>NC_086085.1:0-5000000 GCF_948474715.1 Cydia amplana
ACCTAACCTAACCTAACCTAACCTAACCTAACCTAACCTAACCTAACCTAACCTAACCTAACCTAACCTAACCTAACCTAACCTAACCTAACCTAACCTAACCTAACCTAACCTAACCTAACCTAACCTAACCTAACCTAACCTAACCTAACCTAACCTAACCTAACCTAACCTAACCTAACCTAACCTAACCTAACCTAACCTAACCTAACCTAACCTAACCTAACCTAACCTAACCTAACCTAACCTAACCTAACCTAACCTAACCTAACCTAACCTAACCTAACCTAACCTAACCTAACCTAACCTAACCTAACCTAACCTAACCTAACCTAACCTAACCTAACCTAACCTAACCTAACCTAACCTAACCTAACCTAACCTAACCTAACCTAACCTAACCTAACCTAACCTAACCTAACCTAACCTAACCTAACCAGTCGCGCGCCAAGCGCTCAGAGCGTACGCATCGTTTCCACGTCGCTCCGCGTTCGAAAAATCAAAGTTGCGGGATTTTTAACTCAAACCACCTTGTGTCATATATCAAATTGTGCGCGCGGACTCCACCTATTCACTACTACAAGAATCTTGAAGATCGGACTTTTCTGTGAAGTACAGTGAGCGAAATAGTGCCAGACCTTTGTTGCGACGAAGGAAAAACTTTGCATTGCGCAAAGTTTTAGTGTTAGAATCTTGGTCCTTATCTTAAAATACTCTTTAGTGATTGTGCTAACTAGTGACAGTTTTAGTTTTAACCGGACACAAACGATGTAAGTACAAACACACTTCAAACCTTAAGTGCAGTGCAAAAATAGACTAAATCACGTTTAATTTTCTTATTAGATCTATAACCTATATTAAATTATATATTGTCGTGTGTGTAATTGAACCTTCTATCATATGTGAAAGTTTCGGATTTTTCCTATAACAAACAAAAGAGAAAACCACGAAAAACTACTTTTGCGCAGTTAGTGAAAAACGGACTTCCCAAATCGTGCGGTTGTTTTTAATATCGCTATTATATACTCTTCCTCACCAGGAATCCAACAAAATTGTCAGAATTGAAATAAGTGTAATAGTTTTCATTTTATTACAATTAACAGCCAAAATTTAGTAAAACTTGAACTTTGACCTTAAATTTCTCGAGATTATAAGTGATGACATATACTTCTTTTGATAACGTTAGAAGCAGAATTTAATGGACAATAAGTGTGCGAAATTTTGTAATTTTAGGATAGGTAGTTTTTAAGATAATCAATTTTAAGTAGAATAAGTCCCCTAAAACCCTCGATTTCAATATTTACGTAAGTTGAAAGTTGACTTTTTTCCCTTTAAACTTTTTCTAAATTTTTTATTTGAAACTTGCTTATTGTCACTAGAAAATAGTTTTTCATTTGGTTGGATATTTTTCTGCCATTTACTTGTCGAGTAAATTAGAAATTAAAATTTTTAATATTTTAAGGCGAAAATCGACTTTCTTTACCATTAAATTACATTTCCCACCAACTCTGTTAGATAAATATTGTACATATACACTTAAGGTAGCTAAGTAACAAAATTTCAGACATAAATATTGTAAAGTTTTTCAGTAATTTAAATTTCCCCTTTGAAATTTCCGTAATTTTTGATTTTATCATAAATAAACCACAAAATAATAACATTTTTAATAAATAGTTAATATATACGTATTACACATCTATTTAAGCATTTACTCACCAAGTTTTGTAAAAATATTGTAAGTAGTTTCTAAATAAATTGAATTTCCCCTGTGTAAGCCGACCGTCTTACGTAAAAATATTTAAAAAACCAACTTTTTTGTTTATTTGAATTTTCAAAATTTTCTTTTTGTATTCTATTAAGCATTTCTAAAAAGTAGTAAATCCTAGATTTCAACTGCTTTCATGTGTTAGTTTTTTATTTAATTCTTAGTTAAACTTCCAAATTTCTGTTCCCGTTTTAAAAATATATGAATGTAATTTCCGCTTACTCTTTTTTACAATAATTGTAGGAAATATCTGTAGTTTCATTGAACAGTGATTGTTATTTTGTAATTTATTAGTTTTTAATAGAAATTTCATTTGTTGTGTAACCAAATTTTTTAAAATTAGTATTTCCACCTCTTGGTTGAAAATTAAATTCATCTTGCTGTGTAAATATTAGAAAATGAGTAACGAAAGTATAAATAGCCTCAACTTGTCAGAGCAGTTTGACAATCTCTTCACCACACCGCCGGGCACATCCGCCCAGCGAGAACGATCACCGTCGCCTATGCGTGACACAAATATCCATCCGGTGCTTGAGTTGCTCGACGAGCTCGCTGGCGAGATTGAGTTCGAATCTAAACAGATACTCGTAAACCTTGAAACTACGACAACCCACCGCAGTATAACCGTTGAAAACAAGAGGCAAATTAAGATCGCCGCGAAAAATATCCCATCTATATTTGCGAGTTATGCAAAGCAGATGCGCGCACAAATCCGGGGAATCTTAACACAAACTCCTACACCTACTGACCGTTCGTCGAAAGGGGTTCAAACAGACCCTAATGTCACGCTGCAGGATCAGCCTTCGCCGTCGCCGCTGCTGCCGCCGTCGCCGCTGCTGCCGCCGCCGTCGCCGTTGCTGCCGCCGGCGACAAAGAACGGTGGCTCGGCGACTAATAAAGAAACGCAAACGAATGTCTCGGCGCCTCGTAATATAATAGGGGAAATAAAACAGAGCCTTGAGGACTATCTGCGCAAAATTGATGCGGAAATCCTAAATATTAACAGAAATCTTATTTCCGATCGCTCTCACAAATCTGTTACGGTCGAGAACAAGAAGAATATACACACTTCGGGAAGGAGAATTTCATCCATATCAAGTAATTGGGCCAAAGAGCATGTAGAGAAGTGCAGCGGTTTAGCTAATACTACAATCGCAACTGATAACTTCACCAATAATAGCAATAACCTAACCACTACAATTCACAAAGATCAGCGCACCATCCAAACGCAGACGGACTTCATGCCCGCACAGCTGCAGCTACCAACACCGCCATCGCCACCACCGCTGCTGGTGCCGCTGCCGTTAACACCACCTAATTTAGAAACTCTTATGAATAATATAAAGAATGACACAGCCAATCTAATAAAGAAGGAAATTTTGTCTCTCAGGCGTGATATACGTTCGATGACCGAAAATTCCACTACAGCATCGACTAAAACTACATACGCTACCGTGACGGGTAGGTCCGTGAAGCAGGCGCCTGCTGCAGTATCTTCGGAACCTACACAGGTGACCACGAATCCGGCGATTGTCATCACTTCTAAGAAGGCCGGCGAAGGTGCTGCTGAAACTTTACAGGCATGGAGAAAAACGGTCTCCTTCCGTGATACGGACTTTGCCCCAACCGCTACAAAATTTATATCAAATGGCAAAGTCCGCATTGAATTCAACACAAAAGAACAGCGTGACATTGCATTATCCAGGACTAACGACGTCAATGCGGAAGTTGCCGCTGAAGCTTCAAAGACACTTCGCCCCATGATTACTTTAAAGGGTATATCCGTAGATGTTCCAACAAAGGATCTTGTTGATATTATAATTAGTCAAAATCAACCGCTCAAAAATATAATTAATGAAAGCAATAAGATTTCATTCCACTATAAAAAAGGCAACAAAAATCCTCGTTTGTATAATGCTGTACTCATGACGACGCCATCCACTTTTAAGGCCTTCATTCAAATAGGTAAAATTAACATAGATCACCAACGGGTGCATGCAGAGGAGCACGTACCTATCTTGCACTGCTTTAAGTGCATGCAGTATGGCCATACGCGAAAGCATTGTAAGGCTACCACAACCATCTGTTCACATTGCGCATCGTCCGACCATGAATATAAATCATGCCCACACCAAAAAGATCAGACCAAAACAAAGTGCCACAACTGCGATGCATTTAATAAACAAGTAACTGAGGACCAACACAAGCTAAATACAGCACATAGCGCTACATCAACTTTTTGCCCCCGAATGCGATCTATGATACAGAGAATAAAATCGCGCATTGATTATCAACCTAATTAAGATTTAACATATTAAAACTTACAAATGTAACTTTAATCTTTAACGATAGTGTCATATTGTAACTTTAGTAGATCCTATCCGATCCTATCTGTAAAATACCTTTGTTATTGAATCTATTATTGCACCATTTCGCTTTACATAAGAACTATCGTATTTATTGGTTTACGCTGATAAAAATTGCAGTTATTTGTCTTATCACATGCCATATAAACCAAGAATTTTGTTAAATGCTAGAATTAAACTCTAATCTCTTGCAAGGGGGCGGTGGCCGGGCGGCCGCCCGCACTCACTGACTGTGGTGAGGCGGGCGGTCGGGCGGCACTTAGCGTCCCCTTAAAATTATCTATGCACCATCTTTCTCTTTATCACATGAACACTAAATTTTCAATTAAAATAACTCGCATAGTAATATCCAAGCTCTTGCAGGGGGACAGTGGCCGGGCGGCCGCCCGCACTCATTATTTTCTGTCATGGGGCGGGCGGTCGGGCGGCAGAACTTGTCCCCCCAAAACTTCATTTTAGGATAGCTGGTCGCCCGTATTATTAGCGAGGGCCGGTTATCCCTAAATTAAAATCAAACAAACACTCCAGTTACACTCAACACACACCTAATAAAAACATACTACACTCAACATGAAGTGGGGGAGTTTTTAGTCCGTAGGCGGCTGGGCACCATTCCCAGCTGAGTCGGACATAACCGTCGGTACGGGCCGGCGGTATACATGAGTATTTTCTCCCTCACCGCAAAAAAAAAAAAAAAAAAAACCTAACCTAACCTAACCTAACCTAACCTAACCTAACCTAACCTAACCAGTAGCGCGTCGTCCGCGGTTGAGAGCGGATGTGCGCGTCGTTGACTTCGTCGTATTTTGCGTCGCTGACTGCGTCGCTTGGCGCGTCGCTCGGTGCGTCGCTGATTGCGTCCTTTGCGTCCTTTAATGCGTCGCTGTCTGCGTCTATGAGTGCGTCAGAGGTCGCGTCGCGCAGTGCGTCCCTTCCGAGTTGCCGAGTTGATTTGAGTGAGCTAGTGTTGGTGTCTTGTGCCGTGCTACGGGGCAGTGTTATCGGTGGAACAGAGCGCCCAAACGCACCGTCGCGCTCTTAAGTGCGCCATCGCGCTCCCAGTTGCTCCCTTGCGCTCCGAGACGCTTCCAAGTGCGCCATCAGTGGATCAGAGCGCCTATCGCGCTCCTAAGTGCGCCATCAGTGGAGCAGAGGACCCAAACGCGCCGGGTGCCGTCGAGCTCCAAAGAGTGCCATCGTACTCCGAGTTGCGCCAACTTGCTCCTACTCGCGCCATCGCGCTCCCGAGGAGGACAACAAGGGAATAGACTGCAGAGCCTCACAACGCTCGGTGCGTCGCTCGGTGCGTCGCTTGGTGCGTCGCTGATTGCGTCTTTTGCGTCCTTTATGCGTCGCTGTCTGCGTCTCTGAGTGCGTCAGTGGTCGCGTCGCGCAGTACGTCCCTTCCGAGTTGCTGCGCCATCGGTGGAGCAGAGCGACTACACGACCGACCTTCACGGAGCCCCGGGCCGCTGCACAGTTCTCCGAAGCGCTACTATAGGTTAGTTTTGTTTTGTAATAAAGCTTTAGATTTTTAAGACACTACGGACTGCTCATTTTAGAAATAAGTTTAACGGCTCTATACATATAGAGAAAAATTGTGTAATTTGACTTAAGGAACTATCCACACCTCCCCTGTACAGAGGCATTTTACGGCTCTGCATAGAGCGAAAAAATTTGTAATAGTATATAAGACTGACTCTATATTTAGAGTAAAATTGTAATATATAAGTAAAAATAAAAAACCTGATAGTAGAGTCAGCGACTCTACCAAGCCATATTTGTCTATATTGTACCATTGTTTTAAATCTTGTGTCCCTGTGTGCCCATTTACAAACTATACAAAGTGCATATAGTGACACCCTCCAACATGTCGGCAACAACTAGGACACCAATAAAAAAGGCGGAGGAGCCTAGGTCTCCTAAAAATGGGTCTGTGGAGAAGACCGTGAGACGCAGGACAGGGGAATGGGAAGCCGCAATGAAGAAAACTACCCCCACCCCCACCCCGCTCCCTGCTACAAAAACGACGCAGGCAGGCCCTGCAGAACAAAGGCCCTCTACATCTCAAGATGAAATCACACCAATAACGGCCTCGCGAAAAATTCAAAACCCGCGACAACACCTTTTGGTAGCAGAGGCGAGGGCATGCGTCATAAAAGCCAAGACAAACCTCAACAACTCGGGGAACATAAGTAGAATTATAAAAGCTGAGGTTATTGCAGCTATTGACAAGTTGTTTCTATTAGTGAAAGAAGCCGAAAAGAAAGGGAAAAGAAAGGAAGAAATGGAAGATGGAGATCAGGACATCGGAACAGAGGAATCACCGAATACCACCTTCACAGTAACGGAAGAACCAAAAAACCCTTACTCAAAGGAATTAGAGGAGCACACGAAGTTACTAAAAGAGAATAATAAAATGATGTGCGAACTAAAAGAGGCGATGGAGAAACAAAAGGAATCGCTGGAAAAGGTGACAACGGTGGCGACCACCTATGCAAGTGTAGCAGCAGCTCAACCCCCTGGGGTAAGCAGAGTACAGAACGCAGAGCGGAAGACACTGCACTCCATCGTGGTCACCTCGAAAAACGAAACCGAATCCGGGGAGGAGGTACTGGATAGGGTACGAAAGGCTGTGGACGCAAAGGAAGGATGGATTACGGTTGAAAAAATAAGGAAGGCAAAAGACAGGAAAATAATAATAGGGCTAGGAACAAATGACGACAGAGAGAAACTTAGGAACAAGTTAGGTAAAGATGGGGGTGACTTGAACGTCGAAATGGTCAAAAACAAAGACCCACTACTCATCCTAAAGAATGTCCTCGTCATCAATACAGACGAGGACATTCTGAGGGCTTTGAGGAATCAAAACAAGAACATATTTAGAGACCTCGGCGAAGAAGAAGACCGGATGGAGATAAAATACAGAAGAAGAGCAAGAAATCCCCACACCGGACACGTGGTTATCAGTGTCTCGCCTACTATATACCAAAGGGCAATAGGCATAGGCAGCGTGCACATTGACCTCCAGCGTATCAGGGTGGAAGACCAGTCCCCGCTGGTTCAATGTACCCGCTGCCTCGGTTTCGGGCACGGAAAGCGATATTGCACCGAACCCGCAGACCTGTGCAGCCACTGTGGCGATCCCCATCTGAGAGCGGAATGCCCAGATTGGCTTACCAAAGCAGCGCCACCAAAGTGTCACAATTGCTCAAAAGCCAAAATGGCGGACACAGAGCATAATGCTTTCGACTTTGAATGCCCAACACGCCGAAGATGGGACAATATAGCCCGCTCAACAGTGGCCTACCACTGCTAAAGGCTCCCAAAATGTACAAACCGTCGATCAAGAATTACACAGATTCAAGATCTTGCAGGCAAATCTCCAGCGCAGCCAGTTGGCAACAAATGAGCTGCTTCTGGAGGGATCAAAGCAGAAAGCTGCCATAGCTCTCCTCCAAGAGCCATATGTGGGAGGGGCAAAAAGAGTAAAGGGATACCAGGGCGTCAGAGTCTTTCAGAACTCAGAGGCCGACCAAGGAACAGTAAAAGCGGCAATTGTAGTTTTCAACAGCGACCTAGACATAGAGCAGTTCCCAGAACTTACCACGAAGAACATAGTTGTGGTAAAAGTTAAAACAAAAGACTGGACCGTCGCACTGTTATCCTTTTACTTCGAGCCGGAGGAACCCATAGACCAGTATCTGGAAACACTCAAAGTAGTACAGGAGAAGATAGGACCCACGAGGCTAATCCTTGGAGGAGACTCCAACGCTAAGAGTATCTGGTGGGGCAGCGCAAGCGAAGACCAAAGAGGCGAGTTGCTCTGTGGTACTCTCACAGAAATGAACCTTCACATCTTGAACGTCGGCAGAGCCCCAACTTTTGACACCATAAGAGGCGGAAAACGATACAGTAGTCACGTAGATATTACAGCCTGCACTGAAGAAATGCTGGGCCAAATAGATAGATGGCGAGTAGAGGAAGGGCTGACGAGTTCCGACCACAACACAATTGTCTTTGACATAAACCTTAAAAAATCAAAGGGAACAAGCATAGAACGAACCACTCGAATTTATAATACGCAAAAGGCAAACTGGGAACAATTTCATGAGAAACTGCCCCAGTTCATGCAACAAGACAACCTAACAATAGAAAAACTAACTGAAATACAAAGCAATGAAGAATTAGAGGAAATTATAATAAAACTAGATTCAGCAATAACAGAAACCTGCAAAAAGACAATACCAAATAAAAAGAAAAAAGATACACTTACCATACCATGGTGGACCGAAGAACTCGCAACCCTGAAGAGGGAAGTCGCCACAAAGAAGCGAAGAATCAGGAACGCAGCGCCAAACCGTAGACAAATAGTAGTGAATCTGTATATAGAACATAAGCAAAAGTACGAATCAGCGGTGTCAGAAGCAATTACCGAAAGCTGGAAGGGGTTCTGCAAAAAACAGGATAGAGAGGGAGTATGGGAAGGAATCTACAGAGTTATAAAAAGGACAGCGAAACGGGAGGAAGACTTGCCACTCATAAAAGAGGGAAAAGTATTGAGTGCACTAGAATCCGCAAGACATCTGGCCGAGACCTTTTACCCCGAGGACACGAGAGAAGATGAGGGCACGGAACATCACCGGAGGCGGATCGCAGCCGAAAAAGTAAACGAGGAGCAGCATTGTGATAAATATGATCCGTCGTTTACACCAGAGGAACTGAATGCTGCGACAAGTTCCTTCAACCCTAAAAAGGCTCCCGGGGCAGAGGGCTTCACTGCGGACATCTGCTCTCATGCGATAAATGCTGCCTTTGACTACTTCCTGGCACTTATGAATAAATGCCTGGCCAACCACTATTTCCCGAAGCTATGGAAAAAGGCAATTGTGGTCATACTTAGGAAACCAGGAAAAGACACGTACACCTCACCGAAATCGTACAGGCCGATAGGGCTTTTGCCCGTACTAGGCAAAATATATGAGAAGATGCTGGTGAACCGACTCAAGTTCTATGTGCTACCAAACATGAGTAGCCACCAGTATGGATTTATGCCACAGAGGGGAACAGAGGACGCCCTCGTAGTGCTCATGGAACGTATACGGGCAGGGCTAAATAATAAAAAATTAGTCACGTTGGTATCGCTCGACATTGAGGGCGCTTTCGATAGCGCTTGGTGGCCGGCAATAAAGACCAGACTGGTGGAGGAAAAATGCCCCGTAAACTTGAGACGGGTCATCAGTAGCTATCTCAGCGATAGGATGGTGGAGGTCAGGTACTCGGGAGAGATACACAGGAGGGCTACGGAGAAGGGTTGCGTTCAGGGATCTATAGGGGGACCTATCCTGTGGAACCTTTTGCTGGACCCCCTCTTGAAACTTTTAGAGAAGAAGGGGTTCTATTGCCAGGCATTCGCGGATGACGTGGTGTTAGTCTTTGAGGGCAAGGAGGCCAGGGATATTGAAAGACAGGCAAATGTTGCTCTCGAACATGTTAGGGCGTGGGGTGTCGACAATAAACTGAAGTTTGCACCTCATAAGACTAGCGCCATGCTGATAACAAAAAAGCTAAAGTATGACACACCGCGCCTTAGCATGGGAGGGGTCAACATCGAAATGTCGGAAGAAGTCAAAATCCTTGGCCTGACCATAGACCATAAGTTAACCTTTAACAGCCACGTCGCCAACATCTGCAAAAAGGCCGTAGGGATTTACAAGATGCTAGCCAGAGCGGCACGAGTGAGCTGGGGCCTAAATCCTGAGATAATACGCACAATATACACAGCCGCAGTGGAACCAGTCGTATTATATGCAGCAGCGGCATGGGCACCAGCCGCAGACAAATTAGGAGTACGCAGAATACTAAGTGCGGTCCAGAGAGGCTTTGTACAGAAAATGTGTAAAGCGTATCGAACGGTGTCATTAAACTCGGCACTCCTGCTCACAGGGGTGCTCCCTCTCGACCTCCGAATTCGTGAGGCGGCCCTATTATATATGGCCAAGAAGGGAGCACCACAGCAAGCACTGGGAGGTAGGGAAGTGGAAAAGATGACCCCAAAGATACAAGCCCCACACCCAGCAAACCAGATGGGGCTAGAGTTCGGCATCTTGGGAGACGAGCACCAATACGCACTGCATAATAACTACGCAGTGCGTCTATTTACCGACGGAAGCAAGATAGAGGGTAAAGTCGGAGCAGCTGTGTCCGTATGGAACAGTATCGCAGAGACCAAAACCCACAAACTTGCACTATCACCGTATTGCACAGTATACCAAGCCGAACTCCTCGCGCTGCACAAAGCAACAGAAGTTGCTTCGAAGCACAATGAGACCGCATTCGGAATTTATAGCGACTCTAGAGCGGCCCTGGAAACAATAACAAACCCAAACTCTCCCCACCCGCTAGCAGTAGTCATAAGAAAAAACCTCCAGGATTGCAAACTCCAGAACAAGGAAGTATCCCTATTCTGGATCAAAGCACATATAGGGCTGGAAGGGAATGAGAGGGCAGATTGCCTTGCAAAGGAGGCAGCACAAAAGTCCAAAAAGAAAGCGGACTATGATCAGTGCCCGGTTTCGTTTATGAAACGTACCATCAGGACAGAAACGCTCCAAAAATGGGACAAAAGGTATAAGGAAGAAGAAACGGCCTCGGTTACAAAACTTTTCTTCCCTGACGCGATCACAGCACGTAAGGTAACCCGAAAACTGGTCATGGACAGTACGCTCACACAGCTGTTCACTGGTCATGGGGGATTCTCCTCATACTTGAATCGCTTCAAGTGCAAGGAGAGTCCCTCATGCGCATGCGAGCCAAACTCGGATGAAACCGTAGAGCATCTCATCCTGGAGTGCCCCATCTACGGTCGGCAAAGGTTCGACTTGGAACAGAAAATTGATACAACTGTAAATAAACAAAATTTGCACAGTTTGGTTGAAAATGGACACACTAGAGATGCATTCTTAAGTTACTGCCAGGAAATTGTAAAAAGAGTAAAAATGAGAAACAAAACAGAATGAGAAATAGTATATTACAAAATATATAATAGGTATATATTAAGTAAATATACATATATAAAAAATAGAAATAAAAATATAGCTCTAAGAATTGTCAAAGTACTTAAGAATCCAAATGTAAACATAGCGTAAGATTGTAAAATTGGTATATTAAATACAATGTGTAAACTTTATTACCCCTTACTGAACAAAAATAAATAAATAAACGTAGCTAACTAGTATATAGGAAACAAATAGGTGGTAGTCCCAACCACAAAGAGTGAAAGATGATGAATGTGAGAAAGAACAGTATGTAGCATGAAAGTGCGAGAAGCAAAAATGCGAGAACTGGTATGCAAGAAAAAACCGATCAAAGTAGGCTCCGATCATGTTGGAGGTAGATAGAGAAAAAAAAAAAAAAAAAAAAAAAAAAAAAAAAAAAAAAAAAAAAAACCTAACCTAACCTTTTTTTTTTTTTTTTTTTTTTTTTTTTCGTTGGAAAAATGCTTTATGCATACCCGCACACCCGGGGGAGGAAATGCGGGTTATGTGGGACTCGGCAAAGGTGCCGCTACCCACTAAAAAACCAACGGTATGCCTGCACGCCACCAGTGGGGCGTGGCCACGGGTTCTCTGGAGTACGCAACCGCAACCACGCCGGCGCCGCCCGCCTATGCAGCGGGCCCTTCTCTTGAGGAACTTCTACCCCTGCCTCCTCAGAAGGCGCGTGGGCATACCACGCGCGCCCTCTCTGCGAGGCCTATGTAATGGGCAGCGACGCCCCCGCGCCGCTGCCCAGACCTCGCTAGGTGGGGGGGAGGAGATGGGCATACGCTCTCCTCCGTGCCCCTGTGCGCTTGCGGCGGATCGGGTGCGAGGCTGGGTTGGCCTCCCTTTCCCTCTCCGCTGCCTCCTTCTGCGACATTACATCCTCGCAGAAGGAGAGGACCGCTTTCCACGACCTCTCGTCGGCAACCATAGCCTTAACTACGGCTGGCAAGGAGAGGTCGTTCCCCACCACTGCCGCGAGTTCGCGGCGCTGCCCCTCCCAGGCTGGGCATTCCTCCAGGGTATGCTGCGCCGTGTCCTCGCCGCAGCCACACTGGTGGCACTCCGCCGTCTCCTCCCGTCTTGCGTACCGGTGCAGGTAGCTCCCGAAACAGCCATGCCCCGTGAGCACCTGCACCAGCCGGAAGGTTAGCGAGCCCCGCTCTCTCTCCAGCCAGTCTTGTAGGACCGGCCGGACCGCCTCGACAGTCCTGTGTCCTTCCTCGCGTCCAGCCAGTTGCTCCTCCCATTGGAGGACAATGGACTGCCGGACGAGGAGCTTTTGCGCCTCTACCTCCCTAGGCGCAGGATGGAACTCCCGCAGCCGGAGCTCCCTGCGCCACTCGTACAGAGACGCCTGGGCCTCCGCCTCCAGATCCCAAGGAGGCGTTCCCGCCAGCAAGCACGCCGCATCGTATGAGGTGGTGCGGTACCCGCGTACGACGCTGATGGCCATCGCCCTCTGAGCCTTTCTCAGCAGGGCGATATTTCGGGCCGCCAGATTCTCCGCCCAGATCGGCGCCCCGTACAGGGCCATCGATCGCACCACCCCCATATACAGACGGCGGCTCGCTACCTCCGGCCCCCCGATATTGGGCATCAGCCTCTTCAGTGCGGCCGATGCTGCCATTAGTCGGGGGGTCAGGCGGGCAAAGTGCTCGCGGAAGTTCCATCGGGAATCGAGGACAAGTCCAAGATATTTCATGTCGGACTTTACCTCGATTCGGGTGCCACCAACGATGATGCTGGATCCTGCAGGCGGCGCCTTCCGGGCTGCGTGGAAGCAGAGCGCCTCGGACTTGTGTAGCGCCACCTCCAGACCCAGCATCGTTATACGCCTCACCACCTGTGCCACCGTCACGGTGGCGAGGCGTGCTGCTTCCCGGTACGAGGTCCCCCGGGACGTGACCAGCGTGTCATCTGCGTAGCAGGTCACACTTGACCCCGGGAGAAGCTCCCCCCGCAGCACCCAGTCGTACCCAATGTTCCACAGGAGCGGCCCTAAGACCGAGCCCTGTGGAACACCGCACGTTGTCTCCCACCTTGTAAGCCCGCCACCCCGGACCGGATACTCCACACACCGCTCCGAGAGGTAGGACCCGACTATTTGGCACAAATAGGGAGGCACTTTGTGGTATTTCAGCGCCTCCCTAATGCACGACCACGGCAGGGTGTTAAAGGCATTGGCGATATCCAGGGACACCGCCAGAAGAACCCCACCGTGGTCAACCGCCTCATCCGAGAGGGCTTTGATGCGCGCAACCGCATCTACGGTCGACCTGCCCTCTCGGAATCCAAACTGATGCTCGGACAGGTCGGGTCCTACTCCTCGGAGGTGCTCGACGAGGCGAGCGCAGATGATGCGCTCGAAAAGCTTGTCAGCCTCGTCGAGCAGTACGATCGGACGGTAGGCTGATGGAGATTCCGCGGGACGCCCGTCCTTTTTTAGGAGGACGAGCCGGCCGGTTTTCCATATGGTCGGAAATTGGCCGGACCGTAGACAGGCGTCCAGTAGCCCGCGGAATCTCTCCCCTAGGGACCGCAGCGCCAAAGCCAGGACGCGTCCTGGGATCCCATCTGGACCCGGTGCCGTGTTTTTGGCTTTTAGCCTCCGCACGGCTGCGTCTAGCTCTGCCTCCGTTACCGGAGGCACCCCGACTTCCGCACCCTCGAACCCTGCGAGCTGATGGGGAGGTGCCATTTCTGGGGGCTGGTGTTCCGGTCTGTTCGGAAACAAGTTGGAAACAACCACCCCCAGTAGTCGAGGCTCGAGACTCTCTGTCAAGGGGGGGGCCCAAGGGCGTAATTTACCCCTGACCGTCTTGTACGGCCTCCCCCATGGGTCTCGGTTTAGAGTCTCGAGAAGCTCCGCTCTGGCGCTCGCCTTCGCCTCGCAGATGGAGAGCTGCAGCGCCTTGACCGCCTCCCTGTAGGCACTGTACAGCCGCGTCTCCTCTTCAACGTCTCGGTGTCTGCGTCGACGGGACCGTGTGTACTGGCGTCTCGCTCTGTTGGAGCGGGATCGGAGTTCACCGATTTCTCGCGACCACCAGTACACTTGACGCTTCGGAGGCCGCGGCTTGGCTCGCGACATGCCTGCGTCACAGACTTGTGACATGGCTTCGCGAAACCAGGCTGCCTCCTCCTCGGTCTCCACAGGCCCAGGAGATGTTGTCCAGGCCTGGACGAGGGACGCTATCTCCACCGCTTCACGATCCAGGCTGTTCAGGGCCCAACGAGGGTAAGGGGTCGCAGCACGGCCATTCGGACGACGATCCGTGTCTGTCGTGCCTCCGGAGGAGGTGGAGACATCAAACCGGATGTACAAATGGTCTGATAATGTCTCCACCGTCTCCAGTACTCTCCAGCCCCGGACGCGGGTCGCGAGTGCCGGGGTCGCGAAAGTAACGTCCACTATGGACTCTCCCTGCCAGCGCACGCAGGTGCTGGCCGACCCTCGGTTCAGAACCGACATACCGGTCATCGTCGCCCATTCCTCTAACAGGTCTCCACGAATGTCGGTTGCGGGACAGCCCCAGGCCATGGATTTGGCGTTTAAGTCCCCTGCGACAACTACCTGGCGCGGTTGGGTCTGCACAACAAGAGCCGCCAGCTGGCCGAGGAAGGCTTCGAACTCGGAGACTCTTCTGTTGGGGGAGAAATATACCCCGATCAGGGTAATTTCGCCCCAGAGGACAGCCACATAGCCTCGACCCCTCGACAACGTGGAGGGGGGCGGTATACCCTCTACCCCTGCTTTTGTTATAATGGCCACCAAGCCATCCAGGTCCGCAGCCCAGTTGTGGCTGGGGGGGACGTAGTACGGCTCGGCGACCACGGCAGCATCTATCGACCACTGCGCCATGGACTGCAGGAGGAGATCTTGCGCCCCGGCGCAGTGGTTTATGTTCGCCTGGAGGATCCGATTAGTTGACCTCGTCATTTGGCGCATTGCTAATCGGGCCCTCTTGTGCAGCCAGAGGCGCCGCCACTCCAGGGGTGCCTGATTTGTTGGTCACCTTCCGGGACATGCGTTTTGGGGCTTTAGCCCCCATCGCGCAGGTACTGCTGCCGGCACTGTGGTCAGCAGATTTGCCCGCTGCAGTGCACAGAGTGCAGTGGGGCGCGGCGGTGCAGTCCCTGGCCCGGTGACCAGATTGACCGCATCGGTAGCACTGGTCACTGCGGTCGATTTCTGAGGTGCACCCCTTCCTAACATGGCCAGGCACCAGGCAGCGGAAGCACCTCAGGGGTCGGGACTCCAGCAGCTTCACGTTTGCCGAAGCCCAACCGACGAGGAGTCGCCCCTCAGCCACTTTCTTGGCGGCTGCTACGGGGCAGCGAGCCCACGCTGTGCCCAGGCCTGTTGGCGCGCGGGAGATCCGGCCAACTTTCACTGCCTCTAGGGCACACCCTCCAACTTTCGCCACGGCAGCGGCGAGCTCTTCCTCTGTAACCGAGTCATCCAGGCCGGAAATGCGCATCTCCGCGCATTTTACCGGCCTAGAGATGCGGACGTCGGCCACATTAAGCGTCTCCCTCAACTTGGCAGCAAGAGAGTCTGCTTGGTTGCCGCTGGTGGTGTCTGGGCCTGGGATCTCCAGGATTGCCGCCCCTGTCACTGCCCTACGGAACCTTAGACCGGTGATACCGAGCCCATCCAGGGAAATTTTGGACTTGGCCTCCGTGATCAACGTTCCGTAGGTAACGCCCCTCTCTTCTGCTCCCGTCTCCAGGGTGAGGACTACGGCGGCTGACCGCGGGGTGCGCAGTAGCGCCTTGGTCTTATTGCGACCCTTCCCTTCTTGCGCTTTCCGCGGTGCCGCCGGCTGTTGCGGCTTCGCAGTCGTCGCTGCTCCAACGGGAGACTTCTTTTTGTTCTTCTTACCCCGCTTGACCACAGTCGTCCATTCCTCTTCCGAGGCAGGCACTGTTGTCTGCAGCCGAGGCTGCCGGACTTGGGAAGCGGGGCCAGGAACACTCGTAGGACGCTTTTTGGGCCCCTCCTTCTTTTTATTCTTTTTCGCAGCCCGCTTCGCACCCGCTGGGTTGGTAGGAGCTGGAGTGTGACCGGGGGGAGAGCTTCCTGCTTTGGAAGGTGTGGGAGCAGACGACACCTGAGTAGGTTGCTGTGGGAGCAGTTTCTCCTCCAGGGCGCTCAACCTTGTACCCATCATTTCAGTCACCTTGGCCACGATATTGCGCTCTAAGTCACCTTGCTCCCGAGCAGGTGATGTCGTCGTCTCTTGGCGCGTCCCTTCGAGGCGCTGCCCAAGGCTAGTGCGCAAGTCGCCCATCTCCTTACGGAGCTCGGCCATTTCCGCCTTAAGGCGAGCGTTTTCGGCGGCGAGCCTCCTCGTCTCATCGGAGACAGTCCGGCCCCTCATCTCACCGACAGCTTCCCTGATCGCAGCCACAGCCTCCTTCAGGATTCGTTGGTACGTGCCCTTTAGGTTTTTGGACTTGGTGGCCACGTCCTTGATAAGCCCCAGACTATCACGCACCTGCTGGTTTAGGGCCAGGACAGTGCGGTTTTCTTCGTCGTCTGACCCACTTGTCGTCCCAAACGAATCCGGATGGCGGGCAAGCCGTCTTAGCGTCACCATTTTGGACGCGGCCATCAGGTCCTCTTCAGTTTGCAGCTCGAGCTCCCGGCGCTTAGCCTTTTCCTTGGTTAGCCCGGCGTGGCGCGCCGTGGATGGTTGGCGGCCTGTTCCTCGCTTGGAGGGCCCCGAGGCGGACTTTCCTCGCTCCGCAAGATCGGAAGCCTCGCCGCTCGGCGATGCTCCCGTGTCGCTACCACTGCTTCGCTGCCTCTTCCGTCCTGCGGCCATTTGGGCAGTTAGCGAAACGTCGGATTCGGCGGTTTCCCCGTCGGTTGGCACCGGAGAGAAAAATACTCCGTCCCCAGGGAGGTCACCCGTGTCTATTCTCATGGGGGAGAAGAACTCCTCCCTGCCAAGAGAGGGGACCCTTTCTGGCATGCGTTCTATTCGCACTACGGGTTGCCGTCTCTCACTAAGCCCCCTAGCGGGTTTGGGTGGGGAGCGTGTAGAATCCACCGCCGTCCCCGGAGGCACGTCCTCATCATGGAACACCCAGCGCCCCTGGGCGTCCTGAAATGGTCGGAATCCATCCTTGGGGTGGCCAGTGGAGGCTCCTGCCTCCGCCGGACTGCTATTCTCCCCATCACCCCCTCCTTGCAGCCTCAATACCAAATCACTCTGCAAATCGGTGTCCATGAAGTGTTTGCTTGTGTTGTCGTTTCGGGATCGTGAGTGGTTTGCCCCCCCAGAATACGGAAGGCGGCATGTCGCCACAGCATGGGCAATTGCCCGTCCTGTGGCGACATGGAGGATTGAAACCTCCTGGGGTAGTTCTACATTTTCGTTTCCACTCATTTTGTGTGCTATTTTGAGGAGGTATGCCCCTCCCTGACGTTTGTGACTGGACTCCCTCCAGCCACGCATCCCATCGGCACGCCAGACACACCTTGGGATTGGGGTGATTTTTATAGTGGTTTTCTTCCACTTTTCCATCCGCCGCGCTTGGTGGCCGGAGCCATCCCCACTCCTCCCCCCGCCAGAGGTAATTTCTAATAGGGGACCTATTAGAAATTCCCAACAGGGATTTTGCAGCTCACACTGTGCCCTCTGCTATTCAGAGGGACACGCGGAGCCACCCGCCCAGCCACTCCTCAGGGTATCAATCAAGGAACTGCTCCTCGGGCAAAGATCCGGAATGTGACCCCCCGCAGCCGTCATTGGAAGCCAAAAGCCCCCCAGACGCACAACAGATCCACGCGGCATCCGGTGCGCGATCCTCCCGATCCGCTGACACCGCCGACCCGCCCGGAGAAATAGATCTGCAATTGGGTTTCACAGAAGCCCAATGCACAATCCTTCCAGACAGCTAGGCAATGTCAGAAAAGCAGAAGGCTCTCCAATCCGGCAACCACCCACATCCACGACGCGTCAGGGAGCCCTCAGCCTCCTCCCCAGACGTCCGCGCGCGAAACAGTGACTTGATTGACCCTACATACTGCTCTCATAGCTCCTCCTCTCTGCTCATCCACTGCGCCGTCTGCTTATTCAGAGGGACGCGTGGAGAGCCATTCTCGGGCACAAAGCCCCCCAAATTCCCCCCCTGGTGTTTGGTTCGCGGGACTACGTCCTACCCCAGCACGACAAAGGGCCGGGGCATTCCCCTATCCACCACCTGGGGACGCGCCACGTCGGGGTTCACCTCCCCGCCCACTCGGACACCCGAGCAGGTCCGTGGAACCTTTTTTTTTTTTTTTTTTTTTTTTTTTTTTTTTTTTTTTTTTTTTTTTTCGTTGGAAAAATGCTTTATGCATACCCGCACACCCGGGGGAGGAAATGCGGGTTATGTGGGACTCGGCAAAGGTGCCGCTACCCACTAAAAAACCAACGGTATGCCTGCACGCCGCCGGTGGGGCGTGGCCACGGGTTCTCTAGAGTACGCAACCGCAACCACGCCGGCGCCGCCCGCCTGTGCAGCGGGCCCTTCTCTTGTGGGGGGCTAGAGAGGAACTTCTACCCCTGCCTACTCAGAAGGCGCGTGGGCATACCACGCGCGCCCTCTCTGCGAGGCCTATGTAATGGGCAGCGACGCCCCCGCGCCGCTGCCCAGACCTCGCTAGGTGGGGGGGAGGAGATGGGCATACGCTCTCCTCCGGGCCCCTGTGCGCTTGCGGCGGATCGGGTGCGAGGCTGGGTTGGCCTCCCTTTCCCTCTCCGCTGCCTCCTTCTGCGACATTACATCCTCGCAGAAGGAGAGGACCGCTTTCCACGACCTCTCGTCGGCAACCATAGCCTTAACTACGGCTGGCAAGGAGAGGTCGTTCCCCACCACTGCCGCGAGTTCGCGGCGCTGCCCCTCCCAGGCTGGGCATTCCTCCAGGGTATGCTGCGCCGTGTCCTCGCCGCAGCCACACTGGTGGCACTCCGCCGTCTCCTCCCGTCTTGCGTACCGGTGCAGGTAGCTCCCGAAACAGCCATGCCCCGTGAGCACCTGCACCAGCCGGAAGGTTAGCGAGCCCCGCTCTCTCTCCAGCCAGTCTTGTAGGACCGGCCGGACCGCCTCGACAGTCCTGTGCCCTTCCTCGCGTCCAGCCAGTTGCTCCTCCCATTGGAGGACAATGGACTGCCGGACGAGGAGCTTTTGCGCCTCTATCTCCCTAGGCGCAGGATGGAACTCCCGCAGCCGGAGCTCCCTGCGCCACTCGTACAGAGACGCTTGGGCCTCCGCCTCCAGATCCCAAGGAGGCGTTCCCGCCAGCAAGCACGCCGCATCATATGAGGTGGTGCGGTACCCGCGTACGACGCTGATGGCCATCGCCCTCTGAGCCTTTCTCAGCAGGGCGATATTTTGGGCCGCCAGATTCCCCGCCCAGATCGGCGCCCCGTACAGGGCCATCGATCGCACCACCCCCATATACAGACGGCGGCTCGCTACGTCCGGCCCCCCGATATTGGGCATCAGCCTCTTCAGTGCGGCCGATGCTGCCATTAGTCGGGGGGTCAGGCGGGCAAAGTGCTCGCGGAAGTTCCATCGGGAATCGAGGACAAGTCCGAGATATTTCATGTCGGACTTTACCTCGATTCGGGTGCCACCAACGACGATGCTGGATCCTGCAGGCGGCGCCTTCCGGGCTGCGTGGAAGCAGAGCGCCTCAGACTTGTGTAGCGCCACCTCCAGACCCAGCATCGTTATACGCCTCACCACCTGTGCCACCGTCACGGTGGCGAGGCGTGCTGCTTCCCGGTACGAGGTCCCCCGGGACGTGACCAGCGTGTCATCTGCGTAGCAGGTCACACTTGACCCCGGGAGAAGCTCCCCCCGCAGCACCCAGTCGTACCCAATGTTCCACAGGAGCGGCCCTAAGACCGAGCCCTGTGGAACACCGCACGACGTCTCCCACCTTGTAATCCCGCCGCCCCGGACCGGATACTCCACACACCGCTCCGAGAGGTAGGCCCCGACTATTTGGCACAAATAGGGAGGCACTTTGTGGTATTTCAGCGCCTCCCTAATGCACGACCACGGCAGGGTGTTAAAGGCATTGGCGATATCCAAGGACACCGCCAGGAGAACCCCACCGTGGTCAACCGCCTCATCCGAGAGGGCTTTGATGCGCGCGACTGCATCTACGGTCGACCTGCCCTCTCGGAATCCGAACTGATGCTCGGACAGGTCAGGTCCTACTCCTCGGAGGTGCTCAACGAGGCGACAGCAGATGATGCGCTCGAAGAGCTTGTCAGCCTCGTCGAGCAATACGATCGGACGGTAGGCGGATGGAGAGTCCGCGGGACGCCCATCCTTTTTTAGGAGGACGAGCCGGCCGGTTTTCCATATGGTCGGAAATCGGCCGGACTGTAGACAGGCGTCCAGTAGCCCGCGGAATCTCTCCCCTAGGGACCGCAGCGCCAAAGCCAGGACGCGTCCTGGGATCCCATCTGGACCCGGTGCCGTGTTTTTGGCTTTTAGCCTCCGCACGGCTGCGTCTAGCTCTGCCTCCGTTACCGGAGGCACCCCGACTTCCGCACCCTCAAACCCTGCGAGCTGATGGGGAGGTGCCATTTCTGGGGGCTGGTGTTCCGGTCTGTTCGGAAACAAGTTGGAAACAACCACCCCCAGTAGTCGAGGCTCGAGACTCTCTGTCAAGGGGGGGGCCCAAGGGCGTAATTTACCCCTGACCGTCTTGTACGGCCTCCCCCATGGGTCTCGGTTTAGAGTCTCGAGAAGCTCCGCTCTGGCGCTCGCCTTTGCCTCGCAGATGGAGAGCTGCAGCGCCTTGACCGCCTCCCTGTAGGCACCGTACAGCCGCGTCTCCTCTTCAACGTCTCGGTGTCTGCGTCGACGGGACCGTGTGTACTGGCGTCTCGCCCTGTTGGAGCAGGATCGGAGTTCTTCGATTTCTCGCGACCACCAGTACACTTGACGCTTCGGAGGCCGTGGCTTGGCTCGTGACATGCCTGCGTCACAGACTTGTGACATGGCTTCGCGGAACCAGGCTGCCTCCTCCTCGGTCTCCACAGGCCCAGGAGATGTTGTCCAGGCCTGGACGAGGGACGCTATCTCCACCGCTTCACGATCCAGGCTGTTCAGGGCCCAACGAGGATAAGGGGTCGCAGCACGGCCATTCGGACGACGATCCGTGTCTGTCGTGCCTCCGGAGGACGTGGAGACATCAAACCGGATGTACAAATGGTCTGATAATGTCTCCACCGTCTCCAGTACTCTCCAGCCACGGACGCGGGTCGCGAGTGCCGGGGTCGCAAACGTCACGTCTACTATGGATTCTCCCTGCCAGCGCACGCAGGTGCTGGCCGACCCTCGGTTCAGAACCGACATACCGGTCATCGTCGCCCACTCCTCTAACAGGTCTCCACGGATGTCGGTTGCGGGACAGCCCCAGGCCATGGATTTGGCGTTTAAGTCCCCTGCGACTACTACCTGGCGCGGTTGGGTCTGCGCAACAAGAGCCGCCAGCTGGCCGAGGAAGGCTTCGAACTCGGAGACTCTTCTGTTGGGGGAGAAATATACCCCGATCAGGGTAATTTCGCCCCAGAGGACAGCCACATAGCCTCGGCCCCTCGACAACGTGGAGGGGGGCGGTATGCCCTCTACCCCTGCTTTTGTAATAATGGCCACCAAGCCATCCAGGTCCGCAGCCCAGTTGTGGCTGGGGGGGACGTAGTACGGCTCGGCGACCACGGCAGCATCTATCGACCACTGCGCCATGGACTGCAGGAGGAGATCTTGCGCCCCGGCGCAGTGGTTTATGTTCGCCTGGAGGATCCGATTGGTTGACCTCGTCATTTTGGCGCATTGTTAGTCGGACCCTCTTGTGCAGCCGGAGGCGCCGCCACTCCAGGGGTGCCTGGTTTGTTGGTCACCTTCCGGGACATGCGTTTTGGGGCTTTAGCCCCCATCGCGCAGGTACTGCTGCCGGCACTGTGGTCAGCAGGTTTGCCCGCTGCAGTGCACAGAGTGCAGTGGGGCGCGGCGGTGCAGTCCCTGGCCCGGTGACCGGATTGACCGCATCGGTAGCATTGGTCACTACGGTCGATTTCTGAGGTGCACCCCCTCCTAACATGGCCAGGCACCAGGCAGCGGAAGCACCTCAGGGGTCGGGACTCCAGCAGCTTCACGTTTGCCGAAGCCCATCCGACGAGGAGTCGCCCCTCAGCCACTTTCTTGGCGGCTGCTACGGGGCAGCGAGCCCACGCTGTGCCCAGGCCTGTTGGCGTGCGGGAGATCCGGCCAACTTTCACTGCCTCTAGGGCACACCCTCCAACTTTCGCCACGGCAGCGGCGAGCTCTTCCTCTGTAACCGAGTCATCCAGGCCGGAAATGCGCATCTCCGCGCATTTTACCGGCCTAGAGATGCGGACGTCGGCCACATTAAGCGTCTCCCTCAGCTTGGCAGCAAGAGAGTCTGCTTGGTTGCCGCTGGTGGTGTCTGGGCCCGGGATCTCCAGGATTGCCGCCCCTGTCACTGCCCTACGGAACCTCAGGCCGGTGATACCGAGCCCATCCAGGGAGATTTTGGTCTTGGCCTCCGTAATCAACGTTCCGTAGGTAACGCCCCTCTCTTCTGCTCCCGTCTCCAGGGTGAGGACTACGGCCGCTGACCGCGGGGTGCGCAGTAGCGCCTTGGTCTTATTGCGACCCTTCCCTTCTTGCGCTTTCCGCGGTGCCGCCGGCTGTTGTGGCTTCGCAGTCGTCGCTTCTCCAACGGGAGACTTCTTTTTATTCTTCTTACCCCGCTTGACCACAGTCGTCCATTCCTCTTCCGAGGCAGGCACTGTTGTCTGCAGCCGAGGCTGCCGGACTTGGGAAGCGGGGCCAGGAACACTCGTAGGACGCTTTTTGGGCCCCTCCTTCTTTTTGTTCTTCTTCGCAGCCCGCTTCGCACCCGCTGGGTTGGTAGGAGCTGGAGTGTGACCGGGGGGAGAGCTTCCTGCTTTGGAAGGTGTGGGAGCAGACGACACCTGAGTAGGTTGCTGTGGGAGCAGTCTCTCCTCCAGGGCGCTCAACCTTGTACCCATCATGTCACTCACCTTGGCCATGATATTGCGCTCTAGGTCACCTTGCTCCCGAGCAGGTGATGTCGCCGTCTCTTGGCGCGTCCCTTCGAGGCGCTGCCCAAGGCTAGCACGCAAGTCGCCCATCTCCTTACGGAGCTCGGCCATTTCCGCCTTGAGGCGAGCGTTTTCGGCGGCGAGCCTCCTCGTCTCATCGGAGACAGTCCGGCCCCTCATCTCACCGACAGCTTCCCGGATCGCAGCCACAGCCTCCTTCAGGATTCGTTGGTACGTGCCCTTTAGGTTTTTGGACTTGGTGGCCACGTCCTTGATTAGCCCCAGACTATCCCGCACCTGCTGGTTTAGGGCCAGGGCAGTGCGGTTTTCTTCGTCGTCTGACCCACTTGTCGTCCCAAACGAATCCGGATGGCGGGCAAGCCGTCTTAGCGTCACCATTTTGGACGCGGCTATCAGGTCCTCTTCAGTTTGCAGCTCGAGCTCCAGGCGCTTAGCCTTTTCCTTGGTTAGCCCGGCGTGGCGCGCCGTGGATGGTCGGCGGCCTGTTCCTCGCTTGGAAGGTCCCGAGGCGGGCTTTCCTTGCTCCGCAAGATCGGAAGCCTCGCCGCTCGGCGATGCTCCCGTGTCGCTACCACTGCTTCGCTGCCTCTTCCGTCCTGCGGCCATTTGGGCAGTTAGCGAAGCGTCGGATTCGGCGGTTTCCACGTCGGTTGGCACCGGAGAGAAAAATACTCCGTCCCCAGGGAGGTCACCCGTGTCTATTCTCCTGGGGGAGAAGAACTCCTCCCTGCCAAGAGACGGGACCCTTTCTGGCATGCGTTCTATTAGCACTACGGCTTTACGTCTCTCACTAAGCCCCCTAGCGGGTTTGGGTGGGGAGCGTGTAGAATCCACCGCCGTCCCCGGAGGCACGTCCTCATCATGGAACACCCAGCGCCCCTGGGCGTCCTGAAATGGTCGGAATCCATCCTTGGGGTGGCCAGTGGAGGCTCCTGCCTCCGCCGGACTGCTATTCTCCCCATCAGCCCCTCCTTGCAGCCTCAATACCAAATCACTCTGCAAATCGGTGTCCATAAAGTGTTTGCTTGTGTTGTCGTTTCGGGATCGTGAGTGGTTTGCCCCCCCAGAATACGGAAGGCGGCATGTCGCCACAGCATGGGCGATTGCCCGTCCTGTGGCGACATGGAGGATTGGAACCTCCTGGGGTAGTTCTACATTTTCGTTTCCACTCATTTTGTGTGCTATTTTGAGGAGGTATGCCCCTCCCTGACGTTTGTGACTGGACTCCCTCCAGCCACGCATCCCATCGGCACGTCAGACACACCTTGGGATTGGGGTGATTTTTATAGTGGTTTTCTTCCACTTCTTCATCCGCCGCGCTTGGTGGCCGGAGCCATCCCACTCCTCACCCCGCCAGAGGTAATTTCTAATAGGGGACCTATTAGAAATTCCCGACTTTGCAGCTCACACTGTGCCCTCTGCTATTCAGAGGGACACGCGGAGCCACCCGCCCAGCCACTCCTCAGGGTATCAATCAAGGAACTGCTCCTCGGGCAAAGATCCGGAATGTGACCCCCGGCAGCCGTCATTGGAAGCCAAGAGCCCCCCAGACGCACAACAGATACGCGCGGCATCCGGTGCGCGATCCTCCCGATCCGCTAACACCGCCGAACCGCCCGGAGAAATGGATCTGCAATTGGGTTTCACAGAAGCCCAATGCACAATCCTTCCAGACAGCTAGGCAATGTCAGAAAAGCAGAAGGCTCTCCAATCCGGCAACCACCCACATCCACGACGCGTCAGGGAGCCCTCAGCCTCCCCCAGCGCCTACGGGGGGAAGTCCCCAGACGTCCGCTCGCGAAACAGTGACTCGATTGACACAACATTGCTCCTCCCCTCTGCTCGTCCACTGCGCCGTCTGCTTATTCAGAGGGACGCGTGGAGAGCCATTCTCGGGCACAAAGCCCCCCAAATCCCCCCCCTGGTGTTTGGTTCGCGGGACAACGTCCTACCCCAGCACGACAACGGGCCGGGGCATTCCCCTATCCACCACCTGGGGACGCGCCACGTCGGGGTTCACCTCCCCGCCCACTCGGACACCCGAGCAGGTCCGTGGGTGGAACCTAACCTAACCTTTTTTTTTTTTTTTTTTTTTTTTTTTTTTTCGTTGGAAAAATGCTTTATGCATACCCGCACACCCGGGGGAGGAAATGCGGGTTATGTGGGACTCGGCAAAGGTGCCGCTACCCACTAAAAAACCAACGGTATGCCTGCACGCCGCCGGTGGGGCGTGGCCACGGGTTCTCTAGAGTACGCAACCGCAACCACGCCGGCGCCGCCCGCCTGTGCAGCGGGCCCTTCTCTTGTGGGGGGCTAGAGAGGAACTTCTACCCCTGCCTACTCAGAAGGCGCGTGGGCATACCACGCGCGCCCTCTCTGCGAGGCCTATGTAATGGGCAGCGACGCCCCCGCGCCGCTGCCCAGACCTCGCTAGGTGGGGGGGAGGAGATGGGCATACGCTCTCCTCCGGGCCCCTGTGCGCTTGCGGCGGATCGGGTGCGAGGCTGGGTTGGCCTCCCTTTCCCTCTCCGCTGCCTCCTTCTGCGACATTACATCCTCGCAGAAGGAGAGGACCGCTTTCCACGACCTCTCGTCGGCAACCATAGCCTTAACTACGGCTGGCAAGGAGAGGTCGTTCCCCACCACTGCCGCGAGTTCGCGGCGCTGCCCCTCCCAGGCTGGGCATTCCTCCAGGGTATGCTGCGCCGTGTCCTCGCCGCAGCCACACTGGTGGCACTCCGCCGTCTCCTCCCGTCTTGCGTACCGGTGCAGGTAGCTCCCGAAACAGCCATGCCCCGTGAGCACCTGCACCAGCCGGAAGGTTAGCGAGCCCCGCTCTCTCTCCAGCCAGTCTTGTAGGACCGGCCGGACCGCCTCGACAGTCCTGTGCCCTTCCTCGCGTCCAGCCAGTTGCTCCTCCCATTGGAGGACAATGGACTGCCGGACGAGGAGCTTTTGCGCCTCTATCTCCCTAGGCGCAGGATGGAACTCCCGCAGCCGGAGCTCCCTGCGCCACTCGTACAGAGACGCTTGGGCCTCCGCCTCCAGATCCCAAGGAGGCGTTCCCGCCAGCAAGCACGCCGCATCATATGAGGTGGTGCGGTACCCGCGTACGACGCTGATGGCCATCGCCCTCTGAGCCTTTCTCAGCAGGGCGATATTTTGGGCCGCCAGATTCCCCGCCCAGATCGGCGCCCCGTACAGGGCCATCGATCGCACCACCCCCATATACAGACGGCGGCTCGCTACGTCCGGCCCCCCGATATTGGGCATCAGCCTCTTCAGTGCGGCCGATGCTGCCATTAGTCGGGGGGTCAGGCGGGCAAAGTGCTCGCGGAAGTTCCATCGGGAATCGAGGACAAGTCCGAGATATTTCATGTCGGACTTTACCTCGATTCGGGTGCCACCAACGACGATGCTGGATCCTGCAGGCGGCGCCTTCCGGGCTGCGTGGAAGCAGAGCGCCTCAGACTTGTGTAGCGCCACCTCCAGACCCAGCATCGTTATACGCCTCACCACCTGTGCCACCGTCACGGTGGCGAGGCGTGCTGCTTCCCGGTACGAGGTCCCCCGGGACGTGACCAGCGTGTCATCTGCGTAGCAGGTCACACTTGACCCCGGGAGAAGCTCCCCCCGCAGCACCCAGTCGTACCCAATGTTCCACAGGAGCGGCCCTAAGACCGAGCCCTGTGGAACACCGCACGACGTCTCCCACCTTGTAATCCCGCCGGCCCGGACCGGATACTCCACACACCGCTCCGAGAGGTAGGCCCCGACTATTTGGCACAAATAGGGAGGCACTTTGTGGTATTTCAGCGCCTCCCTAATGCACGACCACGGCAGGGTGTTAAAGGCATTGGCGATATCCAAGGACACCGCCAGGAGAACCCCACCGTGGTCAACCGCCTCATCCGAGAGGGCTTTGATGCGCGCGACTGCATCTACGGTCGACCTGCCCTCTCGGAATCCGAACTGATGCTCGGACAGGTCAGGTCCTACTCCTCGGAGGTGCTCAACGAGGCGACAGCAGATGATGCGCTCGAAGAGCTTGTCAGCCTCGTCGAGCAATACGATCGGACGGTAGGCGGATGGAGAGTCCGCGGGACGCCCATCCTTTTTTAGGAGGACGAGCCGGCCGGTTTTCCATATGGTCGGAAATCGGCCGGACTGTAGACAGGCGTCCAGTAGCCCGCGGAATCTCTCCCCTAGGGACCGCAGCGCCAAAGCCAGGACGCGTCCTGGGATCCCATCTGGACCCGGTGCCGTGTTTTTGGCTTTTAGCCTCCGCACGGCTGCGTCTAGCTCTGCCTCCGTTACCGGAGGCACCCCGACTTCCGCACCCTCAAACCCTGCGAGCTGATGGGGAGGTGCCATTTCTGGGGGCTGGTGTTCCGGTCTGTTCGGAAACAAGTTGGAAACAACCACCCCCAGTAGTCGAGGCTCGAGACTCTCTGTCAAGGGGGGGGCCCAAGGGCGTAATTTACCCCTGACCGTCTTGTACGGCCTCCCCCATGGGTCTCGGTTTAGAGTCTCGAGAAGCTCCGCTCTGGCGCTCGCCTTTGCCTCGCAGATGGAGAGCTGCAGCGCCTTGACCGCCTCCCTGTAGGCACCGTACAGCCGCGTCTCCTCTTCAACGTCTCGGTGTCTGCGTCGACGGGACCGTGTGTACTGGCGTCTCGCCCTGTTGGAGCAGGATCGGAGTTCTTCGATTTCTCGCGACCACCAGTACACTTGACGCTTCGGAGGCCGTGGCTTGGCTCGTGACATGCCTGCGTCACAGACTTGTGACATGGCTTCGCGGAACCAGGCTGCCTCCTCCTCGGTCTCCACAGGCCCAGGAGATGTTGTCCAGGCCTGGACGAGGGACGCTATCTCCACCGCTTCACGATCCAGGCTGTTCAGGGCCCAACGAGGATAAGGGGTCGCAGCACGGCCATTCGGACGACGATCCGTGTCTGTCGTGCCTCCGGAGGACGTGGAGACATCAAACCGGATGTACAAATGGTCTGATAATGTCTCCACCGTCTCCAGTACTCTCCAGCCACGGACGCGGGTCGCGAGTGCCGGGGTCGCAAACGTCACGTCTACTATGGATTCTCCCTGCCAGCGCACGCAGGTGCTGGCCGACCCTCGGTTCAGAACCGACATACCGGTCATCGTCGCCCACTCCTCTAACAGGTCTCCACGGATGTCGGTTGCGGGACAGCCCCAGGCCATGGATTTGGCGTTTAAGTCCCCTGCGACTACTACCTGGCGCGGTTGGGTCTGCGCAACAAGAGCCGCCAGCTGGCCGAGGAAGGCTTCGAACTCGGAGACTCTTCTGTTGGGGGAGAAATATACCCCGATCAGGGTAATTTCGCCCCAGAGGACAGCCACATAGCCTCGGCCCCTCGACAACGTGGAGGGGGGCGGTATGCCCTCTACCCCTGCTTTTGTAATAATGGCCACCAAGCCATCCAGGTCCGCAGCCCAGTTGTGGCTGGGGGGGACGTAGTACGGCTCGGCGACCACGGCAGCATCTATCGACCACTGCGCCATGGACTGCAGGAGGAGATCTTGCGCCCCGGCGCAGTGGTTTATGTTCGCCTGGAGGATCCGATTGGTTGACCTCGTCATTTTGGCGCATTGTTAGTCGGACCCTCTTGTGCAGCCGGAGGCGCCGCCACTCCAGGGGTGCCTGGTTTGTTGGTCACCTTCCGGGACATGCGTTTTGGGGCTTTAGCCCCCATCGCGCAGGTACTGCTGCCGGCACTGTGGTCAGCAGGTTTGCCCGCTGCAGTGCACAGAGTGCAGTGGGGCGCGGCGGTGCAGTCCCTGGCCCGGTGACCGGATTGACCGCATCGGTAGCATTGGTCACTACGGTCGATTTCTGAGGTGCACCCCCTCCTAACATGGCCAGGCACCAGGCAGCGGAAGCACCTCAGGGGTCGGGACTCCAGCAGCTTCACGTTTGCCGAAGCCCATCCGACGAGGAGTCGCCCCTCAGCCACTTTCTTGGCGGCTGCTACGGGGCAGCGAGCCCACGCTGTGCCCAGGCCTGTTGGCGTGCGGGAGATCCGGCCAACTTTCACTGCCTCTAGGGCACACCCTCCAACTTTCGCCACGGCAGCGGCGAGCTCTTCCTCTGTAACCGAGTCATCCAGGCCGGAAATGCGCATCTCCGCGCATTTTACCGGCCTAGAGATGCGGACGTCGGCCACATTAAGCGTCTCCCTCAGCTTGGCAGCAAGAGAGTCTGCTTGGTTGCCGCTGGTGGTGTCTGGGCCCGGGATCTCCAGGATTGCCGCCCCTGTCACTGCCCTACGGAACCTCAGGCCGGTGATACCGAGCCCATCCAGGGAGATTTTGGTCTTGGCCTCCGTAATCAACGTTCCGTAGGTAACGCCCCTCTCTTCTGCTCCCGTCTCCAGGGTGAGGACTACGGCCGCTGACCGCGGGGTGCGCAGTAGCGCCTTGGTCTTATTGCGACCCTTCCCTTCTTGCGCTTTCCGCGGTGCCGCCGGCTGTTGTGGCTTCGCAGTCGTCGCTTCTCCAACGGGAGACTTCTTTTTATTCTTCTTACCCCGCTTGACCACAGTCGTCCATTCCTCTTCCGAGGCAGGCACTGTTGTCTGCAGCCGAGGCTGCCGGACTTGGGAAGCGGGGCCAGGAACACTCGTAGGACGCTTTTTGGGCCCCTCCTTCTTTTTGTTCTTCTTCGCAGCCCGCTTCGCACCCGCTGGGTTGGTAGGAGCTGGAGTGTGACCGGGGGGAGAGCTTCCTGCTTTGGAAGGTGTGGGAGCAGACGACACCTGAGTAGGTTGCTGTGGGAGCAGTCTCTCCTCCAGGGCGCTCAACCTTGTACCCATCATGTCACTCACCTTGGCCATGATATTGCGCTCTAGGTCACCTTGCTCCCGAGCAGGTGATGTCGCCGTCTCTTGGCGCGTCCCTTCGAGGCGCTGCCCAAGGCTAGCACGCAAGTCGCCCATCTCCTTACGGAGCTCGGCCATTTCCGCCTTGAGGCGAGCGTTTTCGGCGGCGAGCCTCCTCGTCTCATCGGAGACAGTCCGGCCCCTCATCTCACCGACAGCTTCCCGGATCGCAGCCACAGCCTCCTTCAGGATTCGTTGGTACGTGCCCTTTAGGTTTTTGGACTTGGTGGCCACGTCCTTGATTAGCCCCAGACTATCCCGCACCTGCTGGTTTAGGGCCAGGGCAGTGCGGTTTTCTTCGTCGTCTGACCCACTTGTCGTCCCAAACGAATCCGGATGGCGGGCAAGCCGTCTTAGCGTCACCATTTTGGACGCGGCTATCAGGTCCTCTTCAGTTTGCAGCTCGAGCTCCAGGCGCTTAGCCTTTTCCTTGGTTAGCCCGGCGTGGCGCGCCGTGGATGGTCGGCGGCCTGTTCCTCGCTTGGAAGGTCCCGAGGCGGGCTTTCCTTGCTCCGCAAGATCGGAAGCCTCGCCGCTCGGCGATGCTCCCGTGTCGCTACCACTGCTTCGCTGCCTCTTCCGTCCTGCGGCCATTTGGGCAGTTAGCGAAGCGTCGGATTCGGCGGTTTCCACGTCGGTTGGCACCGGAGAGAAAAATACTCCGTCCCCAGGGAGGTCACCCGTGTCTATTCTCCTGGGGGAGAAGAACTCCTCCCTGCCAAGAGACGGGACCCTTTCTGGCATGCGTTCTATTAGCACTACGGCTTTACGTCTCTCACTAAGCCCCCTAGCGGGTTTGGGTGGGGAGCGTGTAGAATCCACCGCCGTCCCCGGAGGCACGTCCTCATCATGGAACACCCAGCGCCCCTGGGCGTCCTGAAATGGTCGGAATCCATCCTTGGGGTGGCCAGTGGAGGCTCCTGCCTCCGCCGGACTGCTATTCTCCCCATCAGCCCCTCCTTGCAGCCTCAATACCAAATCACTCTGCAAATCGGTGTCCATAAAGTGTTTGCTTGTGTTGTCGTTTCGGGATCGTGAGTGGTTTGCCCCCCCAGAATACGGAAGGCGGCATGTCGCCACAGCATGGGCGATTGCCCGTCCTGTGGCGACATGGAGGATTGGAACCTCCTGGGGTAGTTCTACATTTTCGTTTCCACTCATTTTGTGTGCTATTTTGAGGAGGTATGCCCCTCCCTGACGTTTGTCCTTAACCTAACCTTTTTTTTTTTTTTTTTTTTTTTTTTTTTTTTTTTTTTTTTTAAGAGGGGAAATGCGTTACGCATACCACCCGGCGCGGGGACGGGCCGGGTGGTTATGTGGGACTCCCTGATGAGACCCCAGGTATACCCACTAAAACCCCTCTGTTGGCCGCCTCACGGCTTTAAAGGCGGGGCACGGGAAACGGCCGGGACCATGCTTCCGGAACCCCGCCAGCGGCTGTCCGAACTCCGGACTCGACTTAGGAGGAACTGTTTTCCTCTACTCTGGAGTGTGCCATTTCTTTGGCGCATTGGCCATCCCAGGGACCCTCGTGTAGGCGACAGATGTCCCGAGCCTGCCGCCCACGGGTACCCTTAAGGGGGTCCTTAACCTTTTTTTTTTTTTTTTTTTTTTTTTTATAGAGGGGAAATGCGTTGCGCATACCACCCAGGCGCGGGGACGGGCCTGGGTGGTTATGTGGGACTCCCGTATAGGCTAATGAGGCCCACGGTATACCCACTAAAACCCCTCTTGGCCGGCTCAACGCAATATGGCGAGGTCACAGGGACACTGCGGCACTCTTCCGCAACCTCGCCAGCGGCCGTCCGGACTCCGGACACGACTCTGGAGGAATTTAGTATTCCCCCTACCTCCCTAATTGCGCGCCATTATTACGGCGTGCTTGCCACCCCAGGGACCCTTGTGTAGGCGATAGACGTCCCCGAGCCTATCGCCCACAGGAACCCTTAAGGGGGAAGTCGGCGGTCATATGCGAGCCGCCGCCGCCCCACGCGCTTGCGACGCATCGGCTGGGAAGCTGGATCGTCTTCCCTACGGCGCTCCGCCATCTCTTTCTGCGTCATGACCGCCTCGCAGAAGTCCAGCACAGCCTTCCACGATCTGTCGCTGTCCACCATGTTCCGGACCACGGAGGGCAGCGAGAGGTCTTGTCCCACCACAGCGCTTAAAGTGCGGCGCTCTTCTTCCCAGGCTGGGCACACTTCTAGTGTGTGCTGGGCAGTGTCCTCCGGACAGTCGCAGTGGTGGCATACTGCGGTCATTTCCCTTCTGGCTCTGTCCTTAAGATACCTCCCGAAACATCCATGTCCCGAGAGGATCTGAGTCAGTCGGAAAGTTAAGACGCCATGTGTCCGGTCTAGCCACTTTTTAAGAACCGGGCGAACCGCTTCAATGGTCAGACGGCCTGCGCTAGGGTGCGCCAGCCTCTGCTCCCAAACCTCCACCATTTCTTGTCGAAAGGCGTCTCGTCGTCCTAGAGTTTCTCTCGGTGCTGGCAAGTCTCCATTGTGATGCGCCTCCTCGCGCCAGCGGTAAACCGCTGCGAGGGCTCTCGCATCTAAATCCCATGGTAAAGTCCCTGCCAGCACACATACCGCTTCAAAAGAGATCGAGCGGTACCCTCTAATGGCTCTAGTTGTAATTGCCCTTTGAGGCGCCCTTAGTAGAGCTATCTCCTCCCTCTTTAAAATGTCTGCCCAGACTGGGGCTCCGTACAGGGCCATGGATCTGACGACCCCCATGTACAGCCGTCGACTAGACGCTTTGGGCCCCCCCGTGTTTGGGAGTATACGCCCTAGAGCGCCAGCAGCTCCCAGCAGCTTCGGCATCAGGCGCTGAAAGTGGGCGCGGAAATTCCACCGGCTGTCGAGTGTGAGGCCCAAGTATTTCATTGTGGACTCGACGCCGATCCGGGTTCCGCCCACCATTAAGTGCGCATCCGGCGGTGGCCTATTGCGGGGCCCGTGGAAGCATAAAGCTTCCGATTTTTGTAGGGCCACCTTGAGTCCCAATCGCCTGATTCGACCGACGACGTGAGCGACTCCTGCCGTTGACAGTATGGCGGCCTCCCTAAAGGTTTTCCCGCGAGCTGTCACTAAAGTGTCATCGGCGTAGCAAGTGAGGTTTATGCCTCGCAGGTTTGCGCCTCGCAGGACCCAATCATATCCAATATTCCACAAGAGTGGCCCTAGGACCGACCCCTGTGGAACACCGCAAGACATTGGGTATCTTGCCCACTCTTCCCGTCCTGGGTAAGTGACGTACCTGTCCGAGAGGTAGGCGTCAACTGTCCGTCTTAGGTATTCTGGTACCTGGTGGTACCGCAGCGCCTCTTTAACGCAGCCCCAAGGCAACGAGTTAAAGGCATTGGTAATGTCCAGGGACACTGCCAAGACTACCTCGCCTCGGGACACCGCCTCGTCAGCAAGAGCCTTAACGCGCTGAATGGCGCCCACCGTTGAACGGCCGCTGCGGAAACCAAACTGGCAATCTGCCACATCAGGTCCGACACGAGCGAGGTGCTTGATGAGACGGCTGGCTATTATGCGCTCCAGGAGCTTCGCAATCTCATCAAGCAGCACTATTGGGCGGTAGGCCGATGGAGAGTCTGCCGGGCGTCCTTCCTTTCTTATGAGAACCAGCTTGCCTGTCTTCCACTGCCGTGGAAACCTGGCTTGATGTAAGCAAGCTGAGAACATTTGCAGCATTCGTGATTCCAGAGCATTGCTGGCCAAGACCCAGGCGCGACCCGGTATGCCGTCAGGCCCAGGGGCTTTGTTTTTGGCCTTAAGTCTTAGCACAGCTGCTCCAAGTTCATCACCAGTCACGTCAGGTATCTCCTCCTCGTCACCTTCAATTTCAGTGGGGGGCGCCATTGCCGGCGGTGCGAAGTTATCGCATGGCGGGAACAGCGCTTCCACCACATTTCGCAATAAATTCGGCTCCAGACTTCGAGTTAGGGGGGGAGCCCAAGGGCGAAGTTTGTTTCGGACCATTTTATATGGTCGCCCCCAAGGATCATTATTTAACATTTCGAGCATTTCCCGATATGAACCCTCCTTTGCCTGCTTAATAGCGATCTTCAGGCTTTTTGCACGCTCTCTATATGTTGCATATAGTTCTGTCTCCCGAGCATGATCTCGGAGCCTGCGCCTTCGCTGATGACTATAGAGGCGCCTCGCCGCAACACATGAGTCTCGGAGTTGCGCGAGCTCCGGAGACCACCAGTAGACCTGACGTTTAGGAGGAAGAGGCTTGGCTCGGGGCATCGCTGCATCGCAAATTTTCGACATTGCTTCGCCAAGCCATTTCGCCTCCTCGTCTACATCTATTGAATCCGCCGGAGACGGGTTCCATGCCTGGACCTCAGCAGCAAGAACCAATGCCTCTCTGTCTAGGCGTTTTAGTGCCCATCTTGGACCGTCGCCTGGCAGTGACTGACTAATTGGACCGCTCAGAGTACCTGGGAGTGCAGAGACCCTGAACTGTATGTAGCGATGGTCGGATAAGGACTCTACACTCTCAAGCACCTCCCAACCCTGAATACGATGGGCCAAGGCAGCATTAACAAAGGTTACATCGACAATGGAACCACCTTGTTCTCGAACACATGTATCGACAGAACCCTGATTGACAACCACCAGACCAGCCGCAGCCGCCCACTCCTCTAGTTCCCGCCCACGTACATCCGTTGCTGGGGATCCCCATGCGACAGACTTGGCGTTAAAATCGCCCGCGACAATCACGGGCCGCGGATTACAGCGGCCAATAACCGCTCCTACTTCTACTAGAAAGGCTTCAAATTCGGCCACACTCCTATTGGGCGAGAAATAAACACTGACTACTGTGATGCCACCAAGGAGCGCGGCCACAAATCCCTTCCCTTTTTCCACCTTTTCGAAGGGCGGTGAACCAGTAGCTGTTTGAGTTATAATCGCCGCCGTGCCATCGTGGTCCCCAACCCAATTATCCCTTTGGGGGATGTGGTATGGCTCGGAGAGTATAGCCACATGTGCCAACCACTGCGCCATGCTCTGAAACAAGAGATCCTGAGCATCGAGGCAGTGGTTGAGATTCACCTGCACAAATTTTAACGCCATTATTATGAGGTTTCCATTGGCGCTGCCTGCTCACCCTCGGCCGCATCAGTGGCGGGTTGGTGGACGGATTGCGAGGGGGCTCGGGAGCCATCGCCATTCTTCTTCCCCTTCTTGTTGTTTTTGGCAGCAGTGCACGTCTTGCTCCCAACTGTGTGTCCTGCCGGTTTTTTGGCTGCCGCGCAAACAGCGCAGTGCGGTGTGGCAGAGCACGTGGCCGCCTTATGGCCGGGCTGGCCGCAGCGGTAGCACAGGTCGCTGCGGTCCTCTTGAGCCTGACACTGCGCGCGGACATGGCCTGCTTCAAGGCAGCGGAAACAGCGCATAGGTTTTTGATCCAGCAGTTGGACCCTTGCCGATACCCATCCTACAATCAATCGACCGCTATCAGTCAACTTTTTAGCCACCGTAATTGGGCAGCGGACCCAAATGGAACCTAGGCCTGAGAAGTCCTGGCGGATTTCGCCACACTTTATTTGGTCCAAGTGACACCCGCCCACTTCGACCACGGCTTTTTTCACATCATCAGGCGTGACAGAGTCATCTAGCCCTGAGATGCGGACTTCAGCGGTTTTTGTAGGCCTGGAGACTTGGACAACCTCATTATTTAATTTCTCCCTCAATTTAGCAGCGAGAGCATCTGCTTTCTCGCCGCTGGTTGCTCCGGGGACCTCAATAATGGTAGCCCCTGTAACTGCTCGTTTGAACCGGACTCCCTCGATCTGTAGTTCCTTTAGGTCGATTTTTGATCTAGCCTCCTTAAGGATGTCCCCGTAGGTCGTTTTACCTCCCTCAGCTTCCGGCTTCAGCGTGAGGACAATCGCCGCTGAGCGAGGAGGGCGTAGTTTACGTGCCTTCTTGGGGGCTGCTTGCTGCGTTGGAGGACTTGTTGCCTTCTTCTTTGTGCCCTTTTTAACCACCTTTGTCCATGGCTCGTCCACGTTAGCCGGAGCAGGCGGTAATGGGCGAGGCTCGCGCGGTGCTTCTGCAGGCTGAGCCGTCTTTCCCTTCTTCTTCTTTCCCTTTTTTGCTGCCGTTTTCTTCCCCTCATTCCCAGGAGTAGAAGATGGTTGCGGAGCATTGGGTGCCTTTGACTTTTTTAGCACACTAGGTCCAGCGGTAGGTTGTACCGTCGGAGCTGGGCGAGGTGTTGTAGCCTGCCTGTTGCCCTCCTGAGATGCAGGTTGGGCCGTCTTTTTTGTTTTGTCTGCGGCCAGCGGTGGCCGTACAGTCTTAGCTGGAAGGAGCCTGTCCTCTAAGGCTTCCAGGCGGGAGTTCACCATTGTGCCCACTCTCATCATCATCGTGCGCTCGGCTTCCTCTTGGGACACGTTGGATGGTGCCACAAGCGACTGCTGTGAGGCCGGTGTCATCGGAGGCGGGGCTGCTCTAGCGAGTCGCAGCTCATTTCTGAGTTCTTCATGTTCCTTTTGAAGGTCCGCTATTTGTGTTTGCAGACGGGAGACAGTCCGCTGTAGCATTTTGGTCTCATCCGTGGTGGTGCGGGCCAGCATCACCTGGGCAAAATCCGTGATGGCAGCGGCAGCGTCCTTCAGCTTCCTCTGATGGGTACCTTTCAGGTTCTTTGACGTGGCAATAACTTTTTTTACAACTGCCACGCTGTCGAGCACTTGTGTGTTTAGTGCTGACATGAGCCGGTCTTCTATGTCAGAGCCATATGAGTCTCCATGCTTTTCCATTGGCCGCATGCGGATGGTCATGTCTTCTAATTCCGCGTCAGCTTTAGCTTTGTCTGCCTCTTTGCGGCGGAAATCATCCAGCATTTGCGAGGCCAGTCCAAAGCCTGAGGAAGAGGGCCGACTGCGTCCTCGCTTAGACTTGGACTGGACTTGCCTCTTGAGGACCCCCTCCGAGTCCGATCCCTGCGACTCTTGTGACAGACAACCTTGCCAGAGTTGTCCGTGGTCACTGTCACTCAATGAGCTGCAGTCCACCTCAGCCCGTCTATCACGATGCTCGTTACCGTGAGCTGGTTCAGAGCTCAATGCCACGCTCTTCACAGCGGATATGCAATCCACCTCTTTTTCGGCAACGCGGGCTTCCCGTTCTTTTGCATTAGGGGTCGCCATCTCTGACCTCAATTCACCGCTCTCGTGAGAAAGTGCCTGGGCCACAAGCTCACGATCGCAGCGGGTCAGAACCACCCGTAAGTCCGGGAGAGATTTTCTCCGCGGGGGGGCAGCTGTAATCGGGGGCCCCGCCATGACCTCCGTGGGTTGTGGGGTGGTCTCGAGTGGTTGCTCCGGCTTCGAGTATTTAGCTTTGGCCCGGGCCGCACCCACATAGATTCCTCGTCCTCTCTTATTTGGCCCGTACCCGGGCCTTGCTCCGGAGACGGAAGCATCACCATCAGATGCCCCCGACCCGTCTTCCTCGCTCAACAGCCGCTTCCGCACTTCCCCGGGTTGGCCGGAGGTGGGACCATGCAGCGAGCCGTCGCAGTCGCCCGTCTCGCTTTCGGTGTCAGTTTGCAGCGGCGACCAGTAAACGTCCCCACCAGGCAGGTCGCGCATGTCTACTTTTCTGGGGGAAAAGAATTCCTCGTTACCTGACGGGAACATTTCCAGCCCGCCGCGAGCCCTTCTCCCACAAAACACCCTCGTGGGGATTGGCGTGGGTGACCGCACGTATTCTTGCGGTACCACGGGTGCCTGCTCCTCTCCGTCCCTGCCATCGGGGATGGCATGGCTTACAAAGCGCCCTCGGTTGTCCCGGACAGGGCGGAACTCCATCGGTGGGGGGCTTGGAGATGTTGCCGCAGCAGCCCTTCTCGCACCATCCTCGTCCCCTCCTCCGCGCAACCTTAAAACTAATTCGCATGCATCGATGTCAAGTAAACATTCGCTATGGTCGTTGGTTTCCGTCCTAGAGTGGTGTGCCCCCCCAGAATACGGTGGGCGGCATGTCACCACAGCGCGGGCACTTGCCCGTTCTGTGGTGACACGGAGGATTGGAACCTCCTGGGGTAGTTTTCTCATTTTCTGGCCACTCATTTTTTGCTATTTTTAAGGGGTTTGCCCCCCTTCTGACGTTAGGGACTGGGCTCCCCCCAGCCATGCATCCCATCGGCACGCCAGTCACACCTTAGGATTGGGGATTTTTTATAGTGGTTAACTCCACGTGACCTTCCGCTCAGTGAGGAAGGTCCTCGGTCCGCTCAGTGCGGGTTACGAGTTGCCCGACGGTGGCCGTAGCCACAACATCGCGCCTGGTGGACAAGCCACCTATGGCAGCTCTTGCATGGAGCTCCAACTCCGCCCAACCGGGCGTCTCGCACTGTGCCCTCTGCTGGTTTCAGAGGGACACGCGGAGCCGCCCCCCGTGTGCTGTTCTTAGTCTGGCCCCTCTCCTCAGGCCTGTCCGGCTTGGGAGGCCCTATCCGGCATAGCCCTGAGGGTCACTGGGGCACGCAAGCCCCTTCACCACGGCAAGGTGACAGCAATTCGAAGGGGAAGGGGGGGGGGGGGTCCTTAACCTAACCTAACCTAACCTAACCTAACCTAACCTAACCTAACCAGTGTTGCGTCGTCCGCGGTTGAGAGCGGATGTGTGCGTCGTTGACTTCGTCGTATTTTGCGTCGCTGACTGCGTCGCTGACTGCGTCGCTTGGTGCGTCGATCGGTGCGTCGCTTGGTGCGTCGCTGATTGCGTCCTTTGCGTCCTTTGATGCGTCGCTGTCTGCGTCTCTGAGTGCGTCAGAGGTCGCGTCGCGCAGTGCGTCCCTTCCGAGTAGCCGAGTTGATTTGAGTGAGCTAGTGTTGGTGTCTTTGTGCCGTGCTACGGGGCAGTGTTATCGGTGGAACAGAGCGCCCAAACGCACCGTCGCGCTCTTAAGTGCGCCTTCGCGCTCCCAGTTGCTCCCTTGCGCTCCGAGACGCTCCCAAGTGCGCCATCAGTGGATCAGAGCGCCTATCGCGCTCCTAAGTGCGCCATCAGTGGAGCAGAGCACCCAAACGCGCCGGGTGCCGTCGAGCTCCAAAGAGTGCCATCGTACTCCGAGTTGCGCCAACTTGCTCCTACTCGCGCCATCGCACTCCCGAGGAGGACAACGCTTCGGGGAGGCCAGTCGCGCTCCAGCTCCCCAGGGAATAGACTGCAGAGTCTCACAACGCTCGGTGCGTCGCTCGGTGCGTCGCTTGGTGCGTCGCTGATTGCGTCTTTTGCGTCCTTTATGCGTCGCTGTCTGCGTCTCTGAGTGCGTCAGTGGTCGCGTCGCGCAGTACGTCCCTTCGCGCTCCCAAGTGCGCCATCGGTGGAGCAGAGCGACTACACGACCGACCAAGAATACACGACCGACCTTCACGGAGCCCCGGGCCGCTGCACAGTTCTCCGAAGCGCTACTATAGGTTAGTTTTATAATAAAGCATTAGATTTTTAAGACACTACTCTAGGCTCTAGGTAGAGTCCGAAAAATTTTTGTTAAAAGTGAGTGTCATTTCTTAGATTTAAGCGATTGCTGTGTTTATATATACAGTTATATTAGTTTTAAGCTGATAGTAGAGTCTGCGACTCTACACTTGTATGACAATTTTGACTCTACATTTTAGAAAAAATTTATTTGTGTTCTTTTAGGTTTAAGTGATTGCTGTGTGTGTGTATATATACAGTTTATAGTAGTTTTAAGTTGATAGTAGAGTCCGCGACTCTACACTTGTCTAATAATATCCGACTCTACATTACTTGTTTCGGATACAGTAACCCCCCCTTTACAGGGGTTCCAGGGATAAGACACTACCTCCAACAAATGTTCAGGACCCCCCCAAAGAACATAGAGTCGACGATGTCGCCCACGAAGCCGGAAAAGATAAACCCACGACCATCAGTGAGGAAAAGTGTAGGGGAATGGGAAATGGGCAAAACCTTCCACCTATCACCAGGCCCATCGTCGACAAGGACCACGGGTGCCGAAGTTACATCAAAACCGGCCCCCGCGGCCCTCCCGTCACAAATCGTGGGCGCCGCTAACAAAAAGGCTAGCCCTGCGGAACAAAAGCCTTCGAGCCCAGTGCCGGAGAAATATAAGGACAGGGTAAGTGAGGCGAGGGCATGCCTGAACAGAGCGAAACAACATATGAACAGCTCAAGAAACACCTCGAACGTCATAAAGACGGGAGTGTTGGCAGCTCTGGATCGACTCTACCAGCTGGTAAAAGAAGCGGCAGCAGAAAGCAAGAAAGGTGAAACACCAATGGAAAATAAAGGGGCCTCGAATCTGGCTACAGAGAAAACTACCCTCAACACAACGTCGGAGGTAAGCAAGGACACAAACCCGCCCAGAGCAGACACCGTAAACATCCTGTTCAAACTGGAAGAACAAACCAGGCTCATTGAAATGAACAATAAAAAGATGGACGAGCTGAAGGCCTCGATGGAGACCCAGCGTGAGACCCTAGAGAGGATGGCGACGACCGCGACATACGCAAGCGTAGCGGCGGCGTCCCCAAACACGACGCAGGGTGCGGCCTCGACCTCAAGAAGAGGCACACTGCACTCAGTGGTCGTAACCTCCACGGATGAACTCGAAACGGGAGACGAGGTCCTAAACAAAATAAGAAAAGCGGTAGACGCAAAGGACGGCTGGATAAAGGTGGAGAGGGTCAGGAAGGCGAAGGACAGGAAAGTTATAATGGGGTTGGAGACTATAGAAGAGAGAGAAAAGATAAAAGACAGGTTAAGGAAAGAGGGAACGAACCTAGTCGTCGAGGACGCACAAAATAAGGACCCGCTTCTGATCCTTAAGAGCGTCCTCACTATAAACTCTGATGAGGATATAGAGAGGGCTCTAATAAATCAGAATAAGGACATCTTCCGCTGCCTCGACGAAAAGGACAGCAAGATAGAGATCAAATACAGGAGAAGGACGCGGAACCCGCACACCTGCCATGTAGTAATATGCGTCTCGCCTAAAATCTGGCAAAGGGCAATGGAGGTGGGAACCGTCCACGTGGACCTCCAGAGAGTAAGGGTCGAAGACCAGACACCTCTGGTGCAGTGTACGCGCTGCCTGGGCTATGGCCACGGCAGGCGGTTCTGCGCTGCACCGGCGGACTTATGCAGCCATTGCGGCGGTCCCCACCTGCGCAACGAATGTGAAGATTACATCGCAAAGTTGCCGCCGAAATGTAGGAACTGTGTGAGGGCCGACATAGACGATACCGAACACAATTCCTTCAGTTCGGCCTGTCCGACGCGGAAAAAGTGGGACGACATAGCGAGGTCGAGCGTGTCATACTGCTAAAGGCACCCCAAAGACCGACTGCCAAGAACTAACGAGCTTGGACCACACTGTCAAAAATTTTAGACCAAAGCCTCAAAAACAGCAGTTAATAAACAGATATTGTATAACAAGCACACAAAGCACATTTAATGCAAACTGGGATCGGTTTCTTGGAAAACCGAACCAGGTTTTGTTGAAGACAAAAGTGATACACAAAAAAGAATACAAATGTAAAGCACAAAACATGACATGGTGGTCCACTGAACTCGATCAAATGGGGAAAAACGTAAACTACATCTGCAACGACACAGAGGTGGAGGGAACGGCGACATATTTAGCTATAGAAAAGAAAAGGATTATATGTACACCGATAAATAAAAATGTAAATAGGTATTAAGAGTATGCTTGTTAAATATAATGGGTATATTTAAAATAAGCATACAACATTAAGATAAGAAAATAACAAAAATATCAATAGTCGAAACAAAGCGAAACTTGTATTGTTAGAAATATGTAAGAAATTGATGTCCCCATATAGAAGATAAGGCCAAGAACATGTAAACCTATATGTTTTAAATATCTATAAGAACAAACTGTAAACTTGGCAAGAAAATAAAAATAAATTGTTGTTTTAATAAAAATTACAACCCCAAAAATAAAAAACTGTAGTTAGAATAGAGTAGTCGTAGCAAGGAGCTCCCACCTTGAAAATTGATGAAAGACGACGAATGACAGAAAGACAAAGTATGTGGAATGATAGTACGAGAGGCATGAAAAGCGAGAACTGGTATGAAAGAGTACATAGACAAACACAGGCTCCGATCATGTTGGAGGTAGAAAGCAAAAAAAAAAAAAAAAAAAAAAAAAAAAAAAAAAAAAAAAAAAAAAAAAAAAACCTAACCTAACCTAACCTTTTTTTAAGAGGGGAAATGCGTTACGCATACCACCCGGCGCGGGGACGGGCCGGGTGGTTATGTGGGACTCCCTGTTGTGGGCTGATGAGACCCCAGGTATACCCACTAAAACCCCTCTGTTGGCCGCCTCATGGCTTTAAAGGCGAGGCACGGGAAACGGCCGGGACCATGCTTCCGGAACCCCGCCAGCGGCTGTCCGAACTCCGGACTCGACTTCGGAGGAACTGTTTTCCTCTACTCTACATATAGTGTGCCATTTTTTGGCGCATTGGCCATCTCAGGGACCCTCGTGTAGGCGACAGATGTCCCGAGCCTGCCGCCCACGGGTACCCTTAAGGGGGAAGTCGGCGGTTGTGCGCCAAACGCCTCCTTCCTACGCGCTTGCGGCGCATCGGTTGGGAGGCCGGATCTTCCTCCCTTTCTCTTTCCGTGGTCTCTTTTCTCGCCATCACGTCTTCGCAAAAAGAGACCACCGCTTTCCATGATCTGTCGCTGTCTGCCATAGTTTTCACCACGGCAGGCAGAGACAGGTCGTGCCCCACTACAGCCACGAGTGTGGCCCGCTGTTCAGTCCAAGCTGGGCATACAGCCAGCGTATGTTGTCCCGTGTCTTCGGCCGCACCACACTCGTGGCATATCGGCGTCGGTTCTCGGCCCAATCTGCACAGATATCGGCCAAAACATCCGTGTCCAGAGAGGACCTGCGTCACTCGGAATGTCATAGGGCCATGGTCCCGGTCAAGCCATTGTTTTAGGACCGGACGTATTGCCTCTATGGTCTGGTGGCCAGCAATTGGCTGCTCCAGTCTCTCCTCCCAAATGCCCACCATTTCCAGCCGAATTTCTTCGCGCCGTCCATCTATTTCCCTCGGTGCTGGTGACTCATCCCTCTCATGCATCTCCTCGCGCCAGCGGTAAACAGCTGCGAGGGCTCTTGCATCGAAGTCCCAGGGCAGGGATCCCGCTAAAGCACACGCAGCATCCGTAGATATGGTACGGTATCCCCGGATTACCCGCAGCGCCATTGCTCTTTGCGCTTTCCTCAGCTGCGTAGAGTTTTGCCTTCCTAGGGCGTCAGCCCAGACGGGTGCGCCGTATAAAGCCATGGAGCGCACGACTCCCGTGTACAAACGGCGGCATGAGGCCTTGGGCCCTCCCAAATTTGGGAGTATACGCCCTAGGGCCGCCGCTGCACTGAGCAGTTTTGGAGCCAAGCGTTGGAAATGGGCCTGAAAGTTCCATTTGCTGTCGAGTATAACGCCCAGGTAGCGCAGGGTCGGCTTGACAGCAATCGAGACCCCGCCTACTATAATTTGGGCTCCTACCGGAGGACCTCTACGGTGGCCATAAAAACAAATGGCCTCGGATTTCTGTAGGCCGACTTCCAGGCCCAACCGCCGTATTCGGCTGACAACGTGGGCAACACCCGCAGTTGTCAGAATTGCCGCATCGCGAAAACTGGGTCCGCGGGCCGTCACCAGCGTATCATCGGCATAGCAGAACACGTCTACTCCAGGTAGGTTTGCCCCCCGCAGGACCCAGTCGTAGCCGACATTCCAAAGTAGCGGGCCCAAAACCGACCCCTGAGGGACACCGCATTCCATCCTTTTCTGTCCCCAATTTCGCTGCCCAGGCCAGGTCACAAATCGCTCACTTAAATAGGCCCTGATAATATGGGCCAGGTGAGGCGGAACCCTGTGGTAGCGCAAGGCCTCATTTATGGTTTCCCAGGGCATGGTATTGAAGGCGTTGGCTATGTCTAACGACACAGCCAAGACAGCCTCTCCCCGAGAGACAGACTCCTGTGCCAGCCTTTTCACCTGTAGGATCGCGTCCACTGTAGAACGGCCGCTCCTGAAGCCGTATTGATTTTCGGCCAAGTCTGGGCCAACCCCTTGCAAATGCTTGATGAGACGGGACGCTATGATGCGCTCGAATAGCTTCCCCACCTCATCAAGCAAGACAAACGGCCGGTATGCCGAAGGCGAATCAGCCGGGCGACCCTCTTTCTTTAGCAGGACCAGTTTCCCTGATTTCCATCCTACTGGGAAGCGGCCCTGCTCCAGGCATGCCGTGAAGAGACGGATAAGTCGCGGCTCCAGCTCTTTCAACGCGAGGGCCCAAGCGCGGCCAGGGACTCCATCTGGTCCAGGAGCAGTGTTTTTGGCTCGCATCTTAGTCACTGCTACGCCGAATTCAACTGCTGTTACAGGTGGCACTTCAGCTTCCTCCACTTCGTCTGCTCGTGGTGGTGCCATTGCTGGCGGCCTGTTATTACCTCCCCTAGGGAACAATGCCGAGACCACGTCGCTGACAAATTCAGGTTCCAACGTTTGGGTGATCGGGGGGCCCCAGGAGCGTAATTTGTTCCTGACGAGCTTGTAGGGCCGGCCCCAAGGATCCGCATTTAAGGTGTCGATAAATGCTTCCCTCGCAGCGTCTATGGCATTTCCTATGGCTGCTTTTAGGGACTTCTTTGCCTCCTTGTACAAGGCGTAAAGGTTCCTTTCCGCATCTTCGTCTGTTCGTCGGCGTCTCTGCCTTGTATACCGACGCCGCGCGGCTGTACAGTCCTTGTGCATTTGTGCAAGCTCAGCCGTCCACCAATACACCTTTCTTTTTTGCGGTGGAGGCTTGGCCCTGGGCATCGCCGTGTCGCATATTTGTGTCATGGCATCCCGGAACCAGGATGCTTCCGTCTCCACCACTACTTCACCTTCCGGCGAAGGGAGCCAAGCCTGCACAATAGCCGCCTCCAAAAGAAGGTCTCGGTCCATTTTACCGAGAGCCCATTTTGGACCTCCGCCGCCAATCGGTAGCCTGCAATTATGGCCGACTTGAGCTACTGGTGACGTGGAGACGTCGTAACGGATGTACAGGTGATCGGACAACGTCTCCACGTCTACCAGTACCCTCCAATCACGGACACAGCGTGCCAGGGCGGCATTTGTGAAAGTCAGATCCACTATTGATCCGCCTTGTTGCCGCACGCACGTGTTAGAGTCTCCCTGGTTGGCTAGGGTCAGCCCTGACGCAATTGCCCACTCTTCAACGACCTCACCGCGCACGTCCGTCGCCGGCGACCCCCACGCAGTGGACTTCGCATTAAAATCTCCGGCGACGACCACTGACCCCCGGTCATAAAGCTGGCTGACTCGGGCGCCTACCTCCACCAGGAAACGTTCAAATTCGGCCAGGCAGCGATTCGGAGAGAAGTAGATGCCGACGAAAGTGACACGTTCATAATTTGCCGCAACATAACCTTTCCCTCTTACGACGCTTTCGAATGTGCCTGTACCTCCTCTTGCCACCAAGGCGACAACTCCGTCTATGTCAGACACCCAATCGCTACGCGGTGGAACCGAATACGGCTCAGCCACGACTGCCACATTTATACTCCACTGAGCCAGGGACTGGAAAAGCAAATCCTGAGCCCTGGCGCAGTGATTGAGGTTAGTTTGCAACACCTTTATCGTCATTAATTGTCGGTTGTTACGATCTCCATCTCAGCCTCTTCCACCGCACCGGTGGAGGGGATAACAGCCTGGGAGGGGGCCCGGGGGCCATCGCCAGCGTGTTTTGCCTTTGGTTTGGGATTGGTGCATGCTTTGGACCCGATTTTATGGTCCGCAGGTTTTCCCGCAGCATGACACAAGATACATTGAGGTGATCCTGAGCAAGCTGACCTCTTATGTCCTGGTTGACCGCAATTGTAGCAGTGGTTGCTGTAGTCTTCAGACGCTATGCATTGGGCCCCAGTGTGCCCCATCTGTAGGCAGCGAAAGCACCTCATGGGTCTTTCTTCCAGCAAGCTAACTTTAGCCGAGAGGCCCCAACCGAGTTCAAGGCGACCAGCCTGGGTGATTTTCTTGGCTGCCGTGACAGGGCAGCGCACCCACAGAGTGCCGAGTCTTCTAAGACCTCGACGAACCTCGCCGGTCTTTACCAGTGCTGCCGGGCACTGGCCGACGCTGGCGATCGCAGCTACTACCACCTCGGGCGATATTGAGTCGTCCAACTCTGTCAACCGGAGCTCTGCGCATTTGACCGGTCTTGATACCCGAACAGCTTCTGGGCCTAGTTTTTCCACCAGCGCTCTGGCCAGTTGGTCGGCCTTGTCACCACTGGTAGTTCCCGGGACCTCTAGAACGGTGCCCCCAGTGATAGCGCGCTTGATCCGTAAAGCAGTGATGCCGAGTCCAGCCAAATCGACCCTGCTCTTGGCCTCCGTAAGGACTTTCGCATACGTTACCCCCTTTTCTACTGCCAATGGGAGCAGTGTCAAAACCACCGCTGAAGAACGCGGGGGTACCAATTTGCGCGCCTTCTTTGGTTGCTGTTTCTGTTTCGGTTGTGTTTTGGAAACAGCTTTGGTCGTCTTCTTTTTCCTTTTGCCCTTGGGGCCTACCTTTTGCCATTCTTCCCCTGTAGAGGGACATGCAGATGCTGGCTGGGTCCGAAAGGTCGCCGTGCTCTGGTTGACATTGGGCTGTGGGACAGCGCTTTTCTTGCCCTTGCCCTTGCCCTTGCCGCTGATCTTTTGCGGCTCTTCAGTATAGTTTGGTGGTCCCTTCTTACCGGCGACAGGGACCACTGACTTCGCGGGCTTTTGGACGACGTTAGCAGCCGACTCTTTCCTCTTGTCGCTTGCTAGTGGTGGACGGAGACTTTGAGCTGGCAATAGTCTGCCTTCCTTCTCTAAACCGTCAAATCGGGCATTAATCATGCTACCTACTTGCTTTGTAACAGCCTGGACAATGCTCTCTATGTCTAGGGCCGCAGTTTCGTTAGGCTTAGCCTTCTTTTTGGATGGCGCCGGTGGATGAGGTCCCGACGGCACAAATTGAGCCTCGTTCATTTCCTCTGTGGGAAGCGAGCTCCGATGCGACATTTCAAAACGTTGCATGTCCTCGCGAATTTTCCGGAGTTCAGAGCGGACATCTGCCAGTTCCGCTTTAAGGCGCTTGTTTTCTGCCTCTAGTTGCCGGGTTTCGTCGGATACCGTGTGTGTCCTCAGCACCTCAAAGACCTTCTTCATTTCCTTGGCTGAGTCCTTCAGGGCCTTTTGAAAGGTGCCCTTAAGATGACTGGACTTTTGGGCCACCATGTCGATGGCTTCCAGGCTGGCACGGACGCGATCGTTAAGGTTCACCTCGTCGTCGGTGGACGTTTCCGATAATCTCACTTGGCGGGTACCTAAGGACCGACAAAATTTCTCCGCCTCTTCTTCGTTGCGAAGCCGCAGTTCTTCGCGCTTCGCCTTATTGGCCGCTTCAACAGCCTTTGCATAACGGACATATTCCCCCGTGGTGGGAGTCCGGCCTCTTCCTCTGCGTGTAGGCGCTACAATTGTCGAGGTACCAGGACCATCGTCAAAATTCGGCGACCTAGATCGCGACCTTTCATTTGAGGCCACAAGCTCGCGGTCGCAGCGGGTCAGCACCACCCGCAAATCCGGGAGAGATTCTCTCCGCGAGGGGGCCGCTGCGATCGGGGGCCCCGCCACGGCCTCCGTGGGCCGTGGGGCGGTCTCGAGTGGCTGCTCCGGCCCCGAGCACCCAGCTCTGGCTCGGGCCGCACCCACACAGTTTCCTCGTCCTCTCTTATTTGGCCCGTAGCCGGGCCTTGCTCCGGAGACGGAAGCATCACCATCAGATGCCCCCGACCCGTCCTCCTCGCTCAGCAGCCGCTTCCGCACTTCCCCGGATTGGGCGGAGGTGGAACCATGCAGCGAGCCGTCGCAGTCGGTCGTCTCGCTTTCGGTGTCTGTTTGCAGCGGCGACCAGTAAACGTCCCCACCAGGCAGGTCGCGCATGTCCACTTTTTGGGGGGAAAAAAATTCCTCGCTACCTGACGGGAACATTTCCAGCCCGCTGCGAGCCCTTCTCCCACAAAACACCCTCGTGGGGATTGGCGTGGGCGACCGCACGTATTCCTGCGGTACCGCACGTAATCCATCTTTGGGGGGCCCAGTGGAGGCTCCTGCCTCCGCCGGACGACTATTCTCCCCATCACCCCCTCCTTGCAGCCTCAAGACCAAATCACTCTGCAAATCGGTGTCCATGAAGTATTTGCTTATGTCGTCGTTTCGGGATCGTGAGTGGGTTGCCCCCCCAGAATACGGAAGGCGACATGTCGCCACAGCATGGGCGATTGCCCGTCCTGTGGCGACATGGAGGATTGGAACCTCCTGGGGTAGTTTTCCATTTTCGTTTCCACTCATTTTGAATGCTATTTTGAGGAGGTATGCCCCTCCCTGACGCTTGTGACTGGACTCCCTCCAGCCACGCATCCCATCGGCACGTCAGACACACCTTGGGATTGGGGTGATTTTTATAGTGGTTTTCTTCCACTTTTCCATCCGCCGCGCTTGGTGGCCGGAGCCATCCCCACTCCTCCTCCACAGCCACTCCTCAATCGAGAAACTGCTCCTCGGGCAAAGATCCGGAATGTGACCCCCCGCAGCCGTCATTGGAAGCCAAGAGCCCCCCAGACGCACAACAGATACGCGCGGCATCCGGTGCGCGATCCTCCCGATCCGCTAACACCGCCGACCCGCCCGGAGAAAAGGATCTGCAATTGGGTTTCACAGAAGCCCAATGCACAATCCTTCCAGACAGCTAGGCAATGTCAGAAAAGCAGAAGGCTCCCCAATCCGGCAACCACCCACATCCACGACGCGTCAGGGAGCCCACAGCCTCCTCCAGCGCCTACGGGGGGAAATCCCCAGACGTCCGCGCGCGAAACAGTGACTTGATTGACACTACACAGCTCCTCCTCTCTGCTCGTCCACTGCGCCGTCTGCTTATTCAGAGGGACGCGTGGAGAGCCATTCTCGGGTACAAAACCCCCCAAATACCCCCCTGGTGTTTGGTTCGCGGGACTACGTCCTACCCCGGCACGACAGCGGGCCGGGGCATTCCCCTATCCACCACCTGGGGACGCGCCACGTCGGGGTTCACCTCCCCGCCCACTCGGACACCCGAGCAGGTCCGTGGAACCTTTTTTTTTTTTTTTTTTTTGCGTTGGAAAAATGCTTTATGCATACCCGCACACCCGGGGGAGGAAATGCGGGTTATGTGGGACTCGGCAAAGGTGCCGCTACCCACTAAAAAACCAACGGTATGCCTGCACGCCGCCAGTGGGGCGTGGCCACGGGTTCTCTATAGTACGCAACCGCAACCACGCCGGCGCCGCCCGCCTGTGCAGCGGGCCCTTCTCTTGAGGAACTTCTACCCCTGCCTCCTCAGAAGGCGCGTGGGCATACCACGCGCGCCCTCTCTGCGAGGCCTATGTAATGGGCAGCGACGCCCCCGCGCCGCTGCCCAGACCTCGCTAGGTGGGGGGGAGGAGATGGGCATACGCTCTCCTCCGGGCCCCTGTGCGCTTGCGGCGGATCGGGTGCGAGGCTGGGTTGGCCTCCCTTTCCCTCTCCGCTGCCTCCTTCTGCGACATTACATCCTCGCAGAAGGAGAGGACCGCTTTCCACGACCTCTCGTCGGCAACCATAGCCTTAACTACGGCTGGCAAGGAGAGGTCGTTCCCCACCACTGCCGCGAGTTCGCGGCGCTGCCCCTCCCAGGCTGGAGGTCCGTGGAACCTTTTTTTTTTTTTTTTTTTTTTTTTTTTTTTTTACGAGGGGAAATGCGTTTCGCATACTCCCGCCCCCCGGGGGGGGTTCGGGAGTTATGTGGGACTCTCCTCCCTTAGGGGGAGGCCTACCCACTAAAACCCCTCGGTGTACCCTCGCTCCGCCTGAGGTAGGGCTAAGGGAACGCTTGGCGCTTACCTCGGCCCTGCCATGTGCGTGTCGCCCTTGCGGGCTCGGCTATTGCGGCTTTTGCCACTGTCCCTCCCATGTGTGCACTTTTTGCGCCTTATCCGCCTCGGGACACTCTCGTCAGGCAGGAGACCCCCCGATCTCCTGCCCGAGGTCCCAGTTAGGGCGGCAAGCGGCGGTCATACGCGGCCCGCCTCCGCCCGGTCCTTTTTCGGCGGATAGGGAGCGAGAGGGGATCGTCCTCTCGCTCTCTCTCCGCCGCCTCCTTTAGGGACATGACAGCGTCGCAGAACGCGACGACCGCCTCCCAGGTGCCTCTGTTGCGGACCATCGCACTGGCTATTGCCGGCAGCGATAGGTCCGCTCCAAGAACCGCAGCCATCTCCGATCTCGGTTCATCCCACGCAGGGCATACGGCGCGGGTGTGATGCGCCGTGTCCTCCTCACCTCTGTCACAGTGCTTGCACACCGCTGTGTCCTCTCGTCGTGCCACTCGCCACAGGTACCTACCAAAGCAACCGTGCCCAGTAAGTACCTGTGTCAAGTGGTACGTCATTGGCCCGAAGTCGCGCTTCAACCAGTCCCTAAGGACTGGGCGTACTGCGCCCACCACCTCGCGGCTTGCGCTCGGGGCTTCTAGCCTTTCATCCCACCTCCGGAGAAGGTCATCCTTGGCCTCCTCCCTCCAAAGCTTGATCTCCTCCGGAAGTGGACGATTTCCCGCCGCCCGCTCTTCCGCAACTTGCCAATACACCGCCGCCAGGACCCCAGCCTCCAGGTCCCATGGTGGGCTGCCGGCCAGCAACGTCGCCGCCTCAAAGGAGACCGTCCTGTACGCTCGTATCGCTCTTGTGGCTATAACCCGTTGGGGTCTGCGCAACAGGGCCACGTTCCGAGCGTTCAGGGATTCTGCCCATATTGGGGCCCCATAGAGTGCCATGGAGCGCACAACACCCTGATAAAGGCGGCGGCATGTGCTGCCCGGTCCCCCGGTGTTCGGGAGCAGTCCCCCGAGTGCTCCGGCTGCGGCCAGCAGTTTTGGCGCCTTCCGCGCAAAGTGCTCAGTGAAGCTCCACCGACCGTCGAGGACAATGCCTAGGTACCGCATCGTCGACTCGACGGCGATGGAGGTTCCCCCGACCACTATTTCCAGCCCAGGAGGCGGTGCGTTTCGAGGCCCGTGAAAACAGAGAGCCTCGGACTTGTTGAGGGCCACTTCGAGTCCCAAGGCCCTAATGCGACTCACCACGTGAGCTACCCCTGCTGTGCCGAGCAGGACGGCCTGCCTGTGGGTGCTCCCCTTTGCGGTGACGAGAGTGTCGTCAGCGTAACACGGTACGTTGACGCCCCGCAGGTTGGTACCGCGAAGCACCCAGTCGTACCCGATGTTCCACAGGAGTGGTCCGAGGACTGACCCCTGTGGGACACCGCACGTGACCGTCCTGCTTGCCCATCCAGCTTGAGTCGGGTATGTGATGGCCCGGTCTCTGAAGTAGTCCTCGACTACTATTCTGAGATAGTGGGGCACACCGTGGTACTTCAGTGCCTCCTTGACAGTCTCAAAGGGCAAAGTGTTGAAGGCATTCGCTATGTCTAGCGACACTGCCAACAGCACTCCACCCCGTGAGACTGCCCCATCGGCGAGGACCCTCAACCGCGCTATGGCATCAATGGTCGACCTTTCCCGCCGAAAGCCGTACTGGCACTCGTGCAAGTCGGGTCCTACCTCCCCGAGGTGTCTGACGAGACGGGCCGCGAGCACTCGCTCAAGGAGCTTGCCCATCTCGTCAAGCAAGACTATGGGGCGATAGGCCGACGGCGACTCAGCCGGGCGCCCGTCCTTCTGAAGAAGGACGAGCTTACCGGTCTTCCAGCTTCGCGGGAACCGACCTTGTTGGAGACATGCGTGGAAAAGGGCCCTCACTCTCTCCTCCAGCTCACCAAGCGCGAGCACCACGACACGTCCGGGCACACCGTCAAGTCCGGGGGCGCTGTCTTTCAGCCGGAGCCTTAACACCGCTGCCCCGAGTTCCCCCTCTGTGACAGGAGGTATGTCCTCCTCTGCCGCAGTGCTGGTAGCGTTCCCACCCATCGCTGGCGGATGCCATACACCTCTTTCAGGGAACAGACCAGTAAGGATTCGTCCTAAGAGGTCCGGCTCAAGGCTGCTGGTTAGCGGAGGGGCCCAAGGCCGGAGTTTTGCCCTTACAGTTTTGTAAGGGCGTCCCCATGGGTCCCGGTCCAGCGTCTCCAGCCACTCCTTCCACGCCGCTTCCCTAGCCTGTGCGATGCCTGCCTGCAGGGCGTGGCATTTGGCTCGGTAGGCGGCGTAGAGCTCATCCTCCCTGGCAGGATCGCGTATCCTTCTCCGTCTGCTCCTGGTGTATTGGCGGCGCGCAGCTGTGCATCCGCTTCGTGCCTCGCGAAGCTCCTCGCGCCACCAGTAAAGCCGGCGCCGCGGCGGAGTCGCCTTAGGTCCGTGGAACCTAACCTAACCTAACCTAACCTAACCCAGTCGCGCGCCATCAGTGGAGCAGAGCGGTCGCGTCCACTGGTAGCTCCTGAAATCTTGCGCCTTTTTGCGACTTTGCGCCATTGCGCTCCGAAGTGCGCCATCGCGCTCCCAGTCGCTCCTTTGCGCTCCGTGCGCCAAAGTGCGTCGCCGCGTTCCGACGGCACCATCGTGCTCCGAGTTGCGCCGCTGCGCTCCGTGACGCGCCGTCGCGCCCAAACGCGCCTGTGCCATTGAGCGCCAAAGTGCGCCATCGTGCTCCAAGTAGCGCCGCTGCGCTCCGAGACGCGCCGTTGCGCCCAAACGCGCCGTTGTGCCGTGGAGCTCCAGGGAGCGCCATCGTGCTCCGAGTTGCTCCGTTGTGCGCCGAGACGCGCCATTGAGCCCAAACGCGCCGTTGTGCCGTGGAGCTCCAGGGGGCGCCATCGTGCTCCGAGTTGCTCCGTTGTGCGCCGAGACGCGCCATTGCGCCCAGTTGCGCCCAGTTGCGACAGTGCGCCGTCGCGCTCCGGGGTGCGCCATCGCGCTCCCAGTGTTCCTCTGCGCTCCGTGCGCCAGCTGTGGCGGTGAGCAGTCGCGCTCCAACGTGTGCCAACGTGCTCCAATTTGCGCCGTTACGCGCCGAGACGCGCCGTTGCGCCCAACTGCAGCAGGGCGCCTTCACGCTCCAGAGTGTGCCATCGCGCTCCGATTGGCGCCACCTGCTCAAACTCGCGCCGGTGTGAACCCCATCGCTGCGCCTTCTTGCGACGAGACGAACCAGCACCAGTTCAGCGATACGAGGGAAAACAGACACTTCGGAAGGACTACAAGATCCAGAAAGCACTACTATAGATTAGTTTAGTTGTTAAGCACTTGATATTATTAAGTTACTACATTAAGAATTGCATGCCATATATAGACACTGCCTCAAATTAGTTTTGCTACTTATTAGTCTACTCACTGCAAAACCAAAATGTCAGCAAAAAACATGAACAATAAAGACAGAAAAAGCCTGGCACAATCCGGGCCAGGTAACGCGCCAGCGGCAAGGACAAGTAGGGGTACCATGGGCACGCAACCTAGAGCCAGACTGCAGGGGCCTGGAGCAGGACGCCTGGCGGAACCCAGGCAACAGCAGCTGGGGCTGGGGCAGCGTGCACGTACACCTAACACACCTACCACACCGACACAAGAAGCCGCAAAAATACACGACAAAAACCCCTCCAAAAGCAACATCGCTCTGGATGGGGACCCCCCCGCAAATGAAGACCAGATATCGCAAACCAACTTAGAAACCGGGGGCTGTCACTCCAAACCAAACGAGCTAGAGCCCAAAGAAGAAGGATCCAAGAGTGAGGGACGGCTCGAGCCGGAGGAAAACTTCGGCGAGAACCACTCATTTACACACTCTGAAGCGGAAGATTTAACATACGAAAGCACCCAAAATAACACGGAAAAAGAGCCAGACATAAGTAAGGAGTCAGAGGAATGGCAAGTAGACACACAGGACTCCAAAAAACGACTAAATAGCGTTATGATAGGATCAACAGAAGTAAAATACGGACAAAATACAATAGCGGTAAGATCGAGCTCACCGCTACAGGACGGGGAGGGATTTATGTCTGTAGAGGCAAGCGGATACATGAAAAAGATAGTATCAATAGCGGCAGATATAGTCACTAAAAAACCCCAACCAACAACACAGGACGCACCAACTAACTCCAAAACCATAGCAACATCACCTTACGAGGGAAACAGCAGCCCGGCTATGGACAGATTATCCTTTGGCCAAGGGGGCATTGCAGATGCACCACGAGAAGCTATGATAGCTCTGGAGGAGGCCAAAGAAGCACTGGAGAGTCGAGCTGCTGGAAACCTAAAGAAAGAGGTAAGACAGATGGTCGTGGACCGTCTCTACAAGATACAAGGCCTTGTATTCAAAGTCTCGGAATCAAGACATAGATTGGGAGCGGAGTTAGAAAGAGAAAAGGCCCTCAGAGCAAGGGAAGTGGCCAGACTCCAACGAATACACGCCGAGGAACTGAAAAAGATAACTGAGCAATACCACACCCTGAAGGAAGACATAACAAACATCAGAGAGGAGTCGGACTCGACGAGGAAAGTAATAGAACACGACGTAGTTCGTCCGCTAGACTTGCTGGCAAAAGAACAGGTGACAACTATTAAGGAGTTCCTGACAGCCTCTAAGAGAGAAACCGGCACTCCGTCAGAAACAGGGCCAACTCATATGAACGAAGAGATGAGAGAACTGAATAGAGAGGTCAAGGAACTAAGGAGGGTAATAGCAGATAGCGCACCCATGGCAGCTGAGAGGCTCGCTAGGGAAGTCACATCTCTAAGGGAAATACTACAAAGTCAAGCCAATGAGCAACCAAAAATCTCCCAGATACTAGAAGAAATAAAGGAGATAAAGTTGACAGGAGAGAGCAATAAACAGATTCTAGTCCCTGAGATGAAGAGCCTCAAGGAGATGATCGCGCACACAAGAAGCGAAGCCCCAAGAAATACCGAACCAAACTCCCAGGTAACACCAAGCCTAGACCTGATACTCCGCACGGAAGTTAGGGAACCTATACGCGAGCTTAGGGAAGAGGTAGGTACACTACGCAGTTCTGCCCCCTTTATGGAAATCCGCGAACAACTCCGGAGCCTGAAGGAGGCGACAGAAGAAGCCCAAATCCTGGGGGGAGCCAATAAAACCCCCCCCCAGGATCAGGAACACAAAAACAAACTCTTGGAAGAAATAGAAGGTCTACGACATGAGATAGCGTCGTACAGCATGACAAAGATGTCGGACCAAAAGCTGCCGACAGACGAGGAAGACGAGAGTAATGATCCCTGGACGAAGGCAGAATCGAGGAAGAAGGCCAGGAAGGAAAAAAGGAGGAGAACGAATAAGGAAAGCTCGCACAGCCCTCCACCCAAGCCTAAGTTTCCGCTGACTATCGAGTCAAAAGATCCCAAAGACACTAGCACCACGGTCATAGACAGGGTTAAAGATAGCGTAGATGTCTCGGTGCTGGGGATAGGGGTGGAATACTTCAGAGGCATAAAGAAGCAGAAAGCGGCCATAGGGTTAACTAGCGAGGCGGACCGCGAAGCGCTGAAGGCTGCCATCACTGAAAAATGCCCAGACCTCAAAACCATCACGACTGAACTCAGGAAACCCCTCCTACGACTAGTGGGAGTAGTCAAAGGCCTCGCAGACGACCAAATACCAGGGGCCATTGTCAGACAAAATTCAGCACTCCTAGGCGATAAAGAGAGGGCAGAAACGCGAATGCGTGTACTGAGGAGGACGCGATCAAGGAAACCGGAGGTCTCAAACATTATAATTGAGGTCGACACTGATATCTGGACATGTCTAAAGGACAGGAAGGTGAGGCTGGGATACCAGGTCGTGCCGGCGTATGACCAATCGCCAGTCATACAATGCTACGCCTGCCTCCGTTTTGGGCACTTTGCGAGGGACTGTACGCACCCACAGGCCTGCGGCTACTGTGCGGGACAGCACGACACAAAGGAGTGCCAGAGAAGGGAGGAGCCCCCTAAATGCGTGAACTGCGGAAAGCAGGGCAGGAAACCAGAGGAACCAGAACACCCGGCCTACAGCTCTGAATGCCCTGAGTGGAGGAAGTGGGATCGATTGGCGAGATCCCAAGTCAGGTATTGCTGAGGGCGACATGGCAGGACAAAACATGGCACAACAAGCTACACGAGTCAAACCGATCATAGTGATGCAGGTGAACCTAGGCAGAGGCTACGCCGCCACAAAGGAATGCTTGAGGGAAGCAGAAGCCACGGGAGTGGGCGTGCTGCTGCTGCAAGAGCCATACGTGGGGTCAAAGGGCTACGTGACAACCACACATAGAGTCGTGCAACGAGCCCAGGGGGAAGGACCGGTTAAGGCAGCGGTGGTAATCCTGGACCCGACGCTAGACGTAGTGATTAACCAAGAACATGTGACAAAAAATATAGCAACAGTAAAGATCACATATGGCTCACTATCGGTAGCAATTATAAGTGTATACTTTGAGGGGGATCGCCCGATACAGCCATACCTGAGCCAGATAAAGGATATAGTGGACGCCACAAGGGGAACCGGAGTGATACTCGGTGGGGACGTCAACGCATCAAGCCACTGGTGGGGATGTGGAACCCAGGATAGCAGAGGGGCAGACATCGTCGACCTGTGCTCGGAGTGCAGCTTGAATATTCTAAACCAAGGGTCAACCCCCACCTTCTACACCCACAGAGGGGACAGGCTGTACTCGAGCATAGTGGACGTCACGGTGTGTTCTGACCGGTGGCTGGATAAGGTAAGGGAGTGGAGAGTGATACAAGAGGACACAGGCCTCACCGATCACAGACGAATAAGGTTCAGCCTATCAAGGGGGGATGGAAGAACGCAAAGGTCTGGAAAAACAACAAGGAAATACGACACGAGCAAGGCAGAATGGAAAGAGTTCTCGGAGTCCCTAAGGCGGCAGCTTGAACAAAGGGACATAACCATTGAAAAGATAGAGAGCATAAAAACACCCGAGAGCCTTGAAACTGCAACTGTGGAACTGATGGAGGCCATCCAAGACGCTTGCATTAACACAGTGCCAATGAAAGGCGAAAACACTAAGCCAAAGAGTACACCGTGGTGGACTGAGGAGCTGGGAAGCATGAAAACCAGGGTTAAGACCCTGAGGAGAAGAATAGCGAAAGCTAATCCGGCACGGAGAGAGGCTGTTCACGCGGAGTACGCGGAGGCCAGAGAAGAATACAGAAAAAGGATTGAGGAGAGCATAACGTCAAACTGGAAGAACTTCTGTTCCCAACAGAAGCGCGAAGCGCTCTGGAAAACATCCTACCGGGTCATTAAAAAGTGCATGACAGAGGATACCAGCATGGAGTGCCTCCTCAAATCCCCGGAGGACGGAAGCATCCTCAGTGAGCTGCAGTCGGCGCAGCTCCTCACAAACACTTTTTTCCCCCGGGACGACCATACCGCGGACCAGGCATGGCATAAGGTGATTAGAGAGGAGGCCAACGTGATCCGGAGGGCCGCAAAAACCCCCCCGCTGGGAGCAGAATTTGTGCCATTTACCGGAGAAGAGGCGGCTCAGGTTCTGGAGGGAATGAACCCCAGCAAGGCGCCCGGATCAGACGGATTGACATCAGACATATGCCACAGGGCATTCCTCACCAGCCCCACGGTCCTCGCTATATTCAACCAGTGCCTCAGGCTGCTATACTTTCCAAAATGCTGGAAGGAGGCCTATATTAGGGTCATTCCGAAACCCTCAAAGGAAGATTATGGGGTACCAAAATCCTATCGCTCCATAGGCCTACTCCCGGTAATGGGAAAATTACTTGAGAAAATGATATTTAATAGACTGACGTGGGAGCTAGCACAGGGGAAAGGCTTAAACCCCAGACAATACGGCTTCACGGCACAAAAGAGTACGGAGGACGCATTGTATGATGTTGTCACCTATGCGAAGGAGGGAATCAAAAAGAAAATGATAACAGCCTTAGTCTCCCTGGATATTGAGGGCGCGTTCGACGGAGCTTGGTGGCCCATCATATTGAAAGAACTAGACACTCATTGCAGGGACCGTTGGATAGTAGGCATCATCTCCAGCTACCTAGAGGACAGGAACGTGACCCTCAATTACCTCGGAGAGACGGTCAGGCGGAAAACTGAAAGAGGCTGCATCCAAGGATCGATAGGGGGACCGCTGCTCTGGAACCTGCAGCTGGACCCCCTACTGCGGGAGGCCGAGGGGGGGATCGCCCAGCTGCAGGCTTTTGCAGATGACATCGTAATAATGGCTATGGCAAACACGACCGAAGAACTTAACAAAACGGTCAACGACGCGCTAGAAATGGTCGCGAGATGGGGCATGAAACATAAGCTTCGTTTCGCCCCACATAAGACACAAGCGATCATTATAACACGCAAACTTAAATACGCCACGCCATCGTTCCGAATGATGTCTACACAAATTGCCCTGGACAACAAGCTGAAGCTTCTGGGCCTCACAATCGATGGAAATCTGGGGTTCGGGCTCCACCTGGAAAATGCTTCCATCAAGGCGCTCAACCTATATAAGGTTGTGAGCAGAATGGCCAAAACTCGGTGGGGACTAAATTCAGAGATCCTAAAGACTATATATTACACGGTGGTTGAGCCTACGATGCTCTATGCTGCCGGAGCCTGGGGGAGTATTGCGAGCAGGGCATATGCCAGGAAAAAACTAGATAGGATCACCAGAGTATTCGGCATTAAAATTGCCAAAGCCCACCGCACAGTTTCCACTGTATCGGCAGCAATCCTGGCACAGATAATACCGCTGGACCTCAGGCTGCAGGAGCAACTGGAGCTCTATGAGGTGAAGAGAGGGAAGCCTCTCCCGGAGATACCGGAAGGGAAACTGCAGTCTAGGGTCCATCCGTCGACCCTCCCGCATCCGGCTGCGAGGAGCCGACCTAACTTTGGCTTCATAAACGCAGAGGAGGACATAAATGCAGGGCCTTCCCAAGTAGACACCTGGAGGTGCTACACGGATGGCAGCAAAATCCAAGGGAGGGTTGGGGGAGCACTCACTTGGTGGTCGGGGGGTGAGGAGCGGGACTGCAAGAGTTTTAGGTTGGCGGACCACTGCTCGGTGTACCAGGCAGAGATGATGGCACTGTACCAAGCCACAAAAATGGCGAAGGACATGGGCTACCGAACGGCTATTTACAGCGACTCGAGATCCTCCCTCCAGGCGGTTAGTGACCCTAGCTCCCAAAACCCCATTGCCGTTGAAATCAGGGCTAATCTAGAGGAGGCCTTATCTTGGGGTAACCCGATAAGCCTATTTTGGATAAAGGCGCACGCCGGCCTGGCGGGTAACGAGAGGGCGGACGAGCTGGCAAAGGCCGCGGCCCTTGACCTGGGGAGCGCTCCGGTCTACAGCAGGTTCCCTCTCTCCTTCGCAAAGAGAACAATGAGAGCAAGAACTATCGAAAAATGGCAAAGCCGATACGAGGAAACCGACAGAGCCTCGGGTACGAAGCTATTTTTCAAGGATGTCCGAGCAGCGAAGAAAATAATGGAAAGACTGGGAAACAGGAACACAATAGCTCAGCTACTGACAGGACATGGGGGTTTCAAGCAATATCTCCATAAGTATAAGTTGAGAGACGACCCCTATTGCTCCTGTGACGGGCAGACTGAGGAAACCATAACCCACATAATCACAGAATGCCCAAGGTTTGGTCCAGAGCGGTATGACTGCGAAAGCGAAATAGGGATCAACATCAGAGAAGAAAACTTTGTGAGGCTATTGGAGGACGACAGGGCCCGAAAACCGTTCGCTGCTTTCGCGGAAAACGTGATAAGGAGAGCGGCGAGATCCAACGGTGCCACGGCAGTCTGAACTGATTGTAGGGTAGGGCGGAATGGGGGGCCCGCTTGGCACATGGCGGCATCCCCGCCGGTGGCGGGCCAGGGGAAAGCGCACAGGCCGCTCTCCAATGACCAGCTACCGGCACGGAAAAGGCGGCCATGGGCGGAGTGGGCGACAAAGAGTTCTGCCCACCATGCGGATACCGAACATGCGGATACGGAATGGGAACCACAAAAGGTGCGCTCCATTATGCTCCATTATGCTCCTCCGGCTAAAGGAGCTCCAAAAGGCTCCAAAAGGCTCCAAAGCACTCCAATGCGCTCCATTGCACAAATGCGTCCCTAAGCGCTCATGGGTGCTCCAAAAAGCTCCGCTGTTTCTCCTGGGGCTCCAAAAGGCTCCGCTGCGCCTAAATGCTCCGCTGCTCCAAACTGCGCATCTAGAGTGCGCCCTCGTGCTCCAAAGTGCCTATGGTACCATAATATTGTATAAAACATTGTATAAAATATTGAAGAAAATTTTTTATTATTGTTATTACTTACTGCGCCTAAATGCTCCGCTGCTCCAAACTGCGCATTAAATAAAATATGTAGATGTAATAATAAAATAATAATATCGTATTAAATTGTATTAAATCATATTAAATAGTAAATTTATAAAATTGTAAACTGCATTAAATTGATAAATGTACAAAATTGCAAATTGTAATAAACTCTAAATCGAACTAAATTGTAAAGTGTATTAAACTGCAAATTGTATAATAATGTAAATTGTATTAAACATTGTATTAAATATTATAGCAAATTTTTCAATTCATGTCAATACTTATTGTAGTAATAAGTATTGACATAATTAAATAATATATATTGAAGTAATAATAAAATAATAATATCGTATTAAATTGTATTAAATCATATTATATTGTAAGGCGTATTAAATTGTAAAATTATAAAACTGTACACCGTACTAAATTGTTAAAAGTATAAAATTGTAAATAATAAATCGAATTAAATTGTAAAGTATACTAAATTGTATAATATTGTAGATTGTATTAAAGTCTTAAACGTATAAAATTGTATTAAATAGTAAATTGAATTAAATTTTTTAAAGTGTATTAAATTGTAAATTGTATAATAATGTAAATTGTATTAAATATTATAGTAAATTTTTCAATTCATGTCAATACTTATTGTAGTAATAAGTATTGACATAATTAAATAATATATATTGAAGTAATAATAAAATAATAATATCGTATTAAATTGTATTAAATCATATTATATTGTAAGGCGTAATAAATTGTAAATTTATAAAATTGTAAACCGGACTAAATTGTTAAAAGTATAAAATTGTAAATACTAAATCGAATTAAATTGTAAAGTATACTAAATTGTATAATATTGTAGATTGTATTGAATTTTTAAACGTATAAAATTGTGTTAAATAGTAAATTGAATTAAAATTTTAAAGTGTATTAAATTGTAAATTGTATAATATTGTAAATTGTATTAAATATATAGAATAGAAAATAAAAGATAGAAAAGAAAGAAAGATAGAATGGAAAAGAACAGAGACAAATGCTGGAAAAGAAACACTAGCAATAAAATAACAGAGGAGGGAGGAGGGAAAAAAAAAAAAAAAAAAAAAAAAAACCTAACCTAACCTAACCTAACCTAAATGACAGATTAAAACAAACGATAACTTACTTAAAACAATACAAAACTGGAATCCACATTAAAATGTATGTATATCTAAAGACCATACGGTATGTATCATTCTATAGGGAAACGTTCAGTATACTTATAACGGTATAAGTTTTAAAGATGGCAATAATCATGCATCTAAAACAAAACTCCAGAGCATAGACAAGCAACTAGTGGACTTTATATAGAGTCAATTCTATGCAATAGGTTGAGATACAATGTGATATGCAATAAAGATTATGAGTTTAATTTAGTAACTCTTACACCGACTGGTAATATACAGCTGTGTGCAATATTTGCCCATTATTTTCAATCGAAGTTTTAGGGTCATTCTCTGATAATATGTCTTAGTCTAATTGCCACGACTCTTTTCATATATTTAGTATGGGTCCTGGCAATTATACAGCAGACATATTTTTTGAGAATTACCCTTTACATTCATTCATGATAATCATGATCCAAGTAGTAAATATGAAACTTTTTTTATGGGACGATCTTCCTCGCAGAGTATATGTAACAATGGTCAATCATTCGGACTTTGTTATCGATTTTTGACCGACTACTTGGTTTGTTTGCTTGCTTTAGTCTCTGGTGACATTGCTGAAATTATTTCCTCTAGTCAGGTACTCTAGGATAAATACATACTTAGCTAGGTATCATATTGCACACTACCGTAGACCACAAATTTCTATGGAAATACGACTTATATGACGCCGCCACTTTTAGGTGATGAAAAGTCAGGTGAGAAAGTCAGTTACCTAGCTTTGTCGGATTATATTATTGCGACTATAAAAATATTTTAATCAGGCTACCACGGATGGACACATACATTAGAACAGGCCAGGCTATAGGTCTACCACTTGTCTCAGGCGATTGCGGAGAAGTTGCCCATTAATTTTCTAGTAGAAAATAACTGAGATAATAATAATAGACTCCAAGTAGTTAATATATTACCTATGTTAATTACTTAACACAATACGTTACATATACTCCATGCAGCAAACCTGTCCGTACCATAATAACTCTTAATAATCCGTCTCAGTCAATCGGCAGACCTATAAAATGTTTCACCGGCAGGCTGAAACCTGATGGGTCTACCGTAGTGTCATCGAATTTTGGCCAACGCCAAGACGGCCCGGGGATATCTGTTGGTACAATGCTGGGTTAAAACCCCGGGAATATGACAAAACGTTCAGAGTAAAATGATAAAAGTTAAGCTGAAGGGTAACTAGGCGGAAAACTTGAAGAACTTGATGGTTTACAGAACATTTAATCCAATTCGTAAGAGAAATTAAGCCGTGAGCCGTGGTAAAATGCCGGGATAACGCTAGGAAGAAGAAGAGGAAATGTAAGAGAAATTAAATTAAGAATACAGCAAGTATACAAATTTTAGTGCCATTAACTGCGTTCATTCATGGCTTAACAGTTGATAAACCTTAAAGCCAAAAATGAAAGAACTAGCACGTGATTAATTGCTAGGATGAGAACTGCATGCATGAACTATGAAGAAGGACTAAATGTCCTTCCTTTTTTGGGGATACAAGGTTACTCAAGAAGACAAACTACTTAAATAGGTGAAGAATAAACGCTTTTCGTATTCCCTTATGAGGAATTGGGGGATAGAAGTCAGGGAATCTTAGCTTCAGTGGCAGACTTGCCTTGGATATCACCAGGCGTCATTGGTGACAAGCCGTCCCGAACCGCGGGGAAGATCTGACGAACAATACCGGGCGGTCTAACTGTACCCAGAAGAATAGAAGAATGTGTGAAACTGAGTGAATATTGGTAAAGAACCTGATGAGCTCTGACTGAATGGAATCCACAACACAGTTAGAGTTAGACCAAGACAAGTCTGCAACTATTTTGATAGCACACGTAGTGCAAGTGTTATTTTATACGTCATACGTCTATGACGTATGACGTTATATTCTTATGACGTATAAATAACACCTGCACTGCGTGTGCTATCAAAATCGTTGCAGGCTTGTCTTGGTCTAACTCTAGCTTAGCAGTTATTTCATACAATTTCTTTTTGACGCATGGAGAACCTATACACCTCCAAATCTTATTAGTATTTTCTATGACTTTGGGGACCTTTTATATCTCTTGAATGTATAATTTACCATAGAAACTTATACATCTCCGTAACATTATAAGAGTATTAGATACTTTCATGTTGACTTGTACTTTAAAGCGCGATGTGTTTAAGTAACTTCTAACTGTCACTTTCCTGGAAAAATGTATGGGGTTTGATTTGACATTGACCGTCAGTCTTGTGACAATTGGTAATCGGCCGCTAATGGTAGGTAGCAGGTGTATTATGGATGTGCAACCACGGATCCACGTAATAAAATAACTGTCACACTAAAACCGCAGGATGGAAAGTGATGGACACATGACGCTGGGTGAGAATACGTTTGTGCCATACGCCACTTACATTGGTTTACAGGAGAGCGAAACGAAGCAAAAAATAATAATTTCTCGAAACGTTTTACATTTAGGAAATATTGAACTTATTTGTCATTTAGGCACATATGATTACTGTTTATAGTACGTACTATACAAATATTGTGAATATAGTGATAATCATGAAATAAAAGCACTTTTATTATTACCATGGACGCGATTCTACGTGCACATCGCCTAAATAGCCTAAAATTAAAATGTCTAAGTTTTAATCATATTTTAGACGGCGGATTTAACAAGTGCTATTCCAGAACGTCAAGCTGACTAAATTTAGCCAGATTTTAGACGGATTCTAAAATTTCTAAGTTGAATTGAGTGTGTTGCCACTTTAAAAAAATAAGTGAACGAATGAATGAATGATATCTGTATAAAAACTGTAAAATCGTATTTTCTTTTGGGTGAAATATGATAATTTAATGAATTTTATTCCATTACATATATTTAACACTAGTGTACACACCTTAGACCACTAAAACGTTACTTTTTAATTATGTAATTAAAAATAATTAATCAAATTTTAATAGGCAACATTTAAAAAAATCTGCTGTCAAGTACGAAGAAGTTTGTAAACTTGTTTGTATTCCAATTTGTTTGGTTTTGTTTGTGGAAAACGTGGAAAATGTCGGTGTCGCGAAAGCGGAGCAATAAAACGCAACAGGAGGTGCTCGTAGAGCATCTCCATGCTAACTTGATGTTAGCAAGAGGTAAGCATGTTTATTTACTAATATGATGTGACATAAGGTGAAAACAATTTGAGATGAAGAAATGAATTCCTCTTTTCTTCATCTCAAATTGTGTCTCGAGTTCGTTCTAGCCGTCGACTCTAGAGCCGTTACCGGCGTTCTGCGTTCGTGTTCCATGGGACCTGAATGTAACGCCAACGCAGAACTCCGGTTACCACTTTCGAGAATGGAGAAGTTTAGGTACCGTACAAATATCGCCACAGCACCGTAACGACAATGCCTTACCGCATCCACTGCGCTGAAACTGAAGCTGCTAAAATAATCAGACCCACGAAAACAGCTGCAAATTCTGTTGTAAGAGCCTTGGAAGATCAACTTACTATAATTTGTAGGAGTAGGCAAGACCAATCTGTATATCAAATTATTGGAAATGTTACTTGTGTAGTGATGGACACCTTTGCACCTGGTACAAATCCCACTGGTCTATTTGACTAGGCTTATATTGGTTTAGTTGTAATGTTAATGATAATGACCTTGTTATAATCAACTACCTGTGTCATGAAGTTTTTTTTTTATTGTATGTATTTGTGTATGGGTAAAATGTGTATCTTTTCAGGAAATACGGCTAGCCCCAAAGTGGCAGCATTTTAGGCGGCCCTAACTGTTACTCTTAATAGTCACGGATGTCGAAGGACAGTGGCGGAGTGGCAGAGTGTAAGTACTGTTGGAATCAAAATAAAATAAATAAATATTAGGGGATTTTTTTACACAAATCAATCTAGTCCCTGTCCCTAAGTAAGCTCAATAAGGCTTGTGTTATGGGTACTAGGTGATGATATATTTAATAGATATATACTTAAATACATAGAAAACTACCAAGTCTCAGGAACAAATGTTTCTGCTCACTACAGAAACAAATGCCCTTACCGGGATTCGAATCTTGGACCTCTAGCTTCATTAGCAGTGTCACTACCAACTAGGCTAAACAGGCCGAGCAGCCAATGGTTTTTCAATTTAAGCTTGATTTTAGCGTGCACCTAGGCACAAGTACATGTTACATGGGAGCAATATTAAATGTGTCAGTTGTCTTAAGGTCATGTGATAAATTGTATCGGCTTCTGAATAATATGAACAGATGAGAATTATCTCTCTAATGCTTCAAGATCCCACACAAGAGGGTTAGAGGTAGAACCAGTGTAAATAACAAAGCAAAGTTTAGTTTGTTTTACTATCTAAGACTATATCATGTTTTTGCAGCTGTTGGTACTCCTAAATATAAATAACAAATAAAAAATAAATTCTTTTGAATTTGTGTTTGAAGATATTAAATTATACTATTTGCCTATTAACATCTAGAGCCCAAAACACAAGCATCATGTGATGGGTAATTTAAATGAAGTGAAAAAGAAATGTTGGTTTATATTGGTAACGCTGGAACTTTCTTGAAGTTTGAAACTTGGCTGAATTCACCTTGCCTTATGAACATAGAGCTATATCCTCATTTTTATATAAAACAAAATTCTTGACTGAAATGAAGTTTTGTACATGCAATTGATTGATTTGCTATATTTTTTATTATACAATCTAAACATAAATATCAGGGGGTAAATCAAATTTAAAAATATGTATCTGTGTGCTCATAAGATCTTGCCATTAAGGCCATCGCATACTTTTTAATTAATTACATTCGCTAATTCCGCGTCAATATTTTCGATTAAGACTGTACACAAAGTTTCATAAAAATCTAGCATACTTATTGCCTATTACTTAAAATTGAGAATGAAACTATGTTTGTATGGAGGGGAGAGGCGAGCTTATGGGGGATAATTTATTAACATAAAAAGGTTGCCTGAGTTCATATACTTCCAGAAGCACAGAAAACATTCTACATATTTCAAATTACATGTCGTAAAATTCCTTTATAATTGCAGATTTGGTCGCAGTGGACACAGAAGGTCAAATCTAAGTACAGAAAATACAGAGATCAAACGGAGGGCACTGGTGGAGGTCCTGCATTAGTCCGCCCACTGACAGACACAGAACTTAAGGTTTTGGAGGTCGTAGGAACAGCTGCAGTGGATGGATTTACCAATCTGGAGACTCCACTAGTAAGTCACCTTTTTTTAGGGTTCCGTACCCAAAGGGTAAAACGGGACCCTATTACTAAGACTTCGCTGTCCGTCCGTCCGTCCGTCCGTCCGTAGACAGTTGAAATTTTCACAGATTATGTACCTATTTCTGTTGCCGCTATAACAACAAATACTAAAAACAGAATAAAATAAAGATTTAAATGGGGCTCCCATACAACAAACGTGATTTTTGACCAAAGTTAAGCAACGTCGGGCGGGGTCAGTACTTGGATGGGTGACCGTTTTTTTTTTTTGCTTTTTTTGTTTTTTTTTTTTGCATTGTGGTGCGGAACCCTTCGTGCGCGAGTCCGACTCGCACTTGTTTTAAATAATAAGATGTAGGTCCTGATTTTAACTTGGATTGTAGCACCTCAAATGGTTAATAAAGCTTAGGATCTTAGGATATACAATTATGATGGCAATAACCTCCACCTCTTGGTAGACTCAGTAAGGGTCAGCACCCATTTTATAACAAAAGAATGACATCCATCCACCCATCACCTACAGAACCTTAGGCTTCCCAACACTATACGCCAAATACATCCATCCGTTCTGGCACGATACGGTGCGCGCCTCTGGCGCAGCTAGTAATAGCCAGTTACGCGGGCGAAAACTGAATTACAGTTTCACTTGTACGCGATTAAGTCCCAGTGGATAATTTTCATATTTTTTCTTATAAAGAAACTGTTAAGTGGCTTTTTGGATTTTCTACGAGATACATTCAGCCAAAGGTAAATTAAACATGTGTATCTGTGTAAGTGTGTGTCTGTCTGCGCCATCATAGCTCCTAAACGGATGAACAGATTTGAGTGTGGTTTTTTTTAATCGAAAGTCTTGATCGCGGAGATGGTTCTTAGCCATGTTTTTGAGACATTAAACTTTGAAATAAAAATGTCGAGGTTTTTCTACTTCTTTAAGTATACGAGTAAATAAAGTATAAATTTATGCACTTGTCACTTTGTTTTAGGTTGGTTCTGTTGAAATTTCAACACCGGCACCAGTTGATGAACAACCACCAGTTGCTGCCCAGCTGCCAATTGCTATCCAGCCATCAGTCGCTGACCACCCACCAGGTGCTGTCCAGCCACCAATTGCTGTCCAGCCATCATCTGCTGCTGTTCAACCTCCATCATCTTCAGCCCAATTGCGGAGTTCTCATAGGCCAGAACGTACTCTTCCTCGCTCATTTATTACCTCGTCGCAACGACGACAGCGGAAAAGACCTTCGCGGCCCAAACCAGCAGAATTACTGCAAGGGTCATTAGACCGGAATCATGAATTATTCCGGTCTACAATAACACAGGCAGCAGAGACCTTAGCCACTGCCATCAGAGTAGCAGGGGAGGCCATTTCCTCGGCTATTAGGAACCATGGTGGTTTACAGAACAATGATGGTGGTGGGCAGTCGGTAGAATATTTAGACGAAGATCTATTAGAGTAACAGTAAGAGCCATCCAATTTGTTGTTTCTTTAGTAAGTTAGCGATATTTATTGTTATTTTTTGTATGAAAATATTTGACCCCTCCCCTTATTCGGGCTTCTCTTCGCTCCAACTTTTCATACAAACATAGTTCTTATTTGAAGACGAGCCAACAAGTCATTAAATGTTTGTACACATATTTCTAAAGGGAATATTCCTTTGCTTTGCTAGCTTTTGCTAAAATTGGAGGTTGTCAATCTACATATCTAAGCTTAATGATTTTTGTTCAAAATGTATTCTCCGTTTAGTTTGAAACAACATATCTTTACAAAATTTTGACAAACCACATGTACTCGTTTTTAGAATATATCTACAAATCTTTATTGACTTTGATGGTCTGTTTTCAATTGAGAACGACGTACTTTTACGTTCGTATGTAAAGTGAAGCGGAAAACTAGCGTTTACTTGCAAAACTAGTGACATTTTGATTTACCAACAACAAGCGGAATAGAGTTGCAATTTTGCAAGTACGGTCGACCAAATTGATTTCTGGGCCACTTCGTACCTTGTCACAGTGAAAATCAATTTGAAGCTGTTAGAGATCTCTTATTATTATCACTGTGACAACGTACGAAGTGGCCCAGAAATCAAATTTATCTATTTAAATTGTTATGTTTGAAACATTTTATCTATAAATGAAAATAGTAGGCCATTCTATTTTCTAAAATCATTATAGATTGCATGGAGCGGAATTTTAGTTGTCAGTTTGGGGTTCTTAGGAGGTAAACAACCTAAGAGTACCCGACCCTGAGAGGTCAGCTTGACCCCTAAATTCATGATGTAAGCTTGAAAAGCACAGAGCGCGGCACAGCGTCGTTGCGTGGCGGAGACGGTTTTTTGGTGAAGCCAACGCGGTCCGGGGGACGTCCTATCAAAAAATGAAGCAGTAATGACAGTCGATAGTTTCGGAAAGATCAAAAATGCAAAACCGCCTCCGCGCCGCACCGTTCCGCGCCTGCTCTGTGCGTTTCGACCTGTAGGCTGCAGTAATGATTTGTTAATACTTAGTAATTTTATTTTGTATATTGATAATTTGTTTTATTTGTAAGGAAGCGATATTTCATTTTAATTTTATTGTAATCTTTTCTTTTCAACGCTCTGTCAAATACAAATAGGTGGCACTCACACGCCATGACATCAAAATATCAAACACGTCGCAGTGACCGATATATCCGTCGTTGGCGTTGAACCGATGGTGCGGATATATACGTCGTTGGCGCCCAAATGGTTAAACTACAACCGTGGCAAACAAGCCCACGTGGACGATTCTGATTTCAAAAACAATCACGAGCGCGCTGCTTACCCTTTTTAACCCCCGACGCAAAAACGACGGGGTGTTATAAGTTTGACGTGTCTGTGTGCGTAAATGTGTATGTGTCCTTGTGGCATCGTAGCTCCCAAACGGATGATCCGATTTTAATGCGGTTTTTTTTTGTTTGAAAGGTATATCAGTCGAGAGTGTTCTTAGCTATGTTTGGTGGAAATCGGTTCAGGTCATCAGGTCGTTTGTTATTTTTGGTCGGGGGTTTTTTAAATTTTAAATTTAGGTTAGGTTATTGATATGAGAATTCGTTATATTGACAGCTAGAGACAAATGCAGGTACCCCAATCTCAAAACAACGTAGTTCCGGAAGCTCTGGAGACCCCTGGAAGTCTGTAATGTGTGCACTAGTGCCACTCGTAAATAACTGTGATTTAAATTTAACGTTAGATATTGAAACGAGGGGAGGCCTACGTCCAGCAGTGGACGTCCATCAGCTGATATGATGATGATGATTTAAATAACTAACCAACTCAGGAAAGTTGGTAAGCCCCTGACATTTTCATTTCAAAGAACAACATTTTCCTCAAAAACGGCTGGACCGATTTGATAATGATAAAACATGTCTAAGAACCATTGCTCTACAATACAGACATTTATTATTTTCCAGTTGCTTAAGCATTATTGAGAGGCTTGCTCAGATAAATATTTAAAATAATCTGTTTAGATATAAGTATTTGTACCTTACTACGTACATTTATGTTTGAAACCTTGGAAATGCTCATAATGAACTCGACGGTATAGACTGATAGCAGTACTTTTACCTATATACTGCTATCAGAATGAAATATCGCTCCGCAAATGGGTCTAAATTTCCCAAAAAAAACCTGTTTCCAGTATAGAATGTAGAACATTTTGTCAGCTTTCAAATATTTTTCTAGGCATATCCTAATAAGCGAAAAACAATAACTTGATTTGCCTTAAGGCTCATTTTAATTTACACAGAGATGGCAAGATTTATTTCAAAATATTACTTAAACTATAAGTTATGAAGGAATGTACCAAACTGTAATTGTAATAAGTAATAAAAGACTATGATAGTGTTAACTTTGTTTTTAATACATAAATATTAGAAAGCATTTTTTTACGCAAGTCGAACTAGTCTCATAGTAAGCTCAATGAGGCTTGTAGTGGGTACTAGATGATGATATATTATAGACATGTATACATAGAAAACATCCAAGTCTCAGGAACAAATGTTTTCTCTCCTCCAGCTTCATAGGCAGCGTCACTACCAACTAGGCTAAACAGGCCGACAAATCAAATAAAAAAAACAGTTGATGTTTTAATCAATTAAAAAATCTATTAATTAAAAATGCACGTCGTCCACGGGCTTCATTAAAAAAATTGACATCATTCTCTGGTTGTTGTGGGAGATCTTCAGGATCATTCTGTTCTTCATCATCCTCCTCTACTTCACTTAGATCTGTGATGTCTTCGTCACTCTCAGAATCGTCACTGCTGTCTGAATCATGATTAATTTCTAATTCATTAATCATATTATAAATTGTGCAGCATGATATTATAATTTTGGCAGCTTTTTCTGGACTGTAATGCAGCGTTCGGTGGCGATGAAGGCATCTAAATTTGTTTTTTAATACTCCAAAGCACATCTCTATGACCCCTCTCGCCTGTGCATGGCACCTATTAAATCTTGCCTCTGGTGACTCGGCAACTGGGTCAGGATGAGGTGTCATCAGCCACGGGAGAAGTGGGTAGCCTTTGTCCCCAAGAAGCCACTCCATCGCTTGGTTCTGAAGATACTGCCCTTCGAGGTGCTGGTGCACATTGCTGCTCCTCCAAACAGCAGCATCATGGGTTGAACCCGGAAAGTTAGGGTTTACGCTAGTGATCCGACCTGTGGCATCGCACACCACTTGACAATTTATACTATAAAACCCTTTTCTGTTGTAGAAAATATTACCCGGGGCTATAGGGTGGTTATTTGGGGGTTTGTGTATAGGGATGTGACTCCCATCTACCGCACCCAATGTATATGGCATTCCAAAATTGTCCTGGAACTCCCGCATTGCCCTGTCTTTCTCCAGTCTGGTCACTGGGAATTTGATCCACTGTGGGGTCAACCTTTCTATAATAACAGGACACACATCTGCCAGACTGCGGCTTATTGTTGGCTGACTTTGAGCTAGTATATTAATTTCTCCCACAGCAGTCTGGTAGCTGCCATGGGCAAAAAAGTTCAGTGCACTTAGGACCTTTAAATGTGGTGGCACCGTCCCCGCTCGTAGCGCATCGCCTTCACACAGAGTGTCCACTACGTGACGGCCCATGGCCCGCGACAGCCTAAACAATTTACGGAACTTCCGCTCGGACCGGTCAAATGGGTTAGACCCGTCTCGCAACCTCTTCAAATACATTTTTTCACCCTCGCCCTCGCCATACTCCCTCTCTTCGGCCACCACAGCAGCTATGACGTATTCTTCATCCATTTCGAACAAGAAATTCTGCAAAACTTGACTTTTTTGTGTTATCGTATTTTAAACGGGACTATTTTATTCGCCGCTAAAATTAGTCAGTTTAGCTTGACGTTTCTATGTTTTTGTTTAAAAAAGACATGTACTGAATAGCATTTAAGCAGCTAAACCTAAATTGAATAGACCGCCTAAATTAAGAAACGTCAGATTCAAATTGGTGTTGTCATTTGATTATGACAGCTGCTCATAGAATAGCAAAGTGGTTTAGCGACGCCTAAATAAAATTAGGAGGTTTAGCGGCCGCCGTAGAATCGCGTCCAATATCCGTTTTGATGAGTAAATGTTAAACGTACAATGTTTTGGATATGTCACACCTTTGTGATAATTTTCTGTTAACAGAGTGTAATTATCCTATAGTTACATTTTTGAAAAATATGTTTTTCCAAAAACCGATTAGTGTCAATTATATAGCATATTTTTTGTTATTTTAGAAATAATTAAAAAACGATTTTGCTCATAAATGGATATGGCACAAACGTATTCTCAGCCGGCGATGATGGACACTATTTTATCACGCTGTCACGTAGACCAGAACGACCATAATAGCCGTGCAGAAGTAAAAATGCCCCTACCATGAACTGTTGCAAATAAGATAAGAGAAGAGTTGCTACCTGGCATGATGGCAGCTGGTCTTGTCGTCGGCGGTCCATCATCGCGATTGGGGAGCGGCCTGCTTGCCTCTCCAGGTCACCCTGGCAATTTGTTAATGAAATGAAATGAAATGAAATTCATGTATTTGCAAGAATGCAGGTCAAAAACGTTACAAAAAGGGTAAATACAGAGTTCCAAATACATTCCGCCACATAATGGCATGCAATATTATTTACATTCTTAATTTAATTCTAAGCTTAATTCTAGGTGGAGTTCAATATTAAATATTAATTCATTCTAGGTGTCTGTCAATTATATTAGATTCAAACAAATGTCAAAAGAAGTACAAATATACATTCAACATGCAGTGTTATCAATATCATATTAAAATCAAAACAGAAAGAACTAGGTAAATTTAAACAATGCCAATGCGTAATAATAGGAATTTAGTAAATATAAATTGATTGGAATACTCAATGACTAGTACCTAGTAGTTTCAAAATGTTCATTAATTGCATAATATTGTTTATTTAAACACCAGTTCAGTAGTTTAGACTTAAATTCAGGGAAATTAGACATCTTTATATCCTCTGGCAGATGATTGAAAACTTTGATTGCCATGTATAGTATACTATTACGGTAGTGTTTTGTTTTACAAGGCGGGTACTTAAGATTTAAACCGCTGCGTCCAGAGACTTGGCTGGGATTTCTCGGCGCAGTGGTAAACTTTTCAAAATTCCTTTTTGTATATAGGCATGTCTCATACACATAAAGAGAGGGCAGGGTGAGAATCCTATGTTTGTGGAAAAGTGGTCTACAGGAATCTGTTGAGCTAGCACCACACACTGCTCTTATGCATTTTCTTTGCAGTAGGAACACCTTCTGCATATTACTTGAGCAACCCCACAATGTAAGGCCGTATCGGAGGTTTGACATTATATGTCCGTGAAACGCTAGAAGAGCAGCCTTCTCTGAAGCCACATCGGACAATCTCCGTAGAGCAAACACGTACCGACTAAGCTTTTGAATAAGGTAATCTGTATGTTCCTGCCAGTTACAATGAGAGTCAAGCATGATGCCTAAAAATCGAGTAGACTTGACGTTTTCTATTTGGTGGTTTTTATACGAAATTTGAAGGTTCATCGGTTGACCTTGCGGGGCATAAAATTCCATAAAAACAGTTTTAGACAGGTTAACCTTAAGTTTGTTTCTTTCTAACCATGTATTAACTTTCTCAAAGACATCATTCGCTTCTACTTCATAGGATGCTGGGTTATTGGCGCAAATCAGTATAGAGCAGTCATCTGCAAAAAGAGTGATTTTATGATGTGTTATACCAGGCAGATCATTAATGTAGGCAAGGAAAAGCAGTGGTCCCAGAATACTACCCTGAGGCACACCGCGCTTAACAGTTTCAAAATTAGAATTATGTTTGATTAGGGCTTTTTTATTTGGGCAATATTTTGATATTTGCGTGCATTGTCGTCGGTTGCTTAAGTAAGAATCTAGCCAGTCATAACCAACCCCCCTAATTCCGTAATTGAACAGTTTTTTCAACAATATATCATGTGACACGCAGTCGAACGCTTTCGACATATCCATGAATATTGTAGCAACAGGTATCCTTTGGTCTCTACTGATGGTAATTGTTTTCACAAGTTCGTATATTGCTAGGGTAGTAGACCTATTCTTTCTGAACCCAAATTGGCTGTCAGTAAGAATTTTATATTTGTCTAAGAAATTAATTAATCTACTGAACATAATCTTTTCATAAATTTTTGATATTACCGGTATGATTGCAATCGGTCTATAATTATCTGAGTTATCGACATCGCCCTTTTTAAAAATGGGTTTAATCAAAGTGATCTTTAGTTTCTCTGGAAATCTACCATGCTTCAGTGAATTATTGATGATATGACTAATTGGTAAAGCGAGTGTTTCTGCATTCTCTTTTAGAGACGCAGTTGTTATGTCATCGTACCCGAACGATTTAGAGTTTTTGAGTGACTTTATCACCTTTACTACTTCATATGGACATGTAGGTCTGAGGTAAAGTGTGGAGTTGTTGTAAGTACCCAACGTAACAGTTGTTGGAGGGAGTGCATCAGTATCCTTGCCTACATCAATGAAAGCCTACATCAGCGCAAAACGTCAAATGTATGCGTAACGTAAAAATAGCCATGTCAGATAAACGTCAGTCCATACATTGTGTATGACCGTTGGCCGCCTATTTTCGACAGAGGGGAAAGCCTGTTAATGGCTACTCCGTTTAGTTGTATCCTCCAAGGTATAAAGCGCACTAAAATATTTCGTGACTTTTATTTTTAATATTAGACCTTGCTAAAGTCTATTTTTTTATTCGGTAGACTAAAATGACATTTCATAGTATGAACATCATGTGTCATTTCATACTATGAAATGTCATTTTAGTCTACCGAATAAAAAAATAAACTTTAGTTGCTAGTATTCAATTTTAAAGTTGCTTTCTTCAGTAAGTATATTAATCTCAAATCTTTGCAGCCTAACAGTTTTAGCCATTTCTGAAATATCCTTAATATTTTCCCAGGATGGTCACAATATTTTCTATCAGATGTCGAGCGGGGAATACAAAGATGTCCTGGACTCGATTCGCCAGTGTATTCTGGCCACAGATCTTGCTGCATTTTTTCCTAATTTAAAGAGGATTAATAAACTCGTTTTGGAGACATCCCAGTTTGATTGGAACGATGAAAGTCATAGGTACAGTAAAATTTATGTAGGAGCCTAATTTGTATTCTTTCTTAATTTTATTGTAACATCTATTAATCCGGAACGCGCCTATTAGCGTGCGACAAGGAGCGAAAGTGTGGGAAGGAGAGGGAAGATGAGAGCTATGGCGGATTGTGAACTGTAACTGAAATGGTGAAAAAATAAAGAAAAAGTGTTTCCAGTGAAAGTTTTGTTTAATTTTGGACTCCATCCTACAAATCTCGTCCGGGATTGCTCGAATGAAGTGGAAATAAGGTGTAAATACGACGATTAACGAAGAAGACGACGACGACATAACCTCAAAGACGCGTGGCCCGGCGCGAGCGGCGGCGGCGCCGGTAACGAAGCCCATTAAGAAGTCGATCACGAGAAGGAATCAAGATGACAGACGAGACAACAAAACCCATGAGCGCATTCTTCATGACCGAAGCCGTTCCAAAATTCAGCGGCGAGGACCTGACCTACAGTTCGACAAAATGGACACAAGACATCGAGGACAATGCAGAGATATTTAGCTGGACTGCACAACAGAAGTTGATTATTGCACGTAAATCTCTGACGGGTACGGCGGAGCTGTGGTTGAAAACCGAAAAAGCCTTTAAATCGTATGATGATCTCAAAGCGGCACTAGTGAAAGAGTTTCCTGATAGCATCAATTCAAAAGAAATGCACGAAACCATGAGTACGCGGAGAAAGAAACCCAGCGAAACCTGTTATCAGTATATGCTAACAATGAAAGAACTTGGGAAAAGGGCTAAGTTTCCTGACTATGTGTCCATACAGTATATCATTGACGAAATTCCAGATAGTCAAGTCAACAAAATGTGTCTATACGGAGTGACTACGTATACGGCTTTAAAAGACAAGCTGGCTATTTATGAGGCCATGAAACTAAAGATGAAACCTCGTCAAGAGTCTCGGAGTGAAGGTACGCGCACTGAAAATACAACAAAAAATAATCAACAGAGATGCTTCAAGTGTGGTGAGCCGGGGCATTTGGCTAGTGGGTGCTCGAGCGGCATTAAGTGTTTCCGGTGTAATTCCTACGGACATATTGGCGTTGATTGCAAGGCCAGCATCAGTGGAAGTAAGGATGGCGGCCTAGCAACAGCATCGACTCCGCATAATGTTGGCAATACAGGCGGAAACAACGTGCGCGATCGGCGATCGATGTTTGCCGAAACCGAGTTCACAGAGGGCGCTGTACGTAAGAACTAATGTAAATGCTGCGCGGAACAAAACGCTCAATGGAATGAAACGTCACAGGTCAGTTCAATCATTCTATTTGACACTGACGTTTCTGACAGTGACAGTTATAAGTTGGAGAGACCCAATGTTTTTAATGTGAATGACGACGGTTCGTTTAATAAATCCACGAAGATGATTAAGATTGCTAATATTGAAGCGAAGTGTTTAATAGATACGGGCAGTGACCTTAACTTGGTTTCGTTTGATTTGTTTACAGACTTGAACAATTTGAACGTGAACATTCAGTGTTGTGAACGGGAGGAGACGACTTTGACGGGATTAGGTGGTAAGGTGCATGCAATCGGTAAGTTTACCTACAATTTAGTAATGGATGGTCATCGTTATGATTTTATTTTTTTTGTTGTACCTACGGGTACCATGCCTTATGCAGTTATTTTGGGTCAGCCTTTTATTGCCAACACAGTGATTATAATTGATGGAGGTGCAATTGCAGTGAGGCCACGGACAGGTGATATCATAGACTGGTGGTGCTTGTTTTCGACAAACGATTCTGAGAGTCCTTTAGTCCAGGAATTGAGAGCATCTTACCAACCAAATAAAATAAAAGATGCCCCTATTAAACTGAGAATAGTGTTAAAAGATGATATCCCAGTTGTGCAACGACCACGGCGATTAGCTCTTAAAGAAGAAGAAACAGTGAGATCTCAAATCGAAGAATGGTTAGATAAAGGCATTATACGACCTAGTTATTCAGAGTATGCCAGTCCTCTGGTGTTGGTGAAGAAAAAGGATGGAACTACCAGAGTTTGTGTGGATTACAGAAAAGTCAATCAAAAGATGATCAAAGATGAATATCCACTTCCAGTGATTGATGACCACATCGACAAATTGAGTAAAGCCAGGGTCTTTAGTACGCTAGACCTCAAAAATGGATTTTTTCACTTGCCAATTGAAGAGGACTCAATAAAATATACATCATTTGTGACCAGTAACCCAGAGGGCCAATATGAGTTCCTGCGTGCCCCCTTTGGTTTGTCGGTATGCCCGAAATACTTTATGAGATATATTAACATCATCTTTAGAGAATTGGAAATTAAATTGGAAAAAAACTCAGTTGCTGCAACGAACGGTGGAGTATTTGGGCCACATTATAACGAATGGAATGGTGAAACCTTCAAAAGATAAGACTCGCGCAGTACATGAATTCCCAGAGCCCACCAGCCTAAAAGAAGTACATAGCTTCATAGGACTCACATCATATTTTAGGAAGTTCATTCCGGACTATGCTATAGTAGCAAGGCCATTGACTGAAATTTTAAGACTGGGCGAATTTACCTTTGGGGTGGATCAGAAGCGTTCATTTGAGAAATTGAAGGCAATACTATGCAGTGACCCAGTGTTGAAGATATTCGACATCCAGTTGGAGACAGAGCTGCACACAGACGCATCAAAGTTGGGATATGCAGCAATTTTACTACAAAAAGATCCTATTGATGGGCAACTTCATCCAGTCCACTATATGAGTAGAAAAACCACTGAAGCACAAAAAAAAATGCAGTAGTTATGAGTTAGAAGCCATTGCAGTGGTAGAGGGAGTAAGAAAATTCAGAAAATATTTAATAGGAATACCATTCAAGATAGTTACCGACTGTGAAGCTTTCCAGAAGACGCTGACTAAGAAGGAAGTATGTGCAAAGGTTGCCAGGTGGATCATGTTCTTGCAAGATTTCGATTTCACTATAGTACACCGGTCTGGGGAAAGAATGCCACATGTAGACTCATTAAGCAGAAACATTTGTTTTGTTAATTCAGAATTACATGCCCGTATACAGAAAGCACAAGAAGAGGACGACCATTTAAAAACCATCAGAGAAATATTGAAGGAAAGGTCGTATGAAGACTATTTTGTGGAAAATGGGGTGATTTACAAGGGCATAGAGAGAAAACTGGTGATACCAGAAATCATGGATGTGGAAATTATTCGAAGAACTCATGGAGTAGGACATTTTGGAAAAAAGAAGATCATGAGTATTTTGGAAAAGGATTATTACATAAGTAAGCTGGATAGGAAAATTGATAAAGTTTTGTCCACATGTGTACCCTGCATATTGGCCAGCCGTAAGTCAGGAAGAAAGGAAGGGCTTCTCAACCCTATAGACAAAGGAGAGACACCTCTGGCTACTTTACATTGTGATCATCTGGGGCCCCTGGATGCTACCAAAAAGTTCTTCGGCCCATACCGAATTATAAAAGAATTGGGAAGAGACAGGTATGAGGTGATAAAAGTGGATAATAGCTCAGAGGGACCAAAGAAGACCACAACCGCTGTGGATCACATGAAACGGTGGCCTTAGTGCAGCAGTACCAGTCAATATAGGTGTTGGCAATGAAGGGTGTAACTGTAAATTAACTGTACAGACTTAATTTAATAAGCCTTGGCTCAGGCTGTGGGCAGCCTGAATTACAGGACGGCCGATTGTAGGAGCCTAATTTGTATTCTTTCTTAATTTTATTGTAACATCTATTAATCCGGAACGCGCCTATTAGCGTGCGACAAGGAGCGAGAGTGTGGGAAGGAGAGGGAAGATGAGAGCTATGGCGTATTGTGAACTGTAACTGAAATGGTGAAAAAATAAAGAAAAAGTGTTTCCAGTGATAGTTTTGTTTAATTTTGGACTCCATCCTACATTTATGTGCCTTTATCTACACATTTAACATTATTTTGGAATTTTGGACTGTTACCAAAAATTATTTTAGGGTGGCTATACTAAAGATTTTAAGGCGAGAAAAGAAAAAATACAACCACTGTAATTACAACGTTTATTCTATTATAAAGAAAGACAGGGAAAGTTATTACTAGGGCCTTAAGGGCCTTGCAAACACTGCAGTTATCTTAGTCTAGCTCTTAATTTTATTTAACTTGAGACTCCAATAAGGTCGAGGGAGCGAATGTGGGTTTAGCGGCTAAAATCTTATGGTTGAACACTTTTACTCAAATATTTGCAATTTAACTAGAATAATGTTGGGCGCCGTAGGAGTAAATTAAAAGTTGGAAGGAGCTGACCTGGTCCGCAGAGTTTAGGGTACCAACAACACCGCCACGTCGTCAACCTCTCAGGTACAGGCCAAGGCAGCACCCGCCGATCACCAGTCAACGTTGTCAACCGGGCACACAAGTAAAACCCGCGCCAGGCGGATTTGCAGGTAAAAGGTAGACCCTGGAAAAGTTTTCAAATAGTAAGACAAGAGTACACAACGCTTTAGCAACGCTGGAACCTAAATAACCTTGCAACAAAATGGAGTCCAGACATACATAATTTCGAATTTGGAACGACACGCGTCAGGTCAAGGTTAACATTTGACCAGCGCGGCGGAAGGTTAACTCTTAAAAAAAAACAAATGATAACTTACTCGCTGTGGAAAAATGGCCCGCAAAAGGTGCTTTGCAACATATGTCGACACAAGCGAGGGCTATAGAACACGGGCATCAAGGGCCACTAAATTTGGGGCGGCATGGCTCCAGTTTTTCGCCTGGGCTGAAAATAAAAATCACCACACTATTAAACTGAATCTTACACACAAAACCGTCGCAAAAATCACTAAAATACTCACTCAAAAGGGAGATGTCTCCCGATTGGGTTAGAAATCGCCTGAACAGGCTTTTTGGTTGCGGAACAACACCCACGAAAATGCTCGTCCTTCATTTTGGCAGAATAATGACAGACCAAATGACAGAGTTGCCACAGCCCGAACTGGATTCGTGCGATCCTAGGTGATTTTGAAAAGGAAACATTACCCTTCTTCTTTACTTTATTTGGACTAATATTAAATAGAAAGAAAGAACAATATTTGAAGACAATTTTAATTTACAAACCCCTTTTGATTAAAAAAAAACCAAAAATATAGGAAGGCACCGAACTTATTTTTAATCTAGCAACCCGGACCATGTTGTTATCGACTGTGCTCGCTAGATGGCGTTAAGGGTATCAAGCGAATATGGGTCACATACCGTTTGATATTGAAAAAATAAAGAAATAGAAATTTAGTTGTTACAGTGCTCCCCTTCCCGAAGAAAATTTTGACTACGGCAAAATTTTGAGCTGGTCCCCAGCTCGCAAAACCACCCTAGTATTTTCTAGACAAAGTCCCAAAAAAAAAATCGACACTAAAGGCATAAAGGAAATCAACGACCACCCAATTCGAACCCACGCATTAAACTATAATAAAATATAAGCACAGCCGAGCTGTGCACAAGTCACCACATACAAGCTATAATATTCCTGTACTGTAATCTACACTACGATACCCTAAACGTATATTAACCTAAACGAAACTAAACACTAATAAGCGAAGCTGCAAAGCTCCCTACCTACGCACTGCATCGCTGTATATCTTGGCGGCGCAGCGAGCGACCTGGGTCGCGGGCTGCACGTCCAAGCTATATGGCGGAATGTGCGTAAGGTAACAGATTATTCAATAATCTGCGGTAATGACTGAGTACAGTCAATTACCCATATGTGTCAAGGACAGTGTCCGATAGCTCGGCTAAAGAGCCACTGAGCTACCAGTCGACACTCTTCACAGGAACACTGGCCCTGCAGTGCGAAATCAGGGATTTCGCCCTGCACTGCCAACGCTCTCTGTGGATAGACGGCTTATAGCCAATGAAATTGATCACGGATCAAACCTTTTAAGATTCCGGGCATGCCAGGACCCTAAATTCTTACCCGTATAAAAATCTTCCAACTCGTATACTAAATTCGAGAGTTTACGAACTATGCGACACTTCACGTATTTAGGAGCAAGCTTAGCCATAAAGAATTTACCGGCGTCACTCAAAGGAAAGGTCTTTTTCATAACGACCTCGCCCTCACTAAACTCAACCGACTGTCGGCCCCTATTGTAATAACGCGCCCCTCTATCATGAGCTTTTATTAATGATAACTTAACCCTATCGAAAACTTCCTTTAAGCCGCCTAAAGATTCCGCGTACCGATCTGGAGAGTCAATTGATAGGTCCAGTTTCGAAGTCTGGCAATCTCCATAGACTTTACCGCAAGCAACAGCCTCCCTACCATGAACCAGAAAGAATGGAGAATAACGAACCGTTTCGCTGGTGGTGGAATTCATGGCGAACTGTACCTTCGGCAAGGCTACGTCCCAAGCTCGTAGTATTAAGTTCTTAGGGTGTCCCATGATACCTATAGGGGGCTGCTGTGAATTTTTATACGCAGCGCAAACCTCACACCCTCGAATAAAATTAGCTACATCCTGATACATTGAAGGCCAGTAATAATGTAACGATAATCTTTTATAATTTTTAAAAACTCCCAAATGGGAAAGCTCCTCGTTATGACAAGTTTTAATTAATTCTTGTCGTTGACTCGATGGTATCACGACCTTCCAATCAAATTCCCCTGAAAGCTTGAATTTACTTTTACAGTAACGCATAAGTTTATTATTTTGAATCGCGTAATTCGGACACGAGCCTGGGGATACCCGGCAACGTTCAAAAAGCTTATCATACCACTCACAAGTATGAATTTCCAACACGGGTACACTACGAGATAAAGCGTCCGGAACTACATGTTCTTTACCTTTACGATGTACGATTTCGAAGTCATAAGGGGATAACCTACAACCCCAACGTGCTAACCGGCCCGTCGGATTGGTTAAATTAAAAAACCACTTTAAACTGGAGTGATCGGTAATTACCTTAAATCGTGGGCCACCCTCTAAGTATGGCCGAAAATGCTCGATACTGAAAACAACGGCAAGTGCCTCGCGCTCGGTCGCGGAATAATTGCGTTCGGCGCGGTTTAACAAGCGGCTCGCGTACGCTATCGGATGCTCCAGCCCGTCCTGCATTACTTGGGTCAAAGTTCCGGCCACGCCATACCCGGACGCATCACAATGTAGAAGGAACGGCTTCGAGAAATCTGGGCACGATAATATCGGTGCCGAAACTAGAGCCGACTTAAGTTTTTGAAAGGACTCCTGAGCTTCCGTCGACCACGCAAAAGGAGGAGCATTCTTCCGAGTACTAGTCAAAGCATTTAAGGGGGCTGCGAGGTCACTGAAATTTTTAATAAATCTACGGTAATAAGATGCAGTACTTACAAACATTTTAACTTCCTTACGGTTGGTAGGAACGGGGTAATCTACAATAGCTTGAATTTTGGAAGGATCGGTATGCAGTCCACGCTCGTCTACTACATAACCAAGGTATTTAAGTTCCTTTCGAAAGAACTGTGACTTCGCAAAATTAATAGTTAAGTTAGCAGCCGACAAACGGTCTAATACCCTAGTTAATAACGCAATATGTTCTTCAATTAAATGTGTAGAAGACATAAATTAACTGTACAGACTTAATTTAATAAGCCTTGGCTCAGGCTGTGGGCAGCCTGAATTACAGGACGGCCGATTGTAGGAGCCTAATTTGTATTCTTTCTTAATTTTATTGTAACATCTATTAATCCGGAACGCGCCTATTAGCGTGCGACAAGGAGCGAGAGTGTGGGAAGGAGAGGGAAGATGAGAGCTATGGCGGATTGTGAACTGTAACTGAAATGGTGAAAAAATAAAGAAAAAGTGTTTCCAGTTGTTGGTATGTAGAGGGTGTATATGCAATCGACACTGGCTTGACACATTTAATTTGAATACAGAAGCTCAAGTTTGAATGATGTTTAATTCAAACTTGAGAATGTCAATTACTCTACTTCCAAACGCCGTCATGTAATGTTGTGTTTATAAAGTTTATGAATTAAATAATAAATAATGTATTGACAAACTAAAGTGCCTTCCAGTATTTATAATAAACCTCCAAAGACCTCCTGCAACCAATTAAGAGGTTATGGAGCCCACAAGATAAAGTAAAATAAGTAATTTTAGTGTTTCAGGAAAACGATTCAGCTTTCGTACACAAATATTTCAGAAGATAAGCCTAGCAACGGAGTTGTTTACAAAATAAGGCTAGCAACCAGTTTGACGTTTCAGTAAACCGTACGTAATTTTAAATGATGAAGAATATGGATTGCCTAAACAAATTGAATTTAAATTCCTCCTATCCTACGTGGCGTAAATTAGCAAAATTATTTCTGGACGCCAAAGGAGTTGGAGAAGACAGCGAAGATAAAGGTAAAGCCGCAAAGGCTAAATATTTTATTTTAAAATCAATAGATGAGAATATCTTACATTATGTTATTAATTGCTCAACTACAAAGGATATCTTCGATAAGTTAGATGTTGTCTTTAATTACAAAGTGGAAAAAGACAGCCACCTAAAGGTAATTGAATTCTACAACTATAAATTCAGCGGAGATATACTTCAGGATATTAGCAAACTTCAAAATATGTGTTTCGAACTACAGTCTACCACAAATAAAATAAATGATGACATGCTTATACAAAAGATTTTAACAATCTTACCAGCTAATTTAAATTTCTTTAGAACTGTATGGGAGGTAACTCCAAAATCTGATCAAACCATACATACTCTCATTGAACGTATTCAAAAAGAACTTAAGCTATTTGATAGTAGTCCTTCAGAAATACTTCCACAAACAGAAGAGGCCATGAAAAGTAATGAAAAGAAGTGCTTTAACTGTAATCAACCAGGTCATATTGCGAGATTCTGCTTTAATAAAAAGTGCACCATTTGCAATAAAAGTGGACACACTTCCAGTGAATGTTTTTCTACAAAAATATGCAGGAAATGTAATAGGAAGGGACACATTGAAAGGTTTTGCCGTACGTTCAGCCTGGTGAGTGAACAAATAAAACACACGACTAGTACTAGAGCTATAATTGATTCAGGTGCTTCTTCCCACATGTTTTACAATAATGATATCATAAATTCCACAGAAAATATAAATGTAGATATAAGATGTGCCAATGCAGAGAACCTCGTCGCTCAAGCAATAGGTACAGTCAACACAAATGGTTTTGAACTGGAAGATGTACTATATGTTCCTGCAATTTCTAGAAACCTGATATCTGTAAGTTCAATCACTGATCACGGTGCATCTGTACTCTTCGCTGGAAATAAGGTATCTGTAAAGAAACATAATAATATTATTCTTACTGGTTATAAAACTAGAAACGGTCTCTATGAAACAGAATTTTCTGCAAATATCGTTCGAGAGGTATTGTTCTCCGAGAATGTCGATATCTGGCATCGCCGGCTCGGTCACGTATCGGATGTGCCGCGTCTAGCTAAATTGGTAAACGGTATTAAAATTGGGGGGGAAAATCAAGAACATTTTTGCGAAATATGTGTCAAAGCGAAAATGACTAGAAAACCTTTCAAAAACAATAGAATTCAAGCTAAATTCCCTTTGGAAATAATTCATACGGATGTTTGCGGTCCAATAGAAACTCCCACTTGGGATAACAAAAAATATTTTATTACTTTCCTAGATGACTTTACACATTTTTGTGTCGTTTATTTAATTACTTTTAAAAGTGAAGCCTTTGACAAAATAAAACAGTTTGTGACTTTAGCGGAAAATCATTTCAATTCAAAAGTGAAAAAAATAAGATGCGATAATGGACGCGAATACTCGAACAATAATCTAATGTCTTGGTGCAACTCTAAAGGAATAATTCTAGATCTAACAATACCCTACACGCCACAACTGAATGGAAAAGCGGAGAGACTGAATAGAACCCTGTTAGAAAGAACTAGAGCATTAATATTCGATGGCCGTGTTCCAAACTATCTATGGGGCGAAGCACTTACAACTGCCAGCTTCCTAATAAATAGAAGCCCCACCGAAGGTAAAGACAAAACTCCAGCTGAGATGTGGTTTGGCTTCAAACCAAATGTATCGCATATAAGAAGATTTGGTTCAACAGCCTATTATAAAATAAACTCAGGTGTACGAAAGTTAGAAGTTAGATGTAATAAAGGAATTCTGATTGGCTATATCAGAAATGGTTACAAAATATGGGTGGATGAAACGAAAACAATTGTAAGAGCCAGGGATGTAAGAATAAATGAAGACGAGCAAGGTGTATATCTAAATGAAGAAAATGATGAAAGCATTAGAGGTTTTTGGAAGATATTCGAAGAGAATGAAGAGACGGTTAGGGAAGGCACAACACGAAATAAAGAAGTTAATAGACAGGAAGAAAATCAAGGTGGTAGAGTCAACAATAATGAAGGTCGAGAAGGTGAAATGTTAAGAAAAAGAATGAGTAGTAGAAATATGGAGAGTGTTCGAGAAGGCGATATTCATTTGAGAAGATTGAGTAGTGAAACAAATGAAGATGAAACAAATGAAGTAGAAACAAATGAATTCGAAACAAATGGCAATGAAACAAATAACAATGAAACAAATGAAGTTGAAATAAATGAAAGTGAAACAAACCGAGAAGTAGAAGAAGAAGAAAGTAATGAAGAATACTATGATGGGAATGAAGAACCTGTTGATACTGAACTAGTTGAAAATCGAGTTGAAAGTAATCGTAATCGAAATAATGATAGTGATAACAATGAAAATAGAAGAGTTCAGCCTGCCAGAGAACGTAGACTACCCGATAGATATAAAGATTATTTAATGAATTATGACACTGAAGCATCGATGTTGACCTACGAGGAGGCAATAGAATCAAAAGAAAAGGACAAATGGAAACAAGCTATAGAAGAAGAAATTAAATCACTTGAAGAAAATAAGACGTGGTCATTTGTGGATGAACAAGAAGCAAAAGGAAGGAAATTAGTTACTAGCAAGTGGATTTTTACTGTCAAGTCTGATGGTAGGTATAAAGCCAGACTAGTTGCAAGGGGCTTTCAACAAAAGTACAAAATAGATTATGATGAGACATATAGTCCGGTAGTCAATACTACTTCTTTAAGAATTCTATTATCAATTACGGCAGCGAAAGGTCTAAAGATGAAGCAGTTTGATGTGAAAACGGCCTTTTTACATGGAGACTTGAAGGAATGTATATATATGAAGGTGCCTAAAGGCTACAATGACAAAGAAGGCAAAGTATGCAAACTAAACAAGAGCTTGTATGGTTTAAAACAAGCTCCACTAATGTGGAATATCAAGTTTACAGAGTTCTTAACAAAGATGGGTTTTAAACAAATGAAACTTGATCAATGCATCTTTGTCATGGAAGGTGAAAGGAAAATTATCCTTGCAGTATATGTCGATGACGGATTAGTACTCGGAGAAAGAGAAGAAGATCTATTGCATATAATAGATACAATTCAAAAATCCTTCGAACTAAGAATTTTAGATGAAGTAACTAATTATATAGGTTTGGATATAAAGCAAGATAGGAAGGGGATTAAAATTTTTCAGAAGACATATAGTGAGAAAATCATTAAAAAATTTAATCTTGAAAATGCAAAAGAATGTAAATGCCCAACAATTATGATAGAAGAACATCCATCTGTTAAAGTTGATACAAAGTCTCATGAGCTTTACCGCGAGATGATAGGGTCATTGTTATATCTCTCGAATAAAACGCGACCAGACATTAGTTTTCACGTAGGTTATTGTTCGAGGCATCAAAATTCTCCAAATTTAAATGATTTAAACAATGCTAAAACAATTTTGCGATTCCTTAAAGGTTCAGCAGGAAAAGGGATTCACTTTAGTAAAGATGATAAAGTTCTCAGGGGTTATTGTGATTCGGATTTTGCGGGAGATCCAGACACTAGACGCAGCACTTCTGGTTTTGTGATTTGGCTGAATGGTGGACCAGTGGCATGGAGCTCAAGAAAACAATCAGTAGTCGCATTAAGCAGTACAGAAGCAGAATTTATAGCAGCAGCAGAATGTTGTAAGGAACTACTGTTCGTAAGGGATCTGATCTATGAGATAACCAAAGAAAAACTCGAAGTTGAGATGAGAGTGGATAATCAGTCTGCGATTTGGCTTATGAAGAAAGGAATCATGGGAAAAAGAAGCAAACATATAGACGTAAAATACTATTATCTAAAGGAGAAAATCGACGAGAATCAGATTACAGTAAAATACTGTCCAACTGGATCACAGCTGGCTGATATACTAACGAAAAGTTTACCAGCTGTAAAATTTGAAAAATGTCAACGAAGATTAGTGTTTTAGTGATAATGTGAGCTATTGAGTGTAGACAATGTAGTATAAGTGCGGGCTAAAGTGAACGTTAATAATTATTTCGAATAAATGTCGGGGTTTTTCTTTTATATTATATCGTAGTATGTAAGTTTTTTATAGGGTGTGTAAACTTTTATATTATAATACAGAAATATATACTTATTGAAAGAAAACTTGAGGATCAAGGATTCTAGAAACAAAGTGTATTCAAAATTGAGGGGGTGCTTAATAATGATTCACTTAAGGGGGTGTAAGTGTAGAAAGTGTAACTGAATCATTATTTAACCTCATCCACCAAAAAAGAAGAAGAGTAACATTCCCTTTAATAGGTACATTTTACATCGTTTCTGATAAATATCCTTGAGTTTTTTGTTTCTAAGTCTGTATTTTAATATTTTATAATTGGTATTAGAATTGTTATTAGGTATAGATTATTAGTGATGTTGAAGAGTTGAGTCGGTGAATAAAGGTTTTATTTTATATAATATGATTAGTATGGAAGAATCGAGTGGGAGTATAAAGGAAATATAGAAGAGGATTATTGTTGATGAGTCGAGCAGGAGAATAAAGGATTTATTAAAGAGTGGAAGAATAAAACGTTTATTATAGATAATTTGTGGTGACGTATCGAGTGGAGGAATATTTGAGTACTTATCTTGTTGAATGAGAATTTACTGTAATGTATTTGTTGAATGGGGATTACATGTATGTAATATGTGGGAAATATACAGGGTGATGTAATATGTTGGAAATATACAGGGTGATGTAATATGTGGGAAATATACAGGGTGATGTAATATGTTGGAAATATACAGGGTGATGTAATATGAGGGAAATATACAGGATGTGTTATGTTTTTTCTGGTTATTGTACTTATATGAAATTATTTATTGGAATATTGTCTTAACTAAAGAATAGCGCTGTAAATTAATGCTTCAAGCAGAGTCGATTGAGGGGGTGTGTTGGTATGTAGAGGGTGTATATGCAATCGACACTGGCTTGACACATTTAATTTGAATACAGAAGCTCAAGTTTGAATGATGTTTAATTCAAACTTGAGAATGTCAATTACTCTACTTCCAAACGCCGTCATGTAATGTTGTGTTTATAAAGTTTATGAATTAAATAATAAATAATGTATTGACAAACTAAAGTGCCTTCCAGTATTTATAATAAACCTCCAAAGACCTCCTGCAACCAATTAAGACCAGTGATAGTTTTGTTTAATTTTGGACTCCATCCTACATTTATGTGCCTTTATCTACACATTTAACATCAATCGCACATGATAAATTCAAAAACAGCACAAATACATTTCTTATACTAAGAAATGTTTTATCTGTGAAAATGTTAGCGCTGGTGGCCTAGCGGTATTAAGAGCGTGCGACTTGCAATCCGGAGGTCGCGGGTTCGAACCCCGGCTCGTACCAATGAGTTTTTAGGAACTTATGTACGATATATCATTTGATATTTACCAGTCGCTTTTCGGTGAAGGAAAACATCGTGAGGAAACCGGACTAATCCCAATACGGGCCTAGTTTACCCTCTGGGTTGGAAGGTCAGATGGCAGTCGCTTTCGTAAAAACTAGTGCCCACGCCAATTACTGGGATTAGTTGCCAAGCGGACCCCAGGCTCCCATGAGCCGTGGCAAAATGCCGGGACAACGCGAGGAAGATGATGATTCAAATTTCGAACATCTCTGAAGAACAAACGAATGTGATTTGATCACATTTCTAGTATCACATTTCGAGTTGACGTTTCATTTAGTGTGTTATCAAATGCTGCAATGGCGGTCGTACCATACGGTTCCTGAACACATATGAGAGAGCTTATTATAATATGTCTGTAGATAAAGCAGTGTCTGAACCTGTATAATTAGAAACACGCGTGTGATGTTTTCATGAATTTGCTTTCAGCTTGTTTCATAAGCTCAACTGCACACTCGTATTTTAATGCCTATCATTATATAGCAGTCACATAAACTACTATTATTCTGCCGCCATGCGAATTGGGATTTTAAAGATTCCACCTTGATATTTAAGAGGATCCGTTACCGGAACAATTAAGATAACACATACAATAGATTCACTTGGGTAAAATCATTCCGGCCTTCTGAAAGTGGAGTATGTGTACAAGCGTTAAAAGCTAAAAAGTTTGTAGGCGGTCTTCTCTTATAGACGATATTTCGCACATTGACCTTAGCTGTGTTTCGCAGGGTCCTTGGCCAGAGTTTCTGCATGACAGGCGCGGACCTCAGCGCTTCAGCGAAGCCGTTCGAAGCCCAGCTCCAAACGGTGGAAATAATTTTCGACGAGTTCTATCAACAGGTATTTGTACTATGTAATATTTCTTGCTGGAAAAGGCTGGTAGTAGCCGCTCAAGATCGCGCCAAATGGAAATTTCATCTGCGAACCCGATTGAGGAAAATACATCATCATTATGCCTTGGCCAATTTCAGAAAACTATTATACTTTTGCGTGTACTTATACCTTTTCACGGACGTGGCAATTAGACTACAAATACCTACGTATATTTTCTGAGAATTGTTGTAAATTCTTCTGTATGATGATTGATGGCGCACGCCGTACCTAAGTATGTTGAAAATTATATACTATGAATTTTATCATCTATCTGTGGCCTGCTGCCATAAAGTTTTCATCATACTCGTGATACATACTGACAATCAATTTCAAATTCTATTATTAATTTCTGTTTTCTCATAATTTTCCATAACTAGTTTTATTTGCAAATACGAGCGACTAACAATGGTTTTAAGGTTTTCCCTAGTTTCGTAGTTTCTTGAAATTGAACTATAACTGATCCTAATAAGTGCTTTGACGTTTTTCACGAATTATTTCTTCTTTTTAGGGTTCCGTAGCCAAATGGCAAAAAACGGAACCCTTATAGATTCGTCATGTCTGTCTGTCTGTCCGTCTGTCCGTCTGTCCGTCTGTCCGTCTGTCTGTCCGTCCGTATGTCACAGCCACTTTTCTCCGAAACTATAAGAACTATACTGTTGAAACTTGGTAAGTAGATGTATTCTGTGAACCGCATTAAGATTTTCACACAAAAATAGAAAAAAAACAATAAATTTTTGGGGTTCCCCATACTTCGAACTGAAACTCAAAAATTTTTTTTTCATTAAACCCATACGTGTGGGGTATCTATGGATAGGTTTTCAAAAATGGTATTGAGGTTTCTAATATCATTTTTTTCTAAACTGAATAGTTTGCGCGAGAGACACTTCCAAAGTGGTAAAATGTGTGTCCCCCCCCCTGTAACTTCTAAAATAAGAGAACGATAAAACTAAAAAAAATATATGATGTACATTACCATGTAAACTTCCACCGAAAATTGGTTTGAACGAGATCTAGTAAGTAGTTTTTTTTATACGTCTTAAATCGCCTAAATACGGAACCCTTCATGGGCGAGTCCGACTCGCACTTGGCCGCTTTTTATAATTTGTGCTTTCCTTACACTAATATGAAGATTAAGCAAAACAATAAACTAAAATGGGCCTCGAAAGGCATTAAAATTGCCTTAAAAAATAAAAGAAAGCTCCATCTAAACTATATCCATTCGAGATCCCCAAATTCAAAGATAGCATCTAGGAACCTCTACAAAAAGTATTCTACGTTACTAAAGAAATGTATTAGGAATGCTCAACGACTAAGTAACTACAAGTGCATAATGAATGCTGAAAATGTCGCCAAAGCAACTTGGAATATCATAAATGATAACGTAGGAAATCAACAGCCAAGCCAAATGATTGATAAAATGCGATTTGGAGATCGACTCATTTCTGACCCTGTCGACATGGCTAATGCCTTTAACAAGCAGTTCATTGATGTAGGCAAGGATACTGATGCACTCCCTCCAACAACTGTTACGTTGGGTACTTACAACAACTCCACACTTTACCTCAGACCTACATGTCCATATGAAGTAGTAAAGGTGATAAAGTCACTCAAAAACTCTAAATCGTTCGGGTACGATGACATAACAACTGCGTCTCTAAAAGAGAATGCAGAAACACTCGCTTTACCAATTAGTCATATCATCAATAATTCACTGAAGCATGGTAGATTTCCAGAGAAACTAAAGATCACTTTGATTAAACCCATTTTTAAAAAGGGCGATGTCGATAACTCAGATAATTATAGACCGATTGCAATCATACCGGTAATATCAAAAATTTATGAAAAGATTATGTTCAGTAGATTAATTAATTTCTTAGACAAATATAAAATTCTTACTGACAGCCAATTTGGGTTCAGAAAGAATAGGTCTACTACCCTAGCAATATACGAACTTGTGAAAACAATTACCATCAGTAGAGACCAAAGGATACCTGTTGCTACAATATTCATGGATATGTCGAAAGCGTTCGACTGCGTGTCACATGATATATTGTTGAAAAAACTGTTCAATTACGGAATTAGGGGGGTTGGTTATGACTGGCTAGATTCTTACTTAAGCAACCGACGACAATGCACGCAAATATCAAAATATTGCCCAAATAAAAAAGCCCTAATCAAACATAATTCTAATTTTGAAACTGTTAAGCGCGGTGTGCCTCAGGGTAGTATTCTGGGACCACTGCTTTTCCTTGCCTACATTAATGATCTGCCTGGTATAACACATCATAAAATCACTCTTTTTGCAGATGACTGCTCTATACTGATTTGCGCCAATAACCCAGCATCCTATGAAGTAGAAGCGAATGATGTCTTTGAGAAAGTTAATACATGGTTAGAAAGAAACAAACTTAAGGTTAACCTGTCTAAAACTGTTTTTATGGAATTTTATGCCCCGCAAGGTCAACCGATGAACCTTCAAATTTCGTATAAAAACCACCAAATAGAAAACGTCAAGTCTACTCGATTTTTAGGCATCATGCTTGACTCTCATTGTAACTGGCAGGAACATACAGATTACCTTATTCAAAAGCTTAGTCGGTACGTGTTTGCTCTACGGAGATTGTCCGATGTGGCTTCAGAGAAGGCTGCTCTTCTAGCGTTTCACGGACATATAATGTCAAACCTCCGATACGGCCTTACATTGTGGGGTTGCTCAAGTAATATGCAGAAGGTGTTCCTACTGCAAAGAAAATGCATAAGAGCAGTGTGTGGTGCTAGCTCAACAGATTCCTGTAGACCACTTTTCCACAAACATAGGATTCTCACCCTGCCCTCTCTTTATGTGTATGAGACATGCCTATATACAAAAAGGAATTTTGAAAAGTTTACCACTGCGCCGAGAAATCCCAGCCAAGTCTCTGGACGCAGCGGTTTAAATCTTAAGTACCCGCCTTGTAAAACAAAACACTACCGTAATAGTATACTATACATGGCAATCAAAGTTTTCAATCATCTGCCAGAGGATATAAAGATGTCTAATTTCCCTGAATTTAAGTCTAAACTACTGAACTGGTGTTTAAATAAACAATATTATGCAATTAATGAACATTTTGAAACTACTAGGTACTAGTCATTGAGTATTCCAATCAATTTATATTTACTAAATTCCTATTATTACGCATTGGCATTGTTTAAATTTACCTAGTTCTTTCTGTTTTGATTTTAATATGATATTGATAACACTGCATGTTGAATGTATATTTGTACTTCTTTTGACATTTGTTTGAATCTAATATAATTGACAGACACCTAGAATGAATTAATATTTAATATTGAACTCCACCTAGAATTAAGCTTAGAATTAAATTAAGAATGTAAATAATATTGCATGCCATTATGTGGCGGAATGTATTTGGAACTCTGTATTTACCCTTTTTGTAACGTTTTTGACCTGCATTCTTGCAAATACATGAATTTCATTTCATTTCATTTCATTAACAAATTGCCAGGGTGACCTGGAGAGGCAAGCAGGCCGCTCCCCAATCGCGATGATGGACCGCCGACGACAAGACCAGCTGCCATCATGCCAGGTAGCAACTCTTCTCTTATCTTATTTGCAACAGTTCATGGTAGGGGCATTTTTACTTCTGCACGGCTATTATGGTCGTTCTGGTCTACGTGACAGCGTGATAAAATAGTGTCCATCATCGCCGGCTGAGAATACGTTTGTGCCATATCCATTTATGAGCAAAATCGTTTTTTAATTATTTCTAAAATAACAAAAAATATGCTATATAATTGACACTAATCGGTTTTTGGAAAAACATATTTTTCAAAAATGTAACTATAGGATAATTACACTCTGTTAACAGAAAATTATCACAATATAAATTATGTGACATATCCAAAACATTGTACGTTTAACATTTACTCATCAAAACGGATATGGTAATAATAAAAGTGCTTTTATTTCATGATTATCACTATATTCACAATATTTGTATAGTACGTACTATAAACAGTAATCATATGTGCCTAAATGACAAATAAGTTCAATATTTCCTAAATGTAAAACGTTTCGAGAAATTATTATTTTTTGCTTCGTTTCGCTCTCCTGTAAACCAATGTAAGTGGCGTATGGCACAAACGTATTCTCACCCAGCGTCATGTGTCCATCACTTTCCATCCTGCGGTTTTAGTGTGACAGTTATTTTATTACGTGGATCCGTGGTTGCACATCCATAATACACCTGCTACCTACCATTAGCGGCCGATTACCAATTGTCACAAGACTGACGGTCAATGTCAAATCAAACCCCATACATTTTTCCAGGAAAGTGACAGTTAGAAGTTACTTAAACACATCGCGCTTTAAAGTACAAGTCAACATGAAAGTATCTAATACTCTTATAATGTTACGGAGATGTATAAGTTTCTATGGTAAATTATACATTCAAGAGATATAAAAGGTCCCCAAAGTCATAGAAAATACTAATAAGATTTGGAGGTGTATAGGTTCTCCATGCGTCAAAAAGAAATTGTATGAAATAACTGCTAAGCTAGAGTTAGACCAAGACAAGCCTGCAACGATTTTGATAGCACACGCAGTGCAGGTGTTATTTATACGTCATAAGAATATAACGTCATACGTCATAGACGTATGACGTATAAAATAACACTTGCACTACGTGTGCTATCAAAATAGTTGCAGACTTGTCTTGGTCTAACTCTAACTGTGTTGTGGATTCCATTCAGTCAGAGCTCATCAGGTTCTTTACCAATATTCACTCAGTTTCACACATTCTTCTATTCTTCTGGGTACAGTTAGACCGCCCGGTATTGTTCGTCAGATCTTCCCCGCGGTTCGGGACGGCTTGTCACCAATGACGCCTGGTGATATCCAAGGCAAGTCTGCCACTGAAGCTAAGATTCCCTGACTTCTATCCCCCAATTCCTCATAAGGGAATACGAAAAGCGTTTATTCTTCACCTATTTAAGTAGTTTGTCTTCTTGAGTAACCTTGTATCCCCAAAAAAGGAAGGACATTTAGTCCTTCTTCATAGTTCATGCATGCAGTTCTCATCCTAGCAATTAATCACGTGCTAGTTCTTTCATTTTTGGCTTTAAGGTTTATCAACTGTTAAGCCATGAATGAACGCAGTTAATGGCACTAAAATTTGTATACTTGCTGTATTCTTAATTTAATTTCTCTTACATTTCCTCTTCTTCTTCCTAGCGTTATCCCGGCATTTTACCACGGCTCACGGCTTAATTTCTCTTACGAATTGGATTAAATGTTCTGTAAACCATCAAGTTCTTCAAGTTTTCCGCCTAGTTACCCTTCAGCTTAACTTTTATCATTTTACTCTGAACGTTTTGTCATATTCCCGGGGTTTTAACCCAGCATTGTACCAACAGATATCCCCGGGCCGTCTTGGCGTTGGCCAAAATTCGATGACACTACGGTAGACCCATCAGGTTTCAGCCTGCCGGTGAAACATTTTATAGGTCTGCCGATTGACTGAGACGGATTATTAAGAGTTATTATGGTACGGACAGGTTTGCTGCATGGAGTATATGTAACGTATTGTGTTAAGTAATTAACATAGGTAATATATTAACTACTTGGAGTCTATTATTATTATCTCAGTTATTTTCTACTAGAAAATTAATGTGCAACTTCTCCGCAATCGCCTGAGACAAGTGGTAGACCTATAGCCTGGCCTGTTCTAATGTATGTGTCCATCCGTGGTAGCCTGATTAAAATATTTTTATAGTCGCAATAATATAATCCGACAAAGCTAGGTAACTGACTTTCTCACCTGACTTTTCATCACCTAAAAGTGGCGGCGTCATATAAGTCGTATTTCCATAGAAATTTGTGGTCTACGGTAGTGTGCAATATGATACCTAGCTAAGTATGTATTTATCCTAGAGTACCTGACTAGAGGAAATAATTTCAGCAATGTCACCAGAGCCTAAAGCAAGCAAACAAACCAAGTAGTCGGTCAAAAATCGATAACAAAGTCCGAATGATTGACCATTGTTACATATACTCTGCGAGGAAGATCGTCCCATAAAAAAAGTTTCATATTTACTACTTGGATCATGATTATCATGAATGAATGTAAAGCGTAATTCTCAAAAAATATGTCTGCTGTATAATTGCCAGGACCCATACTAAATATATGAAAAGAGTCGTGGCAATTAGACTAAGACATATTATCAGAGAATGACCCTAAAACTTCGATTGAAAATAATGGGCAAATATTGCACACAGCTGTATATTACCAGTCGGTGTAAGAGTTACTAAATTAAACTCATAATCTTTATTGCATATCACATTGTATCTCAACCTATTGCATAGAATTGACTCTATATAAAGTCCACTAGTTGCTTGTCTATGCTCTGGAGTTTTGTTTTAGATGCATGATTATTGCCATCTTTAAAACTTATACCGTTATAAGTATACTGAACGTTTCCCTATAGAATGATACATACCGTATGGTCTTTAGATATACATACATTTTAATGTGGATTCCAGTTTTGTATTGTTTTAAGGAAGTTATCGTTTGTTTTAATCTGTCATTTTGACTTATGTATTTGTAAGACAGGGATAAAACATAAATTAGCTCGTTAAATTTTATGAATTATAATAAAATAATAATAAAATATATTTATTTTCACCTCAAAATGGTGGTATTTAATTTCTTGCATGTCATTGCAACAAATTCGGTACGTCCAGATAAGTGTCCAATTTAAAGTATGAAACTTCATCTTATCAAGCCGATTCGACGTTGACAAATGCGTAGAACAGTTTTCAACCTAACTTTGTTCCTTTCGGTGTCGAGACCCTCGGTCCGTGGGGTCCGGGAGCTCAAAATTTATTTACATATTTGGCCTAACGGCTGGTCGAAGTCACTGGGGATAAAAGAGCTGGCAGCTTCCTCGCTCAACGAATAAGCGTTGCAATTCAGCGAGGAAATGCTGCCAGTGTCTTTGGTACTATGCCCCAGGGGCCCTCTTTAGATATAGATATTTAGTTTTCCTTTTTTAAGTAGTAGTTTTAGTTTTGTAGGTAGTTTTAATTTTATTTAGGTTATTTTATTGTTATTTTATACTTATGTTGTTGTTCAATAAAGATTTATCAAATTATCACACTTTGTCTTACAGGTCGGATTCCTGAGCCAAATATGCCTGCCATGCTACACCATCCTAGCAGCCTTGTTCCCCAAAACCAAACCAATGGTGGAAATGGTCACCGCTAACCTGGAGAATTGGAAGGCGAGGTCAAAAGAGCTCGAAAAGAGTAAAGAGGAATAAATTATAGCTGGTCAAGCAAATTTAGTCAGTAAAAAGAGGCGCGAAATTCATATTTTCTATGGGACGAAGGCCCTTCGCGCCTACATTTTTCAAATTTGCCGCCTTTTTCTACTGACAAGATCTGCTTGACCAAGTATACATTCACATCACTCACGTTCACTTCAATTATTTATGTGATATGAACTCTAGTGTATAGTGAAACAGATATAAAGTTAAAGGAACGATATGAGGTGAAAATGGAACTACTTAAACTTTTTAAGTAAAGTGAAGGGTACCAGAAAACCAATGAACGAATGCAAATGTATATTAATTCGATATTTTATATCCATGTAGAATTTTGGTACCTAGTTTAATAAGTTAATAAAATTAATAATATACATGTATTCATGTATTCTGCGTTGTGCGTAATTGTATTATTAAAATATTATAACACGCATATTTATAAAAGTGTATTTAGGTAGGTACCTACGTACTTGTTATTTTAGACTCTGTTAAATAGCTGTTAATTTTAAAATCGAATCGGACAATACAATTGCTACTTGTACCTTAACTATGTATATATATGTACCTACCTCAAATCTGTATTTATTACTTAAAACATATCTATCAAAACCAACGGTTTTAGCCCAGAACCCCTAGAGTAGATTTTATTATATTTAGACATTTAAAATACTTTTCATGTCTAAAGAATGTATGACAAGTAACAAAAATGAATTTGTACACATTTAAAAAGCGGCCAAGTGCGAGTCGGACTCGCCTATGAAGGGTTCCGTATTTAGGCGATTTATGACGTATAAAAAAAAACTACTTACTAGATCTCGTTCAAACCAATTTTCGGTGGAAGTTTACATGGTAATGTACATCATATATTTTTTTTAGTTTTATCATTCTCTTATTTTAGAAGTTACAGGGGGGGGGACACACATTTTACCACTTTGGAAGTGTCTCTCGCGCAAACTATTCAGTTTAGAAAAAAATTATATTAGAAACCTCAATATCATTTTTGAAGACCTATCCATAGATACCCCACACGTATGGGTTTGATGAAAAAAAAATTTTTGAGTTTCAGTTCGAAGTATGGGGAACCCCAAAAATTTATTGTTTTTTTTCTATTTTTGTGTAAAAATCTTAATGCGGTTCACAGAATACATCTACTTACCAAGTTTCAACAGTATAGTTCTTATAGTTTCGGAGAAAAGTGGCTGTGACATACGGACGGACAGACAGACGGACAGACGGACAGACAGACAGACAGACATGACGAATCTATAAGGGTTCCGTTTTTTGCCATTTGGCTACGGAACCCTAAAAATAGAGTCTAAGGAGAAAAGTTGAAAATAAATAAAAAATCACCTGTAAATGGTGTTTAAGATAAGTTTAAGATAAGGATAATAATCACTGCCAATCGTCAGGGTTTTTTAGGGTTCCGTAGTCACACTTGTATAGATGTAATTGTAACAATACTAACAATAGAAGACCGAACATTCTCCATCTAATACATACTAATTACCACGACCTACTCAAAGTCATCGCAATATAGGTATGTACTATACTTCTTACGTCAAATGATGGCCATATGACAGTTCCGTCAAGTCACTTCTGGCTGGGCTTAAAAAATAATAGAGAAATATGCTTTCACCGTATATTTATTCGTTACAGAAAACATACATTTCTAAGTAAATTATTTTTTTATGTAACACCTACTGTCTCTCCATATATTGATATAGGTATTGTTTACGTCGAAATAAGTCATTTTCTTTTTTAGACCGCTATATTATAAATGTGTTAACTTAAAAAAATGATTACAATCATTTTACGTGTCAGCTGTTCCATATTATTTTAAATGAACTGCATGTTATATGAACATCATTCGATGGTTAGGTGTGATTACCAAGTCCTGCTCGAGGTCATGGTAATTAGATTGTGATATGTCAGATTGCCTGTTTTCTAAACTAACTACAACTACATATAACTATAACTTCTAAACTATTTACAATGATAAAATTATAAAAAATAAATTTTTCTATTTTATTTTCTCAGTTACCTTCCAAAAGTCTATGGGTTAAGTACAGAATTACATTCAGCTTTTGGTTCAGTAGTTTCGTAGCAAATAGGCTGTGACAGACGGACAGACAAACAAACGCAAGAGTGATCCCATAAGGGCCCCGTTTTTTCCCTTTTGCGATACGGAACCCTAAAAGTCCATGTTTGTTAATTAAAATACAATAAAACCAGGGTTTAAAGAACTATCCAGAAGAAGAAACATATTCGTCCAAGTAATTAGTTATAAGATTGTTGTTAGTATTAAATAATATTTTTTCTACTCCAGCACTTAAATGTGTCAATTAAATGACTGACAGTGATATCTAAAGCAATGTCATTTGAATGCTTTGTCTATAGGCTGCTAGCAGTCATCTTATGAGTATAATACAACTGCTTTATTTTTTTTAAAGATACAAGTTCCGATCATCTTGATTGAAAGAGGTATGTTTTCATTTACAATAATATCTTTTTTTTTAAATAATAACTCTTTTTTTTAAAATAATAACTCAATTTTTTTTAAATAATAACTCTTTTTTTTAATAATAACTCTTTTTTTTTAATAATAACTTTTTTTTTTAATAATAACTTTTTGCTGCAGCTGTCATAGAAAAAGTAATGTATGCAACAGCTCATAATTGGTTCTTAAAATTCTCGGGTCTTTTTTTACAAAACTCGACTACGTCTCGTTTTGTAACTTCGACCCTTGAATTTTAAGAACCCTTATTATATCACTGTTGCATAAACTACTAAAGTACTCATCACCACACGGGATTGTTACGCCATTTAGGATCCTAGCTAAATTGGTTGTTCTATACTCACGCTATGGAATGTCCAATTTAGCTAGAACCCTAAATGGCGTAACAATCACGAAGCGTGTATTATGTAATTGTTTTCTGCTTAGGTACATGTAATCTGGTTAATTTTCAGTAGGGAATAAGTATAAAATACCGTGTACCAAAATTACACCATACCATACCAAAATTCGTAATTTATTTATACATAATTATTTTTAAATTATTAAAATTAGATTAGTGCCAATTTTAAGTAGACCATTACTACTATCATGTTGTAATACTTTAATGAGGTAATGATATAGGTACCTACTTATATAGTTTTCATATACATAATTATAAAAACTGTTGGAGCACAATTGCACTTTTCAACGACATTGTTTTCAACGACTTTTTAACCGACTTCCAAATCTAAAAGGAGGAGGTTATCAATTCGGTTGTATGTTTTTTTTTTTTTTTATGTTTGTTACTCCATATCTCCGTCATTGCTGGACCGATTTTGAAAATTTTTTTTTTGATTGCATGTATATGCTTACAGATTGGTCCTGTTTTTGTCAAAACCCAGTTCTGATGATGGGATCCATGAGGAATCGAGGGAACTCCTCAAATCTTAAAGGCATACATATAGTGATTTTTGTATTTTTATCAACAAATCAAGCATATACATTCAAAAAAGTGACATTTGATGATGTGGAACTGCTGATGATGATCAGAACGGAACTCTTCAACGACGCATAGTACACGTTTGACGATTTGTCCTCTACGTTATGTTTGTTAAGCAAGTTAAGTTTTTAAGCCACATTTTTGTCAAGCTCGAGTTCTGAAGATGGGATCCATGAGGAATCGAGGGAACTCCTCAAATCTTAAAGGCATGCATATAGAGATTTTTGTATTTTCATCAGAAAATCGAGCATTTTCATTAAAAACTGTCGCATTTGATGCAGCGGAACTGCTGATGATGATCAGAACAAAACTCTTCAACGACGCATAGTTCACGTTTGGCGATTTGTCCTCTTCGTTATGTTTGTTAAGCAAGTTAAGTTTTTAAGCCACATCTTTGTCAAGCTCGAGTTCTGATGATAGGATCCATAAGGAATCGAGGGAACTCCTCAAATTTCAAAGGCATACATAAATAAATAATAAATAAATAAATATTATAGGACATTATTACACAAATTGAATAAGCCCCACGGTAAGCTCAAGAAAGCTTGTGTTGTGGGTACTCAGACAACGATATATATAATATAATATACAAATACTTAAATACATAGAAAACAACCATGACTCAGGAACAAATATCTGTGCTCATCATACATATAGTGATTGTTGTGTTTTTATCAACAAATCAAGCATATACATTCAAAAAAGTAACATTTGAGGAAGTGTAACTGCTGATGATGACCAGAACGAAACTCTTTAACGACGCATAGCTCGCGTTTGGCGATTATTCCTCTTCGTTATGTTTGTTAAGCAAGTTAGGTTTTTAAGCCATATTTATGTCAAGCTCTAGTTCTGAACACGGGATCCATGGGGAATCGAGGGAACTCCTCAAATCTTAAAGGCACACGTATAGAATTTTCTGTATTTTCATCATAAAATAAAGCATTAACATTAAAAACTGTCGCATTTGCTGAACTGGAACTGCTGATGATGATTAGAACAGAACTCTTCAACGACGCATAGTACACGTTTGGTGATTTCGAATTTCGACTTTGACTTGGACTGGGACCCGGACTCGGATCCAGATCCGGACTCGTACCCGGATCCGGTTCGGACCCGGACCCGGACCTGAACTCGGACTCGGACCTGGACTAGACCCGGACTCGGACTCGGACACAGACCCGGACCTTGACCCGGAAAACCACTATGATACCTAAACTAAATTAACCACTATGCTTACCTACCATAAAATGTAGGTATAAAGTATGATGAGGCCAAACCCCTCCTTCTCAAACCCCCGTACACCGCACCGCATATGCGCTGTTAAGTGGGTTAGGTTAGGTTTGAACTGCTATCCTCACAGAACCGAACAAAAGTGGGTTAGGTTAGGTTAGAACTGCGAGCCTTACAGAAACGAAATGCTACTAGAAAAGTGGGTGGTTTTACCTCCTTTTCTACATAGCGCACCATCTACAATAATCTTTCACCGGGCCGCATATAGTCGGTTTTTTTTTCTTAAAAATTATTTTTTCAAATTATGAGGTTGCCAGGCCACCGACATTGTTTTCAAAGTATTATGAGGTTGCCAGGCAACCGATATTGTTTTCAAAGTATGAGGTTGCCAGGCAACCAACAATGTTTTCAAAGTATGCGGTTGCCAGATGCCAGGCAACCGACATTGTTTTCATGCGGCGTGTGATCCAGGAGGTCCATTTTGACTTAACTTTTTTATGGTTATGATCTAACGTTTAAGTTAGCGCTGCGTAAACTCGATCGCAGTCTATCTCGCTCGCCTGTACGAAATTCTTCGTGCTTAGCGTCCTTACTTCAACCAATGTTTCCTGACCAAACGTATGCTATCCTAGTTTATAAACTTTTTAAATGTTTATACAGGGTGCTTCCTGTAACATGAGCAATAAATTAAACCGTAGGCTGTACTCCTCAAACTGACCAACATTTGTTCAGCAATTTTTGAAAATAACTCGTGATTTGATTTTTATTACACTTTAAAGTTTATTCTAAGACGCAATGTATTGCAAATTTTGTTATGTTTAAAGCGTGACAAGCAACGTCAAACACACTGATGTCAGCGTACATTGAAGGCAATATTTATTTTGTATGAAAAAGAGGAAGTCTAAAGGATTCATAATTTTTAAAAGTTGCTGAACAAATGTTGGTCAGTTTGAGGAGTACAGCCTTTAGTTTAATTTATTGCTCCTGTTACAGGAAGCACCCTGTATATGTCGTAGCTTAATGTTATACAATAAAGTGTTTAATGTCCATTCATGTAATTTTATTAATTTTTGAACGTCTTTACCATCACGGTACAATGGCGTTCCGGACCTTTGGGAGGCGTGCACGGAGCCGAAGCCAACACGTAGATGCCCTTTTGATTTGACGCACATGATTTGCGCACGGAGCGGGCGCACGCTCGCGGGTGCCATTGTAGGTAAAATCCGTCGCACGCGTCCGCACCAGTTAGCAAAGCTCATATGTGACATTATCTATGAAAAGGGACCTTATTGTCGATGGCACTTACGCCATTATTAACGATGCTCCGATATAAATACAATGCCGCGCGACGCTGTGCGGCGTAAGCGCCATCGACAATAAGGTCCCTTTTCATAGATAATGCCCCATATGTACTATATTTTGCGTTATCCCGCTCACCCGCTCCGTGCAACCGCCCTTTTTATCTCTTGTCAATATATCTGTGCAAATATTAAGTCAGGGAGAACCTTGCTATGATGAAACTGTCAGGCGTCAAATTAAAAGTAGGTAGTTAAAAAAAAGGAATAGAAAAAGCGGCCAAGTGCGAGTCGGACTCGCCCATGAAGGGTTCCGTATTTAGGCGATTTAAGACGTATAAAAAAAACTACTTACTAGATCTCGTTCAAACCAATTTTCGGTGGAAGTTTACATGGTAATGTACATCATATATTTTTTTTAGTTTTATCATTCTCTTATTTTAGAAGTTACAGGGGGGGGGACACACATTTTACCACTTTGGAAGTGTCTCTCGCGCAAACTATTCAGTTTAGAAAAAAATGATATTAGAAACCTCAATACCATTTTTGAAAACCTATCCATAGATACCCCACACGTATGGGTTTAATGAAAAAAAAATTTTTGAGTTTCAGTTCGAAGTATGGGGAACCCCAAAAATTTATTGTTTTTTTTCTATTTTTGTGTGAAAATCTTAATGCGGTTCACAGAATACATCTACTTACCAAGTTTCAACAGTATAGTTCTTATAGTTTCGGAGAAAAGTGGCTGTGACATACGGAGGGACAGACAGACGGACAGACGGACAGACGGACAGACGGACAGACAGACAGACATGACGAATCTATAAGGGTTCCGTTTTTTGCCATTTGGCTACGGAACCCTAAAAAGTAGCTTATTAGTTTTAAATTTTAGGATTTTAATCTAGATGATAAGCTTAAAAATAAAAATCGTACCCCAGAAATGTAGTGCAGTGTAATACCCCTAGTGTATGAGCGTTCGCGTTTGCGTTGTCTTTTTTAGGGTTCCGTAGCCAAATGGCAAAAAACGGAACCCTTATAGATTCGTCATGTCTGTCTGTCCGTCTGTCTGTCCGTCTGTCTGTCCATCTGTCTGTCCGTCCGTATGTCACAGCCACTTTTCTCCGAAACTATAAGAACTATACTATTGAAACTTGGTAAGTAGATGTATTCTGTGAACCGCATTAAGATTTTCACACAAAAATAGAAAAAAAACAATTAATTTTTGGGGTTCCCCATACTTCGAACTGAAACTCAAAAATTTTTTTTTCATCAAACCCATACGTGTGGGGTATCTATGGATAGGGCTTCAAAAATGATATTGAGGTTCCTAATATCATTTTTTTCTAAACTGAATAGTTTGCGCGAGAGACACTTCCAAAGTGGTAAAATGTGTGTCCCCCCCCCCTAACTTCTAAAATAAGAGAATGATAAAACTAAAAAAATATATGATGTACATTACCATGTAAACTTCCACCGAAAATTGGTTTGAACGAGATCTAGCAAGTAGTTTTTTTTAATACGTCATAAATCGCCTAAATACGGAACCCTTCATGGGCGAGTCCGACTCGCACTTGGCCGCTTTTTTTGTATGGGATTTTGAACAGCACGACAAGCGGGACGGTTTGGGTCAAAATCCCATACAAAACGTTTAGGTACGTCACGTCACGCTATCGAATGAAATTTACACTAGGGGTACTGGATTTTTTAATGATTTTTCGGTATTTTGTCAAATAGCCAATACAAAAAACCAATAAAATAATAATAATAATAAAAAATATAGGGGAATGTGGGTTATATTCTTATGTTCAAGGGTAAAATTAAATATATATTTATATACATATTGGTGTTTTATAATTTATTGTTGTAGCGTGTCACCGCCTTTTACAATATTGGTGCCTTTAATATCGTAAATACTTATGAAAAACCTGAAACAAAATAAAAGTATTAGTAGTTGAATATTTATATACACATTTTCAGTTTTAGTTTTAATACAAAAGGAAAAACTAAGCGGGCATTTTCATGCCCATTCCAAAAAGGTACGTGATGCTATTTTTTGCATGGAAATAGTACATTATTGCAGAGGCCGGGAAAGGGCAATTCGTGGATGAGTTTCGATTTTGTCGGACGACGCGTAGCGGAGTCCGACAAAGAAGACGAATCCACGAATTGCTATTCCTGCCGAGGCATATATAGTGCTTTTCTCCAAAACATGCGAGGAAATAAAGTAAAATAATAATTATTTAAGCATCGAGCATCACTCAAATCGAAACTTCACATCAAAAACGTCAAAAACAATTTCCCTCTTTAATTTATTTTTAAAAGTTAAAGGCACAAACTTATTCTGCCATTCAGTACCATTCAATATTCGTTCATTGAAAATATAGTTGACCAAAACATGCGAGGAAATAAAGTAAAATAATAATTATTTAAGCATCGAGCATCACTCAAATCGAAACTTCACATCAAAAACGTCAAAAACAATTTCCCTCTTTAATTTATTTTTAAAAGTTAAAGGCACAAGCTTATTCTGCCATTCAGTACCATTCAATATTCGTTCATTGAAAATATAGTTGATCAAACCAAATTGTCAGTAAATAAGAACAAAAAACTATACTCATCCTTTTCTTTTGGGTTCTAGTACTGGTGTAAGACAAAGATAGTATGATTCTCTCTGTCTATGTCAAACTATAATTGTGCAATATAAGCTTTATGAACACGGATGAGATCCTTAAAAAAATATAAAAATAATCTTTGATTTTATTAAGCAGTATTCGCACGATTATACACGAGCACAACGGTCTTGTAAGAACGAGACGTGTAAGGTCGTTTATATTACTATCTCACTCTATCCTATAGCTTGAAATGATAGCTGATCGGGTCGTGTAGACGCGGCCCGCGGCTGTAATAATTGGCTGTTTGCGTTTTTTATTTTAAAAAAGTAAAAAACACTACAGTAATAAGTTATTACTGTAGTGTTTTTTTACTTCCCGTCCGCTAGAACAGGACAGCGATAGTTTTATTTTTTTAAATTAGAGTTTGACAATAAAGAAGTACTTCCGGTACTATTTTTGCTACAATAAGGTGAACATTTCCGAGCATATTGGAGAAAAATATATTTACACTATTTATTGTATGTAGGTATATTAACCATTGATGGGTTTGATTTTTTTAGATTTTTTAATATTAAGGCGGGATTCCACCAGTGTGCGGCACTGTTTGCACAAGCATATTCAGTACAAAAATGCTATATTCGCAACTTGTGTCGATTTAAAACACTCCCTTCGCTCGTGTTTTAATTTACCACCACTCGTTGCGAATTTATATGTAATTGTGCTATTATGAGCAAACAATATTTAAGAAGAAACTGTAATTATAAAACTAAACGGTAAAACAGAGTAACCTGCAGTGATTAAAAAAAAACTGCTTTAAGAGGAAACAGTATTAAAGAAGCAGTATTTATGTTAAGAGGAAGCAGTCTTAACCCGTCACCTGTCAGGGTGTATTCCCAGCTCCTTCTGTACAAACGCGGACAGGTCCCGCCCGATCACTCGATTGTCCTCCGGCGCGACTAGGGTTTGCACGACGGATCCGAAATGTATGAGAAGATCCGCGGATCCGGATCCAGATCCGGATAATTGCATACATTTCGGATCCGGATTGCAAACCCTAGGCGCGACGTGTCCTATGGACTCGAGAGTGGAGACGGCCCCTGGTTGGGACGAGTCCCCAGCGAAGGACACCTGGCAGTCCCCTGATATCACGCATGAGAACTTCTGGAAAAGGTAATGATAATACCGTCAACCAAGGTTTTTTCTTCATACAAAAAATACCGGTATTGTTAAGTTCTTTTTCGTTCTTTGGCTTATTATTTCATGTTTAATGGGACAATCTGATAATACGAAGTTGTTACCTAAATACATGATTCAGTCGTACGTAAAGAGCATAAATAAATTAAAAATATTGGATTATTATGGGTTTAATAAAAACCGGTTCCGAGCCCTGCCGTCAACCAGGGTGAATAGGGACAAAACTTAAAAAAATGTGATTTACCTGACAATTTTATAAAAAAATACACACACTTAAAATGTATCATTCTATTGAAAATTATGTTAGATTTCGTAAGATAAAATTTTTGTGGCTAGTTATTAAGAAATTGCCAGGTACCTAGGTAAATAACATTTTCAGTTTTGTCCCTATTCACCCCTGCCAACTCTATTCACCCCGACCCCGGTTGATGGTAGTTCTTGAAAAACAATGGACTTACAAGAGTTTTACCATCTTGGTTATCAATGTAACATATAAAATGATATATTATAATTAAAAGCCAACCTACATTAAATTACCTACCTGCAACGATTTTGATAGTGAAAGTATTAGGTTTATACGTCATAATTTCATAGAAGTTTGACATTGAAAATAATATGCACTGCGTGTGCTATCAGTATCACAATCTTTGCAGACTTATCTTGCTTAAGTACTTATTATGATTTCGTCATACAAAAGTTTTGGTTGATAATGATTCGGTCAAATTGTTTTTTGAAAAACGAATTAAAACCAGCTTGAAATGAATGTAGTAGGTGAAGCGTACGAGCTGCTTGTTAATTTAGCGAGCCCGAAGAAGCCATCTGATCTTACTTACGCACAGGTAGTAAGTAAAGCTTATGCAACTACATCTCCAGCCGAAGCCGTCCGCATTAGCAGAGAGGTACCGTTTCCGCCAGAGACGTCAAAATGTCAATGAAAATGCCACTTCCTACGTGGCGGAATTAAAAAAGTTGTCACTACATTGCGAATTCGGTGCAAATCTTAGCGATAATTTACGCGATCAGTTTATATGCGGATTACGGAATGACGTCATCAGGCAGCGCCTTTTTGCGGAGGATGACACAATCTCGTTCGCATAAGCAGTGAAATTAGCATGTTCACTAGAGGCGGCAGAGAAAGATGCAGCAGTAGGTATAATACTTTTGGGTATGGTGCTTTACGCACACTGGCGTCCCGGGACATATTTCATGCTAAAAAGGGGGGTTGCGTCGGGGGAGGGGGATACATTCATTTCATGCTGGATATTATTTGTTTGTCTTGCCCATACATTACAACAAACTTGACCGAATGATAAGCACAGAATAAGTAATAGTATTATCATACAGAACGGACACGCACCGCTTCGCCCCGATTCGGATTACCTCGCCCGCGACAGGCCGCGACATGAATGTGTGCGTAAGTCGCTCTACTGAGAGCATGTCAGGATTCCGTCAGAAACTCAATGACGCGTGTACAGACGTGCCGCGCACACATATAAACGCAAATCATTTTTAGGGTTCCGTACCCAAAGGGTTAAAACGGGACCCTATTACTAAGACTTCGCTGTCCGTCCGTCCGTCCGTCCGTCCGTCTGTCACCAGGCTGTATCTCACGAACTGTCTAGCAGTTGAAATTTTCACAGATGATGTCTTTCTGTTGCCGCTATAACAACAAATACTAAAAACAGAATAAAATAAAGATTTAAGTGGAGCTCCCATACAACAAACGTGATTTTTGACCGAAGTTAAGCAACGTCGGGCGGGGTCAGTACTTGGATGGGTGACCGTTTTTTTGCTTGTTAGAGCAAAACAATTTTTTGTTGATGGTGCGGAACCCTCCGTGCGCGAGTCCGACTCGCACTTGGCCGGTTTTTGATGTATGGTGTGTCCGCCCTGTGTCATAAGGTCTATTAAAGTATCAATTTAATTGAACAACAACACAAGTATAAACTAACAATAAAAACCTAAAATTAAAACTAGGACCTACAAAACTATAGTTTAGTTTTGTAGGTACTTAAAAAAACTAAAAATGTGTACCTACAGAGGGCCCTGGGGCATAGTGCCAAATATACTGGCAGCATTTCCTCGCTATTTTTTCAGGCATATTTAAATTTGCACTAGGGGTTCTGTCATAGGGACCAACCTTCAATTCGAGTGATATTATAGGTTCATCCTTACCTCAACGTCTTTCCTAACAGCCTTCGCCAACACAGGAATAATTCTATTCACAAAATCCTTAGGGATTTTACTATTAGGAACATTAGGATTCTCCTTAAACACGGCATGTCTAATAACTTATTTGTGACCAAATGAAGATGTGTTATGATACTTATCTTGCACGTATGTATAACATTTGATAACGCTATCACTATACTTATCTATAGTTATTATATTATTTACCAGTAGGTATGCAATGTCATGGGTCACTTATCTTCTCGGGTCGAATGGTCGTATTGATGGTCTATACCGTAGGTACAGTCGCACTCAGATATATCGGAGCGGCCAAGGTGTTCACAATATCTGAACACGCACTCTAACGCCCTGACAATAGAGGCGTGTTCAGATATTTGTGAGCGCCTTGACCGCTCCGATATATCCGATAGCGACTGTACCTCCCTCCCATACATATTCTTATTTGTTACTTATTACTAAGGAATCTGTACCCCTAGTGTAAATTTCATTCGATAGCGTGAAGCATAGACTAGGAATCCTCTAGACTGAGTTTATCTGAGCAATTATTTCATGAAACCGATGCTGCCAAAAATACGGGGGTGCGGGGGGACGAGGTGAGCGAATCCCGTGCCGTGATTGGTCCGTTCAAAGACACGGACCAATCGCGGCACGGGATTGACTCGAAGATGGTGTAAAACTACCGTATGAGTGGCAGAGGGGGTAGCGTTACTATGCTCAGTCTAAAGGGTGTCTTGTCTGTGGCGTGAAGTGACGTACGCGTTTGCGTTAAGTGTCCTGAGGGGCTACCGCGCAAACCGAAATTCGCATTGCGGGGATCTTTCTCCTTTACTCCAATGAAGGCGTAATTAGAGTGAAAGAGAAAAATGCCCGAAATTTGCGAACTTCGATTTTCGCGGTTATAGCCCTGCTGTGTCGGATTTTGAGTCTCCAAAACGTCCCGCTTGGCGCGCTGTTCAAAATCCCATACAAAAATAGACGTAACATAAATGCGAACGCTCGTGACGCTATTGAATGAAATTTACACTACTTCTGATGTGTGAGTAGGTACTTTAAGCTTCTGGTACATTACATAGTACATAGTCATACTGCCGTATTCAAACTTCAAGATATTCACAAGAGACGACACCTACTAGATCCATTCTAGATACGTTATAGTTTAGATTTCAACTAGTTCTCTTTTGCAGCGCAATTCGGGCAACCAATGTCACTTTTACGATAGATCGTGTTAGATATCTATTAGATGTGAATTAGATCTCTAAGTAATATCTTGTGGAAATCGTTCAAGAGTATCTCCAGAATCGCGGAAATGTCAAATTTGACAGGTTAGATCTTAAACATATCGTTATCGTATCTTGGCGATGTCTAAAAGATATCTATTAGATGTCTATTACAAAATCCGAATCGGGCCCATAGTCATAGTCATAGTCAAGATATTAAATTATCGACACGGAAAAAGCGACAGAAGTACATATTTCTGTCGCTTTTTCCGTACCTTAATGTATTTATACATATTAATGGAACTTATAGCTTCCTCGTCTCAACGAAAAATTAACCTTCATTGTTACTATTTTTGCGTTTTCCTTTTTATCTATCGCTTTAATCGCTAGTTAGTCCGAGTTGATTGTCGGCATAGGTTCTAGCGTCATTGTTTCGCTTTCTAGGCCCGGTGGCACCGCTGCTCAAAACTAACGGGAGTTTATACTACTTTATACCTCTCGCGTCGAATGAATGTTCATGTGATCAGCTGACGTACTTTCCACCGCAATAAAACCGACAGACTTTTTTTTTAATTCAAGATAACATCTGAACTGAACTTATGACGAAGTATCAACCGGGAGGCGATGACTGACGATATATGCTGAATATGCTCCTGGCCCGTGGTCTAAACGAGATTGGCATTTTTTTTTCAGGGATAAAAAAACTGCCAAGTACGTATCGTAAAATCAGGTAACTTTGGTCCACAACTTACACTATCTATAAGTATTTTTCAAATTCAAATTATGTTGAGTATATAGAACGGGCATTATTGTATCTACAATAAATGTAACGAGTACAAATCATAAGGGCTCGTTAATGTACTTAAAGAATCTAGTTACCTGATCTTACGGTACTTACAAATACTTGTAAAATGACTTCGTTTTCCCAAATTTCTCCAATACCTTACTTACTATTTACCTGAGTTCACGGTACCTACTTACTTAAGTGGTCCACTAACTACCGTTTTAACCAGGGTTTGGCTGTCGGTGTCACCGGGCGGTAATCCGAGGAAGCAGTGGACTTCCTGGTCTGCGTTCCCATCATTACTGGCAAAGATTAATGTTGCTAGAACCGACAGCAATTCTACCTGCGATTGCAAGAATGACGTGATGACATGACAGAATGTTGTGTCGTTCGTAATAGAAAGTCAATAATGATATAATCGATCTAATACCTTTAAACGAGCAATTTTTGTGTTTATTTATTTATTTATATGTAGGTATGTATCTATATATAATTTGGGGATCTCGGGAACGGCTCTAACGATTTCGATGAAATTTGCTATATGGGGGTTTTCGGGGGCGAAAAATTGATCTAGCTAGGTTTTATCTCTGGGAAAATGCGCATTTTTGCGTTTTTAGGGTTCCGTAGCCAAATGGCAAAAAACGGAACCCTTATAGATTCGTCATGTCTGTCTGTCTGTCTGTCTGTCCGTCTGTCTGTCCGTCTGTCTGTCCGTCCGTATGTCACTGCCACTTTTCTCCGAAACTATAAGAACTATACTGTTGAAACTTGGTAAGTAGATGTATTCTGTGAACCGCATTAAGATTTTCACACAAAAATAGAAAAAAAACAATTCATTTTTGGGGTTCCCCATACTTCGAACTGAAACTCAAAAAATTTTTTTTCATCAAACCCATACGTGTGGGGTATCTATGGATAGGTCTTCAAAAATGATATTGAGGTTCCTAATATCATTTTTTTCTAAACTGAATAGTTTGCGCGAGAGACACTTCCAAAGTGGTAAAATGTGTGTCCCTCCCCCCCCTAACTTCTAAAATAAGAGAATGATAAAACTAAAAAAAATATATGATGTACATTACCATGTAAACTTCCACAGAAAATTGGTTTGAACGAGATCTAGTAAGTAGTTTTTTTTTATACGTCATAAATCGCCTAAATACGGAACCCTTCATGGGCGAGTCCGACTCGCACTTGGCCGCTTTTTTATATGTTTTCCGAGCAAAGCTCGGTCTCCCAGATATTAACTATAGAAGTCTGACTAGAGTTCAAAAATTACCCACGGGAATGGTGTTGCGAGCATCTCAACTCAACTATATGTACCTCAACAGGAGTGAATAAGGACAAAAATTAAAATATGATTTAGGTACTTGACAATCCCTTATAATAACTAGGCACGCACACAAATTGTATCATACAACATCGACTATTATTATCAATCGAATCGAATTTTAGTGGATAATTTTTAAGAAATTGTCAGATAAATCACATTTAAAGTTATGTCCCTATTCACACCACCCATCCTTATTCACGCCGGATGACCGTACTGCGCGCATGTTGACGTCAAATATTGTTATGCCGAGCAAGAGGTTTGACGTATAAAATCTTATTGTCAATTTGTCACCAATCAAAACTTTTATTGATATTTTTTGACGTGATAACGTCTTATAAATCGATAAACACCAGTAGCATGCAGTAAAGTGTCACGTTATGGACAGGTCTCCATTATAACGTTGTGGACAGATCTCCATGGTAACGTATAAAAGTATGCAATTTTTCATCAATGTTTTCTTATTTATCTCGTTATCACGCAAAATTATCGTCCGTAAACCGACTTTACAGACAACCATAATATATTTCTTTTTACAGGAAATGGTTTGTTGGGTAGTATTGAAAGCTGCGACCGGGGTATATTCTTGTATTGACGCCAGTCACTTGTATTATAAATTTATCTATGATTGCTCTAATTATAAAATGGTGGTGCCTCTTTAACTTTGCTCACCCGTTACCATCAAGATGTTCTCTCTTTGACTCCCCAATCCAAGTGAACGAGTCTGCACAACCGTCCGTTTAACTCCCACTTACCCCTACCACTTGCTAACTCAAGTGTTGCCAGGTAAGTCATTAAACATTACCCATTACCCTAATATTAAATTCAGGTATTTTCAGAAAGTTGCCAAGTAAAATTCATATTTGCTTACACTTTTTGATATAATTACCAAAAATCATGACATTCGGCCATCCTACTTCGTGCATGACTCCGGCGCACGAAACTCAATTTAAGGTTGAAAAGAAAATAGCTAAGAAAGCTCCTTTAGCAACACTTATAAAACATTTCTTATACACTGAAATAAATCGTACCTACTCCATGAAATTCCCCTGAGATCGAAATGCTTATTCAGCTTCTTATACCTAGTTGTAAACAATAACATTAAATGTGTAAACTTTGTTTTAAATCAATATGTTTGAGCTCGCGTCTATCATGACATTCGGCCTTCAGTTCTTTCCTTTCTTTATGTTTACTGTCAATTGCATATGTTTAGCTTTATGAGAATTTGACTTGTAGTTAATTATTTACTTGATGTTTACTACGTGTCTTACAAACGCTTAAAACATTTTTCATCATACAGCGATATAAGTTTATGCAATAAATAGATTTTATTCAATGAATTCGATAGTCTTCAAGTAAAATATGATATTGTACCTTTAAAAGTTTAAATTTTAATATTATGAACACAAACTATTTTTTTTATTGTATTTCTCTGAAACAGACCTGACAAATAAATCAGATTTTGGTACCTCTCTAGGAAGAAACTTGGCCTGTTACAATCCCCTTTATGCTTTATAGTATCAACGAGTATGTATGTACTAGGGTACTCTTGAGTGTAAATCCATATTGGTATGTTTATTTCCGAATAGGTACCCAAAAAAAACGGGATAAAAACAATTCTCAAACTTACAAAAGCGTAGCTGCTACATTTATAGTAAAAAAAAATGTTTTCATTATTTATCGTTTATGATTTTTAACTGTAATACTATTTTCAGCTCGTACGTTACAGGTCTTTAGCTATTGGTGTTACTTAAGATATACATATTTTCTTTATTTTATTAGCATATAACCTTGCTAACCTGTTTCCGAATATTAAACTCAAAGTCGACAGAAACACTTGAGATAGGTTTCAGTAGCAAAACGCAGACTTTATCAATTTTATCATGCATAATTGTAGATTTTTATTTTTGCAAATAATATTAAATAATTGTATAATGTCCAATATTTTGATGCATTTTCTAAATTTCAAAGTCTATTTGACACCCAATATATCTAATAATTTACCAGTTTTTCTTGAAGATTTATTTTATTTCATCTATTGTAACAGAAATAAATCAACTGGTCGGACCAAACGGAAGATTTGCATTTTGTACACACCCTTTTGATATCATTCGTTACAGCAGTCTTCTAAAGATGGCAATTTATCTTTTTTTTTTTGTTTTTAATCAAAGTAAGCTTTCCAAAAAAAAACATGTTTCTTCACACTCTTTCAATATTATTTCTCACAGCAATCATGCAAAGATAGCAGATTTTTCAAATCAATGCAAACATTTCTGACGAAACCAATCTTATTGGTGCAATTGGTTTCTTCTTTCATACTAACTTAATTGATTTTAAGTACCTATTAAAAGGCGGCATCGTCAAACAGCGGTCTTGACATCACTACGAGAACCGGGAATAGAGCAACACTATGACGTCTGTCATCTAGAGATCGGTTTTTGCGCGTGATCAGCGTCGCGTATTACATAAGTCCAAAACTCTGATTATTATTGTGATTCCCTAATAAATATTGTTTAAAATGGTGCTCTGGTGTTTTTACCCTTACAGCTTCAGAAGTGCGATAGTGGATTCCCGCCTACTACGATATAATTTGTCGAAATTGACATTACGAAATTTACCGCGCGTAGTCCTTCCTTGTTTCATTGTTCTGATCGTTAATCTGATTGTAATGAGTAAATGCACCAACACCACTCATCAGTTAGGGACTTAAATATACAAAGTCTAAGATTGGTGTCAAAATCATACCTACAAGAATAACCTAAAAAACTAACCTGTGCCGGCTATTGGCTGTTGGCGTATCGAGCCTATGCCGTGTGTTTTGTGTGTTTTGTGTTTGCTTTCAGATACCTATTTCAGTTTATGTACATCAGTGATCATGACTGTCAAAAATAATACATATTGACAGTGTAATAAAGCTGCTGGCATGTATGTATTACAATATTCAAAGCAGAAGATCACAAGACATAAGCTGACAGATACCATTAGGTACAATTGAATTTTGATATTGGTATGAATGAAATAAATCCTTGGGATTACAGAGTAACTCAGGTAAGAAGTCTGTGTTGATCCAACACCTAACAATACTACGGGGCCATAGTGGTAAATATTCACTGCCTCACTTATATGTTGTGTTATTTTGGTAATTCATGTGCTTTCAGATACATAACATAATGTGATTAAGTACACATGTGTGTCTACATGACATATTAACAAAATGCTATGAACATTTTCTAAAGTTTGTGTCGTGGTGAAATTTACATTCAAGTAAAAAGCATATTATAAAACAAGTTTGGTAATGTAAATTTAGCCTTGATTGATGCTATATGTATGGTGGTATTATGCTTTCATGATTAACAATGAGTGCTATTTAATATTTTATCCTTTCAGTCAAATTAAAATAGATTACAAGTTTTCAAAAACACTGGAATATTGGTTACAACAACAATAAGGAGAAATTACTTGTTGTTTCATATGTGTGTGTGTATGATATTACACATGCTTATTGCAACTGACATAATGCTTTGTTGGTGTGTTTTTGGTTTGTGTAATTTCCAGATATTTGACAGCAATGATTCTTGAATTGAACGACCATACCGTCATTGAAGACACTAGAGTGGCTATCGGGTCAGGCCTCTGTAATGAACCCGGATGGACATGGCTAATTTTCAAAATTAGTTGGTTATGGATGCCAGGTATAATATGTCCTAGTGTTCAACTAATTCATTATATGGAGAAAATATGTTGATAAGTGACTAATCTCCGATGTCATGGAAAATGAGGTATTTATTTAGAAATAAAATGTTTGTTCATGTTGTACATGTATACTAACGGTCAGTAAGTACGTGTTACATTGACTGTGGTTAGTAAAATGCGCTTTGTGAATAAGCGAAAGGTGACATTTATTTCAAGCTGGTTAGTAGTGTCTGTGACAAATGTAGTCACTCCATGTATCCGGAGCCTCCTCGGACTGAATATTTTAAAAGCCAGTTCATTTCACATATAACCTCCTGCATCTTTGCAATTAACATTAAGCTGCAGACATACTGATAAATAAGGCAGTAAATCATTTGAAATGTTAAGAAAATTTCTGTCTGTACATATTATTGATTGGTTCTATGTATGAAAAATCTTATGAATGTTTATACAAATTAATTGCATACAGCTTATAGTATGTTGTGGTTGTTGTTTTGTTCATTGGGATGTTGGTTAAAGTTTGCATTGCAAATATTTTTCACAAAATGTCATGTTATAAAATGAACCAAAGACATTTATTTAAACAGACTTACCAAACTAATGAAAGTTTTATTGGCATGACATTGTCAAGTGTTTGAGTTATTGACAATGATAATCATTTGTGTTCTAACAGTATGTTTCAGATGCATTTTATTATAACAAAACTTTATTACTGATGAAGTTTGATGAATTTCCAAGGTTAAAATCTTGTCAAAGAGATGGACATATTGAACAAGATATTTACTGAGCTGAGTATGACACTGGTAAAGCAGGTTGTTGCTAATGGTAAGCGAGATAAATACTTTCAGGAGTCAATATGGATATTGACGGTCTACATGATACATGTCTTTTACATACAATTGCGACTGGACTCTAAACGTTCCAGTCCGATAAGTGTTTTATGGGTGAATATTAAACGAAGGTAAATAGCTTGGTTAAAGCTTTCCAAATAACTATTTTAACCCATTCACTGCTAATGAACATTGAACGAAGAATATCATGTCATGAGCTACTGTTTGAAGTTATTGACGGTTTTCGTCTGAACTTGTAGTGTGTTATGGTACCGTTTGCATTAATAAACAGTACACTTTTATTACTTCTGGGTTTCATAAATCAGAAGTTATAAATAATAATATGTTTCACAAATTTTGTGGGTTCACTAAGTATGTATTTCATTGTTTTGAAAAATGCATAAATTGTGGTTTATTATGTTATGAACTCATTTATCTTACAATGTGTGCTTGCATGGCATTTAACAAAATTATTTAGTTTTGTGCAGGTATAAGTTAACCTGGATGATGATGTGTTGAGTTATCTACACATAAAATGCACATGCACAGCTGGAGAAAATCAACCATGTGTGTCTTGGGATTGGAAGCTTTATGGTTTAAGCATATGTGCCATGATTTGACTGATTGGTCATTATCAATATACACTTCATGATGGTTGAAAAATACAATTTGTGAAACCTCGATAAGGCGAACCTGGGTAAGAGACGAACCTCGATAACATGAACTTCTGTTCAGGCTCTACTGTAGTTCAATGTTGGTATAGTAAGAGTGTTGCCTTTATTTAGGGGCACGGAAGAGGCAAGCCAAGTTGCACATGATCATTTACAATTGGTTGCATAGTAGCAACTGCTTATTATTTTATATTTCCCATGTTAAGGGCAAATGCTGTTATTTCAGGTACCGTTTTCAGATTAAGAACTGACTACGAGTATATTCTCAGATTAGGAACTGAGATATAATTTTATGAGACACTCGGATTGAGAACTGAGTGATTATTTTATTTATATTACTTACTCTCGAGTTTGGAATCGAGTTGTGATTTTGTTTTATCCCAGATTTAGAACTGGGTTACTGTTGTCATACTTATGTGTTTTGTTAACAGGTTTGCCGACTAAAATAAACACATTGTGCTTGATTAATTTTATTAGACACTCGGATTGAGAACTGAGTAATTATTTTATTTATATTACTTACTCTCGAGTTTGGAATCGAGTTGTGATTTTGTTTTATCCCAAATTTAGAACTGGGTTACTGTTGTCATACTTATGTGTTTTGTTAACGGGTTTGCCGACTAAAATAAACACATTGTGCTTGATTAATTTTATTAGACACTCGGATTGAGAACTGAGTGATTATTTTATTTATATTACTACTATTACTATACTATTATTATTACTATTTATTGACGACCGGTCTGGCCTAGTGGGTAGTGACCCTGCCTGTGAAGCCGCGGTCCTGGGTTCGAATCCCAGTAAGGGCATTTATTTGTGTGATGAGCACAGATATTTGTTCCTGAGTCATGGTTGTTTTCTATCTATTTAAGTATTTGTATATTATATATATCGTTGTCTGAGTACCCACAACACAAGCTTTCTTGAGCTTACCGTGGGGCTTAGTCAATTTGTGTAATAATGTCCTATAATTTTTTTTTTTTTTTTTTTTTTTTTTTTTTTTTTTTTTTTTTTATTACTTACTCTCTTCAATGTCTGCTATAGAGCTTTAATTATTATGTGCTCTTTAAGAAGGGCTGTTACTTTAGTCTTGGCAAGGGATGCTATCCTTAATAGGTTACTTCCTGGCGCCGGTAATCGCAACAGAGGCTTTAAGGAGCGGCCTGTTGCTTGTCACTATCCTTGAGAGGGTGGTTGTTGCTGATATTTGCAGTGTAGGCTTTAAGAAGAGGACCATTGCATGTGATATAAGACTATCCTTCAGAGGATGGTTGTTACAGGTATTTGCAGTGTAGGCTTTAAGAGGCGGATCATTGCATGTGATATAAGACTATCCTTAAGAGGATGGTTGTTTACTGGTATTTGCAGTGTAGGCTTTAAGAAGCGGACCATTGCATGTGATATAAGACTATCCTTAAGAGGATGGTTGTTTACTGGTATTTGCAGTGTAGGCTTTAAGAGGCGGACCATTGCATTCCTTAAGAGGATGGTTGTTTACTGGTATTTGCAGTGTAGGCTTTAAGAAGCCGACCATTGCATGTCATATAAGACTATCTTTAAGAGGATGGTTGTTACTGGTATTTGCTGCAATGCAGGCCTTAAAAGGCGGACCGTTGCATGTGAGCTTAGATTATCCTTAATAGGCTAATTTTGTTACTGGTATATCTGCAGTGCAGGCCTTAAACGGCGGACCATTGCATGTGACATAAGACTATCCTTAAGAGGATGGTTGTTTACTGGTGTTTGCAGTGTAGGCCTTAAGAGGCGGACCATTGCATGTGATATAAGACTTTCCTTAAGAGGATGGTTGTTACTGGTATTTGCAGTGTAGGCCTTAAGAGGTGGACCATTGCATGTGATATAAGACTATCCTTAAGAGGATGGTTGTTACTGGTATTTGCTGCAATGCAGGCCTTAAAAGGCGGACCGTTGCATGTGAGCTTAGATTATCCTTAATAGGCTAATTTTGTTACTGGTATATCTGCAGTGCAGGCCTTAAGAGGCGGACCATTGCATGTGATACAAGACTATCTTTAAACAGGCTAGTTTGTTCCTGGTATCTGCAGTGCAGGCTTTAAGAGGCGGACCATTGCATGTGATATGATATTATCCTTAAGAGGACCATTATTTCTACTACCGATGAATGTTTTATCTATATCGTATCGTACTATTTGTTGTTGTCCTTGAGAGGTTGGCTTGAGACCTTGTTTACAAAGGGATATTTTAATGACCTTAAGACTGATGATCTCAAGGTTACCTTGAAAGGGTTGCTTGCACTTATACCTTCTAGGGATCGCTGGCGAAGTACCGGATCCAGTAGAGTTGGAGGGAGTGCCTGTTCGAAATACCCAGTTGGAGCGAGTGCGTGCACCGGGCTCCGTGACAACCTTATCGTGAAGGGCCGACTTCTACGGTCGTTGCGCCTACAAGGGCAGTGGTGTCCTAGCCTAGGCAGCTCCGCACATGCATGAGACGTGTCCCATGTTAGCCTCTCACGAGTTGTACGCATTTTTGTGCGTGCATGCGAGGGAGTCTTACATCCTACAACGGAGAAGCCAATTGTGAGTTTGTTCCAAGTCTTTGCTTTTAAAACGACACAAATAGTCATTGTTACGTTAAGCGGTCAGTATGAACGCACCGCTCAATGGAAGGTTTGGGTTAGCTGCATGGGTATACATGCTAGAAATTTATCAAAATCTAATAAATCCTTCAAAGTTATATGACGTTATTCACAAGAAAATAATTTATGTTAGATGGTGTTACAAAAAAAGGGGGTGGTTTATCTACCTGCCGCTAGATGTCACGCTCATCGCAATATTTTATTATTTTGCATAATTAATTAATTGGTATTTATATCCTCTTGGTGTCATATGCACGTGAATTAAGCCTTTTGTGTATTTCAAGCAAGTGCTGAGCAGACTTGCATATCCTAACACCTCTCATACCACGGATTATTTGGTACCTAGCCTGGTCATGCTTTCTTACATTTGGTTCAGTCGGCTTAAGCCCTTACTCCAATTCGACTGAAATAGAACTAAATATCTTGGTGTAAGTTGACAATAACGAAATAGACCGTTTCAACGGAACTAGAGTCGAATTACTCAAAAGGACCAAGGCTTGTATATCGGCTGAGCGTAAAAGGTGCTTGTTCAATTCGCAGAATATTGAACTGGTGGAGGCTACATCCACCTGGTGAAGACCCAGCTTGCTGTGACTGCGTTGGCTGTGGCAGACTTCAGTGGCTGCACTGATGACAGTGACCTGCGGGGCGCTGGTCGGGTCAGGCGATGGCCGAGCTAAAAAGCGGCATCGTCAAACAGCGGTCTTGACATCACTACGAGAACCAGGAATAGAGCAACACTATGACGTCTGTCATCTAGAGATCGGTTTTTGCGCGTGATCAGCGTCGCGTATTACATAAGTCCAAAACTCTGATTATTATTGTGATTCCCTAATAAATATTGTTTAAAATGGTGCTCTGGTGTTTTTACCCTTACACTATCTATAGTGCATATAAAGCCATTTATGGCAATTATAATATTCAACTCTATTGACAGTATTAAAATTCAATTTGAAGTAAACAATTTTATGTGACATACATTTTTTAAGCGTACCGACATATGTTAAGTACATAATCAATAACCGTTTCAATATTATTTTATTACCTCTGTTAAGATGAACTTCAAAATGTAAGTGTTTCATTAATAAATAAATGAACCACGACACAATGACACGAAATTAACTTTTTGAAAATAGAACGTAAATAATACAGAAACTAGATATTAAAAGCGGAAATGTGGAAATTCATGTGATATACCAACTACAACTTATGAAAATTATGAATTTTGAATTACATTTTTTTTTATCCTGATCCTGATACGAACGAAACATCACAATCATAACTTTGAATACGAGAGAGATAGGATGGTTTTAATTTTGGATGTCTCGATCATTGATGTATAAAATAAATAAAATAAAATAAAATAGCCTTTTATTTCGACCAATTTTGTAGTTTTGTCACATTGCTTATCGAATATTTGTCAAAATAGACATGTCAAACATATTTAGTACATTATTTAAATTTGTATTTAGATTAAATTAAATTTGATTGTCATTTATCAAATCAGTTCATAGTTGACATCGGTCGACTTGCCTCCCGGCATAGGCCTCCCCTAAGACCTTCCATTCCTCTCTGTTAGTCGCTCTTCTTGTCCATGTCGAGGTTGGTCCAGCGATAGCTCTAATGTCGTCTACCCATCTGCGGTAATTCTGCGGGTCATTGATGTATATGTTACCCTATATAACCCTTTCTAGATATGCTAGAACAGTTATTAACAACTACTAATGCTATCCCATCATTTAGATAAACTATTCTTCTAGACACTGTTTTAAATCGATTAACAAATCAATAATAATCAAGCAGAGTATGTTTAGAGTTAGACACTGGCATAAATACGACTAAACTCACAATTCGCATAATTTAAAAGCAAATCAGTTACTGAAATCACGCATAGGCAATGAATGTTACCTATTTCATGTCTCTAACCAAAATCTAAGTCAAATACCTAATTCAAATAATTTTTTTTTTTAATTTACGACTATACATGTACTTTATTATTTCTATGCTTCAAACATATTATTACGTATCTAGAGGCTGTAGCTCTAAACTTCTTCACAAACTCAGCCATTTCTACAATTTCGCTTTTATAACGTGATTTGTAACTGTATATAACCCTAAATATTCTTCATATAGACGTACACACAACTAAAAATAAAATACCTTTTGACATTGATATCTAATTTACTAGAGCTTTTTTTTTTCATTTGGATATTCTAAGTTTCAAAAATAAACTCGCATCAAACTTTCAATCATAGAGAAAGTACATTTTTATTTCAAAATATTTCGAGACCGCATGTAACAATACTTAAATACTATTTTGTAAGAGAGGAAATCAAGCCCAACCCCGACATGACACCAAACTCGATCGCACCTTATCGTCATCGAGATCACCACTAATACTTACATCAAGACCTCTGAGTCAATTGCATATAGGTAACTCTCTCAATTTAATAATCCTGCTAGCTATAAAGCTATAATCGTATCAAACTTCACAAAGATCAGAATAACGTTGTATGTAACAGTATAAGAAGACAAAAAAAAAAAAACAACGGGCTGCACCCAGGGAGCGCCAGCAGCGAAAACTCAATGACCAGTGCAAAATGACAATTGTCTCAATTGAGGCCAACGCCATCCAGCGTTATTTCGACTCATCACTTGAAACCCCCAAACACATCGCTGTCAGTACTCGAGCCATACCAGTACCAGCTAGAGGGAAAGTCACCAGATGGCATTCAATTCAAATCAACAAAGAAGAACTCAATGACAATGTAACAGTCCCTCGACCAGGCCACGTGCCCGTCCCACGTTTTACGTATCTTACATCTTACGCTCTCGCGAGTTTAACATTTTTTTTTTCATCACAAAAAATGCTCGGCGCCGCCAAAGAAGTTTTCACTTTAAAAATTACATTCATTATCACCACTAATTTTGAAACGACTATTTCGTAATGTTAAAAAAAAATGTTTACTTATAGTTAGTTTTTGAACATTTACTGCTTCATAGTTCATTAAAATGGGTTTGAAATATTTTAACTACCACTCACTTATGGCATGTACATATACTAATTTAATTTATACAATAAGTTATTGCCAATTGCGTTAGTGTGAAAAATTCTAAATCAAACAGTTTTCTGACATCAATCAGTCAACTATAGCTTCAAAAAGATCATTGTATTTAATATTCAACACAGATATTATTTTATTGAATTCATTTCATAGTCAAAATATATTCATTAGAAAAACCCGATGAGGTAAAAACCAACTACTCTTTTCAATCTTCCGCCAATGACAAGAGTTCTCTGGTATAAAAAAAATATTCTCTAACCTTTGTTATAAAGTTAGCACAAATGTGACATTTTAACTAACTCTGTAAATTTTCATTGACCCCATTTCACAATTCATTCAACAATTCTCAGTCACCTTGACTCCTCACTCCTATTTGAGCAGGTCAAAACCAATATCAACTTCCTTTGATGTTTTCAACGTTTCTCGTATCTCGTTTGTTTCACCTCGTACTCCAGCACATGATCATTTTAAAATAAACAAAATTCTTACACTTCCTTCTCAATACATTTAATATGACTTTGCAAAACACGTTAATGAAAACTTAACTACATTTCCGTGCAAACAGATCACTCGCACAAGACAGGGATCAAAAAATCAACTCCGAACTCATCCTATTAGACTGACCAAGTCATATGGTTGGTAAAGTTTTACTTGTCATTAACTTCTGTCCTTTTTAAGAGAATTACTCCCATACTGTTGTTAATGTTATTTCAATTTGTTCATTATGTTGAAACTATTTGCAGTATCTCTCATTAACCACGTCGACATTTTAAAAGAGGAATAAGACATTAACATTTACTGCGCAACCCGATCGAAATAATACACGTACTTATCCGTGAAATATTTAAAATACTTGAAATGTAAGTAACCTTCCAGACTCAGTCTTACATAGATTCAAAATGCTTGTTATCACAAAAACACAACAAGAACTACCAGAGTATTAATAAAAAAATCTGTGGAGCTGTCGCTAGTACGACATAAATCCTCTGCACTCTCACGATATCTATGCCTACTTTTTTCCACTATAAACATTTTAACATGATCTGCAATGAATGATTAGCCTGTCAGATCCACATCAGTTTATTTTTTAACTTTCAATAACGTACACGCGCGCTATACTATGTATTTTACTTGTTCCAAACATCTCTAAATTTTCAAATTTAAATAAAAAGTCATCTTCATCAGACGCATACCCGCGTTACACAAAACGAAACTCCAATAACGCATGCTTAAGTAGTACAAATGACGCACTTTCGTGTCATATAGAACTTAACCTTAATGACGCCCCAACGTCAAAAATTCAGCTTCAATGACGTCTCCACGTCATACAAAACAACATCAATGACGCCACAACGTCACACAAATGACAATGCCATGTCATACAAATGACGCTTCCACGTCACACAAATGACGCCTCCACGTCACACACAAATGACACCTCCACGTCATACAAATGACGCCTCCACGTCATACAAAAGACGCCTCCACGTCACACAAAAGACGCCTCCACGTCACACAAAAGACGCCTCCACGTCACACAAAAGACGCCTCCACGTCACACAAAAGACGCCTCCACGTCACACAAAAGACGCCTCCACGTCACATAAAAGACGCCTCCACGTCACACAAAAGACGCCTCCACGTCACACAAAAGACGCCTCCTCGTCAAACACAAAAGACGCCTCCACGTCACACAAAAGACGCCTCCACGTCACACAAAAGACGCCTCCACGTCACACAAAAGACGCCTCCACGTCACACAAAAGACGCCTCCACGTCACACAAAAGACGCCTCCACGTCACACAAAAGACGCCTTCACGTCAAACACAAATGACACCTCCATGTCATACAAATGACGCCTCCACGTCACACAAAAGACGCCTCGACGTCACACAAAAGACGCCTCCACGTCACACAAAAGACGCCTCCACGTCACACAAAAGACGCCTCCACGTCAAACACAAATGACACAAGCTCATATTAACGTCGATTTAAAGTATCAGGATCCCTGTGCTATTGTTATCTTACTAATGTCATATTTATTTCGTAAATGCACTGCATTGCACAATACTACTTATACGGTACTCATTTAAATTAATTGTAATGATTATATTGTATCATAAAATATTATTAGTTTGCATATGACAAAAAAAAATCAAATAGGCTTTAACCGAGAGGAACAAAGTACCGTTGTCACTAAAAATTGCTGGACAAAAACTATAGGTTATAGTTAATCAGTTCAGTTTCAATGAACAAGGCTTATTCCGTCCCAATTAACCGCGATATGCTACACATGTACTATATTTTATGAAATAAATAAGACATAATTCAATAGCACAAATTTCCGATCACTGATCACCAGCACAAGCCCACACATCAATCTGTAATCATAAAACACAAAAAGATCAAAATAATAGGCATTTCAAATATGTACTTATCTACTCATAAATGTATCAATTTTCTTACGACGTTGCAATTTGATGACAATAATTTTGATCATTTATAGTAGATAATAGGTACATATAAAACAATAATCTGTGCTAAATAGCCAATTAATCGACGGGTACATAACTATTAACTTATGAACTCATTCCAAAATCAAAAGTCTGCCGCTTTAATACTAATACAATAATTATAATTTCATTGTAGGTAGATGTCGTAATAGCAACCGACTAAAATAATTGTACCATTCAAATGATATCGAAAATTATGGTTATATTCCAAATACTTTTGCAAAGAACACGTACCTAGATCAGATACTCTAATTACTCATCCATCTAAGAGTATATAATTAAATATATAACTTTTTACCGTTAGCAAAATGTAGGTTACCTACCTTCATTAAAACAAACCAAACTAAACTCAATACTTTTACAATGAATTGATGTAAAATTTTACTTTGTCGCTGATTATACAACTACCACTCATGTATAATAAAACTACCTTATATTTTTTTTTGCATTAAAATATCTTGATAATTTAAAACAACACTACAAAGCAACAATGTAAAGAAAGTCTAAGCTTCTTACAGCTACAAAACTGCATTCGAAACACATAAACTACTCGAGGTTCATAAAATCAATCCATTATGTAGGTACTTAGGTACCTACTATTGAAATAAAATAAAGACAACTTACGTTTTTATTCTACCGATCGAATCTAAAAATCTTATTGTGGGTTAGTGGTACGTTAACACTTCTGAAATATTATAAATTTATCTATGATTGCTCTAATTATAAAATGGTGGTGCCTCTTTAACTTTGCTCACCCGTTACCATCAAGATGTTCTCTCTTTGACTCCCCAATCCAAGTGAACGAGTCTGCACAACCGTCCGTTTAACTCCCACTTACCCCTACCACTTGCTAACTCAAGTGTTGCCAGGTAAGTCATTAAACATTACCCATTACCCTAATATTAAATTCAGGTATTTTCAGAAAGTTGCCAAGTAAAATTCATATTTGCTTACACTTTTTGATATAATTACCAAAAATCATGACACTTGCATATACTAAAATAAATAAATTTAAAAACATCATGTAGGTACCTGCAATAACATGTTACCTACTCTTCGAAGACCGCAAAAATATGTGACACGCTCTTATGGCTCTACAAAAATGAATGTCCAGATATTTTGGCGGCCTTCGTTGTCAGCTTATCAGCTGTCTACATTGTGCAAAAATGGGGCATTTTATATATATAGTTATGTTATGTTATTTCTACTCAGAATCACGAGCTCTTTTGATCCTAATAGGAGAAAAAAAGTGTCCCAAAAATTCCATAAGTACATTTTTCGACCTTTCCATTCCGTGACCGCCATACAAAGTCTATGAAAAATCATAACGGTGTGAAAATAAAAACCTTGGGACACTTTTTTTCTCCTATTAAGGTCTCTGCCCACTACACCGTATCATACCATGAACGTGTTATGAACGTATCAAGCACGGAATGTAACGCGACACAGACTACTATGCCCACTACACCGTGTCCACATCTTTTCATATCCGTGCATAACGGGTTTAGTGACCGTAGTATGCGTGTATCATCTCCGTAGCATCCGCCTATCATCTCCGTAGCATCCGCCTATAATCCCCGTAGCATCAGCGTTCTTACCCGGTTCATTCAAAATTCGTATTTTCGGACTATTACTTTTTGTCATCCAATTTATTATTCAAATTAACGTACGTCTTCTAAAACTGACGGTTTTAGACTGGCAAGAGCGAGAAAATAAATATGGCAACGCATTTCTAATGACCTTAGAACGGTCACCGCTCTAGCAACGTTGCGTGCTATGCACTGAGCGTTTCGGCACCGGCAAAATATCCTCGCTGACTAATTTTGACGGTCCGTGCATGGCACGCTACGGGTATGGTCGGTGACGGAATGGGCTAGTGGGCATAGTCTCATACTTTTTAATACAAAGATATATTTTTTGCCTGACACGTTCATAGCACGGTCATGGTATGATACGGTGTAGTGGGCAGAGACCGTTAGGATAGAAAGAGCTCGTGGTTCTGAGTAGAAATAGGTAACATAGAAATTCATAAATTAAAAAAAAAACCGGCCAAGTGCGAGTCGGACTCGCGCACGGAGGGTTCCGCACCATCAACAAAAAATTGAGCAAAACAAGCAAAAAACGGTCACCCATCCAAGTACTGACCCCGCCCGACGTTGCTTAACTTCGGTCAAAAATCACGTTTGTTGTATGGGAGCCCCACTTAAGGTGGTTCGATTTTCATACAAAATTCAATCGACTTTCATTAAGTAACTACACACTATTACTACATAAATATTTCCGCATTTATCTTCTTTCGAATATTCATTTTCGCTAAATGAATAGGAAAACAATGTTTCATACAGAAATCATGCAAAAATCATAGTTAACTTTTCATCAATTTTACGTATGTGTGCGTCACAAATGTCGTGTACGGATACATTTGCGACGTTGCCATACCATTTCCGACGTTACCGGGCTGACCACGGCGTGAATTTGAAGTGCCGTCATGTTTAGTGCAATTTTGTTGACCTACCCGATTTTGTTGAATAAGTACCCGAATTTCGTCAGCTTAGCTAAGAACTATCATGGTGCGTTTTGTAAACAGTCGCTTTTTTGCTTACAAACGGAAGGTTCCCGGTTCTATCCCCAGTCATTGTATGCTGGGACATAACTTTTTGTATTTTTTTTTACACCTAAATTTCGTATTGTTATTTTTTTAAATTTTTCTTATTTTCAAAAATCGATTGATTAAGTATGGGCTAAGCGTATTCGTTTAATTTTTACAAAGATAATTAGAAATTATACTCTACCTAATCTCTTTGATTTTTACAATCAGGACATCCTCACAGCAATAAAAAAGAAATGTATAAAATTTCCTGTGGTTGAAAATAATGGAATTTTGTCTATGACTGAAAAACACAATTATTACTAGTTACTACCAGGTAAGTAAATTATAGCTTGATTATAACTTTATTAGAATCCATATTGTTGCATCATCTTTCTTCCTATTACATTAGAGATATTTTCCTATCATGATTCATGATAATTATATTTCTTTCAGGTACAGGGACTACTACGGATAACAAATATGAAAAAATGTACTGTAGGTACTTGAATTCATAATAAAAAAAAAATGTTTTCCTTTTATTTTACAATTACCTACTACTTTATTAGAGGCTGGGGAGTAAGGGATTGCTTTACTTGTAGAACAAACTATTAGCGCTTTAAAAAAACCTGATACCTGACACTTACAAACCTGGACTTCCTTGGGCTCATTCTACTAAGAATCGTCAGTAGGTATTCTCCATCCTAGCATAAAAAGATATCCTAAAATGTCGGTCATTACGTCAGGTTTTAGTATCAAAAATGTTTCCCAGCCTGCGTGACGTAGCGGAAACTAAAACTTCTATACAAATATTTGGGACATAGTTTTTATATTAGCTTCAGGATTCAACAAGAATATGCTAGTGATTCTGAGTTGGAAGAACCCAAAAAGATCATAATCTGTGAAAATCAGGTTATTGATTTTTTTTTGAAAATGTTGATAAAGTAATTTTTTGATAATAGCGACTCGCCCCGGCTTCGCACGGCTTAACAAATTATACATAAACCTTCCTCTTGAATCACTCTATCTATTAAAAAAACCGCATGAAAATCCGTTGCGTACTTTTAAAGATCTAAGCATACAGACAGACAGACAGGAAAGCGACTTTGTTTTATACTATGTAGTGATAGTGATAGTGATGATGATGATACTGAATATCTGGGGGAAGCGCTGGTGGCCTAGCGGAAAGAGCGTGCGACTTGCAATCCGGAGGTCGCGGGTTCTAACCCCGGCTCGTAGGTACCGTCGTACCAATGATTTTTCGGAACTTTTGTACGAAATATCATTTGATACCTATTTACCGGAACTTATTTATATACCGATACCTATTTTTCGGTGAAAGAAACCAATGTGAGGAAACCGGACTAATCCCGATAAGTTTACTCTCTGGGTTGGAAGGTCAGGGCAGTCGCTTTCGTAAAAACTAGTGCCCATGCCAATTCTGGGATTAGTTGCCAAGCGGACCCCACGCGAGGAAGAAGAGATTGAATATCTGAGAGACCGACCAAAGCTCAGAAAACATATAAAAACCCAAAAATGCGCGTTTTCTCACAGATCAGACCTAGCTAAGAGATCAAACCCCTTATAGCAAATTTCATCGAAATCGTTAGAGCCGTTTCTGATATCATCCAAATATATAAATAAATATATATATATAATGATTACTCGTTAAGATAACACAAAAGGGACAAAAATAAACAAAATGAAATTACCTACTCGCACCAGTCTTGAACCCCAATCCTCTTGCACGTATTTCCACGAACATACCATAACGCTATTGCAGCATACTTACGTTGTGTGAAATTGTCTACTACAAGCATCACGGAAACACTGTTTGCATGTGTGAGTTATAGTAGGAAAAAGCATGACAGCAACACTCCGTCGACTTTAAAGGGTGGTTTATGAACAATGAAGTATTCAATGTTTATTTTAATAGTTCAATATTTACTTAAAGAGTTCGCTAAACATACTTTTAAGTATACAAATACCAAGACCATTCCACAAAAAAATAAAACATGAAATTTTGCGAAAGTGTCGCCATCTAGCGAGGGTTAAGCTTTGAGTAACCTAGTCGAACCACCTTAAATCTTTATTTTATTCTGTTTTTAGTATTTGTTGTTATAGCGGCAACAGAAATACATCATCTGTGAAAATTTTAACTGTCTAGCTATCACGGTTCGTGAGATACAGCCTGGTGACAGACGGACGGACGGACGGACAGACGGACGGACAGCGGAGTCTTAGTAATAGGGTCCCGTTTTTACCCTTTGGGTACGGAACCCTAAAAAGTGTAGGGGACAACTTTAAATAAAATGGCCCAAATATAAGATGCGCTTCTGTTTATTAATCTTTGTGCCTCACGGATTTGAACTTAGAACTCCAAGCATGTGAACCGACACGTTTCGGTTTCAACTCCAAAAGTCCTAACCGACATTAATCGAATTGAAATTTCAACTATATTGCAGTGGAAATAGAGTTGATATTCACTGTGAGTAACTTTCTTGTTCCGTCTTTTTGGGGTATTAAGATTTGACTGAAAGTGAATTCATAATATCTCTTAAGCAGTCTATCAACAAAAGAATCTGCCTGTTTAGCTACCGACTACAAAAAATAAGTCTGAAATTCCGGTAGCCATCTGTACGGATACCACCAGTTTGACACTGACATATTCGCTAACGTCTGCTATACATCTCGCTCGCACTAATGTCTAATATGCCAGAGATGCATAGAAAGTAAGTTACGCAGACATTAGGGCCGATACAGACGGATTGCATCCCGACTCAATTTGTATGGGTACTGCACGTCATCTGCAACGTCGGCGTGCAGTTCCCATTTCCCATACAAATTGCAGTCCGTCTGTACCGGCCCTTAGGGAATATGTATGTATCACGTCATTATTATTACTTTTAGTGTAACTGTAAGTAGTTAAATTGAGGTAAACTGTTAACTAGTTACTTGTTTACATTTCTGGTCACTTCTACATAGTTACCACTGTGTCCTGCCAGAGTTAACAGATAGGTGCGACTACGAGCGAAGCGAGGAGGAGCGTGCACTCTAAAAAAAATTTGGTTGGCCCTATCAATATCTTGATAGTCGTAATCAAGCATCTTGATTCCATACGAGCCTAACAAGAACTTAGACACATCAAATAAGGTAATTCTGATTGCTATTACTATATCTATGTAACTGAATCAATTAAGATCTTGTTCAATATTTACACGAAAAATAATTATGCTAACTAATTGATCCTAGCAAGATCAACTAAGGGCTTAATAATTATTATCATGATAAGTTACTGTACCAACTAATACAAACAAGTCAGTTTAACTAAGATGTAGGTCAATATTAACATGAAGAATTACTGTATTAACTATTTGACCCAAATAAGTTCAACTAAGAACATGATTACATCGACTAATGCACCTTATTAGCCTGAACTAAGATATTGTTAAATTTGAATCTCAATTGTTTAATCATTTCAACTAAGATGTAAATCAATGTTAACATGAAGAATTACTGTATCAACTATTTGACCCTAATAAGTTCAACTAAGAACATGATTGCATCGACTTATGCATCTTATTAGCCTGAATTAAGAAATTGTTAAATTTGAATCTCAATTGTTTAATCAGTTCAACTATGAAGCTTGTCTAGTACAATATACCAATCTTCTTCAATTGTACTATGACTCTTTGTCTCATTTACTAAGACATTTCTTTCAGATCTCTACTTTTTATGCGCACCGTGCTGAATAATGCTGATCCTCGTACTCATATTATACTCAAGGTCTTAAATGCTAATGTACATTTATTTCAGATCTTTTTGGCGATCGACCTAGACCGGTTTATCTTTACAAACACGGGAGGAGGCGTGCTCGTGAAACCGGTCTAGGCCGATCCTCAAAAAGATCTGAAATAAATGTATATCTTAGTATTTAAGACCTTGAGTATAATATGAGTACGAGGATCAGCATTATTCAGCACGGTGCGCATCAAAAGTAGAGATCTGAAAGAAATGTCTTAGTAAATGAGACAAAGAGTCATAGTACAATTGAAGAAGAATGGTATATTGTACTAGACAAGCTTCATAGTTGAACTGATTAAACAATTGAGATTCAAATTTAACAAAGTAAAGTTTTATGAAAAGGGGGTAAATGAATAAAACAAAAAATATATATAATAAGATGTTATTTATTCATCTAAACATTTAGAAAACTAAACGTTTTACCAGGGATCGGAACCGGTTTTTTGCAAAAACATAGAAATAACCATATTTTTCGAATTATTTTATACTCGAAATGTAGCACTCAGTTGTGTTTTTAGGTTACGACTTCGTATTATTAGATTGCCCAATTAGAAATGAAGTAATTAGCAAAGAACGAAAAAATACCGTTTCCGTTCCCATACAAAAAATACCGGTATCCGATCCCTGCGTTTTACATTTAAAAATCGAACTTTCTTTTACATACTTTACATATATATATATTATAATATTAGAGAGAAGCCTTACCCGGTGGCGCTAATTTTTCCAAAACCAGCTTTGAACAAAGTTGTTTCGCGCTAAACCCGCTGAACCAATAGATGGCGCTCAAATACCTACCGATTTGCTGCAACTTCAGCTCGCAACAACTTCACGCAAATAAATGGCGCCATATTGCTTCCCTCTGGTTTGACCCACTTTTGGCTCGACACTGGTGCGGTGCGGTTGTCTCGAAATTCGCGATAATTATTGTTCACGCTCTATTTAGGTTGTAATTAACTTTAAAAGTATTGATTTGTGCGTCTTCATCAATAAATTGGAATTACTTTTGTAGACTATGTGTTTTTCCTTATAAAATCTTATCCCCTTGCTAAAATCAGAAAGCGGGATGTTAAGAACTAACGCATAGCCTTACAGTTTTATTGCTTAAGCCGTCTTGTTTGAAATTATCGAATAACAGTTATTGTGTCACGTCACATCGTCATATTTGTTTCGATGCCGATTATTTTTCGCCGTGTATGGATTTATTGAAATCGGGCGATAGTTTTTATAACCCTAGTTTTGGAAGTGATTGTTTTTGTTCATTTTGTGGGAAGCGTTACTTAGCTCTTAGTTTTGGCAATGACTGATCGGCGGTCACGTACACGAAGTAGGAGTCGTCATCGTAGTAGAAGTCGTCATCGTAGTGATAGTCGGTACCGGGATGACCGTAGATCTAAAAACGTTGATCTTCAAAAAGAAATGCGGAAAATTTTTGAACGTTTAAGTGCGTTAGAAAGGCAACCACCCTCATCGCAATCAGTGTCGCTGCCAGCCATAGGTCATCGGGACTCCGGGGGCACGCCGCCGGGCACGCCGCCGGGCATGCCACCGCGGAGACGCAGCCGGTCTATGGCGCACGCGCCTGACCACGTGGCGGTCAGCGCCAGTCCACGGGCGCAGTCTGCGAGCAGTGCAGTGGCTTCGGAGCAAGCTACAACTGAAGCATTGGTGAACGCGATACGATCCATCAATAACGCGGTGAGATCTAACCATTCTTATTATATCTCTAACTTTGACCCTAGCATACACGACATTGAAAGCTGGTGCGAGGAGGTAGATCGAGCTAAGGTAACAAACAACTGGTCCGACAATGAATGTTTATCTCGTATTGGCAATTGTCTAAAAGGGGACGCTCGAGTTTGGCTCAACGAATGGGTTACGAACGACCGCAGCTGGAGCAATTTTAAAAGGGAATTTAAGCCTTTATGTCCGAAAAAGCCTAACGCTGCTAATATTTTATTTGATGTAATGAAAACCGATTCCGACCAGTATGCTACATATGCTGACTATGCGCGGCGTTCGTTGCTCCGCCTGCGAGCTGTAGTTGGATTAAGCGATGAACTAACGTCTGCTATTGTGATTCGTGGTATAGTAGACCCCCAAATTCGAGCGGCCGCTACAAATGCCAAACTCTTGCCAAGTGATTTAATTGAATTTTTATCAATTTACGTCAAGCCAAGTTCAACCAAATCTGGTAGTTCTTCTGTTTCCTCATTACGAGGTAATCGCGACGGTTCTAAAGGGCGGCGACATAATGACGTTACACGCAAGCGTCGGTTTGAGAGTGGCAAATGTTTTTCGTGCGGTATACCCGGTCATGTACAAGCTTCATGCAACAAAAAGGCTAAAATTGAGAACGTTAATACTTCAAGTTCAAATCAGGCTGCTGTCATGCCTGAAACCTCAGCAGCATCAAAAACCATAGTGTGCTCATTTTGTAAGAAGCTTGGGCATAAGGTGGAAACCTGTTATGCCAAAATGAAATCAGAGTCTCGCAACCAGTCAAACGTAAGTTTTTGCCGGGAAGCTGATAGTGAGTGTGATAAAGATGTAGTTGCTGCTGTTATACAAGGCGTGCCGGTTGATGTTTTAATAGATAGCGGGTCGAAAGTGACACTTATCTCGTCAGACATTTTAAAGCATCTTAACGTTTCGCGTAAGCCCGTGTTTCGCGTATTAAAGGGTATTGGGGGTGAAGTAGTGGTTACTCAATACGTCACTTTGCCAATTGAATTTAATGATGTCACCTTAGAAATGGATTTGTTTGTTATGAATCCCAGGGATATGAGTGCGCCTGTAATAGTGGGGACTGATGTGCTTAACCGCAATGATATTTTGTACGTGCGCAGAGGTGTGGATCAAATTCTTACTCGTGTCACTAACGATCAAGAAACAGTGATGGTGGTTGAGTCTGATGGTCAGCTTCCGATAAATACAGAACTAACTGGAGACGATTTGAACAAACTTCTTGAGCTAATCAAAGAGTTTTCGCCATTTTTTATAACTGGTACGGCGGTTTCAACTGTTACGACTGGAAGCATGGCCATCAGGCTTACCAACAACACACCGGTGCATTATAGACCATATCGGCTTTCACAGGCTGAGACTTTACGCGTCCGTGAAATCATAAAAGACCTGTTAGAGAAGGGGGTTATTCAAGAGTCCGAGTCCGAATACTCAAGCCCCATTCTTTTAGTTAAAAAGAAGGACGGCACAGATCGTATGTGTGTCGACTTCAGAAAATTGAATGAGGTCACGGTTAAGGATCGATCCCCGTTACCACTTATTGATGACCACATCGATCGACTAGGCCGTGCTAAATATTTTAGTAGTCTCGATATGGCCACCGGATTTCACCAGATTCCAATGGACAAAGACTCTATACCGCTTACCGGTTTCGTGACGCCAGAGGGGCATTTTGAGTACCTAAAAATGCCTTATGGTCTTGCTAATGCGCCGGTTGTATACCAGCGTATCATTACCAAGACCCTGCAGCACCTCATTGAATCTGGTAAAGTCCTGGTGTACATTGACGACGTGTTGATTATCAGTGAGACCGTTGACGAAGGGATTGCTACTTTACGAGAGGTTATTTCAACTTTGACCAAAGCTGGGTTCTCTATTAACCTCAAAAAATGCTCATTTTTGTCGACTAAAGTCGAATATTTAGGCCGAAGCATCAGTCAGGGTCAGGTACAGCCGAGCGCTCTTAAAGTGAAAGCCCTTGCAGAGTCTCCGGTGCCTAAAAACGTAAAACAGGTCCGTCAATTTCTCGGACTGGCTGGGTATTTTCGTAGATACATTGAGGGTTTCTCATCAAAGGTAGCATGTATTGCCAGACTAACAAAAAAAGATGTTCCTTTCGTATGGGGTTCCGAACAAGAAACTGCACGAAGGGACATTATAGCGCATTTGACGAGTGAGCCTATTCTTGCTATTTTTGATCCAAAACTACCCATCGAGGTTCACACGGATGCTAGTTCAATAGGTTATGGAGCGGTCTTAATTCATACGCATGGCTCTGGTCACAAGCGTGTGGTTGAGTACTTTTCGAAACTGACCCAAGGCTCGGAACAAAACTATCATTCTTATGAGCTTGAGACTCTTGCGGTGGTCAAGGCCCTGCAACTTTCCAGACACTACCTGGTGGGTGCGCAGTTTAAGGTCGTTACCGATTGTAACGCTTTGAAACTGACACAGAAAAAAAAAGATTTACTGCCGCGAGTTGCCAGGTGGTGGATGTACTTGCAGGATTTTGATTTCTCGCTTGAGTACCGCAAAGGCACCGCTTTGCCTCATGCAGACTATTTAAGTCGCAATCCGGTTAATGTTGTTCGGGTTCAAAAGCCTCAAAATTGGGCCCAATTGGCCCAGACCGCAGATGAAGAGTCTCAATCCCTCTTACAAAAATTAAATGATGGCCAGCTAGATTCCAATCAATATGTCACGAAAAATGATCTTCTGTACTATCGGTACTGTCCAACTGGAGAGCAAGCCCGACTCTTATATTACATTCCGAAAGGCCACAGACTCAGTCTTCTTCGCGTCTTTCATGACGAACATGACCACATTGGTGTCGACAAAACATGCGACCTTCTTTTAAAACACTTTTGGTTTCCGGGTTTTCGTTCCTTTGTTCAAAAGTACGTGTCACATTGTTTGGTATGTCTTTCTCAAAAAAAGCTGCCGCGTGCACCCCATCAGCCTATACATTCGTATGAAAAACCCGATGTTCCCTTTGAAACCATTCATGCCGATGCACTGGGTCCTTTACCTGAATCAAATGGCCATCGTTATGTCCTCATTATTGTGGACAGCTTTTCGAAGTTTTGCCTCTTATACCCCATGGTGCGTCAGGATGCTGGCGAGCTAAAGCGACATTTCACAAACGCTGTGTCACTTTTTGGCACTCCTAAACTTATTGTTGCGGATCGTGGCCGCATGTTCCAAAGTGCAGAGTTCACTAACTGGGTTTCTGAGTTGGGGAGTCAAATCCATTTGATAACCCCTGAAATGCACCAGTCGAATGGTCAGGTCGAACGATATTGTCGAACCCTGCTAAATATGATCAGGGTTGAGAGTAACTATCGTCAAGAAGAGTGGTCATCTGTCATGTGGAAGTTGCAACTGGTTATTAATATGACGAAGCACAAGACTACTCAGATGTCACCCCTTAATCTGTTAGTTGGAATCGACGCCATGACACCCGTTATCCGCAACGTCGTGCGGGATGTTGCCATTGAAGGGAGTCATCAAAATAGGGAAAGTCTACGAGAGATGGCGAGACAGCGAGTGTCTGAACGTCTACAGCGAAACCGAGATTTACAAGATGCTTCGGTTAATAAAAATAGGCGCGAGCCTGGTATGTTCGAAGTGGACTCTATGGTTTTTGTTATTAAGAAGGCACAATCCACAGGAAAGCTGGACTCTGGAATGCGGGGCCCATATCGCGTAGTCAAGGCACTGCCTCATGGGCGGTACGAGCTGCGGCTGCTTGCAGGCTCCTACGGGAAGACCACCCAAGCTGCGGCCGAGTATATGGTTCCTTGGAAGGGCGAAGGGACTCCGGACACATGTGCTGCCTTTTTCGAGGGTGAGCTACTACCTATATTGTTGATAAGTGAGCAGACCTCACTTTGCAAGCAGACCTTGCATACTTGTAACTTTATGTAGTGAGCAGACCTCACTTTGCAAGCAGACCTTGCATTCTTGTAACTTTATGTGGTGAGCAGACCTCACTTTGCAAGCAGACCTTGCACGATTGTAACTTTATATGCAGTGAGCAGACCTCGCTTTACAGGCAAACCTTGCTTCTTTGTCCTTTTATTTAATGATCAAATCTTGTGTTGTGCAAGCAGACCTTACACGATACATGTCCCGTTATCATGAGCATCCCACTTTGTTTATTTTGACAAGTGTGTTTTTTTTTATTACGCAGATGCAGACAATGATGAACCGGAGTCTGTCGCCGCGGGTCCAATGCCTTCTGGGTCCACGACATTGGATGATGGACTCGTTACACCCATGCCGACCGAAAAGGATACTTCCGGTCCCGCTACGACAGGTCAAGATTCATCTACCATGGGAGATTAAGGAGAAGAGACCGAGACGTTCTCGCGTCAGGAAAGGCCGTATTAGAGAGAAGCCTTACCCGGTGGCGCTAATTTTTCCAAAACCAGCTTTGAACAAAGTTGTTTCGCGCTAAACCCGCTGAACCAATAGATGGCGCTCAAATACCTACCGATTTGCTGCAACTTCAGCTCGCAACAACTTCACGCAAATAAATGGCGCCATATTGCTTCCCTCTGGTTTGACCCACTTTTGGCTCGACACTGGTGCGGTGCGGTTGTCTCGAAATTCGCGATAATTATTGTTCACGCTCTATTTAGGTTGTAATTAACTTTAAAAGTATTGATTTGTGCGTCTTCATCAATAAATTGGAATTACTTTTGTAGACTATGTGTTTTTCCTTATAAAATCTTATCCCCTTGCTAAAAATAATTAACATTCAAAACGGGCTACAAATATAATGACCGTTTGGCGTACAACCGTCGATTTCCCTCTTATGGGTACCCGTTGGCGGCAGGCTCGGGGACGTCTGTCGCCTACACGAGGGTCCCTGGGATGGCCAATGCGCAAAAAATGGCGCACTTGTGACGTCCAGGCGCCGTTGTGTACTGGGTGACCAAATGAAACAACTGTCATCGCTTGTGCACTCCGCCAGCCACGCGCACGCCATGACACTTCCCCATGGAGTGAAGCTAGCGGGTAGTTGCGTCGTACTGTTTATTGTGTAACCGTCAAATCTCTCCCTTTTTATAACAATTTATTTATTTTACTTTATATATTAACCATGCAACAATAATTCAGTTTATCTTATTATCTTATACTCGCTACGTTGATTTATTTTTCCAATCTAGGTATACTACCACCGGTTCGGAAAAGTTAACCTCAGACCCGAGAAGAACCGGCGTAAGAAACTCGGCGAAGTGTGGATCCATTTTACAACTGTTAAATAATAAATATTTTCCAACACTAGCAAGCCTTTAAACCTGTAAAACTATTATTTGATTATTCCTAATTGTTACCTACTTTTAATTTACTTTAAGTCATGTTATGCTTCTCACATAAAACTTATAATTTGATTTGTTACAAATATTTCTTGCGATACCCTACCAGGGTCCATGTGCCTGTATGTTACTATGTAGTTTACTCGTATGTAATATAAATATGTACATTGGATGCAAAATAAAGATCTCTATCTCTATTTTACTTTTACAATTTCTTATGTGTCAGTCCCTCTCCTTCTCCTATTTGCAGTTTTGAGTCTAAGTCCTTTTATTAACTTGAATATAATTCAAAGAATTATTTTAAAAGCCTTAATTACTACATTTTCCTTTTGATGCTTACACATTTCCAGGTATTAACATTAGCATACAATATAATATTTTACTAAATTAATACCTATTTCATGATTTAAGCTTGCCAAGCGTCTTGGACATTAGTTACTTACTGGCAATAACTGATTGACTCAGTTTTACTTGTCTTGTATGATGTTAATATATATGATGCAATTTATAATACTTATAGATAATCTAATGTCAAATAAAGTAGCAATGTTACTCTATTCATAGTAGAGGTACCACGTCAAGTATGTTTAGTTTTACTTGTGAATAGGTTAAGCAAACAATAATCTATATAAATATATTTATATATAATTAATTTGTTAGGTACCTAAATACTAAGATTTACCTGCCTATTTGACCATTGTTATTATCTAATCATAATCATATCTAATTATCGTTCTTTAATTATATGTAATACTTGGATAATATAATATTGACATCAATTAATCCAAATATTTATTTTATTCATTGTATTACTCAAAAAGTAACACAGCAAATATAATATCGAATGTAATATTAATCTAGCAACTTTTGCGAAGAATCATAATTACAATTTATGTTATGAAAATAACGTAACTCCTTCTTACTAATCGGAAGCTGATTTTTCAACTAGTAAGCCAGTAAGTATTGTATTATTATTTCCACAACAATTACTGTCAGACTATAACATAAATATTAATATTTGTATACACTTTTTCTTCGGTTTATTTCAATTACTTGCAACAGTTGCAACATATTTTATAAACCTGAAACATACACACCTTGTATGTCTGTTTCCTATGTCCTGTCATTGGTAAGTATGTCATTTAACTTCAATAAACATCTTACAACGAACCAATGGAACTCCATTATCCTAACCATGATCCCATGAAATACAGAGTAAGTAGGTACACAACTACACAAGAATACACTGTTCGAATGTTTACTTTACCATTTTAGCGTTACGTTTAACGGTTCTGTTTGATATGACCTAGGGTTTTGGTCTTTTGGGTCTTAGTGTAGATTAGTACCATATATGTGTACTCTTGGGTAGATCCATGAAGTGGCTCTAGATGCAACTTTAATCTACTAGTTTTACTAAATTAGTTAGTCTCAACTAATTAAACATCAATCAGGCACTGTCATTGAGGGCGATCAAGATCACGGTTAATTCGAATACTTATTGTTTTTATCTTCTAATGTATACCTACACAGACACACTATTTACTTATTTGATTGTTTCTGTTTTGTTTTAATGTATCGGTTCTGAGACTATGTATAATTTCCAATGTATGTATTGTCTCTACCGCATACCTAAGCCTTTTGGCATCCTTAATTATTGTAGTTTTATGCATGTGACTGAAATAGGGAAATATATTTTCCAGTAAATTGTCTTTTTAATTACACCTAATTATAATTAGTCATCACACCACACATATCACTCGTCTTAATCTGAGTAGGTGTACCTACTACCTAGGTACTTAAAAGGTACTTCGTCATCTACCTGTCAACCGACAAAAGTCGTATGTCTATTTACAAGGCATTAGGTTAACCGCTGTTCACTAGAGTTTTGCTGTTAGTACCTAAGTCATGTTTGCCTTGGGTATAGTTTCGTAGTATAGTTAGTAAGCTGTGCTTCCTCACCGTGCAAGGCTCCACGCATCGCCACTCCCGTTTTTACAGCATTGACTTTAGGTACTACATGACATGATGTATTATGACAGGGCCAGCGCATCTATTTACGTACCTTTTGTACTTGGGTTTGTGATTGAGCTTTGTCCTGATTATTATTCAATAGAATCATATATTCCGGCTTTAAAATAGATTGGGATTGGAATTTATAATATGAAATCTGGGTCATATACGATTTTGAAGGAATTGTATATCCTCATCTATTTATAGATTTTATTTGGGCAGTTTAGGCATGCCTCTGTGTTCCACAGTTTCCACGGCTGCGCAAAATGCATTATTATCCTGGTCACCTGCTTGTTTCTCTTAAACTATAATTTAACGCGTCCTCTAACTGTTCCAACAGGATGGCTATAACAATCTTTAATCGGAATGCCGTCTATTAAGTCGTCGTATACTTTATATACTTGCTTTGTTCGTTTTTATTTAAGCTGATACATTGAGTACTTACTTATACGAACATCTGCAAAATGCATTAAATTTACGATACAGGTACAAGTTAGAGGAAGGTTAAATTGTAGTACTTTACAGGAAATATATTTGTAAAATTGAAAATCTACCTGAATCTATATTAGTAGGTATGCCTATTCCCGAGGCCATCCATCTATACCTACGCCTTAAGTGAACTGGAACAGTAGGCAGAGGCACCAATTATATAATTTTCGCTGCTTATTATATAATTTTGAATTAAATAAATACATAGCAGGTTACTCTACTAACATTATGTCAGTTTATTACTATTTTGCCTCCCTATTAAGTCTAATGGTGGTATCTGGGACATTTTGGATGACCTATGACAAGATCCTATCGTTAGTACCAACCAACTCTATATCGCGTCTACTAGACTTGTTACTAGGTACATTTGACCCTTTTGGCTTGTTAATACTGGGTAGTTGAACATAATACTAATTATACCTTGTTTATATCGTAGGTAAGCGTTATGATTTCGCTGTATCATTTATTTAATTTTGCTAGTACCAGTGGAACATTCAACCTACTACTTATTTATTTTGCCAGTACCAGTTGAAAGTTTCAATTCAACCTACTAATTATTTGTTTTGCTAGTACCAATTGAACAATTTCAACCTACTACTTATTTGTTTTGCTAGTACCAGTTGAACATATCAACCTACTACTTATTTGTTTTGCTAGTACCAGTTGAACACTTCAACCTACTACTTATTTGTTTTGCTAGTACTAGTTGAACGTTCCATCCTACTAATTATTTGTTTTGCGTCATTAGTAGTTAATTATACCAACTGCAGCATAGATGTGATGTACAGTTTACTTCTTGTAATTTATTTTTCTTGTTAGTCCGACTCCGACTTACTACTCAATTCATTTAATGCTGAGTTTACGTGTCTACTCCTACAGTAAAACAATAACAAAGCCCTCGGCATTCATCAGTCTAAGTACATATCTATAGTTCTTGACTCACTTGACATCGTAACGGTCCTTGATAATTTTACTGATCCGTTACCTGCTAGCATTCTTTATTGTCATAACATACCTATGTATATATAAATACATGTTAAGTCGACACCAAGTTAGGTAACAGCGATTCATACCATTTCAATTGATTATAAGTAATATAACAGGTTATTTTAATCGAACAATATTTCTTTTAGGACATAAGGTCCATAAAAATGTATACAACTATACCGACTTAATATGCAGGTTTCTCAATAGGTTTCCTTATGTAAACATATCTTAGTAATTACACAACTAAGTAGGTAGGTATATTTTAAGTATGAACAGCAAATACACAACAACTCATAATAATCGTGATTTCCGCGAAGATAGTTTGATTATTTACCCTTTATATCATATGAATTCTAATATACGATTTTGAGTCAGAAAATAAACCATGTACCAACTGTATTTGTAACACGCAAACCATCAGCATATTCGTTTCTGTCACTCCATGGAAAAATTAATACACTGGTGCCACATCATTCTAATAATGCAACATGAGTACATTATTTTTTGTAGGATTTTCCCAATTATTGATCTATCTTGTATTGATTGCACTTTTGGATTTACAATTGGTAACCAGGCTCACGAACAGTAGCTACTGTCAAAGAGTTAGTGTAATAAGCAAGCGCATATTTCTTCTTTGCTTGGTAAACATTCCTCCCGAGCTACCTACCATCAATTACTCACTAAATAGTTGTAAAGTTAACTACTGTTCTTATGTAAACAGTCGACAAAATCAACTGTGCATATACATAATTGTTTTTATTAACATTGATTGTAAACAAAACTATAAAATTAGGTATAGGTACAAGATCTACCTTTTTACAGTCTTGCACTAATATTTAAATTCTGCACTAGTTTCTTTAATACTCCTCTGACGTGAGTTTGGAATTTCATAACCTAGTTACGTAACAAAGTCGTTGCAATTTTAATATTTCCGTATTATGTACAACCGTACGTCACTCGTTACACCGAATATCACCTCGCCCAAACTTTTGTATTGCCTGAATACAATCGGGAGCTCGGGAGCAAATGGACAACTACGGTAGCTATTAGGTTAGGATTTCCATACCTTAGGTATTTTGTTTTTTTTTCGCCACCGTTACCTTTCCTTTTCGTAATTTTTTTGGTGATGTTTTATCCTCGTCGCCATCTGTGACGTCCAGGCGCCGTTGTGTACTGGGTGACCAAATGAAACAACTGTTATCGCTTGTGCACTCCGCCAGCCACGCGCACGCCATGACACATCCCCATGGAGTGAAGCTAGCGGGTAGTTGCGTCGTACTGTTTATTGTGTAACCGTCACAGCACTCTTAGAGAAGTAAAGGGAAACAGTTCCTCCGAAGTCGAGTCCGCAGTTCGGACAGCCGCTGGCGGGGTTTCGGAAGCATGGTCCCGATCGTTTCCCGTGCCTCGCCTTAAAGCCTTGAAGCGGCCAACAGAGGGATTTTACTGGGTGGACCTGGGGTCTCATTAGCCCACAACAGGGTTTCCCACATAACCATCCCGGCCCGTCCCCGCGCCGGGTGGTATGCGTAACGCATTTGAACTGCTATCAGTTAAGGGGTTAGGTTAGATTAGCACTTCCTCCATGTTGCACATACACTATTATACATTAGGTACACAAAGCAAAGGTAACACGTTCACTGTTCCAGGCTTGCCGTGAAATAAATGCACAAGTTTATTTCGTTGACGCGTACTTGAATGACTAAGTAGTTGAATGCAGCCAGCCTATTATGGATAGCTTTATCCACGTGATAAAATAACTGTCACTGTTTAACACCGTGGGAAAGAAAGTGACGGACACCGTTTTATCACGCTGTCACGTAGACAAGAACGACCATCATATCCGTACTGAACGTTGAGGCTGAGACTAGCTAGTCCCCGCTCGCATCGCACGGTCTCAGAGGCCGCAGGGGCGCGGGCGGGGAGGAACGCGGGTGCACCGGCGCCCCCCTACTTATCTCTTGATTGAACGGATTACCTGATTATTTAATTTAATTATGAAGAAAATCGATTTAACAAATAATTCTTAATAGAATAGAATATTAGTTTCGTAATTAATACAATAACTTGATCATAATGGGATTGAATGTTTTATCTTCGTTGTTCTAAATATTATATGTTTAGTTGATTAAAATACCAAGTCTTATGTAAATCAACAAAGACAAAATAATCACATAAACTATTAAAATGTTCATAACTATTAACATATTTATCTGTTTTAATTAATTTGTTAAGGATTAAATCAACCTACGTTACATAATTATGCCAACAAGTTAATGATAGATGCAAAGTATACAATTGTTAGGATTAATAACATACCTACTTTATTAGTTCAATCACAGATACACTTATTGTTTTAAGTAATCAGCTTTCTTTGATTTATATAAGATCGTTATTGTTATAATTAACTTAACGTCAACTAAGAGAAAACTGCTCTTAGTTGGTCTTCGTTTTTAGGGTTCCGTAGCCAAATGGCAAAAAACGGAACCCTTATAGATTCGTCATGTCTGTCTGTCTGTCTGTCTGTCTGTCTGTCTGTCCGTCTGTCCGTCTGTCCGTCTGTCCGTCTGTCCGTCTGTCCGTCTGTCCGTCTGTCTGTCCGTCCGTATGTCACAGCCACTTTTCTCCGAAACTATAAGAACTATACTGTTGAAACTTGGTAAGTAGATGTATTCTGTGAACCGCATTAAGATTTTCACACAAAAATAGAAAAAAAACAATAAATTTTTGGGGTTCCCCATACTTCGAACTGAAACTAAAAAAAAATTTTTTCATCAAACCCATACGTGTGGGGTATCTATGGATAGGTCTTCAAAAATGATATTGAGGTTTCTAATATCATTTTTTTCTAAACTGAATAGTTTGCGCGAGATACACTTCCAAAGTGGTAAAATGTGTGTCCCCCCCCCTGTAACTTCTAAAATAAGAGAATGATAAAACTAAAAAAAATATATGATGTACATTACCATGTAAACTTCCACCGAAAATTGGTTTGAACGAGATCTAGTAAGTAGTTTTTTTTTATACGTCATAAATCGCCTAAATACGGAACCCTTCATGGGCGAGTCCGACTCGCACTTGGCCGCTTTTTAGAGTGTGTTAGGTTGACCGTTATTTAATTTTGAGCTTGTTTTAGATTTAGGTAGTAACTTTTAATTTTGTGTAAAACAATGATAAGAGCGCACCGCCAACAAACTGTTATACAGTTTGGCGAAATTTTTGTTACTGTTGTTATATAACAATAAATTAAAAAAAAAGAATATTACAATGTCAGACTTGTGGTACTACTTGAGTCCGTTTAAGAACGGTAACACACAAAAGTAGTTTTTAGGGTTCCATACGGGGGGTAAAAAACGGGACCCTATTACTAAGACTTCGCTGTCCGTCCGTCCGTCCGTCCGTCCGTCTGTCACCAGGCTGTATCTCATGAACCGCGATAGCTAGACAGTTGAAATTTTCACAAATGATGTATCTAGCTGTTCCCGCTATAACAACAAATACTAAAAATAAAATAAATAATATATTTAAGGGGGGCTCCCATACAACAAACACGATTTTTTTGCTCTATTTTTTGTTGATGGTGCGGAACCCTCTGTGCGCGAGTCCGACTCGCACTTGACCGGTTTTTATATTGAATTTTTACACTTAATCAAGGTTATGGGGGTCTGCACTCTGCAGTAGGTATTTCCGGACAGGCACGACCTAAACCTTCAAGAAAAGAGCGTATTCCCTTATCAAAGGCCGGCAACGCACTTACAAATAAGTACCCGTGTCATCGCGCATTTCCTCTATCCTTGTCCCTGTCGAAATGTCACGTCCTCAAGTCGAACCGGCCCCCGTTGCACTACATTAAGATTACAGTAATTACAGAACATACTGTGCCTTATATGGGCTTCAGAGAAGAAGCTTAATTTGGCTATGGCCGTGGGTCACACACATTTTATTGTATGGTTAACTTGTTCGCGTCTTTCCTGTAGACATCGAAAAGTTAAGAGGTAAGGAAACTACCGCTTCTCCATACAAAACTAGTCCTCATTTTGGTTAGATATTTACATTATAGAAAATGTAAATATTTTTATTCATCACACAAAATTGTAGTTGGCGATTCTACTTTTTCTTGTCACTCGTTGCCATGGTTACGTTCTCCTGGGTCACTCTTTAAACCCAGATTTTTAGGTATTTCAATTCACCAAACACGCTTTTTTGTGATACTTATAAATAAACCCTTTCCAGTTTCCTTTTGTACTATTAAATAAATAAAATATAGTTGGTCAAACCAAAATTTTCAGTAGGTAAATAAGAACAAAAAAACTATACTCATCCTTTTCTTTTGGGTGCTAGTACCTACTAGTGTAAGACAAATATAGTATGATTCTCTCTGCCTATGTTCGAAATGAGACTGTCCTTGGACAAACTATAGTAATCAATACGTTCCCTCAAACACGATATTGCTGATTTTTAGATTTTTGGCTTTTGTGCAAAAATTGTTACAAATTTTTGAGGTCCATTTTAGACCTACGTTCGTGATTATCAGAGATCGGACAAATTTGCGTCATTGCTCGCAATAATGTGGACATGACCCCAAAATTTATTAAATAATTAATCATTTAATTAATTTCTTACCTGAAGTTTAATTTTGATTCCTAATCAATAAATAACACAAAGATATCTTATTATAATGTAAATTTATTAAAAAATAATCAGTATGGTTTCCAAATATTCTTAAGGTACTCATTTTTAGGGTTCTGTAGCCAAATGGCAAAAAACGGAACCCTTATAGATTCGTCATGTCTGTCTGTCTGTCCGTCTGTCCGTCCGTATGTCACAGTCACTTTTTTCCGAAACTATAAGAACTATACTGTTGAAACTTGGTAAGTAGATGTATTCTGTGAACCGCATTAAGATTTTCACACAAAAATAGAAAAAAAAAACAATAAATTTTTGGGGTTCCCCATACTTAGAACTGAAACTCAAAAATTTTTTTTTCATCAAACCCATACGTGTGGGGTATCTATGGAATATGGATAGGTCTTCAAAAATGATATTGAGGTTTCTAATATCATTTTTTTCTAAACTGAATAGTTTGCGCGAGAGACACTTCCAAAGTGGTAAAATGTGTGTCCCCCCCCCCCCCTGTAACTTCTAAAATAACAGAATGATAAAACTAAAAAAATATATGATGTACATTACCATGTAAACTTCCACCGAAAATTGGTTTGAACGAGATCTAGTAAGCAGTTTTTTTTAATACGTCATAAATCGCCTAAATACGGAACCCTTCATGGGCGAGTCCGACTCGCACTTGGCCGCTTTTTTAATATCAAAAATATATTTAAGTGCTATTTATTGACTAGGGAACAAAATTAAATTTCAGGTAAAAAATTAATAAAACAAATTTTATGATTAATTATTTAATCAAATTTGGAGTCATGTCCACATTCTTGCGAGCAATGACGCCAATCTGTCCGATCTCTGGTGGTTATTTTGTATCAAGCAAAAGTAAAAAAAATTAAGCTTCGACTGGATGAAGTTACTAAAGAATGCCCTCAAGATTGCTATTCATATTATTTTACAACCGTATATTATGATCTATAACTCTTCAAAAACTCTGCTGCCTGAACCTACTGCATGAAAGCTTTTCATCTTCCTCGCGTTGTCCCATTTTTACCACGGCTCTTAGGGCCTAATCCCAGGAATTGGCAAAGACACTAGTTTTTACGAAAGTGACTGCCATCTGACCCTCCAAAAGTAAACTACTAAAGTAAACTAGGCCCTTATTATGATTAGTCCGGTTTCCTCACGATGTTTTCCTTCACCGAAAAGCAACTGGTAATATGATGCATCAAGGCTTTTATGGCCAAAAAATACGCAAGTATGAAGCTATTTATACCAGATTCGAATCATTTATTGCATTAAATCAAAATCTGAAAAATATGACATAACGTTTCCATTCACTCGCGTCTTCAGTTCATTGTGTAGGCAGCTATAAATGGGACGTACTATATCGGCCTGATTCGAACTTTAAGATACGTCAAATATTACGTGTAGATACGATATGGATTAGATACGAGTATGTCAGGGTCAAAAGTAACGCTTTTGTTTGAAGAAGCATAGTCATCCTTTAAAATTATAACCCTCGCTTTTGACAACTCGGTTAAACTTAAACATTGAATCAGCCCTTCGAAAAGATAATTACTCATCGCTTCCCGTCCCATACAGGTGCCATAAAAAGATGATTGGCACTTCGAAATTACTACCACTGTATTACTTCCACTAAAATAGACCTTATTATACAATACATAAGATTCATTTTTAAAAACCACCATTCTTATACGATTCTACTTAAGTAGGTACTTATTTCTTTTAAAATTGAATTTAACGTCTTTAAAATACGGATGCAATTCGTTGTTTAATTGATCACATCTCGTGACTTATAATTGAATGTAAAATTGAAATTTAAGTACTTTCAAAAGGTCTAAGAAGATGTTTATATCGTATGAGCATATGTCGTTTTGGACTCAAAATTATATTGTCGTTTTGACATTTTATCAGGTGTTATGTGCAATGTCAATCGTAAATACAAGCTTTAATTTTTACTTCACAAGATGGTGCTGTAAAAGTGTATTTACTCATTTTAATAATCCGCTCATATCGTCGCGAATTCCTTGATACAGTAATAGTATTTTATACATTCGTGACATCAGTAGGTACCCCTAGTGTAAATTTCATTCGATAGCGTGACGTGACTCACGTGACGTACGATTATTTGTATGGGATTTTGAACAGCGCGCCAAGCGGGACGTTTAGGAAACTCGTAATCCCTTACAAAATGAGACTTCACGCAAACGTGTACATACGTTACGTCACGCTATCGAATGACACTAGGGCAGCCATACTCAAAGTGTGTTCCGCGGAAGTCGCAGGGTTCCTGCAGGGGTCCCGCAATAATTTGGAATTATGCTTATTAATAAAAAATACACTTCTAAAAACTATTGTTTTATTGTAGGGTTCCATCAAGTATTTCGCTTTCCAAAAGTGTTCCGTCAAAAAAAAAGATTTAGAACCGCTGCTTTGGGGTATAATAGAGAGCTTTTCAGTCGAGTACAGTCACTTGCAATAATATGTTACACAACGAAGGCCATAAAAATATCTGACGCGATCTTATGGCTCCTCTACACGATGGGCCAGCGCCGGCCACTCCAAGGGACGCATTTATGCGTTAGAGGGAGCAAGTGATATTGCTATCTCATTCTACTGCATGGCTGCGTCCCTTGGAGTGGCCGGCGCTGGCCCATCGTGTAGAGGAGCCATTATTTGTAGACACATAAGAGCATGTCACACATTTTTGCGGCCTTCGAAGAGTAACATATACCTATATTAATGCAGGTGACTGTACCGTGTTTAGGCCACGAAACTTCGCGAGTGAGAACGAAATGACATTCGGTTAATATATCATTTTGGATTAAACATGTAAATTCGAATCGTCCTCCTTTATTTATCGTACCGTATGGCCCTTGGATCAAACATTTAGAAAACTGTAAAGTGTTGTGTTTGTATGAACATGCGATTTACAGCGGGCAAAGTCGCGAACAATATTATTAAAGTACCGGTTAAAGATTTACATTATTTATTTGGACACAATTAAACAAGGCCAGTCGAGCTTAATAAAGCCTCGTTTCCAGGCTTTAGACTTAGAACCATTTGGTTACCTACTAAACTGTGTCTAATAGACTTTACGTAAAAGGCTTTAGCAGAATAATAGGGACTGTTTCAAAATAGTGAATACAGTCGCATGTAAGCGGATTAAAGTTGCTTTTTATGCTCTAGTGTATAAAGTAAAATCATCTGTCACGACCTTTATTGACTGTAATTAAATGGCATCCCTACAAACTGTCACTGCTGCAGCTGGCGGCCGGTCCACATGCAGTCAGCAGCAGAAGTTGCTAAGCGACCGAGGTGTTCAAAATTACCTTGACACGCTCTTGTTCTCTTAACAATAAAGTCGCGTCAAGATCATTTTGAACACCTGGCCCGCTTAGCAACTTCTGCTGCTGTCGTTCTCATTTCTTGAGTTTTTCACGTCTCGCTGCGCTTGTGGTTCAATTTTGAATTTTTCGTTTTCCCCGGTATTAGCACGAGGTGTTAAATAATAACTTCGCCCCCTTGTAAAACAAATGACCTGCTAGTTTATTGTTTTATCTTCATGAAAAAAATATAAATGGTGAAGTGTTTTATGCGAACATTTCACCCACACAAACAAGTGGGTCTAAGTTTTTAGTTACCTATAGTCAAGGATAAACTTTATACATGTATAATCAATCATATGTTACTCTTCGAAGGCCGCAAAAATATATGTGACGTTATCTATGAAAAGTGACCTTATTGTCGATGGCGCTTACGCCATTATTAACGATGCTCCGATATAAATACAATGCCGCGCGACGCTGTGCGGCGTAAGCGCCATCGACAACAAGGTCCCTTTTGATAGATAATGCCCCATATGCGCTCTTATGGCTCTACAAATAGGATCGTGTCAGATAATTTTGCGGCCTTCATTCTGTAGCGTATTATTGCAGGTGACTGTACTTAGTCCATATTTTTATCACATGTAAATTAAGAAGTTTCACTTTCAAAATCAAAACGCGCAAAAATGACGAAATAATTCTCGAAAATTTCTCTCACTCATAAATTGTAAGTGCAAAGAAAACAATAAGAATACAAACTTAAACGTGCAGTTGATGACAAGGACATTGCGGGGACAGCGCTTGATAATTGCTCGTGCGCAATGTTTGTCAGGCGCAAATGATTATTTGGTAAAAATGTGAAAAGTCATGATGATGAGTTATAAAATGCATAGAGTAGCGAAATGGTAGGTAGGTATTTTTAATTAATTTAATTTAAATGTAATATAGTTATAAGATTTAACTTAGGTATACGTTTTATGGATTCCGTATTGTCCGAAATAATTGTTTTTGTTTTAAATAAATAATGCATGTTAAGTATCGGGTCGACTCTACTTCTCATATTAGTTCATTTAATTATTAATAATTAAAAAAAAATGTAAACAGGCCCATTTGAACGTACACTGAAATCATAATGACATCTAAATAATGCCTAATTCCATCATTATGATAATTATCATTCTGTACTCCTAGTGTAAATTTCATTCGATAGCGTGACGTGACGTACGCGTTTGCATTAAGTGTCATATATGTATGGGATTTTGAGTTTCCAAAACGACCCGCTTGGCGCGCTGTTCAAAATCCTATACAAAAAAATAGACATAACGATAACGCGAACGCTCGTCACGCTATCGAATAAAATGTACACTAGCGGTTCCGATGTACGATTGAATTGGCCGTGGAGTCAATATAAAGTTAAAGTTACATTAATTGCACAGTCAAATGTTTCTACACGGGTGAATTATATATCATATTGAATACCCGTCTGCGAATTAACAACTTGATATCTGTACCCGTTTTTGAGAAATAACATTTTTTTTATTTTATATTTTATACTACCTAAACAGTAATTTCACACTAGAGATTTTTTGAAGAATGGGCTATGAAGCTTACACGACTACACGGTCAGAATTTCTCCCGACAATAATATTAATTATAGATTTAATGAAAAAAACAATAATTTTGTAAGTTTTTCATGACCGAGAATTTCCCACACTGAGAGAAAACTTTACTATTGTGGTTAATAGTATTTGTTTCGATCATGTTTAATTTATCTGCCCGAGGAACTGCTATATTCGCAGAATAGCAGCATGATTTTGGAAACAAACAGAAAATAATGTTCTACACAATTAATGGACACTTCTAGTTTTTTGGCAGTAACTGTACAAGTTATTAAAGAATAACATACTTATTTTTCTCGCAATAATTAAATCAATTTCCAGCATAAAAAGTCAATGAAGTATGCTGTATTTCCAGGCTTCCACAGAGGCCAAGTCAAACTTTGTTTAAGATGTCAAAAAGATATTAAGATATTATCATTCGCCCAACCATCTCGCTCGCACCAATACATATTTCATCTAGTACGAGTGAAATGCACGCGCGAATGATATAAAATGACATCTTTTATAACAAAGTTCGAATTAGCATCAAGGTATATTAGGAAAATATACCTTATGACTTATGGCATTGCGTTAAGGTTTAATAATTCAATGCATAAAGTGTCTGTGTTTATGTGAAAAATGATAGGTGTCAATTTTTATATCTATTCACAAAACGTTTAGAATACAGGATGCACAGTCAGATATAAATAGACCCTTGAAGTCTTACAACTATTTATGATACTGGATCTCAAGCTTATTTGGTTAGTAAGTACCGTCCACCAAGTTATACTTCGAATAGCCACCCGGACAAATTCCAAAGCTAATTTTGAATTTTAAAATTTGACAATTCACGAGAAGAGTAACGTAACGTCAAAGGATATGTTTGTCCCTTTTCAACGATCCTGTCATCCGATGCTTGAGTAGAGTGAAACTAAAAGAAGCAAATGTGAGCAATTCGTAACGCTTAGTTTTTGTTAGCGATAGCGCATCGCGACATGAGAACTAGTATGAGCCTGGCCCTCGATTACGTATAATTGCAAGGAAACTTGGGATCAAGTTATCTTAGTCAATTTAGAGCAGTTGGAAATCAACTCATTGTGAAAATTTTGAACGTTTTCAAATAATTTGTTGGATTAAGTAGTAAAAGTATTACAGTATGTTATATATTTGTGATCTACTCACAAGGCCCTTTCATTTGGTACCCCACATGGTATGTTTAAAAGAAAAATGGTAAAAACTTTGCGTCACAGCATAGTACCCTCACCACTTTCGCGCTTGTCATCTCATATATTTGTGTTCAGGATATTATTTTTATTTATTTATTTGGAAATTTAATTCAGGCAACAAGGCCCATATTACACATACCTTACAGACTAACATACATATGTATTTTATAAACTTAAAACTAAACTACTATTATACTGAATGCACTGATACCAAATATACTCATATCCGAGACGACATGAGCGTAAATTTTTCTAGAAGACTTTTCGAGAAAAGGCCAGGCTACAATATCTTTACAGGTTGATTGATACTGAGTGTATTAACACCATGTTCACCCATATCCAAGACGATATGAACGAAAAGTAACCTAAAGCCACCCTACCAACATTTTCGTAACAATGAGAGATTATTTCTTGAAAATAATGTTGTAATATAAACTCCTTGTAGAGCACCTACCTGCGAAGAGATCGTGCTGTCAAAGTTGTTAATGATTTAATATAATATTGTTAATTAACTAAAGTTTTATTAATGCATCATTTCATCTTATACACCGCGGGACTTAATAACCCGAAAGATTTAAACCACGTATTTTTGACGATAGTACGAGTAAATAATGTTATATCAACATGGGTCCAATTATGTATTTTAATTAAACTACTATTTCAGTACAAATTAAATCATATTAATTTACCGCTTCTTTGTGAACAAACCTTTACTTCAGAGAGTGAGCGAGTTTAATTAATCTCAAGTAGAGAAACAGAGAGCGAGCATGACATTTCACGAATCACTCCGATATCATACGATGCACGGCGAATGCAGTGACATGTGTTCCATGACAAGAAGTGTCAAGTTATGTCTAGGATCATGTTTACGTTGAAATTATTTCAATTGATTGGCACCTCAAAAACCACAAATTGTATCAAAACTTTATTAATTACTACAACAGTAGGTACAGTGCAGTTATTATTGTTGAAACTTTGCGATAAAATCTTTTTTCACCTCAGCAGCAAATGCGATTTTGTTCACTGTTTTTAAGTAGCAAAGTACCCTTGTTCGAGCTGCTGAGGTGAAAAAAGATTTTATCTTACCTTAATATTCAAATGTCATTTCAACATGCGGGGTCTAATACAAGTTCAAAATACTTGGATTTTATTATCTCTGTCCCTTTCACGTCGTTAGCAAAAAGAAAGAGACAAAAAAATTTTCAAACGACATTCAACGGTATATTGACGGTTTATAATAGACCCCCGAAAACCGTCAGAACGCATCGTTCCAAAACACATACAAGTATGAATTCTTAATATGTAATTAATGAAAATAAAGTTTCAGATTTGATAAAAACTGATAAAAACACTATATTTTACGTAATTTATTGTACGATTAAAATAATGAACTCAAAAAATACACAGTATATCACGTAAAATAAATAATTATACTTTTAAGAATCTCTACAATAGTTTACAAATAGTAAGTACCTATCCGTAATTCGGACCGTATCTTACAATGTTTTTTTTTTTACAAAAAAAAAGTTGCCGATTCAAATGTCAATCAATTGATGGTCGTTGTTTTCATATATTACCTATTTTACTGAAATTTACTACGTTTGTTTAAACAAACGTTTTTGTGTTTGATTGCGGTAATTATACTTAATTGTTAGTATATGGTAGTGCCTTTAAACCAATATTTATGCGGAAATAAAAATACGCGGGGAAATATGTATGGGAGCCCTCAAGACACCAGAAGGGATTTTAAGTGGACTGTATGTTAGGAAATTAAAATAAGAAAGTACTTGTTTGACGCCCAGATTTAAGGATTAGGAGAAATGCCTGCGCACATACCTGGTGATCTCGTTGTAGGATTCTTCAGCTGGCCAGCACTTTATAAAACCTTTCCCAAACTTCAGCGTCAGTACACCTGTGCCACTTTCACTCCGTTTGTAACAGTTTTTGCTAATTTCACATTACATTTTGATTTATTTCAATTAGAAGATGCGTTTAGGTCCGCATCGATTCAGGAACTGATTCGACAAGATGGCGTCTCATAGGACTGCCGTGAAGCGAGACGGTAATACGGCTTTGTGCGCGTTGGCAAAGGATAGGTAGCTTGGAAGGGTATAGAACGTTTCACAAGTACCTACATTTAAAATAATAGGAAAAAACTACCTTAAATAAAAATATCAAATTTGAAACTCAACATCCCCCCGGCCTTGAAGGAACCCTTCAAAGAAAAGGATGTAAAGAGCCAAAGTGCTCAAACTATAAAAAATATAATCGCGGCATATGGTCATTGTGCCAAGTTACTTGCTAAGTTCGTAGTAAAAGTACAAAACAATAAATTAACCTAACACCTCAACCAAAAAAAAAAAGGTTAAAAAATAATAATGCACAACAATCGTGCCAATAAACTAAGAAGTACAACGTACATATAAGCTAAGCTAACTTAAGTATTATATTTAATTGGTCTATATTAGACGCGAGCTAAACCTAAGATTCTTAACTAAAATAAGACTCCTATTGAGTCGGTAACGGACATAACCGTATGACTGGACGTTTATACGTTCCAGTCTTCGTCTTTACTTCCGCCACGCGTATGACTCCGTCTTGGCTATTAGGATAGACGTTGGTTATAATTCCTATTGGCCATTGTAAAGGCGGAGCGTTATCAACGCTTAATATTACTACGGTACCAATTTGAATTGGATTTGAAGGAGTATTCCACTTTTCACGTTGTTGCAAATTATGTAAATACTCCGTTTTGAATCGCTTCCAATACGACTGCACTAGTGAGTCCATTAATGAAAACCGTGACAGCAAATCGGGGCGTTCATCAGATAAATCAGCCGCGGGTAAAAATTCCAACGGAGACGTGGTCAAAAAATGAGAAGGAGTAAGCGCGAGCGGTTCGGAAGGATCAGAGCTTAAAGCATACAAAGGACGGCTGTTAAGTAAAGCTTCTACCTGAGTAAGGACTGTTTCCATCTCCTGAAAGGTTAGGATCTGCTTTCCTATTACTCTGAACAATAAGGTCTTGGTGCTTTTTATGTTAGCTTCCCATATACCTCCGAAATGGCTAGCGGTAGGAGGATTCATTTTCCAAGTAATGCGATGTTTCGCGAGCTCGTCGCTGAAAGTTTTATAGTAATCGTCCGATTGTAAAAGATCGTGAAGCTCTTTAAAATAAGCCTTTGCGGATACAAAATTTGTCCCGTTATCCGAGTAAACAAAGCTACAGGGACCTCGTCGCGATAAAAAGCGCTTGAAAGCGTCTATGAAACATGCAGAGGTTAGATTTGAGGCCAGTTCTATGTGAACGGCTTTCGTAACGAGGCAAATAAAAAGGCATATATAAGCCTTAACGCTGCGTACGCCACGTTTTCTGTAAGGAGTAACATACAGAGGTCCAGCAAAGTCTATACCCGTATGCATAAAGGCCTTACATTGCTCTAAGCGACATTTCGGCAAGTCTGACATAAGAGGAAAAGTAGGTCTAGGATTTAACCTAAAACAGCGGTTGCATTTTTGTGTGCGTTGCCGAACAACGCGACGCGCGGATATAATCCAAAATTTAGTTTTTAATATTGCAACTAAATGTTGAGGCCCTGCGTGCAGGTTATTGCGGTGATAAAAATCAATTATTAAATCTACGATATGACCTTTTTTAGGTAAAATTATAGGGTGCTTAGATGCGTAATCGAGCGATGAGTTCGATAAGCGACCTCCAACGCGTAAAATTCCATCAGAAAGGAAAGGAAACAGTTTCTGTAACTTTAACGAGCATTTGCGTCCTTTTGAAATGGATTTCATGTCAGCTGAGAAGTGTGCATCTTGTACCGCTCTTATAATTTCAAGTTCAGCGGTATTTAGGTCATTAGCGGTAATTACATCATTTCGCGGTAACTTCTTTAGAAACCGAAGCACATAAACAGAAATTCGAAGAAGTTTGTTCCAAGTAGAACAGCGAAGGGCGAGCGTCAAAAGAGGGTGATCAATTTTAGCGACCTCCGTGGTCACGTGGGACAAAGTTTTCTCTTCGGGCAGGTGCGACCGATTTGGAACGAACCTTTGCATAGGCCAACACTCTACGGGTTGTGATAACCAAGCGGGACCTTTAAACCAAAGCTCATGCTGGAGCAATTGCGAAGGAGTAAGACCACGTGACACGCAGTCACCAGGGTTTTGCGAACCTGCAACGTGATATAAGTTGTCAGGTGAAATATTTGTTTGAATTTGCGAAATGCGATTAGCGACGTAAGTGTCTTGTTAATTTAATTAGTAGAGAGCAAAACGAGATGTAAAGAAAACTTGGAGCCCGATTCAAATTTAACCGCTTGTTATGGTTTTGATCTTATTTTAATGTGACCTTGAAGATCGCTCACGCTCCTCAAGAGTCAATCACAAAGACCATCGTTAAGATCGTATCAAAACTAGTTCAAAATATATTTTTATTATAACTTTTTAACCAAATTTGCCTTTGTCATAAAATTTACTTTACGCTAACATGTTAGGTAGAGGCACGGTAGAGGATATCGAAATTATATAAATCACAAGTAGATCAAACAAATATTTTCCAAATGTTCAATTAGCAGTGAAAGGTAAAGTCCAAAATCCATACAACACGCAATTTTAAAAAAAATACAGTAAGTAATAATCATAAAATTTTGTTCAATGACCGGTTAATGAACGGATTTTAGTGGTAGCGAAGTAAATCTATGTGGAGAGGCGACCGACCAACATAAGGCGACCTCTGAGTCTGAAAATGCATAAATATTATTTATTTTATGCCTATTCGACATAGTCTCGTAAACTTCCTTAAGAAGTTTAGAAAGAAGTAATATTCCGCAAAGTTCCAAACGAGCAAGAGTGACTTTGGGTTTAGCGGAAGCGACTCTAGACTTTGAGCAAAGCAACGTAACCACGGGCGGCTCGTCGCTATTCACGACGTGTGAATATATAACACAGCCGTATGCGGATTCGCTGGCGTCGGAAAAACCAACCAACGAAACTTGAGACCTCCTTTCAATGCCTAAATGACGAGGAAAATTAAGCTGAGATATTTGCGGTAGCTCGGCTAAATATTGTTGCCACTGCTTAACAATGTGCGAGGGGAGCTCTTCGTCCCAATCGATAGAAAGAAGCCAAAGCTGCTTAATAATCAATTTGGCATACAAAATAACTGGGCCGACGAGTCCTAAGACATCGTACAGGCGTGCGGTAGCCGAAAGAATGGCGCGCTTGGTACAAACGGACGGAGGACTCGAAATGTCAAAAGCAAAGCTGTCTCGTGCAGGTAACCATTTCAAACCTAAAACCTTAAAAGTACTTCCGTCATCGAAGGAAATAGATTTAGATTGTCGGTGCGACTCAGGTATATGTTCGAGCAATTCGCGTGAATTCGACGACCACTTAAGTAAATCGAATCCACCTGCCTTGAAAAAGGCGATCAACTCATCTGCTATCTTAACGGCTTCCTCGGGTGAAGAAGCGGAAGAAGCGAGGTCGTCCATATAGACATCTCTTCCGAGCACAGAGGCTGCCTTCGGCCATTTGTGCCGCTCATCGGCAGCTAACTGACGTAAAGTCCGAATTGCCAAAAAAGCTGAAGGTCGAAGTCCAAACGTCACACGCGTGAACGTTAACACTTCGAGCGGGTCGGTATCAAAAAACCGATATAAAATCCGTTGATATTTGCGGTGCGAAGAGTTCACATAAATGCATAAGTACATTTGTTTTACATCAGCGAAAAATGCTGTTTTATAAATTCGCACATTTAATAAAATGTGAAAAGTATTCGCCTGTAGGTTACATCCAGAATACAAAATATCATTTAAAGATAAACCTGTATCTGTCTTTGAACTTCCGTCCAGGACCGGTCTCACTTTTGTACTTATTTTATCGCTACGTAATACAGGGTGGTGCGGTAGATAAAATCCAGGAGTGTTAGATTCGTCATCAGTTGACGCGCGGGTGAGTATACCTTTATCAAGATAGTCGCGAATAACTTCGTCGTATCCAGATTTAAGTTCAGGATTTTTAGCGAATTTCTTTTCCAAAAGTAAAAAACGCCTTTTTGCGGTGTTAAAGGAATCGCCCAATATTTGAGGATCGTCTTTAAACGGAAGGTCCACGGTATAACTGCCGTCAGTATTACGGACAGTGGTTGAAGCGTAAATATTCTCACATTTTTGATCTTCTGGACTTAAAAAAGTACGCGAAGGTATTTCTTCTACTGCCCAAAAGTTCTCAACGAGCCTATGAAGAGGATCGCTAGTAAACGCGCAAAGAGTGCGAGAAGCGGTAGGCGGGTTAACTATAGCGGCGTCACCCATTATTACGTACCCTAAGGTCGTTTCTAAAGCGGTAGGTATGGTAGGATCCGAACTCTCGATTTTCTTAGAGAGCAATATTTTGCAATAAACATTAACCCCCAAGAGTATATCTATAGGTCCAGGTTCCGAAAAACCATCATCGGCGAGCGTTAAGTCACGAGCAAAATCCACAACCTCCTTATTTACACGCGAGTCGGGTAACTGTGAAGTTATGCGATCTACTATCAGCGGGCGGATCGAATATTTATAAGAATCATCTAATAAAGATGAAAAGGTGAGCGCGGTATTGCCCTTTGTCTTGAGAGTTATTTCTCCCAAGCCAGAGGCTTCAGTAATATGTAGCGGTTTATTCATAGCAAGCGAAAGACGTTTGCAACAAGCGACAGTAATATAGTCCGACATTGATCCCGGATCAATTAACGCGCGAAGGATATGCGTGCGGTTTAAGGAATCAATAACCTTAATTTTAGCGGTTGCGAGTAAAGCGGTGGTTAGGCATGGACCACTATTGTCCTTACATGCCATAGTGCGGATGGATGCGGAATTTACCTCATGAGGAGGCGGCAAGCTATTTTCGACCTTAACTGCGGCAATCGCAGAGTCTACATTAGCTTGAACGGGGTTATCGGCCCGTACACCTGAACAGGCGGGGGTCGAGTCATAAGCGGTAGCGGGTGCGGAAGTGACAACATTATTTGTTGTCGCGGGAAAACAATTATTAGAAGCGGGTGCGGATACCACTGCACTAACGTTGCAGTGCGATTTCTCTTTCGTATTGAAATGTAACATCGAATGATGTCTCAACGAACAATGAGAACAATGGCGCTTGGAAGTGCAAGCATTCGTCTTATGTTTCACACTTAAGCAGTTGTTACAATAAGCGTTTGATTTTATAAAATTAAACCTGTCGTGCGGTGTCATTTTATTAAAAGATTGACATGAATATAAATGCTCATGTTGTTTATTTTTACACAGTGAACATTTATCGCTAGCGCTTGTGCCGTTGGCCGCATCTGTGTTTACAAACGATTTAGTTTTTTGCAACAAGCGTTGTTTAGCGGAATTATCAACCGGTTTACTAATTGTCGCATTTGGCGAACGGGATAAAACTTTGTTTTGTTCTTTGATAAACTCAATTAAATTTTGATAAGAAGGAATCTTCTCTTTGCGGTATGTAATTTCGAACAATTTAATTGTATCGGAATCCAACTTTTGCAGCGCTAAATGTAACAACATGAAGTCGGTTAAGTCACTCAGATTCAACTGCTTAAGAGCTTCGACAGACGAGTTAAATTTATTTATGAATGAATCCAAGCTGGCGGCGTTGGTTGCGGTTAATTGTTTAAATGTTAGCAGCTGATTAAAATACGCTGACGCTAACGAACGTGGATCATCGTATTTTTGTATTAATGCGTTCCAAATAATTGGATAATTTTCAGCGGTCGTGGGCAAGCCGGAGCAAACATTTGCTGCGTTGCCAATTAATTTGCCAACCAAATAGTACACCTTTTCGCTGTCAGTCAGCGATGCGTTTTCGTGAATAATACTTTTAAACTGTTGGTAAAACAAAGGCCAGTTTTTGACATCTCCGTCAAAAGAAACTAACTCCAATTTAGGCAGGCGGCATTTTGGTTTCGGAGAATTTGCCGGTTCAGAGGGAATCTTGGATTCGTTATCTATCAGAACTTGCTTAATATAACAAAACATTTCTTCAAAGGTCGTCCATGACTCGTAATCTATTTCAGAGTCAGGGTGCAGTTGCAATTGCAATAAATTATATGACTCTAAGACGGCTTGGTAGTCTTCACGCATCTTGTCTAAATTTAATGCACTCGTGTGAAATGCCCTATATTGTGTAGGATCGGTTTCCGCCTTGTAAGCAAGTTCCAAGATGTTTTCTACGCGCTTGTATATAACGTCGCGCCGAACTGTATAGAGGGCTAGCTGATTTTTGTTTGTATTGTAATCATCGCTAGAAAAGCCTTCGCTGCCTTTTCTATTCTTTGAATTCTTTGTCATTTTTATTGAGTAGGTATGAATAAGTCTTGCAATAAAACTAAAATTAAACCGTCGTAAATAAATAATGTACCTACGAGTTATTTGTATGAAGGTGTAGTGTACTATTTAGTTTAGCAATTCGACTAAACGTATTTATAGTATTTATACGGATGGAATAAAATATATGCGATTTAAATAAATGAGTTCCTGTTGAAAATAGGTATACCTAACGAATACTTAGCTGCGGTCAACGCCGTTATATAGCGAACGGAATATTTTTCTACCCGAAATATTTGAGCGAGCGGTGTGGCGTTATACTGTGCCGTGCAATCGTATAGGAGCGAAACGAGCGGAATGAATGAACGTAGCCGAACAAATCCGAACTATCACGAATGACTTGAAATAAGCCTATTTCCAAGATGGCTAACAATTATGAAATGTGAACAAAGGAAAAGTGGAACACGTGTATAAGTATGTTTGTCATAAAAATAAAATAAAATAGGTAATAACCTACGATCTATCGTACTTCGCAACGCGGAGCGGAAACAAAATGAAATAACTGCCGATGCGGGAGATAAAATAGGATAATTTGACAGAATATTTCAGTTACAAAGCACAATGACCATATAGCTAGCGGGATATTTATGACAAATGGTTAAAAATCCGGTACGAATGGACCAAAATTTTATGGTAGTGCCTTTAAACCAATATTTATGCGGAAATAAAAATACGCGGGGAAATATGTATGGGAGCCCTCAAGACACCAGAAGGGATTTTAAGTGGACTGTATGTTAGGAAATTAAAATAAGAAAGTACTTGTTTGACGCCCAGATTTAAGGATTAGGAGAAATGCCTGCGCACATACCTGGTGATCTCGTTGTAGGATTCTTCAGCTGGCCAGCACTTTATAAAACCTTTCCCAAACTTCAGCGTCAGTACACCTGTGCCACTTTCACTCCGTTTGTAACAGTTTTTGCTAATTTCACATTACATTTTGATTTATTTCAATTAGAAGATGCGTTTAGGTCCGCATCGATTCAGGAACTGATTCGACAAGATGGCGTCTCATAGGACTGCCGTGAAGCGAGACGGTAATACGGCTTTGTGCGCGTTGGCAAAGGATAGGTAGCTTGGAAGGGTATAGAACGTTTCACAAGTACCTACATTTAAAATAATAGGAAAAAACTACCTTAAATAAAAATATCAAATTTGAAACTCAACAGTATATCTTAAGAAACATGACTAAATAGGTAAGTGATGAAGAAGGATTACATTTTTCGGGTTGTCTAAATGTTCTTACTGCTGAGGTGAAAAGTTTTATGAACTACACGAGATCAAAGTTATTTACATCTCGTGCGCTTTTGAGTCCCTTACTACGCTCAAGATTCTAAATTAGATTCACTCGCTACGCTCGTGAGTCTACTATAGAATCTTTCGCTTGCACGGGACTCAAAATAAGCACTCGAAGAAATATCAAACTTTGATCTCTTGTTGTACAAATAACTATTCTTTGAGTGAGGTAACCAAAGCCATTAACCATGATTATATCCGAAAGAAATCATCTATACATATAATAAAGCTGAAGAGGGTCGAAAGTCTGTACATGGAAGATATTCGAAAAAAAGTTGGTTGGGGATACTTAGAATCGATAACAGAACACGTTCCAACAGTTTTTAGAATTTTTGTCTGTTTGTCTGTTTGTCTGTTTATCTGTTTGTCTGTTTATCTGTTTATTTGACCGCGCATCACGTGAAAACGGCTGAACGGATTTTGATGAAAACTTTACTAATCTGTCAAGAAAATCCCTGGCCATATTTTAGGCTAAAAAAATTCAACCCCTAAAAGGGGGGGTGGCCACTACACTCAATTAAGTTATGTTTGCACCTGATCTTATGGTGCCAACTTAAGAAAGTGGTGCAAACTTTTTTTTTGTATAGGTACTTTGTAAAAAAAACATTTTTTTTAATCAATGTGTAACGTCTTTGCAAACACATAATAAATCACATCTATAGACGGGTCTATTGACAATAATTAACATTATGTGAAGTGGGTGGTTTGAAAATATGATGTCTACCCCAAACTTTTTCATACACTTTTCGTCGGGTAGTTGCACAAATCTCTGTTTTGACATTTTGTTAGGACATCAGTTAGCCGCGACCACGACCAGTGAAACCTGTGTCGAAACGTTGGTAAATAAAGGTAATAAAATAAATTTCGAGATAGGCCCATCTATAAATGTACTGTTCTACACTTAGGTATACTGTTCATGTTCTGTGTTTAAGCACTGACAGCCTGGACGCTACGGGCCGCGGCCCTACGTGGAGCTCGGCCTTTGGCCTTCGCACTTAGGCACTTATACTATTGTTCTGTGATTAGGTACTGACATCCTGGACGCTTCGCTACGCGGAGCTCGGCCTTCGCATTTAGACACTTATATTATTGTTCTTTGTTTAAGCACTGACAGCCTGATGGACGCTTCGGGCCTTCAGCCCTACATGGAGCTCGGCCTTCGGCTTTCGCATTAGATATCCACACCAAAATTTCACGTAAACCATTGCGGCTGTGTCCCTGACATAGCCTCTGACAATTTTTTTCTATCAAAAAAATTCGCGCTCGCTACGCTCGCGTTTTTCACTTTTAGAGCTAAGCCTACTTTGATGAAGGTAGCATTCTGGGCACCCTACCGAGCGACTACTTCTACGACTTAAGCACTGACATCCTAGACGCTTCGGGCCTTCGACCGTACGCGGAGCTCGGCCTTCGACCTTCGCATTTAGACACTTATACCATTGTTCTGTGTTTAAGCACTGACAGCCTGGACACTTCGGGCCTTCGGCTCTAAGCGGAGCTCGGCCTTCGGCCTTCGCATTTAGACACTTATATTATTGTTCTGTGATTAAGCACTGACATCCTGGACGCTTCGGGCCTTCGGCCCTACATGGAGCTCGGCCTTCGGCTTTCGCATTAGATATCCACATCAAAATTTCACGTAAACCACTGCGGCTATGTCCCTGACATAGCCTCTCTACATTTTTTTTTCTATCAAAAAAATTTCGCGCTCGCTACGCTCGCGTTTTTAATACTATTTTAAAGGTTAAGCCTAATTTGATAAAGGTGGCATTCTGGGCACCCTACCGAGCGACTACTACTAAGACTTAAGCACCGACATCATGGACGCTTCGGGCCTACGGCCCTACGCGGAGCTCGGCCTTCGGCCTTCGCATTTAGACACTGATACCATTGTTCTGTGATTAATCACTGACATTCTGGACGCTTCGGGCCTTCAACCCTACACGAAGCTCGGCCTTCGTATTTAGACACTTATACTATTGTTCTGTGCTTAAGCACTGACAGCCGGACGCTTCGGGCCTTCGGCCCTACATTGAGCTCGGCCTTCGGCTTTCGCATTAGATATCCACACCAACGTTTCACGTAACCATTTCGGCTGTGTCCCTGACATAGCTTCTCTCAATTTTTTTTTATCTAAAAGATTTCGCGCTCGCTACGCTCGCGTTTTTAATATGATTTTAAGGGTTAAGCCTAATTTAATAAATATGGCATTCTGGGCACCCTACCAAGCGACTACGACTTAGGCCATTTTTTTTTATTTAAGTGTTATTTAATAAATAACACTTAAAAAAACTTATAATTAAACATTTTTTTTACACTATTAAAAGTAATCCCCGGTACATACATATATGTAGATATTTAGTTGTGCATACATAAAAATAACTGTAAATAAAGTGTAAATACTCGGCCTCAAGTTTTTGGTATCTATAATATTCTCCTTTCCTCTAATCTTACTTCTAACTAATATAATATTAGACCTAAATTCGAAAGTTTGTTGAAGTATAGATTTCTATGTGTATAATTCTTAATTTTTCATGCTCAGAATGATTTGACTGGAGGACAGAATTGGATGATATTTGCCATGGACATGATTTGGATAGGTACAGTCAAAAATGTAAAAATACAAAAGTAGTACTGTATTGTCCGTTATACATCTACTACTCTCATATCGTCTAAATCACGTCTAATATTGGAATAAGGGCGAAAAAAAACGATTGGTTTTGGAGTGTAGTTTTGTTTAGTGGTACCTACCTAATTGTAAAATATTTTATCTGGACTTCAGTCAGTTCAGTCCGCTAATCGTATCCATCTGTCAACTTTACTTCAAGTTCCGCCTCCAGAGGAGAGAAAGAAAAATTAGGGATGAATTAGCTTACTGACACAGACCGAATTCCACGCGGGCGGAGCCGCGGGCACAGCTAGTGCCTCTTATTGTTTTAACTCATACTACAGCTGGAAAGGGATGATTACTTTGTTAAAATCAATGAATGACCTTTTGTTAAAATATCGATCATGCTTATCAGTACGTATTTTAAATTCTCGATGTGTTAATTTATACTGAGTAAAGTAAAATAAACAACTATGTTAAACAATTACGCTTTTTTATTAATTTAATGAATTAGGTTTTCGAAGTGTGTACCACCGTGTTCAGCACAAAGATTTAATTTTAAACGGATTTCATTATTTAGGTTTACAAAAGTGTTCTTTATTTCTTCTCCAGAGTTCACTGGTGTTGAGTATTCCTTCCTTATCTTTCAGAGTTCCCCATAGAAAAAAAACCAATGGCGTTAAGTCGGGTGACCGGGCGGGCCAGGTTAGGACGTTGCTTCCACGGCCAATCCACCTCTCAGGGTATTGTTTATCTAGCCAATTTACGAACTTCTAGGCTGAAGTGGGTCCGTCGTGCCGGAAGCACATAGTTCTTCGGGTTTCCAAATCCGTACACAAAGTGAATATCCGCTAAATGAGCCGGAGGATAATGCGGCATGGCGAATTTTATTTATTACAGTCAATCAAATTTAAAGATTTTATCTTGCGCATATCTTGCGTGACATATGAAATATGTCATTTTATTGACATCAATTTCGTCATTTTCGTCAAACTATCAGCTAGTTATCGTGAAGGTAAATAGTTTGCACTCTCGTGAACAGAACAAAATTTAGGTAGTGAAACCTTTTTGTAGGATAGATACCAAACTTAATTACGTGAAACTGGCTAATAACCATGCAGTTAGTGCTTCTGCGTGTAAAAATAGTTGGTGGATATGTCACGCATAAGGGTGTGTTAGAATTGAGATTTTTTAACTTGTGATTTGTTTTAAAGAATTAATATCTCTTAAATTAAGGGTTTTTGGACTATGTGTTATATAACTTTATATACTCTAATTAGGCTCTAAAATCGTTGGTTTAAATCTTTCGGGTTATTAAATCCCGCGGTGTATATAACCCTATTACCCTTTGAATGACCTTTTTCACGTTTTCTACAGCAATGCAGTCGACTGCAGCAATTTTGAAGTGCGACATTGCTACCGACTGCATTACTGTGGTAAATGTCAAAATCGAAGTTCCTGTCTGGATTTTGGCGTCCATTAAAAATAAATAATCAAAGGAGGTCATCGATCAAATGGCCCGGAGGACAAGCCATCGTTAACTGGTAGAGAATGCCTTATGGCATTAAGTCCGCCTCTTGTACTATAAGGTTTTTATTTTGTGCAATAAAGATTAACCACTTTATTCATAAACTTTACGGGCCTGATTTAGTTCAATTATGTTTATCCTTTACTTACAAATACATAAGTTAAAGTGACAGATAAGGACAAACGATTGTTACTATTATTAGCTAATTGAGGTTTGTAGCGCGTTTATGAATAAGGGGTTAAAGAAATAAAATAAATACAGATGATGACAGTAATTATATACGCATTTTATTACGGAGAAAGATTTAATATTGGGTGTAAATGAAACGGGAATTGGAAATATAAAATAAAATGATATTATATTATTCATTTCCGTAAGTCAAACCATCATCTTTATTAGCACTGACATAACGCTCAACTTCGCACAAACCGTATGGTTTTTCACTAAGGAGTGATATATTCTCTTTGCGCTAAACTTTATGGTGGGTAGACAAGTCTGTATACTTGTTTGGAACTAACTGCCACAGTCTGTCATAGCCATGTCATAGCCTCATAGCTGACATATGTGACATATACAGTGAAACTTGGTTAAGTGGGAGTTGGGACCCGGATAAGTGAGAAAACTCTATAACTGAGATACATGCTGCGGTCCCGACACTTTACCACTGAATTACCTCTGTTAGTGAGAAAACAGAGACCTCTGTATCTGAGATTAGTCCTGTCGATTTTATCGTCAAAATTACCTCTATAACTGAGACAGTGAGTGTTTTTGACCTCTTTTACTGAGACTATGTTTTAAAGACTTTTTGCTAACTTGTTTTTCTTGAATTTTATATTGTATTAACCTCTGTTACTGAGATGCTGTCAACTTCGAACCTCTTTAACTAAGACCTATGTAGGACGCAAATAAATTTCCGTTTCGTTCTTAGTCTACCCGCAAATTACTTATTGTGCATAATGAGATGAGTCTCGAGTTAGTTTAGTTGAGCTATCATACGGGTGTTTACATATTTGAGATATGCCGAAACGAAGGCTTAAGTCTTTATCCAATACGTGAAAAACAAAAGTTCATATCCATTTTTGAAAGTGGAAAGACACGCGATGAAGTCTGTGTGGAATTTAATGTGCCAAAATCGACTGTATATCGAATAATTAAAAATAAAGACAAAATTCAGTCTCAATTTTCGGACGGACAAGGAAAACTAAAACGTATACGTATATCAGAATATCCTGAACATGAAAAGTGCCTGTTAACATGGATCAAGCAACTTCGTGACAAAAATATTCCGATAAGTGGGCCAATGATTAAACAGAAGGCACAAGATTTTTCGCAAAGGATCGGCATTGATAATTTTTGTGGCAGTAATGGTTGGTTGGACGGGTTTAAAAAAAAATTTTTTTTTGAGTGATTCATTTGTGTGTACAAAATACGAACTTGATTATTTTTGTTGACCTATATATGTATCTAGAGATTACAACTGTATGTTTAATGTTTACAAACAAGGTTGTTTTATTTAATAATCTCACCTCTGTAACTGAACTAACCAGTATTCTGACCTCTATTACTGAAACCCTCTTTAAGTGAGACAAATATTTTTATTAGCCTCGATATCTGAGAAAACTGTGTAAGTGGGAAACCTGTTTAAGTGAGACTAATTCGCAGGTCCCTTGAGATCTCAGTTATCCAGGTTTCACTGTAGAAGATACCGCAATGTATGCATGCATTGCGCGTTTTATAGGAGCTTGGCCTGAGGTGTGTTAAGTAAGCGCGCAACGCATACCGATGAAACTGGGTAAGTCATGGGAGAATTAACGGTCGACCGGATCGCGAACTCTCGGCTGTTGAAGCGGAACGATCGTCTGCCGCGAACATTGAAGTGAGACGGAGATATGGAAGTCGATAAAACGTTCTCTACAGTGAATCAGTACCCGCCATTTAGGGTAATTTAAATAGCTTGGATGATTTAATAATGGTTTTATTCCATACAATATTACATATACGTGGGAGATTTTTTAGGGTTCCGTAGCCAAATGGCAAAAAACGGAACCCTTATAGATTCGTCATGTCTGTCTGTCTGTCCGTCTGTCCGTCTGTCTGTCCGTCCGTATGTCACAGCCACTTTTCTCCGAAACTATAAGAACTATACTGTTGAAACTTGGTAAGTAGATGTATTCTGTAAACCGCATTAAGATTTTCACACAAAAATAGAAAAAAAACAATAAATTTTTGGGGTTCCCCATACTTCAAACTGAAACTCAAAAATTTTTTTTTCATCAAACCCATACGTGTGGGGTATCTATGGATAGGTCTTCAAAAATGATATTGAGGTTTCTAATATCATTTTTTTCTAAACTGAATAGTTTGCGCGAGAGACACTTCCAAAGTGGTAAAATGTGTGTCCCCCCCCCCCCCTGTAACTTCTAAAATAAGAGAATGATAATACTAAAAAAAATATATGATGTACATTACCGCCTTATATACCTTCTCCTTGCCTTATATACGTCATAAATCGCCTAAATACGGAACCCTTCATGGGCGAGTCCGACTCGCACTTGGCCGCTTTTTTGTTGTTACACTAACATGAGAAAGAGATTTGAGAAAGTGAAAAACAAACCCACTGTCCATTTTCTCGAAGCAACGGAAACATTTTCAAAACAAAAATGGTTAATAGTAATTAAATGGATTAATTTACGTGAGAGATTTTTTGTGGGATATAGTAAATATACAGAGCTTAATTAACATGTAATTGTTATGTACACATTAGTTGTTATTTTTATTAAAAAAATATTTTTAATAAAGAAAATTATTGGGAGCTGGTTTTGGTGTCAAGCTGGGAGAAAATATAAATACATAATGAGTATATGTTTGAGAACTGCATATTAAAAAATCTCGAGTGTCGGATTCATGTTTTGATATATTTTTTCTATTTTAATGATAGTTTGGATTTATTAAAAGCATGTGACATATTTTGTGGAGATTTTTTTTTAAATATAATATTTGCAACACAGGTTATCACATCTCAAAAAATCTCTGGTGTGAGAATTAATGTAGAGCTCTCATACATTATGAACTGTGCTGACCCGACTAGGCTAAGATGGTCGGGTGTTTATCATTTGTAGAGTTTGCACGACGGATCCGAAATATATGGGAAGATCCGCGTATCCGGATCCAGATCCGGATAATTTCATACATTCCGGATCGGGATTGCAAACCCTAATCATTTGTCACCATGCCTGTCACGTTCTAACAAATATGTAAGTGCGAAAGTGACGCATGACATGACAGGTGATAAAAATACGACCCTGATACCGCTGCTGTACGCCTCTGTAGCTCACCTATTCTGTACATTTGCTAGTAGCTATTTACGTTAGAGTGTGTGAACGAATGTAACTATCCAATCATGAAATCGATTCTTAGCACATCTTGTGTAATGTTTACGTTGTTATTGATGTTAAATGTAATGTTAATACATACTAAATTATAAATGTTGGGGTCAAGGTTAGCTTGTATAAATTTGCTAATTTTTGTTTGTTACTTTTCCTTTTTAGGGTTCCGTAGGTACCTCAAAACGAAAAAACGGAACCCTTATAGGATCACTTTGTTGTCCGTCCGTCCGTCTGTCTGTCAATACTCTATATCTCAGGAACGCGTTCAGGTCTTAAGTTGAAATTAAAACCATATACTCAGGTCTACAGCCCCTTGAAGCTGTGAAAAAATCAAACTTCTAAGTTAACGTGAAAAAAAGATACGGCCGTTTATTTAGATTTCGACACTCTCAGGGGAATCAAAATTTATAGGGTATGTACTTCCCGTTGACCTAGAACTACGAAATTTCATACTTCATTTATTGCATTGGCGAATAATATCTTCTTACCCTAAAAGTACGTACAGGGAAAAATCTGAAAACTATAAATTTGTTAAATAAAAGTTTATGTCCAGTTTTTTAGAATAGGTTTCTTGCGATATCTATTGTGTATATATTGAGTTGCACTTTTCATGCTTAGGTATACCTAAGTTCCATGGTTGTTTATTTATTTATTTTATTTATACTTTATTGCACATCAAATGTATAACAGGCTAACTTAAGGCCAGAGGGCCTTCTTTACCAGTCTATCTTGGACCTGAAATTAACAGTAATAGGTGCGGGGGGTTTGTGTCTTATAATATATGTTTTTTATCACACTGAACAATTTTTATTATGGAGCCAACCCCGAAATCGCGAAAACCAAATCAGCTGTTCCATAGAAAACATTGTATGAGACGGCAGATTTTTTTCGCGACTTCGGGGTTGGCCCCATAGTAGGTAAAAGTTGTTCAGTATGAAAATAAATATGAAAAAATATTTATTTAAGATAAATGGGTACAATAAACTTAAGTAATCCAGTACAAACTTGAGTATGACCTACATAATATTCACCCCTCAGAGTTTGCTCAGTGGCAGGCGTGTCTCACTCCGCGATTTCGTCGCTTTGCTACAGGTAGCTAAAAGTACATCCGTTCGGCCCCAATTTTGTGGAAAGCCATAAGCCGCGCGTGGCGCTGTCGCCACCTAGCGGCCATATCTGTGCTGATCGTAACAGACGCGTTTTGTTAGAGAGTGAGTCTTCTGTGCTTAGTACTATTCTGTGTCAGTGGTAACAAAAAGCACCCTGTATAAGAGCACCCGCATAGAACAAGTTGTGTTGTTTATAACATCTGCTATTGTGTAAAAACACAAAGTAAGTACCTATCAATACTAAACTTTATGTAAATTATCGCGTATGAATAATAATATTTGGGTTAAAACTTAAATACATTGACATAGATATCTAGGGACTGGCTTTACGGGCAATAATAATGAGGCATGACAGGGGCCAGTACAGCGGTGTGAAATCGCTACGACGCGATTGGTTGATGAGTTCGCATCACGCGCGCCGATTGGTTGACGAGTTCGCATTACGCGCGCTATTGGTCGCAACTAGCCGCGTTAGACTGCACGATTGGCTGGAATTCGTAGGTAGCACCGCTGAACTAGTACGATGTTTAGTGCCCCATTAGCCCGTCCTTAGATATTATACGTCAATGGTTAAATAAGCAAATTTCATCGAAATCGGTAGAGCCGTTTTCGAGATCCCGAAATATATGTATATATATATATATATATATATATATATATATATATAAATAAATAAACAAGAATTGCTCGTTTAAAGGTATTAGATTTATTTATTTATCTAGGGATGAAAATGGGACTGCGTTTGTAAAGAGAAGCGGACGTCCACTATCGTCTTTAACCTTTTGGACGCCAATGACCGGCGATATATCCGCACCGTAGGTTCAACGCCAAAGACCAGTTAATCGGTCACAGACCACAGAGCAACATAGACCTACGTGCATATGCATAAAGTTCAATTTCAGTTTTGACACTTCGGTGACGTGGCGTCAGCGTGACAGCTTTTGTGTTTGACACGGCGTCGAAAAGGTTAATAAATCGTATTTAAAAATATCTGAATACCCTTCGATTTAGAAAGCACTAAAGACTAGACTTAGGCAACTACATTCCGATGAGCAATGCTAACAAACAAGTTTCTTAAGATTCGCGGATGAGGCCGTGAATCTGACGCGTTATGGCGAAACGTGCGAAAATCTTATTTTTTTAAAGATTACTTTTCGGATTCTGGCGATAGTTTAAATAATCCCATTAAATTTGAACGGTCGGGTAATTTGTACATGTTTATTTACAATTTTACATACTGCCATGACAACGTCAAATTATTTGAACATAGGCAAAGAGTCTTGAAAAGGAGTCCGCGACATAAATGTCAAATAGGTAACATTGAGTTTTTCTTTATTGATTTAAATGCCATCTAAATTATGAGTGGCCACCTTACGCCCTTTACGGTCACGTAATCGCCTTCCGCTGTCTCGAGTTTATAATTTTTTCCCATTTCAAAAAGTGCCCAGCGCCGCTAAAGAAGTTTTCACTTCAAAAAAACATCGGGTTGCACTCAGGGAGTTTTGGCAGAAGTGAAAACTCAATCACTATTGCAAAATGTCTGCAGAACTATGTATAATTTGAAGTTAGCACCATCTAGCGTTATTTCGTCGCATTACTTGAAACCCTGTTACCCTAAGCACATCACTGTTAGTACTCGGGTTATATTAATACCATTTAGAGCGAAATTCACTAGATGGCATTTAAATCAATAAAGAAAAACTCAATAACATTGAAGTAACAAGTAACAGTCTTACGTCTTACGGTCACGTGACACCTGTTACGAGTTTAACATTTTCTCCTCATCTCAAAAAGTGCACAGCGCTGCTAAAAAAGTTTTCACTTCAAAAATATCTGGGAATAAATCTTTGCTAGGAAAACAAAAAATAAAAACTCAGTAATGCTTGTTTTCCCAGCGATAAGACCTAGTTAGATCAATTTCTCGCCCCCGAAAACCCCATATACATATATAGCAACTTTCATCGAAATCGTTAGAGGCTTTTCCGAGATCCCCGAAATATACCTATAAATAGATTGCCTGTCATCTGTCATAGAAAAGTAAGCGCCGGAAGCTTCGGCCCGGACACGGTCCGGTCCGCCGGGTCTAACGTGAGCCATCCTTAAGTGACTTCAGTCCATAGAAAAATATTGACATTTTTGTGTTTGTGTGCCTACAACACATTAGCGCGTAACGGTTGCAAACAAGCAAACAAGACATTTATGCTTGTTATGACCTTCGATTGCTAAGTGTGTTTAGAGACTTTACTTGTCAAAGATAAATGTTTATTTAGCGACTTCCAAAAAGAGGGAAGCCAATTGTAATGATGAAGTCAAAATGATGTCTAAATGATGTCATTTTCAACCATGTGCTATTGGCAAAGGGACCTTATTGTCGATGGCGCTTACGCCGCACGGCGTCGCGTAGCCTTGTATTTACATTGGAGCATCGTAAATAATGGCGTAAGCGCCATCGACAATAAGGTGCCTTTTCATAGATAACGTCACATATATACAGGGTCCTTCCTGTAACAGGAGCAATAAATGAAACTGTAGGCTGTACTCCTCAAACTGACCAACATTTGTTCAACAACTTTTGAAAATAACTCATGTTTTGATTTTTATTACACTTTAAAGTTTATTCTAAGGCGCAATGTATTGCAAATTTTGTTATGTTTAAAGTGTGACAACTTGACAAGCAACGTCAAACACACTGATGTCAGCGTACAGCGTACATTGAAGGCAATATTTATTTTGTATGAAAAAGAGGAAGTCTAAAGAATTTATAATTTTAAAAAGTTGCTGAACAAATGTTGGTCAGTTTGAGGAGTACAGCCTTTAGTTTAATTTATTGCTCCTGTTACAGGAAGCACCCTGTATACTTAAGAGAATTTTCTCTTAAGAATATTGCTAATTAAAATTACGCCAGTGCATGAACTGTTTTTATATATTTGATAATGTTTTAGTCTCTTCTCTTCTTCCTCGCGTTATCCCGGCATTTTGCCACGACTCATGGGAGCCTGGGGTCCGCTTGACAACTAATCCCAAGACAGACGTAGGCTCTAGTTTTTACAAAAGCGACTGCCATCTGACCTTCCAACTGACTTGGGATTAGTCCGGTTTCCTTGCGTGTTTGCATGTTTTCCTTGCATGCTTGCATGTTTTCCTTCACCGAAAAACTGGTACTTAAATATCAAATGATATTACGTACATATATGTTCCGAAAAAATCATTGGTACGAGTCGGGATTTGAACCCGCGACCTCCGTGTTGAAAGTCGCACGCTCTTAACGCTAGGCCACTAGCGCTTGTATAATAATAATAAAAAAAATCAAATATCTTTATTTCGAAGAACAGACTTCATATATTTGATTATATTTGATAATGTTATTGTACCTAGTATTTGGTTGTATTTTATAATCATCATCATCATCATCAAGTAGATGGCAACAATTATAACATACCTAGGTCAAATGATTCGCTGCATTCCCTCGGTGTGAACGAACGAATAATACAAGACAATAGACGGGAAGTTATACATGTATACTATACCTTCGGACTATAGATGAGTCAACTCTCAGCACTGATGCACGGCCTGATTCGAACTGTAAGATACGTCAAAAAATTGATTATGGTTTTATCGAAGCCGGGGCGGGTCGATAGTAATTATATATTTATATATTCCACCGGCTATGCTCCATCACGGAATAAAGATGAGCCGCCCGCATTATTAACCTTTACGTGTTGATCTTGATGCAAACGCCGGATATACCGGAGGTCTCGCTATGCAACAATGATATCTCAATCTCAGCTCTGGATTCTTGACACTAGTACCCTTACCACGAGTTCGTCGCTGACATTCGCTAGCGAATGCGTTAACTAACTCACAATGCATCGCTCGTACAGAACCCTTAGTGTAAATTTCATTCGTGACGAGCGTTCGCGTTTGCGTTGTCTATTTTTGTATGGGATTTTGACTAGCGCACCAAGCGGGACGTTTTGGAAACTCAAAATCGATAGCAATATCTCCGTTGACTGGACTACGCATGGAATAATTCCAAGTCATGTAATTAGTCAACATAACCCGGTGCTTTGTAGTCGGTTAAGTTGTAGAGTGATTTAACGCACCTTTAAAAATGTCCAACATCTATTTTCGGTTGTTCTAATAATTCTTGTATCTTAAGCAAATGGGATAAAGTCGAATTTGCATTAGCATTTAGTTTGTGGAGTGCTGTTGGAATGTTGTGAAACGTCTCCGTTTTTTGCGGTTATTATAATAGTTGTTGTATCTTAATGACGAGAAAATAAGGTGCAAATTGGAATGGTTTTTTGTTTTAGAAGTGCTGTTGGAAATTGGTGTAAAGAGGTGAAAGGCAAGTTAGAGTTTTTCCCCTTAGCTCCTTGTGAGTAGGCGTTGTATGTGTTTTTATATGATAAACTAGCGACCCGCCCCGGCTTCGCACGGGTTAACGAACTATACATAAACCTACCTCTAGAATCACTCTATCTATTAAAAAAACCGCATCAAAATCCGTTGTGTAGTTTTAAAGATCTAAGCATACATAGGGACAGACAGACAGCGAGAAGCGATTTTGTTTTATAGTATAAATGATTTCCCAGTATACAATTTATACTATGTAGTGATGATGACATGGAGTTGATCTGATGATGGAGACAGGAGGTGGCCATGGGAAATCTGTGATAAAACGAAGCAACCTAATTGTGTTTGGGGTTTTTAGAATTGTCTCGAAGAGTATTAGTTGCCTGTGGAAAGAAAAGTACAGTCAGCGATAAAAGCTTGTACCAAAAATGAAATGTTTGCCAATAAAATACCTATTCTATTATAAGTAATTTAATGTCTAGTCGCAAGAAGAACATACAATGGTCATTATGGGACTCACGCGTACTGTAGGTGTACGTAGGGTGACCATCTCGTGGCTAGATTTGGTGGGACAAACAAACATTATTTTATTAGCAAAGGAGTGTCTTTACTGTGAGACTAGTAGTAGTGTTTAAAAAATAGTTTTATGATGCGACACCATTTTCTGTAAGAAATCATATTAATAACCTGTTTTGTTGCTTTTTATTTTTTAATTAAGTAGGCTTTGTAAGGGGACACTAGCCCTTATAAGAACTTTTAACTTTTGTTACTTTAAACTCATTGGCCCTGGTCAGAGTTTGAATCCGTGACTTTCAGTATTAAAATACCAACTCTTCAGTACCAGAATTAAATTAATTTAACTATGTTTAATTATTTTAATTTAGTTACTACAGTCACTTAATTAGCAAAATAAAATTCCATAATACAATTATGATTATGTAGCTACAACTACAAATGTTTGTACAATATGGCATGTCCCGCGAAATCCTAGCATCATGGCGACCCATTGCATAACGTATGTACTCGTATAATATGTGCACCCAGCTCATCTTGATACATAGCAATTAACTATAATTGCGATAAGTTTCCCCAAACGCGGTTGCTTGCGAAATCTTTCTAGCCAATTAAAGAGCAAAACAAGTATTGCAAAGTGGAAAAATTGTCCAACGAAAATAGATTCCATGGTCATTGCATGTGTTTTTTAATGTTTTGACTAGTTCCTGCCCAGGACTTGGCCTGCGTTTAATAAGTCTGCTGTCACCTTTGGGCACTTTCAAGTTAAATACTTTCCGTGCACTAGTGCGGGAAAGTAGCAGCATAATATGTACGAAACAAGTGCGAAAAGTAGGAAATTCGCAATGAGTGGTTATAAATTAAAACAGGACATCGGTCCCGCCCGGTCCGGTCTTCGGGGAGTGTTTTAAATCGACACGAGTTGCGAATTACCTATTCGCACTTAAGTACATTTTTATTATTAAATTCATAGCCTTATATTAGGAATACATTTTTATACATGTGTACATAATGTACATATGGCCCCTTAAATATTCGACATATGCACGGAATGCGCGGGAAAGTAGCACTATAATGTAATGTATAATTTAAATGATGTTATTTTGGTTTTGTATTTTTTTATTTAAATTTTATATAATCTTTTTTTATGTAGACCTCTATAAAAAACGATACCTGTATCTAATTTGATGGGCCTATAGGTACGAGTTTTTGAAGACGTTTTTACTCAAGTTTTATGTCAAAAAAAAACATTGTTAAAAATTGTGTGATATACGGAACTCGGCGAGGCGAGTCGGGTTATTCCCACTAGTTACCACCAAGTTCTTACCAGTGGTAACTACTGGGAATTTTTTTCCCACCTTTTACCACTGGTCTCGGTTTCTCTCTCTCCAACTCGGTTTGGTGGTAACTAGTGGGAATTTTTATTCCCAGTAGTTACCACCAAAATTTTGTTAGGGTTAAATACTAATAAAAACAGTACAAAAAAATTAAAAATAAATATAGAGTGATTTAATAAATCATTATTAAGTCGATTAGTGTTTTAGTAAACTGCCTTAAAAGTGACGAAAAAATATTGAAACAGTTTAACCGGTATGTACTAGTACAAAAACTATAATATATGCAAGGATAAATTTAATAATCCATTTAGATTATTTTTAAGTGATTTTATTCGGTAATTCAAAATCACTCTATATTTATACTATACTATTTTATACTGTTTTTATTAGTATTTAACTCTAACAAAATTTTTAGTGGTAACTACTGGGAATTAAAATTCCCAGTAGTTACCAGCAAACCGAGTTGGTGGTAACTACTGGGAATAATTTTTCCCAGTAGTTACCATTGGTAACAACTTGGTGGTAACTAGTGGGAATAACCGGCGAGTCCGACTCGCACCGGGTTTTAATGTAAACTTGTTTATGTGCACATTTTATTGACATATATTATACATACATAAATGAAAATACAGCCTCAATGTTTTCTATCACCTACTGGCACTGGCACATGGGTACTAAATCATATGTTTTAGGGTACTTCTGGACCAACGCAAGCCTTGGGCGCTGCAAACGCTTCTGTTCCTCAGCGACCGGCAGCGCCGCCCCGACGCGCGCGCCCAGGTCGTGATCTATCAGATACAGGACCTTCAGTAACCTCACCTGGACTTCTTCAACCGCGTTCACCATCACGCTGGCTATGTTTGCTGCCATCCTGGCCCTCTTCCCCTCCGTGTTAACGTAGGTGTTGTAGAAATAAGAAGACTCTCCGAGATCTGTCGACTGTTTGAATTTAATAGATACAGTCTCTTTAGGCTTCGCTACGTCCACATACGGAACTGGACCGTTGAACGAGTTCTGATAGTAATTCGGCGCATCTTTCATATTATCTAGCAGTGGCGGCACGCCGTCTCGGTTGTAGGTCTTCATATACTTCGGCTGATTGACTTCAATATTATTATGATTAATGCCCAACCGGTAAGATTGAGCATCTCGGTAGGCGAATCTCCGTGCTTTGAAAAGGTCGTCAACCGGCCCCGGTATTCCGGACACCAAATTACCGGGATTGAAAGCCGTTTGTTCGACATCCTTAAACTCGTTCTCAGGGTTTCTGTTTAATACTAAGCGTCCAATAGTTACCGTATAGTATGTGCCATTCTTCCATAAAGCAGTCAAGTCGAAAGGATTGTAATCAAGCTTTGAAAGGTGGGACTTAGGAATGATGTCCATGTCCAGTCCCCAAGAGGGGTAGTTTCCCGCGGCTATTGCGTCGTAAAGATCTCTTACGGAGTAGTCTGGGTCATTAGCTCTAAGAGCACCGGCAGCTCGATCGGTGAGTAGCTCCAGACCCTGTTCAGTTATGAAATTGAATCTCACAAAGTAGCTGTCGCCATGTTTGTTGACGAGCTCGTATGCGTGAATAGGAAACACGTTCATATGTCTGTAGCCGTTAAAGATACCGTAATCAGAGAACAACCACAATATCTGGTGGATAGTTTCAGGTGTAAGAGTGACGAAGTCCAAGCGAGATGTAGCATCGACGATGGCTGTCTTAGGGTTCCTTTGGAAAGCATGTGTCAACGGACTGAATTCATGTGGAGAATTAAAGAGGAAAACTGGGAATGATAAGCCGAGAAAATCTAAATTGCCTTCGTTTGTGTAGAATTTGGTAACCAAGGCTCCCGTCTCTCTGACGACGTCTACTCCTCCTCGTCTTTGGATTTGGTAGGAGAATCGGACGACGGCGGGGGATCTCTTGCCGATGCCATTGAAGACATCAGCTTTGGTGTATTTCGAGACGTCGTTGGTAACTTCAAAGTAGCCATATGCGCCAGTGCCGCGTGAGTGCACCGTGCGCTCCGGGATGCGTTCATGTTCAGAAGCAGTCTGCAGATCCCAGAAATGCTGATTGTTGAAGAAATCGGTGTTGAGGGTAACCGACTCCCGCACCTCCACCGGTTTGCCAGCGGTAGTTGTCAGCACTCCAATAGGTTTCTGCAACGGATAAACACTTTAGAGGAATGCGGCCCATGGAATTGTGGAAAGAACGTCTCCGAGCCTGACCGTGTTTTGTCTCAAAGCGATTCATATTATTTCTCGTGCTTTATGTACCTACTTATAATTGATAGATACGACGAGTACATACCTATAACTAAGTATGAAAAAAAAATGCATTATCGAATACCTTTAAACGAGCAATTCTTGTAATATACTTGTTTATATACGAGGGGTGTTCAAAATATTCTCGGTATGAGAATGAAAACAAACAAGTACGAAAAGTTTGATATTTTTATTTTTCAATATACTCCCCCCCTATGTTCATACACTTAAAAGATCGATCAATTATTTTTTTTAATCCCTCGTAAAAATATTTTTTATCTTTCGTGTAAAAATGCTCCTCCACTGCCGCCTTCAATGCTTCATCGTCAGAAAATTTATTTCCACGCAGATCCTTTTTAAGATTGGGGAGCAAAAAGAAGTCGCTGGGGGCTAAGTCCGGACTATACGGTGGGTGAGTAACAGTTTTAAACCCACATTCAACAATAGCTGCCTTGGCAATATGAGCAGTATGGACGGGGGCGTTGTCATGCAGAAGCAGAATACCTTTGGTTAACTTTCCTCGCCTCTTTTCTTTAATTACATCCTTTAATTGACGTAGAATGTTAGCGTAGTACTGACCTGTGATATTTACACCTTTTTCTTTATAATCGATTAGTAATACTCCTTCACAATCCCAAAATATCGTGGCCATGACCTTGCCAGCTGAAGGGATGACCTTGAACTTCTTGGGATGAGCTGAACCCTTAATGTGCCACTGCATGGACTCTTGTTTACTCTCTGGGTCATAATGATGAACCCAGGTTTCATCTCCAGTAACTATTATTTGCAGCACCTCATCAGAATTTTCACCGCACAGGTCAATAAAATCGGAACAACAAGCTACACGCATGTCTTTTTGAAGCCGAGTCAGCATTCGCGGAACCCATCTTGCACTTACTTTTGACATATTAAGATGGTCATGTATAATATCATGTACGGTACCAATAGAGAGATTGGTTACTTGTGCTATAGATTTTACCTTCACTCGACCATCTTCCAATATAAGTTTTTCCACTTTATCAATATTTTCTTGTGAAGTAGCTACTACAGGCCGGCCATGTCTAGGGTCATCTTCAATACTCTCCCTTCCGCGTTTAAACTCGCTTGACCACTTTTGAATGGTAGATAAAGAAGGAGCAGACTCACGGTAAACACAATCCATTTCCTCTTTTATGGTTTTTTGATTTTTACCCTGTTTTGTCAAGAATTTTATGACGCATCGATGTTCTAATTTAGTTAACATTGTCAATTCGCACATGATGTTCATGTTTGTTCAGCAATTGCAGAAAAACAAAAGACTATCTCGGTTCGAATTATACTTTTTTTTAATGTCAATGAATAAACCTTAGCGGCCAGTAACGAAAGAAATTTTAGAAGAGGTCGTAAGATATCAATACCGAGAATATTTTGAACGCCCCTCGTATGTATATATTTATGTTTGCGCCCTTTGGCGCTATTTAAATAAAACAATTGAATATAAATATACCATTCTTTTAATGGTGAAGTGTACAAAAGGTTCTTAATTAAATGTCTAGGACACGCGCGAATCGTTTGGTGGTTAGAATGCAAGAGAGTGATGCTTGCGGCGCGCTGCCTGGAGATGCGTTGCATAGGCGAAACTCTGGCGCCAGCATCGCGCTTTCTGGTTGGCCGCTGACCTCGCCGTGCATGTTGGCATCCTGGAGATGCAGGGCTGCGTTCTAATACATCATTGGTTGGCTCGAAGGTGGCGGTGCTGCCAACAGCGCTAACATACTCCGGGACGCTGAAAGCCGAGGGTCTTTCAGGACTCTCTCTGTTGTACAGGCAGCGGACATATTCGGTTGAGTGCTCGCTTGACTATCCCTCTAGCGGTATTGATGTCAGCTACGCGCGGCACGCCATCCTTTCCGTTATATAGTTTGACGACTCTGCCCATGCGCCATAGCAAAGGCGGCAAGCCTTCCTCCTTAATGAGTACGAGCTCTCCGAGCTGTAGATCGCGTTGCCTCTCGCGCCACTTGTAGCGTTGTTGCAGTAGGGACACGAACTCGGTCGACCAGCGTTTCCAGAAGTGTTGCCGCAGCTGTTCTAGCCTCAGGAAGCGGTCCAGGCGGTTCGGGTTCCGGTCTTGCAGTGGCGGAGCCGGCAGCGACGTGAGCGGCCTAAAAATGAGAAAGTGCCCGGAAGTAAGGGGGTAAAAGTCATTAGGGGAGGAGGAGAGTGGGCAGAGAGGCCTACTGTTCAAAATTGCCTCCACTTGGCTAAAAAGAGACGAAAGTTCCTCAAAGGTAAGGTGTGTATTGCCCAAAACTCGTTTGAGGTGAAATTTGGCGCTTTTAATGCCGGCCTCCGCGTAGCCATTAAAGTTAGGAGCATAAGCTGGTGCAAATTTAAATTTTATACCTTGACCAGCTGCAAAATCAGATATATCGTTTTCATATAACTTAAAAAAATCATTTATCTCTTTGGCTGCAGCTACAAAGTTTCTACCATTATCACAAAACAGCTCCGCAGGTTTGCCGCGCCTGGCGATAAATCTGCGGAGTGCCAGCACAAATGCATCTTTAGACAAGTCGCTAACAGCTTCTAAATGAACACATTTATATCTTAAGCATATAAATAGACACAGATAACATTTAGTGATTTTACATCCACGTCCACGGCGGTCTGTTATTAAATAAGGACCTGCAAAGTCAACAGCTGTTGACGTGAATGGAAAATCAGCATTTATGCGCTGCGCTGGTAAATTGCCCATTATATTTTTTAAAGTTTGGCCAGCGATTCTTTTACAAGTGACACAATTGTGGGCCGTGCTCCTTGCGACGTTTCTGCCCCCGACTGGCCATATCAAGTCCCGTACTGATCATAGCAATAGCTGTGGCCCTGCATGTAAGAGACGTATGTGTTCATGTGTAAAAATGAGTTTGGTTAGTGTGTGTTTAGCACGTAATAACATGGGATGCTTCTGTTCGTAACTACAATCTGAAGCATCTAGCCTTCCCCCGACTCTCAAGAGACCTTGTGAGTCCAAAAATGGGTTCAGAGTTATAATGTGTGATCTAGGACTCAACCTATGACCTTTGCGCATCGTTTCAAGTTCAGAAGCAAATGACTGCTGTTGTGCAATTTTAACTAAAGTATGCAAAGAGTCTGTAAGCTCTTGTGGCGATAGCGAGCCAGTTAATTTAGGCAGGCTGGGCTTACAGTTATTTATGAAACGGCGCACATAAGCCATAGTATGTTGTAGCCTTTTATATTTAGAAAATCTATTAAAATCAATAACAGATGGTCCATCGTCTGTGCTTGTAAGCATAGACGTTACCTTGATTTCCGGCAAAACCTCCGGCTCGACAGAATTTAGCTCTGGCCATTCATTTTCAGGCTTTAATAGAAACTCGGGGCCCCTCCACCACAGAGCGTTTCCAGAGACATGCTGTGGATCAACACCACGCGTTGCAAGATCACTTAGATTTTCTTTTGTAGGTACATGTCTCCAGGTGGCTCCTGGAGTGAGACTGGCTATAGCGGCTACTCTGTTTGCTACAAAAGTTTTAAGTTTGGATCTGTCTGTCTTTAACCAAGCCAGGCAGCAGCTAGAGTCGGTCCAGAATATTGTTCGAGAGACAGGACGTCTCCAGGCTCCTACTACGGCTGCATATGTTTGTGCTGCTAACAAGCACCCAGCTAATTCTAATCGTGGTATATTTGTGCGTCGGATTGGAGCTATTCTGTCTTTCGCACACAGCAGGTGGACTTGTTGTTCACCCGAGTCAGAAATAGTTTTTACATAAATGCAGGCTGCATATGCAGTCTCTGCAGCGTCAGAAAAGCAATGTAGTTCTATTGTGGGGGGCGCCTCGCACAATACATATCTAGGTATACTGAGTCCTTTAATGTGATGCAAATTTTTAATAAATCGCGACCAGATTCGCTGTATTTCAGGCGAAACTGGCTCGTCCCAAGATTTGCCTTCTTTCCACAAAGTTTGTATTAATATCTTAGGTTTCACTGTGCACAGGCTTAAAAGACCTAAGGGATCAAATACTTGGAACGTTTTAGACAAAATTGTTCGTTTTGTAATTGTTTCATCAGAGTGATCATTTTTAATTGAAAAGTTTAATATATCTTGGCTGGGTTGCCACCCCAGTCCAAGTGTTTGACAAGCTTGACTCAAAGCTAGATGATCATCTTGATTAATGAAATCTGACTTTAGTAACGCGTTTGAATTCGAACGGTATTTACGCAAATTGAAACAACCAGAGGCTAAAGACTGTGAGACGCCGGCCTGTATATGAAGCAGCTCTGATTCAGAGTCTGCGCCTGTTAATAAGTCATCACAGTAAAAATCATTTTGTATAATGGTCCTAACCAAAGGATCCTTGCTCTCAGCCCCTAACTGCCACAAACAGCGAGCCGCTAGCCAGCTCGCCGACGCAAAGCCATACGTTACTGTATTTAAAGTGAGAGAGCGTATAGGTAGGTGCTCGTCTTCGCGCCATAGAATCACTTGTAGGTTTCTGTCCATTTCATTCATTAAAATTTGCCTGTATTGTTTTTCTATGTCACCAGAGAGCACATACCTGTACTGACGGAATCTAAGCCATATTTCAAACAGTGAGTTTTGGATATTTGGTCCTACCAACTGAATATCATTGATAGAATAACCAGAGGAGGTTGGGCAACTAGCGTTGAACACAGTTCTTAAGCGAGTAGATTCACTCTCCTTCATCACAGGGTGATGAGGGAGGTGGTTGGCTGTATAACATTGCTTAGACTCCGACAGATGCCCTAAATCCCTATATTCATTTATGAAATCAACATACATTGATTTAAGCTCAGGATAGACAGCGGGAAGCGTCTTTGTTTTATACTATGTAGTGATGTCTGTGTCTCACGGAAGTTTTTACTAACCCCCATTTTTCTCCCATTTCTCAAATGAAATGGTCCCGTTGCCTCGCCACTCTCAGGCTTGTATGTATTTAGTCATTTCCCCTCGTACCACGGAATCTTGGCTGTCTGCTATTAAAATCATTTCTAATACATGGCCTAGGCATTACGTTAGGTATTTTTCCGCAGTCTGCGGTCGCGGTGAGCCACAAGAGTTGGGAAATTACGTATCCGATAATAGCTGAGGGCTATGTGTTTTTCCTCTCGTGTTGAACGAGAAAAACTTGTGAAAAACTTGGAGATGTTTAACCTCCAGCGACCAAATAAACTAAAAGTGTCAAATTCACTGTCTTTGGTGGGACTTGAACCCACGATCACCGGATCACTATTGTAAGACTCTTGTTACGTAATAAGGTTACGGTTACGTAGTAAGGTACGAGTAAAGGTTGACTCACGTTAGACCGGACCGGGCCCGGGCCGATGCGTCCGACACGTGATGTGTGGATGCACTTCACGGATTCGTTTATTTGTAATATCATATTAGAGATAAACGAATTAGTAATGTGGTACATCTATACATATAATAAAGCTGAAGAGGGTCGAAAGTCTGTACATGGAAGATATTCGAAAAAAAGTTGGTTGGGGATACTTAGAATCGATAACAGAACACGTTCCAACAGTTTTTAGAATTTTTGTCTGTTTGTCTGTTTGTCTGTTTATCTGTTTGTCTGTTTATCTGTTTATTTGACCGCGCATCACGTGAAAACGGCTGAACGGATTTTGATGCAAACTTTACTAATCTGTCAAGAAAATCCCTGGCCCTATTTTAGGCTAGAAAAATTCAACCCCTAAAAGGGGGGGGTGGCCACTACACTCAATTAAGTTATGTTTGCACCTGAATCTTATGGCGCTAACTTAAGAAAGTGGTGCAAACTTTTTTTTTGTGTATGTACTTTGTAAAAAAAACAAAAATTTTCTTAGTTAATGTCAAACGTCTTTTCAAATACATATTAAATCACATTTATAGACGGGTCTATCGCAGGTCCATTGACAATAATTAACATTATGTGAAGTGGGTGGTTTGAAAATATGATGTCTACCCCAAACTTTTTCATACACTTTTCGTCGGGTAGTTGCACAAATCTCTGTTTTGACATTTTGTTGGGACATCAGTTAGCCGCGACCACGACCAGTGAAACCTGTGTCGAAACGTCGGTAAATAACGGTAATAAAATACATTTCGAGATAGGCCCGTCTATATATAAATGTGAGTTAATATGTGTTCAAAACGCGAAAGTTTTTAAATTTTAAATAGGTATTATGTCTTTGTAAGTGTCAAACAATTTGGGACTTGCATTTTAAACGCGTCACCATACCTTTCCGAAAAAAACAATTTTCAGGTAGCAGGTAGCAGGTAGTTACAAGGTAGCACGGTCTCAGGAATCTGAGGAAGAATCGGAGACGTTCACGCAGTGCGAAGAACGGTTGACCGCTCAGCGGATTCGCACGACAGACGTGCTCGACGGTAAGTACTGTGGTGTATCAGCGGGTACTGGAGAGAGTCGTACGTCTATACTTACCTACACATGCGCGGATATTGGCAGAAATCAAAAGTGAACAGGCAGTATATACCTAAATCCATTAACACTGTCTTGGATGAAGGCAACGCCACAACAGACCCTCTGGAGTTCTTAAACTCATTGAGTGCTTCAGGACTCCCAGCACACACATTAACCTACATTAATACTATTGTTCTATGTTTAAGCACTGACAACCTGGACGCTTCGGGCCTTCCGCCCTACGCGGAGCTCGGCCTTCGGCCTTCGCACTTAGACACTTATACTATTGTTCTGTGATTAAGCACTGACATCCAGGACGCTTCGGGCCTTCGGCCCTACGCGGAGCTCGGCCTTCGGCATTCGCATTAGATATCCACACCAAAATTCAACCATTGCGGCTGTGTCCCTGACATAATAGCCTCTCTCAATTTTTTCTATCAAAAAAATTCGCGCTCGCTACGCTCGCGTTTTTAACTTTTAAGGTTAAGTCTACTTTGATAAAGGTGGCATTCTGGGCACCCTACCGAGTGACTACTACTACGACTTAAGCATTGACATTCTGGACGCTTCGGGCCTTCGACTCTACATGAAGCTCGGCCTTCGGCCTTCGAATTTAGACACTTATACTATTGATCTGTGTTTAAGCACTGACATCCTGGACGCTTCGGGCCTACGGCTTTCGCATTTAGACACTGATGCCATTGTTCTGTGATTAAGCACTGACATCCTGGACGCTTCGGGCCTTCGGCCCTACATGGAACTCGGCCTTCCAGATATCCACACCAAAATTTCACGTAAACCACTGCGGCTATATCCCTGACATAGCCTCTCTTCTTTCAAATCCTATTCTATCAAAAAAAATTCGCGCTCGCTTCGCTCGCGTTTTTAATACGATTTTAAAGGTTAAGCCTAATTTGATAAAGGTGGCATTCTGATGGGCACCCTACTGAGCGACTACTACTACGACTTAAGCATTGACATCCTGGACGCTTCGAGCCTTCGGCCCTACGCGGAGCTCGGCCTTCGGCCTTCGCATTTAGACACTGATACCATTGTTCTGTGATTAAGCACTGACATCCTGGACGCTTCGGGCCTTCGACCCTACACGAAGCTCGGCCTTCGGCCTTCGTATTTAGACACTTATACTATTGTTCTGTGCTTAAGCACTGACAGCCTGGACGCTTCGGGCCTTCGGCCCTACATGGAGCTCGGCCTTCGGCTTTTGCATTATTTAGATATCCACACCAACGTTTCACGTAAACCATTGCGGCTGTGTCCCTGACATAGCATCTCTCAATTTCTTTTCTATCAAAAAAATTTCGCGCTCCCTACGCTCGCGATTTTAATACGATTTTAAGGGTTAAGCCGTACTTTAATAAAGATGGCATTCTGGGCACCCTACCAAGCGACTACGACTTAGGCCAATTTTTTTTAATTTAAGTGTTATTTAATAAATAACACTTAAATTAAAAAGTTATAATTCAACATTTTTTTACACTGTTAAAAGTAATCCCCGGTACATACATATATGTAGATATTTGATATCTATAATATTCTCCTTTCCTCTAATCTTACTTCTAACTAATATAATATTAGACCTAAATTCGAAAGTTTGTTAGGAAGTATGGATTTCTATGTGTATAATTCTTAATTTATCATGCTCAGAATGATTTGACTGGAGGACAGAATTGGATGATATTTGCCATGGACATGATTTGGATAGGTACAGTCCAGAACGTAAAAATACAAAAGTAGTACTGTATTGTCCGTTATACACCTACTACTCTGTGTCATTTAAATCACGTTTAATATTGGAATAAGGGCGAAAAAAACTATTGGTTTTGGAGTGTAGTTTTGTTTAGTGGTACCTACCTAATTGTAAAATATTTTATCTGGACTTCAGTCCGCTAATCGTATCCATCTGTCAACTTTACTTCAAGTTCCGCCTCCAGGGGAGAGAAAGAGAAATTAGAGATCAATTAGCTTACTGACACAGACCGAATTCCACGCGGGCGGAGCCGCGGGCACAGCTAGTATGTAATAAGGCGGGATTGGGTAACATAGTGGTGACATACGTAGGTCAATCAGAGCTTGAATAATGTCATTATGTTGTAATTACTTTACAATATAAAAATATCAAACTAACACAGTTACAAACAAACTTACTAATAGATTAAGAACTTCAATACCGTCCGTATTTTTTCTGTCATTCGTAATTCCGTCATTCCAATCACTATAGTACACACTATGTATCACTATGTATATAGGTACACTATGTACTTATCAATATTAGTAATATAATCTTGTTCAGAACGCATCCTATGTGACGTCACGGACGGCCGATTGCCTCCGAAATTCGAAGATCGGCAACGATCGGATGCGTATATAACGTCCGCCGCCAGCAGCCAACGGCAATCTTCCAAAATACGTTGAAACGACAAACTGTACTTGTAGTTGTACTACTGTATTAAAATAATTTTATTTTACAAATAAATCTCTGTACATAAGTTAAAATAACAAATCTTCATTGAAGATCCTCTTAGGCATCCCTGCACCACTAGAAAGGAGCCTAGGCCTCAACAATCTCTTTAAAGTAATGTCATTAGGTCATTACTCATAAATAATAGTGTCTGGCCTGTAGAAGGATGAAGCAGAACAAGTCGTCCTTGGGGGAGAAAATGTTAAATGTAGTTAAATTTTAAATGAAGTAATGTTTAGTTTTATAATTGCCCAATATCACACTAGAGGTCGCTGTTCTATCGGAGACTCGAAAGAACTGTCTTAGAGATCATAATTCGACTATTAGTGATATTGAGTGACGGTGTGGTGATAGAAACGAATTGGAACAATGGAGAATTTTTATCAATACAAAAAATAACAATAGTAACGTCATTATTACTGATAGTCTCTGAACAAGTTCATCGTAATTTCATATCTGGTACATGCAATTACTGTATCTTGTGCAAGTACATGTACAGTCACCAACAGATATAATGGAACGGCCGAAGTGCTCAAAAATATCTTGTACAGTCGCCATCAGATATATGCGAGCGGCCGAGGTGTTCACAATATTTGAACACGCACTCCAACCAACGCCTTGACAATAGAGGCGTGTTCAGATATTTGTGAGCGCCTTGAACGTTCCGATATAAGTATCTAATGGCGACTGTACCTACTGATTTGACGTCAAACTAGTGACAGCCGTGCTGTTATGTAAATTGCTTTTCACATAAATCTGTAGCTAAAAGTTTCTTTAAAAGCACCAGTAAGCTTGTTCTTCTCACAAACGTAAAAAAAGATAAGGAATATAGATTTCTTACAAAGCGTGTGTTTTTGATACGACGATATCATATTCTAAAGGAAGTTTACTAGGCCCTAATGAATTAACTTCCATATGTTTTACTAATTATTTGCGAATACATATATTAAGTTGAAATCGCTCGACATATTCACTCCGTACCGTCAAAGGCTCCGTACCGTTTTATTCTATCGTATTTGTCATGCTACTTACTTCAATCAACTTCAGTACTTATTGTACCGAGACTAACTGAAATAGCAAGACATGAAAAATAATTATGCGCTACATCTGTACATCTGTATATTATATAGCAGTGTTGACATTTAATGTGATATTATCCACAAAATCCCAAGGTCGCTAGTATCATACTTAACACGCCATTCGTCAGTGACAAAACATTGGTTATGACATGACTATTAGTCATACTTTGTGTCAAAAATCCTTTACCTCTAAGAAATGTAAAGGTCATTGTCATTTTTGATGACCACTTTTAAGTTTTATAGTAAGGACATTCTATATTTGGTTAGCCCTTACACTTTTGCGAAAAATATGCAAGATTATCATTCCATTGGCCTTTGCGTCTATTGCACATGTTTTATGGTGCAAATCGGAGACAATGACCTCTCCAGACTTAACACCGCCTGGGACGGAATTAAGGAAACGCAGGGATGCCCAGCACCTGCATTACCCTCTCGGCTTCACTGTCTTAACCCACATGAAAGGCGAGCCAATACGTGTGGAGGCAGGTCGGCTGCAGGAATCTGCCGCTTATTTCAGGTTGGACCCTACTCGCGCCTATCATCATCATTATCATTACGAGCCCATATTGTCCCACTGCTGGGCAAAGGCCTCCCTCATATTCCGGCAAATATTTGTGCTCTTTGCAAATGCCCTTACCGGGATTCGAACCCAGGACCATCGGCTTCATAGGCAGGGTCACTACCCGCTCGGCCAGACCGTATGTAACAAAGTCGCTTCCCGCTGTCTGTCTGTCCCTATGTATGATTTGATCTTTAAAACTACGCAACGGATTTTGATGCGGTTTTTTTTAATAGATAGAGTGATTCAAGAGGAAGGTTTGTGTATAATTTGTTAACCCGTGCGAAGCTAGTAATCATACATAACTTAGAAGATTTTTTTAGGATAGGTATACGGTGAAAGTCCGCTATTATTGTACAGAATACGGAACTCTATCTATCCACCAAATTTTATCAATATCCGTCGTAAATACATTCGAAAACAAAATAAAATCGGCCCAAATAAACTACCCCTGTGTCTGGCGTCAATACACTAGTCCACAACGCATAACGCCCATTTGACCAGTTTGAATTTAGAACTTATTACACAGGAATATGGTACAGAATGGAATGAGTTCCCAATGGCTGTTGCGACGTTACAACAATACTAACATGTGACGTAATGGGATTAAGAGCTCTACAGACGGCAATTGAATGGCAACGTCAAAATATCGGATTCATCAGACTTTAAATATACCTAGCTTTCCAGTATGTTTCCAGCCAATATTTTGACTTGATAACGTCTTATAAATCGATGAACACCGGTAGCATGCACGAAAAAGTGTCACGTTGTGGACAGATCTCCATGGTAACGTATAAAAGTAGGTACCTACCTATGCAATTTTTCATCAATGTTTTCTTATGACGTTATCACACAAAATTATCGTCCGTAGACCGACTTTACAGACAAGCATACTTTTTTTATTTGTTTATCGCTCCTTATTTTTATAATAATCAACATATCGAAAAAAGTCAAACGAAGGTATGGTATGGTACCTACAAGTGCGAAAAGTAGGTAATTCGCAATGAGTGGCAATAAATTAAAACACGACCGAAGCGAATGTTTTAAACCGACAAGAGTTACGAATTACCTATTCGCACGTGTACTGTCAACGTTTTGCATTAGTTGCTAATTCATTTCAATTCAATTTAGTAGTAGTAGTAGTAAAATACTTTATTGCACAAAGAGAAACGTAAAATATGAAAGAACACACATCATTAGTACAAAGGCGAACTTAGCCTCTACCATCAGTTTCCTGAGTATTTCTCACTTACTTTATGTGAATAAACGTGCCTTATGTCACGTTTTACGTTTCTTTACGGTCTAATGTGCCTAACTTCACTCCACTAGAAACGATGCTGTCCCTTTCTAAGTATACTAAAAAACAGTGCAAGAATTATATCGGAGGATTGTACAGCGCCCCTAGGAGTCACATAAAGAACTAAATATCAAAGTAACCTACCGAAAACATCGAAGTTTGCAAATTGCGGGCATCTTTCTCTGTCAGTCTAATTATCCTTAATTAGAGTAAAAGAGAAGCATGCCCGCATATTGCGAACTGTGAAATGTTTTAGCTGTTTCTATGGTTTCTAATAGGGTGATCAAAAACATAAATGTGAAATGAGAGCCAAGTCCAATATTTAGAATATGCCTCGGTGTTGATTTTGCGGAAAAAAGAATTGATATCTATATGGGTGCCAAGTTCTAGTTCGCTTGTGATGTAATTAAAGTTCAGGATTTTACTTGACTAGTTTTTACGTACACGCTATATTATATTTGTCTATGTTACTTTTCTAAGAATTTAGTTTGTTGGTATAAAAACTAGACAAGACAAATCCTGAACTTTAATTTCATCCCAAGCGAAATAGGACTTGCACTCAGGGTAATTCGCCAGTGACTGGCCAGCTGGCCACCTTAAACTAATGATGAATTCTATTCATCTATAAACAGAATTCAATTTAGTATAGCTTCAATAACTGGTCAGCTTTCAATAACTGGCCACCTAATACTAAAATGAATTCTGTTTATACGTGAATATAATTCATTTTTAGTTTAGGGCCAGTAACTGGCAAAATACCCCGTATAGGTATAAATTTCAATTCGTTTTCCGGCGAAGTCAACAACGACGCATATTTTTTATAAGTACCTAGTATTGAACTTGACTTTCATTTCAAATTATTTTATGTTTTTGATGCATTATCATTACTTTTTGTACAGAAATTATTAGTATTCATCATAGTTGATTTCGAAACTAACATTTATTTCTATTTAACAATTATTTCTAGTTAATATAACACATAGCCGCTGAGTCGCCAGTTCTCTTTTAAACTTGGCTTGACACGCTATTCTTGAATTTGTGCGAGCTATTTTGTCACTTTTTACAGATTCAACATTCATTCTAACCCTCTCAACGCCATTTAAAAAAAAAAAAAAAAAAAACATTCATTCTACAATTTTTAAAGATTTGACGTTGCCATAGTTACGAAAATATTAAACATATCAATGTTAGTAAACAATGTATAAACAGTGCTGTGTTCAAGAAAAAAATGCAAAATAATATATGATAAATACGTAAACACCATTAATAATCGTGTTAGAATTATACCTTTGCGTGTTAAAAAATATGAAGCAAATTATACGGGCTACTTTTGGCTACATAAATAAGATTATTATGTACTTATGTTGAAAATAGTACACACGTGAGAAGAAATCTGTATTAAAATAGGTATGTATATATGTTAGGTCTTGCCCTGGCCTCGCTTTGTGTAGGTTGCTGTACGTGCCGGCGTACTAAGTAAGTAACATTATATTACGGCCTTAACAGCGATCTAAATTTTATGGTACCTAAATGATCTCGATCTTAGCACTTTCAGTGCCAAGCGCCCCTTCCCAATACAAAATGAACCCACTCAGCGGGTTTTTGGGCAGTGAATGTGTTAAACCTTATTTTAATTTTCAGATTGTGAACTACCAGCAAAAAATGTTAAGTTTTATATTTCCTGTTGCCAAACTGACGAGACATGAAACATCATCACCACACACATGAAACATCGAACTGAACTTGAACATCGGGAAATAATATACAGGGTGGATTTTCTTTTTGGGTCAGTGAGGGCAGCTACCAGATCCCGTGCTGCTACGAGAAAACGGTCTAAGAAGACCTTCCCTCGATTTCAAATTAATGAAGATTGGCTTTTACAGATTTTGGAAAAAACATACAGGGTGCGAGAAAAAGGTCCTTTTTGACAAACTTTTTTTTTATGCCAATCGATCCCATTCCTATTAAGGATCAAAAGCTTGTATGGAACCAAAAAAAAATTCCGGCTAGAAAAGCCACTAATCGAGGAAAACTTTTCCCATACAATTTGTATGAAAATGAAAACTTTTATTTTTCACATGCTGTTTTTGTATGCCAATCGATTCCATTCCTATCCAGTATCAATAGTTTCCTAGGGGTCAACTTACGGTAATGTACTAAAAAGCCACAAATTAATAAAAACTTTTTCCATACATTTACTATGGGGAAAATGTGAAATGTTATTCTCAATTTTCTATCTCGCCCATCAGTCCTACAGCAATGTCTTCATACAGTATTATGGTCCTTAAATGTAACAGGACTGATTGGCCAGATAGAAAAATGTGAATTAAATTTCACATTTTCTCCATAGTAAATGTATGGAAAAAGTTTTCTTTAATTTGTGGCTTTTTAGTACATTACCGTAAGTTGACCCCAAAGAAACTATTGATACTGGATAGGAATGGAATCGATTGGCATACAAAAATAGCATGTGAAAAATAAAAGTTTTCATTTTCATACAAATTGTATGGGAAAAGTTTTCCTCGATTTGTGGCTTTTCTGGCCGGAAATTTTTTTTTGGTTCCATACAAGCTTTTGATCCTTAATAGGAATGGGATCGATTGGCATAAAAAAAAAAGTTTATCAAAAATGACCTTTTTCTCGCACCCTGTATGTTTTTTCCAAAATCTGTAAAAGCCAATCTTCATTAATTTGAAATCGAGGGAAGGTCTTCTTAGACCGTTTTCTCGTAGCAGCACGGGATCTGGTAGCTGCCCTCACTGACCCAAAAAGAAAATCCACCCTGTATAGGTAGTAAAGAAAAATAAATAAACTCACAGAACATTTCTATGTTTTATTTTATTTAAGATATAAAATAATAGGTAATAATATAAAAAATACGTAGGAACTCTCTCTGTGTACATATAAACAACAGGTCTTGCAGTAAGTATGTATATTGTGTTACTATGTGGTATGTGCACCCGGCAACAACAACACAACATGTCTATGTACCGCTCCTTGACATCATCATCTTCCTCAAGTTGTTGTCCCGGCATTTAGCCACTTGCCAACTAATCACTTCTACAATGCATACAACAATGAACGATTTGCTTGCACGCATGTACCGCTGGATGCCATCCGGGTTTGTATGGAAATTTTGTTTTCAATCATAGGTTCATGCCTAAAAGCAAAAACTGCTCGTAAGTAATGTGATCTTTGCAAATGTACTTAACTAAACAGTAGAAATAGGAGTAAATATAACTCATTACCTTTGTATCAAATCAGCCTTTTTTCGAGCTACTAATTGATTTATTCCGTATTAGTTTTGCCTGGAGTTCACGTAACTCTTATAAGTAAATACATACTACGTTGAAAATTGCAAGGATAATCGTGAAAAATATGTTTATTTGTTGTGTTTACAAGTTGACAGAAATGTAACGTCGAAAACGCACGTATTTTTCGATGACATCTGTCACCTTTATTCGCGTAAACGGCGTAAAGTAATTAACTTGTATAATTCTGGCTCAGTTTTCTTTATATAGTTAGAAAGAGAGCGTTTTAGGTGTGAAGTTAGGCATGGATAGAAAACTTACGTAAAAACGTTAGGAACTCATGGTACCAGTTGAAATTTTTAGTTCTTTAAGTGATCGGTAGAGGCACTGTACAAATACTCCATACATTTTCCTTAACGTTCTCACTATCGACTGTCATTTACGGAACTCATGGTAGTGCTTCTTATCCCTTTCAGGGATCTCTTCCAGTTAACCCTTGAGCAATTGAGGGAGAATTGGAGAACGGTAGACATAAAAGCTGTACTAATCGGCATAAAGATAAAAGATTTAATATCCTACAAGATAGGTCAAACCTATATCCTACTATAAGTATATACAAAGTATGGGATATGAAATATAACAAATATCATATATCATATCATATATCATATAATTTATTCAGTAATAGTCATACATTGTCATTTATTATTTACAATTCACTTAGTGAGCTAAGGATAATATTATAAGGTATAGAAATTAGAAATAAATAAAAGTTTACATTTAAATTAGCATTGTGATGGAATGTTCATATTTTTGTCTCATTGTTCTCATTAATAAACTCAATATGTAAACAGCTATATATATTTGAAATATATAATACATATAATACATTAATACATATATAAGTACTAAAACTACCTAACCGCATACATCTTTTTGATTCAAGTTCCGTCAGAAAGCCATAACTTCTTTAAATTCGCCTTTAGCGATGCGACCGATTGACACTTTCGAAGAGAAGACGGTAAGGAATTCCATAATTTGACAGAGTACACAGTAAAAGACTTGTCATAGGACCGGTGTTTGTGTGGTGGGATAGCCAGAGAGAGATCTGCACTGGAGCGGAGCCGGTGCCCGCTGCCGTCTGCTAAAAATGTAAATCTCTCCGAGAGATTAGGGGGAGAAAAAGGAGAGAAAAGGACGTTAAAGAGAAGGGAAAGTACATGTACGTCCCTACTACGCCGAATAGGCAGCCATTTGAGTTGGGAGCGGAAAGATGAAATGTGATCAAATTTGCGTAAGCCAAAAATGTATCTGATGCAAACTTTTTGCAAACGCTCAAGCTTGTCAAGTAGTTCCTCCGTGAGATCAAGAACAGTAATGTCCGCATAATCAAGAAGGGGAATTAGCAGAGAACGTGCTAGCATGACTTTCGTGTGGACAGGGAGGAAACTCTGGAGACGACGAAGCGAGTGCAAGGAAGCAAAGTCTCCTACTGGTTTCAGTCACGTGGGATGCCCAAGAAAGAGTCTGATCCATGACAATGCCTAAATTTCTTACAGTGGCTGAGAAAGGAATGTGTGTTCCATTGAAGAGAATTTTAGGCATTGTCACTTCAGACAACTTAGTTACCGCACTAGTGCGGAGATCTTGAAAGAAAAACCTTCGTTCAAGAACTGTTTTCTTCTGTGTATGTTGACACTAGGGTGATTTGTGTAATATTATCGTGACGTTAGAAAATTAATAAGTTATTATACTTTTTTCTAAGAAATAAGGAAATAACTCCGCAGAACAAAAGAATGAGGTTTTTTCAGGCAATAGCGTCGTGGATAAATTGTAGGTAAGGTAATATGGGGGTATTCGGGGGCGAAACACCGATCTAGCTAGGTCTTATCTCTGGGAAAACGCGCATTTTTGAGTTTTCATATGTTTTCCGAGTAAAGCTCGGGCTCCCAGATATTAATCATATCCTACGCTTCACCGTCAAATAAAAAAAAAAAATATAAAAAAAATAATTACGGGAGCTCTATGTTTTATAAATAAAACTATAAAAACTACACTAACAAAAACAATACACATAACTATGTTCACATTAACTGTCAATTGCCCCACGGTCCCCTTTTCACGGAACAATACTATAATAATCATTTTATACCAGTGCGGTGTTATATAATGCCCATTACATTTGAGAGGTCATTAGTTCATAGGTTTCCTAACCGACATGCGTATAATTATAGTTATTCGGGTTATTGACACTTTTCCTGTTTTTTATTGGTTTTCGTGTGTGATATTTATGATTATTTCTCAATTTACATCTTTATTACAAAGTTACGAACAAAATATACGATTGGGTTAATAAATGGGCGAATTTAGAATTGAGCGTGAGTGAAACGTCCTTAAAACCCGTAGAAAGGGCTGGTTCAAAATCCAGATGTAATTTAAAATTAAAAATCGAAAAATGTTATGGCACGGTGGCTTATTATATCTCTGATACTATAACACCTATACTATAATGTGTAGTTTTGTCAATAGATGGCGCTGATTCTGCGCTAGAAGCGACGCATTCGGAGCTAAAATGACTCTCGTAATGTGTCGTGTATATTTATTGATTACTCATCACTCCATTAATCGATTTCGGCAAACTTTAAGTTATTTCACCCTTAAACAGGCCTGACGCAAAGTTACATACATATATATCTTTGATAAAAGCTAGTAAAAATGTCAAACCGATTACGCGGTAATCTCACACGCAATTCATCTAATATTCCAATTCGATAGCCTCCTTTCCTAAATTGGTAATAGCCGAATTCCACGCATTAGTTATAATAGCGTTGTGGGCATGTTGTAAGGCACACCCGCCCTATTCGGTGCTATTACCAGACACCATGTATTACTGACCTCTGACTGCTTTCATAACATAAACAATATGTTTCGAGACGGTAATCTCCGTTATGTAAGAACAACGAAATCTACACTACTATCGGTTAATCACTACAAATTCGCTACGTAGGTACACGAGTATAGGCTGTGGGGACACTCCTGACCTGACTTCGGGCAAACTCGGCTCCGTTCGGCTCAGCATTGCTCCTAGAAATTATTAGGGTTGAGGTTGACACAACTTGACGTCCATTTGCGTGCACGACCACAAATAAGATAATGACTTGAATTTTGACAACCCTAAATAGCCGAAAGGGATTAGCCATTAAGTTAGGGATATCATGATTCGACCCTGAATCGCTGTCAAACTTCGGTTTTGTAGGAAGTGTCTTATTCTGTAGTATACATAGGTGGTTATTACTGTCGCGTAGGAAACCGCAATGTAATGGCTTTACACGTTGGCCCAGCGAGATGGCCATGCAATGGTTGATGGCTCCTCTACACGATGGGCCATCAATGCCATCATACTGGCCCACTAAGATGGGCCAGCGTGTAGAGAGGGTAGATGGTGGGTAGGGTACTGGTGTGGTGGATGTCTTATGGCGCGGCGGGATAGCGATGGGATGGCCATGCACCGTGTCGGTGTTACGGCCGAACATCAATCGATTAGCATAGTATTATTTATTTAAGAAGACAAAAAGTTTTATTTTAATATTTATATCGAAACTTAGGGGTTAGGAATATTATAATATAATAAATTTAAAGCTCACATAACGAACCCAATAAAATGTTTAAAGGGTATAGCCGGGTAAGCATGGCCAAACTGCCCTTAGCGAAAAAAACAATTTCCTTTTACTGGACTATTAACCTATGTATATGTAGTGCTTTCACCAAATATTAAGCCTGAAATGCTTCAGATTTAAAAAAAAAATGCAAAAAAAGAAAAATTATTTTTATTTTATTACAGCCAAAGTACTAATCAGATTTCTTTGTAATTTGGGTATGTTGTAATATAAAATTAAGGTCGCTTTCTGAAAAAAATAATATTGAATTATCTCTTAAAATAATAGTAAAAAATTTAGATGAAAATTTTCAGAAAAATAAAAAAAATACATGCGAGATAGCGACAGTTATCAAATTTACATATTTCATGTAGAATTTAATAATGTTTAACATATATTTTTTTTCAAAAATTAAAATCGGGATTAACAGTGTTAAAAACTCGAATTTGTAACATCCCATAATACCTTCTCTTCATACAAAATAACTTGTACGTTATACTAGAAAGTTATATTCCCAACGCAATTTGAATTTAGAACGCGACTTATTTCGCTGAGTGCGGACCTTAAACTCCGTGGCTGTATGCGGCTAGGGCGAACGGCATTCAGAGATTTAAAAAGCGGCCCATGAAGAGTTCCGTATTTAGGCGATTTATGACGTATGAAAAAAAAACTACTTTCTAGATCTCGTTCAAACCAATTTTCGGTGGAAGTTTACATGGTAATGTACATCATATATTTTTTTTAGTTTTATCATTCTCTTATTTTAGAAGACACACATTTTACCACTTTGGAAGTGTCTCTCGCGCAAACTATTCAGTTTAGAAAAAACTGATATTAGAAACCTCAATATCATTTTTGAAGACCTATCCATAGATACCCCACACGTATGGGTTTGATGAAAAAAAAAATTTTTGAGTTTCAGTTCGAAGTATGGGGAACCCCAAAAATTTATTGTTTTTTTTTCTATTTTTGTGTGAAAATCTTAATGCGGTTCACAGAATACATCTACTTACCAAGTTTCAACAGTATTAGTTCTTATAGTTTCGGAGAAAAGTGGCTGTGACATACGGACGGACAGACAGACGGACAGACGGACAGACAGACAGACATGACGAATCTATAAGGGTTCCGTTTTTTGCTATTTGTCTACGGAACCCTAAAAAAGCGGCCAAGTGCGAGTCGGACTCGCCCATGAAGGGTTCCGTATTTAGGCGATTTATGACGTATTAAAAAAAAACTACTTGCTAGATCTCGTTCAAACCAATTTTCGGTGGAAGTTTACATGGTAATGTACATCATATATTTTTTTTAGTTTTATCATTCTCTTATTTTAGAAGTTAGGGGGGGTGGGACACACATTTTACCACTTTGGAAGTGTCTCTCGCGCAAACTATTCAGTTTAGAAAAAAATGATATTAGGAACCTCAATATCATTTTTGAAGACCTATCCATAGATACCCCACACGTATGGGTTTGATGAAAAAAAAAAATTTTGAGTTTCAGTTCGAAGTATGGGGAACCCCAAAAATTAATTGTTTTTTTTTCTATTTTTGTGTGAAAATCTTAATGCGGTTCACAGAATACATCTACTTACCAAGTTTCAACAGTATAGTTCTTATAGTTTCGGAGAAAAGTGGCTGTGACATACGGACGGACAGACAGACGGACAGACAGACAGACAGACAGACATGACGAATCTATAAGGGTTCCGTTTTTTGCCATTTGGCTACGGAACCCTAAAAAGCGCGGGAACAGGAAAATAGGCACGAATTTTATACAGAGCGTTAACGATTGAAAAATGTCTGTTCCTTTGATGAATAAAATACGTCACATTCTAAATTCAAATTCGTAAAGACTGCGTTCACAATATACTTCATTCGTTTATGACTACTTAGCTTTGCTTGTATGAAGAGAGAGTATTATGGGATGTTACAAATTCGAGTTTTTCACACTGTTAATCCCGATTTTAATTTTTGAAAAAAATATATGTTAAACATTATTAAATTCTACATAAAATATGTAAATTTGGTAACTGTCGCTATCTCGCACGTATTTTTTTTATTTTTCTGAAAATTTTCATCTCAATTTTTTACTATTATTTTAAGAGATAATTCAATATTATTTTTTTCAGAAAGTGACCTTAATTGTATATACAACATACCCAAATTACAAAGAAATCGGATTATTACTTTGGCTGTAATAAAATAAAAATGATTTTTCTTTTTTTGCATTTTTTTTTTAAATCGGAAGCATTTCAGGCTTAATATTTGGTGAAAGCACTGCATATACATAGGTTAATAATCCAGTAAAAGGAAATTGTTTTTGTTTCGCTAAGGGCAGTTTGGCCATGCTTACCCGGCTATACCCTTTAAATATCTGAATACGTGAAGAAGTAAATTTGTGCAACACTTCCTTCAAAACTCGGTTGAAAACCTGCCTAAGCTAAGGTCAATATGTGACTAATTCCGGCAAAGAGATTATTCCGTCCACTAGCGTTTTCCTCGAACAGCGAACAAAATCGACAAAGCAGCGATTGCTTTTAATTTCAGCAATCAAAAGCAAATGGTTTTGTTTGCTACGATTGAAAATCAAAGAACTGCAGCCATATTCGAACTTTAATACACTTACGTCAACTATTAGATATCTAAACGATATGGATCGGATATGTCAGTGACAAACAAGTGTCAAAAGTGACGTTACTTCAAAAAAAACTTCACTTTTGACACTTGTTTGACACTGACATATCCGATCCATCCTTGTAATACAAGGGAACCTAGACGTCACAGTTTAGATATCTAATAGTTGACGTATCTTAAAGTTCGAATATGGCTGATATACGCTCGTGGACCGAATAGGCGCTATAACGGAATTAGCCACATTGACCTTAGCTAATTTGATTGCACTCGTGGTACAGACACATCAGACAATCTCAATTTTTGTAAGTCGTCAAAATATTCCACGATACAGTACGATGACCTTTAAGAGTAAAGAAGAGGTCAAACTAGTGAAAGTATGATGGCACTAGCGTTATGTAAACACTAAATCAAGAGTAATAACAAACAAACTTACTAAACGCACCCAGAAAACTAAACTCGTAACTGCGTCCTGTACAAAACACAACGAGAACGGCCTAAGCTATGACGTTGATAACTGCAAAATTAAGTTTGCAGCAATGAGCGTAGTCTAAGCTGTAATTTCGGCAATCTCTTATCTTATTTGGCTTGTCATTCAAAAGACAACCATATGGCGCTCTTAATAGACTCAAAGTTAAAATGCAATGAAAATAAAAATATGAACATCGTGAAGCGAGTCCGTAGCCCGATCACGAAACGTAATAACTTTAAAGCGCGCGCGTTCGATTTTGAATCTTAACTGCTTTAAAATTGAGTTTATTATAGAATATGAGACTGTTGGTGGACTGTTGTCATGATTATAATGTTTTGAACATTTAAGTCGAGTAGTGCGTGACCGCTTTACGTAGTAACCTGTATATCCGAGGCATTACTTTAGTTCTATCTTATTTCGAAAAGGTCCTAATTCTCTATGCAACTCATACTACTTATAGGACTTAGCTTCTATAGGTTATAAAAAGTGTATATTACATTTTAAAGTACGTTATTACGGCATTTGGTTACAGCAATGTACGAGTGAGTCGATTGATTTTGTACAACTTTATTAACTGACTTATATATGTCACCGTAAAATTGTAAACACTCGTCATATTATAATCTCGCTAGTTACATTATAAACTGACGGTAGGGAGATTATAATCTAACCTAACCTAACCTACGTTAGATTATAAACTAACGGGTTCACAATCTTACGGTGTCATATACAAAGAGGTAGCTTAGGTGTAGGTACTGTTGTAACATATTCGTCTCAATTATGGAAATGCACAGACAAGACATCCTCCAGGCTGAGCATATAGTAGCGCTACCGGGCGTTTTCTAAAATAAATATTGAAAACCCGATTCCCCCAGATCCTGGTGTTTTTGGGTTCTTTCAACTCAGAATCACTAGCATATTCAATCCTGATGATAAAAAAATGTCCCAAAATGTTGTATGAAAATTGTACATTCCACTACGTCACGTTACATACAAGTGAACATTTTTCTCATACTAAAAACGTGACGTAATGGAATGGACATTTTGGGACATCTTTTTTTAATGGTAGGATGGAGAGTGCTGTCGATTCTGAGTAGAATGAGCCCAAGAATGTCCATATTTGAAAGAATCGGGTTTTCGATATTTATTTTAGGAAAAGCCCTACCCCCTCTGCCACAAATATACGGTAGTTTTACTCCATTTTCGAGTCAAAGTGTCTTTTTGTGACGTCCGTGTCTTTGAACGGACCAATCACGGCACGGGACTCGCTCACCTCGTCCCCCGCACCCCAGTATTTTTGGCAGCATCGGTTTCATGAAATAATTGCTCTAAACTTCGTCTAGAGGATTCCTAGTCTATGTGGAAATGCCATCGGGCAAAAATGCCATAAATATGATTGCAAAAAATACAGATTTAAGAGTCACACGAATTTAGCCGCCGCCATACAATCGGAATTTAAAACGTTTTGTGCAAAAATCAGTTTTTTAGGGTTCCGTACCTACCCCTTTGGGATAGTCCTATTAGGTACTAAGAATTTACTGTCCGTCTGTCTGTCTGTCCGTCCGTCTGTCTGTCTGTCACCAGGCTGTATGTCATGAACCGTGATATAGACAGTTGACTAAACAGTTGACATTTTCACAAATGATGTATTTCTTTTGCCGCTATAACAACAAATACTTAGGTACATACTAAAAACAGAAAAATATATATTATTTACCTAAGTAGGGCGCCCATAGGTACACCAAACGTGATTTTTTTACCGTTTTTTGCGTAATGATATGGAACCCTTCGTGCGCGAGTCCGACTTGCCCTTGGCCGGGTTTTTTGGTATGTAAATATTCGCGGCCTAAGCTTGAAAAAAGCGGCCAAGTGCGAGTCGGACTCGCCCATGAAGGGTTCCGTATTTAGGCGATTTATGACGTATTAAAAAAAAACTACTTGCTAGATCTCGTTCAAACCAATTTTCGGTGGAAGTTTACATGGTAATGTACATCATATATTTTTTTTAGTTTTATCATTCTCTTATTTTAGAAGTTAGGGGGGGGGGGGACACACATTTTACCACTTTGGAAGTGTCTCTCGCGCAAACTATTCAGTTTAGAAAAAAATGATATTAGAAACCTCAATATCATTTTTGAAGACCTATCCATAGATACCCCACACGTATGGGTTTGATGAAAAAAAAAATTTTGAGTTTCAGTTCGAAGTATGGGGAACCCCAAAAATTTATTGTTTTTTTTTCTATTTTTGTGTGAAAATCTTAATGCGGTTCACAGAATACATCTACTTACCAAGTTTCAACAGTATAGTTCTTATAGTTTCGGAGAAAAGTGGCTGTGACATACGGACGGACAGACAGACGGACAGACAGACGGACAGACAGACAGACAGACAGACATGACGAATCTATAAGGGTTCCGTTTTTTGCCATTTGGCTACGGAACCCTAAAAAGAAAAAAAAACTATGTTACATTTTCCCCGCCTCTTTGGCCGCCATATTACCGCCATTACTAACGACTATTAACGATTAAATTAATTATAATCTCTTTAAAAAAAATGTAAGGCCGCGAACTTTTCAGTCATCCCTCGTATACTTACGTATATAGGTAAGTAGGTACTTAACTTTTATTTCAAAAATGTTGTTTTCAACCTTAACTCCAAGCAATAAGGCTCATGTGTGCTTCATTATCATGCTCATAACATCCTGCGCCTGCGGCTGCGCTTGAACGCGGAACCGATACTGACCTGACGTAACTTTACATCTCAGTGCGACGAGTAACCGGCCCGGGGGCCGGCCATATATCAAGTGCCAGACGATTAGGGGGCGAAGCTCCCTTATTATTCAAAAATAACTGATTTTAACTAATAAGAAATACAATTTTACCAATATCATAAACCGATTTTGCTGTTACAAACCGTATAATAGTTCGCTACTCAATACAAGGCTCAAAATGTTACGTGATTTATGGACGGCCCCATCTGGTCGCATATAGAACCCTATGCTACGGCCATAGCTCGAAGCCCTTCGCTAATAAAACTTATAAAACAGGACGATTCCCCTAATCCTTCAACTCAAAACATCAAGCATCAAAATGTTACGTGATTTATGGACGTCCCCGTCAGGTCGCATATTATAGAACCTAGAGCCATAGGTCGAAAGGTGAACGACTAAGTCCTTCGCTAAGCACTCTAAGTAGGACGATTCCTTCGACTCATAACAAGCATTAAAATGTTACGTGATTTATGGACGGCCCATCAGGTCGCGGTCGTAGGTCGGAAGGTGAACGACTAAGCCCTTTGCTAAATAGGTCGATGCAACCGGTTACAAAAAAGGAGTGTTATGTGTTTGACATCCGTAATCATAAGGCGTTATAATAGTTAACGTGAATCTTACTTACGGCCCAATTCGAACAATGCTTATGATATGTCACAGCGATACGTTACCGATCTATCAGTGTCAAAAGTGACGTTTAATGGTTAAAGAAATGTAAAACCCCATTGAAACTGCATCGAAATGGTATGCACGGATCGTTTGATCCGCTACGTGATACATGTTGCATCATATGTGATACTTATGTAACGGAAAACACTTGAGATGAATGAAAATTGGTCATTTAATTTCCTGGCTTTCGGAATATTTCTCATTTGAACGGCATACCGATTGCCCTGTTTTAAATAATTTAAAAAAACACTCCCCACGCCAAAAAGCTCCTATTCAATTATTGAAGTTACGATCTCAATTTAAAACGACATGGCAAAATACTGGCATAACTCATTTTATTTTAAAACGAGATTATATACTTGGTCAACCAGATCTTGACAGTAGAAAAAGGCGGCAAATTTGAAAAATGTAGGCGCGAAGGGATATCGTCCCATAGAAAATTTGAATTTCGCGCCTTTTTTTACTGACAAGATTTGGCTGACCAGCTATAGTGAATGCAATACAAGATCTATGAAGCGGTGTATGAAAATTACAGCTATGTACTTGTATGTAAATAAATCGTAGGCTCCATACTAAATTTCAGCTCAGTAGGACAACGGGAAGTGTCCTAGTTTTACTTGTAACTAGCTGTTCCCGCGGCTCCGCCCGCGTGGAATTCGGTCTGTGTCAGTAAGCTAATTCATCCCTAATTTCTCTTTCTCTCCCCTGGAGGCGGAAATTGAAGTAAAGTTGACAGATGGATACGATTAGCGGACTGAAGTCCAGATAAAATATTTTACAATTAGGTAGGTACCTACCACTAAACAAAACTACACTCCGTAATGGTTTACGTAAAATTTTGGTGTGGATATCTAATGCGAAAGCCGAAGGCCGAGCTCCATGTAGGGCCGAAGGCCCGAAGCATCCAGACTGTCAGTGCTTAAAAACAAAACAATAGTATAAGTGATTAAAAAATGCGAAGGCCGAAGGCCGAGCTTCGCGTAGGGTCGAAGGCCCGAAGCGTCCAGGATGTCAGTGCTTAATCACAGAACAATGGTATCAGTGTCTAAATGCGAAAGCCGAAGGCTGAGCTCCGCTTAGGGCCGAAGGCCCGAAGCGTCCAGGATGTCAGTTCTTAAGTCGTAGTAGTAGTCGCTCGGTAGGGTGTCCAGAATGCCACCTTTATCAAAGTAGGCTTAATATTAAAAGTAAAAAACGCGAGCGTAGCGAGCGCGAATTTTTTTGATAGAAAATAATTGAAAGGCTATGTCAGGGACACAGCCGTAATGGTTTACGTGAAATTTTGGCGTGGATATCTAATGCGAAAGCCGAAGGCCGAGCTCCATGTAGGGCCGAAGGCCCGAAGCGTCCAAGCTGTCAGTGCTTAAACACAGAACAATAGTATGTGTCTAAATGCGAAGGCCGAAAGCCGAGCTTCGCGTAGGGTCGAAGGGCCGAAGCGTCCAGGCTGTCAGTTCTTAAGTCGTAGTAGTAGTCGCTCGGTAGGATGCCCAGAATGCCACCTTTATCAAATTAGGCTTAACCTTTAAAATCCTATTAAAAACGCGAGCGTAGCGAGCGCGAAATTTTTTTGATAAAAAAAAATGTAGAGAAGCTATGTCAGGGACACAGCCGCAATGGTTTACGTGAAATTTTGGTGCGGATATATAACGCGAAAGCCGAAGGCCGAGCTCCATGTAGGGCCGAAGGCCCGAAGCGTCCAGGCTGTCAGTCAGTGTCAGTGCTTAAACACAGGACAATAGAATAAATTGCAAGTTCCAAATTGTTTGACATTTACAAAGACATATAATATTTAAAAGCTTTCGCATTTTGAACACATATCAACTCACATTTATAGACGGGCCTATCTCGAAATTTATTTTATTACCTTTATTTACCGACGTTTCGACTTCGACACAGGTTTCACTGGTCGTGGTCGCGGCTAACTGATGTCCCAACAAAATGTCAAAACAGAGATTTGTGCAACTACCCGACGAAAAGTGTATGAAAAAGTTTGGGGTAGACATCATATTTTCAAACCACCCACTTCGCATAATGTTAATTATTGTCAATAGACCCGCGCTGGACCCGTCTATAAATGTGATTTAATATGTATTTGTAAAGACGTTTGACATTTACTAAGAAAAATTTTGTTTTTTTTTACAAAGTACATACACAAAAAAAAAGTTTGCACCACTTTCTTAAGTTAACGCCATTAGATTCAGGTGCAAACATAACTTAATTGAGTGTAGTGGCCACCCCCCCTGTTAGGGGTTGAATTTTTCTAGCCTAAAATAGGGCCAGGGATTTTCTTGACAGATTAGTAAAGTTTGCATCAAAATCCATTCAGCCGTTTTCACGTGATGCGCGGTCAAATAAACAGATAAACAGACAAACAGATAAACAGACAAACAGACAAAAATTCTAAAAACTGTTGGAACGTGTTCTGTTATCGATTCTAAGTATCCCCAACCAACTTTTTTTCGAATATCTTCCATGTACAGACTTTCGACCCTCTTCAGCTTTATTATATGTATAGATGTATTCAGAACTACCCTTTTATAGGGTAGTAGGGTAAAAGTTACAGATTTCTTAATTTTTCTGATCTTTGTATGTAAATTTAGCATGGAGCCAGATTTCTGCTTTCTAGTAGGTACATCGGGAAGTACCCAAGAGGTTTGTGTCAGTGAATGAGTGAGTGAGTGGCCAAATCGTCGTATTTTAGGTGTTGATAGAATCTAAACTTCTAAAGTATTGAAGGTAGATTGGTAAAACTTTATGTCTATATGATTTACCTCGTCTAAATAAAATAAAATAAATCGTAACTAATCCTAGACTTATCCTGTGAATTTGAGCTCTCTGGTGTTGTCTAGGACGAAGGTAAGTGGGTTTAAAAATGAGACGAATCGGTTCGAGAAATAATAATAATAATATATTATAATAATGCCTCCCCATTTTTGTTTGTCTTGGCGGGAGCACTGCCGTGCCCCCAAATAATCTACTCTACTCAAAAAGGCTTACAAATGAACAGCTTAAAATCTTTAAGTCCATCTAATTGTTCATCTTCCATGAAAATAATATTTGCATCATAACACAGCGCGGTCAACGACCCGTCGCTGCGACGTACATACCATCGCCCACACTGTTAACCATAGTTGATCCATGGAATTGGTACATTTTGCCTTGCATCAAATCAGGTAGTTCTGATTTTTTTATATGTTCTATGTGACGTAGTGGTTATGGCAAATCCAAGTTTCCGACCTCGGAAACCGGACGGTCATCATAGTCAAATATTTGAAAAACTACAAAATTTTCGGACTTTTTTCAGTTTCTGCCAATTTTTACCAACAAGGACCTATTTTACGGCAAATGTCACTATAAACACTTTAAAGAAGACTAAATTCTCAACAAAGTAGGTTAAAGTTAGAAGGCGATAAACCGAATAGTTTGTAAGATACAGTTGTTCAAAACTTTGCAAAATTTCCAAAATATAATATTTTTAGACGTATTTTTCAGTTTTCGTCAATGTGCTCAACTGTGGACCCGTTTTACGTCACAAGTCATTATACGTTATTAAAGTACACATCATTCGCAACAAAATGAGACAAATTTGGTCTATTAAGACCTGATAGTTCTTTAGATACAGCTGTTCCAAGTTGCTGAGGTGAGTAAACAAAATAATAGCTAAAGGTTTGTAAAAAGAAATGCGACCAAACAAGTATTATTATTTTTTACAAAAAAAACATATAATAATAATAACCTCATTGCATGCGGCACTGGAGGAAGTATTATTATTACTTTTCCTTGGACATCTTTGATGGACCAGGCTGATTTTCTAGGTCCACAGCACTCCTTTTGGGAAGAGCTTGCTTCGGTAGCATTTCTACATCGACCGGCTCAGGCAGCTCGAAATCGTCATCTGATGGTGGGTCATCGATGAATGGTACTTCCATGTCGAGGTCTGGTTTGTTCTCGCAAGATTGGCCGCTGCAGTGGTTGCAAACAGTCGAGCATTTAAGACCTGCTTTTCTGCAACTACAACTACTGGTACAACCTTTCTTGCAGTTGCAAGAAATCATTTTTAGCAGGGGTTGAGGAGCTTGTGGTTTAATCATCATTTGAGGAATAAGGCCTCGAGCGCTTCGCATCCAGCCCCAATTGAGGGGGTTCTTTCGTGTCCCAGCCAAATCTGTACCTGAAACAAAACCAACAACAATATTAATTAATATCGTAACTTTTAAACATGTAACGAATAATATCGTTTGAAGCAGAAAGGTAATTATTACTGGGAAAATAAAACAATTTTCACCTGCTGGTATGTCCGCTAAGAGTGAAATTTTGCAGCATCCCTGGAGGCAACCTGGCGATGTTCGTACTGGTCTTAATTGCCGCCCTCGTAAACATTTGGTAGCGAAGGTCGTCAAGGTTTTGAGATTTACTGTTGCCTCCATACAGTGAAACTAGGAAGCTTTCTCCTGCTTTGGTGACCTGCTCAGGTGTGACATTGGGGCTTAGAAAAACCGCAGCGTTTTGTTCAAGGTGCGGTAGTTTCTTCAGTGTGGAAAGAAATTTCATTTTTCCTTGGCCAAAAACTGCTGAAGTAGTGTCGCAGCCACTGAAGGCGTGAAGGAACAGCGCCATTACGGGTTGTGCTTGGTGCGTGAAGGACATCACCGAGTAAGTGACTATTAACCGGTCAGCATCTTCCTCAGCCTGTAGTGTCAGAATATTGTTCCTCTCCAGGTGCACCTTTAGCATGTTGATGAGTCTTACCTTAACACTGATTTAAACTTTCACGATTTTTACACATTATTATTATGTTTTCGAGACCACGGGGACAACGCCGTCCTCGAAACGTCGGAGGTAAATCTAGGACAAGTCCCAGTGGAGCGGGACGGTCGCGTCCACTGGTAGTTCCCGGAAAGTTGCGCCTTTTTGCGCCATTTGCTACATTGCGCGCCTTTGCGCTCCATTTTGTGCGTTGCGCTCCGCAAAAGCGCTCCTACTCGCTCTGACGCGCTCCGTGTCGTTCCACGCCGTTCCGTAGCGCTCCACTGCGCTCATTTTCGGTCCGCAGTACTCCAGCGCTCCATAGCGGTCCACTCCGCTCCGGCGCGCTCCGTAGTGCTCCGCCGCGCTCCTTTTCGGCCCACAGAGCACCAGCGCTCCACTTCGCTTCGACGCGCTCCGTTTCGTTCCGCGTCGCTCCGTAGTGCTCCGCCGCGCTCCACTTTGGCCCGCAGTGCTCCAGCGCCCCACGGCGGTCCACTCCGCTCCGACGCGCTCCGTTCGCTCCGCACCGCTCCGTGGCGTTCCGATGCGCTCCTTTTTGGCCCGCGGTGCTCCGGTGCTCCATAGCGGTCCACTCTGCTCCATCAAGCTCCGCCACGTTCCGGTGTGCTCCGTGCCGCTTTTTAGCGCTCCACCGTGCTCCATTCGGCCCGCAGTGCTCCAGCGTTCCATAGCGGTCCACCCACTCCATCTGGAAGTATCCTGTACAGGCAACACAAATTCTGCTGCTCGTGAGCACAGCCCCGGACAAGCTTCACCAGGATTCCGGACCAGGTGCACGACGTCTTTTTTAGATAAGTAGATTTAAGTCATAGATTTAGAGACCTGAGGACCACATCCTCTTTGCAGAGTTGGTATATGTAAATATAGTCATTTTAGAATACTTAATTATATGATTGACGTTATTGGGATTATAAGTACTATTCTATTTTATTCTAAATATATGGGATTAGTTTTTTTTAAGATTGACATGTTATTTGGGTTTACATTAGCATTTTTAATTTTATAGCGTTTTGTCTAATTATTTTTTATTCTTTTTTTGATGTTTTGACATGTTTAAATCAGTTTTTATTAAAGTATATGTATGTATATTTATCAGAATTAAGTATAATTAAGCGTCTCCTTTAATTTTAATAGCTTTTTTGAGCTTCTTGCGTTTTTATTTGGTGGGCTATTTTTTTTTTTGTTGCCAATGTCCCTGCCTATAACTGATGCCGTCAGTGGCGTCGCTCTTTCTGCGTCGTTGGACAGTAACGTACGTTGCCCACAATGCCCCCAGACCCGGTTTTTCAGGGGTACCAGAGGCCTCAACGTACATATTTCGAAGGCGCATAGACCGCACATCCCATGTTCGGCTCCTGATGTTTCTGACCCTGGGGCCCCTGCCCCTGGGCCTGCTTGTAGTGCACAAGCACAACCTCAGGTTCCTGCCCCTCCTTTTTGGCAGGTTATTAGTGACCTTAAAGATACCCTTCCGGTTCTTAAGCGTATCCCGAGGGGCGCTCGTGTCGCTGTTTCAAAATGTTTGGCAGAGACCATTGGGGCGGTTGTGTCTGAGAATTCGTTTCGTGCCTGGGAGCAACTTCTAACTTTCTCTTTCAGAGTTTTGCATGTTCATTCCAAGGATCAGACGCGAAGTTCGCTTACGAGTAAAGTTAAGGCAAACTGCCTTAATGGTTCTTTAGCTCGACCTCTTCCACGTCAGAATCGTAGATTGAATATGGCCAAGTTAGTGGAGAGTAAGGTGGGTGATGGTGATATTAGGGGAGCAGCACGCTTATTATTTTCCAATGATGTCGTGGTGTAATGTGGTGAATGTCCACTTTTAGTGTTTAGCAGTAACGCTTTGGTTTACTGCGACATAAACGCATATTGCTTGTGTCAGCGCAACCTAACGTGTATAAAACAATAGGCATTTAGAGAATAAACGTTCAGAATGTTCTTATACTATCACACATAAGGTGTTTAACTTCCACTAACTCCTCACCCGACTCTGCTCGTCAATATACTTGCCATAGAAGAAACCTATAATATCTGATGGCGATCCAGACCAGTGAACCAACAAGGAACTAACACTCAAGAAAGAAGGAAAAATCAAGCAAGAAAAAAAAAGAAGAACCACTTTTTCAACACCAATCCACGCAGTCAGAACCAACCAGCTTATCAAGAATCAAGAAACAACCTGAGAAGAACCAACCAACATCAAAAAGCGGAAACCGCGTTAAGAAAAGAAATTAAGAAGAGACGAAGAAGGAAGAGAGAAGAGCGTTGTCCAGGGTTATCCCGGCTCGCAAATCAAGAGGTGTCCAGGGTTATCCCGGCCCATTTCAAGAGGAGTCCAGGGTTATCCCGGCCCACTAACATCGTCGCAAGCAGAGCCAGCCATACGAAGCGTCAAGCGAGCGCCACATGGAAATGCCAGCTCGCCAGGCCACGCCAGCAGCAGCAAGAATGCCGGACGCGAACTCGCACCGGACCGGACGAAGACGAAGCCGAGGACGGCCAGCCACGCAGCAATAGGATGTAAATCCTACATGTAATTTATGATTTTAATTAATTTTCTCTAAAAGCCAGCATTTTTTTTCCAATTCAGTAGCAGTCATATTTAAATCATTCATAATTATTAAAGGTTGTCGCTAAACTCAATTTCGTTTCGAGCATAAATAATTTTCATTAGAAGTCATAATATAATATCAAAGTTAAAAGTGTCGAATAGTGTCCTTAATCATGTATGTTGCAATTTGCAGCGCGTGCCACACGTTGTGCGCACGTCGACAGAAAATTTTACTAGGCCGCGAGACTTTGCCGCGAGTTAGAATATTTTAATAAGCGATGAATGAAATTTGATACATCGCATACCGATTAAATAATTAACAACTCAATTCAATAAAATTATTTTATTGTTTCTTAGTAATGATTGATACTTTAGCTACGTGTCGGACTGATCACCTGATATACAGCGAAAGTTTGATTTATTACATCGTTTTTTTTTTTATTTTGGAAGTTAAATAATAATGTTTATTTTACAGAAAGCTTACAGTACGGTACGATTTTGAGAAGTTTTAAGGAGTTTAGGCACATTTATTTATAAAATGTGACCTTATAGCTAGAGCACTAGTCCTTCGTACTTGATCATAGTGTGATATACAGTATCCTCCGTGAAAGTTGTAGGAGACTTATTGTCTTAATGTATTTGTGTCTCTAGGTACAGGCAGAGCCGTACAGCCTGGCCTGATATGCCATTTTATAGAGTTGATAAAGGGTGACCATGCCCTAGGTGTTTATTGAAGAATTGCTATGGATAGCATTGATAGGTGAAGGGTGCGCACAGAGGCGCAACCCAGTTATGCCCTTGATCATAGTCGACCTCATAGGTGTCCGTGAAAGGCTTAACATTTAATACGGCATTAGTTTATTTTATTGTCAGAATTATGGGAGATACCGTAAGACCGTAACTATAAACAGCGAGAGTGAATATTTTAAAGTTGAATACCAAATGTTTTTAAATGTTTTAAAGTTGAATAGTAAATGTTTTAAAGATGAAGAGTAGGTAAATGTTTTTAAAGAAGGAGATTTATATTTTATGAGAAAAGGAAGTAAATTAATATTTTAACGTTTGAGAGATGATAACATTTAAAGTGAAGATAATATTTTCTTATTAAAAGATAACGATATTTTTTTACAAGGACTACGACATTAATACGACACATAAGGACCAAGCTGAATAACTGAACTGTTTTATTATACCTACCTATACAATTTATTAACATATTTTTTTATTAATTTCAGAAAAAATTGTAAACAAGTAACATGCGTTTAAATTTTTTCTTCTGCCACCCCGGCGGTGAGAGGAACTTTCGGGGGAGGTGTAATGTGGTGAATGTCCACTTTTAGTGTTTAGCAGTAACGCTTTGGTTTACTGCGACATAAACGCATATTGCTTGTGTCAGCGCAACCTAACGTGTATAAAACAATAGGCATTTAGAGAATAAACGTTCAGAATGTTCTTATACTATCACACATAAGGTGTTTAACTTCTACTCTCATCACCCGCTCGAAACCATATATACAACAGGACTATCCTGTTATTTGAGTGGCGTCTGTCAGTCCTGAGACCCTTGCGGCGCTGAGAGATAAACATCCTCCTCCAGCGCCTGACTTTTCTCTCCCGGATCCCCCGCAAGCCGGTGATGAGGCGCTTCAAGTCGTGGCACAGGACGTTTTAGGGGCCGTCATGTCCTTCCCAAATGGCTCTGCAGGGGGTTTGGACGGTCTTACCCCGCAGCACCTCAAGGACCTTTTGTGCAGTGATTGCAATGGTACTCGTGACGATCTTTTGAAGAACTTGACGGCCCTCGTGAATAAAATGCTTGCGGGTGAGGTGCCAACCAGCGTCACGGACATCTTGTATGGTGCCAATCTATGCGCTCTTCTAAAGAAGGACGGTGGTATACGGCCCATTGCTATTGGGACTACTTTTCGTCGCCTCGTTGCTAAGATTGCCTGTCATTCTAACTTGGACAGGCTGGGTAAGGAATTTAGTCCTATTCAAGTGGGTTTCGGTTCAAGAAGTGGTTGTGAGGCCGCTGTTCACGCAGTTCGAACATATGTGCAGCGTTTGGAGGGAGAGGTGCTTTTGAAGGTCGATGTTGCGAATGCTTTTAATTCCGTTGATAGAGGCACCCTCCTAACGCAGGTCCGAGAGAAAATTCCGGGGTCGTACAAATTTGTTTGGCAATGTTACAGCTCCCCAACTAAGCTGTTATTTAAGTCAAATCTTTTGGCCTCGTCTGTTGGCTGTCAGCAGGGTGATCCCTTGGGTCCAGCAATCTTTAGTCTCGCCATCCATCCCATTATAAAGGACCTCAAATCTAGATTGAATGTTTGGTACTTGGATGATGGCACGCTTGGGGGCGACGTGGATACCGTTTTGTGTGACTTACAGAGGTTATCGACAGATTTTGGTTCCATTGGCCTTTCTCTGAATTTTTCGAAGTGTGAACTTTTCATTTCCAGCACTAACCTGGAAAGGGAAAGTATAGTCGACAAGTTCAGAGAGGTTGCTCCTGGAATAAAGATTGTGGATGAGAGTTCGCTTAACCTCCTTGGGTCTCCTGTTTTGGACCAATCTTTTGATGATTATGTTGAGAACAAAATTCAGAATTTCAAGTCAGTTTCGGAACGCCTATTGGAGATTAATGTTCACACGGCTTACACCATCATGCGACATTGCCTTTTTGTTCCTAAGTTTACATACGTTCTTCGTTGTAGTCACTTCTGGAAGTTTCCTAATCTTCTTTTGAAGCTGGACGAGGTGGTAAAGAATTCCCTGGCGTCGATTTTTAACATTTCTTTTGATTCGAGGTGCTGGAGCCAGGCTACTCTGCCTATTAGGTTCGGTGGCTTGGGAATCCGAAATATCTCCAGTGTGGCGTTGCCTGCGTTTTTGGCTTCGGTGCATAGCGCGCAGGGATTGATAGGGTGTATTTTGGCTTCATCATTTGGGAATCTAGAGCCGGCGCACTGCACTGAGGCTAAAAATGTATGGTCATTGTCTTGTCCGAACACCGACCTGCCTACCAACCTTTGCTCGCAGAGGCAGTGGGACGAGCCGCTCTGTCAACTAGTACGGAATAATCTTGTTGATACGTCAACTGGCTTGGCGGAGCGTGCTCGTCTTCTTGCTGCTGCGGAATGGGAGTCTGGTCAGTGGTTACTAGCCTTACCTTCTCCGTCGATAGGTACACTCCTTGATAACGTCACTTTTCGTCTGGCTGCTAGTTTGCGAGTAGGGGCAGTGACTAATGTCCCGCATCGCTGCCAATGTGGCTCCATGGTTGACAGCTTGGGTCATCATGGCCTCTCTTGTAGCAGGAGTGCTGGTCGGATTCCTCGTCACGCCAGCTTGAACGATGTCATCCGAAGGGCTCTTGTCAGCGTAAAGGTACCTGCTATTCTGGAGCCTGTTGGTTTAACGAGGGATGACGGCAAGAGACCCGACGGTATGACGCTGGTGCCCTGGAGTATGGGGAGGCCTCTGGTTTGGGATGCAACGTGTGTAGACACTTTTGCCGTGTCCCACTTACCGGGCACTAGCTCTGGTGCTGGTCATGCGGCCACGACGGCCGAGGATAACAAACGGCGCAAGTACAGCACTCTCGGCAGTGGCTACATATTTGAGCCTTTTGGGGTCGAAACGTTAGGGTCGTGGGGGCCCAGCGCCCGGCGCTTATTTAAGGATTTGGCGTCGCGTTTGGTCGATGCCTCGGGTGACCAGAGGGCAGGCCAGTATTTTGCCCAGAGAATTAGTATAGCTATTCAACGGGGAAATGCGGCCAGCCTGCTGGGTACACTGCCTGCTGGCGGTGAGTTGGAGGGTGTATTTTATTTGTAGGTTTTTTTTTTTTTTTTTTTTTTTCTTTTTTTTTTTTTTTGTTATTAATGTGTATTTTTAGAGTGAGTTGACGAAGCCTGTTGCGGATTTTATCGCTGTAGTTTTTTGTGACGATGCCTGTAGCTGATTGTAAGTTTGTGTTTACCTGACGAAGCCTGCGTTGCGGATATAAAAGTATGGTCTCTGAATAAACTAATTAGGTAAATCTTAAAACATACATACGCGATTAACTCCCGTTGTAGAATTTAATAATGAGTCTAACCTTGTACTTGACATTCGATAGGAACTTATCCGAAGGTTTTTGTTGTTTTGTTTTCTCTGTTTTATAAATAGTAGATACCTTATATAATTATACATAAAAGTTAAAATACAACACACCTTCAGTAGAAAAAATGCTGATCAGACACCACTAAAATCAAATAAAATATTTTTTAGGAAATTTTGCTAACATTTGAATAGCTGTATTTTAGAAACTATTTGGTCTATGGTGACCAAATTACTTTCATTTTGTTGCAAATTTAATCTTCTTTAAAGTATCCATAGTGACATTTGCCGTAAAATAGGTCCTTGTTGGTAAAAATTGCCGGAAACCGAAAAAAGTCTGAAAATTTTGTGGTTTTTCAAAAATTTGACAATGATCCGGTATCCGAGGTAAAAAACTTGGATTTGCCATAGCCATTTTATCACATAGAACATATCAAAAAATCAGAACTACCCGATTTGATGCAAGGCAACCCCCCTTTTAGAGTACGATTTCCATGGACTAAGTCTAATAAAACATGGTCTTCTCTTCCCAGAGTGACACAAGCCTACGTCACAATAACACTGCCACTTTATACGTATAGCGCTATTGCATATTATTTATATAGCGCTGTCGCAGGATGACGTAGGCTTGTGTCAGTCACGTGGTCGGAAGAGAATACCAGGCGGAGTATATTATTATACCATGCTGTTAACTGTACATCGGTGGACCTTATGCCTTTCGTAATAAGGTCCGCCGATGTTTAATTTATTACCAAGTGTTATTTTAAACGTCAAACTTCTATGAAATTATGTACGTGTACACTATAAATAACATTGCATTTCGTGTGCTATCAAAATCGTTGCAGACTTATCTTGGTCTAACTCTATTATAGGATATACTCGTACGTAGTTATTACACTAAAATGAATAGGAAAATTAAACTAAAAATGAGAAAGAGGGAAAATATGACGCAACTATACAATAGAACATAGGATATTTGTGTCATAAGAATAGCCTTGAGCCGTGTCCGAATATGTTATTAATGTTATTATACATATAATAGGACAGCATCACATGATACTTTTTACTTTCATCATATTTTACACAATAATCACGAAATCGTCTAGACACTCCGTAATACAGGTTGGAAACCAGTATTTCTATGAGTTGTTTACGTACAATAACCTCCTAAGGCCCACCATACAAAAAAATGCCATTTGAATATTGAATCCTGGTTATATGTTCTTTAAATGAAATCAATTTCATAAATCTAAACCTAATAGATTTATGAAATCAGTTAGGTTTCCTATTCTGAGATTTCTGAGTCGTTTCTCGCCAATTTTATTTTCCAAAAACTTTAAGGGCTTCCCACTTGACACACGGGCTCTCTTCGCTGCATGCGTCCTTTACTGTACCCCTCTAGTGTAAATTTTAATCGATATCGTGACGTGACGTACGTGTTTGTGTTAAATGTAATTTCGTATGGGATTTTGAGTTTCCTAAACGTCCCGCTTGGCGCGCTGTTCAAGTTCCCATACAAAAATAGACATAACGCAAACGTGAACGCTCGTCACGCTATCGAATGAAATTTAGACTATGGATTCAGAAACAAATTTTAAAGATGTTAATAACCATAAAACCACTCTCAATTATCAAGTTTTAAAGATCAGGGGCCCGTTTCTCAAAAGCTTGTAACTTGTAATACCACGCGGATGTAATTTTTTGACAGCTTTTGTTAGAAAGGGACTTCCACTTGTATTACAAGTAACAAGGTTTTGAGAAACGGGCCCCAGATCGCCAGTTTTTAAAAACACTAGCCCTATTCTGTCCCTTCAAGTTTCCATATTTGAATGACACTTAAATAATAAATACTTACATACTATAAAATTATGTAATCTACTCTTTCGAACGCGGACCGTAACTTGGTATAGATTACCAACCTTAGACGCAGCACTACAAAGTGTTTACAAATATCCCGAAGTTACCACAAAATATATGTATTCCTCCTCGTCGCGTCGTATTCCTCATTGATGACGGTCGTGATGCTCCCGATGGGAGATCAATTTCTCAATGATGACGCTCTTCCATCCTCCAAAAAAAGAATTTAACAACTAAAAAGCGGCCAAGTGCGAGTCGGACTCGCCCATGAAGGGTTCCGTATTTAGGCGATTTATGACGTATTAAAAAAAAACTACTTGCTAGATCTCGTTCAAACCAATTTTCGGTGGAAGTTTACATGGTCATGTACATCATATATTTTTTTTAGTTTTATCATTCTCTTATTTTAGAAGTTACAGGGGGGGGGACACACATTTTACCACTTTGGAAGTGTCTCTCGCGCAAACTATTCAGTTTAGAAAAAAATGATATTAGAAACCTCAATATCATTTTTGAAGACCTATCCATAGATACCCCACACGTATGGGTTTGATGAAAAAAAAATGTTTATGTTTCAGTTCGAAGTATGGGGAACCCCAAAAATTTATTGTTTTTTTTCTATTTTTGTGTGAAAATCTTAATGCGGTTCACAGAATACATCTACTTACCAAGTTTCAACAGTATAGTTCTTATAGTTTCGGAGAAAAGTGGCTGTGACATACGGACGGACAGACAGACGGACAGACGGACAGACAGACAGACAGACATGACGAATCTATAAGGGTTCCGTTTTTTGCCATTTGGCTACGGAACCCTAAAAACGGCACATATTATAGTGTTTGTTTATAGCAGCGGTTCTCAATCTTTTTTTTCGACGGAACCCTTTTGGAAAGCGAAATACTTGATGGAACCCTACAATACGGTGGCGGCATAGTAAAAATTTTCTAGGCGACTAAAGCATAGTGTTCTAAATTCTTGCGGAACCTCTGCAGGGGTGTCGGGTTCCGCGGAACACACTTAGAGTATGGCTGGTTTATATTATAGTAAAGAGTACTACGGTACTAAATTGAGCGGTTGCGCTCTCGAACTAAATACATATGGAAGAAAAATAAAGAATGTGTACCTTTAACTATTTCTGAAAAATATAATATGTAGGTATCTAATATGTGTTACCAGAATAAGGAGTACCTACATACTGTTTTAGTTGAAACAGTGCTCTTATTTTTACATACCTACATGAGTCAGTTTTGTCAATAACATGCGAGGTAAATTGTTACTAATTAAAATAATTATTAACATTTCTGAATTTCGATTTTTTTCGAACATCTAAGTACCTATGTACTTAGTTTCTAAATTTATCGAAAATGGAAAATGCGTAGAAATACTGCTGGGGCACCTTCGCGTCAAGAACGGCAGGGAGCAGTTTTTTTATAAAGGTAGTAATTACTTAGTAATACTTTTTTTCGAGGACATCCGAATGCTCTATCTAGCCAAGTGATCTGTGTCCGTAACAAAAGACGTCGTGTTCGGAAATAAACCTGAGACACTTACTCGAAAAGAAGGATAGCACTTTTACTTTTCCAACCGGTTCGCTCAATTCCAAAAACTTTTCGACTCGCCCGCTCAGACATGAGGACTACTCTGTATATATTTTTACGGGTCCCAAGGTCAGTTTATAATGGTTTATTAAGTACTTAAATATCCCATTGTGAATGTATGGGCCTGGATTTCTTACTGGGCAAGTGGGTTACGGAATCCGTCAAGCGTGAGCCATTTTATTAAAAGCTGTACCTAGGCTACACTTTTTCCTTTTATAATTGGGAGTTTTTAAGTTTTTCTAGTTAAAATCACGTGCTCTTAGCAAGCCTAATAGGAGGGAAAAATATCATACATTTTCATACAAATTCTATGAAAAATAGTAACAGAATGGAAAAAATATATAAGGGCCACCTTTAATTCTCCGATCAGGATCAAAAGAGCACTTCGAAAGTCAAAAAAAGGGTCATAGTTATGGTTAATACACAATAAATTGTCAATAAAATCCCACAGAGTCTAAAGACAAAAGTTTTCAATCAGTGCGTCCTACCCGTGATGACATACGAAGTGGACACTCACGTTATACTGGCCCATAAATTCAAAGTCGCTCGGCGAGCTATTGAAAGGGCTATGCTCGGAGTCTCTCTGAGGGGTCGTATTCGTAATGAAGTCAACTAAAGGCGTCGACATAGCCCACCGGATTAGCAAGCTGAAGTGGTAAGTGAAAGTAGAATCGATAAGCGTTGGGGTAGAAGAGTTCTCGAGTGGAGACCGCGTATCGGCAAACTTAGCGTAGGACGCCCTCAAATTAAGATTGAGCGATGACCTTTACAAGGCGGCAGCCGCCTGGCAAGAGCTGGATCAGAGTTGCCGCAAATCGTGCTCAATGGCGTGCACTAGGAGAGGCCTATGTCCAGCAGTGGACGAGAGTAGGCTGAAGATGATGATGACAATAAATTGTATGAAAATATTTTCAATAATATCAATATCCAGGGAAGAAAATGGGTCTACGTTTGTATAGAGACGCGGGCGTCGCGTGAGCATCTCCACAGCGTGGGTGCCATTATAGGTAAAATGATTCCACAGTTAAACACATGTAGTTTTGTGGAGCTTTGTCCTTAACAAAAAAGTTGTAACTTTTGTGTAATAAATAGGTAACTAAAATAAATAAATAAATATTTTTTTTATTTTTCGTTAACCCGCTCATCCGCTCCTTGCAACCACGCCATCTAGCGGACGCCCTAAAAGGGTCCCACAATGACTGCAGAACCCTAATAACTGGTTGACTGCAAATAAAACTGGGCCAGAGTGATTGGTACGGATCTTTTTATAAAGTAATGAGAACCTACAACTGTTTAAATTTAAATACCCATTATGAGAGAATTTTGTTCACTATTGATTCTACACACATGTCATAATAAATGACGCGTTCAATAACCGCAAATTACGGTTTAGGCGGAGTATGTCACTTTCTTAGGAGGTCACATTCTGAGTACGTCACTTTCTGAGAACTGAGAACGCCACTTTCTGAGGACCTCACATTCGGAGTACGTCACTTTCTCAGTACGTCACTTTTTAGGGTTCCGTAGCCAAATGGCAAAAAACGGAACCCTTATGGATTCGTCATGTCTGTCTGTCTGTCTGTCTGTCTGTCCGTCTGTCTGTCCGTCCGTATGTCACAGCCACTTTTTTCCGAAACTATAAGAACTATACTGTTGAAACTTGGTAAGTAGATGTATTCTGTGAACCGCATTAAGATTTTCACACAAAAATAGAAAAAAAAACAATAAATTTTTGGGGTTCCCCATACTTAGAACTGAAACTCAAAATTTTTTTTTTCATCAAACCCTTACGTGTGGGGTATCTATGATAGGTCTTCAAAAATGATATTGAGGTTTCTAATATCATTTTTTTCTAAACTGAATAGTTTGCGCGAGAGACACTTCCAAAGTGGTAAAATGTGTCCCCCCCCCCCCCCCCCCCGTAACTTCTAAAATAACAGAATGATAAAACTAAAAAAAATATATGATGTACATTACCATGTAAACTTCCACCGAAAATTGGTTTGAACGAGATCTAGTAAGTAGTTTTTTTTTAATACGTCATAAATCGCCTAAATACGGAACCCTTCATGGGCGAGTCCGACTCGCACTTGGCCGCTTTTATTTAGCATGCACGTGCAACGTGCGCCTGCACGAAAAATGGATACCAGCAATCATATTATTAGCTGTACGGCGTACGGCCGCTTTTATGTATGCCATACAGGTTACGGCCAGTATATACCTAGATAAATAATTTCCAACAATGCTTATAATATTCATTCATTCATTCTTTTAAAATTATAGCTTCAGCCCAGTGGGGCAATTTCGCCAGTATCAAGGTCGTAGGAGCAAGGTAATACGATTGAAATTGTACGGTTATTACAGTACAGTGTACGGTGATTTTATTAGCTCTTGTAAAGCGACAGCTGGCTGAGCTGGCCTTTACAAGAAGCACGTGGACAACCGGCCGTTGACTCCAAAATGGTGGTTAAACGCGCTTCAAGATTAATTCTCCATTCACTGCACACTACCACATTAGTTTACTGTATAATAAGCTATCGGTATTACACTTTAAACAATATTAATGAGTTAAAAACAAAGGAATTAATTAATCACAAGGCTATACTTGGTCAACCAGATCTTGACAGAAGAAAAAGGCGGCAAATTTGAAAAATGTAGGCGCAAAGTGATATCGTCCCATAGAAAATTTAATTTCGCGCCTTTTTTTACTGACAAGATTTGGTTGACCATCTATAACTATCAAGATGGCGCTCGAACAGGAAGTCTGCTTATAATATGTCACAGCGATACGATACCGATCTGTCAGAGCGTCAGTGTCAAAAGTGACATTTCTCCAACCAAAACGTCACTTTATCGTATCGCTGTGTTATCGTAGTTCCACTATAGGTCATTCACCTCACGTCTGCCGAAACCTACATAGTACAGTCGGCATCAAAAGTGACGATCAACGTGGCCAAGTATCGGAACACGGAATTATTTCCATGGTAAAGGGCTATAACCGCGAAAATCGTAGTTTGCAAATTGCGGGCATCTTTCTCTGTCACTCTAATTACGCCTTAATTAGAGTAAAAGAGAAAGATCCCCGTAATTTGCGGATTTCGGTGTTCGCGGTAGCCCCTCAGCAGGTGTGTTATTTTAAGCGACTTTTTAACACCCCAAGCCAAATGTATGGAACCAGCTTATAAGCTTATAAATAAGACGATAAAAAACTTGTATTTTTATACTACGATCAATTTTTCTACTACCACTAATTCACAATTAGGAATCGAAATAGTAAATGTGATGTGTGATAGGCACCTTTGCACCCGGTACAGCTCGCGGAGGTCTTATTGATTAGTTTATTAATTAATTTAGATATTTTAAAATTATTTTTTTAAGGACGTGACGTCCATGACATTTGTCCCCGTATTGTCAGTCTGAAAAATACTATTAAAACTCGATTTATTCACGAATTGTAAAAAGAGCGGTAAGAGTATCGGAATCCGAGTCAAATATTATTTCACTGCAATTTTTTTAGAATTTTTAAAGTATTGGATAGGCAATAAATCCCTTTGCCGTTGGCAGCAAAGGCATGCCCAAAATATATTGGCTGAATATTGGAAATTCAGTTTAAATTAACTGTACCAGCGAATCGGAAACATGTATACACTTTTTTTCTCCTATTTGAAAGGGCTCGTGATTCTGAACCCCTAGTGTAAATTTCATTCGATAGCGTGATGGAGGTACGCCTTTGCGTAGTCTCAATTTGTATGGGATTTTGAACAGCGCGTCAAGCGGGACGTTTTGGAAACTCAAAATCATATACAAAATGAGACAACGCTAACGCGGTTATGTCACGCCACTGACAATCCAACCTCTAGACTGAGCTTAGGCCAATTCTTTCATGAAACCGATGCTGCCAAAAATACGGGGGTGCGGGGGGACGAGGTGAGCGAATCCCGTGCCGTGATTGGTCCGTTCAAAGACACGGACCAATCACGGCACGGGATTGACTCGAAGATGGAGTAACGCTACCGTATGTGTGGCAGAGGGGGTAGCGCGACTATGCTATGTCTAGAGGTTGGATTGTCTGTGTGTCACGCTATCGAATGAAATTTACACTCGAGGTACTGAAGTATAAATAACATAAAAAAACGTAAATTAAAAAAGAAGTGTACTATACAAATTTAAATAAAGTTACCTACATATTGGGCATTTCTATTGAAAGTGATAGTTATGTGCTACTAACTTGCATTTTAGATATTTAATATTGTGTACACTCAGAATCAGGAGCTATTTCGATCGTAATACTTTTATTTTTTTTATTTATTACTGGAAAATGGTACCGCGAATTTCATTTTTTGTTTGTCAGTTTTGTTACGGTCGTAATGAAATGGAAACGTAACCAGATGGAACAAAAAATAATAATGAAACATCTTCTCAGTAAAAATGGAAAACGCTCGTATTACTTAAGTTTACAAAAGAAGTACAGCTTTACATAGAAGTGCCCATATAACTTAATAGGCTACATGACTAATTTTCATTTATGGTATCAATCGATCGGGTTTGTTTTTAGGATCAAATGTCTATATGGGACCCATTGCATTAAAGTAACACAAACGTCAGATATTGTAGTCAAAGGCCGACAGTCGCACTTCACTCGCGAAACGCCCTATACAAAACGGCAAGGGAACGTGACGTCAAGGTCTCTGGGAGCCCATCTTGTAGTATGGACAAAACAAGAAAATTGCGTTTTTGTCGGTGAAATATTGCGTTTATGTATATATTATTGTGATAAATTACTCGTTTGCTATCTATTTTACTAGATTTTGTTATAAAATTCAACATGTGTCATCATCCCTATTAATGTAACGTACCTATATTTTGTAAATATTTATGCGAAAATTTCGCCAATGCTATTTTATTACTTGGCGGACATAATTGTATAAGGCGACACCGCTATTTTTATTACCATAATATTATTATTTTATTCTAAACTACATCAATAATATATTAGCATAATTGGTCGCGTAACTTAGAGGCAACAAACAATAAAGGTCAATACACACTAGATGCGTAAAATCTAGCGTTCAGGCAGCAGAGTTTAAAACATCTTAGCGCTTATTAGACCTTAATATGAGTCATCGCGCTGAACAGCTGATTGCACCGGCCGAGCCAGCACCTAATAAGGGCTCTTCTATACCGGTCCCAGCTCCGCAAAACATTGATACTATGCAAAATAATAAGGACGATTGGCAGACCGTGCAATACAAAAAGAAAAAATCTAATAAACGATTTGAAGGACAGTTTGGTACGGCGATTACGACTCACGGAAACTTTAAGGCGGCGGAGCGCAGAGTTCCCATGTTTATTACAAAAGTAGATAAAAATGCGATAGTATCGGAAATTGCTGATCATATTAGGAGCGAAACGAATGAATCAGTGACATTGGAGAAATTAAAAATAAGAAACGAAGAGTACTAGAGCGCCTATAAATTCTTTGTCGCTGAATCGAAAGTACCATTGTTTTTAGACAATAATTTATGGCCGAAAGGTATTATTTTCCGTAAGTTTGTTCATTACAAGCCCAAGGAACCGCGCAGAACTAGTTTTGCTGACGGCAGTAAACCAATCTTATAAATAAATGGATAGTGGTTTGTTTACATTTGCAAGTCTCAATTGTAGGAATGTTAAGCGTTGTGTTGACGGTGTCAAACACCTGTGCAAAACATGTGTTATAATTGCTCTCCAGGAGACATGGCTGTTGCCGGACGAGATTCCGTTTTTGAATGGCATCGCCGACAATTTCTGTGCGACGGGAACATCGGCTGTGGACACGACGGCGGGCATGGTGCGCGGGCGACCACACGGCGGCGTTGCGCTGTTGTGGAATAGTGCCGTTCTTCACGACGTATCGGTTGTGCAGTGCGATAATCCGCGTTTATGCGCAATTAAGGTAGTCACGGACGACCGTCCGATTATAGTTATTAGTGTATATATGCCGACGAATAGCGCGGACAACTTACCGGAATTTACGGATTGCCTCGGTGCGGTGAGTGCTATTGTTGATGAATACGGGGTCGAATCTGTTTATATAATGGGAGATTTCAATGCCCATCCAGGTGAACTGTTTTTCCGTTAATTGATGGACTACTGCAACGACCTGGATTGGTGTTGTATGGACATACAAAAACTAGGTATTGACTCTGGAACTTATACTTTCATTAGTGATGCTCATAAGTGTAGACGGTGGTTGGACCACTGTGTTATAACACAGTCTGCGTTTGCATCTGTGAATGACGTATATGTTAATTATAATGTGACCTGGTCCGACCATTTCCCACTCATATTGCAGTGTAATTTGACGCTACTTACACCCAGGTTAAATAGATCACTTGACGTATCAAATCAACACGTAATATGGGGAGGGAGAGGGTCGGAGCAAATAATCAGTTATAGCGCAGAGTGCAACAGGTTGTTGAAATGTATTGACTTTCCTATTGAGTTTACACATTGTGCAGATAAATATTGTAGTGAAATGAGGCATAGGAAAGTCCTGGACATTCTGTATAGAAATATTGTGTCTGCCCTTTGTGTAGCTGCGATGCGAACCGCAACAAGGAAGCGTAAGCCCAAAAAACAGGTAGTAGGGTGGAATAGGCATGTCAGCGATGCGCACAGGGCCGCAAGAGAAAAATTTCATGAGTGGACACTTTGTGGTAGACCGGGAGTGGGCAGGTTATTTAATGAGATGTGTGAAACGCGAAGAATATTCAAATCTCGCATGAAATGGTGCCAGGACCATCAGACTCAAATAAAAATGAATATTCTGGCTTCACAACACTCCAAAAAGGACTTCCGGTCTTTTTGGAAAGCCACAAACAACATGAAATTTCGACCTTCGTGCCCTGTGAGTGTTAATGGTAAAACTGACACCAAAGACATAGCTAACACTTTTAAAGATCATTTCGTTATCAAATCGCCTCTTGTACTGTCGCAGGATGAGATGAGCGATGCTGAGATCAACGACGTGGAACCTGGACCGGGATATACTGCTAAGGATGTATCGGAAGCCATTAAATCTATCTCCCGAGGCAAGTCCCCAGGGCACGATGGCCTCAGCATCGAACATCTCCAAAATGCGGGGCCCCACATCTCAAGAGTGTTAGCTTTGTTTTATACGCTGTGTGTAAGGCACTGTTATTTGCCTGAGGATATGATGAAAACTGTAGTTATTCCTGTACCTAAAAATAAAACTGGAGATTTGTCTGACACCAATAACTACAGGCCTATATCCCTTGCGACTATTATTGCTAAGGTATTTGATAGTGTGCTTAATGTACAGTTAAATAAGTACGTGAGCCTTAACCCCAACCAGTTTGGTTTTCGACCAGGGTTATCAACGGAAAGTGCAATACTGTGCCTTAAGCACACTGTCAAATATTATTTAAACAGAAAGACGCCAGTTTATGCGTGTTTCTTAGACCTGTCTAAGGCTTTTGACCTGGTTTCCTACAATATCCTATGGAAAAAACTAGAAGCCATTAAACTACCTAATGAGACCATACAAATTCTGAGGTATTGGTATGGAAATCAGGTCAATAGTGTTAGATGGTCAGGTAGGTGTACTTCCGTTTGGCCCAAATACATTTCGCCAAATTTCACTTCCCAACAAACTTATCGCAATAGTTTCATTTCCCAAAGGAACCTTTAGCAAAGTTACACTTCGCATATAACTTATTTGGTCAAATTATCATTTGGTATGATTTTACTTTGTCAAATGTTATAAGGACAAAAACTTATTTAGCAAACGTTTTTTATTGGCTAATATTATATTCCAAAAAGATGTTTGCTCAAATTGTCACTTCGCAAATTTGGCAAATAAGCATCTCTATTTAAATTTGAACCTAATTTCATTACGTTAGAATTTTGAATTGATATAATATTTGTACTCAGAATCAGTAGCTTTCTCCATTCTAACTGAGAAAAAATGTCCACAAGTTTTTGGTGCATTTGTATGAAATTTTGGGGACACTTTTTTTCTCGTATTAGGGTCGAAAGAGCTCGTGATTCTGACTGGAAATAATACAAAAAAATCACAGTTCTGTGTAATGCAGATTGGGGGTAATCTTCATAAATTAAGTTATAGTAGGTACAATGCAGTACCAAAAAAATTACTATGTTTTTTAAATTTTTAATCATCAAAATGTCAAAATCAAGTCAATTTCACTTCTGATCAAATCGATCGATTTGATCATCCCGTCTGGATACCGCTTTACCAGTTACACTATACTGAATAGGATTGGCAACTGTCAATGGTTTGCATAGATGGCACCATCATAGCTTGCCGGGGCTTGCCCCTTCTCTAGTTGAGTTCTGTGAGATTTGGCTTAAAGGGCTGGCATCTAGGGCATAAAATTCTATATAAAAAACAAGAATTTGACACAATTCTAGGGATTGACAGAGCAATCTATGCTGGCGCCATCTGCTAAATACTTTGACCGGCCAATCCCATTGATTACCGAATCTTAATTACTTAATTTTTATTTTAGGTCCTTATATAATTCTAAAATATTATTGCAGATATGTTCATGGTTCAACAAATTATATCCGTTTGCGTAAAACATAACCAAAATGATAAAGTATTTCAAATGAAAGCAAAAATAAAAATACTGCAGGCCCTCTATTGGTATGTAAATGGTATGCCATGTAATATTTTGGGACATGTAAGTTATGCTTAATGATACATTTGACTAAATAATACTTGGTAAAATGAAAATTGACCAAGTAATTATTTGCTAAACAATAACTTGCCAAAAAAGACTATTGCTAACTGAAAAATTGCGATAAGTTGTTTTGCCAAACATTTTTTTGGGAAATGATAATTTGGGAAACATAGTTTGGGATGTGATACTTTGGGAAACGTTTTTGGCCCATTCATTAGTAAACCGGCCAGGTACTTTATCGGACCCGTATCGGTTGGAGTGTGGGGTGAGACAGGGAGGGTTGACCTCGCCCACACTTTTTAACCTTTATATAAATGAGCTTCTCGAGGCGCTCGGCAAAACTCATATCGGCTGCCATATCGACACAGTTTGCCTGAATAATTTGAGTTATGCCGACGATATGGTTTTGTTGAGCGCATCGGCTTGTGGTTTGCGAAAACTTTTAAGTATATGTGAGACCTACGCCACCCAACATGGGCTAAAATACAATGCGGGTAAAACACAATACATGGTGTTTGAACCCACTGGTTATCGGATACCCAAGGTACCTCCCATCAACCTTAACGGTAGTTCACTGGAAAGGGTGAGGACCTTTAAGTATTTAGGCCATGTTGTCACCTCAGATTTAAAAGACAACATGGATATCGAGCGTGAACGGAGAGCCCTGTCGGTGAGGGCAAACATGATTGCGCGTAAGTTTGCGCGCTGTACTAGGGAGGTGAAATTAACTCTCTTTAGAGCATATTGCACTTCCCTCTATACGTGCAGCTTATGGACATACTACACGCAGCGGGCCTATGGGGCTCTCCGGGTCCAATATAACAACGCGTTCCGGGTCCTGGTGGGGCTGCCCCGCTTCTGTAGCGCATCAGGGATGTTTGCTGAAGCACGCATAGATTGCTTTTATACGACTATGCGCAAACGATGCACATCCCTGGTGCGCCGGGTGCGGGCCAGCCCCAACCCTATCCTGCGTTTGATAGCCGAGAGGTTTGACTGCCCATATATGAGGCACTGTGATGATATGCATGTTTCTAGAAGTACTTATTATGTATAAACGATGTTGTACTTCTAGAAACATTATTTTATTATTTTATTTTTATTTTATTTTATTTAATCAATCTGTAATTATATAGTGATAAGTGTAAACACTAACATAGCTATAAGTACATACTAACAATATCTATGAGTCAAAGTTACTTGAAATAAATGATTTATTATTATTATATTATTATTATTATATGGTTGCCAAGAATATGAATCGCAATCTTGAGGCCTTTCTAGGCTTACACGAAAATATTGCTTTCTTACCTGAACTTATAACTTTAAGTAAACACTAGGGTCGGGTGGGGTAAATCTAACACGGGTAGAAATAAGACTAAGTGTTTAACACTCAAAAACTTATTATAATTAATTCCTATTCCATTTAAAAAGAACAGCCGTATTCGGACAATAAGATACGTCAAATATTAGATATTGAAACGATATAGATCGGATATGTCAGTGTCAAACAAGTGTCAAAAGTGACGTTTTTGTTGGAAGAATCCATCGATCCATATCGTTTGAATATCTAATATTTGACGAATATTATTGTTCGAATACGGCTGGAAGTCTGCACAGAAGGCTTCATTTTGTTCTTAAATGGAACAGGAATTCAGATTCAGAAGTTTTTGAGTGTTAAGAACTTAGCCTTATTTTTACCCGTGTCTTATATTTACCCCACCTGACCCTATTTTCCTAGGATAGAGGTGCCTTCTAGGGAATGCAATCTCGCACCAAGATTGGCGATTCGAGATCTCGCACGAAAAATCTGAATTGAGATAGGGTGTTTCGAGATCTCGACCGTCAGAGTTTCGAGATCGAGATTAATCTCGACGAGATCGAGATTACACAAAGTAATTTAAAATGTCATTCATATTATAGGCCGTCTCCATACAAAATATATGGATGGAGTAGTATTTTATATGGATACCGCTTTATGACGGCACCGCTATCCTAGACAACCAGAGCTACGAACGCTTCACTTTCAATTTCAACTACTAAAATCTGTATGTGACGATCCAAACTCATTCAATTCTCTACCATATTCATACGAAATAAAATACAAATTCAAACTGGTATGACAAAGATCCTAAATCACATATATGGCCTTGAGACTTATTTGCCGTTCGTGTCATTGACATCTATTGCCAATCGTTCACAAACATCGCTCGGTAAAAAGACAAGTAGCATACTAATAGTATTGTTTAAACAAAATGTACTTAAAACGAGGTTGCTTAGTGTAATGGGCCATTTTATTTAAAGTTGTCCCCTACCCTTTTTTTTTAATTGGGATTTTTTGTTATTTCTACTCAGAATCATGAGCTCTTTTGATCCTCATAGGAGAAAAAAAAGCGGCCAAGTGCGAGTCGGACTCGCCCATGAAGGGTTCCGTATTTAGGCGATTTAAGACGTATAAAAAAAAACTACTTACTAGATCTCGTTTAAACCAATTTTCGGTGGAAGTTTACATGGGAATGTACATCATATATTTTTTTTAGTTTTATCATTCTCTTATTTTAGAAGTTAGGGGGGGGGGGACACACATTTTACCACTTTGGAAGTGTCTCTCGCGCAAACTATTCAGTTTAGAAAAAAATGATATTAGAAACCTCAATATCATTTTTGAAGACCTATCCATTGATACCCCACACGTACGGGTTTGATGAAAAAAAAAATTTTGAGTTTCAGTTCGAAGTATGGGGAACCCCAAAAAGTTATTGTTTTTTTTCTATTTTTGTGTGAAAATCTTAATGCGGTTCACAGAATACATCTACTTACCAAGTTTCAACAGTATAGTTCTTATAGTTTCGGAGAAAAGTGGCTGTGACATACGGACGGACAGACAGACGGACAGACAGACGGACAGACAGACATGACGAATCTATAAGGGTTCCGTTTTTTGCCATTTGGCTACGGAACCCTAAAAAAGTGTCCCAAGATTTCTATACATTTTTCGATCTTTCCATTCCGAAACCGCCATACAAAGTCTATGGAAAAATGGTACCGGAATGAGAAAAAAACCTTGGGACACTTTTTTCCCTATTAGGATAGAACGAGCTCGTGATTCTGAGTAGAAATAACATATAAAAACATAAATTAAAAAAAAAAAGTGTAGGGAACAACTTTAAATAAAGTGGCCCTATACCCGTAGTGTAAATTTCATTCGATAGCGTGGCGTGACGTACGTGTTTGCGTTAAGTGCCATTGTGTATGGGATTTTTCAGTTTCCATAATAGACATAACGCGAACGCTCGTCATGCTAATGAATGAAATTTACACTAGACTAGGGGTTTTGAAAGACCAAGGGCGCTAGAGTTCTAAGGGCGCCCGCTAGGTGGCGCGGGTGCCATTGTAAGTAAAATCCGCCGCACGCGTCCGCGCCATTTAGCAACGCTCATACTATTTTTCGTTAACCCGCTCACCCGCTCCGTGAAACCGTGCCAGCTAGCGGACGCCCTAAGCTTTACACCGACTTGAATAGAAGTGTCATTAAGAATGTCATATTTTTATAGAAATTTGACATGAACGATAACATTTCCACACCTTGTAGCCAATCCCATGCAGAGTCATGGTCTGACTCTATTTGAATTTGTCATGTCGTGTCATGAATTTTTATAAGGCCTGGGTACAAAATGACGATATGTGAGCCGTTCATTATTGATGAGTGAAATAGGCCCTCGGTCAAAGTTAATGATAAAAAGGTCGGCTGTATTATTGTTACATCACAATACATTGAGTAATAAGAACCAATAAGGATCTTTACGTGGGTGTCTTTTGTCACAACATTGTACTTATATCGATCTTATTATTAGTCACAGATTATATAATGTTAATGCAGATAAAAGTCCAAAATTATCAGTTATCAGCGGTGGCAGCATGGTTACATTTTATCGCCTGTCCCTATGCCTGTCACTTTCGCACTTACATACTTGTTAGAACGTGACAGGCATGGTGACAGGTGATAAAAATGCGATCGTACTACGGCCACAGGTGTACATATACATACAGCCGCCGGCAATAATAAAGTCCGGTAATAAACTTATTTAAGTATTTAATTTAACTAAAACACTCAAAAGTGGGTTGAGTCTTACAGATGAGCCAAAAAACAAATCAACCTACAAGGCTCATAATCAGTTTTGAAAAATGTCTCATTACTAAATCATATTAAATTATTAAGTATGTCACAAAATATTGTACGAAAATATTATTATGAAAATAATCACTTAAAATGAAAGTTGCTTTAATAATGTACATATGGCCTTATCCTTTTTGACCGACATATGAGCCTTTGGGAGAGGACAGGTTAATTAATATTAGGTATCATTATTCGCAACACTATAAATACGAGTATAAAAATATAATCCAAAGACTCAAAGCCTTTACCAACGCTTAGGACACCAACATCACTACAAATAAAACAAGGTTCCCCGCCGCGTCTGTCTGTTTGTGTGTTTGTTTGTTCGCGATAAACTCAAAAACTACTGAACGGATTTTCGTGCGGTTTTCACCTAACACTAGAGTGATTCTTGAGGAAGATTTAGGTCTATAATTTGTTAACCCGTGCGGAGCCGGGGCGGGTCGCTAGTTTATTATATCATGTCATCTATTCGCCTAGGGCTAGCGGTCATACATTCTTATTCAAATCGTAACACTTACGAAACCCGACCTAAAAATGTGCATGTAGTGTATTCAAGGCACCGCTTCTAGCGAACTTGGCCCAATTTTATACGTGATATGTTTTGGAAAAGATGGGAAAGTGATGGTTACTCAGAACCTTCAGAATTAGCTAAACCCATGATCTTTTTGATGTTTTTTTTTTCACCATTAAACACTTATTACGTTGTAGGTAGGTATAATTTCAAATTTCAAACAAAAGCGTCACTTTTGTCACTGTCATATCCGGATCCATATCGTATCTTTAGCAAATTTTTGACGTATCGCCGGTTGAGAATACGTTTGTGCCATATCCATTTCTGAGCAAAATCGTTTTTGAATGATTTATAAAATAACAAAAAATATGCTATAATTGACACTAATCGGTTTTTGAAAATCTATATTTTTCGAAAATATTGTGCCATATCCACATTTTACAATAGGATAACTACACTCTGTTAACAGAAAATTATCACAAAAGTGTGACATATCCAAAACTTTTGTGTCATATCATCCATTTTACGTTTAACATTTACTCATCAAAAACGGATATGACAATCATAAAAATGCTTTTATTTCACAATATTTGTATGGTACTAGACTTAATAATAGTTATTTGTACAACAAGAGATCAAAGTTTGATATTTCTTCGAGTGCTTATTTTGAGTCCCGTGCAAGCGAAAGATTCTATAATAGATTCACGAGCGTAGCGAGCACTCGAAGAAATATCAAACTTTGATCTCTTGTTGTACAAATAACTATTGCCTAAATGATAAATAAGTTCAATATTTCGTAACTGTAAAACTTTCAGAAAAAAAATTTTTTTTGCTTCTTTTCGCTCTCCTGTAAACCAATGAAAGTGGTACGGCACAAACGTATTCTCACCCGACGGATCTTAACGATCGAATCAGGCCGTTAGTCATTATTTTCCTTGTACTTCACAGTATTCCTGGCCACTCAGCTAATTGGCTAATGGGATCTCCAATCTCCACTTCCATGGAGCAGTTGCAAGAAAACTCACTTTCACGTTTAAAAAAACTGCATCGTATCGGTCTTTCTGTTTGAGAGTTACGACGCCACAGACAGACATTGTCGTCAAACGTACAACACCCTTCTTTTTGCGTCGGGGGTTATAAATATACTCTTGTATGTATGACTCTTTATTGTACAAAACACAATACACAAATTATTTATGGTACAGGCCAAAGGCGAACTTAATACTTATCTCTTTAAGGGTTTTTTTTCTCTTGTTGCCTTGTTGCCCAGGATTTGAAAACAGAACTCCTTTGAACCTCCATCACTCCATCCGTAGTTGCTTAAAAATATCTGACCGTCTAGCATGAGTTGCGTTCTCGCGAGTCCATACTTGAAGTCGCGCAAGATGTAAGTATGGAGTCGCGCGCGAGAACGCCACTCATGCTAGATCAGGGGTCACCAAATGGCGGACTGCGGTCCGGATGCGGACCGCCGACCTATTTGAATTTTGACATTGACAAGAGGAAAACGTATATTTGTTTACTCCGCAGAAAATAATTAAAATATCGTGCTAAATCAACTCAGTGATATTTTAAAACACATGAACTGAAGTATTAACACACAGTGCTATCTATTTGCGATTATATTTATACACGAGAAGCATCGAAACAATGAGTTATGACCATTGTCAATATCAACATATAACTTAAAAGCTTACGGATTTAAATCGCCTAAGCTTCTGTTCATGCTCATGTATGTACGCATGTGTGATCAGCCAACGCGCATTTACATACACCAAAGAGAGCCACAGGAGTTATTCTGCAGCGGTCATTTACTTGCGCGACTACGTTCCTAACGGAGCTGGCAAAACGCTTTCCTTTTCAGCCGGACCACATTTCATGAATTCAAATGGAACCAAATCACACAAACCAGAATGGAAGTAATACAATTAAGTATATAACAGTACAAAAGTATAGATTTGTGATGTGAATTTAGAACGTTTTATCAGTTTGCAGTTGTGCAAGTACAATTTTCGTGGTATTTTGGGATTTTAAATTGCTTCCTTTTTATATTTATGTTATAAGCACTGTTTTTCTTTATTTGTTGTCATGCTGTGCCCCCTTTTTTTATTCCTTTGCATTTAGAGATAGTATTGTTTTTTTAGGTCAGAGTGATTTGAAATTGTATATATATTTACGTATATGTTGCTATGCAAGCCGCATCCCAACCTACCGCAACATATTCGTGTCATTTATGTCCGAAATCGTTTCTAACCTCTAAGGGTTTGAACATTCACAAAACCAAGGCTCACCGCACCTGTGTTAGTCAAGATGATGTCCCACTGAACTTAGGTGACGCGCTACCGCCTCATCATACCCATCCTTTTCATATACAGCTAAGCCAACTGAAGAACAACGTTGAGGTGGTTAAGCGGATCCCTCGCGGGGCTAGAATCGTCGTGGCAACTCACCTCGCACAACTGGTACAAAGTGTTACGAGTCAAACTCACCTCAAGACTGGCATAACCTGCTTGTTTTTCCGTATACCATACTTCATGTTAAAGACGACGATCAGAATATATCATTGACGCAAAAAATTAAAAATAATTGCTCACCCCATTCTGTCCCGCCGGTTGTACGAGAAGACCGTCCGTCAACTTTGTATCGAAAAAACAAGAATATTGAAAATAAGATCAGTGACGGAGATCTAAAAGGTGCCGCTCGCCTTCTTTTCTCTAGTGATGTGTTGTCTCCGGATAACCCTGACACTCTATTGGCCCTGCAGGCTAAGCACCCTGCCGCTCCGGCAACCCCCTTTTTTTTTGATCCCCCAGTACCGCCAGAGTTATGCCTGCACATCAAAGACGTCGATGTTTACAACGCCGTCCTTTCTTTTAAAACTGGTTCGGCGGCTGGCTTGGACGGGCTGGCTCCTCAACACCTAAAGGACTTGACGTGCCCGTCTGTTGGAGATGCAGGTGTGCAACTCATCGCATGCATTACTAAATTAATAAACTTTATGTACTCAGGTGGCGTCCACCCGGATATTGTACCCATTATATACGGAGCAAATTTAATTGCACTCACTAAAAAAGACGGAGGTGTACGGCCAATCGCTGTGGGTTCAACGTTTCGCCGTTTGGCGTCTAAAATAGCAGTTCGGTACATTTTGGCAAAGTTGCAAAAAAATTTTGAACCTGTTCAATTAGGTTTCGGGGTCAGGGGAGGCTGTGAGGCTGCTGTGCAGGCCCTCCGGTCTTATCTGGAGGCTGGACAGTGTGAGGTTTTACTGAAAATCGATGTAAAGAATGCATTCAATTCTTTAAACAGAGATATTTTGCTTTCTGAGGTAAAATCTCACATTCCTGAAATATACAATTACCTACTACATTGTTATGGGGACCCTTCGAAACTAATGTATCATTCGCATGAATTGTCGTCCGAAGTCGGTTGCCAGCAGGGAGATCCCCTGGGGCCGGCAATTTTTAGTTTAGGGATAAACCAAATAATTAAAAATTTGTCATCAAAATTCAATGTATGGTATTTGGACGACGGGACTCTAGGAGGTGACGTGGACTCTGTACTGGTCGATCTTTCGTTGATAAACGATAAATTCAGATCCATCGGCCTAACTTTAAATTTCGATAAATGCGAACTTTACATTCCAGATTCCTGCGTCTACGATGTCAATAGTTTAGTACAAAGGTTCAATCAGCTGGCACCCAATATTAAAATTCTCGATAGACGTACACTTTGCCTCCTAGGATCCCCAATATTCGAGGAAAGTTTTCCCGATTACATTCAAAATTCTGTATCAAAATTCCAGGATAATTCTCATCGTTTGCTCGAAATTAGTCCCCACTATGCACTCTCTATTATCAAATTTTGTCTCTTCATTCCAAAGTTAACATACGTGCTCCGATGCTGTCCTCTGTGGAAGAATCAAGATCTTTTATCGCGAGTAGATGATTTAATTAAAAATAATTTAGAGAGAGTCCTTAACATTAAGTTTAGTGACCGGTCTTGGTGTCAAGGGTCCCTTCCCATCAGGCACGGTGGCTTAGGCATCCGTACGATGTCTGGTGTAGCTTTGCCAGCTTTTTTGTCGTCGGTCCATAGTTCCTTGGGTCTCATAGGTAAAATCCTTCGCACAAACTATGAGATCTCGGGCTTGGAAGACGCAAAAAATGCATGGCTGTGTGCGTGTCCCGGTCAAGACATCCCTGAACATCCAGAGTCACAAAGAAATTGGGACGACCCAGTGTGCAAATTGGCTTTAGATACCCTTCTCGACCAGTGCGGCGGCGCTGCGGAAAGAGCTAGACTCTTGGCAGTAGGCACTAGAGAGGCTGGGCACTGGCTCCGCGCGCATCCTTCTCCTAAAATCGGAACTTTTTTAGAGCCCAACACGCTCCGGCTCTCGATTTGCCTCCGTTTAGGTATCCCGGTGTGTGCCCCTCATCGTTGCCCCTGCGGTGCGGACGTAGACCAGTTAGGTCACCACGGTCTCTCCTGCCAGAGGAGCGCGGGCCGCTTCTCCAGGCATGCCGCCCTTAACGACATCATCCGTCGGTCTCTTGCATCGGTCAATGTGCCTGCTCTATTGGAGCCGACCGGCATATTGAGAAGTGACGGCAAGAGACCTGACGGGATGTCTTTGATTCCGTGGAGTATGGGACGGGTGCTAGTGTGGGATGCAACCTGCGTAGACACGCTGGCCCCGTCACATCTCCACGGAACCTCTGTGAGGGCGGCAGCTGCTGCAGAGGCGGCCGAAAATGCAAAGGTGGGGAAATATCGCGGTCTCGGTGCCGAATACAGGTTTATTCCTTTCGGCGTCGAGACCCTGGGTCCGTGGGGTCCTGGCGCTCTGAGTCTCTTTGGAGACCTTTCAAAGAGACTCAGGGACGCAACTGGGGATCCAAGAGCTGGCAGTTACCTCGCTCAACGCTTCAGTCTGGCAGTTCAGCGGGGTAACGCAGCCAGCATATTGGGGACCTTGCCGCAGGGGCCTTTTTTAGATTTAGGTTAGTTTTAGTTTAGTTTTATTTTAGAATAGTTTTTAGTTTGTATTTAGTTTAATTGTAATTTTAAGTTGTTTTTATTTATTGTTTTTTTTTTTGTGTCATGTTCGATATAAATACATATAATATTTTTTGCTTTTTTATTAAACTCAAGTAGAAACGGACCGCGATGGTCATTAAATTTTAAGAACCGGACCCCTGAAGAAACTATTTGGTGACCCCTGTGCTAGCTTAGATGGTCTGTTGGTAAACATAATCATTACTTATAACCAATAATCATTACTTATTAAATTAATGAAAATGTCAAGCTGTCTGAACAAGAACGAATGTGTGCAATTAAAAATATACCTTACATCAGTGTGTGTTATGTCAGAGCATGAACCGCTACGCTCAAAACCAAAACAGCGTACGCCCCAGACCAAAAGTATGGAAACAACGTAGTTTTCGTTAATATCACATGTTTATAAAATTACTAATTTAATATTGACTAGCGACCCGCCCCGGCTTCGCACGGGTTGACAAATTATACATAAAACTTCCTCTTGAACCACTCTATTTATTAAAAAAACCGCATCAAAATCCTTTGCGCAGTTGTAAAGATCTAAGCATACATACAGACAGACAGCGGGAAGCGACTTTGTTTTATACTATGTAGTGGTAACCAAAAACTTACATTACAACCCCAAAAGATTAAAATAAAAACACCCTATTATTATAACTGAAAATTGGTCCATCCGTTTCAGAGCTACGATGCTATAGGCAGACATTGACCTCAAACGTTATAACACCCCCTTTTTTTACGTCAGTGGTTAAAAAGTAGGTACTTATTGCTACATTTTTTTATCGCTAGGTAACTGTATTTTTCTTTCCACAGGCAACTAATTAGAATAGCCTTGTCTTTATAGTTTTATACGGGTTTTAAAATAAAAATTGTGACTAAAAATAACTGCTGTCTACGTTTCTCTATTAATCTTCTGGTGGTTTATTCCATGCATGGTATAAAATAATTTATTTTAAATACAGTAAAATACCTTATGTATCTGTAGGTTGCGTTGTTTTATCACAGAGTGCCCATGGCCACCTCCTGTCTACATCATCAGATCAGCTCCATGTCATCTTATTGTCACCCAACTTATGTATGCAAAATTTATTTCTTTCTCGATCGGAAACCAAGAAGTGGGTCAAATTAACTTCCAAGATTTGACCCATACTAACATACTTACGGACAGGTTACGTAAAAGGACATATTTAATTATTATTTATTCTTAAAAAAAATAGTAAGTGGGTACAAAAGATTAGTAGTAGACTGTAATGTAACATGCATTTTGTTAATTTAGCTGATAGTAGCGAATTCTTTAGCGCCTAATGTAATCAATAAAAAACTGGCAAACTAGGAAAAGTGCCATCCTGCCAGACAGGCATCTTAGCCTAGTGCAGGTATCACGGGCAATTTATATATCTTGCAACAACTTTAGCGGTGTTTAACTATACAATAAGTTTACGAAACCTTGTTTAATCATAAGTTTCACTACTTACCTATTTCACTAAACTATTTTGATGTTTTGATTTTGATTTTTTGAAAAACAAATTAATTCGAACTAAATATTCAGCAAACCTTATTGAGCTTACTGTGCGTGGGACTAGGTCAATCTGTGTAACATTGTCTCACAATATTTAATATAATAGCATCCTTACTTTGTATGCGTTTCGCTCGTAGTCTGTCACAGACTCTACTGACATATTATAGTATTTTTCAAACAACGATGGTACGAGGTACGATGATATACTTGGTCAAGCAAATCTTGTCTGTAGAAACAGACGGCTAATTTAAAAAATCGCGGGCTAGCAACACTACGTTTCAATTGTTCGAAAATCGCGTGTCATTTACATCGTATTTGTGGAACTGTTTTGTTTACATTTCATCGTTGTTCGTTGTACATTGCTGCTTTTTGTTCGTTTCCTAGGAATATCATACTTTAGTTTGCTTTACATCATTTGCGAACTACATCACAGTGATAATATGTAGTGATAGATAACACAAAATATTTTGTTTAAAAAGTTCATGTTTATCTTTTTAAACTTCACTTCTTTCCGCACTTATGGCATGAAGTTTAAGAGCTAACAAAAAGTACTTATATAATGCGTGCCGCGACCGCTGCAGGGGACCATCGAGTGTGCCGATCGACTTCTGGTCGAAGGGTGTCGTATTTCGGAGGTTCCGGGGCAAACTGCCGAATCCGACACAGGAGCAGCCGATGCAACGGAGCCACGCCGTTTTGTCGACTAAATAACTAGTGTTTAGTTTTAAGTTTATAAAATACATACGTATGTTAGTCCGTAAGGTATTTGTAATATGGGCCTTGTTGCCTGAATGAAATTTCTAAATAAAATAAAATGAATAAATAAAAATAATGACCCACTTAGGGCCGATACAGACGGACTGCAACCCGACTGCAACTTGAATGGGAACTGCACGCCAATTGCAAAGTCGGCGTGCAGTCCCATTCAAGTTGCAATCGGGTTGCATTCCGTCAGTCACGTCTGTGCCAGCCTTTAAAGGCATGTACGGTGTAATTAAACCTGAATAACCCTGTTTAATGCAAGGCTGTGAATACAGGGGTCAACGAACTGTGTTTTAGGGATCTCCTAGATGGGATACGGCCGCCCCAATGAACACTATTACTAAGATTACTCACAGGAATTCAAAGCCTTTGCTAAACGAAGACCTATACATCAAAATGGTTCAATCGTCTATGCCCACTACACCTTATAAAACAGTCTCCCGCCGCGTGTCTGTTTGTGTGTATGTAGGGTTAGTTGTTGATCAATGAAACACTAAAAGTTCAAGCCTTCCTATCTCTGGTGTTATTAAAGTTATGAGTGTGATATTTCGTACGAAGATAAACAATTTATTTGGCTATCATATGGCGTTCTTGGTTTCTACTTATTTTTAACAGTTTCTGTATTATAAAGCTTTTTTTGAAAAATGAGTTTTGTTTCATTGTGTACTTGTGCATGTTTTCAATGAAACACTCTAATTTTTACAGCGAAACAGATGTAATATATATAGTCTACCATGAAACATCCTTAATAAACATTGAAACGTTGTAATAAATAAGTTAAATTAATACATACATCCTTTCAATCAATTAATGAGAAAGGAAAGAAGAAAATACTGGTAGGCTGAAATTTGTTATTTAAAAGGTTTCCGAAATATGGAATCGTTATAAGATTGCTGAAATATCTAAAAGTGAAAGACTTGTTTCATTGTACGCACACCTAAGTTTCATTGTGAATCGAAAATTTGGTCGGCACTTACGGCATGCTGCGAGAAAGGCGCCTTTTATGTCCACGGAATATGGTGGTCAACACTAGGTGGACGCGGGAGGGTTTTAAGCAGCTCGATATCATACACTTTCTTGCGACATAGTGTTTATAAACGACTGTTTCAATGTTAGACATGTGACCTTAACCTTGGCATCAATGAAACATTCAACATATAAACTATCCTATCTCAGCCATTTCTAAAGTTAAGTATCTTATATTTTGTCATATGATAGACAAATTATTATCAATTTTCATAGTATTTTATTTTCACAAATTTCGGACATAGTCATTAATTAATTAAAAAAATAATGAGTTTGTTTCATTGTGTACTAATACTGGTGTTCAGTGAACATCATGGTTCATTGTTTACTACATAAAAATGTTTCATTGTGAGACTAGGGGGTGTTTTTAGAATCAATAAAAAAAAACTGCACCAAAGAGTGAAAGAAATTTAAAAATATGTAGCTCCAAAGTAACTTTAATACACATAGAACACAACAAAAAATTAAATAACGCCAAACTAGACTCTATATCTTGGTAAAAAATTGCGAAACATAAATGAAAAATATTACTTTTGTCGCACGAATTCACAATAACGCTCGTAGCAACGTGCTCCTTCTCCGAGGCGCGCTCGCGTAATGGGGGGGGGGGGGGGTGCTGGGGGTCCCTGAGCCTGCCCGTGCTTGACAGACGGCACTAGCTGATAATACCTAGTTTCCGAGATATCGCAAAGTTTCACTGTGTACGATTGTTTCAATGTTCGACAAGTGACCCTATGTTCGCGATAAACTCAAAAGTCTAAAGCATTTATTGCTAACATATTACATAATATTAGGTAGGTAGGTACACCTATACATAATAAAAAACTACTGAGTGAATTTTCATGCGGTTTTTATCTATCGATAGAGTGGTTCTTATATTTTTACAAAGAAACACAGTAAGTAAGTTAAGACAGAGGTAAACAACAGGCGGTCTTATCGCTAAAGGGCGATCTTTTCTAGACAAGAAATGATAATATTCGTCTATTATATTTTAGACGTATTACTTGTAGAAAAATGAAGAAGTTTGTTAAAAAGATCGGTAATTTTAAATGTGTCTGGAAAACGATTCATAAAATAACAAATTTATGGGTATTATCTCCTTTTGGCCTAAAAATTGTTAATAACCCCTAAAATATTTAAGAAAACTACTTCTCATTATATTTGTGTACTGTAAACTATCAAAATAAATTTACATAGTACTTACTCTTAATGAACCGCCAATTTACCCTAACTTATAAAAAATGTTTATACCATTTAAACATTTTGTGTAATATTTAACAAATTGTAATATTCGTCTAACATATTAACATAAGTAATTATAGATTATAGATGTATAAACATATGCTATTCTCCGTACGTTTCCGGGCAAGAGAGGGGCAGCAGTCGAGATATATACCCCCTGCGTATGCGCAGACCTATAGTGTAGGCTCACTCCTCAAGATGAGAGCTCTCACATACACGGTTAGTGACAGTGGTACATAGCCTGTATTTTAATATACAAGTACATACGTGCTGTTTTACTGTAACAGCATACGATATAAAATTAAGGCTATTTTTTGGTGTTAGCAGTGCGGTGCTTTAAGTCCGTTCAAAAAATGTGTCTATAAAAATATTGTGCATCAGATAAAAATAAAAGTATTTATAACAATTATGTGCGGACACAATTTTGACCGGGCTAATTTTGGGGGTATTAAATAGTGTAATTTTTAAAATGTGTGTGTAAATAAACGTTCGATGTACATTGTACATAATACCAGCCCGTTTGTTTTAAACATAACGTATATGTGCGGTCAATATCTAATAGAAATACTATTAAAGTGTGTGCAAAGGCAACATAATTATCATTTACAATTCGTGGCTAATTTTAAGACAACAGTCAGTTTTATCGAGGTTAAATATTTTAAGTGAAAAAAAGTTCATGCGATTTAATATTGCTCTCACTGAATCAATATCAATAAGTAATGGGCTGGATACGCGGGTTGAGTAAAAGCTCATAATTCTCGGTATTTATGTACTCGTATTATTATTGTTCCGTACATAACTTTGTTCACGGAACACTTATGGGATCACTCTGGTTTTGCAAACCAGTTATTTTTTAATTTGAGGTTTTCGTGTTTCTAGTGTATTGTGTTGAGATTTAGATTGAAAATGATGTGGTTTATCGGTTTTTTATTTACGTTTAATTTAATATTTTGGATTGATAAAGTTTACGAGTAGGTTCTTTAGTGATACTTGCGTTTCGAGTGATAGGAAAAATATATACTGATAAATGTATTTTTCACCTCAGCAGCTCGAACAAGGGTACTTTGCTACTTAAAAACAGTGAACAAAATCGCATTTTGCTTATTTTGTCTCACTCAGTGAGCAAAATGCGATTTTGCTCACTGTTTTTAAGTAGCAAAGTACCCTTGTTCGAGCTGCTGAGGTGAAAAATACATTTAATTATTTCATTTTCCAAAATACTCGTGGCGTCTTTATTAACAATTTTCGCTTCGCCTCAAATTGTTACTCACGCCACTCGCGTTTTCTGACCTCTCTTAAACAACGGTTGCATAAAATACTATTATTTGCAAACGTTTACGCTACATTTTTTTTTGCTTAATCCTTTGTAAACGTAATCGAAACCTTTACATACATTCCTGTACAAAGGACACCACTGTAGTGAGTTGACAGGTTTCAAATATAAAAATAATAATTTTCCGCTAAAAATATATTTTGACAGTTCTGAATTAATTCAGGCTGGTTTACTAGTAGGTACTTATAATATATTTCTATAGGTACACTTATTTTTGTAAGAATTAATACTTTTATCTTCTAATAAATCTTAATATCTTAATTTCATCTAATATTCTCCTCTAAGATAAGAGCTTTTTATAGTAACAACTGGCAACAAGCGTTGACAGTTACTATGAAAAGCTCGTATCTCTTAACTTGTGTGTTACATTGCGGACCGAATTATATTTTACAGATAATTTTTCATTGTATTTCTAAGCAAAATTGATCTCAAAATAATTCTTAGGTCCTATGCTAATCATCGTTTAAAGATTCGCCCGTATTAAATTTACACACTGTATAAGTTCTAAAAAAAATAAATAAAGAAAATTGCCGTGTTCCGAGTAAAAACAAGCAACAACGGTTGCACTCCGGGAGTGCCGATAGAAGTGAAAACTCACCTCACTATGTTACCGACGCCCGGTAACACGATACATACGTTTAACGGAGGTATTCTATTTATTTATTATATATTATTATCATTCTCAAATAAGATCACACGTTTTCATTAACATGTTTATTTACATACTGCCATGACAACGTCAAATTATTTGAACATAGGTAAAGAGTCTTGAAAAGGAGTCCGCAACATAAATGTCAAATAACCTTACGGGGCTTACGGTCACGTGATCGCCTTACGCTGTCTCGAGTTTATAATTTTTTCCCCACCTCAAAAAGTGCCCAGCGCCGCTAAAGAAGTTTTCACTTCAAACAAGTATTTAAATTTAAGTAGGTAAGATCAATGTGGCTGATTCCGTCATAGGGTATATTCCGTCCACAAGCGTATATTTCTTTGATTTTCAATTGAAGGAAAAAATACCATATCTGGTTATGATTCCTGAAACTAAAAGCAATCGCTGCTATGTCGATGAAATTATCAATTTTGTTCGTTGTTCGAGAAAAACAATAGTAAACGGAATAGTCCCTATGACGGAATTAACCACTGACCTTAGTGGAGACAAAGGTGAAAATCGGAAAGCTTAAACAAATATAAACATTAGTTGTGTAGGCTCAAAACTGTTAAAGATTTTTAGTTTAAAGATATTGATTAAGAAAGAAGAAGTTTCTTTAGCTTCATAATTTTTCATTGTTCAATTCATACACCGCTCATTAATCATGGACGCAAAAAAGTTACGTTGAGAAAGTGCCGTCACTCATTCAAAACTATAGTTCGTTTTTTTAGCATCAAAAAAAGGGTAAACAATTTTGAAGTATCTTTTTATTGAAAAACACTTGAAAAAATATTATTAAATCGATTTAAAATACTAGTCTTGTACTTAATTAAGTCTTTGTTGAATTTTTCATGCTATAAACCAAAGAGTATTAGTTAAGTGAATATACTCGTACTTAGTAAAATATCTTTTTATTTTGCGTGACGAACTGGAAACTTAAACTTTATTATGTTGTAAAACCCTCAAGAGGTTTCACGAATCACTGACTTAGTAAATTAGCTGTCTTTAGTCGTGGGACATGATGAAAATATTTAAAATATGAATAGCATCTTACCTTATCCAAGCTTTAAAAAATTTTAAACGTAGCGCTTCAAGTGTAGTCACTGCCTAAGTCTAGACTAGCCCAACGGGTCAGCATTCCTATTTGTTTAGTGACAAGTTTCATTAAAAATTACCCAATAGACTCCAGCCCGCACTTAAATGGTTTCGTTGGACGACTAGATGTCCGATGGTGTAATACTTTTGAAACATATCGGTAAACCTAACAAACTTAACCTTTGTACGTATTGGTAAATGGATTCTACAAATTAATGTTATAAAAATATAACTAAACACCAAAAATCACATTATGATTGCGATGCATGACGCAACCCCGCAGTGTCAGGAAGCCGGCCACGCAACCGCCGAAACTTGACACCCTACGGCCAAAACGAATGAACTAATAATGAATTAATGTTAAGAAAAATAATTTAACGCGGATACTACGAGTACCTATTACAGATCGACCAGTAACTCAAAAGTTACACGCAGACTCAGAACCCCTAAGGACGATTCTTTAAACTATATGAAAATAATTTTAGTTTACCAAAATCGCGTAATAAATTGCCTTGATAAGTTTAATATCATAAAATAAATTATAATCATATTATAAGTTGAAGATGACTCAAAATTTTAAGACATTTTTTGTTTGCAGCTACTGTTAGTGGCCTTTGCGGCTGCGTTAGCAGTCCCCGTCCCCCAGGAGGTAGCAGAGGCGACCAGAGAGAAGCGCTCTCCGGGCGGCTGGCACCAGCCCGAGGGCGTGTGGAAGAAGAAGCTCGTCTGGAAGGAGGAATGGAAGCAAATCTGGAAGACCGAGAAAAAACTAGCCTGGAAAACAGAGTGGAAGAAAGAAAAAGAACCAGCGTGGAAAACTGAAAAAGTACAACAGTGGAAAGAAGAACAGGTGCCCGCTTGGAAAGTAGTACAAAAACCAATCTGGAAGGAAATACAAGTACCCATCTGGAAAGAGGTTCAAGTAGCAGACTGGAAGAAGGTTTCGAAACCAGTATGGAAAGAAATCAAAGTGCCAGTAACCAAGACTATTCAAGTTCCCGAATGGAAACAAAATTACGTCCCGGAATGGGTGAAGGAAGGCGTTCCCGGAGAAAAGTTCTTAGGCAAAGATGATCATGGATGGGAATATACCAGCCACGATTTATGGCGAAAGAAGATGATCTGGAAACCCGTATGGAAGAAAGTCTGGAAAACTGAGCACAAGCAAGAATGGGTAACGGAAAAGAAACTAGAATGGAAAGAAGAATGGAAACAGATCTGGAGGACTGAGAAGAAGCAGGCGTGGGTGACGGAGAAAAAGCAGGAATGGATAGAAGAGAAAGTACAAATATGGAAGACGGTAAAGGTAGAAGTCTGGGTGCCAGTACAGAAAAAGATCTGGGTAGAGAAGTGGAAGCAAATTCAAGTACCAGTATGGAAGACTGTTGAAGTTCCAGCGTGGAAGAAGGTATGGAAACCAGTTTGGCAGAAAGAGTGGGTGCCGATCCACCACGAGCATCACAGATGGGACTAATTAGGTAACCGCTTTCTTTACATTTCATTACCATATTATAATAATGATTGTAGACAAAGATACTGTAGATACTTTCGATAGTATCTCATATCTCGCTACGATCATTGCCAGTCTAAAATATGGTAGTGCAATGAGGGTTTAGACAAAAGGATAGACCATAGGAGTAACTTTATGTAATCTATTTTTGTCTTGTGGTCTAACGGCTGAAACATATTTGTATATATGGAATACCATTTTGTAGTTTCGTCGGTCCTTTTGCCTTCCATTGTAGTCACTTTGTTAACTATTGTTACCAGTTACCAATTGTAAATATGCTATTATAGTACTCGAAGGGGTGTAGTAGCGGTAGTTCGCCAAAACTGTAGTGTTATGACTACGATTTAAAGCCAAATCTTCTTAATCTGCCAAAAAACCCTACATTTTTTTGGAATTTGTCTTTAGAGAACACCCAGAGTGAAATTGTTGGTCAAGTATAATTTTGTCCATTAACCTGTAAATACGCGTCTCTGTCACTCGCGCGCAATTCATAAATATGCGTGAGTGCTACAGCAATATAATTGGTGAGAACAGAGCTATGTTCATGAAGGTCAAAATGCTAAAATATATCAACTCGATGGCGTTATTTAAAAGATTTATCTGTAAACTGTTGTGCAGTTCAATCAGATTGACCCAAATGCCTAATCGCTTTGTCTGAGACATAACACTACAGTTAAGGGACAAGTTAATCGTCGGATTGACATTAGAATGGCACCTTTGTGCCGTATCGTTTTTAAAAGGCCGGTAAGTATTCGACATCATCTGAGCGTTTCTTTGATTTTTTGTTTGCCATTTTTATTTAAGTATTGTGACCTTTTTTGCCACTTTTGTGTTATTTCTACTCAGAATCACGAGCTCTTTCGATCCTAACAGGGTATAAAATGTCCCAGAGTTTTTTCCTATTGTGTTACCATTTCCCCATATACTTTGTATGGTGGTAACAAAAAGGAAAGTTTGAAAAATGTATGGACATTTTAGGACACTTTTTTTCTCCTATAAGGATGAAAAGGGCTCGCGATCCTGACTAGAAATAACACAAAAGTAGCAAAAAATTCACAATATATAAAAATGGCAAAAAATAGAAGAAACCATTTTTTCAAACCGATTTTTTTCTGTTTTTTTTTTTGTAGATTTTTGTCACCTTAAATTGATCCGTTCCTTGATTTTAGTTTAATTAACGAGATCTTTATTAAAAAAAAGTTTTTTTGCATGGCGACGCGGTGCGAATGCTGTTTGCGATTGTATATTTACGGACGTATGTTAGATCTCTTTCTAACTTTATAATGTCTAATTTGAATATGTCTCAAGTGAGCATTTATCAACAAAAAATTAATATTTAGATCGTTTTTTATATTTTAATTTATTAGGTATGTCATATTTATGAATTAGGTATGACAAACTACTTAATTATATCTTTATTGAGTTCATAGATGGTTACATTTTTTTAATATTCTGTTGCAATTTCATCACATAAATTAAATATTAATTTATATAAAGAAGCCCTTCGATTTTGAACCTTCTCCTTGAGGATTTAAGGTACATATTTGTTTTATAGAGGCTCTGTTTACATTCCCGGAGTTAGAGTACATTGTTTTTTATGTTTTATAAACATACTTATGTTTTTTTAAGTGTTAGCAATATACGAATTTAATATAAAATGTGAAGTTTTATTTTCCTTTAAATTTATAAACGTACAAACATTAATGGGTTCTAATCTAAGTCAAAATTAACCTTTTCTGATTCGTTGGTCGCAATTTCACCACATTTGAATAATATGAAACAAAAACAGTTTTTATTAAAGTGCAAATGAATGAACGAATGAATGTGCGAGTGGATTGTTCCCGAAAGTGAAAGTGAACGGAGCTCATTTGGAACTTGTATGGTAAACGGTGTGATTCAAAAGATAATAAGATAAGATAAAGATAATCCGGACTAAGATTTCCCTGTGCTATAATTATATTGATAATTCACTTTAAGTTTGAAAAAATTGTTGCATAAATAAAATTATAGTACAGTCACCTGCAATAATATGTTTCTCTTCGAATACCGCAAAAATATGTGCGTTTGCGCTTGTATGCGGTGTTAACACGCTCTTATGGATCCACAAATAAGATCGTGTCAGATATTTTTGGGGCCTTCGTTGTGTAACATATTATTGCAGGTGGGCCGTTTTATTTAAAGTTGTCCCCTACACTTTTTTTTTCAAAATTGGGATTTTTTTATGTTATTTCTACTCAGAATCATGAGCTCTTTTGATCCTATAATAGGAGAAAAAAAGTGTCCCAAGATTTCCATACATTTTTCGATCTTTCCATTCCGAAACCGCCATACAAAGTCTATGAAAAAATGGTAACGGAATGGGAAAATACATTGGGACACTTTTTTTTCCTATTAGGACAGAAAGAGCTCGTGATTCTAAGTAGAAATAACATAATTATAAATTCTCAAATTAAAAAAAAGTGTAGGGGACAACTTTAAATAAAATGGCCCAGGTGACTGCACCGGATCTCTTATGAATTTTAGCCAGACGAAGAACTTTTGGTGGCAAAAACGAGTGCTTGACAAAAAACATCTCTCAACATGTCCTCTCATGTCTTAACTTTCAAGTTCCGAGATGTTTCTAGAAAGTAAATCAAGTACAAATCGATACATATTGTCCATATTACATATAAATATCTGGGAGACCGAGCTTTGCTCGGAAAACATATAAAATCTCAAAAATTAGCGTTTTCCCAGAGATAAATCCTAGCTAGATCGATTTTTGGCCCCCGAAAACCCCCATATACCAAATTTCATCGAAAGCGTTAGAGCCGTCTCCGAGATCCCCGATATATATAAATAAATAAATATACAAGAATTGCTCATTTAAAGGTATTAGACAGATAGATAGATTAGATAGAATATAGATAGATAAGTACTTAAATATAAAAACTAAAACTATAATACCTATACCTACATTACCTATAGTGTCAAAATCATAGCAAACTACCTACCAATAACAAAGTAGATTCGGACGTGCCCTACATTTCGTGGTACTTACGAATTTACTACAACAAACATCGATAACGGACATGTCGATATCGCATTTTGTCATTTCGCTTTTGCCCCGAAAATTTCTGCCTGCTTTTACAGACAGTACGGGGGTGTAAAGGCAGGATTCCACCAGTGTGCGGCACAAGCATTTTCGTAGGTACTAAGTACTGATAATATGCTTGTACCGACACCCTACTACAACACCCAATAACTTTAATCAAAGGCGAGAAAAAATTATGCATATGATTTTGACAACGTGCATGCTTCTACACTTTTAAGATTCGAACCGTGGGCCGTTTTATAGTGGAATAATAATACTTGAGAGTATTATAATGGCTCCTCTACACGATGGGCCAGCTCCGGCGACTCCAAGGGACGCATAGAGGGAGCAAATGATATTGCTATCTTATTCTACCGCATGGCTGGAGGCTGGAGTGGCCGGCGCTGGCCCAACGTGTAGAGGAGCCATAAAATGTTCCACTGCTGGGCAAGGGGTGCCTCCTCTGGCCAGTTTTAGAGGAAGGAACATCAGCAGTACGGTTTTTTTAGCGCACCGTGGTGTTCCAGATACGGTAGGTCCTCTTAACACCTAAATGTAAGGCCTGAGTGGACGCTCGAAGCGGAGCGTTCGGCGGGGCGTGCAGCGTGGCGTCGAGCTCCCAAGGGATTTGAACAGCGTGCACTAAGGCCGCTCCTATACGTTTGCATCTGTTTGACATGCACGCCGCACGCCCCGCCCTGCTGCACGCCCAACATGAGCGTCCACTCATGCCTTACACTAAAGGGCCACGTAGCGTCTCCCGACCGACGGCGTGTAGGTAGTCAACTCTGTGGCTGCTGCTCGAGGCAACGTTGGCGCAACTGCGCAGCGACGCCATTTTCCATAGCACTGATTAGAAACCGACGCCCAAAATAATTAACTTACAAAATGTACTCGTACTTAGGTAAAAAAATATGTTTTCTTTTTATTTATTAAGATTAGAAATTTTAAAAAGTATTTATAATTTATTATAAAAATTCTCATCTCAATAGGGTATTTTCCTGTATTTAAAATAAATTATTTCACACCATGCACGAAATAAAGCACCAGATAATTATTAAGTATAAAAATATAGATAGCAGTTATTTTTAAAGACAAGTTCTATTTAATAAATTTGAGGTCTACCTTGGTGATGCTAAAAGCCGCAAGAGAAAACTGAACAACGGCCTGCCTCAGGGCTCTGTCCTCGCTCCAAGTCTTTTCAACTTGTATATCCACGACTTGCCATCTACTGAGTCCACTAAATTCATTTACGCTGATGATATAGCACTTGTCTACCAGAGTAAAGATTTCAAGTCAGGTGAGGAAGTGTTGTCGTCAGATTTAATGAAACTCAGTCGGTATTTCAGTGCATGGCGTTTAATACCCAGTGCAAGTAAGACAGAATCGGCATGTTTTCATCTAAACAACCGGTTTGCCAACTACCAACCGGCTGTATTTCTCAATGGAAATCTGTTGAAGCACAAGCAACCCGTATCCGAGGTGCCTTGGAGTGACACTGGATAGAACGTTGACCTACAAAGAACATCTCCATAAAGTGGCTTTAATTTAAAGGTTGCCTCGCGAAACAACATCCTCCACAAGCTCTGCGGCACTACTTGGGGCGCATCCGCTGATTGCCTATGTACGTAACGTACGTCGGCTACGGCCCTGGTCTTCTCAGCTGCCAAATATTGTGCTCCAGTATGGCTAGAGAGCGCTCATGTTCAGAAAGTGGACACCAAGCTGAATGAAGCAATGCGATGTATGTCAGGCACAATTAAATCAACGCCACTTCATTGGCTCCCGGTGCTCAGCCATATTGCTCCGCCGCATCTGCGTAGACTGCAAGCGCTAAGGAGAGAAGTGGCAAAAATACAAACGCAACAGTCCCTACCTTACCACCAGCCTTTCTGCCACCCCCCACCCCAACGTCTTAAGTCTAGCCACCCCGCATGCGTTACACCCCAAAAACTGAGGGATTTTGACGTCAAACAGAGCTGGAAGAACGAGTGGAGCAAAGTTACTGCTGGAACTACCCTACAAGCCATAGATCCCACAGCGAAACCAGACGGCTTTGGCCTGCCACGAAAACTCTGGTGTCGTGTAAACAGACTGAGGACAGGTCACGGACGCTGTAACTATTTCCGCCATAAATGGGGCTGGCGAGACTCTGCGCTCTGCGACTGTGGTGAAGAGGTTCAAACCGTTGAGCATATTATACAGCGCTGCCCTCTGTACTCTTTCCCATCAGGTCCCCCGGAAGATCTGTATAAATTAACACCTGACGTAATCTCGTGGCTCGGGACCCTGAATGTGGATTTATAATCATAACTACTTTATTTAGCTACTTACATATACGCCATACGATTAAATTTAATAAATCGGATAGAAATATAAAAAAGTAGATGAGTTGACCGTGACGTAACGATGTAATGTTTCATATAAATTCCATATTAGCAAATCGTTTTAACAGTTCTAAAAAAAGCGGCCAAGTGCGAGTCGGACTCGCCCACGAAGGGTTCCGTATTTAGGGGATTTATGACGTATTAAAAAAGTACTTACTAGATCTCGTTCAAACTAATTTTCGGTGGAAGTTTGCATGGTAATGTACATCATATATTTTTTCTAGTTTTATCATTCTCTTAGTTTAGAAGTTACAGGGGGGGGGGTAGGGACACATTTTACCACTTTGGAAGTGTCTCTCGCGCAAACTATTCAGTTTAAAAAAATGATATTAGAAACCTCAATATCATTTTTGAAGACCTATACATATACCTACCCCACACGTATGGGTTTGATGAAAAAAAAATTGGGTTTCAGTTCTAAGTATGGGGAACCCCCAAAATTTATCGTTTTTTTTTTCTATTTTTGTGTGAAAATCTTAATGCGGTTCACAGAATACATCTACTTACCAAGTTTCAACAGTATAAGTTCTTATAGTTTCACAAAAAAGTGGCTGTGACATACGGACGGACAGACAGACAGACAGACAGACAGACAGACAGACAGACAGACATGACGAATCCATAAGGGTTCCGTTTTTTGCCATTTGGCTACGGAACCCTAAAAAGAAACTGATTTGACCAGTAAGAAAATACTAGGGCTTCCAAATACCGGACTTCTCACAATACCGGTATTAATACCGAAACTGTCTTCATCAATACCGGGATCCCGGGATCCCGGTATTGGATATGAATCGCTTAAAAATATATAGTTTTATTAAAAAGGGGAATTAAAAAGGCTTACTGGAATACCAGATATGTCCTAAAAGCTATTACAACAATAAACAATCATTGCCGCCATCTGCAATCATTTTATTTCACACTCCAGGTTGGCAATCATTTTATCCAATTTGTTGATTTCACCTCACCAGTCACATATGTAGTCCAACTTAACCAACCAGACAACATTTTTTCAAATTTCCGTCAAAATTGGTTTGCCATTATTACAGTTATCCTTGCTCTTTCGTTTTATTTTTTGATAAAATTATAAGAACTAGTTATGTTTATGTCAATATTATCATATTCATCACTCACATAACTTAAGGATTCATCCACCACCAACCACCAAATATTTATCTGACGCATTAGGCAACGATCTTGTTTCAATAATAAAATGCGGGCTAGAGACCAGTTAGAGTTAGACCAAGTAAAGTCTGCAACGATTTTGATAGCATACGCAGTACGCAGTGCAAGACTTTTCTTGGTCTAACTCTAGATGCGTATGACGTTTAGTAAGCTTTTTGATACCGCCGAATATAATGGATTTAAAGGGTTTATACTGCGCATTTCCCTCATTTTTTAAAATACCGGGATCCCGGTATTGCCTTTAAAAATACCGGTATTGAAAAATGCGTTTAAAAAGACGGGATCCCGGGATCCCGAAATACCGGGATCCCGGTATTGGAAGCCCTAGAAAATACCCTATTACTTAAGAACTCATTTGTATGTAAACATCACAGTGTCATGTTTCAAAAGTCCAATATGGAAGTAATGAATACCCTTGTTAAATGCTGTGTCAGCTTTGAAACCGAAATGTTTTGCCTGACTATTTGTGGTTGATGCTCCGAGAGCCGAGTACGATTTGCGAACGTTGTTGAACATCAATATGTTTATTTGACTAGCTTCTGCCCGCGACTTCGTCTGCGTGGGGTGATGAATTAATGATGATTAATAAAAACTATCCTATATCCTTCATCGGACTATCACATATCTTTAAATTTAATTTAAATTAGTTCAGCGGTTTAAGCGTGAATAAGGAACAGACACATACTTTAGCAAATAAAATCGCTATTTACTTAAATCTTAGACCACATACTTAGCTACTTTCGCTTTATAATATTAGTAAGGATTTAGACTTTACCACAGAATAAGTATTATCATACAGAACGGACACGCACCGCCCCGCCCCGATTCGGATTACCTCGCCCGCGACAGGCCGCGACATGAATGTGTGCGTAAGTCGCTGTACTGAGAACATGTCAGGATTCCGTCAGAAACTCAATGACGCGTGTACAGACGTGCCGCGCACACATATAAACGCAAATCATTTTTGATGTATGGCGTGTCCGCCCTGTGACTTTACTGTGTTTCTGTTAACAGATAGCCATTGTTATTTCTTAATAAACTGTCAAAAATGGCTCAGGCTTGCCTTCCCTCATCATCACATACCTATTTTTATTTACATGAGCGTGAGGCACAGGATTGACATAAACCTCAATTATTCACACAACAAATGTAGATATTGACTTGATTAGTGCTAACTATGCAAATTATCACATAACAAAAATGTTTAATCACTTCATAGTATAAAACAAAGTCGCTTCCCGCTGTCTGTCTGTCTGTATGTATGCTTAGATCTTTACAACTACGCAACGGATTTTGTTATAGATAGAGTGCTTTATGAGGAAGGTTTATGTATAATTTGTTTACCCGTGTGAAGCCGGGGCGGGTCGCTAGTATGGTATAAAATGGAACTGCTTTAATAAGATACCATGTCAGTATTTGCTGCTACTTACCCACCTATTGAAATGCCTAACACTAAAACAAAGAACATTATACCACGTTATTTTTTTAAACCTGCACTAACATCAGTACAAGTCAAAGTAAACACATACACTTCAATTCTAAAAGTTTTCACTTTTCACAATTCGAAAGTTTTCACTATCGTCTCCTAGCCTATACCGTCAGTTTTGCCGAGCATATTGTAGGTTACCTATTTTCATTCTTTTTTGAGCTTAATAGGGCTGCAGTTAAGGTTGAAATTTGAACGCAGCAGCACAATAGCCCTTGATTGAGGCTTCACGCATCGTTTTTAGGGTTCCGTAGCCAAATGGCAAAAAACGGAACCCTTATAGATTCGTCATGTCTGTCTGTCTGTCTGTCTGTCTGTCCGTCTGTCTGTCCGTCCGTATGTTACAGCCACTTTTCTCCGAAACTATAAGAACTATACTGTTGAAACTTGGTAAGTAGATGTATTCTGTGAACCGCATTAAGATTTTCACACAAAAATAGAAAAAAAACAATAAATTTGGGGTTCCCCATACTTCGAACTGAAACTCAAAAAAATTTTTTTCATCAAACCCATACGTGTGGGGTATCTATGGATAGGTCTTCAAAAATGATATTGAGGTTTCTAATATCATTTTTTTCTAAACTGAATAGTTTGCGCGAGAGACACTTCCAAAGTGGTAAAATGTGTGTCCCCCCCCCCCCTGTAACTTCTAAAATAAGAGAATGATAAAACTAAAAAAAATATATGATTATATTACCATGTAAACTTCCACCGAAAATTGGTTTGAACGAGATCTAGTAAGTAGTTTTTTTTATACGTCATAAATCGCCTAAATACGGAACCCTTCATGGGCGAGTCCGACTCGCACTTGGCCGCTTTTTTTTGGAATACTGTAGAGCCAAAACGGCCGCGAGTTATGCAATGGTGTCGTTTGATACGCCATTTTGAAAATATTACCTACGTATTTGTGAGTATTTTGTATTTTATTTATTTGCTGATAATACGAGGTTAACAAAGGTTATTTATTATGACCCCGTAATTATATTTTGGAAATTTACCAACGTACTGCAAAAATTACGAGACATAAGACATGACAATACGAGATACGAGCTTTTTGTAGTAACTGACAACAAGCGTTGACAGTTACTTTAAAAAGCTCATATCTCGTAATAGTTAGGGAGGCGAATAGGGGAATTTTCGGCAATACTCGAGCGTGGCAGTTTAAGATATGAGAGATACCTTAGACCTAATAGAACAACCTTGTAAAGTATTTAGCTCTATATGTAGTGACGCGCGCCTAGGATAGACGATCAGATTAGTAAAAAAAAATGGATAGTCTGAAATACTCGAGCGCGTCAGATTAAGATATTGGGGGTTGATTTTAGTGTTTAACGACTAAATTTAACTAATCTGACGATAAGTCCTTGACGCCGCCGAGTTATAGGGTCGCGAACTTGTAAAAAAAAAACGTTAATCCGGCATTCTCGAGCGCGAATTTTTATTTTTTTATTTTGAAGAATATAATCTAAAACTTACTAAAAATACAAAATCTGCCGGTTTCCGCATGACCGGAAGTGTGGAGGAGCCATTTCGTCTTCCTAAGAACGCGTTGCGGCATATAAGTCGCGAACGATACATTTTACAAAAAAAAAAAGTTTAAATAAACAAAAAAGGTAATTTTATTTTACACAAAAAAGGTCTCTTTACATTTTTGTCCAAAGTTAAAACTTTTTGACTTGAAGCATCATAAAAACTCAAACTCCCGGTCAGATTAAGAGAACCCACCAACATTTTTGTCAGATTAAAAAAATATGCTTTCAGGATACCGAGATAAACCTCCCCTATGAAAATCTGACGCGCTCGAGTATTTCAAAAAAACTTTTTTTTTTTGCATTTTCAAAAATTCATCGTAACTTATCGTCACGCCGAAATCGTCAGTTTTTTTAAAGGAAGCTTCCTTGGGGCCTACTTAACACCCCTTCCGAAAATCTGACGCGCTCGAGTAAATTTTTTTTTTTGCATTTTTGACTACTTTATATGCCTACCCCCACCACGCAAACCGGCAGATTAGTATACCGTTGTTATCAGAGGCACTCGGGGCATACGTAGTATGAATATCTGACGCGCTCGAGAATGCCCAAGTAACTGTTTTTTTTAACATTTTTGAAAAACCGTACACGCCAAACCCACCGCTAAAATGGTTTTTGCCATACGAGCTTTTCTTTTCGAAATTATTTTATCTTTCGATTTTGATAGGTCTCGACGGCGCCGTTGAATTACGCCATTTAGCTACCTCGCCTCCCTAACTATAACTTGTGTGTTGCTATACATTGCGGGCCGAATTATTTTACAATTTACATATATGGTTAATATTTTCATGATATTTCTAAGCAAAATATATCCCAATATACTTCTTAGGTCCTTTTTTTGTTGAGGAGGGGAAAAATGCAATTAGGGGCTGTCCATAAATTAAGTCATCGATTTTTGACCCCCCCTCCCCCCTAAAATCATCCAAAAATCATGTTTCGAATGACCCCGTTTCCTCCTAATACGTCTTGCTACCATCATCCGATGTCCAGATCCCGCCCCTCCCGTAATTTGAAATGACTTAATTTATTAGCCCCTTACGCATACCACTCGGGTGCGGGGACGGATCCGAGCGGTTATGTGGGACTCCTTGTTATGGGCCATGGGCTAATGAATTTTCACACTGTATTATAAACGACTTCTTATGACTTCTGTAATAAATAAGAACTCGTAAGTATCTTTTTCTACTCCCGTACCTTTATTTGTCATTTAAATGGTCGTACACACACCTTTAAACCCCTATGTTATAGTTGTCAAGACAAGTCTTTAGTCTATTCCCCAAAAAAGTATTTGTGCATACACGCAGTATCTTTTTCGTATTTTTACGATACTTCGTGTAATCACCACTTAAAAAATATTGTATGAAATACATTGTTGCCAACCTAATTTTAATTGTCATCTCTGACAGATGAGTACTAAGTGCATTGCTGCCAATTTAGAAAATATTCATTAGGTTCTATAGTAGAAACAATAAAATTGCTTCAGAAGTCAGAAACGAGCATGTGACACCCGTAATATAGCAAGATCCATAGACTACGAACACCGCTTAGCGTTGCTTGTTAGTCTCCATAGGCTACTGTGGCCAAAATCGAGAAAAAAAAGTATCCAAAATTGTAATTTAACTAAGAGCAAGTACCAGGACCTCATGAGTTACAAGAAGGTGTCGCTGACCAACCGGCCGGGGGCGCGGGGCGAGGTGGCCGGGTTTGGTTTGTTTGCCTACATATATGTCCTATATGATTCCACTTGTTTAAAGTATTATTTTTGTTGAATGAAAAATATTTGTTAAATTTACAATTTTTTTTTTCAAAGTAAGTGCTTGGTCGTAGAAAAAGTATTGTATGCAACGTTGTTTAACTGAGTCAAAAAATACTCGTGGCGTCTTTATTAACAATTTTCGGCTTCGCCTCAAATTGTTACTCACGCCACTCGCCTTTTTTGACCCCTCTTAAACAACGGTTGCATAATAGTATTTTATGCAACCGTTGTTTAAGAGGGGTCAAAAAAGGCGAGTAGCGTGAGTAACAATTTGAGGCGAAGCCGAAAATTGTTAATAAAGACGCCACGAGTATTTTTTCAAACATTCCTCAAGAATATTGATAGGTGAAAACCGCATCAAATTCCGTTCAGTAGTTTTTGAGTTTATCGCGAACATGCATACACACAAACAGAGATGCTGCGGGGACTTTGTTTTATAAGGTCTAGTGACGTTTTTTTTGCGTTCCTTTAAATTTGTCCAAGAGTGTATGTTTCTCTAACCCCACGTGACCTTATGTGACCTTATTTAAGACATATGTAGAAACATATATAGTTATTAACCTGTTGTATGGGTTAGTCAAGAGCTAGTCAAAGTCTAGACAAAACATTTCGCAATTAAACATAACAACCATGAATGTATAATGAAGACGATCCCACATTCTTAACTAAATTTCTTAATAAATTGCAAAATAACTAACCTAACCCAACCCGAAATCATAAAAGTCAAATATTAATCAATGCAGACTTCGAATCTAGGATCACTAACGTCTAGATGTTTTTTTATTGCGAAAGGACAGCTAGCTCGGATGATATTCCGAATGCTTGCCGAGATACCGAGATTTTTTTTAAATCAGAGGTGCAGGTAATCCTCATTGGTTAATGGTTACTGCCAGCCCGGTTTTGGCAGCATATATCGAGTTAAAGTAGTTAAGTTAAATACAAGCAACAAGCAACGGCCTAGGGCGTCCGCTCGCTGGCACGGTTGCACGGAGCGGGTGAGTAAACGAAAAAGCGGCCAAGTGCGAGTCGGACTCGCCCATGAAGGGTTCCGTATTTAGGCGATTTATAACGTATAAACTAACGTAAAAACTATTTACTAGATCTCGTTCAAACCAATTTTCGGTGGAAGTTTACATGGTAATGTACATCATATATTTTTTTTAGTTTTATCATTCTCTTATTTTAGAAGTTACAGGGGGGGGGGGGGGGGGGCACACATTTTACCACTTTGGAAGTGTCTCTCGCGCAAACTATTCAGTTTAGAAAAAAATGATATTAGAAACCTCAATATCATTTTTGAAGACATATCCATATAGATACCCCACACGTATGGGTTTGATGAAAAAAAATTTTTTGAGTTTCAGTTCTAAGTATGGGGAACCCCCAAAATTTATTGTTTTTTTTTCTATTTTTGTGTGAAAATCTTAATGCGGTTCACAGAATACATCTACTTACCAAGTTTCAACAGTATAGTTCTTATAGTTTCGGAGAAAAGTGGCTGTGACATACGGACGGACAGACAGACAGAGACAGACAGACAGACAGACAGACATGACGAATCTATAGGGTGTCCCAAGAAGTAGTGATATACTGAAGCTGGGAGGTAGAGGACCTAGAGGGCTATCTGAATCACCCCCATGTATGTTCCGCGATTTTTCGTATTTTCGGAGTTATGATTTTTTTTTTAATTTTTCACCTATCGCCGAGTACGATGAGATTTTTATTTACGGTGACGTGAATTATTGTGGTAGATGCTTGATTTTTTTTTGTGTGCTAAGCTGATAGATAGGCCAATTTAGTATGGTAACATTTACTATCGTTAGATCTTTGAATGGAATTTAAAAAAAATTTAATGCCAAGAAAGATAAAATTACCCAGTATGTTCACAACTTCAAGGGCGCTTAAAAAAATAAAATCACATAAAAAAAATTACCGTTTGGCTTTTAAAAACTTGCTCTATCTATCAGGTAGCTACCCTGAAAATTTCATTTTATTATTCATAAAGCTTCAATCAAAAAATTTAAATCTAAATGTGGTAAGTGCAAAATTTTAATTTACATGATGATTAATGCAAGCAAAGCAAAACTTTTCTAAATAAATTTCGTTCTAAATCACGCACTGGCCATCAATAGAAAAAGAACAAAAAACAAAAGACGGTTGACGCATGAGAAAATTTTCACGTTGTTTGGTCATCGTTGTTATTTTTAAATAATTTAAAAATTGTGTTTTAATACCGCTAATTGTTCGTTTCCCTAATCATTTTGGCTATTCATATGGACTTTGACTTGCATTCCGATTTGGATTAGTGTTATTACCTGGAATCGACGACTTGGCATTATTTAACTGGACTTGAGTTTGCGTGTAAGTGATCATGTTTACTTCACGTGACTACGCAGAAATGCATTACTATTACGGTTATGCTAGGGGGAATGCGGCGGAAGCTTCAAGGCTGTACCGGGAACATGTGAAACGAAGAGGCGGGCCTCAACCTGAAACGTTTCCTGACTATCGCATGATCTTAAGAGTACATAATGCGTATTTGGAAGGTCACATACCGGGTACCAGATCAGGCCGTATGGTCACTATGCCGGATCCTGATGTAGTAGATGCAGTTGTTGAAGAAGTAGAAAGAGACCCGTCGACCAGTGTGAGAGTTATGGAACGTCGTACCGGACTTTCTAAATCTCAGGTACACCGTACACTACAGAGCGTAGGATATCATCCGTTTCACATTAGAAAAGTGCAACAGTTGAAACCGGAAGATTACAATCAGGGATGTTGCGAATATCCGCATCCGCATCCGCAACCGCGGAACTTCCGCATTATTTTCAACATCCGCATCCGCATCCGCATCCGCATAAAATCGATGCGGATTTAACCTATTAGAAATGAGCAGTCAAGCGTGAGTGGGACTTAATGTACGGAACCCTTGGAACGCGAGTCCGACTCGCAGTTGGCCGGTTTTTTGAAATAAAAATTACTAAAATGTAATATTTGACGTTTTTATGGTACTATCTTGACATCCGCATCCGCATCCGCATCCGCGGATGTGAGCCTTTAAAAATCCGCATCCGCATCCGCATCCGCGGATGTCAAAAAATCGGCATCCGCAACATCCCTGATTACAATCGGCGAATTGAATTCTGTCAGGAAATGCTGAGGAGACAAGCTGAAAACGAATTTTTTTTTAACCAAATCTTGTGGACGGATGAATCCCACTTTAGACGAAATGGGATTTTTAATATGCACAATTCTCACTCATGGGCAATTGAAAATCCGAATTCAAAAAGGGAATCGACATTCCAAGAACACTTTAGTGTTAACCTTTGGACTGGCATACTTAACGGTCAGCTAATCGGGCCCTTTCAGCTGCCAGACCGCTTGGGCGGCAATCACTTTTTAAATTTTCTACGCGTCGATCTACCCCCGCTGTTAGAAGATGTGGACTTTGAGACACGCAGAAGCATAGTACTGCAGTGTGATGGTGCACCATGCCATTTTGCCTTGGACGTGAGAAACTATTTAAATCAAAGATACCCTGAAAGATGGATTGGTCGTTGCGGCCGGGGTGACGCCTGCCTTATAGCCTGGCTTTCACGGTCCCCCGACCTAAACCCCATTGATTTTTTTGTATGGGGATACTACAAAGACCTCGTCTACTCGAGAGAATGCCGCAATTTGGACGAGTTAACCCGGAAATTGAGAGTAGCAGAAGAAACCATTAAAAATAATAGAATTGCATTCAGACGTTTAAAAGACAATTTTTTCCGGCGATGTCGCACTTGCATTGAGCAACAGGGGGGCCATTTTGAAAATTTCTTGTAATTAAACACCTTGTAATTGGTTTTACTTTGTTTGCATTAATCATCATGTAAATTAAAATTTTGCACTTACCACATTTAGATTTAAATTTTTTGATTGAAGCCTTATGAATAATAAAATGAAATTTTCAGGGTAGCTACCTGATAGATAGAGCAAGTTTTTAAAAGCCAAACGGTAATTTTTTTTTATGTGATTTTATTTTTTTAAGCGCCCTTGAAGTTGTGAACATACTGGGTAATTTTATCTTTCTTGGCATTAAATTTTTTTTAAATTCCATTCAAAGATCTAACGATAGTAAATGTTACCATACTAAATTGGCCTATCTATCAGCTTAGCACACAAAAAAAATCAAGCATCTACCGCAATAATTCACGTCACCGTAAATAAAAATCTCATCGTACTCGGCGATAGGTGAAAAATTAAAAAAAAAATCATAACTCCGAAAATACGAAAAATCGCGGAACATACATGGGGGTGATTCAGATAGCCCTCTAGGTCCTCTACCTCCCAGCTTCAGTATATCACTACTTCTTGGGACACCCTGTATAAGGGTTCCGTTTTTTGCCATTTGGCTACGGAACCCTAAAAATCATATGAGTAACGCTAACTCGCGTGGACGCGTGCGACGGATTTAACAATAATATAATATGGGATTATTTTACACATATCGACCTAGTCGCACAGTAAGCTCCATAAGCCTTGTGTTGTGGGTACCTACTGGACTACAGTTAGGTATATGGAAGTACTTATATACATATAAAGCATCCATAACTCAGAAAAAAATGTTTGTGATAAACACACAAATAAATGCCCTTACCAGTATTCGAACCCGCTGGGCTAGAAGGTCGTCGAGACTGACGTCAAATATTCTGCCCTATTATGACTGGGGCACAGATTAATAAATTGGGGTCACACAATATTGGGGTCCATTGGGCGCTAATGCTTAGAGAATATGCGGTCCTAAATGCCAGTGAGGTAACCGACGGGTTTAGCCCCGCGGCTACAGAGTCTAGCTAAGCTATGTTTCTAAGTCAAAAAACCGCTCCCATACAATCTCTCGATTTAAATTGACATGATTAAATTAAATGAAACTTGGTATGAATATTTACATAACAAATATTTATGTCATTGTAGTTGTAAAAGTTAGCTATATATTTTTTAAATATGATAGGATATTATAAAGGACGACTCACGCTAGACCGGGTACTTAGTGCCCGGGCCGAGGCATTCGACTGTCATTACGCGATCGCGCAAATGACTCTGATGAGTCGTGTTGCACAAACTATTATTTGTTAACCCGCTCACCCGCGCCGTGCAACCGCGCCAGCTAGCGGACGCCCTTCCTCTAAGCCCGTACCATGAGTCGCTGACAGTGTCTAAACTGACATACGTGATACCGAGTACGAGCGAGATGCATAGAAAGTAAGTTACGTTCTCTATAGCGTTTATGTCAGTGCCAAACTGGTGGTAGCCACACTTATATCTTTGTGTGTAGCGCGTCTCTCAGACAACAAATAACGCTGTCACGTTTAGTGCTCAAAGAAATCTAGATGCATCTGAACGTTTACATGACTTAAGGCTGTGGGCTGACCGTGAGCGGAGCGGACAAGTTTTTACATAATTTATTTTGTCTCCTGTCCCTGTGATTGTCTTAAATTTAATATAACTAATTTTTAGGGTTCCGTACCTCAAAAGGAAAAAACGGAACCCTATCACTCGTGCGTCTGTCTGTCCGTCCGTCTGTCACAGCCTATTTTCTCCGAAACTACTGGACCAATTAAGTTGAAATTTGGCACACATATGTATGTTTGTGACCCAAAGATAGACGTGTAACGTAAATAAATGAATTTTAAATATGGAGGCCGTTTATGGGGGGTAAATGAGAAAATTAAAAAATAATGTTTTTTAAACTATATCGTGTTACATATCAAATGAAAGAGCTCATTGTAAGGATCTCAAATATATTTTTATATAATTTTAGGATTAATAGTTTAGCAGTTATTTAAGAAAATAGTCAAAAAATGACCATTCCCCCCCTCCCCCTTATATCCGAAACTACTGGGTCTAAAATTTTGAAAAAAATACACAAAATAGTTCTTTACCTATAGATGACAGGAAAACCTATTAGAAATATGCAGTCAAGCGTGAGTCGGTGTACGGAACCCTTGGAACGCGAGTCCGACTCGCACTTGGCCGGTTTTTTTTTTCCCTATTTCCTATTGAGCTGTAATATGCGGCGTGTATTTTTGATCCGACCACATTTTCTAAAGGTAGGAACGAATGACGAAAACCGGCCAAGTGCGAGTCGGACTCGCATTCTAAGGGTTCCGTCCATTAAGTCCAACTCCCGCTTGACTGCACATTTGCACGGACCTATGTGCATTTTTTGTCAGACATATCCTAACTAAATATGTTAATTTTATCACAATTATAATAACTCTACTGGCGAAAGTGTTCCCAACATCTTTATTTATATGAATTTAAAAGTGGAAAAATTACTCTCTTGGGTGAGACTTGAACTTACGGCGTCTGGAGTTCAAGTGTCACCCAAGACAGTATTTTTTCCAATTTTTAATTTATTCTGAGCATAATAGCATCGGTCGCAGACATTTCTGCTTCTTAAAAAAATAATTAAATTGTATGTGTATATATATCAAGTCCAGAAGTAATTTATTAAAGTTATCTACAACCAGAGCCCGTACCATGAGGCACTGACAGTGTCAAAACTGACATATACGCTATCCAGAACGTAATTTACTTTCTATAATACATCTCGTTCGCACTAATATGCGAGTACGAGCGAGGTGCATAGAAAGTAAATTACGTTCTCGATGGCGTTTATGTCAGTGCCAAACTGATGGTAGCCGTACAGAAGCATAACAACTTATCAGAAATCATCTAAACATACTTAAAAATCCTAAAAGCTGCTTACCGCTCTTACAATGCAGGTACGCCGTGAGACACAAAACATTTTTTTAAGAGGGTTATAAAAAAAAAATGTTTGATAAGTTTACTATTATAATATAGTAGGATAACTGGGCTATTCACAGGTATTTTTTTTTCTAGAGCAAATCCCCATACATTTAATTCTGTAGAGGAGTTTCGTAAAAAAAAGTGTAAAGATTTTTTATGAATTATGAGTTTCTCGTATTTTTTGTATGGGTGAGTGAAAATTTAGTCACAGAAATGAATTCCTAATCCTCGAATTACACGAAAAAGACACCAAACTTGATATAGTTGCTAGATGTATGCAGATATAAAATTTAGAGTGAGACGCGCCGGAGGCATTTCCCCGACTCACGCTTGACTGCACATTTCTAATAGGTTTTCCTGTCATCTATAGGTAAAGAACTATTTTGTGTATATTTTTCAAAATTTTAGACCCAGTAGTTTCGGAGATAAGGGGGAGAATGGTAATTTTTTGCCTATTTTCTTGAATAACTGCTAAACTATTTATCCTAAAATAACCGAAAAAAAAATTGAGTTACTCACAATGAGCTCTTTCATTTGAATTGTAACAAGATATATAGTTTGAAAAACTTTATTTTTTAAGTTTCCAATTTACACCCCAAAAGTTGCTCCCATGTTTAAAATTCATTCATTTGAGTCACAAACTTGCATATCTGTACTAATTTTCATCTTAATTGGTCCAGGAGTTCGGGAGAAAACATAAAAAAAAAACCCGTAGGGGTAGGGTCAAAGACTAAGTAATTAAGTACGACTCACGCTTGACTGCACATTTCTAATAGGTTTTCCTGTCATCTATAGGTAAAGAACTATTTTGTTTATTTTTTTCAAAATTTTAGACCCAGTAGTTTTGGAGATAAGGGGGGGGGGGGGGAATGGTCATTTTTTGCCTATTTTCTTGAATAACCGCTAAACTATTTATTTTAAAATTATAAAAAAATACATTTGAGATTCTTACAATGAGCTCTTTCATTTGATATGTAACACGATATAGTTAGAAAAACTTTATTTTTTAATTTTCTCATTTACCCCCCAAAAATGGCCTCCATATTTAAAATTCATTTATTTACGTTACACGTCCATCTTTGGGTCACAAACTTACATATGTGTACCAAATTTCAACTTAATTGGTCCAGTAGTTTCGGAGAAAATAGGCTGTGACAGACGGACGGACGGACAGACAGACAGACGAGTGATCCTATTAGGGTTCCGTTTTTTCCTTTTGAGGTACGGAACCCTAAAAAGTGCGGTCTGAGGACAGAAATGTGTGATGTAATTAAACTAGATTTGGCTGTTTAAGTACTTTCTATGAACTCTGTTAATTAAGGCTGTTTTTATGGGGTGATACATTCGTTCACTCCAAAAACCCCCATACTAAAGATTAAAAAAAACAACGGGTTGCACTCAGGGAGTGCCGGCAGAAGTGAAAACTCAATGACTAGTGCAAAATGCTCTTTGTATAATTGAGGTTAACGCCATCTAGCGTTAGCGTTAATTACTTGAAACCCCTAAGCACATCACTGTTAGTACTCGAGTTATATTAGTTAGAGCGAAACTCACTTGATTTAAATGCCATCTAAATGATTGGACATCTAAATTTTACGGTGACGTAATCGTCTTACGCTGTCTCGAGTTTAACATTTTTTCCCCACCTCAAAAAGTGCACAGCGCTGCTAAAGAAGTTTTCACTTCAAAAAAAATGGCGTAATCCAGTGACGGAGGCCAAGACCCACTTCGGGTCGCTAAGCCAGCGAAGTAAATAAGTTTCTCGCCCGCTGCCGTCTTAGCCGCAGCCTACACTTTCACTCGTCTCCGCCTATGCCCAATTAATTGAAGAGAACAAACAAACGTAATTAATGGCTTTTCTTTCTTGTTCTCTTAGAGTCATTGAAATAAAGTTAGCTTTTGTAACCAAACGGCCTACTTCGGTATGTGGTCATACACAGTTAGGACCAAAGTAGACCTCGCGAAAACGCCTTTCCATACAAACGTGGTCCCCATTTTCCAATCTGGATAATATCACTTATGAGTTTGTATGGCTCCTGTACACGCTGGCCCATCATAGTGGCCCACTAACACGGGCCAGCGTGTAGAGAGGGTAGTGGTGTCGGACGGCTTATGGCGCGGCGGGCTGGCGATTGGATGGCCGCGGTGTCGGTTTTTCGGCCGCACATCAAAGTCAGTAGGCCAGCGATTGCGCGTACGCATCTACACGTGGCCCATTCCATAGTTCTTTATTTAATCGTATGGCATGCATGATTAGGCAATCAGAGTACAGCTTTGAGGTTGCTAAGCCAGGCAACTACGTCGGGTGTAAGGGCATCCAGATCCTCAGCTGGGCCAGGATAGGAGTGAAGAGGGCAGCGCCGTAATATGTGCTCAGTGGTTTGTTCTTCTTCGCCGCACTCGCAGAGGGGAGATTCCTTCCAACCCCACTTATGTTGGAAATAATTACAGCAGCCGTGACCTGTTCTCATCCTATTTAGACGGCACCAGATCTTACGAGGTAGGTGAAACCCTTTTGGTTTTCTCGTCGGGTCTGAAAGATAGGGTGTGTCTTTTCCAGCCGTAGCAGTAGACCAGTCAGCATTCCATAGTGCGTGCTCTCAACCATCGCATGGCGTGGGCCATCGTTTAGACGAGCCATTACACGATTGCCCAAAATTGCCTATTTTTTTTCGTTATAATCATAATTGGTCATAGATTCGTAGTATTTATTTGTATGTATAAGTTCCTACTATTATAATTAATATCTGGGAGAACGAGATTTGCTCGGAAAACATATAATAACATTTTTGAGTTTTTACGTTCTCCCAGATATTAGAACTTATATGTATATGTTTGTATGTACAAATAATTATGATTATGACGAAAAAAATTTTTAAAATTATATTTCCGGTATCTTGTTTATTAACATGAAAAACCTGTATTAATCAGCTTTAATACTTAATAAGCAACGGAAGAGTAGGAACGTATTAAGTGTATGTTAGTCTTTGTATGCGGCCTTATCTCGATCGAGATAGGCGAAACAATGGCGCATATTCTGTTTTTTTTAATAAATTTCACCTTGAACGCAGGAACTTTATAGGGTACCGTAATATTGACACTTTTTTAAATATCCTTTAAACTCACTCATACTCATAGAAAATATTAAGCGGCCCACTGATTAACAGTCCGCCGGACGGTATCGGCCTGTCAGTTGTTCGGAACTGTCAAATTTTTGTTCTAACTGACAGACGGATACCGTCCGGCGGACTGTTAATCAGTGGGCCCCTTTATTAAAACTTGCCTACTACACCTACTCAGATTTGTGACGTTATTCATAAAAAAAGAAAAATTAGAAAGTACTTAAAGGGAGATTAATAAAAATTGCAAATAATGTAAACAAACCAAGTTATCTTCATTTCTTCGTAATCTCGCACTTTTATTGATCACCTTGATTTTATCAACAGTGTAGGTATATATTTAAACCTTTTATTTATATCAATTATACTAGTTAATTTTTAATATTTCACCATCGTTTTTAACAAAGGTTAAAGATTTTATTGAAGAATGTAGGTAGGTTAAATTAATTTGAGGTAAAAATTATGTAAAAAAAAATTTCGCGCTAAAACAGAATGTTCTACTTTCCTAATCAGAAAACGATTCCGAATATGCCCTTAAACGGATCCCCACTATTTATGTTCCACCCTGTATATACGGAACTTTAAGCTAACAACCGACCCACGCTTGACGGTTTCCCTCGGAGATCATCGATCGACAACATGGGAAACAGTTTTTGCGCGTCTTAATGATATATTGTGTTTGATAACTACACTAAATTGATGTAAGGTAAAAACTCATTGTAGCTAATTTTACACTCACATGATAGTTGTTATACTAATCTACGCGTTTGACATTGATAGCAGGGATGTTGCGGATGCAGATTTTTTGACATCCGCGGATGCGGATGCGGATGTCAAGATTAGGTACTTAGAAAACGTTAAATATTACATTAGAAAATAATGCGGAAGTTCCGCGGATGCGGATGCGGATGTTCGCAACATCCCTGGTTGATAGCAAGGGATATACAATTATACAGACAAGTGTAAAAATATGGGTGCACTCATCATACTCAAAAATATGTCCCATAGTTCTTAATTCGCTGACATAAGAGCTATGGGATTGTTCTTCAGACGTTTGATGGCGATCAAAAGAAATTCGCTTCATTTCTCGAGTGCTTCAATAGTACGGTGCATCGTAATGCGGCCCTTACGGATGCGGAAAGAGTATTTTACCTGTGTGGTCAACTTTCGGGTAAGGCATTAGCAACAATAGCCGGAATTGTTCCTTGTGGTGAAAACTATAAATTGATTTACGATACGCTGGTGGACAAATATGAAGATGTGAGGTTGTTAGGTACGTCGTATTTGGACGAATTGTTTAATTTTAAAGCGTTAGAATCGCCGTCCGCGAAAGGTTTAAACGACTTTGTAGATTGTTTCGTAACCTCTGCCGCGGCCTTCGATAAACTGGAAATATCGGATAAGAAAGAGTTCATTTTCTTATACCTAGCGTTAAAGAAAATCGATCCCGAAACCGGGCGTATGTTCGAAAATTCCGTGCGTTCAGAGAAGCTGCCTAAATACGCTAGCTTTCTTACGTTCATTAAGGAACAAGCCAAAATATTGGAACGTCGCGGAGACCCGGGTCCCGCCTCTAATGTAGCCGGTGCGAACACGACCCAGCGTGCGGGAAAGCCACAGGGTAAACAGTCGATCGCGAAGCGCACTCAGTCATTTGTAACAACCTTGGAAAACACGGCTACGTGCGAATTGTGCAACGAAAAACACGATCATTTTTATCAATGTAAAGAGTTTAAAAAGTTAAATCCGCGTGAACGTTACAATACAATTAAGAAATGTGGTGCGTGTGTAAGGTGCCTTAGCCACAGACATAAGAGTGGGAACTGTCGTTCAAATCAAGTATGCGATAGCTGTAACGCTAATACTCACCATTCGTTATTACATTTTGTGGAAAATATATCGACATCGCTAACCACAACTGAGGTAGCTGTCCCTCCGTTGGCTGTGACACCGAGTGACGCAGTGATAGGAGATCGTGCAGTTTGTCATTGCGGCGGGGCGCGCGCGCGCAACGCGCTCCCCACGCTCTCTCTGTCTCCCACAGCAGCCGAGATACCCGTGCACGTGGATTCGTCCGCGATAATGGACTCGCCCGTTTCTGCGACCGCCTCGGCGGCGGATACCACAAATAACGTACATGTGTCGTATAATTATTTACAAGCAAACATCGCGCCCGAATTAACGACAGCAATGTTAGCTACCGCCCGGGTGACCGCAGTAGACAAATATGGGAAAACACATTCTCTGCGTTGTATGATTGACAACGGCTCCCAAGATCATTTCATAACTACCGCTGCCTTTAATAAGCTGTCATTAAGTTATTTAAATAAAGAATTGCCGACGACGGTCAGTGGATTTGGAGGGGCTTCTAATGCTACTAAGGGTAAAGCCCAACTTACGATCCGGTCTTGCTATAAAAAGGATGTAACTTACGACCTAACGGCGTTAGTAGCGGACCGCATAGCGCTCCCCGTACCTACCGCTCGAGTTGACCGTGCCGCGCTGACTTTCTTATCTGGAGTGCCGCTCGCTGATGGGGAGTTCCATGTTACCGGAGACATCGATCTACTTATTGGAGTCGAACTATTTGGGACCTTGCTCATGAGCGGCCGCGTTCACGGCCCACCCGGCTCACCTGACGTGTTGGAATCCACACTTGGGTTTTTAGTAATGGGGAAGACTCCCGTAGCACTACCACAGTCTAAGCCAAGATCCGTAGCATTATGTGCGTTCACGGAGGCACCGATAAATAAATTAGTAGAAAACTTTTTTGAGTTAGAAGGAGTACCTACCTGTACTTCCACCTTCATGAGTGCCGATGAACAAGCTTGTGAGGAAAATTATAAGAATACTACCACTCGGGATGATTTGGGGCGATATTCGGTAGCTTTACCCTTTAAGAGCAGTCCGGAGCAACTTGGAAATTCGCTGGTACATGCCGAGAAACGTTTTTTATCGCTGGAACGGAAGTTTAATTCCACGCCTGCCTTGCGAGCCGCTTACGACGGCATTGTACGCGAGTATTTAGAGAAGGGTTATTTGAACCAGGTGACAGGGGACAGCAGAGAGGAAGGTTATGTAATTGCCCACCATGGAGTGGTGCGAAACGACAAAGTTTCGACCAAACTTCGTCTGGTCCTGAACGCTAGCGCGCCGACCGACAAGAACGTGTCGCTGAATTCAATTTTAAATCCAGGCCCTAATTTACAGTCGGATTTATTTCTAGTACTCTTAAATTTCAGATTATTTCCCGTCGCCTTTTGTGCCGACGTTAGACAAATGTACCTGCAAATTCAGGTGCACCCCGAGTTTAGGAAATACCAACGAATCTTGTATAGATTCAACCCCGCCGACCCTTTGCAATTATTCGAGTTTGACGGGTTTGTTTCGGTTTATCTGTGAGTCCGTATCTGGCGTTACGAACCATTCAACAATTGGCGGTCGACGAGGGACCTCGGTATCCACGCGCGGCCGAACTTATCAAGCGAGGAGATTACTACATGGACGATGTTGCATCCAGTACACCGTCTGAAAAAATAGCCGCCGAAACGGCGGCCCAGCTTATAGATATGTTTAAGGCTGGTGGTTTTGACCTGATGAAATGGCCGAGTAACTCACCAGAACTCCTCAAGGCCATACCTAAAGAGTACCTACACCCGAGTTGGGTTGAGTTTGGTGACGGCTCCTATCAAAAGGTTTTAGGCATAAAGTGGGAGCCGCGATCCGATTTATTTTCATTTGAAGTAAACTCAAATACAGAACGATGCACCAAGCGCAACATATTATCGGTAGTGGCAAGACTGTGGGACATTTTAGGGTTTGCGGCTCCGGTAATCTTATATGCTAAGCTCATGATAAAACAGCTATGGTTAGAACACATCGAATGGGATCAAACCCCACCCACAGCTGTTATTGACGCGTGGACTAATTTCGTTAGAGATTTACCGCTGCTTAGCCAAATGACAATACCGCGTCACGTAGGTGTAACGTCTTCCTGCACGGTTACACTTTTAGCCTTCGCAGATGCGAGCGAGAAGGCCTATGGTGCGGTGCTGTACTTACATGTGGTTACTAACCGAAGCATATCAGTGCGATTTTTGTGCGCGAAGTCGAAGGTGGCCCCAATGAGGGTTGTGTCCTTGGCCCGTTTGGAATTATGTGCGGCATGGCTTATGTCAAAATTGGTTCGAGTTGTTATGGATCATTATAGCACGCGCGTCTCACTCTCTCAAATCTATGCGTTTTCGGATTCGACCGTGACCCTGCACTGGATTCATTCCAGCCCTCACCGATGGAAAATCTTTGTCGCCAATAGGGTGGCGAAGATCCAGAAGAATTTGCCATCGGATTGTTTCTTTCACGTGTCAGGGAAGGAGAATCCCAGTGATTGCCTGTCGCGTGGCCTTACAGCCTCCCAATTGTTGGAACATCCTCTGTGGTTGCAAGGTCCACCGTGGGCCCGACTGGAGCGCTCGAAGTGGCCTATAAAACCTTTCGCGGCGAGCTCTGAGAGTGAAATGCCGGAACAAAAGGTAATAGCCCTACCTACTGTGGTGACTGTAGCCCCCCCAGCAGAGGAACCTGTGTTGTACGTATTGTCCAAAAGGATCTCATCTTGGTTCAGATACCTGCGCGTTATAGTTTACGTGTTACGATTTGTGAAATTACTGTCATCTAAAGGCGCTGTTACGGTGGAAGACACGGAAGCGGCGGAGTTAGCCGCTATCAAGGCTCTTCAGACTGTGCACTTTCCTGAATATTTGGAGGCCAGTCAGGCTGGCAAAGCCCCAGCCTCGAAGGCTATTCGGAAGCTCAGGCCCATCCTAGTAGATGGAGTGCTACGAGTGGGAGGTAGATTGGACAACGCTAATCTCACCTTTGATCACAAACATCCGTTTCTGCTGCCACGGAAGGATCATATCGTTGATCTGATTATAGATTATACACACTGGAAAAATTGTCATGCAGGTGAAAAGCATTTGTTTTCATTGTTAAGGCTGCGGTATTGGATATTGTCTGCTAGGATGATCGTGCGCTCCAGAGTTGATAAATGTGTGCGGTGTTTCAAGACACGTCCAAGAGTAATAACACCACCTGCAATGGCAAATCTGCCAGAATGCAGACTACAAGTCTCCAAGGCTTTCGCTCATACTGGAGTGGATCTATGCGGACCGCTCAACGTTACGTTGGTGCGAAGACGGGGTGCTAAGAGTCAAAAAATGTACGTTTGTGTCTTCATTTGCCTGACCACGCGCGGCACTCATGTAGAGATATGCGCAGACTTAAGCTCAGAAACGTTTCTTAACGCGCTGAAACGGTTTATATCCCGTCGAGGTCCGGTAGACACTATGTATTCGGATAATGCAACGAATTTTGTGGGCGCTGATTCTCATCTGAAAAATCTCATTAACCAGGGATTTTCTGACATCTTTCGAAGGGAGCTTCTAGAAAATCGCGTAAAGTGGAGTTTTATCCCGCCAAACGCCCCACACTGGGGAGGCAGCTGGGAAGCAGCTGTAAAATCATTTAAGACTCACCTGTTTCGGGTGATTGGCGCTCAAATATTGTCATACGACGAATTGTTCACACTTTTGTGCCAGATAGAAGCTGTCTTGAACAGTAGGCCTTTGGGCCTCTTAAGCGCCGATCCCGCAGAGCCTACGCCGCTCACGCCGGCCCATTTTTTGAATACCGTACCTTTAAGGTCCTTACCCGCCGCGGAAATAACTGAAGAACGTATTCATCGATTATCTCGTTATAGCTTACTCGAGAACTTGGTACAATCGTATTGGCGCCGTTGGTCATTAGAGTTTTTGCATACATTAAAAGCACGGGAAAAATGGAACACCGATTCGCGACCCATCACTGTTGGAACTGTAGTTCTTATTATCACTGACAACGCCCCGCCGTTACACTGGCCAATGGGCATAGTTACTGAGACGTATCCAGGAAAAGACGGCGCGATAAGAGTAGTCTTAGTAAAAACAAAGAACGGCACGTACAGGCGTCCGGTAGTGCGCTTGTGTCCACTTCCTTCTAATATCCCTTAGGCTGTTATTATTAAAAAAAATATCTATATCTATATATATGTCGGAGCGGGACACCAGAAAGACGTATTGCAGCATTACAGTTCATAGTTAGACGCCTGTATAAAATCGATTAGCAATGTTTGGCGTATTGTTGAACTAAATTGACAGGTAGAAGGCTTTGGAACGTCAAGATGACGTAGTATCTTGAGTGAACGTAGGCACGAGTGGGCATTTTTGTCGTTATGTTGGTAGACTGGTCAGGCAGGTTTACCAACTTGAATTGGAGGCGGGAGCAGTTGGCTCCGCCGCTGGAACTGGCTTCCTTCTTCTTGATCGGACCGCGCTAGAGATCGGACGTTAGCCAAGCTCGTGCCTAATTCGCTACGTTCCTGAAGGCTTACACCTGAAGGATTATTCTGAAAGCTTATAGATTCTCACGTTGTTTAACCGTTTAGCTAAGTGTTTTATTCCAAGTGTTATTTTGATTTCTTATGTGCCATTAGAAGCTTACTTTTGTAAAATAAAGATTTGAACGGTTTCATGTGATCTTTTTATTTTGATTCAAATAATTTTGGAATAGTGATTGGTCGTTGTGATTATTTAGTACTAAAATATAGTAGGCACTAGTATGGGTAACGAGTCTGAATGTTTATTTCATGCGTTGGTAACATACCTACTATTTTGGCTGTGAAGTGATACATCTAGGTACTACCCCCACGCGCCCACCGCCATCGGGACCATCCGTCTTCGACATCAGCAAGTGGGATGAATGCGGAGTTTCATGTATTGCTTACACAGCCACCTGGGAGCGCGGTGTATTTCTGGTGACCTACATTCCATAATCTGGACACTTTGTAATGGTAAACTCACGTGTCTAACCTTGATTGAATGGTGAGTGTAATTCATTGTTATTTGGTGAGAATTATTGTGAAATTGTGAATTATGATTGGGGCTGTCGAACAGAGTGGTCGTGACGTGACGTCATCTCTGGTATCGCCACGTTTCTTTATAATTAATTTTTGTAATCCATTTAAATCAAAGCGATCTTGAGTTATTTTGATTTGAAATCCATACTGTTAATTAAAACCAAGTATTAGCTATCACGACGTGATACTATTTCATCGCTCACTTGTGAATCTACCCTCGATAATTGATTTTTCATGAAAATACAATTAATTTATAAAATCCATTTAAATCTAAGTGATCTTAAGTTATTTTGATGTGAAATCCATATTGTTAATTAAAATCAAATATTGGCTGTCGCGACGTGATATTATTTCATCGCTCATTTGTGAATCTATCCTCAATAATTGATTTGAACATACAATTAATTTTTAAAATCCATTTAAATCTAAGTGATCTTAAGTTATTTTGGTATGAAATCCATATTGTTAATTAAAATCAAATATTGGCTGTCGCGACGTGATATTATTTCATCGCTCACTTGTGCATCTACCCTCAAAAAATATTTTTTTTTCATGAAAATACAATGCACCGTTAGAAATTGATCCTGCTGATTTGCCAATGCATAGGATTATGTAATCTTTACCCTGTAACGTTTAGTAATTAATAAAATTGCGACAAATTATTGCTCGTAATGCCGTGATAGATCACAAATCGTGTATACTATGGAAACATGAGCTACGCATATGAAAATTAATGTTACAGTGTCCTGCAGCCGGAGCCGAGCGAGCTTGCGGACGCCATTGCGCCCGTGATACAGAGGCGGCTGTGCAGTATCTTCTGTGCTGGAGATTTGGAAATAAAAGGACAGGTTTCGTTCTAATTGTTTATTAGTGAATTTTATTTTGAGTGTAATGGCGAAGCATAACAGTGGAACGTAACTAATAAGCTGTCACTTTTCGTATTGGCCCATTTTACCGTGTTACTTATTTTTGAAACACGTGTTTGTTTGTTCATAGAATGAAAGAAAACGCACTCATTGAAGTTTAAATTTTATTCTGAGATTTTTGAAGTCCCGTATACATTGGAAACATGTTTTTTTTGTGTCTGCCACCTTGCATTTCATAAACCTTTTGAGTTTAGCCTGCATACATGATAAACCTGATACCGTGCAAATGATTTCAGTAACAGCCAGCTATGTTGAACCACATCGTGTCTCTCGCAATCTGCCGCAGCAACGGCAACGGCAAGCGGAAAGGATCAGCCTCCGTGCTTGGGTTGGACCTCACCACCACCACCTTTGACTTGGTCGCGTGCATCATACTTCATTAAGCTGGTGAGCAGTTCCCATTTCGTTGGGATTATTTTGAGATGTTTTACTTCTGCATAGAAGTCTTGAGCTAGTTTCTGTTGTTAAAGCTAAAGAAGAAAGCTATCTTTAGTTATTTTGATCAGTAATGTTCAGTTTCAGTTGATCAGTTGACGCTGATAGTACCAATGGTTCTGAGTAACATGATTTAAAGACCTGTTTTTATTTTCTTTTTTTTGGAATTCACTGTTAACATTGTTTTGCTTTCGACGGACTGAAAGCTTGTACTTTCGTAGGACTGATATTACGCCCGATGGACTGGGCAATACTGTCATGCTTTCGATGGACTGAAGGCACGCCCGATGGACTGGGCAATACTGTTTTGCTTTCGATGGACTGAAAGTATGCCCGATGGAATGGGTATTGTTTAGTGACCGCATCAGAAGTGCCGGAGCATGTAAGAGGTGCACGTGGTCTGCTTTTTATGTGCAGAATACTCTTTGCGAGGAGTAGCACTTACGCGGCTGAGATGGTTACTTCTGACGAGGGTCTGGTATCTGCCGAAGGACTGGCAGTGCACCGAAGGACTGGTGTTGTTTTGTTAAAAATGAATTCCCGTTTATGTACTGTGTTCATATGAGTAAAATTGGAACTATCAATTCAGAATCTTATTTATTTTAAGATGTCTTACAAAAATTTAGATCACATATGACCAATTTTTTTTTTATGCCAGATGATTTCCCCGTAAATTGATATTGACGACAATAGTAGTGATACTATCGAGCAATGAATTAGAGCTGTTGTGATTTGTGTTTTTGATGTTTGGGATTGTTTTGTTTTCACATAAATTTGAGAGTACCCGCCAGATGGAGGCGATGATTATTGGAGTGTATCCGTTAGATAGCAGCGATGATTACTGACGAGTATTTTTATTTAGTCGTTGCTCGATGGACTATTTTTGACTAGAGAATTGAGGATTGTTAAAGTAATTTTGAACAATTTTTTTTTTTCTGGTTTGATTGATAACAAAGTTTGATTTTAATAGTAATTTGAATGAGACCCAAATTGTTGGTCAGGAATGACCGAGCGATGACATACTGTGCTGTATGTTTTGTTTCAGTATCAAATGCGTACACCCACACACGAGGACGTGTGTAGCGCAGGACGGCCGTGTCGGAGCGGGACACCAGAAAGACGTATTGCAGCATTACAGTTCATAGTTAGACGCCTGTATAAAATCGATTAGCAATGTTTGGCGTATTGTTGAACTAAAATGACAGGTAGAAGGCTTTGGAACGTCAAGATGACGTAGTATCTTGAGTGAACGTAGGCACGAGTGGGCATTTTTGTCGTTATGTTGGTAGACTGGTCAGGCAGGTTTACCAACTTGAATTGGAGGCGGGAGCAGTTGGCTCCGCCGCTGGAACTGGCTTCCTTCTTCTTGATCGGACCGCGCTAGAGATCGGACGTTAGCCAAGCTCGTGCCTAATTCGCTACGTTCCTGAAGGCTTACACCTGAAGGATTATTCTGAAAGCTTATAGATTCTCACGTTGTTTAACCGTTTAGCTAAGTGTTTTATTCCAAGTGTTATTTTGATTTCTTATGTGCCATTAGAAGCTTACTTTTGTAAAATAAAGATTTGAACGGTTTCATGTGATCTTTTTATTTTGATTCAAATAATTTTGGAATAGTGATTGGTCGTTGTGATTATTTAGTACTAAAATATAGTAGGCACTAGTATGGGTAACGAGTCTGAATGTTTATTTCATGCGTTGGTAACATACCTACTATTTTGGCTGTGAAGTGATACATCTAGGTACTACCCCCACGCGCCCACCGCCATCGGGACCATCCGTCTCCGACATATATATATGTCGGAGCGAGACACCAGAAAGACGTATTGCAGCATTACAGTTCATAGTTAGACGCCTGTATAAAATCGATTAGCAATGTTTGGCGTATTGTTGAACTAAATGACAGGTAGAAGGCTTTGGAACGTCAAGATGACGTAGTATCTTGAGTGAACGTAGGCACGAGCGGGCATTTTTGTCATTATGTTGGTAGACTGGTCAGGCAGGTTTACCAACTTGAATTGGAGGCGGGAGCGGTTGGCTCCGCCGCTGGAACTGGCTTCCTTCTTCTTGATCGGACCGCGCTAGAGATCGGACGTTAGCCAAGCTCGTGCCTAATTCGCTACGTTCCTGAAGGCTTACACCTCAAGGATTATTCTGAAAGCTTATAGATTCTCACGTTGTTTAACCGTTTAGCTAAGTGTTTTATTCCAAGTGTTATTTTGATTTCTTATGTGCCATTAGAAGCTTACTTTTGTAAAATAAAGATTTGAACGGTTTCATGTGATCTTTTTATTTTGATTCAAATAATTTTGGAATAGTGATTGGTCGTTTTGATAATTTAGTACTAAAATATAGTAGGCACTAGTATGGGTAACGAGTCTGAATGTTTATTTCATGCGTTGGTAGCATACCTACTATTTTGGCTGTGAAGTAATACATCTAGGTACTACCCCCACGCGCCCACCGCCATCGGGACCATCCGTCCCCGACATCAGCAAGTGGGATCGATGCGGAGTTTCATGTGTAAGGATCATTATTTATAAATAGCTTATATTTTGGTCATTCTTACTTTTATTCCTGATTAGATTATGAAAGAGTATCAATTGACTCTTACTTGTCACTGGTTCCCGCCATCTTGAATTGTTATAAAAAGGGCGGTAACCAACGGCAAGTGGCCAGTTCGAGTACGGACAAGTTACAGTGAAGACGTCTTGTAATATTTATTGTACAATGGTTGTTATTATGCTTGTAGCAGACGAATAAAGTTAAAATATTAGTACAAGTATCAGTTTTCATCATCAACTCAGTAATACCTCCAACATCTCAGAAGTGAAATCGTACAAAAATCTATAGGATTTTTGCCACGCCGCACAAACGTAAGGTTTTCTTTTCTTTTTCTTTTGTATCAGCAAATAAACTATACCGGAAAGTATATAAAATTATGGTAAGTCAATCTTTTGTTTTTTTTTACTTTCTTTTATTTTAAATAAAATTGGTTTGATAATCTACCGTCATATATAATTAAAGATAATATCATTTGGAATTAAGTAATTTTGGTAGAAAGAACGTATGAACGAATGACGGGTAGCCTCAGTAATAATAAGAACTTGAAATTTAAAATATACAGTTGTCAATTAAGCGTGTCGTCATATGAGTTAGTGGAAATTAGATCAAGTGTTATTATAATGTTTCTTTATTTCTTATTTTATGAAACATCGATCGTATGATAATGTAACACGTCGATTATTTCAAGTTCAGACTAAGGATTCATTATTTAGTTTCCTACCTAGCAAAATAACATAGTACAGCTGTAGCAGCCTGTAGCAGGCTACAGTATTGCAGTAGGATATTGTTTTATACACATCACGATTTACGATATGTTGCACCTTTTGAAGTCAGTTTGTGATGCTAAAATTGTATACATAAACTGGCCTAGTGACCGTGACACCGATGAGTAAACTTAAATTATAACTTGTCAATTAAAAATCTCCGTTGCGTTTGTTTAGCAATGCCGCAAGTAAAACGTTGTTAAACGCGATTTGCGTCAATGTATAACTTAATAATATTGTTACGAATGCATCTATTAAATTGCTTTTATTAAAATATTGGGCCATTTCTGTCGTTACGTATCATAAATAAACTGCATACGTCTAGATTTCAACTTAAAATATTATTATATTGTAATATGAGCTTATACGTAAGATTATTCACATTAGAACAAAATTTTAAACAAGTTAAACATTATATTTACACTTTACTCATAATATTGCGAGTCCATGCGGACACGACTGATAAGACGAATTTTTTTCGAAAGAAAATTAAAATGTGATGATCTTAATTCAAATTGTAACGTTTTTATACTGATATCCGTTTTTATTCGGCGACGCTGCCGTCGTAGCATTACAATAAAAGCCTCGATGACGTTAAATGACTTGAACACATATGTAAATGACTTGTTTCCCTTTTTTGTGAAATACAAAACCTCTATGACAATCGGATAATCAACGTAATGATGGTATGAATCAGAGTTGGGCACTTGTAATTGCAATCTATGATTAAAATGAAATAGCTGTCTCGATTAAAACGTTAGTTTAAATAACCATCTGCTCGAATAATTGAAATACTTTTCAAAATTATGACCGATAATAAAATCGTAAGAGTTTATCATGTCGAATTCAATTTGACTGATAAGCTCATGATTGAATTCACGAATTAAGTTGTGGTTATTAAAAACTAACGTTACCATTCGTAATCTGATTTTTAATCAAACTAAGATTGTCCAACTCTGGTATGAATATACATCTATATTAAATCTCCATGTTGTGGAGCGTGTCTCGTCTGCGAAATAATTGTAGAGTACACGAGTAGTAACTCGTTAACGAATGTTCTTTTGTGCGTTATGCTTCTATTATAAAAATAACTTAACTTTATGCGCTGAGCTTTCAAGTATTTTTGTGTCAATTTACACATAATACTTGCATACTAGACATCGTGAACTTATTCAATTTAATGATTGGTCACCTTTTGTTTATTGACGATATGTTACTACATGTAACAATTCACTGCGACACTTCTCATAACAATTTTATAATGGCCAGTAATGTTGGCACAAGTACTTAATCAGTGTTTTTAAATCTACGTGTATTACCATGGTGATCATGGATAAATATGAGGTCGATGGGAAATCGATATTATTATGATTAACTCGCATAATTTGAATTATAGAAACTCTCATTTACCCCTTTTTATTATTTATAGGATGTGGATATTCTGAATGACGTTGAAGTCATAATTTAAGTGTTATTATTTGATAGTAACGTTTGCTACATTTTATTATTTTACTTATCCGTAATAATACCAATTTATGCTCGTGTTTGTGGATCCATAAGCCACGTATAGTGTTGTATTGTAAAGTTGCGGTTATGAAGACTTCACGTGTAGAGTGTAGTCACATGTATGGTCACATGTGTGGTCTCGTATGTAGTTGTCAGTCATATGTAGAGTCAGTCAAATGTAGAGTCAGTCAAATGTAGAGTCAGTCAAATGTAGAGTCAGTCAAATGTAGAGTCAGTCAAATGTAGAGTCAGTCAAATGTAGAGTCAGTCAAATGTAGAGTCAGTCAAATGTAGAGTCAGTCAAATGTAGAGTCAGTCAAATGTAGAGTCAGTCAAATGTAGAGTCGTATGTAGAGTCAAATGTAGAGTCGGTCGTATGTAGAGTCAAATGTAGAGTCGGTCGTATGTAGAGTCAAATGTAGAGTCGGTCGTATGTAGAGTCAAATGTAGAGTCGGTCATATGTAGGGTCAAATGTAGAGTCGGTCATATGTAGGGTCAATGTAGAGTCGGTCATATGTAGGGTCAATGTAGAGTCAGACATATGTAGAGTCAAATGTAGAGTCGTATGTAGAGACAAGGTGATTCTCATACATGGACGATGGCGTATGTGTAGACGCTAGTATCAGTTATGACACAGGGTACAAATCTTGTGGAATCAATGTGTAACGCACGTGGATAGACGCGTGAGACTTCAATGCACGTGGATGAACGTGTGAGACTTTAACACACGTGGATGAACGTGTGAGACTTAACGCGCGTGGATGCATGCGCTAGACTTTTATTCCAACTTTCATAAATATATTTACAACACGTTAAAATAATTTGTCGAACGTAAATAAGCATAATATATAAATCAACAATAATAATAAAAGAGAAACTTAATGACATTGCTACACGTCTAACTCAACATATTAGAGTTCTCATCTAAGTTCAATTTAGACTAACACGGAATAAATTACAGATTATGTGAATGAAATATCATATTATGTGTGTTATACACAAGTTTCTAAAGTCCCAAGATTTTAAAAATACTTTTAACCACTAAATAAACGCGTTATTATCGCTCGTTCGTAAACATAAAACTACATGTAATGAAAATTGATATATACCTGTTTTCTTAATGTTCAACTTGAACTTTTCTGAGCGCCTGAGCCATACAGTTTAGACATTCTTAATGTAATATATATATATGAAAACTATGTTTATTACCGGGGAATATTCGATAAACTCCCTGCGAAAGAAATAACGAAATCTTATAAGTTTAATTCATAAATAAAGCTTTTATATTTACAGATAAACTCATTCCTTCCATTATTTCAATAACCATAGTGCAATATAATGATGTACATATCAAATAGTAATTGATAAGGTGTTTCGCCTTTAACATGCTGTCGAACTTTGTTCAATACTACTTATCAACTAAACATGATTATTATTCGTATGTAAACTCTCGTATTTATTATTCTAATACTTACTTACTGTGTTTGATGATCGACAATTCATAAGAAAGTCCCATTTATTCGAATAACAATAACAATACAACTAAGTTGCAAAAAAAAAAAAAATTATGCTTCATTTAATGAGGTTTCAGAAAGCAGTTCTTAATTTGACTCAAAAATAATTATTTACGAATATCTCGATTTAGTATTTAGTATTTTATATAAAAATAATATGCATATAAACTGTATTTCTATATACCCACATTTTATTTGGCCCAGGGTTTGGCATACGTGAGTTATAAGAGATACCTATATTGTTTTCCTTGTGTCTAACGAATTAATTTATTTATAAAGTTTTATTTTCGTAAAGCAGAAATAATTTTAATAATATAATAATAAAAACGAATTAGGATAACGAATGCACCATAACACCTATTAGGTTTTGTTTCAATAAAACAACACTATATTAGTTTGACATCTAATATTTGGTAGTATTCAAACTCAATTAAAATAATAAACTTAACGTTGGTTTAGATAAAAAAAACCTGTTGGAGTAAAAACAATAAAATAAAAAAAATAAGCAAAAAGCAAGGGTGATAAAATTATAAAGCATTTCTTAGTCACTTTGTGAAACGAATATTGTTCGGTCTAGATTCACTAAAAACTAGTATGTCTGATGATTAAACCCATCCATTGTGATAAGGTTCTTGTAATGAAATTATGAACTCTCACTCGTTTATTCATTCAAATTTTACAAAAACCCATGACTATTTAGTTTATACTTGGTTTAGTGTTCATGAATCTTTAATGGCTATATTAATGATCTAAGGTGTGTAAGCAGTTCTAATGAGGATTAGTAGGTCGCATTCATATTAATTTATCTCTTATCAAACTTGAACTCGTCGATCGAATTAAGTCATTTTAATAAAAATCGTTGGCAACAGGTAATATTCAAAGTAATAACAAAAGTTTAATTTAAAAGGTATTGTCTAAAAATCTTAATACAAACAGGAGTTAATCGTGTACACTTGCGTTTATTACGTCAACATATATTATCAAATAATCAGTAGCCAAAACAACACAACATAATTTGTTACTAATATTTTCTCTTTATTTATCTTTTCTCTTAAGTTAGGGTTTTTATAATATGAATATAAACTAATATTATTATTATCAAGAGGTTTTTTATATCTCAGCATTATGCTTGCATTCACGTCAACGACGGGCTGGGCCCGAGGTTATAAAATCAAAACCATACATTCTTTATAGATGTGTAACACTTATTATGTTTTTAAATCAAATTATTAAACTTTATTGCACAATACATGATATAATAAATTGTGAACTATTTCACTTACAAATAGTAAATAAATAATTAGGTACAATACTTGGTAGCCATGTCGTTTATGTGCTAAAATATTTAAAACGTAACAATATAAATCCATAACAAGTTTAATCGATATAACGACTAAGAATAAAATTAAACCCATGAGTTATACATTAAGTGATGATTTAAAAGGAAGTCTTAATTTCATATTTCTAAAGAAAGTCTTAAAAACGTAACAATATAAATCCATAACAAGTTTAATCGATAACGACTAAGAATAAAATAAAACAATTAAATAAACCCATGAGTTATACATTCAATGATAATTTAAAAGGGAGTCTTAATTTCATATTTCTAAAGAAAGTCTTAAAAGTTTCAGACAAAGGACCCAGGAGCGTCCAGGTGAAAGGGCCAGGGTTTGGTATTCCATTACCACCCAGGAGTGCCCAGGTGAGAGGGTCGGGGTGTGGAATCACTTCCGACCCAGGAGTGCCTAGGTGAGATGTCCAGGGCGATGAAATTCTAGTTCCTTGGCAAAACAAAGGTGTTTTTACGCAGAAGTACGATCCTTGACTACAACGAAGAGTCTTCGAAGGCTGGCATCATGGCACGGGAGGCTGCGGCTAGTAGCGGCGCGACATCCGGCGCCCCGTGGTGAGCAGCGTCAACGTGGTCGGCGTCTTCATTGCGGACAGCGACAGAGAAGTTGACGCCACTATCGTAGCATGGTCTGTGATGCCATTGCAGTTAACGAGGTCGTGGCGTCGGGTCGGCAGACGCTGCAGCATGCGGTGTCGTAACTATCTTCCGCAGGGGAATCGTGTGGTGATACAATATAATTGCTAATCAAATTGTGTGATTCGTATATAGCGGTTTTAATATTTACTTGTGAAAAGTGAAGTGTTGCGTACGATACATATTGTACTTCTTGCTCATAATTCTTGAAATGTAACAAGTGTTAAGGAAAATTTAATAATACTAGATTGCGTAATTTAACTATACATAATGTTTGAAAACGAAATTAAGCTTATGAATTTTCTATGATTTAGTATTTTATTATATTTCTGCAGGCCGAACTAATTAAATTTATTCGTTTCTATGATGACACATACAGTTTCTTTAATCTTGATAACAGAGTTATGTAATTTCTTCGAAAACCATAATTTAAACGATTAATAATATTGTTTCGATATTGGCCACCTACTTCTTAATTCTCATTAATTGCCATTTTATTAATACCTAATAATTAACAACAATATACATTACAACTGTAATCGTATTTTTATAGCACATCGTGCAATCATGAGTGCATATGAGCATTATGCGTGTTCTCTTGTTGCTTATTATAATTATGCATATAATGTGCATAAATAATGTTTTTAATGTATACATTTCTGATTCATTATTTGTATAAATTAGTCATTATTTTTATCATTTTAACTATTTCATGGCGAAGGGTCTCGCCTCGAACAGGATGGCCGAGCTGTAAGGATCATTATTTATAAATAGCTTATATTTTGGTCATTCTTACTTTTATTCCTGATTAGATTATGAAAGAGTATCAATTGACTCTTACTTGTCACTGGTTCCCGCCATCTTGAATTGTTATAAAAAGGGCGGTAACCAACGGCAAGTGGCCAGTTCGAGTACGGACAAGTTACAGTGAAGACGTCTTGTAATATTTATTGTACAATGGTTGTTATTATGCTTGTAGCAGACGAATAAAGTTAAAATATTAGTACAAGTATCAGTTTTCATCATCAACTCAGTAATACCTCCAACACATGTATTGCTTACACAGCCACCTGGGAGCGTGGTGTATTTCTGGTGACCTACATTCCATAATCTGAACACGTGGTAAGGTAAGCTCACGTGTCTAACCTTGATTGAATGGCGAGTGTAATTCATTGTTATTTGGTGAGAATTATTGTGAAATTGTGAATTATGATTGAGGCAGTCGAGCATAGCGGTAGTTACGTGACGTCATGTCTGGGATCGTTATGTTTCTTTGTAATTAATTTTTGTAATCCATTTAAATCGAAGCGATCTTGAGTTATTTTGATTTGAAATCCATACTGTTAATTAAAACCAAGTATTAGCTATCACGACGTGATATTATTCATCGCTCACTTGTGAATCTACCCTCAATAATTGATTTGAAAATACAAATAATTTTTTAAATCCGTTGAAATCTAAGTGATCTTAAGTTATTTTGATGTGAAATCCATATTGTTAATTAAAATCAAATATTGGCTGTCGCGACGTGATATTATTTCATCGCTCACTTGTGCATCTACCCTCAAAAAATATTTTTTTTCATGAAAATACAATGCACCGTTAGAAATTGATCCTGCTGATTTGCCAATGCATGGATTATGTAATCTTTACCCTGTAACGTTTAGTAATTAATAAAATTGCGACAAATTATTGCTCGTAATGCCGTGATAGATCACAAATAGTGCATACTATGGAAACATGAGCTACGCATATGAAAATTAATGTTACAGTGTCCTGCAGCCAGAGCCGAGCGAACTTGCAGACACCATTACGCCCGTGACACAGAAGCAGCTGTGCAGTATCTTCTGTGCTGGAGATTTGGAAATAAAAGGACAGGTTTCGTTCTAATTGTTTATTAGTGAATTTTATTTTGAGTGTAATGGCGAAGCATAACAGTCGAACGTAACTAATAAGCTGTCACTTTTCGTATTGGCCCATTTTACCGTGTTACTTATTTTTGGAACACGTGTTTGTTTGTTCATGGAATTAAATAAAACTCACTCATTGAAGTTTAAATTTTATTCTGAGATTTTTGAAGTCCCGTATACATTGGAAACATGTGTTTTGTGTCTGCTACCTTGCATTTCATAAACCTTTTGAGTTTAGCCTGCATACATGATAAACCTGATACCGTGCAAATGATGATTTCAGTAACAGCCAGCTATGTTGAACCACATCGTGTCTCTCGCAATCTGCCGCAGCAACGGCAACGGCAAGCGGAAAGGATCAGCCTCCGTGCTTGGGTTGGACCTCACCACCACCACCTTTGACTTGGTCGCGTGCATCATACTTTATTAAGCTGGTGAGCAGTTCCCATTTCGTTGGGATTATTTTGAGATGTTTTACTTCTGCATAGAAGTCTTGAGCGAGTTTCTGTTGTTAAAGCTAAAGAAGAAAGCTATCTTTAGTGATTTTGATCAGTAATGTTCAGTTTCAGTTGATCAGTTGACGCTGATAGTACCAATGGTTCTGAGTAACATGATTTAAAGACCTGTTTTTATTTTCTTTTTTTTGGAATTCACTGTTAACATTGTTTTGCTCTCGACGGACTGAAAGCTTGTACTTTCGTAGGACTGAAATTACGCCCGATGGACTGGGCACTACTCTTTTGCTTTCGATAGACTGAAGGCACGCCCGATGGACTGGGCAATACTGTCATGCTTTCGATGGACTGAAGGCACGCCCGATGGACTGGGCAATACTGTTTTGCTTTTGATGGACTGAAAGTATGCCCGATGGACTGGGTATTGTTTAGTGACCGCATCAGAAGTGCCGGAGCATGTAAGAGGTGCACGTGGTCTGCTTTTTATGTGCAGAATGCTCTTTGCGAGGAGTAGCACTTACGCGGCTGAGATGGTTACTTCTGACGAGGGTCTGGTATCTGCCGAAGGACTGGCAATGCACCGAAGGACTGGTGTTGTTTTGTTAAAAATGAATTCCCGTTTATGTACTGTGTTCATATGAGTAAAATTGGAACTATCAATTCAGAATATTATTTATTTTAAGATGTCTTACAAAAATTTAGATCACATATGACCTTTTTTTTTTAATGCCAGATAATTTCCCCGTAAATTGATATTGACGACAATAGTAGTGATACTGTCGAGCAATGAATTAGAGCTGTTGTGATTTGTGTTTTTGATGTTTGGGATTGTTCTGTTTTCACATAAATTTGAGAATATCCGCCAGATGGAGGCGATGATTATTGGAGTGTATCCGTTAGATAGCGGCGATGATTACTGATGATTATTTTTATTTAGTCGTTGCTCGATGGACTATTTTTGACTTGAGAATTGAGGATTGTTAAAGTAATTTTGAACAATTATTTTTTCTGGTTTGATTGATAACAAAGTTTGATTTTAATAGTAATTTGAGTGAGACCCAATTTGTTGGTCAGGAATGACCGAGCGATGAGATACTGTGCTGTATGTTTTGTTACAGAATCAAATGCGTACACCCACACACGAGGACGTGTGTAGCGCAGGACGGCCGTGTCGGAGCGAGACACCAGAAAGACGTATTGCAGCATTACAGTTCATAGTTAGACGCCTGTATAAAATCGATTAGCAATGTTTGGCGTATTGTTGAACTAAATGACAGGTAGAAGGCTTTGGAACGTCAAGATGACGTAGTATCTTGAGTGAACGTAGGCACGAGCGGGCATTTTTGTCGTTATGTTGGTAGACTGGTCAGGCAGGTTTACCAACTTGAATTGGAGGCGGGAGCGGTTGGCTCCGCCGCTGGAACTGGCTTCCTTCTTCTTGATCGGACCGCGCTAGAGATCGGACGTTAGCCAAGCTCGTGCCTAATTCGCTACGTTCCTGAAGGCTTACACCTGAAGGATTATTCTGAAAGCTTATAGATTCTCACGTTGTTTAACCGTTTAGCTAAGTGTTTTATTCCAAGTGTTATTTTGATTTCTTATGTGCCATTAGAAGCTTACTTTTGTAAAATAAAGATTTGAACGGTTTCATGTGATCTTTTTATTTTGATTCAAATAATTTTGGAATAGTGATTGGTCGTTTTGATAATTTAGTACTAAAATATAGTAGGCACTAGTATGGGTAACGAGTCTGAATGTTTATTTCATGCGTTGGTAGCATACCTACTATTTTGGCTGTGAAGTAATACATCTAGGTACTACCCCCACGCGCCCACCGCCATCGGGACCATCCGTCGCCGACATATATATATTTGTAAGTAAAATAGGTTAATATAGAGAACTAATAGTTTGCTTAATTTCTTCGGCTGTTTAAGCGGCCTTTCTTTCTAGCTTTAACTGTAACTGTATGTGTACCTATACTTGATTAGTAAGAATCATTTCCTAGTTTTGAAAAGGGAACCTTTCAAGGCTGGGGCTATGTTTGAGCCAATGCTATACCCGCCTATTAAGACTATGACAGCGCCACCTAGGGGCGACACGGGGTAAACGCCCGCGGCCATGATTAAAATCAGTTTTCGCTCGAAACTCCTACGTCCTGCAAGCAAATAATTGCATCGCCGTCGTAGCACCGCATTTACTAACTTTTTAGTGTTTTTTTGTGTTGTATTTCGCCCCGGGGTTGTTAACTTTGAAGAAAACATCGGATTTTGTGATCAAGATCGAGAAGTGACAGTGTTTTCGGCATTCAGCGGGCCACGAGGTGCTCCCATCAGCAAAGGCCAGATTTTCTTCGGACTACGCCTGAGAGAAGAACAAGGACCCACCAAGTAAGCCCCTAGAATAAGGCAAAGTCATAAGTTTTTGATCGGCGAAATTATAGCAAACCCGCCCCGCCTTCATACTCCGCTTTTGTAGCTTTCTTTTTGAAAACTTACAAATACTTATTTTTTCCAAGTCAAATTTCGTGAGACCAAGAGTGGCAGTACTTTTACGAGCCCGTGGCTCATTCATAAATGTTCTTTGATATCAGTGCGGCTGCCACCAGTTTGACACTCTAAGGAGTCTAAAGGTATGTTATGTTACAGTCAGCAGCAGAAGTTGCTACGTGGGCCAGGTGTTCAAAATGATCTTGACGCGACTTTATTGTTAAGACAATAAGAGCGTGTCAAGGTAATTTTGAACACCTCGTCCGCTTAGCAACTTCTGCTGCTAGCTGTACAAATCAATAGTTGCTAAACATGCAGCGTGTGACATAAGAAAACATACTTAAACTTAAATGTCCATTTGTAATCTCGATGTCCTGAATTGCGCAGAGACAGAGTGGCGCGTAGCGGAAGTGTCCGTTGGTGTAATATTAAACAGATTTTTTTTATATATCGGCTGGGCTGTCTGCATGTTAGTCTGTAGGTCATGTCCTACAAGGGCGACTGGGTGACTATTTAAAACATCCAACGAAGTATTTTCAAAAATAACAGGCTTGTCATAAACAAAATGCAAGAACACTGCAACATTTAGGAAAAAACGTGATACCTAAAGAGGCAACAGGAGTGGTCATTTCTCCATACAAACGTATTCGACTGTTTCCTCCGTGGTTTTTGAAGCTAGAGCAATGACTTTTTTCTACACAGATTAATATTGTCAATGATGTCGGACTGTTTTGAGTTTTTTGATATTTTAGTTTTTTAAGGCGCTGGAGTGCTCAATACATGGCCAAAATGGCCTAAAGTAATTAAATATGCCGCAATCAGATGAACGTCTTATTGTAAATAAAAATAAAAATAAAGTCTTTCACTGGCTTCTATCATCGACATTTTATTATATTAATGCATACAGATGTAGTGCATAATTGTTTTCCACCCCATTTTCTCGGAAACATTCGTATTTGTCATGTTACCTACTGAAGTACTTTTTGTACCGAGACTGACTGAAATACCAAAACACGTTCGCAAGTTTCCGTGAAAATACGATGGAAAATAATTATGCACTACTTACATATAACGTATGCATTTAGATATAATTTTGATGTCACAATATAAGTTTGAACTGGCCTCTAAGTAAAAATAACCGAATTTAGACATTGAAAAGCGACATATCTTCAAATGAATGCTCAGTTGAGATTTTCTCACACAGGCAAGGCCGCGGGGCACGGCTAGCGGTAATCTTCTAATGTACATTGAGAATCAGATGTGCTCCCTGTTGCATAATGTCGGCCGGTTGCATCACGGCGCGGCCCAAGTGTCAAGCGACAAGGGGTTTGCATAAACTAGCGACCCGCCCCGGCTTCGCAGGGGTTAACAAATTATAATAAACCTACTCTTGAATCACTCTATCTATTAAAAAAAACCGCATGAAAATCCGTTGCGTAGTTTTCAAGATCTAAGCATACATAGGGACAGACAGCGGGAAGTGACTTTGTTTTATTTATACTATTTAGTGATTCTATTTAAAATAAGGACAAGGACGCTAAGCTCCAAGAACTTCGTACATTTACCCGCCTGTTCTTATGTTTATCGCACGCGCATATTTCTGTCCCGCTTGCACCGCGGCACCGTGGCATTGACCGCTGGCATCATGGCGTTCAAGAAACAGCTTTTTCATCTGATTTTTTTTGGATTATCCTCAATGTTCTAACAAATGAATACTGTCCTAAAATTATAACTCCGGCGGTGTGAAAAAAAAAATAATTTCAATGATCAATTTTCGCTTAACTTCAAAGTCGGGTAAATCCATCTGTCCATTGATATAGAATATCTGTCAGATTATGCGAATTTGGTATATATCAAGAAAAGGTAATAGGGTAGATTGTAGATATTAAATTTGCTGAGAGGGTCGAATGGATTTACCCGAGTTTGCAGTTGAGCGACACTGCTTGTGTAGTTTTACTTGACTAAAGTAACGATTAGTTCATAAATCGACAATAAACTTGAGTAAAAGTATCTTCAAGTTTATTCTTTAAGTTTCGTGTAAAAAATGGAAATCGCCCTTAACTAGGGGTCACAAACCCGGTTTCACCGAAATCGAAAAAACTGGAAAAACCGGGTTTACAGCCAATTGCAAAAACCGGGTTTTAACTTTGATAAAACCGGCTTTTTCGAGTTTTTCGATTTTAGGTACAGTTCTACATATACCTACTACATAGTTCAGTTATTTTGATGAACAACATGCACTTCCATGTTTACTATTTATATTTATAACATATACAATACTTAATAGGCATTAATTGTATAAATAAACAGTTGACTATATTCACTAAATACTTATCCCTTAATTTCCCGTACTACGTAGTTTGACATAGTAGTAGTAACGCTCATTGATCTCTTAGTTATATGGTATATTGCCGCCATCAAATTAAATCTCAGTATTGTACCTCGTTTAGCGAGTTGAGTTCGCATCATCAGAGGTGTGTGTTTCCTGAAGGAGGACTATGTCAACCGTTGTTATGTAATATTTATTAGCTTTTGCCTGCACCTTCGCCTGCGTGATGGAGTCAGTAATTTGGGTACTTAATGTGATGAATCAAAGTCCTTGGTACAATCATTTACTTTTAATTTACTCCGACTAGTTACTTATACGTACACTCTTAAACAATCTTAAGTTCACAAGCAGTAACCTTCGTGCTAAATTTAGTGTTACTCGTTCCAGCGCCGAGCGAGAATGAGTCTTCCACCCCATGGTACATTATATTTATACTCTTTTATCATTACAATCTGCGGGTAGGAGAGAAGGGTCATTTTCGCGACGACCGACAGATTAATTAACAAATATTCGGGTATACACAGATCATATTTTTAATCACTACCTACTGAATACCATTATTTTAACCTAACTCACACTAAATAATTATAATTTATTCTCGAAATCTTATGAAATATCACACTCGGCCATCCGACTGCGTGCTACCTCCGGTGCACGATCAACAATAATATCACACTCGGCCGTGTTGCCTAAATGCCTTTACAGTCCTATTTATTTTAGTTGTAGTCAGTTTATAGAATACTAATACTCTTCATTGTATACCTCATTAGCATTTATACTAAAAATCATGTAAAGGTTCACGAAATACATGTACTTTATGAATATAATGTTTTTTGGGAAAGCTAATACGTAATTACATTGTGGCGCCACTGTGCCAGCGCCGCACTTGTTAGTTTATCTCATTTATTTATCTCGTTTCAAGTCATCACCTAATTGTACCCATTCTTTACGCAATTTGTTCTTATCTGTGCAAACTTCGATTCGCGGGACCAATCAGGGCCTGGCTTCCTACAGAAGCCACCCCTGATTGGCCGCGCGATCCACTACTACCAACTTAGACACCATTTTCTCCAATTTTGCAACTGAACTGCTCTTCCTTGTGCTCCTGACCACCGTCACGAAAACACGGAGACATTATTTGTAAGACCGACTCTGTGTCCTCGAAGAAAATAAATATCTTCACCACTGCATCAGCGTTTCCGTCGATAGCCCTCACCAATACCCCACGGGCAGGGTCTTACAACTGGTGACCCCGAGAAGAATAGACTCGCCGGCGACGAACGAAGATCGACTCGCCCATTTTGAAAAACGGGACTCGCCCGCGGCCGAACCACGCGGTAGTAACAACGAAGCCCTGCGCCCCGCCTCATAAAACGCACCGCTCGGCGACCTCGTGGCGCAAGAAGACTCCGCGCTGCCCGACGACCACGCGCAGCAACTGCTCGGCCACCACGTGCAGGAAGACGGCCACGTGCAGCTACATCCCGCGCGACGTCATCAGCGGCGCGCTCACGTAACGACGCCAAGCACGCGTCGGCGCCCCCGGAACTACTAGCGTCAGCGATCCGCGGAGCACGTGTCGGCGCCCCCGGACCACGAGGCAACAGCTACCTACGGAGCACGTGTCAGCCCGCGCCACGTGCCTGCGACGGCGCGCACACGTGTCCCCTCTACGGCGCGACAGCGCGCCGACTCCGCAGCGACCGCGTGAACACATCCGGCGCGCCCGCGCGCTCCGTCCCCGGCGCTCCCCGTCCGCGCCGGCGCCGCCACCGCGCCACGCCCACTGCGCGCGCACGTGCTCACGCGCGCAACGCCGCTTTGCGCGCCCGCACCGGTGCCGCCCCAGCAGCCGCCCCACGTGTTCGTGCTCGCACGTCGTTTCGTCGTGCGTGCCACGCCCCAGCGAGTCTCAAAAGTAATATTTATCCTTTTTTTATATAAGTTATCGTATTGTAAAATTGTAAAATGTCTTTAGAAGAGCTAGAAGCCAAAGTAACCTCTCTTGTAGAGCAGAATAATGCCCTAAAGGAACTTGTAGCCAAACAAACCCCCGCCGATACTAATAGTTTAAGTTTCGTGAATAAATTAGCGGTCCGCTTACCCCCTTTCTGGACCGACAAACCGAACGTGTGGTTTGCTCAGGCTGAGGCACAGTTCGCCCTAGCCGGAGTTACTAACGAAACTACAAAATATAACCACGTTATCGCACAGCTAGACACGCGACTGGCGGCGGAGGTGGAAGACATCATTATCAATCCCCCTAAGGAAGGCGCGTACCAAGCGCTGAAGGCGGAACTGACCCGGAGGCTGTCGCGCTCGGACGGCGAGAGGGTGAGACTCCTGATCCGCAACGAAGAACTCGGCGAGCGGCGTCCCTCACAGTTCCTGCGCCACCTGAAGTCTTTAGCTGGTGAGTCCCCCGATACTAGCATGCTTAAACAGTTGTGGCTAACCCGCCTGCCCAACCACGTCCAGGCCATACTCACTAGTCACTCCGAGTTGGCCCTGGAAAAGTTGGCTGACCTCGCCGACAGCATACTGGAAGTTTCACCCGCCAACCCCATGGTCCATGCGGTACAAGGTACAGGCCAGACAAAACCCGGCTCATCCCCGGAGGATTTTCCTTGGATTCAAAACCTAGTTGCCAAGGTTGACCGTCTCTGCGAGCAGCTGGTAGTAGCCGCAGTCAATCCGGGTAGAGGCCGCTCCAGAACCCGGTCACAAACCAGAGAGCGCTCTCAATCCCGGGGGCCTCCATCAACTATCTGCTGGTATCACAGGCGATACCAAGCCCAAGCTCAACGCTGTACCACTCCATGTACCTGGTCTCCCTCGGCCGGCTCAAACCAGGCCCAGTCAAACTTTCAAGGCAGCCAGCAGTAGCGGCAACTGACTGCCCCGCGAGCAGCCGCTTATTTGTAACCGACCAGTCTTCCAAAATCAGATTCTTAATAGACACAGGGTCTGATTTATGTTGTTTCCCTAGAAGGCTTTTAAAATCCTGCAGGCAAGCCACAGATTACCATCTCAATGCAGCAAATGGGACCTGCATACAAACTTATGGTATACTCCCTATCTCACTTGGAATAGGTTTCAACAAATTACTAAAATGGAATTTCGTTGTAGCCGATGTGGACACACCCATAATAGGTGCAGACTTTCTTAGCTACTACCACCTATTACCAGACTGTCGTGGGAAGCAGTTACTAGACGGGACCACTGGCGCCACCGCCCCCGCCACTGTAGCCTCCACATCACAACCAAGCATTAAAGCCATCCAGTGCGATAGTAACTCACATTTCGTCCAAATTCTTTCAGAGTATCCGGAGATCCTGAAGCCGGCTGGTGTGGTGCGACAACAGAAACACAACACTGTGCACCACATCAACACAACTCCCGGCCCTCCGGTGTACTGCCGCCCACGTCGCTTGGGTCCTCAAAAACTGGCCGCAGCCAAGAAAGAGTTTGCTGAGATGGTACAATGTGGGACGGCGCGCCCATCGAAGAGCCCCTGGTCATCACCGCTCCACCTAGCCCGTAAGAAAGATTCATCATGGCGACCATGTGGAGACTACCGGGCTCTCAATGCCCGAACCATCCCGGACCAATATCCAGTCCGACATATTGGTGACTTCAACCAGGAAATAGCAGGTAGCACTATTTTCAGTTCCATAGACCTAGTAAAAGCGTACCAGCAGATCCCAGTTTTCCACACTGATATCGAAAAAACGTCGATCACCACGCCCTTCGGTATGTACGAGTTCCCATACATGACCTTCGGTCTCAGAAACGCGGGACAAACTTTCCAGCGTTTCATCGACGAAGTCACCCAGGGCCTCGACTTCACTTACGCGTACATCGACGACATCCTGGTGTTCTCTAAGGATGCCACACAACATGCCGAGCACCTGCGCATTCTTTTCAAAAGACTACAGGACTACGGATGCGTAGTAAATGCTGCAAAATGTCATCTAGGTATAAACCAACTAGTTTTCCTAGGTTACCTCATCAGCCCGGAGGGTACTAAACCACCTCCAGAACGTATCCAGGCGCTCCACGACTATACGTTACCGAATACCATACAAGGGCTACGCAGATTTCTCGGTATGATCAATTATTACCGCCGTTTCCTACCCAAAGCTGCGGAACAGCAAGCTCCTCTCATCGACGCGCTTGCTGCCACCAAAGGTAAAGGTACGAAACCTTTCCCATGGACGCCGTTGCTGGAGAGGCACTTCTATGAATGTAAGGAAAGCCTTACCCAGGCTACACTTTTAGCCCACCCGATCGGTTCTGCCCCCCTAGGACTCTTTACTGACGCGTCATGCAACCAGGTAGGTTCTTGTTTACAACAACGTGTGGATGACAGCTGGCAGCCCATCGCGTTTTTCAGTAAGAAACTGACTCCTGCACAAAGTGAGTGGCCCGCGTACTACCGCGAGTTGCTCGCCGTGTACGAAAGTGTGCAACATTTCCGTCACATCTTAGAGGCGCAGCACGCCACTATTTTCACTGACCACAAACCACTGGTATACGCTTTTTCACAACGACGCGAGAAACTGCCACCGGCTCAGCTGAACCAATTGTCTTTTATCAGCCAGTTTACCACTGACATCGTCCACATCGCCGGGCAGGATAACATCGCGGCAGACGCAATGTCGCGAGTCGAGACCATTTCGCTCGTCGACGACTACACCGCCCTCGCCGCATCGCAGCAAGCGGACGAGGAACTCTCCAACCTGCGACAGGTCAACTCGTCGCTCAGGCTAGAGCGCATAAACATCCCAGGTACCGACGTCATCCTGACATGCGATACGTCGACTGGTAAGGCCCGCCCATTCGTGACTCTCGCATATCGCCGTGCCATTTTCAAGAAACTACATGGTCTCAGTCACCCCGGCCCACGCGCTACAGCCAAGTTGGTCAGTGACCGGTACGTATGGCCTGGCGTAAAAAAGGACTGCCACAGGTGGTCACGCCAGTGTGAAGACTGCCAACGAAGTAAGGTGAGTAGACACGCCCACTCACCTCTCGGGCAGTTCCCACCAACTGACAGGTTGAGGCACGTCCACATCGATATCATCGGACCTTTGCCACAATCGAACGGTTTCATGTACTGCTTAACTGCCATCGACCGGGCTACCCGCTGGTCCGAGGTGTGGCCGATGCGCACAATAACCGCCGAGGAGGTTGCTGAAACATTCACCCAGGGGTGGATAGCTCGGTTTGGTGTCCCAACCACGGTCACCACCGATCAAGGTAGGCAGTTCGAGTCCAACCTTTTCCAACGCCTCATGGAAATGAACTCCATCACGAGGAACCGGACCACCAGCTACCATGCTCAGGCGAACGGTATGGTCGAACGCTCTCACCGTCAACTCAAGGCTGCCCTAATGTGTCACCACGACACCTGGACCAAGGCACTCCCCATGGTGCTCCTCGGGATGCGTTCTGCCATCAAAAGTGACTTAGCCTCGTCAGCAGCCGAGATGCTATACGGTGAGCCGTTGCGCCTCCCTGGCGAACTGCTGTGTCCTCCTACCACAACACAGCTCCACACGGACCCAGCAGACTTCGTCCAACAGCTCAGGACGAAGATGGCGCAGTTCCGTCCCACTCCGGCATCCCGCCACAACCGCGACAGTTATTTCACGTTCAAGGACCTGCCTACCGCAACCCACGCTTTCCTCAGGGACGACTCAGTACGGCGCCCGCTTCAGCATCCGTACACCGGACCTTACCCCATACTCCAACTCAGGGAGAAAACCGTTACGCTACTTATCAAAGGTAAGAAGTCGGAGGTTAGCGTCGACAGGGTTAAGCCCGCCTACGTAATGACAGAGGAGGACACCACGAGCACACCCAGCCCGGCCGTCACTACTGTGCCCCCGCAGGTACCGACCGCCCCCTCCTCAGCTCCGTCGAGCCAGTACCCCTTAGCATCGACCTCTCCACCGCCCGTCGTGCCTCCGGCTGTTGCTACACCGCCACCAGCCGATCCTCCTCCGGTAACTGACCCACTGAGTACTCCACACGCTCGGGTAGAAGGGTTCGTTTCAAATTACCTTATGACATCTAATATAAACTTAAATTATTAATATAACTTATAACTGTGATCTCATTTCCCTTAGGTATAACTATTACTGTAGGTGTTACTCTCACATCTTTTTACCAAAAAAACAAATCCTTAGGCTACAAGTTCCTACCCATGTAATTACTGTGCAATATTTCACTTGTGAAGTGTACTTTTAATTTATCCTTAACTTAGCTTCCCTTGTCACTACATTTCACAAAGTGTATACCTACTTATGTAACTTATGTTATGATGTGCCTATTTTGTACCCACTAAGTGTTATAACTCTGTGTAAAATTACTGTAATAACCATTTTTTTAATTTCATAAACAAATATTGTATACTTTAATGCTATCAACCTACAATATGTACCTGTAACTATGTTTAGCTCTGTGTAATAATTTTTATGATGTAATGTACCTCTTAAACTATTAATGTAATTAGTATTAGCCTTAATAGTTTCCCCTCCCTGGGGGGGTGATGTGGCGCCACTGTGCCAGCGCCGCACTTGTTAGTTTATCTCATTTATTTATCTCGTTTCAAGTCATCACCTAATTGTACCCATTCTTTACGCAATTTGTTCTTATCTGTGCAAACTTCGATTCGCGGGACCAATCAGGGCCTGGCTTCCTACAGAAGCCACCCCTGATTGGCCGCGCGATCCACTACTACCAACTTAGACACCATTTTCTCCAATTTTGCAACTGAACTGCTCTTCCTTGTGCTCCTGACCACCGTCACGAAAACACGGAGACATTATTTGTAAGACCGACTCTGTGTCCTCGAAGAAAATAAATATCTTCACCACTGCATCAGCGTTTCCGTCGATAGCCCTCACCAATACCCCACGGGCAGGGTCTTACAACATTAACAACTTAATCAGGCTTGTAATTAACAGTAGCAATGGGTGTACGATTACAATACTAGGCTACAAACTTGATGACAACTTCCACTCGTAAGATCCCTCTTGACCGTCGCCTTGACTCCCGCGGTCCTTCGTACGGGTCATCTGAGAGAGGCCACCGTCGTCTGCGCCCGCTGTTGTGACGACATCTGTCTTCAGGCACCTCACGCTCGGCTGTCGCAGTGTACCACGTCATCTGTCCACCGTCGCTGACCTAATTTTTTCCTGTAATTAAATTTCAGTGCGCTGTATGATTGTTTGTTAAAATTTATTTTCACCCTACACAGCATGCTTTTTCCTGTTTAAATTCTACGAACTCTCTAAACTGTCCAAACTTTCTTTATTAAACTCTTTAAACTCATTGAACAGACTCGTTAGACTCATTGGACAGACTCGTTAGACTCATTGGACAGACTCGTTAGACTCATTGGACAGACTCGTTAGACTCATTGGACAGACTCGTTAGACTCATTGGACAGACTCGTTAGACTCATTGGACAGACTCGTTAGACTCATTGGACAGACTCGTTAGACTCATTGGACAGACTCGTTAGACTCATTGGACAGACTCGTTAGACTCATTGGACAGACTCGTTAGACTCATTGGACAGACTCGTTAGACTCATTGGACAGACTCGTTAGACTCATTGGACAGACTCGTTAGACTCATTGGACAGACTCGTTAGACTCATTGGACAGACTCGTTAGACTCATTGGACAGACTCGTTAGACTCATTGGACAGACTCGTTAGACTCATTGGACAGACTCGTTAGACTCATTGGACAGACTCGTTAGACTCATTGGACAGACTCGTTAGACTCATTGGACAGACTCGTTAGACTCATTGGACAGACTCGTTAATTGGACAGACTCGTTAGACTCATTGGACAGACTCGTTAGACTCATTGGACAGACTCGTTAGACTCATTGGACAGACTCGTTAGACTCATTGGACAGACTCGTTAGACTCATTGGACAGACTCGCTAGACTCATTGGACAGACTCGCTAGACTCATTGAACAGACTCGCTAGACTCATTGAACAGACTCGCTAGACTCATTGAACAGACTCGTTAGACTCATTGAACAGACTCGTTAGACTCATTGAAAAGACTCGTTAGACTCATTGAACAGACTCGTTAGACTCATTGAACAGACTCGTTAGACTCATTGAACAGACTCGTTAGACTCATTGAACAGACTCGTTAGACTCATTGAACAGACTCGTTAGACTCATTGAACAGACTCGTTAAGACTCATTGAACAGACTCATTAAGACTCATTGAACAGACTCGTTAAGACTCATTGAACAGACTCGTTAGACTACTCGGACTACTCAGATCTATCAGACTACTCAGATCTATGGACTCTGGCAGCATACCTGCATATCTGCATTCATAACAGCACATCTACATGGCTGTAGACTATGAATGTAACAGCACATCTACATGGCTGTAGACTTTCTGGCAGCACACTACATGGCCGCAATCTTTAAAACCTTTAAACTCAACTCAAAACTCTTTAAACTTTAAAACCTTCAACTCAACTCAAAACTCTTTAAACTTTAAAACCTTTAAACTCAACTCAAAACTCTTTAAACTTTAAAACCTTTAAACTCAACTCAAAACTCTTTAAACTTTAAAACCTTTAAACTCAACTCTAAACTCTTTAAACTTTAAAACCTTTAAACTCAAATCAAAACTCTTTAAACTTTAAAATCATTAAATTAAACTAAACTTTAAAATCATTAAACTCAAATCTTTAAACTCAAAACTCTTTAAAATCATTAAACTAATCTTTAAACTCAATACTTTAAAATCATTAAACTAATCTTTAAACTCAATACTTTAAAATCATTAAACTAATCTTTAAACTCAACACTTTAAACTCATTAAACTAATCTTTAAACTCAACTCTTTAAACTTTAAATCTTTAACTCAACTCTTTAAACTTTAAAATCTTTAACTGAACTCTTTAAACTTTAAAATCTTTAACGCAACTCTTTAAACTTTAAAATCTTTAACTCAACTCTTTAAACTTTAAAATCTTTAACTCAACTCTTTAAACTTTAAAATCTTTAACTCAACTCTTTAAACTTTAAAATCTTTAACTCAACTCTTTAAACTTTAAAATCTTTAACTCAACTCTTTAAACTTTAAAATCTTTAACTCAACTCTGCAGCACACCTACATGTCCGCACTCATAAGCAGCACACCTACATGTCCGCACTCATAAGCAGCACACCTACATGTCCGCACTCATAAGCAGCACACCTACATGTCCGCACTCATAAGCAGCACACCTACATGTCCGCACTCATAAGCAGCACACTTACATGGCTTCACACACTACAAACTCAAATCTTTAAACTCAAAACTCTTTAATAGATCTCAATGTGGTTTGTTTATCCTGATATATGTCCAAATCACGTATCATAGAATCAACTAGGCTATAGTGTACACTTAATATTGAATTAATTAAAAAAAAACTCAAAGCATTTAACCGAACTGGCGTGTTATACCGTCGACGACTCTGTAGGGTAGCCAACCCGATCACATAAAAATAATCAGATAAGTATTTGTAAAATTTATATTAAAAATGTTAATTAATTAGTAATAATTTAGTTTAATTATTTATTATATTGTAAAATGACATGTAAAATACTGAACTTTGTTAATAGATATCTGAATCTATTACTTATGGCAACTAGATGTTAGATCTGGTTATAGTACACCACCTAAATACATGGTGACTAACTTCACTATTACCCACCTACATACATAGGTAACTAGCCATTAGATCTGGTAGTATAGTATAGTAATAGTACACCACCTACATGGTGACTAACTTCACTATTACTCACCTACATAGATAGGTAACTAGCCATTAGCTTTGGTTAAGTACACCACCTACATGGTGACTAACTTCACTATTACTCACCTACATACATAGGTAACTAGACATTAGATCTGGTTATAGTACACCACCTACATGGTGACTAAATTCATTATTACCCACCTACATACATAGGTAACTAGACATTAGATCTGGTTAAGTACATCACCTACATGGTGCACATACATAACAGCCAATTCAACATTGAAATTTTAAATTTTAATTGTTGCTATCCAACCACCTACATGCCACTCATACATACTAATGACAACGTGTGATTAAGCCCTTGGGAGCTGACAGGTTAATAGAGTCCTTTTATTCATTTCGGGAACTAATCATGACTTATACTATTAGATCATTTAGCTCATACTATGTAATAGATTAAGTTCAGTATTCGAAACTCAAGTATAGGATGTAGGTACACGTAAACACTTAATTTAACGACAGTACGTATTTTAACCAAATCTGCATAACAACCGAGCACGTTTATACTTAAAAACATACTACTACACTGTACAGCCTAATCGTAAGTATTCAAATTCTAAAACAACTTGTAACCACGGCCTAAAAATAACATGACTCTTGTTTTCAACTCGCTCAATGCCTGTATCGATTTTGATTAGTAGCAGATTTATAAATTACGTAACACGTCTGCATTTGTTACTTCAACTTAACCATGATCGCGTATCTACATATTCTCAATCGGGCTTTAAGATTATAAGCATTATTACAACTTATAACTTACTACCACAACGTCAAATAAAACATGTATATGTATACTAGGTACTCACACGTTCTAGTCCTTTTATGGGCGCCGTTGACCACCACTTCGGACTTGTGATGAATCAAAGTCCTTGGTACAATCATTTACTTTTAATTTACTCCGACTACGTACACTCTTAAACAATCTTAAGTTCACAAGCAGTAACCTTCGTGCTAAATTTAGTGTTACTCGTTCCAGCGCCGAGCGAGAATGAGTCTTCCACCCCATGGTACATTATATTTATACTCTTTTATCATTACAATCTGCGGGTAGGAGACAAGGGTCATTTTCGCGACGACCGACAGATTAATTAACAAATATTCGGGTATACACAGATCATATTTTTAATCACTACCTACTGAATACCATTATTTTAACCTAACTCACACTAAATAATTATAATTTATTCTCGAAATCTTATGAAATATCACATTAACATTTTTTATCCAATCTGCTTTTTATCGTTTTCTCATACAAACTTCCACCCCCCTTTTCACCCCCTTAAAGGATAATTTCTGGGATAATGACCATGTTAGTTAAAAACTTCAATGATGGAATTTGATCGTCTGGGTAAAGATTAGTGGCGTTATTCCTAAACGCATTTCAAGCCTGAATTGTGTTTGCCTTTATCTGTTATTTTGACTTGTGTAGTGTATATGTAAGAAAGAAAAGTTTTATGAATAAAGAAGAGTGTTCAATATAAATGTCGTGTATTGAAAATTAAAGCATTGCTTCTAAAAATACTTCCATATTTTACAAATTATACGTAAACTCGAAATCACCGAAAAAACCGGAAACCCGGTTTTGACGTTTCACAAAGGCCGTAAAACCGGTTTTCTAAAATACGCACGGTTTTGTGGATCCTACCCTTAACCTCTTCACCAGTCGCTACTCGTTTAGAGGCCCCACTGGTGCAGTGTATCGCGTTATTTCGTCGGAGGCGTCAACGCTGCGTCGTTATATATCATCATATCATCATATCATCTTAAAAATGTATCATATTTACCTACTATTTTAAACTTAAATTTTGACTTTTGCTTTTCTACTATTTTTCAATTTTGACCTCAATATTATTAGACACGGGAATCAGCTTTTTTTATATTAATTGTAATTTTAAAATGTATCCTAATTTTAAATTTTAAGTCTTTCGTCTTGACCTCAATTTTAATTTTAAACGTTTTCCAATTTTAATTCGACATGTAAATAAGCTTTGTTTTAATTTTTGATTGATTGTATATATAATTTTAAGTTTAAGTGTAAGTGTATAATTTATTTGACATGTAAATTGGCTTTATGAATAAACGAGTATGAGTATGAGTATGAGTATATATATCTTTTTACATGGCATGCCACATTAAATGCGTTGCGACGACGCGACGCACCAGTGGGGCCTGGCCCGTATCGCTAATAGCCGCCAGTCGCACCTCAAAACGCCTGTCGCTCATGCCTCGCCCCGCTTCCGCCTACGCGATGTTATGCCGCTGTCCACGGCGCACAATTTCACCTCGTGTGAAACACAAGTACTATTCAAACATCAAATGCGACACTTATTATGTTTGTACATAAATTGACAGTGAACGTTATGTTTTTAACCGACTTTAAAAAAATGTCTGCATATATTTTTACAATTAATTGTTTAACCCTCCCTCTTCCCTGCTCCTCTCCTCACCCCTAACACCAGTAACATCACGTGAGATCTTTCAAAATTTTGTATTTTTAGTATGAATGCGTTTGATTTATTAAAAGTAAAAATCTTTAATAATACTTACTAAATTGTAGTTAATTTAGGTACCTACATGTTTTTATCTATTTATGGATTTTAATATACTTAAAGAAGAATTGTGTCAGATTTTGGCATAAGTATTTTAGTTAAGAAACATGTTTTACTTTAAATTAATATAATTCTCTCAAATATTTACACAATTTTTTGCCCGAAAAAAAACTTGCGTGATATTTGCCAAACCCCCCTTGCCCCCCACATGAGATCAGTGAGATTCGGCTTGACCCCCTCCCACCCTGAAGCCCTCACGTAATTAATGGATGCCCCCCTAGGCACATACTTAATCTGCGGAATCAGCACATATTAAGAATGTACACACCGGATCTTACCATACCGGATATCTAACTATTCTTAAGCAAACATTCATGAATTAATTCAAGGTATTATTAATCCGACAGTGCGCGATTTCGAGGAACAACGTAAAGTTGACCTCGATGCTAAACGCGACAAGCTGAAACCCACCAGCCCGCTCCCATTTACTACCACTATGTGGCTGGTGTCCTCACGTGCCCTCAATGTGCGCGGGGGTTCACCTCTAGAGTCTGTTCGGAAAGAGAAGAGTTGTGGATTGTATTGGGCCCCATACATTCCACGACTCTTCTCTTTCCGCACAGACTCTAAGATCGGCTACGTCAGCCATCTTCGGGCGCACGAGCACCGAGCAAACTAGGAGTCGTAGTGGTCGCCATGGCCGAAATCGGCCGGAAGGATCATCATCATCATCATCAATCCGACAGGTTTTTGAGCGAGTTGAGATATCAGCAGTGTGGAAAAAAAAACAACGGGTTGCACTCAGGGAGTGCCGGCAGAAGTGAAAACTCAATGACTAGTGCAAAATGCACTATGTATAATTGAGGTTAACGCCATCTAGCGTTAGCGTTAATTACTTGAAACCCCTAAGCACATCACTGTTAGTACTCGAGTTATATGAATACTAGTTAGAGCGAAACTCACTAGACGGCATTTAAATCAATAAAGACAAACTCAATGACATTACATGTAGGTAACAGTTTTTCATCATGTAATGTCATTGCGTTTTTTTTTATTGATTTAAATGCCATCTAAATTAGTGGCCATCTAAATCTTACGGTGACGTGATCGTCTTACACTGTCTCGAGTTTAAAAAAATTTCCCCACCTCAAAAAGTGCACAGCGCCGCTAAAGAAGTTTTCACTTCAAAAATTAATGGGCCCTGGGCGGAAATTGCCTTAAAACCATAAGTCTCCTCATTTTACTTAAAGGAAACATTCTTTTATTTTTAGAAGAAACAAAACTGCATTGCACACGGATGCGCTCTACAATCATACCCTCCGTGTCTTTGGCCTTATGCGGGCCTCGACCGGCGACTTCGCTCATACTTGCCACTAGGTTTAATTCCAAGCTCGAGCCTCCGACCTTAGGTTTTGACGTACCAGGCAGTATCAGCCCAATGGTTCATGACATAGCCGAGAGAGCATACCGCGAAAAGCAAAAATCTAATTTTATTTATCTGCTCTTGCATATTCGAGCGATAGAGAGGCAAATAGAAAATCAGTTCTCAAAGAGTTCGACCTTTAGCCTGTCCACGAACCGTTTCTCCTAAACCGTTAGGTAAGCACCCTCATTTAAATATTTAAATCACGTAATTATATAAATATAAATATTAGGGCGGACATCTTACACAGATCAACCTAGCCCAAAACTAAGCAAAGCTTGTACTATGAATGCTATGCGACGATATACATACTTATATAGATAGGAGGGATAGGAGGGTAGCTTGACCCGGTGACGTAAATACGTGTATATGGCTACTGATCATGATATTATTGTTTTAAAAATATAAATACCTGTGTATTATCCTTAAAAGTGTTGGAAAACAAGTACGCAGCCACCGTATATTTGAAGATCATGTCAAGAACACTTTGGTGAGCAGTTTTTGTAGAGAAAATCAATGATACAAAATGTTAATGACAACCGGGGGATTATAAACTGCACGCACACAGGGATATTTTCAAGATAACAGTCGAAAATTGCCAAAATATCTTAATAATAAGGAGGTAATCACCTGTTCTCATAGAATTAGAATAGACAAGAACAACTGTCAATCTTCAAAAGTGCGACCAAAAATGAAATGCAAGTGTGTAAGTAAATTGTCTATGTGAGATCAAAAATAGTGATGTCAAGTTACAACATATTAATAATCTGTCGGTGTTTGATTGCTTTATCGACTACTTTTTCAAATGGGTTATTTTAAATGTTAATATTCTACGACATTATGACGTATAAATAACACTTGCACTGTGTGTGCTATCAAAATCGTTACAGACTTATCTTAGTCTAACTCTTACTGTGTTGGAAAGTCAAGTTTAAATTTACTGCTAAACATGTGCACCTTCAAAAAGGTATAACAATCGTTATTATTTGAAGTCGGTTATAAAGGTTAATATCTTATTGTTAGTGATGTCTTGTGAAGAAATGATTACATAGCTATTAATATACCTACCGACAAGTTATCGATACTGTCATCTGAACATTTTGTCAAGCCCTAGCGTAAAGTAACAGTTTATGTTTTTACACAAAATATTCTAAATTATTGAGTAATATGATAAAATATTAGCACACAAAGGAAGAAAAACTTATAATTAACTGTATAAACCGGCTTCTTACACTTTTAATGCTGTTAATTTGACAAAATATCGTTAAGAACATTTCGCTCGGAATATCATAATTCCTCTGAAATGAGTACTTGCTAGGTTTATTTGGCCCCGTGACACTACAATCCGGTACACTACAAGACACTATCTTCATTGTATTACTTTATCAAATAGTTTTCTTCCGAATTTGTGTATATTTTTCAAATTGAAAATTACGGTGATGCGCTCTTGGCCGTCCGCGGCCGTCGTCAAACTCAAAAATGGTCACGTTTTCTCATTTGTAGTCTGACTCTTTCGCACTCATGCGATGTTCATATATGTGATGGCTTCCCTTTCGCACACTTCAGCTGTCTGTCAAGCGCGAGCGCGAAAATTACAAGTCTGTGGTTTTTGCCGATTGATGACATATTTCATAATTTCGTGTCAGATATATAGGCGGTCCGTCTGCCATCCGATGTATTTGCATTCACATTGGAGAGATATTTATGCCAGGTGAGAGTAATCACATAATTTTGATTTTTATGGGTAATCAAATATTTTTAAGCGATCCGATCCGATATTTATGCGGATACAGAGTAACGATGTTTTTGCCGGCCACAAAGCATCACATATTTTTACCGAGGTAGTGTCGTCATATACTTATGCCTCCAATGGAGCATCAGATATTTTTGCACGGCTGCCCACAGTCATATATTTTTGCTGGTGACTGTACATACCTCAGACACCACGTCGTAGTAACATTGGAGAAGATCGGACTGAAAATGAACTCTATTAACTTAGGCAACCTCGAGAAAATTGAACAACAACTGGAGATGGAAAAGCCCGTGAAAATTGACCGAATTCAAACAACAAGTTTTTATTATACATCGATACCATTCTACGTACTTACACTATCCGGTGCAAGCGCACTCGTATTCATTACATAAGGTCGCCGTCGCCGCCGCAAAAACTAAGATAACGCAAGGAAATCAAACCGAAGAGCAAAACGTCGCAACATTTTCTGTAGACTCAGGAAATAGTTGCTCAGCTTAGGGGGAAGGTGTCCGGTATGACGCTACGGCATACTACGTCAGGCCTCCGTGCTACGTCATCCCTTTACGTCAGGCTACGTCACACCACGTCATCGCCAGCATACGTAGTTAGTTGATGTACCGTTGCATTTAGTGATTGTGAAATCGATATGTCGGCGGCAGATCGTAAAATCGGGCATATCGAGATATTCCTAGGCATATCATGAAACGCCGCCATTTCATGATCTGACTAAGATTAACCTAGGCGTATCACGATCTGCCTTATAAAAGAGGCGGCAGATCGGTCAGACCAATGTATTCGTTGATATTCCTAACTTCATACCGGGCGCATCGTAAAATAATTGATGAGATATTCCTAGGCATATCATGAAACGCCGCCATTTCATGATATGACTAAAATTAACTCAGGCATTGATATGCCTCGTGATCGATCTGTCTTATAAAAGATTCGGCAGATCGATGGGAGCAATGTATTCGTCGAATTCATTCATACCTATCGCATCTTAAAATAATTGCATTTTTTGCCACTGGTGGCGCTGCATTCTGTATGGTCGCTAGGCAGATCATGAAATGCCGGCATTTCACGATCAGCCTAGGAATATCACCCACTGAGGTTTGCACGATATAGCTGATGGTCGCGCTAGGCAGATCATGAAATGCCGGCGTTTCATGATCTGCCTAGGAATATCACCCCTTGAGGTTTGTACGATATGGCTGGTGGTCGCTAGGCAGATCATGAAATGCCGGCGTTTCATGATCTGCCTAGGAATATCATCCATTGAGGTTTGCACGATATGGCTGGTGGTCGCTAGGCAGATCATGAAATGCCGGCGTGTCATGATCTGCCTAGGAATATCACCCATTGAGGTTTGCACGATATGGCTGGTGGTCGCTAGGCAGATCATGAAATGCCGGCGTGTCATGATCTGCCTAGGAATATCACACCTTGAGGTTTGCACGATATGGCTGATGGTCGCGCTAGGCAGATCATGAAATGCCGGCGTTTCATGATATGCCTAGGAATATCACACCCTACTTATTTGATATGCCTAAACGTCGCTAGGCAAATCGTCAAACGTTGATGTTTGAACGATATGGCTGGTAGTCGCTAGTCAGATCATGAAATGGCGGCGTTTCATGATATACCTAGGAATATCTCGATATGGCCGATTTTACGATCTGCCTCCGACAGATACACCGAATATCATTGTGATTAATAAAAGGACCTCGCCGCCTTGACTCGCGGCCAATTGTTACTCCTAAGTCGTTTAGGTTGGACACCTAGTTAAGACTTTAATGTAATTTGCACCAAGTATATCATATTCTGTAGTACACAGATCTCTTATCATTTTACCTCCTCCGCTGCTGCCACTCCCTACATATATAATTGGTTCTTATACCTAAAGTTGTATGGAGTATACCCCTTCTATCCTCGAATGTACCCAACCCTGTTTGTGCTCGGAATGGTGGGATATAACCAGCTAGAGGTTAGAAGGGAATTGGCACTAGCCTCTTATATATTTAAGTTAGTGCGAGGAAAGATCAGTAACCCAGAGTTACTAGAGACAATAGGTGTTTATGCGCCGCCACGGTACGTGTGGCGGAGGCGCAGACCGCCTCTGCTGGCCGAGCCGCACGCGCGCACCGGATTGATGCGCACGGCTCCTTGGACGAGAGCCCTGCGCACATTTAACCAAGTTGCCAATCGAACTGACGTATTTTATTGTTCTGAAAGTGAATTTGTAAAGGTTACATTGTTTGTGTTGTGTTATTCTTAGTTATAGTACTTATAGTATATACCTAGTTTATAAGTAATTAGCTTTTAATGTTAATAGCCTGCCTACACTATCGCATTGGGAAACTGTTAAGATAGCTGTAAGATTTATAAAAAAAAAATACCAGTCAAAAATAATCTGCTTATTATTATTATTATTTTATTTGATACACTAGCAGCTCTTGGAGCTGATGCGTGTATATCGAAACACTTGTATTTTATTTTATTTTGCACTTTTTAAAGTTCTAAAATGTGTACCTATCCAGTCTATTTTTGAAAGTGTTGACCAATGGTGCACTAACAACAGTTTCTGGTAGAGAGTTCCACACATTTACCACACGATTCGGTAAGAAGTGTTTTCTAGGATTACTAGCACACGGAGGTTTGACAAGTTTTTTGGAGTGTCCTCTTAAGTACCTTACATTCTGGCTTGTGTATATGTGTATAGGTCTATAATATTAGGAACATTGTAGTGTCCAGACAAGATTTTGTATGTCTCGATAAGATCGCCTCGCTTCCTTCGGTCCTCCAATGTTGTAATGGCTATATATCCCATTATTGACTGGTATTGTTATTACTTGGCTTGGCACCGACTTCAACCATATCAGTTGGTAACGCATAGACTTCAAAAAGGATAATATTTTATTTCATCCTTTTTGAAGTCGGTTTTAATTATTTTGTAAAAAGTTTTTTCCAAAATCTGTAACCGGCAATCTCCATCAATTTGAAATCGAGGGAAGGTCTTCTAAGCAGGGATCGGAACCGGTTTTTTGCAAAAACATCGAAATAACCATATTTTTCGAATTATTTTATACTCGAAATGTAGGACTCAGTTGTATGTTTAGGTAACGACTTCGTATTATTAGATTGCCCAATTAGAAATGAAGTAATTAGCAAAGAACGAAAAAATACCGTTTCCGTTCCCATAGAAAAAATACCGGTATCCGATCCCTGCTTCTAAGACCAATTTCGCGTAGCTTTACGGAATCTGATAGCTGCCGTCACTGACCCAAAATCCACCCTGTATAGGAAATCAGTGAAACGAACAAACCATGACGCGAAAATTAATTCCCAAATGTAAATTGAAATATAAATGCAATTAACTATGAAGTCGAACAGGCTTGAAATAATATGATTCACTGGCGATAAGTCGATAACCAACCGAAACTCGACTTGAACCATCTCGGACTGCTTTATTAAAGATTTAAGCCTAAATCTTTAATAAAGCAGTGAAGTGAGGCTTTATTATAGGTACATATCTTTTTAGTTTTGTACCTATATTTGGCATAATATAATTATGTTTAAGTATTTTCTTTTTTTCAGATAGTAAAACGTTGTATTTGCTGGCGGACCCAGAAATTCAAGAAAAAGGAAAAAAAATCGTTTATGTTAAATTTGTATAGGTACAGTCAGCAGCAGAAGTTGCTAAGCGGGCGAGGTGTTCATAATTATCTTGACACGCTCTTATTCTCTTAACAATAAAGTCGCGTCAAGATCATTTTGAACAACTCGCCCGCTGTGACACGTACGTTGTTTTTCAAATAATTTCATAACGTTTTCCAAGTGTTAATTACCGTTTAACAAATTGGTACTCATTCATTCCTGCTCACAAAGTCGTTAGTTACGTACCTACCTACTCATTTTGAGTGTGTTCGTTTTTTGCAGAAATGCATGCTTCGTGCCTTCTAGCAGTTTCGCTATGTGGATTCCGTAAGTGCATAGTGTGTTATTCCCACTAGTTAGGTACTTACCACCAAGCCAAGTTGATACCAGTGGCAGTGGTAGTGGCAGTGGTGGTTGTTACTACTGGGATTTTATTTCCACCTTTTAACAGTGGTAACTACTGGGGAAAAGAATCCAAGTAGTTACCACCAAATCGAACCAAACTACTAGGATTTTGTCCCACTAGTTAAGTAGGTAGGTGGAAAAAAAATCCCAGTGCTAGTAATAATTATACCCGAGAGAGAGATACTGATCTGTCAGTGTCAAAAATGACATTTCTTCAACCAAAAACGTCACATTTGACACTGACAGATCAGTATCATATCGGAAACAGATTGGTGACACGCCTCCGTGGGGCGGTGATTGCACGGAGGACGAGACGCGAGGGCCGACTTATATATGTAGCTCTAATCAAAACTATCACCATTACCTACATATGTGGCACATACAGCCAACACTACACACAAATCAAACCTTCACAACCCACTTTTAAAAGTTCACATGTTCATGGTAGGTCATTGAGGTATATGTAAACTAAGTCGGCATCTCGAACAAATTGTGTCCGCCATGTGTCCGCCATTTTCGGCGTTTTACGTCTGTCACTAAGGTGAAGAATAAGCGTAGGTATCTAGGCCAGAGGCGAAACTGTTATGACAACTGCTCATATTCTGCCTATGTACAGGGTTATTTTTTAATGACCTGCAATATTATACGACGTGAATATATAGGTGATACCGAGAAACTTTTCTAATGGGACCAACCACTAAAACGCAAACTTGAATATAATTTACCTTTTTAACAAGCTTTTATTAGGTCGACCTGTATGTAACTAACATGTAATGGAATCTAAGGTAACTAATTTAACCATCTTCCAAGGATCGTAGCGTCATGAAAATTGGCAGCTGTATGTAGTTCTGATGACAATACAATAATATGGTACTGTCGAACTGATCTGATGATGGAGACAGGAGGTGGCCATAGGAACTCTGTGATGAAACAACGCAACCTAATTGTGTTAGGGGTTTTTAGAATTGTCTCGATGAGTATTAGTTGTCTGTCGTAAGAAAAGTACAGTCAGCGATAACTTGTATTAGGTCGACCCGTATGTAACTATGTAATGGAATCTAAGGTAACTAATTTAACCATCTTCCAAGGATCGTAGCGTCATGAAAATTGGCAGCTGTATGTAGTTCTGATGACAATACAATAATATGGTACTGTCGAACTGATCTGATGATGGAGACAGGAGGTGGCCATAGGAACTCTGTGATGAAACAACGCAACCTAATTGTGTTAGGGATTTTTAGAATTGTCTCGATGAGTATTGTCTGTCGTAAGAAAAGTACAGTCAGCGATAACTTTTATATGGTCGACCTGTATGTAGCTATGTAATGGAATCTAAGGTAACTAATTTAACCATCTTCCAAGGATCGTAACGTCATGAAAATTGGCAGCTGTATGTAGTTCTGATGACAATACAATAATATGGTACTGTCGAACTGATCTGATGATGGAGACAGGAGGTGGCCATAGGAACTCTGTGATAAAACAACCACAGATGTGACTTATCTAAGATAAAAGTATCTAAGATACAGATACAAGATACAAAATACATATCATGTATCTCTATCTTAGATACTTTTAAGAAATTTATCTTGTATCTTGTCTTACTTTCCGTTGATATCTTAGTATTTTGTAAATACTTTTTTACCAAGATACTTTTTATAATTAATTTCGCAGTTTTATTTTTGCAAAACGCACGCAGCGTGTTGTAACTAAACGCAGCTTTACTTTTCTATCAACTTTGAATATTGTAACCGTATTTTAAGGCGGTTAGAATTTTCGCGGTTCAATGCAAAAAAAAGTCTAAGTTCGTATCTGCCCGACTCGCTCACCTAAATGTCATTTAACCGTAGAGCGAAAGAGACCGCACGTCACTAGGGAGGTTTTTGTATTTGACAAAAATCGATTCGGAATTCGGATGATTTTGATTTGAACGATCTACATGTTTTTGGAGGATTCCGATTCTTCTGTAACAAGCATCGAAAACACCGGCTGTACGGCGGACTTGGAAGCGTTACAGTATCTTAATAATAAAGACACAAGCATAAAGAGCTTGGATGCTTTCCCCACTATAACAAAAATATTCCTCAAATATAACACCTGCTTGCCGAGTTCCGCTCCTGTAGAGCGACTCTTCTCATTTGGAGGCATAATAATGCGACCTCATCGACGAAAGATGAGTGATAAAATGTTTGAAGAATTGGTGTTACTTAAGTCCCAATTTGGGCAATTTAATAGTTAGTAATAGCAAAGACAATTTGAAATAGAGAGTAACTGTCATGGTAAATTTAGCTAGTGTAGTTACAGTACATTTACTGCCATCCTTCGACAGACGATTTAAATTGTTAGAACGCCATTTGACTTTGATCATTATTCTTTCACTATGTGTAAACTTATAACTTGTTAAATATTAATATTAACGCCATCTACTCGAGAGTAGGCTGAAGGTTATGGCGCCATCGCTCGATAAGATTACACCATACCTTTGGCCTATAGTCGAGTAGATGGCTTTAATATTAATATTTAAAATGTAACACATATTAATGAAAGAATAAGGATCAAAGTCAAATGGCGTTCTACAGTTTTAGGTTCTGTCGAAAGATGGCAGTAAATTTACCGTGGCTACATAATTTACTTTGTCAATCCGTCTCTATCTATACACTCTATTCTGTTTGGTAATAGAGTCGCTACTGGTTTGCAATAAATAATAAATAAACCTTAAAACAAATAGTGTTTTCTTTCAAAAAGTATTTTATCTTAAAACAAGTATCTTGAAAATACGTATCTTGTATCTTGTATTTTAAATACCATCTCCAAAAGTATCTTGTATCTGATATCTTAGATACTTGACTCCCTAGTATCTTGTATTTTGTATTTTAGATACTTTCATAGGGTATCTTGTACATCTCTGGAAACAACGCAACCTAATTGTGTTAGGGGTTTTTAGAATTGTCTCGATGAGTATAAGGGTCTCCCCATACTTAACGACGCGGATTCGGCGAAAGCCGATAGTAAACAGCATAATCAGGTAAGGTTCGGTTCGGCTCCGTTCGGCCGTCGACGGCCGACGCGTCGGCGTCTTTTTCGGTCTTATTGCGTGGACATAAAGTTTCATTTCTATTGGCATTGCCGATTCCGCGTCGATAAGTTTGGGGAGACCCTTAGTTGTCTGTCGTAAGAAAAGTACATTCAGCGATAAAAGCTTGTACCAAAAATGAATTTTTTGCCAAAAACTTATTATAACTTTTATTATATATCGCACGGGTGAAAACGAGGATTATCTATAAATATGACCAAAATGTCATGCATAAGGTGCCATGTTATTAGACGTTTTTGTTCGGCTCGGCATTGTGTCTCTATTTCTCATGATAAATACCTAAAATAAATAAATATATCTGAGATTTGGTCAAAAGGTATTTTATTTTGAAAATACCTATTTTGCATTTAGCATTTGAAATACAAAACGCAACACTATTTGGTATTTTGCATTTGAAATAGTAAATCTGAAAAGTATTTTGCATTTTGTATTTAAATGCTTTTTTAAAACCATTTTGTACATCTCTGCGTACAAGTCATATAATAATGATGTACTACAACCGATACTAACCGAAAATAATTTAGGTACGTATACGTATTTGTTGATATAATGCCTGTAATACAATGATTGTATAATCCGTATTTAACGTGCAAAAAAAAACAAATGCATATGTGTACCTAGGTGAAACGAAGTTCACCGGGTCAGTATTATAAAATACGTTATTATAAATAAAACATTCAATAAATAACGAGAAAAATATATTTCGTAACTTTTGTGCAATTAACCAACAACGTATACAACCATTTCGTCGGTACCAATGTGTCACGTCTGAGAAAATTAATCTTTGCGCCGAAGAAAATGGCTTCCAGCCGCGAATGTTCTAAAATCTAAAGTGACGTTTCGTGATAAACTAAATAATCATAAATCAACAGTTATTCGATTGATTTCCGGTGAAATGTTATTCCATCGCTTTTATTATATTTTCTTGTAGGTACTATTGTTACAACTTTTGAGCACGCAAGAAGGCATTTTTTAATTTTTTAATGTGTTTTTTAAATTTTCGGTACATGTGTGGCATCTCGTCAGTGGTCGATGACGTACAGTCAGCTGCAGAGAAAGGTGGCCCCCCCTGCATAGACTGATTGTATGGAGGAGGGGTCACTTATCTCTGCAGCTGACCGTACTAAACGCAACATATGGTGCTCACAGATGCCGACTCTAGTTTACATATAGGTACCTCAATGTGGTAGGTACTTCATTTCAAACCGTGATGTTGATGTCTATTAAAATCGTCGGCCATTAATGCCGATTTTAACGAACGCAAATAATTATAACACTAAATCTCTTGATATAATTGTATTCCTTTCAGCGTACACAAGATCAGAAGAAAAACAAGAAACTGATTCGTTCAATTTTGGCATGGTTACACAAACGTCTACCACGTGAGTTTTGTTCAGTTCTACAGTGGTTCTACATAATATGCATTCAGACAACTAAACAATATGTATATCGAGGGCTGGGAGGTCAAACCCGATAAGTCAATATAAAATAAAATATTAAAAATAAACCAAAACAAAATAACTTTATAATATGATGATTTTAAAGAAATATATTATATTTTATCAATATAAGGCTGATGCTAAAACTTTTACGGCTGACCACATATTAAAATCAAAACAAAAATAGTCAATGGGTTTGACAATGCCGACAGTATAAAAAGTGTTTCTACGATAAATACGAGCAAAAAAATAGAGAGAATTTTGTAATTAATAAAATCATTTTAATTCGAACACGGTATAGTAAGTATAAGAAACTCTCATATGATAGGACATTATAAAATCTTCTTCAACTTAGCATTTTCCCGGCCTAGCGCCAGGGTCCGCATTCCTGCTCAGTCTTCTCCACTTGGCCCGGTCTTCGGCGTCCTTAGGTGTGAGATTGTTCTCTTGCATGTCCGCTGTCACGACGTCCAGCCAGCGCTTTTTAGGCCTACCGCGGCCGCGTGATCTAGTAGTCTAAGATCCGGCATATATGCTGAACCTTCACCGATATGTCTGACGGATGAAACTTACATATTATGAAAGAAAATATGTTTCTGAACATAAATAAATAGGGTTGCCTAAAGAAATATGGTCAAGACTATTTTTAATTATTTTTTGAAAAAAAAAATATTTTTTCTTCAAATTTCACCGATCTGTCTGACAAACGAAATAAGTTCCAATGGAAAGTATAAAACTTGTACAACATAAATCAACTAGGTTGCCTATCTTTTTCCGGTAGACGTGTGCGCCGATTAAAAAATGATCGGCGGCGGCGTTTGCCGAAAAATCGGCGGCGGCGCGGCGGCGTGTTTTCGGCGTGAAATCGGCGTGACCTTGACTTTCAGGTTTCTTAAGAAAAATCATTAATTTGTTGTTTTTCTTGAAAATTTGATCAATCTAGGTTGCTAATCAGTGAACTACGTATAGTTTTGAATAGACTGTGAGTAAAATAGGGTTTGTAAATGGATATAGCGTAGCTATAATAACTTAAATTACTCTAGTAACTGGCTTGCATTAAGGGGTTACCTGGTCACAATGACCTTCGATCCGATCGGTAACTCTAAATTTTCTCATGATTTCATTGGCTTTTATCGTATTAAAAATGACGTACTTTAACAAAACAAAACGACAAATATCCTTGAAGTTTGTTAGACATAGTGGAATGCTATGGCTTCTATTTATTGGTTTTCTTGTCGTACAAGCAGTAAGCACCAGGCTCACTGAGACGTATCTTCTTTGTCGTTTTCACATTGCTGAGGATTACGGCCACATGTACTTTGTCTCCATTTCGCGCGTTTCGGCACGAAGTTTCGGCACCATACTGGAATATTGAAAAGACGAGAGCTCGTACCAAGCGCACTTTAGTTGCACGTCGAATACCTGTATTCTTCCAGATCTTGTCGAGGTTAGCCTTAGCCATAGCATTCTTAGCCATGCCAGCTTTGCGGCGTATCTCGGCGGTGCAACCGCCGGCACTGGTTATCATTATCAACCCAAAACCTTATACCTTACCTCGCTTTTATGTAATCGCCTTACTTTGGTCTTGGAATGGTTGATCATAAGACCTTTCTAGAACTTTCATCTTCAATTTTCTTCAGAAGAGTTGCCATTTCGATGTATTTCTTGATGTAAATCCCGTCAGGAAGGCGACAATAGTAACACAGTTTATTACAAGAACTTATAGCATCGAGTGACAAGATAGTGTTGCTTTACCCATTTACAGCTTGCACATTTCCGTGGGGCAAGCATTTGTGCTGTTCGCCAGATTGACAGTGAATCTACAGTGTTGTCACTCTGTCTACTCCCTCTACACATTTTGGCACACGACTTTTTTTAGGAAACTCATGGTCTCGAGAGTTTTCGCACACCAATGTTTTCAGATTTTTCCTTGACTCCACTACATGAGCCCTGTTTTCGTTGCCTAGTTAATTGTAAGTCTTTTCATGATGGAGAATTCTGCCTTCGTATGTGAGGCAATGTGAATTCACAATTAACAGGAAAAAATCCTAATTCATCATTGATATAGTATAAATAACTGGATACCCAATCAGCCGCCAAAAATGGCCCCACAAAAGTAATGTCAAAACAGATCATGCATCACTTTTTCGTTTAGTCTTGTTTGAAACGCTCAAATGTGAAGTTGTCAACAATTACGCAATGTGCCGTTAAAATATGTAAAAATAACAATGATAAAACAAGGAAAAAGGATGGAATGTATTTCTTTCGGTTAGTTCTTTGGATAGCATTACATAATTTATGTAATCTGGTGGTAATTATATGGTTTTGAATAAATTAATTTGTTAGTATCAAACAAGGGATGTCAAGGAACAAAAATCTAATGAGTCAATGTGAGGTCAATATTTTTTTATATTTTTATATGGAATTCATAAGGAATAATATTATGTTTAAATTCAAGATTTCCAAGAAAACCTATGCCACGTGCAAAGTGGACTGCTATTTAATTATAGCAAGAGATAGGGGTGATGCAGTTTTAAACAAGGCAAAACGGCACTTGTGTGTTCGGTCCATTTCCCTGTTTCCGACATATACACCACCAATAAGGGCTTATATCGACTAACTGTAAATGCTAAACCTGTCTGAACACAGTGACAACCACAGGATTTTTTTTGTAAAGTATAGGTAGACTTTATAAAAAAAATCCAATCAGTACCTAAATGTCCCCGTGCACCCGTGCTATGAGTAAATCTTAAATACACAGTTATTTAATAAGTAGAATTTATTTCAAGGAAATTAGTATTTCTTCTTCTTCCTCGCGTTGTCCCGGCGCATTTTGGCCACGGCTCATGGGAGCCTGGGGTCCGCTTGGCAACTAATCCCAGTAATTGGCGTGGGCACTAGTTTTTACGAAAGCGACTGCCATCTGACCTTCCAACCCAGAGGGTAAACTAGGCCCGTATTGGGATTAGTCCGGTTTCCTCACGATGTTTTCCTTCACCGAAAAGCGACTGGTAAATATCAAATGATATTTCGTACATAAGTTCCGAAAAACTCATTGGTACGAGCCGGGGTTCGAACCCGCGATCTCCGGATTGCAAGTCGCATGCTCTTACCGCTAGGCCACCAGCGCTTCTAAGGAAATTAGTATTTAAGAACGTATACCTACTTACGAATTAAAAAATTAATTTGTTTGAATTTGAACCACGAATTAATTTTATTTGAGCTCTCGATTAAATTAAATTTGTTTTATTTATTACTTCAATTGGTTTTCCTGTAATACATACATATTAAAGTGTACCAAAGTGACTCCATTCGTTCATTATTCTCGTTTGACGTTGTTTGACATAAATACGTTACGTTTAGTGCCATCGGACTAAATTTTTTAACAGTGTTGGTACTTATGTTTGCAAATTTGACACTTAATGCTTACGACATTAAGCTCTTTTCTGTACGAAACATTTATCTTGACTCAAAATTTACGTAAGCGTTTTTATCATCAATGCAAATGGTGCGAAACGTCATTGGGATCCACATTTGTTGACGTTTTTGCTCTGCTTTGTGTGTCTATTTCTTTTATATTAAGTCAGTGTAATTCATTCATAATGATCGCTCCCTCATCTTTCTTGAATACTTAGGATTACTCAGTTACTTTAATTGGTGTGTCAAATAGTTTGTACAACTGGCTATTCTGTTTCATTTAATTATTAATTGATGTATATTTGACAACTGTAACATATATTATACAAAAAATCCATATTGTAATGCAAATGCCAACTCGGAATAGCTAGTTAACAACACTCAAGGTCACGCCGATTTCACGCCGTTCATTTATCGGCGGCGGCGGCGTGGCAAAAAAGGCCGGCGGCGGCGGCGCGCCGGCGCTGCGCACACGTCTATTTTCCGGTCACTATTATGTGGTTGCCGTGTTTAAACAGGTGAGTTTTTATCGATAATTGCACTCATCTGTCTGACGCTTGAATTATACATCAAAATGATGGTAATTTTATTGCGAATACAGTGGCATAGGGTTGCCTGCGAAAATCCGGTCACAAATAATGGTTGCCAGGCTTTTAAATAAAATAAAAAGGGAAAACTTTTAGCGATAAATCATAAACGGCTTAACTTATCAAGTTTGTTTTAATTTTGTTTGAATGACTTTTTAAGTACTATTTTTATAATTTTTTTCATATTTTTTGGATCGATTTTTCAAAAGTTAGAAGGAATAACCGTTTTTTGTTCGTTCTAAATTATTATTTCCGAAATGATTCACTTTATCAAAAATGTTGTTTGCAGAGCCCTATTTATTTTTAAAGACCTATCCAACGACAACCCACACATTTTTTGATAAAGTGAACATTTTCGAAAACGTTTTTCTAACGAAACAAAATGTATGTGAGGTTTTTTTTTTCACTTCAATTACCCTATGATATGGGATATCGCTAGATAGGTCTTTCAAAATAAATAGGGGTCTTAGAAAAACATTTTTTGATTAGGTGAATGTTTTCGAAAAAAATCGCTTTGATAGAAACAAAATGTATGTGATTTTTTTTTTCGTTTTTACCCTATAGTGTGGGGTGTCGTTGGATAGGTCTTTAAAAATAAATAGGGGTCTGCAAACAACATTTATTGATAAAGTGAATCATTTCAGAAATAATAATTTAGAAAGAACAAAAAACGGTTATTCCTTTTAACTTTTGAAAAATCGATCCACAAAATATAAAAAAAAAATCAAAATATAGTGCTTAAAAACTCATTCAAACAAAATTAAAACAAACTTGATAAGTTAAGGCGTTTATGAGTTATCGCTAAAAGTCTTCCCTTCTTATTTTATTTAAAAGCCTGGCAACCCTTATTTGTGACCGGATTTTCGCAGGCAACCCTATGCCACTATATTAGCAATAAAATTACCATCATTTTTATGTATAATTCAAGCGTCAGACAGATGAGTACAATTATCGATAAAAACTCACCTGTTTAAGCACGGCAACCACATAATAGTGACCGGAAAAAGATAGGCAACCTAGTTGATTTATGTTGTATAAGTTTTATACTTTCCATTGGAACTTATTTCGTTTGTCAGACAGATCGGTGAAATTAGAAGAAAAAATTTATTTTTTCAAAAATTAATTAAAAATAGCCTTGACCATATTTCTTTAGGCAACCCTATTTATTTATGTTCAGAAACATATTTTCTTTCATAATATGTAAGTTTCATCCGTCAGACATATCGGTGAAGGTCGACCATATATGCCGGATCTCCTACTATAGGGCCTTGGACAGTGAGATTGAGGCATCTATTTCCGACGTAGTCTACTGGTCTGCGGCGTATATGGCCATACCATCGGAGGCGACTTTCCTGCAGCTTATCCGCTACGTCACGGATTCCGAGGCTGCCGCGGATGTGTTCATTACGTATGCGATTTAGTCGCGTAACGCCACACATCCATCGCAACATCTTCATCTCCGTGACGTGAAGCTGCTGGACATGCCTTCCGAGGACAAGCCAGGTCTCGCTACCATATAGATAGAAGGACTGGTCGGATGATGCTCTTGTACACAAGGCCCTTTAGCTTCACCGGTATCCTGGGGTATCCAGCACGGACCCAAGGTATTTGAATTTATTCGTTTTCACGACAAATTCGTCTCCTACCTTTACGGAGTCGGGGTCCATGCTGCCGCCACATGCCATGTACTTACTCGGTCTTCGCAACATTTAGCTTCAGACCGCCGTTCTCTATTAGCGCACCCTTCCATTGGTTCACTTCAGCTATGTTGCGGATGCCGATTTTTTGACATCCGCGGATGCGGATTTTTAAAGGCTCACATCCGCGGATGCGGATGCGGATGCGGATGTCAAGATAGGTACATAAAAAACGTCAAATATTACGTTTTAGTAATTTTGATTTCAAAAAACCGGCCAAGTGCGAGTCGGACTCGCGTTCCAAGGGTTCCGTACATTAAGTCCAACTCACGCTTGACTGCTAATTTCCAATAGGTTTTTTTGGCTAATGACTAAATTACCTAGCAGTCTAGCACTTACGCCGATGCTAAGACGTTCCTGTACCGACCTGTTCCAGATCCGCATCCGCATTAAATCCGCAACGATTTTATGCGGATGCGGATGTTGAAAATAATGCGGAAGTTCCGCGGTTGCGGATGCGGATATTCGCAACATCCCTGGTTCACTTTATGCTCCAGTTTCTGTTTGTCCTCATCTGTCAGTGCATTATAAAATAAATTAAAATATTACTCCGGCATATGGGTCCTTGGTAAATTCTTAATTCTGGATAATTTCTTGATTCTTCGAATACGAAGAATCAAGAAATCAATATCAATATCAATAGATAGTTCTGTTATTATAATTATATACGTAGGTAATATAAATATATCCCTGCCAAAGCCCATTTTGAACGCATGCGAAAATGAGCATTATTTTTTTATCCTTTTTCACGAAACGGCTTACAGCCTTATTACATATTTAAAATAAATGATGATACTACTGACCCACAATTCTGTTTTTGCCGATGTGTTTTCAACAAAGATAGTAAAAATTTAATTTAAAATTAAACCAAATTATATTATTTAGTAGTATGTACGAGGCAGTCCATATCACAGGTAATAAGAATAAGAATTGTTTATTGCCACATACATGAAAATAAAATAGTTAGAATTACTTACATAATAAAATAAAACAGTTGTTATCATATACAAAACAAAAGTGAGAAGATCTTTGTATTAGGCAAAGGGTTCCAGTCTCAGCGTGTGCCGGGCCTAGATGCCCGGCGCTGGTTTTCAGACCGGTCCCAGACTAAGGACGGTCGGAGAATATTACCTAAGTACATTAGTTTATGACAAATTACAGTACGTTTGTGCTCGTTTGTAACTGCCTGTAATGTAACTTGCCTGTTAATAAATGATGTGTATTTGATTTTGTATATAGAACGAAGGTTTTCTACGCGCCGAACCCGGGACTGGACGCGTACTGGGTTGGTGGTGATTGGGTGTTTGGCACCACGATCACCACGGACAACTGGCACTACGATACCACGACGGTGACGCGGGTGCTCAGCGGCCTCGCCCAGCGCACACTCGTGTGCGGCCGGCCGTGCGCGCGCACCTACAGGAAGTACGTACCTACATGCTCAGACAGACAAAAAACAGAAAAAAATCCTACAAGTTTCACGGATCATCCAATTTCGTTAAATTTGGTGTCAATTGAAAGAAAATTACATTTTTAATTATAAAAAAAATAAAAACAAAATATTTTTAAAGAAAAATAGTGTGAAAAGATTGAAAACCTATTTTTCCTTTTACGGTTTATTAATTTTCACAGATGATGTATTTCTGTTGCCGCTATAACAAAAAATCCTTAAAATAGAATAAAATAAATATTTAAGTGGGGCTCCCATACAACAAACGTACATTTTTTTGCCGTTTTTTGCGTAATGGTACGGAACCATTCGTGCGCGAGTCCGACTCGCACTTGTCCGGTTTTTTGTGAATATATACACATATTTTTAAAATAGATAAAGTAAATACCCACAAAATACTTAAAATTTACCATGATTTACATGCTTCTTGGTCTATAACTCTATAAAATAAATAAATAAAACTAAGCCAACTTCTGAAACATGGATCTCATAAACTGCTTAACCGATTTTGATGCGGTTTTCAGTATATGATGAAAAATGTGTTTAATTTTATGGTACAGTAGTTTTTTCTAAACATTATTCAATGTGGAAGAGACTATTTGCACAAATAAACCGTAAAAGGAAAAAATAGGTTTTTAATCTTTTCACACTATTTTTCTTTAAAAATATTTTGTTTTAATTTTTTTTATAATTAAAAATGTAATTTTCTTTCAATTGACACCAAATTTAACGAAATTGGATGATCCGTGAAACTTGTAGGATTTTTTTTCTGTTTTTAACAGACCTCGCTTCACCTCGGCCCCTAAGGGACGAAATTACGGGTTCTTCGAAAAAAAAATGTTTTAATGGGCCTCCGCTATCATCGTGCAAAGCGGCTTGCTTTCCTCCAAAAGTGCAGCTTTTTTTTCATAACAAGCATGACTAGTGGTATGCCACTTTACCTTAAAGTTTATAATCGTGGCATACGACCACGGCGATCCTTGAATATCTCTGTAAATATTAAAAAAAAAAGTAAATTTTATTACGTAGTATATTTTTATTTAAAAAATTATAACATTTATAATATTTCCTGTTTGATAATTTCAGAGAATTTCACATAAGAATTCTATCTTGTTTCATACTTTTTAGAGCGCGATTTGCAGTAGTCGGGTTTTAGTTTTTGAACTTATTAACCGAAACCAAATTGACTATGGGGCCGTGGAAAAATCTTAACAGCGCGAAGTAGCCGACAGAACAGCGACATCTACTGTGAAATTGGGCAACTATAAAAACTAAACATTACTACAATCAACAACTGTCATCAGGCCAATTATACCACGGCTCATTGGAAGCCTGCGGTCCGCTTGCTACTAATCCCAAGAATTGGCGTAGGCACTAGTTTTTACGAAAGCGACTGCCATCTGACCTTATTGGTATTAGTTCGGTTTCCTCACGATGTTTTTCCTTTACCGAAAAGCGACTGGGACTAGCTTGATAAAATGGGTCGGTTGCAGATTAAGGGGCGCGGTGTGCGTGCACCCCCTGCACGACGTGTACAGCCCGCCTTACGACGGCATGTCGTGGAACTCCAAGACCAAGGGGCTGATCGACTGGCGGCTCGGCGGCGTGCTGGACCGCAACTACGACTACCTGCGCACCTTCCCCTCCTACTGCTACTTCCTGGACCAGCAGTGCCGCTCCAACTACGCGCACGGCTACGGTGCGTGCGTGTCGCTCGCTTACCTAAATACTAACGTCGTGCTCAGAGATGCGATTTATTTGAAATACTTCTATTTAAAATGCAAATACAAAATACCTATTTTGTATTTTGCATTTAAATGCCTTTTAGTAAAAAACATTTTGTATTTTATTTGAAATACTTTTCGAGATGTATTTTGCATTTTTAATATTCATTTCAAAATGCAAAATGCTTTGCGATTAAGTTTAGCCAACATTACCAGTCAAACAAAATGAAATGAACGAATGACGCTTGTATTGCCGAATTTGACCGATAGAGGCGCCTGCTAGCCATGCGCGCCCTTTTTAGGGTTCCGTACCCAAAGGGTAAAAACGGGACCCGACTCCGCTAAGACTCCGCTGTCCGTCCGTCCGTCTGTCACCAGGCTGTATCTCACGAACCGTGATAGCTAGACAGTTGAAATTTTCACAGATGATGTATTTCTGTTGCCGCTATAACAACAAATACTAAAAACAGAATAAAATAACATTGATGTAGAATAAAGAACTGGATACCCAATCAGCCGCAAAAAATGGCCCCGCAAAAGTAACGTGAAAACAGATCACGCGTTACTTTTTCGTTTAGTCTTGTTTGGAACGCTCAAATGTGAAGTTGTCAAAAATGACGAAATGTGCAGTAAAAATATGCAAAAATAACAACGATAAAAAAAGGAAAAAGGATGGAATTTATTTCTTTCGGTTAGTTCTTTTGATAGCATTACAGAATTTATGTAATCTGGTGGTAATTTCACGGTTTTGAATAAATTATTTTGTTAGTACCAAAGAATCCCTGTCAAGGAACAAAAATCCAATGAGTCGATGTGAGGTCTATATTTTTTTAAATTTTTATATAGAATTCATAAGGAATATTATTATGTTTAAATTCAAGATTTCCAAGAAAACCTATGCGACGTGCAGAGTGGACTGCTATTATAGCAAGAGATAGGGGTGATGCACTTTTTAAGCCATTCAAAACGGCACTTGTGTGTTCGGCCTATTTCCCTGTTTCTGACATATACACCACCAATAAGGGCCTACATCGACTAACTGCAAATGCTAAACCTGTCTTAAAGGTAAGTCAGTTCATTTTAAACTGCATTCTTAAATTTATTTTAATGTATAGAGTCTGGCTAACCAAAAATTGTTGACAGATATTTCGTTGTTGTATCACTAATTGTCTATGATTTTAAAAAAGAGCTAAAAGTCAGTTGTCAATTTATATCATTCATTCAAATTGTTTGCGGTTTATAAGGGGTTTATTTTAAATATTTTTTATAATTTTAATACTGAGTGAGGTCCGCAAACTATTATTTAAGCTCGTAAATCATTACGACAATGTGCGAAGTCGACGTGTAGCGTTGCATAACGAAAAACAATGCGAAAAACTGCAATGTTTACAAGTCCTACACAAATGTAAACAAATTATGAGGTTGGAGCTCTATAAATATTTTGATACTTAGCATTTAGCATATTTGGCATAGTACTTATGTAATTTTTTTGGTGATGGATTTATATTACGGTATTATCGAGCTAGGTCTTATTTACACTACATTTCATTTTTCGCTTTGTTACAATGGTGAGAAAGTGTAAACATATGTGTTTATCGTTGACTGTACTTTATATAGTGGTAGAAATTATGTAAGCTGACTTTGAGTGCACGTCAACGTATATTTAACTTATATCCTTAGGTATCTTACGTGTGCACAGAAAATCAAAAATATTTTCTAGTATCATAACTATAACTCCTACTACACAAAGTGTGACCAGCCTAAGATTTTTTGAATTTCCCGCCAAACATTTGTGTAATATTTCAGTAGCCAGACTCTAGTTTAGTTAAATACTTTAAATAAAACCGGCCAAGTGCGAGTCGGACTCGCGTTCCACGGGTTCCGTACATTAAGTCCGACTCACGCTTGACTGCACATTTCTAATAGGTTTTTCCTGTCATCTATAGGTAAAGAACTATTTTGTGTATTTTTTTCATAATTTTAGACCCAGTAGTTTCGGAGATAAGAGGGGGGGGGGGTCATTTTTTGCCTATTTTCTTGAATAACTGCTAAACTATATATCCTAAAATAACAAAAAAAAATTAGATTCTTACAATGAGCTCTTTCATTTGATATGTAACACGATATAGTTTGAAAAACTTTATTTTTTAATTTTATCATTTACCCCCCAAAAATGGCCTCCATATTTAAAATTCATTTATTTACGTTACACGTCCATCTTTGGGTCACAAACTTACATATGTGTGCCAAATTTCAACTTAATTGGTCCAATAGTTTCGGAGAAAATAGGCTGTGACAGACGGACGGACAGACAGACACACGAGTGATCCTTTAAGGGTTCCCGATAAAATTAAACCATACCAAGAACCTGTGTACGTTAGTTATAATGAGTAATAACCGCGATAGTTTAAGGAAGAATATAAATGTTTTATTTCTTATTTTGATTTTTCTGTAAAATTATATTAAAGTATACCAAGCGACTCCATTCGTTCATTATTTTAGTTTGACGTAAATACAATGGTCACGTTACGTTAGTGCCATCGGACTAAATTTTTTAACAGTGTTGGTACCTCTGTTTGCAAATTTGACACTTAACGCTTACGACATTAAGCTCTTTTATGTACGAAACATTTATCTTGACTCAATATTTACGTAAGCGTTTTTATCATCAATGCAAATGATGCAAAACGTCATTGGGATCCACATTTGTTGACGTTTTTGTTCTGCTTTGTGTGTCTATTTCTTTTATATTAAGTCAGTGTAAAATAAAGATTTAAGTGGGGCTCCCATACAACAAACGTGATTTTTGACCGAAGTTAAGCAACGTCGGGCGGGGACAGTACTTGGATGGGTGACCGTTTTTTTGCTTGTTTTGCTCTATTTTTTGTTGATGGTGCGGAACCCTCCGTGCGCGAGTTCGACTCGCACTTGGCCGGTTTTTTTCTTCTTTGGTCAGAGTGCGCGCCTGCGCCTTATACTTAGCCGTTTAGACTCGCGACTCGGCTCGCGGCGCGTCTCGTGGCTCGCCGCGACACACTCGGCTTCGGCTTGTCAATTGGTTATAAACCTTATGCCGCGCCGTTAGTGTTTAAATTATATTAGCTCGACGAGCTTGCGAGCCACGAGACGAGTCGCGAGCCCACCGCTTACACTCGCGTCTCATGGCGCGGCTCGCGGCTCGTCTCGTGGCTCGCGCGAGAGTCTAAACCGGTTATTATGACCAAAATGTCATGCATAAGGTGCCATGTTATTAGACGTTTTTGTTCGGCTCGGCATTGTGTCTCTCATAGAATTAGAATAGACAAGAACAACTGTCAATCTTCAAAAGTGCGACCAAAAATGAAATGCAAGTGTGTGCGTAAATTGTCTATGTGAGATCAAAAATAGTGATGTCATGTTACAACATATTAATAATCTGTCGGTGTTTGATTGCTTTATCGACTACTTTTTCAAATGTATTATTTTAAACGTTAAAATTCTACGACATTATGATGTATAAAATAAACTAGAGATGCCCCGAATAGTGGTTTTGGCCGAATAACGAATACCGAATATTCGGCCCCTCTCTCGGCCGAATACCGAATATTCGGCATGACATGCGAACATTTTGAGTCACAATTATTATGAAACCTGATCGCTAACAAAGCTCAACCTTAGCTAAGATATATTTTTGTTGAAAAGCATTAATGAATAGAGTCAAACAAAACAGACTCATGATAAAAATGAAATGTTTTTTAATCAAGAAATGCTCAAAAAAGGGTGTTCGTATTTACCAACTTTCCAAGAACACAATATAAATATTCCTACATAGTTTTTGGTTATTTTTATTGTGCAATTTTTCTTTTTAAGTAGGTGCAACAGATATTCGGTATTCGGCCGAATAGTAGGCAACATTCGGCCTAATACCGAATATTCGGCAAAGTGGCCGAATAGGCCGAATACCGAATAGTTGCCGAATATTCGCGGAATAAAATCATTACAGCCTTATCTTAGTCTAACTCTTACTGTGTTGGAAAGTGAAGTTTAAATTTACTGCTAAACATCTGCACCTTCAAAATGGTATAACAATCGTTATTATTTGAAGTCGGTTATAAAGGTTAATATCTTAATTATGTCTCGTGAAGAAATGATTACATAGCTATTAATATACCGACAAGTTATCGATACTGTCATCTGAACATTTTGTCAAGCCCTAGCGTAAAGTAACAGTTTATGTTTTTACACAATATATTTTAAATTATTGAGTAATATGATAAAATATTAGCACACAAAGGAAGAAAAACTTATAATCAACTGTATAAACCGGCTTCTTACACTTTTTATGCTGTTAATTTGACAAAATATCGTTAAGAAAATTTCGCTCGGAATATCATTATTCCTCTGAAATAAGTATTTGCTAGGTTTATTTGGCCCCGTGACACTGAAATCCGGTACACTACAAGACACTATCTTCATTGTATTACTTTATCAAATAGTTTTCTTCCGAATTTGTGTATATTTTTCAAATTGAAAATTACGGTGATACGCTCTTGGCCGTCCGCGGCCGTCGTCAAATTCAAAAATGGTCACGTTTTCTCATTTGTAGTCTAACTCTTTCGCACTCATGCGATGTTCATATACGTGATGGCTTCCCTTTCGCACACTTCAGCTGTCTGTCAAGCGCGAGCGCGAAAATGACAAGTCTGTGGTGTCTCTATTTCTCATGATAAATACCTAAAATAAATAAAAATATCCGAGATTTGGTCAAAAGGTATTTTATTTAGAAAAATTATTTTGAAAATACTTATTTTGCATTTAGCATTTGAAATACAAAACGCAAAACTATTTGGTATTTTGCATTTGAAATAGTAAATCTGAAAAGTATTTTGCATTTTGTATTTAAATGCTTTTTTAAAACCATTTTGTACATCTCTGGTCGTGCTCTACCTATTTAGCTCTTAAGGTGACAGGTTAAGGTTAGGTATTTGCTGTATCTAATACAGATTTGTTAGCCGTTCGTCTGGCTCGCATTTGGTCCAGGTCGCTGTTTGTCCAGTTCGCGTTTGGTCCAATACGCAATTTGTCCTAAAATCCGGACCAAAAGCGAATTGACTTAGTAGCAGTTGGTCCCAATCGGAGTTCGTCATATACGCGTTTTGATACACTCGCTGCTCGCCCCAAATGCGGTTCGTCCTATACGCAAATAACCCTTTTTCGTCTTTCTTTGACTAATTGGACGTTTAAATATTGTATTAGCCTTTGTTTTACAAGGCCTTCAATAAGAAAATATACGAATGGTAACCACTCTCCTCTGCCTAAAATATGAGAATGAAATATTTATTACTAGCCTTAACCCGCGGCTTTGCCCGCGTTATCCCACGGGTACGCATTGCCGGGTTTTCAAGTGTCTCAATTCAAATCTTTATCGATCTGTACGCTAAGTTGTGTAAATCAATACATACTTACATATATATACATACATACGTATATATATATACATACATACGTATATATATATATATATATATAAAATAGTATGATTGTCAGTCTATAACACTCTCATACTTATTTAAGTACAGTCGAGTTCTACAGTATGTACTTATACACTTTATTGATCAAGTATGTGTCATATATAGCGATACGGTCAGTCGTGTACTTTTGGTCGATAAATTGTATTAGTAGATATTTTAGAACTGGAATGTAGCTAAAACACATTGTTGTCTGTTTGACGATGTCATTAATATTACGTTTAAATATAACGTCCAATTAGTCAAAGAAAGACGAAAAAGGGTTATTTGCGTATAGGACGAACCGCATTTGGGGCGAGCAGCGAATGTGTCAAAACGCGTACGGAAAGACGTGAACACAGTATTATTTTTGACCCAACTATAATTGTCGGTGGGGCCAACAGAGAAATGTGATGAAGGTGGGTGCAGTGCAGTGTAATCTGTTTTTATTTCATGTTCCAGGCTTCGCGTTCCTGCACATGGGCCCGTGCCTGAGCGACGAGGACGCCTTCCCCAACCTCATGCGCGGCGGCGACATCAGGCAGCGCAAGCGAGACGCCATCCAGCGATACGATACGCAACGCGGTGTAGAAGGTCGGTCCAAGTGTGTTATGCGCACGCATACCTACAGATGATGTAGCGCATAATCCTTTACCGAACGTTCGTGTTTGTCATGCTACTTCAGTCATTCAGTCAACCTCAGTACTGAGGGACGAGGACGCCTTCCCCAACCTCATGAGGGGCAGCGACATCAGGCAGCGCAACCGAGACGCCGTCCCGTCCACCGATACGATATGTCACAAAAAGTATATCTCTCTAAAACAAGATGGATTTCAGAAAACTTTTTACTACATTTTAGTCGTCAAGAACATCTACACCTTAATTAAAAAGATGTCAAGTTACTCGAGCTCACGGTTTATATATTTACTAATAATAGTAGGTCTATACATACGTACCACGTACAGTCACCAGCATAAATAAATGACTATGGGCAGCCGTGCAAAAATATCTGATGCTCCATTGGAGGCATAAGTATATGACGACACTACCTCGGTAAAAATATGTGATCCTTTGTGACCAGCAAAAATATCGTTAGTCTGTATCCGCATAAATATCGGATCGGGTCGCTTAAAAATATTTGATTACTCATAAAATTAAAAATTATGTGATTACTCTCATCTGGAATAAATATCTCTCCACTGTAAAAGCAAATACATCGGATGGACGACAGACCGCCTATTTATCTGACACGTTGGAAAATCACAAATATGTTATCGACCTTTAAAAACGAACCATACATGTTTGGTATAGAGCCGTAAATTGTATAAAGTGATTTGACAATTCACGAAAAGAGTGCCGACTTGTCATTGTATATGTCTGTCTCACATTATATTCTATCATCGATTTGACGGAATAAACTGGATATAATTTTGAATTGTAACGTATTGCAATCATGAATCTAGTATATAACTGGATCTGGCATGAGGGGTGGGGGAAATGACAAAACGGGATAGTCTTATGTATCTTTCAGTAGGAGTAGCAGCGAAAGCGCTATTATTGTTTGTCCTTGTCAGTCTCACAGGTTGACCTCTTCATCATTCTTTTTTATGTAAGAAGGAGGTTTATTACACATTGTCTATTAAAAGTCTACCTGAATTATGTCACAATTTAAAATTGCAAATGAAATATGTGAGACAGACATATGCAATGACAAGTCTGCACTCTTTTCGTGAATTGTCAAATCACTTCAAACAATGTAAGGCTCTATGCTATCCAGGTATGGTTCGTTTTTGCCGATTGATGACATATTTCATAATTTCGTGTCAGATATATAGGCGGTCCGTCTGCCATCCGATGTATTTGCATTCACATTGGAGAGATATTTATGCCAGATGAGAGTAATCACATAATTTTGATTTTTATGAGTAATCAAATATTTTTAAGCGATCCGATCCGATATTTATGCGGATACAGAGTAACGATGTTTTTGCCGGCCACAAAGCATCACATATTTTTACCGAGGTAGTGTCGTCATATACTTATGCCTCCAATGGAGCATCAGATATTTTTGCACGGCTGCCCACAGTCATATATTTTTGCTGGTGACTGTACGTACAGTCACCTGCAAATCCTGCAATAATATGTTACACAACGAAGGCCGCTAAAATATCTGACACGATCTTATTTGTAGAGCCATCCATAAAAGCATGTCATATATTTATGTTTGCGGCCTTCGAAGAGTAACATAACATTGAAGGTGATTGCAGGTATATATATGTATATTTATATATTATTTCCTACGCCGAGCATGTTCCGTAGGTACCTAATATAGGTATGTGTATTAATTCCTGCATCATAATTTCAAATGAAAATATTTTCTTGTTACTTACAAATTTATTTATACCTACTATTTAGAACGCGTTTTTATGAGTCGTCGGGTTTTAGCTACTGAACCATTTTCGGAAGTGAATAACAGATGCATTTTGTGTTCCAGGATGCGTAGACAAGATGCCAATCGTTAACGCTCGCTCGGTAGCAAAAGAAACGCAACGTTCTGTGTCTGTCGCACTAATATGGAAGAGTGATAGAGAGAGATAACTACGCTACGCTACACGCTACGGAGCGAACGTGAACGATTGACATGTTGTTAACGAACGCAGGAGCCTCCTGCGCGTGGTTTGTATTATTATTGTTCGCCATAGGCATGAGTCGAAAGTTTAGTCTACACGTGTGCTCGGAGGGTCGACCGCGAAGAACGAACATCAATATTTCGTTATCTGCCTCTCTATCGCACGGATACAGAGAATGATAGAGAGGCAGATAATGAAATTTCCATTTTGGTATGTCCATAAATTTGCGACAACGGTCACATGTTGAATTTGTTGGTTGGCATATACAGGTAGGTACAGCTTCGCAACACAATTATTCCTGCACCTTTTATTAGTGACAATCACAGGCTATGATGTAATTAATTTTAGTATACGATTTAAGTCGTCACCAATTACAAAATTAGTTAAAGTAGGTACCTATAATAGGTATAAATAATTAGTTATTAAGTATTATTTTCAGTAATTAATAGTCGTAGCTTTATAGTCGCTGTTCGTTTAGTTGCGTATGTTATTAATGTTGTAAGCTACGCTAGACTGACTCTTGTTAGTAAATGAAATGTTTTAAAATACATAGGTTGTTTTACTTCAATTACCTACCTACGTAGGTACTTAAAAATATTGCGAGTTATTTATTTAGCCGATGTATGTGTTCAGCAGGCACCGACAATGTCGTAGGCACCATCGCCCACACTGCAATGTTAACTGTACATCGGTGGACCTTATGCCTTTTGTAATAAGGCCCACCGATGTACGTTAGGAGTGTTGCTGTTTGTATGTTGACGGGTACGGGAGAAGATCATAATGTCATAATGTATTGTTTGTCATATGATCATTACTCCTAAAACTGAAACCGTTAACTTTTCAGGATTTTCGTAAGGTTATCCTGTAGGTAGATAGGTTAATTATTAGGTTAGGTTTGTTTAATGGCAATCCTGAAAAGTTACGCGTTTCTAAACCAAACAAATTATGACTAACGAAAATTCGGACATACAATACAAATACTCTTTATTGTACACCTCATTACAGAAAACAATACGGATAATACAGGAAGAAGAGGTTAAACAACAGGCGGTCTTATCGCTAAAAAGCGATCTCTTCCAGACAACCTTTAGGTAGCGGAAATTAATAAATTTATGTCATGTCAGTAGGTGTTTCATATTCAATATAAGAATTTTAGCACAGAAAAACACAATACAAAAACAGTATAACACAAATAAAAATAAAATAAAATAAGATACATATACATACACATATACATACACATACACAAATACATACATATATATATAAATATATGTGTAAATATGCCAGCTATAGGGAAAAGGAAACAGGTAAAAGTATTACGGAGCAGATAAAAAGTGAAGTTTAACAAGTCTCTTGAAAGAATTAGGAGACTGGGCGCACCTTACGTCTGCAGGCAGAGAATTCCATAGTCGAACAGATTGGAAAGTGAAAGAATTAGTATAGAATTTAGACGAGGATGACGGGACAGAAAGAAGAAAATTCTGGGAGGACCTAACCGAACGGAGATAGCTGTAACGGTTTTTGAGATAGCGGGGAGTTGCGGGGTTAAAAAGAATGGAATACAGAAGTGACAAAACGTGGGAGTTACGACGTAGGCGAATAGGGAGCCACTTGAGCTGCGACCGGAAGTGGGAGACATGGTCATATTTGCGTAGCCCAAATATAAACCGAATGCAGACATTTTGGATACGCTCAAGCTTATTAAGTTGCTCCTCAGTGAGATCGAGATAAGCAACGTCAGCGTAATCCAGAATAGGGAGGAGAAGAGTTTGTGCGAGGGCAATTCTAGTAGGAATGGGAAGGAAGCTTCGTAATCTCCTGAGGGAAGCAACTGCCGCGAACATCTTCCTGCTGACTTCGCCCACCTGAGGACCCCACGATAAGGTCCTATCCATAATGATGCCAAGGTTTTTTACCTTCTGCGAGTAGGGAATTAAAACGCCATTAAAGTAAATAGGTGAGAGGTTGTTAAAGTCAATTCTGGGAAGCAGTTTTGGGCTACCTATTATAATAGTCTGTGTCTTTGACGGATTAACTTTTAGGCCAAAACTGCGACTCCAATTTGAGATGTTGTCTAAGTCGCTATTCACTTTACGGATAGCAGACGTGAGTTCGCCAATAACGCCCTGTGAGTAAATCTGAAGATCGTCGGCATAAAGGTGATAATGTGAAGTTAGGTTAGAAGTAATTGAATTTATGAATATGGAGAACAACAAAGACAATATGACTTAAAACTTACAATAGAGACCCGACATACAACACAATATGACTTAAAACTTACAATAGAGACCCGATACAACCTATAAGTAATAAACTTAGCTGAAACCCCTTTTGCACGTACCTACAGTTTACACAAATGCGGTAAATTGATGATTACTTATCATTGACAACTATTTTCCTTAAAATTTATGAAAAATAAATGTATTTATGTTCGATTGCAGGGTCAATGGCAAGAATAGATAGCACTGATTTAAACTTTCACGATTTTTACACATTATTAAATTATACAACGGGACTTAATCGCGTATCTAAGTTTTAAGATTTACCTCCGACGTTTCGAGGACGGCGTTGTCCCCGTGGTCTCGGAGAAGACTGGCTTAAGTTGACATCAGCATCGTCCAACCGCGCGAGTTTTTCGAACTACCCGCACTTGGTCTTGTTTATCCGCTTGAACGTTTTGCGCACTAGGGATGTCACTCTGTCGACACACAACACTAACGATATTCGATTTATCGACTGTCGATATTCGTTTACGCTTACATTTACTAATGACTGGATTCCATGTGGATGAGATCTTGAAACCCTCGTCCCGATTGAAATTACTATGTTTTTTGATTTCAATGGCTTCCCGTACTTTCCTGCTGTAGAAATGACGATCCGTGGACAGGATTTTAGGGTTATGCAGCTCAATCCAGTGGTTTGGTCCTGACTCCAGTAAATGCTCAGCCACGGCAGACTTGTTCACCTGACGATTTACCTACCATACGATTACGATACGATTTACCTGAACATAGTAATTTCAATCGGGACGAGGGTTTCAAGATCTCATCCACATGGAATCCAGTCATTAGTAAATGTAAGCGTAAACGAATATCGACAGTCGATAAATCGAATATCGTTAGTGTTGTGTGTCGACAGAGTGACATCCCTAGTGCGCAAAACGTTCAAGCGGATAAACAAGACCAAGTGCGGGTAGTTCGAAAAACTCGCGCGGTTAGACGATGCTGATGTCAACTTAAGCCAGTCTTCTCCGAGACCACGGGGACAACGCCGTCCTCGAAACGTCGGAGGTAAATCTTAAAACGTAGATACGCGATTAAGTCCCGTTGTATAATTTAATAAGAATAGATAGTTTTGATAGGGATACTGCGAAGAACGCTAACTTCACCAACGGGTGCCCAACCTCGCCCAAGTAAAATATTAAAATAATGATTTTACCAAGAAAAATATATCCATTGGATTATCAATGAATAAATACCTAGAGCTGTGTAAAATTAGTTTTAAAGTACCTACAACTACATATAAAATTAAAAACCGGCCAAGTGCGAGTCGGACTCGCGTTCCAAGGGTTCCGTACATTACACAATTTTTAACAATGTATTTTTTATGTGAGACGTGAGTAAATGTCTATCAAAAACCCGTAGGGATCGGATCAAAAACGAAGTAATTAAGTCCGACTCACGCTTGACTACACATTTCTAATAGGTTTTCCTGTCATCTATAGGTAAAAAAGTATTTTGTGTATTTTTTTCAAAAATGTTAGACCCAATAGTTTCGGAGATAATGGGGGGGGGGGTCATTTTTAGGGTTCCGTAGCCAAATGGCAAAAAACGGAACCCTTATAGATTCGTCATGTCTGTCTGTCTGTCTGTCTGTCCGTCTGTCCGTCTGTCTGTCCGTCCGTATGTCACAGCCACTTTTCTCCGAAACTATAAGAACTATACTGTTGAAACTTCGTAAGTAGATGTATTTTGTAAACCGCATTAAGATTTTCATACAAAAATAGAAAAAAATCAATAAATTTTTGGGGTTCCCCATACTTCGAACTGAAACTCAAAATTTTTTTTTCATCAAACCCATACGTGTGGGGTATCTATGGATAGGTCTTCAAAAATGATATTGAGGTTTCTAATATCAGTTTTTTCTAAACTGAATAGTTTGCGCGAGAGACACTTCCAAAGTGGTAAAATGTGTGTCTTCTAAAATAAGAGAATGATAAAACTAAAAAAAATATATGATGTACATTACCATGTAAACTTCCACCGAAAATTGGTTTGAACGAGATCTAGTAAGTAGTTTTTTTTTTATACGTCTTAAATCGCCTAAATACGGAACCCTTCATGGGCGAGTCCGACTCGCACTTGGCCGCTTTTTTGTTTTGTCCATACTACAAGATGGGCTCCCAGAGACCTTGACGTCACGTTCCCTTACCGTTTTACTTAGGGCGTTTCGCGAGTGAAGTGCGACTGTCGGCTTTTGACTACAATTTCTGACTTTTGTGTTACTTTAATGCAACGGGTCCCATATAGACATTTGATCCTAAAAACAAACCCGATCGATTGATACCATAAATGAAAATTAGTCATGTAGCCTATTATCTGGTGCTTTATTTCATGCACGGGGTGAAATAATTTATTTTAAATGCAATATAATACCCTATTAAGGGGACGTATTTTTGTAAATATGTAATTTCTGATATTTAGAATCCGCACATCGATCTGCAATCGACCGCACGTCAAAATGGAGCAAATAATGATTACTATATATAGGTACCTACAACGAAGTCGATGTTACCTCATGACTAATAGGTAATTAAAAAGCAAAATCGTTCGTTAAATCAACTATTATTGTAAATAAAGGAAGTACCTACTGAAAAAAATATCTATTACACGTCTACGTACTCGGTAGCGACAAACTATGGCACCGTCATAGTCTGTCGCTACCGAGTCGGTGGAATCGGCTCAGACGGACTCTAGGTACCAAACGTTAGCACGTCGCAATGTTTACGAACGATCAGCCAAGTTCGGACGCGTGTTTAGAAGCATTGTAGTGTCGCGTGCATAGACTAGGAATCCTCTAGACTGAGTTTAGAGCGATTATTTCATGAAACCGATGCTGCCAAACATACGGGGGTGCGGGGGGACGAGATGAGCGAATCTCGTGCCGCGATCGGTCCGTTCAAAGACACGGACCGATCACGGCACGGGATTGACTCGAAGATGGAGTAAAATTACCGTATGAGTGGCAGAGGGCAGGGATCGGATACCGGTATTTTTTGTATGGGAACGGAAACGGTATTTTTTCGTTCTTTGCTAATTACTTCATTTCTAATTGAGCAATCTAATAATACGAAGCCGTACCCTAAAAACACAACTGAGTCCTACATTTTGAGTATAAAATAATTCGAAAAATATGGTTATTTCTAAGTTTTTGCAAAAAACCGGTTCCGATCCCTGGCAGAGGGGGTAGCGTTACTATGGTCAGTCTAGAGGATGTCTTGTCTGTGTGTCGCTAGGGCTCGGCGAGCTTGCCGTCGGCGGGCGGCTGGTCGGCGGCGGGCCCGGGCCCGGGCGGGCCCGGCTCCTCCTCGTCGTCGCGCGCGTACAGCTCGGGGTAGCCGGCCATGCACGCTTGCATCTCGCTGAACTTCTCGTAGCAGTCGCTGCCCTTCGGCTCCGCCTCGCTGCAACACGGACGAGCCGATTTATAAACGATTACCTAACAGATGAGCAGTAGAATAAGTGTCCAGTTAAACATTTCGTTTTTGGGACGGGCTTTTGTGGCCGACCGATTGTGAGGTGGGTGACGATGCGATATTATGGCACGACTGTAATGCGGAGTCGACGCTGCCGTAAGTGCCCCGTTTACCCTGCCTTACCTTACGAAGGTCGAGGACATAGTAAACGGATAGTAAAGCATGTGCGAGTCGAGTCCGGATTTGCCCTGAGGGTCGCGAAGTTGGAATCTTGACACGACGCGAATTTGTGGAGGAGTTTTGGCCGAAGGATGATGTCAAGTTTCGGCGGTTCCGCGGCCGACTCCCTGACACTGCGGGGTGGCGAAATGCATCGCGGCCATTGTGTGTGTTTTAGTTTTTAAGATACCTATGTTGTATAATATGTATGATGGGTTTGGCGCAGGCGCGCCGCGGGAACACTCGGGGTGGTCACCCGTAGTGGAAGCACTACAGCGGCGGCACTCGACCTGCGGCTCGCCGTATCACGTGGCCCGCCGGGTGATCCCGGTATCGATACGTAACTTTGTCATCCGAACGTCACTTTTAAGCGAACAAATTCAGCCCCAGTCGACGGAGCCGTCGGGGACAGCCACAGACAATCCAACCTCTAGACATAGCATAGTCGCGCTACCCCCTCTGCCACACATACGGTAGCGTTACTCCATCTTCGAGTCAATCCAGTGCCGTGATCGGTCCGTATCTTTGAACGGACCAATCACGGCACGGGATTCGCCCGCCTCGTCCCCGCGCACCCCCGTATTTTTGGCAGCATCGGTTTCATGAAAGAATTGGCCTAAGCTCAGTCTAGAGGTTGAATTGTCAGTGGGGACAGCACTCGGGGGGCGGCACCGCAGTCACCTGTAGTGGAAGCAGGAGAAGGCGTCCCTGAAGGGCCGCGCGCAGGGCCCGGTGGCCATGCCGCCGAGGCAGGGGCAGCCCCAGTTGATGGAGCCGTCGGGCAGCACGAGGCCGGCGGCGGGCGCGGGCGCGGGCAGCGACACGCGCGAGGGCTCGGCCAGCGCCGCCGGCGACGCGATCAGCACCACGTCCTTGCCGCCGGGGCCGCTCTCGATGCGGGACACCGACATGACGGACCTGCGACACAAATATTTGTGCCTCAGTTGGCGCTCGTTGCGTAAATGTGCCTTCCACAGTTGGGAGGAGCATTGAAAGGAGAGCATTGAGAGAGGAGAGCAGAGAGAGAGGAGGAGCTTTGGGAGGAGCTACGAAGTATGTACTGACGCTTCTATAATTTAATATTATGAAATAAATAAACCTAAGCGCGGGGGCGGCGAGCTGGCGCGCCGGGACCCGCACGAGCGCGCGCCCTCCTGCACGACAACAAGTGTACCTGTTGTATGAAGTGTACCTGTTGTTGTTGTGTGTTATATGAAGGCCTGCAGCGAGGCGGCGTGGCGCGCGACGCGGAGCGCGGGGGCGGCGAGCAGCAGCGCGGCGCGCGCGCGGGCGAGCTGGCGCGCCGGGACCCGCACGAGCGCGCGCCCTCCTGCACCACGACGACAACATGTGTTCTTACTTATCTTCCAGATATATACTATGATAGTTCGATAGGTCAGTATTGTACCCGATCCCGATCGTTCTGCCGTTGTACCGGTTTAGCACCAAAATGACGGATCAAATAGATGGAGCGATTGGGACGACTGAACTGTAATTTTATCTGGCATATAATTTCCCTTCGGCACTTTCATAGTTGCATGACTTGCATCCTTAAAGAGCCCCAGGGTTTGCTCTGGACGATGTGAAATACAGTCGAATACCCTATTATCGGAGTATTTGACTGTATTTAATAGTACATTATTGTCGAGGCTCGGAATTAAGTAACTCCTTGCTGGCTGAACGACCTTGTCGTCGGGTAGCTGCACAAATCTCTGTTTTGACATTTTGCTGGGACATCAGTTAGCCGCGACCACGACCAGTGAGACTTGTGTCGAAACGTCGGTAAATAAAGGTAATAAAATAAATTTCGGGATAGACCCGTCTATAAAAAATGTGACTTAATGTGTTAAAATTGGTCAAAACGCGAAGGTTTTAAATATTATACAGCCAGCGACGTTACCTGTGTGCGAGTACTGCACATGTACACAAACACGGCCAGCGACGTTACCTGTGTGCGAGTGCTGCACATGTACACAAACACGGCCAGCGACGTTACCTGTGTGCGAGTGCTGCACATGTACACAAACACGGCCAGCGACGTTACCTGTGTGCGAGTGCTGCACATGTACACAAACACGGCCAGCGACGTTACCTGTGTGCGAGTGCTGCACATGTACACAAACACGGCCAGCGACGTTACCTGTGTGCGAGTGCTGCACATGTACACAAACACGGCCAGCGACGTTACCTGTGTGCGAGTGCTGCACATGTACACAAACACGGCCAGCGACGTTACCTGTGTGCGAGTGCTGCACATGTACACAAACACGGCCAGCGACGTTACCTGTGTGCGAGTGCTGCACATGTTACACAAACACGGCCAGCGACGTTACCTGTGTGCGAGTGCTGCACATGTTACACAAACACGGCCAGCGACGTTACCTGTGTGCGACTGCTGCACAGTCAGCACGTCCAGAGGCAGCACAGAGCCGCACTCTCCAAACACTTCCCCGCAGGCCGCCTGTATAGTCTGCCGCACCTCAAGAGGCTCAATCTTATCTCCAATCCTGAAAGAATACAGTATGTTATTAGTTACAAATGTTACAATGTTATATATTATGTAATGCTAATGTCACTTAGTCCAGCATTATCTACTGATTTAGGATCAATGCCCAAATAAATAATAAATAAAATAAATAAATTGCGCGTAAGATCAAGTGCTCATAAGTCAAACCATATCACCTTTAGCCTAAGAAGAGAGATATCCTGCCACATTGCGAGTGTATCAAGTAGATACTAGCTAGGCGCCTTACATGGAAAACCCACATAAAACACAAATGCAACGAAATTACCCAAGAACCCAAAAATCTTCATTGGCTAATGGGACGCAACTCAACCCTGTCAGTGGACAATAACGAAGCTCCTATACAACGCAATCATTAAACCCATCTGGACATATGGGATCCAACTATGGGGAACTGCTAGCGACAGTAACATAATGTGTCTTCAAAGAGCACAGAGCGCCATCCTTCGAAATGATGAAGTGCACAACTATCTCAATATGCCCAGCGTCAAGGAAGAGATGAAAATTTACTAAGAATTACATTGAGCGCCTGGGTAGGCATCCAATTCTACTGGCTTCAAAATTACTGGACAAGACTGAAACAGTACAAATACTTAAAAGGAAGCACATCATGCAAAATGAAAGTAGTGGTTAAGTGAGACGATGGTCTCCTAAACCGAAATTTTAACAACTATAATATAGTTTATACAGCAAAACTATTTATATTTATTTTATTTTGTAAATGAAATATGGGTTTTAAGACCTGAAATTAATGATTTTTATTTATTCTATTTAAAACTGATTATAGTTGTTACCGACCGATGGCAGTTCTAAGCAGAAAAAAATAAACAAATAAATAAGTATTGGGACATTTTTACACAAATTGACTAAGCCCCACCCACAGTAAGCTCAAGAAGGCTTTGTGGGTACTCGGAGTCTCGGACAACAATATATGTACCATACATTATACATAATGTGTTAACCCGTGCGAAGCCGATAAGCCGATAACTAGGAAATACAAAGAAAACACTCATGACTCGGGAACAAATATCTGTGCTGTGGAATAAATGTGTGTGTGTGTGTGTGTGTGTGTTATCCAAGCCAATACAGACACGCACACAGCACACACATGTGAACTAAGTTCATTCTCTTTAATTACCAAATTTGTACAAAGTAAACAAATACTTAAAAAACTGAATGAACAATTTTAATAAGTACTACTCTCATTTATTTTGTAGAATGACAACTAAAAAAATATTTTATATCATAGGAACCCAGATATTAAATAAACATAAGTACCTAAATTACAATAGCCCCATGGGTGAATGACATTAACAATGTGCATTAGGCTTGGATTAGGTTCGCTTTTCAATTCATCGTCTGCATATAACACTGGAGATCTGTATTCTATTGCACAATGTTTACACTATCAGTGGCTATCAGACAAATTCGGAACTTACATTTTGTCAGAAATATAGTCAACTGGAGTAAACACGGGTTGTAAACACGGGCAGTATAAAGATAGCATGAAGGAACCACTGCCGGCTCTGCAATCTACAAATACCCCGCGTTTAGCTGAGAAAGTCGAAAAGCAATTGCAATAAAATCGGGCCACTCGCCTGACTCGCCGGTGTACTCACACGTCAATCTGCAGGTAGAAGTAGCGCGCACTCATTCGAAACTCGAAGGTAGCTTCACTGCACTCGCAGCGTGATATTCCGATACAAAACTGTTAAATGTTCGATCCAAAATAAAATTTTAGACATCCGCACTGCACGTTTTAAGGATATGAGTTATGAATACAGATCATATACAGATACACACAGGGTTGCCAACTCCAAATTTTTTTTACCCCTAGAGCTCAACTTAAAAACCCCTAAAACTGTACTATTGTTTTGGAAAATCCACTAAATAGAAAATAAAAGAAATTATGCGTTTAATTAATTCTTCCACTCCAGAACACATTCATTCTTACATTTTCCAGAATTTCGTACATTAAATCATTTTCAACTGGTTCGACATTTTGAAATAAAAAAAAAAATAAAAAATTCGCACCGCATCGCGACCTTGGAGCGGTTCTAGGAATAGCTCGTACTGGCGTGGGCTTCCACAGTCCACACCATCGCACCGAACCGTCAAAACGGTGCGATCCTAGTTTACATACTGCCGCACACGTGTGCCAGTGTTGCCAAGTGTCCAATATTTCCGTGTTTTTCAACGAATTTTTGCCATGAATCCCTTAAGATTTAATTTAAATTATTGTGGGTCCGCTTTTTTAGAGGTAGATGAAGGGCCTGAGGTAATATAGCTGGTCAAGCAAATCTTGTCAGTAAAAAAAGGCGCGAAATTTAAATTTTCTATAGAACGATATCCCTTCGCGCCTACATTTTTCAAATTTGCCGCCTTTTTCTACTGACAAGATCTGCTTGACCAGCTTTATAATACACTTTTATGCCTGAAAATCTTTGGGAATCTACGTCCTTAAAGCACTGCTTCCGCATTTTTGCAATTTCATCAACTGGCTACATTGCCGTCCAGTTTGGCATTGACATATTCCACTATCATAATTTGAAAATGACAGCTGTCAAACGGTGCGATGCAGCCTACACACTAGGGAAATTGGTGCGGAGCGCACCAGTATTATTACTTGTCAGTTGGTGCGACGTGCATGCCCATCGCACCACTATTAATAGTAATTATGTGCGATGGAAGCTTACACACTATCGATACGTGCGCCGCACCGCACTACTGTTACTACTTTAACGTGTGCACACCCGTCGTACTCAAGTTTGCCAACAAATCCAATAATCAACAGCCACGACGCCACAGAGCCAAAATAGAGCGCTAATAGCTTATTCACACGACACTTTTGGTGGGGCCCAATACCTATATCAAGCTTATAGCCGTAACAGACTACCGCACGTATACCCTGCCTTGACCCTCCTTGCATCTCCCTGATCCGCCGCAACGTACTTGCTTTTTATTATTAGGCCGGAACATACGGACTTTCTATTCGTCTTCCGTATGAAATGGCATGTGCAAATAAGCAAACCAGACAGCTGTATGAATGTGTATAGCGAAGTTCCGTTCACACATCATCATCATCATCATGGTCATTTCGTAAGGAAATCGGGTAAACATTCCGTATGTATGTGGCCGACCTAACACTGCCCGACCCGACAAGGGGGCCTGACCAAAAGGATGGTCTGAACCACATTTAAAGCGACGAAAGATCATACAATCACGTTACAATTCACTGTGTAGCGTAAATCGGAACGTTCAGCCGTGTATTTCCTTCTCAGTCGCACTTGCGAGTTCAAGCAACACAGAGTGGGATACACTAATATATCGAGAACGTTTCGTTTCCAGTATAGTATGTAGCTTCTCACATCGTGAACACTTTTAGAAAAATCCCTAAAAAATCCACTAAAAATATTTAGCCCCTAAAAAAACCACTAGGTGCTTTTTTTTCCCCTAAATTTAGTGGTAAAACCCCTAAGTTGGCACCCCTGGATACACAAATGTCAATAATGTCATAGTGACAATCTGCCTGACGGCTGCGTTTTGGTACTGCATGTATCAGATGCGTTTGGTTACAAGGTTCATTACAAACATTAATATGTATAGTGTGTCAAAGGACTGTCTTATTCAGGGCTGCCAGTACATAAATCTTGATTATACGATCCAGTGCCCGCAATTATACGAAATTCGATTGCATTATACGAGTACAAAATTAAAAAAAACGATTAATTTTAAATCGATTTTTTTTAAACTGGCGAAAATTGGCTTTCGCGGTAAGCCCCAAATTGCGGGGATCTTTCTCTTTTATTTACTCCAATGAAGGCGTAATAAGCGTGACAGATAACGATGCCCGCAATTTGCGAACTTAATATTTCGCGGTTATAGCCCACGTTGACGTGTATTTAAGTAGTTGCCGTTTCATTCAATCGTATTGGCACACTGTTTTTTAAAGCATGTCAGTAGTTTGACATCGGTGTTTTTTTTCGTATCCAATTATACTGATTGACCAACTATACGTAATGGATACGAAAAAAATTCTACGATCTGGCAGCCCTGGCCGCGTAGCCAACCTGCCAATCGCTTACGCTCCGTAGCGATCGAAACGCAACTGTCACTGTCGCACTAATATGAAAGAGTGATAGAGAGACACAAAGCGTTTCGTTGTCGAAGCGATAGCGATTGTCACCTTGGCTAGGCCGGCAGGTCTTATTTCAAACATAGACAGAGAGAGTCATACTATCTTTGTCTAACACTAGTAGGTACTAGCACCCAAAAGAAAAAGATGAGTATAGTTTTTTTTGTTCCTATTTACTGACAAATTGGTTTGACCAAATTGACCATCTATATAGCTGGTCAACCAAATCTTGTCAGTACAAAAAGGCGCGAAATTCAAATTTTCTATGGGACGATATCCCTTCGCGCCTACTTTTTTCAAATTTGCCGCCTTTTTTAACCGACTTCCAAATCTCAAAGAAGGAGGTTATCAATTCGGTTGTATGTTTTTTTTTATTTTTTTTATTTTTATTTTTTTTTATGTTTGTTACTCCATATCTCCGTCATTACTGGACCGATTTTGAAAATTCTTTTTTTGATTGTATGTATATGCATACAGATTGGTCCCGTTTTGGTCAAAACCCAGTTCTGATGATGGGATCCATGAGGAATCGAGGGAACTCCTCAAATCTTAAAGGCATACATATAGTGATTTTTGTGTTTTTATCAACAAATCAAGCATATACATTCAGAAACGTGACATTTGATGAAGTGGAACTGCTGATAATGATCAGAACAGAACTCTTCAACGACGCGTTCACGTTTGGCGATTTGTCCTCTTCGTTATGTTTGTTAAACAAGTTAAGTTTTTAAGCCACATTTTTGTCAAGCTCGAGTTCTGATGATGGGATCCATGAGGAATCGAGGGAACTCCTCAAATCTTAAAGGCGTGCGTATAGAGATTTTTGTATTTTCATCAGAAAATCAAGCATTTTTATTAAAAACTGTCGCATTTGATGAAATGGAACTGCTGATGATGATCAGAACAGAACTCTTCAACGACCCATAGTTCACGTTTGGCGATTTGTCCTCTTCGTTATGTTTGTTAAGCAAGTTTAGTTTTTAAGCCACATTTCTGTCAAGCTCGAGTTCTGATGATGAGATCCATAAGGAATCGAGGGAACTCCTCAAATCTTAAAGGCATACATATAGTGATTGTTGTGTTTTAATCAACAAATTAAGCATATACATTTAAAAAGTAACATTTGAGGAAGTGTAACTGCTGATGATGACCAGAACGAAACTCTTTAACGACGCATAGCTCGCGTTTGGCGATTTTTCCTTTTCGTTATGTTTGTTAAGCAAGTTAGGTTTTTAAGCCATATTTATGTCAAGCTCAAGTTCTGAACATGGGATCCATGAGAAATCGAGGGAACTCCTCAAATCTTAAAGGCACACGTATAGAATTTTCTGTATTTTCATCATAAAATAAAGCATTAACATTAAAAACTGTCGCATTTGATGAACTGGAACTGCTGATGATGATCAGAACAGAACTCTTCAACGACGCATAGTAGATGTTTGGTGATTTCGAATTTCGACTTTGACTTGGACTGGGACCCGGACTCGGATCCAGATCCGGCCTCGTACCCGGATCCGGTTCGGACCCGGACCCGGACCTGGACTCGGACTCGGACCTGGACTAGACCCGGACTCGGACCCGGACTCGGACACAGACCTTGACCCGGAAAACCACTATGATACCTAAACTAAACAAACTACTATGATTACCTACCATAAAATGTAGGTATAAAGTATGATGAGGCCAAACCCCTCCCGCTCAAACCCCCGTACACCGCACCGCATGCGCCGTTAAGTGGGTTAGGTTAGGTTTGAACTGCTATCCTCACAGAACCGAACAAAAGTGGGTTAGGTTAGGTTAGAACTGCGAGCCTTACAGAAACGAAATGCTACTAGAAAAGTGGGTGGTTTTACCTCCTTTTCTACATAGCGCACCATCTACAATAATCTTTCACCGGGCCGCATAGAAGTCGGTTTTTTTTTTCTTAAAAATTATCACTGTCAAGATCTGCTTGACCAAGTTTAAATTTCGGAATAAGTACGAGTATATATAGTTGGACAAACCAATTTGTCAATAAATAAAAACCAAAAAAAAGTATTTAGAGTAAAACTAGTACTAGTGTAAGACAAAGATCTAGGTATGATTCTCTCTGTCTATGTTTGAAATGAGACAGTCAAAACAAACTATAGTTATAGTTTATAGTAGGTATCATTTTCCTGGTTCTTACTGACTGACAAATTGGTTTGACCAACTATAGTTATTTGTTGTTTTATCCAAATGAACATTTTGTATTTTGTAATAGAGTTAAGCGGGCATTACATTATACAATTTGCAGAGCGCTAGCTCAGTAAGCGCACTAATTTAGCATAGTGTAAAGGCAGCTAGCCAGTTAGTGACCCAATCTAGTGCGATCGCATGTGCTCTGCCGCACTAGCGCTAACTAGCGCACTAGAACGCATAGTGTAAATGGTTTTAGCGCGCTTAGCTTAGCGCTTACTGTGCAAGGTCAGTTGTCGGCACGCCACCACCGACGCACTCGAATGTATGGATGGATGTTTTATTTATTGTATTTCAGTTCAAAATGACGCAGCCACAGACTAGGGAAAAGGAAGTACTGCTAAACATGATTGCACTTTATAAAGACATGCCATTTTTATGGGTTAAAAAACATAAAGATTACAATTAAAGATTTTTATTCGTGAAAATTGAACTAGACAACAGTGTTAAAACAATGCCAACTTTTTGATGTTTTGATGGTGCCATGATATACTAGCTCTGTTCGGAAGATGCGGTTCGATTCAACCAACATAAAGATACAGCTCAAAATTTTCATCAAATTACTTTGCCACTCTTGTGGATAAAACGCAACTTTACAAGGGGAAGACGAATATTATAGACCTCGTCTACAAAATCTCGCTTACCCCCACGTTGCACAGTGTAGGTACTATTTGATTGCATGATAGGTCCAAAATAAGAGCACAATTTTACAGCGTCGAGCGATGCCAATGGCACTTGTGCGCAGTTTGTAGATTTTGCAGTTGTAGCGACAACTCGAATATAAGCGCGAGTCGTTTATTTGCAGTTTGCAGCCGCGCTGATCCTCGAGCACGTACGACAGCTGTCGTGTTTCTGACGCGCTGCCCACCGCTTGTTGGTTAGCCTTACGTCCAGTTACCCCGCCTCATCATCCCGCAGTGTATGCCGCCGTAGCGATACGCTCGCAGCCAGCCTACCGCAGGCAGACTATTCGCAACTATGAGTGGAACGATTCTTCATCGCATTTTAATTAAGGCAAAAGCGCCGCCGGCGAGGGGGTGCTTATTGATGCTCGAAATTTAATCAGTCTGCAGAGGAAATAGTTTATGAACGGGAGGAAAATCTGCCTTTACGGAATATAGAGGCGCAGGATTTTATTCATTCTGTGCAACAGACCCTGTGCTTTCCTATTAGTTTTAAAAAGGGTAGGAAAAAGACTGCAAGACTAAAATTTGCACAAAGTTATTATTAGTTAAAAGTCAAACACTTCTTCGTGGCCAGGGCTATCTCTTGCCATGTCTGACGGGTATCATTAAGCGAAGCGAAGCGAGCCCTATCACTATTTGACAAACTATGCATTCTTGTGGTACACTTTACGGAAAAACCTTGGAGGATATAATCAAACGGAGACGCCATATCTGTAATTTTCTGTACAAAACAGTCTGCCGATTTTTGCGGGGGAAGGGAACGTCAAATGTATGCGTAACGTAAAAATAGACATGTCAGATAAACGTCAGTCCATACATTGTGTATGACCGTTGGCCGCCTATTTTCGACAGAGGGGAAAGCCTGTTAATGGCTACTCCGTTTAGTTGTATCCTCCAAGGGAAAAACTATTGTGCTAATGCCTAACAAGTTAACAACGGTGAATACAAAAAAGGGTTAAAATTTTGGATTCTGACCCATCTCGCTTCGCTCGGTTTAATTTGATTCCCAATTTAGCAATTAAGTTTCTCTGAATACTGGAACATTCAATCTTGATGTATATTCACTGCGGAGGTCAATTTACTCGTATGTTCTGTTCTGTGACGCCGATGAACTGATCAGTCATGTTGTGTTAGCAAACTTAAATCGGGTATTTTCAGTTCGAGAAACAGTTTTAGTGTTACTATTGCTTGGAACTGCCAAAATTATAAATAAAGATAAGCATATTAGGCCGTCTGTATAGGCCCTAAATCACTGAAGTTTGTTATAGGTGAACCAGGATCTATTGAGGGTGCGCCATGTTGCGGAATTTCACTGGAACTATTTTTTTCATACGGCACTGAATTGTCACCCTATACATGAGAATAACAGCGCCCTCTTGACAATTATCATATATTACTGGTCAGGCATAATACAAACTTCAGTGATTTAAGGCCGACCACAATCCGACTGCAACTTGTATGGAAACTGCACGCCGACTGCACGCCAATTGCAACGTCGGCGTGCAGTTCAACAAAATGACCCAGAACCCTGGCAATACCTAGTGGAACTGAGGTTTGGTGCAACATAGGCACACGCTGTTTTAGTAATTCGACACGTCTTGATGAGCACTTGGGAGAGCAGTACGATAAAGCTAATGCTGAACCCTGGCTGTACCTAGCGGAACTCAGGTTTGGTGCAACATAGACACACACTAGGTTGGACATCCGACTCGTCATGATGATCACTTGGTACAGCAGTACCCAAGATAGAGCTGATGCTGAACCCTGGCGGTGCCTAGTGGAGCTCGGGTTTAATACAACATATGTACACGCTGTTTTGGTCATCCGACTCGTCTTGATGAGCACTTAGGAGAGTAGTACCCAAGATAGAGCTGATGCTGAACCCTGGCTGTACCTAGTGGAACTCAGGTTTGGTGCAACATAGGCACACGCTGTTTTAGTCAATCGACACGTCTTGATGGGCATTTGGGAGAGCAGTACCCAGTACCCAAGATAGAGCTGATGAGCTGATGCTAAACCCTGGCTGTACCTAGTGGAACTCAGGTTTGGTGCAACATAGGCACACGCTGTTTTAGTCATTCGACACGTCTTGATGGGCATTTGAGAGAGCAGTACCCAAGATAGAGCTGATGAGCTGATGCTAAACCCTGGCTGTACCTAGTAGAACTCAGGTTTGGTGCAACATAGATACTTACACGCTGTTTTGGACATCCGACTCGTCAGAATGAGCACTTGGGAGAGCAGTACCCAAGATAGAGCTGATGCTGAACCCTGGCAGTACCTATTGGAACTCAGGTTTGGTGCAACATAGGCAAACGCTGTTTTGGTCCTCCGACTCGTTTTTTTGAGCACTTGGGAGATACCCAAGATAGAGCTGATGCTGAACCCTGGCAGTATCTAGTGGAGCTCGGGTTTGGTGCAACATAGACACACGCTGTTTTGGACATCCGACTCGTCTTTTTGGGCTCTTAGGACATACTCACGATAGAGCTGTAGCTGAACCCTGGCAGTATTTAGTGGAACTCACGTTTGTTGCAACATAGGCACACGCTGTTTTGGTCATCTCACTCGTCTTGATGAGCACTTAAGAGAGCAAATTATACGTAAGTTTATGTGCGGAACAGCATGATTACCGCCAGTAGGTGTGCAGATGGGATAGTTTTACGCTCAATTGTGTGGTGTGGACGCATAAATAAATTCAAGGACATTGGCTCGCTGACTCAACATTATATGTAGGAACGCCAGTTGGCTTCCTTACAAAAAGTACTGGGCGACAGTGTAGGATGTAATAAGCGCTTATGAAATTGTATATTACGTGTGGGTGATATTATTATTGGCAATTTGATTTTGTCGTCTGGACACGTTTTTAATGGACAAAGTAAAAGTTGTAACAGACAAGCGTACCGGACAGCGACCCGGGTCCAATTAGTAGGTATATTTCTTTCTTGCTCTCACTTATAGCTGCGTCCTTAACGGACTTATTACGTACCCACTCGATCGAACATGGAACAAGCCTCGGACTGGATCAAAGTCGCGGTCTGGTACGTTTAGGTAGAAAAACTCCGCGAGCAAGGGCTCGCGGAGTTTTTCTACCTAAACGTACCAGACCGCGACTTTGTAAGGACAAAGCTCTGTTTTTTGCTAGTTTACCTACATATTTAAAGTTGAATGTGAATTGTGTTTGACGACGCAACCCAAATAGGTACTTGGTTTCCGAATAGCGGCCGCGGCCGCGGTCACAGCCGTCACTAGCAGTTACGCGGCCACTAATAATTGCTGCCCAAGTTCTGCAGCGCATCCAACATGTTCGCGAAGTCACGCACGGATGGATTTGCAGCAATTTTGCGCAAAAAAGCAGCGTCTTTGTTGAGCAGAACGAGGGACAGCCCGAACAGCATCCTAAAGATGATAGCTGATCATGTGTGTTGTCCTGTAATTAATGAAATAATTTTAAATGTCAAATCTAATTTAGCTTTTAAGTACTAACATTATTTTTAAGAATGTACTAACAAATATAAGATCAGTGTTATCTTTATTGAATAAATAAATTGAAATTGAATTGAATAATTACTCAAACTACACACACATATCCAGCGCACAGCCGAGCAAACAATGCGGTCAAAATGCATGTGATAACGATACATGTAGAACAAGTCAGCTTTAAGAACTGGTGTCATGTCATTGGGTGGTTGTACCTAATAATCAGGGGTTGCAATTTACAAAAATACATTGGCGGACCGCGGGCTTGATCCTCGATTAGGCATAGGTATTAACTGTCACAAATGAGAGGGTCGGGCCATCTACGCGGTATATCTAAACGATGATAGAAATGAGAACATTATCGTTTCATTAGGTTCTGTGATACCGCGAGATGGTATCGGTTTGACAAATGCCTGCAATGATGTTTATTCTTTATATATGCACGCCGCGCCGTGCAAATCGCAACATCTGCATCGCGAAATATTACAGATAGGCTACAGCCAAGCTAATAAACATTATAATATGTAGGTATAATCCTATATATGACATATGTTACTATAGTAACGGCACCAGTCATGGGACATTTAAGAGGAAATTTGGAGTAATTGTGATATTTCCCTGATACATGTAAAAGTTCTACCGCTTAGCTTGTTAAAAGATGAATATCCTAACCTTCTTTCAAGTTTCAGGCGTTTCGTATCAAAGATACTGCAATTAGTTTCCACATAATTAATAAATTAAAAATATGATTTTTTTCTCCAGTCATGGACACCAAAGCTCCAGTAATGGAACCCCGGTAATGGACGTGGATCCAGTAATGGGCCCCCTATAATGGACATACCCTATCAGTATAAGATATTGGAATAGGGAATAATAAGTTTTTGGCAAAAAACTAGTTATTAGTCATTTTGGGTATAACCTTTTATGTAAGAATGTATTTTTCTTTCGACAGCCAACTAATACTCATCGAGACAACTCTAAGAAACCCAAACACAATTAGATTGCGTTTATCACAAGAGTTCCTATGGCCACCTCCTGTCTCCGTCATGAGATCAGGTCCATGTTATCATAATATTGCATCGTCATCCAATTTGCATACGTATCCAAAATTTCAACTTATTCGGAAATCCGAAAGTGGCTCAAATGCCATTTCCAAGATTTGAGCCACACTAACTAACATACAAACTAACAGAGCAAGTTAAATAAAAATATTAAATTATCCGAAGTCCGAGGAGACTGTAACGATGCACGTTACTATAGGCATCTAAATCAAAAGTATTATTTAAAATAATGTGAAATTAAGAAATTAACATAACATTTCTGTGCGCGACTGTACTTTCCGCCGAACGGCGATGTCAGCAGTTTTACCCTTCTTATACCACCGGCCATCACTCCGCGCCCCACTCTGCGCTCGATCGTCTTTCGGGATAGACGCTGCCGGTCGCGTTCACGGCCGTGTGCCGTGTCCTCTCACGCGCCGGCGCAAGTCTAAATAATATTTTTTTAAATCGGCAATGCTAGCCAAGTGTAGCTAAATCTTTAAAATTTGCTATAAGCAAATGATTTCAATACTAGTTAATTACTACCCGTCCCGCACCCCGTTTGGGTAAGTGTTGAACGTTACTTAGTTTTAAGAATCTAGTGTGCTAAATTATATTGTGCTAAAACGCTTATTTTCAGTACCTAGTGTTAATTGTGCCTTGCCTGTGTCATGTATTTTAAAATAATTCCTCTCTAGTAAGTGTTGTTAGCCGCCGCGTCGCGGCGTAACGGTAAAAGTACCGTTATAACATGGCGTCTCATACATTTTGCCCAGCGTGTTATTTAACTTCAGATTATTAATAGCCTTAGCTCACAAGCTTAGCTTATAGCATTTTTATCATTTTAGTTGATCCCCATTATTGTAATTTAATTTTCTAATCTTGCACTCTGCTTTTGGTACCTACTTGCCATATCACATAACCGCTGTAACTCCGTTCTGGTTATGAACACCCACCATCTACTTTTTGCTACTCCCTTGCTTGCTTAGCGTCATCGTTGGGGTTCATACCGAGCGGCCAATTAATACGTGGACATAAAGCTGGACGATGTACATTCCAGGGTGCAATTAGACGGCTTAAAACTACGGCAGCAGGGGGGACCTGCTGATCCGACCGCAGAGTAGGAGGCCCTCCAGAGGCTTCCCGGCTTCACGCACCAGCTGACCTCGGCGCTTCCCGAGACGTCCCGGCGTCCGAACACAGGGCTCGCACGACCACCTTGCCACGTCAGGGGAGTACCCACCTACGTCAGTGAAATCAGACAGGCTAATTTAAAATTTAACGGACCACTACCACGACCACCGCTCGGGTTATTTTTAATAAATTTATTTGTTATAAAGCGTTTGGGACTTTAATTTAAACCTCCCAACCTTAACCGCTTCAAGACCTCCTGACATAGTTTGTAACTACATTATACTTCTGTATTGTTTAAACATGAAATTACGCCATGGCAAGCATTATGTAAATTGTCCCATCATAGGAGGTATGCAGTTTTACAGCTCCTATAATGGGATTGGGCAAAATACCACTATTTTTATACATCTCTAGAGTTACAACATAGTGTGTTGTATACCTCATCTCATGGTAAATGCAATTAACAAAACACATTCTAGTTTACACCAAGTAATAATTAATTACAATTTAATATAAGAACTCACTTCTCTTAGCGAAGTTGTTAAGAATTCTTACTGATTATTTTTTCCAGTGACACGACAACTTTTGGGTTGGCGCCAAATTCTTAAAAAGTAACCGAAATTAATAAAAAGTCAAACTTAAACAGCTCTATAACTCTTATTTATGGTAAAATATTGCCAGTGTTTATAAACTACTTTTACATACTTATTTTAGAGGATTTGTGGTTTTATGTCCCATTACCGGTTCCACGTCCATTATAGGGTCCATTACATTATGTATGCTAGAGGCCGTTTGGTAGCTAGGTAATCTACATTTTAATTAGTGTGTACCATGTCTTTCACTACCTAGCGTAAATTAGCTCATTATTCTCATTTAAGTTGGTTCTGCTTTCTAGACTAGACAAATCTAATTAAGTCCACCAAACGAATAGCATTTAAGCTATCACAAAGTACAAAAATAAATACATTTCATAATCATATTATATCATTACTAATAAATGATTTTTATTAGTAATGATATATATGCATTTCAACACATTGACAAATTCTTAATATCTAAAATTTCTCTTAGGTATAAAATAAACTACAATTAGGTATTGACGGATTGAGTATCTCTTTCCTACGAGGGATAGCGTACGTAATACCTACAATGGATGTAAGACAGAAACGCAGGCAACGCACTCAACGCAGCACTAGAAATCCTCCTTATTACACCCAAACCGTCGAAGCGGATCGATAAGTTGCTTGTGAAAATTGCCTATCATCGTGCCTAATATTAAATATTTTTTGTATTCGACATGTATACCAACTAAAATGAGTGAATGTATCGGCACCTCCACGTCTGATTGTCAGTCCATGGCTCGTTTAGCACCAGCACCACATGTTCGTGTCCGCTCACACGCAAACTCCTAAATGCTTTTAGTTTTTTGTCCAAAACTGACATAGGTAATTCACGGTGGGCGTCGGGGATACAATCTGAAATCTGAACGTTTCTAAAATTAAAATGGCGCGGCATTACCCGCACGAAGCGAGATCATCACGCACGCTCGCCCTCCAGCCACAACTACCTACATTACCTAAGGTAAAACATGACATTTGTTCTTACATTGTATCGTGCAGTTATTTTAACTGTGCAGCAGGGGGACAGTTGTTACTCGCGTCAGCAGGAATGACCTACCACAACCCTGCACGGGTCCCCTGGGGGGTGCTATAAATCAGTAACGCCTTCCAAAGGCGTCTCTACAATCAGAGAGATACACTGTGTCGATCACAAATGTGAACGATCCTACAGATTACGAGCTCATTCATCGGACAGTCATCTCACGCAGATATTACCCAATTCCGAATTCGCATCTTCACGACAGTCTACTTATACATTTTTGAATTGGATTCACGTCAATGTTGTTGCCCGCACACCGTTTATTTTGTGCTCTTGAAAGCAGCGCTATTTATTCTATCAATATTTAAAGTACTAAGTTTTTGCTATATATGTATAGGACATCGGCAGTGTGCAGGTAGACGCCAGCAAACCCACCACAGCGCGCCAGCCATGCCAGGCTGCGGAAATCTACGCCCGGGGGACCATAGTAATTATACTCGCCTACCCAAACTAAACTCAACCTTAATCGGCTTTAGCTAAGTCTACTTTTATTTTTATCCTTAGCCTTCCTTTGACTGAAGTAACAGTGGAAAAACCAACCGTATGTGAAGGGAACAAGGTTGACGATAGCTTAATGTGGCGGGAAGTATGCGGCTCGCGAGGAATGGTCGGCGACGGGGCACGCCGGCCGCGGCGCGCTTTAATATTCCGCCTGCGTCATAGGTCTGCGTTATCGCTAGGTACCTACAAACTGCCTATGTTACACTGTTCTAAAAAGGCATGTACATACTTAAATAGGTATGTTACGAAAATATCTTATAAGTACCTCATGAAAATAAAAGGTAAAAGCGTGAAGTGTCCGCCCAGCCAGCTAACCGGCCGGCCACCGGCCACGGCCACATGATATGTATCACAAATCACAACCAGGCAGGGTCTAATTACTCCGCGCCGCTGCACGCTGCTATGCCTATTTTAAATAAAACATGGTTCTTCTGAAGGCTCGAACTTAGGTGGACTTTGTATGAGCTTCACCAGCTAACACTATCATCGTGCACCGTGCACAGTATAACATTGCGAATAGGTAGCTAGGTAATAACCCTGCGGTTGCAGGCTTCACCGCCACGCTCGCAACGCGCTCATAACTGCAGCCAGTCTCCCATACCAGCATAAAATAACCGCTGCCGTACGCGGCGAATCTAGACATGCCGTAGGTAAATGAGTGCGGTTTGAGCGCCGTCAGCGTCAGCGCCGCGCCGCTCGCATAAGCCACCGAATGACTGCTTGAGCTGACAGTATAGATTAAAGGTATTATAAATGAACGACTGGTTTGAGAACTCATGCACACACGTTACAATGTGATTAGTCCTACCGAGAATAGGTTGGTAAGGTAAGCTATACTAATAGTCTGCGTTGACAACGACAACGCGCAACTCTTTTAACTTAAGTTACATATGAGTTACGGATAGCCAGTCTAAATCGTATTTAAAAGCGTTAAATAATTGTCTACTAAAAGAAAATGTTGAAAACCTTAACTGAGAAAAACATACACTTAGGTGTAAAACTGTCCCAATAGTAGCATAATTATCAGTTAGTGTATGTAACTGTACATAATTAGGCATTAAAACACTCGTGTGATCCTATTAAGAAACTCACTAACGTTCGTTTCTTAAACCCATACCTACTCGTATTTTAATGCCTCTCATTGATTATGTAGCACTTGTAGCAGTCACATAAACTACTAACTATAGTAGAATGTGGAGAAGTTGCATGATGTCTCGAAACTCATGTTTTAAAGTAAGTAAGTAGGTTCATGTGTTGCGCGTGACACGGCAGGGCAGGGCGCATACCGCATCGCATCGTATTAGTCGAAATGTGCGAGTATTCGTCTTTTAACAACTCTTTGTGAAGATAAGTAAAAAAACCGGACAAGTGCAAGTCAGACTCGCCCACCGAGTATTCTGTGCAAATTTAACTTATTTTTTATTTATTTTTTATAGTTTTCAGATTTGTACACTTGTGTGTAATGGCTCCTCTACACGATGGGCCAACGCCGACCACTCCAATAAGGGACGCATTGATGCGTTAGAGGGAGCAAGTGATATTGCTATCTCATTCTACCGCATGGCTCCGTCCCTTGGAGTGGCCGGCGTTGGCGCATCGTGTAGAGGAGCCATAAGACGATATTATTTGGCCAAATATCATAGTTCTATTCAAGTCAACGGGAAGTAGGTTACCCTATAAATCTGAATAATTTGTAATCAACATTAAAACTGTTTATAGGATAATACAGTGCTCCTACGGACACTGAGTTGCCGTATATGGTTCTGTAAAGATCGAGCGTCCATTATAAAAGCTGTTCTAGGCAGTGTAGTTGTTAGAATTGGCCGTTCAGCCGGCGGCAGCGGCGCACCCGGCGCCATCAAAAGCTACGGCCAGATAAAAAGATTATGCATATTTATGAGTTTTATTATGACGCATAATGATACTCGTGCGGGCTCATTGGCAACGCCTGCGCTGCGCGTGACCAGCAGCGAGACTCAGTGCGGCTGCGGCCCTTTGTATAGGCAATTAAGTAATATACATAAACACAAACGCGCACTGTACCTACAATAATAGCTACTATTAGGTATCCTGCATGGCTGGGCCCGCTCCACGAAAGCTTGTAAACAAATCCTATTCTAATTAAATAATTCTAAAGGCGAATTCTGTTTTCACGAAATTGGCCCTTCCCTTCATTTTAGCGCTTATCGGACTGCAACCTGGAGAAGTGCAAAGATCACTCATCTAGGTAAGTATAGTTTCCTTCTCCTACTCCAAGATTGTCGCATATTATGCACTATTATAGTTTCATGAAAGTAACTAGGTAATACAAGCTTACAGAGATGTACAAAATGGTTTTAAAAAAGCATTTAAATACAAAATGCAAAATACTTTTCAGATTTACTATTTCAAATGCAAAATACCAAATAGTTTTGCGTTTTGTATTTCAAATGCTAAATGCAAAATAGGTATTTTCAAAATACTTTTTCAAAATAAAATACCTTTTGAGCAAATCTCAGATATTTTTATTTATTTTAGGTATTTATCATGAGAAATAGAGACACAATGCCGAGCCGAACAAAAACGTCTAATATCATGGCATGGCACCTTATGCATGACATTTTGGTCATATTTATCAGTACGCGTATCAATAAATTCTGTTATGGTATTAATAATAGTCCGTCGGTTCCTCTCTCTGCGGCCCTGAGGGCCTACCGCGAGCCACGTTCGAAGTGTTGCCTCTCTATCGCACTTGTAAATTCGTGCGTAAGTGTGACAGGGAGGCAACATGTCGAACGTGGTTCGCGGTAGACCCTCTGACCACCGGCAGCTTGGGCCCTGCCCCGCTGCTGGCGGCACCCTAGGTTAGGTTTTTTATAATGTGTTTATAATATTTTTTTATATTATTTTTGTAAGTGTTTTTATATTTTAATTTTATATACATATTGTAAAAAACCAACCTAAGAAGAGAAATAAATAAAGGAAATAATACTCACTTAAAATAATGTAAAAAACTAGACTAACGAAAAGAGAGCCATGGCTCCATTTTGTGACTTGTGTGGCCATTTATTTCGGTTGATTGTGCATCTAGTTCTTATTTTATTATTATTACACTTTTCTTTTATTAATAACAACTGGACTGGTATTGTTAAAAAGTGAAAAAAACATCAGTTTTTATTTATTACGCTTTTTAACAATACCAGCCAGCCTATTATGGATAGCTTTATCCATCTTTATCCACGTGATAAAATAACTGTCACTGTTTAACACCGTGGGAAAGAAAGTGACGGATACCGTTTTATCACGCTGTCACGTAGACAAGAACGACCATCATATCCGTACAGGGGGCCGATTTTTGAATTTCGATCGCTCGATTTCGTCACTCGAAAATCGGTGGAAAACGGCGAGATGCTGATTTTTGAAATACGAGCGATATAAATTGTGAATTTAGTGGTATTGACCACTAGTTTTTGATTCTATTAGTAGAATTTACATGCCTAGTAGTGGAGATATTACTGAACGAAATACACGAAATCGAGCGGTCGAATTTCAAAAATCGGCCTCCTGGCGCTGGCGCCAGGCGCTAGCAGGCGCCTCTATCGGTCAAATTCGGCAATACAAGCGTCATTCGTTCATTTCATTTTGTTTGACTGGTAATGTTGGCTAAACTTAATCACAAAGTATTTTGCATTTTGAAATGAATATTAAAAATGCAAAATACGTCTCGAAAAGTATTTCAAATAAAATACAAAATGGTTTTTACTAAAAGGCATTTAAATGCAAAATACAAAATAGGTATTTTGCATTTTGTATTTGCATTTTAAATAGAAGTATTTCAAATAAATCGCATCTCTGCAAGCTTATCATCTTAGTTAGGGCCTTATAGGCCGTTTCTCAAACTACCAAGCAGATGTTAATTAATACATATATGTTTAAATACGTTCAGCAATGATGTACACAAATCATAATTTAAGTAGGTATGCAGGTCACTGATTATTCTGAGCTCGAGGTCTTTGCCTCCCTCCGGCTATCGAGGAAATCGAAAAGTATAGGTATAAGGTATACCATACCATACCATATCCATATCCATATTTATTCTAAATACATTAGGTTTTCGAGCAACATGGGCACAGACAGACAATTCGAATTTCAATGTTCGCGGTACTCGCGGTAGCCCCCCAGGGTCGTTTCGATCACAGATATTATCTGTGGGACTGTGGCTTTGATAATAACCGGCAAAAGAGAGTTCCCCGGCGTCCACTGCACAAAAGAATAATGAATCGAGAGCGCAAGATAAGCGCGGCTATATTATTGTGCCATTTGTGCGTGCTCCGGCAATCCTGACCCTTTGTGGGCATCGAGCACCCGCATTTCCATATTTGAATCTGCCAAGTGCGGACAAGCTCTCTGGCCGTCCCTGGCGTGGATCACTGACTGCGATAGCGCGGGCGAAGCTAGAGATCTCTGGTTTTCCAGTAGGTAAAGTCGAGACTCGGTGTAACGGGCCCTACGGGCACGGGCACTAAGAAGTGCGCCAGTTCGCGCAAATCGCGTTTGTGCACATGTTGTTCCCTCAGCATTCTATAGGCAATTAGGCAGGCCTATCTTTTACTTTAGAAATGTTTGGATATTTCGTACTGATTGCTACGAGCCTAGATTGAAGCCACGACTTCCGGTTTAGAACCCGCACGCCATACCAATAGTCCACCTGCAGTCATATTAATCCTTTATTGGGCAACTTTAATAGGTACATATTATAATGGCAAAAATTACCAGCCAACAACAACATCGTCTTATCCAAAAATTTTTTTCTAATTCAGAATTATTTGGGCTTTAAAGAGGCGATGAGGCTTGAATCGTGTAAGTATTTTATCTTGACCGTAAAAGACCGTAAAATGCATGATAGGAGAGGGCACATTACAGTGGTTGACTATAAACGATGGGAATGGCAGACACCCTCGCAACGGCGAATGTCAGCCGGCGGCGCGCTGACGTCACGAGCGCACGAATACGCAGACTAGACGGGCGGACGCCCTGCGGATCCAATCCTACGACCAAGCAGACGTTGCAGATAGCCATCGAGGCGAGATCGAGGCTATTCGTCGAGCCGTGGTTGAGCAGAATTTGTGGGAACACTAGATTGACATCGTGTGTTTTAACGGAAACACAGAATTGTTCTGATAAGAACAGTTTGCGATCGACTGACAACTCTGCGATTAAACAGAGAAACAGGACGTGCCCTGAGAAGGGCAGTTTGCGTGCTCTGAAAAGAGCAGTTTTATATCGTCCTGAGAAGGACGGTTTAATATCCGGAGCCTGCAGCATCCCCGTCGGACTCGTCGTGTCTTCAACCAGCGAGAGCGTAGCAGCGGAGCGAGACACGGCGCACGACGAGACGATGTTGACTCCACGGCGGCCGGCGAGCGAAAGGACCGCAGCCGGCGCAGAATTCAGTTTTATTGAGAGCGACTCGCGCCGCGCATGCGCAGTGGCACGCGCGCGCGCACACTCTTCCGCGCGCCCCGCGCGGGGAACTATCTCTGTCTCACTTTATTGTAAATATGTCTCTTTCTTTGATTTTTGTATATATACCGTGTTTTATGTAAATAAAGGCTATTCTATTCTTGTACTTACAAACAAGCGTTTGAATATTACTAACCTTCTGATAACAATATTGGCCCCAGTCAGCCATAGTGGTGACCACCGACTCTGGATAAGAAGAAAGAAGAGGATCACAACCAAGAACATGGGTCCCGATGACGAGAAAAAAAGCGATGCCCCGGCGGAAGAAACCAGCCCATCTCCGGCAGCAGCACTCCTATCTCACGATGTAGCGGCGATATCACTCTCTCTGCGTGTCCCACCGTTCTGGCGAGACCAGCCAATACTCTGGTTCTGCAGTTTCGAGGCGGCCACTGCAGAGCTGAAGAGGAGCCAGGCGCAACTCGCGCAGATGGTGATCGCGCAGCTGGAAAAACAAGACATACAGAACATAAGCGATCTCATCTACTCCCCGCCAGAAGAGAACTACTACACCGTAATTAAGAACCGGCTTATCTCTGTGTACGAAGAGAGCAACAGCGCCCAGACGAAGAAGCTGTTATCCCAAGTCGAGCTCGGAGAGCAGAAGCCCAGTCAGCTGTTACGACGCATGAAGACGCTCAACAAAGAAAAGTTTCCCGAGACTACCATACAGATGATGTGGCTAGATCATCTCCCGCCACACATACGCTCCGTGCTTACCGTCAGCGAAGCTTTCAAAATTAAAACTACGTTGGAGGACCTCGCGCTGCTCGCCGACAAAATGTTGGAGCACACGCCAACATCGTCGCACCAGATCGCCGCAGTCTCTTCTCCCGCAGTCCTACCACCTTCGCTGCTACCGCCACCACCACCTCAACCGTCTACGTCAGCTCTCGACACCCAGTACCTCATCGGCGAGATAAGAAGGCTATCACTTGAAGTCGCCGAGCTCCGTTCGAGACCGCGCGAAAACTATAATCAACGCTACAGCCGCTCAAACCGCCGTTTCCCATCACGTTCACGGAACCAATCTCAAGACCGAAGCCCACGAAGCCGCAGAAGCTCGCCGATGCCGTACTGCCATTACCACCGTCGATTTGGTATGGACGCCCAGAAATGTGCACAGCCGTGCAGTTTCAAACCAATCCCGGCAACTCCGACATCGGAAAACTTAGCGTAACGTTGGCTGCGGCGGAAACCGGCGTTACCACCAAATCACACCGCCTCTTCGTACGAGACCGAGCTACCAAACTCGTCTTCTTGGTAGACACTGGGGCGAACATCTCCGTCCTACCAAGAACACCCGGCACGAAGGCGCAAGCTCTACCTTTCCAACTGTACGCCGCCAATAATACAGTTATACCTACCTACGGCGAGAAGACGCTGGAGCTCGATCTCAATCTACGAAGACCATTCCGATGGAAGTTCATCATCGCTGCAGTGTCGAAGCCCATCATCGGTGCAGACTTCCTGGCCTACCACTACATCATAGTCGACATCACCAGGAGACGACTGATCGACGGCAAGACCCTACTATATACGGACGCACAACTCTGTACTGCAAACATACCTACCGTGCGCAGTATAGACGTGAAACAATCGTACCACAACATACTTGCCGACTACCCTGGTACAACTCGTCTCACCTCCATGAAGCTCAGCCCGAAACACAACGTTGAACATTTCATCGAAACAACCGGACCACCACTTCACTGCAGACCACGTCCGATTGCACCGCACCGCTACGAACTCGTGAAGAAAGAATTTGCCAACATGATGGAACAGGGCCTATGCAGACCAAGCAAAAGCCCTTGGGCATCACCTCTTCACGTCGTACCGAAGAAGAATGGCGAATTACGTGTGTGTGGCGATTACCGACGGCTTAACGCAATCACTAAGCCCGACCGCTACCCAATCCCACGCATACGTGATTTTACCTACCAACTCGCCGGCAAGCAAACATTCTCGACCTTGGATCTCAACCGCGCCTACCAACAACTACCAATAGCAGCTCAAGACGTCGAAAAGAGCGAAATGCTACAAAATATATAGATGATATGACCGATATATTATCAATTAAGTATCATAGAATTCAATAGCAAAATACCTAAATTATTTTATATTTTCTGCTTAGGCCAAAAATTTGGACTCTCCTTTATTATTACAGTTTATACTTTAGGTATAAACTCACCTACAGTTAGTTGACAGAGTATAGGACCTGAGGAACCAATAATCCACCGACTACTTTCCATTACAGTAGTCGGGCAATAATGTCCGGCCTGCGGGCGCCGCGGGAGTTCACAAGCGACCCATTCTTTCTCGGTCCTTACAAATTCGTCTTTCAATAAAATTGCGAGTCTCAAACACGCAAGATAGTCCTTCTATTTTCATATTGCTTGAATTGCTTCACTCGTCTGAATGAGATTAATTCCAATTCTGATCTGACCTCTAGGTTCCAAGCAATTATTTATTTGTTATATATAGTCTGTTGATAGTTGATACAGGAGAAGGTTACTCTCTGGTCGGCTAACAGCGCAGCAGCGGATGTACCTAATATTTGCGAAGAAATAGCGAAGTCCGTCGGTCTGTGTCGCAGTTGCGGCGGACTTGGAAGAGCAGTTATGAATTATCTATGAGCTTAATATTGCGCAGTTGCGCACCTATAGGAAAGATTCGCAATAAATACCGATGGTATCGAGCGGGACTCCCATCCCGACGGCACATGACTCGATGTATATATCAGATTGCTCAAAGGTTAATCCACAACAACGTTTTTAAGTAATATCAGTACATTTTATAGCCTATGCAGCCAGTATTTTAGCGTTTGAAGTTATAAATTTATTTCGTATTTGACGAGATTAGAAATGAGACCAATACAACCATCAAGTAGGTAACCACTACGGTACATGTTGGTATGTAGGACAACATCAAACTTTGATAAATGCACTATTTATATTTGATAATTAAATGCACTATTTATATTGCATTTTATTCGTAAAACATATTTGCTAGTCGCGGGGTGCAATATTTTGTCCCATATATGGTGTTTCTGTACCTATCATAAATACAATCTACACCTACAGCGAGAAAGCCCACGACACGCAGTGCATAAAGCAGCGAATTTACAACGGCTCACGACCCGACCTCAGTCCCGACTAGCACTAACAGCAACACCCTTTACTGACCTCTGGTAGACCTTATGTCGTTGTAAAAAGGGCTACGATTGGTTAACGTGTCGACGATTTTATATTATTTACCGGCACTGCATCTTTGTGCTTGTAATGTAATCAGATCGAACTCTTTGATAGCGAAGCCATGCTACGCATAAAACTCTGCAAACGCCAAATGTTTCATTCAATAAGATTTTTTAGTGTAATCTAGTCGAAGTCAATAGCTCTCATCTAAACTAAGCAGGTAATTAGGACACCATGTCTAGGGAAGTACCAGAATCCCCCACAAATCGATGAATTCAAACTCAAACATTTATTCAGCAAAAAGGCCACTTTTACTCAACTTTTACTTGTCAAATTTAATTTCTTTTTTAATTTACACGCCATAAAAATTCCTAAAAAATACAAAATGCAATTAACCTACAAATATGGAATCAATGAAATATTAGATAATTTATTAGAAAATAAATGTACCTATATAGTTTCTAAATCGGGGAATCTAATGGGTGACCCTGGAGTGAGCGGGGGCGGGGGTTTCGAAATGCCTAGGCCGGCCGTCAAAATGTATCCGGCACTGGAAATAAGATATCATCCTTAAACAACTAATGACGCTTCCGGTTGCGTCTGTCCACTGTCCACTGCCCACTATCCACTGCCCACTGTCCACTGCCCACGGACGACACCACACGCCTCACGCCGTTATCAGTGTACATTGTACAAGCAGGGCTGCCAGATCGTAGAATTGGATACGAAATTCGTATAATGGAATTTTTTTCGTATCTATTACGTATAGGTGGTCAATCGGTATAATTGGATACGAAAATAAAACACCGATGTCAAACTACTGACAATACTTCAAAAATAGTGTGTCAATATTGTTATATAGCTGGTCAACCAAATCTTGTCAGTAAATAGGAACCAAAAAAACTATACTCATCCTTTTCTTTTGGGTGCTAGTACTAGTGTAAGACAAAGATAGTATGAATCTCTCTGTCTATGTTTGAAATGGAACAGTCCTTTGACACACTATAAAAGTTAATGGAACCGTACGTCAACGTCAGGGCAATAGGTAATTGCAAAAATCGAAGATCGCAAATTGCGGGCGTCCCTCTCTGTCACTATTTAATAATAGTGACAGAGGAGCCTTCATAGGAGTAAAAAGACAAAGACCCCGCGATTTGCGAATTTCGGCCTTCGTGGTAAGACCCCAGTTTTTCAAAATATCGATTTAATATTATTCGTTTTTAGGGTTCCGTAGCCAAATGGCAAAAAACGGAACCCTTATAGATTCGTCATGTCTGTCTGTCTGTCTGTCCGTCTGTCCGTCTGTCCGTCTGTCTGTCCGTCCGTATGTCACAGCCACTTTTCTCCGAAACTATAAGAACTATACTGTTGAAACTTGGTAAGTAGATGTATTCTGTGAACCGCATTAAGATTTTCACACAAAAATAGAAAAAAAATTATAAATTTTTGGGGTTCCCCATACTTTGAACTGAAACTCAAAAAATTTTTTTTTCATCAAACCCATACGTGTGGGGTATCTATGGATAGGTCTTCAAAAATGATATTGAGGTTTCTAATATCATTTTTTTCTAAACTGAATAGTTTGCGCGAGAGACACTTCCAAAGTGGTAAAATGTGTGTCCCCCCCCCTGTAACTTCTAAAATAAGAGAATGATAAAACTAAAAAAAATATATGATGTACATTACCATGTAAACTTCCACCGAAAATTAGTTTGAACGAGATCTAGTAAGTAGTTTTTTTTTATACGTCTAAAATCGCCTAAATACGGAACCCTTCATGGGCGAGTCCGACTCGCACTTGGCCGCTTTTTTTTAATTGTGCTCTCGTATAATGTAATCGAATTTCGTATAATTGCAGGCACTGGATCGTATAATCAAAAACTATGTACTGGCAGCCCTTTAGCCTACGTGTTTTTCCATTTCCACGCCGAACGCAGGCGAGTCTGTAACCAATAAGACAAGCGACTTGAAATAGTCGTAGTTCTATTCGATGAACTAGCCTAATTATAGCCATTTTACAGTATAGCCTGACCAGTAATATATGATAATTGTCAAGAGGGCGCTGTTATTCTCATGTATAGGGTGACAATTCAGTGTAGTATGAAAAAATTAGTTCCAGTGCAATTCCGCAACATGGCGCACCCTCAATAGATCCTGGTTCACCTATACCTTAAGCGAATAATCAAGACAATCCACTAAGCCTAAAGTTATTGGCAATAAGAATAAGACTTATTTAGACGATGTTGATATTTGATAATAAGCTTATTGGATAGTGTCAGTCATTTGACTCGATTACTAGGAATGAGTACTACACCATATTATAGGTTCTGTGGTGTTATCTCCGTCCGTCGCCCACTTTCCGTCTTGTCCCGCGGCCCACTCGACGTGTGGGCACTGGCCCGGTCCTCCGCTGTCAAGACTTATCAGTGAGACAGAGCTAGAGTTGGACGAGCTAACTTTGCATGGCATTACCAATGACAAAGTGTGGCTATAATGTCATCATTTTTGTTAAATTTCTGTGAAAATATGTAAGTATGTAAAATATGACTCTCATATTTTGTTTTGTTCAAGTATTTGCAAAGCAGCTGAAAAATAGCACGTCCCATTTATTACTGTCGCGGGCAGTGCTCTCATTTGCCAACTATGCTGACAAAGCCCCTACGAACACCCTGCCATAGCGATATCCCAGCTTGCTGTAACGTGAATGTACACATGTTCGCTATAACCATTAGCACTGTCTTTATCGGTACGAGTAAGTGCACGTGCGGGTTGCAGGCGTTAGTGAACGACACTATGCCGTCAGCACAGCGCCAACCAGACCCCTGCATGGTGCTAGTGTCGTGTGGTTATCTGCCGAACCACAGACTAGGTACATCTTTATGGCCGAACCCTACACCGGAACAGCTCTGCTAGGTGACGCACCGCAGCAGAACACTGTGTAGCAAAAGTAAACATTTTTGGTATAGTCACGAAACGCGATTGTTGAGCCATTTAGGGTTCTAGCTAAAATACCCATTCCATGGCGTAAGTGAACAACCAATTTTAGGTTTTTTATTACGTACTCGTGTTAACAGTGCCCAGCCAGGGTCTAGAACCACCTGATATAAAGTACCTAATAGTGGTTAATATTGGTACCGCGACAGTTTAAGTTAGTAACTACTGTACCATACGTTTTACCGTAGGTAACTTGGTTGTCAAAATATAATAAATATGCAGTTATGTATACGGTGACTACATACGACGCGGGACGTTTTGTGATTGTCCCGGAGCGTGACTGCGAGCGCTCGGCAAATGGAATTAGCACTTACGGCGAGACGTGCGCCGGTCACGAACAATTAGACAAGCCTTCTGCCTTCCACTGGCTTCGGAGACCCTACCAACAACCATTTCGATCGTATACGTTCATCTGTTTGCCTCTCTATTCCTCGAAAGCAAGAGCGATAGAGAAGGAGATACTTAACGAAATGTCGATGATCGGAGGACAAATAACGCACCGTATCGAGACTCGAGAGCATACATAAGAAAGAGATATTGAACAGTAATTTAGTCTCCCGTCTGTTAAATTTAATATGTAGGTACCCTTAGAATACTAAACTTATCGCTATATATTGTGATAAACTATATATAGTTTATTAGTAGCCTTTCGGCCTCTGCTGCAGTGGCAAACATCGGGGAGCTATATTATTACCTATTTTATGTGCGATAAGCTTCAAAGCTCATTCAAATGAATCACAAAATTCTACTCGGCTCGCTATTACCTACATTACACATTAGTAAGTACTCGTAAGTACGAAAAAAATGTATGTTACAAGACCACACACCCTTATTTATGACCAGTTTCAACAAAAGTTCAGCTTCGTTTTGTTTAATTCAATGTATATATCGGATATTACATGCAGTAAGTTGTTTTATGTAAGTAAGTAAAATTGTACATAATTGTGAGGTAGATAAAGCATCTGTGCCCGACAGTACTAACATAACAGACGCGGCGCAACTATTACTCGTAAGATTACGCTGTCATACCCGGAGGGGGCGGGGCGGAGGGTCGCACCGTGTGTCCGGGACAATGTCCGGGACATGGGACACGGTCTGGGCGGGGCGCCACGCCGGCACTTTAGCCGGGACAAACATTTAGGCTAAATCTTCTCTGTTCACGACAGGAGGGAAGTTAGCATTAAATAGGCTTTCTCATACTATGGGGTGGAACTCGACTTACCTTTATATTCGTATAATAATTATAATGAGAAAGGCATACGACTGTCCCGCTAAGGATCTTTTTAGGGAGTCGAAGATTATCACCCTGCCTGGCGCATACATACTTAACGCCTGCAAATATGTGAGAGCAAACCTGAACACATACACCACTCATTCCAGTACCCGTCGAAGTAATGTTCTGGTCGTGCCGCGTTGCAGATTCGCAAAAACTCGAGGGTCGCTCGGTGTCACGGGTGCAAGATTATATAACTCACTACCTATGGAGATTAAATTAGTACAAAGCGATGTTGTTTTTGCAAATCGCCTAAAAACATTATTAACAAGCCTCGCTTGCTATACCATTGACGAATTTGTCGAAGTGTGTAGTGACCCAAATATTTAAATTTAAGTTACGAACCTTATTGTCAAACCTGCTTAGAAAATAATGCAATGCATGCAGAAGTAATTTAGTACCTATCTACGTGTTAAATACTTATCTACCTAAGATCTAGTGTATAAATTGTTTATGTACCTTATCTGACATGTAAAACATTATGTTTTATGAATAAATAATCAATAAATCAATCAATCAATCAATGGCATTCGCCTTAAATGCTATTTTAAAACGAAACTCAAGAATTATCTTTAAATGGTCATCTGGTGTGGATTCATGAACTACGTTGAAAATCTACCATATCTAGGTCTACCAATAATACCCATCCCCTGTGTGTAATCATAATCATAATCATAATCATAATAATTTATTGATAATATAAAATTACATGTCAAATAAATACATAGGTTACAGTGTGTAACTACAGTATTATGTTTAAGTACCTTAAATAATTAATTAATTAAATAGCTCCTTGTGGTCGTAGAACGTCTGCTCGAGAAGCCATTTTTTAAGTTTTGATTTAAAAAGTGACGCACTTTGTGCTGTTATAATTTCCCGCGGTAGATGATTGTACACCTTACGGCTCATGACGTGGGTGAGTTTTTTGGACTTGGCTAGTTTATGCGGCTCGATTCGCAGGAGTCCCGCGCGTGCATTACGAGTCTCGTATCTTCGCGGGGGTTCGATGATGGGGTTCGTGTCCACTTCATCACGCACGCTAGTTGCCATTTGCAGTATTAAGAGTGAGGGCAGTGTTAATATGCCTAGCGACTTGAAGAGTGGTTTCGCAGAGCTGGTTTTTGGCACAGCTCGTTTCTGGAGGCGGAAAACCCTCTCCCAGTCGGCGGCCGCTGCCCACAGCTCGATCCCATATTGTAAGCGTGAGTGCACTGAAGCGAAGTAACAGGCCCGGACCATCTCACTTGGGAGTATTCGTGCCAGTCTTTTTAAGGCAAAACATGCAGTTGCCAGTTTTTCACACGTTTTATCTATATGACCTCCCCAGGTTAGGCCGCTGTCTAACTCAAAACCAAGGAATGTAGAGTTCGTAACTTGGTTGATAGGACTCTCATTTGCTAGTACTGACAGCTGCCTCATCTGCCGTCCGGAGAGGTCAAAACTGATGAAGTGTGTTTTGGTTGTATTTAAAATAAGGCCGTTACTTCGAAACCAATTTGACACCGATGTGGCGGTCATGTTCAGCTTGTATTCAAGTTCATCATATGTAGGGGCGTGCACAACTACGGCCACGTCGTCGGCATACATGAGTGTCTCTCCACTGGTGACAGCCTCTGGCAAATCATTTAACAGTGGGGAGAACAGTATGTTCGACACAGACGAGCCCTGTGCTACGCCCATACATGTGGTAACAGTGTCAGACCGAACACAACCGCCGTCAGCGATCACAACTTGAGCCCTTTCTCGCAACAGGTTGCACATTAATGTAAGCACTGGACCGTCAAACCCGTAGTGACGCAGTTTGTTGATCAGGACTTGGTGATCAGCAACGTCGAACGTTAATCTTAATCTTAGTAACGTTAATCTTAGTACATACAAAGTTAACGTTAATCTTAGTACATACAAAGTTACAAACAGCAACACTCTTAACCTGTACATCCCTTACTAATCTTCTATATATATAAATGCACGTGTCCTGACTGATTGACTGACTGACTGACTGACTGACTGACTGACTCATCAACGCAGAGCCGAAACTACAAACGCTAGAAAGTTGAAATTTGGACACTAGGTTGCATTTATAAAATGTATAAGAGCTAAGAAGCGATTTTGAGAAATTCAACCCCTAAGGGGGTTAAAAAGGGGATGAAAGTTTGTATGGGGTTCAAGTTTTATTTTGAGCTAGGAAATTGAAACTTCGTAAAAAGATATATTATTAAAATACACGAAAACTAATTTCAGAGTTTTTGAAAATTCATCCCCTAAGGTGGTGAAAAAGGGGTTGAAAGTTTGTATGGATATCAAACATTTTTTTGAGTGCGAGACTTGAAACTTTGTGTATGGAAATATTATTAGAATACAGGAAAAGTAATTTAAGCGTTTTTAAATTTTCATCCCCTAACAGGGTTAAAAAGGGGTTGAAAGTTTGAATCCATTACAAATGCTTTGAAATTTCTAAGAAAGGCATAATAGCCGATTTAAAAAAAACTTATTGCGACGTTTTTGGAAATTCAACCCCTAAGGGGGTTAAAAAGGGGATGAAAATTCGTCTTGGGGTGCATATTTTATTTCAAGTTAGGAACTTGAAACTTTGTAAAAAGGTATTATATTAAAATGGAAGATAACTAATTTCAGCGTTTTTGAAAATTCATCCCCTAAGGTGGTGAAAAAGGGGTTGAAAGTTTGTATCAACATCAAATATTTTTTTGAGTGCGGGACTTGAATCTTTGTATAAGGGCATATTATAAGAATACAAGAAAAGTAATTTCAGCGTTTTTAAAAATTCATCCCTTAAAAGGGTCAAATAGGGGTTGAAAGTTTGTATGGAGATCAAACATATTTTTGAGTGCGGGACTTGAATCTTTGCATAAAGGCATATTATTCGAATATAAGAAAAGTAAATTCAGCGTTTTTGCAAATTCATCCCCCAAGGTGGTGAAAAAGGGGTTGAAAATTTGTATTAAGACCAAATATTTTTATGACGTGGGACTTGAATCTTTGTATAAGGGCATATTATTAGAATACAAGAAAAATAATTTCAGCGTTTTCAAAAATGTATCCCCTAACAGGGTTAAAAAGGGGTTGAAAGTTTGAATCCATTACAAATGCTTTGAAACTTCTTAGAAAGGCATAATAGCCGATTACAAAAAAAAGTAATTAAGACGTTTTTGAAAATTCAACTCCTAAGGGGGTTAAAATGGGATGAAAGTTTGTCTTGGCGTGCAAGTTTTATTTTAAGCTAGGAACTTAAAACTTTGCAAAAAGGTATTAAAATACCAAAGGTATTAAAATTAAAAGACCAGAAAACTGATTTCAGCGTTTTTATCAATTCATCCCCCAAGATGGTGAAAAAGGGGTTGAAAGTTTGTATGGAGATAAAATATTTTTGCGAGTGCGGGATTTGAATCTTTGTATAAGGGCATATTATTAGAATACAAAAAATGATATTTCAGCGTTTTAACAATTCATCCCTTTAAAGGGTTGAAAAGGGGTTGAAAGTTTGTATAGGGTTCAAATTGTCTTTTAAGTTAGGAATTTCTAACTTCGTAAAAAGTTATTTAATTAAAAGAGAAGAAAACTTATTTCTGCGTTTTTAAAAATCCATCCCCCAAGATGGTGAAAAGGTGGTTGAAATTTTTGTATGGAGATAAAATATATTTGTGAGTGCGGGACTTGAATCTTTGTATAAGGACATATTATTAGAATACAAGAAAAGTAATTTCAGCGTTTTTAAAAAAATCATCCCTTTAAAGGGTTAAAAGGGGGTTAAAAGTTTGTATAGGGTTCAAATTGTCTTTTAAGTTAGGAATTTCTTACTTCGTAAAAAGTTATTTCATTAAAATAAAAGAAAACTAATTTCAGCGTTTTTAAAAATTCATCCCCCAATGTGGTGAAAAAAAGGGTTGAAAGTTTGTATGGAGATTACATATTTTTATGACTTGAATCTTTGTATAAAGGCAAATTATTTGAAAACAAGAAAAGTTATTTCAGCGGTTTTAATAATTCATCCCCTAAAAGGGTTAAAAAGGGGTTCAAATTTTATTTAATTCTAGGAACTTAAAACTTTGTTAAAAGGTATTATATTAAAAGAGAAGAAAACTGATTTCAGAGTTTTTGTGAATTCATCCCCCAAGGTGGTGAAAAAGGGGTTGAAAGTTTATGTGAAGGTCAAACATTTTTTTTTGAGTGCGGGACTTGAATCTTTATATAAAGGCATATTATTAGAATACAAGAATGCTAAGCTAATGTAGAATAAAATAACCACCAACATACAAATCCACGCGTACGAAGTCGCGGGCAACAGCTAGTAAAGGTAGGATAGTAACGGCACCAGTCATGGGACATTTAAGAGGAAATTTGGAGTAATTGTGATATTTCCCTGATACATGTAAAAGTTCTACCGCTTAGCTTGTTAAAAGATGAATATCCTAACCTTCTTTCAAGTTTCAGGCGTTTCGTATCAAAGATACTGCAATTAGTTTCCACATAATTAATAAATTAAAAATATGATTTTTTTCTCCAGTCATGGACACCAAAGCTCCAGTAATGGAACCCCGGTAATGGACGTGGATCCAGTAATGGGCCCCCTATAATGGACATACCCTATCAGTATAAGATATTGGAATAGGGAATAATAAGTTTTTGGCAAAAAACTAGTTATTAGTCATTTTGGGTATAACCTTTTATGTAAGAATGTATTTTTCTTTCGACAGCCAACTAATACTCATCGAGACAACTCTAAGAAACCCAAACACAATTAGATTGCGTTTATCACAAGAGTTCCTATGGCCACCTCCTGTCTCCGTCATGAGATCAGGTCCATGTTATCATAATATTGCATCGTCATCCAATTTGCATACGTATCCAAAATTTCAACTTATTCGGAAATCCGAAAGTGGCTCAAATGCCATTTCCAAGATTTGAGCCACACTAACTAACATACAAACTAACAGAGCAAGTTAAATAAAAATATTAAATTATCCGAAGTCCGAGGAGACCTCCTGACATAGTTTGTAACTACATTATACTTCTGTATTGTTTAAACATGAAATTACGCCATGGCAAGCATTATGTAAATTGTCCCATCATAGGAGGTATGCAGTTTTACAGCTCCTATAATGGGATTGGGCAAAATACCACTATTTTTATACATCTCTAGAGTTACAACATAGTGTGTTGTATACCTCATCTCATGGTAAATGCAATTAACAAAACACATTCTAGTTTACACCAAGTAATAATTAATTACAATTTAATATAAGAACTCACTTCTCTTAGCGAAGTTGTTAAGAATTCTTACTGATTATTTTTTCCAGTGACACGACAACTTTTGGGTTGGCGCCAAATTCTTAAAAAGTAACCGAAATTAATAAAAAGTCAAACTTAAACAGCTCTATAACTCTTATTTATGGTAAAATATTGCCAGTGTTTATAAACTACTTTTACATACTTATTTTAGAGGATTTGTGGTTTTATGTCCCATTACCGGTTCCACGTCCATTATAGGGTCCATTACATTACATTACATAATTACATAATACATATGTACCTATACTGATAATTGAATTACAGTTGTCAGTTTTAGTCAACATTAGAAGAGGGTGACGCATCAGTCTGTGTATGACCCACGTGCAAGCATTGCACTTTAGTAAAATATCGTCCATTACCTACATAATTCATCGTGGTTCTTTATTCGACGCGAGTACAATGGCGGGCGCGTCGGGAATGCCGAATGAAAGGGGCAGGAAACTATTAGTGCACGCCACTGCACGCTCAAATACTTACAAAATCACGAGCATTCAGAATGGGATTGGACTCGCGTCGTGGTCGCGGCTGCCACGCCACGCCACGCCACGGCGCACGGAGACACGCGACGCGACCCAACACCGAGCCGAGATATTATGTGACGTTGAGATTTGAGATGTCGGAGTTTCTTGAAACCAAATATCATTTGATATTTATCAATCGATGTTTACGCCTTTTGCGTGAAAAAACCCGGACTAGGTAATCCCAATAAGGCCTAGTTTAGTTGTATTGGATTGGAATTGAACCGACTAATTCTTGGGATTAGGTTGCCGAGCGGACCCCCAATTTACGAAAGCTTTCACCGACGTTCATCAATCATACCTAATAATGTATCATGACAACGTCAGTAACCAACAGGTATTGTGATAACAGGCACGACTAACAATTAGTTTGGTGGATGATTGTATAATACGGATATCTGGCGGAATTAGAAACATAACTACCTATGTTACGAATCTACTAAATGTTACAATCTATGAAAAACATGCACGGCTAACTATCGCATAATTATGTTTGAAATGTCAACTATAATATACATACCTACACTACGGTACTTAGACTTATAATGTTGTGCGAGTAAGTATATCGTAGAACAGTGTTGTGTAGACGGCATAGTGCGGGTGGTCCTATCCAGCATGTTTACTCAGTACTCAGTAGCCGGCGGCGTCTGCAAGGTTCCACCTTCACCACACACACCCCGCAAGCCCGCACTTCACAAAAACACTGTTTACTTACAGTGCCCAGCCCAGCTGTATTACTCGAGATTCTCACTACATACCGCTCGGTTTAAAATGTAGTCGTTAAAATATTGTGCGGTGGAGCGCGCAGATGAATCCTCTCGACTCGACGGAAACATGTCAAACATGATCGACCGACCGTTTTTCTGGCGAGCGGCGTATACTATTACTATTACTTTTTGTATTCTTATCCTATCCGATATTTGACATGAGAAAATTGACAATGTTTTCAATCATTTGCAAAATAAAGGAGATTGTTTAAAGATAAAAAAAAGCTTCGTGCTATGATTGCGCGGATTATATTCGTATTTATTTCTGAATAATTAACAATGTAGTACATCTCGCTCGCTTGCCAATGTACGCGAATTTAGAGCCGCCATAAAAGAAAAAATCACCAACTGTCACGATGACACTTCATATATTTTGCGCGCGCCTTCACGCAATAGTCGTATATTGTAGTAATTTAACTTTTATCGAGTAATTCCTAGTTTTTCCCATGCAGTTATACCTAAAAGGACGTTATGCAATGCAATGTGTACATGGGAAATGAAATTTGTGAATATCGCAACGTAAGTACCACGGACTGTGGTAAGTACATTGTACAGCCTTGTACATCTTTACGGACCAGCACTTTCTCAACTGGTAAACAAAAGTAGTCTTCATTTTTTAAATTCTTGCAACTATAAGGTGCTAAGAGTGTTCCCGTGGGGAAACTTGGATACAATAGTCATGTACTTAACCTCACTTTATTATAGAGTACCTATACAAAGTTTTTATACATTCTCGTGTGACGAGTTTGTCTATGTCCGTGGGACATTGTTCGAGGTGTTGGCTTAAAGATATTTACATACTTAACCTCACTTTATTATAGAGTACCTATACAAAGTTTTTATACATTCTCGTGTGACGAGCTTGTCTATGTCCGTGGGACATTGTTGGAGGTGTTGACTTAAAGATATTCACATATCGCGTAGCGACATTTTGTGCTTCGTTCTATAGAGAACATAGACTTAGGTCCGTGGGACATTGTTTGAAATGTTGGCTTGAAAATATCCACATGTTGCGTGGCAACATTGTGCTTTGTTCGTGGAACGAAGGTCAGATCTTTTTCAACTCACTTTGACTATAATATAATGCTTATTGCATAGCAAGGAGCCCTTCGTCCGTGGGACGAGCACGAGTATCACTATTCAATAATAAAATGGATTAAATGTGAAGAAACACCTCATCCGTGGGATGATAATTTGTGAATGGGAAAAGTTTTTTATTTCAATAATATAAATACGTACATACAAAACTTAAGAACTAAAACCTGTTCTGAGCCATGCCGGGTCCAAAGGCCCCAATCGCACTTGCAGCGTTACATTTGTGAATTGTTTTGTATTACCTAATAATTTCTTATAATGACATTAGCACTTGAAATTCAGTGCATGAATATCGTCACACTCATGGATGTGATCCTGTATCATTTACAAGCATATTCTAATATAGATGATATTCTGTCATTAGCAAGCCCGCTAGCGGCATTAAACAAATTGTATGCTAATTAAGCATCTACTTACTGTTTACAAATAATAACAATATTCTGGATGCTGTTGGAATAATGCCTCTGGATTAATGTATATGCTAAGCATGTATAATATATGCTGAACCCTTTTAAGGCTTAAGAATGGCCTACCATTTTTATTATTTCTTTGCTAATCAAAACTTCTGTAACCTGCACTAATACAATAAAATAAATAAGTGCCGTGGCAGTGTACAGCACACACATATACTAGTGTACAAAAGAATGCTATTTAACAGCCTTTATAAGGACTAGATCCAAACCACTGCCTTATTGTGAAGGTCATATCCTGGGGTTAATGGCTTATACTTTTTTCACTCTTACAAGTTTACTATAGCTTGAGCGTGTTTCATAATAATATATCATATTGTGTGAATATGGATAACTTTTTCCCTTTTCAGGCAGTTTGGTAAATTGCCATACAAGTTTACTAAAAAATTCTAATATCATAACATCATAACATAACCCTTCAAGGGCTACTAATTTATTTTAGCCAAAATGTCACAATTATAGTGTGAACAAAATTATGAAATGTCCCCGGATAGCTCAGTCAGTTGAGCATGGGAATTTTAAGTTCTTGAAGCCCAATTGCCTTCGGTGAAAATGTTCAAAAGATATATAAAGATATTATATACTGAATTAAGTGAGTTTATTATTACTTTCAAATGTAAGATAATGAGAAGTATGTTGTATAAAATACAAGACTGTAGGTGAACAAGGATACAATACCGAAACTATACCTACATATGAAATCTTAATCAGTCAGCCATTGGATGGATATTTAATATCAATTAAATTATAGCCCAACGCTTCAAACTCATTTATTTATCAAACTTTCAGACCTTTATAAGCCAGTGGTAACATTTATTTATTTTTTGGAACCCTTTTACAAAATGATAGGGTTTAGTTTAGCACAAGTTCACGCCCATTAAATGGCAGACTTGAATACATTTGTGATAAGAAAGAAATGGTTAGGTTGGTAGGTAATATAATATAAGTAGGTAGGTAGGTAGATAATTAGTTAGGTTTGTAGGTAAGTATGTAATAGCTATATTACATTTCCCAACTTTTGAACAGTAGTGTAGTAACAAATCTCTATAGCAGAATCCTTGACTTTTTAAAACAGTAACGGTCTTAGCCAAATTAAGCCCAAAACATAAAATGAAGATAATATAATTACTTAGGTATTTATTTATATTTGTGTTAGAATGTTTGATACCTCTTGGTACTGTAAATTTACTTTGAACGGTTGGGGGGCTAATGATAATGGGTCAGGTCCATCGGAGACAATTATCAATAGTAGAGCTGAAATGAAAGAAGGATTGGATTCCGAAAGTAAAATTATGCTTTATGCCCATTTTATGCCATAATGAGCAATAGATATTTTTCTTTTATCTCTAATGATCTAATTAATCAATTATAATTGTATAAATAATCAGTAGTGAATTGAAACAATTTCAAAAGTATAATAAAATGTACAACAGATCATTTTGTTGCATTTATATGCTTTTCTTTATACTCTCTGTACGAATATGATCAGAAAGATCCAACAGAAAGTGGATAGATAGTTACACCTCTCAGCAGTCTTACGACTGTTCAAGCTGATCTATGAAGATATTTTTGGGCACTTAACAGAGCATTATAGACAAACTGTCGATCCATAATAACTCATGACTATGTTATATAAATAGTCATTTTCTGTTTTTCTTAGTACCTATTTAGAATTCTCGAGGTGTATGCATATGTACAACATACGAAGTACGAACATATGTCACTTACAAGTGATTTGCGGTTTTTATTATGGGATAATACACGAAACGTCACAGACCGATCCACATACATATGTGTGGTTTTATAATTCACACAGTCCCTAAATAAATGTTTTACATTATTTGACCTAATTACATGTTGTTTTGGTTTAAACTGCTTATTTGGTTAGATTCTGTAGTGGTGAGAAATACTAGAACAAATAATTGAAAGAATGTTACCCAACAGGATCATCTTTTTATATAAGTACCTCTAGATATTTATAATAAGTACTTAAATAAAATATTCCCTATGCCCATGTCCAGCAGTGGACGTCCTCTGGCTGATAGGATGATGATGATGAGGAAATAAATTATTAAAATATAATACAAAGTGAAACTTGTTGTAGCTAGGAAAGCAATTTATCGTATTTTAAGTGTAGGCTATATAATTGGTAATACCCCGTTTAGCATAATTAGCAAGTAAGCAAGTGAATACTTACTTAGCTTAGTTAAGTACTTAACAATATTTTAAATAAGGGTACTTAATCCCTTCTAACGTAAACTATCTGGTGTTAAGTCACCATGTAGTAACAAATTTACTATATTTAGTTTAAACAGCTCCAAACATGTCTCAAGATTCTCCAAACGGGGAAAGAAGAGTTTATTCGGATTAGAATATGGACATGCAATCAATTACGCTTAATTGCATGCATGAGAAGCAATGCGAGTATATTTAAGGGTGTATGACACGAATAATAAATCAACTTGAGAATTTGAAACTAAGATTACAGGGGTAGTTACTTCATGTTTCAACAAATAGCTAGTACATTTATTTTTATGTTTACTTAGAATAGCAAAACTCTTTGAAGACCTTAGCTAAGAAAAATTAATAGTGTCAAGATTTTACTTACTGGGTGATGCCCAGAACCTATGACTATTGACACAATTTTAATAAAATGAAATTATGTATTTATTGGAATAAACGAATACAATATAAGAGAAAAATATGGCATCATAATGTCTTAAAACCTTGTCTTACGTATCTTAGACAAGTAACAAGAAAGTACAAGGTATTTCAGTAGCCATTCATATGTCTTCTTTCTTTTATGGAGGCTTTATATTTATATATCATACATTACTTAGATGCTATTTAGTACTAAAAGAGGGGGTAATAATATTTCTATATTTTCTTTACATATGACAATTATCATGTCTCACATTGGATAAGGTAAAGATGATAAGGGCAGGTCTCACCAGTGAATTTAATGTTTTAATATAATGGAGGGATGCTTCAGATAACTAGTCTGCTACTTTTGTTAGATACTTATTTATTAGATATATTTACATGTTCAAAATTTTGTATACAGTAAATCTTTGATTCTCAAAGTATTTACCTATTAAAATAGCAGACTCTAATTTTATTGTTGATAATTCCCATGTCATAGGAAGGAGAATTTTTATTGATCTACTTTAAGATGTCTCATAGCAACTTATGTTTAGTTTACCTTTGATGATATATAGAGATAGGTATCCATTATAGATATATAGATATATATGTATATTCTTACCAAAAAGACAAGTGCTTGTTTTTGGGTAGATTTTTGAGATATTTGGTTTTTACAAATTATTTAATTCTCTTCTCTAAACATCTACATTGTTAATTATCCAGAAATAAATACGAATATAATTATAGGATTAAACGAACTTACCTGAAGTGAAGTTCAATCCTGATTATATGAAGTATTTATTTCTGGATAAGGGATATCCCCACCCTCCTCGAGTAACCATGGATCCATGGTTACTTCCCAATTAGTGTATGAATACTCTAAACTATATGAAGTGTCATCGTGACAGTTGGTGATTTTTTCTTTTATGGCGGCTCTAAATTCGCGTACATTGGCAAGCGAGCGAGATGTACTACATTGTTAATTATCCAGAAATAAATACTTCATATAATCAGGATTGAACTTCACTTCAGGTAAGTTCGTTTAATCCTATAATTATTTGCCTCTTGGAGCCTTTAATAATGATATCACAGACCGCGCGGGAATATGTATTTCGTAGGTAGCTTTATTAGGGTTCCGTAGCCAAATGGCAAAAAACGGAACCCTTATGGATTCGTCATGTCTGTCTATTTGTCTGTCTGTCCGTCCGTATGTCACAGCCACTTTTTCCGAAATTTTTATAAGAACTATACTGTTGAAACTTGGTAAGTAGATGTATTCTGTGAACCGCATTAAGATTTTTATACAAAAATAGAAAAAAAACAATAAATTCTGGGGGTTCCCTATGCTTAGAACTGAAACTCAAAATTTTTTTTTCATCAAACTCATACGTGTGTGGTGTCTATGGATAGGTCTTCAAAAATGATATTGAGGTTTCTAATATCATATTTTTCTAAACTGAATATGTAGTTTGCGCGAGAGACACTTCCAAAGTGGTAAAATGTGTCCCCCCCCCCCTGTAACTTCTAAAATAAGAGAATGATAAAACTAAAAAAAATATATGATGTACATTACCATGCAAACTTACACCGAAAATTGGTTTGAACGAGATCTAGTAAGTAGTTTTTTTTAATACGTCATAAATCCCCTAAATACGGAACCCTTGATGGGCGAGTCCGACTCGCACTTGGCCGCTTTTTTTATATATGTAACTACGTACTACTAGCTTCTGCCCGCGACTTCGTCTGCGTCTAATAATGATCATGATGATTGATATAAACTACCCTTATGTATTCCCCCGGCTCTTAAACTGTTTCCATAGGTCTCCAAATTTCGTTTAAATCGTGAAGAGGTAACAGACAGACAGACAGACATAGTTACTTTCGCATTTATAATGTGGAGATTCTAAATTAAGAAAGTACGAGCGATGGTTACGGGTTAGATTAGAACCCGTAACCATCCATCCATCCATCTGCTCGGAATAGATTCCGAGCTGAGCCTTAATTATTGAACACCTCAGGTAAGTAACTTACATACGCGCGAGTCACAGACTAAGGTCAAAGGTCAAGGCAGCTCTAACAATGTAGGCGTCGCGCATGGACATTAGCGGCGTTCTATATTTGCCTGCATCTGTCTAGGTACCTACGCATATCACGCATATGTAGTACATATAGTACATATTATGTACAGCATCTTTAGTTTTATGAATGCATTACCAAGAGACATTAAGTAATATATTAAACATACTTACCAAAAACAGATGTAAACTCGAAATACGTGACTTCTTTTTTGCCACTATTGCGTACATTTAGTAGATTGGTGTTTGGTTTTTTTACAAAGATTTTAGAATACAGTAGGTATACATGTTTTTGTGTCCAGATTCTTTACTTTCTTTGTTTCGCTAGGTAGTTAGATAGATATTTAGGGCAGATTCAATACAATATAACCGTAACTGTGCGACAAACCGATGCGGAAGACATAACTCAAACTCTCAATGACTATCATCGTGGGAGTATGGCTCCCTCCAACAACCGCGACCAAATCGCGCCGGCGGCTCCTTGACGACTCCCGAGCGGTCCCGAGGGATTATACGAAGGCTGCGCTCAGCCTTACTGTTGATTGATGTCCGAGACGAGAGCTATAACAGCTCAATCCGAAGGACGGTTCCAAAGGCAATCGAATCAAGCGCATGAGGTCGCTTGATTCGATTCGCCTCCGCCTTGATAAGGGTTTTTTTTTATTTATTTTTTATACCTAAACATGTGTGTGTGTATGTGTGAGATGCACATTAATCACTCGATGGTATCGTGCGACATCTCTCGCCGTGAGCCGCTATCGCAGATCACGTCGAGGCGCCGTCGATGCCGACTCGGCGCCATCGCCAGCTACGCTACTCTGTCGCTTTTTCTCCAACTTCTAAATAATGATGAAGATGTGGTGATTATATCATTCGGTGCGCACTTGTGCACCAACCACAATCGAAGATTCGAATGAATTAGTTATGAAGCTTCTCATAATATAAAAAATTGCACTTGGATATTACGTTATTAAACGGTTTCTTGCAACCGGAAAATCAGCTTTTTTATTAATTTTAAAAATGAATTTATGAAGGCTTATGGGTGGTTGAGTATGTACAGTCACAGTCAGCAATGTCAGCATCAAATACATAAAATGTATTTTGGACTATTGGCACTGGCACCAAATATCCTTTCTCAGTCCATTTCCAGTTTTCCAGTTAGATTTGCTTCATGTTTGACGCCTCATCGATGCTGTGTGTGTGTGTGTGTACCTACGATTATAGAGATACAAATGTACGTAAACCTAACCTAACGTTTAGAATAGTTTTCGAAGAGGTTTAGTTAGACTAGCAAGAACTAGCATGCAATATTCATTACATTGCGGTATCTGATCAAACTGTTGAATGCAGTTTACCTTAGTAGTAGGCAATGTAAAGTAAGTAAATTGCATGCGAGTTCTTGCTAGACCATTAGGCCTCGCTTAAGAAAATATTGACTCGTTTATTTGGTATCTTGTGCCAGCTTTCATTAATCGACTGCAGTGCAGTCAGTCACTCGGGCCAGAGTGCTAAATTATTCTGCTATTTTCAGTTTTTCAGAGTTAAAAGGCTGTATTCTGTTGAACGGAGCACATTAGCCACGCCGCGCCGCGCCGGCAATGCGGCGGTCACGTCGTTTAGCGTCTATTCACACTCCCCGCCGCGGACTGTCGTGTGTTCCCATTCATTAGTGCCTCGGTGTATTTGAATCGGGTTCTCGACGCCAGCGTAAAGTGACCTGCTTTATCCGTAACGTATATATGCTAATCTTCAGCAGCCATGAGAAAGTGCATATAGAATATTTTCAACTTACCTACAGAGTACGGACGGAGTAAAGCCCCATTTAGACTGTTCATGAACTTGCATACTCAATACTCTACTACTTGCAACTATACTCAATACTAGCTAAGAACTTAGCCTATAATTAATTCACTCGATCGACTAAATACCGCACAATCTAGCGAAAACAGCATGCAATTTCTTGACCCATCTAAATGGGGCTTAAGCTTAACACAGCCATATCTTCCTAAGGCCCAACGAAAAATTGAGTATGTAGTCAGTACTGCCCGTAGTCCTACCAGTAGTACTATTGTTTTATACTCATTCAGACCTAAGTACTTAAAAGACTTTTTTTAATGTTATTGTACTTATGCAGCACCTTGTACAGGTACAGCACTTTGATTTTTTTTACGAACTTGTTAAAGGGTTCACAGACAAAACAAAACAGTCCTTTAGAAGTTCGTACACGCCAATTTCGATAAGCGCAAAATTTCAAATGGGTTTTCTATTGAGTCCTACTGGTAGGACCGTGGTACGCTATGACTCTACAATTGTTGTAGGAGCTGGGTCTGAATAAGAAAGTTAATAAGTAGGAACTATGGGTAGGACCTTGGGCCTTAGGAGGATATATGTAGGTAATGAATAGGTACAGTCACCGTCACCACACGGGATTGTTATGCCATTTGTTCTTGCTAAATTGTAAATTCTATAGCGTAAGTATTGAACAACCAATTTAGCTAGCACCCTAAATGGCGCAATAATCGCGGAGCGCGATGGTACCTACTTACCTGCCTACAATTTTTGGTAATAGGTACTTATTACTTACCTTACCTATAGTTATGTTCCTGGATCCAAATGGCCAGTACCAATGGTTTTCTGAGTAAAGGAGCATTAAATCTCTATGAGAGCTCCGAAAGATTGAACAAGATTTTACAAATTTACTATGTAGGTATATAACAAGCATTGTATGTATGTACTTAAGTTTCAAGCGCTTAGCCATTACTACATAAGTGGGCTGGGTCGTGTTACGGCCACCATCCTAGCATATAACGAAAGCTCGAACTGAAGTAGGTATTTGGACACGCTCACATTCGGCAAGCGATTGCAACAAGTCCCCCAGCTCAATACAATACAGGAGGCAGCTATTGTGCCTCCGAGACTCGTTAGGACAGCACAGACAACTGAGCCTACCCTCATCACGACTATCAAAACAATCACACACGATTTTTACACTATTGTCTGTCTGTGCTTGCTGCGTTGTGTGTGTGGCCTCACTGATTACCGATGGACCTTGTGTCCTTGCAAAAAGGTCTACGGATTATCAGTTAACTGTATGTTTAGATATGGCTGACCATTCGTACACCTTATAGCAATGTAATAAGGTCCATTCGTATTGGTTATGCTCCTCATTTGTCACGCACTAGGTAATGCGCGTTAGCGGAGTAAAGGCGCCTACTGATGAGCGATGCCGATGATTGAAACATTAAGTAATCAGAAGCTTTGCATGGCGGTTGTATTTATTTAAAATTGTACACTGATAAACTTTGGACCGATTACGGAAATATATATGGATTTGCAATATATACCTAATATATACATTGCAATAAAGTAAGTTATTCTCGAAAATTACTAATTGTGCCCACAGCAGGTTGTTCACCAGGTCGTTGGATGGTTTTACAACTTACATACTTAAATTTTAAAAGGACAAGGGGACATTCCATAGGACATCAACATCAGACGCCAATTCTGCGCCGCGTCACTGTTTTAAAATGAGCTTAAAACCCCATATTCGTGTAGATCAGTCCTGTGTGCTTGTCTTCTGTCTTCGCTACCTCGTAAAATGGTACATAAACAAACCATCTTCTATACATATAGTTCCTATGCAGTATGCTGGCAACTGAGTTACTACACATCGTGTGTAAGAGATTCCCTACCGAGTGATCCCTTTGCGATAGCACGCACCATCCATCCGTTAGTGGATTTCTCTTGGACCTTATTGCTAACATATAAGGTCAATCTATGATCAGTTTCGACTTTCGAGTGATTTCTGTTACAAACGGACATGTGACGACAGACGGTGAACGATGAACTGCGATACTGCAAACTATAAATGAAGTCGGGTGTTTAACTTGTACTCCCATTTCAATTTATGCCGACGGTAAAACGATGTGCTTTAAAGGTTTACGGTTTACAAAAACAAAGAGAACTTCATTTATATCTTTCGGTGCGCAGTTGGTTTTAAAAATGTGCCATCATCGTAATTCGTAATAAAGAATAGTTGTATGCTGGTAAAAAAGCGTTATACATATTTGATATATGTAAAGGTTAAATTTACAAAAATAGGGTAACATTACGCGTAGGTATATAATTCCATTATAATCGCAACAAATAGTGAGATCATCGTGTCAAAGATTCGTTTTATAATTGGTTAATACTTTTGAACCAATAATTAAGTATGAGTACTCAGCTTTCTATAAGTACATTTTCATTTTTCATCATTAATTGGCAATTTTTATCGTTCGTGCATGCATGGGCGGCCTTAGCGGGACTCAACGAATACGTCAAATTTATTGATACAGAAATGGGGAAATAGTGTAGTCGGTAAATAAACACCCCGCTAAGGGAGGAAGGGGGGGGGGGGGAGACTAACAAGTTTACGAGAGCCTCGCGAGCCACTCGACGGATTCAGGGAATTGGAGAACATGACTCATATCATATGACGGCGGCTACTTGTCTTACCCGTTCGTTCGTAGCACGGAGCAGACAGACCTTAAGCGACAACGTAATTATTATTAGGTACTATGTTTTTAATATTGTCCTTATCGACTTGTTCCTCTAAATTTGTCTATGATTTAAAAAAATGCAGAGGAAATCTGTACTTGAATATTACACTGAACAGAAATAACATAGGTACCTATTCCTTAAACCAGCTCGTTTTTTAGGGTTCCGTACCCAAAGGGTAAAAAACGGGACCCTATTACTAAGACTTCGCTGTCCGTCCGTCTGTCACCAGGCTGTATCTCATGAACCGCGATGAATTTTTTTTACAAATGATGTATCTCTGTTGCCGCTATAACAAAAAATACTAAAAATAAAATAAAATAAATATTTAAGGGGGGCTCCCATACAACAAACACGATTTTTTTGCTCTATTTTTGTTGATGGTGCGGAACCCTCCGTGCGCGAGTCCGACTCGCACTTGGCTGGTTTTTTTTTATGAAGCAAACATTTATTAAGTAAGTCGCTTTGAAACAGTATTTACTGATGGTTTTATAGATATTAATAACCATATTCATAATTTTCCCGCTTTCGAGGTTAGCATTACTTATATATACTTACCTACTTGATTTCTGGGGGTTAGGGATAATTTTGAATATGGCCAATGGCTGGTTCTCGCCGGTGACCATATTCGTAGGCAACGTACTCGTTAGGCGTAAATCGTTATGAATACAAATCCATGTTGTCTATCTAGAGAGAGACAGCTTGGCAGGCAGTGCGGGCTGTGCCCAGCGAGCATCCTGTATAATACACGAGACAACACACAATAGCAAAAAATCGTGTTCAGACTTTAGATAAGTAGGTAACGCCACTGCATACGGCGGGCGGGGAGGTGCATGTAAATTGTAAATAAATGCGCGGGATGGAATGGCTGCGGCGTTTTAATAACTTGCCTCAAGTTGGTGAAATAGAGGCCGGTTAGGTGTCAGTTTTCATGCCAAGTGTTGTCTTGGTCAAGTATGGAGCTTAGGGATATGTATGCAACCTTATTGCTAAGTTTGTGCAAAGTAAGGGTGATCACTGATCATCAGAGTCTAGTATACCTACTATATTAACCTATTATATTATACCTATTATATTAACGAAAAACAATACCTTGTTTTTCGTTAATATACTTATCCCGTCGATAGGGGATGTGGGCGTTTCTTGATGGAAAACACAGATCTTCGGTCTTAATAACTTGTATATTTGGTTAATCTTTACTTAGCATATGTTACAAATAACTATAAAATTGTCGAAGGAGTGGCGTGCACACCGGGTGCCGGTGCTGTATCGAACAATATGGCGTGTCGTATCGCTGTTTGAGATAAATATTAACACGCCACATACTTACAAGTTCTACTTATACTTAATACAATAAGTAGGTATTATCCGGGGCCGAACATAAATGTGAACTCAGTCTCGGTCAATAATCCAAATGGAAGATCGTAGCACACAACACGCTCGACTCGATCCTGATATATCGACGCCATTTCCCCTGTTGCAGCACTTACTCTACCTACTCACAGCACTCATGCATGGTCCGTTGACCATTTGTACACCTTGTGCCGTTGCAAGAAGGCTCATGTTCGTAAATGGTGAGTTCACTGTTGACGATGCACGATGGTACAATCAGCAACAGAAATTGCTCAGCGGGCGAGGTGTTCAAAATTACCTTGACACGTTCTTATTCTCTTAAGTCGCGTCAAGATCATTTTGAACACCTGGTCCGCTTAGCAACTTCTGCCGCTGACTGTACAACCTCGGCATGTCGGCATTGATCACTTTGATGTATTGTCGGACAAATAAATAATCTCTCAGTTATAAAGGAATTTGAACTCGGTCATTTTCGTATTCGGGATTTTGACAACATTATATTTATTAAACGATCCATCTATGTTTGGAGTCGACGGTTTCAGGACGAGGGACACGTCTTGACGTTGATTGCTATGATATCATATTTTATACTTATTGATATTTCACTTAGGCATTCATGCAGTAGGTATATACTACGCTATATATAGATATCTACATAATGACAATACCAATCCCTTGTTCTCATGAATGATTTCAGCTACTTACAGGAACTATTGTGTTTAAAGTGACATAATAGGTACCTAATTAAAGTTATTAGTTGTCAGAACAGCCTATCGAGTAGGCCCCGTGTCCTCAGAATCAGGATTGACAGACAGATTGCAAACCTTGTAAACGTACCTACCGAACGAAAAGTAAAACTAATTCCCCGCAACTTCAATTCCCCAATGGGTTTTGTGACTTCAAAGCTTTCATCCAGTCGTCTTTATCTTGATTAGCATGCGCAATTGCGCAGCGTCCAAGATCACTCGATAAGGAGATCCCATTCCGTTGAGCAGTTGTTCGATCAGTAACCGCTGACTAAGAATCTTTTGACCCTCAATTTGAATCTGTTTTGGAATCGAGGGTATATTTGAGGCTGTTGTTAAGTTGGTGTTGGTATCGTCGTGGTTTGTCAATGTTGGAAATGTCCGCTTTCCTCGATGTTTTAAACTGATTTGCCTAACTAGGTTAACCACGAGGAAAAGGCGGAAATGCTAGTAGGTATAGATTTAAAATAGCGATTCACTTTGTTTATGAGCAAAACTGCGGTTCTGCATTTTACTAGAAACGAAATGGAACCGCAGTGAAACCTTCTATTTCGACTTATAGGTTGGTATAAATTAATACTAGTCTAGGAGCCGCATATCATCGCTATTTGATCTCATTCAGAATAGAACTTGGCAGTCTTGGCACCCATGAGATCTCAATTCTTAATATTGGTCCTGGCTCTCATTTCACATTGATGTTTTTGATGGGATAAAATCAAATACATACAATATGCAATATGGAGTTGCAGGCGTCTATGGGCTACGGTGACGGCTTACCATCAGGCGGACCGTATGCTTGTTTGCCACCGATGTGGTATAAAAAAAAATATGTACCTACCTACCTATGAGCAGGATTCAGAGGGCCTACCGCGAACCACGTTCGACGTGTTGCCTCTTTGTCGCACTTGTAAATTCGTACGTAAGTGTGACAGGGAGGCAACACCTCGAACATGGTTCGCGGTAGGCCTTCAGTTGAGAGCTGGTTGGGCGGACAGTGCACGGAGTGCATCGCTCCACGGCGGCGGATGCGGCGCACCGCAGTCACCGCACCGCACGCGACTAATGCATAATGGAGGCCGGTTGTATGGGGGGGGGGGGGGCATGGTTATGGTTATAGCTGTAATCAAGGCTGATGGCCCCACAACACACTGTTGCGAGGATAGCTTGAGCGGGAATACTAGTAAACGTGCCATTTATAAAACAGTTACGATTTGCCTTTTAATGTGATCTTTGTTACTAGGTTTAAAGGTAGTTAATAACTACCGTAAAACCACCCAACCACCCATGACCTTAACTTTACCTTTATTGCACACATATGTGAACTGTAAATAACAAATAATTCACACGAAAAAAATATCTGCCCTCTCTTCCTCAGACACTCAGATAAATCTTTAACTAAACTGAGTAAGGTTATGGTTAGATGGGGTGAAATAAACTATGGGACAAGATAAATACTTGTAGGAGAATATTAAACGGAGATACTTAAAGATATTAAAAACTAGGTACATAGTTAGTTAGGTAGATTGCAAGTTAATAAAAAGCTTGTAAGTAATAATAAAACTAATGCATAAATAAAATTAATTTAAAAATACTTATCTACGTAAGTGTTTAGAAGGACTTTCCTCATACGGTTTCTCTTGCCACCAATAAAATATACTACGTTTCTTTTACTTTACCCAACCTGACCTTATGTATCGCTTCGTGATTTTAATTAGGAGCCAATTTTAAAGTTATACCTTTAATCAACTTATAACATGAATCGAATAACAAATCAAATCACAGCATTTATTCATTTCACAGCAGTCATTAGGTACTCGTACTTAATAATTAAGTTATTCTAAATTGTTAATTTGAAGATCAGTATCGCCGCTTTTGAAATGTTTCTGGTTATGTCTAAGGATGCCGTACAGCCGTAATCGGAAGAACAGTCTCTTGAGGTAGTCGAGCGGGAAGCACGCGCACGGCAACGCGCAGTCCAGCACGTGCACGTCCAGCAGAAGCTCCCGCAGGAGCCGACTGGCTCCGACACCTTCCCTCAAAGCACTCGTCAAGGTCTCATCCAAATTCTCCACAAGTTGAAGGAAGTCTGGTTCTGGTGGGGCATTCAAATATTCAACAGAAAGAGCACAGTTTCCGTGAATGCGCGAAGCCGCGCGCAGTAAGTGCTTTGCTACTGACATAAGACTGTACGTCTTCGGCAGCTGCAGATGTCGGTAGTCAGTTGGTCTTACAGGTATATCATCGTGTATTTCCATAGGATCGCTTTGATGACCATTGGCAGCGCCACCTACGACTCGTGCCAGTAGATCGTTTAAATCTACGCTTCTCGTCTCACTGGACTGCAGCATTTCATGAAAGAACCGCTTCTTGAAAGCACTAAATATCTGCTGGCAGCTCGGGAAGCCTGAGCGCACCGTGAGCCGCGCTTTCTCAGCTACGCTGTCATCCAAATGTAAGTTGCGTGTCAGTAAGTACGGTCGCACCGGTTGTAAGTCCTTTTGCAGCGCCAGCACAGCCTCGATCGTCACCCGCCAGCTGTCGGAGAGCTTCTTAGTTGCGACTTTGTCGAAAAAGGAGCTTTGTTCCAACTTTAAGGTTTTAAAAAATGTCTTCATGTATGTGAGGAAACCGACTTGATTCGAGTCTTGCGACAGTCCCTTTTTGAACTCCGAGCTGGTTTTCATTGTGGTAGAGTTCAACAGATCGTAGAGGTTGTTGATTTTGATAATGAAGTTAGCGGTGGCTCGTGCGCTGTCGCTGAGATGGCCCTGCTCGGCGCGGTCGGTTAAAGCTGTGGCCAGTGCAGGGGACAGGAGGTGCGCGGCTCGCTGAGGCTTTATAACATGCATTGTGAGAGACTTCATGCTTGCGTCCGTCAAACTAGGTGTTAAAGTCAAAGCCTTATTCCTTTCTATCTTCCTGTACAGAAGTATATCGCTCCACTTTGCTATCGTCTTGTCGAAATGAAAATCGTAGACCATAAATTCACAAAGCAGCTTCTTCATCAAGCGTGGCGGGTCGTAGAGGAGGTAGATTTTGGTATCGCCGACGAAGAAGAAAGGCTGTTCGGGCGAGACCTCCCGAATAGCAGGTGTTGTAGGATCGCAGACCAACGCGTGTACCTTAAGCCCAATGGTGTGAAGACGGTTGATGATCTTGTCGATCCAGGGATTAAAGGGTTCGTCGTCTTTCGCTAAATAGCAAAGAGCTACAGGCTGCGTCCAGTTCTTCAACAATCCTCTCGCCGTTACAACTACCCCACGAGTGGCCACCAATGGTCTCTGTATGCCGTCGACTTCATGCAATCCGACAATCCTATCGAAAGTTATGTTGTAGTACAGAAGCTCCCTTGCGTCTAAAAATTGTACACTGAGAGTGCAGTGTTTCTCTAGTTCCGTCATTTGATCAGCCCTAGTTTTTAGGAGCTCGACAGCAGTGTTGAAATCAGGTAGTTGCGGCGCGCAGTGGCGATGTAGCGCGCGTACGGATGGGAGTCCCAGCGAGTCTTGCAGGAGACGATACGCTTGGGGGTTCGAGTGAAGAAACTCGATACAAATGTCGTTATCCTGGACTGCCTGCATCCGAGCTACGAGCTTGACGAACTCCGCTGTGTTCGGGGCGAGGTGCCTGTCGCAGTCGGAGAACAATCCTTCGAGTGCGGGCAGCGAGACTAGCTTTGGCGGTTGAGGGACCTTCTGCTTCTTTTTGGTTTTCTGTTTGGGCGCCTCACCGACGTACTCGCAAACTTCTAGCGTACTTTTTACTAATGTCTTGCCCTTTACCTGTGAATGAAACCAGCTTAATAAAATAAAGCTCTATTTTACTAACGTAATTTATACTTGCATATTTATAAATTTACCGACCAAAATGGATTGAAAATGTACCTGTTTTGGAGATGAACAAGGATAAAATGGAACAACTGCAATAACTATCACCAGAGCAGCCGATCGAAGGAAGGAAGTTTTCATTTCTACTTTGAATGCTTGTGGGGTGCAAACACTAACATATATGTAATATGTATGAAACCAACCCAACATTACCTGGAACTTTGTGGGCACGGCTATAAGATCAGCGACGTGCACGTAAGGTCCGGGGTGCGGCAGCCTCAGCATGGGCACGGCCCGCTTCTGCAGCCGCCGCCGCTGGCGCTTGCCGGTTGCGTTGACGTGCCGCGGGTTGAAGTGCACCTCGCACACGCGGTAGTAGCCCGACACGCGCCCGTCGGCCTGGATGATGTCGGGACGGCGGATCTTCTCCGCCCATAGTTTAATTCTATAAGCAAGTAACAAGGGTACAGTCAGCATCTACAGTAGCAAATCCGACTACGCGTTAATCTACCATTATCTAGCAGCTTAACAAAAAGAGATAATATGTCTATGTATGGATATATGTAAGTAGATATAGGCTGTAACAGATATATAGATACTTTTGAACGCGAACTGTAGAGATACCTACTTATAACTAAGTATTTATTTGGAAAAGTATTCGACACAATAAGCGAGCTAAGTACCTACTGTGTCGTTCAACTACGTACCTAATTACCTATACTCATTGATATAGTATAAAGAACTGGATACCCAATCAGCCGCCAAAAATGGCCCCACAAAAGTGATGTCAAAACAGATCATGCATCACTTTTTCGTTTAGTCTTGTTTGAAACGCTCAAATGTGAAGTTGTCAACAATTACGAAATGTGCCGTTAAAATATGTAAAAATAACAATGATAAAACAAGGAAAAAGGATGGAATGTATTTCTTTCGGTTAGTTCTTTGGATAGCATTACATAATTTATGTAATCTGGTGGTAATTTTATGGTTTTGAATAAATTAATTTGTTAGTACCAAAGAAGGGATGTCAAGGAACAAAATTCTATTGAGTCGATGTGAGGTCAATATTTTTTTATATTTTTATATGGAATTCATAAGAAATAATATTATGTTTAAATTGAAGATTTCCAAGAAAACCTATGCGACGTGCAAAGTGGACTGCTATTTAATTATAGCAAAAGATAGGGGTGATGCAGTTTTAAACAAGGCAAAACGGCACTTGTGTGTTTGGCCCATTTCCCTGTTTCCGACATATACACCACCAATAAGGGCTTATATCGACTAACTGTAAATGCTAAACCTGTCGGAACACAGTGACAACCACAGGATTTTTTTTTATAAAGTATAGGTAGACTTTATAAAAAAAATCCAATCAGTATCTAAATGTCCCCGTGCACCCGTGCTATGAGTAAATGTAGATCTTAAATACACAGTTATTTAATAAGTAGAATTTATTTCAAGGAAATTAGTATTTAAAGACGTATACTTACGAATTAAAAATTTAATTTGTTTGAATTTGAACCACGAATTAATTTTATTTGAGCTCCCGATTAAATTAAATTTGTTTTATTTATTACTTCAATTTTAATATTTTCCTGTACAGTAATACATATTAAAGTGTACCAAAGTGACTCCATTCGTTCATTATTCTCGTTTGACGTTGTTTGACGTAAATACGTTACGTTTAGTGCCATCGGACTAAATATTTTAACAGTGTTGGTACTTATGTTTGCAAATTTGACACTTAATGCTTACGACATTAAGCTCTTTTCTGTACGAAACATTTATCTTGACTCAAAATTTACGTAAGCGTTTTTATCATCAATGCAAATGGTGCGAAACGTCATTGGGATCCACATTTCTTGACGTTTTTGTTCTGCTTTGTGTGTCTATTTCTTTTATATTAAGTCAGTGCCTATACTTATATAAAAAAACTGTTGTTGTACTATGCTACGAGTATGTACTGTCGTTGTTGTTTGTGTGTGCCGTTGCTGTTGCTGGGTCGTGTGTGTGTGTGTAGTGGTATTTATATTGATTTATCTGGCATATTACAAGCAATACATTTAGTCAACTAGAAAGCAGTTAAATTGAAAAACCACTTTAATTAATTGGCTTTGCTGCCATAAAAAAATGTATCACGGTTTTCCTGACAGTACACTATTTCCTATCGGTCGGCTTATCTCTACTTAGTACTTACAGTACTTAGTGGACACGTGCCGTGGCAGACAAAAAAATATTCTTCTAAACAGTGTTAATTTGTTAAATGTTAATTAAAGCATTCATATTATCTGTCGTTTTACGGCCGCGCAGACGCCGATCGAAAAAATTCTAGAAAAAAATGCACGACACGTGTCTTGGACTTGGACGCTCAGTATCTGTATATATAAATTATAAACTGACATTTATAGAAGTAAACGCGCTCCTCCTTGCATTTACGAAACGGCCTACTTAGAATTAGGAAAAAACGGACAGACTATAGACGCGCCCCTAAAGTATATCTGTACAACGTAAAAATGACATGCTCACCTTTCCTTATCACTCGGGAACCCGAAGTAAGCAAGCTGTGGGTGCGTCTTGTATTTATGTGTACAATCATAGACCGCACAATAGCGCGTTCTCGACCCCTGCGACTCTGACGTCACATCCCCGCTCTCCGCCGCCATGTTGGAATGTATAACAAACACGACGCGCGCGCGCCGCGGTCGCGGGGACACTGACGTCATTAGCCGTGTCCGTATAGGGTGTGTATGTGTGCGTTGCGGTGTATTGAATAAGGTACACGGTTGTGTGTTTTATCTGGTATTGGCATGTGAGCGTGGAACGCGCGGTGTTGTTTTGAATATACTTAAGGTACAGTATATAGTAATGTGATTATTATTATTTAGTTGTGTGTTGAGCGATCTCAACTCGCTGTCCGATGGCAGTCGCTTTCATAAGAACGATTAGTGCCTATGCCAATTGTTGGCATTTGTTGTCAAGCGGACCCTAGGCTTCCATGTGCCGTGGCAAAATGCCGGGACAACGCGAGGAAGATGATGATCAGGTACTTACGGTACGAAACATTTGATTAAATTCAGCGATTGATTCATAATATCCATATAAAATGTTCGGTATTCGATCCCTGGTTTTAGTAGCCCGACTGTCAATACTGTCACGATGAACCCAGAACCCCAGAAATATGTCACAATCACAAGACAAATAATAACGTTCGTCAGTCAAATTGACCTACCTAATTTATCCGCCGGCCGCTCTTCGCCTATCAACGTACTTACTTACTTAGTTATCAGAACGCCACGTGGGATTATCGCGGAGATAATATTCACGGTCATTGCCCCGCGCGATATCACCATCCTTATACCTATACTAAAGTATAGTATATGTATATGTATATATTATGTCAACACACAAAGCTATAGTAATGATCTAATGATAAACAAAACACAAGCGCCGCGGGGCGCGCGGCCTTGGAGCGGTCGTCTCGGAAATCGTAATAACTCAGTCGACAGAGTTAAGACTGGACGCCTATCGCAAAAAATCGAAAAAGCGGCCAAGTGCGAGTCGGACTCGCCCATGAAGGGTTCCGTATTTATGGGATTTATGACGTATTAAAAAAAAACTACTAACTAGATCTCGTTCAAACCAATTTTCGGTGGAAGTTTGCATGGTAATGTACATTATATATTTTTTTTAGTTTTATCATTCTCTTATTTTAGAAGTTACAGGGGGGGGGGGGACACACATTTTACCACTTTGGAAGTGTCTCTCGCGCAAACTATTCAGTTTAGAAAAAAATGATATTGATGAAAAAATTTTTTTTTGAGTTTCAGTTCTAAGTATGGGGAACCCCCAAAATTTACTGTTCTTTTTCTATTTTTGTGTGAAAATCTTAATGCGGTTCACAGAATACATCTACTTATCAAGTTTCAACAGTACAGTTCTTATAGTTTCGGAAAAAAGTGGCTGTGACATACGGATGGACAGACAGACATGACGAATCCAGCATAAGGGTTCCGTTTTTTGCCATTTGGCTACGGAACCCTAAAAACGAAAAATTCCATCTTCATCTCTATCTTTCTTGTATAATTAAAGTTACAGGAGCGCAGATAGACAATACTTACTTATTACGAAATACCTGCCGAAGTGATGTAATGACTGTTATTTGATAATTATTGAAATAAATCTTTACATCATTACAGCTAAGGGGCGCCAATGCGCTGTAAAATTAAGTATGTAATAATAAAGCTAAAGGTAAGTAATAAAATTATCAGATAAATGTGACAGTAAGTAATTAATAAGCTACCTATGTTGATTCGCAATAAATTAAAAAAAAACTTTCAAAAGTTTATGACTTTGGTCGGCCAACAAGTCGCAGTCAGGTGCAAGAGATAAAAAAAGCGGCCAAGTGCGAGTCGGACTCGCCCATGAAGGGTTCCGTATTTAGGCGATTTATGACGTATAAAAAAAAACTACTTACTAGATCTCGTTCAAACCAATTTTCGGTGGAAGTTTACATGGTAATGTACATCATATATTTTTTTTAGTTTTATCATTCTCTTATTTTAGAAGTTACAGGGGGGGGGGACACACACATTTTACCACTTTGGAAGTGTCTCTCGCGCAAACTATTCAGTTTAGAAAAAAATGATATTAGAAACCTCAATATCATTTTTGAAGACCTATCCATAGATACCCCACACGTATGGGTTTGATGAAAAAAAAATTTTTGAGTTTCAGTTCGAAGTATGGGGAACCCCAAAAATTTATTGTTTTTTTTCTATTTTTGTGTGAAAATCTTAATGCGGTTCACAGAATACATCTACTTACCAAGTTTGAACAGTATAGTTCTTATAGTTTCGGAGAAAAGTGGCTGTGACATACGGACGGACAGACGGACAGACGGACAGACAGACAGACATGACGAATCTATAAGGGTTCCGTTTTTTGCCATTTGGCTACGGAACCCTAAAAATATTGAGGAGTGTCCGTTATGTGGTGACCTTAAAATCTAGAATAAGTACATATATACATACTTAAGAATAATACCTACGAGTACCATATAATTGGAGCGATCTTACACTGGTCTATACGGCTATCACGACTTTGACAGACATATTCGCTAACGTTTGCATAACTTACTTTCTATAGATAGGTAGGTATGTACATATACTTACTTAGATATACTCGTACATCTCGCTCACAGTAATAAAAAAATACCAGTACGAGCAAGATGCATATATAAAACGTGTAATAGCGAATATGTCGGTGTCAGTCAGTAGTGTCAAGGTCGTGGTAAGGCTACTTGTAACACTAATATATATACAGGGAATATTACACTAAGTACCTAATCCTTGTTCCTATTTTAATATCCCAATTCCGAGGTAGGTAAGTTAGATAATTGAACTATCATTTTTTCATTTTAGTACGTAATGTGGGGTATTTAAACAGAATCTTCAGTCTGGCCGAGACCTGAGGGCTGAGAGCCTCATTAGCCTGCCGCTAAAAACGAAAATCGTTTTTATTATAACATAGGTGGCAAACGAGCAGACAAATCGCCTGATGGTAAGCGATTACCGTCCCCATAGACATCCGCACCACCAGAGGGGTTGTAAGTGCGCTGCCGGCATTTTAGATAGGAATAAGCTCTTTTCTGGAAGGTTTTACTCCAATTTAATTGATTCATTAAATACACTGACTTAATATAAAAGAAATAGACACACAAAGCAGAACAAAAACGTCAAGAAATGTGGATCCCAATGACGTTTCGCACCATTTGCATTGATGATAAAAACGCTTACGTAAATTTTGAGTCAAGATAAATGTTTCGTACAGAAAAGAGCTTAATGTCGTAAGCATTAAGTGTCAAATTTGCAAACATAAGTACCAACACTGTTAAAATATTTAGTCCGATGGCACTAAACGTAACGTATTTACGTCAAACAACGTCAAACGAGAATAATGAACGAATGGAGTCACTTTGGTACACTTTAATATGTATTACTGTACAGGAAAATATTAAAATTGAAGTAATAAATAAAACAAATTTAATTTAATCGGGAGCTCAAATAAAATTAATTCGTGGTTCAAATTCAAACAAATTAAATTTTTAATTCGTAAGTATACGTCTTTAAATACTAATTTCCTTGAAATAAATTCTACTTATTAAATAACTGTGTATTTAAGATCTACATTTACTCATAGCACGGGTGCACGGGGACATTTAGATACTGATTGGATTTTTTTTATAAAGTCTACCTATACTTTATAAAAAAAAATCCTGTGGTTGTCACTGTGTTCCGACAGGTTTAGCATTTACAGTTAGTCGATATAAGCCCTTATTGGTGGTGTATATGTCGGAAACAGGGAAATGGGCCAAACACACAAGTGCCGTTTTGCCTTGTTTAAAACTGCATCACCCCTATCTTTTGCTATAATTAAATAGCAGTCCACTTTGCACGTCGCATAGGTTTTCTTGGAAATCTTCAATTTAAACATAATATTATTTCTTATGAATTCCATATAAAAATATAAAAAAATATTGACCTCACATCGACTCAATAGAATTTTGTTCCTTGACATCCCTTCTTTGGTACTAACAAATTAATTTATTCAAAACCATAAAATTACCACCAGATTACATAAATTATGTAATGCTATCCAAAGAACTAACCGAAAGAAATACATTCCATCCTTTTTCCTTGTTTTATCATTGTTATTTTTACATATTTTAACGGCACATTTCGTAATTGTTGACAACTTCACATTTGAGCGTTTCAAACAAGACTAAACGAAAAAGTGATGCATGATCTGTTTTGACATCACTTTTGTGGGGCCATTTTTGGCGGCTGATTGGGTATCCAGTTCTTTATACTATATCAATGATTAAATATAAATAAATAATAAATAAAATATTTTTATTGTCAAAAAACAAGTTACTAAGTGGGTTTTGAAGTCCCTGACTTCTGAGCTAGGTAAAGACCTGTGTTACAGAAGTCAGTGTCCTCTCCTAGACAATAGAAACTATATAAGGAACATCGAATCTAGTATGACTTATTTACTACATTTCCCACTTTGTTTTTGATCTTATATTTAAAGCAATTAATTATAGGGCTTGTTTTGATGCCAGAAAACAATGCCATTCTAATATGAGTGCATAGCAATCACTGTAATATGTACTTACAGCAAACTTTTCACTATATCTAATTATACATTTTAATTGAAACCTGCGGTCAAAGACATACAGCCATATTCGAACTTTAAGATACTTACGTCAAATACTAGATATTGAAACGATATGGATTGGATATGTCAGTGTCAAACAAGTGTCAACACTTCAACAGCGACGTTTCTTCAAAGAAACACGTCACTTTTGACACTTGTTTCACACTGACATACCTTGGTGATATCTATAATAGATATCTAGTTCAAAATCGGAATCGGGCCCATGGTAGCAGTAACAGCCCAAAAAGACCGCGGGGCCTGTGCTATCGGTCCGGAAATACAGAGGCGGCAGTTCATTTCACATCCCTATTCCATAGTTTAGCTGTGTGAGGACACTGGGGACTTACGGCAATCTAAAAGGCTAAACTAATAGTGCGCTCCCGTTTTGTTCAGTTGCGTAGAATCATTATTAGTGTGTATCAGTAATATGTGCAGTATATTTATGCAAATTACCGATAAATACCAATGAAAGCTAACAGTTATGGATATTTCATTTCAACTATGTACATTGTTGCATTCGTTGCAAATATGCAAATGTAATGATATTATGAACCGTGTTAGACATAAATCGTGTTTTTTAACCTAAGTGTGTGGTTCCACTTCCCTTACCATCACGGAGTTCAACAGAGTTCAACAGATGTCGCTAGTGTGACCGTTTTATCCTTTTTGTTCCCGTAAGTACGGATGCGATTCAGCGATATGTGCGAAGTAAGGACGTTCTTTTTAAATACCTCGACTTTATTACCTATTTCTTTTTACTTCCTATGTACAATTGTACACCTTTCTTACTCTTGCACCGACGAATAGGTGAGTACTGAAGTAACCATTAAAATATTAGTTTTACTTTAGGTACTGGCCAGGCAACAAACAAAATGTACCTACGGAGAGTACGAAGTTACTTTTCAGTCCCACGCTCCCACGCCTACGCGTGTATGAAAAAAAGTTGCTAACTGGCAAAAAAATGCTAAAATAGCACTACAGCAGCAGCTTTAGCAGTATAGTCGAGACTCTACTGGTTTTTATTAGAATTAATAAGGTAAGCAGTGGCAAGAAACTCGGCGGTATAAATGTAAACAATGTGCACAGCTGATGCCGGTATCGCCGTCTCACGCGTCGCCTGCGCCAGAGCGGGACGGGGCGAATGCCTGCCCCCGATACGATTGTATAACAATTCTAGAGCAACCGGTAATATTCACCGAGTGTTCGCTGAGGATGAGGAACCAGTTATTATTAATCTTGTTAGAGTCTGGCTAATGAAAGTTGAGCCTGAGATTTATTTAAAACTTTTTATATGGCAACTTTATTCCTATCAAATAAGCTGTCAGTTTCAAGTTGTCATTTAATTTCATAGTAATTTTATTGCCAGGTGCGGTTTTTATTGAAATTCCCGCGTTATCTCAGGCTCAACTTCCATTAGCCAGACTTTATTGATTTGTTTATTTAAACTTTATTGCATAAAAGGCAAACTGAATGCCATGAGGCATTCTCTACCAGTCAACCTTTGGGCAAAGCAGAGTGTCAAGATATTTTCTTTAATACCACATCGGTGGCAAACAAGCATACGGGCCGCCTGATGGTAAGCAGTCATCGTAGCCTATGGACGCCTGCAACTCCAGAGGTGTTACATGCGCGTTGCCGACCTTTTTAAAACCTGTACACTCCTTTTTTGAAGAACCCCATACTGTAGACCCTCGGGAAAACCTCGGAAGGGAGCTCATTCCACAGCCGGAGCGCCCGCGGGAGGAAATTCCTCTTAAACCGCACAGTACGCGACCATTTAGGTTCTAGGGTGTGTGGATGAACACCCTGCCGATGGCGAGCGGTGCGGTGATAGAAAGCGGCCGTTGGCATCATGTCAAATAATTCTTCAGAGCACAGCCCATTGTACAAGCGGTAGAACACACATAAGGAGGCAAGGTCTCTCCTCAGACTTAAAGGTTCAATACCGCTTGTATTAAGTTTGGGATCATCGACGATTCGTACAGCGCGCCTTTGGATTGAGTCGAAGGGTCCAAGCTGGCATCCAGGTGCTCCAGCCCAAAGGTGACAGCAGTACTCCATATGGGGTCTGACTTGCGATTTATAAAGCAGCAGTCCTTGCCCCGGAGTAAAGTATCGCCTCGCTTTATTCAGCACACCGAGTTTTTTCGATGCCAGCGTAGCCTTACCTTCCAGGTGGCTACGGAATTGGACGTCACTGGAGATGTGATATAATATAAGTACGTATTTCTTCACCTTGAAATCAGGCGGCACAATCGATTGAAATCAGGCGGAGAACTATGTCACCGCCAACGTTGTCGATGTACGATTGTGATCTTGGCTGGGCCCCCGGAGCACTTAGTGTTTGTGAGTCGCCTCTTGTACGTCACGTTAGATTTGTCTACCCATTGCAATACTAGGTATGGGCCAAACAACCACCTATCCAAGCAAGGGTTGACTTGAAAAACTCCGGGAAAAAGGGGGTACGTAACACCCGGAGGCGCACAGTGGAAAAGCGTGCCTCGGCTGGGCGGAGCTGGAGGAGGCCGCGCTGATGGACCGTGAAAAATGGAAATCCCTTCTGAGAGCCGTTTGTCCCTGATGGGGGATAACAGGAAACCATCATCATCATCACCCATTGCAATAATATCTTAATGTGAGGAGGTCTCCTCCTTTTTATTTGTTTAATTATAAATGGTTTTGTCAATTGACATACATTTTTTCACGCTTTATCGTGAGGATATGATTGTATAATTTGCACAGTATGAGTGAAAATAAAATTTGAACGAATTCCCAGCAATCCCTACGTCACAGCGCTGCATATCCCGCCCCATGCAACGCAAATTGCACTAATCCTATTAGATTAATTGGACAATGCGTGTTTGGTTTATTCGCACGGGATGCCGAAGGTTCCCGCCGGGACAGCGGCCGGGAGCGTGCAGGGGGCTCGGCGGAACCAGGGTATCGTGACCTCGAGTAACAACTACGAGTATTTCAGTTAAAGAAAATGGAAAATGAAAAAAATATGGGCAGGGTTACCACTGGGTAGTACACATACGTGTAGCTTTTAATTTGAGTTTTAGGTTAACGACCGAGGCTCGTAAAAACGTCCGGCAATTTGAAAACAGAAAAAACCGGCCAAGTGCGAGTCGGACTCGCGCACGGAGGGTTCCGCACCATCAACAAAAAATAGAGCAAAACAAGCAAAAAAACGGTCACCCATCCAAGTACTGACCCCGCCCGACGTTGCTTAACTTCGGTCAAAAATCACGTTTGTTGTATGGGAGCACCACTTAAATCTTTATTTTATTCTGTTTTTAGTATTTGTTGTTATAGCGGCAACAGAAATACATCATCTGTGAAAATTTCAACTGTCTAGCTGTCACGGTTCGTGAGATACAGCCTCGTTACAGACGGACGGACGGACGGACGGACGGACAGCGGAGTCTTAGTAATAGGGTCCCGTTTTTACCTTTTGGGTACGGAACCCTAAAAACAACCCTTATAACTTTTGGGAAAACACGGTATAATTTTGGTTTTTCTACGTGCGTAAGCTCTTGGGTGAGTCTTTCCATTTTTCTTTAATTAATTACGAATTTTAATTTGGTCACTGGAAGAAAAGAAGAGAGAGAGTTTGAAATTCGGTCCTGGATTTACTGAAAAATACGATCATGGTCTAAATTTTTTCGGTTGATATGCCCCAATTTCACCACGGTGACAGGTGCGACAATTGTAAAACATCACTGTTGCTGACGTCACAGACATCCATGGGCTACGGTTACCGCTAACCATCGGGCGGGCCGTATTCCTGTTTGCCACCATCATTGTATTATTTAAAAAAACATTAATATATCGGGAGAAAAACAGATATTTCTCTTGCGAAGTTTCTGACAATTGTCACAAGAAACACGACAATTGTCACGAAATTCCGACACAGAACTCATTCCCTGTCAAGAATTACCGACAATTCTTTTGAATCTTGTGACAATTGTCAGAAACTTCGCAAGAGAAATATCTGTTTTTCTCCCGATATAATAATGTTTTTTTAAATAAGTCAGTACCTGGAGTGCGGATAATTAAATCCCTTTAGCGACGAAAGCATTCGCCACACGCGTCCGCCTTGATGACGGCTGACAAACACCGTATAAGAGACGCTTTGAACGGGTTGGCCTGTCAAATTATCTTGAATTGTAGTGTAGTCGGGATCTTTAGTCAGAATAGTGAAGGGCAGAATAATTGCATAGAAATATCTCAACGAGGGGTGCGTTTGGTGCTATCAAATATTACCTACTCTCCAATTCATTGAAATCATAAAAAGTCGTTGCACAAGTTGTCCTAATTGTTGTTATTAATTATGGAAAAATAAATGTAGGTCTTTTATATAGGTATGATGATGACTTCATTCCATTTTGGAACGCAACGCAGTTCTAATACAACTAAACAAATAAATTGTAGCAAAATCTCATAATAAATCCTATTTGTAAATCAAAATGAGTCTCAAAAAAAGAAGAAAAAACGTCAATCGCCGTCCCTTCCATTAAAGCAAGTTTAGTTCCTTTGAACTGACAAACATAAGCGTTTCAATAACAATTCAGAGATCACAATAAGCGGCACAAGTGATGGGATAATGATGTCGGGGTACCTATTCTTGTTTATTGGGCTTCTGAACGACCAGCGTAACCTGACCTCCTTTCAAAATAAGATGATTTTCATGATGAAGACGATTAACAGACATTTTAATTATTGACGATGAGACGATGTGAAAACGATGCGACTTCACATCAGCACATCACATGTAGGTAGGTAATTGAGAAATATTCGCTTCTTATTAAGTATAGGTATATATACGTATACGTATACGTATATACGTATCTACTACAATGTGATTATATTGAAGAAGATATACAATATAGTTGGTATGATTGTTGGTTGATATTGTGACGTTTAGCGTCGCAGTTAGGGTTGGAAAGAGGTAGGAAGGAAATGAAAATGGAAAGAGGTAGGAAGGAAATGAAAGTTGGAAAGAGGTAGGAAGGAAATGAAAGTTTAATTTAGAAAAGTTAATTAATATTAGGTATTTAAAATTACAATAAGTTAGCTAGGGCCGTGAGTCCTTATAACTGAGCCGGCAAGAATGAAATAATGAAACAAGTCTTTAATAGGAGGCACTTTCCTGGGACTCTACTTCGCAAGCGGGCAGTTGTAGATGGCTCCGCTGAACAAAGCAGGCATCGCAGTCGCAGGTCCAGAGTATTCTAAGATGGCTCCGAACTGTGGTCCAGGATCCTCAGCTCGGAATGGAAACCTTCCAGATTGTGGAGCATGCGCATAGCGCAACCCGGGGTAGTGCAGGCTAGTGGGTTTTCAGAGTGAACCCCAGACTTGATCCCTACCAATATTGGTCTTATTAGAATATGCACACAACGGTGACTGCGTCATCCGGCCCGCAAGGAAAGAAATATCAGGAAAGTTAACCTTTTAGCGTTTCTTTAGTGTTCACGGATGAAGCAGTCAGAAAAGAACAGATTAGTTAACAGCATAAAAGAATACAACGTAACATTATTCCCATAAGAAACTTAGATCAAAGATTCACAACACTTACCCGATCCGGGGAAATGTACACAGCATAATAAAAGCTTGTGAATACAACAACTTGTGATCTAAAGGTATTCAATCAAGTTTAGTATTTTACATTTAATATATATCAAAGAAAATTTGCGAAAATACGAGAGCAACCTTCACCATATTTTTCATGTGACAGATTCACAGATTCCTGAAGGAATTTTTAAAATGTAATGTTTTTTTTTGCAACCGGCCAGCACAAAGCGCCGAGTGCAAACGAGGTTTTATAGCAAACCGTTACATACCCCCCTTTTTAGGTTAGGATTTTTGCTAAGAAAATCCGCTGCTAAGTCTATTTTACTTAATAGAAATACAAGTTATCAATCAGGCTTCACACACAAAATACCTCTTCATACTTACAACACGCAGGCAAACAAGCACTAAACACTATAGAAAAGTGTTTTTGCGTCCATACAGGCTGAGTATTTTACTTAAACTAGAATAAAATTCTCTCATATAACTATTAATAGATGTTGATTAGTCTAACTCTAATAAACCTCAGTATTCAAGTTGTTCACGCATACTATTCTTTTTTATAAAACTTTGTAGAAGTCTTATATCCCAATATAATAGGCAAACAGCTCATTAACCGGTAGGGGATAATGGCAAATTAATTTTTTGAACTTTGTAGAAGTTCATTAACCGGTAGGGGTTAATAAAAAATTAATTTATACCCAAGTAATTAGAAAATTCAAAGAATATGATAGCGGTTTAGTTAGTATATAACTACGAGTTTCATGAGAGTAGTTTTACAGAATTAGACTATAGACGTAGATAGACGTAGAGATAGCAATAAGGGAAGAAATTAATTTTAGCACTTTAAGGATAACAACATAGTCTGAGACTTAGAAAGCCTATCCTTGACACTATTTAGATCAATCGCAGGGTCTAAGTGAGATTCTAAAATATCCTCAGGTGGTATGTTTAATTTTACCATCTGGCTTCGGAGATCTTGTACTAAGCCAGCTGATCCACCTCTGAGAACGACCTCGTATTCAAGCTCAGCTTTTTGCAGAGATAGAAACTTAATAGGATAAGCCATGATCACACGAATTAGGTGAGTGTTGTGATTACACAGGTTTTACACAGGTTACAGGATTACACAGGTAGAAAAAACAGTTTAAGTTTCATAGTACGTGGTTTGCAAATTTGTTAGGATAGTAGAAGCTACTTTATAGTAACAAAAAAACAAAATTGAACAGATAAAGATAACCACGTACCAAGGAACAGCTCAAAATAAACTTAAACTAGGTAGATATAATTGTACAGAAACTAGAATGACTAATGAAAGTAATAGACCGCGAGCCACGAACAGGTTTCCATGACCAATCGCCTCCCAGGCGATAACTCCTATAGTGGTTAACGGCTACGTATGATGAACCCTCGTGGACGTCAGCTGCCGCTCCGTTGGTGGGTTGAGGAATGGCAGCCACCGAAACACGTAAAAAAAAAAAAATATTTTCAGTCATCGCCTCCCGTTTGATACTTTGCCAGATGATAGTTTAGATGCTATTGTTAATAAAACAACTCGTCAGCCGGTTGTATCGCGGTGGAAACACCGTCAGCTGGTCACATGAACATGTAAAAAAATTTTTTTTTTTCAGTCATCGCCTCCCGCTTGATACTTTGTCAGATGATAGTTTAGGTGCTATTGTTAATAAAAAACATCGTCAGCCGGTTGTATCGCGGTGGAATCACCGTCAGCTGGTCACATGAACATGTAAAAAAAAATTTTTTTTTCAGTCATCGCCTCCCGCTTGATACTTTGTCAGATGATAGTTTAGGTGCTATTGTTAATAAAAAAAATCGTCAGCCGGTTGTATCGCGGTGGAATCACCGTCAGCTGGTCACATGAACATGTAAAAAAATTTTTTTTTTTCAGTCATCGCCTCCCGCTTGATACTTTGTCAGATGATAGTTTAGGTGCTATTGGTAATAAAAATAATCGTCAGCCGCTTGTATCGCGGTGGAATCACCGTCAGCTGGTCACATGAACATGTAAAAAAATTTTTTTTGTTCAGTCATCGCCTCCCGCTTGATACTTTGTCAGATGATAGTTTAGGTGCTATTGTTAATAAAAAAACTCGTCAGCCGGTTGTATCGCGGTGGAATCACCGTCAGCTGGTCACATGAGCATATCAAGCAAATAAATAAATAAATAAAATCTAATATATGTTCATGTGATCCAGATGTGTTTTTTAATTAACAATAGCACCAAAACTATCATCTGACAAAGTATCAAACGGGACGCGATGACTGAAACCAATTATTTAGGTCTCCGTGCCTTCGCTTGAACCACTTACGAGATAACACCCTTGTAACTCAGACTAGGGCTTGCGATATCCGCCCATTTTTCGTATCCGGATATTTGGAATATTTATTATTTTAGTATCCGGATATCCGAATTCGAATACTTACTTTTTATTTCATAAAACCCAGATGAATTTAATAAAAAGTGTAATATAATACAATTTTATCTACATACATGTCATTAGTGCTCTATAATGCGTTCAGAAACCGTAGGAAATGACCAGCTTTATTACAACTAATTTTACTATGAGAACTTTCTTATCTGTGGTAGTAGGAAAATTTGTACTTTAATGTACATAATGTTATAGATTGTTGTAAGGTTATGAGTTTAAATTTGGAACAGCAGTCAATACTGTGGGTCTCTATTCTAGTATCCATATAGGTATTAAAATAGTTATCGATACGAAACGTCAATTTAGTATGTTTTTTTATTATAAACCGCACGATATTTGATCTCGAGTGACATGAGATTAGGGACTTCATTCTTTTGTCTAGTAATTTAAGAAAACTACGGATGCGTGACATGCTTGAAAAATTTTTCATTCACCGCCATTTGATCTTTTAATTCGTTTTAAGTATGTGTTTAGATAAAGTAGTATGTGTTTAGATAACTGTACATAATTAGGAATTAAAACACTCGTGTGATCCTATTAAGAAACTCACTACCGTTCGTTTCTTAAACCCACACTCGTATTTTAATGCCTCTCATTATGTAGCAGTCACATAAACTACTATTACGTACACAAGGCTGCGTACCAGCAAGTATTAAGCTATTTATGGCGTTCTACCTTTTCGCCGATGATTTGAAGTTGATGTGCAAGTGCAAACATACAGCTGGTGTAACCGCGCGTGAAGTTAGGTTAGTTAAGTTAGTACCTACGAATTATTGTGTTGATTTGCCACGTAATGGCAAAATTAAATTATACTCTCCAAAAACTAAAAATGATTTTCGGCAAAGATTTCATACACAACCTTTAATTGCCTGACTAGATTAGATATGGTTTTTCGAACAGGTGATATAAACTATACCACTACATAGTATAAAACAAAGGCGCTTCCCGCTGTCTGTCTGTATGTATGCTTAGATCTTTAAAATTACGCAACGGATTTTGATGCGGTTTTTTTTAAATAGATAGAGTGATTAAAGAGGAGGGTTTATGTATAATTTGTTCCCCGTGCGAAGCCTGGGCGGGTCGCTAGTTAGTAATAATTTACTAGGTTATGGCGATACTTCAACCCTCAATTTAATATTGGCAGTCTGCGCTGCGAAATTCATTTCTTGATAGGGGTTTTGATAATATTTAGAGAATCGAATATCTTCTAAGTGTTAGACCAGTCTCTTCTTGTTGAGATTTTACATTGCATTTAAAGTCAATCAAGGTTTTCATTACAGATTTATTCAAATAGAAAATGCTAAAACCTTCTTTATCGTCTTCTAAACCCTACTGCATTTCGTTCGGCAGTTCAATATCAACCGAAGTCCTCCTCCGTTGGACTCGTTTTAGTTCTGTTCGCCCTTTGTTAATAACGTAAGTATTCGGACGCTAACAATAATAACAGCAAATCATGTTTGACAAGAACACGGTACAAAGTACGCTCAAAGTTACTTTTACGGAGCTAGGTCGATCTGCATAAGAATATCGACGAAGAGTCGGCAATCAAGGAGTAATGTTTCAATAAACAGTTTTTATAACGTAAAAATGTATCCAAATAAATAAAATCAACCGAAAACGTGAATACTATTATAAATTTCAAAGTTTTTAAGATAGTTTTCTTAAAATTTGTAGTATTACTTAATCTAAATACGGATATTAAATTGGACGGATATCCGGATATCCGGATTGCAAGCCCTAACTCAGACATAATCAAGCGAATTCATCAACTAGTAGCGACATTTATCGCGCCACTCAAGTAATAATACCGCCCGGTTGCCAGCACTCGGCTGCTTTCACCTCGGTACCATATAAGCCGGCAAGGCCCTTAGCGGTGGTTCAAGCTTCGGCAGGAACCTAAATATCCGTTTTTTACCCTTCGGGGGAAAACTGTTCTATTTAGGTCTCCGTGCCTTCGCTTGAACCACTTATACGTGTTTAAACCTCTGCCGGCGCGGGCCCGGGCGTACTGTGACTGTTAATATTTATGCAAAAATCACATAATGAGAATATGGGCCTGAAATTTATTCCGTATTGCCATAATAAAGGATTGTTTGCGTCAACCTTTTAAGTAGATTTTCATCATATGGATTTACCGATAGATGAGACAATTCTTAGCACTGACTTGCCACATAAGTTAAACATTGCCACTATAAAACTACTTGAATTTTTATATAAAACAAAACGGTTTGACTATTACTTGAATGACTTTTCCTTAAATGATTATTAAAGACATAATCTTATATAAACCTGAATGTACTATCTTACGCAAATAAATAAATTATGAATTTAGTACGTGTAGGTTGTACACATTTTTGTGTAACCACTATCTGAGTAGTAGTTCTGATGCTTGTAAAATAAACCTCATAAGTGAATTTTACATCAAACCCGTTCAGAATACCTCTGATGCTTTCTTTACAACAACCCACTTGGTGATAAAAAGGTGTTGTTGTATTATGTAATGATATTATTTTAAGAAAATAATTATAATAAAATACTACTTGTCTGTTACTTAACCACAAATAATAGCACTGCCGGCCCATCGAAAAACCTGTTTTAAATTTGTAACTAATAGGAAAAGCTTGGGTCCTCTTTTAACATATTGTCTATAAATTTAATGTAAATTGGTAACTTGTATCATACTCATACTCATACTAATACTTTATTAGTAATAGGTGATTACATGTCAACTTACATAGCTAGTACAAATAATAGGGATGTAACGATACATGATTTTGCCGATACGATACCGATACCGATATTTAAAGTAAATAATCGGCGATACCGATACCGATACCGATATCGATAGCCTGGTAGTTAGTTAATAAATCAAATAAAATTCAATGTTAATAATTCAATGTTAATAATTTATTGTTAAATGAGAAAAAGACTAAATGTATTAAGTTTGTCACTAGTAGTAACGTTAGGCATGTGCAAACAAGTGTCATTGTGAAGGATGAGGAATTGGAATTAGTTGATAGTACAGTTTTTCTTGGTATAACTTTAGATTCTAAACTCCAGTGGGGTCCCCATATTGCTACTCTTTCGAATAGACTGAGTTCTGCAGCTTTTGCAGTGAGCAAAATCCGTCAGTTAACTGATGTGAAAACAGCTCGATTAGTATATTTTAGTTACTTCCATAGCATTATGGCATATGGTATTTTACTGTAGGGTGGTGCTTCAGAGATAAATACCATTTTTGTTCTGCAGAAGAGGGCTATTCGAGCAATATACAAAATGAACCATAGAGACTCACTTAGAGATAAATTTAAGGAAATTGACATAATGACAGTGCACTGTCAATACATTTATGAGAATATTCTGTATGTACATAAAAAGATTGTAAATTTTAGAAAAAATTGTGAAATTCATAATATTAATACTAGAAATAAACATAAGCTCGCAGTGCCCTTCACTCGGCTCCATAAAATTAAAAAACCATTCATGGGTAATTGTGTGAGATTTTATAATAAACTTCCAAACCATATTACTGAATTATCTATTAATAAATTTAAGAATGATGTAAAGCGTAAACTTATTTCTAAAGCGTATTATACCTAGTGATGGGTGGGACATCAATTTAAAATGAGTTTGTATGAGTACCTCATTTTCTAAAATGAAGTACTACAATGTCTTACTTCAAATGAGGTGAGGTACTACAATTTTTTTGCATTGACCGTTCCTCCGGCTTCAAAAAACTCCAACGGCAACAAAAAATATTTAATGTATAGACATATTTATGAAAGACATATTTAAGATATATGAAAGCCTGCAGCGCTTACGCTTGTTGTCTTTCGTGTGTCATTTTCGGCGGGCGACATTGAAGTTGGGCGTGTGTCTGTTTCAGCCGCGAGTGGTTTTTTCAAATGAAGTGTTTGAATGATTTGTGTGGTAAGACCTGTTGTAATGCGCGCGAGTAAATGAGTAAAATGAATAGAGGAGTGACGTAAGACATTTTTGCGGTGTGAAGTACTGCGACGATTTAACAAAATGAGTGGTACAAAAGAGGTGCCTCACGAGTGAGCAACTCAACACTAATTATACCACACAAGACTAAATGAATGATAAAACAACGTGGGATTAATTTTTATTCGAAATGATTATTTATTTATTAGGTATATTTGATTAACGATGAGGAAATTGATATTCCGAATATTCCGATGTTTGTACTTCTTTTGTGTTTTTTATTTATTTATTTGACATTTAGATTTTATTCTAGAAACATTCTAGACTAGTATTTTTTATACAATTTTTTTTTCATGTTTGACGATCCTTTTGTGAAATTCTTAAATTTGTGTTAAGTTAGATTTGTATAATAATCCAATATTATTATGGAATAATAACATCAGTAAATTGCTCTGATAATGATGATGAATCGTAACATACTTATAAATTATCTTAAGCTAAGATAATTTATAAGTATGTTACGATTCATAAGTGCTTGTTGCTAGGCCTACATGAATAAAGTATATTTTGACTATTGACTATTGAAATAAATTAATAATTATATACTTTATATGCATAAAACATACTTATGTTCAATAGACATTTGATTTTAAGAAGTGTGAAAAATAAAAACAAAGAAAAATATATTCCTATTAGCAAAATAGCACGATTATAGCAGCTTCACTGTTACGTTGAGTAAGTAATCTATCGTAGTAAAACTTACGTAAGTTTTGACACATCAAGTTAAAATTGAGGTGAAGAATATTCTTGCCCAATAAAATACCTTACTGTGGGTTGTTTACATTTTGTTATGATATCAGGTGTATTTAAATCGGCGATGCCGATATATCGGCCTGCCGATTATATCGGCCGATATATCGTATCGGTATCGGTATCGTTACATCCCTTTGTCAAATAACATAATAAAAACAAAAATTACAAAGTATTCTAAATATTAAAGTTGATTCGCTAGTTTCGCTACTTGCGTAGTTTTATATTTTCATTCATTTACGTTAATATTTCGCAGTCACAAATTCTTCTATATTATAGAACGACCGCTCAACAAGCCAAGTTTTAAGTTTGTTCTTAAAGAGTAACAAACTAGGTGCGTCTGTTATTATTGCTGGCAGGTTATTATACACGGAGGGGCCCATGACGTGTATAGTTTTTGCTCTCTTTGCTAAGCTACGGGGCACCGCTGCTAGTTTTTGTCCGTATCGTGTAATCCGGTCGCTATTGTCGGCCCGTCTGGGGTATTTATCTCAATTCTCTCGCGTGTATAAGGCTGTTTGCAGTATCAATAGACCCGGCAACGTGATAATAGGTCAGATGTAATGTAATATGTTTTTTTAATGTGGACAAATACCCAAATATTGACATTATTTAGATTTAGACATTAATAGTTATTGACTAGGTATACTAGCTTTATTTGTACATAGCCCATTACATAAGGACAACATATTCCGTAAATGTGTAAGAAATTATGTACATGATGATTTTATTTGCGAAAATAATTTAATATTATTTCGAATCGAGCACTCCTCTGCCTAAAAGTAGCGTCAGAAGTGAAGAAGACAATACACTTAACGATTTAATGTATACGTTATTAACTAGTAACAATTCTCAGCTACCTAGTAATAGTTTCAACTGAGCCGATACTACATCCTATAGAGGTACCTTAAGTCAACGCACAGTATCATAGATATAAAGATACACCAAGTCAATAACTATTATTGTCTAAATATTGACAATATTTGGGTATTTGTCCACATTAAAAAACATATTACATTACATCTGACCAATTATACATCTTACCATTTACATTAAATTGATAGAATACGTTAAACCAGAGGACCCAAGCTTTTCCTATTAGTAACAAATTTAAAATAGTTTTTTGGATGAGCCGACAGTGCTATTATTTGTGTTTAAGCAATAGACAAGTAGTTATTTATTAATATTTTTTTTGTGAAATAATATCATTACATAATACAACAATAGTACATTATTGTCGAGGATCGGAAGTAGCTACTTGCTGGCTGAGGAATCGTTTTGAAATTGAATCCGAAGCCAGCAAGTAGCCTTCCAGCCGAGTCGTATATAGTGCTTTTCTCAAAAATGGTGCAACAAATAGAAATATTTTACACAGCAACGTTCTAATTTTCACAGAAAAAATTAAAACCATTAAAAAGATTTGCTTGTCGCCTTTAAAAAAAAACGATGTGTATTTTTCTGCTGAAAATACGCCAACCTATTTTAGACACCTAAATAGTCGCGGTACCAACATTAAGCCTGTAACAGACTATCGCACCGCACCGCGACCTTGGAGCGTCGCACCCATAAGTGAGAGCGAGAAAGAGATAGGTATCTGTTTCTCGCTCTCACTTATGAGTGCGACGCTCCAAGGTCACGGTGCGGTGCGATAGTCTGTTACAGGCTTTATAATAATAAGTGCTGATCATCTGTTTGGCTGTTTAAGGGACCTATGCCTTCATTTGATATGGCCATTTAAAGTTTTAAAAAGTTTGGTACTCGTTAAATAATGGAATTTGTATGCAACATTGCAGTCCCGAAATCGAGACTGCAATGTTTTTAACTTTTTAATTTTTTTGATGACCATAAACTACGCACTTCGCGACCTATTTTTTAACCGGCAACGTCGACTTTGCTGTCCATTTTTGAGAAAAACCTTTTTATCACCTAGTGGGCTATCCGGTGGCGAATGCACTAGTCCCAAAACGCACTATTAGTCAATACACTCTAATTTCGAAAGCCCCTCTTCTCATAAGAAACTAGGCCCAAAATACCATATTTCCAAAAAGGCTCATTCTCGATTTACACGAGAACCATTGAGAACTAGTCCCAAAATACACCTTTCCCAAAATACCCCAAATTGTGTTCACCTGTGCGTGGCGTAATACTTTATTCTCATAATGCGTAGGTCTCAAAACACTCTAGTTCCAAAATACCCTATTTTTTTGGAATGTCTCTTTGTGACTGCTTTCAGCCGTAATCATTACCCGTTTGATGCCTAAAATATTTTTTTCAAAAATAGGATTTACGTATTTAATTATTATTTTGAGCTATACAGGGTGTAATCGTTAAGTGTTGCTCGGCGATAGTTCCGTAAATATAGCAGATATCAGAAAATTTCAAATTGATATCGAAAGTGCATATAGTGAAAGTGAAGGGCAATATACACACGAGTGTTTTAATGCCTGTGTTGATAAAGCAGTGTATGGAACTATCATAATTAGGTGGGCGAGAAACTACCCTCATTTATGGCATTATTTAATTATTTAATGCCATAAATGAGGGTAGTTTCTCGCCCACCTAATTATGATAGTTCCATACACTGCTTTATCAACACAGGCATTAAAACACTCGTGTGTATATTGCCCTTCACTTTCACTATATGCACTTTCGATATCAATTTGAAATTTTCTGATATCTGCTATATTTACGGAACTATCGCCGAGCAACACTTAACGATTACACCCTGTATAGCTCAAAATAATAATTAAATAAATCCTATTTTTGAAAAAAATATTTTAGGCATCAAACGGGTAATGATTACGGCTGAAAGCAGTCACAAAGAGACATTCCAAAAAAATAGGGTATTTTGGAACTAGAGTGTTTTGAGACCTACGCATTATGAGAATAAAGTATTACGCCACGCACAGGTGAACACAATTTGGGGTATTTTGGGAAAGGTGTATTTTGGGACTAGTTCTCAATGGTTCTCGTGTAAATCGAGAATGAGCCTTTTTGGAAATATGGTATTTTGGGCCTAGTTTCTTATGAGAAGAGGGGCTTTCGAAATTAGAGTGTATTGACTAATAGTGCGTTTTGGGACTAGTGCATTCGCCACCGGATAGCTAGTGGGTTGTTGTATCATCAGAGGTAGTCTGAATGGGTATGATGTAAAATTCACTTGATGAGGTTTACTTTACAAGCATCAGAACTTCTACTTCAGATAGTGGTTACACAAAAATGTGTACAACCTACACGTACCTACTTATAATTCATAATGAATTTATTTGCGTAAGATAGTACATGCAGGTTCATATAAGATTATGACTTTAATAATCATTTAAGGAAAGGTCAATCAACTATAAGTCAAACCGTTGTTTTATATAAAAATTTAAGTACTTTTACAGTCGCAATATTTATCTTCTGTGGCAAGTCAGTGCTAAGAATAACCTCATATATCGATAATTCTAAATGATGAAAATCTACTTAAAGGTTGACGCAATCAATCCTTTATTTATTATGTCAATACGGAATAAATTTCAGGCCCATATTCTCATTATGTGATTTTTGCATAAATATTAACAGTCACAGTACGCCCCGGCCAGCGCCGCCAGAGGTTTAAACACGTCTCATAAGTGGTTCAAGCGAAGGCACGAAGACCTAAATAGAACCGTTTTTTTTTTTTTTAATTAGAAATAGGTAAGCATTTGACCACAATCTCACCTGATGGTAAGTGCCGATGCAGTCTAGGATGGAACATGCTTACCTAAAAGATGTCTATTCACTCTCGATTTAAAAAGATCCAAGTTATAGTGGATTGGGAATAGATTTGCAGGAAGTGAATTCCACTCCTTAGCCGTTCGCATGATAAAGCTGGATGCATAGCGTTTGGTACGAACCAGTGGCAGAGCAACAACGTAGGGGTGAAACGCAAGTCCGCGTCTAGTCCCACGGTGGCAGAACGGGGATGGGGGGATTAGATTATGTAATCCCATCGCACACTCCCCGAAATGTATCCTGTAGAATACCGATAAACAAGCTACCTTTCTACGGTGTTCAAGGCTCTGCAGTCTAGCCTCAACCAATCCCGCATCTCCAATAAGCTTCCTAGCGCGCTTGTCTATGGAATCTAAGGCGGCTAGCTGATACTTGGCGGATCCATCCCAAAGGTGGCTGCAGTACTCCATACACGACCGGACTTGAGCTACATAAAGCTGAAGGAGCTGCCCCGGTGTGAAGTACCGCTTGACCTTAGAGAGGACGCCCAGTCGTCTAGCTGCAGATTTGGCCAGAGATTCAATGTACGCCCCAAAGCTCAGGTTAGACGAAATATTCGTGCCAAGTAGCTGAAGATGGTTGGATATGTACGGATACATCCCGGAAAGTCGGAGTCAGTTCGAAAGGACTCCGTTTCGCAGAGAACAGACACGCCTGCGTTTTGGTAGCGTTGAATTTGACCAGGTTTGTGTCGCCCCAATCGGACACTGCCTTAAGTCTCAAATTCAGACGGTCTACCATAGCTCGTCGACAAGACTGGACCTCCTCTTTTTTGGCCCGAGGATTGGAGAGATATCTGTCCACGACAGTGCTATCATCGGCATACCCAAAAGTATCTGAGACTAGCATGTCGTTGATATGTAGCAGAAATAAGGTCGCGGACAGAACAGAGCCCTGAGGAACGCCAGCATTAATAGTCCATTGGTCAGATGTGTAGCCATCTAACACCACCCGAATGGAACGTTCGCTCAGGAAATTCTCAATCCACTTGCACAGGCCAACTGGTATCCCATATGCTGGAAGCTTGCTCACCAAACTTGCGTGCCAGACCAGGTCGAATGCTTTAGAGACATCGAGAGATACTGCAAGGGCTTCACCGTGCCTCTCAATTGCCTCGCTCCAAAGATGAGTGGCATGTATCAGAAGATCTCCAGTCGAACGACCCCCGCGGAAGCCGTACTGAGAGTCGCTGAGTAAATCGTTATCCTCTAGGTACGATAGGAGCCGCTTATTCAGTACACACTCCATAATCTTGCAGAGTATGGAGGTGACTGAGATTGGACGGTAATTGGCGGGGTCTGAACGACTACCTTTTTTGGGCACAGGTTGCACGTTTGCAAGCTTCCAACACGAGGGTACTACGCCAGTTTCAAGCGACAGGCGGTACAGGCGTGTTAGGATTGGGGACAACTCGGCTGCACAGTTTCGCAAGACAATAGCAGGGATTCCGTCGGGACCGCTGGCTTTATGCACGTCTAACGTTCGCAGTATTTTAAGAACTTCCTTTTGATGTATGCGAACATCACTCATGGAGCTATTCATTTGAGGAAGCACGGGTGGAAATTTACCGGCTGAGTCAAGACGTGAATTCCCAGCAAAAAGAGAAGCGAACAGGTCAGCCTTCTCTCTGGCTGTGTGTGCCAGCGCTCCGTCAGGTTTAACCAGGGGGGGCAGTGACGAGCGGCAAAAGTTTCCTTCGACCGCTTTCGCTAGGGACCAGAACGCTTTACTTCCCGGAGGGTGCGAGGCTAGTTTGGTCCCAATACGACGGACATGGTCAAACCTGGCCTTGCGAAACTGCTTCTTACAGGACTTGGCGGCTTTATTGAACCTCTTCTTCAGGTCACGTGTGTTCGGAGCCCTGCGTGTACGAGCGTCAGCCCACTCCCGGTAAGCCGACTGCTTAAACGCCTCAGCACGATCACAGTCAGCGTTATACCACGGGCGAGCTTTATAGCCGGTCGAAACAACATAAAAGGGAATAAAATATTCCATACCCTGCCGAATGACATCGGCTATTTCGGTAGCGCAGGTCGACGAACAATCCGAAGAGAAGCAGGTGGAGCGCCAAGGATACGATGCAAAGAAATGCCGCATCTCATCCCAGTCTGCTAACTTGTATCGCCACACCCGTCTTTCACCGCTAGGGCCCTGATCGGGTGGGGAATAAACGGATACAGCTTTCACCAGACAGTGGTCGGAAGTTCCTAGTGGAGCATCCACCACTACAGAGTATTGGTCTGGGTTGGTGGTTAGCAGAAGGTCCAAACAATTGGCTGTGTGTGACTCAACATCAGGCACCCTAGTGGCGCAGCGAACAAGTTGTGAGAGGTCTAGAGAAAGTGCAAATTTATGAGCCTCTCGTCCAGCGTGGTCAGTCATTTGATACGGGAATAGCCACTCTTGGTGATGCGCGTTAAAATCCCCAACGATTGCTAGCTCTGCTGTAGGGTACCTTTGGCGAGCCTCATCAGCAGCCTCACTAAGGTAATTAAACAGCCTTGTTGTCTCTGAGTCCCCATTATGCGATCGGTAGACACAGGCGTAGAGAATTTGAGTTACACCGGTATCGATCCAAGCCCACAAGACAGAAAATCTGGATTCTTCAAGATTTTTGAGACGCTTAAGGCAGATGTCATCTCGAGCATACACACACACTCCTGCACGTGAAAGGAACCTGTGCTCCAGAGTGTAACCTGGGTAGTTGAGGTATGACGAGTCGACTGGACACCTGATTTGCGTTTCCGTGAGGAACAGCAGGTGCGGTTTGTCAGTCTCTAGGTGGTGGTGGACTGCATCGATATTGGAGTGCAGACCTCGAATATTAGAGAGATGCACTTTAAATGGGAGGGAGTGCAACCGCTGTTGAACTCTACTTTTCTTTCTTTTGTTTTGCATGTTTGTTAGGGGGATAAGGAAGAAGAGCGAATAGACGAGGGAATGCAAGTTGAGCGAGGCAACTCAGCCGTATAACTTAAACACAAGCTCGTGCGTGCCACATTTAGAGAAATCTAGGTCGGAGACTGCGGGGACGCCCGAACCCCCCTGAAATGGCCACCTGGCCCTCCCATCCGGTCGCCAACCGGCAAGGTGGAGCCGTTTCAGGATTTTTCGCTAGTTGGCGGGGCAGCCTTTCACGGGTGGCTCTCCCGCTACTTGGGCCCCCTACTACCTGCGGTCGGCCAGCGGTGCACCGTGCTTCGGATCCCGCTACCCTCCAGAACCAGACGCTCGGTGTGGCACGCACCGGTAGTGCCGCTGTAGTTAGACCAGAAACTACTGCTCGGACACATCACCTCAACAGCTATCAACAGACTTCATGACGGAACACGGTGAACCATTATGGCGCCATGGCTTAGTCTGAGGAGTGGTAACCAGCAACGGCATAAGCCTACCACCGGTAAGATTGTCACTCGATTAGCACCACCCGGGGGTCACTTGTAGGGATTCGTATACATTATGGGTAAACTCCTACGGAAGTGAGCGACACAACCCCCATAAGGGTAAAAAACGGATATTTAGGTTCCTGCCGACGCTTGAACCACCGCTAAGGGCCTTGCCGGCTTATATGGTACTGAAGAGAAAGCAGCCGAGCGCTGGCAATCTCGTAAGTGGTTCAAGCGAAGGCACGGAAACCTAAATAATTGGTTTTAGTCATCGCGTCCCGTTTGATACTTTGTCAGATGATAGTTTAGGTGCTATTGTTAATAAAAAACATCGTCAGCCGGTTGTATCGCGGTGGAATCACCGTCAGCTGGTCATATGAACATATATTAGATTTTATTTATTTATGTGCTTGATATGTTCATGTGACCAGCTGACGGTGATTCCACCGCGATACAACCGGCTGACGATGTTTTTTATTAACAATAGCACCTAAACTATCATCTGACAAAGTATCAAGCGGGAGGCGATGACTGAAAAAATATATTTTTTTTACATGTTCATGTGACCAGCTGACGGTGATTCCACCGCGATACAACCGGCTGACGATCTCTTTTATTAACAATAGCACCTAAACTATCATCCGACAAAGTATCAAGCGGGAGGCGATGACTGAAAAAAAAAATTTTTTTTACATGTTCATGTGACCAGCTGACGGTGATTCCACCGCGATACAACCGGCTGACGATTCTTTTTATTAATAATAGCACCTAAACTATCATCTGACAAAGTATCAAGCGGGAGGCGATGACTGAAAAAATATTTTTTTTTTACATGTTCATGTGACCAGCTGACGGTGATTCCACCGCGATACAACCGGCTGACGATTTGTTTTATTAACAATAGCACCTAAACTATCATCTGACAAAGTATCAAGTGGGAGGCGATGACTGAAAAAAAAATTTTTTTTTACATGTTCATGTGACCAGCTGACGGTGATTCCACCGCGATACAACCGGCTGACGATTCTTTTTATTAATAATAGCACCTAAACTATCATCTGGCAAAGTATCAAACGGGAGGCGATGACTGAAACCAATTATTTTAAATTTTAGATTGTATTTATTTATTTGCTTTATAAATTCATGTGACCAGCTGACGGTGATTCCACCGCGATACAACCGGCTGACGATTTTTTTTATTAACAATATCACCTAAACTATCATCTGACAAAGTATCAAGCGGGAGGCGATGACTGAAAAAATATTTTTTTTTTACATGTTCATGTGACCAGCTGACGGTGATTCCACCGCGATACAACCGGCTGACGATTTGTTTTATTAACAATAGCACCTAAACTATCATCTGACAAAATATCAAGCGGGAGGCGATGACTGAAAAAAAAAATTTTTTTTACATGTTCATGTGACCAGCTGACGGTGATTCCACCGCGATACAACCGGCTGACGAGTTTTTTTATTAACAATAGCACCTAAACTATCATCTGACAAAGTATCAAGCGGGAGGCGATGACTGAAAAAAAAAAATTTTTTTACATGTTCATGTGTACAGCTGACGGTGATTCCACCGCGATACAACCGGCTGACGATTGTTTTTATTAACAATAGCACCTAAACTTTCATCTGACTAAGTATCAAACGGGAGGCGATGACTGAAAAAAAATTTTTTTTTTACGTGTTTCGGTGGCTGCCATTCCTCAACCCACCAACGTAGCGGCAGCTGACGTCCACGAGGGTTCATCATATATGGCCGTTAACCAGTATACGAGTTTTCACCCGGGAGGCGATGACTGACGAAATTTGCGCCTGGCTCGTGGACCATAATGAACCTACATGAACATCAGTGAAAACTAAAAAATGCTAAGGACTTGTTTCGGTAGTGCTCAGCTCAGTTAAACCTAGTATGGGCGCCAATGTGACGTTTAGCGTCGCAGTTAGGGTTGGAAAGAGGTAGGAAGGAAATGAAAATGGAAAGAGGTAGGAAGGAAATGAAAGTTGGAAAGAGGTAGGAAGGAAATGAAAGTTTAATTTAGAAAAGTTAATTAATATTAGGTATTTAAAATTACAATAAGTTAGCTAGGGCCGTGAGTCCTTATAACTGAGCCGGCAAGAATGAAATAATGAAACAAGTCTTTAATAGGAGGCACTTTCCTGGGACTCTACTTCGCAAGCGGGCAGTTGTAGATGGCTCCGCTGAACAAAGCAGGCATCGCAGTCGCAGGTCCAGAGTATTCTAAGATGGCTCCGAACTGTGGTCCAGGATCCTCAGCTCGGAATGGAAACCTTCCAGATTGTGGAGCATGCGCATAGCGCAACCCGGGGTAGTGCAGGCTAGTGGGTTTTCAGAGTGAACCCCAGACTTGATCCCTACCAATATTGGTCTTATTAGAATATGCACACAACGGTGACTGCGTCATCCGGCCCGCAAGGAAAGAAATATCAGGAAAGTTAACCTTTTAGCGTTTCTTTAGTGTTCACGGATGAAGCAGTCAGAAAAGAACAGATTAGTTAACAGCATAAAAGAATACAACGTAACATTATTCCCATAAGAAACTTAGATCAAAGATTCACAACACTTACCCGATCCGGGGAAATGTACACAGCATAATAAAAGCTTGTGAACACAACAACTTGTGATCTAAAGGTATTCAATCAAGTTTAGTATTTTACATTTAATATATATCAAAGAAAATTTGCGAAAATACGAGAGCAACCTTCACCATATTTTTCATGTGACAGATTCACAGATTCCTGAAGGAATTTTTAAAATGTAATGTTTTTTTTTGCAACCGGCCAGCACAAAGCGCCGAGTGCAAACGAGGTTTTATAGCAAACCGTTACAATATGTTGGTTGATACAATATGTGGTAATATATTGACAATCGTGATTGCTCGTTAACAACTACACAGGCAACTGTCGCGAGATTCCCAATCCGCTTAATATACGGTTTCTCTGTGCCGGTATTGTTCAATGGGAAACCATTACCATTACCAATTAATATACATAGTTACCATACTTATGCAGAAATTTCACTTTTACTGGTTACTTGATCCATCGACTCTCCTAGGTAAGCATGTGCAACGGCACCCTTTGTATTTGTTTAGTCGCGACGGGGGAGGCCGGGGTGGAGCGGGCTGTTATGATTTGGATATTGAATTTCGCGGACCTTTGTAAAGTAAACACGAGCCGGATTAACAGTGTTTGTTTAAATTATCATAACCGACGAGGACCGACAGGCCGAATACAAGTAAAGAGAATTATAAAACAAACCGATTAAATCACAAAAACACTTAGTCACTTTTGAAAACAGTTTAATAATATCTAGAATACCAAATTCAATCAAGCTGAATTGCAGGGTGTGCTTAAGAAATGGTCTTGAATAACGCGAAAAACGTAAACATATTACAGTGTACCTAACTGCCGGCCTAGCCAAGGTTACAATCGCTAGCGCTTCGACAACGAAACGTTATGTGTCTCTTTATCACTCTTTCATATTAGTGCGACAGTGACTGTTGCGTTTCGATCGCTACGGAGCGTAAGCGATTGGCATTTTGGCTACGCGGCCTGGTCCCTTGCACACTATGAAAAAATAAAATACGTGAAATAAAATAAGTACTACCTAGTAGTATTAAGTAGTAAGTATAGTATTTATTTAAGTTCCTAGTTTAAGAAGTAAAATCCTTGTACCGAGCTCCATAGTCATAGGCACCCTGTATAGGTTCTTAGTTATAAGTACAAACAGCGAAACAAACCGTCGATGTCGATCGTATTGCAAAGAGCTGTCACTCACACCGGGCTCGGAATTCTGGCTCGGGAACTACCTCCCCCAGTCTCCCCTTTAATACTCCATACGATATTATTGTTAGTGCCTATAGTTTGCTGGATATTGTAACTTGGGAGAGTTGGGAGTGCTACTTTGTAACTTGGTTTATTTGTTTCAGTGTAGCATTTTGTTCGATTAAAAAATTAAAATGTATACGGCAATACAGATCTAGGTACATGTAAACCATTTCAGTGAGATGTTTAGTGGCGGAACTACAATTACACACTACACCTATATACCTATAGGCCAATGAAAAATGAGTAAGTCTAGCGTTTTTTTTTAAGTAGGGGTGAGGAAAAATTGCTAAAAATACTAGTACAGTCGCCATCAGATACATCGGCGCAGCTAAGGTGCTCAAAAATATCTGAACATTCACTTAATTGAGGCTTTGTTCAGATATGTATTTGCACACCTTGGGTAAGTATAGAAATAAGAATATAGGTTGGAATATAGGAATATCTGATGGCAACTGTACCTATGTTACCGTAACCCATGAATTAGTTCAGTCGACCGCAATTTCCATTCCAACAAGCCTCCTGTCTCGTAATCATATAACCGCTGCATTTGGCAGTGGCTACACCGCCGCGGTTAACGCAGCGTGCGGCTACAACCTGCAACTAGTGATGTGTAGCGGGAATTAACTTTTTGAACCGGGAATCATACCGATTACCGAGTACTTGTATACCCAGTATGCCCATGAGCATGGGCCATGGGCATGGGCGCTAGCGTAGGGATGGCGATGGCGCTAGCGGCTGCTCCGCGGAGCCTTGATTATGCCATTTGTGCCCTTCTTGTCAAGAGCGACCACTAGGGTGCTACCACACGAATCAATCGATCGATTTCTCTAGGTAGAAACTATCGATCGACGCGTACCGTTTGGCACCAACCTTACACCGTAATAGTCGAGGTAAAAAACATATTTTATTGAACTGGGAATACCTATACCGAGTATTTATGTACGCCCATGAGCCCATCTCTAAGCGGCAGCTTCGCGGATCGGATTGGATGGAGCCTTGATTGTGCCGTTTGTGCCCTTCATGCCAACAGCGGCCATTAGCGCCATGGGCCGTGAGCGATGTTTGGCTCCAACCCCAACACAATAGCGGAGGTACTTTTAAAACAAGTTTGCTTTGCATATTAACAAATGTGTGTTTGTATTGCTTTGCTAACTGTATAAAACAGTTGAGTCGATCGATGTACATACATTCCCATTAAGTCATTCTCAACTAACATTACAAATGCGAAAGTAACTCTTTCTGTCTGTTAGCTCTTCACGCTTAAACCGCTGAACTGACTAATGACTTAGGTGAAATTTGGTATGGAGATAGTTTGAGACCCGAGAACGGATTATATTTAGGATAGTTTTTATCAATCATCATCATCATTCCATGCAGACGAAATCGCAGGTAGAAAGAAAGTACAGTCACCACACGGGATTGTTACGCCATTTAGGGTTCTAGCTAAATTGGACATCCATAGCGTAAGTATGGAATAACCAATTGACCTAGCTAAATTTAGCTAGGACCCTAAATGGCGTAACAATTCCGTGTGGTGACTTTATTGATCGGCAGGCAATGGGAGCCACGCTGTAGGCTTCACGTGACCATAAAATTAAACGAGCATTCAAGCAAATTGCTGCAATAAAATATTGCTATTAACTGAACACTGCAGCGGATGGAACATGTAATAAAACGCTTGTAGCTTGTAACGAAATGTAACGATTACATGGTGACAGAATATGGAGACAATAAATAAGAAAGACTCATCATTACCTAGGGGCCATGGGAACGTATTATGCTTCGAATGTGAACCGTAAGTTGTAAGTACCTATAATATATTTACTTATAGGTAGTAGGTTAGGTAATAGGTACCCACGGAATAAGGAAAGAGTGCGCCGCCGTGCCCTAAATACACAAGAAGTAGAATAGAAAATAATAATTAATATGTGGGTGACCGGCGAGCTTCGCTCGGAAAACATATAAAAACTCGAAAATGCGCGTTTTCCCAGAGATAAGACCTAGCTAGATTGATTTTTCGCCCCCGAAAACCCCCGTATAGCAAATTTCATCGAAATCGTTAGAGCCGTTTCCGAGATCCCCGAAATATATATATATGTCGGGGACGGATGGTCCCGATGGCGGTGGGCGCGTGGGGGTAGTACCTAGATGTATTACTTCACAGCCAAAATAGTAGGTATGCTACCAACGCATGAAATAAACATTCGGACTCATTAACCATACTAGTGCCTACTATTATTTCAGTACTAAATAAACAATCTTACGATGGAATCGTATTCAATAAAAATAAAAAGATCACATGAAATCGTTCAAATCTTTATTTAAGTCAAACTACACCGGCTCCAACCCTACACCTCTGACCCGAGAAGATTTAACCCGGCAACAAACTCGGCGGGACACATCTTTTCAAAACAACACATAGTTTCTTTATTTTACAAAAGTAAGCTTCTAATGGCACATAAGAAATCAAAATAACACTTGGAATAAAACACTTAGCTAAACGGTTAAACAACGTGAGAATCTATAAGCTTTCAGAATAATCCTTCAGGTGTAAGCCTTCAGGAACGTAGCGAATTAGGCACGAGCTTGGCTAACGTCCGATCTCTAGCGCGGTCCGATCAAGAAGACTGAAGCCAGTTCCAGCGGCGGAGCCAACGGCTCCCGCCTCCAATTCAAGTTGGTAAACCTGCCTGACCAGTCTACCAACATAACGACAAAAATGCCTGCTCGTGCCTACCTTCACTCAAGATACACATCTTGACGTTCCAAAGCCTTCTACCTGTCATTTTAGTTCAATAATACGCCAATAGATGGTGGCGTTACTCACTACGCAGCTTCATTATTTCGTTACAAGCAAATAATACATAGTCAAACATTGCTAATCGACTTTTACAGGCGTCTAACTATGAACTGTAATGCTGCAATACGTCTTTCTGGTGTCTCGCTCCGACACGGCCGTCCTGCGCTACACACGTCCTCGTGTGTGGGTGTATGCATTTGATTCTGTAACAAAATACTCAGCACAGTATCTCATCGCTCGGTCATTCCTGACCAACAATTTGGGTCTCACTCAAATTACTATTAAAATCAAACTTTGTTATCAATCAAACCAGAAAAAATAATTGTTCAAAATTACTTTAACAATCCTCAATTCTCTAGTCAAAAAGAGTCCATCGAGCAACGACTAAATAAAAATAATCATCAGTAATCATCGCCGCTATCTAACGGATACACTCCAATAATCATCGCCTCCATCTGGCGGATACTCTCAAATTTATGTGAAAACAGAACAATCCCAAACATCAAAAACACAAATCACAACAGCTCTAATTCATTGCTCGACAGTATCACTAGTATCACTACTATTGTCGTCAAACTCGTCAATATCAATTTACGGGGAAATTATCTGGCATTAAAAAAAAAATTAGTCATATGTGATCTAAATTTTTGTAAGACATCTTAAAATAAATAACATTCTGAATTGATAGTTCCAATTTTACTCGTATGAACACAGTACATAAACGGGAATTCATTTTTAACAAAACAACACCAGTCCTTCGGTGCATTGCCAGTCTTTCGGCAGATACCAGACCCTCGTCAGAAGTAACCATCTCAGCCGCGTAAGTGCTACTCCTCGCAAAGAGCATTCTGCACATAAAAAGCAGACCACGTGCACCTCTTACATGCTCCGGCACTTCTGATGCGGTCACTAAACAATACCCAGTCCATCGGGCATACTTTCAGTCCATCGAAAGCAAAACAGTATTGCCCAGTCCATCGGGCGTGCCTTCAGTCCATCGAAAGCAAAGCAGTATTGCCCAGTCCATCGGGCGTGCCTTCAGTATATCGAAAGCAAAACAGTAGTGCCCAGTCCATCGGGCGTAATTTCAGTCCTACAAAAGTACAAGCTTTCAGTCCGTCGAAAGCAAAACAATGTTAACAGTGAATTCCAAAAAAGAAAATAAAAACAGGTCTTTAAATCATGTTACTCAGAACCATTGGTACTATCAGCGTCAACTGATCAACTGAAACTGAACATTACTGATCAAAATCACTAAAGATAGCTTTCTTCTTTAGCTTTAAAAACAAACTCGCTCAAGACTTCTATGCAGAAGTAAAACATCTCAAAATAATCCCAACGAAATGGGAACTGCTCACCAGCTTAATAAAGTATGATGCACGCGACCAAGTCAAAGGTGGTGGTGGTGAGGTCCAACCCAAGCACGGAGGCTGATCCTTTCCGCTTGCCGTTGCTGTTGCTGCGGCAGATTGCGAGAGACACGATGTGGTTCAACATAGCTGGCTGTTACTGAAATCATCATTTGCACGGTATCAGGTTTATCATGAATGCAGGCTAAACTCAAAAGGTTTATAAAATGCAAGGTAGCAGACACAAAAAAACATGTTTCCAATGTATACGGGACTTCAAAAATCTCAGAATAAAATTTAAACTTCAATGAGTGCGTTTTATTTAATTCCCTGAACAAACAAACACGTGTTCCAAAAATAAGTAACACGGTAAATGGGCCAATACGAAAAGTGACAGCTTATTAGTTACGTTCGACTGTTATGCTTCGCCATTACACTCAAAAATAAAATTCACTAATAAACAATTAGAACGAAACCTGTCCTTTTATTTCCAAATCTCCAGCACAGAAGATACTGCACAGCCGCCTCTGTATCACGGGCGCAATGGCGTCCGCAAGCTCGCTCGGCTCCGGCTGCAGGACACTGTAACATTAATTTTCATATGCGTAGCTCATGTTTCCATAGTATACACGATTTGTGATCTATCACGGCATTACGAGCAATAATTTGTCGCAATTTTATTAATTACTAAACATTACAGGGTAAAGATTACATAATGCTTGCATTGGCAAATCAGCAGGATCAATTTCTAACGGTGCATTGTATTTTTATGAAAAAAAATATTTTTTGAGGGTAGATGCACAAGTGAGCGATGAAATAATATCACGTCGCGACAGCCAATATTTGATTTTAATTAACAATATGGATTTCACATCAAAATAACTTAAGATCACTTAGATTTCAACGGATTTTAAAAATTAATTGTATTTTCAAATCAATTATTGAGGGTAGATTCACAAGTGAGCGATGAAATAATATCACGTCGCGATAGCTAATACTTGGTTTTAATTAACAGTATGGATTTCAAATCAAAATAACTCGAGATCGCCTCGATCTAAATGGATTACAAAAATTAATTGTAAAGAAACGCGGCGATACCAGAGATGACGTCACGTAACGACCGCTATGCTCGACTGCCTCAATCATAATTCACAATTTCACAATAATTCTCACCAAATAACAATGAATTACACTCACCATTCAATCAAGGTTAGACACGTGAGCTTACCATTACAAAGTGTCCAGATTATGGAATGTAGGTCACCAGAAATACACCACGCTCCCAGGTGGCTGTGTAAGCAATACATGAAACTCCGCATCTATCCCACTTGCTGATGTCGGGGACGGATGGTCCCGATGGCGGTGGGCGCGTGGGGGTAGTACCTAGATGTATTACTTCACAGCCAAAATAGTAGGTATGCTACCAACGCATGAAATAAACATTCGGACTCATTAACCATACTAGTGCCTACTATTATTTCAGTACTAAATAAACAATCTTACGATGGAATCGTATTCAATAAAAATAAAAAGATCACATGAAATCGTTCAAATCTTTATTTAAGTCAAACTACACCGGCTCCAACCCTACACCTCTGACCCGAGAAGATTTAACCCGGCAACAAACTCGGCGGGACACATCTTTTCAAAACAACACATAGTTTCTTTATTTTACAAAAGTAAGCTTCTAATGGCACATAAGAAATCAAAATAACACTTGGAATAAAACACTTAGCTAAACGGTTAAACAACGTGAGAATCTATAAGCTTTCAGAATAATCCTTCAGGTGTAAGCCTTCAGGAACGTAGCGAATTAGGCACGAGCTTGGCTAACGTCCGATCTCTAGCGCGGTCCGATCAAGAAGACTGAAGCCAGTTCCAGCGGCGGAGCCAACGGCTCCCGCCTCCAATTCAAGTTGGTAAACCTGCCTGACCAGTCTACCAACATAACGACAAAAATGCCTGCTCGTGCCTACCTTCACTCAAGATACACATCTTGACGTTCCAAAGCCATCTACCTGTCATTTTAGTTCAATAATACGCCAATAGATGGTGGCGTTACTCACTACGCAGCTTCATTATTTCGTTACAAGCAAATAATACATAGTCAAACATTGCTAATCGACTTTTACAGGCGTCTAACTATGAACTGTAATGCTGCAATACGTCTTTCTGGTGTCTCGCTCCGACATATATATATATAAATAAACAAGAATTGCTCGTTTAAAGGTATTAGATTAGATTAGATAGATAGATAGATATAACTAAACTTACATATGAAACCCCAATCATAAGAAGATCCCTAGGAAGTGTTTGAATCGGTAAGCATCAAACGTATTGTGCGTGCTTATCTTTCCAAAAAGCGGTGAATGCTGTTGTCATTTTTTGGAAAAACGATTTTAATGTACCTAGTTTCCCTAAAGAGCCCACTAATTATTCCATCCTGTATAATCACTCCATCCATAGCTCGTTCCAAGCGCGCTTGGCCGGCATCCGCTACATAACACCACTTTACTAAACCCAACACTCACGACACTTCATCTCGTCTCACTCACTCTTTCGTAACAAACCTAAAGACGACATAGACGGGATGATTTGGCAAAGTTGACATTGCGCCCCCTTTCTCGCACCTCCGTCAAATATGTAAATGGCAGTAAATGATTGTAAATAGTTGTAAATCGATTGGCGAAGTGGTGCGAGACGCCCGAGTCAGAGTTTAATGAGTACCTAGATTATCTTATCGGGGATTTGGCAGACCCCGCACTCCTTTTTGAAGGAGTGGCCTGATCTGTGGAGAAATTGGATGATGATGCAATGTAATTAATTATATGATGGCCTCGGATGTATTTTTCCACCGCATCGCTCGTCGTCGGCAGTGGCACCGGCACTCGGTAGGCGTTCGTCTTCACACCCTAGAAACTAAATGGTCGTCCACCGTACAGTTTCAGAGAATTTCCTCCCGCGAACGCTCCGGCAGTGGAATGAACTGCCGAGGTTTTCTCGAGACACATTAGGAAACACTACTCAATTCCTTACACACTGTCTCGGTCGTGACGGCACGCTGTAGAAACGTGAGTTACGGTGGCATCTGCCGCCTCTGCCGGCAATTTGGGAGCATTAGCGGTCGGTTGTGACATCTCTGTTGGTTGAGGCAAATTAAATTAACATTCAAGGGAAACTTGCTTGGAGGGACATTTACACTTTCTTGCTTCTAACCCATGAATATGGATCCGCGTAACATTAAAGAAAATATATCATATTGTAAAAACAATCGATTCCTTACACTCGATCTGTCTCGGTCGTGACGGCACTCTGTAGAAACGTGAGTTACGGCGGCATCTGCCGGCAATTTGGCGGGAGCATTAGCGGCCGCGGTTGTGACATCTCTGTTGATTGAAGCAAACCAAATTAGCGTTCAAGGGAAACATGCCGCGAGGAAGAGGAGAGAAAATATATCATCAATATCATCTTAGAAAATACACCACGAAAGTTAATAATAGTTATGAAGAACGCATTTATTCAATCAAATTAAACATGATATTTGATTATTTGTGTCTCCGTGGAAACTAAATTGAATTGGAGAGTCGTGTCGTATCTGCATGCTGAATAACTACTCAGCTGATGAGTTTCGTGTTACCGACTTTTATTTCCTAAATTTTTGTGATAAGGAAAAAAATATAATTTTCCGTTGAGATACGAAAATTGCATACGGTTTCGTAATTTAGACGAAGATTTTCTTAGGACATCTGGCGAAAATGCGTATATATTGTACAGAATAGGTTTCCAGTGCCACATCAGCTTGTGGCCTGAATGATACGATACAGCTACAGCAGGTGATGTAATATGTTGTTCCAATAAAAAGAAGAAATAGCAAGCTTGGAACTCGGAGAGTCTTGAAGATTATACATAAGTACCTAGAGGCTAGAGTTTATCACCGCTACCTGTGGATGTCACGCGTTGTGAATATGGGTCGTAAATGACAGGTACCTACTCGTATTGGCAGGATGCCAAGTTACCACCGGCGGAGCGATGTTGCTCGCTACAGTCGCACAATATAGTCTCATAGCAGCGCACTACTAGAACTCTTAGCAGTAGTCATAGTCGGTAGCTTTCGATAAGCCGTTGGGGTGATATCTGATGATTCAAACCAATAGCAAACCAGTAACAAATTTTAATTTGTAAAAAAAGAAGAAGTACAAGATTTAAATTCAGTAGGGCTCTCTTTTACCTTTTTGGTACGGAACCCTAAAAAACATGTCATTGGATCCAGCGACTTTTTTTTGGGTTCTTGACAGTTGGATCTATTTATAAACTGTGGCGTTAAATTAGTTTTGACTAAACTGTTTACACTGTATAATAAAAATAACTGTAGATATATTTTTCTACTATCAGAAAAAAATCTGAAATACTTATTGTGATCAGCAGTTAGCATCACTACTTCATTCGCTTCATTTTTTCTTCACTAGCTGGGGGCTTATTATTACTTTCTCAGCTAAACGAATGCCTGTAAAGTAAAGGCTAAGTTTCAAAACATTGTTCGCAAACATCGAAGCGCAACCCACAACATTGTCCGGCCGTCACGTTGTTCCTCGGCACGGTTGTGTCGGCACGTGACCGCTCCGTGGATTCGGCTGTTACAGTAGAACTTTGACACACAATTTACAAGGAAATGTCGTTCATTGTCGAGTAGGCGCTAAAAGCTATTTCCAAATTATTTCAAAGTGTTGAGACCGAAAATTTAGTTGACATGATGATAGAGAAAGTGAGGATAGTCTTACAGTATGTATTTATTCAAATTGAATAGTAGAAATCGGAAACGTTAAGTGTATCATCGAAGATAATATGAAATATTCGCTCGAGAGTCGCTTACAAAAAGTGTTCTTTTCATTTCACTGAAAATACTAGGACGCTAATTTTTGGGTTATATTGGCCGAACATAACAGTGTCCATCAAACCTGGGTATAGGCGTTCTTATAAATCAACAGAGTAAAGTGGCAATCTGGTGGAATGCTCTTAGAACACTCTTAATCTTAACTGACCATCGTTGGACCTCAATTCAATTTGGACAGCGGTACGCGAGTTCCAAGTATTTTGTCTGGTCATCATACCCGTTGTAATTACGCTATTGTACTTATTCTGTGGACTGTTCCCGACGTTATCTCCTTATCGGCTCCAACTGTCGAACTGTAGCTACAACTGGGACTGCGACTGTCGCAACTCAAACGCAACCGTTTGCTCAGCAGTTTAATCAGTAGGTAGCGTAGCTGTTTGCTGTCTGGGCAAACTTTGTTCTAGTGCTCGCTTTGGATTGGATCGAGCTAAAGTAGAGCAGTTTCTCGGAGACGTAATATAAACTTTTACAGGCAGTTTTGGCTAGTTCCATGTTTGACTTGGCCGTTTTATAAATATATTTCTGGAGCTCTATACAAGTTACAATATTAGGAGACTTTTTATACTTCACCTACTTGCTTAATTTACATGTAAATTCAGCATTGAGACGTCTCGGAGCGAGCAGGGCAAGGAGGCACTCTGCATTCCAAGCACCGGCGGTCGTTGGCAAACATTGAGGACGCGTTCGTTGCGAGCTCCGTGATCTCTCGAGCTGTTCTAAATGGAGTGCCTGATCAAACACAGACGGACAACATTACTACATTTACTACTTATGATGAACCGTTTACACGACACCAGTAACCAGGGTCATTCAAGCTAGAATTTTAAGCTACTTATAAATAAATGGTTCCATTTAAATGGGCTGGCTCCCAGCTAAGATCCTTCTAACAGGTAAGTAGATAGTATGCGATGTGTGTAATGCAAGCATCACTGATATTTTATTTACCTTTATTTATTTATTTAATCGTATGAGTCTTTCTACAATTTTATAAATAAAAAATATATTTTATGTACCCCTCACCTGAATTACCTATTTGATTAGTTAACTTGACAATAATTGGATGCTGATAAGCAATAATGTGTCAACCCACAAAAACTTAAAAAATGAGATTTTAATGCCATATTGTAGCTGGTCCGCATTTTGCAAAAAAAAATGACCTTAGTGATTTGAAATTTATAAATATTCCAAAAGAAGGAAAAAAGGTTAACACAAATCCGTTAACATGTGTTGTCTGTTTTGCATTAATGCTTTTAGTGCCTTAACTTATTGCAGTAATGGCCAGAACGCGTACTAAAATGTCAATAATGTCTTAAGAGAGGTTAACTGATTATTGCGGAAATCACATTCCATTAGTTTTGTTTTACCAGAAGCGCTATGAAGGTAAATGTTGCTAAAAATGCAAGCATCACTGATATTTAGTGCTAGGGTTAGTCAACACTAAAAATAGTCGACACCCCTCACCTTTATTTATTTATTTAATCGTATGAGTCGTTCTACAATTTTATAAAAAAAAAAAATATTTTATGTACCCCTCACCTGAATTACATATTTGATTAGTTAACTTGACAATAATAATTATTAATTATAAGCTCGAGAGATATAAGTACAATTATTGTACCTATATCTCTCGAGCTACTTTTGGCTCTGAAGTGAATACTCATGATCAGGCTTTAATAACCACGCTGATACAATGCAAATTAAGGTCTTCACACACTAAACGGTTTCGGCATCCACTGACGAAATACTTTCGACCATTAAAGTCGACCAACGCGTCAAAGTGCCTCTATTATCGATTCCGTGCCGAGCTAATGAATTCATTCGCGCACTTTGGGCACCAGGATGTGACACGACGCCGATGGGTGATTTACCAATTGTAGGTATATGGATATCATTCGTTTTAATGTTTAATGTTTTTCAACCTTTCTCCGTTGACATTTCGCTGGGACTAGTACGCCAGAATTTGTTTTCTGACCGCCGGGCTTCCGCCGGGAGCTCTGTACTTTGAGCCCGAGACACGGATTTCAACTTGTCTACCGGTCGTTTTGGGCTTAGGTGGACGTGTATAACATTCGTACTAAATGGCATTGCTGTACCCCAAAATGTGATACTGTTTCCCAATAGAAAACGGACTGGGACGTTGTCATCCGTGACCAGGGTGCAACCCAGCTAAAACGTGGATGGATAAGGTAAACATAATGAAATTAAGTATATGGTGTCACGACACTAAAATAAATATGAGTGCAAAACGTTAGAGTTTAAAGTTTTATCATTCGTTTTTTAGTAAAATAGGGTAAGTTTACAACTTATGAAGCTCTACATGCAATATGCCTAATGCCTATAAGTAACTCTAAATATTTGAAGGAGATAAGAGATTAGCGACTTTATCCCACAACACCTAAAGTTGCGTAACCGTAAACGCCTTAACTTATTTAAGTCGACGTCATGTTGCCTTGGGGTGACTTTAGCAAGAAAGAATCATAGAACGAACGCTCTGTCCCTAAGCGGCTCTTCCGAATGGGAAAAAGTTTCATAAACACGAAAGTAATAAGTAGTTACTTTACTATACTTTTAACGTACTCCGAGCCCTTGTTGAATAACGAAATCTTTTGGTTAAGCCTCATTTAGACGGTTCAAGAGCTTGCATAAGAATATCGTTACTTTGATCGATCATGGTCGATCGACTGAATTCATTGTGTACTGTAGTTAGCAATGGATCAAAAATTGCACGCAAGTACTTGAACCATCTAAATGGGGCTCTAAACAGACCTTTCACTTGTAGGTATTGAAAAAAAAGTGTAATTTAAATAAACGAAGTCAATGTAAGTAAAGACGTGATCGATCTCATCAAAATGCAAGCGAGGCAACGTCGGCAACGAGCGTTTGTACCGGTGTCACGGTCCCGGGTTCGAGTTTGATCAGGTGCTGCAAGGCTGCCACTTTCATTTCGCTTTCCTGGTACCCGCTGTGTCCTGTTCACGTAGGGGCATATTGTGGCTGCTGAGCGAGCGCGGGTATTGAAGCGACGAACCAGCTTAGGGCCTTGAGAATTTTTTAGAAGATATGAAATGACAGTAAGTATACGCTGTTATCTGTACCACTACCAACTCAACTGGGGAAATATTTTAGATCTGTATTTGTCTGTTTCCATTTGTCTCTTAAGAGCCAACAGGAGTGGTCATTTCTCCATACAAACGTACTCGACTGTTTCCTCCGTGGGTTTTTAAGTTAGAGCAATGATTTTTTCAACACAGATTAATATTATCAATATCTGTGTCGAACCGTTTTGCTTTTTTTGATATATTTGTTTTTTAAGGCGCTAGAGCCCTTCAAAAATGGCCAAAATGGCCTAATTGACTATGCCGCAATGAGAGGCGTGCTATTCCAAACTGACATCAATTAGTCAAAAAAGCAAAATGGTCCGACACAGATAATGTCATAATCATTTAGATTTCCAAATTTGGTTACGATTGGTTAAGTTTTGAAGGAGGAAACAGTCGAGTACGAAACCTCGATTTTTGATATTTTTACGCAGGATTTTTCGCCTTGTCTTTATCGCACTAGTTTTAGGAGCCGCTTCCGTTAGCGAGACGGGTATATTTACCTAAAATATTTAAATCTTAGCTCCTGTTGGCTCTTAAGCTATCAAGACTTGCAAACTTAGTATACGTAGGTGTAAAAGGGCCGGTAAAGCGTTGATAACACCGCTGTATTAGGCTGCGCTGTCCTCTTACCATCATCAGCAGATCTGCAGGATGTTTGCTCGCCATCGCCGGCATTCCTACAGATAACATCTATTATAAAGGGGCCCACTGATTACCAGTCCGCCGGCCGATATCGGCCTGTCAGTTAGAACAAAAATTTGACAGCTCCGAACAACTGACAGGCCGATATCGTCCGGCGGACTGGTAATCAGTGGGCCCCTTAAGAGCGAGAGTAACTCTCTCTGTCTGTCACCTCTTCATATTTAATCCACTGAACCGATTTGGATGCAATTTAGTACGAAGATAGTTTGAGGCCCGGGGATATAGGGTAGCTATTCATCATCATTGCACGGAGACGGGGTCGCGAGCAGAAGCTAGTATAAAACAAGAAAGGAGAAGCAAACCACACGTATACTAGTTCGTGTGAGCTCTCAACTCGCCAATGATCGGGCAGCAATCAGAATGACGCCCTTCTGCGTAACAAATCATGTAGATATACAAGTACCACACGCTCTCATACATGCTTTCCCTTGTGAGAATGAAGGGTAGGTATCTACAAGATCTCATCCGGTTCATGCAGCCACGGTGTAGTAGTAGTATATTGTTGCTTCCAGTTGACGATAAAACAATTTTTTCTGTGTACAACGTGTACAATATAGGCATACCAGCAATACACTGTATCTTCTATACATAATATACCTAGGTACCTACCACCTACCAGCCTGCCAGCTACTTTAGCGAAATGCCATCTGTCGGGACTTTTTGTGAACATTCATACCCATGGACAACTTTACCAGAAATCATTTAATATAAAGGAACAATATTTTAGAATGGTCTCTCTTGTAATATCACCTCTTAGGAACTCACAGTCGGTTTGGCTTCATCAATAGACGCAGGTAAAAATTCAAGTCGCACCCTGCTTTCTAAATCGGGCTCAAATTCGGCGCTCCCCAACATACATCATATGTAATATGTATGGGCACCGCACCGCGGCGGTTACATTATGGAGCATGGACCGGGCTTTCGTGACCATTATTTTTAATTACAACGAAACAGTTTAAACGTGGCGAGGTACCCATTAATTGGCAGTACCTAACTACGGATACTTACCGGACATATATACATACCTTTTATACATAGCATTTTAACTTCCTTGCACCATTTCTTTATAACAAAGCCAACGAACGCTTAGACATCCATAATAATTATAAATACTACTTGATAAAAAACATCCGCAATTGGTTATTGACCCTAAACTATGCTAAACTGAAAAACTCCTTGAAATTGTTAGGTGATTGACTATAGTAATTGCATAAGTTAAGCATGTAGATAAGGAACTCTTCCTTATTGAACTAAAAGTAAGATTAAAAGTTGATCTTATCGATGAAAAACCTAGCTAGATCGATTTTTCGCCCCCGAAAACCCCAATATAGCAAATTTCATCGAAATCGTTAGAGCCGTTCCCGAGATCCCCGAAATATATATAGATAATAATAAATAAATATACAAGAGTTGCTCGTTTAAAGGTAATATATATCATGGAATAGTTCATCATACAAGCACACACACAACACACACATACACAACACACTTACGTAATTATCTTAGCAGTAGGCATAATAAATTATAGTAATAGTGAATATAAATGTATAAACAGATGAGTAGGTATATAGTTGATACTGGTTTAAGTGCAATGTCATATTTCTATCATCCTTATTAAACTATAAAAATTGTTGCCATAAATGTTGCATTGTATAGGTACGTATAGTACATATGTAAGCGATCTGAACCTTAGGTATAATATTTTTAACATGTGTATACTTCACAACCAACCTGCATTGCTAGAAGTAGCGGTGGTTTATTCCCTGATCCCTATAAGACAGGTTTACCTAGTTTAGGGCTCAGGACACTATTCCTAGGCTGTCTAACAATAGAATACTTACTCCTAAAAATGTAATACCCTTCCACTATGTAATAAGCTGCATTTTTGATGCCTAAATAAATCATTTTCATTTTTCATTTTCAAATACCAATATATGTACCTACATATAATGACTTATGGGTCAACATAATGGCCGATTATATATTATAAATAAAATAGGTTTCTAATTTTTAGTGTTCCGGCGTAGTCCGTCTGCCTAACCTAAACCTGCTTAGTCAAACCCTTCATCGTTTGACTTAAGGTGAAACAAATATAAAAAAAACAAGCATCGTCAACCTCCCCCCCCCCCCCCCCCCCCGAAATCCTAACAAAGGACCAAAAATCCTGTCTTGTCAGGGGAAATCAATATATGGCAGCCCTTATGTATACAAACGGCTTATTAGTTGACGTCGTCCTGTAGCCTGCATTTGTCACGCCGCCGCGGCACGACGCCGACGGCACGATCGTCAACGAAACCGCAATACGTTACCGCCATGTTGCCGCACTTTCCTCGCCTACAAAGCAATTTCATCGAACTCGTGATCATGATACTTACGTAGTGTCTGAAAGGGGAATATTGCGCTGGATTGAGTCATTTGGTTATTGTAGCTATAGTTGCTAGGACAGCCTAAGTAAAATATAGGTAGGAAATTCGTAACGAGTGGCTATAAATTAAAACCTTATGTCTTACAAAATAAGGGTTAAGTACAAAAGATCAGGTAACGATGGTACTAAGAGTACTATATAGTATATATAATTGACTATAGATAGACCGTATCTCGGTGCATTAAAATCTATAAATGGGTACCTATAGTAATGTCGTGTCTTATAATTGCTGGGCTAATGAAGTTAATTCCCGGCTACTGTCGCTTGCTCAGTGATACGAAAACCACCTTATGAAGTTTTTATCATATGAGTAATGAAATTATTCGCTTGTCCTATTAACATGGTCGCCATAAGTTGCACAACGCTTCCTCCATCGGATGTGTCTTGTATCAATGTATAACAATAACATTTGACTAACCATTTTAAACCTTATCTCTTTGCAGTAAGATACAAGAAAGGTCACTTCATTATGTCAACGTCAACGATCCTATCAGCAGTACAACGTGATCATCGGTGGACTTTATCTAGTTACAATAAGGTCTATAAAAGGATTAAAAGGTCAACGAGAGCGTCGAGGCGGATATATCGTCGTTATATGTACGAGCAGTCGTTTCCTGTGACATAGGATAGATTGTTGAGTGTGTGTCGAGTAGCGTTTTCCTTTGGCGTTTGAAGAGACTGAAAAAATCAAGCCAGCCACATTTTTCTAAATATTATTACAAGACTGCCTCGGATCAGCCGGCATATACCAGCCAAGCTAATCGCAACCAAGCCGAAGCGAAACATGTGACAATCGTTTATGGATGGAATATTCAAGTGACTTTTGAATGAACACTTTTAGACTGTATTCACGGACAATGATAATAATCGCATTGAAGTCCATAAATGTAGCAGAAACGGACGATTAACGTCCGCCGGACAGAGCAGAGCGGGCAGCTGACTGCTGACTGGCCGGAACAAAATTCCCAGTGTATATATATACCGTATCTACGTGTAGACAGTGTATACTACGTGTAACACGCCGGTCGTCAGGACGGTAGACTCGCATGCGGCGACTAATGGGCCCTACGGAGAAGTGGAAGGGTTTGGTTACACGCCGGAGCGGTCGAGTTACAGGTGATTATTTCTTAGTATTAAGCACTTCGTTTGAACCAATATTGTGTGATCTTCGATGTCGAGTATCTCCTGGACGGCGGATCTCACAGTGATTTACAAGATAAAGATTTGAACCTGCCTTTGACTATCTGCACTATAAGAATTCAGGGTTTCTTTGGACATTCAGCCCGCGACGTGAGCCTGATCCTAATAGCCTAGAAAAAGTCATCGCACGTTGGTCCAGTCATGGAAAGAAAGAAGAGAAACCCATAATACCTACACTACTCCCAACTTAAAGGCCAGCAACGCACTTGCACCCATCTTTTGTGTACATGTACGTGTTTATAGACGACGGTGATTGCTTGCCGCTAGGCGATTCGTCAGGCAAATAAGCCTCCTATATCATGAAAAAAAGAACTAAAATAATAGAAATTGGCGCTTTCTATAAACTATAGGCCCCCAGGGCTCCAGTGTCACTGGTGTTTGAGGCGAACGTTCGTTAAACGATTACGATAACACCACGATATTATTTACTCGCGTGAGATGCAGGACGTGACATATCTATATCACGTTTCTTTCTAAGTATGGGTTTATGTTCCGTTTACTTATTATTATTAACGAAACATTCTCGGCAATTGACAAAATGATTTCTAAAAGATCCCTTCATGTACAGTCATGGAGTTATCTGCAGCGGATGAAGCAACGCGCCACACAATGATTAAGTATATACATAGTTTAGAAAATATGAGATCAATTTGAACAAGGTGCCTGGCAACGATGTTCACAACAAACTTGAAGACTAGTTTCATATAAAATTGAGCTGTCAACTCGACTAGTGCACATGCTGGTATGCAACCCCTCGCCTCCAAGAAATACAGGGAATATTTCTCCACCCCCACCCCGCGTCTCTGGGCTGTCACCTTACAAGCTAACAATGTTCCATGTCCCGAACAAACGGTCATATTATTGTACAAATGTACACGGTGACAGGAGGTGCAGCTGCGCTGGAAGCTTTTCGATTAGTTAAACACTTTCGTACGCATATAATATAGTATAGTCAACTGAAGTAGACCTCATTAAGTACCTATATACTTATGCGAAAGAATAAGTGGCCGTCTTCTGTGCCCAGGGGCCTAGCCAAGATGACAAACGTTGGTATAAAACTCCAATCGAAACTTAAATAACGTATGGAACATCTATCATCCCGGTACATAGTTTACTTTCGATTGACGTTCGTCGATATACGATTATCACCTTGGCTTGGCCCCCGGGACTGGATTCAAACAATCAGCAATCAAATGTCCTACCTAATAGCGTCACGTTTATCCGGTTTATCATTATCAGTATCACTGACTTAAACAATAAACATTCCCGTTTGAGTAGGTATGTAACGTGTATAATAATTTATCGATAGTCAGCAACTTCAGCAAGTATGCAGGTAAAGAAATGTATGTGCACTGTCGAGACTCACCCACTCAATCCCACAGGTGCGGCGTATTTTGTGTGGCGCGCCCACAATGTCCATATGTCGGACTGTCTTGCCAGAGTTGATTGTTATTGAGTATTCGATCTTCAGAACGTAAGGCGTAAAGAACAAAGTAAATTAATGACGCGATTTAAATGACGAAACTAATGGCTCAAAAATCTTTGGACGTGGTTTGAACTGGCCTTTAGAGATGGCTACACTAGCACTAGACATCGTTAGCATAAAATGTTCAAACAATCGTTTGGGCCCTAAATGTAACCAACGAACGTGAATCCCAATATAAATTACGTGATCGTCTCTTAACTCTGGTCTTGCACAAAAACTTTCCCCGCCGTTCCTTGTTTGTGGCACCGGCTGACAAGTTGGTTGGTTGCAAGTTGGTTAATTAACTGTCCTAAACTGGTGCACGACCTTACAGTACCGGCTGGGGAATTAACTTCGTGAGCGGAGAAATGACTGATATATGTATACTGGCATTTTGATAACGTTAATTAATGTCAATTAATACGCAAAAATAAAACTTTATCAAGTAACTGTTAAACAAAAACTGGACGAATTCACTTAACACTTTGAATTCCACCATTATTATGGTCTTCATCAGCAATTCCACGTCACCTATAGCGTTTCTCAGGAGCAAATGCACATAAGTTAGGTACTTTAAAAAAATTCTAATGGTCCCATAGGTAATATTTAAATCAATTTCTTCAGAATAGCACAATCGAAGCAAATCCTGACTTGATGATAATGGGACCAACTATTATTATGTTTAGGTACCTTTTAAAATAAAATAAAAGAATATCCTAAATTGAAAACATCGTACTTCGACATTTGAAATCAATACGTACCTACCTATTGAAGTTTAGTTCAGGTAATCCGATAATTGAGCATAATTACATATTTATATTACACATGTTCTGTATTTATTTGATTTTAGAGTACAGTCGCCTGGAATAATGTGTTACTCTTCGAAGGCTGCAAAAATATGTAACACACTCTTATCTCTTATGACTCTACAAATAAGATCGTGTCAGATCAGATATGTTTTTGCGGCCTTCGTTGTGTAAGATATTATTGCAGGTCCCTGTACCTTTTGTATGTATGTGGAAGAAGAAACCTTAGCCTTAACCTTAGCAGGCTTAAAAGCTATTAGTAGCTTTTAGCCCCCATTGTAACACAAAGGCATCAAATAACGATCCAATTGTGCCCCAAAAACTCTCCACCCCTTTCTGCAAATGGCGGATCAGCTGACGGCGACTGATTAGAGACCGTATCAGTAACAGACTGTCATTAACATTAATGCTGGCGACACAAAGGCTGGGCGTCAAAAATGATGCGGTAATACCGGCTCTGCGCGTTTTATTCTTATGGGACGTGAACAAGTGAGTCGGGAGCTCAAAGAATACCGAGGGTCTACCGTGAACATCGAAATTTGGAAAGTCTAATAGGCTTCCATTTCTATATAAGTATAGAATATATATACAATAGGTATACATGTATATTGCATAATCCAGTAAGTATATAGATATTGAGAGACGATTTTCAAATGACGTTCACTCCAAAGTCCAAAAACGTCTAGATTTTTTTTAGGAATAAGTACATTTTTTCAGACAAATCAAAATTGCAATTGCCTTGGCAAGTTTTGGTCATGTTTCGGTTGGTGGGCTAGAGGCTACGGATTTGTAATTTATAAACAAATACATATATAACTGTTTATATACAAAAATCGTTGGTTCAAACCTAGGTCGTGGTGTTAAGAGCAAGAAAATAACGTTCTCGAAAAAAATGCAAAAAGATGACTAAAATTCGGTCAGAATCCTTATCCTGCTCCAACACAGACTTGTCTGTGTTAACCTCTTAGGTAAATTTTATTAGGTACCTAATATAAAGAAAGTTCTTTGATGGCTGGTTATTAACACCAGTACTCGGATACATTTGATAAGCGTTCGTAATAACAACACTGCTGTTAACGGGTTTACGACTCGCGGGAACGTGGACACATATGTTACATGATTGTTCGTAAGTACGTTCGTTCGTACAAACACAGAGGCGCTAGGGGCATGCCTTCAAATGGTTCGGGTCTTAAAAGTGCCTAATTGGGCGGCGGATGATGTTTCCGAGAAGAAACGCCATGCCGGCAACTACGCCCTATTGGAAAAAAAATATTCGTAATGTTTATGGTTAAGTATAGGTAGGTAGTTCTTACTAAGTATGTCAACCGAAATCGGGGCAGCCATTATGCAACTCGAATACGAATCACAAATTAAGTTAATCTTGGGTAGAATAATGTATAGTAGGATAGGATACTTAGGATGCTTTCCGTGAATAATACTATTATTTATGACTGATATCTTTTCTTAATTTTAATTAAAGCCTTAATGTAAATATGTTTGTTTTCTTTGTAAACTGTCGTGACAATTTCACCGAACGATCTCATCGGAAGATCAGCGCTGGAACTCGGCAGCATAGCGGAAACATGGATCACCACACCTATTATTGATTTATTGAGACTTGAAGGTTTCAACCTTGCAAGCTATTATTCTAGGGAAAACAACGAGGGTGGTGGTGTATGTATACTACTTAAAGAAAATGTGAAATTTGTAGAAATTAAAGACATTAAAAAGTTTTCAATAGAGTGCATATTTGAGACATGCGCTATAGAAATATCTGAATCTAATACCATATTATTAATTATTTATTGGCCTAACAGTGCTAGACGTCCAGAAATGTTTTTTGAGCAGTTAGAAAATCTACTACAATTTGTCAATACTAGATATAACAAAAAAAACATCATAATAGGCGGAGACCTAAATATAGACGTGCTTTCTGAATCAAATCAATCGAAGTACCTATTAAATATATTTCATAACTATAATTTTAAACAGCACGTTAGAGAGTATACTAGAGTTACACCTACCACTGAAAAATGTTTGGATATATTATTTACAAATTTTCTTGATGTAAACTTTGATGTACAAGTCATGGAATTTGGTTTCTCGGATCATAAGGGTGTCTTAATAACGACATCTAACTTTTTACATAGCAAAAAAAGTCAGCAAAACCCATACCTCATAACTAAACGTCTTTATACACAAAATAATTTTGATTCATTTAAACAACAACTGTTAACTATTGACTGGGATAGTATAATAAATTCAGAAAAGTCAGTCGATGAAAATTACGCTTCATTTCACACTCAGATTCAATTAACACTAAATAAATGTATACCTGAACAAAAAATAAAAATAAAGTCAATCCCTAAAAAACCGTGGTTAACTTGCGGTTTAAAAATTTCATGCAAGCATAAACGACTCCTTAGAATACTAACTAGGTACTAAAACAAAAAATCCAATTCTGATGAAGCATTTCAAAACATATGAAAAAACACTAAAAAGGGCTGTTTATGCATCTAAAAAACTAGAAAATATAAGAAGAATAAAGAATTCGGATAATAAAGTAAAAACCACGTGGAAAATCATATCTGAAAAAACAAAAAAGGTAAAATCACAAATTCGATCCCAAATGAACCTCTCAATTAATGGTGTTTTAACTAGCGACCCTGCTACTGTAGCAAACACTTTTAATACGTACTTTGCGTCAGTTGGAGCACACTCGACAAATGATATACCTTGTGGCCGTCGTGTTCTTAACCCGTGTACTAACTCATTTTTTCTGTCACCGGTTCAGCCATCTGAAGTCTACAAATGTATACTACAGCTTAAAAATAAAATTAGCCATGGAATTGATGAAGTCCCCCCAAGACTAGTAAAACACTGCGCCAGAGAACTCACTCATCCTCTAACTTACTTAGTCAACCAATCATTCTTTGCTGGAAAATTCCCTGCATTATTGAAAATCTCTTTGATAAAACCTGTTCCTAAAAAAGGCGACTTAACTGACCCAGGACAGTATCGTCCCATCGCTTTATTAAGTACCTTTTCAAAAATATACGAATCGGTCATGGCAAACCGAGTTTCATCCTTTTGTAACAAATTTAATATATTTAATGATTGCCAATACGGTTTTAGGAAGCAAAGGTCCACGACGCTGTCTTTAAATTCACCCAGGAAGCTTTAAAAATAATCGATACTAAACAACATGCATTCGGCCTACTGGTCGATATGAGTAAAGCCTACGACAGGGTCCAACATAACATTCTGCTAGAGAAACTCGTCGGCATTGGTATACGCGGAGTGGCTCGAGATTGGTTCGAATCATATCTACAAAATCGTGAACAGATTGTTGAAGTGGATCACTTCAATACTATAAGCAATACTGTAACTAAAGTACGATCGAACAAAATCGTAACAACGTGTTCTATACCCCAAGGAAGCGTACTAGGATGCATCTTGTTTTTACTCTACGTAAATGACCTTCCTGAGGTAATAAATACTCAAATCTCAGACGCAGAGTGTTTCCTCTATGCGGACGACATATCTCTTGTACTGCCTTGCCTAACCACTACTGAGCTAACTGATAAGTTGGAATCTACCTTGAATGTCATGTCAACTTGGCTGAGTGAACATAACCTATGCATAAACTTATCAAAAACAAACTTAATCGAGTTCAGGCCTCACCAAAGAACAGCGTTAGAAACAGAAATATCCTATAACAACACCAAACTGGAGGTTGTTAAAACATGCTCTCTGCTCGGTATTGAAATTGATCAGCATTTAAATTGGAAAAACCATATAGATAAGATTTCTTCAAAGTTATCCCAATTTACTTACGCCCTGAAAGAAATTAAAAAAACCTCTGACCTAACTACAGCAATTTCCGCTTATCATGCATTTGCCCAAGCGTGGTTACAGTACGGCATTATTTTATGGGGCGATAGTACTAATGCCCCTGACTTATTCTTAATTCAAAAAAGATGCATTAGAATTTTGAGCAATATATATGTGGAAGAATCATGTAGACCACATTTTATTAAACTCAAAATACTAACACTGACATCCTTGTACATTCTCGAGTCATGTAAATTCGTGCGGAAATATTTTTATCTCTATACCCAAGCTAAAGACCTTTGTAAAGGAAACCATAACTTGAGGCCAAGGAACAAACTGGTGCCAATTGGAATAGCCAAACTCAAAATGATCTCGAATGGACCACATTCCATGTCAATGAAAGTCTACAACAACTTACCTAGTCATATAGTAGCTGAAGAGAAATACAATACTTTTGTTACAAAACTAAAAAAATATTTAATATCTAAAGCTTTTTACACTCTCGAAGAATATATGAACGACGGATCGGAAAATATGTATTAGTTTTAAGTGTAAATTTAACATTTTTTTTTTTCTCCCTATGTTTAAGTTATATTTTAAGATTTGTCACGCCCTAGCAGGGTCCATGCTGTACTTTATAATGTTATTATTATAATATGTAAGCACCTTGTAATACCATGGTTGGCATTCAATAAATGAAATGAAATGAAATGAAAGCATCATGCTGAGATGAGACCATTCCGTGGCACTTTCTCCCTCCTATTTCTTGCTCGTGTTTGCTCTTACGACTAAATTATTTCTGTACTATTTTTAGGGTTCCGTAGCCAAATGGCAAAAAACGGAACCCTTATAGATTCGTCATGTCTGTCTGTCCGTCTGTCTGTCCGTCTGTCTGTCCGTCTGTCTGTCCGTCCGTATGTCACAGCCACTTTTCTCCGAAACTATAAGAACTATACTGTTGAAACTTGGTAAGTAGATGTATTCTGTGAACCGCATTAAGATTTTCACACAAAAATAGAAAAAAAACAATAAATTTTTGGGGTTCCCCATACTTCGAACTGAAACTCAAAATTTTTTTTTTCATCACACCCATACGTGTGGGGTATCTATGGATAGGTCTTCAAAAATGATATTGAGGTTTCTAATATCATTTTTTTCTAAACTGAATAGTTTGCGCGAGAGACACTTCCAAAGTGGTAAAATGTGTCCCCCCCCCCCCCTAACTTCTAAAATAAGAGAATGATAAAACTAAAAAAAATATATGATGTACATTACCATGTAAACTTCCACCGAAAATTGGTTTGAACGAGATCTAGCAAGTAGTTTTTTTTTAATACGTCATAAATCGCCTAAATACGGAACCCTTCATGGGCGAGTCCGACTCGCACTTGGCCGCTTTTTTAAGACTGGTATCAGAAAATGAAAACAGATAGGCATAGAACAATACACCCTGCTAGTTTCTCAATTGCGGGTGGTCTAACGATCAGCGCCGTCTTAGCTTGAGGCAAAATTAATCTGCTTGTGTAATTACAATTACATTCTGATTGTTTATCCAACAACCACATGCAAGAGGCTAATGTTATTCATATGCATGGAATGTCTGTTTAAGAAATTAAGTAAGTGCCTTTCCGGCGCCGAATGCACTAAACTCAAACCACACTAGTCTATAGACTATTAATAATTTCAAAAGTACTTACCTATCTTCGCCTTTATTGATTAGTGTATGAATGTATGTGATTGAAAGATTAGGCAAACATTACAACAGACATAAAAAAAAATTGTCCAGAAAACAAACGTGCTGTATTACTACATGTCGTGAGCGTTATCAGTCATCTGCACTGTCGTGTACCATCGTCAACACAGTAAACTTACATAAACTGTAGTGGGTATACTTATAAACATAATGTGGGTACTTTAAGATATGCATGAGATGTAATAAATCAGTCATACGCCATCAGCTGTTTAATTTGGATCTTGTCCCATACTACATGGTGTCAGGTGTGGTTTTAAGTGTGTTTTTGTGCATAAAAGTGCGTAAATTGTTTGTTGTATTAAAGGACGGATAATATTAATACAATGGTTGAGAAAACGGAGAGTGCGAAACATGTGTACGCGGCTATTCAACAGCCGGCGCCTTTACAACAAGAGGGCAATATGGCTACCAATTGGCGAGAATGGAAAATGTCGTTTGAATATTTTTTGATTGCCGCAGATAAGGCATCTGTTCCGGATGCAGAGAAATGCGCACTGTTCATGCATGTTATAGGAAAATACGGCCGAGAAATTTACGAGGAATTAGATGTTGCCGAATCTGAAAAATCTAATTATGACGTTTTGTGTAAAAAATATAGTGATTATTGTGATCCACAGAAAAATATAAATTACGAAAGACATATGTTTTTTGAGACATATCAGAAGGACATGACTTTTGATAAGTTTTTAGGGGTGTTAAAAGCGAAAAGTAAAAATTGTAGTTTTGACAGTTTAAAAAATAGCTTAATATTAACGCAACTTATTCGTGGTTTAAAAGATGTACAAATGAAGGAAAAGCTACTGGCAAAAACGTCATTAGGTTTAGAGGAGGCCGTAACTTGGTGTCGAGCGGCAGAGCGAGCGGGTCAGCAAGCGGCGGGCTGCGGTGTGCAGCATGCGACGAGCGGCGCAGGCGGCGGCGCGGTGGAGCGCTTGTGGCGCGACGGAGCGCGGGCGGCGGGCGCGTCCGCGGCGCGGGGACGGTGGCGCGGCGGCCGCGGCGCCCGAGGCGGCCAGGCGCGGAGCGCGCCTCAACGCCAAGCGCCACGACATTATTACTCAAATAATGTGTGCGATAAGTGTGACTTGAGGCATAGCGTGAGTGACCGGTGTCCGGCGTCGGGGATTCCGTGCTATCGGTGTGATAGGGTTGGACATTTCGCGAAGTGTTGTCGTGTGCGACCTGTGCAGCCGCAAGTCCGCGAGATGGTCGGCGGTGATGGCGGTGACGAGGACGGTGATGTAAACGAGGACTTTGGTGAGCTTATTTTGTACAATATTAATATTGATGCGGCCGAGTGTACCGAGTCGTGGACGGAAATGATTAGTGTGGACGGCGTGGATATAAATTTCAAATTGGACAGTGGTGCGGCTGCCACGGTAATGTCATTAAATTCATATATAAAGGCAGGTTTTAATACGGAAAACTTGAGAAAAAGTGACACTGTACTGAGACAAATCGACAAGCAGCGATTGCCGGTAGTAGGTTATTTTAATGCGTCGTTGTTGTGTAATAATAATAGGAAAATAATACAAAAAGTTTATGTATTGCGGGTGAATTGTAATAATTTGTTGGGATTAAAAGCATGTATCAATTTGAATCTTATTGTCCGAACTAGTGATTCTACTGACAGTAGTTTGAAAATTAATGAAGTTAAAATTGACGAATCAGTATTTGATGGCATAGGATGTTTGCCAACAGTATGTAAAATAGAATTAGATAAGACTGTACAGCCGGTGGTTGCCTGTTCGCGAAAAATACCTCTGAAACTGCGTCCTCGTTTAAAGGAAGAACTCGATAATATGGTTAAGTTGGGTGTAATTGTAAGGGAGGATGGTCCCACAGACTGGGTTTCAAATATAGTGGTAGTGGAAAAACCGGATAATAAACTTCGTATATGTTTAGATCCTAAACATCTAAACAAGGCAGTAAAACGAAGTCACTTTTTACTTCCAACACTGGAAGAGATAACCAGTAATCTCTCGGGGGCTAAGTTTTTCTCTAAATGTGATGCAAAAAATGGCTTCTGGATGGTACGTTTAGATGAGGAAAGCTCTAAGCTTTGTACGTTTTCAACTCCTGAGGGTAGATTTAGGTACATTAGAATGCCCTTCGGAATTAACTGTGCACCTGAAATCTTTCATAATGAAATGTCAAAAATATTTAAAATGGAGGGGGTAGAGGTTTACTGTGACGACATTTTGATTTGGGGAAAAACTGAACAGGAACACGATAATCGACTAAAGGAAGTTATGAGACGGGCGTTGTTAAATGGGGTCAAATTTAATAAAAATAAATGTGTATTCAAGGTGCCTGAAATTATTTTTTTAGGTCACAGTTTTAATGCCGATGGTATGAAACCAGATAATAGTCGGGTGAAGGCAATAAGCAACTTACCAAAGCCGACTGATAAGAAAGACCTTGAGCGGTTTTTGGGAGTTACTAATTATCTTTCGAGATTCATTCCTCAATATTCAGAGATATCGGCACCGTTGCGTAGTCTATTAGCAAAAAATGTTCAATTTCAGTGGCTCCACACTCATGACAACGCGTTCAAAGAATTAAAGTCAAAAATAAGTAGTAGTCCAGTATTAGCATATTATTCGCCGCATGAAGCGGTGTGTGTGTCAGTAGATGCGAGCTCGCGTGGCCTGGGCGCGTGTCTGATGCAGGGCGGGCGGCCCGTCGCCTATGCGGCGCGCACGCTAACGCCTGCGGAGACGCGCTGGGCGCAAATCGAGAAAGAGCTGCTCGCAGTGGTTTTCGGGTGCACTCGATTTCACCAATACATTTATGGGCATAGTGTTATTAGTGTGGAAAGCGACCATAAGCCGCTGGAAGCTATCATGAGAAAACCACTTAATGAAACACCGGCGCGCCTCCAGCGCATGCTTTTAAAATTGCAGCATTATAATATAGATCTCCGCTACAAGCCCGGAAAAGAGATGTTTATTGCGGACACATTGTCGAGAGCGCCTAGCGAGGCGGGCGTCGATAGTGATGTGTGTAAGGATGTAGTGGTGCACGTTAACATGTTATATAATAATGTGGAGGCGACACCCGAAATGCTAGGCAGAATAAAGGAGGACACGTTGAGGGTGTAGCATACTCTATAAACGCACCTATCATAACATCCTTTGTAAATACAACGTGCTGTCAAACCTTACCAAGTGCCACTGTGACAGCTCGCTCTTGATATATTTCCTTGATACGCTACACAACTCGCTCTATTATAATATTAATAATATTGTGCATATCTCTAAGTAGATGATAATAATAAATACCCGAAGACTTTCTACTTTCGTTTTATTGAAGATCATACATGGCGCAGCCGAAAAGGAGTCAAATTCAGGAAGATTAAACTGGATTAGATAAGGTAACCTACAAATCGCTACTGAGCACATTTTCTTCGAACAAAGAAATGGATACTTAACAGCTAAATGGCTGAAGACTTCTAATATTAATTATGAAATCTGAAAAAACCATTGAAGAAACAAGTGAAGATTTTAACAAAATGTCTGCCGTCGAATATAAAATGCCCGTGGGGCTCAATTTAGAAGATATTGAAAACTGCTGGCCGCAGTGGCAACGTTTCAAGCTATCTTTTCGCAACTTCGTGCTGGCGGCGGGGTTAGAAAGAATATCAGAAACAAGAAAAGCAGCAATACTTATTAACTGCGTTGGCCACGAAGCGCAAGAATTATATTTTAATGTTCTTAAAGTGGAAGGTAAGGACAAGCTGGAGGAGGTGATTGAAGTTTTCGACGACTACTTCAAGCCGAAACAAAATGAAATTATAAACAGATACAATCTTAACAAGCGGAACCAAGAAGAGGGAGAAACATTCGATGCTTTTTACACAGCAATAAGAAAAGTAGCGGAGAACTGCAACTTCGGGGACCAGAAAGAGAAGATGCTTCGGGACAAGATTGTTATTGGTGTTCGGGAGCAACGTATCCAACAGAAGCTACTGGAAATCAAGGATCTCACTTTGGAGAAGGCCATCGACATCTGCAGGTCTGCGGAGCTGTCCAGAGAATTTGTGAAGACCCTCAACAACCCGGAGGTGCATGCAGTTCACACTGGCCGGGCAACACAGCAGCAGCAGCAGTCCAATAAAGCTAAGTATTTCAGTAATCATAAAAAGACTATGTCTCAAAATGTTAATATGGAGGGTCGTTATAATAGATGGTTTTATAACTGCAGAAAGTGTAACACCGAGCATGGTCCTAAACAGTGTCCTGCTTATGGTAAGACTTGCTCGAGCTGTAACAAGTTAAATCATTTCAGTGTGGGTTGCACTTTCAATAAGAAACGGGTTGATAACATTAATAACAATGACAGCGAAGAGGCCTGTAACAATGTTCATGACTTATGACTGGCAAATAATATCACTTATGAGGTTTATTCCATAGATTTGGGTAAAAATGATTGGACTGAGACACTCAGAGTAGAAAATAAAAAAGTAAGTTTCAAATGTGACACCGGAGCCCAAATTAATGTGATTAGTATGAGGGATTTTAAGAAAATTGTCAATGATGATAACAATTTTAAAATATCTGAGACAAGAGTAATAATTAAAGTCTTCGGGGGGGGAAAATTGTTCCCTGTAGGTAAAGTCACACTGAAAGTTTTTTCTAATGCAGTTAAAATTGATGAAGTCATGACTGACTTTTTAATTGTTAAAGAAAGTGTCAGACCAATCTTAGGATTAGCCTCATTAGTAAAACTGAAGTTATTGAATAATACTAATATTGATACCATTGAGACTGATCACGCTGCCACTAATACTTCAAAGACTGATTTGGTAACTAATAATAATAGTAAAAACTGTATAATTAATAAAAACATCGAACTATTTCAGGGTGTTGGCGAGTTCAAAACGCCACTGCAACTGCGCATTCGACCGGACGCTGAGCCTGTGGTGAGACCTCCACGGCGGGTACCCAACTCCCTGAAGCCGCGCCTCGCGGACAAACTGGCGGCTCTGGTGAAGCATAAAGTCATAGCCAAGGTAGACCACCCTAAAAGTTTTGTTAGCAATTTAGTCATAGTTGAAAAGAAGAATGGTTCACTTAGAATTTGTTTAGACCCAAAGGACTTGAACCAAGTGCTAATAAGAGAGCACCATTTAATACCAACCTTAGATGAGATTGTGGCAAAATTAAATAATAAGAAGATATTTTCTGTGCTGGATCTATCAGATGGGTTTTATAATATTAAATTAACAGACGGTTCAAGTGACTTATGTACTTTTAATAGCCCGTTTGGCTGTTACAAATTTCTAAGGTGTCCCTTCGGGATCTCTGTAGCTCCTGAGGTATTCCAAAAATATAGCGAAACTGCCTTTGGAGACATCCCCGGAGTTATTGTTTATTGTGATGACCTCTTAATATGTGCTGACACCGAGCAGGAACATGATGCAATATTAGACAAGGTATTTAGTAGAGCCAAAGAAAACAATGTTCGCTTCAATAAAGAGAAATTTCAATATAAATTAAAGCAAGTAAAGTATTTTGGCCATATTTTTTCAGAACAAGGCATGCAAATTGATCCAGATAGAGTCAGTGCTATAGTTAATATGAAAAGTCCTAATAATAAAAAAGAACTTCAAATTTTTCTCGGAATGGTCAATTATTTAAGAAAATTTATTCCACACCTGGCTAATATTGCAGCACCATTACAATTGTTATTGAAAAAAGATGTTGAATGGCTTTGGACGGAAATTCATGAAGATGTATATACTAATATTAAAAATAAAATCAGTACAGCTCCGGTACTTCAAAATTTTGATGATAATTTGCCCATAACTATACAGTGCGACGCATCCAAAGATGGCCTTGGATGTTGTATGCTTCAAAATGGCAAACCAGTTTGTTTCGCTTCACGAAGTTTAACATCGGCTGAGCGTAACTTTTCACAGATTGAAAAAGAACTCTTAAGTGTAACCTGGTCTACACGTAAGTTTCATTACTTCATATATGGACGTAAAGTGACAATACTTAATGATCACAAACCCCTAGAAAGTTTACTTAAGAAACATCTTCATGAAATACCGTCGCCAAGGTTACAAAGATTGAAACTAAAACTATTAAGATATGACATACAATTTAAATATTTACAAGGTAAATTTATGTACATTGCGGACTTACTATCACGCTCTTATCAATTGTCACCAGACACCGATGAGTCTTACATGTATGAGGTGATACATTGCATGGGCTTAGCGCACAATTTAGAATGCTCTGAGGAACAAAAAACAGTATTAATAAATGAAAGTTCCAACGATAACGAATTACAGATATTAAGAAATTTCATAAATAATGGCTGGCCCACTCATAACAAGGATATTCCTGATGGTCTACATAGTTACCATAAATTAAGAGGTGAACTGACTATAGATAAGAATTTAATATTTTTTAATAATCGATTAATTGTTCCTAAAACTTTGAGACAGTCATTCATTAAAACCTTACATGAAGGACACATCGGTGTGACAAAAATGAAGCAACTGGCGAGGAATTTATATTTTTGGCCACATATTGACTCGCATATTGAAGAATATGTTAAGCGTTGCTTTCCTTGTCAAACTTTTCAAAACAACAATGTTAAAGAGCCACTACTGTCGCACAACATACCTTGCTTACCATTTTATAAAATAGCTATTGATATTATGGATTTTAAAACAAAGAATTATTTAATAATTTACGACTATTATTCAAAATGGTTAGACATCAAAAAGATAACAAATAAAAGCTCCAAGTCCATAATTGATGCGCTGATGGATATTTTTTCTAATTTTGGAATTCCAGCTGAAGTAGTATCTGACCATGTTCCATTTGACTCGAAGGAGTGTAGGGACTTTGCACAGGAGTGGGGATTTAAGTTCACATATACAAGTCCCAGGTATCCCCAATCGAACGGTATGGCGGAAAAGGGTGTTCAGATTGCGAAAAAAATGCTTTACAAATGTTTAGAAGATAAAAGTGATTACAGATTAGCTTTACTAAAATATAGGGCTTCACCCACATCTGGCACCAATGTCACTCCTAGTGAACTATTAATGAATAGAAATTTAAAAACAAAGTTACTAGTTACTTCACAGTATTTACAACCAAAGACTATCACAAATGTAGAAAATATATTTAGTAAAACTAGAAATAGTAATGTAATAAATTATAATAAGAGATCTAGAAATAAGCAACCATTTGTTGTGGGTCAAGATGTTTGGTGGAAGAAAGATATTAATAAAAATGTATGGTTACAGGGTAACATAACCAATTGTAATGGCATGAGGTCGTATGATCTCATAGACAAAAATAATGTTAAATATACGAGAACATCGTATCATATAAGGCCGGCATGATTACTTGATGTTTCACCAGATCAGCCAAACAGTCACAGGGTTGGTCGAATGCGCAGTTCTAAGTTGCGTGTAATTAGTATAGTCTGTAAGGATATTATCTTAAGTCTCACTAGCTTAATAGATAGCAAATGTCTTCGTTTTAAGGGGAGGAGAAAAACCAATGTATAATATTCTAAAACTTAAGTAATTGGAAATTGTAAACTTATTTTCGTTGAAAAGGGAAAGATGTAGCATACTCTATAAACGCACCTATCATAACATCCTTTGTAAATACAACGTGCTGTCAAACCTTACCAAGTGCCACTGTGACAGCTCGCTCTTGATATATTTCCTTGATACGCTACACAACTCGCTCTATTATAATATTAATAATATTGTGCATATCTCTAAGTAGATGATAATAATAAATACCCGAAGACTTTCTACTTTCGTTTTATTGAAGATCATACAGAGGGACCCCGTCCTGATGGCGATTTGTGAATACTACCATAACGGGTGGCCCTATAACAAAAGAGAGGTCAAGGATATCGTGAAGCCATACTGGGACGTGCATGACGAGCTTCACGATGTAAATGGTATTTTATTTAGAAATGAGAGAATTGTGATACCGGCTTCGTTACGCAAAGAGATGGTGCGTCGAGTTCATGAGGGCCACCTGGGGGTGGATAAATGCCAGAGGCGAGCGCGCGGAGTGATGTGGTGGCCCGGCATGGCCCGGGACGTGGAACGCGCCGTGCTGGCGTGCGAGACGTGCCAGCGACACCGCGCGGCGCCCGCGCGCGAGCCGCTGCAGCCGCACGATGTGCCCGAGCGCCCGTGGCAGGTACTGGCGGCGGACATTTTTGAGTTTAAAGGTAAACTGTTTTTATTGGTGGTAGATTATTTTTCGAAATTTGTGGAAATAAGTTGTTTAAATAACTTACAAAGTGGTACCGTAATTGAATCACTCAAACAAATGTTCAGTCGGCATGGGATACCAGAAAAATTGGTCACCGACAATGGGACACAATTTACGTCTATGGAGTTTAAAGGATTTTGTAAACAATGGGAATTTGCCCATGTCACCAGTTCACCTCTGTACCCGAGATCGAACGGTCTCGCGGAACGCAATGTACGCACAATTAAGGGATTAATGATAAAAGCCTACGAAACAGGGAGTGATTGGTACCTCGGCTTACTAAATTTCAGAAATTCACCTGTGACAGGTGAAACATACTCTCCGGCTCAATTATTAATGAGTCGAAGTTTAAAAACACGTTTACCGGTAACAGATGCGTTATTGAAACCGCGAACGATTGATCGTCGTTTATTTAAAGACGAGAGATCCGCAAGGATAAATAATTACAAATCAAACTATGATCGTGGCACTAGGGCCTTACCACAATTAAATCCTAACGATACGGTACGCGTGAAGCAAAACAAAGAGTGGGTAAAATCACAAATAGTTAACCAAGCTCAAGACGGACGTTCGTACTGGCTACGAACTAACGATGGAGGAGTGTACAGAAGGAACCGTCAGCACATATTGAAAGTCCCAGACACAACCAGCGAATCAGCTGCTCGTAGTCAACCTAACAGTGGCCATACGCGAGGTTATTTGGACTGGGACCAGTTTCAGGGTCCTCGAGGGCCGGCAACTAGTGCCGCGACCACCAGGCCCGACCCGCAACCATCGACTTCGGCTAATGGGAATTATGTAACTCGAAGTGGCAGAGTAGTACAACCGCCTCAACGGTATTAATTTATGAATTTTCCTTAAATGACACTTAGCACTGTACTGTTTACAAACGTGAAGTTTATGTTTAAGTCATTTCGAACGTTAACTTAGAGACTCAAGGTCTAAATTCCATTGTTCCTTATAATGTAATATTAATTATTCGAAGGAAAATATTCAATAATATTTACATTATTTACAAGTAACTTGATTTTGTTAAATGGTTCAGTTAATTATTATGATCATTTCATTATTGTTTCTCTAATATTACTGTTAGAGTATAACATGTATTTTTTCTTCTTAGTTACATTTTATTTTGTTTTGCAATTTGAAATAGCATAATACAACTAAATAAAAATAAATGTATAAGGGGAAGGACAGTAGGTATGTTGTAATATGTATTCTTTTATTAATTAAGTGTACCAATTGTTGTATAAGGTTTATTCTAGTATTATATTGCATGATAGGTTAACAGTAAAGTTCGAAGACCTTTGATTAGGCATTGTATAAGAAGGGAGATGTAGTGGGTATACTTATAAACATAATGTGGGTACTTTAAGATATGCATGAGATGTAATAAATCAGTCATACGCCATCAGCTGTTTAATTTGGATCTTGTCCCATACTACAATTCAATGTATTCAGTTATTTCAATGGTATGAGGTCTAATATACGATCAATCAAAGTTGTAGTTTTACTACTACCCAGGTAGCATTTATACGTCATTATGACGTCCGTTTACGGTACTGCTCGACGTAAGAGACGTCATTTCTTGACGTCGGGGGGTCCCAGCAGATGACGTCAATTTGTCACAGCCTCAAGACGTCAGTTTACAGACGTAATACTGACGTCATATACTGAGCCGTTACTGGGCCGTACATATTAGGGCAGCCACTGACGTTGGAGTGACGTCATATACTGAATTCATAGGGACGTTACTGGGCCGTACGTATTAGGGCAGCCAAGAAATTGGAGTAACGCGCTCTGCTGTCGAATCCCCTAGGATCCAACTATCCAACTAGCCAACTATCCGGTTCGAAGGACCATGTACGAGGTTCAAAAATAACACTGTATAAAACTACCACTTCATTTACTATTTACACTACTGTACACTGTACAACACTCACTAATGCTTTTGAATTGACGACCTATTGTTCCTCGAACCTTATATATAAGCCCGGAAAAATCTTAACACCGCGTTGTAGAACAGACGCGTTGGGAACAAAGCGCCATCTCTTAACTTATTTGGTAATAAATTTTCTATAACAACAAAATTTTACATTTGCTAAATTGTGAATTTTAATGCAAAATATTACAAACATGTTATTCCAAATAATTTTACAAATATTTTAGAGTTAATTGCCAACAAAAATAACCATAATCTATAAATGAATTATGTGAAAGGTACGTCCTGATAGTGACTCCAAATAGACGTCACTGAAACGTCATGTTTGTGACCAAAAATGTACATCCTGACAGTGACCCCAAATAGACGTCAGTGAAACGTCAACTTTAGACTAAAATGGTACGTCCTGATAGTGACCCCAAATAGACGTCAGTGAAACGTCGTATTTGTGACCAAAAAGGTACGTCCTGATAGTGACCCCAAATACACGTAAGTGAAACGTCAACTTTGTGACTAAAATAGTACGTCCTGAGAGTGACCTCAAATAGACGTCAGTGATACGTCGTATTTGTGAACAAAAAGGTACGTCCTGATAGTGACCCCAAATAGACGTCACTGAAACGTCTTGTTTGTGACCAAAAAGGTACGTCCTGATAGTGACCCCTAATAGACGTCAGTGAAACGTCAACTTTGTGACTAAAATAGTACGTCCTGATAGTGACCCTAAATAGACGTCATTAAAACGTCAATTTTGTGACAAAAAGGTACGTCCTGATCGTGACCCCAAATGGACGTCAGTAAAACGTCTATTCTCGACGAATAAATGACCGACCTTATTATGACCTATAAATGACGTCGCCTGTGCGTCGCTGACGTCAATTTGCTACCTGGGTATGGTAGTAAAACTACAACTTTGATTCATACCAACCATACCTAGTTAATACAGTTACATGACTAATTATAAACTTTATTGCAAAGAGATTATAAGTAGAGTCCATCGATGGTCTATTAAGAGTGTTGCTGTTAGCTCAACCCCTTGATACATTTCCCTGACCTTTCGTAAGCCTTTTATTGCAACGACTTAAGGTCTATGTACGGTTAGTCAAGTGTATTTGTGGACCGTGGAGACACGATCCGTCGGGCACGACACGGGATCATGCATGTCCTTATTCCGAGGCCGATTAATATCGGTGACATGCGTCTAATCTAATAAGGCCTGCACTGAGATTGTAGAGACAATCTTTCAAGGCAAAGGTTCGTCTCTTTTGATCGTTTTATTATACGAAGATATATACCGATATCTCTAGACTCTAGGGTCACATAGTAATTCTTAGCTTTTATTACAGCAGCGTATTAGAAATGAAGCACGTGAAAAGAATTCCAAGACCATTTTCCTGGCTCAAAACTTGCTGTTGCTGCTGCAAAGGTTGCCTGTTTTTTTGCGTTCCCAAGTAGGTATGCTTGATGGGCGTGGTTGGTGTAGTGGGGGAATCAATCAATACAGAATCAATGCCATGTCCTTACATACATACTCATAATTTGGTTTATCATAATGTTAGGCCGTAACGTAACACGACTGCCATTTGTGAAGGTTCTTGTCTTATATGCATAGCTGCATTATTAGAGCCATCTAGCTATGCATGTTTGCAAAAATGAAAGGATCCGACGAACTGAGAACACTGATTTAAAAGCCGAAGCCGATTAAAAAGATTTCGGTTTCTGCGCTCACTTGACATAGGTACGAAAACATTATCAGAAATGTTGATGTGCTGCGCAGTCAACGCAGTATAATATTTTTAGTCTCCTGTTGTGTCCCGTATAATATCAAAATTATGTAAGTGGCTTGTGTGCTGTCACATCAATCAAATGTTTCATGGTCTGATTCCTGTGTCGGCAGGGGCACTCGTATAGTGCACCATAATGTATAATGGGACTAAATTACTGGCCTACATGTAGGGTTTGTACGACGGATCCGAAATGTATGGGAATATCCGCGGATCCGGATCCAGATCCGGATAATTTCATACATTTCGGATCCGGATTGCAAACCCTACCTACATGTGAAAAGTTTAAGATTCTCTTGGCTTTTACTGAGATTATCAAGGAGAATGGTACCCTGCCCCAAAGAAGGCCAGTTTTTTTAGTTTAATATAAACTTGCAGTCTGAATTTCGGATCAAAAAGTTTACGCGCTAAGCAACTGCTTACTTTGCTTAGGTACCTATTGGTTAATTCGGTAACACAGGGTTAGCCAACTAAATAATTCGGAATGAACCGTGTATAAACGTGTATAAACTGTATTGTATAAACGGTTAACATCGAGTTAGTTGGCTTACTCTGGAACGCACAAATGACCCTTAGGTACCTATTCGTTAATTCGGTACTTATAGGGCTAGTATGATGCGAAAGCTATGTAACCGAAGGGAATACACCACGTGGCAGTAGCCTACACCCTACACTCAAGAAGCAGCGGATGCGGGCATTACACCATTACATGCCTCATCGGTCACCGAACGACCTGAACACAACCTTAAAACTATACCAATAACACTCATATCATCCGCAAACTTATACTGGTGTTTGTGGTTACAGTCGCCTGTGGTTTTGCTTTTAAAATTTCATAGTACATACATATATTCAAAAAATACTGTGCCATACAACTCGTAACCCTTACTGTTAATACAATAAGTTCCACCTGAGATCAGTCACGTGTTGTTACCAGTACCTAATAGTCCTATAATTTTTTGAAGGCGTTTACGTCGTTTTAGAACGTAAAGTGGCAGTTGTGAACATAAACCGCGCTATGAAATTGTAGAGGACGCTGCGTTACTCCATTACTATTACTCGTCAATGTAGCCGTGCGTAAAAATGTAATGACTTCTTATATATCGAAGTGGTTTACAACGACGTTTTTACGATTACTCGTTTTACTATAGACACTATAGTGCATTTCTTAAAGGTGCGTCGCTACAGATCTAAGCAATGCGTCGCGAATGCGTACCTATGTTTTTTTTGTAGACAGCGCTTTATGATGCCTCATGAGTTATGAGGCGGGCTTGCATTTGCGATATCATTTATGGTAGCTGAAGTAGGGATGGGGCACGCCAACTGCAACTATTGGAGCATTTTCGGTCTAGATATTGAAATCAGACGTAGTCGTGGGTTCGAGAACTTTCCAGCTGGCTTCATGAGTAAAGTTGCGTTAATTAGACGCGCCATTTACGCACGCACGTATGTGTCAGAGGGGCTACCGCGAAAACCGAAATTCGTACATTCTCGTCTCTTTTACTCCAATGAAGGCGTAATTAGAGTGAAAGAGAAAAATGTCCGCAATTTGCGAACTTCGATTTTCGCGGTATAGCCCCAGATTCTGAGATGATAGTCGTGATTCGTGACGCATTCGCTACGAGTATATCTCGAACCATCTTAAGCGGGGTGGTCGTGTCCTATAATTCCTACATCCGTTGCGGGTGAAAGCTGATTGTAGATGGCGCTCTTCGAGATTCCATGTTACGAATGGATATGAGTGAGAGAATGATAAAATGGATGGGAAAAGTAGTTACTTTGTCGCTTAATACCAAAAAGACTTATTTGCTTAAAGGTTAGCAAATAAGTATTTTTGGTAAGTTCACATTTGTATACATTTAGGGTATGCTCTATTTTAAGCTACTTAAATCTTGATTGCCATATTATACGATTAAACAAATATACGGTATGCTCAGTTGTGTTGTTTTGTGCAATAAAGTGTTTTACTACTTTTATTGCAACTACTGACTTACTGAGGGATAGCCTCGGAATAGGTAGGTATACAATGGATCTCAAACTTTGATATTTCAACAACATATTAAATCATTTACAATCGGGTCTATCGGGTAAATAAATTCGCGATAGAACCGATTGTAAAAATTTGATTTAATATGTGCTCAAAACGCGAAAGTTTTAACAACAATCGCCTTTATTACTAGATCCGCACGACTGGCAGCTGTTTATCGGTAGAGGCCAGCAGAGCAAGTGTTGTAAAATACCTATTTAGTTACACGCCACGCCATTTCAAGCAACCGTAACATCTAAGTGTGAACAACTTTTACTTAATTTCCATAGATAACACCCGCGCTATTCTAAATCGGTTAATTAACCGAGTTCAAGAGATCTGAGCTCGCCATCTTCCCATGGGGCATCGCTAACTTATCCAGTACAGATAGAGCTTATGTGCCGTTAGGATTCTTTTACACTGTTAAATTGGATATCAGGTGAAGTGGATCAGGATACGTAGTAGGTATAAAATGTACACTATTCTGATTGGTTATTGGGGCTAGCAAATAAAATGTGTGACGTGTCGTCTAAGCTGTGTTTTTTTTATATGCCAGAATCTACTTTTATCGCCCACATCTGTTCTCCGCTCCGCTTGATTACAACTTACAACCTATGCTATTGGTTGATTCCCGCACAGGCGCACATCTTCCCAATCTACGCTCATATCCTGAGAATCAGTGTAAAGGCAGACTAATGTGTTCGGTGTATTTTGAACACCGTGCTAGCCTTGTAACTTCTTATATGCTGTGAACGGTCTTCAATAGCCGATATAGTAAAGCATAGTGTGAACGGAATCTTATCTTCCTGTGTACTTACAAAGTAGTCACACTAAATTTTGCTTCAGTAAGGTCGAAAGTTCTCTGCAACTTGTACTTAAATCCTTTCTGCTAGATCTAAGCTAGCCAAGGGGCAGATGCCGCGCTCCGATACGGATTGAATGCTCATTGTCTAGCCACAGCTTGCCTAATTACTGTACCGTGGACTGACGTATTGTCAACCTTATTGTATAGACATAGGGTCTTCCGATGGTCAGATAAGTGTTGCTGTTGCTAGGAGATACTTCACCTCTCTTACTGTTTAGCTAGCCTGGCTAGAAGAAATGTAGAAAATTAAACTTTGTTGTTGTCGTAGTTCTCAAACGTGCTCCTTAAGATATATTCAACAAACAGCATAAATACATTGGGAGTAAGTAAAGTAAAGAGATATAGGGCGTTGAAATATTTTGTTGCCAAACGAACAACAAAATATTTACGACACGTTACGGCACCGTTACGGACACCTTTCTTTCTTTTCTCTTCCCTAATTAATTTTACATAGCTAAGTACCTAAATATTTTGCGGCATCTCACGACATAACCTATACAATGTAGGTCCTACATATTTAACAATTTTATTTTTGTAACACGCACTTTTATCGCTGACTGTACTTTTTACGTGAGACCTCTCTAACGAGCTTAAATTCGACGTGTTACAAGATTTGATACGCTGTGAAGCTAAATAATAGGGTGTAAAAAAACTCCAAATTAGAATTACAACCTAAATAAAACTAAATCTGTACCTAAGTTGCTCTCCGTGGATTCTAATATTTCTAATCATGCATAGTCTTACATGACAATCGTAAACTAAGCCAGTGTTAATGTAGGTTAGGTAACCTAACTCTGAGACCTAACCGTCGCGCTGCACGCACATGACATGACTCAGCTACTGGTTCATGTTACGTGTAGGACTGGGAGTCTATTCCACTTGTCAGAGTCACAGGTCGTGACGTGGCCACCATGATCTGTTGGCTAAATTGATATAAGTAGGTGAGTTTATATAAAGGCGTTTTCAGCCTTTGTGGCTGACGATCATGTAACCTTAAGACGAAACAGGAGCTGAAATTTAAATATGTATTTTAGGTAAATATACCCGTCTCGCTAACGGAAGCGGCTCTTAATACTAGTGTGGTAAGGACAAGGCGAAAAATCCTGCGTAAAAATCTCAAAAATCGAGGTTTCGTACTCGACTGTTTCCTCCTCCAAAACTTAACCAATCGTAACCAAATTTGGAAATCTAAATGATTATGAAATTATCTGTGTCGGACCGTTTTGCTTTTTTGGCTAATTGATATCAGTTTTGAATACCACGCCTCTCATTGCGGCATAGTAAATTAGGCCATTTTGGCCATTTTTGAAGGGCTCTAGCGCCTTAAAAAACAAACATATCAAAAAAAGCAAAACGGTCCGACACAGATATTGACAATATTAATCTGTGTTGAAAAAATCATTGCTCTAGCTTCAAAACCCATGGAGGAAACAGTCGAGTACATTTGTATGGAGAAATGACCACTCCTGCTGGCTCTTAACCATGATGAGATGTCCTATTGTGCCTATGTGAAACTGATAGCAGTTAGCAGTTATGAATTGCTTATCGCTTTGGCAACTCTCTAAAGTCAACCTATATTTATTAAATATAATAAGTATCCCGTTTAATGAACCAAAATAAACGGGTGTCAAAATTCAAGCGAACGTAACCCAAGATTGTTGTACGTACGAGTATTATCTCGGTTTTCCGGAAAGCCTATGACGTCACGTTATCATGTTCATCTTCTCTAGTTACCGAAACACGCCTCACTCACATCACAGATTATACACTCTATAGACTGAGCATGCCAGGGGGCCTAGCCAAGATGACAAGTCAAGTGAACGTAACACAAGATGGTATACATGTAAGTACGCGTGTTCTAGCGGCGACCAATCCATACCATCACGTAATCAATACATCGAATCTTCGCTCGGATTTCATCCCGTAAGAGCTCAGCTGTACCGTCTTTTCCTCCCAAAAAATTGGCTTGATGAAACTAAAAAAAGGGACACAAATAAGCCTGTTTTGAACGCGTCATCTAGTGGGGATCAATCCATACCATCACGTAATCAATACATCGAATCTTCGCTCGGATTTCATCCCGTAATGGCGGTTCCCGTTTCACCCCCTCTTTTACTCCTACAGAAACCTTTCAAGATACATCTCATTTCCACTTTTGAGGAATATATAGTGAACCTTGGGAAGAGATAAGGCAAATCAATCGGTCAGACAGGATTCTGACAACAAATGTGTGCTAGAACAAGTCAAGGATCGAATGCTGTGACTTCGATCGATAAGATGAAATGTTTTGAACATATGTGCCCCGCCGAGTTTCTTGGCGGTCTCCTCCAATTTAAGAGGGATTTAAATCTTTTAGGTCAGAACTGACAGTTAACCCTTCTGAATAAATATACCCTGCTCGCAGTTTTGAATAGGTATTATCCAATACACAATTTCCCGATCACTTAATTTTGAATGGCTGAAATAAAAAATTATGAATGTCTTGCGCGGCAATGCAATACATGAGTGAGTCGCTCGCGGCACAATACGCGTGGGGTCATGTTTGAGAATTCTATAGTATTCCAGCCAGCCTATTATGGATAGCTTTATCCATCTTTATCCACGTGATAAAATAACTGTCACTGTTTAACACCGTGGGAAAGAAAGTGACGGACACCGTTTTATCACGCTGTCACGTAGACAAGAACGACCATCATATCCGTACAGTTCATTAAATATAACACCGACTGTGAAACAAATTGGTTCAAACAGTGCCGGTTTTAGCACTACGAGCGCCCTGGGCGAGATTTCTACGGCGCCCCCTAACCGCAATTCAAACCTATACGAAAAAAGGCAAATAATATAATTCAAAGACCATTTATTAAAAGAAATAACCATTTATTAAAATATAACCATTTATTTAAAAAAAAATACCATTTACAGAATAAAATTAATAAAATTTGACTTTTCTAGCCTTTCTATCGGCGAACTCTTTTATTAAGTTATCAAAGTCGATGTTTTCAGCAATTTCATTTTCGATTGACAAAGTTGCCAAGTTTGTCAATCGGAATTGAGATATTGTCGATCGCAGATAGGTTTTTATCAGCTTAAGCTTAGAAAAACTCCTCTCCCCACTAGCAACCGTTACAGGTATAGTCAATAATATTCGCAATGCTATCCATACATTTGGGTATAGTTCCTGTAAGTTGCGATCTTTGATAAAATTTAAAACAAAAATAGGAGTGACCACATTCTGATCAGGCAAAAAAGATTTCAGACTTAAGAGTTCATCACACAGCATACAACCATCTATATCTGATTTAGAGTCTACAGTTAATTTCAATTGGAGATCACCACAGAGCTTGACAAGGTCGGGTTTTTCCGGAATCTGTTTTATATTGTATAAAAAAGACCAAGATTCCGAGTGGTCATTTAATTGTTTGAATCTTTCATCAACTGAAATTAATGTGGTGTCTAAAAGACAGTTAAAAAATTCAACCTCTAATTTCTTTTCTGGACAAGTTATAGGCTCATCGCCGGCATTTTCACCAGCCTGACGCTTAACACGTCGAATTCTTGTTGTGGCTCTAAACACAGGTTCAATTTCAAGTTCTTCAGCCAATTCTTTCGCAGTCAAAATGGCGCTTTTAAAGCCTGTATTTCTATAATCTTCCAAGAATGTGCAGCATTTTCTCAACATTTCTGTGCATTTACTGAGATCCATATCTGTTGATTGTAGAGATTTACTAACTACATTTATTTGAAAAAGTATGTCATACCAAGTAACCAATCTAGACAAAACATTATTCCATCTTGTAGTTTCGTTTCGAATCAATTGTTGCTCTTGACAATCTATTGTTTTTCCTGTTTTTAATCGTAGTTCAGCTTCAATCCATGAAAGGTAAAAATCTTTATGAGAAGTGCTATTCTCATGAATTTTTAACATTTCAGACAAGTGTTTCCAGTTGTTATATCCTTCAGATACTTAACTCGATTTTGAGCTACTATCGAACAGCCGGCAACAAAAACAATAAACCCGATCCTTAGAAACGGAGTATATTAACCAACGACGCTGAATTATTTCATTGTTTGCAAGTTTTCTTATGAAATGAGAATTAGAGAAATGTCGCCCCATATCATTCTTCGGATAATTATCAATGTGAGTTTGCACTGGGCCACTAGTTATTATATGATCAATATATTTTATATTTCGAGTGAGTGGCCAAGTAGCTGGATCCGATATATTCGGGACAACAGTACTAACGTCATCTAGAATTTGTATTTGTTGTACATCACTGGAGTCATCCTGAGCAGCATCTATAATTGTAGCGCAACTTCGGGAAACTTCGTCCACAATCTCCTCAACAGCAATCCGGTCTGACTTGTCAGACAGAGGCTTCACTGCCGATGTATTCGTTTGTATTCCAGATGTAGATGCCACATTTGTTGTAATATATTTATCAAGGTTCATGAACTTTTTTGTTTTTTGAAATTCCTTTTCTTTTTCTGCTTTCCGTTTTCTATATTCTGACCCAGATGGTTTTTTTTTTTTGCTAATATCAACGTGTTCAGACATTTTATTTGAATTACTCAATTAAGTAGTAATCAAAAAAATCTGCAACAACATAAATCTCTGTAAGTACAAACATTTGGAAAATAAATAAATTACAATAAAACTTCGTTCTAACGATACTGAGCGTGGACGTCCAAAAACGCAATCTTTACAGCTAGCGTTATACAAGCTCACAAAATATATAAGGTCGAAAATCTAAGTTGTTACCAATGTTTTGATACAGCAGTGTTTTATTTTTTAAAGGCTTGTGTTTCGTGATAGTGGTTGAGCTTGTATGAAAAAATCACGATCAATCACTTGTTCTAGTTGTTCTCGTAGGTACGAGACTTTTTTCCGCAAAAAATAGGTAATATATGTTGTACCTTATGTCGGAACAGGCAGCTCTACAACCCCATCAGAAGGTCCAGGTTGTGACTCCATAGTGGGCGGAAGGGCAAGATAAATCACGCACACAAGTCCACAGTACAATGTTTCTAATGAATAATAAAAATCATTAACACTAGATGCAAACACGAATAAAATGTCATTAAAACACAACAGTGTGTAAATAAGTTCCAAATAACACGAATAAATCACGACAAGTTTATAAAAGTTCTTATACTAAAACGTTATCTAGAAACGGAAACGAATCCGTGGGTCAAGTGGAAGGTACTTAACGTTCACACGAATCGCACGGCGGCGCAGTTACGAGAGAGCGCGCGACTTGGCTTTACCGTAGCCCAAATCTAATGAATACTCCGCACCTCAGGCAAAGTACAACAAAGAACTAATAACTAATTTCATTACGTAAGTATCAAACCGGGACCCACTGCTACGTTCAGCGGTGTTTACAATAACCGCCCCGTTTCTATGAAGGGACAAAGGCAACCTCTGTGACGACCACGCTTAATGTTGTTAACATAAACATTGGCCCAGGAATGCGACGGGTCACCTGTCGCGGGCCCCTAGCACTGTACTGTAAGCTTACAGGGCGTCCCGCGCCGACATGTATACCTATTTACTAAGGATCTAATCCAAATTATCTCCGTATCATCATTTCATCAAAATCGTATAATTAGTTCAAGAGATCACCCCGCCCAAGTGAAATTCAAAATTTATTTATTCAATTTACGAGTAAGGACTGTAAGGAGGCCTCGCTCAATGAGCGAGAGGATATAAAGGGGCGCCTGGGCTGGGCGCCCCTTTATATCTGGCGCCCTGGGCGGTCGCCCTACCGTGCCCTACCCTAACGCCGCTACTGGTTAGACTGGTACGTATGTGCTGACGATATACTTAGGTATCGTAGGTACGTCATGTTTACTTAGGATACGGGGAAGTAATTAATGATATTCCCAATCGAATTTGAGATATTACTCGAACTTCCGTTCATTTGGTGAGTTCTTGAGATGTCCTCACACGCCACAATCAGAGTGGGAGCAGACAGACCTCCCTTGAGACTCCCATGCTAAGCCAAAAGGTCATATGTTACCTTCTAACTTGTATTAAGATACGGCATTACAGTTGAGAAATGTACCTAATGCCAGACCAACCGCGTCTGCCCCACACCCAAGTATACCAACTTATTCGTACTTTTGGAACGTGCGTTTTCCATCGCCGCATCAGGACGGACCAGCTTCAAGTGTACGCGCCTTTAACGCGCAATGGAACGTATTAAAAGCAGCGATACCTGAATTTGGAGGAATCTAGTCGCGAGTCCTAACATCTCGGACACGACTCAAGTTAACACTCGAACAAACTACGCCTGAGCCGGATTGAAGTTCTTTACACTCTTTACAGAAGCAATAAGACCGTTTGGGCCCAAATAGCGTCACTGACCATTCATAAGCCTTAATACAACGTATTAAAGTCCACTATTGATTACTTCATGTGTTAATTTATATCATAGCCATAGCCACTAGCCATTCGTAAACCTTGACACAACGTACTAAGGTCTATTATTAAACTGTGTGTGTTAGTTTGTACATACATATTTGCACAAGGCGGGCACACACGAAGCATTCCTAAGGAGAACAATAGAAAGCCCTAGGCACTCATCAGGAGCCTATTCATGTAGCTTTAATGATGTCATGACATGACTTCGCTGTTTTGACATCGTTACAATTATGAAGTTTACTGTGGATATCTACTTTACCTGTTTTGTTATTTACCAAGGTACATTGTGAACTAGGTACGAGTGAAGTTTGGTCAGACCAGAGGACGTGTTCCGGGTTTCCGCGGCTAATGTGATGTTGATGGGAGCTCGGTATGATCTCTTAAATATGATATAGGTATTATACATAACATGATCCCAGAGATGCCAATAACATTATTGTAAGTCGAGCAGTAAAGTACTTTGATTCCCAGATTACGCGTGTCAACCTCCCATCCATGGAGACATAAAAGAAACGGTTTAAATAGAGCAAGCATGTAATGACTTTGGTATCCGGGAGCTGTAAAAACACCGACGACATGCCTCAACCATGCCCGGATAGAATTACTACCCTAACTAATCGTCGTGGACCTTATGTCCATCCAGTAAAGTTTACAATCAGTCTAGTGCAAGCGATGACTACCGAGAACCGACGCGACGCGGCCGGTACTTCGTCAAGCTTTTTACCGAAGGCTAGTGACAAGCCCGTACCTACATAATAATTACTAGTTCCGTCGTAGGTGTGACACTTACGTGTCAGGTTAACAGAAGACTGTTAAATAGAAACGTGGCATAAAAGTTCAATAATTCAAACTTAAGTAGGTAGGTACTTTAGTATAATATTTCAGATCAGAGAAGTGACCAAAACCTCCTGTGTCCGAAGCTGGTATCGAACCAGCGTCTCCTGCATTCGCGATTGACGCCGCCACTGTCACTTTTTGCATAAGTGTGATTGAGCCACTAAAAATAAATGTATATTACTCTGCCTCACTCTAGCTAAAGTGCCTTAAGGCCTTACCCGAGTCTAATTACGTACGTGAGTCTAACTAGTTCGAAGCCTTACCAACTCACCATGAAATGAACCGTCTTTGAAGTAGGAGATTAAAGTGTGACGTGGCAGTAAGGCCGAGTCCCGACCACTCCCGATATGAGCCGTGACCGATCGGGCGAAACGAGACGGACAGTCGGGTTTGTATGGTGAACATTGCTGGTTTTGACTGAAATATGTTAATGAATTTTGAAGTACACTATCTGGAATTGTTTATTGGAGAATTGGTTGTGGTTTGTAAAAACCAAAATTAATCTATACCTCTGCAACTACTTTACGTGGCATACAAATTGCGACTGCAGCGGCGTTGCAGCAGCGAAGAATGAGCCATGAGGATGACAATGTCAATTTCCAAATGATAGTGATGCGGCAACGACAGCAGCACAATTAATTAATGCTTAAACAGTAACGCTGGCTGCAGTCGCCATCCAAATATCATCTTTATAACCCCTGCGTTATTTTGATATGGTTGTTTAGAAGAAAAAAGCTTTCTATCCATTTCACTACCTGTACTTTTATTGTGAAAGGTAGGACTGATCGGATACCCTACGTCTAACCGAAATTGTCATGAATTTCCGGTGTATTCTCCTCCGGTCACGGTCAGGTCCCCGCTTCCTTTTTTCCCTTTTTGCGGGCTAGATAGGCAGGCCCCTTGGGCTGCCCCGCGGGCTGTAGTTTGGAAACCTCTACGTCAGGTAAGGCAAGCGTCTCGACGGTGGTATTGAACACTTCGTAATGTGGAGTTTGAGAAGCAGTAATGTAGGTACGTTCGAGCATAACTAATCGGCCCCGGGACGGACGGGCCGTGAAGTGTTGCGGATGAGGATCGCGTGACGGCAACCATAGTAGCTCACTGACCGTTGACAAACCTTATCTCGCCGAAATAAGGTTCAAGTATGGAGTGAATTATGATGGTAGTTTGTTTGGGCAAAGCTGGGACTGAGCAAATAGGCGCGTCCGATAACGTATGGTGTGTTCCCAAATATGGCCGCGGGCTTTACTTTTACATAAGTAAGTATAGTATTAGTCAGCAGATGAACGTATTAAGAACTTTAGTATGCTTCTTGAACTCAATATTTAAAGGAAAAGGGTATAACGAAGCAAGGGTTCGACATAAATAAAATGTCCACCGCTTAAAGATACATTGCGTCCAGGTAAATAAAGATTGTTAGAAATGAAAACTAATCTATCGTAATTATCACTCTCTTACCGTCCTGGCACATCGACATCTACCTACGTGAAGATAAAGACAGATAGGTATCTACTATACCTAGGTAGATATGCTGTATTAAATTGTGACACATAACATGCAGAGTGCATTGCACACCACACATAACAGTATTCTCTCGGATATTCACTAATTCATCCGATTCGATACGAAGATTAGGTGTCTATTTATTAGTGATGGGTAGGACATCAATTTAAAATGAGTTTGTATGAGTACCTCATTTTCTAAAATGAGGTGTTACAATGTCTTACTTCAAATGAGGTGAGGTACTAGCATATTTTCAGCGTCGACTATTCCATTAATTCCAACGGCGACAAAAATATTTAATGTATATACATATTTATGTATTCATCACTTCCTTTATAAATAAATAAATAGTAACATTTAATTGGAGTGCAATTCTGGAGGTTAAGAATAGAACTTTTAGGAGAAAGATAATTTTAGAATCAAGTAAAATGAATAGAGGAGTGAAGTAAGACATTTTTGCGGTACGAAGTACTGCGACAAATTAACAAAATGAGTGGTACAAATGAGGTGCCTCACGAGTGAGCGACTCAACACTACTATTTATACAAACAGCAAGACCGTTTTCAATTATTGTTCATTTGTATTTAGTTAGTTAATTCAAAGATTAAGTACTGTATGTATAGTGTCTATTTTGATAAGATCTACGCCGGTGGGACTGTACATGTACAGACAACTAATTACCTCCACGACGTCACGACGTCTCCTCGGCTCCCAAGTTAATTTATTTTATAATTGGAATGGACACGGCGCACTACTACCACGAACGATATTTATTTTAGAAACATGTGTAATAATGTGTATAAACTATAAACTGACTTCTAAATTAGGTGAACGTACCTACTCATGGATCGCAGTTTAATTAACAAAGCTGGTAAATTCTTATAGAACAAATAAAACGTGCAAGTCGAATGACAAATTAATTCTATTGAACAATAATCTGTTGTCCTAACTCCTAATATGAAAAGTAGAAAAGACCTAAGTATATCTATAGTAAATTGTCAGTAAAGGCGCCATCTATTGAATTGACGACAAATCTTCGAATTAAAATGAAACCATACAAAAAGCAGTGTTTCTTTTATTTCTCCGTCTCGGGATGTGTGACGCTCGATCTCCCCACTTTTTGCCGTCGGCCTCCGCTTTGCTCTTTTTTAGGCCCTCGTAAAAACTTGTGATAATTGATTCGACTGAGAGAGCGAGGCCGACGCAACGCTCCATAACGCTAAACGATTTCCAATTGTAAAAACTCGCTGCAGAAATCGAGAAAATGACAACTAAGTAAATTAAATTGTCTGACACATTGTGTAGAAAAACTGTAGGTAGCTGTGAAATGGAGTATTCGTTTCAGAATCCTCTACAAGCACCAATGTCTTGCATGACAAAACCACAGACTTGTCATTTTCGCGCTCGCGGACAAAACACAAATACATACCAGACTCTTGTTTTTTTTAATACAATTTGCGGAACCATAATAATTGTTATATTTTATTTGTTTTAAATCTGAATCAGGCAACAAGGCTTATATTACAGAATACCTTATTTACTAACATAGATATATGTACTGTATATACATTGTATAAACTTTAAACTAAACACTATTAGTATTTAGGCCACAAAACCGTGTGGCTCCGTTATATCACCTGCTTCCCCGGAACCTCCGAAATACGACACCCTTCGGCCAGAAGTCGGCGCACTCGATGGTCAGGAGACCTGCAGCGGTCGCGGCACGCGCACCACAACAGAGTTGAAGTACAGGTGCACCTAGCCATAAAGTCTACGTTCATTATAACATCACAGCTCGGGCTTGGAATAGAAGCTGCGTGTAGATATGATACTGTATCTATATCTGTACTTATGTCAAGATTGTCGAGGTACCTATGCTATGCTCGAGCGCGGGCTGATAAAATCAGCTGATCCGAGTCGAGACAGCGACGCCGACGGCTCCTACTGCGGCGTGCGAGCGGTGCGAGATAAGAAAAGGGGAGGGGGAAGTTTACTCACAAACAACGCTGATGAAATGGGTCTTTGATCTAATCGACGCATGGTTTTGAGATGGGAATAAGGCATTATGATAAGGAGCTTAGTGTGCTGTGTGTGAATAAGATGCACTCTAAATTATGTCAAATCAGGGACAAATCTTTAAAGTTCCTTGGAATGGTAAAACAAGAAGTTTGTTGGGGGAATATTTGAATTGAAATACATTAAAACGGACGGAAAACTAATATAAAGTATCTCTAGAGCTCTAACGGCCTCCTAACCTTACTCGGTACTACTCGGTAGTGAGTAGTGACCCTGTCTACGAAGCTGGAGGTTCCGGGTTCGAATGCCGGCAAGCCGTACTAGCTTTGCTTAGTTTGGGGCTAGGCCGATCTGTGTAAGGTCGTCACCAAATACCTATATAATATAGAGGGAAATATTTCCGGGAACGTGACCGAGAACTTGCTGGTCTTGAGAATATTATCGGTAAAGGTGCATCACTAGTTGGGACCCGATATCGGCATGCTCATGCTCACTAAGCTCGGCTCTGAAATGTCGGGTATTTTTGTGACGTGTGATGGCTTTGGCTCCGTCGCTTCCATTTCTGTTCACGCAAACGTTGAACGGTTTCAATGTGTAAAAATACACTTTAGGTAAAAGTTGAATGTAACTGAATTGCGAGCGCTTGCTTACATAGTGTTCAAAACGTATCTATAGTGTACACTGTAAAGTTTTATCTGTCAATAAGACAGAACTCTGACTGTATAAGAATAATAAAGCATAATAAAACTACGAGTACATCTTTGACCCTATCGTCATTTCCCAATAATTGACAGCAAAAAAGTTTCAAAGGCACAACCGTGAATTTGCTTAAGTTTGTACAAAAAACATACCTACCAAGTACTTTTGCCATGTCTTGGCAAAATTGCGGTCATTAAATTTGAACCAGATATAAAGTAAATCGATTATGTGACTAAATTGGGAACGAAATCGAATTGACGAGTTTTTGTGCAAAAGAGAAACTTAACAGTATTTCGACGGAGTGTGACCGTAGCGTAGGCCATTTGCAAATACAGTAAGTCAGTAACTGATGGTCGATATGGCACTGAATAAAAACCATAATTCAATTGAATAAAGTCAGTAACCGAGGCGAATGCATTGATGCGTAGGAACGCACGATTACGAGGTACGCACCCGTATTTGAACCGTCTAACGATACCTCTACATCTTCAGCACAGAAAAATTGTTACACGCGTTCTAGTACTTACCTAATGCCGGTGAGTGATCTACTTAATGCCATTTAATTCAATTCATAAAACAAGGTATTATGAAACTGTATAAGATCACGATGTCAATTTAAATCAAATGCTTCTTTGATCAGTTCCAGGAACCAATTAGCATTTCATTTTACAATTACTTATAGATACATATTGATTTACTCAAGTAGACGGCCAACAAATAAACCTTTCAATACTGCGTTCTTAGAATAAAGTAGAGAATTCAGACCAGTTCTTAGTTAAATAAAACAAGACCCGACTATTGACAAGCGTAATGGACAATATTAAATGCATATGGCATGAATGGCATGATAAATATGCGAAGCGAAGCATTGCTAAATTCTTTTGACAACATTCACTCGGCTCCAAATCAGTTTAGGTCGAAATCGAAAATCACTATTTCGTTATCTGCCACTCTTGTTCGATTATTCAAGAGCGATAGAGAGGCAGATAACGATATTTCGATTGTAAATGATCGCGGTAGGCTCTCTGAAGTTTATAAGTTTTATAACATACAATTTTGTGAGGATTTATAGGTGGATATGTGGAGGCCTTTAACGCAAAAACTACGGAACAGATTTAGATAAATCAGATATTTGGCAATTAGATAGTTTATGACCTGTATTAACATATATAATTCTCAATGTTTGGAAAATGGTCCCCTGGGGTGAAATGGAGGGTAGAATAGGGGAGAATACACGGGTAAATATTGCTTGTAGCAGACGATGGATCGATCAAGTATTTATAACAAAATTGTAACGGGGTTTGTTATGGCTCATTTGATGGCTCATGACTGACATAAAACAGGAACTTCCACAAAAGGCATATCTCCATTTGGTTATATCCTCCAAGATTAACGGCTAAGTTCATAGCTACTCTAGCGCTACTCTCCTGGATAGGTTTGAAACTCTTAATTAAAGCTGACAGCTGGACACTTTAGCAACTGGTTCTCCCATAAGAGAGTTTTCTCCTCCCCTCTTCTCGTACCCTCCGTACAGTAAAGTTTGCCGCTGGAACCCTAAACACTCACAGCAGGTTGCCGGCGGCGGCGGCGGCGCGGCGCGGCGGGTAACAGGCAGGAACGAACACTAAGAACAGTGTCCCGCGGGACAAAGGCGGAATTATGGCGGCGGCTCTGCGCTTCAATGGACCCTGATTGCCATTCAACGTGCGCGCACGCAGGTCCAGAGTTAAACGAGTAGCTTACACGGTCAGAGTTAAAAGTACACTACGCACAGTAACATTACCAGAGAACGAGCAGTATCCCGCGGGACAAAGGCGGAAATATGGCGGCGGCTCTGCGCTTCAGTGCAAGTCCTGATTGCCATTCAAAAGACATTCAACGTCCTGTACGCGTACGCACCGACAGAGCTAAAAGAGTAGCGTTTTTTCGATTAGGTACCGCAAAATCACGATGGACTGTATAATTATAATAATTGCATGTACATATATTCGGCCTATACCTTGGCCTATATTTACAGAAGGTTTTTTTCAATGATCACCCATTTTTAGCGATTTTGGTGTAAGTGATATTGAACGGCATTAACTGTGTGACCTCATGACCTAACCTACCTTGAAAATGCTATCAGTAAATAATTTAAATGATGGATGAGTAAAAACCATGGATGGTTGGAGCCGTTGGCGGTGCCCTACTCATATGTATTGACTCTGCCCGACGCGTGAGCCGGCATTATCGCAGTAGAATTAACAAATTTAATTGATAGGATATTTGTGCCCCGATCACCATTACTGCGAACACTCGCCCGCTCGGATTACAACTCATCACGTTGGAATACATTTACTAATCAGTTTTATGCATGGGTCAGATTACTGCCATTAACTCTGAATATTCACATGAACGAATAGGTATTGGTAATACTTATTTGGGGAAGCGACGGAATACGAGTATGTACATATGTTATGTACATATGTTATGTATATAGGTATGTACAGAGACAAAGCGCTCGGCAAAAATGACTCGAAAGGCAATTTTCACAAAGTGGTCCGTTTTTATTCCTCTGGACTGGACATTATACATTAAAACATAACATATTGTCATAATCTAAACGCTATTAACGTTACAAGCAAGAAACAAATTAATCCCAAAACTGTATGGCACCCGGCCAGCAACGCCTTAATGAATTATTATAGCTGTCGTGTATCTTTGAGGATGAGTTATGACTGAACCAAGAAAATAAGCTCGTATTATTTATTGTAGTAGACAGTCTGTAAAGGTACCGTTCAGATTCAGACTGCACCAGCATTACTATATATCGACATTACTGTCGACTGCATTGCTGCCGCAAATGTCAAAAATCCGCAGCTACTTGGATTTTGACATTAGCGGAAGAATGCTAATTCTAATTGGTAGGTGTATTCTAGTTGGTATTATACCCAGTACAGTACCCATAATCCACTCTATCTAATTTAACTCATTGTTGAGTTGAACTCACTGTATTTTATTAAATACTTAAATAAATAAATAAACTTGGCCCTCTTGAAACATAAATTTGAAAAGTTGTTTTTGAAAAATGCACCTGCGAAATTCAAAACAAAGCACACGACGAGGGTGCACTCACGTATCTTTACAAATTGCCAATAGACTGCAAATTCAATTACTCATACCTAATTGAATGGTTGCCACAACGTCATGCCCGAAATTATAGCGTTCGGATGTCGGATATGGCACAAATAACAAAGATGTAAAAAATTAAAAAGCTTCTTAAAATTATTCATTGCTTAAATATTTATTGGTCAAAAAGATAACCTTCAGAGAGAACCCTAACCCTGGGGACCCTGTTTTGACTAATATTGTTTGTTTGTGATATTATGATTAGAGTGTGCATATTTATTGAATTTGTATGCCAATAGGCACGATATAGTGATACTGAAATATTTATTTAATATCTTGTAACATGACCTATGTTGAACAAATAAATCTTTCAGAGAAGGGTATCATGCCATAGCTAGGGTAGGGCACTCTCTAGCAGCTGCTTTTCTCCAAGAATCCTCAATGTGACTGTGAAAACCCTCTTATTTCCCAACGAGAACGGGACAATTCTTTAGAATCCAATACCTACACTTTTTATACAATGGCTCTTTTATTGCCCCGAACATCAATCGCTGCAGAACTGTCAGTTAACTGTGAACATACCTAGTACTTTATTGCAATATTTGTATGGAATTCTTTTTACTGCTTTAAGCATAAAACTTGCTGTTTTGTTTAGAGTTGAGAGTAAAGAATATTCATAACATAACGTTATGTTTATGGCTGAATATATCGTGTAGTTTTTATGATTTGGGGTGTAAAAGTATTTTATTACGGTGTAGTTTATTAATATAATATGTGCGATATTTATCTTAACGACAATATCTACATTCAAACCACTTGAATAGGTATCGTACCTAGTATGAATACAAACTTGGTTTAATTAAATCGGCTTTAAGATGTTGAAGGAGGACCTTAATTCGCCGGGATCCTTTTTTTATACGGTAAACTGGGGTTAATTTGAACAACGGCGAAACATTGCTGATCTTCCATTTTTAAACGAGGGTTCTCTTGAATTATTGCACCAAAGTACATACCTATAGCTATAGCTGTTTGCTCTCGGAGAGCTATATTTTAGTAAAATTTTGTGACTTTTGATGAAAACCTTAAAAATAATGGTATTCTTTTTGAAGTCAATTTTTTTTTCTAGATTAAGTACTTAAGGTACCCCTATAGCTTAGTTCATTCGGTTTTATCATTTGTCGGAACAAAATACCAGTTTTGTATTCCACAATGCAAGGTGCAGCTTTCCAAAAAACTAACTATAATAAATGCAGCTGCAATTTTCAGTTTCAACCATCGCAGAGTTAAATCAGCGTTACGTAAAGACCTTTTCAGCGTTCGCAGTTTGTAGAACGCTATATAGCCATTATATAGCTGTTAAACGTTAAACTAGTCACAGCTATACTGCATAACAGCCTTAATAGCCACTGGACACTGCACTCAACTGTGTACCGTATTCTCGCGCAAGAGATTCCAAATTCAAACTGACTTGGCTTGGTGTTACGGTTATTATGGGTGGTGATAGTATATATCCGCGTTAAATAAGTTACAGTGTAATGCTATTACACGAAGCTCGAGAAAATGTCTGCTGCGACGTTAGTTATACAATACAACGGTGTTTGCAGCTTAGCGAGCAGCCGAGAGAACATACTTTACCGGTACGGCTACCACCAGTTTGACACTCACATATTCGCTATCGTCATATCATCATCATCATATCAGCCTTTTATCGCCCACTGCTGAGCATAGGCCTCTCGTCGAGTACGCAACTTATCTCGGTCCTGAGCCAATTTCATCCAGAAGTGACCCGCAATCTTCCGAATATCGTCCACCCGACGAGCCAATGGACGCCAGGCACTCCTTTCGTCTGAAAGCGGCCACCGCTCCGTTAACATATTCGCTGGCCTGTGCGTAACTTAGGTATACTTTCTATGCATCTCGCTCGCTCGCATATTATGCTAATTCAGTTCCCCTCCTTTAATATAAAAGTATTATTGAAGTATATTGAAGTATTATTTGTGCCTACGTACAGTACAACATTAGCAGACAGCACGTGCGGATACATAAGTTACTGCATGAAAGTGCCGTCCATTCCAACTTTGAAAGTATTAACTCGATTTGATATTGATTTAGCATAATTTACAGTGTTTTTATTTTATGATCTGAGAGGCAAACGAGCAGACGAATTGCCTGATAGTAAGCAATCACCGTCGCTCATGGAAGTCATGGACACGTGCTGCACCAGAGGGGTTGCATTGAAAAGCGTTGCCGACTTGCTCTTATGGATGAGAGTGACCCTTGTATAAAATAAAATAAAAACCAGTACACGAAAGACGAAGGGTATAAAAGGAGACAAACAAGCAGGCGAATCACCTGATAGTAAGTAATTACCGTCGCCCATGGAGGCCACTATACCAGAGGGGTGGGAAGAGTTTGCGCTTACGGATAGGAATTAGGAGTGTTTCTCCCTTGTATAAAAAACGCGCAAGATGAACAAAGTGTTAAAGAATTTAACATTAAATATTAGATCAAGATAAGATTGTAAAAGTTCAAAATGTGATTCAAGAGTGCAGTCGTGCCACTCCGACTGTCGCGGCGCTCTCAAAGGGTTTATATAGTTAAGGGTTGTCACCCGTGACACACCCTACACTACCAGACTACCACACACACACACACTGTTTACATTTAGTGCTTGATTTAAACTAAAATTAGGTAACCTCGTCGAGAGATATGTAATGTTTTATGAATAGTCAGGTTAATTCATTTCCAGGGATCATTTTATAATTATTAGTCAGGTAAAATTACAAAATAAGAATTCGACGAAAATTTTATTGGTGTGATACAATTCTAGGACCCTTTAGTCTTTTAATTTTAGTTATGATATTTACATGTATAGGTACTCGAGCAATGAAAACGTGCATTAAGTAACAAGCGCATAAATAAATTGATGATATATACAGAATTTTATTGTATAATTTATAAACAGTTTATTAACTGAATTCAGGCTGTGCCCTTTCGGGAACTTTTAATTATTTTGCTTCAAAATATCCTAGGCTGTATTCAAGTGTATTCCAAAAAGGTCATATATAATTATGTAAAGAGCTATAAAGAGCTATATGAACTTTCAGTCTAATAATTCACTTTTCCCATAGCTTGTTGTCAACCCTATACATTACCCGCAGTCCCTGGTCGATTCGATACCGATCGAATGGCCTACATTACTAGTCTTTCCACGTTCAGGATGGTAGGTAACCGTCCTGTCCGTCCTCATGGGATATCATGTCGTCTCTATCGACACAAGTTTCCAGAAAAGGACACAAATACACAACCAGAATAAAATACCATACAGCCAGCACCAGCGAATTTCTCTAGTTTTGATGAACAAATCCATCGTCCACTTAACTAATTACTTACATTAAGGATTTGACAAAACCAACTGTTTTGTAACGAGTCACATGGCATGGTAGAATGTTCAGGAAGCTAACGGTACCTAGCTAGGTACCTTTATTCTATATTTAAAATATTCGATTGATTTTTGGTGAGCAATTATTTAGTAAAAAAAAAAAATTATTTTTAGGCTTGTAAATTAAACAAAACTGTGAAGTCAACACTTGGCAGTGTTTGTTCTGCAACCACTCACGATGCTCACGTGTGTCGTATGCAAATCATATTGAACACGTTTGGTGTGTAGTGAATCCTGCTGCTGACTGATTGAAACATAATGTAACTGAAAATTGTGCAACCTATAAGTATAGTTTGCCTAACGGTCATGAAAAGTCGTCGTTATTAGTCCTAGAAGACTTTGAAACTTTATAATTGACGTCACTTACTTGCGAGTTTAGAAATACGCTGCGCTACCACGCTAACAACCATCGGAAAAACCGTTTGAATTTGAAACTTATCGCGCAAGAATACGGTACACAATTGAATGAGTTTTCGAATGGCTGTTACGGCTGTTATGCGTTAAACAATATGTGAGAAACTTCGCCTGCAGACGCCATAACAACCTCACACGTGAAGGGCCGCGGGTGGTTTGTTCTTAGGTGTTATTCTTAGATATTTTCGTACATATTGACTGCGACATAATTGTTTATATGTCAGTGAAACGCTAATGAGTGTGCTGCCTAAATTAGTTAATAATAAACTCATAAGTACAGCCTGCAACTGCTTGAGATAACATAGATTTACTTACCTACTTATTTATGCTTGAAAAATATTGATAAGGCTTACCCTTTTCAAAGAGAGTCTTTGTATTTTGTATGTAGGTTTACTACTAGGCAAATGTTGCCTGTCAAGTCCATTAGGTACGTGCATACCTAACCTAACCTTGTAATCTTGGAAACCACAGACAGACGGACAAAGGGAAGCCTCTGCAATTCAACAATGCGGCTACCTATTACTTACTCGGCCTGGCAACACACGTACACATCGGCAATTAAGTATTATTCACACACACGTGTATAACGCACACCGCCGCGCGCGACTCCATACATCTTGCACGACTTCAAGTATGGAGACGCGCGCGAGAACGCAACTCATGCTAGACCGCCTAATGCTATAATATTGAAAACCGAAGAGCGTAAAAATATATGACACGTTCTTAATTTCTTATGCCTCTATAAATAAGATTATATAATGTCAGAATTTTTTGCGCTCTTTCTCGTGCAACATTCTATTGTAAAATGTGTACACTAACGTCTTCTTAAACACATACCTAATATAACTCTCACATGGGCAAATTTTAGTAACAAAAACCCACCCTTTCTACACACAGCTCTCATTAGGCAATCGGCATTTGGTGATTTTGGTGTTTACATTCTGAGTTGACAAAACTTCAATAAACACTTTCCGGGGAAGACTGTAAGTGAAGTAGGCATACCTACTTACCCATACACTTCAATGCTTTCATTTTATGTGACAACTGATGGGTTTTTAAGTCCGCGTGGGGGAACTGTTATGGTTATACTCGTAGTGAGTAGGCAATGAAATTGTACTTACGTGATTGAACTCTGTCGTTAAATGTTTATGTCCCTTACTCAGAAAATACATATTTAACGATAGTGGTTTAAATGAGTCACTTCACTGCCCATTGTAAGATCACGTTTTAGGCCGGATCTCTTGAGGATTAATGTTTGATTGGCCAAATGGTCACGTGACGGATCGATAGGTAACTGCATGTACTTTAATTAGTCTTAGTACCTCCGCTGAGGCCGAAGCAAAGGTGACCCTAGGTGACGACGGCGCCAATCGAAAACTAAATAAATTTTGACAATAAAAGAACCGACTTCACAGAACAGTTATTGTAATAGGCAGTTCGCCAAATTAATATAGCGAAAAGAAAATACATAAGTTACCTACGATAAAAAATATTCGATTTCTCTATCATCATCATCATTAGATCCCGATTTGATGTCAAATAGGATTAATTGAAGTTATGGATATGGAGGACCACACCCTTTCAAATATAGGTAAAAAGGACTCTCTAATAAATCGACCACCCGTCTTCGAGAATGAAAAAGAAGTAAAGATTCTAACGAATTGACAAACCTCATCTTTTAGGGCCAGGCATCATCCGCACTTGACAGACTGATCAACGTCAGCCGGCGCGCCTCGGCGGTTTACTATGAAACTTTCCATACAGTAATATGTAGCGAACTCTAGTTAACGACGACAAACAGTTTGGGACAACCGACCCATATTATTAAATATTTTTAATGTTGGTTAAAACGATCATTTCAATACATTATTTACTTTTTAATTAGCGTTAACGATTAACGACCATACCTTGGCTACCCTCGTAACTAAATGCCAATTTATTTAAGTTGTTTGTTAAGTTTAATCCCACCAGCGGCGGGCTGAAAGTACTAACAGTTAACTGGTGACCATCGGAGACCCTTATGTCCTTGCGTTAAAGCTCACAAGTGGATAGTGTTGACAGGGCAGACAGGCGAACTGACAGGCGAATGTCTTCGTTCGTAAAGGGTGAGCTACATTATCGCGTCCATTGTGGCAACATTGTAGTGGGACAAGTTTCTTAGTGCTACGACAGACTATGTTACTAAACCAGTCTTTAAACTTAGTACAAACGTGCACTTCTTAGGCTGCGGCCTGAGGGCCTACCGAGAAACACGAACTCGAAATTCCGTTATTTGCCTCTCTATCACTCTTGCATATTCGAGCGAGCTTCGGGGTAGGCCCTCTGGATGGACGCGAACGGCAAATCAAGGCCATTTAGGTATACATTGCGCGCGACAGTATCTCGCCCGCGAGATAGACTTCCTGTCTCGTTCTGTATTCATTAGAGAGGGACGGGTAGTCTAACTCGCGGTCTAGATACTGTCGCACCCTTCCTGTGCTATACCTACAAATGTATGAACGAGAACGACCCAGATTTGACGCTCGCCCGCTGGTTATGCTATACTATCCGCAAACCAAACTGATGACCGGGGTAATACTTCTCATTCACACTTAGATAGACGTAGCAGGAGTGAAAGAGATAGTAACATGATCTTGGTTGTCAGTTTGGCGTGCGGATAGTATAGATATGTAGAAACAACTGGGTGTTTAATGAACGTTTTCTGCGGAGTTGTAATACTGGTTACAGTGTTTAAGGCGGGGTGTTAGCAAGTTTCTGTCTCCTTTTGAAGCACAATGCCGTAAACTGGACGGCGAGTTGTTCCTGCTTACAATGGAGGAACATTTCTTAGTGTATCTTAGTGTTGCTATGCGTTATAATATAAGTAGGTACATATCTTTATAAAACTATGGTATTAATTGAAGTCTACATATTTTAGGCTGTACCGTTGGAGGGAAATGGAGTCGAGTACGGGAATGAAACGGTTTATGATGTCATTGCTGATCGATATATACCTAAAATACTTAAGTATTCACTATTTAGTATGACAAAAATATATAGAATATGTACTCGTATAAGTACACATACAGATACTACAGATTACGTTCCCTCACTTCACTCTGAACTGAACCTATGCCGAGCGCTTAAGTTCTTTATAAGCTATACCTACCTAACCTAACGTTAGGATATTAATTTTACCTACCTACACGATAAAAATAAAATGTAAGTACCTACATAATAAATTAGTAAAATACACTAGTTTTGCACTTCTTAAATGTGTTTGTGAAAACACTTAGGTACATAAAGGTACTTATACATATAGGACAAATGAAAATGTGTTTATATGTCACGAATGTTACGATAGTTTTTATAGATACGACACCCATAACATAACCCACCATCATGTTACGTGAGTCCTGCCTGTCCCGAAACTCCCGAAAGAACGCGTGGTTTTTAGGGTTCCGTAGCCAAAATAGAAAAAAAAAACAATCAATTTTAGGGGTTCCCCATACTTAGAACTGAAACTCAAAATTTTTTTTTTCATCCAACCCATACGTGTGGGGTATCTATCTATGGATAGGTCTTCAAAAATGATATTGAGGTTTCTAATATCATTTTTTTCTAAACTGAATAGTTTGCGCGAAAGACACTTCCAAAGTGGTAAAATGTGTGTGTCCCCCCCCCCCCCTCCTGTAACTTCTAAAATAAGAGAATGATAAAACTAAAAAAAATATATGATGTACATTACCATATAAACTTCCACCGAAAATTGGTTTGAACGAGATCTAGTAAGTAGTTTTTTTTTAATACGTCAAAATCTCCTAAATACGGAAACCTTCATGGGCGAGTCCGACTCGCACTTGGCCGCTTTTTTTATGAAGGTTTTCGCAATCGTAAACACTCGTGATAATAATACAATATTATACGCGTGCCACTCTCGTGATGACGTCATTTACGATGCGCCGCCTACGGTACCGACACCTACCAGTCCGTTGCCCCTTACCCCGCGTACGGGGCCAGTCAGTGGTTGTCACACTCTGCTTCTGACCGCGCGCCACGTTCGCGTTTAATACTAAAATTATTATATTAAGTACCTACATCGCGTTGACGTTGCGGCACCGCGTACGGTGCTCATCGTTGGTTGCCACTTCCTACACATTACTTCGGCTTCTGTCTACACAATAAAAATACCCCACGCGTCACTCCCGTAATCTGGTCGCGTCGGCGTCGCCCCTGCCCCGCGGCCCCGCGTCTGGTGCTCGCCAGTGGTTGCCACGCACTGCCGCGTGCTGCACGTTTTTTAGTCGCAACTTCGCAAGTTAACGTTCGCGACGTTTTTATTACTCATTTAAACACTAAACAGATCGTGTGATTGCTTCAATTTGTACATTGATTGAGTAATTTTGTCAATCGAACGGTTGCTTCGGAATCTGGTACCTAAATAATACCAAAAACAATGGGTAAATCGGAGACGAGGGCTAAAAAAGCAAGTAAATACTGCATGGCGGCGGGGTGTTTCAACAACGATAAGAATTCCGATTGTACGTTCTTCGCGGTGCCGACGGGGCAGTCGGAGGAAGAGGTCGAGAGGTAAATTACTATTCTGATAGATAATATTTCGTTATCAAACACATTGATTGAAACCCATATTGTTCATAACAAGAAATTACTATTCGAATAGGTCTCATCTCATGGTATGTTTTTGAGCATCAGAGAAAACTAACCGGCGCAGTAGGTACCTAAACAGGCGCTGTATTAGAATCCGACCAAGCTAACTCTGCACCGTGTTTATAAAACAGAGCGTGGAAGTGATATCGTAAACGTCAAACTTCTATGAAATTATGACGTTTATCACTTGCACACTCGCTATCAAACACGTTGCAGAGTTAGCTTATTGTTAGCCTAACTCTAAAAATGGTATATTAGTAAGTAGCATAGAGAAATAAGTAAGCATAGAGTGTCCACTCCATACATCAGTTTTGTTACCAAATCAAAACGCCTATTATATATTTATTTAATTTTATGACTTTATTTTTTGGGACACAAAAAATTGTTTGTTACAGGTGCAAAAAATGGCTGACACTACTCGGCAGAGAGGACATTTTAGAAAAAGACAATTGGAAAAAAACTTCCTACTGCGTTTGCTGTGCACATTTCGACGACTCGCAGATAAAAATGCTCAAAACTCTCAGGAGGGGCGCCGTCCCGACATTGTTACTAGCTAATGAAATACAAGAAGGTCAACCAGCAACAAACACACACGGCAATGCGGGGTCTTCTTCAACACAAACCACATCTTCAGGGGTCAAAGATGCAGATATGATATCGTCAGTAAAAACAGAATCTGCCGTTTCAATAAAGACAGAAATAGTAGAGACTGAAGAAGGAGAAACATTAGCAGCTGAAGAATTATTGAAATATGCGTCAGAAAACGCAGAGAGTGCTGTTCCAAATGTAATAGTTGTAAAGTGTGAATTTGTCTCACCTGAAGAGGCAATAGAAAAGTCGACACAGACTCCAAAAGGTTTAAAAAAAAGAAAACGCACAGATGAACCTAAGAAGAAATGCAAGAGCCAAAAAGGAGATACTCGTAACTAAAAATAAAACATTTAATAACTTGAATTGTTTTATTCCTTACCTATATATATTCCATCCACATTGATTGCCACAGCAAGGTGAAGCTGTCTTACATTATTTTTAAGAAATCTGGTTTATAATTTTGTTTTATTTTACAGAATTTTAGGTACATAGGTAAAGCTAGTAAAAACTAAGAACCGGGAAAATTTTGCGAGATTAATATATCTAGGTCACACCATGTCACTAAGCAACTTCTACAATAGGACCAACCAAAATAATTGGCTGTTTCATACATTGTGGCTGGTCAGAATAGATGTCTCCAAATTTGAGCTCGATCTAGTATTATAGGTACCTATAGTATAACAACAATAGTTATTTGTACAACAAGAGATCAAAGTTTGATATTTCTTCGAGTGCTTATTTTGAGTCCCGTGCAAGCGAAAGATTCTATAATAGATTCACGAGCGTAGCGAGTGAATCTAATTTAGAATCTTGAGCGTAGTAAGGGACTCAAAAGCGCACGAGATGTAAATAACTTTGATCTCGTGTAGTACACAACATTTTTCACCTCAGCAGTGAGAACATATTAGAAAACCCGAAAAATTTATTCCTTCTTCATCACTTACCTCTATTCACTCATGTTTTCTTAAGATATACCAACAATTAAATTTTCACCTCAGCAGCTCGAACAAGGGTACTTTGCTACTTAAAAACAGTGAGCAAAATCGCATTTTGCTCACTGAGTGAGCAAAATCGCATTTTGCTCATTTTGTCCTTTCAGTGAGCAAAATGCGATTTTGCTCACTGTTTTTAAGTAGCAAAGTACCCTTGTTCGAGCTGCTGAGGTGAAAATGTGTTTGTCTTATTGTTTACTTTTACTACTCTGCTTCTTCTAACGTGTACCACGTCACAGACTTTAATTGTTGATCAATTTAAGGTTCAAGCTATAGCCTGATTAGCCTGGCAAAAAAGAGTAGAAATTAAAAAGTGGCAATACACTGTAGTGTCGTCCCTTTCAAATCAATCTAAGAAAAACGGGACGACATTACAGTGTTACCAATTTTTAATTACTACCTACTCTTTTTTGTCAGGCTGTAAATTGATTGTCAATACTAAAGGGGCCCACAGATTACCAGTCCGCCGGACAAAAAGTTGACAGTTCCGAACAACTGACAGGCCGATATCGCCCGGCGGACTGGTAATCAGTGGGCCCCTTTACGGTAGATACAATGAAATGTCCAATGAAAAGTAAACTCTAAATGGCTCAACAATTATAGTCGTGACTGTACAATTCATCAATTAGGAAAATGTCCCGTTTTTGCGGGACGGGTGTTGTCATTTTGTCGAGTGGCTAGAAAGGCTGCCACACAATTAATGTGTGGTAAATTAGATTAATTCAAAAACCTAAGAAGGAACTTGTACTTATGCTAATTATTAATACAATTTAGTAGGTTGGCAAAGTACTTACATATTTATTGGTAATAAGTGTCAGAAACTCATACGGTCCCACAATGGAGGAACATCCATTATTGTGCAAGGCAGTTTAATAGATCAAATCGCGTATATCGCACCATCCGGTAGGTAGGTAGGTATACAATTTTTTTTAATCAGATTTTGATAACAGGTTTGAAGAGCTCCTCATTCTGGTCGGAATAAAGACAAAATCCTAGGACAAAAAATTGTACCTATGGAGATTTCCATTATGTTACGAAAATTCCATAGGTTTTCGTAACTCAGTAGAAGAATTTGTAGGACAGAGGACAAACGGTGAAATTGCGTTTAGTATGCAAAGAATAGGAAACTTTACCTATCCACCAAATTCTATCAAAATCTGAGAATAATTAAAAGAAACTACAACAAAATAATAAAAAATAGTCCATACATAAATTATAATTCACATTTATTTGTGTGTCAGTCGGCGTTCTTCAGTTTGTGCTCCCACACTCCTTAACCAATTGTAACCGGCGGCGCCAAATGAGATAATACTCACACAATTTCTATATTCTGACTTTAATCCCTTACGATAAAGTCGATAATCGTTCAGCATTTTTTACTTCACATTTGCACAACGCATTTTCTCTTAAAATCGACTTCATATCGTTGTGATAAGGTTGAAAATCGCTTGGCAATGCTTTGCATTGAAGTATAATTAGCGTTTGGGCTTCTCCACGTGGTGTTTAATTATTTTTTTATATGTTAAGATGGTTAGTGTCAAGTGACGTGTAAATATTATATGGAGTATTTTAACTCAACAAATGCGGTTGAATCTTTGTAAGAACAGTCTGCCTGTATAGTCGACGTCACAGAAAATATATGTTTACATTTTTCGCATTATTACATAGTAAGGTGCAAAAGTTTAAAAATATCTTTGACGTCAGTAGTTCTTGTGTTATTAAGCAACAAACATTGAAATTAATTGAAACTATTGTAAAGCTACAGACCACTACATTTATCTATAAAATAATCTCCTATTTTATTTTTTAAGTAATAGGAAGCTCCAGACGAGCCGCCTGATGGGAAGCACGCGGAAGCAGTCATCGCCGCCCATGGACATAAGCGACATCAGAGGAGCCACTTAAGCGTTGCCAACCTTTGAGAACCCTAAATACCTGTGCTTCTTGAAGAACCTCATGTCATAGCGCAAGGGTAAGGGAAAGAAAGGGAAGTATGGGTTAAAAAACTGCTCGAAAAACCTAAACTGCGCAAGAGTGGATTCGCAGCTGGCGTCCATACAGTAACGCTGGGAACGTTTCCTATGAATTTATTAAAGCTATCTAGAGAAGTGTTAAGCGCACGATTAAACACATGTGTTTGTGTGTATTTATTTATACACGTGTGCATGGGAGATAACTGGAACTAAAATGTAAACAAGATGGTGAACCCATGCGGAGTTCGTAGTATGCCAGTTACCACTCTGTTTGAGTCGCATCCGGAAACCGTATCGGCAGTACTGCCAACCCAACTGCATTGCTGCCGCAAATGTCAACATCCGATACAGCATGTAAAAATGCAGTCGGTAGTATAATATCAACATTGCACTGTAATACTGCAGTAAAGGATGACGGATAGAAAAAAAGAGAGGCAAAGGAAGACCGAGACGTGCGTATTTGGACCAGGCCAAAGAGAAAATCACCGTAGTGACGTATCAGGCGCTCAAAACAGTGACAGAGAGAAGAACGGAATGGCTGTTACTCCACCGGCACCGGCTCTTAAGAATTATGATGATGAGCGATAATAAACTTTAGGTACCTGTAATTTTTATATTAAATATATTATGTACAGGTTGCATTCTAGCTGCTCCGCCTTGGGGACCTGACAAAAGAGTATAGTACTTATTACCTATAGGTAACTGCCAACCACTTCGTTAGTTCGTCCGTTTGTTTCCCTACCGCTCTTGCTTGAGGCAACGAAGTGGTTCGTCATTATACACTTTTCTCACGCTATAAACACATGGACAATAATAAACTTTTTTTGGACATCCACCGTCCCTTGAACGTTGTTAAATGCGGAGTCTACACTACACATCGTTTTACAACTAAACCACACATTTGATTCATCTAAAACCAAACACTCTAACGCGATAAGCCGAAACGTTACTTCTTCAGACAATTTCCAAAGCAACATATATCGTTTCAGTCCTGGAAGCCAGTAAAGGAGCAAATAAAGGCGCGCACCGACGGCCCGTAATCGTCCAATTGCCGGCCCATCCGTCATTCGCTCCCTCTTCGATATACATTTACTTACCCTGTTTATATTATAAAGCTAGCGGGAACTTTGAACTAGTTTCCAGCCTAATTTGACCTCTGGGACAAAATTCTTTTCATCTTTTCAAGTATTCATGAATGGATTTTATCAATAGCTGTGCTCTTCAATCTCAGTCCCCGGCTTGGACTGGCTGGACGTCACGGACGTCACGGTTTTATGATTATTTATTTAGGACACGCCGTGAGAGCAGTTTTAATAATGTATGTTCCACTTCGACAGTGTTTTGTCATTTTCTTCGATAATGTGTTTATATTGCATTACATTTGGACAGTCGTTTTTGTGTTTACATTATTATGTTTAGTTATATTAAATGAACACATAAGAAGTGATGAAGCGTTGGATTCATATGTACTTATAACCAACTGAAGAATGAAAATTCTCTTTTCTTCAGACTTTTTGGTCAATCGACTTAGTACCAGTTTCTCGCGCCTTACTACTGCAGTTTTTCCGTGGCGGATCTATAAATTATTTCAGATGTAGTTTTACATCAGTAAAGTTTTTTCATTCAAAAGAATATACCTACCTACATTACTGATTATAAACATTTGACATTTGTTCCACAAAATAAAGCTCCGCCGCTTTAAACTTCTTAATATGATTGCTCGAAACATATTCGACTGCTCGCTTTACAAGAAGATGTTAATTTTTTAATATATTTTCATGGTTCGTTTATTTGTATCATACGGAGCCCTCCATTGTGATTGTGACTCGCACTTGGCCGTACATTGACTGTGCCCCCCGCAAACAAACATAACCCTACTACTACTACTAGTATGCAAGTCTCTGTTGCCAGCATTCCTTGGAAGAGTTCCCTAACACGCAACTTTGAAGATGGATATGTCAGCAATGGAGCTAACGCTGCGTGGACATTCAACAACGACCTGTATGAGACTGTTTGCGTTTCAAGTTAGAATCGACCCTTAACTTCGCAACTTCTGCTGCTGACTTTACAATTCATTCAGTCGATCGACCAAATGCCGAATGCCGCAATGTAACGAAAATCCCATACAATTTACGGTCAAAAGTTAAGTTCCCATTTATTAACTTTCGGGAGCATTTGAGACTATTACAATTGTTTTTCTGCGTGTGTAGTTTGGTAGTTTGCTCTATTTTTTTTACATTTTTATCTTAAAAAGTAATTATTAGTATCTGGTCCACCATTCTTGAATCTTTTTGAACACTTGCCTCGATGATGTGTAACGAATGCACGACATAATGAGCGACTGCCAAATGGTGTCGCATACTAGTGCACTCGCTACATTGACATACTTACCGCCTTAGTGATAAGGTCGGTTTTGGTGTGGCTGCAGCTGGAATGTCATTACGAGTTAAGTAGTTTAAATGGATTGGAAACAGGATAGTCGCACAAATCATGTGCGTGGTAGCTATTAATGATTGAACACTATGTGTTTGTTTAGTAGGATATATTTGTATGACTAAATATTCGAAAGTGCTTGTTGCTAGACTTGCTAGCCCTACTTGAATAAAAAAAATTGAATTGAATGTTTATCCGTCGTGGATCGGTCGCTGTGAGCTCAGATAACCTTTTCTTGCCTAGCCTATATTTTACATGATACTCATTTAACCTACTTACAGACTGATCAGATCAGATCCTTCTTATCACACTGCATATTTTGGAGAGCGATTTTTTCTGCTCTATACAGCAATGGAATCTGAAAGAGCCGATGTTACTTTTGTGGGGGATAACCCTATCACTATTTAGCAGAGATATATAGCACAGTTAAACCACGAAAGGGTATATTAAAAGATATATATTATATTCAGACTTTACATGAGGACTGTTATTGATCGACTGACATACAGAAAAGTAAACAAATATTTCATAGAACCGTTGCTATACAAATTACGAATTTGACAGGGTTGCATCTAATTGATTTACTGCTAGCCAGTACTAAAGACCCTTAAAATAGGCGCAACTACATTCTACAAATATCACATTAACATATAATATTTGAATAACTTTCTTTGATCTAAGAAGTCAAAATAAAATTTTTTTGGTCGTATGAAGCCATAGACTATTAGGAATCCTCTAGATTGAGTTTAGAGCAATTATTTCATGAAACCGATGAAAATACGGGGGTGCGGGGGGACGAGGTGAGCGAATCCCGTGCCGTGATTGGTCCGTTCAAAGACACGAACCAATTACGGCACGGGACGGGATTGACTCGAAGATGGAGTAAAACTACCGTATAAGTGGCAGAGGGGGTAGCGTTACTATGCTCAGTTGCTCAGTCTAGAGGATGTCTTGTCTGTGTATGAAGCCCATCAAGGCGATGTCACAAGCGGATACTAAAACGTATAGAATAGCGGCGCGGCATGGTGACGTCACAAAGCGCCGGTTGTTGAACTACTTGTACTCGTACCTACTGTACTGAGTGTTATCTCCGGACGTCCGGCTTTCATGCCCCGATCAATGTAGCTTTGTTGCTGTACCCGCTTGGGTGGAGTACACTTCCTCATCAATTATTACTCTACTTTAAAAAAAAGCGGCCAAGTGCGAGTCGGACTCGCCCATGAAGGGTTCCGTATTTAGGCGATTTATGACGTATAAAAAAAAACTACTTACTAGATCTCGTTCAAACCCATTTTCGGTGGAAGTTTACATGGTAATGTACATCATATATTTTTTTTAGTTTTATCATTCTCTTATTTTAGAAGTTACAGGGGGGGGGGACACACATTTTACCACTTTGGAAGTGTCTCTCGCGCAAACTATTCAGTTTAGAAAAAAATGATATTAGAAACCTCAATATCATTTCTGAAGACCTATCCATAGATACCCCACACGTATGGGTTTGATGAAAAAAAATTTTTTGAGTTTCAGTTCGAAGTATGGGGAATCCCAAAAATTTATTGTTTTTTTTTCTATTTTTGTGTGAAAATCATAATGCGGTTTACAGAATACATCTACTTACCAAGTTTCAACAGTATAGTTCTTATAGTTTCGGAGAAAAGTGGCTGTGACATACGGACGGACAGACAGACGGACAGACGGACAGACAGACAGACAGACAGACATGACGAATCTATAAGGGTTCCGTTTTTTGCCATTTGGCTACGGAACCCTAAAAATAGTATTTTATACAATCGTGATATAATGGAGAGCTTTTCAGTCGAGTACCGTGTTTAGGCAACGAAGTTTGCTGAGTTGCCTAAGTAAAAGTACGAGATTGAAAAGCTTGACTCACTATTCACTCACTATTGTATCACTATTGTATACAATACTTTTTCTACGAGTCAACAAAAAAAAACTTAAAACTAGTAGAAGAATCATATATGTAGGTAAAAAAACCAAAAGTATACAGCTAAGATGCGCGAGCAGCCGCGATACCTTCATACTCGTACGCGACCCGGCCCCCGCGCCCCGCGCCCCCGGCCGGTTGATCAACGACACCTTCTCGTAACTCATGAGGCCCTGGTACTTGCCCCGCGCTTTCGATTGGTCAATTTCATTATAGCTGACTAAACTGTATCGAAATCAATATTATAGTTGACTAAACGGTATCGAAATGAATATTATAGTTGACTAAACTGTATTGAAATAAATATTATAGTTGAGCTGGGGTCCCATAGTGAAAAAAGTGTGCGATTTCACTTTGGTATACGAAGTCTTAATTCAAGCATTGCAGTCGACAAGTAGAAAAACATAATTATGGAAGGGCTCAGAATGTGGGGTGGGAAAATCGTTCAAGATGCAGACGCAGGAGGAGGGAAGGAGAAGGTAATGGTGTGATAGATAACCGTCTTAAGTGCATCGGTATACAGGGGATAAAAAAACATTAAAAAAAAATTACCTTCAGATTTAAATGGACCCCAAATCCACTTTCTTTGGCTTCGTGTCCTTATAAATAGCCGGTTTTCATTAATTTAACTCTCACGCAATTCCGTTGTCCTAAATTAGTTTCACATAAGTTATATAGCAAGTTTTCCATAATTTTAAATAATCCGTCTTACTTTTACAATGTTTTGCATAATAGGTCCTTTACAATCGTTTTACAAGTCTAATGAGATAATTATTTAAATAGTGTGTTTATCGGAAATCGGAACAGGTTTGTCTTTTTGAGAGTTTCGTCTGTAATTTTTAGAGGAAAATAAAATTGTCGGGGAACATTAGACGGACTGGTTTTAGTTAGACATGTCAGCGTGTCGCGTTCATAAAAGAACATTCATCATGAAATTCTTAGAAAGTGCCAATGTAATATAGGTACCTATTGTTATAGGATAATTACTTACACTATAAAGATTTCAATTATTGTATTGTATTACTAAGAATACTAAGAAGTACAGAATTAAGAGTGGTTCCTCAAATATAGATATATTTATGTTGATTTCGGGTTACATTGGATACGGATATCGCACTATACCTATAGTGTAGGCAAGTATGTAAATATCTATACCTACTATACCGTTGTATAATTGCGTGTCACATTCGTCTGTATATTTTTTGCAATAGAATTCTAAATAGGTACTCACAAAAAACATAAGTCGCCATCAAATCCTTATTGATATACGCTCAGAATTGACAAACTAATATCCTCAAGTGTCTAGAAAAAAGACGAGGCACATCCTGAAAATTAATCTACCTGACAACTCAAGCTGGTCCTATAGCTTACCAATGTAAAGTGCACCTTATAATTTTGCTATTAAGGTTTCATTTTGTGACTTTAATCAGGCGTGATCCTTTCTTAGCTTATATACTCTTGTCATTGCAATAAAGACCTTAAGTTGAAGAGTTAAGGTAGTATTTGGAAGGAAGGGCGGGTAGAATGTAATCCCATCGCTTAATGCTGAGATGACATGTAACAGTGACAGAGTCGTTAGTGTTCGAAATGTTCGCAATACTTACAGGGTGTAATTTGTGATGTGATCGACGATAAGGAATAGACAGAAATTTTTATATACTTAGTTGTCCGATGTTCATAATTATTGTTCAATTTTAAATAAAAGACAGTACCTAGTAGTATAAATACGTATTTTTCATCTTGATACGATCATAAAAAGGATTTCTGGCAGATTAAGTCTTCGTATACCTACCTCTCACGTCGAATGATGGCCCCTATGACAGTTCCTTCAAGTCTCTTTTGGTTGAATTTAAGTCAAAAAATAATTAAATATGTTTTTACCGTATATTTTTATTACTTAAATGTTACATTTCTAAATGATGTGCCAAACTGTCACAAACTATGTACATACACTTTACATGAACTGTCATAAAGAAAGACTGTCATTCGACGCGAGAGGTATAATTATCCTGTATGTTTACCTAATGTAAAGATAGGTATGTGGCTTTCGGTGGATTCGTGGTAATCTCTTCATAATCTTTAATCTGTTTTCCATGAGACGTTGATGGTAATTACTTAACTAATTACTATATTACCAGCATACTAGAAAAACATTGTTGTACATTTTATACAGGGTGTTAAATAGAAGCGCAATGGACTAAGAAAAAAGATTCTAATTTATTTAGGTAAGTTAACTTTTTTGAAGGTAAGAAACTCTACAGCTACAAATATTTAAAAAAAAAACCCTAACATTCAGCCGGAGATCGAACCTGGCAAAATCTTTTAAAACACCGGAACTCGTTATATCGCGGAAATGGAAAATCTAAGCTGTAAGGAACCGGTTATTTTATTACTTATATTTACGATAAATTATTGAAACTACCTTTCGTCACTTTATATTTTAAACGCTGACAGGCACGTTTCGCAGTCTAAAGTGTAGGTAAGCATAGGTATAGGTAATATATTACGTACATGCTTTAACTGTCTTAATTTTTCTAGGGTTAAAATATGTATACTTAATTCATACATATTGATAACAACTTAGACCCCAAAGCAGCGGACTATCTTAATATGTTAGCTTCTCATGGACTTCTCCCTTCACATACTTTTCCTACACGTGGTAACAACTGTTTGGATCACTGCATCATTAGAACTGTACTACCTAATATTACAATAGTCTGTGATACATCTACCACGGATCACTTTTCAGTCATTCTGGCTGTATCAAAGTTCTCAACTCACAAGTCATACCAACAACGTACGTTTAAGAAAATTAACTATCACTCGGTCATCTCTGAACTAAAGCAGATAGACTGGGTTAATGTGCTCGCCGAACCTGATGTAAATAAAATAACTAATACATTCTTATATCTAGTTAATAGGACTATACAAAAGTACACGACTTATGTTAAAATCTCGAGAAGAAAAACTAACATAAAACCTTGGATCACTCCTGGATTAATAAGATGTCTAAGAAATCGGGATAGACTACACCAAAAACTAAAGAAAGATCCTAATAACTCTATAGTTTCTATAACCTATAAAAGATACCGGAATACATGCAACAATATTCTTAAAAAATTAAAAAGAGAGTATCAAAGATCACAAATAAATAAACATCGTAATAACTTAAAGGAACAGTGGAAACTTATAAAGGATATAAGCAACCTAAAATCGAATTCTGATACTTCTGATTCAAAAAATCATGTTCTTACACTTAAAGCGACCCCACAAGACTCACTTGATTATGCAAATGAATATTTTACAAGTGTAGGGAGACATTTAGCTCGTGACATCATAAATAAAACTGGATTATCAGAAACGCAGCGTATAAAACATATGGTCTCAAACGTATCCCCAGTCAATTCTATGGTGATGTTAGACACAGATGAGCTAGAGGTAAAATGCACCATAAGAAGCCTAAAGACAAGTTCATCCACAGGGTGGGATGGAATATCTTCATATTTCTTAAATCTAGCCGCAGATATCCTAGCCCTGCCTATAACTATTATATGTAATCTATGCTTAAAAACAGGGACATTTCCTGATAATCTCAAACGGTCAGTGGTTATACCTTTATACAAGTCTGGAGACAGAAACTGTATATCAAATTATAGACCCATATCCCTTTTACCAACATTGTCGAAAGTCTTAGAAAAAATAATAAATAAAAGATTAAAAAATTACCTCGAATCAAACAATCTACTAAGCTCAAATCAACATGGCTTTAGAGAATCCAAATCTACGGAAGATGCGGTACTACAACTAACTAATTATATTGTTGATAAACTTGATCATAATAAAAAAACGATTGGAATATTTTTAGATATAAAAAAAGCTTTCGATACAGTTTCTGCCTCACTGCTTATTAAAAAAATGGAGAATATAGGCATACGGGGCACGCCGCTACTTCTTTTCTGTGACTATCTACAAAATAGGAAGCAGTCAGTAAGAGTCGGAGACCTTTACAGTAAAGAGAACAATATCGAATACGGAGTGCCGCAAGGCAGTGTCCTAGGCCCAACCTTGTTTCTTATCTATATCGATGAACTATGTCGCCTTAATATTGGTAATGCCGAAATAATATCATTTGCAGATGATACTGCTGTCTTATTCTATGGCGAAACCTGGGAGGAGGTTAACAAGTTAGCTCAAATTGGTTTTAATATGGTACATGAGTGGCTATCGTATAATTTACTTACACTTAACTATACTAAAACGAAATATCTAACTTTTAGTATTAAGAACAATAGGCAGTCCCTATGCAAAAACGTATCAATTAAAATACATTCTTGTCGAGGAGAAGCGGATTGCTCATGTCAATCTATCTCCGAAACGCCATCTATTAGGTACCTAGGAGTTTTAGTTGATAAAAATCTCTGTAGGCGTGAACATATTTCTAGTCTCGTGAGTAAAATTAGGAAATTGATATTTATATTCAAAAATCTCAGACATGTGTGCGATAAGAAACTCTTAATATCTATCTATTACGCACTTTGTCAATCTGTGACAACTTATTGCATTACTGCTTGGGGTGGAGCATCAAAAACGTCAATACTTACACTCGAAAGGGCTCAACGTGCAGTGCTTAAGGTTATAACATTTAACAAATTTCGTTATCCAACCACCACCCTGTATCAAGACACCTCAGTACTAACGGTAAGGCAACTCTTCATTAAACTACTATTGACAAAACAGCATAAATATATTCCAGACTTTTCTGCCTCTAGAAGGAGAGATGACTTCGTCTACTCTATTCCACCACATAAAACTAAATTCTCTAAAAAATTCTTTAACGTTATAGGTCCCGCGTTGTACAATAAAATAAGTAAAGTCATCAAACTGCGAACACTAAATTTGCATACATTCAAAAAGTCATTACAAATTCATTTACAAAAACTTAATTACGATAACACAGAAAAATTGCTAAAAAACGTAGTGTAGCACTCACACACACAGATACACACACACACACACACACACACACACACACACACACACACACACACACACACACACACACACACACATTAGATGGACGCGTGCTTTACACATTATCATTGCAACATAAATATAAAGGCTAACTAAATTTAATATAAATAAATAAAATAATCTTAAGTTTTTACATATACTACTTGTTTACTTCTAATACGGCCCGGCAACGGCCGCAGTCCAGATGTTAAGAAATTGCTCAATATTCAACTTTTGTTTACCTTGTCGTCATGTTAAATATTACGTATCTATACAAATATAATTATAATTGTTAAGCATAAAATAAAGCGATTGGTACCTACGAGTTGTAAACAAAATGTAAGGACGGTGAATCCTGACCCACCGTGATACAGTTCACACTAGTACGGGGGTCAGATGACACTTACTTGCCTGTTGGTTTTGTACCATAAAACAATGTAAGTTAAGTGTTTAAGCACCTTACCTACTGTAAGTAGTTTAAGCACCTTTATTAACTCAATAAAATATCTTTATCTTTATCTTTATATAAACGCGAACTTACGGATTTAAAAGTGCTCTTCCAAATAACCTTTTAGCCATTGCAGGAGAATCAGAGATAGCAGACATAAATGGCAAAAAAATTAAAGCTTAGCCGCGCAATCCCCGACATACTACATAATAGCTACATTTTCAATTGACCAATGGTGGTCCATATGTCTTTGTAATAAGGTTGCAATTTAGTTAAGAGTGTGAACGCTGGTGCTTAAGACGTTTTGTCTGCAACGGTCCACATCCGCTGGGCGCTTGCCGCCTGCCGGGCGCACTCAAAGGCGCTTGATGAATGATGAATAAAGAGATGTCTAACTATAGATAAGAGGTATAAATATAGTCCGGGGGAGCTTCGCGATCGTGGTGAGAAAAGCAATAGTTACCCAGTTTTTTTTTTAAGTTTTTTAGTGAGGGCCTCGCAGATCTAGTAGCTTTTTATACCACGTCTGTGGTCATCTTATTAATCTTCCTCGACCTTTTAATTGCAATGTAATCGCCATTTTTCATGACCTTGTTTATACCATTCGATCAAATTTCTCTCAAAGTTCAAAACCATCTTGGAAAACAACCTAGGTTAAAATCATAGAAAATGTTTTCTATAGTAGAAATATAAATTGTTTATAGGTAGTGTGAAACGGACTCGTTAAGAAATCTCTCCTGTATACTTACGCATTACCTAAATAAAAGGACAGTTTGTCCATGGACCTTGAGTTTAGTCCTAGCTGGCCGTTTGTATTGACAAACGGCCAGCAAGGTCTAAACTCATGGTCAATTTAACACGCTCAATTATCATCGTAATCCAACCCAATAGTAGACAGTTTTAGTACAAGTACATAAAGTACATTAATAAGTACAGTATACGAGCGTAAGTAGGTATGTTATGTATGATCAGTATGATTAATTAACACTTTTAGAAGAACGGATTACTACAAAGAATTATGCAAAGGTTCGCTTTTAGCTCCGTTTGGTTAGGTTACCCTGTATAATTATGTAAGTAACAAAAACATACTTACAAACAACCCATTTGGCAAAAAATCTCTTCAATTTATCGCCACCGGATTCTTTACCATAAATACTTACCTATTAGTACGTTATTTATGCGTTAGAGGGAGCAAGTGTTATTGCTATCTCATTCTACTGCATGGCTGCGTCCCTTGGAGTGGCCGGCGATGGCCCATTGTGTACTGGGGCCTTTACATAACTCACAAATATCTAAACAGACATCCAAACGCCTTGACATATTATAATGTTGTAGGTATTTAGATATGTATTTGATAAATCTGAGACTATAGCGAACTATTTTTGAACATTCTTTCACTAAATCTACCTGAGTAACCTTGACGGTGGGCATTGTTTGGCGCTAAGAATGTGTGCATCAAAACAACAACGTGCGCCCGCGTATCGTCCATCCCGGTCTGACGCGGTCTCGCTCTAGCTTACCGAGCGGCCATCGCTCCGCTATCCATGTGTGCGTGTACACGCATACGCCAAGAATAAGCGGCAACGTCAGGCCAGTCGGGCGCGCGCCTCGGTCGCGAGCAGACGCGTGTGTTTGTCCCGCGGTTCCCGCCATGCCTCGCCCGATCCGCCCGAACCTACGCCTGCGCTGCGCCGTACCCGGCTGCCGCTATAATTTTGCGAATGACAAAAGGTTGAAAAATACCACGTTGTTTTCCATTCCCAAGGATGAGAGGTAGCTATACTTTTGTTTGTTTTTTACTTGTTGTTAGTCTTTACTTTTATTTATTGATACTGAAACACCGTTAAACACATACATACACATGCTAGCTAGACTTATCAAAAGCTGAAATAAATAATTTTGTAAGATGTATTCGGGTGATTCCGATAAATTCAGAATATGGGGTAATTCCATAAATAAACTCTAATAAATAAGTAGTAGGTATGATAGAATTTTATTATGGGTGATTTTTGAAATTAGCTGACATTTAGAAGTAGTCGGAATTACCCGAATAAGTACTAACACCTTACGTTTTTCTAGAAACATAGGGTTGTTTACCATGAACATACAAAATTCGACGTAAATAAACTCCAATTAAGTAGGTAATTCAATGAAAACTTGTGTCGCTATCAGAAACGCTCCTGTTATCGGGTTATCAGTATAATAATTCACAATATTTACATTGCTACCTACATAAACGTAAACGTCGCTAGTTTTGCTACAAAAAAAATTGATAAGTATTTAGGTACCTACATAATCATATTTTGTTCGACTTTTTCTCGGCACTACCTACTTGCATAGGTACTTATTTACTAATAATTTTCTAGTCTTCTGTAGGTATCCAAAAGTTGTCTGAAAGAAATCTCTCTTAAGCGATAAGACCGCCTGTTATCACCTTGGCTTGGCTAATTATCTTTGTTTGTGTTTCGGTAAATGTACCTATTGTAAAACCGTAGGATCATTGCCCTAGTTTCCGTCCATGTTCTAGTCTTCATCCACTTGACGGATTAGAAAATAATAGGTATATGTATTTCATTTTTAAATCGCTACTTGCGAAATATATTTTTTATGTAGATAGATATATTGTATATATAGACATCAAGGATTCCAATAAGTCCAAATTCGTGCAGCAATGAAGGTTTTTATTCATAATTCGTCAAGTGGACGAAAACTAGCGCAATTACCCTATAATGTACCTATCAATTAGGAGTATTGTATTGTATATTTTTGCGCCAATCATTTACAAATTTAAAATAAACCCAATGAGACTAAAAACGTAATTAACGACAAAATAATCATTAAAAATCGGTTCTGCTGTTTTGTATTCAGAATGAAACATATAGGGTAGTGTGGGGTAGGAGTAGAGGTGGTGTGGTAGTTTATCGATAAGGATAAAATATAAATATAAATTTCTTTCGAAATGGTCACCATCGTCTTTAGAGAATTTGGAACGGGTACCGCCGTGACCGGGTGGTCTAGAGTTCTAGACTAGTGATCAGGACGTTAGTTCGGTAGCTGAAGAAGATTTGATCACTTTAGTGTACCTATGTTATATATTTCAGTTTATAAATCGCCAAAAATAAATAAAAAACCAGTCCATTAACAAAAAAGATAATTGCTCTGTAGGTACGTCTTTCGTAAAGCTAAACATATGTGTTCTTTCAGACGCAATGACTGGATAAAAGCAATAAAACCAGAAGACCCTAAATACCCTCACCTGATGGTCTGCACACTACACTTCGCTGATGGCGACGTCGTTATGAACAAGAAGAGAAGACGAATTCTCTACGGCGCTATCCCTACCCGCAATCTGCCAGAGTCTGGTGAAGATCCAGAACAACCATTAGAACAAGCTATCGAAGAATACATTCTTGAAGAAGTAAAGTCTGAACCAGATGATGGTGCCATAGTCGACTTGTTCACAGAAGAGGAAACGGTTGTGCAGAGAACACAGAAACGTACTTTAGAATCGGATGACTTGAGTGAAATACCTATAAAACGGGAGAAAGAAGATGTGGAGCATAGCGAAATACAGCCTTCGTACAGATATGATGAAAGCTTTCCAAGACCAATTCAGGATCAAACAGCGATTTTAGATGAAAAGATGCTTGAATCAAGTTCAAATGCAACCGAGCTAGATTTGCTCATCAGGTTAAGTAAAGCTTACTTAAGCCCGGAACTCGCTAAGTTTGTCGAAGTTCAGGCGCTAATGAAAACCGAATTAAAAGCAGCTTTTAAGCACAAGCGGTACAGTAAAAACATGCTGTTTTTCGCGCTAAAGCTATACCATAAATACCCGCAAACTTATGAATTAATGCAGGAGTCATTCTATCTGCCTCCATTACTGAAGATTAAACAGCGGTGTCGGAATTTGAATTGGGAGATGAATAAGAGCTGGATGACGGTTCTCCGAGCGAGATTTCAGTGTGCGTCGACAGAGGAGCGAGAGTGCGTAGTGTGTATAGCGAAGGTCAGGCTGTCGCTCGGTTTATCGTACGATCCAGTGCGCGATCGCATGGTCGGCCTGAATGAGATGAATGGTTCACAGCGTCCTCGTACCGCACGCTACGCCACTGTCGTTTATGCGAGAGGAATCATCTCCCGCTGGCGTCAGCCTCTCTCCTACGCTCTCCTCCACTCCGGCTTTCGTCAGGAAGAGCTCTGGTGCTGGTACGAAAACCTCCTTACCAATCTCGTTGATATCGGGCTCAATGTCCGCGCAGTCATCACCGATTTCGACGAAGACTACAACACGTCAATAAGACCATTAGGCTCTCTGAAAACCTACTTCCAATTGAAAGACAAGCAGATCTACTGCTTCTATGATTGCACGCAGCTGATGGTGAAGTTACGCGACTGTTTTAAGATGTATAATGTGAACTTCAGAGGTATGGTGGCGGAGTGGAACGTGATTGAAGAACTGTTTGAGTATGACAGCTCAAGAAGATATAAGCTGGGTGCGGGGTTGACAGCCGAGCACTTTAAACCCCGGCACTTTAAACTTTAAGTCCCGGCATTTTGCCACGGCTCATGGGAGCCTGGAGTCCGCTTGGCAACTTATCCCAGTAATTGGCGTGGGCACTAGTTTTACGAAAGCGACTGCCATCTGACCTTCCAACCCAGAGGGTAAACTAGGCCCGTATTGGGATTAGTCCGGTTTCCTCACGATGTTTTCCTTCACCGAAAAGCGACTGGTAAATATCAAATGATATTTCGTACATAAGTTCCGAAAAACTCATTGGTACGAGCCGGGGTTCGAACCCGCGACCTCCGGATTGCAAGTCGCACGCTCTTACCGCTAGGCCACCAGCGCTTCTAAAAGTGAGGTAAATAATCTAAAAGTGAGGTTAATAAATTCAGTGATTGTTTTGGTTCCTATTTTCATTGTTTTTAAAATTGCATTATGTAAATATAGTCAATAGTCATGCGTATAGATAGCCGATATTAGGTATATGTAAGAGCATGTCTAAAATGCAAACTTAGAATAGGTGCGTAATTTGTGCCATTGTTGGTTAATGACACGAGTACAACTCGTCGATATGCTTGTGATGATTGCTTTCATGTGATTTCTATTTTTTATACTTGCTGCTGCTAGGAAGCCATTAAAAAATTTAAAATGATATTGATGTGTTTTATTTATACCTCTTAATTAAATTATATTATTAATTCAAATTGATTATTTGTTAAAGAAATTTTATCGACATAGAATGTATCAATATTTGTCTTTCTCCAGTTTTCCCAACTGACAACCCTCAGTAAACGTAAATTAAACACTCCCATTGTTGCGTCCCATTCCGTCCAAGTAAACATCTAGAATTACAGTCCATAACCAAAGCCTAGCTCTCTACCGTTCCAAACAACGTAACTCTAATACAATTACTATTAAACTTACGACCTTTTTGAAGTAAACGTGCTTTCACGATCCGTCGGTCCAAAAGGTCGTAACTCCAATACAATTACTTTTGAGTTAGGATGTTTTGGGTGTGCGCGGCGAATGGAAGGCGATTATGAAAACAATCGACAATCAGTCCCCAGCTAAGCAAACAGCCAGTAATTCAATTAGTACTGCTTCCATAATCCAATGGTGTACCGTAAAACGGGGTGAGTAGGTTTCGCGGGGAGAGCTGGGTTATGAATGGGGAGAGAAGGTTTGAGAGGGGGGTGAGAAGGGATTTTAAGGCTACTGCTACAAAAATAATGTATTCCAATTTAAAATGGAGCTATAGTAATACGCATAACAAAAAAAAATCGATCCAACAATCTTCCAAAATCACCTTTGTATGAAAACCCCTCTCACCCCAAATACGAGGCACTACGGGGTGAGGTGAGTTTTCCTCTTTATCGTCAAAGTTATGAAATGGAACTACCCAAAATAAAATAAAAACTAAAATACAAATGTCCGGAACACTTATTATATACACCATTCAGTTTTCATATGTAAAAATAAAATGTTATCGAGGTTTGAATTTCAGTTTTGACCCTACTCACTCCATTTTACGGTACCTATTTTATCTTGAGTCTTGTCTTGTGTTGGGTTTTCGAATTGTCGGCCAGAGAACTTGTCAACGGTCTAGCGTTAGTCATCCTTTATCCAGCCCAAGCCTCGGCCCAGTTTAGGGTGGCTGAATAATTCGTTAGCAAAAAAAAGCGGCCAAGTGCGAGTCGGACTCGCCCATGAAGGGTTCCGTATTTAGGCGATTTAAGACGTATAAAAAAAACTACTTACTAGATCTCGTTCAAACCAATTTTCGGTGGAAGTTTACATGGTAATGTACATCATATATTTTTTTTAGTTTTATCATTCTCTTATTTTAGAAGTTACAGGGGGGGGGGGGGGACACACATTTTACCACTTTGGAAGTGTCTCTCGCGCAAACTATTCAGTTTAGAAAAAAATGATATTAGAAACCTCAATATCATTTTTGAAGACCTATCCATAGATACCCCACACGTATGGGTTTGATGAAAAAAATTTTTTTGAGTTTCAGTTCGAAGTATGGGGAACACCAAAAATTTATTGTTTTTTTTCTATTTTTGTGTGAAAATCTTAATGCGGTTCACAGAATACATCTACTTACCAAGTTTCAACAGTATAGTTCTTATAGATTCGGAGAAAAGTGGCTGTGACATACGGACGGACAGACAGACGGACAGACAGACAGACATGACGAATCTATAAGGGTTCCGTTTTTTGCCATTTGGCTACGGAACCCTAAAAATGGGTGTTCCATTTATGCGGGTTGCCGATCCTTTCAGAACTAGCTCGCGAAAAACCAAAATCGAAATTTCTTTATCTCCTCATTTGAATATGTAGCGATAGAGAGACGGATAACGAAATTTCGATGACCGTTTTTAGCGGTAGTCTTTCTGTACACTGTGTTGTATGTAGGTAGGTATAGGTACTAGGTACCTATTTATAAAATGCCCTGTTGGTAAGGTACTACTTATAGGTATAGCATATTTATAATACAATCCCCTTATATCTTAGCTACAGATACGCTCTTCAGCCTCAAGCAGTCATATTACGTGCATATTACGCACGACCCCGTTCCAAATGTATTCATTTCATTTAAAATGGCATGTTTCTGTCATGAGACCATTTTCCCTTCCATTTGAAAGTAAGATGGCCTGGATGGATGGATGGATGGAAGGTTCGAGGTAAACAATGTATATGTATAATGTGGAGAATTGATTCAGATTTTAAATGATTAAAGCGAGGTCTTTGGCGTTATGTTGCATGTCTTTTTAGACCTTCCTTGGTCAAAACCTGACCAGACCTTCATTATAACCATATCGTAGGTATTATATATGTATATACTTACTTTATAGCGCAGAGCGGCCACGCCATAGTACGGACGGAAATCGTTTTAGTTTCTATCTGTGTTGTACTCGGGGTCAGAACTTTTGTCTGTATACTCAATACTCATACATGTCTAAGAAAGTTTAGGACAGTCCGTTAAAAATACTTTGGTGGTAGTAAATTGAGTAAGCGCATACTTATGACAACATAATATTTAATTACATTTGGCGCGATATAGAACGTAGCGTACCTATGTTTATTATTCTGTGACCGAGGCCTAAACGAGTACAATGAAAGCAAGTCGTCTATGAAGTAATTCAAGTGTAGGTATACTTGGTATAGTAGGTAACAGGACCGCTACTGTTTCCATCTCAGCGGCCGCCAGCCCCCACCCACGGAGCGTGGGATACGAGGTTCGACACAATATGAAATTATGTATAGAGTTAAGTCAGTTGACTGAGAAAACAACTGTCAAAATGACTGTGTCAACAATGCTCCTTAAAAAAAGCTGAGCTGACTTATACGGCGGGTCGTTGTTTTCTTTTATTTTTGCAAAATGTTTCATTCCGAATTACTGCGAAACGGGATTTAAATACTTTTTTCCGAATAGGTAAATTAGGTAACTCTAAAAATAAAAGGTTGTGGATAATGTGGATTAAAAAAGCTAGGTAGGGGAAAGTTTGATGCTATGGCGGAACACACTAGATGCATAACACATCCACATAGGCTCAAATCTCTGTTTTTATTTGACAGCTAAAATGATAACCCTTTCTGTGATTAGATAGGGAAATATACATATATAAATTACGTGTAGGTACTTCTACGCCCTTCTAGTAGAGTCTGTGCGGAAAGAGAAGAGAACAGACTTCGATTACTTTCCGAACAGACTCTACAGAACCAGTTGGCCGGGGGTGGGCATAAGTTGTGCAACTGACGTCATCCTATTACAGTATCAGATGCCAGTGCGAACTGTTTTTATAATCTTCGCAAACTCCTAACTTTTTCTCTTTCGTTCCTCGAGAAGAAACCCTACCCTTGGTAATACGGTTGTAATTCAAATGACATAAATAATCAAGATTACAGCTTGATAAGGAAATGTAATACAGGTACTTTTCGGGTTGATGTCAAGATATTTTGGGAGTTGGTACAAGGGGGTTGGGTTGAGTTTTGAATGGAAGTGGGAACGGATGTTGTACAGATGTTTTGTGCGTTGAGAAAACATGAATTACTAGTGGAATAGAATAGAAGGCGTGTAGAGAGGGCAGCCTATTCAATTGGAAAGTCTTTAAACCTGAAAGTGAATGTAATATTAAACGTGCATTCAATTACATAAGTACGATTTGCGTTTCCGGGCAAATTCCAAGTCCGTCTATTCTACTCACAAAATCATTGTCATACCCATTATTGTCAGTAGATACTGAGATCAGTCTGTTTATTGTTATTACGGAAACAGGCGCCACTCAACTGCATGACGATAAGAGTGAGCGCGCAATGTGTACACTGTTGAGCGCGTCACCCACCCTGCCTGCTGGCTTTTACATGGCCCTGTTTGTAATGCTGGCTTCAAATGTGGCTTTCCAGCACAGAAGGGCCCTTATACTTCATGTGCAATGAGGACCTTTCCATCATAAATTTAAACAGAAAAGTCCTTATTGCATATGAAGCATGGACCCTGGAAAGCTACAAATAAACTTCTGGGAATACAATATTTTTCTAAAAGGGCAAATATTTGAACAGACGTAAGAGTTGGTAAGGATTTAAGATTAAATCTAAGGTGGCCATCGCACTGTATAAAATACTTCTATATGTATACTTATTCCGTCCGAATCCCCCGACTAATACCTTAGTAAGTATTAAGTTTGAATTTATTGCCGGTCGGCAGACATCAGACCATCTGGTCGATGCTCTCCACGCTGATCATTTTGCCTATCCTATCTAACCCCCCTGGTGGTTACAAGACAGGTTACTGACTGGTTTCTTTCATTTTCCTTTCTTTCCAAAACGCCTGAACTTTACAGCAACAAACGGTTGAATAAAGCCATCATTCATTCCACATCTGACTTTCATCGTAAAACATCGTGGGACGCGAATTACGCGAAACGTTCGCAACCGCAGTGCAGATTGCGTTTGTGACCGCGGTACGAGACCGGCTTATGTCTGCTAGGGGTCCGTCTGACCTAACTCGGAGGGTGTACCGTGAAGCGGTGAACCATTTATTTCCCTCTGTCACTCGAATATACAAGAGTGATAGAGAGGCCGATAAACGAGATTTCAATTTTCGCGGTAGGCCGTGTCTGCATCTAATTTTCCATAACTTTCCAAGTCCATCTGCCATTCCGTTCGTCGACGTAATTAATAATTAAATATATGACTTTGTTTCGTTTAAGATTTCTAGGCGATTGAAGTGTTAAATACTAAAGAGCCCTATCTATACATATATTTCTATCTATCCCTTCTAATATTATGAGTAGGTAAATACGAAAAGTAACCTGTCTGTCTGTTACCTTAACACGGCTTATTTTAATACGGCACGCGGGTGCCATTGTAGTTAAAATCCGTCGTTGCGTTGCTCATAGCTGAACCGATTTCGATGTAAGTAATTTGGTATGGAGATAGTATGATACCGGAGGAAAGAGATAGCATGGTTTTTATCAATCATCATCGTCATTCCAACACAGACGAAGTCGCGGGCAGAAGCTAATAGTACCCCATAATCTCACACTCCGGTTTTTCTGAAAAATATTATGCTTGCATTTCCCGTCGAACAATCATAGAATGTTTTATCGAGCTCGTTACAATGGCTGCAGTTTTCAATTAGCGCGCTGCACGCGTTGCACACGCACTGCAGCTGCACTTTATTCGATTTGCGACTTACGCGCTTTTGCTACGCGGATTATTGTAAAAATCCGTGAAAAACGTTTGCAATGCAATACAAATGATGTTATGTGAATTTTTGGACGGCTAGTCCAAATTAAAATAAACACGTTTAAAAAAAATGTCTTTCCGCTAAAATAAATCTGCTGAAATCAAAAGAAGGTTTCCTATATTCACAACAATCATAAGATAATACAATTCATGTTCATAAGTTCATAACCCTTGTGTTATTAGTTGGGTATAAAGAAAAGTACATAGTTAATGTAAAACAAAATAAAATAGTAAAATAAGTAAGTACAGTCACATGTTTTAATTTATGACCCATTTTTGTACCTTGTCACAACATGAGGTCTCTAGCGACTTTCATATTTATTATGACTGTGACAAGGTACGAAAATTGGTCATAAATTAAAACATGTGACTGTACCTAAAGTTATTGGGAATAATTTTAACTTTGACTTTTAGTAACTTTATACCATTTGTTTAAGTAATTTTAAGTAAGTAAGTTGTATGCTTAGGTAGACATTGTGTGGAGTGCCTTAATAAACGTCATAATTTCATAGAAATTTGACGTTTATGCTAACACTTCCACACTTAGTTATTACAATGGCACAAAATGCCAGTGCAATTTTGGCGTCCACCCGCTTCTTAATAGGCAATTAAAAAGATAACATTCCCGTCTGTCCTACAGTTACTTATCTCATGTTACACACTGACTAATGATATACCTTATCTCTTTGCTATACGGTTCAAAATGGTTAGTTAGTTGCGTCGTCTCACATCTGGTATAATTCGCAGCTATATTTCCGGTGTCACATGTCATGTTTGCTCCTTTTCTAAAGGCCAGAAAAAAGAGAGATAGATGATTAAAAGTCGTACAGAACGTAGCGTAGCATATGAGTGTAATGGAATTTATGTCCTTTTATAGGTTAGGTAGTCGTATGAGAATTTAGTACCTAAGTACTTACATATTTATGAACTTTATAGGTAGTTACTACATTTTGTAGTTGGAAGTTTGTCTGTGCCCTCTGTGGGAACCACAGATCCTCCCAGCTGCAAATATGCATATATACTCGTATGCATACCTACACATAAATGAAATTCATTCACAAATTAATGAAATTGCAGCTCGCTGTACAAGATTGTCTCTCAACTCCACTCTCTCAAATATTAAAACTGCGACGAAAATCGGAATGATGTCAAGTGTCATTGGAAGTATTGAATTCAGAAATAATATGTGATTGCGTCAATTATTTGCTTAATTGTAGCAATATATTCCAAGTTATCATCACCCACCGACCCCACCGTGTCTCCTGAATACACCTTTCCGGATTTTCCTGTCCGTACCACGTTTTGGTACATTCAACTTTCAAGCGGCCGCTATAGAGCTCAAAAAAATTTCTTTTTCATTTGTTATGCCTCTTTCGCACTCATGAAATGTTCATATATGATGGCTTCCCTTTTACACTCTTTAATTAGCTTTAAGCGGAAGCGTCATTCTAGCTAGATCAGAATAGGTACATATACGGACTTGATATGTAGTTACTACACTTTGTAGCGGAAGGATGTTTGTGGGAACTGATATTATTATTATGACACATAGACAGTTGTAACATAACTAGGGCTTGCAATTCGAATATTCGAATATTCGAATTTGTCGAATATTCGACCTGTTTTGATATTCGAATATTCGGCCGCTCAGGTTTCGAATATTCGAATATTTTTTATTACTATAAAAAAATCTATGTCATCCGCCGTAGTTACAGTTTCTGTGTGTTTTACGGGTATTTACAGCAAGGACCGGAAAACCCCTCTTTACGCTTAATCCTATCCATTCGGTAACCCAATCAATTCGGTTACCTTATCATTCGGTAACCCTATCATACTGTTACCTGATTGTAACGGTAAGCTTATTGAAACGGTAACCTTAACCGTTAACTGAGTTAATCTCAAAACCCCATCGCGTTAGGGTTTTTGTTAGGGGTTTTTAACCGGTTTTTATTCAGTTATGGTAACCTTTATTATCGGTTGCTTATTGGTTTGCTACATTCGTATTTAGTGATGTGCCGTCAGTCAAATACTAAGAAAAATTGTTAACAATAAATTAACTATTTTATAATAGTTTATTTTGTTATTTTTGTCAATTTTCTTAATTTTGCTTATTTTAATGTTTTTGTGTATTTTACTTATTTTGTTTATTTTGTATTTTTTTTTTGTTTATTTTACTTATTTCATTTATTTTATTTGTTATTCATTTTGTTAATTTTATTAATTTTATTTATAGTATTTACTGTATTTATTGTATTTATTGTATTTATTGTATTTATTGTATTTATTGTATTTATTTTATTTATTTTATTTATTTTACTTATTTTATTTATTTTATTTATTTTATTTATTTTATTTATTTTATTTATTTTATTTATTTTATTTATTTTATTTATTTTATTTATTTTATTTATTTTATTTATTTTATTTATTTTATTTATTTTATTTATTTTATTTATTTTATTTATTTTATTTATTTTATTTATTTTATTTATTTTATTTATTTCATTTATTTCATTTATTTCATTTATTTCATTTATTTCATTTATTTCATTTATTTCATTTATTTCATTTATTTCATTTATTTCATTTATTTCATTTATTTCATTTATTTCATTTATTTCATTTATTTCATTTATTTCATTTATTTCATTTATTTCATTTATTGTATTTATTGTATTTATTTTATTTATTTTATTTATTTTATTTATTTTATTTATTTTATTTATTTTATTTATTTTATTTATTTTATTATTTTATTTATTTTATTTATTTTATTTATTTTATTTATTTTATTTATTTTATTTATTTTATTTATTTTATTTATTTTATTTATTTTATTTATTTTATTTATTTTATTTATTTTATTTATTTTATTTATTTTATTTATTTTATTTATTTTATTTATTTTATTTATTTTATTTATTTTATTTATTTTATTTATTTTATTTATTTTATTTATTTTATTTATTTTATTTATTTTATTTATTTTATTTATTTTATTTATTTTATTTATTTTATTTATTTTATTTATTTTATTTATTTTATTTATTTTATTTATTTTATTTATTTTATTTATTTTATTTATTTTATTTATTTTATTTATTTTATTTATTTTATTTATTTTATTTATTTTATTTATTTTATTTATTTTATTTATTTTATTTATTTTATTTATTTTATTTATTTTATTTATTTTATTTATTTTATTTATTTTATTTATTTTATTTATTTTATTTATTTTATTTATTTTATTTATTTTATTTATTTTATTTATTTTATTTATTTTATTTATTTTATTTATTTTATTTATTTTATTTATTTTATTTATTTTATTTATTTTATTTATTTTATTTATTTTATTTATTTTATTTATTTTATTTATTTTATTTATTTTATTTATTTTATTTATTTTATTTATTTTATTTATTTTATTTATTTTATTTATTTTATTTATTTTATTTATTTTATTTATTTTATTTATTTTATTTATTTTATTTATTTTATTTATTTTATTTATTTTATTTATTTTATTTATTTTATTTATTTTATTTATTTTGGAGTCCAAAATAATACTGTAATCGTTCACTTAGGTTTTCAATTTTAGCTTAAGGACCCAAAGTGCAATATTGTTTGAATTGACAATAAGCAAAGTTACCGGCAAAAAAACTTGTTTGTGCTGGAGACTTCATAGACCGCCCATGCCAACCACGGTTATTCAATAATAAGTTGAATTTAAGTCTGCGTAAAGATTACAATCGTTTGAACTGGTTCAAAACCTTATTATGAGGTAACAGAATCGACTGGGTTTTTATTTCGGTTACCGGTAACAGGGGTTAACTCGATCTGATACGGTTACCGAATCAAAGTGTTACCTTATCAGACGGTTACCGTTATGGTAGGGGTTTTTATAACCACTTCTAAAATAACCCTATGAAAAACCCCGGTTAAGGTAACCGGTTCCGGTCCCTGATTTACAGTGAATGAGGAACGGTAGGTACCCAAATACGAAGGAAATAATATTTTTACTGTATTCCTCTCGATAGACTTCGTGAATACAGTGAAACCTAACTCAATTTAAAAGAAAACGAAATCAAAAAGTATGTTATTTTTACGGTGCGTAAGTTTTAAGTTAAAGGGTCATTCTGTTTATTCAGTACAAGCGTACGTTAAGCGAATTTTTTAAGTCTAAACCTTGCCACTTATCGCAGTTCTCAAATTTAATCATACCAAACCTGCCCAACTTGGTAATCTAACCATGCACCTTTAGCTGACGAATAATCCACCCAGTACTCAACTAACTTTTTCCCTTAAATATTCCAATATTATATAATTAGCCGACCATTAGGAATAATAACTTGCCAAAACAAATAAAGTCAATAAAGATTCAAAATACAATGAAATTAAAGGCTTTTTTACAGGCCTCTGAGTGATTACAAGTTACTTAATTTAAATCGGAAAATAATTACCTACTAAAAAAAATATCTTACATACCTAGGTGTTTGGATGGTTAAAGTTATATTATTTCACGCAACGACGCATTTATAATAAGTTTTATCTAGAAATATTAAATACGTCTAATTTTGGCGTTTTACTTGTTTTTATAAATGTGGGCATCTTATAAATAATAGGATGATAAAATCTAGTCAATTAAGTGGATTTCTGCCAAATATCCTTAGTTTTAGCAATATGTGAAAAAAGCTTTTGAATAAAACGATAATAAACCGATTTCTCGTTCCTTTTCTTATTTTTTATAATATTCGAATAATTATTCGAATATTCGAATACGTCGTCAGAAAAAGTCGAATATTCGAATATCTGAAAGTTTCGAATATTTGCAAGCCCTAAACATAACTAAAGTGTCATTATGTGTTCCGCTGACTCCTACAAGTGGTACAGTCGCCATCAGATATATCGGAGCGGCCAAGGTGTCCACAATATCTGAACACGCACTCTGACGCCCTGACAATAGAGGCGTGTTCAGATATTTGTGAGCACCTTAGCCGCTCCGATATATCTGATGGCGAGTTGGCGACTGTACTTAGTAAGTGGTTGTTGTAATAAATTACAGGAAGTATATTTAACACGTGTAGGACATTACTTATAAAAATGTGTTAGTTCGTGTAATTATATCTGTATGTAATTATGTATATTTGTATTAGTAACTGTACGAATAATTATGAGTCACATACGAACCCGACAGCAAAAAGCCACTCCCATACAATCAAAGTTGCGCTCTCATTTTAAAACGACTTTGTTAAATTGCCTATATGACTGGGCTTCAACATATACCTAACGTAACAGTCGTAACACACAGATATATTTATGTCTGGTACTTGTTTTCGTAGCTATTAGCTAAAATGTAACCTAAATAAAATCTTGTATTCGTAGCTATTAGCTAAAATGTAACCTAAATAAAATAGAGCGAGTGAAAGTTTTGTAGCTGTAGGTACCTATGTAAAATGTCTTCCCGCTCTAATTTCTGTGTACTTATTACAATTTCTAGCAAAAAGACTAGTAGAGTACCTTATACCTTGTTACTTTGTATGTTTTTCAGAATGTCGTTTTAAAATGAGAGTGTGATTTCGATTGTATGGCGGCGGCTAGTTTCATGTGAATCTTTGAAGCTTTGGCACTATTGGCAGTCGAACGAAACGATCCTATGTACTTACCTACCTACCTACCTATACCCTGGAGGCTATGACAACAAATTACAAACGAGATAAACCTATCCAATATCACAAGTCATCTCAATCCAATCGTCTCGGGCCGGACGTGTTGGAGTTGGATCCCGGTGCACGGTGTCCCCCCTAGTCCCGGGGGTGGGGGGGGGGGGATTCGTTACTGGGGGAACGTGACATTCTGCTATGATGGTTGTAGGTATTTGAAGTTTAGAAGGTGTAGTTTTGTCTTTCCATAGTGTAGCTTTAATAGGTACCATAGGGTAGGTTACCTTTTACTTACTTATTAGAAAAATCTATGCAAATCGATCCACATTCGAGAATATCTGTGTTGCCGGTTGATTGGATGTCTGTAGAGGATGCCTTAAGTTAAGGCATAAAGTCCGCCAATTGTAATTAATTTTATTGTGCTACTAGCGACCCGCCCCGGCTTTGCACGGGCTACAAATTATACACCTGTGCAGCTACCACCAGTTTCGCACTGACATAAACGCCATCGAGAACGTAATTTACTTTCTATGCATCCCGCTCGTACTCGCATACTCGCATATTAGTGCGAGCGAGATGTATAGAAAGTAAATTATGTTCTCGATAGCGTATATCTCAGTTTTGACACAGTCAGTGACTCATGGTACGGGCTCTAAACCTTCCTCAAGAATCACTCTATTGATAGGTGAAAACTGCAAGAAAATCCTTTCATCCGTTCTTGAGTTTATCGCGAACATACATAGACACAAACAGACAGACGCGGCGGGGACTTTGTTTTATAAGGTGTAGTGACAATGTTTAATATCTACAGAAAAGACACCGGCTTTTTCCGAATGTTATTGACCCACACGCGGTATAGGAGCACGTAAAGTGAAACAGTTAAATTAGATAGAATTAAAAGATAATTAACCATTTAATTAAACGTGCTTATCTTTTAAGCAAGCCTAACTAGACTCGAGCTCAGTGAATGTACTAATCACTTAATTACTATAATCACGTTCCGCGGCTAATGGTGGAATAGTTTAATTAAATAACTACTTTTGTCCTCCTTAAGAGCCATACCAGAGAAAGGAACGCGCACCGTTAAGTAAAGTGCAAGACTTATAAATTAGACGACTTATTAATTATCTGTGGATCCGCTTTGCAACTAATCCCAAGAATTAGCATAGGCACTAGACATAAGCATAGGTTTTTTTATAAAAACGACTGCCATCTGACCTAGATCCAGACGGAAAACTATTCCTCATTAGGAATAATTCAGGTTTCCTCGCGATATTTTAGTTACATTCTCAATAGCGTTTATTTCAGTGCCAAACTGGTGGTAGGTACACTTAGTCACACAGTTTGGACGAATACAATCCCGTCCTATTCAAACTCAGTCGACTTCGACACCCGACACGGGACATGCAATACTTTGTAAATCAAGTTTCTAGCGAAATTGGATCTAATTGTTCTGTCTCTTTCACTCCCAAGTTCGACCGGTATCGAGGAAGCGGGATGGGAGTTTAGTTTTCTATTTTTTTAGTGGTTGCTCTGACAGACGTACTACTCCAAAAGAGTACACGCAGCACGCAGTATAATGACTTCAAATGAAAAGAGGATAGCGGAGGACTTCTTATTTTCCTCACTGGATAGTGACATGATGTTAACCATAGCCCCTTCGCTTCGTTTGATTTTTTTTTATATTTCTTTATTATTATAAGAGTTAAGAGCGAAAAACAAATTCCTTATTATTATTATTTATTTATTCTATACTAAAATCTTATAATGAATCAACCAGAAAAGTGCCGTGAAACCCTATCGGGTTTGTAGTTGTACCGACACGACATTCGTGGATACATTTTACGTTAAACATTGTTGTGATACATAGGATAATCGATATTTATATAAAATTACAAGTGAGATTACTTAAGTTCTACAAGAAATAAATTAGCGGGTATAACTAAATAGCTCCCACTCGAGTACACAATCGGCCGTGCATTCCTTATCGCTGTGCGGTTTACGTGTCAAGAAAGTCTTAAGCGGCTCAGGTTTTCCTTAAGGCGTATGCCATTAATTGAGTAACGAGTTTGAGTATGCACCGGGTGGGGCGTGCAGCGGTTACAGGATGATCTAATTTATTCAGTTAAAAACATTATAAAAGCTCCTAACTGTTATAATAATTAAAAAAAACTAAATAAATTCAGTCCAAGACGAAATACTAGCTCAGAAAATACCCTACTTGTACTGCATCATCAGGCGCGTGTAACCAGAGACCACGCCGCGAGTGAGCTTTTCCGCCAGGAGGGAAATGCTAATACACTTTAAGTAGGTACACATTTTGTTGATGAATGAGCACCCGGTAAGTATTAATTTACAAAATCTTTAACAACCTGTCGGATCTTGAGTGTTGATTTAATAGAACATTTTTTCTACTCCCGTACCTTTATTTGTCATTTAAAAGGTCGTACGCACACCTTTAAACCCCTATGTTATAGTTGTCAAGACAAGTCTTTAGTCTATTCCCCAAAAAAGTATATGTGCATACACGCAGTATCTTTTTGGTACTTTTACAATACTTCGTGTAATCACCACTTAAAAAATATTGTATGAAATACATTGTTGCCAACCTAATTTTAATTGTCATCTCTGACAAATGAGTACTAAGTGCATTGCTGCCAATTTACAAAATATTCATTAAGTAGGTTCTATAGTAGAAACAATAAAATTGCTTCAGAAGTCAGAAACGCGCATGTCACACCCGTAATATAGCAAGATCATAGACTACGAACACCGCTTAGCGTCGCTTTTCAGTATCCATAGGCTACTGTGGCCAAAATCGAGAAAAAAAATCTATCCAAAATTGTAATTTAACTAAGAGCAAGTACCAGGGCCTCATGAGTTACAACTGTTACAAGAAGGTGTCGCTGACCAACCGGCCGTGGGGCGCGGGGCGCGGTTGGCCAAAATCGAGAAAAAAAAAACTATCCAAAATTGTAATTTATAGTTGGTCAAACCAATTTGTCAGTAAATAGGAACAAAAAAAACTATTTTTATCCTTTTCTTTTGGCTGCTAGTACTAGTGTAAGACAAAGATAGTATGATTATCTCAGTCTATGTTTGAAATAAGACAGTCCTGACACACTATAACTAAGAGCAAGTACCAGGGCCTCATGAGTTACAAGAAGGTGTCGCGGACCAACCGGCCGTGGGGCGCGGGGCGCGGTGGCCGGGTTTGGTTTGTTTATCTACATATATGTCCTATATGATTCCACTTGATAAGTATTATTTTTGTTGAATGAAAAATATTTGTTTTTACAATTTTTTTTCAAAGTAAGTGCTTGGTCGTAGAAAAAGTATTGTATGCAACGTTGTTTAACTGAGTCAAAAAATACTCGTGGCGTCTTTATTAACAATTTTCGGCTTCGCCTCAAATTGTTACTCACGCCACTCGCCTTTTTTGACCCCTCTTAAACAACGGTTGCATAAAATACTATAATAGCCCTTATATAAGTTTTATAATAACTTGAATAGGCATGGGTTAAAGTTTCTTCTTCCTCAGACAGCGCACTGCAGTTTTGAAAACCCTGAATAAGAACAAATAAGATCCGTAAATCAATTATAGATGGTCAAGCAGATCTTGTCAGTAGAAAAAGGCGGCTGAAAAATGTAGGCGCGAAGGGATATCGTCCCATAGAAAATTTGAATTTCGCGCCATTTTTTACTGACAAGATTTGCTTGACCAGCTATAGTTATCAGATCACGCCTAATCTTAGACTTATATCGACCGGGATATGACTACCTTTTGAGTTTACCTGACCGTGATTACCTTTTGTGTTGTTTTCGAGCTCCCGATTTTTCAAAACTGTTCATGCCTAATCTTCTTCGGAGATATAAATATCATGCTTTCACCGCATAATATATCCAAAGAAACAAAGCACATTACATTACAAGTATAACAACCAGACACAATAGTCTTTTGTCTGTCTGTAACAGTCTCTTTAACGACATAAATATTCAACCAGCAGCATTTCGCACAATTGCTAAGTGGAGTCAGAATCATTATCATCAGAGTAATTAGCTGAATAATCGTAATCTAGGTCACCAGGCAGACTACCGTACCGTGGGAGCTTCGTAACTAAGTATGAGTGCTTCGTGCTGTTGTACTTTTGTTCGATTCGGATCGTAGAAATTGAGCGTCTCGAAAGCCAAGAAAAAAAATGCAAGTTTCGGAATGTCTCCAAAAAGGTGTAAATGTTCTGCGTAATGGACAATTTCGATTCCCTTACAAAAATATGAGAACTTAGCAATTTTACAATCTTTTCGACGGCACGTTAGTAGTTAGTAGGTAGGTACGTAAGTCGCTTTCGTACGTAAGTCTTTTCGGCTATTCCTGCTATAAGTAGTAACACTTATAGCAGGAATAGCCGAAAAGATAATACTACTAAAGATAGTACTAGACAACTAAAACAGATTTTGTATGCTCCGGATTCTAATAATAAGATTAATAAGTATGTAACTAAGGTTTTTTATTACTTTTGAATGGTAATAGGTATTAAGAATGACTGTGGAGGTACATAAGAGGAATTGAAAACGTGGATTGGACTGTTGTGAGAGATGATATGAAAAGACAGGTGAATGTTGAGATGATGAACGACTGAGCAGGCGAATGATGAAGTACACAAAATACACATATAAGTAAGTACTTAAGTAATAGGGGACTGTCACCATCGTCTACCTACCTATACACTGTCAGGTTAAGTGATAATTAACCTGATAACTAATTATTGGTGTACTGTACTGCAACGGAATACAGCCTATAAATTATCAGATGTGTCAGTTACAGTGGTAATCTGAGAACTAGACTCGTTTGATCTCGTTCACCCATTCGGAATACCGAACTTTTTATCTGTCTTCAGTAAAAAGCGGCCAAGTGCGAGTCGGACTCGCCCATGAAGGGTTCCGTATTTAGGCGATTTATGACGTATAAAAAAAAACTACTTACTAGATCTCGTTCAAACCAATTTTCGGTGGAAGTTTACATGGTAATGTACATCATATATTTTTTTTAGTTTTATCATTCTCTTATTTTAGAAGTTACAGGGGGGGGGACACACATTTTACCACTTTGGAAGTGTCTCTCGCGCAAACTATTCAGTTTAGAAAAAAATGATATTAGAAACCTCAATATCATTTTTGAAGACCTATCCATAGATACCCCACACGTATGGGTTAGATGAAAAAAAATTTTTTGAGTTTCAGTTCGAAGTATGGGGAACCCCAAAAATTTATTGGTTTTTTTCTATTTTTGTGTGAAAATCTTAATGCGGTTCACAGAATACATCTACTTACCAAGTTTCAACAGTATAGTTCTTATAGTTTCGGAGAAAAGTGGCTGTGACATACGGACGGACAGACAGACGGACAGACAGACAGACAGACATGACGAATCTATAAGGGTTCCGTTTTTTGCCATTTGGCTACGGAACCCTAAAAACTGTAATGGACCACAAAACATCAGTCACGTGTGAGAAGTGCTGTCTCTTATCTCGCTCTTATAACCGTTGAAAGATAAGGATGCGCCGAAAAACGAAAACACTTGAAATTAGAAGACAAACGGTTAAAATTAGTGAAGATGTAAATCTTTTAAATGAGCTTTATTTAAAATACAATAAGGTTGAAATTAGGTCGGCATTTGAAATACATTTTTTCCTATCAAATAACAATAAAAACCACATGTGCATTATATGCCAAAACAAAGGAGTTTGAATTCTATTCATGTCTTAATAAGGTCCTATTGTTCATTCAATTTCGTGATATCATTGCGCAATTTCAATTCAGACTTTATAACCTTAACTTAGTGTTGAAATTAAATTGACAATATTTATCGGTTGGTACATTATAAATTTGAGTTTTTTGCAGTATGGTGTTGATGACAATGTGCGATTATCGAGACAATACACTCGATCAATGGGCCATTGTATATTCCGGACAACTAATGATTATACGTTTAAAATAAACACTTTCATTGCTGTATTAAAAGGCATTCCGTTTTAGACTTACTCATTCGACCATAAATATCTTCTAGACATGAAAATATATATGTTTATGGTTGACTTATATTATAGAGAATGCCATTTGTATTGTACCTATCGTTGTATTTTGTGCAATACAGAATTGATCAAAATGGTGCCAATAGCAAAAACAGCTAAACAGATAAAGTGATCAATTTATAGCGGTCATTGAGATAAAAACCGCTGACAGACAGACGGACGGACACACAGCGTAAGCTTAGCGTGTTGTCTGTTATGCTGAACACGTTTGTTTTGATTCTTATGTTACCGAGAACAGATCAAACCGTCACGTATAATTCTTCTTGAGGCAAGGAAAAAAAAAGAGTTGTAATTATTTGATGAGTAACAATGATTAAGAAAAATACCTTCAACAATAAGCTGCTATATTGGATACCTAAATAAATCATTTTTCATTTTCAATGACCGGCCGTGAATTTGTATTTTTATTTTATTTTATTTAGTAAATGATCGATTTCAAATACTGTATTGTGTTTCATTTTCATTCCCTTGCCGTTTCTTTCATTACCTTGTAATTTCTTTAATTACCTTTTACCTTGTCGTTTTTTTCATTCCCCTTGTCGATTTTATCATTCCTCTGAATGTTAAAATTATTATTATTTTTTGTATCTAATAAATTGACTTTAAATTATGCCGATTTGATTGGTGGGTAGAATTTTAATTTCATATTTTATTAGTATTATACAGGCTACAGCTTGGTCGAAATTTGTACAAATTAAAATCGCCAAGGGAATGATAATTATGAATAATCGATATTGAAGAATGACACAGTAAATAGGCTTCCTATATTTTCGATGGTCATCATTCGGGTACCTAGGTACAGAACGTGTACAGAACCCTAAAACATAATACCTAAGTATAGTAATCGTATCGTGAATAAAAGCGACTCAAAAACGGAAACACGAATTAAAATAAAACCGAAACAATGCATTCATCACAATCACCAGAAATAATAACCAGAGATAATTATAACAATTCCCGTTTTAATTATTTCAAATGCAAATATCGTGTAATAATGAACTTTTATCGGATGTGTGTGCTGACCAATTTTGAACCTTATGTATTTACAATAAGGTTTACGAAATGTCAGATAAGTGCGGACAATGGATACACACAGGCCAATTCGAGTTTTAGTTATTCGAACTGTTTCCGTTATGACATCTGTGATCTGATCTGTCAAAAGTGACGTTTTTGGTTGACGAAATGTCACTTTTGACACTGACAGATGTATCATATCGGAAACAGATCGCATAACTAAAACTCGAATTGGCCTGACAGTTAGCTTCAAAGATATACGTAAGCCTTATTACATTGGGCTAAGGTACACATTAGTGTAAATAATTTTGCCGTGGTCGTTAATGTTTAGTATGAAACTAAAAAGAGCATGGAACTTTTGTATAAAGTACCTACCTAGTTAAGTTTTATGACATGTAGGTACCTACCTACAGTAATTGTACCTAGCAACAGCGGTGTTAGCAAAACGACTTTGATAGTTTTGATACTTACTGCATTTTCTTAATTTTAACTTCACTAGTAGGTACACTCAAGAAAATTAAAAGCGAGTATTAGGTAATGTTGTTTAGAGATATTCATATAAAGTGTCTTTATTTTCACCTCAGTGCAGATTGTTTTTTATTCGAGCGCTAGCGAAGGTCTCCGTTTCAGCTTGGCCATCAAATTTCAGGACCCACCATAGAACAGATAGTAGGTACTTATTTATTAGAATATACACATATATTCAGGGCCGGATCTAGGGTAGAGTGAGTGGAGCGGAAAGTTTTAAAACGCGAGTGTGGCGAGGGGGGGGGGGGGTGGAAAATACGCTTAAAAACTTCAATGAAGGGCGCCAAAACCCGATTTCGCTCTACCCTGATCAAGGGCTCGGGCCGGCACTGCATGTATTACCTAAAGGCAAAGTGCAGATGGTATGTTGGCACATGTCAAATAGAAGTAGTAGGTATCAAAAAATTCTGCAAGCTAATTAATCACATTCACATCACATTACAGTTTCAAGTGTGTTCTATAAGTAAACGATCAAATGAGGTCACTAAGTGCAACGTCCCGATTCACAAACCATTTCCTACCATTAATATGGTAAGTAGGTATACTAGGCATACCCTAGACATCCCCACCAGTTGTATGTGATAAGAGATCAATGTATGCTGGTCCTTCTGAAATGTGCTAAATAAGCGTTGTGAGTACCATTCCAGTTGGGTAAGATAACAGAATAGACGTTAGCCCGTTTCTACACTTGTAAGTTTTACTTACGTAAGTAGAGGGACACAGCTATACTAGAGAATGAGAGATGAATATCGTTATCTCATTCTAACAAATAGCTTTGTCCCTACTTACGTAAGTAAAACTTACAAGTGTAGAAACGGGCTTACAAAACGTTAAGTAGAGTAACTAACTTGATAATGACATAAAGTAGAGTAACTCAGTTGATAATGATAGTCCTGTTTTAATTATAATCATAATCTTATGGATATTAGTAGGTAGGCTATTTAATTTTATTTTATTTCGGATTTGGGAATTTTAATGTTATTTCTTCACAGAATCTCGAGCTCTTTCGATCCTAATAAGAGAAATATAAGTAGTGCGGGTTGAAGACTCATACACGGGTTTTTTTCGCATACGTATGCAGATTTCCTAGCGATGTTCACCAAAAATCAACTTGAAATATATCAAATGCTATTTGCGTAGTTGCGTTGCGTACACAAGTCCCGCCCCGAGACTCATTAGTAGATATTAGCAACCGAGATTTGATCCCATGACGCCAGAGGGGTTACCGCGAAAACCGTTTTTCGCAAATTGCGGGGATCTTTCTCTTTTACTCCAATGAAGACGTAATCAGAGTGACAGAGAAAAATGGCCGCAGATTGCGAACTTAGATTTTCGCGGTTATAGCCCTGATTTGGCTGCTAGCCTAGTGCTTATGCCCGAGCAATTATAAACCCGAGTGATCCTTAACCTTATTTTTATATCTCTTCATCCCAATCGTATAAAATACTCAAATAACGCCTTATTTGGTACTTAGGCATGAATAGGTTCAATAAACTGTGCACTGTGCAGTAAGGAAATATATCTCCTTACTTTGTATCTTAATGATTACGATCTCTACAATATAGAGCACATTATATCAGATCTGATGCCAATTCCATCGAGTTTCTAAATCTGTTATTTTATACTGCGGATTGTATCATAGTTACCCGTATACTTTTATATGGACCATCAAAGCGTATAGCCAATTTTCCTTGTTAACCAAATTTCAACTTTATTTGCCAGGCCTTAATGTTAGTTTTATATTTCCGCGTCCTCGAGTCAGTATAGGATTTCTTTGCAACAATGTAAGTAGAAACCATTTGATATAGATAAAGACCCAACATGCATGCGACTTCTCTATAGAAGGCCTTTTGCAAGCACTCGACTATCGCGTTCCGAACAAAGCGAGCCTTGGAAAGCGTCCAACGTTACTCAAACCAAACCAAAAGTCGTATCTCTATACGAAATTCAAAGGCGCTTACGTCGTTTTGCCTTAGAACGGTAGCCTATACAGAAAGGTTACTGACCTATCCACGAGATATTCCAAGTACAAATCAGTGAGAGAAACTTTTATTCAACATCCATTAGGTGATTTGTGTGCTTCTTACGAGACCATGTTGAATACGGGTGAAGTAACGCCGCAATGGATGTGAAACTTTTAAATTGGATCGGTAATAGCAGAGTTTCATAATGAAAGCAGCATCCGACAGGCCTTCAAAAACAAGGGAGTTGAGAGGGGGGTAGAATCGATAGTTGCAGCCATCAGTCATCGTTTGTGTCATAAAAATTTAAGGGGCTTCGAGGGCTCGTTAGGGGTTTGGCTGAACTGAAGTTTTCGACAGGGGGGGTTGACGAGGTGGAAAGAGTTTGAGAGCAAGGGACTTATACTGTTGTGATGCAAATATTGTACTTTATCTGTTATGGTATTATTACTTAATTTAAAACTATTTAAATTAAGTAATAATACCATTTAAAACAACTATTTTAAAATAATATGTGTATAATGTAACAATCGCTGTTAAATATGTACTTGTTAATATAAACTATTACAAGTAGGTACCTATAGGTACATGTGTAAAACGACATTTGACACGGGTTTCGTCAATAGTGAGGGCGTGTTAGTAACAATAAAACCGGCCAAGTGCGAGTCGGACTCGCGCACGGAGGGTTGCGCACCATCAACAAAAAATAGAGCAAAACAAGCAAAAAAACGGTCACCCATCCAAGTACTGACCCCGCCCGACGTTGCTTAACTTCGGTCAAAAATCACGTTTTCACCTCAGCAGCTCGAACAAGGGTACTTTGCTACTTAAAAACAGTGAGCAAAATCGCATTTTGCTCACTGAGTGAGACAAAATGAGCAAAATGCGATTTTGCTTTCGCTTGCACGGGACTCAAAATAAGCACTCGAAGAAATATCAAACTTTGATCTCTTGTTGTACAAATAACTATTGTTGTATGGGAGCCCCACTTAAATCTTTATTTTATTCTGTTTTTAGTATTTGTTGTTATACACGGCATACGGCATACGGCAACAGAAATACATCATCTGTGAAAATTTCAACTGTCTAGCTATCACGGTTCGTGAGATACAGCCAGTGTTGGCCGAACGTTAATCCCAATTACCATTAAAAATTAACCATTGAAAAGGTTAATTCGAATTAACCATTAACCATTGAAGGAAAATTAATTGTCAATTCGCATTAACATCAATTTGCATTAATATTAATTTATTTCGAACCATTAAAAATTAAAAAGAATTAATGGTTAATGCTTCACAAACCATTAAAAATTAAATCAATTTTTAATGACAATTAAAAATATTATTGATAATTATCAATTAACAAAAATATATCGTAATTTTATAAAGGCGCCCGTAATTTTTATCTAGCTAGTGGACCTCAGGTTTGGTGCAACATAGAAACACGCCGTTTGGTCATCCGACTCGTCTTGATGAGCACTTGGGAGACCAGTACCCAAGATAGAGCTGATGCTGAACCCTGGGTGTACCTAGTGGAATTCAGGTTTGGTGCAACATACACACACGCCGTTTAGGCTATTCGACTCGTCACAATGAGCACTTGGGAGAGCAGTACCCAAGATGGAGCTGATGCTGAACCCTGGCAGTACCTAATGGAACTCAGGTTTGGTGCAACATAGACAAACGCCGTTTTAGTCATCCGACTCGTCTTGATGAGCACTTGGGAGAGCAGTACCCAAGATAGAGCTGATGCTGAACCCTGGCAGTACCTAATGGAACTCAGGTTTGGTGCAACATAGACAAACGCCGTTTTGGTCATCCGACTTGTCTTGATGAGCACTTGGGAGAGCAGTATCCAAGATAGAGCTGATGCTGAACCCTGGCAGTACCTAATGGAACTCAGGTTTGGTGTAACATAGACAAACGCCGGTTTGGTCATCCGACTCGTCTTGATGAGCACTTGGGAGAGCAGTACCCAAGATAGAGCTGATGCTGAACCCTGGCAGTACCTAATGGAACTCAGGTTTGGTGCAACGTAGACAAACGCCGTTTTGGTCATCCGACTCGTCTTGATGAGCACTTGGGAGAGCAGTACCCAAGATAGAGCTGATGCTGAACCCTGGCAGTACCTAGTGGAACTCAGGTTTGGTGCAACATAGACACAAGCCGTTTTGGTCATCCGACTCGTCTTGATGAGCACTTGGGAGAGCAGTACCCAAGATTGAGCTGATGCTGAACCCTGGCAGTACCTAATGGAACTTAGGTTTGGTGCAACATAGACAAACGCCGTTTTGGTCATCCGACTCGTCTTGATGAGCACTTGGGAGAGCAGTGCCCAAAATAGAGCTGATGCTAAACCCTGGCAGTACCTAATGGAACTCAGGTCTGGTGCAACATAGACAAACGCCGTTTTGGTCATCCGACTCGTCTTGATGAGCACTTGGGAGAGCAGTACCCAAGATAGAGCTGATGCTGAACCCTGGCAGTACCTAGTGGAACTCAGGTTTGGTGCAACATATACAAACGCCGTTTTAGTCATCCGACTCGTCTTGATGAGCACTTGGGAGAGCAGTACCCAAGATAGAGCTGATGCTGAACCCTGGCAGTACCTAATGGAACTCAGGCTTGGTGCAACATAGACAAACGCCGTTTTGGTCATCCGACTCGTCTTGATGAGCACTTGGGAGAGCAGTACCCAAGATAGAGCTGATGCTGAACCCTGGCAGTACCTAGTGGAACTCAGGTTTGGTGCAACATAGACAAACGCCGTTTAAGTCATCCGACTCGTCTTGATGAGCACTTGGGAGAGCAGTACCCAAGATAGAGCTGATGCTGAACCCTGGCAGTACCTAATGGAACTCAGGTTTGGTGCAACATAGACAAACGCCGTTTTAGTCATCCGACTCGTCTTGATGAGCACTTGGGAGAGCAGTACCCAAGATAGAGCTGATGCTGAACCCTGGCAGTACCTAATGGAACTCAGGTTTGGTGCAACATAGACAAACGCCGTTTTGGTCATCCGACTTGTCTTGATGAGCACTTGGGAGAGCAGTATCCAAGATAGAGCTGATGCTGAACCCTGGCAGTACCTAATGGAACTCAGGTTTGGTGTAACATAGACAAACGCCGGTTTGGTCATCCGACTCGTCTTGATGAGCACTTGGGAGAGCAGTACCCAAGATAGAGCTGATGCTGAACCCTGGCAGTACCTAATGGAACTCAGGTTTGGTGCAACGTAGACAAACGCCGTTTTGGTCATCCGACTCGTCTTGATGAGCACTTGGGAGAGCAGTACCCAAGATAGAGCTGATGCTGAACCCTGGCAGTACCTAGTGGAACTCAGGTTTGGTGCAACATAGACACACGCCGTTTTGGTCATCCGACTCGTCTTGATGAGCACTTGGGAGAGCAGTACCCAAGATTGAGCTGATGCTGAACCCTGGCAGTACCTAATGGAACTCAGGTTTGGTGCAACATAGACAAACGCCGTTTTGGTCATCCGACTCGTCTTGATGAGCACTTGGGAGAGCAGTGCCCAAAATAGAGCTGATGCTAAACCCTGGCAGTACCTAATGGAACTCAGGTCTGGTGCAACATAGACAAACGCCGTTTTGGTCATCCGACTCGTCTTGATGAGCACTTGGGAGAGCAGTACCCAAGATAGAGCTGATGCTGAACCCTGGCAGTACCTAGTGGAACTCAGGTTTGGTGCAACATAGACAAACGCCGTTTTAGTCATCCGACTCGTCTTGATGAGCACTTGGGAGAGCAGTACCCAAGATAGAGCTGATGCTGAACCCTGGCAGTACCTAATGGAACTCAGGCTTGGTGCAACATAGACAAACGCCGTTTTGGTCATCCGACTCGTCTTGATGAGCACTTGGGAGAGCAGTACCCAAGATAGAGCTGATGCTGAACCCTGGCAGTACCTAGTGGAACTCAGGTTTGGTGCAACATAGACAAACGCCGTTTAAGTCATCCGACTCGTCTTGATGAGCACTTGGGAGAGCAGTACCCAAGATAGAGCTGATGCTGAACCCTGGCAGTACCTAATGGAACTCAGGTTTGGTGCAACATAGACAAACGCCGGTTTGGTCATCCGACTCGTCTTGATGAGCACTTGGGAGAGCAGTACCCAAGATAGAGCTGATGCTGAACCCTGGCAGTACCTAATGGAACTCAGGTTTGGTGCAACATAGACAAACGCCGTTTTGGTCATCCGACTCGTCTTGATGAGCACTTGGGAGAGCAGTATCCAAGATAGAGCTGATGCTGAACCCTGGCAGTACCTAATGGAACTCAGGTTTGGTGCAACATAGACAAACGCCGGTTTGGTCATCCGACTCGTCTTGATGAGCACTTGGGAGAGCAGTACCCAAGATAGAGCTGATGCTGAACCCTGGCAGTACCTAATGGAACTCAGGTTTGGTGCAACATAGACAAACGCCGTTTTGGTCATCCGACTCGTCTTGATGAGCACTTGGGAGAGCAGTACCCAAGATAGAGCTGATGCTGAACCCTGGCAGTACCTAGTGGAACTCAGGTTTGGTGCAACATAGACACACGCCGTTTTGGTCATCCGACTCGTCTTGATGAGCGCTTGGGAGAGCAGTACCCAAGATTGAGCTGATGCTGAACCCTGGCAGTACCTAATGGAACTCAGATTTGGTGCAACATAGACAAACGCCGTTTTGGTCATCCGACTCGTCTTGATGAGCACTTGGGAGAGCAGTACCCAAGATAGAGCTGATGCTGAACCCTGGCTGTACTTAGTGGAACTCAGGTTTGGTGCAACATAGACAAACGCCGTTTTGGTCATCCGACTCGTCTTAATGAGCACTTGGGAGAGCAGTACCCAAGATAGAGCTAATGCTGAACCCTGGCTGTACCTAGTGGAACTCAGGTTTGGTGCAACATAGACAAACGCCGTTTTGGTCATCCGTCACATCTTGACGAGCACTTGGGAGAGCAGTACCCAAGATAGAGCTGATGCTGAACCCTGGCTATACCTAGTGGAACTCAGGTTTGGTGCAACATAGGCCCACGCTATTTAGGTCATCCGTCAGGGTTCAGCATCAGCTCTATCTTGGGTACTGCTCTCCCAAGTGCTCGTCAAGATGTGACGGATGACCAAAACGGCGTTTGTCTATGTTGCACCAAACCTGAGTTCCACTAGGTACAGCCAGGGTTCAGCATTAGCTCTATCTTGGGTACTGCTCTCCCAAGTGCTCATTAAGACGAGTCGGATGACCAAAACGGCGTTTGTCTATGTTGCACCAAACCTGAGTTCCACTAAGTACAGCCAGGGTTCAGCATCAGCTCTATCTTGGGTACTGCTCTCCCAAGTGCTCATCAAGACGAGTCGGATGACCAAAACGGCGTTTGTCTATGTTGCACCAAATCTGAGTTCCATTAGGTACTGCCAGGGTTCAGCATCAGCTCAATCTTGGGTACTGCTCTCCCAAGCGCTCATCAAGACGAATCGGATGACCAAAACGGCGTGTGTCTATGTTGCACCAAACCTGAGTTCCACTAGGTACTGCCAGGGTTCAGCATAAGCTCTATCTTGGGTACTGCTCTCCCAAGTGCTCATCAAGACGAGTCGGATGACCAAAACGGCGTTTGTCTATGTTGCACCAAACCTGAGTTCCATTAGGTACTGCCAGGGTTCAGCATCAGCTCTATCTTGGGTACTGCTCTCCCAAGTGCTCATCAAGACGAGTCGGATGACCAAACCGGCGTTTGTCTATGTTGCACCAAACCTGAGTTCCATTAGGTACTGCCAGGGTTCAGCATCAGCTCTATCTTGGATACTGCTCTCCCAAGTGCTCATCAAGACGAGTCGGATGACCAAAACGGCGTTTGTCTATGTTGCACCAAACCTGAGTTCCATTAGGTACTGCCAGGGTTCAGCATCAGCTCTATCTTGGGTACTGCTCTCCCAAGTGCTCATCAAGACGAGTCGGATGACCAAACCGGCGTTTGTCTATGTTGCACCAAACCTGAGTTCCATTAGGTACTGCCAGGGTTCAGCATCAGCTCTATCTTGGGTACTGCTCTCCCAAGTGCTCATCAAGACGAGTCGGATGACTAAAACGGCGTTTGTCTATGTTGCACCAAACCTGAGTTCCACTAGGTACTGCCAGGGTTCAGCATCAGCTCTATCTTGGGTACTGCTCTCCCAAGTGCTCATCAAGACGAGTTGGATGACCAAAACGGCGTTTGTCTATGTTGCACAAAGCCTGAGTTCCATTAGGTACTGCCAGGGTTCAGCATCAGCTCTATCTTGGGTACTGCTCTCCCAAGTGCTCATCAAGACGAGTCGGATGACTAAAACGGCGTTTGTCTATGTTGCACCAAACCTGAGTTCCACTAGGTACTGCCAGGGTTCAGCATCAGCTCTATGTTGGGTACTGCTCTCCCAAGTGCTCATCAAGACGAGTCGGATGACTAAAACGGCGTTTGTCTATGTTGCACCAAACCTGAGTTCCATTAGGTACTGCCAGGGTTCAGCATCAGCTCTATCTTGGGTACTGCTCTCCCAAGTGCTCATCAAGACGAGTCGGATGACTAAAACGGCGTTTGTCTATGTTGCACCAAACCTGAGTTCCACTAGGTACTGCCAGGGTTCAGCATCAGCTCTATCTTGGGTACTGCTCTCCCAAGTGCTCATCAAGACGAGTTGGATGACCAAAACGGCGTTTGTCTATGTTGCACAAAGCCTGAGTTCCATTAGGTACTGCCAGGGTTCAGCATCAGCTCTATCTTGGGTACTGCTCTCCCAAGTGCTCATCAAGACGAGTCGGATGACTAAAACGGCGTTTGTCTATGTTGCACCAAACCTGAGTTCCACTAGGTACTGCCAGGGTTCAGCATCAGCTCTATGTTGGGTACTGCTCTCCCAAGTGCTCATCAAGACGAGTCGGATGACCAAAACGGCGTTTGTCTATGTTGCACCAGACCTGAGTTCCATTAGGTACTGCCAGGGTTTAGCATCAGCTCTATCTTGGGCACTGCTCTCCCAAGTGCTCATCAAGACGAGTCGGATGACCAAAACGGCGTTTGTCTATGTTGCACCAAACCTGAGTTCCATTAGGTACTGCCAGGGTTCAGCATCAGCTCAATCTTGGGTACTGCTCTCCCAAGTGCTCATCAAGACGAGTCGGATGACCAAAACGGCGTGTGTCTATGTTGCACCAAACCTGAGTTCCACTAGGTACTGCCAGGGTTCAGCATCAGCTCTATCTTGGGTACTGCTCTCCCAAGTGCTCATCAAGACGAGTCGGATGACCAAAACGGCGTTTGTCTATGTTGCACCAAACCTGAGTTCCATTAGGTACTGCCAGGGTTCAGCATCAGCTCTATCTTGGGTACTGCTCTCCCAAGTGCTCATCAAGACGAGTCGGATGACCAAACCGGCGTTTGTCTATGTTACACCAAACCTGAGTTCCATTAGGTACTGCCAGGGTTCAGCATCAGCTCTATCTTGGATACTGCTCTCCCAAGTGCTCATCAAGACGAGTCGGATGACCAAAACGGCGTTTGTCTATGTTGCACCAAACCTGAGTTCCATTAGGTACTGCCAGGGTTCAGCATCAGCTCTATCTTGGGTACTGCTCTCCCAAGTGCTCATCAAGACGAGTCGGATGACCAAACCGGCGTTTGTCTATGTTACACCAAACCTGAGTTCCATTAGGTACTGCCAGGGTTCAGCATCAGCTCTATCTTGGATACTGCTCTCCCAAGTGCTCATCAAGACGAGTCGGATGACCAAAACGGCGTTTGTCTATGTTGCACCAAACCTGAGTTCCATTAGGTACTGCCAGGGTTCAGCATCAGCTCTATCTTGGGTACTGCTCTCCCAAGTGCTCATCAAGACGAGTCGGATGACTAAAACGGCGTTTGTCTATGTTGCACCAATCCTGAGTTCCATTAGGTACTGCCAGGGTTCAGCATCAGCTCTATCTTGGGTACTGCTCTCCCAAGTGCTCATCAAGACGAGTCGGATGACCAAAACGGCGTGTGTCTATGTTGCACCAAACCTGAGTTCCACTAGGTACAGCCAAGGTTCAGCATCAGTTCCATCTTGGGTATTGCTCTCCCAAGTGCTCATTGTGACGAGTCGAATAGCCTAAACGGCGTGTGTCTATGTTGCACCAAACCTGAGTTCCAGTAGGTACCTACTGCCAGGTTTCAGGGTCATTTTGTTGTCTCATTTTAAAATATCACGACCTGATAATTCACTGAAGCTTGTATTCATATGCTTATTTTTAATTTTAATACCTAGCTCCAAGTTTCTAAGCAATAGTAACATTAATTATTAGTTTATGAAAAAATTGATTTAATTGCATTAAACGTTAATTTAGATTGACAATCAATGTAATTAAACGTCTCAAAATTCAATTCTAATTAACTTAATTTAAATTGATGCGTAATGCAATTGACTAATTGCGGATTTAATGGTTAATGGAAATGATTAATTGTTAATTAGAATTACACATTACGGCCAACACTGGATACAGCCTGGTGACAGACGGACAGACGGACGGACGGACGGACGGACGGACGGACGGACGGACGGACGGACGGACGGACGGACGGACGGACGGACGGACGGATGGACAGCGAAGTCTTAGTAATAGGGTCCCGTTTTTTACCCTTTGGGTACGGAACCCTAAAAATGTAACAATAACATGGTGCCAATAATGCACTACGAGTACTTACCTACTTAGAGGCAGCCATGTTTCCATGCACTGAAATCCTATTACAGCGTTAACTTATACAGCAACACACCTGATCACCCGTGAACCATAACTCCTTGAAATAAGGTTTAAAATGCTTCAAAAAAAGCAGCACTCTTGACTAACCATTCTTAGATCTTATCTCTTTTATAATAAGAGTTTCAAAAGATCCTCCTCCTCCTTTGTAATAAGGTGAAAAAATGTAGGTAAATATATCTTTGACGTCGACTGTATCTCAAACAGCAACACTCTGACTATCGATGGACCTTAATGTCTTTAAAATAAGGTTGAAATGATTGTCAGTTATTAAAGTTGTACAAGACACGAAGCCATAGACCATAGTGTAAACCGATTGAATCCTCTAGAACAGCGAAACCACAGAACTGCGTAAGTACAGTCCCCATCAGATATATCGGAGCGGCTAAAGCGCTCACAAATATCTGAACACGTCTCTATTGTCAGGGCGTTAGAGTGCGTGTATCTGAATTGTGAATACCTTGGCCGCTCCGATATATCTGAATGCGACCGTACACGCAGTCTATTGGCCTGATTCCATCGGGTCAAGGGTGGAGCATTTTATAATTTAGACATTTGACTTTGGAAGGTCAGGCACGGGAGCCTAGCCAAGATGACAATGGTACATCCACAAACGCCAAAGGAATAGAAAAAGATGTATCGGGATGATGCTATGAGTAGCATCATCCCGATACATCTTTTTCTATTCCTTTGGCTACGAAGATAATTGATTGTAATAGAGAGGTAAAGTCTAAGAAATAAACGTGCCCCTTAGTTTGACATCCAAAACATATGGCGCTGTACTGCGCCATTTGTTTTGCGGTCACTGAATCATCAAATTTTTGATAATCAGAGTTACCGCAAAATGTATGAAGCACAGCGCCATCGCGTTTACCTGTCAAATTCGAAGCACGAAATTGTCTTAGATTTTACGCATCCTCACTCCATCAATGTATCTTTGATGCTACGAAAAGTCAAGTCATTATTTGCTTAACGAAGCTCGTAGGCTTAGATAAACTATCCCACGCCTAGGCCATCTAGGTCCCACTGTAAACTATTCTACATCCGCCGAAACCCTAAAACTGTCACTGATACCATATCTGCAGAGATGGCTCTCCCAGCGATAACAACTGACTGATATACCATCACACTGTTAACTGACAACTTGTCGACCTTGTTTCAAAGAACGTAGGCATTATCATTGGTCAGAGTATTGCTAGTGGCAACCACATAACTACCACCAAGCAAGCTTCAACCTTGTCACAGAGGTTTAAAGTGTAGTTTCTATTGGAAGAATGATGGATCCATGGAATGGCTGCGAATGAAATGGAACCTTAAAGTAAGTATTTAAAGTGTAGATTTGATTGCTTGCGTACATTCGTTGCAAGTTTGTAATGTTAAGTTATTGTACTTGAGCACACGAATGTTTGCAGCTTTGATCTCCGATGATTGCACTATTTATTCTATACTACCTATTTATGTACTGATATTGACGGCCGTATTCGAACAACGCTTCTAAGAGATCACTGCGGTACGGTAATGATCTGTCAGTGTCAAAAGTGCCATTTCTTCAACCAAAAACGTCACTTATGATGACACTAATAAGTCAACACCAACGCTACCAGAATTTTGGACATGGACAGGACCTCAAATCGGGTTCGTCTTATACTGGTTTTGTTTGAAGTGTTTGGCTTGTGGGAAGTCAGAATGGTGAAAGATAACATCGCAGCCATATAACACATTCGAGAGTTTCAGACTGTGACAGACAGATAAATGTAGCTGTAGCAATAGAAGCTACGCTCGGAAGCTTGAACAAGGATATTGCTCGAAAGATAGAACTGAAATAAATTAGAATGGTACTGATGTTTCACATCGAACTGACCGAACATCGTGAATCGTGAATGTTCCTGTAAAGATATCAGCAACGTCTTATGAAGCGTCCTATAGTTCTTTAAATAATAAATCCATTACCAAAATCTTATATGTATAAGTACATAAGTATAAATACGCCACCAATTCATAGTTTTAAGTCAGGTCCCCACTGAAAACCCAGCGCCACGTATTTTAGCGTCATTTTTCTTTTTTTTCATACCTTGTCACAGTAAGAATAATTATAAATGTCGCTAGGGACCTCATACTATTGTCACCGTGACAACCTATCTACGAAATGGTACTGAAATTATTTGAATTTGAAATCTGCCACTTGACATCCTGTACAAAGCTTTAAATCGTATAGTTACTAGAAGCTGACTTCGCCTCAGAGACGCCGCCGATTTATTATAAGTAATGAATAATGTAGAGATTTGCCCGCATGCTGAATTTATTTACGATTTATATGTTTACAGGATAAGCTTACCTCATGTCGATAAAATCTATGTCTACGTGAAAACAAGGTAGCACAACATTTGTAAACAAATAGTAATGGGATTTCTGGGAATTTTCGAGAGGAGGCAAGGTGTAGTTACTCTATTAACATACTTAGAGAGATAAGAAGTACATATTTATATTTTTTATCGCAGTAACTGCCAAATTCATAAATACCTATCTAAACGTGGACTTGTGTTCTTTGTGTTGCATAATACCTTTTGTATTATTAGGTACCTACAGGAAACTAAAACATCTAAACAAAATAACTCATTGGACGCATAAATATAATCTTAAGCCTTATAAGCCCACAAGATGGCGACGCGAGGCTGTATTGATGGCTGTAGGATTACCTCTGGACGCTAAGAGGATCGGGCTCGGCGCGGTCCTAATGCAGGCTTAAGGTCCGATAACAGTGGTGAAAAATACGGGGAGATTGACTAAGATAAGGTTGTTGAAGGTGCGCATGCCCGTTTTAGTTTTTTAGGTGTGTGGCACTTTGTCACGCAATCAATTTACATTGTGCTATTTTTATGCACGTGAAACTACGAAGTTTCCGCTTCCAACAAAAAGCCTAATAAATGATTATCTATATGAGACTGTTCTCTAACTTGAATGTAATTAAGAGTGTTAACTTGTTAAGACCTTAAAAAGGCACACCTATGTCTCTATATGCAGAACAATCAGACTGTATTCCAGGGTGGCAGATACTTTTGGAGCCTTGGTATTGATGCTGACTGTATACTTACTACTACACAAATAATATAGGAAGAATTAGATTCGTAAATACCTAGGACTCTGCTATGAATTTCAATACTCCCTAATACATAATTACACTCCTGAATACCTACATTGAAATCTGTAAAATGTTATTTTTCCCCAAAACGTATGCTTGTATAATAAAATAACAAATACCTTTATTATTGTACATTGAGACGAAAGGAATTTTATGACGCGGAATTACCGTGAACAAAAATATCAGTATTATTTACAACAGAAAATATAGCAATAACATCCAATGAAAACTTATTATGTTTTGAACCAATAAAACAACACTCGAACGGAAAACGCGATGAAAACAAAACGAATGTTGTAGAAATAACAAAACTTGTGTATTGTGTTGTTGCTGTAAACAAGGATGGTGGGGATTCATATATAACTTTGATTTTATTTGTATTTGAATGGTATGAGAAAGTTTTACAGCGATAGAATAAAGTTACACTGTAGATTTACAGAATTTGTTACACGGTTTGCGTATTTTGCGAACTCGAACTCGACCGTACATGAGTCATTTCTCATCTTTATTTGTATACTTACTTACTATCCTATCTACATTTCCGATACAATTTCAAATGGTCCCTTTGTTATCTACAGAACTTCCTCCCATTATCGAACTCTCAGGGGTCAACACTCGGCCGGCTCGGCCCCAATGTATTCCTGCTTGAATTTCTATTACACCGTATTAAAGTTTCATGTGTTTTTTACTTAAACTGAAGTCATACATGCGTAAGTTGTTTACGAGAATGGGCATAGAGTTGTTATACTTTTCAACTAATTTTAATGGGATTCTATTGAAGCAGTGAGGAAAATACAAACAGTAGAATGCTTGTTACAAAGCTAACAAATTGATTTTTGTTTTTTCAATTTTCTGAGATTTTTTTTGTAACTTTTGAGCTTGTCGGACCTTTAATAAATTAAACTTATGCTCTTCCCCATGGCACATAATAATTGAACAATAACGCGTCAAAATTGCCAACATTAATTTTTTTTAACCTCAAAATTGTTCAAAAATATGAAACCCCGACATCCTATCTGCCAAAAAGTCATAAGTTACAGAGACCTGAATGGACGTACAACCTTTTATATTAACTCAACAGTGCGTGACTATAATGACGTGACGTTACGTCACATCCTTCAGACATGAAACTGGAACTTACATACTTAGTTAAAGATTACTATTTTGCACCTTACATCTTACACATAAGGTGTGTTTGGGCGTGCGTGTATTTAGATCCGTCGGTGTATAATGTTGCATACGATTATGCACCTTGCTCCTACGACATAAGGTTCAGCTTTACGTGTGAATGTGTGGAGATACGTCGTTGTGGAGTGAGGTGCGCGCGCGCACGTCAGCTGCAGTCGGTTCTGTCGAAGCTCCATTTGGGCTCATTACGCACGCACGCCGACAAAGGCGTAATCTGCGTAGGGTTGTCACGGTTTGATGTATTTTTAATTGGTTGTGCAGACTTTTGTAAACTAGTTTGACAATGGTGGTTTTAGGAAAAGAGAAAGAGAAAAACGCCCTACATTTTAATCTATAACCTAGTATAGTAATAGGAAATACACGAATAATCATAGTATAGATCCTTATTGCGACCTATATGTGCCTAGCAACGTAAAAATTTGAGCTGATACAATACAAGTACTCTTTATTTCTACACCTTAATAAAAGAAAACAATATAGGTACGACAGAGGTAAAAAGCAGTCGGGTCTCGTCGCTAAAAAGCGACCTCTTTCAGAAAACCTTTAGGTAGCTAAAGACAAATCAAAATGAAAAAAAAAGGTGAACTAATACGATGACTATAATATAATAAACTTAATTATGTCCGATATATTTTTGAACCAATCCTAAAATGAATGCGAAATGACTCAACGCGTATTGACATTCCAATTAAAAAATTCATAATATTTAAAAGCAAACCTCATTTCGTTAGCTTTTATGCTTGGAAGTTTGGAATGCTTCGTAATTTTACGTTTTATTTTTTATCTGTGGACTAGCCTTATTAAATTGTAAGATTACATTGAGATTGAGAGATATATTTCCATATAGGCACATACATACATAGTTGGGTTCACTCACACAGGAGAAATTGTATTTTTTTTTGCTGAATCGATTTTGGATAAAATAGGTAAGAAGATGGTCTGAGGCTCGTGAAGAACATAAGGTAAGTACATTTTGTTAATCATCAATCATAATATATTTTTTCTACTCCAGCACTTAAATGTGTCAATTAAATGACTGACAGTGATATCTAAAGCAATGTCATTTGAATGCTTTGTCTATAGGCTCATAAGATGACTGCTAGCAGTCATCTTATGAGTATAATACAACTGCTTTATTTTTTTTATAATACAATATACAATAATAACTCTTTTTTTTTATAATAACTCTTTTTTTTTTTTTTTTTTTGCAGCTGTCATAGAAAAAGTAATGTATGCAACAGCTCATAATTGGTTCTTAAAATTCTCGGGTCTTTTTTTACAAAACTCGACTACGTCTCGTTTTGTAACTTCGACCCTTGAATTTTAAGAACCCTTATTATATCACTGTTGCATAAACTACTATCCACGTAGACGAAAATACGAGCAGAAGCTAGTTTATAATAGGTATATTATTAGTAGGATGTATTAAAGTTGAGCTGTTGATTTTGATTTTGAAGTTGGCATCCCTACTGCGTGAGTGCACAAATGGGCGGCAGAACAATCTGTAGCAGCCCTAATAACAGCACTCGGCTCGCAATGGAAGCTTTCAGGGTTGGGCAAAATACTGGCTTCCACGTATTTGAAATACAAATTACAAAATACATTTTTAAAAGTATTTGAAATACAAAATACAAACTACTTTGGTGACGGGTATTTGAAATATGTGAGAACGCATCCATAGTGAATGCAACCTAATATGCGGTCTCTTTCGCACGGCGTTCTCTCGCTCTTCATTCGTGAATTCATAGAAATTAATGGCCGACTGAATGTAATAACTAAATTAACAATAAAGTGCTTTGTTAATAAATCGAAGTATCTTTTCTCAAATATCACAATTGGCGACGAGGACGTTCAATAAAATTAAGAATAATCAAATAATTGCAGTGAACAAATCATAAAATAAGTGTTATGTCGAACCCAGTGCTCGAACCGGCGTGACTGTCTATTGTTTCACGTGAAAAAGTAACCTACAAAATATACAAATGAGTAAAATCACAGAAGATAGTAGTCTTGAAGATATAATCGAAGAATTAAACAAAGGAAAAAGAGGTTGTATTTACTACTGTAACAAAGAACAACTACTACAATTAGCTAGCCACTTAAAACATGACAGTACTGATAAGACCGTGGATCAACTTCGGAAACTCATAAGCGAAAAACTCAAATCTCAAGACCAAAAAACACAAAAAACAATGTCACACAACGATACAAATATCAAACCGTTCGATGGCACAAATTGGGAAGCATTCGAAAAACAATTGCAATGCTTACTAATAGTAAACGACATTCAAGAAGAAAAGAAAGTGCCACTACTAATTACAAAATTAACCAGTACTGTTTTCGACAACATTCTTAACATTTGTGAACCAGTATCACCACTGACAAAGTCATATGATGAGTTGTGCAGTCTTCTAAAGAAAAATTATACAAATACAAAAGCTCCATCAATTAACAGAGTTGAATTCAGAAAGAGGAACCAAACGGCAAGTGAATCGATTGATCAATATATCACAGAATTACGGAAAATTGCCAGAACATGCGGATTCAAGGACATGGAAGATCAAATAAAAGAGAAATTTATTGACGGATTGACTTCAAATCCTATAAAGTTTGAATTATTAAAAAATTCAGAATTATCACTAGAAAAATTAGTTATCTTGGCTCGCAGCATTGAAGCAGCTTTGAAAACCACAGAGACTACAGAATCAAAAAACATAACACCAATGTTTAAGAACACCTCGGTTAATTATAGAAACACAAATACCAGACGAGGACTAGGCCGGGGCGGATTGGCAGGTGCAAATTCAAGAATGTGTTATTGCTGTGGAAAAACCAATCATATCCGTGCAGAGTGTTCACTTCAGAAGAAATATTGTTCGGAGTGTGGACGACAGGGGCATATATATAAGATGTGCCCGAACAACAAGATGCGACGGTCCACTAACATGGTCTCAACGGATGAGCACAAACCAGAAGATGAAGGCAATGAAGACGTTTTTGATGGCTCCTTAGCACCTTTGTTTCAAGAATATGAAGTAAGGTCACTAGGTGTAAGTAAAATACCGGCACAATATTTAACCTTGGACATAGATGGTGTAAATATAGATTTTGAACTTGACAGCGGGTCAGAGGTTACTGTAATACCTATCAATTATGTAAAAAAATATTTCCCACAGAAAGAAATAAAAAAATGTAACACAGTTTTTAAAAATTTTGATCAAAGTTTATCACAACCCATAGGTATTATTGAGGATCTTAAAATAACATTTAACGGAATTTGTATTAAATCCACTAGCTTTGTGGGAAAAGAAGTGATGCCCTGTATATTAGGTCGGGATTGGTTATACCAACTAAAGCAATGGCCACTTAAATTAAAGGGCCAAGAAGAAGAAAAATCACAATACTTTAATACTCAAGAATGTAACCTTATTAAAACTGTTTCAGAGGCAGAACTATTAATTAAAAGGAAGTTCGCAGAAGTATTCTCACCTGGCTGGGGGAACTTTGAAGGCGAGGAAATAACTTTAAAACTGAAACCAGGTGCCACTCCCAAATGTCTACCGGTAAGGCGGGTGCCTTTTTCTCTTCGAGACAAGGTAAAAAATGAAATCTCTAGATTATTGGCTAATGGAAGAATAGAACCCATAGAACATAGTCAATGGGGAACCCCAGTTGTTCCAATTTTGAAACCCGATGGGTCAGTGCGTCTGTGTGGAGACTATAAGTTAACCCTTAACCCTAACCTAGAGATTGACCATTATCCGCTACCACATGTAGAGGAAATCTTTAATTGTTTAAAGGATGGACGATACTTCTGCGAACTAGATCTGAAAGAGGCTTATTTGCAAGCCCCACTAAGCAAAGAGTCACAAGAATGCACCACAATTGTGACAGAGTTAGGAACTTTTAAATACAAATATCTTCCATATGGTGTGAACACCGGCCCTGGATCTTTCCAAAGATTAATGAGCAACAAATTGGCAAACATTCCTAATGTAATAGTATTTATAGACAATATATATATGTCGGGCAAAGATCTTGATTCCACCATGGAGACACTATGTAAAGTACTAGAAAAATTAAAACAGTGTGAATTTAAACTTAAACCAGAAAAATGTAGGTTTTTTCAAAACCATATTGATGTGTTCAGTTATAGGATAAATAGTAATGGAATAAGTGTAATAAAAAAAAATATTGACCCCCTGCTGAGAACACCGCCGCCAACAAATTTAACATTATTAAAATCATTTCTAGGTAAAATAAATTATTATTCGCGTTTTTTAAAGAACATGGCTGGCATTTTAACACCCCTGTATGACTGTACAAAGAAAAATAAATTTGAATGGACACCTCAGTGTGAACAAGCGTTTAATGTAATCAAGTTAAAACTAGCTTCAGTTCAAAATTTAAGACACTATGATCCAGATTTGCCCTTAATATTAACATGTGATGCATCAGATGTTGGGGTGGCAGCGGTGATCTCAAACAGGGAATCAAATGGTACTGTCAGACCAATTGCATTCGCCAGTAAGAAACTGAGTTTAGCAGAACAAAGGTATTCAGTTATAGATAAAGAAGCGCTCGCAATCATATTTGGTGTGACTAAATTTTATAACTATACTTATGGGCGCAGTTTTGAACTGGAAACAGACAATGCAGCCTTAGTCAGAATATTTGGTCCTAACAAGTCAATACCAAAAATGGCTGCTAAAAGATTGCAGCATTACGCAATATTTTTGTCTGCATTTAAATATAAGATAAGACATATTAAAACAAACCTTAACCCTGCAGATTATATGTCTCGCACCGTCGAGGAGAGCCAAAATGATGTAGAATTACATAAACTATGTAAAGAAGGGGATATTGGAAATACATTTTATACAGATAGTAGCGAATTAGAAGTGCTAGATTGGAAATTAATAAAGAAAGAAACAATAAAGGATTGTAATCTGTCAACTGTAATACGTTATTTAGTAGATGGATGGCCAAGTAAGGAAATGATAGATCCTAATTTATTACCATACTTCAACCGAAAGGATGAAATTAGTACGGATAGGGGTTGCCTATTTTGGGGCTATCGTATCATAATTCCACATTCACTACAAGACAAGGTATTACAGGAGACACATAAAAGCCACTTCGGGATTGTAAAAATGAAAGAAATAGCCCGGTCATACTTTTGGTGGCCTGAACTCAATAAACAGATAGAGCAAATTACCAAAAATTGCATGGCTTGTCTAAGTAATAGTAAAAATCCAACAAAAATTGTAAAATTGTGGCCAGTAGCGCCATCTACTTGGTACAGACTTCATGCCGATTTTATTGGACCATATAAATAAAAGATGTTTCTGGTAATTATTGATAGTTATTCAAAATGGGCAGAGGCCTTTATCATGAATGATATAACCACTAAAACCACAATAGAAGTTTTTAAAAATGTATTTGCTAGGTATGGTTACCCACATCAGCTGGTTACAGACAATGGCACAAGTTTCACCAGCGCCGAATTTAAACAGTTTTGTAATTTAACTCAAATTAAACATACATTCTCACCACCTTACCATCCAGCCACTAATGGCGCGGCAGAGAAATTTGTAGAAACATTTAAAAGTCATATAACTAAAATAATGGACAGTGGGTACAACATAACAACAGCAATGAATCTCTTTTTGGCAGATTATCGTTCCACACCGCACAAAAGCAATGGCGTGACGCCAGCGCGATTAATGCTGGGGAGAGAGCTTAGGAACAGATTTTCACTGTTGCGACCACCTCCTGTATCTTGTATACAATATGAAAATAAAATCAAACAAAATAATTATAGTAGTGGTGACCGCAGTGTAGATTTTAAAATAGGACAGAGTGTTATGGTTAGAGATTACAGGAAGGGATGCAAACCATGGATTAAGGGAATTATAGTCCAGGAGTCTGTACCCGGAGCAACATATTTAGTTGATGTCAATGGTTCGGTATGTAAAAGACATGTTAACCAAATGCTTGAATGTGGAGAGCAGGATGTTAACTGTGATGTGTAGAATAAGTTACATTTCTGTATCATATTTAATATGTTAGGTTTAAGCTGTACACTTACTTAAGTATTAAAGGCGGGGAGAGTGTGAGAACGCATCCATAGTGAATGCAACCTAATATGCGGTCTCTTTCGCACGGCGTTCTCTCGCTCTTCATTCGTGAATTCATAGAAATTAATGGCCGACTGAATGTAATAACTAAATTAACAATAAAGTGCTTTGTTAATAAATCGAAGTATCTTTTCTCAAATATCACAAAATACAAAATACAAATTACAGTGTTTAAAATAATGTATTTCAATTACAAAATATACCTTTATTTATTTTTTTGTTTAGCATTTAGTTTTAACGTTAACGAAAATCCTTTCATATAAACTTATAGGGTCATTGCGCTAGTTTTCGTCCAGCTCTAGTTTACGTCCACTTGACGAAATTTGAATATATACCTACATTCCTGCACAAATTTGGACTGATTTCAATCCTTATGTCTAAGGCGTCTAAGCAATATATCTGTCTACATATAACAATGATATTTCGCAAAAAGGAAGCGCTGGTGGCCTAGCGGTAAGAGCGTGCGACTTGCAATCCGGAGGTCGCGAGTTCGAACCCCGGCTCGAACCAATGAGTTTTTCGGAACTATGTACGAAATATCATTTGATATTTACCAGTCGCTTTTCGGTGAAGGAAAACATCGTGAGGAAACCGGACTAATTCCAATTACGGCCCTAGTTTACCCTCTACCCTGAAAATAGAAAGTACAAGTAGGTACCTAAGTAGGTACTCAAAGGTATAGGTAATCTAGGTACTAGTTTTCATTTAATTTAGTTCGTAAAGGTATAGCGTTCCAAATCGAACTACACCAGCATTGCAGCAGTCTTGCAGCTCGATATAATTGCCGACTGCTATCCAATGCGATCCGAAATCCGAGCAGAAATATCAATTAGTCGGCAGCAATGTCGTCAGCACTCGCCAGCAATGCCACTCTAAGGTAATTTTATCCTAGTCTGTAGGTAGTAATACTAGTAATGTCGCACGCAAGGACCGGAAAACCCCTCTTTACGCTTAATCCTATCCATTCGGTAACCCAATCAATTCGGTTACCTTATCATTCGGTAACCCTATCATACTGTTACCTGATTGTAACGGTAAGCTTATTGAAACGGTAACCTTAACCGTTAACTGAGTTAATCTCAAAACCCCATCGCGTTAGGGTTTTTGTTAGGGGTTTTTAACCGGTTTTTATTCAGTTATGGTAACCTTTATTATCGGTTGCTTATTGGTTTGCTACATTCGTATTTAGTGATGTGCCGTCAGTCAAATACTAAGAAAAAATGTTAACAATAAATTAACTATTTTATAATAGTTTATTTTGTTATTTTTGTCAATTTTCTTAATTTTGCTTATTTTAATGTTTTTGTGTATTTTACTTATTTTGTTTATTTTGTATTTTTTTTTTGTTTATTTTACTTATTTCATTTATTTTATTTGTTATTCATTTTGTTAATTTTATTAATTTTATTTATAGTATTTACTGTATTTATTGTATTTATTGTATTTATTGTATTTATTGTATTTATTTTATTTATTTTACTTATTTTATTTATTTTATTTATTTTATTTATTTTATTTATTTTATTTATTTTATTTATTTTATTTATTTTATTTATTTCATTTATTTTATTTATTTTATTTATTTCATTTATTTCATTTATTTCATTTATTTCATTTATTTCATTTATTTCATTTATTTCATTTATTTCATTTATTTCATTTATTTCATTTATTTCATTTATTTCATTTATTTCATTTATTTCATTTATTTCATTTATTTCATTTATTTCATTTATTTCATTTATTTCATTTATTTCATTTATTTCATTTATTTCATTTATTTCATTTATTTCATTTATTTCATTTATTTCATTTATTTCATTTATTTCATTTATTTCATTTATTTCATTTATTTCATTTATTTCATTTATTTCATTTATTTCATTTATTTCATTTATTTCATTTATTTCATTTATTTCATTTATTTCATTTATTTCATTTATTTCATTTATTTCATTTATTTCATTTATTTCATTTATTTCATTTATTTCATTTATTTCATTTATTTCATTTATTTCATTTATTTCATTTATTTCATTTATTTCATTTATTTCATTTATTTCATTTATTTCATTTATTTCATTTATTTCATTTATTTCATTTATTTCATTTATTTCATTTATTTCATTTATTTCATTTATTTCATTTATTTCATTTATTTCATTTATTTCATTTATTTCATTTATTTCATTTATTTCATTTATTTCATTTATTTCATTTATTTCATTTATTTCATTTATTTCATTTATTTCATTTATTTCATTTATTTCATTTATTTCATTTATTTCATTTATTTCATTTATTTCATTTATTTCATTTATTTCATTTATTTCATTTATTTCATTTATTTCATTTATTTCATTTATTTCATTTATTTCATTTATTTCATTTATTTCATTTATTTCATTTATTTCATTTATTTCATTTATTTCATTTATTTCATTTATTTCATTTATTTCATTTATTTCATTTATTTCATTTAATTTATTTTATTTTATTTATTTTATTTATTTTATTTATTTTATTTATTTTATTTATTTTATTTATTTTATTTATTTTATTTATTTTATTTATTTTATTTATTTTATTTATTTTATTTATTTTATTTATTTTATTTATTTTATTTATTTTATTTATTTTATTTATTTTATTTATTTTATTTATTTTATTTATTTTATTTATTTTATTTATTTTATTTATTTTATTTATTTTATTTATTTTATTTATTTTATTTATTTTATTTATTTTATTTATTTTATTTATTTTATTTATTTTATTTATTTTATTTATTTTATTTATTTTATTTATTTTATTTATTTTATTTATTTTATTTATTTTATTTATTTTGGAGTCCAAAATAATACTGTAATCGTTCACTTAGGTTTTCAATTTTAGCTTAAGGACCCAAAGTGCAATATTGTTTGAATTGACAATAAGCAAAGTTACCGGCAAAAAAACTTGTTTGTGCTGGAGACTTCATAGACCGCCCATGCCAACCACGGTTATTCAATAATAAGTTGAATTTAAGTCTGCGTAAAGATTACAATCGTTTGAACTGGTTCAAAACCTTATTATGAGGTAACAGAATCGACTGGGTTTTTATTTCGGTTACCGGTAACAGGGGTTAACTCGATCTGATACGGTTACCGAATCAAAGTGTTACCTTATCAGACGGTTACCGTTATGGTAGGGGTTTTTATAACCACTTCTAAAATAACCCTATGAAAAACCCCGGTTAAGGTAACCGGTTCCGGTCCCTGGTCGCACGAAATACTGTGCAGTAATGGGTGATGTAGTCTGAATGGGAACGGCAACTTTAAGCTCTGCTTGCACGCTGGTAAACCGAGAACATTATCAAACCAATGTATTATGTATGTAACTGTCAGATAGCAATCTCATTCCAATATCGTGCACGTATTCAACCTACGACTATATGTTTAGTAGTCGTGACGTGTATGAAACATGCGAGCCATGTTACCGACTAAAAACATTACGAATCGTTTACCATTATACCTCTATTTGACACGCACAAAATACCTTTCCAGCGACCGGGAGTCGTAAAAAAGACTTAAAATTTCATCGAAATCGTTAGAGCTTCTGAGAAACGAAATTACATAAATAATGATATAAACGAGCTATAGAAAGGTTACATGCCGACATTTAGCTTAAATCGATATTTGAATGTCGTAAAAAGTCGCGTGCGAGGTAAAATGTTAAAATTGTACAGTCAAGTAGACAGTTTAAAAGGTTGGGTAGGGTACAGTCAAATAATTTAATTTCAGTACAATTTCGTACCTTTTTTATCCCTTTTTTGTAAAGTCAGCTAAAAATGTCGTCCATTTCACCCGGGCTGTAGATAAGGATCGATCGCTGACTTATTTATCAAAGTAGACTTAGTTATGCAGTTGGTAAAGACAACACAAACATACCTACCTATCTAACAGGTTTTAAAATTCATAAACCTTCCTATTGACTTTGCCGTAGTCGGCTAAAAATATCCGCTTTCACTTCAAAACGTATATTTCTCTCTCAATTGCATTACTGCTATTAGTTATACTTAAACCTATAAATTGAGCAAATCTCCTTCCAGCACGACTCAAAGGAAGATCTTCATAAATCCACCGTCAATTTGAACCTTATTTATAATACAATAAGGTTGAAACAAGATACGCCTAGCATGCCTAATAGTTCTGAATGCCGTGATGGTACGTGCTTCGCGTTGTAGTTTATTTGTATCCCATCCTGCTCGCACTTAAGGAAACCAAATATGTGGAGGAAAAGGAAGGAAGGCTGTCGTGTGAGAATGCAGTCGGGGACCAAATAAAGAACATTGTAGCTCTGGAGCAAAAAAATGAACTGATAAGAGCATCGTGACCGGGCGAGGGATTCGAAGAAAATAATTTAAGTCTTTGAAAGCGACCGCGGAGACGTGAAATAGGTACCTACATTTTGAAAATTGAGACGCGTTAAATATGTCTAATTGAGTTTTAAACACGCGCTGCCACAAAAAGTTGCTGCCATACAATCGAAATTACGCTCTCATTATAAAACAACATGCCTAAATTACATAAAACTTGGCATGAATATTTAATTACATATTAAGGTACGTCCTAACATCTGGTAGGTACCTACTAAACAATTTTCCTTGCTAAAAATTGCCAAGCACCTATAAAGAAAATAGAGCAATTAGAAGATTTGTATGTAAAAAATGCTACTCGCTCTATTTCTCTGTAAGTATGTATTTAGAAAAAAAATCTTTTGATAAATATATGTGACTTGAATGTTCATGTCAAATTTCATGTTATTTCAGAATGTCTCTTTAAATTAAAATGAGAGCGTAGCCCCGATTGTATGGTGGCGGCTATGTTCGTATGCCTCTTAAAGGTCTTGAAAGGGACCGCGGACACTTGAAATACCCGCTTCTGAAAATTAAGACACGTTAAATGCCTAATTTGTTAAAATGGTTTAAGAGAAAAACATAAGTGTGTTTGGCACATTTCTGTTGGTCGTTGAAGACGGTTTGAGAAACTGCTTTTTGTGCTAAGTGCGAACCTTAGGCTACCGCGGAAATCGAAGATCGCAAATTGCAGGCATTTTTCTCTGTCACTCTAATTACGCCTTCATTAGAGTAAAAGAGAAAGATCCCCGCGATTTGCGAATTTCGGTTGGTTTTCGCGGTAGCCCCTCTGCTGCCGAGTTCTGTTTTTATATACGAGATACTAAAATACCACTACGACTGCCCAATATTCTGTGATTTTAGTATTGAGATACAGACAGACTTATATTGCACTTCAATTCATGAGGTAAGCAAAACTATCATACCATACCTAGCTATATATCTCAAAATGTACGGCTAATATTTTTAGTAGAGATGCCCCGAATTGTGAATTTGGCCGAATACCGAATATATGGCCCCCCTTTCGGCCGAATACCGAATATTCGGCGACCGCATATTCGGCATGACATGCGAACATTTTGAGTCACAATTATTATGAAAACTGTTCGTCATCAAAGTACCTACAACGTTTGTTAGGATATATTTTTATGTTGAACAGAATCAAATTAATGTAGTTAGAGTCAATCAAATCAGACCCATAATAAAAATTAAATATTTTGGAATCAACAAATGCTCTAATACGCGGATTAGACTTTCGCGCGAGCCACGAGACGAGCCGCGAGCCGCGCCACGAGACGCGAGTCCACCGCTTACACTCGCGTTCGGCTTGTCATTCGGTTATAAACCTTATGCCGTGCCGTTAGTGTTTAAATTATATTAGCTCGACGAGCTTGCGAGCCACGAGACGAGCCGCGAGCCCACCGCTTATACTCGCGTCTCGTGGCGCGGCTCGCGGCTCGTCTCGTGGCTCGCGCGAGAGTCTAATCCAGGGGTAAAACGTGCCTTCGTATTTGACTACTTTCCAAGAATACATTTTAAATATTAAATAAGTATACCTAGTTTTTGGTAATTTTTATGTGTAATTTTTCTTTTTCGGTAGGTGCAACAGATATTCGGTATTCGGCCGAATAGTAGGCAACATTCGGCCGAATACCGAATATTCGGCAAAGTGGCCGAATAGGCCGACTACCGAATAGTTGCCGAATATTCGTGGCATCTCTAATTTTTAGTGTGATGTCACGAGATTCTATACAGTATCACAATTTACTTATTGATAATAATACTCCAATACCATCCGAGTAATGCCGTCTATGATATTATGATGTACATAAATGTATAAATTTCTAAATTCTTATACATGAAAAACTAATCACAACTTAAAACCAAACCGAAGAAATCCTAACTAAACATGTTCAAAGTAAAAAAAACACTTCACTTGAAACCCGAGCCCATATTTATTCTGCCTTGGCGCGTTGTTTAAAAAAACACAACGCTTTTAGAATAAGAATCGGTTTTTGGACTCTAATGTATGATAATACGGTAACCTTATTCTGAGAGTGCCCGACACTATTCCAGTGGATCACAAGACAGGCATGCGAGTCCAACCCTCAACAGAAGACTGCTCAAGGTAGTCAAGGTATGGTCTAAAAACCGTGAAGCTTACAAACACGAAAACAAGCGATAAAACACAGAAAAACAATCAATTGTGATACCTTTATTGATGGTTATTTACCTACGAGGATTGTGTGAGACATAATACCTATAGGTAGGGGAGGGTGGGGTTCAACGTGCCGCGGGTAGGTTGTGCCGATGAGAATATCTCAAAGAGGAAAAGAGATAGACATATTCCGTTGTTGCGTCGAAAACTGCTTTACCCACGCGCATATTCGGCGGCCATTTTAGTTGCGTCAGCGCCGCGGTCTGAGTAGCTCGCCGCCACGTGCCTTCCCGGTGCTACGTAAGTAAATATTTTCTTGTTTATGTTTTTTGGTCTGTTTCTGTCATTTTGCAACCTATTGTTTTAAGTGTGTGGATAAAGTGTTGACAGTTTATTAAAGAATCGTGAGGATAATGTGTAATAACGCTGTGTTCAACTTGTTTTTTGATATCGGTTTGTTAGTTGTTGTGTTGCTAAGGGGGTTAAAAGTGCCGATGGTTGGAGGTACATTGTGCCGCGGCACAACGAACCCCGTTTAGGGCACAACTAACCCCACATGAATCTAATTATTATTTGTATTGTTTTTAGGATGAGAGTTTACAAAAGGAAGACAAATAGGGGTACCACTTCTCAAGACTTACTCCAAAAAGCCGCTGAAGCTGTTATAAATGACGGGCGAAAATTAAAAACTGTAGCTCGTGAACTGGAAATATGCTATGCTACATTACAAAGATATGTCAAGAAACTTCAGCTCGGACAAACTCCTACAGTTGGATATATCCGTAAGTTGGTGTTCAATGCTGAAGAAGAGGCGGTCTTAGCTTCGTATTTATTAAGATGCTCCACAATTTACTTCGGTCTTTTACCTGAACAGGTTAAAAAGCTTGCTTATGAATGCGCTTTAAAATTCAATAAAGAAAATATTCCCCCGTCGTGGCATAAAAACCGCATGGCTGGTAAAGACTGGTTTACAAACTTCATGTAGAGAAATCCGACTCTTTCCATAAGGACTCCAGAAGCTACAAGCGCAGGACGGGCGACGTCGTTTAATAAGCACAATGTTAGCAATTTTTTCGATAAACTTGGCAGCGTACTTGACAAGTACCACTTCACCCCTTCACGAATTTGGAATTTAGACGAAACAGGTGTTACAACAGTCTTGAAGCCGAAAAAAATTATTGCTAAAAAGGGTGTGAAGCAAGTGGGTGCCATCGTATCTGCAGAGCGTGGTACATTAGTGACAGTGGAATTGGCGGTGAGTGCAATAGGAAACAGCATACCACCCATGTTTATTTTTCCGCGCCTGAAATTCAAAAGCATCTTTATCCGTGACGGCCCAATGGAGTGTATTGGAGCTGGCAATAGCTCAGGGTGGATGACAAGCAAAGAATTTCTAGTATATTTAGATCACTTCATAAAATACACTAAACCTACCGCTTCAGAACCAGTGCTATTGCTTCTAGACAACCATGCATCCCATATCGACATCGAAGTGATTGAGAAAGCGAAGAACAATTCAGTGATTATGTTATCTTTTCCGCCGCATTGCACTCACCGCCTTCAACCACTCGATGTGGGCATCAATGGCCCATTCAAAGCATATTGTGCCAAAGCACAAGAAAACTGGCTTCGTAATAACCCCGGCAAAGTGATGTCTATCTACGAAATTCCAGGCATGGTAAGATATGCTTGGCCTTTGGCATCGACTCCTACAAATATCACAAACGCTTTTAAGAAAACTGGCGTTTGGCCATATGATCCAAACATTTTTACAGATAATGATTTTGCACCGTCTTTTGTTACCGATCGTCCAGAGCCAGAAAATGAATCCATAGATCTCGCGAATCAACCTGGCCCATCAGGACTGCAACAAACGACTAACGAATCTACAGCGTCTAGCCCAGATGTTTTTCAAGAATCTTCGGAGCAAAATTCTCAAACTGGTGTTTGCAATATCAGACATATAAGCACCACAGAACAGACCGAAACGGAACCAGACCTATCCTTTGCAGCTCATGATGACGAACCACAACCAGGAACATCTAAAGATGCCCCTTTCTTACCAGAAAGTATTAGACCACTACCCAAAGCTCCACCTCGAGTGGTAACAGGGCGTAAACGAAGAATCAGAAAGAGTGCCATTCTTACCGACACCCCAGAAAAGAATGCGATAGCCGAAGAACAAGCAAATAAGAAAAAAAAAGTGGAAACAGTTACAAGCAAGAAAGGGAAAGGAAAGGGAAAAAGTACCAAAAAGAAAACAAAAAATAACGCAAAAAAAACAGGAAACAAATCAGCAAAAAGAAAAGTATTGCAAGAAACAGATGAAGAAGATGACGATGAATGCTATTGTCTTATTTGTTGTGACTCCTATTCTAACTCGCGACCAGGAGAGGAGTGGATACAATGCACTATATGCAAACACTGGGCACATTCAAAATGCACCACTGATGAAAATTGCACGATATATACTTGCCCAAATTGCTTTTCTGATTTTTCTGACTCAATCGAATAATAAAAATAATATAACTTTGTAATATCTAATAAGATACTACCTCAGGTTTACCTTATAGACTGATTTATGACTGATTAACGTTATGTAGATTTTTTAAATAAGGTAACATATGATATCCTGTTGAGATATATAAATTACTACATTAGCAAATGTGTGTTACAAGAAGAAACTTATGTTTATTTTGTTAATTTAGAAAAATAATTGCTAAATATTAAGTTTAATGTTTATTTTTTGAAGTTTTTGTTTCAAATAGACAAGTTGCTCAGTTGATCTCATTAAAAAAGTACAATGTTTTTACATATATACATTTGTGTAAGTTACTAGTTGTTAATTTTTTGATAAATACACGCTATTATTAAATTACACATTTTATTGCTGTTTTAAAACCCAAAAAGTCTACTTTAACATATTATAAATATAAGCGGCACAACTTACCTCATCATCGACACAACCCGCCCCTTGATGGGGTAAGTTGTGCTCCTCTGACTTTTTGTATAACATTGCTCATAATTTAATTAACTACGCATATGATTAAAGACAGCCCATTGTTTCAAAAACTACATAATATTTCACATAACATACTTCAAAAAAGATATTTTTTACTTAGATAATGCGGAAGATATCTTGCGTTTTAGTGAAATCGGCACGTCGAACCCCGCCCTCCCCTACATATTGCTGAGACTGACACAAGCAAGAGTGATAGAGAGGCAATAACGTATTTTTTTTTCAGTGGTAGGCAAGGCCCTGTGATTTGCTCGGGAAGCGTTCGCCTCACCTCCGAGAATGAGAGGCAGAATACATGGCGTGGACTTATTAGAATGCTTAGCCGACACATAACACTCCTCTGTTTAAACACTAGTGCTGGCAGTGTGTTTCCTAAGACTTTAGGTGGACTATTCTTGGTTCTTAAAGGTTTAAAAGGAATCCTTATACTTCGTTATCTGAATTTTTTATTAATAGAATCATTCAATATCGTAAATTGCATCTGTCTTACTCATCATAATAATATCAGCTTCCCTTTAGTACCGTTTGGTAACTAAAATTTCGTAACCAACTACCTACATCTTATTTTACGCTCATTTTAAGTATGTTTTATAGGTATAGTATAGTAGGTAGGTAACTTGATACGACTTTTTAGTATTGTATACTTACATAAATAATATAAAGGAGAATATGCCTGGTACCGTCTGTTTTTGACCAAGCGCCTAGCTGTCCAATGAAACCGCGACGCGACGTCGGACCGCAAAATTACGTCGCTTTTAGAGCCCCGCACATCATGTGGTAACGCCATAAATTTCGTCCGACGACCCTTTATGCTGCGGCAAACTACAGGACGCTGTTATGCGAAAGGATAAGATACATAGGTATATGTGTTGTTTGCCATGGTAAAAAAACCGATTTGCATCAAATTACTTTGAAGCTTTGAACTCCACGGGATAAAATGCAACATATCCGAGCGAGTATGTACTTATGGCGTTATTCATAAACGTCTGCTAAGTTAATCAGCTGATGATCGTCGTTTGTCCCTCTCTATAGCATAACGACAGATAGGGACAAACGACGATCATCAACTGATTAAGTTAGCAGCCGTTTAGGTATGTATAACGCTATTAGTGTATACTTACTTATGAAAATCCTTCAAGGTATAAGGCGTGAGTTACGTTACCACAACTTTACCAATTTAAAATGAAGTTGGGAAGGACATGTTGCTAGGCAGGTTATTATGGCAGGTGGGCCAAAAGGCCGCTTGCAGACGAAAGGAGTGCCTGGCGTCCGTTGGCTCTTTGGGTGGACGACATTCGGAAGATAGTGAGTCACTGCTGGATGATTAATAGTTAGATTTGCCCAGACAGACAGATGACGACGATTTAACACAAATCGGCTTCTACATATATATATCTCCATCATCATCTGTCCCTTCGTCTTATGATTTATCCAGGGGTCATCAAATTGGTACAATTGCGGCTCTTTCAGTCACCCAAAAATTAACCCTTGAGACTTCCTACACAACCGATAGCAAGTTTGCGGCTCTGAGCTTCGTAAAACTGGAAATTTCTACAGGAGTTGGCTCTTTTTCTCAAAGTTTGCCGACCCCTGATTTAAGTAAACAACTCAGTATTGTAAACTTCTAGTTTAAGAGAAATTGTAATTTAAAACCCCGAAGAGCCTTTTAGCAAGTACGGAGAAGATCTATTTACATGGTAATAACCACGTACCTACAGTCGGCCGTCTTGCCAAACTTGGTGGCGTGTCTAACAGTATGGTAATCGGTCACATACATGGTTAGAACAAGTTTCTATAATTTCCAGCCAAAGAAATCGCTTTTCGGTGAAGGAAAACATCGTGAGGAAACCGGAGACATTCCAAGGCCTCCCATTTTCTTCGTGCCATTGTGTCCTAGTCTTAGCCACAACTTAACAATTACGAACGACTTTCATTGAATCCAAGTACAATAACATTTTGACTCGCATTGTGTCGTACAATGCCGACTTTATGAAATATTCAATCGATTCCTCTTTGTACACAACTCACTTCCAAAACGTCTTGAGAACATCTTGGGAAGGTTACAATGGGATAATTTTACGACTTTATTCGTTTAAGTTAGATTCAGTATTGTAGGCGATCTTAAAGGTTACAATCAGAGATGCGATTTATTTGAAATACTTCTATTTAAAATGCAAATACAAAATGCAAAATACCTATTTTGTATTTTGCATTTAAATGCCTTTTAGTAAAAACCATTTTGTATTTTATTTGAAATACTTTTCGAGATGTATTTTGCATTTTTAATATTCATTTCAAAATGCAAAATACTTTGTGATTAAGTTTAGCCAACATTACCAGTCAAACAAAATGAAATGAACGAATGACGCTTGTATTGCCGAATTTGACCGATAGAGGCGCCTGCTAGCCATGCGCGCCCTTTTTAGGGTTCCGTAGCCAAATGGCAAAAAACGGAACCCTTATAGATTCGTCATGTCTGTCTGTCTGTCTGTCCGGCCGTATGTCACAGCCACTTTTCTCCGAAACTATAAGAACTATAGTGTTGAAACTTGGTAAGTAGATGTATTCTGTAAACCGCATTAAGATTTTCACACAAAAATAGAAAGAAAACAATACATTTTTGGGGTTCCCCATACTTCGAACTGAAACTCAAAAATTTTTTTTTCATCAAACCCATACGTGTGGGGTATCTATGGATAGGTCTTCAAAAATGATATTGAGGTTTCTAATATCATTTTTTTCTAAACTGAATAGTTTGCGCGAGAGACACTTCCAAAGTGGTAAAATGTGTGTCCCCCCCCCCCTGTAACTTCTAAAATAAGAGAATGATAAAACTAAAAAAAATATATGATGTACATTACCATGTAAACTTCCACCGAAAATAGGTTTGAACGAGATCTAGTAAGTAGTTTTTTTTTTATACGTCATAAATCGCCTAAATACGGAACCCTTCATGGGCGAGTCCGACTCGCACTTGGCCGCTTTTTTTCTTCTTTGGTCAGAGTGCGCGTCTTATAGCCGTTTAGAGTTTAGACTCGCGGCTCGGCTCGCGGCGCGTCTCGTGGCTCGCCTCGACACACTCGCATTCGGCTTGTCATTCGGTTATAAACCTTTTGCCGTGCCGTTAGTCTGTGCGGAAAGAGAAGAGTCGTGGAATGTATTAGGCCCCATACATTCCACGACTCTTCTCTTTCCGCACAGACTCTAGTGTTTAAATTATATTAGCTCGACGAGCTTGCGAACCACGAGAGTCTAAACCGGCTATTTATGTCTGACTAGTGTCAATGTCAAACGAAAACGACGAACATTATCTATTCTATGGCTATTCTCATGATAAATACCTAAAATAAATAAAAATATCTGAGATTTCGTCAAAAGGTATTTTATTTTGAAAAAGTATTTTGAAAATACCTATTTTGCATTTAGCATTTGAAATACAAAACGCAAAACTATTTGGTATTTTGCATTTGAAATAGTAAATCTGAAAAGTATTTTGCATTTTGTATTTAAATGCTTTTTTAAAACCATTTTGTACATCTCTGGTTACAATACACTTACAATTTTGTGTTATTCTTTTGGTTTTATGTTATCGCAAATGCAAACCAGAATTAGTGTAAACTCTTCATCTGTGCCAAATGTTGTAATCGAAGGAGACGGGCTGCCTGACAATAAACGGATACTAGCGGTGCCACAAGCCCTTTGCCAACCCTTTCTAAGTATATACAAGGATGCTTCATACATTATTGACAAGGATTCATTTTGATGTGGTCTTCTGGCAACTCCAAATTCCAATGAGATCACATTTCGCGGTGCTCCTAGCTCTGTAATTTTGGTTGTATTATAGGCATATTTTATACTGGTTTCTCCGAGATAAGTGCACAACTAGCGTATTTAATTACAACCCTTGGAGACACATCTCTGCTAAGGTTTTGTACTGTCCAAAAAGTCGTATAAATCTTTAGTAAAGAAACGACTTTATATTATTCACTGTTTGTAGCTCGTATATCCCGCTATTATACTGATTTACTCCGTATTTGTACTGGCTTATTTCTAAAGTTATACTTACTTTGTGATGTGCTTTATGTTTCAATAGCTTTCTTTACCAGGTAGAATTTGCTGTCCAAAAAACCCGATTCCTTCTCGATTTTAATAAATTGCTATTACTTATTTTAAGACTTTCATTTGTGTCTTTATGTGGTTTTTGTGGTGTTTTGTCGAATGACTGAGATTCCTTTAACCTTGTAAGGCCCACGCTCGAAGCTTGAGGACCGCCGCCAATCGCTGCTTTATCGAGGAAATTACCAATGTATTGTTTTATAATTTAGAACCGTATTTATTGGAGCGAGCAACACAAACACAGGCGAATGAGAACAAAATTACATCATTTAGACATAATTTTGTCAAATGTGAGTTTAAATTGGCCTCTGATCTGAGGCTTTTTTATGGATTTTTTTCGCCATACCTATGTTATATGAACACAGCCTGTATGAACAATAACATTTGGCGAAAAAAGTTTTGTGCCATAAATTAACCCTTTTTCGGTATCACTGTGTTCGACTATCACAGTCCTTTGTCCGGGAAATGGTCGCCACGTCTTTCCGGCTTTAGTTTGCAAATCGGCTTTGACCCACTTTTAAATATTCGATTGACGTCAAACTCGCACGTGATCTGAATAGGTACCTTTATTTTACGTTTAAGCAGTTTTAATTATACAATACGATACATCACCAGTATACAAATAAGTATTTGATTCCTGGGCCACTTCGTGCCTTGTCACAGTGACAATCAATATACAAGTAAAAAGCCAGTGTTCAACCTGGATCTCGGGCATCGATCCGCGTCCACCACATCCGCCCATCGACACCTAGGCCGACCGGTCTAAAGGCGTGCTGCATCGTAAGTTATCTATATTTAGCAAAAAAATCAAAAGTTCAAAAACAAAAAGTTCAACCACTGTTTTTTTCATGCTAAGCAATTTTGCTAAGGATTTCATGCTAAAGAAATAAATATGTTAAGCAAGTACAGTAAACATACAAACAGGGATTTTGAAGCTAAATATTTTCATAATGATGTACATACTCTTGCTACGTGAGCAACTTTAAAATCCGAAATAAAAACATAAATGCAACCGGACACTGACTGTTAAGGATGTTAAGTAACGTAAATGGTCTGTAAACGTTCAGCGAATATTTTAGCCATGATTACTGGCTAGTTTATGGGCATAAATGTAAGCAACTATGTGTCCTTTATTATTGAATAAAGATATTTGTATTTGTATTTTTTTTGTATTTGAGATTACTGCCCATTAAAACTTAAAGGGTTACGTTACAAATAGGGCTTGCAATTCGAATATTCGAATATTCGAATTTGTCGAATATTCGACCTGTTTTGATATTCGAATATTCGGCCGCTCAGGTTTCGAATATTCGAATATTTTTTATTACTATAAAAAAATCTATGTCATCCGCTGTAGTTACAGTTTCTGTATGTTTTACGGGTATTTACAGTGAATGAGGAACGGTAGGTACCCAAATACGAAGGAAATAATATTTTTACTGTATTCCTCTTCGTGAATACAGTGAAACCTAACTCAATTTAAAAGAAAACGAAATCAAAAAGTATGTTATTTTTACGGTGCGTAAGTTTTAAGTTAAAGGGTCATTCTGTTTATTCAGTACAAGCGTACGTTAAGCGAATTTTTGAAGTCTAAACCTTGCCACTTATCGCAATTCTCAAATTTAATCATACCAAACCTGCCCAACTTGGTAATCTAACCATGCACCTTTAGCTGACGAATAATTCACCCAGTACTCAACTAACTTTTTCCCTTAAATGTTCCAATATTATATAATTAGCCGACCATTAGGAATAGTAACTTGCCAAAACAAATAAAGTCAATAAATATTCATAATACAATGAAATTAAAGGCCTTTTTACAGGCCTCTGAGTGATTACAAGTTAATTTAAATCGGAAAATAATTACCTACTAAAAAAATATCTTACATACCTAGGTGTTTGGATGGTTAAAGTAATATTATTTCACGCAACGACGCATTTATAATAAGTTTTATCTAGAAATATTAAATACGTCTAATTTTGGCGTTTTACTTGTTTTTATAAATGTGGGCATCTTATAAATAGTAGGATGATAAATCTAGTCAATTAAGTGGATTTCTGCCAAATATCCTTAGTTTTAGCAATATGTGAAAAAAGCTTTTGAATAAAACGATAATAAACCGATTTCTCGTTCCTTTTCTTATTTTTTATAATATTCGAATAATTATTCGAATATTCGAATACGTCGTCAGAAAAAGTCGAATATTCGAATATCTGAAAGTTTCGAATATTTGCAAGCCCTAGTTACAAAGTGTTTCCTTCGGCCGGTTTGAGTAAAGGTTTAAAGGACGGGGACTGTAAAAATGTTTAACAATGGACTTCCTAAATGAGATAATAAAACATGTTATTTTTTTGTTTTAATTACTTAAAAGAACTATGATAATTTCGCAAGCGGGAAAACGAAAACTGTTGCTACAATAAGAAAGTACTTAGCTTAGAGTAGATATCAGCAGTTTTCAAAGTCGTCTCTCTTTTTATGTTCCAATGCACCCTAATATTGCCAAAACATAGAATAGAAATGAGTCTATTTTGAACTTGAGACAGTATGGGTACAGTATGTAGATTATTGGTATTTTTGTTGTCTGACCATACTCTGAGCTAGGGTTGCCAGATCGAAAGGCGCTATTATCGGGAAACAATATGATTTTTTCGGGATTTTGGGAGTTAAGTCGGGAAAAAAAAAATTAGAGATGCCACGATTGCCACGATGCCATGATTCGGCAACTATTCTGTATTCGGCCTATTCGGACACTTTGCCCAATATTCGGTATTCGGCCGAATGTTGCCTACTATTCGGCGGAACACCGAATATCTGTTGCATCTACCTAAAAAGAAAAATTACAAAAAAAATAACCAAAAACTAGGTATATTTAATATTTAAAATGTATTCTTGGAAAGTAGTTAAATACGAAGGCACGTTTTTGAGCATTTATTGATTACAAAATATTTTATTTTTATCATGGGTCTGATTTGATTGACTAATATACATTCATTAATTCTGTTCAACATAAAAATATATCTTAGCAAACGTAGTGCTTTGATGGCGAACAGTTTGCATAATAATTGTGACTCAAAATGTTCGCATGTCATGCCGAATATTCGGTATTCGGCCGAGGGTGAGGCCGAATATTCGGTATTCGGCCAAATTCACTATTCGGGGCATCTCTAAAAAAATACATTCAAATTAAAGTAATTGTATTAAAAACAACGATATTTTACATTATTGGCACTACGTCAGCTCGCTCGCTCGACGACAGTTCGGAACTTGAAATTATTGTTTTATAACGTGAAGCTGTTTTTCGGGACAGTTTACACTTTGTCGGGAATCGGGAACACCTGCTAAAATCGGGAGAATCCCGCCAAATCCCGACCATCTGGCAACCCTACTCTGAGCACAGAATATGTATGCATGTATGTAGGTCTGTGGAATAAGTTCTGGAGCCTAAAAGAAATTTTAAAAAGTAATATGGACATGAAAGTAAAAAAAGCGGCCAAGTGCGAGTCGGACTCGCTCATGAAGGGTTCCGTATTTAGGCGATTTATGACGTATAAAAAAAAACTACTTACTAGATCTCGTTCAAACCAATTTTTGGTGGAAGTTTACATGGTAATGTACATCATATATTTTTTTTAGTTTTATCATTCTCTTATTTTAGAAGTTACAGGGGGGGGGACACACATTTTACCACTTTGGAAGTGTCTCTCGCGCAAACTATTCAGTTTATAAAAAAATGATATTAGAAACCTCAATATCATTTTTGAAGACCTATCCATAGATACCCCACACGTATGGGTTTGATGAAAAAAAAATTTTTGAGTTTCAGTTCGAAGTATGGGGAACCCCAAAAATTTATTGTTTTTTTTCTATTTTTGTGTGAAAATCTTAATGCGGTTCACAGAATACATCTACTTACCAAGTTTCAATAGTATAGTTCTTATAGTTTCGGAGAAAAGTGGCTGTGACATACGGACGGACAGACAGACGGACAGACGGACAGACAGACAGACAGACATGACGAATCTATAAGGGTTCCGTTTTTTGCCATTTGGCTACGGAACCCTAAAAAAACAAGTTATGGATATGTGCATTTTGCCTTCATTGACGTATGCTAGTCCAACCTGGGTGCTTACTACAAAAATAAAATCAAAAATAATTACATGTCAAAGAGCAACAAATGGAGAGAAGCCTAACAAACATTAGAAGAGTGCAAAAAATACCGCACATAAATATAAGAGCAATAAAAAAATTAATAGACGCCTTAAAGCATGCCAAAATGCTAAAATGGAGATGGGCTGGACACGTTGCCAGGCTTTCCGACTCTCGATGGACCTTAACAGTTACTACCTGGAAGGGACCCACAGGAAAACGCTGTAAAGGCAAACCAAATAGCCGCTGGGCGGATGACATTAAGAAAATAGCTGGTATCAACTGGAAATATAGTGCATTAAATAGGGAAACTTGGAAGTCCTTGGAGGAGGCCTTCACCCGATGAGGGGTTCTGGTCCGTCACGATAAAAAGAGACTAACTATATCAGTGTAAATACCTAAATAAAATGTAAGCTTTTTCGACATACCCAATCATAATTTTGACATAGAAACAATGCAATGTAATATTAAAAATAACTAGCTAAGATTATAAAATTGATGTACCTTCTTACATTTTTTTCCAATGACTAGAAATAAAGGATTTTTTATTTTTATTTATTATGTAGGTCTGTGCTTTAATGTTTCTGAAATGTCATAATAATAAAATGTTTTCCATTCACGTCATAACTACGGACGTAAGCTAAATGTAAACAGTATCTCCGTCATCAACTGATGACGTAATCATTTTAACCCGCTTCTATAAATATCGACGAGACGCCGACGGATTTACAACATATTGAATATTTTTAAATATTATCGTCCTAATACATATTACAAACTAAGTACACTAAACTACTTACATTTTGAGTCAATCGACAAAATTTGATAAAATAAAATATATTATTAAAATGATATGAGTTTCTTTAAAACATTTATTTGGGCATTTAGATATCACAGTAATAAAAATTTAAATCTGTTTCTCATCAGTCATTGGCTCTTTGCTTGTTTCTGGGCGCGTATGCGAGATTAGTCGGCTCCGTGACTAAGTTAACAAGCTCCCATCCGTCTGATGTCCCGCTCGTGTCTGATTCCTCGCTTGTATCTCCACTCGCTCGCACACCCTCGTCGAGACACACAGTGTACCTCAGTTCTGGCTCGGACGTTTCGATCCGCTGCAAATACCTGATGATGGTTCTATACTCCCGGCCGTCGCGGGGAGTGAACTGGATCTTCTCACCCAGGACTGCGAAGGATGCATATCGCCCGAGCTCCACCTTGATGCCTAGGAGATGTGTCCCGCAGTTAGGGAAGTTATCCACTAGGATGCCTGGGTATTTTGCAGCCAGGTTTCCAGACAATTTGCCAGCGACAAACTGCCTCAAATTGTCCTTAAGTCTCTTCTGGCCTACTTCACAAACCACTTCTTCGTTTAATTTAGGCCTTAAATCTTCGGGTACATGATTTACAGCCTGTTCAAGTTCGTGTCGGTAGCGCAGCTGGGCCAGACTATCCATTATCCTGGCGAAGACATCTTGCAGTTGCAGGAGTTGGTCGTCGGAATCGAGGTCAGCTTCAATGGCTTTTAGACGATTGGCGAATCTGTCATGCTCCTCGGGTAAAAACACTTTCAACCCCTCGGCGCTATCGAGCATTGTAATTATCTTCCTTACACTATTAGATAGAGCAAAGTTTCCCGTTTCGGTTGAAGAGACAGGATGTATACGGGGTTCGATATCTAAAGATTGAATTAAAGGGGAAGCATTATCGGCTGGTATCTTAACTTCGTTTCTATCATCTGACAACAGACCGATGACGTCATTTGACAACACCTCGTCCGCCGCTCCACTGTTGTGTTGATCCTCTCGGGTGTTCTGGCCTTCTTTTTCACATGTGTCGTCTGATAACACTCCGATATCGTCGTCTGAAAGCTGGCTTGAATCCTGACCAGCCGCTTCCATTGCGTATCGGACATCATCGTCTGACAACATCTCATATGCGTCTTGTTCTGCAGCCTCAATAGCGTACTCGTCAATCACGTCGATTTTCAACGCTTCCATATCACTTGAATCGTCCGATAGAACTCCTATGGAATCTTCGTCGCTGGAATACTGATCCGCCTCAGCTGTGTCCTGGTCTCTTTCGCTTGGGTCTTGTCCTGTCCTGAAGTCCCAGTCGGGCACAATCCTTGAACTATGTTGCTGGCACAGCTGAATGTACGACACAAGCAAGGCGACTGTTGCATTGCCAAGTTCTTGGACCTGAGCTGGGCCATTATCATATTTTATCACTTCTGCGAGTGTGATGAAGCTATCTAAATCTCGCAGGAAGGGAAGTTGTAGGTCTTCAGCGACCAGCGCGCTAAACGCGTTGAAGACGTCAGCTATGGCTATTGCCGCACCCAACATAGGGCAGTCCGGGTAGGCTTTACTCCAGTCAACCAGCGAAACGAGTGGACCTTTAGGTTTAGGAAGGTCCTCCTGCCTCAGGGGTTTAACGTGAGAAGTCGCTGGAGTAGTCGTGGCCATCCTTGAACGGGATGTAGTTGTCTTGTGGCATCTGCAAAGAATCAGGGGTTGATGACTTTCACAGGAGGGTGGCTCCACAAGGTAATCTTCATAACGCCTCTCGCTGTCCTCCCGCTTCGACCGTCCTCCAACTAACTTGCAGAGGTTATCCATTGGTGGTGATTCGGTACAACAATGTGTGAGTGAGATGGAAGATAAGACTGATAACGATAAAGCTCAGAGAACCTCGCTTAACCGCTGTTGCAATTTATCTGGTTTTTTTTTGTGACGCGCGCTTTATATAGATAGACTGTGTGGGCACTTAGTTAATAATAATAAAAGCCATAGATGATTATGGTGTTATTTCAGGTTGTATGCACCATAGACATTTTATGGGAATCTAGAATATGTCATAAATAGAAACCAAGTTAATACGAGTGTACTTGTTTACATGAATATGAAAAGTTAAAACGTGCGGCTGGGGGGGCTGCGGAGAACGCCGCGAGACAGAAACATGCCAAGTACTCAAACTTGAAGCCGGTTTACGATTTTGTCCCTCTCGCTGTTGAGTCGGCTGGTCCTTGGTGTTCCGAGGCGAAGGTTTTTGTGAGGGACCTGGGAAAACGCTTGCGGGATAGGGGTTGCGATCCTAGGTCTGGTTCGTACCTGGTCCAGCGTATATCGTTGGCTATTCAGCGCGGGAACGCCGCTGGTATTTTGGGGACATTTGTGCCGGGTACTTACCGGATTAGGATATAGGTTTATGGCTTATTATTATGTATTTTGTAATGACCAATTTCCTTTATAATTTGACGATGCGTGTTGCGGATGACATATGTGACAAAATGCATTTTAATTTGACGAAGCCTGAGGTGGATGAGCTTTCTGTATGATTTGCTTTGTTATGAATTTCTTTTTTTAAAAGTTAAAATAAATAAATAACCCACACACCCTTTTGTGGGTTGCGACTTGCGAGTTGCGAACTTGCGAAAAATGCCTATGTGCTACCACTTTTTTTTTTAATTTGTATGAAAAAATATGATAAAGACATATGCCTGCGTGATGGGCACCTTACCAAGGGCGCAAAATTTTGATAGGTATTTTTAATTTTCTTATTAGGTTTAGTTATTCGTTGTAATTAATTGTAGTTTTATATTCATTTTATAACACTTATTATACAATAAATGAGTTTTATACATTATATAAAGACGATAATAGGAGCAGTTATGGTCTTACAGTACAGGGTCTGACTGTGGTGATTTTGGCAATTGAGATTCGTAATTCATTTATAATAATTCGTAATTCGTTTATTATCTGTACAATGGGTGTATACAATGATAGAACATACTCGTAATAATACAGAATTACCATGGTCTTGCCATTAGGCGTACAAACAGTGAAACTTATTTTTCAGCTCAGCAGCTCGAACAAGGGTACCTTGCTACTTAAAAACAGTGAGCATAATCGCATTTTGCTCACTGAGTGAGACAAAATGAGCAAAATGCGATTTTGCTCACTATTTTTAAGGCTCCGTTAACGATTTTAGGGCCAAAATGTAAAATTGATAGATTTAGTCGTTGAAATTGTACTCCTTTTGTTACGTAATATCTAAATAACAAGTATTGGTTTCTATTAACACGTCTTCTCATCTTGCCTTTTAATAATCAGGTCCCAAGCGTGCGTCACCGGAAATATATGACGAGAAGGGGCAGTTTTTAAAAATTCATCAAAAAATTATAGTTAAAATTATAAAAAATGATGTATAAAAACAGTTTCAGGAAATGTTGTAGATTGTTTAAGTATCAAAATTAAGTTGAAATTAAGTCGATTTTCATGAAAAATGTTCACTTGTTTTGAAGTAATTTCTGGTGAAAATTGATTTCGTCTAACTTTCATTTACTCTTGTTCAATATCATATAACAAAAATGTAGTCTATGAAAGTTGGAGTACAGGATATGTGTAATACAAAATTACCTCTTTTAGCAGTCCAACCTTTACGAAATTTACAAATAAGATCGACTAAATCAGTGCTTTACGCGCGTTTAACTAAACGTCCATCAGAAAAAAAAATCATTACTAACTTAGTGAGTCAGTTTTCAAAAAAATGATCTGTACAAATACAAGATAAGAAGACGTGCTAATAGATACCAGTACTTGTTGTTTCTATTACGTAACAAAAGGTGGACAATTTCATTGACTCAATCTATCAATTTTACATTTTTGCGACTAAAATCGATACCGGCCTCTTAAGTAGCAAAGTACCTTTGTTCAAGCTGCTGAGGTGAAAACTTAATTGTTGGTATATCTTAAGAAAACATGAGTGAATAGAGGTAAGTGATGAAGAAGGAATACATTTTTCGGGTCCTCTAATATGTTCTCACTGCTGAGGTGAAAAGTTTTGTGAACTACACGAGATCAAAGTTATTTACATCTCGTGCACTTTTGAGTCCCTTACTACGCTCAAGATTCTAAATTAGATTCACTCGCTACGCTCGTGAATCTAGTAAGTATAGAATCTTTCGCTTGCACGGGACTCAAAATAAGCACTCGAAGAAATATCAAACATTGATCTCTTGTTGTACAAATAACTATATCTTTACTTATTTATTCTTACTTACCTACTTAAAATATAAGTCATACAAATTGCATTATTTTTAAGTACATATAATAAGTTAACAAAAGCGATTATAAATTTAAAAAATAAATTAAAGCATGATATTGATATATTTAGTAGTTACTGGGTACGTTACGATACATATGCGAAAAATAGGAAATTTGTAATGAGACTAATGAGTGGCGATAAATTAAAACACGACCGAAGGGAGTATTTCAAATCGACACGAGTTGTCAAATTACCTACTCGTAATTTTGCACACGTGTGAGGTATTAGGAAAGCACTAATGGGAATCTTCCCATTCGTCTACGCCTGTTGTGAGTGTTATCGGATGGTATTGATTTGGCAACCACACTTCTGCACTTAAACAGCTCCGTTCAAAATAACACGATTAAGTACCTTGTGCGGCCGCGTATAGATTTGCATGACAAAACAAAATTAAGATAAGATAAGCGGTTTAGCTTAGCCAATAGCCCGCGATAGCGAGCATGGCAATTATAGCCATTATAGGTTCCTCCCTATTCAATATTAGTGTGGTAGTTTTGGGCAATCAATACCATTCGTATTATTGGAATAATGTTAAATAGGTACCTTATCGCACTTTGCACTTAAGCCACAACAAACAACAAATGTTAAAGATAAGTATTTTAGCCTGCGATAGCGAGTATGGGAATTATAACCATTATAGGTTCCTAATCCCTATTGAATAATAGTGTGGTAGTTTTGGGTAAAAAAAATCAGATTTTTACACGTCATAATACAGCATAATTTACATAATTTAAGATTTAACTTAAATTTACGGTAAGTAGATATAATATCGTAACATACAGATTGAATAAGTAAAGTTTTTAATTTATTTTTGAAAATTGTGTCACTATCTAAATTTCTTATGTCAATTGGAATTTTATTATATATTTTGGGCCCGAAGACGCTGAGAGATGCTCGGGCCTTGGCCAGCCGTCGACGCGGAGGCGCAAGAAGATTATGCGCGCGACACCTATCGCTTCTAACACCATATGCTGAGTAGTTGTGCTTATTAGCCCTAACGTATAAGCATGCGGTTAGTATGTAATAGTATGTATACACTGGGCAGCGTTAAGATTTTGTAGTGTCTAAAGAGTCTAAAGATTCGTGTTATTGGAATAATGTTAAATAGGTAACTTATCGCACTTTGCACTTAAGCCACAACAAACAACAAATGTTAAAGATAAGTATTTTAGCCTGCGATACCGAGCACGGGAATTATTCTCTCCCTGTGTCACTTGTGTCTCAATAAGGCAAGTCTGCGCATTTATTTACCTTACTATATAAAAGTGCTAAAGGTCCCATTGAAATATTCTCGGAACTTTTTGCGCGTTTATTGCCAAACCTTCTTGCAGTTAGTTCGTTATGAATGAATGAATTACTGTATATATGTGACGTCCCACGGGTAAAGGTACCTTATGGCCGTTGGCGCTTACGCTATTATTAACGCCGCTCCGCCGCCGCGCGCTATTATTATTGCGGCGCTATGCGATGTAAGCGCCAAGTGCCATAAGGTACCTTTTGCCGTAGAACGTCACATATTTATTTCGTGTAACACATGGGCACATTTTTATTAGTAGAGCTTACAAGCTAGGGGTTAGTAGGTATACAAAAATTTAAAACAACACAACACTGATGGGGGAATGCAATCCCTCACAGTGCGACAAGTAGGGACAGTCAACCCTGTCCGCTATCATTCGAAGGATGCTGTTGGGACATATCTATGACACAAAAAATATACGCTATTCTGTGACGTTACTTGAAACAATCATTGAGTAATGAGTAGGTAAGTAATAATCCCTTATCTGGAAGGGAGCTTTCTAAGTGGAAACTTGCATGACAATTATTTTCTTATGAAAGTTTCTAGAAATTGCGGAAATTTTGAGATTGTTCTGCTATTTGCACATTGCTACTTGTAACTCGAAATAATAAATAATATAATATACCTAAGTATTTATTTATGTATATAAAGAAGAAAGCTTATTATGTTTTGTCTATTTTTACCCTTTTTAGGGTTCCGTACCAAAAGGGTAAAAACGGGACCCTATTACTAACAAGACTCCGCTGTCCGTCTCTCCATTCGTCTGTCTGTCACCAGGCTGTATCTCATGAACCGTGATAGCTAGGCAGTTGAAATTTTCACAGATGATGTATTTCAGTTGCCGCTATAACAACAAATACAAATAACAGAATATAATAAATATTTAAGTGTCTCCCATACAATAAACGTGATTTTTTTGCCGTTTATTGCGTAATGGTACGGAACCATTCGTGCGCGAGTCCGACTCGCACTTGGCCAGTTTTTTATATACTTACCTACTTATTCATGTTTACTTGCTCGAGAGTTACCGTAGAGTTTCGTATCTTTGCCTGGGCTCCCTATTTTCGCCTACTTTGACAAAAGTTGCCATTAACAAAATGTTTCTAATGTAAGCCTTACATAAAACTACTAAATACAAAGTATTTTTTACGGGTGTCAACATTCTTCGAACAATCTGCGGCTAACTTCACACAGTTTACGTTAAGTGAGGTTTTTTCGCGACGCCGACCACACGTTTTTTTAAGCCAATGTTTGAACTTCGGTTTTTAACAGTGATACAGACCAGGTAATGTTAAACTCTTTACATGATTATATACTATAACTATTTCTTTTTCATATGAAACTATTATTTAATGGCTAGCTTACGTTTAGAAGTCACAATTGGATAAAACATTGGTGAAGGTACTTTGCGTCCATCTTGTTGCCAAATTTCGCCTACCCCTAGGGTTGTCAAATTTGTTTTACCACATTAATAGGGTATTTGACTGTAAGTATTTCAAATAAATTATTTTACACCATGCATGAAATAAAGCATCATAAGGTTAATAGAGAAACGTAGACAGCAGTTATTTTTTAGACACAATTTATATTTTAAAACCGGTATAAAACTATAAACAATAGGTAACTTGATTGTGACGTCACATGCTAATGTTACACTCGTAAGTAGGCAAAAGGTATTTTTATGTGTCTGACTTTGAATAATAAGGTTGATTTGATCTCAATTAAGATAAGAATAATAAGTGAAAAAAGATACGTTTTTTGTTTAAATATTAAATATTTTTGTTAAAAATTATAATTTTTTTACTTATAAACCATTACTCCCCTTTATTTGGCATGTTGGTTAATTTTTGGCAGCCCTAGCTTCGTTATAGAAAATGTATGAAACCAACTTCAGACTGTTACCAAACTTCGCCTACTACACCGTTTTTTTTAAAATATGGCTAGTCTGGTGTAATTAAGGTTCATAGTATAGTAGCACATTCCAAATAGATACGACTTAACATGTGTTAGTCACAGAAAAGTGTATTATTAGCGGTAAAGCATGCCGTAGGCGAAGATTGGGAAAAATACCCAAACATCGCCTATTGCCTTTGAGGCCATTTTTTACCAACTTAACCAATGAAATTCAAAGTTTCAATTGTGAATACTGATAGTTAGGAACACTAAAAAACGTTTTTTCGCCTTAACGGATTAAAATGCTTTCAAATTTGAGAGATTTTTTAGGAAAAGTGTCAAAACCCAGGTGAAGATAGGAAACTCTACGGTATAGTAAGTATCTACGAAAAAACCGGCCAAGTGCGAGTCGGACTCGCGCACGGAGGGTTCCGCACCATCAACAAAAAATAGAGCAAAACAAGCAAAAAAAACGGTCACCCATTCAAGTACTGACCCCGCCCGACGTTGCTTAACTTCGGTCAAAAATCACGTTTGTTGTATGGGAGCCCCACTTAAATCTTTATTTTATTCTGTTTTTAGTATTTGTTGTTATAGCGGCAACAGAAATACATCATCTGTGAAAATTTCAACTGTCTAGCTATCACGGTTCGTGAGATACAGCCTGGTGACAGACGGACGGACGGACGGACGGACAGCGGAGTCTTAGTAATAGGGTCCCGTTTTTACCCTTTGGGTACGGAACCCTAAAAATTATAATATGTATCTATAGCAATCCCAGAGTTCGCCTTTTTACGTAGGTAGGTACATAAAAATTTCTCATATAAATGACTCGTAAAGATCGAACCTACATAAACATTACAACTTCGGTTATTGTTCATCTTTGTGTTCTTATTTCTTGTGCTTAAGTATTACGACAGTATGTATGTACATAAACTATCATTAATCTAGTTTTTACTAAAATTCAATTTAAAAAAAGCAAATAATAACTGCCACGCTGTATTTTCTGTCTCACTCTAACGCAAACCTGCACCCTAATCCATTTTGTGCATATAAATAAGGGCGCCGCGGCAAATTCTTTTCATTCAATTCACGAAACCGGCTAAGTGAAGACGTGTTTTGAGTACTCACCTTGTTAATTTATCTTACTTCAACTTTAAATATTATGTCGGGCATAGTATTCACAATTATACCATCCACCAATGAAGAAGAAGAAAGGAGAGAACTACCAGAACGGCTGCAGAGAATGCTCAAGGAGAAACGGGAGGCGAGGAAAAATTGGCAGCGGTATAGAGCTCAATCACTGAAGACGATTTACAACCAACTGGAATCGAAGCTAAGGAAGGAGCTAGCGGAGTTCAGGGAGTCTCCAGAAGCGTGGGCCAAGGCCCATCGTCAACGGCTCCCTGAGACCAAATATCCACGTCACGTCTTCGTAGAATACCCATCTCGCTACGCGCGCCAAGAAATCGACCTGACATATTTGGGAAGAACTGTAAGCAGAGACGAGATTCGTTTCAATCCGAGTAGCGAAAGCGACTACAGAAGCGTCATCAGACTCATGGAACGTATAAAGGAGAAGGAACCATCTTTTAAATACTACGAAGAACAGTCGACGATCGCAGCTCCGGCTACCAACAGTAGTGTTACCAATAACGCCAAGTACCCGAACATATTGGTAAACCAGTTCCCTAATCAGATGAAACATCTCAAGGACATCGAGGCGGACTTCGGAAAGATGCCGCTCTATGAGGCATATGGTGATCATGGGATTCGCTTCCGTCCTCGTGATGGCCCGGAGTACCACGCTGTCGTCGGACATTTAAAGGACATTGAAGCCACAGAACCAGGGTTGAGATACTTCATATGCCCACTCAAAGTTGGTATTAGAGGTCTGCCGTGTGGCGCTAGGATGGAAAGCATTAAAGCCGCTTGCGCTGAACTTGGGTATCAAGTTAACCACGTCAGGGAGACTGGGAGGACGTACTTTGTCAAACTATTCGGTGGAGAAGACAATACAAGCATCCTTGAAGTGAATAACCTATTAGGCATAAGTAAGGTTAAAGTGGAACTCTGGAGGGGAAAGCCACTAGAAGAAACAAGAAGTACTTCTCAAAATACAGCAGCAAAGGAGACAGGCGGAGACACGGCCGTTACTCGAGCTGAGGCTGCAGCGGAGTCTTTAAGGATCTGTATGGAGGAACTAAAAACATCGATTTGCGAAGCAGTCGCAGCGGCACTTACAGACGTGATACCAAAATGATTATCGGAACACTCTAGAATCAGCAAGCATTGTAATAATTTTATTGGTGTTAAACACTGTTTGATCAAATTTCTATGTTTTTCTTTTCTCACATACCTATATATTATTACATAGCCCCTACGTAATGCTTTGAAAATATAGCTAGGATATGATTATTTTGACGGCCTTTGCTTAGGTTAACCTAATAAACAATTAAGATATGACGTTTATAACGACACTTTGTCCTGTCAAAGTCGGTGCAGAGATAGCACCGTCCGACTAGTAGGTAGTGGACATAATAGCGCTTTTATCATTTGTCGTGACGGCTATCACTTTCCTCCACACCTGATGGGCGACTACCACTGACATCGAAAAGCGTTATATTTGAGTGATAGAGAGACAGATAACGTTTTTCGATGTTGGCGATAGGCCATATATGCCCTCAGATTCGTACAGGTAGATATGCAGTATTTCCTCGTCAACGTTGTAAGTTTAACTGTGTCGCACCGTGTAAAAAAATATTGGATTTTGACCATAAAATTTAAGGTTCAAGTTACTATATTCATTTGTTTCCGAGTTCTACCAATTTAATCTAACCTTTCAACATAAGGTCTAATTTGCTTTACAATTTTCGTCAAACGGTAATCTGTAATTAGAGGAAGATAATGACAGGTAACGAGATGATGACGGCTTATCATTTGATGGATGACGGGTGATTACACGGCTGGTGGTTGCGGGGGTCGCAGATATACGATACGATATCCACAACTAGGTATGTAGTATATATTTTTAAAAGTTGTGCGATAATTTATCATTGATAAGTGTCAAGTTATTTTTAAAATTTTATTTTTCTCGCACTATTACAACGTTAAAATACCTCTAGGTACCTTCACAATTGTCGTTATGATAGGTTTGTGTCGTTATAATAATCAAATGAACATTTTTTTACCTGCACTAAGCCCCAAAGTCCACTTCCACGGAATACAATAATAATTCCCATATACCTACTCAATATCACCATGGCGAGCGGCTGCCACACTACCCTTATCCCTTATCTTATCTAATTCTTACGTTCCCACTAATCTTGTGCGACACTACAAAAGATTCGTGTTATTTTGCATGGGGTGAATGTTATGTATGGGTTATTTCTATACGGATGATAAGGGTGCGTGGAGTTTTGAGATTTAAGTGTTCATTGTGTTTATTACCATGACCGACTGATTTAGGGCGCTGTTGTGCCTTTGTTATTATTTTAGCTTTATTGGAATAATAAAATGTTGCAAGACTTGCAAGCAAAAGAAGGACCATTAGCTGGCTAAGCGGCTAAGAATAAGGTGCAAAAGTGTAAACATATCTTTGACGTCGACTGTACAGCGGTAAAATAAAACAGAGTATTTTTTTTTATAAATGTATCTGAAATCGTCAATTGGCTGCATTAGGTTAGGAACATTCGTTTCAAGGTCACATGTCTACAATTTCCCACCCAGAGCGAGAAGTGTCAGCTTCAAGTTCTTTTTCAATTTTCCGTAGTCTCATTATTTTCTTCTTAACTATTTCTAATTTTCTTCTATTTTCCTCAGGGTCCGGTAGTCCTGTCCGAAGTTTCCTTTTCCTTAGTGTGCCCGTAGAAAGACCAATAGATGTTTGCGCTTCATCAATTCTTTCTCTATCTGTTTGTGTTTCTACCGTTATAGATAAGACATCTTCTTTAATACATGTTATATTAACTTCACAATTCGCTTGTGTTGATACTTCCCTGGTTGTTTCAGTGTTACTCGTAGAATTATCAGACACTTCCGGAATATACTTAGTAGGCAATGCTTCTGGTTTTAGGCGCGGCGTCTGTATAATCATGTCTTTTTCAAAATGAGCGGAACACACTACATAGTTTCTTGGTTTCAAATCTTTTTTTTCTAATAGGTCAGTTCTATCTATGATCTTTAACCATCTGTTACGTCTGTAAACAAAGATAAAATAAGAATAGGTATCAGTTACCTAACTTATATAATATAAACTTATTTATAAATGTTTGTTCATTATTAGAGCAGTTTATTGAAACAATGAAAACAACAATTGAAACAAATTACTTAGGTACCTACTCTATTTATTTATGACGCTTGTCAGTAATTTGAACATTATAATATTTTGGTGGGTAGTTTGGTGGGTTACCGGGTTTGGTGGGTCAGTTATTAAACTGAGAATAAAAACTCCCATTACCATGTGAGTTGGTGGGAACTACTGAAATTATTTTTCTGTTATTTGTTACCAGGTAAGTGGTAAAGTCTGGCTTGCCAAAGTATTACCCTATCCTATATCCTATACCTATACCAGACCATCAGCTAGCATGAGTTGCGTTCGAGTCCATAGTTGAAATCACGCTAGATATAGGTAATGTAGGTATGGAGACACGCGAGAGAACGCAACTCCTGCTAGCAGGTCAAGAGTTGACAGACGGATGCAGGCTGTAGGAAGCGTAAGCTAAGACAATTTCACCATTATCTATTTATCATACACTACCTACTTAAGGCGATTCGAACTTTACAATCTTGTTATGAAACGGGCATTGTTAGAAATGTCACTGCTGAAAACAGTTTTATAACAAGATTATAAAGTCCGAATCGCCCTCCTTATCAGATTTGCGTCATTCGCCGCACGCCCACGTGTTGTGAATGTGTGCGTTTCGCACGGGAACATGATACGAGGAATGTAAGTAGGTCTGTTACAATATTGAGAATGTCTACTTACTGTTCCTAGTCTGTGGGAAGAGAGAAGAACGATAATTGTTTATTCTTTTTGTTGTTCCTGCACCCATAGACACTGCAAGGTATGGTGTTGGTTCGTGTCGAAGCCATTTCGCATCGTAGGTGTTAGAGCAAAGTGATGTGCGTCGGGGAGCGCGTGTGGCAACCAACTGTCTCGTTCCGCCGGCGGTGCGTCGTTCCGCCGGCGGGCAGGGCTATAACCGCTAAAATCGAAGTTCGCAAATTGCGGGCATTTTTCTGTCACTCCAATTATACGCCTTCATTGGAGTAAAAGAGAAAGATCCCCGCAATTTGTGATTTTCGGGCGACTACGAACAAAGAACGACAAAAGGTTCCCGGAACTATATGTATAAGTTAGTTACTACCTGTTTCAAATACGTACCTATACATAAATATCGCACTATATAAATATGTCGTAAAAACATCATTTAACAGGTTGACCTAATAGCTTGTAACTATCATAAAAGTAATAACAGTGTGGGTACGTAATTTTAAATAGGTAGGTACATACCTACATATTCAGAATGTCTACTTACATTTCCCCGTCTCCCGGAAGGGCAAAAAACGACAAATGTTTATTACTTTTGTTGTTTTTACACCCGTCCACACTGCAACGGGTGGTATTTGCTCGTAACGAAGACATTATTTTTAATTACTGTCGGAGCGCGCGGTGGCGTGCGTCCGAGAGCGCGCGTGGCAACCAACTGACTTTTGTACCTCATAAGGTAGTCAAGGCTAAGTTCAGATGAACGCGCGGCGACGCGCGGTTGGTTCTCCGCGCGCGGTTTTAACAAATCATTGTTGTTGTGTATATGAAATATATGAATGCACCGCCATGCACCGCGCGTCAGTATTTCGCGCGATTCCCTGTTCAGTTGAAACTTGAAACGAGCGGCAGCGCGCGTCGCCGCGCGTTCATCTGAACTTAGCCGAATAGCAGGAGCCAGTGGAATGGAGGAGTGTAGAGGACTACACGATGGGCCAACGCCGGCCACTCCAAGGGACGCAGCCATGCGGTAGAATGAGATAGCAATATCACTTGCTCCCTCTAACGCATAAATGCGTCCCTTGTGGCTCCTCTACACGATGGGCCAACGCCGGCCATTCCAAGGGACGCAGCCATGCGGTAGAATGAAATAGCAATATCACTTGCTACCTCTAACGCATAAATGCGTCCCTTGGAGTGGCCGGCGTTGGCCCATCGTGTAGAGGACCCATTGGAGTGGCCGGCGTTGGCCCATCGTGTAGAGGACCCATTGGAGTGGCCGGCGTTGGCCCATCGTGTAGAGGACCCATTGGAGTGGCCGGCGTTGGCCCATCGTGTAGAGGACCCATTGGAGTGGCCGGCGTTGGCCCATGGTGTAGAGGACCCATTGCGAGTGGCCGGCGTTGGCCCATCGTGTAGAGGACCCATTGGAGTGGCCGGCGTTGGCCCATCGTGTAGAGGACCCATTGGAGTGGCCGGCGTTGGCCCATCGTGTAGAGGACCCATAAGGGCCATAAGCCCCCATTCCCACGGGCGCTTATACAACGCGCGTTAAAAAAAGCGGCCAAGTGCGAGTCGGACTCGCCCATGAAGGGTTCCGTATTTAGGCGATTTATGACGTATAAAAAAAAACTACTTACTAGATCCCGTTCAAACAAATTTTCGGTGGAAGTTTACATGGTAATGTACATCATATATTTTTTTTAGTTTTATCATTCTCTTATTTTAGAAGTTACAGGGGGGGGGGGGGGGCACACATTTTACCACTTTGGAAGTGTCTCTCGCGCAAACTATTCAGTTTAGAAAAATTGATATTAGAAACCTCAATATCATTTTTGAAGACCTATCCATAGATACCCCACACGTATGGGTTTGATGAAAAAAAAAATTTGAGTTTCAGTTCGAAGTATGGGGAACCCCAAAAATTTATTGTTTTTTTTTTCTATTTTTGTGTGAAAATCTTTATGCGGTTCACAGAATACATCTACTTACCAAATTTCAACAGTATAGTTCTTATAGTTTCGGAGAAAAGTGGCTGTGACATACGGACGGACAGACAGACAGACATGACGAATCTATAAGGGTTCCGTTTTTTGCCATTTGGCTACGGAACCCTAAAAAGCGTTTGAATGACACAAATGGATACATGTGTTTTATTCACACGACAGCGGTGGCGCTTTTTATCAAGCGTTGTTGGATTTTCGACTTTAAGCCTTGGTCGTTAATCGAATTTAGAGTGCGGACAGATTCAAGCGCTTTTTTAATTAACCCCCGGTTTAAACTCTCGCGCGAGCCACGAGACGAGCCGCGAGCCGCGCCACGAGACGCGAGTGTAAGCGGTGGGCTCGCGGCTCGTCTCGTGGCTCGCAAGCTCGTCGAGCTAATATACACTAACGGCACGGCATAAGGTTTATAACCGAATGACAAGCCGAACGCGAGTGTAAACGGTGGACTCGCGTCTCGTGGCGCGGCTCGCGGCTCGTCTCGTGGCTCGCGCGAGAGTTTAAACCGGGGGTAACGCGCGTTGAAAAAACTTTTATGGGGGCTAAGGTACGTACTTAATAAAATTCGTCTCTGATGTGCGTATTATCGCAAATGTCGCAATGGGGTTGGCCGATCGAAGTATTTAGCAGATGGCCCCAAAGAGTAAAGTAAGTATATGATGGCCCCATCATAGCTTGCCCTGTCAATCCCTAGACTTGTGTCAAATTTTTGTTTTTTTAATGCCTCGGATGCCAGCCCTTTAAGCCAAATCTCGTAGAAAAAGGGGCAAGGTATGATGGCGCCATCTATGCAAACCTTGGACAGTAGCCAACCTCACTGTATAAAAAATAAAAATACAATAGTAATAAAGCGCACGCACGAGCCCTATCGCTAGTATCGCTAACATCGAATAATCGAGAAACGTTATCGGCCTCCCTGTCGCTCGAACGGGCAAGTGCGATAGAGAGGCAGATAACGATTTTCGAGTTTTTCGTTGTTGACGATAGGCCGTTGGCTAAAGTAAGTAGGTACAGTCGCTATCAGAATTCAGATGTATCGGAGCGGCCAAGGTGCTCAAAAATATCTGAACACGCACTCTAACGCCTTGACAATAGAGGCGTGTTCAGATATTTGTGAGCAGCTCGGCCATATCTGATGGCGACTGAACTAAGTACTTTTTCTTTGTTCAGTTTACTCATAACTTGGGTACGGTGACAGCTGTCATCTCAATGACATATTTTGCGTTTTAAAGTTAAATTGTACGGAGATGACAGATGTCTCCGTACCCAAGCAATATGAAAAATACTATAATTGATAGATCATTTATCATTTAGGTCTAGGTTCACCGTCCCACTATCCCGGGGTTAAGCGGTTAAACCGGGAGTTACCATGGTAACCAGTACAATTTGACACTGGGTAGGGTGAAGGAGGGAACAGTGGCTCGGTAGAAAAAGACCGGGTACAGTGGCTCACTCAACCTATTAATTTCATCACGAGAGAGGCGATATTAGGACGACTGAGCCACTGTTCGAGCTCGAGCTACTGTTTTCGCCTTGACCCTACTACATCCGTCATCATTCATTTGTACTATAACATTTTTTACATAGCTTGGTGGATGGTGACAACTGTCATCTGCATACAATTTGTGACCTTAAAACGAAAATATGTATGTAATGTATGTATTGAGATGACTTCTGTCACCGTACCCAAGCTAAAAAGCTATAAGTAAACTAAAATTTGTCAAATTGGGGCAACCAAAGTGTCATTTTAGTATTATTCTAAGGAAGGTACGAGTACCTACTTACTATCTACTTACAAACCTTACAGACCGCAACAAATAGATACACATTTAAAGTTGGTGAATTGTGAATTATTGTCCTTATGGCTATGCTCGTTATTTATTTGTTACTGACTGTACTCAGTAGGTAGGTATAGGTAAGGTATTGCATTTTACCACAGGAAAGGTAATCTAGATAGGCAACAACTGAAACAAAGAAATTTAGAAAACGTATTTATTTCCGTATGACAAATCAATAATCAATATTCGACTCTAATTTACAAAACGTTCGCAAAACGGTGGGTAAATATTACACATTTTAAGTTTTTAACCTATTACAAAATCGTGGGTTCGAATCTGTGTTGTGATCTTCGTTATTAAAGTTTTTCACAAACTATGAGTCTATGACAGCGTTCTTTAAAAAAGATAGGTAAACAACGTTCACAATTATACTTGACTATCCTTTCAAATGGCTAACTGCCGCCTGAATTCGTTCGTCAATTGATCCCGGACGTACTTGTTGGCGGCTGACGGGAACCATTTGTACTCCCTCTCAGCGCGATTCTTATCCTGTCTCAAATGTTCCAGCTCGTCCGGCAGCGGTCGGGACGTGCGGTCATCGTAGGGCTCTCCTGGGATAGGACAGTCCAGCGGCCTGCCCCATTTGGTGGAAAACGAAGCTACGATGGCACTAAATTCCTTGCTCAGAAGTAAGGCTTGCTGCGAGTCCGCTTTGCCCATCTTTACCTCCACCATCTTCAAACGCTCAGCTACCAAGGACGCCCTGATAGTTAATGGTTGAGAGAAGTCGAGCGGTCGGATTCGCAAGCCCCCCGGTAAGTTGTCCAAGCTCATGAAAAGTTGGGAAATGATCTCGTGCCTCCACTTCTCTTTATTAGGCTGCACTCTAGTCCAACGGCTATTGGTTGGCTCCATCGAGGCGCGCTTCTGAACAGTGCTCAGGTAACTGTCGAACGCTTCCACGACGTTACTGTACTCTTTCCTCAAAAGACACGCCAGTGGTTCGTTAATATTTTTGAGCTGCTCTTTAATCGCTTTCAGACGAGTGGAGAAAGCATAAGCCCTGCAAGAAAGAGGCAGCTCAGTGTAGAGTCTGGTGTACAAATTGTCGAAATCAAGAGGTGGTTTGGAACCATCGGTGCTGAACCAGTCAATTGGAGCCTGATGCTCTTTAAGTCTGCGGCGAGCGACGGCCATTTTTCTTTCAGGCTTTAAGTTCATTGGAACGTTTGTGATGCGTGGGTCTTTAGGGTTCGTGTCTTCAACCTTAGAAGGGCGAGCTGGTGGTGCTGGCGAATCAAATTTTACAAGCCTGTAAGTTTTATCAGCTGTCTCGCTCGTGGTTTCTCTTGATTCATGTGTTGCATTCTTGTTTGATTGGCAACCTGCGTTCGTCTCTCCTACAGCCTGCCCCTTCTCAACAGTGTTGTCTTTTACTTTTGCTTCAGCTTTTTTACACGCCATATCGAACATAATTTCTTTAATTATTTTCTCAATACTCTTGTCTGTGTCCTCGTCTAACGCCGGGTTTGGATTTTCGACTACTGCCTCGGCTTCGTGTTTATTTTCTATCAATTCTTCCTTCTTCTCGGTTACGACCTTATCTGACACTTCGCTTACGTCTTTATCTGGCACCTTGTTTGATATCTCACCAGTCATGACCTTTGAAGTTTCAACATCGCTTTGTACCTTTTTATTTGACACAGCCTTCGAGATTTCAGACAATCCAGCTTTTGACAAGCTATTTAATACTGTTTCTAAGATGACCGCACCTGCGTTACTTGTTTGTTCATCACGAAGATCTCTAGGTCTGCCGGTACTGACATCTTCAGTCTGACATGGACGAGCAGGCTCAACAAGCGAATCCAATTTTAGAAGCAGCTTTCTTTTAGCTGGCTCGATTGCGTCTTCTCTCGCAACCTCAGCGGCATTCTCGTTTGGCACACAAGGACCTACAGCCACTTCTTCTACCTTCTCAACTGTAATCTTATTTTCAATCTTGATAGCCGTCTTGGTTGCCACCTGGCCTGAGTTTTCATCTGCTGATTCGCTTACGTTAATGTTTGTTTTTTCAGAGTTGTCGTGTGCCACTTCATTTGAAATCTTGTCCGCTGAGTTTTTATCTACCACCTGGTTTGAGGCTCCGACTGGTGCGTCTATTGACACAGATCTTGAGTCCCCAGTACTTCCATCTAGTGATGTTATGTTCTTATACTGCATACTAAAGAACTGTTCTAGCCGATTCCACATTTCTCCATTTTCAGAAAAACTGTAATTGCCAGCGAATCCGGCAAATTGAAGTTTTTCGATATGCGTGACAAATATGTGGTTTCTGGTCTCTTGATCGTCAGTTCGCATCTTCGCATTGAGTTCAGAAAAGAAGTTAAAAGTAACTTTGCCAAGTTCCGGATAGGGTCCTGGTGCCCCAGTTTGGTCGGTGCTATCGCTACTGAACCCAGCTAGCTTCAGCCTTTCTTCACACTCTGCGAGCTTTTGGAGTTCATCGTCACTGGCTTGACCAGATTTTACCTTGAAAAGAAGGTAGGAAGCTGTCGCAATACCAGTAGGCACGTCTAATACTTCTACTAAGTTTTTTTCTTGCGTGTTTCTGGCGCCTGCGCCTGACTCGTCGCTTGAAGTCAGGGCTGGCACTTTACTTGCTTCTTCGTTTGTGGTTGGCACATCCATGGATGCAGCCTCCGTAGAAGATTCAGATGACACTTCCGCAGACACCACGGGATCCTCCTTCTTTAATACTTCCTTTGTTTTCGCTAGCTCTGTTAAGTCATTATCTTTCGCCTTCCTTAAGTCCTTTGCCATTCCCGTCCATATCTCTTCGAACTGAGCTGCACTGTAATGTTCATAGAACCCAGCCTGTTTCAAGTGTTCTTCATACTCGTTTGATATTAGGTTCCGGGCATCTATATCACTAGTTTCAGCGAGCTGCGTATTGTACTCTATGATGAAAGCATTAGTAATTTTTCCCAGGGATCCAGCAGATTCAGTTCTGACATCACTGCCGAAACCAGCGGCTTTTAGCCGTTCTTCGTATTGCACCAGCTTTCTGCGGTCATCTTCAGTGGCGTCTCCGAAACCGAGTTGGCAAAGAAGGTACGAGGCAGTTACAAATCCAGGCCCTAAAATGGGTTTTTGAAGTTTCACTTCACTTTTCATTTCTTCAGATGTATTTAATGGCACTCCTGTTAACGTATCAGCCGTCTTCACTGAGGTGTCAGCTGTCAACTCGCTTGAGGCTTTTGGTGACACCTCTACTGCTTCAGAGGTGTGTTTTGATTTGACTTGCGCCATTTTCAGGTTCTCCAGCTCCTTTCTTAATTCTTGAATCTGTACAGTGCTACAATGCTCTCCGAACCCCGCTAATTTCAGTTTCTTTTCTAACTTCTCAATTTTCTTTTGTATTTTACAGGTCTTGATTGCAACTTCACTTGCTACATCCGGTGTTGCTTCCACCTTAGACTCCTTTGAATTTGCATCTGGCAACTCTGGTGCATCTCCACATGTTTTTTCGTTAAATGCCTTGCCACGCGCCCTTCTTAAATCCTCGAGCTCATTCATTAGTTCCTCAATTTTAGGAGCCCCATAATGGTTCCCAAATCCCGCTTGTTGCAGCAGTTTTTCAGTTTTTTCTAACATCTGATCTTTAGCTGCAAGGTCTTTCATTGTTGTCACTTTTGTACTTAATTCTGTAAGTACGCTGTTAGTTATAATGCCAAGAGTTGGAGGGGGCCACTGGTTATCTTCAACTGGTACACTTGTTTCTGATTGATCTTCACTAGAGACCTCAGATCTTACATCGTTACCAGTTTTCAGGTTTATCTCGTACTCTCCTAGTTGTGTTAACTCGTAATCGCTGATAATCCCCATCTCAAGTTCATATAGAAGGTTCACTGCACTTAAAATACCAACTTTCGACGTGCTCGCATGTTGTCTTGTTCTTGGTACCTCCGTGTTCGTTGGCGTTTCATCAGGCACCTTGTTAGTTGTAGTTCCGGAATATCGTGCAACATACGGCCTTAAAATAGTTACTATCTCCTTTATATTGTCAGCATCAAACGGGTTATCGAAACCAGCTAATCGTAGTTGTTCATCAAGATCACAGAATATTCTCTTGCCCTCACTACCATCAACATTATTTAACTTCTCACCAATTCCTAGGACGAAATTTTTAGTGATTTCACCAGGTCTTCGGAGGTCGTGGTAGTTACCAAAACCAGCTAACATCAGTCGCGCCTCACATTCTGCTATGCGACGCAGGTCATCTTCACTGACGTGGTTCACAGCGAGCTTGAGAAGTAGGTGTGTAGCTGTCATTAATCCAACTCCTGACGTCATCTTGCACTAGCGACGACACGTTCACAAAATGGCCGATTTGTCCCCACACACGGAACGTAACTTACTCTATCGCGGTTTCTTAAACGAAAGAAATTACGGGAGCGAAACCATTAAATAAGGATACCACGTCTAAGAAATAGATAAAGAACGGTAGCGGGGATTCGCTGCGATAATATAAACACGACGCGCTAAAATGTACAGAATAGCACGCGAAATTCAAAATGGCGGCAACGCGACGTGTCTCCCCCGCGGTGTAGACTCGAATGGCGGCGGCGCGCGGGCGCGGGGCGGCGGCGCGGCGTGGCTTCCGGCGAGCGTGCGTAGTTTGTGGCTAAACGACATAAGCGACCGGCCGAACTGCACAACGTGACCTTCAAAACAGGATTCAAGATTCAAAACATTATTTTATTTTATAGTCGTTTGACCGTTAATGAATTGACTTTTATTTAAGTAATACTTACTTACTTCAATTCTTTTCACCACACTAACTGGTAAAGGCTCTCTTGATTGTTCAAAAACTGATAGCAAAGTTGCATTTTATTCACATGTGAAACAAAGTATTCCAATGCCAATTTGGAGTTGTTTTCTTATGTTTGCTTACCAGCAATTCTACCGAATTCACTTTTAAATGATAAATATTTAACAACATTCATTTGGAATATTTGGATTAACTTACTGTTAAGTAATAATATTTTCTTCAGGTTGGTGTGGTGATAAATTTTGTGTTTCACTCGGGGGCAAATTTTGTTTAATCCTCGTGCTTTGAAACCCTCTCAACGCTCAAGATTCCATTTTTCGAAATACTCGCTACGCCCGTGGTTCAATTTTGGAATCTTTCGCTTGCTCGCGTATCAATATTAGCCCGAGCGGTTAAACAACTTTGCCCCCTTGTCTTAGGTAAGTACTTAGATTAATTAGCAACTAATGCAAACGAATACCTACCATGCAGGTTATATTTATCCCCACTGAAAACCAGCGCCACGGATTGCCGCGGCATTATGCTGAGTGGGGGTCCTATTTTAGCGTCCAATGTTTTTTTTATGCCTGTATGTTTTCATTTCAATTATGTAATATGTTATGGCGTTAAATAAATGTATTTTCTTTCTTTTCTTCTTCTTCATTTACTGTCTACAATGTGTGTACTCATTTAAACAGGAAATATAGCATCATAGCGAAGCCATTACTTATGCAATGAATACCTAACATATTAAATGCTACTTACCATAAGTAAATATTAATTTAATACTTACCAATAAAATTAATTATATTTTGAGATGGTTTTTAATTTTTATAGTCATAATATGTGTTAAGTACCTACTTATACTTACGTAAATGTCCATGCCAAGTTTAAAGTACCTACTTAAATTAAACATATCGTTTTAAAATGAAAGCGTAATTTCGATTGTATGAGAGCGGCTTTTTATCGGCGGGTTCGAGTGACTCTTAACTTAACCTTAAGCGCTATAAAGCTTGTGTTCAGGGTTCTAAGACAGCAATGTATACAGGGTGGCCCATTTAGATCGGTCAGTATGGGAAAGTCTGAAACTATAAGACATACGAAGATCAGCTGTTCTTAGGAACCATGTCATCGATTTTAAAAACAACAAAAAACCTGTACCTAAAATAATAAAAAGGCAGTGGTCATTTCGAACACTTACTAAAATAAATTTAAGAATATGAAAACAATGCATTTTAGACATGATGTTTCATAGTAAAATTTACTGCTTAAGATCTACACAATCGATATCTAAATAGAAATAGTTTGTTTGATTTTTCAAAACGTCCGGGTTCGATTCCCGAGCTGAGTACAGGTATTTTTTAAATGTATGAATGCAGTTTTTCTTGTTATTAAAATCGATGACATGGTTCCTAAGAACAGATCTACGTATGTTTTCAGATGTCGTAGTTTCAGACTTTCCCATCCTGACCGATCTAAATGGGCCACCCTGTATAACACAGATTAATTTATCCTTAAATAGAGAGAATACGCCCATAACTCTGGAACAAACAAAAACGTAGATCCGTTATGCCCTTATCGGGAATCGAAGTCAGGACCGCTAGCTACGCAGGCAGGATACAAACTTGCAAATGGCTTTGATAGTTTCTTTTTATCCAGGCAGTTATCAACTTTGTATAGAAGCACGTACCTATGTACAGTCAGCAGCAGAAGTTGCTAATCGGGCGAGGTGTTCATAATTACCTTGACGCGCTCTTATTCTCTTAACAATAAAGTCGCGTCAAGATTATTTTGAACACCTCGCCCGCTTAGCAACTATTGCTGCTGACTGTACATTCGAGTTCATAAACATCGTTACAAGCCAACGTTCCAAAATTATATTTCATCATCATCATCATCATATCAGCCCTTTATCGTCCACTGCTGAGCATAGGCCTCTCTTCGAGTACGCCACTTGTCCCGGTCCTGAGCCAATCTCATCCAGAAGTGACCCGCAATCTTCCGGATGTCCCCCCCCCAACGAGCCAATGGACGCCAGGCGCTTCTTTCCTGCCACCTGCCATCACTCTGCCTAGCAACCAGGGATGTTGCGAACATCCGCATCCGCAACCGCGGAACTTCCGCATTATTTTCAACATCCGCATCTGCATCCGCATCCGCATAAAATCGATGCGGAGCTTATGCGGATGCGGATGTCGAACAAGTCGGTACAGGAACGTCTTAGCGGCGGCGTAAGTGCTAGGTAATTTCGTTATTACCTATAACGAAATCGTCTAGATCCAGAAAAGTTGGCGAAGTTACTGTTTATTAAATATAACGCACCTATATTCTTGCTCAAATACTAAACATTTCGTTTTTTTTTTAATAAAAAAATACTAAAAATGTAATATTTGACGTTTTCTAAGTACCTAATCTTGACATCCGCATCCGCATACGCATCCGCGGATGTGAGCCTTTAAATATCCGCATCCGCATCCGCATCCGCAGATGTCAAAAAATCTGCATCCGCAACATCCCTGCTAGCAACATGTCCCACTCAACTCTGTTTTAGTTTGGTAATAACGCTATTATATTTACATAAGTACCTCTAAGACACTGACAATAAGGTAAGTACAAATATTGTTGGAGCCTCGTAAAGATGTTTGAGTAGGTACTTGACCGTACATGTCCCTAACTTGAGCTCTTGAGCATTGCCACCTCGCACGCCTCGCTTGCCACCTGTCACGGACGGATCCAATTTCTAGGGGAAGGGAACGGACGCGTGTTATTCCTACAACCTACATTGTTATGGGTAGGTAAGTAATTATTTCCATACTTACATTATTACAAAGGGTATTTTAGGTACAGTCAGCTGCAGAGATCGATGACCCCCCTGCAAACAGTTTTCTATTCAGCCATTTCTCCAACTTACTGTATGTATTTGTGTTTTAGTCGGGTTTTTTTAAATGATGTAGGTTTAAGTACCTGCGAGTATAAGGCAAACCAGCAGACGCGAATCATTTGATGGTTAGCAAATACCGTCGTCAATGAACAGTAAAGTTGGACACCTGCAAAACCACAGCGGTTGCAAGTGCGGTACCGACCTTTAAGATGGGAATACTTATCCAAGATACAAAATGAATGAATTGAGACAATTGGCCATTCCATTATATACCCAGTCTGGCTAAATTTGGTAATAGAATTCGAACTGTCATTTATTTTTATATAGTATTCTAAATATAAAAACATAGATTAGTTATGTATGAAGTTTTTAAAATGTCGAAATCTTGAGAGTTTTTCTGCCGATGCTTTTGTCAAACCCAACCACTATAATCACCTGTGCAAAATGAAATGAATAAATAACATAAGATTTCTTAGGAATAACACCTACCGTCTTTAGATAAAGGTTCAAATTTTATCTAAGGTATTTATTTTTAAAGATATACAAATAAGTACATAAGTAATTATCTAGAAAGGGTCTTAGAATACGTGCCATATTTGTTTATTTGTGTGTTTTCGTAGGTACGTTACATACTACTTATGTTCCAGTGCTATATTTGTTGTAGGATATGCTTTGTGTAGGTACCAGTTACATCTCTTCCGGAAACATACATGTTTTACTTATAAATAGCTACAGGCAGGAAAGGAGGCGCGATTACAGCCAATTTAAACACGAGGCATATGCATTAACAATGCGGGTAAACATTACTTAGAAATTAGAATAACATTTTACCTACTTATGTACTTACTCGTACCTACCTATAGCTTTAGCTGGAAATGTTGCGATTAAATGCGAGTTCTAGTGTGAGAATGTTTTTTTTTTAATATTTATAAAGACCATCTTACAATTTCCTGTGAAAAGAAAGAGACCTAGCTGAGAGCCCACAGTAAAATCTGCTGGACATTATTTATAAACTAGACTCTAAACTTTTCAAACATCAAACATTTTAGACACCATTTCATGTCAAAACATTTAGGTAGTACTCTGGAGCAGTTTTAAATATCAATTAGGTATCATACAAAATGAAACCTGGGCCGTGTTGTATAATAAACTACAACTTATTACAATACATATTAGTTTATTTTATTAGTTGGGTACCTATAGTTTATTATGCAATAGTATAGTTGCAACGGCCCTGATCTCTTTATTTATTTTTTTCACACTTCTCTTGTAACTAAACTTGCTTAAAAAAACTTGCTAAACTTTCAAATACGAAAAGCAAATTTGGATTATTCATTGTTTTTAAAACCTCCTTTTTATTTTGCTACAGTAGGTATGCAAAAACAGCATAATAAATTTAATTTCTTACGCCAAAATAATTACACATAAATATTGTTTAAACGTAAACATTATTGCTTCTCGGAATTATAAATATTTAATTGGCCACAGGAAGTAAATACAAATTAAGATTAATACCAGTAAGTAATCACATTATGACCAGAATGCCAAAACTGAGCTGTTTTAACTGGTACAGGTAGCGAAGTCCGGTAATTTAAAAGTAAAAGCTGTACCTATAGTAATAAATAGTCGATAAATTGTGACACGAAAGTTGTTTACGGAATATTTTATTAAATAAACACTGTTTATGTTAAATACGTATGGTTCTGGTGGAAACTTCCGCTAATATCTGTCCAACTGAATTGCCGGACTAAATCAGGTGGTCCTATAATTTTTCGATTAGAAGAAAGTAAGCTGATAAAAAGAGAATTTGACAAGAAATAACAATGACCAATACCCTCGTGTTAGTTAAAGCCTGCCAAGATTAGACCCTGAGATTGAGTTGCTACAAGCAGCTTACATATTATGGCAATAATGTGCGTACGAGTACGTCATAATATGTAGGTATACAGACAAATAAAATATCAGTACCAACAAATCGTGTCAACGACTGATTCCAAAACATTTGTTTATTGGAATGGAATGCTACGTACTTAATCGTTCGTTCTTGTATTCATCTACTTTCACAATTACTAGGTACATACACCTTATAAAACAAAGTCCGCCGCGTCTATCTGTCAGTATGTTCGCGATAAACTCAAAAAATTATTGAACGGATTTTCATGCGGTTTTCACCTAGCAATTAATTTTTGATGAAGGTTTAGGTGTATAATTTTGTTAGGGTTGGGTCGCTAGTTAAAAATATTTTTCTTGCTTCTATGACAAAAAAATTACCTAGGTTCTGCGGCTGCTGTCTGTACCCATCTGTTTACTGTTTAGTAAAATATCTGCGGCTTGTGAGACATGACAAGTCTTGTATAAGCGAACGACGACCACTTGCCGCTGCGCTGCGGAGGTCGCACTCGAAATAACAACAAGACAAGCCATGACAAGAGACGTCACACCCGCAGGTTTTAAAATAACGTCCACTGCAGCTGTCTGTACCTGAGTATTTACCGTTTAGAAAAATATGCATGGCTTCAAAGGCACGTCTTGTATATTGTATAATGACTGAACAACGAGTACTTGTTAAGTTGTCTCCGCGGAGGTCGCGCTCGAAATAACAACGTTTTAAAATAACTGCGTTTGAGTTAATTTCAACTTTGAACCTTAACTCTTCGTTTTTGTGTCATCTCTTGCGACATTTACTGGATATTTCTATAGAAATGTTGTTACGCGACAGTGAGTAGATATTTAAAAAACAAAGCAAAACATTTAATCCTTAACCTTAATAGGTACCTACGGTTTTTTTCGCAAAAGAGGTGTTTTTTAAAGCGAGTGGGTTATTGGGTAGTGATGGGTAGGACATCAATTTAAAATGAGTTTGTATGAGTACCTCATTTTCTAAAATGAGGTGTTACAATGTCTTACTTCAAATGAGGTGAGGTACTAGCATATTTTCAGCGTCGACTATTCCATTAATTCCAACGGCGACAAAAATATTTAATGTATATAAATATTTATGTATTCATCACTTCCTTTATAAATAAATAAATAGTAACATTTAATTGGAGTGCAATTCTGGAGGTTAAGAATAGAACTTTTAGTAGAAAGATAATTTTAGAATCAAGTAAAATGAATAGAGGAGTGAAGTAAGACATTTTTGCGGTACGAAGTACTGCGACAAATTAACAAAATGATTGGTACAAATGAGGTGCCTCACGAGTGAGCGACTCAACACTATTATTGGGGTTAGTGACACACAAGAAACGAATCGTTTGTCATCTCATTCACATAGTTGGCTTAGTGGTTTAGGCGCTACGGGGGAACACACAACAGACATTCCAACATACATGCCTTTATAAAAATATGTCCCCATAGTACCTACCTATGGTCTATAGTTGGGCGTTGGATTGTTTTACGTTGTCATGTTCTTCTAACCATTAACAAAGTATTGTTTTTTTATGTAATTTCAAACGTCTGTCAATTTTCAAGGTACCTAATCGAATAACTTAGAGGTCTTAGAGCCCTCGCTTTTGGCTCGAGCGGCCTAAACAAACAAAGTGGCGAGAAAACGCGAAGTTAAATAAATATGTATACACTTGTGAAAACCCCTTTTTAAAGTTGGAATATGTTTGGGTCAAACACATTTTGGAAAAAGGTCACTTCTGTGGACAATAATATAAAAGTTAACGACTCTGGTACATTATGTATCCCGTTTAGGGCTTGCAATTCGAATATTCGAATATTCGAATTTGTCGAATATTCGACCTGTTTTGATATTCGAATATTCGGCCGCTCAGGTTTCGAATATTCGAATATTTTTTATTACTATAAAAAAATCTATGTCATCCGCTGTAGTTACAGTTTCTGTGTGTTTTACGGGTATTTACAGTGAATGAGGAAGGGTAGGTACCCAAATACGAAGGAAATAATATTTTTACTGTATTCCTCTCGATAGACTTCGTGAATACAGTGAAACCTAACTCAATTTAAAAGAAAACGAAATCAAAAAGTATGTTATTTTTACGGTGCGTAAGTTTTAAGTTAAAGGGTCATTCTGTTTATTCAGTATAAGCGTACGTTAAGCGAATTTTTGAAGTCTAAACCTTGCCACTTATCGCAATTCTCAAATTTAATCATACCAAACCTGCCCAACTTGGTAATCTAACCATGCACCTTTAGCTGACGAATAATCCACCCAGCACTCAACTAACTTTTTCCCTTAAATATTCCAATATTATATAATTAGCCGACCATTAGGAATAATAACTTGCCAAAACAAATAAAGTCAATAAAGATTCAAAATACAATGAAATTAAAGGCCTTTTTACAGGCCTCTGAGTGATTACAAGTTAATTTAAATCGGAAAATAATTAGGTACCTACTAAAAAAAAATATCTTACATTCCTAGGTGTTTGGATGGTTAAAGTTATATTATTTCACGCAAAGACGCATTTATAATAAGTTTTATCTAGAAATATTAAATACGCGAAATATTATTATATTATATATTTATATTTTGGCGTTTTACTTGTTTTTAGAAATGTGGGCATCTTATAAATAGTAGGATGATAAAATCTAGTCAATTAAGTGGATTTCTGCCAAATATCCTTAGTTTTAGCAATATGTGAAAAAAGCTTTTGAATAAAACGATAATAAACCGATTTCTCGTTCCTTTTCTTATTTTTTATAATATTCGAATAATTATTCGAATATTCGAATACGTCGTCAGAAAAAGTCGAATATTCGAATATCTGAAAGTTTCGAATATTTGCAAGCCCTAATCCCGTTTTTATAATTTGTGTTGCTAGTTTTTACGAAAGCGACTGCCATCTGACCTTCCAACCCAATAACCAACCTTCCAATATTGGGATTAGACCGGTTTCCTTACGATTCACGGTGTTTTGCTTCAGTGAAAAGCAAGTGGTTAATATCAAATGGTATTTCGTACATAAGTTATGAAAAACTCATTGGTACGAGCCGGGGTTTAAACCCGCGATCTCCGGATTAAAAGTCGCATTACGCTCTTACCGCTAGGCCACCATCAGCGCTCTCCAATCCGTAAATCCGTAATCTGTTTTTAGTTGTGGGATACTTATAGGTACATAATATAATATTTATTTACTTCCCATTTAACAACACATTGCGGTCTGCGGCTTAATTAAAAGCTTAAAATAACATGGGTTATTATTTCCTTGAGGCCGTTCATAGTATTTACATTTCCTAATTAGTCACATGTTAATTGGATTGCATTAATTAACGTTGGTAAACACATATGTAGGAATGTGGTAAATAAATACTGAACGACATGGGATAATTGTCTAGTATTTATTGTGTATACCTACCAATATAAACTTGCTTGTATTGTACATATTTACCTACTCAAGAGGAGGCTATCCCAAATACATATGTTGTTTTTATAGGTACTTACTTAAATGTTTACACATTTTAATCAAAGGAAAATGCCACAAAAATAATCACACGGAAATACTCGTATTAAGACTATATTTTCAAGAACAGACTCAAAACAAATCCTTAGTTAAAAGACTAATAAAGTTGGCTGAATAGGAAGCAACACGAAAACATGTCTAATTTTCATCTCTTTCCCGCCAGCCTATTATGGATAGCTTTATCCATCTTTATCCACGTGATAAAATAACTGTCACTGTTTAACACCGTGGGAAAGAAAGTGACGGACACCGTTTTATCACGCTGTCACGTAGACAAGAACGACCATCATATCCGTACAGTTGTAAGCATGTATATCGTTATTTTGCATACGGTAGCAGAAAAATTATAGTATGAAATAGCTAGTGAATACAGGCGAGGGATCTGACGAGTAAAATATTAAACAGGAACTGTATATTTTCAGAATAATTGAGATAAAAGATAAAAACCCACGCAATTTCCATTGCCATTTCTTCCGTCGCAAGTTTCACATGGCGCCATGGACTTTTGACTCCTAATTCTTTGGCTTTACACGCCCCCTTATTGAAATTAGGTACGAGTATGTTACAACCTTTCTTGTTTAAATGTAATGAAAGTCTTTAAAATTCTAATCGTTAACTTTTGTAATATCCACAGTGAAGACGTATCCACGTAATAATTACAGCAATTAGGTAACATTGAAATTATGAGTGACTTCAGTATCATAGTTGGGTAACAAACGCGAGTCACCAGCCGGTGCTATGACTCCACCGGAACGGCATGTCAAATACGAACTTTGTATTTGATACCTACATAAGTTTGTCGGAAAGTTTCCTAACAAACAACCTCATTTTCTATAAATCGTTATAATTTAACATAATTTACAACAAAATTATATATAAAACACACAGCTTAATCGACTGAAGCTTGTTTAGTCGCCATCAAATATATCGTAAAGGTAAATTAGGGCACAAATATCTGAACCTTTCCTCTATTATCAAAACGTTAACGTGCATGTTCAGATATTTTTGAGCACCTTGACCGCTCCGATATAAAAATCTGGGATTTTGATTGCAACTCTTAAATGGCAAATTTCTAAATAAAACGACGATATTATAATTCAGCACAGTCCTTGCGTTTCTCTTAATTTATAAACAGGTTGTATGACTTGTATTATGCATAACAGTTTTGGAAATATAAAATGTTAATGAGAATTTAATTGGATTGCAGTTATCAGAACGTGACAATTTTAATAAACTGCCAACATTTTGCCAATCACGTTTTTAATAGTTATTATTTTAAGTGCTGCCGAGCGAATATTTATCACATGCTAGCTACTGAAATAATTGCTTGACAACAGTTGGAACTAGGGATGTAACGATACATGATTTTGCCGATACGATACCGATACCGATATTTAAAGTAAATAATCGGCGATACCGATACCGATATCGATAGCCTGGTAGTTAGTTAATAAATCAAATAAATAAATGTTTATATCCTTTATATGCATAATACATACTTATGTTTAATAGACACTCGATTTTAAGAAGTGTAAAAACTTAAAAATAAAAATACTTAAAGAAAAATGCCAAATCAAAATCAAATAAACATTTATTTAAGTAATCATCCATCAAACAATCATGAAGCACAAGAAAACCAACATCAGTAATTAAAGTTCACTTTTGGTAGATTTTTGTTAAGAAAGTAAGAATATTGTTGCCCAATAAAATTACCTTACTGTGGGTTGTTTACATTTTGTTATGATATCGGGTGATTTTAAATCGGCGATGCCGATATATCGGCCGATATATCGGCCGATATATCGTATCGGTATCGTTACAATGATATTATATAACCATAGATAGGTTATATTCATACTAGAGGAGCACAAAAAATACTTCCATATTTATTTCTGTGCCTACGAAGAAATCTGTTATTTTTGATTAATTTTCTCATTCCATCCATCTTTGTCACACTTGTTGTTAAACATAAGGTCGTCTCTTTCTCTTTCGGTGTGCGGGAGCTCATTAGCACGTGCACATTTCTCGCCAGCCCAGCCGCGACTAAAGGCAACTTGTCCAATTTGTCACAAGGTAAGCGCTTCAATTTTGGAACGCCTATAACCTATCTTGAGTTATACCCCTGACATCCCTGGATTTTACATCCCTGGTTGGAACTACATATTCATTTCGATATACAAAGGGGTTTTGTTATGTGAGGGTGAATTGAATGTAGGACATTCTTGTACATTTGTTACTATGTGACCAACCCCGAAATCATGTAACAAATACTGTTCCATAAAAATCATCGAGCAGTTAATTACCGATGTTATAAAGTAAAGGATGACTCACGTTAGACCGGACCGTGTCCGGGCCGGAGCTTCCGGAGCTTCGTTTTCTATGGAAAGCATCACGTGATCGCATGCACTGGTCATCAGTCATAGAAAAGTAAGCGCCGGAAGCTCCGGCCCGGACACGGCCCGGTCTGACGTGAGTCATCCTTAAAGTAAAGTACGGCAGGACAAATATCTACAGCCAATTCCATAACATGACACTGCATATTACGACTTAAAGTAAGAGAAATCATTTGATTTGAAACGTCAAGGGCAATTATCATTAAAAAGTGTGTCACTCATAATTCACGGCAAAATTATCAGTTTAAATTTCCAAATACAATTATGGTAAACTAATTGGTTATTTGAAAGCGACGGTTGATGAATAAAACATATAGCTACATAATAATATACTTGCCTATTCAGTTAAATGTAGGTTAGGCGTTCTTATTAGCGTCACGTTTTGGGGTTTCTAATTTTTCTAAATTGGCTCTGTCCGCTCCACCGGTTTAACATAGGTATGTACGTAAAATAAGCGTAGTGACATTCGAAAACCTGTAACATTGTTTTATTATTCCTTCTTTAAAAGTCCTTTTTATAGTGGAGCTGTACAGAGTAAGGTCAATATGGTACGCCAAGTTGCCAAGAAGGTGATGATATTTTAGTTATTATACGTTTCTAATTTAAAGGTTTAGGTTAAGCTTGGCGTTGCTTGGTACTGGTACATAAGTAACGGAATTATTGACATACATTTTAATACGAAAACCCTTAAATACAATAGGTACTTAGCAAAGTAAGAGTAAGCGATCGATCGTTAAATATGGAAGCAATTAGAAATGACTTTGTACGGCTGACAATTATCTGAGGGGAATAATGTTTCATTATACATTCAATGGCCTTCGATAATTGCTGTGTTGCGATATTTAGGTACTTACTTAGGTGTCATAGGTACTAAGAAAGTGAACGAGTGAAGCTGGGTGTAGGGTGTGCAATTCAGGGTTCGAGATCTCGCCATTTTAGCGTGCAAGACCTCGCAAGATTTGCTAGATTGGATTAGTAGAAAAGGGCAGTACCGATACCCACAAACAGCGTATCGATGCTTAATTGTTTATCGTCTGTGGTGCCAACAAGCATAGAGGTAGAATGAGCCTTTTCTGGGCTACGGCGAAAAATTCGCAAATTGCGGGGATTTTTCTCTTTTACTCCAATGCAGGCATAATTAGAGTGCCAGAGAAAAATGCCCGCAGCTATCGAGATTCGATTTTCGCGCTTATATCCCACAGTAAGGAAATTGACAAACACAGCGCTCACGGTAAAGCCGCAGCAGTAATGTCGCAACAGTAATGCAGCTGCAGTTGCCACCCGAACGTCACCTTTAGGTATTTTCCAATATCCCACGAGAACCCCACACCGTGAGTAATCGTGAGTACCTACTAATAACACTAACACCAATACGACTGACCAATGACCATCTTTGGATCGTATGTCAATGCAATAAGGTTCACGAATAGGCAGTTAACATGGCGGCACAGTGTATCACGCCCGTCATTATAATCAATCAATCAAAGTTACATTAATAGGCAATCTATCGGCTGCCCACGATATCGGCTCAATTAATACTGACAACCAGTTATTGATATTAGTTGAAATTGGAGTTAACTACAGTTATTCTTATGTACCTACATTAATAAAAATGTCAGGACCACGTCAGGACATATTTTTGAGTATGATGAGTGCACCCATATTTTTACATTTGGCTGTACATATTTATGCGAAAATAAAATTCTAAGAATAATTGAGCTTCAAGACATTTATTTAAATAAATACTGTGTAACTTTCCATTTTGTAACCAACCACAATCCGTTACTTTTCATACAATACAACCATTAACCGCATACTACATAGTACATACTGCTCGCTATTTAAAAGCATTTTTATCATTACCCAATTTGACCGTCGTTTTACTCAGCTAATCCATTTAATGACCATTAAAAATTCAAACTATTTAATCTTATTTTGATGGCGGCCGACCACTGCACTTAGCGCCCAGGTTTTGCTCGTTTTACCTGCTCTACCTCACTATGAGGTAACCTAAAAGTAAGCCATACTACTTCCATGTCCAAACTTGTCGTATTTGAAGCGACAAGTCAAGATGCTTGTGATTTGGAGATAGTATATCTTAGAAACGCTCCGTGGGAAGGGAAGCGGCGCAGAGAATCGTAGATTGTGTTGATAATTAGTTAACGTGTTGAAGAACCGAGAACGAATCCATTACAATCATGAAATTTTTGGTTATGTCACTCTTTACAGCTGCCGTTGTATCTTTATGAAGATGAAATAGTCTGAAAAGTTGTGGTTGCCAACGTACTACTACTTCTGATACGAGTTAGACCACCCACAATGCTATTTGTATAGGTAGATAGATAGATAAATAGATAGTCCATTTATTTGTTTGCCACAATACACACAAGATATTCAAAGTTACAACAATGACAGTATACAAAAAACAATCCAGAGAAAAATGGAAAATTACAAAGACAGATAATAGTCACACAGATTTACACAAAAAAGAAAAAGGAAGAAAACATACATAAAAACACTTTTCATACAAGTAAATGCTGTGTGCATCGCAGCAAAACAAAAGGGTTCTGGCTCAGTATTACGCTTCACCCATTGGGAGAAGCACTGGTATTCTGCCAGGACCAAGATCACGTCAACAAAAATCAGTGAAAAAGATGAAATAGTGAAAAGTTGGTACTTACCTAATTACCAAGGTACTAATATTATTAATTTATTCTATCGCCACGTTATTTTGTGACTAGTTTCACATTGATAAGTGCTCATCCATCTTAGAATAATAAGGACGCTCAAGATACCTCGAGTAAGATAACAAACTTCAACGAGAAACTGTCAAATCATTTGAAGAATAGGTTACAGAAGAGACCAATAAAAAATCTTACTGTTGTGGCGCAGCGACCCGAAGTGGATCTTGGCCTCCGACACCAAGTCGACGGCCGAGTTCGCTTAAGGCCTTTTTGCACTTCGTCGAGTAAGTACGTAATAGGCTATTTGGTACGCCAGAAATATTTCCTTTGTTTCAAGAATTGCAATTACGTTTACAGAAATGAAAAATAATACGAGTAAATTCCTGAAAACCAGTAGGACACCATGCCGACTTGCAGAGTGACGTTGTATGGAGGTTGACAGTCTACTATTAACCACTCTATGTGACAGAGATACCGTACCAGCGTAGGCGAGACGTAAATAGGTGTCAAAATGATACGTCGTCAAGTGACAGAGAAAGTTGCCCGTTATCACTTATCAGCAACGGGCGATGTTAGACGCGAACTATGCGGGTATCACTTTAATGTTACTCGGCTGCGGGATGTAAAGGAGGGTAATGCGTTTATCAGTGTATGTTTGTTCCTTTGCTAGTTTTGCTAGGTACTCTACAGACTAAACGCGTGGGTTGATTTTGATGATTTTTACGTCAATCTATTTTCTCTTAACTGTCTGAGTGACAATAAAAACAAGAACAGGTGTAGCCCTCTGGCTTTGAAATGTTCAAAATGTAACATTACGAGTATTCTAGATGTTGACCAATGTGGACACACAGCACAGCTTAATGTAAACGAAAATGTATGGCGAAAAGCATAGTACGATGATCTTTTAATCACATTTTCACATACTTACCCTAAAGATAATCATAATTATTATTAGATCACATTGCGAAGTATAGTAACGATCAGATAATCATTTGACGGACTATAAAAACCTACAGACAGATACTATCATTCGAAGGTTCAAATTGAATGGTTAAATTGTTTCTCAGATTATTGGTCATAAAATACAAGTCAGTCATTAGGTACGTGTACAATTGATAATTTTAGTCACGATTTCCGAGGAACAGGCAGGTATTGAATTTAAATATACATAGTTATAATCGTGTCCCACGACTTTGTCTGAGTATAGGGTATACTATACCTAAGTAAGAACCATCAGACCGGTCGGTCGTACCTGTATGTTTGACATATTTAATATAGTAAACTGCGTAGAATTTTATGAAAATTTGAAAACTTATTACCATAGAAAAAGTGAGGTAGGAAAGAACACGATATTTAAAAGTGATATAAGTATTCAATTTAAAGCCAACCAACCATTAATCCGCATACCAAAAACATCGTCTGCTGTGTTCACATTTTTACGGATACCTATTCTCATTTCAGTTTTCATAACATTTGAGAAATCCGTTACGAAAGCATGTTATTCTTATAATATGACACTCAGACGATATTTATAAGATGTTTTTACACAAAATCAGAGAGTTATTCGTTGTAGAAGAGGTGTAGTTTAAAAAATATATTATACCTAGGTATATCAATATAATTTATGTTTTGTATAAATTGAGTCGACCGTCAGCCCATGACAACCATCAGAGTTACCGCATCTCTCGTAACGTAATATTCGAACCCGTACCTCAGCAGCATTTCCATTTCAAAATTCGAATTTTTTGTAGACTATAGTAGTATAAATAGGTAGGTATATTTCTCTTCTACTACATATTTAATTTTTTGTTCACAAAGTTAAGTATTCTCTATAATCTATATCCACGCCGCTATTGTTTGAAAATGTTCACATAAACAATGTGAATGTCATAAAGACGCTTATAACTTCGTGTTCGTTCTTTGAAAGTAGCGATTATATTATATAGAATAGACGAATAAAAGATAAATTATTATTAAATTGCTTCTTAGAACAGCTGCTTTGTCATAAATTAAGTGCTTATTCTATGGATATAATATAGTACCTAACAATAGGTTCGGTGAGAGATATTTTATAGTAATCGGATAAAGATATGATTATTATCTGTTAACTGACCTGTTAGCAATCTTATTACAAAGACATAAGACCTACCAATGATTAGTGTTTTTGTACTACGGTAGGGGTAGGTTACGTAGTAGAAACCATCAGTTTTAGGAATCTCAACGAGCTATAAAACTTGATTTGTCTATTTTAGCCCTAAGGGCCACTTGCATCATCCCAGTAACCCAAGGTTAAGCGGGTTAACCGTTAACTTAGTCTCATATTGTACAGGTAACCGTGGTAACTCCAGGTTTAACCGGTTAACCCGGGGTTAGTGGAATGGTGCAAGCGGTTTAATTTACTTATTCTTGGACTCAGAGAGCTGATATTGCAACTCCAAAGAGGTTTGCCAACCCCAGTACTAGGGGGACCGCATCCACCTTGCCCCGCGGTGTTCAATCAACATTAGTAAACAGTATACCACTGACCAAATTTAGACTTTATGACGTTGCAGTAAGGGTTAGGTATGGGCAGTTAAGTGTTGACGATGGTACTTATACGTAATGGAGGGACAACCGGGCCCCTATTTCACCACGGCGACAGGTGCGACAATTCGACAAATGTCACTGTTGCTGACGTCATAGGCATCCATGGGCTACGGTTACCGCTTACCATCGAGCGGGCCGTATTCCTGTTTGCCACCATCATTGTATTATTAAAAAAAACTTTATTATATCGGCAAAAAACTTTATTATATCGGGATGATGAATATGACGATGACAATTGTCACACGATTTAATAGAACTTTCGGTAATTCTTGATAGGAAATGAGTTATGTGTCGGAATTTCGTGACAATTGTCGTGTTTCTTGTGACAATTATCATTAGCTTCGCAAAATAAGTACATACTTATTTATTGGCGATATACCTAATAGTTTTTTTAAATTAATATGTTGGCGGCAAACAAGTACACCGCCCGTCCGATGGTAAGCGGTTACCGTAGTCTATGGAGGCCTGTGACGTCAGTAACAGTGATGTCGACAATTGTCGCACCTGTCACCGTGGTGAAATAGGGGCCAGGGGATCGGCTAGTAGCCCTAACAAACGATTTATCAGAACTCATATATTATGTAAGTAGGTATAATATAGACAACACGTTTAATGATACCGTCGCTTTCAGCCACTGCATTGCTGCAGCAGTATTGCAGCGCGACATCTCTCGCTATTCACCTCGCCACTCGCGCGTGCATGCATGTGCATATGTTATCTGTACAGTTATGGATAGATGTTATATTTAGGAGTAAGTAGTTATTAGCCCGTGCACGTCCGCTATGCAGGTTAATTGGCATGTCATTAGCCGATAAGGCCCAGATCCGTCGGCATCTCCACTGACAAAACGTCCTAACTAACTTTTTCAAAACCTGCAGGGGAAGTAATCATGAAACCAGGGATCGGATACCGGTATTTTTTGTATGGGAACGGAAACGGTATTTTTTCGTTCTTTGCTAATTACTTCATTTCTAATTGGGCAATCTAATAATACGAAGTCGTAACCTAAAAACACAACTGAGTCCTACATTTCGAGTATAAAATAATTCGAAAAATATGGTTACTTCTAAGTTTTTGCAAAAAACCGGTTCCGATCCCTGCATGAAACTACCTACTGCCCTGATAAAAAAACTTTAATTACTAGGTTACTATTAAACCCCGTTCCGTGCCAAATTTTATTTTTCTAGCACTAATGGTCATTAAAGATCGAAAGACAAACGAACGGCGAAAATACCGGGACAAAGCGAGGAAGATGATGATGATGAGTGTCAATGTCATTATCAATGACGAACTAGCTACACTTTGTCATTGCAAATGTCATGCAGAGTTAACTTGGTTCGTTTCACCTTTAAAGTAGACATAGTCCGACAACAGACGGCGCGATTCGGGAAATGAATTAGAGATTCACTAGATATGAAATAGTAAAGATATGTGACGTTCCACGGCAAAAGGTATACCTTATGGCGGCTGGCGTTTACACTATTATTAACGCCGCTCCAATATTCAGCCGGGGCAATGGTAACTTTTGCCGTGGAACGTCACATATCTTTACTATTTCATATCTGAGCATTTCTCAAAAAAATTGTACATTTCGATCACATCTTAGATTTCTATAAAAATTGGTATGCTGGTAAAGTACATGAAGCTGAACAATTTCCACCATATTTCCCAAAATGTCCAAGAAAGATTAGTATGAAACATCCTTTTTTGTTACCAGATTTCCTTACACATTTGGTAACAAAAAAGGAATGTTTCATACAAACTTTCTTGGACATTTTGGGAAATATGAGTGTCTTACGACTTACGAGTGACAATCCAAGTTGTATCGAGTCCCTATCCAAGATGGCGGCCGTCACGTCAGCCTGTCAGTATTCATCTCTCGGTAACTGCACTTCAAAAGGACCGCCCAATTTCAACAGGTAGACGCTTTTTTACCGCACAGCCGGGTAAAAATTAAAAACACTTTTGTACTCAAGAAACGCAAAGATAGTTTAAACTGTGAAGTAGATTATTATTAGTGATGTACCGACTATGGTTTTGGCCGACTAGCCGACTAGCCGGCGCTCGGATGGCCGATTAGTCGGCCGACTAGTCGGCTAGTCGGCCAAGGTCATGATCGTTACTTCACGATAATGATTACATTCGTATAGCAACTGTAGTAGCTTTATTCAAGTTCGGATGCATTTTTAAAACATTTTTTTTGCTCGTTGCGTCGTCGCGCTTTCAATATCAACTGAAAGGTGTTCCCTGCTACTGCGACGATACACCTACATAATTACCCATACATGAATTTAATATGAACACAAGCACATTTTGTACCCTAAATACGTATTTGAATAGAATGGGCATGTAACATTTGATTAATATTGCCTTTTTATTTCATTTATGTCCTGGTTTCTGTAATTAATAACAGGCCGACTAATCGGCCTTTTTTGCCGACTAATCGCCGACTACAAATGTGGCCGGATAGTCGGCTTTCCCGACTAGTCGGCGACTAGTCGGTACATCCCTAATTATTATGAATTTCATTAGGTTGAAGATACAGAAGTTTTTTTTGTAGTAGTAGGTAAGTACTTACTTTCGAAAGAACAATGAAAAGTAAAAGAAACGATGCTTTGTTGTTTTTTTCTTTAGTTAATAATATTGGTGTTAAGTATGCTATTTACAATTTGAACGTGGATGTGAACTTGGCGGCTTTGTGCTTTATTAACTCAATAAATATACTTACTAATTAACACTTTACTGGCATGAAACTGGACGTACAATATAAATTTAATATGAGAAAAACATTTGCATGTAAACATGAAAGAAAAGCTTTGTTATTACCTACGTGGTCAAAGATTATTATAAAAATTTAGCGTATTTTTATGTCCAAAATGGACCTTATGGTTCCTTTTAAAATCAAATGATCACTAGCTCTTACACAGCAATTAGGTTCGAATCCTAATGATATAGGTAGTGTAGGTATTTTTTCACTTTTATGTATTCGCATGTGTAGGTATATATAATATAATGTACCTATCTATCTACTTGCAACAAATTTCATATGAAACAAACAGTGACGTAACATACCTATAGCCGATGCGATGTCATATCGTCAAGTGTTGGCCGGTTGGCAGCGCTATGGCTAAGTAAACATGAAAGCCGATAATTATACAAACATACAGCAATATATGAGCACTTGACTAGTAACATTGTTGTTTGTATACTTAAGCTGACTGCTACTGCAAAATATATAGATAATGCTTGTTAAGAGGAAACCTGACCACTCTGTCACGCTTGTAATTTCTCATCCATCAAAAAATAAAAAAGTTTAGTGCTGTCGCTTGTCTTTTTAGCTGTAGTAAGTAAGTACATGAGACAAATTCAAAACTAAATGTCATCTCATACCAAAAGCTACACTCCGTCACATTTTTTAGGGACAAAAAACAGGACAACGAATAGAATTTTGACCCAGTTGCCATTTTTTATTTAATTATTTAAATTTTGTTGCACAAAATATATACAACAATGTACAAATGGCGGACTTAATGCCAAATGGCATTCTCTACCAGTCAACCATAGGGCCAAACAGAGATACCTTCAATTTGTGCAGAGAGAGATAATATATTGAGTGAGTTAAAAAATAAAGCAAACTATACTTATAAATTACATAAATAAATAAAATATATATAAACTACCACATATTTATAAAATACATACATATAATTATCCTCTCTAGGTATTAACATTACCTATACCTAGTAGAAAATATTTTTACTCAATTTCATAGGTAGATTGCGTCTCATCTCATCAAAATCGCATCTGTGCCTAACTTCAAGTCACCATAAGTACTTTCAGTCCGCAAATCTGCCAGACAGATCTGAAAGAATCAGTCGCATACCGAAATGCGAGTTAATTACAAGCCGAGTAGGAGCCGGTATCTTATCGCCGCCCACCTCCTTCATTAGCGGGTTCGGTTTCCGGCCCCGGCCCGGCCCGGCCACGCACGGACAGCTATTCCTGTTGCTTTGGCTAAATGGCTACCCACAATAATTGCCTGCTCAGATTAAAATTAAATAGAATTTGGACATATACTAACTCACATTTATAGTCTATCGCGAAATTTAATTTATTACTTACCTTTATTTACCCACGTTCCGATTCGACACAGGTTAGTCGTAGTCGCGACTCGCGGCTAACTGGCCCATATTTCACCACGGCGACAGGTGCGACAATTCGACAAATGTCACTGTTTCTGACGTCACAGGTATCCATGGGCTACGGTTACCGCTTACCATCGGGCGGGCCGTATTCCTGTTTGCCACCATCATTGTATTATTTAAAAAAAACTTTATTATATCGGCAAAAACAGGTACTTCTCTTTCGAAGTTTATGATGATGATGATGATGACAATGGTCACACGATTTAATAGAACTTTCGGTAATTCTTGACACGAAATGAGTTCTGTGTCGGAATTTCGTGACAATTGTCGTGTTTCTTGTGACAATTGTCATTAGCTTCGCAAAATAAGTACTTAGTTATTGGTGAAATATTGGAGTTTTTTAAAATTAATATGTTGGTGGCAAACAGCACACCGCCCGTCCGATGGTAAGCGGTTACCGTAGTCTATGGAGGCCTGTGACGTCAGTAACAGTGATGTCGACAATTTTCGCACCTGTCACCGTGGTGAAATAGGGGCCTGATGATATCCCAGCAAAATGTCAAAACAGAGATTTGTGCAACCACCCGACGAAAAGTGTAGGTAGGTATCAAAAAGTTTAGGGTAGACATCACATTAATGTGAGTTAATCAAAACGCGAAAGTTTTAAATTTTATATTTGGACCTATCCTATGTTTTTGGGCTACAAATCTTCTTCAATTCGTCCTCTTTGACATAACCCTAAAACCGAAACAAGACGCGATTATAGGTTAAAAATAACTTAGTCAATTATACGAGTAAGTGTCAATCAGATAAGTAAAATGTTCAATCGTGATTAATTGTCATAGGGTCACTTTTCACTGGTTTCCTGTTTTACTCGAGCAAGCAAAACGGATACGAACAAGTCTTAATTACCATGTACAACTAACCCAGTTCGGTTGGTTTGCAAAACACAACTAGGTGTCCAAAAGCGTTCCCGTTGTTCGCAGATAACAACTTTAGTGCTGAATTTAGCAGCATTGCCAATTTGCCAGTCAGCATTTTATTTTTTTATTTTCTCTTACCTTTTTTAGACCGTGCCCTGTTTATCAAAAGCTTGTAGCTTGTAATACAAGTGGAAGTCCCTTTCAAACAAAAGCTGACAAAAATTGACATTCGCTTGTATTACAAGTTACAAGCTTTTGATAAACTGGGCACAGGCCTTTTCGTATTACAATTCTCATATATATTTGCTGTACAAAACAATTATATTGTTCTATAAGAATCCTTACGAAGAAAAAGCGGCCAAGTGCGAGTCGGACTCGCCCATGAAGGGTTCCGTATTTAGGCGATTTATGACGTATAAAAAAAACTACTTACTAGATCTCGTTCAAACCAATTTTCGGTGGAAGTTTACATGGTAATGTACATCATATATTTTTTTTAGTTTTATCATTCTCTTATTTTAGAAGTTACAGGGGGGGGGGACACACATTTTACCACTTTGGAAGTGTCTCTCGCGCAAACTATTCAGTTTAGAAAAAAATGATATTAGAAACCTCAATATCATTTTTGAAGACCTATCCATAGATACCCCACACGTATGGGTTTGATGAAAAAAAAATTTTTGAGTTTCAGTTCGAAGTATGGGGAACCCCAAAAATTTATTGTTTTTTTTCTATTTTTGTGTGAAAATCTTAATGCGGTTCACAGAATACATCTACTTACCAAGTTTCAACAGTATAGTTCTTATAGTTTCGGAAAAAAGTGGCTGTGACATACGGACGGACAGACAGACGGACAGACAGACAGACAGACAGACATGACGAATCTATAAGGGTTCCGTTTTTTGGCATTTGGCTACGGAACCCTAAAAATGGAAATCAATTTCATTGGTTGTAAGTTCTAAACTTGTTAAACAATATATAGCGAATATATGAGAATAGGGAGTATTACTGCAATGTTTTGCCGCCAGAGTGCAGCACTAGCGACTTAAGAATACCATAGATAGAGTAACTTATACATACTGTACCATAAACTGTTTTTTGATAAGTTTTCACAGACAGTCAAATATTGTTTAATCGTATGGCATAAATACAAAAATAGGCAAATATGACATTGATACGTCTAGGCGGTTTGTTTACAAAGGCCATACCGGGAAACACGAAATCGATACTCAGCTATCTGCCTCTTTATCGCTCGAATACGCAAGAGTGATAGAGAGGTTAGATAACAAAATTTGGACTCTCTCGTTTGCGGTAGACCCTTAGATTGTGACTTATTGTGGGAGTGGCGCCCCCTACGCAGACTTTCGCGTAATATTCCCTATTGTAACGGGAAAAACTATGTACGGAATGTTCGCGCTTGACCGTTTTTAATTAAGCCTCGTGAAGTCAATTAATAAAGATTGACACCGTCGGTGATAAATAAATTAGAATAAGTTTTAATTCTGACGCAAAAAACTGGATGATTATCGAATCGAAACCTGTCAGTTCGGATCAGAGGCGCGTTTTTACTCGGATCTCACTCATTAGATGGAGCTTATAGCCATTTTATATTAAGCTGTAACTACACAACGCTTTTTCTTGAATTCGGGTTTTTATCATAAATCTCTTTCGATCCTAATAGGAGAAAAAAGTGTCCCCAAAATGTCCTTCTGTTTTTCATTCGTTACAAAGTCTAATGTGTAAACAGGCAATGTGAAGGCCAGCCACACTTAACCATATGCTACAACTTACCCGTAGACCTTACCTATTTTATAATACGGCGTCTTTAGGAGGTAATCAATGGTTTTTCCGAGCCTATTTGAATGTCATTAATTAAAAATCTGGAATGACAGGTGACAGTGACAGGAGTCCGGCGGGTTTCGAGTCGTTAAGCCGATTATTTATCGAATGTACCGATCATTCGACACGGTGTTTCGACGGATAACGTTGTTGCTTTCTCTTTTACATGTATAAGATAAAAGGAAATATACCTTTATCGAACGGTATTGGACTAATATTATTCGTCCACGAACTGACAAGTCGTATGGGTTACCATGGCAACACACTAATAAAGTAATAATATTAGAGTAATACCGTTCGAGAAATGGGCAACTGTTATTATAAATTGTTTGAAATAATAGGTACTTTACGACCTCGTTTTACTCGGCCGTTAAAATAAAATTAGACTTAGTAAGACAGTTCTCTTAATTGCGGCATTTGTAGTAAATCCACTTCAATAATACCACGTCGGTGACAAACAAGCATACGGCCCGCCTGATGGTAAGCAGTCACCATAGCTTACGAAACTGAAAGTAATCGCAGCTTTGTCAATAAAATTATCTATTTAAAAAAAGCTAGTCGACGGAATAGCCCCTATGACGGAATTTTGACGACTATTGACGGATTTGAAAGCCACAAACTTATGTAGGTTCTAATTTTAGTAAAATAAAAGAAATGTTAATAAAAACATACCTCTATTCTATCAAACAATTGAAAAATAGTAGTTTGTGTTACAAGGGATCAAAATGATATATTTCCGTCAAGGGCGTAGGAACATTGAATCCTGAATGAAGCGATGGATTCTACAATATAAATTTATATTTTCTAAAGTAGAATCCTGAGCGTAATGAGGGATTCAAGTGTCAACGCCCAAGACCAAATAATTTTGATACCGTGTGACATATACTGCTTTTCACATCAACTATGAGGAAAATAAAAAAATCTTAGTGTTGGCACAATCTGATGCAGATTATTTAAGCTAAAAAAATGTAAAAATAGTGTGCTAGAACAGAAAAGTGTTACTTTGAGCCCTCCTAGAGCAGGGAGGAAAAGTGCCACTTTGATCCCTCCTAGCAGGGAAGAAAAAGCTCTTTTCTGAATAGGTGGTGTGAAATAGTTATTTACGATACAAGTGCGGAAAAGAGGAAATTCCAAACGAGTGGCGATAAATTAAAACACACTGATTTAAACTTTCACGATTTTTACACATTATTAAATCATGTACAACGGGACTTAATCGCGTATCTATCTTAAAACTTAGATACGCGATTAAGTCCCGTTGTACAATTTAATAAATTAAAACACGACCGAAGGGAGTGTTTTAAATCGACACGAGTTGCGAATTACCTATTCGCACGTGTATCGTACAACGTTTTACAGTACATATCGGGTTAAAGATTTTTTATTATTCTCATAAGAAATTTTACATTTCACTTAACGAGAACTTAGAATAAGTACATACTTAGTGGTTTTCACCAGTAAGCATAATTACATTATTTTAATGCTAAATCTTATACAGTTAGTTTGTTACAGTTAATCTAATTTTTAGGTTTAATCCTAGTTTTTATTCTATAGGTACATATGGCCCTTTAAACTTTTGACATCGCACGAAAAGTGCTATTTTACGCACTAGTGCGGGAAAATAGGACCATATGTATTGTAAATACCTTTACAGTACATATGGGGCTACTTTTCCGCACTAGTGCGTAAAATAGCACTTTTCATGCGTATGTCGAAACTTTAAAGTGTCATATGTACTGTAAAACGTTGTTCGATACACGTGCGAATAGGTAATTCGCAACTCGTGTCGATTTAAAACACTCCCTTCGGTCGTGTTTTAATTTATCGCCACTCGTTTCGAATTTCCTCTTTTTCGCACTTGTATCGAAAATAACTATTTCGATACAAGTGCGAAAAAGAGGAAATTCGAAACGAGTGGCGATAAATTAAAACACGACCGAAGGGAGTGTTTTAAATCGACACGAGTTGCGAATTACCTATTCGCACGTGTATCGAACAACGTTTTACAGTACATATGGAACTTTAAAGTTTCGACATACGCACGAAAAGTGCTATTTTACGCACTAGTGCGGAAAAGTAGCCCCATATGTACTGTAAATAACTATTATTACTTATACATGCATGTCATCGTTCAAATATTTAATTGCAAATATTATAATCGCCTTGCCTCCAGTTTATGTTAATGCATATGAGTAGGTATTATATTTTATTGCTGCATGCAATGCCTTTCAGAGAAATTCGGTTTTATCAAACGATAATTATATAGGCAGTCTGCAAATTAATTGCTTCTCGCTAAATTACTAACAACGAGATAAAGTTTGCGTAAACACAAATATACTTAAGTACATAACAGTTGTTGGTTTGAGCTAAGGAGTAGGTACTATCGCTTGGCACTGAAATTACACGAAATTTTTAAACTGTCGTTGAGCTTACCTATGTACCCAAAGATAATTAAATCACTACGTTTTATATGTACCTACCTAATGGCCTCATAGCGTCACCGTCACTGCAGTTGCTGCATTGCTGTTGCGGCATTAATGCAGCGACGATGGAGCGGCCGCGGGAACCACGGGCTGCATAAGTACTGTCATGCCAGACCGCCATTAAAATAAAAGAAGAAGTACCTATACTGTCACGAATATGTCACTCTGCACTCATCACTACACCTTCACCTACATCTTATAAAACAAAGTCCCCCGCCGCGTCTGTCTGTTTGTATGTTCGCGATAAACTCAAAAATTACTTAACGAATTTTCATGAGGTTTTCACCTATCAATAGAGTGATTCCTGACAACGGTTTAACCCCTCAACTGCCTTGTCCCGTATCCGTCCCAGATAATTTGGACTGTAATGAACAGTTGAAAGGTTATTAATTCAGTAAGTAGCAAATTTTTGACAACGGCGTTCGAGGGGTTAAGTGTCAATCGATTGAATTCGTTGCTCACACTTAGCCCAGCGATGATCTAAAATCGGATGCCATTCATTCGAAAGGTATGTAGAAGCCATAACAGTAGGTATTCGCTTGGCACAGATATTTTATTAAGGTATTTAGTGAGAACGTCATTTTCTTCTCACAATCGCTTGTGTTGTGATTGTGACTCATGATACTTGAAATTGTTTTATCAAGCGAAGAAAGGGACAAATAACAACTTCCACGAAGTTATAACAATGCAGTTTTGTTTCAAGTTCTACAGGCAGCTTTAATTATGGGGGATAATATATATTTATTACAGTTTTGTTTGACTTCTTTATGCAGAATGATGTGTAGGTATAGATAGTAGTACTTAACTGGCAATGTTTGTCGTTGCGTTATGATCCAAGTTATTTAAAACAAGGGAATGATCGGGACTTATGCAATTGGAATTCAAAAACACCAATGAAACAAAGATTGTAATCATAAACTGAAAATAGATAGGGTAATTCGCCAGTAACTGGCCACTGCTGGCCAATAACGGCCACCCCAGTGAAACGTGACGTCACTATACTCGTATAAATTCCATATTAGCTAATCGTTTTGACAGTCAATGTCTACGGAACCCTAAAAGAGTGTGACAGCTTCAGGTTCTGTGAAAGGAGAATAGGAATTTGTACGGAACTCTTCCTTTTTCGATCCGCCGTCGAATTCGTTTCAAATTGAGTGGTACCCGTTTTTGCGGCGACGAAAAAATGTTCGTTTGAAACTATTTCCAGCGGTTTTAGATTTCTATTTGTGTTTGTCTGGCTAAGTTGGGCTGCCGTTTTAAATGGGTTTTAGAGTGCAGTGAATTCTGTTTTATATAACACATAAGTGGGAAACACAAAAACCCGGGCAACTTTAAATTTAAATGGGTCAAACACTTTTTAACTTAGTACGAATTAAAGTTATGCTACTTTACTGTGGATATAATAAAATAAACAGACTTTATAGGTAGCTTAATTTTCATACTTTATGCTTATCGGCTCGTTAAAACATTCAATTTGTAGGTGTGACGAAAGTTCTAGATAAATTTATCCAAATCGTTAACGTTAATAGGGTATTTGACTATATTTAAATTAAATTATTTTACACTGTGCATGAAATAAAGCACCAGAAGATTAATAGAGAAACGTAGGCAGCAGTTATTTTTGGGCACAATTTCTATTTTAAATCCCGTATAAAACTACAGAGTAGGTAATTTGATTGTGACGTCACATGCTAGTGTTTCATATAAATTCCATAGTAGCAAAATCGTTTTGACACTTCGAAAAAAGAAACTGATTTGACTAGTAGTCAAATAGGTACCCTATTACAGGCTTAATATGAATTTCTGCGCAACTATATATCTATCAGTTGACCTAATGACCTTGACCTTTGCCTGAAGCCTGCATTCCTTGCGTACCAGGTCTTATAATAGACAAGTCTGGCTGGAATGGCACTCAGTTCTAAATAGACTCGCTATTCTTGTCGCTATATAGTACCATCGCCCACACTGTTACATGTCCATCGGTCGACCTTATTACAAAAGGCATAAGGTCCACTGATGGACAGTTAAGAGTTGCTGTTTGTACGACTACATACCACAATACTTCTTGTGAATTGCTATGAGCTCTGGGGGGCTAGCCAAGGTGACAATCGTGTGCAGACAACAAAACGCTATTTCCTCTCTATCACTCTTCTATATTAGTGCAATACCTAGAGGTTTTTTTTTTCGTAAGTTAGTTTCGTTCCTCCTAGTTTTTAGGGTTCCGTACCCAAAGGGTAAAAACGGGACCCTATTACTAATAAGACTCCGCTGTCCGTCCGTCCGTCTGTCACCAGGCTGTATCTCACGAACGGTGGTAGCTAGACAGTTGAAATTTTCACAGATGATGTATTTCTGTTGCCGCTATAACAACAAATACTAAAAAAAGAATAAAATAAAGATTTAAGTGGGGCTCCCATACAACAAACGTGATTTTTGACCGAAGTTAAGCAACGTCGGGCGGGGTCAGTACTTGGATGGGTGACCGTCTTTTTGCTTGTTTTGCTGTATTTTTTGTTGATGGTGCGGAACCCTCCGTGCGCGAGTCCGACTCGCACTTGGCCGGTTTTTTAATGTCAGCCAACGAGCGGGAGGCGGTCTCCGTCGCCTATAGACATAAGCAACATCAGATGAGCCACTTAAGGACCCTTAATATCCGCTGCTTGAAAACCCTCATGTACAGTGAGCAGCAGAAGTTGCTAAGCGGACCAGGTGTTCAAAATGATCATCACGCGACTGCGGGTCAATGTAATTTTGAACACCTGGCCCGCTTAGCAACTTCTGCTTCTGACTGTACCTACCTACTACTGTGTTATGGCCTTATTTGCGTGGCCGCGTTTGCGTGAAGTGTCATTTTGTATGGGTTTTGAGTTTTCAAAATCCCATACAAAAATAGACATAAGTAACGCAAACGAGAACGCTATCGAATGAAATTTACGCTAGGGGTTCAGGTAGGGTTGCCAACCGTACTATATTATATAGTATTGTACTATATTTTGGCTCTCTGTACTATATACTTTTGGAAAAATATATAGTACGCTATAATACTATATTTCCGATTAAACGTATGTTATACTTATGTTTAGTATTTTATCTAAAAGTACCATATTTTTTTGAAATGTACTATATTTTTGATGCCCTATTCTGGAAAATACTATATTCTACCAAAAAATAGTTGGCAACCCTAGGTTCAGGTGGTCTGCTAGTAGGTAATTACTATTGTTCGTAAAGTTATATTGTAATGTTTGCAAAGTCAAAAAGTAAGAAATACCCACCGAGAATTAGGTAGATAACTTTTAAAATGTACATGACCTATGCAGGATGTAGGTAATAGGTATAATGGTTTCATTGTTTTAAACTTCCGAGTGCGGAAGGTCTTATCTTAAGGTACAGTACTTATGACTTACTAACTTGCTTTGATTATTTTCAAGTTTTAATCCGTTTTAGGAGATTAAACTCGACTTGCGTGTTTATTTTTTTACTTTACTTTTGCAATACCTATCCTATTATAAACTATATAAAATGTAAGTATCAGGAACCTATGCGGCTATAGTAATAATATTATCCACAGGCAATGTTCAATATCTTATACATGTCTACTCCGCCCAACAATGTTCAAATGGTATACTCCAACCAAACAATCGCCCACAAATCACGGTCTGTAGCGAACCACATCAAATTCAAGTGCACGGCGCGCGAGCGAGACGGCACGGTCTCCCGTCCCGCTCGCGATCAGCTGTTGCCGGTGTGTGCGTCACGACACACCTCCCGGCGCCCGCCCCGCGCCCCTCACCGGCGCCGCCAATCAGCTGATCGCAGTAGGTCGATACGATACGCCATCTTCGCTTCATACTTGAACGCAACCTAAGGGATAGTTCAAATTTACCAAACCCATTTACATTTTATTTTATCTGTGCAATGAGAGAGTTGGTCCTGCGGGTAAGAGCGGGACAGCTGAAGTTCGGTGCTTTTAAATCATAAATGGCCGATGCTTAGTCGTGATCGCCTAGGGAGGGGGCGATGTCGATAATATTATGTTTTATGACGGCGGGTGGTACATAAATTGGGTTTTCGTTTTACGAGACGACGATAAATTACATTGAGTCCTGCGCACTGGAATCATGTAAATTGTCGTAACTGTACCCGAGGAAGTAATTACGGAATCGCTACTCGGAACGGCCGTTATCAGACCGTGACTGAGTAGCTCGTTTTTTGCGACCACTTTTATTATATCTTTATCTCGCTCATTATAGTATTCGTGATTACTTTTACCGCAGATTATTAATGCCCGAAAGCCTTGCCGAAACCGCATTTAGGTGTAATATAGGAGTAATGTTAAAAAAGGTAGTAAAAATGGTATTATACTTACTCGAGACGGGAATCCGGGCGTTATATCAACGCTATAAAAAGTAACAATAAACTTTTTATTATGGCTGCGGAGATAAAATAAATACAGGTTTAATTTTGTCGGCGTGCGTTAGAGCAATCATCCATTAGTGTCGATGTTTATTTCGTGTTTATTACGTGGATGCTAATTCAGCGTCGCCGCGAGCTGCGTGGCGGTAATGGCGGTTTCAGACGAGAACGCTTTTCTCACTAAAAGACTAAAACGATGCGTGCAGCTTAAATCTCTTTGACTGCATAATTAGTCCCGCCACGGGTAATCGCTCAGCTTAACGAATCATTATAATCTACGTTTTATTACAATCGTTTGAACCTCTTGGCTCTGTCCTAGCGCTCGCATTATTCACGATTCATTGTGCTCTTTCAATAGCAAATAAAACATTGCATGAATGAGTTACGTTTTTGCCCGTTGAACATTTCGGTCGCCGCAAAAAGTAACAAAAACGAATAGCCGTTCGGATTAAAATCGCTTTCGAGAACTGTTAGGAAAGCTGAAAAATCCTAAGTAGATCTTTTGTTTCGGTCGCTTTCTTTTTTTGCGTGGGCAACAAGAAGCGGCGAGAAAGATTTGGAGGATTCGTTAAAAAACTGACAGGTAGTTAAGTGTATAATCGCATCATTCCTTATCCAAATGGAAGATCACGCCGCGCCCGCGGCGATCATTCTTTCTTGATTTATGGGCCACAAAAAATACCATTACAATTTCTGTTCTGTTTAATAAGTGTAATTACATTATTGATTATATCTAATCTACATAATTATAGTTTCCTTTAACAGTGTAGTCGTGTAGACAAATATTCTAATTAACACAATTTACGAGGACTGCGTTGTTGTCGTGCAGTGTTCATTATTGGCGACGTGACATTTCGCACATTACATTTGATGGGCTTGACATTTATTAGTACTTACTGAACAAACGTTTCATGTCGCAGTACAGATTTGAGGTTAGTTGGTAGTGAGGAACACTTTAAAGGCATAACTCTAGGTAATGTTTGAGCCCGTTGTGGTTATACAAAGGGAGAAAACCAGATAAAACTTTTAGTCGGCGGTTTCTCGGCTTTCGAACAAAAACGGCGGTTCCATCGGCAAGTTAACTCTGCTTAGAACTCGTACAAAATACAAAGTACCTATTTTACTTTGCGAAAGTATTTTAGACATTATTTCTGCGCATTTGCTAAATTACCTCTATAAATAAGCTGTCGCAAGTTGTTAGGTCATTTAGAAGGAATGTTAGTCTCCGAAACGCAGAGAAAATATTTTTCTGAGAATTCATTTGGAAGACATTCGTAGGAAGCACTCTTCGCTCAGCAATATACATCTCTCTGAGGGTTTAACATCTCAAAATTATATAAAATTAACTCAAATATTGGCTAAAGGTAACTTTGTTAACAATATTAAGGTTTTAAACCACGGTATAATAATGTTTCGTGTAAAACACTTGAACAGATTAATAAGCTATGCGTCTAATTATACCCTGAGCTAGTCAAGGGCGGTCGAACTAGGGCGCTATTTTAACTAGGAAACGAAACATGGCGGCGAAATGGATGGGGCACGCCATGGTCGCGTTTATCGCGGGATACAGACAAGATTAAGCGTTTTCTCTCAAGTGATGTCGGGGAGAGATAAATGATCAGTCTGGTCTTTATCACGAACGCTAGCATAGGCCTTCGCCATTATAAAGCAGATTGATTTTTAGTGCCGTCGGCGTTGAGGCAAAATGGTGATCCGTGATCTTTTACACATTTCCTCATTCCGAGAAGTCAACGAATGCGGATACTGTTAAATACAAAATAAAATGTTATGTCTTTGCATCTAACGACTTTTGGAAGTAATTAAGAGCACCATTTTGTTGACAACGACGGTTGCTGGCATCTGCAGGCTCAGCACGGTTCCATTTTTATCGACTATCACTATGCCCGTCACTTTCGCACTTACATACTTGTCAGAACGTGACAGGCATGGTGACAAACGATAAAAGTGCGACCGTGGTACTAGGGCTGATCTTTTAGAATCTTAGTTTTTTTGTTTTACTTAGTTCACCAAACAGCTAGAGATGTAGAATTGTAGGTACTTACACTTTACCTTGTGTCTAATGTGAGCTGTTTACGGAATTCTGTACAAAATTATTTCCCGTATTATCGTACCAGGAATAATCCCATGAGCGGACATCCCTATTTTGTTAATATTTTTTGCAACGGTGTTTGATGTTCATACAATTTTATTTTCTTAACTACTTAGTCTAGCTGTTTGGCAGTCCCGGTATTAGCCCTAAAGACATCATGTTGTCTGTGATATACCTGACCAGGACGACTTATGTGCAAAGCAGTCTGGCATACTTACGTGTTCACTCCCGATCCAAGATGGAGGCAATCCAGGGGCACTGACACACACACGGGCACACCGCGAAATAAAACGATGCTTTAGGGATTTTTGTAAAAAGATAGTTATATTTTTGGCATTGGACTATGACACAATATAATACTATGATATGCTAGGTAAGCGTTTTATAAAGACTTTTACATGCCGAATATTTGTTAATCAGACTATTCTTCACAGGACTCTTTATATATAATTTCAACAAACATAACTGCTTACAAATGAGAGAGATACGTTCCTAGTGCCACTCGGGACTGTTCTAGAACTCAACTATTCCAAAACATAACTATTCCTAGTTTTTATTCGTAATATTTTTCTCACTTTTCATTTTTTACTCTATAGGTACATATTCATTATAATACAGTTTTTGAACATATAATTATCGATATGATATCTTATACAGAATTACGCAACGAATCGGCGACGGTACAATAATTTAATCATGAAGCATCAGTTTTGCGAATAAATAGGTTCGCGGGCACCGTCCGCGGGCGGCGCGGCGGTCCGCAACCGTCCGGCAAACACAACAAATCAACGTTTAAACAATAACGTACATAGGTACTATTTGGTATGGTTCGTTCTCGACACGACACTTATCACTAAACTATACAAGGGAACATCACAGGGACCGGAGCGGCTACATGTAGATCGGCAGCTGCTGCAGCGCGCGCTTGTCGAAGCGCTCGTAGGGCGCGGGCAGCCGCGCCATATCACAGTCCACCGGCAAGTAGGGGTGCGCCTTCAGCCGCGCGCGGCTCAGCTTGCCGGCCTCCAGCGCGTAGCTGTCGAAGCGGTAGCAGGGCGCCGGCTCCTCGGGGGCCCGCGCTCGCGCCGCGGCCGCCGGCGTCGGCGGCGCCACCGACGGCGCCGGCGCCGCCCGGCAGCAGCGCCGCGGCGGCCGCGCGATGCGCCTCGCGGGTGCCGCCGCCGCCACGCTGGCGTTCACCGCATCCCGCGGCAGGTTGTTCACGAACGGCACCCGCCGCAAGCTCTCGAGCCTCCGGAAATGCGAGGGGTGTATCATGAGCAGCGGCTCTATCTTCACGCCCTGCGGCGGCTTGGCACAGTCGGGAAGCTCGTATTCGATACTGCAGTCTACGTGTAAAGGCACCGAGTAATCCTTGGGGGCGAGCGAGGCGGGCCGCGCGTCGCGCCGGTAACCGGCGGCGAACTCGGCCTCGCTGCGGGCGTAGCCCGTCATGGCGGGGCTCACGGCATGTGGCCGATCAGCTGACTGCGGCGAGCGGGCGCGTGGACGTGCGCGTCGGAGGGCGCTCGGCGCGAGACTGGCGGCTGCCGCGCCTGCGCGCCCCGCGCCCCGCGCTGGCCGCGCCCCCTGCTAGTGCGAGGCCCCCGTCTAGCCCGGGACTATCGACAAATCGATAAACGAGACTAGGGTTACCACTGTACTACTCTAGATAATCTTAATAAAATATTAAAGAATTTTCTAACTAATCTTTAAAACTATACCTCTGTAGGTATGTCTGTATTTGTTACAAATTAGAGTGCATCAGCCTTATACAAAGAGGCATTCTCTAAAAGTAAACCCTAAAGTAATTTCGAGTGTTTCTTCAGAAAAACCCGATTTTGTGATAGAAATGGAATCTAAACATTTTTGTGATTTTGATTTTAGATTTAATGGGGGTAAGTACGTAAGATTCTGAGTTAAAATTGTCACCCTACAGTTTTTTTAAACGAGGTTGTAGGTACCTCATAGGTACCTACCCAATTGCCACCCATTTAGGGAAATTATCGAAACTTGAAAATGTTAAATAAAACTAAAGTAAGTACCTAAGTTTTTAGTTTGGAAAGTTGCTCATAAGAATATTGGCAGATTTCACAAATTTTTCACAAATTTAAAACCGAATCTTTCGCAACTTTGGAAACTTTGCACGTCAGTAGTAATTTACATCTAAAGAATCGTAAGCCGAAAGAAGATAATCTACCTTACGTATTCATGTTATCACATCATTCCCAACACACCTACTTAAAATAATAATATTCTACGGAAATCTCCTCACGCCTGGCAACCCTAGCCTCGGGTCCTTACTACGTGCGCCGCGCAGTGCGAATGTCAAACAGCTGACTACACACAACGAGGTTATAGGAAATGGCCGCCGCGCCGACGGATACAAGGAACATGCACTTGCCAGAATTCTTGAGGCGTTGTCATAACCACGGAATGCATAATGCAAATACGACAAAACCGGTCTATAATAAAAAAAAACTCTAATTTACAAGCTAAGTAGTTTGTAGTCATTAAAATCAGGTAAGTCAATCAATATCAATTATGGTAATGGTAGTTTTTAGGGTGCCGTACCCAAAGGGTAAAAACGGGACCCTATTACTAAGACTCCACTGTCCGACTCCGTCTGTCTGTCACCAGGCTGTATCTCATGAACCGTGATAGCTAGACAGTTGAAGTTTTCACAGATAATGTATTTCTGTTGCCGCTATAACAACAAATAGGTACTAAAAAGTCCGGAACCCTCGGTGGGCGAGTTCGACTCACACTTCCGTTTTCTTTATTGCTCAAAGGTTCAAAGAGATCCGCAACTTTGGGAACAATTTGGTTTGTGTTATGTGGAAAAGATCACTACATATTAAATTAATATAATTTGGCGTTAAGTACTTTGCGGAAATCCATATTAATTATAACCTAAACATTATTTTGCTAATAGGTCCACAAAATAATAACGTGCAATAGTCAATCACTGCTAACCCGTTGTACTTACTTGGGGTATTTTTTGCATGCAATTAATCCAATATCTACTGTCTACACAGATATAATACATTAGCATACTTGTATTAAAGTACATAGGATAGCAACTATAAAGTTGAAGAACTACGTCGTATACCTATAGAAAGACGTATTTCGATTTAAAATTGAATAGAAGTGAAGTAACGCTTCAGTTGGCTCGATTAAAGTTTGTCTACCAGTTCAGAGGGCCTACTGCGAACCACTTTCGACGTGTTGCCTCTCTGTCACACTTGTAAATTCGTACGTAAGTGTGACAGGGAGGCAACACGTCGAATGTGGTTCGCGGTAGGCCCTCAGTTCTCTGACAGGTAACAAATTGTGTTTTCAAAAAGTTTGCTTCCGCTGGAATAAGCTGAAAGAAAAATGTTGAATCATACATAGGTACATATTTAGTAGCACATTTATTTTAAACTTAGAATAAATTTAAAAGTGGAAAAGTTACTGCTTTGGGTGAGACTTGAACTCACGGCCTCTGGATTTGGAGTCTCACCCAAGGCAGTATTTTTTCCACTTTTAAAATTCTAAGCTTATTAGCATCGTTCGCAGACGTTTCTGTTTGTTAAAAAAAAACACATTTATTTTGTATCAATATCGGTGCAAAATTGTAAAATAACAAACCAGTGTAAGTACTTACCAAATTTAGAAAGGTCATTTCAAATTTCAATATGTGGGTCAATATATTCTTCTTACGAAGACACATTTTAAGTAAAGCCCCATTTAGACGCATATTATTAGATGGGTCAAGAACAAGAACTCGCATGCGACTTTCGTTACATTGCGGTATTTGGTCGATCACTACATACATACTTCATATAAAACAAAGTCGCTTCCCGCTGTCTGTCTGTCCCTATGTATGCTTAGATCTTTAAAACTACGCAACGGATTTTGATGCAGTTTTTTTAATAGATAGAGTGATTCAAGAGGAAGGTTTATGTATAATTTGTTAACCCGTACGAAGCCGGGGCGGGTCGCTAGTTAATTATACTCTGTAGTTAGCAATGTGTTTAAAATTGCATGCAAGTTCTTGAACAGTCAATGAGGTTTATTTATGCTTAGCTATTTCTGGCTTAAGCCAAGGTTGGCGTTTTCAATAACTCTCAGCTTGGCCTATTACTTGGCTTTTACGTAATCATTTCGTCCCTTTACAGTTCTATACTTTATTTTACGGTGCTATAAATAACTAGAATTCGATTATGAAATTTCCTGGCACAATTTCCCAAGAAATCTTTTACAAGCGAAATAAAAGCGGGAACACTAAAGAAAAATTCTTCATAAAGTACACTCGTTTTTATTGCCTGAGTGCATTCAATATAAAATGTGCATTATACTCGGAAACCTTACCCTGGTGAGCTCGGGGGGGTCTTCCAATTTAAGTACACTACTGTTATTGCTTTCCGACCTAAGAACTAGTATCAATGTGATCCCTAAACACGTATAACTCTTCCTAATCTTTGGGTCTTCTTATACTGGTTTCTTTAAGGTAGGTTCACTTTGACGGAATACCCATTGCACGGAACAATGACCGACTTTACCCTCTTGTGACGAAAATAATTGCTTTTCGAACAATATGCCGCCGTGATTGTAGGATCGGGGGTGTGTAAGTGTACTGTAGAAGTCCCTACTGTTCTGTCCCATTAAACGTAAAAGGTTCCATCGAGTTTAATGGGCGAAAGGACTTAGAGCTGTAATAATGCGTTCGGGATCTAAACTAAGGATAAACGTTATTATGTTACCTACTGGTCCATTAAAGTACCTACATTCCGTATGATTAGGACCTACTATATCTTTTTGGTAAGTATGTCTAATACATATTGGATACATACAGGAACATTAATAGTATGGTAAGGGTAAAACAAAATAATCACAAACATTTACTGCAAAAAAATATTTATTTTATTTTATGTATATTTTAAATGTACCTATTACCATGTATGCTGAATAAACTATTATTTACCTATCTTATCTATTTATCAAACATTTTAAGATAATAATATTTTTAAAATGGACTATAGAAATATTATGGAAAATTTGATAATAACACAGCTGTGACTTAATTTTTAATATTCTTATAGAACTTTGCACTTCGTCCGACTCGCCATTTATACATTTAAGCGCCTTATCTTAAGACTCTTACAGAAAAAGGTTGTAAACATTTCCTTCTTAAAAAACAGTCTACTTACAATTTTTTAACGACACTTAGGTAATTTATTTTTCAAAGAAATTAACAACGATTGAAAAATCTCTCCAGTATGAGGTACTTTATTGTGCCCTACAAGGCTATTGTGTTATTTAGGTAATAGGCTGAGGTACAATGTGTTTTTTTAAAGAAGTGCATTTTGCGTCTACATCATTTATAATTTTTTTATGCGACTCAAGTATTACGGACACACATTAAGGTTCACAGTCCCGAATGCATATTCAACAATCTTCAATGCTGACAATGCTAGGAGCCTGACAATACAGGTCGCCGGTTCAATTCCAGTAATTGTATGCAAAGCATAGCTTTAATGACACAAAAGACGTGTCTTTTGTTGGTGACGTGAGAAATGAAGACTCGATTACTTTGAGAAATTCAGTGTTAATACGTTTGATGTACCTACTATACTTATATTTTATATCAAATTCTGCTACTTACATTGTTCTCTGTAGTAATATTTTTTAATTAAATTCCTATAGTTGCATAACAAATACTTTATTATTTATTTACCTATATTTTAGAGATCCAGTTTTTTTAACATTCATAATTGTTTTGTAAATTGAAAAATACAGTAAATACTCTATCTTTTATCATTCATATCATTCTTTTCATAATCAATTTTAGTACAGTAGATCTACATAAGTAAGTATAGTTTTACACGCCAAAGTCCCATATTCGTTTCCCAAATTCTACATATGACTAATAAGGGGCGCCTTATTAGTTACATTTAGTGAAACGCATATGGGCCAAATCTACCGACACCGACAACAACAGCTTAAATTACGTTGACGCATAAAATAACAAGCAAAATGATTAGCGAAAACAAATCGCTCCCACGTGACAAACTGTGTCAAACTTTGTTTTGTTTGATTTGATTATTTAAATTCAGGTAATTATACATTGACGTATAATATCTAAGGACGGGCTAATGGGGCACTAACTAAACATCGTACTAGTTCAGCGGTACTACCCACGAATTCCAGCCAATCGTGCAGTCTAACGCGACTAGTTGCGACCAATAGCGCGCGTAATGCGAACTCGTCAACCAATCGCCCGCGTGATGCGAACTCATCAACCAATCGCGTTGTAGCTATTTCACACCGCTGTATTGGCCCCTGTCATGCCTCATTATTATCGCCCGTAAAGCCAGTCCCTAGATATCTATGTCAATGTAATTATATTATAGTCCGATGGGTTGGACTGAACAGAACACTGTCCAACGTCGAATTAAAATCTTTTAATGATGATGAGCCTATTATCTAATAGGCTACATGACTATTTTTTTTTATGGTATCAATCGATCGGGTTTGTTTTTAGGATCAAATGTCTATATGGGGACCCATTACATTAAAGTAACACAAAAGTCAGAAATTGTAGTCAAAGTCCGACAGTCGCACTTCACTCGCAAAACGCCCTATACAAAACGGCCAGAGGCCGTGACGTCATCGCCCATCTTGTAGTATGGACAAAACAAGAAAATTGCGTTTTTGTCGGTGAAATATTGCGTTTATGTATATAGTTGCTAATGTTGCTATACAATATTTTTTTTGATGAAATGTAAGGAATCGAATGGTACCCTTACTTTTATCGTTTTTGGAAGTTAAAAAAAACTTAAATTTTGAAACTTTCAGGTCCTGTAATTTTGTAATTTTTCAATATTTTATTTTAATATCCACATTATTGTGATAAATTGCTCGTTTGCTATCTATTTTACTAGATTTTGTTATAAAATTCAACATGTGTCATCATCCCTAATCCCAAAATGTATGTATATACCTATATTATACAACAATAGGTATTTAGATTATTTATTTATAACATGGATCGAATACCGGTATATTTTTCATACAAATTAACCGGTATTAAATTTCGGTATCTTGGTTGTTTATGTATATAATTGCACTTAATTTAGCTAATCTGATCAATCATTATCCTTACCAAAATACTATTCTATAATATCAAAGAAATTATGTGAAAGCTATGAGATATTTTGATTTTTAGTTATACCGCTACCGGTCCCTGTTATAACACTTAACCTATTAAAAAATAAAAATAATTAATTCAAGAAAATGGCCCTTCTTAATTCTAATAATTTGGCGAAATCGACAAGGCTTTTATAGAACTTAAAATAATAAAGGTAAAACATACGTTGCAGGCTGCTGATAACCTATTACGCTACGGAGTTTGATACCGAAAATAGTATTTCGTCACTAATAAAGATAAGATCAGATAATGATCCTTTATTTATCTGATGTGTGTGATGACTATAAGATTGCTGCACGTGACGGCCAGTTATTTTCATAATTAATTAAACCTAAAGATTTTTCTGACACGAACAGATGCTTGATAAGATTGATAACACGATAAAATTGTCTTTTTATCATTTAAGTGCCCGCTTTACTTAATCCTAATGACAAGAAATGCACAGCTGGAAAAGTGCGCAACCAATTTATGAAATCAAGCCTTAGCGCAAACGATTGGCATCTTGGCTAGGCACCCTGGAAGCCTATTAGCGAAGATGCCAACCGTACATCGAAAAATGCCATGGAAAATAAAAATGTATCATCAGTCGTCGTGAGCGCTGCTCGAACTGTTAGTGCTTGAGAAAGGAGAAGGCTCTCCGAAACATGTCGCGCGAGTGACTAGAAGTGAGTCTAAAATTATTCAAAACTATTTCTATTATTATTTCAGTATCGATTAGCTTTAATATCAACGATTTTCATCTTGGCTAGGCCCCGTAGCGAATTCGCTAGCTATAGCTTTGTGAATAGCGACAAGGGCTGTTTTCGACAGGGGGTGAATGTTTTATAAGTCGATTTATTTTTTCGACGAAATGATTGGGTGCTTCAAATGCTTGATCAATGGTTCATTGTTTGAACCGTGGCCATTGTGACTTGAGAGTCACACGAACTCATCGCCAAAATGCCGCTTCAATACAATACAATCGAAGTTACGCTCTTATTTTAAATTAAGTAGGTACATACACTTACATGAAACTTGGCAATCGTGCCTTAAACATTTACGTACCTAACATACCATGGCGTCTTGCTTACTGTTGCAACAGTAGGAAGTGCTTCTAGTTTGTAGATATTTGCCATTTTCAAAATTACCCCGCTTTCGAATTTACCCCAATGCACTCTATATATGTTTGGTACTAGAGATAGACCAAGATAAGTCTGCCACGATTTTGATAGCACACGCAGTGCAAGTGTTATTTTAAACGTCAAACTTCTATGAAATGATGACGTATAAATAACACTTGCACTGCGTATGCTATGAAAATCATTGCAGACATTTCTCGTTCTAACTTTAATAATTTTCGTTGCTAAAAATTGTTATACGACAAAGAAAATTAGGCGAGTATACGTTTTGTACGTGTTTTGTGTTTTATAATATGTACTTACCCACCTACTTATTCATAGGGCTTAGGCATACCTTACCTACTAACATGAAGGCACACAATCCATCTGTTATCGGTTCCATCTTTAATTTAAAGCGTACAAAATGAAACGCATTCAGGCGTATGCGCCGTAATCTGTAGATAACGAACAATACGTAGTTCGCGCTCGACCGGGTCCGGAATCGAACCCACAACCGGCCCGGTATTGTTAACGAGTTAGAAAAACGCCCGTTATTTTGAAAACATTACCCTGTTCCGTACAACAGAGACTTTCTTATACCAATGTCAATGATTAAATAAGAATAATAATAAATTTTATTTATAATAACTAAGAAAGCAATGCACAAAAGGTGTCCGGTAAGCCCCCAAACTAGGCTGAGCCTGTATCTTGGGGCTTACAAAAAAGAGTAAGTAACAGATTGGATAAACTAAACCTAATTAGAATTATGTGTGAGAGTGGGTGACAAGGTGTAAGTTATGCTTGTAGGGTGTGTATGTGTGTGTGTTTGAAAGGTGTAGGAGAGCGAGTGAGCCAGGACTAGATGACGACAGACCTAAACATAAATATGCCCCACTGACGTCCGTAGACTGTGAACGAACATTTTCGACTCGTAAATGGGTCCTTAATTATACCTAATTATGGTTGTTTTTAAAATGATAGGCGGTTTTCAGAGCCTATGCGAGTTTCGAGTTTAAATATTATAAGAGTAGTGCATTTAATTTGATGATTTAATGCTTTAATAGGTCTGTACCTAGTCTAGTCTTAGTCTGTACTAAGGGACTCGTTTCGTATATCAGGGGGCCTAGCCAAGTGATTAACGCCAAACGATACTTTAATACCTATTTACTTTTTAATGGAAATGATCACTTCCTTTTAGTTGCATGAGTTGCATCTGTCATTTTATTCGATAGGTACATTTTTATTTAGCGATATCTACATTATTAACTTTGAATTAGTGTAATGTGAACGATTCATGATTCTCATCTTTATTTTATTAGCTACACTGTGACTACAACATGCTATTAAATTGATGCGTTATAAGTATGTATTTTTATATAATAGTTAGGAGCGAATTCTAAATATACAATTCATGAGTGCGTGAGTCCAATAAGGGTTGTTCATAAGTCCGGATTATCAAATTCTATAGCACATAAATTGGGACAGCTTTTTACCCCGTAAAATAACAAAATAACTAAAAGCTATCATTCTTTAGCCGGGATGTAATTTCACCCCCTTTTGTAAAAATCTTTCGTTAACACATCGCAGAAAAAACTCTTTTATCCGTTTTTTATAGTTTCGTATTGATTGCTTTTACGTCAGGTCCCTTCAGTTCCGGTTTTATTTATTTTGGGGTTGGAGGGTTTTGCCGCGGCCGCCCCTTGTTTACGTGATGCGAGTTCTCGGTAAATAACTTGTCTCGTAACAGAAAATACCATAACTTTACGAAATTGTATTTTTACTTTGCCCTACCTAAAATTGCTCGACTTTAGATCGACTAATCTCTTTATTAAAAATATGTATTTACCTATGTACCTCCATAATATTGACCTGAAATCGACTGGATTAACTGACTGGTTGACTGGCATACCTACATAGCTATTTGGAACGACTGTCATTTTTAGGGTTCCGTACCCAAGGGTAAAAAACAGGACCCTATTACTAAGACTTCGCTGTCCGTCCGTCCGTCCGTCCGTCTGTCACCAGGCTGTATCTCATGAACCGCGATAGCTAGACAGTTGAAATTTTCACAAATGATGTATCTCTATGTTGCCGCTATAACAACAAATACTAAAAATAAAATAAAATAAATATTTAAGGGGGGCTCCCATACAACAAACACGATTTTTTTGCTCTATTTTTTGTTGATGGTGCGGAACCCTCCGTGCACGAGTCCGACTCGCACTTGGCCGGTTTTTGTTTAATATGCGATGAACGCAGCGTTGAATACATGCGTCAACGGAATGTAGGAAAAAAGGCAATGCGCTTACCGCTGCGTTTTCCGCGTAAAACAATGCAATGTCATTAGGTTATCTGATGAAATCTGATCTAAAATGGTTGTGCAGCAAACGCATTAAGCACAGAACATATTAAAGGCACTAAGGTGGCCTAGCGGTAGGAGCGTGCGACTTGCAATCCGGAGGTCGCAGGTTCAAACCCCGGCTCGTACCAATGAGTTTTTCGAAACTTATGTACGAAATATTATTTGATATTTTCCAGTCGCTTTTCGGTGAAGGAAAACATCGTGAGGAAACCGGACTAATCCCAATAAGGCCTAGTTTACCCACTGGGTTGAAAGGTCAGATGGCAGTCGCTTTCGTAAAAACTAGTGCCTACGCTAATTCCTGGGATTAGTTGCCAAGCGGACCCCAGGCTCCCATGAGCCGTGGCCAAAATGCCGGGACAACGCGAGGAAGAAGAAGAAGTTCAAAAACGAAAGTAACGCTTCTGGGACTTAGAAGGCATTAGGTAAGGCTTAAAAAGCGGCCAAGTGCGAGTCGGACTCGCCCATGAAGGGTTCCGTATTTAGGGGATTTATGACGTATTAAAAAAAAAACTACTTACTAGATCTCGTTCAAACCAATTTTCGGTGGAAGTTTACATGGTAATGTATATCATATATTTTTTTTAGTTTTATCATTCACTTATTTTAGAAGTTACAGGGGGGGGGGGAACACATTTTACCACTTTGGAAGTGTCTCTCGCGCAAACTATTCAGTTTAGAAAAAAATGATATTAGAAACTTCAATATCATTTTTGAAGACCTATCCATAGATACCCCATACGTATGGGTTTGATGAAAAAAAAAATTTTGAGTTTCAGTTCGAAGTATGGGGAACCCCAAAAATTTATTGTTTTTTTTCTATTTTTGTGTGAAAATCTTAATGCGGTTTACAGAATACATCTACTTACCAAGTTTCAACAGTATAGTTCTTATAGTTTCGGAGAAAAGTGGCTGTGACATACGGACGGACAGACAGACGGATAGACGGACAGACAGACAGACAGACATGACGAATCTATAAGGGTTCCGTTTTTTGCCATTTGGCTACGGAACCCTAAAAATGTGGCGTAGGTATGAAACATCAAGAAGTTTTGGTTCGTTATTGAGGTAAACCCAAGAATCTATAAACCCTTAATTTGCTAGCCGGTTAGCAGTGTTAACACTCACAATTCGTGCGATAACACTAACTGGCAGTTTTATTGTTTCCTCCAATGAGCACAACCAACACAATGTGGTTGCAAACATCCTGCGCGCGCGCAGGAATGTTTCCAAAACAAATGGTTGCGTGACGAGCGTACGAGGGTTTAAAAGAACCGATAGTTTCGATTATATAATTTGTATATTAGAAGCGATGCAGTGGTGACCGAGTGATTCACTGGGACTGATCTTCATCCGGAATTCAAATACAAATACATACAAATACAAATACAAATGCATTTATTTCATTACTTTTTGCATCAGTTCTTAGGTATAATATAAGGGTTAGGTAGGTAATTAGTCCATCTTAGGTACATGAAGTAAGTAGTATGAAGTAAGTGTTTAGGTATCTAAACATTGTGCAGCAAATTGTGTAAGTAATTCATTTAATTAATTAGGTACTTGATTAATTATTCACTTTTAATTACCGCCGCCCATGGACACCCGGCCGCAACACCAGAGGGGTTGTAAGTGCGTTGCCGGCCTTTAAGATGGGAGTACGCTCTTTTCTTGAAGCTTTGAAGGTCGTATCGGTCCGAAAATAAATACCACAGTTCATTCCACAGTTTGTCAGTTTCTGGAGAAATACACAGTTGAGGACTGCCAACCATTCAAGTGGTGATGGAGATGGTAATGTTGTCAGGTAGAGCGATGGATCTTGACTTACCTATACTATAACTTAAGTAAGCATCAAGCATGTATACTAAGTATCAGATAATTTCCCTCGCATTACGCATGCGTGAACAAATATTAAAGAAGGATTGTTCGTACACAATGGAGTCGAGGATCAAAGGTGCCTTCCGTCCGAATTACACAATCGGGTAATACCTACTGAACCTATACTAATGTGATGTTTTTACGAAACTTGCCTTCAGCTCGTTTCATAAACCCACATCAGTGTTTTAATGCCGTTCATTAAGGATGACTCACGCTAAACCGGGTCTTGCCATGTCATTTTCTATGACGGCTGATCGGTGATCACGTGGGTTTCCATAGAAACGAAGCGCCGGAAGCTCCGGCCCCGGCCCGGTCTAACATGAGTCATCCTTTATGCAGCAGTCACATAAACTACTATAATCCGTCTTTATGTGTACAAAACTACATACCTAAAAGAGGGGCGTTAGCCAAGTTTTATACCTAAGATACAGGGTGTCTCTCTGTCTCTGACTATGGGGCTTTAAATCCAGGGCTTGATTCTACTCGCTAAACTAAGCTACTTTTATTATGGCACCAACCCCATTTTTTTTTACTTTTCATACATTTTGGCTGATCAGATATCGACGTTTTCTATGGAAAATCCAAAATTTTTTCCCCGATTTTAGGGTTGGTCCCATAGTAAAAGTAGCTCAGTTTAGCGAGTAAAATCAAGCCCTGGATTTAAAGCCCAATAGTCAGAGACACCATCATGTATAGTAGGAATCCTTTATAGGATGTATTAATCAATTTATGGAATACCCATTGACATGCGCGACGTGTTATTCAGGGCTATTGTTCCCACTTTAAAAAACTTTACTTTTTATAAATGCCTGACAAGGGGAATAAATATTTAAAAAGAATTCCGATGGTTTTATTTGCATCGGCCCTTTATCAGTTTTTTTGCTGAGAATTCGCGAAGATAAAATAACAATGTCATTTAAACGTATGGGAACAAGAACCTCAGTTATTTAAAGTAACCCTGTTTTCAAGAACCCTGTTTTGAAATAAGAATAATGTACCTTTAATCTGCTGGTAATAATTCATTCATTTTAGATTCCATCAACTCTCAATAGCATCTGCCTCTGCGTGCTTGCCATGACGCGGGTAGGGTTTGCACGACGGATCCGAAATGTATGGGAATATCCGCGATCCGGATCCAGATCCGGATAATTTCATACATTTCGGATCCGGATTGGTAACCCTAGACACGGGCAAGGGTGGCAATGGCAACATCCGCTCGGTGTACCCCTTACATTTCAGTGTCAAAAGGGAATCTACGTGTTTGCTCCGGCTCCGCGCGCGCCTCTCAAATGTCCGGAACACCATTGTTTGTTGCGTGATTGGAAAGATTGTATTGTATTTTTAGTAGTTACGGCCAGGTTTCCTTTTCCTATTTTGCGTGAGGTAAGTAATTATAATTACTTTAGTCTCTCCATCTCGTTTTTCACACACATTTTTTGTTTTATTTACTTATTTATTTATTTAAATTTAATTTAAAATGTGATTCAGGCAACAAGGGCCATATTGCATACTTATACCTTATAGACTAACATACCTACACATAAACTTAAAAAAAACTACACACTATTACTTTATGGCGACAGAACGGCGTGGCTCCGTTAAGTCGTCTGCCCTTGTGTCAGATAGTTTACCCCGGAACCTCCGAATCACGGCACCCTTCAGTCACAATAAGCTTTTAAGCTTACTTTTTATAATCTATGACAATATCACTGCAGCAAGGCCTAAATTTGTTTAAAAATTGCCTTGAAAGTCCAGCATTACGTGGAAGTGCATTATAAAATCCGCAGCCGGCATTTCTGTGTCAACCTGATGCTCAATAATGCACGTGCACATATGCATCTTTGTGTTGTGACAGAGTGAAATATAGTAGTCCATCTTGAAGGTAAATCATGTGCGACTACGAACCGTTATTAGCAATGCATAAATAAAGCATAAAAGCATTAAATGACAATGCACGCTGCAAGGACACTTCTATGAAATATATGTTTCTGATACTCCAAATAATGCAGAAATCTATTTTTTCTTCAGACGATCATCTTCCAATGTTATATTTCCTCTCGGCAGGCCGTCCGTCAAGGGTCGTCTTCTATGGACTCTCACCAAGTTTAAAAAGATCGTGCCATTCTTAAACCATGGGTTTTCCAAGAAAATTGACACTGAATTCCTAACAAGTTCCCTAATAGGTAGTATTTAACTGGAAATTATGCTTATCCCCATCCCTACTATTCCGCAACATTTTGAACCTTCCCTCGTAATGATAGCCATGCATGACCATGACCTTTTATAACCATGGTTTATTTTGCATGAAATAAATGAAATGATGCGAGTGTTACTGAGTAGATTATTCATTCATTTGTCAATATGTTTGTGTTTTTTAATAATAGACTACTGTCTCCGTCCTTACACTGTGCTTGTACAGTCCACTGCATATATTCGTGCTCCAGTAGGCTCACGCTAGATACAATATGTACATAAATATCCTCGGCTAGCAAGAAATATGTTAACATTGTTAACGACTACATTAGCTGACATGCAGTTCTTATAAAAAAAACTTTTAGATTAGAAGACGAATCAGAGTTAACAACTTGATACGGTTTTGATTTTATTTTGATAATGCAATGCAGCACCGAACGTCGTCACAATCGATTGGTCCTTGGTCTTTCTAAAATAATGATTCTTATTGTATGAACATACAAAAAATTAACTAAAAATATCTACCTATATACACATACATATATTTACAAGTAAAAAATGGCAGCTAGCTCGGCGCCGGATGGTAGAGGGTACCCACTTACCCAGAAGGCTGGTGGCGTTGCCGCGCTGGAGGGCGATGCCAATTGCCAATTCGTTGGGCAAGGAAGTAACCAGCCCTCTGGTCACGCGTAGCATCAGTGAGACGCTTCGCTAGCTCCCTAATTATTATATTATTTAAAGTGACGTAAATTGAACTGTCTTTTTGATTAATTTCTCTGTTTCCGCTACCCAAAAGGTTGTCTGGAAGAGATCGCTCTTTAGCGGTAAGACCGCCTGTTGTAAGTTGTATTTTTTACTGAGGTGTGCAATAAAGAGTAAGTATTCTACCTAACTCTAAAATGTTCGGTTTAATCTTCCATCATGCAAAATTTTACCGTACGTTTGTAAAAGTGCAATGCACATGATTGCTGTTGTTTAGCCTAATTATGTACCTAAGAGTTGGTTGATATCCAACAAAAACCTAAATAGGTTAATGAAAGCCACATGCATGCCAGCCAAGTGCTCCGAATTGTTACAAAGTAGGCTTCAGGCTGCAGCACTCGGCCCAGTTCCTAGGTGGCCTAGATCTAGGCACAAAGGTAGTAGGACTAGTGTTTCGGGCGGGTTTGAAATGTCTAAAATGCTGCGGAAAGGCTGAGCAACTATAAGAAAATACGTAATTTACGCCTGGTTTCCACTAGACTAGTAACATGTCTGAAAGAGATTGCTCTTTAGTCATAAGATCTCTTGTTGTATTGTACTACTTTTAATTAGTACCTATTCTGTGTTGTCCTTCCTTTATTGGAGTATGCAATATTAATAAATATTTGTACTCGACTACTCATAGGTAGGCATAGGCACTTAGGCAGCCAGTGTGAGTACATATCAGTACACCTACTTACTTCGCTAAATTCGGCAAAGGGTTAAAAAACTGCCCCTTATACACTAAGTTGATACTTTAAACAAACATACATACAGTCAGCAGTAATAGTTGCTAAGCGGGCGAGGTGTTCAAAATGATCTTGACGCGACTTTATTGTTACAAGAATAAGAGCGCGTCAAGGTAATTTTGAATATCTCGCTCGCTTAGCAACTTCTGCTGCTGACTGTACATTAAAATTGCCGTTTGTACTTACATACTTATAGATAAAACGTCTGCTGTAGATCAAAGCGCGATAAATTGACCTAACTATAGTCAAAATGGCGTCAGATAATCACAAGCTTTTGTCATAAAGGAACGACAACAGAAAGACATTAATCTCAACACAATAACTGAAAATCCGACTGTTCCTTACAATAAAGCCTCACTACGCATAAAAGCCGTAACAGCTATTAGAAAACTCTTTCAATTTTCGACTATATTTTAATAGAATAAAGTCCAAACTCAAACTAATTTTCCTATGGCTGTTACGCCGTTTATACGTGGTAGTAACTAGAAATAGTACCTACAACCTAGACGTTGTGACGTCACGGCCGAAATACAGACAAAACGAACAAAGACAACGCCGTAGGGATATAAATAAAGACTAGAATAGTAGAGCACTGTAACTACTGAAAGCGTCACGTGATCACCGATCAGCTATAATAGACGAAGTGTCGGAAACCTCAGCCCGGACCCGAACCGTTCTAGCGTGAATCATTTTAATTTGTCGTTTAACTTAGCTGAAATCAGCCAATTGAACAAAGTACGTAACGTATATCATCATTTTTATTTGAAACATCATATTCTTCATTTATCCTAGAGATCCACTATAAATAAGATTTCAATTTTTGGAATATGAAGGTGAAAATTTTAATGACATCTACGCGGGGCGGACGAAGGCAGTAGGTAATATTATAGTTTCTTCCCAAAGTAAAAACTTTTTGCGTCCTATATCCGGCAAGACTTTTCAAAGAGCATTTTATATTTTATTCTACAACTAGCAACCCGGCGGCTTCGCACGGGTTAACAAATTATACATAAACCTTCCTCTTGAATCACTCTATGTATTAAAAAACTGGATCAAAATCCGTTGCGTAGTTTTAGTTAGTGCGTTAGTAGTAGATCTATTCTCATGGAGGAGCTGGGGTGGTTAGAGTAACGCTACCTCGTTTCACGCAAAATAGGCACAATGGTTGTCGATTTGCGGAAAATGCCCAGAAACACTAACTAACTAACTAGTAGATCTAAGCATACATAGGGACAGACAACGGGAAGCGACTTTGTTTTATACTATGTCGTGATTCTACAATTTCCAAAAACTTATCTTCAGTGCAAGCTTCTATTAGCACACGTCACAAATAAGTCACAATACATCTACTTGGATCCTAAACCCATGATTATTTACGGCACATTTTGTTTAAGTCGGCTCGCCGCCATTTCCCATGCAATGTGGCATTGTGGTCGTCGCCATTGTGCCAGACAGACAAAGAGTCACTCGGAAACTTGGATGCAACATACGAGTAGAATTTATACTTTAGAGTTCTAAGGATTTCATATGTGTTAAGAGGATAGTGGACGAGAGCGCTTCCCCGTTCACACGTAGTTTCTATTTTTCAAGAACAAAGTCTATAAGTACTTATCTACACAAGGTTCTATTCTAACTCTAATAATAATTAAAAAATACTTACCTAATCGCGAAATTATTTTATTAATACCTTTATTTACCGACATTTCGACACGGGTTTCACTGGTATAAAATCTCTAAATAAGTTTAGATTTTTTTTCCATGTATCTGTTTTGTTTTTATTTTAATATTATTATTATAGTTTTTTTATGTAATTCGACATTAAGAGACCTTATACATCTCTAAGTAATTGTATTACGTTAGTTTGATTTGGTAGTTGTAGTTGTATTTAATAATTGTTGATGTATAATTATTATTATTTTGCTTTTATGTAAATTCAATGTTGACGTGTAAAAGTGCCCTTGTGGCCTATTTGCTGAATAAATGTTGAAGTTGAAGTTGAAGTTGAAGTTGAAGGTAGTGGTCGCGGCTAACTGATGTCCCAGAAAAATGTCAAAACAAAGATTTGTGCAACTACCCGACGAAAAGTGTATGAAAAGTGTGTGAGTTAAAATAGTGTTCAAAACGCGGAAGTTTTAAATATTATTATATTACCTGAAGAGGTTTAGAGCGTTTGGTGTGTCATTGTTATGTATAAGTATAACACTTGTCATGCGCGTATGCGTGGGGTCAACATACTTGTTAATACTTGTATTGTGTGCGCACGCACATGCGGGTTAACATGTTAACAATAACTTCATTCAAGTGATCGTCGACATGCCACCTGGACCACCATCAGGTGGTTACATTTAGTAGGTATTGTATACACGAGGTGTGGCCCAGCGTCTGGCAATTCAGCTACTTATTTATGTAGCTAATATTTTAAAGGGCCTAAATGTACTGTAAAACGTTTTAAGATATACATGTGCGAATAGGTAATTCACAACTTTACTGGTGTCGATTTAAAACACTCCCTTCGGTCGAGAATTTCCTATTTTTCGCACTATTTATTAATGTAATTACAGTACATTAGGCACTACATACATTAGGTACATAGTCACGTACCTAATGTGCTAATTATCGCATTAGCGCGATAAAGTAGCACCATATGTACCTACTTACTGTAAAAAAAATAACTTTATTATTTTTAATCAGCAAGTAAAAAAACTTCTTCATTTTGTAATTTACGTGACAACTCTTCATACCATGTCTCCATGTCAAATCGAAAAAAACCTCTCTAAAAAAATTCTGTTAATCCAATTATCAAATGAAGCGATAAAAGTCAAGTTTATTAAGAGCCAACAGGAGTGGTCATTTCTCCATACAAACGTACTCGACTGTTTCCTCCGTGGGTTTTGAAGCTAGAGCAATGATTTTTTCAACACAGATTAATATTATCAATATCTGTGTCGGACCGTTTTGCTTTTTTTGATATTTTTGTTTTTTAAGGCGCTAGAGCCCTTCAAAAATGGCCAAAATGGCCTAATTGACTATGCCGCAATGAGAGGCGTGCTATTCAAAACTGACAGCAATTAGTCAAAAAAGCAAAACGGTCCAACACAGATAATGTCATAATCATTTAGATTTCCAAATTTGGTTACGATTGGTTAAGTTTTGGAGGAGGAAACAGTCGAGTACGAAACCTCGATGTTTGATATTTTTACGCAGGATTTTTCGCCTTGTCCTTATCGCACTAGTTTTAGGAGCCGCTTCCGTTAGCGAGACGGGTATATTTACCTAAAATATTTTAATCTTAGCTCCTGTTGGCTCTTAACTGTCAGGTTACCGGTTGCCTGCCGGGGACGGCGGGGACCAATTAACGCCACATCCACGCAATCGACGTGTTTACTCGTAAACTACGTTTTGGTAATAATGGCTAATGGTTATTAAAGCAAACGTGTGTAAATTACCCGTGGAAGTAGTCGAACCTTAGTAACACGGATCTCAAGGGAAACATTAACCAGTCGCTTTCAATTGATGTAGGACGAGAAACGAAAAGGGCCCATTTTATTATATTAGTGATTTTAGTTTTCGTAGAGTTCAATAAAGTTTGGTCGATAAATAGAGGTTTGTATTCTGTACAACTGTCAATTTCCTTGATAAAATGAGTGACAATGCGACAAGAGTCCACACCTTAAAGTCGAAGCATAAGTAAAGTAATTCAGTCTCTTCTCTTGTAGCTATTTAGCTAAGCAATCTAATCTACTTTGTCGGTGTGTTTATGTTAAATGCCAAACCCCATGCCAAATCACAGCTGTCTAACATGGTTACTCTAGAAAGACGCTTACCTACAGACAAACAAACAGACAAAAGACATACAAGTTCCTTGTTGCCTACCCTAAAGCTTAACCTGACGTTACGGGTTCTTTTCAACCACAATATAAAACGCCGTCACAGTTTCTTTCCCATTCTTTAGCAATACTTTCTATAAATGTGTCACCTATATAACACCACTAGGTATCTATTCAACTAGAATACTGTCTCCATTGTGTCCCGTCGCTGCACAAAGTCGGCGAAATGTCACACAACACAAAGACATTTCACTGTGCGCTGCAAATTTCAGAACATTGCAATGGATTCTCACAGCAGCTGAACAATTTTGTACCTTATACCTTTTAAATAAGGTTTACGAATAATCAGTTTCGATGGAAGGAACACTCTTAACTGACCATTATTCGTCTTTATGTCTTTGGAATATGGTTTATATTTAAATAAAATTGTCAGTGCGGATGATACCCTGGGCCTGGGGGACTCAGTCAGTTTTATATTCTAAAAGATGGTTGAAAAGGAATTGTAATTTATTATTTTCTGTAGAAGATAAAAGGGAAGGAACATCAATTAAATGGACATTTAAATACAGTAGAATCCGTTTATTATGACTCCGCTTATACTGACCAACCGCTTACTATGACGTAAAATTACTGTGCGAAGTTTGGTTTTCATAAAAAATTCTTTGTGACAAATTCGGATAAGATGACTTCGTTTATAGTGACAAATCGCTTACTATGACCTAAAAATCCTATTTCCATGAAATAATGTCCGGTTATACTGACACATTGGCTGGTTTTCGTGGCCATCACCACGTTTTTCCCTGCGAGGACGATTGGTGCGTTCGTGGTGTGTAAGGTATTTTAGTTTTGATCCTTAGTCTTAACAAGTTGATATTTGTTACAAGTTTAATAAAACTCATCTGTCACAAAGGATTTTGAGATTAATTCGGAAAACTTAACAAAAATAAGTAGTTGTACAACTATGCTTTCAGTGCCGGCCCGAGCCCTTGATCAGGGTAGAGCGAAATCGGGTTTTGGCGCGGCTTCGTTGAAGTTTTCAAGCCTATTTTACACCCCCACCCCCCCACACTCGCGTCTTTTAAAACTTTTTTTCTCATTTGCCATTTTGGCGCCCCCCTTGCGATCCGGCGTCTAGAGCGGCCGCTCCACTCGCTCTACCCTAGATCCGGCCCTGTATGCTTTATATGACATCCGCTTAGTATGACGTGTTTGTCTCTTCTCTTCCCTTCGATGTCATTATAAGCGGATTCTACTGTATAGTTAAAACACTTAAAACTAGAGAAGAATAGCCTCATGTTGCGTCACTAAAAGATATTAAATATACAATTGGAATGAAATGTGTGATGTCATGCAAAATATCTATTATGTAAATTAGACGAAAGGTAAAATATATTTATGAAACTTTAACGCAGAAAGCTGTAATCTACATATTGATTACCTAGAGTTAAACCAAGCAAACTGTGTACTGACTTGACAAACTGTCGCCCGCGGTATCTCCGGATCCGGACCGATATGAAATATGAACTTCAAACCTTGAAGAAAACAGCGTTTTTACTTCCATGTTAAAAACCTGCAACACACTTGCAACCCCTCTGGTGTTGCAGGTGTCCATGGGCAACGGTAATTGCTTATCACCAGGCGCCTCCTATTTCATGTTCCTTTGAAATGTCTTTGTATATCTCAGTAAGTCAATATCGTCCTGTTTAACATGTAAAAACAAGACTAGGTTGTTTTGAGGCCAAGGCATATTGTAAGCACGTCCCCCGTTTAAATCCTCTGCCCCTCTGAAGTTTATTTTCATTCAATTTGAACCATGAACCAGTTCGAGACTTAGTTCCAATTCCCGCAGATGTTGAATAAATCTTTTATGCCCATTCAACCATTCACGTTATCAAGTTATCATTCATTTCTCGTTCAATAGAGATCTATCTCTATCTCATCTCTAGATGATGGTCCTGAGACGGGTACCACCTGCCAACAAGTATAGCGACTATAGAGACTATAGCGAGTACTGGACATAGGTATTTTGTCCTTTTATACTTGAAACGCTTGTTTGATTTGCTTGTTTGAAACAAGTTCACCAAAGAGTACGTTGTTAGCGCCACTTGCACCAAACCACTAACCCGGGGTTAACCCGTTAACCCTGGCGTTACTATGGTTACCAGTACAATTATACACTGGGTTAACGGTTTAACGGGTTAACCCCGGGTTAGTGGGATGGTGCAAGTGGCCCTTAGAGTCAGACCGAGAAAAGTCTGCAGCGATTTTGATAGCTCACGCAGTGCAAGTGTCATTTTAAACGTCAAACTTCTATGAATTTATGACGTGTAAATAACACTTGCACTGCGTGGGCTATCAAAATCGCTGCAGACTTTTCTTGGTCTAACTCTAACAAAACTTAAGAGAACTCACACAAAACTAGCCGCGGCCGTACAACCGAATTCACGCTTTCATTTTAAAACGACATTCTGAAATATTTGACATGAACATTTAATCATATATATCTATGCATATAGATCTATGTATGGTACTAGTTTTCGTTGCTAGAAATTGTAATACAAAAAAATTTGAGCGAGTAGAATTCGCTGTTTATTGGGTAATATTCATAGCTGCAGGGTGCCATGTTTTTATTTGTTTGTTTATTTATTGCAAAATAAAGCATTACACCCCAAAGAAACCAAGTCGCTTATATACTAGGACTAATTTTATGGAGAAGGGACCACTTTCAGTGATATGTGTCAGATAAGTCAGTCGTATGGACTGTGTTTAGAAGTCAAAAATGTATTGAGAGCTTTGTCGCTCACAATTCAAACATCCCTCTTTCTCCACACGTTCCGTCTTTTCTTATTATTATGAAACAAAACACGATCCAACATGAAATCCGAACGTCAAGGGAATATGAAACTTGTTATTGTTATTTCTATATCGATTTGTTTGCAAGTCCGTTTCCTTCTATAAAACTCGACACAAGAACGTTATACGTTGAAGAAACTTGTGTCAAGTTAAGACGTTTTTGTGCCGAGAAGTAGCGAAGTAGGTCGGTATGACAATGCATTGTCAGGTTGATACGATGTGAGAACGTGTTTATACTACAATTGCTTTTTGTTATGAATACGCTAAATGGAGGCAAGTTTCAAATGACAGTGAATGTGTACACTCCGCTGCAGTAACAACGAAGCGCGTGAAACATCTGACACTGACGGATGAGGACAAACGCCAACACCTTACAACGCTCTACGGAGCCGAAATTAGCCGAGGTTTTTTCCAGAGACCGATTTGTAATATCGCGCGGGTAGAGTCTGCTTGGAAATTAAGAGAAGAATCGTAGAATGTATTGGGCCGATACATACGACTCTACTCTTTCCGCACAGACTCTACTATATTAAATAATGAACCCTATGCAATCAACTCTACGAGCACTTACAATATTCGCCACATTAAGTCTACTGCAACTGCAAACTCACGTTTGAATCGAAAATCTCATTAAATCGAGGGTGCTCCATGGAAGTGGCCATTACAATGGTTCGTAATTAAACGCCATGCCGGCTCCTATTATCACGTGGGTTCCTTTTTCTGCGCGAGCACACGTCTGTGAGCGACCAGCGTAAATGGATGTCGGTCGACATCACCCTTTTGGGCAGGGAACATACCTCGCTGATGGCAATAAAGAGTTAAAGCCCGCCTTATGGGAAGCGGTTACCTTCTCGACAGAGGCAGAATTCGAGCCATAACAACTTTTTTGAGATTTATTCTCCAGTGGGGTAATTGGGGACAGGAAGAGCAAAAGACATTGGAATATTCTCTAATTTACATGAAAGTAGCTGACAGCAGTGTACTTTTAGCAATCCTTGAATCAGGATCACTTTTTAACGACCAAGTTACCCCTCTGACGCGTCCCCTGTTGACGGTAGAAAGGCCTGTGCACACCGGCTGCGTGTGCGTGACGTGCACGTGCGCGTGCAGCGTTGTAGTATACAGATCCTTATGAGAGACGGCACACCGCTTGCGTGACGTGTGCGTGTGCGGCTCCAACATTTTAGGGCACGCGCACGTGCACGTCACGCACACGCAAGCCGGTGTGCACAGGCCTGAAGCAAGATGCACTAAGAGAGTCAAACCAACATAAAAAAAATCAAATCACGGTTTTTAAAGTTCGAATGTTGCACATTTCACAAACAACCTAATTGGGAACGAGTCCTGCTTAATCTGAGTCGTCGCCTCTCCTCTCAATAAGCGTTTGCAACATCGGAACGGCGGCGTAAAATAACAATGGGGCTATTGGGAAGCGGCGCCGCGTTGTTTTTTTACTAATTCTATAGATAACAGTGTCAGTAGGTACCTATGGAGTCTCTTTTGATGTTGGCAGAAGCCGCCCTGTTGTCTAGGTAGGTACTTACGTTGTTATTATAAAAGAAGGCATAAAGCCAAGAAGTTAGAAAGAAAGATCGAGGAGAAGTTTTTGTTGGAGGTAAGTAATAAAACTTCTAATCACTATTTTTTTTTATTTAATACAATTTCTAGCAACGGAAACTAGGTAGTACCAGACATAGGATTAATGTTACTTGACTGTTCATGTATTCACATTATTTCAGAATGTTGTTTTAAAATAAGAGCGTAACTTCTTTGTATGTTCAATAGGTAGTTTTTAGACTTTTTGGCGTATTTTCGTTGACTTATTTATCGATTATAAATTGATGTAGAACAAATTATATATAGATTTGAAGGTGGACCCTTGCAAGTATGCTGAAGGCTTGAATTTAGAACTTCTAATGCCACATGTTCGAGCAGTATCAAAATATACGCCCCGCCGATTTCACAAGCGCACAAATCTATAGGAAGCGTCCGTATAGACACATGTCTACGTATAGACTTTAGTTCTAGTTGTGAAACGAGCAGCTAGCTGCTAGACCGACGGGAGGCTGGTATTGATTCCCGCTGCCGTTTTTCTGCCGCAGCTGCCGAGCAAAAACCCACGCAGCCGCGCCTAGGAAAAACTACGCATGGAATATGTCGGAATATGAGTAAAAACTACCGCTTGCTATATAGTGTGGGCAAATGGTATCGATTGATAGTGCGGGCAAGTGATATCGAATTAATCAGAAATGATTGAACCACTAAAAGATAATCTTCAATTCATTGATGACGTTCAATCAATCAATCTTTGGGTAATATGGCTCCATCGATACTGTCGATGATTTCGCCAACGTCAAAGTGGATCCCACGTGGGATCGAATTATTATTATTTTGATTATTTGTAATAAAATTCAGCCAGTGTACGGTATAAAAGTATAAAATTATGGCCTCTAGGGCTCTAGCCAGCCACGGTTAGAGGTAGAAATACCAAAATAAATGCTCTAGAGCACGACGTTGTTCGGTAAGTAGTTGGGTTCTCAGTTCTTGTAAGGCGATAGCTGGACTTTACAAGAACCCGCGTGGGCTACCCGGCGTTGACGCCAGAATGGTGGTTAAACGCGTTTCATGATTATTTTTTCATTATCTGCACACTTCCACATTAGTTTACTGCATAATACGCTATCAATATTACACTTTAAACAATATTAATAAGCAAAAACAAAGAAATGAATCACGAGGCGATGTTACCAAAATGGCGGTCGACGAATAACCATTGATGACGTTGATCACCGATATAAACCGCCTCCATTTTGAAAGACGGTTAAAAGACGGCGTGAAGCCAAGAAATGGAAAGGCAACAAAACTTGCATTTTACCTCAATTAATCTGAAAATATAGTTCTGTTTAAAATTGCCCTTGTCAGATTCCCTCGCTATAACACTATTACCTAGTTAGCTATTTTCTACTTAAATTATACTGCTATGTATGGTATACACCATACAGGGTAATAATAGACCACTGAAAATTAGACATGTTTTCGTTAAACTTTCTATTGAGACAAAACCTACCTATTCAACTTTTGGTTGGAGACTGCTCTTGCAAATAGTCTGCGCGTTTTTCATGCCATTTTTCGTTAATTAAAACGTGTTAAATATTCAATAATAAAACTCCAATTTTGCGCTAGCCCCCTTAGAGTCTGTTTAGCATACCTACAAGAATAAGTAAAAGAGAGTTGAATATATAATATATTATAATATATTCACAATTGACTATATAAACTTACTTAATCAATAAATTGTCCATAATTATGATACGTTAGCAACAATGTTGCTACCTTTTTCTTCGCTTGTACTTGTACAGCGAAATGAATTGTTGCATTTATGTATTAATGCCTAGTTATAGTTTTAATTAGTCATTATTTTTAATCAGATGTGCGTAGAAACTGGATCGCTGCGTACTAACGGTTTTTGAAACTGTTAACAATGTTGTTTGTGGTACAGCCAGCAATATGATATGAGAGATACTAGCGTACTTTTGCACAACGCCATATTAGGGGAGGTATTATTCGTCTACTTTGCCCTGGGCACAAGAAAGTGAAGACTACAGGTGTCTAGAGAAGCGGTAGTCCCAGTTCCTCTTAAGATGCCAAAAAGCCGCTCCCATACATTACCATCGAAGATACGCTCTTATTTTAAAAACATGATGCATAATTCTTTGTATTACAATTTCAAGCAATTAAAATAATTAGTACCTACCAGCAGTAAGTAGGTACCATGTCTCATTTAAAGATAAAGATAAAGATAAAAGATAGTTTATTCAAGTAGGCATAATTACAATGCGCTTATGAACGTCAAATAAAGCTAGGTAGTCCGGCTCCAACCCTACACCTCTGCCCCGAGAAGATTTAAATCCCCCCTCAATTGGAGGAGGGTATCCCAATATGGGACCGGCAAAAAACTCGGCGGGACACATCTTTTCAAAAAAAAAATTACATCTTATAATTAACATGCATTATGAGAAAATAAGGAAAAAGAAATACAATTTAAATTACTATAGAATTCATGCAATTATACACATAAGGTGTAATAGAAATTGGATTTAAAAATATATACATATGTACATGGAACCATACAAATACGTAGCTCTTTCAGAAAACATATCAAATTCTTACAAAAGGAAAAGAAAATATAGTTATTAAAATAAATGGGAAAACATATATAAATCTGATTGATTTTAGATAGATATATAGATATATAATTTATTTATTCATACCCACAACATACATGGCATGGCATTTCAGAATGTCGTTTTAAAATGAGAACGTAGCTCCGATTGTATGGTGACTAGTATGCCTCGTATTAAATATTATTCGCCACGGATCGTTGAAATGGCTTAGCAATTATGCTATAGAAACTAGTTTTTGAAAACACCAATGACAAACGTACTGATAATAATGTAATTTATTGCATTATTGCAGCAAAAAACTAACCATTCATCCTATACATTTTCACTTGAACCGTCGATTTATTGCGCAGAATAGAATGCAGAAGGCGCACTCGAAAAAAACGCCGTAATGGCCGAAGCGAGGACAAAGGAAGAGCGCGAGTAAATTGGTTCAGGTCCTGTAGGGTAGGGGATAGTCGGAGGTTTTAATGACAGCTGGCGATATGACTGGCTGTCTGGAATGGCAGCAAACATTGTTTTTTACAATGTGCGATAAATTGTTACACAAAATTAATTTAAATGTAATAATTTACTTTTAATTTAACGAGTAAATTTGTATAACTTTTTCACGACAAAGTAAGTAGGTAGAGAACTGGCGAATATAAGTATTTAGACTGTTTTACATTGTCCGATCCGATATCGAGGATGTCGGATGAATCGGATGACATTTGGAGAAAAATAGCAGCCAGAGAATGCACGACTTTCTTTTATTTTTGCATTAACGCTTTCTTTTGAATAACAAACATTTATTTATTATTGAATAAGAAGCGTCTAAATATCCAACAGTCATCTATAACTGCCTTTTAAATGCCTCGAATGTAGCCCTGGGGGTCCGTGGGACAACCCGGCTGTGTTCTGAGTAAACAGCGTGAAATGTGGATTGACTGGATATTTTTCGGAATTACCCGCTGTTATTAAGTAATCTGCAATTATCTGCAGTAATAATTAACTCTGCAGGTAATTATAATACGTATAATACCTATAAGAGGTACATTATCCAATTTCGGTTCTCTGTTAATTTATATATAAATTCGGCTTAGCTAGTCATATTAGCACTCACGTTCGTAATTAGCTAGGGTCGCCGTTGCCGGTTACGGGATGGATAGCTATATTATGTATGACACTATATAATCATAAAACTTTACAAGCCTCAATCAGTTAATTTATGTTTTATCCCTTTCGGTCCGACTCTTGCTAATTTTCCCACCTATCCCCTCATATTAAGAAAACCTCTTACCCCTTAAGACTAAAAAGTACCCTCTAAATGTAATCGTGCTCCATTATGACAATTAAAATGGACCCCTGCCGTTGTACCGCAGACCATCAAGGGTTTTATGGGAACCACTTCACTTTATATACTCGTACTACCCTCTCAGACGCTCTGCAGACTGATACGGCTTTGTTTATGGGGCCGATCCCGTTCCTGTCTTTATGTTTATAATTCGAGCCTTACAGCGCCATCTTGTTTTGTTGTCAAAGTCGAAGAACGAGTTTGTCTTATATTTTCCATATTATAATCAATGTTATCTTTGCCTTTATCGAGCTGGCAAAGTATTTTAAGTCAGAACCATACTTATATGTACAAATACCATGAATTTATACCACGTGTGTCCACAAAGATATATCATTGTTCGCCGCATAAAAGATGAAACCGTTCGGAAACACCGTTTTACTTTCGTAATTCGTCGTAATTTATCTACTATTGTGTCGATACGGCTTTATAAAGTATGGATGATAAACAGTAAGTGTTTTATTTGTGCCGATTTTTGGATATTTTTATGGCTTTACGCACTTTTATGTATTAATCTGTAGATTTATTAGTTTTTGTGGGTATATTTTTTAGGTTTATCTATTTTATGGGCATTGCATTGTGTCATCTTCTGTATGGAAATCAATAATAAAGACGAGTCATGCTTTTTAATATATCCGTAGATTGTACACTAGTACAGTCGGCATAATAAGTAGCTAAACAGGTGCGGTGTTTAGTATTATAATTGTAAAATGCGTTAAAATAATGTTGATAACCTATCTTAAGCACCTATCCTAAATTCCCTAATTTCCTTTTTAGGGTTCCGTAGTTTTTCAAAATGCCGTGACTCTGTTATACTGGTCTAGTAGTTTTGTCCCAAAATAGACATAAAATTAAGTAAATTTTAGGGTTAAACTCATGTATTTTTAGTGACTTGCGTGACATATATATTTCGGAAAGCCACTGTCGTGATAATTTAGAAATATAGACATAAATATGATAAGTGATGTTAAATTTCCTACAGTGTAATAATATCGCTGTCACGTATCGCTTCAACGTGACTTCCAAAAAAGTCATATGTAAGTACATATATGTATATCACTGCTAATACAATTAGTTTGTATCGTGCCTAAATCGGGAAAGGCCAGACATGGCCTAAATCAGAGGTCAGCACGATCATCAAAAAGGTCGACGGCCAAATTTGGACGTGTCATGTTCATGTTATTGATCTCTGCATGTTAGATTGGTCATCTGTGTTGTTGACTATCGACAATCAGAACTTAAATAGTTAATTGCATGGAAAGGAGTTAAAAGGTAGTTGCAGGCATCCATTAGGCTACGGTGTCTGCTTACCATCAGGTTGTCGCATGCTTAGATGGACACTAGAATACTATTGAGCCGCAATCAATAAATGGAAATGGAAGCGAAGTGAAATAACTAAAACCCATGACATTTCGAGCTGTCACCTCCACACGCTGATCTCAGATGGCAGATATGTCTGATGGCTGGATTATTCCAGCAATCAGCTGTCAAACGCAGCCAACCGCTGCAATAACGCTGACGTCAGTCGTCACACACCCGCGCAATGTCGTAATTTTGCTGAATAAAACCAAATAAAACGTAATACACTGCTAAATATTATTTTACGTATTTAAAAGTAGACAATTGTTTTTAATTTAAGCAAATAAGTTACCTATATAAAGCGATAAACTCGCAAATAAATGCCACGAGGCCGTATGAAGGGATGGATGATAAAAATAAATGTTAACGTATAAGCAGGAGGTACCCAGTTCGAATCCTGGCATGGGCATTTATTTGTGTGTAATAAATATTATTTTTGGTATAAAAGTATTATTAACTACCTATATAGGTACCTAAATCATCGTCTATTACCCACAACACAAAATGTGGGGCTATTTATTTATTTTGATCTTGTGAACGTGTGTGTTTGTTTACGGAATACCGCACACGAGGATTACAGAAATATGTTTATTAATGTTTACATTTTTCGCCTTATTAGGAGGTGCAAAAGTGTAAACTTGCATATCTTTGACCTCGACTGTATAGGCGTAATGCGCGTGCAATGCACATCGTATGCACAACTTGCTTATGGCTCGAGCGACGCATTCGCCAGGTCTACACCTTTCTGTAAACAATCATATCAATTTCATTCTTCATCACCAAGAATCAGTCATCAACGCACGAAACAAACACGATAGGTACGCCAAACGCCAAACAATATGGCATTGTCTGGACACAAAACGCTGTTTTCTCCGAAATGATAACATCTCGGCATGTGGCCATTCACTGTCATGTCAATAATATGAATAATATGATATCGCGTTACGTACTTAGAATATTACTTACAAAGAAAAACACGACAGATGGACAGACTGGCGCCGGGTTGACTTCATAAGTGGGTACCTATCTCCAGCATTTTTGCCAATTTTGGTACAGTTGGAATGTTGTCCAAATAACCTAAGAGCTGTTCCATTCGAACATCTAAAAAAAATCTATTTTTGGATTTTTATCGGTATAAAAACGAAATTCGCGTTCATCGGACAATGTAAACAGCTTATTTCTAAAGTTCCATGAATCCATAGACTCTGGTAACCGCTTATAAACGTTCGGGCCATACTTATTTATCACACGTGTAAAAAGGCCTCGCTTTTCTAATCCGGCACATTTTTGGGTGTTGAATCAGTAATGCCAACGCGAAATGGCGAGCAAACATACGTGCTGTGCGCTGTTTGCGAACAATCAGATAAGTAAACATTTACAAGCAAAAAATCTAGGCTGTGACGCGCCCGGTGGAAGGCTGAAGCAGGTTTTGGTTGATCAAAGGTTTGGAGGAACGCCCGCAAATTGGTGTCAAACAAGTCTGTGCTCATCATTTCCTAAAGTAGGTAACTTACCTACTTACAGTATTTAGGTGTAGGTGAATACGACACAGAAATCTGTGTCGGATAAAATGAGCGAATAAAGTTCCTTTGCCTAGTATGTTGCTAACTAATGGCGTTATTTATAAACGGATGCTAACTTAATCAGTTGATGATCGTCGTTTATCCCTATCTGTCGTTATGCCATAGAGAGGAGAGGGGTAAACGACGATCATCAGCTGATTTACTTAGCAGACGTTTAAGTATGTTATGAATAACGCCATAAGAAAATACAGCAAGAAGAAATTTTACAAAAAACTTCTACTAAAGCCTGACCAGTAATTAGGGCTTGCAAATATTCGAAACTTTCAGATATTCGAATATTCGACTTTTTCTGACGACGTATTCGAATATTCGAATAATTATTCGAATATTATAAAAAATAAGAAAAGGAACGAGAAATCGGTTTATTATCGTTTTATTCAAAAGCTTTTTTCACATATTGCTAAAACTAAGGATATTTGGCAGAAATCCACTTAATTGACTAGATTTTATCATCCTACTATTTATAAGATGCCCACATTTATAAAAACAAGTAAAACGCCATAATTAGACGTATTTAATATTTCTAGATAAATCTTATTATAAATGCGTCGTTGCGTGAAATAATATAACTTTAACCATCCAAACACCTAGGTAGTAGGTAATTATTTTCCGATTTAAATTAACTTGTAATCACCCAGAGGCCTGTAAAAAGGCCTTTAATTTCATTGTATTTTGAATCTTTATTGACTTTATTTGTTTTGGCAAGTTATTATTCCTAATGGTCGGCTAATTATATAATATTGGAATATTTAAGGGAAAAAGTTAGTTGAGTACTGGGTGGATTATTCGTCAGCTAAAGGTGCATAGTTAGATTACCAAGTTGGGCAGGTTTGGCATGATTAAATTTGAGAATTGCGATAAGTGGCAAGGTTTAGACTTCAAAAATTCGCTTAACGTACGCTTGTACTGAATAAACAGAATGACCCTTTAACTTAAAACTTACGCACCGTAAAAATAACATACTTTTTGATTTCGTTTTCTTTTAAATTGAGTTAGGTTTCACTGTATTCACGAAGTCTATCGAGAGGAATACAGTAAAAATATAATTTCCTTCGTATTTGGGTACATGCCGTTCCTCATTCACTGTAAATATTACCAATAAAACACACAGAAACTGTAACTACAGCGGATGACATAGATTTTTTTATAGTAATAAAAAATATTCGAATATTCGAAACCTGAGCGGCCGAATATTCGAATATCAAAACAGGTCGAATATTCGACAAATTCGAATATTCGAATATTCGAATTGCAAGCCCTACCAGTAATATATGATCATTGTCAAGAAGCCGCTGTTATTCTCATGTATAGGGTGACAGTTCGGCATGAAAAAAATAGTTTCAGAGAAATTCCGCAACATGGCGCGTGATCTTATATTTCTGGTCTGGCTTTACATATATACGTACCTATACCTAGAGATACGTAAAGGTAAATGGTGGGTAAATGGCAATTTTCATGTAATTTAGGTAAGTATGTCGTTTTAAAATAAGAGCATAACTTCGATTGCACGGCGGCTGTTAGCTTCGTGTGACTCTTAATCTTAAGTAGGTAAGCAATTAGTTCGTATTCGCGTAAAACAACCATGGAAAAACCTCATTCTTTTGTTTACCGCACTCTCGCGCAACCAATTCTAAATTAAAACCGGTTTTCATCGTTACGGCTGTTATGCTGGGCATCAGCATTGACCTGTCGATTTACGCATTACGTGATTTTTCACGCCTTTTGATAATGTTTATAATGAAATATTAGTTTTGCGTTTCCAAACCGCTAATAGTTTCCGAATTGCGACCTACTTCCGGAAACGAGTTTAGAATTTTGCTTAATTCTTGTAGATATTAATACCTACCGCTAGATGCATTTTTAATAGCTCTGTGGTACCTATTAGTATTTGTCTTTTTAACGTCGTCATATCGATCATTGTTTACATTATTTATTTTTAGATTTTAAAACTTCAATGTCTGTCAGTTTGTCTAAGCCGAGTCACAGTTAGGTATTACAGAAACAAATTTTCACAAGAATCTTCATTATCTCTAATAAACTCTAAAACAATATAAATCCGATTTCCGAAAACTTACCTGGGTAAGTACTTACTGAACTAAACTGAACGTTATTAAATTGTATAACAGGACATAATCGCGTATTAAGTCCCGACTCCCGTTGTAGGTATAATTTAATAATGTGTAAAAATCGTGAAAGTTTAATTCAGTGTTAAACTGAACGTTTCTACAAAATTGTACCCGTGTTTCCTGATATGATGTTTAATTGCATAATTCCATTCCAACTGTACCAGATGGCACATAAGCCAAACCACTTACCCATCAATTATCACTACTGCACTTCAACCATAACAAAAACACTCATAGTTATATATCATCCATTCATTGGCCTTAATGTGAACCTTAATGCTAAGAAAATAAGGTCTTCCAATGATCAGTTTGTTATGTTGCTTAGAGCAGAAGGCCTACCGCGAACACCGAAGTTCGCAAATTGCGGACATCTTTCCCTTTTACTCCAATTAATGACTAATTCGAGTGACAAAGAAAGATGCCCGCAACTTGCGAACTTCGGCGTTCGCAGTAGGCCCACGAGCAACTGTATGTACCAAAGTTAACCATAGTTAAACCTTATCTCCTCGGTATAAGGGTCAAGATTGGTCAATATTGGAAAACGGTAGGAGCATAGATAATAAAGGATGTCCCCCGGGACGTTTGATTTATGCCCTCGGGAATCGAGCCGGCTTCCGTACTGCAACTGACAGTTGGGCTGTGAGTGGGATTGGACCGTGAGATACATAAAAAGTAGATGCGTTCAGCAAAATTGTAGCCAGCGAGCACATGCCACCGAAAATATCGGCTGCTCCGTATCCGTAATGCCAAAGAGAGTAGAGTGTATAGTAGAGTGTAGCAGGGATGTTGCGTATGCCGATGTTTTGACATCCGGGGATGCGGATGCGGATGCGGATTTTTAAAGGCGCACATCCGCGGATGCGGATGTCAAGATAGGTAGGTACATAAAAAACGTCAAATATAACATTTTAGTAATTTTTATTTCAAAAAACCGGCCAAGTGCGAGTCGAACTCGCGTTCCAAGGGTTCCGTACATTAAGTCCCACACACGCTTGACTGCTCATTTCTAATAAGTTTTTTTGGCTAATGACTAAATTACCTAGCAGTCTAGCACTTACGCCGATCCTAAGACCGACCTGTTCCACATCCGCATCCGCATTAAACTCCGCATCGATTTTATGCGGATGCGGATGTTGAAAATAGCAATACAATGCGAAAGTTCCGTGGTTGCGGATGCGGATGCGGATATTCGCAACATCCCTGGTACAGAGAGTTACTGTCATGGTAAATTATGTAGCTACAGGACATTTACCGCCATCTCTCGACAAAAGATTAAAACTGTTAGATCACACCATTTTACTTTGATCCTTATTCTTTCACTGATATGTGTTCATTTGTTAAATATTGAAATTAACGCACATCTACTCGACAGTAGGCCAAAGGTTATGGGCGCCATCGCTCGAAAAGATTGCACCATACCTTCGGCCTACTGTACTGTACTTTGACAATCTGCCTCTATTGCGAACTCTCTTTGGTAATGCTGATTATCTTGAGCGAGCTGCAATGCAAAGTTGTAATATAAACTTAAAAATAGCGGAAAGAACATCACTGCCATGGCATAGTTAGCGATAAAAATACATCCTGTATTAAACACCAAATGTAGGTAAGTACCCGTTTAGCCTAGGTCATGCTAATGATCCCTAAATCGGGAAGCGATCAGTCTCCATCACGGAGGTTATTGCCCCCTCCCCCCTCTCCCCTCCCCCGGCTCCCCCCCGATAGTCATCCATTGTGATCCATCATGGCGACGGCAACATGGCGGTGACGTCTGAGTGGCTTTTACTATAATCGGTTTAAAAGTGACGTAGTTTTACATTATTGGTGCATGTTGATAATTTTATTCGTTTTTAGGAGCATCTATTTGGAATTAGAATAAATTTAAAATTTAAAAGTTGAAAAAATTGTGTCTTGGATGAGACTTGAACTCACGGCCGCTGGATCGATACTCCAGCGCTCTGCCATCTGAGCCACCAAGACGTCATCCATAGCCAGCAAATCTTTCCAGCATCTATTTGGAATTCTAGAGCTTATTTGAAATTTTGACTAAAGCCAAGTTGCAAGGCAGTAGGTACATATGTATTTAGAATATACCTACATCCTTACGAGTAGGTATTCTATGGTATTGCATTACATTCCTAATGTGAGAATACATTCATTTGGTAAAATTTTCAATTAGGTACTAAGTTGGTAGTTATTTGAAAACTGCGCAAAATAAAATATTGTAATAAATTATTTTCAATCAATGAACTTGAAGACTTGAACAAAGCTAATTTAGATTTATTTTAAGAAAATATTTGTTATAAAAAATACACAAATTCAACTAAGCAGGTATTTTTTCCACTTAATAATTTTAATATACAGACATTGAATGCAAGTCCAATTTAGTCCTTTATTAAAAACTTGTTAAGCTGGCATTGTATAATTATTAATTATATCTGTATTTTTTTTCTTTCTTTGAGATGGTTCAATACCACCCTATGAATAAATTTCACAACATTCATCCTTTCGGCTTGTAAGACTCGAATTATTAAATCTATACAATCGTACAATATAAGCTTATCAATGTAAGTTGATAAATCCAACGTGCCACGAGTTTACAATGGCGGCTTAATTCGTAGACCTCGTATCTCCTCCGGATGAGTTAAGACATTTGCAACTTTAGGTCTCGTTGGCTAAGGTGGTAAATCCCTAATGCTCTTGAAATGGAGTTACCTACAAGCTTTACTTTAACCAACGACAAGTAATATAATCTAGACGTGCTTTCATAATATCCAGAGTTTTTGTATGTCTGTCTGTCACACACCAGATTATCCACACCATATTGATTCATTCTGTCCATTGCATTCAGAAAACCACTATGATTATGCATCAGACTAAGTTATTATGCAATGGAGTTAAAGTTTAAAATGCCTTGATTGATCGGCTTTTGTTTGCTGGTTTTATAGGTACTTTTATAGAATGTTTTTGAATTTGGTTTAACAGGTTTCAACGAAAGGGTGCGGTGTATGGTTCAGCTGCAGAATTGATTATTTTATGTCTGTTTATGGATTTGTATATGTATTATGTTTACCTTTGAATTTAAGTCTGAATTGGTGTTCGAGACAAGATGGAGCATGAGTCGGCATTTTGTACAAAGGCGGCCTTAGTTTTGATACCATATGGTTGGTATAATTATATCAAATTTATGTATAATTGATGTAGGTATTGCCGGCGGCAACTATCTAGTAACAAAAATATCTATCTGTATTAAATTAACTGAACTAGGAAGTTTTCATTTTAATGAATGTAGATATTATTTATAGACAATAAAAACCCCGTTATCAGTGTTGCAATTCAATGAAAATCAGAGTTGGCAAAATTATCTACCGTAGAGAACCCTAACTTCACCGTTGGTGCCCAACTTCGTCGTACAAGTAAAATATTAAATTAATCAAACCACCAAGAAATAGGTAAAGGTATCCATTGAATTTACAATAAAAAGAGCTGCGTTAATTCTAATTATGTATAAATTCTAAAATTTCTTATTATGACAATTATACGTACTATAACTTATTCCAATGATAGGTAGGTATAGTTGGCCAAACCAATTTGCCAGTAATTAAGAACAAAAAAAACTACACTCATCCTTTTCTTTTGGGTGCTAGTACTAGTGTAAGACAAAGATAATATGATATTCTCTGTCTATGTTTGAAATGAGACAGTCCTTTGACAAACTACATACCTAAGTATATAATTGATACTGGACATGCTGGTAAGCGAAGCTGAGTAAGTTGACTGTAGGTACTACGTACGTACTACACAACTTCTAGCGAGTTTATAAGAGAGACGGTTTACCTAAATTAAAGTTCCTTAAACTACCTAATGTCGAATCAGACAAATAATAACAATAATTGAGTTAAAATCCATTAGTTACTTTATATTTTGTAATAAAAATAACTATAATAAAATTAGTAAAGCGTAATAGCATGATAATCAGGGGTCGGACAAAAAGTGCGGATGACGTAAAAATGACGTAATCTTGCACACAGGATGATGTTTGAGTTTGTATTTAAACTTCCGTGTGACATGTAGTAACAAAGTAGTATTAATGAAGTAACAAAATAATCGTAAATAAATCCATGGAATTCATAATTTAAGCTTAACAGTGATATCCATAACTATAACACTAGAAACAAACATAAACTTTCTGTGCCCGCCCACCGCCTCCGTAAGGTTAGTACGTCTTTCGTCGGGAACTGTACACGTTTTTATAACAAAGTTCCCACTGATATAGCGAATTTACCACTTAACAAATTTAAGTCACACATTAAGCGCTCCTTGTTGAGTAAGGCGTACTACACTGTAAATGATTTTATAGATGATAGAGATGCCTTTAAGCCGGCAGCTTGATTTCGATAGTATAATAAGAGTTAATATGTATTGTTTTTCTTTTCTTTTTTTTTCTTTTCATTGTGAATTAATCATGCTAGTCTCCAGTAGAATTGACACATGAGACCATCATGTTCTCGATTAATTAGGTATATTGTTTATATTGCTTAATTTAATTTTAGTTTTTGACACTTGGAGACCTTATACATCTCTAAGTTTTAATTTTATTTTTAATTTGTTTGTACATATTTATATTTTTAATGATTCTGACACTTGAGAGACCTATACATCTCTTAGTCAATATAGGGCATTTTGCTTAGTAATTATGTGAAGATATACCGTTTTTCATGTAACATACAAGAACAAAATGTTGTGTCTCACAGCTATACGTTATTACAATTTAAATATTAATATGGCCCGGCAGCTTGAATATGTCATGCTCGCTTAAAAGTCTTTGCTTACGGTGGCGTTGTTGATCGGGTCGCCACTTTCCCGAATGAAGGTTGAGAGAGGCGATGGCTGAGATACGCGTCATACTCGTGAACGGGTGCTGTTTGTGGAGACTGGTCTATTTAAGCTAACACGAGCTATTATATTTAGTAACTTTATTTTTGAGTATAATTACATGGACACACCTCATTCGGTTCTCGTATGCTATTTTATTTTTACTATCATTTTCTTTAATTTAATGAATGTTTTAATTAGGTATACAGGATTTTGACTCTTGGAGACCCTATACATCTCTAAGGATAATTTGATTAACTACTATATATTTTAATCTTTTAGTTATGATGACACTTAGAGACATTTACATCTCTAAATAATTTTAGATTATAGTTTTTGTATCTTTGTGTTTTTTTTTTTTCAATACTATTGTTATTGCGTTTTCTGTAATTCGACATTTAGAGGCTTTATACATCTCTATGTTAGTTTGATTTGATATTTACGGCTTAGTTGTATTTTATAATTATTGATGTGTTTTTTTTTTTGCTGTATGTAAATTCCATATTGACGTGTAAAAGTGCCCTTGTGGCCTATTTGCTGAATAAATGTTGATATTTGATATTTGATATTTGATATTTGATATTTGATATTTGATAATACAGGTGGTAGGGTGATGTAGTGAATAAAATAAATTTCACGAAACTTGCCACAATATTCGAGTAAAGATGACATTTTAGAGCGTTTTCACTTTTCTTATACATTAGTAAATATAAATTTTAGCTAAATATAATCGTGAAGATACGAAGTCAATTTATTGTTCATCTGATTGACAATGTGTCAGTCAAAAACGTACTTACTCATTTCAAGTGGCGATATCGTTTAATAAAGAGGTTGATAAATGATAATTGTTTATGAAAATCAAAAATACTATTTGAAATCATCCTATAAGTGGTTTGACGTCATCCGCACTTTTTGTCCGACCCCTGATGATAATTAAACTTTTATACACCTACATTTATTTTGTATAAGTATTGCTTCCAATTTTGACCCATTATAAGCTGTTTAAGTAATAGTGTGGAGTTATTATTACTTGTAACTACTTTAGGAACAAGATATATACAGTGTATTACTAAAAGAAATTAAAAACTCTAAAATAGGCCCTTTGGTAGTTCATAACTACCTACTTTAGGAATATATGTCTAAAGTAGATATGAACTACCAATTTTTTTTATCTGACACGATCTTATTGTTCTTATATTATTTGTAGAGCCATAAGAGCGCGTCATGTTATTTGGCGCCCTCCGAAGATTATTTATATGTGATAGATATTATTATTTTTGCAGGTGATTGCTACCAACCACCCTACCAACCTACCTAGATACAATAATACAACCTACCCAATTATCACAATAGCTATTAGATATATTTTTCTAAAAAAAAAAAAAAAATACCTACCTAAATACCTTAAAATGAGGTGACGTTAAGAAGTAGGTAATACTATTTAAGTAAGTATACCTACACATTTCATGGTTAATTAAAATTGAATGATTCCATAAAATTAAAAACACCGGTTGCCTACTTTTAATTGGACGAAAATAATAGTCTGTAAGTATCTGTAATTCAATTAAGTTTATAACAGGCCCTTATCGTTTGTTGCCGTTTACGATAGCATAATTGGTCGTTCGACTATTATAACCTTTTAAATCATTTACCTAAAAAACTATACGTACCTATAGGTACCTATAGTATTTAATGCAACCGTTGTTTAAGAGAGGTCAAAAAAGGCGAGTGGCGTGAGTATTAATAAAGACGCCATGAGTATTTTTTGATTCAGTTAAACAACGTTGCATACAATACTTTTTCTACGACCAAGCACTTACTTTGAAAATAAAATTATAAATTTAACAAATATTTTTCATGTCATCTAGTGGTCTTCTACCTACGGGCGCGAAAATTATGAATGAAATTAAAAAAAAAACAAGTCTATGGTTCACTTATTTGTCAGAGATGACATTTAAAATAAGGTTGGCAACAATGTATTTCATACAATATTTTTTAAGTGGTCATTACACGAAGTATCGTAAAATCGCCAAAAAGATACTGCGTGTATGCACAAATACTTTTTTGGGGAATAGACTAAAGACTTGTCTTGACAACTATAAGGTAGGGTTTTAAAGGTGTGTGCACGACCCTTTAACTGACAAATAAAAGTACGGGAGTAGAAAAAAAATTTTATAGGTTCACAAATCTCAGAACCCCAAGTGTACATTTCATTCAATAGCGTGACGAGCGTTCGCGTTTGCGTTTTGTCTATATTTCTATGGGATTATGAACAGCGCGCCAAGTGGTACGTTTATTAGGAAACTCACAATCCCATACAAAAAGACACTTAACGAAAACGAAATTTACTAGGAACAGTAGCTTGGTAAAAAAAAGCAGGGTACAACTAGTGGCAGTGGCTCACTCAACCTAATTTCAACACGAGAGAGGCGATATTTGGGCGACTGAGCCACTGTTTCCGCCTTGACCCTACATACAGGTGCTTGGTAAAGAAGTGGCGCGGATATTCGGTAGCCGAGTTGGCAACCAAAACTAGTTCATCATTTTATTACAATAGTACTTAAAATTATATAAATATTGTGTAATAATGACAATACCCGTATCGAGAACGTTTCTGTCCCAGCGCCCATACATAAATAAGTACGCAATACTATCCAATGCTATACCTTATACAATTTCAGCAGCTGTGATAACGACCGCAATAAAATATTAAAAGTAGATCCTGGGCCCGATTCGGATTTTGTAATAGACATCTATTAGATATCTTTAAGACATCGCCAAGATACGATAACGATATGTTTAAAATCTAACCTGTCAAATTTGACATTTCCGCGATTCTGGAGATACTCTTGATCGATTTCCACAAGATATTACTTAGAGATCTAATTCACATCTAATAGATATCTAACACGATCTATAGTAAAAGTGACATTGGTTGCCCGAATTGCGCTGCAAAAGAGAACTAGTTGAAATCTAAACTATAACGTATCTAGTTAGAATGGATCTAGTACGTGTCGTCTCTTGTGAATATCTTGAAGTTCGAATACGGCAGCCTGTCTCTACTAGTCGAATAAAGAGCGATAGAGAGGCAGATAACATTACGATGTTCGCGGGAGGCCGTCTGGGCTTCGCACACTATTATTTATTCTGTGGTGTAAAAATACATTTCGGAGCGCACCCTCGACATTTTTCATAGAAATCGGATACTTTCACAACAGGCCTGTTGGGCGTTCAAATAAACTGAGCAAAGCCGTCAGGTGCGAGTCGAATTCGCGCGCCGAGGGTTCCGTTATTTCGTACCGCACGATTTCCATTTAATATAAAAAGTTTAATTAGGATTGACAAATTAACAAACAAATAGAAATCGAAAATATATATAGTGTGTTCTTCTCAATACTTCTTAAAAAGCCATACTATTATATAATGTAATGTACCTATGTCAAAAGCATTTCGTAAGCGACAAAGCGACAATATCTTTGTGTAGGTACCTACTTATGAATTACCTTCATCATATTTTTCCTTACACCTTCTGACTATCTCATTTACAAATATAGGTCAATAACTTCCCAAAGATTGACTAATTTTTTTTAACTTGAATGAATCCTGATATTATATATGTATTCCAGTCAACAGATTTTCCCTACGGAACCCCAAAGTCCCACAAAACAAAAAGCTCGTTCATCTGAGATTGACGCCGGCCCGGCCGCTTTGAGCGGGCGCCATTCCTACCTCACTCCAAAATGACGTAACTCCATACACTTTTAACCACACATACGTTCTTCTTTTGTAGCAAGCCACATGACCCTTCCATTTCAAAAGGACTTAAACGTGTATAACTTTAATGGCAGATACGTTGTTCTTCTCGAGTGAAGTGTTGCCTGCTGCGCTCTAAAAGGGCTGAAGTCAATAGAATTTTAATGGGAATCTCGCCATTTTGTAATAGCGAGGTGTATTACAAGTAGCAAGCTTTGTAAAGTGCAGTGAAGTTTTTGCTATAATGTATCAAGTTGACAGGTACCTAGTGAGTAGTCAGGCGTTCTGAATTGTAGCTCGAGTAAAGAGAGGGTATTACTTTGAAAGAAGATTACCTATTACCTACATAGTTACATACATGAAGTTTAGTAAGTACCTATGTACGAATAATATTAATATCGTCGCCTGAGGCTTTATATATTAACCTCATATTTGTATTAATATCGATATCAAAAATAGTAGACGGAATAGTCCCTATGACGGAATTAGCCACATTGAGCTTATCTATGTATAGTAATGGATTTCTCGTCATCTAATTTTACAATTACTTAATCTTATATATGGTGATTCTCTTATCTATTGTAGGGTTTTTGGTATTTAGCATACCTATTTAATTCGTTTTTAAAGTTACGGGTAGTTTGAAATAAGACCTAGCATACCTACTTAATAAGTTTTTAAAGTTAAGGGTAGTTTGAAATTGAAGACTGTTATTGGTTGGGTATAAAAAGAAAGACACTTGGCGGACAGCTCTCTTTTGGTTGTTGAGTCCTGCTAGCGAACGGTTGTCATAAGACGAGATTATTGTGAATTGGAATAAGACAAGAAAATAAATGGATAAATATCTTCAAGGTGTTATTATTTTTACACTTCAGAAGTGTGCAGAACGTAAGTACACGCCTACTGCTATTACTTATTGATTTAGTGAGATAACTGATAACGTGACCCTTATTCTGAGTTTGGAGATAATTAATTAACTATACGAAATTCTAATGGATTACGTAAGAAATATGGTACTGGTAACATTTTTATTTAATTTAAATGAGTACCTGCATCATTTATTAATAATATTATGATGATTATGATTATAGGCTATCTAATTGCATATCAGTTAAACTTAGGTTAGTTTGACCCATAAATGTAATTAAATGGACATAATATCAATGTGTAATCATAAGAATATATGCGTCAGTTTGTCGAGAATTCAAAGTATTTAACCACCATGCCACCGACAGCTAGGCATAATAATGTTCAGTTAACAAAATCAAGTACACGTGTTCTTCTTAATAAGTAGATACGTGACTGTAGTTATTAACTTCTTTGCTACTTACTTACCCACACACATGTGGGAATTAGGCAGAATATGTCAACACGTGGGTCTTGATATGTGTTGGTTGGAGTATTCAAGGGTGCCTTAATTTTCATTATTTCTTCACTACGGCGCATAGTTTCAGAGATAAATTGATATTTATGATTTATAACCAGGTCTCGCAATTTAATTGAAGATTTTGAGTTTTGATTTTGATCCTTAATGTTAAAATTTGTGGAATATAAGTAGATGGCTTACTATGCAAACGGGGCATTGAATTTTCAGTCATTTTTTTTGCTACGACGCATAGATTAAACATTATTTTGTCATATAATTCCTTTATAGTTTATAAGGTATTATGATATAGTATATAGGTATATGTAACACCGGATACTTTTACGTTTCATGCCGAGTTGTTGGAGAATATGGCTGACGATGACTCATGATGATCAACGGCGCTTGCGAACACCAGAAGCCTCGGTCTTCGCGAAAGGGAATGCAGCTGGAATAACAGCGGCAGTGAAAAAGGAATCCAGACCGAAGCAGAGTCCTGTTGTGAAAGTCAGGAGTAACCCCGCTTCGACAGCCTTAGCGAGAGGCACGCGCCACTGGACATCAGGTCATGTACACCTACTTTTACTATTATATTATGAATGAATTGATATGGTAATGTGTGTTAGATACCGTGAATTGCTTGACTTCATCTCGTTCATCGACATCTAGCACATATAACATAAGTATAAGATGAATATATTGCCAGAGGATAAGTTGAGAAAAATAAATTTGATGAACCGATAGAAACTATTACTTGTGTACCAATTATGAGAAATTTTTGCCTAAATATGTCAATGCGATATAATAACGCGTATATATCTTATCTTACGAAATAATAGATACGATCTATGAGTGGTTCTCAGCCGGTCAGGCCTTTGACCAACTTTTGTGATTTCTATTTGAACTGCAAGGAAGCTCCACATTTATAATGCCATCTGTTTATAAACAAAATTGGACAATAATTAGCTCATTAACGGCACATTTTCTGTGAATTGATTGATTTGTTGCTTTGTTTATTTATTGGAGTATCGAGTAGGTATCGAGTATCGAGTATCGAGTATCGAGTATCGAGTATCGAGTATCGAGTATCGAGTATCGAGTATCGAGTATCGAGTATCGAGTATCGAGTATCGAGTATCGAGTATCGAGTATCGAGTATCGAGTATCGAGTATCGAGTATCGAGTATCTAGTATCGAGTATCTAGTATCGAGTATCTAGTATCGAGTATCTAGTATCGAGTATCTAGTATCGAGTATCTAGTATCGAGTATCTAGTATCGAGTATCTAGTATCGAGTATCTAGTATCGAGTATCTAGTATCGAGTATCTAGTATCGAGTATCTAGTATCGAGTATCTAGTATCGAGTATCTAGTATCTAGTATCTAGTATCTAGTATCTAGTATCTAGTATCGAGTATCTAGTATTGATAGTCATTTGGTTTCTTGAATTAGTCATTTGGTTTATTGAATTATAGAGTCATTTGGTTTATTGAATTATAGAGTCATTTGGTTTATTGAATTATAGTCATTTGGTTTATTGAATTATAGAGTCATTTGGTTTATTGAATTATATAGTCATTTGGTTTATTGAATTATAGAGTCATTTGGTTTATTGAATTATAGAGTCATTTGGTTTATTGAATTATAGAGTCATTTGGTTTATTGAATTATAGAGTCATTTGGTTTATTGAATTATAGAGTCATTTGGTTTATTGAATTTTTGGTTTATTGAATTATAGTCATTTGGTTTATTGAATTATAGAGTCATTTGGTTTATTGAATTATAGTCGTTTGGTTTATTGAATTAGAGTCGTTTGGTTTATTGAATTAGAGTCGTTTGGTTTATTGAATTAGAGTCGTTTGGTTTATTGAATGATCGAGTCGTTTGGTTTATTGAATGATCGAGTCGTTTGGTTTATTGAATGATCGAGTCGTTTGGTTTATTGAATGATCGAGTCGTTTGGTTTATTGAATGATCGAGTCGTTTGGTTTATTGAATGATCGAGTCGTTTGGTTTATTGAATGATCGAGTCGTTTGGTTTATTGAATGATCGAGTCATTGGTTGATTGAATTATAGTCATAATTTATAGTCATTGGGCTTGAATTATAGTCATTGGGCTTGAATTATAGTTATTGGGCTTGAATTATAGTCATTGGTTGATTGAATTGTAGAATTGTTGAATTATTGAATTGTAGAATCGTTGAATTATTGAATTGTAGAATCGTTGAATTAATGAATTGTAGAATCGTTGAATTAATGAATTGTAGAATCGTTGAATTATTGAATTGTAGAATCGTTGAATTATTGAATTGTAGAATCGTTGAATTATTGAATTATTGAATCATTGAATTATTGAATCATATTTTTAATTCATAGGTTACTGCAGTTAATGTTGCAGCATTACATTGAAATTATTTTAATATGATGATTTTAATATAAGCGATAATGAAGAGTGCATGGTTGAACCTGTAGAACTCACCACAATTAAACCGAGATCGAGGAGGATTGATGGCCTCTTATTGGTTATATTATTATGTTTAAATTAAGACTTGATAAAAATAGATGTACAATAATAAACATTATCTCATTACTAGATAAGCTGATATATTAAATAATGCATGAACTATAAAAAACTCGTCAAATAATAGTAGATTACCATTGAGGCAGTTTTTAAAAGAGATAATTTAATAATAAGAGATATTAATTTCAACTGGGAGGTTATTAAAGACACGTATTGCGGTAAAGAATTCACTTTTATACTTTTACTTATTGCCGAACTTGAAATTTGATAATTATATTTATACTAGTGCGCAAATCGTAATTAAAAGATTTATTCTTAATATTTTATGTTTACAAAAAGGCGAAGCTCCAGTATGTAGATCTCAATTAACGCAAGTATTTCCTTGAAGAAATCTCTGAGTGGATATTGGTGATACATATTGCGTGGGCAGTTTTCTTACAACCTAAACATAATTACAACGTCGTCGTAATCACCCCAGTAGTTAAATGATACCATATTTCAGTTACAAAATATGCGATTCCATGGTATACATTTTTGATTGTATTCTAGAACAAGTCTGAAGGTACGGATAGGTAAAACATCAGGTTTTTGCAGTTCTATCGTTTATGTCTGCCATGTAACATTTGAAACGTATAATTTATTTAATTCAACGTGTAGAGAAAATATTACTGGTCCTTTTTCTGCGGAAACACGCCTATTTAGGTGCTATGTTTATTCCCGAACTGCGGGATTTGGTATGCTATAAAGACGTTTAGTGAATTAATATACTGTTCAAGTCTTTCATAAAACAATATGCATATTAATCCCAACGCGTCTTGCAATTGATGGACTAAGTACTTTGTCAGCTTGGATAAATCCTAACAAGCTAGAATATACGACCTTCTCTGAAAACATTGGGAGGGGAGCTATTAGGTATAGGTTTTTAGTACCAGATGATTAATGCATTGATAATGGGAACATAATAGGTCAAGTTGTACACAATAATTACTTAATTATCGCTGTTATTCATCATAGTAATATTTTATAAATTATAGTCAGGGTTAAAGTTACTGAAAGGTTCTCGGGAAATATTCCTGTTTCAAGAGTGAGGTTTATAATTGAAGATTTCTTGACATGATAATGGAAAATGATGTTGAAGCCACGAGAATTTGATTTGATTCGTGTGCTGACACAGCTAAGTACTACCATTTTAGAAAAGATTTGAACTGGTTCATATTATATATGGCAGGAAGATTGATAGTGCTTCAGTCACGAGAATTGAATTGGTTCGTGTACTCTGTTGTTTCAGTCACGAGAATTGAATTGGTTCGTGTACTATCTACCTGCAGATAGAGATGATCATTACTCATGAAAATCGAATAATAAATGGCACTTAATGATCTGTTACCCTGAATTACTAGTCAAGGTGTACACTGTTGTGATTATTAACCCAATGTTGGATATTTTTAGCAAGTTGAGCGCCGCACCTCTACCGGCGTCCCCCGCCTCGCGCCGCCTGAGTCCGATGCGAGCCGTCTCCAGCAGCCGCCCCCCTCGCGCCGCCAGAGTCCGGTGCGAGTCCGGTGCGAGCCGTCTCCAGCAGGAGCCCGCCTCGCGCCGCCAGAGTCCGGTGCGAGCCGTCTCCAGCAGGATGTCTCCGGCAGAAGAGTAACAATTTTAACCCTTCGTATGCTTTAGTCAAAATTTACCACTGAATTAATAACCTTGAAACTGTAAATTCTAGTCCAAATTGTGTGGCAGGCATACGAAATGTTATTTAGATGATGTTTTTGAGATTTTGACTTGCTGATGCCTGATTGAAACTGTTTCGTATCCTATGCGATTAGTGTATCCACTGTTACGTAGTATACGTAGTCTGTCGGCCAAGTGTAGGGTTTCCACCTGGCACGTGTATGAGGACATACACGGAGTCAGGATGGACGAGTGTAGGGTTTTTGGTATTTAGCATACCTATTTAATTCGTTTTTAAAGTTACGGGTAGTTTGAAATAAGACCTAGCATACCTACTTAATAAGTTTTTAAAGTTAAGGGTAGTTTGAAATTGAAGACTGTTATTGGTTGGGTATAAAAAGAAAGACACTTGGCGGACAGCTCTCTTTTGGTTGTTGAGTCCTGCTAGCGAACGGTTGTCATAAGACGAGATTATTGTGAATTGGAATAAGACAAGAAAATAAATGGATAAATATCTTCAAGGTGTTATTATTTTTACACTATATTTTTTTAGAGCTAACTATTTAGTTAGGCTACGTTGTTGCATCAAGAGAATTAGTAAATAATGCCGAAATATTCCGTTAGATGGCTCTGAAATCAAATCTTTCTTCCACCCCTTTGGAATGCTATCGTCGGACGGTCAAGTGGTTAAAATGTGATCGTCACGAATAAAAATATTTTATATTATTTTATCTTATCAAATCAATTAGAGTGAGTAGATAACTGTAGAAGTTTTACGTAAGTAGGTACAAAACTTCTAGTCGCTTTATTTCCTTTGTACAAGAAATTTTTAGTACTTACTTTAGTAGGTAATTTAAGCGTACCTAACTTAACTCCGATTGTATGGGAGCGCGGCTTTTAAACGGCGGGTTCGTGTGACCTTAAAACATTTCCCATCATCATATCCATGTGCCACGCCGCCTCCGAGTACGAAAAAACAAATGTGTAAGTAGCTAACCCCAATGGAGACAAAATGAGGCAAGGCGAATCATAATGATCACCGTCGTCAAGAATAAAGCATTCTCATTTCTAGACCCCCATGCTGGCTTCATATATTCATGGACCTTGAATGGACAGAACTTAAATAATAAATTCTATATATTGTTATAATCCCCAGTGTGCGTGAAACCGAACGCGCTGGGGGTCCTACGTGGTACGTGGATAATAATACGACGCTCGAATATACACGTGATGTTATTATGTACTAAGTTCCTGAGGGCCTACCGCGAAACACGAACCTATAGCTTTGTCTCTTTGTCGCACTTACGTACGAATTTACAAGTGCGTCAGTCAGAGAGGCAAAGCAAAACTTCGTTCGTGGTTTAACCGTATACCTCCCCTCGGGCGTCCATAGGCGGGCGGCGGGAATCGCTTACCATCAGGCGATCCGTCTGCCCTTTGGCTCCTATGTACTTATACCATAAAAAAACGTTAGTGCCTACATTTAGGTACAGTCAGCTAAAACGGTCAGAAAATTGTAACGTATTATCGGCTCAGCGAAGATTTTTCGAAGTGACAGCGCTATCCGTATAAAAACCACGCGGACCACGCCCGTTTATCCGGCCGGCCCGGGCCCGTGGCACTATTTATCAAGCCCGGCTTACATCGAAAAGCAATCTATTCCACTCCCTAGCGGCCATAACCCGGCGGCAGTGGAGAGAAATACAGAAGGCTAGATCTGGATTGGTTGGTGCATCTTTGCTAGAGTGGAAAATTGGCGTTGTCACTATTCATTTAATTGAAGAACGGCATTGCTGTCGCTGCCGTTATGTGGGACTTTAAGATCCCGGTTTTACTAATGGCTCCTCTACACGATGGGCCAACGCCGGCCACTCCAAGGGACGCAGCCATGCGGTAGAATGAGATAGCAATATCACTTGCTCCCTCTAATGCATAAATGCGTCCCTTGGAGTGGCCGGCGCTGGCCCATCGTGTAGAGGAGCCTTAAGAAGGAGGGGAGAGCCTTACCCACTAAAACCACAGCGCCGTTTCCCACAAAGTGCCGTTTGCAGAGGCGACTCCTGTGATCGAGAACATTCTACCAAGAATTTGGACGTTTATTTTACCTCTGTCCAAAAGCCATTGTTAGTATAGGTATATGTCGGGGCAGACCTTGGCGGACTTTGTCTGATCAGATCGGGGAAATCCTGAAGAAAGGCCAGGTCAAGAGCGCCCTAAACCGGCGAGCGTGTATGAGGAATGTTATGAAAGTAACGGACGCGAAATACGTATGTCAGGATCGTAGCAAGTGGAAATCCGTGGTCTCTGCCTACCCCTCCGGGAAATAGGCGTGTTTATATGTACATATGTACAATTGTACATGTACCTACTGTCCAAGTTTCACGTGAGTATTTTTAATTTAATTATATTTCCTTCTGTAGGCCATGTGTAGTGTGTTATGTGGACTAATTACCGCTTCCTAGAAAGCCCCGTTCGTGGGTTCGAGCCCGGGCGTTCCCGGAACTACCTGCGATGTTGCTTTTTTGCTCGGAGTCCCAGGTTCGAATCTAGTTAGTAGGCGGGGCAGGAATCTTGGGCATTTCCCAGATATATGGAAATTATGGTTCTTGGCTGCATTTTGGACATTCTTTGAGTATGACGGGACAATTAAAAAAATCAATAATAATTAATTAACCGTCTTTCAAAAACCAAATTAGTTCGTCATCTTATAGATTTTAATGAGTAATTTAATAAGGTGGTTGGCTGGTCAGCATCAAAAGTACCCGATTAGACTACGCTTCATAAATATCTACCATTCTCTAACAATCTAACAAAGAGAGATGTAATTACAAGTTTTCACACAGTAGGTGAATGAAATATTATTATTCCTAATTCCCTAGTACAGCCATTCTCAAAGTGTGTTCCGCGGAACCCTAGGGTTCCGCGACACCCCTGCAGGGGTTCCGCAAGAATTTAGAATAATTTAGAATAATAAAATAAGCATAATTATTATGCTTATTAATAAAAAAATACACTTCTTAAAACTATTGTTTTATTGTAGGGTTCCATCAAGTATTTCGCTTTCCAAAAGGGTTTCGTCAAAAAAAAAGATTGAGAACCGCTGTCCTAGTACAACCCTCAATGGATTAAGATCAGGTTTCCTTTGATAGCAATCCCTACTTTTCTGGTTACTTCACCAGTCTTTTACAAATCACTTTTAAACCAGCTGTAAAACCCATTGAATGAACCATCTGCGACATTTGTAACTCTTATAACAATATTATTAAGGTATATTTTAAGTGTAAATATCAAGTTTTCCCATCAGCAATACCCTAAAGCGATGGCAATCTTCAAAACATTGAAAACTCGTCTTTCAACTTGTATGAAAGCTCATCTCAGAATCTCTTGCTACTTGCATTTTGGCTTAAAAGGGGGTAAAAGCCATACAGTTTCTACAAACATAAGCTCTTTTATCATTAATGTTCCTTTTGTGTAATCGTGGACACGATTTTAAAGGAATTGTATGGATTGTATTAAGCTATCATTGTAAAACAGTTTCAATAAAGCCGAATGTCGTTTGTACCTATATGTTAAAGACGGGGTCCCTCTCTTTCCCATAAAGTTTTAAGTCTTATGACTTAACACTACACTATATGACTACTTGACTATATGACATTATTGTATTGTTTGCCATATTATCATTAGTCATAAGATAAAGATAAAAGCTTAGATAGTTTATCCAAGTAGGCATAATTACAATGCGCTTATGAACGTCAAATAAAACTACATGCACCGGCTCCAACCCTACACCTCTGCCCCGAGAAGATTTAAAACATAAAACTGAAACCGTTAACTTTTCAGGATTTTCGTAAGGTTATCCTATAGATAGGTTAGGTTAGGTTAAGTTTGTTTGATGGAAATCCTGAAAAGTGACGCGTTTCTGAACCAAATGAATTATTTATGACTAATGAAAATGCGGGCAAACATTACATTATTACTTAAAAGTTAAAACTATTTGGGACACGGCTGCTCTAACCAGTAGCGTAGCGTAGTGGGGGCGGGGGGGAGCGGCACTTTTAGGGGGCGGAAAAATATCAGAATAAATACCAATTATATCGTATAAATATTTGAACTGTTTCAGTCGCCCTTATTATATTAAAATACGTAAGCTAGGAGGCGGCAAAATTTTCATCCGCCCCGAGCGGCCGAGACCCACGCTACGCCACTGGCTCTAACGATTTCGATGAAATTTGGTGTGGGGGTTTTCGGGTGCGAAAAATCGATCTAGCTAGGTCTTATCTCTGGGAAAACGCGCATTTTTGAGTTTATTATATATTATGTTTTGTCCCAGATATTATACTTAAAGTGGAAGCTATTAAGCCCGAATATCGCTATCGCTATCGAATGAAATTTAATTTACACTAGGAGTTCGTCAGTTAAGTAATTATTAGAGATGCCACGAATATTCGGCAACTATTCGGTATTCGGCCTATTCGGCCACTTTGCCGAATATTCGGTATTCGGCCGAATGTTGCCTACTGTTCGGCCGAATACCGAATATCTGTTGCACCTACTTAAAAAGAAAAATTGCACAATAAAAATAACCAAAAACTATGTAGGTATATTTTGAATGTTGTTAAATACGAAGACTATTATTTGAGCATTTGTTGGTTAAAAAACATTTTATTTTTATCATGAGTCTGATTTGTTTGACTCTATTCATTAATTATGTTCAACAAAAATATATCTTAGCTAACGTATAATCTAACGTTGAGCTTTGTTGGCGATCAGTTTTCATAATAATTGTGACTCAAAATGTTCGCTTGTCATGCCGAATATTCGGTCGCTGAATATTCGGTATTCGGTCAAAACCACTATTCGGGGCATCTCTAGTAATTATAAAATTATAGAAAAGAAAACTATGTAATTATACCACCAATACAACGTGTATTCTATTCTATTTCCAGCAACTGCCTTTCAACTTGCCTAACAAGTTCTCTGAATCTTTTTCAGTCTTAAAACCGTGTAAAATTGTAAGCGCTCCCAACAGAAACATCCATACACAAAAGGACGTAAGTCCTCATACAACTCATGTTCTTACTGCCTTTTTGTATGGAGAGTCCTTTGAAAGGCGATGTCACGCCCTTTCCCTTTAGATTAATGGTACAAAATAAATTTCTGAGGGATTCTGCATGGTACGGTACAAACATTCTAAAGTTGTATATCAAAAGACAGAATGACCCAAGTCTATATCCTTTTGACAAGCGAATATATTTTTTATTTATAAGGAAATTTAGCATTAAATCGTGTGAATATTCACGTCGATTTAAGACATTATTCGTCTAACTTGGTATTTTTTGTATTTTTACTTTGAAACGCGAAATATGGCAAAATCCATTTGATATCGTTTTTATTAAAAGCGATAACTTTTTTATTATATGTATCATATTTCCCTTTTAAATCACGATTTGTGTTTTTTGACTAAATCTTTCACTTTTCGTAACGGCTATTTTGCCATAAAAATGCCTAAAAGTAAAATAAGTAATTCAGTTTATTACATTAGGTATACCATGAGGTATACTTTATTAATGCGCTCGAGTAATTTTTATTTCGTTTTATTACTTTATTTTAATGGAAAGGTAATAAAAGTGTTAACTTTGTGAATGCAAGTAGAGCGTAATGACGTTAATAGGTATTTTATTAATTTTAACTACTTAAAGGTTGTCTGGAAGATATCACTTTTTAGCGATAAGACCGCCTGTGGTTTATGATACTTGATTTTTTGTATCCTTTTAATTTTAGAAATTTTGTTTTTATAGTAGGTACCTACAGTTATAAGTTATAAATGAAGCAACTTTTGTAGAGTTGAAATCGTACTTATACTACCTACTTATAATCCGATGGTAGGGTAATTCGCCAGTAACTGGCCGCCTGTTTAGTAATTGGCCAAGTAGAATTCATTTAGTTATTGAAGGCTGGCCAGTTATTGAAATCTTATATTAAAATGAATTTCTTTTTATAGGTGAATAGAATTCATTTATAGTTTAGGGTGGCCAGTTATTGGCCGGTGGCCATCAGTTAGTGGCGAATTACCCTATGAGCAAAATATTTCATAGAAATTATTTAGCTTACCCGCTCTTTTGTACCTACTTTACGTTTAAATAGGTGCGTATTTGAAAGAAAGTACCACAAGTGTCGTTTATACCTAAAGATAGTTAGATACCTACGGCCCCCAAATTTTTACTCCGAGGCATATGAAGTTACAATTACTGACTGACCGTTACAACGTAAAATAATAGATTTTTTCCGTCATAAACTAGACTTCAAACAAATCCACTTTACCATGACCCCACCACAGTTCCGAGTTGGATACAATCTACAGCTCAAGCTATCCTGGCCCGTACATGAGGGTCTGCACGAGAAAGGCCTAAAGCAAACAAATGAAATAAAAGATGTCGTAAAGGTTTATTGCGAGTAATCTGGAGTTGCGATATCGATAAGATATCGCGAGGGAGCGTGGGTGGTCTCGTGACCTAATATTGAGGGGTTTGTGGTGGTGCAAAAGCACACGACCCACCCTGCAGCAAGTAAAGTAGTTATTGTTTTATCTCCAGATGTACCTAATGAATCTTTATGCTGGAAACAAAGAAAAAATGGAGCTAATTGCCAAGTTAAAGAGACACAAGACACAAGACATTGAGTACACAAGACAGAGTACACAAGACATTCGCTATTTAAAAGACTTTTGAGCGATCAAGACGTTTACAAGTTTGAAACTGGTTAAGATAGAATAATACCATCACTACATAGTAAAACAAAGTCGCTTCCCGCTGTCTGCCTGTCCCTATTTATGCTTAGATCTTTAAAACTACACAACGGATTTTGATGCGGTTTTTATAGATATAGTGATTCAAGAGGAAGGTTTATGTATAATTTGTTAACCCGTGCGAAGCCGGGGCGGGTCGCTAGTCTATCATATTGTTAATTTACCCTTACAAACTATGTATGTATGTATAGTGGAATAATCACCTGATATAACATGTAGCAATAACGAACTAAATAACCTACAATGTTTAAAGTATGGAAGTTGTGAAATAAAGATACACATTTTATTTTAATTTATTTTTCGGATAGGACAATGTCAAAAATGCTCTTATTCTTGACACAATAGTCACAATACCCGTTTAAATATTACCCAAGAGTATTGAAAATAGGCACAATTTGAATAGAAATAATTATACAACGTGTATTCTACTCTCGACTACATAATTAAGCGTTCAAAACACCCTCATTTTATCATCGCAATAAACCGAAAGTAGAAAAGAAAATATTATTCCAAGCCACGTTTTTTTTTGCAGCATTTGCTATATAAAGTAACCAGCGATAAAGGGACCCTTTTTATCAGACGCTTTATTTAATCTCCTCTTTATTCTACTGGCATTCATTTTGTATATTAATTCAGCTTGTGCATGCCTGGGTCTGGGGTTTTGAAGTCAGCCCAAAATGTTAGATTTTAATCATTTAAGGGAAAGGATTAGCTTGAAAAGTGACGGATGTATGAGTAAAGTATTGTTATCAAAACTATTGTGTTCAGTTACTTTATTTCTGTATTTGCTTTCGCATATATTTGACAACGTTAAACACAGATAAGTTTTAACAAAAAATATAGACTTACAAAGTTTTGAATGTCATTGAAATCATTTTGGCTATAGATATAAAATAGCTGAAACGTGACTAGGTATTCTTGATAAAGAGTTAAGGTAGGTATGATATCTATAGGGTATGGCAAGAGAAACACTTGTAGGGAATTCTCTTATTATTCCTTTTGCCCCGAGTAAAATAAACTTTGTTCCCCTTACAAACATCATGCCTTACATAGATCATTGGGGGCAGTCCAAAAAAGTGTCGGATATACGTGACGCTATTTTGTAACACTTCTGATAAAGCTAGTAGGAAGCTGATATTTGGCATGATACTCGTAACTTTGATAACTAAGCTTTATATTCAATGGTATAATAGCACAGATTTCTGCAGGGAAAAACAGTAACTGTCTTATGCGTCATGTCCCCGACAAAGTATAGAATAGACCCTTTTGTCCCTATTTTATGGTTTCATCTGTTTTAAAATTTGAATTGCTGTGAAACACATTATGAAAATATCTCTACGCAAATAACTAACATGGGTTCAAATATTATGCGTTTATTATATTTATTTTGGTGGCCATAAAAGCGGATTTATTTATTTGTAACCATTTTTGGCGTGGCCGATAAGATAAGGTAAGGTGAGCTTATAAGTAATACCTTTTAACATAATCCGATAATAACCGTCAACTTTTACGTGGTTTATTTCGAGTTTTTAAATAGTGATCTCGCAAATATATTCCGGTTGTAGTGTAATTAAATTATTGTACCTACAAACCCCAACAACGTTTATTTTAAGACATGTTTGTAATATTTCGTGCTATGTGCATTCTAGACACGGTGTATAAGTGCATTTTTCTTATTTGCATATCTACTAAACCTTTTTTGATAGGAAATTACTCAGCTGCAGGTTTAATAATTGCTTTTGGTTGAAACACTGAAAAGGCTCAACGTCATGATATTTAAGTACATTACCAAACTAACAATTCAAAATTGAATCGCATAGCAAACGTCCAAAACGTCAGTATAAACTTTTCTTTACAGGTAGGTAGTATGGCAATGTGGGTACTTATACTTAACGGCCAGCCAGCCTATTATGGATAGCTTTATCCATCTTTATCCACGTGATAAAATAACTGTCACTGTTTAACACCGTGGAAAAGAAAGTGACGGACACCGTTTTATCACGCTGTCACGTAGACAAGAACGACCATCTGGCCACGACTTTACGCGACTGACTTCGGCTAAGGTGAAAACCATAGGTGGGAAAGAAAGGTCCGAGCGCTGTGTCTCGCTCTAACCTATGGTTGTCGCCTTAGCCCAAGGCAGTCGCGCAATGTCGTGGCCAGGCCAGGCCGTAAGTACTCGTACTGTATCTATCATCAGTAGGTACATATATATACTGGGTCAACCAAATCTTGTCAGTAAATAGGAACAAAAAAAAACTATACTCATCCTTTTCTTTTGGATGCTAGTACTAGTGTAAGACAAAGATAGTATGATTCTCTCTGTCTATGTTTGAAATTAAACAGACCTTTGACACACTATATGTATGTACCTATATCCTTGACACGGCCGGAAGACTTGATGCATGCGTATTAGACATTAGCCTACTTGTTAATCAGGCCTGCTGATTTGCTTACTGAACTTACTGGAACAATCGAAGCAAGAACATTCGTATATTTCCTTGTGATGTCGAAATAAGGTTAAATCGATGATTTATTGCTTTGTGTTATTGTTTGCAACCTTCGTTTGAAAGGAAACTAAGTAGACTCCGACCATGGTATGTTTGCACTGCCTTGGTCTTGATAGTGACAATGTACTTTAGGTATCTAAGTGTTTTGTCATGCTAGTTCAGTCAATTTCAGTACTTTTGACTGAAATACGCATTCGTAAGTTTCCGTAAAAATACGATGGAAAATAATTAGGCACTACATTTCTGTAACTAAGCGTTGTAATGACATAACGTTAAACTATGTAGTTTACTTTGCCCGCCTTTATCAAATGAACAATTAAAAAAAAACTATTCTTCTATTCTTTAATTCCACGAGCCTCAATTTCCTAGATATGAATCCGGTTGTGTATTTACAGGAAAAGGTTGTCCTTTTCCTGTAAATACTTGTGTAAAACATAAATTAACAAATTCAGGCTTGTAGAGTTTCATGAATAACGGGAGTACCTACCTACACTACAGTTGCACGATCGTAAGATGCGCGAAATGAAATTGACTTCAAAGTTCGAATCGGCCCCCAGGCTGACATGTAATCTAGCCCTAGCCCTGTCCGGTGCAGCCCTAAAGCGTCTTGTGACAATGGCGGAACCCTCCGATAAGCCCCGCTCAACCCGTGTGTAACCAGCCCAGCCCCCTCGAGCGTCCATTTGTGCTCTAAGCCTATTCCCGTTTCAAGCAGAGCTATTAACTAAACTAGGTACTTCAGAACCCCTAACTACCTAACCTCTAACCTAATGTAAATTTCATTCGATTTGATGTCAATTTCATATCGCGCATCTTCACAATAGGAAGACCCGAACGATCACACAATAATTACTAAACCAAACTAACGATACTATATTTATTAGACGATTGTTCTTCTTCCTTCTTTCTTGTCGTAACCTCATGACGAATGTGGACACCCTTCAAGCCATTCTCTCTTGGGCACAGTGCATGTTATCCTGCAATATTTCGTTTGTCACTGACGTTATTATGTCCGCCTAACGCGCGGCCATGCCATACGTCCATCCCTATACGCTTCCTTGCCATGCGGCAAGTAATTAATGAACTTTTCATACATAAGATGCGAGTATCTTAATCGTCTGTCCTAAGAATGAAGAATAAGTTCACTGATTCCCGCGAGGCGATGGTTATTGGCAAGCGTTAGCGTTGTGAACACCCAGCTCGACTTCAAAGCGAACCGCTCGATCTACTGTTGCTAATTGCTTACTAAGCCTTTTTACATTGGTGTGCATTCATAAAGTAGCGACATCGATATTGACTGCTGGTGGGCCTTATTGCTTGGTATTAAGGGTCACGAATGTGGACGATGGTACAGTCGCCATCATATATATCGGAGCGGCCGAGGTGCTCAAAAATATCTGAACACGCAGTCAAACGCCTTGTCAATATAGAAGTGTTTACTGTTTATACTCTAGCCTAGTGTGTCTGTCATCATAGGTTAGGAAAATCCTGTAAATTCCACTTTTTGGTAAATAAACTAAGTATTTTTATTTATTTTCTATTTTAATAATATTTTTATTTGATACTTTGTAATGAAATAAGTAACTAATATTGACCTAAAATGTATAAAACAATAAGAACATGGCAGATTCCTAAATAGTCATTTCAAAGTCAGATATAATAAAATGTGTACCTTTAAAACTACATTGTAATAGAAAGTCACGAACAAATACCAAAATAACATTTTACGAGGGTTTTTTTATTTATATAGACAATGTTAAAAACTTCAAAGACATTTCGCCGTAACGTTGACCGCTATGACAAGGACGAAGACAAAGAAACACTCATACAATGCCAAAAAGGCTTAAGAGTCCGCAGCGTAGTGATGGGTAGGACATCAATTTAAAATGAGTTTGTATGAGTACCTCATTTTCTAAAATGAGGTGTTACAATGTCTTACTTCAAATGAGGTGAGGTACTAGCATATTTTCAGCGTCGACTATTCCATTAATTCCAACGGCGACAAAAATATTTAATGTACATACATATTTATGTATTCATCACTTCCTTTATAAATAAATAAATAGTAACATTTAATTGGAGTGCAATTCTGGAGGTTAAGAATAGAACTTTTAGGAGAAAGATAATTTTACAATCAAGTAAAATGAATAGAGGAGTGAAGTAAGACATTTTTGCGGTACGAAGTACTGCGACAAATTAACAAAATGAGTGGTACAAATGAGGTGCCTCACGAGTGAGCGACTCAACACTACCGCAGCGAGCCCGGCCGAACTTCCCTTCCCATACAAACGGAGTTTCGTTCTCATTTAATCTCAGTAATAAAAAATTTGCACATACAATGACATGAGGTATGAGAGTCGAAACGAAATAGAGCAAAAATAAGTTTTATATGAAAAACATAAATTCGCTGTATTTTTTTAACTATGGTATCTAAGGCTAAATAAACTAATTATAGGACCCTGAAACTATGTACTTACAATAGGATAAGGTATAATATCCTATTGTAAGAGCAATCTAACTAGTCGTTTTAAAAAGAGAGTAGTATGGAAGTCCTACAGAGTTATCTGGACAATTTAGACGAATCATGTCGCAAGTTTGGCCTAGTAATCAGTGCATCGAAAACTCAGATTGTCAAAAAACCTGCAAGAGGGAAATCTGCGAACAATGCTACTGCTTATTTAAGGGGCAAAGCACTGGACGAAGTGGGTACATTCAGGAGTCTATTGCGGAATGACAATCGTCTCGAGTCTGAAATTTCATCTAGGATTGCCAAAGCTGCTGCAGCCTATGGCGGTCTGAACCAACGAGTTTGGAAATCGCACGATCTTAGCATCCACACAAAGCTTGCCGTCTATAGAACAATAAAATTATTCTACCTCTGTTGCTCTATGCTTCGGAGACATGGTGTCTATACAAGGGGGACATAAAACGTTTAGACACATTCCACCTGACGATGTCTCCGAGCAATACTACGGTTGAAGTGGCAGGATCGTGTTCCAAATTCGGAGGTTCTTCGTCGAACGGGCATGTATGGTATGGAATGTCTGCTCATAAAAGTTCAATTGCGTTGGTGTGGGCACCTTGTACCTACGTATTGGCACCATCGAGACTGCCCAAAGCAGTATTTTACTCTGAGCTAGCCACAGGTAAACGCAAGGCTGGTGGGCAGTACCTATTACGCTACAGGGATGTCTTGAAACGCCACCTTTTGGCCACCGGCATATCATGCGAGTCGTGGGTCCTCCCACGAAAACAAGCCCCTGCTCCTGCTTGCAACACGGAGATCGGACTGGCGAACTGCTGTCAATACGGGTCTTGATATCTTCGAACACTCCCGACTTGAAGATCTTGACGCCAAACGCCAGCTCCGAAAAACTCGGCCCAAGCCCTCCTACAATTACACATACAACGCATCTGGGCAGCTCTACTGTGCTTTATGTTGTCGCACTTTCAAAACCAAATTTGGTTTTGCGAGCCACGCTCGCGCTTATGCACGCAATAGTTAAGATCCTTTTTTTTGTTCTATTTGTCAGGATGTCGCCGTCGACGGATGCGTCTGGGAGGACATCATCATCATCATCATCATCACCTATCTTATTATTTCTTCACAATAACTTCTATGAAATTCTAGCATGTCGTTTTAAAAATGAAAGAGCGTATTATCGATTGTATGGGATGGGAGCGGCTTTTTAGCAGTGGGTTCGGACTCTTAAGTATGTAAGTAGAACATAATGGATAAATTCTCTTTGTAGGTACTTACACAAAAAAAACTACTTTACACATTAAACCGACAAGCGCGCTCAATCGCGCGTTTTATTTTAGCTTTTTATTCAATCAATTTTTTTATCTAATTTCTTTTTCCACAATGGGCCCGGAACTCGGCACGCACAGCGTGAAATAATCTCCAAAAAAACCGGACAAGTGCAAGTCGGACTCGCCCACCGAGGGTTCAGTACAAAGTAGCTACATCTATATTTTTATGATTTAATTACAAATGTATAGTTTTCAGATTTTTCCCTGTAAGTACTTGTAATGTAACGAAATAATACTTGCCTCTCATAGTTCTAGGTCAACGGGAAGTACCCTATAAATTTTGATTCCCTTGAGAGTGTCGAAATACTTATACCTACGTTTTTTGCGGCATAAACGGCCGTATCTTTTTATAACGTTAACTTAGGTTTAGATTAGAAGTAAAGTTGCTCAGTATAATTTATAAAATCACACCGTAAAATATTGCAGGTCATTAAAAAAACATCCTGTATTTTTTCGTGCACGAATTTTATTGAATACTTTCATGCGTGAGTGGACATTGTAATTTTTATCGTTAGAATTACAATACTGTACGTGCATAAATAAGGGTGCCTGGAAGTTTCTAAAATCAACCTAAATAATACGCATAAGGTTTAAATTAGAGTGTAAAGTGGTTATACGGGCTTGTCATAACTTGAGTGCAGTTTAAAAATGATTGATTAGAGCATGAAATATTTTTTTGGGTTCTTTAGTGGCAGTTAAAAAATCCAGATCAAATTCATTGTAAGTCCGGTTTTTGTTGCTTTGTAGCAGAACTTGCAACATTTTAGTACCTTGTTGAAGTTGAGTAGTAAATTGAATTAAATGATTACATTGTAGGTACTACGTTACGTCTGTATAGGTAGTAGAAAGCGACTACTTATCGGAGCTAATAATAAATTCAGCCCTCTCGTTGCTTGGAAAACTGGATCCATATTTGGTAGCTTGCTCTTACACTATAAAGAAAGGAACATTGAAAAAACCAACTGTTCAGTACCTACCTACTTAAAATGCCGACTTAATATTAATATGATCGATTTTAACTCCTCTTTCTATCCGTAACTCAATTAGAGAGTTTCGCAATAAATCAATGAAAGACTAATTAGACCTTAAATCTTTGTATCTATTAATACCTAAGGTAAATAAGTTAATATTATCCAATATTTATACTAAATATATTTTTATTGCAACCTGTTTATTATGGTTTGGTATCGAGCACGCCATCTACCGGATAGCCGCGTAACCACGCGTAACTTGTTAGCGCTAAGCAAGCCAAGTACAACGCGTTGACCGCGCGAGGCTCATGTTCACTTATTCGCACTTTACTACTGAAGTATTTCGTTAGATGGCGCCTCTACTGAACTAACGTAAGTAACGTTTTTAATTAGGGTTCCGCACCCAAAGGGTAAAAACGGGACCCTATTACTAAGACTCCGCTGTCCGTCCGTCCGTCCATCCGTCCGTCCGTCCGTCCGTCCGTCCGTCTGTCACCAGGCTGTATCTCACGAACCGTGATAGCTAGCTAGACAGTTGAAATTTTCACAGGTGATGTATTTCTGTTGCCGCTATAACAACAAATACTAAAAACAGAATAAAATAAAGATTTAAGTGGGGCTCCCATACAACAAACGTGATTTTTGACCGAAGTTAAGCAACGTCGGGCGGGGTCAGTACTTGGATGGGTGACCGTTTTTTTGCTTGTTTTGCTTTATCTTTTGTTGATGGTGCGGAACCCTCCGTGCGCGAGTCCGACTCGCACTTGGCCGGTTTTTTACTTTGTTTTGGGTTGGTTTTCTTTCTTGTACAAATTATCACAGACCAATTCGTAGGAGCTGCTGAGGTGAACGGCAATTATAGTTCGTTTTTTTTAGCATTAGAAAGAACTTGAAAGAAGGTAAGCGATTTTGACATGTCTTTTAATTGAAAAACACTTTTTTAAAATCAATAACTATTACTTATGAAAGCAGAAGACTATAAAAGATCGTATTAGATTCATAATTGTTACATATTTACCGTAACTTATTTTTAAAATGTGTCTTTCATTTAAAAGACACATCAAGATTGTTTACCTTATTTCTAATGCTAAAAAAAACGAAGTATAAAAGAGCACTAGGTACCTACCTAAACTGTTTCACAGGGTGTACGACCAGTAATGACGATTTTTAGGTTTCCGTATAGGGTTGCCAGATCGAAAGGCGCTATTATCGGGAAAAAAATATAAATTTTTCGGGATTTTGAGTCTTAAGTCGGGAAAAAAAAAAACATTCAAATTAAAGTAATTGTATTAAAAACAACGATAATTTACATTATTGGCACTACATCAGCTGTTCTGCCCCTATGGGCATCACCGCTCGACACGGGTCGCTCGCTCGCTCGACGACAGTTCGGAACTTGAAATTATGGTTTTATAACGTGCAACTGTTTTTCGGGACAATTTCCACTTTGTCGGGAATCGAGAACAATGCTAAAAATCGGGAGAATCCCGCCAAATCCCGACCATCTGGCCACCCTATTTCCGTACCTCAAAAGGAACAAGTAACCGTCAAAAATATTTTATGATACACACTTTTATTGCCGACTGTACTTTGCACGTCTATAAAGTACGTCTCGAGACCTTTCAAATGAAACTAAACTCAATATGTTTATGTTTTCCCATCGAAGAGTTCCGCTGGCTACCTTCCGACTGCATCATCAGAACAGCTTCATGTTAGCATAATTATTGCATTGTCATCGCAAATACGGAAGTAAGTATGCGAAATTTCAGTTCAATGAGACATCTGGAAGTGGTTCAAATTTAACTTACCTACAAGATTTGAAGCTCCATATATCTATCTATCTAATCTATCTAATACCTTTAAACGAGCAATTCTTGTTTATTTATATATTTATTTATTTATATATTTCGGGGATCTCGGAAACACCTCTAACGATTTCGATGAAATTTGCTATACAGGGGTTTTCGGGGGCGAAAAATCGATCTAGCTAGGTCTTATCTCTGGGAAAACGCGCATTTTCGAGTTTTTATATGTTTTCCGAGCGAAGCTCGGTCACCCAGATATTGTATATAGAAAGAATTTAAGTATATACGGGGTCAAGCTAAATAAAAGTGTATAATAATAAAGTGTGTAAAAAACGTAACCCTTGTAGGATCACTCGTGCGTCTGTCTGTCTGTCCGACTATTCTATTTTGAAAAAAATACACAAAATAGTTCTTTACCTGACATGACAGGAAAACCTATTAGAAATGTGCAATAAGCGTGAGTCGGACTTAATTACATAGGTAGTTGTTGATCCAAACCCCTACGGGTTTTATAAAGGCATTCATTCACGTTTCACATAATAATAAACCCTTGGAAAGCGAGAATTTGTAGGTACCCATAAAACATAGAACACGTGACTTAGGTACGTCACGGTCAAATTGGGTAGGTAAATTAGTTATACTAATTTTGAAATTACTTTAGGTGCTTTAGGTTCTAGTAATTAAACCTTTTTTTGCGTTCTTCTAAATTTGTCCATCAATATAGTTCTATTCGATTTATTAAGTAGGTACTTACCTAAATATTATTTTTGGCAAAAATAACTAGGTAAGTACTCTCTTAATTTTTCTAGTGCTTTATTTGATTTATTTATTTTATGGTGTAACACATTATTTTGAATACAGTCATCATGATGGAACAGTATTTAAGCCAGGCGGAACAACGTTGATGTTCCTGATCAACTTAAAAACGATAGTTCGATACTATTGCTTACCTATATGCCGTAAAACATTGGTTTGAGATCTCTTCTTCTAGCATATCTAAGTAATGAAAACAAAACAACATAATCAATTAAAAATATCTCTTTATTTAAATAAATATCACAGACAATACTAAACTATACTACAAGCTAACTTAAACTTGACCATCATCGCCCCAACCAGGACGTCAATATCTCCACAGGATTGAACACCCTAACCTCTTTCTCCACATCCTCCCGTTTCTGAGCCACATGCTCTTCAGTTTTGTACAAAAACATCCCCTTGGTCCTACTACTGCACCCGTAACCTATCACTTTCTCGCGCCCTTTACACTCTCCCTTCATCAAGTCTTCCCAATCAGCACATCTCTGCCCTTTAAATGATTCCTCGTTAACCACAGACGCTGCGAAAAGCTTCCAAGCCTGCGCATGATCACATTCTAAACTAATCTTCCTATTCTGACATTCAGGCTGCTTCACATCCACCCCATTGACATAAACATCTAGATCCCCTACGGGGTCCTCAAGACCTAAAACTCCAGCACTCGTATGAAAAACTTGCACGAATTTAGCATCGCTTTTAGCTAGTCTAAAGTCTTTCGTTATACACGGCTTGGCTGGATCTAAAGCTATTATTCTACTTAATTTTTTATGCATTCCTTGTTGTACTAGCTTTCCTGTTATGCCTGCTACATGAGCGCCTAAACTGAAGCCTATCAAATGTACATTCTCAAGCTTATACCCCTTCTTGTTAATACCCTTAAGGAACGAGTACAAAAGTCTAGCTAAAGGTTGTACTCTTGACGCCGAATCTACATAACCTCTACAAAACGATAATCTAGTATCCAAAACCAAAACCATAGGTGTCTTCATTAACAAAGCATTAACTAAAGTATTACTCGATTCATCGGTAGGAGTGTTCCACCAACCAGGGACGTATAAAACTAAAGAGGTTGGCCGTTCTCTCATGAAGATCCTGGGGGCTTCGGAGACGCGGTATGTTCTGTTGGAGTCCTTGGTGAACTCCACGAAGTCGATGAGAGGAGCCTCGAAGGTGAAGGGGCGGTGGAACAACACGTCCACGGGCAGGACTTTACCTGGAAAAAGATGGAACACGTTAGTAAAGCTTTTAAAAATTCCTTATTGTGTTCTGTTTCATAAAACACGAAATATTTTCGGTAAAGTTTCTATTGTAGGCCCCAAAGATAGTTTTGCAAGTAAAACATTTGTTGGTGAGGGCAAATAAGAGAAGGGGATGAATAACTGCTGTGAAAAAATTATAGCAAACATCTACATGTACCAAATATAAGTAGGTAAGTCGTGTCTTCAGCACTTTAACCAAAGCTTTAACACAGAGTGATAATAATCTTTAAAAATATAACAAAAATCTTGACGTCGACGGCACACCTACTTAATATTCACTTATAAATACGTAAGGAAGTCATCATCTCATCATGTTCGTAATAATTAAGATGAGCAACGTGATATGACGTAAGAGAGAGGGTGAAGGTTGGCGGCCTCGGCTTAGTCTGCACGACAATAAACTCTAATGATGCAGTAATCATACACATTATTAGTACGATAATAATATGGCGTTTTGTGCACTAGAGCAACTATTTTTATGAACTAAAAAATCCAGCTGGATCCAGCTGTGAAGCCTGTAAAAAATTAATTGGTTTGAACGCGTAGCTTTAGATTGAAAGTCGCATACTCTTTGTCTCTAGGTCGCCGACGCAAAAACAGCAGATTTTTATTTTAAATTAGCGAAACTTCGTTTTATTTTGTCCAAGGCACATATTAGAGGTCAAAATAGAACAGGTTTTGCTTTGACGCTAACCCAGCTCAAATTCTAGAGGACTAAGATCACGATTTTACTAAAATAATACCTGACTGACAATACCTACATACTTATTACCTACCTGTATTTTAACAAATGCAAAATCAGATTTAAAATAATATATGCGTCATAAGCATTCGCTATTGAACGACCGTGAACCAGCTATATCTGAGACTTCCCTGTGATTTTTAAAGTAAAACAATGAAAAACATAAACAATATATAAAGTACGATTTCGGTGGATAAGTACAAATCCATTAAGACCCGGAAGATCTGCGTTATATTTATTAGTTTCCGTTTTAAATGTAGATATTAATATCGACACTTATTCATTCTTGCGACAACCACTTTATCAAATAAATTAGAAGAACCTTCAATACTGTATTTATTAAGAAATAAGTATTCGCTGACTTTAAGATTAAGTGAATCTTTATGAAGAATTCGGCAAACTACCTATGTCTTGTAGTTATTTAGGACAATGGTTAACGTATATTATACAAATGAAGCAAGCACTTATCAGGAATAATTTTAACAATTACTAACACACAAGAGCCTTGACAAATTCTCAACGTGACCTATTCGAGGGCAACTGCAGAATACACAGACATGCACATACTATTGACCGCACAAATCGTGATATTTGCTATGTTTAGGTTTACTCTACACAAGTATTTAATTATTATAATAATAATTAACCGAACGAACATGAACCACGAGCACAGAATAAATAATAGTACTTTTACTAAGTACAGAAGACTCACTCTCTAACAAAACGCGTCTGTTACGATCAGCACAGATATGGCCGCTAGGTGGCGACAGCGCCACGCGCGGCTTATGGCTTTCCCCAAAATTGGGGCGGAACGGATGTACTTTTAGCTACCTGTAGCAAAGCGACGAAATCGCGGAGTGAGGTGAGACACGCCTGCTTTCAGCTTAGGCAAAAATGCTGTCGTAGAATTCGTAGATGTCGGTTAGTCCTCTCTAGGTTGCATTGCTCAACCGATTCGCGTGAAATGATGTGAGCAGGTTCAATAATTATAATTATGCTTTTTTGCCGATTCAGTTTTTTGTTTTTTCAAAAATGGCGGAATTGAACTGGTCTACAGCTCACAGTGCTGTTGATTAATATCGTTATTGTTTTTGCTGTGTTATATTCTCACATCGAATTAATATTTTCTTTTTATATTTCTATTCTTATTTATCATATTATATTATAGAAAGGAAAATATAACTCTAATTGTACAACTGAATATGACTACAATGAAATAAAGAATAAGCAATGCACTTACGCAAACGTGTTTTTCTACTCCAGCACTTAAATGTGTCAATTAAATGACTGACAGTGATATCTAAAGCAATGTCATTTGAATGCTTTGTCTATAGGCTCATAAGATGACTGCTAGCAGTCATCTTATGAGTATAATACAACTGCTTTATTTTTTTTAAAGATACAAGTTCCGATCATCTTGATTGAAAGAGGTATGTTTTCATTTACAATAATAACTCTTTTTTTTTTAATAATAACTCTTTTTTTTTTTAATAACTTTGTTTTTTTTTTTTTTGCTGCAGCTGTCATAGAAAAAGTAATGTATGCAACAGCTCATAATTGGTTCTTAAAATTCTCGGGTCTTTTTTTACAAAACTCGACTACGTCTCGTTTTGTAACTTCGACCCTTGAATTTTAAGAACCCTTATTATATCACTGTTGCATAAACTACTATTTTTTATGTATGTAACGATACATATGGCCCATATGGGTATGTATGTAATTATGTATGTAGTAAATAGTTACAACGGGTCAAGATCAGAAGACTTATCAAATAATGATCGTCCAATTTACACTGAGGCTGATTTAGCTTTTAAAATTTGATATGGTTTTTATCTCATTTTGATATACTACTGTCAGGGGGCCGAGCCAAGCTATCAATTGTTAATAGGAAACGCTAATCTATTAAACTTGCATAGTTTATGGAAGAAGTCACATTATTATTCGTATTCGTAGTACCTGTCATCCTGATTTTTTTTTCTATTCGTTTGCCGATTACCGGTGTATTATTGTCATCTTGGTAGGGAATGTAAACCGGTTTTTAATTATATGGAAAACCGGTTATTAACCGACATTTCATACAGATTAAAACCGGTTTACTTTCCCTAGCTATAGGCCTCCAGGCATCTCACTCACTCCAATAAGTGCGAGCGAAATGCCTTATTATTACGACATGAGTATTTGCCTTATTATACGACATGAGTATTTCTTCAAATCTCAGCGTGAGCGTGAGTCGCTAACGGTTCGCGGTCAAGGTCGTATCAAAACCATATCAAAAAAAATTCTTGATGAATACGAAGTATGATGAATAATTTGAAGGATTGTACTATCAAATGTCATAGAATAATTTATTCAGCTTTAATGAATTGTAATTTATTTTATTGTAATTTTAATTATCCTAAGTTTATTAATTTAAATGAAATAAATAAATAATATAGTTAGGACATTTTTACACAAATTGACTAATAATTTATTTATTTGATTGCTTTATTTTGAGTCGAGTACACTGTATCTACCTACACCTACCATCGGCCACACTGTTAACTGACAGTTCCTAAACCTTATTACATAAGGCATAAGGTCCACCGATAGACAGTTAAGAGTGTTGCTGCTTGTACAATAAATGTTACGCTACACTATATTCTGGAAAATAAATAGTTTGCGATTGGTTGTTAGTTTGATTGTTTGTTTATTTATATTCGTATTTATCAAATTGTACAACAGAATCGGCCTCTGTCTTATGGCTCCTCTACTCGATGGGCCAACGCCGGCCACTCCAAGGGACGCATTTATGCGTTAGAGGGAGCAAGTGATATTGCTATCTCATTCTACCGCATGGCTGCGTCCCTTGGAGTGGCCGGCGTTGGCCCATCGTGTAGAGGAGCCATTATCTACATTCCACATCTTATTAAATACTCAAAATGAACATTAATAAAGTTAAAGTTATGTGTTATTCTCATATTACGTGAATCGAAGGTCGCAGTTGGTTGAACCACGACAGCCTTATGTGTCATTTAATGAGCACCTTATCGAAATGGAGACGAGGAAATAATAAAGATTGTCAATGGACATAAGTAATTAATCCGTTATTGCTGTAGATGTCGCCACGCGCCAATCAGCGAAACTTTTTCATATAGCGAGTCGCTTATAGGTGAAACAAGCGAACTCTAATGGTATTTACAATGACAAAGTATAATTATGTCACCATTAATGTCAAATATCTATAAAAAAAATTTATACGAAATTGTATATTATGATGTATGTCCTTTGTTTTTTTTCGATTACAGTGTATAGTCAGTCACTTAATTTTCATGTTTAAGTGGAGTACTGGATTAGTTGTAATCTTGTCTGGTCGTTATCATACAGGCGTATGGTGCTGTCTATATTATTTATCAGTCCCTATAATAACAAAAACATTCCTCGAGCGATAGTTCAAATTCAGTGTGAACCGCTTCTTACCCTCTAGCCGCCCCGAGACCTATATAAAGGTCTCCTGTTCCATTCTAATTTGAACTTTGTGTTGACAAAATAAAATGTCATTTTGCTTGGCAAGGTTTGACGTATGGGCGGCTAGAGGTTACCCATGTGGGCCATGTGGGGCCGACATACCTTTCCAATGTCAACCGTTTGTTGCTGTCAAAGTGGTCAAGGGAGCGTTTGATTGACAGTTTAGAGACTTTAGAGCGTTTGATATTCAGATTATTAAGATATAAGTGAAATAATAGTTCTCTTGTTACCATAGTCATAGTCATAGTCATAGTCATTTATTTATAATATTTTAAATATTACATGTCAATTTATTTAGGTATTAGGTTTCGTTGTTATATAATATTCAAATTAATTAAGTAATCAGCTTAATTAAGATATCAAGATAGGTACAATTACAATGTCAGTTATTCAATGAAATTAGATACATTACATTATTATTAATAAATTACATTTACAAATTATTCGGTAGGTCAAAAAAATCTTTAACATCGTAAAACATATAACATAGTTAACAGTCTGTATTAGTGACTAATCCGTGTTACAACGAAAACATTCCTCAAGCGATAGTTCAAGTTCAGTGTGAACCGCTTCTGGCCCGTGTGGGCCCGACATACCTTTCCAATGTCAATCGTCTGTTGCCGTCAAAGTGGTCAAGCGAGCGTTTGATACTCAGATTATTAAGATAAGAGAAATAATAGTTCACTTGTTACCATAGTTAACAGTCTGTATCTGTCTCTAATCCGTATTACAACGAAAACATTCTTATTCTCATTTAAGGTTATAAATCGTATGTAGATGACAGTATATGTCACCCTAACCATCGTGTTTAAATAAAACAATAGATTGTATTTTTTGTTTAAAGGGCCAGCACGCGATTATAACAAGCCTAGCTGACAGCCATATTCGACACTTGACACTTGTTTGACCCTGACATATCCAATCTATATCGTTCGATATCTAATACATATTTGACGTATCTTAAAGTTCGAATATGGCTGTTACTAACTTTTTCAACATTTTCGACATTCTAGTAGGTAAGTACTTTTCTGTTCACGTAACAATTCTGGCTTCTAAACACAATGTTATGGTCCTATGGTCATTGACTGTTACGCTGACATTATATCAGTCAATGTTATGACACAACCTAATTGCTGACATTGCGTTACGGTCGGCGGCGGCGGCGTCAGCGGAACTATAGCGTAATTTGACTTACCTTGTCAACTTGTCACTCATATGGGATGTGGCAAGAATAGTACCTTTGGAGCCAAGGTTTATTTTATTAAGCCACCTTATTATATTAATCATCTGCATGGAGTTGGAAACGCAAAATCGTAATATTAAAAAAAAAACGAAAACTATGCATAACTCTTGAATCTGGGCATCATGTTATTTTCGAGACCTCAAAAAATTAGTGTAATATTTGTTTCACTAGGGTTTGGCCCTAACCAACCACACAAAATCGATATTTTTTCTTAGCAACAAATAATAAAGATAAAGATAGTAAGTACAATGCCCTTCTGAACGTCAAAAAAAGTTACGCCTGCTCTAACCTCTGACTCGAGAAGATTTAAATCCGCCCTAAAATGTAGAATGCATTATCGTGCATCGTGCGTGAGGATATTCATATTACTATACCTAATAAGGCGCGATAACGATTAGTGTTTACAGTGTCAGATATTAAAGTTACGTGAGAAATGTACATTATAGCCGACTTCTTATATTCATAACAGTAAATAAAGTTGATAATAAAGAGATGAGGTATTTTTTAGATGTTGATGGTCGTCACGAAACAATAGATTAGTAATGTTCATAATTTCCATTCATTATTTTCACACTGGAACATCGAAGGGTTAACTTTGAGCAAACACTGATGTAAGCTGCTTTACCATGAGTTTAGCACCACAGTTCTTATAATATTAGGCATTATGCAATATGCATGTATGCATTGAAAAAAAAAAAGTGCGATAAAAGGCTTTGAAAATAACAGAAGTCAACTTATTTTACGCTTGGTTAGATATGTTATATCTCTACCTATCCTATCTACAGTGTGTAAATCCAATACGGGCGAATATTTAAACGGTGGTTAGCATAGGACCTAAAAAGTATATTGAGATAGATTTTACTTAGAAATGCATTGAAAATTATAACCATACAAAATAATTCGGCCCGCAATGTAATACACCACACACGTTACGGGATACGAGCTTTTTAAAGTAACTGTCAACGATTGTTGGCAGTTACTATGAAAAGCTCGTATCTCGTAATGTCATTATCATCTTGTTTCTTAATGTTTACAGTACATTGCTGCTCGGTACATGTGGGAAAAATTAATCACGGGGTCATAATTAAGTGTAACTTAAAAAAACATCTTAATTAATGATAAGACGGGTAAATTCTATATCTGGTTTAATTTATTGCCCGTTTTTGACTTACACACTGTATACAAGTCCAGGACATAGTATATCTACTCTATACATATAGAGCTTAAAGCACAGGGATCCAAAATTATTATTTTATTTGCACGGTTCTACGTCTTCTCATTGATACTTTGTAGTCAATTATTTATTCCTAAATCGATGCTTTTTACAACTGCTGTCAGTTTGTCATTGTACAGTCTGCATCAGATATATTGGAGTGGCCAATGTGCTCAAAAATATGTTCACATGTGTTTTAATATATTGATATTACAAGCTTTGCTGAAATATTAGTGTACACCTTGGCCGCTCCGATATACCTATTAAGGACCATAAGTAAGTTTCGCGACTTGTGCAAATTGAAATGTATATTCCTCACAATGTTTTCCTCTACCAAACATCTCAAAGTAAACAAAACAAATTAATCAAAGAAATTATGAATCGATCAACCTACACGTAGCATCAGCAGTCTTCACCAGCTCCTCAAAGTTCTCCGTCAGGAATGGCGGCAGGAGAGACCCAATGTTGTTCAGGATGTCCCCCTTCACCAGCCCCAGCATCAGCACCAGGAGACGCGTCACAATGTTGCACTTCATGTTGAAGTTCTTGTTGTTCATTGTCATTATTTATTTATACACTAGCAGCTCTTGGAGCTGATGCGTGTTTATCACAACTCTTGTTTCTTTTGCACTTTTTAAAGTTCTAAAATAGCATATTTTTGAAAGAGTTCACCGATGGTGCACTAACAACAGTTTTTGGTAGAGAGTTCCACACATTTACCACACGATTCGGCAAGAAGTGTTTCCTAGGGTTGCTAGCACACGGAGGTTTGATAAGTTTTTTGAGTGTCCTTTTGTATGTTAAAGATCTGACAATTATTGTCCGAAGAATGAACTTATGAGGTTCACAGCTTGCACTTAGGTCTTTGTTGCAGTTTTGGCTGAGTTTGTTTGAGATGTTGGATCCCAGCTGACATGATAGAGCTTGTTGATTTTTTATATATATTAATCTTTCATATTTGTGTGGTGGTCAAACCTTGGTTGTGCTATTATACCTATTTAGAGCAGAAAAAAATGTTCTCGAAAAAATGCAAAAAGATTACTTATATCAGACAGGATTCGAATAGAAGGAGCTTAATAGCAAGTTCCTAATGTTATTTGAGTCGTATACTTATTGGCAGTTTTAACGATTAACTTTTGACTACTCGCAACTATAATAAAATACAACTGGTAGGTTATATACCTATTATAAGTACATGTAAATGCCACTACGATTAAAATAATAAACGCTACAAAAACTACCGTTTGTTAACTAAACCACGTAATTATCATCACGTAAATAATTATTTACCACTTGCATTTGAAAATAAATGATTTCTACAACACTGCGGTGTCTTGAGCAAAAAGTAGGTACACGCAGTTATTATGGCCCTTGATATATTTTTTTATTAAAAAATAATCTCGTGTAACATTTAAGTACAAGTTTAACCAGTATATTGTGCTCTGCAGATAACCGAGAGTAGATCAGACCAGTCACAATTAACAATAAAATGTCCTAGTATTAAGTACCTCTATAGTCTTTTGACATTTTATAGTATAAAAACCACCAATTTAATTTAACAACTACGTTCGAGATATCAAGAGCCCATCACTCTATCTATTTATCTCACTCAACATAAGTGCTGCCATGAAAGAAATTCCTCTTTTGTTATTTTTAAGACAAACAATAACAATATTTAGGTACATGGACATTTAACCGGTATGATACCTATGCTACCTGCTACCTATCAAGAGCGAATCACTCAAATCTCACTCCAATAAATTCCTGTCATGAAAGTAAATCCTTGAATTTTTTAAAGAGGAGTTTGATTTTTAAATTTCGTAACATTTGCTTTCATTCAACGACATTTACCCAGTATATCGAGAGCAAAATTCACTCAAATCCGTTACTGTTAACACAAAATGATCCAAGTTGGTCCTGAATAAATGATTATTATTGAATCTCACTCAAAAGTCCTGCCATAAAACTAAATAAAATTTCATTCTATAAAACTTGCTAACTATGTAAACAAAAGTTACTAGTAAATTGACATTCAGCGATTTGTTAATTAACATAGTTAGCAAGTTCCATTGAATGACACTTTTACTTATTTTTCAAATTTCGGAACAAACGGTTTCATTGAACGATGTTGGACCGGTATATCGAGAGCGGGTCGCGTTGCGCGTCGCGAGCGCATCTCTGCGTGGACTGAACGCCGTCGGCGCCGCCGTCGACAGTTTTGTTATAGTGCCGGTGATCAGTACAGTAGCGGTTTCCGGAGGTCGATGAGATTATAGGCCCGATTCCAACTTAAGCAGCCATATTCGAACTTTAAGATACTTACGTCAAATATTAGATATCTTTTATTTCAATAAAACTAAAAAAAAACATAATAAAACTACTACACTACCTACACTATAACTTATGCTACAGGTAAAAAAATTGCCCTAGATCCTTTAGATAAGATAAGATAAGATAAGATATTATTTATTGTATAACTGTGTACAAAGATGTTGACATAATACAATTAGGAACCAACAGTCTATCCATCACGGACGTACAATATATTAATGACTAACCTATAACTAAATAACAAAACTAATACATGCATACACTATTATCATAATCGTCAAATTCTTTCATGCTGTAGAAGACTCTACTAATAAGCCATTTTTTTAAAATGGTTTTAAATTGGTTACCTTCGACAGACTTTATTTCAACAGGCAACTTGTTAAAAACTTTTATTGCTGCAATGTAGGCACTTTTATCCATAATTTTATTATTGACCTTTGGAATACGATAGTTATATTTATATTGCATGCGCAAGTTATCATTGATTGTCGACAGTTTTGTGAAATACTCTCCATTGCGCTTTACAAAGAGGCAAAGCTCCAGTATGTAGATTCCAGTTAAAGTCAAAATCCGCTTTTCCTTGAAAACATTTCTAACTGAGTGAAGCTTGTGCAAGTGAAACATGTTTCGTAAGCATCTTTTTTGTAACCTGAATGTAGTTAGAACATCAGATAGATAGTCTAGATATCTTAGACATCACCAAGATATGTCAGTGTCAAACAAGTGTCAAAAGTGAGGTTTCTTCAAAAAAAATCGTCACTTCTGACACTTGTTTTACACTGACATATCTTGGTGATGTCTAATAGATATCTAGTTCAAAATCCGAATCGGGCCCTAAGATACGTCAATTAATAGATCTATAAACGATATGGATTAGATGTGTCAGTGTCAAAAGTGACTTTGGCCCGCCCGATGGCCCACGAACCGTAGCCCATGGATGCCGGTGACGTCAGCAACAGTGATGTTTTACAATTGTCGCACCTGCCACCGATGTGAAATTGGGGCCTGGGGCCCGTTTCTCAAAAGCTTGTAACTTGTAAGTAAGTAATACAAGTGGAAGTCCCTTTCTAACAAAAGCTGTGAAAAAGTGGCATCCGCTTGTATTACAAGTTGGAAATTTAGTCTGCTCAAGAGCCTTCTTAATAAGGGGCCCAGCACTGATTAATAGTCCGCCGAATGATATCGGCCTGTCAGTTAGGACAAAAAGTTGACAGTTCTGAACAGTATAATTTTAGCATACAATGACTATAGGCACTATAGGTATATTTTATTGTCTTCGGTTACGGCGATCGATGTTACTCACGAAATGAAACGTTGACCACGAACGCTGTAAAGGGTTCGTAACGTCGGGATGTGGTATTTCAATATAAGTACGCGATATAATCCGTTTTAATAGTTTTATTTCCGAAGTATATTTTCTTATTATCTGAGATAAAGATATTTATAAACCCGCACTATGGTAATTTATTCCATCGCAAATTTCGCGCGGCGCGCCATATTTTTTGACCCTTTCTAATTTGCTGGGTTTACGCCCCCTCTTGAACAAGTAAAGAACTAAACATATTGTCAACAGTATAGTGTTTTCGGTTTTCCTGTGAACTCCAGAACCCAAAAACCGCAGATGCCAACCGCTCAGCCTATTACTAACACAATAGCATGCACGCCCGCATACAAATAGCCCTTAATTGCGGTATCTACTGTTAGGACGTCGGTTGATTCATAGCTTTTTAATTACTACTTTATAAGTAATGGTGATTAGTGGGACGTTACTCCTAACGGGAGTTTAGGGGTTTTAGGAAGTACCTAGAGTAAGACCATTTTCCATAGGTAATGTTAATATCCAATTATACAGACGTCCCTTGTTAGAGTCTGTGGTTAGAGTTAGACCAAGAAAACAGACTCCCTTTTCCTCTTAAGTTTCGTCACAGTTAGAGTTAGACCAAGAAAAGTCTGCAACGATTTTGATAGCACGCAGTGTTATTATAAACGTCAAACTTCTATGAAAAAATAACACGTGCACTGCGCACGCTATCAAAATCGTTGCAGACTTTTCTTGGTCTAACTCTGTGACGAAACTTAAGAGGAAAAGGGACGTCTGGATACTGACATTATGGAAAATGATTTGTACTTTAATTATACAGCTGTTCCACCCATCATGCCGGCGGACAATGACACTGTGCGAGCGGGGCAGCAATAACATTATGCGCGTGCGATAGAGATAGGGACATGCGGTTCAATGTACGCAATTCTTCGTGCTTAGCGTCCTTACTTTATTATTTATGAATATTCAGGCATTGTAAACAAAACAAAGAACAGAAATAACTTTATATATGAAGAAAGAATAAGTTTAGTCACTTTTTTCGGAAAATGAGATTATTATCTCAAAATGTAGAGTTGTATATGTAACACAACTTTATTTTAGTTTTAAGAAAAACCTGGTTACGGTATTAACATACATTTTGACATTGTTCCATATTTTAACATCGTGGTTAAATACCTACTCCAAATGTTACAAAAGTAACTATAGACATGTTCTTTTACCGTGTACCCTTTATACCAACCATAAGGTAAGCAACCATGTTATTGTTACTTCACCTACTTGCCACAGACAAGGTCATTTAAATTACTTTTAAAAATAATATATATATATAAGTAGGTATTAATAAAAATGAAGGCACAATTTTGCGATGGTTAGACAAAACGTTACGACATGAAAATACGCCGTATAATTTAATATTTCTAGGATTGTTATGATAATCGACGCATTACAAATATTACAATCACGCAGGCTTACTTGAAGTTCATCTGTGTTCGTCACTCACCAAAGTCATATCACATATGAGCAAAACTTAAACACTATGTTATCAAAAAATCTTTTTAATTTAAGGTTCGTAGTTAAGTTTGTAAATATGCATGCTTTTTTCTGAAATAAACAGATTTTTTTAATCTGGCTTAATCTGGTTAATACCTAAATGTTATTTATATATTGGATTAAGTATAAGTACCTATCTCATTTCCCACTGTTAATAAGTGCCGCCTACCTAAGTATTTACCTACAGATCGTATCGTATTATGTTTTTGGATACCTATGCTACGAGGGGTGTTCAAAATATTCTCGGTATGAGAATGAAAACAAACAAGTACGAAAAGTTTGATATTTTTATTTTTCAATATACTCCCCCCCTATGTTCATACACTTAAAAGATCGATCAATTATTTTTTTTAATCCCTCGTAAAAATATTTTTTATCTTTCGTGTAAAAATGCTCCTCCACTGCCGCCTTCAATGCTTCATCGTCAGAAAATTTATTTCCACGCAGATCCTTTTTAAGATTGGGGAGCAAAAAGAAGTCGCTGGGGGCTAAGTCCGGACTATACGGTGGGTGAGTAACAGTTTTAAACCCACATTCAACAATAGCTGCCTTGGCAATATGAGCAGTATGGACGGGGGCGTTGTCATGCAGAAGCAGAATACCTTTGGTTAACTTTCCTCGCCTCTTTTCTTTAATTACATCCTTTAATTGACGTAGAATGTTAGCGTAGTACTGTCCTGTGATATTTACATCTTTTTCTTTATAATCGATTAGTAATACTCCTTCACAATCCCAAAATATCGTGGCCATGACCTTGCCAGCTGAAGGGATGACCTTGAACTTCTTGGGATGAGCTGAACCCTTAATGTGCCACTGCATGGACTCTTGTTTACTCTCTGGGTCATAATGATGAACCCAGGTTTCATCTCCAGTAACTATTCTTTGCAGCACCTCATCAGGATTTTCACCGCACAGGTCAATAAAATCGGAACAACAAGCTACACGCATGTCTTTTTGAAGCCGAGTCAGCATTCGCGGAACCCATCTTGCACTTACTTTTGACATATTAAGATGGTCATGTATAATATCATGTACGGTACCAATAGAGATATTGGTTACTTGTGCTATAGATTTTACCTTCACTCGACCATCTTCCAATATAAGTTTTTCCACTTTATCAATATTTTCTTGTGAAGTAGCTACTACAGGCCGGCCAGGTCTAGGGTCATCTTCAATACTCTCCCTTCCGCGTTTAAACTCGCTTGACCACTTTTGAATGGTAGATAAAGAAGGAGCAGACTCACGGTAAACACAATCCATTTCTTCTTTTATGGCTTTTTGATTTTTACCCTGTTTTGTCAAGAATTTTATCACGCATCGATGTTCTAATTTAGTTAACATTGTCAATTCGCACATGATGTTCATGTTTGTTCAGCAATTGCAGAAAAACAAAAGACTATCTCGGTTCGAATTATACTTTTTTTAAATGTCAATGAATAAACCTTAGCGGCCAGTAACGAAAGAAATTTTAGAAGAGGTCGTAAGATATCAATACCGAGAATATTTTGAACGCCCCTCGTACAATAAACATCTAGTCTACGTGTCGTATTCTCTTCTTATATAATAAATGTCAATTTTATCCAGAGTACATAATAATATACGTAGTACCAATGTTTGAAACTAAATTATTGCTCCTACCTCTAATTTCATAATATATTTATTATTGTTATTAGCAACAAAGTTTAAAACATAAACAATACTTATTCACTTATAAATGTCTTCGATTGTTAGTATTGTAACATATTATATCGTGTCTAATGAAATTCATTCACATAAAACAAAAATGATGTCATTGCCAATGTTATTTACTTCCTAATTCCCTCACTTCCGAACTGTTTAAACTGTCTGTATGTTTGTCTGTTATGTCACCTAAACATTACTTCCGATCAGAACTGTTTATTGTGTGTGTGTGTGCGTGTTTGATCACGATCGTGACATTCACACATCACGGCCACGTTGGGAAACACACTTATCATAATTCTGATGAAATTACTATTATAAGAAATTGTATTAAAATCATCTTGAACATTATTTTTCAAACTTTGTCTGTTTTGTATGTATAGGATAGGTACTATTATTACTTATTCTGTGCTTACAGGTACTAAAAAAGTTTTTGACCCAAGTATCAAACCTAAAAACTGTGTTACAAGTGACGTACACACATACAAAACGTAAACACATACAAATGACGTTAATACTCCCGTAATCAAAACGAAATAAAATTGTAGTTTGATTTTTGTAACAGTTTTTTTTTGTCGTAGTCGTCGCAAAGCATTTTAGTTTCGTGGATTATTCATTTTGACACATCTGCGCCATACACATACTTACGCTAAAATGTTAAAGATGAGAAAATTACCATAAGTATCTAAACTAATTTTGTATATAGATGCCTATAATTATCGCATCATTTCGCACGTATTTTGCAAAAATGGAAATATGTAGATCGAATCGCGCGCATGTGTTGCTTCCTGATTACTTAAAAGTCACATTTACATAGAAACTTTACATTAATGATGATAAACTTTGTCATCGCAAATACCATGCAGAGTTAGCTTAGTCCGACTAGGATAACCAATAATCTTGGTAACTACCCCTATTATAATAATTCACCAGAAGCCTCTCATGATAACAATAATGACTTCCTGAAAAACTATTACAAAAATATTCCATTTTGCCTCGCGTGATCAATTGGTCCTAACTCTATTAGAGCATTATGGAAAGAAGTTTCCATAGTTTATTCTGCCTCACCACGTATATCAGCCGTTAGAAAATCATTTTGAATTTAGAATTTGTTGCGAGAAAATACGGTAAACAATTGAATGAGTTTTGTAATGGCGGTTACGCATGGTGACAGTATTGCTGGTATTATAGGGATGTTATAAGACTCTCGGGTGGAGAAGTCTGGTCAGTCAGGATGAGAGCGGTGCAGTGTTTGCTGGTGCTGGTGTTGTTGCTGTGGCAGGCTTCGGCCGGGCCCGCTGTCAGCGTTGTAAGTTATAATTACCACAGCTAGCCTGTCAGTTCATCAGTTGTTCGGAACCGTCAACTTATTGTTCTAACTGACAGGCTGATGTCCGGCGGACTGATAATCAGTGGGCCCCTCAGTGGTGGCGCGTCAGAAATATTCCAAGCCAAGCTGGATATAATTTGGTTTTTCTTATAGCTGTAGGAAAATACTCATCTGTCTAAAATTAGGCAAGCATATGGACGCTCTGCTACCGTAAACTCTAGCCCTAAAACCCCTAAGCGCCACTTGCACCATCCCACTAACCCGGTGTTAACCGGTTAAACCTGGAGTTACCATGGTTACCAGTACAGTACAGTAGAGTAGGTTAATCCCGGGTTAGTGAGATGGTGCAAATGGCGCTTAAAATAAAAGACAAATGCAATTTTGATTTGTCTTGTCTGAATAATAAACAAATTACAAAGAATAGGTCTTTTTAGGCTTCTGGTCGACTAGATATGTTTTTTTTTAGACTCTTATTGGTCATATTTAACATCTTTCCCTGTGATTTTGAGTTTCCAAAACATCCCGATAGACGCGCTGTTCAAAATCCCATACAAAAATAGACATAATATAAACGCGAACGCTCGTCACGCTATCGAATGAAATTAACCTATTATAGATGCAGGCAGACATGTTTTCTAATTTTGAAAATGTTATAAAAATGTCATGGAAAATACCTAGTGATTGAACGTGCAAACAAGCCTCAGTACCTACTGTATTCAAATCAGAACGGGCGGAACTAGAACCCGTTGTATGGGTATGCAAATACGACTAGTTTGTGCTCATTTTTTGTCCCCTAAATAACACTCGTATGCTAATGATTCATGTTATTATAAATATGTTTGTGACTCAGCAAATATAGTGCTTACGTTAACTGGATACTTTTTTTTTTTTTCATTATTTTAGGAGCTTAGTCGCTGAGCGATTATGGCGCTCCGTACGTTACACAGTAGAATTAGGTAAAGTTACTTATCGTTAAACTCGAAAATTAGTTAATACACGATTTATAAGTCTTATAAAGTAATTTTGCTTGCTCTGACTCAGGATTAGCCAGCACGACATTGCATGATCCAGTGTTAAAAGTTGCCCGAAGAGGCTCCCCTCGTACACATTTCATCAAAACTGGGTACTTAATACACAAGACTGTTTTATTTAAACCATTAAGTTCGCCTTTAAACTGCATAGTCGTGTTTTTAATTTTGTATTAATATATGTTTCATCAAAGTTAATAATTCAGCTAAATGGGCTTAATTATAAAAATCGGAATTTGCTCTTGTTAAATTCAAGTTTCTGACCAAACCGTGTAATTTTGGGATCTTTTATTGAATTTGACAATGTTGCTTACCAAAGACATATGCTAAGGCAAAAATCACTATATAAAGTTTTAAGGTTTAATTATAAAGGTCAATACAAAAAAAACCGGCCAAGTGCGAGTCGGACTCGCGCACGGAGGGTTCCGCACCATCAACAAAAAATAGAGCAAAAAAACAAGCAAAACAACGGTCACCCATCCAAGTACAGACCCCGCCCGACGTTGCTTAACTTCGGACAAAAATCACGTTTGTTGTATGGGAGCCTCACTTAAATCTTTATTTTATTCTGTATTTAGTATTTGTTGTTATAGCGGCAACAGAAATACATTATCTGTGAAAATTTCAACTGTCTAGCTATCACGGTTCGTGAGATACAGCCTGGTGACAGACGGACGGACGGACGGACGGACAGACGGACAGCGGAGTCTTAGTAATAGGGTCCCGTTTTTACCCTTTGGGTACGGAACCCTAAAAAAATACAACAATTCAATAATAATAACTTAAGACTATCTTAAGCCCAGTCAAAAGGTCCCCCCCTGAGGTGTCCCTGCTGGCGCAAAGGTACCCATCACAGGTTTAATTAAGTTTAATAAGGGTAGGTTTATCCAGGAAATATAAATTACCATAAAGATGCGTCATGGTAGAAGTTGTTCTTCCTTAATATTTCGCAGCTTTAAACCGGCTTAGTTGATATTTAAGGGTATTTAATGACACATCCCAAGGAAATATTAGTAGTGCGGAAGACATCTACTACGTATCTACCCTTGAAAAAAAAAACTGAGAACATGTGATCTCCTAATCATGACTGTGTTTCGGTCGGAAAATCGCAGCCTCAACACCTTTTTTTTATACATGTTGTACTAGGGGTGTGGCCAATGTGGCCATCAGTTATGCATAGCATAGCATTTGATGTCACCCTGAACCCACACCGAAAACTACTAACACAAACATTTGTCTTGTCATGAGTTTGCATTCATAACTTGGTATGTAGCTACTGCCTTTGTTATATTTATTCATCAATTGATCTTAGATTAATTATAAATCAATGGATCTTAGATTAAACCCGTCACACTTTAATTGAACTAAACCTTTTTCACAGTTGGGCCACGACCCCTCCTCCCACCCCCCAGCGCTGGCCGCCGTTTCCGAGCTAACCTCACGCGTGGCCAGCAAAGCCCCCCGCCTGAACATGAAGGACGCCAGGTTCCCCATCCCGGGGCCCCAGGACATAGAGGCCATTAAGAAGGTGGCGCAGATCCTGGCCATGCTGGGAGAACAGGTACTAGGGTAGGTTGTAGTTTAAGTTGTGAAGGTTATAGGGATCTTGACACCAGGACCCGTGAAGACGAAGGACGCCTGGTTAACCATCCCGGGACCCCAGGACATAGAGGCCATAAAGAAAGTGGCGCAGATCCTGGCTATGCTGGGAGAACAGGTACTAGGATAAGTTGTAGTTCAAGTTGTGAAGGTTATAGGGATCTTGACACCAGGACCCGTGAAGACGAAGGACGTCAGGTTCCATATCCCGGGGCCCCAAGGCATAGAGGCCATCAAGAAGGTGGCGCAGATCCTGGCCATGCTGCGAGAACTGGTTATTCCATACTTACGTTATGGAATGTCCAATTTATCTAGAACCCTAAATGGCGTAACAATCCCGTGTGGTGACTGTACTAGGGGTGTGCTCTACAAGCGGAGCGGCAGCTAGGTATATCTGTGCTTGTCTTACGCCCGGTGCGTAGGTGGTTTTTCTTTGTTCGTGCTATTCGTAAAGTGATCAATCATGCAGATTCTTTTGGCTATTTTGTTATACGATTGAGAGACATTGAGACATTCTAGAGTCTGATTACGCGAAGAAAACAGTATGTCCATTCGTTTATCCTTAGCCTTAGTATTCACAGCCTCCCCGTTTTCTCAGTCGCAGGTCCTGATTTAAAAGTCTTTATAAACTACATAGCACTTGCTGACCCAGCAGCTGGTACTATACTTATATACCTACTTAACTGTACCTTGGAGCGTCCAAAGACAGGACGTGGCTATAATGTAAACAGCCCATTCTGTTCCAGGTGATCCCGGCCATTATAGGAGAGCCGAGCACCGGCGGAGCTGCCTGTGATCCTGCAGAAGATGCCCCCAACGACACCGTCACTGAATAGACTAGATCTAGATAGATTATTCTGGGTTTTGTCAAGTCTGTTTTTATAAACTGAAATAGTGAAGCACATCTAAAGAAAAGGTTACCAACCCCTCCAGTGGCGAAAGCCGGAATCGAACCGTCTTCAGCTTGCAGCTAATACCCTGACCATGACATTTATCGAGTACATGCATAAGCAATGATTATAAAAGGCTACATAGGTTTTTGAGCGAATCTAAGGGCGAGCAGGACCTGCTTGCACCTTCTATACGAATTCCTTACGGGTGTCCGTTTTTATTTTATTTACTTCTAAGCCTTGGGAGCCAGTAGAAGGCCTTCCACGTTTTTATTTGTATTTAAAATTGTAAGAATTGTAAGAAGCTTGTAAGGGACACAGATTATTTATGGTGTTAGCCGCCAAATTTGACGATGCTGGTTCAAATCCAACTTCGACAATCGGAGGTCTTTGTCATTAATAAATTATTCAGCGAATGACATCTGTTTTCAATTTTTGGCTTCTAGCCAGTTGTTCAGATATAAGTCCAGGTCTTCTCGCCATCTCCTTGTACTATAATTAACTACCTACAAATGAACGATTACAAAAAACTTTGCAGTTTTCATTGCATCATTTTGAGACTAAGCGTTATTTTGAGACAGACTGAAAAAACCCAGTATTTTATTTATTAAGTGTTATTAAATATTAAGTGTTATTTACGGTTAGTAAAAGGGTAACTTATTAGCGACTTTCTGTATATTAATAATAAACTGGAGATTTCAGAGGTGTATTTTTATTTTAATATTTGCAAAGCAATCCAAGGACACCTATACTCGTGAAATTTTATAGGTACTTGAAAATCTCGAGATACCGTTTAAGAACAAAGCCAGTATCAGTGACGTGATTTCATAAACTTGGATTATCTCAGTCAGCAAAAATTTGTACCAATACTCAAAATATGAAGGGTAGACAAAGAGTAAACAGTGGTATATAATTAAGTACCTACTCGACTGTCAGTCAAATGAGTTAAATGTATGTGGGAGACACTTAAAAATCGCCATAGGAAAATAATTGACAAGATTGAAAAGACAAGAGAAGGAGGGAAACCTAGATTTACTTATCTCAGCCAAATAAAAAATAATGCGTCATATGAGGAAATTAAAAGACTGGCACAGGAAAGAAATGATTGGCGATTACTCCACCGACAAGAGCAAAGCTCTTAAGTTATGATGATGATGAGTAAAAGAATTTCGGTTCGCTGCATATAAACTAATAGTGGAAACTGACGAAATATGTTAATAGTAAAACTCTGCAGTTAGCAGATCACTAACCATCAATGTAAGGTGATTGGTCAATGTCAGAGGTCACAACTGTCAGCATGGTGAAATAGGGCCCAGAAAATGTTCACCGAAAGTATATCTAATAACCTCTAGACTAGAATCTTAGCGCTCCAGCGAATGTCTTTTGTTGTCGCAGTCTCCTGCGCCGTTTATAATGGTGGCGCCATCTAACGGTGCAGTGGAACACTAACTCGAACACGGACACCAGGCTGATGCCCAGGAGAATCACGCATTGGCTGCTGATCGAGCCTGAAATTCAATGCATATGGTAAAATTCTACATTTAATATATGAAATTAAATATTTACCTACTTGTCATGGTGGTATTAACTACTCTCTATAGTTTATGGCTGAAAAGACGATTGCACTCTCTGGGTGTTGGATTGCAACTTCAGTAAGACACTGTTATTTTCTATTACGCGATTACGTCCGATTTTACCCAAAAAACGAAGGTCATTGTTTTTTTGTACTTAATTCTGATGCAAAATATTACTATACTCACCGATCGTCTCGTACCAGTCGGAGTTACTCATCACCGCGTAAAGATACTGGTCTTCCGACGAGTAGAAGAAGTGGAACACGCTCGTGTTTATCAGGGACAGGCCGTGTCTGGCGAATAACATTTAAGGTCAATGTGGAGTAAAGAGTAAAGTAAGTATAATGTGAAGTGTCTATCAGTAAAGACCGTCTACACGCACTTTCGTCGCTTCAACTCTTGGCCTGTACACATACTGCACTTACACTTTGAGGATGTAACCAAACGGAGACGCCTTGTCTGTAATAGGTAAATCAGTCTGCCGATGTTTGCGGGGGAGGGGCACGTCAAATGTATACGTAACGTAAAAATAGCTGTCAGATAAACGTCAGTCCATACAATGTGTATGATCATTATATTAGAGTCTGTGCGGAAAGAGAAGAGTCTTGAAATATATGGAATCCAATAAATTCTACGACTCTTCTCTTTGCGCACAGACTCTATATTATATCTATGATATGACCATTGGTCATAGAGTTTCGGCAGAGGGGAACGCCTATTAATGGCGTCTGGTTATATCCTCCAAGCACTTACAGTTCGGTAGAGCAGAAGGAGCGAAACTCTTCATTTCTGGCTGTGTCTGAGCGAAGTATGTCTACAAATACGAGACGAGAGTACTTGCCCTCCAAAAAATTTATACTTACCCGTTTATGCCCACGTTTACCTTACTTAATTGTTTAAAGGGGGTAGGATACCTACTTAAACAAAAGGCAGAAGTGCACAACGGATTTTTTGTCAAACTAGGGGTATTTAGCCAAACTGCAAAAGTACTTTCACCTTTCAGTAGGAACTATAGCATTATCTGCTCATCAAGTTGCAACAGCCAATGACTTTTGATTCACGTGAAGGAATACGACTGGACACATGGGGCCAAGATGACAATCGTTGATAGAATAGAAAACGCCAATCCAAACTTAAATAATGTCTGGAAATAATCACGTAACTTTTCGTATCATTTGTCATCCCGAAAAAAATGAAATTTTCTTTTGGCGTTTATCGATGTATCATTGTCATCTTGACTGCGCCTCTAGCTAACTTAGGCCCACTTGCACCATCCCACTAACCCGGGGTTAAGCAGTTAAACCGTTAACCCAGTGTCCAATTGTTACTGGTAACCCTGGTAACTCTTTACCGGTTAACCCCGGATTAGTGGGATGGTGCAAGTGGCACTTAAACACGAGATCACTAACTCACGTGAATCTGTCCAGGAACACTGACTTATGGCGGCCGAAGAACGGGGCGTAAGAAGCTGTCACACGGTAGACGGGTCGGGCGCAGTCCGCGCAGCACCCGGAGCAGAAGAGGGCGTCCTGCAGCTCCTCGCTCAGGGTCTCTCCGTCACGGTCTTCCAAGGTGTAGCCCGTGGGGTGGTAATACATGAACTTCTCTGGAAAATACATACACAATCAATATAGGGGTTGTAAATGGAGGCGGAGAAATGTTGGATTGTTGATGGAAGTTGATCTAATCTAAACAATCGACTTGAGGTCAACCGAGGTAAAGTGTCTCTTGTGGTAAATGCGTCATTTGAAGATATCTTCGGAACGCAACATATTATAACTCTTATAGCCGTCTGCATTAAAAGTTCAGTGACCACACTTCAAACAGAGAGGGTTGCAATAGTTCTAAAATGTTCTGTTTAGAAGAAATCTTTAAACCACGCATTTACCTCAAGTGATGCATTTACCTCGGTTGATCTTAAATTTTACATCACAGCAGACGACATCCGCGGGTGTATGATGGACGGAGTTATTGTGATAAAACACCTATCACTTTTCGACACACGCTGACGGTTGAGACACGCTGTCATTAATTATCACGCCTGCTACGCTGGAACCTTGATTAGCACTAACTAACCTGTTACCTCGATGTTTGTTCAAGCAGGTCAGCTCGTTAAGTATACCCGCTCATGCGGGTGCTGTAGGGAGTCAGGAAAACTGCCTTACAACCATAGCACTCAAGCAGACAGTATCTGCATGGGATGAAGTAACTTGATTATTACAGATACCTCGGTGCTTATTCAAGCAGGTCGTTGAGTAGACCAACTCATGCTCTTGGGAGTAAGACAATCAGCAATACAGCCACAGTACTCCAGCCCAGCAGACAGTAGCTGTCGGACTAGCACATGAGTGGCGCGACAGTATCTCGCGGCGAGATAGCATACCCGTCCCTCTTCTATGTACTTAGGAAAAGACTGGTAGTGCAAGGCCTACTGTGTGCCATGCCTAACTTATTACTGTTACCTCGATGCTTGTTCAAGCAGCTGAGCTCGTTGAGCGTGCAGACCCGCTCCTGCCTCGGTTGCAGCGAGTAGGGCACGCAGCCGCACAGCTGCAGTGCCGCATTACGGCGACACTCCAGGAGACACCAGGAGTAGCTGCGGCTGGAGGGAGCGGCGCTGGACTCGGAGATGCGGCAGCCTCGCTGACAACAACACCATGCAAAATAAAGTTATGAACCCAAGACTATTTTTCACATATTTTTTTATACCACCTCGGTGGCAAACAAGCATACGGCCAGCCTGATGGTAAGTAGTCATCGCAGCCTATAGACGCTTGCAACTCCAGAGATGTTACATGCGCGTTGCCGAACCTTTAAAAACCTGTAGGTACACTCCTTTTTTGAAGAACCCATACTGCAGTGCAGCCCCTCGGGAAAACTCGGCAGGAGCTCGTTCCACAGCCGGATCATACATTATAATGTATGATACATTATCATATATGATATATCTCAACTTTTCAGACATGACAGGTTGACAGGTTGCCACCCAATTTATATTAGAGCCTAGGATAACGCTTCATGCTCATTAGTATGATGTGCAGTCGACGTTAAAAATATTTTTACACTTTTTGTACTGAAAAATTTAAATATCTTTGACGTCGACTGTACCTGCGGGTGCTAAGCTAATATTTTGTACACAACATACGATGAAGCGACATAAACCCACCCAAGCCTCAGTGAAGTAGACTATCTCTGGGCTGACAAATTGCGCGCGCACGGAGATGGTGTAGTAGGATGAGGTCTCGCGCGGGGCGAGCTGCACGCGCACAGACCCGCCCTCCAGGAACGGGTACTCGGTCCCGTCGAATATCAGCACCTGACAATCATAAAAGCTGTTACGGGCGTAAGAATGCACGATTGCATTTCATAATTTATCTTTAAATACTGAAATAGATGTCATATATTAAAGATAAAGTGACGAAACCCTCCAGTGGTGAAGGCCGGATTCGAACCGGCGTCTTTAGCAATCCGCGCGGTTATCTTTAAATAATTTAAACAGTAAATTTTACAGATCTATGCAGGCTGTATAAAGCTGCGATACGCGCCACGCCACCGAAATAAATTGTCGTTCTTGTGGAATATTCATACTCCATCTTACAACTCCACTTGCCTTTCGAAGGATAAGGGGATCATAAACTATTAACGAGTGAAGTCGCGTTGTGCTGAGGGCGTGATATTATCAAAGGAAAAATTATCGTTCAGTGGTGACGCCGCGCGCTGCTCTGACGCGGGTAGGTTTTATCTTGCGTTAATTAAACTATTAAGAAGTAGACCCGTACCTCAATCCCAGCAGAAGGTTTCCTCTCATAAGCGAAGTCGTCAACGTCTTCTCTGACGGCCACGGAGAGACCGTTTTCTAAACCGACCTTATTCAAGATCTTAGGAGACATGTGGCGATCATAATCCCTAGAAATACGTAAAGTGACTGAAATAGCAAGACACGTTCGTATGTTTCCGTGAAAATACGATGGAAAATCATTATGCATAACGAAGATGATATATAAAGCTCACTCGTATCGGCCGTTGAACACGCAGCACACCCCGACGGAGGTGACGCGGGTCGCGAACAATCTGTCGCAGGGTTTCTCTTTACCAGCCCACGAGCATTTCAGCAGGACGTCCTCGCAACTTGGGGCTAGCTGTGGACAGGGAATTTGGTGAAAGTTACTTCTCATTGCATTTTTAAGAACATATGATGGCCCTTAATTTTTAAGGTTCAATATTTCCTCAGTGTGCAGCATGGCTTACTCTGCTGCAGAACAAAGAATTGAGTAGTGGAAAAACTACATAAACTAATTATAACGAACTAAGATCAATTTTAAAATTGATCTTAGATCGTTATAGTTAGTTTATGTAGTTTTACTAAGAGTGACAAAATGTGTTCTGATTCTGAATAATTCATTAGAAAAAAGCGGCCAAGTGCGAGTCGGACTCGCCCATGAAGGGTTCCGTATTTAAGCGATTTATGACGTATAAAAAAAAAACTACTTACTAGATCTCGTTCAAACCAATTTTCGGTGGAAGTTTACATGGTAATGTACATCATATATTTTTTTTAGTTTTATCATTCTCTTATTTTAGAAGTTACAGGGGGGGGGGGGACACACATTTTACCACTTTGGAAGTGTCTCTCGCGCAAACTATTCAGTTTAGAAAAAAATGATATTAGAAACCTCAATATCATTTTTGAAGACCTATCCATAGATACCCCACACGTATGGGTTTGATGAAAAAAAAAATTTTGAGTTTCAGTTCTAAGTATGGGGAACCCCAAAAATTTATTGTTTTATTTCTATTTTTGTGTGAAAATCTTAATGCGGTTCACAGAATACATCTACTTACTAAGTTTCAACAGTATAGTTCTTATAGTTTCGGAGAAAAGTGGCTGTGACATACGGACGGACAGACAGACGGACAGACGGACAGACGGACAGACGGACAGACAGACAGACAGACAGACAGACAGACATGATGAATCTATAAGGGTTCCGTTTTTTGCCATTTGGCTACGGAACCCTAAAAAATCGTGGCAGCATATTTTCCTCCATTGAAACTGTGGATAAACGAACTGCGAAGCCCAATCAAAATTTTATCGTTAATAAATTTAAACTGCCAGAGTATAACTCCATAAGACATACTGGCAGCTGGCATATTAATACAAGGCAGGTAAGAGAAGAGACGAAGTGAAGCTCTATAAACATAACCAGCAATATTGATAAGATTAAAATTAGAAAACAATTCTGACCTTGTGCATAAGTGTCGTGACGTTCAGCACCCCGTCAGGAGCAACCTTAGAGAGATAGTGTGCGAACTGAAGGTCCACCACGGGCAGCGCCAGCGTTAGCAAAGCGCCAGAATCCAGCAGATTCTGACGAATAGCCGCAAAGGAGTAGGTGAGGTTCCGGTCCTTGCTGACTCTGAAAGGCAATCTAAACTCGAGCATAAGCTTCCTAAAATGCAGTTTCTTTTTAGGATCGATGTGAGAGAGATAATGTTCGAAATGGACTGGAGGTCTATTTTGGGCAGCGCCAGGGTCAGAAGGGCGGCAGGAATTAGCAACTTCCGACGAATGGTGGCAGAGAACACCGTTCAGGTCCACTATGGCTTGGACTTGGAGTCATTCATATTTTGGTTTGGTTCTTAATTTAGTTCCTCTCGTATCAAAGGTAAACATGACACAATAATTGGCTTTCCTATTAAGAAAATTAGTCATCTCTGAAATGGGTGACAGCTATTTTTTGCGAGTTTTTGCGAGGCAAATCCTAGTAATCGTTAGGGCCCGGCCACATGTCAGCGGTGCGGCGCCGCCGCCGCCGCGCGGCGCGGCACCGCAGAAATCTGCGGCGACGCCCGCCGCAACGCAAAATTTTGCGGTGCCGCGCTGCGGCGCCGCAAAGCGGTGCGCGGCGCCGCGCGCGGTGCCGCAAAGCGGTGAGTTTCGCCGCGCGCGGTGCCGCAAAGCGGTGAGTTTCGCCGCGCGCGGTGCCGCCAAGCGGCGTGCGGCGCCGCGTGCGATGCCACGCTGCATAGTAAAGAATAAAATTCGACTACCAGTTGTTTAATCAGACATGGATCCCTTCACACGTGTTCTGCTCTTGCTGTTGTTATAGCGATAGCGGTTCGCCAAAAAACGCTGCAAATGGTGTTAAAGGTATGAAAATCAGTACGATTGATCTTTAGGACATTTGAAACAATTTGACCCGAAGCACCAACAAATAAAAAAAACGAGAGGAGTTATGATGTCATCTTCTTTTTGTATGAAATTTAAAAAAAAATTGTTTATCGTGTGTAGTATTAAACGAAAGGGCTTTCTGAGCCGATTCCAAAAATATATCACATCATTACATTTGAGTCATTTTTTTAAAATTATAATAAAAATATTTTTCAAAACATACCAAGTTTGAGTTTCTCCAGATACAATACCGTTAAATTTTTTTTTGTTAAATATACCTCAAATTATACCTAATATCCTCATATCTAATTCTAATAAAGCAATTTTGAAAATATTTACATTTAGTATTTGTTTTAATTTTTTCTACTCCCGTACCTTTAATTGTCATTTAAAAGGTCATCATACACACACCTTTAAACCCCTATGTTATAGTTGTCAAGACAAGTCTAGTCTATTCCCCAAAAAAGTATTTGTGTATACACGCAGTATCTTTTTGGTACTTTTACGATACTTCGTGTAATCACCACTTAAAAAATATTGTATGAAATACATTGTTGCCAACCTAATTTTAATTGATTGATGAGTACTAGGTGCATTGCTGCCAATTTACAAAATATTCATTAGGTTCTATAGTAGAAACAATAAAATTCCTTCAGAAGTCAGAAACGCGCATGTGACACCCGTAATATAGCAAGATCCATAGACTACGAACACCGCTTAGCGTTGCTTGTTAGTCTCCATAGGCTACTGTGGGCAAAATCGAGAAAAAAAACTATCCAAAATTGTAATTTTACTAAGAGCAAGTACCAGGGCCTCATGAGTTACTAGAAGGTGTCGCTGACCATCCGGCCGTGGGGCGCGGGGCGCTGTGGCCGGGTCGCGTATCTTAGCTGTATACTTTTGGTTTGTTTACCTACATATATGTCCTATATGATTCCACTTGTTTAAATTATTATTTTTGTTGAACGAAAAATATTTGTTAAATTTACAATTTTTTTTTTCAAGGTAAGTAAGTGCTTGGTCGTAGAAAAAGTATTGTATGCAACGTTGTTTAACTGAGTCAAAAAATACTCGTGGCGTCTTTATTAACAATTTTCGGCTTCGCCTCAAATTGTTACTCACGCCACTCGCCTTTTTTGACCCCTCTTAAACAACGGTTGCATAAAATACTATTTCAATTTTACAAAGTGTAATAATACCCCTGCCGAATTATACTCATAATGTCATTCGGGTAAATAAGAGTATTGAAACTTGGTTTACATGTTCCTTTGGTAATATCTAAGCTTTAAGTAAGAAAAAGTTCTCATGAGTGGGAGTGGAGAACTCGGGGAAAGGGGGGGGGGGGTTAAAGGTGAGATTTTTCAGTTAATTCTTACATAAATAATTTTTACTACGACTTATAGATTCCGAGATATAAGCGACTTTCTGGAAAAACCGTTATACTTATGTTATACTTGTGTTAGTTGTGTTTACTTACTTAAATTTTATGCTTTCTATTTAAATATTTAATTCAGAGATACACACACACACGATCACACTTCACACTTTGTAAAATTGAAAAATTAAAAAAAAGTACTTCATGTAATTATTTTCAAAATTGCTTTCTTAGGGTTAGATACCTAATATCCTCATAGGATATTAGGTTTAATTTGAGGTATATTTTACAAAAAAATATTGAACGGTATTGTATCTGGAGAAGCCCAAACTTGGTATGTTTTGAAAATTATTTTTATTATAATTAAAAAAAAAACCGGCCATGTGCGAGTCGGACTCGCGTTCCAAGGGTTCCGCACATTACACAATTTTTAACAATAATATATGTTTTTTTTAATGAAAAGTCAGTAAAATGTCTTTAAGAAACCCGTAGGGGTCGGATCAAAAACTAAGTACTTAAGTCCGACTCACGCTTGACTGCATATTTCTAATAGGTTTTCCTGTCATTTATAGGTAAAGAACTATTTAGTGTATTTTTTTCAATATTTTAGACCCAGTACCTAGTTTCAGAAATAAAGGGGGGAAAGGGTCACTTTTTGCCTATTTTCTTGAATAACTGCTAAACTATTTATCTTAAAATGATCATTCCAAAGTTAATTTAATAATTAAATTAATAAACTTTATTTTGAAACACTTTTAGGTACAGAAATTTACAAACTTTTCTCAAAATGAGCTCTTTCATTTGATATGTAACACGATATCCTAGTTTGAAAAACTTTATTTTTTAATTTGCTCTTTTACCTCCCAAAAGTGGTGTTGGTAACAATACCGCCGCCGCATCAAATTGACTCCACAGCAACAGCGATGACGTCCACCGTCACGTCACCGGACCGGTTAGCCGGGGACGGGCCCAGGGACCGGTCCGCGGGGGGATGAGCAGAATCAAAATAACGGCTCGCGGAACGCACACATATCGCGTCGCGTCCAAATTAATTATAAATTATAAGAATATCTTTGTAACTACCAGTAATTAAAAATAGTGTTTACAGTCCGCTATCGTTTTATTCAGCAGTCTAGATCTCCTGGATTCATCTAAATACTACGAACTAGGCACTAGACGCAACAAGTGGCCTACATATTTAAAATTCATTTGTTTACATATATGTCCGTCTTTGGGTCACAAACTTACATATGTGTGCCAATTTTTAACTTCATTAAAAGTGAGTAAAATGTCTTTAAAAACCCCGTAGGGGTCGGATCAAAATCTAAGTACTTAAGTACGACTCACGCTTGACTGTACATTTCTAATAGGTTTTCCTGTCATCTATAGGTAAAGAACTATTTAGTGTAATTTTTTCAAAATTTTAGTCCAGTAGTTTCGGAGATAAAGGGGAGGAATGGTATTTTTTTGCCTATTTTCTTGAATAACTGCTAAACTATTTATCTAAAAAATATAAAAAAAAATTATTTGAGATTCTCAAAATGAGCTCTTTCATTTGATATGTAACACGATATATTTTGAATAACTTTATTTTTTTATTTGCTCTTTTACCCCCCCCCCCCCAAATGTGGCCTCCATATTTAAAATTCATTTGTGTACGTTACATGTCCGTCTTTTGATCACAAACTTACATATGTGTGCCAAATTTCAACTTATTGAAAAGTGAGTAAAATGTCTTTAAAAAACCCGTAGGGGTCGGATCAAAAACTAGTACTTAAGTCCGACTCACGCTTGACTGCACATTTCTAATAGGTTTTCCTGTCATCTATAGGTTAAGAACTATTTAGTGTATTTTTTTCATTATTTTAGACCTAGTAGTTTCAGAGATAAAGGGGGGGGGAATGGTCATTTTTTGCCTATTTTCTTGAATAACTGCTAAACTATTTATCTTAAAATTATAAAAAAAATATATTCGAGATTCTCAAAATGAGCTCTTTCATTTGATATGTAAAACGATATAGTTTGAAAAACTTTATTTTTAAATTTCTCTTTTACCCCCCAAAAGTGGCCTTCATATTTAAAATTCATTTATTTACGTAACATGTTCGTCTTTGGGTCACAAACTTACATATGTGCAGGGATCGGAACCGGTTTTTTGCAAAAACTTAGAAGTAACCATATTTTTCGAATTATTTTATACTCGAAATGTAGAACTCAGTTGTGTTTATAGGTTACGACTTCGTATTATTAGATTGCCTAATTAGAAATGAAGTAATTAGCAAAGAACGAAAAAATACCGTTTCCGTTCCCATACAAAAAATACCGGTATCCGATCCCTGCATATGTGTGCCAAATTTCAACTTTATTGGTCCAGTAGTTTCGGAGAAAACAGGCTGTGACAGACGGACGGACGGACAGACAGACGCACGAGTGATCCTATAAGGGTTCCGTTTTTCCTTTTGAGGTACGGAACCCTAAAAAAAATGACTGAAATGTAATGATAAGATATTTTTGGAATCGGCTCAGAAAGCCCTTTCGTTTAATACCACACACGATAGGTTTCAAAACAGTTTTTTTTAAATTCCATACAAAAAAAAGATAACTCGTTTTTTTTTAATGGTGCTTCGGGTCAAATTGTTTCAAATATCCTAAAGAGCAATCGTACCGATTTTCATACCTTTAACATCATTTGCAGCATTTTACTGAATTTCTCGGTGTACTGCCAGCGCTATTAAGAAGGCGCAGAAATAAAAAAACAATTGAAAAGAAAATTTTGTGTGAACCCATATCTTCGTATAATGAATGAAGATGCAAATCATTTCAAAAGAAAATACCGGCGCGGCACCGCAGAAATCTGCGGCGCCGCACGCCGCTCGGCGGCACCGCGCGCGGCGAAACTCACCGCTTTGCGGCACCGCGCGCGGCGCCGCGCACCGCTTTGCGACGCCGCAGCGCGGCACCGCAAAATTTTGCGTTGCGGCGGGCGTCGCCGCAGAACGGTTTGCGGCGCCGCAGATTTCTGCGGTGCCGCGCCGCGCGGCGGCGGCGGCGCCGCACCGCTGACATGTGGCCGGGCCCTTAGGAATGCGTCGAGTCTGCAACGCCCACAACGCTGCCGTATGATTCCTTTTTCTAATACCTTACAGTCAAGTCCGGATTCGTCCTGAGGTTTGCGAAGTTGGAATCTCCACACAATGTGAATTTTAATTGTTTTGTAGTGAGCGTTCCGACAGAACGTCTAGCGACCGTGAAAGGAAGAGTTTTTGGACGAAGGGTGTGAAATTTCGTCGCTTCCGCGGCTGCTTTAAGTATACCGCAGCCATTATTGTGTGATTTATAGTTGTAAGATTTATTTTAAATTGACATTTCTTTTCAGATTCTTACATGTCAGCTGAAATTTTGTCCAATTTCCTTTGGCTGACTACGTTGAAGCTGCACAACGCCACAGCTGGGAAGGCCAGGTCTTCAATGGAGTGCTGGGCGCTCTGCAGGCTGATGACGAGGGGGGGCTCCGTGACCAGCTGCGCCAGCTTCATGGAGACCGTCAGGAGGCCGGCCACTACGGAGATTGTTACTAGCAGCATCCAGCGATATCTGGAACAATTAAACATTTAGTACATATATTTAAAGCTCGGGTCAGAGTGTGTTGTGAGTTTGCTGCCTACTTGACCAGAGCATATCGACTCATTCGATGTTCTTATGATTCTTCAGGCTTCTCTTGAGTAGCATTGAATTTATGATTTGTTAACTAATCAATAAATGACTATGCTTACGACATAACTTTGCTAGTAATGTACCTCTCACATTGCGGTGTGTCTTCATTAATGATCCTTCTTACTCCTTCTACGGAGCAGTTACTCCAGAACTCCGCCATGGCGTCTCTGAAGCTGGCCCTCACGCGGGCCTCCAGCCCCCATCGTGAACCGAACCTCAACGGACGAGACAGATGCAGTCTACGACGGTGGACCTTCTTGGACCAGACGGATGGGTCTACTGTACGCATTGTCAACTATAGAGTCTGGCTACTGAAACATTACACAAATTTTTGGCGGGAAATTCAAAAAAATCTTGGGCTGGCCACACTTGGTGTAGTAGGAATTATAGTTTTGATACTAGAAAATATTTTTGATTTTCTGTGCACACGTAAAGTTAATAGGTAGGTACCTAAGGAAATAAGTTATTACAATATTTGGCTAGCGAGCCTCTAGTATTTATCTGCACGTACATATACCTAAATGACTACGATATGTTGTTGATAATTTAGCTGCTTGCAAGTGATTTTTATTTTATTGATATTATTATTTATCGCACCAAAATGATGGTTTCCACTTCCACACCAAATAAATTGTATAAAGACAAAAATAAGTAGATAGTAGGTAACTATAACAGGCGGTCTTATCGTTTTGATACACGCATTAAAAAAAATCCTTTGAATACTTAAATTAATTCCTTAACCTTAATTCTACTAGAAAACCAACTCGTAATCACCTCACTAAAGTAACATGCTGTAACTTTCTACTTAAAATAATTATTTAATTCGTAGCAAAGTCGGGCTCCTGGTGTAAGTATTATGCTATAGCAAAAATGTAGGCGTTCAATAAAAACCGGCCAAGTGCGAGTCGGACTCGCGCACGGAGGGTTCTGCACCATCAACAAAAAATAGAGCAAAACAAGCAAAAAACGGTCACCCATCCAAGTACTGACCCCGCCCGACGTTGCTTAACTCCGGTCAAAAATCACGTTTGTTGTATGGGAGTACTAAGACACACTTCATCGATCTAAAAATACTTACCTTAACATCAACATACATTTTGGAAACCTGTAAGTTTGTAAAATAATACCCTCAATTTTATACCAAACATTCAGATCTACCCCGACGTTACGCCAGCAGGTTTCAAAATAAGCTGGTGCAGGTAATACCCTCAAAACTAAAACTACATTCAAAAAGTCCAAACTCAATGGCAATAAAAATATTTAATAAAATTAGTAACGAAATAAATAACACTATGTCCGACAATGAATTTTTTAAAAAACTAAAAGATCACCTCATTAAAAAAGCTTATTATACATTAAATGAATTTTTTCACGATCAATAATTGCAATTAAAAAAGTACCCCTATACAATAAATAACATTTAAGTATAAATAAATAACATCTTGTACAAAAAACTCGATCTCCTCTTGAATAAACTGTTTGCTGTGCCCTACAGGGTGTCATGTTGTACACGATTCTATGCAATAGGTTAAGATACAATGTGATATGCAATAAAGATTATGAGTATGAGTATGAGTATGAGCCCCACTTAAATCTTTATTTTATTCTGTTTTTAGTATTTGTTGTTTTAGCGGCAACAGAAATACATCATCTGTGAAAAATTCAACTGTCTAGCTATCACGGTTCGTGAGATACAGCCTGGTGACAGACGGACGGACAGCGGACTCTTAGTAATAGGGTCCCGTATTTACCCTTTGAGTACGGAACCCTAAAAACGAATCAAATCTTTGTTTTTGTTGGTTTTGGTTAATTTAGTTTAGTAATTAATTTCAAATATAATTGAAATAGCATTTTCGTATTTTGGTTAAAACTCTTTAAGATCACTGTAGATTCTTCTAATATTATACATTCTAATATTAATCTTCCAATATTCTAATATTTAACATATTACTATGTAGGTAGGTACCTATATAAAATTAACGTTCACTGTAAATGAGCATACTAGCATAGTAGGTACTGTGTTTTTAATTTTGATTTGACTTTGCCCTTTGCTAAGTTTCGTGTGTCATGCACTGTCATTAATTGGATTTAATATGCAGAAGTAAAAATCTAATACTGACATGCTAAACAAGGGTATTATGAATATTTTATTATTCTAATTTAGCTTAAAGTCACGGAACAACAGGTAGGGAACAAATAAAAGTACTTAAATCGATTAGCTATTTTCCGAATAGTCCGGAATTAATGAATAACCATAGAGAAAAAAGTACATAGATTGCTCACTCCATACATCAGTTTTAGTTATCTCAACAGCATAAGACTTTCCGGTCGGTGCTACATCTATTGTCAAGTAGCAGTACTGATAGTTCCGCTACTCGATGCTAGATGTAGAGACTGCAATTAATAGTCTAACTGATGTATGGAGTGAGCACTCTTGTCTTACTAAATTTCTCTATGGAATAACTTACGCCTCGCGGTACCTACTAAGTGAAAAGCCGTTTTAAGTATCACTTCATCGTTTATGTCCCGTTATCCCGTGTTAAGTTACAGTCTGTGGTTACAGTGCTTCATAAAGAAGACCTTTATACATAAATGTATAACTTGATAAAAATAATCCAAATAGAATAACTTGGAATAACTTTATAACACCTGCCACCTACAAATTCAAGCATGCCATTTTAAGCGTTCGCCAGACAGCGCCATCTATGAAGCGAAGCGAAAATTGGTGGTTGCCAACTAAAATTTGCGTGACACCGCCATCTATACCAAGTTGCCCGCAATATTACCTAGTAATAGTAAAGATAACAAGCTACCGAGTCACCGACGACGATATAACCAACCACAATTTGAACCACCAACTAAATTTGCAACTAGCTAGAGCAACAATAGTCCGCTAGATGACGCTGTTGACAGTTTTCAGTATATTTGTCAAATCACGCTCCAAAGTGATTTTTATTTTTATTAAATAAACAGGTGTATTTGAATTTTAGTTATTCGATCTGTCTCCGATACGATACCGATCTGTCAGTGTCAAAAGTGACGTGTTTGCTTTAAGCGTAATTTTGTATGGGATTTTTAGTTTCCTAAACGACCGGCTTGGCGCGCTGTTCAAAATTCCATACAAAAACAAACAACGCAAACGCGAACGCTCGTCACGCTACAGAATTCTGCATCAAAATATCTAAAACTGCTGTGAGGGTACTTCCCTTAATTCTGAATATAAGTTTAGGCAAAGAGGATTTGAAATAGAGGCGGTTTGTCAAAGTAAATTATACTGTAGCATAGAGAAAAAAATATACATAGATTGCTCACTCCATACATCAGTTTTGGTACCAAAAAGACTATTAATTTCAGTGAGCACTCTTGTCTTACTAATATATTTCTCTATGACTGTAGCCAAAGAAAATAGACTGACAGAAGATTAAAACTGTTAGAACGCCATTTGACTTTGATCCTTATTCTTTTACTGATATGTGTATATTTGTTAAATGTCAAAAATTAACTCCATCTACTCGAGACTAAGCAAAAGATGGCAGCTACGTAATTGGCTATGAGAGTAACTCTCCATACACTCTATTCTCTTTGGCATTTGGTGTAGTGTAAGTACCTACATAAAGTACATATCTGTTACTGCCGTAAGTTATTGTTCCTAAGTTATCCTTTATCTTGTTAAACTAACCGAAACTCTAGTCTAAGACGGGAGGCCAATTCAAACTTACATTGTGACATCAAAATGATACCTACCTATCTTAATGATGATACAGTTAGATCAAGATATAAATCTGCGACGATTTTGATAGCATACGCAGTGCAAGTGTATTTTATACGTCATAATTTCATAGAAGTTTGACATTTAAAACTTAAAACAACACTTGCACTGCGTTTGTTATGAAAATCGTTGCAGACTTTTCTTGGAAACTCTAGTCGCGCGTGTGAATTTCCGTGTCCGTATCCAGATGTGAAAAAAGCGGCCAAGTGCGAGTCGGACTCGCCCATGAAGGGTTCCGTAGTAGCAAGTAACATATAGCTGGTCAAGCAAATTTTGTCAGTAAAAAAAGGCGCGAAATTCAAATTTTCTATGGGACGATATCCCTTCGCGCCTACATTTTTCAAATTTGCCGCCTTTTTCTACTGACAAGATCTGTGACACTGTGACATACGGACGGACAGACAGACATGACGAATCCTTGGGTTCCGTTTTTTGCCATTTGGCTACGGAACCCTAAAAAGAATATCTAAAGATTTCATAATGTTTAAAAGTTGTTAGTCAATAGTTACTTACTTATATCGTTTGAGGCATACAATACCTACATATATGGTTTAATTATTTGCTCGTGTGACTCGTGTCACAGGAAACACCCGGTATATTGACGCGAGCGAGACGCACGTGCGATTGCGACAGACATCTTTTAGATATCATTTTGATTTCAAAATGTTAGTTTGAATTATCCGGGTATCCTCGATTTTGAGTTATTGCACGGTCAAGACACTCAAGACGGACTCAGGTGTGCGCTACTGTGGCCACACTGTTGACTTTTATTAGGACACGAGATTAATATTTAGGTATATTAAATGAATAAAATCTAAATAGGTATTAGATTAGGCGATTAGAGGACATATTTTACACATTGACCTAATTCTAAACAAATTTAAATTGTAAATACATAGGTACTTAGTGTAGAAATGGTTATAACTCTCGCGTCAAATGATGATCCCTAAGACAGTCTCTTCTAGTCTCTTTATTACGACTAAATTAAAAAAATAATAATAGGAGACAATAATAATATACTGATTTAAACTTTCATGATTTTTACACATTATTAAATTGTACAAATCGCGCATTTAAGTTTTAAGATTTATCTCCGTACGAGTTTTTCGAACTACTGGTCTTGTTTATCAGCTTGAACGTTTTGCGCACAGCGGGCTCAGCACGGATCCATTTTTATCCACTATCACTATGCCCGTCACTTTCGCACTTACCTACTTGTTAGAACGTGACAGGCATGGTGATAAATGATAAAAATGCGACCGTGCTACTAGGGCTGGGGAAGTTATCTGCCGACACTCGACACACAACACTAACGATATTCGATTTATCGACTGTGGATGAGATCTTAAAACCCTCGTCCCGATTGAAATTGACGCTGAAAATTCTCATTGAGATTGGAAGCTAGCGCTAGACGGGTTTTCTGTTCGTAGGGGGTTTTCGCTACATGGGCATTTTCACTTAACTATGTACCATTAACGGCCGGTTAGCACTCGTCACAAAACCGACGGTCAATGTCAAATCCCATACATTTTGTCAGGAATGTGACGGTCAGACATTACTGAAACACGACTTAAGTCGCGCTTTAAAGTACAAAAATGTAAATCCCACATACGGTTTTCTTAAGTTCTCGCCTACTCTAATAGTGCGTAGCTCACCCTGGCACTCCATGTGTAAAAGTCGCTTCACCATTTATTTATTTATTTTAAACTTTATTGCACATAAAAAAAGAGTACAACATGCGGACTTAATGCCGCCATTGCACTTGTGTGAATCACCTCTCGCCTTTACGCAGGTTGCAAGCTAGTAAAAGGCTACGGGAATATCCTGTTATTTCCAAACTGGTGGTCACCTTACCAATTACCAAGAGAGCGTATAACTTCATGCAAGCTTCAAGTTTCAATGGCTGCATTTTGGCTACGGGTTGGCCATATTACTATTATCGTCTATTTTATGTAAGTACCTACCTACTACCTCTACCTAGTTTGATTTGGCTGAGGAGTATTCGGAATTTATTGAATAAAAGAATATAACTGCTCCCTTCCCGTCTCGCTCTTCTCCACTTGGATCAGAGCGGTGCCGAGACTCTCGGCGAACGGCTCTCGACGAGTGTGTACAGCCGGCATTAGGTATTGTTACGAAAGATCGAGTTGTAGAATAGCTGCGGAATCGCTTCTGCGGTCTCTAGACTCTATAGAGACAAACTTGGAAGCATACGCTCGACTAAAGTCAAATGAAGTACAGTTCACGGCAAAACGGAACTTTTATATCCCCTTTAGGTACCTGTTACCAGAGGGGCCACCGCGAAAACCGAATTTCGCAAATTGCAGGCATTTTTCTCTGTCACTCTAATTACGCCTTCATTGGAGTAAAAGGGAAAGATCCCCGCAACTTGCGCAATTCCGTTTTCGCGGTAGCTCCTCAGTTTCTGCCCTATAAGTACCTAGGTACATAAGTCCCTGTAGGTCGTAGGTTCAGTTCTTCTCTCACTCTCATGCGTAAGTGCGTGTGAGTGAGCCGGTAATGGCTCCTCTACACGATGGGCCAACGCCGGCTACTCCAAGGGACGCAGCCATGCGGTAGAATGAGATAGCAATATCACTTGCTCCCTCTAACGCATAAATGCGTCCCTTGGAGTGGCCGGCGTTGGCCCATCGTGTAGATGAGATGGATATGCGTAGTGTGCGTGCCCGGGATCGCGAATATCATATTTTTGAATTTAACTTTTTTGTAAGTTTTAACAAAAAAAAGTAATCGATGAGTTCGATCAAAAATAATGCAAAATAAAACCGACTTCAAAAAGGATGAAATAAAATATTATTGAAGTCTATGCGTTACCAACTGATATGTTTGAACTCGGTGCCAAGCCAAGTAGTAATAACAATACCAGTCAAAAATGGGATTTATAGCCATAAAGCTGATTATTTTTGACTGGTATTGTTACTTGGCACCGACTTCAAACATATCAGTTGGTAACGCATAGACTTCAATAATATTTTATTTCATCCTTTTTGAAGTCGGTTTTATTTTTTTTTGTAAAAAGTTTGTATGTTTCCATTTTTAGTTTCCTATTTTCTTACCCTTAAGGTTGGATTTTTTTTCCAAATTTATATGGGACCAACTTCGAGGTATATCCTTTCCAATAAAAAAATATTTATCAAAATCGAACTACTCTGTAAAAAGTTATGCGTGGTCATACATAAAAAAAATATAATTATATATATATACGCGTCGACTTGAGAACCTCCTCCGTTTTTTTCGTCGGTTAAAAAACAGTAACAATTTTTTTAGTACCCGCAAGACAAGCCTTCTTGAGCTTACTGTGGGACTTAGTAAAATACCTAATTCAAATATCGGTTTGATGTCAGGTGCACGTTCGAATTGGGTTGATAGGATATGAAGAATTGAAGATCAAAATGCTGTAGCGAGTGGCAACTTCACACGCATTGAAAGTCAATAGACGGGGGCCCTATTGAAGCTATAAAATGGGCGAAATCTGGCCGCTGTAAAAATACGCTGAGCGCGCGTAATGCGATTTATCGCTCGCACTCAGCGATAAAGCGCTTTTATTGTGGAAGACAGCCTTTTCAGGGTTCCATACCAAAAAAGGTAAAAGGAACCCTTATGGTATGGTTTACTGTGGGGCTTAGTCAAATTGTGTAATAACGTCCGATAATAATTTATTGGGTTATTCCCACTAGTTACCACCAAGTTGTTATCAGTGGTAACTACTGGGAATTTTTTTCCCACCTATTACCACTGGTAACTACTGGGAAAAATTATTCCCAGTAGTTACCAACAACTCGGTTTAGTGGTAACTACTGGGAATTTTTATTCCCAGTAGTTACCACCAAAATTTTGTTAGAGTTAAATACTAATAAAAACAGTATAAAAATAGTATAGTATAAATATATAGTGATTTTGAATTACCTAATAAAATCACTTGAAAAATAATCTAAATGGATTATTAAATTTATCTTACATATTTTAGAGTTTTTGTACTAGTACCGGTTAAACTGATTCAATATTCTTGGTCACGTTTAAGGCAGTTTACTAAAACACTAATCGACTTATAATTGTTTATTAAATCACTCTATATTTATACTATACTATTTTATACTGTTTTTATTAGTATTTAACTCTAACAAAATTTTGGTGGTAACTACTGGGAATAAAAATTCCCAGTAGTTACCAGTGGTAAAAGGTGGGAAAAAAATTCCCAGTATTTACCACTGGTAACAACTTGGTGGTAACTAGTGGGAATAACCCAATTTATTCAATCAATCAATCAATCATGTAGGGCTCCGTACCGAAAGGGTAAAAGCGGGACCCTATTACTAAAACTCCACTGTCCGTCTGTCTGTCTGTCCGTTTGTCTGTCACCAGGCTGTAGGTAACTCCGGAACCGCAAGCTAGACAGGTGAAATGTTCACAGATGATGTATTTCAGTTGCCGCTATAACAACAAATACTAAAACCAGAATAAAATAAATACATATAAGTGGGGCTCCCATACATAAAACGGGTTTTTTTGCCGTTTTTTGCGTAATGGTACGGAATCCTTCGCGCGCGAGTCCGACTCGCACTTTTCCGGTTTATTTATTTACATATTTATCGTGCATCTCTGATTCTCTGTCCGTCCATCCGTCTGTCACATCGCTAAAGTACCTATAGTAAAAATGTAAAAATCCAACCCTAACCCTACCACTTTTCTGAATATTTTCAATACAAATGCCCGGACACTGAGCGACGTAAGTGCTTGGTATGGCGTGGTTGCTTTTCACTGGGAACTACACCTATAAATCAAAGGCGTTTAGAATATTTTTAAATAGGGTCCGTCCCATAAATCAGGAGGTAATAAATGCTTAAGTAGGGAATTATTAATCGTGACGTGATCAGCGGTCGTTCATCAAATTTAAGATGGCGGCTAAAGGTTAAATGCGGTTTATGACTGCCGCTGCTGTACTGTTGCAACATTACTGCAACCTCGTGGATACTGCCGCTGTATCTGTAAATTTCCCGTAAAATGGGTGACGTTTGCAGCTCCATTACTAGTAAAGGTGACAGTCCATTTTCAACCGCAGCTGCACTACTGTTCATTTTACTATGGAAATTGACAGTAACAGCGACGCGTTCAGTACCAGTAGTGCAGCTGCGGTCAGAAATGGAATGTTACCCTAATGCCGCAATTATCACATTCAATCCGTCACTTATTTTATCAAGAAAATTGACAGATACAGCGCCCGTGACAAGGCCGCAGCAGTAATGTAGTAACATAATGCAGCTGGAGTTGCCATCCGAATGTCAACCTAACTGTCACTGGCAACGGCCTCGGGGACCGGCCAAGGAGACGCTCGGCTGTCAACTGCAGCTGCAGTACTGCCGCGTTATCGCTTTTGACACTGACATCTGATCCATATCGTAACTATAGCAATTTTTTGACGTATTCTAAAGTTCGAATCAGGTCGTTAGCACCATTAACTGGTTCAAAATACAAAGGACTCCTACCTGAGGACATTTTAAAGGTTCCCTTCTCTTAACAATAGCCGTTAAAACATAAAAAAAACCTTTTCACGGAAAACTTCCGCCATTACCGCGTGGCGCGGTGCACGGCCTTTCACCCGCGTTGCGTTCGGGTGTACGCTCTATTTACACAATGCGGTGTGGTGTGCCATTTACAGTATAAAAAGTATTAAAGTTGAACCAAGAAAAGTCTGCAACGATTTTGTTAGCACACTCTGTACAAGTGTTATTTTAAACGTCAGACTTCTATGAAATTGTGATGTATAAATAACACTTGCACTGCGTGTGCTATCCAAATCGTTGCATACTTATCTTGGTCTAACTCTATGTGCCTCGGTTTTTCTGGTTAAGGGTGCATGGTATAAGAGGTTTCGATGTGAGGTTTCATCATGGATAACGTGACGTAACGTTACGCGTTTGCGTTGTCATTTTGTATGGGATTTTGAGTTTTTAGAGTGCGCGCTGTTCAAAATCCCGTACCAAAATATACATATGTAACTACCCAACGCAAACGCGAACGCTTGTCACGGTCTACGTCGCGATGAGTTCATAAACTGCAAACTATACGGCCAGCATAAAGAGAAACTATTTTGTTAGATAGAACACATTTAATTACTCTTTCTTGGGATTGATTACCTACCTTAATTAAAAAAAAAAAGGAATATCTCGCAACTCTCGCAAACCAAGCGCTTTACGCGTCATACGGGACATACGGTACGTTATTGTAACTTTTTAAATTCCAATTTAGTATCAGACTTTTAGGAAAAGGCCCTGTCCACCTCTTAAGTACCTAATAGGCAATAGCCATATTCCAACTTTAAGATACGTCAAATATTAAATATCTATTAGACATCACCATCAAGATATGTCAATGTCAAAAAAGTGTCAAAAGTGACGTTTCTTCAAACAACAACGTCACTTTTGACACTGATATATCTTGGTGATGTCTGATGATGGTGATGTCTGATGATCCTTCCGGCCGATTTCGGCCATGGCGACCACTACGACTCCTAGTTTGCTCGGCGCTCGTGCGCCCGAAGATGGCTGACGTAGCCGATCTTCGAGGTGAACCCCCCGCACATTGAGGGCACGTGAGGACACCAGCCACGTAGTGATAGTGAATGGGAGCAGGCTGCCGCATTTTCAGCTCGTCGCGCTTAGCGTCGAGGTCAACTTTACGTTGCTCCTCGAAATCGCGCACTTTGTCCTGCACCAGCCTGCGCCACTCAGGACGCTGTGCTGCCAAACCTTCCCACTGAGATCCGAATCGGGCCCTATGTAATCCGTCCCCGACTTTAGGTACATCAGAAAGCGCCCGTAAATAAGCAACATGCAGAAACATATGGCTTGCGCGATAACATCTCATCGAGTATTCCCCACGCGGCGGCGGCGCCGGGACCAGGGGGTACCATAACTCGCTAATATTAGTTCCTTCTCGCGTGCCATTCGCTTAGCTGCCCGAGTGCTTGTGACAGGCAGGCGTGGCTCACTCCGCCATTTCGTCGCGTCATTCAAGTTTAAATACTTAGGTACTTAACTACTTGTCTAAAGTTATAATTAAGGTGTATTCAGGGAATATCGGAAATTGGGTAATCCCGAAAATCACTTAATAATCACTCATATTCCGTTATAATAAGAGTCACTTTTCGGAATTATCCGCCACATTTTGTTTTTTCCTTTCGGAATTACCCGCGGGTACACGGATTGGGCGCCATTGTAGCAATCCGTCGCACGCGTCCGCGCCGCTAGCGTTGCACAACGTGCACACTTCTCTTCAAACAAAAACGTATCCGATCCACATCGTATCTAGAGCTAATTTTGACATATATTAAAGTTGGAATCAGGCCGTGTTTTTGTTAACCCCACTCCGCTTCGTGCAACCGTGCCAACTAAGATGGCCGGCTCTTTATCATTTGCCACCATAGCTGTCACGTTCTAACAAATATGTAAGTGCGAAAGTGACGCATAGCATGACAGGCGATATAAAAGGCACCTCATGATAACTGCGGGCTCAGCACGGTACCATTTTTATCGACTATCACTGTGCCCGTCACTTTCGCACTTACTTACATACTTGTTAGAACGTGACAGGCATGGTGACAAACGATAAAAATGCGACCGTGCTACTAGGGCTGGTCTGAATATTCGTGTCGCCTTTCTAGGCAAGCTGCTGGAATTACACTCCTACCTCCTACTTTATGCTCGCATGACGATAAATGCTTTGGATAGAAATATACTGTCAAATAAACTAAGTTACGGTCTGTTTATATTATAAAATTATAGCATCATACACAGGGACTGCAAAAACTATCCTAGTTACCGGCACAATTTCACCTATACAATTATATTCTGAAAGTATGTTATTTTATATTTGTACTACTTTGTTATAAAAACATGAGATTTATTTTTAATTTCAAGACAAACTCGTAGTTTTATTATCTGTATGTCACGTGACCGAAAACACAGCCACCATTTTTTGTGTAAGCGCCATCGACAATAAGGTCCCTTTTCATAGATAATGCCCCATTAGAAGTTTCTTTGTTACTGTGCACAAGAGGTCACAATAATGGCTGCTGCCTTTTTTGGCGCACACATTTTCAATTTGTTTTGCATAGGTATTAGGTAGTACCAACTTATAGTATAGCGATAATATTTTCAGGAAATAAAAATACTAGTTAGCTATCGAAGCTATAATAGTAGTTTATGCAACAGTGATATAATAAGGGTTCTTAAAATTCAAGGGTCGAAGTTACAAAACGAGACGTAGTCGAGTTTTGTAAAAAAAGACCCGAGAATTTTAAGAACCAATTATGAGCTGTTGCATACATTACTTTTTCTATGACAGCTGCAGCAAAAAAAAAAAAAAAGAGTTATTATTAAAAAAAAAAGAGTTATTATTTAAAAAAAATTGAGTTATTATTTAAAAAAAAAAAAGAGTTATTATTGTAAATGAAAACATACCTCTTTCAATCAAGATGATCGGAACTTGTATCTTTAAAAAAAATAAAGCAGTTGTATTATACTCATAAGATGACTGCTAGCAGTCATCTTATGAGCCTATAGACAAATCATTCAAATGACATTGCTTTAGATATCACTGTCAGTCATTTAATTGACACATTTAAGTTCTGGAGTAGAAAAAAATATTAAAAAAATGTGGAATAGCCTATCGTATATTTTAATCGCGACAGCGGGAGCCTTACTGCTGCAATAATTACCTAGTTTATGGTATTTTTTTCTGTGGCCGCAAAGAGCATTGAAAAACCAAACGACAAATTAGTTACCAAGAGTGAAAAACCACTTAAAGTACACACCTACTTAATGGACTTGTAATGTTCTTTAGAACGCCAAGGAATCCAATCCAATCTTGAAAATACTTGAACCTTAATACGAAGAAGTAACGCTCAATTTCGCACACGATTTAAGTAAATACTATATAGGTATTTTTATGGAGATGGATGTATCCAATTCCTGTTAAAAGCGGTGACTTACTAGGTTCGCGGCTCAAAGGCAGAAAGACGTATGTGCTTTGGTGACGTGAGACGCCTACGTCATTTGGATGCGCGGGAGTCGTTTTACGCGCTGATTAATCTTGTTATCGGACGCGTAGAGGCGTTAGGTATCAGATTACATAATTTTATTACCTAATATACAGACACGTCACTTAAAGGTCCTGTTCGGATTCAGACTACACCGGCATTACTGCAGCCGTATTGCAGCGCGACATTACTGCCGACTGCATTGCTGCCGCAGATGTCAAAATTCCAGACAGCAACATCGGTTCGATATTACATCAAACGAATTTGTATGAATTGTATGTTTGCGTCACTTTTGATAGGCGTTTCTTGCGGCGGTAGCACGGTCGCATTTTTATCGCTTGTCAGCTTGTCACCATGTCACGTTCTAACAAGTATGTAAGTGCGAAATTGACGGGCACAGTGACAGGCGATAAAAATGGAACCATGCTGCGCCCGCTGGTACCCATTCAGGACAACTAGGACAATATCAGTAACTAAACAAAAAGTGTGACAATATTTCAGTCTTCCAATTACGTCGCTCTCGACAAGAATGGCTCACACACGACGTAATGACGTCACTAATTAGTACTCCCACTCGTTGGGCATATCCAACGAGGCTGTACCCAAAAATATGTATACAATTCTGCACTCTATTTCAACGGGTTACGGTGAAACGTATACGTATTTATCACATAATACCAGAATAATTAACGTTCTTTGTGCATGTGGAGATGTGTCGAAGGATACAGGGTTTACGAAGAGTAAGGAAATAATTAGGCGGGTTTTAAAGGGTTGCTTTTCACATGTAGGGAGAAGCCAATTTTTTCTGTATTCGGTCTATTAAACTATAGGTACTTACAGTACTACATATAAAAACGACCGCTTCTCCATACAAAGTTTAGTCCTCATTTCATTCTTATCAATAGAAATTATATTTTGCCGTTAAATTTCATGACGCATGACCAATACGTGTAAAACAATAACTCTGTATTCAAATACACAAGATAATAATTCACTTCTGTAATGTTTGCCGTGTAAGTAACTAGTTGTAAAGTCAAGTCTCTCTCAAGAGAGATTTAGAGACTTCACTTTTTAACTTTACAAAGACGTTTGAAAGTTTCGTAACTCGACTGAAAATTACAAACATACATTTTTTTAACAGCTAAAAAGGCTTGGAAATATAACTTTATAAGTTATATAAAAATGTAACTTTATAAATTATAACACCTCTATGTAAAACCCTTTTTATGTGCAAATAAATGATTATGATTATGATTATGGGACAAGTTGTGATTATGTATTTTTATTGACATGAATAAGCAAAAAAGTTAAACCCAACCAAATTTTATCAAATCTAAAGAAAAAAAGCGGCCAAGTGCGAGTCGGACTCGCCCATGAAGGGTTCCGTATTTAGGCGATTTATGACGTATAAAAAAAAAACTACTTACTAGATCTCGTTTAAACCAATTTTCGGTGGAAGTTTACATGGTAATGTACATCATATATTTTTTTTAGTTTTATCATTCTCTTATTTTAGAAGTTACAGGGGGGGGGACACACATTTTACCACTTTGGAAGTGTCTCTCGCGCAAACTATTCAGTTTAGAAAAAAATGATATTAGAAACCTCAATATCATTTTTGAAGACCTATCCATAGATACCCCACACGTATGGGTTTGAGGAAAAAAAAATTTTTGAGTTTCAGTTCGAAGTATGGGGAACCCCAAAAATTTATTGTTTTTTTTCTATTTTTGTGTGAAAATCTTAATGCGGTTCACAGAATACATCTACTTACCAAGTTTCAACAGTATAGTTCTTATAGTTTCGGAGAAAAGTGGCTGTGACATACGGACGGACAGACGGACAGACGGACAGACAGACAGACATGACGAATCTATAAGGGTTCCGTTTTTTGCCATTTGGCTACGGAACCCTAAAAACCAGTCAAGTGCGAGTCGGACTCGCTAACCGAGGGTTCCGTATAAATTTAACTTATTCCTTATTTTTATATAATATATGTTTTTATATTCACAAATTGATAGTTTTGAGTTTTTTCCTGTATTTGTAGTGTAAGACGATATTAAATACTTGCCAAATTTCATAGTTCTAAGTTCAACGTGAAGCAGGTACCATATAAATTTGGATTCCCTTGATAGTGTCGAAATATACGTTTATGCAACCGTTGTTTAAGAGAGGTCAAAAACGGCGAATGGCCAGAGTAACAATTTGAGGCGAAGCCGAAAATTGTTAATAAAGACGCCACGAGTATTTTTTGACTCAGTTAAACAACGTTGCATACAATACTTTTTCTACGATTAAGCACTTACTTTGAAATAAAATGTGACGTTCCACGGCAAAAGGTACCTTATGGCACTTGGCGCTTACGTCGCATAGCGCCGCAATAATAATAGCGCGCGGCGGCGGAGCGGCGTTAATAATAGCGTAAGCGCCAAGTGCCATAAGGTACCTTTATCCGTGGGACGTCACAAATTGTAAAATTTAACTGCCTAATATTTTTCATTCAAGAAGTAGCATAGTATGGAGGGTACGGGCGGAAAAAGGCGGAAAACATCACTGTTGCTGACGTTACAGTCATCCATGGGTTACGGTTACCGCTTACCATCGGGCGGGCCGTATTCCTGTTTGCCACCATCATTGTATTATTAAAAAAAAAAATCGGAAAAAACTGATATTTCTCTTGCGAAGTTTATGACAGTTGTCACAAGAAACACCGACAATTGTCACGAAATTCCGACAACTCATTTCCTGTCAAGAATTACCGAAAATTATTTTAAATAAGTATTTAAAAAAAATATTTCTCTGATTCTGATTCTGATTCTGAAATCTAGTGACAACTGTCAGAAACTTCGCAAGAAAAACATGATTTTTTTCCGATATAAAGTTTTTTTAATAATACAAGACTGGTAGAGAATGCATTGTAGCTAAGTCCGCCTTTTGTGCGTTTGTATTTTCATTTGTGCAATAAAGATTAAATAAATAAATACAATGATGGTGGCTGTTTGCGCCACGTATTAAATACTTAACCTATGAATTCTGACCTCCTTGTCGGGTTTTCAATATAGACGGCAAGGCGATAATAAAAAGAGAAAAAATGTCACATGTCACATCAATACATGTAAAATAAAACTCGATTCAATATATTGTGTGTTGAAGAAAATGAAACCAAAGGGATCCCTATAATTAAGTATACATACAACAAAATAAAGTGCCGCCGAATCAGTGGAGACTGGAGACTCTATAAGGAGGAAAACGCAGAACCAGTGCATGTAAGTTTTTCCGCATCCCCATTTTTTGGCCTTTGAACCGGTTTCCAAATTTACCTTTAAAAATATTACATAATAACCTTGTTGCTCACTGAATCGCGTAGGTACAAAATATAATTTCGGATTTCCTTTCGGTTTCTTAATTTTCAAAAAAATGTTCCCGTCATAATTCTATTTCAAAGTACGGTCAGTAAACTAATTTATTTTTATTGTCTGTTATTTTTATTTCATATTTCATTTACGCGTAGCGTGTGGGATTATTCATCACGCTACCTTATAAATGCGTTACAAATAAATTTCGTATTTTGTAACTGTCATATTGTGACATAATTTTCACGGAACATTTTTGCACACCATATTCGTTAAGTATATAATTTCAGTGTATTTTAAGTTACTAAATACACTCTACTAAACTGAAAGCTACGGGTAAATTATTTCTAAAAGCCTCAGTTTTTCATAAACTGTAATTAACCTATTGCGAAGGTTACACTTGTATTAAGGTATTATACAAGCGTAACGTTCGTATTTACTTCATTTTCCTTCGACTTGCATTAAGGTATTATACAAGTTGAATATAATTTATAATTATTTGTGCATCTTAGCACAAATTGTTCATATTTTTTCGTGCTGTCATAGTAATAACTAGGTAACCATGGCAACGCGACTTAAGCTCGCGGAAGCAAAACGTGCTCAATGTTTCATGCGTTTACAAAATATTTATGACATGATTCCAAAGTTAAGCAGTGACAAGAAGGCTTTCTCGCAGTTCATCGCGCAAGCTCGATTGGTCGATCAACTGAGAAAAGAATTTATAGAGTTGATGGATGAAGTCAATCTTCTGAACTTGGAGTTGGACCCGGAGTACATCGTCAACTACAACGCAATGAATGCGTTTGAAGATCTCTACTGCGTAATCAAATGTCAAATTTCAAAAATTGATGCACCTGCTCCGAGCCCTTCGACATCCAGGGATTCGAGCCATTCATGTAAGGACGACTCCATTAAAATCCCTCGGATTGAACTTCCTTCTTTCGATGGAGATATTCAAAACTTCCCATTCTTCTATGAAACATTTAAGCGTGTCATACATGAGAATAAAAAACTTACGGATTCTGAGCGTGTTCATTATTTGTTTAGTCATTTGACAGGAAAGGCAAAGTCGATCTGTGCGGGAGTTATACCTGCCGCAGAAAATTACAACACAGTTTGGGAAGCATTGATCGCGAAATATGATGATAAACGCGCATTAGCTACGTCATATTTAAACCAGCTGTTTTCGATGAAACCTGTCAACATCAACGGTCCTTCGGCATCTAATTTAGAAAAAATAATTGATTCGTTTGCTGCTACTATTTCAGCAATAAGACAACTCAAGCTCGAAAACTTAAGTGACTTTATTTTCATTCACCTGGGTCTTAAGTTATTAGATTCAGATACCACAAAGAATTTCGAGATGTCTATTCGGAATTCTTCTACAATGCCTACATATGACGAATTCATTTGTTTCGTTAGGGAACAAGTGAAGATTTTATATCGGACATCGCAACGAACGCCAACTAAGGCTGAAAGCGGCTCCGCTGCCAACACTAGCAGCGTGCGAGCTCCCCTCCCTCGCACGCCCCGAGGGTATGTTAGCACGCAAGGGCATGACAACGGAAGTTCATGTGCTATGTGCAAGAGTAATGATCACTCGTGTGACGTCCAGGCGCCGTTGTGTACTGGGTGACCAAATGAAACAACTGTTATCGCTTGTGCACTCCGCCAACCACGCGCACGCCATGACACTTCCCCATGGAGTGAAGCTAGCGGGTAGTTGCGTCGTACTGTTTATTGTGTAACCGTCACATCTCTCCCTTTTTATAACAATTTATTTATTTTGCTTTATATATTAACCATGCAACAGTAATTCAGTTTATCTTATTATCTTATACTCGCTACGTTGATTTATTTTTCCAATCTAGGTATACTACCACCGGTTCGGAAAAGTTAACCTCAGACCCGAGAAGAACCGGCGTAAGAAACTCGGCGAAGTGTGGATCCATTTTACAACTGTTAAATAATAAATATTTTCCAACACTAGCAAGCCTTTAAACCTGTAAAACTATTATTTGATTATTCCTAATTGTTACCTACTTTTAATTTACTTTAAGTCATGTTATGCTTGTCACATAAAACTTATAATTTGATGTGTTACAAATATTTCTTGCGATACCCTACCAGGGTCCATGTGCCTGTATGTTACTATGTAGTTTACTCGTATGTAATATAAATATGTACATTGGATGCAGAATAAAGATCTCTATCTCTATTTTACTTTTACAATTTCTTATGTGTCAGTCCCTCTCCTTCTCCTATTTGCAGTTTTGAGTCTAAGTCCTTTTATTAACTTGAATATAATTCAAAGAATTATTTTAAAAGCCTTAATTACTACATTTTCCTTTTGATGCTTACACATTTCCAGGTATTAACATTAGCATTATTTAGTAAAACATTACAATATAATATTTTACTAAATTAATACCTATTTCATGATTTAGGTACAATAAAATTGTAAGCTTGCCAAACGTCTTGGACATTAGTTACTTACTGGCAATAACTGATTGACTCAGTTTTACTTGTCTTGTATGATGTTAATATATATGATGCAATTTATAATACTTATAGATAATCCAATGTCAAATAAAGTAGCAATGTTACTCTATTCATAGTAGAGGTACCACGTCAAGTATGTTTAGTTTTACTTGTGAATAGGTTAAGCAAACAATAATCTATATAAATATATTTATATATAATTAATTTGTTAGGTACCTACTAAGATTTACCTGCCTATTTGACCATTGTTATTATCTAATCATAATCATATCTAATTATCGTTCTTTAATTATATGTGATGCTTGGATAATATAATATTGACATCAATTAATCCAAATATTTATTTTATTCATTCTATTACTCAAAAAGTAACACAGTAAATATAATATCGAATGTACCTAATATTAATCTAGCAACTTTTGCGAAGAATCATAATTACAATTTATGTTATGAAAATAACGTAACTCCTTCTTACTAATCGGAAGCTGATTTTTCAACTAGTAAGCCAGTAAGTATTGTATTATTATTTCCACAACAATTACTGTCAGACTATAACATAAATATTAATATTTGTATACACTTTTTCTTCGGTTTATTTCAATTACTTGCAACAGTTGCAACATATTTTATAAATCTGAAACATACACACCTTGTATGTCTGTTTCCTATGTCCTGTCATTGGTAAGTATGTCATTTAACTTCAATAAACATCTTACAACGAACCAATGGAACTCCATTATCCTAACCATGATCCCATGAAATACAGAGTAAGTAGGTACACAAGAATACACTGTTCGAATGTTTACTTTACCATTTTAGCGTTACGTTTAACGGTTCTGTTTGATATGACCTAGGGTTTTGATCTTTTGGGTCTTAGTGTAGATTAGTACCATATATGTGTACTCTTGGGTAGATCCATGAAGTGGCTCTAGATGCAACTTTAATCTACTAGTTTTACTAAATTAGTTAGTCTCAACTAATTAAACATCAATCAGGCACTGTCATTGAGGGCGATCAAGATCACGGTTAATTCGAATACTTATTGTTTTTATTTTCTAATGTATACCTACACAGACACACTATTTACTTATTTGATTGTTTCTGTTTTGTTTTAATGTATCGGTTCTGAGACTATGTATAATTTCCAATGTATGTATTGTCTCTACCGCATACCTAAGTGTTTTGGCATCTTTAATTATTGTAGTTTTATGCATGTGACTGAAATAGGGAAATATATTTTCCAGTAAATTGCCTTTTTAATTACACCTAATTATAATTAGTCATCACATCACACATATCACTCGTCTTAATCTGAGTAGGTGTACCTACTACCTAGGTACTTAAAAGGTACTTCGTCATCTACCTGTCAACCGACAAAAGTCGTATGTCTATTTACAAGGCATTAGGTTAACCGCTGTTCACTAGAGTTTTGCTGTTAGTACCTAAGTCATGTTTGCCTTGGGTATAGTTTCGTAGTATAGTTAGTAAGCTGTGCTTCCTCACCGTGCAAGGCTCCACGCATCGCCACTCCCGTTTTTACAGCATTGACTTTAGGTACTACATGACATGATGTATTATGACAGGGCCAGCGCATCTATTTACGTACCTTTTGTACTTGGGTTTGTGATTGAGCTTTGTCCCGATTATTATTCAATAGAATCATGTATTCCGGCTTTAAAATAGATTGGGATTGGAATTTATAATATGAAATCTGGGTCATATACGATTTTGAAGGAATTGTATATCCTCATCTATTTATAGATTTTATTTGGGCAGTTTAGGCATGCCTCTGTGTTCCACAGTTTCCACGGCTGCGCAAAATGCATTATTATCCTGGTCACCTGCTTGTTTCTCTTAAACTATAATTTAACGCGTCCTCTAACTGTTCGAACAGGATGGCTACAACAATCTTTAATCGGAATGCCGTCTATTAAGTCGTCGTATACTTTATATACTTGCTTTGTTCGTTTTTATTTAAGCTGATACATTGAGTACTTACCTATACGAACATCTGCAAAATGCAGTAAATTTACGATACAGGTACAAGTTAGAGGAAGGTTAAATTGTAGTACTTTACAGGAAATATTTTTTCAAATATATTTGTAAAATTGAAAATCTACCTGAATCTATATTAGTAGTTATGCCTATTCCCGAGGCCATCCATCTATACCTACGCCTTAAGTGAACTGGAACAGTAGGCAGAGGCACCAATTATATAATTTTCGCTGCTTATTATATAATTTTGAATTAAATAAATACATAGCAGGTTACTCTACTAACATTATGTCAGTTTATTACTATTTTGCCTCCCTATTAAGTCTAATGGTGGTATCTGGGACATTTTGGATGACCTATGACAAGATCCTATCGTTAGTACCAACCAACTCTATATCGCGTCTACTAGACTTGTTACTAGGTACATTTGACCCTTTTGGCTTGTTAGTACTGGGTAGTTGAACATAATACTCATTATACCTTGTTTATATCGTAGGTAAGCGTTATGATTTCGCCGTATCATTTATTTTATTTTGCTAGTACCAGTGGAACATTCAACCTACTACTTATTTATTTTGCCAGTACCAGTTGAACGTTTCAATTCAACCTACTAATTATTTGTTTTGCTAGTACCAATTGAACAATTTCAACCTACTACTTATTTGTTTTGCTAGTACCAGTTGAACATATCAACCTACTACTTATTTGTTTTGCTAGTACCAGTTGAACACTTCAACCTACTACTTATTTGTTTTGCTAGTACTAGTTGAACGTTCCATCCTACTAATTATTTGTTTTGCGTCATTAGTAGTTAATTATACCAACTGCAGCATAGATGTGATGTACAGTTTACTTCTTGTAATTTATTTTTCTTGTTAGTCCGACTCCGACTTACTACTCAATTCATTTGATGCTGAGTTTACGTGTCTACTCCTACAGTAAAACAATAACAAAGCCCTCGGCATTCATCAGTCTAAGTACATATCTATATATAGTTCTTGACTCACTTGACATCGTAACGGTCCTTGATAATTTTACTGATCCGTTACCTGCTAGCATTCTTTATTGTCATAACATACCTATGTATATATAAATACATGTTAAGTCGACACCAAGTTAGGTAACAGCGATTCATACCATTTCAATTGATTATAAGTATTATAACAGGTTATTTTAATCGAACAATATTTCTTTTAGGACATAAGGTCCATAAAAATTTATACAACTATACCGACTTAATATGCAGGTTTCTCAATAGGTTTCCTTATGTAAAAATATCTTAGTAATTACACAACTAAGTAGGTAGGTATATTTTAAGTATGAACGGCAAATACACAACAACTCATAATAATCGTGATTTCCGCGAAGGTAGTTTGATTATTTACCCTTTATCATATGAATTCTAATATACGATTTTGAGTCAGAAAATAAACCATGTACCAACTGTATTTGTAACACGCAAACCATCAGCATATTCGTTTCTGGCACTTCATGGAAAAATTAATACACCGGTGCCACATCATTCTAATAATGCAACATGAGTACATCATTTTTTGTAGGATTTTCCCAATTATTGATCTATCTTGCATTGATTGCACTTTTGGATTTACAATTGGTAACCAGGCTCACGAACAGTAGCTACTGTCAAAGAGTTAGTAATAAGCAAGCGCATATTTCTTCTTTGCTTGGTAAACATTCCTCCCGAGCTACCTACCATCAATTACTCACTAAATAGTTGTAAAGTTAACTACTGTTCTTATGTAAACAGTCGACAAAATCAACTGTGCATATACATAATTGTTTTTATTAACATTGATTGTAAACAAAACTATAAAATTAGGTATAGGTACAAGATCTACCTTTTTACAGTTTTGCACTAATATTTAAATTCTGCACTAGTTTCTTTAATACTCCTCTGACGTGAGTTTGGAATTTCATAACCTAGTTACGTAACAAAGTCGTTGCATTTTTAATATTTCCGTATTATGTACAACCGTACGTCACTCGTTACACCGAATATCACCTCGCCCAAACTTTTGTATTGCCTGAATATAATCGGGAGCTCGGGAGCAAATGGACAACTACGGTAGCTATTAGGTTAGGATTTCCATACCTTAGGTATTTTGTTTTTTTTTCGCCACCGTTACCTTTCCTTTTCGTAATTTTTTTTGGTGATGTTTTATCCTCGTCGCCATTTGTGACGTCCAGGCGCCGTTGTGTACTGGGTGACCAAATGAAACAACTGTTATCGCTTGTGCACTCCGCCAACCACGCGCACGCCATGACACTTCCCCATGGAGTGAAGCTAGCGGGTAGTTGCGTCGTACTGTTTATTGTGTAACCGTCACAACTCGCAACTTTATAATTGCAATAATTTCATGAAACTCACGCCTAACGAAAAATTTAATTTCGTTAAGGAAACTCACGCGTGCACTAATTGTCTGAACACGCATCATACTGCATCGAAATGTTCCTCGAAGAAAACTTGTCGTAAATGTAAAGGCAAACATCATACAACGTTACACTTCGAAAACTCAAAACCTGCAATGAATAACAACGAGTCCAAGTCTTCATCTAAGGATGATAGTGAAGCTAGCACAAGTTCATCCGTAAAGGACAACGGTGCCTCTGTATGTACTCATTCGGCATCGGGACAGACTACATCACCCTTGACGGAAATTCTCGCCACTGCTCAGGTACTCGCTAGTGGGCGTAACGGCAAGGACAAGGTTTTGAGATGTCTGCTGGATCCAGGATCACAGAAACATTACGTTACATTGAAGTGCTGCAAGAATTTAGGTCTTCCTGTACACAGCAGCCCAGTGACGTCAATAAATGGATTAGGTGGAACAACGATAACACAACCCATCCGAGGAAATGTCAACTTAACATTTAGGTCAAGATATGATCCTAAACATCAATATACTATCGAAGCGCTTGTTTTAGATGAGATTACGCCTGATTTACCGACCTGTCATATTGATCAATCTGCAACTGATCTGTTTGATAATTTACATCTAGCAGATGACTCTTGGGCGATTCCAGGTGAAATTGACGTACTTCTTGGTGTTAAGTTATTCACCAAATTGTTAATGTCAGATAAAATTGAAAACGAACCTGGTTTGCCTGACGCTTTAGAAACTACACTGGGGTACATCATACTAGGCGATGCTCCCGCAGTTAACGCTTCCTACTCAGCAGCTGGGTATTTTACTTCGGTTGATGTCGGAAATTTAATGCAAAAATTCTGGGAAATTGAAGATTTGGATGGAGGAGTGATTCATAGTCCAGACGAGAAAAAAGCTGAAGATATTTTCAAGAATACAATCAATCGTTTGGAAGACGGACGTTATGAAGTAGCACTTCCGTTTAAATTGGACCCAAGCAATTTAGGCGATTCTTACAAGACTGCTGAACGCAGATTTTTAGCGCTTGAAAGAAAATTCGTCAAGCAACCTGAATTAAAACCAGCTTATGATGAAGTTATCCGTGAACATATTGATAAAAAATATTTATCTGAGGTTCCAAATGATAAGTCAAATGATGCTTATCACATACCCCACCACGCAATTGTCAAAATTGACAGAATAACCACAAAGGTTAGAATTGTGCTGGACGCTAGTGCACAGACCACAAGCGGTTTATCGTTAAATGACATACTTCACGCAGGACCAAGTCTTCAAGCTGACTTGTTCTGCATTCTCCTAAACTTACGATTGTTTGGTATTGCTATCACGTCTGATGTACGTCAAATGTATCTGTGTATTGACGTACGGGGGGAGGATCGTCCTTATCAGCGTATACTTTATAGGTTTAATCCTGAAGAAACTATAAAGGTATTTCAGTATAATAGGGTAGCCTTCGGTCTACGTAGCAGTCCTTTTCTGGCACTGCGAACTGTTAAACAGTTAGTAGCTGATGAAGGTGATAAATACCCACTCGCAAAGGAAATTGCATCTCGTGATATTTATATGGATGATGTAGCCAGTTCCGTTATTGATGAAGACCAAGCTATGCAAGCGACTAAACAACTGCTGGATTTGTTCTTGAAAGGTGGATTCCAACTGGCAAAGTGGTCGTCAAATTCTGCAGCTGTTCTGAAAGAAATACCGAAAGGACTACATTTATCCCAAAGTGTCACCTTCGACGATGATACAACGTTGAAGATTTTAGGTCTGCGTTGGTATCCTGGTGAAGATGTATTCAAGTTCCAGGTTAGTCCCGACGATCGACCGTGTAGTAAAAGAAACATTCTTTCATCGGTAGCTCGACTATTCGATGTTCTGGGCCTAGTTGCCCCTGTAATTGTGTTCGCTAAGCTTCTAATAAAGGAGTTATGGCTTTTGAAAATTGATTGGGACGAATTGCCGCCTGATCATATTGTACGCCAATGGCAACAGTTCCAAGGTGAACTACCGCTACTATCTAACATTAGCATTCCCAGACATATTGGTGTCATTGAAAACTGTTCATTAACTATAGTCGGCTTTTCAGATGCTAGTGAAAGAGCTTATGGTGGAGTGGTTTATGCCTACGTCACTTTTCCTAATGATGACCGAGGTGTCATTAATTTAATTTGCGCTAAATCTAAGATAGCGCCCGTGAAGGTTGTCAGCCTAGCAAGACTGGAATTATGCGCAGCATTGCTATTGTCACAACTTATAAAAAGGGTGGTTGATACCTACTCAACCAGATACCCAATCGACTCTGTGTTGGCCTTCTCCGATTCAACAGTGACACTTTGTTGGATTCATTCGTCGCCTCATCGATGGCAAACTTTTGTGGCCAATCGAATTACCAAGATCCAAGATAACTTATCAAGCGATCATTTTTATCATATTAAGGGAACAGAAAATCCAAGCGACTGCCTGTCTAGAGGCTTAACTCCAGCTCAACTGGTGATCCATCCTCTATGGCTATCAGGCCCTCCATGGATGAAACTCCCGAAAAACGAATGGCCGATTCAGGCGTTTATACCAGACGAAGTCAACGTTACTGAAGAAAAACGGTTTCTTTAGTGACTTGTGACAATTCGAACGACAACTTAATTTATGATTTGTCTAAACGGTTCTCGTCATGGGTTAAATATGTACGCACAGTTGCCTATATCTTAAAATTTATAAAACGATTACCTAAAGGCCCTATTAGTGCTGATGACTTAACAGCAGCCGAATTAGAAATCGTACGAGCTCTACAAAGAGTTTATTTCAGTCAACATATTTTAGATATGACCCTGAAAAAAGGGTTTACAAAAGCTTTAGCAAGCCTGAAGCCATTTATTCAAGATGGAATCCTTCGCGTCGGAGGACGTCTCAGTAATTCTGATGAAGATTACGATTATAAACATCCTTTGTTATTGCCACGTCGTGATCACATCATTAACCTACTGGTCGATTATTATCATCGACACCATTTACATGCAGGACCTGAAACTCTTATATCTATTATACGACATCGATTCTGGATCATAGCAGCTCGATGTATTATTCGTCATCGCATTCATTTATGCAATTACTGCTTCCGGACCAAGCCAAAGGCTAACTCCCCAATGATGGCAGATTTACCAGCGTGCAGGGTAAATCAAGTTGAGAAAGCCTTTATACATACTGGCTGTGATTACGCTGGTCCGTTGTATTGTACACCTGTTCGACGAAGAGGCGTGAAGAGTCAAAAGGTTTATTTGTGCTTATTCACATGTCTCACAACGCGAGCAATTCATTTAGAACTTGCAACTGACTTAAGTACAGCAAGCTTTATGTCAGCATTTAAGCGGTTTTTATCCAGACGTGGTCCTGTAAAATATATGTACAGCGATAACGGAACCAACTTCCAGGGAGCCAATACATATTTGCAAGAACTTCATAATTTCCTTGCGAATGAGTATCGAGACGCTTGGGAAACTGAACTATCAGCCAATAAAATAATTTGGCGATTTATTCCCCCCAGTGCTCCACATTTTGGAGGATGTTGGGAAAGTAACGTTAAATGCGTCAAATCACATTTGTTTCGTACGATAGGTAAACAAATCTTGTCATTTCAGGAATTAATGACAATTCTATGTGAAATTGAGGCTTTATTAAATTCTAGACCGCTATCCGTGTTAAGCTCTGATCCAGCTGAACCTTCCGCATTGACGCCAGCTCATTTTCTTAATGTTACTCCATTGAAATATCTTCCAGCTGCGTCTGTTGCGGAGGTAACATCTGATCATCTTTTGCAAAGATATCAATTATTAGATCGCTTAACGCAATCATTTTGGAAGAGGTGGCGCGATGAGTATTTGCACACGTTGCAAACCAGACAAAAATGGAATACTCCTTCTCAGCCTATTAAGGAAGGAACTGTTGTAGTCATCCTTCAAGATAATGTTATGCCTCTACATTGGCCGTTAGGTCTTATAACTCAACTCTTTCCAGGCAAGGACGGTATTGCCAGAGTTGCTTTGGTTAAAACAAAATCAGGCACACTTAAAAGACCTTTGGTCAAATTATGTCCTTTGCCTTCTCAATAATATAATTTCATATTTCTATTAGTATTTAGTTATCTCTCTCAAGTTATGGAGGCTTCATATGTTTATGTCAATTTAGTTTTCTCTGAGCAATAAGGATGCTATTATGTAGTAAATGATTTATTTTAAATAACTTTTTGAAAGCTATTCCTTTCAAGGCCGGGGGAATGTTTGCGCCACGTATTAAATACTTAACCTATGAATTCTGACCTCCTTGTCGGGTTTTCAATATAGACGGCAAGGCGATAATAAAAAGAGAAAAAATGTCACATGTCACATCAATACATGTAAAATAAAACTCGATTCGATATATTGTGTGTTGAAGAAAATGAAACCAAAGGGATCCCTATAATTAAGTATACATACAACAAAATAAAGTGCCGCCGAATCAGTGGAGACTGGAGACTCTATAAGGAGGAAAACGCAGAACCAGTGCATGTAAGTTTTTCCGCATCCCCAGTGGCAATAAATAATAAAATATAAATAAAGGAAAAAAGGAAGACTGTTATATGGGCCGGTTTTTATTTCGTTGCAAATGGACAAAAAAATAGATAGCGAAATAATAAAATGTCTCTTTTTTCCGTTAGATTTTGATGTATAAAAATGTTTGCTCATTCATGGCATAAAAAATACAAAATCATAACTACACGACCACAAAAAGTTTCCTCGGACACTGGTCAACATATCTACCTACGGCAAACAACAAATCACTACTTTACTTAACAATGTGTACCTATTCGTGATCTGTGCTTAATAAATGATAAGTGTCGAGTGTTAAGCAACGGTTTACACATTGTTTAGCTGTGCCTTTTTGTTGGCCGTAGATATTTCGACCAGTGTCCAGAAGGAAACATATTATACAAGCAAATTTGAAATATTTCAGCATGAAGATCATATTTATATTAGCGTTTTGTGCCATAACATTGTTTCCGGAGCAATGTAAGTATTTCTTATCTATAATTAATATTTGCTAGAACATTACATACTTACCATAAAAATAATTAATTCAAAATTAATTTTGGTATGAGATATTGCGCATGAATTTCCAATGATTTGGAACTCCGGTATCGGTAGCCGTTTATTAATAAATAACACTCTTACGGTAGATGTCGCTAGGTGCCACCCTACGGCGTATACTGTATTTATAAAGTGTCATTCAATAGAACTTGCTAACTATGTAAACAAAAGTTACTAGTAAATTGACATTTAGTGTCAAATTTCGTATGGCGGTTTGTTTATATAGTTAGCAAGTTCTATTGAATGACACTATAATGTCGCTATGTATTTTTCATGACACTATTATGATGTCATTGTTAATGTTGGATTGACTTGTACGAGAGCCCTTGAGGCCTACTTACAGAATAAATTTTTGAATTAGTATTTGAACGTCTTGAAAGTCTCGATAACATAGTTATTATCGTCAAACTGTCTAACTTTGCTCGAAAAAACACGATTTTCTAAAAAAACTATGAAAGGGAACTATGAAACTATAAAATTTATTCTTGCCTGCTACCATCCATAGGTAATGGATAACCATACGCATGTTTAACTTGCAGAAAGAATGTTCAAATCATCACTTAAGGCGCTAGACGCCGTTTTTGGCCGAAAACTCTAACATTCTAGAGTCTATATCTTCTTAACGGTTCAACAAAAAAATATGAAAAAAATATATATGATTTTACGTTTTATGTACAACATTTCCAACGTTTGACTTGTTCCCTATGACTTATAGTTTTTCCAAAAAAGGAACATTACGACAGGCCGTTTTGCGACTAACTTTGCCTATTTCTAGTAAACGGTTTATTCGATTACAGTTATTTTTAAACTAGAATAATTGTTTTAACAGATACTACAAATGCAACGTAGAATAATGTTAATAAATAATTTTCTTTTTAAGAAATCGAATATTTTTCAACATTTTGTGCGTATGTAGCTCGAAAAAGGCGTGGCCGGCAGTCGTGTGCTAGCTTTGTGACGAGGAGGCTGTGTCGCTCGTCGCTCCGTGCCTTCCTTGTATTCTGCATGCTTGTTCTGAGCCGAGGTGCAATAAAATTGGAGTTATTGTGACCAAAGATTAAATAACTGCGGAATGTTGATTTGGTTGTGACGCGCTTTAGCGCGCGCAACACGGTGTTTCGCAGCCTATTATTACGAACGTAATGATAATATTTCCACTTATGTTTGAGAAAGCTTCATTTAAGAATAAGAATAAGAATAAGAATAAGAATAATTTATTTATAATAAAATAGGTAGGCAATCACAAAGGTGTCCGGTAAGCACCAAACTAGGCTGAGCCTGTATCTTGGGGCTTACAAAAGAGTAGGTAACATACGGTAACTAAACCTAATTAAAATGATGTGTGAAAGAGGGTGATAAGGTGTATGCTTTTAGGGTGTGTATATGTGTGTGTGTGTGTGTGTGTGTGTGTGTGTGTGTGTGTGTGTGTGTGTGTGAAAGGTGTAGGAGAGCGAGTAAGGACTAGATGATGACAGACCTAAACATAAGAACGTATTATATTTTCCGTATCATTGTAGGATAGGGTCACAAACCATTTTTTGAGTTTAGATTTAACATTTGATAAAGTACACGTTTTTAGATCGATAATTTTGCAAACAGAGTTATATATAAATGGGTGCATATGGGAAGCAAACCTCTTGGCGTGAGATGTATGGACAGCAGGTACCGGGACTCTATATATACGTCTGCTCAAAATGAGGTCTCTTACCGGTAAATTTGTAATACTTTTATGAACTCTACACACTGCGCTGAAAATAAATAATTGTCTGACTCTGAGGATCCCCGTTTCATTATACAGCAAGTCGGTAGGAAATCTAAAAGGTTTTCTTAGCATGACTTTGATGACAGCACGTTGCGCACGCTCTAGTTCTAGGAGTGCCGTCTTACCTGCGCTGCCCCAGACTGCAATACAATATTGTATAACAGATTGGCACAGGGCATGGTAGACAACGCGAAGGACACTTAGAGGTGAACAGTCCCGCAGCCGTTTCACTAAATAAATCAGTTTTCTCACTTTTTTGGATAGACTAGTCAAGTGTTGTTTAAAAGAAAGGTGTTCATCAACGATAAGGCCCAGATACTTGACGGTGTAGCATCTACTTATGGACCCACATGAGCAGTTTAAGTTATTTGTGTCGCAGGAATGTAACTTTAAGTGGTATGTGAGCGGAGCAGAGGAGACTGATGTCTTTGAGAATGGGATGTGATAGCTTTTGTTCATATTTAGAGTGAGAAGATTGCGATCCAACCATTTCGATACTAATGATAGTCCTGCCTCAGCTGACAAGTATGTTTCCTCCCATTTGAAATATATAAAAAATGTTTTCGAACATGCGCCGACATATTGCCATTAAAATTTAACGTTATTAATAAAGTTCAATTTCTAAAAAAAATTGATCAACATTGGCAATTTATGTTGTAGGTATATACTATATAGTTTGATTCAGAAACCATTACATTTTTAGGATTGTTACCCATTAAAATGATGTTAGTTTATTAAGTAAATCTGGGGGCACGGCAGTGCACCCGCCAAGTCGAGCAAAAAAAGAGGCCGTACCATCCTTTTTTCGAAGCGATTCAGGCCATTTTCGACGTCCTGTAATTTTGTGCTGGCTGAAGCTAAAACCCTGAATTTTCAGTAATATGGCTAAACATGCTTAAGATATATTCTTAAAAAACATTCAATTTGAACTAGTAGTTTAAGAATTATTGTACGTCAAAGTTCCTTATTTTCGACACTGACACACTCACTCACTCACTCACTCACCTACGATCATCATAATTCTAAGGTACTTCTAGTATATCCACAAGCTTCAAATTTTAAATATAAGTAGTTTTTAAATTTAATTTTAAAACCTAAAAATATTGCAATATCAGTCACGTTTTAAAGATCTAAGAACTGCATAAGTAAGTTTGTAATCCCATATAAATATTTGCTATTACAAAGTTACTGTTGCAGTTCCTACAAATAGTAGGTAGTAAAGTAAAGGCACACTACGATGTACGATGTGAGTATGAATGAAGATGTGTTTCTTTATGATATGTGTATACATAGTATGAGTACCCGAAAAGAAGGACTGTCTACAAAAAGAGATGAGATCCCATCAAAAACATTACATGTAAAAAGGTGCAAGTCTCGCAACGCTTCTACTACAAAAAAGTTTTGAGATGTAATGTGAAACCAAGTCGGTTATTTTAATCAGTGCCAGGGGGTGTTAAAACTGTATCAAATATATATCTTTAATTTGTAATACATATAATGACTTGGCAATCGCACGGCTGCAAACAAAAGGTTAGTTAATACGAGTATAGCGCCAACTGCACGCCTCTGGGCTGTATCTTATTCTTTGAACCTCGTGGCGGTGCAGCGATACAAAATTCACGTACGATCGCAGCGAGCGGGGTAAGCGGGTGGTGCGGGTACAGAGCGCTTACGTAGCTCCGCCCTGACGCTCAAGGGCATTGGGCCTTCCAATCGTCTTAACCCCCTTTTTTGACAATAAGCACTTTATGTCGAAAATTTAAAGGGCCGTAATATACTGTAAAACGTCGTTCTATACACGTGCGAATACGTAACTTGCAACAATTTCCAACTTTTCGCAATTGTATCGTAATTTACTATTATATATATCATATATGTATATGTATTATGTGTGTGCTTCAAATCTTGTACCTATTTAACTTGAATCTAAACCACTTCCTGGTATCTAATTCAGTTGAAACTTGTCAAACTTTGAGTTCGTCTATAATTCCGATGATAATACAGGAACTGATCTGATGATGTAGTCGGAAGGTGGCCAAAGGCACTTATCGATGGAAAAACAAAGAAATGAGTTTAGGCTCAAATGAGAAGGAGTACAGTTAGCAATAACAGTGTGTCATATATTTTACGGTTTTTGTTTACTAATTTTTATTATTGCAAGCTTTTATTTAGTTTTACCGATCCCGTTACCTGTAATCAAATCTTACAAGCTAAATTAGACGCACTTCCTATTATTCGATTGAACTGAAACCAACTGCACACACTTATGTAAGTCGAGTGACAATGCAGATCTGATGATGGAGACCGGAGGTGGCCATAGCAACTCTGTGATAAAACAACGCAACCTCATTGTATGCGAGTTATTAGTTTTATAAAATTGTCTCGATGAGTATTAGGTTGAAGAAAAGTACAGTCAGCGATAAAAACTTTGATACTTATACCTTGACATAAGTTTTTTTTGTCAAAAACTTTTTTCTTGCAGGTTATTCTCAACAGCGTACCAAGAAAAGGATAGTATTATTATCATCACAATACCCTAGTAAGTTATTTTGGCTTTACAGATATACATATACCTATATCCTAATACTCTGTGAGCTGTACCTATAGCGTGAACCACCATGAGTCCGCAAAAGAATGCTTAGAAAATTTCACAAGGATCGGTTATATTTGCTCTCGATGAAACGGAGACTTTCACTTCTCTCGGTCAACTCTTATTTATTATACCTACCTCTCGCGTCCACAAGGCTCGGAACCGGTTTTTTCTTCATACAAAAAATACCGGTATTACTTCGTTCTTTTTCGTTCTTTGGTTTATTATTTCATTTTTAAAGGGACAATCTAATAATGCAAAGGTGTTATCTAAATACATGATTCATGGCTACGTAAAGAGCATAAAATAATTAAAAATACTGAGCTATTTTGGGTTTTACAAAAAAACTGGTTCCGAGCCCTGCGCGTCCAATGGTTGCGGGGACCCGTGACCGTTCCTTTAACCAGTTACCGCATAGGTACAATACATTGCCATATATGGCGAACATGATATTCAACTCTACTAACAGGCTGTTAAAGTTCAAAAACAAATATTTTTTTATTACATGCGATTACATATTAAGACGGGAGGGGCTTTTGGCTGGGCTTGATTGTAATATAGTTAAAGAGATATGTTTTTTCAGTAATAATTATAAGGCCTTTGTCTTTCAGTACACCTGCATGAAATAAGGTATTTTTCGAGCAAGTGTGATGAAAAATATTTATCACTCCCTACATAGTATAAAACAAAGTCGCTCTCCGCTGTATGTATATCCTTAAGTATGCTTAGATCTTTAAAACTATGCAACGGATCTTGATGCGGTATTTTTTAATAGAGTGATTCAAGAGGACGGTCTATGTATAATTTATTAACCCGTGCGAAGCCGGGGCGGGTCGCTAGTTTATAATGAAATTCTATTTCTCTATTTCAGGGCGAAAACCATTGAAGATCAACGTATCGAGAGTAACTAAATCTCCCTCTACGTAAGTACAGTCTCGCTCCGTGATTGTTACGCCATTTATCTACCTACCTATAGGATCTACCTAAATTGGACATTCCATAGCGTATATTTTTGACTGGTAGAGAATGCCTTGAGGCATTAAGTCCGCCATTTGTACCTTGATGTATTGTGCAACAAAGATTAAAATAAATATATTTGTATATTATATATATCGTTGTCTAGGTACCCACACCACAAGCCTTCTTGAGCTAACTGTGGGACTTTAATAAGTTAATTTGTGTAAGAATGTCCTATAATATTTATTTATTTATTATTAATTAGGATAAAAAAAGAAAAATATTTGGCGCAAAAATAAAATCTACGAGACAGTGCACTATCCCACTAACCCGGGGTTAACCGGTTAAACCTGGAGTTACCATGGTTATCAGTACAATTATCAGCTTGAACGTTTTGCGCACTAGGGATGTTACTCTGTCGGCACACAACACTAACGATATTATATTATCGACTGTCCATATCATCATTTTATTCGTTTCCGCTTACATTAAAATACTAATGACTGGATTCGATGTGGATGGGACGTCGGAGCTAAATCCTAAAATTTAAATACTTACTTGCGCGATTAAGGGTGAAATCACATCTGTCAGCATCGAGCCGCATTTTATATATGAGAAGTCGCTCGTTAGTATGAATATGCGTACGCATCGGAAAGCTGAAAGCATGCGTACGCATCTTCATACTAACGAGCAATTTCTCATATATAAAATGCGGCTCGATGCTGACAGATGTGATTCCACCCTAACGCCCGTTTTACAATTGTACAGTCTTATCACTGTACATGCATTTCGGTATCTAATTAGTTGCGCGTACATGTCGTACATGCTAGACGTGATTATAATCCGCATTAGAGTCGCACGTTCTTCACGTCTTGTCGAACAGCAACTCTAACGGCGATCAACGATATAAAACTACTATAGAGGCAGGAGAGCGATAGACGCATCATAGACTCCTGAGAACGAGGGTCAATATAATCATTAACTGTGTACTGTACTTGTAAAATATACATGTTTACCGTGCTGCTCACCACCAGATCACCTACAGCTAATAATGTACCGGCTAACTGGCTGCTACAACAATTTAATAATGTGTAAAAATCGTGAAAGTTTAGGTCAGTGCATTGTTATCTTTTAATTTAAGAAAAGTATTATTTTTCCAGACCAACGTATTACAACCCTAATCCTGGCTACGATGCATACTGGACTGATGGACATTGGATCTTTGGGACTTCCACCACGAAACCTTCCCACACCACTTCCACCAGGACTAGAATACTCGTGTGTAAAAAACCTTGTCCCATTGAGTACCGAAAGTAAGTAATAAATAAATAAAATATTAATAAAAAGCATTTATTTCAGACGTAAAGTCCATCAGGGTTAGTATCATTATTACTAAATTTAAAGTTAGGGTTAATATTATATAAAACTAAAAAATAAAATAACAATATAAAACAAAATTTACTTAACCTATGACCCGGTACATACATAAGGGAGTGGCGCATGCAAAAAAAGCCAGTGCCTCATTAGGGGGCTGTCCCACGCCTCTGATACAATGCCCAGGATTCTATTGGAGCTGCCCCGTATCCTGCTCAGGGTTGAAGCACACCTCTTTCGCATGATGGCATGGAATCCATCTGTTCCGGCATCGGCAAACATCCCCGAGGCGCTACAGAAACGAGGCAACCCCATCAGAACCCTGATGTAGACATTGTTAAGAACATTGGTGAACATCGTTTTCACATGGTCCGATCCGATATGGGATGTATTTGTTTGTATTTGTTTGTTTGTGAGTGACGTACTCAGAATGTGACAAACTCAGAAAGTGACAAACTCAGATTGTGACGTCCTCAGAACGTGATCTAACTCGAAACTGACCACCTAAGAAAGTGACTTACTCCGCCTAAACCAATGTTTTTTTATCCTATTTTTAGCGTGCGCGAAGTATGTGGTCATAGAACGGACTATATAATATGGGATGCGGACACACAACTGCATTCAAAGATGAAAAAATTAAATAGACCTCCGAGTATATACGCTATACCCATCAGACAAGACCCAATGAAATACCATTATGAAACATTTCCTACCTATTGCCAGTTCTTAAGTAGACAATGCCTCGGAAAAACTTGGAACACGAGTAAGTGATACACGAGCGTAATATAATATTAGTTGATAAAGCAAAATAAAACTAATAAGTATGTGAGAACGACCAAAAGTCGGGAAATTCGTAGAACTACAATATTAATGTACTGATTTATACAGAAATCTTTTTTTTTGTAGTCATACACAGATCAACCTGGGCCCAAACTATGCAAAGCTTGTACAGTCGCCATCAGATATATCGGAGCGGCCAAGGTGTTCACAATATCTGAACACGCATTCGTAACGAAAACACAATTCCTCTAATGAGGGCGCCACTGGACGGTCGACGCAGTCTTATGTTGCAGTAGGTTCAGCCAGCAGAGTTAAAAAAAATAGTAGCTTTGTTTCGGATCATAATATACCTACGGTTACCAACAAATTAAGGGGATCCCATGCCCCAATGACCTTCGATCTCAATCTCTTAGTTATCTTATGTTTTTGAAGCTTACCATAATAACAGCAACGGCTTTAACAATATAGTATCCCATATTTACTTCAAAGTTCGAGAATTCTTCTAGATATTTGTATCAAAGATAAACAATTTTAGGCCATTTAACTGGTTTTCTGGCCATAATTTTTGTGTTAGTTAACCCTAGAATGCACACACTTCCACATATGGCACAACCGATATATGTCCGAATTGTGTCAAAAGTGAGGTAGACAGCGACATCTGTTATACTTCTAAGTTACTTTACATACAAGGCTACTTGCAATAGTTCGGCGTGTTGCCGCTAGGCAGCAGTAAATGTCCAGTCGATCGATTAAATTTCGGTAGTCGGTGTTGAAATCTGTTTTGATGACTTTCGAAGTGCGATAAAAAACATTTTAAAGTTAAATAGCAAGAAAAATATATATTTGACTGACCATAAACTGGTCAGTCAGCTCAGTAGCGTAGTCAGGTCAGGTCAGTCAGGTCAGCAGCGTCCCAACCAGTTTGGACTTCTAAATCTCTATGAGTGACCTAGTTTGGGCGCCGTAGGTTAGAACAGGCTGAAATTACTTTTCTTGTATTCTAATAATATGCCTTTATACAAAGATTCAGACCCCGCACTCACAAAAATGTTTGATCTCCATACAAACTTTCAACCCCTTTTTCACCACCTTGAGAGATGAATTTTCAAAAACGCTGAAATTCGTTTTTTTCCCTTTTATTATAAATTATAATACCTTTTTAGGAAGTTTCAAGTTCCTAGCTTACAATAAAATTTGAACCCCAATTATGCCTTAATTCTAAGAAGTTCCAAAGCATTTGTAATAGATTCAAACTTTCAACAACTTTTTACCCCTTTAAGGGGATGAATTTTTAAAAACGCTGAAATTACTTTTCTTGTATTCTAATAATATGTCATTATACAACGATTCAAGTCCCACACTCGCAAATATATTTTATCGCCATACAAACTTTAACCCCTTTTTCACCACCTTGGGGGATATATTTTCAAAAACGCTGAAATCAGTTTTCTTGTTTTTTATTATAATACCATTTTACAAAGTTTCAAATTCCTAGCTTAAAAAAAACTTGTACCTTTCATACCATTTTTAACCACCTTTATAATTTTCCGCCGTTTATAAACGCCACGAAAATTTAGAAACGGCTTCACGTTTGTAAATTGACGTTTGATCGTTGTAATATTTATACCTGCAACAAATTTCTTATCTTTGAAAATGTTAAAATATTATTGCGTAATAATAACGTCAATATCGTTTTCATACTGACATTTAAAATTCAGAGTATTCGGACATCTCTAAAAAATAAAGGATTCTCATTTCTGGTATCAGTCGAGCATTTCATCACATACTCAATACAACTTCATTTATTTATTTTTTGGGGGTGGAACGTGGAACCCGCATGTCGACCGCCATTGCGGAATTTGAAACCATAACGTTTAGGTCTAGATAAAGTGTGTAATGGCAACCATTCAATTTGAGCATAATGTTTATATCAATAAGCAGGCGATATATGAACTTATGAAGTATTCCACCCTGCTATTCACCCTCTTAAGGGATGACTTGACAGTATAGACATAATAGCATACAATCTTATGATGAAACCCTGTAAACATACAAATTACTAATGTGCATTTTAATAAGTAGGTACAAAACATGACTGTAATTATCTCGTTGTAATTATGAAATACAAAGTTTTTTTATCAAAGTACAAAAAGGCTTATATGTCCTGAAATTATCGGACACGAGCGCGTGGAGGGTATTTCATTATCGGTACGAACATGTTTGTAAAGTATGCCACGCCACAACTCGGCCATAAGTAACGGAATTCGTAGCTACATTCTTAATTTTTAACAGAAATAAACGTAATTCATTGATGTTCTGGTCCGAGTACAAATGTAGGAAATGAAATGTGAAATGAAAATTAATTGTTTATCAGTCACCTATCATTTTTAGCTTGGGATTTCCTTCATTTTGGCAAATGTGTGGAAGACCAACAAGCTGCTTGGAGCTTAGAGAATGATACAGAAATTGTCAACCGGAAGAATCGCTTTTTGCGCGAATACAATCTGCACGCATCCAATAATACAGCTGGTTTGATATTGCACGACACCTTGCATTTTGTGACTATGCGCTGAAACTTGGCAAATGATTTCTTGTTCCTGCTCCATACATTTTTTTTTGAAAAAAAAAATCGTAACTCGACTATTTTCATTCCAAATCGTCTAAAATTCGTAGGTTACCGTAACAATGCTGGGAAAAACCTATTTCAATCAAAAAACATAAAAATAACAACTTCGGTTTTTATGTCAATGACAGCCGAATTTCAGCCCAGTGTCAGTGTGGTCGTCCGCCCGGTCCTCCGCCGAGTTACGCCAAGCCTTCCCCTCCCGCAGCCCCGCTTCATCGCTACGCGCACATGGGAGCCGCATCGATGCCGCGGAGTAACGCTACGTCTTACGTAGGCGAACAACGCGCGAACGCCGCGCGGCCGCCGCGCCGCTTCGCGTCTAAATCGCTCACGTACGAGTAGGACATTACCTATACGTATCAACGGTTTGTTTCATCCTCGCCGCGCCGCGCCGCCACCGCGCCGCCGCCTAGCCGCGCCGCGCCGCGCCGCGCCGCGCCGCGCCGCGTTCGCGCGTTGTCCGCCTACGTAAGCCGTAGCGTAACAATCCTTCGTGATGCTTCAAGGTCATTTTGTAGCATTCAAATTTATACCTTAAGATAATTGAAATAGGGAAGAATATACATTGATAAATGTAAAGTGATCTGCCCTGCGCTCCGCCGGTTTGCGCAGGCCTTAAATGTGCGGTGGCTCTCGATGGCGCATAGTCAGAAAATACAAGGTTCCCATACAACGGCGTGCACTATCGAACCAGCTAATATATTATATAACCCACACAAACATCACAGGTGAGTACCATCGCCCACACTGTTAACTGTACCTACATCGGTGGACAATAGGGCCACCCCACATTTAGCGTCTTTCGAGCGTCTGCGTCTACCGGCGTCTGGTCAGCGCTATGGAAAATGACGTCGCTGCGCAGTTGCGTCGACGTTGCGTCGAGCAGCGGCCATATAGGCGGGTCAGCACAGTTCATAATGTATGAGAGCTCTACATGAATTCTCACACTAGAGATTTTTTGAGATGTGATAACCTATGTTGCAAATACTATATTTTTAAAAAAATCTCCACAAAATATGTCACATGGTTTTAATAAATCCAAACTATTATTAAAATAGAAAAAATATATCAAAACATGAATCCGACACTCGAGATTTTTTAATATGCAGTTCTCAAACATATACTCATTATGTATTTATATTTTCTCCCAGCTTGACACCAAAACCAGCTCCCAATAATTTTCTTTATTAAAAATATTTTTTTATATAAAAATAACAACTATGTGTACATAACAATTACATGTTAATTAAGCTCTGTATATTTACTATATCCTACAAAAAAATCTCTCACGTAAATTAATCCATTTAATTACTATTAACCATTTTCGTTTTGAAAATGTTTTCGTTGCTTCGAGAAAATGGACAGTGGGTTTGTTTTTCACTTTCTCAAATCTCTTTCTCATGTTAGTGTAACAACAAAAAATCTCCCACGTATATGTAATATTGTATGGAATAAAACCATTATTAAATCATCCAAGCTATTTAAATTACCCTAAATGGCGGATACTGATTCACTGTAGAGAACGTTTTATCGACTTCCATATCTCCGTCTCACTTCAATGTTCGCGGCAGACGATTGTTCCGCTTCAACAGCCGAGAGTTCGCGATCCGGTCGACCGTTAATTTTCCCATGACTATCTTACCCAGTTTCATCGGTATGCGTTGCGCGCTTACTTAACACACCTCAGGCCAAGCTCCTATAAAACGCGCAATGCATGCATGCATTGCGGTATCTCCTAAACGTCACATATGTCAGCTATGAGGCTATGACATGGCTATGACAGACTGTGGCAGTTAGTTCCAAACAAGTATACAGACTTGTCTACCCACCATAAAGTTTAGCGTAAAGAGAATATATCACTCCTTAGTGAAAAACCATACGGTTTGTGCGAAGTTGAGCGTTATGTCAATGCTAATAAAGATGATGGTTTGACTTACGGAAATGAATAATATAATATCATTTTATTTTATATTTCCAATTCCCGTTTCATTTACACCCAATATTAAATCTTTTTCCGTAATAAAATGCGTATATAATTACTGTCAACATCTGTATTTATTTTATTTCTTTAACCCCCGTTATTCATAAACGCGCTACAAACCTCAATTAGCTAATAATAGTAATAATCGTATGTCCTTATCTGTCACTTTAACTTATGTATTTGTAAGTAAGGGATAAACATAATTGAACTAAATCAGGCCCGTAAAGTTTATGAATAAAGTGGTTAATCTTTATTGCACAAAATAAAAACCTTATAGTACAAGAGGCGGACTTAATGCCATAAGGCATTCTCTACCAGTTAACGATGGCTTGTCCTCCGGCCCATTTGATCGATGACCTCCTTTGATTATTTATTTTTAATGGACGCCAAAATCCAGACAGGAACTTCGATTTTGACATTTACCACAGTAATGCAGTCGGTAGCAATGTCGCGCTTCAAAATTGCTGCAGTCGACTGCATTGCTGTAGAAAACGTGAAAAAGGTCATTCAAAGGGTAATAGGGTTATATACACCGCGGGATTTAATAACCCGAAAGATTTAAACCAACGATTTTAGAGCCTAATTAGAGTATATAAAGTTATATAACACATAGTCCAAAAACCCTTAATTTAAGAGATATTAATTATTTAAAACAAATCACAAGTAAAAAAATCTCAATTCTAACACACCCTTATGCGTGACGTAGCCACCAACTAATTTTACACGCAGACGCACTAACTACATGGTTATTAGCCAGTTTCACTTAATTAAGTTTGATATCCTACAAAAAGGTTTCACTACCGAAATTTTGTTCTGTTCTCAATCACGAGAGTACAAACTATTTACCTTTACGATAACTGGCTGATAGTTTGACGAAAATGACGAAATTGATGTCAATAAAATGACATATTTCATATGTCACACAAGATATGCGCAAGATAACATCTTTAAATTTGATTGACTGTAATAAATAAAATTCATTTAGCGGATATTCACTTTGTGTACGGATTTGGAAACCCGAAGAACTATGTGCTTCCGGCACGACGGACCCACTTCAGCCTAGAAGTTCGTAAATTGGCTAGACGAACAATACCCTGAGAGGTGGATTGGCCGTGGAAGCAACGTTCTAACCTGGCCCGCCCGGTCACCCGACTTAACGCCATTGGTTTTTTCTATGGGGAACTCTGAAAGATAAGGAAGGAATACTCAATACCAGTGAACTCTGGAGAAGAATTATTAATAAAAATTCGAACGGCTTCCGAAGAAATAAAGAACACTTTTGTAAACCTAAATAATGAAATCCATTTAAAATTAAATCTTTGTGCTGAAAACGGTGGTACACAGTTCGAAAACCTAATTCATTAAATTAATAAAAAAGCGTAATTGTTTAACATAGTTGTTTATTTTACTTTACTCGATATAAATCAACACATCGAGAATTTAAAATACGTACTGATAAGCATGATCGATATTTTAATAAAAGGTCATTCAAGTAATCATCCCTTTCCAGCTGTAGTATGAGTTAAAACAATAAGAGGCATGATTTCTTTCGGATATAATCATGGTTAATGGCTTTGGTTACCTCACTCAAAGGAAAAGATTTTATCGCAAAGTTTCAACAATAATAACTGCACTGTACCTACTGTTGTAGTAATTAATAAAGTTTTGATACAATTTGTGGTATTTTGAGGTGCCAATCAATTGAAATAATTTCAACGTAAACATGATCCTAGACATAACTTGACAATTCTTGTCATGGAACACATGTCACTGCATTCGCCGTGCATCGTATGATATCGGAGTGATTCATGAAATGTCATGCTCGCTCTCTGTTTCTCTACTTGAGATTAATTAAACTCGCTCACTCTCTGAATAAAGGTTTGTTCACAAAGAAGCGGTAAATTAATATGATTTAATTTGTACTGAAATAGTAGTTTAATTAAAATATATAATTGGACCCATGTTGATATAACATTATTTACTCGTACTGTCGTCAAAAATACGTGGTTTAAATCTTTCGGGTTATTAAATCCCGCGGTGTATAAAATGAAATGATGCATTAATAAAACTTTAGTTAATTAACAATATTATATTAAATCATTAACAACTTTGACAGCACGATCTCTTCGCAGGTAGGTGCTCTACAAGGAGTTTATATTACAACATTATTTCCAAGAAATAATCTCTCATTGTTACGAAAATGTTGGTAGGGTGGCTTTAGGTTACTTTTCGTTCATATCGTCTTGGATATGGGTGAACATGGTGTTAATACACTCAGTATCAATCAACCTGTAAAGATATTGTAGCCTGGCCTTTTCTCGAAAAGTCTTCTAGAAAAATTTACGCTCATGTCGTCTCGGATATGAGTATATTTGGTATCAGTGCATTCAGTATAATATCCTGAACACAAATATATGAGATGACAAGCGCGAAAGTGGTGAGGGTAGTTGCTATGACGCAAAGTTTTTACCATTTTTCTTTTAAACATACCATGTGGGGTACCAAATGAAAGGGCCTTGTGAGTAGATCACAAATATATAACACACTGTAACACTTTTACTACTTAATCCAACAAACTATTTGAAAACGTTCAAAAATTTCACAATGAGTTGAATTCCAACTGCTCTAAATTGACTAAGATAACTTGATCCCAAGTTTCCTTGCAATTATACGTAATCGAGGGCCAGGCTCATACTAGTTCTCATGTCGCGATGCGCTAACGCTAACAAAAACTAAGCGTTACGAATTGCTGACATTTGCTTCTTTTAGTTTCACTCTACTCAAGCATCGGATGACAGGATCGTTGAAAAGGGACAAACATATCCTTTGACGTTACGTTACTCTTCTCGTGAATTGTCAAATTTTAAAATTCGAAATTAGCTTTGGAATTTGTCCGGGTGGCTATTCGAAGTATAACTTGGTGGACGGTACTTACTAACCAAATAAGCTTGAGATCCAGTATCATAGATAGTTGTAAGACTTCAAGGGTCTATTTATATCTGACTGTGCATCCTGTATTCTAAACGTTTTGTGAATAGATATAAAAATTGACACCTATCATTTTTCACATAAACACAGACACTTTATGCATTGAATTATTAAACCTTAACGCAATGCCATAAGTCATAAGGTATATTTTCCTAATATACCTTGATGCTAATTCGAACTTTGTTATAAAAGATGTCATTTTATATAATTCGCGCGTGTATTTCACTCGTACTAGATGAAATATGTATTGGTGCGAGCGAGACGGTTGGGCGAATGATAACAAAATGATATCTTTTTGACATCTTAAACAAAGTTTGACTTGGCCTCTGTGGAAGCCTGGAAATACAGCATACTTCATTGACTTTTTATGCTGGAAATTGATTTAATAATTGCGAGAAAAATAAGTATGTTATTCTTCAATAACTTGTACAGTTACTGTCAAAAAACTAGAAATGTCCATTAATTGTGTAGAACATTATTAGCTGTTTGTTTCCAATATCATGCTGCTATTCTGCGAATATAGCAGTTCCTCAGGCAGATAAATTAAACATGATCGAAACAAATACTATTAACCACAATAGTAAACTTTTCTCTCAGTGTGGGATATTCTCGGTCATGAAAAACTTACAAAGTTATTGTTTTTTTCATTAAATCTATAATTAATATTATTGTCGGGAGAAATTCTGACCGTGTAGTCGTGTAAGCTTCATAGCCCATTCTTCAAAAAATCTCTAGTGTGAAATTACTGTTTAGGTAGTATAAAATATAAAATAAAAAAAATGTTATTTCTCAAAAACGGGAACAGATATCAAGTTGTTAATTCGCAGCCGGGTAGTCAATATGATATATAATTCACCCGTGTAGAAACATTTGACTGTGCAATTAATGTAACTTTAACTTTATATTGACTCCACTAATAGAGTTGTAGACGCCGACGCTCGAAAGACGCTAGATGTGGGGTGGCCCATACGGGCATAAGCCTTCTGTAATAAGGTCCACCGACGTAGTGTTGATGTTTTTACCGAGCGTTAGGATGGATTTATTTTCGTTTATAATTTCTAAAAAAATTTCATGTTAAGTTTTTTAAAGAAAAAGTTGTACAACTTTGAATTTCAAAATTAATCAATGTAACCGTAAGGTATACTTACTTTAAAATAAAGTCATTAAAATAACCTATCCTCCTAGGATAGGCGGCCGCTTTTCATACAAACGTGGTCCCATTTTCCTCCTTGGATATTACATTATGGAAAATATTTTAACACAATCTAATATCGTACATAATTGACCATAACTATGCCCCTTCATTTGACTTTTTTAGATTTTATTTATTATAGGAGTTAAGAGTAGAAAACAAATTACATACCTAGGTATAATTTTTTCAAAGCTAACTTTTATAATAACAAAGAAATCGAATTAAACCAAAAACAAAGGAGCAAGCTGTGGTTAATATACAACAAATTTATATTTTCTAAAATCATCGATATTAAACTTTCGTGAGACATATTTTAAACTGTTTATACGACAACGGTTTCACTCACTTGAATTTTTAGTCGCTATTGGCGACATGTTTCGGGCCCTTCGGGGGTCCTTCCTCAGGCTCGAGTGCTCGAGTGCCTGAGGAAGGACCCCCGAAGGGCCCGAAACATGTCGCCAATAGCGACTAAAAATTCAAGTGAGTCAAACCGTTGTCGTATAAACAGTTTATTTTCTAAAATATTCATATAGACGAGAGAAGAGACGCTTTCCAGATAGATTTACGTACATTGACTCGCATGTCGCTATCTCTGTTGCACGCGCATAATTATATTGCTGTTAAACTCGCACAGTGACATTGAGAACCGGCATCATGAGCGACAGCTATATGTTAGTTTGATTTGATATTTACGGCTTAGTTGTATTTTATAATTATTGATGTGTTTTTTTTTTGCTGTATGTAAATTCCATATTGACGTGTAAAAGTGCCCTTGTGGCCTATTTGCTGAATAAATGTTGATATTTGATATTTGATATTTGACAGCAGAGATAGCAACACGCGGGTCGACGGAGATCCTATCTGGAAAGCGTCTCTGCTTTATGGCTCCTCTACACGATGGGCCAACGCCGGCCACTCCAAGGGACGCATTTATGCGTTAGAGGAAGCAAGTGATATTGCTATCTCATTCTACCGCATGGCTGCGTCCCATGGAGTGGCCGGCGCTGGCCCAACGTGTAGAGGAGCCATTAGATTATTATCAGAATCGGAAATATTTAATGTGTAAACAGTGTAGGTTCGAGGAGTAAGTATGACATATAGTTGGTCAAACCAATTTGTCAGTCAGTAGGAACCAGGAAAACTATACTCATCCTTTTCTTTTGGGTACTAGTACTAGTGTAAGACAAAGATAGTATGAATGATTCTCTTTGTTGTTTGTTGAAATGAGACAGTCATTTGACAAACTATAGATACAAGATGAGTTGTCAAGGTTTCAGATAATGATATTTCCAAAATTAAAGCGCTTACCGTGTACAAATTGTACAAGTTGCGTTAAGTCGCGACATAGAGAAATATAGTACCGCTACTTGATACTAGATGTCTAGTTAGTCGCGAGTCGCGACAATTGTATTGAACAACAATTTTCAACTAATATTAAAGCAGAAGGAGTTGTAAATACAGTTCCGGCTAATCCCGTTATAATTGTTGAGCATTAGACTTTTGGGTCGGTGCAATATGTCGACTATGAAAATAATAGTTTTTTGTACCAAACCTGATGTATGGAGTGAGCACTCTATGTTTTTTCTCTATGGCCGCGATTAGGCAAGCGAGATATGCACAGCCGTTGTACACATGCGAACTTGGAGGATACAACTAAACGGAGTAGCCATTAACAGGCTTTCCCCTCTGTCGAAAATAGGCGGCCAACGGTCATACACAATGTATGGACTGACGTTTATCTGACATGGCTATTTTTACGTTACGCATACATTCGACGTTCCCCTCCCCCGCAAAAATCGGCAGACTGTTTTGTACAGAAAATTACAGACATGGCGTCTCCGTTTGATTATATCCTCCAAGCATGCTAACGAGCGCGAGCGGGACACACCGAAAGAGAAAAAGACAAGCTTACTTATGTTTAACAAGTATGATAAAGATGAATGCTATGATGTATCAATGTCATATTTTGTTGTCTGTGAAAACTTGTCAAAAAACAGTTTATATAAGGTATAGTGTGTATAAGTTACTCTATGGTATACTTACGTCGCTAGTGCTGCACTCTGGCGGCAAAACATTGCAGTAATACTCCCTATTGTGATCTAGTGTACTTATGCGTTGCTTTTTTGTTATGTTGTGTGAAAATTTCGTGGAAATGTTGTTAATCTAAAGGGGCCCACTGATTAACAGTCCGCCGGACCGTATCGGCCTGTCAGTTAGAACAAAAATTGGACAGTTCCGAACAACTGACAGGCCGATACCGTCCGGCGGACTGTTAATCAGTGGGCCTCTTGAGTAAATACATTTACAGTCCTTTTTGCAACATGAATAATGAAAATAGTTGGTGCGAGACGGGAGGAGCTGCGGTTGTCCAGACGTGGGTGCCTTTGTTTGTTTACAGAAGCTAAGATGAGCTGCATATTTACTGGTTGCCATCAGACCAGACTGTGACTGGAAGTTGGAAATCGCGTGAGTTGCTTCCATTCTTTTAAAAATTTGTAACTGTATTGGTTGAGAAGTATTAAAATGGTGTGTTTCTATTTGAAGAACCTAAAAGGTGGCTTTAACCCCATCGAAGCCGAAATAATCCTTCTGTAGTCATTTGTATTTCTCTACGTAGGTATACTGCTTTTGGTTTTATGACATTGTGATCTAGTGTACCTATGCGTTGCTTTTTTGTTATGTTGTGTGAAAATTTCGTGGAAATGTTGTTAATCTAAAGGGACCCACTGATTAACAGTCCGCCGGACCGTATCGGCCTGTCAGTTAGAACAAAAATTGGACAGTTCCGAACAACTGACAAATACATTTACAGTCCTTTTTGCAACATGAAGAATGAAAATAGTTGGTGCGAGACGGGAGGAGCTGCGGTTGTCCAGACGTGGGTGCCTTTGTTTGTTTACAGAAGCTAAGATGAGCTGCATATTTACTGGTTGCCATCAGACCAGACTGTGACTGGAAGTTGGAAATCGCGTGAGTTGCTTCCATTCTTTTAAAAATTTGTAACTGTATTGGTTGAGAAGTGTTAAAATGGTGTGTTTCTATTTGAAGAACCTAAAAGGTGGCTTTAACCTGTAGTCATTTGTATTTCTCTACGTAGGTATACTGCTTTTGGTTTTATGACATTGACATGAGGAGACAAAACGTGAAGTTGACTCCCCTTTCATACCATTGAGAACAGTTTAGTTGAGAGGTTCATCACATGAGTTGGCGGTCGCAAACGGTTGAGTTGTGCAGAGGGCGTTTGAGGGCTGGGTGCTGGAGGGCATAGTCCTATTCGTAACTGAATAGTCAGAGGGGTTTCGGACCGGCGATGAGGTTAGCTGTGTGTTGGAATCAATCTTGGTTTAAAGCCAACTAAGCCAAGTTGTTGGTACTGTTATTTAGAAGGTGGTGCTGAACTTGTTCATTCACAACAATGATCTTGTGCGTGTTATTGAAAGAGTTGAGTTGAGTTGCCTGTCAGTATTCAAAAGTTATGGAAGAACTTACTTTGGTGAGGTAGGCCGAGCAATGAGCTTAGATACCTCAGATTGTTATATTCTGTCCGCAGATGTATGCAGTGGCGCCTACATGTCAGGATGCCGTGGTGGTGCAGATGAACTGCGCGCTACAGTCATTTTTTGAAGAAGAAGAAATCTGATCTTCGCTTTTAGTCTATACCAGTGACAAAGGGATATAATGTACGCAGGGGCGCGTACAATGTCAGGGTTGGTTGTGTCGGCGAACGGCTGAATTGTGCCATCTATTGCCTTCCTTTAACAAATACCTTTGACAAATAGAGCAAACTAGGGTGCTACGTACACCTGGGTAGCGTGCGGCGTAGTTCCGCCATGGCGTCATAGAGTGCGCTGTCAAAACAAATGAGATCCAAAACAATTATGAAGTTATGCTGTCAATCAATCTTCAGATTAGAACGAACGGGAGAAGATGACGTCTGTGGCGGTTCCTGGGTCTAATCCACTGGTTTGCTTTGGATAAGAAGTGTGACGTGTGCTATGATTTGTAATCAGTCTTGTCCAGTAAAGACTGTGAGTGAATACCGCATTTCATTAAAAAGCCCTCGTCATCCACGATTGAAGGTCCTGATGTACTCCGGATAGTATGATACGCCCATGAGCCACGATTCCCGACATATTTATATATTGACGACGTAAATATGTATAACAAAAAGTCTAGCAAATCAATATTTTTTCAGTTAGTTGCATTAAAATATTCGGCGATTAAATCCGACTAGCATAATTCTAAAAGTTCATACTAGGTAGAGTAAGACCAAGGAAAGTCTGCAGCTCTAGATTAAAAGTAGTTTTTAAAAATCGGTCTATGAAAAAATTAAGCTGTGCATTATGGTTTAAATAAATTTAATTCCAACAATAGGTGTCACTATTAATATGTAGGTATACTATACATACTAATATTGATAAATAATATTGGAGGAATGTGACATTTGGCTTCATCAAAATTATTGAGCTTTTGAAATATCCGCGACGGCCTAGTGGTAAATAGGTACAGCTTAGAAAGCCTACCGCGAACACCGAAGTTCGCAAATTGCTGCAAACTGAGAAAGATGCCCTTTCTCTTTTACTCCCATTAAGGCGTAGATAGATTAACAGAGAAATTGCCCGCAATTAGCGAACTATGGTTTTTGGAAAAACGAAATAAAGCATTAAAACAATAAACGTTATATTAAATATAAATTTAAGCTTTAACTAGTAGGTACCCATGCCGTGAGCATAAGCATGGAGATTGTGGGAGGGTGTGGCTAGTACCAATGAGTTTCTCGAAATGTTAGAGGAAGTTCATAAGGTAAGTATGCCTATACCTATTAGGTGTGTTCAATTTGCTGTGAAACCTTAGTCTAATCCAATATTATATTATCTACATGGTGCTAACTGCAAGTAAGTATTAAGATGTATCAGTCCACTTAGCCGTCATCAACTCCAAATTTTGTAAACATTGTCGTTTTTGAGCTTGAATCGCCTTGCTCTGATTATTTACTAGTGTAAAATTATTCGTCATGCGGAAAAATAACTACCGCACGCCGGTTTTGTAAGGTTTCACCATGTTTTTTCCGTTCATGACAAAACACAACGAATATTTAAACGATTTTGACAAACACATACCATAGTGAATGACGTTTACTGACTGCTAAAAAACATTGCCATATATAGTTTTTTAATTCGTTGCCAAATTATCAAAATCAAATTATTGCGCTGCAGACTTTCTTTGGTCTTACTCTATTATGTCTTTGCAGTTGTCATGTTTTTTACGCCCTTTTAATAAACCACAAAATGCACTTTGTAAAACATTTTCGTAAATCTTAGCAAACTATTATAATAAAAGTTACATACTTATACCATATACATAATACATTACATTTTATATAATGTACGCTAAGAATATAGAGTTAACCCCTTACTTCTGTCATAAATAAAAAGTATTTGGTTAAAAATTTACTTTAATAATTATCAATAGAGTTGGAAAACAACCATATAGGGCTGCGCATGCGGTAAAGGTAGATCAAGTTTAAGTTACATATCAACTACCTAGCTTACATATAAACATAAAGGAGCCTCGTCTGCCAACAAACCACTCTGTGGTTTGGCAGAAGAAGAATGTAATTACGAGGGGTGTTCAAAATATTCTCGGTATGAGAATGAAAACAAACAAGTACGAAAAGTTTGATATTTTTATTTTTCAATATACTCCCCCCCTATGTTCATACACTTAAAAGATCGATCAATTATTTTTTTTAATCCCTCGTAAAAATATTTTTTATCTTTCGTGTAAAAATGCTCCTCCACTGCCGCCTTCAATGCTTCATCGTCAGAAAATTTATTTCCACGCAGATCCTTTTTAAGATTGGGGAGCAAAAAGAAGTCGCTGGGGGCTAAGTCCGGACTATACGGTGGGTGAGTAATAGTTTTAAACCCACATTCAACAATAGCTGCCTTGGCAATATGAGCAGTATGGACGGGGGCGTTGTCATGCAGAAGCAGAATACCTTTCGTTAACTTTCCTCGCCTCTTTTCTTTAATTACATCCTTTAATTGACGTAGAATGTTAGCGTAGTACTGTCCTGTGATATTTACACCTTTTTCTTTATAATCGATTAGTAATACTCCTTCACAATCCCAAAATATCGCGGCCATGACCTTGCCAGCTGAAGGGATGACCTTGAACTTCTTGGGATGAGCTGAACCCTTAATGTGCCACTGCATGGACTCTTGTTTACTCTCTGGGTCATAATGATGAACCCAGGTTTCATCTCCAGTAACTATTCTTTGCAGCACCTCATCAGGATTTTCACCGCACAGGTCAATAAAATCGGAACAACAAGCTACACGCATGTCTTTTTGAAGCCGAGTCAGCATTCGCGGAACCCATCTTGCACTTACTTTTGACATATTAAGATGGTCATGTATAATATCATGTACGGTACCAATAGAGAGATTGGTTACTTGTGCTATAGATTTTACCTTCACTCGACCATCTTCCAATATAAGTTTTTCCACTTTATCAATATTTTCTTGTGAAGTAGCTACTACAGGCCGGCCAGGTCTAGGGTCATCTTCAATACTCTCCCTTCCGCGTTTAAACTCGCTTGACCACTTTTGAATGGTAGATAAAGAAGGAGCAGACTCACGGTAAACACAATCCATTTCCTCTTTTATGGTTTTTTGATTTTTACCCTGTTTTGTCAAGAATTTTATCACGCATCGATGTTCTAATTTAGTTAACATTGTCAATTCGCACATGATGTTCATGTTTGTTCAGCAATTGCAGAAAAACAAAAGACTATCTCGGTTCGAATTATACTTTTTTTTAATGTCAATGAATAAACCTTAGCGGCCAGTAACGAAAGAAATTTTAGAAGAGGTCGTAAGATATCAATACCGAGAATATTTTGAACGCCCCTCGTACTTGTAAGCAAGATTTGTGAATAAACGTTTATTTTTTTATTTTTTTTACATAAATTACATGTTATTACATTACATTTACGTGGGCTTTCATAATATTACATGTTACTATTAATTTTTGTCTATGTTTATGACTCCTTTTTTTGTTTTGTCTGTTTTCTTAATTATTTTTCTTGTATATTTTTGTATTCTCTGTTTTCTTAATTATTCCTTTTGTGTATCTTTGTAGTGTTTTAATATGTTGCTTTATGTGTTATCTGTCGCGGCATCACCGAATGGGCCCTAGGAAGACTGGAGCGCTGGCTTTATAGCTAGCATTATGCTGAGTTGGGTCCATTTCGTGATGCACACTTATTGATTTCTTTTTTTATTGCTGTTGTTGCTGTGTGTACATGTCCGTACATGTTTTGTGATCGTCACGAATAAAAATATTTTATCTAATATTATCTTATCTTATAACTCGATGGTTTTACGAGGCGAAGTCATTTTTGTCGTAAAATTAAAACGAGCGTGTCGCCGTCCGTGATGACTTGATGAGCGCGTATGTGGCAGCCTATTGGCTTATGCACGTTCCACGGTGCGCGACGTGTAGATATAAATCCAAGGTCGCACGGGGAGTTCCACAGGCCTGCCACTATTTGCCAATACAGAAATTAAAATTAAAATTAAAATTTAAAATTATTTATTTCATGTGATTTAAATACACACATAGCTATATACCTACAACAATAAACATACAAGAATTACACATAAACACAACATATACACACTAAAATTGACAAATAGATATAATAGATATAATAATACAGTGGTAGCCAAACCCTTAATTTTTGCTACCACTGTATCACACTTGTAGGAGAATGTAGTCCTACACAGTGGAGCATTATGGGACAGTCTGTTTTCTCCGCTATCATTCTCAAGATGGTGTTGGAATCGTCCCTCACCCGGCGCAGGGATGCGGCGCGCCCATGCAAGGTCGCCTGAAAACAATCGACGCCCGCCTCCGCAAACATCCCTGATGCGCTACAGAAGCGAGGCAGTCCCATCATCACCCGGAACGCGTTATTATAAACTCGAAGGGTCCTATAGGCCCGTTGCGAATACTGAACCCAAAGGCTGCAGGTATACAGGGAAGTACAGAACGCAGAAATGATCTTCTACACTAAGCTGTTGCACCACTTAACTAGACGGAGGTACTGCTCTCGCCATGCAACTTAAACAGCGATGTCCTCATAAATGCAGAACTAAGACGGCGTTAAGCTAGATTTAACCAAATAATAAGAAAGGTTCGAGAAAGCCCACGCCCTAAAGTAAAATATTTTGCAGCCTTTAGAATTCCTTTATACTTACTACCTAAGGTAAACGTACTAGTGCTCGACATGCTAATGCCCAATAGATGACACTCTGCTGTCACCTCTATTGACAATGACTTAAGTTTTAAGATGACATGTACTGGGACCGCGTCGAGCACCAGTACGTTTACCTTATTTCAGTTTAATTTAAAAATAAATTAATTATTTGTCCAAAATTGTATTATTGATACAAGCTTATATCGCCAGCTGTGCTGAAGTGCTTGGTCTCATTGGAAGGTTAGAACAGGTCGCACAACTTCTAAGTGTATATCCTTTAAGATATTTGCTAAAACCTATCGAAATCTTATCAGCAACATAAAAGGTTAGCTATAATTTAAATATCACGAACAGACAAATTGAATAAAACTGCTAACCTACTACTGCAAACCCAGGCACGTTCTTAACGCTCTTATTCAGTTTCAGTCCGTGGGCGTATTCAGATACCGACATGCAATACCAATTCAACATTCTTTCTCAAGAGCCATGCAACGCCAACGCACGCTCGAAGCTAAAGCCGATCGCCATGCATTGCTGCAGTGAGTTCAGTACCTCTAGTGTAAATTACATTCAATAGCGTGACGTCATTTTGTATGGGATTTTGAGTTTCCAAAATACAATAACAGATATAACGCAAACGCGAACGCACGTCACGCTATCGAATGAAATTTACGCTAGAGGTTCTGTCGGCCTAGCCAAGGTGACAATCGCTTGCCATCGAATCGCTTTGTATCACTCTTCCAGATCAGTGAGACAGTGACATGGCGACCACTGAAACTGTAATGTAGAAGGAAACCAATACTCTACCAATATTATTTCCTATCGACAAATGAACCTTCTAAAATGATGTCCCAGTATCAGTGGATAATCCTGTTTACTTAGTTTAAATGGATCAACCCCATTCCCGGTGACTCGTTGGGTGACTAATCTGGAAATTTGCATTAATGTGAAAGTGATAAGTGGCGTATTCGAAGAGAGACCTACTGCCGTATTCGAACTTCAAGATATTCACAAGAGACGACACGTACTAGATCCATTCTAGATACGTTATAGTTTAGATTTCAACTAGTTCTCTTTTGCAGCGCAATTCGAGCAACCAATGTCACTTTTACGTTAGATAGAGTTAGATATCTTTTAGATGTGAATTGTATCTTTAAGCCATATCTTGTAAAAATCGTTCAAGAGTATCTCCAGAATCGCGCAAATGTCAATTTTGACAGGTTAGATCTTAAACATATCGTTATCGTATCTTGGCGATGTCTATAAGATATCAAACAGATGTCTATTGCAAAATCCGAATCGGGCCCCTATGCTCAGCAGTGGACGATAAAAGGCTGATATGATGATGATGATGAATGTGAAAGTGCGATATAAGGTCAATGTGGAGAATATCGACCATAATGCCCCAGTGATACCCACACCACGCTGCTCCTCATGCTGCTCTTCGGGCTGCCACGATGTTGCCCTCTCTCTCTCTCTCTAGCCACACACTACGCTATACAGGGTGGCGCATTCAGATCGGTCAGTATGGGAAAATCTGAAACTATAAGACATACGACGATCTCTTCTTAGGAACCATGTCATCGATTTTAGTAACAAGAAAAACTGCATTCGACATTTAAATAAAATGTGTACTCAGCTCGGGAATCGAACCCGGACGTTTTGAAAAAAAAAAATCTAAAATTATTTCTATTTAGATATCGATTGTGTAGGTCTTAAGCAGTAAATGTTACTATGAAACATGATGTCTGAAATGAATAAAATGCATTGTTTTCATATCCTTTAATTTATTTTAGTATGTTTTCGAAATGGCCACCATTTTTTTCAATACATTTTACATAAAAAAAATTTAAATGTATGAATGCAGTTTTTCTTGTTACTAAAATCGATGACATGGTTCCTAAGAAGAGATCGTCGTATGTCTTATAGTTTCAGATTTTCCCATACTGACCGATCTAAATGCGCCACCCTGTATACTCGCACATTTAATCGCGACGCTTCACACTAGTTATTGCCGGGCCTTTAATTAGCTTTCTTTACTTTCCAAAATTCTTATGTGCCCAGGGACCCCAGCATAGTTTAAGACGGCCCTAGCTCCGTAGCTAACATGCCAATCGCTAACGCTCCGTAGCGAACGAAACGCAACTGTTACTGTCACACTAATATGGCAGAGTGATAAAGAGACACGAAGCGATTCGATGGCGAAGCGATAGCGATTGTCACATTGGCTAGGCCGTCTGGCCGGGAGTCGTTCATAATAGTGACCAACTTTAAAACCACTTGTCACTTTCAGGGTATGTACCGCTTGATGAACACCACGCTGCCCTCCGAGAACCTCCCCAACTTTCTGCCGTTCCACAAAGGGAAGGTCGAGATGATTTTCAACCAGCTGCCCACGCAAGATGTAGTTGCGACCGTAATATCTACCACTATTACACTCTAGTTTGCTCACTGTTCTGACCAAGCCAAAATAACTCTGTTCAAGGCGTACTGTCAGGCGTTTTACACTAGTCAGCTGTGGTACCATTTCACGAAACGATCGTTCAACAGACTCCGAGTTTCGTTTCGTGCAATGTTACGGCTACCGTGGCGGTGTAGTGCGTCTGGTATGTTCGCCGAGAACAGAGTAGATGACTTTTACGCTATAATGCGTAAAAGGCACTGGTCGTTTGTCGGGAGAGTGAGTGAATCGACGAACAGCATTGTTAATGTAGTGTACACAACCTGCTACTGTCTGCTCATACAGTAGCAGGTTGTGTGCAGATTTCAGCCGCACCTAATAATTATTAGGTACCTACTTGTTTAGTTTTAGTTTTAGTATACCTAGCTTTAATTTTATTGTATTATTGTAAAATGTAATGGGTTTATACCTAAATAAATAACATTTTTTTTTATTACCATTAAGAAGTAATGACAATGTGGAGAATACCTACCGGAAGACTGTCTACAAGATACAACATACTCCACTTATAAAAAGTCAGTAGAGCGGAAGGAGCGGGTCTTCTTTTTAGAGTTACGTACCAAAAAGGTACAAAAGGAACCCTTATGGTGCGACTTTGTCCATCCGTCCGTCTGTCACATTGCTAAACTACTGAAGTTATCGATTTGAAATTTGGATTGTTTTTGATAGAGAAAAAAAAAAGACTTATGAAGGAAAATGTGAAAAAATACCCCCCCCCCCCCTCTTAACTCCGAAGTTTACCAATGAAAATATATGAAATTTTTACATAATAATAGTTTTATCATAAATATAATCAGATTTATATCTTGAAAACTTTTTTTTAATTATCAAAATAATTTTCTAATTTTATTTGCAATGCAAGCCCCTTTGCTGGTATTTATTATACTTGAAATATCTATAGTCGGGTCAGCACAGTTCATAATGTATGAGAGCTCTACATGAATTCTCACACCAGAGATTTTTTGACATGTGATAACCTATGTTGCAAATACTATATTAAAAAAAAATCTCCACAAAATATGTCACATGCTTTTAATAAATCCAAACTATTATTAAAATAGAAAAAATATATCAAAACATGAATCCGACACTCGAAAATACCTTCTTTCAAATAAAACAAAAATTGTTGAAATCGGTTCACATGATAAACCAACATACATACCTACAGGTTGCGCAAATTAGCTAGCCAATTTGCCGATAGATGGCGCTGTACACAATTATGCTTAGTATACTTCTCGTCAAAAGTCTTGCGTGATTATAGTTACATGGGAAAATTTTAAGTTTGTTCGGAACCCTCGGTGCGCGAGTTACACGAACTCGCACTTGACCGGTTTTTTTTACTGTGTCTGAGCAACGTGTACAGGAACGTATAAAGTCAATTTTTTTATTCGGTAGACTGAAATGACAGTTCATAGTATGAACATAAAATGTCATTTCATACTATGAAATGTCATTTTAGTCTACCGAATAAAAAAATAGACTTTGGGTACAAATACGTTACAATAGTTCTTGCTCTAAGGCCGTCATCCTAGCAATAAGTTTTATGCCGCTCTCCACATGCCCCTTAAATACCGGGAAACCGCCCATTATTTACATACTTTGATCGAAATCAGGGATATTGCGGAAGCCGATTTTTTGACATCCGCGGATGCGGATGCGGATGCGGATTTTTAAAGGCTCACATCCGCGGATGCGGATGCGGATGTCAAGATAGGTACATAAAAAACGTCAAATATTACATTTTAGTAATTTTTATTTAAAAAAACCGGCCAAGTGCGAGTCGGGCTCGCGTTCCAAGGGCTCCGTACATTAAGTCGCACTCAAGCAGTCGATGCTAAGACGTTCCTGTACCAACCTGTTCCACATCCGCATCCGTATTAAATCCGCATCGATTTTATGCGGATGCGGATGCAGATGCGGATGTTGAAAATAATGCGGAAGTTCCGCGGTTGCGGATATTCGCAACATCCCTGAATTCGAAATCAGCCAACTTTGCAAAACTAACAAAGCAAGTAGTCATATGACTCAAATAGGTTAGTTATTTAACTTATTTAAGGGACCCACTGACAGTTCGCCGGACGGTATCGGCCTGTCAGTTAGAACAAAAAGTTGACAGTTCCGAAAAACTGACAGGCCGACACCATCCTGCGCACTGTTAATAAAACATTTACGCAACATTTATTTATTATAAGTACTGAAATACAAACCAAATCAAACGTATATCAGAGCCCGTACCATGAGACATTGACAGTGTCAAAACTGACATAAGTAAACGCCTTCGAGAACGTAATTTATTTCTATACATCTTGCTTGCACTAAGTAATATGCGAGTCAGTGCCAAACTGGTGGTAGTGGTACTGAGTCTTATAGCTTTAAACGAACAAATCTTGTATACTCTTGTATATATTTCGGGGATCTCGAAAACGCTCGGCGGCGACATTTTCTATATGGAGGTTATCGGTGGCGAAAAATGGATCTAGGTCTTATTTTTGGGAAAACGCACATTTTTGACTTTTTATAATTATGTTTTCTGAGCAACGCTCGGTCTCTCAGATATTGATATTTAAAACCTCTTCTTTTCGAATTTTGAAGTCGGTAATAAAACTCCGCCTCACTGTGGACGCGGCAAGTGTATTGGGTACAATGCCCCAGGCAAGTTTAGGGCTAGGTTTTTGAAGTAATAATTTTGTTATAACACACATCTATATAAAACTCCCAGCCAAATTATTTGTACGATATTAAACACAGTTCGGATTTGTGAATAACAATCACTTTGGAGGTCGTTAAGCATTTTCTAACACAATGCGGGCTCCGTTTTTGATTCGGATCGAAAAACCTGAACTGCAGATTAGCACTTTACACTTTTGTTCTAGTAAAACGTTAGCTCGATCGTACCATCGCCCACACTGTTAACTGGTTTATGGATGCGCCGCCACTGGTACCTATACCTATTCTACATTTTTAGAAGCTTATATTTAATTTGCAATAAACATAATAAATATAAACGTAATTTATTTTAAAACACATAATTCGTGGTTACATTCATATAAAACAAAAACTTAAAAATAGTGATGGTTTACATGTGCCTGAACTAGGATTCCCCGTGTTTCAGGCGTGAAATATGGCAAACATGAACAATGCAAATTAATTTTCACTTACAAAATACACAGTATAATTTAGCAGCTTAATACCATTAAGAAAGAAAAGCATTCTCATCGATAAAAGCTTGTATGAAAAATAAAATTATAAGGTGTAGTTATTCCGTATCGTGAAACGGGTCATACTTAAAGTTTCCCAACAGATAGGTAAGTAGGTATACTGAATATTCCTCGGACGTTTCACAGACAGACACCCCAAACCAATAACAGTGTAGGTCTATATAGACATATAACGTCTGCATTGTAATTCAGTTTATACGTCCGTCGGCCAACTTTGCCGGTCAAGGCAGGTGACGAGTATACTAACATAGCAGCAGTGGTTGTACTCTGTATATTACTACATAGTCATACCTGTATCGTTGTCTATGTCTATAAGTTCATTTTCAACACAAGACTTATTGAGCTTAAATGACTCACGTTAGACCGGACCGTGTCCGGGCCGGAGCTTCCGGCGCTTACTTTTCTATGACAGTTGACACGTGATCACGTGATGCTTTCCATAGAAAACGAACCATAGAACGTGAGTCATCCTTAAGTTGTGTTCCATGATGTAGAAATAGTAAGTATATCAAATCAAATAAAAATATATACCATTCTCACATATTTACGTGCATATGTCATACGTATAATCTTAAACAGTAAGCGCCACTTGCACCATCCCACTAACCCGGAGTTAACTGGTTAAACCGTTAACCCAGTGTCAAATTGTACTGGTAACCATGGTAACTCCAGGTTTAACCGGTTGACCCCGGGTTAGTGAATGGTGCAAGTGGCCCTAAGTATATTTGGCGACAGAATCGCGTGGCTCCTTTGTATTGTCTGCTCTTGTGTCGGATTCGGCAGTTTGCCCCGGTACCTCCGAACGACACCCTCCGGCCAGAAGTCGCCGCACCACAAAAGGGTTGAAGTACACGTAGTGGCGCGATCGAAGCTGGAACACCCTCCGCGTGTAACCAGCTTTCTGGTGTTCATACTCCACAATTTTAGCAGCAGTGGCAGCATGTTTCACGCGTGACAAATATATCCAGCTCCTTACTCGCGGCCCGATTCGGATTTTGTAATAGATATCTATTAGACATCGCCAAGATACGATAACGATATGTTTAAGATCTAACCTGTCAAATTTGACATTTCCGCGATTCTGGAGATACTTCTGAACGATTTCTACAAGATATTACTTAGAGATCTAATTCACATCTAATAGATATCTAACACGATCTATAGTAAAAGTGACATTGGTTGCCCGAATTGCGCTGCAAAAGAGAACTAGTTGAAATCTAAACTATAACGTATCTAGAACAGGGGGGTGTCACTCCGCAGTTTAGGTACATTTGGCCGGCGCGCCCATCGTACAGGCGTATGGCAGTGGGCTGCCGCTCGGCGTGCACGATAGTCGTGTCACGTGGCGCTCGCGCAAAATTGAAAATACACAATGGCTTAGAAACTTACTTCCGCGAGAATCAGACATGCTATCTTCGGATAAAAAATGTATGTTTACATAATCAACGTTTGTAATTCCTGCATATTTATCTTAAAAACAATAAATCAGTGGGTATAGGTATAAAAACTTGTCAAGTGATAACCCCGTGCCGACACTCACAGCTCGGTCATAAAACTGCGGCGCGCAAAGGAGATTCACGGTTCGTGCGCGGTTATAAGTTTCAATTTTGCTTGCAGGCGGTGTAATTTTATACCTAAACCTGACTACTAGTATTATATGATCTGTGACCTGACTTTTGTGAAGGAGTGAATTTTCTGTACGGTAGTACTATTAGTTATTCTGTGTCTAGAATGGATCTAGTACGTGTCGTCTCTTGTGAATATCTTGAAGTTCGAATACGGCAGTCGGTGTAGCAATCCGCAAGCCTGAATTATTTCAACAAATGAAAATATGAACGTTAACTTCACTGTACATTTTTTAAATTGTGTAAATTAGTTAAAAAACAAAACATTTATTTGAGAGAACAAGAGATAACTTGCCAAAAAATCAAAACCTGCGGAAAAGAAAAAAATTAGTTAGCACTTTCACAAATCTTAAAATAGTGAATTCTGGTCCTGACCATATGGCAGTAACAGTATATAACAATTAACCTACCGTCAGAACTAAAACAAAAAAGTTCTTGGTTGGAAACCCATTTTACAATATAAAGGAGTATCTTGATTATAAGTCTTAATATTGTTAATTAAGTCCTAGTTTTTATTAGGGTTCCGTAGCCAAATGGCAAAAAATGGAACCCTTATGGATTCGTCATGTCTGTCTGTCTGTCTGTCCGTCCGTATGTCACAGCCACTTTTTTCCGAAACTCTAAGAACTATACTGTTGAAACTTGGTAAGTAGATGTATTCTGTGAACCGCATTACGATTTTCACACAAAAATAGAAAAAAAACAATAAATTTTGGGGGGGGTGAAAACATTTTTTTGAGTTTCAGTTCTCTAAGTATGGGACTTAGAGAACTGAAACTCAAAAAATTTTTTTCATCAAACCCATACGTGTGGGGTATCTATGGATACGTCTTCAAAAATGATATTGAGGTTTCTAATATCATTTTTTTCTAAACTGAATAGTTTGCGCGAGAGACACTTCCAAAGTGGTAAAATGTGTGTCCCCCCCCCTGTAACTTCTAAAATAAGAGAATGATAAAACTAAAAAAAATATATGATGTACATTACCATGTAAACTTCCACCGAAAATTGGTTTGAACGAGATCTAGTAAGTAGTTTTTTTTAATACGTCATAAATCCCCTAAATACGGAACCCTTCATGGGCGAGTCCGACTCGCACTTGGCCGCTTTTTTTTATTTATTGTTCTTTTTTGTCATGTTTTTGTAGCCACTTAAAAGTAGTTACAGATACATTTTCCGAGAGAAAGTGTATTATCTGTAACTTATTACTGAACTGTGACGCAGTGGGCAAAGTTATGTTCAAGGGCAAAGTTTTATAATTTTACGGTATTTATTTCAATAGCTAAGGATGAATTTGTTTTGTTTCGCATAGCATTCATCTTTATCATACTTGTTAAACATAAGTAAGCTTGTCTCTTTCTCTTTCGGTGTGTCCCGCTCGCGCTCATTAGCATGTGTAGAATTGTACATATCTCGCTTGCCTATTCGCGACTTAACGCAACACATTACATTACCGTGTACATTTGTACACGGTAAGCGCTTTAATTTTGAAAAAAAAAAACATTGTCTGAAATCTTAACAACTCACTAGTTTGTCTAAGGACTCATTTCAACAATAGACAAAGAGAATTATTCATAGGTTAGTATCTTTGTCGTACATTAGTACTACTACCCAAAAGAAAAGGATGAGTATAGTTTTCCTGGTTCCTACTGACTGACAAATTGGTTTGACCAAATATATGTCATACTTACTCCTCGAACCTACATGAACCTACACAGTTTAGACATTAAATAATTCTGATTCTGATTATGATCTAAAGCACAGACGCTTTCCAGATAGATCTCCGTACATCGACCGGCCTGTTGCTATCTCTGTCTGTCCTGCCCATGATGCCGGTTCTCAATGTCACTGTGCGAGCTTGACAGCAATATAATTATGCGCGTGCAACAGAGATAGCAACAGAAAGCGTCTCCTCTTTACATTGAAGACGAAAGGGGGCGATCGCTTCTCCATACAAATGTAGTCCCGATTTTCCTCTCTGGATATGAATATTTTAGAAAATATAACGCAGTTTGTTGTATATATACCTTTGTTTGATTTTATTCGATTTTTTTGTTATTATAAAAGTTAGCATTTTAAAAATTTGTACAGATGGAATTTGTTTTTCACTCTTAACTCTTATAATAAACAAAATCTAAAAAAGTCAAATGAAGGAGCATAGTTATGGTAAATATTTATAAGTACAATATTAGATTGTGTAAAAATATTTTCCATAATATCAATATCTAGGGAGGAAAATAGGGACCACGTTTGTATGAAAATCGGACGCCTATCCTCCTATTTAATTTATAAATTTTTAAAGTACCATAAAACGGGGTTACATTGATTGATTTTGAAATTCAAAGTTGTACCTATAACCTTTTCATTTTTAAATAATAAAATATAAAATCAATAATGTATAATCCACTCAACATGAAGATCTTTTAGAAATGATAAACGAAAATAAATGATCCATACTTACTTGTAATGTAAAAATGTAGAATAGGTAGGTCCTACCGCTCGGTACAAACATCAACCCTCCTAACTTTACGTCAGTGGACTTTATTACAGAAGGCATAAGATCCACCGATGTACAGTACAGTTAACCTTTTCGACGCCGTGTCAAACACAAAAGCTGTCACTCAGACGCCACGTCATTGAACTGTCAAAACTGAAATTGAACTTTATGCATATGTACGTAGGTCTACGTTGCTCTGTGGTCTGTGACCGATTAATCGGTATTTGGCGTTGAACCCACGGTGCGGATATATAGGTCATTGGCGTCCAAAAGGTTAACAGTGTGGGCGATGGTACTCACCTGTGACACGTGTGTGTGTTTTATTGTATGCTTGCAAAAAGCGAGTCTTCCGGTCGACAATGGCGAAATCGTGCTCTAAGCTCCAAGCCGCTTCTTGGTCTTCTACACATTTGCCAAAATGAAGGAACGCCCAAGCTAAAAATTATCTTACACAGATCAACCTAGCCCCAAACTAAGCAAAGCTTGTACTATGGCTGCTAGGCGACGATATACATAATACATAGAAAACACCCATGATTCAGGAATAAATATTTGTGTTCCTCACACAAATTTAAATGCCCTTACCGGGATTCGAACCCAGGACCATTGGCTTCACAGGCAGGGTCACTACCCACTAGACCAGACCGGTCGTCGTTTTCATTTCATTTTCATTTACTTATTACAATCAATTAGCAATAACAGCTAAACCTTGCGTGCTGATTGGCATTATATTAGTATTTAACATGAATTCACTTTTAGTAGAAAAATATACCTATACAATACATAGGTAATTGGAAAGACGAATGAAGCCATTAATGACAATAAATAAAATATAATATAAAATAGGATTGAATCAATACTTAAATTGGTTATATAGCATAATTACTAAAATCTAATATCCTAAGTACCTACGAAATTCCTAAAGACAGAATATCTAAAATCAAAATGTCTAATGTACGAAATTCCTAAAGATACATGTCCTAATACACTTTTAATCGAACGATCTTATTTTCGAAATTTCAATATTTTTAGTAAAAAAATTCAAATGACAATACATACTTTGAAAGTCAATATGTCTACATATTAACTCACATATTGTATAGACGGGTCTAACGCGAAATTTATTCAATTACCTTTATTTACCGACGTTTCGACACAGGTTTCACTGGTCATGGTCGCGGCTAACTGATATCCCAGCAAAATGTCAAAATGTCAATATGTCTAGTACTCAAAATAGCTGTCCTTTAACTCTCAGAATAATACTGCTATTCTGCTTTCTTATTAACTCACAAAGTTTTAAACTTACCGCTATAAGTTATGGATACATATTGTCTCAATGTAAAATAAGTCCTATTTTAATGACATTATGCTTAATTTTCGGTGGATGACTATATTGCGATGTGACTTTTTGTCATAATCTAAATAAAATAGAATCAGAATTTGAAATTCGTCCGGAGGTAATTTGAAAACAGAACGTCACTTCGTACGCACGTACTTCTGGCGGAAATTATATCTTAGAGTTGATAATACCAGTCACATATTTCAATTCATATGGTAAAATTATACATTGTTTGTATGAAATTAAATATTTACCTACTAGTTATGGTGGTATTAACTACTCTATACCTATAGTTTAAGGCTGAAAAGAGGACTACTGTACTCCTTGGGTGTTGGATTGCAACTAAATCAGTAAGACACTGTCATTTTTCTATTACGCGATTACGTCCTATTTGACCCGAAAAACGAAGGTCATTCTGAGAGTTCTGCACGTTCGTTCAAAAACCCTAATGACAGTACTTGGAAACTCAATATTTCCGAGAACATTTCCTTCTTTACCCTGAGTCGACGGAGCGTGGCGCCTATTTCTGGGCGGTTTGCCCTTCGGGTATCTGAAGCTAACGAACCTAATCTACCTACCTATTGATTTAGTGTGACGTCCGTGAAAACATTACACTTTGAGGAAAAAAGCGTAGGTAGGTAGGTTAGGTTCGTTAGGTAGCTTCAGATGCCCGAAGGGCAAACCGCCCAGAAATAGGAGCCCCGCGAAGTGGGGCTCCGTCTAGTTAAGTTGTGAAGGAAATGTTTTTTGAAAAGAAACAGTACGACGGGACCATGGTTTCGTACGGTGGTCTCTTTAAACTAAGGTCAGCTCAACGTAGGACAAATGTCGTTAGAAATTTCGCACTTTATATATTCTAAAATTAGGTCAACTGGACATAGGAAAAAAGGTCATTAGTATTTTCGTGCACTAGGAGTATTGTACTTTAGACATTTAAAACATAGGTTGATTAACCATATGACATGCATCTTTAGGAATTTCGTACATTAGACAATTTTGATTTTCAATGTTTTGTCTTTTGTTTTGTTCTCACTAATCATATTCAAACATATGAAACATAAGTACTGACATCAGCATTGCGATACAGCGAGGAAATGTCGCCAGCATCCTTGGTACAATGCCTCAAGGGCCTATTTTAGATTTAAGCTAGTTTTTAATTTCTTTTAGTAATACACTGTATATATCTTGTTTGTAAATAAATGATAATAGTACTGACATCTGTTAACTGATATGCACAATCTGCCAATAAATGATTACTTACTTAGGAATGTCGTACTTTTTAGGATATTTGATTTTAGAAATTATGCTACATAACCGTTGTATGCACTCATATTTGAATTTATAAATATAACTAGCTTTTGCCCGCGACTTCGTCTGCGTGGAATTAGTTACAGCAGTTAAAGTATAGCGCCTGGATAAAATCTAATAGCAATAGTTTTGAGAATTATGTTTTATTGCTTACACCAATAAACAGGTAATTCATTTATTTTCTCACTTCTACACCCTCTTTATGCATGACTTCCGACATAAAAACTATCCTATGTCCTTCCCCGGGACTCAAACTATCTCTATGCCAAATTTCAATTAAATCGTGCACCAGCGCCGGTGCTACACCGCGCGGGCGGGACAGTTCCTATCGACAAAGTTTGTTATGCAGTTGTTGTTAAGTCCCCGTACAAAATTTCATCCCTTTAAGGGATGATTTCTGGGAAATAAACTATCCTATGTCCTTTCTCAGAACTCAAACAATCTCTATGCCAATTTTCATCTAAATCGGTTCAGCGGTTTAAGCATGAATAGGGATTGCAGAACCGGTACTGTTTAAAAGAACCGGGATTTTCGGTACCGGGCTAAAATGGAACCGGGATTTCCCGGTATTTTCGGTACTTTCGGGACTGCCTTCAAAAATCAGTTTTCACATCAATTTTCAGTAAAAAAAAAAGCGTAAAACGACTACGAATCTTTCTTAAAACAATAAAAAAGTAGCACAGGGAAGGTACACACTTCTTTTGTAATAATATGTGTCTTTAAGTCACACAACCATTAATATCATTTGTTTTTTTTTCCTAAACTACATGATATTTTTACTATCTTTGTTGATAGGCAAAAACTGAATTGTGGCTCAGTAATATCATCCTTTTTTTTAAATATGTAAGACGTTTTGTGAAAAAGGATAAAAAAAATGATAATTTTCGCATGCGTTCAAAATGGACTGTGGACCTTCGAATATATAATAACAGAACTATCAATACGACAAATCAAGAAATTATTCAGCCAGAATTATTAATTCATTTAAAATATCATTATAATATGTGAGTTTCTTATACCGTGTTTGAATTTGAATTAAAAGTAGTATTTAATTAATTACAAAATTGTCTCTATTTTTGCTTCTAGTTAGTATACAAATATGAAATAACTAATTGTTCGTATAAAATTATTTATCGTACAAACATTTATGCCCTTAAAGTATCAAATTACGCAATTTTATATTGTCGGCATTGTCAAACCCATTGACTTTTTTTTTATTTATTTTAATGTAGTGGTCAGCCGTAAAAGTATTACCATCAGCCTTAGATTGATAAAATATACATATTTATTTTCTTTATAAAACATGATATTTCATGCTATGTAACATAAAGCAGTCAAATATTGTACCGGAAATGTTAGTCCCGAAAATCCCGGGAGTACCGGGATTTTAATTTTGAAATCCCGGTTCTTTGCTTGGCTCTAAATCCCGGGAATTCCCGGTACTTTCGGTACCGGTATTTCCCGGGAGCAAACCCTAAGCATGAAGAGGTAAACAGACACACTTCCTTTTATACTATTACTAGTTTTTGCCCGCGACTTTGTCTGCGTGGAATTAGTTCCCGCAGCCTGGATAAAATCTAATAGCAATAATTATGAGCAAATTGCTTTATTGGTTACACCAATAAACAGGCAATTCATTAATTTTTCTCATTTCCAACCCGCCTTTTCACCCTCTTTAGGGATGACTTCCGACATAAAAACTATCCTATGTCCTTTCCCGGGACTCAAACTATCTCTATGCCAAATTCAAACAAAATCCGTTCAGCGGTTTAAGCGTGAAGAGGTAACAGACAGACAGAAAGACAGACAGACAGCCAGACACACTTTCACATTTATATGTGTACTAGCTTTTGCCCGCGACTTCGTCTGCGTGGAGTTAGTAATTTGGGCAGCTTATTTTTACCCAATCTGCTTTTTAACGATTCCCCGTACAAACTTCCACCCCACTTTTCACCCCCTTAAAGGAAGATTTTTGGGATAAAAACTACCCTATATCCTTCCCCGGGACTCAAACTATCTCCATACCAAATTCAACTAGAGTCTGTGCGGAAAGAGAAGAGTCGTGGCCGTAGTATACTAGTGGCTCTGTGAGCTGTAGACCTCGCGAGCAGAGCTTAAAACTGAATAAACGTATGGCAAAAATATTTATTAAAATATAGTTATAGTACATGTAATATAAACAAAAAATTAAAAACTACATAAAGCTACAAACAAAAATTAAACGAATAATACGCTTAATCCGCGCTTGATAAATAAAAAATACGAAATTTTTAATTTTTTCAAAATAAAAAACAACTATACGAAATTTAAGTATAAAAAAAATACAAAAAGTTATGTAGCAGTATACAATTACTGGGGATGGAACCAGGGACCTGCCGATGCAAACAAAAAAAGCGTACGTTTGCAAAATACGCCATTATAGTTCTTACTAAAGCTGACGAAATTTAGCTACTCATTCTCAAGTAAAAACTAAATATCTAAATACCGCCAAAACCAGCGATACAAATTTTCTGAATTTTTGGCCATTTAATCTATAAACATATCTCAAAAAGAAAAAAACTCTTATGATACCGATATGATTATTTGTTTAGGCGGGAGCTATCACGACTCCGCCATTTTTAAAAATTTCCAAAAACCGGATCGACAAAAAAATTTTATTTAGTCATAGAATTCGGTCACAAAATTTCACGAAAATCGGTTAAGAATTGCGACCTGTAGAGGAGAACATACAAAAGCAAAATGCCCGAGTCAAAACGTAGACCTTCGCTACGCTTCGGTCAAATATATATATATATATATGGTCGTGGCAGAAACGGGAACTAACATTTTCAATTTTACATGGCAATCAAACCTTTGACACCTGTCTTGTAAAAAGTAAACAAACTTCTGTCATTGTATATTTTTATTAACTAAAACCGCAAGTTTTATGTATAAAATATTTTTTAAACACGATAAAACCGTATTTTAAACTACAAGGAAAATTATATTTAATATTGTTTGTTTTATCAGCGGGAAGGAAACGGCTAAAAGCCGACTATCGACTTACAAAAAATCGCGGAACGTGTTTCCGCTATTCACGGGTATTGATGATGTATTTAATATTTAATAATTATCTATTTAATAAGCCCCCTAAGTAACTTGTCTCCGGTACATAATCGGTAAGTATATTAATTCAAAATATATTCATTTTCATAAATATACAGGTCATTCATGATCTTTAAAATAACTGACAAATAGTCTTGATACTTCCCAGTTTATGCATATTTATATGTAAAAAAAAAATCAGGATTGAGTAAAAGTACCTACGGTATCTCGAATAAAAGACCGGTATGTAGGTGATATGCAAGAATTTGTTATCTAGGTGCCGGATTCAAGCACATCCAATTCAGATAAAGATAGTTCTATGAGTGTCCCTGGTTGTTCTGAAGCTAGCTCAAACATAAGTGACATTGAATATTTTAATTCAGACATCGATTACAAAGAATAAAACTTTTTCTAATAAAATATTTATTTATTTGTAAGTTCGTTTACTAGGTTCTGTTAGTTACGAAATTATATTTCATATTTAGCAGTGACTTTTCGGCGAAGTAAAATATCGTAAGATGAGACAACTCCACATATCCCAATTCCCAATAAGGCCTACCTACTTATGCACTATTTTTATATTCCAGATAGTAAAAGTAGTAGGTTCAGCCGTTATTGATTGCCAATACAAATTTCCATCCCCCTTTTCACCCCCTTAAGGTGTGAGTTCTGAGATAAAAAGTATCCTATGTCCTTCCCCGGGACTCAAACTATCTTCATACCAAATTTCAACTAAATCGGTTCAGCGGTTTAAGCGTGAAGAGGTAACAGACAGACAGACAGACACACTTTTGCATTTATAATATTAGTATGGATGCGTATATTTATAGGTGTTCTGGAGCCCGCATGTTGACCGAAATTGCTCATTTGATCACACACTCAATAAATGACGTTTTATTGAGTGTGTGATTAAATGCCGGCGGCGGTGGCAAAATCGAGTCCATGATGAAAGTTCACACAAGTATTTTCACAAATTGTCACCAAATCGTATTTGGGCGTTTTTTTTAAGTTGTCCCTTACACTTTTTTTTCAAATTTGGGATTTTTTATACTATTTCTACTCAGAATCACGAGCTCTTTCTATCCTAATAGGAGAAAAAAAGTGTCCGAAAATTTCCATGCATTTTTCGATCTTTCCATTCCGCGACCGCCATACAAAGTCTATGAAAAACCGGCCAAGTGCGAGTCGGACTCGCGCACGGAGGGTTCCGCACCATCAACAAAAAATAGAGCAAAACAAGCAAAAAAAAAAACAAGCAAAAAAACGGTCACCCATCCAAGTACTGACCCCCACTTGAATCTTTATTTTATTCTGTTTTTAGTATTTTTGTTGTTATAGCGGCAACAGAAATACATCATCTGTGAAAATTTCAACTGTCTAGTCACGGTTCGTGAGATACAGCTTGGTGACAGACGGACGGGCGGACGGACGGACGGACGGACGGACGGACGGACGGACGGACGGACGGACGGACGGACGGACGGACGGACAGCGGAGTCTTAGTAATAGGGTCCCGTTTTTACCCTTTGGGTACGGAACCCTAAAAATGGTGACGGAATGGAAATAAAAACCTTAGGACACTTTTTTTCTCCTCGACTTTTTTTCTTTTTTTTCAGAGCTCGTGATTCTGAGTAGAAATAACATAAAAAATCCCAAATTAGAAAAAAAAGTGTAGGGGATAACTTTAAAAAAAACCGCCCATCTTCTACAGTACGTAGGTATAGTACATACACACAGTTAACTACGTGAACCGTAAAACACAATTACTTTAAACAATTTTCTATGTAGATTCTTTTATTTCGGCTGCGCCATGTTAAGGATGTAAATCAAACACCAAGTTCGGGCTGAGACTGACTCGTACTTTATTTACTTACCGACATGCGTATATCACAAATATCAGATCTACCCACAATGAGGATATTAGGTATAATTTGAGGTATATTTTACAATTTTTTTTAACGGTATTGTATCTGGAGAAGCCCAAACTTGGTACCTTGAAAATTATATTTATTATAATTTAAAAAAAATGACTCAAATGTAATGATGTGATATATTTTTGGAATCGGCTCAGAACCTTTTGTTTAATACTACACAGGATAGGTTTCTAAACAATTTTTTTTTATTCCATACAAAAAAAAGATGACGTCATAACTTCTCTCGTGTTTTTTATTAGTTGGTGCTTCGGGTCAAATTGTTTCAAATGTCCTAAAGATCAATCGTACCGATTTTCATACATTTAACAGCATTTGTAGCGTTTTTTGGCGAACCGCTATCGCTATTGGCCAGGAAGTGAGATTTTCTTGTCGCGTAGCCGCGTAGCGGGAAGAAAATCCCACTTAGGGGCCTAGGGTGACGTAAATATTATACAATTACACTCGTGCATCACTTACTTTCGTTCCAGGCTTTTCCCAGGCATTGTTTATTTAAGAAGTGACAATAGGTAGGAAATGTTGTATAACTGGGAAACATTGGGTCTTGTCTGATAGGCTCCGAGGGTCTATTTAGTTTAGCTTTCATCACATAATGTTTTTGCATCGTCACATCCCAAAGCATGTTGGCCGCTCTATGACCACATACTTCGCGCACGCTAAAAATAGGATAATGTTCTATAATGGTAAAACATTGGGTCTTGTAAATTTTTAAAATGCGCCGCAACTTTTACAGATAAGTTAAAAGTATATTTGTTATAAAAATGCTGTTATGACATTAGTGATTTTTAATGTAACACTTATTATTTATTGTTGCTGACATAAACTTAAGTATATAATTGATTATTATTTATTTATTTTCTTACTTTATGATGAATTTGCTGTGGTTGTTTGTTGAAACGCTTAATGTCATAAGTCATAATAGAATTTATTTATTGAATAATCAAAATCATGTATGTTTTGCATGCGTTTTTGTTTTGTTCACTAGGCTAATCATAACTGTATATATATTGAATATTCAAACACGATGTAAATTGTTCTTGAATAAATAAACTGAAACTGAAACTGTAGGATACGTGTATGGGTTTTACTCAAAGGTCTATTTAAAAATTCTCTAATCGAATTATACTGGTTGGGTTTAGGCGGAGTATGTCACTTTCGAGTTAGGTCACGTTCTGAGGACGTCACATTCTGAGTTTGTCACTTTCGGAGGTCGTCACATTCTGAGTAAGTCACTTTCTGATTAGGTACGTCACTTTTTTAGCATGCACGTTTTTAGCATACCAGCAATCATAATATTAGCTGTACGGTATACGGCCGCTTTTATATATGACAGTATACAGGATGTTTTTTTCAGTGGTTGATAGCTAATGGGGTGGACTGTATTATGATGGCATGATGAGATGATGGAAACACGTTACATAATAAATTATTTTAATTAATAAATAAAGCACAAAGATGTTGATATTATCACGGTGACAGGCAGACTCCCTGACAATTATAAATCAAAAGGTTTTACAAATAATATATGTTCGAAGGAGGTCGCGCGCCAGCCAGTCGCCAACATACCGGACCCCCAGTGGAACACTAACCACTGGTGGCTACTGGCTGAGGCGCGGCCTCCATCAGAATAAGTTTCCGGGCCGGTCTGCGCAGCATGCCCCCTCTGGTGTGGACGTCTGCCACGCGTACCGTTCCGTCGGGTCCTAGGTAGACCTTTGCTATCCTTCCTAGTGGCTAGGGTTTGCACGACGGATCCGAAATGTATGGGAAGATCCGCGGATCCGGATCCAGATCCGGATAATTTCATACATTTCGGATCCGGATTGCAAACCCTACTAGTGGCCACAAACCACGAGGAAGGGTAGGATCGGCGATCAACACCACATCACCCTCGCTAAGATTTAACGCGTTGTTGTTGGGTCCCCTTGGTCGAAGCGTCGGTAAATACTCGCGTAGCCATCGTGTCCAAAACTGATCTGCTAAGCGCAGGGTTCTCCGCCAGTCACATCGTCGGGATAGGTCTGCGTCCGTCAGCCAGCCTCAGCTAACAGAAATTGTGACAACAATTCAAGTTTTGTTAGACTTTGTTGCTCTGGCGCGTGAGCCGACGCGTAGTCTGTAAAGCGAGATCTAGTGTGCTCACTAATTTTTACCAAAATGCACCGAAGGAGCTCTGGAGACGACAAGTTCTCATTTTGTTTGAGTAATGTGAGCGTTGTAATAAAATTTCGCAATTTATTTGCTAGACCATTTAAGTCTTGAGGAGAACTTAGCTTTGGAGTGTTGCGGAGCTCGGCGACCTCGCGGGCGACCAGTAGTTCCGGACGGGCGTACGTCTGCTCCAGGGCGTTCACGATGTCGTCGGGCGAACCGCAGGTCCACATGAGCGACGCGACGGACTGGTACGCTTGACCGCGGACTGCATGGTTCAAACGGTCTAAGTTCTCTGCAGCTGAAAAATTGGATTTTGTTCTTTCATAACTACTTTTAAAAGCCATCCATTGTGAAGTCTCACCCGAGAACGTAATTAGCTCGGGCTTTTTTGGCCTGTGTGAAAGTGCGTTTATCGCTTGGGAAAGTTTTGTAATAGGGTCTGAGGAGGAATGTTCAGATGATACAGGTAGTCGTGGTGCCACTGTGTTGTAGTTATTTGTTAAGGCGGCTTGAGTAGGTTTCGAGAGAGTAGCTCGTTTGACATTTGGCACGTTGAAATATACCGAGTTGGCGGTGGCGGCCGGCTGAAAATGAAGTCCTGGAGCGTCGCTCGAGGTGACAACCGGTGCCTCACCAGGCATATTTCCATGAGTTGCTGTAGTCATTTTAGCGTTCTGTTCGGATACCCAAGTCGCAGTGCGCCTTTCGACGTTGTGATCGGAAAAATACGAACTACGAGATTTGGCTGACTTATCTGAAGCTTCCAGAGCGGCGAGTTTTGCTTGCAGCTCCATCTGTTCCGCCTCGGCCTCGAGACCAGCGAGCTCACGCTCGCGATGTGCCTCTGCTTCAGATTGTTTACGCGCGAGCACGGCTTGTTGACGCGCGAGTTCGAACTCGAGCTCCGCCTGTTGCCGTTCGCGGTCCGCCTGTTGACGCGCGAGGTCACGCTCACGCTCTAGTTGACGCCGCATAGCATCTGCTTCCAGAGCAAGTTTCTGTGCGCGGACGGTTGCCGCAGAACGCGAAGAGTGTGTGCGCTGTGTGCGCGCCGGGTTACTGTGAATACTAGAAACGCTTTTAGATGGTGCTTCGGCATCTCCTTCTTTTTGCGAGCTAGGTCGAGCGTTTGGGCGTTCGGCGTCGGGGCTAGGTTGTGCCGCGTCGCCTTGGGCGTTGCTTGTCGTTTGTATGCTCGAACTACCTGGCAATGCCGAAACACCGTCGTTATTCGTGGCTAAACCCGGCCGGGTGCCGCGCGGTGAACGATCACGACGTTCGCGCTGCACCCGGTCGGATTCCGTAGCCGTCGGGTCTGCCTTTGCCTTACTACGTGTTTCCACCATGGTGAAAAATGTACGTAAATAATGTAAACAATGTTTTACAATTAAATGAAAATTTACAATGACTTACGTGAAAAAATTTGACAACTGAATTTCGATGGAAATGGTAAAACTACGGCGAGAATGGACCTTCTCCTATTAGGATAGAAAGAGCTCGTGATTCTGAGTAGAAATAACATAAATAAATCCCAAATTTGAAAAAAAAGTGTAGGGGACTACAAAAAAAAAACGCCCGGCTCCACTGGTTTTGTGTGTGGTCGTGCGGTAATCAAACAAAAATATGCCTAAGGCATAGTTATGCGATTTGCCACTTGCAATAATTTTTGTCATATGTGATTTAAACGTGTCTACAAATCTTTCGGCCGAACCATTAGTGGCCGGATAGTGAGGAGAAGTGAAAGTATGCTTAACACATGTAACTCTACAAAATTCTTGAAATTGGTGACTTGTAAAAGCAGTGCCATTATCTGTTACCACAGACAATCCAACCTCTAGACATAGCATAGTCGCGCTACCCCCTTTGCCACACATACGGTAGCGTTACTCCATCTTCGAGTCAATCCCGTGCCGTGATTGGTCCGTGTCTTTGAACGGACCAATCACGGCACGGGATTCGCTCACCTCGTCCCCCCGCACCCCCGTATTTTTGGCAGCATCGGTTTCATGAAAGAATTGGCCTAAGCTCAGTCTAGAGGTTGGATTGTCAGTGTCTGTTACTAAGTGAACAGGGAACCCATATATTAATTTTTGAAATGTATTCATCATCGCTGAACGTAATATGTAGGTATACATAGTGCGCAATTAACAATAAAAAAGTGACGCACTTAGAATGTAACGTCCTCAGAAAATGACGTCCTCAGAACGTGACCAAACTGGAAAGTGACCTCCTAAGAAAGTCAAAAGTCTCAAGCATTTTTTAAAGTGACATACTCCGCCTATATAAACCAAAATATTTACAGCACACTCCACTTAATATAATTAGGTATATATTAATAAGGGACTACAAAGAAACAAGACCTAAAAGAGTTTTTGGCAAAAAATTGAATTTTGGTACAAGTTGTTATCGCTGAATGTACTTTTCTTTCCACAAGACAACTAATACTCGTACTCATCGAGACAATTTTAAAAACCCCAAACAAAATTAGGTTGCGTTGTTTTATCACAGAGTTCCTATGGCCACCTGTCTACATCATCAGATCAGCTCTATGGTACCATAATATTATATCGTCACCCGACTTACACACGAATGCAAATTTTCAGCTTCGTCGGAAACCGGGAAGTGGATCAAATTTAACTTGCAAGATTTGACCCATACAAACATACTTACACAGTTACATACCTACAATGCAAGTTAAGTAAAAGCTTGTAAAGTGTCTTTTAGTTTTATTTATTCAATTAATTATTTAAACTTTAATAGCACTAAACATAAAAATAATGTAATATTGGCGGACTTAATGCCTATTGCCTAATGGCATTCTCTACTACCAGTCAACCATCGGGCCAAACAGAGACATGTACCTTATTATCGATAATTTAAACTTATACCTGACTAGCGACCCGCCCCGGCTTCGCACGGGTTAACAAATTATACATAAACCTTCCTCTTGAATGAGTCTATCTAGTAAAACAACCGCATCAAAATCCGTTGCGTAGTTTTAAAGATCTAAGCATACATAAGGACAGACAGCGGGAAGCGACTTTGTTTTATACTATGTATTGATACGAAAACGATATGTCAATGTAATTTTTTCCAGCTGTTTTTCTCCAAAGGTCCTCCGACAACCGATATCGGAACGGACAATGTGAAACCGCCCTAAGAGCGTTTTAGTTAGGCCGCCGGGGGCGCGTCTGTTGTAGCGGTCACGCACACTACACACACATACCAGTAGATATACGCACACAAACAAATATGATTGGTCCGATAGCTCCGACATGGCTAAATTTTTCGGATATGCGATATCCGATGTCGGAAGGCGCCTATGACAAAAACAGCTGCAGGAGCATATATAAAAACAAAGGAATACATCCCATATCGGATCGGACCATGTGAAAACGATGTTCACCAAATGTTCTTATTACTTACTCTCGGTACTCAATGGGACACGGTTTTGTGCACACGAATACTCTAGTCCTGGTGGAAGTGGTGTGGGGAATTTTCGTGGTGGTAGTCCCAAAGATCCAATGCCCACCAGTCCAGTATGCATCGTAGCCAGGATTAGGGTTAAAATACGTTCCTCTGGGAAAATAATACTTTTCTTTAATTAAAAGATAACAATACACTGATTTAAACTTTCACGATTTTTACACATTATTGAATTGTACAACGGGACTTAATCGCGCAGGTATTTAAGTTTTAAGATTTACCTCCGACGTCCCATCCACATTGAATCCAGTCATTAGTATTTTAATGTAAGCTGCTTTAGACTCAGTGGAGCGCAGAGCCAGGAGGATGATTGGTGACAAGAAGCTAACGGGTAAGCTTCAGTCTTTGGCCCATCGGCGGAAAGTCGCCAGTCTGTCGGTGTTCTACAGATTGCACTTCGGGGAGTGTGCTCAAGAGCTACACGAGCTTATTCTACCGTCCCCATTCTACCATCGGACTTTTAGACGCACGGCCGGTTTCCATCCTTACTTGGTAGATATTCCACGAATCCGCACGAAGCGCTTTGCTTCCTCTTTCCTTATGCGCACTGCCAAGGAATGGAATTCCTTGCCGGCGTCTATATTTCCGAGCTCATATAACCCGGCAACCTTCAAATCAAGGGTGAACAGGCACCTTCTGGGCAGACTCGCTCCATCGTAGGCCACGTCTTCGCCCCGGCTAGTCTGTGGCCATGAGTAAGCCCATTTTTAATAAAAAAAAAAAAAAAAAAAACGGAAACGAATAAAATTGATATTTATGGACAGTCGATAAATCAAATATCGTAAGTGTTGTGTGTCGACAGAGTAACATCCCTAGTACGCAAAACGTTCAAGCTGATAAACAAAACCAAGCGAAAAACTCGCGCGGCTAGAAGATGTTGACGTCAACTTTAGCCAGTCTTCTCCGAGACCACGGGGACAACGCCGTCCTCGAAACGTCGGAGATAAATCTTAAATACGCGATTAAGTCCCGTTGTACAATTTAATAAAAGATAACAATGCCGCAACATGTGCTCCAACATTCCAATAGTACATTATTGTCGAGGCTCGGAAGTAGCTACTAAGGATTCGTTTTAAACGGACGACCTTGGGAGTCCGTTTAATTGAATCCGAAGCCAGCAAGTATAGTAGCCTTCCAGCCAAGTCATAGTGCTTTTGTCATAAATAGTTTTCACAGAATATATAAATAGTAAAACCATTGAAAAGATTTGCTTTGCCGCCTTTAAAAAAAAAAGTGTATTTTTCTGCTGAAAATACGCCAACCTATTGGAGACACCTAAATAGTCGCGGTACCAACATTATAATAATAAGTACTGATCATCTGTTTGGCTGTTTAATGGACCTATATGCCCTCATTTGACATGGCCATTTCTGGATTCCATTTTTTCATTTTTCCATTCTTTTCATGGCTTTTTCATGGTTATGGAATGTCCAATTCAGCTTAGATCCCTAAATGGCGTAACAATCACGGAGCGAGACTGTACTTACGTAGAGGGAGATGTAGTTACTCTCGATACGTTGATCTTCAATGGTTTTCGCCCTGAAATAGAGAAATAGAATTTCATTATAAACTAGCGACCCGCCCCGGTTTCGCACGGGTTAACAAATTATACATAGACCGTCCTCTTGAATCACTCTATTAAAAAGACTGCATTAAAATCCGTTGCGTAGTTTTAAAGATCTAAGCATACATAGGGTCAGACAGACAGCGGAGAGCTACTTTGTTTTATACTATGTAGCTGTAGTGATATAGTAGATTGTTCACCAAGGGATGAAATTCCGTGGTAATTTGGCGCTCGAACGCAGTGAGAGCGCCAATAGTTCGAGGCTGAAATGATGCGTTTCATCCGTCATCAGTTAAACACTCTACTTTTCATTTCGAATACGAGGAAAGTAAAATGCATGTGTTTTTTTTAAACATTACTAAGTAGGTACTTATACATTTTTATAGTATTTTTTGAGGGTTACTTTGAATTAATAATTTAGGCAAAAGCACAGAATATCTAATAGTAATTTAATTTTTTACAAGCAGAAACGTCTGTTTGTATTGTGTTACCCCTCGCGTGCCTCTCGCGTCGCATGACGGTCCCTGTGACAGTTCATTTATATATGGAGCAGCTGTCACGTAAAATGTTTATAGACATTTTTGTGAAAATACGGAAAAACATATCTCTTTAACTATTTTACAATCAAGCCCAGCCAAAAGCCCTTCCCCCGTTACTGCATGTAATAAAAATTTTTGTTTGAATTTGAACTTTAACAGCCTGTTAGTAGAGTTGCATATCATGTTCGCCATATATGGCAGTGTATTGTATGCGGTAACTGGTTAAAGGAACGGTCATGGGTCCCCGTAATCATTGGACGCGAGAGGAGTGAAAGTCTCCGTTTCATCGAGAGCAAAAATAACCGATTCTTGTGAAATTTTGTAAGTAATGTTTTGGGGACTCATGGCGGTTCACGCTATAGGTACAGCTCACAGAGTATTAGGATATCGGTATATATCTGTAGGTCAAAATAACTGGTTATATAGCATAATTTCTAAAATCACATTTCCTAAGTACGAAATTCCTAAAACAGAACATCGAAAATCAACATGTCTAATGTACGAAATTCCTAAAGACGCATGTCCTAACACACTTTTAATCGAACGATCTCATTTTCGAAAATCAATATTCCTTTGTACACAATACCTAAGGACAATACTTTGAAAGTCAATATGTCTAGTGCTCAAAATAGCTACGTTCAAAAAGCGTAATGACAATATATTGAAAATCAATATTTCCGAGAACATTTCCTTCTTACCCTAAGTTGACGGAGCCCCGCTACGCGCGCACTACGCGGGGCTCATATTTCTGGGCGGTTGGCCCTTCGAGCATCTGAAGCTACCTAATGAACCTAACCTACCTACCTATTGATTTAGTTTAGTGTGACGTCCGTGAAAACAGTACACTTTGGGGGAAAAAGCGTAGGGAGGTAGGTAGGTTAGGTTCGTTAGGTAGCTTCAGATGCCCGAAGGGCAAACCTCCCAGAAATAGGAGCCCTGCGAAGCGGGGCTCCGTCTAGTTAAGTTATAAGGAAGTTTTTTGTAAATAAAGTTGCGTACGTTTGACTCTTTAAACTAAGGTCAGCTAAACGTAGGACAAATGTCGTTAGAAATTTCGCAGTTTATACATTTTAAACTTAGGTCAACTGAACGTAGGAAAAAAGATCGTTAGTATTTTCATGCACTAGCAGTATTGTACTTTAGACATTTAAATAGTAGGTTGATTAACCGTAGGACATGTATTTTTAGGAATTTCGTACATTAGACATTTTGATTTTCGATGTTCTGTCTTTAGGAATTTCGTACTTAGGAAATTTGATTTTAGAAATTATGCTACATAACCAAATAACTTACTAGGGTATTTTGATGATAATAATAATATCCTTTTCTTGGTAGGCTTTGTAGATTTACCTGAAAAAAAAAGGTATTTGACAAAAAAAAACTTATATCAAGGTATCAAAGTTTTTATCACCGACTGTACTTTTCTTCAACCTAATACTCATCGAGACAATTTTATAAAACTAATAACTCGCATACAATGTGGTTGCGTTGTTTTATCACAGAGTTGCTATGGCCACCTCCGGTCTCCATCATCAGATCTGCATTGTCACTCGACTTACATAAGTGTGTGCAGTTGGTTTCAGTTCAGTCGAATAATAGGAAGTGCGTCTAATTTATTTTGTAAGATTTGAATAATGGTAACGGGACAGGTAATTAAAACTAAATAAAAACTTGAATAATAAAAAAAAAAACGTAAAATATATGACACACTGTTATTGCTAACGTACTTCTTCTCATTTGAGCCTAAACTCATTTCTTTGTTTTTCCATCGATTTGTGCCTTTGGCCACCTTCCGACTACATCATCAGATCAGCTCCATGTTAACATGTTATTGTATTATCATCGGAATTACAGACGAACTCCAAGTTTCCAGGAAGTGGTTCAGATTCAAGTTAAATACAAGATTTGAAGCACACACATAATACATATACATATATGATATATATAATAGTAAATTACGATACAAGTGCGATAAGTTCGAAATTCTTGCAAGTTACGTATTCGCACGTGTATAAAACGACGTTTTACAGTAAATTATGGCCCTTTAAATTTTCGACATAAAGTGCTAATTGTCAAAAAAGGGGGTTAAGTGATGAATTGAACATTCTTTCTGCAAGTTAAACATGCGTATGGTTATCCATTACCTATGGATGGTAGCAGGCAATAATACATTTAATATTAGCCTTTCATAGTTTTTTTTTTAGAAAATCGTGTTTTTTCGAGCAAAGTTAGACACTTTGACGATACTATGTTATCGAGACTTTCGAGACGTTCAAATACTAATTCAACAATTTATTCTGTAAGAGGCCTCAAGGGCTCTTGTACATTAACAATCCAACATTAACAATGACATCATAATAGTGTCATGAAAAATACATAGCGACATTATAAATACAATACGCCTTAGGGTGGCACCTAGCGACATCTACCGTAAGAGTGTTACTTATTAAACGGTTACCGATACCGGAGTTCCAAATCATTGGAAGTTCATGCGCAATATCTCATACTAAATTAATTTTGAATTAATAAATTTTATGGTATTAATTATAGATAAGAAATACTTACATTGCACCGGAAACAATGTTATGGCAAAAAACGCTAATATAAATATGATCTTCATGCTGAAATATTTCAAATTTGCTTGTATAATATGTTTCCTTCTGGACACTGGTCAAAATATCTACGGCCAACAAAAAGGCACAGCTAAACAATGTGTAAACCATTGCTTAACACTCGACACTTATCATTTAGGTACTAGCTTTTGCCCGCGGTTTCGCACGCCCCCTTTAGGGGATGAATTTTTAAAAATCCTTTCTTAGTGGACCCCTAGACCTTATAAGGAACCTAATTGCCAAATTTGGACTTTCTCGTCCCAGCGGTTTGGGCTGTACGTTGATTTAAGTCAGTCAGTCAGGTCTTTCACGTTTATATATGTCACCGTAAAATTGTAAACACTCGTCATATTATAATCTCGCTAGTTACATTATAAACTGACGGTAGGGAAATTATAATCTAACCTAACCTAACCTACGTTAGATTAGAAACTAACGGATTCACAATCTTACGGTGTCATATACAGCGTGGAAAGATTAGTCGGGCCCTGGAGCGAAACGGATCTATATCTGAATCCCTAAAGTCTTTTCTTCTATCTTTGCATTCCCTAATATTGTTTGTCATAATGATCAGTTGTCCTAACACTAAAAACCCTAATTTTGGTTTCCCTAATTATTGATTGCTTATCCTAATCTTATTAAGCATATTTTCTTTTTTTGCGAGGGTCGCAGTTCTAAACCTAACCTAACCCACTTTTGTGCAGCAAGTTCTAAAACCTAACCATTTTTCAGAACCTTACATTATGGAAAATAATCGTTATGACAATTGATCGTTAGAGCATCTGCCCATTAGGACAAACCAGTTAGGGCAAGTGACTTTAGCACAAAATTAGTCGCCGTTGAAATTCATTTCTCGTAGCCTTCAGCAAAGTGTTGTGGTGTATGCCCCTAATAACATTTTCTACCGCAACCCTTAGAACCTCTTGAACGGTTTCATAGCCAGGGCTTACTTCAATTAAAATTTCAATGTCTGGATAGGTACAAACGGGACGTTTAGATGGCCTGCAAGAAGTCCAGACCTGACGCCCATGGACTTCTTTTTATGGGGTCATGTAAAAAATGTTATTTATGAAACTTGCTATGAAACCGTTCAAGAGCTAAGGGTTGCGGTAGAAAATGTTATTAGGGGCATACACTACAACACTTTGCTGAAGGCTACAAGAAATGAATTTCAACGGCGACTAATTTTGTTTGGCGGAACGAGGGGGTTCATTTCGAACAATTTATCAATTATCAGTAATTTAAGTGTAACATAACAAATTGATAGTAAAATAAAGTTAATGTTAGATTTAACGATCATTTTTAGGGTTCCGAGGCCAAATGGCAAAAAACGGAACCCTTATAGATTCGTCATGTCTGTCTGTCTGTCCGTCTGTCTGTCCGTCCGTATGTCACAGCCACTTTTCTCCGAAACTATAAGAACTATACTGTTGAAACTTGGTAAGTAGATGTATTCTGTGAACCGCATTAAGATTTTCACACAAAAATAGAAAAAAAAACAATAAATTTTTGGGGTTCCCCATACTTCGAACTGAAACTCAAAAAAATTTTTTTTCATCAAACCCATACGTGTGGGGTATCTATGGATAGGTCTTCAAAAATGATATTGAGGTTTCTAATATCATTTTTTTTCTAAACTGAATAGTTTGCGCGAGAGACACTTCCAAAGTGGTAAAATGTGTGTCCCCCCCCCCTGTAACTTCTAAAATAAGAGAATGATACAACTAAAAAAAATATATGATGTACATTACCATGTAAACTTCCACCGAAAATTGGTTTGAACGAGATCTAGTAAGTAGTTTTTTTTTAATACGTCAGAAATCGCCTAAATACGGAACCCTTCATGGGCGAGTCCGACTCGCACTTGGCCGCTTTTTATTTTTAAGACCAAATGTTTGTTGGAGAAATTTTATCCTGAATAACAATACTATCGATTAGTATAATAAAATAGGGAGTGTTTATTTTCTTTAATTTTAGTTGGTTCGAGTCCCGGGCGAGGCAAGCGAGTTTTAGAAAATCTTTGAATGCAGTCTTATTTCTTTTAAAAAATAAAGGAATGTCTCCTTTAAGTAAAATGAGCCAGCTTAAGGATTTAAGGTAGTTTCCCTCCAGTGCCCGACTTATCTTCCCACACTGTACAATATATAGATTAAGCACAAGATATTATCGTTTCCATATTGTTTAGTAAAGTAGTGATTTGTTGTTTGCCGTAGGTAGATATGTTTTCCAGTGTCCAGTAGGGGCAGTAGGGTTAAGATGGCCGGCTCTTTATCATTTGTCACCATGGCTGTCACGTTCTAACAAATATGTAAGTGCGAAAGTGACGCATAGCATGACAGGTGATAAAAATGCGACCATGATAGCTGGTCAGGAGGAAACTTGTTCTAATCACTTCTCAAAGACTGCACTTGTTACTTCGCAAAGTATTCAAGCGGCTGCATAGGCTTGTTCATACAAGTTAGTGTTATTTTGTAGTCGTGTAGTTATGATTTTGTATTTTTTATGCCATGAATCAGCAAACATTTTTAAACCAACCAAATGTTATCGACATCTAACGAAAAAAAAAGAGTCATTTTTATATTTCGCTATCTATTTTTTTGTCCATTGACAACAAAATAAAAACCGGCCCATATGACAGTCTCCCTTTATTTATGATTTTAGCCTAACATGTATGTGTGCTGTGCAGGCCCCAAATTCACTTCGGTGACAGGTGCGACAATTGTAAAACATCACTGTTGTTGCCGTCACAAGCATCCATGGGCTACGGTTACCGCTTACCATCGGGCGAGCCGTATTTCTGTTTGCTACCATCATTGTATTATTAAAAAAATTATTATATCGGAAATATATATGCCTGTGACGTCAGCAACAGTGATGTTTTACAATAATTGTAATTGTAAAATTATTGTCGCACCTTTCACCGTGGTGAAATAGGGGCCTGGTGGTCATATCTGTCGTAATAGACGCGTTTTGTTAGAGAGTGAACCTTCTGTTTACCTATTAGTTTTTATTCTTTGCGCATTTTTAACGCAGTTGTTTCGACATGACATGACACGAACTCACCTGCACAGCACACATACATGTTAAGCTAAAATCAGAAAGAAAGGGAGACTGTTATAATGGCCCGATTTTTATTTTGTTTGCAATTGACAAAAAAAAATAGATAGCGAAATAAAAAATGTCTTTTTAAGGTTTCGTACCTACTCTACTACCTCAAATAAAAAATACATACCTAATCACAACTTGTCCCAAAAAATGTAGGTACCTAATTAAGTAATTTTCCGTCGAGTTACGAAACTTCCAAACGTCTTTGTAAAGTTAACTTTTTAACTTTACAAAGACGTTTGGAAGTTTCGTAACTCGACGGAAAATTACTTTTACTTAACTTTTTAAGTCTCTAAATCTCTCTTGAGAGAGAGTTGACTTTACAACTAGTTACTTACACGGCAAACATTACAGAAGTGAATTATTATCTTGTGTATTGGAATACAGAGTTATTGTTTTACACGTGTTGGTCATGCGTCATGAAATTTAACGGCAAAATATAATTTCTATTGATAAGGCCGATATGTAGTGGACCACCCACAGACTTAAGTCTGTGGGACCACCACTTCTCAATGCGAACATATAAGGTCAATGTAGCTAATTCCGTCATAGGGTCTATTCCGTCCATGGGCGTATTTTTCTTCGATTTTCAATGGTAGGAAAAAAATCTATCTGCTGTTGATTGCTGAAACTAAAAGCAATCGGTGTTTTGTCGAAGTAATCATAAATTTTGTTCGTTATTGCAGAAAAACGCTAGTAGACGGAATAGTCCTTATGACGGAATTAACCACATTGACCTTACCTCATTTTCCTTCCTATGTATTGTATTAATATGGTACCTGATGTTTTCTGAAATAAATGATTTTTATTTTTATTTATTTAATTTAATTATTTATTAACGTTATAGTAATCAGTTTTCAACCTTGATTTTTTTTCGACTTTAGGGTTCCGTAGCTCAAAAGGAAAAAACGGAAGCCTTATAGGTATAGGATCACTAATTTGTTGTCCATGCGTCCGTCTGTCTGTCTGACGCTATTAATTATTTAAATCGAGGAACAGCAGTTGTGGTTGCATTTATCATAGCCTGTTGCAATAAATAATAGGTACTACTACACTCGGTACGACAAATCTCATATCTGGATCATTAACGTACTAACTCCATTATATTGTTCAGTAAAATAACAGCCTTAAACACACAGATTTAAGTTCCAGAATTAAAGTGAGATGTGGACAAAGTACGATTGTTCCGGTTTTGATGGTGATGAGTAGGTAGTGTTGGTCCAAGCGAGTCTTTAAATACCTTGAAGACTCGATTTTTGACGTGAAGAAAAGTGTCACGTTGTGGACAGATCTCCATGGTAACGTATAAAAATATGCAATTTTTCGTCAATATTTTCTTATGACGTTATCACGCAAAATTATCGTCCGTAAACCGACTTTACAGACAACCATACTGACCAAACTGGTAAATATAATTTAAGTAGGTATGGCTCATAATTTTCTTTCTGCGATTATTATGTAGGTATGTTAACATTAATGTACTCATGAACCTCCAGGACTGTTTCTTAAGTATGTTAAGTACTGTACATTGTACTAAAAATTCATTTGCATTATGTGACTGTTTGTGTTCTAAAAAAAAAGCATATTTTTTTAAGACTGCACTCTTTAAGTCAAAGTTTGAGTACTTTTAGACTCGAATTCCTTTTAGAAAATATACTCAATATTTTACTGCAATTGTCTGTTTTCGTATATAATTCTGTAATAGTTAATATAGTAATACAAATTTTTTTAATAAGTATAGGTTTACCGAAGGAGACAAAACAAACTTTATAGTGGACAAGAACAATTTATTGGTCGGGCTAATTAAAGTTCATTTTTTATACTTATTTTTATCTAATAAGTACCATTAAACGAGTAATTCTTGCATATTTATTTATTTATATGTTTATATATTTATATGTATATATATATTTCGGGGATCTCGGGAACGGGTTTAACTATTTCGAAGAAATTTGCTATATAGGGGTTTTCGGGGGCGAAAAATCGATCTAGCTAGGTTTTATCTCTGGGAAAACGCGCATTTTTGAGTTTTTATATGTTTTCCGAGCAAAGGTCGGTCTCCCAGATATTATTTTATAATTTCATCACTCAGTCACTCACTCTCTCTCACACACACACATGCACACTCACACACTCACACATCAACATACACATTTTGATATTGTATTAGATTACTTTAAAATTAGCTTTTAATTATCAGATTTATCTAGGCATCCAGTAGGATGCCAAAGCTTGTTGGTAAATCTTACGTTTAATGCCCTTATATGACAGGCACAGTCCTCAATACACACGCAGCCTCGACCTGTGGGGGATATTGTTGGCTCTAATAAGCTATTGTACATATTCTATAGTTATTTAATTGAATTACTATTTAATATATATATATATATACTGTGCATATTTATGTAAGTATATATTATACAATATTTACCTTTGTAATGTATTTGTCAATTGTCTTTACTGGATTGTTCGTTTCTCCTTGCACCATATTTTAGCGTTTCTGTTTGGCCCTATGGTTAACTGGTAGAGAATGCTTTTTGGCATTAAGTCCACCATTTGTATATAATATGTTTCATGTCATATTGATTTGCATAATAAATAGATTGTTATTTGTAATTCTAATGAGTCTAATGAGTCTATTAGACTCAAACCACACAACACTATATGAGACGGCGCGGTCACCAGGGTGAATGTGGACACAGGGATTAGTTTGAGTAATTTAGAGCTGGCTGCAAATCATAGAGAAATATAAGTAAAGAAAGAGTGGTAACTCCTAACACTAGTTTTCTTACCAAAACGCGGGTTATTTCGTAGTCCACATCTAGCGTCAAGTAGCGGACATTATCTGTTCGGCTAGTTGACAATAGATGTCCCGGCAAAGTAAAACTTTAATGCTCAACAATTTTAAGCTAATATTATAACGGATGCACCGGAAGTCTATTTTCAACGCCGTCTGCTTATAATAATATCGGCAATAAACAGTTATTTCTCTTTCGAAGTTGATGATGATGATGGTGACAATTGTCACACGATTTAATAGAACTTTCGGTAGGTAATTCTTGACAGGAAATGAGTTCTGTGTCGGAATTTCGTGAAAATTGTCGTGTTTCTTGTGACAATGGTCATTAGCTTCGCAAAATAAGTAGGTACTTATTTATTGGCAATATAATGGAGTTTTTGGAGGCAATTTTCGGTGGAAGTTTGCATCGTAATGTACATCATATATTTTTTTTAGTTTTATCATTCTCTTATTTTAGAAGTTACAGGGGGGGGACACACATTTTGCCACTTTGGAAGTGTCTCTCGCGCAAACTATTCTGTTTAGAAAAAAATGATATTAGAAACCTCAATATCATTTTTGAAGACCTATCCATAGATACCCCACACGTATGGGTTTAATGAAAAAAAATTTTTGAGTTTCTGTTCTAAGTATGGGGAACCACCAAAATGTTTTTTTTTTCTATTTTTGTGTGAGAATCTTAATGCGGTTCACAGAATACATCTACTTACCAAGTAATTAACATTATGTGTAGTGGGTGGTTTGAAAATGTGATGTCTACCCCAAACTTTTTCATACACTTTTCGTCGGGTAGTTGCACAAATCTCTGTTTTGACATTTTGCTGAGACTTTAGTTGGCCGCGACCATGACCAGTGAAACCTGTGTCGAAACGTCGGTATATAAAGGTAATTGAATAAATTTCGCGTTAGACCCGTCTATAAATGTGAGTTAATATGTGTTCAAAAAGCGAAGGTTTTAAATATTATACTTACCAAGTTTCAACAGTATAGTTCTTATAGTTTCGGAAAAAAGTGGTTGTGACATACGGACGGACAGACAGACGGACAGACGGACAGACAGACAGACAGACATGACGAATCCATAAGGGTTCCGTTTTTTGCCATTTGGCTACAGAACCCTAAAAAGGAAAAATATGGGTATTGAAATACTCGAAAATGCACATGCATTGGATAATTTAAGCTTTTGATTTTGAGGCATTATGTTTAAGAGAATAGTGGAGGCCGGTTTATAAATACAAACGTTGTGCTCATTTTCCTGTCTGGATATTGACATTTTGGAATGGGATCTTTTGCTTGGGGGCTGTTCATACGATTTTTGACCCCCTCCCCCCCCAAAATTCATCCAAAAATCATGCTTCGAATGACCCCGTTTCCGCCTACGTCAGGCTACCATCATCCGATGTTCAGAGCCCTCCCCCTATTTGAAATGACGTAATTTATGAACAGCCCCTTGCTCCGGTATTAATTAGCACGAGTAGTTAAATAACTACTTTGCCCCCTTGTAAAACAAATAACTATTACAGCTGGCTATGGGTAATTTATTTATTTTATTTTCTTTCCACACATACTTGTATGTGTATAATTGTAATTATCATTATATTACAGACTGAACCTAATGCACCCAAAAATATGGGTGCATACAACTTACTCAAAAATATGTCCCATAGTGCTTAATTCGCTGACATAAATAAGAGCTATGGGACATATTTTTGTATATGATGAGCGCACCCGCATTTTTTCCACTTGTATGAAGACACGTCACTTTTGACACTTGTTTGACACTGACATATCCGATCCCTATCGTTTCTAATACATTCATATTCTAATGGTTGAAACATTTCGTATTTCATAACTCGCAAAGAGTATGAGAACACCTAAAGCAACAAAAGAATCAAATATCGATAGTACCTAACAAAATACCCCGCCATTTTTTCAGAAACACAAATCACTGCAGTATGGAGCGTGACGCGCAGAAAACTTCGACTAATTGACCGAAAAAGGTTCGGTAAGGCAACTGTTATACAGCCATCAACTTAGAGGGTATAACCGAACGGAGTAGCCATTATTAATAGGCGTTCCTCTCTGTCGAAAATAGGCGGCCAATGGTCATACATAATGTATGGACTAACGTTTATCTGACACTAGCTATCCGCCCCGGCTTCGCACGGGTTAACAAAATATACATAAACTTTCCTCTTCCAAAACCGCATCATACTCCGTTGCATAGTTTTAAAGATCTAAGCATACATATGGACAGAGAGGCAGCGGGAAGCGACTTTGTTTTATACTATGTAGTGATGGCTTATATTTTTTTTACGTTACGTATACATTTGACGTGCCCCTCCCCCGCAAAAATCGGCAGACTGTTTTGTATAGAAAATTAGAGACAAGTCATCTCCGGTTGGTTATATCCTCCAAGGCCATCAACCAACTCATAGCTAAAGCGATAATTTTGTAAAGGTAGCTACACTATTAGCTAAAGAGAAATCTATCGCAAAGAAAATATATATTTTTATTTAAAAAAATATTATGCGTTAGCGAAATAAACTTCTATACATATATACAATCGAACAAACTGATTAAGTGTAAGGCCTGAGTAGACGCTCGAAGCGGAGCGTTCGACGGAGCGTGCAGCGTGGCGTCGGGCTCACAAGTAATTTGAGCAGCGTGCACTAAGGTCGCTCCTATACGTTTGCATTTGTTTAACATGCACGCCGCACGCCCTGCCCCGCTGCACGCCCAACTCGAGCGTCCACTCAGGCCTTACACTAAGGCAGCGTCTCCACTTGCTCGGACTCGGAGCGAGGCAGCCGCTGAACCTGAGGCTCCCTTAAGTGGATACGTGGCTTAATACATTGGCGAGCATCACAGTAACATTTTGTTATAAAGGTGTGCGTTCAGAAAACAGTGACATCAGAACAAAAGACGAGAACTTGCATCGGCGACAGTACCGTTGACGCTTGAGGTAGAGCGATGAAAAATTAGATAGGGAGGCCAATCCCAAGTTACATTGTTACACCAAAATGATATCTATAATGGGTGAAGCAAATCTTGCCAGTAGTAAAAGGCGGCAAATTTGAAAAATCGTGGGTTAGCAGTACTGTGTTCGAATAATTCCAAAATCGCGTGTCTGTGGAATGTGGATCGTGAGTGACAGCCATCATCTTATTTGTTTACATTCTGAATCGTTTCTATTTCAAGAGAAATTTCTGCTGTCACCATTAAATACCAATATATATTAAATAGGATTATGCATGACCGCAAGCAAAGGTGCCTACAATGTACAATCATGCTCGTTGACGGTAAACATTGGCAAAATCTTGTATAATAACAAGCAGGCTAAATATAACAAAAAGAAATTGTGATTTTTAAGCGATGGATTTTTATACATTGACAATTTAGAAAAAAGAAAGTATAAACTGATATATATTTATGTCATACATGCACCTTAAATATTCGTACTTAATTAATACTCCCGTGTCTACCACTGACTTATTTGATCGGCCATTCATTGCTAAACAATGGCGCATCGACGTTTCTTCGACATCGCTCCACTCCACAGATTGCACGCCCCAGTGCACTCCGAAACGGAAAACTTGCTTGCAAACAGTTTTCATTACATGCAGTTGTGTAAATTAATGTTTATCCGCCGTATTCGAACAATGCTGATAATATGTCACAGCATCGTCATACGATACCGACCTGTCAGTGTCAAAAGTGACATTTTTGATTGAAGAAATATGACACTTTTGACACTGACAGCTCGGTATCGTATCGCTGTGGCATTTTATAAGCATTGTTCGAATACAGCAATAGAAAAGGTTTCGTAGCCCCTGTAGGAAATAAACTCAAGGTTAATAACGCTAAGAAGAATATAAAGAAATTAAAATGCAAAATTCATGGCAAACAAAGAAATTCTATTCTATACTATTCTAAGTGTGCCACGCCGTAGCCCGTAGCAGCCTTTCGTAGCAAAATGTATAAAGACCCGTAGGTCAATTCCAACTAACATTTTGATATCAACATGATATCTAAATGATTTGTCTGTTCTTGGCCTGTTAAAGTTAATTCCGACCTCTTCAAGGCTCCAAACGTCCTAATAAAGAGCGTGCCCGATCGCTTTAAAACGTAAATAGTATTTAAACCTGCGAAAACAACAAAAAATAGGAATAGGCATACATAACTTAAGAAAATAAATTAAGATGAATTCATCAAAACAACTGCTAGCAAACCCAGTATTTAGACAACTCCATAATTGTCCGCGACTCCCAACAATGGCAGCAATATTTTCGGCGTCGAAAAAACAGAAATATAAATCATACAAAACGCGAAGACGATAAATTCGCGCGGGAATTGATGACACTCCGCTTGACCGATTCTCGATGAGGTAGTGACGTCACAACATGGCGTAAGTTACTAAGAGCTAGAGATGCTGGAAGAGGAAAGGCACATTGGATTTATTAACGTTACACTGATTTAAACTTTCACGATTTTTACACATTATTAAATTGTACAACGGGACTTAATCGCGTATGTAAGTTCTAAGATATACCTTCGACGTTTCGAGGGCGACGTTGTCCCCGTGGTCTCGGAGAAGACTGGCTTAAGTTGACATCAGCAGCAGCAAAATAATTACCAACCTAAATACAATTTTAATTAAGTAAGATCACATGTTAAAATTGCCTGTAGCATTGAAATTATAAATGCTATGGTAAAATGGGGGAACTGTCAAGTCGGTTACCTAACGAGGACAGATGGAGTACATTAGATAATATTTTTTTGATTAAAAACCAATCTAGCTAGTTGAAAAATTGATCTTAAGACTGGTTAATCCTGATCCAAAGATTGTATAAAGTACACTGATGCTGTTAGCCTCGTCCATATCTTTGGGGAATACAGTTCAAATATATTTATTTCTCTAAGATTATAAATCACTTATACGAGAAACAAACAAAGTTTTAGTAATATTAACATAAATTACAGGTAATCCATAAACGAGCATAACTTTTTTTTTTATAAAAATGGATGTCGGTATTTTTAAATTCACTTAATTATAACAACTTAGTTGAGCACTCGTAACATGTTTGGTTAGCGACAGCATAGCCGATAGCGCGCGGCGAGCATGCATTGAACCGGTTGTAGCAACTATTATAAGGCGGGATGCATACTAGGGATAAGTGCATTGTTATGATTATTAATATTTTAATTAGTAGGTTATATTATTAATGGTAATTAGGTATATACGATAAATATTATTATTGTAATTTTACTTGATTAGGTATTTAAATATATATTTTTGCTTGATTTTTTATTACATTTATGATTATTATGTTAAGTAAGTATGTCTGAAGTATTATTAGATTTTAGTTTTGTTTTTTTTTTTATATTTCCTTTTTTATCTGTATTTCCTTAGTCTAATGTTTTCCTTCCAGTCCCTATCAGTTATCTCACTTGGCGGTACAGTCACCTGCAATAATATGTTATACAACGAATATGTTATACCGCAAAAATATCTGATACAATCTTATTTGTAGAGTCATAAGAGCGTGTCACATATTTTTGCGGCCTTCGAAGAGTAACATATTATTGCAGGTGACTGAACAAGAATACTATATATAGCAATTCATACCGTGATCGGCAACGGCGACCCTAGCTAGTTACGAGCGTGAGCTCGAATATGGCTTAAATTGCAAAGACGAAATTATTTTTGAAAATTCTATCGCCGGTGGGGCAGTAAAGTTGACCAAACATGTTATAGGTGTAATTATAGGAGGGTTTCGGCCAGGATTTACGTATCTGACGTTTCGCATCAAGATCAGTGAGACGAGCGTCTTCAAAGTTCTTTACCCTCCTAAGGCCCAAGGTCCTAACTATAGTACCTAATATTCAGTTCGATGTAATTTAAACCATGTTCAATTGGAACAGAGTCGCTTTTGCTTTGTTTCGTTAAATTTTTAATCAACGCAAAATCCTCAGGAGGTTACGCTCGTACAAGAATACTCACTGAGTGGACGCTCGAAGCGGAGCGTTCGGCGGGGCGTGCAGCGTGGCGTCGGCCTCACAAGTAATTTGAGCAGCGTGCACTAAGGCCGCTCCTATACGCTTGCATTTGTTTAACATGCACGCCGCACGCCCCGCCCCGCTGCACGCCCAACATGAGCGTCTACTCAGGCCTTGCACTAACAGAGTCTACAGGCACATCTAGTAGTTTCCTACATAAGTTTCCATGGCTCATTTCCGGCCCGACTTCATTATGCTTTTATTGACTCCCCACAAAGGATATGCGATTAAAATGAGTTTTTGTGGAGCTTACGGAAAATACTTTGAACCGCGTTCCGTCTAACTTCTTAAAAAAGTGCTAAAGTGTGTTTTATCTTTTTTTGCGTATTTTATACACCTTTACTTTAATATATATATGTTGACTTTTTAGTGTAATTTCACAGTGTATAAAGTAAAAATGAAATCAGCTGGGTTTGATAAAAAATAAAATCATAAATTGTAGTATTTTTAATACAATAACATCAATAAAACTATGGAAACGGATTATATCGCGAATAATGAATTTAATATCTGGGTGACCGAGCTTTGCTCGGAAAACATATAAAAACTCAAAAATGCGCGTTTTCCCAGAGATAGACCTAGCTAGATCGATTTTTCGCCCCCGAAAACCCCCATATAGTAAAATTCATCGAAATCGTTAGAGCCGTTTCCAAGCCCCCCGAAATAAATAAACAAGACAACTGTAACAAAACAATATAAGTTCACATATAAGGCTACGCTTAGTTTAAATAATCTCCAAATATAGAGATTGTAACTGAGATTGATTGTACAACTAACCTCTTGATTGAAAATAAACAGATTAAATTTAAATTTAATTTTTTTTTTTAAGAATTGCTCGTTTAAAGGTATTACATTAGATTAGATTACATAGATAGATAATACATCCCGACGTTTCGAACCCTTTATAGAGCCCGTACGTACCATGAGTCACTGACAGTCAGTGCCAAACTGGTGGTAGCCACATAGATCACCCGTTGACCACGAACGCTGTAAAGGGTTCGAAACGTCGGGATGTATCATAGATTCATTGTGCGTGATATAATCTGTTTAAAATATAACAAAACATATCACACTCATCAATTCCAAATCATAGAAGCACGTGCAGCGCGTTTTAAAATCCAAATGCCCCGATAATCTAAAGAACCATGTAACTTACGTTATCTGCTTTCAATCGCCAGTTTTTCATTGACAAGACTAATACGCTGTGAAATTTATAATAGACATTACTTATACAAACAAGGTCATAGAGAAATATAGTAAGACAAGAGTGCTCACTCCATACATCAGTTAGACTATTAATTTCAGTGTCTACATCTAGCATCGAGTAGCGGAACTATCAGTACTGCTACTTGACAATAGGTGTAGCACCGACCGGAAAGTCTTATATCAACAGCATAGGACTTTCCGGTCGGTGCTTCATCTATTGTCAATAGTCTAACTGATCTATGGAGTGAGCAATCTATGTATTTTTTTCTCTATGAACAAGGTACATGATACAGTCTAGAATGGAAAAACAGAACAAATGTGGGAAATAAAAACTAATATGTAAAAGACAGAAGATTCACGCTTATCCATCGCCTCACAGAACTTCATACATTATTTACACAGCACAGATCCATCCAACTACTTGCAAATACATCACATTCCGCGCGGTGCTGATGCGAGGAGTGCGTTAATATTTCATATTCATATTCATATTTCTTTATTCATAAAATTACAAACTTTATATGTCAAAAATGTATACTTATAATTAGTCAATTTCAATTCATTAATATAATATTCATGAGTTACAGTAAAATAAAACACTATTATAATAATCAACATAATTCAAATAAATAAAATAAATTAAAAAATTAAATTACAATTAAATCATTATTATTAATATTATTATATTCTGACATGTCATAAAAGGCATTTCTAGTGAGCCATTTTTTTAACTGAGAGTAGAATGTCAGGTCATTTTCAATATTTTTAATGTTGTCGGGTAGTTTATTATAGATACCTGGCCCCGCAATAGATACCGTTTTATTGGATTTTGCAAGTCGACAACATGTCGAGTCCAACATATTTTTGTGTTTTTGTGTAATACGTGAACTTTTAAATGTCTTTATTGGAAATAGGTGTATGTTTTTTCTAATATATTTAATTATGTAAAATAGATATTGTGATGTGAGTGTCATTATGTTGTTATTTATGAATAGTTGCCTAGCGGGGGTTCCGTGTGGGGCATATGATATGATCCGTACTGCACGTTTTTGTAAAATGAATACACGCTGCCATTCCGCAGCTGTGCCCCAGAATTCTAGGCCGTAGCACATCACCGAATGGAACAGCGAGAAGTAGCTAGTCCTTAGCTGCTGGTGAGGCAAGATTCGCGCCAACCTGCTTAATGCGAAACATGCACCAGACAACTTGCCACACACGACATCTATATGCACGTTCCACGTAATATTTTGTAGAGCGCGGGCAAGTGGTGATTTACCATGGGACGTAGTGCGTGTTTTAGGCACAGGTGACGACTAACTACGTGGTCGAAAATAAAATTATGTGGTTTGACCACCTTGGCCGCTCCGATGTACTGATGGCGACTGTACACAAGCCGTATTTGACTAGCCCGCTTATTTCGTGGCTCCATAAGTTTCTGGCGCCGAAGCAAACTTATAAGTATATTTCACACTGAATTCTTAGTTCTCTGATCTTGCTGGAATACAGCACCAAATTCATTATTCATGTGTGTAGTATCTGCTCGTCTTTATGTTATTTCTTGAAAGCTGTATACATATAACGTTAACTGCCTTTCGAGTCAAAGAAAAACTTCAATTTCGTGATTTCATTCTCAAATGAATCCTTTTACAATTATTTTTTCATGACACTTGCTTGCAAAAAGTGTTCTTACACGTTGGCGATGAGGTTCGTCAATTCTCGATTTAGACCTAGGGCTGTAATGTAGGTACTATTACAGTAATAGGTACATATGGTGCTGCTTTACCGCCCTAGTGCGGTAATTGGCACAATACGCACATAAGTCGAAAATTTAAAGGGCCATATGTACGTTAAAACGTTGTACAATACACGTGCGATCTCCCTTCGGTCGTGTTTCAATTTATCGCCACTTGTTACGAATTTTATACTTTTCGCACTTGTATCGTAATGTATTATTTTCATCACACTTGCTAGGTGATACGGTACGTAACTCCTAAATTTCGACTTAGGGCTGTAATGTACAGTCACGCAGCGGTACGATACCGATCTGTCAGTGTCAAAAGTGTTCCTTGGTTGAAGAAATGACAGTATCGTATCGCTGTGGCACCTTATAAGCATTGTTCGAATACGCCCGTAAGTATGTACAAACAGAATAATTAGTAACACGGGTAGCAAATGTTTGTACAAGGCAAACGCATGCTTATGCGAACGCAGGACTTAACTTGACGGGAGTGTTTGTTCTAACACAGTGCAAAGCCAAAATGCTGTATGGGACTATCAGTTTTTTATTTTTTTATTTTATTAGGAATAGGTAAGCATTTGACCACAATCTCACCTGATGTTAAGTGTCGATGCAGTCTAGGATGGAACATGCTTACCTAAAAGATGTCTATTCACTCTAGATTTAAGAAGATCCAAGTTATAGTGGACTGGGAATTTGCAGGAAGTGAATTCCACTCCTTAGAGGCTAAGTGTAAGGCCTGAGTGGACGCTCGGAGCGGAGCGTTCGGCGGGGCGTGCAGCGTGGCGTCGGCCTCACAAGTGATTTTAGCAGCGTGCACTAAGGCCGCTCCTATACGTTTGCATTTGTTTAACATGCACGAGTTCAGATGAACGCTTTATTATCCTTGCGTAGTATAATATTCTTCATCATCCCTAAACTTACGTTTTCCCATGATAAAACACGCGAATTATAGCCAAATATTCGAATTAAAACACTTAGCACGGGAATAGCGTATACGATGGCGGCGACACAAAACATGTAAGTATGAGATTATGAAGTACCCGCCACAGGGTATAAATAAAATTTGTTATTTTTTTTTAATAGTTGCTCTAAAGTGGTGTACGATGGCAGCACTATCTTGGTGCTACTACATGTAAAATTATTTGTAATCTCTCGGGCGAATTACCTCGTTTACTAATAATCGAACGTCACTTACAGGTAAGTTCATTTGATTTTCTATTTTGTACAACACCCACCGCGCTAGTTGTGTGCATGCACAATTGATCTTGTACCTCGGCAGAGGGGAAATGGTGCGAATGCCGACTCCTTTCCGTGTTGCTCGAAGTCCTACGCAGACGAATTTACGCCCTTTCTTCACTGCACAGTAGTGAACAAGTCTATTGAAATTGTTTGCAATGCAGTTGCCTTAACTGGCTCGTTTTCACGTCGATAGACAGGGTGCAATTTGCGCAATTAAATTTCATTCGATAGCGTGACGAGCGTTCGCGTTTCCATTATGTCTATTTCTGTACGGGATTGAACAGCGCGCCAAGCGGGACGATTTGAAAACTCAAAATCCCATACAAAATGACACTTAACGCAAAAGCGTACGACACGTCACGCTATCGAATGAAATTTACATTAGGGGTACCTACTCTGTGCGGATTGAAAAGACAAGAGAAGAAGGGAAACCTAGAATAACTTATCTTAGCCAAATAAAAAATGATACATCGTATGAGGAAATTAAAAGACTGGCACAAGAAAGGAATTATTGGCGATTACTCCACCGACAAGAGCAGAGCTCTTAAGTTATGATGATGATGACTCTGTGCGGGTACCGGTAAAGCAAAGCATTCACAGTAAGTATAAGAACTAAAGAAGTGTCTTGACACTTGGGCAATCAAAGAAATTTAAAACAACTATTACCTAACGTATTTAAATGGAATTAACACCCATAGTTGGTTTTAACTCTTACACTTCTTTCTGAGCAAGACGTTATTCGCCAGGTGCGAAGTCGGTGGAGGGGGAAGTGGCGCTGATCGTCACAAACACAGGTAATCTTATGGAATGTCCGCCATTAGTACTAGCGGCAGCCGCCTGAACTAATTTTACTCCATAAGATTTAACGTAGAAAGTCTGCCAAAATGAGGGCAGCACCAGTCGTGCACCTAGCGAATAAAATCCTGTAGTTTATTTTTGAAGAAGATAATATTTAAGCTCCCGTTTAACAAGGCAATTAACAAGCTATAGTTTGTCGAAGGACTGTCTCATTTCAAACATAAACAGAGACAATCATACTATCTTTGTATTATTACAGTAGTATTACTAGCACTCAAAAAAAAAAGGATGAGTATAGTTTAATATTTAACTCAAAGAAAACATTTCGCTAGGAATACGGATTTCGTCAAAACCTTTTAGAGTTTAGGAAAAAATATTTTAGTGAAAAATAAATTAATTTAGAGGCTGTGAAATGTCTATTTTCGGGTTAGTCGTCCCGTTCTGCGAAAAACTCGCAACAGGCTTTAACGAAATTGGAAAAGTAAGAATAGAATATTCTGCGTGGGTTCTGTGGATGTAAATTCCTGCAAGAAGTGGTCAAGTTTCAGAATATAGAGCTATTTCCTTGATAAAATATATGTGATTGAACGTCAATAATCGCAGCAGTAATGCAGCGGCGAACGTCACTTATTTTACTAACGGAACCCTTAATTGCCAAGGTGCCGAAATATTGTAGAAGCAATTGCCATCCGAACGCCATCTTCAGTCATTATGATCAATCAATCAATCAATCAATATTTTTTTATTCGTTAAACATAGGTACCTACATAGGTGTTACAATTAATTACTTAGTATCACTATGTTTTACCAGCATTAGGTATACAAATTTAATTGCGTTGGTAAGTTTAACAATGAACTGCATGCATAAATCTTACCTTACTCTATACATTAAATTATTAATATTTAATTTAATTATGATCATCATCTTCCTAGCTGATTTCGGCCACAGCCACTGCAGTCTCAGTCTACCGCTGAGAGCGTCGCTGGTGCGCTCAAGGAACTAGCGATCCGCCCCGGCTTCGCACGGGTTACCCTTAACAAATTATACACCTAAACCTTGGTTCCTTCCCTTTCTCAAGAATCGTACTTTATTGATAGGTGAAAACCGCATGAAAATCCGTTCGGCAGTTTTTGAGGTTATCGCGAGCATACATACAGACAGACGCGGCGGGGGACTTTGTTTTATAAGGGTAACATTCCATTTCTGACCGCAGCTGCACTACTGGTACTGAACGCATCGCTGTTACTGTCAATTTCCATAGTAAAATGAACAGTAGTGCAGCTGCGGTTGGAAATGGACTGTCACCTTAAAATATATAGATAGATATATTTTTTATCTGATTGCTATACAATTCGTAGCAACATGTATTAGTTTTCACAAGTGAGGAACCCCAAAATCCCGTTGAATGGCACTCCGCTTTGCTCATTTTATCAGTTTATTTAAATTCGGAGTCTCGACGTGACTGGAATAAATCGCCGCACACAGTCCTCTGTTGATAGCGAACAAAAGTCTTTGAAACAGGTGTTGTTTACTGCTTTATTTACCTTATTTTTGGGAGTAAATAACTTGTGTCACTTTTAAGACGAAACAGGAGCTGAGATTTAAGTATTTTAGGTAAATATACCCGTCTCGCTAACGGAAGCGGCTCCTAAAACTAGTGCGATAAGGACAAGGCGAAAAATCCTGCGTAAAAATCTCAAAAATCGAGGTTTCGTACTCGACTGTTTCCTCCTCCAAAACTTAACCGAACCGTAACCAAATTTGGAAATCTAAATGATTATGAAATTATCTGTGTCGGACCGTTTTGCTTTTTTAGATAATTGATATCAGTTTTGAATACCACGTCTCTCATTGGGGCATAGTCAATTAAGCCATTTTAGACATTTTTGAAGGGCTCTAGCGCCTTATAAAACAAAAATATCAAAAAAAGCAAAACGGTCCAACACAGATATTGACAATATTAATCTGTGTTGAAAAAATCATTGAAAAAACCCACGGAGGAAACAGTCGAGTACGTTTGTATGGAGAAATTACCACTCCTGTTGGCTCTTAACGAAGTATGTGGTACGTCTGTCTATAACTCTGTATCGGCCCTAACAGCCACCCCACACTAATAGCGTCTTTTGAGCGCTATGGAAAATGGCATCGCTACGCAGTTGCGCCAACGGCAACGTTTCGTCGAGCAGCAGCCATAGAGTTAACTAGACGCCGACGCTATAGAGAGACGCTAGTGTGGGGTGGACCTAAGTTTACTTATTTATCTATGCTAAGGCTCGCTAAAGCAATCCAAAGAAAGCTAGGTACTAGAGCGTAGTCCGCGTAGCCACAAAAGTGTTTGCGAGCGATTGAAATCTGAGTTTCCAATCCAGGGGGGACTATATAGGTACTTTATTGGGAGTAATCCGGTTCCTTCACGATGATTTTTTTTCTGCAGCAACTATACCATCATATTAGGAACCTTAGGTCTAACTAAGCTAACTGTGCATCGATTTCAACAGAACAATGTGAGGAGTGTCATTGTAAACGTCATATTATCATATAAATTTTACATGAATGAAAATGAAAAGTTTTCCATTTTCATTTCATTTATTTTCAGGCTAATGGCCAATAGATGACATTAAAACTAGCATAACTACATATTAGTACAAATAATTATTTTAATACAAAAAAAACTACACACATCATGGTTGCGATGTATTACGTAACGCTGACATCGCCAGACTTTCTCATTGCAAATGCCATGCAGAGTTGGTCCGATTCTATGAAAATTTCGTATAGGTACCTATTAGAATATAGAATAGTAATAATTTATTCATGAGCACAAACACAAAATAGAAAATTATACATAACGGAGAAACATAAAAGGATAAAGTGCCACGAAATGGTCTCACCTCATGTTGCTGGCGACTTCCAGCGCTGATCTTCCGATGAGACCATCCGGTGAAACAATCACGACAGGTAACATGAATACAAAACAAAATTAATTATATAACATACAAAAGACAAAGACAGTAATAAAGATAAAAATACATTACAATAAATGTTCAAACGCTTGCTTTCTCACATTCTCACTATTGTTAAACCTTTACTTCACATCCTTTTTTTTCTTGTACGAGTAAATACATTTTGAAAACATACAGGATGTTGCAACGTATGACCATATTTCAGTTACCATCTTTATCAGACCCAACATATAAACAACAATACGCCCGAGATAAATAAATCAAAAAGTTTTTCGGCAAAAATGTCGCGCGCTCATGTAAAATGTATGGGGCCTGTATGGAATTACACATCAAAGGGTCTTTGAAGCCGGGATGCGGATATTCATCATTTGAAAATAATATTTTCTATGTTGTGAAGGACATATCTTTACTATCCTTATCATTCGCTAATTTTTTGCTGTTATTTACAAATGTATTGGATATTGCTTGGTATAAATAATAATAATGGCCTTATACATCATAAAACAAATTCAAAAATGTGTACAGTCGCTATCAGATACAGCAGAGCCGCTGAGGTACTCAAAAATATCTGAACACGCACTCTGCGCTTTGACAATACAGCCGTGTTCAAATGTGTGTGAGTACGTTGCCCGCTCCGATATATTTGATGGAGACTGTATCTATTCAAAACTGTGTAAAATAATAATTGAAGAGTTACCACAATTTCTCCAGGTTCTCATACATAGGTATGTACCTACTGTAAAGAGAGACGAACTAATATCCGGGAGCATGTAAAAGAAGATTAAATAATTGTATGATATATGAACTTCGGTGTATTCTTTTAATAGGTTTTAGCCAATTTATAAGAATAAGAATAAGAAACCATTTATTGCAACACAAAAAGCATACAGGTTACAAAACATAAGGATTGAAAAAATAAGAATAATTGTGCGGCAAAAGGAACGGGCTCAGCATACGTTGCATCAGTCATTTCATTACAAATTGCCTGCGCAGCGCTGATTTTCAGTCCGTCCCCTTCACTGTACCACATTGACATATATGCGGGTTAAAAAAAATCTAAACAAAAAACAACTACAAAGATAACATCCCTAGTTAAAGTAGGTAATAATAGTTTAAGTCTTGTTATTGGATAAGGATTTACATCAACAATAATTCGGTATCATCTTGGGTCGTCCCATTCGTTTTTCGTCAAGTTCTTAAATTAGTCATAATCTGCTTTCGTCACTCATTCTACATTGAAAGCCACCGACGATTGTGACGAATGTAGAATGAGTGACGAAAGCAGAATAGGACTAATTTAAGAACTTGACGAAAAACGAATGGGACGACCCAAGATGATACCAATAATTCACTATTCTGGATGGCTGTCACTTTAGAATGGCCATCAGCACACCCGTTCCATCTGACAGCGAGATCGATTCTAAATTTAAAGGCGGCTTAGCTGCCAGCCACTGACCAAAGAGCTGTAAAGGTGGCTTAGCTGCCAGCCACTGACCAAAGAGCTGTAAAGGTGGCTTAGCTGCCAGCCACTGACCAAAGAGCTGTAAAGGTGGCTTAGCTGCCAGCCACTGACCAAAGAGCTGTAAAGGTTGCAAACTTTTACAGTAGGTACCAAATTTCAGGACCGTTCTAGAGATTTCGACCTTTGTCCTAGTTCGATTGTAGTGCTATTGATAATAGTATTTTATGCAACCGTTGTTTAAGAGAGGTCAAAAAAGGCGAGTGGCGTGAATAACAATTTGAGGCGAAGCCGAAAATTGTTAATAAAGACGCCACGAGTATTTTTTGACTCAGTTAAACGACGTTGCATACAATACTTTTTCTACGACCAAGCACTTACTTTGAAATAAAATTGGAAATTTAACAAATATTTTTAATTCAAGAAGTAGCAAAAATGGAGGGTACGGGCGGGAAAAGAATGAATGAATGAATGAAATTAAAAAAAAAAACATGTCTATGCTTCACTTATTTGTCAGAGATGACATTTAAAATAAGGTTGGCAACACTGTATTTCATTCAATATTTTTTAAGTGATCATTACTCGAAGTATCGTAAAATCGCCAAAAAGATACTGCGTGTATGCACAAATTCTTTTTTGGGGAATAGACTAAAGACTTGTCTTGACAACTATAAGATAGGGTTTTAAAGGTGTGTGCACGACCCTTTAAATGACAAATAAAAGTACGGGAGTAGAAAAAATACTTAATAGTACTTAATACCCTAATATGTCACATGCGATAAACTTGATGGCATCTCATACATTGTAATCAAACAGCGTAGGCCTGTCAGATAATTGCACATACAGTATAACTATGTATCCGTATGTATGTATGTATGTATGTTTGTATGTATATATGTGTATGTGTGTGTTTAGTTAACATACAATGCTCGAAAAACATAATCCTCCTTCGGCAGTCGGGTAAAGGAGTTAAGGAGGTTATATTGTCAGGATCATGACTTTGGCTGGTTGTCGAATGCAGACCAGCTATCATGGTCGCATTTTTATCACCTGTCATTCTATGGGTCACTTTCGCACTTATATGCATGTTATGCGGAGTTCATGGGATGCATGAGGCGGCAGAGGGTGGGGAGAGTCGCATCTTTTGTTTTAATTTTTAATTTGTAAAATTTTGTGATTTATGTGTTTTTTTTTAATTATTATTTTTATATCTCTAACATAGGTCTTAAGTTAAGTTAATAGTTACTAACCAAATTACGGAACCTGTTTTCTGAATTAAATGATTTTTATTTTATTTATTTTATATATTTGTTAGAACGTGACAGCCATAGCCACTCACATGATTCCGATTTTAACAAAAGGTGCCCTGAACTGCTCTGCCATTTCGCAGATACGACGGCACAGTGTCATGATATTTTCAAAAATCGATAACTTTACTTCTGCTAAAGCATTTGTAACGATTCTTTTGGTTTTTTAATGATAAAGAAACAAAGAATTTATTTTACTACTATAGCATTGTGCTGCTACAATAAAAATAATTATTAAAAATTCACAAAGTTGACCCAATGAAATAATGTCCGCGTTATAGTAGAAAACTATTTTTAATTAAAAATCTAAATCGATAACGTATCTTTTTTTTGTATTCAATTTAAAGAAGACTTAATAAGCTTTTAATTGGTACTAAACATCTTGATAGCTCACCTATGAAATTGCCGAGTAAAACTAATTCAAATTTCGAATTGCTCAATCTGCTGTGAAACTATATATTATGTTCATGATTTTTTTGTGGCTAATTTAGACACTGAAGTACTAAAATATAGTAAAAAACAGTTTAAGACACTAATAATCTTGAAATAAAATGCATAACTTATGCAATTATAACGATGATAGTAGCTATATAACTTAAAATAACAAAAGAGTATCTACGTACCTACTAAATTTTGGTGTTTTTATAATTGCCGATCACCAACAACCGAACTAACTTATAACTACACTAATACGTTTAATACATCCACCATAACACACACTTCACAACATATTAAGCACAATAAACCAATAATAACTATTAACACATAAAATTATACTGATTACAAACGTAAATAAGCCGGTAAACTGACTTCTTCCATCTCAAAAATAAAGATGGCTACCCATTTAGGGTGGAGACACAACAGCGCGCGGTGCAGATGTTCAACAGAAATAGGAACTTTAAAATTGTAATACCTAATTAATTATTTATTTAATAGTATAATTATTTAGTTTATTCAATGTAAATAGCAAAGAAATATTAGTAAATACAAATTATAAGTAAGTAGTAAAAAAAATCCCAAAACGCGTATGCAACGCGTCTAGTACACCACATGCCTTACGATATGCAGAAATGCTTTAAGCAACCACAGTTGCCGGGTTTGTACTTACAATTTACCGTCACATGTTTTGATCGCTAATCCTGTGTAATACACAGTGATTTAATACATTCTATGGTTTATTAATGTAACTTAATAATCGAACTAGTTAATGTCTATTGGTTGCTCAAGATATATTTAGTAATCTTAGAAATGTAGGGCATTCAAATAAGAAACACGTCAAGAATCTACAGAACTATTGTTTTGAAGTGATATTATTTGGTCATCAATATTACTTAAGTAGGTCTAAAATATAGTTTTAAACTAATAGACCAATAAACGCGGAGTAGTTTAATATACATTACTAATAGAAATATCTAAATTTGAATACTTGAGGCATTTTAAAACACGCAGCAACTTTTTACACATCGCACTTCCTGAACAACTTGCAAAGTAAAATAGATAAGAAATACTGTGGTTGTGTCTATATGGTTGAAACATTTTTTAAATATTGTCACGTTGGTAGTCTGTGTTTTAAAAATTGTTTATACCGTATCTGTGCAGCCCTTCACAGATAATAAATAAAAAACCGCATACACTCCTTTTGCAACTCGAGTTGCGACGATCATTTTAGAGGTGCGCAATCTTGAAACTCTAGTTGCTGGAATCATGTGAGTGGATAGTGACAAATGATAAAGAGCCGGCCATCTTAGCCCTACAGATCCCGTATTTTAATCTTTTTAATAGGACTTGTTTAATTCCCAAGAACGGCAAGAACATTACTGAAGTTATTAAATAAACTCACGTTAACTGAATTACAGCTTTTATCGTTATTTCTGATTTATTACAACTTTATGACGGGATGTTGCGATGCGAAATTATATTCATAATGAGTTTTGAACCACTTTTGGCAAATTTAATCTGATTAATCTCTTGAAAATGCATACGAATAACTCCGAGAATTGGTTACGAAACTTTTTATATGATATTATGTCGTATATTCGTACTTGTAAATTACAACACATATAGAGGTATGTACATAAATAAAGACGAAGACGAAGATCTTTTTTCTTCAATATAGGATAGGCGATTAAGGAGCCCACTGATTATCAGTCCACCGGACGATATCAGCCTGTCAGTTGTTCGGAACTGTCAACTTTTTGTTCTAACTGACAGCCTAATGTCGTCCGGCGGACTGATAATCAGTGGGCCCCTTTACAATGCACTATGAATGTCAAAAGCTACTTCCGGTAGTTCCAGTGCACAAAGAAAGTCATCATCTCCGAGAAGATAAGCGCAAGAAACTTGGCGAGTCTCATTTTTTCGAATCCATGAAATATACCTTTTTACAATAAAAAATAGAGAGAAAAATATTCTCTTCGTGGTCGTGACCTCACGTCTGAGGGACGTGACTCCTATGGGTTATTCTTCCTACCACTGCTCTCCAGGCCTCTCGATCTTCGGCCATCTGCATCGCTGCCTGGAGCGAAGTCTGGGTAATATTTTGGACCACATCTGACCAACTACTGGGTGCACGCCCTCTACTCCTTCGTCCGTCGACACTCCCGGTAATAATGCGCTTTTCTAGCGTGTCCATGCCGCGTCTGACTGTGTGGCCGAAGAATTTAAGGACTCTTTGGGTACGGATGGTGGATAGCCAGGGTGATATTCAGCTCCTCTAAGATAGACTCGTTTGTGCGGCGTTCAGTCCAAATATATATTGAGCATTCTGCGCCAGCACCACATCTCGAATGCGTCTATACTTCTAAGTGCCCGGGCTTTTAATGTCCAAGTCTCGGAAGCATACAGGAAGATTGAGAAGAAAAATATTATACCGTATTAAAAATCGATAAATTTGTAGTCTACCGCGAAAATCGGAATTTCGTTGAGTGTGTGTATGTGTACGGATATGACGGTCGTATTTTCTACGAGACCGCGTGATCGCCTCATATTATATTGTGGACGGTTTATCGATGTGATAAAATACGTGTCACTTTTTAACCAGCGCTGCGGGCGCAGCATAGTTCCATTTTTATCGCCTGTCACTATGCCCGTCACTTTCGCACTTACATACTTATTATAACGTGACAGGAATGGTGACAAGCGATAAAAATGCAACCGTTCCAATTTAAAAGACTGACACTGTCATTTTCAATGTTTCACGTGGACAAATACTAGCATTATAAGGTAAACGTACTGGTGCCCAACGCGGTACCAGTACATGACATCTTGAAACTTAAGTCATTGTCAATAGAGGTGACAGCAGGGTGTCATCTATTGGGCATTAGCATGTCGAGCACTAGTACGTTTAGGTACCTTATCCGTACAGGTGCTTGTAACAAATACTTGTCGGATTATTGGAACCTTGTTTTCAATGACGTAACGGTAAAACACCTTAAATATTGCGAATCTATTCAACGGCATGCTAAACATTTGTTTAATAACAAATTTATCTCCCCTTTAGCGCCAGCCATTAATAGTGCCGTAGTGCAGAAAATCATGAAAGTAATCACTTCGTAGTCGTTTGTAATCGCCCGAAGTACATAATAAAGGGAACGTTCACGATTTACGAGCGCATGTTACATGAGGAAAGGCGCGGAAGGGGAATAAATAACAACAGTTGTACCAAGACGACGTATTTTGTCAGGATGGCCGTGTCGCATACAACATTTTTAAAAGCATTTTTACACCGGCGAAAGCAAGTTATGTTTCTATTCTGCTCCTTATTACGATGTAACAAGGTGTAAAATTACAACATGTTTTTAACGTTCGTTTTTTCAGGCCTGTGTGGCGCAGATTACTATTTAAAATATAGGCTGTATTAGGAATTTATGACAGAATCTGGAAACGTGTGTGGCCTGAATGGCTTGTTTTTGTCGTTTTTCGTTGAGTTTTTTTTAACTTAAATAGGTATGTAACCGCTTGGCAACTAATCATAGAATTGGCGAGTGGCGGCGCGTCAAACATATAGGCAAGCCGGGGCTAATTTGGCTTACATATTTCCTTTACAACCCTGCTCAAACGTCCAAAAACAGGCAAGCCGGTGGGAGTCGGCTTTTATGGACGCGCCGCCACTGGTAAGCCCTTATTTTTACGAAAGCAACTACCATCTGACCTTCCAACCCAGTGGGAAAACTAGACCTTATTGGGATTAGTCCGGTTACTTGTTGTGGAGTGAGCCATGTGTTATACTCTAGCTAAGCTGCAAGCAGATTAGCTTTTATCACAGAACTGAAACATATTTAACACCATTCTAGACCTTAAATTAAGAATAACTTGTATAGTTTAATTTCTGAAAATGTTTTAGTAGTGCAAATTTTGTTTGGGTGTATAATTTCCAATACGACTTGTATCTCCGGTAGCCGTTTAAGAAGTGTAATACTCTTAAGGTAGATGTCGCTAGGCGCCTCATGAGTGATATGGTGGAAATCGTTGTCATGTCGGGTGTAGCCTCAGTAGCTCAGTTGGCAGAGAGTTGGCGATGGGCTAGTGATCCAGAGTCGCGAGTTCGAGTCTCCCCCGAGATAGTGCATTTTCCCACTGTTCATTTATTTTTAAGCTAGTAATATCGTTTACACTCGTTTCTGCTTAATATAAAACTAATTTGGTTCCTAGGTCTTATTATAGTTAGGTATTTATTTATATAAACATGATACCGTATTATAGAGATTTCGGGTAACATGTATAATTGTATACAGCGTGGGAAGAGCCTGATGGGCCGCCAGAGGGCGTTATTTCACGAATAATTTAATTAATTAGTCCGTCTCCATTGATAGGATTCAGTCTTGTGGAAATGTGGAGCCACAGACTACCGTCTACAGACTCCGCTTAATAGCATGTTCGCAGACGTTTCTGCTTGATACAAAATTAATTTATGGTATAGATCAGTGGTTCCTAACCTGGCCTGGGGGTAATTGGGGTAAAACTGGTATTTTACGGGGGTAATAAGCTAACCTAATATAACAATACAACAAACGTCACGTTTATATTTTTTTACCATTGGGAGGAGGGGTAAAATCAGGTTCCCTAGTTAGTCATAGGGGTGACTGGACTGAAAAGGTTAGGAACCACTGGTATAGATAGAGCATTCGTTACTGGTGAATTTCCAATATGACTTGGAACTCCGGTAGCCGTTTAAGAAGTGTAACACTTACGAGAGATGTGGAAATATTCGCTGTATTGGGTCAAGTCTTGGTAGCTCAGATGGCAGCGCACTGGGCTAGCAATCCAGTTGTCGTGGGTTCAAGTCCCACCCAAGTTAGTGAATTTTTCCACTTTTAATTCGTTTCTATGCTTAAGGTCAATTAAATATCAAATCAGATAATAATATTAAGATGAAAAAAACTGGACAAGTGCGAGTCGGACTCGCCCAACGAGGGTTCCGTACTTTTTAGTTTTAGTTGTCATAAGCGACAACAGAAATTCATTTAATTTGTGAAAATTTCAACTCTAGACAGTTCATTCTACTAGACTATCACGGTTCATTCTGAGACAGAGCCTGGTGACAGACAGACAAACAAACAGACAGACACACAGACTGAGAGAGGAGTCTTATTAATAGGGTCCCGTTTTTACCCTTTGGGTACGGAACCCTACAAACAACTAACCAAACACTTCAACTTCTTCAACTTCAACATTTATTCAGCAAATAGGCCACAACAAGGGCACTTTGTTTATTTGTCTATATGTTTTAAAGGCATTCAAACAAATAGACAAGTGATCTGTGATGTCAATGTATCGGATCAAACCGGTAACGTTTACCGATCCAATTTGGCTAAGTAATGTCGAGATTCCGGGAACTATATATTAATATAGATGCTAATCATTTGATGGATTCATTATATGTCGAGTATCTTCGAATAACTTATCAATAAACCCCGTTCTGAATGTTGCAGTTCATTGAAATGGGCAATAATACGTAGGTACTCTAAATTCGCCTACTAAGGTACAAAATTTCGCCTTCACCAAGCTTTGTTAAATCAAAATTCCAATATAAATGGTATGGGCGTTTAGTAATGCTATGATTTGGAATAAGCTTTAATACTTACCTATAAATTTCATACTTAAAATTACAAAGTTGCGGACGAGTGGTGAAGTTATTTTAAAAGTTTTTCAAGTGAAAACTTCTTTAGCGGCGCTGTGCAGGTTTTGTGATGGGGAAAAAATGTTAAACTCGTAACAGGTGTCACGTGACCGTAAGACGTAAGACGGACACGTGACCTGATCGAAAAACTGTTACATCAATGTCATTGAGTTTTTATTTATTGATTTAAATACCATCTAGTGAGTTCCCCTCTAACTGGTATTAATATACCTCGAGTACTAACAGTGATGTGCTTAGGGGTTTCAAGTAATGCGACAAAATAACGCTAGATGGCGTTAACCTCAATTATACATAGTGCTGCAGACATTTTGCAATAATGATTGAGTTTTCACTTCTGCTGGCACTCCCTGAGTGCAACCCGTTGTTTTTTTTTCTTTTCGCGGCGCTATTTATTGTGAATTCTATGGATATATTTCCCCTCTTAATGTTACGCTCCGTTTTCAAAACAGCACGTTTTATTAAAGGAAGGTTTCACCAGAATATAACACAAAGCTAATGCGTTCCAATATGCGCTTACATCATAAAGACACAATGTGAACCGTTGAGTACCGAGTTGAACGGAGTATGCTCTTAACTCCCTATAAATTGTGACCCTCAAATGATACCGCACAATGGGGCATTATGATAATCGATGTGCCACTTAGAACCTTATGAATATTTTAGACCCCCCTCTACCCAAAACCCACTCGACCCACTCAATGAAGTCACTCCTTCCTATAACGAAATGAATATGTTACCTTTGACTTGAGCGCAGGCGCCTTGAAATTCATTTGTCAGTTAAATACACTTATCGCTTTGTGGGAAATAATATAAGAGATGATGATTTTAATAACAAAACTTCCGTGAGACACAGACATATTGAATATTTAATATATTAAAAACGGGTCACTTACGTATTAAAAAAAAAGTGCCGGTCCGTCACCGTCAACGCAGCCTGATGACACTCCTCGGTACGAAGTGAAACATGTCGAGCGTTTTCGACTTAAAATAATTATGTGAGTGACCCGTTTTTAATGTATTTAATAGGGATGATGATGTTTTTCAAGTGTAGTAAACAGTTCGGGTGTCGGAATGAACGTCGTAATCGCGGCAGTAATGCAGCGGCGAACGTCACTAACTTTATCAAGGAAATCGACAATGCGGCAATGATATTATATAACCATATATAGGTTATATACTCATACTTGAGGAGCACAAAAAATACTTCCATACTTATATATGCTGTGTCTTCGAAAAAAGCGGCCAAGTGCGAGTCGGACTCGCCCATGAAGGGTTCCGTATTTAGGGGATTTATGACGTATTAAAAAAAAACTACTTACTAGATCTCGTTCAAACCAATTTTCGGTGGAAGTTTGCATGGTAATGTACATCATACCCACCAAAAACATTTTCATGTAAAATGTTGCCAAGACGAAACCATAAGGCTCGCACTGACAAAAAGTTATCAGATCTCTTGTAGAGCCAAGCTTCTAACTCTACAAGCCCTAACTTCACAAACTCTACACCTTAGTCAAAATATATGTGGCTTGGCCGTTTGGTTACTCCAAGAACTATTGTATTATAAAAAATAATGAATAGTGAATACATTTTTCACCTTACGTCCATGTGACAGTAGCGAAACGGCCAAGCCACATATTTTTGGCAACATTTTACATGAAAATGTTTTTGGTGGGATTTCACTTCTTTTTGTAAGTTGCTTCCATCCCCTAATTTAAAGGGTTGCGCATGTGATTTAAATACCTAATATTAAAAATCCTGAAATACGTACCTGGGGCCATCTTTTATACAATCTGCTTTTTACTGATTCCCCATACAAACTTCAACCCTCTTTTTCCCCTAACGCCCTTTTCCACCCCCTTTTCACCCTTACGGGGTGATTTTGGGGTTGAAAACTATTCTATGCCATTCCCTATTACAATAACTATCTACATACCAAATTTCAACTAAATCGGTTCAGCGGTTATTGATTTCCCATACAAAATTCCACCCCCCTTTTCCCCCTTTTAGGGGCAAAAAATTTCAAGTTTTTGAATTGTTTCGCTGTTTGTGTACTAATACTATCTTACATACCAAATTTCAGCGTTCTAGGACTTCAGGAAGTACCCTAGAGGTTTTGATGATCAACAGTGAGTGAGTGAGTCAGTGACGAAATCGGGGTTTTTTAGATATGAATAAAATCTAAAGTATAAGAGCTATGCAATTGAAATTTTTTATGTTTAATAAGTCCACTATTGACATCATATCCTGAGAATTTTGTTTATCTGGTATAATCCAAACCCAAGTTATGAGGGTTAAAAAAAACGACGAAGCGCTTCGAAAAAAGGTAGGTAGTGCCCTTGCGCTTCGCTTTGCTCGTCTTGGCGGGGGCACTACCGTGCCCCCAGAAATTTTTTTTAGTCTTATCATTCTCTTATTTTAGAAGTTACCGGGGGGACACACATTTTACCACTTTGGAAGTGTCTCTCGCGCAAACTATTCAGTTTAGAAAAAAATTATATTAGAAACCTCAATATCATTTTTGAAGACCTATCCATAGATACCCCACACGTATGGGTTTGATGAAAAAAAAATTTTTTGAGTTTCAGTTCTAAGTATGGGGAACCCCCAAAATTTATTGTTTTTTTTTTCTATTTTTGTGTTAAAATCTTAATGCGGTTCACAGAATACATCTACTTACCAAGTTTCAACAGTATAGTTCTTATAGTTTCGGAAAAAAGTGGCTGTGACATACGGACGGACAGACGGACAGACGGACAGACAGACAGACAGACAGACATGACGAATCTATAAGGGATCCGTTTTTTGCCATTTGGCTACGGAACCCTAAAAATCTGTTATTTTTGATTAATTTTCTCATTCCATCCATCTTTGTCACACTCGTTGTTAAATATAAGGTCGTCTCTTTCTCTTTCGGTGGGCGGGAGCTCGTTAGCACGTGCACATTTCTCGCTAGTCCAGCCGCGACTAAAAGCAACCTGTCCAGTTTGTCACAAGTTAAGCGCTTTAATTTTGGAACGCCTATAACCTATATTGAGTTATAAATCATTGCAATGCGGCGGCAACAACGAAGCCGCAACAGTAATGCAGCGGCAGTACTGGCAGTAGACATCCAAACATCACCTTTATTAAGGAGATCGGAGCTCTCACCTTGGGTAAATTACCCCCTGTGTATTTATTCTCCCTTACAAGTATTTATTTATACCACATCGGTGACAAGCATACGGCCCGCCTGATGGTAAGCGGTTACCGTAGGCCTTGGACGCCTGCAACTCCAGAGATATTACATGCTCGTTGCTGACCCTTTAATCATTTATATTTATTTATTATTTAAAAACATGTACACTCCTTTTTTGTAGAACCCCATACTGTAGCCCCTCGAGAAGACCTCGGCAGGGAGCTCGTTCCATAGCCTAATTTAACGGCGGTGCCAAGAAAGTCTAGTAAACACATAACATTATAATACTTAAATAAATAATAATTCAGCCTATATACGTCCCACTGTTGGGCACAGGCCCCTACGTTTGATTTTATGATTATTTAAAAAATTAGGAGCGAAATCAAAATTTATAATTTTTTAAATGCACCTAACTCGTATAATAATTAAAAATTCGAAAAAGAAACAAACGTAGGTTAATATACAACAAATTGTGTCGAAATATTTTCAATAATGTTAATATCCAGAGAGGAAAATGAGGACTACGCATGGGTCTTTTACTTTCTCTTCTTTTCTTTTCGCGAATACGATTAAGTTCCGTTTTCATACACAACAATGACGACTCTTAACTTGTCGTTTTTATTTTTTTCTTCTATTATTATAGTTGTAGGAACTCGCTTGTGTTGTTTATGCCGCAGATCGCCGGCAAAAATAAAAAGCTGCACCATAGTTATGTTGCTTCCGCATTAATATGTTTACCCGTTTCCGGGTCGGCTGCATGTTGCCCCAACTCGGGTTATTTATTACATTATTACGCTGACACGTAGGGCTTGGGAATTGGCCACGGGCACGGGTACAGGCAGAATACTAAAGATGCTGGCCCAGGAGGCAACATGCCAATCGCTAACGCTACGTAGCGAACGAAACACAACGTTACTGTCACACTTAGAACAGTGATAGAGAGACACAAAGCGACTCGATGGCGAAGCGATAGCGATTGTCACCTTGGCTAGGCCGCCTGATCGGACCATCGCGTTGGACTGTGTTCCTTCCACAGCTCCAGTGACTGCTCCAGTGTGCAGTCACCATAAGCTTTTCCAGGTTGTCTCCAGTCTTCCTGGCTATGCGTCCGAAGAATCCAAGACCTCTCCGGAGACATGTGGTTGAAAGCCTGGAGTTTACTCCGATCTCCTTGAGTTTTGAAAATAATTATACCTACCTACTGTAATGCCAATAGGTATTCAATCCCATGGTTACAAAAGTGCAGATATTTTGCGAAACGTTACTACTTATTTGTCCACATATCCCAACCTATTCAATTGAGTTTATATATTCGCCCTATCCTATCACCGTGGTCCAGTACAACCCTTTATAAATATTAAATCGTTTTATTTATTGGCTAGTTAGAGGCCGATTCTGTTATAACAATTTGAAACGGCTGTATCTCATTTTGATATGACCTTGAGTCGTATCAATATCTCACGCGCACCAATAAGTGCGAGCGAAATGCCATGAGACGACTTTAGAAGGTTTAAATTCAAACTTACATACTGACATCAAAATGATAAAAAAATTATGTAATTTTGTTCTCATTCGCCTGTGTGCGTCCCGCTCACACCAATACATGTACGCGCGACGAATAACAAAACTAAACAACATAATTTATGTATCATTTTGATGTCAAAGTGTCGTTCAAAGAGGCTTTATGATTGCATTTCGTCCAATCAGCGGCAGCTGCTAATGCTGATTGCCTCACAGTCAAATTCGAATCAAAACAAAAACAAAATTATAATAGAGAATTGGTTTCTAGTCCGGGAACTGAGTCAATAAATTCAAACTTGATGCCGACTCGTAGGCAATATAAATTTGCCCGTCTATCTCAAATAGTTCTGTTACTAACCATTATGGCATAAGTTTTTGAATAAGTAGGAATAAGACATTTGGTTATCATTTGACCCGTGGTGATTGAACAGAAATAAAGACATTTTAAACTTAGTTATTATTTATTTTATTGATTTAATTATTTGCATTGTTTTATTTAATATATACAGGGTGCTTCCTGTAACAGGAGCAATAAATTAAACTAAAGGCTGTACTCCTCAAACTGACCAACATTTGCTCAGCGACTTTTAAAAATTATGAATCCTTTAGACTTCCTCTTTTTCGTACAAAATAAATATTGCCTTCAATGTACGCTCACATCAGTGTGTTTGACGTTGCTTGTCACGCTTTAAACATAACAAAATTTGCAATACATTGCATCTTAGAATAAACTTTAAAGTGTAATAAAAATCAAAACATGAGTTATTTTCAAAAGTTGCTGAACAAATTTTGGTCAGTTTGAGGAGTACAGCCTACAGTTTAATTTATTGCTCCTGTTACAGGAAGCACCCTGTATAAATGCGTTCAGAAGGAAACTATTTTAATCTTTATTTGTATGGCGTATATTTTATGTAACCTTATTTACATAATTATTGCAATGTAACTGTGTGGAGCTTAAACTTGTTACATTGCTATATAAATCACATCATATATATTATAAGCCCGGAGTATGAAAATGTATATGATTCAACTGTAAATGTTTCGGAGTTTTCCTCTTAAATTTTATTTTGTATTTATAATAGTTTGAAAGAGTAAACTCCAATCCTGCGTCGGAGCTGACACACACACTTTTTTTCGCGATTTCGTTGTTGAGACTGATGTATAAAGTTACTAGGCACCTACGCAGAGTATGACTGATGGTTAAAAGTTCACCTGTATGCGTCCTACTCACTTTAGAGAACGTTCAAAGGACTTATTTTTTCCAGCAAAATATTATAATACGAAGCTCAGAAAAAACCTTTTTTACCTAACCCACCTAACCTAAAAATTGCTTGAATGTTAATCAATATCAACACAACACAACGTCACTCAACAAAATACATCGCAAATCCAATTTAGTAGCAACAAGATATTTTCATCAGGCTAACATCGGCGGTTTCATAATATTTCAGCCTTTGCTGATATATGTATGCATACTTCTTCGAAAACAAGGATCTTCACACTGTTAAACAAACATCATAAAATCTACTCAATACATTGCTGCGTCTCTTCCTCAAGCGTGTATACGCCTCATAGGAAACCGTCGATGGTAGCAACATAAGTCGATACTGAAAAGGATTCAATTAATTTAACTGATACATTGGTAAGTCCAGGTTTTGGCGTTGTCTCGGTACGTTATACTCAACACGGGTACCAAATTAAGTTCCTAAATATTATTTATTCCAGGATATTGTTCCTTGTACAAACGTGATATTATATTGTATATCTTTACTGTGTTTTGTCTAGAGCTTATACTTACTAAGTGAAAACAAAGCTTGTGGAAGTTTCAGGTGACTTCTGAACGATAATTAGTAATCTAGAAAATATATCTTATAAAAACACACGTGTTGTGTCTTTAGAAATAAATATATCTGGGAGACAGAGCTTTGTTCGGAAAACATTAAAAACTTCAAAATGCGCGGTTTCCCTGAGATAAGATCTAGCTAGATTGATTTTTCGCCCCCAAAAACTCCCATATAACAAATTCCATCGCAATCGTTAGAGCCGTTTCCGAGATCCCCGAAGTATGTATTTTACACAATAAAGTCTTTAAAAATAAATTATATTTGTAAATCTTAATCTTGGCCTAGTCGGTAGTGACCAAGCCTATAAAACCGACTGTCCCAGGTCCAAATGATATCATTTTTACACCAAAATGTAAGTTCGAATTGGCCTCCGGTCCAACTTGCTCTATCAGGCTAATTCGAACCAACACTGACATCAGAATGACGCCATTCAGTTATCGTGCATATCCCTCGTACTTGTCCGTACATGTATTAGCGAAAGCGAGACACATAGATAACATCTATAACTCAGGAACAAATAATAGTAAATGCCCTTACCGGGATTCGAACCCGGGACGTCCAGCTTCGTAGCTAGGGTCACTACCGACTTAGCTAGAAGGCCGTATCGATTCAAAAGTATATAATATACTTTACAGTACATACCTATGGTGCCATTTTCCCGAACTAGTGCGGGAATTTTCCACTTTCCGTGTGTATGTCGAAAGTTTAAAGTGCCATGTACTGTAAAACGTTGTACGATACACGTGCGAATAGGTAATTCACAACTCGTGTCAATTTATCGCCACTCGTTTCGAATTTCCTCTTTTCCGCACTTGTAACGTAAATAACTATATTAATGTAGATATCAATATAATATAGATATCTACCAATATAATATATTGCTTATTAATCTTGATTTATTTTATGCGAACGTATACTTCATTGAACTGGATAATTAACATTAATCCAAAGTTACTGTAATTACAAATTACAAACATTAATGTGAACCGTATTAATAGGAATGAACTGCCCTCTGACTTATACAGGGTGAAATGTAAAACGTAATCCTTGCAATCCTGATAAAATGTTTTTTTTTTACATTCATACATAATAATCACGCCTATTTCCCGGGTAGGCAGAAACCACGGATTTCCACTTGCTACGATTCTGACATTACTCTTTTTTTTTTAAGTTTGTATTAAATATGATTACAACAAGTATTTAGTCTTAACCGCTCCTTACCGCTTTCGGTACAATAGTGCCCATGGCGCTCGTGGCATTGCCACTTTGGACAGAACATTGAATAGCATTCGCACCAGCTCGGAGCGGGGGTCCCCCCTTTTATCTACTGTTTTGTCTTTACTAATTTGTCCTGATGTTTTAAACGTGAAGTTAACGCCAGAAACCCGACAGGCGGGTGCACTATCCGTAGTCGCTTTTCGCTAAATACGGTTTTTCCCATGGTATCAGCTACGCTCGTAGCGCGTAGCAAGCGCTGGCACTGAATGCGTTAAGGGGCCTACTGCCGTATTCGTATTTCAATATATTCACAAGAGACGACACTTACTAGATCCATTCTAGATACGTTATTGTTTAGATTTCAACTAGTTCTCTTTGGCAGCGCAATTCGAGCAACCAATTTCACTATTTTAGATGTGAATTGGATCTCTAAGCCATATCTTGTGAAAATCGTTCATGAGTATCTCCAGAATCGCGCAAATGTCAAATTTGACAGGTTAGATCTTAAACATATCGCTATCGTATCTTGGCGATGTCTAAAAGATATCTAACAGATGTCTATTTCAAAATCCGAATCGGGCCCCTACAGATTACCAGTACGCCGGACGACATCAGCCTGTCAGTTGTTCGGAACTGTCACCTTTTGCGTTTAACTGACAGGCCGATATCGTCCGAACTGATAATCTGTGGGCCCCTTTACGTTCTCGGACGCAGGCAGACACACGTGTCAATTCGAACGTGCACCTGACATCAAACCTAAACCAAATCATATTGGAATAATATTAGTTAGCTGTCATTCGCTCGTTCTCTGATTAAGCTGACTGATTATGATTCAAATATCGTTTTGATATCAGGCGCACGGTCGATGTGGCCTGTCAGCCATATTCGAACTTTAAGATACGTTAAATACTAGATATTGAAACGATATATGGATCGGATATGTCAGTGTCAAACAAGTGTCAAAAGTGACGTTTCTTCAAACAAAAACGTTTCTATTTTGAAGTTCGAATATGGCTGGTTTCTTAAAAAAGTTGATTTACCCCAATGTTATTAATCCGATCTCATAAATGAGTGCCCAGTAGTACCCAAAGAGGGTTATATACCTGATGGGTATTTGGCCAGCAGTCGTAAAAGGCCTAAAAGCATTATTTCCAAGAGGCTCTACAGGGAAATAAACTCTACTGTTCTATGGAAATAGTATCCACGGAAAGTACCTACCCAATCTCTGTTTAAGGCTTTTCTAGATGTCTTAAACGCAACTATTAAAAAATAATGGATATTTTCTAAGGGGTGTTTTTACAACCAGTAAATGATTTTTATTTTTATATTTATTTTTATTTATTAGCCAAATTTAACGTTTACTACCTATGGGATCAACCCCGAAATCGTGAAAAAAATTGGCTTTCCTAGAATAATACATCGACATCTGACCAGCCAAAATGTATTAAAATAAATAGACATAGTCATTTGAACAGCTGAATTGCGCGACATCGCGCGTCAACGCGCGTTCATCTGAACTTAGCCTAAGAACGGCACTGGCTGTTTACAATATCCAGTATCTAAACAATTCAAAATTCAAAATTAGAACGTAGATGCGTTGATTTTCGAAATTTCGAACGTTGGTGTTTCGCTTCTATCGGTTTCCGATCAGTGTGCCCCACGGCGTGGAGGAGAACGCACGCACGACGTCGCGTCGAAATAGAACTATTCGTTATGCGTGCCGGTACGAAGTGCTTGTGACTGTGAATTGAAAAATTAATTAACTTTAATTAAAATAAGAAATTATATTGAAAAAAAAAATTAAGAGGTATTTTTAATGAAATTAACAGTAAGCCAGTTAAAATTTTCATATAAATCAAAGTGTTAACTTGACAGAAAGTGATTGATCGTTGCGGTTTTTCGGTTTCGGTGTACGATACGATAAATTTCCATTTGCAATGCGAATTTGTTTTATTAAAATAAATAAGAGAAAATATTTTTAAAATAGTGTTTTTTTTGGGAGTGCCATCATACAGTGGATTAGATGTGTCGTAAAAAAGTGTTTTTGACGAGAGGGTGGTGTTCACCACTCTTGATTGTGACTTTAGTGAGCAGGGTACTAGGATATGTGGAAACCGAAGAGTTTATTAGTGACCTTGACAAGCCAGGTTAGTGCAAATTTTTATATAATTATAATACAATCTGAGGCCATCACTTGCTACTCATTTTAAAATTTTAATAAATTTCACGGGCGTAAAGGACATTTATAGCGTTTTGACCAATTGTAAAGGACATATTATATTATGTAGTTGTAAGTATTTAATTTATAGTTAAGATTGTTAATTAGGTTAAAGATACTAAAAGTTTGAGTACTTTTCGAATACACGTCAGAAATAAAGTTCGGTAACGAAAAAAATATGAACATTATAAAAGAATCAGTGTTTTTTTCACGTCTCCTGAAAAACAGCATTTAGTCTTTTACGTCAAAATTGAATTGAACCCAAAGGTAATAAGGTGTATAAAAAGATTGAAAATTGTTTGTTTTTTGCAAACCCTATTGTTTGAAAATTGGCAAATAATTCGCGATTATTTCATACTGGTGATACTGAGTATTAATTAATATTTAGTAATTATTTACAGATGCGGATTTATTGTAGAATTCTGTGAAAGCTTCATTTTGTTAAATTGCTTGTAGAGCTCCGTCAATCAAAGGATTATTAACTGTGACATTCGTTATTTTAGCTTTATATAAATAATATTTACGTATTTGAATTTCAGAGAAAATGTTCAGATCCCCTTGAGTAAGGTTCATTCGATATAGAAATAAATATAAATTTGTATATTTATTTACACCTTTTCGGCGATTTCTAAAACGGCTCTAACAATTTCGTTGAAATTTGATATATGAGGATTTTCGGGGGCTGTTTGCGCCACGTATTAAATACTTAACCTATGAATTCTGACCTCCTTGTCGGGTTTTCAATATAGACGGCAAGGCGATAATAAAAAGAGAAAAAAATGTCACATGTCACATCAATACATGTAAAATAAAACTCGATTCGAAATATTGTGTGTTGAAGAAAATGAAACCAAAGGGATCCCTATAATTAAGTATACATACAACAAAATAAAGTGCCGCCGAATCAGTGGAGACTGGAGACTCTATAAGGAGGAAAACGCAGAACCAGTGCAGGTAAGTTTTTCCGCATCCCCATTTTTTGGCCTTTGAACCGGTTTCCAAATTTACCTTTAAAAATATTACATAATAACCTTGTTGCTCACTGAATCGCGTAGGTACAAAATATAATTTCGGATTTCCTTTCGGTTTCTTAATTTTCAAAAAAATGTTCCCGTCATAATTCTATTTCAAAGTACGGTCAGTAAATTAATTTATTCTTATTGTCTGTTATTTTTATTTCATATTTCATTTACGCGTAGCGTGTGGGATTATTCATCACGCTACCTTATAAATGCGTTACAAATAAATTTCGTATTTTGTAACTGTCATATTGTGACATAATTTTCACGGAACATTTTTGCACACCATATTCGTTAAGTATATAATTTCAGTGTATTTTAAGTTACTAAATACACTCTACTAAACTGAAAGCTACGGGTAAATTATTCCTAAAAGCCTCAGTTTTTCATAAACTGTAATTAACCTATTGCGAAGGTTACACTTGTATTAAGGTATTATACAAGCGTAACGTTCGTATTTACTTCATTTTCCTTCGACTTGCATTAAGGTATTATACAAGTTGAATATAATTTATAATTATTTGTGCATCTTAGCACAAATTGTTCATATTTTTTCGTGCTGTCATAGTAATAACTAGGTAACCATGGCAACGCGACTTAAGCTCGCGGAAGCAAAACGTGCTCAATGTTTCATGCGTTTACAAAATATTTATGACATGATTCCAAAGTTAAGCAGTGACAAGAAGGCTTTCTCGCAGTTCATCGCGCAAGCTCGATTGGTCGATCAACTGAGAAAAGAATTTATAGAGTTGATGGATGAAGTCAATCTTCTGAACTTGGAGTTGGACCCGGAGTACATCGTCAACTACAGCGCAATGAATGCGTTTGAAGATCTCTACTGCGTAATCAAATGTCAAATTTCGAAAATTGATGCACCTGTTCCGAGCCTCTCGGCATCCAGGGATTCGAGCCATTCATGTAAGGACGACTCCATTAAAATCCCTCGGATTGAACTTCCTTCTTTCGATGGAGATATTCAAAACTTCCCATTCTTCTATGAAACATTTAAGCGTGTCATACATGAGAATAAAAAACTTACGGATTCTGAGCGTGTTCATTATTTGTTTAGTCATTTGACAGGAAAGGCAAAGTCGATCTGTGCGGGAGTTATACCTGCCGCAGAAAATTACAACACAGTTTGGGAAGCATTGATCGCGAAATATGATGATAAACGCGCATTAGCTACGTCATATTTAAACCAGCTGTTTTCGATGAAACCTGTCAACATCAACGGTCCTTCGGCATCTAATTTAGAAAAAATAATTGATTCGTTTGCTGCTACTATTTCAGCAATAAGACAACTCAAGCTCGAAAACTTAAGTGACTTTATTTTCATTCACCTGGGTCTTAAGTTATTAGATTCAGATACCACAAAGAATTTCGAGATGTCTATTCGGAATTCTTCTACAATGCCTACATATGACGAATTCATTTGTTTCGTTAGGGAACAAGTGAAGATTTTATATCGGACATCGCAACGAACGCCAACTAAGGCTGAAAGCGGCTCCGCTGCCAACACTAGCAGCGTGCGAGCTCCCCTCCCTCGCACGCCCCAAGCGTATGTTAGCACGCAAGGGCATGACAACGGAAGTTCATGTGCTATGTGCAAGAGTAATGATCACTCGCAACTTTATAATTGCAATAATTTCATGAAACTCACGCCTAACGAAAAATTTAATTTCGTTAAGGAAACTCACGCGTGCACTAATTGTCTGAACACGCATCATACTGCATCGAAATGTTCCTCGAAGAAAACTTGTCGTAAATGTAAAGGCAAACATCATACAACGTTACACTTCGAAAACTCAAAACCTGCAATGAATAACAACGAGTCCAAGTCTTCATCTAAGGATGATAGTGAAGCTAGCACAAGTTCATCCGTAAAGGACAACGGTGCCTCTGTATGTACTCATTCGGCATCGGGACAGACTACATCACCCTTGACGGAAATTCTCGCCACTGCTCAGGTACTCGCTAGTGGGCGTAACGGCAAGGACAAGGTTTTGAGATGTCTGCTGGATCCAGGATCACAGAAACATTACGTTACATTGAAGTGCTGCAAGAATTTAGGTCTTCCTGTACACAGCAGCCCAGTGACGTCAATAAATGGATTAGGTGGAACAACGATAACACAACCCATCCGAGGAAATGTCAACTTAACATTTAGGTCAAGATATGATCCTAAACATCAATATACTATCGAAGCGCTTGTTTTAGATGAGATTACGCCTGATTTACCGACCTGTCATATTGATCAATCTGCAACTGATCTGTTTGATAATTTACATCTAGCAGATGACTCTTGGGCGATTCCAGGTGAAATTGACGTACTTCTTGGTGTTAAGTTATTCACCAAATTGTTAATGTCAGATAAAATTGAAAACGAACCTGGTTTGCCTGACGCTTTAGAAACTACACTGGGGTACATCATACTAGGCGATGCTCCCGCAGTTAACGCTTCCTACTCAGCAGCTGGGTATTTTACTTCGGTTGATGTCGGAAATTTAATGCAAAAATTCTGGGAAATTGAAGATTTGGATGGAGGAGTGATTCATAGTCCAGACGAGAAAAAAGCTGAAGATATTTTCAAGAATACAATCAATCGTTTGGAAGACGGACGTTATGAAGTAGCACTTCCGTTTAAATTGGACCCAAGCAATTTAGGCGATTCTTACAAGACTGCTGAACGCAGATTTTTAGCGCTTGAAAGAAAATTCGTCAAGCAACCTGAATTAAAACCAGCTTATGATGAAGTTATCCGTGAACATATTGATAAAAAATATTTATCTGAGGTTCCAAATGATAAGTCAAATGATGCTTATCACATACCCCACCACGCAATTGTCAAAATTGACAGAATAACCACAAAGGTTAGAATTGTGCTGGACGCTAGTGCACAGACCACAAGCGGTTTATCGTTAAATGACATACTTCACGCAGGACCAAGTCTTCAAGCTGACTTGTTCTGCATTCTCCTAAACTTACGATTGTTTGGTATTGCTATCACGTCTGATGTACGTCAAATGTATCTGTGTATTGACGTACGGGGGGAGGATCGTCCTTATCAGCGTATACTTTATAGGTTTAATCCTGAAGAAACTATAAAGGTATTTCAGTATAATAGGGTAGCCTTCGGTCTACGTAGCAGTCCTTTTCTGGCACTGCGAACTGTTAAACAGTTAGTAGCTGATGAAGGTGATAAATACCCACTCGCAAAGGAAATTGCATCTCGTGATATTTATATGGATGATGTAGCCAGTTCCGTTATTGATGAAGACCAAGCTATGCAAGCGACTAAACAACTGCTGGATTTGTTCTTGAAAGGTGGATTCCAACTGGCAAAGTGGTCGTCAAATTCTGCAGCTGTTCTGAAAGAAATACCGAAAGGACTACATTTATCCCAAAGTGTCACCTTCGACGATGATACAACGTTGAAGATTTTAGGTCTGCGTTGGTATCCTGGTGAAGATGTATTCAAGTTCCAGGTTAGTCCCGACGATCGACCGTGTAGTAAAAGAAACATTCTTTCATCGGTAGCTCGACTATTCGATGTTCTGGGCCTAGTTGCCCCTGTAATTGTGTTCGCTAAGCTTCTAATAAAGGAGTTATGGCTTTTGAAAATTGATTGGGACGAATTGCCGCCTGATCATATTGTACGCCAATGGCAACAGTTCCAAGGTGAACTACCGCTACTATCTAACATTAGCATTCCCAGACATATTGGTGTCATTGAAAACTGTTCATTAACTATAGTCGGCTTTTCAGATGCTAGTGAAAGAGCTTATGGTGGAGTGGTTTATGCCTACGTCACTTTTCCTAATGATGACCGAGGTGTCATTAATTTAATTTGCGCTAAATCTAAGATAGCGCCCGTGAAGGTTGTCAGCCTAGCAAGACTGGAATTATGCGCAGCATTGCTATTGTCACAACTTATAAAAAGGGTGGTTGATACCTACTCAACCAGATACCCAATCGACTCTGTGTTGGCCTTCTCCGATTCAACAGTGACACTTTGTTGGATTCATTCGTCGCCTCATCGATGGCAAACTTTTGTGGCCAATCGAATTACCAAGATCCAAGATAACTTATCAAGCGATCATTTTTATCATATTAAGGGAACAGAAAATCCAAGCGACTGCCTGTCTAGAGGCTTAACTCCAGCTCAACTGGTGATCCATCCTCTATGGCTATCAGGCCCTCCATGGATGAAACTCCCGAAAAACGAATGGCCGATTCAGGCGTTTATACCAGACGAAGTCAACGTTCCTGAAGAAAAAACGGTTTCTTTAGTGACTTGTGACAATTCGAACGACAACTTAATTTATGATTTGTCTAAACGGTTCTCGTCATGGGTTAAATATGTACGCACAGTTGCCTATATCTTAAAATTTATAAAACGATTACCTAAAGGCCCTATTAATGCTGATGACTTAACAGCAGCCGAATTAGAAATCGTACGAGCTCTACAAAGAGTTTATTTCAGTCAACATATTTTAGATATGACCCTGAAAAAAGGGTTTACAAAGGCTTTAGCAAGCCTGAAGCCATTTATTCAAGATGGAATCCTTCGCGTCGGAGGACGTCTCAGTAATTCTGATGAAGATTACGATTATAAACATCCTTTGTTATTGCCACGTCGTGATCACATCATTAACCTACTGGTCGATTATTATCATCGACACCATTTACATGCAGGACCTGAAACTCTTATATCTATTATACGACATCGATTCTGGATCATAGCAGCTCGATGTATTATTCGTCATCGCATTCATTTATGCAATTACTGCTTCCGGACCAAGCCAAAGGCTAACTCCCCAATGATGGCAGATTTACCAGCGTGCAGGGTAAATCAAGTTGAGAAAGCCTTTATACATACTGGCTGTGATTACGCTGGTCCGTTGTATTGTACACCTGTTCGACGAAGAGGCGTGAAGAGTCAAAAGGTTTATTTGTGCTTATTCACATGTCTCACAACGCGAGCAATTCATTTAGAACTTGCAACTGACTTAAGTACAGCAAGCTTTATGTCAGCATTTAAGCGGTTTTTATCCAGACGTGGTCCTGTAAAATATATGTACAGCGATAACGGAACCAACTTCCAGGGAGCCAATACATATTTGCAAGAACTTCATAATTTCCTTGCGAATGAGTATCGAGACGCTTGGGAAACTGAACTATCAGCCAATAAAATAATTTGGCGATTTATTCCCCCCAGTGCTCCACATTTTGGAGGATGTTGGGAAAGTAACGTTAAATGCGTCAAATCACATTTGTTTCGTACGATAGGTAAACAAATCTTGTCATTTCAGGAATTAATGACAATTCTATGTGAAATTGAGGCTTTATTAAATTCTAGACCGCTATCCGTGTTAAGCTCTGATCCAGCTGAACCTTCCGCATTGACGCCAGCTCATTTTCTTAATGTTACTCCATTGAAATATCTTCCAGCTGCGTCTGTTGCGGAGGTAACATCTGATCATCTTTTGCAAAGATATCAATTATTAGATCGCTTAACGCAATCATTTTGGAAGAGGTGGCGCGATGAGTATTTGCACACGTTGCAAACCAGACAAAAATGGAATACTCTTTCTCAGCCTATTAAGGAAGGAACTGTTGTAGTCATCCTTCAAGATAATGTTATGCCTCTACATTGGCCGTTAGGTCTTATAACTCAACTCTTTCCAGGCAAGGACGGTATTGCCAGAGTTGCTTTGGTTAAAACAAAATCAGGCACACTTAAAAGACCTTTGGTCAAATTATGTCCTTTGCCTTCTCAATAATATAATTTCATATTTCTATTAGTATTTAGTTATCTCTCTCAAGTTATGGAGGCTTCATATGTTTATGTCAATTTAGTTTTCTCTGAGCAATAAGGATGCTATTATGTAGTAAATGATTTATTTTAAATAACTTTTTGAAAGCTATTCCTTTCAAGGCCGGGGGAATGTTTGCGCCACGTATTAAATACTTAACCTATGAATTCTGACCTCCTTGTCGGGTTTTCAATATAGACGGCAAGGCGATAATAAAAAGAGAAAAAAATGTCACATGTCACATCAATACATGTAAAATAAAACTCGATTCGATATATTGTGTGTTGAAGAAAATGAAACCAAAGGGATCCCTATAATTAAGTATACATACAACAAAATAAGGTGCCGCCGAATCAGTGGAGACTGGAGACTCTATAAGGAGGAAAACGCAGAACCAGTGCATGTAAGTTTTTCCGCATCCCCAGGGGCGAAAAATCGAACTAACTAGGAAAACGTAAATTTTTGAGTTTTAAGATGTTTTCCGAGCTCGGTCTCCCAGATATTTTATGCATTTACCTATACGAGAAAATAATCAATGAGCTTACTGATATAGGCACTCATCATCATCTCCCTCGCGTTGTCCCGGCATTTTTGCCACGGCTCATGGGAGCCTGGGGTCCTCTTGGCAACTAAACCCAGGAATTGGCGTGGGCACTACTTTTTACGAAGGCGACTACCATCTGACCTTCGAAACTAGGCCTTATTGGGATTAGTCCGGTTTCCTCACGATGTTACCGATATACGAGTAGGAACTACATGTCATTAAATTTTGCCCCCTGAAATCCGATGTCTTTTTTTTTAATTTTATATATCATTAAAAGAGAAGTTACATATAATGTTACTTATCTGCCAAACTGCATATCAGTTTGTTGGCAGAAAACTTATTCTACCCTCCACCATAAAGTAAGTTATTTCTTACTTAAATCGTTTCTTAATTATAATCGTTCGAGTGCGATTTTTTACAAACGTTTATACGTAACAGACATACCTTTAGTTCCATTAGATCTGAGTCTGGCATGTCCGAAAAATTCCTGACATACGGTAGCCCTATCTAAGATTGGTAGCCAAGTCTTGGCAAACGAAGCTCGAGTTGCCCTCCGGGCTGATGGCTAGAAGAGCTAGGTTCTCATTAATATCTGAACACGACTCTATTTCCAAGGTATTAGAGTGCATGTTCAGATAACTTTGGTCATCCTTTGTTCCTTTGCTTGAAGATATGCCTATTCATATCTTGATAAGGCTGTACCTCTGGGCAGCGGGCATAAAATACGAGGAAGCGCTTATGACAGCGTATTTCGACGGTCTCAAGCATAGACTAGGAATCCTCTAGACGGAGTTTAGAGCAATTATTTCATGAAACCGATGCTGGAGTGCGGGGGACGAGGTGACCGAGTCCCCGTGCTGTGATTGGTACGTTCAAAGACACGGACCAATCACGGCACGGGATTCTGACACTTTGAGTCGAAGATGGAGTAAAACTACCGTATATTTGTGGCAGAGGGGGTAGCGCTACTAAGCTCAGTCTAGAGGATGTCTTGTCTGTGGTCTCAAGTAACCATTTTTCAACGTCAAGCATCATATTATATATCAATCTTCACTCGGAGGTCTCATATAAAGACGCCAGCTGATGATGCCAGCGTAGCAGTTAGCGTATTGTGATCAATAATTACCCATAATACATTATTAAACTTAAAAGTTGCAAAATTATATTAATAAACATTTTAATTAAATATCATTCATGTTGCATTAATACCTAATATCTGGGTGACCGAGCTTCGCTCGGAAAACATAAAATAACTCGAAAATGCGCGTTTTCCCAGAGATAGACCTAGCTAGATCGATTTTTCGCCCCCAAAAACCCCCATATAGCAAATTTCATCGAAATCGTTAGAGCCGTTTCCGAGATCCCCGAAATATATATATAAACAAGAATTGCTCGTTTAAAGGTATTAGATTTTAAAGCCAAACAATAACAAATAATAAAATTAAATTAAAATAATCAATTCTTTGGACTAATAATTACTCTAAATTATTTAATTGTAAGTAAGTCTTCCAGACAACCTTGTAGAGTGCTACGTGACAGAGATAAGTATGATATGTAAAAGAATTACAAATGTACCTATCGTATTGTAAATGTCCTGTAATTAACGCACCCGGTTCCCCCGGCGAAACTTTTAACTGCCCGAGCTTTTAACACTTTTAGAGCTTTTAGCTTTTTTGTGGCTAAAAAACTGCATACTTAATACGGAAACTAATCAAACAAAATTAATTTATTATACTTACTCTACATCAGAAGTGTAAACATTCGATAGCGTGACGTACGCGTATGTGTTAAGTGTAATTTTTGTATGTGATTTTGAGTTCCCAAAACGTCCCGCTTGACGCGCTGTTCAAAATCGCATACATAAATAGACATTTGCAAACGCGAATGCACGTCACGCTATGGAAATGTACACTAGGGGTTCTGAGCTAGCTGTACTAAGCTGAGCTCATTTTTAATTTAGAAGTTATAATTTGAGTCCGTTCCCGTTCGCTGGTGAACTTTGCAAATATTAGCATATTAGGTGTATAAGGCTTCCCGCAAGTTCTGGAAAGAATGAGAATAATTAGAATAAATTATAAACTTAAATAGGTAAGAAACGATACTGAATTGGCATGAGTGGGAGGTTGTTTTTGTTTTCAACACAAATATATTTGAGTTTTGAAGGTTTATTAGGTGAAAGTTTATTCAGCTTCTTATCTTTTTATCACGCAAGCGCAGCGGAATCTAAAGTCCATTTTACTCCCACGGGAGTTAAAGCTTTTTTTTAATAATGTCACTAACTCACACGAACCAAGTAGGTTCTAAGTGTTTTTGGTGGTTGTTGTTAATTACGTATACTTACATGTATTAGATGTACAAATGATCTTAAAAAAATAACCGAATCCTTTAGCTAAAAATTTACTGATACCTACAGATAAAAGTAATATTTATTTTTGGACAAAGGTCAATCTACTTAATTCATTACTTCGCCTATGAAAACATGCACTGCAAATGCAATAAATATTCTTTATTTCTATTATTACTGGAAATAAGGTTGAAATAACATCTAAGCTCGGAGCTTTTTCAATCGTCCCAAGAGACCCCAAATATCTTTGAAGAAAAAACAAGCTGAAATTCGCTTAGTAATCAAAAATATGAAACCCTAACTACATATATGTGATATTACGTATTCGAGAATTCAATAACGCTCCCTTCGTTAGGTAACCAATATAAGATTTCCTTCTTACCATTTAAATTCCGACCTTATTCAAGGAAGCAAAGAGTCGACAGTTTCAAAAAGACCTTTTAGTTTTTTTTACATTGTGGCCACAAAGTTAGTATGATGTCGAGATATGAGACAATCTGGCCCCTATAAAATCCTAATGGTTAAAGTTTCGTAAGTAAAGTCTTAACGTGACAGGTCTCTTAGTTTGTGTTCCAAGTCCAACAAAAGGGACGGAAGAATTAAGAGTTTTGCAACGTTGTTTTAACCTTTTTTCTACTCCCGTACTTTTATTTATCATTTAAACTTTAAAGGGTCGTGCACACACCTTTAAAACCCTACTTTATACTTGTAAAGACAAGTCTTTAGTCTATTCCCCAAAAAAGAATTTGTGTATACACGCAGTATCTTTTTGGCGATTTTACGATACTTCGTGTAATGACCACTTAAAAAATATTGAATGAAATACAGTGTTGCCAACCTTATTTTAAATGTCATCTCTGACAAATAAGTGAAGCATAGACATGTTTTTTTTTTTAATTTCATTCATTCATTCATTCTTTTCCCGCCCGTACCCTCCATTTTTGCTACTTCTTGAATTAAAAATATTTGTTAAATTTACAATTTTATTTCAAAGTGCTTGGTTGTAGAAAAAGTATTGTAGATATGCAACGTTGTTTAACTGAGTCAAAAAATACTCGTGGCGTCTTTATTAACTCACTACTCACGCCACTCGCCTTTTTTGACCTCTCTTAAACAACGGTTGCATAAAATAATATTAGTAGCTAGCCAGATAAAGTATCATTAGCACAAACCCCATTAGTGGGTATCTTTTTTCTAGCTTAAACACAGACTAGTTTAATGTGAGCTAAAAAAAATCACGTTTTAAGAAAAATACGTTTTAAATGCTTCGAGTCCCAGCGATCTAACTAGCTGGATATATAGTGTTTTTTTTTTATTTCTCGTCATACTACGCAAGTACGCATATGCCTATATACTCGTATATTATGTAAGTAGGTCATACTAAGCTGTTGATATCACATGACCTGAAATCACGGAACAAATTCACTGTCGAAAATACAAAAATATGTACATACAAAAATGTTGGATGTCGTGAGTGACCGAACTAGGCTGAGCTAGTGTTATATATCAAATTATATTCCGTACATAAGTTCCGCAAAAGTCATTGGTATGAGCCAGGATTTGAACCCGCGACCTCCGGATTGAAAGTATCAGTCAGATCCACTCGACTACCACCGCTTATTTGACTGTTGATTCTTACAATGAATCAGAATCAAGTATGTTATTAATGAATTAAATGAAAGTAGCTAGAATGCTACGAGCATGCCAAAAGCCAAACGTGGCCAAAATTATCCGATCATTCAAGTTCACTGCTTTCTATAAAAAGCGGCGACTCTGTGAAAACTATCGTTTTCCATTTGGTCTGAAAACTACTCCCTTTTGTTTCTTATCTACAATCGGGTAATAAAATGAAGTTGTGAACTCAGCAGTGCAGTTCATAGTCGACAACAAACTTCATAGTTTAGAAGAAGTTTAATAAGTTCTTATGAAATATGTCCTATCGCAAGTTTTTTGCCGTTTTTCTGCAGTGACATAGTTTGCGATGCGGTGGTAGGCATTATAAAAAAAAATATTTCAAGAAAACAGAAATTTCAATGAAAGCAGTACACACTAGGCTCAGCCTGTATCGTGGCCGTGGGAGAAATACCGAATACTGATGTTGTGGCTTGTGGCTATAATTTTAACAGAATTTTAATATACAGGGTGATTCATGAGACGTGAGCAGGACTAAGCCTACACAATCAGTAAGTGTAAAAGAATCGTTCACCACAATATTTAAGTAAAACCATCACGCTTTTTTTCTGTTGTTATACTTTTTGGCAAGAACAAATTTCATTATCTGCAATCATGGATACCCTACAACATTTAATTAATAAAGATAAAACCTTTTTAACCGTTATGACAGCACTTTGAGTATGAAGAAGATAAAATGTCACACTTGAGTGAGATACGATTTTTCAAAAGTAACCAGAATCCGATGACGTTCAATTTGGCACTTGTTATGGATAAAACAAACAGGGTGACCATAAATGTCGCAAATAAATTAAAACTATTTTTTAAACAGTATAAAATAAATTAAAGTTAATCTCACAAATACTGGTACGAAACCGTTGTTTATAACTTACTGTATGCGTAGGCTTGATCCTGCTCACGTCTCTTGAATCACCCTGTATTATAGTTTCTGCTATGACTATCCTAGCATATGATATGCCTTGCAATGAAATATCACTGGTAGGTAATTATTATAAAATGATTGTTGTGGGGACCGATTGTTTATCGAGTTTTTCTGGTGCTACGTAGCCCACACATTTTTGAAGGTTATATATAAGTACGCGTATCTTATAACTTTAAACGAGCAATTCTTGTATATTTATATATTTGTATATATATATTTCGGGGATCTCGGGAACGGTTCTAACGATTTGGATGAAATTTGCTATATGCGGGTTTTCGGGGGCGAAACATCGATCTAGCCCAGGTTTGACGCGCATTTTTGAGTTTTTATGTTTTCCGAGCAAAGCTCGGTCTCCCACATATTAAAAATCGGCCAAGTGCGAGTCGGACTCGCGCACGGAGGGTTCCGCACCATCAACAAAAAATAGAGCAAAACAAGCGAAAAAAACAAGCAAAAAAAACGGTCACCCATCCAAGTACTGACCCCGACGTTGCTTAACTTCGGTCAAAAATCACGTTTGTTGTATGGGAGCCCCACTTAAATCTTTATTTTATTATATTTTTAGTATTTGTTGTTATAGCGGCAATAGAAATACATCACCTGTGAAAATTTCAACTGTCTATCTACCACGGTTCGTGAGATACAGCCTGGTGACAGACGGACGGACGGACGGACGGACAGCGGAGTCTTAGTAATAGGCTCCCGTTTTTACCCTTTGGGTACGGAACCCTAAAAATTAGCAGGCCATCAGTATTTGATTATTACCTGCCTACTCAATAATTCGAACTTTCATATTTTTCTCTCAAAATTTCGAACCATTTGATATTTCAAACTCTCGATAATTCGTAATATTTTTAAAGTCCTTCGAGTTTGAATTAACGAGAGTCGACTGTATATATTTCGGGGATCTCGGGAACGTCTCTAACGATTTCGATGAAATTTGCTATATGGGGGTTTTCGGGGGCGAAAAATCGATCTAGCCCAGGTTTGTCGCGCATTTTTGAGTTTTTATATGTTTTCCGAGCAAAGCTCGGTCTCCCACATATTAATAACTATGTTATATCGGTGTTGCCCTTGAGCCATCCTAGATGTCACTTTTTGTGGTGGCCCATGTCAGCTTTTATTAGGCAAACGTCCAGTTTTTCATCCCATTGCTCGCTCTTTGTACTTATATGACATTAAATTTTCAAAAGTGCCTCTACGTGTTGGCTTTGGCTCCGCGCCGGCGGCGCCGGACTAGTCGACAAAGTATATACTCTGATACCCTGTTATAATGGACTCTACAATGATTTTCTTTGATATTTTCGCTAAGCGGTAATCAGACTTTGGTACGATGCGATCGCTCGCGCTTATTGGTGCTCGCGAAATGTACTACGTATAATTTCAAGGTTGTAGAACAAACAATCCGTTTTGCCTACGATTAAACGGAGAAAGTGTAGGCGTGGGGCACGAGGCTGTTTGAGGTGTGTTTTCATTCATATCCAAAACCTATTAGTTACCAAATAATAACACATCGAGTCTATTACAGAGCGCCTACCGCGAACCACGTTCGACGTGTTGCCTCTCTGTCGCACTTGTAAATTCGTACGTAAGTGTGACAGGGAGGTAACACGTCGAACGTGCTGGTTCGCGGTAGGCCCTCAGTACGGTTACCATCAGTTTGTCACTGACATAAACGCCGTCGAGAACGTAATTTACTTTCTATACATCTCGCTCGCACTCGCATATTAGTGCAAACGGGATGTAGGTATAGAAAGTAAATTACGTTCTCGACGGCGTTTATGTCAGTGACAAACTGATGGTAACCGTACAGACTATACAAGCAGTGTCAGGTAGAGCGACAACGTTTTTCGTGACTGTGTAAGCCAATACGGGAGCGGCAAACACGACCACAGGTCTGGCAGGTGTGATAACACAACAGTTACTATACTACAGAATGTTCCTGGGCGTGATAATTGTATATTAATAACTTTAGCCTTACAATTAGTATTTGAACATTGTAACCCGAGATCAGCCAATATTTCTCAATTAATCGTGCCCTCAATTGGATCAAAGGAACAAATGTCAAAGGGTCCCGTCTTTGTCGGCAATCTTTAGGGGTCAGACCACAGACAACCTCATTTACTAGACGGGGCATACAGCTTGATTCAGAAAACGTGACCAGTGAGGCTAGCACAGGAGGGGCGCGATCATATCGCGCCCGCGAAAGAGACTACCTTAGGCCCACTTGTACCATTCCACTAACCCGGGGTTAACCGCTTAAACCTGGAGTTACCATGGTTACCAGTACAATTTGACACTGGGTTGACGGTTTAACCTCTTAACCCCGGGTTAGTGAGATGGTGCAAGTGGACCGTAGTTTTAAATATAATGTCTTTCCTTCGAAAAATAATTAGTTTAACACAGACATTTTAAAAATAAAAATAATGTTGCGACTGAGATTATTGTGACATATGCGATATTTCCCTTAGTTCCATTATTATATTATATACAATTTTATGTAGCACTGTACTTACAGTGCGACACAAAATAGTAGAAATTAAATAAAGGCGCCACTGTCTATATAAGTAACTGTCACATTTTTGACGTAAACATTGGCAACAATTTAGTATGGATTTTTTTAGTTCGATTTTATTTAATTTCTACATTTTATGTGTGGTGATATAGCCCTCATCCTCATTATTTGTAATGCAGTGTCTGTGTAGTATATGTGTGGGTTCGACAAAAGATATATTTCAACATCGATATATCCATGCCACGCGACGTGAGGTTTCGTAGGAATTTCCTTCTACAGACGTAACGTTCCGACTGTGGAATGCACTTCCTGAGGTTTTCTTAAGGGATTACGGAAATTCTTCAAAAGGGGGCATTTAGGTTTAGTATCAATAGAGCGTGGCACGACCATTCTCGAGAACTGGCGCAGGTGAATACTTGTAGTACGGTACTTCGCGGTCCACAAGGCCGTATAGAAGAGGAAGCTGCTGGTGAATAATCCTGGCTACGAGAGTATGTCTGTGCAAGTACTCGCCGTTAGCAAGATGAGATTTTTTTTTCATCTTAAGTTAGGGTTTTTTATAATATGGATATAAAATTAAAATATAAAAATACTTATATATAAAAAATATTATAAACACATTATAAAAAAAACCTAACCTACCTGGTGCCGCCATTTTATTTTATAATTATAAGAGGTAGGGCCTATTAAAAATTTGTATGGAATTTGTTTTTTGCTCATCTCTCTTATAATAATCAAAAATATATAGTTAATAAATATCTATTTATATAAAATATTATTCATAATGTCAATGTCCAGAGAGGAAAAATTAGGACTACATTTGTATGGAGAACCAGTCATCCCTTTACTCTCTGATTTTAAAATCAGACTATCGCCCTAAGTACCTTTTAACTAACTGAAACTAAATCAACTAAATATCACTTACAGGCCAATCCTTCTCTTTCAAAGACTATGAAAATTATATAATACAAGGCAAACGCAAAATCGACCTAAAATAATAACAAAAAGACAAACAGAATAATAAATTAATCCAAGTTGGGCCCTTGGGCGATACGTTGCTATAAATTCTTACACAAAGCGGTAGCGACGACGATTGTGACTGGTATTAGAATAGGTACCTGTCGAAAAAACTTTTCTTCGTCCCATAGATTCAAACTCACATTGTGACATCAAAATTATTTATCTAAATGATATCAGTCGCTCGTGCGTCTCGCTCGCGCCAGCGCCATTACGGCCTGGCCACGACATTGCGCGACTGGCTTCGGCTAAGGCGAAAACCATAGGTGGGAACAAAAGGTCTGATCGCTGTGTCTCGCTCCAACGTATGGTTGTCGCCTTAGCCTAAGCTAGTCGTGCAATGTCGTGGCCAGCGCGTTATACTTACCTACATGTACGGAAGAGTACGAATGTAATGCTTGCGCGGCTGACATCGTTTAGATATCATTTTGATGTCACAACGTAAGTTTGAATTGGTTTCCCGGTCACAAAAGTAATCATGCCGAACCTACGTACGGTAATATCCTGTTCCTGTATTATGCATTATAATGTAAGTACCTTTTGGACGTGGCTGTTTTCAGCTACAGCCGCCATCAGATATATCGGAGCGGCCAAAGTGCTCACAAATATCTGAACACGCCTCTATTGTCAAGGCGCTAGAGTGTGTGTTCTGATATTTTTGAGCGCCTCGGCAGCTCCGATATATCTGATGGCGACTGTACATTTTGGAGACAATTTTTTTACTGTCGAGTAATTAGAGCCCTTCTAAGCTAACTTTGCACCGACTTTGAGAGAATAAAATGTGAAGTATCATTAAAAATGTCATAAATTCATTGAATGTTAATGGTGATACTTTTATACTACGGTTTAGATTTACGTGTTTTGAGACGCGACAATCGCGACATGTTTCGGAGAGGCAGGTCTCCTTTTTGAAGCACTATCAGTGCTAGCAGCGTTTTGGCATTTTTTTCCGACTCCAATTACTTTGTGTGTTAAACAACTAGAGTTAGTAAAAAACCGGCCAAGTGCGAGTCGGACTCGCTCACGGAGGGTTCCGCACCATCAACAAAAAATAGAGCAAAACAAGCAAAAAACGGTCACCCATCCAAGTACTGACCCCGCCCGACGTTGCTTAACTTCGGTCAAAAATCACGTTTTTGAATGGGAGCCCCACTTAAATCTTTATTTTATTCTATTTTTAGTATTTGTTGTTATAGCGGCAACAGAAATAGATCATCTGTGAAAATTTCAACTGTCTAGCTATCACGGTTCGTGAGATACAGCCTGGTGACAGACAGACGGACGGACGGACGGACAGCGGAGTCTTAGTAATAGGGTCCCGTTTTTACCCTTTGGGTACGGAACCCTAAAAAGAGACAACGGAAAAAATAAATTTAGCAAAGTTTTGCGCCACGGCAATGTGTCACTATAGAAATCTTCACAAAGCTGAATCATCGACTATTGTGAGTCATTTATCTACCTCTATCTAGCGGAAAACTTTTCTTTTTGCCGCGTTCAGAGTATTTATGTCGAATATTCGCAATATATAATACGAGCAATTCTTGTATATTTATTTATTTATATGTAAGTATGTTGTATATTATATTTCGGGATCTCGGGAAGGAGATATATGGGGGAATTCGAAAAATCGATCTATATGTCTGGGAAAACGCGATTTTTGAGTTTTTATATATTATCCGAGCAACGCTCGTTCTTCCGATATTGCGTGTTATGAGGTGTAGTGATTCAAGTTGAGATATTTTAGGTTTAGTTTATAGTAATATATTATATATTATTTTATTATTTAGTCTTTACAGCTTTTAAAAAAAATGTTACAAATTTTTTTACTGAGTGAACATTTACATCGTAGGTATAAAGCGTGTACCAATTTTAACGTGCAGCTTTTATGTGTATTGCAATGTATAACAGTAGCAATCGCGCAGGGGGCGTGTAGGTCAGCTTATTTATATAGCCTTTCTGCCCTAGTTGGAGAAAAGATAGTTCTGTAGGAAAATACAACCCATTATTGCTTGAAAAGGGGTCAGACTGATTATACAAGCTGATTTTCTTATGTCTATACGTACTGTAAAGGGTTAATATGTACTCGTATTTAGGTAATTATATATTAATTATACTTTATAATGTTAATTATAACATGTAATTTTTTTGAAAAGATGTGTCCCGCCGAGTTTGTTGCCGGTCCCATATTGGGATACCCTCCTCCAATTGAGGGGGGGATTTAAATCTTCTCGGGGCAGAGGTGTAGGGTTGGAGCCGGTGTAACTTCATTTGACGTTCATAAGCGCATTGTAATTATGCCTTCTTGATTAAACTATCCTAGTATGTAACTAACTAGGATGACCAACAGGACGGCGTCCAGTTGGTCGACCCAATTAGGCCCTTTTGGCTGCCCGACCTACACCCATCCTTTCGAGGTGGCCAAGCCAACGGAGACGATGCGCTTTGGTTTCACCTATCATAATATCGGCTCGGCTATTAGCTGTTCTGTTTATTCTTTCGGGGTAAATAAATGTATTCTATTCTATTCTATGTCTGGAACAGATGTGTCAATGTATTAACTCACATTTATAGACGGGTCTAACGCGAAATTTATTCAATTGAAAAAGCTTGGGATAGACATCACATTTTCAAACCACCCACTACACATAATGTTAATTATTGTCAATAGTCCGACACGCAACACTCACAATATCCACGCACACGTCCGAAGATAGATCCTTTGGCTTTAACTTCTGTATCACTGGTTCCCAAGTTGGCGATGATAAGTTGAATCCATCCTCCCTATACACACACTTTTTTTCATACACTTTTCGTCGGATAGTTGCACAAATCTCTGTTTTGACATTTTGGTGGGACATCAGTTAGCCGCGACCACGACCAGTGAAACCTGTGTCGAAACGTCGGTAAATAAAGGTAATTGAATAAATTTCGCGTTAGACCCGTCTATAAATGTGAGTTAATAATATGTGTTCAAAACGCGAAGGTTTTAAATATTATAGATGGGTCAATGTACAAATTTCCGCGTGCCAAGCGTCCGTTCTTTGGTAGTAAAATTATCCTTTGTGTATTTTATTGTCCCTCGCAACAGTTTTTGCCTCCGGCCTGTCAGGGCAAGATAAAGGTACTTAGAGCGCTTAGCCCTTTAATTTGCTAATAAAATGGGTTTTAATTAATTTAGCAAACTATTCAAACTCATTATAAGGTAAACGTACTGGTGCTCGACGCGGTACCAGTACATGTCATGTTGTCATTCTCAATAGAGGTGACAGCAGGGTGTCATCTATTGGGTATTAGTAAATGACAACTCAGACTTTAACACTACCTAAAGGTCTCCCCAGATATATTGACGCGAAATCGACAAAAGCCAATAGGAAAAAGCTTTATGAATGAATGAATGAACATTTTATTTCGTGTAACACATATTTTTACCAGTTTATTTTTGCGCAATAAGAACGAAAAAGCATTGAACTGAACATTAAACTATTTTTTAAAGAGAACTCTGTAAGCATTACTTATTACATTTTTAGGGTTCCGTACCCAAAGGGTAAAAACGGGACCCTATTACTAAGATTCCACTGTCTGTCCGTCTGTCTGTCACCAGGCTGTAACTCATGAACCGTGATAGCTAGACAGTTGAAATTTTCACAGATGATGTATTTCTGTTGCCGCTATAACAGCAAATACTAAAAACAAACTAAAATAAATGTTTAAGTGGGGCTCCCATATAACAAACGTGTTTTTTTTATTTGCTGTTTTTTGCCTAATGGTACGGAACCCTTAGTGCGCGAGCTAAAGTAAGGACGCTGAGCACGAAGGATTACGTACATTGACCCTGCATTTCCTAACTCTATCGCACGCGTAAAATTATATTACCATCTTGCTCGCACAGCGGCATAGACCGGCGGCATCATTGGCGAGTCAGCACTTTACTTTAGTAGAACTTGTGTTTTTTTTTTACAGTCAAGTGTAAAAATATGGGTGTAAACAACTAACTCAAAAATATGTTCCCTAGTTCTTAATTCGCTGACATAAGAGCTATGGGACATATTTTTGAGTTGATTTGTGCACCCATATCTTTGCACTTGGCTGTAGGTACTACCTACTAACGCACGAGTTACGAAGCTCCTGAAACTTCCTGAATATTAAGTGTTGTTAGTAACTTTTTAAAGGAAACTAGCAACATCAAAGTCTTTGCTTTGGCTTCGGATGAAATTGCGTTACTTTAGTTTACTTCTACGAGGGTAACGCTAAAAGTTTTTAGAGCATCAAAAACATTAAGAAATAAACAAAAGAAAACATTGTCAAATTTTTAATTAAATTGAATGTTTTTCCAAATCATATAAAATATTCATATTCATATAATCATAAAGTTAATAAAAAATACATTTAACCGATTTGCAAGACCGAAGTGATCCCATAAGTGTTCCGTGAACAAAGTTTTGTACGGGATACTAAAAATATGGCGTGTCATATTAACGATCTAAGATAATTTCATTTTATTTTTATTTTAATAGGTGATATAAATAATAACTATTAGGGAACATCTTACACAGATCAACCTAACCCCAAACTAAGCAAAGCTTGTACTCGTACTATCGGTACTACTAAAGATAAAATTGTAAATTATTTCTGGTACTTAGGTACCACAATTTCAAATTTAAGTTAATACATTAATAATCTTCGGACTAACAAACAGTTGAGGTTTCTATTCCCTAAAACTTATAGAATCTAGCTTTTAGAAATCTATTTGCGTCAGTTGCTAAATATAGCACTTAGGTATTTAATTATTGTGCTATTGCGAGATATTCTCAAAAGTCTATAGACTCTGAACACAGAAATGTGACTCTGAATAACCGGCGATTTTACAATTTAAATTAGCTTTGTCGATGAAATTATCAATTTTGTTCGTTGTTCGAGAAAAACGCCAGTGGACAGAATACGCCCTATGATGGAATTAATAGCCCATTGACCTTACCTAAGTAAATATTCTTCATTGCACCCAAATAGGGAATTATTATTCTTCTTCTTCCTCGCGTTGTCCCGGCATTTTGCCACGGCTCATGGGAGCCTGGGGTCCGCTTGGCAACTAATCCCAGTAATTGGCGTGGGCACTAGTTTTTACGAAAGCGACTGCCATCTGACCTTCCAACCCAGAGGGTAAACTAGGCCCGTATTGGGATTAGTCCGGTTTCCCCACGATGTTTTCCTTCACCGAAAAGCGACTACTGGTAAATATCAAATGATATATCGTACATAAGTTCCGAAAAACTCATTGGTACGAGCCGGGGTTCGAACCCGCGACCTCCGGATTGCAAGTCGCACGCTCTTACCGCTAGGCCACCAGCGCTTTTTATTAGGCATAGGGAATTATTATTATTTATTCAATAAAATACAGAGTTACTCTTAAATGTAGTCATAGCCCCGCAAAACTCAACAGTGAGTTTGACTGTGGGGTCATCAGTCTCTAGTTATGTAACATTGACAAGTTACATAACTAGAGACTGATGACCCCAACTAACGGACTAGACAGTTTTGTAATAAAATTATATTTTCAGTAAATATACTCTCCGATGGTATTTTGGCCATTATCGTCATATATTTTAACTGAAAGCTAGTTTATTGAATCAAGGATACATTTCATTAAGCCCATCGCTTCACTAATGAAACCTTTCAGAGAAGATGAATCGTGGGAGATACCGTAATAACATTTCCAATGATTACATGATGTTATATTACTAAATACGTACATATTTCTACTTAAGGTTCAGCTAGCAGAGTTTTTGAAAAGTCGTAGTGCTTTTTTAGATCCCAATTCCTTTTTCTAGTACCTAACTACCTACTATCTTCGTCTGTAGTTCGTTATTATATAATTAGAAAAAAGGTAAACAGTCTTGACATGTCTTTTTATATAATAGTATTTTATACAATCGTGATATAATGGAGAGCTTTTCAGTCGAGTACCTTGTTTAGGCAACGAAGCTTGCTGAGTTTCCTAAGTAAGGTACGAGATTGAAAAGCTCTCCATTATATCACGTTTGTATGCAATACTTTTTCTACGAGTCAACAAAAAAAATACTTAAAACTAGTAGAAGAATCATATAATATGTAGGTAAAAAAACCAAAAGTATACAGCTAAGATGCGCGAGCAGCCGCGATACTTTCATACACATACGCGACCCGGCCCCCGCGCCCCGCGCCCCCGTCCGGTTGATCAACGACACCTTCTCGTAACTCATGGGGCCCTGGTACTTGCTCCGCGCTTTCGATTGGTCAATTTCATTATAGTTGACTAAACTGTATCGAAATGAATATTATAGTTGAGTTGGGGTCCCATAGTGGAAAAAGTATGCGATTTCACTTTGGTATACGAAGTCTTAATTCAAGCAGTCGACGAGTAGAAAAATGCTTTTTAAAATTCAGTATACAGGCTCATTTTTGGACCTTTCGCCATATTGTGCGAGGTGATTAGGTAGGCTATACTGAACAACTTTTTCTATAGGCACTTATTTTTTGGCCGTGTCATACATTTTGGTCGAGTGGATGTCGACATTTTCTATGGGAAGGCCAAATTTTTTTTGGGATTTCGGGGTTGCTTCCATAGAAAAAGTTGTACAACTAGTGGCTAACGATCCAAAAATGACTCTGTATATATTGGGCTAGTGATTCAGAGTCGCGAGCTCGAGTTTCGTCCGAAATTTTTCCACTTTTAATTTATTTATAAGCTTTACGGCATCGTTTATAGATGTTTTTGCGTAATACAAAATTAATTTAGTATGTTGTATGTTGAAAATAGCTCATTAAATGTAAATCCCTTAGAGTTTCAAAACATGAGAAAATAAATGACGCCTCTGTAATCTCACTTTACCTGTGGAACACAAACCTGCCTGTAAAATGGAATTGTGTTTTTAAGAGCTCTTTAGCACCCGACACCGCTCCATAATCGTAAAGGAGAGACTGGTTATAATATAGACTGCTAATCACTACATAGTATAAAACAAAGGCGCTTCCCGCTGTCTGTCCCTATGTATGTTTAGATCTTTAAAACTACACAACGGATTTTGATGCGGTTTTTTAGGGTTCTGTACCAAAGGGTACAAAACGGGATCCTATTATTAAGACTTCGCTGTCCGTCCGTCCGTCCGTCCGTCTGTCACCAGGCTGTGTTGATGAACCGCGATAGCTAGACAGTTGAAATTTTCACAAATGATGTATCTCTGTTGCCGCTATAACAACAAATACTAAAAATAAAATAAAATAAAGGGGGCTCCCATACAATAACCACGATTTTTTTGCTCTATTTTTGTTGATGGTGCGGAACCCTCCGTGCGCGAGTCCGACTCGCACTTGGCCGGTTTTTAATAGATAGAGTGATTCAAGAGGAAGGTTTATGTATAATTTGTTAACCTGTACAAAGCCGGGGCGGGTCGCTAGTCTGTGTATAAATCATAGTACGCGTAGGTAAGGTCAATGAGGGCAATACATTGAATAATAAAGTCATTTAATAATATAATATATAAACAAAAGCGCAGCAGTTCTCCGGTATACGGTGAATGAAATAATATTATAGTTATACAATATCATAGGCATCATAGCATGTTTTTAGAAGTCACATATTTCAAGAATGTAACAGAAATTTACTAAGCGATCTTACAGCTAATTTAAGACTAATAACAATAATAAATGGTAAAAAGGCACACAAGAACGCGGTGTTGTATGGAGGTTGTTTGTCTTGAATATTTACTAGTCTCTGGATTTGGGATTTCAGTTTGATAGTTTAGTTATTTTATTTACCTTTACCTAACTTCTTACAAGCTTTTATTTAACTTGCCGGTTAGTATGTACGTTAAGTAGTGTGGGTCAAATCTTGGTACCTAAATTTGTCCCACTTCACGATTTCCGATTAATCTGAAATTTTGCATACATATGTGAATCGGATGACAATGCAATATTATTTATGAGGACATGCAGCTGATCTGATGACGGAGACAAGAGGTGGCCATGGGAACTCTGTGATAAAACAACGCAAACTAAGTAATTGTGTTTGGGTTTGTTGCAATTACCTCGATGATTATTATAGTCTGTCAAGCTGGATATGTCAGTAGCAATGTAAAGCAAACTTAATTATGGTATCCCCAGGAAACGAACAAAAGCAGCAATGTACATCGAACAACGATGAAATGTAAACAAAACAGTTCCACAGATAAAATATAATTGACACGCGATTTTCGAACAATTCAAACGTAGTGTTGCTGACCCGCGATTTTTAAATTTGCACTGAAATGAAATTTCTGCAAAGAACTTAATACAAAAAATACTTTGAATATCATTGAGGAAAAGAACCTAAAGAAAGAAATGAATGTTTGTACTTAATGGTTCCTTCTAGAATCTCAGCCAAACTTCAAGACTACCGTTAGAAAAAATCTCTCCTCAGTGGACGTTCAACCCTCCGTGTCCGTCCTAAGAAAATATGAACCTTTTAAATAAGAACTTCTGAAAACCGTGGCTAAACACTTTTACTTTTGTTTGGAAGAAAAATGGACCAAGTAATACACTTTGTACTATCTTTGTTTTAGGGAGTTGACTTTTCCTTACACCGCCACGATTTTCCGCCATATATTAGGACTAAGTGTAAGGCCTGAGTGGACGCTCGAGTTGGGCGTGCAGCGGGGCGGGGCGTGCGGTGTGCATGTTAAACAAATACAAACGTATAGGAGCGGCCTTAGTGCACGCTGCTCAAATTACTTGTGAGCCCGACGCCACGCTGCACGCCCCGCCGAACGCGCCGCCGAACGCGCGAGCGTCCACTCAGGCCTTACACTAAGTGCAGTCGCCATAAGATAATATATATCGGAGCGGCCAAGGTGCTCACAAATATCTGAACACGCCTCTATTATCAACGCGTTAGTGGGCGTGTTTTTTTTGATGAGCGGTTAGCGAAGCGTTGGTGGGCAGCGTCAAAGTAATAGCGGGCAGCGTCAGCTTGCAATGAGGGCACTCGCATACGTTTGCATGTGTTTAGTTTGAACGCCGCACGCCCCGCCCCGCTGACGCCCCGCTTCAACTCAGTTTTTATGCTTACTAATAATTTTTTTGTACTCGTACTGCTAGTGTTCTCTTCGGTATTATTTTGGCATAAGCGACTACTAAAGTAGCATTATTCTCTTTAGGAAAGCGATCTTGCAAAAGAGATATCTCATAACGTTTCATGAATTACAAATGTATGATACACAACAAATCCATTTGCGTTTAAAACTTAAGGCAGGAAAGTTGAGAGAAGCTTATCATACCCGCTTGAATCTAACAAAATATAAAGTGGCCTGAGCTTAGTAATTTCTATAAATAAGTTCTCCTAATACTGCCCTGGACTTTTTAGTCAAGCCAAATTTATTCTAAAACTAGCAACCCACTCCGGCCTCGCAAATTATACATAAACCTTCCTCTTGAATCACTCTATCTATTTTAAAAAATCCGCATCAAAATCCGTTGCGTAGTTTTAAAGATCTATGCATAATAGGGACAGCGGGAAGCGACTTTGTTTTATACTATGTAGTGATACGCCGCTGCAGTAATGTCAGTGTCACCTTTAAGGTAACATTCCATTTCCGACTGCAGCTGCACTACTGCTTCGACACTACTGCAGCGGCCTGAACGCGTCGCTGTTACTGTCAATTTCCATAGTAAAATGAACAGTAGTGCAGCTGTCGTTGGAAATGGACTGTCAGCTGCGGTCAGAAATGGAATGTTACCCTCACGCACAAGTTCATAAAAATAAATATTTAGAAATTATGTATTTCGAAAACACGTCGACACGGTGTAACATCGTCCTGTAAGCAAAAGTGCAAAACGTTAGAAGCCTTTAAATCTCCAGCGATTTGTCTTAATTCAAGAAACTTTCTGATAATTCGCAAGTCTTGATAACTTTCTTAGATTCGGCCAACGCGGATTATAATTTAGCTCGCTGGCCAAAAATGAAGTTAAATTAATTTTAGGAAGCTACAATTTTCATTGTGACTTAAACTTTGGTTTTTTAATTTATATACCTACGAGTCTACACTATAAATTAATGACCCGCCCCGGCTTCGCACGGGTTAACAAATTATACATAAACCTTCCTCTTAATTCACTCTATCTATTTAAAAAAAACCGCATCAAAATCCGCTGCGTAGTTTTAGATCTAAGCATACATAGGGACAGGCAGACAGCGGGAAGCGACTTTGTTTTATATACTAAATATGTTGTGATAACCAATTTAAAACTTAAACAAAAATTTAAATCTTAAATATTATAAGTCTTGTGTTGCAGGTTGCGTGTGTCTTATGAGTGGTCATTCGATGCTAATTGCCTGATGGTAAGCAATTACTGTTGCTCATGAACACCTACAATAAATAACTATATCATCACTATATGTACCTATGTAAAAAATATCTGAAGTGAAGCGTTAACAAACAAATGTAACGTATAACGTGTGTTTCTGTCATCTAAAAGCCTTTGTAAGTACCTAGGACTTCTTGGAAGATTGTTTTCCTACGCCCAACGAAATATGTTTCATATTTCCGAGCCTATGTCTATCGGAATAACGTCTATATTAGCTTGATAAGTATCAGAGAAAGTTTAAGACTTTTCCCTAGGCATACCCATGTCTAGGCAATTTCCTACCAATCTTTCAGACGTGACAGATATAATTAAGAACTAAAACAGTTGTTATATTGTTGTTCAAACTTGTGGGTCACATATCAATAATGGCAAAAGTGATATCAATTATGTCTTTGTTGTTATCGTAATAATATGAGGGTCGACATTGGATGTTAGTACTTAATTGTTGTTTAGTTGTTTGATACTTAATAATGTAATAACCCCAACCCAACCCTAAATGCACCCAATTGGCAACCAAATGGGTGCAATTAGACAAACAGACAGCTAAGGATTATTAATAATTAATTAAGGTAAAGTTCGGGGTAAATTGCTGCGTCAAGACGTTAGCCGCGTAAGCTAAAAACGCCGGTTCGATTCCGGTTTTGGTCATCGATTCCGGTTTTGGTCACCGGAAGTTGGTTGTTTCATCTTTAGTATATGTCATCAGGTGACAAGCAAAACTCACTATTTACAAAAAAATAATTAAACGAAAATCAGTCTTAGGGTGGAATCACATCTGTCAGCATCGAGCCGCATTTTATATATGAGAAATTGCTCGTTAGTATGAAGATGCGTACGCATGCTTTCAGCTTTCCGATGCGTACGCATCTTCATACTAACGAGCGATTTCTCATATACAAAATGCGGCTCGATGCTGACAGATGTGATTTCACCCTTATCTGAGTACTAATATGGTTCACTATCATATGGCTATGACCTTGTGGTGTTAATTAGTGAGTTTTGCTTGTCACCTGACGATGTCATCTTTTTCAGTTTACAGCATTATAATATTTTAATGTGATGATAACGCAGCGCTTCCCAGTACGTGGAAAGACGTAATATGAATATGTAAGCATATGAACAGAATATACATAGACCTCATAGATAATGTTATTAATAATAAGAATATAGATAGATATCCTACCTGACGTCCATATCGAACTATTCACGACAACCTATGAGAGGATTATATAGGGAGAAGTTTGTTTAATTTACATAATATGTTAGAATCGCTCAAGCAATGTAACTTGGCATATTAGACTAGCTTTTGCCCGCGACTTCCTCTGTGTGGAATTAGTTCCAGTAGTTAGAGTAAGTATACCACATGGATAAAATCTTTCATAACTCCTTTCTTAGTAAAGCTGTATTATACTTTTTATTTTTTGAAGACTTCAACCAATTCCTATCTTTCGTTGAACATTACAAAACTACGAAGGAAATGTCACAACACTCACAACCAAAGGCGAGTCTAATAGGGCCCCTTTATAAGTGAAACGTTACAACCACATCAGAGTAAATTCTCTAGAGCGCTGATTATAGTTGATGTTAGACGAAACTTCATTAGGTTATTACCTCCGTTACTTAACGGTTAAATATTTGAATACCGAATTTCAAGATGGCGTATAATTTCCGAGGACGAAGGTTTTATGACCAGTCGGCTATTAAGCTTATTAAACTCTTAAATCCCCTTGAAACGGCTATTTATCAAGACCTCTTAGGCCCAATGGGTTATTTTCTCCCGGGACACAAAGGCATCGAAATGTGGCCGCACGTTAATGGAAACACATCATTCCCTAAGGACCAGCTGGATTGGAGTACTAAGCGATATTGAACAAAAAACTGGGGTTAGTTGCTTGGAAAACATCTTGGGCAGTCGCGTAATCGGTGAGGTGGATATGTACCGAAATCGGACTAGCTAAAGGGCTCATTTAGGCGCACGAAATAATGGGACCCTTTTACTTAAGTGTAAGGCCTGAGTGAACGCTCGAGTTGGGCGTGCGGCGTGCATGTTAAACAAATGCAAGCGTATAGGAGCGGCCTTAGTGCACGCTGCTCAGATCACTTGTGAGCCCGACGCCACGCTGCACGCCCCGCCGAACGCTCCACTTCGAGCGTCCACTCAGGCCTTATACTAAGTGTAAGTGTAAGGCCTGAGTGGACGCTCGAGTTGGGTGTGCAGCGGGGCGGGGCGTGCGGCGTGTATGTTAAACAAATGCAAGCGTATAGGAGCGGCCTTAGTGCACGCTGCTCAAATTACTTGTGAGCCCGACGCCACGCTGCACGCCCCGCCGAACGCTCCGCTTCGAGCGAAATTTCGGGATCTTCTGCTTCGTAGGTAATTAGGTCACTACCACTAGATTAGAGGGCTGTCAAATGCATCCTCATAATCCCTCAGATCTTAATATCCACACTAATGAAGCGTAACGTTTACCCAATAACGTCATAACATTTCCAACTGATTACTGTAGGTACTAGATAATTTCTCGGGTAATAGTCCTGATTGCACTCGGCATTTTTCGTTAATGACTCGTAATACCGTTGCCGTGGCGCCTTGCAAATAGCACATAATTATCTTAATATTCCACGTTTTTATTGACCGAGCGAAAGAGAAGGTCTCCGATAAATTATTTCGTATGTCTGGATGAACTCCTCTACAGGTCGCATTGCTCAACCATTGACGTATACCTATATTAGGACGGGCCATATTTTTCATCACACTTGTAAGGAAAAATAAGGGAAATAAATAAAATATCTGCCTACATTCGTACGCACATTACAGGCCTAGGTCACAATTTAGGATTTACGGACCGCATCGCCAATCAAGTGTGGTGAAAATACAAGCCCAAGATCGAAATTTAGGATTTACAGATAGCCGGGGCTATGTGTAATAAATGTAATAATACCTTTTACTAGCAAGTGTGATGAATAAGTTATTTATCTACATATGTCACAAGTTAGAATACCAACATCCTGAACTGGGCCCTGGTTGTTTTCGTGCTGTTACGAACAATTTCATCTGACTAAGTGCTCAGTGGCGAAAATAAGGTTGTCAAAATACCGGCCAAGTTTGAAATTTTTCCGTTATCTGTCACTTTCATATCGTAATAGATATCTTCCTAAAGGTACCTTTCGGATTCAGACTACGTTACTATTACTGCTGCAGTACTGCAGCGCGGCATTACTGCCGACTGAATTGCTGCCGCAAATATCAAAACTCCGCCGGATGTGACCCGGCCTATAAAATTATTTCTAAAAGGTATAACATAATACAAAGTGACTTTAATGAAGTCATGTCTTTAATGACTTAAAAGACTCGAAAGTGTTTTTGTCGCAGTCTCGTAATTATAAACGAGTACAGTTCTTCAAATTTAGTTCCTAAACTCGAGTTCCTACCAACGCTATTATTTTGTCCAGTTCAATAGTGGACGTGTTTCAATTGATATGATGATCCTGATTGATATGATGATGAACCTGTGTTGTGTACAATAAAGTGATTACTACTACTACTACTATGATCATTATGAATTATGATGACAGATCTACAATAAACAATGACATACCTATAACCCGTAACCCGTATTACGTCATTGTTAAAATAAGTAGAATCTGACTACTTAAATATATGGGTGAAATTATTATAGGTACGAACCTTTAAATGAACTCGACTTTCGTACCTACCTATATTGTTTGCTAACACATAACAAAGTTAATATGTATATATAAGTTTCTTTGTTCTTTCCATTAAACAATTTTCGTCCTACATTCGTAACAATAAAGCTCAAATTAGCCTAACAAAGAATGTAAGTAAGCTTTTCGTGTGTAAATTAAAGATAAGCTTTGTAGGAATTGAATATTTTGTATTAAAGATCAGATTTAAGTATCAGAAGAGCAAAACAATGCTTTTATCTTCACATATGTTTACAATGTTGCAAGGTTAATGTACATATTTTATCATCCTTTATTTAACCTCGTAATGGTCCTACCTAGACTACGATCAATTTCAGTACCATTTCGTACTTTCTCACAGCGATAATAGTATGTAAATGAGGTCCCTAGCGACTGCCATATGTATTTGTAAAAAATATAAATAAAATAAAAAATAAGTTAAATTTTGTATGGAACTTTCAGTGGGCGAATCCGCCTCGCACTTGGTCGGTTATTTATTTATTTAGGTACACCATAATAACGCTTATTTTCTTTATTGCTACTAGTATTTAGACTTACAAAATGGTTGACGGAGTCTTTATTCGGAGGCACGAAACCTTTTGTGTTGCGAATGAAAAGGACTCGAAATTTTAAATACTTGGTTATGTATATGAACGAGTAGAGTTCTCCAATTTTAGACTCAAAAAACTTGAGTTCCTACAAAAACTACCATTTTCTGGGGTTATCTCTTAGCTTATTAGTTAGAAAACGACTTCCTAGCCTAGTGGGTAATGACCCTAACCACGAAGCTTAGGTTCGAATCCCGGTAAATGTATCTATTTACGTTTAACCAGAATATTTGTAGCGTTCTTCCTAAATAGTCTCGAACGAATCATATTACCTAGGCAATAGAGTTCTGTTTTCTTGAGCAAGTAAATGGCTAAGTGAATCGACTTCGGAAACGTGGAAACGCGCCAACATCGCGCTCCCAGCTTCCTGTTTCTAGAATTCCAAGGCATTTTAGACGTGAAGTAGATTATCTGCTTCCTAGCAAGTTCCGTTTTAATTGGTAACCACTTCCTGCTAACATACGCTGTGGCTGAGACTGGCATGTGAGAGCCACAGACCCTCAACTACTAGACTGTGCAGGACAATCGTGGTTACATATCGTTCTTACCCCGGTATTCGGAAAACAAGATCCGTTCTAGAGAAGAGAACGTTACGGTGTGTACCTACTAGATACCTGGTAGTTTAGATTTCAACTAGATATCTTTTGCAGCTCAATTCGGGCAATCAATGTCACTTTTACGTTAAATTATCGTATTAAGATCGATTCAAAATCGTTTTAAGTTCTAAAAATACATAAAGGTGACAGTCCATTTCCAACCGCAGCTGCCCTACTGTTCATTTTACTATGGAAATTGACAGTAACAGCGACGCGCTCAGTACCAGTAGTGCAGCTGCTGTCAGAAATGGAATGTTACCCTAAGCGAGACGTTTTAGACATTGTGGAAATTGTTCAAGAGTATCTCCAGAATCGCGGAAATGTCAAATTTGACAGGTTAGATCTTAAAAATATCGTTGTCGTATCTTGGTGATGTCTAATAGATGTCTAGTTCAAAATCCGAATCGGGCCCTTATTCGGCGCAGCCGCCCCTAGAGGGATTCAGACGAACTTATTGTTTCCGTTTTTTAGTGTAAAGGCATTTTTCCTAGTTAAAACTAGTTTTCCGTATCACCTTAGTGAAACTGTTTTCACAAGTTTAAACTAGTGTAGCTACCACAACTAAAAAACATAAAACATAAACGCCAGCGTGTACGTAACTTATTTTCTATGCTCATCTCGCTCGTACTGACATGTTGGTGCGAGCGAGATTACGTAGACGATGACGTATATGTCAGTGTAGACACTGTCAGTGACTCATGGTAGGTACGGGGTACGGGTACAGTTTTGTAATGCCCCGGTGAAAACTATTAGTTTTAACTGGGATTATTCAAAAAATTTAAACTGAAACGGAACTTCATAGCGTGCACTTGCGTCGGATTATTCAGTCAAACCTAGTTTTCGCAAAATGCCTTGGTGAAATCTAGTTTTGACTAATTGCTTTCTGCCGCAAATCCGTTCCTGTGTCACAGAGAGACACACAAACACAAGCATAGGTACACATATAAAACGTATAACACCTTTTTTCGTGGGAGTTAAAAAGTCTTCTAAACACGTTTTATAACTTATCCGTCAAATTATAGCGTACAAGCTGACCTAATTAATTTGCTCGCCAGTGCACGCTGTAGATAGCAATTACGTTTGCGAGTTCACGCACTTTAGTTACTGCCATTGCAAGAGCTAACCGAGCAAGCGTATCTGGGTGAATCACTCGTTGCCATGGTTACGTTCCCCTGGGTCACTCTTTAAAACCTGATTTATAGGCATTTAAATTCTCCAAGCACGCTTTTTTGTGAAACTTATAAACCCTTCCATAGAGGGTCGTCTAATACTAAGCGTGTCAGAAGGTGGTGGACAATGTCTTCTGACAAACTATGCTACTATTGTCTCTTGGCTGACCGGACAGAATAACAACAAGAAATAGTTGATCCACCCATCTACTCTATAGAGTGCTCAACAGTTAAATTAGTTACAAAAAACCGGCCAAAGTGCGAGTCGGAATCGCGTTCTAAGGGTTCCGTACATTAAGTCCAATTTACGCTTTGCAAATTTCTAACAGGTTTTCCTGTCATCTATAGGTAAAGAACTATTATGTGTATTTTTTTTTCAAAATTTTCGGTTTCGGGTGGTCGGACGGCCAGACAGACGCACAAGTGATCCTACAAGGGTTCCGTTTTTCCTTTTGAGGTACAGAATCCTAAAAATAATCAAGAACTAACAATTCAATAACAATGATATCCGCTTTCCCGCAAGCGCGGCTGTCTACTCTGAGGGCCCTCAGAGGGCTACCGCGAAAACCGAAATTCGCAAATTGCAGGGAACTTTCTCTTTTACTCCAATGACGGTGTAATCAGCGAATGATGAGATGAGAGATGAGAGAATGAAGCTGCGTTCGGTGAAGGACCTGAACTTACCGCACCTTAGACAATAGCAGTGAAGATGATGATGATGATTCTAGCAGTAATGCTGGTTTAGTCTGTATCCGAATTGTACATTTACACTGGTTCGTTGAAAAATATGAACGCCCCTATTCTCGATATTAGCGCGAATACACAGCCTGTACTCTCTGGCACTGTAAATAATTTTAATGGTCGCCGAATATGTGTTCTGACTGAAAAGCCATGCCAGTACCAGCTGTATGTCCTAGCTTTCAGAGGCAGTTTTGGCTTGTGTGCTTTGAGTCAATTTAGGGAGGTAGGTTAGAGTTAAAAGCTAGAGGGTTAAACAGCTAACAGCATCGCTTTTGTCATTTATTAGAGGCGACATTCTATCTATATATGGTACTTGCAGCAGTAATATACAGTGAAATGCAAGGACAAATAATGCCGAAATGGGTGTTCTGCCATTTTACCGGTTTTACGTATAACGTTTTATTATATGAAAAGCTCTAAACTGAAATATTATCACTCGTCTGTTCGCTCGTATCTTTTCATGGCTGTTAAAATTAGACCGCATCTATAGCATAATATAATAATAATCACTACACCTGTTGACTTTTGACCTTATAAAACAAAGTCCCCCGCCGCGTCTCTCTGTTTGTGTGTTTGTATGTTCGCGATAAACTCAAAAACGACTGAACGGATTTTCATGGGATTTTCATCTATCGATAAAGTGATTCTTGAGGAAGGTTTGTGTATAATTTATTAACTCGTGCGAAGCCGGGGCGGGTCGCTAAAATTAATTATGCTTGAAACTATCTCAATCTAAGTACTCGTAGTTAAGTTGAAGGCTTCTGTCTGTTTATTTTGCGTCGATGCGATTTTCACTTCTTAGCCTGTAGGAGGGCATGTTGATTTTGGTTTTGGTGATTGGAAACTGTCATGCTGGGGACATTATAGGGGGGGCTAGACGACACACTTGTGCATTCGGAAAACTCATCAATGTCTTAATCTACTTAATCTTAAAGTTGGAATAACTAAATAACATACACATGAAAAACCAATAGCCTTTGCGGAAAGAGAAGAGTCGTAGAATGTATTGGATTCCATACATTGCACGACTCTTCCCTTTCCGCACAGACTCTAACTACAATTTTTTTAATAAATAATGATTGTGTAGACAGTAGGTATTTATTTTACAAGCATCCTTCATAATAATACGCCAACAGGTTGGTTTTATTTTTCATTAGCCATTCGAGACCCATCGATTAATTATTCTACATTCATAAAACGAAAAAACCGTGTTCAACTTTTTCACCGGGATTCAGACTCTGGCTTAACATGGCAATCTAGAATCGTCGAGGGATTATATGAAAAGGGTTCACTACATGGAAATTTTATATTGCCCGGATTTATTTTTGGACCGATTAGAAGTAATTAGGTACATACATACATACATACATATAATCACGCCTATTTCCCGGAGGGGTAGGCAGAGACCACGGATTTCCATTTGCTATGATCCTTACATACCTTTTTAGTAATTTGGTGGTGTACTTAAATTACACTTTGGTCAACGGTAGGTATATTCTAAGAGCGTTTATATGGTGCCGCTGCATTCCAGCCGCATAAATATGTCAAAAATCTGGACATTTGTGACAGCAATTAAGTATTAGATTAGTTATCCTCGTAAGTCCCCGCGTACTTGTACAAGTACAAATTAAGGATAGCACTGCAGACCTGACATTTTAACTACATAGATGGCGTAACTGCCTAATGTACTTACTCAAGTACAAATTTTTCATTCCCCATTTACCGGGTAGTTTTTTTACAACGGCAACACTGACACGGTCATTCTCATTCTATATTCTATGGTCAATTTCGCCATGTTAAACAGGTAAAGTCAACTGTCAGTGTCAGTATCACTTTTTCGCAAAATGGCCACACATTCAGGTCGCTGGCCAGCACGAGGTAAGATAATCGGTTTATATTCAAGTAATCACTTGTTTTTCCTGTTGTCATACGAATGTATTAGTATGTTTAAATTATAAATATTGTAAAATAAACAATATTTCAAAGAAACCTGTATATTTAAGGAGGTTTGTGATTGGTCAAAATAATTTGTACTTACGGTAGTACGTTCGGTCTAACTTACAAGTATTTTTTTTCTTATTCTAGCGTTTGATGAAAAGCAAATATCACAACTTTTCAATAACTATGACTTCAAGGACTCGGATAATGAAGATATGTTTATATCTGAACCCGACCAAGAATCAAATAGGGACTTTTCTTCGTTTTCGGAATATGAAGACGGAGAAATAGAAGTTGCAGTACGCGGACGTGTATCTAGTCATCGATTTCAAAGTGCTCGTGGTCAATGAGGTGGGCGTAACCGTGGTAGAAGCACAAGTGTACAAGGGCGCGACGTGGGCAAAGTATCAGGGATAGGTCTGGAGATCTAGTCCAGGTTTTGAACACCCAAATCCAACCTCCGTGGATGTAGTATGGTATTAAAATAATGAAATGAGGTTATTTTATTCACCTTTTTATAAGAAGAAGATTAGTTATGTTGTAATAAAGTAAAATTTTTACTTTAGTGATGTTTAGAGAAAATATTTGATTTAATTTTAAATTTAAATAAATCCTTTAATTTTTTTATTATACTGTGTAAAAACCCAATGTACTCACACAAGTACAAAATATTTTCAATAATTTCCTTCTTAACGAGGTGCTATACATAATAAACATACCATAAAAAATACTCAAAATAAAACCTCACTTCAAAAAATCTCTAATATCGACATCTTTTTGTTTCGGTCTGAAGCACTATTCTTGGTTTGTACTTGTTATAGTACAGCCGGCAGATATGACTACTGCTGTCAGAAAAACACAGGACTTACGAGGTTAAGGCAGAGATTTTCCATACTTACCTTCATGGTTTCTGCATAGTTCTCTTACATCTTAGTCTTAGTCATCTTAGTCTTAAAGCACTTAGATAAGCTAATGGAATTCAAGGTCACTTTCTTTGTCCTTTTCATGTAACCAGAAGCTAATAAACCATATAGTTTAATTTTAGTTTAATTTTCTTTAGTTTTAGTTTTGGCTTTTTGTCTGTGACTTTGTGCTGTCCTACTGTCCTACTTTCAAATATTGTTCTATTTTTTATTTTTTATTCTGGTTTTTACTTGTATATTAAATTTCTGTTTTCCTTGTTATATAAAGAATAATGTTTGTGTCTATTATATCAATGTAAATTTATTTGTGTGTCGTTGGCGTACGTGTCGCCGTCAACTTTTGCACAGTTTGCCGCGGCATTATGCTGAGTGGGGATCCTATTTTAGCGACCAAATGTCTTTTATGTCTGCATGCTTTTATTTTTTTCTTTGTTTTCATGTTGTGGCGTTAAAATAAATGTTTTTCTTCTTCTTCTTCATATAGAAAACATATGAACAGTATTTGTACAGAATTGCAATAAAAATCTATTACACAGACGGATAATCCCGTAAGTAGATCCCGGACATTTCCCCGCGATCCCACACGTTTCTTATCGCTTTAATTTATTGGAGCAACCCCTTTTACTTCTACAGCTTCCATGCGCCATGTTACCTTCTTTAATCCAGCGTATGATGGCCTCAAGATTTTTAGCTGTTACAAGAAGCCAGAGCTCTTGTTTATACTGGACTTTCTCGACTGCAATGGGAAACACGTTGATCCCTCCACATGAGACCTCACACGATTTCCGCAACTCTGAAAAGTCTTAAAACTTAAGTAACTTAAGGGTTTATGGGTCATTTTACTCTGGTTGCAGTATTGTTAGCTTTCCTGTCTTTTGTTGAAAAGGGATGTAATATTGGATGCTTTTGAACGCTAAAATCCCGTAAGGCTTCGTGAGTTGTGACTACTGGCACGGCTTCAGGAACGCTTATAAGTTTTAAAGCGTAGGTCAAAAATATTCATCGGGCTTTTAAAATTGGTATAAGTATTGGTAAAAGTTTACAATTATAATTGCAAATTTTGGATTTGACAAATGACGGACCAAAAGTAAATGCTCTATATTTAAATTACTGGGGGGATTATGACTTAAAACTTTTTGGGAATCAATAGAGACCCTAAATTACTTATATGTAGTATCCATCTGATTTGTAAAGAATACCTACAAATTAATATTGTACTTTATATACTATGGGTTCAGGTGTTGTACAGAGACTGTTCCTATTTTATCATACTATATCAGCGATAAGATTTGTTCTACATATTTCTAGAATTCAAATTATTGGTCAATGCCTATTTATTTTGTAAATTGCAAAAGTAACTCTGTCTGTATGTTACCTCTTCACGCTTAAACCGTTGAACCTATTTAGACAAAATTTGTATTGAGACAGTTTGAGGCCGTAGGAAGGGCATAGGACACTTTTCACCAATCATCATTCTACCCAGACGAAGTTGCTGACAGATGATAGATTTAGATAAAAAATAGCCGGGGTCAGTACAGAATACAGATCTTTATTGGTAAAAGTAGATTTTACAGGTCACATTATATACATATTTACACATACACACATATATATACAAGGCCTTAGCGGCTCGTCTTATAGACGCCACAAGGGACCAGAGGGCTGGCCAATATTTTGCTCAACGCATTAGCATTGCGATTCAACGTGGCAATGCGGCCAGCCTTCTAGGCACGCTGCCCATCGGCAGTGACTTGGAGGCCGTTTTTTATTTATAAGGCGTTTATTTTAAGTTTATTTATAGATAGTTTATATTATTATTTTATTTAATGTTCCTTGTGTATTTAGATTAATTATAATTTTAAGTTGTTTTTGGGATGATAATGATTAAGATAGTCTGAACTGATGTATGGAGTGAGCACTCTTGTCTTACTATATTTCTCTATGCCTACACAAAATAATTTATTATATTTTTAGTTTAAAGGGATAAGCCATTTTGTCTTCGTAGTAATATGAATTAATCTTGTAAATCCATATTGGCTTTAATATTGCATGGATAAGCAACGAAGTTTCGCGCCTACAGCCATCAATATCAATTTAAATCTCAATTTCATTTGCTCTCTTCTTTTACATCGAAAAGCTTATTTTTAAGTCGAACACAAATCTCGGGAACTCGGAACACAATCACATTTCCATTGAACAAATGTTACCCCAGCACCGTCCCCTGGGGTACTCCGGATTGACTAGAACTCCGAGACTCCTTATAATTAACTTGACTTCAAACGGGGACTTTTAATTATACGAGTAATTTAAATTTGATTGAAAAATATTTGAGTGCTTCGTTAAAAGCTTTAGATAGAGCTATATAAATTATTGATGGTTGCTTTTATTGCGATATAATTTTATACAAGGTATTTTTAAATAAGTACTTTTTCATGAAATGCAAACCATTAGAATTGCTTAAATTTCACATCAAAATAATGTAAGATGATTAAAATCTAGACTGAAGATTAGCATCGGCGTATGGACCTATGTTTTTGGTTATTTTGTTAGTTCCTACAAGTATTTAGTTTTTTGATAAGCGTTCGCTACGAACAGCAACGGTGCCAAAAATTACGTTTTACACCTCCCGGAAAAATGTTTCCAAAAGAATATGTAGAACATTCTCAATCAATGTTATATCTGAATAATATAACACCCTTTCCGCTATCTTGTTCTATGGATACGTAAATGTAGTGATGGGATAATACACGGAGCGTTGCGACGACGCGCACCGCCGCGTTACGCGATCGTACGTTACGAAAATAATACTAGAACCGGTATCGAAATATTATGTTCTCATCTAATATTTTACTTGACAATGATTAGGTACTTATACATATAATAAATGTTATATGATATTCACAGAAAAGGGGAATAAAAATCTATGATTTGGTAAATGGGGAAAACCTACACTGTGTCATATACATACAATGTAAAGTAAGTAAGTACATTTTTAGTTAATTTAATTTTGGTAGGTATTATTTTTGTTTTTATATTTTTATGTTATTAAACAATGTTTAATAAATCAATAACATTTTACATGTAAATAAGGAATAGATCTAAAAGAATGTAACTAAGGTAACAATTCTAAAAAACGTTTTTTATTTCGGTATATCATTTACGAACCGAGGATGGCGTTTTACCCCTCCTTGTATTATTTGTATATTGATTTCGTACTGACATACCCATCTGTCACAACATACTCGTATTGGAGATGTATTATTTATTATTGTGATCATATGTTAATGGAAAGAGGGACGTAGTGTAAACTAAATTCCTACGGTTTGACACCCATAATAGATCTCGTGACGGAAAAGGAAGCGGATTTTTTTGATTTATTTGTCATGTACATACCTCTTTACCTATTTACCCATTCACGTTTTACCGCGATCTTAAAATTTCTATCCAGTTTTTTTTTAACATTGTCTTCGGTTACCGCGATAGTTACTCATGAAATAAAACCTTTAAAAACTGATTATATCGCGTAAGTATATTGTTTTACACTACATCCCGAGTCACCCGTTGACCACGAACGCTGTAAAGGGTTCGAAACGTCGGTATGTAGAATAAATTCAATATACGCGATATAATCCGTTTTAATAGTTTTATTTCAGGATTTTTTTTTAATTGAAGTATGATTACTTGTCGTCAATCACAATAAAGTATAAAATTCATAATGTATTTAATTAATTTTTCGTGGAGTTCTTCACTTTCTACTCAAAAATTAATTACAAAAATATACTCTTACCTCGTACAGTAAAGTTCCTCAACCAATTTCCAGTTTTATCTAGTTTAATCCAATTATGCCCGGCACAAACTTAACTCAAAGATACGATCAGCACTTCAATTTTTCCAAGCAAACAGTATTTCTATTTAACCGAGATCGAATCGGGTCGGCATTGTAGAGTTGGCCGGCAAACATAATTATTTTCATGTCAATATCAACACTGAAATTGTCTATTCACAAGTCCAATAATGTATTCCCAGCGCGCGGGGTCACCGCGTATACAAACGGGTGGTCTATGGAGATACAAGAAGCGAGTTATAATTTAATAACAATACATACAATACAAATAAAATAAATAACAAAAAAAAATATTCTTTATTGCAATAACAAAATGGTTGTGGAGACGACCTTCTATAAGAGAAAACAATCTATTTCGTCGCTTTTACTTAAATCTTGCGCTTGTACACATACTCCAAGGTCGGATCATCTTCAATAACGGTATCTGAGCAACCTATGTTAACAACACATCTCGACTATGGAATGTCTATCATCCATCATCTCAATAATTCAAACACTCACGGTAGCTGCACAGTCGTCCATCTCCATGCAAACAAATCACAATCAGATGCTGACGTCAGGAGCGCATTGAATAGCATTGATTCTCGAGGGAGCGGCGAATTTCGGCGTGACACTGTGTCCGCTCATTACAATAAAATACTGTTTCGTTTTAAGATACGGAGGCAAACGAGAAGACGAATCGCCTGATGGTAAGCGATTACTGTCGCCCATGGGGGTGTCCATGGGCGACAGTAATCGCAACACCAGAGGGGTTGTACGTACATACGTTCCGGAAATACCGCTGGCAACAGTTATTTCACAGTTTAGAAGGAAGTTGCTGGTGAACGCACAGTAGCACAGAGAACTGCCAACCATCTAAGTGGTGAAGATGGGAATCAAATGTTGTTGCGTAGAGCGATGGCGGGAAGAAGCGGAAGAGATTAATCCAAACTATTTCTCGGAGCATTCTCCGTTATACATGGGATAGAAAACGCCGTATTTATATCTTTACGCAGCGCCAAGAAGAAAAGCTGGTCTGAAATATGTTGGCATCCGACATTTCGAGTCGCTCTCCACTTCTTTCTTAGACCACACAGCAGGCAGTTCTTATATTAATTCTTACGAACAACAGTTCGGCCTCTGTTTACATCTTCGATCGGAACCGATCCCGGGAACCAGTAATTGGTTCCAGCATGGATAGTTTGCACTTCAGGTTGTTTATAACTTTGGTAGATGACTTTATTATTTCGTGGAAGAAACTTCAAAGTGAGAGTTCCGTTTACGGGTAAATGTGAAAGTTTTACGGCTCTAACCAGCTTGGTGGAAGTTGATGGTGCTCTGTTTAGACCAAATGGTAGTCGATTGAATTTGTGTGAATCGTCGGCAGCTTTCTGTCCAACTTATCTTATTTCAGGATTTTTTTTAATTGAAGTATGATTACTTGTCGTCAATCACAATAAAGTATAAAATTCATAATGTATTTAATTAATTTTTCGTGGAGTTCTTCACTTTCTACTCAAAAATTAATTACAAAAATATACTCTTACCTCGTACAGTAAAGTTCCTCAACCAATTTCCAGTTCTATCTAGTTTAATCCAATTATGCCCGGCACAAACTTAACTCAAAGATACGATCAGCACTTCAATTTTTCCAAGCAAACAGTATTTCTATTTAACCGAGATCGAATCGGGTCGGCATTGTAGAGTTGGCCGGCAAACATAATTATTTTCATGTCAATATCAACACTGAAATTGTCTATTCACAAGTCCAATAATGTATTCCCAGCGCGCGGGGTCACCGCGTATACAAACGGGTGGTCTATGGAGATACAAGAAGCGAGTTATAATTTAATAACAATACATACAATACAAATAAAATATTCTTTATTGCAATAACAAAATGGTTGTGGAGACGACCTTCCATAAGAGAAGACAATCTCTTTCGTCGCTTTTACTTAAATCTTGCGCTTGTACATATACTCCAAGGTCGGATCATCTTCAATAACGGTGTCTGAGCAACCTACGTTGACAACACATCTCGACTATGGAATGTCTATCATCCATAGTCGAGATGTGTTGCATCGTGTGCAAACACTCACGGTAAGTGCACAGTCGTCCATCTCCATGCAAACAAATCACAATCAGATGCTGACGTCAGGAGTGCATTGAATAGCATTGATTCTCGAGGAAGCGGCGAATTTCGGCGTGACACCGTGTTCGCTTGTGTCACAGCCAATAAAATACTGTTTCGTTTTAAGATAAGGAGGCAAACGAGAAGACGAATCGCCTGATGGTAAGCGATTACTGTCGCCCATGGACACCTGCAACACCAGAGGGGTTGTACGTGCGTTCCGGAAATACCGCTGGCAACAGTTAATTCCACAGTTTAGCAGGAATTTTCTGGAGAACCGCACAGTACCACAGAAAACTGCTAACCATCTAAGTGGTGAAGATGGGAATCAAATGTTGTTGCGTAGAGCGATGGCGGGAAGAAGCGGAAGAGATTAATGCAAACAATTTCTCGTACATGGGATAGAAAACGCCGACTAACGAATAACAAATATCTTTACGCAGCGCCAAGGAGACAAGCCAGTCTGAAATATGTTGGCATCCGACAATTCGAGTCGCTCTCCACTTCTTTCCTAGACCACACAGCAGGCAGTTCTGATACTTCTGATATTAATTCTTACGAACAACAGTTCGGCCTCTGTTTACATCTTCGATCGGAACCGATCCCGGGAACCAGTAATTGGTTCCAGCATGGATAGTTTGCACTTCAGGTTGTTTATAACTTTGGTAGATGACTTTATTATTTCGTGGAAGAAACTTCAAAGTGAGAGTTCCGTTTATGGGTAAATGTGAAAGTTTTACGGCTCTAACCAGCTTGGTGGAAGTTGATGGTGCTCTGTTTAGACCAAATGGTAGTCGATTGAATTTGTGTGAATCGTCGGCAGCTTTCTGTCCAACTTATCCCTTCTATCCTTTGCTAACATCACATTAAAAAGGCTTATAAATGATGAATGAATTTAAGGTACTTATATTTTGAAGTTAGCTCAATTAATAAGATAGTTATTTTAATTTACGTAACCCTACAGGGGTGACTCAAGTCCTAATTAAACTTAACCCTGGCTAGGGCGTCTAAGTATTTAGTAACACTAACACCAAGAAACTGAGATGTGTTCTAATTGTATATGCTGTTGAACTGAAAACGGCACCGTAGGGTCGGTTAGAGTAGCTTAAGCTCTTGCCGGAACTTTGAAAGTTTCACCAAATGCCAACATTGCCTTTATATATGGTGTCCTAGTTTCTGAATAGACATTGTCATTATGCTGATTTAAAATAGGCCATACTAACCTGTTGTAACACCTAAATGAGATTGTGGTATAGTTTTCATATATAAAATTGGAGCACATCAATTACCCAGTGGGCACAAAAGTAGGCACATTTTACATTACCTAAGATTTGTGTACAAAATATTATAGAGATAAGATAATATATCTGTTAGGTAAATCACTCAAATTTTCCCACTATTTTGTTAACATTCAAAGCAAGCAAAAATTATCAAGAAGGTAATTTGAAATTTAGTACTACGTATGGTTGAAGAAAAAAATAATAATTTATTTTTCATTAAATTTGTCGAGCTACTGGGACCCCTGTATAAAAAGGATTGATTCGGTAGACGTAATGGCTCAGTTACGATCTTTATCTAAATCAGTACAAAGCCATTTAAGATTAGATTTTACATCCAGCCAGTAAGCACGTTGTCGATATATCGTCGTGCACATCGTGAATGATTACGGATACGACATCGTTTTTAACACTGTTTGAAAACAGCTCGTTTCACGCCTCGCTAGATTCACCGTTAAATATATTTTTTTGGTTTGAAAATGAAGTAAGTACAATAAAATAAACTGTGCCTCGAAATTTTTAGCCAATATACACCAAACTTTGTTTTGTATTGATATAATAGAGTCAATATAATAAATATTAAGGTTAGGCCAAAACGGTATATTTTTCTAACAGTCTCATTTATTTTATTTAATAAGTCTAATGGAAAAATCATATTAATTTATTCTTGTAACTATTGTATAATAATACGAAAAGCTTGAAAACCACCAGACAGCAAATTCCTCTACTTCCAGTTTAATAAAATGCTTCTTTGTGCATATGAATCAAAATCTTTATGCACCCGTCCTTTTATTTCTTCAAGTTTGGCTGAGATTGTGAACGGTGCATCCTTTACAGTATGTGCACTTTGATCGCGCTGCGAAGAAAATTCATAAAATATTATAACTTTCGGCACTGTTGCGTTCTCAAAAGATTTCGTTGAGTTTGCTTGTTCTTTGAGTAACTGTAAAAGTGCATTGGAAAGTTGACTAAGTTTTCTTTAATATCATTTTCATTTTGACATAACACTAACAGTTATCAAGGTGACGTTCGGATGTCAACTTTTGCGGCGACGTTCTTGTATTCATCAATTTCCTTGATAAAATAAGTGTCATTCGCCGCCGCATTACTGCCAATATTATTGCGTTCATTCATTCCATCAATTAATTTATCAAGGAACTAGACGGGCCCGCAGCTCCGCTCGCGTAAATGAAGTAAAGAGTTTGTCTTATGTTTAGTTAGATACCGATATTATGATGTATTGAACCCTGCCAGGGTTTATAACTGTGATAGGGACTTCTTATTTATAACCGTTATTTGGATAACTTTATTCGCAAATTTCCCAAAAAATGACGTGATTTGATAAAAGGCAAGATTGTATTTTTTCATCTACGTAGGTATTTATTTAAAACTTGTTTCAACATAAAATTATTATTTATTTTTATAAGCCCAATTGCAAAAACCACCGCCCATAAATCGTATTTTCATACAAACGTAAGTAGTCCCCATTTCCTTGTCTGGATATTGACATTACTTACGACGGCTACGGTGACGCAACGACCCAAAGTGAGTCCTGGCCTCCGACACCAGATCACGCCATGTTTCCCGGTCTTGCGATAGCTCTCGCCAGTCGCCATGGCCGAGGTTGAGCAGATCTTGAGCAACTACGTCATTCCAGCGATACCTGTAGGACGTCCAATCGGGCGTCTCCCATTTCGTTGTCCCAAGTACGCTCTCTTCACGGCACTATCCTCTCCCATTCTCTCGTATCCGAGCCACTGAGCGCTTAGCCGCTTTGGTCTCTCCAATGCCCAAATACATCACCACTATAACGGAACACATCCTTATTTCTATGCAACAAAGTTATATTACGATATATTTGGCTACTTTAGCCTTCACTATTTATTTGATGCTGACTGTACATTTGCTTCATGAATTTGTAGTCTCCATTAGATATATACCGGAGCCACCAAGGTCGCTCAAAAATATCTGAACATGCACTTTAACTACATTATAATTTACATTGTTCAGATATTTGTGAATACCTCGGCAGCTCCGATATATCTGATGGTGACTGTTCAGCATGAAGAAAAAATCCTACCTGGTCTAGTCGTATCGTATTACGCGAGAAAACAGTTCCCGAATTGGTTATATCTGTAAAGTCATTAAAGTATAATTATCATACACACATTATTACGGGCACCATCCCTTAAACTGATGGGCTTCATATTAAATAACTTAATTGCTATCAACTTTGTATTTTTGGCCCATCTCGGCAGCCCGTTCCCCGGACGAATGGCAATGTTTGCCGAAGCCGTGAAAAGTCAATCTGAATAATATAACTCAAAAAGAAATGTATAACAATTAAATACAAATTATTAACACGATAATCATACGATAATACTAATTTGATTGATATTATTGATGTCATATATGTCATAAGTCACTCGTATGGGCTTAGACTAAGGTTGAGGTTGACATCACTTTTTATTTTACTTCGTGTAATAAAACGCCGCAATAACTGTATACCAACATGACAAACAAAATCATTTGGTATGTCTGTAGCACCACATCAAATAATGTTGTCTGTAGCACCACCGAAACGAAACCAACCGAGAGTTGCCGAAAATGGCCGATCATCGTAAAATGAAGATTGTTATGAAAATTTCTTTTGCTTATTGTAAATTAAATACGCATCGAAAGCGATAGTTTTTATGCTCTAGTTCTATTCTCATATTTAGATAATAGATTTTAACAGTTTTTTCTTATCATACGTGCGTGGTATTCGAGAAACGTGTCAAAAACTTTTTTAGAAATTTGTAAGGCGCCATCTCGCTTCTTCCCTCGTTTTTTATCCCGTTCTGGTTTTTCAATTTTATATATATAGATTAGACTGATAAAATGGCGGCAACAACGATGCCGCAACAGAAATGCAGCTACAGTGGACTACTGAACGACACAAAATCTAAGCGCGAAGCTTGGATTGTTGGCATTGGCAGTCCTCAACTGTGCGTTTCTCCAGAAACTTCCTGCCTCGCACAGCTAAACTGTGGAATAAACAATAAATCAATAAATAAATAAATAAATAAATAAATAAATATAGGACATTATTACACAAATTGACTAAGCCCCACGGTAAGCTCAAGAAAGCTTGTGTTGTGGGTACTCAGACAACGATATATATAATATACAAATACTTAAATACATAGAAAACAACCATGACTCAGGAACAAATATCTGTGCTCATCACACAAATAAATGCCCTTACTGGGATTCGAACCCAGGACCGCGGCTTCACGGGCAGGGTCTCTACTCAGTAGGCCAGACCGGTCGTGAAACTGAACTGAACTGTCGCCTGCGATATTTCCGAACCGATACGACCTTCAAGCCTACTTTACGAGTACCTGTCTTATTTCAAGTAGGTAGGTAGTTATTATTTCTTTGTCGCTGTAGGAGTGTCACGTGTCCCCCAGCAAGTGTCAGTCAGACATTTTCTGAAATATTATTTTAGGCATCTAAGGCGTTTCTCGGAACTAAAGTAGGAAATATCAATTTATATTTACGAGTACCAGTCGCTTTTCGGTAAAGGAAAACATCGTGAGTAAATTGCCTACTTATAAGAAAAAAGTTATGAGTGTAGTAACCCACACCCCTTTTTTACAGGCTTTTAGGAGGTCTACGCCCAGCAGTGGGACGTATAAACGCTGGTTTTTAGGGTTCCGTAGCCAAATGGCAAAAAACGGAACCCTTATAGATTCGTCATGTCTGTCTGTCTGTCTGTCTGTCTGTCTGTCCGTCTGTCCGTCTGTCCGTCTGTCCGTCTGTCTGTCCGTCCGTATGTCACAGCCACTTTTCTCCGAAACTATAAGAACTATACTGTTGAAACTTAGTAAGTAGATGTATTCTGTGAACCGCATTAAGATTTTCACACAAAAATAGAAAAAAAAAACAATAAATTTTTGGGGTTCCCCATACTTCGAACTGAAACTCAAAATTTTTTTTTTCATCAAACCCATACGTGTGGGGTATCTATGGATAGGTCTTCAAAAATGATATTGAGGTTTCTAATATCATTTTTTTCTAAACTGAATAGTTTGCGCGAGAGACACTTCCAAAGTGGTAAAATGTGTGTCCCCCCCCCTGTAACTTCTAAAATAAGAGAATGATAAAACTAAAAAAATATATATGATGTACATTACCATGTAAACTTCCACCGAAAATTGGTTTGAACGAGATCTAGTAAGTAGTTTTTTTTTTTATACGTCATAAATCGCCTAAATACGGAACCCTTCATGGGCGAGTCCGACTCGCACTTGGCCGCTTTTTTATAATACTAGTACTAGTTCTGAACTGCAGACCTCACAAAAAGCTTAAAAAATTTAAGTACTTAAGTAATTCGTTGAGTCATTTTCAAAGTTATAGACGCTTATGTTCTATATGTCAATTACCTTCACTTTAAATATTTTCCATAAACGATACGACCTGAAAATTGTAAACTCCCGAACCTGCTCACAAAATTTCGAGAGAATCGGTTAAGAAATGCGACCTGTAGAGGAGAACATAAAAGCGAGCGAAAGCATTTTTGCCCAAGCTTAAACGAAGACCTTTACCGACGTTCGGTCAATAATATACTCCTTTGTGCCGATCCAATCCAGAACTTGCACTGTACAAACAGCTCCCCCGAGCATGTTATGATTTATTTACCTAAGCGAGTGTTATCCTTGGCCTCCCTAATGTTATCTCTGCGTGCGTCAGTCTGTCCGTAATTATAACATAAACAAACCTCGGGGCATTGACTAATTTACAGTATTCTGTAGAGAGAACGTGCGGACATGTTGGGTGGTAATGGTGGTATGGTGCGGAGTTCACTTGTATTTGACAGGAGTAAAATCAATCTAATGAACGCTGTGATGAGTTCAAGCTGCCGTTTAAATGTGGGGGTTAGTTGTACTTACTGCGTTGGTTTATTTAATTTTGTAGTAGGTGTTATTATTTTGGTTTGTTTAAAATCAATTATCATTATTATCAACTGGATATTTTATTATTAGACAAAAAAAAAGCGGCCAAGTGCGAGTCGGACTCGCCCATGAAGGGTTCCGTATTTAGGCGATTTATGACGTATAAAAAAAAAACTACTTACTAGATCTCGTTCAAACCAATTTTCGGTGGAAGTTTACATGGTAATGTACATCATATTTTTTTTTTAGTTTTATCATTCTCTTATTTTAGAAGTTACAGGGGGGGGGACACACATTTTACCACTTTGGAAGTGTCTCTCGCGCAAACTATTCAGTTTAGAAAAAAATGATATTAGAAACATCAATATCATTTTTGAAGACCTATCCATAGATACCCCACACGTATGTGTTTGAAGAAAAAAAAAAATTTTGAGTTTCAGTTCGAAGTATGGGGAACCCCAAAAATTTATTGTTTTTTTTCTATTTTTGTGTGAAAATCTTAATGCGGTTCACAGAATACATCTACTTACCAAGTTTCAACACTTTCAACAGTATAGTTCTTATAGTTTCGGAGAAAAGTGGCTGTGACATACGGACGGACAGACAGACGGACAGACGGACAGACAGACAGACAGACATGACGAATCTATAAGGGTTCCGTTTTTTGCCATTTGGCTACGGAACCCTAAAAACCGCCTTAAAATGTTGGAAAATTTGGAAAAAAATACAAAATCTTGTGACTTGACTCATCTTTTTATTTGTATGTTTTTACATGTTTTTTTAGCAATCAGTCGTTCATTAAATTGCCTTCATTGGCTATTAGGAAACTGCTTTTTTCTAGTTTTAAATCGAGAGGCGGTTTTGTTTTAACATAAAATTAAGTAAATAAGTTTTGACCCCTGGTTGACGGGACTTAAATCATTGCAAATGACCCATTGAATAACCCCTTTCAAGTAATACGGTGAATAGGTACGTTTGTACAGTCACGAGCTTTAATTTGGGACCCATTTCCATTAAATGTTGTTAGAACATTCGTAATGCAATAAGGTTGAAACTTCAGTTCGATGGTGTTGAAACGTCAAATTAAGACATTTAAAAGTCATAGCGAATCGACCCTTGAAATGATAACCTATTTGCAAAAAGTTATCACTCCGGTTTTATAATGTGTTTAAAGTGACATTTTCTAAATATTATTATTATTTCATAAATTGACGTATTCATATATTCATATTCATCATTTATTTGCATAAAAAACACAGAAATGCATGCAAATACAATTTTTAAAAACACAGAGATCGCAACAATACATAAAACAGAAATAATAAAACACACAGCTATACATAAGTCAAACAGAAGAAATAAAACAATAATACTAAGTCAAATGTCAGGTACAATGGTCAAATACAACTTCTACGACATAACTTAAACTAAGGCAGATAGGTTTAACAGTAATAAAAATAAAAAATATAAAAAATAAAAAATAAAAATGAATACTATGTCCAAAATAATAATAATAAGTCAATAGAGAGAGTGAAGATATCAGATTACAAATATATAATAAAACATTAATTTAATAGAATAGCATTACAGAGATGTCAGGTACATTGGTCAAAAAACTTATCATAGTATTCATTTATGGAATAGAAAGGACGCCTCAAAAAATATTCTTTAACTGTTTTGTCAAAAGTTTTAAAATCTTTTATATCTTTAATTTCGTCGGTCAATAAATTGTAAACTCTTATAGCCGTATTATTTAAGCTTTTGTCAAAATTTACATAATGTGATTCATTTAAGAGTAACCTATTTCTATTTCGCAGTTTGTAATTATTGATGGTCGCACCCTGTTCCGCGTACAAGTGTTTGTTGTTGAACACATAAACACATATTCTGTATAGGTACATAGAAATCACAGTCAATATTTTGTTATTTATAAATATACTACGGTGCGACTCAGGTATAGTACGGCATCCTTCGACTATTCTTAGGGCTTTCTTTTGCTTAAGCAGAAGTGAATTTGTATTAGTCCCGTTTCCCCAGACCTCAATGCAATATCTAATTATGCTTTCGAAGTATGAAAAGTACATAGTTAGTAAGACTTCCTTGCTTGCAATGTTCATTAGGGTTTTCATAGCATAACAAGCCCCCGCTAATTTTATATTAATCTTATCGATTTGATCATGCCACCTCAAGTACGGATCAAGATCTACGCCTAGGAATTGCACACATTTTGCTTTACTGATTGGGATATCACAGTCAAAATCAGGACTTGTTGTGCTCCTACGAAATGCCATATAAAAACTTTTACTGCAGTTCATTTTCAATCCGTTGGCTGCAAACCATCTAGTAAGCTGCGTCCAGGAATTTTGCATGTGTACATTTAAATCTTCAACGGACGTTGCACTTAAAATAACACTTGTATCGTCAGCGTAGAGATATGGAGTGCCATAGTTTAACATATCAGGCAGATCATTTATGAATATTATAAATAGTAACGGCCCTAGCACTGATCCTTGTGGAACTCCATATTTAACATATTTCTCATCGGATCTTATTGCAGCTTCATTTGAAATATTATTTAGTTGTACATATTGGCACCGGTTGGACAGGTATGATCTCAGCAAGGCCAGAGCAATGCCACGTACCCCGTAGAAATCGAGTTTACTTAGGAGTGTTTCGTGATCAACGCAGTCAAAGGCCTTGGTGAGATCACAGAAGATACCCCCACACGTAAGTCCTGTATTAAGGTTCGTCATAACTTCTGTTACCAATTTACTCACTGCCGCCAACGTGTTTCTATTTCTCCTAAAGCCGTATTGATGCGAGGTAAAAAGGTCATGGTTTTCAAAATGAGATTGTATTCTTGTGGCTATGCATTTTTCAAATACTTTGGCAAGAATTGGCAACAGAGATATGGGTCTGAAATTGTTCATATCGGTTTTGCTTCCCTTTTTATGAATTACAACAACTTTTGCTTTTTTGAATAGATCGGGGAAGGTTCCATTAAGTAAACAATCATTAAAGATGATGCACAAAGGTATACATAACACATCAATGTTCATTTTAATTATATTGGTATCTAAATTATCTGGTCCTGTCGAATATGTACTTTTAAGATTTTTGACAATACGAACATAATTGAGTGGTTGTCCCTAGAAACGTAAACGTAAGTAAATGTCGATGGTAAACATTATGTCAATGAATTACATATGACACTGCGTTAAAATATTAGCTCTAAATAGCGTCAGTTTGCTACACGATATTCAATCTTAGGTGGGTCCCAAATTAAAGCTCGTGACTGTACCTACGACGGGCAATTAATGGAATGCTCAATATCGGGTCCCACCATCAGATCAAAAGAGAATCAAGTGCTACGCGGGACACAAAGCGCTATTGCACTCGTAAACAATCGTGTGTTGGTTGACCTGTGTACTATGTAAATAGAGAGACTCGCACATCTAAACTGTGGAACTGTCGCCTGCGGTATTTCCAAACCGATAACACATTTAAACCTTCAAGAAAAGAGCGTTCTCGCAGTGAGGTGATTCGTCTGCTTTTTATATCAATAAAAAAATGGTTGTCTGTAAAATCGGTTCACGGACGATAATTTTGCGTGATAATGTCATAAGAAAACATTGATGAAAAATTGCATACTTTTATACGTTAGCATGGAGATCTATCCATAACGTTACCATGGAGATCTGTCCACAACGTGACACTTTTTTTTTTGCATGCTACCGGTGTTCAACGATTTATCTATCTATCTCATACCTTTAAACGAGCAATTCTTGTTTATGTATTTAATATCTGGGAGACCGAGCTTTGCTCGGAAAACATACAAAAACTCAAAAATTAGCGTTTTCCCAGAGATAAGACCTAACTGGATCGATTTTTCGCCCCCGAAAACCCCTATATACCAAATTTCATCGAAATCGGTAGAGCCGTTTCCGAGATCCCCGAAATATATATATATATAAATAAACAAGAATTGCTCGTTTAAAGGTATTAGATTAGATAGATTAGATATATATATTTCGGGGATCTCGGAAACGGCACTAACGATTTCGATGAAATTTGGTATATAGAGGTTTTCAGGGGCGAAAAATCGATCTAGCTAGGTCTTATCTCTGAGAAAACGCTAATTTTTGAGTTTTTGTATGTTTTCCGAGCAAAGCTCGGTCTCCCAGATATTAAAACGTTATCACGTCAAAAACCGTGTAAGGCCTGAGTGGACGCTCGAAGCGGAGCGTTCGGCGGGGCGTGCAGCGTGGCGTCGAGCTCCCAAGGGATTTGAGCAGCGTGCACTAAGGCCGCTACTATACGTTTGCATTTGTTTAACATGCACGCCGCACGCCCCGCCCCGCTGCACGCCCAACTCGAGCGTCCACTCAGGCCTTACACTTATTACACTTCTCGACGCCGAATAAAAATTGTATTCGTCGCCGAGTTAACTGTATTCTCTAATTATTTTTTGCTTGTGAAATGCAATACATTTTTAAATATGAAATGTAACTACTGCACATAAGTTTCAAAATGATTTTGACATCCAGAGACAGACACGATGCGACCGGCTTCATCCGTCGTCGAACTGTAGCTATCCGAGCGTAGCTTAATGTAACAAACAACAGCTAATTTCGCGTTCCTCGTTTTAAAATATGCTTTGATACAGTAGAATATAAAGGCCAATTATCGTTTTTTTCAAATTCAATGGGTAAAGTAGCGAAGGGTGATGGGTGTCATCTCCATAATATAATTTATAACCAAAAAACCGGCCAAGTGCGAGTCGGACTCGCCCATGAAGGGTTCCGTATTTAGGGGATTTATGACGTATAAAAAAAAAACTACTTACTAGATCTCGTCCAAACCAATTTTCGGTGGAAGTTTGCATAGTAAGTAATGTCCATCATATATTTTTTTTAGTTTTATCATTCTCTTATTTTAGAAGTTACAGGGGGGGACACACACATTTTACCACTTTGGAAGTGTCTCTCGCGCAAACTATTCAGTTTTGAAAAAAATTATATTAGAAACCTCAATATCATTTTTGAAGACCTATCCATAGATACCCTACACGTATGGGTTTGATGAAAAAAAAAATTTTTGAGTCAGTTCGAAGTATGGGGAACCCCAAAAATTTATTGTTTTTTTTTCTATTTTTGTGTGAAAATCTTAATGCGGTTCACAGAATACATCTACTTACCAAGTTTCAACAGTATAGTTCTTATAGTTTCGGAGAAAAGTGGCTGTGACATACGGACGGACAGACAGACGGACAGACAGACAGACAGACAGACAGACAGACATGACGAATCTATAAGGGTTCCGTTTTTTGCCATTTGGCTACGGAACCCTAAAAATCATGACAATCACCTCAATGTACCTCTATCGCATATGTGTTTATGTTTACATAAATAGGAATAAGTATCCCACATCTGGTGAAAGTCATAACTTCAATCTGAGGAACAAAGACAGACTAGCATGTACAAAATCAAGTTTTGTCAATTTTAATAATAGTGTTAATAACATGGCAATCAAAATTTTTAACAAGTTAACTCAGGACATAAAAAATTGTAAAGATTTTAGAATATTTAACAAAAAAGCAAAAGACTACTTTACTAATAGACCGTACTACACAATTAATGAATTTTTCGCGAATGCACTAGATTAATTACTATTGAAATTAATGTAATGATTTTAATTTACTGTTACTGAATGACATATATGTACATAATAATTTTACGCATATCCTTACACATATAACCTCAGAATAAGCAATTTTAGCATGTAAGTACCTTAGAGTATATTTTATAACTATATTTGCATGTATTTATATGTGAAAAGCAAATAAATGATCTGATTCTGATTCTGATTCTGAATCTATAAGAGTTCCGTTTTTTTGCCATTTGGCTACGGAACCCTAAAAAAGGCCAAATTCTCGGAAAAATCTTTGGTCTAAGGCAGCGGTCGGCAACCTTTTAGCAGCCAAGGGCCACACAGTAGTTAACGAAGTTGACCCGGGCCGTACTTTGTTAATATTTATGACTTTATCAGACATTGTCGTTTGTCAATATTACATACAAAATAGCCAGGGAGGCTCGCGGGCCGCAAGTGACAAGTTAACGGGCCGCATGCGGCCCGCGGGCCTGACAGGGGAGGGATCTGACAAGCAAAAAATCACGAACATAGGTTTTAAACGCACCATTTTTTTTTTCACATAAGCTAAATATATGAAAATTGCATCTAATAATCCGCAAGCGGCATAATTGCCCTCGTTTTTGGAAAATGTAACTTTAATAGAATGAACAAGTGGCACTAAGCCTATGCGGGGTTATCCCCCCCCCCTCAGCACCCCTCCCCTCGTTAGCCCACCCCGCATTACGCTGATCCTTCTATTTAATCTTTATGCCCGTTTATAGAAACAAGTAAACCAAGAGGCTTAGTCAAACTTAAGGGGCCCACTGATTAACAGTCCGCCGGACGGTTTCGGTCTGTCAGTTAGAACAAAATTTTGACAGTTCCGAACAACTGACAGGCCGATACCGTCCGGCGGACTGTTAATCAGTGGGCCCCTTTACAGGCTAATTCGAACCTACACTGACATCAGAGTGGTATTTGAATCATGTTATTTATAGTTTGTCAAAGGACAGTCTCATTTAGAACATAGACAGAGGGAATCATAATATCTTTGTCTTAGGCTAGTACTAGCATCCAAAAGAAAAGGATGTGTATAGTTTTTTTTTGTTCTTATTTACTGAGAAATTGGTTTGACCAACTATAGTTATCGTGCATTTCGCTCGTACATGTCCGTACATGTATTGGTGCGGGAGACACGCACGATAACCAAATAACATGATTCAAATATCCAGTTAAAAACTCTCGCCAGCTCTCGGTAAGTAGGGGGAATAACGCCCCAGTTCAGTTTTATTATGTTGGGATCGCTTAAGTTTACTTTCAGGATTTAAGGGCGGATAATTATATAAATGTTCGTGGTAAGTTTGTTTATCTCTCTTATTCAGTCGGGCCATATACATTTACATTGTACGGGTTAAGGCGCATTAGGTTCAATCAGCAGTTTTTGAAAAACCGTAGCGCTTTTTATCATCATAATACGGTTGCCAGAAAAATATGAATAGCAATTTTGAGGCCATCCTCTATAGTAACTTCATCGATTCGAAACATGATTTTGTGACAATCGTTCGATAGAAAAAAAAACACGAACATACTTAGATTCCGAGAAAAATGCAAATTTCTCCAAGATGGTACACATTTTCTAAAATGGCGGCGGTTTTTCGAGGTCCTCAATTGTCAAACAGTGGAGACCTTTTATTAACATATGCACATACCAAATTTTAGGACTCTTCTAGGAATTCGAGGTTAGTCCTAATCCGATGGTGCTATTGAAACTTAAAAAGAACAATTCAAAAACACGATATTCGCGATCCCGGGTACGCACAGCGGTCTCGCTCCTGCTTACGCTCAGTGAGAGTGAGATAAAAACCTGAATCCACGGGGCCTTAAAACGTAAACCGTGTTTTTGTGATGAGGATACTGGTGCGCAAGACCCTCATTTTTGGCTTATAGACGCCTTGTATCAACATTATGGAAATGTGGATGCTAACAATGTTTTTATTAACTTAACCTACTTTAAAATATTAAAGGAACCGCCTTCAAAAAACTACCCCACTGAAAAGTACAAAATAATTTTTATATGGCACCCCTTTACGTGTCCAGTCCCTATCCCACGGCGTAAAGCAAATTTTTGCCAAAAAGTAATTAATACCTAGTAATAAGAAAATTAATAATCATCCGGGTAATTACTTAGTTTTTGAAGTCGGTGCCAAACCAAAATTTTTGAGAACCGATATTTTATACAACGAAGAACGCTGCACTTACTTGCATTATAAATACATACTTAGTTTACTCATTAATTTAGTTCTTGTAGGTTAAGTACTACGTACTCGTATTGTTTTTCTGATTGGTAGTAAAGACTGTTTTTGTTGGTTTGGCACCGCCTTCAAAAACTAAGTAATTACCCGGGTGATTATTAATTTTCTTATTATTAGGTATTAATTACTTTTTGGCAAAAATTTGCTTTACGCCGTGGGATAGGGACTGGACACGTAAAGGGGTGCCATATAAAAATTATTTTGTACTTTTCAGTGGGGTAGTTTTTTGAAGGCGGTTCCCTTTTAAAAAAAAAAGATATTATATTAAGTTATTTTATTTTGGTTTTATTTTTGTTTATTTTTTAATTATTTTTTATTTATTTTATTTTATTTTTTACTTTTTAGTGATAGGTAGGTACTTCATTTATTTTAGGTTTTGGGCTAAAATACTAGTTTGTTAGGCTCTCTATTTAGTCTACTAATGTTGGTGATGGCCTAATTCGATGATAATCGCGACACACATAATATGACGTTTTGGTGCTAAACGATTTGTATGTATATTGCTCCCACTCCCACTCCCATTCCCAGTCCCAGTCCGAGTCCGACTCCCACTCCCACTATTTTATCTAAATCGGTTTTAGCAACATAAATTTGTTGGTAGAGGTATACCGAATACCGATAGCATGGCCACCTACCGGTCCAATTGGTTTTTCAAACCATCCATGTACTGTACACTAAAACCTTCTCCAGAATGTAACAAACACTTTTCTGAAAACCGCATCAAAATCGGTTCAGCCAAACGCGAGATAATCACGAACAAACATACACACATACATACGTACATACATACGGGTCAAACTGAGAACGTCCTTTTTTTAAAGGCAGTTAGAAAAAAGTTCATCGACCCACCTAGTGGACCTCTGCAACATAGGCAAACGACGACAAGTCTGTTAACCAAAACAAAGTGTGCCAATGTTGCACCAAACCTAAGTTTCACTAGGTACAGCAAGGGTTTAGCATCAGCTCTATCTTGGGTACTGCTCTCCCAAGTGCTCATCAAGATGTGACAGATTACCAAAATAGCGTGGGCCTATGTTGCACCAAACCTGAGTTCCACTAGGTACAGCAAGGGTTCAGCATCAGCTCCATCTTGGGTACTGCTCTCCCAAGTGCTCATCAAGATGTGACGGATGGCCAAAATAGCGTTGGCCTATGTTGCACCAAACCTGAGTTCCACTAAGTACAGCCAGGGTTCAGCATCAGTTCTATCTTGGGTACTGCTCTCCCAAGTGCTCATCAAGATGTGACGGATGACCAAAATAGCGTGGGCCTATGTTGCACCAAACTTGAGTTCCACTAGGTACAGCCAGGCTGAACCCTGCCAGCCAGGGTGGTTTGGTGCATCAGTTCTATCTTGGGTACTGCTCTCCCAAGTGCTCATCAAGATGTGCCGGATGACCAAAATAGCGTGGGCCTATGTTGCACCAAACTTGAGTTCCACTAGGTACAGCCAGGGTGAACCCTGCCAGCCAGGGTGGTTTGGTGCATCAGCTCTATCTTGGGTACTGCTCTCCCAAGTGCTTATCAAGATGTGACGGATAGCCAAAATAGCGTTGGCCTATGTTGCACCAAACCTGAGTTCCACTAGGTACAGCCAGGGTTCATCATCAGCTCTATCTTGGATACTGCTCTCCCAAGTGCTCATCAAGATGAGACGGATGACCAAAACAGCGTGGGCCTATGTTGCACCAAACCTGAGTTCCACTAGGTACATCCCGAGTTCCACTAGGTACATCCAGGGTTCAGCATGAGCCCTATCTTGGGTACTGCTCTCCCAAGTGCTCATCAAGGCGTGTCGGATGACCAAAACAGCGTGAGCCTATGTTGCACCAAACCTGAGTTCCACTAGGTACAGCCAGGGTTCAGCATCAGCTCAGATCTATGTATACTAAAACCTTCTCCAGAATGTAAGAAACACTTTTCTGAAAACTGCATCAAAATCGGTTCAGCCAAACGCGAGATAATCGCGAACAAATATACATACATACTTACATACATACATACATACATACATACATACATACATACATACATACGGGTCAAACTGAGAACCTCCTTTTTTTTTGAAGGCGGTTAAAAAGGGAAATGAGTCCTCATTTGGACAGTGAGCGACGGGAGTCCGTCGCTGCGTGGATGCATGTATAGAGCAAATGTGACGTTCCACGAGAAAAGGTATCTTATGAATGAATGAATGAATGAAATCGTTTATTTCAGGCAACTAGTGGCCCATACATAAATACCTTAAAACTAGCATACATATTATAAAAATATAACTAAACACTAAAAAACACATTATGGTTGCGATGCATTACGCAACCCCGCAGTGTCAGGGAACCGGCCGCGGAACCGCCGAAACTTGACACCCTTCGGCCAAAACTCCTCCTTGGTGAAGGTCGCTAGATGTTCAGTCGGAACGGTCACCACAAACGAATTAAAATTCGCATTGTGTCGAGATTCCAACTTCGCGACCCTCAGGATGAATCCGGTTTTTGCTTTCACATACTTTACGATATCATCGACCTTCGTAAGGGTTATGGCGGTCGGCGCTTCCGTCACGTAGCACCTAGTACCATTAGGGCTGATTTAGACGGCACGCGAACTCGCATGCGATTTTAGTTACATTGCGCACTGTTGGTTACGTCCAATTCAACCGACCGATCAAAACCCGCAATGTAATGAAACTCGCATGCGAGTTTTCGAAATGAACTTAGTATTGGAGCGTCGTTAACGGCCGCCAACCGCCATAAGATACCTTTTCCGTGGAACGTCACTTACATTAAGTCAATGTTAATGAACCTACAATGACCAGAATCAACACTAAAATGCATCTGAGTATTAAAAGTGACTGTATTTCTAAAGGTATAAGGTGCACTTTTAAAGTAAAATTACCAAATGAATCCTCCATGTGTACACATATGGTTTGTGTTTAAACAATTGATTCCTGGGACTGTATTCTTATCGTACTGAGAGCATTCGCCGCCATGTTACTAACAGCAACCCTCTTAGGGCGTCCGCTAACTGGCGCGGAAATTGAGCCATTTTATTTAAAGTTGTCTCCTACACTTTTTTTTTTAATCTCTGAATTTGTATGTTAAAATAGTTGTTGAATGTTTTAAGCGGGTATTTTATTTTAATCAAAGATATACGAGGTTAATAAAAATGCTTTATGCTGTTCTAAAACTTGATTAAAGCTTTTTAATTAAGTTCTGCAAGGTTTCTATTTTATTTGTCAGGTTAGTTTTATCTGAACAGTGTGTTTTTAAGTTATTTGAGTAAGCGAAAGAGGTTGGTCTGAACTGAATAAAGTCGAGGAGTTATAAAAACAAGAGCACACTGAGTTGAGAGGATAATTATAGTATAAGTATTAAATTAAACTTGCATAATAAATCTACGAATAGGTATCTACCATCTACCTATCTACTATAGTTCAGACTTTAATAAAAATAATGAAACCTAGTTCTGCCTAATGTTCCGAAAATGAGAACATTTGGCGGAATCCTAAAGTTCATTAAACATTCTTGGGTAGGGTTGAGTAAGATTGAACAATAATGTTATTCCTGTGTTTCTTTCCAGTAGGTATTTTGATTCCAATCAAGATAATGTTAGTGAGGAATCGTCATCACCTATTCAAAACTACTCGCTTGTACTGTGACGATATACATACTTATTTAGATATAATTACATACTTAGCCACATAGATAACATCCATATCTCAAGAACAAATCGTGATTAACACACAGATAAATGCCCTTGCCGGGATCCGAACCCGTAGCGAACTTTAATGCGTAGCGGGTCAATACTGACTTTTAAAATCCAAAGCCACTCCCCTGAACTGGTAAAATAAATGAAAATGCAATATTTCTATGTAGAGACTGCAAAGTAAACATCCTTCCCCACAGCTCTCTGTCCGTTCAAAGATAACAATGTCGCACTTCCCGGCCCGCTCACATTCCGGTATCGGACCACAATTTTGCCGACACCTCAAAGGCTCCTCATATTTTGGCATTATAGAATTTACCCTAATATTGTAAGTATGGGTATACGGATTCTATTCGAGATAGTGTTTGCGAATGTACCCTTTACATAACAGTAAATATACACAAATACGCATGTAATTCACAATTTTGCTAATCAGATGAAACGGATTTTTACGTTGACATATAAAGCCTGACCAGGAATACATCACGCGCCATGTTGCGGAATTTCACTGGAACTATTTTTTTCATAATATACTGAACTGTCACCCTATAGATGAAAATAACAGCGCCGTCTTGACAGTGATCATATATTACTGGTCAGGCTTTACGAGACCATGGCAATTTTTTCATCAATTGCCTGCTCTGTCCTGAGAACTTAAGGACGACACACGTTATAGTTCGTTTTTTTTAGCATTAGAAATAAGGTAAACAATCTTGATGTGTCTAAGTAATTGAAAAACATATTTTAAAAATAGTTACGGTAAATATGTAACAATTATGAATCTAATACGATCTTTTATAGTCTTCTTCTTCTTTCATAAGTAATAGTTATTGATTTTTAAAAAGTGTTTTTCAATTAAAAGTCGTGTCAAAATCACTTACCTTCTTTCAAGTTCTTTCTAATGCTAAAAAAAACGAACTATACACCGGGCCGTGTCCGGGCCGGAGCTTCCGGCGCTTCGTTTTCTATGGATAGCATCACATGATCACCTGTCATTGCCATAGTAAGCGCCGGAAACGTGAGTCATCCTTTAAGCTACATGAATCGGTAAAATGTTTTCAAAAGTTCTAAAACATCACGGACAAAAGTTCAAAGTGAACAGCAGAAACGACCTTCTGGTTCTAAACACTTGTAAATTCGTTTTTGTTAAAATTTAGAAAACAGCGTTTGGCTGAGGCCGATTCGGTTTCAACAATTTCATGTGGTTTTCTTTTATTTTAATACGACCGTGAGTCGTGAAGTCGTGAATCGACGATGATTGGTGCTTGTTTGCGCTTGTAGTAGTGAGCCAATCGTTTGAATGAACGGCAGCCAATAAAAGCGCGCGACGCTAGCGCCGAAGTTACATACTTAGCTCCTTATTCATAAACGCGCTGCAAACCTCAATTAGCTAATAATCGTTTGCCCTTATCTGTCACTTTGACTTATGTATTTGTAAGAAAGGGATAAAACATAATTTAACGAAATCGGGCCCGTAAAGTTTTATGAATCAAGGGTTTACAGTAGGTATAGGCTAATTCGAACCTGCACCAGACACTTACGTCATCGAGGCACCGAGAGGAAACCTCATGCTTGCATCTAATCCGCCAAGCTGATCGATCGGCTCTTCAGGCATCTCGCTCGCACTTATTTGGTCCGAGTGAGATGCAAGGACGTATCAAAATGATATGGAAATTAGATATATCAAATAGTTACATCAGAATCGGTCTTCTTGTAATAGGGTTTGATTCAACTTCCTTGTTTGTTTTAAATTAGATTGCGAAATGTACAGTAAGTCTCAGAAGCCCTTGGGTAGGTACTTAAAGTTATTCCTTCATATTAGCACAGTCAAAGGAAAACAGACAGAAAGTGGAAGGAAATTTCGTTATTTACCTCTTCGCTATAACTACACAAAAAAAATTGTTTGTAATAATTTTTTCAATAAATATTGCTGTTTGGTTTCCATTGCACAGTTGTAATTATCAATGTACAATCTCATGAATGAAATTATGATTATATTATAGTATGTCTTTCCCATTACGGAACAATGGTGTTCCGGACCGTTTGGGAGGCGTGCGCGGAGCCTAAGCCAACACGTAGAGGACCTTTTGGCATTTTAATGAAATGTAAGGGGTACACCGAGCGGATGCTGCCCTTGCCCGTGTCATAGGACGCAGAGGCAGTGGGTAAGGACTATTGAGAGTTATTATTAAAACTAAAACTCGTTAATTAATAAACGTTTTTCTTAAGGTGACAGTCCATTTCCAACCGCAGCTGCACTACTGTTCATTTTACTATAGAAATTGACAGTAACAGCGACGCGTTCAGTACCAGTAGTGCAGCTGCGGTCAGAAATGGAATGTTACCCTTAATATTAAATAGCCAAGGGACGTGCAGACGCAAATTTCGCGAGGCGCATCATCTTTTGCTTTCTTCTAACTTCCTGAATTTACGCCCAATCTTTTTTTTATTGAAAAAAGGTAAGCATTTGACCACAATCTCACGATATGCAAGCTAAAGCCATATCAATGTCTCGATAAAAATAATGAAATCTGGCCGACACCCGACACCCTGCCCGCTCTCCCATCCAGTGGAGCCTGTCGCGACAGGTTTCAAGTGTCGTGCGTGTCGTGATCCGGTGACAGCCCCGTCAGCGGCATTTCCAACCTTTGGATTTTCAAATCGATTTGATATTTCCCAGTACTGTAAACTTGGTCAACATTGCCTTAAGTTGCCATAAACTTACTTACCTACTAATAAACAACTTTTGAGTTTTCTCTATTCCCTTTTGGCGAAAACTACGAAACACTTCACTAACTAATGCATCCAAAAAAACCTCCTTAGCAAGTTTACCTAGTAAGGGGTCTGCTATTATCATTGCGTACCAAGCGTTCGACTCCGTTGATTATCTAATTTATTATCAACTCTTTCTAAGAAATTATTTATGGTTTGCCGGGAAATACTGGGAACATAATTCTAAAAAAAAATTGTTCGAAAGCGGCTGCCTTCTGACTAAATCCAGAGGAGAAACTTGACTTTTATTAGGGTTAGATCGGTTTACTCGCGATGTTTATGGATACATTTCTAACACGAACGAACGACTTCAGTCAAATTTTTGTACCTACTTTTTGCATTTTTATTACCAGTTTTGATGTGTCATATCAAATATAAAAACAGAAAAATAATTGTTTGGATGATGGCTTCGTTGATCGGTCTAACGCCTACCTAATTACGTTGTCTGTATGAGTGGGCGGAGGAAAACGTTTATTATTAATTTTCACAAGGTATTTTTGGATGTTTTGCTATAGCCCAACTTTGCTTCGCAAAGTAATTCGGTATATAATAGGCATTGTTACGACTATTAAGCCCGAACCCTGCCTACTGCTGCGCACGCTACGCAATGCTGTGCACTGATGTTGTGGAAGTCTCTGCCTACATTTTATCAGCAACCGCGAAACGAAGGCGCTGCAAGAGTAAAACAACGCGATGTTAAGGCTGCATTTCCACCAGAGCGAGGATGCGTAGCGAGGGATGTGTTTGTCATAAACCAATAAAAACACTTCAGCTACCTATCCTCGCTCAGCGCTGTTCTAGTGGAAACAGCACAGACAGCCAGCCAGCTTTATGACGATTTTTTTAATTATATCGGGATTATAAGCATTTAAAAAATTATATTATTCTACCAAAAAACTGTTATGGTATCTCTGAGGCATTAAATCTTCTTTCCGCGATTTTTAGTATTGTCCCAAGAAACATACTATATTGGTATGTAGTTCTTAAGTTATGTAGTTAACCTCTGGAAGCTAGGTAGGCGGTGGCTGATTTCATTTTTTTATGACAAAAAAAAGAACAACAGGCAAAAAATCTTGTATCAGAGAAATGTAAAAAAAATATTTTTTTGTCGAACTGTCTTTGTTGATCGGCGTAACTACCTAATCACACATCTTTATCTCAGGAACGTTTATTAACTGCTTTGTCTGTTGTATGTCAGCTCGTTAGTCACGCTGTTTGTCGAGCGACAACCGAGCCATCACGACGCAATGCGAACATAATTTGACAAAGGATGTCTGCTTTAGCCTAGTTAAGAGGAAAGCGGGCGACCGGTTCTCCGTAAAAACGTAGTCCCCATTTTCCTCCCTGAATATCGATACTGCCGAAAATACATAACTATAGTTACTAAAAATGTTACAAACATATTAACCATAATGTCAATATTCGGAGAAAAAAATTGGGATTACGTTTGTAAGAAGAACCGGTCGTCACCTTTCCTTCTATCGCATTATGTACATATTATTATAATTGGGGACCTATTGGGCCTTTGAGTGTCGCATCGACCAAGCTGATCTATTTTGTCGGCCCTTTAAAGTTCATCACATTACATTCTTTGGGCCGTAATGTTCTGTACCTCATAGGGTTGCAATACGTGCCGCCCTAAGTAGGTACTTCTTTTTGACATTAGTGGTCCACACAGGAACAGAGAATGTACACTGCAGTCTCCTATGATTCTTGGCAGAACGAACATGTGTTTGTTCAATTTACAGTGCCCAGTCAGTACCTACCTATTCAACTGGCATTTATGTATGTATGGGCAGTTGAAATCTTACCCCCTATTTATTTTCAGCCAACTAGTTAATTGCCTTCAAATGTTTTTTTATTCTTTCAATAAACTGGGCCTCTCTTGTTACAGTACCAACAGTGAACGTCCAAGGGGTACTGGGGAAGAAAGCGGCGCTGCCGTGCGATATCCAGCCCCTCGCTGCTGGAGACCAGGTCTCTATGGTGCTGTGGTTCAAAGAGAGCGACGGGGAGCCACTGTACAGGTACATTATGATACAGTAACAGTGGAGTACTGGGGATGAAAGGATGGCGTGGGACATCCAGCGCCTCGCTGCTGGAGACCGGGTCTCCATGGTGCTGTGGTTCAAGGAGAGCGACGGGGAGCCACTGTACAGGTACATTATGTTACAGTACCAACAGTGGAGTACTGAGAAAGAAAGGCTGCCGTTAGACATCCAGCCCGTCGCTGCTGGAGACCAGGTCTCCATTGTGCTGTGATTCAAGGAGAGCGACGCGACGGGGAGCCATTGTACAGGTACAATATGTTACAGTACATGTTCGTACATGTTTTGTGATTGCACGAATAAATGCCTTTTATATTTATCTTTATCTTGAATTGCGACAGACGAAACAATTGATAGCCTAATGATTACAAGTCCCATGTCACATCAATTCTGTAGGTATCCGTTTACACGTGTCGATACAAAAAGGAGTTCGTCTTGTTAAGGTACTTAAAGGAAAAAGTCACATAAGGACCCGTCTTAGACATAGCGATAAATATTGCGATTAAATGATTATAAATGATTATGATTATGATTATTGTCATATTATAAGTCAGCGGTGTTAAAAAGTGACAGTTATTTTATCAAGTGAGTAAAGCCATCCATAATACGCCCGCACTGGCCCGCAGGGAAGGGAATTTGTCAATTTAAGTAACCGACCTATTATCGAAGATGACGTATCTACAAATTGTAACATCGACCGAAATATAATAACGACGCGCAGAAACGTATCAACAAAAGATAACAGAATAAAATATGGCATTGAGGCGGTTTCTGAGGGTCTACCGCGAAAACCGAATTTCGCAAATTGCGGGCATTTTTCTCTGTCACTCTGATTACGCCTTCATTGGAGTAAAAGAGAAAGATCCCCGCAATTTGCGAATTTCGGTTCTCGCGGTAGCCCCTTAGATTTGGGTCGATTTTTATTTTGTTGTCGTTATTTTTTTAATATTTTCGTCAGATTTGGATAACATTTGGTGAATAGATAGAGTTCCCTGTTATTTCATTATTAAACCTTTACAATACCTGTACAATATAAAATACAATCGTACAAAAGGCGGACTTAATGCAAGGCATTATCTACCAGTCAACCAAACCCTTCGGGCAAAGCAAAGAACTTGTACAATATAAGCGCAATTTCATCGTATATCCTTAAATCTTTCTCTGAGTTACAAAATTGTATTGAATTTCCGTAACTCAACGAAAAATGTAATTAGTTTATTGTCTCGAGTTGAGATTTCGTGTTTATTCCAACCCAGAACAGCTCTTCAAACTTACGAAGTTATATGAAAACCTGACGAAAAAAATGTACCTACATCAAAATAAAAATGGGCCCCTTCAACAATTTGTTATGGATCATCTTGTTATGATATGATGCTGATTGGCGCATGCGAAATACAATTAAAGTAGTGCGTGAGATGCGCACCAATCACCAAGGAGGCCAATTCGAACGTACATTCTAGAGGCCAATTTTATTGAAACTGACATTTAGACATCAAAATAATTTATTTTCTTTTAAGGTACCTACGAAAACATTTCAAAAACAATAAATAGGTAACTTAAAACTACAATTAGGGCATTTTCACTTAACTGTGCACCTTTAACGGCCGGTTAGCAATCGTTACAAAACTGACGGTCAATGTCAGATCCCATACATTTTGTCACGAATGTAACGGTTAGACGTTACTGAAACACGACTTAAGACGCGCTGTAAGGTGCACAGTTAAGTGAAAATGCTTATTAATAAAAATACAGACTATTCAAAAATAAAACTACACTAAACTAAACCTAAGAAAGGCCCCTGCGGCAAGGTCCCGAAGATGCTGGCTGCGTCACCCCGCTGAACTGCCAGACTGAAGCGTTGAGCAAGATCACGGCCAGGTCTCCGGTCCCTAGTTGCGTCCCTGAGTCTGTTCGAAAGGTTCAAAATAGATATTAATGATGTACCGTCACTTTGTTCATTCTCCCGTGCGAGCTGGCGTCAATACATGTACAGACAAGTACGAACGTCGTCGTTATCGCCGAGAAGTAAAAGTTTTAACGACTTTTAGTGTAAGGCCTGAGTGGACGCTCGAAGCGGAGCGATCGGCGGGGCGTGCAGGTGGTGCAGCGTGGCGTCGGGCTCAGGAGTAATTTGAACAGCGTGCACTAAGGCCACTCCTATACGTTTGCATTTGTTTAACATGCACGCCGCACGCCCCGCCCCGCTGCACGCCCAACTCGAGCGTCCACTCAGGCCTTACACTTATGCGTTACGAAATTGTGAATTCGAATATGATTATTTCCAATTCACTTCATTTAAAAAATATAGTAATCAAACGGCTCTGTTGAGTACAAAAAGATAAATAAAGTTTTAATTAACGAATCGCATCTTTTTTATTAATATTGGCATGAAATACGAATTGCGTGTGAATTCAACAAAAGTAATTCGTTCCCTGAATGACCTCTCGCAATAAAATATTCAAGGTTTTGTGCCGTCTGGGACAAAACGAAGTAGTATTGGCTGTCACATCTGCTTGAAAGATATTTATTTATTCAAATCTCAGTAAGTAAAAGCTCTGGTTTCCTAGGATAGCGGTGCCGTCATATAGCGGCCGTCTCCATACAAAATACTACTCATCCATATTTATTTTAGCCGTATTATTTTGCATGGAGACGGCCTCTATATGACGACACCGCTATCCTAGAAAATAGAGTTTAAATACGCGCTTTGAGATGTAAAAAAATATGTTGTTTGCATAACAATCACATTTTTTAACAGATTTAAACTAGTTATTTTTGGAAGAAGAAAAAATAGTACATACCTACCTAAGCATCAAAACCAATGACACAAAACGAACGTCCAGGAACAGAAAGTTGAATTGCTAAAATGTTGAAATCCTGAAACTGTGCATCGGCGGACTTTATGCCTTTTGTAATAATGTCCACCGATGTACATTTAGGAGAGTTGCTGTTTGTACTACTTTTGATGAAATACGTAACAAGATTGCTGTTCATTTTTGGCAACAGTATTAGGGCTCATTTAGACGGGGTGAGAACTCGCATGCGAGTTTTATTACATTGTGTCGTTTGATCGGTCGGCTGAATTGATGTAACCTCCATGGTCCGCAATGTAACTAAAATCGTATACGAGTTTGCGCGCCGTCTAAAGTGGTACGATTTTAAAACAAATCGTCTGGTTGAACGCTGTTAAGGCTACTCTACATATAAAGCAAATTGATTTTACCACTGACAGCCATTGAACGCAAGGAATCCTCTTAATTGGATCCCTAGAGATTCCCCGTTTCTTTTACCAACTACTATTTTTAATGCTCTTAGTAAGTTCCGAAGCTTACTATCTTTAAAATTTCTTTTGTACAGTTGACGTCAAAGATATGTTTACGTTTTTTGTCTTATCACAAAGAAGTCCTTACTATAAAAGCGTAAACATATATCCCACCAAAATATTACTATGTAAAATGTTGCCAAGACGAGACCATATGGCTCGCACTGTCAAAAAGTTATCAGACCAGCTATCATGGTCGCATTTTTATCACCACGCGTCCCTTTCGCACTTACATATTTGTTAGAACGTGACAGCCATGGTGACAAATGATAAAGACCCAGCCATCTTAGCCCTACAGATCTCCTGTAGAGCGAAGCTTCAAACTCTTCCACACGCCCTAACTTCACAAACTCTACACCTTAGTCAAAATATGTGCCTTGGCCGTTTCGTTACTTTACAAGAACTATTGTACCTACAGAAAAGTAATTTCACCTTACGCCCATGTGACGGTAGCGAAACGACCAAGCCACATACATTATTTTGAAGTCACTATGACAATTCAAATATGCCACAAAAATTTCGGCCTCTGCTAATTACAATAATTCCGAGAAAAATAAAGTCTAATCGAGTTCTTTTCAACTAAAATTCCGTTATTTCGCAGCCATGTCTGCCGTCAAGGTAATAAAAATAAAGCCTGTTAAGCCCTAGCTGGATAAAAGCCTCTTTTTATTGGCAAGAATCTTTTGGATCTAAGGACAAAGAAATTTAAGTCATTAGGATTAGAGGCCAATTCAAACTTACATTGTGACATTAAAATGATGTCAGTTGCGCGTGCATTTCGCTTGTACAGTCACTTGCATTAATATGTTACACAACGAAAACCGCAAAAATATCTGACACGATCTTATTTGTAGAGGCATAAGAGCGTGTCACATATTTTTGCGGCCTTCGAAGAGTAACATATTATTGCAGGTGACTGTACTTATACGTGCTTGGCACGAGTGAGACGCACGGGTGACTGACATCATTTAGATAATATATAATTTTGATAACAGAATGTTAGCTGGAATAGGCCTCTTGTCCTTAGCTTAAGGGGCCCACTGATTAACAGTCCGCCGGACAGTATCGGCCTGTCAGTTGTTCGGAACTATCAAATATTTGTTCTAACTGACAGGCCGATACCGTCCGGTGGACTGTTAATCAGTGGGCCCCTTAACTGAAGCTAGTCTTAACTGAATCCTAGCCAATACTTTCTGAAGGCACCGAAAGGTATAATTACTTATAGTAATTCTAAATGTAGGCAGCCATATAAATGTGACCTTCTCAATTAACAAGTAGGTACTACATTGTCGCTTGCCTTAAGAACGCTCGATGGGTTATTCGTATAAAGATACAAGCAAATTTCGTCTTTATGATAAGCGACAAAAATGGCACCTTTTGATTGAGAACGTCACAAATGTATACTGTTTAGATTCAGACGACACTAGCATTACTGCTGCGCGACATTTCTGCCGACTACATTGCTGCAGCAAATGTGAAACATTGGTGGCAGTATTGCAGTCGGCAAAGTCCTTAATGTCGCGCTGCAATACTGCTGCAGTAAATCTGGTATAGTCTGAAACTGAACGGTACCTTAATTTTCGGTCCATCGCGAGCCGAATTTGCTCCCGGAACTAATGAGTTTCTCGACTCTTCGGAACTTATAAGAATATTTATAAGGAAATAGTTACGTATCTCCACAAACCTATCTGTCTTGGTACGGATATAGTTTCAAGAAGCTATTGGTATTATGAGGATATATTTATTTATCAATGTATTACCTTTATAGAGCTTCTTCTAAAATACGAGTAAAGGTCTTGGGGTCAAATTCATCAATTATTTTCTCATTAATTGTGCATGAACGAAATACTAGATAGGTATACTGCCGTAGGTATTTGAGCAATGCTCGACAACTTCGAAATATATATTTTTATTAAGTTATTAGATAATGAACACTTTTGACGTGCAGTCTAATCCGCTACTTTTGATGCTGACTGTACTTATAGTCACGAGCTCGAAGCTCGTACCGGGGCAGAAAGTCTTTCCACTTTTCCTTTATTTCAAATACTTATTTTGATTTCATTAACAGATGGTTCGTCTTAGTACCTACAAAGTTAACACGTTCGCTGCGGCAGTCCTTTTAATTAACACGAAAGGGGACCGCGGGAAAACGCTTTTCCTTATAAATGTACTCACCATTTTCCTCTCACGTTATTAACATTGTAGAAAATATTTTTAAACAATTTTATGTATATTAACCACAGCAGCTACTGCAGCTATTTTCTAGTAGATGGTTGATAAATTTTGGGGAATGAAACTAATTTATACGTCATCAGGTTGTAGGCCTCTCGCGCGATTTCATACACTTCCCAGTTTAATACGCTCTTTTTGTCCCCAGCTACGACGTGCGCGGTCGCCTGGCCTCGCAGCCCAAGCTCTGGTCCTCACCCGCGGGCTTTGGGTCTCGCGCGTATTTCCGCGCGGCCTCGACGGCGGTACTCCTGGTTGAAGCCGTGGCGGCCTCGGACGCTGGAATGTACCGGTGCAGGGTGGACTTTAAGAACTCGCCTACGAGGAACATGAGGCTGAATTTTACAGTTATAAGTGAGTATTATAAAATCATTTTGCTACTTGTAAGAATGATCGCTGGCTATGACGTAACTACTAACTATATCAACCATGAAGACAAGTGTTTTTTTTTAGAACAGAACGAATTTTGTAGTACAACAGATTTTTAAATGTGTTATAGGTAGTTTATAAATTGACATTTTACGATCGAGCTCGCTTATTGGTGTGCAAGAGATACATTAGGAGACGTGGCGTTACAATTATAATTTTAACAAATTGTAAAACAAGTCACACACACACACACACATATATACGCTATAAGACAAGTAATCCTCTTTTCAATTATTGAGAACGTAAATTAACGGTTTGATAACTAGGTATCTTTGTCATGTATCCTAAATAATTAGTTTCAAACAAGAATAATTGGCTACACGATTACATAATATTCGTATCAAGAGGAAATCGATATGACCTTTGTATATAGGGAGCTTTGAACGTTATTTTTTCGTCTTAACTTACTGTACCTTTGACCTGGCGCCCATATTCTAAGATCCGCAAGATTTTTGTACGATTTACATAGACTGGTCTATTAGGCGAGGCCAGACCCGATCGCTATAACATATATTATAATATATGTTAGATGTCAAATGTATTTATAAATAAAGACCCATTTAGACCGTTCAAGAACTTGCATGCGGTTTTCGTTACATTGCTGTATTTGGTCGATCGGCTGAATTCATTATACTCTGTAGTTAGCAATGTATTGAATATTGCATGCAAGTTCTTGCATCACGTAAATGGGGCTTTATACACTGGAGTTAGAGTTCATATTTAAGACAGTACAGCTTGGCAACCTCATGGATGCGAGCAGCTGTCCTGCATCATGCATCACTGGCTCCCGGTCGGAATCGTTCGGCTGACCTATACGCAAGCCAATGGTGCAGTTTCAGTTTCGGTTTATTTTTTCAAGAACTATTTACATCGTGTTTGAATATTCAATATATATACAATTATGATTAGCCTAGTGAACAAAACAAAAACGCATCCAAAATATACATGATTATTCAATAAATAAATTATATTATGACATTAAGCGTTTCAACAAACAACCACAGCAAACTCATAATAAAGTAAGAAAATAAGTAAATAATAATCAATTATATAAGTTTATATCAGCAACAATAAATAATAAGTGTTACATTATAAATAACTTAACCTAATGATTTTGTTTTAATTAATTAATTAAAAAGAAAACAAGAAATTAAGAAGTGTTACATTAAAAATCAATAATGTCATAACAGCATTTATCTAACAAATATACTTTTAACTTATATCTAAAAGTTGCGGCGCATTATAAAACTTTAAAATCTGTAGGCATCTTGTTAAACAATCTGACCGCTTGAACTCTGCAGGCGCTGTGTTCTACAACCTCCAGTCACAGTGGGAGCTAGCAGAGTTTTTAAAAATCGTAGCCCTTTTTTAGCCGTAGACAAAAATGTGAATTGCATTTTTGAGGCCTTTCTGTAGTAACTTTATCTATGTATTCGAAACCAGATTAAAGGATGATGACTCACGCTAGACCGGGCCGTGCCCGGGCCGAGACATCCGACATGTCATTCTATAACGGCCAATCGGTGATCACGTGGTACTTTCAATAGAAAACGAAGCGCCCCCGGCCGATCTAGCGTGAGACATAATTTAACAACTTTGGCTTGATTGATAAAATCACGAACAGGTCTAAAAAGCACCATTAAAAGTTTGTAACTATTCGTATTTTTGCAAAGCTGTTAATATGAAAATTGCTTCTAAAAATGCTAGTAACTAAGTATTGTAAGTAATGTCGTTTTTGTTCGAACTCATCAATTAATTCTTTTTTTACTAAAAATAACTAAAAATACTAATTCAATAGGTAAGAATTATAATCGCGACCCCGGCACGCACGGCCGTCCACTCAGTGATCAGCGAGCTGCGTTCGGAGAAGGACCTGAACTCACTGCGCCTTAAGTCTATGATGATGAATTTTATAATATAGACAAGCGACCCGCCCGGCTTCGCACGGGTTAACAAATTATACATAAACCTTCCTCTTGAATCACTCTATCTATTAGTCGAAAATGGGATTTATAGCCATAAAGCTGATTATTTTTAATTGACTGGTATTGTTACTACTTGGCTTGGCACCGACTTCAAACATATCAGTTGGTAACGCATAGACTTCAAAAAGGATACCTAATATTTTATTTCATCCTTTTTGAAGTCGGTTTTTTTTTTTTGTAAAAAGTTTTTATTTTTCAATTTTTAGTTTCCTATTTTCCTACCCTTAAGGTTGGATTTTTTTTTCCAAATTTATATGGGACCAACTTCGGGGTATACCCTTTTCAATAAAAAAATAATTATCAAAATCGAACTACTCTGTAAAAAGTTATGCGTGGTCATACATAAAAAAAAAAATTTACGCGTCGACTTGAGAACCTCCTCCGTTTTTTTTCGTCGGTTAAAAAACCGCATCAAAATCCGTTGCGTAGTTTTAAACATCCAAGCATACATAGGGGCATACAGCGGTAAGCGACTTTGTTTTATGCTATGTAGTGGTAAGATATTAGCACAAAAAACATTTTTGATACAAGCTTTTATCGCTGACTGTACTGTTCTTGGCACAGGCTAACTAATACTCATCGAACAAACCCCAAACACAATTAGTTTGCGTTGTTTTATCCGTTATCACAGAGTTCCCATGGCCACCTCCCTCCATGGCTCCATATTATCATAATATTGCAGTGTCATCCGAAAAAGCGCTGGTGGCCTAGCGGTAAGAGCGTGCGACTTACAATCCGGAGGTCGCGGGTTCGAACCCCGGCTCGTACCAATGAGTTTTTCGGAACTTATGTACGAAATATCATTTGATATTTACCAGTCGCTTTTCGGTGAAGGAAAACATCGTGAGGAAACCGGACTAATCCCAATAAGGCCTAGTTTACCCTCTGGGTTGGAAGGTCAGATGGCAGTCGCTTCCGTAAAAACTAGTGCCTACGCCAATTCCTGGGATTAGTTGCCAAGCGGATCCCAGGCTCCCATGAGCCATGGCAAAATGCCGGGACAAACGCGAGGATGATGTTGATGATGATTGCAGTGTCATCCGATTTAGGTCAATTTGAAATCGGGAAGTGGGTGGTCAAATTTAGCTTCCAAGATTTGATCCACACTAACAAACTAACATACTTATATACACTGACAGGGCAAGTTAAATAAAAGCTTTTAATAAAACCAACAGGATTTCATAGTTATCTTCACTCTATTTTAAACGGGATGTTAATATCAGTAATGATAATTAATTCTGTTAGTGAGTGATTCCAAACGGGAAGTTTAATTAATTATTTTATGCCATATTGCGTTTTAAGTCCACGTTTGATGGGTTACATATTTTACTGGCTTCCGGAGATTACCTGGAGGCACATTCTGATTATAATGGTGATAAAAAAATATGATCTAGGTTGTACCTACGAGATTTTTGAGTATGATTACTGCACCCATAGTTTTACACTTGACTGTACATTTTCCCATATATTTTAATGTATTTTTAGGGTTCCGTACCCAAAGGGTAAAAACGGGACCCTATTACTAAGACTCCGCTGTCCGTCCGTCCATCCGTCCGTCTGTCACCAGGCTGTATCTCACGGACCGTGATAGCTAGACAGTTGAAATTTTCACAGATGATGTATTTCTGTTGCCGCTATAACTACTAAAAACAATAAAATAAAGATTTAAGTGGGGCACCCATACAACAAACGTGATTTTTGACCGAAGTTAAGCAACGTCGGGCGGGGTCAGTACTTGGATGGGTGACCGTTTTTTTGCTTGTTTTGCTCTATTTTTTGTTGATTGTGCGGAACCCTCCGTGCGCGAGTCCAACTCGCACTTGGCCGGTTTTTTGTGTTCATTTATTTATGTTGCACATAAATAAACTGACATAAATGTATTTTAAGTACTTATACTACAATTGCAATATCTGTCTTCTTACTCATTTAACTGGAGGAGGTGAGATGATGATGAGGATCGTGAAATAATTTTTATACTAGATAATTAACAGATTTGATGTCGAAATGTAAGTGTGAATTGGCCTCCGTGTTTTTGAATGTTGAATCCCAACAGTTTACCAGGAATTTCGGTATTGGCTTGCCGTACTCCAAATCCTGTTAGTCATTCTGACAGCGGGGTTAGGTTCGCTAAATAGGGTACTTTGTGTCCAAAATAGATTCACGTGTAAGTCAATCTTTAATTTTAATGAAATAAAACTATTTATACGGATTATGTTGCATGTAAGGAATTTAAAATACCGACGTTTCGAACCCTTTACTGCGTTCGTGGTCAACGGCTGACTGTGGAAAAATATTAATCTTTCTCAAAATTAGAGTATTTACTGATTTACGTCATTTTTAGGGTTCCGTAGCCAAATGGCAAAAAACGGAACCCTTATAGATTCGTCATGTCTGTCTGTCTGTCTGTCCGTCTGTCCGTCTGTCTGTCCGTCCGTATGTCACAGCCACTTTTCTCCGAAACTATAAGAACTATACTGTTGAAACTTGGTAAGTAGATGTATTCTGTGAACCGCATTAAGATTTTCACACAAAAATAGAAAAAAAACAATAAATTTTTGGGGTTCCCCATACTTCGAACTGAAACTCAAAAATTTTTTTTTCATCAAACCTATACGTGTGGGGTATCTATGGATAGGTCTTCAAAAATGATATTGAGGTTTCTAACATCATTTTTTTCTAAACTGAATAGTTTGCGCGAGAGACACTTCCAAAGTGGTAAAATGTGTGTCCCCCCCCCTGTAACTTCTAAAATAAGAGAATGATAAAACTAAAAAAAATATATGATGTACATTACCATGTAAACTTCCACCGAAAATTGGTTTGAACGAGATCTAGTAAGTAGTTTTTTTTATACGTCTTAAATCGCCTAAATACGGAACCCTTCATGGGCGAGTCCGACTCGCACTTGGCCGCTTTTTTTAAATAACTGTCCACCCTCCGCCGTAGGAGGGTTTGGCCACTTTATCTTTAGTATATGACATCTATTTCGGTTTACGAAGTTAGTGTTTTTTTGTCCTAAGATCTTCTTGAAGGTTTCTTCAGGGTACCTATAGAACTTAAATATCGTACAGTCAGCATCTATAATAGCGGATAAAACCATTTCTTTATTTGCTCTACAAAAATATATTTGTATACATATTATCACCCACTTCTACCTTCTAACTTCAAAATATTTTCTATAACGTTAATATCTAGGACCACCACCAACAACCAGCCAGCCTATTATGGATAGCTTTATCCATCTTTATCCACGTGATAAAATAACTGTCACTGTTTAACACCGTGGGAAAGAAAGTGACGGACACCGTTTTATCACGCTGTCACGTAGACAAGAACGACCATCATATCCGTACAGGACCTAAAGGTTTTCTGTGGAAGATATCGCTCTTTAGCGATAAGGCTTCCTGTAGTTAACTGTTTATGTGTTTTCCCTTAAAAAATATTTTGCGGTTGTGCAATAAAGAGGAATTATATTTCGTATCCGGAGAGGAAAATGGGGATTACGTTTATACAGAAAAGCGGTAACGACGTCGCCCCTTTCCTCTTAAAAGTAATTTAAAACATAATAAGTTCAATTACGTTCGACTGTAGGCACACAAGCGCGGCCAATTTGCGAAGTAACGTCGAGTTTGGAACAATAAAAGCTTAGCCCGTACCATGAGTCATTGACAGTGTCAAAACTGACATAAACGCTTTCGAGAACGTAATTTACTTTCTCGCTCGCTTTCATCTCGCTTGCACTAATATGCGAGTACGAGCGAGATGTATAGAAAGTAAATTACGTTCTCGATGACGTTTATGTCAGTGCCAAACTGGTGGTAGTGGTACTTGTCGGAGTATAATTTTATGTCATTAGCGTTACTTTGGGAAGAGTATGTAGGTACGATATTTACGAAAACCTTAATGAATTCGGAATTTTTGTTAAGTAAAGACTGAGCAGGAAAGCGGACCCTGGCGCTAGGCTGGGAAAACGCTATTAGGTTGAAAGATTATCAAAGATAATAGATAGTAGAGAGGGGTCCTGTCATAGTAAATTACAGTAGATTTACTGCCATCTATCGACACACGATTAAAACTCAAGAAGAAAATGTACAAAACAGGAGGTCCCGGGTTCGATTCCCAGTGAAGGCATTTATTTTTGTGTTTATCACGAATATTTGTTTCTGAGTTCTATATGGATGTTTTCTGTGTATCTAAATAATTATGTATTTTATTTATTTCCTAGTACAAGCTTTGCTTAGTTTAAGGCTAGGTCAAATTAACGGGCATCAATATACATCGAATTATGTAAAAATATTTTTCACCTCAGCAGCTCGAACAAGGGTACTTTGCTACTTAAAAACAGTGAGCAAAATCGCATTTTGCTCACTGATTGAGACAAAATGAGCAAAATGCGATTTTGCTCACTGTTTTTAAGTAGCAAAGTACCCTTGTTCGAGCTGCTGAGGTGAAAATTTAATTGTTGGTATATCTTAAGAAAACATGAGTGAATAGAGGTAAGTGATGAAGAAGGAATACATTTTTCGGGTTCTCTAATATGTTCTCACTGCTGAGGTGAAAAATGTTGTGTACTACACGAGATCAAAGTTATTTACATCTCGTGCGCTTTTGAGTCCCTTACTACGCTCAAGATTCTAAATTAGATTCACTCGCTACGCTCGTGAATCTATTATAGAATCTTTCGCTTGCACGGGACTCAAAATAAGCACTCGAAGAAATATCAAACTTTGATCTCTTGTTGTACAAATAACTATTCCATAATGTCAATATCCCGAGAGGAAAATTGGGACTACGTTTGTATGGAAAAACGCCCATCCCCTTTCCCCTGAAAGAGAAGAAAACACATATCTAATCCACTAACAGTAATCAAATATTCTCTAAGATAAAGAATTAACTGAGGTCAGTTTATTATCCGTGCCTTTTTAACGTTAAATAAACGAAAAACGTCATTTGTTGTCCTTTTTGAAGTGAAAACTTCTTTAGCGACGCTTTTTGTGATGAGGAAAAAAAGTTGCAGGAAGCGCGCATCTGTCTTACGCTCAAGCCTTCGGCCCTACACGGGGCTCGGCCTTCGGCCTTCGTATTTAAGATATGTACTTGGAGAATTTGCGGGAAGCGCGCATCTGTCTTACGCTTAAGCCTTTGCGGCCCTACGCGGGGCTCGGCCTTCGTATTTAAAATATGTACTTGAAGAAGTTACAGGAAGCATCTTTATATGCTCCGGGCCGAACGGCTCTGCGCAAAGCTCGGCCTTCGCAATTGAGATACGTGTGGAAGTTGCAGGAAGCGCGCACCTGTCTTACGCTCATGCCTTCGGCCCTACGCGGGGCTCTGCCTTCGGCCTTCGTGTTTAAGATATATGTACTTGGAGAAGTTACAGGAAGCATCTGCCTTATACGCTCCGGGCAAAGCTCAGCCTTCGGCCTTCGCAATTGAGATACTTGTGGAAGTTCCAGGAAGTGCGCACCTGTCTTACGCTTGTTTTATTATTGTATTTCAATTCCGTTTACACTCGACATTATTCATGTAAAATATGCACAGTAAATCTTATCTAACACCAACATCGTTAAGGTACCCTTATACATCAGGATTTTATGATTTTATCTTATACATATCGGCCCTACACTATCTACGGAGCGTATCGATCTGGCACCCAGGCGTGCAGAGGGGTGGCCATTACTTTCATGGTTACAATATAAAATCTCACGTACTATCTGCTGGGCTAGCACATTGTCATGATTGGCGCGACAGTATCTCGCGGCGAGATAGACTATCCGGCCCTCTTTAATTAACATAGTTAGAAAAAGACGGGTAGTCTATTTCGCCGCGAGATACTGTCGCGCCAATCATGTGCTAGGCCTACAGGCTCGAAATCAGAATGATACCTTAATGATGTTATTCAATGTGCATTCCGTTCGGACTTGTCCGCACATGTATTGGCGCGAGCAATAAGATACTCGTAGGTAAATGACATCATTCAAATATCATTCTGATATCAGTGGCCTTTAAAGCAAAGCCAACGATACGATATAAAATATACTTAGTGACCCTGAAGCTATGAAGCTGGAGGTCACAGGTTCAAATCCTGGTATTCACAAGTATTTGGTCCTGAGTAATGTATGTTTTCTATGTATGTAAGTAGTAGTACTATAAAAACTTTAATAAAAGACAGAAATACATAACAGGAAAAAAACACATCATTAGATTCATTAGTACCTACAAAGGCGAATTTGTAAGTATTTATATAGGTACTTATATTTCAATTTGTAACAAGCAGAAACGTCTGCGAACGACAGACAGTACCAGAAAGTAATTTTTCCAATTTTAAATTTATTCTAAGCTTGGGTACTTATATGTTACCGTAAATACACGTTTTATGTCAAACCGCATTTTCCCTAAAACTAGTTTTCCGTATCGCCTTGGTGAAAACGCATTTTTACGGTGACATATTATATCATATTAATATAAATAATTTTACTTTAGTTCGACGGTGGCATCGGATTTAATAAAATATTACGATTTTTGCAAATTATTGCTTCTCTTTTAAAATGTACAGGGATTAAAACGAATATTTCAAAAGGATTATTCAATTGCCTGGAAAGTAGACCTACTCTATTAACAGCTGAATTACTTATTATTTTATATGCTACATACTTTTATTATAAAATTAAGGTTACATTCGAATTGCCACTTTACGGGAAATGGGCTTATACTATCCTCCTAAGACCCTGCGTAAATTTTTTTGTACATATTCCAAAATCTATTTTGAACTTTTATTGAGTAACTAAGGGTTCAAAATCAAAAACAAAACAAATGCTTCTGGGTCTCAAGAGGCTGTCATTGTCGATTTCCTTGTTTTTTTTTCTAGTCTAAATAAAAAAAATACCACTTTGTTGGCATGAATGATTATAATATCCAGGCCAATTTGCATCTTTCTAGCTCTAAGGATCACGGAACAAAGCTTCGAATGGACAGACAGACGGACATGGTTTCTTGTTGACTACCCTAAAAAGTGGTGTTAGTGTTTCTTCTGTTCTGTTCTAAGTTCTAAACTATACCTCTGACCCAAAAAGATATTGCAATTTTTTTTTTCACGTTCGTATTTATTTGTTCATATAATTATATGGTACAGACATGATGATTTTATATTTAAATTGTTAGTTGTATACTTTGTTACTGTATAATCAGATCAAATACTCCATCGAATGACAAATATCACAAATATACTCATCGCCGTTGACTGTACTTATTATTTTATCGGTTCGTAATATCTGTTTTTGCTACGTCAAAGTCACGTTACATCTTGTTTGATTTAATTGGATCTGTTATTTCTTGTTTTTGTTTACCTACTTCATATTTCTTCTCATATAATAATGCTACATAATTAAATTAATAAAATAATAAACATTATTATTAAAGTAATAAAATTAAATCCCATACAAAATGAGACTTAATGCAAACGCCTACCTAATGAAATTTAAGTAGGTACATTTATTTACTATTCTAAATCATACTTTTATTATTTCTGTTAGATACTAGAAATACCACTTAAATATTTCTCGAGCCAATGAATTCTCATTAACCAATACAATAGCATTGTTCCATAATATTAGAGTTTTAAATTTTAGACGAGAGATATCTTCAGACCAAGCACTTATCAAAGTAATCAAAGTAAAATGTTTCAAATCAATTGCTTTATGCTTGATAAAACACGAGCTCGCTTCCACAAACACAGGTTCATTCCTTAAGGTTAGATTCAGGTTGTGAAAGCATTACTTGTACAGCAGCGTTGCGGCCACAGAGCTGCAAAGATTGCCTGTAAAATATCAAAAGTTCGACCAAAATAGGAATGATGTCAAGTGTAAGAAGTATTGAATTCAGAAATACTATGTGATTGGGGTAATTATTTGCTTTTGTAGCAGTATATTTTAAGATATAATCGCCCACCGTATAATTATACCTATCTCCTTAAGTGTAAGGCCTGAGTAGTCGCTCGAAGCGGAGCGTTCGGCGGGGCGTGCAGCGTGGCGTCGGGCTCACAAGGGATTTGAGCAGCGTGCACTAAGGTCGCTCCTATACGTTTACATTTGTAATGCAATTGTACTTAGTGTAAGGCCTGAGTGGACGCTCGAGTTGGGCGTGCAGCGGGGCGGGGCGTGCGGCGTGCATGTTAAACATATGCAAGCGTATAGGAGCGGCCTTAGTGCACGCTGCTCAAATCACTTGTGAGCTCGACGCCACGCTGCACGCCCCGCCGAACGCTCCGCTTCGAGCGTCCACTCAGACCTTACACTTAGTGTGTAGTGCTCGAGTAAGTGTAACGCTCGAGTTGGGCCGAACGCTCCGCTTCGAGCGTCCACTCAGGCCTTACACTAATACAGCTTTTGGTTTTTTCCAGTCCGCGTCCTCTTACTTTACGTTTTGTTAGTCACCACACGGGAATGTTAAGCGATTTAGGGTCTTAGCTAAATTGGACAAACCATAGCGCAAGTACTGAATTACCAATTTAGCTAGAACCCTAAATGGCATAACAATCGCGGAGCTGATGTATCAATCAGGAGACCAATGCGGCAACGACAGCAACTCAATTCGTCAAGTAATTGTCAGTGAGACTGCAATACTGCTGAAGTCACGTTGCTGCAGTCGCAATCGACATAACAATATTATACACTTTATTTATTTCATTAAAACCATTGTACGTTCAAACACCGCAATTCAATTGGTAAAGGAGTATCTTTGTGAAGCTTTTTTTTCTATTTTTCCCGTTTCGCTGGGTGAGAATACGTTTGTGCCATACGCCACTTACATTGGTTTACAGGAGAGCGAAAAGAAGCAAAAAAATAATTTCTCGAAAAGTTTTACATTTAGGAAATATTGAACTTATTTATCATTTAGGCACATATGTTTACTATTTATAGTACTAAACAAATATTGTGAATATAGTGGTAATCATGAAATAAAAGCGTTTTTATTATTGCCATATCCGTTTATGATGAGTAAATGTTAAACGTACAATGTATGATATGACACAAAAGTTTTGGATACTTATGTCACATTTTTGTGATAATTTTCTGTTAACAGAGTGTAATTATCCTATAGTAAAATGCGGATATGACACAGCATTTTTGAAAAATATGTTTTTTCAAAAACCGATTAGTGTCAATTATAGCATATTTTTTGTTATTTTAAAAATCCTTAAAAATCGATTTTGCTCAAAAATGGATATGGCACAAACGTATTCTCAGCCGGCGGTTTAGGTTAGGTACTTTATTAGTAAGTAGGAAATAATACAGTCTAGTCTCTTGAGAAAATAATCGTTATCTCATGTGTTTCTGTTGTTTATACGTAATTAAATACACTTTGACCAATAATTTGTTATTTGTTACATATGCCATGCATGCAGAAATAAATTAGTACGTATGTAACTGTTAAATACTTACATACCTAATATTTAGTTAGTAAATTGTTTATGTACCTTATTTGAGTAAAATATTATGTTTTTTGAATTGATTGTATGAGTATTGAGTACATACTTATAGGTACCTATACGTTTATTCGACAAATATTAGTGTTGAAGTAGAAAAATAATAATATTATGCATTCTAAAACTTAGCGACAGAAAGCTCCGAACATTTCTATTGAAATGTTAAATTTTATTGCTAATTCGAACTTCGATATTGAAACTAATTTATTATTTCTCCTCTCATAATTTTAACTTAATTAAAACTGAAATTAGCTGCTAGAAAATAATTAGGTTCACTTCAGAAAAAATTGAATGAGAGCAATATTTTCATAATTAAAGTCTTTTATAAGAATTTTAGCTATATTTTATATGTTTTCCGTTCCTCTCTAGATAGTGGGTTTTTTGTATTTATAAACCTTTTAAATTTATGACTGAAGCTTTAGTTGTAAAATAAGTACTTTAAAGGTATTCTTTCTAGTTTAAATTTAGTTTTTTTGCACCTCCTAATTATATCATTTTTCATTTCTCCACTACCTAAAGGTTGTCTGGAAGAGATCGCTCTTTAGCGATAAGACCGCCTGTTGTTTACCTCTGCCTTCATGTATTATTTGTGTTTCCATGTACATTTATTCTGAGGTTGTGCAATAAAGAGGATTTGTATTGTATTGTCCTTACTCTACATAATGTCCAATGTAATAACAATTAATGTTATGGGACAATTGGAATTAAAATGGGACAATTTTTCACGAATCGGTCTAGTTCTACAGATAGTTTAGTAAGGTTTGTGTTTTGTACAAGACGAAATATTATTATCTAATATAAATAGATATACATACATAAATACCTCAATAAAAAAGTCCCATTTTTAGTTTTACGTAAATAACTCGTAAACGTCTGAAGCCATCAGAAAATGTTCTTATACATAAATAATCTACATAAGTAACATTTTCCACAAAAAATATTCTATAAGAATCAAAATAATTTCAGAAACTTCACATATAGGTACCATATGTGAAGTTTCTGAAATATTCCCTTGTAATTTCGCAAGATTGGAACATTTTCAGCAGCACATCAGGAACTGTAAGTAAATTGTATAATTACCTAAACAAATTGTATGCCATGAACAGATACATGCCAATTATAATATACGTGGTAACCAATATTGACACTAATAACATGTTACTGTTATTTGCTTTACATTATAATTAGAGAGGAAGTAACAGTACCACTATCATTACGCTCAATTATGTGTTAATCAATTAACTTAGTATTTACACGTGAATTAATACATTAGTAACCTACACAGAAAAAGAGGCCAAGTGCGAGTCGGACTCGCCCATGAAGGGTTCCGTATTTAGGCGATTTATGACGTATTAAAAAAAAACTACTTACTAGATCTCGTTCAAACCAATTTTCGGTGGAAGTTTGCATGGTAATGTACATCATATATTTTTTTTAGTTTTATCATTCTCTTATTTTAGAAGTTACAGGGGGGGGGGGGGGGATTTTTGAAGACCTATTCATAGATACCCCACACGTATGGGTTTGATGAAAAAAAATTTTTGAGTTTCAGTTCGAAGTATGGGGAACCCCAAAAATTTATTGTTTTTTTTCTATTTTTGTGTGAAAATCTTAATGCGGTTCACAGAATACATCTACTTACCAAGTTTCAACAGTATAGTTCTTATAGTTTCGGAGAAAAGTGGCTGTGACATACGGACGGACAGACAGACGGACAGACGGACAGACGGACAGACAGACAGACAGACAGACAGACAGACATGACGAATCTATAAGGGTTCCGTTTTTTGCCATTTGGCTACGGAACCCTAAAAATTATATTAGAAATAATTTTTGAAGACCTATCCCTAGATATCCCACACGTATGGGTTTGATGAAAAAAATTTTTTTGAGTTTCATTTCTAAGTATGGGGAACCCCCAAAATTTATTGTTTTTTTTTTCTATTTTTGTGTGAAAATCTTAATGCGGTTACCAAGTTTCAACAGTATAGTTCTTATAGTTTCGGAGAAAAGTGGCTGTGACATACGGACGGACAGACAGACAGACAGACAGACAGACAGACATGACGAATCTATAAGGGTTCCGTTTTTTGCCATTTGGCTACGGAACCCTAATAATGTCGATCTCATTGAGTAATGAAATAAGATAACTGAAGTGGTAATAACTGTCGCCACCTAGCGGCCATATCTGTGCTGATCGTAATAGACGTGTTTTGTTAGAGAGTGAGTCTTCTGTACTTAGTACTATTATTTATTCTGTGGTAAAACGTATAATTAGGCATTCTAGGGTTCAGACACTTCAGACACGGCATAGTGTATACCGGTTTGAGATCTAGATTTTTTTTTAGGTGCAATAAAACCAACCGCGAGTGAAATCAAGCTTCCCTTGATGGTAAACCTGTAGACTGTAGATAATATCTGTTTCAACACCTATTATAATATTTCTAAGAGACGCTTATTGTTTTTTCTCGTTTTCTTTGTAATTTTCCTGTTAAGCGGACCCTTTTCTACTTTCCTAGACATCATTTTATTAAAAAACAATTCACCTCCCTTTTATAATTACACAAAACACTTCCTACACGTGCCATAATTTAATTAACTTCATTAATTCGAGCACACATCAAAGAATTATAAACTTAATTAAGATCAAATGAACCTTTTTGAAATGGATTTGCCTTCCCGCCATTTTAAATGAAGCTTGACGTGGAGCGTGTTTAACAAAGACGTAATAATATATACAGGATGATTCAGGAGACGTGAGCAGGGTCAAGCCTACGCATACAGTAAGTTATAAACAACAGTTTCGTACCAGTACACCATTTGTGAGATAAACTTTAGTTTATTTTATACTGTTTAAAAAAAGTTTTAATTTATTTACGACATTCATGGCCACCCTCTTTGTTTTATCCATAACAAGTGCCAAATTGAATGTCATCGGAGTCTGGTTACTTTTGAAAAATCGTATCTCACTCAAGTGTGACATTTTATTTTCTTCATACTCCTTTGAGTACAGCGGTTTCGCTGTCATAACGGTTAAAAAGGTTTTATCTTTGTTAATGAAATGTTGTAGATAATTAAATTTGTCCTTACCAAAAAGTATAACAACAGAAAAAAGCGTGATTGTTTTAGTTAAATATTGTGGTGAACGATTCTTTTACATTTACTGATTGTGTAGGCTTAGTCCTGCTCACGTTTCTTGAATCACCCTGTATAATATACCTACTGAAAGCAGACTGAAAGATAACGAAGAATATGACAAGTATGACAACTCGAGGTGAAGCGGTGGTGGCCGAGTGGATCTGACGCCCGACTTTCAATCCGGAGCTCGTGGGTTCAAATCCTGGCTCGTACCAATGAGGATTTTGGAACTTAGTGCGGAATATCATTAACCACTAGCTTTTCGGTGAAGGAAAACATCGTGAAGAAACCACGCTGCATACATCCGCGAAGAAATTCAAAGGTGTATGTGAAGTCTCCAGCCTGCATTGAGCCAGCGTGGGGACTATAGCCCAAACCTTCTTGCGCATGAGAGGAGGCCTGTGCTCAGCAGCAGTGGGACATACACGCCGAATTATTATATAGTATTGTTTGTTGGATCATCAAATTGTGGATATTTATTGAAGGTGACTGAGTTTCAAGAGGTAGCACATGATGTAACGGCATGCATGAATCTTTCTGCCGCATTTCTTCCTAAGAACCTCCACACCCATATACAATAGTTCCTTCATTTTCTACTAGATAATCGTTCCATCTCGTTAGGGCCCTTCCCACGGGGAATGTGACTCCCTCAAGCGATGTCTTCCCACAGCAATGAGGCATCTCAGTCTCAGGCTCAGACTCGCTACAATGCCCTTTTGAGTGCCTTCGCTTCTTAAATTTGTGGCGCAGTTAGGCGTGGGCGAAGTGGGCGAGCATTGGGCGACATTGAAAGAAAAGGGCCTCGCAGATGCGACTTCGCCCACGGCTAGATTAGTTCACGCTACGCCACTGATAAGGCCTATTGTAAGCGAAATCTCAAAATTTGGCAAAAAATATTTGCAAACATCCACAACCGAACAATTTGCATTTCCCAATTTTTTCATTATTATCAAGTTCTCCATCCATCTTACTTAGCCTCGTTCTCAATTCATTACAGCTTGAAATAAATTGTTCCTTCCCGTAAAAGGTAGAAATCAAATTTTCATTAAACAGCCACCCAAAAAGGCATCGTAGCGTAAACGTCCAATCAACGCTCTGCTTTTTATATTTAAAATCAAATACTCTTTTGCCCTCCTAATTAACTTTTTAATAGGGTTTACAGACTGTATAGGGTTATTGTGTAAGTATAAAAAGATTAATGCTTTCCGTTGCGCAACTTTTTTTAGTCCTTTATTGGGATTGAAAACATAGAAGTGTTTTTTGATTTATTATGTTTCAGTTTTCTGCAACAATATTGATTATACTAGTAACAAATCCTTTTAGGGTAGAAGGAGGTTATTTTTAGGATAGGGCATTACTAACTAAGGGTTCGTCCATTGCGACATTGCGTGAAGAAAAAAGTGTCGGTACCATTTACTTTCTTTCAACGAACAAACACATTTGGATGAGTCAATTTTATGTCAGATAAAACATGTATCTGGAAATACCCGATTACATAGAAAATATTACGATAGAAAATCGAAGCAAAAACGCTGTTTGATACACAAAATAATTTGGTATGGGGTGGCGCATCGTTACTGCTGAATTTCCAATATGATTCGGAACTCCGCGCGGTAGCCGTTTAAGAACTGTAACACCCTTAGCTGTCGCTAGGGAAGCACCCTATGCCCATATGGTGCCTCCTTAGCGACAGGTAAGGCCCATATGGTGGAAATATTTGGTCACGGTGAGGTCGTAGCTCAGATGGCAGAGCAATGGGCTAGCGATCCAGTGGCGTGAGTTCAAGCCTCACCCAAGCCAGTTAAATTTTCCACTTCTAAATTTATTCAAAGTTTAATATAATTTATCCTCCTTCAAAGCTAAGACTTTAAAGACGAACAAACTGTCTTCCATACAACTGACAAACTTCGTTGATAGTATCTCCGCGTTATCGCGTCAAAGTTCCCGGCGCGGCGGACTGTTGGCAGGGTCTCTCATTTAAAACTAGTTTTTACAAGTTTGGGGACATTTTTTGCTAGTTTGCCGAGTTAGAAGTTTGACCTCCAGTGTCAAAAGGGCGTAGGCTCGAGTATCTTGGGATTTCATATCAAAAGGCGCCAACGGGGCATTTTCAGATTCAGGGCATGATTTAGTGTAAGGCCTGAGTGGACGCTCGAAGCGGAGCGATCGGCGGGGCGTGCAGCGTGCCGTCGGGCTCAGGAGTAATTTGAGCAGCGTGCACTAAGGCCGCTCCTATACGTTTGCATTTGTTTAACATGCACGCCCCGCTGCACGCCCAACTCGAGCGTCCACTCAGGCCTTACACTTATATTTTAGCAATGTCTTTTCCATAATGGAACAATGGTATTCAGGACATTTGGAAAGCGTGCGCGGAGCCCTCTAATTCGCCCGTGCATCTTGGTCGCTTAATACAATGTACAGACAAGTATGAGTCAAATGCACACGCGATTAATAACTAAATGACATCATTTAGATACCATTTTAATAACTAAGTGTATGTTCGAATTGGCCTTCTGAAAGGTATTTTTGTCAAAAAAGTGATTGGTAACGTAACCTAATAACGGCCTACCGACATCATTACTGCCTCAGATAAATAATTCATTGTTTTTCTTCCATTGGACGCGAAGTAATCTCCGTACATCCGCCTCCGGAATGAGAAAATGGGTGAATAATAAAATATTACAAATAATAAATACAACAACATTGCTTTGAGGGAGAAGAGGGTAAGATATTGGGTGAATGTTATTTTGAATCAGAAAAAATATGTAATTATACATATCTACATAACAAGAAGTACTAATTTTATATTTAGAACTAATTCAGAAATTATATATTTTTGCCACGTGCTGTTTCGTTTAGGTAATTTATAAAAAAAAGACTTTTTGTGTTGTACCCACCCATCGTATTTACTTTGCCACGCTCGGATGCGTTGTGACTAGACATGGGCGAAATGTGTCAGTAGAGGGAAAAGATTGATATATATGTTTTTATCACTGGGATATGTATCACTCTTTTATATCTTTATATCCGTGCGTATCAGTTGCCCCGCTCACAACTGTATCGGCACTTGCTGACTTTGCGTCATCTTATGAATGAGAGAGAGAGAGAGACTTCTCGTTCCCGCGGAATAGCGAAGCGAATGACGCGTCCGAAACTCCGAATCCGCCCGAACGAACGCTGTCGCTCGTTCATGTTACTTCGGTCGACGCGCGAGTCGCGCGACCGAGACATCGCTTTCGCTTTAGTAAATCGTTGCCGAGGGAGTGAGAGGTACGGATATACTGATACATTCGTAAAGACAAGAAGAGTGATTCATGAAACGAGAAAGATATATATCTTTTTTATCTATCACTCCTGAGTTACCCCTGTCTAGTTGTGACATGCTATTAGTGACATCAAAGTTTGTGACAATATTTTTGGTTCATGCAACAACAGGCGATCTTATCACTGAAAAGCCTATCTATCAACATTACAATAAAAATTTTATGATAAAGGATTTTTCAATCATCTTTCCTCGCGTTGTCCCGGCATTTTGCCACGGCTCATGGGAGCCTGGGGTCCGCTTGGCAACTAATCCCAGTAATTGACGTGGGCACTAGTTTTACGAAAGCGACTGCCATCTGACCTTCCAATTTTCCTTCACCGAAAAGCGACTGGTAAATATCAAATGATATTTCCCACATAAGTTCCGAGAAACTCATTGGTACGAGCCGGGGTTCGAACCCGCGATCTCCGGATTGCAAGTCGCACGCTCTTACCGCTAGGCCACCAGCGCTTTTTTGATAAAGGATTTTTCTATAATTTCTAATTTATGTTTACGAAGACTTGACTCAACATTGTTTGATTTTCAAAAAGAACTGTTTTTATTGTATGAAATCATGTTTCTTTCATTAACGCTTAACATAGACTCATCCTTGCCGAAAATAACTTTGATATTCCAGTTAACCTACGACAAAGCTCAAAGAAATTAATTTCAGTCAAGTCCAGGCAATTTTAAACAATTTCCGTGTGATTAAGAAAATCAAAGACCAAAGTATTTGAGAATAATTTGACAGTTACTTAAATTACCTATTGACAGTTCTGACGGAATTACAAATTATATTTAGACGCGTAACTAAGTATTGTTGGTCGGAGTTGAAGTTTTAAGATCAAATGGCTGAATATTAAGCGATTTATATAGATCTTAAAGACGCTTTAAACATAATAATAAAAAAAATATTTTTCTCTAACTAAACAAAGATTACAAAATTAGTAGATCATTTACTTAATTAATTAGTAAATACATACATACAAATTCTGAATGCATGCATTCGTATCCGTCAATTCTTTTTTATAATGTAGCGATATTAAGGAATAAATGGCTTTTTTATTTTATATTATTTATTATTTACATACAAATTCAGTGTTTAGATTTCATAATGCATTGCATACGTTGCGTACGTGGGCTAGTGTGAACTTCGTTAAGTTTATTGTACGATAAGTTTTACTGCAAAACAGATTACCTAAATAAAAACATTTTTTCTTGGTCCGTTTTATGTAATTTAAACCTGTTTATCTAATCGAATATCTATCTATCTAATACCTTTAAACGAGCAATACTTGTATATTTATTTATATATATATTTCGGGGATCTCGGAAACGACTCTAACGATCTGGCTAGGTCTTATCTCTGGGAAAACGCACATTTTTGAGTTTTTATATGTTTTCCGAGCAGAGCTCGGTCGCCCAGATATTGTGCAATAAAGTGACATAACATAAGATGGTTGATGAAATCTTTTTGTCCTCAGCCCCTCCAAACCGGCCGACGATAGTGGACACGAAGACCAAAGACCAGACGCGGCTGCTACAGCCGTACAACGAGGGTGACACCTTGGAACTCACCTGTGAAACCTTCGGAGGTAGGTAACACCAGATTAAATGAACCGGCCGACGATAGTGGACACGAGGACCAAAGACCAGACGCGGCTGCTACAGCCGTACAACGAGGGTGACACCTTGGAACTCACCTGTGAAACCTTCGGAGGTAGGTAACACCAGATTAAATGAACCGGCCGACGATAGTGGACACGAAGACCAAAGACCAGACGCGGCTGCGGCAGCCGTACAACGAGGGTGACACCTTGGAACTCACGTGTGAAACCTTCGGAGGTAGGTAACACCAGATTAAATGAACCGGCCGACGATAGTGGACACGAGGACCAAAGACCAGACGCGGCTGCTACAGCCGTACAACGAGGGTGACACCTTGGAACTCACCTGTGAAACCTTCGGAAGTAGGTAACACCAGATAAATCCATACTAATATATAATATTAATATTATAAATGCGAAAGTGTGTCTGTCTGTTTGTCTGTCTGTATTCAGTATTCAGTTCTTTATTTGCGAATATAGACAAAAGCCATGCAAATACAATGATAAAATATCAAATAAATACTTAATCAATCAGTCAACAATAAAAACATTATAACAATAACAAAAACAAACAAAGAAGAAATCCAGAAATAAAACATTACCAACAGTTAACAAATAAATTAGATTGCTTAATTAATTGTAAGTATAAATAAAGTGAGATTGTCAAAACAGTTATAATTTGGTCCAGAATTTCATAAAATATTCGTATCAATAAGAAGGATTTAAACTATGTCAAAATATGAAATTAATTAAAATTGGCTGTTACATCTTCACGCTTAAACCGCTAAACCGATTTAGTTGTAATTTGGTACCTATGGAGATAGTTTAAGTCCCGGGGAAGGACATAGGGTGGTTTTTATCCCAGACATCACCGTTGAAGGGGGTGAGAAGGGGGGTGGAAATTTGTATGGGAAATCGATAAAAAGCAGATTGGGTAAAAATAAGCTGCCCAAATTACTAACTCCACGCAGACGAAGTCGCGGGCAAAAGCTAGTTAATAAATAAATATTAAAGGACTTCTTACACAAATCAACCTAGCCCCAAAGTATGCTAAGCTATGGGTGGTAGGCGACGATATATATATACTTATACAGTCCCTAGCCATTGGACAAAGCCGAACTGTACATATTTAAAATATACAAAGTATCATAACAATCGGTGTACCGGTTACGAAGAAATTAACAAATTACGATTTTTTTACTTTGGATAAGCCTGTATCTGTTAGTAGCGATACACAAACGCATACTATTGATAAATTGATCGACAGTATGCCGCGGCCTAAAAAAATGTTATAATATTTTTAAGCCACCTATAAAGCCTGTTTTACCGCTTGCTTAATCACCATTAATCATCCATCATAATCAGTATAGTAACTTTATATACCTCCGCCTAACACGTAAGCTAAAATGTTCACTCCTTTAGGTTCGCTGCAGACGGGTGAAAATAAAACATATCCACACGAGTAACTTATTTAATCTTGGAACTGATCAATCACTTGCTTCCATCTACGTGGTGGAAAAAGTTGGAATTTAGATTAAATATTTACCTACACGCATCTGAACTACGTAACTTAGTTTTTGAATAATGTATCTACATGTGGGTTGTTTTCTTAGAAATACAAAGGTTGTTTGCGTATAAATTCACATAAGAAATATGCATAAAATAAGAATAGGTTTTCTAGGAAACTTTGAAACTTCAAATTATGAATTGTACATTATTTCAAAATTTTTTTTAGCAAACTTCCTCAAATAGAAACAAGAATAGATCCGAGGTTAACAAATAACACACCATTTCCATTTCACTAGCTTTTTCCGCTTAGTTAGACAGATGAATTCAAGGAATTTTTCCCTTTTAAAAATAGCTATCGGAAAAAGATTTACCGTAAGGTACTTCAGGCACACGCTGTCTATTTGTTCAATATCGTAAACTAACGTAGCACGAGCACTGTCCGGCCGTCTATTTGATAAAACCGACTAACAGCATTCGCACTCAAATAAAACCACAAACCCCGCTGGGGTTTTATACGTGACTGCAAAAATTTCGATAGCGTGATGCAGAAAAACGTTTCAACGTGTCAACGCCATCTGTTTGATAATGCGGTAAATTTTATCTCTCCTGTCGTGCTTTGAATTTTGTGAATGTGTCAGACACGCCTGCCCATGGGAAATTCACAAGTCACTGCCGTTGCCTTGCCAGGGTTGCCAGGTGAGCGGAAGTGAGTTACCGTAATTTAGTGTCAAAATTATCATACCGATGATAAATATATCTATAAAATTACTTGCAAAATAAGCTTATAGCTTTCATATAATATATAAATCTCATTTAATTTGTGCATGCTGTGCTAGTTCTAAACGGTTTGAGGAAAATTTTACATTTTTAATGCCGATGCCAATTGTATCCTATTTCTCCTAGTTTCTGAGTGAAAGTGTTGTATTTGGGCTTTTTTTTTGTTGTCCCCTACATTTTTTTTTCAAATTTGGATTTTTTTTTGTTATTTCTACTCAGAATCACGAGCTCTGTCTATCCTAATAGGAGAAAAAAAGTGTCCCAAAATTTCCATACATTTTTCGATCTTTCCATTGCGCGACCGCCATACAAAGTCTATGAAAAATGGTGACGTAATGGAAATAAAAACCTTAGGACACTTTTTTCTCTCCTATTAAGATAGAAAGAGCTCGTGATTCTGAGTAGAACTAACATAAAAAATCCCAAATTTGAAAAAAAAGGGTAGGGGACAACAAAAAAAAACGCCCATTTTCGCCTCAAATAGTAGACTTGTTGAATGTTGGGTGTTATCGCCAGGTCTGAAATTGGGTATTGTAAATTGGATCGTACATGATACTGCATTTGCAGAAAGCGAAACGAAACGCCATTGTCTCTCTATCACTCTTCCATATTAGTGCGATAGAAACAGATGCAGCGTTTTGTTTCGTTTCTTTGCGAGCGATTGTCGGCTTAGCTAGTCCCCCTGTAGTGCAAATAATCATATAATGTAGGATAATTATCGTACGCCTGGCAACCCTGTAGCCACTTCGCGCCCGACAAAGGTGTGACAAGGATCGACTAATGGACATTTTAGTGTCTACCCGTGCCGGACGAGTGGGTTTGGTATTCGTGAATTTATTATGTCACTAGCATGTTTATTGTTCTATTCTGCATCTCGTATGTCTATTGTTGCATTCAGTTTTAAATAGTTGACGCCTTAACATTTATCATATTTACATAATGTTAATAACATGGTAAAATACGTATTTCCTTTGCTTGCGGCTTTCAACTCATGGCTACAATATTTACATTGAATATATTATTTAACCCTCTTATTCTTTACTAATTTATAATTAATATTATACTTATTTTAGCGATTACTCTAAACTAAACAAAAATTAAAAGTATAATTTCAAAAATCAGATTAAATAGGTGGTTTCTCATACAGTATAGCTGGTTGTGTATGTGTATACTACATTAACAAAGTTTATGTTAATAAAACAGCCAATTGACTATTGCCCTTTTTACACAAGGAAGTAGATAAGGCAAGCCATTAGCCAAAAAACAAATCTCTGCGGAAACTCCCTTAAAATTTCACAAGATAACATCGGTAAGGAATCGAGAGTGACATTTCGGTGAAACTTTAGGATATTCGCAAATCTCTTTCAGGAATCCCGTACGAATGGGGTACTTACATTTCAGGTTTAAATTTGAAATAGGTACCTATATATTTGAAAAGATGTTACTTTTTCATATTGATAATAATACATCTGATCTCCTCTTCACCTCTTCTTCTCCTTTTTCATCTTCTTTTTTTTCTTATGTTCACGTATCCACCAAAAAACCTAGCGTTTAAAGCCGCGTAACATTCATGGTGAGGGTACCGGTCTGACCAACTTTTAGGGAATCTATATACCTACCTGCCTACATCTGTCATTTTCTCTGCAGGTGACCCTCGACCCCGCCTCACCTGGTACCTTGAGAACACAGTCATCGACGACTCGTACGAGCAGCGAGGCGACGGCGTGACCGTCAACACGCTGGCGTTCCCCAACGTGGGCCGTCAGCACCTGAACGCACGGCTGGTCTGCCAGGCCGCCAATACCAACTTGGCGCCGCCGCAGACTAAGATGCTCATATTGGACATCAACTGTGAGTTTTCTTTTTAATTTCTTCTCAGTTTCTTTCAAGATACTGATTCCGTACCGTCACCGTTGAGCCGCAGTGTGGCCGCACCTTAAACCCGCTGCAATTTAATAAGCGACATAACAGTGCGTAAACAAGAATATTCACCGGTTGTTAGTTTAGAAACCCATCAAGGCATTTTGTTCATTATTCCCACGGAGCAAGGCACTGTTATGTGCACAATAACGGTAGAATATGGAACATTACCGCAGTTTAATTGGTAGCCCGAGGCTGCCACTTCAAACCTTAAGTAAATAGGTATATACTGTTTGTATTATAATTATTGTATCTTCTCTTTGTTCAAACAAACTGAAATATTATCACTACGAAGAATAGGTAGCTATTGGAAAGCTAGAGACATGTTCTGATTAACAGGTTACCTATGTATTTAATCTAGATTTCTTAGGATATGATTTGTCTGTGTAAAAAGTGACGTTGTCGAACTTTTTAAATGTCAAATTGCTCCCGTCAAACCCGAGTATGATAGACCGAGTGTTAGCGAAGGTCTCCGGTTCAGCTTGGCCAAAAATGCTTTTGTATGTCCGGATGTTCTCCTCTGCAGCTCAAATCGATTCTCGTTAAATTTAAAATTATATATATATATAATTTTTCAGTCGATTCTATTTTTTGAAAAAGACCTAGTACCTGCTCAAAATGGTGAAAAATGGACTTAAGAGCCAGTAAAGTCTATGGCATTTAAGACCATTGTGAGTTCGCTGTACTGACTGAACGAAGCAAGTATTTTCTATCTTAATCAAGCAATTATTTTCTATCTTATGGCAAGGTCTACAAAAAGTTTCAGTAGTCATATTATATTCTATGTTAGTATAAACGATTGTCACATTTGGCACTCGGCTATCTCTCTCAACTCGAAGCACTATCAAACATTTCAATATCATGCGTACTTATTACCGAATGGCTCACAAAGGCGCTTTTCCGCTCTAGGCCCGTAATTACTGCTTTACCGTCCACTGCGACGCCATTATTTAATTTCGCGTTGTCGGAGCCTCCTTAATTAACTGCGAATAACGAGCAGACACAAACAATTCGTTGCATCTCCGTCACATGCCGGAGTTAAGGTTTAGCACAGTATCTTATGTTTGATCACCATAGGGGTTTTTGTTGCGGGAATGATTTCTTGTATTTGTTATAAATTATTATTATTACTAGCCTATATCCCACTGCTGGGCAAAAGCCTCCCCCCTCGATCTCCATCTGTCTCGGTTTTGAGCAAACTCCGGCCAGCGTTTAAGAGCCCATCAAAGTGCACACTAGCGCCACTGCTAAATAATCGTGATTATTTAAATTTAACGAAATATATTAAAAAAAAGCGGCCAAGTGCGAGTCGGACTCGCCCATGAAGGGTTCCGTATTTAGGCGATTTATGACGTATTAAAAATAAAAATGATGAACAATTACGAAAAAACTACGTTTTCTTAAACCGTCTATTTTTTATCTCTTATTTAAGTTTAACAGCCTGTAGCTCCTAAAGTATTAATCGCAGAGTAAAAATAAATAAAACTAAATTTGTAGAAAATTTTATGTTAAAACTTTTGTCCGCAGTAATTACAATGCTATTCGTACAGATATTCGAGATATGAGCCAAAATATGAAAAAAGGTACCTTCAACCCCCTCCTACACCCTCAGCACACCCCCTACCTTCGAGGACTTTTAGTATGTTTATCTAGACATCATAAGGTATACCTGTACCAATTTTTAAAACTACACGAATTATTTCCGCAGATTGGCCAAATTTGGCTTAATTTGACGTGGCTATTAATAAAAAATACAGTGATGAAAAACGTAGTGTTTTTTTTCTAATTTGTTTATTGTACATTTTGAGGTTAGATGAAAATATCCGTATTATATGTCAATGGCAAACGTCAAATAAGCAACAAACGTAAAAGACGCACTTATGAAGCAGGAGATGGATGAATGGATGTCTGCATCAGTTGCCTGTTGAAGCCCAGTGGCGCCTTCAATAAATTTCTACAGTTTATGTAGCACTAAAGCTAAAACCAAGTCAAAGTACTGGTAAATCCATCCTATTTAAGCAGCGTGTGTGCCGTGCAGGCGGGTTATTCAGTAAACAATTCAGCTTTATACCGGCACTATCTTCTGAAGCGCTGTCGACGCTTAATGTGCAGCAAACATATGAGAAAATTATTCTGACGTTTATTACGCTTGTATGGCAAAAACGCTCAAGGAAAGCACACGCATTAGGCCATAGATAAATAAGTAAGCGTTTTCTCTCTACATATAGATAAAACTCCATTTTTGACCCGAACATGCATACCTACACGTACATTGCAATTTAATGAAATGCTTGTAAAAATTAAACTCAAACATTTACAATTCTTATTCCTTCCGAAAAAAATGTTTATCAAGCAGAAATTAAAAATTAAATAGCTACGTTGGTAGCAGCGATCGGATCTGTGTTCCGAAAGGTCGCAAGTTTTTAATCTTGTGTGTGAATTTTTCCATGTTTGCTTTAATACCATCCTAACCACACCAGTTGGTTCCAGTGCGTCCGCTCACGGCGGTCATCTTGAACAAAAGCGGCCAGCTACGGGCAGACCGACCTCAGGAGGTGGAGTGCCATTCCACGGGATCGAGGCCTGAGGCTGTGCTGACGTGGTGGAAGGGGGGACGCCAGATCAAAAGGGGGGTGAAAAACGTAAGTGCCTCTCAGTAACTAAGTACCTTAGCGTTTTGGGTTTACTTCTTTTATATATACTTTGGTCGTCATCATCATCTAGCCGTTTTCGGCGACAGAGACTGAGTTCTACTGCTGAGAACGTAGCAGGTCCGTGCGCTGGCAGGTCAGGTGACTGACGTAGCGAATGTGCGACCACACTCGCTGGAGCTCACCCCTCCGACATAATTGTAAATTATGGCCACAGGTGACCTGGCCTTTTGTTCGTTACTACAACAGCGAAACGCACGGCTAGCCAAGTATGTGGACACCGGGGCCTATAGGTGCTTGCAACTCGTTGAATATTTCCAAGACCAAAAAAGAGTTTGTCCCTTTATAGGTATCTATTAGTGATGTACACTATTGATTTGGCCGACTAGCCGACTAATCGGCGCTCGGATGGCCGATTAGTCGGCTAGTCGGCCAAATCATTAGTTTCGTCTGAGTTTAGTTCAGATGCACTTAAAAACAATTGTTTTACTCCTTTCGTCGCGCTACTCATCATAATATTATAGTAACGCTAAAAATAAAAAATCAATCCTAAGGCTATATTTCATACGACAACCGGACAATCGGAATCGGACAGAAGAAAGCGACCACACGGTCAATAATTCGAACAAAAATTTTCTTAAGCACCCTAAATAGGAATTTGGGTAAAATAGGTGCAAAGCTTATGGTAATTTGTTGTTTATTTCTTTTTGTCCTGTTTTTCTGCCACTTATAAAGTGCCGACTAATTTTGGTTGTTTTGCCGACTACTCGTCGACTGATCGCCGACTATTCGGTACATCTCTATTACCTATACATATAATCTATTGATTCGTCAGTTTAATCCGCGTCCTCTTAGCGCGATTAATCACTTCAATCGCTTGTTTAACCACAAGATACGGGGGTTGTATCTCGAGGGGGAAAATGCGCGTTGCCAACCCTTTAAAATCGAGTAGTATCTTTTTTTAAAGAACCTCCACTGCACTCCACATAAACCTTGGCGTGCCCAAAGACTTGGCGTTTCACGAAAGCAACTGCCATCTGACCTCTGAGGGGATAGAGCGATTAGAGAGAGGGGGGAAAATTTATCTAAAACCGACCGTTATAAGCGACCATTTTTGAGTTCTGTGTGAAAGAGACGGAAGATATAACATCTCTCTTTATAATTACTACTGCGTATCATGCTAACCGCACTGTTTCTCAGGGCTTGATTTAATTGTATCTCAGGCTCCGTTCACGCTTCAATATTAGATTTGATGAACGTTCAGAGAAATACTGAAGGTAGGTAACAATTTCTGATATAATAATATATCCTTACGACAAAAGATCGTAACTTCATACAAGCCTCAGTCGCATAATCCTTTTCGTAGTTTATTTACAATAGTTATACTGGATTAGATTGCATAATACATTATGTTGATTTTAGCGAAGTTGGGACACGATGTCATGCTCATGCAGATATTTGTACCGTTGAGGTTGTATACCGAAATATTTAGTTGTTCATATAATTATTATTTCGGTAGATTTTGCGAATAACAGTGTCATTGTGTTGGGTTTGAAAGATACACAGTATTTGAGCTACTACAGATGTAGTGCATAATTATTTTCCATCGTATTTTCACAGAAACGCACGAACGTGTCTTGCTAATTTCAGTCAGTCTTGGTACAAAAAGTAACGACGTTGACTGAAGTACCATGACAAATACGATCGTTTTCGAGAACAATTATGCACTACAGGTTTCGTTTTTGAACCACAGAGTTCCTATGAATGACAGCTAAACTGATATGATTTCATGTTATTTAAGCTAGTTTTTAATTTCTTTTAGTAATACACTGTATATATCTTGTTTGTAAATAAATTCAAATATAGTTTTGATATCAGTTGCACGTTCGAATTGGCCTGCGAGTCAACTTCGCCTTTTGCAGAGTAGTTCCTAGTGTTTGCATACGGTGCACGGCGCAAAACTACTATTAGCTCTAACATGTGCTGCATGATTTATGACTTTTATGACTATTATAATTTTCAGGTTAAATAAGGATCTAGCTTGAAATCTGCAGAAGATAGGTTTCGCCATTTTGGAAATGTCCTAGTGATCAAGCCACGGCTATCTGGATAATTATGTCTCTAATTTAACCTGTCGACTCCCACGATATGACGTCACCATAAGCGTTCTGGCTCATATATGAGCCGTGAGAGCTGACAGATTAAAAGATAATCAATAAAAAATGTTTTGTATATGCGATTTCGAGATGTTTCCTTTTTCTTGTTTCATACTTTTTAGAATGCACTTTTCAGTAGAGAGATGATTGTAGGAAGTTTGAAAGGAGTTCAGTTGGCGAAAAATGAAACGATAAACTTACTTGTAACATGATTCAATAGCCTGATAATACTTGCCAATTGCCAAAAACATTACCACCGTCGGATAAAAGCAATACATTTAGTGATTGCCAGGAGCATTGAAAACAACCCAATAATATAAACATTTCAAGGTACATTTGGAAACACGTCAATACGATGAATTATTTTGGTAGATTGTTATTTTCTTTTCAACACGCTTTACTTTTAAAAAGTCTTATCATTTCGTTTTTCTCCTTGAAAGTTCAATCTTAATTCCAAAACATAAAGTTGATTTTGAATGAGAAATTGTGAAAGTGGTGATTTGTATTTGTATGATTAACGTAGGCACAACAAATAATCCATTAATCAAACTAAATGTTGTATGTCCAATTTGAATATTTAAATGCTTTCAATAGACGGCTTACCGGGGGCAATTTGAATTTATACATTATTTATACACTACGAATATCTTACAAGGATTATTCACAGATGAGCTGTCATATATTTCCAGAAATAGGTACAGTTTACAGATGAACATTTTAAATACAAATACGAATCAACAACAACAACAATATGTAACAACCATAACAATAACACAACAACAAACAACACTACACAACAATATGTACTTAATTATCAATTTCTAACCTTTATCATGTTACTTTTGTATGTTTAACTAGTTTATCACGAAAAATAAATGATTTATGATTTTATGATTTATGATTTTAATCAATCTTGAAACTAACTACGACTAATTATAAATAAAGTACTCAGCACAAATTACCTGTTCGTCCCAGTAGCCGTAGAGACGTCCGGTTGTTGGTGCGCTGAGGCAAAAACCTTCGTTGGGGAAGTAGGTCGCCGCCTGCAAGAAAGGACCCTGGACCCGCGCTCCGGGTTTTTCCTAGTGCAAAGGTTGTCCATATACCTAGTTTATAAGTAATTAGCTTTTAATGTTAATAGCCTGCCTACACTATCGCATTGGGAAACTGTTAAGATAGCTGTAAGATTTATTAAATAAATAAATAAATAAATGTCCATCGCAATTCAACGCGGTAACGCAGCGAGTGTGATGGGCACCTTTGCGCCGGGGGTTGCGCGGGCTCTTTGAGTAGTTTTTATATTGCTTGTTTAATTTTAGATATATTTAGGATTCTTAGTTTTAATTTAGTTTATTTAATTAAAGTAAAATAATAAATCTTATCAAGATACAACTAGACAATTCCTCAGATTACAAAGAAGATAGTATGTCCAGTCGACGAAGATATGTTTACACTTTTGCACCTTACTAAAATGTAAACATATCTTTGACGTCGACTGTCCTAAAAAATTGATGTCCACACCAAGCACATTCTTACATTCGAAAACACCAAACCAACAACAATTTGGTCTACCTGTCATTAATACTCTACCTGGAGGCCAATTCAAATGCCAATCCATTTCGCTCGTACTTATACGGTCATTTTGTATTGGCTCGAGCGAGATGTACGGGCAAATGGTAACAAAATCCGCCTACATTACTCCGCCGTGTCCGAAGAGGTGGTGGAGTACGTTCGTCAGAAGACTGGCTACACGCTGAGGGTGCACCAGCTACAGTCGCGTCACTATGTGCACTTCAGTTCATTTGTGGTGCGCGTGCCGCGGCCGCTGCAGGACACCATCGCAAGCGCGGACTTCTGGCCGAAGGGTGTGGTATTTCGGCGGTTCCGGGGCAACCTGCCGAACCCTACGCCGAGTCAGACGACGCTACGGAGCCACGCTGTTACGTCGTCGCCCAAATCTAATATTTAGTTAATTTAATTTTTATGTATATTGTTTTTCTTTGAGTCTTTTCTTTTATATTTTGTAGTTTCACAGTGCCTTGGTTTTATACTGTAATGCTGTGTTACTTATTTGATCAATAAATAAATAATAAATAAATAAATAAAATTACACCATTTATATATCATTTTGATGTCAAAATGTGAGCTTGAATTGGCCTCTTGGTAACAGGTCCCGTCAAACTCCATTAACAATGGTATGTCTCCCATTTAATTCCATGTAGCGTTAAGCCAATTTAAATATTAACTCCGTTCCGCCATGCGCGAGTAAATAAATAAATATATAAATGTATTAAATCTCACATCAAGCTAAGTCGATTAGTGGAGGGTAGGAAGGTTGCAGGCCGAATAAAACTGCATTAATAATAAATTATTCAGATCCACTTAACTTAAAAAACTAATTCTAGTATTTGCTGCTTGCTTATTTTTTGTAGATCTGTTTGCCAATCGGCAAAGCTGCATTATATTGGGTTATCTAGTTAAGTAGTGTGAGAGAGATAAAACTAATGTTTTACTGTGTCAGCTATGAATTTGGAAGGGCCACATTTTTCTATCAATCTGGTTCGCTAGTAATCTGTTTACAAATCATTATTATCTTAACTCAACTTATAATCCACATCCAAATATGCAGGGAGACCGCGAAACTTCAAGAGTTTCTCCGAATCCAACATATACGCACAGGCTTAAACTATTATCCTGTAGATTGAGACAAATTAATTATTCATATCCAGTCCCAAGTCCTATAGGCTTATCACTTGTTCTCTTAAGCTAAAAGGCTGTATGTCTCTGAGATTATTATCGAGATACTACTTTTTACTTTTGCGTAACTACTGCGACAATTGCGAATATTCTCAGGGTGTCTTGTTTATTTAATTATTTTGGCATCGATTTCTGGTAATCTATTTAGAAATGGAAATGCGGCTGTGAGCTGGTTTTAATTATTGGATGCCTATTTGATGATTAATGATGGATTTGCATTGTTGTTGATCGTTTTACATTTTCAATTCTAATTGACATACAATACAATACAATACCATTTATTTCTCTCATATAAGCTTACAGTAGTTTACCAATTCGCTTACACGGAAAAATAGAAGAATGTGTCATTAACAAATTATAAATTCAAAGAAGTAAAACTCAAATACAGTGAAAACAAAACAAATAAAAATATAGAGCAGATAGGAAATCAAATACAAATAGCGGCATAGGCTTAAACAAAGTTAAAAAATTTAATATTAACTACCAAGTTCGGTATCGTTTAGAGCAGAACAGTTATTAGAAGTAATAAAATTAGCTTTCGGCTACATCACTGTTTCGAACTAAAAGTTTAAGAGGATACGGGAGCTGAGATTTAATATTTTTGGCGAAAATATGCGTCTCGCTAACGGAAGCGGCTCCTAAAACTAGGTAGTGCGACAAGGACAACGCCAGGTTAGGAGAAAAATCCTGCGTAAAAATCTCAAAAAACGAGGTTTCGTTGGTACTCGACTGTTTCCTCCTCCAAAACTTAACCAAATGTAACGAAATTTTGAGATCTGCAAAATTTTGAGAATGCAGTCGACAATACTGCAACAGTAACGCTGTATGTAGTCTGAATCTGAACGGTACCTTTATGAACAAAAGCATTAGCTGCTAAATCGAGAGTTTCTCAGAATTAATTCAATAAAACATTCCTCCCTTTAACGTGTGCGTTTGCTACTCGTAAATTGAAATTACAAAAGCGTCAGCGTGTTCGTCAGGAAAATAAGCCTGGAAAAGGATACATTATTAGGTTGTATGAGCTAGGTTTCTAGGAATGACACTACGTTATAAACTGAAATACATGACATATATATTAAAGAAAAAGTGACGAAGCACTCCTGTGGTAAAGGCCGGATTCGAACGCCGTCTTTAGAAATCCGGGCTAACGCCTTGAACCCCTTGGCTACCCCGCCACGGTGGAACCCGTCCCAATTTCTCGACTATATGCCAACTTACTAAGACTAGGCGGCTTTGACCGACTCTAAGGGCAAGCAATATGCGCTTGCACCTCCTATACGAATTCATTTTATAGTAGTATGACTACTTAAAAACACATTTTTTTTTATTTGGTTTGTTCCCTAGTTGTTTAACAAGAGCTTTTGTTTAAGCGGAGTAGTCTCTAATTTGGGTCATATTTCGCCCTCCTCAAGACGAATGAATACTCGTATCCTTATCATATAATTATGATCGCCATGTTGGGGTTTCCAACAATATTCCGTCACCCGATAATGTGAATTTAATTTGGAGTTCGTGCGTCCCACTTCTGAATTGAAACTAGCACAATTCGAAGGGTTACATAGGTATTTGTTGGGTTTACAGTCTTAGGCGGTTAACATACTGGTGCCGATTCCAATACCCGCATTAGTATGATAATCGCGTAATAAACTCGATCCTGCATCATACATTTTATCTTAACACAAATAAAATATGTCAATTTTAAGTTTCAATTACTGCATTTTAAAGAAATTAATTGTGGAGAAGACTGTCTACAAGCTATTTCTTTAACTAAAAACGTCACTATTGACACTGACAGATCGACGTCGTATCGCTGTGACATCTTATAAGCATTATTCGAATTGGGCCGACAGTTAGTAAGTGAAATACCCTACAATATTTTATTGAAATGTCAGTGTCCATTGTGAACGCTTGCCTTTCTATCGCTAGCTTCGATAAGATCACTACTATGTGACGTCATGCAACGACAGATTTATTACTTTTCTGGTTGTGTAGTTTTTGACGTTTTACATTATTCTGATTGAGATTGGAGATATAAATAATTAAATATTATTATAGGACATTATAGATTGATTGACAGAGTAAGCTCAATAAGGCTTGTGTTGTGGGTACTTAGACAACGTATACTCAAACGGATGGACCGATTTCGATTGTATTTTTTTGCGTGAAAGCGAGTTTCTTTGCGGTATTTCTTCACTATATTTGGTAAAAATCTATCCAGCAGCAGTTTGAAGAGAATCAGATTTTTTCGGAATTATAATGCGTAGGGAGTTTTTATTTTTTTTGATTTAATAGTTATATATCTTGAACACAATTTCGTAGTTCCTTAAAATTCCTTAAGATTCACGTTTGAATATATTTTCTGGTACTCCAAGGCTAGGAAGACGCGTTAAGTCGAGATTAATTCCGAGCATCTCTTCAGCGGCATTCTGAGGGCCTACCGCGAACCACGTTCGACGTGTTGCCTCTCTGTCGCACTTGTAAGTTCGTACGTAAGTGTGACAGGGAGGCAACACGTCGAACGTGGTTCGCGGTAGGCCCTCTGGCTCCCGACGTCGCGTCGCTTTGAAATGCGTTGCGAGTGTGGATCACGACTGGATTGGGTACTATTTGTTTTTTTCTTTGAAGTGAAAACTTCTTTAGCGGCGCTGTGGACTTTTTGAGATGGGGAAAAATGTTAAACTCGCGACAGGACGCGTGACCGACAGATTCGACAGTTTCAAAATTCGTAAGACGTGACCTGATCGAAAAACTGTTACAATGTCATTGAGTTTTCACTTCTGCCGGCATTCCCGGAGTGCAACCCGTTTTTAGGGTTCCGTAGCCAAATGGCAAAAAACGGAACCCTTATAGATTCGTCATGTCTGTCTGTCTGTCTGTCCGTCCGTATGTCACAGCCACTTTTCTCCGAAACTATAAGAACTATACTGTTGAAACTTGGTAAGTAGATGTATTCTGTGAACCGCATTAAGATTTTCACACAAAAATAGAAAAATAACAATACATTTTGGGGGTTCCCCATACTTAGAACTGGAACTCAAAAATATTTTTTTCATCAAACCCATACGTGTGGGGTATCTATGGATAGGTCTTCAAAAATTATATTGAGGTTTATAATATCATTTTTTTCTAAACTGAATAGTTTGCGCGAGAGACACTTCCAAAGTGGTAAAATGTGTGTCCCCCCCCCCCCCTGTAACTTCTAAAATAAGAGAATGATAAAACTGAAAAAATATATGATGTACATTACTATGCAAACTTCTACCGAAAATTGGTTTGAGCGAGATCTAGTAGTAGTTTTTCCATGTATCTGTTTTGTTTTTATTTTAATATTATTATTATAGTTTTTTTATGTAATTCGACATTAAGAGACCTTATACATCTCTAAGTAATTGTATTACGTTAGTTTGATTTGGTAGTTGTAGTTGTATTTAATAATTGTTTATGTATAATTATCAGGGATGTTGCGAACATCCGCATCCGCATCCGCAACCGCGGAACTTCCGCATTATTTTCAACATCCGCATCCGCATCCGCATCCGCATCAAATCGATGCGGATTTAATGCGGATGCGGATGTGGAACAGGTCGGTACAGAAACGCCTTAGCATCGGCGTAAGTGCTAGACTGCTAGGTAATTTAGTCATTAACCAAAAAAACCTATTAGAAATCAGCAGTCAAGCGTGAGTGGGACTTAATGTACGGAACCCTTGGAACGGGAGTCCGACTCGCACTTGGCAGGTTTTTTGAAATAAAAATTACTAAAATGTAATATTTGACGTTTTTTATGGTGCTATCTTGACATCCGCATCCGCATCCGCATCCGCGGATGTGAGCCTTAAAAAATCCGCATCCGCATCCGCATCCGCGGATGTCAAAAAATCGGCATCCGCAACATCCCTGATAATTATTATTATTTTGCTTGTATGTAAATTCAATGTTGACGTGTAAAAGTGCCCTTGTGGCCTATTTGCTGAATAAATGTTGAAGTTGAAGTTGAAGTTTTTTTTTAATACGTCATAAATCGCCTAAATACGGAACCCTTCATGGGCGAGTCCGACTCGCACTTGGCCGCTTTTTTTTCTACTTCAGGACTTCAATCTTTACAAGCAAATTCGTAAGAAAATTTAATGACTGACAGTGATATCTAAAGGATGACTCACGCTAGATCGGGCCGGAGCTTCCGACTCTTCGTTTTCTATGGAAAGCACCACGTGATCACCGATTGGCTGTCATAGAAAATGACATGTCGGATGCCTTGGCCCGGCCCCGGCCCGGTCTAGAGTGAGTCATTCTTAAATCAACTTCATTTAAAGCGTGGGCCGAGGTTGCGGTGAAGTCTACTTGTCTAGAGGATCTAAAGACAACTGCTTAGCAGGCGTAGGCAGGGTCACTGCCGGCTATCTATTAGGCGTTATGAGTGTTGTTAGGGTTGTTATGAGAGCAAGTAGTATTTGATACAGCATCTACGGGTAAAGTGCTCTGACCGCGGCCGTTTTTATATTTATTTACTTTCAGACTTGTGGATTTTTAATCTGTCTCATTTTTTTGTACATATTTCTCAATCCGCAATTTCAGACCGGAAATGTCATCTTTCGAATAATCCTACTACTTAATATTATGTCAATAATGAATTTATATTAGTTTCTTAATAACGCAAATACGGATGCAAACATTTCAATGAAAAATATACACAGGTAAGTAAATAATAGCTTTTAACCTAAATTGAGATATTTAAGTATAGGATGTTTGTCCGTTGGCTCACTTCTGCAAATGCCCCTCTCTAAAAGAAAATGCATGATTTACTAATAAAACATACCCATTCCAATAAATAATCCAATCTAATGCCTATTTTATTTAATCACTACGTTAATAATGATACTATTTTTTTTTGGTGGCCTGCTAAAATATAATTTTTGTATATCATATATTATAACTTACAAAAGTATCTTTCTCGTCCACACATTTACAACTGCTTTCATTTCTCATTTTATATTCAAACATATTTGCTTATTTTTCACAAGACCACTTCAGGGGATGATCCCTTCGGGTTTCACAAATACATAATAAGGGGCTTCTACCTGTTACGGCCCGTGTATTTGTATTCAGAACAGACTTTCTGTTACCGTTGGCCGAGTTAACAACTGCGAGTTGAGCTCTCAACACATGGCCTTGAGATCTATAAAGGTCATTATTACACTGGCTGGTTCGAGCTGTCAACACGCCAAGCGATGGCAGCCTCCAGGTGTGTGAGGGGTTTTAGTTATCCCAACTAAAAAGCTTAAGTTTCATTACACTTGTTGGACATACCGCGTTTTGATGGCGTCAGGAACTGACGGCCAGTTTGGCTATGCGAAGAATATTTTAGTGGTTTTATATACTAAGCAACGTTACGAGTTGTTCTTGTTTTAATCAATAGATGTTAGTCGCGTTGGTCACGTGGTTGTTTATTAATACTTTTTTTAAATTGAGTTTTACCGGGCCCACGTTGGGCGCCAATTAAAGAGTTTTAACGAAAAGAAAAACATACGATTGCGAAATATGAACACAGACGCTTTTTATCTCGGTTTTTATCAGTCACTGACAGGTCAATTCGAACGTGCACCTGACATCTAACAGATATTTGAATCACATTGGAATCATTTGCGTTTGTAACAGCGCCACCTTTTATGAAATTTGGACATCAAATTTAACATAATCATAGCATTCATTCATTCTGTCATTAAGCCTTGCAAATATCGGTTTGATGTCTAGTGCACAATCGAATTGGCCTGTATGGGTTTGTAGTGTTGTAGATTGCCGATTGAAACGCAATAATATTTCAAACGATGACAAAACAATTTTGAATGAAATATGGTGGGTTTTTATTCTTCTATCTAGCAAAATATAAAAATACATGAAACACCGCCGACGCCAGCCGTACCACTCCTAAATTATTAACCTACATCCGCTGCAAGCCAGAATAGTGCACTAAGGGAATACCTAGATACATGACTAACTAAACACTTGCTACACTAAGCATCCGACTCATTAGGCCGTTTATGTCTAGGTAAATATAAGGCTGGGTGTGCACGGCAACACCACAGCAAATAGTCAAAATTAGGTATTTGCTGTAGTTGATGACTTTTTATTTTATTAGCCTGGTTTAGTGTCCCACTGCTGACCAAAGGCCTCCCCTTTCCTCCACTCAACCCTGTCGTTTGTACTTTCCCGCCAACCCGGATAAAATGCGTCCAAGTCGTCCCGCCATCTCCTCTTCGGTCTGCCTGAACCCCGGCTTGCACCATCGATGGTGTTCCGTAGGTCCCACTCGGTAGCCATTTCGGCCCACCTTTCAGGGTGCATGCGGCAGACATGTCCCCGCCAGACTACATACACATACAGACAAGACAGACAGACAGTTGAGGACTAATCTGAAGAAATCTATACAAGGGTACAGTCAAGGTAGTAACAGCATCGGCACGTACTTACAGTCAGCAATACTATAGATTAGAGAAGATTAGACGATTTATTTCATGAAAGACAATTACATAATAAATTTGCATTGATGTCAAAAATATAAGAATTTCTATCATGATCGTCAAAATAAAAATGAAAATAATAACAATACTAATGAAATAAAATTATAGCTCCAATAAGGACTGTCAACACAATTATAATATTATTAGCTTAGAACCTTTGCATACAAATTTATATTCAGGGGGGTAGGTACCTTTTCTCTGCAGCTTTACTGTAAAAATCTCCATCTTATTACCAGTATAGTCAATTTCACCTAAAAATCTGAAAATATTCAAAATAAAAACTTCTGTTTATACGTTTTACAAGGTTTTATCTAACTTTTGTTAGTATCGTGAATATAATAAATGATGGTTGAAAGAAAAGCACAGTCGGCGATAAGAGCTTGAATCAAAAATGAAATTATTAACAAAAAACTTATTTCACAAAGTGTGTTGCCGTTGTGTTGTTCTGAAGAAAGTGTATCTGTAACAACTTTTAAGTTATTTCGCTTTAACTGAACTGTGATGCGGTGGGCAAAGTTATGTTAAAGGGCAGAGTTTTATACTTTAACTGTAGCTATGTACTTAAGTAAACACGACAATACACTGTGTAATAAGTTTTATGTTAATAATTTCATTTTCTTCACTTTCTTCAGAAAGTGTATCAGTAACTACTTTTGAGTTATTTCGCTTTTACTGAACTGTGACGCGGTGGGCAAATTTATGTTAACGGCAAAGTTTTATACTTTTACGGTACTATCAGAAACGGCGAGCCCGACTATATTAGGTAACTGTTCCCAACAACCCCACAATCGCCGAACTAGTTGAGTTTGTTCTTCTTTCAGTTCGTTTAGGAACTAGGATCTGCACCGTGTGCCGCGGAACTTTGAGTTTGTTGGAGTGTTCCATTCGTTATAAACGGAAGGGATTGCATACGATATGGCTCTTTAGTTTCTGCGGTTAGGATAATTCTCTGTACCTATTTTATAAACAGCATATAAAGATGAAAATAAAAGACGTTTCAGCTGAGTTGCACCAGCTGTGGTCACGGAAAGACCGACCCGTAGCCCGTAGGTACTTAAGTACGGTGTACGATACAGGTACAAAAGAATATAACTCCAAATATTTCTGTACAAAGTGGCCTGTTCAATTTCCTTGAGTGCAAACGCTGCGCTGAAATAAAATAAACTGATGTTGTTGATAGTAGCGATGCAGAATCGTGTTTAAGTGTGTGAGGGTATATGACCAGCGACAGCATCGCGACTGTATCGCGACCTTTTTGCGACTGCTTCGATACTGAGTCCCTGCAATGTGCCATGTGCGACCTCCAATACATAATATAGAAATAAGTAAGAACTGGGTTCTGACAAATATGGAACCAATCTATATGTAGGTATATACCTATTTTCAATTAAAAAAATAATTTTCAAAATCGAATGGAAGCAGAAAACATAGGATTAGTACATTATTTATTTATTTCGAACAACTAACAATTAAAAACTATAATAAACTTGAATTAAATCTAGAAATAACAAAACACTAACTATAAAATATACAAGACAAAGGTAAATGATATAAAAGACATATATTCCGAGAAGAAATTGTAGAAATTAAAAAGTCGTAACATTGTAGTGTCGTCCCGTTCTCTTAGATTGATTTGAAAGGGACGACACTACAATGTTGCCACTTTTTAGGGTTCCGTAGCCAAATGGCAAAAAACGGAACCCTTATAGATTCGTCATGTCTGTCTGTCTGTCCGTCTGTCTGTCCGTCCGTATGTCACAGCCACTTTTCTCCGAAACTATAAGAACTATACTGTTGAAACTTGGTAAGTAGATGTATTCTGTGAACCGCATTAAGATTTTCACACAAAAATAGAAAAAAAACAATAAATTTTTGGGGTTCCTCATACTTCGAACTGAAACTCAAAATTTTTTTTTTCATCAAACCCATACGTGTGGGGTATCTATGGATAGGTCTTCAAAAATGATATTGAGGTTTCTAATATCATTTTTTTTCTAAACTGAATAGTTTGCGCGAGAGACACTTCCAAAGTGGTAAAATGTGCGTCCCCCCCCCCCTTTAACTTCTAAAATAAGAGAATGATAAAACTAAAAAAAATATATGATGTACATTACCATGTAAACTTCCACCGAAAATTGGTTTGAACGAGATCTAGTAAGTAGTTTTTTTTTATACGTCATAAATCGCCTAAATACGGAACCCTTCATGGGCGAGTCCGACTCGCACTTGGCCGCTTTTTTAATTTCTACAATTTCTTGTCGGACTGTCATTATGATTCGTACTTTTTGCATCAATGGCTAAAATCAGTTAAATTTAAAATGACTTTCGTGTAGTATTTCGGTGTCATTTGACTTCATTAGAATTCCTTCCCTGTCAGTCGTTTACTTTAACTTATTTGGCCCGAATCGTTCGAATCCTGATCGAATTCCTGTCAGTGACGTCGTTATAACAAGGAACGTCACGATTATACATAACGATCAGGAAACACGTTAATGGGCTAAGGTATCGAGGTTTTAAGAGGATAGGGACATTCATAATTCTTTAATGCAACCATGGATGGTACAGTATAGATCTCGGCGGCCGCTCGTAAGATCAGGCAGATCGTAATGTTCCTGTGTAATGTTTTGACGCTAGTAACATTAAACCAATATATAGGTAGGATAGGTTCGTTAGGTTGCTTTAGATGCCCGAAGGGTAAACTGCCCAGAAATAGGAGCCCCGCGTAGCGGGGCTCCGTCGACTCAGGGAACGGGTCAAAGATTTTCACGTTTCACGATATGCCTGATCTTACGATCGGCCACCGACATATATCTATGTCGTATTTGATATCTCAAATATAATATACAACGTCTCGCATAGCTGTAAGCCGAAAGGGAATAACGTATAAGTATTTTATAAAAAAATTAGGTCATAAATCAATTTCATTTATTCATACAAACGTACTCGACTCTCATCCCGTAGTTTTTCAACCTAGCCTAGAGCAATATTTTTTTTTTTTCAACACAGAATTAGGATTATTAATATCTGTGTCGCACTGTTTTGCTTTTTAGGGTTCCGTACCCAAAGGGTAAAACGCGGGACCCTATTACTAAGACTTCGCTGTCCGTCCGTCCGTCCGTCCGTCCGTCTGTCACCAGGCTGTATCTCATGAACGCGATAGCTAGACAGTTGAAATTTTCACAAATGATGTATCTCTGTTGCCGCTATAACAACAAATCCTATAAATAAAATAAAATAAATATTTAAGGGGGACTCCCATACAACATACAACAAACACGATTTTTTGCTCTATTTTTTGTTGATGGTGCGGAACCCTCCGTGCTCGAGTCCGACTCGCACTTGGCCGGTTTTTTCCTTGATTTTAGGCGCTAGAGCACTTCAAGCATCGCAAAAGCGGCGAAAAATCTGGGGGCACGGCAGTGCCCCCGCCAAGTCGAGCGCGAAGCAAACACTGCCGTACCATCCTTTACTGGAACCATTTCGCCGCATTTTCAGGCCCCTATTTGAGAACCTCTGGATAAGACCAGAACGCAGAAATTTTCGTCATCCAGTAAGCTATAATCACATACTTAAAATCCAAAATTTCAAATCTGTAGGTTATTTAGTTCCGATTTCCGAAGTTAAGCGAAAGCAAAGTTTCGCATTTATGACACAAACTCACTCATGATCATCAGGATAGAACTAGTACTTCCCATAAACTCAGAGAGCTGAAATTTGGTACAGAGTTAGGGTTTAATGGCCACATAAAGGGAAAACCTAAAAATATTGCAATATCAGTCACGTTTTAAAGATCTAAGAACTGCATAAGTAAGTTTGTAATCCCATATAAATGTATGATATTACAAAGTTACTGTTGCAGTTCCTACAAATACAGTGAAACCTGGTTAAGTGGGACCTGGATAAGTGAGAAACCTCTATAGCTGGGACTCATGGTGCGGTCCCGTCACTTTAGCACTGAATTACCTCTGTTACTGAGATAAAACGAACCTCTATAACTGGGATTAGCTGTTGTGATTTTATAGTCACATTTACCTCTTTTACTGAGATTATATTTATAAGATTACATTTTCCTAATTGTTTTTTTAGAATTGTATAGAAATTCACCTCTGTATCTGAGATAACGCCAATCTATGACAGACTTGGACTTTATTGATCAATTTCCGTATTCTTACTAACTCTTAGTCTATGCACAAATTCCGCATTTGCTTAATTGTGTCTAAACGACTTCAAGTTTCATTTAGTTACTTTATGTAGTTAAAAATATCGAAACGAAAGCTGAAAATTTGATAAGTGACACGAATAAACAGATTTTCATTTAATACATTTCTAAAATGCAATAAAGTCCGTATCAAATCATACCAGTTCAAAAAATCTATCCTTTGGAGAATCATTCAAAATAAATTCAAAGAAATATTTAAACAGACTTAAAAAATATTTAGGGACAAGGATTATTTTACCTTATTTATTTTTAAAGATAATTACAAAATACCTTTGATTGCCAAGTCATTATATGTATTACAAATTAAAGATATCTTATTGATACGGTTTTAACACCCCCTGGCACTGATTAAAATAACCGACTTGGTTTCACATTACAACTCAAAACTTTTTTGTAGTAAAAGCGTTGCGAGACTTGCACCTTTTTACACGACTGCCCAAAAAAAAGAGTGTATTGTTTTCAGCGTTCATGTTTGTATGTATATATGTATGTGAGTTTCTTTATTCCACGATAACTTCAGAATGCCTTAACCGATTTAGATGTATGATACATCATTAGAATCCTTACGTCATCCCGGGTGACATAGGCTATGTGACGTCATTACAAAATCAATATGGCGGACTTAATACGCCATATTACGCAACCTTAAGAAAAAAAAATCTTGCAAACCCATCTAGTAGGGCATCAAAATGAAGCGCTTTGAAAGACGATCAATAATATATATACAATATGAGGGTTTAAGTTCAATTTTAAGAAAGTAAGAATTTACAAAATATATTAAGAAAAGCTAATCTCATAAAACCAAATATTATCCTATTGTTGGGATATTAAGAGGAAGTGGTTTGACCGCTGATCATAAAAAAAAATATTATACATAGGTATTATATTAATCATATTTTACTTGTTTTGAAACCAAGCCAATATGTTCTAAATTGCGCTAAGGGAATAGAAAAGTGTAAATAAGTTCTTTGTAGAGAGTCTGAGATTGTAGAGTCCGTCTTCAGATACAACTCTGCACCGACTTTGACGGAGCAAAGTGTGAAAGTGTCATTATAACCGTATATTTTTATACGTATTTTTTATATAAAGCTCGAGATACACTTCTAAGTTTTACTTACGTATGTAGGGACAAAGCTATTTGTTAGAATGAGATAATGATATTCATCTCTCATTCTGTAGTATAGCTGTGTCCGTACGTAGTACGTACGTAAGTAAAACTTAAGACAGATGGGCTCTTCCTGCAACTTCCCCGAGTATTTTAATTACGAAGGCCGAAGGCCGAACTCCGCTTAGGGCCGACGGTCCGAAGCGTAAGGCAGGTGCGTGCTTCCTGTAACTTCCCCAAGTATCCTAATTGCGAAGGCCGAAGGCCGAGCTTCGCGTAGGGCCGAAGGCCCGGAGCGTAAGAAAGGTGCACGCTTTCTGCAGCTTCCCCAGTATCTTAATTGCGAAGGCCGAAGGCCGAGCTTCGCGTAGGGCCGGAGGCCCGGACCGTAAGAAAGGTGCACGCTCTCTGAAGCTTCCTCAAGTTTCTTAATTACGAAAGCAGAAGGCCGAGCTTCGCGTAGGGCCGAAGGCCCGGAGCGTAAGAAAGGTGCACGCTTTCTGCAGCTTCCCCAAGTATCTTAATTGCGAAGGCCGAAGGCCGAGCTTTGCGTAGGGCCGAAGGCCTGGAGCGTAAGAAAAGTGCATGCTTTCTTTAGGTTTCCCCAAGTATCTTAATTGCGAAGTCCGAAGGCCGAGCTTCGCGTAGGGCGGAAGGCCCGAAGCGTAAGAAAGGTGCACGCATTCTGCAGCTTCCCCAAGCATCTTAATTGCGAAGGCCGAAGGCCGAGCTTCGCGTAGGGCCGAAGGCCCGGAGCGTAAGAAAGATGCACGCCTTCTGCAGCTTCCCCAAGTATCTTAATTGCGAAGGCCGAACTTTGCGCAGACAGGTGCACGCTTTCTGCAGCTTCCCCAAGCACCTTAATTGCGAAGGCCGAAGGCCGAGCTTCGCGTAGGGCCGAAGGCCCGGAGCGTAAGAAAGATGCACGCCTTCTGCAGCTTCCCCAAGTATCTTAATTGCGAAGGCCGAAAGCCAACTGATAGGAAATAATTATGTAGTTGCAGAGATATTAAGCCATATAGCACTTTTCAATACGTCTGGTTTTTGGGTCAGACCTAGTTAGGTTTTTAAGCACGTTTTATGCTAACATATCAAAGATCAACGTGATGAAATCTCCTTGAAGCAACTAAATTGTCTTAAATCATAAAAAATGTGGTTGGTTTGTATGGTCACTAAAATGTATAAAATAAAATAAATTAATTAAAAATTAAAAACACGACTGCAGTTTAAAAGCGAACTGAAAAGCTAGAAATAATTTTTAGTTATGTTAGGTACTCAACATAATGAATGTACAATAGAATATAAGTGTTCAGTCAGGGTCATAAACAGCAATCGGAAAAGTTTAGGCTCATTTAGGATCGTGACTGTACCTGCATATTTTATTTCGATTGCAGTCGGGGACCTTGATATATTGAAATTTTCCCATTCACAGGTCCCCGACTGCAATCGAAATAAAATATGCAGGTACAGTCACGATCCTAAATGAGGCTAAACTTTTCCGATTGCTGTTTATGACCCTGACTGAACACTTATATTCTATTTTACATTCATTATGTTGAGTACCTAACATAACTAAAAATTATTTCTAGCTTTTCAGTTCGCTTTTAAACTGCAGTCGTGTTTTTAATTTTTAATTAATTTATTTTATTTTTACATGTAATGTTTTTGATGGGATTTCGTTTACCATTTAGATTTCAACATTTCGTTACGATTGGTTAAGTTTTGGATGAAGAAGCAGACAAGCACGAAACCTCGATTTTTGAGATTTATCGCCTTAGTTGTCCTTATCGCACTAATTTTAGGTGCCTCTCCCAGTAGCGGTATTCACCTTAAATTTTCAACCCTATGAAGGGGCTCCCTTTTAAGTACGAAAATGTTGCGTACAATTTCAAAGTCAGAACCGACATGCGAGATTCCACGTGGAATCTCTAAAAATAATTTAATAATCCCGGATTGTTAATATAAAGGTTACCTACACGGAAAGAACATTGTCTAGTAATTTTTTTCAAAAGTGAGATTTTTATCTCAAAATGTAGAGCTCTCAATGAACTTTTAGTTACAGCTTATGTTACCTCTGTAATTATAAAAATAACTCTTTTTTTTCTCACTTTAAAATCACCCACATATGAAAATGATGTGGTTAATTATGTACATCGTTCCTTTCAAATATAACTCACGCGATAACTCAAAATATTGTCAGAGTGACTAGACATGTTCTTTTCGTGTACCCTTCATATAATCTTTAACTTTCTAGGGTACAATCTGCAGCATTGCTAATGAAATTCATTCTGCATATTGACATACAAGAAGCGCTGGTGGCCTAGCAGTAAGAGCATGCGACTTGCAATCCGGAGGTTGCGGGTTCGAACCCCGGCTCGTACCAATGAGTTTTTCGGAACTTATGTACGAAATATCATTTGATATTTACCAGTCGCTTTTCGGTGAAGGAAAAACATCGTGAGGAAACCGGACTAATCCCAATACGGGCCTAGTTTACCCTCTGGGTTGGAAGGTCAGATGGCAGTCGCTTTCGTAAAACTCGTGCCCACCCCAATTACAGGGATTAGTTGCCAAGCGGACCCCAGGCTCCCATGAGCCGTGGCAAAATGCCGGGACAACGCGAGGAAGATGATATTGACATACATATAACATTAAAATAATTAGTCAGGTAACCCCGAAACCGCCCGAATACTAATGTTACAGTCAACATCTTCATCTCTGTCATAATTATATTTATTTCCCGCTCGCACATTGGCATTGACCGCATGCATGATAGGCGAGACAGCAATATAATATGCGTGCGATAGAGATAGGAACAGGTGGGTCAACGTACGCAATTCTTCGTTCTTCTTCCTTACTTTACCTCTGTAAAAGTTTACTCAGACAAAGTATCTTTAATTAAACTTAAAGCTCGGTTTATAAATATTTACAAGCACGTCTCAGAAATTTGAATTTTTACTAAATGTAGGTAGCAAAGTCGAAACATTTGCATAGATATCTAATTCAAGTTTCAAGCTCAAAATAAGTTATACAAGTATAATGGGTACAACTTGTACCTATTATACTAAATTTAGGTTGTTTTGCTTGTACCGTGCAAGCAAAAAAGCCTAAATTTAGTTTTATAGTGGAGGTCTCGCAGTTTAAATGTCTTTGTTTTTTACAAGCTTTTATTTATGTACTGTATGTAGTATGTATGTTCAGGGGCCCATTTCTCAAAAGCTTATAACTTGTAATACAAGTGGAAGTCCCTTTCTAACAAAAGCTGTCAAAAAGTGACATAAAGTGTATTACAAGTTACAAGCTTTTGAGAAACGGGCCCCAGGTCAAATTTTAAAATTAGACCAACTTACATTACATTACTCAATTGAGCTGAAACTTCAAATTCCTGAACCCCATATTTAGGGTTATTTAAAAAAATAATTTACACAGATTTTTAAAGAATCAGCGTGCATTCATTGTACGTACTGTAACACCCCTGAAGTTACAGGCGTCCACAGATTACGGTGCGTGACCGCTTACCGGGCCACATGCTTGTTTGTCACCGACGTGGTTTAAAAAAGACTCATAAATTCACTATCATCTCAACTCTTAAGTCTATCACATTTTTTCCTGTCAATGGCCTTGGAGCGCAGAATAAATAATAGTACTAGGTACAGAAGATTCACTCTCTAACAAAACGCGTCTAATACGACCGATATGATCGCTAGGTGGTGCGAGCAGGCGTCCGTTCCGTAGCGGTGCGCGGCAACTACTATGGCTAGACACCAAAATTGGTGTGGGCCGCATATACTTGTACGTACTTGTAGTGACGCGACGAAATCGCGGAGTGAGCCACGCCTGCTTGGAGTCTAATCAAAAAACCGGCCAAGTGCGAGTCCGACTCGCGCACGTAGGGTTCCGCACCATCAACAAAAAATAGAGCAAAACAAGCAAAAAAACGGTCACCCATCCAAGTACTGACCCCGCCCGACGCTGCTTAACTTCGGTCAAAAATCACGTTTGTTCTATGGGAACCCCACTTAAATCTTTATTTTATTCTGTTTTTAGTATTTGTTGTTATAGCGGCAACAGAAATACATCATCTGTGAAAATTTCAACTGTCTAGCTATCACGGTTCGTGAGATACAGCCTGGTGACAGACGGACGGACGGACGGACGGACGGACGGACGGACGGACGGACGAACGGACGAACGGACAGCGAAGTCTTAGTAATAGGGTCCCGTTTTTACACGACTGCCCAAAAAAAAGAGTGTATTGTTTTCAGCGTTCATGTTTGTATGTATATATGTATGTGAGTTTCTTTATTCCACGATAACTTCAGAATGCCTTAACCGATTTAGATGTATGATACATCATTAGAATCCTTACGTCATCCCGGGTGACGTAGGCTATGTGATGTCATTACAAAATCAATATGGCGGACTTAATACGCCATATTACGCAACCTTAAGAAAAAAAAATCTTGCAAACCCATCGAGTAGGGCATCAAAATGAAGCGCTTTGAAAGACGATCAATAATATATATACAATATAAGGGTTTAAGTTCAATTTTAAGAAAGTAAGAATTTACAAAATATATTAAGAAAAGCTAATCTCATAAAACCAAATATTATCCTATTGTTGGGATATTAAAAGGAAGTGGTTTGACCGCTGATCATAAAAAAAAATATTATACATAGGTATTATATTAATCATATTTTACTTGTTTTGAAACCAAGCCAATATGTTCTAAATTGCGCTAAGGGAATAGAAAAGTGTAAATAAGTTCTTTGTAGAGAGTCTGAGATTGTAGAGTCCGTCTTCAGATACAACTCTGCACCGACTTTGACGGAGCAAAGTGTGAAAGTGTCATTATAACCGTATATTTTTATACGTATTTTTTATATAAAGCTCGAGATACACTTCTAAGTTTTACTTACGTATGTAGGGACAAAGCTATTTGTTAGAATGAGATAATGATATTCATCTCTCATTCTGTAGTATTGCTGTGTCCGTACGTAGTACGTACGTAAGTAAAACTTAAGACAGATGGGCTCTTCCTGCAACTTCCCCGAGTATTTTAATTACGAAGGCCGAAGGCCGAACTCCGCTTAGGGCCGACGGTCCGAAGCGTAAGGCAGGTGCGTGCTTCCTGTAACTTCCCCAAGTATCCTAATTGCGAAGGCCGAAGGCCGAGCTTCGCGTAGGGCCGAAGGCCCGGAGCGTAAGAAAGGTGCACGCTTTCTGCAGCTTCCCCGAGTATCTTAATTGCGAAGGCCGAAGGCCGAGCTTTGCGTAGGGCCGAAGGCCTGGAGCGTAAGAAAAGTGCATGCTTTCTTTAGGTTTCCCCAAGTATCTTAATTGCGAAGTCCGAAGGCCGAGCTTCGCGTAGGGCGGAAGGCCCGAAGCGTAAGAAAGGTGCACGCATTCTGCAGCTTCCCCTAGTTTTTTATTTGCGAAGGTCGAAGGCCGAGCTTCGCGTAGGGCCGAGGGCCCGGAGCGTAAGAAAGGTGCACGCTTTCTGCAGGTTCCCCAAGTATCTTAATTGCGAAGGCCGAAGGCCGAGCTTCGCGTAGGGCCGAAGGCCCGGACCGTAAGAAAGATGCACGCTTTCTGCAGCTTCCCCAAGTATCTTAATTGCAAAGGCCGAACTTTGCGCAGAAAGGTGCACGCTTTCTGCAGCTTCCCCAAGCATCTTAATTGCGAAGGCCGAAGGCCGAGCTTCGCGTAGGGCCGAAGGCCCGGAGCGTAAGAAAGATGCATGCCTTCTGCAGCTTCCCCAAGTATCTTAATTGCGAAGGCCGAACTTTGCGCAGAAAGGTGCACGCTTTCTGCAGCTTCCCCAAGCACCTTAATTGCGAAGGCCGAAGGCCGAGCTTCGCGTAGGGCCGAAGGCCCGGAGCGTAAGAAAGATGCACGCCTTCTGCAGCTTCCCCAAGTATCTTAATTGCGAAGGCCGAAAGCCAACTAATAGGAAATAATTATGTAGTTGCAGAGATATTAAGCCATATAGCACTTTTCAATACGTCTGTTTTTGGGTCAGACCTAGTTAGGTTTTTAAGCACGTTTTATGCTAACATATCAAAGATCAACGTTATGAAATCTCCTTGAAGCAACTAAATTGTCTTAAATCATAAAAAATGTGGTTGGTTTGTATGGTCACTAAAATGTATAAAATAAAATAAATTAATTAAAAATTAAAAACACGACTGCAGTTTAAAAGCGAACTGAAAAGCTAGAAATAATTTTTAGTTATGTTAGGTACTCAACATAATGAATGTAAAATAGAATATAAGTGTTCAGTCAGGGTCATAAACAGCAATCGGAAAAGTTTAGCCTCATTTAGGATCGTGACTGTACCTGCATATTTTATTTCGATTGCAGTCGGGGACCTTGATATATTGAAATTTTCCCATTCACAGGTCCCCGACTGCAATCGAAATAAAATATGCAGGTACAGTCACGATCCTAAATGAGCCTAAACTTTTCCGATTGCTGTTTATGACCCTGACTGAACACTTATATTCTATTTTACATTCATTATGTTGAGTACCTAACATAACTAAAAATTATTTCTAGCTTTTCAGTTCGCTTTTAAACTGCAGTCGTGTTTTTAATTTTTAATTAATTTATTTTTTACCCTTTGGGTACGGAACCCTAAAAATGTATTTCTTCCAGTTCTCCGAAACCAACGCCACTACCAGCATCCTCCACTTCGTGCCAGAGGCTGAGGACCACGAGGCGACTCTGGTCTGCAGAGCGGAAAACCCACGGATAGCGGACGCACTCGTTGAAGACAGGTGGACGCTCAATGTGCACTGTAAGTGGTCGTAATAAATTGTAATATATACTTGGTCATCATTAGAATAAGGCGGCAAATTTGAAAAATGTAGGCGCGAACGGATATCGTCCCATAGAAAAATTGAATTTCGCGCCTTTTTTTACTGACAAGATTTGCTTGACCAGCTATATTATTATGTCATATACTTAAGAAAAAAAGACCAAGCCCTCTGTTGGCCGAAATGTGGATATATGATAATCCCTTAAGAGGGCGCGTAAACCCAGCAAATTAGAAACCTGCGGAAGATTTGACGATCGCGCTTTTAACAATTTTCCTCAATAATTCTGAAATTATAATCAGATTAAAATTTCGTTGCACAAATCTCTCGGCTGTGTTACTAGCTATTTTATACTAAAATCATACTGCTATGGAATGCAGGGTAATGATATACAATTGAAAGTAAATGAAAATTAGACATGTTTTCATGATTTTATTCTATCGAGCCAAATTTAATTTTTGGCGGGAGCCCCCTCTTAAGGCAGCCATTCTCAAAGTGTGCTCTGTGGACCTCTAGGGCTCCGCAAAGCCTCTGTTGGGGCTCCGCGAGAATACTTTTAATAATAAGAAAAAAAAAACAGCTCTAGGTATGATTATGGTCCACAGTGACGAGCGCATTTTTTAAAATATTTCGCTATCCAAAAGGATTCAGTCACCAAAAAAGTTTGAGAATCGCTGCCGTATGGGATTCGTATAGGTACAAGAAGCACGTACTGCTCGCCCTTTAGAGTTGGTCAAAGGCGCCAATCTTGCCAAAGGATTGTATAAGCTCAAGAATTAGGATGGGTGCCGCCGTGACCGAGTGGACTAGTGTTATGGAATACGTTGGGTTAAATTTGACCTCGGGTGTCACTTTTTACAAGCTTTTAATGTAACTTGCCCTGTTAGTATTTTAGTGTGCGGAAAACTTTGGAAACTATATTTGACGGGTGTCATTCTGAATCCCTAACAACGTTTGTCCTAAAGTCACTTGCCCTAACTGGTTTGTCCTAATGGGCACATGACATAACGATCAAATTGTCATAACGATTATTTTCCATAATGTAAGGTTCTGAAAAATGGTTAGGTTTTAGAACTTGCTGCCACAAAAGTGGGTTAGGTTAGGGTTCAACTGCGACCCTCGCAAAAAAGAAAATATGCATAATAACATTAGGATAAGTAATCAATGTTAGAATAACCAAAATTAGGGTTTTTAGTGTTAGGACAACTGATCATTATGACAAACAATATTAGGGAATGCATCGATAGGAGAAAAGACTTTAGGGATTTAGATATAGATCTGCTATGACAGATGACAGGTGATCACGTGACGCTTTCCATAGAAAACGGAGCTCGGAAAGCTCCGGCCCGGACACCGGTCTAATGTGAGAGTCATCCTTAAATCGGATGGTAATGCAAGGAGACAGGAGGTAGCCATGGGAAGGCTCTGTGATAAAACAACCCAAACTAATTGTGTTTGGGGTTGTTAGATTTGACTCGATGAAAATGTAATTATGTCCTGTGGAAAAAAAATTACCTACAGTCAACGATAACATCTTGTACCGAAAATTAAATTTTTGCCAAAAACTTATTATTTAGTATTCGACATCTATTTCTATGTGATGCCAATTCAGAATCAAACTAGGTACTAAAATCGAACAGGATCTCTTAAATACATCGTAAATCAGACAACCAATTTACTCTGAAGAATCCTCAATAAATATTAAAATTTATATTTTCATCAAAGTTTTATTATTAGGTACTCCGGAAGCTATGGAATTCTGATTGGATTAAACGCTTATAGATTTTCCGGAATTTCCGGGTTATTTTTGCACTCGTAGTTTGTAAGATAATTGGTGTCTGTTGAGTGTGGGACTTGGGAAATGAGCTTATCATCGGATTTAGAGTAGAAGGTTTATTATAGATACACACGCTCGAATAACCTAATTAAATAGATTTAAAAGGTATTTTCTTCATCGCATTTAGAGACTAAAATGTGATAAAAAGTTTTCTGAAATCGGGCTTGTTTTAGAGATCCTGATGGCAATTCTTGCGAAAATTTGTTTCTGTACTTACTTACTTAGGGATTATTCCCTAAGTAAGTAAGTACAGAAACAAATGACACTTTAGTTGTAGCGTCGAAGCCGACAAAGCGTTATAGCTTTTTCGGCTTCAACGCTACAACTAAAGTGTCATTCAATAGAACTTGCTAACTATGTAAACAAAAGTTACTAGTAAATTGACATTCAGTGTCAATTTTAGTATGGCGGTTTGTTTACATAGTTAGCAAGTTCTATTGAATGACAGACATAGACATACTGACAGACATTAAAATGATATAGGCAGAATAGCGATAGGCCAAATACACAAAACATATTCACTAAAATCTTATCACTAGGACTTATCTATTCACTAGGACTTTTCACTAGAATCGGACCAAGCCAACTCTGCATGGATATTAATAGGTATCAAGTTCCTATGCAAAAAATAAACTCGTTTATAATGACATTGCCACACTTTGTCGTTTATAGTCGACTAAATTAAGGCATCAGTTCGTTATATTCAAATCGCTGCAATAAGTTAGCTTAACGGGCACCCTGATTATCAGTCCGCCAGACGATATCAGCCTGTCAGTTGTTCGGAACTGTCAACTTTTTGTTCTAACTGACAGACTGATGTCGTCCGGTGGAGCAATAATCAGTGGGCACCTTTAGACGGACTCTAGTTAGTTTAAAACACCAGTTTTCCAGCAATTCTTTATCTGCAGACGTTCCCGTAGTGACGCTGAGGATGGGTTCCAGCCTGAACCCTGGCCACATTAAGGAGGGTGACGACGTGTACTTCGAATGCAGTGTCAAGGCCAACCCGAGGAGCTACCGACTCACTTGGTATAAAGGGGTAAGTGATTTCTTACTAAGCAGAGCCATTTGCTGTAACATGTTGTAACAGATGCTACGGGTAACCAGAACGGGTAACCCGGGTGGTTGAATTTTACCATACCCAGCGAATAATAGCGAGGCAATGATGGCATTGAGATAGCTTCAATTACAATTAGTTTCAAAAAACCCGTCGCAGATGGACGTGGATTGACCCGAATTTTTCGGGGAGACTGTAAATAATGAGGGAGGCCTTTGGCCAACGGTAGGATATTAATATGGGCTCTCATTCTCAATAAATAAATTACAAAAATATTTTGACGACTAGTCTGGCCTAGTCGGTCACTACCCACAACCACAGGCAACCACAGGTAGGGTCACTACCCTGCCTGTGAAGCCGCGGTCCTGGGTTCGAATCCCGGTAAGGGCATTTATTTGTGTGATGAGCACAGATATTGTTCCTGAGTCTTGGGTGTTTTCTATGTATTTGTATATTATATACATCGTTGCCTGAATGTGAGTACCCACAACACATGCCTTCTTGAGCTTACTGTGGGACCTAGTGATTCTGAGTAAGAATGTCCTATAATATTTATGGTCCAAAGAGAACAATCTCCGTAGATGACAAGGTCATAGAATATGTCAATGAATATATATATTTGGGCCAGCTGATATCTTTTGAAGAACAAACTGATAAAGACATAAAACGTAGAATTGCCCTGTCTTGGGGAAAGTATTGGAGCTTACGAGAAATTATGAAAAATAAGGACATATCTATTAATACAAAAAGAAAATTATACGAAATTGCAATTCTGCCTTGTCTAACATATGGCTGCCAGACATGGGCATACGACAAGATCATGAAACAAAACTAGCTATAGAACAGAGAAAGATGGAACGTAGTATGTTAGGAATCAGAATATCAGACCGAGTAAGAAACGATTATATAAGAAAGAAAACTAAAGTAACTGACATCATAGAGAGAATACGTAGATTGAAATGGAAGTGGGCTGGACATATTAGTAGAATAAACGACAATAGATGGACACGGAAAATCATAGAATGGACCCCACCAAAAGAAGAAGGAACACGAAAGCAGGGTCACCCAAAGACACGATGGGAAGACATATTCAAAAAACGCTGTGGAACAGTATGGAGAAGACTAGCTCAAGATAGAGACACATGGAGAACACTGGGGGAGGCCTACGCCAAAGAGGCGACTTCCATAATTAATGAAGGATAATTAAATTAAGTATTTAAAATTAATGATAAAGTAGATACTGGTAATAAATAAACTTATACTAATATTAATATGATAAATTTTAAAATTATAATAGTAAAATTGGCTTTAAAATGAAAAATGTAAATGACTGTGATAAAAATAGATAATGGAAATGGAATCGAAATTGAATGTCAAATGGATTTTTATTATATTTTATGAACAATACCTATACTAGAATGTTATACAATACTATATTTTAAATACAACAAAATGGAATATGCAACTAAAAAAAAAAATGTAATTATGCATGCAAAGAAAAAATGTAATTATGGTGGAATAAAGGCTATTTTTATTTTATTTTATTTATTTATTTATTTATTTATTATACTTACATAATATACTTTCTAATAGCTTTCAATCATTACACAGGACATGGAAATCACCCACAACGCGAGCTCCGGTATTATCCTCAGCGACCAGAGTCTGGTGCTGCAGAGCGTGAACAGGACAGTTGCCGGCGACTATAGCTGTCTCGCTTCTAACACCGAAGGCAGTGCTACTAGCAACCCTGTCTCATTGCAAGTCAGATGTGAGTAGCATTGAATCTTTTTTTTTACTTGCAATGTTTATATGTAGGTACAGTAACGCGCTCCGTGAGCTATTTAGGGTTCTAGCTAAATTGGACATTTCATAGCGGAAGTATGGAACAACCAATTTACCTAGGACCCTAAATGGCTACGAAATCGCGGAGCGTGCTGGTAAATACGTTCGGGTCAAATCATGCAAACTAAATTAGATTTGAATGAAAAGTACAGTTAGCGATAAAAGCTTGTATCAAAAATGAAAATTTGGCAAAAAAACTTATTTCATTTTAGTAAAATATTACGAAAAAAACCGACCAAGTGCGAGTCGGATTCGCGCAAGGAGGGTTCCGCACCATCATCAAAAAATAGAGCAAAAAAAATCGTGTTTGTTGTATGGGAGCCCCCCCTTAAAAATTGTTGTTATAGCGGCAACAGAGATACATCATTTGAGAAAATTTCAACTGTCTAGTTAATGCGGTTCATGAGATACAGCCTGGTGACAGACGACCGGACAGCGAAGTCTTAGTAATAGGGTCCCGTTTTTTACTCTTTGGGTACGGAACCCTATAAAGTGGCAGGAACTAACAAGACAGAATGAAACAAACAACAATATAAATCTTTCGAATTCTTAAATAATTCATTGTATATTCCGTCTCGGTTGGCTTTATAAAGAGCAGCCAACTTTTCGATATACTTTGGAATAAACTAGGAGCAGCATTAGGAAGATTAAATATTAATATTATCTGATCTCAATTTCGGCAGATCGGCTTTTTGTATTTGTGTTATTATTCATAAAAACAGCCATTTACTTACAGCCTCATTCCAATCAAGAAAACGAAATTTTAATTTTGTAACAGCAAAATCAGAGTAATGCTATTCAAATCGAGTCGTTTCCCTTTCAGTTTATTCTGTTACTCTGCTTTAATTAGGACGTCCACTTTTTATACGAAATCAAAAAATTTTGGCAATATTTACTATTCCGTTTTCCAACTGAGATTATTGTATATGTAATTAATGTATTGTATATGTTTGTGACACGAGCACGCTCGATCAAAAATTGCTGGCGGTTAAAAGGTTAAAGAGCTCATATGAATAGCATCATTTTCAAAGACTTCCCATGATTCCCATCAACCTTTCTTATACATTTAATAAAAGGAGATTTGCGTTTGACATATGAAAAAAGGCATATTTTTACATGCATACCTTTGTAGTGGGAAATGATTAAGTTGGTAAGATCAAGGAATTTGTTGTTTCTTTGATCTTGTTTGTTTTTCATATAAAGAAAAAGGAAGAATATAGTACAGTCAGCAGCAGAAGTTGCTAAGCCAGCGGTGTGTTCATAATTACCTTGACGCGCTCTTATTCTCTGAACGATAAAGTTGCGTCAAGATTATTTTGAACACCTCGCCCGCTTAGCAACTATTGCTGCTGACTGTACTATTTATATATTAAGTCTCATACGAAAATAGACGTAACGCGAACCAGAACGCTCGTCACGTTATCGAATGAAATTTACACTAGGGGTTCTGGATGACAGATGTTATGATGTCTCGTAACTATTTCCATACATTGTTTAAATCTATGTCACAGTACAAGAACAGTAGTGAATCTTCATAGAAATGTGCCGCTGCCGGTTTGAATGTGTGCGTGCGCGCCGGGCGCCGTGTACGCACGCGCTGCCACGCACACATTCGCATAATATACGGGGGAATACGGTGGCGGCAGTGTGGGCCGTACCGCGACTGTGATCGCGCGCATTCGAGTACGCTCGCATTTGCCTGCTCTTACCGGCCTTAATTTATACCACATTTATGAATTGATAGAACATTTCATTATACCTACTTTTTGATTTATTGAATAAACAAAACATACATAAGTAGGTCAAGTAGGATGCCCCATCCTACACAAACTCTTTAGGAGGCTTGTGTGCCCATGGAGAGTTTATAAATATATATCTTAAACATTATTTCTTAAATTATAGATATATCTAAATAAACTAGAGTTTAGGTTATATTTTTACCTGTTACGGCTGTTACATATTAATATTTCATTATACTATATAAATAGAAACCTAGTGCTACTCATAATACGCAAATAATATTTAACTAAAAATAAAAGTGACAACCCTAAGCGCCAATGCATGAGTAGGTAAATAACTTGCCGAGCGGCCTTAGATTCACTACTGTTCTTAGTGTACTGTGTCTATGTTGACATTTCAACAGACGCCCCAGTTTGCAAGGTGGTGGAAGATGGCGAGGTATACGGAGCCCTAAAGCAGGAGACGGTCCAGCTCCTCTGCTCGGTGGACTCCAACCCTGCTCCAATAAGCTTCACATGGACCTTCAACAGTTCAGGGGAGCAGACACAAATACCAGCTGGGTGAGATACTTTATATGAACGGTCACGCTCCGTGATTGTTACGCCATTTACTAGTGTTGTGAATAACGCTCATTTTAAGGCTTAAAGACTCGAACCCTTAAGACTCTCGAGGCTTAACGCTTCAAAGGCGGCAAAGACGATTTCTTACATCCATACGCGTAAAATAAATAAATACAATTCTCAAATATAGTCGAGTCTTCAAGACTTACGAGTCTTGAGGGCTTGAGTCTTTAAGCCTAAAAATAAGCTTTATTCACAACACTGGTTCTAGCTAAATTGGACATTTCATAGCGTAAGTATGAAACAACCAATTTAGCTAGGACCCTAAATGGCGTAACAATCCCGTGTGGTGACTGAAAATTGACCTATCTCTATCGCACGCGCATTATTATATTGCTATTCTGCTTGCAAAGTGGCATTGACCGCCGGATTCATGAGCGGGACAGCAATATGATTACGCGCATCACGTGCATGCGATAGAGATAAAAACAGGTCAATGTACGAAATTCTTTGTGCTTAGCGTCATTACTTCAAAGGAAATATTATAGTTTGAAAGACACGCGCGGCTAGATACTGATGTCAACTTTAGCCAGTCGTCTCCGAAACCAGGGGGACAACGGCGACGCCGTCCGCGAAACGTCGGAGGTAAATCGTAAAGCTTAATGTACCTCCAATTTAAAAATATCATTCTGTTTTGGGGTAGTATCATTATGTTTTGTGGGGTATGCGTTGTTAATTGTAATAAGAATTCCGTGAACAAATTTTTGTACGGAACAACTAAAAATCGCTAAATAATGGACACCCTACTATTGGATACATAACACTGGTAGTGTTGGCCGAAATGTTAATGCCAATGAAAATGTTGGCCATTAACCATTATAAATTGAACCTTAAACCGTAACGGACGATTACAGTTTACGGTTCAATTTATAATGGTTAATGGCCAACATTTTCAATTGCATTAACGTTTCGGCCAACACTGCTATTTACATATAATGTGGCTAAGAGCTCGTTATGAATAAAATACTACACACCTATTATTTGTAACAACTTCGTCAACATCAATGATGCTTATTCAGAATTTACAATTATCAATGTCAGGCACGATACGAACTGAAATGAAACAAGTAGTTACATAATTCTAAAACTCACTTTCCTAATGAGTTTCACATCGAATTATAATAGAGCCTACTTTAATAGAAGAGCTGAGCTCATCCTGAGGCCGGTTCTGTTAAACAAATTGTTACGGGTTCCGTCTGGTTTTGACACGACCTTGACGATAGCCCACGCTGATTGGTGCGAGTGAATAGCAGCGGGAATTGTGTTATTAAGACGACAGTAGACGACCGCTTCTCCATGCAAACGTAGTCCCCATTTTCCTCCCTGGAAAAATTTGCTACTCAATGAACCTTGAAACTGTAAATTACACCTAAAGGGCAGGACTAGGCATACGAAAGGTTAAAGAGTACTTATTTAGCTTTAAAAATTGTGTAGAATTTGTTTTTCACTCCTACCTTTTATAACAATCAGAAAAATCGCACAAAATCAAACGAAGGGGCAATGGCACAGCTATAGTTAAGAACTATTAAATTTATAAAAATAGTTACCATATCAATATCTTGAGAGGAAAATGGCGGTCGTCCACTATCGTCTAAAACTCTAAAGCATGGCGGTATCATAACAAGATCAAAAATATAACAAATTGGTACAGCATAATCGGCTACCATGACAAACGTTATTAAATGTTATGAATTAATGAAATGCGTGAAACTTACACTCTGATTAATTAATTCCCTTTGTCTGTGAGCTCTCAAAGTAATGAACGTAGCATTTTTGTGGCTGTCATTTGCTGAAAATGCCTAAATAGATTAATTCTTTTTTTTGCAGGACTATGTAATATGACATTTTTTGTAATTTATTTATTTAGATTAGCCCTCGGCGTTTTTTTAAATCAATATTTTCCGTGAAGGATTTAATTTTCACAATTTAAATATAGACGCAAAATACGCTAGCCAACATTTTAATGGCGTCACAGTTAAGCTGGGGATAAATGAAATGAGTGATTTAAATATTTTTTCAATAATTTATTACATCGCCATTCAGGTTTTTATTATTGTATACCGTGTGTACATGAATGTGTGAGTCTGGAGCCACTACACTGATTTAAACTTTCACGATTTTTACACATTATTAAATTGTACAACGGGACTTAATCACGTATCTAAGTTTTGAGATTTAAAACACGATTAACTACGCGATACGCGATACGCGATTAAGTCCCGTGGTACAATTTGGCGATACTGATTTGACACAATTTACACGGGTTATATGCAGCAGTTTTTTGATATTTAAAGGTATCAGCTACGTTTTAAACCTGTTCCACGAATAGACACGATCAGCTAAAATACCCTTTAGCTAGCACACCACATGGCTTAGGTAACATGTTGGTATTAGGCATTGTGTATTCTGACCGGCGTAGGCTTAACACAGCTTGAAGTAATACCACAGAGTGGATATACTGAAATATGCAGAATAGAAGGCCGAATTTAAGTGTTAAATCCCGACTCCACTAATTCGTATATTTTACGGCCTTTTTCTTACCATTTCATATCTTATCACAGTCACAACCATTAACGTATATCTCAGGACTGGCCTCACGGGAGTCACGGGTACTAAAAAGGGTAGTAGTTCAGCGGTGTCACTCACGATTTCGAGCCAATCGTGTAGTCTAACTACAGATCGCGCGCGTGATGTGAACTCATCAACCAATCGCGTTGTAGCGGTGTCACACCGCTGTACTGGCCCCATTCATGCCCCATTCTTATTGCCTGTAAGGCCAGTCCTGAGATATACGTCGTCACAATCAATAAGAAAGTCGCTAAGGACCATATAGGGACCGCATGGGCCCTTATACTATTCTCACTGCGACAAAGTACGAAATGATACTGAAATTAAATTCCTTGACCATATATTCCTTTTTGTTATTTAATTTTAATAAACTCTTCACCAGGTCTTACACAAAATCCGGGTTCACTTCCACGCTCCGCTACACTCCAATCACAGACATGGACTTTGGCACCGTATCGTGTACAGCCACCAACACGGTCGGGCGACAGGGAGCCCCTTGTGTATACAAGGTCGTAGCTGCTGGTATGTAAAATAAAGTAGCGTAGAGTAAAGCAAAGTAACTGAGAGTAAAATAAAGTAGAGTAAAGTAAAGCAAAGAAATGTAGGTAAAGTAGGCATGAAAATGGCTGTCATTATCTAATAACGGAACTGTTTTACATTTACATATATTTAAACATAATTACAGGTAAGCCGATGCCACTCCAGAACTGCTCAGTGACGAACCAAAGTGCCGTTGGTTTGCAAGTTGAGTGCTTGGAAGGCTTCGATGGAGGTCTACCTCAGGTCTTCTATATGGAGGTGCTGGAATTACCATCTCTGCTGGTAAGACTGTCTTTTTATTTCTTTAAAATCTTACATTTTGTGTGGAGTCAGATGAAGCTTCTAATGGAATATTTTGTATGAAATTGTTTAAAATAAATGTAGGATTTTCGCGGGTTTTTCAACAGCCTAAGTGAGAGAAACTTAGAGCTAAACTGTGGAATTAACTGTTACCACTATGAACCGATAGGATGATTTCACTTTTATCGTCTATCATGTCACGTGTCAATCTATTCGAAAGTGATGGCCACGATGACAGACGATAAAACATTTGGCCCATTCAAATTTCAAACATTTGTTTCTTTACTTAGGTCCATGCCAACGTAAGTTCAAACAGTTCCACTTTCGAAGTGGAGCTAGATGGAAGGTCGAGCTACGCGCTGAAGCTATACGCCGCAAACGCCAAAGGGCGGAGCGAAGCGGTGTCTCTGTACACTGTAGCTTTAAGGTCACCTGACAAGTTCACTGGTGAGTTTATAGTTTCAAGCTGTTAAGTAGACATTCCGCTACAGTCGGCACCAATCGTAGTGAATGAAACAATGCTCCAGAAGCATCCGCCGTCCTAGAATTATTTTCCAAATAGGGATGCAGCCAAATCCGTCTAGGGGAAATACCGCGTATAGACGAGCATAATATTTTCTTCTTTTTTTTTTTCAACTGGAGCCCGTCTGCCTTTGACTGCTGAAACTAAAATAAATTGCTGTTTTTTTGATTAAGTTAACAAACATGTACTGTAAACTATTGTTTGAAAAAAAAAAATGCTCGTGTACAGAATTTCCCGCGGACGGATTTGGCCGCATTGACCTAGTTTTTAGGGTTCCGTACCCAAAGGGTAAGAACGGAACCCTATTACTGACTCCGCTGTCCGTCTGCCCGTCCATCCGTACGTCCGTCTGTCTGTCAGTCACCAGGCTATACCTCATGAACCGTGATAGCTATACACTTGAAATTTTTAAACAACAACAAACATACAACAAACGTAATTTTTTGCCGTTTTTTGCGTAATGGTACGGAGCCCTACGTGCGCGAATTCGACTCTCACTTGGCCGGTTTTTTTTATTTTGTGACAGGAGCGAGCACAACGCTACCATTGTCACCAATGCTAGCGACGCTAGTAGCGCTATCAGCGTTGCTGTGTGCTGCTGTCTGCGGTGTCATCACTGCCTTATATCGGCGGCATGTGACGCGCCGACACCACATGGACAAGCATCCGCCTTCAGCGTAAGTGTACTCGTAACTTCTACTTTTACCTACAGGCCGCGTAGACAACACGCCAATCGCTAACGCTACGTAGCGAACGAAACGCAACTGTCAATGTCACTGTCACACTACTATGGAAGAGTGATAGAGCGCAAGCGATCGTCACCTTGGCTAGGCCGCCTGTTACCTATTAAGAATGGGAGAGGATCGGGCTGCCAAGAGGGCGTACTTGGGAAGACCGATGGTGGCCACCCGATACCGCTGGGGAGACAATGTGGAAGCGGATCTGCGTCAGCTTCAAGCCGATAATTGGCAGGAAACGGCGCACGAAAAGTGGAGTGCTCTCGTTTCGGAGGCCAAGGTCCTCTTATGGTCGCTGAGCCATATTAGTTAGTTTTTCTACTCCAGCACTTAAATGTGTCAATTAAATGACTGACAGTGATATCTAAAGCAATGTCATTTGAATGCTTTGTCTATAGGCTCATAAGATGACTGCTAGCAGTCATCTTATGAGTATAATACAACTGCTTTATTTTTTTTAAAGATACAAGTTCCGATCATCTTGATTGAAAGAGGTATGTTTTCATTTACAATAATAACTCTTTTTTTTTTTAAATAATAACTCATTTTTTTTTAAATAATAACTCTTTTTTTTTAATAATAACTCTTTTTTTTTAATAATAACTTTTTTTTTTTTTTTTTTGATCCAGCTGTCATAGAAAAAGTAATGTATGCAACAGCTCATAATTGGTTCTTAAAATTCTCGGGTCTTTTTTTACAAAACTCGACTACGTCTCGTTTTGTAACTTCGACCCTTGAATTTTAAGAACCCTTATTATATCACTGTTGCATAAACTACTATAGTTATAGCATTAATAGCAAAATTTCAAAAAAACTTTCATTGTTTAATTCAATCTAACTTTTTTATTTCCTCAGAAACACCCTCTACATGCAACGAAGCCTCGAGTTCTCGAAGCCGGACAGTTTGAACACATATACAGCCACGCCCAAGCTCGACTACTGCAGTCGGTACGAGCTGAAGATGGATCAGGTGGAGGATTCAGACCCTGACATCATTCCGTGTCATTACGGTGAGTGAGGGAGACAGCTTAGAGAGACAGAGAAAGGCTGTTTAAACATATGGACGCCGACACTCAAGCTCGATCACACTTAATTTTTCCCTAAATGCATTCTTTGGATTTATTTAAAATGTTTTGTTTTTTACTCTAAATATTCAGCGAGCCAATGTAAATCTTATTTCAACCGAACTATACATATTTGTTTATCATCTAAGCATACAAATATTCGTCTTAGATAGGCTTTATCCATGTAAATCCGCAATCAGTTTCGTTCCGATACAAAATCGCGTTACTCCGAGGCTTTCTTATTTCCTGAGCAACAGAGATTGCCTCAACTTATGGAGCGAAAATTCAACCTACTAACTGCGCAAAACTCGCTTCGCTTCTAGAGTCTGTTCGCAAAGAGAAGAGTCGTGGAATGTATTGGACGCCATAGATTCCACGACTCTTCTCTTACCGCACAGACTACGCGATATTTTTTTTACGCATATATCTAAAGAAAGTAATGAAACACACGGATGACGGTTGACAAGTAACGGGATTTTATTTGAAAGAACAGATGCATAGACACATGTTATACATATTCTTAACTAGATGGCGCTAGTAACCCTATTTCAAGCTTATTTTGATATAAATAACAACACCCCCACTATATCAAAATAACAAATAAACTAATATATAACAGGTGTAAACCAGTGAAACAATTTTTTATTTTATTGTAACAGCAATTCTACAGGCAAAAACACAAGTTATTAAATATGTAACTAAATAGGTATGTAAAATGATTTACTAACAAGAAACATTAATAAAAAATCATTTCTGAACTACACCAAGTGTTTTCATAAACCTATAATGTTTCACCTCTGGTAAACCTTTTGTTAACAGGTCAGCGGGCATGTTAGCGGTTGGCAAATACTTTGTTTCCACAATATCATTATTAATTACTTCTCTAATGAAATTATATCTAACATCAATATGCTTAGAACGCTTATGTGACTGATGATTATTTGCCAGCTTCAATGCACTCTGACTGTCATTGTATACTACAATTTTATTACTAAAACCCATCAGTTCCACTTCAAGGTTTTGCAAGTAAATGGCTTCACGGCAAGCTTCTGATAAAGCCATGTACTCACTCTCACATGAGCTCAAAGCAACAGTCCTTTGCTTTTTGCTCTCCCAAGAAATAGCAGAACCAGACTTCATAAAACAAAAACCTGTATATGACCGTCTGTCAATGGCGTCACTCGCCCAATCTGCATCTACAAATCCTACCAGTTCTGCTTTTCCTTTGGAATATTTCAAACAATAGTCTTTTGTTCTCAATAAATATCTTAAAATTCTTTTAGCATAGTTCCAATGAACATGTGAATAACAGTTATTAAATTGACTTAAATAACTAGTAGCATAAGAAATATCAGGTCGAGTTAATACTGATAAATACATCAAGCTACCTATAAGTTTTTGATATGGCAGTTTTTCTTCACTATCATTTGTTTTTTCAACATTCAATTTACATTCTATAGGAGTCTCAACAGGATTGCAATCTTCCATATCAAACTTTTTCAACAACATCTCTATATAATTCTCCTGATCTATAGTAATGACATTTTTATCTTTATTTATATTAATTCTCATGCCTAAGTATTGTTTTACTTGACCCAAATTCTTTAATTTAAACTTTTGACTCAGTGCCTTTACAAGATTATACTATGATTTGAAAATATCAAAAAATCATCAACATAAACACCAACAATAGTTTTCAAATTATTGTTATGATTTTTTATAAATACACAAGGCTCAAGTTTACTCTTAGTATATCCTAAGTTACACAAGGTTTCATCAACCTTTTTATACCAAGCAAGTGATGACTGCTTTAAGCCATAAACAGCCTTTTTTAATTTTAACACTTTATTTGTATCAGTGACAGGAAAACCTTCTGGCAAATGCATAAAAATGCTTTCTTTAAGGTGACCATTAAGAAAGGCTGTCGTGACATCTAAATGAGTGATATCCATTTCTAACTGTACACTCAAAGCAAACAGTAACCGCAAAGTTGAGTGCCTAATAACAGGAGAAAAGGTTTCTTGATAGTCCACACCAATCTTTTGTGTAAAACCTTTAGCTACAAGCCGCGCGCGATATCTCACTCTATTGTCACAATCACGTTTCTTTTTTAAGACCCACTTACACTGCACTACACTCGCGTTATCTGGAGCATCGACAACTTCCCATACCTCGTTGTCTTTGAAAGACTGCAGTTCATCTGCCATCGCCTGCAACCACTGTTGTTTCTCAGGTCCACTGATAGCGTCTGCATACGTCATCTCATCTTCTCCCACGTAGCTGCTGGTGCATGTATTTGCAAAACCATACCGCTCAGGTTTTTTCCTCTGTCGCTTCTGTCTCTCTTCATTGACAGCGGCCAAACTCTCCGTGACCTCTTCTAGTCTCGGTGAAGCATCTTCTGAAGACAATTGATTCTCAGATTTTAACTGTGACAGAGCATCTGTTCTATAAGTTGTCTCTTCTAAAAACTGCTGCTGTCCTTCCTCTTCATGCTGTTCACCTTCATCATCCACATCAAGGTACTCTGATTCAGACTCACTGGAGTTAGACTGGTTAATCGGCTCTAATTTAACCACAGATTCCTCTGTCAACTCCCCCACTGAATCTGTGTTTTCTATACAAACTGTGACTGTATCCTCATTCTTCTTCTCTAAAATCACTACATCTCGACTTGTTGTGATTTGGTTCTTTACTGGATCATAAACTCTGTAGCCTTTTATGTTCTCAGGAAATCCTACAAGTATGTGTTTCTTGGATTTTTTGTCCCATTTTGTCCTTTTTTCTTTCGGGATGTGTACCATGACAGGGCTTCCAAAAATGCGCAAACCTTCTAAATTAGGCTTTTTTCCTGTCCACATCTCGTATGGAGTTTTTTCTATCCCCGACGCTACTGACCGGTTCTTTATGTATACGGCAGTATTGGCAGCTTCTGCCCAGAATCTTTTATCTAGGCCGGCTTCAAACAAAAGACACCTTGCTCGTTCCACGATCGTACGGTTGCTTCGCTCGCTAAGACCGTTCTGTTCGGCTGTGTAGGGGTTGGTTTTCTGGTGCACTATGCCTTCATTCTTTAAGAAATCTTCAAATTCTTTACTACAGTACTCACGGCCTTGATCCGTTCTTAAAAATTTGATTTTCTTGTTTTGACTGTTTTCCACCATTGACTTGAACTCCTTAAAATAACTTAGTGCCTCACTCTTGGCTTTAAGGAAATATATGAAAGTCATTCTGGTAAAATCATCAACAAAAATAATGAAAAATCTGGCACCACCAATTGAATTTTTCTCCATAGGACCACAGATGTCACTATGAACAACTTGAAGGCTCTCTGTGGCTCTTGTGCCTTGTGAGAAGGGTAACCTTGACTGTTTTCCTTCACAGCACACTTCACAGTTTAATTTACTTCCCGTGAAAGTTCCAGGGAAATCTATTCCATCCACCAATCCGTGCTTCATCCTGTTCAAATCAGCGGAGTTAATATGACCAAGGCGACTGTGCCATGTCTGACCATCAGCTGTTGACGAGGATAACATACAGCTCGGTGTTGTTTTCAGTTTCAACTTGTAAACACCGTTGACTAGGTCTGCTTCTGCCACCAAATTCCCTAGTTTGTTGCGAATCCAACATTTCTTAGGACCGAAATTTACAGTATTTCCATTTTTGGTCAATTCACTGACTGATAATAAGTTAGTCGTAAGCTCTGGCACGCACAGGACATTTGTCACGTTCACTTCATAACCGTGACTTGTCGTAATTTCCATATCTCCGGAACACAAAACAGGAACTTTTGTACTATTTGCTACGATAACGTCTGGAATATCCGGCGAAAACTCTTTATTTTGCAGCCAAGTTTCATTCGCCGTAAAGTGCTGACTCGCACCGGAATCCACGTAAAAATCACTTTTATTGAAGTCTCCACTAAGAAAAACAACGCTAAACGCGTTTGTCTGCTTTTTCTTGTCTGTTTTTTCATTTAACAGTGGACATTGGCTTCGATAATGCCCTGAATTCTTACACCTGTAACAGGTTATGTTCTTCGTGTTTACATTTGAGTTTGACGTTTGAGAGGTTTGTTGTCTATGCTTGCTAGTGTTGTTACACTTCTTCTTCAAGTAACTTTTTGCAACTAATGCTGAATTGCATTCCGTTTCACTTACTTGACTTGATTCCATATCGAGCAATTTGGTTTTTATTGAATCGGCCGTTATGCTGATTCCAGAGTGCTCGATGGCCATAATCATAGGCATAAATCGTTCTGGTAAACCAGCTAGCATCAATGAACCTACCCACTCATCATCGATTTTGAAACCTGTACCGGTTAATCTCTGCGAAGTTTCAACTATTTGTGTCACATAATTCGTCATATTTTCACAGTTTTCCAATCTGATGGATATTAAATGACGAAGCAAAGTAATTCTCCGCGAAAATCCTGAATCGTCGAACAAAGTCTTCAACGTTGCCCACAATTGCTTCGTGGTCTTTGCATTCTTTATATGCACAAATAATGATGAATCAATCGTCAAAATCAGTTTAGCTCGTGCTTTTGCATCTGCAGTTTCTACTGCTGCTGTTGCAGTCCCGTCTGCTTGCGGTTCTTCCTTCAGATACTTGTTCGCGCCTTCAAGTATCAGCAAATTTTCTACTGCGAACGCCCAATCGTCGTAATTTTCGCGACCCTTAAGCTTCGGCACGTTCGTCAGAAAATTGGAAGTCATTTTCACGCACTAAACACGAAAAACACTAATACTTTTTAATTAAAATACGGGATTAAAGCCCATAACCTCTAAAGAAAGTAATGAAACACACGGATGACGGTTGACAAGTAACGGGATTTTATTTGAAAGAAGACCAGATGCATAGACACATGTTATACATATTCTTAACTAGATGGCGCTAGTAACCCTATTTCAAGCTTATTTTGATATAAATAACAACAATATATATATATGATATTTTTATTTTTGTTTTGGCTTTTTAACTTTTTTTAACTCCTGACGGAACAAAAATAGCATCTGACTTAGCTTTGTTCATAAATATTCCAAATTTTAAATCGGTAGAGTTCTCTAGATATTTAGCAATGTGACACAGACGGACGGACAGAGTCGCAACATAAGGGTTCCTTTTGTATCTTTTTGGTACGGGATCCTAGAAAGAGCAGTTTTTAACGTGTGCATCTGTATGTCTGTGGCATCGTAGCTCCCCAACGGATAAAACTATATTGAGTGCGATTTTTAAGTGTTGTCTGTTGAGGAGGATCTTAAATTGGTTTCATTTCGCTGGATGGAGCTGAATTATGTTTAGGAGCGCTTTAAATCACAATTAATTATTTTAAAAATTATTATAAAAACAAATTAGTATTGTATTGAAGTAATATAAATAAATCAAACTCTTCTATTTCGTCGTATTACAACGTCAAAATACGTTTTTATCTACACAAATTCAAACTATTTCAAGAGTGCATGAAAAGGCTTTATATGTCGGGCAACGTCAAAGATATGTTTACACTTTTGCACCTTACTCCTTTGTAATAAGGCGAACAATGTAAACATATCTTTGACGTCGACTGTACTAACACAGAAGACAAAATTTACCTATATCAAAATGAAACTCTCATTGTCAAATAAGAGAAGTAGTATATCTCTTATACATGATCCTGTTCCTGCATAATAATAGTCCAACGTCCAACGGTAAGACACGTTGCGTGACCAGCGATAGTAGCAGAGAGAATCAGTTGTTGAAAATATATAGGTACCTACTTTACTTATGTCATTTGATATTCAGGACGCTATTTCGTTGTAGGAAATCAAGGAAAACATCATGAGTTATATATACCCAATAAGACTTCATTTCCCCCTCGGTTGGAAGTTCAGAGAAAAGCCGTAGTAGCTGTAGGCTGTACGTGTATATTAACAAAAGTAACTAGCACAATTTAATAATATAAAAAATTACATACAATATTGAAGCAAGGTAGACTGGTAGGCACGTTTCACGATACTTTTCGTTTATTTTCTTGAGTAAAAGTACTATATTCACTAACAGAACTTACAGATGTAGTGTATAATCATCGTATTTTCTCGGATGCGTTCGTATTTGTCATGGTACTTCAGTCAACCTTCAGTACTTTTTGTACCGAGACTGACTGAAATAGCAACACAGGTTCGTACGTTTCCGTGAAAAAAAATGGAAAATAAGTACTTACTACGTATTTACCGCGTCATATATCAAAATGTGAACTACTCTGTTCACTCTGTTCCCATGATGTTTTACATTTTCTCGTAACAAGGCGTATGTCAGTCAAAATGATAGACGTGGTATGGTAAGAGGATTCCTTTGGATCAACATCAGCTTGTTTGTACGTAATTTAACGGAAACGATAGGGAAACGCGAAGGGATACCGTCAAGTTATGTATATATGGCTGATCAAAGTGAAAGAGATTTCGAAGGATAAATAATAAGCCAAGTTTATTCATTGAATAGAGTCTGTTCGGAAAGAGAAGAGTCTTGGAATGTATTGGGCCCCATACATTCCACGACTCTTCTCTTTCCGCACAGACTACACCTGAATAAAATAATGTGTACCTACTACTACACGTTAGGACGTTCGCTTGCTGGCGCGGCTGCACGGTGCGGGTAACCGAACGCTCTAAAACCCTAACTATTACGGCTCAGCGACCCAAAGAGGATCTTGGCCTCCGAAACGAGAGCACACCATTTTTCCCGATCCTGCGCCGTTTCCTGCCAATTATCGGCTTGAAGCTGACGCAGATCCGCTTCCACACTGTCTCCCCAGCGGTATCTGGGCCGACCTACCGGGCGGCCACCAGTCGGTCTTCCCAGGTACGCCCTCTTGGCAGCTCGGTCCTCTCCCATTCTCAATAGGTGCCCGAATCAGCGAAGTCTGTGGGATTTCGTTTCGCCGATGATATTGGGTCCGGCCACCAAGTCCTCGATTTCGGCATTCCTCCTTATCCTCCAGGTGCCGTTGTCTCTCTTGATAGGTCCCAGGATCTTACGAAAGATTTTCCTTTCCGCTACCAGGAGCTGACTTTCCTCTTTCTGTGTTTTTGTGTTTGTGTTGTTGTGTTTTTGTGTTGTTGTCTTTTTATGTCTAAAACCCTATCTTATTAAATTTATACTGGGTGGAACATTTCTAGAGACCGAGCTGAAAGGATAGGGTTATCTAATTGATCTACAATCGAGTTATTGTAATCGTAAAGCTGGATTAAAAAGTTAAATAAAATCATTAAAATGAAATATTGTTACATCTTTGATAACCCTACAAAGTTATTTACATGTTAAATTGACACATGCCGTCATTCAACAGGATCTACTTGCTAGGGTTGAAACATACAGATTTTTGCACTAATGTTTAACACATTGTATCTCAAAAATGGTTAGAAATATTAAGGCGATTAATAAGTGAAAAATAAAGTAGGTAGCTGTTTGCGTAAAAGTCCTTCAATCTGTTCCACCACATGTTTAGATATATTATTAAATTATGACATAAGTGCTTTAGTCTACAGTTTTTTCACTTTTTTTTAATACGTTGAAAAGGGTTTATTTTGCGTGGGCAAAGGGCATTTAGGGCTGAATGATGCAGGTTTACCGAATATAATAAAACTGTTTTAAATAATCTGGACAAGCGTTTTTGCGTAGGCAAGTATCTAAATTCTATTTTAAGCTTTACCGTAAAAGTATAAAACTCTACCCTTTAACACAACTTTAATACTTTTTTCTACTCCCGTCCTTTTATTTGTCATTTAAAGGGTCGTGCACACACCTTTAAACCCCTATCTTATAGTTGTCAAGACAAGTCTTTAGTCTATTCCCCAAAAAAGTATTTTTGCATACACGCAGTATCTTTTTGGCACTTTTACGATACTTCGTGTAATCACCACTTAAAAAATATTATATGAAATACATTGTTGCCAACCTAATTTTAACTGCCATCTCTGATAGATGAGTGAACCATAGACATGTTTTTTATTTCATTCATTCTTTTCCCGCCCGTACCGTCCATTCTTTGCTACTTCTTGAATGAAAAATATTTGTTTTTACAATTTTATTTCAAAGTGCTTGGTCGTAGAAAAAGTATTGTATGCAACGTTTTTTAACTGAGTCAAAAAATACTCGTGGCGTCTTTATTAACAATTTTCGGCTTCGCCTCAAATTGTTACTTACGCCACTCGCCTTTTTTGACCTCTCTTAAACAACGGTTGCAAAAAATACTATTACGGTATTGCGTCATTTTTAGCGCTTCAACTACATCGTAGCATTAATTAGTAAGCTGTGGTCATTTCCCAATCAAACCAGATGTAAACGCTCACTCAATATAAACGGTAAATGTGGTAATTTAGTTTAGATTATTCTAGGTTACCTGTGAACCGTATTAGTTTTACCGCAAATTATAAAACTAATTAAGTTTCTACTGTATTTGCTAATTACATTTGGAACAATGCTATTATCTTTACTTTATGTTTGACAGAATTCTGTACATTTGATATTCTGCTTTGTTATTGTACAATATTTAACATAAATAATAACTTAGGTACCCGCATTCGAGAATTTCTGTTTTGTCCTATGGTTAAGGCATAGTCCGCAATCTATACTTGATTTTATTGAGCGATAAAGTTTTAATAAAGTACCATATATATTATGTAATATAGGTACCTCATACCTACGTAAATATCTAACGGTTTAATGTATCTAATTGTAAGTATATTTCGTAATATTTGGATACTAGGTAGATACTTACTTCAACTATAGTATTGTACGACTCGTATAACGACATCATAAATTAATTCAATTATAGAATAGGGTTTCCAAATAGCCCCATTCAACTTTGTCGAAGCACCAAAAAAAAGATTTGATCCGATAGGCAACACCAATAACGAGATTACAAATGAATCGTCCAAATTGAACGAGGGACATAGGACATCAGGAGTAGCGGGACTGTTCCTCCCATCGCATTCTTGTAAACCAGTATAATCAAGACTTGAACATCTACAAAGATTTGTTTTCTCTATGGACCCTAGTTTCAACTACAGTGGACATTAACACTTCCGACAGGACTTGAACCCGCATCCTCCACAGTTCGTGTGTTGCTCTTATTAACCAATTGAGCTACGGAAGGCTACCAGGACATCGCAAATCTTTCCATTCCTTCCTTTATGCATACACGCCTTTGGGGTGGCGTATAGCGACATCTACCGAAAGACGATTACATTTTTTAACGGCACCGGAGTCTCAAGTTGCATTGAGAATTCACCAGTAACAATGTGCTAACCCATACTAAATCATTAATATAAAATTTGGAATATCGCTCGCAGACGTATCTGCTTGTTTAAAAAATTGATTCAGTGGACATTAGTTAAAAATTCTGGCTCTCTTCGATATCATACCTTTTTATAACCGAGAATGACCCGATCACATTGTGCGCGGAGGCAGAGATAGAGAGAACGTGAAACGAGTCACAGACACAGAATAACTAATAGTACTACCGTACAGAAAATTCACCCCTTCACAAAAGTCAGGTTTAGGTATAAAATTACACCTATATCGCCGCCTGCAAGCAAAATTGAAACTTATAACCGCGCACGAACCGTGAATCTCCTTTGCGCGCCGCAGTTTTATGACCGAGCTGTGAGTGTCGGCACGGGGTTATCACTTGACAAGTTTTTATACCTATACCCACTGATTTATTGTTTTTAAGATAAATATGTAGGAATTACAAACGTTGATTATGTAAACATACATGTTTTATCCGAAAATAGCATGTCTGATTCTCGCGGAGTAAGTTTCGAAGCCATTGTGTATTTTCAATTTTGCGCGACCGCCACGTGACACGACTATCGTGCACGCCGAGCGGCAGCCCACTGCTATTGGCTAGGTGCGAAGTCGGTGGAGGGGGAAGTGGCGCTGATCGTCACAAACACAGGTAATCTTATGGAATGTCCGCCATGAATACTAGCGGCAGCCGCTTGAACTAATTTTACTCCATAAGATTTAACGTAGAAAGTCCGCCAAAATGACGGCAGCACCAGTCGTGCACCTAGCGAATACGCCTGTCTGATGGGCGCGCCGGCCAAATGTACCTAAACTGCGGAGTGACACCCCCCTGTCACAGATAATACAAATATAACAAAATGCATTAATTTTATTTTATTCCTCATGTCGGCAATGCTGGCAACACAAATGAAAACTATAATTTGCCTTGGAAAGTGTACATTTGTGGGTGGCTAGAGGATAGAAATGAAGGATCACATGTACGCTGGATGGCCGTAGCATATGCGCTAAGCTTTCCGAAGAGCGGCCTTGGAATCTAATATGGCGGCCTAGACGAGATTTTGTTCTACTTTTTGCAACCGCTCGTGGTTCGTGTCAAATATACCTAAATAGCTGACGGGCCTATGTACGGATGCTGACTGTCTAATATTACGTTTTATGTCAGAAACAAAAATGTCACTCATACGCCAAGGTCACGGGTGCAACTGGCGCAAGCCAGCTATATGTAAACCACTTGGAAGTGTGAAGGTCACTTTGACAGAGCACAGTCACGCTCCGTGATTGTTACACCATGTAGGGTTCTAGCTAAATTGGAAATTCCATAGCGTAAGTATGGAACAAGCTATTTAGCTAGTACCCTAAATGGCATAACAATCCCGTGAGGTGACTGTACGTTCATTTGATTAAAAATTGTAATATACTCTACACTTTTTCAGATTTGGGAATTCTTATGCAAGTTCTACTCAATATCACGAGCTTTTTCGATCCTGATAGGAGAAAAAATGTCCCAATTTTTTTTTTTCCTTCCGTTCCTATTCTTCATAGACTTTGTATGACGGTAACGGACTGGAAATAACGAGGGAAGTGTTTTCCGTTAGGCCCTTTGAAATCCTTCTGAGTATATTTTACTTATATTTATTTTTCTGTGTAATTCCTATTTTCTGCACAGATAAGAAATGCAGCGATTACTGCAAGCAACCGCTGCCCCAGTCCGAGAGCGACCCGCTGAGACTGTATAGCGACCAGCCTCTACCTCCTAGTATGGTAAGTTAAACTATATCCCTCCGCGTACCCTACTCTCTTGGTGTATTCCTATTAGTCCCCGCCTCACTTGCGTCTCGTTCGCACTAATTGTGCAGAGTCTGAGCGAATTGAATGCGCGAATGACACCTAACTGATGTGATTCCAATATTATTTAAATATCGGTTTGATGTGAGTGCACGTTCGAATCGGCCTGTAGGGGTACTGTTATCTCCATCGACAGTATCCAGTAATGGTGATTATGTGATTCGCAGTAGTCAGGCTAAGCCGATTTGTGGAGGTGGAAATTGTTCCCACTATCATTGTTACAGAAGATTTGAAAGCGGTTGTGAAGTAGGTACGTTACGTACAGAGGATTGTAGATAGGTGCTCATAGAGAAGTGCAATTGTAATTAGTGGTTTAATGTAACGGCATCAAAAACCGTATTTAAAACGAAATTTGGTGTATTTAGAGATATTTCACTGATAGATTTAAATTGTTTACCGCTTTCGCGTTAAAAGTTGAAAGTCATATTATTCGTATAATATGATGTTTTCGACCTGATATGTTTTTTTTTGTATTTTTGTAGTTTTGTATCTTTTTTAGTGTATATAGGTAATATACTTAATTCCATCACAGTGTTCCACGCTTAGATCATTAATAACTGGATCATTTTCTGTGCAAAACAGTCTGCCGATTTTTGCGGGGGAGGGGCACGTCAAATGTATGGCAATTTGTACGTAATGTCAGTCCATACAAAAGTATGCACAATTGTGTATATTTCGGCAAAGGGGTATGCTCTTAAAGGCGACTTATTAAATGCTCTCTAAGGTTCCACGACACTCACGCTTTTATTTACCTTTACAGAAAATTTTAGTTTGAAAAAATTCCATAACCCACTACTACTACTCTCAGAACTATCATAGCACAGCTCCATTATAAAACTCGCTGTCATGCGTCAGGGCACCGCCATTTCTCAACGTCGGCAACGCAGACAGCCCAAGTTATTTGCCATCGCACGGAACCATGTAGACTGAATGGATTCATAATTTATGCAGCACTCATATCCGACTTCGTGGAAATGGGGGACAATCAATTTATGTTTGTGTGTGAAAAATTGGTTGAAGGAACTTTTATCTTTAAACTTGATAACGTGATAACCTCTTTGTCCAGGTTAGGTTGATATACATAAATAATAATATTTATGTATATCAACCTAACCTACTCGCGTCGAATGATGGTCCCGTTGACAGTTAATTAGTGTTCCGTACAAAACTTTTTTCACGGAACACTTTTCTCGGAAATTGTTTGACGTAGATACCTAAAATTTGGATGGAAATTTTTTTGGAAGTTTGGCGTGTTAATTTATTTAGAATTTATCCGTGGACGTTTTCTAAAATAAATATTGAAAACATGATTCTTTTAAATCTGGACATTTGGCTCATTCTATTCAGAATTGACAGCATTTTCCATCCTACCATTAGAAAAAGAATTCCCAAAATATCCAACATTCAATAATGGGCGCCTAATAATGGAATTTATATTATTATGAATTTTTTGAATAAGTTATTACGGATATCCAAGTCTGGTTATAGTGGTTATGCTGGTATTTCCTAATACCCCTGCTACACACTCGTCGAGTGGCATGGGAAGTAGCGAGGAAAGTATGCAGACACGTAGTGTCGGAACGTTACATCATGCCGCACGTCATGTTCCTCGTCATGCCCACCGCTCCCTATTTTGACTCTTACCGTTCCCTCTTCTTACTATATTTGCTGTGACTTATTTCTCAATGGTGATTTTTAGGGTTCCGTACCCAAAGGGTAAAAAACGGGACCCTATTACTAAGACATCGCTGTCCGTCCGTCCGTCCGTCCGTCTGTCACCAGGCTGTATCTCATGAACCGCGATAGTTGAAATTTTCACAAATGATGTATCTCTGTTGCCGCTATAACAACAAATACTAAAAATAAAATAAAATAAACATTTAAGGGGGGCTCCCATACAACAAACGCGATTTTTTTGCTCTATTTTTTGTTGATGGTGCGGAACCCTCCGTGCGCGAGTCCAACTCGCACTTGGCCGGTTTTTAGTAAAAAGACATGTCAAGATCGCTTACCTTCTGTCTAATACTAAAAAAAACGAACTATAGTGCGGATAGTCGCAATTAAATGCGCGAGTAGAGTAGTGTGTGGCCAGAGAGAGAGAGAGGGCAACATCGCGGCAGTGCGAGGAGCATAGTGTGGAGGGATTTTAAGGCTTGATAACGAATGAGATTTACAGGCATTTGAATATATTTGCATGGACAGAGAGGCTTTCTTCGCGGGTGGTTTACACGGAATGAAATTTTAAGTTTCGCGCTTTAAGTTAAGCAAATGTTTTCAAAATGTCGGTTTATTTTGTTTCAAAAGCATTATATTAGCCTTTGTTTAATAAAGATGACGTTCGGATGGCTACTGCAGCTGGGTAAATTTTTGAAGAGGGTGTTTTTTCGACATTTGTATGGCAATTTTTTATATTTGGAAAATTTGATTTATAATCATCGATTTAGGAAGGATTCTTAACAACAAAAAATATACTGTACGTGGCACCACTCTACTTTTTATAGTTTGCTAGATATGGATGTTTGAAGATCGACATTTGTATGGCACTATTTAGCAATTTTTAAGGCGCTTTAGATGTCTAAAGCGCCTACAAATACATGTGTATTTGGCATATTTTCGACATTGTATGGCAGTATCAAAATGTTTATGTCACTATTTATTAATTTTGTGGCATTTGTAAGACCCTGAGGACATTTGTATGACGCCTTTTCGACATTTGTATGGCACTATGTCGACATTTGTATGCCACAATCGACATCTGTACGGTCAAAATAGCCGTACAAATCTCGCCATACAAATGTCGCCAATAATATTTTTTGGCGAAATTTCTTACACCATATAACCGATTCACTTATTTATTTTAACATTATATTTGCAACTATTATTATGAAATACACATTTTTATTTCGACTGTGTACCAACATATGAAGCGTCCATACAAATGTCATTGTAGTCGTACCAAAATATATTGAAAGAGATTATTACATAAATAAAACTGTTTCCGCGTGCATACTTAATGGTGAAAGACGCCCAACTAACCGCACTATTGCGTCGTAAAGTTAATTTAATCGTTATTCAATAGACAAAGAAGATTTTGGGGGGTATCTTTAAGTCATAACAAAACAAGTGCCGCGCGGGACAACGATAAAAAGGCTTCTCTTGTTTTATTAAATAACGCATTAAATTGTCGAAATTACTAAATACTCATTCTCTAGAAAATGCTCTTTATAAAAATATAAAGCTATTCACAATACGTTGCCTACATCCAAAGTTATGATTTTTTAAATTGGGCAATGCCGCCACTGGGACACGCGAAAAACGGCAAATTTCGCCGTTTTTGGACCTTCAAATGCGATTTTGTCAGAAACAAATAATATTGAAGGTACAGTTGTACATTATTTTTAAAGTGAATGAAAATTATATACATATCTAGTGTTTAAGTCGTATGGACTTCGAGTTTTAGCTGTGGGACAGCAAAAAATGCCTATTTGAAAATTGACCCATCTGCATTACTGTTGCGGCGTCGTTGTTGCCGACGCTGAATCTGTCAATTTCCTTGATAAAAAGAGTGATGGAATGAACGTCATAATCTCGACAGTAATTTCGTTGTAAACGACATTCATTGTATCAAGGAAATTGACAGATACAGCTGCGGCAACAATGACGCTGCAAAAGTAATGCAGCTGCTGTTTTTTCTTCTATTAGGACCGAAAGAGCTCGTGATTTTGACTAGAGTAGAAAGATCATATACATTCCTAAATTTAAGAAAAAAGTGTAGTGTAGGTACAAAATGAATTAAAATGGCCCTTATATCCTATTGAAGTATTAACCCATTGAAATTATATTATTGAGCAACAAGGCTCGGAAAAACGCCCGTCATTTTGAAAACATTACCCTGTTCCGTACAACACAGACTTCCTTGTACCAATGTCAACCATTAAATATGCCCCAATGACATCCGTAGAGCGTAAACGAATGTTTTCGACTCGTTAATGGATCCTAAATTATGATTTGTTTTTAAAATGACGGTCGGTTTTCCGGGCCTTGTTGAGCAACTACGCCAGTGTAGCTCCAGCATTATGCACATTTAAATTCCAGTGCACTAGAAATCTAAAATGATTTTTGTACGACGCCGAAATGCTTTGTGGCGTGGAATTCCGTACGCTGCGGATTCTCACCCGAATTGTTTAAACAGTTTTGTTGGGCGCAATGCAAGTCTTCTGACATACAAAACTGTGGTGTAAATCTGTATTCGAAATATGCTATGCTAATTCAAATGAAAGCGTGCGTGGACATAGTGCTTATGTATTTTCTAAAGAAAGATGTAAAGATATATTATAATTGAAACTCAAACTCGAAGTAGGATTTATTTATTTAGTCTGTCTGATACTTATAATACGATCGATCGCGCTGATTGGTGCGCGCAAAATAAATAAATGGACTCCGAGTCTCGCTCACAAATTATTAGTGCGCGCGAAAGGCATTGAAAGTAGTGTCAATTCATAACGATATCGTAATTTTTACAAGACTTAAATCAGAATACCATTCGGATTATCTCTTATCTTCTCAAAAATCCACTATTTTTAAACATTGAAATTTCAATCCTGGTAAAAATAGATTTCACCTTTAATTCAAATATTACTCATACATTTTGAATAAAAATATCGGTCGTTTTTTTTTACAGTAATAGATTTTAATAGGATCCGGCGTTCTACGGGATTAACGATTAATAAATTAACATTTTTCTGAGCGTTTCCGCCCACTATGAAAAACAAAATATATTGTATCGGGCGGGCCCTAATTGGGACAGCGTAATGAAACAGCTTTCGCGGCGTTATGTTTTTCTTTGTGTTGAACACGTCTTTATTAATAGTTTCCGTACAGTCAGAACTGTCAGAAAAACAAGTAGCTACAACCGAAATACTTAATGCAGTTGCCAAAAAATATGGCAATCTTTGAACGGATTCGAAACCTGAATAAACAACTTTCGCGCGATAGAAAAAAACACGAACATAGGTCTAAAACGCACCATTACCTAGGGGCTGTTCATAAATTACGTCATCGATTTTTGACGTTTTTTTACCCCCCCCCCCTAAAATCACCCCTTTCCCTAATTTGAAATGACGTAATTTATGAATAGCCCCTACGGTAAATTAATGCAAACAATTTTACTTATTATTTGCATGTTCCCTTCTACATCCGCTGCTGACTGTACAATTCGTTTATGCTCTTATAATTTGCCTGTCGAGAGAACCCTAATTTGTTTCTGCGATATCACCATCGTTTATCATATTCCGCCCTTTTATCCTATTTAGGAAATAAGTAGTGATAATTTCAAATGAAGGGTATAGGGGCCCAATTCGGATTTTGAACTAGACATCTATTAGACATCACCTAGATACGATAACGATAATTTTAAGATCTAGCCTGTCAAATTTGACATTTCCGCGATTCTGAAGATACTCTTGAACGATTTCCACAACATATTATTACGATATTTTAACGTAAAAGGGACATTTTTGCCCGAATTGAGCTGCAAAAGAGAATTAGTTGAAATGTAAACTACAACGTATCTAGTACATATCGTATCGTTCTCTAGTCTAGAACGGATCTTGTTTTCCGAATACCGCGGTAGGTCAAACTCAACTTAGATTGTTCGCAAAGTGTTTGTATTGCCATTAGGAATAAAAAAATTGGTACACGAAAAAAAACAAATATTTTTTAGTAAAAATCTTTCCACAAAACTTTTTAGATTACAGATAAAGATACCTAGTTTTTTTTCCACACATAACAATCCGCTTATGGACGTCTAATAAAGCTAGGTATAAGATTAAAGCCAGAATCCCACTGCAGCGCACGGTCGAGCTACGCACGTGGATATAAAACGCTTCAAACTTAGGGCTCCCGGTATCCGTGTTACACGCCGAAACGAATACCCGTGTTCTTAAGCCCGGCGGTGCTAAGAACACGGTTGACACGGAACCGCCGGGATCCGGATACGTCTCCAATAAACGTTCCCAAGACACGTTTCTCAGATACGTATCTCCGTTTACACGGGTACTTAACACCGGCCCGAACGGATCCGAAACAGGTTGACCCAATCAATGCTCTAGGTCTGGGTATGTAAGGTCTAATATTGAATGTTGACTTCAGATGAACTCGTTTGGCGTACGATTTTTTTTAATTATTTATAACTGTGTTGATATAATATATTTAGCCAACTATACAATATATTAATCGAAGTAGGTGTCCCTATTTTTAATTTTAAACCTACTCGTCCCTAGTTTAAATTAAAACCTTCATTTTTTTACTATTATTGCTTTTAAGTAGAGATGCCACGAATATTCGGCAACTATTCGGTATTCGGCCACTTTGCCGAATATTCGGTATTCGGCCGAATATTGCCTACTATTCGGCCGAATACCGAATATCTGTTGCCCCTAACTAAAAAGAAAAATTACACAAAAAAATACCAAAAATTAGGTATGTAGTATACTTAATATTTAAAAAGTATTATTGGAAAGTTGTTAAAAAGGAAGACCCTTTTTTAAGCATTTGTTGATCATGGAATATTTTTTATTTTATCATGGGTCTGATTTGATTGACTCTATTTATTAGTTCTGTTTTACAAAAAATATATCTTAGCAAACGTTGTGCTTTGTTGGCGAACAGTTTTCATAATAATTGTGACTCACAATGTTCGCATCTCATGGCCGAGAGGGTGGCCGAATATTCGGTATTCGGCCAAAACCACTATTCGGGGCATCTCTACTTTTAAGCTAACATATTCATCATTAATTACATAATTAATATAATTATATTTCAATCAAAGAAATACATTTTATACATGTATAATTGTGTACGTAAGTACAATAGAGTCCGGTTATAACGACGCCCAAGGGACCGCTGATATTACGTCGTACTAACCGGACGTCGCACTAAACGAACTGCCAATTTTAATATATTTTTTTTAATCAAAATAATGACATAATTTTGTATTTATTAATACTTATGCGACAGTCAACGAAAAAAATAAATTCATTTACGTTAGTATTACAACACTTTGTCTTAAATGCAGAGACTTGTGTGTTTAGAAGAAGCCACTTTTGTAGGTTCGCGTACTCACTCATCATCCGCAAATTACTCGAATCCCGTAAAATAAAAAGTCATAATTTTTAGGGATCTAATCAAGGTGACAATCGTACATCGACAGTCAAAAAATAAATAAGTATTTTGTCAAACATTTCAATGTTGACTCAAGCCTTTATCGCGGACTGTTTACTTTTGTTTCAACAAGCAACCTGTACTCAATTGAGACAATTCTTACAAACCCAAACTCAATTAGGATGCGTTGTTTTATCAAACAGTTCCTAATATGGCCACCTCCAGCTCGAAGGTACCAAAATATTGCATTGTCACCCAACTTACATAATTATGCATGTGAAGTTTAAGCTCAATTGAATAATGCGAATTGTGTTTTATTTAGTTTGCAAGATTACGAAAAGTCACAGTTTTTCATCTTGCTGCGTATAGGCAAAGGGGGGAGGGGAGTTGGGTGCGCGGGACAGAGTAAGCTTCTTACCAACAATTTATTTGTAAAAATTACATCGCTCGTCGTTGTAACCGGACTTGACGGACGGATTTTGTGTCAATTTCCGTCGTTAAAAGCGGTCGGTCGTTATAAGCGGAGCCGTAATAAACGGTTGTACTTTCATAGTAGCTCATACTAAAACCAAACAAGTGCTTACCCACGACCCACGACCCAAAAAAAGTACACACAAGCGGCATTCGAAACGAAGGATTTCACGCGAGAACCTTAAAAAAATAAAAACCCATGCTACTTTGGTTACCTAGCGATTACCTATATTGTTAAGAACATTAAGATAGATCTCAAAATTGGTAATCATTCATGTTCACTTGGGTCACTTTCACACGAGTGTTCAGGTAATAAATGCCGGCCGCTGGTGTTCCATTCATTAGAACGTGTTGTTTTCCAATACCCTTTTGTCTGATATCGCCGAAAACAAGTTGGTTCCCAAACGATTATCAGAACTGCCACAACCAATTATAAGCTTTATGTCGGTGTAATAAGGTGAACACGTCTACATAAGAAATTGTAACAAATGCAGCGGCAGGTTCACATGATTATTTATCAATTTTTACAAGGTTTACTATAATACTTAATACCTAGATGCCTGGCTTTCGTAAGTTAAAAAATAATACGATTAAAAAATATACATTTCTTATTGACAGAATATTTATTCGATAAAATATACCTAGTCGAGAAAACTCACACATACATTGTAGGTAATATCAGTAATATGATTGACAATTGATTGAATTTTAATTATAATTATACTTATAGGACTTATATCTACAGATTATTAAAAATATAAGAGCTGTTTAATAATGTGCAATTGGTAAGAATATTGTATGTATACCTACCAGATCATGCATGGCCAGTTTTTATCGTACAGTCTTCTCTTTATACTCTTTATTGCTTTTATTTTTTATTACTAGCACTTTATATTTATTGCTTTCAATTTATATAATAAACCATAAAGTATTAGTATTTGAAGTCTTATACAAAATACTAATTTGATAGTAGCATGTAGGTATACCTACTGTATTTCTAATTTTCTACTCGTATTGCAACATTGCAAGCAAAAACTACCTGCTCAGAAAAGGGTTTTGTAAACCGTTTATTGAATTTCGACTCTATGAACCACGAAATAAGGTTAAATATGACAGAAACTCCTCATGAATCTTTTGCCTATTCATTTGTAGCTCTTAAGTACCTACGCCGGTTCGTTCCTTCGCTACTCGTCAAGGACGTCTCCGGAGCCACGGGTAAATAAGATCCGTTTCTTCGAATACCCGTTTATCCGTGGGAACGGATCTTAATTACACGTTTCTTAATTACACGTGCGGAACGGGCCAGAAAACCGTGTACGTGTTATTCGAAAACGGGTATTCGAAACGTGTAAACGAAACACGGACTCGACCGCGAGCCCTACTTCAAACGCTTCGGGTCACGCATGGAGCACTTGTTGCCTGTTCCGAAGTTCCACCCACGCACACGCTAGCGCGCGTGGCAGGCAAAGCCCCACTGCGGCCCACGCTGTCCACGCTACAGATGAATGCCGGATAGATACGGATGGTGTAATGATGTAATAATGTAGCTCATATTATGAGCTAACGTACGCAGTATGCCCGTGGGTTGTACAAGAAAGGTGGCCCTAACTGCGTCGCACCCCTCTAGCGTTACGTTTAAGTAATCCTTCCTCTGTCTATCTACTCTGTGCCTATAAGGGACGGCACAGTCGGGTTGCAGTCCGTCTTTATTGGCCCTAAGAACTTTAGCAGTATTATAACTAAACTGTCAGGAAATAATGTGAAATTGCCCACTAATTGCTACCGCGGTCAGTTGTCAAAGACAGATAAAGGAACAAAAAATATAAGAAAGCTTTCTGCGAATAAAAGGAGCTTTCAGATTCTATTTAATGTGGGCGTGCAGGTAATAAGTGTAATAACTGTCTGCGAGTGACGTGAATAAGAATAAAAGTTATTTTAATGAATTAAAATAGGTTCTTAATTAGCTGGCTAATTAAAAAATTGTGATTTTAATGTAACATTTTTATAACTGATAATTACTTTATTAATTACACTTACTGTAATTTTCCAAGCTATGTATTGTAGGTGATGACTGACAGGTATTACCTATATATTAGTAAACACACGTACTATGTTATATTAGTTTTGGTCGAGATTCTAATCTTAACCTGTCAGTTACACTATTCACGTTAGTACCTTGTCGCTCCAAAAGTCATTAATGAGCTCCTAAGATAACGTAAGCTATTAAGGCCACCCGTTGCCAACGTGTGTATTTTATGACGTTAAATATAAGCCTTTGATTACCTATTATCCTGGAGCGGTTGCTTCGTCCTTATTGAGCGATCCGATCAAAAACTTAGAAGCCTTTTATTTAACTTGTTTGTTTCTTAAAAATAATCTTATTTATAATTAACTAATTATGTATGATATTCACAACGCAAAATGCAAATCAGTAACATGTTTCGTTCCAAACATATTTACCAAGGATGATATCCGCAATAGGCTTTTTCATTAATAATAATAACTTAAGTTAAATAACCGTGACAAATAGTAGGTACCCTACTCAAATATCCCCATCACACTGGTCGCTTTATGTAATTAACATATTTGCAGTCTTCACAGAGCATATCGGTGGTGAACCGCGGCGTCACCGCCCGCAGCGCTGACATCGCCTCAGCGAGGTTCCGGCCAGAGGTGGTCACCACCAGCAGGCGGGTGAAGGAGAGTTGCATCTAGGGAACAGACTCCGTCCGGGTAAGAGGGCCTGAGATACGGGTGTAGCAAGAGTTACAGTGTATTAACATTATATTTCAAAAATATATTAATATTATTTCTCACGTATTATTAACGCTAGACATGTTTCAGTAAAGGAGGTACATTCGGTGTTCCTAGAAGAAGATCCTCAAAAGTTGGTTCGAAACATGTCGAGAGTTTGTTCGATTTAATAATACCTACGTGAGGTTTAAAATAATGTTAATATGTTCGAGTCTCACGGCAGTTTTATAGTTTATAAGAGTGACAGTGATTAGTCGTAAGTAAATAAACACGGTATCATATCGCAACTTCAAAACAAGTTTGCCCGATGTTTTATTTGTCGAATTTTCATTTGACCGAACGTGTCTTTTTCCATAAACGTAAAAAAAATTGAACCTTTAAAAAAGGCATCATATGTGTTTGTGTATTCCCATCTGTCCCCGGCGGGAACAGATGGAAATTTCTGTTCTAGTTATCCCAGCAATTATAATAATTTATTGCCATCTTGTGAAACGTGACGTCAATAGTGTTCAAACGCTCAAACTGTGCAATTATTTGTTAAATTATACAGTTAAGAATTTAGGGCGTCAGCTAGCTGGCGCGGTTGCACGGAGCGGGTGAGCGGGTTAATGAAAAAGATGTACATAGTATGAGCAAACTCTAACTGGCGCGAACGCGTGCAACGGGATTTTACAGTTGGCACCCGCGTGCGTGCGACCGCTCCGTGCACCCGCGCAAACTAGCGGAGTGCCCCCCTGAGAGTGTTATGAATGAGGTCGGAAATTTTTGTGTCGACTTTTTGCATGAATTTTGAAATTTTGTGGTACCTAATATGTAAGAAGCTGTGTACAAATTGAAGTTTAGTAATTGTATAGGTGTAAATTTTATCATAAATTTTATTATCATGTTTCAAGCTGTTTTTGTATGTAGGTACCTACCTAATTTAATTTCGGTGAAACATTACATTCTATAAATATATCGGGTCTGTAGAGTCCCCATCAGATATATCAAGGCGGCCAAGTTGTTCAGAAATATCTGAACAATGCCTCTATCAATCCGTCCTTTAGGCCAGCAACGCACTTGCAAACTCTCTGGTGTTACGGGTTCCATGGGCGACGGTTATTGCTTACCTGCTACCTACTTATATCATAATTTTATATATATTATACGTTGGTTTTCCGAATAAAAGTTTTGTGATTTTTATGTTGGTTGCGAAATGAAACTTACACAAAATGAATAGAAGACCTGTCGATTTGTCCGCCATTTGAAAAAAAATGGTTTAAGTTGCTAGAAATATTTAATTAAAACAGCATGAATCATGTTGAGGGCTTAGTAAAAAATCAGAAGTTAGAAATTGACTTGTACAAAACAAAATGACAAAATCGCCAGAGAATTGTAAAACATGGTTTTAAAAAACGAAAGATTTCTGATTAAATTAAATACTGTGAGGTAAGTAACTGAACAAGATTTTCAACTTTCAGTACAGTTTTACTATTACTATTTTTACTTAGCATACACTCACTCAGCTCCAAGTCGAAACTTTGTTCGAACGCGCTGGAAAAAGTATTAAACATAGTTTAAAATTGATTGCCTTCCTTATATGTTTTAAACTGTTGGTAAATTATGTAGGTATTTTGGCACCAATCATGATTCATGAGACATTTGAAAGGAAATTTGGAGTGTTTTTGATATTTCAATGTTAGGTACCTGTAAAATCTTTACAGCTTAAACGCGTTAACAGGTTAATGTTCTATGTATCTTTTATATTTTCGACATTTTAATGAAAGATACCTACAGCAATTGGTTTCAACATAATTAACAAATGAATTGTACTGTTTTGTTTCCTCCATTCATGGACAGTATTGCGCCATTTCTTTTAAATAAAACGGACAGAAATTGTATTAATGAAACGTCAATATTTAGCAGCTCTAAGACTTGTTTATACTAAAATGTTGCTAAATCACATTTACAATCGGGTCTAACGCGAATTTATTGTGTTACCTTTATTTACCGACGTTTCGACACAGGTTTCACCGGTCACGGTCGCGGCTAACTCACAAAATAAATTCGCTTTAGATCCGATTGTAAATAAATATGATTTAATATGTGTTCAAAACCCGAAAGTTTTAAATATAAAAATGTTTTGCTAGTTTTTAAAAATTAATAGTAAATACCTACTTAGTTTATAGGATTTGTGGTTCACGTCTCATTAAATTATTGATGCCTCTGCCTCGTACATTTTAGGGGTGTTTACTATAATTTGCGAGTAGAATAATGTCCAATTAAATTTCCATCGTTTGTATTTCTTCTTCATTTCGTATTAAAAACTCGACCTTAATAAAGATGTTTACAAGGTTGAATTTCAAACCGTTTAAAACAAACAGACATATTTTAATATAATTAGAATGGCTTTATTAGCACAGCTTTCATGTAACAGGAGACGTTTGTGAGATAAATAGGTATTCATAAATTTGTCTGAAGGTTAATGAACAATGACATTTGAACAAACAAAATGTCATTTTACAATTCACGTGTTTTGCCATGTCTTACATTTATAAATAAACATAAGAGTTGTTTTGCAAAAATCGGAAGCTTTTAGGGACATTAGACAAAATTTTGGACCGCACAACTGTATGGTAACAGTCTATTGCTCAAACTATCTCCATGCCAAATTTCATCTAAATCGGCACAGGTTTAAACGAGCCAGACAGACATACAGAGGTACTTTTGCACTTATAATATTACTAGCGACCAGCCCCAGTATCGCACGGATTACACAAAGCCTTAAAAAATTATACACCTAAACCTTCCTCAAGAAACACTCTATTGATAGGTGAAAACCGCATGAATAGCCGTTCGGTAGTTTATGAGTTTATCGCGAACACGTCCATACAGACAGACGCGGCGGGGGACTTTGTTTTATACGGTGTTAGTGATATTAGTAGAGAATTACTTTTCATTTGCGTTTAATGCGTACATTTTACGACGCAAACCAAACACCTCTAGGTACCTACTTACTTAGATTTTCCTCAGCAGTATGAGTCATCACATTACTGCTTTGATGTCTCTTTGCCAAGATGAGACGACGCATCAAATAAGGGCTCATTTAGACGGCGCGCGAACTCGTATACGATTTTAGTTACATTGCGGACCATTGAGGTGACATCAAATTTAGCCGACCGATCAAATAACGCAATGTAATGAAACTCGCATGGGGGCTATTCATAAATTACGTCATTTCAAATGGGGGGGGGGGGTCTGGACATCGGTTTATGGTAGCATGACGTAGGAGGAATCGGAGTCACTTGAAGCATGATTTTTGGATGATTTTAGGGAGGGGGGTCAAAAATCGTCAAAAATAGATGACGTAATTTATGAACAGCCCCATGCGAGTTCTCGCACCGTCTAAATGAGCCCTTATGCCATACCTGTCGCGTCGAATAATGGTCCGCATGACAGTTCCTTAAAGTCGCTTTTGGTTGAATAAATATGAATAATAGTAAAGAAATAGGTTTCTACCGTATTATCATTACCGACTTAAACACTTACCTGCATTTATTTTATAATTAGCGACCCGCCCCGGCTTTGCACGGATTAACAAAACACAAACCTTCCTCAAGAATCACTCTATCGATAGGTGAAAACCGCATGAAAGTTTTTGAGTTTATCGCGAACATACAAACGCACAAAAACAGACAGACGCGGCGGGGGACTGTTTTAAAGTGTAGTAAATTAATTAATTTGTTAAGCTTAGTAAAAAACGTATGCAAACATTTTACGTGACAGCTACTACGCCATGTTAAAATAATTTAAATTTCTATTTGCAACAAGTAAAAAACACTTCAAAAGTTAAATTTACGCTCAGCCCAAATGCAGTCAGCATTTGATAAAATAGAGTTTAATTTAGTTTAAAATTAATATTTTTTTACACTTTGCTTAGACTGAAGTTATTTACGAACATAACTGATGTTTTCGGAGTTTAACTTGTTTGAAGAAAATCGAGTGAAAAGTTAAATAAAAGTTGTGAAATAGTATTGAAGTAAGTCAATATTTTCACAATGTTTTACACACAGCGTACTATATAAAGCTTGCTACGGTTTTCTGTTGTTTTGTTTCTGATTCTGTTTGGTTGCCGACCGCAACCTCAGAAATACAAAAACATAATATCGTTCAAATAACTCTCATTCTAAGCTAAAAAAATTTTTACAGTACATATGGGGCTACTTTTCCGCACTAGTGCGTTAAATAGCACTTTTTGTGCGTATGTCGAAACTTTAAAGTGCCATATGTACTGTAAAACGTTGTTCGATAGACGTGCGAATAGGTAATTCGCAACTCGTGTCGATTTAAAACACTCCCTTCGGTCGTGTTTTAATTTATCGCCACTCGTTTCGAATTTCCTCTTTTTCGCACTTGTATCGAAAATAACTAATTTGTACCCTTGTAACCGTTATTATTTCAATAATGGTAAGGAGCAGGTCTTACGTAAGAAAAAAAAAAACTTTTATTAGGGGGTATAATTCTGAATACAACAGAATATCAATGAGGTTATTTGGTACTTATATCAAAAGTAAGGACGCTAAGCACGAATAATTTGATACATTGACCCGCCATTTCCTATTCTCTATTGTGTATCCTCTATTGCACGAGCATAATTAATTATACATATTGCTGCCCCATTGTCACTGGCCGGCATCATCGGCGGGACAGCAATATAATAGTATTTAATTACTAGCGACCCGCCCCGGCTTCGCACGGGTTAACAAATTATACTTAAACCTTCCTCTTGAATCAATCTATCTATTAAAAAAACCGCATCAAAATCCGTGACGTAGTTTTAAATATCTAAGCATCTGCTAAGCATACATAGGGACAGACAGCGGGAAGCGACTTTGTTTTATACTATGTAGTGATGCGCGTGCAATAGAGATATGGTGTGGCGGGTCAATCTACAAAATTCTTCGTGCTTAGCGTTCTTACTTTAGCTATTATTTTTATTCCATTTCAGCTCTGTACATTTTTTTCTACTACAATGACAAAAAAAGAACAAAAAGATTACAGTTCAATATGAGGTTGATAAAATGTTATTTACTTCAATGGTAAAATTAATATTAATAAGATAGTTGTAACATACTAAATTGAACTATAAATGTTAAAAATTCTTGTTGTAGTTAAGTGAAATGGTAAGGTTAAAGTTAAGAATCGACTGACTGTATGTTTAGTGATATTAAGGTCAATGTGATTGTTTAAATAAAATTATTAATATGTGATTCGTTTTATTCTCATTTGTGACTTTTGTTTTATCTGTGCCTACAATACAATACCTACATCTGCGTCATTTTCCGTTTCATTATTAAGCTATCGCTGCCAAAATCGAGTGACAAATCATGGAGTGTCACTAGAAATGTCATATCTTCAAGATTTTTAAGTTAATGGCGTCTCTTCCACGATCTGTCACTGCAAAGCCTGTGCATAGTTAGCGTGGTCCATTTCTAGCTCAACATTGAGTATTTCAGTAACCAAAAACCGCCTGTATAAAGTAATAGGCATTTTTAATCGTAGGTATAATTAGATTTTGTGAAATATCAATTTAATTTTCGTATTGTATTCCTTAATTTATTAGCTAAAACTTGTGAGTGATTATAATTACGAATACAAAAGAAAAACAAAAGAGGCACGATTATATTAATCATTTTGAACGAGACGTTTTTGACATGGAATTTAAAATTAATCCTGTTATTAAAGTATTAAGGTTTACATTACATTGAACAGAAATGAAAAGAGTTTTTGATCCAGTTATTTTACAAAACCCTTTATAGTCTTACCCTTTGACTGCCAAAAAGGATCACAGACGCGCGCGTTTACAGGAGGCAATTAAAATTTACATTGTGACATCAAAATGATATCAGTTGCCTGTGCTCGCGCCAATACCTAATACGTATCATGTACGAGCAAGTAAGACGTCATTTGTTGTATATTCAGGCCAATTTAGTTTTTATTTTGTACTAGTGACCCGCCCCGGCTTTGCACGGTTTAACAAATTATACATAAACCTTCCTCTTGAATCACTCTATCTATTTAAATAAAACCGCATCAAAATCCGTTGCTTAGTTTTAAAGATCTAAACATACATACAGACAGACAGACAGCGGGAAGCGACTTTGTTTTTAACCCCCGACGCAAAGAGAGGGGTGTTATAAGTTTAATATACTATGTTGTACTGATGATATTTATTTTATTTAAGTAGGTTTAGTTAGGGCACACCTCGGACACTGGCGATCAAATGTATGAAACAAACGCGTTCCTACGCACACAGCCCAAGCTCATGTAGGTGAACGCGTACCATGCTTGTGTGAGTGAGATAAGACATTGTAAGGTAACTGTGAGGTAACCGAGAGCGGGTGGGCGGCACTTTCAACGGGAGGCAGGGAGTGTCCATACTGTACGCTAGTACTCTTTATTATACTGTGGTTAGGGGTCCTGTTTTGTGAATATTATGTGATCAATAAAAGCAATTTCCCTGGTAGTGCTTGGCTAATTTTGTCCAAAAGTTAGTGTTATTGAATAAAGCAAACATAAGAGATGCAGCTATCAAATATTTGATCAAACAAACACTCAAGGGAGGTAGTTCTGCCCTAAATTGCACTAAACTTCAGTCTCGCTATTCCCTCATTATAGGGGAAAGTCGGTTAAATTGTACCAGTTTTTACTTAAAAGTCAAGTACAGTTATGAAGCCAGTTACAAATGTGTTTAAGTACGCATATAAGTTCAGTATCTTGGGTAAATTAACCAGTGGATCGCCCAGAACCCAGAAGAATACATACTGATGGAGTTAGTATCACGCGTGTGATATTAGCGCGCTCCACGGGTTTAAGTAAGAAGATTAAAATTCTGTAGGTTGAAATAAATATCAAAAATATTACACCGAAATAGTTCTAACACAATTTCAAAATACTTGGTCGTTTAAATCGTACCTATGCTTAACGCATAGTACGATTTATAGGTCGTTTAATTGAAAATCTTGATGGTACGATTTACACGGCGGGACAATATAGCCGACTCTCCCCTAAGGAATAAGATTACCATGAATCTACATGAAATCGTGTGTCATCGGGGCTAGAATTACGACGTTATGAGCGTTCTCTTTGAGCGGGTTTCTCACGTCATTCTATAAAACGTATGAACCGAGATACAGAAAAAAATACGGGTTTATTAATTTGTATGAACATAATACCGGTATTCGATCTTTGAATAAAGTCATTAATCGGTGTTAATTACTTGCACGGAAGCTATTAATTAATGTCCAGGGGTGAGAAAAAATCTGTTTGGCCTTTATTAGTCTGTTTTTTAAATCTTCATTAATTTTTTTATCTTTTTAAACTTGAAAAGCAATACGTAATATCAGGGGTCCTAGCTAAGATGACAATCCTACCATCACGCTCCGCTAAATTATGACATTTAGGGTCTTAGCTAAATTGGTTATTCAATACTTGAGCTATGGAATGTCCAATTTATTCTTTATTCTTTATTTCATTGTAGCCATGTTCATAAAACTTTAGCTAGAACCCTAAAGGGCTCAACAATCACGGAGCCTATAATAATTTAAGTATCAGGATGGCAGATGCTACGAAAAATCACGTGACTATTTTGGCGTTTCCTGTCAACGAGCCCCCCAGATACAATAGGCCCCCGGCTATTATAGGTACATTTGTTTAGCTCTGCCGTGTCACGCCAAACTCCGTTAACTCGAGTTACTTACATGAGTTACGGGTAACCAGTCTAAATCGTCTTAAAAACCATTAAGTATATATCTTCTAAAAGAACATTTTGAAAATCTTAATTAGTTACTGAGAAAAGCATATGACTAACTCATGTAACTTCATTTTTTTGCCGATGGCGTCAGACACAACTCAGTTAACTTAAGTTACCGGAGTTAGGCAACTTAGGCATGACTGGCCGAGCGCTTGGTTTATACGACAACAATATTATTTCGCTTAATACGTGGCACGTCTGATCACGCGTATGTCATGTAACTTGACTTAAGTACATGACTTCGTGTGACCACTATAGTATGGAAGAGTTGGTCATGCGGAACCATTTAATTCGAATAAAATGAAAACTATTCAATAATGCGAAAAAAAAATTAAAGATCCTATTCTGTTACCATATTTCCTACATGTAGATTAGAAAAAATTAAAAAAATTACGATAAACCGTCAACGATAACAGCATTTGAATCTTTAAAACTTTAAACGTAAATATCTCGAAACTCAACTTTTAAAGTTGCACGAGATGTGCGTGACACGGCAGAGCTGGCTGCGGTGGCGTATTTTGCGAACCTGAAGTTATTGTTTATGTAGATTGTATCCTGGCAGTAAAACTAGGTACTGGGTTTATGGCGATCCACAGTACAGCAGCATGAGATGGTAAATGTGTGGTAAGAGTCCGGTAAGTTACTTGGTTTTTTGATCGGAAAGCAGGTATAATCAGTAAAAATTACTAAAAAACAGACGAAGATGACGAAACTGTAAGAGGTCCGGATTTCGGAAGGAACCCTATAAAAAATTATAAATAAATAATGCAATCGCGTAGCATAAAATGCGCAGAAAAAAGGTGCTTTTTCTGTAAGCAAGCGTTAATGAATAGAAGAATAGAAAAGAATATAATTTTCTCAAACATACTCCGAAATGTATGCGTTAATGTCACGAAATGAAGACATGAAGTTGCTCATTTATGGCTAGAAGTAATGTAATGTAGGGAATTAGTATGAAACGAACATTATTGTCCGCTGCTCTAAACTTTTTAATATTTGCTCACTAAGATTAGACTGACAAAAGAAATACCTATTACATACAGCCAACGACCACTCTCTCTGTAAGCATACTTGCGACATTAACCTTCCGTGCGAAGCCGGGGCGGGTCGCTAGTATTAACTAAAATAGTCCTCGACGTAGCTTTTGGCCTGTAAATATTTGTTGGTATTTTTTGGTATCTAAGGAAAATAACTACAAAGTAAGTATACATAACATAATAATGACGAGTTCTTCTACGCGCTAAAAATGCCGAAAGCGCTCCCAAACTTTCCTTTAAGACGTGGCTGCCACGTGGCAACAAAATCATTAACTTTTCGACTAAGAGAAAGCTCGCATCGCGCTACAAAGAGTTCAGCCAGTAAAACAGAGATGGCGCTGTTGTTAAAGTTGTTCGACGAGTTTCATTGCCATTTGATAGAGTGCTATTTTGTTAGTTGGGCTATAATTAAATTAATATACATTAAATAGGCTTTAATATGCATTAGATGGTAATAAGGAAAAATTAAGCTAATGCTTTTGTTAATTTTGTTATATCCGGAAAACTGCACGTTTAAAATAGCACGTTTCCTTTAGGTCTCCCTCGCAATCCCTAATAATTTTTGTCCTAATGTCACTTGCTCTAACCGTTTTGTCCTAATGAGGTTTTATAATGCTCAGTCCTCATAACACTCATTGCCATAGCTTAACGACTATCCTAAAACTCATTAATCCTTAACGTAGTAATTAGCAAAAAGTGTTAAGGATTTTTAAGGATTAAAACGGTTTTTACTCATAATTTGTGACCACGGACGTAATTGTCACGTTCGAAACGTCAGGGAAAATAATAAACATAAGTGTACGCGAAGTCCCGATTCAGTTATAGTATTATAAATTATAAAGAAGTAGGTAGGTAAGTATTCACTTCAGGAATGCAAAATTAGGAGAAAAAACTTTAGGAATCCTGATATAGATCCGTTACCTTTTTAGAAGCAATTTGGAGTAAAGTGGGATCTTAATTATTATTGTCCGTTTTAATGAACGGCGAGCGATGGCAACAAAGGCACCCATTAGAGTTCATTTATAAACCGTGAAATAGCCCTAATGGGGACAGACGGGTGGAATAGGGATACGGCTTAAATGAAAAGTTTTCATTTAACTTTACAAAAAACCTTGTTTCCTCGGATTGCCAAATCAATTGCAATGGCATCACCAACAAGGCTTAGTGGATCAAATACTGGGGAAAAGGCGTTTTTTTTAATAATAAGTTTCGAGATTTTTTTCCGATACTTTTCATTTCGGCTGTATAGTCACCTACAATAATAAAATATGTTACACATCAAAGGCCGCAAAAATATCTGACAAAAACTTATTTGTAGAGCCATAAGAGCGTGTCACATATTTTTGCGGCCTTAGAAGAGTTACATAATTATTGCAGGTACCACTAAACCGAATTTGAAGATTAAAATTAGATGCTCATTCGACACAACATTTAACCCTCTTTAATATTGAAATGGATAACTTTTTCCATCGGATGTGCCTAAAGTTTTCGAACTACAAGCAAAAAACTGAAAAAGAGCAAACATTTATGCACACCTTTTGGGATTGCGCAAACTCGGATTTCACGCATTTAGGACCAAATAAAGGTATGAAAACGATTTCCAGCTTGCTCGAAATTCATTCTTCAAAATTCTAATTTGATTGGTCTATTACATACTTACCTACAATAAATTATTGTATGTGCGTTAAAAGGGTTACCGACTATGAAAGAAAGACATATGAATAAGGTTGTATTCACAGTCGTTTCCATTCATTTTCACATCTAAATATGTCTAAACCGAAAATCACTATAAATACTTATAGCCAGTCAAACAACTTTGTCAGTAGAAAAAGCCGCGTAATTCAAATTTTCTATGGAACGATATAACATTTCGCGCCTACTTTGTTTTTTGCCGCTCTTTTCTACTGACGGAAATGGCTTTACAGTGTATTAAATAATATATATCCAAGCCGACAATCTCTACAAATGTATTCTCGATAACAAGAGATTAATACAACGTTCATTAACCAGCCAGTAAACTTATGCAAATCTCCGGCAATCTCGAGTGCTCGATTCCGCGAGGTATCTTAGCGATGTACTTAAAGAAATCCAATTATTCCAATTAATACAAAGGGCTTCAGGCTTGTTCGATTGTTCTATGAATAACTTTAGTCAAGTGTAATATCACTGCACCTTATAAAACACAGTCCCCCCGCCGCGTGTCTGTTTGTGCGTAAGTATGTATATGTTCGCAATATACTCAAAAACTACTGAACCGATTTTCATGCTGTTTTCACCTATCAATAGAGTGATTCTTGAGGAAGGTTTAGGGGTATAATTTGTTATGGTTTTGTGTAACCCGTCTGAAGCCGGGGCGGGTTGCTAGTAATTCAAAAGTGTCATTCTATAGAACTTGTTAACTATGTATTCCAACCGCCACGCCATATTGACACTGTCAAAAAGTATGAATTTACTAGTGACTTTTGTTTACATAGTTAACAAGTTCCATTATAGAATGACACTTTAATAAATAAATATTTTTTTAATGGCCAGATCCATACAATTCTTTCCGTACCTGCAGCGAAAGGGTTAATTTCCCGGCCTCAGGTCATGATAATGAGCGTTTTCCTGCGAAAAAGTTTCAGCTTCTGTGTCAAGGGCCGATGTTTGAAGTGCCATCTTAAACATTGATCTAAAGTGTCATTCTATGGAACTTGCTAACTATATTAACAAACCAACATATTGAAATTATCTCTGAATGATGAATTTACTAGTGACTTTTGTTTACAAAACAAGTTCCATAGAATGTCAATGCATACCGCCAGTGTGGTACAACCATTTATTACGCAATTTTCGAAATTGACTCCAATCACCATTATGAATTTTGAAAACACAAATGAAATGAACCGTTTTCATCGAAATCACCGGTTATTACCGGTTAATTGAATGAAACAATTGGAATAATTGGGTTTACCCATTTGTTGATTGATTCAGCATTTTCAATTTCCATTTTTACTCGTTCATTTGTTAGGTACCATTTGGAAATATTGCTTATTATTAGCTTCATGGGCATAGTATTTGGTGTAGTTTTGATAAAGGGGCCCACTGATTAACAGACTTAACAGTCCACCGGACGACATCGGCCTGTCAGTTGGAACAAAAAGTTGACAGATCCGAACAACTGACAGGTCGATATCGTCCGGCGGACTGGTAATCAGTGGGCCCCTTAAAATAACACAAAATTATGTGGACAGATTTCTTTTAATCCTTAGCTTAGTATTAGATTTAAAGTTAAACAATATAAATATAATTGGGTACTTATATAAAATCAGTGCATTACATTTCGAAAGATGAATATATAAATAAAATAACAACGATAAATAACAAGACAAAGAAACTACATAATTATGTACCTACTTAGGTAGAATGGCTTTTCTTGCCTCGTAGTCTTCAGTTGTAAGCCATGTAAAACTGAAAATAAACATATGTACTTATTTTTAATTATTAAAATACATTTTAATAACATATTAATAATTTATTTTAAACAACACGAGAATTAATTTCTTAAAAACACTTAGACCAGACGATATCATACAGTCAGCAGCAGAAGTAGCTAAGCGGGCCAGGTGTTCAAAATGATCTTGACGCGGCTTTATTGTTAAGAGAATAAGAGCGTGTCAATGTAATCTTGTACACTTAGCAACTTTTGCTGTTGACTGTACATTTTCATATCATCCAAAGATGTCCCAACTAATATTTGAACGATGACTAATGTTCTCTTCTCTAGCATGAATTTGTTTTTGGCAAGTAGATATAATAGGCTTTAAATAAATGTCATATACTAAGAAAAAGTGACCAAGGCCTCCAGTGTCCCAGTGTGATATAATAGGGATCAGCAGTAATTCTATTTGTTAAACATTCATTGGATATGACGGGGAATGATGTAGATGAATGGTTTTTATAGTAGCGATGGATAATTTTAGATGGAATAAAACAATGAAGGTAAGTACCTACAGTCATCATCATCATCATCATCATCATCATCATCATCATCATCATCATCATCATCATCATCATCATCATCATCAATCATCATCCTTTCCTGGCCGGTTTCGGCCACGGCGACTGGGGTTGTACTAGTTATTGAGAGCGACGATCGTGGGCTCTTAGGTGGCTGACATCTTTGCAGTGAATGCACGACCGCACTCACCGCAGGTCAGCACCCCTCCGACATAATTGTAGTTGATGACCGCAGGTGGTCGGGCCTTTAACTCGTCACGCTTTGCGTCGAGCGAGTTCCACTCGCCTCTGCTCTTAGAAGGCTTACACTTTTGTGCTCACTGTATACCTACAGTACCTAAGCTGCAAATATAGAGTTAGACCAAGACAAGTCTGCAACGATTTTGATAGCACACGCAGTGCAAGTGTTATTTTAAACGTCAAACTACTATGAAATTATGACATATAAATAACACTTGCACTGCGTATAATATTATAAAAATCATTACAGACTTTTCTTGGTCTAACTCTAACTAAAGTAAAGTAAACTGATCGAGAGGTCTGACTAATTAACAAACGTAAGGAGTTGAAAATAGAGTTCCGGTATAATATTAGTTGAAAATGGTTGAGCAATACACTTTTCGTTTGTCGCGACAGTGGCGACATCTAGTGTCAATGTCAAGTAGTGGTACTAATAAATCCGCTACTTGACGCTAGAGATCGACTACAAAAATAAGCAGTATTGTGGTAACAAGCATGCCAAGGGGATTAGCTGTCTATGTATGGTTAAGTAAAATAGAACTGACTGGTGTGACTGTGGAATGAGCTTGCCGAGATTGTCTCGAGGGTTCACAGTAAGGGGTTCTTCCAAAAAAAGTGTAGTATGTGTAGGGGTTTCTAAAGGGTCGGCAACGGATTTAACACCCCTGAGTTTTAGGCGACCATATGCTACGGTGACTGCTTATTATCGGGCAGTATGCTTGTTTGCCGACTTGGTATAAAAATTGCATAGTAAAGAAAGTTACCTGAATTACTAGAAGTAGATAGTTGCAGCTAACGTCCAGGATAGTGATCGGAACGGACAGTCCGATGGGCAAGTCTTGTCCGGCCTTAAAGCTCGTTTTCTCGGTCTTTAGACTGGTGTACCAACGAAGCAGGGTCTGGTAGGATTTTGATGATGTATCTGTAGAATAAGAAACAAAAGTGAAGATAAAATGTATCCTCTGGCTAGAGTCTAGCCACCCACATATCAAAACTAGCCAAATCAAAATCAATTTTGGTTCGTCAAAATAAAGATTCAAAATAGAATGGAATGGAAGACCTTCTTATAGGTCTCTGGGCGGCTAGAGAATAAGGGCACAAAAGAAAACAAGTACCTAAATAAATATTGTAGGACATTATTACACAAATTAACTAAGTCCCACATTACTCTCAATACGGTTTGTGTTGTGAGTACTTAGATAACGATACATATAATATTTTTTCGTATTCATAGGCCACAGACATTTGACATTATTATAATAGTAAAAGCCAACAATTTATGAATAGATTTTATTGTTAATAATGTAATGTAGGTACCAAATTTAATAAGTTAATTGAATAATTGTCATTGTACATACTGTGTATTTGACTTAATTTGAATGTTAAAAAACATGACCTGTAATATTTAAAACATTATGTATTATTAAGATTATGACTATGGCCTAATCTACATACTTAGGTACCTATGCGGAAGGATGAAAGTCATGGGACAAAAATATCAGGTTTAATTTTAGGAGAACTGTTAGAGAAATAAAAGCCAAGGAAACAAACGAAGAAAATATAAAGATCAAGATGAATATGGGATATGAGAGCTGCGATAGTGCTGAGTGAGGGATATCATATATGAAACAATTCGAAATTAGCAATCATAATAATAATATGCCCTTACCATTAGAATATCTTGGATCCAAAACCAAAGTTGAAGCCAGACGAAATCCTAGTTGCTTGCAAATCATGTCAGTCCTATACGCTGCTACACAAACTACCCACAGATAGTAAAAAGATTTTAATTGACGCCAAAGGAGGTACCCAAATAGTAAAAGAGTCTGGAAAAATAATAAGTATATTTTTATGAAAATATATAATATTGATGTCAAACTTTAGCTTTAATATAAATTGATTTGATTACTTATATTTAAAGAAGATTGATAATAAACAATAAAATACTAACAAATAGTATCTACGTACCATATCAGAATATGCAAGAACGATATTAAACCCAAATACAATGGTATTAATTAAAGTGACAAACCACATGAGGAGAATCTGCAAATAAACTTTAATAAAATACCCATGTGTATCAGTAAAGAAAGGTTAAGTAAAACTACTAAGTAGAGCTACGGAATACGTACAGTAAATTGAAATCCATCATTGAAATATGAAGATGCAATCAAGATATGTCTGTAAACAGTGCAACCGAAACTTGGATGTGAATGAATGGACTTCGCCAACCTGATGTTAATGATATTGATGAATAAAGAAATGAAGATCAATTCAGCATCATGAGCAGTAGATCCCAAACAGAATATCATCATCAGGCCTGGTCTCACTGTCAATTGCATCGCTCCACAAACATCAGCTAACAATGAAACCACTGCTGCTACTGCAGCCACATCAGCTTTTCTTTTCAATATCTTTATATAGTCATCATCTAAACCGAATTTAGTATCAAGTTTATCAACAGCAATATATTTTTTTCTTGAATACCTCGCCGCGATAGATAAAGCTATCAATTCAAATGCTTTTATACCTTGAAACACTAACATGTTAAAATTAATATCTGAATAGTAAAAAATAAAGTCATACGAAGCGGCACTGAAGACAAATATATAGATAGAATAATATAAATAGTCACAGATGGTTTTAATTGTATTATTCAGCAGGAGATATGATCTATTGATGCACAAGAAACATTCTAAGATTATTAAATTCTTGAAACAAACAATGGTATAGTTAATAACCATCGTTTAAAAAAATTGTGTATTACAAGATTGACAGAAAAAAGGACGTGTCGTCAGTACGGCTGGAAACTAAAGCCAATATCAATCTCTCGGCTAGTCATAATTGATCCCAAGCCACCATTTTGTCATTAAAAGTCTCAAGAGACTAGTAATTGATATTAAAACTTTGGTCGGCTTTAGGGATCCATATTCATCTTTATTTAGTACGACGTCTTTTGCGTCTCGTAATGTGTTAATCATACAGGATTGTGACTCTTGGAGACCCTATACATCTCTAAGGATAATTTGATAAACTATGTTATTTTTTAGTTCTGACACTTAAAGACATTTACACCTCTAAATACGTTTAGATTTTTTTCCATGTATCTGTATTGTTTTTATTTTAATATTATTATTATCGTTTTTTTTATGTAATTCGACATTAAGAGACCTTATACATCTCTAAGTAATTGTATTACGTTAGTTTGATTTGGTAGTTGTAGTTGTATTTAATAATCGTTGATGTAAAAATTATTTTGCTTGTATGTAAATTCAATGTTGACGTGTAAAAGTGCCCTTGTGGCCTATTTGCTGAATAAATGTTGAAGTTGAAGTTGAAGAAGAGCATTCTGAAACCCCTGAACGAAATGTTTGTAATGTGAGAAGAGGAAATTATAGTCATTCAATTAGAGTTTGGGTAAAAAGCTTTTTCTCACTTTACATGTAAAGCCAGCAACAAAAGTAGCTGATCGGACTACGGACTAAACTTAGATACTATTTGGAAAAGTATTTCAGGATACTTTTCGCTCAGTGTTTCTTCCAGTACTATTGATGCTAAGGAGTTTTAACTAATTTATAAATGACGGACGAAATAAAAATACTTAATTGGGCTTTTACAATATTACTTCAGTTTGAAATCTTAATAGTATTCGTCTATCAGACAATCTTGTCACGTATGAAAGGAAAAAATACGTATAAAAAAATCAAAAGCTTAACCAAAATACTCATCATAACACCCACACAAATACCAAACGCGCCAACACTTGTAACTTTACTTTCCCACCCTTGCGGCAACCCCAATTCAATTTGGCCAACTTCTAAACAAGCGTTAAGACTCATTAAGACATCGGACCGTATTATCTGGAGTGTTTGAACTGTGACGCGAGCTCGTTGTGATAAAAGTTCTGGGGGTTGGCAACAGATGGCGCTGGTTTACTAATGTTTTATCATAGCCTTTAAGGGGGAGGATAGGGTGAGAACTGAAACGGTTTTCATTAATGCGTTGAATGATATAGTTTTTTGATACTGAGTGCTGCATGCACACTTGGTGTGGCCTGGGCCCTGGAAGCCAATTAGAACGTACACTTTGACATAAAAATGAAAATATCTAAACTATGCCATTTCGTTCTCATTCGCCCGCGCCTCTAGCTTGAACACATGTACGAACAAGTACTGGCGAAATTTTCACACGCGAATGATAAATGACGTAATTTTGATATCGGGTCGTTTCGAATTGGCCTGCAGATCTGGGGGTGTGCTGCGCATTCGTTGCAGCCTGACGGCCTACCGCGAATCACGTTCGAAGTGTTGCCCCCCTGTCACACTTACGTACGAGTTTACAAACGCGACAGAGAGGCAACACGTCGAACGTGGTTCGCGGTAGGTCCTCTGGGCCCTGATATAGTTGTTAGAAAATCGTTGATAGAGAAATAACATTCGAAACTGAAATAATGTATGGAAATCACGTGACTTTTCGGAGCATCTGTCACTCCGATTCATTTTCTATTTTCGTTTAGCGTTTGTCGATGTACGATTGTGGCTAGTCCCCTGGCCTTAATAGTCTATCAAAAAAGAGTAGAAATTAAAAAGTCGCAACACTGTAGTCCCGTTTTTCTTAGATTGATTTGAAAGGGACGACACTACAGTATTGCCACTTTTTAATTTCTACTCTTTTTAAATTCTAGACTAATATGCGTGATGGCCGTGGTGGGTCTACGCGACCCGCTACCTGCGCCTCCTTTCACCCTGTGCGTAAGCGTTTTCCCCGTCTGCAAACTTGTGCCGTTGTTCAGTTTTATCTGCGCGATACATGCTGCCAGGAGACTAACATATCTATACTGCGGGGTTTGGCGAATGTAACGAAATGTAAGGACAACAATATAATTAACAGTAGGTGGGTGAATCAACTTCTTGTCACTCGTTGGTTAGGAATCCATGGTTACGGTCTCCTCAATCTTTTATCTAATTTTTTATAAAGAATACATAATTTTTTATGATTATTTTAAACATTGTCTAAAAACACTTTTTTCGTAAAACGAGATTGCTGTAAAGTATCTTACATATACGAAATTGACATATTTGGGTTCGTATTTGAAGTTTTGAAAAACATGTCTAGGATTTTAATTTTAAACTAATTAACACAAAAGTTATGGCCAGAAAACCAGTTTTTTCGGCCTAAAATTGTTCAAATTTTATGCCAAATATCTCGAAGACTATGAACTTTGAAGTAAAAATGGGATACTATATTGCTTAAAGCCGTTGCTGTCGATACGATAAACTACAAAAAACATTAGAAAACTAAGGGTTCCAGATCGAAGGTCCTTGGCGTGGGGGAGCCCCACATTATGGGTCTTGTAATTTTATATTAAAATAAACATTAAATATTTTTTGTCCTTATTTTAAATATTCTTTGACACGAAATTACTCCCAAAACGTCTTCTAAAAGCCTCTTTATATTTTCTCGTATCATCTTTCAAGTCATGGAGTATAAGTACCAGAATACATAGAGCCCTCCGACACGCCAGTCTTCTTTGTAATAGTAAGTGTTGTATTTCATCTTAGGGTTCAGGATATAATGGCTGGTGTTCCGTAGGGAAATATTGTATTCATGTATACACGGACGTTGATCAAACGTAACTACGTAATATCTGACTCAGTCCATTTTATAAATAATATATTTCTATTCAAATTCCTGTCATCACGAGTGACTAAAGACCATTTTGTATTATTTACAGTTTTTTCCAGCTGGCCAAAGCAGCTAAAGGTGTATTTTATGTTGGAGATAGATTGACTGAACTATTATTTTCATAGGCATGTGGCGCCATCTGTATTTTCGGTAGTATTTTCGTTTGCCCCTTAACTAAAAACAACAATTTAGTATGAAAAATGTTCAATTTTATGTTATTTCTACTATTTTATTTATTTATTTATTTCATTTAAACTTTATTGCACAAAATATATACAACAATGTACAAATAGCGGACTTAATGCCAAATGGCATTCTCTACCAGTCAACCATAGGGCCAAACATGCTTACGTAACATCCGCTTGAAAGAAAACTTACTAGTAGCTTGTCTAATATTTAGAGGGAGTGAATTCCAAAGACGGCTAGCCTGGACGGCGAAAGAATGAGTCATGAAACCGGAGGTATGGTCAGTTTGAGAATGCGCATGGTATGTGTTTTATGTCGCACTATATGTGCTTTCATCTCCTATATGAATCCCTTCTTACAACACACAACAGTGTACAACATTGTTGTAACACCTAACTTAAACTGTCATATTACCAAAACTTTTTAGAACCACAACCACGCATTACATTTGAATTTGAAAGTTCTATCTTAGTGCTTAATGCGTTTTCTATGGCTGGTAAAGTTGAAGTTTGTGAACTCATGTGCGGAACAACTTCTAACTATCGCAAACAGTCAACTCAGCTTTATGGGCGAGGGAAATAGCCGAAAATTGGGTTTCGGCGAAAACCGTTTGGCTTATCTGCGATTAGTGTTGTGAATAACGCTCATTTCGAGGCTTGAAGACTCGAACCCTTAAGACTCTCGAGACTTAACGCCTCAAAGGCGGCAAATTCGATTTCTTACATCCATACGCGTAAAATAAATAAATACAATTCTCAAATATAATCGATCTTCAAGACTTCATGAGGGCACGAGTCTTTAAGCCTAAAAATAAGCGTTATTCACAACACTGCCTGCGATACCTTTGTTTTACAATAAGGCACGTAAAGTTGAAGTTCCTGAACTCATGTGCAGAACATCAAACTATTTCAAATAGTCAATCCAACTGTGGGGGGTGAGCGTTGAGCGATATAGCCGAAAAATGTGTTTCGGCGAAAACCGTTTCGCACACCTGCAATACCGTTTCACAAAAAAGCGCGTAGGTTGAAGTTTCTGGACTTACCTTAAAATTATTTAAAACGAACAACTCATCTGCACTTAAATGGATTTCTTTTAAATAATATTGTTCTTAATAGGTATTTGTGTTTACGAATAAAGTACTTCTTCTTTTTATGTACCTACTCGTACTCCTTAGTTCTGTTATTCATTCATTTATTTACCAAAATTTGAAATAAGTTTCGGCGAAACAGGTCTAAGTTTCGGCGAAACTTCACAACTTTATCCGCCACTACCAACCGCAGCATCAAAGACTCGTTTAACAAAACTGTACCGAACAAACGTTAACAGTTAAACGTTTTGTTAAAAGTTGCGGTATGAATTCGTAACTTTGATAGCCTTGTTGCTCGTGTGTAAACTGTATCGAGTTTTGATGTATTGCAGTTAATTTTGGAGCATTTTGTAAACAGTTGTTTGAGATGGAAATTCATAGTTATTTTCAAATATGTAGCCAACGTTTTACAATTCTATAAAAAATAGAATACAGCGGGGTAACGCTGCAAGTGTGATGGGGACCTTTGGACCCGGCATGGCTCAGAACAGAACGGGTTTTAGTTCTTAAGTTTTATATGTATACCTTTATATTATTGATACAAAAAATGTGTACGAGCCAGGATTTTACTGATTTACGAATTATAGTGAGTAATGAAATTGTAATTGCTCACGGACGTCAAACTTGTTTTTTTTTATTAAATTCCTTTTTCCTTTGAGCGACCGACCAAAAGCACTTATGTCTTCTGGATTAAGGTCCGCGTCATCTTTTTCGCAGTCACCGAAAGGCAAGCAGAGATCGCGGACATATAAACACACTAGCTTTGTCATGCAAATGTACTCGAACTGAGAATTTTAGCGCAACCCTCACAGTCAACATGTTAGAAACAGTAACTACTGTGGCTAACTGGGTCTCTATTGGTTCACATAAATTTTTTGTTCCGATTTTATCAGTCCATAACGTTTTCCATCATAATTTTTATTAGTCATATTGTCAATAGTCATAAAATTTAACAATAAAAATTGGAGTTCCGATTTTTGCAGGTCATCATTATTGTTAGTCATAAAATTTGTTACTCATAATATTCAAATTCCAGATGGTATACCATTACATAATGTTGAAGGCAATAAACTTAATTATAATAATTGTTGAAAGGTCTTTTACCGCAGGTTATAATGATAAGTAGGAGGTCACTGTTGCTTTTCATAAATATTATGTTCCGATTTTTTTTAGTCCATAACGTTTTCCATCATAATTATTATTAGTCATATTATCATTAGTTATAGAATTAAACAATACAAATTGCATTTCCGATTTTTGTAGGTCATCTTTATTGTTAGCCATAAAATTTGTTATTCATTATATTCAAAGTCTAGATGTTACTATACCATTACATAATGTTGAAGGCAAATAAACTTGCTTTATAATAATTGTTATAAGGACTTTTTTCGCAGGTTATAATCTTAGGTAGTCACGTGATTAGTTAGCTATAACATTATTATGCCTACTTGTTTACATACACGCGTTTGTTTGGCCTACTGATTTCCCCGCCAATTCTTATTTTTCATGTAGCTTATTAAGCCATTCCGTCCCGCCAACGAGTCGACGGAACCCCGCTACGCGGGGCTCCTATTTCTGCTCTAAGGGACACAAGGTAACTAACGAACCTACCTGAGAAAACAAGTTTTTTTGTTTGGCTTACTGATTTCCCCGCCAAATCTTATTTTTCATGTAGCTTATTAAGCCATTTCGTCCCGCCAACGAGTCGACGGAGCCCCGCTACGCGGGGCTCCTATTTCCGTTCTGAGGGACACAAGGTAACTAACGAACCTACCTGAGGAAACAGGTTTTTTTTGTTTGGCTTACTGATTTCCCCGCCAATTCTTATTTTTTATGTAGCTTATTAAGCCATTTCGTCCCACCAACGAGTCGACGGAGCCCCGCTGCGCGGGGCTCCTATTTCCGCTCTGAGGGACACAAGGCAACTAACGAACCTACCTGAGGAAACAGGTTTTTTTTGTTTGGGTTACTGATTTCCCCGCCAATTCTTATTTTTCATGTAGCTTATTAAGCCATTTCGTCCCGCCAATGAGTCGATGGAGCCCCGCTACGCGGGGCTCCTTTTTCCGCTCTGAGGGACACAAGGTAACTAACGAACCTACCTGAGGAAACAGGTTTTTTTTGTTTGGCTTACTGATTTCCCCGCCAATTCTTATTTTTCATGTAGCTTATTAAGCCATTTCGTCCTGCCAACGAGTCGACGGAGCCCCGCTACGCGGGACTCCTATTTCCGCTCTGAGGGACACAAGGTAACTAACGAACCTACCTGAGGAAACAGGTTTTTTTTGTTTGGCTTACTGATTTCCCCGCCAATTCTTATTTTTCATGTAGCTTATTAAGCCATTTCGTCCCGCCAACGAGTCGACGGAGCCCCGCTGCGCGGGGCTCCTATTTCCGCACTGAGGGACACAAGGCAACTAACGAACCTACCTGAGGAAACAGGTTTTTTTTTTGTTTGGATTACTGATTTCCTCGCCAATTCTTATTTTTCATGTAGCTTATTAAGCCATTTAGTCCCGCCAATGAGTCGACGGAGCCCCGCTACGCGGGGCTCCTATTTCCGCTCTGAGGGACACAAGGTAACTAACGAACCTACCTGAGGAAACAGGTTTTTTTTGTTTGGCTTACTGATTTCCCGCCATTTCTTATTTTTCATGTAGTTTATTAAGCCAATTCGTCTTGCCAACGAGTCGACGGAGCCCCGCTGCGCGGGGCTCCTATTTCCGCTCTGAGGGACACAAGGTAACTAACGAACCTACCTGGGGAAATAAGTTGCTTTTGTTCTAATTCGTTTCTATACTGATCGCTTAAGACGTAATTTACATTAGGTAAAATCGGGAGTCTTTTATCATTTCATAACGTTTTTTGTCATAACTTTAATAAGACATATTATCGAAAATCATAATGAAATGAACTTTCAAATATCTAATAGTAGAGAGAGTAGAGTAATAATGACATATTTAATATGAAGGATGTTATTGATTTGGTTTCTTAGACGTAATTCACTTTAGTCATTAAAACAATAATGGTTAACGACCAATTAGTCCGTTAAAATATATGCCTGAAAGCATTTCTGAATAATTATTGATACACCTTTGAATGTTATACTCATCAATTTTATAATCTTTGTGATTATGAATATTGATGTTTATGTCCATAAATCATAAGGATATCATTTTCTGACAATCGAAATTCGGAACAGTAAGTTTATGGGAAACAAAGGGATGACATTAAAAAGATATGATTAACGACCATTAGTACGATGAAATATATGCCTTAAAATATTTCTGAATAATTATTGATAGATCTTTGAATGTTATACTCATCAGTTTTATAACTTTTGTGATTATAGTGTTTAATATTATAGATCATTAATATTAGAACTATGAAACGTTGGACTTAACAAAAATTATGACTATTGATGATTATATCCATAAATCATATGGAGATCAATTTCTGAGTATCGAAATTCGAAGCAATAAATATGTGGGAAACAAAGGGATCCCGTGGCTAACTAGCCATTTTGGCTAAATTAATGGAAAAAATGAATAAGGCCTTTCAGTGCCCAGGGCTGGAATCGAACCAGCGTCCCTCTCCTATCGCGGCAGGTGCCTATTGCCTATGAAACCTCTCGGCCACCAGGGTCACAGCAGCATATTCCAAGAATTCGAATTCCAGAATTTTCCAAGTACATACTTATATGAGATTTACTGAGGCCTTATTGCGCGCCCTATGTCCTCTGTATGTTTGTGTGTTTCTATTCTGTGTAAAGCGTCTACTTGAAATAACACAAATTAAAATGTTTTCAATATGTAATTAAAGTACAGGGCTTTTAGCCCTGAACAGATTCCCAAGATTCATACTATTTATAATTTTTTGTAAGGACGTGGACGCTCGTATCTTGCGTTCCGTGGCCTTCGAGTTATTAGCAACCTGGCGGACGAATTTGTAATTTTCAATAGGTTTAATCTATTCAATTTGCTTTGCTGTTGCGTTACTGTTAGATTGTCTGCCACTGCGCGTACCGCGAGCTGAAAAAGACGCTCAACACACAACGTGAGCAGAATATTTAGCAGTCTGTTTGAATTTCTATCCTAAATCCTTAGCAATATGGAAATCAGTTAGCGCACAACGACTTTGTAGTTTTATAATACGGATTTAATGAAGATCAGAGGAATAATGAATGAAGAGATGAAACAGATTTCGTACATAACCTAGAGCGTTATTCAGGTTTATAACCTGTTGTGTTTTTTATGTTGATTCGATACGCTTTATTATTTATTTATTGGTGAGCACGAAACACTGTGAGTTGTTTCAAGGGCGTATCGTAACATTAATAAAAATGATAATTGAAACTACTGCCTGCCGTGGTGTTTAGAAGCGAAAAAGTTAGTCACCGTCAATTGGGGTGAATATTAGGGACAAACCTTTAAATAATAATATGATTAACCTGACAATTCCTTACAAAATACTAATACAAATCGTAGCATTTGATTGAAAATATTAGTAGATTTTGTATGATACAATTTAGGTGCGCAGTTATAGAAGAAATTGTCATGTAAATCATATTTTAAGTTTTGTCCCTATTCACCCCCGCTAACCCTATTCACCCCGGTTGACGGTAGTAGAGACATGATAGGGGTTGCGAACCCTCTCCGTGACGATGGAAACGGGAGGCTATAGGAACTCTGTGGTAAAACAACGCAACCAAATACCTGTTTGGGGTTGTTATAGTTGTCTCAATGAGTATATATTATTTGCCTGTTGAAAGAAAAAGACAGTCAGCGATAAAAGCATGTATCAACAACTTATTAAAATAATTATACTCTCGTCTCAGTGCATCTCGCTCTTATTTGTATTAAGCAAAACGCACTCAGAGAGAGAGAGTAGTATCAGATCAAGATCGTATTTTTGAAATCGGAATGTCCCTCGCCTAATTTTAGTTTAATATCTTTATTTATACCGCCCCGACGTCATTTCCCGAAGCGTGGCATGATTAAATTCCTTTCACAGTCTGACGGAATTTTCACCTGAAAGCCTTCATTTTGTACATAATTTGTGCAGTTATTTGTACTTATTCATTTCTTTCATTTTTAAATTAACTAAGGATAAGGAATATGGCAAAAATGTGAGTTCTTCATTATTAAAGTTGAATAGTTCAAGGGTTCATATAAGTCGTGTAGGGCCGAAAAACATGATGTGATGTGATATACTTATCACAATAAATAAGTAGATATTTAAATACATGTAGGTAACACACTTAATTGTTTAACAAGGGGCAAAATTGTTGTTTGACCCCTCGTGCTAATAGGTTTGTTTATTTTTCCATTGTTAATGAACAAATAAATCACATCACAATGTTATTCCGCATTAAAGACATATATGTTTACACTTTTACACTTCTTTGAATTCAGGCGAAAAATGTTAATATATTTTTGACGTAAACTGTACGGGCATCCGCTAGCTCGCGCGGGTGCACGGAGCGGGCGTACGACCGTACGCACGCGGGTGCCATTGTAGGTAAAATCCGTCGCACGCGTTAGCGCCAGTTAGCGTTGCTCATAGGTGCAATTTTTAGGCTTCCGTACCCAAAGGGTAATAAACGGGACCCTATTACTAAGACTCCGCTGTCCGTCCGTCCGTCCGTCCGTCTGTCACCAGGCTGTATCTCATGAACCGCGATAGCTAGACAGTTGAAATTTCACAAATGATGTACCTATTTCTGTTGCCGCTATAACAACATATACTAAAAATAAAATAAATATTTAAGGGGGGCTTCCATACAACAAACTTGGCCGGTTTTTGTTAATCCGCTCACCCGCTCCGTGCAACCGCGCCAGCTAGCGGGCGCCTTACAATTTTTCTCGTAGTTTATAATTATATTTATTTATAACGCCATCTCTCGGTGGCGTGATTAAATTCCGCTCACTGCCGCCCAACGCAATTTTCACCTGAAAGCCTTAATTTGCCATGAGAAATTGTGCTCTTCAAAGGGCGGCAATTTAGATTAATTCAGTGCCACGCTTATGTACTTAGCTGAAATGTCATGGAAGTTTAGTTGGAAGGGAATTGGCGTTTTATTGTTTAGGTAGTTAAGAGGGAATACCACGTACAGTCACCTGCAATAATATGTTACACAACGAAGCTCGCAAAAATATCTGATACGATCTTATTTGTAGAGAGTATACAGGGTGTAATCTAAAACGTGATACAAGATAATCAAACCTGAATCTTTTCATGATTTTGAACAACTTTTACTATGGGGTCAACTTTGTAAATTAACAATAAAAAAAATCTTTGCCATACATTTTTGTCTACCTCTCCTTGGCCATTTCTATGGAACAGCTCAATTTTTTTTTAATATTACAAAATTGACCCCATAGTAAAAGTTGTTCAAAATCATGAAAAGATTCAGGTTTGATTATCTTGTATCACGTTTTAGATTACACCCTGTATAAGAGCGTGTCACGTATTCTGCGGCCTTCGAAGAGTAACATCTTATTAAATTGTACAACGGGACTTAATCGCGTATCACATCGCGTTGTACAATTTAATAATGTGTAAAAATCGTGAAAGTTTAAATCGGAGTAACATCTTATAACATATTATTGCACAGGTGACTGTACAATAATATTGCATTGTCACTTAACGTATATAATTATGTAAGTACGTGAAGTTTGGCTCATTCGAAAAATGGGTAAAGGGTCTCATTTAGCTAGCATACCTACATTAATATCATACAATTGCATTTTAAAAAAGCTTGTAAAATAGAACGGAATTCAGATACTACCTATGATTTAAACTCCATACTTTTTAAAATATTCAGATTTGACATTGAGATCGCAAAACGGTCTTAATCAAAATAGCGAGTGGCGGTTATAAGCGACACTGAATCGTCTTCCGGTGAAAAAACAAAAGCCCACGACTCTACCAAAAAAGCCAAAAGTCGTGTCTCAACTAGTTTTGTATTGACATAGGTCCTTTCGGATCTGGGTGGTAAACGGCCGCAGGGCCGGATTTGCATGCAGTCCGAATGTTTAGAAACGGTTCTAAAATGGCCGGTAGTATTTTGGGCGGTGTCACAAAGTTTTTGAATGTGTAAATAGGTAACAGAGTAGTTTAAACGTTTGGTTATTGTAGGTTTGTTAAAAACCATACGATATATTATTTATTTATTGAGGAGATAACACAAAAAACATACATAATATGAACAAAAAACCTAAAATTGCATAAATGTAATACCTTTAAACGAGCAATACTTGTTTATTTATATGTTTTCTGAGCAGAGCTCGGTCTCCCGGATATTAAATTGTCCTTAAATACAGATGCTTCCATATACGTATCTTACAGAGAACATTATGTGTGTATAGGTATACCACTTACCTAATACTTAACGTTCTAACATGCGGTTCACAAAATTGCATATGTTGAAAGAGACTTATATATATTATTATTTATTTGTATCTCCTTTTTTGGGATCACGGGCCTATAAATCCCGGTCCTTTGATAGGCTTACGTGGGGATATAGATCCAACACGTAGAGGCCCTTTGGAGAGCTTTAATGTCATGTAGAACGCCTGCTGGGACCCGTTTACAGGTGCAACAATAGACACCCATGAACCGGTCTCAGCAGGCATTGGGACTATTGTAGAAAAAAAAATGAACAGAATACCGGTCTATGGATTGAAGTTTGGGTAGACTATGAGACTGGGCTATTGCAAAGACGTACGGACACCTGCCATAACAAGGTTTACACAAGTTATCGAGGCAGGTGGTGACTTGCCGCGCACTAGATGGGCCCCTGAAACTGCCGTCGCGAAGACGACCAGGGGCAACATCGGTGTTATTTATTATTATGCAAGAAAATACAAACGTTCCGTTTACGCTCATTAACTTACTAATAAAACGTGATATAAACGCGGTGGCTTTGCGGTGGTGTTGTATTTTAAATTAATATGCGATATAATCCGTTTAAATCTAGTTTTATTTCATGAGTAACTATCGCGGTAGGTAGCCATAATAATCTCTTTTTGCGTCAGGGGTTAAAAAAAACAGCATAATATCAATCTCATACAACAAAAGTACAGTAAAAATCACAAGTCAACTCGAAAGCTTTCGTTCTATATAAAAGACTTTCTTAATGGTCGGCCCGTTTTAACGAGCGTCACACAATGCGTCCTCGTTAGTAATATGTCCTATATAAAGCACTGTGTCCTATACATAGCACCGTCCTATTTAAAGCACAATAACGTCATGGCGCGATAATTACATGCGAAATATTGCGATTCGGCTTTTAAAAGCTGTTGTTCGGTTTAAAATAATTATTAAATATTTTATTGTTGTGTTGATTTTAAGTTTTTAGGATTAACATAATATAGAGAGAAACTAGTTAAAAATTCTTATGATTGATTACTTATTTATAATATCTGGGACGATTTTTCGCCTCCGAAAACCCCCATATAGCAAATTTCATCGAAATCATTACAGCCGTTTCCGAGATCCTCGAAATATATATACAATATATATAAATAAATAAATAAATATACAAGAATTGCTCGTTTAAAGGTAGAAGATAATTACTACAACCACTGCCTCTTTTAATCGGTGAAAAATATATCTGCATTATAAAAACGAATAATTGGACAATGACACAATCAACTAAATCGGTCGGTGGTGAAGCTATAGTGGAAAATAAACTTTTTGTTTTTCAGTTGAATAAAAACGACTACTTAGCCTATTGTTCTAATGCCACCAAAAACAGAACAGTAATAACTATATTTCTCACCGGAAAACCCCGCTAGTGAAAAAAGCTTTGCACTCCACTGCATTAAATAGGTGCCATTATCTCCACCCAACAGAGGCGAAATGAAATTGAATTTTATCAAGACTGCATTTAAAAATAACTAAACAAGAGTATTTTCGCTTCTCGCCGGTTATTCTGAAGATTCTCGAAGTTTTATGCGAAAAGTAATACATGTATTGTATGTATGTGATTTGAAAATAGGCTATAACTGTAGCTGTAGTATAGTTGCTTTGTATGAATATACAATTTTATCTACATAAATCTAGAAATAAAATTGGGATACCTCCTTTCAGTACATGTAAAGAGCGTACTCCCATTTTAAAGGCCGACATCGCACTTGCAACCCCTTAGGTGTTGTGGGTGTCCATGGGCGACCGTGATTGCTTACCATACACCACCGTTCCATTGAACTATCAGATGGTAAAAACACGTTAGTGCCGCGATAAACCTCTCATTTACACGTAATCTGCTTTGGCCAAAGGTTGACTGGTAGAGTATGCCAAGGCATTAAGTCCGCCTTTTGTACGTTTGTATTTTATTTTGTGCAATAAAGATTAAATAAATAAATAAATAGTATGCTGTAGAGCGGTTTTTTTATAAAATCTATCGATGCCATGCCGCAAGATAAGAGTGCTTACAGCGCACATGTAACACCCCGGGGTGTTACAGGCTTCCACAGGCTACTGTGACCGCTTACCATCCAGCGGACCACCCATTGGTGGTACAAAAAAAGCATATCAGAATAGGGTTGCGAATGGAAAATAAGTAAAATAAGTTTCTTACAGTATGGTTACCATCAGTTTGTCACTGACATAAACGCCGTCGAGAACGTAATTTACTTTCTATACATCCCGTTTGCACTAATATGCGAGTGCGAGCGAGATGTATAGAAAGTAAATTACGTTCTCGACGGCGTTAATGTCAGTGACAAACTGATGGTAACCGTACAGTTCTTTGTCTTTCGATACCGAACAGCAAACTCGATTTTTACGCTTGTAGAAATAAAGTTGTACATATAGAAAACAACTTTAAAATTAATGAATAGCCTTCTAGCCTAGTTGGTAGTAACCCTCCTTGTGTACACAGCTGGAGGTCCTGGGTTAGGTATATAGCTGGTCAACCAAATCTTGTCAGTAAACAAAAGGCGCGAAATTCAAATTTTCTATGGGACGATATCCCTTATCCCAAGTATAACTAATTATTTATTATTTATTTAGGACATAGGTTGTATAATTATTGGTGCAATAAAGAATATTTACCTACTTACTTATACGCCTTTCTAATCTTAGGTAAACCTATACCTTGTGTGCCTGAATTCTTCCTGATATCATAGGTTCTACCGCGAAACACGAAAATTGAAATTTAATTATGTGCTCTTATCTCTCAAATAAGTAAGAGAGATAGAGAGGCAGAAAACGAAATTTCGATTTTCTTGTTTCGCGGTAGGCCCAAATAGTTAATATACTCCACATTAACTATACCCGATATACGGTCAATATAATAGCCCACATTACAGACATGATAAATCTCTTGTAATAGCTATAAGTCGTTATCGCGGCGAGACGGATAGCTTCGCTAAAGCGAGACAAACGGCACGCTTTAACACATGGAGTTATTTCAGCCATCATCTATTTGGAGGGGACACACACGGACGGACAAATTTGCCAGCAACGGGGATCATAACTTTCAACATTATGCAGTGTACTACGTAGGCGAACAACACGCGAATGCGAATCAAAGCCATGCGGCGCGGGGTGAATCAATCCTTTGATACTTATAGAAGTGTCCTACGTGGGCGATCTCTTTGCGAACGCGAACGCCGTGGGCCCGCGTTGGCGAGTTGTTCGCTAGACGCGACGCAAAATTGAAGTTTTTATATTGAACTAGCTTCTGCCCGTGACTTTCTCTGCGTGGGATAATGTTGCATTCCTTCCCCGGGACTCAAACTATCTCTTTACTCAATTTCAAATATTTAGATCCAGCAGCAGCGTGAAGAGGTAGCAGATAGACAGACAGACACACTTTCGCATTTATAATATTAGTACCTATAGATTGTTACGTTTCAGTCACGGGAAAATTCCATAAAAATTCACACATAAACGGAAATTGCAAGGGCAGACTCCATTGAAAACTTTAAAAGGTAGATAGGTATTAGCTATTTGGCTTGTTGGAAAAAAAAATATGACATTAAGCATATGCCTGACCATGATGCAGCAGGTGCTAATGAACCATGCGTTTGAAAACACACTTGCTCGATATACCTAAAAGTTGATTTTGACACTATGCTTTTATGACACTTGACTTCAAGTTGGTAAGATTATAATATTTAAAACTTTCGCGTTTTGAACACATTAACTCACATATAGACGGGTCTATCGCAAAATTTATTTTATTAAGTACATTTATTAACCGACGATTCGACACAGGTTTCACTGGTCGTGGTCGCGGCTAACTTTACTGATGTCCCAGCAAAATGTCAAAACAGAGATTAATTTGTGCAAACCCGACGAACAGACGCGAAAATGAATAACCCCGACTAATTTCGCGATAGACCTGTCTATTAAATAAATGTTTGTAGGATTAGTCGGCCGTGTGTCCCGCCTTATCGGGCCGCCCCGCGCCAGTGAGCACTCGAGATGACGTCATAATCCCGTCTATACTCACCTTAACAAACCGAGCTCCGCGAACGGTTCCTAATGCTTTGTGCGCTTTCTGACGTAATGACGTGAGACGTATGTTCTAATGTTGTTGTCATTTCATCTTCATTTTCGTATACCTCTCGTGTCGGATGATGGTACTTATGACAGTTCATTTTATATGGAGTACCTAGCTGTCATGTAAAATGTTTTTGGATGTTTAGCACATTGTAGCTATTTTTAATCATAATATGGATCTAATACCTTTAAACGAGCAATTCTTGTTTATTTATTTATTATATATATATATATATTTCGGCGATATCGGAAACGGCTCTAACGATTTCGATGAAATTTGCTATATGGGGGTTTTCGGGGGCGAAAAATCGATCTAGCTAGGTCCTATCTCTGGGAAAACGCGCATTTTTAAGTTTTTATATGTTTTCCGAGCGAAGCTCGGTCACCCAGATATTGGTAATAAATATGAATAGCAATCTTGAGGCCTTTCTCTAGTTATAACAACTTTCGCAACTTTTACATATAATTTTAATTTGAACAAAGATAAAAACGTCTGCGAACGATGCTATTAAGATTAGAATAAATATAAAAGTGGAAAAATTACTGTCTTGGGTGAGACTTGAACTCACGGCCTGTGGATAGATACTCCAGCGCTCTGCCATCTGAGCCACCAAGACCATAATATGGGTCAAGCGGCCTCTACCGTAATAGCGATACACTTCTTAAACGGCTACCGGAGTTGCAAGTCATATTGGAAATTCACTAGTTACCATACTAATTTTAATTCTACATATAAACGTTATAGTGTTTCGAAAAAATTCAATGATACTTTTTGTCTTAAAACCCCCAACTGGCTTGTGATAGCCCACTTTACGCTGTCATAAAAGCATTGAGAAGTGTGTCACCTGGCGCGTAACGGGATTAGCCTCAAAGCGAGCACGTGTCGAGTGTCCGACACGGGCGACACGACACGCCCAGTGACGAGCCTTTAAACGCTACCTTTGGACACAGATGACTTGCCAATAGATGGAGCGAGCGCGTGTCGAGTGTCCGACACGGGCGACACGACATGGCCAGTGACGAGCCTTTAAACGCTACTTGCCACTAGATGGAGCGGGCACGTGTTAAGTGTTTGACACGGGCGACACGAAACGGCTAACAAAGTCATAGGTCACAATCACTGGTACCTAATAATTGAGTAGGAGCCGACGCTCGAGAGACTAGTAGTGTAAGGTGGCCCTAACTTGAAACCTTTCATTAAAATGTGTGGGAACTAAACTAGAGCGATGTTGGAATCTCGACACGATGCGAATTTCAATGATTTTATGGTGAGCGTTCCGACTGAACGTCTAGCGACCTTCATCAAGGAGGAGTTTTGGCCGAAGGGTGTCAAGTTTCGGCGGTTCCGCGGCTGGCTCCCTGACACAGCGGGGTTGCGCAATGCCTCGCAGCCATAGTGTGTGTTGTATAATATGTATGATAGTTTTAAGTTACTTATGTATTTATCTATGAGCCAATAGTTGCCTGAAAATAAACATTTTTCATTTATTTCAAAATAATTTAAATTGAGAATAACGTGGAGTCTACGGTGGGGAGTTTGGCGAACCAAACGTGTGGAGAGGCTGAGCAAACGGTCGGAATTACACGAATATATAACACAGATATTACAGGTGTCACAGAAATGTCAATTTTTCAATATATCTAATAGGTTTTAGCCGTGTACGGTGGTGACAGTTGCAGGTGTGCAACAATATGTTACACAACGAAGGCCGCAAAAATATCTGACAAGATCTTATTTGTAGAGCTTGTCACATGTTTTTGTGGCCTTCAAAAAGTAACGTATTATTGCAGCTGACTGTACGCGCCGTATAGCTTAACCATGCTTCGCATAGCAAAACTGTGGAATAAAATGTCGCCTGCGGTATTTCTTCAAGAAAATAGCGGTCTGCCGGACTCCCACTTTAACGGCCGGCAAAGCACTTGCAAATCCTCTGGCGTTACAGGGTGTCCATACGGTGAAAATAATAGTTTATGTGAAGTCCCTAACCCGCTTTGGGCGAGCGCAGGAACTATATCCTTAGCTTATATAAAATAGGTAAGTATCTAAAATAATATACGAAGTATAAACAGCAACACTCTTAACTGTCCATCGGTGGACCTTATGCCTTTTGTAATAAGGTTCACGAGCTGTCGGTTAACAGTGTGGGCAATGGTATAGTACAAAATTAGTATACCTTTGTCAACAAATATTATTTACTAATAACTAGGAAGCAAAGTAAACAGGGAAAGTAAATAACAAATGTCTTGATGATAAATAAATATATGTCGAGATGTTATTTGTAACCAGAATTACCGTCTTATAGAGATAATATTGGCAACCATTATTTGTTGGAACGTTATTAACTTATTACAGATTCTAACATACATAATTTTATATTACATGTTTAGCGGCAAAAATCTTCAGATAGGAGCTTTATGTCGTTTTGTCCAATCCAATATCGGTTTCCGGAAGAATATACTTATATAGTAAAACCCTTATTCATAAATCTTTGTTACAAGCGTCCATCCTCCATCTGTCAATTTATGTTTTAATATGTCTTTCTTACAAACAAAACTTACTAATTTTATTAAACTTAAAACATCAGAACCCCTACTGTAGGTACATTTTATTCGATAGCGTGAAGAGCATTCGCGTTTGCAAGCGGGACGTTTTGGAAACTCAAAATCCTCCTACATCACGTCACGCTATCGAATTAAATTTACACTAGGGGTAAAGCTATTATAAAGTATTTCCAATAGGCTAGAATTCTGATGACAAATTTTTGGGATCAAATGTTTATATGGGACCCGCTGCATTAAAGCAATACAATAGTCAGAATTGATAGTCAAAGTCCGACAGCCGTACTCCACTCGTGAACCGATAACACAAAAACGATAAGTGAACGTGACGTCACGGTCACTGAGAGCCCATCTTATATTTATTCGCCATTATACTTCCGGTTAGTAAATTCGTAAAATGATTGGAGTATATGGTTAGTTTAGGGTATCCAAACTGCATCAGATCTGCAACCAACTATCGATTGCCGAGCCGACTAACTCCAATTTTATAGTGCGCAAGTTCACTCAAGAGTGCACCGTAGTGTATGTCGGGGCAATTTGTATGGTAATGCAGCCAATAGCACTCGAGCGGCGCAGGCGTTCGAGTTACAGGAGGTAGCGATTTTTAAATGAAAAGCCAATACATACTTTACATGTTGAGGTCACCGGTGACCGCAGATCTGGCAGCTTCCTCGCTCAAATAATTAGTCTAGCGGTACAGCGAGGAACTGCCGCACTGCGGCACTGCCGCAGGCGCAGGGGTATATAATTTAGTATTTTAAGTTTAGTATTGTTTATTTCTATTAGCTTTTAAGTTTTATAGTATTGTAACACACGTATAGTATATGTCAATAAATATGTAATTATCCATCATAATATATCGAAATTATGTAATTTTGCTATTCTTCGCCCGTGCGTCTCGCGCCAATAATATGTGTACGAACAAATACGAGCGGAACGCAAGCGAATGATAACAAAATATAAGCCATTTGGGGTTTCGGCGTTAGCTATCTATTAGTTGTTCAGTATGACCAACATATTCACCCCTCAGAGTATGGTCAGACATAACAAAATCACTAAGTATATTTTCTAGCTAGTTAAATTATAAACTGACGGTAGGAAGATTACAAACTAACGTAACCTAAGTTCTGGTTTCTAAGTTCACCCAGTTTAAAGCATAGCATAATAGTGGCCTTACTACGACTGATGCCTTCTCAGTGTCAAACTGACAATTTACTTCTATATATCTCGCTCGCACGAAACGAGTGAGATGCATATTTGATTACTTTGCCTCACATGTGAATAAAATGCAACTTTGCTATCAGTTTTCGAATAATCAAGAGAGCCTTTACCAGTTGGTGTGGTGAAAAATAATAAATTCAAGTTAAGCCTTAATAGCAAAACTCCCAAATTCATATATAACCTGCAAAGTATTCAGAAATGTGACATTTGCAGCACTTAGCCTCTCACGGGTCAACGCCGCCGTCCCCCGAGAATGATGATTGATGGCCACTTGACTCCGTCCGCACCTGGGGTCGCAGACAACCTCGCACAGGCTCCGCAAGCTTCGTTACCAGGCCTCGTAGCCAACATGCCAATCACTTACGCTCCGTAGCGATCGAAACGCAACTGTCACTGTCGCACTAATATGAAAGAGTGATAGAGAGACACAAAGCGTTTCGTTGTCGAAGCGATAGTGATTGTAAAATTGTAACCTTGGCTATGGCGGCAGTATTTCTTATTTACTTGAGACGAAAGTGAACGACCGCGCGAAATCGCTTTTCATACTAACGTAGTCCTCATTTTCCTTTCTGGATATTAACATTATTGAAAATATTTGGACACAATCAGATGTTTATCAACCACACGCCCCTTCGTTTGATTTTATTCAAATCTGTTATTATTATAAGAATTACTAGTTCCTGTTACAAGTACCCTGAGGGATTATTATATCGCTGCATACATCAAGGTGTGAAGATGTGTGTTGAAGTAATTGAAACTTCCTGATTCACGTTGGCTAGCGTAAAAAGTATTATAAAACTCTACTCTCTTCCGAGAGGAAGCTTGTAGTCAGAAGTAGGGCAGGTAGTTGCACTGGTGGTGATATTTACAAGTTGTAAATATGGGCGTAATGGAAATATATTCGCAAAGATACACACCGTCTCATTTATACGAGGGGCGTTCAAAATATTCTCGGTATTGATATCTTACGACCTCTTCTAAAATTTCTTTCGTTACTGGGCGCTAAGGTTTATTCATTGACATTAAAAAAAAGTATAATTCGAACCGAGATGGTCTTTTGTTTTTCTGCAATTGCTGAACAAACATGAACATCATGTGCGAATTGACAATGTTAACTAAATTAGAACATCGATGCGTGATAAAATTCTTGACAAAACAGGGTAAAAATCAAAAAACCATAAAAGAGGAAATGGATTGTGTTTACCGTGAGTCTGCTCCTTCTTTATCTACCATTCAAAAGTGGTCAAGCGAGTTTAAACGCGGAAGGGAGAGTATTGAAGATGACCCTAGACCTGGCCGGCCTGTAGTAGCTACTTCACAAGAAAATATTGATAAAGTGGAAAAACTTATATTGGAAGATGGTCGAGTGAAGGTAAAATCTATAGCACAAGTAACCAATCTCTCTATTGGTACCGTACATGATATTATACATGACCATCTTAATATGTCAAAAGTAAGTGCAAGATGGGTTCCGCGAATGCTGACTCGGCTTCAAAAAGACATGCGTGTAGCTTGTTGTTCCGATTTTATTGACCTGTGCGGTGAAAATCCTGATGAGGTGCTGCAAAGAATAGTTACTGGAGATGAAACCTGGGTTCATCATTATGACCCAGAGAGTAAACAAGAGTCCATGCAGTGGCACATTAAGGGTTCAGCTCATCCCAAGAAGTTGAAGGTCATCCCTTCAGCTGGCAAGGTCATGGCCACGATATTTTGGGATTGTGAAGGAGTATTACTAATCGATTATAAAGAAAAAGGTGTAAATATCACAGGACAGTACTACGCTAACATTCTACGTCAATTAAAGGATGTAATTAAAGAAAAGAGGCGAGGAAAGTTAACCAAAGGTATTCTGCTTCTGCATGACAACGCCCCCGTCCATACTGCTCATATTGCCAAGGCAGCTATTGTTGAATGTGGGTTTAAAACTGTTACTCACCCACCGTATAGTCCGGACTTAGCCCTCAGCGACTTCTTTTTGCTCCCCAATCTTAAAAAGGATCTGCGTGGAAATAAATTTTCTGACGATGAAGCATTGAAGGCGGCAGTGGAGGAGCATTTTTACACGAAAGATAAAAAATATTTTTACGAGGGATTAAAAAAAATAATTGATCGATCTTTTAAGTGTATGAACATAGGGGGGGAGTATATTGAAAAATAAAAATATCAAACTTTTCGTACTTGTTTGTTTTCATTCTCATACCGAGAATATTTTGAACACCCCTCGTACATATAGGTTAGCTGGAAGAGCTGGATGGAGAGAGAGAACACTGCATTTATTCTGTTCTCTCTTTGTTATGTACTTGTTTTGTGCAATGTTTTACAACTACTATGTCCCGTCTATAAGGCAAGTAGTCTGCACTAGATGAAAAATGTGAGTCCGCGAGGTGCGTACGAAATTTCCGTATCCGTATGAATAACGAGAAATATTAGGTTCGTTGGAAGGATGTGGAAGAGTAGTCGTTGTCGATTTGAAGTTTAGAATGCATATGGTGGCCTATATTGATCGCTTTAGAGTTCCAGATACACCTTTGGACAAACGGGTGCCGTGGAAATTATATAACCCATTGATAAACAAATTCCAGTACCTAGCAAAATTCATCAATGTGAATGGATGCAGGTTGATGTTTTGAGAGGATAATTATTACTTAAATAAATAAATATATAAAAAAATTGCATACTACATATATATGGATTTAAATTCCAGGTACTTGTACTACATCATTGACATGGGATTTTGCGCGCCAAGCGGGACGTTTTCGAAACTTAAAATCCCATACAAAATGACACTTAACGCAAACGCGTTCGTCACGTCACGCTATCGAATTTACACGAGTACGGCTACCATCAGTTTGGCACTGACTAGGGTTTGCACGACGGATCCGAAATGTATGGGAAGATCCGCGGATCCGGATCCAGATCCGGATAATTTCATACATTCCGGATCCGGATTGCAAACCCTAGCACTGACATAAACGCCGTCGAGAACGTAATTTACTTTCTACATCTCGCTCGTACTCGCATATTTGTGCAAACGAAATGTATAGAAAGTAAATTACGTTCTCGATAGCGTAAATGTCAGTTTTGACACTGTCAGTGACTCATGGTACGGGCTTAGGGGTACAGAAGTACAGATTCTACAGAGTCCCTAAGCCGATGTCTACAGATTCAGTTTTGCTCACTGATCGGGTTATCGTCCAGATTTGTCGCTGATACCGGCGGTGCGAGCGGGACTGCAATATATTTATGCGCGAGCGATAGAGAGAGAAACAAGCGGGTCAATGAGCGAAATTCTTCACGCTTAGCGTCCTTAGTTTAAAAAAGTAAAAATTATTAATTAACCAAGAAGAATGGTTTAAATACAGTATGCAGATTATCGACGCCATCCACACTAGGATAAGACTGGCCGCGTAGCCAACGTGCCAATCGCTAACGCTCCGTAGCGATCGAAACGCAACTGTCACTGTCGCACTAATACGGAAGAGTGATAGAGAGACCCAAAGCGTTTCGTTATCGAAACGATGGCGATTGTCACCTTGGCTAGGCCGGCTGTGTTGTAAAAGTCAGCTACATGCATAAATTAACCAAGTAAGTAACAGAGGGTTGAAAATTCCGATACATCTGGTGTATGCAAATTTACAACTTATGAGAACCGCTTTCGCTTGTGACTTGCGCCATACAAAAGTAATATAAACTTTGTTCGATTGTCCTGTATATTTCAGTTCGAGTTATTGACGTTAAGTTGAAGCTTACTCAATTAGCGATATGTTTGTACAATTATAATAATTTGCTTGGTAAATAATTATATTTACTCTCAGCGTAATTTAATTGCGTCTATGTTTGTAAATATATGGATTCGCGGTAGGTGTAAATAGGTATTCGTTTACGTCTTTGATGTTTTCTTAGTTTATATATATGTTCTGTACAGAGATCACAACTACTAGATAGAGTATATAAATAAATAAATACCTGGGGACTATCTGACACTGATCGAACTAGCACTAAACTTGCAGATAGCGGGTCCCATTGCTTGATACCTTGTTGTACCCGAAACTTTCTGGGGAATATGTCCTGTTCTTAATGTTTATATTAGGGTAGTTAATTAAGAATTTTCATAGAGGAAATAAAAGATTTTGTTGACGAAAAACGAGTGCCTCTGTGTTAAAAAAACTTCCTTTCAATAATAACATTGTTATCCTAAGGTTAAAGCTAGAGACAATACGCCATATCCCTTATAAAACCGATGATCGAAAAATTTCAAGAAACTTATACCTACATAGGTATGTATATAATTTATAAAACACTTTACTGAAATTCCAAAAAAAACAAACCGTCATCATTCACACCCACGAGTTTTTTTAACTAGGGCTTTTCACATTTAAAATTCAATTTACTTTCCAGAACACTTTTCCGTCGTCACATTAAAGCGAGCCCTACAAAACAAAACAATTGAGGCCAAAATACTTCATCAACCGTCCCTTCCTTATCACAATAACCTTTTTTGTCTCAACTGGTTAAAAAATCACTCAAGCCCGCACCCTCTTCTGTAGCGTAGATTACCTTCACTAGAGAGAACATAATGATTGTTATGTCGTGTCGACGGCAATGTCGTGCAAAAAGCGCTAGTTCCGCTAGAAGGCAAAAAACCCGGCCAAGTCGGACTTCGGTTCAAGAGTTCCGCACTAAGTCCGACTCACGCTTGGCTGTACATTTCTAAAAGGTTTTCCTGTCATCTATAGGTAAATATCTATTTTGTGTATTTTTTTTTTAATTTTAGACCCCAGAGTTTCCGAGATAAGGGGGGAGGGGGAGAGGAATGGTCGGATGAGCTTATAAACTTATAATGGTGACGTTTGGATATCAACTGCAGCTGCATTACTGTTGCGGCGTTGTTGTTTACGCCGATGTATCTGTAAATTTCCTTGTAAAATGAGTGACGAAATGAATGTCATAATCGCGGCATTATCAAAAGCGGCGTCTAACGTACACTCTAAGTACCTATTCATGTCAAGCGCTACGAAAAGTATGGAACTTATATGGATATGTATGCCAAATGCCAAGTTTGTGCAAATTTAGCCTGGTCAGAGTATTTCATTAAACTTTGTTTCTCAGTCACAAAAATCCTTCCTTCACAATGCGGGATCTTGTGGCTACACATCAATGCCCGTGAGTGATGCCTCCGTAGACATCAGAATGTCTTCTCTATAAATCCAGGGAAGGACGGAGTTATAAATTTTTCGGTCAAGAAATTGGCCGGCCCGGTGACTTACGACGTCCTCTAGTAAATACCTGCTCAACATGCGAATTTATGGCTCCAATAAGGAAGGGTCTATTGTTGTTTCAAGAATAACGGTATTTGGCGTCCTTGGCCCATGGTCGAGAGTGGGGCCTTACCATAAGTTATATAGCTCCGTCCTTTAGCGATTCAGTTTAGGTCCTAAACAGAAAGGCAATAAGGATCATGGTAAGGCCCCAGTTTAGTCACAGTGGACTTTGATGTTTACGTAAATGCCGACACCGCACAAGACCTACTACTGTGTAGGGTTGACACAGACTTTTACATAACTGCCCAAAAAAAAAACATTTCAAATAAGACACGCTAGCCCTGTAAGTAGTACCGAGCTACTAACAATGGCGATGTATGCAGCTCGGTTTCGCGCGACCCATGCATCTTCGCCCCTCGCACCCCGCACGATTGACCTGTCTAGACACTGTATATAGTTTTATAGACTGTGGTTTGGTACTGTGCCCGGCCCGGGCTTGAGCCAGTTACCAAAATATAAATTTACTTTTTTTATGTGATAGTAAACGAGCAGACGAGCCGCCCGATGGGAAGCGGTCATCGTCGCCCATGTCCATTAGTACCTAGGTAACCTACGAGTAAACTGTAATTTTGCATGAATATAAATAAATAAATACATATTTGGGGATAATCTTACACCGATCGACGATATACCTACTTATATAGATAAATACATACTTAGATACTACATAACATCCATAACTCGTCAGGAACAAAATTGAACAAATATTCGTGATAAACACACAAAAAAACCAGGATTCGAAATCGGGACCTCCTGCTTTATAGGCAGGGTCAATACCGACTAGGCCTGGAGGCAGTTATATAAATACATATAGGTAATCTCGCCCGCAGACAAAAATAACATGGAGATTGGCGTTTACTACGAAAAACAATATTAAATCACTCCTCCACCCACCTTAGACAAATATTACCGTACCCAATACTAGTGTTGGTTAAGACTCGAGTCTTTGAGTCCTCTGCTTCAAGACTTGACTCAGTTTTTCAGACTTATAATTAAGTCTAAACTCTTCTTTTCAACTTGTTAGAGATCAAGTCTTATGTAGAGACGAGCCCTTTTGAGAGAACTCTCAATTTTTTTTACAAACAATTTCGAAATGCATTGTGTTTATGTAAAATTCGTGGATTAGGTACACAAATGATACAATAATCCCTAATTTCTTTACTGCTATTTAAGAAAAACCTTTAAAATTGTTGATGGAGTCTTAATTTTTTTTTATTCGGAGGCTCGAGTACTTTTGTTTGAGTTGCTCTTAAAAAAGACTCGACTCGGGACTTAAAAGACTCGGAAGTTATTTAAGCGCCGTCTCGTAAAAACGAGCTGATTTCTTCAAAAGTCTCAAAGGACTCGAGTTCCTACTCCTAGCAACACTACCCAATATTCAAACAAAACTTCTCAATCTCGTCTTCAGAAGCGAATAGTCTTACATTCATCAAACTAAACAGTAAACATCCTCATCCGGCCAATTATATAAAAATTGCTTCCCAGTATTCATTGGTCTTACATCCAGTAAATTGAATGTCTACGTCTGACCAATTGGGTATGTGCCGTCGGCTGTCTACAATTAAAACACTCGTGTTCCCACTGGCTGGAGGAGCTGTTATAGACACCTTGTGTGTTTGCAAACACTCAGACGAGAGCACTTGGAATGGATGTTTTTACACCGAAGTATCAAAGTAAAGTAATCATTTGTTTGTCGAATACAGGTGATACAGTTACTTATTTATCCTTATTTTATATTATTGTGTTTGGGATTTAATTTGGATTAAAACACTCGGATAGCAACGTAACGGACATGTATTTCACGGCAAACTGACATTTGACATATTTTTACGAGCTACCTACATTTACCAAAATACTACAATCCCTCCACCAATATTTATCCAAACAGTGTACTTATTTAGATTTTAAAATAAAATAAAAAACAATAATAAATTATTGCCAAAATGCTAACCAATAATAAGGCCATATCGCCTTCTACACCCTCCCCCAACAATTAACGCACTAGCCTAAGTTTTCAATCCTATGCCATTTTCAACCCAGTTGAAAGACATGGTACAATTTCGGTTGGCAGGATTCGAGTGATAGGTAAATTACACAAAAAAAAAGAAATCGACACAAAAAAAAAAAAGTTAAAACAGTTTTAGTAAGTAAGTACATACTTAATCACTAGACTCTAGAGAATACAATACTAATTACCTACCTACTTAGTACCTTTTACAATAGGTTTTATATAATTTAGAGGCCCATTAAATTTTATAATTAACGTCCTTGTTCCTAGTACTTCTTATCGGCCGTTGCCGCCTAGTGTCAAGGTCGTCAAGGCCATGACCTTCAGTTGGAGCGTCAGGCTCAACACCGTGGTCGTCCGCCTCCATAACCTCCAACGGACTATCTGACGACATTATTATATCTGTGTCCTCTTCTAATGGTTGTCTGTCTCTCTGCGGAGAGCTGACAGATGAAGCGACACTCTCGAAAGACGTGTCCGGTGACGTGTCGTGGGAATTCGGCACGCCGCCCTCCGCCAGCTCGATAGCTTCTTGCTCTTCAGGCAGAGGTACATCGGTTTGCACCTCCTCGACGTTGTCGTCTTGGGAGTCGTCATCGTGTTGTAATGTCGGCAGGCCGCCTTCGCAATCAGACTCGTCGGTGTCGTCACAGCCTTTGTAATGTAACAATTGATCGACGTGTTTCTTTACTTTTATATTCAAGTCCGTTATTTTTACGATAAACATTCTGGATCCCACTTTATTCTCAATAGTACCTCTTTTCCATGTATGCTTTGTACCATTCTTAAAAAATGATTTTACTAAAACATTATCACCTCGTTTAAAATTACATTTTCTCTGCCCGCCGTATTGTTTACATTGTGAGATCTGTTTGGAGATAACATTTTGATTAGCCGAGGAAGCCAATGACAGCGGAAGGCGCGGAGCCTGGGTGTCGGCGTCGGCGCCGGTGCCGGCCTGAGTACCGGCGTCGGCGTCGGCACCACCGCGCGGTGACCGCAGCAAGTCGTGTCGAGAGCGTAACGATCGGCCTAGTAACAGCTCAGCCGGTGAGAATCCAGTAGTACAATGAACCGAGTTTCTATAGTCAAACAATAATTTACTTAATTTAATATTGAAACTTGACTGAGAAGGATTTTGCGCTAATATTGCCTTTATGCCTTTTTTAACGAATTTAACACTATTTTCGGCCTGGCCGTTCGAATTCGGGTGATAAGGTGCAATAGTTACATGTTTAATTTCATTTAACGCACAAAACTCTGTAAACAACGTAGAACAAAAATTTGAGGCATTATCTGTAACCAGAGTGCGAACAAGTCCAAATCTACTAAACATGTCTGCTAACTTCATAATTACACTAGCGGTGTCCGTCTGTGTCATTACATAACACTCGACCCACTTGGAATGCGCATCTACGGCGATAAGAAACTGCCGACTCTGCACCGCGCACATGTCCAGGTGCACGCGCTCCCAGCGCGCCGCCGGGTACGGCCACGAAACTAGCGGAGATCGCGCCGGGGCGTTTCTTAGTGTAATGCACACGCTACATGACCCAATTTTTTGTTCAATGTGCTGGTCTATATTTGGCCACCACATTCGTTTTCTAGCTTCCGATTTAGTTTTTACCACACCGAGATGAGAATCATGCAACTCATTCAAAAGTTGCTCCCGGAAAATGGAAGGTATGACTACTTTATGGCCACGCAAAATACAGCCTTCTTCCAAGGTCAACTCTGTACGACAGTTAAAAAACATTTTTAAGTCATTATCCTTCAATTTTCGTGGCCACCCTTTTTCTATATAAGACTTAACGCGCAACAATACCGCGTCTTTTTTTGTTGCTAAACAAATATCTTTCGCCGTAATTGGTTTCAATGAATCAGATATAAAATTTATGTATGTTGCCCGATCAATTATATCTCCTTCGGGACACCCTTGCGTTTCATCCAGCGTGGCCCTAGACAAGAAATCGGCAACGTTGTGTTCGCTTTTTACGTATTCGATCTCATAGTTATAAGCCGACAGAAATATAGCATAACGCTGCAACCGATTTGCTGCTAATTCGGGAACACCTTTTTTGGATCCGAAAATTGATACTAAGGGTTTGTGGTCCGTTCTTAAAACAAAAGGTACCGATCTGCCGTACAAATAATAATGGAATTTCTTTATTCCGAAAATTAGCGATGCCGCTTCTTTTTGTATCTGAGCATAGTTTTTTTCGCTGGGCGTGAGCGAACGGGAGGCATAAGCGACGACGCGCTCGGAGCCGTCCGGCTGTTTTTGGGCCAAAATAGCCCCTAAAGCCGCCGGTCCGGCATCCGTGGTCAAAATCGTGACGTAATCCGGGTTGTAGTGCGCTAAGATTCGCTCACTCGCTAACTCCTCCTTTATTCTCACAAATGACTCCTCTTGCTCCACACCCCAATACCATTTACAATCTTTTTTAAGCAACGCATACAACGGGTTTAAAATACCCGAAGCATTAGGTACGAATGCCCGATAGTAATTTAGCAAGCCTAGAAAAGATTGAAGTTCAGATACATTTTTCGGACTTTTTGCATTAAGAATGGCTTGAACTTTATTTTTGGATTTATGTAATCCATGTTTATCTATTACAAACCCTAAGTATTCCACAGAACTCCTAAATAACTCGCATTTATCCTGTTTTAAACACAAACCGGCGTCATTAAGTCGACTGAGGACTTGCTCGAGCCTCTCGACGTGTATTTTTCGGGTCGGTCCAGTTATAAGTACATCGTCGAGAAAAATGCATATTCCGTCGATTCCCGAAAGTAATTTTTCGATAATTTGCTGAAAAATACACGGCGCGGAGGATAAGCCAAAAACGAGGCGTGTATAACAATAAAGCCCTTTGTGTGTATTTATACACGTCAATTTCTTTGATGACTCATCCAGCTCACACTGATTATATGCCCTAGATAAATCCAATTTCGAGAATTCTTCCCCCCCGTGTAACCTAGAAAATAGGTCTTCGATACGCGGCAGTGGATAGTTATCGATAAACAATGCTTTATTCAAGGTCACGGAATAGTCACCGCAAATTCGTATATTGCCGTCGGGCCGTAAAACAGGGACAATGGGTGTAGCCATATCGGAATGACTAACCTTTTCCAAAATACCTAACTCAACCAATCTGTTCAATTCCTCCTCGACTTTAGGTTTTAAAGCCAGGGGCACGGTTCGAGGTTTAAAAAATTTAAATTGCGCATCCTCTTTTAGTTTTAAATTTATTTTATATTTATTGAACCTGCCCAACTCATTAGAAAAAACTTTCGAATATTTATCCTTTAACGACCTGATGACGTCATCCTCGCTATTCAAATGATTACAATTCTTACTGCACAGATAGATGTAAATCGAACTTACTAATGAAATCTCTTCCTAACAAAATTGGCTGATCCGCTGTATCCTCGATAATAAACATGTCAATTTCCTCCGTTTCATTTTCAAAAGTAATCGGTAATAAAACTCGGCCTAAAGGAAATATTTTGCTACCATTATAACAGTTTAATCGTACATTGGATCTCTTTAAGGCATATTTTCCTTTAAATAACGCGTCATAAACACTAACAGGTAGCACTGAGACAGCGCTTCCGCTGTCTACTTCGCACAATACGCTCTCGTTAGCCATCGACACCACCTGCTGCATAGGTTTACCGTTATCACATCTGATACTATATAAATAAACATCTACGATACCTTCATGTATGTCATCGGTTTCCTCAGCAATGAAATTAAACTTTTTATCACTCGTTTTACACATCCTACTTAGATGTCCTTTAGTATTGCACTTTTTACACGAGTAATTAATATAACGGCACTTGTCCTTGGTGTGGTTTTTATATCCGCATACTGCACAGGCTTGTCTTGTATTATTAGAGTTGTTTGGTTGGGACGTCGCGGCGGCGCCGGCGCGCACCGCGAACACCTCGCCGCCGGCGGCCCCCGCCGCCTGCCTGGACGAGCCGGTCGCTTGCAGGCCCTGCCGGGCGCTGCGAGTAGCCTGCGCCAGATGTAACGCTTTGCTAAAAATCAGCTTGTCGACGCTCTCCGCAAACAACTTCTCTCGTTCTTTAGCGTTCTCGAGCCCGAGAACGAAACGATCCCGCAGTGCTGTATCGAGCTCCGTCGTGAACCCGCAGAACTGTGCCAAACTTCGCACTCGCGCTGCCCACTCCGCTAGATCTTCGCCGGTCCGTTGCTCCGCTTTATAAAATTTATAACGTTCAGCAAACGAACACCTAGGTGACTCAAAATGAGCATCTAGCTTTTCAAGGAGGGTAGAATATTCAATGGTGTTCAACGTTTTTGGGTACACCAAATCTTTTGCAACGCGGTAAGTTTCTTCCACAAACGTCGTAAGGAGTATGGAACGCCGCTTTGTGCCCGCTTTGTCGGTGGTGTCCGTCAAATCATTTGCAAAACACATAGCTTCAAAGCGCTCCTTAAAAATCCTCCATTCTTGCGCGTTGTGGTCGAACGTGAGATTGCCGCCATAAATCACGTTAGCGCTCGCTGCCATCGTTTTTAACAATAAATCCACTAGTTTATCACTTATTTTATCGCGTTAGGTACTTCTCGTCGCCAAATATTGTGTTTGGGATTTAATTTGGATTAAAACACTCGGATAGCAACGTAACGGACATGTATTTCACGGCAAACTGACATTTGACATATTTTTACGAGCTACCTACATTTACCAAAATACTACAATCTATAAGGTCTTATATATAAAATAAGGTCCGTTTGTTTCCCATAAAGTTTTAAGTCACATTATTGTTTCTCATATTGTCATTAGCATACCTCGCAACCGAGCTAGCAAATCTGTAGCAGTTGTACGTCAAGGTTATCACAACTACGCATAAACTAAAGTACAAAAAATATTTTCTCTTTGTTTTCAAACACACCAATATTTTCAAGCAATGAAAATTCCATTTTAATATTTGAAATATATGCGAAAAAAAAACCTGATTTTATAAACAAAATAACAGATACATTGAAACGCATCTAATATTGACATTGACCTGTTAATTTATATTATTTGACAGTAAATTAAACCGGGTTATATCGGAAGAGGATCAACAAGGTTCTCGATCAATTTTATTAATCTTACATACAATAAAGTTAAAGCAAAATGGTTCATCATAATCGCCAACCCTGACACAAAACTGTCATATGCTACGGTTTTGCTAGCTCCGTTGCGGGGTATGGTCATTAGTCATGAAACTGAAACCTTTAACGTTTCAGGATTTTCGTAAGGTTATCTTAAAGATAAGTCAGATTAGGTTAGGTTTGTTTTCAATCCTGAAAGGTGACGCGTTTCTGAACCAAAGGAATTATGACTAACGAAAATGCGGGCAAACAGTACATTATGATTTAATTTTTTTTAGGAACAACAGAGACCCGTAAAATAATAAATAGAGTTCTGTGTTTTGCCTATTGGCGTATAAAATAAAAATATGAAAACCCAAAAAATAAAGTGACTCGCAAATATTGCCATATTGAAATTGAACCTCTAGTTGGGTGCAATATTATGGTACAGGATGGATACAGGAGGTGGCCATAGGAACTCTTTGATAAAACAACGCAATCTATGTTTGGGTTTGTTAGTTGTATCGATGAGTATTAGTTGCCTGTTGAAAGTAATAGTCAGCGATAAAAACTTGTATCATAAATTAAATTTTGAAGCAAAAATAAACTTTACTTTTTTTCTCTTTTTTTGTTCGTGCCGGTGTAACAGCCGTCTTCCATGAAGTGTCCCGGGTTCAGCGGCGAATAAAACGACCCTGATTGGATACGTTCCGCAAACACCAGATGGCGCTGCTATGGATAGTGTGGATACGTCAGTTCAATGCCTGTTCAACTGTGGACAAGGAGGCCAATTCAAACTTGTACCTACATAATTATGATATCTAAACGATGTCATTTTGTTCTCATCCGTTCTTGCGTTCGCTCGCGCTAATACATGTACGGATAAGTCAGAGTGAAATCACTACATAGTATAAAACAAAGTTGCTTCCCGCTGTCTGTCTGCCTTATGTATGCTTAGATTTTTAAAACTACGCAACGGATTATGATGCGGTTTTCTTTAAATAGATAGAGTGATTCAAGAGGAAGGTTTATGTATAAGTGTTAACCCTTGCGAAGCCGGGGCGGGTCGCTAGTGAACGCATAAGTGGTAGGTAATTAAACTACCTAGTGGCTCTGTTAGTTGTAGTAGGTATGTTTACACTTTCGTTGTAATAAGATAGTATCTTTGACGTCGACTGTACCAAATTGAAAACTAGAATTGCTATTGGAGCAGAAACAGACGCCGTTGACCTTACTCTAACAAAACCAAATAAATTAGTTTTATAAATAACTAGCGACCCGCCCCGGCTTCGCACGGGTTAACAAATTATACTTAAACCTTCCTCTTGAATTACTCTATCTATAAAAAAAAAACCGCATCATAATCCGTTGCGTATACGTAGTTTCAAAGATCTAAGCATACTTAGGGACAGACAGCGGGAAGCGACTTTGTTTTATACTATGTAGTGATTGGCGGTCGATCTGAGATGATATAAAGAAAATACCTACAACAAAACATCATTTCTTAACTTTTTACCCACCTTTGCATACTATGTAAGAACAGGTTTCCGAAGCAGGTAAATCAAACTGTATTTTCTTTAGTTTTCCACTGCGCTCTACGTGTTGTAAAGCTGGGTCCTCACAGGTGCAAGAGATAATAATTATATAATAGTAAGGTCTTTACCCATCACGGAAAAATGGTGTTCAGGATATTGGGAGCCGAAGCCAACACGTAGATACCCTTTGGACACTTTAATGAAATGTAAGGGGTACACCGAGCGGATGCCGGTCTTGCCCCTGTCAAGGGACGCACGCAGAGGCGGCACCCGCCAAGGTGTAAGGACTAATATGGATAGTTGATGGAATCTAAAATGAACTAGGCTATTCGGTAAGAGCGATGGACTAAACCGTTCTTGAGGAATAAATCTGTTATCCTAGGATAGCGGTGCCGTCATATACCAGCCGTCTCCATACAAAATAATAGGTGGCTAAACATGGATGGAGTAGTATTTTGTATGGGGACAAGCTGTCCTAGGAAACCAGAGCTTAAGCCAACTTTGTTTTATGTACGAGGGGTATTCAAAATATTCTCGGTATGAGAATGAAAACAAACAAGTACGAAAAGTTTGATATTTTTATTTTTCAATATACTCCCCCCCTATGTTCATACACTTAAAAGATCGATCAATTATTATTTTTAATCCCTCGTAAAAATATTTTTTATCTTTCGTGTAAAAATGCTCCTCCACTGCCGCCTTCAATGCTTCATCGTCAGAAAATTTATTTCCACGCAGATCCTTTTTAAGATTGGGGAGCAAAAAGAAGTCGCTGGGGGCTAAGTCCGGACTATACGGTGGGTGAGTAACAGTTTTAAACCCACGTTCAACAATAGCTGCCTTGGCAATATGAGCAGTATGGACGGGGGCGTTGTCATGCAGAAGCAGAATACCTTTGGTTAACTTTCCTCGCCTCTTTTCTTTAATTACATCCTTTAATTGACGTAGAATGTTAGCGTAGTACTGTCCTGTGATATTTACACCTTTTTCTTTATAATCGATTAGTAATACTCCTTCACAATCCCAAAATATCGTGGCCATGACCTTGCCAGCTGAAGGGATGACCTTCAACTTCTTGGGATGAGCTGAACCCTTAATGTGCCACTGCATGGACTCTTGTTTACTCTCTGGGTCATAATGATGAACCCAGGTTTCATCTCCAGTAACTATTCTTTGCAGCACCTCATCAGGATTTTCACCGCACAGGTCAATAAAATCGGAACAACAAGCTACACGCATGTCTTTTTGAAGCCGAGTCAGCATTCGCGGAACCCATCTTGCACTTACTTTTGACATATTAAGATGGTCATGTATAATATCATGTACGGTACCAATAGAGAGATTGGTTACTTGTGCTATAGATTTTACCTTCACTCGACCATCTTCCAATATAAGTTTTTCCACTTTATCAATATTTTCTTGTGAAGTAGCTACTACAGGCCGGCCAGGTCTAGGGTCATCTTCAATACTCTCCCTTCCGCGTTTAAACTCGCTTGACCACTTTTGAATGGTAGATAAAGAAGGAGCAGACTCACGGTAAACACAATCCATTTCCTCTTTTATGGTTTTTTGATTTTTACCCTGTTTTGTCAAGAATTTTATCACGCATCGATGTTCTAATTTAGTTTAGCAATTCGCACAGGATGTTCATGTTTGTTCAGCAATTGCAGAAAAACAAAAGACTATCTCGGTTCGAATTATACTTTTTTTTAATGTCAATGAATAAACCTTAGCGGCCAGTAACGAAAGAAATTTTAGAAGAGGTCGTAAGATATCAATACCGAGAATATTTTGAACGCCCCTCGTATATACGTATGACATTTGTACAATACTGCACCTAAACTGTACAATTTGGCTAACATGAATGTGGATCCAGCTTTATAGAATTTCCATCACATCCAGGGCGTTTCAATTTATTACAACTTCAGTGGTCGGATCCCGTTACACAGACCCCGTTTGTTATTGGAAGAAACCATTTTATAGGTATTATTATTATTGCGGAATCCGTTGAAACCGAAAATTGTTAATAAAGACGCCACGAGTATTTTTTGACTCAGTTAAACAACGTTGCATACAATACTTTTTCTACGACTAAGCACTTACTTTAAAATAAAAATGTAAATTTAACAAATATTTTTAATTCAAGAAGTAGCAAAAACGGGCGGGAAAAGAATGAATGAATGAATGAAATTTTAAAAAAAAAACATGTCTATGGTTCACTTATTTGTCAGAGATGGCATTTAAAATAAGGTTGGCAACACTGTATTTCTTTCAATACTTTTTAAGTGGTCATTACATGAAGTATCGTAAAATCGCCAAAAAGATACTGCCTGCCGTATTCGAACTTTAAGATATTCACAAGAGACGACACGTACTTACCAGATCCATTCTAGATACGTTATAGTTTAGATTTCAACTTAGTTCTCTTTTGCAGCGCAAGTCGGGCAACCAATGTCACTTTTACGATAGATCGTGTTAGATATCTATTAGATGTGAATTAGATCTCTAAGTAATATCTTGCGGAAATCGTTCAAGAGTATCTCCAGAATCGCGGAAATGTCAAATTTGACAGGTTAAATCTTAAAATTATCGTTATCATATCTTGGCGATGTCTAAAGGATATCTAACAGATGTCTATTACAAAATCTGAATCAAGCCGTGCGTGTATGCACAAATTCTTTTTTGGGGAATAGACTTAAAGACTTGTCTTGACAACTATAAGATAGGGGTTTAAAGGTGTGTGCACGACCCTTTAAATGACAAAAAAGTAGGCACTGGAGTAGAAAAATACTTTCAGCAGAGGACCTTTGAATTTTAGCAGATGAAGAGTTCAGAGTCAAAACGATCCAAACTTTACCTATGTAAATAGGTACAGCTACAGGTGGATAGGCGGGAAAGTACAAACGACAGGGTTGAGTGGAGTTTCCTCGGTTGAGAGGGACATTAAACCAAGCTAACAAAAAAATAATAGGTACAGTCGATGCGACGTCAACACCTCGACGTCATAAATCATAATCCTTTACAATACAGTGAAAATGTAAACATGTCTTTGACTTACCAAAAAACTTTTAACCCAAAAAATCAGTAAGTAAGTAGTGAATAATTAGCCCCTTTTATTATGTGCATGCTAGTCATGCTACTGATTTTTTTATACATACCTAAGTGACTAATATATCACTTAATGGCTCCTCTACACGATGGGCCAACGCCCGCCACTCCAAGGGACGCATTTATGCGTTAGAGGGAGCAAATGATATTGCTATCTCACTCTATCGCATGGCTGCGTCCCTTGGAGTGGCCGGCGTTGGCCCATCGTGTAGAGGAGCCATAACAGTCTTTCAATAATTGAGATTGAATCCCCATTTACATAAATATTATCTAAAACAAAAAACCGCAACCAGCTCCCAACAAGCAAAATACAGTTTTATAATTATCCCAAGACCATCCTTTTATCAGTACTATAAGGGAATTATAAGCGGTTACAAGTCCGGAAAAGGGCCCACTTTATAAGTCTATTCGCACTTATAAGATATTTATAATGGCCCGTTGAAGTACCAATTACGCCAGTAGTACTCCTATAATAGAATTACGTTAATCCAAATAGTCCTGTAAAATCTACTTTAAGTTTTTTATAGTAGAAAGTGAGATTAATACGTTCTCAACAATGCTTTTATAATTCCAAGTATATTTGGCACTTATAAGATATTTATAATGGCCCGTTGAAATTCCAATTACGCCAATAGTACTCCTATAATAGAATTACCTTAATCTAAATACTCCTGTAAAACCTACTCTAAGTTTTTTATAGTAAAAAGTGAGATTAATACGCTCTCAACAAATTCCATATCTGAATAGTCGTTGTTGACATATTGTGTTTTTTTTTGTAATTCAAGCAAATTGTAAGGTAAGTAATAAATGTGAATTCTATCAATGTCTTTCAATGTATCTGAATTATAAGTTATTATGCTGGTGAATTACTATTTTTAGCGTACTACATACGTAGGGGAACATGTATTTTCTGTGAAATCTATCACGTTTATGGTTAAAATTTTAACGCGCCTCTTGTATTTGGAATAATTACATATTAATATTTATCAATTTGTTTAGAAAATTGTACAAGGTAGCTGCCATTTTCGCAGTAGGCATTTTGAATTGCGTTATAGTACTATAATAGGTGCACATGGCTTTATAACGGCATGTGGCAAAACCAAAGAACTCGCCATGTTCTTACCAAAGTAGGGTTAAGCAATGCAAAATTAAAATGAATTACGCCTCAGTATATACAGGGTGCTTCCTGTAACAGAAGCAATAAATTAAACTGTAAGCTGTACTCCTCAAACTACCCACATTTTGTTCAGCAACTTTTCTAAAATAACTCATGTTTTATTTTTATTACACTTTAAAGTTTATTCTACGACGCAATGTATTGCAAATTTTGTTATGTTTAAAGCGTGACAACTTGACAAGCAACGTCAAACACACTGATGTCAGCGTACATTGAAGGCAATATTTATTTTGTATGAAAAAGAGGAAGTCTAAAGGATTCATCATTTTTAAAAGTTGCTGAACCAATGTTGGTCAGTTTGAGGAGTACAGCCTTTAGTTTAATTTATTGCTCCTGTTACAGGAAGCACCCTGTATACTCTTAGATTATAACGGCCAGCAGATGTTCTCTTATAAGCGTTTATAAGTCTAAATAACCGGAGTGATTACTCCTCAGTACGTATACTCTTGATATTGGCTCTTACAGGAGTCATAAGATTATAACGGCCCGCAGATGTTCTCTTATAAGCGCTTATAAGTCTAAATAACCGGAGTGATTACTCCTCAGTATATATACTCTTGATATTGGCTCTTACAGGAGTCATAAGATTATAACAGCCCGCAGATGTTCTCTTATAAGCGCTTATAAGTCTAAGTAACCGGAGTGATTACTCCTCAGTATATGTACCCTTGATATTGGCTCTTACAGGAGTCATAAGATTATAACGGCCCGCAGATGTTCTCTTATAAGCGCTTATAAGTCTAAGTAACCGGAGTGATTACTCCTCAGTACGTATACTCTTGATATTGGCTCTTACAAGAGTCATAAGATTATAACAGCCCGCAGATTGGCTCTTACAGGAGTCATAAGCTTATAACGGCCCGCAGATGTTCTCTTATAAGCGCTTATAAGTCTAAGTAAACGGAGTGATTACTCCTCAGTACGTATACTCTTGATATTGGCTCTTACAGGAGTCATAAGATTATAACGGCCCGCAGATGTTCTCTTATAAGCGCTTATAAGTCTAAGTAACCGGAGTGATTACTCCTAAGTGTAATCACTCTTGGTGTATGCTTTTATAAGATAAATTATGCCTATAATGGCCAGGAAATCTGTTCTTGTAAACGGTTACAAGATGAAGTTATAGTAGTAAATGTGCTCAAGTTATAACGGCATTCAATTATGCTCTAAAAAGCGCACTAGCCAATTTTGATGCTATAATTGGAGTTTTATAAATCCAAATAGCCTTATAAAGTATGCGTTCTGGGATAATTTTGCTTGTTGGGAGCCTATCAAACAATTCTTATTATTTCATAGAGTTAGACCAAGATAAGTCTACAACGATTTTAACCGTCTAACTTCTATGAAATAATGACATATATAAATAACACAGTTAACACACGCAATGCGTGTGCTATCAAAATCGTTGCAGACTTGATAAATATTCCTAGTACAAAACTATAAATCGGATCGCTATGAATTTTAAACCGATGCCCCGATGTTATGAGCTTTGGAATAGATGCCATAAAACGCAGATAGTTCCCGCAGGTGTAGGGAAAAGAAATTCCGTTTATTTACGATATTGATCACCCTCCACAAGATAGAACATGAGCCCACAGTGAGTTTGAGCACGGTGGTGGTGGTGGTGGTGGTATGAGGTGTCATAACTCGAGACAATATGTTGTTGTTGTTACTTAATTTTGTATAGGTAATACTTACTGTGGTAGTTTAGCATAGTAATTTGCAACACGATTCACAGGCCAATTTGAGTTTGAATTCGATCTGTTTCCGATATGATACTGATCTGTTTTTCGTGACGCACACTTAACTATTTCTTCATTTCATGCTGTTGTTGTCTGTACATGTTTGTACATGTTTTGTGATCGTCACGAATAAATATCTTTTATCTTTAAAAATTGTGTTTTTGACTGAGATTCGCTGTGGGCACATAATAACAGATTTTTTTTAGTTTGAATACCGTTTCTAGCCGTCGTATTTGTCCTATCTAGTAGGAAGTTATCGATGTTTTGTAGGTTTAGAAGCTATAATGGGAAATGGAGTAAATTATGTCGTATAATAAATATGGAAAATAAATCTTTCGTAAATTTTTGATACATATCTTAGCTGGCTAGTAAATTATGGTTCGCTGGCTAGCAATTGTTAACTCTATTATGTAAATTGGAGAATATTTTGAGATTAAACGTCTTCATAAAAAAAATGTGAATAACGTTTACGAGACGTTCCAAAATAACAGACTCAGCGCCGAGATGGCAAGCGCTAGTATGAAAGTGAAGAAAATTCCTGTAAGGGTGACGTTTGAATGTCAACTGCAATTTATCTGTCAATCTGTCAATTTGCTTGAAAGAACGAGTGATGGAATGAACGACACAGTCGCGGCAGTAATGCAACGGCGAACGTCACAAATTCTAATAAGGAAACTGACAGATACATCGTCGGCTACAACGACGCCGCAACTGTAATGAAGTTGACATCCGAACCTCCTCCTCCTTTACTCCTCCTCCTCCTCCTCCTTCCTTCCTTCCTTCCTTCTCCTGATCCTTTACTGTGACAAGTCCACAATTTGTCGCTGCAAATTCGATGAAGAGTGAACTTAGACGGATTAATATTTTATCCAGTTCTTAATTCGTACAGATGTACGAAAATTCATACAGATGTACGAAAATTCGTACAGCCATTTATTATGCCACAAACAAACAGGGCCGCGGACATAATTCTGTTTGTTCTTCAATTCGCGATGTGGACGTGGGAGGCCGGGGGCGTTTTAGGATAGAGACGAGAATAATGACAGAGACGGAAACAGTTTATACCTACGCGCCTCTGTGAGGCAATACCACAGTATAAGTAAGGTGTCTTTTAGACCCAGTAGTCCAACTTCGAACAATTTATAATTCTCTTTCGAAATTCAAAATCTCGAACACATTAGGTAACCTACCTTGCGCGCGACGGTTGGTTGCTGTATGTAGAAAAATGTTTGCATTTCTCCAGAAAGTTCCAGCCTTGCACAACTGTTAAGTTCATTCCAGTTTTGTGGAATGAGCGGTCGCCGGTAGTATTTCCGGATCGATACGACTTTCAAGTAAAAAGCGTACTCCCATCTTAATTGCCGGCAAAGCACTTGCGAGTTGCGACCCCTCTAGTGTCAATGGGCTACGGTAATTGCTTACCGTCAGGCGATTCATCTGCCTGTTTGCCTCTCATAAGTTGGAGCCGGTCTACCTAGCTTTATTTGACGTTCATAAGCGCATTGTAATTATGTCTACTTGAATAAACTATCTTTTATCTTTATCTTTTATCTTTATAACTACATAGTATAAACCAAAGTCACTTGCCGCTGTCTGTCTGTCCCTATGTATGCTTAGATTTTTAAAACTACGCAACGGATTTTGATGCGGATTTTTAATAGATAAAGTGATTCAAGAGGATGGTTAAGTAATAATTTGTTAACCCGTGCGAAGCTGGGGCGGGTCGCTAGTTCTCCAGGTTCTCCTATATCATACAAATACCTATTTTTACCTACACGTCGCTTCTGTCTCCGCTGTTCCCCGTTTTTATTCTCCACGGGCTCTGGTCCGTTTTCATTTAGTATTCAGCGCCATTACTTTAATCCTGCGGAGGATGCGCAATAAGCATCGCAAATTGAACTTTTGTCTTCTAGATGCCCAAAACTTGGGCCGGTTTATGGATACATTTAGAGATGATGTACCGTAAAATGTGCCTACTTTGCTCCAAGATTCGAAATTCTACCACTCACGGGTTGAACGCCACTTGAGTTATGTATATGTCGTAGTCAGATCGTATAATCCGCCGTATTACATTACGGCTAGCCGTTTTCAAAAACAAGGGCGTTTTGAAATGCGGCGGTTCGACGATTAGCCGGATTGTCATTGCGATACGTTCTTCAATAAGGCGGCCTACGTTTAGCCGCATCGTATCTACTATTTAGATTGTAGAGTGACCAGTTCTTTCGGTCGCCTACGTAACCAGAGTTTGACAATGTTTGCAATTTAATTTATTTTTACCATGGTCCCACCGCACTACATGTGTTTCTTTTCCAAAACATTTCCTTCACAACTTAAATATACGGGCTATTTCTGGGCGGTTTGCCCTTCGGGCATCTGAAGCTACCTGACCTACTTACCTACCTACGCTTTTTTCCCCAAAGTGTAATGTTTTCACGGACGTCTCACTAAATCAATAGGTAGGTAGGTTAGGTTCGTTAGGTAGCTTCAGATGCCCGAGGGGCAAACCGCTCAGAAATAGGGAGCCCCGCTTCGCGGCTGTCTAGTTAAGTTGCGAAGGAAATGTTTTTTGAAAAGAAACAGTCCGACGAACTCCAGATTTGATGGACACCCCAGCGTTTTTCATAGTTTGTTGTTGTTATGTCAGGCAAAACTGTCAAAGCGGCGGCTAATGACTCGCTGTATTACATTACGGCTAGCCGTGTTGAAGAACGTATGGCGCCGAATACATTCCGGCGGATTTTCATTCATCCGCATTCAATCCGGCAAATCGTCGAACCGCCGCATTTCAAAACGCCCCTGTTTTTGAAAACGGCTAGCCGTAATGTAATACGGCGGATTATACGATCCGACTGCGACATAGATATGATATAAGCCGATTTAAAGTAGACAATCACTACGTATCACGATGTAGCGCTTATATGAGGTTGTGATATACCTAGTTTTCATTTTAAAATCTGTAGGAGCACAATTACCTAGTGGGTAGAAAAGTAGGCATATTTTACGGTACCTACGATTTTAGTAGGTACACGCTTCCAACAATGCTTATCTAATCTATCTAATACCTTTAAACGAGCAATTCTTGTTTATTTTTATATATATATATATATATATATATATATATATATATATATATATATATATATATATTTCGGGGATCTCGGAAACGGCTCTAAACATTTCGATGAAATTTGCTATATGCAGGTTTTCGGGGGCGAAAAATCGATCTAGCTAGGTCTTATCTCTGGGAAAACGCGCATTTTCGAGTTTTTATATGATTTCCGAGCGAAGCTCGGTCACCCAGCTATTATTAATTGAATCCTGGACATGAAGTAATCGCTAATGTAGTCGTGTGTGTACACAAGTACTCATTTTCATTACAAACTTTGGACCCTCTTTCACCTGTTTGAGGGTTTATTTCCGGGATAAAACCATCCTTTGTCCCCGAGACTAAACTATCTTTTCATAATACATACATTTTATGTATATCAGTTCAGCGGTTTAAGCGTAAAGGGACAACAGACACAGTGACAGACAGACGAACGGACAGACAGTTACTTGGGTATTAATTTTATAGAATTCGTTTGGATTAAGTACTTTTTCAAATACTCCATATCAATGTAACCCCATTATTTTGTAGGTATGATAACTGGCTTGGGCACATCCACCTTTAACAAATCTCTGCCGCTGAAACCTCATTTAATGAGAACACCATTAGTAATTAGAGGGTAATTATCAGCCCTATAGTAATCACCAGCTAATGGCCATGCAGACCTCTATAAATTGTCTTTACCTACATGGACTAATGCATTGTCTAGAAAGAATTATCTTGGAAAGGACGTATAGTACTTTACTTGTGTTTTTTTTGCAAATGAGTTGTTAGCACAATAAGCTTAATTGAATTATTAACAAGAAAGGTGTCAAAAGGAATTTACGTTTATGAAATAACTTAAGCCTAAACTTTAAATGCTGAGAACCAGTATTCCCGGTTCTGGGAATGATTTTGTCTAAGAGACCGGTCATGGGTTGCCAATTATTGCCAAAATTAAACCTCGGGCTTTTAAAAGATACAATCAGGAAATTTCTAAAATAAAAAAGAGACAGAAGCGCATTTCAACTGCAATTGATTAATAAAAAAGAAAAGAGAACTTAACCGTACAAAATACCTCCATAAAAATCTGCGCACATTTAGCACTTGAGCTCAAAACGCTTCGACACCCATTAAACTCTCAAGCGATCATTAAAAAAAAACTAAGAGCATGAGAAAAAACATAATTCCGCGTGGAAGGGTTAAACGCAGGGTAAATTGCTCCCGCGAGTGGCCGCAGGGTTGAAATGAACAGAAGTTTTATGAGTTGCGGTTTAACCTTTTATATAGGAATACAAGCAAAAGTTTTGAAAAACTTGAACCTCTTGCTTCGGTATAGCAAACACATGAGTGTGTGTGTGTGTGTGTGTGTGTGTGTGTGAAGATGACTTCATTATCATCATATCAGCCGTTTATCGCCCACTGCTCTGCGTTTGGTCTCTCCTCTAGTACGCCACTTGGCCCGGTTCTGAGCTAATCTCGTCCACAAGCTTTATCCATTTTTGGTGAGAAAAAAATGACCCTATTTTTTTTGGTCCATTTAAAAAAAATAAACTGTTTATTGCACACATTAATAATAAGGTTTACAAACAAAACTCTTAATCTATTTTTATTTAGATTTTAATTGAGTTGAGTCCAAGTAGATCTCATGCATTAATTACATTTACATTTATTTATGCTAAATCTATTAAATTAATTATGTCCATTGGAAGACTACACATTGACATTGACATTGGATTGGATTTGGTTACGTTTTCAATACCTACAATCTTCTATGACCGTAACATATCCGACAAACAAAACGAATGAAAATGTTGGGACACTTATTTTCTCGTTTTAGGATCAAAAGAGCTCGTGAGTAGAAATAATAATCCATACTAATATTATAAATGCCAAAGTGTGTCTGTCTGTCTGTCTGTCTGTTACCTCTTCACGCTTAAACCGCTGAACCGATTTAGTTGTAATTTGGTAAAATCTAAGATGCAAGTTGAGGGTACAACTTTAAAAATAAAAATGCCTCGGGCATCTATAGCAACCTAACGAACCTACCTATCAATTAGTTTAATGTGGCTACCGTCAAAACATTACACAGAAACATTACATACATACATATAATCATGCCTATTTCGCGGAGGGGTAGACAGAGACCACGGATTTCCACTTGCTACGATCCTGACATACCTCTTTCGCAACATTACGATCTGCCTAATCTTACGATCGGCCGCGGACAATGATAAGGTAGGAAATTAACCTACTGCTGTTACTTATATAGTGTTGTGGCACTGCGGCGCGTTTTTGTTTATGGCGAGGTGGTGGCGTTTTGAGTTTTCAAGTATGGTGAGCGAAATTGTCACAACTATTTTCTTGTTACGAATAAATTTCAACTCTAAAATAGTTTCAAACAAGACTCATTGTTACTAAATTAGGTACATTTAAAATTAAAAATTCAAGTTTATGAGTTATTTTGCCGTGAGAACCAAGGTGTCAGGGGTATTGTTTTAATCATACTAAAACTGAAATATGTTTTGTATACAGAAATAAATGTCATGCTACTAAAAAAAGATGACACAAACATTCTTTATTCACGTAAACCAAAAGATTTTGACTTATAGACTAAATTTAAAAAACGGTGAATAAAAATTATAGTAGCACTCTACTGAACAGTAAGCCAGGTAATGTATTATTTATTTTCATTATAATAACGGCCATATGCGCATAATTTCAGCGTTCAGCCCTTAAATCATCCCAAACGCTTACCACGACCGAATACCATACAGAACAACCATTATATGACCTCCGATTACATACAGTTGATACAGATCCTGAGGTCACGTTATACTGGTTAATTGGGCAATGGTAATAACCCGCAAGGTAACGGCCCAGTTGAACGGTTTAATAGAACTGTGATGGATGGCTGTGATTCAGCACGACTGGCCGTTTCTGTATAGTTATTTATTGAGGGACATTATTTTACTGAAGAATAGGTTCTTAATTAAGTTCTTGGGACATAATTTTCTGAAACATAATTTTAGAAGTAACATAAATGATTTGTAATTAACCATGGCAACTCCAGGTGTCGAACATTCACTGTTTTTAAGGAAATGGCGAATGGTTTGACGAACACTAGTAGGTACAGTCACGCTCCGTGATTGTTACGCCATTTAGGGTTCTAGCTAAATTAGACATTCCATAGCGTAAGTGTGAAACAACAAATTTAGCTAGGACATTAAATGGCGTAACAATCCCGTGTGGTGACTTACATTCTTCTGAATGTGAGAATGCTCATTTCACACTTGAAATGAAAAGGTGCTGATACACTTATCAGCACCTTTTCATTCCCGCACATACGCTCGTATACATCATAAACGCGCTATACCTACGCGTATAAGCGCTAGAGAGCTCTCGACACTTTGATCAAGCCGTTCATTAATCGTTCATATTCGCAGTTACAATTGATCAGTTCAGTTATTGAGAGCAGCTTCGATTTCAACGCCTGCCGCTTTAGGTGGCGGTGAGGCATGATATTGGCAAAATATTAATAATAAACATTTTTCACCTCAGCAGCTCGAACAAGGGTACTTTGCTACTTAAAAACAGTGAGCAAAATCGCATTTTGCTCACTGAGTGAGACAAAATGACATTCAAGTGACCTTAATATTCAAATGTCATTTCAACATGCGGGGTCTAATACAAGTTCGAAATACTTGGATTTTATTATCTCTGTCCCTTTCACGTCGTTAGCAAAAAGAAAGAGACAAAAAAATTTTCAAACGACATTCAACGGTATATTGACGGTTTATAATAGACCCCCGAAAACCGTCAGAACGCATCGTTCCAAAACACATACAAGTATGAATTCTTAATATGTAATTAATGAAAATAAAGTTTCAGATTTGATAAAAACTGATAAAAACACTATATTTTACGTAATTTATTGTACGATTAAAATAATGAACTCAAAAAATACACAGTATATCACGTAAAATAAATAATTATACTTTTAAGAATCTCTACAATAGTTTACAAATAGTAAGTATCCGTAATTCGGACCGTATCTTACAATGTTTTTTTTTTTACAAAAAGAAAGTTGCCGATTCAAATGTCAATCAATTGATGGTCGTTGTTTTCATATATTACCTATTTTACTGAAATTTACTACGTTTGTTTGTTTGTTTTTGTGTTTGATTGCGGTAATTATACTTAATTGTTAGTATATCTTAAGAAACATGACTAAATAGGTAAGTGATGAAGAAGGATTACATTTTTAGGGTTGTCTAAATGTTCTTACTGCTGAGGTGAAAAGTTTTATGAACTACACGAGATCAAAGTTATTTACATCTCGTGCGCTTTTGAGTCCCTTACTACGCTCAAGATTCTAAATTAGATTCACTCGCTACGCTCGTGAATCTACTATAGAATCTTTCGCTTGCACGGGACTCAAAATAAGCACTCGAAGAAATATCAAACTTTGATCTCTTGTTGTACAAATAACTATTTATTTTTGTATTTTTGTGTTTTTGTGCTTGTCGAACAGAAAACAAATGACATCCAGGCCAATTCGAACGTACACTGATGTTAGAAATAACATCTAACTGGTGTCATTCAGTTATCGTGCATTTCGCTCATACATAGTCCATGTATTGGCACGGGCGAGCCGCACGTTAACTAAATAATTTGATTCAAATATCACTCTGATGTCAGTGTACGTTGGAATTTGCCTCCCTACCGATTACTTTTTCAGGTTTTTTTCCTGTTTTATATTCATGAAGTAACTCCCTTATTTTAATCCTGAAACCCTAGTGTGAATTTCATTCGATAGCGTGACGTGCCGCGTTTGTGTTATGTCTATTTTTGTATGGGTTTTTGAACATCGCACCAAGCGGTACTTTTGAAAACTCAAAATCCCATACAAAATGACACTTAGCGCAACCGCGTCACGTCACGCTATCGAATGAAATTCACACTAGACTATTAAAATACCAGTGCCAGCCACTTACCTCGCTCCCCCAAACGTGCGCTGCTATCAAAAGTTTAATTAAAACGGGACGAATAAGGTGTAATATTTCCCACTCGGCGATAGGGATAAATCGGGGCGATGCGATAAAATATCGCGATATTACTTGCTTTCTAATAATGGCATATATACGTATATGTAGCCATACAGGCAAAAGAATGTTAGGGAAGAATGTTGGACGGAGAGCGGATGATAGATCCAAAAAACGATGGATGGATTGTGTGAAAGAGGATATGAGAAAGAAAGGAGTGAGTGCTGTGGTGACGAAATATAGAGGAGAATGGAAAAGTAAAACATGTTGTGCCGACCGGCTCACATACTCGTAACGTGGGATAAGATAAGAAGAGAAGATTGGAACATAACGTGTGATAAGGGCAGGAAGAGGAAGAAGAGAAGATTGGATATGTAGCTAGGCTAGGAGGCCGTCAAAATGTATGTACTAGTTATATTAACCCGGCGTTAGTTAATAGCTGGCGTGCGTCACGACACAGCTCATTAAGCCGAGCGAGTGCTTCTCGTTGACTCTTCTCTTTGCTGTTTTAAGACGCGAATTAATTGCGCTCGACTTTTTATGAAAATATTTTGTTTTTTGTTTTTTTTTTCCTTGTGAGGTTAAGAAACGTCATTGATAGGTTTGTAATGTTTCATGAAAAGTTGTGTAATGCTACATTCAACAGTGTAAATATTTCTGGAACGTAAAGGGATAAAATGGCAGGCGTAGGTATTCAAACACACGTTATTGATGGTTTCAGGGTCTTCTTCTCGATTCCACATAAATAATAATATAAACTTTGGTATTTGCAAGTGGTGGAAAGCGTTGTGATATTTTTAGGTAGGTATCTTATTTCGCGTTATGTATGTTTATTTATAAAATTTGATTAAAATTCGTACCGGGTTAGGTAAGTCAAAAGAGCCGTCTTTTAAAAATTTTCAATTTTTCATTTCAATGGAGGTGCGTATGCTCATGTATACTAAAAAACTCACAACAAAGTGATACCTACCGTGGTTAAACGAGTTTATTACCACATTAAACTGTTGAACCGTTCTACAGCAACAACTATGTACGGTAAGTACGTTTTACATAGTTGCACGACATACTTGAGTGAGTGTGGTTTTAAAACATCCTATTCGAAATATTTTTTTAGTTTTCATGCTCGTAAAGTTAATGCTTAAGTCGCGTGTAAGCGGGATAAAGTTGATCTTTATGCTCTTATGAATAAACTAAAATCATCTTATTTATAATGACTCTTATTGACTTAGCAATAAAGTCAAAAACCTGAGCTGCCATTGCTGCAGCTAGCTGCTCCTCTTTCCACGCGCCAGAGTACCATTTCTTTAGTCTTGAATAAATACGGGTAGAAATAATCTTGAATATTTTAATATTTCTCTGTATTCTCTTTGCGATCGAAGTGAACAGTATATAGAAGAAGAAGAAGAAATACATTTATCCCATAAAGCACACATACACAGGACAGGACAATAAGATGAAAGAAATAAGATAAACAGAAGAAATTATAAAAAAAAGCGGCCAAGTGCGAGTCGGACTCGCCCATGAAGGGTTCCGTATTTAAGCGATTTATGACGTATTAAAAAAAAACTACTTGCTAGATCTCGTTCAAACCAATTTTCGGTGGAAGTTTACATGGTAATGTACATCATATATTTTTTTTAGTTTTATCATTCTCTTATTTTAGAAGTTAGGGGGGGGGGGGACACACATTTTACCACTTTGGAAGTGTCTCTCGCGCAAACTATTCAGTTTAGAAAAAAATGATATTAGAAACCTCAATATCATTTTTGAAGACCTAGGTATCCATAGATATCCCACACGTATGGGTTTGATGAAAAAAAAAAATTTGAGTTTCAGTTCGAAGTATGGGGAACCCCAAAAATTAATTGTTTTTTTTTCTATTTTCGTGTGAAAATCTTAATGCGGTTCACAGAATACATCTACTTACCAAGTTTCAACAGTATCGTTCTTATAGTTTCGGAGAAAAGTGGCTGTGACATACGGACGGACAGACAGACGGACAGACAGACAGACAGACAGACATGACGAATCTATAAGGGTTCCGTTTTTTGCCATTTGGCTACGGAACCCTAAAAACAGAATAAAAATTACACACTTGGGTCCAGAAATGTGTGCCGTAGGGAAAAGGCCCTGTCTCAGCATATTGTTGCAATTTGCAAACGAGGCACAACGCTGTTATTCTGCCAAGGCCTTAGGAAGTGACATATTATAAAATATTAGTTAAATAAATATATAAAACATAAAAAAAGTAAATGAAAAATAAATGAAATAGTAGTTATTTTGAGTATAAAAGCGGCATAAAAGAAAAAAAGTGGAGTAAAAGAAAGAAAGCGGCATAAGGGAAATAAAAAATTCTTTGTGATTAATGTAACATAATATTTTATATAACTCGTGAATAAATGCCCATTTTAACCTCGACATACCTAGCGGTCCTCGCTTACAATTGGAACAATAAATTGCCTCATGCTGGATAAAATGGGTACATGTACATACCCACATGGCTACCTTTATGGCCTTGTTGTATAATCTTATTTTACAAAACTTTGAAAATGTCTCTATTCAAGGAAAACTAGTTAAAGAGTAAAAAGTGAAGAAAATAAAGATGAGCTTGTGTTGCTATCGCTACGCTCCATTACTTTGTTCACTGGTTTGAAACAAAACATTACTACCGCTCGTTTTGCTGTTTCAAACCTAAAAGAGACATCGAAAAATCGTTCCATAGTAGCAGTTTTCTTTTTAACCTCCGACACAAGCAGATAGATGTGAAAGTTTTGGATTTTGTTTTTCGGTACCGTTCTGATTCAGACTTCATCACTAGACGATATTACTGCCAATTAAATTGCCGAGAATACCTATTAAAAATACGAGCAGCAACATTTGACATTTGTGGTGCAATACTGTTGCAGTAATGCTGCCGAAGGCATTACTCTCTTCGTAATTTACAGACCTATATACCTACTATTTGGCCAAATCCGCAAACCAACTACTGCGAAAAAAAATTGCGGGGATCTTTCTCTTTTACCCCAATGAAGGCTGTTACGTTTAAGATATCGGGTAAGTAGATGATATTTTCACGTCAGCCGGTTGCTCCTTCCCTCCAAAATAACAGTAGTTGACAGAGAACAAGAAGTGACCGTCAAAAATATTTTTTGATACACACTTTTATTGCTGACTGTACTTTCTCACCTTTACATGTCTAATAACTCTAATAAGTGCTTCTCGAGATCTTTCTAATGAGCTTACATTCAATGTGTCTATGTTATTCCATTGAAGAGTTCCTTTGGCTATATTCCGAATGCATCATCAGATCAGCTCCATGTTAGCATAATATTGCATTGTCATCGGAAATACGGAAGTATACCAAATTTCAGCTCAATCAGACACCGGGAAGTGGTTCAAATTTAAGTTAGGTACAAGATTTGAAGCACATATATGTAGATATATACAAATAATATACGCGGTGTAATTTCGATTTTGGCGGTTATAGCCCTGAGCTGCCCGGCCCTTGGACCGAGTGTCTCTACACCACTGAAAGGAACAAAGTTGTAATTGGCGTCGAGAGTGTATTTCTGCCTTTTGAGGGCCTCGGTACCTTAGAACATAATATTCTTAATTAAAAGCTAATTAACTAATCAAAACAAAAGTACAATCGCACATAAAAGTCCCAATTAAACAGACGCAATGAAAGACTGCATTCATATTTCAGCGTCATTGGCCCTCCGAATATAAATTTGAATAACCGTTGGAACAGGATTTGTTCTTAATTTGAAATTCAAATGCTACGGGAGTGTAGAGACCGTGAAAACAGAAAAACGTACCCATCCAAATATAATTAACATAAAAAATGGTGAAAATAAACACTTACTTTTGGAATCGGCACGAATTTTATATTTCAGCTTTTCCGTTTGGTTATTTTGCTTTGGGCAGTTATTGCCTCATTTTGCATGTTTTTTATGGGGTTATCGGTTATTTATGATATTATTACTCTTTAGCTTCTGTGCTTGTGTGTGAAAAGTAAAGTTATTATGCTCTGACAAGCCATTACCGTCATCAGTAGAAAAAAGCGGCAAATTTAAAAAAATAGGCGCGAATAATGATTTCTAAATTTCATTTACGTGTTTGGGTATAATTTTATGTTTAAGATATTTTAAGGTACTATTCGGATTCACACTGCACTGCATTACTGCAGCAGTAATGTGGCGCGACATTGCTGCTGCAAATGTCAAAAATCACAGCAACTTTACAATAGAGGCGTGTTCAGAAATTTGTAAGCAACTTGGCCGCTCCGATATATCTGATGGCGACTGTATCTACTAACCAAGTAATTAATTAGCTAAAATAAAAGACGTTTTATGTCGGCAAAAGACGGATAATTAAAGACGGTGAAAATAACGGTAATTAAAATCCAGACTGGCTTTATTAGCTAGTCTAGGCAGGTAATTATTTTTTCACCTCAGCAGCTCGAACAAGGGTACTTTGCTACTTAAAAACAGTGAGCAAAATCGCATTTTGCTCACTGAGTGAGACAAAATGACATTCAAGTGACCTTAATATTCAAATGTCATTTCAACATGCGGGGTCTAATACAAGTTCGAAATACTTGGATTCTATTATCTCTGTCCCTTTCACGTCTTTAGCAAAAAGAAAGAGACGAAAAAAGTTCAAACTACATTCAACGGTACATTGACGGTTTATAATAGACCCCCGAAAAACGTCAGAACGCATCGTTCCAAAATACATACGAGTATGGATTCTTAATAATTAATTAATGAAAATAAAATTAAGATTTCATAAAAACTGATAAAAACACTATATTTTACGTTATTTATTGTACGATTAAAATAATGAACTCAAAAATACACAGAATATCACGTAAAATAAATAATTATTGTTTTAGGAATCTCTACTAGTTTACAAATAGTAAGTATCCGCAATTCGGACCGTATCTTACAATGTTTTTTTTTTACAAAAAAAGTTGTCAATTGAAGTGTCAATCAATTGATGGTCGTTGTTTCCATATATTACCTATGTAACTGAAATTTACTACGTTTTATTTTTGTGTTTGATTGTGGTAATTAAACTTAATTGTTAGTATATCTTAAGAAAGCATGAGTGAAGACGTAAGTGATGAAGGAGGATTACATTTTTCAGGTTGTCTAGTATGTTCTTACTGCTGAGGTGAAAAGTTTTGTGAACTACACGAGATCAAAGTTATTTACATCTCGTGCGCTTTTGAGTCCCTTACTACGCTCAAGATTCTAAATTAGATTCACTCGCTACGCTCGTGAATCTACTATAGAATCTTTCGCTTGCACGGGACTCAAAATAAGCACTCGAAGAAATATCAAACTTTGATCTCTTGTTGTACAAATAACTATTTTTTGAGACAGTCATGATTGTCCTGAACCTAATTAATTTAGATTTAAATACAAACTAAAAATATAAAAAATAAATACTTACTAAAACCCGCCCCGGGCTGTCCCTGACGCAAAGGTGCCCATCACGCTCGCTGCGTTGCCGCGTTGTATCGCGATGGACAGCCTTTGCATCAGGAAGAACCCGGAGCGGGGGTCAAGGCCCCTTTCACTCAGGCGACGACCCAGCTCGCGGAGGAAGGTCTTACCCTCCGCGCACCAGCAACCTGAGGTCTCCACGGCGAGGGGAACGAACAGATACCCGCTCAGCGCCGAGTATTTATCTTTTTTAAGGGACGCCGCGTGCTCAGCAGCCGCTCCTGCAGACCGCATTGTGCGGCTAATATGCGAGGCGGCAAAAGTGCTGACGCACGTGGCGTCCCATAGCAAGCACTTACCCTTTTCCCACGGCACCAGGGTCAAGCCGTCAGGCCTTTTGCCGTCCGAACGGCTGAGGCCTGGCGGCTCAAGCATGCAGGGGATATTAGCTGCCACTAAGGCTCTCCTAACGATGTCGTTAAGAGCATGGTGCCGTGGGAACCTCCCAGCGCAACGACAGCAGCTCAAGGCATGGTGGCCGTTGCTCTCCACAGAGGAGCCGCAGATGCATTGGTGGGGTTGGCATACATCACAACCTAGGCGGAGAGCAACGGCCACACGCAACGAACCGTTGTCTAGTAAGGTGCCTAGGTTTGGGGAGGGAAGAGCGTGTAGCCAAGCTCCAGATTCAGGCCTGGAGGCAGCGATTAGCCTGGCTCTGTCAGAACCAGCAGCGGTATGAATAAGACTATCGAGTAGCCCCTTTACCACGACGTCGTCCCACAAACGCTGGCGGTAAGGTTTTTCGGGTACCGGCGCATCAGAGTTAAGAGCCTTCCAAGTCGACAGAGCATCAGCGGCATAGGGTATTGTGACCTTGACACCATCTAAAGATAACATATTAGTGACAAGGTCCACAACCCCAGCCGCCGACGCAAGAAAAGCCGGAAGGCTCACATCTCGTGAGCGCCGGATACCCAGTCCGCCGTTTCGTATAGGTAAAGAGGCCTGGTCCCACTGGTCCGAGTTGAGGGATACATTTAAAAGACACTCAGCAGATTCTTTGAGTGCCAGGTCGAAGGAGTCCATGTGTGTGGGGTGTAGCCAAGTAGGCGCTGTGCGTAAGAAGTAGGTGATCTTGGGAACGGCAAAGCAGGATCTTAGCAACGTCAGAGCTACATGTGCCGAGAGGTTTCTAAGCCTTTCTCTTGCTAACAAGAGAAGTTGTTCTCGTGTCTCAAAAGCTCCAGGAACAGCATCGGAAAATATAGGGGAATTTAGATTTATATAGGACAGATCTATTCGCTAGGTGCACGACTAGTGCTGCCCTCATTTTGTTGGACTTTCTACGTTAAATCTTATGGAGTAAAATTAGTTCAAGCGGCTGCCGCTAGTACTAATGTAGGACATTCCATAAGATTACCTGTGTTTGTGACGATCAGCGCCACTTCCCCCTCCACCGACTTCGCACCTTGCCAATAGAAACAGATAGGTGCGACTATACTTACTAACAAATAAAGCACGTCAAAATAATGTATGAGCTAGGATTTCCTGTGTTACAGAACCCAGTAGGATAATATTAACTTAAAATAACATGCATATTACAGGAAAAATTATATAAATTATCTTACTTATCTAAGTACTTAAGAAGCAATACCTATAGTAACGTTAATTGGGCAGAGAATAAATATACATAGTACGAAATGTCGAAAAAAAAAAACTTTTTGTTTACCCAAGTTCGTTAATTGGTTTGTGTCTGGACGAAAATGTGTTTTAATCTATATTATTTTAAATATTATAATAAAGGTTCTTAAAATTATCGAGATTTTTTCAAAATTTGAAAATCTCCCTGTTAAAAAACACCCTATATGCAAGTGCCTAGAGCCTAGTGCCTACTTGAACATGTAGTTCATACTGGACACCAATTTTCCTTTGCTACCAACACCAAAAACACGAAAAAAAAAACAGTTTCATACAGTATGCCTAATCTGATGTTGAACTTGTGATACTTCCTATGGGAACACAAAATAAAATAAATTAATTAAAAATTAAAAAACACGACTGCAGTTTAAAATCGAACTGAAAAGCTAAAAATAATTTTTAGTTATGTTAGGTACTCAACTTAATGAATGTAAAATACAATATAAGTGTTCAGTCCGGGTCATAAACAGCAAACGGAAAAGTTTAGGCTCATTTAGGATCGTGACTGTACCTGCATATTTTATTTCTATTGCAGTCGGGGACCTTGATATATTGAAATTTTCCCATTCACAGGTCCCCGACTGCAATCGAAATAAAATATACAGGTACAGTCACGATCCTAAATGAGCCTAAACTTTTCCGTTTGCTGTTTATGACCAGGACTGAACACTTATATTGTATTTTACATTCATTAAGTTGAGTACCTAACATAACTAAAAATTATTTTTAGCTTTTCAGTTCGATTTTAAACTGCAGTCGTGTTTTTTAATTTTTAATTAATTTATTTTATTTTATACATTTTAGTGACCATACAAACCACACACATTTTTTATGATTTAAGGAAATTTAGTTGCTTGAAAGAGCTTTCATCATGTTGATCCAAAGATCAACATGATGAAAGCTCTTTCAAGCAACTAAATTTCCTTTATCAAAATATGTTAGCATAAAACGTGCTTAAATACCTAAATAGGTCGGACTCAAAAACCAGACGTATTTAAAAGTGCTATGGCTTAATATCTCTGTAACTACATAATTATTTCCTATTAGTTGGCTTTCGGCCTTCGCAATTAAGATACTTGGGGAAGCTGCAGAATGCGTGCACCTTTCTTACGCTCCGGGCCTTCGGCCCTACGCGAAGCTCGGCCTTCGGCCTTCGCAATTAAGATACTTGGGGAAGCTGCAGAAAGCATGCACCTTTCTTACGATCCGGGCTTTCGGCGCTACGCGAAGCTCGGCCTTCGCGATTGAGAAACTTGGGGAAGTTACATAAAGGGTGCACCTTTCTTACGCTCCGGGTCTTCGGCCCTACGCGAAGCTCGGCCTTCGGCCGTCGCAATTAAGATACTTGGGAAAGCTGCAGAAAGCATGCACCTTTCTTACGCTCCGGGCCTTCGGCCCTACGCGAAGCACGGCCTTCGGCCTTCGCGATTGAGAAACTTGGGGAAGTTACATAAAGCGTGCACTTTTCTTACGCTCCGGGTCTTCGGCCCTACGCGAAGCTCGGCCTTCGGCCTTCGCAATTAAGATACTTGGGAAAGCTGCAAAAACCGTGCACCTTTCTTACTCTCCGGGCCTTTGACCCTACGCGAAGCTCGGCCTTCAGCCTTCGCAATTAAGGAACTTGGGGAAGCTGCAAAAACCATGCACCTTTCTTACGCTCCGGGCCCTCGGCCCTACGCGAAGCTCGGCCTTCTCGATTGGGACACTTGGGGAAGCTACAAAGAGCGTGCACCTTTCTTACGCTTCGGGCCTTTGGCCCTACGCGAAGCTCGGCCTTCGCCCTTCGCAATTAAGATACTTGGGGAAGCTGCAGAAAGCATGCACCTTTCTTACGCTCCGGGCCATCGGCCCTACGAGAAGCTCGGCCTTCGGCCTTCGCGATTGAGAAACTTGGGGAAGATACATAAAGCATGTACCTTTCTTACGCTCCGGGTCTTCGGCCCTACGCGAAACTCGGCCTTCGGCCTTCGCAATTAAGATACTTGGGGAAGCTACAGAGAGCGTGCACCTTTCTTACGCTCCGGGCCTTTGACCCTACGTGAAGCTCGGCCTTCGGCCTTCGCAATTGAGGAACTTGGGGAAGCTGCAAAAACCATGCACCTTTCTTACGCTCCGGGCCTTCGGCCCTACGCGAAGCTGGGCCTTCGGCCTTCGCGATTGGGAATCTTGGGGAAGCTACAGAGAGTGTGCACCTTGCTTACGCTCTGGGCCTTCGGCCCTACGCGAAGCTCGGCCTTCGGCCTTCGCAATTGAGTTATTGGGGAAGCTGCAAAAACCGTGCACCTTTCTTACGCTCCGGGCCTTCGGCCCTACGCGAAGCTCGGCCTTCGGCCTTCGCAATTAAGATACTTGGGGAAGATACAGGAAGCACGCACCTGCCTTACGCTTCGGACCGTTGGCCATATGCGGAGTTCGGCCTTCGGCCTTCGTAATTAAAATACTTTAAGTTGCAGGAAGAGCCCATCTATCTCAAGCTCCCAGTTTTTGCCCCCTACGCGGAGCTCGGCCTTCGTAATTAATATTCTTGGGAAATTTGGAAGCGCGCACCGAGTCTGTCTTATGCTCCGGGCCTTCATCCCTACGCGGAGCTCGGCTTTCGACCTTTGCAATTTGAATACTCGGGGAAGTTGCAGGAAGAGCCCATCTGCCGTACGCTCCGGGCCGTCATCCCTACGTAGAGCTCGGCCTTCGGTCTGACACTTTTACACCTTGTTCCGTCAAAGTGGGTGCAGAGTTATATCTGAAGACGGACTCTACAATCTCAGACTCTCTACAAAGAACTTTTACACTTTTCTATTCCTTTAGCGCAATTTAGAACATATTGGCTTGGTTTCAAAACAAGTAAAATATGATTAATATAATACCTACCTATGTATAATTTTTTTTATGATCAGCGGTCAAGCCACTTCCTTTGAATATCCCAACAATAGGATAATATTTGGTTTTATAAGATTAGCTTTTCTTAACATATTTTATGAATTCTTACTTTCTCGAAATTAGACTTAAACCCTCATATTGTATATTATTGATCGTCTTTCAAAGCGCTTCATTTTGATGCCCTACTCGATGGGTTTGCAAGATATTTTTTTATAAATGTTTCGCAATATGGCGTATTTAGTCCGCCATATTGTTTTTATAATGACGTCATATATTATAGCCTATGTCACTCGGGATGACGTAAGGATTCTAATGATACATCATTCATCTAAATCGGTTCAGGCATTTAGCTGCTAGGGTGGAACAAAGAAACTTACATACCCACAAACATGAACGCTGAAAACAATACACTCCTTTTTTTGGGCAGTCGTGTAAAAAATACTTTAAGACTAAGTAGCCATACCCAATATTTATGGCGTTCAAATATTTTCTACTTCAATATGAACCCTAAACAAAATGTTTCAACATTTAATAACTTCAGGCGACAAACACAATATTTCCCCACTATCTCAAGATACAGTGACGTCGCAAACGATGTTCAAAAACAATAAGTTGACTGTACAGAGTGTACAGTCGCGCGGAGAAATGGTAATGTGCTGCAGACGGCGTATTAAGACAAACTAAGAATATTTCGCGTAGAAGAATGATACGGGCACAGATGGTGACTGTACTTGGGTTGTTCAGGAGTGGGCAGTATTAAAAAATGCTTGGGAATAAATATGATCTAGGTACTTAGTTCAGAAATTACATTTTGACTTGTATGTCGATCTTAATTGATTTTTTTTTTTCATTATTATAAATTCAGTATTATAAATAATATTGGGACACTGACGCGCCCTCGTCAAGACAAGACAATATCTACCTTACAAAAGTCCTTTGAAGTATCTTTTGGTTGAGCTTAATTAAAAAAATCGATATTAAACTTTCGTGAGACATATTTTAAACTGTTTAGACGACGACAACGGTTTCAACGGTTTCGAGCCTGAAGAAGGACCCCCGAAGGGCCCGAAACATGTCGCCAATAGCGACTAAAAATTCAAGTGAGTGAAACCGTTGTCGTCTAAACAATTTAAAAAATATTGAAGATTTTTTTTTACCAAAGTTGTTAGGTACTAAAATTTATTCGACATAAATTAATGTGCTAATGTGTTTTTAATTAATGTGTAACTTCCAGCCGTTGCAGTAAAATTTAGGTTCCGTTAATATCGTAGTATCCCAACCTAACCTGACAATGAAAAATTCTAAGGATGTAATTTAATAAGTTTTTGGCAAAAATTTCATTTTTGGTACAAGCTTTTATCGCTGACTGTACTTTTCTTACGACAGACAACTAATACTCATCGAGACAATTCTAAAAACCCGTAACACAATTAGGTTGCGTTGTTTCATCACAGAGTTCCTATGGCCACCTCCTGTCTCCATCATCAGATCAGCTCGATGGTACCATAATATTGCATTGTCACCCGACTTACATGTGTAGGTATGCAAAATTTCAGCTCAATCGAAAACCGGGAAGAGGATCAAATTTAACTTGCAAGATAGTTACATACAGGTCGACCTAATAAAAGCTTGTTAAAAACATTTCAAAACTAGCCAATGCTCGTTGTCGCGACTATATCCAGCCAGCTGCGACCAACAACAGCGCTCCATAAACCGGCTAAATCGCTCGTCGCCGCCATTTGCATAAACACGAGACAAGATGGCCGACAGTGACACTATCGACATCACAAGCTCCATGAAAAGTTCTTTGTAACTTTCATGTCAATAAAAAAAGTCATATAGTGTCTGCTATGCGTTAAAAACAAGTATTACCATCAGGGATCGGAACCGGTTTTTCGCGAGAACTTTGAAATTTGAATTTCGAATTATTTTATAATCGAAATATAGGACTTATTTGTTTTTATAGGCAACGACTTCGTATTATTAGATTGCCCAATTAGAAATTAAATAATTAATAATGAACGAAAAAATACCGTTTTCGTTCCCATACAAAAAATACCGGTATCCTATCCCTGATTACCATAGAGTTTTTACACATGTACGCCCTTGATGCAATAGGTACATACGCAATGCGGCGAAATTAAAAACACAAACATAGCTTCAAAATTAACTTAAGGTTTAATACCAACATTCATCAACATCCCAAATAGTCAATTTCTAGCCAGTCTCCCTGCGACCTTTGATGTAATGTCACATTCGAAACGTCGGCCCAAATAATAAAAGTGAGTGCACACTATAATGACCCGTTTCCTGATTCAGTTTTTTTTAACCAGCTTCTGCCCGTGACTTTGTCGGCTTGAAATATGATGATGATGCGTCGTGAACGCTGCTCGCACTGTTAGTGCTTGAGAAAGGAGACCTAGGCTCTCCGAAACATGTCGCGCGAGTGACTTAAAACAAGTGAGTCTAAACCGTAAAATTATTCAATGTTAGTATGTCTCACAACCGTTTAAATTCGATGATGATGATCGATAAAAACTACCCTGTGTCCTATCCCGGGCCTCAAACTATTCCATAGCAAATCTAAATCGGATTTGCGGTTCAAGTGTGAAGAGGTAACAGTCAGACAGAGTTGCTTTCGCATTTAATAATATTAGTAAGGAATTGTAAGGATAAAACAATTCCGTGACATAATAGTTATTTTCGATACAAGTGCGAAAAAGAGGAAATTCGAAACGAGTGGCGATAAATTAAAACACGACTGAAGGGAGTGTTTTAAATCGACACGAGTTGCGAATTACCTATTCGCACGTGTATCGAACAACGTTTTACAGTACATATGGCACTTTAAAGTTTCGACATACGCACGAAAAGTGCTATTTTACTCACTAGTGCGGAAAAGTAGCCCCATGGTACTGTAAAATAAAATAAATTATCTAAAGTCTATTTTTTTATCGGTAGTAAAAAATATCATTTTATTAACATCGATCATACAAAACAGACTGAGAAAATGGGTACTAAAATATATACACGGGATATATACTTTCGGACAATGAAAAATGGGATACTAGACTTGATGGGATGGGATTATTTTTTTATTCGGTAGACGAAAATGACATTTCATAATATGAACATAAAATAACATTTCATAACATGAAATGTCATTTTAGTCTACCGAATAAAAAAATAGACTTTAAGTATAAATTTCCCATTCAAACCAATGAAACGACGAGCTGTTTTTTGGTACTTATGCGAGTTCAAAAACTTTAAATTGTCCTCTAATGTTATAAAGAGACAAGGAAAGTTAAAATGCCGAGTTCCTCAATTCAAGAGTTAGAGGAAATGAGTTTCGGGCAAAAGGTTAATAAGTTCTCTACCTCATTATGTTGGAGTTTCCCAGAAATGAGGTTTGGTCACTTTAAACCCTTTTACAGGCTCAACTTGCGCAAATTAAACTCGGCTAAAAAGAGGCGCTGGTAGAAAATGGCGTGTTTTTAACTGTATATTTTCAGTGAGCAATAAAAATTTAATAAATAAAAAGCGGCCAAGTGCGAGTCGCACTCGCCCATGAAGGGTTCCGTATTTAGGGGATTTATAAAAACTACTTACTAGATCTCGTTCAAACCAATTTTCGGTGGAAGTTTGCATGGTAATGTACATCATATATTTTTTTTAGTTTTATCATTCTCTTATTTTAGAAGTTACAGGGGGTGCACATTTTACCAATTTAGAAGTGTCTCTCGCTCAAACTAGTCAGTTTAGAAAAAAATGATATTAGATACCTCAATATAATTTTTGAAGACCTATCCATAGATACCCCACACGTATGGGTTTGATGAAAAAAAACTTTTTGAGTTTCAGTTCTAAGTATGGGGAACCCCCAAAATGTATTGTTTTTTTTTCTACTTTTGTGTGAAAATCTTAATGCGGTTCACAGAATACATCTACTTACCAAGGTTCAATAGTATAGTTTTTAAAGTTTCGGAAAAAAATGGCTGTGACATACGGACGGACAGACGGACAGACAGACAGACAGACAGACAGACAGACAGACATGACGAATCCATAAGGGTTCCGTTTTTTGCCATTTGGCTACGGAACCCTAAAAAGCCGTAGGTACTCTAGCTATAGAGCAAAATAAATAAGAATTTGTATTGTGACAAAAATTTCTATTAATTGATACTTTTTCCTTTATAAGTAAGTACTTAAGTAAATATTTTACGTAGCACCACAACACAAATTCAAGACAGATTTAAAGTGTAAATAAAGGTATCAACCTGCGGTCTTATCGCTGTAAGTGATCTCTTCCAGATAACTTTAGACCTTAGGCCTACCGTGAATAGGAATAAACCGGTTTTTTGTTGTTCTAAACCGGTTAATCTGACAAGATCCGATCCGATCTAGAAGGCCGGACGGCTTGACTTTGGTGCCGTGGCAGAGGGGCAAGTGCCTGCTGTGGGACGCCACGTGCGTTAGCACTTTCGCGGCCTCACACCTCGGCCGAACTGTGCGGACGGCTGGTGCCGCTGCAGATTTTGCCGCGGTCAAGAAGCGGGATAAGTACGCGAACCTGGCAAGTAATTATTATTTTGTGCCCCTTGCGTTTGAGACTACTGGGTGCTGGGGGTCGGAGGCTATTGCCTTTATTAGGGAAGTGGGACGTCGTATTAGGGAGAGGGGGGCTGATGCCCGCGCGGGTTCATACCTGGTGCAAAGGTTGTCCATCGCCATTCAACGTGGTAACGCTGCTAGTGTGATGGGTACCTTTGCGCCGGGGACAACCCGCGGGGGACTTTTTGACTAGGCTTAAGCTAGTCTTAAGTTGTTACTGTTTTTTGTATTTGTATTTTGACTTTTATTGAATAAATATATCTGACAAGAAATTTATGGATATGTTCTTCTAAAAACTGGTTTACAAACAACGGTTTCACAAACGACAACGAAATAAAACGGTTGTGCCAAGTACACTAGTGGCTCTGTGTGCTGTAGACCTCGCGAGCAGAGCTACAAACTGAATAAATGTATGGCAAAAATATCAATATATATTATAAAAGAAAGTGTACAATGTGCGTGCCGCTAAAACTCAGAAATGAGTCCCGATACGATCGAGGAAGTTATATGGTGTGGTAGCCCTCTATCTCCCGTCCATGAAGAAGTTTCCCGTTTTTACCTGGAACGTGTGCTTATGAAGATATAAGGGCTGAAAGTTTCGCCCAGACCCAGACTCAGAAGCAGTCGTATTGTTATTGAATATTGAACCTTAACTCAATAGACGAAAGTTCAGAATAGATCGTGAAATATATATTACAAAAATGTGTACCTGGTGTGGTGTCTCGGGTCTCGGACGCTAGACATTTCTAGAATAGTCCAGAACATTCGGGAGGATTCGAAAGCATTCCACAGCATTTCAGAACATTCTGGAATGTTTTCAAATGTTCGCGAACATCCTAGAACATTCCAGAACACTTTCGAATGTTCTGGAATATTTTGGAGCATTCGAAGCCTTTTTTTGTAGGGTCGGAGCGGAGCTACCATTGGTAAGCGTGTATAAAGCAAGATCCGTCGTGCTGGTTCGAATGTTCGAGAAATGTTTTCAAATATACGGATATAACGTAGAATCCAGGATCCCCGATCATTGTGGAACTCGAATGTTGTTGAATACGCTGGAATGTTGGGGGCCATTTGATTTTTTTACAACTACCACTTACTTTATGCTACCACACAATCATATGTCAACTCTCTGAGCGAAGCCGGGTACCTCAGCTAGTATTTATTAAAATATAGGTATAGTACATGTAATATAAACAAAAAATTAAAAACTACATAAAGCTACAAACAAAACTTAAACGAATACGCTTAACCCGCGCTTGATAAATAAAAAATACGAAATTTTTCATTTTTTCAAAATAAAAAAATATAATAAAAAAACAACTATACGAAATTTAAGTATAAAAAAATACAAAAAGTTATGTAGCAGTATACAATTACTGGGGATGGAACCAGGGACCTGCCGATGCAAACAAAAAAAGTGAACGTTTGCAAAATACGTCATTATAGTTCTTACTAAAGCTGACGAAATTTTGCTACTCATTCTCAAGTAAAAACTAAATATCTAAATACCGCCAAAACTAGCGATACAAATTTTCTGAATTTTTGGCCATTTAATCTATAAACATATCTCAAAAAGAAAAAACTCTTATGATACCGATACGACTATTTGTTTAGGCGGGAGCTATCACGACTCCGCCATTTTGAAAAATTTCCAAAATCCGGATCGACAAAAAAATTTATTTAGTCATAGAATTCGGTCACAAAATTTCACGAAAATCGGTTAAGAATTGCGACCTGTAGAGGAGAACATCCGGACATACAAAAGCAAAATGCCCGAGTCAAAACGTAGACCTTCGCTACGCTTCGGTCAACTATAACGGAAATTTAGTAGTAGTAGTAGTAAAATACTTTATTGTACAAAAAGAAACATAAAACATGAAAGAACACACATCATTAGTACAAAGGCGAACTTATCCCTTTCAGGGATCTCTTCCAGTTAACCCTTGAGCAATACACTATATAGCTTGATTTAACCGGTTTCTTGTACAGAACTATTGATTGTCGTTGGGAAGCTCATAATTCAAGCCAACCCGATGAAGGATGAAGCACACAAAACATTTCACACTGTTAATGCTTTCAAACGGTCATCCTTAACGATAAAAAACCCGCTATAAAATGCAAAAGCATTCTTCAACACCCGAAAAACCGCGAACGAAGCAGTGTGCGAAAGCTAGTAGCAAATAAATTTGAATAATGGCCGGCAGAGGATTTGTTGGCAAATCTGACTTTCAAATGCGGCCCAAACACGCGATGGCGAAAAAAATTGGTATAAATGTCGTTATCTACGTACTCGCCGCAAAAAGTGGCTTAATTCTGGGTAATTATGCGATTTGCGGGCTTTGCTTAGACGGCATGCGATACCATACCCGTTTCTGGGGAGTGGAAGATTATTTTAATACGGCCACTTAGCGGCCGAATATATTGAGGGGTGAGCGGTCTAAACGGGTTTTTGAAATTAGAACTACCTGTACCGTAAAATGGGGTGAGTAGGGATTACGAGGGCAGTTGGGTTATGAATGGGGAGAAAAGGGACGACAGAGGCGTGAGTTGGTATTTACAGGCTACTGCTACGTACATTATATGTAACGTCCCACGGGTAAAGGGACCTTATGGCCGTTGGCGCTTACGCTATTATTAACGCCGCTCCGCCGCCGCGCGCTATTATTATTGCGGCGCTATGCGACGTAAGCGCCAAGTGCCATAAGGTACCTTTTGCCGTGGAACGTCACATATATTCTAATAACAAATCAACCTATTATAATGTTCATAATCCCAGTGTCGATCAAACCATTTTCAAAACTCACCTTATCTCTTACCTCTTTATTTCGTGTTTATCTTTAAAGTTATGAAATGGAACTACACAAAATCACATAAAAACTACGATACAAACGACCGGAACATTTATTATGTATAAAAATCGGTTTGCCACATGTAAAAATTAAGTTTTATCGAGGTTTGAATGTCAGTTTTGTCCCTACTCGCCCCATTTTACGGTAATATATATTTTTCAGTTCAACACGGGTCACACAATTGACTCGTTATCCCTTCTCTATAAATATATGTATCCCACCCGCAGCTTTAAGCATTAACAAGTATACAATGGACCATGCTGATGAATAACTTTTACTGCGGAGTCAACTCCGAAATCGCGGAAAAAAGTCGGGTTTTTCCATAAGAAACATATTGGTATGTGATTTGCCGAAATGTATTAGGCACATTAACGTATATCTCAGGACGGGCCTTACGGCATTCTTATTGCCCGTAAGACCAATCTTAGAATAGAATAGAATAGAATAGAATAGAAATCATTTATTCAGACAACACATCAATACAAACAAAACACATATTGCAGATACAAGGCAAAGATAAACAAATCAGCGGATATAGTATATAGTATATAGTGTAGGATATAGTATAGGATGTGAAGCCGAAATGGTCTCCACTCAGCAATGCAGCTGGCACGACTAGTGTGGCCAACGGCGCTGGTTTTCTGTGGAGCCAGCGGAGTGTGCGGGACAGCATGCAGTGCAGGACACGTTGTGGACGACGGGAACAAATAATATTTAATACTATTATAAATAAATATATATCAAAATTATATTATATATAAATATACATTACCTAACTGGTGAGTAACTAAAGTACAATATAGGCAATAATCTGTATTTTTAAATATAGGGGTTCAGGCAGCAAAACTTTGTTGGTCCATTAGGTACGCTTTTCGTTTCGATTTAAAGGAACCAATGGTACTACTCTGTCGAATTGGTGGCGGAATATTATTCCAGCACTTCGTGGCAGCATAACGAAAGCTGCCACGGAATGCAGCGGTTCTGTGTCTTGGGCAAAGTAGTCTGATACCACGTCTGATATGTTGATAGATGGTCAATTTCTCAAATAAGTACACCGGCCTTTTACTGTTACAGACACCAAAGAGGAGCGTGGCAAAATGTAGAATGCGTCGATTATTCATGTTTAAGAGTTTATTAGTACTCAGGTATGGGCTTATGTGTGACCGAGGTGGTATTGGGAAGCAAAAGCGTGCGCAAGCATTTTGCAGTCGTTGAATAACCCTTTTGGTGCGAGCTAGTAAACAGTTCCCATATACCGTATCCGCATAATTAAGTTTGGAAAGGATAAGAGTGTCACATAGTTTCAAGCGCATGTCCACACTGAGATGGTTTCGCACCCTGTAGAGAACTGTTAATCTATAAAAGCAATTTCTGACCGTTTCAATGACGTGGTTTTCGAAATGCAGGGAACTATCCATAAGAATACCTAAGTTGCGGGCTTCTGCCACCATGTCCACATTTTGACCTGTAATGTTTACGTTCGGATTTAAATCATTGATTCGTTTCACTTGTTTTTTTGAGCCTAACACAAGAAACTTAGATTTTGTAGGATTGAGTACTAAACTATTCATTTGTGACCAAATGGCAATACAAATGGCATCTTGATATAACTACGTCAATGAGAAGGCAGCAGTTTTTTTTTGCATTTCCGAGGTCGGCTCCATATAGTAAGTTGTATGATGAATGTACATATTCACCCCTCAGAGTGTAGTCAGACATAAAAAAAAATCACTCTGTATAACGACTCCAATTCGAAATGAATTCGCCCGTAAAATAAACAGAAGTATTTCAGAATGAACGTCACTGTTTTCATGATCAATTACCCTGACGATTCTAATTGGGAGCGATCTTCAGTTACTTGCTAATTGATGGCGTAAGGCTGAGGCCAATGAGCGAGCGGTGAGCGTGGCGAGTTGAGCGTTAAGACTGTGTCGTTAAAACAATACACTCGTTTTTTTGGGCAGTCGTGTAATAAATAGAAGTAATTCAGAATGAACGTAGATAGTTTTGCAAAAATGTTGGCCATCTAGAAAAGGTTTGCTTGACTAATATTGCCACTGTATTGCGACATATAATAATCTAATACTTATTAGTCAAGAAAACGTTTGAAAAACTTTGACCATATTATATTATTTTTGTAAAAGAACCTCGTCTTTAAAATCAATGAAATAATCTAGATACCGTAAAATGGGGTGAGTAGGGTTCACGGGGAGAGGTGGGTTATGAATGCGGAGAGAAGGGATGAATGGGGGTGAGATGGAATTTTAAGCCTACTGCTACAAAAATAATGTATTCCAATTTAAAATAGAGCTATAGTAATACTCATAATAAAAAAAAATCGATCGAACTATCTTCAAAAATCACCTTTGTATGAAATTCCATCTCACCCCAATTACGAGGGACTACGGGGTGATTTCCTGTTTATCGTCAAAGTTATGAAATGGAACTACCCAAAATAAAATAAAAACTAAAATACAAACGTCCGGAACACTTATTATATACACCATTCAGTTTGCATATGTAAAAATAAAATGTTATCGAGGTTTGAATGTCAGTTTTGACCCTACTCACCCCACTTTACGGTACCTATGTGTAAATAATAATGTGTCCCTAATGTGTGTGTGTGTGTGTGTGTGTGTGTGTGTGTGTGTGTGTGTGTGTGTATGTGTGTGTGTGTGTGTGTGTGTGTGTGTAAACGTCAAAACTGTGAAAATGCCTATTTGTAAGTTGAGAGAATGAAACTCTTTGTTTTTTTGTCTTTACTCAAGTGAGGAACGTATTTTGAGAACAATCTGTCGCGTACGAGTAGAGTCTGTGCGGAAAGAGAAGAGTCGTGAAATGTATGGGGCCCAATACATTCCACGACTCTTTTCTTTCCGAACACACTCTATTTAGATCGGTAGATTTATTCTATTGCGTCTTGCGACTGAATTCAGTGGACTGAAATAATGAACCATTGATCAGTGACACAAATCAAAATAGTCTGTCATCTGCGACATTATTTAACGACATACTTGTTAGAAAGTGACGGCTAGAGTCTGTGCGGAAATAGAAAAGTCGTGGAATGTATTAGACCCCATACATTCCACGAATCTTCTCTTTCCGCACAGACTCTACAATGACAATTGACAGTCAATAAAAGGCGACCATCATCAACTAGTTATTGTATAATATAATTTCTTCTATAAACATTTTAATTCAAGCACACACATCGCTTTTCTGGAACATTTTCACATTTCACAAAAATCCTTTTATATTAGTAGTAATGTCACCAGCCGTCGTTCAAACGTGTCGAATGGAGCCCCGGCATTACCGGCCGATCCGGGCCGTTATCGGCATCGCTGCAAATTAAGTTGCTACTCATAATAAAGCACATAAATGTTTATTAAAGCACTGAAACTGAGTAATTTGGGATTATAAAACAGGGTTTCATTAATACTCCTACGCGAGTGTTTTGCTCAAGTAGCGACGGAACATAATTATAATATAATTAGTAGTATATATTATACTGAACTTGTATCGACCGGGATATAAACCGTAATTAGTAATTACCTTTTGTATAAAGCGTATCCCGGTCGATATAAGTCTAGTGAAACCGTGAATCATTCAAAACTGTTATATTATACTAAAACGAATTTATCAGTAAGTACATTTTTGACTCCAAAAGACGGTTTGTATGACACATGACACTGACATTGACAGTTATCCTATTTTCATAAATATTTTCCCACAAATGTACTATTCAAAAAGTTTTAATTGCTTATTAAAAGTTTTGATTGGCTAAAATAAAAGCATTACAATGTTTGACGTTGTTGACATCATTCCGATTTCGGTCACGTGTTTTTTGACAGGCAATCTTGTACAGTGAACATTCTAGGCCCTCAATGCTTAGAAAGAATTCGCGACTAACGTACCTACACGTGAACGTACTGTGACGACGGTACAAGACAAAAACCGGCCAAGTGCGAGTAGACTCGCGCACGGAGGGTTCCGCACCATCAACAAAAAATAGAGCAAAACAAGCAAAAAACGGTTACCCATCCAAGTACTGACCCCGCCCGACGTTGCTTAACTTCGGTCAAAAATCACGTTTGTTGTATGGGAGCCCCACTTAAATCTTTATTTTATTCTGTTTTTATAGTATTTGTTGTTATAGCGGCAACAGAAATACATCATCTGTGAAAGTTTCAACTGTCTAGCTATCACGGTTCGTGAGATACAGCCTGGTGACAGACGGACGGACGGACGGACGGACGGACGGACGGACGGACGGACAGACAGCGGAGTCTTAGTAATAGGGTCCCGTTTTTACCCTTTGGGTACGGAACCCTAAAAACAACAATAATCTGTATTCGGCGTTTACCCGTACACATCTAGGTCTACCCATCACTGGTTGAGTAATGTTAGGTGATGCATCATCACATCTGACATTACCGGGCGCCGCTCCGAAGTGCTGAACAGTGTGATAACCGCCTTAATAAGACGTTTGCCGTCACTCGGTAAGGGATGAGAATACAACAGTGTCGAGTCGAACCGTAAAAACAAATTTAAAATGAAATAAAGTTATTTTTAGACATTTTTTAGATGAAGCTTTAAAATTGTTTTAACTGTCGGTTATAAAACGTGTTGATTGCTTTTTGAACAAGTATTTTTCAACTTTACCAATTTTATGGGTTCCACATTTGCCAATATTGACTTCGATTCCTATATTATTTGGAATACTTAACCTTTAAATATTGCTAAAAAACTTTAACATCATACATATGATATTTAAAACTATCGCGTTTTGAACACATACCTAAGTATATTAACTCACATAATAAGGACTCATATGTTTTGGATAAAATTTCTCTCTCAGTATAAAACCACTTTTACTTCATTATTGCCAAACCACGCATAACCCCTTAAAGGTATAGTCATCATCAAAAGAAAACGATCAGACTACGCGTCAAAAGTATCTGACCGTTCTTTACAAACCGAACAAAAACGGATATACTCATATAGCTGCTTATATTGTGTTTCTGTTTTCTTTTGTATTGTGGTGTGCAATAATAGTACATTACTGCAGACGCCGGGAAAGAAGGGCTTGCCGGGTGAGTAGGTATAGCCGGCCGACCGTAGGGAGGCCGGATAGTGATACGAAGCCGGCAAGACCTTTTCACGGCTAGGCATGTATAGTGCTTTTCTCAAACATGCAATGTAATAAAAAAATAGACCACTAAAAAAAACAAATTTATAATCTTTATAATAAAAATCCAACTTCACAACAAAAGTTTTTTAATTTTCCTTCCAATCCCGCCATAATTGTTTTTTTTTTACGGAAGTCGTCCGTATTTCGCGTGTGTAGTGTTTGAATAGACCTTATTAGGGCCATTATACACAATCTGATAATAAGAATCTCAATTTCTATAAATAAAATAAATGCAGAGGATTTTAAATATTGTCTATGGTCTCTGGTGACTTACGTATAGACAAAATTTTAAATTTATTCATCAACACATTGAATCATACAGATTCGTATTCTTAATATCAGTACGTTCGTGTATAACAGGCGTTAACACGGATATTTTGGTCCGATAACCATTCATTCACTAAAAAAAAAATATAATTCGGCTGTTTAGCCTGTTCATGGACACAGACCCCATGTTTACATTAGAATTTAAAAAAAAATTACTTCCCGGCCTAGGCCTTCAATTTCGTATGAAATTCCTTTACAGTTCTCTGGAGTTGCTCCGCCCTAAACGTGATACTTCGAAGCCTGATATAACGCCCGGAGCGACGACATTTCATTGCATGTTTGAGAAAAGAGTATTTGTATTGTTGTATTGTATTTTAGTATTGATGTGTCGTTTTATCCGCTACTATTGATGCTGACTGTACCGTTTGGAATCTGCCTACATCAGCATTTTTGCAGCAGTGTTGCAGTGCATAATTTACTGCCGAGTGCAGCAAAATCCGGCAGCAACATCGCTTTTCTGGCAAAAACTACAGATGAGGACTGACAACCATCTATACATGGTGAAGAATGGTGAATGGTGGTGGTGGTTCGCGTAGAATGACGGCAGAAAGAAGCGGCGGGGATTACCTAATCCAAACATTTCATTTTTACGAGAATCATCCTTAGTCAGCTTTGTGAAACTATTATGTGAAGAGAACTCACCATTTATTTATCTGGAGCGTGCTTCTAAAATCTCAATTCTATTTGTGTTACCTGAAAGTCCTGAAACTTCTTGAAGCATAAATCCAGAACCTTCTTCAATTACCTTCTAATCCTTTACATTGATAACTCATACGTGACTTCACGACGAACAAGCGAAATTCGTATTTCTCACCTTTTAATAAGGTTCTCGAGTTACAATTACAATACGCGTAGATAGGCTCAAATCGCGTAACTATTCCAGCAAAATACGCCATTTTACCAGTACAAAACAAAACGAGAGCTGTGCTTTTCGAAAAAAGTCTTTATTTCCTCGTTTTAAGCTCGAAGTGGGATGCTTGTTGTAAAAATTGTATGACAGGCACGTCTCTCTCAGGGGGAGCGCGTGACTTTAGGTTTAAAAGGGAAACGTGAATTCGATGGTCGTTAAAGCTGGGTTTGGGATCAGACATATGGGTCATATATGTAGTATCAGAAAAAATGGCTTTCTGCACAGTGCACGTGTTAAATATGTTGTTTTTTGGACTATGTCATTTTTAGGGTTCCGTACCCAAAGGGTAAAAACGGGACCCTATTACTAAGACTCCGCTGTCCGTCCGTCCGTCCGTCTGTCACCAGGCTGTATCTCACGAACCGTGATAGCTAGACAGTCGAAATTTTCACAGATGATGTATTTCTGTTGCCGCTATAACAACAAATACTAAAAACAGAATAAAATAAAGATTTAAGTGGGGCTCCCATACAACAAACGTGATTTTTGACCGAAGTTAAGCAACGTCGGGCGGGGTCAGTACTTGGATGGGTGACCGTTTTTTTGCTTGTTTTGCTCTATTTTTTGTTGATGGTGCGGAACCCTCCATGCGCGAGTCCGACTCGCACTTGGCCGGTTTTTTTACTCTTACGAATACTGATAATATTACAAGAGACAATATTAACAGCGTCCCGTAATAGAAAACGAAGTATCGGAAACCTCGATCCGGACCGGACCCCGACCGTTCTACCAGCGTGAGTCATCGTTTACTGAATAAGTCTAATTTTGTGTACTTATATAATTTTGTGTATTTATTGACCGAAATGTAATCGAACTTATTATTGCCATGTCCAACTAGCTCATATTGGTACATAGGCGTGTACATAAATAAAGGTAAACACATAAAAACGATTCTGTCACGCGCCGGGCATCGGATCCAGTTAAGTATACACACACGGAGCGACATTACAGACGGGACAGCCTACAATACACCCCCTACACTGATATCAGAATGACATCTAACTGATGTCATTCAGTTATCATGGATTTTCGCCATCCATATGTATATGTATTGGCGCGGGCGAGATAACATCATACAAACCTCAGTCTGATTACGTTCGAATTGGCCTGATAGTAGTAAGAACCCTCATGTTTCCACTGTTTTGACGACCAAGAAGCCTTGATGAAGGAGTTTCGCTTTCATAACGATTACGTATGTTTCTACAGCTTTAGTTCATTCATCAACATATATTGGTTACAGCTGGGGTTTCTTTAGGTATCAATTCGATTTTTATTTGTAAATACAGTTATGAGCAAGCACACATGTGGAATGTGTCGCATTACGCGTTCGCGCTGCCATGGCGTTACTTTTTCTATCCTTTATTTACACCGTAATTTAGTAACCTGTATATTATTGTAGTTATGTTGATGCGAAAGTGACGGGCATAGTGACAGGTGATAAAAATGAAACCATGTTGCGGCCGCATTAAGATGTTTCCTGCTTGCTTGTACGATGAGTTAGAATAGGCAAAGGAGGACCAATTCTTAATTAATAACTATTTCCTTTACGTCACCCGTAAGTAAGTGGGATTTTCTCCTCGCTACGAGAGGAGAAAATCTCACTTCCTGGCCAAGGCCAGACGTAAAACTTTAGACAAACTACGGGCGGTAATTCGTAAAGCCCCAGGTCGCATATTTATGGTCCTCACCTTCGGTTCGGGCCACAAACACCTGCGATCTGGAGCATTCACGAATTCACCTCCCTGTAATGTACTATTATTGTGCGTGTTCGCTGTGAATAATTGGATATTTTTATTTCGCCAATTTAACCCTTGATATGCACGCTTAGATACGAGTATAATATTATCTGGCAAAAAATCGCACCTTATAACATCATCTTTTAATTTTTCCTTCATTGTACGATTACATCCATAGTTACACCCCGTATGTTTTCCCAGTTATGAGCGAGGGGCACACGTGCGGGGGATGTCGCATTACGCGTTCGCACTGCGATGGTTTTTCCTCAGCTAAATAGTTCACGCGTGTCGCACGTATTTACTAGGTTGGGAAAATTGTTTGGATGAATTTGTACGTCAGCTTTGACGTTATAAAGTAATAAGCAGTTCTTCTTCTCAGTAGTATACTTTTGTCAGTGCAGTCGTGTTCATTGAGGTCGTTGTACGGCCTTTTTCGTTGTTTCTCACTATGATTCTCTGTTTATGGCATTCCGCACGCACTGATTTAAAGGTGAACCGGTGAGAGCTTTAACTTGGTCGGTTCATCGCATTGAGGGCCGCAATCTGGGTCTTGTGCCACCCACTCTGCCCTGAACACCATGCCTCTCCATGTCGTCTTCCCTGCCCGTAACGTGACCGAAGTAGCTAAGGATACGAGAGTGAACGATTGCCGAAAGTCTTTGTGTAACCTTGAGCACCCGAAGAATGGATTAGTGAGTCCTTTTCCATTTTCTAACCATTCAGTTAGCTGGTTAGTTACCTACCCTTTATTCCTCCTCAACTATAACCGGGTTGACATCGCTCAACGGTCTCAAACTTCCCGAACTTCCATCGGATCGTAAGTTATATTAATAAACTGGCTCAACAGTGGCAACGAGCTTGTCTTGGCCATCACCCTGCAGGACTCGCTAACAGGGTTACCAACTTTGCTAAAGAGCATGTAACGTGTGGCCGGGGCCGGGATGTGAGAACAGGTGGATGCGTTAGTTTTACTATATCCTGAAGGAGTAACAATTGTGAAAGTAAACATGCTTTTTTCTATAAGTATTATGTACAGCAGTATTAGACTCTAGGATAGCTAAAGCTGGATAGGTATAAGATTTAGCTTTGAATTGGCGAGGCGTATGTTTAGTAGTGAACTATAAAAGTATGATAGTAACGTAGTCCTTTAGCTGCTTTTAGCAACATAGGGCAGAATTATTTCCCATACTGGTTTCGATCTTCAGCTGCTTTCTTTCTCTTTCCAGCCTAGACCAATTGAGCGGACTTTCGTCTCAACTGATCATCTCCAACAAGTGTAAAAACGCTCCAGTTTCTTGCTCTTAGATTTCCAGCGGTGATTATTTTTGGATATGTGTAGGTACAAGACTTCGGCCAGTCTTGAGTTTGATATGGATCATGACTATAGTAACTGAAAATTTGCCGTGTCACTCGAGTCTTAAAAACAAAAAAGATCGGCGCTTTTGGAGCGCGCTGCACACGCTACAGAGCCGGACGCCTGTCGGCCCCAATAAGTCAAGGGTTGACGTTTGGAGCGCACGCAGCGCGGTTGTTAATTTTGGTTGCTTATAGCTAGGTTATTTTGCCTCATCCACCGGTATGTACATCTGCCAACTCCGCAGCATCTCTTGCGGCTTGCGGCGGCTCCGCTAACTCGATTCGCCGCGTGCCCCGAGTCGTTAAAAACGAAGTCGCGACGGCGACCATTGAAAATAAACTTGGTTATCTTGCCGTTTTAACTGGTTTTAGAAGTTTCGTGTATTGGCTTTTAGGGAAAATACCTATGTACGTGATATAACAATGATTCATTCCGACGTAAACAATATATGGAGGAGTCAGTAAGAGTTACATAAAAATATATATAACTAGTACATATTTCTTGAGGGATTTTCACTCTTGACTTCAGTATAATTTTCAGTACAGGATACCTGCTCTGTCTTCGCATTCAAACGCTTTGATATATTAGCCTATGTGTGTGTGTTTATTTTGTACTGGTTCTTATTGCGTGGGTTTGAAGTAACTAAAAATAAGCTCAAGTTACACAAACGGGTACCTACAAGGAAAACCGGCTGATTTTTGTACGAGTAAACATTACAATTTAAGTTAACGATTTGGATACATTGTTTTAAGTTTTTTATCTAATTCAAGAGGTAGAAGATTTAAACATGCATTATAAAGTATGAAATGTAGCCTTTAAATTCCGTTTATGTTTATTAATAAAAGAAAAACTTAAGGCTGACTCATGTTAGACCGGGCCGTGACCGGGCCATGTCCGGGCCGGAGCTTCCGGCGCTTACTTTTCTATGTCAGATGACAGGTGATCACGCGATGCTTTCCATAGAAAACGATGCTCCGGAAGCTCCGGCCCGGACACGGCACGGTCTAGCGTGAGTCTCCCTTTATACATCAAAACTCCGATTCAACACAACATATTACAAACTAAATATTAATAACTTAAACACTATATGTTAAACACGCTCCTAAATTACATGCAAATTGCGAATATATCATAACATACGAACGTTATGACAAATCGCGCGATATTTCAGCGACGCCGCGGTCTCTTTATTGTCGGGCGTGGGGGGTTAACTATTTTAATTATGTGGGGTAGATATCGCTGTTAACTTATAGATAGGGTACTGGGTTGATTATAGTAGTTTTAAAGGTAGGTATGGTTATATGGCAATTATTAGTACACAACTAGGAAACTGTTAACTAGCGCAAAGTTAAAAACTCATTCAAAACATGGCGCGTGTGCCGTGTCCTTGGATGTCTGTATTTTTTTCTGCGAGTAACTTAAAAAAATAGCTAGGCTAGAACGCCCTAGGGAGTTATGGCTATTTATTTCACAATCCATAACTCCCGCGGGAACAATATAGGCCTGCTTTGTCCTTCAGTACACCTGCATGAAATAAGATATTTTTCGAGCCAGTAACGTGTGATGAAAAATCAGTAACATAATGAACTGTTATGAAAACTCTCCAAGTACACATAAACTGACACCCTCCTGATAGTGACATTTAAATCCATATTCAATTTAAACCTCTCTTACTCGCAGATGATAACATTGGGATTCAAATAAAGGGAGGATCGTAAAGCACACGCGTCGAGAGGCGGTTTACACGTCACGACACGGGTACGATACGGACACGAGAGCTAGGAGCTGGTTGTTTTTCCAATGATACAGGCTAACGACAAGGCAAATAGCCTGGATGGTAAGCGATTGTTAAAGTAACACTTTGTATGTATTTGGGAAATTTTTTTTTGGGAAATTGACGTACAACGACTGGACATTCGGGGGTAAAGGGATTGGGCACAATCCTATTTATTCTAAAATATGTGTCGTATAGCTTTTGTTATCGAGATTTATACATAAAGTCTCATTCTATTTAAATTGCTAACTATGCAAACAAACCACCATATTGAAATTGTCTCTGAATGATGAATTTACTAGTGACTTTTGTTTACATAGTTAGCAAGTTCCATAGAATGACACTTTACATACTTTGAGTAAGATAATATGCTTCTTTTATCGACGTGAAACGAAGCACGTACGACTGACTGATACCGCGACTATTGTTGAATAATAATGATATTTCATACTAACATTACGGGCTAGTGCAGTAAAAATGTGTCGTATAGTGTAAATAGCTCTTCTCAACAAGATTTATACGTACTTCGGGTAAGTTGCTTCCTTTATCGACGTGAAACGAAGCGCGACTGACTGATACCGCGATTATTGCGCTAGATAATAATGATATTTCATACCAACATTACGGGCTAGTGTGGAACTATTGCTATATTGCTAAAATAAATCATGTCTTTGTTACTCTGGTTTTTCTGAGGGCTAGGTACTATGCAACGAAGTGTATCTTAGGGAAAAGTTTTGCTTTTCTATTTGTTTGTTTAGCAATATATTCAAAAGGAACTTATTGAGTTCTATAAGACGACGCCTATAAATTATTATAATGTTAGTTAATGTTGTTGGTAAAAAATAAATACTTATAATAATAAATAAATGAGCACAGTAATACAAGAGTAGAAATTTAAGGGCGCCACTGAACGTAAGCAGGCAACATTGTTGTATTATTGAAGTGAAAACGTATTTAGCGGCGCTGTGCACTTTTTGTGATGGGGAAAAAATTTTAAACTCGCGAGAGCGTAAGACGTAAGATGTCATTGAGTTTTCACTTCTGTCGGCACTCCCGGAGTGCAACCCCTTTTTTTGCATTAGGACGTTGGTTGCAAACACACAATAAGTATGAGGCCAATTCGAACGTACATTGACATAGTTATCGTGCATCTCGCTCGCGCCAATACATGACCATACAAGTACGAGCATAGATTTTAGATTTAGATTTATTTATTTCATAATATGAAATTACATTATAAATTATTCTAAGCGAATCTATACGAATTTATATTATGATCGTCAACTATTTATTATATACAAATGTCAATACAGATAAAAATCATCATCAAATAAAAATATCAATAGCAAAATAAATTCATCACAAAGTCAAATAAATATTGGGAAATAAATATACAATGTCAAATGATAGTATTATTACGGAAAAGATGTCAATATGGCTACTTATACCTAGGTACGTATCTCGTAATGATCGTCAAATTAAGTAGTTATTGCCCGATTGCATATTGCACGACACCTAAATAATTATCATTTTGATGTCAGTAGGTATACTTTCAATCGATAGCACCGCGACGTATACATCTCTTCTCTTAACCTACGATGCCATCATAAGCAATATTTAAATAGGTATTAATTCTTTTTGTCTGCCCCGCTTTGCCGCTTTGGTGTTATGTAAGTAACTTTGAAAAATCTATGTGAATAAGAGTTGTGTAGCTGACACAATCTCGCGATAAGTTTGAATAATACTACCATTTCCTGGCATCTTCATAACATACTTAACAAAATCACTTACCCTTACTACCCACTCAACCCTTCTGAGTACCTACTCAGAAGGGTTGAGTGGGTAGTAAGGGTAAGTGATTGTGGGTGAGTGAATTTTGTCACAGCGTGTACCTACACGCTGTGACAAAATTCTTTATGCCCAGTTTACACCAGCTTAGTAACTAACATGTAGTACTGGCCTTTCATATGTGAGTAAATTATTTTAAACAAATGAAATAAGTTTTCGGCAAAAATTGAATTTTTGGTACAAGCTTTTATCGCTGACTGTACTTTTTTCCACAGGCATCACATCAGCATCGCAGGCATCGAGACAATTTTCACAACCCCAAACACAATATGTTTCCGTTGTTTTATCAGAGTTCCCATGGCCACCTCCTGTCTCCATCGCAAATCTGCTCCATCCATATCATCATAATATTGCATTGTCATCCGATTTAATTATGTAATTACCTAAGTAAGTATGTAAAATTTCAACTCAATCGGAAATCGGGAATTGGGTCAAATTTAGCTTTCAAATATCTAGTTATGGCTTGTGGGGCGCAAAAGTCGCAAAATGGCTTACGATTTCTGTATCAAATGTGTGTGTACGAAACTACAAAGGTTAATATATTATTTTTTATTTGAGAAGCCTAACAAAAGATCTAAAAGTGTTAAAATGACAAAAACTACTGTTCACTCGCTTGCTTGTCGTGAACTAATTCTTGACTCTTGTATCGTAGATATAGAATATTTATTGTAATTTTACATGCAATATGTTGACATGAATGGTATTGTTTTTTAGAAAAATTACTTCGAATTTTGCATTTGAAAAGTAGGTAGAGTCTGTTCGGAAAGAGAATAGTCTTGGAATATATGGGGTTCAAATACATTTCGCGACACTCTTTCCGCACAGACTCTAGAAACCGCGAAAGTCGTAGACTCTTCGTGGCACTAAACCAAAATAGGTTGGATCGTAACAACTACACTAGTGTAAACCTAGCATTAGGGTTGAACATATTGCGTTAATGGCGTTAATCTTACCGCTGTGAGCGTCAGTAATTATGGAGGGTGTCAACCCTAATAATGTAGTAAGAAACTTATGAAAGTTATGAATGTATGTAATATAGTTTTTTGGATCTGTTTTTGATTGGGTCGTTTTGTGGGTCATTTGATTAATAACTTAAAAGGACATTTCAGGGGTATTATGGGCCCCGGGTTTGCTTAAATTACGCTCATTTCCAGTTACTGAAAGGTGTAAGTATTTATTAATGCTGTAATGTCTTAATTATGTTTATCCTCCAATTTAGTCATTTACTAATGCACTATAAAAAAACGCTTTAATGACGTGGTAAAGAATGTGTGAAAGAAATCTGAAATGTCAAATATAAGGGGGTTTTAAGGCTTGAGGGTTAAAAAAACTTTGCAACCAGGTGAAACATATTTTACCTCATCAACGCGAGGAAAATAATAACAAAATATTTCAAATCAAATCCGATTGAGGGCTGTTACAATACAATACAATACATTTGTTACACAACCCTTTATTACACAACCTCAATGAAACATTTACACAGAGACACACATAACACATGAAGACAGAGGAGAGGTAACAACAGCCGGTCTTGCTAAAGAGCAATCTCTGCCAGACAACTTTTAGGTAGTGGAGTGGTAGATGGCACTATGATGTAGATATATATGTACTTATATATAACTGTACACCCAACCGCAAAAAAACATTGCCACTTTATGACTTACATGCAGTCCGTTGTGTGGCGTCGCTCATTTAGATTTAGGACAGACTAAGCTAGTTCAGTAGCCGGTCTGTCTTTTGCAAGAGAGATTACAGACTGTAACCAGGTCGTAGATTACTTCCTATTAGATGGAGCGGGTAAAAGTAATATATAATCCTATCAAAAACACATTTTATGTAAAATGTTGCCAAGACTAGACCATAACGGCTAAAGTTATCAGATCTCTTATTATATACTTAGAGCATAGCTTTTAACTCTATGTACTCGTACCTACACGCTCTAACTTCTCAAACTCTACATCTTAGTAAATATGTGGATTGGCTATTACTTTTCTATTATACAATAGTTCTTGTAGTAAACAGTAAGTATTATGCAACGTTGCATAATACTTACCATTTTACCATGAAAATGTTTTTGGTGGGATTTCACTCCTTTTTGTAAGTTGCTTATTATTTACGTTCCATAGGTAGTTCCGTCCCCTTATTTAAAGGGTGGAGGTGATTTACTAAACATCTTTAAGTATGTATTTTATTATTTAAAACAAGGAGTCCCAAGTAAATTTTCAGACCTCTAGCATCAACATTGCAGAAGTCTCATACAAACTTCCATCCCATAGCTAAAGGGGTTGGGGGGTCAAATTACTAAGTTTTACTTAGTTATTTTCTTGTAATTTGAAAACGTAGTTAAATGCAAGATCTTATGACAGGCGATCTTCGGCCCAAGCTTATTAACATTCACAAGCTAAATGCAGATTAGGGCGCGAATGGTGCCGGCTCGAACCGGCGCTAACTCCTTATTACATGTCTTCACTAAGTTACATTGTTACATGTTCATTGTTCCAAGTTCCGAGCTGTTATTACTTACCATTGCTTCTCTTGCCTTTGTCCAATTTACTTTAAAGGATGACTCACGCTAGACCGGGCAGGGCTCGGGCCGAGGCGCCCGACACGCCATTTTCTATGACGGCTGATCGGTGATCACGTGATGCTTTTCATAGAAATCGAAGCGCCGGAAGCTCCGGCCCGGTCTAGAGTGAGTCATCCTTAACCCTAAAGTTGGCAATTTAAAAAAATGCGTTCTATCATCGGTTGCTAATGAAAGTTGAACCTGAAAAAATACGGCAATCTCAAAAAATCTGTAGCAGGCGGCTCTTTAATTACAAGTAGGTATTGCATAATTTTTATAATTTTTATGATTTTCATATTCTAAATCATAAAAAGGTTAAGAATTATGCATTCCTTGTACCTTTAATCAAAGAGCCCTAATAGAGTAAAACATTGTGTATCCAAAAAAACCGGACACGTGCGAGTCGGACCCCCCACCGAGGGTTCCGTAGAAATTTAACTTTTTTTCCACAAATTTTTAGTTTGAGATTTGTCCTCGTATACTTATAGTTTATGACGATATTACTTGCCAAATTTCATAGTTCTACTCGGTCAACGGGAAGTACCCTATAAATTTAGATTCCCTTGAGTGTCCATAATTGGAAGAAAAAACCACACCACAGCACAAAAATATGATTAGTATTGATTATTACGTGTTTAACTTGTGGACTACAGTTGTAGTACTAGACTAACACTTGAATACTTGAAATTTCTCGTGAGCGAAGTGGTCGTTAGTGGAACAACAAGGCAGATTATTATCTAAGTGTTGGAAGCCAGCGCTGATGCGCAGTGGCGTCGAGGTGTGCTGGGACGAGGCAACATACGGGCTGAAGTTACGGTTATAGAAGCCATATAGTGTCATGTGGAATTTAGTTATAAACTGTCGTTATAAACTGTTTAGACGACAATGGTTTCACTCACTTGAATTTTTAGTCGCTATCGGCGACATGTTTCGGGCCCTTCGGGGGTCCTTCCTCAAGCTCGAGTGCTCGAGTGAGTGAGGGTCGTTATTCTTCATGTGCAATAAGGACCTTTAGATTAGAAAATCCAACAGAAATTGTGATAGATAGGTGCTTATTGCTTGCGTGCTTACGCATAAGGACCCTTTCTCTGATGGAACGCCATGGTAATGTTTGATCAATAAACGCATCCCTATACGCGACGTGGTACAGTCAGCAGTAGAAATTGCTAAGCGGGCGAGGTGTTCAAAATGATCTTGACGCGACTTTATTGTTAAGAGAATAAGAGCGTATCAAAGTAATTCTGAACACCTCGCCCGCTTAGCTACTTCTGCTGCTGACTTTATGACCGGCTTGTCAGATAGGTCGGCTCACGAATTCTGCTGGTTAGATTAATCGGATAATAAGGACTTTTGAAAGTCTAGTAATATCGCATTAGTCCCGTTACTTGATTTTGTAATTAAGTAGTAATCTTTAAATTTACTTAGCGCCGTTCCATTAACCAAGAGATGTGTGAGATGTGAGAACTGTTGGAAACAGGGAATGGGGAATAAGGAGTTATCTGAATCACCCAGCACTAAACCAAAGAATTATGATTCTACCCAGAACAGAAGAAATATATTCATATTCATATTAATTTTATTTATAATATTAATAATATTACATGTCAATTGTGTATAATAATTTACAATTTATTAAATTTAAATAAAGGTAAAAATAAATTTGATTAACTATTCGTTAATTTATAATTTAACATTTAAGAACTCTTCCAAACTACAAAATGTGTGCTCGAGAAGCCAACTTTTAAGTCTTCTTTTAAAACAACCTATAAACAACTATAATAAGTCGGATAACATCGTCGCGGTACAGTCCTGACCACCCGACCGTACATTCCCATGTAGTTAGCCCGGATCGTCCAGGGGCGATTCTTTTAATTGGCCCACGTCTCGAGAGTGTGAAACTCGGGCCATTTAAAGTTTTTCGATTTCTCGCACGCACACAGCCGTACTGAAACAATCGAGTGATTTCAGCTTTTAAATCGTGAAATGGGATTTGATAAGTGTTTTAGTCGAGATAATTAGGAATGAGAAAGTTTTGGAGTTGAAGATTAAAGTAAAGGCATATAATATATATTTTTTTATATTGCAGATATGTTTAATATTGTGTTGTGCGTTTGGTCGGTTGTCACTAACAAGGAGCAAGCCGAAAATTAGCGTTATAGATACTTTTGACGCGTATTCTGATCCGCTAGTTTTGATGCTGACTGACTGATTATATATATACCTATCCTTCTGTCAAAGTGGTTAGCGTTATATAGTACCTACTTGATTTACTTACCTAATGCGCCTCTGATCCATCTTCGCTATAACACTTATACGTCCTAAAAGCACAACGCTAAAATATCCCCTAAAATAAACAAATTCTCAGCCATTGTTCTAGCTAGATTAGTAGCGCGGCTAAACGTTTCAAGTTGCGCAAATCCCGCGGAATCCCGGGTTCCCGCGTCCCCGGGGATCCCCGGCTTTGTCCGGACGCCAGACGTTTGCGGGATGTTAGATGGAATCGTTAATGTATTGCTGTGGAAAGAATGAACAATGCCTTTTAAGGGTAACGTTACAACGCTGGACTTTTTAATCGTGTTTTCTGATTGTTAAAGTTTTGAGCGCTGGTAGCCTAGTGGTAAGAGAGTCAGACTTTCAATCTGGAGGTTACGGGTTTAAATCCCGACTCGTACTTACCAATGTTTTTCATAACTTGTGTATAACAGTAGCTTTTCAGTGGAGGATAACATCGCGAGGAAACCGGATTAAATCCGAACCTTTTTTCCCCTCTGGGTTGAAGTCGCTACGCCAATTCTTGGGATTAGTTGCCAAGCGGACCCCAGACTCACATGAGCCGTGGAAAACAGCTGGGTGTCCCAGTGAGGAAGAAGATTACGATGTAATAACGAAAAGGTAACGGATTGTATCTATGAACGATTTCGATTAAGAGCCAAGAGAAATAACCTAAATTTTCCAAATAAAAAAATGGGGGTTACGTGTGTTTTGTATGGACTACCTACCTAATGATCAGTTACATATAAAATTGCCTAGTTTAGGTTTTATTCCCGACAAAGGCACGGCCGTTAAACGCGCCGTTTGAATTCACGAGAGAACGCTCACCACACTCGCAAGGCATTAGCGAATAGCGGATTATATCTCACGCGCGTGGTGGTGTGACAGTATTTTTTTTTTAACTTCAAATTTATGTATTTGCTGTCACCTGTAGCTGAACCCTTGATCATTTATTTTATACCCACAGACCAAGTGTTTATGGGGGTTTTCAGAAAAAATGGTACCATTTACTTTTTTTCGAGTGACCATCAACTTTTTGGGTTATTTAGACACAGAATCACCAGTACTATTGAATGAGACAAAGAAAAAAGTGTCCCCATTTTTTCATACAAATTTTGGGTGTCAGTTTTGTAACGGTCCATACAAAATGTGGGTATGGGAAAATGCGTTACAAAACTGACATTTTTTTGAGACACATTTTTTTCTGTTTAAATCGGTAGTCCTCATGATTCTGAGTAGAACCAACCCAAATGTTGATGGATTTTCGAAAAAAAGTAAATGGTACACTTTTAAGTGAAAATGCCCTTATACCACAAGCTGAGATACATGGTATGGTTACATCGTTCTTGTATTTCCTGTAGACATCGCAAAGTTAAGAGAATTAAAATCTAATTTTTACGCTGCACCATTTAGACTCAAATAACATGCTTGAGACTCAAATGACAAAAACGTGATATATTCCCATTACTTATTATTGTATTGCCTACAGGAGAGACGTTTTTAGTGTGTAATGTGTTTCTAAAATAAGAGAAGAAAAATTAACCGCGTGTTCTTGTAACTTGCACCATTTCAGCAAAAATTGTTTCAACCGTACAAAAATAATCTAATTTACCAACCGCTATTGGGTATCTTCAAACGAGTTTAACCTAACTTGCTGCACGGCCGTTATTTAAATTCTTTTGTGCCCCAATTTTCGGTAACAATGACTAATGGCGTATTGGTATTTTGTTGTTATAACTGTAGGAAATTGCTTATTGCTTTTGTTGTTATAATTTTTAAAGTCAAATGCTAACTTTTTTTCACCATTATCGGTTTGCCACAGCACAATATTTCTCCTAGACCTAATATTTAGGATACACTAAATCACAGCTTCATCTAACTTACCAAGATTAATTCATTAAATAACTTGCCGGGCCTTGTTTTCCCACTAGGCCTTGTCGAAGGGCCTAAATTGGTGACAACTTAGGGCCCTTGGGACCGAAGTTCGGAAAGCCCTTTGTTTTATCTCAGTAATGTTGCTGGAGACGTAGCTTCAACGAAATAGGATTAAGATTTAAGTCACGATTTTAATTTCCTGGATTTTAGTCTAGCTAAAATTATTTTAATTGGAATTGTTTTTGTAAGTAAGTATATTTTGAATACTAAAATGCTTCCTTTCAACTTGTTATTGTAAGTTATATTTAATGGAAATTGTTTCTATCTCTATACAGAGACATTTCCGAGTGTCTTATAGATGCGTCTGGTGACCAAAGGGCTGGCAACTACTTCGGCCAGAGACTAAGTCTGGCCATCCAGCAAGGTAACGCTGCCAGTCTTCTGGGCACCATAACACATGACAGCGACCTGGGGAGCATTTTTTATTTATAACTTTATTTTTAAGATTATTTCTTAAGTTTTATAATGCATGTAGTTTAGTTTTATTGTTTAGATTGTCTTTTTATGTTCCAATAATAAAGTTTTATTAATTAATTGTTTCTTAACTTTATAAATCAATGACTAACCTAAGACTTTTGACGTAGGTACGCAAGGGCCGGTACTTACAGACGTGCAGACGGACTGCAACTTGTATGGAAACTGCACGCCCATCCGGACTAGGTGCCCGAGCCATCGGCATCGGAGTCTAGCGGCTTTCGTTTCGCTGACGTCATCAATGTGACAAATAAATTAAATGAAACGAAACCCGCAATCGAAGACCAAACATTTCAACAATGAACACAAATTGTGGCAGATCATATCGACATAACGGCACATTGTGGAGACCTTTGGTTACTAAAGGCCATAACCACCTTGTTATTTATAGTAACATAAGTCTTTTGTGAAACTGGTGTATCGATGATGAATTACTGCCTTGGATACTGAAAGGTAGAGAACATACGAAGCGCTGTGGTGACGCGCACCGCGGCGGTGAAATCGAAAATTTCTACAATGAAATAGGCAATGGGATTTAACTTGAACCAAAGCGGTAATTATTTTAGAAAAGTCGTCAAGTCTAGAAAACATTCGACTTTGGCAACCGACGTAGATGGCGCTGTAAGCGTACGGCTCTGCATACTTATCATGCGTTAATTACGGTTGTCAAAAGTAACATTTGAAAATTTATTTCTACCAAGAAATCAAACAAGAAAACATTTGGCACCCCAGATGTGTAATTCGGGGCAGGATTATATTTTAGACTTTAAATTTTTGCTTGAATTTAACCGTCTGCGTCCCAGGCACTCGCCTAGATATTATAATCCATTCATCGATGACGCAATTCGGGTATACGAGTTTCGCACTACCCCCCTGCACAATTACCACGAGTTTGCATATGACATTGACGTTGACGACAGCGTGAATTCGATCACATTCCCTCCCTATCGTACATCAGTGCAAGCGAGATGGGCTGCGATGCAGTTTACGCAGTTGCTAACATAAACGTCAAATGTTAAGTCATGGTACGGCTATTGAAAAGCTTGACCACGTAACGCCGCGGCGCGTGACGGAGAACAATTCCCTAGATTTTACTCCAAATGTGATCCATTGTTACGCGGATCATTATTGCGGGGTGACAATTGGGGGTTTTGTAACCTATTGTCATTGAGACACATTGGGGGAATTCATTTATGACATGTTTATTAATACCTACTCGTTGGTATTTAGTTGATGGTTAACGATTTTAATAACAAAACTTCGCTGAGACCTGTGTGTGTGTGCATATTAAATATATTAAAACGGGTCATTGACGTATTTAACAATACAATACAAATCCTCTTTATTGCACAACCTCAGAATAAATGTACATGGAAACACATAATAAACAACAGGCGGGCCCTAGGGCCCGTTTCTCATAAGCTTGTAACTTGTAATACAAGCGGACAGCAGCAGCAGGACAATTTTTGACAGCTTTTTTAGAAAGGGACTTCCACTTGTATTACAAGTTAAAAGCTTTTGAGAAACGGTCTCTGTAAGCAAAGACAACAGTGCCCGGCCCGGACCTAAATTTCGTGGCTGTTATTCCGTCCGACTCCGTCCGCCTAATTAACTTTGTGACAAGTTAGTGCCCGCTGATTCCCCTTATTTGGTGCACTCCGATATTTGGCCTCATTTGTAACTAGAGATAAGTTACTCTGAGTTAGTTATAGAGGACCTAGAGTACCAAGTGTACTTATAAAAGCTTGTAAGGGCCTGCCTCTTTTGTGCAAGAAAAGTTAAACAAAAATAAAACACTAATGCCCACTTGCACCATTCCACTAACCCGGGGTTAACGGCACCAGGTTAACGGTTTAATCACTTAACCCTGGGTTAGTGGGACGGTGCAAGTGGCGCTATAAGTATCTAAAAAGAAAGCTTGCCTATATATGAAGGAGCAAACTTAGAATCTAAAACCCTTATGATCTAGTTAGCTTGCTAATGGTTTTCATATTGCGTTCGCTCAGTTCGCTGTATAACCTTGTTAACAAACTTCAAGTCAAGTTCTGTGGTATGCATACAAGTAACAGGCAAATTCGATATAATTTTGCACTTTATTAATAGTACAATAGAATAGAAATATTTCTATTCGACAACACATACGTAACAAGTAAGAAAAATGTACACTGAAGATAGTGGCACGAAATGGCCTCATCTCAGCATGTTGCTGGCGACTTTCAGCGCTGATCTTCCGATGAGAAATAAAAAGAACAGAAACAGAAAGAAATAACCAATAGTTTCTGGTTATAAATATTTATTTCCGTGCAGAATGAAACGCGGAAACACCGTTTTTAAAAACCTTGTCTCTAAAATAATTACCAGTTTTCTGTGGAAATTCAAATTTCACCCTGGTAAATTAAAAAGGTGTGAATTAAGTCGCAAATTATACAGTATTTAGCTGGGAGGGGCTCGCAGTTATAACAAATTTCAGTTCAGAAGGAGAATTCGTTTAGGGTTTGCAGCCGGTTTGCGCCAGTTTTCTCTTACGTAACTGTTTGTTTCCATTGTCACCATAATTCTTAAGAGCGTGGCTCTTGTCGGTGGAGTAACAGCCATTCCATTCTTCTCTCTGCCACTGTTTTGAGCTCCTGATATGTCACTATGTTGATTTTCTCTTTGGCCTGGTCCAAAAACGCACGTCTCGATCTTCCTGTGCCTCTATTATTTCTTCAATTACTTATAGACTTTATGTAAGTATCGTGTAAGGTGCCCCAACATGTTTCCTCTTTTGTTTTCGATTGATCTCAGCAGAGATCTCTTCTCAACTACCAAATTGAGTACTTCTGTATTTGTTTTCCCCTCTTTCCAGTTTCCGTTGTACTTGCTAAAATTCATAAATCTGGCGGGGTGAGACGACTCAAAATGAAGGGTTTAGGTATAGTATTACAGTTGAACCACGATAACTCGAACCTCTATAAGACGAAATCGTCTTTAACACGAAATAAAATGCTAATAACTTCCCTTCAAAGCCCAAAACCTCCCTAACTCGAAATATTTAACCTCAGTGCAAGTCGAAATTAAAATAAATAAATAAATATTATAGGACATTATTACACAAATTGACTAAGCCCCACGGTAAGCTCAAGAAAGCTTGTGTTGTGGGTACTCAGATAACGATATATATAATATACAAATACTTAAATACATATAAAACAATCATGACTCAGGAACAAATATCTGTGCTCATCACAGAAATAAATGCCTTTACTAGGTTTCGAACCCAGGACCGCGGCTTCACAGGCAGGGTACCTACCCACTAGGCCAGACCGGTCGTCTAATATTAAATTGGCCTATATATTATTGCGTGAAGCGCATAATTAGCGATTACAGAGTGTTCTGCTTTCTGAATATCTCTGTTTATGTTTACATTAAACACAGAGACATTAAAATCGTAATACAATGGAAACACGCCGAGCTGCCGGCGTCTAGACCGTTATTCCGAGATTAGGTACAGACAAGTGTCAAGTCTCGAGTTAGCGCACGTTCCAGTACTAAACGTTAGTACTGGCGCCAGCGCTAACTTCCGTTAGTGCCGAGGAGCAGGTTGAGACGTTGAGAGATTAAGTAAACAATTTCGGAGTGTCAAATAGAATTAAGAGAACTGTTACGTTATTCATAAAACTTTACGGGCCTGAATTAGTTAAATTATATTTCATCCCTTTCTTACAAATACACAAGTCAATATGACAGATAAAGACAAACGATTCATACCTAATTCAAGCTTGTAATGCGTTTATGAATAACGCCATTATTATTTGGGAAAGTGTCAATTAGAATTTAGTTTATAACAATTAAGTCCCTAGGTTAACAGCCATATTCGAACTCGGTACGTCAAATAAGATATATTGCTAGACTTAGCGGGGGCACTCCCGTGCCCCCAGACAGAAACCATATGGATCGGATATGTCAGTGTCAAAAGTGACGTTTCTTCAAACAAAAACGTCACTTTTGACAATTGTTTGACACTGACATATCCGATCCATATCGTTTCTATATCTTTTATTTGACGTATCTTAAAGTTCGAATATAGCTGTACTCACTGCTCGTAAAGGCTTTATTCGTCGAAAAGTGAAGATAAAATTGCATTTTATCCACAAGAATGGCAAAGTAATTAGATGCAATTTTTAAGTTATTTCCTCATGTTGACTGGTTTAATCAGTCTGTGTAGTTTGTGCTGTGACTTCACAGCGCTATGAACCGAATAATTTCCCCATGTAAGCCTGCCGTATTAGCTCGCTCGGATTGCCATACAAATGACGTCATTATTGCGACTCAGGAGCAATTTGTATTAGTTGGGTCTCATTTTAATATCCAATCCGGCTCGAAGGACCACGGGGATTAAGGCGAAGCTGTAATTGATATTGATTTAGATTTTAGAGTGATTAGTAAATTCCGCCAACCGGGGTAAATAGGGGTAGCTGGGAATAGTGACAAAATTTAAAATGTGATTTACCTGTCAATTTCTTAAAAAATATCCACACAAATTGTATCATTCGATTGGAAATAATTGTAGATTTTGTATGATACGATTTGTCTGTTTTTTTTTTAAAGAAATTTTTAGGCAAATCACATTTTAAGTTTTGGGCCTATTCACCCCAGCCACCCCGATTGACGGTATACAGTGTGTAAATCCAATACGGGCGAATATTTAAACGGTGGTTAGCATAGGACCTAAAAAGTATATCGAGATAGATTTTACTTAGAAATGCATTGAAAATTTTAACCATACAAAATAATTCGGCCCGCAATGTAATACACCACACACGTTACGGGATACGAGCTTTTTAAAGTAACTGTCAACGCTCGTCGGCAGTTACTATGAAAAGCTCGTATCTCGTAATGTCATTATCATCTTCTGTTTCTTAATGTTTACAGTACATCGCTGCTCGGTACATGTGGAAAAAATTAATCACGGGGTCATAATTAAGTGTAACTTAAAAAAACATCTTAATTAACGATAAGACGGGTAAATTCTATATCTGGTTTAATTTATTGCCCGTATTTGACTTACACACTGTATTTGGTTTGTAATTCTTTGTTGGTTGTTTTATTGAACGATAATAATAATTTAATCTGACATAAATCAGTATTAGGTATATATCCTGTGAAATTGTATTTGGGTGAGTCAAGTTTTACTTGTCATTTTGTTGTCATGGTTACGGTCGCCTGGGTCATCATTTAGATATCATTTTGATTTCCAATGTAAGTTTGAATTGGCCTCCAAGTTAGATATTAGCATCGACAGAGTTAGAGCCGGGCAGTTCATTGTTAACTTTGAAGCGATTACTTTGATAGATAACTAGGTAGTGTACTAGACTGGAGTATAATTAGTGGAGTCGTATAAGAGAGATCTTGCGAGTCAATTAAAACGTACACTGACATCAAAATGACATCCAAACCTTCAGTTATAGTGCATTTCACATAATATCAAAAGTGTCATTTCTTCAACCAAAGACGTTAGTTTTGACACTGGCACATCAGTATCTTATCGGAAACTTATCGAATAACTAAAACTCGAATTTGCCTATACATCTTTATATAGAGGACATCGACTTATTAGGAAGGTTCTTATAGTTTTGTTTGCCTTATTGTTATGTAATGAAAATATCATATTAGAGACATAATTATACAAACGCGTTAATTTTATTACAGTCTTAATAAGAATCCAGATTCATTAGCAACTTGTTCAATTTTTTTTATTTCAACGAGAACGTTAAATGCTGTATTAGGTAGGTAAGCGATACTTAGATGGACTGCCTAGCTAAGTCTAGCCTAGTAACTATTAAATACCAATACCATTCTGCCCAGCAATTTACTGTTCAAATACCTAATGCATAACAATCGCAACTGTTGTATTCAAACTTGTCCAACTTCTATTTACTTTTTATTTAACACCGATTTTCTAGAAACTTGTGTTAACTTCGTAGTTTGACAGCTCCCTGCTTCAAAACTCAGTCCAGTGTATTTAAGGTGCAGTGACTTGAGGGTCCTTATCGGAACCTTGTTTATGTAAAAATATAGAAAAATGTTGAATGGTGCCATTTGTATGTTCGACATTTTTTTTAACGATCGAATATTATTTCATCTAGCGCCGTAGACAACATGCATGGCAATCGCTAAACGCTCCGTTGCGTTGAAACGCAACTGTCACTGTCACACTAATATGGAAGAGGGATAGTGAAACAAAGCAATTCGATTGCGAAGCGCAAGCGATTGTCACCTTGGCTAGGCCGCCAGGTTTTGAATCGATAAAGATATTAGAGAAAGATTTTTCGGCAACACGGTGTTATACAAAAGGCGATACGTTACTTTTTATTCATTTATTTTCAACTAACTAAAAATAACAATCTGGCCTGGGCTCGCACGGCACGGCCGCCCGCTCAGAGGGCCTACCGCGAACCACGTTCGACGTGTTGTCTCCCTGTCACACTTACGTACAAATTTACAAGTGTGACAGAGAGGCAACACGTCGAACGTGGTTCGCGGTAGGCCCTCAGTGCTCAGCAAGCTGCGTTCGAAACGGGCCCGAGCTCACGGCACCCAACAGACCCTCTTCTTCAACCTAGCATTTTCCCAGCCTAGCGCCAGGGTCCGCTTTCCTGCTCAGTCTTCTCCACTTCGCCCGGTCTTCGGCATCTTCAGGTGTGAGATTGTTCTCTTCCATGTCCGTTATCACGACGTCCAGCCAGCGGGCACCCAACAGACCCGAACTTTATAAATCAAAACTAATCGGACCATTTCCCATCACTAATCCTAAAACCCAATGTACTTCCCCACTCATCTCGCAAACGTATTCATCAACCCTTATCGAAAATCCGCACTGCGCCGAAAAATCCCAAACACCCAAATGGACAGTCGAAATAACCTAACACAATTAGAGTATAAGCCCGCTCACTATAGGCAGTTATGCAAAGATAAATCAAACAACTACAGTCTAAAATGATACTTATCCCGTTGTAACAAGGATGTTCCCGAGTCACGAACGTTTTCGGTCAGCTACCCGAGACAAATGACTACGATATTGGCTGTTAAACCAAGTGGCGTTCAGTTTTTTATCCCGCCATTTTCGTTCGACCAGTGTGCTCCAACTCCAATATCGGGCGGGAATTTTGACAATTTTGATTGGGATGAAGAGTTGCACGCATTTGGTGTGTTTTTATTTGAACTAGCGAATGCGTCTATGTTTTTTTAGGCAAACGAGCAGACGAATCCCCTAATGATGAACTATTACCGTTACCCATGGACACCGGCAGCACCAGGGGTTGCAAGAATGTTTCCGGCGTTTAAGATGGGTATGCTCTTTTCTTAAAGGTTTGGTCTTGTTAGAAGACCCACTACGAAGACCCGTTGTGTCTACCAATTTCCTCGATAACATGAGTGAGTTCGCTGCCTCATTAGGTACTGCCGCGATTATATACAGAGTGACATGACGTACGCGCCTGCGTTAAGTCTAATTTTTTATGGGATTTTGAGTTTCCAGAACGTCCCGCTTGGCGCGCTGTTCAAAATCCTATACAAAAGGGACTTAACGCAAACGCGTACGTCACGTCACGCTATCGAATGAAATTTACATAGTAATTTACACTATAGAAGCGCTGTACATTCAAATAAATACTAACAGAACAATTCAAAATAACGACTTTGAAGTTATAAAAGACAAGCAGCATTCAATTTATTGCATTCAGTCATTCAAGCGTCTCGTAATTAAATGAGTTTAAACTGAACTCAGTTAAATTTGCGCTGAGTTCTGGCGTACTCTTATTTACGCGCAAGCAAGAGTTGGGGCGAACCAAACTTACCTGACCTCAAAATCTATCATATACATATATGCTTATATTGCTTAGGCAGTGCTGGTAGGAACTCAGTTTTTTTGAGTCTAACAGGCCAATTCGAATATCAAAATGATATCTAAATGAGGTGAGGAGGATTTAGTTAACGTCCGACTCGCCAGCGCCAGTACATGTATGGACAAGTACAAGCTAAAATCCATACTTAGCTAATGACATGATTCAAATATCATTCTGATGTCAGTGTACGTTTAAATTGGGCTGTTACCCATTGACAGCGAATATTTTCACCGTATCCTTCATATTATTCGCCTTTTGTCGCCTATATAAGCGCCGACGACGTTGCAGTTGCCGTGCAGTTCCCATACAAATTGCAGTCGGATTGCAGTCCGCATGTACTTATTGGCCCTAAGACAGTGAGTTTTAACAGTTTTGAATGATTCACGGTTAGTTTCACTAGATTTGCTTAGACCAAAATTAATTAACAAGTTGCATGTAGCTGCGTCGAAATATCGGGAGCTCTAAAACAATACAAAAGGTAATCACGGTTCATAACCCGGTCGAAATAAGTACAGTGAGTTTTTCAACTTTTCCTTTATATCTAAGCATTATCAAAATGATTGGCTCCGCATGAAACCAAGGTAACCAAGGTTTTTCTTTTTAATTAAAACTTCAATAAGACTATGCTCTCGGGAAGTAATATGAACGCGAGTCGAGATTGCAGTAATGTCCGGAAGTCGGACGGACACTATTTACTTGTGCCGCTAACTTGATTCGTCGTGACTTGCGATTTACAGTTCCATAATAACAGTAGGTAAGCACTAGATACTAGATCATAGATTTATTAGCGCGCAATTCACATACTACTTCATTTAAGCGTCTCCCCAGATATATTGACGCGCAATCGGCAAAAGCCGATAGGATAAAGCTTTCTTCTTTATCTTTGTCGTCACATTCTTGTCAGAGTGGTCATGGTCGTCATATCAGGGCCGGTGGCAAGCTTAACAATCCGTCGCCATTCCTCCCGTAAGTACTGTAGCTCTTCTTGTGCATTCATTGAGTGCATTTTTGACTATAGTTCGTTTTTTTTAGCATTAGAAAGAACTTGAAAGAAGGTAAGCGATTTTGACTTTTAATTGAAAAACACTTTTTAAAAATCAATAACTATTACTTATTCTTTATTCTTTATTTCATTGTAGTCATGTTCATAATACAGTAAGGTGTTACAAGTATAAAGCGGTAAGGTCTGACCCACGCATTGGTGACCTACCGCGCCTTGTGCCTTCGACTTTTTCTTGCACTACAAGTCGTTCCGAGGAAAAAGCTTTATGTCTACGCAATAAGGTCGAAAAAGTCATCGTTCGGCTCGGTTCGCATCGGCCGGCGCCTGCCAACGCGTCGACGGCTTTTTAGGTTTTGGCCGATTCCGAGTCGATATAAGTATCCGGTTAGACCCTAATTTCGCATCCACCAATGCGAAATTAGGGATGTGAGTGGTGTTCAAACATACATAACAAAAGGAGTTTGACTGTTTAAACAGGTACTGTGGAAACATTTATAAATATCCAGAGAGTCTGTCTTTTATAGTTTCATCAAGTTCGGAACTTCTGAAAGGCACCTATTATCTTAATAAATATCGTTAAGGTAGCATAAGTAGAGGTCAAAGGCGCCTGGTAGGCAGGTAAGGCGCACAGTATAGGTAGCATACTTACCTACACCAGATAATTTGCGTAGAGTACCGGGTGGTCTAATAGTACCTAGCCTAGGCCTTTAATACTGGTAAGTACGAGTATATTTACTAAAATATTTGGAAAATGTGTTTAGACATAGACATAGACATAGAAAATTTTTATTTAACACCACATTGAAAAATGTTTACAGGTAATGCTACAAAACATTACAAGCCTTAGAATTAAACTTAAATAGGCACAAATTAATTTGTTTACATGTAGATATAAGTTTTTTAAATTATGATGCTAAAAAGGAGCGAACCTCAGCATGTGTTGCAGCAGGCTTACCTACTACAACGCTGGTTTTCAGGCCGACCCTTCGTACAATACGAATTTGCTTGCTGTTTGTCGGAAACTCTACGGCTAAGACTATTTTAGTTTGTGTAGAAAATAATATAGGTATATATATATATATATATATATATGTTTAAGTTTGTGTATGTATTTATAAGATTATACTGTATGATACTATGAGTCTATGACATATGTGAAGATAGGTTTAATGTTTAGGCTAAATAAATACTTGGGTAATAAAGTATATATTGAGGAAATAAATAACATGAATGTAATAATTTTACTATAAGTAGGTAGGTACTGAGATTAACAAAGTTGAACGGCGCATAAGTACGATTTCGACCACTACAGATACGACGGTTTTACTTTTTAGGTTTAGGCGTTAGAAGTTTTTACTAATTTCGGGTTGTTCAGTGTTGTTTTATTTATGTCTCCGTTGACATTTGCTGGGACGTCAGTCTTTCCGTGACCACAGCTGGGGCAACTCAGCTGAAACGTCGAAATTTAAGGTAAAAACAATTAAACTATATCGCGGTAGACCCGTTTGTGTAATTCACTGACAATCCAACCTCTAGACTGAGCTTACGCCAATTCTTTCATGAAACCAATGCTGCCAAAAATACGGGGGTGCGGCGGGACGAGGTGAGCGAATCCCGTGCCGTGATTGGTCCGTTCAAAGACACGGACCAATCACGGCACGGGATTGACTCGAAGATGGAGTAACGCTACCGTATGTGTGGCAGAGGGGGTAGCGCGACTATGCTATGTCTAGAGGTTGAATTGTCTGTGGTGTAATTAAATATATGCTTTTCTAATTTTCAGTAACGACCTTATTCGAACAATGCTTATACATCAGTGTCAAAAGTGTCGTATCGCTGTGACATCTTATAAGCATTTTTGAATATGGCCGTAAGTACGTCGCATCAGAGACGGTAAACTGTGACAAGCCCTAATTAACTTCCCGTTCCAACCTGTCACTATAACTAAAACATGATCCCGTCTAAAAATCATCAGCTTGTAGTGCTGCGGTAATTTGACCATTAATCACCGACCGCAGCGCCATCTGGACTACTGTATCGTCAACGAGTGTGTTTACATGTCACGACTACGACACGGATGCGATACAGTAGCGGCTCTCAAATTAGTTGCGAATGAGATCAGACTCACAGCCGTACTCGAACTTTAAGATACGTCAAATCTTCTAATACGAGCAATTCTTGTATATTTATTTATTTATATATATATTTCGGGGATCTCGGGAAGGGCTCTAACGATTTCGCTGAAATTTGCTATATGGGGGTTTTCGGGAGCGAAAAAACGATCTAGCTAGGTTTTATCTCTGGGAAAACGCGCATTTTTGAGTTTTTATGTGTTTTCCGAGCAAAGCTCGGTCTCCCAGATATTATTCGTTAAAGAAACGATACGGATCGGATATGTCAGTGTCAAACAAGTGTCCAAAGTGACGATTCTTCAAATAAAAACGTCAGTTTTGACACTTGTTTGACACTGACATATCCGATCCATATCGCTTCTATATCTAATATTTGATGTGTCTTAAAGGCTGTCAGATTGAATAGGGTATTTGACTACTAGTCCAATCAGTTTCTTTTTTGCACTGTCAAATCGATTTTGCTTCTATGGAATTTATATGAAACACTAAGCTACTTTATAGTTTTATACAGGATATTAAATATAAATTGTATCTAAAAATAACCGCTGTCTATGTTTCTCTATTAATCTGGTGCTTTATTTCATGCATGGTGTAAAATAATTTGATTTAAAATACAGTAAAATATCCTATTGCAGCAATGCAGTTGGAAATAATGTCGCGCTGCGCTACTGCAGTAACGTTAGTGCAGTCTGAACTCGATACTTATACTATCCATCGTCCTATGCTAACCACAGTTTAAATATTCGCCCGTATCGTATTTACACACTTTATATTTTTTTATTTTATTATGAAGTGTAATGGAATGTTGCTTTGTTTGTTATTAAATAAATATGGTAAGTCAATTATTTAAACATTAATCAATTATAATTGTATAAATAATCAGTAGTGAATTGTAACAATTTCACAAGTATACTTTATATCGTACAGTATAAAAAGTTTCCGCCCAACGTTCATTTTTCACCAGCCGCATGCATAGTTTATACAGGAAATATTAGCAGGAAAAATGCCCCGGAATATTTCAGGGTAAAAGAAGGAATGCATTAAAAAATAAATGTATGCGGAAAAGATTAAGGCTTTGCGTTTCAGGATTTTTAAGTATTTATATTAAATGTATTATATATTATTTTTGTCTCACGTTTATTTATCCTATAAAGTATTATGGCATTATTCATAAACGGCTGCTAACTTAATCAGTTGATGATCGTCGTTTGTCCCTATCCGTCGTTATGCTATAGAGAGGGACAAACGACGATCATCAGCTGATAAACTTAGCAGACGTTTATGAATAACGCCGATATACTGTACAGTCTGCATTTGGCTAATTTTACTCAGCGCTCCTCGTTTTATGGCCCAATTCGAAGAATGCTTATAAGAATTAACACCGATATGATACTGATCTGTCAGTGTCAAATGTGACATTTAATTTTCTTCAACCAAAAACGTCACTTTTGACACTGACAGATCGGTATCGTATCAGTGTGTCATCTTTTAAGCATTTTTCGAATTGGGACTTAGTGGTTCATATCTTATCTAACGACATAAACTGGTCAGACTGTCCCTATAGTCCGTTCAATGCTGTTCCCATTCCTTACCGAGCTTTAGCCTCAAGAAAAGTGGCAGAAATGTGATTTCCGATACGAGTCGCATTAGTTGTATTGTATTTGAGCCTGGCGGTTTTTTTTTTGCCAACGTCAGCAATGCGAGTTTTTGCGCGCAGCGTGGTGTTCCGGATTCGATCGGTGACCTAAACCTAAAATGTGACATATTCAATTTTCATAATATATATAGGTACCTATTATATAAAAACTGCTGGAGCACAATTAGGTTGTTAACTATTGGAGAGCAAACTAGGCACATTTTAATTTAGTTCTCACTCACCTCAAAGATAAAGCTGGCCCTGTCCATCGCTCGGTCACGCTTCGTAAGCGACAGGGAATACAGGAACCTGGGAGGACTAATAGGGTTTCAGTTCTCAGGCACGTACACTTTGATACGTTTTACGACATCTCTATACGACCATTTCACTCCAATCACCATTTGGTTGTAAGTGACAAAAACAATTTTAAAAAGCAAATAGTTTCGTTCGACACTGATAAATAAGCTTAATCTAAACGTTAGGTATGTTTAATAAAACGGTATTTTTGGTCACTTAAGCTATTTTCTTTCTAGGGAGTAAAAGTCTATTTCTCTTTGAGAGCATCTTGTGCACCGTGTAGTGATAAAAGACGCGTGCGTTCTCAAATCCTTTGAGCTTTGTAGTTTGCTGCTTTAAGAGTTAAGATAGAATTTCATCTTTAATAGATTTAGGTTTTCTTTTCTTAAATATTTTTAAAAGGAAACTCCATTTTAGTAGTTTTAGAATTGTTAGAAAGTATATAGTAAGATGCGTGATCCAATTCAATACGAATTCCCTTAGAAAGTGGTATTTAGCTTTATAAATCTGATTAGTGGTTATTGAAAGTCCTTTTGATAGCTAAGAGCGGTATACAGATTTTAAAATATGTAAAGGTTCTGATTTTGATATGATACTATTTAAAGCATTTATGTGTAGGTGCGCGCGAGATGCACTGCGAGTCGTTGTAAGCTTGTATCATAACAAGATCAAAACCATATCAACTCCATGGACCACGTGATTCCGATGGCAGATTTCCAGGCCTTTCAATCTATCTTTCGAAAAACAGAATAACTACTAGCCACTAATGACTAAACCCATTTAACTAGGTATTATTACTACAGTCAGTTTAGTTTAGATTAGTTTTAGATTCATGTTATAAGATTTATTACTAGCGTATAGAACCGGTACAGAGGAGAACCAGTATTTTACGCCATGAGTTGATGTTGTTTTGACATCAAACCATAGAAGCGGAGCGTGACTCTCGCGACTTAAACGCGTAAGCGCCATGAGATTTACGGCGCTTACGACGTTTTGCTCGCGTGGTACAGTTTGTGATTGCGACATTGTCGTTGTTTGGTATGGCTTCTCTATAGTAATAATAACTCAATGACTAAACACGTGTTGTGGTCGACTGTCCGTATCAATTTAACAATCAACGTAATTTGTCCCTGTAGATTAAATAATTTATCAAACAAAATTACACAAATGATGCATATTTTCGGTCCTAAATACAAGCGTGGCCTGATTAAATATAGCTGATTAATTATTGAAACAATCCTCATAAAAGTGACATTAGGATGTCGATTGCAGCAGCAATATTTTTTTTTGTTTGTAAAACCACCATTCCACCACAATCTCACCTGATGGTAAGTGCCGATGCAGTCTAGGATGGAACATGCTTACCACAAATATGTCTATTCATCTAATTGCCGCGACTCATAGAAAATGTATGAAAAGAGTCGTGGCAATTAGACGCAACCGCTGACATATTTTCAGAGAATGACCCACTAGTTGAAGAAATCTAGAAATATGTACCCAACATTAGTAATGGCTGATCTCCTAGACTATATGAAGAATTACGTGACAGATTGAACTATATATCCAATTGCGACAGTAATGCCGCAACGACATCAACATTAAATTCAGTGACATCTGCCGCGTCAATGCTGCAGCAATGATGTTGGATTGCTAATGCAGTCGCCATCCGAATGTCACCTCAATTCCATCAAAATTCAACGCATATGCGCCAATGGTAATATTGGTTCCATTAATCAACACTTCAGCTCTAATAACCGTAAAAACAAATAATGAATCAGCATTAGTGCTTGCATCTGTCCTGACTTGCATCCTAGCTCTGATAAAACGCAGTATCTCCCACGATTCAGCTCCGTTATACAGCTTTTTGGCTTCACCAACTTAATACTTCTCTACCCATTTAGAAATGCCCCTAACTCCTTAAACTGACATTGCATTTACCGCTTTTCATTTGGTTATTTAAGCGCGCTTTAAAAAGGATGTAAGTTGTCGTTGAAAACTGGCGACATACGCCATTTTTTGGCGACATTTTTAGTTCAAGTAAAGAAGGTCGTAAGTGTAATTTTAGGCTTGGTATATACGTCATTTTGGCAGGGTAAGTAAGGCTTGCCTGTGTTATTTATAGGCCGATTTGTCGTCGCGCCAAACCACGCCTGATTCAACGTGTTTAATGCCCTCACGATAAACAACCTGCGCTATTTACGCTTACACTGTGCGGTCATTATTTTTATGGGGTTGCGTTTGGTTTTTATAGGGAAACAATTATTGTAAGAGTGGGTAATATAGAAGAGTGATACTTATTGGCTTTATAGAAGACAAATGTTTGTTAAAATCTCTGGCTCTCTCTCTCAGCTCGGGTATATTTACATGTTTATAAACGTGAAATTCTTATGAAAGAATGGAGTATATAGCTTCCACAATATGTCACTCAAGACTGCCGAGTTATCGAAATTTTCTAGTTTTTTTAGCTGGACCAACAGTAATATCCTAATATCAAATCAAGATCATTTATGTTTAACATTCGAATGCCACTTCTAGGTATTAATATCGTAGTACAAAATGATCCGCTTTGGCTTGTTAGCATGATTTTAATCCGTAAAGGTGTTACTGTGCCAAACTTCAATGAAAGACCATTAAAATTATCAGCATTCCGCATTATGAACCTTGATACCTTGTTACACAGTTGATAATTGGGTAAGTAATGTTTTAGACTAAAATTGTATATTTTATCAAAATTTAGTTATATCATTTCTAAGTCGGTCAGACAGACTTTCACCTTGTCTGGTTAATGTCAAAGTTTGGTTGTAGGTATATACAGTAAAATTTCATGTTAGTGTTGGATTTTTTATGCGTCAAAATACGTTTGAAGCCATGAGCAATAATTATTTTTGTAAGACTTTCAATAATTATGTAAAAGGGATCGGTCAAAAATTCAAAATACATATGTACTTACGAGCGTAAAGAGCTGTTTGTTGCTAATTATCCCATTCGATTGCCATTATCCCGTTCACCTGGGTTCGGCGCAACATGTCTTTATCTTCCTTACTTCTCTGTCGCCCGTCATCTCATCATTCACTTGCGTTCGATTCATATCATCTCTCACTCAGTCAATCCACTTTTACCTCGGTTTTGCTTTCCTCTTACTTCATTAATTCATTTATTCCTTTATAAAACATAGTTTGACATGTCGATTACATTATTTCATATTTACAACTATTTACTTCCCTGCACAATAATAAAATCATACTATAGTCCCGATTTAGATGCCAACGTATATAAAATAAAACACACAATATAATAGACAATTCAAAGAGACTAATAAATTATAAAAACAGCAAAACTAAGGTACTGACCTAATTAGGTACCTGTTTTATTTCACTGATAAAGAATATAGGTAAGGGTTTTAAAGCTAATAAGGATGCATTTTCGAAATTGATCACCGTAATCGTTAAAACGTACAGTCAAGATATTAAATATCAGACCCGACAAAGTGCCAAAAATAATATACGACCATATTGCCCATAGATTAAGGTAGTGTGTAGGTACATGTTTTTGGCACTTTGTCCGTATTGGTATTAAATACCTTGACTGTACTTTAATGATTTAAATATGCCTTAAACCAACCGGTATGTACATCACGCAAAGCGATTCTTTCATAAATCCGAACGCGAATAGTAAATGTAACCGATACTAATCAATTTAGGGCTTAGGTATTCTGCCCTTAAGTACCAAAAGAAGGTAAGCGCCTAGCAATTTCTTGTATTTTGTGACGTTTTGCGTTAGGTGGGCACTGTTAGGCCCGACATACATCAACGCGCGATAGAAGATCGCTTATCGGACCGCGGGCAGTGCAGTGCAAGCATGACGAGTGCTAAAATCAGTAAAAAAAGCAGTTCTTTACTATGTAGAATGAGATTGAAACATGGAATTACATCTATAATGAAAGTATTGTAACCTACCTATTTCTATTTAAAAACTAATTTCTACTCCGCGCAAATGATTAAAATATCGGTTTGATGGCAGGTGCACGTCAGAATTTTTGTGACGTTTCGTTTGTTCGTGATTTTTTGTATCGAGCAAAAGTTATTTAATCAGGTTTGAATCGATGAAGTTACTAGAGAAAAGTCTCAAAAACGCTTAATATTTATGGCAACCATCAATCTAAAAAAGCGGCCAAGTGCGAGTCGGACTCGCCCATGAAGGGTTCCGTATTTAGGCGATTTATGACGTATAAAAAAAAACTACTTACTAGATCTCGTTCAAACCAATTTTCGGTGGAAGTTTACATGGTAATGTACATCATATATTTTTTTTAGTTTTAACATTCTCTTATTTTAGAAGTTACAGGGGGGGGGGGACACACATTTTACCACTTTGGAAGTGTCTCTCGCGCAAACTATTCAGTTTAGAAAAAAATGATATTAGAAACCTCAATATCATTTTTGAAGACCTATCCATAGATACCCCACACGTATGGGTTTGATGAAAAAAAAATTTTTGAGTTTCAGTTCGAAGTATGGGGAACCCCAAAAATTTATTGTTTTTTTTTCTATTTTTGTGTGAAAATCTTAGTGCGGTTCACAGAATACATCTACTTACCAAGTTTCAACAGTATAGTTCTTATAGTTTCGGAGAAAAGTGGCTGTGACATACGGACGGACAGACAGACGGACAGACGGACAGACAGACAGACAGACAGACATGACGAATCTATAAGGGTTCCGTTTTTTGCCATTTGGCTACGGAACCCTAAAAACGCTACAATTTTCCATGAACTCTGCTGGCTGAACCCACTGCACCTTAATAATAAAATAAAGAAGCATGCTAGTCCGGCCCTTCTTCGTATGCGGCCTGCGCGCCCCGCGCGGCAATCTTCTGCCAAATGAAACCGTATTGTGCGTAGCTATTCGTCACGTTTAGACAGAACGAAAATATTACATTTTTTGCACGTGTGCTAAGTGTGACAAGTACATAACGACACTTGCAGACTTGCAATAGACGAAGTTTTTAATACAATTGCGAAAAAAACATAGTGGGTTACATAGGTATTTTACATACTGTTACAAATTAAAGATAAAAAAGATAAAAGGTTTTTTATTCGTGACGATCACAAAACATGTACGAACATGTACAGACAACAACAGCAATAACAGAAGAGAACAATAAGTGTCCATCACGAAATGGACCCAACTCAGCATAATGCGAGCTATAAAGCCAGTGCTGGTCTTCCGTAGGGCCCATTCGGTGATGCCACGACAGATAACACAAAAAGATACATATAAAAACATTGCAAAAGATACACAGAAGAAGTAATTAAGAAAACAGAGAATACAAAAATGTATACATGAAAACGAACTGAGAATACAAACAAAACAAAAAGAAAAGAAAAACATAAACAAAGACAAAAATTTTATAATAGACGTAAAATTATGAACGCGACCTTACCATGCGTCAACGCTTGCCTGCAGCTGCTAGCGCCAGCGGCGACTTGCGAAACTAAAACTGAATAAGCATGGCATGGCATGGTGTCGCACCATGGGAAAAGTTAAACTATAAGAAGATGGACAACACAATATTAAGTGGGCGTAACAAACTCATTACCGCGGGTGTTACGAATGCGGGTGATTAGTAAATCCTGTTCAGCCACTTATCAAGGAACGGCAATACAGTGCAGCTGGCTGTCTATGAGTTCTGCGACATAGCATACAAAACGTAATCCTAACCTAAACTTAAAATGATAAAGAAGTGATAAATAAAAAAGAAGCGATATGGCAAAGCAAAAGGGACAAAAAACGAACGGTAAGTCTATATAAATACGAGAGACAAAACAAGTCATATGCAACTAGTGTCATGACTCAAAGTTTCGTGTGATTGTTGGTGTAAATACATAAACTGTTTGAGTTTGCATCTAAGTGTTAACATTTTGCAGGTTCCTTATTGGCGGAGGAATATTATTCCAAATCTTTGCTGCTGCATATCAGAAACTACCACGGAACGCTCATGTAAATTAGGCCTTGAACATAAATTATATTGTCAATTTAGCCCTATTAATTACTTTCAAATCTGTTCGTTCAAATGCGAGTGAAAGTTATTAATACTCTAAATTACGAAATTAATACTTATAATTTTGTAATAATAAATTTGCCTCCTCGTGTGTGGGTTTTAGTTGACGTCCAGTCCTGCATGAGCTAGTTGAGATTTAAATTAAAATAAGGGCGTCTAGTACTTATTTTTTAGTAAAAATTTAATTTGATATCCATATAAAGTAGGTAAAAAAGATACAAATTAGACAATTTCCAAACAAATCATGGAATTCCACAGGGCGGCATTCTGTCTCCCAAATTGTTGAACCTTACATCGATTGTTTAAAAGTAAAATGTTTATATGGGAGTTTTAAGGAAAAAAGTAACTTTTTTCGGAAAGCTAACAACTTTTGGATAATATACCCAACATTAAAAGCAAATAAACATAAACCATATTTTCATTCAATAAGCTTACTTATTAGATAATTTTCATATAAATCAATGCGTTCCAAAGGGCTGAAATTCGGGTTGTATCTAGTCAGAATGAATCAAAACTGAAAAAAAGAAAAAAACAGTACACTATTCTAGATTTTCTTCAGTCTGCGGCCAAGCACTCCACGGGCCCATAATCCATCCATTCGTCTAGATCTCGCCGATCGCTGCACCTTTATCGCCCAATTGGAATTTATTTGTTTGTTCCTAGATAATACAAATCGTTGCTCTTTATCTACACATTTGTTCTTATGTAAACCACATGAACTTTATTCAGTCAGACGGTTAATAACATTAAACAAATTTATTTTACTATTGATTTAATGATAATTTTCCACATTATAAAAATACGTCATTGCCATATAATATCTTCCTATTCAAGGTGACTAAGAATCTAAGTTTAGCCATATTCCGCAGTGTAATTACATAATATGTCAGACTTACTAAACTGTATACATTTTGAGAGTAACCCCCCCAATTTTAGGAATAAAGATAAAGATAAAGATAAAAGATAGTTTATTCAAGTAGGCATAATTACAATGCGCTTATGAACGTCAAATAAAGCTAGGTAGACCGGCTCCACTTTACTTTGCTATGTAAAAGCTTTACTTTGATATGTAATTACGTTATATAACTATGTAATGATCACATTTTGGATAACTATGTAATTACATACATACCTACCAGTTAATACTGGTAGAGAATCATTAAAGATATTAGGTCCAATATTTGTTCAATTTTATAGAACTATATCGTAGAATAAAGTGTATATAAATTAATGGTACTTAAATAGATTGATCAGCACATAATCATCACGCAGAGTGCCTATGGCTAAACATTTAAAAACACCGTGTAAACTGTGTGTTTCATAAAATAGCCTGGCTGTTAAGCCACCGCTTATGAAACTAAACAATAACAACGAAATTATAAATACATTTTTTATTAGGAAAGATGCAATGGAGAGGATTGCAGTGGAATTAAACCCTAGTCTCTGGCTTCGCGATTAAAAATACACATGAGCACTAAGCAGGGCAGGGCAGACGGGCGGTACAGTAAAATAATTTAATTCTAAAGCATTTCGTGGACGGAGAAAAAAAAAACGAGGAAGTGCTGCGAATTGTTGGAGAGAAGAGTAGAAATATAATAATATATCTATCTATTCGGGAGAATATTTCAGGGTGGCAGATAATTTTGGTGTGTTGTTTCATCCGCTACTATTGATGCTTACTTTACAGCACTTTATATCCAGCATTAGGAAAAGTAAACTGCCATAGACTATTTGACTATTTGATAGATTATTTGACTTATATGTATCTATCTATATAAAAATACGAATGAGAAAGTATGGCCACGTTAATTAAAATAACTAGTATTACCATAGAGAAAAAAATACATACTAATACTCGATGTTAGATGTCGACAGCGAAAATAATAGTTTTCTTGGTACCAAAACTGATGTATGGAGTGAGCATTGTATTCTTACTATATTTCTCTATGGTATTACCTATATTAAAATAATTCATTCATTAAGTGTAGGTAAGGCCTGAGTGGACGCTTGAGTTAGACATGCAGCGGGGCGGGGCGTGCGGCGTGCATGTTAAACAAATGCAAACGTATTGGAGCGACCTTAGTGCACGCTGCTCAAATCACTTGTGGGCCCGACGCCACGCTGCACGCCCCGCCGAACGCTCCGCTTCGAGCGTCCACTCAGGCCTTACACTAAGAGATACGTGAATTTAGCAGCCGCCAATCGAAGTTATGAGAAGGCGCGTGCCGCCCGCTCGTCTGGATAGTACTAAACCGCAGACACACAAGACGAATGAGCTCATAACGAAAATCCTCACTTTTACACCGTAAAAAGATAACGAAATGCAATTTCGAGGACACATTTCATTTTATCTCAAGCCTTGTTGCTGATTTAGTGACTAACTGACTTTTTACTTTTTTAGGGTTCCGTTGCTCAAGACCGAGACGAGTGGAGATGGAGGGGGGAGGCCTTTGCCCAGCAGTGGGACACTGTATAGGCTTATAATAAACTAATAAACAAATAGCGTTCCGTACCCAAAGGGTAAAAACGGGACCCTATTACTAAGACTCAACTGTCCGTCTGTCTGTCACCAGGCTGTATCTCGTGAACCGTGATGGATAGATAGTTGAAATTTTCACAGATTAGGTATGTATTTCTGATGCCGCTATAACAACAAATACTATAAACAGAATAAAATAAATATTTAGGTGGGGCTCCCATACAACAAACGTGATTTTTTACCGTTTTTAGGGTTCCGTAGCCAAATGGCAAAAAACGGAACCCTTATAGATTCGTCATGTCTGTCTGTCTGTCCGTCTGTCCGTCCGTATGTCACAGTCACTTTTCTCCGAAACTATAAGAACTATACTGTTGAAACTTGGTAAGTAGATGTATTCTGTGAACCGCATTAAGATTTTCACACAAAAATAGAAAAAAAACAATAAATTTTTGGGGTTCCCCATACTTAGAACTGAAACTCAAAAATTTTTTTTTCATTAAACCCATACGTGTGGGGTATCTATGGATAGGTCTTCAAAAATGATATTGAGGTTTCTAATATCATTTCTTTCTAAACTGAATAGTTTGCGCGAGAGACACTTCCAAAGTGGTAAAATGTGTGTCCCCCCCCCTGTAACTTCTAAAATAACAGAATGATAAAACTAAAAAAAATATATGATGTACATTACCATGTAAACTTCCACCGAAAATTGGTTTGAACGAGATCTAGTAAGTAGTTTTTTTTAATACGTCATAAATCGCCTAAATACGGAACCCTTCATGGGCGAGTCCGAGTCGCACTTGGCCGCTTTTTGTGTAATGGTACGGAACCCTTCGTGCGCGAGTCCGATACTTTTATGGTTCCTCTACACGTTGGCCCAATCTAGTGGTCCAATATGATGGGCCAACGTGTAGAGAGGGTAGTGGTGTCGGTTGGCTTATGGCGCGGCGAATGGCGATGGGATGGCCGCGGTGTCGGTTTTTCATCCGCACATCAAAGGTAGTGGGCCAGCGATGGCGGTTCGCATCTACACGATACTGAATGTCGCCATCGTGTAGTTGCGTTCCAACCATCGCATGGTCATCCCGCTGGCCCAGCGCTGGACCATCGTGTAGAGGAGCCATTAAACGATCTATCTACATGTATCACACGCGTAGCGTCACGTCACCAGTGCCGCTGACAGACGGTTGCCGCAGGAGATTATGTACCTAGATGTCATCTAGTTCTAGTGTTTATACATTTGTTTCTTTTTATTAACCTTTAAGGCGCCGTGAGTTTAGGTCCATCAAACACTGATATCTTTTTTTAATAAATATTAATTTGACATTGCCCTAACCTAATTAATGACCGAGCCAAAGCGAAGGTCACCGTTTCAGCTTGGGCAAAAATGCTTTCGTATGTCCGACTGTTTTCCTCTTTGCCGAAAAACTCTCACGGCGCGATTCGGAAAATGAATAAGAGATTCACTAGATATGAAATAGTAAAGATATGTGACGACGACCATAAGGTACCTTTTGCCGTGGAACGTCACATATCTTTACTATTTCATATCTAGTGAATCACTAATTCATTTCCCGAATCGCGCCGTCAGCCGAAATCGCGGGTAGAAATTGTACAACGTGGTAATTTTGAAATATCTCCATATTGGGTCATAGGTACTCTGAGAATATGTCTGCCGTTGCATCTAGTAGCCACGACTCTTTCATACATTTTGTATGGGTCACGGCAATTAGACCGCATACATATCTTTTTGAGAATGACCCAATTTTAGAAGTTATTCAGTATCCCTGGTCATAGAGAAAAAAATACATAGAGTGCTCACTCCATACATCAGTTTTAGTACCAAAAAGACTACTAGCATCTAGCATCGAGTAGCGGAACTATCAGTACTGCTATTTGACAATAGATGTAGCACCGACCGGAAAGTATTATGCTGTTGAGATAAGACTTTCCGGTCGGTGCTACATCTATTGTCAAGTAGCAGTACTGATAGTTCCGCTACTCGATGCTAGATGTAGACACTGAAATTAATAGTCTGAACTGATGTATGGAGTGAGCACTCTTGTCTTATTATATTTCTCTATGCCCTGGTTCAATTACAAAAAGTGGAAGTAGTTAAAACTATCCACAGTCCTATAATGCAACACAATAGAAAATGATTGGATTACGTAGAAAGCTTTTTAGCCACGGCTTTTGTGAGCTTTTAGTTGACGTCAATCAAAACTAATTGCCGCTAGCTTTGCGGTCACTGGACACGATTTTAGGCAATTCGGAGCTTACTGAAAGCTTCGGGTAGATGTCGCTACGAAAAAAAACCGGCCAAGTGCGAGTCGGACTCTCGCACGGAGGGTTCCGCACCATCAACAAAAAATAGAGCAAAACAAGCAAAAAAACGGTCACCCATCCAAGTACTGACCCCGCCCGACGTTGCTTAACTTCGGTCAAAAATCACGTTTGTTGTATGGGAGCCCCACTTAAATCTTTATTTTATTCTGTTTTTAGTATTTGTTGTTATAGCGGCAACAGAAATACATCATCTGTGAAAATTTCAACTGTCTAGCTATCACGGTTCGTGAGATACAGCCTGGTGACAGACGGACGGACGGACGGACGGACAGCGGAGTCTTAGTAATAGGGTCCCGTTTTTACCCTTTGGGTACGGAACCCTAAAAAAGTGTGGCAAAACATTACATGAAGTGGTCCGCAAACTAGGTCGAGCCTGTGGGCCCGATTCGGATTTTGTAATAGATATTTATTAGACATCGCCAAGATACGATAACGATATGTTTAAGATCTAACCTGTCAAATTTGACATTTCCGCGATTCTGGAGATACTTTTGAACGATTTCCACAAGATATTACTTAGAGATCTAATTCACATCTAATAGATATCTAACACGATCTATCGTAAAAGTGACATTGGTTGCCCGAATTGCGCTGCAAAAGAGAACTAGTTGAAATCTAAACTATAACGTATCTAGAATGGATCTAGTACGTGTCGTCTCTTGTGAATATCTTGAAGTTCGAATACGGCAGTGTATCTTGCGAACTAAGTTCTCTATCGTTTAGTATTTAAAATGTTACACTGTTTACGGGTGCGGTCCTTTGTTTATTTGTTATGACATACAAACTTTATCAGTAAAATTAATTAAATAGACGTAAGCGGTAAGCACGTATGTAAACGTGCTTACCTTATATTTATTAAATATAAATGTGCATATTGTAGAAAGTTTAAACACTTGGGAAAGTTTTCATGTAGAGAGGAAGTATCCATGTTTATAAATACCCTTAGGGTATTTTGTGAAATTTCAGCGCGTGTCTGAGGGACGAATTTGCAAGCCTATATACTATTTAATTATATGACATCTATTTCAGTTTGAAACTTTAACTGGTTTACAAAAATGGCGGTAGGCTAAAGTATTTTTGTTTAATAATTAATGTGCATTTCAAAAAGCAATACTTATTTGATATTTTTCCGGTTACCGTAAATGGCCTACTTTGCTCGCCACTGAATAATTGTGCGCCAACATTTTTTTTATGAAAACTATACCACAACTTCACAACCTCCCTTAAGTGTCACATGATGGTCTCGTACTTTAAATATATTTATATAAGGTCAATATGGCTAATTCTGTCATAGGGACTATTCCGTCCACTAGCGTTTTTCTAGAACCACGAACAAAATTGATAATTTCATCGACAAAGCAGCGATTGTTTTTAGTTTTAGCCATCAAAAGTTTTTTACGCTCGTAGACGGATTAGCACCTATGTCGGAATTAGCCACATTGACCTTACAGTACCTACCAAAAAAAAACGAATTTTAGAACAAATTTTGGAGAAAAGTAGACACATTTTAAGATACATCGCCACATTTTATAAAAGCTGTATAAAATAGGTATACGAAGAGTAGCCACAAAACAAGTCGAACACCTCCAGACTAGATGCATCGGTAAATAATGGCTCCAGTATTCTCAGAATAACTTAAGAAGAAAGTACGAACGCTTTGTCATACAAACACAAACACACCATTTTCCTCTGAGTATTAACATTATAAAAATTATTACCTACGCAATTACATGTCTATTAACCACAGCTTTGCGCCTTCCTTTGACTTTTTCTCGAGTTTATAATTACTTATACCTATTAATTATTTTATCTATATTATAAACCCATTGCGAGATTCAGAGATTCCAATAATATTTTCCACTTTCATCAAAGGCCAGGATAACGCTAGGTAGAAGAAGAAGATCATTAAACAATCGAAAAAGTCAAACAAAGGGACATAATATCTATGGTTAATATAATATGTATATTCAAATGTGCAATAATACCTACTTTATATAGGTAATGTCAATACTTAAAAGGAAAAGGGGTACATTTGTATGGAAAGCGGTCGTCAATTTTCCTCTTAAAACCTAAATCTAGACCCAAATCACGTAGTTGCATTCGTTGCTATCTATTCTAAGCTTGTCACTTGGGACCTGTGTATTGTTCCTTTGTACAAAAGCTAGCTTCTAACTTTTTTGGTGTTTTTCAATGATTTTCTATGTTGAAATTAAGTGCGAATACAAAGTATTTAGAGGTGCAAAGTAAAATTAAGTCTTTAAAACCTGTTACTTACAGTTTTGATATTGATATGATACAAAATGCACCGCGATTCGTGTCAAGATCATATCATAACAACATTAAAACCGCCTGATGGTAAGCGGTCACCATAGCCTATGGATTCCTGTAAATACAGGTGGCTATATACCCGTTATCGATCCTATAAGAAACTCGAGAAAATCTCGGCATTTTTACTTATTTCCGTACATTTATCTACATATAAGGTCAATGAGGGAACCTAATTCCGTCATAGGGACTATTCCGTCTACGAGCGTATATTTCTTTGATTTTCAATCACAGAAAAAAACCCATCTGCTTTTGATTGCTGAAACTAAAAGCAATCGCTGCTTTGTCGATGAAATTATCAATTGTGTTCGTGGTTCCAGAAAAACGCTAGTGGACGGAATAGTCCCTATAGGACTTAGCCACATTGACCTTAACTACTTGACCGGCAACCCCTCATTTCCCGGCCTCTCTAATGTACTATGACGCAAGTCCGTGTGCCCAAACTGCTCCAAGCCAACCGCCACCGGCGCCGCCGTATCGCGCGATGACAAATCGGGGTATAAATCAGCTCGCGGTCGCACCTGCAATCTGTCCTGCATACAAACACTGCTGTTTCGGTGCTCTATGCATATTGCAGGTAATGATGCATTTAAACTATTTTATATTTAGTTACATATTTTTGAAGTGAAAACTTCTTTAGCGGCGCTGTGCACTTTTTGTGATGGGGAAAAAATGTTAAACTCGCGACAGGTCACGTGACCGTGGGTGTCATTCTGAATCCCTAACAACGTTTGTCCTAAAGTCACTTGCCCTAACTGGTTTGTCCTAATGGGCACATGCCCTAACGATCAATTGTCATAACGATTATTTTCCATAATGTAAGGTTCTGAAAAATGGTTAGTGTAATGTTTAGGAAAAGTACAATGAAACAATCCATATGCTGACTCAAAGAGAGCTGATTTATTTTCACCAAGCCTACCCTCAATACATGCATTCCTATTCTACCTACATATACAACATGTCCCCTCTTCAACGAGCTATAGATATAGGTATACTTAGGCTAATTATTACAATTGTCTTGGTTAGACTTTATCTTACAAAAGCCTAACAAGATAACACAATGATTACATAATTATAAGTATTATAACGAACTAAATGATTTATAATTTATTTTTTATTTGACATTATACAATATTGAGTTATTTACATGCGTTTAGTACCGCCAACTACAATTGTATATTTTATAGTATCTCTTTAAGTATCTACTATTTATTTAAATACCTTTTATTTTTATTTATTTTTACATGCGTTGTGTTCATAACTTAATATTATATTAGGTAGGTACCTACGTCTTGGCTAGAACAGCTTTAATTTACTAATTAGGTACACTTATTTATTAATTCGGTAACTTAGTTAAACATGTTTTAGGTATTTCTCGTTTACAATTTTATATGGAACAAGGGGACGGTATATGACGTTTTCGATTTAGAGCTCACTTTGTGCAATCAATTTGTTCAAGAAATGTTTAATAACTGCATTAAATTATACGTAAATTTGTTCACGAAGAAGCCGTGTACCGGCTCTTCATGGCATAATATTTTTTATTTGCTGTAATTCTCTACAAATCGACACTAAAAGTATCCAAAAATCAAAATATGGAGTTCCGTTTGAGCAACACGCATTACAGTTTTGCCTTTAACAGTAATTGAGTTGTTGTGTGATTTTGAAAGCTAGATAACTAAACTAGCAAATTATTATCTACTTATATTTTTACTCACAAATACAACACAGAAATTCAATCCCAAATGTAAACTTTCGTACAATTTCCATACATTGACGACATCACTCAAAATTCTTCTTCGAGTCAGATGGCCGCTGGCCTTGGATCGAAGCAGACGTGTACTTCGTCGTAGCTCGTTTTTGACATTATTTAGACATTTCATCATATACGCATACGAAAATGTATACCAGTAGATAAATTGTATTTCAAAAAATAGGGTAAATAAATTTATTTAAAATTTGATTTGTTGTTATTTACAGGTCGTAACGATCGAAAACAGCAGTAAACTATCCTAAAACAATACGATTACAATTGAATTTAAGTAACTTGTTCCTTCAAAACCCGCTTAAAATGAAAAAAGTTTAAAGACTCGTTTTACTGATTGGGATTGATTTTCATTATGCTGGTATCAATTTTGCGTCATTAAAAAAAAGTATATGACTTCTGTACGTCAATGACATTTGATGTCAATTGTAATCTTGTATTTACGTTAGAGAATATTATATATTCATTTAAATATTACTTACCTATTAATACGAAGCGTAATTCGTTTAATACCTGAAAGTCTTAGTGTCTACACCTACTTTGTTGCCGTTCGTTCCGTCTATATGTGTGCGATTACGTGCTGTTCTCAATAATCAAGAAACAAGCCATAATCTTCAAGAATAAAATAACAGCAAGACCAGCATTTAGTACTAACTAGTTTTTGCGGATTTGGAGACAAGAGATGAAGCTTACAGGCTAATACCGCTGCGGTCTGGTTATTGTTATGTGTATATATCGAGTATTATATAAATTTACTATAAAATAACAATGTTTTATTTCAATGACATTATGTGCGTAGGTATGTATGTTTCGATGATTATAAGAATTTTGTCCACACAATAATTGTGCAAAGCAGAGACTGCATCATGCTTTCTTTACGGTATAAGCGGTATGGTACCGTTATTATTTATCAATACCGGTTCGTTTTGAAGGTAAAACTATACCGGTTGAAATACAAAGTACGGTACCGGTATAAAATTACAGCAGGGACAACCATTTTTATAGGTGTACAGTCAGCTGCAGAGAAAAGGTACGACCAGATAGATAATTGTATGCAGGGGTGGTACCTTTTCTCTGCAGCTAGCTGTACCTAAACCATCATTGACCGAGCGTTGGCGAAGGTCTCCGTTTCAACTTGGGCAAAAATGCTTTCGTATGTCCGAATTCTTCTCCTTTGCATATCACATTTCTCAACTGATTCTCGTGAAAATTTGGTAGTCCGATATAATTATTCGGTTTCTTTTTTTTTTTGAACAATATAAAATAGGCAGAAATTGTCATAAAGGACTTAAGCGCCAGTAGGGTCTGTGACACTTAAGACCACTGCGATTATTAGGTACTTACTGGCCCCTATTTCACCACGACCACGGTGACAGGTGCGACAGTTGTCGACATCACTGTTGCTGACGTCACAGGCCTCCATAGGCTACGGTAACCGCTTACCATCGGACGGGCGATGTGCTTGTTTGCCACCAACATTTTAATAAATAAATAAACTCCATTATATTGCCACTAAAAAATTCTTATTTTGCGAAGCTAATGACAATTGTCACAAGAAACACGGCAACTGTATCGAAATTGCGACACAGAACTCATTTCCTGTCAAGACTTACCGAAAATTCTTTGAAAAATCTTGTGACAATTGTCACAAGATTTTTTCGCGAGAGAAATGTCTGTTTTATCCGATATAATAAAGTTTTTTTTTAATAATAGGTACAATGACGGTGGCAAACACGAATACGGCCCGCCCGATGGTAAGCGGTAACTGTATTATTAAATTGTACAACGGGACTTAATCGCGTATCTAAGTTTTAAGATTTACCTCCGACGTTTCGAGGACGGCGTTGTCCCCGTGGTCTCGGAGAAGACTGGCTTAAGTTGACATCAGCATCTTCTAACCGCGCGAGTTTTTCGAACTACCCGCACTTGGTCTTGTTTATCCGCTTGAACGTTTTGCGGTTCCGTTGTACAATTTAATAATGTGTAAAAATCGTGAAAGTTTAAATCAGTGTTAGCGGTAACTGTAGTCCATGGATGCCTATGGCGTCAATAACAGTGATGTTTTTGTCGTACCTGTCACCGTGGTGAAATAGGGGCCAGATTACGCCGCGCCGCGTGGAACGTGAGGTGCATTGGGGTAAATGCATACCATTCACTCAAGGAAAATAATCTCCCTTATAAGATCACTCGTGTGTCTGCCATTTTGTTAAAGCCAATTTTCACCGTAACTACTGGACTAGTTCAATTGAAATTTAGTACACATATGTCAAGTAAGGAAGTAGTAAGTCGGTGATCCGAAGATGAGTAACGTAAATAAATGAACTTTTAACTTTGCGGCGATTTTTGGTATCATGTGACATATCAGATATATACTCGTTCAAGCAAATCTTGTCAGTAGAAAAAGGCGGCAGATTTGAAAAATCGCGGGTTAGCAACACTACGTTTGAATTATTCGAAAATCGCGTGTCATTTATATCTTATCTGTGGAACTGTTTTGTTTACATTTCATCGATGTCCGATGTACATTGCTGCTTTTTGTTAGTTTCCTAGGGATACCATACTTTAGTTTGCTTTACATTGCTACTGACATATCCGGCTTGACAGACTATAATACATAATTATAAGTAGGTGAGCAAAAATGTACCATAACCTAACTCAGAATTGTATTACATAAATACATATACAAAAAATAGTTCAACGCCAAAAGATTAATGGAAGACCTATGTCCTATAATAGGTGAGTTGGTCTTAAACAAAAAATATGCAATAAAAATGTGTAACTGTGGAACCCATAGTGAATCCTACTCGTACATGATCGGTTTTTATATTATGTACCTATAAGATATTTTCTACTTTATACTTTATAAGTGTACCTACATAATATTTACTTATAAGCAGTTGTCACGTAAAATATTTGTAGATTTTTTTGGAAGTATGTGTCACATCATCATCATCTTCCTCGCGTTGTCCCGGCATTTTGACACGGCTCAAGGGAGCCTGGGGTCCGCTTGGCAATTAATCCCATAAATTGGCGTGGGCACTAATTTTTATGAAAGCGACTGCCATCTGACCTTCCAACCCATAGGGGGTAAACTAGGCTCTTATTGGGATTAGTCCGGTTTTTTCACGATGTTTTCCTTCACCGAAAAGCGACTGGTAAATATCAAATGATATTTCGTACATAAGTTCCGAAAAACTCATTGGTACGAGCCGGAATTGCAATTCGCACGCTCTTACCGCTAGGCCTCCAGCGATTTTTTTGAAGTATGTATAGCACAAAAAAATATTTAGAAATGTAACATTTAAGGTAGGTAATTAAAATACGGTATAAACATTATTGGAGAAGACTTGGAGGAAGTGTCATAGGGATCTACATTCGATGCGTGGAAAACAAGTTCTTTTGTCTAATTATAATCCATCGGCAATCACGCGAGCGCATAAAACGAAAATCATTTTTTTTTCACTCCCTAAAACTCCCTTAACCTAATAACAGTAAAACAAAAAATAAAATATAGAGGGTTACCAACCAGCCAAAGAATTATAAGTAGATATATGCACTTATCCCAACGCACCTCACGTTCTACTCTGCACGGGGTTCATTGCCGCTCCTACCGCCGTAAGTAACTATCAACACCTACATTATCAAGGCTACGATCGAAGATAATCGCTTCAGCACTGAAATAATACCGGTGGAATACCGGTATAATATTTTTTATTTTAATTGTATTAATTTAATAGTGAAACAAAAGGCGAATATACCACATAAAAGTAAATCGGTAAAGATATTAGGGGTACATTAGCCAACACTGTTTCCATATATTTTCAAATTTTATTTTGTCCGCCTTAATTAAATTTTGCACCCTGCCGGAACTTTATTTATTTAAATTCTCATTTAATTGATTTTGAGCCTTATGAAAAGTCGTATAGAGTAGTAAATAAAATTTTACATCTGACTTAATGACATCTGGTTTTATTCGGTTTAACTTTAGAAAACGCGTATCTCGACAAAGCCATAATGTAGAAAATTGTCAACAACCAAATGAATTATTAGAATTTAAATACGTCACGTGTGACATGAACAGACAAGGAAAGCAAGATTAAATGTATTGTTTCTCTTTCTTCTTTCAATGGAACGCTTTTCCTAAAAGGAGGCCACTAAACTCAAAACGCTATCTTAAAAAAAACTTGATGGGTCAGTGACCTATCCTAGTAAAGTGAGGTAGTGTGCGTGAAGTGCGCTTGTGTGTGAAATGGGGTAAATTGACAGAATCTGAAAATTTACCCACCTCTACCGTCACCTTAAGTACTTTTAGACACTATGCCCACTATGGTGTAGTATTTTTTAGGTTACTTATTTAGGTATAGGTATATATATTACAAACGGTTGGGTGGATGGACCTGCCGGCCGGAGCGCGTTACGTAACAGCCACCTGTGTCTGCGCGCCCGGGGTTATTATCGCTGACAGCGCGTTGCGATTGTGTATCGGAATTGGCATTATTTCCGTCTTCGAAATCGTCGTAATATTTATGCGTTAGGTTATGATTTCGGTCGCGGATTCGTTGGTCAGTCATTTGGTCATTTTGTGGTTGGGATAAAATGTGTTGTCTGTTTCTACGGTATCGTGTGCCATCCGGCGCGCGTAGCCAGTAGGAGCGAGGCTGAGCCGCTTGACCTTCGACTCGTGCTGGCACCCATCGTGCTTCACGGCCAGTGTTTGGCTCCCGCATTCGTACCTGCTCGTTTGGAATAAGCGGTTTTAGTGGCCGAGTTCCGGCATCGTAGTGTTCTTTGGATTTTTGGTTTTTTGTTAACCGACATTTTTGAACAGCTACTGAAGTTGGTACCTTTGGCGCAAGTAATTGTTCTGAGACCGGCAATCTGGTATTGAGCCTTCGCGCCATTAGAAGTTGTGCCGGGGAGTATGGCTCGCCGGAGACCGGAGTGTTGCGGAAGTTTAAAAGCGCCAAATATGGATCCGTGCCATCACTCTGCGCCTTTTCCATCAACTTTTTAACCGTTTGCACGTTTCTTTCCGCAAGGCCATTCGATCTAGGATAGTAAGGTGAACTCGTGACGTGTTCGAATTCCCATTTTTCTACAAAAGATTGGAACACTGCCGATGTAAACTGCCGGCCATTGTCCGATACGAGTTTCTTAGGAATGCCATGGCGGGCAAAAATAGACTTAAGTTGGTTAATTATGGTTTCACTTCGAATATCTGATAAAGAAACAACTTCGACATATTTGGAGTAATAATCAACTATTAAGATGTAGTGTTTGTTTCTAAATTCAAATAGATCAGTTGCTAACACTTCCCAGGGTTTGCCAGGTACTTGATGCGAGCGCATCGGCTGGCGCGGTTGCGCGGCGCGGCGCTCGGCGCACGTCGCGCACGCCGCCACTAGCGCCTCCACCTGCGCCGACATGCCTGGCCACCACATCACGTCTCGTGCTCGGTACTTACATTTTTCAATACCTAAATGGCCCTCGTGAATTCTGTGCAGCATTTCTTTTCTAAGGCTAGTAGGTATTACAACGCGATTGCCTCGGAAAACTATACCTTTTATTACATGCTTGTCATTCTCATAAATATTATGTTTGAAACTGGTACGTATCCTAGCGTGCTAAAGTGCACAAGAGTGTGTCCAGTTTTCAAGGGTAAGGGTGACAGGTGTGACGTCAATAACTATAGGCCTATTACAATAGTACCCACCATTTCAAAAATGGTAGAATCTGTCCTATCGTCTCACCTTATGACCCATATAGAATTGAATAACCTGCTCACGGAAAACCAATTCGCTTACCGACAAAAAATGTCGACAACCACCGCGACATACAGGATATTCGATTCTATCATGACAGGGTTAGACGATAAGGATAAGATTGCCGCAATACTGTGCGACTTGTCAAAGGCATTCGACGTCATAAATCACGAATTACTGCTCAACAAATTGAAAATATACGGAATCAAAGGCACTGCCCATGAACTGTTTACCTCATTCTTGTCAGACCGCAAACAAGTCGTGAAATTACTCACTGACGGCAAGTCAATCCAATCCGATGCAGGATATATAAATATTGGTATTCCCCAAGGTTCGTCCCTTGGAAATACCTTATTTTTGTTATTTGTCAACGACCTACCATCGAATATTGGAGCTGGCTTGTCTGTATTGTTTGCGGATGACACAACTGTGTTAGTTGGTGCAAGCTCTTATGACCAACTGGTTTTAAAAATTCATGATGCTTGCAAGCAATTGGAGGAATGGTTCTCAGCAAATGGGCTGTTACTTAATTATTCAAAATCAAATGTTATGTTGTTTTCTGGTCGAAAGGTTCAACTGCCACCGTGCATGGCTAATTTTCCGATGCCCATGTGCGATAAGAGTAAGTTCCTAGGGTTTATGATTGACAACACTCTAAATTGGAAGTCCCATGTAGACAACCTGTGCGATCGATTGGGTGGTGCGTCGTTTGCGTTGAGGAAACTGAAGCCACTTATCTCAGCAGAAGCCTTAAAGCAGGTGTACTTTGCGCATTTCCACTCTATCATGGCATACGGCTCACTGCTCTGGGGCAATTCAACAGATGCAAAAAGAGTTTTAATAATGCAGAAACGCGCAATACGTACACTTGCCGGTGTAAAAGACAGGCACCCTTGTAAAGAGCTCTTTGGTTCTCAACGTATAATGACGCACTACTCACAATACCTGTTCGATGTACTGATATATGTAAGACAGAATATATCCCAATTTGCGCGTATTAACTTTCCGGGCAAACTGCTTCGAGCTGCAGGGCGTCTGAGAACAGTTCCCCGTCGCATGGCACTTTCAAGAAAGAACCCACGTGTCATCGGCCCGACTTACTACGAGCACCTTCCTGCCGATCTGAGAAATGAGCCGTGTGACGAAACATTTAAGGGGACGGTATATGACGTTTTCGATTTAGACCTCACTTTGTGCAATCAATTTGTTCAATGAATGATTAATAACTGCATTAAATTATACGCCAATCTGTTCACGAAGAAGCCGTGTACCGGCTCTTCACGCCATATTTTTTTTTATTTCCTGTAATTCTCTACAAATCGACACTAAAAGTGTCCAAAAATCAAAATATGGAGTTCCGTTTGAGCAAGACGCATTACAGTTTTGTCTTTGACAGTAATTGAGTTGTTGTGGGATTTTGAAGGCTAGATAACTAAACTACCAGATTATTATCTACTTATATTTTTACTCACAAATACAACACAGAAATTCAATCCCAAATGTAAACTTTCGTATAATTTCCATACATTGACGACATCACTCAAAACTCTTCTTCGAGTCAGATGGCCGTTGGCCTTGCATCGAAGCAGACGTGTACATCGTCATAGCTCGTTTTTGACATTAATAAAGACATTTCATCATATACGCATACGAAAATGTATACCAGTAGATAAATTGTATTTCATAAAATAGGGTAAATAAATATAATCACGTCGAGCTCCAGTCAAATTTTAAATGTGAGTTGTTGTTATTTACGGGTCGTAACGGTCGAAAACAGCAGTAAATTATCCTAAAACAATACGATTACAATCGAATTTAAGTAACTTGTTCCTTCAAAACCCGCTTAAAATGAAAAAAGTTTAAAGACTCGTTTTACTGATTGGGATTGATTTTCATTATGCTGGTATCAATTTTGCGTCATTATAAAAATGTATATGACTTCTGTACGTCAATGACTTTGGATGTCAATTAATTGTAATCTTGTATTTATGTTAGAGAATATTATATGTTCATTTAAATATTACTCATCTATTAATACGAAGCGTAATTCGTTTAATACCTAAAGACTTGCAGTGTCTACACCTACTTTGTTGACGTTCGTTCCGTCTATGTATGCGATTACGTAACGTGCTGTTCTGATAATCTTCAAGAATCAAGATAATTAATAACGGCAAGACCAGCATTTAGTACCAGCGAGTTTTGCGGATTTGGAGACCGAGATGAAGCTTACAGGCCAATATCGCTGCGGCCTGGCCTGCTTATTGTTATGTGTATAAATCGAATGTTATATTAATTTACTATAAAAAACAATGTTTTATTTCAATGACATTCTGTGCGTAGAGGTATGTATGTTTCGGTGATTATAAGAATTATGTCCACACAATAATCGTGCAAAGCAGAGACTGCATTATTTCTTTACGGTATAAGCGGTAAGGAAAAACTCATTGGTATCCTGGCTCGTACCAATGAGTTTTTCGGAACTTATGTACGAAATATCATTTGATATTTACCACTAGCTTTTCGGTGAAGGAGGAAACATCGTGAGGAAACCTGCATACTCGTAGTGCATACATTTGCGAAGAAATTCAAAGCTGTGTGTGAAGTCCCCAATCCGCATTGGGCTAGCGTTGAGATTATTGTCTATACAGGGTGGTCCAAACCGTGACGTCCAAAAATCGTGGGCTATCATAATGTACCCCATATGTATGTTAGCCGATTTTTCGTAGTTTTCAAGTTATGATTTTTTAAGCTTTTAACTTTTCCTTATGATTTTTAGCTTTAAGCTTTTTAATATTCTCCGACCGTCCTTAGTCTGGGACCGGTCTGAAAACCAGCGCCGGGCACCTAGGCCCGGCACACGCTGAGACTGGAACCCTGTGCCTAATACAAAGATCTTCTCACTTTTGTTTTGTATATGATAACAACTGTTTTATTTTATTATGTAAGTAATTCTAACTCTATTTTATGTTCATGTATGTGGCAATAAACAATTCTTATTCTTATTCTATTCTTATTCTTATTCCTATGAAATTCCGGGGTTCCCATACAGAGTGGCTGAAAAATAACTGCATTCCGTTGCCAGGGAGGTGTTGGGATTATACTGAGCAACTTTTATTATGGGACCAACCCCGAAACCGCGAAAAAAAAATTGGCTTTTTATACATTTTGGCTAGTCCATTTTCTATGGAAGGGTAATTTTTTTTCGCGGTTTCGGGGTTGGCCCCATTGTAAAAGTTGCTCAGTATAATCCCAAAACCTCCCTGGCAACGGAAATGCAGTTATTTTTTAGCCACTCTGTATGGGAACCCCGGAATTTCATATGAAAAGTTAAAAGTAAAAAAAAATCATAACTCGATAACTACGAAAAATCGGCTAACATACATGGGGTATATTCTGATAGCCCACGACGTGAGGAATCTAAAAAAAAATTTTTGGACGTCAAGGTTTGGACCACCCTGTATATAGGCTGAATTATTATTATTATTTATAGGCGGTACGGTACCGTTATTATTTATCAATACCGCTTCGTTTTGAAGGTACTATACCTGTTGAAATATAAAGTACGGTACCGGTATAAAATTGCAGCAAGTACAACAATTTTTTATAGGTGTACAGTCAGCTGCAGAGAAAAGGTACCACCCCTGCATACAATCTTCTATGCAGGGGTGACCTGCAGCTGACTGTACCTAAACCATCACTGACCGAGCGTAGGCGAAGGTCTCCGTTTCAGCTTGGGCAAAAATACTTTCGTTTGTTCGAATGTTCTCCTTTGCATATCACATTTCTCAAATATCTCGAGAAAATTTGTAAGCAGGTTCGGTAGTTGGATATAATTACTCGGTTTCTTTTTTTTTTATAAGTTCTAATAGGCAGAGATTGGCATAAAGGACTTAAGCGACAGTAGGGTCTGTGGTACTTAAGACCATTGTGATTATTCGTAGTGTCCGACCGAAGATTCGGTTTCGGTTTCGGCCATAAAATCATGTTTCGGCCGTAGTTTCGGTTTCGGCCAAAAAACGGCCGAATCTTTCGGCCTGGCCGAAACATACGAAATAGTACTTCGTATTATGAAACTAAACTATGTGACAAAGACCAAAAGTTGGCGAGCAAGTAGGACAACAATATTTATATATACAGAAATTTGTGTTTCGGTCGGGCACTAATTATTAGGTACTTACTGATTACGCTGCGCCGCGTGGAACGTGAGGTGCGTTGGGGTAAGTACATACAAATCATTCAAGAAAAAAATCCCTTTTAAGATCACTCGTGTGTCTGCCCCTAATAGACTAATTCAATTGAAATTTGGTACACATTTTTCACATATGACAAAGAGTCGGTGATCCAAAGATGGACTAGTAACGTAAATAAATAAACTTTTAACTTTGCGGCCATTTTTTTGTATCGTGTGATATATCAGATATTAAATTGTAAGATATTTACTAATAATAAGCATTGGTCACGTAAATTATTTTTAGTCTTTTTTTGCAAGTATGAATGATATAGAACATTATTTCAATTATTTTTAAAATTAAGCCTATCCAAAGGCGACTTGGAAGATGTGTCATGGGGATCTATATTCGTTGGGTGAAAAACAAGTTTTTTTGTCTAATTATCGTTTAAAACACAATCGATCGGCAATAACGCGGGCACATAAAACAAAAAACTTCTTTTTTCACTCATAAAACTCCTTAAACCTAATAAGAGCTAAACAAAAACAAGTGCGAGTCGGACTCGCATTCTAAGGGTTCCGTATATTAAGTCCGTCTCACGCTTGACTGCACATTTCTTATAGATTTTCCTGACATATATAGGTAAAGAACTACTTTGTGTATTTTTTTCAAAATTTTAGATCCAGTTGTTTCGGAGAAAGTGGGCGGAGAATGATCATTTTTTGCCTATTTTCATGAATAACTGCTGAACTATTAATCCTAAAATTATAAAAAAAGTTATGTTTGAGATTCTTACAATGAGCTCTTTTATTTGATATGTAACACTATATAGTTTAAAAAACATATTTTTTAATTTTTTCATTTACCCCCCCCAAAAATGGCTACCGTATTTCAAATTCTCTAAAATACATTTTATTTACGTTACACGTCCATCTTTGGGTCACAAATTTACATTTGTGTGCCAAATTTACATATGTGTGCCAAATTTCAACTGAATTGGTCCAGTAGTTTCGGAGAAAATAGACTGTGACAGACGGACGGACAGACAGACAGACGCACGAAGAATTATATGTATATGCACTTATCCCAACGCACCTCTCGTTCTACGCTGCGCGGGGTTCATTGCCGCTCCTACCGCCGTAAGTGTAAGTACAACTACATCATCAAGGCTACGATCGAAGATAATCAGTTCAGCACTGAAATAATAGCGGTGGAATGCCAGTATAATATTTAATTATTTATTTTAATTTTATAAATTTAATAGCAAAATAAATAGCGAATATAGGATACTCGTACAAGTAAATCTGTAAAGATCTTAGGGGTACATCAGCCGACATATATTATTAAATTTTATTTTGTCGGCCTTAATTAAATTTCCACCCTGCCGAAACTTTATTTATTTAAATTTTTAATTGAATTGATTTTTCGCCTTATGAATAACCGTATAGAGTAGTAAATAACATTTTACATCTGACTTAATGACATCTGGGTTTATTCGGTTTAACTTTACAAAACGCGTATCTCGACAAAGCCATAATATGCAGAAAATAGTTAACAATCAAATGAATTATAGTGTGTCAAAGGTCTGTTTGATTTCAAACATAGACAGAGAGAATCATACTATCTTTGTCTTACACTAGTACTAGCACCGAAAAGAAAAGGATGAGTATAGTTTTTTTTGTCCCTATTTACTGACAAGATTTGGTTGACCCAGTATAAATTAGAATTTAAATACGTCACGTGTGACATGAACAGACAAGGAGAGCAAGATTTAATGTATTGTTTCTCTTTCTTCTTTCAATGGAACGTTTTTACAGTTTCTGTTCCTCAAAAGAGGTCAGTGGTTAACACTAAACTCAAAACGCAATCTTAAAAAAACTTGATGGGTCAATGACCTGTCCCAGTAAAGTGAGGTAGTGTGCGTGAAGTGCGCTTGTGTGTGAAATGGGGTAAATTGACAGAATCTGAAAATTTACCCACCTCTACCGTCACCTTAAGCGCAAATTGAGAAACCTTTTGTTGGATAACCCTCTGTATTCTATAAATGAGTACATGGAATTGAATTTGTAACGATGTATGTAATTTTATTTATTATTCAATTGTTGATTTGTATTTAAAACATGACATTTTGTTCTTTTGTGATATTTTTATCTTTATTTGACATTTTAATGACAGTTACAAATTATTTACGTTGACATCGACTTTAATGTTAACTAGGTTTATATTCAATTGTTTTGACATGTTTTTCTTTGTACATGACGATCCTTATTGGGAGACATAATTAATCTTAATCTTATTATTTTTATTTTTAAATTTATAATGTAATTTTTGACGATCATGATGAGAAGATAAACATAATTTTGACGAATGTAGCAAATTTATAGTGTAATTTTCATCTTGAAATAAATAAATCTAAAATCTAAATCTAAATCATGAAGCTCCTCTTTGATGCTCCAGTAAGGCTTAGCCTCACTTTCTAGGATATTTTTGTTATGCGGCCAGCCTTTCAGGCAATATTGCCTAACGTTCTCGAGCCCTGGTTCTTTATCCGTTTCCTCTTTGATTATCCTCAGCTTGTCAGAACTAAAGTTGACGCTGTCGTACAGGGCGTTTACGTGAACATCAATGTCACTTCCAGTGTTGTCGTCGCACGCGTCGTCGGTCGGGGCTCGCGATAGCGTGTCGGCGACATACATTAGTCTCCCGGGAACGTATTTTATTTCTATAGAGTATTTTTGTAATCTCAGGAGCATCCTCTGTAGTCGTACAGGCGTATCATTGAGTGCCTTTCTGAGTATAGCCTCTAGAGGTTTATGGTCGCTTTCCACTAACACACTTTTATGGCCATAAATAAATTGATGGAATTTTTGGCAGCCAAACAGAATCGCCAACAATTCTTTTTCAATTTGCGCCCAACGCGTTTCGGCAGGCGTGAGCGTGCGAGCGGCAAAGGCGACCGGCCGCCCGCCCTGCAGCAAGCACGCGCCTAGCCCTCGAGAACTAGCATCTACCGACACCACCACCCCCTCCCCAGGGTCATAATAACGTAGCGTTGGCGCCTCCATTAAACATTTTTTTACTCTCTCAAATGCGATGGTATGAATTTCATACCACTGAAATTCGCTATCTCTCTTTAGCAGTCCTCTCAATGGTTCTACCAGTTCCGCATAGTTTGGCAAGAATCTCGACACATAATTCGTCATCCCGAGGAACCTTTCCAAATCCTTCCTGCAACTAGGTGGAGGCATGTCCCTGATAGCCTTCACTCGGTCGCCGTCGGGGCGCATACCCTTAGAGTCAAACACGTGACCTAGATATTTCACTTCTTTTACGCCCAAAACACATTTTTCTTTATTAAACCTCACTCCGTTATCTAACGCGCGCTGTAGCACGGCCTCCAACCTCGAATCCTGCTCTTCTTTTGTTCTCCCGTACACGAGCAAGTCGTCGATGAAGCATTCCACTCCCTCCATTGAAAATATTTTAACCATTGCGTTGTGGAATACCTCCGATGCAGAACAGATGCCAAAAGGTAAACGTAAAAATTTCCATCTCCCAAACGGTGTGGCAAAAGTACACAGCTTTGAACTATTCTCATCAAGACTCATCAAGAACGATCATGTAAAAACCCTTGCTAGCATCTAAATGTGAAAAATATATAGCCCCCGATAGATTTGCTGTAACCTCGTCTAGTGTGGGAAGTTGAAAGTGACTACGTTTGATTGCCTTATTCAAGTTTTGGGGATCTATACACAATCGCAATTTGCCATCCGGTTTCTCAACGAGAACAATACTCGACACCCAGTCGGTAGGTTCATCCACTGGTTCAATAATACCTAGCTCCTGCAGACGGTCCAGCTCCTCTCGCAATCGGGGCCTTAATTTAATAGGTATTTTCCTTGAACATCTTACGACCGGAGGAACTGAATCGTCCACAGTTAATTTGTGTACACCAGGTAAACGACCGATCCCATGAAACACAGTTTTATATTTATTTACTAAATCAATACAGTTACTATTATTGGAAATCTCGTTCACTCTTTTAATTAGATTTAACTCACTGCATAAATCTCGTGACAATAGATTATTACAATTCACGTCTAGCACGTAAATTTTAGCTTTGCATTTTTTCTCACTGTTATGATGCGACAATTCAGCTAGAAAATATCCCACCACAGGTAAAACGTTCTTACTAACCTCCCGCAATACCGTACCAGCATTGCTCAAAATGTCCTCACTGTACCCTGCCGCCCTGAAGCTGTCGCGCGACATGACGCAGGCGTCCGCACCACTGTCCAGCTTGAACGTCACAGGAACTCCGTTCACCGCTACACTCTCGAACCACCCCTTGCTGTCGACCGACAAAATCTCCACTCCCTGTATTATCAGTTCCTCGCAATCACTTATCTCGTCCGTAGCATTATACATTTCCCGCACATAATTACTTCTGCAACACCTCATAAAATGTCCGACCCGATCACATCTGAAACATTTAACCTTGTACGCGGGACACTGATCACGTTCGTGTACGTAGTCGCAGTTTGAACATTTGAATTTAGAACCAGTCCCGCCACGATACTGTTGTTGCGATCGTCGCGCTACCGGCACACCTGCCGCAGTGGCGCGAGATGTGGTCGGCGTCGGCGTCGGCGTCGGCGCGCGGCGGTGAGGGCGCACGCGAACTTGCTCGACGTCGGCGAGCGGCGCGCTAGTACTTCCCCGTGTCGATTCCGCGCTCGCCCCGCCCCGCACCGCTCCCGCCTGCTCACTCGCTAATTCTGCTGCTCGACACCAAGCCGTCGCATCTTCCAATTTTAAATCTCTCTTTCTTAACATTCTCTCTCTTAATTGACCATCTTTAATTCCCCGGATCACTTGAGTTAGAATTAAACTTTCTCTCAATGTTCCAAACTCACACGTTTTACTTTTCACACGAAGTGACGCTAAGTACTTCTCAAAATTTTCACTTGTTTGATATGTCTCAAAGAATAAGTGCCGTTCGAAATTAACATTTTTTTGTGGGTCACAGCGGTCAGCGAACTTTTTACATAACGCCTCATAATCACTTTGTTCGCTCGAACTAATATCAAATTCTTCATATAGGTCACGACCGGTTTTTCCTATCACATGAAGTAATAGGGCACATTTTTCACGACTTGAGGACTTCTCTCGGCCTGATGCAATTAGGTACCAATCGAACGTTTGTTTCCAATCCCGCCAGTTATCGGCGAGGTTGCCCGTACCCAACATGGCGGGTGGTTGTTGCACCGCCGTGTACGCTGTACCGCTTGCGGCCGCATTTGCCTTACGCGCCGCCTTATCACCACTTTTACTTTCACTGTCACTCATCTCCACTAATCAACTGTTACAATATTTCGAAGGATTTAGCACGAATATTCACACCTGACACCATGTAATGTTTAGGAAAAGTACAATGAAACAATCCATATGCTGACTCAAAGAGAGCTGATTTATTTTCACCAAGCCTACCCTCAATACATGCATTCCTATTCTACCTACATATACAACAGTTAGGTTTTAGAACTTGCTGCCACAAAAGTGGCTTAGGTTAGGGTTAGAACTGCGACCCTCGCAAAAAAGAAAATATGCTTAATAACATTAGGATAAGCAATCAATAACTAGGGAAACCAAAATTAGGGTTTTTAGTCTTAGGACAATAACTGATCATTATGACAAACAATATTAGGGAATTCAAAGATAGGAGAAAAGACTTTAGGGATTCAGATATAGATCCCGTGACCGTAAGATTCGTAAGACGTAAGACGGACACGTGACCTGATCGAAAAACTGTTACAATGTCATTGAGTTTTCACTTCTGCCGTAACTGCGTCGAAATGTTTAAGGGCAATACGAAAACGGTTGTACGATACACGTGCGAATAGGTTATTCGCAACTCGTGTCGAATTTCCTATTTTTCGCATTTGTATCGTAAATAACTATTACTGGGAATATACTGAAAAAACAATAATTAGCCTAACTCAACGACTGCCGAACTAATAGCCGAAAAAAAATTGCTAAATATCCTACAATGATTATGTAACAGTAACACATACATAGTCCGCAAGCCCCATTTTTTGTTTAAACAAAATACACTCATGGACAAATTTAGAGGAACGAAAAAAAAAGTTTAATCAGTCATTTTTAAATTTCGTACTTTAGGTACCTACTATAATCCAGTAGTTAAAGTTAAAGTGCGAACATTTATTTTAGTGTAGGTAACATCATCAGCTGCGTAGGCAGCATTGTCATCAAATGTATCGGTATTTTACAATTTTCAGTACAAATAAAGTAAGTACCTACACTTTATCGGACTCTGCGGGCGACATCGGCAGTCCGCGTATTGTTGAAAAAACGACGGACATTTTACGATCTACTAGTTTCTAGGGTCCAACTAGCAATGTGCCAAAGAGAATTTTCAAAAATTGGAAAGCTCCCAAATATTCTCGGTATTTTTTTCTGCACGTTTGCGAAACTTTACTCGTAGTTTCGAATTCCATGATACTTAAAAAATAGACGTTTATATAGAAGATTTCAAGCATAATAAAAAGTTATAGTCAAAAAACAGAAAATTCTCATATCATATCCAACAAAATAATGGCCTTGACTTTGTCAAAAAACGATTGACGAGATGACTGTTGTTCTAACGGAACCCGTTATAAAACCTTGGTTTACTCCCATATTTACAAAAAACTGAAGTTGTTAAATTTAAAAACGATAAAAGTCATTCATTGCGCTTTCCATGTCGCATTAAATGACAGCCATGACAGTGAAAGCCTTCCTGTTAAAAATAAAGCGAGATAACCATTTCCAGAATTTTCAATTTGCTGAAAAGAAGAGTTTATGAACTAGGTATTATGGTTCCCATTTTGAATAATTTTATAAGAAGAGAAAGTTGTATTGCTGTCGCAATCCGACTCATACTTGCATGGTGACAATTGTACGTGCAATTGAGATAGGTGTTAATGTACGAAATTCTTGCTTAACGTTACTTTAGTCGCAACAACTGAACGCTACTGCACTTCCCAAAACTCCCACTATACCAATTTCACCCCTATTTAACTAAACCGTTTACGGTATCAAAATTACAAAGTTTTGCCTAGCCCGAATACTCGCACAATTGAATTTAAGAAAGGGCGTAAGCTCCTACGTTTTCTTTGGAATTTCTGGCCTTTTTAAAGGGGGGGTAACTAAGATCAGCCTTCAAAAGGTCGTAAGCGCTGACCGTTTCTATGTAACTTATACTGTTTATAAAAGTTTGTTGGACTGCTTTGTATCTTGCAAGCGGCTTAAAAACCGGTGCCATTTTACGGTAAGGTCAATGTGGCTAATTTCGTCATAGGGTCTATTCCGTCCACTACCGTTTTTCTCGAACAACGAACAAAATGCATAATTTCATCGACAAAGCAGCGATGCTGCTTTTGCTTTTAGTTTCAGCAATCAAAAGCAGGTGGTTAATTTTTCCTGCGATTGAAAATCAATGAAATATACTCTCGTGGACGGAATAGACCCTATGACGGAATTAGCCACATTGACCTCTTGCGTCAAATGATGGTCCCTATGACATTTCCTTCAAGTCTCTTTTGGTTGGGCTTAATTAAAAACCGGCCAAGTGCCAGTCGGACTCGCGTTCCAAGGGTTCCGTACATTAAGTCCGACTCACGCTTGACTGCACATTTCTGATAGGTTTTCCTGTCATCTATAGGTAAAGAACTATTTAGTGTATTTTATTTTTAATTTTGGACCAAGTAGTTTCGGGGATAAAGGGGGGAATGGTCATTTTTTGCCTATCTTCGTGAATTACTTATAAATTTTTTATCCTTAAATTATAAAAAAAATATATTTGAGATTCTCACAATAAGCTCTTTCATTCGATATGTAACACGGTATAGTTTGAAAACTTTATTTTTTAATTTTCTCATTTACCCCGCCCAAAGTGACCCATGTTCAAAATTAATTTGTTTACGTAACATGTCCGTTTTTGGGTCACAAACTTACATAAGTATGTGTACCAAATTTCAACTTATTTGGTCAAGTAGTTTCGGAGAAAATAGGCTGTGACAGACGGACGGACAGACAGATTGACGCACGAGTGATCCTATAAGGGTTCCGTTTTTTCCTTTTGAAGTACGGAACCCTAAAAAGAAAAGAAATTATGTTACATTTCTAAACAAATTGATGTGCGAAACTTATAAAATTTGGTGTGATGTTTAAAAAATGCGAGGACGGACGGATTTTGATGCGGTTTTTTTTTAATAGATAGAGTGATTCAAGAGGAAGGTTTATGTACAATTTGTCAACCCGTGCGAAGCCGGGGTAGGTCGCTAGTTCGATATAAAATATTCTTTAACATCAAACATCAAAGTATCTGAGCACAATAGACACGTGCCAGGATCACGTCCCGCTAAGTACGGAAAGATGTCGGCACGCGACGTGGACGCGACGTGTCACGTGTCACGTCGGACGGATATCGAATTTATTACGTTTACGCTAACTTACGTAGAGGATGCATTTTTACAGCCCCTCCATCAGAGCCCGTACCATGAGTCACTGACAGTGTCAAAACTGACATAATTATGTACCTACGCTATCGAGAACGTAATTTACTTTCTATACATCTCGCACTAATATGCGAGTACGAGTGAGATGCACAGAAATTAAATGACGTACTCGATGGTGTTTATGTCAGTGCCAAACTGGTGGTAGCCACACAGGCCACGAACTGTGCACTGACGTCAAATAACATCTAAACGATGTCATTCAGTTATCGTGCATTTCGCTCGTACTTGTCCGTCCATGTATTGGCGCGAGCGAGACGCACTATAGCTAAATAACATCATTCCGATATAATTCTGATGACAGTGTAAGTTCGAATTGGCCTGCATGTATGAATATATGTACGAATATATGTATTATTGGCCAGTTATTTATTATAATAATATGTATTGGCCTGCATGTTCATACATGCAGGCCAATACATATTATTATAATAAATAACTGGCCAATAATACATATATTCGCGACACTCGTATCACTCGTGTGATATTAGGACGATATTGTGAACGAGCAGACGAATCGACTAATTATAAGCAATTACCGTTGCCTAAGGACATCTGCAACACCAGAGGGGTTGTAAGAGCGATACTGGTATTTAAGATGGGAGTGCGCTCTTTCTTGAAGGTTTGAAAGTCGTAACGGACCGAAAATACCACAGGCATAGTTCATTCCACAGTTCAGTTGTGCGAGGTAGAGTAAGTACATAGGTGGTGGGTAAGTACCTAAAGTAATTAAAATTTCCAAATTCAATCAACCTTCTCTATCGCCTCAATTCAAACAATGCTTATAAGTGTATTAAGGCCTGAGTGGACGCTCGAGTTGGGCGTGCAGCGGGGCGGGGCGTTCGGCGTGCATGTTAAACAAATGCAAGCGTATAGGAGCGGCCTTAGTGCACGCTGCTCAAATTACTTGTGAGCCCGACGCCACGCTGCACGCCCCGCCGAACGCTCCGCTTCGAGCGTCCACTCAGGCCTTACACTGATATCACAGCGATTTTTCAATTTTTTTTTCAATTTCAATTTATTTTGTCATGTAGGTATACAAGATACACTTATGTCCGTCAATTATTGCACATTTTTGCCTTAAAACTATACATATATCTATAACTATACATATACGATAATTCCCGATATGTCAGTGTCAAGTCAAATGTGACATAATTATCTTCAACCAAAATCGTCACTTTTGACACTGACAGATCGGTATCGTATGGCTATGACATCTTATAAGCGTTATTCGAATACGGCCATTGATCTTATCGCGTAGATAAGTGCCATAAAATGGATTTCCGATCGCTGTAAAAGGAATGAAGATGTTAAAGATATTCGCTATTAAATATTATAAAAGTCCGGGAGCAATTACGACGTTTCCGGGAGTCGGTAATACCGGAACGGAGAGCGCTCATAGTAGGAGCGGTAGCGGTAGCGGAAGCGGAGCGATTATCTCAGATTAATAGAAAATGTATATGTATATGTATTACAGCCATATTCAAAAGTGTCGTGTCTTCAAACAAAAACGTCACTTTTGACACTTGTTTGATACTGACATATCCGATCCATATCCTTCCATATCTAATATTTGTATCTTAAAGTTCGAATATAGCTGTTAATCCAGTAACTTGGTCGCCTTTTATAATAGGGTTCGTTTGCGTGAAATCCGGTTTTATCCATAAGTAGGTACTTGTTTATGATGTTGGCTCAATGAATTTGTGACCTCGAGAGCCGAACACAATATTGTCTAAAAACGAAATAACCGCAAAAATTCGTTTTTTTTTAGGCGGTCATAACCCTAAAGGACTAGTGTACCTTGTATTTGTACCTTTTAGAAACGTTTTTAAAGTAGACTAAATTTGCTAGACTAGAATGGTCTTTGTAGAATAATTTCTGAGATAAAGCCATTTAAAATAAAAAAAAAACAATCGAACTTGAATACGTAGGCTAAGTGAGTACAGTGAGTATGCACCTTTGTCTCAGGCGATGCCGCTTGGCACGATTTGTTCCTAAGGTCCAACAAAGCTGATTTGGCCTGGTGGCTACACTTTTCTGAAATGCCCCAGCGGACTCCATTAATGCTATTTTCTCCGCTTCAGCTCTGGCTCCTCTCATCATTTCCCCGGCACACCCAGCATTAAGGAGCAGTGGGTTCACCTAACAGAGTTTTTACAAAATCATAGCGCTTTTATAGATCATAATATTTATAATATAATTCATAATACGGTTGCCAAAAAATGTGTATATCAATATTGAGGCCTTTCTATAGTAACTCGAAACCTGATTAAACATCCTTCGCTTAATAGAAAAAAATCATTAAGTATATTTATAGACGTGTCTATCGCGAAATTTATTTTATTAACCTTTATTTACAGACGTTTCGACACAGGTTTCACTGGTCGTGATCGCGGCTAACTGATGGCCCAGCAAAATGTCAAAACAGACATTTGTGCAGCTACCCGGCGAAAATAATGTGAATGAATGTGTGTGTGTGTGTGTGTGTGTGTGTGAATGTAAGTTAATAAGTGTTCAAAACGCGAAGGTTTTAAATATTATATCATGAACATAATAGGTCTAAAACGCGCCATTAAATATTTGTAACTATTTTTTGTACAAAAGCTGTAAACATGAAAATGCTTCTAATAATCCGTACCTAATTTTGTTTTTGATCGAACTAATCTTTTTTTGTTAAAAATAACTAAAAATAACAACTTATTATATAAATAACAAATTATATCTGCTATCCCGGGCATGCACGCCACGGCCGTCCGCTCAGAGCTCAGCGAGCTGCGTTCGCTAGCTAAGACCAGAACTCACGGCGCCTTAAATGGCAACATCAACCGCAATGCAGATAAAATGTCATGTTTTGTATTTAAATTTAATTAACGCGTTTAAATGCGTTCGTCCTACATGCGATGCGTGATTCTTGAAAACGCATTGGCACATGATCGTGTATAAAGTATTTTATGAAATTATTAATACTGGATGGATTATGAAATAGGTACCAACTAATTCGACCAACGCATTTCAGAATAACTTCTGTAAGTACAATAAATAGTCGAAAACAATAGAACTCAGTGCACGAGTTGCAGTCGCCGCGAGCACTCGAGCCTGACCCCCGAAGGGCCCGAAACATGTCGCCAATAGCGACTAAAAATTCAGGTGAGTGAAACCGTTGTCGTATAAACAGTTTAACAATAGAAGTCATCAGAGCCCGTACCATGAGTCACTGACAGTGTCAAAACTGACATATACGCTATCGAGAACGTAATTTACTTTCTATACATCTCGTTTGCACTAATATGCGAGTACGAGCGAGGTGTATAGACAGTAAATTACGTTCTCGACGGCGTTTATGTCAGTGACAAACTGATGGTAGCCGTACAGTTGTATTTCGGGTTTTCATAAAATAAAGCTTATTTACCTACAATAAGCATAAAATAATACAATATTTTAACGAAATCCATTTTTAATTAAAACCACACCCTGCTGAAATTTATTTCACATTTCACAAAATCATTTAATCTCCTTTCAAATGTCCATCATGAAGGTAGCAAAAATATTCGTGGAAATTGTTTCTAGGAGAATGATTCAGATTTAACAGCTTGTTACAATTTTGATGATCGCAAAACATGGCATTAAACTTAAGCTATTTTTAGGGTTCCATATCCGAAGGGTAAAAGCGGGACCCTATTACTAAGACTCATCCGTCCGTCTGTCTGTCTGTCACCAGGCTGTGTCTCATGAACCGTCATAGCTAGCTAAAAATTTTACAGTTAAAGGGTATAGCCGGGTAAGCATGGCCAAACTGCCCTTAGCGAAAAAAACAATTTCCTTTTACTGGATTATTAACCTATGTATATGTAGTGCTTTCACCAAATATTAAGCCTCAAATGCTTCAGATTTAAAAAAAAAATGCAAAAAAAGAAAAATCATTTTTATTTTATTACAGCCAAAGTACTAATCCGATTTCTTTGTAATTTGGGTATGTTGTATATACAACTAAGGTCGCTTTCTGAAAAAAATAATATTGAATTATCTCTTAAAATAATAGTAAAAAATTTAGATGAAAATTTTCAGAAAAATAAAAAAAATACATGTGAGATAGCGACAGTTATCAAATTTACATATTTCATGTAGAATTTAATAATGTTTAACATATATTTTTTTCAAAAATTAAAATCGGGATTAACAGTGTTAAAAACTCGAATTTGTAACATCCCATAATACCTTCTCTTCATACAAAATAACTTGTACGTTATACTAGAAAGTTATATTCCCAACGCAATTTGAATTTAGAACGCGACTTATTTCGCTGAGCGCGGACCTTAAACTCCGTGGCTGTATGCGGCTAGGGCGAACGGCATTCAGAGATTTAAAAAGCGGCCAAGTGCGAGTCGGACTCGCCCATGAAGGGTTCCGTATTTAGGCGATTTATAACGTATAAAAAAAAAACTACTTACTAGACCTCGTTCAAACCAATTTTCCGTGGAAGTTTACATGGTAATGTACATCATATATTTTTTTTAGTTCTATCATTCTCTTATTTTAGAAGTTACAGGGGGGGGGGGGACACACATTTTACCACTTTGGAAGTGTCTCTCGCGCAAACTATTCAGTTTAGAAAAAAAATATATTAGAAACCTCAATATCATTTTTGAAGACCTATCCATAGATACCCCACACGTATGGGTTTGATAAAAAAAAATTTTGAGTTTCAGTTCGAAGTATGGGGAACCCCAAATATTTATTGTTTTTTTCTATTTTCTTATGAAAATCTTAATGCGGTTCACAGAATACATTTACTTAACAAGTTTCAACAGTATAGTTCTTATAGTTTCGGAGAAAAGTGGCTGTGACATACGGACGGACAGACAGACGGACAGACAGACAGACATGACGAATCTATAAGGGTTCCGTTTTTTGCCATTTAGCTACGGAACCCTAAAAAAAGCGCGGGAACAGGAAAATAGGCACGAATTTTATACAAAGCGTTAATGATTGAAAAATGTCTGTTCCTTTGATGAATAAAATACGTCACATTCTAAATTCAAATTCGTAAAGACTGCGTTCACAATATACTTCATTCGTTTATGACTACTTAGCTTTGCTTGTATGAAGAGAGAGTATTATGGGATGTTACAAATTCGAGTTTTTCACACTGTTAATCCCGATTTAAATTTTTGAAAAAAATATATGTTAAACATTATTAAATTCTACATAAAATATGTAAATTTGGTAACTGTCGCTATCTCGCACGTATTTTTTTTATTTTTCTGAAAATTTTCATCTCAATTTTTTACTATTATTTTAAGAGATAATTCAATATTATTTTTTTCAAAAAGCGACCTTAATTGTATATACAACATACCCAAATTACAAAGAAATCGGATTAGTACTTTAGCTGTAATAAAATAAAAATGATTTTTCTTTTTTTGCATTTTTTTTTTAAATCTGAAGCATTTCAGGCTTAATATTTGGTGAAAGCACTACATATACATAGGTTAATAATCCAGTAAAAGGAAATTGTTTTTTTCGCTAAGGGCAGTTTGGCCATGCTTACCCGGCTATACCCTTTTTTACACATGATGTATTTCTGTTGCCGCTATACCAATAAATATTTAAAAGTACGGAACCCTCGGAGGGCGAGTCTGACTCGCGCTTGTCCGGTTTTGCAGTTGCGATCACACTTTACACACCTCTACATTTTCCGTACATTTTTCAAACACAAACGGACAAACATATTCAGCCCTTCAATTAAAAAAAGTCTTATCTCCCTAAGAAAATAAATATACACAAAATTCCACCCTATCACCTTCAAATTAAAGTTGAAAACCGTACACAGTTGTAGAGTTGACATACATAAGTCGTTTAGATATACAGGGTGGCTATCCCACTAGTTACCGGCTGATTAATCCTCACGTTGCAGCCACGGGACTGACTTATGGCCCTCGGGCGGCTGCACCAGCCAACTTTCCCGGTTTTTCCTTGACTAAGTGAGAATTAGTAGGCTGGGAAATGCGTTGCATAAAAGTGCCGGTATAATTAGGTTTTGCTTTGTCAGTTTTGTCCGGCAGAATTAAGTATGGAAAATTATACTATAACACGATTATATGCCCCAGGCTAAAAGTCTGGAAACAAGCTCAATATATGAATATCAATATATTAAAATCAATTATATGAATAAATTAATAAAAAAAAAAAAATACGACTGCTGAATTTTAAGCGAACTCAAAAGATTTTTTTTTCTAAACGTCGCGCTTTATTGTGTATTGCGTCCGCCATATTGATTTTACTATGCCGTCACATATTATCTATGTCACTCGGGATGACGTAAGGATTCTAATGACATATCACACATCTAAATCGGTTAAGGCATTCAGAAGTTATGGTGGAATAAAGAAACTCACATACAAACATGAATCCTGAAAACAATATAGGTACACTCCTTTTTTGGGCAGTCGTGTAAAAAAGCATAGTCTGGTCTTAAAGGCCGGCAATGCACTTGCTACCCCTCTGGTGTTGCCGGTGTCCATGGGCAATGGTAATTGCTTATCATCAGGCGATTTGTCTACTCGTTTATCACCTTTAAATAATTAGATATGTAAGTAGCAGTAAAACACTAAGGCACTTCATCAATTTCATCATCATTAAAATATGAATAGTACCCCGCACAACAAAACTCGTAAAAAAATATGAGGGCTTTTTTTTTGTTGTCCCCTACACTTTTTTTTTCAAATTTGGGATTTTTTATGTTATTTCTATTCAGAATCACGAGCTCTTTCTATCCTAATAGGAGAAAAAAAGTGTGCTAAGTTTTTTATTTCCATTACGTCACCATTTTTCATAGACTTTGTATGGCGGTCGCGGAATGGAAAGATCGAAAAATGTATGGAAATTTTGGGACACTTTTTTTCTCCTATTAGGATAGAAAGAGCTCATGATTCTGAGTAGAAATTACATAAAAAATCCCAAATTTGAAAAAAAAATTTTGGGGGCAACAAAAAAAAACGCCCATGAGCTTTTTAAAAACAATAAGTACACATTTTATACATATAAAACGTTACACAGCTTTAACAACTCTGGCCTCAATTATGAATGTTATAGTACCATTTTCCATACTATAAACAAGAGGGTAAAAATAAACCAGTTTGCATTTACAATGCACCAGTCAACAATAGCCTTTAGGATAGGGATACCAGGCTTAAGTTTATAACTCGGACAAAAGTCCCGTTTTCTTAAATATTTTTCCTAAGCATTTTGTTTGTTTAGAAGAAGCTATGGAAAAAGCTTTTACGTTTTCTACGTTGTTGTGTACAATAAAAATTTTTTTGAATATAAATGTAGATGTTAAATGTCAAAAGTTAAACAATTACAGGTATCTACTATCGAACAGTTTGATTCCTGACCCAATGTGAACCTTTTACAAATTTACTACACTGACATGGGCAGTAGGTGCATGGATTTAATAGTACCTATATTTATTAAGACAATTATTGTGAAAAAGTTCTATGATCAGGAATCAGTTTGTTCGATTTCTGCTTATTCTGGTAAATTCTACAAATGTTATCCTTCCAGTATTATTGACGAAGTTCCTAAAATATGCGTAAAACAACGTGTGGTAACTCTAGCTAGATTGTGATCACAGTGGAAACACTGTTGTTCTAAAAGAACGTAACTGCCACGCCTTGCATATGAAAATACGCACTTTTCTGACCAGTTTCGCTTCAGTGCATTCTTTTGCTGAATTCAGAAGCACGACCTTTTTCCATGAGGGCTCTGTTGCTAACCTAAATGTTTTTTCTACTAGTCGACTGCAATGCTTGAATTACGACTTCGTATACCAAAGTGAAATCGCATACTTTTTTCACTATGGGATCCCAACTCAACTATAATATTCATTTCGATACAGTTTAGTCAACTATAATATTCATTACCTACATATATGATTCTTCTACTAGTTTTAAGTACTTTTTTTGTTGACTCGTAGAAAAAGTATTGTATACAATAGTGATATAATCAAGCTTTTCAATCTCGTACCTTACTTAGGCAACTCAGCAAGCTTCGTTGCCTAAACACGGTACTCGACTGAAAAGCTCTCCATTATATCACGATTGTATAAAATACTATTATTCGAGTGAATGTAAAACAGTGAGTGAAAAATGTACTGTGTATGTTTATTTAGACTCGAGGTAGTGTTAAGGGTTTAAACTGGTTTTAATACCACCTTGACGATCGTCTTGGTGACTGGCGCGCATCTCACGCACGACTCTCACTTCATTTCGCATGCACCAATCAGCGTGAGCGATCTTCAAGGTCGTATCAAAAGAAATCAAAACCATAACAAGTTTTTAAACATGAATCGGGCTTTAGTGTTTATATTTTTGTATCGCAGTGGCAATTAACATATTTGCAAGGGGCCGAATCGACCCGATGGCACGGAAAAGTTTAACCGTTACAGAGGAGATGAAACAATAGAATGAAGAAAAAAATGACGAAAGAACAATCTAGGAACATCTTTAAGAATGACACTATATCCTACCGCTTCAAGGGGAGCGGCGCTGCCGTGCTGTGGCAAAACAGTACATCTCGTACATTCATAATTTTGTGTTAACAATTAAAAAAAATCGGGCCTTAATCTATATAATGCATGCTTCCTGATTTTGTACCAAAAACATAAAAAAAATAGATAATATTATACATAGGCAGTAGGTTTTTTTTATACCACATCGGTGGCAAACAAGCATACGGGCCGCCTGATGTCTGAGGTACCAGGTTATTGTCCCAAGATAGGTGAAATTTTATTTATTTAGCCGTTGGCGTGTAAAAAATACATAAAATGTGAAATGAATGTTAAGTTTAAAACATTTTTGACAATAGAGTTCTTGCTGGTCAAATCAGTTTTTTCGAACTAGTAAAACGATTTACCACTATGGAATTTATATGAAACAGCACTTATAACTTCATATTCAAGTCACCTACTTTTTTACTGTTAAAAAATAACTTAAATATTAAATAAATTATTTGTGTGAAATAAATTATTTTAAATACAGGAAACATCCCTATTTCCGTAAAATTACCGTTTTTCAGATACATCGTATTGTCGCAGCACGGCCGCCGAAATTACTTCGTAAACAAGTTCATCCAGATTTATGAAAGAAGTTCGTTATAAATAATTTTTAAGGGCAAAAGTTATTTGACGCAGGTGTCCTTTAACATTTTTTCATGAAACACCGCGGAGGAAATGTAATTATGCAAATTATAAACGATTCTGACAGGAAAGTGGATTGGATTTTATGTTGCTTTTTTATTTTACAGTAAATTTAGCTTTATAGGTTTAGTTGGTTTTGCTTTAGCTTGTAGTGGGTAGGTACTTCTTGCTCGGAAAATAAATCCACATTTACAAATGAAAAATAATACAGTCGCCATCAGATATATCGGAGCGGCCAAAGAGCTCACAAATATCCGAACACGCCTCTATTGTCAAGGCGCTAGAGTGCGTGTTCAGGTTTTTTGAGCACCTCGGCCGCTCTGATAAATCTGATGGTGACTGTACAAAATCCGACATACAGGCCAATTACTTACCCATAAATATGTCTTTACCAATGTAGGCTTAAGGGCCCGATTCAGATTTTGAACTAGATATCTATTAGATATCTATTAGACATCACGAAGATACGACAACGACAGTTTTAAGATCTAGCCTGTCAAATTTGACATTTCCGCGATTCTGGAGATAATATTGAACGATTTCCACAATGTCTAAAACGTCTCGTTATGTATTTTTAGATCTCAAAACGATTTTGAAACGATCTTAATACGATAATTTAACGTAAAAGTGACATTGGTTGCCCGAATTGAGCTGCAAAAGATATCTAGTTGAAATCTAAACTACCAGGTATCTAGTACATATCATATCGGTCTCTTCTCTAGAACGGATCCTGTTTTCCGAATACCACGGTAAGGCTCTTTATTGACATCTAACTGACTGGAAGCACCCTTTATTTACATTTTTAAAGCAAAAAGCCCACGGGAGCCATAACTTAGGGCTGGAGCTAACCCCAAGGGCCTGAGTCTGGATTACTTTCCAAATAATCGTAAATTTTCTTAAACTTTGGCCCTTTTGAATAATACTATATCTTCGCAAAGTTCGCGGATTACAATTTCACAAGAATCAATTCTCCCTTGAATAAATAATAATCGTTATGTTTTTGAGTTTTGGAAAAGATTCACCGTCCAGGAACAGAAAGTTGAATTCCTGAAATGTTGAAATCGTTAAATGTTGACTTTCCCAGAATGTAGATTTTTTTTAGTTTCGCAAAATGTTGAATTCTTATAATGTTGAAATATTAAAAAGTTGAATTCTCAAAATTTATACTTTTCCGCAAGGTTTTCCAAGAAACATTTCCTCCTGAACTTAACTCATGTAGATGGCGCTGCACGAATGCGTACATTACCAGTAAGTATGTGGTAGCATAGAGAAATATAGTAAGACAAGAGTGCTCACTCCATACATCAGTTCAGACTATTAATTTCAGTGTCTACATCTAGCACCGAGTAGCGGAACTATCAGTACTGCAACTTGACAATAGATGTAGCACCGACCGGAAAGTCTTATCTCAACAGCATAAGACTTTCCGGTCGGTGCTACATCTATTGTCAAGTAGCAGTACTGATAGTTCCGCTACTCGATGCTAGATGCTAATAGTCTTTTTGGTACTAAAACTGATGTATGGAGTGAGCACTCTATGTATTTTTTTCTCTATGGTAGTAGTTAGATTCTAATAAAACATTTTGTTATGGTTCTGACACGACCGAAAATAAGATCAAAACCTAGCAGTAACAATACATATTGTGAAATCTGAACCGGGCTCAGGATCTTCCGGATATTCATATGAATAAAACGACATAACTTATCCGACTCCAAAGGTCATCCTTTTAGAATCGTTTTCCTATGATCTCGTTGAGAACCTAACCCATTTTTAGGGTTTTTCTTAACCTGTCAGATCCCAGTGACTGTCTTTGTGAGCACTTCAAAGACATTTTTCATACTTAAAGAGGTATTTAATGTATATTTATACCCATTCATTTTTATAGTGTATATTACCTACCTTTTTATTTAGTAATAAAGTAGGTCTAGGTACAGAGATTCTGCCATTATTTTGCCATTTAAGGTTTAAGTCTAATATCCAAATATTTTGGATGTCAAACTAAGGGGCATGTTTTTTTAAGACTTTACCTCTATTACAATCAATTCTCTTTGATATATGTTCGTGCGTAGTTGAAGTTTTAACGTGGTTAATGGTGTGAAGTCAGCGAGAAGTGTGAGGAAATTTAAGAACTCGTGAATATACAGGTAAAGAAAACTGCGTCTTATATTTTAGAATAATAGAATAGAATAGAATAGAAATAGTTTATTCGTGGCAATAAAGATATAACAGATAAAACAGGGGAACAAAAATAAAACTTACACTTACTTTACTTAAACTTTACTTAGAAGGAGTCTTAACTTGACGTTCGTATGTTGACTGCAGCTGCATTATTTAGGTACTGTTGCGGCGTCGTTGTTGCCACTGTATGTTTCGATTTCCTCGAAACTAGTTCGACATTCGCTGCCGCATTGCTGCCGCTTATTTCATTCTATTACTCATCTTTCAACTTTGCAATACCTACAGCAAAGACCCATATTGGTGTATGACCCATATTCTGTTGCTGTATTTAAAAAAAACGAAACAGTAAATCATCGCAAAGCCAGCAAACCACTTTACTTCGTTTCATACAGAGCAGAGCCCCTATTTACTCCCGCACTGATTTACAGGACATTAACTGTGAGAACGGTATTCGCAATGTACTGCCAATTGTTTCTATAGGAAAACCAGCGGGCTCAGCATGGCTCTATTTTTATCGCCTGTCACTACACCCGTCACTTTCGCACTTACATAACAGAACAGAACACAGAACAGGCATGATGAAAGGTGATAAAAATGCGACCGTGCTACCGCCGTAGTATGCATGTAATCGCAGTAGCCTTACCCAAAGAGTCCCTACCTGATTGCCTTAGCAGTGTCAAACTGACATATAAATATTCGCTAACGTCTGCGTAATTTACTTTCTATACATCTCGCTCGCACTAATATGCCAGTAAAAGGTGAACTCACAAACAAAGTACACAAAACAACCCTTGTACACAGAATGTTCAAGCTGATAAACAAGACCAAGTGCGGGTAGTTCGAAAAACTCGCGCGGCTAGATGTTGATGTCAACTTTAGCCAGTTTTATCCGAGACCACGCCGTCCTCGAAGCGTCGGAGGTAAATCTTAAAACTTAAATACGCGAGTAAGTCCCGTTGTACAATTTTAATCATGTGTAAAAATCGTGAAAGTTTAAATCATCAGTGTTTTACAAACAAAGTGTTTAGTGAATAGACACAGAGATGGTATCTTGGCTGCGAATACAGTGCGGTGGTCCATTCTCGTCGCAGGAATGGGTGTGTAATTTGGACCCGTTTCGTTTTATCTACTATTGTTTTATCTCCAAATGCATAACGTGTAAATAAGTTGGATGCGTGTGAGTAGAATATTTTGCATAAACATATTTAACGGGTTAAAATTTGTAAATAAAATGTTTGTTTTTTGTTAGATGGTATTACAAAAAAATCTGTAGACGTATGTTGTGAAATCAATTAAATTATTTGGCTTATAAATGAGAGCAAAATTACCTTTCTATAGTTCGTTTTTTTAGCATTAGAAAAAAGATAAACAATCTTGATGTGTCTTATAATTAAAAAACATGTTTTAGAAATAAGTCACGGCAAATATGTAGGTATAGGTAACAATTATGAATCTAATACGATCATTTATATTCTTCTGCTTTCATAAGTATAAGTTACTGATTTTTAAAAAGCGTTTTTTAATTAAAATACATGTCAAGATCGCTTACCTTCTTTCTAATGCTAAAAAAAACGAACTATAGTGATTTATGAATAACGCCTAATATTAACTAATAGCAAATGTTATTCGGAACGTCATAGTCAAAGTAGGAGTACCAAAAATTGTGTTTTGAGTAGTTTTGACTTCAAATAAGCACAAAACATCGTATGTACAATCACCATCTAATATAAAGATAAAGATAAAAGATTTTTATTCGTGACGTTCACAAAACATGTACGAACATGTACAGACAACAACAGCAAGAACAGAAGAGAACAATAAGTGTGCATCACGAAATGGACCCAACTCAGCATAATGCGAGCTATAAAGCCAGCGCTGGTCTTCCGTAGGGCCCATTCGGTGATGCCACGACAGATAACACAAAAAGATACATATTAAAACATTTGCAAAAGATACACAGAAGAAGTAATTAAGAAAACAGAGAATACAAAAATTTATACATGAAAACGAATTAAGAATACAAACAAAACAAAAAGAAAAGAAAAACATATACATAGACAAAAATTTATAATAGACGAGAAATTATGAACGCGACCATACATATGAGCTGTAATCTTATACACAAATATTTGAACACGCCTCTATGTTATCAAACATACAGATTTGGCGCCACTTGCACCATCCCGCTAACCTGAGGTTAACCGGTTAAACCGTTTATCAAGTATCAAATTGCACTGGCAACCATGGTAACTCCATTTTAACCAGTTATCCCCGGGTTAGTGAATGGTGCAAGTGGCCCTTAGACAATTTGAGCTAAAAAAGGTTGGCAAAAAAAGAAATACCTTCAAATGGTTACAATTAACAAGAAGGAAAGTGTTTTTCCAGCACTTCGTCTTCAGTGGCGTGCAAAATGCCTCAGATGGTATCTCTAATAGGCGCTGATAGGCCGTTAGCTAGGTTTTATTCACTTTAATCAATTGAAGCCTAGCCCGGCGTGGGTTATAGGCGAATAATGTTTATTTCTGAAGGAAGTTCAGAGAGCAATCGTGTCACCTAACTTGGGTGTGTTTTTATGAACGGCCCAATTCGAACGATTTCTCAAACAAAAATGTCACTTTTGATACTGACATAAAATCCATATCGTATCTAGACGTAATTTTAAAAAATTATTTTAAATTTCAATCGGAACTTACTGTCCGATTTCAACTTTAAAGAGGCCCACTGATTAACAGTCCGCCAGACGATATCGGCCTGTCAGTTGTTCGGAACTGTCAACTTTTTGTTCTAACTGACAGGCCGATATCGTCCGGCGGACTGTTAATCAGTGGGCCTCTTTAAAGTTGAAATCGGACAGTAAGTTCCGATTGAAATTTAAAATAATTTTCAAAGTTATTGAAGGTCTACGTTTTGACTCGGGCATTTTGCTTTTGTATGTCCGGATGTTCTCCTCTACAGGTCGCAATTCTTAACCGATTTTCGTGAAATTTTGTGACCGAATTCTATGACTAAATAATTTTTTTTTATCGATCCGGTTTTTGGAAATTTTTCAAAATGGCGGAGTCGTGATAGCTCCCGCCTAAACAAATAGTCGTATCGGTATCATAAGAGTTTTTTTTTTGAGATATGTTTATAGATTAAATGGCCAAAAATTCAGAAAATTTGCATCGCTGGTTTTGGCGGTATTTAGATATTTAGTTTATACTTGAGAATGAGTAGCTAAATTTCGTCAGCTTTAGTAAGAACTATAATTGCGTATTTTGCAAACGTTCGCTTTTTTTGATTGCATCGGCAGGTCCCTGGTTCCATCCCCAGTAATGGTATACTGCTACATAACTTTTTGTATTTTTTTTATACTTAAATTTCGTATAGTTGTTTTTTAATTATTATTTTTTTATTTTGAAAAAATTAAAAATTTCGTATTTTTTATTTATCAAGCGCGGTTTAAGCGTATTCGTTTAATTTTTGTTTGTAGCTTTATGTAGTTTTGAATTTTTTGTTTATATTACATGTACTATACCTATATTTTAATAAATATTTTTGCCATACATTTATTCAGTTTTAAGCTCTGCTCGCAAGGTCTACAGCTCACAGAGCCACTAGTTATAATTGTCATAGGTAGTAGATGTGGATACAAGTCGATTTATAGTAGACCATCACTACTATCATGTTGTGTTGTAACACTTAAAATAAGTTTGTGGTATGTATTTGTTTTTTTTTTACTCCTGGAGCACACAATTACCAAGAATAACCAAAGTATTCACTCAAATATGAACTAGTAGAATAAAGTGAGAGTGTTCCGTTTAACACATTCCAGTGCCAGCGCAAGCTACGCGCTACGACCGTAGCCGATAACACGGAAAAACCGTATGTAGCGAAAAGTGCCTAGGAACAGTGAACTCCCCTAGCAAGTCGCTGGCAGTTAATGTGTTAAACCAAAGATACATTGATGATTGAGATTAAACGAGATGGCGCTGTACAGCTCCATATATATTATGGTAACTGTGATTGTCAAGTTTGACGTTTGGCAATTCAGTGACCGCAAAACATATGACGCAGTCAGCGTCATATGTTTTGAATGTCAAACCAAGGGATACTTTTTTCTTACACTTTACCTCTCTATTTAATTAAAATTTATCTTTGGTTAAAACAGAATAACTCCTGAAACTACCTCCACAATCATCTAAAAATTCCTCGTTCATTTTAAAACCGTTACCTAAATAGTGTAAGACATTTTCACATCCACACCCTCAATGCACGAAAGGTCTTATGTAACAATAACTTAGTATAAAAACTCGTCATTTTGTATAAGGAGTGTAGAATTTTCACATCCCTACCCTCAATGCACGAAACGTCTTAAGTAACAACAACTTAGTATAAAAACTCGTCATTTTGTATAAGGAGTGTAGAATTTTCTGTGTCGGGCGTAGCATTTTACAGCTCGTAGCGCTTCGTAGCGATCCGTAGCTGCTACGCAATCTTAGCTGTTAAGAACAGAGAGTTCAGTTTTTTTTAATAAAAAGTTTGTAAGTAAACTGAAACATAATTACACAAACTCAGTATCATCATCGCTTATTTCATCGCTTTTCCGTTTATTTCTTATTTCGTATCATTATGTATAGGTACCAATAGTTCGTCTAACTGGTTCTTTCTTCGCACAGACAAGACATCCTCTAGACTGAGCATAGTAACGCTACCCCCTCTGCCACTTATACGGTAGGTTTACTCCATCTTCGAGTGAATCCCGTGCCGTGATTGGTCCGTGTCTTTGAACGGACCAATCACGGCACGGGATTCGCTCATCTCGTCCCCCCGCACCCCCGTATTTTTGGCAGCATCGGTTTCGTGAAATAATTGCTCTAAACTCCGTCTAGAGGATTCCTAGTCTATCTTTCTTCGTATAGTATCTACGCTTTTAGTCATTACTACTTTTTTGGTCAGTCTGTATACTCTTAATACTTATGTCTTATTCATTTTCATCACGGTCTTCCGCTCCCACGGCTCATATATGAGCCGCAACGCTTATGGTGACGTCACATCGTGGGATTCGACAGGTTAATAACTAATTAGTCTCCCAGCTTATTTCCTTGGTACCAATAGTTAAGTTCATTTTAGATTCCATCTATTCTCAATAGTCCTGACACCCTAGCGGGTGTTGCCTCTGCGTGCATCCCATGACACGGGCAAGGGCGGCACCTATTGGAACTTGATAGAAACTAGAATGAACTAGGCTATTGGGTGTAACGGATGGACTACATACTGTGGGCTCTGTGATTAAAAACTGGACGCCTGCCTAATAAAACGGCATGCAATTTTATTTCCGGCAGACGCCGAATCCCCCCCAAAAAGCACAAAAAAGCGACATCTAGGGTGGCTTAAGGGCAACACCGGTGTGCTGCCTGAGAGTAGAGAGGTGTCACTGGACTTTAAACATACCATATTGTATTATTACCATCATGAAAGTGAAATATCTTTTCTCAAGTATTCTGTGGCACCAGCATGTCCATTTTTATCGTCCTGTCTCATATAAGCTGCTTAACAGAATAATTTGCGTCTTCTATCTAGTTATTGGTTCTTTTAAGAAAGCCATGCATAATTGAACTAAGTTTATGTTTGAACTTATAATATAACCGTAATGGGGATTTAAGAATGGAAAAACTAACCCCATTTTATTACGGTTACATTAAATAAATAAAAACCGGCCAAGTGCGAGTCGGACTCGCGCACGAAGGGTTCCGCACCATCAACAAAAAATAGAACAAAGCAAGCAAAAAAACAAGCAAAAAAACGGTCACCCATCCAAGTACTGACCCCGCCCGACGTTGCTTAACTTCGGTCAAAAATCACGTTTGTTGTATGGGAGCCCCACTTAAATCTTTATTTTATTCTGTTTTTAGTATTTGTTGTTATAGCGGCAACAGAAATACATCATCTGTGAAAATTTCAACTGTCTAGTTGTCACGGTTCGTGAGATACAGCCTGGTGACAGACGGACGGACGGACGGACGGACGGACGGACAGCGAAGTCTTAGTAATAGGGTCCCGTTTTTACCCTTTGGGTACGGAACTCTAAAAACGGTCAACCTGGACATATTTCATGCTAAAAGGGGGGTGCGTAAGGGGGAGGGGATGGGACACTAGTGTGCGTAAAGCATCATACCTAAAGGTACCATACGAGTACTACATTCATTTCAAGCTGGCTATTATAATTTGTTTTTCAAAAAACACATTTCGGCCGAATCTTATCTTATAACTTTAAACGAGCAATTCTTGTATATTTATTTATTTATATGTATATATAAATGTATTTCGGGGATCTCGCGGGAACGGCTTTAGCGATTTCGATGAAATTTGCTATCTGGGTGTTTTCGGGGGCGAAAAAGCGATCTAGCTAGGTTTTATCTCTGGGAAATCGCGCATTTTTGAGTTTTTATACGTTTTCCGAGCAAAGCTCAGTCTCCCAGATATTCATATAAATAATATTATGAATGTGGACGAATTCAAAAGGTGACCACATAAGAATGTAGACGAAACAGGACAGAGGACAACTGAAAATGGTGTCGTAATAGAGCTGTGGACAAATTCACCCTGAGCCGAGCCGCTTTCCATGCGCCTGTTACGCTTAAGGTGACAGTTCATTTCCAACCGTAGCTGCACTACTGTTCATTTTACTATGGAAATTGACAGTAACAGCGATGCGTTCAGTACCAGTAGTGCAGCTACGGTCAGAAATGGAATGTTACCCTTACACCTCATATCGTAGCAACGGCGTAACTTTAAAAGTAAAAGTTCCAAGTATGCAAATCTTGAGGTTGCAACCCTACTTTCTCCAGAACGTCGTAAGTAATATGCCATTTTAATATTCATACGCCCTTTTAGGAAACAAAGGGGTAACTATGCTCCAAGTTTCATATCGAGTACGTAGTCGTTTTCTCATCGGAATTATAACAGTTTGTTAAGGGCACGTCATTTTTTTAAGACTTGTATTTATATAAATATTCCATTTGCGTACAGTCAAGTGTAAAAATATGGGTGCACTCATCATACTCAAAAATATGTCCCATAGCTCTTATGTCAGCGAATTAAGAACTATGGGACATAGGTACTTTTGAGTAAGTGACTTAATATAGTCTGTGCGGATAGAGAAGAGTCGTGGAATGTATGGGGCCCAATACATTATACGACTCTTCTTTTTCCGAACAGACTCTACCTAAGGTCAATGTGGTACCTATTATTACTACTTATAAAACCGGCACAGAGAACCAGTATTTTGCGCCATGGGTTGTTGTTGTTTTGACAAGAAAACATAGAAGCGCGATGAACTTTACGGTGCCTACGACGTTTTGTTTGGTTGAGATTGCTACAATTTCATTGTTTGGTATGGCTTGTCTATAGTAATAATAATTCAATGCCAATGACAACAAAAAATACATCATTTAGAAATAACATTTTTGAAGTGAAAACTTCTTTAGCGGCGCTGGGCACTTTTTACGGTGGAGAAAAAATGATAAACTTGAGACAGCGTAAGGCGATCACGTGACCGTAAGGGGCGTAAGGCGATCACGTGACCGTAAGCCCCGTAAGGTGGTCACTCATAATTTAAATGCCATTTAAATCAATAAAGATAAACTCAATGTTATTTGACATTTATGTTGCGGACTCCTTTTCAAGACTTTACCAGTTCAAATAATTTTACGTTGTCATGGCAGTATGTAAATAAACATGGCGAAAAAGTGTGATCTTATTTGAGAATGATAATAATTAAATAAATAGAATACCTCCGCTAAACGTATGTATCGTGTTACCGGGCGTCGGTAACATAGTGAGGTGAGTTTTCACTTCTATCGGCACTCCCGGAGTGCAACCGTTGTTGCTTGTTTTATCATATAGTATGAGGCAAACGAGCAGACAAATCGCCTGTTGTCAACATGTATGTTTAAATTGGCTTCCAGAGCATTTCCGAGAGGAAATTCTTTGGAAACTGTATCATGCCTTCCCCTTAACTAGCTCACCGCACGCGAGTTCGTCCTTCGCGTTATTGCAATGGCTGTCTGAAGAAAAGTGAGTCAAGAGTGAGACAAACCAGTCCCCATACCATGAGTCACTGACATATACGCCAACGTCTACGTAATTTACTTTCTAATATCTGGGTGACCTAGCTTCGCTCGGATAACATACAAAAACTCGAAAATGCGCGTTTTCCCAGAGATAAGACCTAGCTCCCCCCCCGCAAACCCCCATATAGCAAATTTCATCGAAATCGTTAGAGCCGTTTCCGAGATCCCCGAAATATACCTATATATAAATAGATAAACAAAAATTGCTGGTTTAAAGGTATAAGATACAATGTATATCTCGCTCGCACTAATATGCGAATACGAGCGAGATGCATAGAATGTAAGTTATGTTCTCGATAGCGTTTATGTCAGTGCCAAACTGATGGTAGCCGTACAGACCCCGTAGACAACATGCCAATCGCTAACGCTAACGCGAATGAAACGCAATTGTCTCTGTCACACTAATTATGGAAGAGTGACAGAGAGACACAAAGCGATTCGATGGCGAAGCGTAAGCGATTGTCACCTTGGCTAGGCCGCCCGGATCGGCATTTGAAATTTAAAACTCTGTTATTGGTTCCGTATGACTCGCAGCAAGATGTAGTAGTAGTAAACATTTTATTGGCTAAAAAGAAACAAAACATGAAAAAACACACATAATTTGTACAAAGGCGAACTTATCCCTTTCAGGGATCTCTTCCAGATGTGCTTGCTCACGAGAATACGCGCTCGCCCAATAGGATAATGTTACCCAATTATTTACCCTTCAACCCAATCATTCATATCGATATCGGCCTGTCAGTTGTTCGGAACTGTCAACTTTTTGTTCTAACTGACAGGCCGATACCGTCCAGCGGGCTCGTTTATGCTCGACTATTCTACTTGGCAGGCAATGTTAACACATCTTATTAAACTAGGTGAAACTTGTTCACACAACAATATTTCACAACACTTAATGTAAATACTTGATCAACTATTTTACAATGCGGTGTGTTACTTTCATGAGTCAATTGAGGCTTATTAAGTACCTTTTTCAGTGCTGATAGAATATTTCTGCATTTATGAAATGAAACTTTTAAGTCATTTTTAGGGTTCCGTACCCAAAGGGTAAAAACGGGACCCTATTACTAAGGCTCCGCTGTCCGTCCGTCCGTCCGTCCGTCCGTCACCAGGCTGTATCTCACGAACCGTGATAGCAAGACAGTTGAAATTTTCACAGATGATGTATTTCTGTTGCCGCTATAACAACAAATCCTAAAAATTGAATAAAATAAAGATTTAAGTGGGGCTCCCATACAACAAACATGATTTTTGACCGAAGTTAAGCAACGTCGGGCGGGGTCAGTACTTGGATGGGTGACCGTTTTTTTTTTTTGCTTGTTTTGCTCTATTTTTTGTTGATGGTGCGGAACCCTCCGTGCGCGAGTCCGACTCGCACTTGGCCTGTTTTTAGTGTACCGCACAAACTTTGTTCGCGGTACACTTATGGGATCACTTCGGTCTTGTAAATCAGTTAAATGTGTTTTTGTTCAAAGTTATGTTTTAACAACGTAATAAAACTGTGACTTTGGTTTGGTTTGGTTATTTGGTTTAGTTGACGACTGGTCTGGCCTAGTGGGTAGTGACCCTGCCTGTGAAGCCGCGGTCCTGGGTTCTAATCCCAGTAAGGACATTTATTTGTGTGATGAGCACAGATATTTGTTCCTGAGTCTGGTTGTTTTCTATGTATTTATGTATTTGTATATTATATATAGCGTTGTCTGAGTACCCACAACACAAGCCTTCTTGAGCTAACTGTGGGACTTAGTCAATCTGCGTAAGAATGTCCTATAATATTTATTTATTTATTTTATTTATTTATTCACTCGTTTACTGTAGCCACACCACGAAATGGCATTTAACATATAAATATTTGCGAGCGAGATGGACTGCGATTGAGCTTACGCAGTCGCTAACTTAAACGTCAAGTGTCAACTCATTGGCTACTGGCATGATTTTATTTTAAAGTATTTTATTTTATTTTATTAACATTTTTCACACATGTTTGCAAGCAAATATTTCAATAATAAGTACCACAAACCAACAAGTTCATTTCGTGACCACCACTTTTCTGGTCGCAATGTCATAAAACATAATAGCATCGTCAGACAAAGTTAAACTGCTAGCTTTTATAAAGCATTCCAGGCTTTATGTCCTTTTAGTGACGTCTCGCTTGCAGCTATTCAGCGTGAAGCGAAATAAGCTGTCACGACGAGCTAATCTGGCGGCCATTTGTCAGCTGAGTGGGTTTTGAGCAAATAAAACGTTAAAAACCTGTCACTGACTACAGATTGTCATGTAAAATCTCCTTGTTTAGTTTTTAGCAAGCAGAAACGTCTGCGAACGATGCTATTAAGCTTAGAATAAACTTAAAAGTGGAAACATTACAGTCTTGGGTGAGACTTGAACTCCAGAGTCCGTGAGTTCAAGTCTCACCCAAGACAGTAATGTTTCCACTTTTAAGTTTATTCTAAGCTTAAATCTCCTTTTATTTAAAAATGTTGTATAAGTCACCCTTTGAAGCCATCGATTGGCACCTCATTAAAGTAAGGACACTTAGCACGAGGAATGTTTTACATTGACCTGTCTGTTCCTTTTCATTTCTCATGCTCTGAAAGAGGGTAGTCATTGTTGTTCTAAAAGGAGTGCAGAAAGTGATACGTTTCTTTTTAAGATAAACAATTGAAATTTGGATATCGTCTTGGGTCGTCCCATTCGTTTTTTGCCAAGTTCTTGGAATTCGTTTTTTGTCAACGAATGGGACGACCCAAGACGATACCGAAATTTGGTTTTGAATGGATTTGTTATACAATTTCCATTCTGATTTTTAACTCCCCATAAATAACGATTCTTTTACCGAAATTGTTAATTAAACATTTCCCTCGAGAAACAGTATAAAAAATTATACTCAGTCTTTTTTTTAAAATCACATGCATTTTACTTTCCTCGTATTAGAAATGAAAAGTAGAGTGTTTACTCACTGCGTTCGAGCACCAAACTACCTCGGCAGAAATGAGTGCCTTTAATCCCTTGGTTAACAATCTACTATTCTCTATCGGGGCTCTGCCTATAAAACAGGAGGTCTCGGGTACGAATCCTGGTACTTTTTATATAAATACTTGACAGTATAATTAAGTTCTAGGGGTAAACAATATGTAACAGAATCAATTTTTTTTAAACATTGTTAAAAAAGTTTACCCTTAAATGCATAGTGTTGCCAAATGTCTACAAAGCATTAGACAGCTCACAGATTAATGGTTAAACAAATTCTATTTGTTCCTGTATATTATTTCAATAGTAAAACTAATAAACTTTCCGAATTATTACATAAATTTACGCATTATTTTCATTTATAAAAATTACATTTGTTTATAGACGAAATGTCGGAAAACTTAGAAAAACCTGGAAGTTGATGATTTTTAGTATGTGATTTTGGGCAGATTTTTCGGGGTTTGTAATTATTTTATATTTACAAACTTTATCAGGTATATCACAAATAGTGTACCTTTCTAATGGTAGTAAAAAAATTCATATATCTATTACTGAAAATTACATATTTACACAAATATGATTTAGCCAATTCAACTTCTAACACTGATTTCGCAGTGAAAATCGAAGTTAGTTTTTCTTTTTTTTACTATTTTTCCTAGAATCGGCAAACAATTATGTGATACATATATTAATTTCGGGCAAAAAGAAAAAGTGATGCATTTAAGGGTTAACACACAAAACTAAAAAACAACATAATAAAACTGACTATTTAAATCTACTACACTATACTAGCTTACTTATGCTACAGATAAAAAAAATAGCCTAAATCGCCGTCAACGGGCAAGGTGCCCAGAATTTTACTATTTTAATTTTATTTTACGAATCAAACTTTTATTTTGTCAAATAGAAGTACTTCCCAAAATATTAATAAGTGTTAATACTATTAACTTAATAGATGGTTTATAACCAGGCATCGGAGTTTTTGTCGCATGGTAAGACTAATAGCAAGCTATGGAGTCGACATTTGCCATAAATGTAAACTCTTATTCATACTCATACTCATTTATTTAATTTATCTTAAAATGTCTTTAGAGCGGTCGGTCGTGTATATTATCTTAGTCGAATTATATAAAAAAATATTTTTCTATTACTTTATGAATTCATAACTTCAACTATTTTAACATACAACTATACAAACTACATCGCTGCGAAAGACCTAATGTCATGTAGGTACTGACCGCTGATAAAATTGATTAGTATTTGTCATGTGTCAATCACTGGTGATTGCAAACGTAGTAGTTATTTATATCTGTATGTGGTGAATACGTTGAGGAATATTCCATAATTAATTATTATGCCTAACCCAGAAATAGCTGCAATTTTGGGATGGATAGAGCCATACAACGATTTACAATATGACTATGAAAAATCTGCTATAGTGTGCTTGAGTTGTGAAGTACAACTCACCCAATTGTAACATACATTTATTGCAACAAATGAGGTTTAATAAATTAAACTGATATACGTAGTAACTATTTAGTAATCTGTTCTCATATTAAATAAAATTAATCATGAGTATGAGTATGAATAAGAGTTTACATTTATGGCAAATGTCGACTCCATAGCTTGCTATTAGTCTTACCATGCGACAAAAACTCCGATGCCTGTTTATAACCTCGGTGGCATTGTAAAAACATATTTTCCTGTCGTAAAAGAGCGCTTTAAACGCTTGATAAGATCTTAATGAAATTGCGTTGGAAGCCTTTTTTATATTTGCTTTAAAATCCCAGTTGCGAACTCAGATTATTTTACGAAGAAATACCACTCGTCTAGTTTTTACACGAAAAATATATTTTTGTGTAAATAGAAGCTGTATCTATGAATCTTACCTTTCGTGGAACCCCTGTTTTCTAAATCATAAGATACGTGTTATTGTGTGTTACTGTCGTGTATGTCTGCCGCATGCACCCAGAAAGGTGGGCCAAAATGGTTACTGAGTGGGACCCACGGAACACAATAGACGGTGCAGGCCGGAGTTCAGGCAGACCGAAAAGGAGATGGCGGGACGACTTGGACGCATTCTACCCCAAATGGTGGGAAAATGCCGATGACAGGGTCGAGTGGAGAAAACGAGGGGAGGCCTTTGCCCAGCAGTGGGACACCAAAATAGGCTAGAAAAAAGAAACGTGTTACTGACTGACAAAATGCCAAGTATAATTTTTAATATTTGAGCCATTATTCTCAGACAAATTTTACCTAAATATGAGTAACAATATACTACCCTACCCGCTGATAGTCAGTGATCTTGGACACGGCGCGGATAGTCCGTCGGTTCCTCTCTCTGCGGCCCTGACCACCGGCAGCTTGGGTCTTGCCCCGCTGCTGGCGGCACCCTAGGTTAGGTTTTTTATAATGTATTTATATGCATTTTTTATTGTTTTATAACTGTTTTTATATTTTACTTTTATATCCATATTATAAAACACCTAGCATAAGACGAAAAATAAATAAAGAGATACTAACTGCAAAATGTTACCTACTTACAATGGCAGCACGTATACCAACTACTTACACCAAGGTTTAACGACATAATTAAAATATAATCCATAGAGCTCCCTTGTGTATCGTAACAATTTAAGTTACGCCATTACATTTTAATAATTAATTGTATTTTAAAGATGACGTGATGACTTGAATTTTGCAAGAAATGGCTTGAACGTGCAAGCAAATTTTGTAAGTTGAGTATTTTTTTGTATTAAGTTTTTATAAGTTTGCCGAGCAGTTGACAGTTGTTACAGGCGAAGGATTCGTCAACCCTTTAAGAGCCAACAGGAGCTAAGATTTAAATATTTTAGGTAAATATACCCGTCTCGCTAACGGAAGCGGCTCCTAAAACTAGTGCGATAAGGACAAGGCGAAAAATCCTGCGTAAAAATATCAAAAATCGAGGTTTCGTACTCGACTGTTTCCTCCTCCAAAACTTAACCAATCGTAACCAAATTTGGAAATCTAAATGATTATGACATTATCTGTGTCGGACCGTTTTGCTTTTTTGACAAATCGATGTCAGTTTTGAATAGCACGCCTCTCATTGCGACATAGTCAATTAGGCCATTTTGGCCATTTTTGAAGGGCTCCTGCGCCTTAAAAAATAAAAATATCAAAAAAAGCAAAACGGTCCGACACAGATATTGACAATATTAATCTGTGTCGAAAAAATCATTGCTCTAGCTTCAAAACCCACAGAGGAAACAGTCGAGTACGTTTGTATGGAGAAATGACCACTCCTGTTGGCTCTTAATGCTAAGGACTCTTTAAAGCGTCGCATGGTATGCTTATACAAATACCAGAGAGTATGCTTTTCGTTTTATCGACTAAATTTGGCCTAGAGTTATGAAGTATTTGTCGTTATGTAAAACTAGCTTCTGCTCGCGACTTCGTCTGCGTGGTATAATAATGATGATAGATTTTTTATTTTTTATTTATTTATTCTATACTAAAATCTTATAATGAATCAAACAAAAGTGCCGTGAAACCCTATCGGGTTTGTACCGACACGACATTCGTGGATACATTTTACGTTAAACATTGTTGTGATACATAGGATAACGATATTTATATAAAATTACAAGTGAGATTACTTAAGTTGTACAAGAAATAAATTAGCGGGTAAAACTAAATAGCTCCATCTCGAGTACACATAAAAACTACCTATGTCCTTTCCCGGGGCTCAAATTATCTTCATACCAAACTTATACCTAAATCGGTTTAAGCATGATGGGGTAACGGTCAGACAGTGTTACTTTCGCACTTATAATATTATTATGGGGTCAATAGTCCCGCTGTTATTGTTATCTGTGCCCCAAGTTATCTCAAGCCAGTTTTTCCTGGGAAATTTTCAGACTAACTTCCAGTCTCGCTAATTAGGTAAAGAAGAATTGATTAGTAAGAAAATTAGTTCAAACGGAGTGATGCGGATTTATTTACGCAGAGTTTTACGAAGTTAGGATTTTCTAGACCTTTTACTACTTTTAGGTCAATTACTTTTCGAAATGTAAATAATTATGTTAAGACCAATTTTTTTTTGCATATTTTTGTTAAAAAGTTTGTTACTTGTTTGTGTGTTTGCATTAAAAAAAAAATTGCTTGTAGCATAGCACACTTAACATAGCCTCCTGACGACTAAGTTTCAAAATTTGGCAGCTGACAGAGTCGAAACTTAATTGAGACATACAAAAATAACTAGCGACCCGCCCCGGCTTCGCACGGGTTAACACATTATACACAAACCTTCCTCAAGAATAAAAAAAAAATCTGTTTATTTTCAATCAAGAGGTTAGTTGTACAATCAATCTCAGTTACAATCTCTATATTTGGAGATTATTTAAATAAGCTTAGCCTTAATTATATGTAAACTTATATTGTTTTGTTACAGTTAGTTAGTGCTTACATGTTAATACTAGTTATATCTTACATTAATTCATCAATCACTCTATCAATAGGTGAAAACCGCATGACAACCCGTTCAGTAGTTTTTCAGTTTATCGCGAACATACAAACACAAACAGACAGACGCGGCGGCGGCGGACTTTGTTTTATAAGGTTTAGTGACTGCGAATAGGGCCCATAATTGGACGCGCGAGGTATAGTAAATTAAATATTTTCAACCGCTCTCAGATAAGGCGACATCACGTACTAATCTAATCGACTTAAGCCATACAAAATTACCTTAACCCCTCAAATTTATAGCAAACTCCATAAAACAGCTAACTTAAGTTTTATTATGTGCACCTGAAGGTGCTTGAAACTCGGTAAAATGTGCCAAAGTTGGCAACTTGGCTATCATTTAATTAGCCAAGTTTGCAAGTTTGTGATCGATCAAGCTTAGTACATGTAAAATAATAGACGGATTAACGATACTTCGATGGTGTCTTGGGTTCGAATCCAAAGTTTTGATGGCTGTGTGTAATGAACTTAAATATCACAGTTACTGCGTTGAATTTTAAGTAATGCGGTTACCCAATTTCAAAACTCGTAGTCAATTTCATCCCCCTTTGCTTATTAGGTAAAGTAGGTATATTGTAGGTATTGTAGGTCGGCGAAAGCTGGCTTGGTACCGCTCTAGACCGAGCAAATTGGCGTGCTCTTGTGTTGGAGGCCAAGACTCATTTTGGGTCATCGCGCCAGCCAAGTAAGTAAGTATTTAAGTATTGTATGTACATGGCTTTGGAAATTGCTACTTTGGTTTAGCACTTTTAGTTGGTGCGACAACCGTTTGTGTATTTATCACTGTTTTATAGTTCCATTTAATCTCATCTCAAGACTCCACATTTCAGAATAGAGCTTCTAAGCCTTAACAATCAACTTGTTAGTACCAGGAGCACATGAAAGGGGAAGATATTAGACGCTGCATTTACCATAACTAATTCTCAAACGGTCGTATCTCTATACGAATTCCGTACTCACATACGACTGTTTAACGTTGAGTCAGTGAAATGCGCTAACACGCCTTAGCGCACACCTGCCGAGCGTGCAAAATTACTTTCAGCTAGCTATCTAGTATTCACTGTTTCTAGAAAGCGAGCTGTTTATGAAACCCTGAGGCATATCGTGCTGTTTATCTCGTGATAAACTCAACCTTATGGTTTTAAAGGTACAGTCAAAGAATTTAATTTTCGATTCATTTTGTACCTTGTCACAGTGACAATAGTATGAGGTCTCTAGCCACTTTTATATTGATAGTCACTGTGACAAGGTACGTAATGGGTCGGAAATTGAATTTTTTGACTGTATAGAGCTGCTGAGACGAGTATGCGGAACGAGCCAAATTGATCTCGTTCAAATAAAACGAACTAGCTGATATACCTCTCTCAAATCAATCCACCCTTCGCACGTTCGAAAACAGAAGGAAAATTCAAACGTCCGTCGACAACTAGGAATCAAACCCATAAACAAAGAGACGGGAAAGCTAATAGATTTCCCCGTTGTACCATAGAGCATGGATTGAGAGCCTTTCGTACAGTCAGCGTCAAAACTAGCGTATCCGAGAGAACATTGTCTATTAACTTTACAAAAAGAGACATGTATTTATATGAAAGACAAATAGACTGTGACAGATACTTTTGAACGGGTACTTTAGCCCTAGTGTAAATTTCTTTCGATAGCGTGACGTTTGCGATGTCATGTTGTATAAGATTTTGAGTTTCCAAAACGTTCCGCTTGGCGCGCTGCTCAAAAGTCCCATACAAAATTAGACGTACCGCTAACGCGAACGCTCATCATGATTTCGAATGAAATTTACACTAGGAGTTGTAGCGATATACCTATAATATCTACTATTTGGAACAGTATTTCAGGATGGCATATACTTTTGGCATGTAGTTTATCCGCAACTATTGATGCTGACTGTACGAGAAAGGGTTCAATTTAAATATTTATTTTGCGTTTACATTTGAAACCAATGACAGATGGGTTCTGTATTTGGAATGCGAAAACACATATATCGATGTTAGCAATTTTGTTTTGATAGTTTACAAAATGAACTTTTTACTAAAAGAACAGAGTTGCTTATCTGGGTGACTAATTCTTTTTTTGTTATTCTGTCTTGTCAGCCAGGAGACAATAAGAGCAAAGTTTGTTGAAAAAGATATACTACGTTCTACTAATATGCTATAAAAATGAGCGTTTGGTGATTTTGAATACCATAAAAAGTTTTAAAAGTGACACAGGAGACCGTTACAGCGGGAGAAAAGATTCACCCTGCACATGAGAGGTGACGGAGAGAACTTTACTGTCTTTGCAGTTATTATATTATAGCTTAAGGAAAACCAAAGGCCCTTAACATCCAAAGATCATCCTACAATTTTCTCCTGTCACTTTACACGAAAACTTTGACCGCATTAAATATAAAACGAGAACGCACCGGAATTGAAGCCGTAACCCGACCCGACGACAAAAAGCCTCGCTCCCCTGAGGGCCTCACCTTGTCACCAATACGTTGTGTGCAAGCGATGAGAGGACAGCGGGTTGTTGACAGATTAATTATAGGGCCAAACCACACTAGCGTCTCCTGAGCGTCGGCGTCTAGTCAACTCTGGCTGCTGCTCGACGCAACTTTGGCGCAACTGCGCAGCAACGCCATTTTCCATAGCGCTGACGCCGACGCTCAGAAGACTTCAACTTCAAGTTTTGTGTTCTTCTTTCTCGTTCTCTCATTGATGAGGATCACGACCACGCGTAATTTGCCTCCATTTAATGCGGTCATATATCATGTGGGCGGAGCAGACTGCCACCAACCGACCTCTTCGTAGCGTTCGACCATCTCATACGTGCCCATTGCCCCGACCCGAGTACTCTTGCCATTTCAAAATTTGAGTATCAAATAGTGAAACAACCGCAATAAACCGGGCTATGACCCCTTTCTTCACTTACCGATGATACACCGGATCTATTTATTAACATTATGATCGATTTACTTTTATGTGTCTTCTTAGGTTAGAGATTTAAGAATATAGATAGAAAGTAAAATACATGGCCATACAAAATGGCCCATGCTGCCAGTGGTCAGGGCCGCAGGGAGAGGAACCGATACTATATGTGCAGTGTCCAAAATTACCGCCTTCTGCTTCCAACTTATATCATATGTATAAAGTACAACCGAAGCACAAACAAAATGTAATTAAAAGCTATGAAGGAGGCTATTGCCTATTTTCACACAAAAACGAGTCAACCAATGAAATTACTGTACATCTAGGGTTTGCAATCCGGATCCGAAATGTATGAAATTATCCGGATCCGCGGATCTTCACAATACATTTCGGATCCGTCGTGCAAACCCTATATACATCTGATTAAGAAAAACAAACTGACCTCTCCACGCTCTTCTCTTGCGCCGTCTTTAGATTCCTGACAAATTGAATCTTGCTGGTCGCTCCGGGCAAGACAAAGGCCCCCGTCACATCCTATTTGCCCCTAATGACCCCGAGCGCCTCATCTCAAAGCCAACGCCTTCCGCATTAAAAAAAAAAACAAAGTGACAAATCACGCGGATTCACTTGTGTTATTTGTGTTTGTGAAATTTGATTAGCGTTCGGAGATTGCTGCAAATTGTTTTCGTTTGATGATTGTAGATTACAATGTCTTTTGCTGGGATGTTTTTGAATTAGTTTTTCGTTTGTGATTAATTATTTGTACGGCTTTTGGGATTTGGGCCGTAATTTCTCTTGATATTAAAATTGTCTATTTGCTGTTTAGTTTTTCTAACGGCATTTTCTAATATCCTTAAAGGTGAGATTCAGATTGTGACTGCTGTCGCATTGCTGTTACTGCAACTGTGACTGTAGTTGCGTTGATTCAGGCGATATCACCTTACCGAATTCAAATACGTCCCGGATGTTAAGTACCTATACGTCACTAATATTATTAAGGAAATTAGAAACGCTGATGATGCAGTTGCATCAAGCTAAATAAGCTTATCTCAGAATATATTCATTGTCATCATCAATCCTAACTGAAATAAACTTTATCCTTATTTCACGACAGTAGAATAAAATACGTACTGCATTTTCGTTCCCATCCTCAACCATATCTTCCAAACAAAGTCACGTTCCGAAGTTAATACTTCACCTTGCTCATAACATGCAAATTTAAGCCCTAGAAGGAAAAAATGTTCATTTAAATGAAATATTCAGTAGGCATGGCGAGTTGGGTTATAACAAAAGTTTGTGTGAATTGCTGAAGAGGTTGGAAGATTTTATGAGGTGCAACTTCATGGTTTTGCATGAACTCAGGCTAGTTAACGAAAGCACCTCAGGCGGCCTTGGTGGCAAGGTGAGAATCGCTATCGGCTCGTCATCGAATCGCTTTGTGTCTCTCTATCACTCTTCCATATTAGTGTGACAGTGACAGTAGCGTTTCGTTCGCTACTGAGCGTTAGCGATTGGCATGTTGACTATGGGGCCAGGCTATGTTTCAGGATAAAAATGTGGCAGTAAGAAAATAAGTTTAAGGTGCGGTTCAGATGTCAACTCCAACTGCATTACCTATCGTTGCGGCGTCGTTGTTGCCGTCGCCGTATCCGCCGTATCTGTCAATTTCCTTGATAAAATGAGTGATGGGATGAACATCATAATTATCGTTGCAGTAATGCGGCGGCGAACGTCGCTCATTTTTATCAAGGAAAATGACAGATGTAATGAAGCTGCAGTTGACATACGAACGTCACCTTTCCGGACCGAAGTGACAAATACAGAGAAACCAAAAGATAATGGGACATATAATAAAACAGAACCTCTAGTGTAAATTTCATTCAATAGCGTGACGGGCGCGTTCGCGTTTTCATTATGCCTTATTTTTGTATGGGATTTTGAACAGTGCGCCAAGCGGGACGTTTTGGAAACTCAAAATCTTTATACAAAATGACACTTAAGTAACCCAAAGGCGTACATCACGTCACGCTATCGAACGAAACTTACACTAAGGCTAGGGGTACAACTAACTAGTTGTTAACTAGAAGTAGTAGTCGTAGTAGTAGTGTTGCTAGTAGTTAACTAGTGATTTTAAGTATAAAATCTTGGTAAAACGAACACCAAACACCTCCATTCTCCACCCCCTTTATGAAAAGTTCGCCAAGTCCCATTCCTCAGGGCGCCTGTTATCAGTTGTCATACGGTCCGACGGAGTTACACTAAGTTTTTACACTAGTGCCGGAAAGCACGGTTTTCTGGCCTGTACGGTTACCATCAGTTTGTCACTGACATAAACGCCGTCGAGAACATAATTTACTTTGTATACATCCCGTTTGCACGAATATGCGAGTGCGAGCGAGATGTATAGAAAGTAAATTACGTTCTCGACGGCGTTTATGTCAGTGACAAACTGATGGTAACCGTACTGATGTAATAGACTCGCGGCACTCTATTACGAAAGTTTGCGATAGTTATCGGGTGCATGATAAATGCGGTTGGGACTGTGAAATGCGATAGGCGTTTTGAGAAAAGGTTTGAAAGCTTTGTGAGAAAATTGAGGTGTTTGCGATGGATTCTAAAAAAAGACCCGGGAGGCTGTTTCCGGTTTACAAATTGGTCCTTACGGGTATTTTTATTATTATTTAAATACTATTATTGTGGAAGTCTTATCAAATATTAGTTCCTTGTTTTGTTATAAGGATGTTTTCTAAGCCTTACCTACCTTACCGTACCTTAAGCACAAGCCTCCAGTAAGCTCAGTGGCTTATTGTGGGACTAATTTTTTATACTACGTCGGTGGCAAACAAGCATACAGCCCGCCTAATGGTAAGCAGTCTCCATAGACAAGGTAGAACTATTGATATTGATATTTATTCAGGGGTAATTTTACAGCATTACAGCTAGAGGCGCCAACGCGCTGTAAAATTAAATATGTTATATTAAAGCTAAAGTAATAAAATTATATCACGAATGTGACAATAATTAAGCTGTGTAAAATTATCCTATAAAATTATATTACATATTAATATTAAACTTGCACAGAAATATTTTGCTGGTACATTTTTATCTATTTTATGACATTAGGCCTCATATTAACTGACCTTGATTTTTACCAAAATTTCACAAAGAGGCTCAACAGGGCCGATGCAGTCGTCACGTCTGGGTCGTATTTCATGGCAGGAGTCTGATAGGGCGTTATTTACCGACGACAGACCGTCACGGTGACGAGGAACGGTAATGTACATGCTTAATAACAGGTGAAGAGAACTTTTATAAATGTAACGTTGCTTTATCAATGGGACGCGTCCTATGCCTGTATGATTGTCTGCATGTCCTTAAGTGAAGTAAAGCATAATATATCTTTTAAACCTGTGATGTGTACAATAAAGTGATTACTACTACTACTAATTTTACCAGGATGCCAATTCATTCAATATATGTTATTCATTTAAAATAAGTGTTCCATTCGCATTGTATATATTATTCATCTAAAATAAGTGTTCCGTGAACAAAGTTTTATACGGAACACTATAAAGGTGTGATAAACGCGCGTGTGATATTTCAGGAGATTCAATTTCCTATAGGTCATGAAGCCAACTTCAATTCACAAGATACTAAATTACAACATAAGTATTATGTCAAAATTACAAAATTAAAATATATTTTGTCATGAAATACATTTTGACAAATCAAACATTTTATTATCATTCGCCCGTGCGTCTCGCCCACGCGTCACGCGCGAATCATAATTAAACGACATGATGTAGATTTGATGTCATAATAACTTTCGAATTGCCGCCTAATTATATAACTAAAGTATATATTCTTCTTTTCATTTTAAAGAAGGAACGGGCATACCAAAATTGTCATGTAGTCTGCCATTCACATATCCCAGTCAACGTACAACGTAAACTTCCAAGTCTCATTATTTCTGTCAGTCCACATTCAAACCTGAAAGACCCAGTCAAAAAGCCTGCTAATTCTAGGAGAACATCCTATCTCACAATTTGCGATTTTCTTTGAATTTGCCAATGCTGCGAGCGCAAAGGGCCTGGCCTTACGCGCAAAAAAGAAAATCGGGTTCCTTTTTTCTTTCAAGCGCTTTTCAGGGCATGAAAGGGGTTGTAAATATTTTGAGCCGTGTGAATGGGATGTCAATGAGAGCTTGAGTATAGGGTGCGGTTTTCCATTTGGGACTTATGTGCGTTCGGGGGCCGGAAATTTATTGTTTATAAGCTTTGATAATAATTGAAGGGAATAATTAAGGGATTACTTATTAGTTAAGTTGACTTAAATACAATACAAATAATTAGAAATGATCATAATGTTACATAAAGTGCGTCACAAACATAGTGCTTCGCATATCTTGTTTCTAATGCACCTCAACAACTAATATAAACGGAGGTACAAATAATGGGAGTTTGGAATATGACAAATTATGGAGTATGGAAATTATGGGAGCAAGTATGGGAGAGCGACCGACCGTGTAATTCAGTTGCGCCTATAATTACGACCAGTACTCATGTAAATTAAAATTAGGTTTTAGGGATGTACTATGTATCACAGTATAAAATAGTGTTAAATACAACTTAGTTATACGGCTCGAATTGTAACAAATTTTACAAGTGAAATTGCACCTATGAGGTAGTGACCGAGTTGTTTTGGGAAATGCTTCAAAAGGCGGTATTTGTTTAGTATGTGCTGGTCCCTTTTGTCTCCTTTAGAGATAGCTTAAACTTTAACTGATGCAGTAATAACAACAATGGCGATAAAATCCATTCTATATCTCTCCTCTATAATAGGTGTAGGTAGAACATAAGGGTAACATTCCATTTCTGACCGCAGCTGCACTACTGGTACTGAACGCGCCGCTGTTACTGTCAATTTCCATAGTAAAATTGACAGTAGTGCAGCTGCGGTTGGAAATGGACTGTCACCTTTAATGTGTGTCGACACAAGAAAGATAATGTGCTCTAGTGTCGACCCCTGTGGAACACCGGCCGCATCTCGGCGTCTCCTTTAGAGATAGCTCAAAGCCAATTAGATGCGGCGACAAGCGCTGAAAGAGGCGGATAGTTGGCAGATCCTGTTATGAAACTCAATACAACCTGAGACGTAACATGTGAAGACTAATTACGAGAGTAGTTAATTAGGGTTTTAACTGCTAATGATAGTTGACTTTCTCAAACGCCTTTTGAGAGTCGGAAAATTATCACATTAACAAATAGGTTACTGAATTACTGAAAGGATGGTATTAAAATAACCTGAGACCTACAAAAAGCTTATTACGTCACACTTCAGGCACACGCCTACGTAGAGGAAGTGTAATTTTACACCGGGAGATGGTATCTGCTGAATAATGAACACTTTCCGCTGCCCCGCTTTATTGATTGCGTATAGTATTGCGCACAAAAGGTACGTTTTACACCGCCTATTCAGCATTGCAAATTTTATTCTAAAAATATTTCCGGCGTGTCCATGTCCAACCAATTATAATAAAACAAGGACATAAGGCGGGCTCAAAAATACAATAGTCAATTGTATTTTGCGAAAAGAGTATTTAATCTACATATAAACCATGATGCGTTCTAAAACCGCAAGTTACGGCAAGCATAAAGATAAGCTGTTTTGTTACAACAAATTCATTATGTAGTAGTCACATAAACTAGGTACTATATTATGTCACATGCCTATGAGTCGCCCTTTGTCATACTCGTAAGAATATGATTATAAATGACAAAGATCAATCAATTGAAACAAGTGTTAGTTATGTTTTATTTATTATTGGCTTTTAGGTCGTATTTCGAGCGTATTTTTGCTATAAGAAAAGCACTAAAACATCAACAAAATAAATAAACATATAAATGCTTTATGTCGCACGAACATTACCCACAAAAAAAAACAAACAAAAAAAAAACAGCTGGCTGTCACTCAGCATTGGATTTTCGTTTATATTTATAACTCTGTTCCTAGTAATGCCTTAAAATTTATCACACTCATATCAAAACAGTCATAAACCAGCGAAAAACCAGTCATACCTGCCAGCAAAGTTATGGCATACAGACTTTATTCGACGAGTGTAAAACATGATTGGGTGTCGAGGTAACCCACTTTTATAAATAGTTTTTTACAAAAACAATAGCAACGATTGATGTGTTCCCTTTAAAGGAATTCTAATATGAAGCAGTACACAGCTGATGCTTAAATGATGATGAAAGGTTGTATACCTACTTTAATAAATAATAATAAATATTACATATATAAGACAATTACACAGATCGACATAGTCCCACAGTAAGCTCAATAAAGCTAGTGTTGTGTGCACTAAACGACGATAGGTATATATAATATACATAATAATATAATATACATAATGCCACTTGTTCGCCACGGGTAATTTACTGCTGCCAGGCCTGTGGTCGTGTTTGCCGCTCCCGTATTGGCTTACATAGCCACGAAAAACATTGTCGCCCTACCTGACACTGTTTCAATAGTCTGTAATAGACTTTAAGGCCAATGATGATAATAATATATAAAAATTTAATAAATATAAAATAAAAAAATATATGTACCTACTTACATATACAAAAAAAGCATAAATAAATCAGGAACATGAACAAACATTTGTGATAAAAACACAAATATTCGTAAATGGACTTTAGAATTTGTGATTTGTTATCGTTTTATAACTTAATTGGATCCGTATTTTTTATAGTCCAGATTTTACGTTTCTAGGTTTTATTTGTGTAATCATAACAACTACCTATAAAAGGTGCATTCCATTTATTTTATTCGAGGTATTACTATAGTATATTTGCAAAGTCCCCGTCAGTGACTACCGAACCATTCGTTCATTGCTCAATCCATTCACTCGCTCATCCCATTCGTTTGTTTTTGGCAGTGTTTTTGGCGTTTGGAAAAATCTGTGAGATGACTGAATGAGTTTGTTGTTCCGTATGCTGCATGCGAAATAATGGAAAATATGCGTTATTGGCAAACCCCGTTATCAATGTGGCAGTGGCTGAATCGATTTTGGTGAATGATGTGGCAACCAGTTTATTTTTATGATATCACTTAGGCATGTTAAGTACATTTTAAAACTGGAAGAGACTTTTTTATAAAAACAAGCAACAACGGTTGCACTCCGGGAGTGCCGATAGAAGTGAAAACTCACCTCACTATGTAACCGACGCCCGGTAACACGATACATACGTTTTTCTACTCCAGCACTTAAATGTGTCAATTAAATGACTGACAGTGATATCTAAAGCAATGTCATTTGAATGATTTGTCTATAGGCTCATAAGATGACTGCTAGCAGTCATCTTATGAGTATAATACAACTGCTTTATTTTTTTTAAAGATACAAGTTCCGATCATCTTGATTGAAAGAGGTATGTTTTCATTTACAATAATAACTCTTTTTTTTTTTAAATAATAACTCAATTTTTTTTAAATAATAACTCTTTTTTTTTAATAATAACTCTTTTTTTTTAATAATAACTCTTTTTTTTTAATAATTTTTTTTTTTTTTTTTTTTTTTTTTTTTTTTTTTTTTTTTTTTTTTTTTTTTTTGCTGCTGCTGTCATAGAAAAAGTAATGTATGCAACAGCTCATAATTGGTTCTTAAAATTCTCGGGTCTTTTTTTACAAAACTCGACTACGTCTCGTTTTGTAACTTCGACCCTTGAATTTTAAGAACCCTTATTATATCACTGTTGCATAAACTACTATTAGCGGAGATATTCTATTTATTTATTATACATTATTATCATTCTCAAATAAGATCACACTTTTTCATTGACATGTTTATTTACATACTGCCATGACAACGTCAAATTATTTGAACATAAGTAAAGAGTCTTGAAAAGGAGTCCGCAACATAAATGTCAAATAATATTGAGTTTTTCTTTATTGATTTAAACGCCATTTAAATTATGAGTGGCCACCTTACGGGGCTTACGGTCACGTGATCGCCTTACGCTCCTTACGGTCACGTGATCGCCTTACGCTGTTTCGAGTTTATCATTTTTTCCCCACCTCAAAAAGTGCCCAGCGCCGCTAAAGAAGTTTTCACTTCAAAAACGTAGTCGCCTAATTTCAAATATTACCACCGCTGTGGCGTGGGTTCGGGACGTTAGCCGCGTATGCTAAAGACGCCGGTTCGATTCCGGCCTCGGCCACCGGAGGGCTTGGGTACTTTTTCCTTAGTTTAATGTGCGTATTTTAAGTTGTCAAATCTTGTTAAATATGCCAATCACGTCACACCGACAGCATCAAAATTATTATTTTAGTTAACAGAATGTTTAAAATCATAAAGAAAACAATATCTTATAATCTTCAATAAAAGAGATACACGTTACCGGAATCCTAAATATACCGTGAGGCGTATTCTGACAGTAATAACAGGTTATGATTTTGATCTGGCTTCGTTATGGATATAATCAGTGTCATCATTACAGGGATCGGATACCGGTATTTTTTGTACGGGAACGAAAACGGTATTTTTTCGTTCTTTGCTAATTATTTCATTTCTAATTGGGCAATCTAATAATACGAAGTCATTACCTAAACACACACCTGAGTCCTACATTTCGAGTATAAAATAATTCGAAAAATATGGTTATTAAGAAATTATTGCAAAAAACCGGTTCCGATCCCTGCGTCATTCAACCAGAAACGTTCACTTTTGACACTGACCGATCATATCCATAACAAATACAGATCAAATTCATAACCTTGTTTTTACAATCAGAATACGCATCCGTATCGGCGTGAAACTCAATTAAACCGCGTCCTGCCTCAACCGGTCAGCATCACGCACAAATTGGACGCTAACGACACGATAACGAGACGATTACGCGACGATCTTGCAAATTGCCAACCAACTGCATACGCATGAACCATGTGCGTGTATTTTACACAGATAATGGTCTTATGCTTAAAAATAATTATTGAAGTATGCAAAAGGAAAGCCATAACGTATATTAAGTATGAACATTTCATGTGTGCAAAAGAGACAGACTAAAAATGAAAGCACGTGCCCACTTTTGAGCTTCATAACGGCCCTAGCGGCCTAGCAGGCCAATTCAAAGTATTCAAACTTACATTGTGATTGTGACATCAAAGAGATATCTAAATAATGTCAGTCATGCGTGAATCTCGCTCGTGCTTGTCCGTACATGTATTGGCGCGAGCGAGATGCAACGGACGAACTGACATAATTTAGGTAAATTGCAATTGGTCTCCTCGTCTCGGAATAACTATTGTGGTCGCACTGCAACGTCGCGAATGTATCATACCGCATCCGTCATTACGCAGAAGGTGTGAACTCCGTTTATAGCGACACCTCCTAAGTGTCTTGTCTGCTGGAGCCGACAACCGGTTGATGGATCGGTTTATGCAAGAATACAGGACGCTATTAAGAATAAAAATAAATATTTTTTTATGACAATATTTTATTAGTTTATGTTATTTCCAGTAGGATCACTACTAATAACTATAATAGTCTACATGACTAATTTTCATTTATGGTATCAATCGATCGGGTTTGTTTTTAGGATCAAATGTCTATATGGGACCCATTGCATTAAAGTAACACAAAAGTCAGAAATTGTAGTCAAAGGCCGACAGTCGCACTTCATTCGCGAAACGCCCTATACAAAACGGCCAGGGGCCGTGACGTCATCGCCCACTTTGTAGTATGGACAAAACAAGAAAATTGCGTTTTTGTCGGTGAAATATTGCGTTTATGTATATAGTTGCTATACAATATTTTTTTGGATGAAATGTAAGGAATCGAATGGTACCCTTACTTTTATCGTTTTTGAAAGTTAAAAAAAAACTTAAATTTTGAAACTTTCAGGTCCTGTATTTTTGTAATTTTTCAATATTTTATTTGAATATCCACATTATTGTGATAAATTGCTCGTTTGCTATCTATTTTACTAGATTTTGTTATAAAATTCAACATGTGTCATCATCCCTATTATAAACATGTCATATGCGAAAAAAAAAGTGACCAAGGCCTCCGTGCCCAGGGCTGGAATTAAAATGAAATAGACATATTTTCGTGATTTTTATGATCCCGGCTTTTATGGATTTGGTTCGAGTCTGCCCTTGCAAACATAATATATGTTGTCTATTTTTCATATTAATTTTTCATGGCTATTGCTCTTGATTAAAACGTGAAAAAATCACAAACTCCTTATAAAACAAAGCCCCCCACCGCGTCTGTCTGTTGTGTGTATGTATGTTCGCGATAAACTCGAAAACTACTGAACCAATTTTCATGCGGTTTTCACCTATCAATAGAGTGATTCTTGAGGAAGGTTTAGGTGTTAAGGTTTTGTGTAACCCGTGCGAAGCCGGGGCGGGTCGCTATTTAAATATAAAACTAAAATTTTGCGTTAGTCTCTTAAAACTAAAAGCTAAACCTAATAGTGCCAAGTCTTAGCAAAAGGTCTGCAATGTCTGCATCCTAATCCTTTGAGCGGCTCCGAGTAGACTGGCAGACACTAGCCCGCATTTTAAATAACAAATTGAATTTTCTTGCAGTTGGGTGATTCGTTAGGAAAATTACAATTGTTTTATTTAAAAAAATATATATTTAGGCTAGGTATGTATGTTCGTGCCAAATCTTGTAAGCTAAATTATACCCACTTCCCATTTTTCGATTGAACTGAAATTTCACAAACACAATATAGGTACTTAAGTTGGGTGATAATGCAATATTATGGTACTATAGAGCTGATCAGTCCATACTTGAAGTCGCGCAAGATGTATGGATCGCGCGCGAGAACGCAACTCATGCTAGCAGGTCTGTGATAAACGACGCAACCTTATTATATTTGGGTTTGTTACAATTGTCGTGATGTATTAGTTTCCTGTTCAAAGAAAAGTACAATCAGTGATAAAAGATGGTGTCAAAAATAAATAAATTAACAAAAAAAAATGTATGTAAGTACCTACATAAATTTTAATAAAAATATGTAAAATCAATTTTTTTATTCGGTAGACTGAAATGACAGTTCATAGTATGAACATAAAATGTCATTTCATACTAAGAAATGTCATTTTAGTCTACCGAATTAAAAAATAGACTTTAGTCTATTTTTTAAAAAACCGTTGTGTTTCGGTTTGTTACAATTGTCTCGAACATCCAGTCAGCGATAAAAGCTTGTATTGAAAAAGAGCGTTCGACAAAAAAAAAACAAATTTTTTTTTAATAAAAATACCTGGTTTATTTTTTAAACAGCTCTCAGAAATTCAGAATGCCCCTCCGACAGCCATCTTAATTCGTGACCCGCTCCATTTGCATTTGATTTGTCCCGCGTCTGTTTACTTCTGTCTTCAGGCTGCTGCGGCAGTATTTACTTTAATTATTAAAGCATAAAGCCAGGAAATTAGAACGAAACAAAAAATGTGGTTGCCGCGCGGAACTTGCAGTTTGGTCTATGGTACGGTACCTACTAGCGAACATGGACGCAAAATTTGAACCCATCATAAAATGTACCTATGAAATTTTGAAAGTAGACAAGCTAAAGCTTCTTTGGCGCAGATATCCTATTTCACTTGGGGCCTCTTATACCATTCACTAAGCCGGGGTTAACCGGTTAAACCTGGAGTTACCATGGTTTTAGCAAATTTTTGACGTATCTTAAAGTTTGAATCAGGTCGTTAGAATGTCGCTTAAATTGTTGATTTTCCTCAGTGTTTTCCTCCTTTATTTCTGTGGAATTTCTGAAAATACATGAAATGAAGCTTTTCCCTTTTGAATAAGTAATGTTCATCTGCTTACAACATAATATCTTGTTACGAATTCCTTTAGTTGTCGTCTAAATACGACGCCTAAAATCCCTGCTAATATTATAAGTGTTTGTCTGTTACCTCTACGGCTACCAGCAGTTTGGCACTGACATAAACGCCATCAAAAACCGTAATTTACTTTCTATACATCTCGCTCGTACTCGCATATTAGTGCGAACGAGATGTTAAGAAAGTAAATTACGTTTTCGATAGCGTATATGTAGGGTTTGAGATCCGGATATCCGGAATATCCGGATATCCGTCAAATCTAAGATCCGGATCCAACGTCTCATAGGATCCGGATATTTCGGATCTCACGGATCCGTTAAATATTGTCACGGTCGCGTTATTGGTACGCGATACCGTCATAAAATAAACACAAATATTGCTTAAACTAAACAGTAGTAACAGTAACAGTATTAAAACGAGCTACCTGCATGCCTCCTGACTGGAATAAGGGTAAATATTTGTATGTTTTAAAGTAATTGTTATCAGGTTTTCGCTCAGTCGCCTTTGGGTCGTCTACCTGGAACATCATTAGTGCTTGTGCGTGTTGTTATCAGTGACTTTTTTGTGTTATCGTGTCGGTTCCCAGTCTTCTGTTAACATAAATAACATGTGCTTGATGTGCTGCTGAGTAACTAATATTGATATTTTTTTCTCGTTATTAAGAAGCTGTAGCCCAAATTTCTTAATTTCCCGAAACTTTTGTAGTAATTTTACATTATTTTGCAGTAATTAACTGGATTTATATATACCTATAATGGAAGATTGTTGTAATGGGGACTGAATAAATAAGAATAAGAATAAGAATAAGAATAAGAATTCGTTTATTCATGGCAAACTAAACTACATTCAATACAAACGTATTACAAAAAGTATATTTTAAACAACAGAAATTATAGTTTGCCACGAAATGGTCTCGCCTCAGCATAATGCTAACCCGAAAGTCAGCGCTGGTCTTCCGGCGAGACCATTTGTGTTAGATACTTTTTCATGAGTTAGATACTTTTTCTAAGCCATTTTTCTCAGTCGAACGACGGAAGGTATAGCTATTTTACCAAGGTAAAGGAAGTACGTTTTTTAATAGTATACATTATATCACCACACCGGTATAAAATAATAAAAGTACATACATGTAACTTTTTCTCCATTTTCTATTTTGTGAGCTTATAATGGAAAATTTAAGAAAAAACGCCGAAGTTAAAGCGGTGTTTTTAGGCACCTTTAGAATTAATTCTTCTGAGCAGATATATAGAAATAAATTTGCTTTAATTACTTCATTTTTGGCGTTTTCGGTTACAAATCGACTACGGCCTCCTAAAAAAAAATGCATAATATTATTAATAGGAATACCTAATTAAGACTACACTGAATATCTTATTATACATATTTATATCGTTTTGAGATAATAATAATAATTATTAATAATTGTAATTAACTAAAATATGAACATTTTACATTTTACTAGCTGTTCCTTGTATATTAGTTGTAAATTTCGTCACCTTTCTTGATACAGATCCGTATTATCCGAATTATCCGGATATCCGGATCCGTCAAATTTTAATATCCGAAAAATTGACGGATCTTGCAAACCCTACGTATATGTCAGTTCTGACACTGTCAGTGACTCATGGTACGGGCTCTCTACTCTCTTAAACGCTGTACCAATTTAGATAAAGTTTCGTACTTCCAAGTTATGCTCTGTTTTTTTGTCTGATTATACCTCTTTTACATCAAAAATATAATATCTAGGTAATCTGCTTTCTAAAATATTGGATATATCTCCTATATCCTCTTACTCATAACGGCCTGCTTAAAAAACATAATCCTGCCATAAAAACTGTCATAATATAAAAACATTCAATATCTTCCGATATTTATCGCCCTCTCAATCCATTAGCTGGCGGCATCCGGTTTCCGGTGGAAAAACCGGAAATGCTGGTCACAGATCACTTACTAGATAGAGCCATGAAAAACCGCGGTCACCTACCCCTGTATAGTTCGTAGCTTTCTAATAGAGCCCGACGGCTAATCCTATTGTCTATTGTTAAGTAAAACCGCACGTGCGACTTACCTGCAAAAAAGGGTCTTAATTATTCTATTTGGCACCTGAGGGCGGGCTAGTCCAACGCTCATAAAACCAGTGTAGCTCTGCGCTCTCCGATAACGCGCCTTTGTTACGCATCTCGATGGCACATTTTAGACTGGTTCTGTAGCGTTCGACTCGCCGGCACTCAGTAACCGAAGTACTGAGTGGCGGCGAGTTGAACGGACCACACACATCGTAAGAAAATATTTACCCTTTAGTTCATTTTGAATCTTATTGCAAGTACCATAGGAGTTGTAATTCAATTACCTAGGTAAAATGAACGAACGATTTTTTATGCAGGTGGTTGTGGCACGTGGCACGAGCGGTTTTACTTAACAATAGACAAAAGATTACCCGTCGGGCTCTATTAGAAAGCTACGAACTATAACACACTCGACGATTGGCATGGGAAGTAGCGAGGAAATCAGGCAGAGACGTAGTGTTGCTACATTACTCGTCAATCTGCTTTGCTTCGCATCAGCTCTCGTTTCGGAGGCCAAACTGAGTGAATGACTGAGTCAAAATAGTTAGTGTTAGAGACGGTAATGCCGTACTGCCGTGGACGTACTTACTAAAAATGCACGCTGACGCAGTTTCTAATACATCCATCACGTTGCACAGGCAAATAACCCAGTGCGGTGCGATTAAATGCGCGAGTAGAGCAGTGTGTGACCAAAGAGAGAGAGAGAGAGAGAGAGAAAGAGAGAGAGGGCAACATTGCGGCAGCGTGAGGAGTATAATGTGGCGGGCGTAATACAGAAACGGGTCAATGGTGAATACCTGTTTGCAAAATCCTCGCTAACTTCGTATAAGGGCAATTTGAAATAAAATTTTGTTTCAATTAACTTAATAAAGGTATATTAATTGGATTGTGAACGCAGAGTCTGTAGGAGGTAGTCTGCGAAACACATGTTGGGCCCTTGACACCCGATATGGCATCGAAAACCGGGTGTCTGGTTAAAAGGTTCCACGAACAAAGTGGTAGAGAGGATGTTTTTTTTAACTGATAAATTCTTGGTTGATATAGTCTGTCAAATGACTGTCTCATTTCAAACATAGACAGAGAGCATCACACTATCTCCGTCTTACACTAGTACTAGCACCCAAAAGAAAAGGATGAGTATAGTTTTTTGTTCTTATTTACTGACAAATTTGGTTTGACCAACTATAGATGGAATTTATCCGTGCAGTGCCGCCCTTGCGCGTTATTCACTACGCGTACGACTGGTGCTGCCCTCATTGTGTGGACTTTTCTACGTTTAATCTTATGGAGTAAAATTAGTTCAAACGGCTGCCACTATTACTTAAAAGTTACATTTCTAAATAAATTGATGTGTTAAGGATGACTCACGTTAGACCGGGCCGTGTCAGGGCCGGAGCTTCCGGCGCTTACTTTTTAATGACAGATGACAGGTGATCACGTGATGCTTTCCATAGAAACGAAGCTCCGGAAGCTCCGGCCCGGACATGGCCCGGTCTAACGTAAGGTAATCCTGTAAGCTTCGAAAAAGTGGCTACAAACATATGACGTGACAGCTACTTCATATAATAAGTGTTTTTTGAACAAAGTTTTGTACGGAACCCTAAAAATTAACTCTTATAAAGACCAAGACCATCGTTGCTTGCATTGCTTGGAGATGTTGCGGCTGTGTGCCGTGAATGTCTGAGTGTGAGGCCTGAGTGGACGCTCCAGTTGGGCGTGCAGCGGGGCGGGGCGTGCGTCGTGCATGTTAAACAAATGCAAGCGTATAGTAGCGGCCTTAGTGCACGCTGCTCAAATTACTTGTGAGCCCGACGCCACGCTGCACGCCCCGCCGAACGCTCCGCTTCGAGCGTCCACTCAGGCCTTACAATAAGTGTAAGGCCTGAGTGGACGCTCGAGTTGGGCGTGCAGCGGGGCGGGGCGAGCGGCGTGCATGTTAAACAAATACAAGCGTATAGGAGCGGCCTTAGTGCACGCTGCTCAAATCACTTGTGAGCCCGACGCCACGCTGCACGCCCCGCCGAACGCTCCGCTCCGAGCGTCCACTCAGGCCTTACACTAAGCTTCTGCGGGTTGATGGATGACAGGCTGTCCAGCACTTATGTTTAATGTCACCTACATTTATTGTCTCGTTATATGTTTCATGTGTTTGCATACTGTGTATTTCGCAATGTTTCAATTTCTCGGTGTATTGGCTTGTCTGTAATGCCGTGTAAATTGTTAAATAAATAAATAAATTTGACACGAGAGGTACACGTAGGTTATCCAATAGGTTAGGTACACAAAGACACGTGTAACTTATATAGCTTGTACCTAACATTCTGGAACTTAGGCATCATTATAATTTACGCACGAGCAGTCACAGACGTGTAAGTAACCTTTGATAAAACAACTTCTCTTTCTACGAGCATCATTAGCATACAGGGTTGCCATATGTCAGGATTTCCCCTAAAATATCAGGGTTTTGGTCCTTTATAAGGATTGCCGGGGACTTGGTGAGTTATAGTATTTTTATTTTAAAATTTAAATTAGACAAGGTCCATACTCGTATTAAGCCAATTTTACAGCTAAACTCACCTATTTTTAGTCACTCGCGCGACATGTTTCGGAGAGCCTAACTAACCTTATAGATAGAGTATACATGTTAGTTTGATAAACTTAAAACTAAACACTATTTTGGCGACAGAACACGCTGGCAGTTTGCCTCGGAACCTCCGAACGACATCCTTCGGCCAGAAGTCGGTGAATACAGTGTGGTGGTAAATAGTTGACGATATTGCTTTCTTTGGCAAATTCGAGATGCGGAGGTCAAAGTTAAGAGAACATTAATTGAGCTATTTATTTATTTAACCTTTATTGGACAAAAGAAATAACCCTTCAGCACAAAAGGCAGACTTAATGCCATAAGGCATTCTCTTCCAGTCAGCCTAAAGGCTAAACAGGAAGTTTTTGTCTGGGAGAAATAACTGTTCTAGAAATATCAGAATTTTTAGTGTAATAATGTCCAGACTCTTGTCAGGATATCCAAAATTTTCATATGACAACCCTATTAACATACACGACTACATTCAATTCACTCAGTTTTATCAAACAATTCAACAATTACTCATTTATATCTTTGCATAAGGCATATACGGCGTTATGTCATTGACCACAACTGTGATCATTTGATCAACCAACTTTTGATACAACAATGTCATATCTAATCGCATTCTTAAAAGGCACATAAGCCGTTATATCATTACTTGTTCTAAGTGTAACCAACCATCTTATTTTTAGTTTGACAAGGGCTTATCTAACTTAGTAAGTAATAGGCACATACGACTTTACGCCGCTGAGGGGGCAAGTGTGATCGAACAATTGATAAGTGCCGTAAGTTGGAGTTTGGGGAGACATGTGGACGCACGTACAAATACCGCTCTTAACTTGTGTGCGAAGGTGGCATACGCGATCACCGTCTTGTATAGATGGGATGTCGTGGATTGGCTAGTTTTTGTGCTGACAATTTTTTTAATTGACTGGTAGTTCGTCAAAGGTTGCGTTTGTAATGTTAAAGTTATTGATCACTGAATCGATTTTATGGTCCGTGTGCTAGAAATAACAGTAATAACCTACTAAGATAAACTATTTACAAACTAACACGAAGACTAAGCAAGTGACGACTAAGTCAAATATTTAGATGTAGGTACTTATGTTTATATCTATGATTGTCTGTAAGAGACCGTTGTTTAGGTATAAGACCTACACAACAGCGATCTTATATCTGAATATCCTTTAAAATTGAATCAGCTATTTGACTATACTTTGTTGTTATTCTGTTCCGTCAGCCAGGACACAATAGTAGCACAGTTCTGTTTGTTAGAAGAACTTTGTTTCACGTTAATATTGTCATGCTTGGTAGATGGCTCACAGTGGGCTTATAACTACCGTAAAGAACTTATAACTACCACAAAAATGCAAAAATGCATGTTTGATTTAAAGAGTGACCCAGCCAACCGTAACCACGGCAAGGAGTAACAAGGAAAAGTTTATTCAATCCGTTATTTTGATTGGTATCATTAATTAATTCATTAATTCATTCATTCATCATAATTAATTAATGCGTTATTGTAAATATTTAAATAGATTACTTAGAAAAAGACCCTGACAAATATACCTAATATTTAGTTAAACGAATTCTTTGCAAGCGAACTCGCAGGCAAATGGACAATTTTAAATGAAAGCCCGAGCCAATTCACAACGGTGTGACTATACGTGCTCCAGGTCAGTAGGTGCCGATATATTACACGAAGAACTCCAGTTATATCACTCTTGGATAGAATTGTGACAGTAAGGGAACTTTCAGGGCATATTCTTACCGCTTACCAAGTAATTGCTTCAGACCAGTGTTGGCCGAAACGTTAATGCAATTGAAAATGTTGGCCATTAACCCCTCATTTCCCACGATATGACGTCACCCATAAGCGTTCTGACGCAAATTCGAGCCCTTGGGAGCTGACAGGTTAACCATTATAAATTGAACTCTAAACTGTAATCGTCCGTTACGGTTTAAGGTCCAATTTATAATGGTTAATGGCCAACATTTTCAATTGCATTAACGTTTCGGCCCGAAACCCCCCATATAGTAAATTTCATCGAAATCGTTAGAGCCGTTTCCGAGCTCCCCGAAATAAATAGGTACATGTATATTTAAGTCTGTGGGTACATGACACCGTAAGATTGTGAAGCCGTTAGTTTACAAAATCTAACGTAGGTTAGGTTAGTTTATAATCTCCCTACAGTCAGTTTATAATTTAACTAGCGAGATTATAAACTAACGAGTGTTTACAATTTTACAGTGACATATATAAATAAATATATAATAAATAAATAAATAAACAAGAATTGCTCGTTTGAAGGTATTAGATTAGATTATCATCATACTTATCAGCCGAAAGACGTTTTTTGCTTTCAAAAAATATATTTTGCTAGTAGGCAGGCCTAAAGGGCGCTTTTACTAGTTAATTAAACAAAGGTACCTGTAAATCGTCAAGTGGCAAGCAAAACTCACTAATTACATACTAAAAAATATATAAACAAAAATCAACCTTCTTCTGGTACTAATATGGTTCACTATGGGTATGAGCTTGCGGAGGTAATTAGTGAGTTTACCACCACTCACTCACTTTTTTTGTCATTTGACAAAATGTGAAATTATATAGACGTAGTTTTGCAAACGGGGTTTTGAAATATTAGTGTTAGAAATGTAAAAAATGTTTTTAACCAATAACAGTGTGACTACCATTCGGTTTGGAATAAACCCTATCGAGAACGTAACTTACTTTCTATACATTTCGCTCGCACTACTCGCATTTAGCCTACGTAATTTAAATTAAATTAAAAATTACGTAGACGTTAGCGTACGAGTAAGTATATACTTAGACACTGTCAGTGACTCATGGTACGGGCTCTGGATACGAGTATCTTGATTGGTTTTAGATAATCTTACTAGCGGTTCAAAATGTGTAATTTTTGATATTCAAGGTTGAAATGTCTTCAGACAAGATTTTTTTTCGTGGTGTCTTGCTTGACCAGATCATGGGCCGACTTTGTCCAGAAACTTTTTTGTCGTAGAACTCGTAGACGTTTTAAACTTCAGTTAACACTTTATAATTTTTTACCATTTAAACTCATTTCCGCATTTGCTTGGTACGGATGGGAATATCATCACAGAATTACCATCGAAGAGCATGCGATAAGGGCGTAAGTGATAAATATCACAAGGGCGTATGATATAAATATCGAAAGGGCGCATGTGATATATCGAAAGGTCGACTCTGAAATAGACGTTAGATTTATTATGAGTAAGTTTGTTGGATATATTGTGTGAAAGTTTTCGTAGTCGATTACTTTTTGGGTCATAATTTCTCACTTTTGCGGACATATTTCTGACGACTGTTACATCTTTGTATTAAATTCAGTTTTGGAGAAGATATTTTAATGAATAGTTCTTAATAAATACTTCCTTAATTTATTAAGAACTATTCATTAAAATAGACACATAAAAGTATGTCGCCTAAAATACTATTAGAATATTGATATAGATTTACGTACACGTAAAACCTTCGTAGTTTTAAAATGGAAAATTTCATTTGTGTGACATTCATTCGGTTCACTGATTTAAACTTACCCTGGGTTAGTGAATGGTGCAGGTGGCCCTTAGTAAACTTCGGAATGTAAAATTAATCCTCGCATAGAGGAACTTCCTAAACAACTTAGTAACTGTCCGAAATCCGTAATAACCTGAAGCGACAATTCTGAATGTAAACTAGAAAAACTACGAGTCCCAACTACCCCTTACTCAGTTATAAACTTTTGGGCTCCATAAAACTAGGGGCAGTTAATCAAATACACAGTTTTGGGTCCGCCCTCGTAATCGAGTAGAGCCTTTGTGATAATGTGAGAGTAGGTAATGTAGACCGGACAGTGGAAACTAATCTACATTATTAATGTTTTAGTTTTGTTTTAGACTTTAGGGTATACATTTTTTTAGAGCTGTCCGTTGTTTCAAAAATAGTGCGTTAAATAATTGATATAGTAAAGGCGCCCGTATTAGGGTAACATTCCATTTCTGACCGCAGCTGCACTACTGGTACTGAAGGCGTCGCTGTTTCTGTCAATTGCCATAGTAAAATTGACAGTAGTGCAGCTGCGGTCAGAAATGGACTGCCACCTTTACTACAAGGTCACAGCAGTAATGCAGCTGCAGTTCTTGTCATCCGAACGTCATCTAAAGGTGACGGTAATATAGGCCAACAACACATCCCTGTCCAAGTCAACAAAAAATCCCAATCCCAACAACTGGATGACTGGCGCCTATTTTTCGTGATGGGGGTAGACTAGTCCAATTAGACCAACTCAAGGAATCCTATCACACCCTGTATTACTGAGTAGGGCCTCAGGGGGATCTCTGGAACACCCGAGAAGTTTTGCGCTGTATGGACCCACTCCGCTGCTTTCAAACACCAAATGAGAGGCCGTCTCTTCGCCTCGGCATAAGGGTAAAATATGTTTGTAAATAAAATAGTCCGTGACCTCATGTTATGATACTGGTAACCACCTTGCCGAGTTGAACTAGCGATTTTGTGAGTCTTCCGTTAATGCCAGTTTCCCATCTGTATAGTTGTTATTCTTCATCTAATACCAACAAAAACACGTCTCAACGGCACAGTCCTAATTATGTATGTTGTTCGTTGTTACATTTGTCGTGTCTTAGGAGAGTTGTGACCATTGTTTAGGATAGCTATTATAATGAGTCTAATTCTATTTTAGTTTAAACTTATTATTTTAGTTTAAATTTGGTCTCTTTCTGAAATCAACCTCAAACAGAATGCCCCATAGATTTTTTTTTCTGCGACAAAAATTCCTTCTACTTTTTCCTAATCAGAACGCTTTACCGAATATGGTCTTAAAGGGATCCCCTATATTTTTGTTACCCCTTGTCGTATATTCTCACCAGAAGATGGCGTTGTTATTATTTTATTCGACAGCCCTAACGAAATCTGGAAGGTACCCATTAAGGCACTTGTAATTTAACTGTCAATTTGCCATATTCGTAAGAGCGTAGAATGCAAATGGCCTTTCAATAGCGTCGTATTAAATTCAAATTTGACGTCATTTTACGAAACGATATTACAAAGGCACTTTCTAATTTTGAACCTTAGCTCTTTAGCATATGAGTTACATTAGCTTGGAGTGTTATGATAAAATAACAGTGAAACGCAACGATTTTGAAGATAATTGTAGCGTACCCCAGTTATCACGTCTGTACGCGCTACTTATTTTATTCGGGCATAAGATACTTAGGTTTTCCTGTCGCTTAGGCCTGTATTCTAATAAGCTAGTAATGTACTCGCCAATCTTGTAAGTTGGCAGGACATTTATATCGCAAGTAAACGACCAATTATTATCGTATAGGTATTTATTAATTCGAAGAAGTTTGATCATGATGTATGGATAAAAGTGTTGTTTATTGGGTTTTTAATGTTTTTGTATATTGCAATTTGCAGGTAGTTTTATTACTTATTACACTTGCATGATAACATGGTTTTAATTATGTATGTGAGCTTGAAGACCGTGATGGATGGCGCAAGCGTATATTCAAGAGAGGGGAGCAGAATATGCGACCAAGCCTGGATTAATGCGTTAGATAGCAGAAGATGTCGCAGAAAGCAAACCGGGACTGGAACCTCAGGTGGCATGAGCTTTCTCTGCCAAAAATGTGAGAGGCCTTGCTCTTGCATCGGCCTCCACAGTCACCAAACCCGTTGTCTAAACAGCAATGCATAAATCGTCTGCAATAGACTCAAATGCCTGTGATGAGCTTATAACATTTTATCAATTGGATATTTTATATTTTATGAAATGCGAATTAAGAACTTAAAGTTAAACCAGTGTGTGGAGACGCCGTACTACAGAATACGTGTGGTATTTAATCGCATTAAAATTATTATACGAGCGACGAGCGCCACTTGCGAAAACTATTTACATTTTAATACATCGCTCCTTGATCGCTATAAATAATATAAAATTAATACCTTCTCTTGTTAAGGGTTTGCTGCAATACAGGGTCCCTAGGTTCTGAAGAATTTGTGTTGGTTGTGTATACAGCAAAGTTGAGTAGTTTGTTATTATTGTCACCGGTCAAAAAGAATTTGAATTTGTGTTGGTTGTGTATACGACAATAGTAAAGTAGTTTGTTATTATCATCGGTCAAAAACAGGCCGATTTTAATTTTGTTATAGATTGTTGTGAAAACTTTCAATATTAAATTAAAAAAAACGGACAAGTGCGAGTCGGACTCGCCCACCGAGGGACACTTTTTAGTAGGTAATTGTTGTTATAGCGGCAATAGAATTACATAATGTGTGAAAGTTTCAACTGTCTAGTACCGCTGTTCACGAGATACAGCCCGGTGACAGACAGACAGACGGATAGGTCGGATAGTGTGGAGTCTTAGAAATAGGGTTCTGTTTTTACCCTTTGGGTACGGAACCCTAAAAATGTTATATTATTGCTCAACACACAGTGCCCTTACCATAACCCCAATTTGAACGCTGTACCCCCAGTCAGAGAATAAATACACCAAAATAGTCTAAACCCAACAAAATGTTGAGCATTGTTTTGTTAAATCGACAGCGCCTTAAACAAGCGGGGCGTGGACGTCGTGACATCGGAATAATGAATATCGCGAATTTATTGAGAGACAAATTTATCTTGGCGTGCATCGAGACGTGGGTGGGCCGCCCTTAACAGCGATGGGGCGAGAAGCGATCGAGTTGGTTTCTTTAGGTTAGAGTCCTTACGCGCTGTTATCATACAGAACGGCCACGCACCGCCCCGCCCCGACTCGCATTACCTCGCCCCGCGACTGGCCGCGACATGAATCTAGCGGTCTTCTGGCGTAAAGCGTAAAGCTTCAGTAAAGCGACTTACCCACACATACACAATGACGCGTGTACTTTGGGTACGGAACCCTAAAAATGTTATATTATTGCTCAACACACAGTGCCCTTACCATAACCCCAATTTGAACGCTGTACCCCCAGTCAGAGAATAAATACACCAAAATAGTCTAAACCCAACAAAATGTTGAGCATTGTTTTGTTAAATCGACAGCGCCTTAAACAAGCGGGGCGTGGACGTCGTGACATCGGAATAATGAATATCGCGAATTTATTGAGAGACAAATTTATCTTGGCGTGCATCGAGACGTGGGTGGGCCGCCCTTAACAGCGATGGGGCGAGAAGCGATCGAGTTGGTTTCTTTAGGTTAGAGTCCTTACGCGCTGTTATCATACAGAACGGCCACGCACCGCCCCGCCCCGACTCGCATTACCTCGCCCCGCGACTGGCCGCGACATGAATCTAGCGGTCTTCTGGCGTAAAGCGTAAAGCTTCAGTAAAGCGACTTACCCACACATACACAATGACGCGTGTACTTTGGGTACGGAACCCTAAAAATGTTATATTATTGCTCAACACACAGTGCCCTTACCATAACCCCAATTTGAACGCTGTACCCCCAGTCAGAGAATAAATACACCAAAATAGTCTAAACCCAACAAAATGTTGAGCATTGTTTTGTTAAATCGACAGCGCCTTAAACAAGCGGGGCGTGGACGTCGTGACATCGGAATAATGAATATCGCGAATTTATTGAGAGACAAATTTATCTTGGCGTGCATCGAGACGTGGGTGGGCCGCCCTTAACAGCGATGGGGCGAGAAGCGATCGAGTTGGTTTCTTTAGGTTAGAGTCCTTACGCGCTGTTATCATACAGAACGGCCACGCACCGCCCCGCCCCGACTCGCATTACCTCGCCCCGCGACTGGCCGCGACATGAATCTAGCGGTCTTCTGGCGTAAAGCGTAAAGCTTCAGTAAAGCGACTTACCCACACATACACAATGACGCGTGTACAGATGTGCCGCGCACTCATATAAACGCAAATGATTTTTGATGTATGGCGTGTCCGCCCTGTGCCGTGTGCTGTGTCGTGGCCAGGCCGTTAAGGTACCGTTCGAATCGCTGTTGCTGCCCGAATTTTTGATAATTAGTTAAGGTGACAGTCCATTTCCAAACGCAGCTGCACTACTGTTCATTTTACTATGGAAATTGACAGTAACAGCGACGCGTTCAGTACCAGTAGTGCAGCTGCGGTCAGAAATGGAATGTTACCCTTGGTTAGCAATACTGCAGCAGAAAGGCTGATGTAGTCTGAATTCGAACGGTACCTTTACTGAAGATCTTTACTTTATAGTCGGGAGGCCTATCAAGATAGTAACTTCTTATGCCGGGGCACACTAACGGGAAACAACTTCGACTATCGCGATAATGGACACTTCATACGGCCACACTGGGATTATCGCTATAGGTAATTAACGGCGTTTCCCGTTAGTGTGCAGGCATTAAGAAACGATTCTGGGCATAGATGTAAGCAAAATGAGGTAGATATGGTACCAGGCGCACGATCGTGAGCCATTAAATATAGGAACCTATATTTAGTTAGTCGTATGGGTGACGCCAACCTGTCAAGTTGTCAAAATCGTTGGATCAAATTTTAGTTTTGTCAACTATATGAACGTCACACGTCGACATAAATAAAAGGTCATTGACTCTGGGTATGATCTGTCACCTGTCAAAAGTAACATTTCTTCAACCAGAAATGACATTGTTGAAATTTTCCATCTTAAAACCTTATACTAGAAAATCACCACAATACAACCTTCTTTAAGTGTCTAAGATACGTGGTAGACCTATGGTTTCCTTTTTAATGTAACGGAGATGGGCATGTGATGAGAGAGCATGTGCGGTTATCAACCAATAGCACTGATTATTGTCTTCTCCAGTCTACTGGATTACAATCAATGCTACCTATTGGTTGATTCCCGCACATCACCTCACATCTGCGATTATCTTTGCCTCAGTGAAAACGCTGCCTATAAGATAACCAGGCCCAAGATTGATCAAATTTTCAGAAAAGAGCAGATTCAAACATCAAACATCAAACATCAACATTTATTCAGCAAATAGGCCACAAGGGCACTTTTACACGTCAACATGGAATTTACATACAGCAAAAAAAAACACATCTACAATTATAAAATACAACTTTCTAAGCCGCAAATATAAAATCAAACTAAATTTTTTTATAGTGTCACAATGCTGGACAAAGGCCTCTCCCCTTGATCTCCTCAATCAATCAATCAATCGTTTATTGCACCATGGTAAAAACAAGGGTTGTCACAACTCCCGTTGTTGTGCTTTTTTCAAAAAAGAATACAACAGATAATATTTACTACAAAAATACTTGGTAGTGGTAAATCTATGTAAAACGGTAGAATGCGGGCACGATTCCCGGACCAATATCGTAAGCCTTTGTGTTATTTTTGTAAGCGACAGATAAATTCTGCGGGAGTTCTTATCTGTGGAATTAATGCCCCATTTATTCATACAATATTTATGCCGTTAAGTGGCTGGGGAATTATGCTGGAGCTCGTTTAATTGTGGATATTAGGAAAGGAAAGGGCGTGTGAGGGATATGAATAAGAATAAAACAGCAGTTTTAGAAATAGCGTAGGTATATTAATTTCAGTATAATCGAATTAAGGCGCTAGACGCCGTTTTTGGCCGAAATCTAATATATCTTCTTAACGGTTCAACAAAAAAATATGAAAAAAATATATATGATTTTACGTTTTATGTACAACATTTCCAACGTTTGACTTGTTCCCTATGACTTATAGTTTTTCCAAAAAAGGAACATTACGACAGGCCGTTTTGCGACTAACTTTGCCTATTTCTAGTAAACGGTTTATTCGATTAAAGTTATTTTTAAACCAGAATAATTGTTTTAACAGATACTACAAATGCAACGTAGAATAATGTTAATAAATAATTTTTTTTTTTTTTAATCGAATATTTTTCAACATTTTGTGCGTATGTAGCTCGAAAAAGGCGTGGCCGGCAGTCGTGTGCTAGCTTTGAGACAAGGAGGCTGTGTCGCTCGTCGCTCCGTGCCTTCCTTGTATTCTGCATGCTTGTTCTGAGCCGAGGTGCAATAAAATTGGAGTTATTGTGACCAAAGATTAAATAACTGCAGAATGTTGATTTGGTTGTGACGCGCTTTAGCGCGCGCAACACGGTGTTTCGCAGCCTATTATTACGAACGTAATGATAATATTTCCACTTATGTTTGAGAAAGCTTCATTTGAAATATATAAAAAATGTTTTCGAACATGCGCCGACATATTGCCATTAAAATTTAACGTTATTAATAAAGTTCAATTTCTAAAAAAAATTGATCAACATTGGCAATTTATGTTGTAGGTAGGTATATACTATATAGTTTGATTCAGAAACCATTACATTTTTAGGATTGTTACCCATTAAAATGATGTTAGTTTATTAAGTAAATCTGGGGGCACGGCAGTGCCCCCGCCAAGTCGAGCAAAAAAAGAGGCCGTACCATCCTTTTCTCGAAGCGATTCAGGCCATTTTCGACGTCCTGTAATTTTGTGCTGGCTGAAGCTAAAACCCTGAATTTTCAGTAATATATAGGGCTAAACATGCTTAAGATATATTCTTAAAAAACATTCAATTTGAACTAGTAGTTTAAGAATTATTGTACGTCAAAGTTCCTTATTTTCGACACTGACACACTCATTCACTCACTCACTCACCTACGATCATCATAATTCTAAGGTACTTCTAGTATATCCACAAGTTTCAAATTTTAAATATAAGTAGTTTTTAAATTTAATTTTAAAACCTAAAAATATTGCAATATCAGTCACGTTTTAAAGATCTAAGAACTGCATAAGTAAGTTTGTAATCCCATATAAATATTTGCTATTACAAAGTTACTGTTGCAGTTCCTACAAATAGTAGGTAGTAAAGTAAAGGTACACTACGATGTACGATGTGAGTATGAATGAAGATGTGTTTCTTTATGATATGTGTAGACATAGTATGAGTACCCGAAAAGAAGGACTGTCTACAAAAAGAGATGAGATCCCATCAAAAACATTACATGTAAAAAGGTGCAAGTCTCGCAACGCTTCTACTACAAAAAAGTTTTGAGATGTAATGTGAAACCAAGTCGGTTATTTTAATCAGTGCCAGGGGATGTTAAAACTGTATCAAATATATATCTTTAATTTGTAATACATATAATGACTTGGCAATCGCACGGCTGCAAACAAAAGGTTAGTTAATACGAGTATAGCGCCAACTGCACGCCTCTGGGCTGTATCTTATTCTTTGAACCTCGTGGCGGTGCAGCGATACAAAATTCACGTACGATCGCAGCGAGCGGGGTAAGCGGGTGGTGCGGGTACAGAGCGCTTAGCTCCGCCCTGACGCTCAAGGGCATTGGGCCTTCCAATCGTCTTAAAACGAACACTAAGCTAATTTTACGGTTTAACACACAAACGACCGTACGCGGCGCGCGGCTATCGTGAACGCTACTCACGCAGTCACGCACTGTTTGTGCTTGAAAATAGAGACCTAGGCTCTCTAAAACATGTCGCGCGAGTAATTAAAAGTGTGACTTAAACTATAAAAGTTTATAATACATAAAACTTGAGGACATGTTCTTATTGCCTGGATCGAAATTTTAGATTATCGATTGCCCATCCATTATTTTACTCAAATTAAATGCGCTACAATAGCAAAACCAACTTAAAACAAAATCCCAAAATACCCTGCAAAATTATTGTCATTATTATCCACCCCTCTTATACAGCGCTTATAGAGCATTAATAAAGCTAATCAGAGAATGTGCCAGATGGCCCTGGGGCACATTAGGGCCATTTTACAATAATTTCAATTCACTAATTGAGGCAACGTAATCAGCAGATTGGATAATTATATAATTTTTAGTATCTGATAAGGGTCGGCCATTATTCGCTGTTTATGGGCCAAGCGGTAAGCGGGAGCGATTTTTTAGTTCAGTTTTATAATAGTGCTTAATTATAATTGTAATCAAGCATTGATTGCAGTTATAGGTGTCAATGATATTGAAAATATGAAAAACGTGGTATTTACCATTTATATTTGTTTATGTTTATAGTAGTTCCCAATACTTCGACACATTGGCACAGAAAATGCTATCTTCTCAGAGTATACCATGATAGATTTAAATCGTATACGGTTTGGTGGTTTAAGAGAAAGAAAATAAACACTTGGATATAATATATGTAAAATTAATGGCGATTTCAATTAGCATTATCACGACAGCTACAGCCACTATCATAAATATCTTCGAAATCCAGTACCTAGTGTAGCGTCAACTAACCATAATCAAGCCGTGGGCGAAGTCGCATCTGCGAGGCCCTTTTCTTTCAATGTGTATGCCCAAAGAAAACACTCGATTTCACGTAAAAAAAGGTCGGTCCATCCGCTTGAGAGTTACGATGCCACAGACAGACATACAGACATTGGTGTCAAACTTATAACACCCCTCTATTTGCACCGGGGTTGAAAAAAAAGTTTACTCCAGCGTGCGATGCCATGATGCCCCTTTGCTCACGCCTTGTCTGTCGTGGTAAATTGGTAATGTCGAAATCCGCTACCTCCTTTGCCTTGCACTAAAGTGTTTCCTCGCAAATTAAGCTTTTCGCTTATTACGATATCATTTGTCCCTTGTTATAATGATTTGTTGATTGTGCAGATGTTTGCGATCAGTTCATTCTGAAGTTCCTCTCAGCTCAAAGTTAGATCATTTTATGCGAAGTACTGTTCATTAATACAAATAAATAATTTGTAGGAATGACATAATAGTCTTTAATATAAGATCTAAGGAGAAAAATAGCTTATTGTGATCGGGACAACCTAAACCGTATGAGACAATTCCTTCTATGTAAGTATTTTAAAGTATTGAATTGGGTTTTTTTAGTATAATCATTTAATTTTGTTTTTTATAAAATATTTTTAAGTAACTCTAACTGTTTATTTTCCCTATAAGTGTTTCTCTTGTCCCGTAGTTTACCTATTTTACCCCAACTAACCTTTACTCCATCTTATTCGGGTAAGGTTTAGGTTTAAAGATATTAATTCGCATAAAATACATTCAGTCACTTGCATGAAAACAGAGTTACAAAGTAACAGTGATCTTGTCTAATATATATTTATTTATTTGAATTTATTCTTCCTTTACTTCTTCCTTCTAATGACATATCTTGATTAACTCAAGCCCAATTTTCTAATGAAACAAAAATCGCCCAAATCCACAGCCTTTACTAAATAGGGAACCCTTAACGATCCCTCAGAAACCATCTGTCTCTCCAACTAGTACAAGATTAACCAAGTTCCACCGAAAACTCCCTGGACACAACCCTTAAACGACTCTAAACTTTAACAGCTGGTTTTTGGGTTGAGATTAGCCTGCTTGTTTATTCAATAAGTTTGGGTGATATTGATTAGTATCTATTTAGTTTGACTGTGAATAAATAAACAGTCTTTAAGTTCAGTTGTTTGAAACATGATCAGTTTTAGTAACGAGTCTGAGTTCTAGTCTGTCTGAGAAATTATTCTTTTGAATAATGAGTTTAGTGCAGACGTTCATAGATTGATTAGTAAATATTTTTGCAGACTGTGCCTCAGCATTTAATTTTTGTCTGATTTTATATTTTTAAGGGAGAGTTATTAGCACCAGATATTGACTCGCCAGCGTTAGTAAATTCATATATGTATCCTTGTGCCGCCCACCATACAAAATTACAAGGAAGTTTGAATCTTGTTGTATTTTCAATTGTCTTGAATTTCATTTGTTCGGAAATTTTACGAAACAATTGAAATGATATACCTACTTCGTTTTTAATTAAGGTTGACATTCCATCGAAACTGAGTGTACATCCTAAAGTACAATGGGCGGCACGAGGGTATAGCTAATATTAGTGTCGGAGCGAGACACCAGAAGGACGTATTGCAGTGTTACAGTTCATAGCTTTAAACGCCTGGATAAGGTCGATTAGCAATGTTTGGCGACGTATTATTTGCTTGTAACGAAATAATGAAGCTGCGTAGTGAGTAACGCCACCATCTATTGGCGTATTATTGAACTAAGATGACAGGTAGAAGGCTTTGGAACGTCAAGAGTTGTATCTTGAGTGAACGTAGGCACGAACTGGCATTTTGGTCGTTATGTTGGTAGACTGGTCAGGCAGGTTTACCAACTTGAATTCGAGGCGGGAGCAGTTGGCTCCGCCGCTGGAACTGGCTTCCTTCTTCTGGATCGGACCGCGCTAGAGATCGGACGTTATCGTTAGCCGTACCTCGTGCCTAATTCGCTACGTTCCTGAAGGCTTATACCTGAAGGATTATTCTGAAAGCTTATAGATTCTCACGTTCTTTAACCGTTTAGCTAAGTGTTTTATTCCAAGTGTTATTTTGATTTCTTATGTGCCATTAGAAGCTTACTTTTGTGAAAATAAAGAAACTATGTGTTGTTTTGAAAAGATGTGTTCCGCCGAGTTTGTTGCCGGGTTAAATCTTCTCGGGTCAGAGGTGTAGGGTTGGAACCGGTTTAGTTTGACTGAAATAAAGATTTGAACGTTTTCATGTGATCTTTTTATTTTAAATCAAATCCAAATAGTGATTGGTCGTTTTGATTATTTAGTACTGAAATATAGTAGGCACTAGTATGGTTAACGAGTCCGAATATTCATTTCATGCGTTCGTAGCATACCTACTATTTTGGCTGTGAAGTAATACATCGAGGTACCATGCCCACCACCCGCTATCAATAGCCCCACACAATTAGCCCTCTCCCTCTTCGACATTAGATTACGCACAACTTAAGTTCCAATTTTGCTATGCCCTGACTGTTGTAATAAATTTTACTATAAATTAGGCGATCATTAGTCACGTAAATTATAAAAAAGTTGTACCAAAATCCAAATTAAGTACATATGTTTCATTTCATATTCCTTTCCAATTAAATTCTTCAACTTTTAATCACAACGCAAAATAAATGTCTTACAAACTTAATTAATACGATTAAACAAAATTTTAATATGAAACGAAAGTCAGCAAATTTAACCCAAAGAACGTTAATTAATGAGGTCCAATAATGAGACCGGAATTCAGGATGGACCCGCACAAAGATGGCTTTTAGATTACTTTCATTATTAACAGAATTTTTGATTCCAGACTTTAGTTTTCTTGTAAAACAGAGACTAATTTTGTCAAATTAGGTTATTTTAATTGATATAAAAGAATATAAGAAATATAATAAAAGAGAGGAGTTTGATCATCATAAAAAGGTTATTACAAAAATTTCTAATTATACCTATTTCAATTTTTATCGTCTTTATTAGGTGAAAGGCCATTGCTTTTCTTTTATACCTCCTCGTGTTTTATAAGGGTTAAATAAGGCTATTGAGAAAAATGGTGCTATATTTGTACTTTTTTCGTGCCCTGAGTTTGGAAGCAACCAGTGTAAGGCCTGAGTGGACGCTCGGAGCGGAGCGTTCGGTGGGGCGTGCAGCGTGGCGTCGGGCTCACAAGTAATTTGAGCAGCGTGCACTAAGGCCGCTCCTAATACGCTTGCATTTGTTTAACATGCACGCCGCACGCCCCGCCCCGCTGCACACCCAACTCGAGCGTCCACTCAGGCTGTGCAAGATAGCACAACCTTTTTGTATAAATTTACCTTTTTTATTATGTTTATGGTTTTGATACTTTTTTGTCTATTTTTATTTGTCAGAATACATTTTGTTTTTTCCTTACCAGTGCCTATTATTATACAGTCGTTTATAAAAATGTATGGCGACTGTAAAATAATAGGCACTGGTTCGGAGAAAACAAAAATGTATTCTGACAAATAAAAATAGACAAAAAAGTATCAAAACCATAAACATAATAAAAAAGGTAAATTTATACAAAAAGGTTGTGCTATCTTGCACATTCTCCCCTTTTTTTAAGTAGAGACAAAGACTTTCGCGAGCTTCTTTAGGGATCGACGTAAGATTCCAGCGGCGGTAGCAACATCCGCCACTCTAACGATCCCGTCTCTGCCGGGGTATACGGCGGTCACGCGACCCTTGGGCCACGAGCCTCTAGGAAGGTTGCAATCACAAATGATCACAACATCACCCACTGCAACATTAAGCGGTGACCCTCCTCCTACACGTGGTGACAAGCGGGGCAGGTATTCCTTGACCCAGCGCTGCCAGAAATGGTCAGCTAGCCTGACTGCTCTGCGCCACTGGATTCGACTAAGAAGATCGGCCTCGGTGAGGGTAGCGGGAAATGGGCGCCCAGATGGAGATGTAAGTATAAAATGGGCCGGTGTTAGAGCCTCATCAGCGTCGGCATCGAGTGCCACATGGGTTAGTGGTCTTGTATTCACTAGAGCTTCAGCCTCCACCAAAAGTGTTCTTAAAACTTCGTCTGAAGGAGCCTGTTCTCTGAGGGTCACTTTTAAAGCCTCTTTAACACTGCGAACTAACCGCTCCCACGCTCCACCCATAAAAGGTGCTGCGGGAGGAATGAAACGCCAATTGATTGATTCTTTGGCAGCAAAATCTTCAACAGAGTCGCCGTAAAGAGCTCGTAACTCCCTGTTTGCCTCAACAAAGGCTGTTCCGTGGTCTGACCAGATCTCTTGTGGTGTTCCTCGACGAGAAATAAAACGGCGTAGACACATTATGGCCGCATCCGTCGATAAACTGTGTACCACTTCAAGATGTACGGCGCGTATGACGAGGCACGTAAATAGGGCAACGTAGCGCTTCTCCCTTCTTCGACCAACCGAAACAAGTATGGGTCCAAAGTAGTCCAGGCCGACGAAAGAGAACGGCCTTTGATGATGAGCCAAGCGAGACTCCGGTAGATCTCCCATCGGTGGTTGAAACGTTCTGGCACGGTGAAATTTGCAAAACTGGCAGTCATGGGCCACTACACGGACAGCATTTCTTAGGCCTAAAATCCAAAATCTTTGGTAGAGCTCGTTCAAAACCTTTTCTTTGTTAGCATGGCCAGCTTTTTGATGATATCTGGCTATTAGGAGGCGTACTGCTGGATGTTTTCCGTCTAAAATCAGCAGTCGTTTAACTTCATCATGGACGCCTGTTGCTGCGACTATACGACTGCACATTCGAAGTTGATCTTTGTCATCTATGAAGGGGGACAGTTTGAAAAGGCGGCTGCTTCGTGGCAAAGGGTCTCGGTTCTTTATCCGCAAAATATGCCCTTTGAAGGAATCCAGTTGGCTTTGCCGCAAAATATGGCACTCGGCTAGACGTAAATCAGTCGCGGTTATTCTTGGTGGAATATTAGGGGGATTAGAGGTACCAGGAGAGGATGTGCAAGTTGGGTGGAAGGTACATAAGAGTCCTTCAAAACGAGGAAGATTGAAGTTTACGCCTCGTCTGCTCATACTACGCATTCGCAATAGTGATATGAATTGATGCACCTTTGCCGTTGCTCGCACCATTCTCAGCCATGAGCTGAATCGACTTTAGGGATTGCAGAACCGGTACTGTTTAAAAGAACCGGGATTTTCGGTACCGGGCAAAAATGGAACCGGGATTTCCCGGTATTTTCGGTACTTTCGGGACTGCCTTCAAAAATCAGTTTTCACATCAATTTTCAGTAAAAAAAAAAGCGTAAAACGACGACGAATCTTTCTTAAAACAATAAAAAAGTAGCCCAGTGAAGGTACACACTTCTTTTGTACCATAATATGTGTCTTTAAATCACACAATCATTAATATAATTAGTTTTTTTTTCCTAAACTACATGTGATATTTTTACTATCTTTGTTGATCGGCAAAAACTGAATTGTGGCTCAGTAATATCATCATTTTTTTAAATATGTAAGACGTTTTGTAAAAAAGGATAAAAAAATATATAATTTTCGCATGCGTTCAAAATGGGCTGTGGACCTTCGAACATATAATAACAGAAATCAATACGACAAATCAAGAAATTATTCAGCCAGAATTATTAATTCATTTAAAATATCATTTTCATATGTGACTTTCTTATACCGTGTTTGAATTTGAATTAAAAGTAGTATTTTATTCATTACAAAATTGTCTCTATTTTTGGTTCTAGTCAGTAGTTAATAAAAAATAACTAATTGTTCGTATAAAATTATTTATCGTGCAAACATTTATGCCCTTAAAGTATCAAATTACGCAATTTTATATTGTCGGCATTGTCAAACCCATTGACTTTTTTTAAAATTTTATTTTAATGTAGTGGTCAGCCGTAAAAGTATTACCACCAGCCTTAGATTGATAAAATATATTTATTTTCTTTATAAAACATGATATTTCATGCTAAGTAACAGAAAGCAGTCAAATATTGTACCGGAAAATTTAGTCCACGAAAATCCCGGGAGTACCGGGATTTAAATTTTGAAATCCCGGTTCTTTGCTTGGCTCTAAATCCCGGGAATTCCCGGTACTTTCGGTTCCGGTATTTCCCGGGAGCAAACCCTAATCGACTTGGATCCGCAGAGATTGGTGCGGGCAGATCAGTCTCGGTGATAAGATGAATGATGTTTTTATACTCTTCGCGGCCCAATCCGCTGACATCAATTTGAGGTTCAGCGGGCCAGTCCAAGGAAAGGAGAAAGGTAGGCCCAGAGATCCAGCGAGATTCTGGAGAGAGCACAAAACGTTTGGCACGTGTAGCATCATCGGCTACGTTTAGGTCGCACGGTATCCAATGCCACTCGCTATGCTCACCACGTGTAGGAGGAGGGTCACCGCCTAATGTTGCAGTGGGTGATGTTGTGATCATTTGTGATTGCAACCTTCCTAGAGGCTCGTGGCCCAAGGGTCGCGTGACCGCCGTATACCCCGGCAGAGACGGGATTGTTAGAGTGGCGGATGTTGCTACCGCCGCTGGAATCTTACGTCGACCCGTAAAGAAGCTCGCGAAAGTCCTTGTCTCTACTTTAAAAAAAGGGGAGAATGTGCAAGATAGCACAACCTTTTTGTATAAATTTACCTTTTTTATTATGTTTATGGTTTTGATACTTTTTTGTCTATTTTTATTTGTCAGAATACATTTTGTTTTCTCCTTACCAGTGCCTATTATTATACAGTCGTTTATACAGGCCTTACACTAAAGGGCCTAGCCAAGTGAAAATAGTTTTTAGAAAACGCTAATCGAAACTTAAATAATGCATGGCACCAATCTTGGGACTTCTCGTTCGCATTTTTCATCCAGAAACATCTATTTTTTATTATAATTTGTCGATATACGATTACAATCTTCGACACATCACCTGTACATTTTTCTTTAAAATTTTTCGTACTTTACAATTTAAAATTTTAATTTATAAAAGTTTGTCGTATTTTGTAGAAATGTTTTGTTACTCCCTTATTAATGAAACTTTACGGAGGCTCTAAAATTAGTTAATTTATGTTTTATCCCTTTCTTAACACATATAACGTCAAAATTACAGAATACGACAAACGATTAATAGCTGATAATGAGGCCCGTAGCGCGTTTATGAATAACTAGCGACCCGCCCCGGCTTCGCACGGGTTAACAAATTATACACTATTATACTTCCTCTTGAATCATTGAAAAAAGCATATTACATAGGGACAGACAGACAGCGCGAAGCGACTTTATTTTATACTAGCTGTGCCCGCGGCTCCGCCCGCGTGGAATTCGGTCTGTGTCAGTAAGCTAATTCATCCCTAATTTCTCTTTCTCTCCCCTGGAGGCGGAACTTGAAGTAAAGTTGACAGATGGATACGATTAGCGGACTGAAGTCCAGATAAAATATTTTACAATTAGGTAGGTACTTACCACTAAACAAAACTACACTCCAAAACCAATAGTTTTTTTCGCCCTTATTCCAATATTAGACGTGATTTAAACGACACAGAGTTATAGTAGGTGTATAACGGACCCCTGCGTGGGCGGGCGCGATGTGTAGCCAACGCGCCCAATGAAGTGAAGGGGTGATTTCCCCAAGAGTCGGGTCCGAGTCCGGACGGTCGCTGGCGAGGTTGCGGAAGAGTACTTCGGCGTTCCTGGGACCTCGCCTTATAGCAGCGAGGCGGCAACAGAGGGGTTTTAGTGGGTAAACCTGGGGTCTCATTAGCTCACAACAGGGAGTCCCACATAACCATCCCGGCCCGTCCCCGCGCCGGGTGGTATGCTTAAAGCATTTCCCCTCTTAAAAAAAAAAAAAAAGTTGTATAACTGACAATACAGTACTACTTTTGTATTTTTACGTTCTTGAGTGTACCTATCCAAAACATGTCCATAGCAAATATCATCCAATTCTGTCCTCCAGTCAAATCATTCTGAGCATGAAAAATTAAGATTTATACACATAGAAATCCATACTTCCTAACAAACTTTCGAATTTAGGTCTAATATTATATTAGTTAGAAGTAAGATTACAGGAAAGGAGAATATTATAAATATCAAAAACTTGAGGCCGAGTATTTACACTTTATTTACAGTTATGTTTATGTATGCACAACTAAATATCTACATATATGTATGTACCGGGGATTACTTTTAACAGTGTAAAAAAATGTTTAATTATAAATTGGCCTAAGTCGTAGTCGCTTGGTAGGGTGCCCAGAATGCCATCTTTATTAAAGTAGGGCTTAACCCTTAAAATCGTATTAAAAACGCGAGCGCAGCGAGCGCGAATTTTTTTTGATAGAAAAAAAATTGAGAGATGGGAGTAATGTTGTCAGGGACACAGCCGCAATGGTTTACGTGAAACGTTGGTGTGGATATCTAATGCGAAAGCCGAAGGCCGAGCTCCATGTAGGGCCGAAGGCCCGAAGCGTCCAGGCTGTCAGTACTTAAGCACAGAACAATAGTATCAGTGTCTAAATGCGAAGGCCGAAGGCCGAGCTCCGCGTAGGGCCAAAGGCCCGAAGCGTCCAGGATGTAAGTGTTTAAGTCGTAGTAGTAGTCGCTCGATAGGGTGCCCAGAATGCCACCTTTATCAAGTTAGGCTTAACCTTTAAAATCGTATTAAAAACGCGAGCGTAGCGAGCGCGAATTTTTTTTGATAGAAAAAAAATTAGAGAGGCTATGTCAGGGACATAGCCGCAGTGGTTTACGTGAAATTTTGGTGTGGATATCTAATGCGAAAGCCGAAGGCCGAGCTCCGCGTAGGGCCAAAGGCCCGAAGCGTCCAGGATGTCAGTGCTTAAGTCGTAGTAGTAGTCGCTCGGTAGGGTGCCCAGAATGCCATCTTTATCAGATTAGGCTTAACCTTTAAAATTGTATTAAAAACGCGAGCGTAGCGAGCGCGATTTTTTTTTGATAGAAAAAAAATTAGAGAGGCTATGTCAGGGACATAGTCGCAGTGGTTTACGTGAAATTTTGGTGTGGATATCTAATGCGAAAGCCGAAGGCCGAGCTCCATGTAGGGCCGAAGGCCCGAAGCGTCCAGGATGTCAGTGCTTAATCACAGAACAATGGTATCAGTGTCTAAATGCGAAAGCCGAAGGCCGAGCTCCGCTTAGAGCCGAAGGCCCGAAGTGTCCGTCGTAGTAGTAGTCGCTCGGTAGGGTGCCCAGAATGCCACCTATATCAAAGTAGGCTTAACCTTAAAAGTTAAAAACGCGAGCGTAGCGAGCGCGAATTTTTTGAGAGAGGCTATGTCAGGGACACCGCCGCAATGGTTGAATTTTGGTGTGGATATCTAATGCGAAAGCCGAAGGCCGAGCTCCGCGTAGGGCCGAAGGCCCGAAGCGTCCTGGATGTCAGTGCTTAATCACAGAACAATAGTATAACTGTCTAAGTGCGAAGGCCGAAGGCCGAGCTCCGCGTAAGGAGGAAGGCCCGAAGCGTCCCGGCTGTCAGTGCTTAAACACAGAACAATAGTATTAATGTAGGTTAATGTGTGTGCTGGGCTCTCCAGTACCCGCTGATGCACCGCAGTACTTACCGTCAAGCGCGTCTGTCGTGCGAATCCGCTGAGCGGTCAACCGTTCTTCGCACTGCGTGAACGTCTCCGATTCTTCCTCAGATTCCTGAGACCGTGCTACCTTGTAACCTCAATACGTTGCGAGAATTTCGCGAAAAATTCGTTTTTTTCGGATAGGTATGGTAACGCGTTTAAAATGCAAGTCCCAAATTGTTCGACATTTACAATTACTTAATACCTATTTAAAAACTTTCGCGTTTCGAACACATATTAACTCACATTTATAGACGGGCCTATCTCGAAATTTATTTTATTACCTTTATTTACCGACGTTTCGACACAGGTTTCACTGGTCATGGTCGCGGCTAACTGATGTCCCAACAAAATGTCAAAACAGAGATTTGTGCAACTACCCGACGAAAAGTGTATGAAAAAGTTTGGGGTAGACATCATATTTTCAAACCACCCACTTCACATAATGTTAATTATTGTCAATAAACCCGCGATAGACCCGTCTATAAATGTGATTTAATATGTATTTGCAAAGACGTTTGACATTGACTAAGAAAAATGTTGTTTTTTTTACAAAGTACATTCACAAAAAAAAAGTGTGCACCACTTTCTTAAGTTAGCGCCATAAGATTCAGGTGCAAACATAACTTAATTGAGTGTAGTGGCCACCCCCCCTTTTAGGGGTTGAATTTTTCTAGCCTAAAATAGGGCCAGAGAGTTTCTTGACAGATTAGTAAAGTTTGCATCAAAATCCGTTCAGCCGTTTTCACGTGATGCGCGGTCAAATAAACAGACAAACAGATAAACAGATAAACAGATAAACAGACAAAAATTCTAAAAACTGTTGGAACGTGTTCTGTTATCGATTCTAAGTATCCCCAACCAACTTTTTTTCGAATATCTTCCATGTACAGACTTTCGACCCTCTTCAGCTTTATTATATGTATAGACTATGTAGTGATGAACGCCATTTGAAAATAGCGCGTACTTGTAATGTAAATGTCACCTAAAAAACCGGAATATTTATTTTCACCTCAGCAGCTCGAACAAGGGTACTTTGCTACTTAAAAACAGTGAGCAAAATCGCATTTTGCTCACTGAGTGAGACAAAATGAGCAAAACGCGATTTTGCTCATTCAGTGAGCAAAATGCGATTTTGCTCACTGTTTTTAAGTAGCAAAGTACCCTTGTTCGAGCTGCTGAGGTGAAAACTTAATTGTTGGTATATCTTAAGAAAACATGAGTGAATAGGTAAGTGATGAAGAAGGAATACATTTTTCGGGTTCTCTAATATGTTCTCACTGCTGAGGTGAAAAGTTTTGTGAACTACACGAGATCAAAGTTATTTACATCTCGTGCGCTTTTGAGTCCCTTACTACGCTCAAGATTCTAGATAGTAGTATAGTATAGAATCTTTCGCTTGCACGGGACTCAAAATAAGCACTCGAATAAATATCAAACTTTGATCTCTTGTTGTACAAATAACTATTGTCTCTAGACTAGAATGAATAATGGAAACTATTATCCACTGGACCTTTTTAAATATACATAGGAATCCACTACAACGTCAACCAAAACAGACGTCCCAACAACATTTTTCACGATACCCGGATAAAAGAAACAGTTCAGGGCTAGAAAGGTCCATGATTAATATGTAGTCGGCCCATAAGGTACCCGTTTTGTTTTATAGCACAAAGCAGGCTTGACGCGGGCCATTAGCCGCTCCCACCCATTCATTCTTCCCTTCATTCGTTCTTCGCTCACTCATTCGTTCAACGATCACCTGGGGACCGGAGCAGGATTATCGGGAGGATTTCTTGGTGTTTTTTTTCCTGTTATTTACTTTTTACATTAGGAATTTGGACTATAATTCGACGTTGAGTTACGTAGCTTCTTGCCCGGTGACTAATGTGCTCAAGTTTTTAAATTGTTTCGAAAATGGAATGCTTTTCCGAATTTATCAGTAAAAGCCTGTCCAAGTACGAGGGAACGCGTTTACGTTGAGTTTAACGCTAATGATTCAGAGGGAGGATTGTATTTGTATGTGAAATTCTATTTATTATTGTAATAAATCCGAATAAAATTTTAAATGATATAATTAACTGAGTAAATGTTGCTGCAGTACCTTCACGAAAAAAAAAAACAATAGACGATGAATATTAAGTTTCCTAATAAAAAAGAACATTGAAATTTCCAGCTGCAATCCAGTAGTTGGTGTCCTTTATTAATAAATACCAATAATTAAAGTTCTTAATAATAAAACACAAAATAATTTATTTTCAGGCAATACATATGTCGTAGTCAGATCGTATAATCCGCCGTATTACATTACGGCTAGCCGTTTTACAAAACAGGGGCGTTTTGAAATGCGGCGGTTCGACGATTAGCCAGATTGTCATTGCGATACGTTCTTCAATAAGGCGGCCTACGTTTAGCCGCATCGTATCTACTATTTAGATTGTAGAGTGACCAGTTCTTTCGGTCGCCTACGTAACCGGAGTTTGACAATGTTTGCAATTTAATTTATTTTTACCATGGTCCCACCGCACTACATGTGTTTCTTTTCCAAAACATTTCCTTCACAACTTAAATAGACGGAGCCCCGCAAGCGGGGCTCCTATTTCTGGGCGGTTTGCCCTTCAGGCATCTGAAGCTACCTAACGAACCTAACCTACTTACCTACCTACGCTTTTTTCCCCAAAGTGTAATGTTTTCACGGACGTCTCACTAAATCAATAGGTAGGTAGGTTAGGTTCGTTAGGTAGCTTCAGATGCCCGAAGGGCAAACCGCTCAGAAATAGATTATTTCTGAAAGTATACTTCTGAGAGAGTTGTGCCCATACATAAAAATAATCAGGAGAGCCAAATTAACATCATACTAAAATTTCGTGAGATTTAACTGAAACCACTTTTTCCCTATGTTTGCTGCGGGGTCCTTTAGTTTAGTACCAAGAGGACTTCTCAATTCTACCTAAATTTTATGTCACGTGTCTAAACTTGGAAAACACAATTCTTTCCTAAATAAAAACCATTAAATATTTTTTACGAAATACAAGGTGTCAACAATATAACAGGGATTGCCGTAACGTCAAAACATCTATATGATAAATCGTCCAATCAATTCCTGGACTCAAACGGTCTAATTTGACAAGTCTGTGACAGTGACGAATGATCGGCTTTTTCTGTTCCATTCATTCTTTCTGCGCTTTTTGCCAGATTTCTTAAGAACGAATGGAAACTTAGTTTGCGACTTATTAGCCGGTCATTAGGTTTTGTAACGTAGTGCGGAGTTTGGGAGGGCAAATACCTACGATTCTGTTCCCGTTCACGGTAGAAAATCAAGCCAGTTGGTTGCCATTGCCACACGCGCTCATGCACGAACGTTACCGCGCGCCGCACTGACAATTTTTACGATAGTTACAAGCTACGTAGGTACTATTGAATTACTTTAATTAAACATGTAATGTTTATTACGACAAATGTACCTATAGTTAGATATCTATTTGAAATAGGTAGCTAACTTGGTAAATGATCATTTTATCCACAGTAAGATCTTAATTTTACACCGGAAAATAGGTACTCATTTATGCTCTGGTTATCTTATATTTATGAATTACCTGTAATCATGGGTTCTCTATTATTTTTCTTTATTGTGTAACATTAATCTATATCTGGTTTTAAATTAGGTTCACGAAGTTTTAAAACTAATTCTTGCTCGGTTCATTGCGTGGTTTATAAAACGGCGTAAACACTGCGGTCACTGCAGGGGCATATGACCTTTTAAAATGAGTATTTCGCAAACACCAACCTAACCTAACCTATAAACGCACTGACTTAATATAAAAGAAATAGACACACAAAGCAGAACAAAAACGTCAAGAAATGTGGATCCCAATGACGTTTCGCACCATTTGCATTGATGATAAAAACGCTTACGTAAATTTTGAGTCAAGATAAATGTTTCGTACAGAAAAGAGCTTAATGTCGTAAGCATTAAGTGTCAAATTTGCAAACATAAGTACCAACACTGTTAAAAAATGTAGTCCGATGGCACTAAACGTAACGTATTTACGTCAAACAACGTCAAACGAGAATAATGAACGAATGGAGTCACTTTGGTACACTTTAATATGTATTACTGTACAGGAAAACCAATTGAAGTAATAAATAAAACAAATTCAATTTAATCGGGAGCTCAAATAAAATTAATTCGTGGTTCAAATTCAAACAAATTAAATTTTTAATTCGTAAGTATACGTCTTTAAATACTAATTTCCTTGAAATAAATTCTACTTATTAAATAACTGTGTATTTAAGATCTACATTTACTCATAGCGCGGGTGCACGGGGACATTTAGATACTGATTGGATTTTTTTTATAAAGTCTACCTATACTTTATAAAAAAAATCCTGTGGTTGTCACTGTGTTCCGACAGGTTTAGCATTTACAGTTAGTCGATATAAGCCCTTATTGGTGGTGTATATGTCGGAAACAGGGAAATGGGCCGAACACACAAGTGCCGTTTTGCCTTGTTTAAAACTGCATCACACCTATCTCTTGCTATAATTAAATAGCAGTCCACTTTGCACGTCGCATAGGTTTTCTTGGAAATCTTGAATTTAAACATAATATTATTTCTTATGAATTCCATATAAAAATATAAAAAAATATTGACCTCACATCGACTCATTAGATTTTTGTTCCTTAACATCCCTTCTTTGGTACTAACAAATTAATTTATTCAAAACCATAAAATTACCACCAGATTACATAAATTATGTAATGCTATCCAAAGAACTAACCGAAAGAAATACATTCCATCCTTTTTCCTTGTTTTATCATTGTTATTTTTACATATTTTAACGGCACATTTCGTAATTGTTGACAACTTCACATTTGAGCGTTTCAAACAAGACTAAACGAAAAAGTAATGCATGATCTGTTTTGACATCACTTTTGTGGGGCCATTTTTGGCGGCTGATTGGGTATCCAGTTCTTTATACTATATCAATGTATAAACGGAATATTATTATTGCAACTTAACTTGCTTAAATGTAGTTATTTAACGCTATGCTGTTATATACTTTATGGCAAGTTCTGTTCTGATGTTAGTTTGATAGTTTGATCAACCGAATTAGAGACCGGTCTTCACACGTATTAAAATTTCTAAGCGTCGCGTCGGCAACCTAGCGTTGTGCCGGTGTGCGCGGTGCGGGAGCGGCGCGCTGAAGGTCACTCCATTGTATTTTTGTGTAGGTATCAAAACGGTAGGTATTTGCGTTTTCTTTGAGAGATAAGTATCTGTTCGTAAGAACTATTATATAATCTGTGGTTTGGTCAAGTATTTTGTATTTTTAGTGTTCCGTACCTCAAAAGGAAAAAAGAAACCCTTATAGGATCACTTGTGCGTCTGTCTGACCGACCATTCCCCCCTTCCCTTCATCTCCGAAACGACTAGGTCTAAAATTTGGAAAAAAATACACGAAATAGTTCTTTACCTTTATAGATGACAGGAAGACTTATTAGAATTGTGCAGTCAAGCGTGAGTCGGACTTAATGTACGGAAACCTTGGAAACCGCGGGTCCGACTCGCACTTGGCCGGTTTTTTTATGTAAGTAAGTACAATTTTAAGTTAATGGTCATTAGCCTGTTAGCCTGTTTGGCTGTTATCCTCCGTTTATTCACAAGTTGCAGATTTAATAAACACTGCAGTTTCCGGTAAGGATATAACGCCAAAAAACTCATCTTCCCTAGTTGTGTTAAAAGTACCTACGCGATTTTTTCTAGAATCAACAATTCGCTAACATTCCCCGAAGACAGTTAAAGAACACTTCACTTTTACGATACCCCCAATAAGGAAGCGTACAAATTTCAAAGTAGATACAAAAACCGGATATCCTCCGCAATCCTGCCAACACAAGTACCAACATAACGGGGCCTGAGTTTTTCCAAATGGCGTACTACTTCCGGTTGCAGGAAACCCCCCGTGGGGGCTGATTTTTATTATCTTTCTCTCATTAGGGGGATCAAGGATCTTTTTGTCTGTTTTAGCAGTAATTTTGGGGATAATAAGTATGATAAAGATATTTGTTAGTAGGTAATTTATTGTGGTTTATTTGTTACAAATAAAATATGAAAATGTTTATACGTATTTTGAGAAATTAAAGATACTATTATGGACGTTGTAGCGGTTCAAGTATTAAGAGATGTCCATACAAATATATAGTCCTCATTTTCATCTAGGGATTGTTAATATATTAGGTACATCAAATTATGTAAAAATATCTTTCATTATAATTATAAATCTCACACATCTCTGGTGGAAACACAGCCTAACGTTTATATTATGATTAAACTCCAGGTATTTTAACGTTTATATTATGATTAAAACGTTTATATTATTATGAGTAACGACCATGCTAAACAAAACTATCAATATGTTATGGCTACTCGTATTCCCGTTAATATTAAGATGACGTTGTAAAGTACATACATAATTATGTATTATATTTAAGGCAAGGTATGCCCAGATTATCTTTATCAATATACCTTTAATTTACAGGCCGATTCAAAGTATTATATGTAGGTACCTACTTTTTCGACTACGATATAATTAAATGAGGTTGTGATATACCTGCGCAAAACGAACAGAAAATTGGTGGCAATTAAACTAGCAGCGAAATATTTTTAAAGCAAAATGACCTGCTTATAAAATTGATTGCTAGGAAGATCGTCATAGATCAAGAACTCTCGTATTTGAAGACGTGAGTTCACTCCTTCTATTATACCAACCTTCTGTAAGTGGAGTAACTATGTTTACAAACGCAAAAAAAAGCGACGAAAGAGTCTTCCCATAAAGATGATCTTTCCGATATTGACCTTATCTATGTGCCGAAATAAAACATTAGCATGTTTTTATAGTATTTTATGCAACCGTTGTTTAAGAGGGGTCAAAAAAAGGCGAGTGGCGTGAGTAACAATTTGAGGCGAAGCCGAAAATTGTTAACAAAGACGCCACGAGTATTTTTTGACTCAGTTAAACAACGTTGCATACAATACTTTTTCTACGATCAAACACTTACTTTGAAATAAAATTGTAAATTTAACAAATATTTTTCATGTCATCTACGGTATCTACCTGTTTTTAGTGATTCTTGTGCTATTACTGATATTTCTTCAGGCGTAGACACTAAGTTTTTGTCTTCATCCATTTTAACTTGAAAGACACACTGTTTTTTAACACAAAAGTTAAGTTTTCATTCGACAGGCACAATAGTATTCATATTCAAGATTCACAATATTCAAGAAGTAGCAAAGAATGCAGGGTACGAGCGGGAAAAGAATGAATGAAATTTAAAAAAAAAAACATATCTATGGTTCACTTATTTGTCAGATATGACATTCACACCCATAAGCGAGAGCGAGAAAGATATATTTCTTTCTTGCTCTCACTTATGGGTGCGACGAACCAAGGTCGCGTTGCGGTGCGACAGTGTGTTATGACTATAAGGTTGGCAACAATGTATTTTTTAAGTGGCCATTACACGAAGTATCGTAAAAGAGCCAAAAAGATACTGCGTGTATGCACAAATGCTTTTTTAGGGAATAGACTAAAGACTTGTCTTGACAATTTTAAGATAGGGTTTTAAAGATGTGTGCACGACCCTTTAAATGACAAATAAAAGTACGGGAGTAGAAAATATATATTTATCATCTTTCACCCTTTTTCTGGACTGTCAGGCCTTGGACTTTGATGTAGTAGATGATGCAACCAAAATAACGATGAGGGGGTTAAAGTATCTATAGTCTGTCAAGTTGGATATGTCAGTAGCAATGTAAAGCAAACTAAAGTATGGTATCCCCAGGAAACGAACAAAAAGCAGCAATGAAATGTAAACAAAACAGTTCCACAGATAAGATATAAATGATATGCGATTTTCGAACAATTCAAACGTGGTGATGCTAACCCGCGTTTTTCAAATTTGCCGCATTTTTCTACTGACAAGATTTGCTTGACCAACTTTATCATATATACCTGAAGTGCTGAGTCTTAAATAACCAAGTTATCACCCAAGTTTCACGACTGTAATACACATAAAGTATTATAACCCCGTATATGTTGATAATGTTAGTTTTACTGCGGTCAGTCGTTAACCGCGAGCTACACCCTGTTGTTATCGCTAATTATTTTAATTAGTGCTTTAGTGAATATTGTATCACCACGTGGATCGAATTAGTTAAAATTGTGGTTGTTTTGTGGTTGCCAATACAAATGTATTAAGCAAATAAGCTCTAATAATGGGTGGGTTAATTTTGTTGCAAATTATCATACTTATTGAATAGAATAGAATAGAATAGAATATAATTTATTCGACAAACGAGACAATACATATTATAAAAGAAAACACAAAATAAGATTAAAGTGCCATGAAATGGCCTCATCTCAGCATGTTGCTGGTATAGTTTGTAGCTTTCTAATAGACCCCGAAGGCTAATCCTATTGTCTATTGTTAAGAAAAACCGCTCGTGCCACGTGCCACAACCACCTGCATAAAAAATCGGTACTTCGGTTACTGAGTGCCGGCGAGTCGAACGCTACAGAACCAGTCTAAAATGTGTCATCGAGATGCGTAACAAAGGCGCGTTATCGGAGAGCGCACCTACACTGATTTTTTGAGCGTTGGACTAGCCCGCGCTCAGGTGCCAAATATAATAAATAGGACCCTTTTTTGCAGGTATGTAGCACGTGCGGTTTTACTGAACAATAGACAATAGGATAAGCCTTCGGGGTCTACTAGAAAGCTACAAACTATAGCTTCCAGCGCTTCCGATGAGACCATATTGCAAACAATTTTGTTGTCATAATTATAGTAGGGAGAGCCTAGGAAGGGATTTTTTGTAGTTACTCGAGCGTGTCAAATTAAGATTTGAGTGATATTTTGATATCCGTGGAGATCTACCTTTACCAATTTTAGCCGTCTATGTTGGCTGGTTGGTGGCCATTTGGGCAGATAAAAAAATCATTAAGTAGATAGTCGATTCGGTTTGTTTGACGTTTGACCCACGTTAATGCTATAATTGTGATACTGATAATAAGTACTTAATCTGACAATTATTTGTACGTATTTCCTTAATCTGACGATTACAAGTTCGAAACCCGATTTTCACATTTTAATCTAACGAGAGGATGGAAATGCAAGATCACTTTAGTGTATGTGTTTACTTATTAATAAGTTTTCTTTACATAATCAGATTTAAAACAAGTATGAACATAAAAAAAGTTTTATTCCGGACCTCAATACTTGGAAACATGGTGTATACAGCATGTGACCTATAACACGGGCGAATAATTAAAACGTAGATTCTACTCCTCAAACAATAAAACTTTTGTTCAACAACTTTTTGAAATTATGTAGTCTTAAGATTGTCCCTTTTTCAAACAAACTATATAATATTTTCAATGTACTTTAAATTCCGTCTTATTGACATTGCCTGTCAGTCTTGTCACCGTACAGGCATAATCAATTTCGTAATACATTGCGTGTTCGAATAAATTTTAAAGTGTTTTAAAATCCAAACCACAAGTTATTTTTAAAAGTCGCTGAACAAACATTGTCTAGTTTGAGGAGTAGAATCTACGTTTTAATTTTTTGCCCGTGTTACAAGCCACATGCTGTACCTATACCTGAACTATACCCACCTTATCTCTCCACCGCCACCAATCAGAAAACTTCCTTAAAGGAAGAGCGCAATCAAAAGAAAATTAGCGTGGACCTTCTTACAATTTCAAATGGAAAAAGTTGGACGGGGCACGGTGTAAAGATTTGTGAATAAGGTATTTATCTGTTTAACCCGTTTTTAATAAAGCTTCTATGATTAAGGGTCAGGTGGGGTAAAAATAAAACACGGGTAAAAATAAGACGAGTTTTTAACACTTAAAAACTTATTCTATTTCATTTCTATTCCTTTTAAAAAGAAGCCTTGTGTGTAGACTTCTTTTTAAATGTAATAGGAAAGAAATATAGGTAATAAGTTTTTGAACGTGTGTAATATTTTAACCCATGTTTTATATTAACCCCACCTGACCCAATGTTTTATTTTATCCCTTTCTTAGAACTCAAATGTCAATGGCGCAGTGAAAAAAAAAAACCCGGCCAAGTGCGAGTCGAACTCGCGCACGGAGGGTTCCGCACCATCAACAAAAAATAGAGCAAAAAAAATCGTGTTTGTTGTATGGGAGCCCCCCTTAAATATTTATTTTATTTTATTTTTAGTATTTGTTGTTATAGCGGCAACAGAGATACATCATTTGTGAAATTTTCAACTGTCTAGCTATTCATGAGATACAGCCTGGTGACAGACGGACGGACGGACAGCGAAGTCTTAGTAATAGGGTCCCGTTTTTTACTCTTTGGGTACGGAACCCTAATTACTACCCTTGCCCGCGTCATAGGACGCACGCAGAGGCAGCATCCGCCAGACCAATCTAAAATGAACGTTATGGGTTAAAGCGATGGACTAAGTACTGAGCTATGGGATTATTATTTATATTATTACCAGCTTTTGCCCGCGACTTCGTCTGCGTGGAATCAGTAACATCAGCTAGAGTAAGAATAGCGCCTGGATAAAATGTAATAGCAATCCTTCAATTTGAGCATTGCTTACACCAATTAACAGGCAATTCGACCCTCTTAAGGGATGATTTCCGACATAAAAACTACTATGTCCTTCCCCGGGACTCAAACTATATCTATGCCAAATTTAAACAAAATCCATTCAGCCGTTTAAGCGAGAAGAGGTAACAGACAGACAGACAGACAGACACACTTTAGCATTTATAATATTATAAAAGTATGGATGTAGTTCCGTACTTAGTTTGATTACGTACTGTAACTGTTCTGTGTAGTGCGACACTAGAACCAATTTGTCGGCCGCGGGGACACACTTGGATTAATTAAAACAAGTTCAACTCCCATGATTGTGGTGAGGTTTCACTACCCACCACTTTTTGTGTAATCAACGTAAATGACTTTTATTTATTAAACATGAGGCTTTTTCTCTGGTTGACCGTATATTGCAAGTCCAGTGTTAAAACAAAGAATTTAAAAAAATATTACCTACCCGAAGGTTCGCTGGAAGAATCGCTCTTTAGCGATAAGGCCGCCTTTGGTTTAACTCTGTATTTATGTATTATGTGTGTTTCCTTGTAAAATTATTTTGAGGTTGTGCAATAAAGAGGATTTGTATTGTATTGTTTCGCAATTTCTTAATGAGTTTTACAATTCTAAAGAGTGGCAACCACATCACCTCTCACCTTATATTAATTTCTCGAGTCGAATCGAGCCCCAGTCGAGTCGAGGCGTACGAGTAGAATGAGTATTTGAACTACAATTCACATTTCCAAGGGGCCAGTTCGAACTGTAGCCGGTGATCTCGAGTCAGCATAATGCTTTATTCAAGAGCTCTAGTAGGTATATGTTCTAGGCACAGAAGTGTTTGAGGCAGTGAGTCTCTTCAACCTAGCGTTTTCCCGGCCTAGCGCCAGGGTCCGCTTTCCTGCTCAGTGGTCTCCACTTTGCCCGGTCTTCGGCATCCTCAGGTGTGATATTTTCTCTTCCAGGTCCGTTATCACGACGTCCAGCCAGCGCTTCTTAGGCCTACCGCGGCCGCGTGATCTATAGCCTTGGACAGTGAGGTTGAGGCATCTATTTCCGACGTAGTCCACCGGTCTACGGCGTATATGTCCATACCATCGGAGGCGACTTTCTTGCATCAGCTTATCCGCTACGTCACGGATTCCGAGGCTGCCACGGATGTGTTCGTTACGTATCTAGTCGCGTAATGCCGAATGCCTCACATCCATCGCAACATCTTCATCTCCGTGACGTGAAGCTGCTGGACATGCCTTCCGAGGACAGGCCAGATCTCGCTACCATATAGTAGGACTTGTTTGAGGCAGCGAGTACATTAAAAAAATTTAATAGATGTAAAAAAATTGTCAAGATACGCGTTCGGCAACGCCCATTTGGTCCATTTTATTGAAAGTTATACTTAATATTTTATTTTGCGATTTTTTTATGTTAGTTCTACCCAGACTCGTGAGCAAATAGCTCCCAATAGGAGAAAAAAATTGGCTCAAAACGTCCATATATTTTTCGATTCTGTCATTCCGTTACCATCCTATAAAATCAATAAAAATGGTATAGTAGGTATTAGAATCGGAAACGCTCTGAGTAAAAATGAGATAAATATGTCCACATTAAATAAAAAAAAGTGTCGAACAGCGCTTCAGGCTTGCTGTAAAAAAATGTTTTTTATATAAATAAACTGAATTTTATTACATCCGCATAAGTTGATTTTACAGGAGATTAGAATAGATCTCAATTTCATTTCGGTTTAATAACATGTAGCTTTCAATAAATTTAAAAGTGGAAAAAATACTGTCTGGGTTTGAGTTCAAGTCTCACCCAAGACAGTAATTTTTCAACTTTCCAAATGTATTCTAAGCTTAATAGCATCGATCGCAAACGTGTCTGCTTGTTAAAAATAAAATTAAAAATATGTATCTTCCTTCTTTTGTTCTTTAATATTAAAAATAATATTTAGACATGTATTTGTTGCATTTAGACATTTTAATATTGAGTGATTGAGTGTCTACAACAGTGATGACTCTCACGGCGTTGTATTGGTGTTATATGTTTTTATACTAGACTCTGATAAAAGCTAGAGAGTTCTAGCTGTTCTAAGCTGTGTAGCATGCTCAAGAACGTTTCCTTTGACCTCTTCCGGAGCAGAATTTCCGATAAATTGCTGTCGGGCGCTCAGGGTTCTTAAATTACGGATTGATTTTCGGAGAATGATTAATAGACGACGTTGACAATCCTTTGGTCTTACTTACTTAATTTTAATAGGATGGTATAGTTGTAGCTAGAACTTTTTAACCCTTAATTTGGCAAAAATCACGGAAGGTCATGAGTTCAAACCTCCTCGGCGCTGAATAATATCAATGATTCTGGTGAGAGAAAAAAGTGAGAAAAAAAAACAAAAAGAGTGTCAAAGATTGTTTATATTTTGGTCTGGTAAAAGTATGCTTACAACTATTTTATACAAGTATATCATTATTTTTAATTTTATTTGTAGTTTCATTGAATGAACAAAAAGGTTACATTGGAAGAAACGATTTAGTTTACTTTTAAATCCTTATTTTAATATTTGTTATAGCGAAGTCTACGCTAAGTATTGGTTCGACTCAATACAGAGGGGCTTTTCTCGGGGATCTTTCTCTTTTACTCCAATGAAGGCGTAATTAGAGTGACAGAGAAAAATGCCCGCAATTTGCGAACATCGTTTTTCGCGGTTATAGCTCAGATATTTATTTAGGCATAGTCATCAAATCAAATCAAATCATTTACTTATTTGCCATACGTGCAAATATACATAGTATACATGCAAATATACTATAAAATAGTAACCGCAAATCGATCAAAATATGGCAATTTATAAAATATATTGCACACATTACACGCCATCGGCCTAACAAGCGCTCCAAACGTTGTTTAAAGCGATAAATATAACAAGTTCACACTTTTTGCGGTAAACATGGCCGCCGGGGGTAATTATCTGGGATCGCATCGCGGTATTATGCGCGCAATTTCGCTTGCGCTTTTACGGGTTGAGTGGACTGGGAGGCGGCAGGTTAAAAAAATATCACTACTTACAAATACACTTATACCAATTCGCACGAAGCGCTTTGCTTCCTCGTTTCTTATGCGCACTGCCAAGGAATGGAATTCCTTGCCGGCGTCTATATTTTCGAGCTCATATAACCCGGCAACCTTCAAATCAAGGATGAACAGGCACCTTCTGGGCACATCATACACACATAAAACAAAGTCGGTTCTCGCTGTCTGGATTTTGATGCGGTATTTTTTTAAGAGAGAGTGATTCAAGAGGAAGGTTTATGTATAATTTGTTAACCCGTGCAAAGCCGCGGGTCGCTAGTTGATATATAAACAATTTATTATTTCTATCCTTTATTTTTTTGTGGCGATTGGGTATGGGTAAGTCTATGTTTAGCTGTGGACACCAAGTAAGGGCTGAAAGATAATTTGTAAAATATTCGTAGTATTTAGTAACGATTCTCAAATTATACCTGCTAATATTTCTATTGACCTGTATTTTAATTAAGTACCTATTTATGTTTAGCCATATCGACATTATTTTTCTTTATTTGACATTGTTGATAACTTTTGGTAAGTTCATTGCTTGACATTTGTAATTATTAATTACTAGCTGTTGCCCGCGACTTCGTACGCGTGGATTTGTATATTGGTGGTTATATATTCTACATTAGCTTAGAACATTATGCAGCAAAAGATCGCAGTAAGACGGTTAATCATTTGTTAATTATTAATATTACAACGCATGATACTTGTCTTTCACAACCTACGAAGCTTCAAGCCCCTAACTGAATAAAATTGTTCTCGATATAATCCCTCTCAATCAGAAGATTTTCATGTCCTCTATTTAATAAAACCTACTACTTAACTACCTATTTACGAAGTTTGAAGTTCCTAGCTTTAAATAAAATTTGAACTGTATACAAACTTTCAACCCCTTTTTAACCATTTTAGGGGATGAATTTTTACAAACGCTGAAATTACTTTTCTTGTATTTTAATACTATGCCTATATACAAAGTTTACAACGATTAAAGTCCCGCACTCAAATGAATGTTTGACCTCTATACAAATCTTCAACCCCTTTTTCACCACCATGGGGATGAATTATCAAAAACTCTGAAATTAGTTTTCTTCTCTTTTGATGAAATACCTTTTTACGAAGTTTCAAGTTTGTTTGCAACTTTACAAACTTTCAACCCCCTTTCGACCCTTTAAGAGATGAATTTTAAAAACGCTGAATTTACTTTTCTCGTATTTTAATAAAATGCTATTTTAAAAAGATTCACAAAAATGTTTGATCTCCATACAAACTTTTTACCCTTTTTCACCACTTTGAGAGATGAATTTTCAAAAACGCTGAAATAAGTTTTCTTCTCTTTTAATAAAATACCCTTTTAAGAAGTCTCGAGTTCCTAGCTTAAAATAAAATTTGAACCCCATAAAAACTTTCAACCCCTTTTTAACCCTTTTAAGGGATGTACTTTTAAAAACGCTGAAATTACTTTTCTTGTATTCTAATAAATGCCTCTGTACAAAAATTCAAGCCCCGCACTCACAAAAATATCTGATCTCCATACAAACTTTCAACCCCTTTTTCACCACCTTGAGATATGAATTTTCAAAAACGCTGAAATACATTTTTTTGAGTTTTAATTTAATACCTTTTTACGAAGTTTCAAGTTCCTAGCTTAAAATAAAATTTGAAACCCGTACAAACTTTCAACCCCTTTTTAACCCTGTTAGGGGAAAAATTTTACAAAACGCTAAAATTACTTTTCCTGTCTTCTAATAATATCCCCAAATCCAAAGATTCAAGTCCCGCGCTCGAAAAAATGTTTGATATCAATACAAACTTTCAACCCCTTTTTCACCACCTTACAGGATGAATTTTCAAAAACGCTGAAATTAGTTTTCTTGTATTTTAATTTAATAACTTTTAACAAAGTTTCAAGTTCCTAGCTTAAAATAAAATTTGAACGCTATACGAACTTCAACCCCTTTTAAACCCAATTAGGGGATGAATTTTACAAAACGCTGAAATTACTTTTCCTGTCTTCTAATAATATCCCCAAATCCAAAGATTCAAGTCCCGCGCTCGAAAAAATGTTTGATATCAATACAAACTTTCAACCCCTTTTTAACCCTGTTAGGGGATGAATTTTACAAAACACTAAAATTACTTTTCATGTCTTCTAATAATATCCCCAAATCCAAAGATTCAAGTCCCGCGCTCGAAAAAATGTTTGATATCAATACAAACTTTCAACCCCTTTTTCACCACCTTACAGGATGAATTTTCAAAAACGCTGAAATTAGTTTTCTTGTCTTTTAATTTAATAACTTTTAACAAAGTTTCAAGTTCCTAGCTTAAAATAAAATTTGAACGCTATACGAACTTCAACCCCTTTTAAACCCTATTAGGGGATGAATTTTACAAAACGCTGAAATTACTTTTCCTGTCTTCTAATAATATCCCCAAATCCAAAGATTCAAGTCCCGCGCTCGAAAAAATGTTTGATATCAATACAAATTTTCAACCCCTTTTTCACCACCTTACAGGATGAATTTTCAAAAACGCTGAAATTAGTTTTGTTGTATTTTAATTTAATACCTTTTTACGAAGTTTCAAGTTCCTAGCTTAAAATAAAATTTGAAACCCGTACAAACTTTCAACCCCTTTTTAACCCTGTTAGGGGATGAATTTTACAAAACGCTGAAATTACTTTTCCTGTCTTCTAATAATATCCCCAAATACAAAGACTCAAGTCCCGCGCTCGAAAAAATATTTGATATCCATACAAACTTTCAACCCCTTTTTCACCACCTTAGAGGATGAATTTTCAAAAACGCTGAAATTAGTTTTCTTGTATTTTAATTTAATAACTTTTTACAAAGCTACAAGTTCCTAGCTTAAAATAAAATTTGAACCCTATACGAAATTTCAACCCCTTTTTAACCCTATTAGGGGATGAATTTTACAAAACGCTGAAATTACTTTTCTTGTCTTCTAATAATATCCCCAAATGCAAAGATTCAAGTCCCGCGCTCGAAAAAATATTTGATATCCATACAAATTTCAACCCCTTTTTCACCACCTTAGGGGATGAATTTTCAAAAACGCTGAAATTAGTTTTCTTGCATATTAAAAATATATCTTTTTACGAAGTTTCAAGTTCTTAGCTTAAAATAAAATTTGAACCCTATACGAATTTTCAACCCTTTTTTAACCCTGTTAGGGGATGAATTTTACAAAACACTGAAATTACTTTTCCTGTCTTCTAATAATATCCCCAAATACAAAGACTCAAGTCCCGCGCTCGAAAAAATATTTGATATCCATACAAACTTTCAACCCCTTTTTCACCACCTTAGGGGATGAATTTTCAAAAACGCTGAAATTAATTTTCTTGTATTTTAATTTAATAACTTTTTACAAAGTTTCAAGTTCGTAGCTTAAAATAAAATTTGAACCCTATACGAACTTTCAACCCCTTTTTAACCCTATTAGGGGATGAATTTTACAAAACGCTGAAATTACTTTTCTTGTCTTCTAATAATATCCCCAAATGCAAAGATTCAAGTCCCGCGCTCGAAAAAATATTTGATATCCATACAAACTTTCAACCCCTTTTTCACCACCTTAGGGGATGAATTTTCAAAAACGCTGAAATTAGTTTTCTTGTATTTTAATTTAACACCTTTTTGCAAAGTTTCAAGTTCCTAGATCAAAATAAAATTTGCACCCCAAGGCGAACTTTCATCCCCTTTTTAACCCCCTTAGGGGTTCAGTTCCAAAAACGTTGCAATTACTTTTTTTTGTAATCGGCTATTATGCCTTTCTAAGAGGTTTCAAAGCATTTGTAATGGATTCAAACTTTCAACCCCTTTTTAACCCTGTTAGGGGATGAATTTTCAAAAACGCTGAAATTACTTTTCCTGTCTTATAATAATATCCCCATATACAAAGTTTCAAGTCCCACACTCACAAAAATATTTGATCTCTATACAAATTTTCAACCCCTTTTTCACCACCTTGGGGGATGAATTTTCAAAAACGATGAAATTAGTTTTCTTGTATTTTAATTTAATACCTTTTTGCAAAGTTTCAAGTTCCTAGATCAAAATAAAATTTGCACCCCAAGACGAATTTTCATCCCCTTTTTAACCCCCTTAGGGGTTGAATTTCCAAAAACGTTGCAATTACTTTTTTTTTGTAATCGGCTATTATGCCTTTCTAAGAAGTTTCAAAGCATTTGTAATGGATTCAAACTTTCAACCCCTTTTTAACCCTGTTAGGGGATGAATTTTCAAAAACGCTGAAATTACTTTTCCTGTCTTATAATAATATCCCCATATGCAAAGTTTCAAGTCCCACACTCACAAAAATATTTGATCATCATACAAACTTTTAACCCCTTTTTTACCACCTTGGGGGATGAATTTTCAAAAACGCTGAAATTAGTTTTCTTGTTTTTTAATATAATACATTTTTACAAAGTTTCAAATTCTTAGCTTAAAATAAAACTTGTTCCCCATACAACCTTTCATCCCCTTTTTAACCCCCTTAGGGGTTGAATTTTTCAAAATCGCTTCTTATCTCTTGTACACTTTATAAATGCAACCTAGTGTGCAAATTTCAACTTTCTATCTTTTGTAGTTTCGGCTCTGCGTTGATGAATCAGTCAGTCAGTCAGTCAGTCAGTCAGTCAGTCAGGACACTTGCATTTATATATATAGATTATTTCCTACTTGACGGTCATAATAAAAATTCGTAGGGATTAGTGTAGAATAATTTATATTGGAATTTAATATATGATGTGTAAAATAATAACTAGCTCCCGCTTTAACCGCTCAAGGAATACTTACGTCACAGAATATCGTACCAAATTAAGCGGTGTTATGGTACCGACATAATATACCAGTAATACCGATAGGTACTTGATGGATTGCGAAAGGTAGATTAAAATGTGTGAGAGAGATTAAGCTCCATATGAGGTGTTAAAACCGTTTTAATGACGAGTTTTAGTTAAATATGCGTGAATAGGTAGATATCGTATGTTTTTAATGGAGGTGTTTAATATTAGCCATATAACTAGTGTTCAACCGATGTTGCGGATTGGGTTTCGTTTTCGGTTTGGGCTAAAGGTTCGGTTTCGGCCAAAAAAATGCCGAACCTTTCAAACTTACAATTTCAAATTGTACTTTAACATCGCGTTCAGCTAATTCTCTATAACTGATAAGTCGATTCTAATTAATAGTTTTTATACAAGCTTTTATTCAACTTGCAATGTTTTTATGTATGTAATATGTTCGGGAAAAATCCTGCAAGCTAAATTAGATCCACTTCCTATTATTCGATTGAGCTGAACCTTCACATACGTAAAATCGGAAGAAGATGTACCCCACAAATTAAATAAACTTATCAAGATGTCTCCTAAAGTATACACTACGACTGCAATATTAGATATACAGAAGTACCTATCTTATTTCATGCAATAATACTATTCACTAGTCATGCTCTATATATCTTAGAAAATAGATGTCATAAAAATTCATTGCCTCCTTCGATTCCTTCCGACGGTTTTCTTTTCATTGTGCGAGTATTATTTTATGCACCCCTAGTGATGGAAAAGATCCAACAGGGCAGGGTCTGTTGGTTTTAGATAATAGCAGGCCAATTCAAAGTTACATTGCGACATCGATATCAGACGAAAATCAGTGATGCGAATGAAATGCGACCAGGAGGCCAATTTAATCATACATTGTGATATTAAAATGATATCTAAATGATGTAAGTCGCTCGTACATGTAGGTACATTATTGCGCGAGCGAGACGGCGACTCACATTATTTAGATATAATTTTGATGTCACACTGTAAGATTGAATTGGTCTTAAGTTACAACTGGTAATTACTTTACTATTGGATAATTGGATAAGGATGAGTTGAAAGTTGAAATTTGTGATAATTCCTTTTTATCTACACACATATCATAAGCCCTCTATGATGAGTTAAAAACCTCCAATTACGACCAGCTAAAAGATAAACTGTTTTGGTACAAGTTACAACAAATTTTAATTTTATTATTGCGTAATAATAGCGTCATTACTAATAATGACTTTCAAATTTCGAACATCTTACAACGCTGTATTATGCAACGTTTCATTGAATCCAAGCTATTGTTTAATAGGTGTCTTTAAAACAAACATTCCAACCGTCCCGCTGCCCAGTGGACCAAATCGGACGTCCAATAGCTGTCCGTAGCTTCCACACGATTACCAGCTGCAGTGGAGGGTTAAAATTGTATAGGAACGGAGTTCGCGATCGTATTTATAAGACTTTATTGTCGGAATATATTGTCTTATTTTTCTCGTTTTATTTCAAACTGGCAGAAGCCCGCGAATTCTGCGTGAAATGATGATTGATATAAACTAAATCTATGATGTCCTTCCCCGCGGGCCTTAAACTGTCTTCGTAACAACTTTCATCTAAATCGGCACAGCGGTTTAAGCGTGAAGAGGTAACGGAAAGACAGACAGAGTTACTATGTCTTCATGCAATTAGTAATTTTGGTTACTTATCTTTTAACCAATCTGCTTTTTATTGATTCCCAGTACAGACTTCTATTTATTTATGTAGTATGGATAAGGTAAATATGGAGTAAACATGATTTCCAATTTTCCATACTTCCGGTCCGTATACTGACTGCAGTATATGTATAAAAGCCCTGAAAAAAGGTAAGTACCTACCTTGATTAAATCAGTCGTTTATTCAATATTACCTACACGTGAAATTGAGTTAGAGCACCAAAAACGGGCTCCCCGTAGCATTGTTAAGAATCGGCCATTTAATCTCGTCCCGTCTAATCTGATGAGGCGGGAAGGTATTCTGCGTATTGGAGGTGACATACGGACCGATATTACAGACGTGAACATACGTACGAGTACATTATAGTCATTTTTCTACTCCCGTACTTTTATTTGTCATTTAAAGGGTCGTGCACCCACCTTTAAACCCTTATAGTTATCAAGACAAGTCTTTAGTCTATTCCCCAAAAAAGTATTTGTGCATACACACAGTATCTTTTTGGCACTTTTACGATACTTCGTGTAATCACCACTTAAAAAATATTGTATGAAATACATTGTTGCCAACCTAATTTTAACTGTCATCTCTGACAGATGAGTAAACCATAGACCTACATGTTTTTTTATTTCATTCATTCTTTTCCCGCCCGTACCCTCCATTCTTTGCTACTTCTTGAATGAAAAATATTTGTTAAATTTACAATTGTATTTCAAAGTATTTGGTCGTAGAAAAAGTATTGTATGCAACGTTGTTTAACTCAGTCAAAAAATACTCGTGGCGTGAGTAATAATTTGAGGCGAAGCCGAAAATTGTTAATAAAGACGCCACGAGTATTTTTTGACTGAGTTAAACAACGTTGCATACAATACTTTTTCTACGACCAAGCACTTTGAAAAAAAAATTGTAAATTTAACAAATATTTTTCATTCAACAAAAATAATACTTTAAACAAGTGGAATCATATAGTTACATATATGTAGGTAAACAAACCAAACCCGGCCACCGCGCCCCGCGCCCCACGATCGCCGGTTGGTCAGCGACACCTTCTTGTAACTCATGAGGCCCTGGTACTTGCTCTGAGTTAAATTACAATTTTGGATAGTTTTTTTTTCTCGATTTTGGCCAACCGCGCTCCGCGCCCCACGGCCGGTTGGTCAGCGACACCTTCTTGTAACTCATGAGGCCCTGGTACTTGCTCTTAGTTAAGTTACAATTTTGGATATAACAAGCAACACTAAGCGGTGTTCGTAGTCTATGGATCTTGCTATATTACGGGTGTCACATGCGCGTTTCTGACTTCTGAAGCAATTTTATTGTTTCTACTATAGAACCTAATGAATAAGTATTTTGTAAATTGGCAGCAATGCACTGTACTCATCTGTCAGATATGACAATTAAAATTAGGTTGGTAACAATGTATTTCATACAATATTTTTTAAGTGGTGATTACACGAAGTATCGTAAAAGTACCAAAAAGATACTGCGTGTATGCACAAATACTTTTTTGGGGAATAGACTAAAGACTTGTTTTGACAACTATAACATAGGGATTTAAAGGTGTGTGTACGACCTTTTAAATGACAAATAATTAATTAAAGGTGTTAAAATACGATTGAGTGTTTAAGAATCGAGCTGAAAGCAAGTTTCTTTAAAACATCACACGAGTGTTTAATGCCTAATGGATGCACAGTTACAATATACTGCTTTATCTACACATATATTAAGAGTTATCTTTGATGTATTGTGTTCAGGAACTGCATGTTATGACCGCATTTCCGTGAGCACCAAAAACGAGCTCCCCGTAGCATTGTTAAGAATCGGCCATTTAATTGGTCATTTAATACCTCTCTTAGAGAAGAACAACAACCAATTTTTAAGAGTCTGTAGTTTAGTAATATCCTGTCTAAATTAGATGAGGCGGTTAAGGTACTTGCGGACTTTTAAGAAGATAACTAGACTCTGGCCACGCTAGCTTTGAACAAACATGGCAACAAGCTCCATACTTGACGTAGCAACTGGCGTGAAAACTTAGCGTGGTCTGACTTTACCTACGATGTATTACAAGGAGGACATTACATTCTTCGGTATGGTTCAGATTTCTTTGTTATGACGGTTCTGACAATAAGGTCCGTCCCTTATAGCCCGTATGTTTCCAAAGGTCCCTAGGTACCCATTCACTGAACGATCGGGAAGGAGCTCACCGGACGAATGACGGCCGTTACCCGCCAATGGACCCCTTTAATTTTTGTATGTCCAATTGAATGAAGGTTGCCCGCTGTCAGATTTATTAGGTCTCGTTTACTTAGAAGGATCTAAAACATTAAGGTTTCAGGTGGGAACTGCGTGTTTTGATAATGCTTCTTTTTTCAAGGCGGAGGCTTAAGTACCTATATTTTAAGCGGTTCATACACTCTTCAACTTACTCGATCATCTTGATGGCCCGACGTGGTTGCGGAGTATAACTATTAAATAAGGAAAAGTCTTATATACTTACTGAAACATGTCAAAAAATACAATAATAATAAAAAACCTTAAAAACTACTACATTTAAACCAAGACACTTAACATAAAACTAATAGCTAGGTACTAATACTAGGTAACTAATCAAATAACCCACCCCGAGTCATTCCAGGTGCAAAAGTCCCCAACACGCTCGCTGCGTTTCCGCGTTGAATCGCAATAGATAACCTTTGCACCAGGAATGACCCGGAGCGGGGATCAAGTCCCCTCTCTCGCAAGCGACTCCCGAGCTCCCTAAAGAAGGACCGCGCCTCCGAGCACCAACACCCAGTGGTCTCCACCGCGAGCGGAACAAACAAATAACCACCCAGGCACGCGTACTTTTCCCGCTTTCTAAGAGCAGCTATCTCAGCAGCTGCCCCCGCTAGACCTACTGTGCGACTCAAGTGCGAAGCAGCAAAAGTGCTGACGCATGTTGCGTCCCAAAGCAGGCACTTCCCTTTCTGCCAAGGCACCAACGTCATGCCATCCGGCCTCCTCCCATCAGACCGGCTAAGGCCCGGGGGCTCAAGCAAACAAGGCACATTTGCCGAGACTGGCGCTCTGCGTATGATGTCGTTTAGAGCGTGATGGCGTGGGAACCTTCCCGCACATCGGCAACAACTCAGAGCGTGGTGGCCATTGCTCTCCACCATGGCGCCGCAGATGCATAAATGAGGAACGCACACATCGCAGCCCAAGCGAAGAGCAACAGCCAGCAACGAATCGTTGTCGAGGAGGGTGCCTAAATACGGGGAAGGCAACGCAAGCAACCACGCCCCTGACTCCGGCCTCGACCGTGCAAGAAGTCTTGCTCGATCCGCCCCCGAAGACCGCTCCAACAGGCCATCAAACACTCGCTTCACCCCAACGTCGTCCCACAACCGTTGAAATTCCGGCCTCTCGGGCACCGACTTACCCGGATTGAGAGCCATCCAGGCTTCCAAAGCATCGACCGAGTACGGTATGGCTACCCTATTACCATCTGACCCCAAAATTCGAGTAACCAGGTCCACAACCCCACCCGCTTACTGAAATAGATATCATACACTAAGAGGTACCAGGCCCACCGGTGGCCGAGGCGGGAATCGAAACCGCGCTTTCATCAGCATACGCGCGGCTAACGTCCTGGCCACCAGACCACCCGGCCACGGGGATAGGTACAACTACTCAAGAGCTTTTCCCACCATATCCATGTGTCGGATGATGGAGCTCATAGGTAGCGTTTTAAAGTCCTTTGGTTCCAGATATCCTGCTCCAAAGTCCTTCATTCTTTGTCTGGCGGGCGAGGGCGTGACATTCACACATTAAGTGTTTCACTGTCTCTTCCTCTTCGCCACATATACGACAATCAGTGTTGTCAGAGTGTCCCATCTTGGCCAGAATTCCTTTGACCCCGTAATGGCCAGTAAACACCCCCCGTTATGATTTGGAGTTGTCTTTTGCTAAGTTTCCTAAGCTTTTTAAGGTTTTAGGTAAGGGTTAGGCCTAAGGATTTATTTAAAGATAGGTAGGTAAAAGATAAATACTAAAAAATATTTCATAAAATATTTGATTTGTTCCATAGTTGGAAAGAAAAATCTTCTAAAAGGCTTTGTCAGATTTTATTTTCGCAAAAGCCAATTGTCTTCCAACTCCAGACTTCATACGGCCATAGACAAAAACCGGATGTGCTCCCGTTAGCGGCAAATGGGAGAATTCACATCCGGCGGACGCCGCGGGCGGATGTTTACTTAGCCGCCGCGAGACGGCGACCCGACGTACTTCCGGTTGTGGGATTAAGGCGGTGGTGGGTTTGCGATTGGTCGTTGCGATTTTTTTGTCGCAAAGTTTGGAAATTAAAATTGGGGAATGCGAAATCAGAAACGGCAGAACACCGTCAGCAAGCAAGCTGTTAAAAATCGCATACAAAAATAGACATAACGCAAACAAGAAAGTCCATCACGCTATCGAATGACACTAGGGGTTCCGATCAAACAGGGCCATACTTAACTCGTTCTTCCAAATCGATATACCAATTTTAAGAAAATTATGCTGCAAACTTCGGTCAAAGAGATTCGATGAATATGGACAAAACCTACATTATCATGAATTATGCGTTGACTTGAGACAAACAATATTATAAACATTTCAGAACATCTAGTGTAAATTTAATTCGATAGCTTGACGTGACATACGCTGGACATACGCGTTTGCGTTCAGAATAGGGAATATTACGCGAAAGTCTGCGTAGGGGGCGCCACTACCACAATCCGTCACAATCTAAGGGTCTTCCGCAAACCAGAGAGTCGAAATTTTGTTATTAAATATAAGAGGTAGCCGAGTTTCGATTTTCGCGGTTCCCGGTAGGCGTTTTGCGTAATATTCCCTATATTAGTTAAGTTTGTAGCCAGCCTGAACGCGTGCAAAGTGAATACTCGTAAGGTGCCCGGTTACGCTAAGTGGTACACAAAGAAAAGCTTTCAACATTAGCGATGGCCTGATGAATGTGCGTGGTTTATAACGCATGGAAATGTTGGTTCCTTTCTGTTATTCTGTCCTTCCGTTTGGTCTAATGCAGGGTCACATTACACTCCTCAGTCCCTTAATTGCAATCCACTATATAAACTTCAGTTCGAGAATTGTAATAGTTATTTACGATACAAGTGCGAAAAATAGGAAAACCTCAACGAGTGGCGAACGACACGACACGACACGAGTTGCTAATTACCTATTTTAACGTGTATCGTACAACGTTTTACAGTGCCCTTAAAATTTTCGATAGCACCGGTGTCGTAATGTAGCACGTAGAGTGTCGTAAAAATAAACACAACAGAGTAAATTGAAAAAAATAAATGATTTAAAAATTAAAAACACGACAACTTTAGGTACTGCCATTCAAAGGGAACTGCCAAGTTATAAATAATTTGAAGACTATACATATGTTAGAAATTCTTACCTATTATTTTGTCTTGTGCGAATCATACAAAAAGTACCAGAGAAATGGATTAGATTAGAAGCGAAATCAGTTCCTAATTTACAGTTTTCTTGATAATTTTTTTCGTTAAAATTACTATTTTACACGAAACTCCCGTCTAGCCGAAAACCAATTAACAAGGGTCGCAGTGAAATATGTGTAAAACCTTTAAATTCGTGTCATGGTATGCGACCGATAACAATCAAATTAAATCGTGCGTTACCTAATAGAACCCTACGCACGCCACATGGAAGGAACAGATTAAATAATAGCCTACAGATGTGCAAGTTGCCCCTTACAGATGTCAAAGTTTCCAAAAAGTCGGAAATTTACTCGGAATTTCTCGAAAATTTAACAGAAATAAAATAAATTTCCATTTTAAGTTTCAATCCCTATAAAAAAGGGAAAAATATCTGAAACTATCCTATGTGGCATATTTCGCACTTTCGGAAAGTTTTCTTCGGCACATTAGTTCTTAATACAAACCTCTGTTATTTATTTATTTTACAAATAGTAACGTCAAAATGACGGATAGAGGCAAACGATAATCAACACAATCAGTCAGATTTTTTGACAAACGTTTATATAAATAACTTATTAACAGAGCCCGGAATTCTCGTAGTATTTTTGAGCTGTCATATGGGACTTCTCGTTTATCCACTTCCGATTATACATAGGTATGTATATCGATAAATACAGAATACAATATGTAAAATATGACTACGAGTAGAAGTAAACAACATGTAGTCTTAAAATTTATAAGAAACAATAAAATATTATTAATTTAATTTCTATTTATAATTTCCTAAAAGTTGGTACCTACCCAAAGGTTATCTCGAAGAGAGAGTTGTTTACACTCGTAATCATATTTTACATATTGTATTCTGTATTTATCGATATACATATGTATAATCGGAAGTCGATAAACGAGAAGTCCCTATGACAGCTCAAAAATGCTACGAGAATTCCGGGCTCTGATTATTAAGTTTGATAAACGAATTAACGGGTTTTTTATTGAAAAAGTAAAAACAAGCGCTTTGGTCTTGCGCGCTCGCACTTACAACCAGCAGATTTTGGAGACGTATTTTTTATTGGTATATCTACTATGGTATTCATTAATCTGTGACAAATGTTGTACAATATTCAGGTGAGGCAGGCAATTTTTTAAGCCCGACCTTTACTTTTACATTGAAAGGCGTCTTTTCTTTGGAGCCACGAAAGGTTATTTTTAATAGTTATTGCATCGGAACACAAGCATTTTGAGGGTAGATGTATACTTATAAGTCGATTTACCTACTTACTTACTTATATACCTATTGTTCCTGAGCTAATAGCGACGCAATTTGGCTGTGGTGTATATTTAGCTGCTGTGCAAACTGCTGGGGCCCGTTTCTCAAAAGCCTCTGACAAGTGACATCCGCTTGTAACTTGTAATACAAGCGGATGTCACTTTTTGTTAGAAAGGGACTTCCACTAGGCGAAGGAGACTTCATAAAGGTACCGTTCAGATAACACCAGAATTACTGGCAGTAATGTCGCGTTGCAATACTGTAACAGGAAAATTACAGCGATACCGTAAAATGGGGTGAGTAGGGTCAAAACTGAAATTCAAACCTCGATAACATTTTAGTTTTACATATGAAAACTGAATGGTGTAAGTATATAATAAGTGTTCCGGACGTTTGTATTTTATTTTGGGTAGTTCCATTTCATAACTTTGACGATAAAGAGGAAAACCCACCTCAACCCGTAGTGCCTCGTATTTGGGGTGAGAGGGGTTTTCATACAAAGGTGATTTTGGAAGATTGTTGGATCGATTGTTTTTTATTATGCGTATTACTATAGCTCCATTTTAAATTTGGAATACATTATTTTTGTAGCAGTAGCCTTAAAATCCCTTCTCACACCGCTCTCAAACCTTCTCTCCCCATTCATAACCCACCTCTCCCCGCGAAACCTACTCACCCCGTTTTACGGTATGGCCTGCCATTTTGGCTGGTTATAAATAAAAGTTAGTAGGTATTCACATAGTTTTACGCCTTACGGCCAGCGCCGGCCACTCCAAGGGACGCATTTATGCGTTAGAGGGAGCAAGTGATATTGCTATCTCATTCTACCGCATGGCTGCGTCCCTTGGAGTGGCCGGCGCTGGCCCATCGTGTAGAGGAGCCATTAAATGATGATTTCGGTTGACCAATATTTATTGCGTTCATTTAGATTTGATTTATGATGTTTTATAATTAATTAGTTTTTCCCTTGAGTTAGTGTGGTATTCATTCCTTGTTTTACCTCCTTGTAAAACAAAGAACTATTAAATGGACCGTATATTGTCAACCACTGCAGTCCGGAATTTCCTACTTTAATTCCATTTTTTCCGGAAAATTCCAGTAAATGTACCCGTAAAACAATTAAGAGTGTAGCGGCTAAAAGAGAAACTGTACCATTAGCCTTACCCATAAAACGTTTTCAACTCTTCCTTGAGCTCCTGGTATAACTAGACCTTAGGATTCCTACGAATAATATATAATTGAGGGTCAGAATATACTCGTCTGTACAAAATTGGTAAACGTTGTGAATCTAGGAAGCTGGACTTCTAGCTTAACGGGCAATGTTTATTCTCTTGGGACTTTAAACCTAGTACTTAAGTCATGGTCTTTTTTAAATTATAAATGGGCTTACTCATGGCCACAGACTAGCCGAGGCGAAGACGTGGCTTACGATGGAGCGAGCCTGCCCAGAAGGTGCCTGTTCACCCTTGATTTGAAGGTTGCCGGGTTGTATGAGCTCGGAAATATAGATAGACGCCAGCAAGGAATTCCATTCCTTAGCAGTTCGCATAAGAAAAGAGGAAGCAAAGCGCTTCGTGCGCTTCCTGCAGCAGAACGCAGCCAGCATTTTCATAGAAAATAAGTAATCTTACTTATTTCTCTAAGGTATCATCGCCCACACTGTTAACTGACAGTTCTTCAAACTTATTACAAAAGGCATAAGGACCGCCGATGGATAGTTAAGATTGCTGCTGTTTGTACTAGTAACGACCTGGCCACGACATTGCGCGACTGGCTTCAGCTAAGGCGACAACCATAGGTGGGAACGAAAGGTACGATCGCGGTGCCTCGCTCCAACCTATGATTGTCGCCTTAGATGAAGCCAGTCGCGCAATGTCGTGGGCGTCGTGGCTAGGCCGTAAAGGTACTGTCTCAAATATCAAAAATCTAGGCATCGACATCGTAGCATTTGCGTTAGCTATGCAGTCGGCAGTAATGTGGCGTTGCAATACCGCTGCCGTAAAGAAACTGTCTGTATTGCAGGAAATGTTAAATGCAATGTAAATATCGCGATAAAATGACCCATATGACGTCATTTTATCGTTTGAGTCATAACCCTGTTATCAATGTGCAAACCCTGATTTTCAACGAATTGCAACATTGTAGGATTTGGTCATAACAAAATCAAAATTAAAACAATTTATGAAATCTGAATATCGCTCAAGGGCAAACATTTGCAAATTTCTAAATAATAAACACGCGTAATATCCACTCCAATGAACTCCATTAACTCTTATAATTACCCCCAGAACAAAACCCATCCTCATTTAAAACTAAAACTTATAATATCCAGCGAAACATAAAACGGCCAGTTAAACAACTAGAGGAAGGAAAAGAGGAAAAAGCGAATCACAACGAAATAGTACTTTAAAAGTATTCAGTAGGAGAGATAATGAAAAAAGTTGGTCAAAATGATCACGGGAAGCGGGTGAGGTGCTCGCTTTTGCGTACTTTTAGCTGTAATATTCATTATTGTGTTTCGTGGTTGGTCTTAATGGGAATTTTTGATGAGATAAAAGTCAAACCGTAGGCGGTAGGCCGTTTTATATAGGGTTGGTAAAGACTGAAGTGTTGGGAGTCCTCTTTAGGACTTGGCAGAACGCGACAGTGCAAAGCGACAGTGACAGCAAAATCTGTAAAGATTCATGCCCATAGGCTACGATGGATGATTAATATGCGTGCCGCAGGATTGTTTTCCACCGTTGTGGTATAAAAATAATCCTACCTTAACAATTCACCAAAACGTACATTCACCTCTGCTTAAGGCCAATTCGAACATACATTTTGATGTCAAAATGATATCTAAATGATGTGATTTGCTATCATGTGCTCGTACTTGTTGGTACATGTATAGGCACAAGCGAGATGCACTGGCAAATGATAACAAAATTATATTATTTAGATAGGAATCAAAAGTTCGAATTGACCTCCTTGTCCGTTTCTTCGCAAGCTGTCCGGAGTGTCCGGATTGTCCGGGCCGTCCGGTCCTTCCGGCACGCCAGCCGGAAGTTTACTTAAAGGCGATGGAAATATCTGATGCGGTTTGAAGACAACCGATATTGAAACGTGATGTAATTTATTTAATAATTAGATAATTCCGTCTTACAGGGACCTACCAGAACTTGGCCGAGGACCGCGAAAACTTCACCGACAAGAGCCAGGCTTTCATTTAAGTAATGATGTAAATGATAATGATGAGATAAATTAATACTCGCGAATGTATTGTTATAGTCACTAAAAGAAACAGTAGGTATGAGGATTGCCTACAAGTTTTTCTCTTGTCCAGGTGTTTCTTTTATCCCATCTAACCTACCTACTTGTATGTGATTGTACTGTATCACCTGTCCGGATAAATAACTTATGTGGGCGTTTTTTTTTGTTGTCCCCTACACTTTTTTTTTCAAATTTGGGACTTTTTTATGTTATTTCTACTCAGAATCACGAGCTCTTTCTATCCTAATAGGAGAAAAAAAGTGTCCCAAAATTTCCATACATTTGTCGATCTTTCCATTCCGCGACCGCCATACAAAGTCTATGAAAAATGGTGACGTAATGGAAATAAAAACCTTAGGACACTTTTTTTCGCCTAGTAGGATAGAAAGAGCTCGTGATTCTGAGTAGAAATAACATAAAAAATTCCAAATTTGAAAAAAAAAAGAGTAGGGGACACCAAAAAAAAAACGCCCATGTGTCTTTTGAGTGTGATGTACGAGGGGTATTCAAAATATTCTCGGTATGAGAATGAAAACAAACAAGTACGAAAAGTTTGATATTTTTATTTTTCAATATACTCCCCCCCTATGTTCATACACTTAAAAGATCGATCAATTATTTTTTTTAATCCCTCGTAAAAATATTTTTTATCTTTCGTGTAAAAATGCTCCTCCACTGCCGCCTTCAATGCTTCATCGTCAGAAAATTTATTTCCACGCAGATCCTTTTTAAGATTGGGGAGCAAAAAGAAGTCGCTGAGGGCTAAGTCCGGACTATACGGTGGGTGAGTAACAGTTTTAAACCCACATTCAACAATAGCTGCCTTGGCAATATGAGCAGTATGGACGGGGGCGTTGTCATGCAGAAGCAGAATACCTTTGGTTAACTTTCCTCGCCTCTTTTCTTTAATTACATCCTTTAATTGACGTAGAATGTTAGCGTAGTACTGTCCTGTGATATTTACACCTTTTTCTTTATAATCGATTAGTAATACTCCTTCACAATCCCAAAATATCGTGGCCATGACCTTGCCAGCTGAAGGGATGACCTTGAACTTCTTGGGATGAGCTGAACCCTTAATGTGCCACTGCATGGACTCTTGTTTACCCTCTGGGTCATAATGATGAACCCAGGTTTCATCTCCAGTAACTATTCTTTGCAGCACCTCATCAGGATTTTCACCGCACAGGTCAATAAAATCGGAACAACAAGCTACACGCATGTCTTTTTGAAGCCGAGTCAGCATTCGCGGAACCCATCTTGCACTTACTTTTGACATATTAAGATGGTCATGTATAATATCATGTACGGTACGAATAGAGAGATTGGTTACTTGTGCTATAGATTTTACCTTCACTCGACCATCTTCCAATATAAGTTTTTCCACTTTATCAATATTTTCTTGTGAAGTAGCTACTACAGGCCGGCCAGGTCTAGGGTCATCTTCAATACTCTCCCTTCCGCGTTTAAACTCGCTTGACCACTTTTGAATGGTAGATAAAGAAGGAGCAGACTCACGGTAAACACAATCCATTTCCTCTTTTATGGTTTTTTGATTTTTACCCTGTTTTGTCAAGAATTTTATCACGCATCGATGTTCTAATTTAGTTAACATTGTCAATTCGCACATGATGTTCATGTTTGTTCAGCAATTGCAGAAAAACAAAAGACCATCTCGGTTCGAATTATACTTTTTTTTAATGTCAATGAATAAACCTTAGCGGCCAGTAACGAAAGAAATTTTAGAAGAGGTCGTAAGATATCAATACCGAGAATATTTTGAACGCCCCTCGTACTTATCTCATGGTTTTATTTAAGCTTACTAATACCCAGTAACCAAACCAGTAACCCGTAAAAATCGAAATTCGCAAATTGTGAGCATTTTTCTTTGTAACTCTAGTTATGCCTTCATTGGAGTAAAAGAGAAAGATCCCCGCAATTTGCGAATTTCGCTTTTCGCGCTAGCCCCTCTGTATCGTTTCTCACAATAGTCACACACTCATCTCGTCACGCGACATGTCGAACCTCGCCCCGGAACACCTGAATGTTGTGACCAAATAACATTGTGACTAAAATGTTACTGGGCTATTACCGTGAAAATCTAAGTTCGCAAATTCCGGACATTCTTCTCTGTCACTCTTATTACACCTTCATTGGAGTAAAAGAGAAAGATCCCCGCAATTTACCAATTTCAGTTTTCGCGTTATGTGTCTTTTGAATGCGAGTGTCTTAAAGAGATTTATGTAGTCTGAGAAGAAATGTTACCTATACTATTTCGATAGTGATATTTAAATATTATGTATTTCACGTTGTAAAATATCTAATGTAATAGTGGCCGCTGTACCAGATGAAATACGGCGTTTCGTGAACAAAGAATTTCGTTTGTTAGGATTAGTCTTTAGGACCCAAGGATGGATGTAAGAAGTGAAGCCACCAAGTAGGCCCATCTTACGAACACAAACATTACTTATTCTGTCAAAGGAAACCTTTGGTTCAGAGAGAGCCGTACTTGAGCTTTTTATGTCATGTACAAACGCAACTATACCTTATATTATCTCTTTGCTTGAATTGGAGCGAGAGATTTGAAGTGTTGCATCGAAAGATATGGAGTCGCCCTTAATACATAAAGTACTATCTATCGGGGAATTGCGATAAGGAATGAATGGGAATGGAAGCGACGTGCTTAACGAGGCTAGCAGGCCAATTAAAACTTACATTGTGACATCAAAATGATATCTAAATGATGGCAGTCGCACTTGCATTTCGCTCGTACTTGTACGTGTATGTATTGGCGCGAATGAGACGCTCGGACTGACATCATTTAGACATTATTTTGGTGTCACAATGTAAGTTGGAGTTGGCCTCTAGTTCTTGCTCAGTTATAATGGCTAATATTAATTGGTTCATTCGGTATCTTTGGACTGTGTTTGTTATATTTTATAACTCATAAGAATATTGTTTGTAAATTTAATATACTTACTCTTTTTTCTGTTTTTGTTTTTAATTATGTATTTATATGTAGTACTAACATCTACTTTTTAAGTTTCGATGTAAGTATACTAACACAATATGGATTCAAATATCTGAAATAAACAAATTTTATTTTTCTTTATAACAAATCATCGCAACAAAAAAAACCTTTTCATTTAAAAAACTGACCCGTACAAATGTGAGTGAAATGTAAAAAAACATAACAACGGCCATACAGTTGACTGTTCATTATTAAACACATCCTATGGTGACCTATATTTATTTTGGTCGGGTTATTAATTTTAAACCCAACCTGGATGCAATAGCCAATTCGAATGACACTTTGATATCAAAATTATGTCATTTAGTTATCACCCGTTTATTTCGCTCGTAGGTGCTCGTAATAGAGGTACATTATTGGCTCGAGCGAGACACTCCGGCGAATGGGAACAAAATGACATCAATTTGATGTCAAAATGTATGTTTTATGTCATGATATTTCTATATTTCGTCGATGTACAACACCTATCTCGACATACCATCATCAATTCTATATGAATCCTTCAAAATGCGATAACAAACAATAGCACATCAAATTAATAACCCCAAGCTTTCCTTTCACTTCCAGAACCCTTATTGGCACCATTAAAATACATAACAAACGTTATTTTGCTTGCAATATTCCCAACGACGCCTATAGGAGTCGGTTCTCATACAGTTTTTACGTGCAGGTTTTTTAAGGGTATGGTTGCGTGTGGCGGTCACTGTGAGGCAATTTCATTTGATAGGGCGCAATTAGGGTGAGTTCTTGGCCCTTGTCCGCCATGGATTTACACCGCGTTTTGGATTTATGGTCGACATGAGGTCAACTTATTTTTAGCCTACCACAATGTGGGTTTGTTTGTGACCTTTAACGGGTATTTTTAATAATTAACGAGTTATTTGTATGGGACATGTGGCTAGGCAGAGTGATGGCATCATGGCAGGTAGACCAAAATGTTAACGGAATGTTGGCCGCTTTCGGATGGAAGAAGCGCCTGGCGTCCGTTGGCTTGTTGGGTGGACGACATTCGGATGATTGTGAGTCACTTGGATGAGATTAGGTCACAATTCGGACAAGTTGCGTACTAGAAGAGAGGCCTATACTCGCCAGTGTGCGATAAAGGGTTGTTATTTTCTTTTTTAGGGTTCCGTACCTCAAAAGGAAAAAAACGGAACCCTGTGTCTGTCCGTCCGTCTGTCACAGCCTATTTCCTCCGAAACTACTCGACCAATTAAGTTGTAAGTTTGTGACCCAAAGATGGACGTGTAACGTAAATAAATGAATTTTAAATATGGAGGCCATTTTTGGGGGATACATGATAAAATTAACAAATAAGGTTTTTCAAAATATATCGTGTTACATATAAAATGAAAGAGCTCATTGTAAGAATCTCAAATATTTATTTTTATAATTTTACGATTAATATTTTAGCAGTTATTCAAGAAAATAGTCAAAAAATGACCATTCCCCCCTTATCTCCGAAACTACAAGGTCTAAAATTTTGCAAACAATACATAAAATAGTTCTTTACCTATAGATGACAGGAAAACCTATTAGAAATGTGAAGTCAAGCGTGAGTCGGACTTAATGTACGGAACCCTTGAAACGCGAGTCCGACTCGCACTTGGCCGGTCTTTTTTAATGTCAATGACAAATAAATTTGATATTTTTAGACTTACAATTAGCTTGCTAAACTTTCACGAATCCTGGTCTGCAGGAAGTATATTAGATACACTAGAGCTTTTTATAGTTACGATTGCTAGAAAAAAATGTCTTAGGGTCAATTTTTGAAGAGGCTGTTTTTTCGACATTTGTATGGCATTTTTTTATTTTTGGAAAATCAGCTTTATAATCATCGTCTTAGGAAGGATTCTTAACAACAAAAAATATACCTACTGTACGAGGCACCACTCTACTTTTCACAATTAGCTAGATATGGACGTTTAAAGATCGACATTTGTATGGCACTATTTAGCAATTTGTAAGGCGCTTTTGACATGTATATGGTATTTTTTCGACATTGTGTAGCATTATAAATTTTTTTATGTCACTATTTATTATTTTTTTGGCATTTGTAAGACCCTGGCGACATTTGTATGACACCTTTTCGACATTTGTATGGAACTATGTCGACATAATATTTGTTTTCCATAACCGACATTTGTACGACCAAAATAGCCGTACAAATGTCGCCATACACATGTCGCCACTAATGTTTTTTGGCGAAATTTCCTACACCATATAACCAATTCACTTATTTATTTTACTACATATATATTTTATCACTTATTTGTAATAATTATTATGAAATACACATTTTTATTTTGACTGTGTACCAACATATTAAGCGTCCATACAAATGTCATTGTAGTCGTACCAAAATATATCGAAAGGGATTGTTACCGGTTTTTAGATAAATAAAACTGTTTTCGCATGCACATTGCACACTTGATGGTGATAGACGCCCAACTAACCGCACTAATGCGTCGTAAATTTAATCTTACCGTTATTCAATAGATAAAGAAGATTTTGGGGGGTATCTTTAAGTCATAACAAAACAAGTGCTGTGCGGGACAACGATAAAAAGGATTCCCTTGTTTTATTAAATAACGCATTAATTTATCGAAATGATTAAATAAACTCTCTATACAATGCTCTTTTTAAAAATACAAAGCCATTAATAATACGTTGCCTACATGCAAATTTATGATTTTTTTTATTCGGCTATGCCGCCACTGGGACACGCGAAAAAGCGGCAAATTTCACCGTTTTTGGACCTTCAGATGCGATTTTGTCAGAAACAAATAATATTTAAGGTACAGTTGTAAAATTTTTTTTATGTTTATAGTACACTGAATGAAAAAAAATATACATACCCAGTCTTTTAGTCCTATGGACTTCGAGTTTTAGTCGTGGGATAGCAAAAAATGCCTAGGTATTTGAAAATTGACCCCTTAAAACTTTTCTCTTTTCAACTAAGATATAAATATCTTTAACCTGAAGTAACGGAAGCGAAAGACGATCGTATGTCAGGATCGTAGCAAGTGGAAATCCGTGGTCTCTGCCTACCCTTCCGGGAAATAGGTATGATTATTTGTATGTATATGTATGTAAATATCTAAACTTTCATTTTGCTCACAATAAATCAATTAATCGTATGTATAGCCCAACCTCCTATGCTTGAAACAAAAGCGAACCACAAGGGTTCAATCCTTGGCCCTAATCCGACACGGCTTACGTCGGTAAATCACGGCTGAACGCGTTACCTGTGTTTTCATTAACGATAAGGATAAAGGGCGATTTTAACGACGAAGCGAAGGACGCATGATTGTTTTCGTTACGCGACATTCTTTAAATGTCAATGTGGGTAAGACCGTCTGTAAGGAAAGACCGTCTACAAGCTCTTTCATCGCTTTTAACTATTGCGTTTGTACTACACGTGGCTCACTCCGGGATTTCGTCACGTCACTACAAGTACCTACACTTGTACATGCAGCCCACACCAATTTTGGTGTCTATTTAGTCTATTTAGTTGCCGCGCGTCGCTACGGAACGGACGCCTGCTCGCGCTTCCGCCACCTAGCAGTCATATCTGTCGTAATAGACGCGTTTTGTTAGAGAGTAAATCTTCTGTATGTACCTAGTAAATTATTTATTTATTTATTTAGGTCGGTAGAGCAGATTAGAAGGAGTCAAGTTCTTCCTTTCTGACTGTTAGGCGAATTCGAACTTTCACTGACATCAAACCGATATTAATATCGGTTTGATGTTAGTGCAAGTTCTAATTGGCCTGTTTATCTCTTCATACACGCAATATCTTATACTTTATGGATAAATTGAAATTTATAAACCGCCAAGTATAACAAATACTACTGCGAGGCAAAACTAAGTAAAAAGAAACCGTCTTAAAAGTTATCCTGAATATCTTCAATATTTGCATGGAACTGCTCATTAAAACTTGTCTCGGTCGGTGTTTGACTCACTCACTAACTGCTAATAACTTGCACGCCTGAGTTACGGTTCCACAGGAAACCGTTTTTATACTTTACGGGATTTTTTACTTATCTTTTATAAGTATAAAGAGTGGTTCACTTTGAAGCCTGTTTACATTTATTGACTAGTGTTTAAACTCAGTTAGTAGATTTGCTACTTACATTTACTGAAAAATACACAATTTTATTGCTTCCTCCTTTCTTTTCCAGTCTTCCATCAACTTGGTCAGTCTTCCACCAACCTCTGTTGAATACTTACGGCCTGATCCGAACTTTAAGATACGTCAAAAATTTGGTCGTCAAGAATACGATATGGATCGGATATATCAGTGTCAAAAGGACGTTTTTGTTTTAAGAAACGTCACTATTGACTCACATATCCGAACCATGTCGTATTTATGACAAATTTTTGATCTTAAAGTTCGAATCAGGCAGATATATAAATCATAATTACGATTGCCGTCAAGGTTACTCGTGGAACCAGATTCAATTTTGAGGTAACCATTCGGTTGTTTTTACATTGCCCCCAAATTTAGAACTAAGAAGCAAAGTTTTACAGTCCCCATCAGATATATCGGAGCGGCCAAGGTGCTCACAAATATATCTATTGTCAACGCGCCTCTATTGTCAAGGCGGTAAAGTGCGTGTTTAGATATTTTTAAGCACCTTGGCGCCCCGAATATCTGATGGCGACTTCCTTTTCAAAAAACTGTCGCGTCGGATCCGTCTCGGCTGTGTCAACAATGGGTTAAGTTTATCAAGCTCAGCGTTTGTACACAATCTTGTACTTGTTGGATCATAGTTCGTCTTTCTAGGGTTTGAGCTTAATTCGGGAGTAGAAATTAAGTTATTAATGCACTACCGGTTGGATAATGTTGGGTATTACCTAGCTTACTGGACTAAGAACCTATTTTTTATCCGACTGCGTCAGGAGGGTAATGTTTTTATAACTCCCTTGGGAGTTATAGCCTTTTCTAATTATGTCACTAATTCATACCAACCAAGGAGGTTATAAGTAAAATACTTTGTTTAAAGTCAAGGTATAATGGAGTTTTACTTTTAAAATACTGACGATTATAATTTAATGTTTATGTTTAAAAATATTTAATTTAATTTGTTTAATAACCGTTTATATAGGATTTACACAAAATTTTCAATCGTGGATGAATGCCAAAGGTCTGTGCCCGGTCATGTGCCTAACCTGTCAAGAAATGACAATATGGCAAACGAACGTTTGAAATGTTCCTGTATTAATTAATTATTTCGCTTAAAGTTTCGTTTTTTCTTCGCAAGTGTGATGAAAAACATTGTGTCTAACTCCGGGGGTAAGAATATTGTAAACTCGAGTCTTTAATTCTATTGATCTAGAGGCCAATTATAGATCTCGTCTACAAAATGTTGCACTGTATTATCTGTTTATTAATTAATTAATTTGGAACTGTAAAGTTTGACCTAGTTCCGTAATGTCACCGGGATTGAACGTAATTATTGTTGATCTGTTGACAGCTGGACGGTGTTTATTGGCATTTTAGCCGGACACTAAAGCGATTGGCGGTTACACAGACAATCCAACCTCTAGACATAGCATAGTCGCGCTACCCCCTCTGCCACACATACGGTAGCGTTACTCCATCTTCGAGTTAATCCCGTGCCGTGATTGGTCCGTGTCTTTGAACGGACCAATCACAGCACGGGATTCGCTCACCTCGTCCCCCCGCACCCCCGTATTTTTGGCAGCATCGGTTTCATGAAAGAATTAGCCTAAGCTCAGTCTAGAGGTTGGATTGTCAGTGGGCGGTTATCACAGTGTACACACACACACACACACACACACACACACACACACACACACACACACACACACACAGACGGTCACAGTCAGGCGTGGCTCACTCCGCGATTTCGTCGCTTTGCTACAGGTAGCTAAAAGTACATCCGTTCCGCCCCAATTTTGGGGAAAGCCATAAGCCGCGCGTGGCGCTGTCGCCACCTAGCGGCCATATCTGTGCTGATCGTAACAGACGCGTTTTGTTACAGAGTGAGTATTCTGTACTTAGTACTATTATTTATTTTGTGTCATAGTGAACGGAGAACTGCACTGCACTGTTTTCCGTGCGGAAAGCGTTAACTTTGGGCACGCTCTGCTAAACGAAGTTGCCGCTTTCCAACAGCAAAATAATAAACACACCTCGGAAAGTAAATATGAAAGCTTCAGATCAACATTTGTCGGCCGATGCGAAGCCGAGGTGATCTGAGACATTTCTTTCTTTACTGCCTTAGGTATGTAATATACTTTTTAGGGTTCCGTACCCAAAGGGTAAAAACGGGACCCTATTACTAAGACTCCGCTGCCCGTCCGTCCGTCCGTCTGTCAGGCTGTATCTCACGAACCGTGATAGCTAGACAGTTGAAATTTTCACAGATAATGTATTTCTGTTGCCGCTATAACAACAAATACTAAAAACAGAATAAAATAAAGATTTAAATGGGGCTCCCATACAACAAACGTGATTTTTGACCGAAGTTAAGCAGCCGCGGCCCGCCTTAAGGAGCGCTTGTGCGGTGCACTCCCATATATAATCAAAATGAAATTATGGTACCTATTTAATATATTACTATTTAAGATCGATCGTAAAAAACTCAATACCAATTAAATAATAACCTTTATTCATTATAAGTTTATAGACAGCTCACCACTACCTACACGGCGTACTCCTATAATTTCATAGAAATCAAAGGTAACGCGCGAAGCGGAGCGCTTTGGATTGCGCTCCTATGGAAAAAGATTTAGTACATTCGATCAATAGGAAATTCAATAAGAGCGAAAGAGAAGTTTCACCACAGGTCCGCACGTGAAACGGAAGATTTTCTATGAGGGAAGAGGCAAAATCGGTGCGGCGCTCCGAGCCCGGTTGACCTTGCGCGCGCATCCCGCGCGCCATGTTGATGTTGTCACGTGTTTCTAAACAGACCTTAGTCAATTTTAAATTATGTGCGGGAATGCAATTTTGGCTTTTTTTCATTCTAAATAATGAAACAAGAGTTTAAACAGTTAAAGCACATAATCTGTTTGTTGTAAGGTGTTTAAAAATTAATGAATTTAACGTGAGAATGTGAAAAAAATTACAAAATCGACTCGAGTTAAATTATGGACGACCTTGAACTTTCATAGCAATGTTAGTCAAAAACAAAAACTTATATATTTTTTAAATCAGATCAATATGCAAAAACACCGTGGTTGTGTTCTGTGAATGTGATAAAAGTAACTAGCTTATTTTGTTTTTCGTGTTATCTAAGTATATGTTTTGTGTTTGGCGCGGGTGCGAGCGACGGCTGTGCGGTGAGTTTGTTTGGAGCGAAATAGGTGTGTTATTAACAATTTAGCACATCTTTTCATAAAATTGAAATAAAAACATTATATCCATTTGTAAAATGAACTGCAGTTGGCGTCTATCTATCGGTCGTCAAGATATTCGTAATACCGAAAATCTATGAGAGAGTTCAATGACCGGGTGGACGGAAACCGACATCTAGGTACTTTGCGACGGTTAATTGAATGTGTAGGTTTAGTTTTTGTTTTTAGGGTTCCGTACCCAAAGGGTAAAAACGGGACCCTATTACTAAGACTCCGCTGTCCGTCCGTCCGTCCATCTGTCCGTCCGTCCGTCCGTCCGTCCGTCCGTCCGTCCGTCTGTCACCAGGCTGTATCTCACGAACCGTGATAGCTAGACAGTTGAAATTTTCACAGATGATGTATTTCTATTGCCGCCATAACAACAAATACTAAAACAGAATAAAATAAAGATTTAAGTGGGGCTCCCATACAACAAACGTGATTTTTGACCGAAGTTAAGCAACGTCGGGCGGGGTCAGTACTTGGATGGGTGACCGTTTTTTTGCTTGTTTTGCTCTATTTTTTGTTGATGGTGCGGAACCCTCCGTGCGCGAGTCCGACTCGCACTTGGCCGGTTTTTTATTGTGAGTGAACACCCATAATACATAGCTACCAGCCGCCCCTGAAGTTAAGCAACGTCGGGCGGGGTCAGTACTTGGATGGGTGACCGTTTTTTTGCTTGTTTTTTCAGAGGTATTTGAACTTTCATTTCACCATTAAATCGATATCGAAGTTATTTTAACGCAATAGTAACATGCTGGTTGTAATTTACGGTTTTTGAACGCATCGTAGAGGGCTCATGATATTGTGTAGATAAACATGTAAACAATACCGTAATAGGGTAAAACCTAGAGCAGTGCCCAAGAAGTCTCATTACTGGTAAAAATCGGTCCGCTCGCGTGCGGGCCGGAATTGAATTAACATCTGTAATCACGCGTCGCACGGAACGCACTTGGACAAATTACCAACGCTAGGGTTGCTACACTCCTGAAATAAAATACACGCCAATTTCAACATAAGTACACTGACATTAAATTGGGGGTCCCCTTGTTTCTCATAAAGTTTTAAGTCATAATGTATTGTTTATCATATTATCATTAGTCCTAAAACTGATACCGTTAACTGTTCAGTACAAACAAGTATTTACGAGCAATGCATGCGCGAATGATAATGTAAAGTTTGAATGGGCCTCCTATTCCCACAGTAATATCAATAAGGCTTGTGATAACACAAGCCTTATTGATCTTCGTTGTCTAGTACCTACTCATAAGAGTAGGTACTAGACAACGAAGACTCTTGCTTTTATAGAAAACGCTAATTAAACCTTAATTATTTTTTTTTTTTATATGGCAGTGGTGGTGGTACAGACTGGGAGCACCTGAAGTGGTCCGCGAACTTATAAACAGAACAACCCTATAAACTGAAATAGTCATATAGGTACTAATAAAGGCAATGTACAAAACCTAATATCACAAAAATACGTTTAAATAAATGTATTTACACCACCCTAAAACTTTACAACACAAACTCACCTGTGACACCCCTAACCCAATTCAACCCTTGCCACCAACCCGCGCGAGCGACACCGTTCTGTGGATTGCGCCGGTATAATCCGGTTACAACCGCTACGCCGAACCAAAAGGATTTTCACCGCAACAGATTTAAAAATCGAACGTTTTTTCTCATGCTTTAGAAGTTCCTTAAGATGAGATAAAAGATAGTTTGTTCAAGTAGCCATATTACAATGCGCTTCTGAACTTCAAATAAAGCTACACCGGTTCCAACCCTACACCTCTGCCTCGAGAAGATTTAAATCCCCCCTCAATTTGGGACCGGCAACAAACTCGGCGGGACACATCTTTTCAAAAACTTACTTTATTACTATAATAAGTTGTGTGGGAAGTACGGTATAGGTATTACATTATAAATAAAACCGATTAAAACTGTAATACTTATAAATAATATCTTCATACCATAAAATCAAGCTACCTGTGACACCCCTAACCCAATTCAACCCTGGCTAGGCGTGGCTCACTCCGCGATTTCGTCGCGTTGCTACAAGTACCTACAAGTACATGCGGCCCACACCAATTTTTGTGTCTAGCCATAGTAGTTGCCGCGCACCGCTACGGAACGGACGTCTGCTCACGCTTGCGCCACCTAGCGGTCATATCTGTCGTAATACACGCGTTTTGTTAGAGAGTTAATCTTCTGTACCTACTAGTTTAGTACTATAATTTATTCTGTGCCCTTGCCACCAAATTGTGCGAGCCACACCGGTCTGAGGATTGCACCGGTATAATCCGGTTATAACCGCTACGCCCGAACCTAAAACGGATTTTCACGATCGTAATTGATTAAGTACAACATTTTGAAAATCGAACCTTTCTCGGGGCTGTGGAACGACGTCCTTTAGGGCTAAGATGGTCGGCTCTTTATCATTTGTCACCATGGTTGTCACGTTCTAACAAATATGTAAGTGCGAAAGTGACGCATGACATGACAGGTGATAAAAATGCGACCATGATAGGTCTGACCATCGGCAGCATGGGCCCGTAACCTAGTAGTAAAATTTACTAAGTAAATACTTGGCGTTATTCTTAGATGGCTGCTAACTTAATCAGTTAAGCTCGAATTATTATTAAATAAAAACCGGACAAGTGCGAGTCGGACTCACCAACCGAGGGTTTCGTAATTCTTAGTATTTGTTGTTATAGCGGCAACATAAATACATCATCTGTGAACATTTCAACTGTCTAGCTATCACGTTTCATGAGATACCCTGGTGACAGACAGACAGATCGACAGACAGACGGACAGAAAGACGGTCAGACGGACAGTGGAGTGTTAGTAATAGGGTGCCGTTTTTAGGGTTCCGTAGCCAAATGGCAAAAAACGGAACCCTTATAGATTCGTCATGTCTGTCTGTCTGTCTGTCTGTCCGTCTGTCCGTCTGTCCGTCTGTCCGTCCGTATGTCACAGCCACTTTTTACCGAAACTATAAGAACTATACTGTTGAAACTTGGTAAGTAGATGTATTCTGTGAACCGCATTAAGATTTTCACACAAAAATAGAAAAAAAAAATTTTTTTGGGGGTTCCCCATACTTAGAACTGAAACTCAAAAAAATTTTTTACGTGTGGGGTATCCATGGATAGGTCTTCAAGAATGATATTGAGGTTTCTAATATATTTTTTTTCTAAACTGAATAGTTTGCGCGAGAGACACTTCCAAAGTGGTAAAATGTGTTTCCCCCCCCCTGTAACTTCTAAAATAAGAGAATGATAAAACTAAAAAAAAAATGTACTTTACCATGCAAACTTCCACCGAAAATTGGTTTGAACAAAATCTAGTAAGTAGTTTTTTTTAATACGGCATAAATCCCCTAAATACGGAACCCTTCATGGGCGAGTCCGACTCACACTTGGCCGCTTTTTACCCTTTGGGTGCGGATCCCTAAAAAGTAATAATTCATTTATAAATGACACGACGACACAACTTGATATTTCTAATGAACTTTACAGTATGTGTTCAGTAATGAATGAGACATTTACCTTAATGTACCTACATAAATTGACACTAATAATCTTTCGACCTATTTTAACCTTTTCCACGCCGTGTCAAACACAAAAGCTGTCACTCAGACGCCACAACATTGAAGTGTCAAAACTGAAGTTGAACTTTATGTATATGCACGTAGGTCGATGTTGCTCTGTGGTCTGTGACCGATTAATCGGTCTTTGGCGTTGAACCTACGGTGCGGATATATCGGTCATTGGCGTCCAAAAGGTTAAGTAAATTAGGCATACACGTGTATCGTGAATATACTGAAGAGCAATGAAATGGGTCATATTGTATCGTTCCATTTGCAAATGACTGGTTTTTAATTTGGTTTTGAGTTTTGATAATTATACATAAGTTATTATAACTGAATGAAAAATTTAGTAAGGTGTATTCTGATTGTCATAACAGATTATGAATTTGATCTAGATTTCTTCTGGATATGATCAGTCAGTGTCAAAAGTGACGTTTTTGTTTGAAGAAATGTACGTAAATGGAGAATTAATCTTGAAGCGCGTTAAACCACCATTTTGGAGTCATCGGCCGGTAGTCCACGTGCTTATTGTAGACCTAAGAAGTACACTGGCTTGTACCAGTCGTGTCTCACTCCCCGATTTCGTCGCTTTGCTACAGGTAGCTAAAAGTACATCCGTTCGGCCCCAATTTTGGGGAAAGCCATAAGCCGCGCGTGGCGCTGTCGCCACCTAGCGGCCATATCTGTGCTGATCGTAACAGACGCGTTTTGTTAGAGAGTGAGTCTTCTGTACTTAGTACTATTATTTATTCTGTGCTTGTACTAACCGTACAATTTTAGTCGTAATACCTGGCGACCGGTCTGGCCTAGTGGGTAGTGACCCTGCTTGCTAAGCCGATGGTCCTGGGTTCGAATCCCGGTAAAGGCATTTATTTGTGTGATGAACACTAATATTTGTTCCGGAGTCATGGATGTTTTCTATGTATATAAGTATGTATTTATCTATATACGTATGTATATCGTCGCCTAGCACCCATAGTACAAGCTTTGCTTAGTTTAGGGCTAGGTTGATCTGTGTAGATGTCCCCCAATATTTATTTATTTAATACCTTCCTTGCTCCTAATACCTTGATACTGGCGCAATAGTCCCTGGACTGGAATGAAACCATAATTTTAAGATCAAATATCAAATATCAACATTTATTCAGCAAATAGGCCACAAGGGCACTTTACACGTCAATATGGAATTTACATACAGCAAAAAAAAAACACATCAATAATTATAAAATACAACTAAGCCGTAAATATCAAATCAAACTAACATAGAGATGTATAAAGCCTCTAAATGTCGAATTACAAAAAACGCAATAACAATAGTATTGAAAAAAAAAAAACACAAAGATACAAAAACTATAATCTAAAATTATTTAGAGATGTAAATGTCATCATAACTAAAAGATTACAATATATAGTAGTTAATCAAATTATCCTTAGAGATGTATAGGGATGTAAGAGAATTAATGAATGAATATTTTTTTTACATTTAGGAAATAAGAATGACAAATTAAAACACACCACGTGTCAAGTTTATGCCCAATAGACAAATTTAATGTACAGTACAATACAGTTGCGTGAGCGGGTAACACGGCGTTGAATTAATACTAACAATTACTTGCTTGCACGCACAAAATGTACAAATTGCCAGTGTGCGTGTACCAGGACGAGGCGTGGTGATAAGCGGAGCGAGTAGCGGATACAGATAATCGACTAAATTTGGGTTATAAAATAAACTAGCGACCCGCCCAGGCTTCGCACGGGTTAACAAAACCTTCCTCTTGAATCACTCTATCTATTAAAAAAACCGCATCACAATCCGTTGCGTAGTTTAAAAGATCTAAGCATACACAGGGACACAGCGGGAAGCGACTTTGTTTTATACTATGTAGTGATACTACGCCTGGTTTGGTCCGTAACATAAATATCTATAGGGAACTGTCGCTATCTCAGGCGAGAGGGTTCACCGCGAACATCGAAGATCGAAACTTCGTTATCTGCTTTTTCTCTAGAATATCAAAGAGTTATATAGATGTCGGTAGGCGCCTCCTACACGCGTATGAAGTACATATATAGTATAAATATTCCCTGGCACTTCCCACGTTACGCACAACGAATCAATGAAGTCAATAACAAATTTATTTCGAGTTTAATGTTGTGCATAATTATTTTCCATCGTATTTTCACGGAAACGTACAAACGTGTCTTGCTATTTCAGTCAGTCTCATGACAAATACGAACGTTTCCGAGAAAATACGATGGAAAACAAATTAAGGAGATTATCTGTAGGAATATTAACCTAATTCCACGGGCTCTTAGGGTAAATCGCTTCCGCTCCGCTTATGATTATGTCCGCTATACACTTTTGATTAATACTAAATGTATTATAAACAGTTATCGTATGAACACTAAATCAGTTGTAAGGCTCTAGTATTTTAGTACAAAAGGAAAAGGCTTGTAAAAGGGGACTTAATTTGTATTTCATACTTACCTTATATATTTAATTATTGCCATGATTTCATTTTGGACTGACTTATTCCAAAGAGGGTCGTTTTTTAGTTTCCCTTTCTCCATGAGTTCCAGGATAAAATAGTTTTATTATTTACAAACTTAAACTTAAAATAATACCTCTGACGTTTCGAGGACGGCATTGTACCCGTGGTCTGAGAAAGACTGGCTAAAGTTGACATTAACATCTAGCTGCGCGAGTTTTTCGATCTACCCGCACTTACTCTTAAACGTTTATACACTCATAGATAGACAATTTAGAGGAATGCAAAAAAAAAGTGAAGTTAGGTATACTAATTTTGAAATTACTTTAGGTAGGTTAGGACCTTCAAGAAAAGAGCGTAGGTACTCCGATCTTAAAGGCCGGCAACGCCTCATGTGTTGCGGGTGTCCATGGGCGGCGGTAATCGCTTACCATCAGGTGATCCGTCTGCTCGTTTGCCTCCTATATCATAAAAAAGTGCTTAATCCAGTAATTGAACCTTTTTCTGCGTTCCTCTAAATTTGTCCCTGAGAACATGTATATATCTTTACACTAGGGATGTCAAACATTGTGATATGTTTAACGAGCGGCATCGATTTTTATGTACGCCCCGCCACTGCTACATAAATAACTACACAGTTCCCTTCCACTCATAAAACCACACACTTATTGTAAAGTTACGAGGTCCACAATTTCTGTAACAATATAAAGGCAATCATTTTTACGTCGCCCTTGATAAAGGGTCGATAAAAATGCAGTTACGATTATCGAAAATGATAATAAACTGGCGGCCCGATTCGAACTTTAAGATACGTCAAATATTACGTCTAGATAATAATTATGTCAGTGTCAAAAGTGACGTTTTTGTTTGAAGAAACGTTACTTTGGCTGTCAATGTAAAAAATGAGTTTTACTTTTGAAATACTAACGTTTATAATTTAATTGTTTTGAATATTTAATTTGATTTTTTTAATAGCCGTTTAAAATATTGTTACACAATGTTCAATAGTGGCTGAATGCGGCCAGGTTAGTGTCTACGATGCCTAAAGAGTCAAAAAAAGCGGCCAAGTGCGAGTCGGACTCGCCCATGAAGGGTTCCGTATTTAGGCGATTTATGACGTATAAAAAAAAACTACTTACTAGATCTCGTTCAAACCAATTTTCGGTGGAAGTTTACATGGTAATGTACATCATATATTTTTTTTAGTTTTATCATTCTCTTATTTTAGAAGTTACAGGGGGGGGGGGGACACACATTTTACCACTTTGGAAGTGTCTCTCGCGCAAACTATTCAGTTTAGAAAAAAATGATATTAGGAACCTCAATATCATTTTTGAAGACCTATCCATAGATACCCCACACGTATGGGTTTGATGAAAAAAAAATTTTTGAGTTTTTGTTCAAAGTATGGGGAACCCCAAAAAATTATTGTTTTTTTTCTATTTTTGTGTGAAAATCTTAGTGCGGTTCACAGAATACATCTACTTACCAAGTTTCAACAGTATAGTTCTTATAGTTTCGGAGAAAAGTGGCTGTGACATACGGACGGACAGACAGACGGACAGACGGACAGACAGACAGACAGACAGACATGACGAATCTATAAGGGTTCCGTTTTTTGCCATTTGGCTACGGAACCCTAAAAATTACAATATGGCGGACGAATGCCTGAAATATCATCGTATTTATGAATTATTACGCTTAATATTTAGTTTTTTTTTCTTTGCTAGTGTGATGAAAAACATTGTGTGTAACTCCGGGGGTAAGTATATTGTCTCGAGTCTTCAATTCACTCCAGCCTTCGGCTTTCGTGAATATTATAGACTCTCGTACTTATTAAATTATATATTTCACTTACGGACGAATCTCACGGACGGTAGTTTTATAGTTTAAAACTGCTTCTAGATTTCATAACATTTTGGTAGTAAAGTTTTCTTCAAAACCGCTCTAAAATGGGCACTAATCAGTTAAAAATTTACCCAACTCAGGTGCTCCGAAGTTGGTAATCAACTCTGAACTCGGATTCTCATCAATCATCAGTTTAGAGCGACCAAGTCAATAAGTTTTGTTTCGTCGTAAATTCGACGGAGACTGATGACCTGCTATTTAACTTTGTCAAATAATTCTTTTAGGAAGTGGTATATAATCAATACCTAAGTAGCTACTGGCACCTAGGTACTAGAGTCACAGAACAAGTAATATTATTAGGTACAGAAGACTCACTCTCTAACAAAACGCGTCTATTACGACAGATATGACCGCTAGGTGGCGCAAGCGCGAGCAAGCGTCCGTTCCGTAGCGGTGTGCGGCAACTACTATGGCTAGACACTAAAATTGGTGTGGGCCGCATACTTGTAGCGACGCGACGCAATCGCGGAGTGAGCCACGCCTGCTAGTGTAATAAACAAATTTTTACGTAAGTTGGTACCGTAAAATGTGCCTACTTTTGTTCCCCACTGATATAAAACAATATTACAACCTCATTTAAGTGTTACAACATGATAGTAGTGATTGTTTACTTTAAATCGGCATATACATATATATCAACATACCTACCTACTACAATAATATAATAATCAGAGTTCCAAGTGTGTCTGGGGCCTGGGGTGGCTCGGTTGGTTGTCCCGGAGTCGCAGGTCCGACTCTTGCCCGAGACAGTGGGTTTTTTTTACTTTATTTTTAAGCATTACCTTTGTGGGACACTATTATTGAGAAATTAAATAATAAATCTTCGATAGATAAAAACGAATTAAATTTTATTTGTCAAACGCAAGAATAATAAATCAGTCCGTGAGTTGACACACCGTAATGAAAATTGGCTTACCGGCCTGCGTTCGCAGGTGGCGGTAAGCGAATCAAAGAGGTTCGCTACACATTAAACCGGCTTACTCATAAACCGAATGGCTTACTTAGACATCAAACATTGTTTCTTACCTACAAAATACCCACTAATTTACATGTAACGAGTTATTTTAGGATGTATACAGTAACATACCTACAAGACCGAGACAAACATCTAGCGGCTGGGTTCTTGAAACTTCCCACGTAAAGGGACTTTCAGTTGTCAATACTTAGTGGAATATTATTGCAAGAAAATACCGTTTTCACCTCAGCAGCTCGAACAAGGGTACTTTGATTCTTAAAAACAGTGAGCAAAATGCGATTTTGCTCACTGAGTGAGACAAAATGACATTCAAGTGACCTTTATAGTCAAATGTCATTTCAACATGCGGGGTCTAATAAAAGTTCGAAATACTTGGGTTCTATTATCTCTGTCCCTTTCACACTGTTAGCAAAAAGAAACAGACAAAAAAAAGTTAAAACGACATTCAACAGTCTATTCATGGTTTATAATAGACCCCCGAAAAACTTCAGACCGCATCGTTCCAAACCACGTACGAGTATGAATTCTTAATAATTAATAAATAAAAATAAAGTTTAAGATTTCATAAAAACTGATAGAATACTATATTTTAGGTATTTTATTGTACAATTAAAATAACGAACTCAAAAAATACACAGATCATCACGCAAAATTAATTATTTTACTTTTAAGAATTTTTACCATAGTTGACAAATAGTACGTATCCGCAATTCGGACCGTATCTTACAAAGTTTTTTTTTGTTGTCAAAGTTGGCGATTGAAGTGTCAGTTAATGTTTGTTATTTCTATATTATTTTACTGGAATTTATTATTACGTTTTGTTTTTGTGTTCCATTGCGGTAATTAAACTTAATTGTTTGTATATCTTAAGAAAACATGAGTGCAGGTATTAAGTGATGAAGAAGGATTACATTTTTCAAGTTGTCTAATAGGTATGTTCTCACTGCGCTGAGGTGAAAAATGTTGTGTACTACACGAGATCAAAGTTATTTACATCTCGTGCGCTTTTGAGTCCCTTACTACGCTCAAGATTCTAAATTAGATTCACTCGCTACGCTCGTGAATCTATTATAGAATCTTTCGCTTGCACGGGACTCAAAATAAGCACTCGAAGAAATATCAAACTTTGATCACTTGTTGTACAAATAACTATTTTTGCTACCCTTTACAGTACATAATTGGAAAAGCTGATTAGCAAAAATAGTTCTCCTTTTAAATAAATAGTTTCCATCAAAATGATGATTTTAATATTTAAATCTTTCGCGTTTTGAACACATATTAACTCACATTTATCTATCTATCTATCTATCACGGGTCTATCGCGAAATTTATTTTATTAGGTACGTAATTAGTTAATTACCTTTATTTATCGACGTTTCGTTTCGACAAACGTTTCACTGGTCGTGGTCGCGGCGCGGCCGGCTTAGTTAATAAGTCTAAAGACTTCATAATTTTTAAAAGTTATTGAACATAAGTGTCACCGGTTGAGGAGTACAATCTATGTTTTAATTATTTGGTCGTTAGTCCACACCCGGTATGAGTCAATGGTCTATCGATGAATTCAATCATAGATGCTTTCTCATTATATAAGTAGCTATAGCTGTTCTTAAACAGAAATAGACAAATTGTGTAGGCCTTAACAAATTGTGGGCCTCGCTAATCCTAGTCCCAAATGGATCCGATTCGGCCGCAGATAGCTTTTAGATCTATTGTAATTAATTTGGATGTAGCTTTGCGTGGGAGATTTATTTCGTTGAAATTTGACTGATTTGCTTTTTATATGGGTGACGGGAAATGGAAATGCGAACGACAGTGTTTTGTTTTGTATGTTTATAAATGGCGTTATAATTTGAGCAATTACTGAGCAACACTGGAACCAGATATTTAATGTGTAACCTATATTTAAATTGTCGTTGTATTTGCCGTAAAATTCCGTGCCTACTTTGCACCAAAAATTCCTCTAAAATAAGAAATTTAATTAAAATTTTATATATTTTCATACTAAAATATTTAAAGTCAAACGCTTATACTCACGTCACTTATTCGTAGGTATTGGCGTCATGTTTCGAGGCGATGGCGGCGTGCAGCCGTCGTGAGCACTCAAGCCTGAGGAAGGACCCCCGATGGGTTTGAAACATGTCGCCACCCAAATAGCACAGATAGCTTGTATAGCAGCCGAATAATGAAGTACGAATACACTTGAAGCTGAATATAAAAGCTGCATAAGAGCTGTATCAGCGCTTTTTCAGCTTTTATAGATCTTAATTGGGCACAGGCATCAGCCTTAAGTTCACATAGCTAAAATTGATGTCTCTTGGGTCACCAGAAAAGTCACCAGGGAGAACGATGACCCAAATCACATTTAAAAGAAAATGTAAATTTGGTGTACTACCTACGAACATTTTTCAAAAAACTATGTTTTTATAACATATTAGACCCAGGATAGATCTAATACCTCTTTTCGTACCCAGGATAAAATGGTCGGCGACTAAAAAAGTAACTGAAACGTTACGTTATTAGGTTCACGATGCCGCGTTGTACCCTTGCCTTCGTTGCGATATGTTTGGTAAGTCAGGAGACTTATAAAATGAGCCATGATTTTGGGACATATTAACAAATATTTTTTTGAATAGGTATATATTAATTTTAGCGGACTTTAATAATTTACCAGTTAAATTAGATGTAAATACCTTTTTAGTTAATCGTTAATATGATATATTAGTAGCAGTAAAACATTTTATTGTACAAAAAGACATATAAAACATGAAAAAACACACATCCTTCGTATATGGTAGAATATATTTTTCACACTTATAAGTAAAAACCAAAACCGATACGCGATTGGAATACGCTCTTTTTGTATGGGATACAAAAAAAAATTCTCCTGGGTCACCAAGAAAAATCGACATATTAAAATAATTCAGTTTGTTTTTAAGTTCTAGTCAGATTGACTTTTTGGTTATTTGAGATAAATTACAATAACGCTTAGATTTGAGAAACATGATTTTCTATTTTGTTGCGATCGACCCGGGTAATAAAAATACGGCGAATTTGAACCTTTGTTTGTTGTCGTTGTAAAATGTATTAAAAAATAATGTAGGCACCCCTGACAATTGAAATTCAAAATTATCCAGAAAAAGCGGCCAAGTGCGAGTCGGACTCGCCCATGAAGGGTTCCGTATTTAGGGGATTTATGACGTATTAAAAAAAAACTACTTACTAGATCTTGTTCAAACCAATTTTCGGTGGAAGTTTGCATGGTAATGTATAGCTGGTCAACCAAATATTGTCAGTAAAAAAAGGCGCGAAATTCAAATTTTCTATGGGACGATATCTCTTTGCGCCTACATTTTTCAAATTTTCCGCCTTTTTCTACTGTCAAGATCTGGTTGACCAAGTATACATCATATATTTTTTTTTAGTTTTATCATTCTCTTATTTTAGAAGTTACAGGGGGGGGGACACACATTTTACCACTTTGGAAGTGTCTCTCGCGCAAACTATTCAGTTTAGAAAAAAATGATGTTAGAAACCTCAATATCATTTTTGAAGACCTATCCCCCACACGTATGGGTTTAATGAAAAAAATTTTTTTGAGTTTCAGTTCTAAGTATGGGGAACCCCAAAAAAAAATTTTTTTTTCTATTTTTGTGTGAAAATCTTAATGCGGTTCACAGAATACATCTACTTACCAAGTTTCAACAGTATAGTTCTTATAGTTTCGGAAAAAAGTGGCTGTGACATACGGACGGACAGACGGACAGACAGACAGACAGACATGACGAATCTATAAGGGTTCCGTTTTTTGCCATTTGGCTACGGAACTCTAAAAATTAGTGTTTCAAAAAGGCACCCTGTATTCCTTACATACCTAAATAATCTCTTATTCAATAAAACATATAATTACTAAACACTGTGATTTATTTCTAATAAATGCAAATCGATCGGATAAAAGATATTAATACCTACCTATACAACAATGAATACGAGTACAGTCAGCTGCAATAATATGTTACACACCGAAGGCCGTTTTGCGGTAGATCATGTTAGATCTTATTTGTAGAGCCATAAGAGCGTGTCACATATTTTTGCGGCCGTCGAAGAGTAACATATTATTGCAGGTGACTGTACCTATGAAAAATTCGAGGGTTAAAAAGCATTTCAACCAAAGCATTTATAATAATAACGACTATGGACGCCTGCAACCCCAGGGGTATTTTAACTCCATAACAATAAGGTTGAAATTTGCATTTAGTGACCGCAAAGTCAGGTGAGCGTAATCAAGTAAATCTGTTTTCATCATATTTTATCAAAAATAATCTCTTTTCTGTTCTTGTGCTATTTTCTTATTATCAATACTCTTAACTTATATGCTATATACGCTGCTGCTTCTATGCTGTTAACATCTTCCAAAACAACAATAAATATTCAGGTTTATTAATTAATTATTTTATTGTTTGCTATTATGAACAAGTAACAACGCCATCTGTTTCAATTTTTTCCGAATTTAAGTTTCTGGCCGACCGCAGCGACCACGTATAATGGTAGTTAACTTCTGTAACGTTAGATGGTGCTAAAAGGTCACACAAACTTCACGTGCGGCGCGAAGCGTTTCCATGTGTGCGTGTTAGCGGGGAGGGAAGAACTAGCGGGCGTGGTTTACGAAGCGCCAGACGCGGCTGCAGTAGGCCCTTAAATGAGGTTGTGATATAGTTTCCATAATACATAAAAATTAGGGCACAATTACCCAGTGGGAAGTAAAGAAGGCACATTTTATGGTTACGTGTTTCTCATCGTCATAGTTAAGACGCAAAAACTCCAGGTAACAATGCCTAAAAATTGCAATATCCATTCAACCATTTATCAAAACAAGCAAATTGTAAACGCGCCACAACTTTTCTCTTTCAAACGCCAAAAGATGATAAAAGTATTTCGTCTGCCGCCTGCTCTATCAGCTTGATCTACCTTGTTCGGCAATGTACATTCGCCATCAGATATATCGGAGCGGCCAAGGTGTTCACAATATCTGAACACGCACTCTAACGCCCTGACAATAGAGGCGTGTTCAGGTATTTGCGAAAGCCTTAGCCGCTCCGATATATCTGATGGCGAATGTACAAAAATATTTTATTGAAACGAATTCACAATGACAAAACGTCATAAATTCATAACAATTCTTAAGTCTTTTAACTTTTACGTAGTTACGAAGTGGTTCTTTTGGACTGAGTTTTTGTCAATAATGAAAATGCTGTGATTTGTAAATGTGCATTTTTCTTTGATTTCTACCTCAGCCAGATTTGGTATACATAGGTGCGATAATTATATATTGTTTTATTTACTTTTATGAGTCATGGATGGAGGCAAATGAGTATAAGGACGAGTTTAGTGAGTTGATTACTCACATTAGTGACCTGTTTTAAAACTTTTCTATACTTTATATCCTGCTACCTTAAGGTTGTTTGGAAGAGATCGCTAACAGCGATAAGACCGCCTGTTGCTACCGTTATTTACATTGTACCTAAATCTGTTTTTTTTTGTAGTGCAATGTATTTACTTACTTGACCCGTAACGACCTTTGAATTCATATAAATTACGATGCGCTTTGACATTTCTAACAACCATCAACGAGTTATCACCAATTATTAGAAAGAACAATGCCACGATATGAGTATTGCGTAACGTACGTGACAAATATCTCGCCGTAGTGTTAAAATTAACAACATTTTAGATACGGGAACCTGAGAATTCGATTGTGATTTATTCTGTAAAGTTCGGATCATCATCTCCCTTTTTTTATGATATAATAGGCAAACGAGCAGACATATCGCCTAATGATAAGCAATTACCGTCGCAAATGGACACCCGCAACACTGGAGGGGCTGTAAGTATGTTGCCGGAATTTAAAATGGGGTTATCTACGCTCTTTTCTAGAGGAAATTCTCAAGACTCATACTCGTATAATCCTTCCGAGTCCCACTTGTTATTATTGCAGTTTTGAATTTTGAACCTTCTTGCTTTCCATTTTAATTCAAAAATCGATTTGGATTAAATCCTTCATAAAGGCCTCAGAATATTTTGGCAACCGTATTATGATCTGAAAAAGCGCTACGATTTTTCAAAAACTCTGCTGGCTAACCCCACTGTCCTCAACCTTATTCTCAGATCACTAGAGTCTGTGCGGAAAGAGAAGAGTCGTGAAATGTATGGGATCCAATACATTCTACGACTCTTCTCTTTCCGCACAGACAGTGCCACATCTATCAGGCTATCCATCTATACGTCCCACCTACACAGGGACGTGAACATAAATATTAATCGCGCACATTGTGATGTCACTGCGCAGCGTTACGATGCCCTGGTGTCGCTAGTTTTCGGGTATGGGTAGAAGAAAAAGAAAATTATTTTACAATATTTTCAAATAAGTTTTTGGTCAAAAATTTAATTTTGATATATGCTATTACTGCAGACTTTTCTTTCATCGAGACTTTCAATATGTCTGAATTTGGACAATCCTAAACACAAAAAAGTTACGTTTGTTTTATCACAGAGTTCCTATAGCCACCTTTTGTGACCATCATCAGATGACTCGTAGAACTTTTGCTTTGCTGACTACGGCATGAATGCCGGAATCGTGGAATACCGGAATATAGGGACGATTTTTACGACCTTTCAATACCGGAACTAAAGAGGACCAATATCAAAAAAATATCGGAATTCCGGTATTGGATTTTTTAAATTTCATTTTGAGAAGTGTAAAAATTATGAAGAAGAAGACCGCTGTTGGTACAGAAAAAGTTTTAATTATATTTTCATTGACTATTTGACATTTAAAAATATAATATAAGTGCGCCTTTGTACACATTTACTGTATTCTCTCTGTGTTATGTACTTGTTTTGTACAATAAAGTGTTTACTACTACTACTAATATATTTAAACGGTCAACTTCAATACGATATTCATTCCCGAATAGATGTCGCTTTCCGTGCTGTCCATACTACGTGTAGGTACAACAAATATCTCAAAAGATTGAATGTTGTATAACAATTGAATTGAGCCCATATAAGTACAATAGATTGTATCCTATTTGTCGATTAAATGTTTTGAATTATTATGAGTAAGATACGTCTTGATGCAATCTGAAATTATAAATCTATTCAAGTCTCAAAGCAAGAAAACTAGAGTTGCCACATGTGTGCGCTCATGAGGGAAAGGACATACGCAATGCGACGAAATTAACAACATGTCTTAACGTTTCTGAAAATACTTATACTAAAAACAACCTTCATAATTTAGTTGGGTTCATTGCTGCCCACCAAGCACTGGTGGGTAACAACAATACGTCCACCGTAACCTACCAAATAGAAATCTACAGTCAAGCGTTAGTCAGACTTAATATGTAATTATAATAATAATAATTTCAGCCTATATACATCCCACTGCTGGGCACAGGCCTCCTCTCATGCGCAAGAGGGCTTGGGCTATAGTCCCCTCGCTAGCCCAATGCGCATTGGGACGTCACAAAATAGTAGGACTTAAGAAAAAAACTTTCAGTAAAAATTGTTCGGATCGGATCGGGACCCTTGGAACGATACTCCGACCGGTTTTTTAGATATATTGAAAAAAATCGCTGACAGTATTAAAGAAATCAACGAAAAGATAACCAGATAAGAGAGCCAATGTCAACAAGAAATAGAAGTGAAACCGTTGAGACTAATGCTGTTCAAACAAAGGGATGCGGGTACTGATCTACTGATTAATTATATAAAGGTTCTGAACGATTCCTTCCAATGTTTCTTCAATAGCTACTTACTAAGCCGTTGTTTCTTAGAGAAAATCTAGGTCCAATTATAATGCCCTGCCTACTATTTTGCTTAAAAAAAAAGCGGCCAAGTGCGAGTCGGACTCGCCCATGAAGGGTTCCGTATTTAGGCGATTTATGACGTATAAAAAAAAAACTACTTACTAGATCTCGCTCAAACCAATTTTCGATGGAAGTTTACATGGTAATCTACATCATATATTTTTTTTAGTTTTATCATTCTCTTATTTTAGAAGTTACAGGGGGGGGGGACACACATTTTACCACTTTGGAAGTGTCTCTCGCGCAAACTATTCAGTTTAGAAAAAAATGATATTAGAAACCTCAATATGATTTTTGAAGACCTATCCATAGATACCCCACACGTATGGGTTTGATGAAAAAAATTTTTTTGAGTTTCATTTCGAAGTATGGGGAACCCCAAAAATTTATTGTTTTTTTTTCTATTTTTGTGTGAAAATCTTAATGCGGTTCACAGAATACATCTACTTACCAAGTTTCAACAGTATAGTTCTTATAGTTTCGGAGAAAAGTGGCTGTGACATACGGACGGACAGACAGACGGACAGACGGACAGACGGACAGACGGACAGACAGACAGACAGACAGACAGACAGACAGACATGACGAATCTATAAGGGTTCCGTTTTTTGCCATTTGGCTACGGAACCCTAAAAACTAGTGTAAATCTGACTAAAGTAACGTATACTTGTATTAGAACAAATTAAATTATTATCAGAAAATATTAACGTATACTTGGTCAAAATTATTGGATACCGTTCCGAATATTGCCTGAATTCCTGGAAAAACAGTATTTCTTTGACAAATAACCACTATATACTATTTTTAGGGTTCCGTACCCAAAGGGTAAAAACGGGACCCTATTACTAAGACTCCGCTGCCCGTCCGTCCGTCTGTCACCAGGCTGTATCTCACGAACCGTGACAGCTAGACAGTTGAAATTTTCACAGATGATGTATTTCTGATGCCGCTATAAGAACAAATACTAAAAACAGAATAAAATAAAGATTTTAGTGCGGCTCCCATACAACAAACGTGATTTTTGACCGAAGTTAAGCAACATCGGCATCGGGCGGGGTGACTTGGATGGGTGACCGTTTTTTTGCTTGTTTTGCTCTATTTTTTGTTGATGGTGCGGAACCCTCCGTGCGCGAGTCCGACTCGCACTAGGCCGGTTTTTTTTTATATATTAAGTAGGTAATATTAAAATGTGTTGGTTATCAATTGTGTGATATTATCAACGACACGCCATTAACCATGGTGGCCCTTTTGATTTGAAATTGATTAAAACGTAAAATCAACACACACAGCGTATAAATACCTACTATAATACAGGTAAAATCAAGGTAACGTACTTCATTCCCAGTGTATTTTAAATTCAAGCTTTCTGTGTACTGTGTGTTTTTGTGTGTGTGTTTCTGTGTGAGTGGTGAAGTTCGGTTTTGCGAGCCATATACGTGCTCATCAGATAAAAGTGTAAGGGTCGCCGTTGTCGGATACGAAATGGAGGACTATATTTTCAAATAAAAAAAACAACGGGTTGCACTCAGGGAGTGCCAGGCTGCCAGCAGAAGTGAAAACTCAATGACTAGTGCAAAATTCACTATGTATAATTGAGGTTAACGCCATATAGCGTTATTTCGTCGCATTACTTGAAACCCCTAAGCACACCACTGTTAGTACTCGAGTTATATTAATACCAATAAGAGCGAAACTCACTAGATGGCATTTGAATCAATAAAGTAAAACTCAATGACATTACATGTAACAGTTTTTCGATCAGGTCACGTGTCCGTCTTACGGTCACGTGATCGTCTTACGGTCACGTCATCTCTCGCGAGTTTAACATTTTTTCCCCACCTCAAAAAGTGCACAGCGCCGCTAAAGAAGTTTTCACTTCAAAAATTCTAGAGAATAGTTAATAAATTCTATGGTAGGCAAACGTAAAAAAGAAGACAGACCGACCACACGAGGAAAAGAGGAATGACGTGCTATAAAATTTGACCGACAAAACTCGTAATGATTAACTGCCATCGTGTTAAAATTTATGCCATAAATTAATTCTCTAGACTTTCCCACGGCATTTAAACCCTTTATCAAGCACTAATAAGTATAGTCTGCTCATAAATATGTATACAAAACTGTCACGTTACTCCAAAGACATAAGATGAATTAGAGTTTACATGTTTTTGACTGCGGCTGCAATAACATTACGATAACGACTTTGTAATGCCATTTGTCATGACACAAAAGCTGTCACGGTCTTAGAAGAGATATAAAAGTCATATAAAAGTAAGGACATAAGACCTTTTAGGGGAATATATTAGGAAGGTCTCAAATTACTTAATTGATAGAACAATAACTTAGATTGAGATAAAAACTGGTTTGTTTTATGTTACGGAATCGAAAAAACAAATTCTTAGCTGTCACTAACTAGCTACACTTTATTTTAATATTGATCTAATGTACCTATACTATTTAGCGTGCAATAATATTACATCGTAAACTAGTTTTAAATTTTGCGAGCAAAATTTTATTACAGATGAAAATTTGTACAATCCACTGAATTTCAGAAACACAGTTTTCGGGGAAATTTTGATGTCTGTTTATATGAACTGCTTAAAAATGCTCAGAAAAACCTACCTAACTGATATAAAAAATGCATAGTAAGTGTGGCATAACAAAAATTTCGGACGCACAGGTTTATGCCATTTTGGCTACCAAACTCTAAAAACTGACGTTACGTTCTAAACGTAAATAACTGAAACACAAACTGGAACAGTTAGAAACAAGATGGCGCTAGTGGATGAAGGATGCGCGTCACGTCACGACACGGCCGACAAATTGGTCGGCATTTGTTGCTGGACGAACGGAGCGGACACTCCCGTTTCGGATGTTTCCGATATGAAATGAAAGGAACAATCTTTATTTCAGGCAGCTAAAGGCCCATAGATAACCTAAAAAATAAAATAGATATCATAAAAAAATATTTCTTAAAACTAAATATGCAAAACACGCTGTGGCCGCGGATCCGCCGGAACTTGACACCCTTCGGCCAAAACTCCTCCTTGGTGAAGCTCGCTTAACGTTCAGTCGGAACGCTCACCACAAAATAAATAAAATTTTCATTGTGCCGAGATTCAGGATGAATCCAGACGTCCAAACTCGTACATACTTTACGAAATCATCGATCTTCGTAAGGTATTTACTATGATTAATTTTGTTTAAAATATAAGATATTTTTTCCCGCCCCTTTGTAAATATTATATTTTTTAAAACATCCTCTTTATGTAGCAATTTTATAATAAATAAATTTACTTTTCGTGCAAAAAGCCTACAAGTTAAATATGGGAAACTGTAAGTGGAATGAAGAAAAGAAATTCATATATTCATATATTATTATTATTTGCATGACTGTTTGTTTCCTAATAAATAACTGTAAGTGGAATGAAGAAAAGAAATTCATATATTCATATATCATATATTATTATTATTTGCATGACTGTTTGTTTCATAATAAATAAAATACAAAACAAGTTATAAAGGCTGTCCAATAGATCAGTAGACGAAACGAGACTGCCCCGAACCAATGCCGAGATTGATTCAAATAGCCGAAATAATATTGTGCACGGGGCACGCATTTGAAATACGTAATTCGTCTTTCAATGAACACAGATTAAGTTACGGTGTATCACAATTATAATTACTAAAGGAGAGAAGGAAAGTTGGAATTTGAAATTTATTACGTGAGAATACGGTTGAAATTTGAATAAATGTTTTTGTAGGTACGAATTACGGTTGTTATAGGACTACTATCATAGTAGAGACTTTTTTCATGAAACCCATAATGGGTCTCATCATTTTTTTTTATATTTTTCAAATATTTTCCTAGCTCTATTTCACTTTCTTAAGATACTCCTCAAACCTCTGTCCGTCTGTCTGTTACCAGCCTGTAACTCATGAACCGTGATAGCTAGGCAGTTAAAATGTTCACAGATGATGTATTTCTGTTGCTGCTACAATAACAAGTACTAAAAACAAAATAAAATAAATATTTAAGTGGCGCTCCCATACAACACACGTGATTTTTTGTCGTTTTTTGCGCAATGGTACGGAATCCTTCGTGTGCGAGTCCGACTCGCACTTGGCCGGTTTTTGTTTCATTACATTTACAAAGTTACCATACAAAATGTGGTGCGCATTGGATGCGCATTGCTGAAGCTGTAAAAACTGTGAGCACTGTTCATACCCTTAATACTAAGTTGGGGGTCGTAAAACACACCTGGGAAACCGCGGAGCCTCGTAAAGGTGGGGTCACAATGATGGCGACAAGCGTCCCAGCCAGCCGTACTCAACCTGCGGCCCGTCGAGCTTTCTTAGGTGACCCGCCAGGTGATCCTGGCATAAATACGAGTACATAACCTTGCCACCTGAACATCACTATTAAGCAATGTCATCTTGTGGCCCGGGGCTACAACGCAAAACCTTTGTGGTTCTCATAAAAAAAAGGTTGAGTACGGCTGATGTAAGTAAACCGTTCGAGCTATTTCACGATTGCTAGCTTGATGTGCAATAAATTTGGGTTTGGACGTGGATGGCATCATTTTAAGGGTTCCGTACCTGAAAAGGAAAAAACGGAATCCTTATAGGATCACTCGTGCGTCTGTCTTTCTGTCCGACCATTCCTGATCTACTGGGTCTAAAATTTTGAAAAGAATACACCTATAGATGACAGGGTAACCTATTAGAAATGTGCAGTGAGTCGGACTTCATGTACGGAACCCGTTGGAACGCGAGTCCGACTCGCACTTGGTCGGTTTTTTTATATTTGAGGAAAAATTCACCGCCTCTGGCAAGAATCCAACTTCTGACCTTTCGGAACACCTGTCCGATCGCTACTACCAACTGAGCTACGGAGATGACTATAGAAGCGCGCGAATCTTTCCGTTCCTTCTTTTAAATCACTACATAGTATAAAACAAAGTCGCTTCCCGCTGTCTGTCCATATGTATGATTAAATCTTTAAAACTACGCAACAGATTTTGATGCGATTTTTAATATATAGAGTGATAGGTACAAGAGGAAGGTTTATGTATAATTTATTAACCCGTGCGAAGCCGGGGTGGGTCGCTAGTTTGTTATAAATTAGATATCATTTTGATGTCACAATGTAATAAATTGTTCTCCAAGGCTCTACAACTGGGCCCCCACCCACTCCCCGGCAGTTTTTAAACTCCTCTTTACGACTTGAGGAACTTTAATATCCTGTCCGAAGACGGACGGGACTCCAACTCCTAAAAGATTTACCTTCGTAATTATCGGTGCTTAGCAAATATCGCCTTAATGGGTTACGGCGGTTTTAATTAAGTATCCATTTTGGAAAGTTGCTGCTAAGTTTAGGTTTTTGTAATATTTGATACAGTGTGACTGCTATAGTTTTTGGCCACTCTTAAAAATAGACTTATAGGTATTGCCTTTTTTCTTTCTGCCTCATAAAGTAAGTACCTACATAGTAGGCATGTTGCTTTAAAAATGCATTTTTTTTTCAACAAATTCTATCGAATGGAATGAAATTCGTTTGTAAAATCAAAGAAAAACTAACACTTTTAGGCCTTCTCCGTTAGCTTATCCGCTTAAGGCCACCCTTCTCTACACTTTTATTTTTTCAGTAGGTAGATATATAGTTAGAACAGTCAACAGCAGAAGTTGTTAAGCGGACGAGGTGTTCAAAATGATCATGACACGACTTTATTGTTAAGAGAGTAAGAGGGTGTCAAGGTAATTGTGAACACCTCGCTCGCTAAACAACTTCTGCTGCTGACTGTACATTAACCCTTCGTATGTACAATCACTGATCAGTGCGAACGAATTTAAACCTATTGTATTCAACAATGGATTTAAATTCGTGCGCACTGATCAGTGCGGGTACGGGATCCAGTGTGCGTGGTCCAATACACACTTGTCCAGTTTCTTACTCACATTGCGTGAGTAATGTACGAATGTATCCATAATTTATTTCCTACACTTGGAAGATGAAACGACGGTTAAACTATCGATGCGTATTGTTTAATATTCATTGGGATTGTCACATTGGTTGAGCATACACGAATAAAGTTTCGAATACATTTTAATTATTTTATCGATGACCTTCTTTTACATAGATTCTAAAGTATCGTTTTACATTAAAACATGATTTTGTAAATTTTAGTTTTAAATCAAAGGGGTGTTGCTCATTTGACCTGTTTTATTTCTTCTTTGTTTAACATATTTCGTAAATGAACATAAAACAGAACCAAATCAGTCGCTGGACTGGAAAACGGCTGCGTTTTCAACCCTTTAAGGTAGACTAAGTCACTTTCTTGAAAGGCTACTTTCGACTTAGGTCATGTTCCAAGGATGTCACTTTTGAACTTAGGTTTTTACTTTTAAGGACAACACTTCCGACTAAAGGTTTTTGACAGCACACTCGGTAATCGTCCATCGATAAATCAGTCATTATCTGAGAACATGTCTGCAGTTGTGTCTGCGACTAATTGCCACGACTCATTCCATACATTTTGTTTGGGTCGAGCTATTAGATTGCAGATTTATTTTATGAGAATTACTGAAATTATATCATCTTAAAACAAAAATAACTCCACTTGACCTAATTTCCTGTGATGAGTTGTATGAAATAACTTAATTTAGATGAAAGTTGAAGGACCTCGATATTTTATTAACGTCCAGGACGTAAACCGACACTGATGGACAGACGTCATTACTGTTTATTATAGAACAAGAGTTGCTTTATGACGCGCGGTTTTATAAGGCTTTTATGTGGCCATTTCTTTTCTAATAGCGGAGAGCAATGGAGAGTGTTTTTTTGGTTTATTTATTAAGTGACGTTTATTTTGCTAAAGTTGACCGAGCGAGCGCGAAGCTCGAGCCAAACGTCACTGTTTCAGCTTGGGTGAAGATGCCTTTGTATGTCCAACTGTTCAGAGGTCGGCTGTTCTCCTCTACAGAACTAGTATAAATTTTATTAGATAGCGTGATATATATGACGTAACGCAAACGCGTTGCATGGGATTTTGAACAGCGCACCAAGCGGGGTAAGTAGCAGAAGATACAAAACTTGCGACATGCTCAAAACGCAGCATATAAAATCCTATAAATTTTGTATGTATCCTTTATCTTTTTGGTACCTTGTTGTACATTTTGCTGCATTCGTCACCCTCTTTTCACTTTCTCCTCTCATCTACTCAAAGGTTAACTGGAAGAGATCCCTCATAGGGATTAGTTCGCCTTTGTACTTCTCACTACTTGTATGTTATTTTTAATATGTCTTTTTGTACAATAAAGAGTTTACTACTACTACTCCTAAAAACGAAGAAATTTTAATGATAATTAATTTCCTTGATGAATGATTAAGATAACTTTTAACTTATCTATATATTATGATGACTTTATTTCTATACATACTAATAGGACGTATAAAACGATGGTTGCACTTTGATCGTCTATTGTATCATACATTACTGGTGCACTTAGGTAAAAACGTAGTTTTAATAGCTACTATATGAAGCAGAACAGCGCGAGGGGCCTCACAGCCGAGGCCGAAACAACTGTAATTACCCACTGATTGCAAAAGTTCCGGATTGGACACAATCTGGGGTTCAGCAAACGTAGGTTTTTGACGAAAAAAAGCAGCTCAAAACACGTATTGCAAAGCTACCTATAAGATATCACTAGGAACATTAAAATCCTTTTTGACGAGAAACGTGAACGAGACGTCTTTAAAAACTTCAAAAACGAAAAGAAAGAAAGATTGGATCAAAAACAAAAAGTGTTACGGCGCGGTAGCTTATTTTCTGCATCTACGTATATATATTATAAATATTCTGTAGCGTATATGCACTTACAGTCGCCATCAGATATATCAGAGCGGCTAAGGCGCTCACTAATATCTAAACACGCCTCTATTATCTGGGCTTTAGAGTGCGTGTTCAGATATTGTGAACACCTTGGTCGCTCCGATATATCTGATGGCGAATGTACATGCATAGATTTTTGTTACTTTACCTAATGTATTCAACACAAAATACAGTATTTACTGTGTGCATAAAGAACCCTTCTATCGATAAATTGTCTAGGCCCATTGCATCGGAACCCACGCGTGCTTCAAACTTAAAACTGGATCAGATATTCGAGTATTGTTTCCAAACAATCCTTCTTTTTTTTCGCTTTTTCAGCTTTTATCAGCTCATATCGTTAAAAATCGTCAATAGTACACTCCGTTTTGAAAACGCATTTTGCGAAATGTGTAAATATATTAAAAATATTAAAATCCCTTTACATGGTAAATTAAGGTAAATTATTTACAGCTGGGGCCCGTTTCTCAAAAGCTTGTAACTAATAATACAAGTGGAAGTCCCTTTCTAACAAAAGCTGTCAAACAGTGACATCCGCTTGTATTACAAGTTACAAGCTTTTAAGAAACGTTCCCCTGGTAGTGGTGTAAGTACCTAAGTAGATATCATTTATAATATTTTACTTGACGGATAAAAAGGTACAGATCAAAGTCAAACGTAGTAGGCGTACGCCCTAGGTGGTTCTACCCCCCATAGCTTTACATCCAATCCATTAATCTATATAGACCCATCAAAATATTGGATAACATTAAAAAACTAAACGTTACATAAATTTTCATTGACGGTTTTAATTATTGACAATACCGAGCATAAACAATGGAATCCCTATAAATAACGCCTACACATTGATTTTGGGTCTAAAATAGGTTGATTTTATAAGATTTTCAATAGCATCCTACCAGTAATATTCCTTGAGTTTTTGATCGCGATGCGCGATGCGCCGCCAAAGGAATTTGAAACATAATTACTAGTTAACCCTTTTCTTGATCTTATAAGATACATAGTTTTACGTGTTTTTTTTCCTAAGAGCATTGTTTGCTCTCTATCAGGCGCAATCTAAAAGGCTTGAACTCACGATTTTTTTTTAAATTTGCCAAGAAAAAAGGTTTAGATTGTCCATATTTAACAATGAAGCTACTTAAACTGTGGAATAAACTGGCGTCCGCAGTATTTACGGGTCGAATCGACCTTCAAACCTTAAAAAAAATCATACTCACATCTTAAAGGCCAGCGACGCACTTGCAACCCCTAGTGTGACAGGTAATTGCTTGCCATAAAATGGTCCGTCTGCTCGTTTGCCTCCTATATTATAAAAATAAACGCAGAAAAAAATTCACGATGATAAACAATAGAATGAGTTCACGAATATCACTTACGGCTGTTTTAACCTCCTAAGGCCCAAGGTCCTACCTATAGTACCTATTCAGTTCGATGTAATTTAATTCAATTGGAACAGAGTCGCTTTTGCTTTATTTCGTTCAATTTTCAAACAACGCAAAGTCAGCTCTATTTCCTACAATTTAGGTTCAAATTTCAGTGATTAATTTTGGATGTTTCGTTTGTATGGCTGGGGAGGATAAGGCAGTAAAGACACATTGGACATCCAACCCCAAAGATTAACCCATAACTTATAATTACAACAGCAAATTATAAAAGACATATAAAGTCCCTACATATTCATTCCCCCACATAAATAATTTTAATTAACCGAAATTAAGTCATGCAATTTGATTACCTTAATTAATTCTTACCACGAAGCCATCTAAAGCTCGCATATGCCAAAATACTAAATGTGCCCATTTTATGGTAAATTAATTAAAACAAGCTGTTATTGTGAGGTAAATCAAATTAAATTGATACTGTGCCTTTCATATATCCTCTAGCGGCCCATACGTCAAACCTTGCCAAGCAAAATGAAATTTTATTTTGTCAACACAAAGTTCAAATTAGAATGGAACAGGAGACCTTTTTATAGGTCTCTGGGCGGCTAGAGGATATGAGTGGGTCAGGTTACAACATAATGATTATAAAAACGCAGACTTGTAATATTAACATTGGGTTAATGTTTAACGGCTATGAGGCCTTTGAGTCTAGAGAAGGATTAACGAGTCTAGACTCGGACCATGCTAAGTTTTTATGCCAAGAGATACGCCAAGTATGGAGGTTTTAGGGATATTGTACGCATTCTTACTGCCAAGTTTGTGCAAAGAAATCGTGGTCAAAGTCTAGTTAGCAGTGACCCTGCCTGCGAATGTTATGATCCTTGTTCGAGACCCCAGTTAGGGCATGGAACGACCGAACCGTTCTGCCAGCAGTGTTAGTGTGTGAATGGGCTTCAAGGTTGTACAGACAGTCGCCATGAGATAAATCGAAGCGGCCGACGTGCTCTAAAATATCCGCCTAACGCCTTGACAATAGAGGCGTGTTCAGATATTTGTGAGCGCCTTGGCAGCTCCGATATATACAATGATAGCGACTGTACAAAACAAGGAAACAACTCCATAAACAAACTTTTTAATTATAAACCACCTGCCGTTTCACCTGTTTAAATTCAAAATTAGAACAAAATATTTCCTATCGAGGTGTCGTAAAGAAAGAAAAATAATATCTTGACACGTTCAAGCTACTTTAAACCTTACGCGTGGTAGTTAAGGTTGGTTGTAGTTTGTGTATCACTTGGTCTGTTTATGAAGTTAGTTAAAAATGCATGTGTATGGAAATGTGATGCATAAATGTCAATGATAAATAAATATTTGTTAACAAATTGAGAATGTAACTGTCAGAGTGCTAGAGAGCTAAAGGTCTAGAATGTAGGTACAAGATTGCTTGTCAAATATCAAAATTGTGACGAAAATCTGAATTATGTCAAGTGTAATAAAATTGGAAGTATTGAATTCAGAAATAATAGTATACTGTCACAAAATAAAGTATATACTTCAAGACATAATCACCCACCTCTCCTGAATAAGTACAGCTTTACGTATCATTCAGTCCGCTAACCTTTTTGGTACATCTGGGAGGCTGCTAATGGCAGCTATAAGCTTTAAAAGTGGTAACTTAATCTTGTAGTCTGCCTCTATCGCACTCATGAAATATTCACATACCTACGTGATGGTTTCCCTTTTGCACACTTATCTTTAAACGTAAGCGTCATTGTATATCTGTGGCAAAGAGAATTTGAAATAGAGGCGGATTGTCAAAGTAAATTATGTATACTTGGTCAACCAGATCTTGACAGTAGAAAAAGGCGGCAAATTTGAAAAATGTAGGCGCGAAGGGATATCGTCCCATAGAAAATTTGAATTCGGCGCCTTTTTTTACTGACAAGATTTGGTTGACCAGCTATACCCACAGTAAATTTACTGCCATGGTATGGTATGGTGCAATCTTTTCGAGCGATTGCGCCATACTTTTGGCCTACTATCTAGTAGATAGCGTTAATGTTGGACATTTAAGAAATTGTCACATATCAGTGAAGTAAGGATCAAAGTCAAATGGCGTTCTAACAGTTTTATAGGCCACCAAACGAAGGAATTACAGCGGAAATAATACGTGTATAAGTAAATTTTCACATAGTTGTAGGGAATGGTGTAATTAACAAGATACTCAAAGTACAGGGGGGTAGGAGTGAAGATAACGGTTTTAAGGTCCCTTTTTATAGCTTTTCGTAGATAACTCTTAAACGGTGGCCCGTAACAGAAAATATTCTGTTACATAAGTAATCTACATACAATTTTCTACAAAAAAGATTCAGGGCACTTTTTCGCTAGGATCAATAGTTTAAAATATATTAAAGTGGTAAAGTTACGTATGTTCTACGATCGTTTTTGTTTAGTTTTTCGTACAAAAACATTTCGTACGAAATTAAATACATTATCAGCTATCACACCAAACTCAGAGCTCTATAAATTGCACACCTTCAATTGATTTTATTACAACCCCTTTGTTGCCCATCCACTCTCACACCCACCGCTGAACAGCTGCCAGGCGCCCCGGATTAATTAATATACTGGGTCAACCAAATCTTGTCAGTAAATAGGAACAAAAAAACTATACTCATCCTTTTCTTTTGGGTACTAGTATAAGACAAAGATAGTATTATTCTCTCTATGTTTGAAATCAAACAGACCTTTGACACACTATAATGATAGTATGGCACACTAACTAGAGGGATTTCGTTGCTCTATAAATTGCATACCTATTTCCGTAGCTAGCTCTTAGACTACTACATAATTTACCATGTCAATAACTATCTATACACTCTATTATCTTTGATCAGTGGTAATGAGCACTATGTTGGTGTTCCAGAAACTATAGTTATCTATTTAATATCGGGCGAGTTTAGCACATAATGTACGGTAAACAATGGGATAAGTGTTTCGGATATATCTATTTTCAGTTTACGACCTATCTGAGTTAACCGTCCCGAGAGACGGTCGTAAATGAAGCGCTACTACGGGCAGGAGGGAGATAGGATCGAGAATAAAGTGAGAAAGTGAAATATGACTACATATGAGTCATTAGAGAATGACTCATGATATTGAGAATATGTCTGCGATAGCGTCTAATTGCCACATTTGCCCCTTTTTCCTCTCTCTCTCTCTTTTCTATATCTTTTGTTTTTTGCGTACATTTTGTATGGCTCGCGGTAATTAGATCGAAGACTTATTTTTTGAGAATGACCGACATATTATGCTTCCTGCCTTGCACAGCTAAACTGTGTAATGAACTGACGCCTGCGGTATTTCCAGGCCGATACGACCTTCAAATCTTCAAGAAACGAGCGTACGTCCACCTCAAAGGCCGGCAACGCACTTGGATACCCCCTTGGTGTTGTGACGCTCCGCAGTAGGTAGGGTAAGTATTTGACTACAGCTAGTCAAATCATTTTATTTTTTCGAACTGTCTAAACGATTTTACTACTATGGAATTTATACGAAACACTAGCATGTGACGTCACAATCAACTTACCTACTCTTTATAGTTTTATACGGGATTAAAAATATAAATTGTGTTTAAAAAATATAAATTGTGTCTGCTGTCTAGATTTCTCTATTAATTTTCTGGTGCTTTATTTAATGCATGGTGTAAAATAATTTATTTTAAATACAGTCAATTACCCTATTGCCGGTCCTTTGACTCGTGCCCAAAACCGACAAAATACGGAGCGGAGGGCATGACAGGAGAATGACGTGCGGCATGACGAGTAACGTTTTCACACTACGTGTCTGTCTTTATCCCATGCCACTCGACGAGTGTGTGGCAGGGGTAATAGACACATGGTATCGAGTTCCACTAGTACCGCATCCATAAAGATCCCTAGTGATAAATTAACATTTTGAATGGCGTCCGGGCGTCGATTTACGTATAAATTAGTCCAGTTACGACATTTTGTCATTTCCGAACGGCGTAAAGCATTGTTTGCTTTATTTTTGTTCCTTTCGGATAACAGTGATATGTGAAATTTGATTGGTCTTTTAAGTTCATGTTATCGTCGGTTTAGTGAACTTATGAGTTTCCTTTTTAAAACTCGTAAAAAAATGTTAACCACTATTAAAATTTGGATTGGTACCTACACAAAATTTGCTGTTGGCGTTTTTACTCAACTGTTACTAGTTACGAATACATTCATCTCCAACAATATTATTTTACACAACTGACACGATAGTATTTGAAAAGCCTTATGGCTTACGCTCTTATAGCGTGTCACATATTTTTGTCTCCAGGAAAAGTTTTACAAATACCTAGGTAATTTATGAAATATCTCGCTCCGGTTCAAATATATCTGTTTAAGGCCAATTGTTCTACATAATATAGACATATCTCTTTTTGAATAAGTTATTAACTAGATAATAAGTATCTACACTTTTGACTCGCAGTCTGATCCGCTACTTTTGATGCTGACTGTACAAATTTAAATTAAATATCCCAAATGTGAATTATGTGAACAACCAAAACTCGGGCGAATGTTTTGTTTCATTAACGGGCTGCAATAATGGTTTATTATTACACTGTAATTAATAACGCGGACAGAATTTGATAAAATTTATTACTTATGCTGTGTCCGATCCATAAATTATTGTGTCACTTAAATACGAGGCTATGAAACCAGCGGATTGGATGCGGCTTCGTTAATACGGTTCAATCAAAAAATAAATCAAAAATTTGATTGTGTGTTTAAGTGTTACCTACTTAACAGGGAGTACCTATTGTATTGTAGTACGGGCGATTTTCCGCAACTCGACGTCCTGCGAGTACCTATTACTGCAATGTTTTGCCACCATAGTACAGTACCATATAGCGACGTAATGATACCATAGAGTAACTTATACATACTGTACCTTAAACTGTTTCTTGACAAGTTTTCACACACAATCAAACATTGATATAATCAAGGCGGTTTGTTTACAAAGGGCCTACCGGGAAACGAGAAATCGAAACTCAGCTATCTGCCTCTTTATCGCTCGAATACGCAAGAGTGATAGAGAGGTTAGATAACAAAAGTTCGACTCTATCGTTTGCAGTAGACCCTTAAATTGTGACTTATTGTGGGAGTGGCGCCCCCTACCAGGCGTGTCTCACTCCGCGATTTCGTCGCTTTGCTACAGGTAGCTAAAAGTACATCCGTTCGCCCCCAATTTTGGGGAAAGCCATAAGCCGCGCGTGGCGCTGTCGCCACCTAGCGGCCATATCTGTGCTGATTCTGAGCCCCTACGCAGACTTTCGCGTAATAATCCCTATTCAATAAATAAATGAACTTAAGTAATACACTTTGCTCAATATCCGCTCGCAATAGTCACAATATGCTCCACTCTCTCGGTTGAAGCACTGATAATTCTGCTAGAACCCAGATCACGAACAGTGTCGATACAAAAAAATATACAAAAATAAGTAGAAATTTGCCTATTAAATAATAATAATTGTTGTAGTATGCAGACAACGTGTTATGCTCCCATGGGCGAAGGCAAGTACAGGCAGGGGGGGCTACGCCCCCCTGGAGCTCAAATCTTAAAGTGGTAACACTCTATCGCACCGCACCGCGACCTTGGAGTGACAGCGAGAAACAGATATCTCTTTCTCGCTCTCACTTATGGGTGCGTCGCTCCAAGGTCGCGGTGCGGTACGATAGTGTGATACCACTTATATATAGGTACACTACATACCCCTCTGCGGCCTCTTCCCCCCCTAGGCCTATTAACTTACCCCCCCCCCCCCTCCTCCTAGTTTACTGGCTTTGTATGCTCCTTCCGCTGTTCTCGTGGCTCCAAATTCCTGGAAAACAAACGAGCACACCTCTACCACTAATTCCGTGATTAATCGCGCCAGCGATGACGGTTTAATTTCTTTCTCGATTTAATGATTGAATTAGTCGACCACGTGTTTCTTCTCTCTAAGTGATTTTTTAATGTAATTGCTAAATAATTAGTAAACTAAAGAAGACAGCGGACGACCGCTTCTCCGTAAAAAAGCAGTCCCCATTTTTTTCCTACGTATTGATATTTTAGAAAATATTTTTACACAATTTAGTGTAGGTACATTTAAAAAAAAAAGATTTTTTTTACGATTTTTTATAATAAGATCTCTTGCTTAATTAATTTTGTCTATTCTGAATACTTTTAGCGTGCCCCTCGTCAAGTTCGTATGCTAACGTATATCACTTACAATATCGATACATATCGATATTACCACCAGGAAAAGCTAATCAGTGAAATTTAATTAACCGATGCCAAACAAAGCCGGTTTTAAGCCACGCTAAGCTTAATAAGTACGTCGCGTCGGTTAATTAATATTAACACTAGTAATTAACGCTTCCATTGCTCGTATTTTGATATTAATAGTGTACGGTATTTATAGATAATCCGTATGTAAAATGGGCTTAGTAAGTAATTGGTAGTGTTAATGTCTAATTGCAGTGGAAAGTTGACAATAAATATTTTGTACCGTAAAATGTTTTTTTTTTTCTTTATTGAAAGAGCGTTTGTCACTGAGTACCGTAAAATGTGCCTACAGATGTAGTGCATAATTATTTTACTTCGAATTTTCACGGAAACGTACGAACGTCTTGCTATTTCAATCAGTCTCGGACAAAAAGTACTTAGGTTGATTGAAGTAGCATGACAAATACAGCATGACGAATGGAGCAAAGTTGGCACATTTTACGGTAGGTAGTGAGAATTCAACGTCTACGGAGCAGTCCAAGTAAATTGAGCGCTCGAATGATAACTAATGATATCATTTAGTCATCGTTTTGATGTCAGGTGCACGTTCGAAGCGGCCTGTTTAATAAATTTCAATCTCCTCCTTTCTAACCCTACCTTTACTGTGCCTTTACTTTAGATGATTAAATTTGCTATGGGTATTAGCAATTTCGCTACTGCTAAAGTTAAGAATGTATTACGAGTATACCTATACTCTTTATACGTATTACGTATTTACGATGCGTCAAAATTGAAATAAGATTAAATCTAATCCGACCACACATTCAAAAACTTTCAAAACTGAACATTAAAATTCCTACATACTAATTGAATCGTACAAGTAGCCATTTTACGAGCTGCCTTATAAAACGTAAAAGAAACATTAAACTTCAAAATAAAAACTGTAGTAAATCTTAAACAGCATCAAACTGTAACTGAGATGCTGATTCTGGGGTAAAAATTGGATATACCATAAAGGTATAAAACTTTGCCCTTTAACATAACATTGCCCACCAGGTAACAGTTCAGTAAAAGTGAAATAATTTAAAAGTAGTTACCACTTTCTTTAGAAAGTGTATCTGTAACTACTTTTAAGTTCTTTCGCTTTTACTGAACTGTGACGCGGTGGGCAAAGTTATGTTAAAGGGCAAAGATTTATACTTTTATGGTAATTTTCTGTTTTGGTACAACCTGGATCTCGGGCACCAATCAACCGTACCGTAAAATGGGCGTACTTTGCTGTAAAATTCACTCCAAAATTACAAATTTAAATTTTTATATTATCTTTATTTATTTATCTTCTCAGTTTAGGTTTTTTTACAATATGAATATAAAAGTAAAATAAAAAACACTTACAAAACAATAAAAAATACATATAAACAAATTACAAAAAAACCTAACCTAGGGTGCCGCCAGCAGCGCGGCAAGGCCCAAGCTGCCGGTGGTTAGGGCCGCAGAGAGAGGAACCGGCGGACTATCCGCGCCGTGTCCAAGATCACCGCCTTCTGCATCTGACCCTTGATCCAACCACCTAGCGAGAGTCTCTCAAGATGTTGGTCGAGACTCTTCGCTATTAGACCGTTCACTGAAACGACTATCGGCAGTGGCGGATTTGCAGTCTTTGCCGCCCTAGGCTCCAGGCCTTGTAGCCACCCCTTTCTCGTTAGGAGGTGAACATATCAAAAGTCCCCTTGAGAGGGGGAGGAGGGTTTGGTTGAAGGTCCCATTTTTTGGGTTTTTGCTTATTATATCTCAGTAACTATGCGTCCTTGTGACAAATTCATTATACAAAATCAAAGCTAATTAAATTTGCTACAAGTTTTATACAGTCGAGTCAGTCGAGTTTTTCGATAGGTATTTTGTTTAGTTTTTGAGAAATCCGCTCTCTGTAATTTTGCATTAAATTTCCTTCAATACATAATATGTAAATATTTACGGTACAACTACGTACAACCTATCAGATTTTAACAGTGTATTCCTGTAGGGCTAAGATGGTCGGTTTTTTATGATATCATGCCTGTCACGTTCTAACAAGTATGTAAGTGCGAAAGTGACGCATAACATGACAAGTGATAAAAATGCGACCATGATATTGCCGCTGATCATATTTAATTTAAAGACTAAATGTCCTATAAACTTTTCTGGAACTCGCCTAGTTTCAGAATTATTACCAATTAAAAAACAAAACATCTAGAATGCATTTACGGTGGCGATGTTGCCACTATGCGACGTAGTCTACATATTATCCTTATTAATAAATGTCAGAAAGTAGTAACGATTTGCAAAAAAAATAGGGTTTACGAAAAAAAGCAAATACTTATTCATTTTAAGTGACAGTTTTACCAATAACACTAGTTTTTATGTACAAAAACATTAAAAAAATCTAAAAAGAAACATAATAAAATCTTTTTTTTGCCAAAATTCACCTATAAACACTCATATAACATTTTTTTTCCTTATTTTGGCCTCCACCGAATTCCAGAGAAGTTGAAAGGACATTTTAGTCATTTAATATGATCAGTAATAAACTGTTAAAAATTTTCGGGTTCCTTTTTCCTCGTCAATATTATTGAAGAAAATTTAATGCAATATTTCAAGAGCCACTGCGAAATCGACGCCACACTCGCGTTCGGGGCTTCGCGACGCGATTCGCGCACAAGTGTAGAGGGCCCTCAAGATATCGAAAAACTTGACTGAGTAAAACTTGTAGCAAATTTAATCAGGTTTCATTTTGTATAATGATCATGTTTGTCGTTAGAACGCATAGTTTCCGAGATATAAGCGAAAAACCGAAAAATGGGACCTTCAAACCCCCCTTTTCCCCCGGCTCAGCAAAGGCTACGGCCGGGGACTTTTGATATGTTCACCTCCTAACTAGTTCAAACAAAGTTACGAAGTCCAAAATTGTGTTCCAAGACTTCCAAGCATTTCCCTCTATGGGTACCTTTTTTTGAAAATTCGTTGCCTAATTTTGAATTATTTCTTGTTATAATCAGCGAATTTTTTGTCACAATTTGCCGCCCCTAATATCTCGCCGCCCTAGGCTCGAGCCTACTGTGCCTTATGGGAAATCCGCCACTGACTATCGGGTCAACGATAGTCGTTTATATTATATTATTATTATGAGAACAAAATGACATCATTTAGATTTTGATACTAAAATGTAAGGCCTCGTTATGAAATGACTCAAGGTCGTATAAAATGTAGATGAAAACCATATCAAATTGGTACAACAGAATTGGCTTAATGTATAAAACTGGAACACAGGGGGGTAATGATATATTCTATCACTCGTATATTTTTGTGACACATATCGTTCAAAACAAATTATTAATACATATTTACACGAACTAAATTCCACCTTATCTTCATTCTGCTAAGACTTATATTTGATTTACATTTAAGTATGTACGTGTTAGTACGTGAAAGTAACAGAAAGTTATGTGGCGATTATTCTATTTTAGAATTTCAAATTTAGAATTGAAATGTAGAGAGTAAAGATGTCTTTTGATGTTATTTGTTCGTTTTTAGGGTTCCGTAGCCAAATGGCAAAAAACGGAACCCTTATAGATTCGTCATGTCTGTCTGTCCGTCTGTCTGTCCGTCTGTCTGTCCGTCCGTATGTCACAGCCACTTTTCTCCGAAACTATAAGAACTATACTGTTGAAACTTGGTAAGTAGATGTATTCTGTGAACCGCATTAAGATTTTCACACAAAAATAGAAAAAAAACAATTAATTTTTGGGGTTCCCCATACTTCGAACTGAAACTCAAATTTTTTTTTTCATCAAACCCATACGTGTGGGGTATCTATGGATAGGTCTTCAAAAATGATATTGAGGTTCCTAATATAATTTTTTTTCTAAACTGAATAGTTTGCGCGAGAGACACTTCCAAAGTGGTAAAATGTGTGTCCCCCCCCCCCTAACTTCTAAAATAAGAGAATGATAAAACTAAAAAAAATATATGATGTACATTACCATGTAAACTTCCACCGAAAATTGGTTTGAACGAGATCTAGCAAGTAGTTTTTTTTTAATACGTCATAAATCGCCTAAATACGGAACCCTTCATGGGCGAGTCCGACTCGCACTTGGCCGCTTTTTTGTTACTTTAAATTTATTTGACATTGACGATTTTGTGACGTATGTGATTGTTTCAACTTGTATGTTTTTATAGATGGTATGTTAGGTTTAATGTTTATTCAACATGATTTATTATAACATTTATAACTCAAGATACGTTATAGGCATTCCAAAATTGAAGCACTCACCTCGTGACAAATTGTACAAGTTGCCTTTAGTCGCACTTAGGCAAGCGAAAAATGTGCACGTGCCAACGAGCGCCCGCTCACCGCAAGAGAAAGAAACAAGCTCATGTTTAACAACAAGTGTGACAAAAATTAATGGATTGCGAATCTTAATTAAAAATAACAGATTTCTTCGTAAATATAGAAATAAATATAGAAGTATTTTTATGCTCCTTATGTATAACTAATATACCTACCTAGTTATTATCATTGATGTTTCACCACCCTAACTCATAAAGGTTGTCCTTCAAAAACTGCCGAGAAAGTTGAATTTCATGTGAATATGTGTTTTTTTTTTTAATTTATTTATCACAAAGTACACAACAATTTTTAACAATTTATATTCCTCGCCAAACTGCGATTTCAGTTTGTTGGCGAGATCGCGCTCATTTTTTGTGTGTGTGTGTGTGTGTGTGTATGAATTAAGTACTTACAATAAATGCAAAACAATACAATTCCCGTGGTTAGTTTTCGTAACACAAATGAATCAATTAAATTAAGACGAATCACAGCTTCTTAATCACGTAAGGTAAATGTGGCTAATTCCGTCATAGGTCTATTCCGTCTACTAACGTTTTTCTCGAACAACGAATAAAATTGATGATTTCATCGACAAATCAGCGATTGCTTTTAGTCTTAGCAATCAAAAGCAGATGTTTTTTTCCTACGATTGCAAATCAAAGAACCTACGCTCGTAGACGAAATAGTCCCCTATGACGGAATTAGCCACATTGACCTTATAGGATTATTTTTGCATCGTGTGTATGCAGCCTGCTATAACTAACTTTCGATTTAGCTACATTTCAAGTGGCGGTGTTTATTATAAACTGGCGACCCGGCGTCTTCACACGGGTTAGCAAATTATACATAAACCTTCCTCTTGAATTACTCTATCTATTAAAAAACCGCATCAAAGTCCGTTGCGTACTTTTAAAGATCTAAGCATACATAGGGACAGGCAGACAGCAGGAAGCGACTTTATTTTATACTATGTAGTGATAGTCTATAAAAATCCATCGTTTTTCTTGCATAACTTATGCATTGTTTTCCTCCAAGATTTAGTAAACAAATATTCCCCAAAATCGAATATCAAGTAAGCCAATTAACGATGTTTGCGCCTGTCCCAATTTTCACCCGATGGAAAACGGAAAACAGCTCGATCGAGTTACGTCGCCTATCGGATTATACTTTTACAATAACATTATTATTTTGTTATGTAAGTGAATTTGTTGATCGAAGTAATTATAACATTTTAATTGGTTTTAAGATAATTGTTATGGATGATAACTTTAAGATTGGTAATTGTAATTGATTACATCTACACAACTTAGGAAACAAATCAGAATCAGAATGATTTATTTGTAAAACATAGTAATCAAATTATTTTATTAGCGCTAAGAAAACGATGATTACCAATTTCACTCTATACCTATCTTTAAAAATAAATACTTGTATCACTTTTGTTATACAACATTAAGTACTTTCTTACTTTAGTACCTCGACGCTCTAAGTGCCACGACTTTTTTATAAGCAGAAACAAGATATCCTCTAGACTGAGCATAGTAACGCTACCCCCTCTGCCACTATATACGGTAGTTTTACTCCATCTTCGAGTCAAAGTATCAGAATCCCGTGCCGTGATTCGCTCACCTCGTCCCCCGCACCCCCGTATTTTGGCAGCATCGGCTTCATGAAATAATTTCTCTAAACGCCGTCTAGAGGATTCCTAGTCTATGGCAGAAACGCGTCACTTTTCAGGATTCCCATAAAACGAACCTCTTTTTTTTAAGAGGGGAAATGCTTTACGCATACCACCCGGCGCGGGGACGGGCCGGGATGGTTATGTGGGACTCCCTGTTGTGGGCTAATGAGACCCCAGGTTTACCCACTAAGACCCCTCTGTTGCCGCCTCGCTGCTATACGGCGAGGTCCCAGGAACGACGGAGTACTCTTCCGCAACCTCGCCAGCGGCCGTCCGGACTCGAACCCGACTCTTGGGGAAATCACCTCTTCACCTCAGTGTCAAACATAGGTTAGGTTTGTTTTATGGCGCCCACTGAGGTGAAGGACTTTTCAGGATTTTCGTAAGGTTATCCTATTGATAGCCTTACGAAAATCCTGCAAAGTTAACCGTTACAGTTTTATGAATGATGATAATATGACAAACAACAAATTATGACATTTATGACTTAAAACTTTATGGGAAACAAAGGGACCGCGTTATTCTGGGATTAGGAATATTAATAAAAACTTCATTTAATAAATGCTTGACATTGTATTTGGAAACATTTACAAGAAATCTCTTTCAACAATACTTCGTCATACTTAGTATGACCGACAATTGACGCTAGCCTAGGCAACTCCGTGACTTTTCACGGACACGCCACGGTAATTAGGTTGTGGTAATTATAGCGGTGATGAACTTTGATCCAAAATAATAAAAAAAACTTTAAAAAAGTAGGTAGAGTCCGTTTTAACTCTTTGAATTGAATGCAACGAAGTGAGAAGAGGTCATTATAAATAAACGTCATGTTTTCATAAAATAATGACGTTAATAAAGACATTGCCACACATTATCATTAGAAATGGCATACAGAGTTAGCAGTAATGAAAAGTGCGACTATGACAAAGAGAAACAATAATAGCGCTTTCTCTGCTATTTCTACTGAAAGTTTTATAAGACCATCTCATTCGGTCATCTCCTCCTTTCCCCACCTCTATAGTATTGTTCCACTGAGGTGCAGAGTTAACTTAGTCCGACTCAAGGAGCTATTCTACCTTTGAAAAATGCGTCGGTTACAACTTTGGTTTTAATTTAACTGGGTTGCTGGTTTTTTTTAAGTTTCCTGCAAATTTTCTGCAAAAAAAAAGGATGCTGGATTAAATATAAGTAGTGCCTTTATATCCTATACTTGTATTAATTAATTGAAATAAGCTATTTATTGGGATACATTGTGTTGTGCATAACAAGTGATCAAAGATTAAAAAAAAAACATTAACATGGACGGTAGCGGCAGTTGAAACCGTAAAATTTCACCGTAACTAAATTACCGTGGCTAGTGAATGATGTGATAACAGTGGAACCACGGTAAATCGTACGAATTAATTCGTTACGGGTCATTTCTTAGTAACATAACGGAAGCTAAATTACCATGTCATTGCCGTAAAAAGTCATGAGTGCTGGTAATTATAATATACAGTACTTAGCACCTTTAGACCTAAATTAGACTAGACATTTTAATTTCGTTACAACTTTAATACTTATTTACAAATTTACATTCATACAAAATTATTAGAGGAGTTATAAAGTATACAAAAAAATGACAATTTTTATTGAGTAGATACTATTATAGAGGTTAGGTGTTTTTTATAAAAAGAGTTCGTCTAATAAATCAATATTTTGTACAAATCCTTATAATTACAGCAGTTTAGGTAAAATTACAAAGTTAGACTATTATTAAAGTAGGAAAGTAGGTTTTTTGTAATATTAGCATGTGTAGTTCCAATTGAAAAAGGACCGTAGTACCACAGACGATTTACAGTGCCTTAATACTAACATTAAGTCCCTTTTTACTAAAAACCTCAAATCATAGTCCAGTTTACTTAACAATACATTTTATAAATTAATCTTTGATTAGTTTATTCTTAAATTAAGATAAAAATTAAAAATATTCCTATTTTGTAACATAAATAAAAATAAATCTACTGATTATAGCCAGCATGGTTGATAAAATAAAAATAAGAAATTTTCCTTAGTCGTTTTCCTAGCTGAAATCCACAAGAGACGAGACACGCTCGTGACAATGTCAATGCTCTGTGTCTTGTCTCGTTGTCATATTAATCATTTTAAGTTCGGATTAGACTAGGTATTCAAATATTTATTTATTTACAATTATTTTTGGAAACGATAGCGAATGTTATTAGGTACAACAGTTACATACAATCTATTTACAAAATTGAAGGAAGTATAGTACGATTCGATAATTTCTCGATGTTTTGTAACAATAAAATACAAAGTAATATTGGAGATATAAAATAAATGTTAAATAAAATAGGTGAATATTATTCCTAAGTTACGAACATACTGATTGTACGGCTAGATATACGAGGTGGTATTATAATCAAAGCTAAGTACAATAAATAAATGGTTTGACAATGAGCGAAAGAATTCCCGTGGTCGGATTATTATCTACAAACACAGGTTCTTCACGATTTTAACATTAGTGATCGCAATTACCAATTTGTATTTATTGTCATGAATTCATGATTAGAATAGAAATATTTTTAGTCACTTAGATACCATTATAATAATTAGATTAACAGGCGCATTCTAATTTTTATTACAGGAAAACTCATCACTTTTGATAGTGACAGATCCGATCCACATCTAATCCAGATCCAATGTATATCCTATCATTTAAATTAAATTACGCCTGTATGATAGCCCGTAAAAATGCGAAACCGAGTATGTGAAAAGCGCGAGGCACTGGTTTTTCCGAATTCATTATTAATTACTTGATGATCAAACGAACTTCTTGAAGTGAAATTCGATCGAATTCTGTCACTTAATTTGAAATAATACTTGAATTTGAATGAAAGATTTTTATGCAGTACTCTCAAAATCTCACGGGAAAATATTTACAGCCATAACTATACCATAAACGTCACTTTTCACGCCCTTTTTAATACTGTTTGACAATAGATCACTTTGGCCATTGTCAGTTAAAACCTCATAAAACTCCGTTTAAAGTGTATGTGTATTTTTTACACCCGTTTAAAGCGTATGTGTGAAACTTATAACCAGCGCGGCAACAGACAACTGGGCTAACTGGGATATTGAGTTAACTTGTAGATAAATGTTGTCGTTCGATTTAACGGCGCTTCGCGTGTGGCCGTCAAGGCGTGGGCGGGGCCAGGGAAAACGCGGGAGGCCAATTCAAAGTTACTTTTTGGCATCCAAATGATATTTATAATATAAATATTATGATGTATTTTTGCTATCATTCGCCTGTATGTCTCGAGCGAAATGCACGCGCGAATGATAACTAAATTACATAATTTAATGTCAGTTTAATGTCAAATGTACGTTCGAATCGACTTCCGGATTAAGTTTTGTACTATGGACGACTCTGCAGACCTGCTAGCGACACCACAGGATGGTTGCTTTTAGTTAAAATACTTTGCATGCGCAAAATATAGGACTAGAAATTTGATAGCAATTACAATGACATTATTTACAAATATTTAAATAACGACAAAGAGTAGGTAATTCGTCCGTGACAAGACTGAGTTTCATAATTATATATCTCTTTATTTATGTTGATAATCGTTCAAACAAAAAGAAACTAAACCGTATACATTTTTTTATAATAAAGGGAACCTCTAACGTGACTTGCGTGTTGTTCCATGCTCTTTGAGCACCTTCATCAATAACTATTTGCTCACATATACGCTTGCTACAACTATTATTCGTTAGAATTAATAAAATGTTGTCAAAAGAGCCAAGAAATTTTGCACCTAGCAAAAATGTTGCCATATTTTTTTTTTATTAAATGTTGTTATTGGGCAATACGCTCATTTTAAGGCCCGCCACAATTCTTCTCGATCGATCTGCAGGGTGTTTAACTAAATTACTTTTTCGGCCTTCCCTGTAACGGAGCCTTGACCGGCGTTAAATATTTGTCCAATCTATTATCTCCTACGCTTTGTTACTTATCTTAAACCTATGTTAGTTTTTCTTTTAACTCGCTGAGACATTTCTAAGTTATTCATTTGTTACTTTAATGTGTTACGTTTGTTATTTCTAATAATGGCTCTAACTTCGAGAATTCTTTCGTCCATTTTTCATCTGTTAATTCTTTAGAAGCTTTCTTATTTGATCGTGAATTCATGTGTGTAGTTAGAAATTCTTTTATTTATTGTTATTTTGTCTAGACATTTCGTGGAATAAATTAAATGTTATCGTGACATTACTTCATACCTATTTTTTTCTGGAAATCGAATACAATTTTGCAGTGAACTCATCATGCATATTTATTATCAATAAATTATGATAAAGTAATTTCAGTTGTAATATTTGAACACATATAGTATAAATATGGATGAACGAATAAGTGAAATATAATTTTAAAATGATTTCCAACATTATTAATAATATTTATATAATTTTAGGCATTAATTGCTGTAAAACATTCGAGATTACAAATAAATCAAAACGGAATATGGCAAGAAGGTAATGAAATGAATTCTTCATTTCTTAGGTTATTACAGTAATTCAGTTGAGCTAATAGCGACTTAAAAAAATATTACAAAATTCTTAGGCCTCATATAAAAGTTCTATTATAGCATCGAAACAAAACGTATATCACACTCTTAAACTATCAATTTGTACACAAAATTCGTAAAAGATTACAATAGGAGCTCTAAAGGAACACAGTCAAATACTTATTCATACGGAGAATTTACATCGGAGGGAGCTGCAGTCAGATAGACAACTTTGATGTTCAACATTCTTAGCAATCTTTCCTTAGGCATGTAATTACTACGACTATTTCACTTGCATTTAGTATGGTCATGGTAATTAGACAGCAGAAACTTCTAATCTAGTAAGGGCGAAGATACACATAAAAGATAAGATTATAATAAAAGATAATATAGATAAGACTTTGACGTTTAAGATCCAAAGAATATAATAATACTGTTAACATCTTTCCTTGCAAATTATTTTGACTCACATTCGTTTTACATCGTATGGTCGTGGTAATTAGACAACCGACTTTTTTAAACAGAAGTTGAAACAAGGAACGTCTGGACACGTCATTTGTTTTTTTTTTTTATCAAGGTGGATAGCAAAGATGTTATAAATAATTATAACGTTTTGCTTTAGCCTGGAGATTTTGCGTTAAGGTCGTTGGTTGCCATACCAGACTTTTATTTGTAGGTTTTGTTTAGGTACTTACCTACAGACAATTTTTCAGTTTTTTGCTATCCAAGATCTGACTGCAGAATTTGAAGGGAAATGGCGCTAACACATGACTATTCCCATATCCATATCCATTGAGCAAGACATTACTCTTAAATTATTTGCGCGTTCGTCTGATCTTTATGCATTCGTGACCCTATTGGAGCTGGGGTATTATTAAAATTCATGGTTGATATTTGAATAACGAATATTCATTTTTGTTGTTATTCCTTCTCTCAACTAAGGCAGGTTGTTTGCTGACATAAGCCAGTACGGCTAGTTAGTCCACTATTCTCCGCAAAATTTATCCAGTTCAGAATAAAGCTACTTTACCTGACTTGACTTCGAGTAATCCAGGCTGTATCACTACTGACTGATTGATGATACATTCATCTGACCAGCTTATCCACCATCATGGTCGCATTTTTATCACCTGTCATGCTATGCTTCACTTTCGCACTTACATATTTGTTAGAACGTGACAGCCATGGTGACAAATGATAAAGAGCCGGCCATCTTAGCCCTACAGGACAACGCCCAAAAAGTCGAATACCTTTCTGAACAATTTTCAAATTATTACATGCGCCATACCCTATGACTACCCTAATCTACTTATATACAGCTCTCCTGCACCCGGTGCGACGTCGTGACGACCTCGGGCCGGAGTCGGTGCGCCGTCAGCGACGACGTCACGCCCGTGGCCGAGGATGGGCTGCAGGCGTTCACGCCTTTGTTCACTCTTCCTAAACTATGATACGACTGTAACAATGGAAAAGAAGATTAGTGACTAATCAAAAGTGCGACTATCATAAATCCCATTCGTGGGTTTTATCCTCGACCGAGAAGCATTTGTTTTGTTTTTAAATTTGGAACCCTTAGTTACTCAATGAAAGTTCAAATTTTTTTTTTGGAATATGTACGAAAAATTGTACGCAGGGTCTTAGGTGGTTATGGGTGATTATGTAGCAAAAGTCTTGGCTTTATAACCCGGCACTTTTGGTCCAAAATAGGAAACGTGAACCAAATTGTTGTTTATGACCTATACCAATCTAGGGCAAATATAAAATTACATATATATACGAGTGGTGGTTGGTAGTAGGTGCTTTTCTCTCTCTAAGGGGTTACAACCTATACTTACACTAGTTAAAGGTATTCTATAATCCTTCTTCCTCAGGTCCGCGTAGTAGGCCCCGTCGGGGTCCGCGCGGATCTCTTCCACCTTCGGCATCTTGGAGGCCGAGGGAGGCCGCTGGAGGCTCATGTAGCCGTTGGAGACTGGCCTCCGTTCTAGAGACAAAGACGTAGTTAGAAACTTTTTACTTTTTCACAGAATTTGAAATGTTTAAGCTACATATCTATACTACAGTTCTATAATTAAAGTCAGACACTAAGCCAGAGTGCTTTAGTTTAGTAACTTATGTGTTCATCAAAACTGTAAAGTTTTCTCTCCTGTGGACTATAGTTAATAGCTCGTAGGCGTGCAGGTAATTATTTTATCATACTCATCCAAATAACAGGAGTACCCCTTCATGTGGTTAAGGGTTAAATAAGAAAATTAACCTTTATAGCCCTTAACTTTTGTGTATGTCTACAGGAGAGATGTGAACATAGTTTTGTGTTTGACCCTTATATCTGTCGCCCGCCTTTTTGACAGCCCGATACACGTTGACTTTTTCCTCGATCCATGAAGAAAAATGCACAAATTCCACTAGTCGGAAAAATAGTGCTCATCAAACATCAACAATTATTCAGCAAATATGCCACAAGGGCACTTGGACACGTCAACATGGAATTTACATACAAGCAAAAAAAAAACACATCAACAATTAAATAGGGATGATGACACATGTTGAATTTTATAACAAAATCTAGTAAAATAGCAAACGAACAATTTATCACAATAATGTGGATATTAAAATAAAATATTGAAAAATTACAAAAATATAGGACCTGAAAGTTTCAAAATTTAAGTTTTTTTTAACTTCCAAAAACGATAAAAGTAATTGGATGAAATGTAAGGAGTCGAATGGTACCCACCATTCGACTCCTTACATTTCATCCAAAAAAATATTGTATGGCAACTATATACATAAACGCAATATTTCACCGACAAAAACGCAATTTTCTTGTTTTGTCCATACTACAAGATGGGCGATGACGTCACGGCCTCTGGCCGTTTTGCATAGGGCGTTTCGCGAGTGAAGTGCGACTGTCGGACTTTGACTACAATTTCTGACTTTTGTGTTACTTTAATGCAATGGGTCCCATATAGACATTTGATCCTAAAAACAAACCCGATCGATTGATACCATAAAAGAAAATTAGTCATGTAGCCTATTATGAAATAAATAGATCTAACCGCAAATATCTGCAGTGGATACTCACCATATAAACAGGGTATGATGTCAGGATCAGCGTCGTCTTCTCTCGGGTCGGGCGCGTGCAGCAGCGCCCCGCGCGCCCCGCGCGTCTCCCCCCGCGGCTCCGTGCTGCTCGCGCGGGATTCCGCCTCTTTTACGGGAGTGGGGGCGTGCGCCGCGCGCTCCATGTACATTGCCTCGCTAGGGGCAGAAAATAGTTATTTGTACAACAAGAGATCAAAGTTTGATATTTCTTCGAGTGCTTATTTTGAGTCCCGTGCAAGCGAAAGATTCTATAATAGATTCACGAGCGTAGCGAGTGAATCTAATTTAGAATCTTGAGCGTAGTAAGGGACTCAAAAGCGCACGAGATGTAAATAACTTTGATCTCGTGTAGTTCACTAAACTTTTCACCTCAGCAGTGAGAACATATTAGAGAACCCAAAAAATGTATTCCTTCTTCATCACTTACCTCTATTCACTCATGTTTTCTTAAGATATGCCAACAATTAAATTTTCACCTCAGCATCTCGAACAAGGGTACTTTGCTACTTAAAAACAGTGAGCAAAATCGCATTTTGCTCATTTTGTCCCACTCAGTGAGCAAAATGCGATTTTGCTCACTGTTTTTAAGTAGCAAAGTACCCTTGTTCGAGCTGCTGAGGTGAAAAGGATATTGTAGTTGGTCAAACCAATTTGTCAGTAAAAAGGAAATAAATAAACTATACTCATCCTTTTCTTTTGGATGCTAGTACTAGTGTAAGACAAAGATAGTATAATTCTCTCTGTCTATGTTTGAAATGAGACAGTCCTTTGACTCACTATAATATAGTTGTCAGTCGTCAGGATTCATTTTTGTACCTAGTGTACTACGTCGATATTGCTGAACGTCCGAACTATTTAAAAACTCATCAGGATCGATCAAGATTCGACAGCTCGGTAGCTCAATGATTGGTTGGAACGGGATTCCAAATGGTCTCGAGACAGTGATTTGTTTTTAAATTCTTTTAATTTAAAAATCGTATACCTATTCTAGAAACGTAGTATAATATTACGTCGTATCTAAACTACTATTGTCACCCGGCCGACGACAAAAAAAGAAAAAAAAGTTGATCTATCCATCTACGATTACACAATACACAACATACATTACACATACATACATTATACATTATATATTTTTGTGGCTAGTTTCCTACCACAAAAATTGGAATAGTTACTACCTACTCAAACAGTTCACTTACCTCAACGGCGCATGTTTCGCCGGCAATCCCCGGTTTCTGTTGGCGTGTCTTCTATACAAGACCGCCAGCACTCCGCACACAGCTGTGGCCAGCAACGCAGACATGGCCGCTATCGAAGCCAACACTGGTGAGACGCCGAGCGTGTTGCTTTCACCTGAACCAAAAATATATTTATAGATTCAGTTTATTCAACTAAAAACCCAATTAAAATTATATTGTGACATCAAAATGATAAATCTAAATGATGTCCGTCGCCTGTGCGACAAGCGAAATTCACGCGCGACTGAGATCATTTGGATATAATTTTGATGTCACAATGTAAGTTTGAATTGGCCTCCAAGTCTTATCACCCTATACAATTTTGTAAAATGCACTACCTTTACTAGGTATCTAGACTGCAGTAACTTAGGTTTTTTTTTTCAATACTACAGCCGATATTTTTTACCACAGGCAAAACAATTATACAGCGCGGCTTGTTTGTCTGTCTTTGTTGTCTAATACTCAAATAAGTTAATAAAATCCATTGTTTATTTTCCTTTTTGTACTGCGATTATAGGTGAAAATTATACGCCAAGCGAAATAATTCTATTTCCAGAATATTTTTTTTTTTAAATATTATTATGAATCATTAAAACAAATAAAACTCCCGAAAATAGACCAAACCTAACTATTATCGTGTCTTTCCTAAAGCGTGATCACACGTACGTAGTGTTCCAAATAAAATCACTATCAAAGAAGAAATCTAAGAATTCCCCGCAAAACACACAAATCTAAACAACGGCTTCCAAATAACACATTAAAGGGACCTTAAATACCAAACAAACATAACATGACACATTATTAACAGACACTTCAAAGCATGATTATGTAACTAAGAAGATTAGCTTACTGACGAAGCGTTTATAATGAGAATTTTAGCAAAGGTAATTTCAAATTATATGAACCGCAAACACAAATTTTAATTAAAATAGTGTATTTATTACAATATGTATACAGTTTTAACAGTATTATGGCATCGCTGAGTGAAACAAAGGCTAAAGGCAAAAGGTAACTTGGTAAAGTCGTCAAAAATCTACAGAAAGTTACCCACGAGTGTGTAATGTCTAGTGTAGATACATAAAAATATAACATCACAAAAATATAATAAACTGAAAACATTAAGTGAACACAGAACAAAAAATCCCTTAATAATAAACTAGATCTAAAGTACTAATATTTTAAACTGAATATCAAAATCTAGATCGCTATCATTTATTTCATTAACTTTCTTATTACTGGTAGGTAAATGCAACTCTAGTAAATTATACTCCAGAAACCAAATTGTCAAAAATACAATTGTGTACCAAAACAGCATCACAGGTTTGTTTGATGCAGTTCTGTTTTAATTAATTTACGGCAAGTTATAAAATAGAGACTGAAGACGGCACAATTTAAATTGACAAAGGAAACTATACTTTAAATACTAACAATACGGTGTAGGATCGGTTGGCAGGTAACGTTTATTGTATGCAGTTTTTAATGCAGTCGTCTTCCGGCAAATGTCGGAAAATAAACGTGGCTCTGACGTTTATTGCCTTTGATGTAGTTAACATTTCTTGTACTAAAACGGGAAATTAGTAGAAAAAGATAATTAAAAATATGTGAATTTACTATGACATATCGTTTGATATACAGATGTTTTCACGGAGAGAAACAATGAATTTAACAAGAGAACAATAAACACTGAATGTTGATGAGTGAGACTAAACATGAAACAATATTAGTTATTCTTGGTTACATTTTGTTCCGCACCAAACTTGGTTCGTATCGGATGTCTTTATTCCTGACTAATATAAATCCTGAAAGATTCCTATAAAATCTAGTCTAACCTGGTAAAATATAAAAATATTAATAGTGAAAAAAATTATAACCCCCTTTTATGGTTTTCTTTTCTTCACTTTAATGTAAAACTTATGTTAGTACACGCCTAGCATGAGCGCTTCCGATTTAGACCCACTCGATCCAAACACCATTACTCTAATCATACTCAATTACATTCTATAGGAACTCGTCCTTCTAAAACGTGCAATCTCCTTTTCAGGTGATTTAGTAAAGTGAAACTTATTATTAAAGGCTTAAAGTGCCTTTCGAAACCAGCAGGTAAAAGTTGAGCACCATGTCAAAGCACTCGAGCCTCGAATTTAAAGTCAACTTTAAATAATCACACAATCACAAGCGTAATCACTCAACTTCCCAAATGTCGTAAGAACCATTAACTTTCTAGTTAAATAAGCCATTTAATATACTGGTACAGTATTTTAGTGCAAATGTTTCTCAAATTGGCGGTTTGCTCGGCCGCGGGTAGTTTATTCGACTGCAATCAGGAAATACGGCACGACCGCAGTTGACTTCATTAGTGACTTCGGGTTTTAACATACCGTGTAGGTATAAATGAATATAGGAAATTCGGATCGGTTCGGCGACATATTCGTACACTTTTTCAGATATACACGTGTTTCTGAATTAAATTTTGTATTCGCACGACCAATAATTATAAGTTAATGACGGAATATTAACTATTATACAGGATTACGATTTTTTCGGATTTTACTAACGCATTCGACACTAAAGATTAAAACTATGATGTAATATATAATTATGGAGGCTCAGGTCTTTTTTATACTATTTTGTAATTAATTAGAACTTGAAAATTATCCATTAACGTTCAGAGTTATAAATAGTTATAATTGTCGTTAATAATATTCTAAAAGTTAGGGTGTACCGCAGGGTACTATCTTGGGACCAGCTTACCGGTATACTTGGCTTGTCCTTTCAGAGTGACAGTTTCAATTGTCGACACGTCGCTACGACCCTTTGCGTTGACGGCGTATAAGTCGATACGGTAGCTGACGCCGGGCGGCAGCCCTTTGATCTCGAAGAAAGGGGGTGTTCGGTTAGTTGAGACGTTGTAGCGGACCTGTAAAATAATACATTGTTACGAAAGAAAAATAAATGATGTGATACAGTTAAGTTCTAAAAATAATACATTTCAATAATATAAAGTATCCTCCATTGAGTAAGATGCATTAAAAATAGATGGAATGGATTATTCCAAACTTATGGCTACACAGCATTATCAGCGATTTTATATAGGTATCTTTTACAATAAAATTTTAGACAACGTCGACCAAAATCATTTTTTTTAATACTCTATTAATAATAGACAATTTTATGCCTCTATTTTATACGTCTAGCTCAAACTTATATCGAAGCTCTGATGAAATTTTAAAGACGTAGTAAAAGCAAAGTTTGATACATAACTCTACGAAACTAATTTAATCTCCACTACGTACAGACAGCGGGTGTGTTATATTAGTTAGCTATATTAAAATATTACAGGGACAAATTTTAGATTTGATGCTCGTTTTAGATGTAAAGTTAATTTAGAATAACAAATTAATACTCTCAGGAACATTGGAATCGGAAATATCGTATCGAAATTCTAAACAGTTTCTGTAATGAAAGTTTGTTCATTCATACCAATAAAATAACTAAGTACATATTAGGTATGTAGATAGTGTAAGTCATATAGACTACAATAACAACGAAAGCCAATTATGATGATTACCTATGAATGAGTGTAAGTAACAAAAAACTACCTATATCAACCAAAACTAAGTACAATGATAATTTTACTACAATATAATTATGTTTATACGTAATTTATGATAGTAATTTTAGTGACTTATTATAAATTTTATACCAGATAATAGATTTCAGAACTACTACCGATATTATTTTACTCCAAACAGTTAAACAGCTTACCAACTATTACATACTCGAGCAAAACGAACGGAAAAGTAGTTTTGCATAAACAGGATTACCGATACCGATGGGATACTGTACCGATAAACTGCCTGCTCATGTTGTATCGGCGCGATCAAATCAACGCGATGCCTTTCGGGTTCAATACAGGACCATTCATATACAACCAGCATGGGTGAGTCAAAGGCACAAAAAACCCGTATTACGCTCTCTGGATATACACAATAGGTTATGGAATCTGAGGTCATGATTAACTGGTTAGGGTGAAAAATTGACTCGTACATATTCTGAATATACAAGTGCCATTGCAATTTTTTTCCGAACGCTATCAAATGATTGTGGCACGTTTTTGTTGCATTGTTTGTTTGTCAAGCATTTGGACATAGTTCCGCGAATTTCGCATTCAGTTCGAACAAATTTTATTGTATTTTTTTTAGTTTTTGCTTTGTGTGCGGTTTTATTTAAAAATCGAACAGTTACAAAAAACCGTAGAAAAATCTAACAATGAAAATATTTACGTGGATATATTCTGTACTGGTACTTTTAGGAGCATTTATGTTTAAAGGAATTCAAAAAAGTGCGTAGTTTAAAATATATTATAAAAAGCATAATTAATCTAAATATGATATGGCTTAGGTAGCTTAGTTAGGGCGGCACATAATCGCAACTTTATGAGGTACAGCACATTATAGCCCAAATAATATGGAAATCCCTTAAATCAACGGCCGAACTTTAAAATGTCTTGAATCTAGGAATGGACTGCGGCACTCAAAAAGGCCAATAATTCAATAATAATAAAATATACTCACAATCAGAGATGGCAGCTCCAGCAACTCCATGAGGAAGGTCTGGGGGAGACCGCCGTCGAAGTTCTCCACGCACTCGACGTATAAGGAGTCGATGCTCTGGTTTGCCACCGTGCAGTTTTGCAGGTGGAATGGACGACCTGGGAAAAAACACTAATATAGTAGCATTCTGAGCATAGTCATAATACTCATAATCTACTACCATTAGAGACAACCAGTAGGTATCAATGCTTTTCGACTGAAGCTTTTCATCTTGACAGTTTATCTCTTTGACCGCCAGACGTGCATGATGCAAGCGGCGACAGCATAATGTCAACATTCGTGCGTTCTGACAAGGGTCACGATGATACTACGCACGATAAGCGTAGCGTCCAAATTCAAAGCATTCGACGAATAGAAATAATTAGGGCGAGGAACCTATTTTCACGGCCAAGATAATCTTCAGAAAGTTTGCACTTCATAACTTACGACGTAATGAATTAATGATTCTCATCATTCAGCCGAGAGCCGCATTGTAAGAAATGACGATCGGCTATTGGAACAGCTATCGAAGTCGATGTAGTCTGTAGACTCTCTCCTTCAAAACCCTTCCTTAGACGCTGCAACTATCATTTGATGATACCATTAGAAGTTGTGGCCAATCATGATAAAAAAAATTAACAAATGAAGATCAGCTCCACCGACTCACCGGCCGCCACAAGCTGGAATGAACACGGCACCTTCTGCTGACCCACAGAGTTCTTCCCGTAACACATCAGCGTGCCGTACTCCATGTCGGTGGTGGGAGTATAGTTCAACGTTGACTTGTGGCCGTTGCTATTGAATAACCTGAGAAAATAATACATCTTTAGTATGGAATGCGAAATTGACAATAATTAGGAGGTTTAAATCAAAATTATGTTCAGCACGTTCCCAAAACCACCAGTCAGTCTGTCAGCGATTTTTGATAGATTAGGTGATAATAATTGTGTGTGATATTGGCATGATGTGTCACTAGGAAATTGATTAAGGAACTGATATGGAGAACATATCTCCGATATAAGACGAAAGGAAAACCAAAGAAAAGGTGGATGGACTGTGTGAGAGATGATATGAAAAGGAAGCAACTGATGAGATGACAAACGACACAGGGGTATAGAGGAAAAATACATTTTTGGGCCGACCTTAAGTGAAGGAAAAAGGGTAAGCGAATGATGACAATGACATACTTAGGCGCTAGATCTGTCTGCTCTCCAGAGTTGTTGAACGTCCAATGAAACGACGTGACCGCCGGGTTGGCGTCGACGGAACAGTGTAACGACACGGTTTCATGCTTGAGGGCACCGAAGAGCTCCCCATCGCGTTGTTGGGCGCATACTGGAGCGTCTGTTGACAAAAGGTGTAATTTAATTTTAGGATATGAAAAGCAATCGGTTACTTAGCTGGCAGTTAGTTACATGATCTACAATTCTACATATACAATTTGTATGATACATGGTATATGTAGAGTTGTAGCAAAAAACAATATTCAAGAAAAAGTACCGTTGCCCATCACCATACCCCGGTTTGACAAGTGCAATTTGGTCTGACGGTTAAAAAGTACGAGGACAAGTCATCATTATAAAGTCGATTGTTTGTTATTATGTAGTTTTATAGTTATACTAATAATATGAAATTACCTACTTATAAAGACTCAACGGTACAAGAGCAGTCAGATTCTAACTCACTCACCACACTTTACCATTGGGATTGTAGAAAAAAACCACAACTTACTAGCTTTAAAAACACTTATTATTAGAACGTACAAATTCTCTTGACCCAACAAAAAGCAACCCGCTAAATCTCTCCTTAAATCATTCGCAGATTCTAAGAGCACTATAAAAATCCTGAAAGCTTCAGTTTATCGACAATAACCTCGAGCAAAAGTCACCAATTTCAGTATCCATTAACTTCTGCGATATTACTTTGAAAAAGTTATACTTATCCTGGTTCATGGCACCAGAATAATGAAGAATAAGACTGAAACTCTATAATGATGAAAGCAAGAAAACTATCAAAGTTTGCAGATTTAATCTAGATTGATAGCGCTAAGTTTGCCAAGATAATAGCTAGAGGCGTTTTAATGAGAAAATGTGAAATTATATTTATATAAGGAGAATTTGATATTTAAAGAGAAATTAATCAACTAAACATGTACTGAATAATTTTGTATCAGAGCGAGACGTCTGATAATAATACTATCATGTATGCAATACTACCCGAAGCAGTGAATGTATCGATTCTCTCCTGATTGTTACGAACGAATCGGTTATGGTCTCATTATTGTGTTAGTTAAAAAAATACAATGTCAAATAAAAAATACTCCTTATCATTATGAGAAATATTTAAATATTAGTAGTATTTACATACTTAAATATTTCTGATACTCTTCGTCTTGAACTTCAGTTTATGCTGTAAGCATTGTACACCGTCAGTTTGTATGGAAGACAGCAATATTTCTTTATACAGAGCGTAAGGGTAACATTCCATTTCTGACCGCAGCTGCACTACTGGTACTGAACGCGCTGTCAATTTCCATAGTAAAATGAACAGTAGTGCAGTTGCGGTTGGAAATGGACTGTCACGTTAACGCTACCACGATACCAACGCGATAGGTATGCTGCGCCGTGACGCAGCAAACAGCGTCAAACAGATAATAAGGCCTATACAAGTTCCCCAACATAACCATGAAGCGTTTTAATGAGAAAATTAATAATAACAAGTGCGTCCCTTATCCCGTTACCTGGTAAATTAAATTTGCCCCGGGCCTTTACGCTGCATTCCAGAAAAGCGCTCGGAAATTTAAAGCATTTTCAAAGAAAATGCTAGTTTTAATACCCTATTATGGGCAAAATGCGGGTAAGTAAGCATACTATATTCAGCGGGCGTCTTAAAACGGTTTAGAATGCGAGTATTTTAAACGGAATATGAAGAATATTAAGAGAACACATAAATATTGTTTTATTATCCCATGTATGTATGTATCTTAAGCAGCGTAAAGTCAAGAAATTAGAAGGGGACAATAGATATGGTCCCCTGCAAAACATGCGACGGAAAAATAGCTAACGTGCGTTTTTACCTTTTATCTCAATAAATCTGAAACTATCTTAATATTTTGCTTCTCATAACAAATTCTACTCCGAAATCTTAAAACAATCACGTCTAGCAAAACAACAGAAATACTAATAAGGCCAATCGAGAGCCCTTCAATAAAACACGTTGGAAACCTAAGCTGACAAAACTCATATATGTGACACTCTAAACGTTGTCAGGGTTTAAGCATTTAGCGACCAATCTAGGCGTCCGACCGAAATCCGACTAGCGCCCGAACTCAACAGAACCACAGACATATCTGAAGAGAACATGTAAATGCACTCAAAACGATTCGAGTTCCTCACCACACCTAGATCAGGTTGAGTCGCTCAACTGATCTCGCTGATGCAAACTCAGTAGGAATATTCCAGTGTAGTTGAAGTAAAAGTAGAGAGAGAGGGCAATAGAGAGATTAGAGAGTAATCTCTCCAGGCGGGTGTTGACATAGACATTTATTCATAACATTTTAAATATTACATGTCAAAAGCATTGTTCAGTTCTTATATAAAATTAAAATATATTAATACATTAGGATTAAATTATTAAATTAAATTACATAAACATATTTACTATTAAATTACACTGAGAAGGCACTGTTGTGCACTGAGAAGGAGTACACAGTATGTAGCAAATTAGGCACATTTTACGGTTTTCTCGCATGCGACATCTATTCAGATATGTCTATCATTCAGGGATCACAGTTCGTCCAACAGGCGAATGTCGACTTAAAACGTCAGCTTACGCAGTGCTCTAGCTAAAAAATTGGATTTGCGTTTGGTGTGAGAACGTGGAGGGAGGGTTTTATACAGACGGTTGATATTTTCTTAACCCTACCTAATTCAGAAAAAAAAATCGAGGCAAAAGTCGCACTCGATGGTCAGCCACAGCTGGGAATTACTGAATTACCTATCAAAACCTCGAAACAGTTTGTCAGATTTTTCATTTGCCAAACTTTCATTTGACAGAACGCGCAATTTAAAAAAAAATAAAGACTGTTATTCAGACTGGAAGATTCAAATTTCACCTTTTAGTTTTTGCAGAATACATTTTAACTTTTGACAATTTAATAAAACGCGGTTTTGAATAAAACGCGTTCGTTCAAATGCAAAGGCAAATTAAACATCGACAAAACATTTTCGAAGTCGCGATATGATAGTAGATTATAAGATTACTGTCAACACCGCACATAACCGCAAAAATAGTAACAGCTGGTTCGTGAACGAGATCAGAAGCAGTCAAATTTTTTTTAAATAATAAACGGTAATTTATGAAATGGATGTAAAATCATTATTTTACCAGAGCCCTAAACCCTGAATACGAAGAGATGGCTCAATGGATCAAGAAACCGCTTTCTGAGGAACACGCACGACGGGTTCTTGAGAAGATCCTTGGGGGAGGTCTGTACTTACCAGACCAGCCGAACCAATGATCTGATTAAAATGAGAAGCCGCTGTATGAGGAAGCACAATTGGTTGTAGATGAGATCCTGGATACAAGGAGTCTTGACTTACATCTGACCAACAAGGAGACGGGATTGCTAGTGCCTTTGCCTTCGCTGTTGGCGGCCATGCAGGTGTAATCACCAGCAGCTGCCCTGGTCACCCTCTGGAGAACCAAGCTCTGGGCGCTGAGTATGATGCCGTCAGATTCGTTGTGGAGGATCTCGGTGTTCTAGAAAAACAAATACAGGTTACATACTATCACAAAATAAATAATAGTACTAGGTACAGAAGATTCACTGTCTAATAAAACGCGCTCTATTTAATTTTGTATAAGTGTGTTTTGTTATTGAGACTACAGTTTTTAATAAACTTATATTTTATAAGAAATTACACACGCAGATTAAAAAAAAACACAGAATCAAATTAAGTCAGCTTCCGTCAGCGGTATCAAAAGAACAACATTAGTTGTGCAAAAACCTGCCCTTTGAGTTTCATAGGACGGCAATTCTTTGCAGGCTTGCAGGAATTTATTATGGCCCTCAAAAGGCCGGCCGGGAAGTGTCATTTTTCCTTCAGAATAAATAGAGAATATTTTACGCGCAAGTTGGGTAAAGTAGTTTCATAATATGTGATTTATTTTTTAAAGTAACAATAATGTAACGTTTTTTTTTAATTGAACCTGCGAAAACTTCGACCAATAACATAAGTGTATTAATATATTTTGGAGCGTTTCAAATTAGTAATTTACACTCACTCACTCAGTAAGTTTTACCATTTCAAACGAAATTTCAAAGTAAAAATACAATAAAAGTTAATAATAGCCAGCAAATTAACATAAGTTCAAATAGGCGATGAAACCCTATAAGTATCTTATGACTAATAAAATAATTATGAAAGAAAAAACATTTCGGTACACTGCTTACTTAATTAATAATATAATTACGCAAATTTAATTTTTGTTGTGAAGAGGCTTCCTCGCGTAAAATCTTTTAGATAACATAATATTAATTTTACCTATGGTAGAAATCGAAAATACTAAAATATTTACGCAACTTTTTAATGAGTCTTACTAAAAATGTTTTTCATAATTGATAATAACCAACAACGATATTAAAATCAGACGGTGATTATTAATTTTTAACAACTTGTTTCAAAGTTACCATATAAAATTGAGGAAAAAACGAAACTCTCGAAAAAGTTTGGCCCCGTCAAACCGGGGTATGATTATGATCTTAATTGGATCATCAGTATTTATGTGGCATCTTATACTAATTGCAGGATAGTTCACTAAGAATAGAATTCGTGTACAGGTTTGAACATCGTTCACCATTCATAAGTGTAAGGCCTGAGTGGACGCTCGGAGGGGAGCGTTCGGCGGGGCGAGCAGCGTGGCGTCGGGCTCACAAGTGATTTGAGCGGCGTGCACTAAGGCCGCTCCTATACGTTTGCATTTGTTTAACATGCACGCCACACGCCCCGCCCCGCTGCACGCCCAACTTGAGCGTCCACTCAGGCCTTACACTTACGCTCCATCCATCTTCAATGAAATCTAATTCTAGCTAAATACGGCCTACGCATTGTTCTATTCATTCACTGTCCACTTTAGGACAGCCTGGACAGCATTTGACCAAAATCCCCAGCATCTAGGTTCACTGCAATATGAGCTTTATTTACTTTCAATTTAAGTTCATCTTCCTTTGTTATTTTTGTTGTAGTTGGGACCTTTTTGTTTGACGGTTGGGGAAGGCTAGTGCAGCGTTGATAAATTCACGTTTTAAGCGACCGATTTCAGGAATTTGTCCGAGTTAAGTGTAATGAATTTAAGGATAGATTTTGACTGACTATTTGAAATCATCTAGATCAAATCATAGTTTTACGAGTATAACATTTATAAGTTAATTCAGAACTTAAATATGTGTTCATTCAAAATATAAAAAAAGCAAAAAACGCCATTTAAAACATGACGAATGATTAAAAGAAATGAGCGGCATGTCAAAGAGATATAAAATGAGTAAAATTACACATTAAGACAGTTAAATTCAAAATAAATAAATATTAGGGGACATCTTGCATAGATCAACCTAGCCCCAAACCAAACTAAGCAAAGCTTGTACTATGGGTGCCTGGCGACATTCTCTAAATCTGATGAAATATTTAACTAAAGTCTATTTTTTAATTCGGTAGACTGAAATGACAGTTAATAGTATGAACATGAAATGTCATTTCATACTATTAACTGTCATTTCAGTCTACCGAATAAAAAAATAGACTTTAATAAGAAATACAACCTGTGAGTATACTGATCAAATTAATAACTAAAAAGGTGTGTTATATTGATCTATGTCTTGGCTCTACGATTCTCATTAATATTATAACAACCCTGAATCTTAAAATCTTTAACGTACTTATAAGATATTTGCATACTCACATCATGGAACCACACTAGCCGATGCACTTTAGGGTTGGCCCGCACGGAGCACTCGAAGTACACATCGTCCCCCTCCTTTATCTCGTCCGGGTTAAGACTGGAGCCCATCCTCAGATCCACTATCGGAACGTCTGTGAACAATAATGGGGTTTAACGTAGCGTTGCGCCTTTGACTGTCCTTCAACCGTATAAAGCTTAAGCAGATTCGCTTAGGGGTGAGCTCAGACAATTCATGATTTGTGAATTTTAAAGTATACAATACAATACAAATCCTCTTAGTTTCACGACCTCAATAAAACATTTACAAAGAAACACACATAATATATGAAGACAATGGGAAGAACAGGTCTTGTCGCTAAAAAGCGAATTTTGAATTTTAAAGTATTATGCATTTTTACTTTACATTCAAATTGATTCAGCATGTAACTAATATAATATTATAGTTTATTGCGTCGAACTTTTGAATAAATGTTCATCGCAAAAGCGATTTGTCGATCTCTTACATTATCGCGATTTTTCGAACAAGCGTTCATCGCAAAACCATTTTGTCGAGCAACAGTTTATCATTCCGATCTTTCGAATAAAAATTCGCCGCGGAGCCGTTCTGTCGCAATAGCGTTCAAAGTCGCACTCTAAACAATATTGCGGTGTTCATTTAGATTGAAATATGATTCCATGCGACATTAATAATTCAAATAGTACCACGATTTACACAAGGCAAGAGATTGCCCGAGTGTACCCTTAAATTGCCGTAGAACCTCTTAATAGACACAATACTATAACACAATATCAATGGGTATAATATGCTCTTCAGTTTTACTACATACCTACTCGTATGCCTTTAGTCTCGGTTAGACAATGAAATTGTTCCACGCATTGTAGCGAACATAATACCGTATTGGTCGATGAACAGTTAGGCTTGGTTCCGATCTGGGCAATCTAGGATCTATTCTATTCAAATATGTACAATATGAACAATGCATTTTGTATTAGTTCTTATTTGATAAACAAATAAAAAAATGAAATATAATTCAACCTGATATAAAAGTGTGATTTAACATTTCTGTTTTTTTTTTATTATTACTCCCTCAAAAATTGTATGTAAGTTATGCGTCGTTTTCGTTGACATCATTCAATAAATAGACCCTAAAGCTCAATTTTAATTATTCACAGGAAAGACTCCCCGTTTCGGGAACGTTATCTACACATAAAACTTTGTCTCAGCTGACAATACAATGCGACATTTTTTGCTTGAAAACGTCACCAGCTACATCCCGCGTTGCGTCGGCGGTAACAAAGAACGGGTCAGTAAATTCGTTAATAAATCTCCCAAGGAATCCAGGGCAATGAGACAAACACGCGTTTAGTGCAAGAACTCACAGTGCACATTAAGCCTCCATTTGTCTTCGATGGCCGAGTCGGGAATGTGCTTGTTTTCCGCCCGGCACATAAGGAACTTCCCGTCGTCTTCTACGGCCGGTACTAGACTGAGGACGCTTAGCGTTTCGTTGTTTTCTGAGAACTGCAACAAAGAATATTTGCAGTGATTATATACTTACTTGATTAGTTTCTAACAAGTTTTGGTCCCGGAGGAAAAAAGAGGACGAAGTAACGTGACCGCTTCTCCATAGAAACCTAGTCTCCATTTTTCTCTCTCGATTAACATGAAATGAAATAGAAAATGTGTTTCCTCAATTTTATGTATTTAAACCACAGCATCGTATCATTTTGTTATTAATGATCCTAAGAGTTCGGAACCTTCAAAAATTTGTATGGAATTTGGTTTTCGCTCGTTACTCTTATAATAATGAAAAAACCTATTATCATAGATTCATAAATCTCTATCAGAATATCTATAGCCTGGGAGAAAATGGGGTTTATCCTTGAAACCGAACTTCATTATCTTAATGCAATTCAATATGTTTGTTGAAATTTATTAAGTATGTAGTTTTTGTGTTCCGTCATAAACTGGGTGTACATTTACAAATCACTTGGAGCATGGAATCATTTCAAGAAATACTCTAAGATCTTAAAAAAAATACACAAACCAGTAGCCGTACAAACTAAACTTAAATTCCAGTACATTAAAGCAAAATACGGAAGCTCTAAGAGATAAAACACAAGTACGAGTATAGACCAAGCCCGTGACAAACGGACAAAGGAAGCGTTTTTTGCCTTTTGAGCGGCGATCCTCTAAAAAGAATCAATTAATTAAAACACAAAGGAGCACGCGACAGCAGGAAACAGCTCACTTGGTGGCCTGATTTGAGAGTTTATTGAGTCGAAAAGTGCATAGATTAAAGTAGCAACTCGAGTTTAGTTCGAACACAAGCAAAACTTCACGGACTTTCTGCACGAAGTTTATTGCAGTTAAAATTGTAACTATTCTGTGAATGTGAGTGTTCAAAATTAAAGGAATAGGTAGCAACTGTGAAGCTGGTGGTAGACATTCCGCGATGGGAGGTTCGTCTTATGAACTTTACTGCATATAAATATACGCCAGTAAGTACAACCGATTAGCATTAGCACTAAGTAATTGACTATCACGTTATTATTTCGCGGATTAGCAAAAAAATATTTTTGTTTTGATTAATATGGATATCTGCAATATAACGCCTTATTTTATTAGTAAATTACTTGAACTTCGTAATCTGTTATTTTTCACTTAAGTATCCGGATACTTACGTTTTTCGCCATCCGCTTAAGCTGCCTGTTGTTTTTCCACCACGACACAGAGGCCTCGAGCCTGTCGTTTTGCATTCGATCTCGTACCTCTTGACTGCCGATACTTGCTTTTCTTTCATTGGTATCGACACTGTAATTGTTTTTTTTTCCGTCTTTGTGTTCTATTATTTATGCACTTATCGTACACTTACGTTTTTCGCCATCCGCTTAAGCTGCCTGTTGTTTTTCCACCACGACACGGAGGCCTCCGGCCTCGAGCCTGTAGTTTTGCACTCGATCTCGTACCTCTTGTCTGCCGATACTTGCTTCTCTTTCGTTATTATCGTCACTGTTATTGGCTTCACTGAAATAAAGAAAAAGGTTTAGCTTAGAGTGAGACTTTACTTAATTTATCTATTGTTCGCATCATCACCTGGTTTAAGATAATTAAGGTCATTGAAATCTTAAAATATAAGTTGGAAGAGGGATATCCTCAGGCATTTCATGGGATATAAATATTTTGTTTGAGTAAATACATGCATGTTCTATTACGAATCCGAGTTATCTTACATACATAAATGGGTTACTAAGTAAAAATGTCATTTTTAAATTTTATTTCTTCAATTATAAAATCCAAGTATCGTCCAAATAGGTATAAAAAACACTGGTGGGGTAGGAACCTACTTATTCTACTTGTACAAAGTCTACTTGATTTGGTGCAATGTAAAATGTCCCCATAAACTAACTTATTGTAGTTTACAAAGTCGCGTACCGTACCTACTATTAAATCAATATCGATTTTGGTAGACCGAAATCATTCACAATGAATCGTGAAACTGTTTTAACTTCAACGAGCTTTGGCGAAATAACTGAAATATCCATTGTTCAGTTACACTCAATTGATGTTATTACTCGAGTACCGCGTGACCCAGATTTAGAAGTAGTTTGAAATCGTGCCTTTAACGTTTGAAAATTCTTGCTTCTTTTCCTAATGATTTACTTAGAACTGAAGTAGTGCTCTTATTACATGCTTTTAGTATAAATGGGAGCAAAAGGAGCAGACCGGTGTGATTTTACTAGCTGGCGTTTTATTTTAATTGGACTAGCTTTGATTTCATTTGTAGTTTCAAATAAATTCGTCGCTGTCAACCAATTAGCCCGAAATTGGTAGCGGTCAAATCACAAATGTGACGTTATCTATGAAAAGGGACCTTATTGTGGTTGGCGCTTACGCTATTATTAACGATGCTCGGATATAAATACAATGCCGCGCAACGTTGTGCGGCGTAAGCCCCATCGACAATAAGGTCCCTTTTCATAGATAATACCCCAAATAATCTATAGATATTGCGCTCTAGCGGGAAGCGTACTCAGATAGTTAGAATAATTATTTCGGAGCGATTTGTCTCTTATTGGGTAAAAATCGCTAATTTAAGCTTGAGCGATGTTTTAAATGAGCAACGATAAAACCAATGTCGGGTTGACTACTATTACGTATCCTCAATAGCATTCCATTGAGTAACAATGCATTGACAATGATGTGGTAAAGAACCTACAAAAGTGCAGTCAGCATTAATAGTAGCGGATGAAACTACCCGCCAAAGTATCTGACATCCTACATATAAAACTTTTCAAATATATAAAATATACTTGAACAGTTCACGTTTAAAACTATCTTTCACGCTCTAATTGCTTAACAAAGGAAGACAACATCAGCTCTTTTCGTAAAGACATTAGAGAATGTCGAATACCTACTTTTGGTGCGTAGTCCCATTTGTTACTATTGATGCTGACTACACTAGAGTATTATTTTCGCTCTCTCTCTAGTGTTGTCGCGGACAATCTGAAGACAATTTCAAAGTGTATTAGGAAGTTTTTGCAAATCACGCAATCCTGACTCCAGCAACTTTGTTGTACCAACACATTGTATGTAGGTCATCAGCTCAATCACGACTGCGCTAACAGCCGATACAGACAGACACGCCGACGTTACAGTTGGCGTGCAGTCGGCATGCAGTTCCCATACAAATTGCAGTCGGGTTGCAGTCCGTATATACCAGCCCTATAAGAGAAGGAATAAAGAGGAATACTCACAGTTGATATCCAATATGAGCACTTTAGTCTGCGGCGGCGCCAAGTTGGTGTTGGCAGCCTGGCAGACCAGCCGCGCGTTCAGGTGCTGCCGGCCCACGTTGGGGAACGTCAGCGTGTTGACGGTCACGCCGTCGCCTCGCTGCTCGTAGGAGTCGTCGATAACTGTGTTCTCGAGGTACCAGGTCACCCAAGGTCTTGGCCGGCCTGTAGAAGATTGTTTAGTTAGTGTACCAAATATATACATTGACACGTCGGTTGGATGACGCTCGGGTGGCGGGTCACTTCTGGATGATATTAGCTAAGGACCGAAACAAGTGACGGCTATATAATGCTGATATAAAAGGCTGATTATGACGATGATGATGTTATTCTTGATGCCTGATGAGAATATCTTTAAAGTTAAAAGTCTTTTTTTTATATAGGAGACAAATCGCCCGATAAGATAAGATAAAAGATAGTTTATTCAAGGAGGCATAATTACAATGCGCTTATGAACGTCAAATAAAGCTACACCGGCTCCAACCCTACACCTCTGCCCCGAGAAGATTTATATCCCCCCTCAATTGGATAGTAAGTCATTACTACTGCTCAAGGGCACTGTGCAACACCAGAGGCATTACAAGTGCCTTCCTTTATCGACCTTTATTCATTGTAAAAATCTGTGGGGAGGTTAATAGTCCATCGTTACCTGCATCGGGCTGTTATGAAGATAGTAATATCTCGTTCCCTAAAACGTTCTGCCGACTTATAAAAATAGAACAAAACCCCTTAGATTAGACACACAGAATAAAGCAGAGCCTTGATTAGTTTGTTGTATTGTTCCGTTGAACGAACAAAAGCAGGGAAAAAGAAAAATATTTATGTTATAAATGTGCGTTACTGTATCGCACTGTACCTTTGAATATTCGTTCGATTTTGTACTTTAAGACATAGGAACAAAGTCTATAATTTGTCTGTAGTTGAAAAAAGTAAGCTTCGTATATTGGTGTAAACATGATAGGAGTTTTATTGTTTTATCCCCAGTTATCGAAACTTTGGACAGCTTGATCGATGTTACATTACGGCTTATGTGTATTAAAAGCGTTTTTTGTATAACTTCGTATATTGTTGTTGTTAAAACTTTAAGTAATAACTAATAATAATCAAAAGACATATGGCCGTATTCGAACTTTAAGATACGTCAAATATTAGAGATTGAAACGATATATTCATATTCATATTTTTATTGATAAAAGTAATTACACAATATGGATGGATTGGATATGTCAGTGTCAAACAAGTGTCAAAAGTGACGCGTGTTTGAAGAATTCCATATCGTTTCAATCTCTAGTATTTGACGTATCTTAAAGTTCGAATATGGCCGATAATCTCAGACAGAATTTCGGGATTTGATTTTCATACAATACATAGGTACAGCTTCAAAAGGAATAAAATTGTAAGAGTTTATTTTGTAACGTAATGTGAGTTTATGTTGTAATAACATCTTTTATAATTATCATAGGTATGCGTGGAAACTGTCACTTAAGCATAATTTACATACAACTGATAAATATTTTTGAAGAGGGAAATAAATTTTCTTTTGTTATAATTACTAATTGGGCTAATAATCTACCATAACTATTTTGTTAATGTCACATGGCCCTCGCTGTATAATTCCCCCAATGATCGTTGTACTCGTAAAGCTACAAGGTGTCGTGACCAGATCTTGATAGTAGCAACAGCACTAAATACAATTTAGCATCGAAATGACAACTTGTCAGCAAGATTAATGGTTCGGGCGGAATTAGTAAGTTTTCAGGGACGCTGGTCGAACATATATCGAAATATCTATATTTATATTTATCTAGTCTGTAGTGACTAAACAGGAGGTCCCGGGATCGAGTCCTGGGAAGAACATTTTATTTGTGAGTTTATCACTAATAATTGTTCTTTTTGAAGTGAAAACTTCTTTACCGGCGCTGGGCACTTTTTGAGGTGGGAAAAAAATGATAAACTCGAGACAGCGTAAGGCGATCACGTGACCGTAAGGGGCGTAAGGTGGCCACTCATAATTTAGATGGCATTTAAATCAATATAGAAAAACTCAATGTTATTTGACATTTATGTTGCGGACTCCTTTTCAAGACTCTTTACCTATTTTCAAATAATTTGACGTTGTCATGGCAGTATGTAAATAAACATGTCAATGAAAAAGTGTGATCTTATTTGAGAATGATAATAATATATAATAAATAAATAGAATACCTCCGCTAAACATATCGTGTTACCGGGCGTCGGTAACATAGTGAGGTGAGTTTTCACTTCTATCGGCACTCCCGGAGTGCAACCGTTGTTGCTTGTTTTTTCTTTTTTTTTATGCTTCTACCTCCAACATTATCGGAGTCTTTAGTAAGTTCTAGATGTTTTCTATGTACATAAATACATTTAGACTAAGCTTAGCGTGTACTAATAAACGCCAACTAACTAATGCGTATCAATCAGTCTAGCCTGTCTTGATTACCTAGGTATTGGGTTTGAGCTACAATTACTAAACAAATAGACAAGCCTTAGATTAACTGTGACTAATAAATGAAGCAGAGAACGGAACCACAACAGTTTGATTAAACCTCGTAAGACCCACCATACAAAATTTTACCTTTTTGTAATTTGAACCTTATTGTTTTATACTAAATATGGATGAATATCGCTTCTTTGAGTTAGCAATGAGTCAATAAAAATGCTACTTTATTCGGTTTGTGAAAGATTCTAATTTGATTAAAACAGTTAACCATAAGGAAATTATGGCGAAAGTGGACGACCAAGCGAGAACGCTTGTCCATACCAAGTTATATGGATATTAACATTATAGAAAATAAGTTTACACAATTTGATGTATATCACAGACAGAGGAAGTCTTGTCTGTGATGTATATTAACCACAGCCATGCCTCTTCTTTTGGTTATATATATTACACGATATCGATATGCTTGGTCCGAATTTAGTAATATATTTTTTCTGAAGTTCACTTTCCGTTCTCATAGGTACCTACTTTTAATGGAAAAAATCACATTATTGGGCTTTTTCTAAAATAAATATCGAAAACCCGATTCTTTCAAATCTGGACATTCTTGGGCTCATTCTACTCAGAATCGACAGCACTCTCCATCCTACCATTAAAAAAAGATGTCCCAAAATGTCCATTCCATTACGTCACGTTTTTAGTATGAGAAAAATTTTCACTTGTATGTAACGTGACGTAGTGGAATGTACAATTTTCATACAAAATTTTGGGACAATGTTTTTTATCACCAGGATTGAATATGCTAGTGATTCTGAGTTGAAAGAACCCAAAAACACCAGGATCTGGGAGAAACGGGTTTTCAATATTTATTTTAGAAAACGCCCTTTTACTACCATCATGTTTGTGATTAGTCTTTATTTCGTACACTAAATAATTTTGTAAGTACATACATATACAACAGGTACGTACCAAATCCAATTGACGGTTTTAACCTCCTAAGGCCCAGCCATACAAACGAAACATCCAAAATTTGCCACTGAAATTTGAACCTGAATTGTAGGAAATAGAGTTGATTTTGCGTCGTTTGAAAATTGAACGAAATAAAGCAAAAGCGACTCTGTTCCAATTGAACATGGTTTAAATTACATCGAACTGAATAGGTACTATAGGTAGGACCTTGGGCCTTAGGAGGATAAGGAAAGAGGATTGCGTGCCACGCCGCAGTAACATTATCACAAATACGTCTCGTTATGTTCCTTATGCGTTGCTTTAATCGCAGTAGGATTATTAGGGATATTTTCCTTTGTAAATGCTTTCTATAGGACTATAGTAATAGGTACTTTCCGTTTATAATATTCAAATATCATGTAGTATTTTTTACAAACTGACCAGTGATTGATCCTTTTCTCAGATGATATTAAGTTTTTTGTCAAATTTTTTTTTTATAACATTAAAAAGTATAACTAGTAGCCACAGTCGTCTTACATCCTCGATATTTTTATTACTAACTTTTGTAACTTATGTAAGAAATATCATTTGATATTTACCAGTCGCCAGTCCAGCCGCTTTTCGGTGAAGGAAAACATCGTGAGGAAACCGGACTAAAACGGAAAGTATTACAGTATAACTAGTAACTGTAACCAGCACAGTCGTCTGACATACTCGATATACTATTTATCTAACTTACCTCCTTCTACCTCACAGGTTAGCTGCACATTTGACCCTTCATTGTAGGGCTCCACTAGCTTCGTCCTGTCTCTTCTTTTGGAATCGTATATCGTGGGCCGATTTGGAGGTACTGCAAAAAATAGCAAGGATAAAGATTGGAAAGTTGTGCACAAGACTTTATATCGACCGGGATATGAACCGTGACCCACCCACCCGCTATCTTCAGTTGCCCGTGAACAAGATGCATGTAACTGCGTCGAAATATCGGACGCTCGAAAACAATACAAAAGGTATATAATCACGGTTAATATCCCGGTCGATATAAGTCTTGTGAAACTAACCGTGAATCATTCAAAACTGGTAAGTTGTGCACACTTCTGGTAAGCTTCCGTAGCTCAGTTGGATAAGAGCGATCGCTTATTTATAAAGTTTTCCCTTAATAGAAAAATTGTAATATGATTCCAATATTGAAATTCGATTCCCGCAAACACCATTGTAAGATTGAAAATAGAAATAGAGTTTTCTCAGAATAGTGTAATTAAAAACAGATGGTGCAAACAAATAAAAAATAAACATTATTTCGATTTCGAAACAACAGTTCGTGGAAACCATCTGAAGTTCCATTTTTCTCTTTCCATTTCTAGGTTGTTGTTGGAACATTATACTGAAAAAATAATTCGCCGAACTAATTTCAAAAAATAACTAGGTATTATGACATAAGATTATATATGAGAATAGCATATACCTGTAGTTAATACCGACATATTTAATATCATTTGGCATTAGGGATACCTCGAAAAACGAAAATCGAGATTTCATTAACTGCCTGTGTATCGCTCTTGCACATTTGAGCGTTAGAGCGATGAAAGTTCGATTTTCGACGAAGATATCTACTACTTACTTATAACAGTAAAATTGACTTTCAGATTCCTGGTAGGAGAATTCTTGAAGTCTACCCTGCAGCGATAAAGACCAGCGTCGACCGCTATGACGTTGTCGACCATCAGCACCGCTGGCGTCGCGCTCGCCCTGAAGTACGCGCGGTTCCCGAAGACGGATGGGGACGACCACAGCTTCGGCTGGTTGGCGGTGCGGCCGCGGATGTCGTAGCTGAGAACAATATGACAAATTAAAAACAAGTGAGAACAGTTCAACCAAATGTTGTCAATACATGTAGCGGAAGTGGGAGTAATAAAAATATATTCATTATAAATAATTTAATTTGTATCCCAATACTATGTACCTATACTCATTTAATTCTTTCCCGTATTTTCTCGCAATTAAATCCCAAAGTCAATCTGTTTTTCAAGTGTCAGGGCGAAAATATAATTCGCATAATGGATACTAATAACATTTACATTGAAAACACATTCATTTCAACATTTGGATCTAACATTGTACCTATTTCTAGCTAATTTGAATACCTACAAGCACGGACTCTATATCAATAGAAGATTTAATTTAGGAATAAGATACTTAGAGCTTATTCACACTATCGACTGTGACTTTCTATATAGTTCATATAGGCGTTTACGCACTTGGTCGCCAATCGCCCGGGCGACTCATGGGCGATGCACAAGCGACGGCTGGGGCCCGTTTCTCAAAAGCTTGTAACTTGTAATACTAGTAGAAGTCCCTTTCTAACAAAAGCTGTCAAAAAATGACATTCGCTTGTATTACAAGTTACAAGCTTTTGAGAAACGGGCTCCTGGTCGCCAGCGACCTTTAGAAACACGGGTTCATATATGGAAGCGTTCACACTGCGAGCAACTGTCATGGCGACCTTGTATCCGCCCCTCTCTCGAACATAGTTGTGAAGAACACAACATATTTTAGTGATGTTTCCGCTCGGCTTGGTCTCCTGGCCCTAGTTGTCTATATATTGGTCGCCAAGAGACCAAGTCACCGGCGACCGGCGACTAAATAGTCGACAGTGCGTAACGGCTCTTATAGAGTATACAGACGTATAATGCTTTGTATGCCTTTGAGGAACATGTTAGCGTTCACCCGTATGAATGGAGGTAGAAATTCCTTCCCAACTCCATGTAGGTATGTCCGACCGAAGATTCGGTTTCGGTTTCGGCCAGTTTCGGCCATAAAATCATGTTTCGGCCGTAGTTTCGGTTTCGGCCAAAAAACGGCCGAACCTTTCGGCCGGGCCGAAACATAATAAATAGTACTTCGTACTATGAAACTAAACTATGTGACAAAGACCAACAGTTAGGGAGCAAGTAGGACAACAATATTTATGTATACAGAAATTAATTGGTTTATTAGAAAACACAATTCCCCTAATGATGGCGCCACTGGACGGTCGACGCAGTCCTAATATGTGTATAAAAGCAGTTTAATGAAATTTATTCAACGATTTTAGTAAATCTGCAAAAGTTTCGGTTTCGGTTTCGGTTTCGGCCGAAACTAGAACCAATGCCGAACCTTCGGTTTCGGTTTCGGCAAAAAAACATGTTTCGGTCGGACAGTAAGTATAATGTGAATAAAGCTACAGAGCTATAATCAACTATACCTAAATTACCTACCTAAATTTATGTGAATTTCATGTGAACCGGTTTTTGTACAATAAAGTGATTTACTACTACTACTACTATAGAGTGCTCTATTGATTCGGTCAAATTGTGTTTTTTGAAAAACAAATTATAGCTCGCTTGCTCAGGTATCAATATTAGCACGAGAGCTTACACTACAACTTTGCCGCCTTGTAAAACAAATAATTTATTAATTTTCCGCTTTTGATTAGCAACAATTCTATCATGCCTCCCATTTTCCTTAACAAAGTTATTACGTAACTTTTACATCCACTTTAGTTGCTCGCAGAAAAATGTATTTCCATTATTCAGAAAGGTTGTGTCGTTTATTACCTATGGGGTAAAAATAAACTACATTGATACGAGAGTTTCCGGAGCCGTGCGGAAATACGGACATCTTTGAGCGACAGGGCGCATCGGAGCCTTACAGGTCAATTCGAACAAACACAGATATTAAACTTAGAACCAATTTAAAGTGGAAAAATTACTGCCTTGGGTGAGACTTGAACTCACGGCCTTTGAATCGATACTCCAGCGCTCTGCCAACTGAGCCACCAAGACCTCATCCATAGCCGGCAAATCTTTCCACCATATGGGACACTAGCGACATCTAGCTTAAGAGTGTTACACTTGTTAAACGGCTAACGGAGTTCCGAGTCATATTGGAAATTCACCAGTTACGATGTGTAAGGTGTGTTTTTATACACAGAACTTAATTATCGTGCATTTCGTTCGTACTTGTCTGTATATGTATTGGCGCGAGCTAGAATAACGAAATCGCATTCAAATATTATTCTCGTGTCAGTGTACGTTCGAATTGGCCTGTTATGTTGAGCGACAGGGCATATTCGAGTCTTATGTTAACGTCAAAACATTCGGTTGTTATTCCCGATTCTTCCGTATGATGAAGGTGTTTGGCAGCCTTATTTCCCGAAGTAGCCAATCAGGAGAATTTATGTATTTGTTGTTTTACTAGATGGTGTGATGTCCAGTAAAAAGGACATTTTTTTGATGACCGAAATAGGTACCTGTATATTGGCAGTTTTAACTAGTAAAAAACTTTATTGTACAAAATAATACAGTGAAAGACAACAGTTTAAAGGTCCCATGTTTCGGTGACAGTTACGTAGGAACAGTGGTGCCCCCAATATTGTCTACAATAGGGAGTATTACTGCAATGTTTTGCCGCCAGAGTGCAGCACTAGCGCCTTTAGTAAACCATAGAGTAACTTATACATATTGTACCTTAGTTTTTTGACAAGTTTTCACAGATATTAAAATATGACATTGATACATCAAGGCAGTTTGTTTACAAAGGGCCTACCCGGGATACACGAAATCGAAACTCAGCTATCTGCCTCTTTATAGCTCGAATATGCAAGAGTGATAGAGAGGTTAGATAACAAAATTTCGACTCTCTCGTTTGCGTCCTTAGATTGTGACTTATTGTGGGAGTGGTGCCCCCTACGCAGACTTTCGCGTAATATTTCCTATTTCTTGTCGGGCATTTAATTTGCTCTTGAGTAACAACTTACCTGTATAGAGGTTCCCCGCCGCTCTCTTTGAACCAGAGCACCATGACCACTTCGTCGTTCTGCTGCAGCGGCGCGATGTCGCACGGGAGGGACGCTTTCTTCCCCAGCACGCCTTGCACGTCCGATGTTGGCACTGCGGAAGAAAAGAAACTTTGGTAAGTTGAAGAAGTACAGACAAAACTGTCCAACAAAAGTAACACCCATTAGTGCGAGCGAGATGGGACTGCGATCGATTTTACTCAGTCGCTAGAGTAGGTAAATGTCAATTGTCAAGTGGTGGTAGATGTAAGTACCTACTGCAATATTGTACCTACGATGTGAATATGTAGATCATACTGAGCAACTTTGACTATGGGGCCAACCCCGAAATCGCGATTTTTTTTTACTCTTCCATAAAAAATAATATATACCATGTTCAGACCAAGTGAAAATGTATGAAAAATCCAATACTTTCCCTTAATTTCAGCGTTGGTCCCATAGTAAAAATTGCTCAGTATGAAAAAACATCCTTTATTTGACCAATATAGTATAGACCATCAAAAAACTAGTCGTCTAGCATAACCTAGCTATTACCATCTCACCGACCAGTCATGCAACATCAACCTCAAGGTCAAAGATTGATGACGATCATCTGACACCGTCATCAATTGATCTCATCACTGCGTCATCGATCACCGATTTTGTAGGTCATCGACCATCGTGTATCTAAGTCCGGTTGATTTTTTTTGGTCATTAAATCTTTTTGCTTAACACACAGGCCAATGCTAACGCAAAGCTACTGCTATCAGAATCATATTATTTAGTTAGAAAAAGGTTATAAGATATAGGTATAAGATAGAAAAAGGTTAGAAGCTTTCGAAATGTGGTGTTGGCGGAGGATGGAAAGGATCAGCTGGACTGAAAGGAAGACGAATGAAGAAGTCCTGAGTATGATAGGAGAAAAGCGAAGTTGTTAAATACAATAAGAAATAGGACAGACATGATGGTAGGACACCTGATACGGCGTGACAAGTTTGTCCTGGACATCTTGGAAGGCAGGATTGAAAAGACAAGAGAAGAAGGGAAACCTAGAACAATTTATCTTATCCAAATAAAAAATGATACGTCGTATGAGGAAATTAAAAGACTGGCACAAGAAATAAATTATTGGCGATTACTCCACTGACAAGAGCAAAGCTCTTAAGTTATGATGATGATTATTATTATTTAGTTATAGTGCATTGCGCTCGTACTTGTCCGGACATGGATTTCCGCGAGCGAGACGCACGACATCTAAATATATAGGTAATATGATTCAAGTATCATTGTGATGTCAGTGTTCGAATTGGCCTGACAGTCACTACCAAAAACACGATATTGTATGTGTGCTCAGATTGTTTTGGAAAGGGGACGCTTGGCACTGAAAGTCTTAATTTATGTGCAGTGTGATGCAATATAAGAAAAGATTTGGCCAAAATAATATTCAAGTACTACATAGGCATTTTCATATGATACAACTTTAGATAATTTTAGATGTAACCTCACATTCGGATGTCTGCCACAGCTGCATAACTGTTGCGTCATCACTGCTGCGCCATAAACGCCGGCGCTATATTTGTCAATTTTCTTGTATAAAATTGTCGATAAAATTGACTAATTTTAAACTGTTTAGACGACAACCGTTTCACTCACTTGAATTTTTTGTCGCTATTGGCGACATGTTTCGGGCCCTTCAGGGGTCCTTCTTCAGGCTCGAGTGCTCGCGGCAACTGCAACTCGTGCACTGATCGCCAACATGACATGACATGTCGCCAATAGCGATTAAAAATTCAAGTGAGTTAAACCGTTGTCGTCTAAACAGTTTAAAATTAGTCAATTTTATCGACAATTTTATACAAGAAAATTGACAAATATAGCGCCGGCGTTTATGGCGCAGCAGTGATGACGCAACAGTTATGCAGCTGTGGCAGACATCCGAATGTGAGGTTACATCTAAAATTATCTAAAGTTGTATCATATGAAAATGCCTATGTAGTACTTGAATATTATTTTGGCCAAATCTTTTCTTATATTATGAGAGAAATAACTCGTTTAGAATAAAATGATAAACAATAGTACACAACAGGAAAATTCTAGCATTTAATTATGTTTTTATCTCATTTTTACCGTAACCCGGCGACATAACATCATACTTATGTGCTCTTAAACTAAAAATAGAATTCAATTAAAATTTCCCAATAAGCATAAAATGCGCATATAACATTACCAAGAACTACACACACATTGAGTTCAAGTCATTGCTACATTATCATAAAAAAAAGAACATGAGCATCTCCGGGTGTAAAACCTGTTTTTATCTCCAACTTTACTTTGCCGGTTAACAAATAGATAAACATAGAAATCACATATAAAATTCACGTGTATAATGAAAACTCGACCGCAATTATAACTTTGTGCATTTTGACCTCAGATGCGGTGGCGTTTCCGTTCTATAAAAAACAAGGCATTATTATCTTAAATAACGTGTTTATAAGACTACCGAATTGTTTCAATATGGAAAACCTGTTTGGTGAATGCAAGCCAATTTAGGTAATGTATTTAATATACCTTGTAAGTGTTATTTGATAGCAATTTAAAAAGTAGCCGACTTTTACGCCCCACCCGCCGCTTTTACCCAAACCTGCACGGCTGCACGGGTATAGCTATTGTTTTTTGCATGAGAACAGACGTCGTAACATGACATCACTTTGTGGCTGGCAATAGATGGTCATAGGTACATTGTCGGCCTAGGCCGGCCGGCAAAGTGAGCTTGAGCCACACGTCACGTTTCGTCGTGAGTGAGACAAATTGAACCTCCGGGTAGTTTTGATTTAGGTAGAAATTTTTGCGAAAAGAGAATTTTAAATTAACGCGAATAGTTTTTGATGTCATGTACATTTATAATTATTAAGTAAATAGTATTAACTATATTAATAAGTAGCATTTCTTTGTAAACTGTACACAACATTTAAAGTAAGGTGGTTTAACTTTGAAAGCGGGATAATTTTGAAAATTGCTAAATACTTATCTACTTAATTAAATTGTCGTGTTTGTAGAAGTTATGCATGCAAGAGGGACTTATTATTTACCAATACCATGCCACACCATAGTTCATGTATAACTTCGGAATGATTTCAAGAGTTTTTTTCCTAAATATGAAGCTAACTGCATACCTAATAAATAAGTAAACCAAAGCTTAATATTTTGCAGCTGTACCTATACGAGTAAGTTGTACCTAAGTAGGTAAAGGCCAGTGTTCCGTGCTCGTAAATCAACGCCCTTCGTTACGCGCATGTAGGTACAGAAATATAGCTCCGCGTCAATTTTCAGCAATGTTCATTTCCTTCACGGGTCACACTGTGCGATTTCCGGGTTGAGGTTATTTTGTAGGTTGGGAAAAACGGTTTCATAAAATATAGTTATAAGATATAGTAAAAAATTGGTGTAGAGGGCACAGATACTTGTAGCTAACTTATAAGATTCCAATTATTGAAATATCGGTTTGATGTCATATGCACGTTAGACTTGGCCCGATAGTTTGCAGCAGCAATGCAGTAGGCAGTAAAGTCGCGCTCAAAAAACATGACATTTGCGACAGTAATGCTGTCGACAATATTATTAGACTGATTTACACTTTCACGATTTTTACACATTATTAAATTGTACAACGGGACTTAATCGCGTATCTAAGTTTTAAGATTTACCTCCGACGTTTCGAGGACGGCGTTGTCCCCGTGGTCTCGTCGTCGTGGTCTTCGTGGTCGTGGTCGGAGAAGACGAGGACTTCTCCGAGACCACGGGGACAACGCTGTCCTCGAAACGTCGGAGGTAAATCTTAAAACTTAGATACGCGATTAAGTCCCGTTGTACAATTTAATAATATTATTAGAATTTAGCAGTAATATTGCATACTGCTGCAGTAATACTGGCAAAAATCCGAACTAACTGCTGTCTACGTTTCTGTATTAAAGTTCTGTTGCTATCATACATGATGTTTAATAATTTATTTTAAATACATTCAACACCCCTATTGTGTGACTTTTTCATTCAAAACCCTGTGACCCTTAAAAATAATGAGATGCACACAAACATATATCGTCTAGTGTGTATCGACGACAATACAATGTTTATGTAACAAGCGTACAATGTAGGTCAAAACGATACGATAGGCTTCGACAACAGGCGCTTCAATAGGCAGAAACACCTAAGTTAATATTTATTTATTCCTCGTTCGATGTTTTTACCTTAGCCATTATAGAAGAAATATGTTCTGCGAAAAACAAAAGCTCTATAACTCCAAATCAAATCAAATATCTTTATTTTGCATAAAATATGGTACAAAAGATGGACTTAGCAACTAAGAAGCACATGCATACTTCACCAGCAACTGGCATGCAAAAACCCAAACACTCTAGCTATGCTACATCTATTAATAATGCTAATATAGCTGGTCAACCAAATCTTGTCAGTAAAAAAAGGCGCGATATCCCTTCGCGCCTACATTTTTCAAATTTGCCGCCTTTTTCTACTGTCAAGATCTGGTTGACCAAGTATAAATCTAATATTATACATGTCACTTCTCAATATTAAACTTTCGTGAGACATATTTTTGTCAGCGCGCGCGCAAATAGCGACGAGATGGGCGGTGCGATCAGTGCACGAGTTGCAGTCGCCGCGCCGCGAGCACTCGAGCCTGAGGGTGGACCCCCGAAGGGCCCGAAACATGTCGCCAATAGCGACTAAAAATTCAAGTGAGTGAAACCGTTGTCGTATAAACAGTCATGTCACTTCTTATAATTACAACGCTAAATACAAATGTCATACTTAATCTAATTCCAATTGTCAGTGCCTATCTAGTCATATTTGAAATAGTCAAAAAAATCATCAATTGAATAAAACATTCCTGTATCAACCAACTCTTAAGTTTGCGCTTAAAAAGACTAATTGTAAATACCACCCACCACTCCACCTTCCATAGAGTCCATTTTATTGAAAAAAACATCTAATCGAGAAACAATAATTGAAAACGAGTAAAAACACTGATTTAAACTTTCACGATTATTACACATTATTAAATTGTACAACGGGACTTAATCGCGTATCTAAATTTTTAAAAAACAGTAAAAACAGTAGGTACCGATCTGAATCATAGAGAAAAAAATACATAGAGTGCTCACTCCATACATCAGTTTTAGTACCAAAAAGACTATTAGCATCTAGCATCGAGTAGCGGAACTATCAGTACTGCTACTTGACAATAGATGTAGCACCGACCGGAAAGTCTTATGCTGTTGAGATAAGACTTTCCGGTCGGTGCTACATCTATTGTCAAGTAGCAGTACTGATAGTTCCGCTACTCGATGCTAGATGTAGACACTGAAATTAATAGTCTGAACTGATGTATGGAGTGAGCACTCTATGTATTTTTTTCTCTATGTCTGAATCCCTAGTGTAAGTTTCATCCGATAGCGTGATGTACACGTTTGTGGTAAAGTGTAATTTTTTATGGAATTTTGAGTTTCCAAAACGTCCCGCTTAGCGCGCTGTAATGTTTTATCACATATAAAATGAGACATAACGCGAACGCTCGTCACGCTATCCAATGAAATTTACACTAGGGGTAATTGTTGTTTAGCTTTGTCATGGTGTATCATTCACGTTTCTTATTTTGTTTCTTTTTTGGGATGTAATACATGAATTATATTGAATTTAGGATGTTTAAGGACTTAACAATTGCGAAAATGGAAAATCTCAACTATAAGGAACATTTTGTTCGCTTGTTTGCCACGTTTACATTGTAAAATAAATACAACCAGTAACATGACAGTTTTACCATTTGCAAACCCATACAAATAATATTTACCCTGGAGGACAATTCCAAGTTATATTGTGACATCAAAAGTGATATCTATATGATGTCAGTCGCCCGTGCGTCTCGCTCATTCCAATACATGTACAGACAAGTACGACCAAAATGCACGTCCAACTGACATTATTTAGATATCATTTTGATGTCACAACGTAAGTTTGAATTGGCGTATTGGCGTGTTAAACAACAATATTCGTGTAACGAGTCTTGTAAGCAAACTTTTCCGTATTTATCCGGCATTATGAGAAATTCGTGTCGTGTGTGATTGCCTTTATAATGGTGATTCCTTGAACGTGAAAAGGCAGTTTATATTGTTATAATAAATCAGTTTGTAGAAGTCCTAGTTTAGCGAAATTTTGTTTCCTATTAAGTTTTTAGGTTTACGTACCCAAAGGGTGAAAGCGGGACCTTGTTACCAAGACTCCGTTGTCCGTCTGTCGGTCATCAGGCTGTAACTCATGAACCGTGATAGCTAGATAGTTGAAATTTTCACAGATGATATGTTTCTGTTGCCACTATAACAACAAATACTAAAAGCAAAATAAAATACCTAATTAATTATTAAAGTGGGGCTCCCATACATAGTCTGTTGTGATATACGTTGCTTTCCATCACAGAAGGGTCCTTATGCTTCAAAAGTGCTGCTGTGAGGACATTTGTGACGTCCCACGGGTAAAGGTACCTTATGGCCGTTGGCGCTTACGCTATTATTAACGCCGCTCCGCCGCCGCGCGCTATTATTATTGCGACGCTATGCGACGTAAGCGCCAAGTGCCATAAGGTACCTTTTGCCGTGGAACGTCACATTTTCTTACCTTTCATAACCAGAGATCGGTCAAATTTGCGTCATTGCTCGCAATAATGTGGACATGACTCCAAAATTGATTAAATAATTAATCATTTAACTAATTTCTTACCTGAGTTTTAATTTTGATTCCTAATCAATAAATAACACAAAAAATTCTTATAATGTAAATATATTTAAAAAAATAATTAGTATGTTTTCCAAATTTTCTGATGGTACTCATTTTTTTATATCAAAAATATATTTAAGTGCTATTTATTGACTAGGAATCAAAATTAAATCTCAGGTAAAAAATTAATTAAAATAATTTTATGATTAATTATTTAATTAAATTTGGAGTCATGTCCACATTATTGCGAGCAATGACGCCAATCTGTCCGAACTCTGTTCATAACAAAAGGATTGGACAAGTCCACTACCCAAATTTATGAAAAAAATCAAGACCATCTCGCACTCATCCAATTTAGGGGTCCTATTCTCGCTCGTTTCAATTTGTCTGTCATATTTCATGTCGCATGCGACTATTTGTCACCTGTCCGATGTATTCCTATCACTCAGGTGATTTTCTGCGAATTTCAGAGGTGATCGATAAAAAGTTGCAAATAAAATATTTAAATGAAATGAAATGAAAATATTTATTTAAGGAAACTAGGAGCCCATAGATAAATATCTTAAATGTGGTATAGGTACTATTTGTCACCTGTCCGATGTATTCCTATCACTCAGGTGATTTTCTGCGAATTTCAGAGGTGATCGATAAAAAGTTGCAAATAAAATATTTAAATGAAATGAAATGAAAATATTTATTTAAGGAAACTAGGAGCCCATAGATAAATATCTTAAATGTGGTATAAGGTACCTACATATTACAGAAAAATATCTTAAAAACTAAAAGGTCCTTCTTCGAACGCAGTTACTATAATAGTTTAATTCAAATTTTAACTAACCCAAATTTTAAGAACCAAACGCAAATTTTAAGGCGACCGTTTTTTTATCTAAAAACGCTTCACCATTTTTCAATAAGTAACTGAGCTGGCTGAACCCACTGCACCTTAAGAAGGCATCCGAATCACGTTGATACATTACTTTGTTACGTACAAACCATTAAAAACATTTCACAAAAACGCGATAATAAATTTGTGCGTCCACGCTTTTGACTAAGTTTCCACAAAACTATTCAAGTTTAGACTGTAATTTGAGTAGTTTAAGGTTCAATTTAGCTTAGATAGGGTTACAATAGGCTGTTGTCGTATTGTCAGGTCAGTCTAAGGTTGTGGGTGATGATTGATCGATGTGGTCAACAACACAATTGATATAGAATTGCACAACATATCCAATAACTATTGTGTTCTAAAAAGAACCTTATCACGTGGAATTATGGTTTCAATTCCTCCGTCCGTCCAATTTATAGTTTTATAAAGTTATTTAGCAAAGGATACCGAAGACTTGTTTATAATTTAATTTACATCATCACGTTACAATTACAAGACACAAGAAAAAAAGAACATTAGCACTTCCATACAAAATTTTACTTAGAAATTAATAAGTCATTACAACCCTTCGCCTGTAAACTTCCGCCTCGGGAATGTCTGTTTAAAAATGTAACTGACAGAATTTTCAACAAATCTAAAACTATGAATGTCACGTGAAGGGATAACTGTGTGGCTACCACCAGTTTGGCACTGACATTAAACGCCATCGAGAACGTAATTTACTTCTCCTATGTATCTCGTTCGTACTCGCATATTAGTGCGAGCGAGATGTATAGAAAGTAAATTACGTTCTCGATAGCGTATAAGTCAGTTTTGACACTGTCAGTGACTCATTGTACGGACTCTGTAAGTAACATTAAAAAAGTTTTAACTTGGAATTGCGCAGAAATAGGTAAGTAAATAAAGAAATGAGTTTTCGAATGTCACATAAAATTGTTACATATTGTGGTAAAGAAGAATGTGATATTTGGTTAAACCTGGAGTTACCATGGTTACCAGTACAATTTGACACTGATTTAACGGTTTAACCGCTTAACCCCGGGTTAGTGGGATGGTGCAAGTGGAGTTTAGGCGTTCTTAGGTAATTTAGTAAAATCCAACGTTCGTCCAAAGATCAAAAAAGTCTCACATAGATAAGTAGTAAAGAATGCCGTTGTATATGTTTTGTGCAATAAGTTTAAAAAGTAATATGAGTAGGAATCACCAGATTTGCAAGACCAAGTTTTTCTAAAATGTCACCATTCGAAGGTAATCTTCTAATTTACCGTCAGTTCCGTTGTATTTGATTAATTTGACAAGGTAGCTACTTGTGCCTATTGCGCTAAACTTGTGTCGTAGACAATCTATAATAATGTCAGTTTTATCTTTAACAGTGATGTATTTGAGTGGACTAACGATATATCAAATTGGCAAGTAGGTATTGAATGTATTAAATACCTATTTATAATTCAAAATCATCATTTAATAGTCGAATCTACCCGCAAACATAAGAAAACAACTCAAAATTTTCATTTGATTACTTTGCCTCACATGTGAATAAAATGCAACTTTCTTATCAGTTTTTGAACAATAAACTAGTAGGCGCCCGCTAGCTATTGGAATTTAATTCTAAAATATATGTATAATAGACAGTTATTGAGGGTGCCATTATCCTAAGGGCATCCTGTAACCATCATGTCAATATAAAAATAATTGACTTAAATTAGACTCAAAAAGACCCCAATACCTAGTATTCCTACTAACACTCATCCCTACCCGTCCCCCGTCCTTTACACTTGTAACACACTTTGCACGTCATAAACTGGACATCGGTTATAACGAACCTTAGGCTGCGTTTCCACCAGATATGTTCGAGGATGCGAATCGAGGGATGTGTTTCTTAAGAACCAATACAAAATCGCCGACTAAGTAGAGCTGCGCTGAGCGAGGACAGGTATTAGTGATTTTATTGATTATTTACGAACATATCCTTCGCTACGCATCTTCGCTATTCATTTCTGGTGGAAACTCAGCCTTATAATAATAACCAGCCTGGAAAGTGTCCAACTACACAGTTTACCAACGCAGCAGGTGCGCTCAATAGCGCCAGTACCCGTGTAAGTATTGATACATATATTATACTGTAAAGTGGGGTTAATTCTATAGGCTCGTTTCTTGATGGGTCAGACCAGCCTAAATATATTATACTCGTATATACTCGTACTGCCTAGAGTCTGTGCGGAAAGAGAAAAGTCGTGGAATGTATGGGGCCCAATACATTCCACGACTCTTCAATTTACGCACAGACTCTAAATCATTTCACCCATGGAGCGCCCTAGCGGCCTTATAGTATCCTAAATAATTGTGATTATTTAAATTTAACGATAGATACCTATTTAAGAGCCAACAGGAGTGGTCATTTCTCCATACAAACGTACTCGACTGGTTCCTCCGTGGGTTTAGAGCAATGATTTTTTCAACACAGATTAATATTGTCAATATCTGTGTCGGACCGTTTTGCTTTTTTTGATATTTTTGTTTTTTAAGGCGCTAGAGCCCTTCAAAAATGGCCAAAATGGCCTAATTGACTATGCCGCAATGAGAGGCGCGCTATTCAAAACTTATATCAATTAGCCAAAAAAGCAAAACGGTCCGACACAGATAATGGTCATTAATCATTTAGATTTCCAAATTTGGTTACGATTGGTTAAGTTTTGGAGGAGGAAACAGTCGAGTACGAAACCTCGATTTTTGAGATTTTTACGCAGGATTTTTCGCCTTGTCCTTATCGCACTAGTTTTAGGAGCCGCTTCCGTTAGCGAGACGGGTATATTTACCTAAAATATTTAAATCTCAGCTCCTGTTGGCTCTTAAAAAGGCGGCTCACTGTATGTAGATACAAAATTAACATAAAATAACAGGATTAAATAGCTACCTACATTTAATTAGTTGAGCTCAACAATATTTGAAAACATCTAAGGGCCGGTACAGACGGACTGCAACCAGAGTGCAATTTGCACGCTGACGTCCGTCTGTATCAGCCCTAATTATCAGTAGTTTTCACAAAATTAAGTGTGAAGCCCCATTTTGTCTTGTAGCGTAATTCTGACCCTCCATCCTAAATAAGTGAAACTTGAACAATATCCACCCACTAATCCTTAAAATCAATAACCAACAACAGAATTACTATAAGCTTTCATACTTAACTGATATTACTATAAATTCCGTCTACCATCTGCCACAGGGTCCAATAATAAACGAAGGTGATTTTGCTTTCATGGTTATACGCACCCAATTCATCCAAACTGAACCCTATTCAAATCATTTTAAAGTACAAATTCCAATAACGGGTCACAAAGAGATATTACTAGATACTCGTATGAAAGACATAAGTTTTTACGATTGAATAAATTTGATCAGATGTTAAATGAACGGATTTGGCCGTTAAATTTAACTTATAAAAGATATAGGTGCTTCATCTTTTAGAATCTATATTTTAGATTAATCGTTTTGTGGATGCTGAATTTGGTGTATAGTAAACGTTATGTAATCTCTATTTTATTGAAGTGAAAACGTCTTTAGCGGCGCTGTGCACTTTTTGAGGTGGAGAAAAAATGTTAAACCCGCGACAGGTCACGTGACCGACATATTCGACAGATTGAAAATTCGTAAGACTGATACGTGACCTGATCGAAAAAATGTTACAATGTCATTGAGTTTTCACTTCTGCCAGCACTTCCAGAGTGCAACCCGTTGTTTTTTTCTTCTTATTATTTATTAGCGTTCTATAATTAAATAATGTACTTGATAACTAGGGGAGAGTTGGTTATATCGTACCAGTTTCTACATAGCGCCACTTACACCATCCCACTAATCCGGGGTTAAACGGTTAAACCGTTAACCCAGTGTCAAATTGTACTGGTAACCATGGTACCTAACTCCAGGTTTAAGCGGCAAGTGGCGCTTAATGTTATGTAAAAAATTGCAGTACAATCTTATTTTAATAATACGTAAGGAATCGAATGGTGCCATTTTTTTTTTAAATTATGTTTTGAAACTTTGAGGTCACGTATTTGTTTATCATTTCTACATATTTTTAAGTGTCCAATTTATTGCGATGTTTTGCTCATTTTCTGTATATTTAACTAGGTTTTATAATGATCTTTCGCGTTTTGTACACATATTAACTCACATTAATAGACGGGTCTATCGCGAATTTATTTTATTACCTTTATTTACCGACGTTTCGACACAGGTTTCACTTAGTAAGGGTAAATAGATTCTGTTATAAAATTTAACATGTGTATTCTTCGTTCTTAGCGCCCGTACTTTAAGCAGCCAGCACTTTCGAATACTAAGTCTTGAAAGTTAATTATCACAGCAATTTATTAATGTAATTATTATTGCACATGCTGTAGCAATAACGCAGCAGCACTGCAGTGACTTTGATATATGCTTCGTACCTTAATAGCCTAGCTAGATGAAAATATACAGAGTGATTCCAGCAAGAAATTGGGGCATATTAAACTAAGAGAGGGCTTCGTATTCGAAGTTATGGGCCAATTCGGGTAATTTAATACGGGCAATTTGGATATTTAAACGGGGTACTAGTCTAGAATATAAACGGTCTACACGTGAAGAAGGAACGACATCTATATGCAGAGACATGTACCATCACGCTCCGCGATTGTTGCGAAATATAGGGTCCTAGCAAAAATTGATTGTTCAATACTTACGCTATAGAATTTACAATTTAGCAAGAACCCTAAATGGCATAACGATCCCGAGTGGTGACTGTACCTATACATCGCGCGTCCAATGATGGTCCCAATGACAGTTCATTTTTGTAGCAGCTGTCTAGAGATGGGTACCTAGACTATTACCTAGTGAGTAAATACCGAGTAAATACTCAATATACCCTTATTTACTCGCGCGAACATATTTTCTTAAATCAAGCCAGTCTAAAAGCTACCCAAGTAACAAAATTTGGTACTATAAAAGTCCTGAGAACGTTGTGGAGAGTGCTAATTAATTAATGTTCATGATTAGCACTATAATGGTGTTGTAAACTTTTACAAAACCCCAAATAGGCCCTAGTTTTATCACTGATTTATTCTATAAACATTACATAAAGGCTCTCACGGTGATAAATCAGCTCTATGGTTGAAATGTAAAAGTGACGAGAAACGCTTTTTAGTACTAAAATAGTGCTGTCTGCAACGTTTATGTCGCAATTTGGAATTATAAAAGTAACCAAAACATGCTTATAGTGCTATTTAGCACCGTAAACGATTCCAGTGATCTAATTTATCACACTTGCGTCGTGGGTGCCGAAAATATTATATAAATATCAGTAAGTTAATTCGTCACTGTTTCTTAAAGTAACATTTGTATTTAGGTAATAAAAAGGACGTACTAAAAACATCCGTGGACCGTTACTATGCCGGTATATTGTACATGCGAAAATAATTTTATCGATAAAATCATTATGCTGATTTCAACTTTGACAATGCGCTCTCATAATTTTCATGTTTTAATTAAATTTAAATTAATAAAATAAGGACTTGTCCCAACTGTGGCTACTATAGTACACATAGGTAGGCTCCAGCCGTGCTACTAACGTGCTATCATGGCAGAAAACAGCAGCCATATTTTAACGGGTTAGAATTAAGTTATTTAGCAACGTACCAGGTAACTTTTATGGTACTATATAGCACTATAGAAAAACCTTCATGACTTTTACAGAACTAGCCTTATAGCGATGTTGAGAGAGCTTTTAAAAAGCTACAATGTTACGTAATGGTCGTGAAAAGCCCTTTTATAGTGCAGATTGATCCTCTAATAGTGTTTACGATACTGCTATAATACTAGTACTATAAAAGTTTTTTTGACGCATTATTAGTGCAAAATAGGTACATAAGCGTCAGTAAAGTCGTCTATAGTATTAAATAGTACCATAATCGCATAATTGCGTATCTATTACAGTGCAGCACTTTAAATATTCTTTTGTACGGTGCTATAAGCGTTCTAAACGCTCTGTTGAAAACCTTTATAGTACAAGCAGTCACAATGGTTACCATTATAGGCCTATATCACTGTTTGGTCATATAATGTCTTAGTTATAGAACCTTTTGTTACTTGGGTAGGTACTTGGAGGAACTATTATATAATAGGGACCATCATTCGACGCGTCAGGTACCTAGTGTTAACAAATATAGTAAAAATAAAAATATTTTCCATAATGTCAATAACAAGAGATGAAAATGGGGTCTACGTTTAATTGTCTGGAGAACCGGTCGTCCTATTTCCTCTTATTCCCCAGTACGGATATGTATGATGGTCGTTCTTGTCTACGTGACAGCGTGATAAAGCGGTATCCGTCACTTTCAGTCGCGCTCTGTTAAAAAGTGACGGATATTTTTTCACGTGGATAAAGACATCCATAATAGGCGTTCAGCTGACCCTTATTTAATGCAAGGAATGTGGCAAGTAAATCTACTGTACTACGAACGCAACGCCACTACTTTCGGCCATATTCGAACTTTAAGATACGTCAAATACTAGAGATTGAAGCGATATAGAATGGATATGTCAGTGTCAAATAAGTATCAAAAGTGACGCGTTTGTTTGAAGAAACGTCAAACAAGTGTCAAAAGTGACGTTTCTTCAAACAAACGCTTCACTTTTGATACTTGTTTGACACTGACATATCCATTCCATATCGTTTCAATCTCTAGTATTTGATACGTCAAATACGTCGTCTTAAAGTTCGAATATAGCCGTTTGATTCATCTACAATCGCGGTACCTAATTATTCAGTCCAGCCGTCAAGATATAACAAATGGTCCTCATTAAGGAGGCCATTTGTGTATCAATCACTTGTGGCCTTGGCTGGACATATTAATTTTGTTTTTACCGTTTACTGTGTTGTGAGGTGGGACTTTGGAACATATGGTGAACAACTAGGTTTTTTGTTCGAACATTGTATAATTTTTGATCACCTTTTCTTTGCTATATTTATTGAATTATTTAAACTTTATTGTACAAAATAGAAATAAAATGTAAAATGGCGGACTTAATGCCTAAAGGCAATAATGCTTAATGGCTATATTATGCTACCTTTTTCAGTTTATGATATCAAAATATTATTTCTGGCGGTTTAATGCTGTATCTATCTGCTATCTAGAGTCCGGCTAAGTTAACTCTGCACCGACTTCAAAAGAACGAAGGGAGTGTCATTTTTAAAGTCACAATCATAGAAATTTGTCATTAATAATGACATTGCCACGCCATTGCATTTCGCCGCGGTCGCCCACGTTCGTCTTGAAGCTCTTATTTTCTTTACAATAGGGATGATGACACATGTTGAATTTTATAACAAAATCTAGTAAAATAGATAGCAAACGAGCAATTTATCACAATAATGTGGATATTAAAATAAAATATTGAAAAATTACAAAATTACAGGACATGAAAGTTTCAAAATTTAAGTTTTTTTAACTTCCAACAACGATAAAAGTAAGGGTACCATTCGATTCCTTACATTTCATCCAAAAAAATATTGTGTAGCAACTATATACATAAACGCAATATTTCACCGACAAAAACGCAATTTTCTTGTTTTGTCCATACTACAAGATGGGCGATGACGTCACGGCCTCTGGCCGTTTTGTATAGGGCGTTTCGCGAGTGAGGTGCGACTGTCGGACTTTGACTACAATTTCTGACTTTTGTGTTACTTTAATGCAATGGGTCCCATATAAAAACAAACCTGATCGATTGATACCATAAAAAAAATTAGTCATGTAGCCTATTAACTTGGTCAAGCAAATCACAAGACTTGCTTTTTTCTACTGACAACGGTAGAAAAAAGCAGCAAATTTGAAAAATCGCGGGTTAGCAACACTACGTTTGAATTGTTCGAAAATCGCATGTCATTTATATTATATCTGTGAAACTGTTTTGTTTACGTTTCATCGTTGTTCGATGTACATTGCTGCTTTTTGTTCGTTTCCTAGGGATACCATACTTTGCTTTACATTGCTACTGACTTATCCAGCTTGACAGACTATAATTTGATTGTCAGTTTATTTTGAACACCTCGCCCGCTCAGCAGCTCCTTCTGACTATATTTATACAAGAAGGAATAAACTAATACAACTCTCTTCTTCCTCGCATTATTCCGGCATTTTGCCGCGGCTCATGGGAGCCTGGGGTCCGCTTGACAACTACTCCCAAGAATTGACGTAGGCTCTAGTTTTTACGAAAGCGACTGCCATCTGACCTTCCAACCCAGCGGGGAAACTAGGCCTTATTGGGATTAGTCCGGTTTCCTCGCGATGTTTTCCTTCACCGAAAAGCAACTGGTAAATATCAAATGATATTTCGGACGTAAGTTCCGAAAAACTCATTGGTACGAGCCGGGGTTTGAACGCTCTGACCGCTAGGCCACCAGCGCTTCGCTATAACTAATATGTATAACTGAACATAACAAATGAATAAAACAGTATGAATTAAAACAGTAAACGGTCATATAAGTAGGAACGTTCCTTCGTCCTGCAATAAGCGGTGATCAATTACACGCCAGTTAGCTAATCGATAGTAATGGGACACTTATCGATACTTCTTTCTAAGGTTATTTCTGTAGTGCCAAAAAAGCAGGTTTCTATTTTTAGTCGAAAGCATAAGGACGTATATTCTGTCATATACTATACTTAAGTCATACTGAAAGTTCCTGGACTGGCCACTTAGAAAAAAATAAGTTTTCTCATATATCAGAATCCAGAAACTTTCATTGTGACCCACGTATATGTATTATGAAATAACCGATGGCGTTTTCGTTTAAAATTTACTTTTCTGATTCATGATTTTCCTTTTGGACAAAAATAGATATCGTTAGGTACTTTGATATATTAAAAACTGGGGTCCCGTTGTTTCCCATAAAGTTTTAAGTCATAATGAATTGTTTGTCATATTATCATTAGTCATAAAACTGAAACCGTTATCATTTCAGGATTTTCGTTAGGTTATACTATAGATAGGTTAGGTTAGGTTTGTTTTATGGCAATCCTGAAAAGTGACGCGTTTTTGAACCAAATGAATTATAACTGACGAAAATGCGGGCTAACTATACATTATGGCTTAAAACTATTTGGGGAACAATAGAGACCCATTAAAACTATATCACAACCACATTTACGTGTTACTACACGATAATATTGATGATCTACTTTAAATCGACATAATATGTATCGTCATACCTACCACAATATAATAATTTTAATTTAATTTCGAATTTGGAACAAATTTGAAGCAAAGTAGGCACATTTTATGTGATAAAGCTTTGTCCACACAGTAGTCACGTTTGGAAAAAGGCTGACATAACGAAACCTCTCCATGATTTTATGGTAAAAATATGTGACGCCATTCCAACCCCTCAACTCAACATTATGCTGTGATAAAGTTCTAAATAGAACATTTGTATTCAGGAGGTGACATTAGGGTTTTTCGACTACGGTAGAGGTGCGTTATTCAGTTTAAAAACACTGTTTAGTATCAGATTTGGAGATAAGGAATTAAAATTAGTGGTGCTTTGCAGTTTCGCATAACATGGAACATGTGATTGCTCAAGATTGCACATATTTTTATAGAATTTTACCTATTTTAAGTACTCATTACTTATTCTCTCTATGAATTTTATACCTAATCATTTTTTTATTGTCAGATTATAGTTTGTATTCATAGAAACTATAGTGCCTATTATTGGCGTTTAATGGTAAAGTTTTTAAAAACATATAACATTATTATGTACTTTTAAGGATGAGTCCAGCCAAGGCGTCCAACACATTAGTTTTTTTCTAAAAATCATGACCTGTCATAGAAATCAAAGTGTCATTCTTTAGACAAGAACACAATATTTCAGTTCCATTTTAAGGTAAGAAACCAACACATAGACACAAACTCAATACCTAAGTCCTAACAATTGCTCTGTGCTAGTTGCTATCTTTGATCACTCAGCTTCGCTGGGAGTAGAAATGAACAAAATGCACTTTGCTCACGATAGTCGCGAAAACTTTGTGTTACCCCGCTGAGATTAAAGTCGAGAGCTTGACGGTTCTACGAAGGCTAGGAAAGCCAGGAAACCTAGGAGAGGTTATAAAAGGTTATCTAAAAACAACAACAAGCTTTCTTGAGCTTACCGTGGGGCTTAGTCAATTTGTGTAATAATGTCCTATAATATTTATTTATTTATTTATTTATTTATCGTGATTGCTTATATATCGACGATTATATAAGCATTTTTTGTAGACAATGAGTTATTCAAAACGTCATATTAGCACAAATTGTGCGATAAAAAGAACGGTAAACAGATTTTAAAATTTGTTACGGTTATTTTATTGATGATTTGCCAGTTGTCAAAAATTACATTACTTCAATCAGAAATGTCACCATTATAAGCTGTCAGATCGTTATCTATATCCGTTTCATTTAAAAAAAGTTCCAATCCCCCTCAATGTTTTGAGAAAAGTTGTGTTTACTGTTTATTTACTTTTTCTTTTCTTTTTTTAATATTAATGTATGTTTTGTAGTATGTATTATAATTATATATGCGTGACTATTCTTACCCGACCTTTAGGTTACAAAGCGTTGTTGACCGAAGCGTAGCGAAGGTCTACGTTTTGACTCGGGCATTTTGCTTTTGTATGTCCGGATGTTCTCCTCTACAGGTCACAATTCTCAACCGATTCTTGTGAAATTTTGTGACCAGATTCTATGAGTAAATAATTTTTTTTTGTCGATCCCGTTTTTGGAAATTTTCAAAAATGGAAGAGTTGTGATACCTCGCGCTTAAACAAATAGTCGTATCGATATCATAAGAGTATTTTCTTTTTGAGACATATTTACATAGTAAATGGCAAAAAATTCAGAAAAATTGTATTGCTGGTTTAGGCGGTATTTAGATATTTAGTTTGTACTCGAGAATGAGTAGCCGAATTTCGTCAGCTAAGAAATCCTGGCGCATTTTGTAAACAATCGCTTTTTTTGTTTGCACACAGAAAGTCTGGGTTCGATCCCCAGTAAGACATAACTTTTTGCATTTTTTTTTCACTTATACTTCGTTTTTATTTTAATAAATTAAAATCTTTGTATTGTTGATTGATCAAACCGATGTGTGGCGCTGTCATCGTGCACGGCCCTAATAAGCTATGCTCGCGAGGTCTACAGCTCACAGAGCCACTAGTATTACTTTAGCGAGAAAACGGGCTATATCGCTTGAAATTCTAGACATACCACATACCAGCGGTTTTCACGTAAATAAGGAATTTATTCTTCTTGGGTATTTAATCAAAACAACTGATATGTATAAACATTTTTACTATTACGTATCAGCATAAGGTAAAATGACGAAGCCCTTTGCGGATAGTTTTATTGTTTGTGTGTAATGACGACGCATGTTGCTGATTTATGGTTGTATACCCACCTGACGAAACCTACGTTGTGGATTTGAATTCATCAACCTCTTAAATTAACAAATTCTAATGCTGTTAGTAATCAATTAATATAATTTTACTATAGTTATCAACTTCTTTCTATTTTTGATTTAAGTTATCGATATGAATATTTTGGTAGGTACAACACTAGCAGGAGAAATTATTGAAGAGATACGATACATCGTTGCGATTAGTGTCGGTCGATAGAGGAACCACGACCTAATGCGTAATAAGCCGATTTGATTAGTTTCTGCGATTCCATCATTCTTAGAACTTGCTTGTTATTATATTATGTAGGTATTATTGATACTTCCACCTAAGTATATTGTTATTAAAATTAATTCATTGACTAGAATAATGAGCTAGAAAAAAAGTATGTAAAAATTGTATTTAAAGTAGGATCTATCAGGTTAGCCAAAACCGTGGGCACCGCGTACAATAAAATTATAAATCTGATGCTATGCAGTATAATTAATCGGCTAGATTTAAAATAATTAACATTTATATACAGTTAAACTAGAGACGAGAAAAAATATAGACTGTTAAGGTAGGTACAAGTTAAGCTTTATTAGACTAAATTTTTAAAAGTGGAAAAATTACTGTCTTAGGTAAGACTTGAACTCACGGCCTCTGGATCGATACTCCAGCGCTCTGCCATCTGAGTCACCAAGACCTCATCCATAGCCAATTTCATCTAGATTTTTTTGGTTCCATCGATCGACGTATTACGTTGGATCCGTCACTCATTTTATCAAGGAAACTGACAAACAGCTTTGATTGACATCCAAATGTCACCTTTAGTTTACTCTTTCTTATTCTGAACACGAGAATAGTGATTAATAAGCAGTCTTTGTCATTAACTCGTCTCTTAATCATTGTCAACGAAAACAATATTTCTCTCGAAATATTCACAAATCCGTGTCATCGGGGGCATAATGAGCTACAGTGTAAGCTTAATTAAACTTCAATGGCCCCGGAACAATTAATGGCAGTGGGGAAATTTATACAAGGCGATTCTTCACTAGAAATGGTGGGAGTTAAGGCAGAAGCGGAAAGCGGTTTATGTGATACAGTGATACAGTAATTTATTGGTAAAAGAAACATATACATTTACACGTCATTTCGTTACTTAATTACTATTTACAATTTACTTATTATAGGTATGTGTATACAATTTATAATATAACATAATATTAGGTACAGCGCTGGGTCAATGTAACAGTTGATTAGCATTAACACTATTAATTTTAATATAAATGGTTTGATGTAATGACTTTTTGACGTTTCCTGCAGTAATGCTGCCGAATGCATTACTGCAGCTGTATTGCAGCGCGACGTTACTGCCAATTGCATTGCTGCCGCGAATGTTTTGACATTCGCGGCAGCAGTCGGCAGCAATGTCGCTCCGAAATACTGTAGCAGTAACGCTGATGCAATCTGAATCCTCAATTCCTCATCCTCATACTACATAAGTAGGGTTAGTTGTTGATCAATGAAACACTAAAAGTTCAAGCCTTCCCATCTCTGGTGTTTTTAAAGTTATGAGTGTGATATTTCGTACGAAGATAAACATTTATTTGGCTATCATATGGCGTTCTTGGTTTCTACTTATTTTTAACAGTTTCTGTATTATAAAGCTTTTTTGAAAAATGAGTTTTGTTTCATTGTGTACTTGTGCATGTTTTCAATGAAACACTCTAATTTTTACAGTGAAACAGATGTAATATATATAGTCTACCATGAAACATCCTTAATAAACATTGAAACGTTGTAATAAATAAGTTACATTAATACATACATCCTTTCAATCAATTAATGAGAAAGGAAAGGAGAAAATAGTGGTAGGCTGAAATTTCATGAAATTTGTTATTTAAAAGGTTTCCGAAATATGGAATCGTTATAAGATTGCTGAAATATCTAAAAGCGAAAGACTTGTTTAATTGTACGCACACCTAAGTTTCATTGTGAATCGAAAATCTGGTCGGCACTTACGGCATGCTGCGAGAAAGGCGCCTTTTATGTCCACGGAGCATGATTGCCAACTAGGTGGACGCGGGAGGGTTTTAAGCATCTCTATGCTTGATATCATACACTTTCTTGCAACATAGTGTTTATAAACGACTGTTTCAATGTTAGACATGTGACCTTAACCTTGCCATCAATGAAACATTCAACATATAAACTATCCTATCTCAGCCATTTCTAAAGTTAAGTATCTTATATTTTGTCATATGATAGACAAATTATTATCAATTTTCATGGTGTTTTAGTTTCACAAAATTAGCACATAGTCTTTAATTAATTAAAAAAATAATGGGTTTGTTTCATTGTGTACTGATACTGGTGTTCAGTGAACATCATGTTTCATTGTTTACTACATAAAAATGTTTCATTATGAGACTAGGGGGTGTTTTTTGAAACAATTAAAAAAAACTGCACCAAAGAGTGAACGAAATTTAAAAATATTTAGCTCCAAAGTAACTTTAATACACATAGAACACAACAAAAAATGAAATAACGCCAAACTAGACTCTATATCTTGGTAAAAAATTGCGAAACATAAATGAAAAATATTACTTTTGTCGCACGAATTCACAATAACGCTCGTAGCAACGTGCTCCTTCTCCGAGGCGCGCTCGCGTATTGGGGAGGTGCTGGGGGTCCCTGAGCCTACCCTTGCTTGACAGATGGCACTAGCTGATAATACCTAGTTTCCGAGATATCGCAAAGTTTCACTGTGTACGATTGTTTCAATGTTCGACAAGTGACCCTACATCACTTCCTACTACTACTTCATGCTTGCCGTGTCGCTAGTCGTGAAAAATGTTGTGTTGTACTCGGTACCCAGCAAAGTTTGTTTCACTCTCGTGCTTTGAAACCCTACCTTGTTTCCTCTTTGTGAGCCACTCGCTATGATCGTGATTCAATTTTAGAATATTTCGCTTACTCGGGTATCAATATTATCGCGAGGAGTTAAACACAGCAACTTGCCCCCTTGTAAAACAAATAACTATTTTAAGAATCTCTCGTAACTTGCGCCGCTTTCTTAAAATATTGGACGCCAAAACCTTCTGTCAGTGTTTCGATAAAGACTAGAGAATAATGACCTGACGAGTTAAAGAGAGATAGCGACTTTAAATAAAGGCGTACACAGAAAAAAATGTTACAATAGGTGCATCGTATAATTTACGATATGATACATACGATTCTGTGGTATTCTATTATCGTTCAAACTGCCGAGGGCTTGGAGGATATAATGAAACGGAGACGCCATGTCTGTAATTTTCTGTACAAAACAGTCTGCCGATTTTTGCGGGGGAGGGGAACGTCAAATGTATGCGTAACGTAAAAATAGCCATGTCAGATAAACGTCAGTCCATACATTGTGTATGACCGTTGGCCGCCTATTTTCGACAGATTGGAAAGCCTGTTAATGGCTACTCCGTTTAGTTGTATCCTCCAAGGCCGAGGGCCAAGCCAAGATAGAATAGAAATCGCCAGTAGAAACTTAGGTAAGTACTCGTAATGCATGGAAATAGTCACGTGACTTAGATTTACGTTTGTCATTGACATTGAAATGGCGTTGTCATCTGACGGGTCCCTGAGCCCGTACCATGAGTCACTGACAGTGTCAAAACTGACATAAACGCCATCGAGAACGTAATTACTTTCTATACATCTCGTTCGCACTAATATGCGAGTACGAGCGAGATGTACCTATAGAAAGTAAATTAGGTTCTCGATGGCGTTTATGTCAGTGCCAAACTGATGATAGCCGTACTGAAACAGCAGTAGGTATTCCCTTGCTTTTAAATTGTCAATCCATTTTACCCTGAATATAATTGCATAGGGAGCGTGAATATCAAGAAGTTTCCGATTTACGCCACAAGATGGCACAACCTCCAACGTGCACGGCTATATACCTACAGAGGAGTATCTCCCAGAGCTGTAATTTAATAAGAGCGAGGATGCTTGCGAGCAAAGCCCTTGTTATTAGCACTTGAGAGGGTTATTGTGGTACTTAGAATACGATATAACACCGTATTATGCTCAGAACATTGCTTCAACGCTGGGAGACTGAATAGATACAATATTGTGTTCATACAAAGCACTATGGCAATACATATTTGTGTTCTTCAGCAAAAGGAAGCATAAAATGTCGCACTGCAATACTGCATACTGCATTACTTCAGACAGAGAGACAGACATACAGACAGGCGGACAGTGGAGTCTTAGTAATAAAGTCCCGTTTTTACCCTTTGTGTACGGAACCCTAAAAAAATCAAGTCATTGCTCTCAATGCTTTAAATTACATGGATCAATTTCCTACTGCCTTGAAGATACGCCTACGTATGGCAATTAGGTATATCTTTGTAATATCAACAACCATACACTATCGTTGGATACCTTGTCACAATCAAATCAACGGGCTCAGCACGGTTCCATTTTTATCCACTATCACTAAGCCCGTCACTTTCGCACTTACATACTTGTTAGAACGTGACAGGCATGGTGATAAATGATAAAACTGCGACCGTGCTACTAGGGCAAAGATTCATGTTTATATAATTTATTACGCTTCAATACTGTGATAAGGTTCTATATGTAACATTATCAATTGGATGACAAACGTGAGTAGGAGTAAACTTAATAATGGAATATTCAACAAATTGTTACTCCCACGTAACTATTATGTTATTCATTCAAGTTTACATCGATCATAGCGTTATTATATTTATAGCCAAAACATTCTTTAAATTTCAATAAATTTGCAAAATAATTAAAAACTGAAAATGTAGAAGACCAAAAGCAATATTAAAGTTAGTTTTTTTGGAACAGAAGGCCAATTTAAAAAAGTTTGTACATTTCGATCACATCTTAGATTTCTATAAAAATTGGTATGCTGGTAAAGTACCTACTTACATGAAGCTGAACAACTTCCACCATATTTCCCAAAATGTCCCAGAAAGTTTCTATGAAACATTCCTTTTTTCTTACCAAATGTGTAAGGAAATCCGGTAACAAAAAAGGAATGTTTCATAGAAACTTTCTGGGACATTTTGGGAAATATGGTGGAAGTTTTTCAGATTCATGTACTTTTACCAGCATACCAATTTTTATAGAAATCTAAGATGTGATCGAAATGTACGAACTTTTTTGAGAAATGCTCACCTACACTTTGACATCAAAATATATCCGAGAAATTTTAAGTTTTAGAGTTATTGAAATAAAATTTAAATAGTTTAATTGTAGACTTATTGAGATAGAATATTAAAACCCGCGCGTACGTCAAATCTTCTATCGCAATTTTCGCTCGGCTCGCCATATATTTTGTTCCTTTCTAGTTTACCGGCTTTATGCCTCATAAAAACACTTCAAAACGCCTGAGCAATCGAGCTCAACACACGGGGCCCGATTCCGATTTTGAACTAGTTATCTATTAGATATCTATTAGACATCACCAAGATATGTCAGTGTCAAACAAGTGTCAAAAGTGACATGTTTGTTTAAAGAAACGTCACTATTGACATTGGGCCCAATTCGGATTTTGAAATAGATATCTATAAGATATCTTTTAGACATCATCAAGATACGATAACGATATTTTTAGGATCTAACCTGTCAAATTTGACATTTCCGCGATTCTGGAGATACTCTTGAACGATTTCCACAATATATTACTTAGAGATCTAATTCACATCTAATAGATATCTAACACGATCTATCGTAAAAGTGACATTGGTTGCCCGAATTGCACTGCAAAAGAGAACTAGTTGAAATCTAAACTATAACGTATCTAGAATGAATCTAGTATGTGTCGTCTCTTGTGAATATCTTGAAGTTCGAATACGGCAGATTGACACTTGTTTGACACTGACATATCCAATCCATATCGTTTCAATATCTAGTATTTGACGTATCTTAAAGTTCGAATATGGCTGAGGGTCGGAACCGATCCCCAATCACAGGTTTAGCCGCCAATTTGATGCTATCGCGTTAGTCACGGCTCTGGGCTCGCTCAAACGAGCTACCGACGTCTTGGTACGGACAGATAACTCCAGGCCATTCGGACGTGCACTGACATAAAACCGATATGATTTATTTTCAGTAAATCATACAACAACATTAACGTATAAAACTTAAAAACCGGCCAAGTGCGAGTCGGACTCACGCACGGAGGGTTCCGCACCATCAACAAAAAATAGAGCAAAACAAGCAAAAACACGGTCACCCATCCAAGTACCGACCCCGCCCGACGTTGCTTAACTAAAATTTCAACTGTCTAGCTATCACGGTTCGTGAGATACAGCCTGGTAACAGACGGACGGACGGACAGACAGACGGACGGACGGACGGACAGCGGAGTCTTAGTAATAGGGTCCCGTTTTCACCCTTTGGGTACGGAACCCTAAAAACTAAGTGTAATAATAAGTAAAACTAATCTATAACGTAAATTTATTGAATAAAGTAATTAATTACATAAAACAGATAAAAAAAATACATTAAAATTAACTATACCTACTCTTAAAACTAAACACTAATACTAAATCTTAATCTAAACTAACAACTAACAAGTACTAAACCTATTCACAAAATTCGCCCCGTGCCCCTCCAGACGCAAAAGGGCCCATCACGCTCGCCGCGTTGCCACGTTGAACCGCGATGGACAACCTTTGCATGAGGAACGACCCGGAACGAGGATCATGACCACTCTCTCTCAAACGCCTGCCCACTTCCCCAATAAAAGTCTTGGCCTCAGCGCACCAACAGCCAGTGGTTTCCACAGCAAGAAGCACAAACAAGTAGTTCTCCAATACTGCACATTTTTCCCGTTTCCGAGCCGCCGCTAACTCAGCCGCTGACCCTGCCGAACGCTCAGTGCGGCTAACATGCGAAGCGGCAAAAATGTTGACGCACGTGGCGTCCCACAACAGACATCTGCCCCTCTCCCACGGCACCAAGGTCAACCCTTCGGGCCTCTTCCCATCAGACCTACTAAGACCCGGTGGCTCCAGCACACAAGGTACATTCGCCGAGACCAACGCCCTCCAAAAGATATCATTCAAGGCGTGGTGGCGTGGGTACCTTCCTGCACACCGAAAACAACTCAACGCGTGATGGCCGTCCCTCTCCACCATAGAGCCGCAGATGCATACATGGGGTTCACACACATCACATCTCAGGCGAAGAGCCACGGCCACCCGCATCGAGTCATTGTCAAGAAGGGTACCTAAATGCGGGGAAGGAAGCGTCTTAAACTACATATTCCCCTGCGCCGTGAATCCTGGCAGAATTTATTATTTGTGTGAGAAAGCTACCAGCTCGATCACCAGTAGCAGACGCTATTTTTTTGGTATTAGATTAGATTGACATTAGAATGATAACAGTTAGCTGTCATTCCATGTTCTGCAAAACGTTGTACGATACACGTGCGATTAGATAATGCAACTCATGCCGATTTAAAACACACCCTTCGATCGTGTTTTAATTTATCGCTACTCGTTACGAATTTCCTACTTTTCGCACTTTTATCGTAATTTACTATTAATTTGCAAGCAATATAATCTATAATTGTGTGGCTATTCGCCTACACTTCTTTTGTTATGTCCATACATTCGTTACACACGTGACTGAAGGTGAAATCAATCAGAAATATTATCATCGTATTTGCATACTAACATGATTGACAAATTATAATCTCAACTTGTTTTGACTGCGACTTATTAACCGCCTTTACATATATTAACTACCTGTCTAAACACAAAATAGCGTAAGTCTAAATAAATACTGTATTAACATTATTAAGGCGAATAAACGCTCGGCATACATGTATTTGGATACATCCCAATACGGGCCTAGTTTACCCTCTGGGTTGGAAGGTCAGATGGCAGTCGCTTTCGTAGAAACTAGTGCCCACGCCAATTACTGGGATTAGTTGCCAAGCGGACCCCAGGCTCCCATGAGCCGTGGCAAAATACCGGGACAACGCGAGGAAGATGATACATGTATTTGGATCAAATTTTTGAGCAACGACTGACTGGTGCGGTGCGCCTTTACTTTCGAGCGCGCTAAAACATTTTTATATGTCTCAAGGGAGTTTAATAGTTAGAATTCGAAATAAATGTGTCACTCAATCTAATTAGAAAATTAACAATACATTAACAATTTTCGTCTGTAAAACCTAAAGTTCCCAGGATGCTTGCTGCGTTTCCCCGTTGGATTGCCAGACTTAGCCGCTGATTAGTAAGTACCTATGAAAATTGAGGTAAGCGTTAAAACCTGAGGTTTAAACAGCCCGGTATTTTTTTTTATGTAAGAAAAATAAAGATATACTTAATCACGGGATATGAAAAATAACTAAGGGAAAATTGGTTCACAACTTTATAGGCTTTTACGCTATTAGAGCAATCAACTAAACCAGATTTAAAAAGACAGTTTACCTTCAAAACCGGATATCCCTATTAGATAAGAATTAAAATCTGATCCTTATTCTCAATTAGATACGGCTGCTTTTTCAATAAAATATTAAAATAAGATAAGACGATTGTGAAATGATTTATCTAAATCCACTTAGCGGGATTATGATAATGCTTTTATGAGTAAAAAATCTGTCAACATGTGATCGATAAGTATCTTTAATCGCTGGCAGCTGAGCAAAAGTAGGTTAAGATAAAAAAATAATGTAATTTTAATGACAGCTGTCGTACAATTGTGAATTTAAAAGGATAACGTTCAGATAAAAAAATGTGCGTATTTAATACATTACGCTTAGTGAACAAACGCGCGCTTTATAATTATTTAACGAATCTACAAAGCGATACCTATATAGTATAGTAGTTTATGCAACAGTGATATAATAAGGGTTCTTAAAATTCAAGGGTCGAAGTTACAAAACGAGACGTAGTCGAGTTTTGTAAAAAAAGACCCGAGAATTTTAAGAACCAATTATGAGCTGTTGCATACATTACTTTTTCTATGACAGCTGCAGCAAAAAAAAAAAAAAGTTATTATTAAAAAAAAAGAGTTATTATTAAAAAAAAAGAGTTATTATTAAAAAAAAATTGAGTTATTATTTAAAAAAAAAGAGTTATTATTTAAAAAAAAAAATTATTATTTAAAAAAAAAGAGTTATTATTGTAAATGAAAACATACCTCTTTCAATCAAGATGATCGGAACTTGTATCTTTAAAAAAAATAAAGCAGTTGTATTATACTCATAAGATGACTGCTAGCAGTCATCTTATGAGCCTATAGACAAAGCATTCAAATGACATTGCTTTAGATATCACTGTCAGTCATTTAATTGACACATTTAAGTGCTGGAGTAGAAAAAAGTTATTTGTTTTTTGTTTTACAAGGGGAAAAGTTGGTGTTTAACCCCTCGTGCTAATATTGATACCCGAGCAAGCGAAAGCTTCTAAAATTGGTTGCACGGGTTTCAAGGCACGATGGTTAAACAAACTTTGCCACGGAGTGAAACACAAAATTTTTCACTACACAAACGCAAAGAAAATACTAACTGTAAAACATTTAAAATCAAATCCAAATGAACGCTGTTAAATATTTATTATAATAAAATTATCAATTAAAAGTCTATTCCACCAGCCAAAATGAATTCATATTATGAAGTAGGTATACAAGCTGATGTGGTGAAAATACTAATTATTTTTTAGATAGCTTTGAGCAATTTGTTTGCGCAGATGTATTAAATTTGATGAATTAACATAGCTATTTATATTGTTTCTGCTAAAATCGTTTAGTTTTGATCATAGTTTCTTTGGCAATCATTTGTTTACCTAAAATTTGTATCTCAAACAAACGCTGCACGCTTTCTCAAAACATTGCAACACGTATTCTTTTTAGAACAATAACAAGGCATAAAGACACTTTGATGTATGAGAATATGTTTATTAACGACAACACTGTGTTAAATGATGTTATATGTAAACATGATACTTACCGAAACTCGTTATACCTACTATAGTCTGACGATAATTAAGATAATCGATAGGTTAAAAGCATGAACCTATAATATTACGGACAGAGTTTCGCTTACAACACAACTGTGATTCCAACATCCACCAGTTTCATAGTATTTACGCGTGACACACACACATTGACAGCCCACATCCACCAGTTTGCCGTCAAACGAATCGAAACGTCATTGAAGTAAACATGTCGAAGAAAAATATAAAATATGCCGGCATGCGTAGTTAAATCCTGCTAGAATTGTACCGATCGAAAGAAAAAAGTCACGGAATAACTTTTCATACTTAAGTTTATCAATTAGTACGTAAAATCACGATAATTTGTTGTTTATAAATTATCAAACTGCAAAACAGGAGTGTGACCAGTAACATGAATAGGGTAATTTCCCGAAAGTAGGGTAATTGATACCCTTCTTATTAAATGTATTAATGTATCATTTAGGTAAATGGTTAAATTATTGATTGTGCATTTCAAACTAGGTCGGTATGGTAATTTCCCGATACTAAGGAGATTAGACGCTTACATGCATGTTTGATAGTTAACGTTTGTTTGTTATGTATTATAATTTTTTTGTTGAACCAGATATGTTTCAAGTTAAATGTATAAATTAAAAAAACATGACGAACTGATTTCATTACGATGCTAAATATCATTAGGTATTGAAAATAATGTTTGCACAAAGTAATTGTGCAATATTGCGCATTTTCAAGACCTATAAAATCAGATACGTACACACCTTTTTTATTGTCTAACGTAAAACTGTCCTAATTTTTTTATTTGAAAACAAGGACGATATTAAAAATAATTGTTTCACCATTAGGGGAGAATTTGTGTTACATGGTAACACTCGTCTACACGCACACATTCAAACCGTCCGCCATTGCAGTGTCACAGTTTGTCTTAGCTGACAGTCCGTCCGTAATATTCTAGGTCCATGGTTAAAAGTACAGCTTTATTCTGGATATCGTTCCTAAATATTAACGTACTTAATACCCAAATAACGGCCTTTTAGTCTAGTCGGTATATAGTGACCCTGTCTATGAAGGAGGAGGTCCCGGGTTCGAATCCCGGTCAGAGCATTTATTTGTGTTTATCACGAATATTTATTTTGTTCCTGATCCATAGCTCAGGGACCTATTTTCTGTGTAGGCATATAAATATATATTTATCTATATACTGTATAAGTATGTATATCGTCGCCTAGTACTCATAGTGCAAGCTTTGCTTAATTTGGGGCTAGGTCGATCTGTGTAAGACTGTCCCCAAGTTGGTCAATCAATCAATCAATAGGTGGCATTGTAACAGTCATTCAGTCATCGTGCATTTTGCTCGTACTTGTACGTACATGTATTGGTTCGGGCCAGACGCACGATAACACATGATTTCATCAGTGTACGTTCAAGTTGGCATGTAATGTAGGCTAGCGCCAATACATGTACAAACAAGTAAGAACGAAATACACGCGCGAATGACATCATTTAAACATCGAAGTGTTAGTAGCCTCTCCCGTAAATGACACCCATTTTCAAACGCCCCTAGGCACAAGTAGGTACTTGTCATCTCACCAGATCTCCATTAGACTATCAGAACCCTCAAAAAGGTCCTACGACCCCCGGAGCCAGCCACCTCAATACTCGTATCTTATTTGAAAATCAAAAAGCGACTTGAGGGCGAGCTCGCAAAAAGAGTTGAGAGATACGTAAACAGGCCCGTACTACTGGCACGTTCGAGTTGGTTTCTCATTTTGACTTCAGTCAAATCCGGCTTTCACCGCTTGGGCTTCGTCATTTTAATGTTTAATATATGACATCTATTTCAGTTTATAATTCAAAAAATTAATTAAATTCGTTTATTATCATTCAAATAAGGCAGGCTTATACATAATAATAAAAACCTTAAAAGCTCAAAATTATTTCGATGGCACAGTTTTCTGTTGCGTCGCATGTTTCGGTGTAGAAATCGGCAGATTCCCACTGAATCTCCGAAATATCACTCTCTTCGGCATCCGCGATCGCGATGGTTTGCTGTTGCAAATGTCATAAATCTGGGCCAACACGTCGATTTACACATTTGCGGCAGTAATGTCGCGCTGCAACTGCAGCAGTTAATGCTGGTGCAGTCTGAATCCAAAACGTACCTTTAGTTAAGACGATATCAAGCAGAGACTTTAAACTTACCGTCCTCAAGATTAATTTCGAATAGATATATATTATACATTATTTAAGAATGACTCACGTCAGACCTGGCCGTGTCCGGGCCGGAGCTTCTTGCGCTTAGGTAATTTTCTATGACAGATGACGGTGATCATGTGATGCTTTCCATAGAAAACAAAGCTCCGGAAGCTCTGGCCACGGCCCGGTCTAATGTGAGTCATCCTTTATTCATAATACCCACAACATACATTAACATCAGAACAAACAAAACAGAAAAGTGTAAACTTAATTACTAAATTTTACATAATTAATGAGCCATGTGTCGTGGCACAGAAAAGGTGCTGACTCAGCATGGTTAAGCGGCAAGCCACATCGCTGGTATTCTGGTATAATAAACTCCAGGGGCCCGTTCCTCAAAAGCTTGTAACACAAGCGGATGTCACTTTTTGACAGCTTTTGTTAGAAAGTAACTTCCACTTGTATTACAAGTTACAAGCTTTTGAGAAACGGGCCCCAGCACCAATAGTAGTGCCCACAATTTTTCCGCAACCAGGTGTACTCGGCTCGGCAAACACGTGTGTCTGCGACATGTTTGGCCGGCATTGTGCGTCCACTAAATAACGGCCGATTGCAGAAAAGGACTAGGATTGAGGACACTTTGAATGCTCCGCAAAGACTTTGAAGATTTGTGAAGGAAATTGGAAGCTGGAAACTGACTTTGACTATGACATCATAACAAATTTTGTAAGTAGACGAAGCCTATAGCTGATTTGCGTTGGTGTCCACTTGACGAAGCCTGTATTGCTGATCACTAACTATGGATGGAGTTGTTTCTATTGAATAAATGCTTTAGGTATTTTTATCTTTGAACATTAATCAGAAATGTGTTTAGGTTTTTGGTTAGTTGTATGTTAGTTCCAGCAACTAAGTCCGGTAACTTGCTGAAATGAACAAAACTCTTGAACTAATGAAGATACGCAAGTTACAGTTGTTAAAAGATTTAATAAAGTCTATTGAAATCACATAATAGTTAAGCATAGGTATTTTGTCAGATGATAATTATTAAGATGATGAAAATAAAGACAAAGTTAACTAAACGATTTAATAACACGCTTACTTATTAGTGCCAGATAATTATTATAAATAATATAACATCAATATTTAATTACAGATTTTTAAATCTTAAAGTCGTTCTGACCAAAAGACAATAAGTAGGTAATAAATAATGTTCATTCAGAGCCTTTTCTTTAAATAAATAAAAAACGTAAATAATTTCCCAAAATCAGTAAAATAAACCCAATTGGCCTCGCAAAAAGCGCCATAAGGCGTAAGACATGATAACACAAGTTAAATACCGGAAGTCCAATAAGGCGACCATATCTCAACTGGATACGCCCGTCTCCCTCCCTCCTGGGGAGGCTACATAAATCTTACTCCGTCTACCAAATTCAAGAAGCCTGGACACTGGCCCACCTGCGTCGTAGGTAAAGAGAAGTTATGCGTTCAATATTGTTACGCGCGGATAGGTTTTTGTGGTGCAAGTTAAAAGAACTCGCGTTGAAAGTTCGAAAAATCGCTGCTTTGTTTATTGCGAGTTTATTTATTTGCCACTAAACGCCAGTCATCATCATCATCATCATCATCATATCAGCTTTTTATCGCCCACTGCTAAGCATTACATTAGGCCTATCTTCGAGTACGAGTACGCCACTTATCCCGGCCCTGAGCCAATCTCACCCAGAAGTGACCCGCAATGTTCCGAGTATCGAAACGCAAGTAGCAAGAAGTAAATGTATGAACTCAATGCAATAAAAAACTAAGTACCTAGCTTAATATTTTCAACTTCTGCGCCATCTTCTTGTTTTTTGTCAGTCCCTCATTACTGTGGATCGTGACCACTTGGTTGCGCAGCTCTGTGATTGGTCTACATCGGTCTCGATCTCCCGTAGCCCTCACCGCTTGATGGAGTTTGCCTTAGGTGGCCTTCTTAACTTGGTCGGACCATCTAGTTTGTGGGGGTCGGTGGGTATCGCCTTCCACTTTTCCAAGCATGACCATTTTCTCCATAGATGGTCATAGATCGCGCAGGCAAGCTAAAAGATGCTAATGATATTCATGGTATAGATAGAATGACCAGCTTAATATACCTGGGCTCGCAATTTCCCAGAGATCAAGCGCCGAATTGCCATGGCGAAAGATGCAATGACCCGCCTCCAGACCATCTGGAAGGATCGTGGCATCAGCTTCCGTACTAAAGCACGCCTAAAAGAGCCTTGGTCTTCCCAATTTTCATGTACGGAGCAGAAACGTGGACAGTACTCTGCCGGCATATCGCGATTGTTGCCTATTATTTGTCGCTCCCGCTCTCTCCTATGCCTTAACCCCTATCTCCGCTGTCAGAGGCAAATGCCTCCCGGAGAGAACTTCCTGCCCTTATAATAGCCTTTTGTTCTTGTGTCCGACACGCTGATACGATATTTTTTCTTTTTTTTTATTCAGGACAATACTTCTGTATTTCAATTTAGTTCAGCGCCGTGGAAATTATTTTTTGTTCCGAGTCAATGATAATTTCCCGCGTTTTTTGAAGTCGGGAAATGAAATTCACTGTGATAACGTTTTGCTTAAGACCGTTGGGCCTTGGTTAAAAAAATATGAATATAAATTTTAACTGTCAAATGTTTAAAAACCGATAAATAAAAGACATGGGTATCAACACAACGTAAATTTTAAGATTTTATATAAAATTATGTCTTTACTCATCACGGAGCAATGATGTTCTGGATTCGTGCGCAGAGCCAAAGCCAACACGTAGAGCCCCATTTTGACAGCTCGCCCGTGTCATGGGACGAACGCAGAGTCAGCACCCGCTAGGCGTGTAAGGACTATGCAGAGTTGATGGAATATAAACTTTTTACGAGATATCGAAATTTTAACTATACAGAACGAAAGCGCTTGGAATTCTGAACAAAACAGTATATATAACTAATTTTCGCCAAAATGTCCTTTACGCCAATTGAAAAGAAAAGAAAAGAAAAGAAAATATTTATTAGTAACATCGTTACAAGTCAGGTTGAACCCAAAGATATCGATATCTTTTGTCCCTTTTTAATTTCCTGGTATTAGATACGACTCTTGACAACACTACTGACGCATCAAAAATGTTGTGTTCGTGTACGTGTTCTCATATTGTGTGAACGGATAACGGATCAAACAAAGAGAAAAGTCCTTAATTTATTTGTAGAGTACACACGGTGTTGGACAGAGCTTCTCGAACTTATAACCCCACGTACCCCTATTCAATTTTAACAGCGACTGCAAAGTTTTGGTTAGGGCGTCCGCTAGCTGGCGCGGTTGCATGAAATTAATATAAATTAAATTAAATGAAATAAAAAAAATTAAGAGCTTTATTTTCAGACACAGTTATACGTTATTAAAATTTAAATATTAATATGGCCCGGCAGCTTGAATATGTCATGCTCGCTTAAAAGTCTTTGCTTACGGTGGCGTTGTTGATCGGGTCGCCACTTTCCCGAATGAAGGTTGAGAGAGGCGATGGCTGAGATACGCGTCATACTCGTGAACGGGTGCTGTTTGTGGAGACTGGTCTATTTAAGCTAACACGAGCTATTATATTTAGTTACTCTATTTTTGAGGATAATTACATGGACACAGACACACATCATTCGGTTCTCGTATGCTATTTTATTTTTATTGTCATTTTCTTACTTAATGAATGTTTTAATTAGGTATACAGGATTTTGACTCTTGGAGACCCTATACATCTCTAAGGATAATTTGATTAACTACTATATATTTGTAATCTTTTAGTTATGATGACACTTAGAGACATTTACATCTCTAAATAATTTTAGATTATAGTTTTGTATCTTTGTGTTCTTTTTTTTTCAATACTATTGTTATAGCGTTTTTTTTTTTGTAATTCGACATTTAGAGACTTTATACATCTCTATGTAATACTTTAGTTTGATTTTATATTTGCAGCTTAGAAAGTTGTATTTTATAATTGTAGATGTGTTTTTTTTGCTGTATGTAAATTCCATGTTGACGTGTAAAAGTGCCCTTGTGGCCTATTTGCTGAATAAATGTTGATGTTTGTTTGATGTTTGATGTTTGACAACTATTGGCCCATAGATACACACCATGGAACACCCCTAGTATCAATTTCATTCGATAGCGTGACAAGCGGTCGCGATTGCGTAAAGTCTATTTTGTATGGGATTTTGAACAGTTACCTATACGTGTACGTTTTGTAAAATCAAATAAATAAATAAATAAATAATAATTAAATTTATTAATTTCCGCTACCTAAAGGTTGTCTGGAAGAGATCGCTTTTTAGCGATAAGACCGCCTGTTGTTTAACCTCTTCTTCCTGTATTATCTGTATTGTTTTCTGTAATGAGGTGTGCAATAAGGAGTATTTGTATTGTATTGTATTATATCCCATACAAAATGACACGTCGCACGCGTCCGTGCCAGTTAGCGTTGCTCATACTATTTTTCGCTAATCCGCTCACCTGGCGGCCTAGACCAGGTGACGATCGCTTGCGCATCGCCATCGAATCGCTTTGTGTCTCCCTAACACTCTTCCATATTAGTGCGACAGTGATAGTTGCGCTTCATTCGCTACGTAGCGTAAGCGATTGGCATGTTGTCGCGCCTGCTAGTGGGCGCCTTTACAGTAAATAGACCTCATGGGTTTTGTGTACCCAACTTTGAGAACCACAGGTCAACACACAACAAAGAACGCTGAGGACAATATCTTTTGATCTCGCCTCACTAGATCAAACGGATTTTTCGATGTCACAGTTCAAATACCGGCTTTTTCCAATAAATTTTACTAATTAAGAGGCATTTGTCCGTAATGAATCGGAAATTAAGGCAAAATTATTACCGACTGAATTTTGAAGATAAAAATATTTAATTTTACTTTCACCATCAATATATTATGTATAGGTAATAGTAGAGACACTGCTAGATATTTTTGACCTGCAGTCTGATCCGTTATTTTTGATGCTGACAGTAAGATAAAGTCAAGCTACTATTTGTAGCACTTTTCGTCTGTCATAGTCGAAAAATCCTAATTAACTGAATTAATTGCCCAATCCGGAAACGTCTATAAAAAACAGCTGCCTCAGTATAGGCCATAAATTGCGACCGTTTTCTTGAATTCCGTCCGTAATTCCGTCGTCAAACATGACGGCCAATATTTCAGTCTCAGAATCTATTAACAATTGAACTAGCTGACCAGTGTCGTAAATATTAGACGATGGGGCTTGCGTCAGCATGGGCATAGTAGATTACATTTATAAAGTAATCTGTCTACAGCAAGGGAACAAATCAAATTAAGTTTATTTGATTTATATAATTAATTTTCATAAAACATATATACAGTGGTACTACTATACTAAATTAATTTAAAAACTAACTTTAAATAAGCCCTTGAGGCATTGTACTAAGGATGCTGGTGCCATTTCCTCGCTGTATCGCAATGCTGATACGCTTTGCGAGGAAGCCGCCAGCTCTTCGGTCACCAGTTACGACAACCAGGCGCTTCGCGATTTCTGCAAACAACTTGTGCGCGCTGGGACCCCATGGACCTAGAGTTTCAATAGTAATAAGTTTACGGTTTAGACTCACGTATTTTAAGTCACTCGCGTGACATGTTTCGGAGAGCCTAGGTCTCTTTCTCAAGCACTGTACAGCGAACAGCGTGCGTACAACAGTACAGCGTGCGTTCACGACGCCCGTGCTTCGCGTTGTTTGTTAAATGTAAAAAAAATAGATTATACACGTTACTGCATAGTTCACAGCTGGCCTAGATTAACTTGGAATAAAAAAACCACCAAAAAGTCGCATAAAAGTCGCATATTTTCATTTATTTGAGAATACCAGACATCAGATTTTCTAGTTGTGATCAGATCAAAATTCCGCTCACGAGTACGAGGGAACGTTCGGTTAGTACTGTCGAAATAGATTACTCCCTGTCTGCTTTCACTCTGATCTTGGGAATAAACGCTGCGTTCAGGGATCCTTCGATTGTGGACGACACTTCTATGGATTTATTAGGCATTAAAAAGTATGCAAAGATTGCAAAGGACTTGGTGTTATCGAATAAAAAACGACCCGATTTGACAATAGATGTCGCTGTGCTGACCTTAACGATTTCTGTATCACGGTGGCGGAATTCTCTCAGACTTTGTATAAATATGTCGTAGTTAAATCGTTTAATATCACATAGAAGGTAAAGGAGCATATGATGCCGTTTGATGGCAAGCAGTTACAGTAGCGTATGGACGCTAGCAACTCCCGATTTAAAACCCGCGCCTTTAAAACCTGTTTCCTAGTTAAGTTTTATTTTAATAGCGTAGCGTACCCCATTTAATAAGATTTGTTTATTGATTAATAAATGGGGTATTAGAATCTATTCTAGTCTATTTTAGTCTAAAACCGGCAAAGCTATTGAAAACGAAATACATTTAGACACCCACAGCAAACAATCCAAATCCAGAACTGTCTGTAAACTTCTAAAAGTAATGTATGATTCAATTACAAACATCGAAGCAGTTTTCCGAACAAGTGATCTTTCTGTTCGTCCCCACGGGTGGCCTCGTGTTTTCATTTATTAAAGAATACGGCTGAATAGAACCAGTACTACCTGAGCTATGTAACTTACCCTCTTGCTTTTGGTAGCTGTAGCTACCAGTGGCCTATTTTATGAAGCTACAAGTTACAATTTACAAGCGGAAGTCTTTCTAACTCTATGTGTTAGAGCTTACGGGCCAATTCTAACTTTAACATACGTCAAATACTAGAGATTGAAACGATATGGATTGGATATGTCAGTGTCAAACAAGTGTCAAAAACCGGCCAAGTGCTCGGAGGGTTCCGCACCATCAACAAAAAATAGAGCAAAACAAGCAAAAAAAAAACAAGCTAAAAAACGGTCACCCATCCAAGTATTGACCCCGCCCGACGTTGCTTAACTTCGGCCAAAATCACGTTTGTTGTATGGGAGCCCCACTTAAATCTTTATTTTATTCTGTTTTTAGTATTTGTTGTTATAGCGGCAACAGAAATACATCATCTGTGAAAATTTCAACTGTCTAGCTATCACGGTTCGTGAGATACAGCCTGGTGACAGACGGACGGACGGACGGACGGACGGACGGACAGCGGAGTCTTAGTAATAGGGTCCCGTTTTTACCCTTTGGGTACGGAACCCTAAAAATGACGTGTTTGTTTGAAGAAACGTCACTTATGACACTTGTTTGACACTGACATATCCAATCCATATCGTTTCAATCTCTAGTATTTGACGTATCTTAAAGTTAGAATTGGCCCGTTAGGGCTCATTAAATTTAAACGGCGCGCGAACTCGTATACGATTTTAGTTACAATGCGGACCATTGAGGTTACATAAATTCAACCGACCGATCAAATAACGCAATGTAATGAAACTCGCATGTGAGTTCTCGCACAGTCGAGCCCTTATTTTGAAATAGCAATAGAGGTCACTGAAAAATATCAATCAAACATTGAGCTAATAGCTACGGTTTAACTTGTGTATTTTAAGTTAAGATATTGGAAGGAAATTGACCGCGTTAACGACGCTGCAGCAATGTCACAACAGTAATGCAGCTGCAGTTGCCATACGAATCTCACCTTCCAACAGAAATGTTGTTGTAGTCACCATCAGAATCTCACCTATTAAGTAGTAATTCTCATATTTCTCTCAAAACTCAATGACTAGTGCAAAATTTCTGCTGCACTATGTAAAATTGAGGTTAACGCCATCTAGCGTTATTTCGTCGCATTACTTGAAACCCCTAAGCACATCACTGTTAGTACTCGAGTTATATTAATACCAGTTAGAGGGAAACTCACTAGATGGCATTTAAATCAATAAAGAAAAACTTAATGACAGGTCACGTGTCCGCCTTACGGTCACCTGATCTGTCGCGAGTTTAACATTTTTTCCCCGCCTCAAAAATTGCACAGCGCCGCTAAAGAAGTTTTCACTTCAAAAAATAAACTCATTCGCACTCGCCAAGCGTCTCGAATATCGTCGCTGTTATATTTGTACTACAATGGTAGAGTTTAATAAACTGAATTGTAAGAATAGATTTGACATTTTTATTGGAATGAATTGAGTTAAAATAAGTGATCTTGCAGTCATATTCATGTTGATGTCACAATTGATATGGGTGTCGTAACCCAGTTCATGAATTTTATGATAAGTTATTGCAGTTACGTTATGAATAATAATATAATCATTAACTTTACTATCTTTGTGCAATATTGTTTTGTTATAAGTAGGTGCCAAAAGTTCTTTGAAATAGTTATTTGTTTTACAAGGGGGCAAAGTTGTTGTTTAACCGCTCGTGCTAATATTGATACCCGAGCAAGCGAAAGATTCCAAAATTGGAATCTTGAGCGTTGCGAGGGTTTCAAAGCACGAGGGTTAAATAAAATTTGCCCCCGAGTGAAACACAAAAATTTTCACCACACCAACCCGAAGCAAATATTAAATGTAAAATATCAAACAAAATCAAACCAAATCAAATCCAAATTAATGTTATTAATATTATCATCCAATATCATCATTTAAAAGTCAATTCCATCAGCAAACATTAGAAAACAACTCAAAATTTGCATTTGATTACTTTGCCTCACATGTGAATAAAATGCAACTTTGCTATCAGTTTTTGAAGTGCAAAGTGAGCCTTTACGAGCTGGTATAGTGAAAAGGTTTTTTTTTGTTTCGTACCCGACTCAAAAGTCCTAAAAAAGCAATGTTACATTAAAAATCTCTTAATGCAGTCTAGAAAGTTCATCTTGCCTTATAATAATATACTAGGTACATATTTATTACCACAGACTTCAAACGCAGAATCTCCCAGTCCCTGGGTAAGGAGATTACAGAAAGAGGTTGTTAATCCTAATGACATTAATCTCCGCATTAAGTTCAAAATAGCAGTGAAAAAGTTCTAAGGCGAATTAGGGACAGGCGAGATTTGGAGTTCTGAAGAAACTTTACTGTAGACTTTCTTCTATTGTGTAGACTTTGTGACATGATTTTAAACACAGAACATATTAAAGAGGTTAGAATGGCTATCGCGCGCAGTTAGTATCGGAACCGGTGTCGCCGCTCGTTCCTCTTCACATTTACTAACACTCGCGCAACGGTAGTAAAAACTAGCTAGTGCCTTGTGTGCGTGGTGAATGGATATGCCTCCTTTAAACAGATTTGACGTCTGGCTTCTTAATCTGAACGTTATTGTGGCGCAAAAAGGCATGTTTAGGTACTTCATTTTCGGTCAGCGCGGGCGAGTAGCATGCGAGCGTTTGCTCAAAACCCCGCGCCGACACGTACCCTGCTGGCATCGCCATTCTACTTGTCCTGTGATTTTAAATATGAGTAGGAAGCAAATCAAATTATTTCATTTAGTTTTTTGGTTTGGGTTTTTAAGTAGTCACACAAAAACTGAAATAGATAAAGAGAAAGTGACCTTGCCCTCCGAAGGCTGAGGACGAAATCGGACCGACATCACCACCTGGGCTATAACCGCAAAAATCGAAGTTCGCAAATTGCGGCCATTTTTCTCGGTCACTCTAATTACGCCTTCATTAGAGTAAAATAGAAAGATCCCCGCAATTTGCGAATTTCGGTTTTCGCGGTAGCCCTTCAGCTTCCGTGGCTAACGTCCGCGACCATCATAGGACTTAGGTAATAAAGCTGGAAACAAATTATCGGACGCGGCTGACGGACGCGGCTGACAGACGCGGCTGACAGACGCGGCTGACAGACGCGGCTCACAGCCGCGACTTATAGGTATCTAGATAATGAATATACACTGAACTGTGCAAACTATCGGAGGTAAGCCGTGGACGTAACCTTGAGCCTTCGGACATCCGACAGAAATCTGGCGCGCTGGATGTTCCTGACTGTGCACACTTTTATGTCGCGCGTCCTTCAGCCGCGTCCGATAATTTGTTTCCAGCTTAAATCAGACATGTTTTCGTGATTTTTAGGATTTTTAGTAAGGATTTTTTTTCAGTTATAATCCTGTTTTCGTGTGATTGGTTTCATGAGATTTTCCTTCGTAAAAATACAAAAAAAATTACTAGAAATTTGCTTTAGCCTCCTATTAATAAAATGTGCCTTCCATTATGGGGCTTTAAATGGATTCGATTCGATTCTACTCTCTAAACTGAGCAACTTTTATTACAAATATATTGTCTATTTCACATATTTTGGCTCATCAGATGGCGATATTTTCTATGGGAAAGCCACATTTCTTTTTTACGATTACGCGATTCTATCTAAACCTATACTCTTTACATCTTACCACTATTGTCGACATCATCAGAGTGATAAAATTATGTAAATTTCGATTACACGCATGTTTGTTAGCAGACAACACAAAAATAAAAATTTCATGAGGACTTTTCCTTAACAATTTGCTGAAATCCTGAAAGCCTCGGCTTCGCTTATAATCCCCGTCTTTACAGCCACCTGAAAGTCGCTGAAAATAGAAAATGTAATAAAATCAAGCAGGATTTGAGGAGGATTTAAGTGACAAATTTTAACAAAGAACGCTGCTTGTTTGAGTTCTTATACGTGATGCGGAAAGTTTAGGTAAAACAATCCAATTCGAACGTGCACCTGACATCAAATGATATTTGAATCATGTCAGCAACGGTATCGTGGTCGCATTTTTATCACCTGTCATGAGTCACTTTCGCACTTACATATTTGTTAGAAGGTGACAGGCATGGTGACAAATGATAAAGAGTCGACCATCTTAGCCCTACAGTTCATTTCTCTCTGACTTGTCCGGTGCAGTGTCCGGATGTCAGGTCATATACAAAGATAAAAATAAGTTTATTGCGCATAGAACAGGCAGTACAATTCATAAATTGTTGTGACATCAGGTGTGTGCATAGCATGGGTTAAATAGTAGTAATAGTACCGAATTTCCAGGGGTCCCCGCACCAGGCTAGGCCTGTACCGCGGGAGACCTGTACATTCATTTATAAGTAAGTAATTATGAGTTATATAAATTTGAGTCAAGAAAGCGGCAGAATGTGTATATAGCTAAAATTCTAGTACTCGCCCCGTAGACAACATGCCAATCGCTAACGCTCCGTAGCCATAGAGAAATATAATAAGACAAGAGTGCTCACTCCATACATCAGTTCAGACTATTAATTTCAGTGTCTACATCTAGCATCGAGTAGCGGAACTATCAGTACTGCTACTTGACAATAGATGTAGCACCGACCGGAAAGTCTTATCTCAACAGCATAAGACTTTCCGGTCGGTGCTACATCTATTGTCAAATAGCAGTACTGATAGTTCCGCTACTCGATGCTAGATGCTAATAGTCTTTTTGGTACTAAAACTGATGTATGGAGTGAGCACTCTATGTATTTTTTTCTCTATGCTGTAGCGAACGAAACGCAAATCTGCCGTATTCGAACTTCGAGATATTCACAAGAGACGACACGTACTAGATCCATTCTAGATACGTTATAGTTTAGATACCAACTAGTTCTATTTTGCAGCGCAATTCGGGCAACCAATGTCACTTTTACGTTAGATAGAGTTAGATATCTATTAGATGTGAATTGGATATCTAAGTCGTGTCTTGTGGAAATCGTTCAAGAGTATCTCCAGAAACGCGGAAATGTCAAAAGTGACAGGTTAGATCTTAAACATATCGTTATCGTATCTTAGTGATGTCTAAAAGATATCTATTAGATCGATATTAAACTTTCGTGAGACATATTTTAAACTGTTTATATGACAACGGTTTCACTCACTTGAATTTTTAGTCGCTATTCAGATGGACCCCCGAAGGGCCCGAAACATGTCGCCAATAGCGACTAAAAATTCAAGTGAGTGAAACCGTTGTCGTATAAACATTATCTAATAGATGTCTATTTCAAAATCCGAATCGGGCCCAATGTCACTGTCACAATTAATATGGAAGAGCGACAGAGAGACACAAAGCGATTGGCGAACCGCAAGCGATTGTCACCTTGGCTAGGCCGTCTGGAACGTTACTTTACACCTTGGTAATTTTAGTTTAATTATTTAAACATTTAATTTTAGTTTAGTCTGATTGCAGATTTATCTATTATGTTTTATTGTAGGTACTAATAATTTACTTGTTACATAATAAAACAAAACCTGTCGAAGTAAGTACTTCTGTCTTTGTTCATCGATTCAAAATTAAATTCTACAAACTTCTCTCATTTAAAATGTAATCCTTAACTTCAGAAAGGCTGACACCAAACTTTTGTCTTCGGAGAAAATTAAATTAAGCAAAGGGGAGATTTTAAAATCATTACACGAAATCATTTACGAGGTTTTGACATCGAGCCCACTCTGAGGGCCTACCGCGAACCACGTTCGACGTGTTCCCTCTCTGTCGCACTTGTAACTTCGAACGTAAGTGTGACAGGGAGGCAACACGTCAAACGTGGTTCGCGGTAGGCCCTCAGGTTCCGATACCAAAGGCAACTCGAGCATAGAGAAAAAAATACATAGATTGCTCAAATGCTCACTCCATACATCAGTTTTAGTACCAAAAAGACTATTAGCATCTATCATCGAGTAGCGGAACTATCAGTACTGCTACTTAACAATAGATGTAGCACCGACCGGAAAGTCTTATGCTGTTGAGATAAGACTTTCCGGTCGGTGCTACATCTATTGTCAAGTAGCAGTACTGACAGTTCCGCTACTCGATGCTAGATGTAGACACTGAAATTAATAGTCTAACTGATGTATGGAGTGAGCACTCTTGTCTTACTATATTTCTCTATGACTCGAGTTACCAATTGTGTGTAGGTAATTAAAGGGGATCAAATTGTGGTAAATGATAATTTGTGGTAATGTGGCAATTTCAGTAATTATAGAAATGTGACCTAACTCGAAAGTGACTCCTAAGAATGTGACATACTGACAACCGTATTTTTATGTTATTAGAACAGACTGGCTGTTAAATTATTGTCATTAAATTGATTTGAAAGTGTTGTAACTTATTTGACTCGTTCATAAAGGACACCATTTTAATTTATAGGGAACTGGAAACATAAAATTCATCATCATCATTGGCCCGTAACATCAATAAAATTATGGTTTATACAGCGTCCATAAGAGTGCGGCACTTCTACAAATGACTATTAGTAAGTGCAAGAGTGGCAGTCGCCCCCTATTATAAACTTACAAACCATATAAAAGTACCTATGTATAATAAAATCAAGTGTAGGTGTATTTTATGAGCCGATGTAAAAAATAAGGATGCTAAGCACTAAGAATTCCATATATTGACACGACATTTTCTATCTTGATCGCACGCGTATAATTATATTGCTTTCCCGCTCGCACATTGGCATTTGGCATGGTATTGACCGCCAGCATCGTCGGCGGGACAGCAACATAAATTAAGCGCGTGCGATAGCGATAGGGAATGGCGTGTCAAAGTACGAAATTCTTCGTGCTTAACGTCCTAACTTTAGTTAGCTATAGTAATGGATAAAATCCTGGGTACACGGTTACGATATGTCAAAATACTTCACTTTTCATCAATATAAATACTTATCACCTCATATAACTTTCAAATTGAACAAAATCCGTAGCAGCATTAAAAATAGATGCCTACAAACTGCTTAAAATTAAAAATAAATTCAGTCCCTGAAGATTAACAATGTTGTAACTTGTAAACTTAATTTTTACTAATCATATCTATTCTTAACTATAAACTTAGTTTTACTAGGCATTTTCCGCAAGTCGACAACATAATATACTTATCAACTATAAACTTATCAACACTTCAATCTAATATTCATTTCGACACCATTTTAAACAGCAAAAGATGGCCAATAATAGACTTTATTCAGTTGTAATAGGGTTTTAATGTTCACTCAATTCTTCGGTAGTGTCGTGTCACCTAAAAATAAACTACCCAATTTAAAGTTATGTTAAAGTTGATTTATAAGTGCGGTGTCGTATTTCATAGCTGTTAAACAGCTATAAAATGAAAATTTCTACGCAAATTACTGTGAAGGGCGAAATAAAATCAGTTTATAGCTCTTTAAAAAGTAATATCGATTACTATACCTGTGTCCGATGTAGAAAACTCATAAATACACAAAGGGTTAGATGACATGTTTTTATTAATGGTATCAGTCGGTCAGGTTTGTTTTGAGGATCTAATGTCATGTCTAAATGGGACCCTAGTCAAAAATGATACAAAAGTTTAAAGTATCGATTTTTTTTAATTAATTATATGTTCAAACCTTTTGCAGTTATTTTCTTCGTTGTCATAATTACCTGAAACAAACAATAGGTATTTTGTGACTAGTGTACATAAAAATACCTAAAGCTACGTACCGTAAAATGGGGTGAGTAGGGTTCGCGGGGAGAGTTGGGTTATGAATGGGGAGAGAAGGGATGAAAGGGGGGTGAGATGGAATTTAAGGCTACTGCTACAAAAATAATGTATTCCAATTTAAAATGGAGCTATAGTAATACTCATATAAAAAAAATCGATCTAACAATGTTCCATAAAACTAAGTTAACTTGTCTAATATGATTTATACTATCTATATCACGCACGCAATGTTATTAGGGTTCCGTACCTCAAAAGGAAAAAACGGAACCCTTAATTTCCTTAAAGGATCACTCGTGCATCCGTCTGTCTGTCCGACCCCCCCCCCCCCCCTCCCCCCTTTATCTCCGGAAGTACTGGGTTTGAAATTTTGAAAAAATATAACATTTAGAACAAAATAGTTCTTTACCTATAGATGACAGGAAAACCTATAAGAAATGTGCAGTCAAGCGTAAGTCGGACTTAATGTACGGAACCCTTGAAACGCGAGTCCGACTCGCACTTGGCCGGTTTTTTTTAAATAGGTATCCGAGTAACGTGCTTTGGCGTAACTCCGAAAGCAGGATAGTTTTGAAAGTAGCAAATATCTATGAAACCTTTTCAAAACAAATCCGTTCAGTAATTTTTGAGTTAATCGCGAACACAAGTACATACAGACAGACGCGGCGAGGGAATTTGTTTTATAAGATGTAGTGATAAGTGTATATACTCAGCAACTGTGTGACATAGCCATGTCACCAGCGCGCCATGTCACCGCAGCGACGCGCCCAGAGCGGAATCCGGCCACAACGACACGACGGCCCCGCGCGAGGCGCAATGGTGGGGAACACCGACCGGAGCTATATAAGCACGCGCAGCGCACAGTCCCATCAGTCGCGGCCGGGGTGACATACGTGCGCCTAGGCCAGGCTCTTCCCTTCCCCCACGGGCTGGAGCGGTCACCGCCTGCCAGTGGTATCCTGACCCGGGCTGGAGCGGCTATCCGCCTGCCAGGGTATTCCCGTCACGGGCCGGAGCGGTCACCGCCCGCCAGTGAATCCCCTACACCCCCATACGCAAGGCCTGTAGCGGACACCGCCGGCCGGCGTAATTCCTGTCCCCGATCTTCCCTATCATTCCCTTACGTCCGTGTTACCTAGGGAACCCGCGTATCGACCCACTACCGTAGAGTCCCCGACCGATCGGGATTAGTTAGTGATAAGAGTAGTTAATAAGTGTTTACAATAAACGGCATAAAGCCCCGTCTATATCAGTGTACTATCCGTGTTTGTATTCACAACCCGTAAGTCCCCTTTCTCCCAAATCTGAGACTAGCTCGGTAAACCTCTCCAGCCCTTCAGACCGAGAGGATATGTGACTCCTGCTCAGGCAGCACATCACATTTGGCGCCCAACCGAATAACTCACAATTAGGAGTCTTATAGACTCGGGAGAAAGGTAAATAATATAAATACGCGACGCGTCCCACCCGCCCGTACAGAATCAATGCAACACCGCGAACCTATCACCGTATCCGGTCAATCAAATTGTTATAACTCCATTGTCAATCAAATCGTCATAACTCCGTACCGTATCCTGTCAAGGAAATCGTTATAACTCCGTACCGTATCCTGTCAATCAAATCGTTATAACTCCGTACCGCATCCTGTCAATCAAATCGTTATAACTCCGTACCGCATCCTGGCAATCAAATCGTTATAACTCGGTACCGTATCCTGTCAAGCAAATCGTTATAACTCCGTACCGCATCCTGTCAATCAAATCGTTATAACTCCGTACCGTATCCCGTCAATCAAATTGTTATAACTCCGTAGTACCGTATCGCGTCACTAAAATCACAACATTCAACAAATTACCGCCGCAAAGTCCGACTCAACGCATCGCGATAAGATAACAGCGTAGCCTACCGTATATCAATGCCAACTTCTTGGGTATACCACTTGAAGAAGCCAGAATTAATACAACAAGCCGAAGATAGAAACATTCCGACAACAGACCTCACAGCCAACCAAATAAGGAAACTGCTGGTAGAGTCCATAAAGTCCACAGACGAATTTCGAACTCCAGAGAAAAAACGACCGACCAAGATGTCAGAAGACGAAACAAAAGTCGACGCGATTCGCATATCCAAGCTAATCCGGGAATGGAATCTCTCATTTAAGGTATACGACGACGCCGAAGAGTTCTTGGAAAGACTAGAAGAGCTCATCGCAGCAAGCGGGATAGAGAAGGAAGAGATATTACCCGCGCTCCCGCGTATCTTACAGGGAAAGGCCCTAGCGTGGCATAGGAACAATGTAAAATCATTCAAGGACTGGGACAGTTTCCTCAGTCTATTTAAACTTTATTACTACCCCAGCAACTACGAGGAGAACCTCATCGTCAGGATAGTAGCAAGGAAACAGATGTTCCGGGAAAGCTTCGTCGACTACCTAACCGACCTGCAAACGCTGATGCGGAGATACGATAACCTAACCGAAAAAGAGAAACTACATAGAATACACGAAAATATGGCAAAAAACTACAAACTTTATATAAAGAAAACCGACTTCAAAGACTTAACCGAACTAGTAAAACTAACAGCAGAGTATGAAAGCATACTAACACCGGCGTACAGTGGAGGATTTCCAGGAAAAGGACCCACAGAAAGAGCAAGATGGAACAACTCACCGCAGGATCAAGGCGACAGAACGCCACAGACACAACAACGAAACAGACAAATCCGAGATCGCCAGTATGGACAACGGGACAGCGAACCGGGACCATGCGCAAGCGAAGGGATAAAGATACACCCAAGATATGATCCGAAAACATGTTGCTGGTCGTGTGGCAAGTTTGGTCATGACGCAGCACAGTGCCGTTCGCAACAACGCATTTTTTGTAGTACTTGCGGCATACTAGGCATTTTGAGCAAGAACTGTTGTAAGGGAAATAAGGGAAACAGTGGCTCACAACCAGTAGGAGCGGCAGGCGACGAGGACCAAGGCGACACCAGACCTTTTATCAACGTGACATGTAACGAGGTCACATACGAAGGCCTTATAGACACAGGATCAACTCATACGTATATAAACGAAGAAGTATACAGAGTCTGCAAAACGAAAGGAAATCTCGAACAACATGTACACGACGAGTAATAGTAATAGTTTTGGCAAACGGCACGAAAACAACAGTAAGGACAGCCGTACTAGTGAAAATAACAATGAACAACGTTACGTTGTGGCATTGGGTACGCGTACTGCCCATGGCGTCAACCGTCATCATAGGTATGGACGTTTTAAGGAAAATAGGCGTGAAAATTACGTGGCCTGAAGCCCAGGAGGACAAAAGCGACCACCGCGACGAAACGCAGATAGAAATTCCAGACCAAGGGTCAACGCATCCAGACACGTGTAATGCGGACCTCCAGACAGTAACCGACCGCTCAAGGAAACCACCGCAGACTCTGACAGACGCCCGAAAACCACAGTTAGAAAAACAACCGCATAACAAATCCGTACAGTGTGACACCAGCCCCAAGGGGGACATATGTGTTAAAAATAAAATAAAGATAAACCACAACAAACCTATCAACCAAAAATATTACCCAAGAAACCCGGAACAACAGCGAATTAAAAATCAACACGTCTTGGACAGACGCCCGGAAAACATAATAGACAAATCGAGCAACCCTTGTAACCGGATAACAGATGAACCGTCAAGGAAACCGCTATTTACTCCGCGCACGCAAGGCTGGTACGACAAGAAAGTAGACCTAGCGCAAAAGGAGCCAAATACGACACAGGAATACCGCGCGGAAGGAGGAAACTTATACAAAAAGATAATCAATTCAAGATACAACACACAAACAGACCTTGACACAGACTGGAAGTTCTGTGTACCAGAATCCGACAGGCTACAATGAATGCAACAGCATCACGACACACCGAGCGCAGGACAGCTAGAGATGACAAAAACTACTAAGAAAGTAATGCAACGTTACTACTGGCCCGGTATACAACGAGACATAAACACATATGTAAAAAAGTGTAACGCCTGCCAAAAACGTAAAGCAACGCAACAGAAGACGAGCGGAACCAGGCAGGAAAGCAACAAACCCGCATCTTGGCTAAAAGAAAGAGAACAACGTACTTCACAAGACAAGAATCCACTCCAGACACTCCAATGCATCCCAAATTCTAGACAGCCAGTACCTAACATAGTACCCACTCGTACTAATAGATGACTCACGTTATCAAGCGATTGGCGACATAAAAAAAACCGTAGCGCAGGATAAATAAAGCACAATTTAAAACTAAATATTTTAATTAAACCTATACTTACCTAATTCAGTCTTAAAAAAAATTATATATATTTATACACAAAAAAAAACTTATAAGAGGAAACAAAAAAGTTTACGAAATTTAAAAGAAGAGAAAAAATAAATAAATAAAACTAAAACCCATTACCAGAAAATATATTTGAGAAAAAAGAGAGAAAAAAAATTATATACATTAAAACTAAAAAAGAAGTGTAAAATAAAATGGGTTAAAAAAAAAATATATATATAATACTAGATTTCTATTTAGGTTAGTAATTTGACGGTGATTTTTCCCCAGATAAAAATCTCCTAACCAGGGAGGGGTATGTGACATAGCCATGTCACCAGCGCGCCATGTCACCGCAGCGACGCGCCCAGAGCGGAATCCGGCCACAACGACACGACGGCCCCGCGCGAGGCGCAATGGAGGGGAACACCGACCGGAGCTATATAAGCACGCGCAGCGCACAGTCCCATCAGTCGCGGCCGGGGTGACATACGTGCGCCTAGGCCAGGCTCTTCCCTTCCCCCACGGGCTGGAGCGGTCACCGCCTGCCAGTGGTATCCTGACCCGGGCTGGAGCGGCTATCCGCCTGCCAGGGTATTCCCGTCACGGGCCGGAGCGGTCACCGCCCGCCAGTGAATCCCCTACACCCCCATACGCAAGGCCTGTAGCGGACACCGCCGGCCGGCGTAATTCCTGTCCCCGATCTTCCCTATCATTCCCTTACGTCCGTGTTACCTAGGGAACCCGCGTATCGACCCACTACCGTAGAGTCCCCGACCGATCGGGATTAGTTAGTGATAAGAGTAGTTAATAAGTGTTTACAATAAACGGCATAAAGCCCCGTCTATATCAGTGTACTATCCGTGTTTGTATTCACAACCCGTAAGTCCCCTTTCTCCCAAATCTGAGACTAGCTCGGTAAACCTCTCCAGCCCTTCAGGCCGAGAGGATATGTGACTCCTGCTCAGGCAGCACATCACAACTGATTCTACCAAAGAACGAAAAGTACTTTAGCCATAAAAGTGGTAGACGTATCTATTTTTTATACAAAAGCAGATATTGCGCTTGCGCAAACGGAACATCTTGATTGCAAGCGTCTTAACTCGATAATATAATATATCTACTAGAACTCTTGTGGAAGTACTCAAAGAGCTTAGTGAAGGATTAAATGCATTCAAATCAGCGATTTTCCTGGTAAGATTTCTGGTTTAAGGATCTATTTTAATTTAAGGTGCCGTTCGGATTCAGACAACACCAGTTACTGCAGCAGTATTGCAGCGCGACTTTACGACCGACTGCATTGCTGCCGAATAATATATGTCAAAATTCCGGGCAGTAACATCGATTGTGTCATTTGTGGCCCAGTATTTTCACAATGTCATGATTTCCAAGCCTTTTTAAGTCGTGTTATAAAAGGTTAATTTAACCCAACCTCCAGTAAACGAGTTAAGCTCACCATTTCTTTGTATTCTCCATAAATTCCTTCGAGAGTTCCCGCGACTCCACTACCCAAGAATCAAACGTTAAAAATTTCATCCCGCTCTCCGCCATTAAACGTGGAACGAATTTAAATATTAATATCGCGAAACGATCTTTATTTACTTAAAAATCCATTAACTTGGCAAAAATGTCGTTTTATTTAAGTCTTTGTAGGTTCAGGTTTTATATTGGATTCATTTTCTCAAGCGCTTAGACTATTTTTTGTCTTGTATATTTTTATAGTTGAAGATTATAAATTTTTGTATCTCAGCTTTCATGACGAGCAGAAATGTTTAATGTAGAATGTAGAAGGGGGTTTTCTAAAATAAATATTGATAACCCGATTCTCACAGATCCTGGTGTTTTTGGGTTCTTTCAACTCAGAATCACTAGCATATTCAATCCTGATGATAAAAAATCTTGTCCCAAAAATTTGTATGAAAATTGTACATTCCACTACGTCACGTCCGGATGAAAAAATTTCTCACGTGACGTAATGGAATGGAAATTTTGGGACATCTTTTTTTAATGGTAGGATGAAGAATACTACCGATTCTGAGTAGAATGAGCCCAAGAATGTCCAGATTTGAAAGAATTAGGTTTTCGATATTTATTTTAGAAAACGCCCTATTTTAGGTTAATGTCTATGAGATAATACCGTCTTCAAGCTGTCTTGTGTTTTGTAGTTTACTCCACTTGCAGAAGATCGAGCGAGGCTCTTCCTTTCTGTGTCTGAGCGAAGTACGTATACAAATACAAGAAAACCAAAAACTTTATAAGCCGGTCTTCCCCACATTGGTCTTACTTCTAATATTAGATGTCTATAAAGTCTTTGTTGTACAGTCAGCAGCAATAGTTGCTAATCGGGCGAGGTTTTCAAAATAATACTGACGCGACTTTATTGTTAAGATAATAAGAGCGCGTCAAGGTAATTTTGAACACCTCGCCCGCTTAGCAACTATTGCTGCTGACTGTATCAGTAAAAGGTTCAGTTGCGACGCATTTGAGAGGAATATTATTTAACTGCGCTAACTAGCAATTTACATGCTTCAACATCCTTGTATACGACGGGTTTACTCTTGTATTAGTGAGGGGATTAATCGCCGAGATTTCTGAGAGTTAATTTGACAAGATTCATTGTATTAACGAACTTGGTTTGGAACTTGGCTTAGTGTGGTTTGAAAGTTGTCTGGAAGAGATTGCTTTTCAGCGATAAGAGCGCCTATTGTTAACTTCTGCCTTTGCGTGTGATGCTGTTTTCTTTTGTATTGTTTTCTTTTATTGAGGTGTGCGGTGTGCTATAAAGAGTACCTATTTGTATTGTATTGTATTGAATATTGAATAATTTTACGGTTTAGACTCACTTGTTTTAAGTCACTCGCGCGACATGTTTCGGAGAGCCTAGGTCTCCTTTCTCAAGCACTAACAGTGCGAGCAGCGTTCACGACGGCCGTGTATCGCGTTTATTGTATTGGTTTGAAATTGGTTACACATTTTATAACAAGAAAATGTATTTTATAATGGTTGTCCTCACTGACTTAATATAAAAGAAATAGACACACAAAGCAGAACAAAAACGTCAAGAAATGTGGATCCCAATGACGTTTCGCACCATTTGCATTGATGATAAAAACGCTTACGTAAATTTTGAGTCAAGATAAATGTTTCGTACAGAAAAGAGCTTAATGTCGTAAGCATTAAGTGTCAAATTTGCAAACATAAGTACCAACACTGTTAAAAAATTTAGTCCAATGGCACCAAACGTAACGTATTTACGTCAAACAACGTCAAACGAGAATAATGAACGAATGGAGTCACTTTGGCACACTTTAATATGTATTACTGTACAGGAAAACCAATTAAGTAATAAATAAAACAAATTTAATTTAATCGGGAGCTCAAATAAAATTAATTCGTGGTTCAAATTCAAACAAATTAAATTTTTTATTCGTAAGTATACGTCTTTAAATACTAATTTCCTTGAAATAAATTCTACTTATTAAATAACTGTGTATGATCTACATTTACTCATAGCACGGGTACACGGGGACATTTAGGTACTGATTGGATTTTTTTTATAAAGTCTACCTATACTTTATAAAAAAAATCCTGTGGTTTTCACTGTGTTCAGGCAGGTTTAGCATTTACAGTTAGTCGATATAAGCCCTTATTGGTGGTGTATATGTCGGAAACAGGGAAATGGGCCGAACACACAAGTGCCGTTTTGCCTTGTTTAAAACTGCATAATTAAATAGCAGTCCACTTTGCACGTCGCATAGGTTTTCTTGGAAATCTTGAATTTAAACATAATATTATTCCTTATGAATTCCATATACAAATATAAAAAAAATATTGACCTCACATCGACTCATTAGATTTTTGTTCCTTGACATCCCTTCTTTGGTACTAACAAATTAATTTATTCAAAACCATAAAATTACAACCAGATTACATAAATTATGTAATGCTATCCAAAGAACTAACCAAAAGAAATACATTCCATCCTTTTTCCTTGTTTTATCATTGTTATTTTTACATATTTTAACGGCACATTTCGTAATTGTTGACAACTTCACATTTGAGCGTTTCAAACAAGACTAAACGAAAAAGTAATGCATCATCTGTTTTGACATTACTTTTGTGGGGCCATTTTTGGCGGCTGATTGGGTATCCAGTTATTTATACTATATTAATGGTTGTCCTACACTGGCTGTCATATAACATCGAGTGACAGGGACAACATGATAGTGTTTTATTATGTCCTCCCTGTCAGACAATGTCATAAAGCATTTTATAACAGCCTGTGTGGGACCACCATAACAAGTAAAATATTAAACCCAAATTTTCGTATATAATCTGTTTCCTGGATGTTGGTTATAGATGTAGCTTAAAATGGCAACAAAAGCGAACGCCGAAGCTCAGTTTATTCTTGAATATATTTTCGGCTACTTGTCCCATCCCTAGTTACAAACAAGCACTTAACGCCGATATCGAGAATCGCACGTCCACCTTTGACACCAATTTAGCTAACCACTCCTGAGAACGAGAGATTCTGTATACGATACGATAAGTGCGGATAACATAAATATTTCGCTCATTTCTATATCTCGATAGGGGGTCCATATTGGGTCGCATAATAATTGATTGTCATAATGTAATGTTACGCATAAAACTCATTTCGCATAATTGTTATTGTGCTGAAACTATTAACATTTCTGAAAAATTATAAAAGAAACCTAACCTAACCTACCCTGTTCTACACAACCTATGCAAAATATTTTCGAAAATACTTTCTGTTTCAGCTGGAGAAAAATTATGCGAAAAGAGTTTTATGCGTAACATTACATTATGACAATCAATTATTATGCGACGAGATACGACCCCCTCGATAGGTTATGACTTTTCATACGAAAATTAACCTTATGGAGATTGAGACTTACGCCTGAGTGGTCATTTTGTCCATACAAACGTACTCGACTCTTTCTCCGTGGTTTTTGACCCTAAAGTAATGTTTTTTTCGATATGGGTTGCAACGAATATTCGCAAAAACGGCCTAATTTACTAGGCCGCAAAGAGAAGCATGGTATAGTCTGTGCGGAAAGACAAGAGTTGTGAAATATAGGTATCGGACCCAATACATTCCACGACTCATCTCTTTCCAAACAGAATCTATTTAAAACTGACATCAATTAGCTTACAAAGCAAACCAGCTCGACACAGATAATTTCGTTACCATTTACACCTCAAAATTTCGTTACGTTTGGTTAAGTTTTGGAGGAGGAAACAGTCAAGTACGAAACCTCGTTTTTTGAGATTTTTACGCAGGATTTTTCACCTAACCTAGCGTTGTCCTTATCCCACTAAGTTCTTTAGTTTTAGGAGCCGCTTTCGTTAGCAAGATGGATATATTCACCAAAAATATTTAAATCTTAGCTCCCATAATATATAATACAGCATTAAATTAATATTAACGTAAGCGCCAATCATCCAAAGGTCCCGTTTTATATCAAGAATCCATTGTTAAGAAACCTTTTGTATCGCAAACCCTAGTTTCCAGAAATATTTGTAATGGGTCACTGCGCCTTAATAAAAATTTCTCGTACTTTTTTCGTGTTTAGTGAGCTTTAAACTTTCAATATTATTTTAGAGATTCTTTCTTAAATAAATACGGATTTCCATCTTCTGAACCAGATACCTAAATTTTTTTATGATACGAGGAGACAAATCGATTTATGGTAAGCGATCAACATCACCCATGGATACCCGCAACACAAGAGGACTGTAAGTGCGTAGCCGGTATTTGAGATGGGATCTCTTATTGAAGGTTTGAAGGTCATATCGATCCGGAAATACCGCAGGCGACAGTTGATACCTACATACATGTTTAATGTGAGTTTTTTTTATAATCAAGGGTAGGGGACTGGGGAGTAATATTGTACCTATACTTTCTGATTAACCATTGTCTTAAGACAGAAGAACTAGATCGCAGTTATTAATCAAAATCGAATGTTTAATATGATATTTTTACTATTTAGTACCTACCGTTACTATTTTTGACATTGATTGCATAATAACAATTACATTCTAAATCTATTGACCACTAGCTGTCAATACGGAATCCAGTTAAATTTGTGAATAATTTATTACGATCGACGATCGGCTTAAGACTAAGCCTATTACAGGCTTATCTGGAGTATGCTAAGAGACTGTTTAAGCTACAACATAATTATGTAAAACAGTTCAATAAGACACAGTGAAAAGCGTACGAAACTTAAAATAGAATAAACCATTGATTACGCTTGCCTAGTTTTTTTGTAATATAGGAAACAAACAAGCAGGCGAATCCCCTGGTGGTAAGAAACCACCGTCGCCCATGGATATCTGCGAAACCAGAGGGGTTGCAAGTGTAGTGCCAGCCTTTAATATGGGAGGACGCTCTTTTTTTGAAGGTTTGAAGGTCGTTTAGGTCCGAAAATATCACGGGCGCCAGATCATTCCACAGTTTAGCTGTAAACAAAAAAAACAAACGAGAAGTAGGTAACTAACTCCAGAAAATTATTCGGTCAGAAATTCAAGCCAGCCAGGTTAAGCTTTTTCTTCAAGTCAAAATACTGTTCCAAAAACGTTTGTTGTACTAAGCTAGGCAAGTATTTAGGGACTTAAGCCTACACGAAGTTCGTATGTGTTGTTAACCTTTAAATGGCTCAAATACTTTTTAACCCTTCGGGTTACGTAAGATTGACGGACAAGATTATAAGGCTACTGAAAGTACAAAAATATGTGTATTTTACATTTTAGTGCCACATGGTCACATTGAAAATTACTGTCAAGTTTCTACTTAAAATACGCGATTTTTGTGGAAATTGGAGATATAATTGCTGCTGTTCGCTATTCGAATGAAAAGATATCGTCAGATGGAACACATTACTTGAGATAGGTACCTACGTGAAATAAGAAAGAAATTTCGATTGCAATTGGGAAACAAATCAAACTACATATTGATTTAAACCAGTGTTGGGCATTCAAGAATAAAATCATTATTTGTTTAAGAATTTCTAAGAATAAAATCATGTTGATTTTATTCCCGTCAAAATATGTCAAATAAGTTTGGTCGGGAATAATTCAAATGTGAAAAAATTGAATAAGAATAATCTTATTCTTAGTCAAATAAATGTAATCAAGATTTTATATTCTAAATAATATTCCTGGATTAAAAATCTAGTCTGAGTGCCGTTTAGGCGTTACGCATAGATACAGGTAAATAATAGTAGTTTCTTCTCTAATTTATACCTACTTCTATGGAATAAAATCTTACAAATTTAAATTACTGCCACATAGTCTTGGTATCGGTAATAAATCGGTATTAAATTTTAAACTAACACGATTCTCACTCATAATTTTATAATTACCACGGGACTTAATCGCGTAAGACTTACGTTTATTTATGGCCTGACGTTTCAAACGTAACGTTACGCCAGTCCTCGCCAGTCTGCTGTAGTATGTGTGTGGGTGAGGCATACGTAGTACTGCCTGTGACCACGAACGTAACGTCACGTTCGAAACGTTAGGCCATAAATAAACTTAAGTCTTACGCGATTAAGTCCCGTGGTAGTTATAAAAGTATGAAATGAAACTACCTTTATTAAAAAATATTTTTATTTGTATTAACTCACATTAAATTTATGAGTTAAAATGTGTTCAAAACGCGAAAATTTTAAATATTATATTTTTATTTGTTCTTAAATAGCCACACCACTAGGTATTATATTATAAATTAAAAACTGAAATAATGTATATCATGAAGTCTTATAAACGGTTGGTTAAAAAAATGTACCTACCTACAATACCTGACCTAATACACGGCTATTGGATATATATGTAAAATTAGAAACATAATTCATATTTACGAATCCCCCAGTCCACAGCTTAATATCAAAGTGCGAAAAGCTTTCAAAAAACAATGGCTACATTAATTAAAAGGCAAAAGCTGCGCGTGATAAGTGAAGCTTTTAGAGCTTTATCGGGCGCAAATAAAAGCCCAATGTTTATGAGGTAAAGAATAGCTTTGCAAACAAAGCTTAGTGTGGCCAAAGTCTAGTAAATAAAGAATACCTACCTATAGCTGTCATACAACGCCGTGAGAATCGTCAATATTGTAGATGACGTGAAGCAATTCAAAAACATCTAAATTTCAGTCAGAATGAGGGACAGAGGGACTCATACCATTGGATGTCGTGAGCACAGAACATTATTAAAGAGGTTAGAATGGCTATCGCGCGCAGTTAGTATCGGAACCGGTGTCGCCGCTCGTTCCTCTCCACATTTACTAACACTCGCGCAATGGTAGTAAAAACTTGTGTGCCTGGTGAATGGATACGCCTCCTTTTGATGTCTGGCTTCTTAATCTGAAGGTTATAGTGGCGCAAAAAGGCATGTTTACTTCGTTTTCGGTCAGCGCGGGCGAGTAGCATGCGAGCGTTTGCTCAAAACCGGCGGCGACACGTACCCTGCTCGCATCGCCATTCCAACTTGTTCTGTGGTCGTGAGTGTTGTGTGTAGGCAAAGTGACAACCCTAGCGTACAAGTGAATAATCAAGATTAAGTGTGGGTAGTTCGCAAAACCCGCGCAGTGCGCGATGTTGATACAATTCCTCGCCAGTCTACCTGTGACCACGAACGTAACGTCACGTTCGAAACGTCAGGCCATAAATAAACGTAAGTTTTACGCGATTATGTCCCGTGTTAGTTACAAAAGTATGAGTGAAAATCGTGTTAGTTTAAATCAATATTTATAATGTTGTAGATGACATTAAATAAGTATTATTTTGACATTTCACATCCTACTGCTATTTATAATTGGTTTTAAAAATTTATAACGAAATAGGCATCATTATACTAGAGTTAGACCAAGAAAAGTTTGTAGAAATTTTGTCAGCACACGCAGTGTTATCTAATATTTACCTTTAAACGAGTATATATACTTACCTTTAAACGAGTAATTCTTGTTTATTTATTTATTTATATGTATATTTATTTATATATATTTCGGGGATCTCGGAAACCGCTCTAACGATTTCGATGAAATTTGCTATATGGGGGTTTTCGGGGGCGATAAATCTTTTCTTCTTCTGGGAAAACGCGCATTTTTGAGTTTTCTATGTTTTCCGAGAAAAGCTCGGCCTCCCAAATATTGTTATTTATACGTCATAATTTCATAGAAGTTTGACGTTTAAAATAACACCTGCACTGCGTGTGCTGTCAAAATCTATGCAGATTTTTCTTGGTCTAACTCTATAACACTTTTAGTACGACTATTTTAATTTATAGGTTCACATTTTGTCATTCTCAAATAAAACAGTATTAATTTATAGCCGTCTTGATATCAAGTTGCACGATCAAATTAAGAAGTCCCAATTTTCTATGGTTACAGAGACAATGATTAATATTCTTTATTTGAATATTCTAAATAACGAAGATGAATAGCGGAAATGCAGCAATAAAAAACCGGATAATAAAAACGTCGAATTTTTGTCTATTAAATTATTTGATAGTAAAAAAAAAGGTTTAGGTTTTTAGGGTTCCGTACCCAAAACGGTAGCTTATTACTAAGACTACACTGTCTGTCTGTCTGTCTGTCTGTCAGTCTGTCAGTCTGTCAGTCTGTCAGTCTGTCTGTCCGTCAGTCTATCAGTCTGTCTGTCCGTCTGTCTGTCACCATGCTGTATCTCATGAACCGTGATAGACAGTTGAAATTTCTGTTGCCGCTATAACGACAAATAGGTACTAAAAAGTACGGAACCCTCGGTGGGCGAATCCGACTTGCACTTGTCCGGTTTTTTTAAATGAATGTCAAATTAATATTACAAGTATTACAAGCACTTGATGCCGGCGGTCAATTCCACTGAGTGCGAGCAGGACAGCAATATAATTATGCGCGTGCGATAGAAATAGTAAAGCGTGTCAATGTACGTAGTTCTTGGTGCTTAGCATCCTTACTGACATTACGTTTGATTAACAATCACTACTGACAGTGTACACGTATATGGGGCATTATCTATAAAAAGGGGCCTTATTGTCGATGGCGCTTACGCCGCACAGCGTCGCGCGGCATTGTATTTATATCGGAGCATCGTTAATAATGGCGTAAGCGCCATCGACAATAAGGTCCCTTTTCATAGATAACGTCACATGTGTATGTTGCACGTAGAACTGATGGCCGTTGGGGCGGAAAGGTTCTCGAGTGGCGACCATAAGGTGGACCACAGAACAAGTTAGAATGGCGATGCGAGCAGGGTACGTGTCGCCGCCGGTTTTGAGCAAACGCTCGCATGCTACTCGCCCGCGCTGACCGAAAAACAAAGTAAACATGCCTTTTGCGCCACAATAACCTTCAGATGAAGAAGCCAGACATCAAATCTGTCTAAAGGAGGCGTATCCATTCACCACGCACACAAGTTTTTACTACCGTTGCGCGAGTGTTAGTAAATGTGGAGAGGAACGAGCGGCGACACCGGTTCCGATACTAACTGCGCGCGATAGCCATTCTAACCTCTATAATATGTTCTGTGAGGTGGACGATGACCTGACGGTCTAGCATGAGTTGCGTTCTCGCGCGCGACTCCATACTTGAAGTCGCGCAAGATGTATGAAGTCGCGCGCAAGAACACAACTCATGCTAGACCGCCTGGTAAAGGTCGCGGGAGTCCACTGGATGCGGGTGGCCCAAGACCGGTCATTGTGGCACTCTTTGGCGCCTATGACCAGTAGTGGACGTCCTCTGGCTGATATGATGATGATGACTGACAATGTGGAAAAACGGCGAGGCCATTTTTCAAAACGAGTTACATTGGTTTCACCAAACCCTGAGTTTGACATATCGCCGCGTCAGACAAAAAATAATGATGGGCCCGTTTGCGCAACCGTGTAGGTTGTGCCTTCACAATCAGGCGTAGATCACCGCACACTAGATCCCGCACGGCGCGGAATCGAGCTCAACCTATTGGATGCTCGTACAGTCACCATCGGGTAATCGGAGTGGCAAAGGCATTCACGAATACCGGAACAAATTTGGACTCGATTACAAAAGGAAAAAGAGTGTTGTTGTATGTATATTGATTTAAACTAACACGATTCTCACTCATACTTAAGTGTTGAAGTACATATAAGTGTTGTTGTGTTTTGTATTTTGTTGTAAAAAAAATGTCATATTTTGTGGTACTGCTGCGCCCAGTCAACGATTCGGCTCGAAATATGAATAATCAACCGTCAAGTATGATTGAACTTACTCTTTCAAACAACTTAAAAAATAAGGTGAAATAATGAATGTATATTTATGAGCTAAATATACAGAATGGGCCAAAAATAATTTGACAAAAAATTGTTTCAGGAATATTTTTATTGATTACACGTCTGTAACAAATTATAATCATTTAACTGAAACAAAGACGTATTATCACAAACTCAAGAGTTTGTTAAAATTATCAGCAATATGCACTGCAAAAAAACTTTGTAAAGGTACTTTTGGGCCAACCAGTACAGGAGTGATGTGTAATAGGTTCAGTTGTGTTGTATGCCCCATCTAGGGACAATAATCTTTAGTAGGCCATATCAAGCGTGGGTAAGCTAAAACTACTTGTTCGATGTTTTGAACCCCAATGCAATGGAATAAGATACAAAATTGCCTACACATCGTCGAATCTCTTCGTTACTTACGTTTTGTTACTACAAATATATTTCGATATTAATCTGTATTGGAATTTCTAATAAGTTTTGATACTTATGTATATGGATTTAAGTCTAAAATCGTAAATATTTTATGGACTTTTAACCGTTTCGATAAATTTACGATTTCGATTCTAACAGAATCGAAGAAGAGTAATGGTTTTTCTATGCATGATCAAGAAGTAACTGGTATTTGTAAGATTAATGGCGCGTGTACACGGTGCCGCCGCCGCCGCGCCGCCGCCGCGGGTTTCACGCGTCTCGTGTACATACGAAGGTGCGGCGGAGGCGCGGCGGCGGCGCGGCGGCAGGCTTTACGCGTCTCGTGTGCATAGCGCGAAGGTGCGGCGGCGGCGCGACGGCGGCGCGGAGGCGGCACCGTGTACACGCGCCCTTAGTTGTGGGTGGTGGTCTACGGCATTATTAATTGTCATATCACATCACATGTATAGTCAGTTGCTAATCTCATCCATTGTTATACAAATATATTGTTTACCAGTACATATGGTGCTACTTTCTCGAACTAGTGCGGGAAATAACACTTTCCGTGCGTATGTCGAAAGTTTAAAGTGCCATGTACTGTAAAACGTTGAACGATACACGTGCGAATAGTTAATTCGCAACTCGTGTCGATTTAAAACACTCTCTTTGGCCGTTTAATTTATCGCCACTCGTTTCGAATTTCCTCTTTTCCGCACTTGTATCGTAAATAACTATTATTGTGCACTATACAGTTAAAATAACACAGTAAATTAAATACAGTTAGCTAGGTAGCAACAGTACCCATAGTGTAAATTTCATGCGATAGCGTGACGTGACGTACACGTTTGCGTTAAGTCTAATTTTGTATAAGATTTTGAGTTTCCAAAACGTCCCGCTTGGCGCGCTGTTCAAAATCCCATACAAATGAAACAACGCAAACGCGTACCTATTAGTTACCTGCGTCACGTCACGCTATCGATTGAAATTTACTGTAGGGGATATATCGTATAGAGCCATATCAAATAATTATACTATGTATTTTGAATTTGTGACGTTATTTAGGTATCGATCCCATCAGTGTGGCTACCACCAGTTCACCACACTACCGAGAACGTAACTTACTTTCTATGCATATTAGTGCGAGCGAGATGTATAGAAAGTAAATTACGTAGACGTTAGCGTATATATCGGTTTTGACACTGTCTGTGACTCATTATGGTACGGGCACTGGGAAACGGATTTTAGTAACGGTTAACTTAGTTACTAAATTTATAAATTTAATGGCATATGCATTTCATATGCCTTTCATTATGTAGCAGTCACATAAACTACTATAACAGCGAAATAAATTAAAACCTATAAGACTGAAATGAAACACATAACTTTCTATCAAATTCGCCGACCAATTGATGCACAAAGGTTTCAAAGAAAAAACTTAAAAACAGAATCCATTTTTTAAAACTTTGCCGAAAAATAGCGTTTGCTTTTCCACGAATTGCCGGTGGCAGAGATTGGTTATTTAATAGGGTTCTATGATTTCTGGTAAAGAGGTTTCCATTTTGATGGAATACATACCTACAAATAAAAATAAAAGTAGTAGTAGCAGGTAGTTTTACTTAACAATAGACAAAGGATTAGCCGTTCAGGGCCAGCTACAAATCGAACGACTATACATTCAGTATTAAAAGTAGCGACGTAGCCGCGTAGCCAAGATGACAACCGTTCGCTCCGTGGCGAACGATACGGTAGTGTTTCTGTCACTCTTCCATAATAGTGCGACAGTTCGCTATGGAGCGTAAACAATTGGCATGTTGGCTACGCACCCAGAGTACTCTGGACATACCGCGGGTTCATTCCACAGTTTAGCTGTGGAAGGAAGTTTCTGGTGAAACGCACAGTCGAGGACAACAGTTTTATTATCGACTTATATCTATTCTCGCATAATATACTTAATAGTACCTACCTATTTTATTTAAAAATGATCTTGTTTTGTATAAATAAACTTTTTAGTTTTAAACTAGTTTTTAAGACAGTGCTACGCCCTTGCAGGGCGACCATGTACCAAGTGTTTACCTATGTAACACCTATTATAACCATGGTTAGCCGCACATTACGTAACTATATCGAAAATTTAAAGGGCCATATTATGTAGTTACTGTAAAACGTTGTACGATACATGTGCGAATAGGTAATTTGCAACTCGTGTTGATTTACCTGATGGCGACTGTACTCTCGTTAAGTAGCCTCAGTTCAGAGCTAGTCAGAAGTCGTAAAAAGCAAACAAAATGCCCAATCGAAAGTTTCCAAAACATCGGATCTCTTTACACGAATTCAAAAGGCTGTATCAGAGGGCCTACCGCGAACAACGTTCGATGTGTTACCTCCCTGTCACACTTACGTTCGTATTTACAAGTGCGACAAAGAGGCAACACGACGAACGTGGTTCGCGGTAGGCCCTCAGACGGCGGCCCAGTTATGACAACATGTTTACTTCGAGACAGATTTTAGTAGGTAGGTAGCTTTAGTATTTTTCTTATATCATTTTCTCATTTCCGGGCACATTCGTGTGCAAAGTGCCAACCCATCCACTGCAGCTTTGACCTGGTCCGTCCATCTCATTGATGGTTTTGTTCGTGGCCGTGTACCATCCACTATACGTCTCTCGGACGTAGTCGGACTATTACATCACTCAAATAACACATCCATATTACAATAAAATATTTATTTCCAGTTTACGTTACAACGTTAAAGCCAAAGATAAAATAATAAATCCTACAGAGGTCTGAGAACTGCGAGAATTGCTTTATGTTATCAATAATTTTCTACATTAATCTCTTTAACCCTTTAACCGCCAGCGTATGATATATAAGACATTATACATATCCAGCTTATTTCGCCACAGTCTGATAAATAAAACAAAGATCTGATTTGGTTTTTACAACACATTTATAACTCCCGTAACTATGCCAAGCTTACTCTACGTGGTACAATTAATGTCGGTGGCGACACGAGCACGCTCGATCAAAAATTGCTGGCGGTTAAAAGGTTAAACGTGTTTACACAGAAAAATTTAAAGTGTTAAGGCGGTCCCTCTCTGGCGCTATGGGGGGTCGTTGAAAACTTCTCAAAACGGCCACCAGGTGTCTCCCAAGTTCTGAATTAGAACGCGAAAACACTTTTATTGGCGCTTCCGAGTTTTGAAGGACACTTAGAGATAAAATTTGTTAAGTTAAACGATTTTGGATTAAAAAATCCAGAGGAAAGATTTGAGAAGAATATTGTCATATAAAATATTTTCATTGTGAATTTATTTGAGGTAATTAGTATCATAATATCTTAATATAAGGGACTGCTTTGCAGGAAACTGACCTTTTCGAATGCAGCAGTAAATGATGACTCACGCTAGACCGGGCCCGGCCCGGGCCGAGGGGTCCGACGTGTCATTTTCTATGACGGCTGATCGGTGATCACGTGGTGCTTTCCATAGAAAACGAAGCTCCGGCCCAGCCCCGGCCCGGTCTACCGTGAGTCATCCTTTAAAATACTTAGGCCAGAGCACACCAGCTGCGTGTGCTAAAACGTGCAAGTGTGCGTGCGCTAAAATATCGGAGCCGTGCACGCACACGTCACACAAGCGGTGTGCCGTCTCTTTTAGGAACTGTATATTATAGCGCACGTGCACGACTATGCATACGCATTCGGTGTGCACAGCCGTTTAAGGTAAGGTATATATTTAAAATAAGCTTTACTGATTAACAGTTAACAATTCTTGTTCTGTGAAAGTAACATGAATCACGTTTCTCGGATTAAAACGTAAAATCCAGTTCAATGGAAATCTGAACTGAAATAACAAAACATGTACCTACATGTAGGTACCTACCTACGTGGCTTTCCAGGGTCCTTATGCTGCAGTACATAAGGTCCTTTCTCTGATGGACAACCACTTACAGTAGGCGCTCGTTATTCCGGCGCTCGTCAATCCGGCATGCCCAGTAATCCGGCAATCGGTGAATCAAATATTATTTTCATGTCACATTGTTTTGAATTGGTCTTTAAAATCATGTAGGTACCAGGGTACCACAAATACAAAGAAACGGTAAACCAAAGTTTACACAACAGTGTTTGTACAGTTTGTTTAGGCTTTAGCGGGAACAGACGGACAGTCCCCAGCTGCCGCTCCGTTCCTCTTGCGACCGGTTCTCGAAAACAATAAAATAGAAACTATGTCTATTCCACAGGACGCCAATTCGAACCTAAATTTTAATATCTAAATGATATTTTATATCATTTTGTTAAATGCTTAAATAATTAAAGACAATAGACAAAGAGATATTTAAAATAAATTGTAGCTTTATTAGTAATTATTGTTTTTATGTTCTGAAAGAATATTATAATTTTACATTATACCTACATAATTAATTTAAACTTTTTGCATCATTTGTTGTAAATATTGCATTGTTTTTGCATTTTACAGGACAGGAACGTATCTACTGTTTTAGTTAAATATAAGACCTACTATAAATCCGCAAAAGCCATAAATAAATTAATTAATCATTTGCGCGGGCATTTCGTTCGTAATCGTTCATGCGAGCGTTAAATAATAACAAAACGACATCATTTTAATGTCAAAATGTAAGTTCGAATAGGCCTCCGGTTCTTGAATACAATAAAACATAAATATAAATAACGGTAGTTGTAATAATAACCCCCTTATTCATAAAAGTTTACTAAAGTTGACAAGCCGATAATAATCGTTTGTCCCTTTCCGACGTACTGGTATGATGGAAAGGGACAAACGGTTATTATCGGCTTATCAAATTTAGTAAACGTTTAAGGATTAAGTAGTAAGTAAAAAAAAAAGCGGCCAAGTGCGAGTCGGACTCGCCCATGAAGGGTTCCGTATTTAGGCGATTTATGACGTATAAAAAAAACTACTTACTAGATCTCGTTCAAACCAATTTTCGGTGGAAGTTTACATGGTAATGTACATCATATATTTTTTTTAGTTTTATCATTCTCTTATTTTAGAAGTTACAGGGGGGGGACACACATTTTACCACTTTGGAAGTGTCTCTCGCGCAAACTATTCAGTTTAGAAAAAAATGATATTAGGAACCTCAATATCATTTTTGAAGACCTATCCATAGATACCCCACACGTATGGGTTTGATGAAAAAAAAATTTGAGTTTCAGTTCGAAGTATGGGGAACCCCAAAAATTTATTGTTTTTTTTCTATTTTTGTGTGAAAATCTTAATGCGGTTCACAGACTACATCTACTTACCAAGTTTCAACAGTATAGTTCTTATGGTTTCGGAGAAAAGTGGCTGTGACATACGGACGGACAGACAGACGGACAGACGGACAGACAGACAGACAGACAGACAGACAGACAGACAGACATGACGAATCTATAAGGGTTCCGTTTTTTGCCATTTGGCTACGGAACCCTAAAAACAGTTAAATAAATAAATTAAAAATCCCAAGTGGAACACAACAACACATGTGATACAATAAACAGATCATTGTCTTGTCTCGAATCCTGCGCATCTGTTTATGCGCCTTTTTTGTCTCTTTTTTGTCGGTCCTTTCGTTCCGGCGCTAAGTATCACGCTGAGCTTGCCTACATTCCAAAAGGACATAAGTAACGTTTTTTAAGAATCAAAACAGGCTGTTTTGTGTTTATGGCTTTTTTGTTGAAGATTCCTCTTAGAAATTGGTTTATTTTGGTCGCTTTTGAAGATTTCGAGCTATTAACTTTGTTTATTGGGCAATTTGGGCTGTAGTGTTCTTTTTCTAAATATGGAGAGTATTTTAATCTTACTAACTATGCATGTCGTTCTATGTTCAAAGGAAAGATGTTCTTATTTGTGCAAAGTGAGTGGGTGGCGTGTAAAAGAAACCGGCCAAGTGAGAGTCGGACTCGCGCACGGAGCTCGGAGGGTTCCGCACCATCAACAAAAAATAGAGCAAAACAAGCAAAAAAACGGTCACCCATCCAAGTACTGACCCCGCCCGACGTTGCTTAACTTCGGTCAAAAATCACGTTTGTTGTATGGGAGCCCCACTTAAATCTTTATTTTATTCTGTTTAGTATTTTTTGTTATAGCGGCAACAGAAATACACATCATCTGTAAAAATTTCAACTGTCTAGCTATCACGGTTCGTGAGATACAGCCTGGTGACAGACGGACGGACGGACGGACGGACAGCGGAGTCTTAGTAGTAGGGTCCCGTTTTTACCCTTTGGGTACGGAACCCTAAAAAAATACAGTTTTGAATGTGAATCATAAATTTTGCCCACTCGCTATCTTCAGTTGCTTCGTCGAAATATCGGGAGCTCGAAAACAATACAAAAGGTAATCACGGTTCATATTCCGGTCGATATAAGTCTAGTGAAAAAAAACTAGATCTCTGTTTGACAGAAATCCCATCCAGCAAATAAAACAGGCAATCCAAAACAACCCTAATTAGAAAATATCCGATACTACCCCAATTTACATAAATACCAGCAACGCGCTCAATTAAAAAAAATCCTTTTTCAAAGCGAATTCGGACTAACGTTGCAAACAAAGGGGAAGCGATAAATTACAATTTTGTGAGGCCCACGGTGTATATACATATACTTATGTCTATTTAGATGGATTTACCCTGTATGCGGTAATACCATGGCTCGTCGCGGGAGAACTCAGTCCTCGGGAAACCTTAATTTCGTAATATAGGTACTCATTTGTATACTTACTCGTATATAGATAATGTCTGAATTTTCAAAATTACAGTAATATTACCACAAGAAAAACCGGCCAAGTGCGAGTCGGACTCGCGTTCCAAGGGTTCCGTACATTAAGTCCGACTCACGCTTGACTGCACATTTCTAGTAGGTTTACCTGTCATTTATCTCCTCCTTCTTCTTCTTAGTCGGATACTCTTGTCAGAGCAGTCGTGGTCATTGGGGTCGTTGTACGGCTTTTTTCGTTGTTTCCCGCCATCCTTCTCTATTTTCTGCATTCCGCACGCACAGATTTAAAGGTGATCCGGTGAGATTTTTAACTTGGTCGGTCCATCGCATTGAGGGCCGCAATCTGGGTCTTGTGCCACCCACTCTGCCCTGAACAACAAGCCTCTCCATGGCGTCGTCTTCCCTGCGCGTAACATGACCGAAGTAGCTAAGGATGCGAGAGTGAACGATTGCCGAAAGTCTTTGTGTAACCTTGAGCTCCTGGAGAATGGATATATTAGTGCGACGCTGAGTCCACGATATCCGCAGCATCCTTCTCCAGCACCACATTTCCAAAGCATCAATGCGTTTCCGTTCACTCTCTCTTACTGTCCACGTTTCAGCACCGTACAGCAACACTGGAAAGACGAGAGCTCTTACCAGGCGAGTCTTCGTTGCCTTTGTGATGTTACGGTCTCTCCAGATCTTACCGAGTTTCTCCATTGCAGAATTTGCAGACCTAGTAATAGCTATGCGTCGCTTGATTTCATCTTCGGAGCCTCCGCTGTCTGAGACCAATGACCCCAAGTATATGTATGATGATACAACTTCACAGTTTCCAATCGCTTTTGGTTTCTTTACGTTGTTGCGGTTCACGACCATCATCTTGGTTTTCAGTCGGTTAATCTTCAGACCAAATTCGAGACTGACTGTCTCAACGCGACGCAATAGTGCTGCTATAAGATGTTCGCTGGTTGCTATGAGTGTGGTATCGTCAGCGTAGCGCAGATTGGATATATTTTTCCCGCCTATTGGTATACCATCCGTCCAGTCTTCAAGCGCTATCCTCATTATGTGCTCAGTATATATGTTAAATAATAAGGGTGATATTACTTGACCTTGACGAACCCCAGCCGAAGGGTGAAGTGGTTTTGACATTGTATTGTCCACTTTTACTGACGCGGAGTTGTTTTCATAGAGCGCTTTTAGTATGTGAACGAGATGTTTTGGAGCGCCCATTCGTAAGAGAATTTCCCACAGCTGCGGCCATTTAACAGAGTCAAAGGCCTTTTGAAAGTCAACAAAACAGATGTATGTTGGTGTGTTGAACTCTTTAGCTTTCTCCACTATTTGGCGCAGTATGAGAATCTGCTCTCTAGTTCCTTTACCTCTTACAAATACAGCTTGTTCTGGTGCGATTTCTTTGCTCAAATATGCCTTTAGTCTCTCATTTAAGATGTGCAGTAAAATTTTACTGGAATGATTGATTAAAGCGATAAAGCGATAGTTACCGCACTTTTTTGTAGAGCCCTTTTTGTGAAGAGGAACAAAGATCGAATGGTAGGTGGTGGTGGTGGTCATTTATAGGTAAAGACCTATTTTGTGTATTTTTTTCAAAATTTTAGACCGCGTAGTAGTTTCGGAGATAAGGGGGCAGGGAATGGTCATTTTTTGCCTATTTTCTTGAATAACTGCTAAACTATTTATCCTAAAATTATAAAAAAAAATATATTTGAGATTCTTACAATGAGCTCTTTCATTTGACATGTAACACGATATAGTTTGAAAAACTTTATTTTTTAATTTTCTCATTTACCCCCAAAAATGGCCTCCATATTTAAAATTTATTTATTTACGTTACACGTCCATCTTTGGGTCACAAACTTACATATGTGTGCCAAATTTCAACTTAATTTGTCCAGTAGTTTCGGAGAAAATAGGCTGTGACAGACGGACGTCCGTCACAGCCTATTTTCTCCGAAACTAGACAGACGAGTGATTCTATATTAGGGTTCCGTTTTTTCCTTTTGAGGTACGGAACCCTAAAAAATAAGCAAATGCCATTCTGATAAACCTATTCCATACCGCCATATTTATATATCATTTAAACCTTAATAAATGGACTCGCTTTTAAAATATGGCGTAAAATGGACTCGCCCGGATTATCGCAGGGAGGATGAAAATGTAAATTTCAATTATTATTTAACTAGCTGCAGGGTCGGCGTGGATTAGAATAAATTTGGTTTTTGTTGTCATTATAATTTTTTATCAGATACCGTTGTCAAAAACGTTTTAATATTTTTCTCATTTGACGAGAGATTTATATAATCCCGAATACCAGATATTAAGCCTGTAATAAAACAAACATAATAGGTATTTTAAAATTTTGAATGCTGACGTACGAAGAAAAAAACTAGTTCCTGATAAATATTTAGACACATCGTTGAAGTATGACGTAAAAAGTTTTAGAGTAAGTTTTCGCGTAAAACCTAGACATAACAGTATTATTATTAAAAAGTGACTTGCCTTGTCAAGAAATTCGATTCCTACGAATATATTGTCATAGTAGGGTGTCATTCTGAATCCCTAACAACGTTTGTCCTAAAGTCACTTGCCCTAACTGGTTTGTCCTAATGGGCACATGCCATAACGATCAATTGTCATAACGATTATTTTCCATAATGTAAGGTTCTGAAAAATGGTGTTAGGTTTTAGAACTTGCTGCCACAAAAGTGGTTAGGTTAGGTTAGGGTTCAACTGCGACCCTCGCAAAAAAGAAAATATGCATAATAACATTAGGATAAGTATACAATATTAGGATAACCAAAATTAGGGTTTTTAGTGTTAGGGCAACTGATCATTATGACCAACAATATTAGGGAATGCATCGATAGGAAAAAAGACTTTAGGGATTTAGATATAGATCCGTCATAGTATCAACGAGAAATCCGCTAGAGTCTAGGGTATGTTATAGAATTTTAAAATAACACTTGCACAGTCTGTGCTATCAAAATCATTGCCAAAAGCTTGGTCTGACTCTTGGGATCTTATATTATTGTCACTGTGACAGGGTACGATGTGACTTAAAGTCGTAAGAACTACATATTATATATTCTGTCCTTAAAGTGTCTCAAAGGACTGTCTCATTTCAAACATACATAGACAGAGAGAACTATACTATCTTTGTCTTACACGAGTGCTAGCGCCCAAAAGAAAAGGATTAGTATAGTTTGTTCTTATGTATGTATGTGTATGTGTGTTTTTCTTATTTACTGACAAATTGGTTTGACCAACTATAGATATCAAACACCTTGTCTGTAAGTTTGCCTTTCATATGCGCGCCGGCCAATATCATCCGTCGCAAGCACTTGCCATAAGGTACAGTTCGGATTCAGACTGCATTAAATTTGAGGTATCCTGCTGCAGTAATGTAGTCGACTGCAGCAGTGTTGCAGCGCGGCGCGACATTACTGCCAACTGCATTACTGAAAGGGATAAGTTCGCCTTTGTATGTACAAATGATGTGTTTTTTCATGTTTTATGTTTCTTTTCTTTTTTCTTTCCTTTAAAGTGTTTTACTACTACTACTTACTACTACTAATATTTACTGTCACCATAGACTAGGAATCCTCTAGACGGAGTTTAGAGCAATTATTTCATGAAACCGATGCTGCCAAAAATACTGGGGTGCGGGGGACGAGGTGAGCGAGTCCCGTGCCGTGATTGGTCCGTTCAAAGACACGGACGTCATACAAAGACACTTTTACTCGAAAATGGAGTAAAACTACCGTACCTATATTTGAGGCAGCGGGGGTAGCGCTACTATGCTCAGTCTAGAGGATGTCTTGTCTGTGCCTGTCACAAATGTCAAAAACGATGTGGCTTTCCAGATTTTTGGCATTTGCGGCAGTAATGCAGTCGGCAGTAATGTGGCGCTGTAAGTAATATTGCACCAGCATTGCTGCTGTGTAATCTGAATGGTATCTCTGCGGGTCAGATCCGCGTTCCTACAAAAACTTTCATCCAATACCCTTTACAAACTAATAAAGTGAAATAACCTCTTAGTTCAAAGCAACAATCAACTTGAGAATTCTTCTCGGAATTCCTAAGTAAAGGAGATCTACTAAATCTACGTACAAAGTTACGAGTTACGTTAAAGTTTTACCCTTTTTCTTATAAACTAGGTTGACCCGTGAGCATACGAGTAATAAACAATATGACATTTTTTACTGACTTCCACTTAAATCACATTTTTTTTTTCAATAATTTACCTTAATTTATCAACAACTATTCTTGGTTTATTTTCCTATCTTATTTAATATCCTATCAAAATTATACAGTAAACAGCAGAATGCAAAAAATTAAAATACCTAAGGTAAATGTCAACAACGAACAAAATTGATATATTATATTCGTATTTATTTCTGGATAATTAACAATGTAGTACATCTCGCTCGCTTGCCAATGTACGCGAATTTAGAGCCGCCATAAAAGAAAAAATCACCAACTGTCACGATGACACTTCATATATTTTGCGCGCGCCGTAACGCATCTGTCGCATAGTTATTAAAAATTAAGTTTTATCGAGTAATTACTAGTTTTTCCCATGCAGTTATACCTAAAAGGTCTATATACAGTGCAATGTGTACATGGAAAATGAAATTTGTAAATATCGCAACGTAAGTACCACGGACTGTGGTAAGTACATTGTACAGCCTTGTACATCTTTACGGACAGCATTTGTCAGCTAGTAAACAAAAGTAGTTTTCATTTTCTAAATTCTTGCAGCTAGAAGGTGCTAAGAGTGCTCCCGTGGGGAAACTTGGACTTCTGATACAAGTCATGTACTTAACCTCACTTTATTATAGAGTACCTATACAAAGTTTTTATACATTCTCGTGTGACGAGTTTGTCTATGTCCGTGGGACATTGTTCGAGGTGTTGGCTTAAAGATATTTACATACTTAACCTCACTTTATTATAGAGTACCTATACAAAGTTTTTATACATTCTCGTGTGACGAGCTTGTCTATGTCCGTGGGACATTGTTGGAGGTGTTGACTTAAAGATATTCACATATCGCGTAGCGACATTTTGTGCTTCGTTCTATAGAGAACATAGACTTAGGTCCGTGGGACATTGTTTGAAATGTTGGCTTGAAAATATCCACATGTTGCGTGGCAACATTGTGCTTTGTTCGTGGAACGAAGTTCAGATCTTTTTCAACTCACTTTGACTATAATATAATGCTTATTGCATAGCAAGGAGCCCTTCGTCCGTGGGACGAGCACGAGTATCACTATTCAATAATAAAATGGATTAAATGTGAAGAAACACCTCATCCGTGGGATGATAATTTGTGAATGGGAAAAGTTTTTTTTATTTCAATAATATAAATACGTACATACAAAACTTAAGAACTAAAACCTGTTCTGAGCCATGCCGGGTCCAAAGGCCCCAATCACACTTGCAGCGTTACATTTGTGAATTGTTTTGTATTACCTAATAATTTCTTATAATGACATTAGCACTTGAAATTCAGTGCATGAATTTCGTCACACTCATGGATGTGATCCGGTATCATTTACAAGCATATTCTGATATAGATGATATTCTGTCATTAGCAAGCCCGCTAGCGGCATTAAACAAATTGTATGCTAATTAAGCATCTACTTACTGTTTACAAATAATAACAATATTCTGGATGCTGTTGGAATAATGCCTCTGGATTAATGTATATGCTAAGCATTTATAATATATGCTGAACCCTTTTAAGGCTTAAGAATGGCCTACCATTTTTATTATTTCTTTGCTAATCAAAACTTCTGTAACCTGCACTAATATAATAAAATAAATAAGTGCCGTGGCAGTGTTCAGCACACACATACTAGTGTACAAAAGAATGCTATTTAACAGCCTTTATAAGGACTAGATCCAAACCACTGCCTTATTGTGAAGGTCATATCCTGGGGTTAATGGCTTATACTTTTTTCACTCTTACAAGTTTACTATAGCTTGAGCGTGTTTCATAATAATATATCATATTGTGTGAATATGGATAACTTGTTCCCTTTTCAGGCAGTTTGGTAAATTGCCATACAAGTTTACTAAAAAATTCTAATATCATAACATCATAACATAACCCTTCAAGGGCTACTAATTTATTTTAGCCGAAATGTCACAATTATAGTGTGAACAAAATTATGAAATGTCCCCGGATAGCTCAGTCAGTTGAGCATGGGAATTTTAAGTTCTTGAAGCCCAATTGCCTTCGGTGAAAATGTTCAAAAGATATATAAAGATATTATATACTGAATTAAGTGAGTTTATTATTACTTTCAAATGTAAGATAATGAGAAGTATGTTGTATAAAATACAAGACTGTAGGTGAACAAGGATACAATACCGAAACTATACCTACATATGAAATCTTAATCAGTCAGCCATTGGATGGATATTTAATATCAATTAAATTATAGCCCAACGCTTCAAACTCATTTATTTATCAAACTTTCAGACCTTTATAAGCCAGTGGTAACATTTATTTATTTTTTGGAACCCTTTTACAAAATGATAGGGTTCAGTTTAGCACAAGTTTATGCCCATTAAATGGCAGACTTGAATACATTTGTGATAAGAAAGAGAAATGGTTAGGTTGGTATGTAATATAATATAAGTAGGTAGGTAGGTAGATAATTAGTTAGGTTTATAGGTAAGTATGTAATAGCTATATTACATTTCCCAACTTTTGAACAGTAGTGTAGTAACAAATCTCTATAGCAGAATCCTTGACTTTTTAAAACAGTAACGGGCTTAGCCAAATTAAGCCCAGAACATAAAATGAAGATAATATAATTACTTACGTATTTATTTATATTTGTGTTAGAATGTTTGATACCTCTTGGTACTGTAAATTTACTTTGAACGGTTGGGGGGCTAATGATAATGGGTCAGGTCCATCGGAGACAATTATCAATAGTAGAGCTGAAATGAAAGAAGGATTGGATTCCGAAAGTAAAATTATGGTTTATGCCCATTTTATGCCATAATGAGCAATAGATATTTTTCTTTTATCTCTAATGATCTAATTAATCAATTATAAATGTATAAATAATCAGTAGTGAATTGAAACAATTTCAAAAGTATAATAAAATGTACAACGGATCATTTTGTTGCATTTATATGCTTTTCTTTATACTCTCTGTACGAATATGATCAGAAAGATCCAACAGAAAGTGGATAGATAGTTACACCTCTCAGCAGTCTTACGACTGTTCAAGCTGATCTATGAAGATATTTTTGGGCACTTAACAGAGCATTATAGACAAACTGTCGATCCATAATAACTCATGACTATGTTATATAAATAGTCATTTTCTGTTTTTCTTAGTACCTATTTAGAATTCTCGAGGTGTATGCATATGTACAACATACGAAGTACGAACATATGTCACTTACAAGTGATTTGCGGTTTTTATTATGGGATAATACACGAAACGTCACAGACCGATCCACATACATATGTGTGGTTTTATAATTCACACAGTCCCTAAATAAATGTTTTACATTATTTTACCTAATTACATGTTGTTTTGGTTTAAACTGCTTATTTTCTTAGATTCTGTAGTGGTGAGAAATACTAGAACAAATAATTGAAAGAATGTTACCCAACAGGATCATCTTTTTATATAAGTACCTGTAGATATTTATAATAAGTACTTAAATAAAATATTCCCTATGCCCATGTCCAGCAGTGGACGTCCTCTGGCTGATAGGATGATGATGATGAGGAAATAAATTATTAAAATATAATACAAAGTGAAACTTGTTGTAGCTAGGAAAGCAATTTATCGTATTTTAAGTGTAGGCTATATAATTGGTAATACCCCGTTTAGCATAATTAGCAAGTAAGCAAGTGAATACTTACTTAGCTTAGTTAAGTACTTAACAATATTTTAAATAAGGGTACTTAATCCCTTCTAACGTAAACTATCTGGTGTTAAGTCACCATGTAGTAACAAATTTACTATATTTAGTTTAAACAGCTCCAAACATGTCTCAAGATTCTCCAAACGGGGAAAGAAGAGTTTATTCGGATTAGAATATGGACATGCAATCAATTACGCTTAATTGCATGCATGAGAAGCAATGCGAGTATATTTAAGGGTGTATGACACGAATAATAAATCAACTTGAGAATTTGAAACTAAGATTACAGGGGTAGTTACTTCATGTTTCAACAAATAGCTAGTACATTTATTTTTATGTTTACTTAGAATAGCAAAACTCTTTGAAGACCTTAGCTAAGAAAAATTAATAGTGTCAAGATTTTACTTACTGGGTGATGCCCAGAACCTATGACTATTGACACAATTTTAATAAAATGAAATTATGTATTTATTGGAATAAACGAATACAATATAAGAGAAAAATATGGCATCATAATGTCTTAAAACCTTGTCTTACGTATCTTAGACAAGTAACAAGAAAGTACAAGGTATTTTAGTAGCCATTCACATGTCTTCTTTCTTTTATGGAGGCTTTATATTTATATATCATACATTACTTAGATGCTATTTAGTACTAAAAGAGGGGGTAATAATATTTCTATATTTTCTTTACATATGACAATTATCATGTCTCACATTGGATAAGGTAAAGATCATAAGGGCAGGTCTCACCAGTGAATTTAATGTTTTAATATAATGGAGGGATGCTTCAGATAACTAGTCTGCTACTTTTGTTAGATACTTATTTATTAGATATATTTACATGTTCAAAATTTTGTATACAGTAAATCTTTGATTCTCAAAGTATTTACCTATTAAAATAGCAGACTCTAATTTTATTGTTGATAATTCCCATGTCATAGGAAGGAGAATTTTTATTTTAACATTGATCTACTTTAAGATGTCTCATAGCAACTTATGTTTAGTTTACCTTTGATGATATATAGAGATAGGTATCCATTATAGATATATAGATATATAGATATATATGTATATTCTTACCAAAAAGACAAGTGCTTGTTTTTGGGTAGATTTTTGAGATATTTGGTTTTTACAAATTATTTAATTCTCTTCTCTAAACATCTACATTGTTAATTATCCAGAAATAAATACGAATATAATTATAGGATTAAACGAACTTACCTGAAGTGAAGTTCAATCCTGATTATATGAAGTATTTATTTCTGGATAAGGGATATCCCCACCCTCCTCGAGTAACCATGGATCCATGGTTACTTCCCAATTAGTGTATGAATACTCTAAACTATATGAAGTGTCATCGTGACAGTTGGTGATTTTTTCTTTTATGGCGGCTCTAAATTCGCGTACATTGGCAAGCGAGCGAGATGTACTACATTGTTAATTATCCAGAAATAAATACTTCATATAATCAGGATTGAACTTCACTTCAGGTAAGTTCGTTTAATCCTATAATTCATCGACAAATCAGTGATTGCTTTTAGTTTCAGCAATCAAAATTAAATAGGTATTTTTCCTAAAATTTAAAATCAAAGAAATATACGCTCGTGGACAGAATAGCCCCTATGACGGAATTAGCCACATTGACCTTATAGCACGATCCGCCACGTTACTGGATCATTCCTAAGTCCGAAAGTAAGTTACGTAGTCGTTAGCGAATATGTCAGTTTGACACTGTTATGGCAGTTATGTTCGAAATAAATCATGATAAGTTATGGCAGTTGTGGTAAGGCTTCTTGACATAATATAGTTGGTCAAACCAATTTGTCAGTCAGTAAGAACCAGGAAAACTATAGGTACTCATCCTTTTATTTTGTGTGCTAGTACTAGTAGTACTAGTGTAAGACAAAGATAGTATGATTCTCTCTGTCTATGTTTGAAATGAGACAGTCCTTTGATAAACTATATCTGCCCAACTTTCAAACATTCAACACGAGTAATATTTCACGCCATGACACTTTGACTGTTCATCGGTGGACCTTATGCCTATTGTAATAATTAAGGTTTACGAACTGTTAGTTAACAGTGTAGGCGATGATACATGCTGAAAGTGAAATAGTATTTTATGCAACCGTTGTTTAAGAGAGGTCAAAAAAGGCGAGTGGCGTGAGTAACAATTTGAGGCGAAGCCGAAAATTGTTAATAAAGACGCCACGAGTATTTTTTGACTCAGTTAAACAACGTTGCATACAATACTTTTTCTACGACCAAGCACTTAATTTGAAATAAAATTGTAAATGTAACAAAGATTTTTCATTTAATAAGTAGCAATGAATGGAGGGTATGGGCGGGAAAAGAATGAATGAAATAAATAAAAAAAGCGGCCAAGTGCGAGTCGGACTCGCCCATGAAGGGTTCCGTATTTAGGCGATTTATGACGTATAAAAAAAAAACTACTTACTAGATCTCGTTCAAACCAATTTTCGGTGGAAGTTTACATGGTAATCTACATCATATATTTTTTTTAGTTTTATCATTCTCTTATTTTAGAAGTTACAGGGGGGGGGACACACATTTTACCACTTTGGAAGTGTCTCTCGCGCAAACTATTCAGTTTAGAAAAAAATGATATTAGAAACCTCAATATCATTTTTGAAGACCTATCCATAGATACCCCACACGTATGGGTTTGATGAAAAAAAAATTTTTGAGTTTCAGTTCGAAGTATGGGGAACCCCAAAAATTTATTGTTTTTTTTTCTATTTTTGTGTGAAAATCTTAATGCGGTTCACAGAATACATCTACTTACCAAGTTTCAACAGTATAGTTCTTATAGTTTCGGAGAAAAGTGGCTGTGACATACGGACGGACAGACAGACGGACAGACAGACAGACAGACAGAAAGACAGACAGACATGACGAATCTATAAGGGTTCCGTTTTTTGCCATTTGGCTACGGAACCCTAAAAACATGTCTATCGTTCACTCATCTGTCAGAGATGACAATTAAAATTAGGTTGGCAACAATGTATTTCATACAATATTTTAAAGTGGTGATTACACGAAGTATCGTAAAAGTGCCAAAAAGATACTGCGTGTATGCACAAATACTTTTTTGGGTAATAGACTAAAGACTTGTCTTGACAACTATAAGATAGGGATTTAAAGGTGGGTGCACGACCCTGTAAATGACAAATAAAAGTACGGGACTAGAAAAACACATAAACCTTAGAATCGTTCGGAAAGAGAAGAGTCGTGTAATGTATTGGGCCCCATACATTCCACGACTCTTCTCTTTCCGCACAGACTCTATTAGTTAAACTTTGTTTTATTAATTGCATTTCAATTAATTGTGTTTGTGTGTGGCTTGTCTACTTGCCTTGTTTAATGTATGAATTTAAATACAGAGATATTGTAAAACAATACAGAGATTTAGTCGTATTGTAGGTATATATATTTTTTTATTCAATGATACGAACTTTTATATTTTACCTACTGTACTTTTCTTTCAACATGTAACTAATATTCATCGAGACAATTAAGTATAACAAACCCAACCACAATTAGGTTGAGTTGTGTTATCACATTGTTCCTATGTACACATCCTGTCTCCATCATCAGATCAGCTCGATGGTACCATAATATTGCATTGTCACCCAATTTACATGTGTACCTATGTGAAGTTTCAGTTCCATCAAATAATGGGAAGTGGGTCTAATTTAGCTTGCAAGATTTGACCCAAACATACCTACAAACAAACATTACACGTTAGATAAAAGCTTGTAAAAAGCTACAAAGAACATCAACAAATTCCTTGTAAGACGCTACATGACCCCAAAGTATAACCCCGTATTTGACGAAAGAACAGATAAGTGCAGAACATTTGCAGTATCTCCGTGCCTTTAGCGCTATTGGCTACATTTACCGCTCAAGCGAAGCCTTATCTTTCGGATAAAGCGTATCGGCGCATTTGAACGTCGTTTGCATGGAAGTCTAGGATTCTGAATGAAATAGATGCACTTTTAGGAATATAGTCGGTGAATACGAATAGCTGCTTAATGTAGCTTTGGGGGAGAAAAAATGGACCATGGTTCTTTATGAAATAATTTAGTGACTCCAATGTATACGTAAGAGACGTGTTTTAATGCATTTACCTTTACACATGCTTTAATTTTTTTTTTCATACTTGCGGCGCAATAAGCGTGCTATTTCACGCTGCTTTTTTTTGAGCAGGAGGTAAAAGTCAATTTTACTACTACGGGAGTTTTAGCTTTTTAATTACATCACTATATCATACGAACCAAGTATATACTTGTTTCATGTCAAGGTATTATACAGTTTTACTTTTAAAATACTGACGGTTAAGTATAAATTTATTTAACCTGACAAAAAATTTATGTCACCGTATTTAATAATTATTTCGCTTAAATTTAGTGTTTTCTACGCAAGTGTGATGAAAAACATCGTGTGTAACTCCGGGGGTAAGAATATTGCAAACTCGAGTCTTCAATTCATAGACAAATCATAGAATAGTACAATGTATTGTACATTGTTGATTGTTGTTGTTTGAATGTGACTCTCCAATGAATATGGTCGTTCGCAGGCAAACGACTCAAAATTAGTGAAGTTATGTCTTTTCGTTGGAAGCTCGCTCATGATCATTATATACCTTAATATCATTGCAATAAAGTTTAAAGTTAACAGTCCGTTAACTGTGTCAGAGTTTGATGCAGCACGGCAAAGTTTACGTTATATAATTATTCAAGTACAACGGCAAGCGGTTTTCCGTGCGGTTTTCAAACAGAGGGTTGGTCTCAGAAGGCATATAACGTTGCAAAGACAAGATTAAACGTGCACCTCTGCTCTGTTAGGCAACTAACGGCCCGATACGAACTTTAAGGATTTCGTTGAGTGTTCCATTTTCGAAAACTTTTGGCTGTGGCGGCGATTCCAGTATTCGTTGCGGATGGCCGCCTATCGTGTCATACGCCACACGTTAAAAACATTGATGACACGCCTGTCGTGCCATACGCATCGAAACGGTTAAGATTGTGACGTTTAGCGTCGCAGTTAGGGTTGGAAAGAGGTAGGAAGGAAATGAAAGTTGGAAAGAGGTAGGAAGGAAATGAAAGTTTAATTTAGAAAAGTTAATTAATATTAGGTATTTAGAATTACAATAAGTTAGCTAGGGCCGTGAGTCCTTATAACTGAGCCGGCAAGAATGAAATAATGAAACAAGTCTGTCAATAGGAGGCACTTTCCTGGGACTCTACTTCGCAGGCGGGCAGTTGTAGATGGCTCCGCTGAACAAAGCAGGCATCGCAGTCGCAGGTCCAGAGTTTTCTAAGAAGGCTCCGCACTGTGGTCCAGGATCCTCAGCTCGGAATGGAAACCTTCCAGATTGTGGAGCATACGCATAGCGCAACCCGGGGTAGTGCAGGCTAGTGGGTTTTCAGAGTGAACCCCAGACTTGATCCCTAGCAATATTGGTCTTATTAGAGTATGCACACAACGGTGACTGCGTCATCCGGCCCGCAAGGAAAGAAATATCAGGAAAGTTAACCTTTTAGCATTTCTTTAGTGTTCACGGATGAAGCAGTCAGAAAAGAACAGATTAGTAACAGCATAAAAGAATACAACGTAACAATATTCCCATAAGAAACTTAGATTAGAGATTCACAACACTTACCCGATCCGGGGAAATGTACACAACATAATAAAAGCTTGTGAACACAACAACTTGTGATCTAAAGGTATTCAATCAAGTTTAGTATTTTACATTTAATATATATCAAAGAAAATTTGCGAAAATACGAGAGCAACCTTCACCATATTTTTCATGTGACAGATTCACAGATTCCTGAAGGAATTTTTAAAATGTAATGTTTTTTTTGCAACCGGCCAGCACAAAACGCTTAGCGCAAACGAGGTTTTATAGCAAACCGTTACATACCCCCCTTTTTAGGTTAGGATTTTTGCTAAGAAAATCCGCTGCTAAGTCTATTTTACTTAATAGAAATACAAGTTATCAATCAGGCTTCACACACAAAATACCTCTTCATACTTACAACACGCAGACAAACAAGCAATAAACACTATAGAACAGTGTTTTTGCGTCCATACAGACTGAGTATTTTACTTAAGCTAGAATAAAATACTCTCATATAACTATTAATAGATGTTGATTAGTCTAACTCTAAACCTCAGTATTCAAGTTGTTCCGCATACTATTCTTTTTTATAAAACTTTGTAGAAGTCTTATATCCTAATATAATAGGCAAACAGCTCATTAACCGGTAGGGGATAATGGCAAATTAATTTTTCGAACTTTGTAGAAGTTCATTAACCGGTAGGGGTTAATAAAAAATTAATTTGTACCTAATAAGTCATTAGAAAATTCAAAGAATATGATAGCGGTTTAGTTAGTAAGTACGAGTTTCATGAGGGTAGTTTTACAGAATTAGATTATAGACGTAGAGATAGCAACAAGGGAAGAAATTAATTTTAGCACTTTAAGGATGACAACATAGTCTGAGACTTAGAAAGCCTATCCTTGACACCATTTAGATCAATTGCAGGCTCTAAGTGAGATTCTAAAATATCCTCAGGTGGTATGTTTAATTTTACAATCTGGCTTCGGAGATCCTGTACTAAGCCAGCTGATCCACCTCTGAGAACGACCTCGTATTCAAGCTCAGCTTTTTGTAGAGACAAAAATTTAATAGGGTGAGCCATGATTAAGTCACACGAATAGGGTAGGTGTTGTGATTACACAGTAGGTTGAAATACAGTTTTAGTTTCTTAGTATGTGGTTTTAAAACTCACTTAGTTAGTTAGTTAGTTAGAAGCTACATTAGTAAGGTAAAGGCTATGGAAATTACCATTTCCTTGACAATAATTAACAAAAATAGAAAACCACGTACCAAGGAACTGCTCTAATCAAACTTAAACTAAATATGACAGTACAAAAATGACTTAAAAATTAGAATGACAAATGAAGCTACCTACATCAGTGAAAACCAAAAAAAATGCTAAAGACCTGTTTCGGTAGTGCTCAGCTCAGTTAAACCTAGTATGGGCGCCAATGTGACGTTTAGCGTCGCATTTAGGGTTAGAAAGAGGTAGGAAGGAAATGAAAGTTGGAAAGAGGTAGGAAGGAAATGAAAGTTTAATTTAGAAAAGTTAATTAATATTAGGTATTTAGAATTACAATAAGTTAGCTAGGGCCGTGAGTCCTTATAACTGAGCCGGCAAGAATGAAATAATGAAACAAGTCTGTCAATAGGAGGCACTTTCCTGGGACTCTACTTCGCAGGCGGGCAGTTGTAGATGGCTCCGCTGAACAAAGCAGGCATCGCAGTCGCAGGTCCAGAGTTTTCTAAGAAGGCTCCGCACTGTGGTCCAGGATCCTCAGCTCGGAATGGAAACCTTCCAGATTGTGGAGCATACGCATAGCGCAACCCGGGGTAGTGCAGGCTAGTGGGTTTTCAGAGTGAACCCCAGACTTGATCCCTAGCAATATTGGTCTTATTAGAGTATGCACACAACGGTGACTGCGTCATCCGGCCCGCAAGGAAAGAAATATCAGGAAAGTTAACCTTTTAGCATTTCTTTAGTGTTCACGGATGAAGCAGTCAGAAAAGAACAGATTAGTAACAGCATAAAAGAATACAACGTAACAATATTCCCATAAGAAACTTAGATTAGAGATTCACAACACTTACCCGATCCGGGGAAATGTACACAACATAATAAAAGCTTGTGAACACAACAACTTGTGATCTAAAGGTATTCAATCAAGTTTAGTATTTTACATTTAATATATATCAAAGAAAATTTGCGAAAATACGAGAGCAACCTTCACCATATTTTTCATGTGACAGATTCACAGATTCCTGAAGGAATTTTTAAAATGTAATGTTTTTTTTGCAACCGGCCAGCACAAAACGCTTAGCGCAAACGAGGTTTTATAGCAAACCGTTACAAGATACCTACGTCAAAAAATTGCGTAAGATAAGATATGGATCGGATATGCCAGTGTCAAAAGTGACGTTTTTGTTTGAAGAAACGTCACTTTTGAGATTGACATATCCGATCCATGTCGTATCTTTAGCAATTTTTTTACGTACCTATCTTAAAGTTCGAATCAGGCCGTAGAGCATACAGCATGTAAGTATTTTTGATACGAATATATTGTAATGTAATATTTTTCATATATTTTACAAAATATTACGACTATATATGACTTATATTTTTACTTATTTGTAGTGTAATTCAGCTCGCAATGTATTAAAATATTAATTTGTTATTTAAAACGTCGCATTAACTACTAGTTTAGGATAAATTCTTGTAAAATCGAAATCTCGCTGCAATACCTACTGGTGTAAAAATGCAGCCGACTGCATTGCTGGCCGTATTTTTGACATTGAAGTATGTTGATGTTTTCCTTATCCAAACGGTACCTTTAGCAAGTTATTCCGTCATCTATTCAGATATGATATTATGCACATATCTCATAATTCATCCCTTTTTCATTTAATTGAAATCTGCGCAGTATGTTTTTTTTCCTCCATACCTAATACTTCACTGTCACCTACTTATTTTGTAGAATAAAGTGTTTATCATTTACCTATTTGCACTAAAACAGTTGTATCAGTAATAAAACGCTTCCAAAAAAAAACCCACACTTTAATCAAAAAGTAAAATCCCCAACAATTATTTAAAAAATTGGCAGCCACACATAAAAACAGCAATACCACGGCAATACTCATAAAACTACGCAATCAGCCTGTTTTCAGTATACAAATATTTCAACCGGCCAAAAAGTATTGTGCGGAGCGCGAAGATTTACAATGACCAAATATGCCGGCTCTTAAAGTACCGTTGTTAGTGTTGCGCCGTTCCCGGATTATTTCCCAGGCAGGGATATTTCTGGTAACATTCTCGAAAACATTACTGAGTTAAGGAAATATTAGAAAGCAATTTTGCAGTTCACTGTACACACACTTGTGTGTTTTACACTTGACTACAAGTATTTAGTGTGTGTGTCAAAGTAGTTTAAGCGATAAACTCCCTTTTTAGTATAAACATGAGTTTAAAGATCGTGTAAGTTTAAATCAATGTAAAATAAAGCTCTGCTAAACTGTGGAATGAACTGTCGCCTGCGGTATTTATGCACCGATCAGACCTTGCTCAATTGGCTTCCGTAGCTCAATTGGTTAAGAGCAACACACGGATTGTGGAGGATGCGGGTTTAAGGCCTGCCGGAAGCGTAACTTTTCCATTTTTTTCCTTTAATATAAAATTTGAAATATTCCCTAGTTATGGGAAAATTTAAGAACCGAAAATACTCTTCATCACATTACTATAACGTTGGCAGTGCGCCGCAGAGCCGCGAACAGCGGGTTTATCCCAGTACGGATTGGATCTACCGAAAAATACGGTATTGAAAGACAGAGATTTCATACGTGAACGTAATACGAAAAACAGTTAATACTTCACGGGCTTAATCACCCAAGATAGTAGATTGTACAACAAGAGCATAAAGTAAGCTATTTTATGCCAGCCAATTTATAGCCGATATAGGTCGAAGATAAAATTGACATTTATGCCCGAGTTTTTCACTTCTATTGCGAGGAAAATATAGAAATATCAAATATTTAAGTACTTATGGTTATTTTATCGTATGTTTTAAGCCTTTGCCCTCAGTGGGCCGTATATAGGCTAAATTATTTATTATTCAAGTTACTCTTATATGTAGTAGTAGTGAACTATTCAAATACCTAACTATATCTCCGTTTAAATTACCAGTAGGTATTTATTTAAAGTTTATTGAAGGTTTATTTAAAGCCTGACCAGAAAGATATGATCACGCGCCATGTTGCGGAATTTCACTGGAACTAATATTTTCATACGATTTTATACTGAATTGTCACCCTATCCATGACAATAAACGCCCTCTTGACACAATAATCATAATTATTACTGGCCAGGCTTTACTTTTAGTGCAACAGAATTTAATAAATAAAATCGATAATCGAAATTATAACGTAAGGTTCGCAGACAAATAAAAAATAATTATCTACTTGGCTAAGATATTCGAAATATGCCCATTTCTGCTAAATATATTAAATGATATTTACTTGTATACAATTTAAATATGAATTGCAATTTTCATTCAGCTCAGTCAGCATCAATAAGTAACCACATATGCGAAATGCACATAAAATCCCTGACCATTAAACGGTTGTTCAATAATAACTATATTTGCCGAATAACATTTATGGCCGGCAACCATTGCACTGAGCCGCCAATTACATTGCCGGCCTAGTGAGAAATGAGCCGTTTTGTATGCATGTTGCTGTGGTGTTCGGTCGTTTTTAACTGGACTGTAAGATTTAACGGCGTTGCGGTTTGCTCTTAACTGTTGATTTGTACTATTACTTTTGTTCACATTTATTCAGATTTAAGAGCTGTTTGTAGCAAAATATCAGTGATGTTGATATCATATGTGATAATTATGAAGTTATTGTCCGGTTGTATTTATTTTTAGTCGGTCAAAGCAAATTTTTTAAGGTTTCAAGCTTTTTTTATGGGCTAAAGCTGAAAAAAATTGAGACAGAAGCTGACATTGTTAAGATAAGCATAAATGTATGCTTCTCTCCTCACAATATTAGCCAAAACAATTTTTTGATTCTGACTACAACATAAAACTTTTTTTATATTTTCCGCACTGACTACACTTCGCCCATGTTATTGTTTTTACCCACATGTTGTAAAAACGTGGTTATATTTTTTCATCTTTACCTACTCCCGTTAAAATATTTGTAGGATTCCTGGATATATTTTCTGTAAATATCTTATTACAACGACATTAAAAGAAATCAGGCCATTATAATTTAATGTTTTGCGTAATCGAATCTTTATAATGGCCTACAAGGCGAAGCCAACGGAGGAGAAGTGGCTTAAGAGGATTAAAATAAGCACCGAAATATGTTCTCACGAGTAATAAACAAATATAATCAATAACAATACCCATAACACGTCATACATAACGCGTTTAATGTCCATAAACGTCATACTGCCGTATTCGAACTTCAAGATATTCACAAGAGACGACACGTACTAGATCCATTCTAGATACGTTATAGTTTAGATTTCAACTAGTTCTCTTTTACAGCGCAATTCGGGCAACCAATGTCACTTTTACTATAGATCGTGTTAGATATCTATTAGATGTGAATTAGATCTCCAAGTAATATCTTGTGGATGTCTATTACAAAATCCGAATCGGGCCCATAATCTTTTAGCCATTCGTCGTAAACAGAACGCATTATAAACACATATGGTTCGTTGAAATTTATAACGGGTTTTATTATCACTCAAATTTCCTTTCGGATACGCGAGGGAATGATATTATGAGGAGTTGGAGGTTGTACATTATCTTCAAGATGGCTTTTGGTGTGAGGGATAAGATGAAAGAGGATTTTGTTTATCCCCTGTAGAATACCTTTCTTAGTCACTGTGTAATGGACATAGTGTACCAAGATTGCGATGATGAAGGCAATTTTCAACCGTCGTAGAGATCCTTAGATAAAATACCTATTTGTCTAGCAGTATTTGAGGTAGGTAATACGATATTAAAGTTTGCTCCACAGCTGGTTTCAATGAGCAAATATAGCGACTTAATGTTTGGCCTTTGGAGTTTTGAACAGAATTGGTTCTGCCAGAATAAAGCGTTCGTCTTTATCGATTAAAAGAAGTGTCAATAAGTGAGGTTTGCTCCACTATTTGACACTTGTTATGTTAATCATAATATTCCGTTTAGACGTAGATAGAACTTATGTTACTCGTGTCTCTTTCTTCCATACAAAGCGTTGCTGCAGTGTTGTTCCTGATACGGTAATTGTCGTAAAACGCGGCCAATTTTTTGTGAAATGGCAGTATTCTTATGATTTTCTCCTTTAATCACTGTACACGGCAACCTCAAAATTCGACAGCAAAACTTCCATGGTCATGAAAAAAAAAAACAGTAAAACTGCGTTGCCGTCAAAACGCTTCATCCTGTCCTAAACACCGCACACCAAACCGTCATAAAAGGGGTGAGCAGTGAAAAAGACATCTCGAGATTCCACCCTAGGTGCGAAGTGTGATCACATATGACGTGATTATCGTTACGGCGCTTTTACGACCCGAATCCACTGGTTATGACTGGTTAATACCGGCTCATCAGATTTTAATGGAAACTAACATAGTTGCTTACGTGTTCAGATATTTGTGAGCGCCTTAGCCGCCCCGATATATCTGATGGCAACTGTACAAATACCTAGACCAGAACAAACATTGAAACTTAACATTACCACAGAATAAATAATAGTAGGTACAGAAGATTCACTCTAACAAAACGTGTCTATTACGACAGATATGACCGCTATGTGGCGAAAGCGCGAGCAGGCGTCTGACGTTACTTACCAAATTATACACACACCATTTTTTCTGTCTGTATCTATTTAGGTATTTAACTCCCAAACCTCCTTACCTGAAACAGAAAAACATTATTTTACTCATAAATCGTGTATAGAGTTCCCTACAGGGTAATTTTTATTCGTCCATCGCTGTTTATCCCGCTAACGGCCTGTGGGATGGGAATTACTTTATTACACCTGTTACGCAATTACGCATTGTTTTTCATGTATTGGATATCTAATTTTGTGATATACGCAACGTCATAACCATTATATAGTAGATTGTTAAACAAGGGATGAAAGGCTAATCCTTGTCGAGGTATTTTGGCGCTCGAACGGAGTGAGAGCGTCAATAGTCCGAGGCTGAAATGATGCCTGTCACCCGAGTTAAACAGTCTCATTTTCATTTAGAATATGAGGAAAGTAAAATGCATGTATTTTTTTTAAACATGACTAATAGTATGAATTTTTATAGTATTTTTTGAGGGTACTTTCAATTACAATTGGGAGTCAAATATCAAAATGGAAATTGTATAACAAATGTATCGTAATTTTTTTTATTAAAACGTACTTGGAACCTAAAATGCTCTAGTGCAAACGTATCATTTTCTGCACATCTTTTAGAGAAACAATGACCCTCTTTCAGAGCATGAGAAATGAAAAAGTATTTATATTAGGTACATAGATGTCGAAAGGCTCCCTTGAGCAATCAGTCGTTTAGTATCAATGACTACATTTATTCATGAAATAAAATACTCAGCATGAGTAACTTATTATTACCTAGGGTAGGTACCCTAATAACTACCCAAGTTCCCCAATTTAATATCTCGAGCAGCCACGACGGTAAAATCCTCTTACAGCGCAGAATACAGATGTCCGTTTCATCTTAAATGCAAACGATAAGCCGTAAGACTCTTATTAGACCAGTCAACAAGGATATCCTCGAGAGACAATATTTTCCTTTTATCGCTTTTGCGGTTGTGTTCAAAATTAAAAAAAAAATCTGCAACGTTCTTGGGCTCTTTCAAGTCGAAATAATATTTACAGTGACAGCGTATAAGTGATATGAAAAAAACATAGCAACGTTAATGTTAAATACATCGGTAAACTTCTTATACCTACTAGATAAGTATTACAATATAACAGAGTAAATCGTGAAAGTTTAAATCAGTGTAATATAACAGAGATCTGATGTATAAGTCTCTATGGTAAAATAATGTACCTATGTATTACCTACATTCAATTTGGAGATGAAAAAGTCCCCAAAGTCAACTGCATTACTGCAGCAGCATTGCAGCGCAACATTACTGCCGACTTTTTGCTGCCGCCAATGTCTAAATCGATATTTCTCTCCGGATTATTGGCATTTGCGGCAGCAATGCAGTCTGCAGTAACGTCACGCTGTAATGCTGGTGTAGTTTGAATCCGAGTGGTACAGTCGCCATCAGGTATATCTGCGCGGCCAAGGTGTTCTCAGATATCTGAACACGCCTCTATTGTCAAGGCGTTAGAGTGCGTGTTCGGATATTGTGAGCATCTTGGCCGCTCCGATATATCTGATGGCGACTGTACCTACTTTTAGACAGCATTTTAATGGGAAAATACAAAAAAACTCCTCTCTGGTTGGGGTACACCACCCCTCCATGTCCAGTGCTCTACAGGGGGCAATAAATTAAAATCTCGTCTGATATATTTACCCCGCGCGGACTTTTTAGTTAACGGGCCCCTTGGCAGCTCTGTCGGAGTAAAATTGAGCACTATTTAAAAGTGATTAAGGTGGGATTTTGGATGAAGCGTTGGCATTTCAATCAGTGGATTGTGTCATAGTGTGACATATAGGTAGTTATTAACTCACATTTATAGACGGGTATATCGCGAAATTTATTTTTTTACCTTTATTTACCGACGTTTTGACACAGGTTTCACTGGTCGTGGTCGCGGCTAACTGATGTCCCAGCAAAATGTCAAAACAGAGATTTGTGCAACTACCCGACGAAAAGTGTAAGTATGAAAAAGTTGGAGTGAAAAAGTTTGAAAAGTTTGCGTGGAAAAGTTTGGTGTATATGTGTTCAAAACGCGAAAGTTTAAATATCATATACTTAGTTATTAATTATCTATTATTTAAGAGGATACTTGAGGGTGGCTTCTGCATACACACGTAGACCCTATTTTCCTCCCTGAATATTGGATGCTGATTCTATTACAGCCCCAGACACGAAGCCTTGGTCACTTTTTCTTTCACACCAATATGACATCTATTTCAGATTAATATATCTGATAATATGATCATCTATCAACATCATACATCATGTAACTTGTCGTCCAGCAAAAAGCGTGATTCATCAAGCCATCTTAATAAGACTAGCTCGGAGCATAAAACGGGTTCTTTCCTTTAGAAGGCAAAAAATCCCTTTGTCCGTACTTACATTGTCTGCGGTATGAAGTATGAACATCTTTAGGGACCAAATTGGAAGGCAAATTTTGATTAATCGTGGGATAAGAACCCTACTTAAAGTTTTTCGGGGACGCCATTTTCTGTGGCGAAGTGGATCGGATTTTTTATTTATTTTTGGAGCGGTTGGTTGAATTCTTTAAATGCTCCATACTTTGTTAATAGGCATAAATCTATCTACTTAAAAAAATATGAAGGTGCCGTAAAGTGTCATTCAATAGAACTTGCTAACTATGTAAACAAACCGCCATACTAAAACTGACACTGACTGTCAATTTACTAGTAACTTTTGTTTACATACTTAGCAAGTTCTATTGAATGACACTTTAGGTTCAGAAAGCGGACTTTTTGAAAAATCGTGCCGCTTTTCAATATGGTTGCCAAAAAACGAATTGCCAATCATGTGGATTTTTTTATTATTTATTTATTTTTATTTTATTGGTATTCAGGATAACAATAGCCGTAAATATAACTAAGACATATGAATGCTTACATAAAAATCTAACTTTCTAGGGACTTCATCGATTCGAATCCTGATTTTTTAACATTAAAAAAAACGATAAAAAAAAAACTACGAACATGGTTCTAAGACGCACTTTAAAAATGTGTAACAATTTATGCACCTTCAAGTTGGTCAAAGATGCCTATAGCCTTTTAAATATAGCATATATTATCTAATTTGGGACGGATACCGCCGCGCCGTGACCGGTTGGTCTAGTGGTCAGGACGTTAGCCGTGTAAGCTGAAGTCGCCGGTTCGATTAGGCCTCAGGAGGGCTGGGTCACTTTTTCTTTAGGATATGACATCTATTTTAGTTTGATAATACTTCTGTCACAAACTAGCATAAATCATTAAACATGTTAAGCCACCTTAGGCCCCAAACTTACAAACTAACTCAACAATCTATTATAACAAACATATAACTTTATAGTTAAACCCTCAGGCTTGGAAGTTGGAAGAATATAAACATATTCATAAAGGGGTGACAATGATTGAAAGGCGAACAGCGAGTAGACATTGCGAGATAAATGTCTCTTTTTGCCTCACGTTTTCATGGTAACATTCAATGTCGATGTCCTGGATAGTTTGTCATTTTTTGTAGCAAAGCAATCTGCAGCAACGGTGCCCGGCACTATTAATTGGAATGCTACTTTTACGTTTTTGTTTGAAGAAACGTCGCCTTTGACACTTGTTTGACACTGACATATCCGATCCATATCGGTTCTATATCTAATGTTTGACGTATATGGCTGATATTTAATACTACATCTTCCTGTTATTCATTAGGTACCCTTTCACACTGCATTGTTCTCTAAAACTCGACTGTAGCAAATATTTCCGTAAACAGTTAGCAAATATAATTACGAGTTCCTCTGGAAGGAAGTCGTTAAAAACGCTGTATCCTCCGCCTTTCGCCACCAAAACTTCGCGCAAGCCAACAATACAATACAGAAACATCTCCGAGAAATTTCCTACACGCAACATACACAATACCATGAGCGATCTACTTCCAAAAAGCCCTAACAACAATCATCTGCTTCCCAAATTTGAGTTCTAGACACATTTCGATAAAGTTGATATTGAAATATCCTCACCATATGAGCTGGTGGTAAATCATTCGCGAAAAGTCCAAACGCATGTATAAAGATTTTTAAATATGAGATCTATTTTCATGTGATAAGGTTGGAAATAGAATAATGCGAAGTTAGGGATGATTGTTCTATTATTGCGTTGGATTTTGTATAACCCCAGGAAGATGTATGCTTCAGGTTAAATGATAACGAAGTCAAGGGCAAAAGTCCAGAAACTTGAACAAGTTGACTGTTACGAACAATCAACTTTTGCATCTTTGAGAGTTCCCCTTGTGTGTCGTTTTTAGTTCGGTATTTTTTTATGATATAGGAGGCAAACGAGCAGGCGAATCGCCTGATGGTAAGAAATTACCGTCGCCCATGGACACCTGCAACATCAGAGGGGTTGTACGTGCGTTGCCGACATTTAGGATGGAAGTACGCTCCTTTCTTGAAGGTTTGAAGGTCGTATCGGTCCGAAAATACCGCAGGCGACCACCAATTATCTCCACTAAGTACTTAATATTTTAAATGTAAAAGTAACTCTATCTGTCTGTCTTTCTGTTATTTCTTCACGCTTACACTGTTAAATAGATTTATTTTTGTTATGGACATAATTATGTAGTTTAAGTGCCGAAGAAGGACATAGGATAGTTTTCATTATGGAAATTATTAATTCGTTATTGCACGTAGACGAAAAGGCGGGCTAGTAATTCTTGTAAAGACAGAAAAGTTACATATTATGTACTGTTTGTGCTGCATAATAGTGAGTTTAAAAGAACTTTATGAAAATTACGTATCTAAAAATTAGAAAGTAAAATCTGCCCTGCTTATCGCAAACGCAGTACTTTGTATGAGGGTTTTCATGCAAGTACTGCACCCGCGATAAGCAGGGCAGAAATAAGTAAAATTAAACAAAAAAGTACAAAAAACACGCAAATAATAACTAGGTCATTAGTATTAGTATTGATTACTTAAGTATTAAATTTGTTTCTTAAATTAACCGTCACACAAAACAAAATACTTATAGTATTTTATGCAACCGTTGTTTAAGAGATGTCAAAAAAGGCGAGTGGCGTAAGTAACAATTTGAGGCGAAGCGGAAAATTGTTAATAAAGACGCCACGAGTATTTTTTGACTCAGTTAACGTTGTATATAGGGTTTGCACGACGGATCCGCAATGTATGGGAAGATCCGCGGATCCGGATCCAGATCCGGATAATTTCATACATTTCGGATCCGGATTGCAAACCCTAGTTGTATACAATACTTTTTCTACGACCAAGCACTTATTTTGAAATAAAATTGTAAATTTAACAAATATTTTTCATTCAAGAAGTAGCAAAGAATGAAGGGTACGGGCGGGAAAAGAATGAATGAAATAAAATAAACATGTCTATGGTTCACTCATCTGTCAGAGATGACAATTAAAATTAGGTTGTCATGTATTTCATACGTATATTTTTTAAGTGGTGATTACACGAAGTATCGTAAAAGTTTTTTGGGGAATAGACTAAAGACTTGTCTTGACAACTATAAGATAGGGGTTTAAAGGTGTGTGCACGACCCTTTAAATGACAAATAAAAGTACGGAAGTAGAAAAAACAACTAACAGAATCACATCACTAACGAACATTTACCACGAACTCAACAAAAGTTATAATTACAGAAACAAAAGCTAAACGTAAGAACATTGGACCCGTCACATAAAGGACGAGACACCCACAGACACGCACGACAATTAGACTAATCACAACACCTAAAGATAAATAAGCCTCCAGTGTAACAAATGCTGATTGCCGCGACACAATTGCTCGGAATTACATGCTTAGCTATAAATTATAACCTTTTCCGTAATAACACAAGTCACAAAGCTTGTATATAAACATATGCCCTTTTGTAAACATGTGTATAATAGTCATTAAGTAGATGTACTGCCTAAAAGCCGTGCCGTATGACACTTTCTCGAATGTATTTCCCGGTTATAGGTTCTTCAATTTGTGTTTACAAGTTAAGGATATTGTTTTAGCTGCTAATTAGGGATTGCGTTACATGTAATATGGTGTGCTTCCCAGTCGGAACACAAAGGGGTATTTCTTTTAAAATTTAATGAAAACTAAGAGAATAAGAGTAGAGCTAGTAAAGTTGCAGGTAACATAAGCAGAGTCGAGTGGTGTAGGTTAACTTCAAACTGGAGGTCATGGCTTTGAACCTCTCGTACCTGCGTTTGACAGAACTTTAGTGTACGAAACATCATTCAGTGTGTATATTGTCTCATTCGGCATTTATTATAAATTATTTGTTTCTACAGATTCGATTGCTATCCAATATTTCTATCCAGGCGGCCTAGCCAAGGTGACGATCGCTTGCGCTTCGCCATCGAATCATTTTTTGTCTCTCTATCACTCTTCCATATTAGTATGATAGTGACAGTTGCGTTGCGTTCGCTATGGAGCGTTAGCGATTGGCCTGATGTCTACGGGGCCAGAGAGGAATCTAAGGCTTGGAATCTAATCTTATGGTTTCTAATGCTTTCCCTAATAAATGTCTAGTCTAAGTATTATTAAGGCTTATAATATATCCCGGTGACCCCATACGCCTAATGCCGACCCATTACGTCTAAATACAAGATAACGTGCCACTTATTGTTGAGTTTAGTGATGTGAGTGGGATTGACATAGAGACAATATCACAGGAATACTTGAATAGCGTGTGCTTTATTTATAGGAATTTTGTTAAAGTAAGTTAAGACTTTTCGGTTACGTTTTAAGTAGGTTTTGAAATTAAATGGATTTTATGAAAAAAAAAAAACAATTGTTGGTGACTTCAGTAGTTTTGTGGGTGGGTGTAGGTGAATAATAGAGATACCTACTGCTCCTAAAAATACGTGTGATACCTCATTGGTTTCGGAATGATGTCTAGAAAAATGGAAGCACACAAAATGGAAGAAATATCAAATAACAAAATCGTAACTATAGGAGTTACGATGGTGGAGGTGGACACAACTGTCCATCAGGTCAGCTCGACGGAACCATAATACATATATTAGCTTACCTATACATATAATATTATGTGAAATTTCAGCTCAATCGAATAATGGGAAGTCGGCCTAATTTAGCTTGGAAGATTTGACCCGAGCATAAATAAAAGTTTTGTAAAGAAAGACCTATAAAGTCTAAAAATAGATACAACATTTACAATGACATCATATTCCAACAAAAAAAACATTACTCGCTGCATTTCATGCGCAAATCCACGTTAACACACCACAAAGGCACACGGCACAACCCTAGCTCATTGTGCTCGCTATAATAGATCCTTACGGGCCCGTGTATTGTGACGGGATAAACGGATTAGGGCTGACAATTGATGTGTCTTGGAATTTATTTAATGTGTTACGGAATAATGGAAGCTAAGACGGAGATTAGTCATATCACATTTCATTAATGTTTTGTCTTTGTCGTTGGGGCTATGAAATGCATGGATCGATGACGCTTTACAAAAACTTTTAATGAAAAGCATGTGTAAATATATTGTGAAATTGGTGATAGCATGACTTATTTTCATAGCGATAAAGTTCAAGTTCCAAGGTTCTAACCCTTACATTGCATGTGGGTACTAAAGTAGTGGATTTAAATTATATTTATAGAGGAGAAACTCGTTCTTAGAGAAATTGCAAGAGATTGAAAAAAGTGGTCAGGATCCTAACCAAACAAAGATGAAACATTAATGTCAAGTCAGGACATAGGTGCGTAACTTTTGACCCTCTTTTGCATTTTGTTATCAAAAATCATGTAGTTCAAACTCGCTACTTTTGTTTTTTCGTACAAAAATAATCTCTATTACTTTCATTTATAAGTACAGATTTATTAATTCATTCAAATAGTTATTTGTTTTACAAGGATCCCTCTTGTAGATCCCTCCCGTTTTTGAACAATAAGAGCCTACGAGCCGGTGTGGTGAAAAAATTAAATCCACGCGCATTTTCCCAAATTGAAAAACAACCTTCCTCACAAAGTAGACTCCGTACACAAAATCCCGAAAATTTCTCATCTCCCATCAGTTGTGATTTGTTTCCCAAGCTATGAGTTTCGTTAACAATTTTTTCTATTCTTGCCTTGCCATAACCGTTCTCTTATCCCGTCTTATTTACAGTTATTGTTTCCTACAGAAATATATTGTAGCATGCAGGTAATAATTTGCATATTTTCCGTGCCAGCCTGGCGTATCTGCTAAAGTGTTATGTAAGCTTGGAGGGCAGACATTTGTATATATAGACGCCGCACCACACATTCCAATACAATACGAATGCAAGTCTTCAATTCAATTATTCAAATCCTTGGAACAGGTCCCTTATTTACATTTAACAATTTGTTATAGATAATATAGTACGTATACCTACATATTTGTACATGTCTACAAAACGCGAAAGTTTTATATGGTATTTTTTTTTTGTTTTGATCTGGTTTTAAATTAACGACGAATAGCGAAAATCGAAATGAATAGTCGGGTGTGAGATGCGCGCCAATCACTAAGGCGATCGTCAAGGTCGTATCAAAACCAGTTCAACACTATAACAAATTGCTAAACTGAATCTGACTCCTTTTTTTTCTTTAGAAAAACTCTATACGTTCTTAAGACATATTGGGAATGAAACGTCTCGTTTTGCACTATTTCACGATTTTATATGAATATAATTTTGTATAAATTAACAGCGTGTCGTTATGAAATTTGGTATTGAGTTAACCAAAGGACGACAAACGTTAACGGTTAAAAGTTAAGGGTTAAAGATTAAACAATGTTTTAATTTCGACAACGCTTCTGAAATAAAACATCATTCAGTGTCATACTAAATAGTACGCGAACTAGTAGCATTTGCGTAGTCTACAAATAATACATGTCTATGGCAAAGAGTTATAACAGAACAAAATATACAGAGATAGGCTTATCGAGGCACATGTATTGCTTAATATTAGAACTAGGTAACTTACGGTAAATTACGATACTTGGCATTCTAACCATGGGCCATGTAGCGCATACGTATGGCAAGCCATAATATATGTGTAAGTTGGCTCGATAGAGGAAAATCACGAAAACATGTCTAATTTTCATTTACTTTCAATTGTATATCGTTGCCCTGCATATTACAGCAATGTAATTTTATATTGAATTGCTAGAAGTACATTTTCAGAGTAATTTAGGTATAAAAAAAAAAACAAAAAAAGTCATTTATTGACGCAAAGAAAACTTAAAGCATCGAAAAAAACAAAGAAAAAAAAGAAAAAAGACACAATAAGCACATAAAGGTTTTAGTCCAATAGGGTTGTTGAAATAATGTAAAATCCCGCTCGAAAGCCAAAATTTCCGACACAAGTTTCAAGTTTTTTCTTCGTCTTCTAATTTCCTAGCTTTGCACTTCTCTTAACTTTTCTAGTCCGAGTACCTAAAGCTTCATACGAGTTTGCATTCATATTATAACATAAAGTAGAAGATATAATAAAAGAATACCGTGAGTTTTGTATCTTCCATCCAGCAAAGAGCATTTCTTTGCAAAGTATAAGTTAATAAAGAACTAAAGTTGATGTTCGCGGCGTAACTTCTCGTGTTTGTCGCTTGTCGCGTTGGCAAGTTTAAACAAAGTTTTAAAAATGGCGACCGTTGCCGCGGCTTTATGACAAACTTGTTCGTGTGAGTTTCGTGTTATTAGTATCACAGCACACACAACAGCGTTAAGTTATTTAAAAAAAGTTTTTTGTCAAAAATTCATTTATGAGACAAGATCGCTGAACACTCAGCACACACACACACACACAAGTACACACTTGTCTTTCTACAAGAAACTAAAACTTCAAAATTCTGACAACCTCAAACACAAATTAGTTTGCGTTGTTTTATCATAGAGTTCCCATGGCCACCTCCTGTCTCCCTTATCAGATCAGCTCCATGTCATCATAATATTGCATTGTCATCCTAGGTATTTACATATGCATGCAAAATTTCATCTTGAGGTGGGTCAAATTTAGCTACCAAGATTTCAACCATACCAACTAACATACCTAAGTACATACATACAAACAGGGCAACGAAATAAAAGCTTGTAAAAATAAACTTCCTCTCCCACCATCTAACTTGTACCTGACCTTTTAATGAAACTAGTTCTTAACGGGATCGCTTTGCAAAAAACATCAAAACTTTTCACATTAAAGAATCTCTATGAAATATAAACTTCCAACTGGACCATTAGGCTATTAAGCTTAGAATAGTCGTGTTCTCTGAACTTTTGTACAAAGAAAGTTAAAAGGCTAGTTACTCTAGTAAATATATTAAAAACGGGTCACTCACGTATTTTAAGTCGAAAAACGCTCGACATGTTACTCTAGTTAGGAAATTGTCTTGTTCATATTTGAAATAGCAGTCTACTTTATGGAGAACTTTATAATGTATATGTTGAAGCGGAAATACACCTTATAATGCAGTGAGTTCAGTATCCTTACTAAGTTTGACATATTCGCTAGCGACTGCGTAAATTAACTCACAATGAATCTCTATCGTACTGACATTGGGACAAGCGAGATGCACTGTGTTTGAGTTGACGCAGTCGCTAGAGTTTAAGGCCACGTAAAACTCATGGTGAGGGTTCTGATTCTCCAAATGTAGCTCGCTGAGTATTTTTATAATTTCGGGTACAGAAGGAACATTTACTTTATTTTATGGATGTAATTACATTTATAATAATAGTTCTAATTACTATGTCCAATTACGAAACATAATTAAGCCAAATTGCAATACATAAAATCCATAATAGGAAGCCTTCTAAAATCTCTGCGCATTTGGGCTGATTGCTCGAATCCCAATACAGCCAAAAGGGAGATTACTCGTGCATTTAATATCGTCAACGATTAGTGGTTTAATTAACATGTGGTCCAATTTAAAAACTTAATAATGCAGTTGTTTCACTTGAATTATTATCTTTATGTCTAAGGGAAGACTTTGCCTCTTTGTGTATGTTCTATTTTACCAGTTCAGTTTCAGCTCATCGGTATCAAAATATTGCATTGTCACCTAACTTCACTACATAGTATAAAACAAAGTCGCTTCCCTGTATGTCTGTCTGTATGTATGCTTAGATCTTTAAAACTACGAAGCTACCAAAAACGTCAAAAATTTTTTACCGTCAAAGACGCTACACGACCCCAAAGTATAACCCCGTATTTGACGAAAGAACAAACAAGTGCAGAATATTTGCAGTATCTTTGTGCCTTTAGCGATTAACTAAGGCTACATTTTATTGAATAAACGCTTGTAATAAAGGAAACTCCCCAATCGCTCCGCTCCCAACTTACACGCAAACATCCAATCATTAATATCGTCAGATATCGACCAATCGTTTCGTTCTCGGATTATCGTTTGCTTTGTATTGCAAATATCTCTCGACGGGGCAATAGGCGGGCGGATTAGGCGGCCATTACCGGCATTTGTCCCTTGGCAAATAGTTGCAAGATATTTTATTATCGGATCGGATACATGGTTGAGCCTTGGCATTCGGTTGAAGCGGACCGCTGCGTCACTATGTTTACATGTTTAGGAAGACAGCAATGTTTATACCTGTAGAATGTTACAGTATACGGCGTCAACTGGTGCAAAATGTGTTATCAAATACATTGGGAAAACATTACAGACTATTATAAGTTCTGGTGTGTAACTGGTAGGGAATGTCTACATATTTTAGACGTTAAGTTTGCTATTTATAGTATTTATTATTTCGAATATACAATTAGACAATATTTATACAATGCTTCAGCGCACCTCCCAATGTATTCCAGATAAAATACAAAATAAAAAAATTATTCTCTTTTACAAGTTAATTTAAGTTGTTTTTTTTTGTCACCTTTTGTACCATATATATGAATAAATAAAGCATCAGGTATGTATCTTCTATTTAATATTTACAATGACATCATATATGAGTAGTGACATGAAAACACATCAACCTTTATACACACAAATATACTTCAGAACCTAAGGAAACGTAATCTATTTCCCCACATTACTCTCTGTCACTGGTTCCCAGAATGAACGTATGCATAATACAAACCTCAATTCCACGCAAAATGACCTCCAAAGCGAACCCATTTTTCGAAAGCACCAAATCTAATCAACCCACATCTGTCATGTGGAAAAAATTGCATTTATTATACTACCACTATCTTTAACTGGATTTTTTCCGTATCTTTGTGTGAAACGACAAATGTCCGTAGAAAAAACAGACACTTATATCGTTCTTCATAAAGATCAAACTACGTCTCCTATCTCCTTTGATGCGGGCATGGGATATAAAGAATCTGAAAATGGGGAAATTGCTTATTCAATGTATTTTTTTATCTAATTTATCTAAAGTTTCACACATCACATTTTATGCGGGTTTTATAAATAATTATGTGGAATTATATGAGAAGATCCTTTGTAAAGGATTGTGAATGTTACCATATTGATCGGACAAAATTTGTTAAAATTGTATGATGATTAGTTGCATGTAGAAAGAAAAGTATAGTCAGCGATAAAACATTAACCTTAAAATGGTCTTAAGATAGTCTAACTATATATCAAGTCAATCCTAAGTTCATTTACCTATATTGTGTTTAGTTCCATAAAATTCATTTCCGTATTCATTTCTCTTCACAAACGTCACATAAAATTTGTACCCAAATCAGTCAAATTACTCAAGAACACCGTTTCAGACAAAAAAGCTTCGCGTGATTCCAAGTGAGAAACACGCACGATATAATTAATTCCCGACTTACAGGCCGCATTACACGAATGTGGAACGCCGCGTCAAATTGGATGTGATACACGGTCGGCTGCGCCTGACCACAAGTTTCAACCCTAAACACTTCAAAAAGCCGGTTTTTAGAGCATTTTGATGCATTCTAGCCCGCTTATTCATAAACGTCTGCTAAGTTAATCAGTTGATGATCGTCGTTTGTCCCTCTCTCCTCTCTATGGTATAACGACAGATAGGACAAAGGACGATCATCAACTGATTTAGTTAGCAGCCGTTTATGAATAACGCCATTAGTCTTTACTGGGCTAGCCTAATGATAATTGTTTATAGAGAACGTCAATCGAACATCGTCGTCGAGATGGAGCTACGTTCTGCATTTTCTATCTACAGAGGAATTGTTCAAATTAATCCCTGCCGCTTCTTTCCGCAATCGATCTACGCGACAACATTTCCATCGAATTTAAACTGTTGTGAGACGTACTAACATTGAATAATTTTACGGTTTAGACTCACTTGTTGTTGTGTCAAACAAGTGAGTCTAAACCGTAAAATTATTCATCATTTCCATCTTGGTTGGCAGTCCTCAACTGTGCGTGTCTACAGAAATAAGTCCGCCTACTGGTCAGAGCCGGCCTCCTCTATAAATAGTCCAAGACTCTTGTATACTTGTATTGGACTATAGTTTCAATCCAATTACCCAATTTTTTGGGGCGTCACGTTTATTTACGTATTCACAGTATCCGTGAGTATCGCGTGTTATTTACTCCCTACGCCCTTTTATTAGCTGTAGAGAAATACCTTTTCAAAGGTCAACATGTTACACTGGCTCTTTTATTTGTTACAACGTTTGCTGAATTAGTGTTATGTGTACGTATGATCCTTTGAACAACATAACTGATACTAACTAGGTACACAACTGAATGTGTTATTTTTGATAGAAATATTCGGCAGTCACTATTTACTAGTGTATTATACAATATGTTTTCTAGAATCCGGTGGTTTTAGGCTCCTGAGGACTAGGTACGTTTATTGCGTAAATTTTTAATAATAATTCGAGCCTACGTATTGGACGCGGGTCGTCAGAATCTTGCAGCATTTTTCTAGGAAAAGTTGAATAGAATATGTGTGTACTGTAGTAGTAGTAGTTAAATGCTTTATTGCATACTACAAAAGAAATGGTACAAAAGTACTGTATTATTGATTGCCGTTGGATGGATAGAGTGGAGGCAGATCTCCGTGAGCTCGACGTCGGCGAAATCTGGCGTGATACCGCTCTGGACCGAGCAAAGTGGCGTGCTCTTGTGTTGGAGGCCAAGACTCATTTTGGGTCATCGCGCCAGCCAAGTAAGTAAGTATAATTGATAATTCCTGCCGAAATGCAGTCAGCAACAATGTTGCGCTAATGCTAAGTACACCTGACCTATCACTTGAACGTTATTTCACGAGAATACGGTGAACAATTCAATGAATTTTCTCATAAAACTTATGGTCGTTATGCAAGTTGGGAGAGAAAAAACAATCGTCGCTTTTACATACAAAAAGGCAGTTCTATTTAACTAAAATGCTTTGATCAATTTCTCCAAAGGTTAAAAACTAGATAGCACATATTTTTGTGATTTGCCATTCGCGTGTTATAACCCTAATGTTCTGATAGCACGACTGAGTTAAAAACTAGGAATTGTTTATAACTTGAAAATTATTTCCTTTTAGTTTTATAATGAAAACTTTCTTATGCATGTTTTAGTATGATTCTCACTTTAAATTCAGCTTTTCAATTTTATGAACAATGCTTTATTAGAACCCGGTTTCTAATTCTTCCCATGCGGTAGTCAGCATGATATAGGGTCACTTGTCGAACATTGAAACAATCGTACACAGTGAAACTTTGCGATATCTCGGAAACTAGGTGTTATCAGCTAGTGCCATCTGTCAAGCAAGGGCAGGCTCAGGGACCCCCAGCACCTCCCCAATACGCGAGCGCGCCTCGGAGAAGGAGCACGTTGCTACGAGCGTTATTGTGAATTCGTGCGACAAAAGTAATATTTTTCATTTATGTTTCGTAATTTTTTACCAAGATATAGATAGAGTCTAGTTTGGCGTTATTTAATTTTTTGTTGTGTTCTATGTGTTATTAAAGTTACTTTGGAGCTAAATATTTTTAAATTTCTTTCACTCTTTGGTGCAGTTTTTTTTAATTGTTTCAAAAAACACCCCCTAGTCTCACAATGACACATTTTTATGTAGTAAACAATGAAACATGATGTTCACTGAACACCAGTATCAGTACACAATGAAACAAACTCATTATTTTTTTAATTAATTAAAGACTATGTGCGAAATTTGTGAAACTAAAATACCATGAAAATTTATAATAATTTGTCTATCATATGACAAAATATAAGATACTTAACTTTAGAAATGGCTGAGATAGGATAGTTTATATGTTGAATGTTTCATTGATGGCAAGGTTAAGGTCACATGTCTAACATTGAAACAGTCGTTTATAAACACTATGTTGCAAGAAAGTGTATGATATCAAGCATGGAGATGCTTAAAACCCTCCCGCGTCCACCTAGTTGGCAATCATGCTCCGTGGACATAAAAGGCGCCTTTCTCGCAGCATGCCGTAAGAGCCGACCAGATTTTCGATTCACAATGAAACTTAGGTGTGCGAACAATGAAACAAGTCTTTCGCTTTTAGATATTTCAGCAATCTTATAACGATTCCATATTTCGGAAACCTTTTAAATAACAAATTTCAGCCTACCACTATTTTCTCCTTTCCTTTCTCATTAATTGATTGAAAGGATGTATGTATTAATGTAACTTATTTATTACAATGTTTCAATGTTTATTAAGGATGTTTCATGGTAGACTATATATATTACATCTGTTTCACTGTAAAAATTAGAGTGTTTCATTGAAAACATACACAAGTACACAATAAAACAAAACTCATTTTTCAAATAAAGCTTTATAATACAGAAACTGTTAAAAATAAGTAGAAACCAAGAACGCCATATGATAGCCAAATAAATTGTTTATCTTCATACGAAATATCACACTCATAACTTTAAAAACACCAGAGATAGGAAGGCTTGAACTTTTAGTGTTTCATTGATCAACAACTAACCCTAAACTTTATAGATCTATTTAGTTAGTTCAATCCTGAAGGAAAGGTTTTAGAAAACATCAGGATCTTTTAAATATTTGTAGATACGGATCTTTTAAACAATATTTCAATAACATAATTCAGATCGTAGTGCATATCGCTCCGTGCAAAGCGGGTGGTAGGGGAAGCCGAAACGATCGCAGCGCTTGATGTGGCCAATACTGACAAGTTTGGTAACTTTGTTTCTGTCAATTCCCATACTTCTCAGTTATTTTAGCTTTATAATCACACTTACGATAAAAATGGGTCACGATAGCTATTGTGTGGTAAACTGCAATAATACTGGACGAAACAGTAATATTAAATTTTATATATTTTCAACGCCGAGCTAGATATTAGCCTTTTATACCATATAGTACTATTCCAGGCTTAACAACGTAATGGCTAAACATTTTATCTAATCTATGTCAACACAGAGTTTTTCTTGTATGTTAATAAAATAGTATGGCTAATACAGTGTACCAACATTAAGTGAATGTAATATTAGTTATTGAAAGCCCGTCAAAAGCACACTTTTGGCACGTAGGGTTATCTGTCGTCTGTCACAAGTGTCACAAATGACATTGTGCCTAAAGCGAGAGAACATAAATTTTTAACACAAAATATGTTGATTAAAACCTGTGAAAAAGGTTAAAGTTTTTATAATTGCAAGCATCGTACGTATCCCCAGGAAGAGGATCACTAAGTAAGTCATCAAAACATAGTGAAACATACATTTTTTCATTGAATTTGTAACGAAACAACAACGAAGAAAATTGACCGAATAATATAAAATACACAGATAATTCTTACTGTTTTCACTAAAGCAAAAACCAAGTGTATTTAACATGAAATAGGAATAGATTCCGCACATTGTTAAGTACATTATAGTAAATATTTTTAAGGAATAATCTTTATTTTGTTGCGCTCGTTATTTGACAGCGCCGACCACGTTGCGAACGCTAGGCGGCGCTGCCATCGTGCACGGTCCCAATATACATTATTCCTGAGTTCGTTTCATCATTCATATCCATATTCGTTTTATTCATAATAAAAGCCAATTTACATGTCAAAATTATGGATCAATTTTAAATTATGTTCATTATACATTATTAAGATGAATATTCGACAATTTTCATTCTTCATGAGCACAATACTCCTGGTAGTCGTATAACGGGCGCTCGACAAACCAATTCTTAAATAGACACTAATTTTTATTAATAGCTATTTAAATTGGGAGTTTCAACGATACTTCAATAACAATAATAATAGTAGTAGTAGTAAACACTTTATTGCACAAAACAAGTACATAACACAGAGATCATCCAGTAAATATGTACAAAGGCGAACTTATCCCGTTAAGGGATCTCTTCCAGCTAACCTTTAAGTAACTGAGAGATACATTATGAAATGGTAGTCAAACTAAGATAAATTGTACATGACGGCGAGACTTAAAAGTAGTAGAATAATTTTTGTAAAACCTTGAGTACTTAGGTACTTAGTTCTTGCATACAAAACAGTAAATAGAAACAGAATAAACAAGTAACAGTTACTCTAGGCCTGATGTGATGGCAGTAATAAAGCTACATTGTCCCAGCAACAACGCCACTAAGAAACATAATTACACGTAACCTCTCCAACGCCCAGTTAATGTTGCGACTCCATTATTTTTATTAGCCAGGGGACAACTGATGGGAGATAAAAAATGAGCTAAGTGGCGCGGTGGGAATGAACCCGTCAAATTTGGATGAGGGTGGGTTTGCAGAAAAATTAGGTCTCCATGACTTGTATTTTAGAAGATACGACCTGAGGATTTCTTTGTTTTACTTGATTTAAATAATCTCTGTTATCACACTCCAGGGTTTTGGATGCGGGAATGTTTTACACAAGCCTAAAAGGTATTAAAACGTTAAAAACTAAAACAATTTTAACGTTTCTAAGCACATTTGGAGCAACACAAACATGGACATAATGTTGGTGCAGCAGAGATTCATAATTTAAAAGGGGAGTTTTTTTATTATTATTATGTACCTAGTTCATACAGCACATATTTACCTATAAGTTTTTCTCGAAGCTCGATAGATAAAGCAAACGAAGTCCCAGCCTTTGCAAACATAAAACCTTAATATAAAATACAAACATATCCCAAAAATTCCTAAATATAAACACATCCAAGCACCAACAACTTTATCATGCAAATGGCCTTACAAGTTCTAAAATACCGGGTGTCAGGTACCGTACATTTACTAACAGCGTTGCTCTAACTTAAAATTCAATATTCAACACGACGTTTCAGTGTAAACATTGCGTGACAGCGTTTCGGGGGTGGTCTGAGTTGGGAACTTTTGGAGGACTTAGAATAGTTTGAGTCTGTTGGTAAGCTATGGATTAAGGGAGTATTCCTGAGTGTTGCTAATGGAAATTAACGGGCCAATTCGAACAAACAGTGATATCAAAATGATATTATCATCACTCGTACTTGTTCGTATATTGGCGCGAGTTGGACGCACGATAACTAAATAACATTAAGTATTCAAATATCATTCTCATGTCTAATTGGCCTGTCAGCTGTTAGTAATTTCAATATGTAAATCAATACTTCAAAAAAAAATACTCGTATGCCGATTCAACGTGCCGCGATTATGACATTCATTCCGTCACTAATTATTTTATCAAGGAAATTGACACATCATTATTATAGCGACAGCAACGACGACGCCGCACCAGTAATGCTGGAGTTGACATCCGAACGTCATCTTCACCTAAATTCATATTTTTGAAGTGAAAACTTCTTTAGCGGCGCTGTGTACTTTTTGAGGTGGGGAAAAAATGTTAAACTCGCGACCGTAAGACGGACACGTGACTTGATCGAAAAACTGTTACAATGTCATTGAGTTTTTCTATATTGATTTAAATGCCATCTAGTGAGTTTTCCTCTAACTGGTAGTAATATAACTCGAGTACTAACAGTGATGTGCTTAGGGGTTTCAAGTAATGCGACGAAATTACGCTAGATGGCATTAACCTCAATTATACATAGTGCTGCAGACATTTTGCACTAGTCATTGAGTTTTCACTTGTGCCGGCACTCCCGGAGTGCAACCCGTTGTTTTTAGGGTTCCGTACCCAAAGGGTAAAAACGGGACCCTATTACTAAGACTCCGCTGTCCGTCCGTCCGTCCGTCCGTCCGTCTGTCACCAGGCTGTATCTCACGAACCGTGATAGCTAGACAGTTGAAATTTTCACAGATGATGTATTTCTGTTGCCGCTATAACAACAAATACTAAAAACAGAATAAAATAAAGATTTAAGTGGGGCTCCCATACAACAAACGTGATTTTTGACCGAAGTTAAGCAACGTCGGGCGGGGTCAGTACTTGGATGGGTGACCGTTTTTTTGCTTGTTTTGCTCTATTTTTTGTTGATGGTGCGGAACCCTCCGTGCGCGAGTCCGACTCGCACTTGGCCGGTTTTTTTTAACCGACTTCCAAATCTAAAAGGAGGAGGTTATCAATTCGGTTGTATGTTTTTTTTTTTGTTTTTTTTTTCATTTTTATGTTTGTTACTCCATATCTCCGTCATTACTGGACCGATTTTGAAAATTATTTTTTTGATTATACGTATATGCATACAGATTGGTCTCGTTTTTGTCATAACCCAGTTCTGATGATGGGATCCATGAGGAATCGAGGGACCTCCTCAAATCTTAAAGGCATACATATAGTGATTTTTAGGTTTTTATCAACAAATCAAACATATACATTCAAAAAAGTGACATTTGGTGAAGTGGAACTGCTGATGATGATCAGAACGGAACTCTTCAACGACGCATAGTACACGTTTGACGATTTGTCCTTTTCGTTATGTTTGTTAAGCAAGTTAAGTTTTTAAGCCACATTTTTGTTAAGCCACATTTCTGATGATGAGATCCATGAGGAATCGAGGGAACTCCTCAAATCTTAAAGGCATGCGTATAGAGATTTTTGTATTTTCATCAGAAAATCGAGCATTTTCATTAAAAACTGTCGCATTTGTTGAAGTGGAACTGCTGATGATGATCATAACGGAACTCTTCAACGACGAATAGTACACGTTTTGTGATTTTGAATTTCGAATTTGACTTGGACTGGGCCCCGGACTCCGGGCTCGGACCCGTACTCGGACTCGGACCCGGACTCGGATCCGGACCCGGACATTGACCCGGAAAACTACTATGATACCTGAACTAAATAAACCACTATGATTACCATAAAATGTATACATATTACCAAATAAAGTATAAGCGCCGTTAAGTGGGTTAGGCTAGAAGTTAGAGAAGTCGGTTTTTTTCTATTAAAGATTATGCTTTAACGCGCGTCTTCGGCGCTCAAGTTTGAAAGAAATTATTTTAAAAACAAGATAACTTCTCATAACTTAAACCACTTCAATTCCGACCTGTTTTGTTACGTCATCGATCATCTTCAACGCGTTTTTGCGTCGCGTGGAGTGTCGAAAATTACTTACAGCAAATACGTTGCTGTATAAAGGCTGTGTGAGGGAAATAATTTGTTTTGCGAGTTATAGTGTATTTTGCGATATTAGAGTGGGTTTTTGGAACGAATATTTTTCTGGATAAGATATTTTTTTGTTTTCGTTCATAGGTTTTGTCACTGACAGGGGTTAGACAATAGTACACGTAGACAATCAGTTACTAGTCTTGTGACTATTTAAAATCCCGTTGGTTTTGCAGGAGTCCATGAGCGACGGCAACAATTCAATAACGCAGAGTCTCGAGGTTTAGATACCTATCAGTCCAAACATTGTAAACTCTCAAATATTTTCAAATAAGAATTAGTCCTCACATAGTATAATTTATCTAATGGATTTTAAATCAAGGAAGATGGGAAGTAAATCGAAATGTGTATTGTAAATTCAAATCGTTTCGCATATCATTAAACTAACAACAATTATTTACATATAACCACAACCCGCATAAAATATTAGCGTTGAACCGCAATATAAATTCGGTCAAAAAAAAAGAAACAAGGGAATACGGAACCCTAGTTTATCCTCGTCGGGCGGGACCCTCGGGCTCATAAATTAATGCTCAGCTCGTTCCGAACGCGCTACAACATACAAGAGCAACCCATAGACCAGTGTAATGGCGTCTGCTAGCGGGTGCGGCTGCACGGAGCGGGTTAACGAAAAATAGTATGAGCAACGCTAACTGGCGCAGACGCGTGCGAGGGATTTTTCTTACAATGGCACCCGCTCCTTGCACCTGCGTCAGCTGGCGGACGCCCTAAGTGGAATCTATTTACGTTCGATGCCAGCCTTTGGAAAAGTTGGAAATACGCTCTTTTCTGAAATGTTTGAAGGTCGTATTAGTCCGGAAATACCGCTGGCGGCAGTTCATTCCACAGTTTAGCTGGAAGCTGGAAGTTTCTGGAGAAACGCATAGTTGAGGACTGCCTTTTTTTTTTTTTTTTTTTTACGTTGGGGAAATGCGTTTACGCATGCCACCTGGTCCGGGGGAACCAGGGGGGATGACGGACTAACCAGTGGAGGACTACCGTCTAAAACCACCAACGAGTGCCGACTCCGCTTTAGATGGGGTGCCGCAGGGTCGCTGATCAGCATTCGACCACGTGCATAGTTGAGGAGTTGAGGACTGCCTACCATCTAAGTGGTAACTAATACTCGGAGACCAATGGGAATAGTCAGCCTGGGCATTTACCGCCCACTCTGTACGGACCGAGAATTTTTCACTAAAGCACGACCACGTGAGCTTTTGGGGGCTTAAATTGTATACCAGGATATTGCCCCGTTCATAATAAATGTTGGGCTTTCATGATAAGTAGTGGAACGATAGTTTGGGTATGAATGGGGGAGTGAATATTTTCACAGTATTGCCTGCTTGCAAAAAGGACAACCCGACCCACACATTTTGTATCTAAAGCAGGAATTTTCTTTAGTTTATTTTAGTAAAATAATCGGCCTATATTATTTAGCGCTTGTATGTTTATAATTTGTAAACTTTTACAAAGGGTTTTGTCTTAAGAGGCCCTTAATGAAGTATTTATATCAGTAAAGCAAAGAAAATAAAACGTACATTTGCTCTGCCTTATCACATAACTATTTCATTACTAGATTACTACTATCAAGAAAGTTCTCGATCAATCCGAAGTCTAAGTCAAAATCTAGAAAAGTTCCGTTGCGAGCAAATTTGGAGTTGACAACAGAAAGTACGGAGCGTGATGAACGAGGTATTAATGTACTGTCGAAGTCAAATATCACATTATCCACCTTATTACAAAGGAGTAAGGTACATATCTTTGACGTCGATTGTACAGTTGGTACAGGTTTCATGGATGTTTTGTGATTTATGGATTGTGCAGAGCTCACGGCATTAGAAAAAGACTGAAAGCATTCTTAATGCCGTTTATATTTTTTAATATCCTGCATTAAGACCACCGTTTTTGTGATATGTTTCTTCTTCTGTGCGATTGAGTTTAAATAATAAAAAGGTTCTAATCCTGGTAAGGTCATTAAATTTATATGTGTGTTCATCATTCAGTGTATTTTTAAGTATATATTTCGTCTTCTAGTACCCACAACACAAGCCTTGTCAATTAATGTAAAATTATCGTAGAATATTTATATTTATTTGTATTACATCGGAGATGTACTCGTAAGTAATTAGAAATCACCTTTTCTTATTCTGTGTTTCTGTGATTTAATTATACTTTAACATGTATTTCTTCACACTCTAGAAAGCTAAAAAGTAGCCGAAAGGATTTAAGGTGTCTTTAAAAAAACTGGTTCTCTAACGAACTTCTATAATGATTGTATTCTGCAACGAATAAATAAATAAAGATGACTTATTATAATGTACCAATAAGTGTCCAGTTAAAAGAATTAATCTACAACTTGCAGTCAATTAATCAAACCCGTAGTCCACAAAATGGCACCACAAACAATAGGGACGATAAAATATTAACAACAGACGATCATGTCCACGTCAAATAAATGTTATAGGGTTGCGCTGATCCGGCTAACTTTTATTAATGGTGGCCCAATGACAGCACCCTTAGGAACGCCTGGCCTTGATACCCTGTCCACCTAAAATGACGTACGTGCATAGATAAATCATGGCGCTTATGCCCTTTTGGATGAAGCAGGAAACGCCTTTTATAAATGTCGATAGAGCGCCTTGTAGATCGCTTTCTGACATGATTTTGTCTTGTAAGTTGTTAATATGATTAGTAGCAGAAGCTATTTAAGTGATCACAAAAATACTTAGCAAAAGAAAAGGCAGTTAAATAACAAATGAATGTTTATGCGATAATCTTGCACAAATTTAACAGTAAGCTTAATAAAACTTGTGTTGTGGACACTAACATTAACATGCAGGTGGAAGAAAAAAAATATCAATCGTAACATTTCTAATAAAATGTTAAAATTTACACTGCCGTTTTGAATTTCTGCTACATTGTTAAGAAATGTTAAATTTTCCATTCTTATAACAAAATTTTAGCTAAAATTATTTATTTAAAGCCTACAATGCATAAATATCATTGCTCCGATTATTTCCAAGTAACATGAGACTTTCCATTATTTTCTGATTCTGCAGTACCTTGTTTTAAATTAAACCCTCTAATGCCATCTCCAATTTAACGAGTTCCGGGATCCGCTTACGGGGGATTATTACTTTATTATTGAGAACCCCCCACTCCTGCTTTTAATGAATTCCCACTTGCCATTAATTCGTGGAATGCGATGATTCTAAATCAATCTCTTTTATGATGTTGTTGGAGTGCATATTGTATTCGTATATAAAACGGGTTCACTAAACAGGATTTTGTTTGGCATTGGTACTGCAAGGCAGGGGAAGCCTCTCTGAGATTTGTCTGTCTGTCCATCCGTCTGTATAACGTCGTCGTCTCATCGTCCGTATGAATAACTAGATCCCAAGCTGGTTGTAGATAAAAGCCATCTTCCCTATTAAAATTTGGATACTATTTCTTAATCTCAGATGCCTCATGCAACACTCTGGGAATATATCGCTTCTCTTTAGCGAAAACCAGAGGCTTATCAAACTTTATTCAGTTTATAGTTTTATTTAATGAGTAAATAACTGTCGCGGTAACCAAAGACAATATACGCTCTTATAAATAAATTACTGGAAAAGAGAAAATAAATAAAACTTTAAATACATACGTATACGTACCTACCATACGACTGGAGGTGACTTTCGAAAATGCATTGTACATACCTGGAAGCAAACAATTATTCATGAACACAAAGCATCAATAACAAAAATCTGTTCTGTATTTTTCATCATCACATCTATAAAAAGTAATTAATCAAAAATATTTCCCGGAGTTGCTGCGTGCATTCAAAGACTAAAAATAACTGACATAATACATGTTCATAAAGCAGCATTAAAAAAAAAATCTTCCTCGCGTTGTCCCGGCATTTTGCCACGGCTCATGGGAGCCTGGGGTCCGCTTGGCAACTAATCCCAGTAATTGGCGTGGGCACTAGTTTTTACGAAAGCGACTGCCATCTGACCTTCCAACCCAGAGGGTAAACTAGGCCCGTTTGGGATTAGTCCGGTTTCCTCACGATGTTTTCCTTCACCGAAAAGCGACTGGTAAATATCAAATGATATTTCGTACATAAGTTACGAAAAACTCATTGGTACGAGCCGGGGTTCGAACCCGCGACCTCCGGATTGCAAGTCGCACGCTCTTACCGCTAGGCCACCAGCGCTTCATTCTTCGCTTCTTCATAAAGCAGCATTAATGTTTTATAATCATATTTATTTTTTCTTTCGAGCAACCGTTTCCATTTTAAAAAGATATCCTCTTTGTTTACAAACCTTTGAATTTCTCTAGCTATCAAGTTTCTAATAAAAAGCTTATCCTATATTTATGTGTCAGAAACTACGCTGTGAATAATACCGGAGGATTCTTGCTCCGTAGTTGAGTCACAGATATGCTCCGTAGTCGTAGTTTTTCTTACGAAGTTGGTTGAGTCATGTTATTAAAAAATCTATTATTTTTGATTTAATAGGCCAATGAGCAGACGAATCGTCTGATGTGCATTAACCGTCGCTCATGGACACTGTTACTGTGTGTGTATGTGTTGTGTGTGTGTGTGTGTGTGTGTGTGTGTGTGTGTGTGTGTGTGTGTGTGTGTGTGTGAGTGTGTGTGTGAGTGTGTGTGAGTGTGTGTGTGTGTGTGTGTGTGTGTGTGTGTGTGTGTGTGTGTGTGGTTCCAGAGTAATAGAGATGCAGTTACCACCCGAATATCATCATTAGATCGAATGGAACTGTCATGGACGGTATACACCACACTTCCACATTCACTTGCCGGGTATTGTATTAATAAGTAACGAGACTGCGAAACCCGGAGGACTTGGTCCAGGTTACTAGAAAAGGCGTTCCAGACTTCTGAAGTTACCGTAGTCTGGTTGCAGTGACCGCAGGGACTGCAAGGCGCGAGTGTAAACTGCAGTATTAATCTCTGCCGCTTCTTTTCGCTATCGCTCTACGCGACAACATTTCCATCTTAGATGCCCACTTTGAGGCTTAGATGGTTGGCACTCCTCAACTTTGCGTTTTTCCAGAAACAGGGAGCTTAAAAAACAATCTGCTGTCTCATACATTTTGGGGAATCATCTTCCCCTCAGAGTATGGTCAGACATAACAAAATCAAAGGGTGCATAGCTGGCTGAGCGACTGGTACTCTTCTATCAAAAGGTCGTTGGTTAACACCCTGTTTTAGACCTCAAATCTTCAATATCTTGAAAGCCCCCGCTAGGACTTGTCCCTTACTCCGGATCCCAACCCTCAAAAGGGACCAGTTTATGGTTTACGCCGCGTAGTTCGACGTTATTTTTTATTTTAACCAATAGCTTACCCTCTAACTTAGTGGGGCCCGGCGCGTTTTTGAGCTTGATAGCTTTACGAAGTAGGGTTCGCATAGTAACAGTAAATTTGAGAGGCTCTTGTTTGTTGGCATATAGCCTCTCAAGTTTCTGTGCTGAAAGATTTTTGGGTCGGGTGTAAGATATTGGCCGTTTATGTTTGCAGTGTTTTGGGTTACGATAAAGATTTAGATACAGTTTACGAAATTTCAACAGTAAATATATTTATACATATAAGTAACGAACTAGAATAACTATAGAAGTCTGACTTAGAGGTCATGTTTACATTGTTTACCCTTACCAAGATTCGAACCCAAATCCACCGCATCCTCGTAGCAACTTGGTATAAGTGGTGTCAAATGTGTAAAGTGATAAATTCAATTGTTTGTATTTCACTTCGAGATATATTCTTGTCAAGCAACAAGACATGAATCTCCAAAATCCATCAGGTTTTAATAACAAAGTAGCGTAAACAATAACTTCCGTATTCGCAAGCACCCTCCAACTGTTTTCACCTTTTATCTCCCTTCGATATTTTGCAAGATGTACTTTATGCTACACAGTTTAAGGTTGATTTTAAATAATAACATAGAGCTAACTTCGACATTAAGATATCAGTACGCTTATTAAGCAAGACCATCTGCCGGTAGTCAAGCGCTTGAAATTGTTCAAGTATTTCATCGTTTTCTAAAACGCGATAGGGAAATTCGACTTGCTGGTACCTCTCAGGCGGGTTTTTTTTTCTCGTAGACCCTAAAGGTGACATGCGTCGAATTTAATACGCCTCAAGGCCAATGTCGCAACAGTAATGCAGCTGCAGTTTCCATCCGAACGTCACCTTATAGCCGAACAACAATGCGGCGCGGAAAGGTGCCAATCAAGATTGCCCGATATTGTCAAGATTTGATTTTGGTGTGGTTAGATGAAGGGCAGCATACGGCTGGGCGTTGAGGAGATCATTTATAGGAATAATTTGACCAGCGGTAGCCTTGGTATACCTAGTTAATACATATATAATGATGTCGCTAATGAAAATGAAAACGACTTTGACTTTTGTTAATGAAATCCTCCAAGCACTGCTAAAGATGATCCATTTTATAATGTCACAACATTAGCAAACTAAAATGGTACTAGGGTACCTACTAAATACCTATTATGTCTCAATATTGTTAATTTATGGAATTAATTAATTTTTCTATATTTACGTTTTGTTCAGGCCAGAGCAGACATATAAATAGAGAATTTTGCCTTCCCTATAATCTTCCTCACAAAATGGATTTGCAAAGTGCTTCTATTAAAACATCAAAATTCATCTCCTACATTATTAAGTCGAAATGAAACGAAAATAGAACAATCACCTAGTAGGTACATTATTCACTCGGAATTATGAGTCAGATAATCCATCATGGCATCTCGGAATTGTAGCATTAAAATGTTGCTGCTTATCAAATTTAAATCCCAACGAGGATTGGCGGAGGCGAAATTATGTTGTTTTTGATTACACAGTACATGTTCTGTTTATGTTTAATTTTGAACTTTGAATTTTCTGTGAAAATATCTATCTATAATATCTTGAGGAGTACAACACAAAGTAGTAGGTATGTAAATAGCATTTGAATTTGGTTCATCATCATTCATCTTCCTCGCGTTTGTCTCGGCTCTTAGCCACAGCTCATTCTAGCCTGCGGGACGACTGGCAACTAATCTTAAGAATTGGAAATACTAATTTTACAAAAACGACTGCCATATTCGAACCCAGAGAGAAACAAGGTCTTATTGAGATCAGTCCGGTTTCCTCACAATGTTTTCCTTGAACGAAAAGCTACTGGTAAATATCAAATATTAAATTTTACATTCATATCCTCTAACGTCTTGATAATAGAGGTTGTGTTCAGATATTTGTCAATACCTTGGCCGCTCTTATATGTCTGATGGCGACTGTACTACAATGTTCTGATCTGAGAGCTCACACATTTTCGAATAACATGTACCAATTGTACTGCTCCTAGTCGTGAACGAAACATGTTGATGTCCCACGTATTCTATCACGGAGCGTTGAATGCGAAAAACCCGGGTCTCGTGCAAGATGCAATTTGCACGGATTGGCTTGTAAACGTGAGCGCCAAAGCGGTATTGGTTTAAGTACATGTTTTTTTTAGAAAATTGTGCTTGAAATAGAATCGCAAATTTATTATAACTCGGGTGTTATTCCACTTTTTTAATTTAGTTATAAAGCATGTCAATTTAATTAAATGTGTAATTATATTTCTGGACCCCTAAATTCAATGCTACTTTGTCGTATTTTTTTTATTAAAGAATAAATTTAAATATTCACCGCATCGGGGCAGTTTCGAGCAATTGTAATCGCTCTTAACCAACTGAGCTACCGAATCTTACCAAAATCAGTCAGCGTGTGAATGTTTCCTTCCTTTTGTTCACACGCCTTGGGGAGACCATTAATTTACCAATTTGCAGACATAAACTGCTTAAAAAAAAAAAAATATATAAACTTAATTTTTTTGCAAACACCAAACGGTAGTATAAACCATTATAAATTTTAATTTCTTTTTTAGATTTGGAATCTGAATATAGGATACCAAATCAATTAAACTCTTGCATTAAATTTAATAAACATGTGCGATTCAGAGTTGTATGAAGTGTAGGTATATATTTTCTACATTAACATTAGGACCATCGGGCTGGTTCGATTAAAAAAGTGTTATTTATGAATTAGAGTAAGACCACCAGTGAATGAACACTTAAGCAATTATCCAAGTTTGAAAAATCATTGCTCAGCATTCATTAATAATTGGAATAATTAACTGCAAATTAATCAATCCTCATTTAATAAATAAGACCTAATGAATGAACATAAAAACTAGTGAATGAACACCGAAAAACCTAGTGAATGAACATTATTTAGATCTTTTTAATTAGCATATAGAAATCATTATTAACACAAACACCGCTTCCAACTCTATTTTAGCAGGTATAGCGATAGCGTTTATATCTTTTTATCCCTCCATATTGATTTGAAATAGATTAGAATGTAATAAAATGATGGTTATTCACCAATAACAAAGAAACCCGTTACATTTTGATAGGAAAAATAAAATCAATGTTTAAAACAAGTAACAACGTGCATATTTTGATGAGAAAAGGTCATTACTCAGCAAATAATGCTTAAAATAATAAACTTGTCATTGCATTGTTCGTGGTTACACTGTTCATACATAGAATAAATAGAAATCCAATAAATGAACAAGCCAAATTTTGTATTGTTCATACATAGGCACGACAAATCTAGTAAATGGACTATAGAAATTTGGTTTGTTCCAATACTGGCTGGATTAATCAGAATCGTTTTCTATGCAGAATCACAAAAAATAAGCTCAATACGATTCCGTTTACATATACAATTGGAGAAAAAATTAAATCTACACGACACCAGTAAATGAACACACTGTTCATTTACTGGTTTCAGCATATTGGATAAGCCAGTAATGGAACTGTAAAAAATAAAGACTTAATTGCAAAATACACCGACAAAGTGTACATTTATAGAAGGTTTAACTCTTAATCTAACCAAATAACTAAACTTTGTACAGATAAAGATTAAATAAGCACTTCATATGTTGCTCCAAACGTACACTGTTCTTATTTTTTCCATGTAAAACTTCAAATCCAGAAACACGTAAACTTCAAATGTCAGTCAAATCCCAACTGGTCAAAAATAAATTTATTACGGGTTGCCATTGCATAGGAAATAGAGTTGTTAATAAGAAAAAAAAAAACGACAAGTGGTAGAAATTGCTATAATTCTTATATTAGACGAAAAACGTGATTTTGTTAATTCACTGGGGGGTGTTAATTCACTGGAGGGTTTGCCCTATTTACTTAACAATTTCAAAATGATGCCAAACCGCAGCAACATTTAATACACTTCGAAACACGAACGCGAACAATCTACCGCTTCGTTGATTCGTGTTAAGACGAGATAGAGAAATTACCGCCGGCTCTCACTGCGAATGTAGAATTTTAAGCGCATTACCGCTTCAGTTTAATGGGACCGCTAAATTTGAAGTGGGAGCTTATGCAAAGAAGAGCACAGAAGTTAATGTAGTTGAGGGTAAAGAAATTTACATTATGACGGAAGGAGAGCGACTGATAAACAAACCCTGGTATCATAGACAATAAAGAGATGGGTTCGAATTCGAACTGGCCTCTAGCTGTGACTAACGGCCTGATTTGAATTTTAAGATACGTCAACAATTTCCTAAAGATACGTTATGGATCGGATATGTCAGTGTCAAAAGTGAAATTTAGTTCGAAGATACGTCACTAATAAATGTTGAAGTTTGAAGTTTGCAAGATTTGACCCGTACATGCATAGTTACATAATTACATTGTAAGTTAAATAAAGCTTGTAAATAAAAAGGATAAGGCATCGAATGCAAGTAATGTTTTTTTTCTTTTGTAAGATGTGTGTTTTATAGAAATAAATACAATAAGCCTTTATAGGATAAAGCTAAGTAATAATGAATTCCGGTTGATCCGGAAATCCGGTTGCCCGTTTCAATAAACGCGTTTTAATTAAAGCTTTTTGTGTTGATACTTTTGTACCTAAACAAGCAATAAATGTGTTTTATTAATCAAAATCAATTCGCGGCAGCAGGTGATTGAGCGCGACTTTGCCTTCGTTTAATTCAGGTATCAGCAAGGAATTTCAATTTGGGAAGCTTTAACTCTTAAATTGATATAATACAAGGGAAGTCAGACACTCGCGGTTAAACCTCCTCGGAATTCAATAGTTTTGTGCTAAATTAATCTGTCTGGGCGGAAAGAATAACGTCAGTGACAAACGCCACACTGCTGCTAGCATGCACTGGGCCCAGGACAGAGCGGCCTGGAGAGCACTGGTGAAGAGTGCCCACAATCGTCACGTCCCTCAGCCATGAGGTTACGACAAGGCAGAAGAAGAAGAATCTGTCTAGTTATCTCAATAAAGAATAATATCTGGGAGACCGAGCTTTGCTCGGAAAACATATAAACTCAAAAATGCGCATTTTCCCAGAGATAACTACATCGATTTTTCGTCCCCTTACGGGGACTTATCGATGTGATGGGGGTACACCCCCATATAGCAAATTTCATCGAGATCTTTAGAGCTGTTTCCGAGATCCCCGAAATATGTACCCTCTATATAAAAAAATATACAAGGATTGCTCATTTAAGAAAAATATCATGAGTGTTACCAGTCAAGTCATTGTGATAATTTACGTGAATATCATAGCTAATAATGATGATGATACTAACGTAACGACCGAACTTTTCAATATTCCAAATTCATCAAGCAAATTGGTTTCCTTGCCAACAATACAACAGAAGGCGAATTTGAACAGAATGGCTGCTATTGGTATTGAGATTCCGTTTAAAATTGATACAAGAATGCCTCGAAGTCGGATATTGTAAATGCCGGTGTTCTGACGTGAGAACGAATATTTTAGATATTGGTAATAGTTACAGACTCCTCCCTTCTAGAGGGGTTGCTTAAAAAAAAACAATTTTTTTAAAATTCAATAATGTAATATAATATTTAAAACCTTCGCGTTTTGAACACATATTAACTCACATTATGACCAGTGAAACCTGTGTCGAAACGTCGGTAAATAAAGGTAATTGAATAAATTTCGCGTTAGACCCGTCTATAAATATGAGTTAATATGTGTTCAATAATGTATTCTGTCTCTAGGGCTTGTGAAATCCAAGTCAATAGAACATTTATAATTTTACAGTGACATAAAATAGTGACACAAAAAATACATAGCAACAATTTTAAGCCAATACTTACCTAAGTAAACGTTACGTTATAATAATAAATAATTACTACCTATAGAGATTATTACCTAGAGAGACTCTCGCTGGGTGGTTGGATCAAGGGTCAGATGCAGAAGGCGGTAATTTTGGACACGGCGCGTATAGTACGTCGGTTCCTAACTCTGCGGCCCTGACCACCGGCAGCTTGGGCCCTGCCCCGCTGCCGTTGAAATTTTCAGATGATGTATTTCTGTTGCCGCTATAACAACAAATACTAAAAACAGAATAAAATAAAGATTTAAGTGGGGCTCCCATACAACAAACGTGATTTTTGACCGAAGTTAAGCAACGTCGGGCGGGGTCAGTACTTGGATGGGTGACCGTTTTTTTGCTTGTTTTGCTCTATTTTTTGTTGATGGTGCGGAACCCTCCGTGCGTGAGTCCGACTCGCACTTGGCCGGGTTTTTTAGCATTAGAAAGAAGCTAAACAATCTTGACGTCTTTTTATTTAAAAATATTAAAAAACGCTTTAAAAAAATAGTTTATAATACTTATGAAAGCAAAAGAATGTAAAAGATCTTATATGATTTATAATTCTAACATATTTACTGTGACTTAATTTTAAATTGTGATTTTTAATAAAAAGACATGTCAAGATCGCTTACCTTCTTTCTAATGCTAAGAAAACGAACTAATAGTTGTGTGAGACAATATCCTTGCGTGGTTCTAACCGTGTCTTCACATTGAAACAACTCACGTACCTACAATTCATATTGTATTTTTACTCCACAAATCTTTTACATTTTCATTGCTTGCTTACTAACTCTGTTCCCTCCTGCCATACAACTTTTTTTTTCCTTTTCTTATATCATAGACAACAGAAAAAATAAAAACCTAAAGAGTTTTAATATTTAAATTACACTCTGTCCAGTTATGAACAAGTTTGGTCTGGTTTTCCTCTTCTTCGATTCAAGACAATTTAAGAAACAGAAATTACAAACTAGAGTACTAAACCTTACAAAATGTCTCCAATACTGATAATAAAGATTTGTAAAGTATTGTAGCTTCAATCCAACGGTTCCTTCCAATCTCGATCATGCAATTCATTAACAATCATAAAGAGGCGTTTAAAAAACAAGAGCTAAATGAACTTCCTTGCCGATATGATCCAAAATCCATTATTAACTCAACATAACTCTGAGCTATCTTTTCCATGTTATAACGACACGATTTCACATTTATTTTTAGGTACCCTAGTTTATACGAAGGTATAGTGAATTCGAAGACGAATAGTTGCACCTACATCGAATAATATTAGCATGGCGTAGCTTTAACTTTGCATTAAAGCTCAATACACTTGTAGCAGCTTCGAAACTCCGATAACTCTTCAAGACTTAATGGCCCCAAGGAAAGGGCAAACTTTTCTAATTTATTCATAACACGGAATCCCCGCTTGTAGAGTTGAAGAGTTTTTGTTAACAATACGGATGAGCGTTCAAACGGACCGGTAAGATTGTTAATGTTTTTTAGCGGGATAAGTTTAGATTGGCCTGTCGTCGTGTCGGCTTTAAATATACAAAAATAATAAATGTTATACCTTTAAACGAGGAATTCTTGCATATTTATTTATTTATTTATATATCTATCTAATACCTTTAAACGAACAATTCTTGTTTATTTATATATATATATTTCGGGGATCTCGGAAACGGCTCTAACGATTTCGATGAAATTTGCTATATGGGGGTTTTCGGGGGCGAAAAATCGATCTACGAGAAGCTAGGTCTTATCTCTGGGAAAACGCGCATTTTCGAGTTTTTATATGTTTTCCGAGCGAAGCTCGGTCACCCAGATATTATATCTTATACCTTTAAACGAGCAATTCTTGTTTATTTATTTATATATGTCGGAGCGAGACACCAGAAAGACGTATTGCAGCATTACAGTTCATAGTTAGACGCCTGTATAAAATCGATTAGCAATGTTTGGCGTATTGTTGAACTAAATGACAGGTAGAAGGCTTTGGAACGTCAAGATGACGTAGTATCTTGAGTGAACGTAGGCACGAGCAGGCATTTTTGTCGTTATGTTGGTAGACTGGTCAGGCAGGTTTACCAACTTGAATTGGAGGCGGGAGCGGTTGGCTCCGCCGCTGGAACTGGCTTCTTTCTTCTTGATCGGACCGCGCTAGAGATCGGACGTTAGCCAAGCTCGTGCCTAATTCGCTACGTTCCTGAAGGCTTACACCTGAAGGATTATTCTGAAAGCTTATAGATTCTCACGTTCTTTAACCGTTTAGCTAAGTGTTTTATTCCAAGTGTTATTTTGATTTCTTATGTGCCATTATAAGCTTACTTTTGTAAAATAAAGAAACTATGTGTTGTTTTGAAAAGATGTGTCCCGCCGAGTTTGTTGCCGGGTTAGATCTTCTCGGGTCAGAGGTGTAGGGTTGGAACCGGTTTAGTTTGACTTAAATAAAGATTTGAACGATTTCATGTGATCTTTTTATTTTTATTGAATTCCGATTCCATCGTAAGATCGTTTAGTTATTTTTATTATTTAGTACTGAAATAATAGTAGGCACTAGTATGGTTAATGAGTCCGAATGTTTATTTCATGCGTAGGTAGCATACCTACTATTTTGGCTGTGAAGTAATACATCTAGGTACTACCCCCACGCGCCCACCGCCATTGAGACCATCCGTCGCCGATATCAGCAAGTGGGATAGATGCGGAGTTTCATGTATTGCTTACACAGCCACCTGGGAGCGTGGTGTATTTCTGGTGACCTACATTCCATAATCTGGACACTTTGTAATGGTAAGCTCACGTGTCTAACCTTGATTGAATGGTGAGTGTAATTCATTGTTATTTGGTGAGAATTATTGTGAAATTGTGAATTATGATTGAGGCAGTCGAGCATAGCGGTCGTTACGTGACGTCATCTCTGGTATCGCCGCGTTTCTTTACAATTAATTTTTGTAATCCATTTAGATCGAGGCGATCTCGAGTTATTTTGATTTGAAATCCATACTGTTAATTAAAACCAAGTATTAGCTATCACGACGTGATATTATTTCATCGCTCACTTGTGAATCTACCCTCAATAATTGATTTGAAAATACAATTAATTTTTAAAATCCGTTGAAATCTAAGTGATCTTAAGTTATTTTGATGTGAAATCCATATTTTTAATTAAAATCAAATATTGGCTGTCGCGACGTGATATTATTTCATCGCTCACTTGTGCATCTACCCTCAAAAAATATTTTTTTTTCATAAAAATACAATGCACCGTTAGAAATTGATCCTGCTGATTTGCCAATGCAAGCATTATGTAATCTTTACCCTGTAATGTTTAGTAATTAATAAAATTGCGACAAATTATTGCTCGTAATGCCGTGATAGATCACAAATCGTGTATACTATGGAAACATGAGCTACGCATATGAAAATTAATGTTACAGTGTCCTGCAGCCGGAGCCGAGCGAGCTTGCGGACGCCATTGCGCCCGTGATACAGAGGCGGCTGTGCAGTATCTTCTGTGCTGGAGATTTGGAAATAAAAGGACAGGTTTCGTTCCAATTGTTTATTAGTGAATTTTATTTTGAGTGTAATGGCGAAGCATAACAGTCGAACGTAACTAATAAGCTGTCACTTTTCGTATTGGCCCATTTACCGTGTTACTTATTTTTGGAACACGTGTTTGTTTGTTCATGGAATTAAATAAAACGCACTCATTGAAGTTTAAATTTTATTCTGAGATTTTTGAAGTCCCGTGTACATTGGAAACATGTTTTTGTGTCTGCTACCTTGCATTTCATAAACCTTTTGAGTTTAGCCTGCATACATGATAAACCTGATACCGTGCAAATGATGATTTCAGTAACAGCCAGCTATGTTGAACCACATCGTGTCTCTCGCAATCTGCCGCAGCAACGGCAACGGCAAGCGGAAAGGATCAGCCTCCGTGCTTGGGTTGGACCTCACCACCACCACCTTTGACTTGGTCGCGTGCATCATACTTTGTTAAGCTGGTGAGCAGTTCCCATTTTGTTGGGATTATTTTGAGATGTTTTACTTCTGCATAGAAGTCTTGAGCGAGTTTCTGTTGTTAAAGCTAAAGAAGAAAGCTATCTTTAGTGATTTTGATCAGTAATGTTCAGTTTCAGTTGATCAGTTGACGCTGATAGTACCAATGGTTCTGAGTAACATGATTTAAAGACCTGTTTTTATTTTCTTTTTTTTGGAATTCACTGTTAACATTGTTTTGCTTTCGACGGACTGAAAGCTTGTACTTTCGTATGGGCTGAAATCACGCCCGATGGACTGGACAATACTGTCATGCTTTCGATGGACTGAAGGCACGCCCGATGGACTGGGCAATACTGTTTTGCTTTCGATGGACTGAAAGTATGCCCGATGGACTGGGTATTGTTTAGTGACCGCATCAGAAGTGCCGGAGCATGTAAGAGGTGCACGTGGTCTGCTTTTTATGTGCAGAATGCTCTTTGCGAGGAGTAGCACTTACGCGGCTGAGATGGTTACTTCTGACGAGGGTCTGGTATCTGCCGAAGGACTGGCAATGCACCGAAGGACTGGTGTTGTTTTGTTAAAAATGAATTCCCGTTTATGTACTGTGTTCATATGAGTAAAATTGGAACTATCAATTCAGAATGTTATTTATCTTAAGATGTCTTACAAAAATTTAGATCACATGTGACCAATTTTTTTTTAATGCCAGATAATTTCCCCGTAAATTGATATTGACGACAGTAGTAGTGATACTGTCGAGCAATGAATTAGAGCTGTTGTGATTTGTGTTTTTGATGTTTGGGATTGTTCTGTTTTCACATAAATTTGAGAGTATCCGCCAGATGGAGGCGATGATTATTGGAGTGTATCCGTTAGATAGCGGCGATGATTACTGATGATTATTTTTATTTAGTCGTTGCTCGATGGACTATTTTTGACTAGAGAATTGAGGATTGTTAAAGTAATTTTAAACAATTTTTTTTTTCTGGTTTGATTGATAACAAAGTTTGATTTTAATAGTAATTTGAGTGAGACCCAAATTGTTGGTCAGGAATGACCGAGCGATGAGATACTGTGCTGAGTATTTTGTTACAGAATCAAATGCGTACACCCACACACGAGGACGTGTGTAGCGCAGGACGGCCGTGTCGGAGCGAGACACCAGAAAGACGTATTGCAGCATTACAGTTCATAGTTAGACGCCTGTATAAAATCGATTAGCAATGTTTGGCGTATTGTTGAACTAAATGACAGGTAGAAGGCTTTGGAACGTCAAGATGACGTAGTATCTTGAGTGAACGTAGGCACGAGCAGGCATTTTTGTCGTTATGTTGGTAGACTGGTCAGGCAGGTTTACCAACTTGAATTGGAGGCGGGAGCGGTTGGCTCCGCCGCTGGAACTGGCTTCTTTCTTCTTGATCGGACCGCGCTAGAGATCGGACGTTAGCCAAGCTCGTGCCTAATTCGCTACGTTCCTGAAGGCTTACACCTGAAGGATTATTCTGAAAGCTTATAGATTCTCACGTTCTTTAACCGTTTAGCTAAGTGTTTTATTCCAAGTGTTATTTTGATTTCTTATGTGCCATTATAAGCTTACTTTTGTAAAATAAAGAAACTATGTGTTGTTTTGAAAAGATGTGTCCCGCCGAGTTTGTTGCCGGGTTAGATCTTCTCGGGTCAGAGGTGTAGGGTTGGAACCGGTTTAGTTTGACTTAAATAAAGATTTGAACGATTTCATGTGATCTTTTTATTTTTATTGAATTCCGATTCCATCGTAAGATCGTTTAGTTATTTTTATTATTTAGTACTGAAATAATAGTAGGCACTAGTATGGTTAATGAGTCCGAATGTTTATTTCATGCGTAGGTAGCATACCTACTATTTTGGCTGTGAAGTAATACATCTAGGTACTACCCCCACGCGCCCACCGCCATTGAGACCATCCGTCGCCGATATATATATATATATTTCGGGGATCTCGGAAACGGCTCTAACGATTTCGATAAAATTTGGTATATGGGGGTTTTCGGGTGCGAAAAATCGATCTAGCTAGGTCTTATCTCTGGGAAAACGCTAATTTTTGAGATTTTATATGTTTTCCGAGCAAATCTCGGTGTCTCAGATATTAAATATTATATGACATTTTTACACAGATTGACTAAGTCATCACTGTGACAAAGAACGAAATGGTACAAAAGTCAAATTCATCTGTACAAGAGCTCTTGGTGCAGTTTAAACAATTAACGTCGCTTATGTTTGGCGTTCAACGAAATTTAAATCCACCCTGTATACTATAATCCTCAAATACTTCAAAAATAAATTTTAAACAAACACTTGCAGTAAAATTCGAAAAGCTTACAAGCTAAAAATATCATCACCCCAGGATATAACATCGTAAAATAATTTAAAAAATCGTCCCCCGCGCCGCGCGGAGCTAACTTCGTAAATGTGGCAAAGGATTCTGTAAAGGCAATTTGCGAGGCGGTGGTGGTAATCCCGGCGTGATTGGAGATGTTTTAATACTGAAAATATCGACGAGATGGCGATTCACTCTGTATATTAATAAAGATAAAGATAAAAGATAGTTTATTCAAGTAGGCATAATTACAATGCGCTTATGAACGTCAAATAAAGCTTACCGGCTCCAACCCTACACCTCTGCCCCGAGAAGATTTAAGTCCCCCCTCAATTGGAGGAGGGTATCCCAATATGGGACCGACAACAAACTCGGCGGGACACATCTTTTAAAAAAAATACATCTTATAATTAACATGCATTACGAGAAAATAAGTAAAAAAAAATACAATTTAAATTACTATAGAATTCATGCAATTATACACATAACGTGTAATACAATTTGTATGGAATCATACAAATACGTAGCTCTTTCAGAAAACATATCAAATTCTTACAAAAGGAAAAGAAAATAAAGTTATTAAAATAAATGGGAAAACAATAAATCTGATTTATTGTTATGAATTACCAACATAACATATTTGATGTGCTTTCTTAACTGAGCTGTGTCACCTAAATCAATCCTGTGCTGTGTCAATAAAAAGGATTATTAGGGTTTAGGGGTGGGGAGGTCCCACCCTTCTTCTATGTTTTGAACCAAGACTCGATTTTCTCCGACTAGTTTCAAGTAGTGTCAATAATATATCAGTTTATTAAGTTCAAAGTTCAAATATTTTGTATTCATGTAGGCCTAGGAACAAGCACTTATGAATAGTATCTACTTTTTACATATAATTGTATTATCTTAAGCTAATTTTCAGAGCAATTTATTGATGTAAAAGACAATATAATGACTTGGAATTCGAACACAACGCTTTAAGGTGACAGTCCATTTCCAACCGCAGCTGCACTACTGTTAATTTTACTATGGAAATTGACAGTAACGGCGACGCGTTCAGTACCTACCAGTAGTGCAGCTGCCGTCAAAAATGGAATGTTACCCTTTTCATGCTCGTATGTGTATTATATTACTTCAAAGTGCATGCTAGCGGCGTGTTTAATTAAGATTATTTTAGATTATTAATTTGACCGTGCGCTGTCAGTATATGTATTAAAAATAAAGCATCGAATATTGACACGGTTTTAAAATAGGCAAGTCATGGAAATGGTGACAACCCCCCCTCCAGAACTGACTACACTAACCGACTTGGTTTAACATCTCAATTCTTTTTTTGTAGTAGAAAAACTTATGTTACATCTTTTGCTTTATGTTTTTGGTGGATGTCTTCATCATCTGCGACTGGCAGATCGGAGGCAGAATCAAATCCAGCCAACAAAAAACTTCCTGCTGCATTTTAATGTGAAAATTCAAATAATTACACAAACGGGTCTACCGCGATATAATTTCATTGTTTTTCCCTTACATTCCGACGTTTCAGTTGAGTTGTGAAAATTTTAGTAAGAATATTGCTTCATAATAGGGCATTATTACATTAAATCCACCAAGTTTATTAACTATGGGGTGACGACGGAAATCAGAGACGTCTGCAAGAAATGGCGTCATTTCCTGCCGGCGCTTCTAATATTTTCCAACGAACGCCATTTTATCATTGGTTTTGGACTGTTTATAGATGTTTTCTATCAAACACGCGTTTTAGTTCGACAAATTAACACCCAATTTAAATAATAAAACCTGTAAGTAAAGGCTATTATCAAACTAATAATAAAAAGGATAAAATTACCTAAATACAATTTCACATACCTGATAAGTAATAAAACATTTAAGTCTTAAAATGATGATCAATTTGCAATATTTTGGTTACACTTTTAAGATTTTTTAAATATATTTTACATGCTTCTATCTATAGTGGAAAATTCCACTAAACACCAATTTAATAGTTTTTTTACGTCGTATTTGATTGAAAAAATAAACTAAAAGTTTGGCCTATAGCTATAACTAAGTACATTTATTAAACTGATAAAAATAATAGGCTTATTTTTAACAGGGCAACTAAAATATTAAACAGGAACTTTCATTGGGCATATAATAATATTTTGGCGCCAAAAAAAATATTTTAGCCTCAAATATAAGCATCATATTATTAAAAAAACTGGCAGCAAAATCAAGCCACCTAAAAAAAATATAGGGAACTTAAAGTGATAGGTTGCAACTAATATTGTAAAGCGATCATAAAATTTAGTTGTCATCTAGTTGTTCACACTTAAGTAATCAACTAATAAACATAACTGAGCATATCGTTTTCAGCTAGGTAGTATTTTAACACGAAAGCAGTTAAATTTAATGAATTTTGGTCACTTTTTACACAAAGCACCTCAAATTATTTTACCAATACGCAATGGTTAGTATACTTATAGTCGAAATTTCTAATCATGAAACGCCTAATGGCCATTATACCATTAGCACTTTAAATTTTTAATTACTAATTTCAATAGTTACCACTGTGTTCTGCTAGAGTCAACAGATAGGTGCGACGACGAGCGAAGCGAGGAGGAGCGTGTTAGGTTGACCGTGTAATGACCAAACAAAATATTTTAAAAGAACTTCATTTTTGAATAATAGATAGCCGTTTTCTTTTTAAAATGTGCTTCATAAATAGTCTCTAATAATATTAATTCAGTTGCCAAATAAATACTTGGTACCTGCCTAAAAATATTCAAATGCTGTAACGGCTTTAAAATACAGCTCATAATGATATATTTTAAGACCCCGTTTTTGTTGCCAAACTATTAATTTTAGTAGCCATTTCTATTTTTTTAAACTACCCAAAATCGATTAATTAGTTGACCGGTTAGGTAAATACGTGCCAAAATAATATAGATGGTCAAGCAAATCTTGTCAGTAAAAAAAGGAGCGAAATTCAAATTTTCTATGGGACGATATCCCTTCGCGCCTACATTTTTCCAATTTGCCGCCTTTTTCCACTGACAAGATCTGCCTGACCAAGTATATCAATTAAAACCAACGGAATTAAGTAAATAGTTCGTAATGTAAAACTTCTCAAGAAATTTTCTTGAACGACGTTGAGGCAAAGAGAATATTTTGTGGTCGAAGACAATGCAAAAACACGGAATTTTCCCTCATTTTAAAGGAAGTTATTCGTTCCGGGATACCTCTGTGTTTGGATGGGATTTTTGAACAAATATGGTGTTTTTTTTTAGGGTTCCGTACCCAAAGGGTAAAAACGGGACCCTATTACTAAGACTCCGCTGTCCGTCTGTCACCAGGCTGTATCTCACGAACCGTGATAGCTAGACAGTTGAAATTTTCAAAGATGATGTATTTCTGTTGCCGCTATAACAACAAATACTAAAAACAGAATAAAATAAAGATTTGAGTGGGGCTCCCATACAACACACGTGATTTTTGACCGAAGTTAAGCAACGTCGGGCGGGGGATTTGGATGGGTGACCATTTTTTTGCTTGTTTATTTTGCTTGTTTTGCTCTATTTTTTGTTGATGGTGCGGAACCCTCCGTGCGCGAGGCCGACTCGCACTTGGCCGGTTTTTTATTGATGCTACAGAAGAATTTCGAAGAAATATTAGTACCAGGCAGATTAATGTACGAAATTCTTCATGCTATATCTGCCAGTGATTATTTTCAGTCACTTTAGCCTAAATTATTAGTAATGTGTTTGTGAAGCAAGTGGTCATAGGTTCGTTCGGTCATAGGACCCGGCCATATTTTTGTGTTCAAAAATATAATAATTTGTTTTCTGATTAATAAATGTTTCCTTTTATGTTTTTAAGTATGTGTCTTAGTAGCTGTTATTTTTGAATATCGCGTCTCGTACCCACAACACGAATTATTGAGACATATTTTACTAGGTTGAATTGTGTAAGATTCACCAATTTTATTGATTAGGTATTAATTTTGTTCTATAAAGTTTATTGGTAACTTTTTGTAACGGGGAAAAGACATAGATTTTCCTTTAAACAACTTTACTAATCATGGTTACGGTTTTCATCTCAGTAGGTACACTTAAAAAAATTAAACAACAACATACATTTAAAAAAAATCCTAGATCTTTCGAATTATAACAATTTTTGTAGGTATATTTTATGAATATCTTACAAAAACAAGAACGCCAAGCGCTGTCACTTTAGTCACAATTTCCTCGTCCTTCGAAAGAATTCCTGTCTCACGGAAACATTAAAAAATATCAAAACGTGCTTTTGCTTTTCCTTGTTCACTTGGCGTTCTGTAGGTAAGTATTTGGGGTAATTTTTATTTGAAGGCAGCAGATTCCGAGTCTAATCTTCAACACGAGGCTAAGACAGGAGATTTTCAGCCATATTAGAACTTTAAGATACGTCAAATATAAGATGTTGAAACGATATGGATCGGATATGACAGTGTCAAAATAAATAAAATAAAATAAATAAAAAGCTTTTATTTCAGGCAGTACCGTAGAGTTTCCTATCTTCACCTGGGTTTTGACACTTTTCCTAAAAAATCTCTCAAATTTGAAAGCATTTTAATCCGTTAAGGCGAAAAAACGTTTTTTAGTGTTCCTAACTATCATTATTCACAATTGAAACTTTGAATTTCATTGGTTAAGTTGGTAAAAAATGGCCTCAAAGGCAATAGGCGATGTTTGGGTATTTTTCCCAATCTTCGCCTACGGCATGCTTTACCGCTAATAATACACTTTTCTGTGACTAACACATGTTAAGTCGTATCTATTTGGAATGTGCTACTATACTATGAACCTTAATTACACCAGACTAGCCATATTTAAAAAAAACGGTGTAGTAGGCGAAGTTTGGTAACAATCTGAAGTTGGTTTCATACATTTTCTATAACGAAGCTAGGGCTGCCAAAAATTAACCAACATGCCAAATAAAGGGGAGTAATGGTTTATAAGTAAAAAAATTATAGTTTTTAACAAAAATATTTAATATTTAAACCTGGCTCGCTGAGCAACTTCTGTTGCTGACTGTACAAAAATATTTAAATTTGGAAACAAGTAATGCCATCCACCACCAATAGGGTATTTGACTACTAGTCAAATCAGTTTCTTTTTTCGAACTGTCAAAACGATTTTGCTACTATGGGGTTTATTATGTAACATTAGCATGTGACGTCACAATCAAGTTACCTATTGTTTATAGTTTTATACCGGTTTTAAAATATAAATTGTGTCTAAAAAATAACTGCTGTCTACGTTTCTCTATTAACCTTATGATGCTTTATTTCATGCATGGTGTAAAATAATTTATTTGAAATACTTACAGTCAAATACCCTATTAATGTGGTAAAACAAATTTGACAACCCTAGGGGTAGGCGAAATTTGGCAACTCACTTCACCAATGTTTTATCCAATTGTGACTTCTAAAGGTAAGCTAGCCATTAAATAATAGTTTCATATGAAAAAGAAATAGTTATAGTATATAATCATGTAAAGAGTTTAACATTACCTGGTCTGTATCACTGTTAAAAACCGAAGTTCAAACACTGGCTTAAAAAAACGGGTGGTCGGCGTCGCGAAAAAACCTCACTGAACGTAAACTGTGTGAAGTTAGCCGCAGATTGTTCGAAGAATGTTGACACCCGTAAAAAATACTTTGTATTTAGTAGTTTTATGTAAGGCTTACATTAGAAACATTTTGTTAATGGCAACTCTTGTCAAAGTAGGCGAAAATAGGGAGCCCAGGCAAAGATACGAAACTCTACGGTACCCATATACAAATTGCATTAGAACTAATTTAAAACTAAAACTACTGACAAGTGTCAAAAGTAGTGTTGAGTCGCTCACTCGTGAGGCACCTCATTTGTACCACTCATTTTGTTAATTTGTCGCAGTACTTCGTACCGCAAAAATGTCTTACTTCACTCATCTATTCATTTTACTCATTTACCCGCGCGCATCACAAACACCTCTTGCCACACAAATCATTCACACACCAAATTTCTAAACTCTTATCCGTTCAAATTCACTCGCGAGTCTCGCGACCCTCAAAACTCATACACTCCTCACAACTCGCAAGAAAGACACTGGATCGCGCGAGGCGCTAGGTGCTCGCCTGCTCGCCGGCACTCAAAACTCAAATGTCTCAAATGAAGAAACGAGTAATGGTCCACACTGTCAACTACCGAACTACAAACCTTATTGCAACGACAAAAGGTCCACCGAGAAATGCGTTGAGTTTGTACCATGCCTCTCTGTGACATGAACCCCTCAAAAATCCTCTTAACCTCCAGAATTGCACTCCAATTAATTATTACTATTTATTGATTTATAAAGGAAGTGATGAATACATAAATATGTATATACATTCAAAAAAAATGACGCTGTTGGAATTAATGGAATAGTCGACGCTGTACCTCTAGTACCTCACCTCATTTGAAGTAAGACATACAAACTCATTTTAAATTGATGTCCTACCCATCACTAGTCAAAAGTGACGTATTTCTTTGAAGAAACGTCACTTTCGACACTTGTTGACACTGTCATATCCGATCCATATCGTTTCAATATCTTATATATTTTGACGTATCTTAAAGTTCGAATATGGCTGTTTCTCTTGCCTCGGAGTCGCGTAAGCGTATCGTAAAAACGTTACGAGTACGAGAAGCGTAATAGAGTTCTGGGCACCAAGCGTCGCGTAAGCGTAATCATGTTGAAAACTCTAATCATGAAGCCATGAAACTGAAATCATGGCGTCACTGGCGGCAGATGAACTCATATGTCTTTGGCGGACGTATCGACGATCTTACTTTCTCGTCAGATCATTATTATTGTTTGATTATGTCAGAAGTTTTGTTTTTTACGCCAGTATTACGCTACGCCTGTCGTAATGACAACCGGCATCTCATACGCTACGCTACGACGACGCTTCGTGTGCGGACTTGTTTGAACTTTTTCGTGCTCTCGTAGCGCTCTCGTTCTACGCGCGTATTACGATACGCTTACGCGTCTCTTACGCTTACGCGTCTCTTAAGCTTACGCGTCTATTACGCTTACGCGTCTCTTACGCTAACGCATCCCTTACGCTTACGATCCGTGTGCTGACGGAAAAATGTTGGTTCTTACCCTACCTAACCTTACCAACATTTTTATTTTCCACACTATTTGTCACTCCAACCTGGTCCAATGGCAAACAAGCTCAAGCTTCCCTCCATATTTTTCGCAGCTTTGATAATTACACCCTCTTAATTAACGTAGTGAAACTTGCTCGGTGTTTCTAATTCCCTCTTTAAAATACTTTTCGTGTTTTGACGCTTCCTTTTTTCCAAGATTTGATTGTTAAAAAACTGCAAGGTTATTTAATTTTCCTTGTTAAATGGACTTCGTTAAATGAAAAAATGTTAATTGTTTTCCTCGTTTCGAGTAATTTAGTATACCTACTAGACTTATATCGACCGGGATATGAACCATGATTACTGTTTGTATTGTTTTCGAGCTTCCGATATTTCAACGCAGTTACACATGCATCTTGTTCACGGGTAACTAACCGTGAATCATTTAGGTGTAGATATGTTTTAAATATTTATTTTACTCGTGAAAAGCTTCACTTTAGAGCTTACATATATATCTTATTTAAGAATAACTTGTTTCTTATTATACAAAAAAATATAAGAAAGATTGTAGGAAGGAGTGAGGACAGTGGTTTACTTACGTGACTTACCCCTCCCTCCCTTCCTCCTGCCTTCCTCCTCCTCCCTTCTGTTATTTTGTCCCTCTCGCTGTTGAGTCGGCTGGTCCTTGGTGTTCCGAGGCGAAGGTTTTTGTGAGGGACCTGGGAAAACGCTTGCGGGATAGGGGTTACGATCCTAGGTCTGGTTCGTACCTGGTCCAGCGTATATCGTTGGCTATTCAGCGCGGGAACGCCGCTGGTATTTTGGGGACATTTGTGCCGGGTACCTACTTACCGGATTAGGATATAGGTTTATGGCTTATTATTTATTGTGTATTTTGTAATGACCAATTTCCTTTATTGCTAATTATTTATTGTGTATTTTGTAATGACCAATTTCCTTTATAATTTGACGATGCGTGTTGCGGATGACATATTATGTGAAAAAATGCATTTTATTTTGACGAAACCTGAGGTGGATGAGCTTTCTGTATGATGACGAAGCCTGCGCTGTGGATCTGAAGGTACCTATGCTGTTATTATTATGTTGGTTTAATAAATATTTTTTTCTATTAATTAATTTACCCTAGTTAATTAATTTAGTTAGGGCCGTGGGGACCTAGCGCGCGTAGCCTCTATAAGGAACTGTCAAAGCGCCTTATAGAGGCTTCTGGTGACCAGAGGGCTGGCCAATATTTTGCCCAGCGGATCAGCATTGCCATCCAGCGGGGCAATGCGGCCAGCCTTCTGGGTACCCTACCGAGCGACTACGACCTAGGCCAAATTTTTTATTTATAAGGTTTTATTTTAAGTGTTTTTATTAAATAAAAGTTATATTTAGTTATTTAAATGAGATTTAGCGTTAGAAAGGTAAGTACGCAGTCGCCGCTAGTACTAGATAATCTAGTTTTTTTTTTCAGGAGAGATTTTATATTGCAACTAATCTAACTAGTTTAGTAATATAGTTATAGGAGATGTAGCCATACATACCTAAGGTGTGTCCTTAGATCCGTTAACGATATTTTAATCATAAGTTGACTTCACCACTGGCAGTTAATGGATTTTACATGGTCAGAAATAAATGAACTTCATTTGTTAAAACGTACTATTAAATTTAATAGCAATTTATAGTATAATTTCCTATATTTAGGATAATTTAGGAACATTCATGGAAATATCAGTGACAGATTTATATTTAATAAAATTGATTACCTACCTAATCTGAAATAGATATGAGGGTTTGGCCTGAATATGAACGAGGTCACCTGATGGTCAATTATTGATATTTTTGATATTCCAGTGAGAAATTATATATTACTAGCGACCCGCCCCGGCTTCGCACAGGTTAACAAATTATACATAAACATTCCTCTTGAATTACTCTATCTATTAAAAAACACCGCATCTAAATCCGTTGCGTAGTTTTAAAGATCTAAGCATACAGACAGACAGACAGACAGGGAAGCGACTTTGCTTTATACTATGTAGTGATAGTGATCATATACATACATTGTATTAAAAAAATACCATTCATTTTGCATTATGTTTATTATATGTAAGCTTCAATTTGTAAACATAATATATTCTGGTGGATAAACGGTCTGTATTTGTATTCTATTAAGGTATCGGGTCGTCCCTCGATAAGAAACGTTTTCAAGCTTGTATAATCTTATCGAAGACTAGGTATCTTGTTGCAAGAACAATACGGTTTTGTCGCACAGAATATTATATTGAGGCTTAAATTTAACCCTCCGGGGCTATTGTTTATTAATTTATAAGCCGTTATAGAGGAGCGTTACAAACTATAGGGACTACAGTTCGGGTTCATGAGTTGCTTTAACTATTTCTATTTATTTATTTAGTCGCCTAGTTCCCACATTACAAGCCTTTTTTGAGCTTACTGGGGCTAGGTCGATTTGTGTAAGATTTTCCCATTTTTTTAATTCTGCGTCGGTGGCAAACAAGCATTCGGCCCGCCTGATGGTAAGCAGTCTCCGTCCTAAGGACGCCTTGATAAAATTAGTGACAGATTGAACGTTTTAATCGCGAGTCGCGACCGCAATGCGGCAACGACAGCTAAGCAATTTATCAAGGAAACTGACCAACAACGCCACAATCTGAATGCAACCTTTAAGCGTGATATTAGGTAGTATTTATTCAGCATGTATATTATAATATTTAACAACCGACACTCGCGACTTCCTGAATCCATGACCAAACCACAAACCACTGCAAACATGGTAACGTTGAACATAATAATCTCAATGGTTTAAACCACACCTTACAAAGTAAATTTGTCCCAGCGAAACCTCTCTCAATTTTAACGCGCGGGTCGCGCTCAAAATGCGATATAATAACGAATTTCACTCTGAGAGCGCGTCGACTCTGCATAAAATTGTGGTCTAGAGCGGAATGGAGAAGCGGTTTCGGAAGTTGTATTTGTAGTGAGTACCGTAAAATGGGGTGAGTAGGATCATAACTGAAATTCAAACATCGATAACATTTTATTTTTATATATGAATACTGAATGGTGTATATAGTAAGTGTTCCGGACGTTTGTATTTTAGTTTTTATTTTATTTTGGGTAGTTCCATTTCATAACTTTGACGATAAAGAGGAAAACCCATCTCACCCCGTAGTGCCTCGTATTTGGGGTGAGAGGGGTTTTCATACAAAGCTGATTTTGGAAGATTGTTGGATCGATTTTTTTTCATTATGCGTATTACTATAGCTCCATTTTAAATTGGAATACCTACATTATTTTTGTAGCAGTAGCCTTAAAATCCCTTCTCACCCCCCTCTCAAACCTTCTCCCCTATTCATAACCCACCTCTCCCCGCGAAACCTACTCACCCCGTTTTACGGTAGGGAAAATGGTCTGTGAATTGTGGGCAGAACTGTGGAAATTTGTTTAAAACAGGCTGGGCCAAAGTGGTGGCGAGTAAGTGACAAGGACAGTGACTGGCTTATATTGTGATATTTGTTATATTTGGCGTAATCTAGATAGAACTTGCAAAACAGACAGTTCTGAGAAAATTTCATTAATTTAATCTACCTACTCCAAATATTGTGATTATGTTATATTTTGTCAATTTGTGAAGCCTAAATGCAGATAGCAGTTATTTTACCCGATTGCCGAAAAGATTAGGTAACATTAAAACTTGTTAAAAGTCCTTGCTAAATTGAAATATAAAAGTCACGTGGAGATTACCACACATTGTTCAGTTTTCGATTAGCTTTGTCGAATCACGATTATCACCCTGACCCGTTTAGCCCCATCATTATGAACTTAAGGTGGTTCGATTTTCATACAAAATTCAATCGACTTTCATTAAGTAACTACACACTATTACTACATAAATATTTCCGCATTTATCTTCTTTCGAATATTCATTTTTGCTAAATGAATAGGAAAACAATGTTTCATACAGAAATCATGCAAAAATCATAGTTAACTTTTCATCAATTTTACGTATGTGTGCGTCACAAATGTCGTGTACGGATACATTTGCGACGTTGCCATACCATTTCCGACGTTGCCGGGCTGACCACGGCGCGAATTTGAAGTGCCGTCATGTTTAGCGCAATTTTGTTGCACTACCCGATTTTGTTGAATAAGTACCCGAAGTTCGTCAGCTTAGCTAAGAACTATCATGGCGCGTTTTGTAAACAGTCGCTTTTTTGCTTACAAACGGAAGGTTCCCGGTTCAAACCCCAGTCATTGTATGCTGGGACATAACTTTTTGTATTTTTTTTTACACCTAAATTTCGTGTTGTGTTTTTTATTTTTATTTAATTTTTCTTATTTTCAAAAATCGATGGATTAAGTATGGGCTAAGCGTATTCGCTTAATTTTTACAAAGATAATTAGAAATTATACTCTACCTAATCTTTTTGATTTTTACAATCAGGACATCCTCACAGCAATAAAAAAGAAATGTATAAAATTTCCTGTGGTTGAAAATAATGGAATTTTGTCTATGAATGAAAAACACAATTATTACTAATTACTACCAGGTATGTAAATTATAACTTTATTAGAATCCATATTGTTGCATCATCTTTCTTCCTAATATTTTTTTCTATCATGATTCATGATATTATATTTCTTTCAGGTACAGGGACTACTACGGATAACAAATATAAAAAAATGTACTGTAGGTACTTGAATTAAAAAAAAAAGATTTCCTTTTATTTTATTTTACAATTACCTACTACTTTATTAGAGGCTGGGCAGTAAGGGATTGCTTTACTTGTAGAACAAACTATTAGCGCTTTAAAAAAAACTGATACCTGACACTTACAAACTGGACTTCCTTGGGCTTTTCTACTAAGAATCGTCAGTAGGTATTCTCCATCCTAGCATAAAAAGATATCCTAAAATGTCGGTCATCACGTCAGGTTTTAGTATCAAAAATGTTTCCCAGCCTGCGTGACGTAGCGGAAACTAAAACTTCTATACAAATATTTGGGACATAGTTTTTATATTAGCTTCAGGATTCAACAAGAATATGCTAGTGATTCTGAGTTGGAAGAACCCAAAAAGATCATAATCTGTGAAAATCAGGTATTGATTTTTTTTTTGAAAACGTTGATAATGTATTTTATTGATAATAGCTACCCGCCCCGGCTTCGCACGGGTTAACCAATTATACATAAACCTTCCTCTTGAATCACTCTATCTATTAAAAAAAACCGCATCAAAATCCGTTGCGTACTTTTAAAGATCTAAGCATACAGACAGACAGACAGAAAAGCGACTTTGTTTTATACTATGTAGTGATAGTGATGATGATGATACTGAATATCTGGGGGAAGCGCTGGTGGCCTAGCGGAAAGAGCGTGCGACTTGCAATCCGGAGGTCGCGGGTTCTAACCCCGGCTCGTACCGTCGTACCAATGATTTTTCGGAACTTTTGTACGAAATATCATTTGATACCTATTTACCGGAACCTATTTATATAACGATACCTATTTTTCGGTGAAAGAAACCAATGTGAGGAAACCGGACTAATCCCAATAAGTTTACTCTCTGGGTTGGAAGGTCAGGGCAGTCGCTTTCGTAAAAACTAGTGCCCATGCCAATTCTGGGATTAGTTGCCAAGCGGACCCCATGCGAGGAAGAAGAGATTGAATATCTGGGAGACCGACCAAAGCTCAGAAAATATATAAAAACCCAAAAATGCGCGTTTTTTCACAGATCAGACCTAGCTAAGAGATCAAACCCCTTATAGAAAATTTCATCGAAATCGTTAGAGCCGTTTCTGATATCATCCAAATATATAAATAAATATATATATAATAATTGCTCGTTTAAAGGTAAGATAACACAAAAAGGACAAAAATAAACAAAAAGAAATTACCTACTCGCACCAGTCTTGAACCCCAATCCTCTTGCACGTATTTCCACGAACATACCGTAACGCTATTGCAGTATACTTACGTTGTGTGAAATTGTCTACTATAAGCATCACGGAAACACTGCTTGCATGTGTGAGTTATAGTAGGAAAAAGCATGACAGCAACACTCCGTCGACTTTAAAGGGTGGTTTTTGCACAATGAAGTATTCAATGTTTATATTAATAGTTCAATATTTACTTAAAGAGTTCGCTAAACATAGTTTTAAGTATACAAATACCAAGACCATTCCATAAAAAAATTAAACATGAAATTTTGCGAAAGTGGCACCATCTAGCGAGGGTTAAGCTTTGAGTAACCTAGTCGAACCACCTTAATATCTTATCCTTGACAGTCTGATACGATACGACAACGCTCCCTTCTATGATTAGTCTTGATGAATTCATCGTGTTGCAACAGATATTACAACATGTTCCTCCTTCTATTTTCGCCGAGTTTTTGAACTAGTCCTCAATTCCCACGCAGATTCCCAAGGAAACGCCAAAATAACACTTTTTTCAGGTAGTGCACGTAATTGCGCGATCGCAGCTGGAACAGTATCATCTCGAAAAGTCCCGCTACTAGGGTTTGCACGACGGATCCGAAATGTATGGGAATATCCGCGGATCCGGATCCAGATCCGGATAATTCCATACATTTCGAATCCGAATTGCAAACCCTACCCGCTACCTTTCCAAACTCAGACCACCACCCAAAGCGGTGCCGGGAACTTGTGTAATTTATTCATAGTCGAGTAATGACACTCGATTACTTTACCGTCAACCCTTTACAGCGAGGTTCCGAGGCTTTTTAAACTGCAACCAAATTACTGGCTCAGACAGGTGAGGGTTGAATAATTTTTTTCTTAAGTGTGTTTTGTAATTTTGATGGGTCCGTGAAAGTGTTAGGAAATTGTTCTTTTTCGTTGCGAAGTTTAATTATGTTGTAAAGGTGAGGTAAGTGTTTCAGTAAACAGTGATCAGTGACACAACACGTACAATCAAACCGATTTTTACCTACCGCGTATTCACAGTAAGTGTCATGATAACTTTTTTTTAATAAAGTAATTCCAATGACGTTATCAATAAATAATTTTGGATCTATATCCACGCAAGCCTTATATCAAAAGACCGGGATTATAAGCCCATGAAATCTGTGTAAGGCCTGAGTAGACGCTCGAAGCGGGGCGTACAGCGTGCAGCGTGGCGTCGGGCTCACAAGTAATTTGAGCAGCGTGCACTAAGGCCGCTCCTATACGCTTGCATTTGTTTAACATGCACGCCGCACGCCCCGCCCCGCTCCACGCCCAACTCGAGCGTCCACTCAGGCCTACTAAGGAGATACAAATAATAAATAATAATATCTTTATATAGTTTTATTTGAAGCCAAATAAAGTTATTCTAGTTCATATTACATTACACAATAATTCAAACTCGATTCAAGGGGTAGATTTTCATCGTTTAACTTACAAAATTAGTCAACTAATTAAAATGAGTAACGAGCAATATTTTGACGTTATCGCTTGTATCTCCATGTTTTGTGTTTTATTTCTATATTTAGCTTGGAAAGGTTAACTGGGGTTAATTGAGATAGGCATTTGTTTGTATTATGCTATTTCACCTGAAGGTACATTAATTTGTAAAATGTTTTTAGACCTTAAGTCTTGTAGAATTAATTAGCGCGAATAATTTATATTTGAAACAATGGGTATCAAGAAAAACTTCGACTTTGAAATATAATTTCCAACGAAGAGTATTTTTGAAATTTCAGAGAAATTGATGGGTCTAGAGATGGACAACTCTAATCAAAAAGTTAGAAAAAATAGACAGTCATATCAACTAAATTTTATTGCCCTCCATAAAAAAATACTGTTGACCTTTAATAATATGGAGTAAAGCCTAGTAACTTCAAAAGCATTCCCTCTTACAGTGTTTTTAAGTAACATACTGACGGACAGACGCACAAGAGCTGACGAATTTACGGGGCTTTTTTTCCATCTAGGCTAAGTTTGCACTGACTTGAACAGAACAAAGTGAGGGAGTGTCATTATAAACGACATATTTTCATTGGACATAAATTATGACGTAACCTCAGAACACAAGCCTTCTTGAGCTTATTGTGGGACTTAGTCAATCGGGTAAGTAATAGAACGTATACAAACCTATAATATATTGCTCAGAATATATAAATTCAATTAGTATAATTTTGAATGGCATAACGTGCAATAAGTATAACGTGCGATACGTATAACAATGAATTCTATAATTTTATTATGTATAATGAACTTTACATATAATATCGTTTATGGTTGTACGTTGTTTCATATACTACATTTTCGTAGAATTGCGCTTCATAGAAAATGTTTCCTATATTATCATTTCATAGAATGATCAACTTCCAGTGCACATACATTGTAGAAGATCTATTTGTATATTTTTTATAGTTTAGAAAATTAATGTTTCGAAATTCATTTTATGAAATTTCAGGTCATATATTATTATTCCTTATAATATTAAGTTTATATAAAACTTGTTTCCAAGCCTGCATATTCATAGAATTGTGTTTCTCATTTTATTAAACTTAATATTTTAATTTTCTAACCTAACCTAACCTACTTTTCTGGCAACAGTTTGTTTCTGCGGTGATCGCAGTTCTAACCTAACCTAACCTACTTTTCTGGCAACAGTTTGTTTCCGCAGGGGTCGCAGTTCTAACCTAACCTAACCTACTTTTCTAGCAACAGTTTGTTTCTGCGGGGCTCGCCGGGAATCCGTTATGGATCCCACCGGCCCGGGAGAAGCAAGGTGGGTATGTCCGACTCCCACGGACTAAACCCCCTGGGGTGTTCCGCCGCGCGCTTTGTTCACGGGGTTTCGGGAACGCTACTGTAGACCTCCGATACCCCGCCGGCGTTGCCCTTGCGGGCTCGTCTTTTGGGGCTGCTTTAGCAGCCTGCTCCGCTGAAGGCACCTCGGAACACTTGAGGGCCTTCCAGCTTGGAACCTCTTCAGGCGAGTGATGGAACTCCCGGCCCATCACCCGCAGGTTCCGGTTAAGGCGGCATCATTCGGGCTGCGTAGGCCCTTCGCCGCCGTCCTGGCCTTCTACGGCGCTGAGGGAGTGAGTTCGCATCGTCCTCGCGCATTCTCTCTGCAGCCTCCTTTTGTGTCAGGACGGTGACGCTAAAGGTGGCCACTGCCGCCCATACCTCTTCACTGCTGAGCATGCGGCGTATTAGCGCCGGCAGTGAGAGGTCTCCTCCCACAGCTGCGGACAGGGCAGCGCGAGGCTCCGCCCACGCAGGGCACTCTTCGCGCGTGTATTGGGCCGTATCCACGGCTCCTCCGTTGCAGTGGTGACACGCCGTCGTCGGCTCTCTTCCCAACCTCTCACACAGGTACCAGCCGAAACAGCCGTGCCCCGTAAGGAGCTGCGTGAGATGGAAGGAGGGTGCGCCATGCTTGCGTTCGACCCATTCTTTTAGCACAGGCCGTACAGCGGCCACTAGGTCCCGGCTAGCTCCCGGGATTTCTAGACGCTCTGACCACTGCTGGTAGAGGACGTCTCGGGCCTCTTCATGCCACTGGCGGACCTCACGAGGAGCGGGCCAGTTCTCCTCCCTCCTTGCTGCTAGCAGCCGCCAATATACCGCGGACTGGACCTTAGCTTCAAGGTCCCATGGCGGGCTCCCTGCTAGCAGGCCGGCTGCTGCGTGCGAGTTGTCGCGGTACGCTCGAGCCACCCTGAGAGCTATGGCTCGCTGTGGACGGCGCAATAGGGCCGCACTCCGAGTACTCATGGTATTCGCCCATATTGGTGCCCCGTAGAGCGCCATTGAACGTACCACACTCAAATATAGCCTCCTGCAGGCTCCCCCTGGTCCGCCTAGATTGGGGAGGATCCGCCCAAGCGCTCCGGCTGCAGCTAGCAATTTTGGAGCCAGGCGCTTGAAGTGCTCCTCAAACTTCCACCTACCGTCGAGAACAAGTCCCAGGTATTTCATCGTCGACCCGGTCGCAGTTCTAACCTAACCTAACCTACTTTTCTGGCAACAGTTTGTTTCCGCAGGGGTCGCAGTTCTAACCTTTTTTTTTTTTTTTTTTTTTTTTACCCAGGGGGAATCCGTTATGGATCCCACCGGCCCGGGAGAAGCAAGGTGGGTATGTCCGACTCCCACGGACTAAACCCCCTGGGGTGTTCCGCCGCGCGCTTTGTTGACGGGGTTTCGGGAACGCTACTGTAGACCTCCGATACCCCGCCGGCGTTGCCCTTGCGGGCTCGTCTTTTGGGGCTGCTTTAGCAGCCTGCTCCGCTGAAGGCACCTCGGAACACTTGAGGGCCTTCCAGCTTGGAACCTCTTCAGGCGAGTGATGGAACTCCCGGCCCATCACCCGCAGGTTCCGGTTAAGGCGGCATCATTCGGGCTGCGTAGGCCCTTCGCCGCCGTCCTGGCCTTCTACGGCGCTGAGGGAGTGAGTTCGCATCGTCCTCGCGCATTCTCTCTGCAGCCTCCTTTTGTGTCAGGACGGTGACGCTAAAGGTGGCCACTGCCGCCCATACCTCTTCACTGCTGAGCATGCGGCGTATTAGCGCCGGCAGTGAGAGGTCTCCTCCCACAGCTGCGGACAGGGCAGCGCGAGGCTCCGCCCACGCAGGGCACTCTTCGCGCGTGTGTTGGGCCGTATCCACGGCTCCTCCGTTGCAGTGGTGACACGCCGTCGTCGGCTCTCTTCCCAACCTCTCACACAGGTACCAGCCGAAACAGCCGTGCCCCGTAAGGAGCTGCGTGAGATGGAAGGAGGGTGCGCCATGCTTGCGTTCGACCCATTCTTTTAGCACAGGCCGTACAGCGGCCACTAGGTCCCGGCTAGCTCCCGGGATTTCTAGACGCTCTGACCACTGCTGGTAGAGGACGTCTCGGGCCTCTTCATGCCACTGGCGGACCTCACGAGGAGCGGGCCAGTTCTCCTCCCTCCTTGCTGCTAGCAGCCGCCAATATACCGCGGACTGGACTTTAGCTTCAAGGTCCCATGGCGGGCTCCCTGCTAGCAGGCCGGCTGCTGCGTGCGAGTTGTCGCGGTACGCTCGAGCCACCCTGAGAGCTATGGCTCGCTGTGGACGGCGCAATAGGGCCGCACTCCGAGTACTCATGGTATTCGCCCATATTGGTGCCCCGTAGAGCGCCATTGAACGTACCACACTCAAATATAGCCTCCTGCAGGCTCCCCCTGGTCCGCCTAGATTGGGGAGGATCCGCCCAAGCGCTCCGGCTGCAGCCAGCAATTTTGGAGCCAGGCGCTTGAAGTGCTCCTCAAACTTCCACCTACCGTCGAGAACAAGTCCCAGGTATTTCATCGTCGACCCGGCGGCGATGGAAGTTCCACCCACAGTTATTTGTGTCCCCTCCGGTGGTTTATTTCGAGGCCCGTGGAAAACCAGAACCTCGGATTTATGCAGAGCCACTCCTAGGCCTATAGCCCGGATCCTGTGGACCACAAGTGACACTCCTGCTGTGGCCAAGTAAGCGGCCTCCCTGTGGGTTCTGCCACGGGCCGAAACGAGAGTGTCATCAGCGTAACACGTGACACTGATCCCCCGCAGAGTTTCCCCGCGTAGGACCCAGTCGTACCCAATGTTCCACAGAAGCGGCCCCAGCACTGAGCCCTGTGGAACACCGCACGACATCTCCCGTCTCCCCCAGCCGTCCTTGGTTGGAAATATCACACCGCGGCCTGCAAAATAATCCGCCACGATTTTTTGCAAGTACTCTGGCACGTTGTGGTATTTTAGTGCCGCCTTAATTGTTTCCCAGGGCAGGGTGTTGAAGGCGTTGGAGATGTCTAGTGATACAGACATCACAACCCCACCCTGAGAGACCTCCTCCATGGCTAAGTCCCTGACTCGGGCAATTGCGTCCAACGTCGAGCGCAGTGGGCGGAAGCCATATTGGCAGTCACTCAGACCCGGCTGCAAGCTCCTGACGAGACGACTTGCGATTATACGCTCAAAGATCTTACTCGTCTCGTCGAGCAACACTATTGGGCGGTAGGCCGATGGCTGATCTGGTGGGCGCCCATCCTTCCGGAGGAGCACCAACTTGCCTGTTTTCCACCTATCGGGGAACCGCCCTTGAATCAGGCAAGAGGTGAAAAGGCCTCTGACTCCTTCTTCCAACTCACTGAGTGCTACCACCAAAGCACGTCCAGGTATGCCGTCTGGCCCGGGAGCTGTCTTTTTCGACCGGAGTTTTCGGACGGCAACATCGCAGTTCTAACCTAACCTAACCTACTTTTCTGGCAGCAATTTGTTTCCGCAGGGCGCGCAGTTCTAACCTAACCTACTTTTCTAGCAACAGTTTGTTTTTGCGGGGGTCGCAGTTCTAACCTAACCTAACCTACTTTTCTGGCAACAGTTTGTTTCCGCAGGGGTCGCAGTTCTAACCTAACCTACTTTTCTAGCAATAATTTGTTTCTGCGGGGGTCGCAGTTCTAATATTACAATTCTTTGCATTGAGTTTCTTTTCAATAAATTTGAATGAAGTGAATAAGTTCTGAAATAATAATATTTGAAAAGAAAATACTCCAACTAAATGTTATATTAAACAGTTCCTATGAAATAACAATCTATGAAATCTGTGTCTACGAAACAAGAATACACGAAACATAATTCTACTGTTTGATAAGTTTCTAAATTTAAAAAGTTTGATAGTAATATTCATTCAACTGAATTTCTGTGAAATATGTTTCAACCAAGTAAATAGTCTATGAAACAATAATATTGAAACTGAAAGTATATGAACCAAATAATATATGAAATAATTTCTGAGAAACGATATTCTATGAAATTTCTGTCTGTGAAATAGGGTGACACCATCGTTTATGATAAGTATAAAAAGGTATAACGTTGAAATAATATACAAAACAAATTTCAGATTGAAGTTTCTTTTTCTTTGGGGGGGTTACAGTTCTAACCTAACCCACTTTTCTGGTAGCAGTTTCTTCTTATTTCTACCATGGGTCTCACCGCACTGTTTAAAAAAAAACATTTCCTTCACAACTAAACTAGACGGAGCCCCGCTTCGCGGGGCTCCTATTTCTGGGCTGTTTGCCCTTCGGGCATCTGAAGCTACCTAACGAACCTAACCTACCTATTGATTTAGTGTGACCTCCGTGAAAACCTCGGGGAAAAAGCGTAGGTAGGTACTTATATGAGATGTTATTTTATTTTAATTTTTATGCGTAATGAAAGTTATTCGTGCGTTATAGTGCGTAATTAAATGTTATTCGTTTATTTGTATGTTATACCAAACAGCGATATGTATATTGTATGTTATATTATTTTTATGTTATACTAATTGAAAATATAGATTTAGTGCATTATACATAAGATTAGTATACGTTTTGAACGTTTGTAAACTGAAATTATACCAAAAGTGCGTATTCATTATGATACGCACCCTAGTCAATCTGTGTAAGAATGTCCTATATAATATTTATTTATTTATTATCATTGAAAATATCGTGCAGAGTTAGCTTGGTCCGACTCTCATGGCTTTACATTCGACTTGTGCCAATTGAATCCGTGACCCCATCGATACCCATTTAATCCGTTTAATTTCGGCGACGTGCCGAGATCGAATATTCGTATACGTCCGTCAATAAAACGCAGCTTATAACGGCTAGAGGACTGCGATAAAACGCGCTGTTCTGTCAGGAGGTTTATTCTGTTTTCAGAAATATGATTCCTAACATGTTACGATTCTCGATGCATTCCTCTTGGACCAGTATTTTTATATTATACCTACGCATAATCTTTACTGCATATTACATTGTATTCTTAACCTATTACATAGAATTGTATACAACATGAAATCCTGTAGGGCACAGCAAACATAGTTATTATAAACTATATTACCCGAATAATTACATTAGGTAAATTTTGATTGTTTCAAAATCACGCAAAGAATATTGTTTAAGAAGAAAGGATTCAATTGTATCAGATAAATATTATCTTATAACCACCCAGACGTCAAAAATTGCCAAGACAAATGCAATTTTTATATTTCAAAATAAAATTTCAAAATACAATTGCTTATAATGGTTTTTAAATTGTGTATTGCTTGACATTTGTATACAAGCAATACACAATTTAGAAGCACTTTCATAGGCTTCTCGGCGGCTAGCCCTAGAGGTGAAATTAAATTTTATACACTTTAGAATGTCTACATCTCATTTAAGCTACAATTCAATATTTTTCTTTATAGAAGAAACTTGTTACTTATAGAAAGTCGTTCACAAAATATATTTTTTTAAATATTCATATCTCAGCGCGACGGTTTTTTCTTTTAGTGCGCCTTCTGTTTATAAGTACATTATATTTCTCGTTATGTTGAAATGGCGTATTTGAATGAAAAACACGTATATTTGTTTGCAGCGATTTATAAAATTAACACGCGTTTCATTGGATTATAATAACGAGTTTGAGAAGACTTTTTAATTAAAAAGACCTTTGGAACACCTTTGGTTTCACGTGTCACTTTGTTTATTATTAGTCAATGTAATTACTAAGTAATCAGTACATAACATATGTTTTAATTAAGATTGATTTCGCACGGTATTCTATTATTCAGATGTTTCCAGCTAATCTAATTAAACTGTCGTGAGTCAAACATCAAACCTTTATTCAGCAAATAGGCCACAGAGGCACTTTTACATGTCAAATTTTTACAAGCAATAAAAATAACCAAAAATTATAAAATACCATTACAAATATGGAATCGATGAAATATTAGATTCTTAGAGGTGTATCCAATTTCTAAATGTCAAATTACACAAAAATACTACCTATAATAATAAAAATAATGTCGTACTAACACTATGCTAATTTTACGATTTCACTCACGTGTTTTTAGTGACTCGTGCGACATGTTTCGGAGAGCCTAGGTCTAGGTCTAGGTGGTATATACTTATTAGTATATGAGTTAAATCATAAAATTAGCGGAATGTTTGCAGATAAGTTAAAAAGGGTAGACTGAATTTTTTCACAACGAACCTTCAGTGAGACACTGACATAAAATATTAAATATATTATTTAAAATGTACCCAAAGTTCCTAAAAGATGGTTATTTGAAAAATTATAAATTATACAAACTAAACACGTGTATATTTTTTTCCTTTAGATTCTTAAGTACCTAATAAATATTAAAAAAGGGAAAGAAGTCGGCCTCTTCATATTTTTCTTTACATAGGGGTGGCAGGGGGTCAAAAACTGGCAATAACATTCATAATATCATAAATGAATGGCGCCCAAGTCGAACGCTCGCCTGTCAAAGCTAACCTTCGCAGTGTTGGTAGGAACTCGAGTCCATTGATTTTTAATTTTTAACAAGCAGAAACGTCTGTTAACGATGCTATTAAGCTTAGAATAAATTTAAAAGTAGAAAAATTACTGTCTTGGTTGAGACAAACTCATAGTAATTTTTCCACTTTTAAATTTATTCGAGTCGAAGTCGAATTTGAAGAACTTGGCTCGTTTTTACTAGATTCTGCGTTTAAAAAACGTCTGAGTCTTTTAAGCCCTGAGTCGAGTCTTTTTTAAGAGCAACTCAAAAGGATTCGAGCCTCCAAATAAAAACTCTGTGAAAATGTTTATAGGTTTACCTAAATAATAGTAAAGAAATTAGGCGTTAATGTATGATTTGTGTACCTAATCTACAAATTATACATAAAGACAACGCATTTCGAATTTGCTTGTAAAAAAAATCGAGAGTGTCTGAAAAAGACTCAAGTCTCTACAAAAGACTTGGGTCTCTATTAAGTTGACAAGAACTCGAGTTTAGGTTTAATAGGGTATTTTCCTATTAGTCAAATCAGCTTCTGTTTTAGAACTGTCAAAACGATTTGCTAATATGGAATTTATATGAAACATTACATCGTGACGTCACGGTCAACTCACCTAAAGTCTATTTTTTTATTCCGTAGACTGAAATGACAGTTAATTGTATGAACATGAAATGTCATTTCATACTATTAACTGTCATTTCAGTCTACCGAATAAAAAAATAGACTTTACTTTTTATATTTCTATCCGATTTATTAAATAGAACTTGTGTTTAAAAATAACTGCTATCTATGTTTTTCTAGTAATTATCTGATGCCTTATTTCATGCATGGTGTGAAATTATTTTATATACAGTCAAATACCCTATTATAAGAGTCTTCAAAACGGAGTCGAGTCTTGAAGCAGAGAACTCAAAGGATACGAGTCGAGTTCTACCCAACACTAAACCGCCGTGATGTTTTCTAAGTTAACCACACCATAAACTCTGAATATTCATGTTATCTAAACAGCTCTGTTTGTGCCCCTAACAGGTTACGTCAATAGCGCCACAGCGTAGTTAGTTATAGAATTGCTAAAGATTTCTTGGACCGTGAATTTTTTACGCGTCGAAGATTTTGCAACCGATATTATAACATTAACTGTTTATACGTTGGCGTATCCTGTCAACGTATTGAGAACGTTTACGTGTAAAGAATGATTCACGTTAGACGGGTCCGTGTCCGGGCCAGAGCTTCAGGCGCTTCGTTTTCTATGGAAAGCATTACGTGATCACCGTCATTTGTCATAGAAAAGTAAGCACCGGAAGCTCCGGCCCGAACACGGCCCGGTCTAATGTGAGTGAGAAAAGGAAAAGTATTCGAGGGTTGTAGATGCTTCTGGCGCATTGTTTTAACACCTATTGATGCTGACTGTACCAAATATCAATTAAATTACTTATAGCCTCGTCCTGCCCAATGTGATTTTGAAAGGATATACCTAATCCATTTTTAGGTTATGAATAAAAAAGCCTGGATAGGTTGAGATGACACTGAAAAATTTTTTTTGATACTCAAAACGTGAACTAAAGGAAAATCAACTCTATTTTCCAAATAGTTTGGTTTAAATTTCAATGGCTTGAACTGAGTATGGTGGGCAGGATGAGGATAGGCAAAAATTGTCTTAGAAAAAGCTTATTGTTAACATGCAGTGTATTCTCTGTTAATGTGCTCTATAATTATAATAGGGTTACTTTGTTATCGACAACTATTCAAGTGCACTCTCTGGGCCCGATTCAGATTTTGTAACAGACATCTATTAGGTATATTTTAGACATCGCCAAGATACGATAACGATATGTTTAAGATCTAACCTGTCAAATTTGACTAACAGAGAACTAGTTGAATTCTAAACTATAACGTATCTAGTACGTGTCGTCTCTTGTGAATATCTTGAAGTTCGAATACGGCAGTCTGAGTCTACTCTATATACATTGTACCTACCTTGTATCTATTATACGATGCTTATAATGGTTATGAAACTACTGAACCTAACTTTGAAGCTGAAGTTATGGTAAACTAATAGTTTGAAGCTCAATCAACATCTAGTTGATGAATCGATGTTTGCTACTAGCCTAAGATAGGTACCTATTAAGCGCCATTCATTTAGTAAGGCTATTTGGGGGGGGGGGGGGGGGTTCTTAGTCTTGATAGTTCTTACAGTAAGATCTCAAAAGTGTGCAAATATAACTTTGAAAAAAGCGCGGACTGGTCGAAATCCTATGTAATAATGATTCATTATAAAAAAAAACTCTAAAATTAAACCAAAGTTAATTATTACCACAAATGAATTGTTTCTTTAAAAAATACCATAGGTAAATTAATATTCAGCTTTTCCTGTAGATAAGATATCCTTACGTATCTAATAATTATTAAACAGTTGGCCTATTTTTTCTTGCATACCCATCTCACGGGTCAAATACTAGCAAATATCGTCTTACGTAATAAATGAATGGCGCCTTAGGTACTTTACCTTAAGATGGTTCAAGCATCGCCTGAAGACACCCGTTCCCGTTAACTCTTACCTGAAACAAAATTAATGGTTTCAGTTTTGCTGAAAGATACACAGTTATTAAATTAAAGGTGTTATTTAGATGCCGATTGCAGCAGATGTGAGCGATGACCCCATCCTACATATTCTCAAAACTTTTTCATAACCGCATTTGAAACATTTCTCAGACACCTACGTAAAGTAACGGATAGTTAAAACAAGCGATATATCTGCATGTTATCTGTTAGATAACAATAACAACGCGACTCTGGAGTGTTACAAGATCACACACGACGATCGGAGTTTATGGGATTGGATACAGTGGAAGATAAGCTATATTTAGGCCATCGAACGGAACAGCCGGTAGACAGGGTAAGCTTTCTCGTCAAAATAAAAGTGGAAGGACAACATTGTCCAATTCTCAAGTGTTATTTCGCAATTCCATCGCAATTCAACGCGGTAACGCTGCGAGTGTGATGGGCACCTTTGCGCCAGGGGTAGCGCGGGGAGGCCTCTTTCAGTAGTTTTTTTATTCCTTGTTTTATTTTAGATATATTTAGGTTGTTAGTTTTAATTTAGTTTTATTCATAGATGTATTTAGTTCATAAGTTATTTTACAGTACATATGGGGCTACTTTTCCGCACTAGTGCGTAAAATAGCACTTTTCGTGCGTATGTCGAAACTTTAAAGTGCCATATGTACTGTAAAACGTTGTTCGATACACGTGCGAATAGGTAATTCGCAACTCGTGTCGATTTAAAACACTCCCTTCGGTCGTGTTTTAATTTATCACCACTCGTTTCGAATTTCCTCTTTTTCGCACTTGTATCGAAAATAACTATATTTGTCTTTTTACTGTTTTTTACTTAAGAAATTCTCAAGTTACTCCAACAGCGGCTGTGTTGAAATACTTGAAATTAAGTATAGGTATCTTAACCCTAATTCAAACATAAGCACCATCGCACATCTTCACATTGCGATGACGAGATTGAAGAGTAATTTCCTAAAAATAATAAAATTCCAGACAATATTAAAGTACTTGACATATATGAATTCAAAAAACAGTTTACTTCGTATCTTATTGACAAATGCTACTATACTATTAGTGAATATATACACAGTTGTGTGGAATCCATATTGTATGGGAATCGCGAATAGGAAGAATTGCGTTTGTGTTGTCGATCGCATAATTATTCATACTAAGTCTAAGCAAATTTTTCGGCTTAACTCACGCAATATATCTTTAGTCACTCGCGCGTTTCGTTTCGGAAAGCCTGCCCTATAGGTAAGTGGCTCGAATATCGATACCAATAGATGTGATTACGCCCTAAAACCAAGTTAGCTCTGCTTCGTACTATCTTGCACTGGTCCACTATTCTAAACTATCGATATCAAGATATAAGATCAGATAAGGTCAGATAACGTTGTTTTCTAACAGGAGCGCCCATTAAAGGTCCAATCTGATTCGAAACGGACATTCTTGTCTTATTTATGACATTCCTGTACATTATTAATAATGAACGTGTTAATGATTTGGACGATATTTAAATGTATCTATTAAAGTGTTTTTGTTGATAATGATGTTGTTTTTTAAAACAAAGATAGGGTTTACTTTTGCATTTAAATGTTATAGTGGAGTTTTTACTTGAAATGGAGTTTTTACTTCTGTTTTTTTATAACGTTTCGTGATTTTTTTCTATCGAGCGAAAGTGAAAAAATCAGGATTCGAATCGACTGGAGAAAATCCTCAAGATTGCTAAATACAAACCACAGATAAAATAAGTAAACACAAAGCCAGTTAAAACAGAACCTGGCACGGATCGGAGGTAATTTTTCTCCAATAATCTTAGTCTAGCATTTGACGCAGTGCGGCGGTTCGTTGCAGAACCTCTCTTTAATTGCATATATCTATAGCTAGTTTATAGTTATGTATATATTCCATATACTAGAATGGCGAATCGATTGGCCTATTTATTATCCAATCTTCGTGCTATTGTACTCATTGTGTACATACTAAAATGATTGGACAAATCGAGGAAACTAATAATTGTGTTTTTGGCGTACTGTCATAGACGACCGACCGAACGTGAATGAGTTTTCATTGAATGGAAGAGACTTGCGCTAATGATCATAAATGTTGGCTATATCTAAGCGACCCGCCCCGGCTTCGCACGGGTTAACAAATTATACATAAAACTTCCTCTTGAATCAGTATATCTATTAAAAAAAGACGCATCAAAATCTGTTGCGTAGTTTTAAAGATCTAAGCATACATAGGGACAGACTTTGAAGGAAGCGACTTTGTTTTATACTATGTAGTGATAAGTGGCGATATCGCTAAGCATAGTTTCCGTAAATTCCGGGATATTATCGAAAAACCGAAAAATGAGGAAAATTTGACCTTCAAACCCTGTCCCCCTCCCCGGGTTCAATCAAGGTCTACAGCTGGGAACTTTTAATATGTTCGCCTCCTATAAGTCAGAACAAAGTTACGAAGTCTCAAATTGTTTTCCAAGCATTTCCCTTTATAGCTCTTTTTGAGCATTTGTTGACTGACCTATATTGTTTTTTATTTGACTGAATGAAATTAGCCATCTCATAAAATAGCAATGCCACAAAAAGTTTAACAACGAAGACGGGTAAAGGATGACTCACGTTAGACCGGGCCGTATCCGGGTCGGAGCTTCCGGCGCTTACTTTTCTATGACAGATGACAGGTGATCACGTGATGCTTTCCATAGAAAACGAAGCTCCGGCCCGGACACGGCCCGGTCTAACGTAAGTCATCCTTAACGCTTAATTTGACTATGGTAAAAGGACACGTAAAAGGATTACCTTTTATCCCCTACCAAAATAGAACCGATATATCTACAGATATTTTGGAGATAAAGATAATAAGTAGATAAATAAACCTTGTATCATTGTAATACGGTTCAAAACTGAATAATGCAACGTCACAACTGGTTCTTGGGCGCGACAGGCGGTGTTGATCGATTTCCGGTACAGACAGTTGGAGGTACCGGATATTAGCGTATACACGTGTATGTTAGGGCTGTGAGGCGAATTTGCACGTTCACTGAAATCAGAATGATATTTTGAATTTTGAATTTGAAAAATTTATTTCAGACACAATATTATCCATATCATTGGTTAGTAACAAAAATCAAAACATCAAAAAAAAAAATTTAATCATGTTATTTACTTATCGTGCGTCTCGCTCGCGCCAATACATGTTCGGACAAGTACGAGTGAAATGCACCATAAATAAATGACATCAGTGAGATGACATTCTAATATTAGTGTATGGTCGAATTGGCCTGTATGTCTTGACGGTACTTAGGATGGGACAAATACCAAAAATTTATTCGCGTCTTTCCTGTAGACATACCCAAAATTTAAGAGCTATACTGCTGCATTCGAACTTCAAGATATTCACAAGAGACGACACGTACTAGATCCATTCTAAATACGTTATAGTTTAGATTTCAACTAGTTCTCTTTTGCAGCGCAATTCGGGCAACCAATGTCACTTTTACGTTAGACAGAGTTAGATATCTATTAGATGTGAATTGGATCTCTAAGTCATATCTTGTGGAAATCGTTCAAGAGTATCTCCAGAAACGCGGAAATGTCAAATTTGACAGGTTAGATCTTAAACATATCGTTATCGTATCTTGGTGATGTCTAAAAGATATCTAATAGATGTTTTTTTTTCAAAATCTCAATCGGGCCCATAAAGGTTAATTTTCTTATTTAACCCTTATCCACCCAAAAAGGTACTTTTTCTCAAAAATGGACGGCAAAGTCGACGTTGCCGGTTAAAAAATAGGTCGCGAAGTGCGTAGTTTATGGTCATTCAAAAAATAAAAACATTGCAGTCTCGATTTCGGGACTGCAATGTCGCATACAAATTCCATTATTTAACGAGTTCCAAACTTTTTAAAACTTCAAATGGCCATATCAAATGAAGGCATAGGTCCCTTAAACAGCCAAACAGATGATCAGCACTTATTATTATAAAGCCTATAACAGACTATCGCACCGCACCGCGACCTTGGAGCGTCGCACCCATAAGTGAGAGCGAGAAACAGATATCTCTTTCTCGCTCTCACTTATGGGTGCGACGCTCCAAGGTCGCGGTGCGGTGCGATAGTCTGTTACAGGCTTAATGTTGGTACCGCGACTATTTAGGTGTCTCAAATAGGTTGGCGTATTTTCAGCAGAAAAATACACTTCTTTTTTTTTAAAGGCGGCAAGCTAATTTTTTTAATGGTTGTATTTTTTTCTGTGAAAATTAATGGAAAATTAGAACGTTGCTTCTGTAAGTTCGGTAAAATATTTCTATTTCTTGCACCATTTTTGAGAAAAGCACTATATATGACTCGGCTGGAAGGCTACTTGCTGGCTTCGGATTCAATTAAACGGACTCCCAAGGTCGTCCGTTTAAAACGAATCTTCAGCCTGCAAGTAGCTACTTCCGAACCTCGACAATAATGTACTATTATTGGATAAGTATGATAAAATCATTACCTACAAGCTGTTATTGCCACAGAATAAATAATAGTAACTAGGTACAGAAGATTCACTCTCTAACAAAACGCGTTTATTACGACAGTTACGACCGCTAGGTGGCGCAAGCGTGAGCAGGCGTCCGTTCCGTAGCGGTGCGCGGCAACTACTATGGCTAGACACCAAAATTGGTATGGGTCGCATGTACTTGTAGCGACGCGACGAAATCGCGAAGTGAGCCACGCCTGCTATTGCCCACAGCCTTAGAGGATATAACTAAACGGAGTAGCTATTAATAGGCGTTCCCCTCTTTCGAAAATAGGCGGCCAATGGTCATACACAATGTGGCCTGACGTTTATCTGACATGGCTATTTTTACGTTACGTATACATTTGACGGGCTCCTCCCCCGCAAAAATCGGCAGACTGTTTTGTACAGAAAATTACAGACAAGGCGTCTCTGTTTGCTTATATCCACCAAGCCCACAGAAGAGAAAACTTGAGTGTGTTCGGCCTAGCCAAGGTGACAATCGTTTGCGCTTCGCTTTCGAATCGCTTTGTCTGTCTATCACTCTTCCATATTAGTGTGACAGTGACAGTTGTGTTTCGTTCGCTACGTAGCGTTAGCGATTGGTATGTTGTCTACGGGGCTTGTACTGTGTTCGCACCCTCTGCTATTATATAATCTGTACCCTCTCGCCCTGGCCCTCTGGTAAGGTTAATCCTTACACCGCCCTCAAGTCCATAATAAAAAAATAAAATAAAAGTTTACCCCTAAAACACCATCTGGCACTATACCTAGGATATCTTTAGCTCATATTATCATCTACCGGTCCCAGGTGTGAAGTTAAGCATCTGCAGTTTAATTTTAGGCAACGTTGACAAAAAATCTTAGCACGGATTTAAACTAAAGTTTTGCTTGACACGTGTCTTCTGTTTTTTTGTAGTGTAATAAAAATAGTAGGTACATTCTTCAGTTAGTAGAATTGTTTAGAACAAAGTTGGGTCGAAAAATACGTTGTCATACATTTTTTGTGCGGCATAATTATTGTTGAAAAAAAGAAAGGTTTGCGTTTGTGTATGAGCTTAAGGAGAATATTTTGAAAATAATACGTTTTGTTTTAGTCAAATGACTGTTAGTTTTACATTTTAATGACTCTTTGTAAACAATAAGTAAGAAAAATATTCCTATAAATACTTTCTATGAAACAAATTAATAACAGAGGCCGTGAGTTCAAGTCTCACCCAAGACAGTAATTTTTCCACTTTTCAATTTATTCTAAGCTTAATAGCATCGTTCGGAGACGTTTCTGCTTGTTAAAAATTAAAATTAATAACAGATATTTAAAGTTACGTAACTATGTATAATGTCGCTCAAATAATAATATAACTGTCCTTTTTCATTTTGATGTAGATAGTAAGCATAAACGGTTACATTTATAAGAAAAGTTTTTAAATTAATGATTATTACAGATAAAATGGATAACGTAGATATTTAATGAAACGTATTTTAAGATAAATACTATTAAACTCACTCAAGAAATGCTCCGACCTCTTTAGAAATTCGTGTATTCCCCATATCTGTTGAAAACACATTAACAACTCAATGCTGCAAGCGGAATGGGCACTAAAAGCCATTTCTTCCAGTCTACTTCGGTTACCGGTATTACTAACAGGGCTTGGCACATTCGCTTTTACGGTAAAGAACTTTTAGCAGGCAAGGCTCTTAGTATCTATTTTATGCTTGAAAATAGCAATGGGTGTAGTTTAACAAACAATGTTTTTTTTATATTTTGTATGATAGCAGGAGGCAATTTTATGATGCTGGTGCAGGCGAACCGTCTAACGGTAAGCGATTACCGTCGCCCATGGACACATTAGAGTGGTGGTAAGTGCGTTGCCGTCATTTAAGATGGGATAGCGTGTCTTCGCTTGGAGGTGTGAAGGTCGTATCGGCCCGGAAACACGATCTACGCGTATTGTCGGATGTTTTAAACTGTTACACAAATCATCCTCTACACGATGGCCCAGCCCTGGACCAGCGAGATAGCAATGCGATGGTTATGGCTCCTCTACCCGATGGCCCAACAATGCTGGACCAGTGAGATGGCCATTAGATGGTTGAGAGCACGGACTGTGGAATGGGCCACGTGTAGATGCGTACGCAACCATCGCTGGACCACTACCTTTGATGTGCGAAAGAAAAACCGACACCGTGGCCATCTACACACTGGCCGATCTTAGTGGGCCAGTATGATGGCCCATCGTGTAGAGGTGCCAAAAGCCCCGCCATCATCGATTACCAGATGTAATAACCTGAATTATTCTGTAATATTCCTTTTTTGTATACCTTTCAACAATATATAAAGCTTTCAAACCAACCTCACATGTAAATGTCGTCGACTTTTTTCCCTTTAAAAATAGTGAACACCTTCATTCATATTCAGTAGCATCCGTAATATATAGCTCTTGCCTATGATGTATGACCACTTGCCATTCTCATTGCAAACAACACTTAATTTTAAAACCTCACATCTTAAACACGCGTCAATGTTAATTTAGACTTTATTAACTACTGTATATGGTTGATATTATAATAAAACCAGTACAAAATATGACGTTCTGAAAGAATATTTTTGATATTAAAGGATGTATTTACAGGGGTAAAATTATGGGACACGGCACACGGCGATGGCATTTTTTGATAAATTGTTGCGAAGTAAATGAGGCTGGAGTTAATGTATGTTTTGAGTGTAAAATTACCATTATAATGCCGTAATGGCGGATTTACATTAGGTAGCTCGAGTGAGTTACAATTTATGGGCAGACAGTCTGGGGTGCCATTCCAGGCTTGAGTCAACGTGAATCAAGTGACGTCATGACGGCTGGGTATTATGTACATTCACATTTCTATTTTATATCTATTTGTACAAACTTAATATACATAGTTACATACCTTACTTACACATTACACATTTCTTACTTCAAAATTTTGAAGCAGGAGGTACTCAGTTTTCTCGAACACGGCTTGACTGATTTGCCGTTATTTTTGTATCGTAGTTCTTTAATAATATCGTCGGTGGTACTTTTATGGTTTTTTTATGTTTTCTATGTGAAAGCGTAAACATTCAAAAATAATAATTTAAAGGTAAGTACAGACTTACAGGCATTTAAAAACAACTAACCCTTAAAAAAACTTATTTTATCTAAAATCGTTTGTTCCTTACGTATATAAAAATATTAGTTTATTTTCAAACAAGACGTCTGGAAACATTAAAATTGCTTTTTGTCACTATAAAGCCATCAATGTAAATTATGGGTCATCATAGTCACGGGCAACAATCATCCATCAACATTCAACTTCCCACACATTACACAGCTCTTCACAGAAACATCACTTCGAACCAAAATAATTTGTTTTAAAATTTGGACAAAGATTGTTCGACGTAGTTTAGTTTGACATGAAATGGGGTATTATCTATGAAAAGGGACCTTATTGTCGATGGCGCTTACGCCGCACAGCGTCGCGCGGCATTGTATTTATATCGGAGCATCGTTAATAATGGCGTAAGCGCCATCGACAATAAGGTCCCTTTTCATAGATAACGTCACAAATAATTGGACCATCAGTCCTTGTTTATTTCCTTTTGTAGATTCTTCTTTGTTGTTAACTTTGTTTATCCTTAATTTAAATTAATACCTAACATTAAATTGTAGGTAGATTACCTATGATGAAAAGTAACATATACTAATATAAATCGTAAAAGAAGTAAATGGGTAGCTTTTAATATAGTAAAAAAGTTAGAAACGTTTGTCTTTATTGCGCTATTAAAATGTTGCTTGATCTTTAAATAAATATTTTAATAACCTCAATGCCAACCTTATGGTAAACAGCAATTCCTAGCCTCCGATGTTATTGAACCATTTGAATCTAAATAAGCTATAATCCGTTTCGAGTCTTTATATTGTTGAAATTATTATTCCTACATATATCATAAACTAGTTATTTACGACATCACACCGGATGTTTGCAACTTATTATTGTAACTTAAACATTAACCCCATGTTCAGGCAAATACATGTTATCAGCTGCATAAACAAATAACACAGTAGTTACCTGTTGCTAACCGCCTCGGGATGGGATGGAAGCCGGCTCCATTTCTGGTCAGGGGCAGAGCCCCCGCTCTTGTTGATGTTTCAATTTAATGTTCCGAGGTTCCTGACACTTGATACACTCACACAGAACCTTCACAGATAGTATTTTCACAATAAAACCAATTTTACAGCACCGCCATAGCAAAAACGTGCCGTCCGTCGTTTGTTTTCCGCAGTGACTAGTTTCCCTTTTCTGCCACGGAGGGAACTGACCGGCGAGTGGCGTGGCTGTCGCGCGGTTGTCGCAAGCACGGCGATTTCCCGCGCTATTTGAATTATGTAGCCGATAGACATGTTTTTATTATGCCTGAACATACACTCCCCCCCCGAACCAAGTAGAGCTTGGTTGATCTTAAGCATCAAGAGGAAGTCTAGCTAATTTAGCAACGGGCCTCATTAGAGTCCCCTTTTGAGTACGAAGTTCTACAATTCGTATTACGTTATCATTGCCCGGTAGTAACTTAGTTATTCGTCCGCGTCTCCATTGCAAGGGAGGATAGTTATCTTCCTTAATAAGGACTAGGTCTCCGATTTTAACCGAATCTGTCGAATCCGTCCATTTATGCCTTAACTGAAGGGTGTGTAGGTATTCGTTACGCCAGCGTGACCAGAAGTGTTGCGAGAGGCGTTGTAACAATTGAAAACGATTAAGTCGACCGATATTTGTCTCCTCAAAGTCATACTCAGGTAAGGCCGTCAAAGGTTCAGTTATTAAAAAATGTCCGGGGGTAAGGACTTCAAAATCATTCGGATCCGAACTTAAGGGCGTCAAAGGTCTAGAATTCATAACTGCTTCTGCACGGGTGAAAAAAGTACTAAGCTGTTCGAAAGTCAGATTTTGTTCGCCTAGAACTCTACGCATAAGTGTTTTAGCTGTTTTTACTGCTGCCTCAAATAGACCTCCCATATTAGGACTACTCGGAGGGTTGAATAACCATGTTATTTCAGATTTAGCAAGTTCCCGACTAATCTCTGTATTATGATTCCGCAGGTACACATAAATGTCCTTCAAATATTTATCAGTGCCCGTGTAGTTTGTGCCACAATCGGATCTAACGAGAGATGGTAATCCGCGTCTCGAAACAAAGCGTGTAAAGCAGTCTACAAAAGCTTCTATGGAAAGTCCAGAAACTACTTCTAAGTGTACAGCTTTTGTAACCAAACAGACAAATATGCAAAGATAACATTTTTCTACTCGAGCATTTCTTAAAGTGCTGGTCTTAATGTTAAAAGGTCCCGCAAAGTCCGTGCCTACACCTTGAAATGGACGCAAAGACCTAACACGATCTGGTGGTAAATCTGCCATGAGTGGTTGAGTAAAGCGTGGACGAACTCGGAAACACTGAACGCATTTAAACGTTACACTTCGAGTTATTCGTCTGACTGTCAGAATCCAGTATTTACGTGATAATATTGATTCAAGCGTATTAGCTCCAATATGACAAAATGTAATGTGATAATCTTCAACTAGACGTTTAACAAACGAGCTGTTACCCGGGAGCAATATTGGATGCTTGGCATCATATGGCAAAGTTGAATGTTGGAGGCGACCACCGACCCTGACAATACCTAAACTATCCAAAAAGAGATTTAGCTTTTTTAAGGGTGATTTTATCCTACTTTTTAAGTTGAGTGAATTTATTTCATCGCTAAACGCATCTCTTTGAACTAGAATAATAAGTTTTCTTATAGCATTTCTACGTTCGTTAACTGTAAGGTAAGTCTTTGAAATTCGCGAATTGGGGTTACGTATATTATGGAGAAAACGCAGTATAAATCCCGTAACACTTACAATTTTTTTAAAGGAGCTATATCGCTCAATAATATCAAATCTGTCGTCTATAGTAGTTGCAACATTTGTGACGAATTTAGATTTCAAGCCGGGAAGTAATATTTCAGGAAATTCAGGTCCTTTACTTGGCCAAGTGCTGGGTTTACCGGTTAACCATGTCGGGTTCCACCATAACGAATGGTTCAATAACATAGCAGCAGATGTACCACGTGATGCCACGTCTGCACAGTTTTGTTCAGTTGGAACATGTCTCCAGGTAATTTTCACTTCAGATGTTATAATTTTCGATACACGATTCCCTTCGTAAACCTGCAATTTGTGAGGTTGTGTTCGTATCCAAGAAAGTACAATGGTGCTATCGCACCAGCCAATAACGTCATTGATCTCTATAGACAATTCGTTAACCAGAGTGTTATATACATGGTTGATAAGGTTAGTCAATAGCAAAGTACCGTTTAATTCCGACTGAGGAATAGTCATTCTTTTCCGTAGAGGAGAAACTCGCGATTTTGCTAATAAAAGTCTAATAGTAACTTCACCACTTCCGCTAACTGTGCGCAAGTAAACTACAGCACCATAACCTACAGCAGATCCATCACTGAATCCGTGCAGTGAGTAGGTATTGTTTTTACTATCCGGTAATTTCAAACATCGAGGTATTGAAAGCCTCGTTATGTTAGGTAGATCCGAGAGGAGCTCACGCCATTTTTGAACAAGTTCTTCAGGGGCGGGAGAATCCCAATCGACGGCCTTATTGCCATCTCCATTACTGAGTAGCTCTTGTAATAGCAGTTTAGCCCGAAATATTACTGGACTGATCCACCCGAGTGGATCGAATAATTTTGCAGTAGATGATAGTATAGTGCGCCGAGTTACTTGTTGTTTTTCATCGGGCACATTGACCTTATACGTAAAACAATCAGTTTTTGGATCCCACTGTATGCCTAAAACTTTGATACATCCGTATTGATCATCTTTATCGAAGTTGTTGGGCATCTCACAATGGTCGCGAGGAAAGTCTTGCATTAACCGAGCATCGTTAGCTGCCCATTTGCGCAGCTCGTAACCCGCAGTGTTCATCAAGGCAATAAGCTCGTCACGCACGCTTAAAGCCTCCTCTAAAGAATCACCTCCACCGTTCAAATCGTCAACAAAACTATTGTGGCGTAGAATTTTAGTCGCCCGGGGAAAATCTGCTTCTCCGTCATTTGCTAATTGTTGCAAACAGCGATTCGAGACATACGGGCTTGACTTCAAGCCGTATGTATTAGTGGTAAGCTCGTATACTGTCAACGGTAACGAACTATTTTCTCTCCATAAAATTAGTTGATATTTTCGATCATCGGGGTGAATCCATGTTTGCCTAAACATCATTTTTACGTCTGTGGTGAACACGAATTTATAGTATCTAAAGTTCAAAATTATATCAACTATATCGTTTTGCAGTTTTTCACCAGCGTATAAACAGTCATTTAGAGAAACACCGTTCGACGTTTTTCCACTTCCATCAAATACCACACGAATTTTTGATTTGTCACCAGATTTAAAAACTCCATGATGAGCTAGGAAATAGTGTTCATCCGTATAGTCACAAAAGTCTGACTTCTTCATATGTCCCATTTGTATATATTCCGTCATAAATTCCACATATTTGTCCCGGAATACAGGCTGAACTTTAAACCGACGTTCTAAAGCTTGAAATCTCCGATAAGCCATTTGTCTAGAATCGCCTAATTGAGGATGTGTAGGTATAAGCGGCAGTCGTACCGTGTATTTTCCATCTGACCCCCGATTTGTCGTTTCAATAAATAAATTCTCACATTCAATATTCATGGGGTCCTTAATTTTCATCATAGGTGGTTCTTCCGAAGACCAAAACCTTTCAACCGCTTCGACAAGTGCGTTTCCCGAAAACAAAATATTATCAGCATCCGTATTATTATTTACCACCGTATTGTACTTATGAATCGAATTTAAACCGAATAAAACCGAATTGTCATTGACAGACGTATTCACCGAGACCGAATCAAATAAAGCCGAATTATCACTAACTGAATCAGAACCGAATAAACCTAAATTTTCTTTAACCGAGTTACACATATTAACCGAAGCCGAACCGAATGAAACCGAATTTTCATTAACCATGTTATGCGAAACCAGGTTCTGAGCCGAAATACCACTATTAAGTGGACCGAAAACCGCATAGTCGAAAATCGTATTTAACGCATATGGCCCACCTGGCCCTAACGTTACAATTTCGCCGGTTAAAATCTCGCCTAAAATATCACATCCGATAATAATATCGATCCTTGATAGTTGTAATAAGTCCGTGTCTGAAATCGGAACCTTATTTATAAATTTTATTATATTCGCCAACTTGCACACATAGGCTGTAGGAATTTTCATAACAATGGCCGTGCAAGATAAAACCTTATTATCATTACTTTTAGGTTTCAAATTCAATACTACCATTTGATCATTAAGCCTACCTTTTCCGCCGACACCGTAAACAGAAGTATGACAGTTATGTCGCTTTAATAAAAGTAAGTTACTAAATGCACTTCTAATTATAGTTAATTGCGAGCCAATATCTAACAAGGCGCGTGTAGGTACCAAGTTACCGTAAGGGTCTTTCCGCGTAACTCGGACATGACAACGAAAAAATAAACTATTGAATTTAGAATGTGTTTGAATGTAGAATAAACAAATGAGGGTAGCAGAACAAATTTTATAACCTTAAGTCAATAATAAGTCAACAGTTGTCATAATTTCCGACATTGTAAGTGCGGCTTGCGGAATCAACTACGAACGTAAAATAAGTGATTATAAATATTACAACTTTAATTGATTTTTACGCAAAGAAGAGGTAAGTAACCTATATTTATTTGTTGTCTATTAAATTATTCACGCGTTACTTTGATTACAATTATCATAAGTTGAAAGAAAATTATGTAAGAGGTGAATGAAAATTGCATGTCGTTGAGTAACGTGAGTAACGCGAAAAACAATATTTTTCATATACTGTACTGAAGTTTTGGACAAATGAACTTATATTGAACTATGTATGATTGGGCTGAGATGGTGTCATTCTCGCGGTTTATTTCTCCGCAAAAGTGTTATTTTAAAGAAATACATGACTTGAGATACTTGTAACGTGAGTCACAGTGAATCGCGTTGTTGCAACTGTAAAGCGAGTAACTAAATATTTTAATGTATTTTGTAGCTACAATGCCTCTATCAGCGGCAGAAAGGGCAAAAAGAAGAAGACAGAAGCTGAAAGACGAAGGAAAGTACGAAGAGTATAAGAAAAAACATAGGCTTGCCGCCAAAAAAAGCAGGCAAAAGAAGAAGAAGTTGCTAGATAACATGACTCAAAAAAAGAAAAACCAATTTATAAAGGATGAAAGAGAAAAAACCAGAAAAAGAGTTGAAAAACATAGATCAAAGAAAAAAGCTGAACAAGCAAGAGCCTTAGATGGTTCAATTGCATCGTCATCTTCGATGTTAATTAATCGCCAAGCTTTGGGTAGAGCTAAATCACGTATCAGAAAAGTTTTGCCAAAGGACGAATTAAAAAAACAAGTAGCATTACAACAATTGTTAGAAGAGTGTGGTACTGATTTTTCCCAGACGTCTGAATCAACCGTTTTGTCAAAAACACGTGCGACACGATTGGATCCCGAAGTAGTTTTGAAAATAGAGGAGTTTTACAAGCGAGATGACATCAGCCGCCAGTCTCCTGGTCTAAAAGACTGCATCACTATCCGCAATGATAATGGCGAAAGCGAAAAAAAACAAACCCGATATTTATACCAATCGATTACTGAAACCTATGCCCTATTCTTCAAAGAACATGGGGCAATTGTAGGAAAGACCAAATTCGCTTCGCTCCGACCAAAACACGTTTACTTGTCAAACAAATTACCTCACAATGTTTGCCTCTGTAAATATCACGAGAATTTTTCCATGGCTGTGAACAGCCTCCATTCAGCCATAGGGAGCCCCAAGTATAATCACGAGTTTATAGAAATGTTTATCTGCAATCCAGATAAACCAGAATGTTGGTTAAAGAAATGCGACAGCTGCAAAGATTTGCTGAAAACCAAACTGCTTGAGTGTGAGCTTATTTGTAATGATTTGCCGAACGAGGTGACTTGGTACACATGGAAAGATGTTGAGAAAAAATTGAGGAAGGTACAAGAAACGGGCACGATTGAAGATCTTATAGAACATGTGACGGATATGTCATCAACTTTTTATGAACATGCATACATTAAAAGACATCAAGCTGATTCTTATGAAGCTGACAAAAAAGCCGTATCATCACTGAACTATGACCCAGATGTCTGCTTGCTACAGGTAGATTATTCTGAAAACTATACATGCATTGCCCAAGACGAAGTACAAAGTTTTCATTGGGTTCAACCTCAGGTTACTTTGTTCACTGCTTCTGCCTGGTATTCTGGAAAGCAACATCCCATTGTTATCGTGTCTGATAATCGGCACCATGATAAAAACACGGCGACCATCTTTATAGATCGCATTCTTCAAAAGCTACCAAATAACATTAAAGAAGTCCACCTGTGGTCAGACGGCCCTGCTTCACAATTTAAAAATCGGTTTATTGTTGAAGCAATAAAACTCTTGGAAAAACGAAATGGAGTACACATCATCTGGAATTATTTTGCTACCTCCCACGGAAAGGGTCCTGTCGATGGAATTGGTGGCTCTCTTAAGAGAACTGTGAGACTTCAAGTGATGACCAGAAAGGCGGTTGTATTTAATGCAGAACAGTTTGCCAATGCGGCAAAGGAGTCTTCTGTACAAGTCATCAACCTCTCTCCTCAGGAAATTGAAGCTGTCTCAAATGAAACTGATTTGGATAAAATATTTTCTAAGGCTCCAACAGTTACTGGCATATCAAAGTGTCATATAATGTATTGGCAGTGTGGTAAGTTGGAGAAAGCACAAATATCTCAAGCATTCGACAAAGGGGTAAAAGAAAAACAAGGTTATACATAAACCCCACTAGCTGAATAAAAAAATATAATCTATAGCCTTTATACAATTTATTTTGTCTAATTCTAATAATAATAAGTAAAAAATATGCTATTTGTTTGCTAGAAATGATAATAAAATATCAAAATATTCTGGGTAGTCGCAAGTAACGTGATTCACGAAATCGCTGTAACGTGAGTTCGTAAGGTTTTATATTTTATTTAAATAAGTGTATATCTTTGGTTTCATTTGGTTAACTATTAAAGAAGCTTGATTATTTATGTCATTGTTTTGTTATTTTGTTAAAACTAATTCATTCAATAATCAAAGGGAAATCAATAAACACAAAAGACGTAAAACTCCGTGTCCATTTCTTGTAACGTGAGTCATGGAGTTATTTTCCACTATTCTCCAATTATTATAATTTGTTGGAGAAAAAGTACTTCGATAAATGATTCGCAGTAATGTACTCTGTGATATTATTATCAAGTTTTCGATGTAGAAAGCTCTTGATCTCAAATATACGACAAGATTGTTAGGAATAGTGACTTCAAAGTAACGTGAGTCACCGTGGATTTACCCGTAAGCCGATTGTGCATAAACAATTACAGTAGGTAGTAATATGTTATCCGGTAATTTAGGAACGGATGAAGCGACATGACTGTCAATTAATTGCTATGAGTTTCTATTCTGCCCAGCAGTGGGCGAAGTCGAGAAACGAATATCGTTATTCTCGCGTACATCTTGTATCGCCGGCGCCGGTGCCGTCAAACGATTGTCATTTGAGTCAAAACGGCACGAGTACTCACGATTCGTCTCAAATCGTCCATAAGCCGAATGCGGGGCGTTATTCTCAAATCTGTCGACCGACCGATTGTCGAAGTGATCGTAATCGTCATTACAATCAGTATTGCGTTCACCATTGTAATCGAACATACCTACGGCTACGTGACGCGTGTTTTTGTTTATTTTGTTATTTTTATTGAACTTGTCGTTTTGGGTCAAGCAAATCAATTTATGATGGCCAACGTTGCCGCAAAAGGAACATGCTACATTACGCGTGCATGAAATAGCCGAATGTCCACCGAAACATCTAAAACAGTATCCCTTTGTCTTAACCCACGTACGTCGTTCATCCGGGGTTGAGCCTAGAAATTTAAAACAATCGAATACCTTGTGGTTCGTATTATTACAGAATAGGCACCCGACGGGTTGTTTACGTTGCTCATAAGTATTTAACTTTCGAGTCCGTTCATCCGATTTTACTGTAACCGAATTATAATCCGTAGCAGTGTCAATGAAATGACATTCATTTTGAATAAACGTTATAAAAATTTTAAACTCCGGTAATCCATTATTTAATCCACCGTGTTTTTGTTCAAATCTAGTTCTTAACTCTGTGGGTAACTTCCCAAGCATCATAAACACAAGCATGTAATCTTCGATAGATAATCCTAAATTTTTTAGGGACCTGGTACATTCTAATAGCGGATTAAGTAACCCTACGCGAAGATTTCGCGGATTCGTCAAGACGGGCAAATTAATCAAGCGTCCTAGATATCGGTCAATCATCATCCTTTTATTATCATATCTACTCTTTAAAATTTCTAGGGCGGTATCTAGTGAGTCGTCCGTCATAGTCAGGTGTTGTATAAGCGTCCGGGGCTCGTCATAAACATGACTAAACAAATAGTGATATTTTTGCGTCTTGGAGAGATCGTTTCTGGACAATATTAGAGAGTTGAACAAACTAATAAATCCGAACCATTCGAATGGTTCTCCGTGATAGTTCTGTAGATCTATATTAGGTAGACGGCCATGCACTGAACTTTCCGTCGTCATGTGTGAACCATCAGAATTCGGTAATTTTACAGAAAATGCTTCAAGTTCATTGTAACAGAGATTAGCCTTCTTAAATTGCTCATCATATACCGATACGCGTGCCTGGTCTGTTTCCTCATCTAATTTTGTTAACAAATTCTCATAAGCGACCGATAGATTCTTATAATGGTCTTCGAGTTTACGAATTCGAGCCGATAATACCCCTGATGAGTAATCCTTTGATTTAATCATAGCGGCCGTGTCCGTAAACCACTCGCATTCAATTTTAAATTTTACTTCGTAACTTTTAAGCGCCATCTTGAATCATAAAATTTTCACAACACAACAGACACGCCGTAATATACCAACACCTATGAATTAAGTACGCACCGAACGGAAAGCTATGTACTTTATATTACCTACGTAATAACAATTTTAAATAATTAGCCACAAAAACCGAATTCACCGCCGATAAATAATGAAATGTACTTAGTATCTTAAATCAAAACGTTCGCCGTCCGCAATCGAAGACGCGTCTTCTAGTACCAAGGTAGATTTAAAATCCGCGCTCTTAGGACCAAATTTATGTTTGCAACTTATTATTGTAACTTAAACATTAACCCCATGTTCAGGCAAATACATGTTATCAGCTGCATAAACAAATAACACAGTAGTTACCTGTTGCTAACCGCCTCGGGATGGGATGGAAGCCGGCTCCATTTCTGGTCAGGGGCAGAGCCCCCGCTCTTGTTGATGTTTCAATTTAATGTTCCGAGGTTCCTGACACTTGATACACTCACACAGAACCTTCACAGATAGTATTTTCACAATAAAACCAATTTTACAGCACCGCCATAGCAAAAACGTGCCGTCCGTCGTTTGTTTTCCGCAGTGACTAGTTTCCCTTTTCTGCCACGGAGGGAACTGACCGGCGAGTGGCGTGGCTGTCGCGCGGTTGTCGCAAGCACGGCGATTTCCCGCGCTATTTGAATTATGTAGCCGATAGACATGTTTTTATTATGCCTGAACACCGGATATATAAACAATAGAGTTAATTTATTCATAATTTAGGACGATATAATTTCTATAGTTGAATATTTAATAGAGATTTGTGTTTCAGAAGCATTTAATTAATTGTTAATATTTTAAAACTCTAAAATCATAATTACCTATTAAATGATAATATTTTTATGCACTTTTCGTTTTTATTTATTTAAATTTAGATTAGTCCCAAAGGATTTCTTTTGCTCGCTAAATAAAATATGTAGATAAAGTTGAAAATAAATATAACTTTGTTAGTTCTTATTTATAAGATAATGTGACTTTGGGTAACTTAATAAAAAAAAGCTTAAACAAAGGACTGCGCCGACTGCGTTTTGAAAAACAGGAAATATATCAGTAAAAAATACACAGCAAGTTTAAAAGACCGCAAAGTTTTGTTGTCCTTTAAAAAGGACCGAATTCATTTAAACAAAAAATACACGCCAAAATATCCGAGAAAGATAAAAGCTCGAAAAGAAACAACTGTACAACGCCCGTAGAATTAGCGCGAGAAACGTTGAGAATAAGAATTGAAACGATAGCCTAAATTCGCTCATTACTACGACATAATCTTAAGACGTCGTCACAGATTGCATAATACAAAGGTAGACACGCCATTATTTGTACAAGCTATGAGAAAGAGGAAAATACTTACCCCTTATTCGTAAAGCTAAAGGCATAATTTAACTAAATCAGGTCCGTAAGGCCTGATTTAGTTAAATTATGTTTTATCCCTTTCTTTCGTATTTGTAATACATAAGTCAAAATTACTGATAAGGACAAACGATTATTAGTTAATTGAAGTTTGTAGCGCATTTATGAATAGGGGGGTTATTTTTTTGCATTTCCTTCCAAAAGTTTTTGTCAATTTCATTTTTATACAAGCTTTTATCGCTGACTGTACTTTTCTTTCCACAGACTAATACTCATCGAGACAATTCTAACAAATTAAACAATTAGGTTGCGTTTTATCACAGAGTTCCTATAGGGCTATCTCCTATGTCCCATATCATATGTATTGAGTGAGCGTGAGCGAGACGCACGGGCGAATGAAAACAAAACGATATCACCTTGATTGTGATGTCAAAATTTAAGTTTGAATAAACATAAAACAAGCCTTATTGAGCTCATTGTAAGGCTACAAAGATTGTCCCATAATATTTATTTATTTAACTGGCCTCGTGTCGTATCTATAGCGTTATGCAATCTGCGGTTTCTTCGACAATGTCACTTAAGCACCCTCTTTCTACCCCTCGTAGCGAAAACCATAAAAACAGTTATAAATGTGAATCGGTAAAGTTCGCCATATTATCTGCGGTGAATAAAAACTGTTATTTAAAGGGACTTATTCTCGAATATGTATTTGACGTGTCGGAATGATATCGAAATCGTATTGATTTCGCGCGTTCGCTCTCTTAAGGCTCTCCTAAATACTTTGCGGTGTATTTATTTCTGAAGGTCATTTCTCTGTCACGCTAATAACGCCTTAATTGAAAAAAAAAACCGGCTAAGTGCGAGTCGGACTCGCGTTCCAATGGTTCCGTACATTAAGTCCGACTCACGGTTGATTGCACATTTCTAATAGGTTTTCCTGTCATTTATTAGGTAAAGAACTATTATGTGTATTTTTTCAAAATTGTAGACCCAGTAGTTTCGGAGATAAAGGGGGGGAATGGTCGGACAGATAGCAGACAGACGCACGAGGGATCCTATAAGGGGTCTGTTTTTTTCTTTTGAGGTACGAAACCCTAAAAAAGAGAATGATGCCCGCAATTCACGTACTTCGGTGTTCGCAGTAGAAAAAGGTACAGGTACCGATGTAGGTCATACTGAACAAAATGTGACGTTATCTTTGAAAAGGGACCTTATTGTCGATGTCGCTTACGCCTTTATTAACGATGCTCAGATATAAATAAAATGCCGCGCGACGCTGAGCGGCGTAAGTGCCATCGACAATAAGGTCCCTTTTCATAGATAATGCCCCAAATAACAATTACTTTCACTATGGGGCATATAACGAATCGTCCGATTCGCTCCGAAGTTTGAGCGAGACAACGCTATGCGCATAATATCGGAGCGGACGCAGCCGCAGTGTGTGGGTGTGTGTGTGACTGTGTGTGTATGGTCACCCCGAAATCATAAAAAAACCGACAAAGGATCGGCATAATTTTCTTATAATTCTCCAAAATATACACAGATTCTGGTGTTGGCTATATAGTTTAAGTTGTACAGTGTGATGAATTACAAAATCATTCTGTATTATATTGATGTTATTTTTTTTTGTCTGAATTTGGCTCTAGAGCAAACTAAATTATACGCTTCTCTTAGGTTTTAATGAAACTAATTTTCATGCGATTGGTTCGAGTCTCTGTTATCGGAGACTTGTTTGAGTTAATGCGATTTCCTTTCTGCGATGCAGTAAAGTTGAGGTAAAAGTTAAGTTAATTCCGTTGTACTTTACGTGAGATATAGTATTTTTGAAGTGAAAACTTCTTTAGCGGCGCTGGGCACTTTTTGAGGTGGGGAAAAAATAATAAACTCGAGACAGCGTAAGGCGATCACGTGACCGTAAGGTTTAGATGGCCACTCATTTAGATGGCATTTAAATCAATAAAGAAAAACTCAATGACATAATTCAATAAAGTTACATCTTGATGAAATCGCTAATAAAAGTGAACTCTAGTATAAAACTCAAAATATCATGACCATATTTAGATGCGAGGTCTGCAAGGTAACTTTACAATTTCTATTCGAATTTTAAACAATTAATGCTACAAATTTGAATTTCGAATTTTAAACAAGCTCACTGACCAGCAATTTCGGAACTAAAGTTTTTCAATAGAAAGGAGGATGGGTCAATTATACATAGTGCTGCAGACATTTTGGACTAGTCATTGAGTTTTCACTTCTGTCGGCACTCCCGGAGTGCAACCCGCTGTTTTTTTTTTATTTCATTACAATTTCACATTAGATGGATAAAAAGGTACGAATATGACTTTCGGACCACATCGCCTACCTACGTTTAATAACACCTTTTACGAGCAAGTGTAATGAAAAACACTGTGTGCCACGGGCGGTACAAGAATTACGAACTCGTGTTAATTTTATTAAGCCCTCGCCTTCGGCTTCGGGCTTCAATTCACACTTGTTCGTTCAAATGCCATGCTCTTTATATAAATATCATCATCATCATCATCATCTCAGCCGAGAGACGTCCATTGCTGGACAAAGGCCTCCCCCAAGGATCTCCACAACGACTGGTCATTCTAAATAACGGTTCGGTCGGGTTATAAAATAATTAAATACTAAACCTATTTCATAGAAAGCGTATTAAATCTATAGACGTTTATAAGATGTTTAGGGCTAAACGTTTTTCAAATTATAATCAGCATCCACGAGTTTACTTTCAAAGAACATATCCCAAAAACAATTTATAACAAATTAACTGAATAAAAACTTAATCGCCTAACACCAATAAATAACTTTTGAAAAAAAAAAACCACGGCTCCGTTTAACAAACAAACAAAGAATACATTAAATCATCTGGACACTCGTCGACAACCCTATAATATTATGAATTATAACGTTTGTAATTTGTCATACAAAGCTAGGGTTGAAACAAAAAGTCGGAACCTTGGGAAGGGCATACATGAGTCGGGCATATATTGTCATAGTTAGATTTTATGGGTGGTTGTCACGCGAAGTACTGATATACTGGCTCATGGATGAGTTTGAATCGTATTTATTGACGTGGGTTCCGTATTTTATGTTATTATAGTAACTTTCATAAAAGTCGCTACAAAACGTAAATAGGTATACGTAGGGTTAGTTGTTGATCAATGAAACACTAAAAGTTTAAGCCTTCCTATCTCTGGTGTTTTTAAAGTTATGAGTGTGATATTTCGTATGAAGATAAACAATTTATTTGGCTATCATATGGCGTTCTTGGTTTCTACTTATTTTTAACAGTTTCTGTATTATAAAGCTTTTTTTGAAAAATGAGTTTTGTTTCATTGTGTACTTGTGCATGTTTTCAATGAAACACTCTAATTTTTACAGTGAAACAGATGTAATATATATAGTCTACCATGAAACATCCTTAATAAACATTGAAACGTTGTAATAAATAAGTTACATTAATACATACATCCTTTCAATCAACTAATGAGAAAGGAAAGGAGAAAATAGTGGTAGGCTGAAATTTGTTATTTAAAAGGTTTCCAAAATATGGAATCGTTATAAGATTGCTGAAATATCTAAAAGCGAAAGACTTGTTTCATTGTACGCACACCTAAGTTTCATTGTGAATCGAAAATCTGGTCGGCACTTATGGCATGCTGCGAGAAAGGCGCCTTTTATGTCCACGGAGCATGATTGCCAACTAGATGGACGCGGGAGGGTTTTAAGCATCTCCATGCTTGATATCATACACTTTCTTGCAACATAGTGATTATAAACAACTGTTTCAAGGTTAGACATGTGACCTTAACCTTGCCATCAATGAAACATTCAACATATAAACTATCCTATCTCAGCCATTTCTAAAGTTAAGTATCTTATATTTTTTCATATGATAGACAAATTATTATCAATTTTCATGGTATTTTAGTTTCACAAATTTCGCACATAGTCTTTAATTAATTAAAAAAATAATGAGTTTGTTTCATTGTGTACTAATACTGGTGTTCAGTGAACATCATGTTTCATTGTTTACTACATAAATATGTTTAATTGTGAGACTAGGGGGTGTTTTTTGAAACAATTAAAAAAACTGCACAAAAGAGTAAAAGAACTTTAAAAATATTTAGCTCCAAAGTAACTTTAATACACATAGAACACAACAAAAAATTAAATAACGCCAAACTATACTCTATATCTTGGTAAAAAATTGCGAAACATAAATGAAAAATATTACTTTTGTCACACGAATTCACAATAACGCTCGTAGCAACGTGCTCCTTCTCCGAGGCGCTCTCGCGTATTGGGGAGGTGCTGGGGGTCCTTGAGCCTGCCCTTGCTTGACAGACCGCACTAGCTGATAACACCTAGTTTCCGAGATATCGCAAAGTTTCACTGTGTACGATTGTTTCAATGTTCGACAACTGACCCTACATACTCGTAAAATGTGTCACCTCAGCAGGGTCAAATATAGTTTTTTTAGCTAATGATTCAAAAGTTTCAATACAAATAAATAAATAATAATTATTATTGGACATTCTTACAGAGATTGACTAAGTCCCACAGTAAGCTCAAGAAGGCTTGTGTTGTGAGTACTCAGACAACGACATAATATATAATATACAGATACATAAATACATAGAAAACACCCAAGACTCAGGAACATGTATCTGCAGGCAGGGGGTCACTACCGACTAGGCCAGACCAGTAGTCATACAAAAATGTAAGGAATTTGGTCAGAATACATTTGCATTTCATGCTCAATAGAGTCAATAGCTAATATAAAAGCAAACACAAATCTATTTACTCGTATATGGAAAATAAAATAACACTGAAATGCTTTGCTTATATTTAACATTTGTGGTGGGAAACATGCAAACATCATAATTAATTAGGTAATTACAACGCTGAGCTAAAATGTAATGAGAATAATTAATTCACATCTCTTTCCCATACATGACATTTTCAGAATAATAAGTTGTTGAGGCGCGTTTGAGGAGGCGAATTCTATTTGTTTAATTTATTGAGGTAAGTGGAAAAGATTAGTTGGTTAATGTTTTGTTCTCAACTCTAAACTTTTGAAAACCTTTTCGGCCGGATTCCTTTGTTTGACATAATGATTGAAAGTGAAAGAATGTAATTATTGTCAGATTAACATTAGTCATAATTCTGAAACCGTTAAGTTTTCAGGAATTTCCTAAGGTTATGCTATAGCTAGGTTAGGTTAGGTTTGATTTTATGGCAATCCTGAAAAGTTTCTGACAAAAACCAAATTATGACTGATGACATGATGATGACACTTTATGAGATTAAATCGTATCTGTAAGGTCCCAATGCACCCACGCATCCCTAAACCCGTCATACGCGTATTTTTATATCCTCAGATAATACATCAAAGGCTTAAAGCACGGATAACACGAGCTCAGATCACAACTGTAATTTACTTCTACCGACCTTTATTCGATATAAACATGATATGGAGCTGACGTAAGCAGTTACGGCTATAAATGTTTGTTGTACAGTCGCCATCAGATATATCGGAGCGGCCAAGGTGTTCACAATATCTGAACACGCACTCTAACGCCCTGACAATAGAGGCGTGCTCCGATATGTGTGAGCGCCTTAGCCGCTCCGATATATCTGATGACGACTGTAAGGCTTCAATAACGGTTTTTGGTAAAGATTTATCGGCGAACAAAGCATTAAATGCTTAATGTTCTATTTGAAGGACATAATTTTAATGTTCACTTTATAGTGCGTGGGACATGATATGGTTGCATACGCGTTCGCTTCTAGTAAGTTATTTTGAGGGCTTTAACTTATATAAAGTTCGACAATTTTAACACAATCACAACAACATAACACACGACAATAATTTGCGCAACATCACGAATAAAATATTTGATAAAATTATGATTCTGAATTCTGATTCAATGGGTTTTTTGCGGCATGACAATAATTTTTGTTTCCTGGCCTCAATGAAAGACTCAGTGTGAATGCGCCATAATTTTAATTTCCACAAAAAAGGTCTCTATTTTTAACGAAAATCCGCAAATTATCTAGTCATATTAAACTCATGCCTACATTTGTCTTACGGCGGGATCCGGAAAATGAATAAGAGATTCACTAAATATGAAATGGTAAAGATATGTGACATTCCACGGCAAAAGGTACCATTGCCCCGGCTGAATATTGGAGCGGCGTTAATTATAGCGTAAGCCCCAGCCGCCATAAGGTACCTTTTGCCGTGGAACGTCACATATCTTTACTATTTCATATCTAGTGAATCACTAATTCATTTTTCTACTCCAGCACTTAAATGTGTCAATTAAATGACTGACAGTGATATCTAAAGCAATGTCATTTGAATGATTTGTCTATAGGCTCATAAGATGACTGCTAGCAGTCATCTTATGAGTATAATACAACTGCTTTATTTTTTTTAAAGATACAAGTTCCGATCATCTTGATTGAAAGAGGTATGTTTTCATTTACAATAATAACTCTTTTTTTTAATAATAACTCTTTTTTTTTTTTTTTGCTGCAGCTGTCATAGAAAAAGTAATGTATGCAACAGCTCATAATTAAGATAAAAGATAAGATAAGATAAAAATATATTTTATTGCACGGAAAGGATACAACAGTGGTTACAACACGAGTTACTGGTAAGAGTTGTGCATAACTAAATTGACATGCCGAGATTCCAGGAGTCCCCGCACTAGGCTAGGCCTGTATCGCGGGAGACCAGATGTACATTGTATGTCATGCAAGTTAACTTAAGAGGAGAAAGATACCTAATTCTAATTTTAACAATTGTGTAAACTATGTAAGTCTATCTGTTATTACATTACTACTAATTTTTGTTTCTAGGTTCTTATTGGTTCTTAAAATTCTCGGGTCTTTTTTTACAAAACTCGTTTTGTAACTTCGACCCTTGAATTTTAAGAACCCTTATTATATCACTGTTGCATAAACTACTATTCCCGAATCGCGCCGTTACACATAGGACATTAGACAAAATACGAATAGGTACGTAGGTACTACTTAAGTGTCAATAATCTAAAATTACCTATTATTAAAAACATTTTCTTAATTTATGATATCCAATCTTAAACTTTATAGACACACGCAAACAAAACCTGTACTGAATTTCTTAAAATCCCTAAACTTTTAAAAGGTCACCCGCAAAATCTACATAAATTCCTAGAACCTTCCACTGACATGCCTGAAATTCTTAGTGAAATCAGCCCCGGCATGCCACAGCGTAATAGAAAAAAAAATCCTGTAAATGAATCTAAAGAATGCCCCAAGTCTGTCCTTCTCATAGGTCAGGTGGTCATAAAATGCGTGGATGAAATTGTCAATTTCGCAGCCACGTTATTTGACGTATTCAGCAAGGCGTTAGGGCTGTCGATTCTAATTTAACAATTTGTTAATAGTTTTGATTAGAGATGGGCCGAATATTCGGTAACTATTCGGCACTTTGCGATCAGTTATGAGACGTTTCCTTTTACATTTCAATAAACATTGCCGGTTGGTCGGGAGGAGAAGGGTCAAAAACAGGGTCTAAAATGAGTGCAGACCGCGGATTTGAATGAACTTCTTTTTAGCGTTTTAGGCAGTATTAGCTGAACCGAATACTTATTCGGCCGAATATTCGATTCCGTATGAGCTGAACCGAATATTCGGCCGAATATTAGTATTCGGCAAAGTCCATATTCGGCCCATCTCTGTTTTGATACGACCTTGACGATCGTCCTGGTGATTGACCCGCATCTCACGCATGTTTTTTACTTCGCATGCACCAATCAGCGTGAGCGATATTCAAGGTCGTATCCAAAGAAGATCAAAACCGTAACAAGTTTATAAATCTGAATTCGGCTCGGGGATTCCGTACAAGCTTAATTACGGTGTTAAGTTACCTAGATTCAACGCATTTTTGAGGGAAGAGCCAAACGGTGCGAAGTGAATAAAACCACAGCAGACTTAGTTTGCTAATATGTGGTAAGTATATTAGTTATAGTTGGTCAAACCAATTTGTTCGTCAGTAAAAACCAGGAAAACTCATCCTGTTTTTGGGCGCAAGTACAATACAAATACTCTTTATTGCACACCTCAATAAAAGAAAACAATACAAAAAAAAACAGAAACACAAGCAGAGGTAAACAACAGGCGGTCTTATCGATAAAATGCGATCTCTTCCAGACAACCTTTGGGTAGCGGAAATTAATAAATTTACATATGTCAGTAAGTGGTAGTACTAGTAACTAGTGTAAGACAAAGATAGTATAATTATCTGTCTATGTTTGAAATGAGACAGTCCTTTGACAAACTATATACATAATATTCCATACATAGAGGCTGTCTTATTTACTGGCCGAGGTGTGTTTACTATTTTTCTGTTCAACGGAGTCGGAAATATTATAAAAAAATCTTACAAAATTAATCAAACCTCTCTGCTAAATAAAAAATAATTTTCCAACCAATAAATTATCTAGGTTATGTCTACTGTCTATCCGAACACTTCACTACTACGAGTACAAACAAAAGGTTATTAAAGAACACAGTAGTAAATGAAACAACGCCATGACAGCATAGACTAAATGTTTATTTTTTTACGCAAGAAACAACACTTGTCAATGTGCCAACATAACACCTTTCCACCAAAGTTGACACAAACATTAATCAGACTTACATCTCTCAAATATAATTAACTACTCAACAGTACTCTCTGTGAGCGAACAACAAACAAAAGTAAATTCTAACATTACATATGAAACAAAATCAGAATCCAATTATATCCCTCCATTCACTTTCAGGTGGTATCACAATGGGCGGATCACACTCCTGTGACAGATCCCTGACCCATCTCTCTGGTGTACTACCCATGGGATTTTGTGGGAGCTCAGTCTCAGAGTCCTGGTCCGGGCTGTTATCTTTTCTCGCTCTGATTTGATCCACATGACGCCGATACACCAGCCCATCTTCAGCTCTCACCTCATATATTGTTTCACTACTCTGTTTCACCACCATTCCCTTCATCCACTTCTCCATATTATTATTATATTTCCTTATGTATACTTTTTGGTCAATCGAAAATTGTCTTAGGGCCTTACTTGATGCTTGAACAAACTTTTTGCTATGATTGGAATCAGGGTGTAATGTTGATAAAGCTGTTCTAAACTTCCTGTTATTTAGGAGTTCTGCCGGAGTCTTCCCGGTTACTGTACTAGGAGTTGTTCTTAAGTGATACAGGAGTTTTGCAACTCTTTCCGGCCATGGTATATCACTCTGACGCTTGATCCTGTTCTTAATTGTCTGCACCGTGCGTTCGGCCTGTCCATTTGAATTTGGATGATAAGGTGGTGAAGTTATATGTTGTATGGAATTCCTCTTTAAAAAAGTTTCAAATTCATCAGAGACAATAGCAGTTCCATTGTCTGATACTAGTACATCGGGCAACCCCTGTTCAGCAAAAATCTTCCTCAGCGACTGTATAACTTGCGCGCTAGACATACTAGACATTACTTCTACTTCTGGCCATTTGGAGTATGCGTCCACCAATATCAAGAAGGTCTTGTTCATAAATGGCCCCGCAAAGTCAATGTGCAGGCGTTGCCATGCTTTTTCGGGCATAGGCCATTCTCTGAACGTTGCCGGAGGATTATTACGAGTCAACTGGCAGCGCTCACACTGCTCAACAATTTCAGTAATGTCTGCGTCCATACCTGGCCAATAAACGTACGATCGTGCATAGGCTTTTGATTGTACCATACCAGCATGCGGTGCATGTATAATCTTTAATACTTGACCCTGCAACTTCTCTGGTATTATTACTCTATTTGAAAACAATAAGCAATCTTTGCTAACTGAAATTGCATCTTTCCTTTGTATGTAGGGCCGCAACATGCGGTCATTGCTCTCTGACGGCCACCCATGTAAGGCAAAAAACACAACTTTTTTTAACACCTCATCCTTCTTAGTTTCACTGGCAATATCGTCAACAGAAACTGTCCACCCTTCTGGTGTTTGTTCAAGAAGTAACACTTCTGGCAAAGGAGCTTCCTCTTGCACAGGCTCTGGACTGCACCATCTGCTTAATCCATCAGCATTCTGAATTACCTGGCCTGGCTTGTACAATATGTCATAATTGTAACTAGCTAAAATCAGTGACCAGCGCAGCAGACGTGGAGAGATTTGATCTGGAATTGGCTTCCTTGGGTTCAAGAGACCAATGAGCGGCTTGTGGTCTGTAACTATGGTAAATTTTACACCAACCAGGTACTCTCTGAATTTCTTTAGTGCATAGATTATAGCCAGTGCCTCCTTATCCAGTTGGCTGTAATTTCTTTCATGAGGTTGCATAGTTCGTGAGGCCATTGCAATTGGTTTCTCTTGACCATCATCACAAATATGACTTATCACAGCTCCAACGCCATATTCCGAGGCATCACAAGTGACAATTACCTCTTTATTCTTGTCAAATTGCACTAGTGTCATGTCGGAGGTTAACAACTGTTTAGCCTTCATAAACGCATCTTCCTCTTTCTCTCCCCACTTCCAAGTCATGTTTTTCTTCAGAAGTTGATGCAGAGGCTCTAAGATGTCTGACTTAGCTTTGTAGAACCTTTCATAAAAATTGACTAGGCCTAAGAATGCCCGAAGCTGTTTCAGATCTGAAGGGCTTGGTCTTTCTTGGATTTCCTTAATCTTTCTTGGGCACGGGTGTATACCATTTGCATCAAGAACATAGCCGAGGAAGGTCACTGATGGCACAGAGAATTGACACTTGCTAATGTTTATGGTGAATCCAAGCTCTTGAATACGCTGAAGTACCTTAGCTAGCCTTGCAGCATGTTCAGCCTCATCAGTGCCTGTCACCACAATGTCATCTAATAACACAGCAACACCATCCATGTCTGCAAATTGACTTGACATCACTCGTTGAAATATGCCTGGTGCTGAACTGACCCCAAAAGGTAATCGGTTTACTTTCATCAGTCCCAACGGGGTATTCCATGTCAAAATTTCAGCAGATTCCTTATCTACTAACATCTGTGTATAAGCTTGCTTCAGATCCAGTTTTGAAAATATTTTACCCCCAACTAGTAATTGGAATGCTTCCGTTGAGGTTGGCAGTGGATAAACTTCACAGTTTATTGAGGTATTAACCGTAGAACGGTAATCGCCGCATATTCTCAAGGTTCCATCTTCCTTCCTCACGATGCGTAGTGGTGTAGCCCAATCAGAATATCGTACAGGAGTCAACACACCTATGGCTTCAAGTCGCTTCAGTTCAGTTTTCACTTCTTCTTTAAGAGCATAAGGAATAGGTCGACATTTGAGAAACTTTGGTTGAGCTTCACTCTTCAGACTTAGTTTTGCAGGTGGCCCCGTGTAACAACCCAGTTGGTCGCTAAATACTTTTGGGTATTTCAACTGCAGATCTTCTGGTACTTGATTTGTCCAACAGAGTCCTTCCACTTGTATTCCTAATGGTGCAAACCAATCTCTTCCCAAAATATTAGGTCCCCTGTCTTCAGCAACAACTATTGTTAATTCATGTTCAAGCCCTTTGTATCCAACTTTAACTTCAGCCAATCCCTTCAGCTTAATTGGATGCCGACCCCAGGTGATAAGGTTTATATTGGCGTCGTCCAATTTAATATTGAGCTGCAGGTTTCTCCATGTTTCATATGACATGACGGTTCGTGCTGCCCCCGAGTCGACTTCAAACTGAACTTCTTTATCCTGCAACTTAATGATTGTGAAGATCTTGCTACTAGCTTGTTCAGTTCTTGACTTGACATGTACTTGCAGGATTTCCTTCATGTAAGCGAAATCCTCCTTACTGTCATCCAGTTCTTCAACTTCAACCAGATTAATTTTCTTTTTATTTCGATTCCAACATACGGCAACCGTATGGCCCACCTTCTTGCAGTAGTTACAGTTTGCCCTAGCAAATTTACAGCCTCTAGGGTTATGATTCGCCCCGCAGTGACGACAGGTAGTCTCGCGCTTGTGCGAGCCGACGTTAACTAGGTTGGTGTCCATAGGTTCAGATGTACTTGTGCTCGTTGTTGTTTTGGTCTCCAGAGGTGTTGAGGTACTCGCGGCCTGCGGGTAAAGGTCGCTCACAGTTTGCTCATATTGCACGCTTCGGCTTACGGCTTGCGCGAATGTTAAATTGTCCGTTTTTAGTAGTTCACGCCGCAAACGCACATCTCTAACTCCCAACACCAGTCTGTCACGCAATTGTCTTTCTAAATCACTGAAGTTACAATGCACAGCTAACGCTTTAATGGCCGAAATAAATGATTGCATTTTTTCATTTTTCTCTTTACATCGGAGATGGAATTTTCCGGCTTCAAGTATTTCACTTTTCTCGGGCGCGAAGAACTTGTCCAATACGCCCAAGATATCTTTAAAGTCCACTTCGATGAGTTTTTTCGGCGCCACTAATGAGCTTACGAATGCAAAAGTATCTTTTCCACATTGTGAAAGAAAAATGGCGCGGGCACTTTGTAGGTTATTTTCCACGCCTAGCGCTTGTAGCGCAAACAACAATTGTTCTTTATACACTTTCCAATCGTCCTTTTTTTGATCGAAAGCTCCGGGCAGCAAGAAACTAGTGTTTAACGCCATTTTCACTAATATAACTAATTAAATTTCCTCGAGTCGCCAATGTAGTAAATGAAACAACGCCATGACAGCATAGACTAAATGTTTATTTTTTTACGCAAGAAACAACACTTGTCAATGTGCCAACATAACAGTTTTACCCCCTGCTACTGATATACCCATGGACGTGTTAAAATCAGTGTAATTTTTAGTAATTACACAGGCGAAACGATTTGTTTCAATATTATCTTACATTTTTCGAACAACATAAATTGTTGGAGTAGCAAATTTTTTAATGAGTCAAAAGTTATACACCGCGGGATTTAATAACCCGAAAGATTTACGACATATTTTTGACGACAGTACGAGTAAATAATGTTATATCAACATGGGTCCAATTATGTGTTTTAATTAAACTACTATTTCAGTACAAATTAAATCACATTAATTTACCGCTTCTTTGTGAACAAATCTTTACTTCAGAGAGTGAGCGAGTTTAATTAATCTCAAGTAGAGAAACAGAGAGCGAGTATGACATTTCACGAATCACTCCGATATCATACGATGCACGGCGAAAGCAGTGACTTGTGTTCCATGACAAGAAGTGTCAAGTTATGTCTAGGATGATGTTTACGTTGAAATTATTTCAATTTATTGGCACCACAAAATACCACAAATTGTATCAAAACTTTATTAGTCCAGTGCAGTTATTATTGTTGAAACTTTGCGATAAAATCTTTTCCTTTGACTAACGTAACCAAAGCCATTAACCATGATTATAACCGAAAGAAATGTTGCCTCTTATTGTTTTAACTCATACTACCTACAGCTGGAAAGGGATGATTACTTTGTTAAAATCAATGACCTTTTGTTAAAATATCGATCATGCTTATCAGTACGTATTTTAAATTCTCGATGTGTTGATTTATACTGAGTAAAGTATTTAAAATAAACAACTATGTTAAACAATTACGCTTTGTTATTAATTTTCATTAAATTAATAACAAAGCGTAATTGTTTTAGGTTTTCGAAGTGTGTACCACCGTCTTCAGCACAAAGATTTAATTTTAAACTGATTTAATTATTTAGATTTACAAAAGTGTTCTTTATTTCTTCGGAAGTCGTTCGAATTCTTATTAATAATTCTTCTCCAGAGTTCAGTGGTGTTGAGTATTCCTTATCTTTCAGAGTTCCCCATGGAAAAAAAAACCAATGGCGTTAAGTCGGGTGACCGAGCGGGCCAGGTTAGGACGTTGCTTCCACGGCCAATCCACTTCTCAGGGTATTGTTCGTCTAGCCAATTTACGAACTTCTAGGCTGAAGTGGGTCCGTCGTGCCGGAAGCACATAGTTCTTCGGGTTTCCAAATCCGTACACAATGTGAATATCCGCTAAATGAGCCGGAGGATAATTCAATTATTCAATTATTTATTTATTTCCAATCCATACGATCCATAATTGTTAGTACAACAACAAACAAACAAACAAACAAATCTTAAAATTTATTAAGGTTAGTGATAATTAAAATACAAAATAATAATAATAAATCCAATAATAAATCTACAAGTAAGTACTGACAATAAATATAACTATATAACTAGGCAACCTAAATGCACCACTTCTCAGCATCTGTGGCTGCCACATGCAGCCCATTCCAGTGCATGAGCAGTGGTGCATCTACCTTACCTGCCAACGTTTTCAGGATGCTATTGGTACTGCCACACAGTCTCAGCATAAGTGACGCCGATCTGTTGCGTATGATTGCAAAAAAGTCATGCGTGTGCACCTCCGCGAACATTCCAGACGCACTACATTGACGTGGCAGCCCCATCAGCATCCTGAAAACGTTAATGCGGCATAGCGAATTTTATTTATTACAGTCAATCAAATTTTTAAGATTTTATCTTGCGTGACAATCAGTAATAATATGAAATATGTCATTTTAGTGACATCAATTTCCCACTATCAGCCAGTTATCGTGAAGGTAAATAGTTTGCACTCTCGCGATTGAGAACAGAACAAAATTTCTGTAGTGAAACCTTTTTGTAGGATAGATACCAAACTTAAGTGAAACTGGCTAATAAACATGTAGTTAGTGCGTCTGCGTGTAAAAATTAGTTGGTGGCTACGTCACGCATAAGGGTGTGTTAGAATTGAGATTTGTTTTTGGACTATATGTTATACAACTTTATATACTCTAATTAGGCTCTAAAATCGTTGGTCTAAAATCTTTCGGGTTATTAACGCCCACGGTGTATATTTGACATTATTATTCGTTATTTTTGAGATAATGTTAAAATGTTTACGTACCGTTCCCATTCATTAGAAAGCTATAACCACAGAACATATTAAAGAGGTGAGAATGGCTATCGCGCGCAGTTAGTATCGGAACCGGTGTCGCCGCTCGTTCCTCTCCACATTTACTATCACTCACGCAACGGTAGTAAAAACTAGCTAGCGCCTTGTGTGCGTGGTGAATGGATACGCCTCCTTTAGACAGATTTGACGTCTGGCTTCTTAATCTGAACGTTATTGTGGCGCAAAAAGGCATGTTTACTTCATTTTCGGTCAGCGCGGGCGAGTAGCATGCGAGCGTTTGCTCAAAACCCCGCGGCGACACGTACCCTGCTCGCATCGCCATTCTAACTTGTTCTGTGGTTATAACATAATATAATTAGTTTTAACTTCAGCATTAACGTTCGTTCGTGTGTTAACAAAAGTTTTTCAATTGTAATATCATTAAAACTTTATAAAATAGTTCGTAAGCTTTGTAGAGGTATTTTAATCTAATATTCCCAACTACAAGGCCACTTGCAAGCGAAATTAAATTTTGTGGAAAAATACTGTGCGAAAGTTAGTTTTTGTAACATAATACGAATAGTTTAAGTACATCATTAAGGCAGTTTATGCTAAACCAAATTTGGACGAACAGAGGGGCTACCGCGAAAACTAAAATCCGCTAATTGCAGGGATCTTTATCTTTTACTCCAATGAAGGCGTAATCAGAATGAGAAAGATGGCCGTAATTTAGATTTTCGCGGTTATAGCCCAGGCACACTTAAACTAATAGCTAGGAGATGCATTGTAAGTTAGTTTACGCAATCGCTAGCGAACACAGGGTGCAAATTAGAGTGCGTGTTCAAATATTTTTGAAGCTCCTTGGCCGCTCCGATATATTTGATGGCGACTGTACCTGTAATCCCTTGGTGGGCTGAATACTAACCACCCACGTCATATAAAATAGTCATAATAAAAGCTGTAAGACATAATCCATCAGTAAAACGTTTGACGGGTTTGACGGAATGCATTTACTCATTTTTACTTTCGTCGTTGGCGCCATTTTAATTATATGAAAGGAATGTGACTATAAATCAACAATTGAAAACACAATTAAATATTTTAAACGCCATTGAGACCATTACCGTAACGAACACACATTAATAATAGTAATTTAAACAGCAGTGAAATTAAAGTCATTTTGAGGTACAGCGTGCCAGCATATTTTTAACTTTGTTACAGATATTTTAGAGTTAATTTCTTGTGCATGGACGAATTGTATTTCTTTCCCTTAACCTTAAATACACCTAATAGATCCATGTTACAGGTACAGTCACCTGCAATAATATGTAATACAACGAAGGCCGCAAAGATATCTGACACGATCTTATTTGTAGAGCCGAAAGAACTAACTAACTAACTATTACGGCTCAGCGACCCAAAGAGGATCTTGGCCTCCGAAACGAGAGCACACCATTTTTCCCGACCCTGCGCCGTTTCCTGCCAATTATCGGCTTGAAGCTGACGCAGATCCGCTTCCACACTGTCTCCCCAGCGGTATCTGGGCCGACCTACCGGGCGGCCACCAGTCGGTCTTCCCAGGTACGCCCTCTTGGCAGCTCGGTCCTCTCCCATTCTCAATAGGTGCCCGAACCAGCGAAGTCTGTGGGATTTCGTTTCGCCGATAATAGCCGAGAGCCGAAAGAGCGTGTCATATATTTTTGCAGCCTTCGAAGATTAACATTATTGCGGGTGACTGTACACACAATATCGATTGTTCTTATTCTGGTTTTCCGAACTATGAATTCGAATGTAGTCCGATTACATTAGGGGCAACATCGTTTTCAATTAGACGAGCCATCGGAACGTAAACGTTTAATCTATATTTTAGACCGGTTTTGGAGATCCCATCTGGAACAATTCTAATAATTGTAGTTGGTTGAACTTTGTTCAAACTAACATAAATTGATATAATATAAATAGTCGAATAACAAAACTATAATTTATTTCATCAGGTATGAGAAAAAAATATAAGCCTGTTCAGCACTTATAATTTGGCATGTCTCACGTCATATTATGAGGAAAATAGTTCACCCCCGCCGACCTCAATTCAATTCAATTCAATTAATTTATTTGTCGAAAAGCAGGTAGTGTTTTACAAACAGGTGTTACATACATATAATTAAGTGCTCCACTTTTGGCCGTATGAGGCATACAAATATTTAACGTGAGTGACGGTGTAGCTCATGAGTTATCAGTAATATATGATCATGGTCAAGAGGGCGCTGTTATTTTCTAGGGTGACAGTTTAGTATATGAGTAGGTAGTATCAAAAAAATAGTTACAGTGAAATTCCGCAACTTGGCGCGTGATCATTTATACATTTATACTGCTGGTTAGCCTTTAGATTGATACAGTCGTCAATCCACAGTTCATGATCAGCATCGCAGGCTTCATCAAGTGGGGATCTTTCTCTTTTACTCCAATGAAGGTGTAATTAGAATGACAGAGAAAAATGCCCGCAATTTGCGAAATTCGGTTTTCCCGGTAGCTCCTCTGCATAATAACGCGCACATGGATGTCTGTACACACGCATCTGGTGTCGATTAAGTCGACACCTCAAAACTATTTTCTTTCAACAACGCAACGCTTACTTTTTTATTTATTTTGACCAAGAAATTATGCAAAATAAAACACTTTCTTCTTTCTTAAAAAACTAGACACTATTTATGCTTTTCAAAAGACAAGCAAAACGACAACTCCAAGCACAAAAGTTAAATTAGCGAATCAGATCCAAGAAACATTTTCCAGACTAACTTAAATTTCTTTCGAACTGCGAAAGAAAAAAAAAGAAGTCGTAATAGGTCGCTCTAACATTGGAGGTGTTACGAGTGAAGTAATTATGGCGCTTTTTAAAAATTCAGTTTTGAATTTTCTCGTGTATTTTTATGTTTCTAGTTCTCTGGAGTTAGTTTTGAAACGGTGAAATACGTTTAGTTGTAAAAAGTTTTGCTGAAACACGTGGTAACTTAGCACACATAAAATGACATAGATGTCATGTGCTAGCGAATTAGTTTTTGTATGTATTTAGCAGTAATTGGCTTTAACTTATTGACACTACTGCACTAAAAATGTACAGAATGCCATCAACAAAGCCGCAAAACAGTTGCGTAAATATTCAACACCACATTAACATAATTGATTAATAAGTTTACCAAGCTTTTGTTTGCACACCAAATAAATCGCGCTTCGTATGTACTCGGTATCTGTTAAAAACTGACAACATTATTAATTAATTAAAATGGATAGGTAACTTTAAAAAAATATCTCAGCTTTAACATATTTCTGGTGCAGTCATTTCCATTTGCAATTTATTATTGACTGCTTGCACATGGCACTCACGCATTCACTCACTACACTAAACTGACACACACTTAATTACCTTCTGATGTTATACATAATATATACTCAATTTGCTCAAACTTGGCAGTAAGGAAGCATACATCCCTATAAGCTACATACATACCTACTTGATGAAGCACTAATATCAAATGATCATGGCCCAACTCTATAAGTGTCAAGATTCGAAATCTCTGAGAAAATTCTCAGTGTCGAAAGCCGTTCGTGGTTCCTTAGGTCAGCCACAGCTTTAACTAGTTTACTACAAATAAAAACTCACCTGGTTTATCAAGATCGCTGAGAAAATCCTCCGTGTCGAAGGCCTTCGTCCCTAGGACCACGAGTGCGAGCCAGGCGACGACTCGCGCGCCGTGCGCCCGACGCTTGCACATGGCACTCACGCATTCACTCACTACACTGCACTGACACACACTTGATTACCTGGAACAAGAGAATTTTTCGTTAGAATGTTCTGGTTTATTTCTGTAAATAACGACACTCAAGTAAAAAAAAACTTAAGCTGTTGAGTGTTGAGGGAACGCAAAACTGTAAATTGTTTCGACTACACTATGTTAGGTCGCCCAAATTAGCCAATTTTGAGATAGATGGCGTTGTACACAATTATATTTAGTGTACTTATGCTGAAAAATATTTAATGTAGGTACATGTATAGTTGTAAGAGGTACCCACATGAAAATTGTACGGAAGCCTCGGTGCGCCAGTTAAGCGCAGTCGATCGATTTTTTATATTAACTTCAGGTGACATAATAATTTATTTATCAACAGACCTACCAAAAACTCGCCAATTACTTACAGCTAATCTCATGATTCACAGACGATTTTACACGTGTTACATAAATAAAGATTAAAATTAAATAGTTCTCTAAAAGCAGCATGACATAGGTCGTTTTATTACTTACTTAAATGTCTCTTCGCACGCAATGCGACTTTATTTCCACCAAACCAGCCAGATGAGCTCTGTTGAAGTGCCGCAAAATGACTACCAGTATCCGAACACAAACCAGCCAGCTCAGCTGCTTGAAATGCCGCAAAATAACATTATCTGAACATGATCTTAACCTAAAGGTGACGTTCGGATTGTTGCAGCTACATAACTGTTGTGACATTACCACAGGGCGGACACGCCATACTTACATCAAAAATGATTTGCGTTTATATGTGTGCGCGGCACGTCTGTACACGCGTCATTGTGTATCTGACGGACTTCTGGCATGCTCTCAGTAGAGCGACTTACGCACACATTCATGTCGCGGCCAGCCGCGGAGCGAGGTAATCCGAGTCGGGGCGGGGCGGTGCGTGTCCGTTCTGTATGATACTACTATTACTTATTCTGTGACATTACTGCTGCGGCTTGAGCGAGCGCTGTATCTGTCAATTTCCTTGATAAAATGAGTGAGCGCTTGATCGCAGCAGTAACATGGCGGAGAACGCCACTTTTGGCACTTTGTCCGTAATGTCCGTATCGATATTTTTGGACGTGACTGACTTGTATTGCGAGTGAGACGCACGGGCGACACAAATAATACAGATATCATTTTGATGTCACAATATAAGTTTAAAATGGCCTCAAGATCAATTCAACATCTTAATCTGTCAGCTCCCAGTGGCTCATATATGAGCCAGAACGCTTATGGGTGACGTCATATCGTGGGATTCGACAGGTAAAGCGCTATTTCAAACATAGTTTAATCGATAAGTACTTTAATTTCAAGTTAACCAAAAGTACTCAATCTAAGTTTTAAATCGCAATCAAAGAAACCAATTTTACATAAAAATCTTAAAAACATTACATTAAAATTTACTGTAAACTAAATTAAATCTAAACTTAACAAGGCCACAACTTAGTCAAACAACTCGTCCCGCGCCCTTCCAGATGCAAATGTGCCCATAACGTACCGTTCGCCGCATTGCCACGCGGAACCGCGATAGACAGCCTCTGTATCAGGAATGACCTGGAACGAGGATCATGACCTCTCTCCCTTAAACGCTGCCCTTAATAAAGTATTAATAGGTAGGTAGTTGAAAATTGCGAATACCATTTTTTACCAACTTCTGAAGCATCCACGGCCACATTTTTACCCGACTTACGAGAAAAGTAGCGTAATTTTCCTTACAAACGCTTCTAGCCGGGAGCTTTCTTTCAGAACTCTTGCTTAAATGTGTTTTTATTTTAGCAGTTCGATTGTGGGAAGTTTGAAACTAAGTATAATGCACTTCTGCCTTGGGCTGCTTTTTATTATTTAGTTCGTTTGCGTTGTTTGCAATGAAATGGTTTTATTTAATAAGATTTACCCGAATGCAAAAGTAGATGGTAATGTTTCACGCGGAAACTGCTTATTTATAAACAACTTCTGTTAATAAAATAAAACATTTTCTCAGCATTTTAATAAGAATATTAAACTACAAAGATGGGTCGGTACAACAGAGAATAAAAAACATTTATTCGGTTATTTAAAACTATGTATAGATCTTCTTTAAACTATACAATACAATACAAATCCTCTGTATTGCACAACCTCAATAAAACATTTACAGAGAGACACACATAATATGAACACAGAGGTAACAACAGACTATCTATAACTATGACTACCTATGTTAGTTACCTTAGCATAAAACTTGTACATTTTGTACTGTCAGAAAACTAATTTTCTACATCAAAACCACTTTAAACTTTTGTCAAACAAAAACTATTCCATACCTAATTCTAAACTCCTCAGCACATGCATTGCATACACTTGGAAATTTCTTCCACGAATAAAGTTTTTCCACTCGACTGTCCGCGAATATCTTCGTTCGTGTAGAAAATTTAATACTGAAAGGAAAGCAATATTAAAATTACGTGCTCGCGAAGGTCGATGTACTGAGGAGACTGCTAATGTAGTCTTTTATGAGTCGGATTCTTTTCGCCTTTTTATTTGCCATTTGTATGCTTTCGCCTAGAGTCCGTAACGGGGTAGCATTGAAATTGCACACGTTAAAAGTTCAATTTTTTTAACCTTGATAGGTTCCTATCGTTTTTTACGTAAACATAAGCACACTCGTGAGATGGAATAGGAGTCTTCTTTCCGCCTGGCCCCTATTTCACCGCCGTGACAGGAGCGACAATTATAAAACATCACTGTTGATGACGTCATAGGCGTGACGCATGACGTTTTTGGTTGAAGAAATGTCACTTTTGACACATTACCGATCAGTATCATATTGGAATCAGATCAAATACCTAAAACTTGAATTGACCTGTTAATCTTTAGCAAGCAAATGTGTTTTGAAATAAAAATCACGGTAATTTTCCAAGCGTTTTTCGTCTATTTTTAGAAAAAAGGTATTTTATTCACCCAGCAAACCTACAACAGATACATTTTAATGTTTTTGGAGAGGTTCTATTGTCAGCTTTTATTTGGTAAAGTTTTCTTGGTATGAGTAAACATAAGAAAAGGTATTGAGCGGAGACGCCAAACATGTGGAGTGATTCAGTTTCTTTGCTAGCAAGTGTACCTATTACTTATATGAATTTCTTGTAAATTAAGTATATTTAAGAAGGTTTCAAAGTGAATCTTACAAACAACGAATCTATCTTGTTAGAGTCGGTTTTTACCTTTCGATGTAAACCGCTTATTATTCGATATTTCTCAATTTAGCGTTTGTTTTTTTATTTTACAATTAAGAACTTTTATTTTGAACAATTAAGAACGATTAAGAAGTTTGCCAATTGTGACTGGTGCAACTGAAGATGACAATGTTTATCTGCTAACCTATCTGTAACTATAGAGCTCAAACGTATATACCGATTTTGATTAAATTACCTTTTTTAAGTCAGTTCTTGGTCATAATAATCATCATCGAAGCCATCAGCTGAGTGATTACTATATAATATTATAGTTTCACTTAATTGGTTGAAATGTAGTCTAATTCACCATCAATCAAAATAATAATTCTTAGAGCCTCGTTCTGATTGTAATCTAGTTATGAAATTGATCTGGATTTGTTTTTCGTTTGATCATATCCATAACAAATCCAGATCAAATTCATAACATGTTGTTACTATCAGAATAAACCTCCAAAAATATCTTCAACATTTTACAGACTACTATAAACGGACCCTCCTCACAATATCCCTTACGCATCCCATGATCTTCACACATTCGTCGTTTTTTACCCAAAAATTTCGCTAGAACAGACAATAAATCGAGGGACGCCTCAAGGGTGGGTGTTAGGGTATTTTTATTTCACTCTAACGGGGATAATGTCGTTTTTTGCGGCCCCAGTGAGGTTATAATCGTTTGTGGGCATTAAGAAACTATTCGATTTAATATTATTGTCTTTAGCACAATTGATTATACTATTAGTCTCTGCCTGCGAGTAGTTATTTCAACCCTTTCACTCCTTTAGGGATTGGATTCCAAAATTTCCTTGCTTATTCCTCTCGCGACAGTTCCTTCAAGTGTCTTTTGATCGGGATTGATTCAAAAATAATAGATAGATAATAGATAATATATATTTTTACTTTTTAGATTAAGTATCTATAGTGGACTTTGGAAAAGCTCTGATGGCCTAGCCTTCGTAAAAACTAGTGCCCACGCCAATTACTGGGATTAGTTGCCAAGCGGACCCCAGGCTCCTGTGAGCCGTGGCAAAATGCCGGGACAACGCGAGGAAGAAGAAGAAGAAGAGTGGACTTTGTCCATTTGAGGGTTAACAGAGTGCAATATTTTTTTTTTTTCGAACGGCAATATATTGCGTACATAGTAATTACTTATGATAGTTGTGATGCAACGGAAAATGGTAAGATGAGGAGCGATGAAGATGATTTGATGGTTAGCGTATTTTGCGTAAACGAGGCTTTGAAATGCATCTAACCATACAGAACAACATTTCTCTATCAGCAACTCATTCAGGAAAACTTCGAGACAACATGTACATCCTCAATTTCTCACCAGCTAAAGCACAAAGATTTTTCAAGTCAAGGCCTTCCCCTAAATAAATCTACCAAACGTTTACCCAAGCAACGCACGCCGGGAAGCATAACATTCCCAATTCCACTGTTGTTATATGTAAAGAAGTCTGAATATTTATGTGATTTTGTAATGCAGAGCGAAATTAACATATTTTGGTGAGTTTTTGTACAAGCAGCTGTGTAAATTTTACGCATACTTCGCTCGCGTCTTGTTCATTTTGGGATGACCACTTAGCTATTCTAACCCGTTTCCTGTTTTCCTATTGGTCAATCTAAGACAAGAAAAAAGTACAATGTCGGTAGAAGCAAGCAATATATTTTTTTATTTTTTTTATTATTTATTTATTGCTATCTCTTTCAAACGTCTAAATTTAACAAGTATTATATATCGTTCCCCGCAAACTACAAAATTTCGTTCCCTCTTCTAACTGGTCAGGAGAACGAATTTTTTTAGTTCACCTTCCATTAATTCACCGGTTTTCAGATGAACGAAATTATATAACGGTTTTGCAACGATATTAACAGGTATTTTTCAATTCCAATTTCGAGCCCTAGATGGAACTATCATCATAACCTGACCATTTTTGCACCTTAATGTCTTTGAAATAAAGTTTAAGTTTGGTCAATAAACAGTACCGACGATACTTAGGAATCTCGACCGCTCATGCGGCTTTTGTTATCGCCACTGTAACTTTACCAAATTCAAAAGGTACTAAGTGCGCTTGTGGGGCATACAATGTTGATACCTTTTGAAAGTAGACGGGTAATACAACGGATGATCTTGAGTGCAAAGAGCTATAAACAACTAATGGAGCAGCAGTCCTTTTGTTTGGAGTTGCGAGTGGAAAACTTGTTGTTATTAAGGGGAAATGGGAAAAAGCGGTAAATCAGGTTGGCCTATAATGGCATTAATGTACACATATAAGGTAGAATATAGGTACTAATGGCCCTCTTCTAATGAAAGAACTTTAAGCGAGCAATGTTTTGTAAGGTTGTTCTTAAAACCTTACACGATTTAGATTACCAATGCAATGCACCAAAGTGAACTTTCAAAACTGCTAAATTCTAATGGAAAGTCCGCGTTACCTATAGTTTTTTAGGAATTTTCGGAGATTTTGTCAATGTTCTGCTAATTTAGATTTAACAATTTATAAAGTGGCTTACAACTATTAAACGTCGATCTGGTTAAGTTTATTGATAAGGATAGTTCGTTTTTCCAAGTTGTCTCGCTCAGCCAGATAAAAGGATAAATAATTATAGTAGTAAAAAAAAAATTAACTAAAAATTAAAAAACACGACTGCAGTTTAAAAGCGAACTGAAAAGCTAAAAATAAATTTAGTTATGTTAGTTACTCAACTTAATGAATGTAAATTAGAATATAAGTGTTCAGTCAGGGTCATAAACAGCAAATGCAAAAGTTTAGGCTCATTTAGGATCGTGACTGTACCTGTATATTTATAAAAAAGCACTTTTTTCTGTCAAAGTCGGTGCAGAGTTAGCTTAGACGGACTCTACAATCGTATCGATTAATAAATATGTATAAGTTATATGTATGTACACATTTCGATTCCATTAGCGCAATTTGGAACATAGGTATTTGGCTGCTTTTAAAACATGTGTTAAAAACTTTAAGTAGTATAATGTAATATGTACTATATTATGTTTTTTTTTATGATCGGCCGTGAAAACCTTCCTTTTATTATCCGATTCAATAGTAATAAATGGATTAATGGAATTTGCTTTTCTTAACATATTTTGAAAGTTCTTACTTTCTCAAAATTAGACTTAAAGCAACATGTTGCATATATATTATTACTCGTCTTTCAAAGCTCTACATTTTGATACCCTACTCGATAGGTTTGCAAGATATTTTTTTCTTAAGGTTGCGTAATATGGCGTATTAAGTCCGCCATATTGATTTTGTAATGACGTCACATAGCCTATGTCACCCGGGATGACGTAAGGATTCTAATGATATATCATACATCTAAATCGGTTAAGGCATTCTGAAGTTATCGTGGAATAAAGAAACTCACATAAATACTTAAATATATACATACAAACATGAACGCTGATGAAAACAATACACTCTTTTTGTTTGGGCAGTCGTGTAATAAAGGTCACATCATAAAATCTGAAACTGTGAAACTCGACACCTGATTCTACTAAATAAGAAATAAAGTTTTTTTTTGCTCCTAGACATACCTTTTCTTCCAAGCCTTGTATTGTGTCTGTATTTATATTTCTAAAATATGGTCATACAACAACTTCTTCTGCTGTATAATAAAAACACCTTAAAACAAACGACTACACAAAATTCCGCGAAACAGTAAAAAGTAAGTGCAAATTCAAAAAATTAAAGCCCAGCTTTTACTGCGAAACTTGGCAAAAATCACCAACTTGACAAAACTCAAGTCATCCCCAACCACTTAATGGCGGTATCTAAATAAATATACAGGGTAAATATACAGGGTGGCGTGTGACAGGCGGCCGTGACAGCGGGTACCGGAATCAACGCGGGAATACAAATCGTGAGGATAATCTGTAGGGATGGGACGTTACGGATATTAGGGATATTTCTCTTTTGAAAACCGGTCAAGTGCGAGTTTCTACGCTCTCTTGATGTTATATTTATTTATCGTTTGAAAAACGTTGGCATCCGGTCTTGTGAATTTCATGGGGTTATTTATGGTTGAAAAGATATAAAGCTTATGTCTTTGTAAATGGATCTTGTGGCATTGAGCCGTCGTTGCTTACAATGGGTCTCATAAGAAGGCTCAGTCACTCAAAGGGCGATGGAGCGATATATGCTCGACATTTCCCTATATTGGTAAGAGAAAAAAAACCGGCCAAGTGCAAGTTGGACTCGCGCACGGAGGGTTCCGCACCGTCAATAAAAAATAGAGCAAAACAAGCAAAAAACGGTCACCCATCCAAGTACTGACCCCGCCCGACGTTGCTTAACTTCGGTCAAAAATCACGTTTGTTGTATGGGAGCCCCACTTAAATCTTTATTTTATTCTGTTTTTAGTATTAGTTGTTATAGCGGCAACAGAAATACATCATCTGTGAAAATTTCAACTGTCTAGCTATCACGGTTCGTGAGATACAGCCTGGTGACAGACAGACGGACGGACGGACGGACAGCGGAGTCTTAGTAATAGGGTCCCATTTTTACCCTTTAGGTACGGAATCCTAAACAGGTGCACAAAATAAAATTTTGTACTACCATACTTTTCCGTTTAAACCGTTCACGCCCCTCACTACATAAGCTTCTATGAGATATCTCGTCGCACATTGGTTTTATTGTAACCTTCATTGTGGCAATTCCTGCGGCCAATGTAGGTTTTTAGCTTCATGAGAACTTTTGTCGTTGTCAGCTTGTTGACATTATTGAAATGTTCTCGTTTATCGAAGTTACGATAACGTTGTGACAAATTGTCAGTTGTTAAAACGATGTGTTAAATACAATGCACGAATTTTTATTCAGGTCAATATTAATATACTTTTTGATCTGATTCTTGAAGAAGCGCTGGTGGCCGGTGGCTGGTGGCTGGTGGTAAGAGCGTGCGACTTTCAATCCAGAGGTCGCGGGTTCTAACCCCGGCTCGTACCAATGATTTTTTCGGAACTTACCTTCATAAATATGTAGGTACGAAATAATAAGTATCATTTGATATTTACCAGTCGCTTTTCAGTGAACATCGTGAGGACACGAAGTTCATTTCAGATTTTATCTTAAAAATGTCATGCAAAGACAGCTTGGGCCGATTCTATTTATTATTCACGTACGAAGCGATAAACATACAAAAGCTTTGAGGAATCAAACACGAGTAGGCACGTGAATCACGTGATCCATACAGGAATGCTTTGACGAGAAGATATTTCATATTCCCTAAGAGATGCGTGATAAATAAGACGGAAATTAGGATATTACGTATTCGAGAGCGTTTGATGAGAGCCTTTCTAATGAACGCGTCATGTTAATAAAGGAACATATTTGATTGGATAATCAGCTGCAAAAATACTTTCGGCCCAATTCGAACAATGCTTATAAGATGTCACAGCGATACGATACTGTTGTAGTTTGTAATCCCTTTTGTGCAGACAAATGTTTATAAGTTTTCTATTTCTATTTTTATATATATTTTAAATTTGCCTAGTTCGAATAAAACACTCATGTCATTATAAACATCTCTTTTAAATTAAACTATAGTTTTACAAATACCTAATTTTTATAGGTTGTCAAAGGACTGTCTCATTTCAACTATAGACAGAGATAATCATACTATTTTTGTCTTACAGTAGTACTACTAGCACCCAAAAGAAAAGGATGAGTATAGTTTTTTTGTTCTTATTTACTGACAATTTGGTTTGACCAACTATACAACAGATACCGATCTGTCAGTGTCAAGTGACGTTTTTGGTTAAAGAAATGTCACTTTTGACACTGACAGAGGTGTCGTATCTTTATATAATATACTTTTAGTTTAACTACGCTAAAACAAAGAGACGAGTTACTTACAAACTTTAGTAAAGTGATAGTCTTATGCCAGCCTTAAGGTACCGTTCGGATACAGACTACACCAGCATTACTGCCCCAGTATTGCAGCGCGATAATACTGCCGACTGCATTGGTGCATATAACGTCATAAAAATTATTTATCGAAAAATTAATTATAAGGTGTCGGAACTTTCAGACATAGGCAACCTAACCCTTAGTTAAGATCTTCGCAGCTACGTTTCTTAGGTAAAATGCAAGAGATATATTATTTTAATTAATCTCCTATCATGTAGAAAAATTCTAGACATCCTTTTTTGTTCTCGTTTTCTCAAGTCACAGCGACGTAATTAAAAACAAACAAGCGATGTATGCATCCGAGCTGTTAAAGCGCAAAATATTATACTTCCAGATCACCTTCAATGGATAATGCATATAAAATTATTCGTTATCAACACGTCCTTATCAAAAAGAGTTAAAATACAAATGCATTTTGAAAACGCGTTTGCGGTGTTTAGTAATATGAAAATCCACCTTTTATTTGTGCGTCCGTATAAAAAACATTCACAAGTGAGTTTTGGGGATAAAATGGAGTACCAAAAATTTTATTTTGACGGTAGTCACATTAAACGAATAAATAGGTAGAATAGGTCCGTTAGGTTGCTTCAGATGTCCGAAAGGCAAACTGACCAGGAATAGGACCCCGCATAGCGGGGCTCCGTCGACACAGGGAATGAGACAATGATTTTCACGTTTCACGATATGCCTAGTAATTATATGATCTGGTTGATATTACGATCAGCCGCCGATATTTACCGATAGTTTCACCTTATTTATTGCAATGGATTAAGGTGAAGAAATATATACCTACCTATTTATGAAATCGACTGAACATATTTTTAAATCCTAAAATGCATCACTTGAGGTGTCACATATTTTGTAATGTTGTGTAGGTAATTTGATATTTTTACGTAGTTAAATGCAGAATGTAAGGGATGTAAACTTGTATATTCTCCCTGTTCAGACTAACACGTACGATATTAACGCTGCACGTGAAAATTAAGCATATAATTACGAAAGTTGTTGGAAATATAATGTAACGTAAACTGGAAAAAACAAGATTACAGATAAGCAACTGTATTATCTTCTCTCATTAATTAGAGACGTGTTTCGCTTCATTATTTAGTTAATATTAAACAAACAGGTACGCTGGTATGAATAAACTACTTAGTAAATAATATTCTTTTTACTTAACTAGAAACTTACCTACCTTATGCAGAAAAAAAATCCTCTTAAATATACGAAAATTTATAAACATACAAAACTTAGGTTTGGTATTTCGTTAACATTGCATTCAGCATAATAAATAAAATAAATAAAAAATAAAATAAAAATCATTTAATTCAGAAAACAGGTTCCATAATTTGGTTAGTAACTATTAACTTAAGACCTATGTTAGAGATATCACTATAATAATATTAAAAGTGTATTTTATGTTTTTCACGCTTTATAGTTTCCGTAGTATCTTACGACTAAATGCTTTAAGGTTTATTCTCAAGGGGCCCACTGATTAACAGTCCGCCGGACGATATCGGCCTGTCAGTTAGAACAAAAAGTTGACAGTTCCGAACAACTGACAGGCCGACATTGTCCGGCGGACTGTTAATCAGTGGGCCCCTTCAAAGAAAGTTTTCACATTCATTATTCAAAATCACCAAATATCAATATATTTAATGATGACACGATGTCCCGCCATTACTAACAAGCTGTTATAGTGACATCTACCTCACCAAACATAAAACATAACAGCCACTAGGAAATACATGCAATTATGTACCGTATCTCCACTTAAAAAAGTCCATATTTAAGCTGATTATGTTATGGCTGATTCGATTTGTAATGCGTGGTGGGAGCAACATGCCTACCGCATTTTCACACGCTACTTTGATTTTGCTAACCTCAAATCTTAAATATGTATATTGGTTTTGAAATTTCAACTTTATCTTTACAATTATAAAGTAACATTTACATTATATCATTTCCAGAAAGTTAACAGTTCTTGATCTTATCAAACGCTAGTTTGGATGCAGTTTTGATCACACATAATTTGAATAGTTGTAAATTTTGACAATGACAAGTGTTGATTACTTTTCTTTATGTAATGTTCTTACTCCGCTCAGAACATACACAAGGACATACTAACGCCATCTATGACTAATTATGAGAAGCCGATAGACATTAGGGTACATCCCTAAGATGAGGTTTTGCGATGATGAAGTTGAGGGTGGCGGGAGAAAACGGGCCGACCCGAGACAAAAAATAAACGCGGAGAGAGGAGACGCTGCAGGCGTTTGTCACTGCAATGGCAGACGCATAAATTAATACTGCGAGATATTTTACGGTCATTGTGTGCGTGTAACTCCGAAACAGATATATGTAAAGTTTGTTGGTGTGTACCAGTCACGGGGTAAGTGTTTTAAGTTGATTGTTCTAGTCGGGACTTTGTGCGCTTGCTTTAATTGTGATCAACTTATTTTTGAAAACACCGGGTAAATTACATTCGGCCCTTTTGTCCGCAGCATATGGGAACGCCCTTTTTGATGTACGGAATTGGGACATGCAAATAAAAAAAATATTAGTTATTGTAAGTTGTGGTAAATCGCTGAAGGATACGGGTGCATATTTCGCCGCACTACGTATCGCCAGCCTGGCCCAGCGGTACGAGTATCGTTGCTAGAGAGCGGTGCAACTGGTGCAAGACGTTGCAAGATCGATCCCCGGCAGGACCTAATTCCTTACTTTTTGTATTTTATTTTGTTTTTTTTGTTTATTGTTTGATTTTTTGATATTGTTTATTTCCTTTACCTGTTTATTTTCTAGATTTATTTTCCGTTCGGTATAAATTTGTTTTATGCATTATTTTTAAGTTTTCTAAATCCGGCCCAACTTTAATCTTGGTTTGTTTGTTGCTTTCCGTTGGCCTTTGTTTACTTAGTTTTAATTTTGTGTAAAATCACTTATTATCTAAACTTCAATTATATATGTTATTTACAACGCTGTCAATAGTTTCCTTGGTATACACTGCACGAACCCTGATCATTACATTTGGCGCCTGGCAGCGGGTACTAAGCACTATTTGGCAGTTGTTGGCAGTTGTATGGAAATTTAATTACATGTTAAGTTTGTAGCTAATTTTTGTTCTCGTTATTTCTGCAAATTAGTTTAAGATCATGGATGTGAACCATTTACATAAGGATGAGCTGGAATTTGAGTTAGCTTGCCGGGGAGTATCTGATTGTCAGACTGTGGCGGCTATGAGGAAATTTTTGCGGGCAATGTTAAAGCGGGAAGCTTCGGGGGAGTCCTCAATTTCGTTCAAGGTCCCTATTGCGTGCATTGAAAATCAGGGTAATGAAATATTAGGTTGTAGAAGCAAATTGGCCACGTTGGTCACTTTGATTGGGGAGGCGTCACTCAGTCCAGACTGGTCTTTAATCAGACGGATACACTCCCGGTTGACACACCTAGCGAATCGGACTAAGCTAATTATGCCCAAGGATCAAGACGACATTGAGAGGCATTCTGCGCTGATCAGGGAGATAGGAGAAGCGAGATCAGCTCTAGACAAGTTGGGTGAAGAGACCAGCGATGATGAGCATAGCATCTCCGAACATGACAGAGCTGCGTTACATAAGTCCTTAGGTGATGAGGCGGTTAAGATATTAGGTCATTTGAATATGGATAAGGACACAGTTAGGGACACCCCGAAGCAGGAACAGAGCCAGCCGAGAGGGAAAGGTGCGTCGACATCTGCAGGTGTGGAGCTTCAGGACAAGCCTCAACCGGGTCGATCAGAGTGCCCCGAGGGGAATGACGGCCACAGAGACCCCCAGGGTAACGAACGAGGCCCGGTCCTCAAGCCTGCCTTGCGATCCCCCTTGTTGCAGCGGTCATCCACGATGGATCATGATTTCCAGAGACGGAAATTGATTCCCATCAAGGATTGGGGGGTTAAGTTTAGTGGGAGAGGGTCGGTTAGCATCAACGCATTTCTTGAGAGGGTTGATGAGCTCAAGGATGCACGTAATGCCGGTAATGACGATTTATTCCGCTACGCTATAGACTTCTTCGAGGAGGAAGCCCTCATATGGTTTAGAGCTAACAAGAATTCTGTAACGACATGGACGGAGTTGGTGAAACTTTTGATGGATACCTTTCAAAAACCGAACTATCAGGACGAACTTCTGGAGGAGATCAAGCGGAGGACCCAGAGTAGGCAGGAAAGCGTCATCATTTACATATCTACCATGCAAAACATGTTTAATCGCTTGCCTGAACCACTTACAGAGCTGCAAAAATTGGTCATATTGAGGAAAAATGTACAACCTTATTTCCAGAAGGAAATATGCCGGGATTCCTTCAATACGGTAGCAGAGTTGACAGCCGTTCTAAAAGTGGTCGAGCGTACTAAATTGACTTGCGAAAAATTCAAAGAACCAACACAAGACACTTCTTCGTTGGAGCGGGATCTCGCATATCAGGGCGTAGGCGAGGCTGGGCAACTTAGGCAGAACGAAGTTGCAGCCGTTGGAGACAAGACGCAATCTAAATGCTGGAATTGTAGGAGTCCAGGGCACCGGTTTAGAGACTGCAATTTACCAAGGCAAAGACTTTTTTGCTATAAATGTGGGCGCTTTGGGAATACAGTTCAGAAATGTGCCTGCAGTGCTACAAAGGAGGGAAACGGGCAGTCGGAGTCGATGCCTGCCGATCAGACCCCAAGAAGTTAGGCAGTTCCGTAGGTGATGATTGGCAGAAATGGTTAGCTACCGTCTCAAATTTTTTTACTACGGGGGAAATTTGTAGTATTCAGCGGAAATCAGATACGCGGTTGTATGCAAACCTCAAGATATTGAACCAGCCCTTCGTGGGTATGCTGGATTGTGGAGCTACGCCGTCGTTAGTTTCCCAGGAGTTTAGTAAAAGATTGTTGAACTTAGGGTTGAACGCACGAACAAACGATAGTAGCATTTCAACTGCGGATGGTACCAATCACTACATTAACACGGTATTCGATTTACCTATACAATTCAGGACTAAGTACAAGGTGGTCCCTTTTCTCGTCATGAAGCACTTAAAGCATGACATGGTGTTAGGAATGACCTTTTTTGATGCATTTAATTTGTCAGTTACGGAAGAAGTACCTCGGGGCGATGGTATTTCTGAAATTTGTGTCGCGACGCTCGTGACTCCGGTAATTTCACGCGATGAACTGACAGATAAACAGAAAGAAAGCTTAGACATCCTTTTAGAAGCAATGGATGAGGAAATTGGTAAAGGTTTAGGAAGGACTTCCTTAATCGAGCACAGGGTTGACACAGGTGATCACTTGCCTACCAGCCAGAGACAATATCCTTTTGCACCGCCGATAATGAGAGAACTGGAACGGGAAATTGAGGATATGCTCAAGGACGATGTTATCGAACCATCCTGCAGCTCGTGGCGCTCACCAGTACTCCTCGTAAAAAAGGCTTCCGGTAAGAACCGTTTATGTCTGGATAGTCGGCAGCTGAACAAACTGACCACAAAGGATTCTTATCCACTTCCGAGAGTTACGTCCATCTTGGACAGCCTAAGAAATGCTCGTTTTCTATCGACAATTGACCTGCGTTCGGCGTTCTGGCAAATACCCCTCGAGGAAGGAAGTAAGGAGAAAACAGCGTTCGGGCTAGCTGGAAAAGGACTATATCAGTTTAAGGTCATGCCATTCGGTTTAAGCAATGCTTCCCAGACACAACAACGTTTAATGGACCGCTTGTTCCCGCCAGAGTACGAGGGTAAAGTATTTTCCTACTTAGACGATATAGTCATATGCAATGACAACTTTGAAGATCATTTATCGTCATTGACATTTGTCAAGAATCAGTTAAGAGAAGCGGGCCTAACTATAAACTTAGAGAAGTGCGTTTTCGCGAGGCCATCACTGAAATACTTAGGCTATATAGTGGACAAAGATGGTCTACGCACAGACCCAGACAAAGTGAGAGCAATTCTAGATTATCCTCGGCCTACCACGTTTTCGGAACTGAAACGGTTTATTGGGTTAGCAAGCTGGTATCGTCGTTTTGTCAAGAATTTTGCAATTGTGGCATCACCCTTGCATGACTTGACCAAAGGTGGTAAAAAAGGCAAACGTATACTGTGGAACGATGATGCGCAGCAAGCTTTCGTAAATCTTAAGACAGCACTCACTTCTACACCAGTTATGAGAGTTCCTGACTTCGCCAAACCCTTTTCGGTACAATGTGATGCGTCCAATAGAGGAACGGGTGGAGTTTTGATTCAGGAAATTGATGGCTTGGAGGTGCCAGTAGCCTACACCAGCAGAAAACTCTCTGAACGGGAGTGTAGGTATTCCGCTTCTGAAAGGGAATTGCTTAGCGTGATTCACGCCGTTGAACAATTCCGACCATATATTGAGGGGAGCCATTTTAAGGTAATTTCTGACCACAGTGCTCTTCAGTGGTTACACCGCAATAAAGACCCACATGGCCGCCTAGCGAGGTGGGCGATGCGCTTGCAGCAATTCGATTACGATATAGTACACCGGAGGGGGAAATACAACACGGTGCCTGATGCCTTGTCTCGAGCTATCACAGAAGAAATCGCTTTGCTAGAAGTAACACCAGAAGACAAAGACGATTGGTATAAGACAGAGGAGGAAAGGGTAGCTAAAGGGATTAATGAACCAGGTTGGGAGCTAAGTCAAGGTCGATTATGGAGGTATCTTAGACTCAAACAATTTCCAAACGACAGCGACAGCTGGAAGCTAGTAGTGCCAGCAAAACTTAGAAATCAAGTGCTAAGGGAATGCCATGACCACCCGGCTGCAGGACACTTGGGAGTCAAGAAGTCGGTTAATCGCGCGAGACAACACTACTTCTGGCCTACATTGATTCAAGACGTAAAAGGCTATGTAAAGAGTTGTGAGGTTTGTGCCCGGCACAAACCCTCCCAGATGAAACCAACCGGATTGATGGGAAGGCAACGTGAGGTGACAGAGCCTTTCCAAATAATATCAATGGATTTAATGGGGCCTTTTCCGAAATCCAGAAAGGGTAATACCATGCTACTAGTCATCTCGTGTTGGTTTAGTAAGTTTTGTTTCCTATTTCCCCTGAGAAATGGTAAGTCTTCGACAATTTCACAGATAGTAGAGGAACAAATATTTCTAATGTATGGCACTCCGGGCGTGATTGTCTGCGATAACGGCAAACAATTTGTTTCTGCACAATTCAAGGAATTGGCATCAAATTATGGAGTGAAACTGTGGTATACACCATATTACCATCCTCAGGCCAATCCCACAGAGCGGGTAAATAAAGTCATAGGGACCGCGATCGCCTCGTATGTGAAAGATGACCACAGGGAGTGGGACATGTATATCCCATTTATAGGACATGCGATTAGGACTTCGGTGCATGAAGTGACAGAAAGGACACCGTCATTTATGTTCTTGGGTCGGGAGTCATCAGTTCAGGGCATGAAGCCGTATTTTTTCGAACCGGGCGATAAGCTTGGATTCAATAAAGATAAATTCGAAGAAGGCATTGGCATTCGCCAGAAGATTTACGAGGATGTTTGCAGAAGAATGAGTATATCTCACGATCTGAATAGTAGAAGGTATAACCTCCGGCGCCGCGAATGTGAATACATGGAGGGGGATCTAGTGTGGAAGCGTACGAAATTTTTGTCCAATTCCGACAAAAGATTTATGTCCAAGTTAGCGCCAAAATTTGAGGAAGCTATAATTGCCAAGAAGGTCTCAGAAAATACATATAAATTACGTAGTCTCAGGGGCAAAGATTTGGGCATGTGGCATGCAAGCGACTTGAAGCGCAGGGTATGAATCCGGTTGGATTCTCTGGAGGAGAGGGGATATGTAATGTTCTTACTCCGCTCAGAACATACACAAGGACATACTAACGCCATCTATGACTAATTATGAGAAGCCGATAGACATTAGGGTACATCCCTAAGATGAGGTTTTGCGATGATGAAGTTGAGGGTGGCGGGAGAAAACGGGCCGACCCGAGACAAAAAATAAACGCGGAGAGAGGAGACGCTGCAGGCGTTTGTCACTGCAATGGCAGACGCATAAATTAATACTGCGAGATATTTTACGGTCATTGTGTGCGTGTAACTCCGAAACAGATATATGTGAAGTTTGTTGGTGTGTACCAGTCACGGGGTAAGTGTTTTAAGTTGATTGTTCTAGTCGGGACTTTGTGCGCTTGCTTTAATTGTGATCAACTTATTTTTGAAAACACCGGGTAAATTACATTCGGCCCTTTTGTCCGCAGCATATGGGAACGCCCTTTTTGATGTACGGAATTGGGACATGCAAATAAAAAAAATATTAGTTATTGCAAGTTGTGGTAAATCGCTGAAGGATACGGGTGCATATTTCGCCGCACTACGTATCGCCAGCCTGGCCCAGCGGTACGAGTATCGTTGCTAGAGAGCGGTGCAACTGGTGCAAGACGTTGCAAGATCGATCCCCGGCAGGACCTAATTCCTTACTTTTTGTATTTTATTTTGTTTTTTTTGTTTATTGTTTGATTTTTTGATATTGTTTATTTCCTTTACCTGTTTATTTTCTAGATTTATTTTCCGTTCGGTATAAATTTGTTTTATGCATTATTTTTAAGTTTTCTAAATCCGGCCCAACTTTAATCTTGGTTTGTTTGTTGCTTTCCGTTGGCCTTTGTTTACTTAGTTTTAATTTTGTGTAAAATCACTTATTATCTAAACTTCAATTATATATGTTATTTACAACGCTGTCAATAGTTTCCTTGGTATACACTGCACGAACCCTGATCATTACAAGATAAGCAACTGTATTATCTTCTCTCATTAATTAGAGACGTGTTTCGCTTCATTATTTAGTTAATATTAAACAAACAGGTACGCTGGTATGAATAAACTACTTAGTAAATAATATTCTTTTTACTTAACTAGAAACTTACCTACCTTATGCAGAAAAAAAATCCTCTTAAATATACGAAAATTTATAAACATACAAAACTTAGGTTTGGTATTTCGTTAACATTGCATTCAGCATAATAAATAAAATAAATAAAAAATAAAATAAAAATCATTTAATTCAGAAAACAGGTTCCATAATTTGGTTAGTAACTATTAACTTAAGACCTATGTTAGAGATATCACTATAATAATATTAAAAGTGTATTTTATGTTTTTCACGCTTTATAGTTTCCGTAGTATCTTACGACTAAATGCTTTAAGGTTTATTCTCAAGGGGCCCACTGATTAACAGTCCGCCGGACGATATCGGCCTGTCAGTTAGAACAAAAAGTTGACAGTTCCGAACAACTGACAGGCCGACATTGTCCGGCGGACTGTTAATCAGTGGGCCCCTTCAAAGAAAGTTTTCACATTCATTATTCAAAATCACCAAATATCAATATATTTAATGATGACACGATGTCCCGCCATTACTAACAAGCTGTTATAGTGACATCTACCTCACCAAACATAAAACATAACAGCCACTAGGAAATACATGCAATTATGTACCGTATCTCCACTTAAAAAAGTCCATATTTAAGCTGATTATGTTATGGCTGATTCGATTTGTAATGCGTGGTGGGAGCAACATGCCTACCGCATTTTCACACGCTACTTTGATTTTGCTAACCTCAAATCTTAAATATGTATATTGGTTTTGAAATTTCAACTTTATCTTTACAATTATAAAGTAACATTTACATTATATCATTTCCAGAAAGTTAACAGTTCTTGATCTTATCAAACGCTAGTTTGGATGCAGTTTTGATCACACATAATTTGAATAGTTGTAAATTTTGACAATGACAAGTGTTGATTACTTTTCTATTGATAACTTTGAATAAGTTTAAAGTCATGAATAGCTTAACGTTCTAAGTTCAATATGGAATGATTTCACGAGTATTTTAAACTTGTCTGTGTGACTACCAGCAGTTTGGCACTAACATAAGTACGCTATCGAGAATGTAACTTATACTTCTTACGCTCGCATATGCAAGCGACATTTATAGAAAGCAAATTACGTAGACGTTAGCGTATAATTATGTCAGTTTTGATACTGTCAGTGACTCATGGTACGGGCACTGTTTTATTATCGCGTTTTAGTTTCGTGAGTATTGCGATGACATTGGATCGCTGGGCTGGCCAGCAGAACCCCTAGTATACATTTCAATCGATTTCAATAGATAGAATTTGCTGAATAAATGTGACATAAAACCTTTAAAAAAATCGATAGCATGACGTGACGTCATGTAACGATCCTCTGTTCTAAACAAGTCATAAAGCTGCTTTATTAAAAGATTTAATTAAAAAATTGTACCACGTGGATGCTAATTACCGTCTGTCGTCCTTATAATAAGGCCTTATTTCTTACACGTGTAACAGATTAAGGACACTATATTAGCTATTAGCATGAATTATAATAATTACATTAAGTATATTAGCTCTATTATAATAATTACAATAATAACCGCAATTTTAGGCTTTTACGCATTTCTCAATGTAATTATACGGGACTATAAAAAAGTCGACAGTTATTTTATTTCATAATCCTCATATCGGCGATTGAGAACTACCTGCCGTATTTGAACTTCAAGATATTCACAAGAGACGACACGTACTAGATACATTCTAGATACGTTATAGTTCAGATTTCAATTTTCAACTAGTTCTCTTTTGCAGCGCCATTCGGGCAACCAATGTCACTTTTACGTTAGATAGAGTTAGATATCTATTAGATGCGAATTGGATCTCTAAGTCATATCTTGTGGAAATCGTTCAAGAGTATCTACAGAATCGCGTAAATGTCAAATTTGACAGGTTAGATCGTTCGATCGAGGACATATCGTTATCGTATCTTGGTGAAGTCTAAAAGATATCTAATAGATGTCTATTTCAAAATCCGAATCGGGCCTTACGTCTATGCTTTTGACACTTTAATACATTCACTGCCAACGTTTTCATAGCGCTACGCTCGTAGCCGATCCCAGGGTTTTCCCGTTTTGTAGAGGAAAGCGAATACGAACGAAGAACCCGCCGAGAGCTGGTTCCCGGCACTCAAAATGGGGCTATTCATAAATTACGTCATTTCAAATGGGGGGGGGTCTGGACATCGGATCGGATGATGGTAGCATGACGTAGGAGGAAACGGGGTCATTCGAAGCATGATTTTTGGATGATTTTAGGGGGTGGGGTCAAAAATCGTCAAAAATAGATGACGTAATTTATGAACAGCCCCAATTGTGTTAACGACCAACATTAATGTGAAAAATTGCCTTTGGTACAAAAACTCCACCCCCCAAATACCTCTCCATGTTAACTGTGCGTGTAAAAGCACGTTCATTTTTCAAGTTTAGTTCTAAATATAACTTTATTATGTTAATACATGTCCTAGTTTCTGATAAGCACCAGTCGAGCGTTCCACGGAAAGAGGTCAACGTTATTTATCTGGCGATAGTTCAACAAAGGTATTTCAACAAAAATGTTTTTTTTTTATCCCAGTTAGCTTTTTTAGTGGGACATTCGGATAGCTTTTAGTCAAAATGGTAGGGTTTTTTTAGTTTTATAGCTAGATCCATCTCATAAAAAGGCATTTGTTTGTGTGTTGAAACTGTTGAAAGCGAATTTTTTAGCCTACCTTAGTGTCCCACTTCCACTAGCTGGGCAAAGGCCTTCCCACGTCCCATTTTTAGCATTTTTAGTAAGCAAATATATTACTATTCATTAAAATAATTTGATTATAGTCCGGTATAAAAGCAGCCTTCAATAATAATATGTTAGTACCTATTTAAAATCTAGTTCATAATTAAATGCCTGAAACATAATTCACTGTAACTCGAACTAAGTACCTTCAAAATCAGCGACACTGTCCCTTTCTACACGAAGTAAAAGTTAATTTACATTTCATTAACAAGCCAGTTACTAGCGCTGTTCGCCCAAAATTATAACCACGTAAAAGCTATGTTAAACATAAATCAACATCAGAACCGCTTATCAATAAAAGACAAGAATCTAACTAAAAAATAACATTAAGGAACTAACAGAAGCAAAATGAACTAACAACAAAAATTTGAACTACAATATTCAGTCTTAAGAGTAAGTAGTAGAATTCATAGTTCAAGAGGTATTTTCATGGTTGTTTCTTTGTTGTTAATAGGATGATTATTCTAAATTACTATCAAACAAAAATCGGAAACAAAAATTAATTTTCTGTTTTGTTATTATGGTAGGAAAAATAAGATCCTCTTTCGTTTGTGGGGTTCAGTAATAAATTAATGACACCTTTAATATTTGTTATTCTGTTTGAGTTTGTACATTTTACTTATGGTAAACAAATAATAAATATAATAATCAATATTGTAATTGTGAAGGTACAATAATGCGTAGATCTAGATACTAGCCCGGCGCAAATTGTAAACTTGATTTATTTTACATTATTAAATTGTACACCGGGACTTAATCGTTATTAGATTATACTTACATGACATTTGGAGATGTAAAATTCAATGTCACAGAACAAAATACTTTGAGGTGTAAAGGTCTCCAGGTATTAAAATGAAATTATACGAAATAATTATTTCGCGCCAGGACTGTTAAGCTAACATCTTATAAACTAATTTTACTGAAAATATCATATCAAAATTAAATCAACTTGAAATTTAAAAAATCTGAATGTGTCTCTTGGTCTTGTCGCGTCTGTTACGGCAATTTCTAGGTACGAAGTCTCAACTTTTTTAATATCAACTTCGATGTTGGTTGGTTTTTTTGTAAAACAGGACCCTGATGTGAAAATAGACCGTAAAACAATTTTAATCAACTTTTCATTTTCCTATAAAAAGGGACGTTACGTCGAGGTAATAAAAATTAAAGCTCTCTTTCAATATTTTCAATTTTACCGAATAATATTTGCACAATTATATTGATGTTGCAATTCCATTATGAAATTAATATTAGTGCGAATGTATGTATTAATATAAGTGCGAATATATATGTAGGTATATGTCAAAAATTACCATGTGCTCCTTTAGAATAAAAAGTCAGTCTTGAGGATGGCTGGAGGCTAATTCTCAAGTTGAATTCAAATTGAAGTTTGCATCAAAACGTACGGCACTATATATGTCGGTGGCCGATCGTAAGATCAAGCAGATCATAATGTTCCTGTGTAATTTGACGATAGTGACATTAAACCAATATATAGGTAGGATAGGTTCGGTTCGTTAGGTTGCTTTAGATGCCCGAAGGGCAAACTGCCCAGAAATAGGAGCCTCCGTCGACTCAGGGAACGGGTCAAAGATTTTCACGTTTCACGATATGCCTAGGAATTTCACGATATGCCTGATCTTACGATCGGCCGCCGACATATAGATTACACACGTAACAACGCATCAGTATCGTATGTCAATACATACTGACATGAGACAGGCGTAGGTACAAGTTACGCTAGGCGTCGCATAAGTCAATATTAGTTTACATAGTACCCCATCGAATACCGTGTTGCGATATATGGACATAAACATTATATGCGAGTGTTACAATGCTACAAACATATCAATTGCTAGCACATATAATAGGATTGTATTATTTTATCCCTTTTGAAGTAAGTTTTCATTTTTTTTAAGGTTTTATTTTTCATGAAGGACAATGCGTATTTGTAAAGATAAGATAAAGATAAAAGATAGTTTATTCAAGTAGGTACCTAGGCATATTGCAACGCTTATGAACGTCAAAATAAATATCCCAATATGGCATCAGCAACAAACTCGGTAAAATCGAATACTGGCCAATATATAGGTTCATTAATTTATATTTGTAACATAAGGCGTTTAAAACATATATAAGATAACTACAGCTTCAAACGGAGTTTATATCTACCGAAAATACCTCACTTGTAAAAATCTAGTTTATTGAATAGTGTAATACCTATTCAACAATATATTTAGTTTCACCAAGAGATCTGTTTTTCAAACAATATTTACTAAAGCTCACTTATTTAGTGACCACTTACGATAAGAACCCTACAAAAGAAAATCGGATTGAGAACTACCATAATGACCCCATAAAAGTAATAAAAGCTTTTCTGAAAACATTGACTTGGGACCTTTGGTCGCGTTAATTGGGAGTATACAATAATCTGATAAGAGGGAAGAAAATAGGGAAGCAACATTCAACAATGGGATTATCTTATGCTTTGTATGTATAATAGTTTCATGACCGAAGACAATATTAGTTTCATGAAATTTAGAAAGAGGGGAGTGAAATTATTGTTTGAAATACAAACGGCGAACTAAAGTGATTGTGGCTGATGACTATATAATATCAGGGTACCATGATGTCTTTGCGATTCTGTTTAGGACCTAAACTGAATTGCTAAAGGACGGAGCTACATAAGTCGCATAACTCCGTCCCTTAGCAATTCAGTTTAGGTCCTAAACAGAATCGCAATAAGACATCATGGTAAGGCCCCAGGAGGCTATACCATTCAAGAATTAAAAGATGCCTCACAAATTCAAATTTATCTAGTATAAAAAAAACATTGAACTACCCTAATCGAATTTAAACTGTTGTGAGACATACTAACATTGAATAATTTTACACATTATACAAGGCGAGCTGCGGCATGTACGACAGGTGTTAGAGAGGAATGGGTATGGTTGGAGACAGAGCCAGCGGGCAGCAGGTTCGTCATCGGTTCGAAAGAAGCATACAGCGGAGAGAGCACCTGCTTACCTACCGTACATTAAGGGAGTGATGGAGGTTTAGCATTAGAACAATCTTCCGTCCTCATATAAAAATTAGAAGTGTGCTGCGCTCTCCACAAGGATCCGCTGGGTAACCCGGGCATCTACGAGATACCATGCGATTGCGGTAAGTCCTACATCGGAGAAACCGGACGCAACAAGTCCACTAGACTCGTAGAACACATACGGAGTGTAAAGAAGATGGACTGCAGCAACTCCGCAGTGGCAGAGCACGCCCTGGGTACTGGCACGTCGCACTATCTTCGATTCGACAAGGCGAGATTACTGGTACGGGAAAAATGCTACATACCACGTAAGATACGTGAAGCGATCGAGATTGGGCGGCGCCCTAATTTCAATCGGATAGCGGCTGGGCTGTGCCGCCAGCATGGAAGCCTGTGATTCCTCAGCAGAATACCAGTAAGTCTTGTGACAGTGTAGTGGACATTGTGAGTTCGTGCTGTGTATCGCTACAAGTGTTAGATGACCAAAGCCTAAACACACCACTATGCCCGCCTACAATGACAGCGGAAGACCTCCCCCAACCGGCTTTCTCGGCGCGCGCGCGGCGCGCGACGCGGCGTGCCGCAGTACGCGATGCACCGCCGTCGTGAACGCTGTTACTGCTTAACGCTGTTAGTGCTTGAGAAAGGAAACCTAGGCTCTCCGAAACATGTCGCGCGAGTGACTTAAAACAAGTGAGTCTAAACCGTAAAATTATTCAATTGAACTATCCTTCTTCAGAAAATGATAAAAGGGAAGAAGATGAGTTAATTATTAATACAAAAACTAGGCGATGAAGCTTAATACAAAAGAGTTATGAAAAAGACTTACAAAGCGGCAAAAATGAGTATGGCTCAGCATTATTGTGGTACTTTAGAGATGCTTAAGTATGGTAGGTAAATATGACAAAATTCCTGGCACGCACTAATAGCCAACTTGTACAGCAATACTCTTAATGGGAGATACGTTATAAGAAGTATATACCCACATCTGTTATTTATTAATGATAAGGAATAAAAGATAGATAACATTCACATTGACAGAAGTTAAATTGCGTACAGTCAGTATTAAATAATTAATTTTATGTTAATCACATGTTAAATCAAATGAAAGCTTATTTTATTTTTTCTACTCCCGTACTTTTATTTGTCATTTAAAAGGTCATACACACACCTATAAACCCCTATGTTATAGTTGTCAAGACAAGTCTTTAGTCTATTCCCCAAAAAAGTATTTGTGCATACACGCAGTATCTTTTTGGTACTTTTACGATACTTCGTGTAATCACCACTTAAAAAATATTGTATGAAATACATTGTTGCCAACCTAATTTTAATTGTCATCTCTGACAGATGAGTACTAAGTGCATTGCTGCCAATTTACAAAATTTTCATTAGGTTCTATAGTAAAAACAATAAAATTGCTTCAGAAGTCAGAAACGCGCATTTGACACTCGTAATATAGAAAGATCCATAGACTACGAACACCGATTAGCGTTGCTTGTTAGTCTCCATAGGCTACTGTGGTCAAAATCGAGAAAAAAACTGATCAAAATTGTAATTTAACTAAGAGCAAGTACCAGGGCCTCATGAGTTACAAGAAGGTGTCGCTGACCAACCGGCCGGGGGGCGCGGGGCGCGGGGGCCGGGTCGCGTACTGAAGGTATAGCGGCTGCTCGCGTATCTTAGCTGTATACTTTTGGTTTGCTTACCTACATATATGTCCTATATGATTCCACTTGTTTAAAGTATTATTTTTCTTGAATGAAAAATCTTTGTTAAATTTACAATTTTTTTTTTTCAAAGTACATGTGCTTGGTCGTAGAAAAAGTATTGTATGCAACGTTGTTTAACTGAGTCAAAAAATACTCGTGGCGTCTTTATTGACAATTTTCGCCCTTGCCTCAAATTGTTACTCACGCCACTCGCCTTTTTTGACCTCTCTTAAACAACGGTTGCATAAAATACTATAATCTAACTGTAATAGGGTGACTTATTTAACCGTTGGGTGGTTAAAGTTTTCTGAATGGAAAAAATACACGAAAAGTTGCATTTTAGTGAAGAAAAGCAAAAACAGTAAAACTGTGAATACTTAGATCTGCGATCTTTTCAAGCAAGTGTAAAACGAGCAAGTGTAGTTACGAGTGTAAAAGTCGGAAGGCCTTTTAAAGCCCGCGGCCTTGTGTCCTGGTTTGTTCAATTTAAACGACACCAACCTGGTTTGTTCAATTTAAACGACACCAACCAAACAAAAGAAAATTGTTCCGATGACAAACACCAACAACAATTAGGCTGGAACAATACAACAGCAGCTGTTCTGATACGTACTGGAGGCCGATTATGCTTTACCAATATGATATGGCTTCATTATTTTGATATGACCTTGACTATCACCTTCCCGGCTTTGCTCATTCATATTCATATCATATCATATCATATCATATATCATATAATTTATTTTCATAATAGGATTTTACAATCGCTCTATGACGTCAAACAGTAGCAATTACCTACTTAAAAATTAAATAACATAATTTATATTATCTATGGTTACACATATTTATTAACTCCAAGGGTTAACTTCTTCTAAATAGTCTGATATTTTATAATATCCCTTTTTACACAACTTTTGTTTGAGGACCGATTTAAATTTATTTAATGGCAAAAGTTGAATATCTGAAGGAATTTTATTGTAAAAACGAGTACATTGGCCAATGAAAGATTTACTTATTTTATGAAGTCTAGTTACAGTAGGTACAAGTTTGTTTTTGTTTCTTGTATTCCTGTTGTGTATGTCGCAATATTTCTTAAACAGGTGTTTATTTTTCTGCACATATAATAGATTTTCATAAATGTATTTCGACGCAAATGTCAAAATGCATATTTCTCCAAATTTGTCTCTTAGTGAGGCCCTACTTCCCAAATTATAAATAGCTCTAATCGCCCGTTTCTGCAATATAAAGACACAATTAGCATCTGCAGCGTGCCCCCATAAAAGGATGCCGTATGACATTAGCCTGGTACCGCTTGGCTTTTAGAAAAACGACTGCCATCTGACCTACCAACCCCGGTTTTCTCACGATGTTTTCCTTCACTGAAAAGCTGGTAAATATTCATTGGTATATCGTACATAAGTTCTGAAAAAAACTCATTGGTACGAACCAGGGATCGAACCCGCGACCTCCGAACCTCGGACGTTCGTAGGTAGCGCTAGGCTACTAATGCTTTCGATACGACTTTGATATGACACGACCTTGACTGTGAGCACCAATGACCGTTACGTAGGTCACGCTGATTGGTGCTAATGAAATGCAATCAGGGGTCATCTCATAAGGCATTTCGCTCGCACTTATTGGGACCCGTGAGATGACACGACTAACAGTCGTATCAAAATAAGATAAAAATCATATCAATTGATTTATACAGAATCAGCCCCATGTTCCCTACTCAAAGGGATCCGGTAAATAATTTCCAAGATTACAAGACAATAACGTCATTTGAATGATTTACTGTTTTATCAGATACAGGCTCTCGCTCGCTCCCGTTGCCTGTAAGTGGGGGATAATTGAAACAGCATGATTTATTCGCCCCCATGTTTTCACTTGCTATTCGTTTACAGGAGCCACAGTGGGAATTGGACAGTAAAGCAATGGACCCCCATGAATTGTTTGTACAGTTTATGATTAAATTTGAATTCGTTTGATCTAGTCTCTATCTTGAAAGTCACTTAGTGTTAAATTCCAATTGCAAACAGCGTTAAAGCGCAGCGCAGCATTGTGGCAGTGATTATGAATGACAAAGACATAGATTTTGATATTTCTTGGAGCAATACAACCGGCGGCAACGCTGCGCTATAAAGCTCTCGCAATACAGCTTTTACTGTCTAAAATGTTGAACATGATGCTGTATACTCGTATATGTAGAACTAAGGTTACTAGGTAGGACAAGTAAAGTTAATTGATCTAATGTAATGTAAAGTTAAATGACTAATTGATCCTAAGATCATATACTAGGTAGCAACTAGCAACCTTAATTGTTTTTTAAATACACAAAAATCGGCCAAGTGCGAGTCGGACTCGTGCACGGAGGGTTCCGCACCATCAACAAAAAATATAGCAAAACAAGCAAAAAAGACAAGCAGAAAAACGGTCACCCATCCAAGTACTGACCCCGCCCGACGTTGCTTAACTTCGGTCAAAAATCACGTTTGTTGTATGGGAGCCCCACTTAAATCTTTATTTTATTCTGTTTTTAGTATTTGTTGTTATAGCGGCAACAGTAATACATCATCTGTGAAAATTTCAACTGTCTAGCTATCACGGTTCGTGAGATACAGCCTGGTGACAGATGGACGGACGGACGGACGGACGGACGGACAGACGGACGGACGGACGGACGGACGGACGGACGGACGGACGGACGGACAGCGGAGTCTTAGTAATAGGGTCCTGTTTTTACCCTTTGGGTACGGAACCCTAAAAAGTGTCTGGCAGAGGCGCAGTATAATTTCTCCATAAGTACCTACCTACAAACACCTTTTGTCAAGTTTTTGACTAAGTGTCTCGACAATTTGATAGTATTTGTGATTGTTTGGTAGATTGGTAATTTATTCATCATCATCCAAAGAAACACTCAAAAGCATTTCTAAAAAAAATTGTCAGGGGGAAATATATTGTTATATGCATTGATTCGCCTTACTAGTATTTAGTAATATCTTGCGGTACTGCTGTAAAGACCCCACTGTGACCCTGAAAGGGCTTTCTTACAATTTTGCCTCCACCCTTTCTGTGAATTATAGCCTTTTAAATTTTTATTCTTTGTTATCGCGCTTATTTTTTTTCTCGCATTAAGAGAATTACGCCATTCATTTTAGCTTGTTTTCGTAAATGAGTTTGATTTTATAGTAAGAGATTTTCACCAAGTATTTAAATAACAAATGGTTATCCAAAAATAAATGAAAAAAAGCGGCCAAGTGCGAGTCGGACTCGCCCATGAAGGGTTCCGTATTTAGGCGATTTATGACGTATAAAAAAAAACTACTTACTAGATCTCGTTCAAACCAATTTTCGGTGGAAGTTTACATGGTAATGTACATCATATATTTTTTTTAGTTTTATCATTCTCTTATTTTAGAAGTTACAGGGAGGGGGGGGACACATTTTACCACTTTGGAAGTGTCTCTCGCGCAAACTATTCAGTTTAGAAAAAAATTATATTAGAAACCTCAATATCATTTTTGAAGACCTATCCATAGATATCCCACACGTATGGGTTTGATGAAAAAAAAATTTTTGAGTTTCAGTTCGAAGTATGGGGAACCCCAAAAATTTATTGTTTTGTTTTTCTATTTTCGTGTGAAAATCTTAATGCGGTTCACAGAATACATCTACTTACCAAGTTTCAACAGTATAGTTCTTATAGTTTCGGAGAAAAGTGGCTGTGACATACGGACGGACAGACAGACGGACAGACGGACAGACGGACAGACAGACGGACAGACGGACAGACAGACAGACATGACGAATCTATAAGGGTTCCGTTTTTTGCCATTTGGCTACGGAACCCTAAAAATATATATTTGTGTGTTTTTTTATTACATCGGCTTAAGGTGTATTCAAGTGATGAAATATATATTAAAAACGGCTCACTCACGTATTTTAAGTCGAAAACGCTCGACATGTTACACTCCGTACCGAGAAGTGTCATCAGGAGCTTGCGCTGACAATTCCGAAAACGGACTCTTATTGCAACAATTTTGGGGATCACTAAATTTTCTGAATTTAACTTTTATTGTTACATGATTTTTTCCTCTTTTTTTCAATATTTGTCGACGATATTAGTGTAGCCAGCCTACTTGCGACAGTTCACTGTTATAGATGGTCAAACCAATTTGTCAGTGAGTAAGAACCAGGAAAACTATACCTACTCATCCTTTTCTTTTGGGTGCTAGTACTAATGTAAGACAAAGATAGTATGATTCTCTCTGTCTATGTTTGAAATAAGACAGTCCTTTAACAAACTATGTTGTTGTTGTTGTTGTTGTTGACTGTCCTAGGGCACCCCGGAGGTGCATAGGGCCTCCACAAGATCCTTCCACGCCTTCCTGTCTTGAGCAACCGTCTTGGCCTCGTACACAACACGTCGTTCGTTGTTGACAAGCTATACTAAACGAATTTTAACGAACTAGGATGACGATGACATACGGTTTGGTGCAACGGCTTTAACCCGTCATCGCCGGCAGCTATGCGCTAGGTCGTGAATTCATGTCTGGCGTCTTTATGTGTAATAAACACAGACATACAATTCGCGCTCGCGCTTGACAGACAGCTTAAGTGTGCGAAAGGGAAGCCATCACGTATATGAACATCCCATGCGTGCGAAAAAGTCAGACTACCAATGAGAAAACGTAACCACTTTTGAGTTTGACGACGGCCGCGGACGGCCAAGAACGTATCACGGTAATTTCAAATTGAAAAATATACACGGATTAGGACGAAAAGTATTAAATAAAGTAATTCAGTGAAGATGGTGTCTTGTAGTGTGCCGGATTTCAGTGTTACAGTGCCAAATAATCCAAGCAAATACTCATTTCAGAGGATTTATGATATTCCGAGCGAAATTTTCATAACGATATTTTGTCAAATTAACAGCGTAAAAAGTGTAGGAAGCCGGTTTATAAAGTTCATTATAAGTTTTTCTTCCTTTGTGGTCTAATATTTTATCATATTAGTCTATAATTTAAAATATTTTGTGTAAAAACATAACCTGTTACTTTACGCTAGGGCTTGACAAAATGTTCATATGACAGTATCGATAACTTGTCGGTATATTAATAGCTATGTAATTATTTCTTCACAAGACATCATTAAGATATTAGCTTTTATAACCGACTTCAAATAATAACGATTGTTATACCTTTTTGAAGGTGCTCATGTTTAGCGGTAAATTTAAACTTCACTTTCCAACACAGTAAGAGTTACATTAAGATAAGTCTGCAACGATTTTGATAGCACACGCAGTGCAAGTGTTATTTATACGTCATAATGTCGTAGAATTTTAACGTTAAAAATAACACATTCGAAAAAGTAGTCGATAAAGCAATCAAACATCGACAGATTATTAATATGTTGTAACATGACATCACTATTTTTGATCTCACATAGACAATTTACGCACACACTTGCATTTCATTTTTGGTCGCACTTTTGAAGATTGACAGTTGTTCTAGTCATATTAATTCTATGGTAATAAATGACACTAAAGTCTATTTTTTTATTCCGTAGACTGAAATGACAGTTAATAGTATGAACATGAAATGTCATTTCATACTATTAACTGTCATTTCAGTCTACCGAATAAAAAAATAGACTTTAGAGGCGTCCTAAATGTCACAGAGGATTAGAAATGACAGAGTAACATAATGTTTCTATTTATGTACAAGCCTTGTTTACAAACCTTAGTCAAAATATGTGGCTTGGCTGTTTTTCTACCGTCACATGAGCGTAGATACCGAAGGTAAAAAAAATCCACTGTTTATTACTTAGAGGATATAACCAAACGGAGTAGCCATTAACAGGGGCGTTCCCCTCTGTCAATAATAGGCGGCCAATGGTAATACATAATATTATACGGACTGACGTTTATCTTACATGGCTATTATTACGTTACGTATACATTTGACGTGCCCCTCCCCCGCAAAAAGGCGTCTCCGTTTGGTTATATCCTATAAGTTTCTTTACTTTTTTGTTATACGATAACTAGTTCTTGTAGTAACATAATATTTTGAATAAGTTGTAGTTTGTGAAGTCAGGGCGTGTAGATACTGTAGATTTAAAGGCTTGGTTCTACATCAGGGGGGCTACCGCGAAAACCGATTTTCGCAAATTGCGGGGATCTTTCTCTTTTACTCTCATTAAGACGTAATGAGAGTGACAGAGAAAAATGCCCGCAATTGACGAACTTCGATTTTCGCGGTTATAGCCCAGATCTGATAACTTTTTGACACTGCGAGCCATAATGGTCCCGTCTTGGCAACATACATGAAGAATGTTTTTAGTGGGATAACACATTTCTTATTCAGCTTACTCGGGGACTGGGTGGATTTGTGTAAGATTTCGTGCTATGCTTACTATTTATAAATAATAGGCCTTTTCATCTGTGTCAGATGTATTAAGGATGACTCACGCGTCCGGAGCTTCGTTTTGTATGGAAATCATCACGTGATCACCTGTCATGTGTCATAGAAAATTAAGCGCCGGAAGCTACGGCCCGGACACGACCCGGTCTATCGTGAGTCGTCTATTAAGCAGCATCCCGGTAACAACACGCGTTCGTGGCGTAGCCCTATGCGGGAGAGGATCCCTCGTCCACACACGCGCAGGTGTATACTCCCCCAGGTTGGCGAGGGCTAGTATAAAAGCAAACGTAACTCTGTCTGTCGTTTTCTGTCTGGCCGGTACCTCTCACGCTTAAACCGCTAAACCGATTTACTTAAAATTTTGTAGGATAATTTGGTATGTATATACTAGTAATTACCAATCATGATCATGATCATCATCAACAAAGTCGAGGGTAGAAGCTAGTTTATTAATAAAATAAAAAAAGTCCTAAAAAGTCTAAAGCTATTTTTATACCTAAGCTCACCCACACAAAAACTTCGCATCCACAAAAACATTCCTTCTGTTCAACTTGTAAACTCCCTCTCATTCCCATAGGTAACCATACTTGCGCCTGTTCCTGACGATTGAGATTAAAAAACTTCGAGAGCCTTCAAAAAATAATGAAATTTCCGAAAGCCACCGATATCCGAAGGGTCCATCAAAGCGATCCTGTGGCGGATAGGTAATTAAGGAATTAAATTTGTTAGCAACTTTTGAGTTTGCCGTATTGTTGAAAATGAATGCAACAAGTTGTTTGGTGAAGATGTTTGAAAATTGTTCAAATAATGATCGACATATCTATATCAATGTATAATTTTGGTAGCAATTTGTAAAATTTTTAGCTTACAATGGAATGACCATGATGAAATTTACCATGTGTAATTTTAATTGAAATTGTATATTGTGAAATAAATAAATCATATCATATCATATCATGGCATTAAACATGAATAATCTATGAAACTTTCCATACTATAAAATTTTGCGGCTTGCCGTGACTCATATGTGGGGCACGGGACAGTGAACGTGTTAAAATGAGGTTCATTGGGCAAGCGCTAGAGGTTGGTCTGCTTATTGAATCTATCCAGCTTTCCTAATGAATCTTTATACACAAGAATCACAGTCAGTTTTACTTTAATAAATATGTTAAGCACTCTACAATCTTCTTCGCTTTTTAACCCCGTTGAAATACGAGTACATTTGAATTTAAAAGCTCCTTTTGGACGGATAAAAATACGCAGAAAAATGTAGAGCACTCTTTTAGTGTCTAAAGTACATCCTTCTTCCGTCTTATCTCGAATGCTGGCTGATTGTTGGAGTCATAAATGGAACACTTCTCCGACGCGTCTAGTTAAGCACGACTCCACAGAGCTGAAGTGAACAGAGTAACATTTTCCCATTTTTTTGGAGGCAAAAACGTACAAATTCTAGTTAATAGTTAAAATATCGACTCAAGCATTATCGATAGCAAGCTTTTCTAAATCATAATAACAAATGTGGTTCATCCTTGAAGTAAATATTTATTACCTAATGCTAGTTCTTTTACTATCTATTTGCAAACCTCTTTGAGTTATTCTTATTGCAACTGTAAATAATAGTATCTGTCATTGTCTTATAATATTTAGTCCATTTTATTGTAAAAAGCATTATAGGTAATATTTAAAAATTACATACCGGTAGTGTCTTACATCATTATAAATATCGACATCGACTTATAGTAAAACGTTGCATATGTTCACCCTAGACTAGATGATAAGAGTTCGGAAATAGTTTGTGGTATTATTCCGCAAGCAATAGGTGAAATAGTAACTGAAGTTGTAACCAAGCAAAGTAAATATAAATCTAAAAAGGTTAGGAGAATAAAACTGGATCCAGGGCCATTAAATGGGCATTTCGAATCAAAACCCTAAATATTATGACGCACTAAAAGATGGTTCTGTAAAGATCGCCAGCAGAGCGAAGCCGAAAGGATTGAGGAGATCATACACTTTAGTACTGGCTAGACCAGTCAACAAGGCCACGGTTACATGAGAGTTTTAGAGAGGTAGTAATGTAAGAAACAGTTCACGTCGCATTTTTGAGATCATAAGGAGTAAACCTACAATTTTTGTCCTATTATTTCAACCAAAAAATATTTTAATACCAACAGACCATTAGACATTAACTAATTTGTTAAGTATATCAGATTATATGCAAAAGGACGTGGAGGAGGGGATAACTGAAATAATTATAACTGACTACGTTGGGACTGCAAGTTTAACTACATGTGACTGACTTCTATTATGCTTCAGTAAGTAAAAATAAGGTAGATTTAGTCCCAAACTAAGCCATCTTCCAGAAACTACCGCGAGAGTATCTCACCGGTGGACTGATTTACAAAGGTTGTAAGATTAGTAACGAACTAGTCGCGAACTGTGTAACTTACTTTCTATACATCTATATCTATATATAACAATATGTAAGTACGAGTGAGATGCATAGAAGGTAAGTTACGTACACGCTAGCGAATTTGTCATATATTAGCGAACTAGTGTCAAACTGTTGGTAACCATACAGTAGTACTCATTGATCGGTCTAACAGGGGGAGTGGACGTCCGCAATGTCATTGAAATTCGAGTGCCAGTAAACCCCATGAGCATAAATTTCTGGCACTAATGCCGAGACTCCAAGTGTCGACTCCCCGTTTTTATTTTCGGTATTATTTGTGCACTTAAGGCGAGGATTAGCGTTTCTTTTTGGAATAGTGTCGAGAGTTCTTTGGGAAATAAAGTTTATAGACTTTGGAATTTAACTGTAATAGTTCTCAGATACATGAAAGAAAAGTAAGTGGCTAAGGCATTCAGACCCTAGGAAGGACCCAGAGTCTTCTGTACCCCTAGTGTATATTTCATTAGATAGCCTGACATGACGTATGCGTATCGAATGAAATGTACACTAAATAGGGGTCGGTATTCGTAGCGGCTTACATAAGATAAGATAAAATAAGAGAAGATAATATTTTATTGTCAAAATTGTGTAAAAAGTATAACATGTTATAAATTATAAATCGTTTGTTATAGGACAAAATTACATAATTCGACCTAGACCCAAATTAAGCTCAATAAGGCTTGAGTTGTGAGTACTAGACGACGATATGTATAATATATAGATAGTTATATTTAACACTTATATTTATAGATAGAAAATATTTGTGATAAGAATACAAATAAATATCCAGGTTTTGATGTTATGAAACCCTACACTGAGCATGACCCGACACGTTTTTGGCTGTTTTTAACACATATATAAACTTAAGTCTGGGATTTTACATTGCCCATAAAAAACAGAAATTACAGTAACAAGGACAATTTATAGCCCATTCCAAATTATCCATTACTCTAGCGAGTCTAGCATCTAGTTTATCGCAGTCTAAAAATCGTTTTCATGGACTAAGTAGAGTTCTAACGAGTTCTCAAGTCGGTTATCAAGTCATCAAAGTTAAAATACCGAACCGACGATCCGTGAACCCTTTGTGAATTGTAACCAGTTAGGTGGAAAGGGGGCGACCGCCTCTTCATACAAACGTAGTCCCCATTTTCCCCTCTGGATATTGATATTGTAGAAAATATTTTTACATAATTTGATGCACCTATATACACCTATACGTTAGACTTTTTTCGCGTTTTGAATTATTTAATTAGGAGCAAAAAACGAATTCCATACAGCAAATGATCCTTTCTGTAATTAAAAACTCAGATAAAGTTAAACGAAGGGGCATAGCTGTGGTTGATAAACAATAAATTGTGACAAAAAAGTGGCGAGACATAATCGAATACACATGAAACTAAAAAAGGGAAAAGATTAAAACTAAAACTACGTATAAATAAAAAAACTGGCTCCAACTCGGTGCCTTGTGGCAAGGTGCCTAGAACAAAATATTTTCCATAATGTTAATATCCAGAGAGGAAAATGAGGACTACGTTTGTATGAAAAGGCGAAGTCGCGCGAGTCTTCCCTCTCGCTTTAAAAATGCAAACTCTGCAGACTATCAAGAAACCGTAACTTTCCCAACAATAAACATCATTCTTGAAAGCTTTGAAAGCATCTTTACGGGCCAAATTGGTGCGCAGCGAGTTGTAAAATCGTATTTTATGTGTTACATAGCAAAGGTTATTAAACGAGAGTGGATCAGTGGAAAAAGGTTAGGCAACAATAAAAAAGGTAAGATCCAGAGGATCTTTATAGTCAGGCTTTTGTTTTGACCGCCTTTGTTAAGGTTTCGCTCTGGATGTTTTGAATGGAACCGATTTCTCGGGGTAGCGGCTAAAATTTATATTAATGCCTTCGGATTTGCCGGGAAAGTGTCTTTACGGTCTTTAGTACACTTTAGTGGAATGGAATTTAATGGTTTGATCCTTATTAAGTTGAGTGTTTCGTTTCTACGTGGCTGCATGGTGTCCTGACGTGCCCTCAATGTGCGCGGGGGTTCTCCTCGAAGATCGGGCACGTCAGCCATGTTCGGGCGCACGAGCGCCAAGCAAACTAGGAGTCGAAGTGGTCGCCATGGCCGAAATCGGCCGGAAGGATCATCATCCCTAGTTTACCTGTCTCTAGTTTTGTCCTATGAGATTTGAGCTAAACGGCTAGCATGCAGGCCATAAAATTCGAAAAGTAAACAAGAATTCTACACATTTCTGAGGGATTGACAGGTAAAACCTATGCTTATACTGCACTGCTACCCTGGAAGCGACCTTGGCTGCTTACCATGGTTATGTTAGCTCTCAACTAAGATACGGACTAATTCTGTGGGGTAACTGTACAAACTTTGAAAGGGCGTTCATAGCCCAAAAGAAATGTATAAGGGCAATATGTGGTGTGGCCCCAGATGAATCTTGTAAACCCATTTTTGTAAAACTAAATATATTGCCACTGCCTTGTCTATATATTTTAGAGGTTTGCGTCTTTGTTAAAAAACATATGGATCTTTTTAAAACGGCTAAAGAAGTATACCCTCGAAACACTAGAAACCCTGAAAGGCTGGCAGACGATTACATTCCAAGGACTGCATTTTTCTCAAAGCAGTGCTATATAATGTGTATAAAATTGTTTAACAAGTTACCGCCGGAAATTCAACGACTACCTTTTAACAGCTTTCGAAAAAGTGTAGCAGAATTGTTGCGGAAAAAACAGTATTTTAATGTAGGGACGTTTCTTTTAGACAACTTAAACGAAGTAAATCTAATAAAAAATTTACATCAAGTTATTGTTTCTGGTCATTAATTAATTATTATTTATATTTTGACATTATATTTCGATTTTATTCTTGATTTTATTTTACTTTTTAGTTCTGGTTGTTGTTTTAGCTATAATTTGTAAATAAAATTGTTATTTAATAAAATAATGTAGATTTAGGCTAGCTTGTAAGATTTGCATGCTGTGCATGGACGGCTAAAAGGACGGACTTAAATATAACGTACCAACTTTTTTTTTGTAACTCCTTTTTTTGCAAATAAAAGATTATGAATTATGAATTATACTTCGACTGGCCAATCCCATTATACGTAAAGAAAATTTTTGACGGGAAAACTTGGTAAATATTGTAAATGAGGAAAGATCGAAGGTACTTAGCTATTTTTTAAATCGTAATGAAATTTAAAAAAAAAGCCTCTGCTAAAACATTAGAATTATATTTGCCACTGGTCGTATTTTCGATCAATATTACAAGAATATTTGAAATCGTTTGTTTAAAACACGTTTATATTAATTTTTTCTGTATAATAACTTTAGCAGTAATAATTTATCCTACGAAACAACTCAAGTAGAATTGTTAAATAACTTTTTAATTTTGATTGAGATAAACACAGGGAAAACAAACAAATAGATGCAACAAAATTAGTAATCTAAAAGCCCCGGGATATTGTTCATAATAATGAAAACGAAATACTAATCTCAATTGGATGAAATTAAAAAAGTTGAAGACGATGACCCACTTTCTAAGGTAAACAAATGTTGTGCCAATTATTTCATCCCGCTGAGAATCGTATATCTTAATTACAAAACTGGAATAGAGATCAGTGGAAATGAAAGGAATTTTTTCTACCCCCGTACTTTTATTGGGTTGGTCTCGGACTGTCTAGAACACAAAATGACTAGTGTAATATTTTGCCTATATCCCTTTTAGTCTACATCGCAAACGGTCTAGAACACAAAATGACTACAATTATTTAGACCTTTATTTACCTACATTTCGTCGGTTTATCTTTACGTTAGCGATGTCGACGCACAGCGGCAGCGGGGCTCCTATTTCTGTGCGGTTTGGCCTTCGGCCATTTGAAGATACCTAACGAACCTAACCTACCTATATGTGGTCATTTTGTGTTCTAGACCGTTTGCGATGTAGACTAAAAGAGATATAGGCAAAATATTACACTTGTCATTTTGTGTTCTAGACAGTCCGAGATCAAAGCCTTTTATTTCTCATTTAAAGGGTCGTGCACACACCTTTAAAACGGTTTACCTTTGTTTTGTCGCCAATTTTTCTGTAGAATATTGTTTAACAGAATTTTTTTCAAGTAATTTCATATTGCAAAATAATCATTATACAGAATATTTAACTCAAACAATTTTAGTTCGGTTTAGTTACATTTCACAGAAAAAAATTAAAACATTGTTTCCTTTTAAGGATAATTTATCCATGTAATTTCATTTCACAGAATCATCAATAAAGTTGCTTCTTTTAAATATGATTCAACAAAATTTAAAATACAGGACACTTATTTAGTCGAACATTAATTTCATAGAATAATATTATTAAAGTATTCTTCATACATATTTTTGTTAGGCCGAAAGTCATTGTAACGTTAACAAAAACATTGCGGGTAAAATCATATGAAATGTTGACGCAAATGAATGTCAAATGTTGCGGAGTTGTTATTGTTGGAGTTCTAGGTACCTATTCTTGATCGAGGCGTGCTCCGCATCAGCTCCGGCGCTGCGGGCAAAGCAGCCCCTTCGCCCTTGCGTATCAAAGCGCAGGCACAAATGCTAGCCTCCGCAGCTTCGGCTTGCTGCCAGCCTCAGCCGCAACGGCTCACTTTGTGCTCTGCACTTTGCTACGGCGGGCGAGGGCTGCTTCCCCTCCACGTCTCCGACTTTTTACATACACTCTAGGGGTAGGACAGACAAGACCACGTGGATAGTGGGGTGCTCCGATTCGGATTTTGGTTAGTTAGACTTTTAAGTCTAAGTGCGTCTATGTGTATTTGAAGTGTGTTTTATTTAAATGAATACTAGGTGAAAGGTAATTTAGTGAAGTAATAATACTTAAAATCAATATTCTGTGAACTGTACTGTCGTACAAATAATACTCAATGAATAATAATTCTACAGAAAGTATTTTATTTTATTTAAAAATATCTCAATAAATATTCTGAATTTTAATAAAGTTACATAGTATGATTCTTTAAAATGAATAATCGAAGAAACAAAAATAATTGTAACAAAAATGTGGGATTCGATTATTCTATGAATAAATTTTCTTTAAAACAAAATTCGGCAAAAAATTTGACGGTAAAATAAGGGTACACCCTTTAAAACCCTATCTTATATTTGTCAAGACAAGTCTAGTCTATTCCCCAAAAAAGAATTTGTGCATACACGCAGTATCTTTTTGGCGATTTTACGATACTTCGTGTATTGACCACTTAAAAAATATTGAATGAAATACAGTGTTGCCAACCTTATTTTAAATGTCATCTCTGACAAATAAGTGAACCATAGACATGTTTTTTTTTTTAATTTCATTCACTCTTTTCCCACCCGTGCCCTCCATTTTTGCTACTTCTTGTATTAAAAATACTTGTCAAATTTACAATTTTATTTCAAAGTATGTGCTTAGTCGTAGAAAAAGTATTGTATGCAACGTTGTTTAACTGAGTCAAAAAATACAAGTGGCGTCTATATTAACAATTTTCGGCTTCGCCTCAAATTGTTATGCACGCCACTCTTTTGCTCACGCCTTTTTTGACCTCTCTTAAACAACGGTTGCATAAAATACTATAATCCCACGTCGTTTCTACATTATTATGTAAGTAAACCCTCAACAATAAAATAAGTATCCTTAATAATTAATTATAGTTCAGCCTATACATATACGTCCAATCAAATATACTTTATTCATGTAGGCCTAGCAACAAGCACTTGTCCCAGTGCTGGACACAGGCTTCCTTTTACGCAAACGAGAGGGATTGGGCTATATAGTCCCTATGCTGACCATTGGGTTAGGTCTTTCTGCTAGAAGAAAGACGTTTACAGTACGAAGAGATAAAAATGATTTGTTGTCGGGTTTAAGGTGGCATAAAAGTAAAGCTCTTAATTATTGAAGAATTTTTATTAAATCCAAAAACAATCCAATCCAATAATTTTATGTATTCATTATTTAGATTAATAATAACATATTTAAATGTTTACGTTATTTTATTGAATGACATTGACATGAATGACAAGACTATTTCTTCTATGGCCATAGAGGTCTCCTAATACAAAATAGGTATAACACCTCCGTCGCAAATCTCTATGATCGGTCTTCTGCATCTTGAATTGGTATTACCGTGCTCAACATCTGGTCTATGTGTCTTTTCCAAATATCTCCATAATCCGTCTTAATCTCGTAATGGAGCCGGCCCAGAGTTTTAGTTACAGTTCCAAATTGCCATTTATTACGTCCGCTAGTATAATCTCTTGCTTGAACTCTTTGGCCGACCGTAAATGACCGGACGGTGTGGTTCTCTTCGGACCTTTCAGGCCTTGTCCCCACATCTTCCCCCCTGGTCTTGAACTGCACGTGCAACATATTTCTTATCGTTCTTTTAAACATAAGTTCATATGGGCTCTTGCCGGTGGTAGTACTCGGCGTTCTCAACAATCGCTCCTTTACTGCTAAGATTTTGTCGTGCAGATTACCTGGTTCAGCGTCCATGCATTTTAGACCCTTTTTAATTGTCTGGACATATCTCTCAGCTTGTCCGTTGGTAGCTGGATGGTACGGTGCGGATGTTTTATGTACTACTCCTTTTTTCTTAAGGTAATCTTCGAACTCTGTTGAAATGAATTGACGTCCGTTATCAGAAACGAGTGTTAAGGGAAACCCAAACGTAATAAAAATCTCATGTAATTTTCTGATACACCAAGAGCTGGTTGTCGTTTTGGTTGGGAAGATTTCAACCCATTTAGTGAAAGCATCGACAACTATAAGTAAGGACTGTCCTTTCAGAGGTCCCGCGAAGTCTATATGGAGGCGCTGCCACGGGCCGGTCGGAGGCTCCCAGTGGTGTAGTGTAACCGGTGGAGGCTCGTTTTGGTGTAACCGGCATTCACGACAGTTTCTTACTACGTCTTCTAATTCTTTGTCCATATTTTTCCAATAGACGTAGCCTCTTGCTAGTAATTTCATCCTCACCATACCGAGATGTCCTGAATGTAATTCATCCAATATATGTTTTCTCAGCCCTGCTGGTATCATGACTCGCGTTCCCTTTAAGATACACCCATCTTGAATGGTAAGTTCGTTATCGTTGTAGCCATATCGGCGAACGGTCGTGCCCGCCATTAACGCTTGTAATAGGATGCTGTATTCGGGATCTCTTAACGTTTCTTCAGCGATTTTCACACGGTCAACCGCAATGGTGTTCATTTGATTTAATTGAAATGCGGTATGTACATCAATTATATTGGGAGATATTGTATCTACTGGAAATCTTGACAAATAATCTGCATTACTATTATCGTTGGAAGTCCGGTACTCGATTGTGTAGTTGAAACCGGATAGAAAATGTGCGTAGTGGAAAAGCCTCATTGTGCTCATTGCTGGCAAGGTCTTGTGTGGGTGAAAAATGGTGGTTAGCGGCTTGTGATCAGTCACAAGTATGAATTTGCGTCCGTAGCAATAATGGAAAAACTTTTTGAGACCCCAGAACAGCGATGTAGCCTCCTTGTCTATTTGGCTGTACTTTTTCTCGCTACTTGTTAATGAGCGCGATGCGAATGCAATAGGTCTATCAGATCCATCCGGTAAGCGGTGCGAAAGAACGGCTCCCAGACCCGTAGGTGATGCATCAGTAGCTAAAACCAGAGGATGTTCTGGGTTGAAGTGGGTCAGTACTCTATCGCTGAGTATTTCTTTTTTGATCCTATTAAAGCTTTCAGCACATTTCTGTGTCCACACGAAGTGTGCGTTTTTCTTAAGCAGGTTATTCAAAGGCGTAGATATTGAAGCCAAGTTCGGTATAAATTTGTTATAATAATTAGCCATGCCAAGGAAGGTCCTTAATTCATTTACGTTACTGGGTGGTTTAGTATCTGTAATGGCTTTTACTTTGTTTTTATTCTTGTGTAAACCATTTTTATCAATAATATGCCCTAAATACTCAATGCTCTCCTTCATAAAATGGCATTTGTCTTTGTTCAGTTTCAAGTTGTTTTCATTTAATTTTTGTAATACTTGTCGTAGTCTAGCCAGTAGTTCTTTTTCTGAAGATCCTTGAATGATGATGTCATCGAAAAAGCATTTGACGCCGGTGATTCCTTGTAGCAGTTGATCCATGAATTTTTGCCATAAATTAGGGGCTACTTTGACCCCGAACATGAGTCTGTTTACTTTAAACGTTCCCTTATGTGTACTGAGGGTCTGCATCATGGCACTTTCTTCGTCCATCATCATGTGTAAATAGGCTTGGCTAAGGTCTAATGTACAGAACAATTCTCCTCCATTCATCTCTACCAGGATGTCTTCTATGATAGGGATGGGGTACTGTTCATCTCTAATTGATTTATTTAGGGTGACCTTATAATCTGCGCATAAGCGTATGCTACCGTTAGGTTTGACAATCGGTACAACAGGTGTCCCCCATTCTGAGTTGTCAATCTTTGTGATGACTCCTTGTTTACATAATCGATCTATTTCGTCATCTACCTTATCCTTTAACGCATATGGAATGCGTCTAGGTTTGACAAAGATTGGCGTTGAATTTTCATTTAAGGTGAAACGACCTTTGTAGTTAGGTATACAACCTAGGGTACCATCAAATACATTGGGAAATTCAGAGATAAGTTTTTCGATGTCTGGGTGTGTTTCTAAATTGAGCTGATTAATATTATCCATGTCGAATAAATTTATTGCGCGTATCCATGTTCGGCCGAAGATAGCATCTAAGTCTTCTTTCATAATGTAGAGTTTTCCATCAAATATTTTATCTTTGCATTTGCAAGTGACATAGGCTACGCCAAACGGTACGAAAACTTCTTTCGTGTATGTCCTCATTGTAATTTTAGATTTGTATATTTTACACCCTGTATTTAATTTCTGGAAATCTTTGTAAGACATAGACGACAGGGCCGCACCCGTATCTACTTCCATGACGGTGTCCTTGTTGTTGAGAGACACGTTTATCATAAACTTATCTGTGTTACGGGATTGTATTAAGTTCATATCCCAGGGTGTGTTGTCATCGACTGTTTCAGTTGAGCTATCCGTGTCGTGATCTTCCGTGAGTTCATGTTCTATTTGTTTGTTCGCTTGCGTAGATCGTAAACAAACTCGAGCAAGATGGCCTTTTCGCTTGCACTTGGTACATGTGTCATTTATGCTTCGACACGTATTTGCTTGATGTTCTTGACTTCCGCAACGGAAACATTTTCCCTTTAAATCTTTAATCGAAAGAGGTTTGTTATCCATTTTACGTTTAAAACTATCGTATCTAGTTTTAATTAAGTGTTGATCTTGAGGTTCTTGCGTAGAGCAGTGTGCAGGTGACATGTAGGTACTGTCCGATTTTGCCAGTTCGAGTGTAGTTGCAGTTTTTATTACGTCTGTGAAACTTTTTACCTTTACTTCCTGCAAGAGTTTTGTTCTTATATCGTTGTCGCGTAAACCTCTTATAAATTGTAGAGTAAGAAATTGATCGCAAATTGATTTCTTGCAGTGAATACACGAAAACTCGCAATCTTGGCACAATCGTTTCAATTCAGAGGTATAAAGCATGACTGATTCATGTGTATCTTGTACTCGCGTAATAAATTTATGTTGGCATGCCCAAACGCTAGGCTTTGGATTTACATATTCCTGCAATATTTTGGCAACATGATTGAAATCCATTTCACACGGATTGTCGGGTGCACATAAGTCGTAGGCCTTTTGGTGTAGGTCTGGTGGTATAGAGCTTAAAAGCATTAGCGTCCGGGTTCTTGAATCTTCACAGATATTTAGTTGCATGTATGTTTCCAACCTTCGTATGAAATTTGTGAAGTCTTCTCGATCATGATATGGTTGAAATGTGATCTTGGGTCGGTGTACAGCCACGGGTGTATTATCGCGCGTGCCTTCAAGACTCCGAGCGTGCTGCGACACCGACACGTAAGTTGAGGATCCCTCGACAGCGGGGGTAGGGCGTAAGCCGTGTAACTTCATTTTTAATTGCAAAATACATTCCTCTGTCGCGTGGCGTTGCTCGATTTCGGTCTCTATATTTTCTGTTCGTGACTCTATTTCATTCTGGATGTTGTCAAACTTTTTCTCGTAATTTTCAAGGCTTGTAAGCCGTTGACATATTTCGAAGTCCGATGTAATGTGTAATTGTTGTAGTTGTTGGTCTAATTTTGTAAGTTGACCACGTACCGATGCCCGCAAGCGCGTAAAGCGTTCTAATTCCTCCGTCATCGTCGCCAGTTTTATGTATTCATTATTTAGATTAATAATAACATATTTAAATGTTTACGTTATTTTATTGAATGACATTGACATGAATGACAAGACTATTTCTTCTATGGCCATAGAGGTCTCCTAATACAAAATAGGTATAACAAATAACATATAATTGCCTTCGCAAAAATTGAGAGTCATTATCATTCGCTTGCCCTTGCCGCACCTTTCATCTCATCGTTTAGGTATTTACATCTTTTAATTTCATACCGGCTCTCACACAGTGCATCGATTTACATTTTCCTTAGTTTACCTTTAGGTACCTTTAAATTCCTCCGTATCTCGAAAACTAAGAATATTATTTACTAATCTTCTTCAACTTCTTCAACCGGCATCCTCAGGTGTGAGATTGTTCTTTTCCATGTCCTTATCACGATGTCCAGCCAGCGCTACTTTGGCCTACCGCGGCCGCGTGATCTAGGGCCTTGGACAGTGAGGTTGCAGCAAGAAAATAATACCTAAGATAATTCTATACCGCCCAAATTTAATTTACCGCCTAATCCCAACAGAACATAACATTAAAATTTAATCAGAGCGAAGAAACTTCGCAAGTACCAACCCTTTATTGCTTGGTCAATGGAGCGACGGAAAACAGCCGTACTTTAAAGTGGTCCCGAGTCAAACACATACAAGACCGTGGTTTAAATTTACTGAATTAAAATAGGGAGAGGATTCACCTAATCATCAAAAGGACCGCTTGGCATGGACGTAAAACCAGTACGATATTTAGTAGGTACTTAATGTGTAATTGCCGTGTGGTGGCCGGCTTTAGAATAGCGCCAACCCTCAGATAGGATAAGGGTGTCGTACGAGGCGACTAAGTCCACAAACGAAGCAAGAAGCTTTTTCGTCAAAGGACCCCCTTAGTCTTAGCATTGGTTTGCAATCCATCTAGGAGAAGGATACTCCAAAATAAAACCCGGAATGGAGTTTCCTTAAGACGCGAGTAGGGTCTAACCTGAAATAAGCGGCAGATATCCTGCAGCCGACCTGTCTCCACACGTATTGGCTCGCCTTTCCTGTGGGATAAGACAATGAAGCCGAGAGGGTAATGCAGGTGCTGGGCATCCCTGCGTTTCCTTAATTCCGTACCAGGCGGTGTAATGTCTTACACCATAAATCGTCTGCAATAGACGCTAAGGCCCACGATGAATGTGTAATAATAGAAATATCCAGGGTCGCGGCAAATCACGATGGTGATGGCGAGATTACCTTGACGCATTTGATAAGAACTGGTGGGAGACGGGGCTAAAAAATCGAAAAATAAAATTACAAAAGATACCATCATGTATGGAGGGTAAAAAATTTCAAAGCGCGGTAGCGACCCTTAAAATGTATTTAAAAAGTCTGAATAAAATATTTTGTATTTTAGTAGTAGATATTACATAATATTATATAGCGAGTAGGTACCCCGTAGAAAAATATAACTTCGACGAAATAAGGACCACCATAATAAGTATACATACTAAAAATCCGGACAAGTGCGAGTCGGACTCGCCCACTGAGGGTTCCGCACAAATTTAGTTTTTAGTACCTATTTCTGTTGCTAGAGACAGAGACAGAGAGACAGACGGACAGTGGTGTAATAAGGTCCCGTTTTTTTACCCTTTGTACCCTTTGAGTACGGAACTCTGATAAAATTTACAAGAAACAGTATGACTCTTTCACCCTTTGGCCTATTTAGATACAAAAAATATCCGTTGCTAATGAGATATCACCCGAAAAACGTCTACTTTTTAACATAGGCCTCTTCCTAAAATACTCCTAACGTTATAAAAATACAAAAAAATAAATTGTAAAAGTTTTTAAAATAAAAGGAACAGCTTTCCCAGCACTCGCATCCAATTTTCGTACAAATGGAAAAATGCACTCGAAACTTGGCACAGACTTACATACTGCGAAAACGAAATATATTTCAAAAGCGAAGTAAAATATTCACAAAGATACTTTTTTAAAGGTAGTATGAAATAGTTTTAAGTACTTAGTAACGATAGATAATAAAAATAAATATCTCATATTAAAAAAAACATACTATACAGGGTGTTTCCTGTAACAGGAGCAATAAATTAAACTGTAGGCTGTACTCCTCAAACTGACCAACATTTGTTCAGCAACTTTTAAAAATAACTTATGTTTTGATTTTTATTACACTTTAAAGTTTATGCTAAGACGCAATGTATTGCAAATTTTGTTATGTTTAAAGGGTGACAAGCAACGTCAATTACACTGATGTCAGCGTACATTGAAGGCAATATTTATTTTGTATGAAAAGAGGAAATCTAAAGGATTCATATTTTTTTTAAGTTGTTTAAAAGTTTTATAGTTTGAGGAGTATAATATATGTTTCAATTATTTGCTCGTGTTACAGGTAACACCCTGTATGTTATACCTTTAAACGAGCAATTCTTGTTTATATTTCAGGGATCTCGAAAACGGCTCTGACGATTTCGATGAAATTTGCTATACGGGGGTTTTCGGGGGCGGTGTCAGTGTACGTACGTTTGAATTATGTGTATGTAAGTTATTTAGTTTTACTCATTCTTAGGTTTATTTTAGTTTACAATTTGTATGTTTCCGTTCGAATTAGCCTGAGAGTTACTTTTGTATTTATAATATTTATTAGTAGGTACGATGGCAAGAGAATATTTTAGTGTGTTTTGTCCTATTAATTATAAATGACTTTAGAACCTCAAAAACATATGACATTATATTAATTATAACTAGTTTATAACCAATAATTAAATTAGTAATACATTAAATTATGAACCAAACTTAATATATCACCAAATATTTGACATTTAAGAAGAAAATATTTTAAATTAGTATGCCCATTAGCATTTGAGCAAACACAACTCGTTTGATGTTTTTAAGAAACTGTTTGATTAAGACATTTTATCGATATTTACCAATAACTCAATATATTATGTTAAAAAATAAACTCTTCGATGTTGATAGTACTCATTCAAGGGTATTAATAATATTTTACTAGTAAGTTTGTTATACATACTGTTCAATTATTAATAGGCTAGCTGTCTGACTCTTAAATTACTTACGTACTTTTGTATAATAAATAATCCAAGTTCTAGAGAACACACATACACTGCCGTATTCGAACTTCAATATATTCACAAGAGACGACACGTACTATATCCATTCTAGATACGTTATAATTTATATTTAAACTAGTTCTCTTTTGCAGCGCAATTCCGGCAACCAATGTCACTTTTACGATAGATCGTGTTAGATATCTATTAGATGTGAATTAGATCTCTAAGTAATATCTTGTGGAAATCGTTCAAGAGTATCTCCAGAATCGCGGAAATGTCAAATTTGACAGGTTAGATCTTAAACATATCGTTATCGTATCTTGGCGATGGCTCAAAGATATCTAATAGATGTCTATTACAAAATACGAATCGGGCCCACAGTAGGACTTTGATGATCCGGACGGGCAAAAAATCGGGGTTTTTAGAGTATAACAGAGGTTTCCGGTTAATATTAATTCATTATAGCAAATATGTATACTTTTCTGCTTTATATTTTTTTACTTACTTGGAACCCTGGAACTTACTTTGGAACCCTAAATATCGACTAAACAAACAGCCATTATAATTTAATTATCAACATCTTATTCCTTTCAACAAGTCAAAAGCACTATAAAATGTATCCGTCAAAAGAACGTGACGGGAATTCCTCCAAATCCACCTTTTACAAACACAATGAGCCTTGAAAGGTTGCTGAAACGAATACCTCCATAGAGTCCAGGAATGCTAGCAAACCAACAAAGCGAGTAGAGCGCAGTTTTTCTTATTAAATTTTCATGTTTTCACATAAATAATAGAGTACCCGGTACTCCCGCTTCGCGGAAACTTTTTACTGATTCTTGAGTAGAATTACAAATCAGTTATAAATCTTGAAATGAATTTAATGAAAGCGGGCGAAATTTAAATGTTGAATAATGGAGGCCTTTGTCGGTTTGCATCCGCGTAAATTGGAATATTGGGTTACTACGTGAAGGCAAGATGCGGTGTTCGTAATTGTTGGACGTAGTAAAACTAAATTAACATCGAAATAAATTAGTCGACGTTGCTACTATTTAAATGTTAAAAGAACATCTCAAACCTCAACTACTAGATAGAGTACACAAGACAATGTCAGCAACTCACCACACATACGCGCTCCCGTACAATTTAGTATGGTAGGGAAACCGCTCAGTTCAGTTGCGCCCTCAATTACAACCAGACTAGGGTAAATAATTCTTTATTTACGATACAAGTGCGAAAAATAGGAAATTCACAACTAGTGGCGAATTTTAAAACACAACAAAAAGGAGTAGTGTTTTAATTCGACACGATTTGCGAAATAGGTACCTATTCACACGTGTAACATACAACGTACAGTACATAATATATGGCCCTTTAAATTGTCGACGTAGTTAGGTACAGTATACGTAATGTGCTTATTATGGCACCGGTGACGTAATGTAGCACCCAGATATACTGTAATAGTTATTTACGATACAAGTTCGGAAAAGAGGAAATTCGAAACGAGTGGCGATAAATTAAAACACGACAGGAGGTAGTTGCGAATTACCTATTCGCACGCGTATCGTACAACGTTTTACAGTACATATGCTCTTTAAATATTTGACATAGCAACGAAAAGTACTTACCTATTTACGCACTTTAGTGCGAGAAAGTAGCACCATATGTACTGTAAAATGTATTTTTACTGCTATTTTCATTTACTAATTCTGAAACCGAATTCCCAAAGTACCAGAGCACTACACTTTCCTGTGATTGTACACAAAACAGTGCGCATAAAATTTGAAATGTATGTCACCTTTGAAAAATATCAGAAGACAGCACGGAAAAATGTGAAATTCAAATTTACCAACGCTCCGAGCTATGCATAAGTATTCGCCATTTACAAGCGGCGCTGCACCTGTACGTAAAACAATAGCTCCTTTCAGCAGAGTTATGAAAACTTAAATATCATCCAGAAAAAGAATTCAGAGATAATGGCAATCGGGAATATAAATGGAGAGAAAGAGGGTGAGAGAACCAAGCGAAATACACAACCGAAAGCCTCCATTATGCAGCGAGCCATTCCTATACACTCTTAAGACCGGACCATACATATTCAATTACGTAGAATCTTAGTCAAATCGGACGGGAAAATGTCAAGGAATTTTCTTGAAAAGACTGTTTTAAAACGTCTGATTTCAATGGTGCTTTGTTCAAGCGGGTTTCTTTAAATAGGTTACATAAATACTCAATATCACACGGCAGGAAAATATTAAAGGCAGATGCCTAAGTCAACCTTTGGGCCAAAAACACAGACTACACAGATACCGCATTATGAAGCGTTTACAAAGAGCATGAGGTTGCACCACACATAGGTTCAATTTTACTTGTAAAACGCTACGATTTGAACAGCAGAACTAAGTAATTCTACACCATTTTATACTCTAACAGGCAAGCGTTTATTTGTAAATATTTTTTGGTGTAGCGTGAATATTTTTATTTGAAAAAAAAAACGGGAGGGAAATATATTCATAGAATTCAGAAATATCATCAAAATAAACGCGATTTTTTTTCAACGCAAAGGTATTATTATACATACCTACTGTTAATGGATATTTTGGACAAACTGTACCTTAACTACTCCCGTTCTTACTATAATGTTTAATACTAGTCTATAAGTTATACAAAATAAAGAGACCAAAGAGTTAGGTAGGTAGAAAGTAAAATTTACAACATAATAATAGGTAAATAAAAAGTTAGATATTTATAATTAATTAAGCGGTTTGTTTCTTTGCCAACAACCTGCAGGTGCAGTTTCAATATCTTATATCTTTACGAGTAATACCTTTAAACGAGCAATTCTTGTATATTTATTTATTTATATGTAGGTACATATATATATATTTCGGGAATCTCGGAAATGGCTCTGACGATTTCGATGAAATTTGCTATAAGTATGGGGGTTTTCGGGGGCGAAAAATCGATCTAGCTATGTCTTATCTCTTCAACAGAAAAACGCGCATTTTTGAGTTTTTATATTGTGTTTTCCGAACTTTGTTCAGTCTCCAAAATATTTATAATTAACAAGTGTAATTGGCGTAAATACAGAGCTGTTTAACAGAATTCAAACCGCATTCATAACAAAATCATACGCCGGTCTATATTAATTTCTCATTTAATGATGAATAGCGGTTTTTCTCCTAATAAACTGCGATACCACTGAATATGTAACAGTTGAATAAATTTCACTTCGTGTGGAAAATCGATGTTAGCCAAATTGGTCATTATCATAGGAAATTACAATTTTACCAGAGACTAGTAAGTATTCGAGACGTACAAGAGCGAGCGAGCGAAGAGTGTTATATGCACACGAAGTTCCTCGCTCCCTATTTACTATTTTTAGGGTTCCGTACCTCAAAAGGAAAAAACGGAACCCTTATAGGATCACTCGTTCGTCTGTCTGTCCGCAACAATTCCCCCCCCCCCCCCTTTACTTCCGAACCTACTGGGTCTAAAATTTTGAAAAAAATACACAAAATACTTATTTAGGTACCTATAGATGACAGGAAAACTGTGTTGTATGCATACTGCATGTTAAGTCTTCTGTTGACATTTGTCTATTTGCGATGTTCATTCCTTTAATACAGATAGTTTCGGTAGCACGTATTTTCTATGTTATTCCCGTAGTAGTCCCATATTTTACATTGGCGATGAGCTGAACTCATGTTATTCTCGATGTTGGATTGTGCATAAGCGTGTGGTGTCGTGTGGGCGCAATGGGGGTCGGTAAAATTGAACCATTCGACGCGAACAAAGATAAGTAGTCGTCATACGTGGACCGCCTTGAACAATATTTTATTGTTAATGATATCGAGGATGCAAAGAAAGTTGCTACACTAATTACGTTTATTGGCGGCCCTACATATGAACTGCTAGTGACTCTTTGTTCACCAAAGAAACCACACGAAGTGAAGTATGATGACATCAAAAAAATTATGCTACAACATCTGCAGCCAACGCCTAGCATATTAGCTGAGAGGTACAAGTTTCGGCAAAGAACGCAAACTAAAAGTGAGTCTATATCGGACTACGTGGCAGCTTTGAAGGAGTTGGCTAGAACGTGTGACTTTAAGACGGGATTAGACGACAATTTAAGGGATCAGCTTGTCTGTGGCTTGTTTAGTGAGATGATCAGACAGAGACTTTTTGCGGAAGATGAAGTTAGTTTCTCAAAAGCTTATAAACTAGCCACCGCCTTAGAAGCGGCGGAGACGAACGCGGCAGCAGTGGTGAACGGCAAGCGGCCGAACGACGACGGTGCCGTAGCATGTCATGCTGTCACGAGTGAAACTCGCCGCAGCGAGGGACGACACGCGACAGCGGCAAGCGGCGAGCGAGCGCGCGGCCGCTACAGCGAGGGCGCAGCCGGCGGGAGCGGCGCGCCGGGCGCAGCGGCGGGAGCGTCGGGCGCGGGCCAGGGCCGCGCGGGCCAGGGCCGCGCGGGCCAGGCTGGTGGAGCGGCTCGCGGGCGCGGCGCCGGGAGCGGCTGGACTCGCTCGACTTGTCGGGCTTGCGGCGGACAACATGATACAGCCGGATGCAAATTTCGCGTATACGTGTGTCGTGTATGTAATCGGGAAGGCCACCTTAAAAGAATGTGCCCTAAACTTGGCGCGGGCGGCGCGAGTTACGCAGACGGCAATTACGTCGAAGAAGTAAACGACTCGGATACCGACGATAGCGTCGAGGTAATTACTTCAATTTATAACATAAGTCCCTCAAAAGACTACAAACCATATATCTTAACATTACTCGTTAATAATAAACAGTTGGAAATGGAGGTAGACACCGGTAGTCGCATATCGTGTATTAGTCTTGATTGCTATCGCGAAATGTTTGTTGACTGTGATTTAATAGATTCCAATCTGTCTTTGCGATATTACACCGGTCCGCCTGTAACAATTGTAGGAAAAATAAGGCCTGTTGTTGAATATAAAGATCAGGTACGGGAATTTACTTTGTATGTCGTGAAGGGCGGGCGGACGTCTTTAATCGGGCGCGAATGGTTAGAAGAGCTCGGTATTGTGGACCGCGACAGTTTCCCGTGTAATAGTATAGTTACGGGAGGGAAATTTGATTTGCACTCGTTCAGTTCCAGATACGCGCAGGTTTTTGAAGACGGGCTGGGGTGCTACACGGGTGAGCCGGTGGGCTTTCGGCTGCGAGACGGCGCGACGCCCGTGTTCTTGCGCGCACGCCCTCTAGCGTTTGCCTTGCGCGAACCGGTCGACCGCGCGCTGGACCAGCTGGTGAGTGACGGCATCATAACCCCGGTCGAGTGTTCGGATTGGGCCACACCAATTGTACCAGTAGTCAAATCGGACGGCTCGATTCGTATCTGTGCTGATTATAAACTTACGCTCAACAAATGGCTAGAAATAGATAGGTATCCTCTACCTAGGATTGACGATCTGTTGGTAAAATTAAACGGCGGGGACAAATTTTCTAAAATCGATCTAAGTCAGGCTTATGCGCAATTTCCGTTGGATGATACCAAGAAATTTACCACTATTAATACCCATAAAGGCCTATTTCAGTATAATCGCCTCGTCTACGGGCTCGCGTCGAGTCCTGGCATCTTCCAACGTAAACTAGAACAAATGTTTGCTGACTTACCCTCGGTAGGAGTCTATCTAGATGATGTGATCATAACGGCGAAAAATGACGATGAACATTTAAAAATACTTTGTCAGGTTTTTGACAGATTACTAAAGTACGGTCTGAAAATAAAGAAAGAGAAGTGTACTTTTTTCGCAGAGTCGGTCACCTATTTAGGGTTTGTTATTTCAAGAGATGGAGTGTCAGCATGCTCAAGTAAAGTAGAAGTCATCAATAAAATGTGTAGTCCACAGAATGTTTCAGAGTTGCGATCATTTCTGGGAATGATAATGTACTACGCAAAATTTGTTAAAAACTTGAGCACAATATTATCTCCGATGTATGAATTACTCAAAAAAGATGTCAAGTTTGTTTGGAGTAAAGAGTGTCAGGCCGCATTTGAGAAAATAAAAAAGATGTTGCAGTCGAGTGAGGTGCTGGCGCACTACTCGAGCGAGCTCCCGCTGGTGCTGACGACGGACGCGAGCAGCACGGGGGTAGCCGCCGTGATCGCGCACCGCACGCCGGCCGGCGGCGGCGAGCGGCCTGTCGCCTATGCGAGTCGAGTGCTAAGTTCAGCGGAGAGACACTACTCGCAGATTGAGAAAGAGGCACTTGCGATTATATATGGTGTTCAAAAATTTCACCAGTATTTATATGGAAGGAAATTTCTCTTGAAGACGGATCACAAACCCCTGGTAACCATTTTTGGAGACAAAGCCGGAATACCCGCTATGGCTGCGAGTCGACTACAGAGATGGGCGGTGATCATGTCTGGGTATAATTTTGACATAGAGTATGTTCGGAGTGAAGAAAATGGAGCGGATGCCTTGTCGCGATTAATTACCGGACCCGATAGAACAGTACGACCGGAGGTAACTTATCTTAATTACGTGCAAAACTTTTTACCTATTACAAGCACGGATATTAAAAAAGCAACGGACAAAGACTCCATTCTGGTAAAAGTTAAAATGTATATTGCTTCGGGATGGCCGACTTATTGCGATGATGAGAATCTTAAACCGTATTACATCCGCAGAAACGAGCTGTATATAGAGGCCGGGTGTATACTATGGGGGTACAGGGTGATAGTACCTACTGTTTATCAAAATAACATTCTACAAGAGCTACATGTTGGCCATGTCGGCATGGTAAAAATGAAGAGCACGGCCCGCAGCTACGTGTGGTGGCCCGGCATCGACGCGGACGTGGAGCGCGTGTGCCGCGAGTGCGCCGCGTGCGTGGCTGAGAGCAGCGCGCCGCCGCGGGCGCCGCCCAAGCCGTGGCCGTATATTACAGAACCATGGACGCGTCTACATGTTGATTTTTTAGGCCCTATTGAAAACGAATCTTTTTTTGTTATTATAGACTCGACGACAAAATGGATCGAGATTTTCCGAATGTCAAGGACTACTGCTTCATCGGTGATTAAAGTTTTGTGTGAAACTTTTTCTAGATTTGGTTTGCCTAGGTCGATTGTTTCAGATAATGGCCCTCAATTTTGTAGCGCAGAATATGATCGATTCTTGCAATCAAACGGCATTGAAAAAATACTTACACCAACATACCATCCCGCGTCTAACGGTGCTGCCGAAAACGCCGTGAAGCTCTGTAAAAAAGCAATCAAGAAAGCAAAGCGAGAGGGGGTCGATATCGACTTAGCCTTGCAAGCATACCTGATGTCCTACAGGAACGCAATCCATGGCACGACGGGCGATTCTCCTGCGCTATTGCTGCAAAAACGCAGGCTGCGCTGCCGATTAGATTTACTTCGTGGAGGGGAGGAGCGTGAGCGTACTGTGCAACGCGCGCAAGAGCGGCAAGTTCGAGCGGCTGGGGGTCGCAAACGTCAATTTCAAGTTGGGGACCTAGTGCACATGCGTGAGCAGGCCAATCCGGATAGGTGGGTAAAGGGTACAGTTAAAGAGGTAGTAGGCTCTAGGAATTACATGGTGAAAAGGGCGGATGGTACGCTAGTCAAAAAACATGTTGACCAAATTAAGCTCAGTATGCACAATCGTACAGGTACTCGGTTGGTGTGGCCTGATTGGGATACGTCTGGCGGTGAGGTGTCTGGTCCAGTCGACGCGGCTTCGGCAGGCGCGAGTGTCGCGGCCGCGCATGAGCACGGGCCCGAGCCGGCCGCTGCTGAACAAGCGGTACCGTTGCCGAGAGCTCAAGCGGGTACTAGTAGTTATGGTCGGCCCTTAAAACCCGTTAGATACTTCCCTATGCCAGAAATTGATTAAAACTGTTTTGTTATTAATGTTTAAGTAGTTATAATTCTGGGATGCAGTATACCTACTTAAATAAGTGTGAGGGTGTGTTGTATGCATACTGCATGTTAAGTCTTCTGTTGACATTTGTCTATTTGCGATGTTCATTCCTTTAATACAGATAGTTTCGGTAGCACGTATTTTCTATGTTATTCCCGTAGTAGTCCCATATTTTACAAAAACCTATTATAAATGTGCAGTCAAGCGTGAGTCGGACTTAATTACGTAGTTTTTGATCCGACCCGTTCGGGTTTATTAAAGACATTTAATTCACGTTCCACCGAAAACAATACATTATTAAAAATTGAGTAATGTACGGAACCCTTGGAACGCGAGTCCGACTCGCACTTGACCGGTTTTTCTGTTTTAGCTTTATATGTATAAACTTCGTCACCTTTTGCTTTTTCAGCAGTTTTCATAAGTAAATAACTAAAATGAAATGTCATAGATCTAGTGGGATGGTGCAAGTGGCGCTTATGATAAATGATAATTGATAATATTATATTACACATAAAACCTCATTTTAAAAAAGTCCAAAATAACTCAAAATAAAAATATTACAAAAAAATTCTAAAGCACAATGTCATTCACAAAACCGGGTACATTTGAGGACAAAAGTAATTTTGAATGTTAAGCGAATGCATTTTAATCAAGCACAGAAAACAAGAGCAGACGAAACAATTGAAAACGAAAGGTCAGAGGTCACATTGTTACTTTAAAGATGCATGTGACATACGAGTACCTATACAAAGAAAATAAAATAAACGTGGTTCTACTTACTGTGATTTAAACAAGTTAGCAACTTCATCGATTTCGCGGAATTCAAATACAGCTTGGCAAAAAAGAGTAGAAATAAAAAAGTGACACTACAGTGGTAGTGTCGTCCCGTTTTCTTATATAAATTGGTTTGAAAGGGACGACACTACAATTTTGCCACTTTTTAATTTCTAATCCTTTTTTCCAAGCTGTAACTGAAATAACACACATGATAATAATATAATGTTTCAACATTATAACATGTAGAATCCTCATGATATACTTGGTAAAGCAAATCCTGTCAGTAGAAAAGGGCGGCAGATTTGAAAAATCGCGGGTTACCAAGACTACGTTTGAATTGTTCCAAAATCGCGTGTCATTTAATATCTTATCTGTGGAACTGTTTTGTTTACAATTAATCGTTGTTCGATGTACATTGCTGCTTTTGGTTCGTTTCCTAGGGATACCATACTTTAGTTTGCTTTTCATTGCTACTGACATATCCTGCTTAACAGACTATAATTATAATGTATGAGTACTTTACAGTTTATCTTTATGAACGGATAACATATTTAAAGGATTTTATTTTATTTTATTATGATAAAATTTATTGTAGAAACTTAAATATAAATACAAACTAAATATATAAAAAATAACTACCTACTAAAACCCGTCCCGGGCTGCCCCCGATGCAAAGGTGCCCATCACGCTCACTGCGTTGTCGCGTTGGATTGCGATGGACAGCTTTAAAGGATTAATCACAATAAAACATAAGCTTCGAACCTCCGCTATATTTCATTTGAATTCCCTCGTTTCCCGTTCGGTTTCTAAAACCCCTCCGAGTATTTAAGGCACATTTAACGGCAAAAGCCGAAATAAAAAGGTCCTACCCCAAGTATCCTCCAAATTCCGTTAAAAAGTATTGAGCACAAAGGGTTTTTCCCCTTGATTTATCTATTAGCCTGAAATGTAGACGCTTGCTTAATGAATTTTATTGTTCCAACCGTTTACCAGTTTTCCCCATCAAACATTCATCAAACGAAATCTCGTCAAGCCAATCGGCTGATTTATACATATATTCATTCTATTCTAAGTGACAGAAAATGTGCTTTTTTGGTGGTGTTCACAATATCTGAACGCGCACTCTATCGCCTTGACAATAGAGGCGTGTTCAGATATTTGTGAGCGCCTCGGCCGCTCCGATATCTGATGGCGACTGTACAAACAACAACACTCCTAACTTTACTGTACATCGATGGACATTACAAAAGGCGTAAGGTCCATCGATGTACAGTTAACAGTGTGGGCGATGGTACAAAAATAGAACGTTTAAATGATATATAAAAAATAGAAATAGAAATTTTTTTTTGTGCTTCGTACATAAATGTCTTAAGGGATCACTTCTGTATTGCAAATCGGTAAAATGCATCGCAGAAACCGTTTGACGTAAATACATTGATATAGTATAAAGAACTGGATACCCAATCAGCCGCCAAAAATGGCCCCACAAAAGTAATGTCAAAACAGATCATGCATCACTTTTTCGTTTAGTCTTGTTTGAAACGCTCAAATGTGAAGTTGTCAACAATTACGAAATGTGCCGTTAAAATATGTAAAAATAACAATGATAAAACAAGGAAAAAGGATGGAATGTATTTGTTTCGGTTAGTTCTTTGCATAGCATTACATAATTTATGTAATCTGGTGGTAATTTTATGGTTTTGAATAAATTAATTTGTTAGTACCAAAGAAGGGATGTCAAGGAACAAAAATCTAATGAGTCGATGTGAGGTCAATATTTTTTTATATTTTTATATGGAATTCATAAGGAATAATATTATGTTTAAATTCAAGATTTCCAAGAAAACCTATGCGACGTGCAAAGTGGACTGCTATTTAATTATAGCAAGAGATAGGGGTGATGCAGTTTTAAACAAGGCAAAACGGCACTTGTGTGTTCGGCCCATTTCCCTGTTTCCGACATATACACCACCAATAAGGGCTTATATCGACTAACTGACTGTAAATGCTAAACCTGTCTGAACACAGTGACAACCACAGCATTTTTTTTATAAAGTATAGGTAGACTTTATAAAAAAAATCCAATCAGTACCTAAATGTCCCCGTGCACCCGTGCTACGAGTAAATGTAGATCTTAAATACACAGTTATTTAATAAGTAGAATTTATTTCAAGGAAATTAGTATTTAAAGACGTATAGGTACTTACGAATTAAAAATTTAATTTGTTTGAATTTGAACCACGAATTAATTTTATTTGAGCTCCCGATTAAATTAAATTTGTTTTATTTATTACTTTAATTGGTTTTCCTGTACAGTAATATATATTAAAGTGTACCAAAGTGACTCCATTCGTTCATTATTCTCGTTTGACGTTGTTTGACATAAATACGTTACGTTTAGTGCCATCGGACTAATGTTTTTTAACAGTGTTGGTACTTATATTTGCAAATTTGACACTTAATGTTTACAACATTAAGCTCTTTTCTGTACGAAACATTTTATCTTGACTCAAAATTTACTTAAGCGTTTTTATCATCAATGCAAATGGTGCCAAACGTCATTGGGATCCACATTTCTTGACGTTTTTGTTCTGCTTTGTGTGTCTATTTCTTTTATATTAAGTCACTGCGTAAATAGCTAAGATTTGGAACAGTTATAGCACCACCACTTACTGTCGAAAAGTCTGTAGGTAAAGGCTCATTTAGACGGCGCGCGAACTCGTATACGATTTTAGTTCCATTGCGGACCATTGAGGTTACATCAATTCAGCCGACCGATCAAATAACGCAATGTAATGAAACTCGCATGCGAGTTCTCGCCCCGTCTAAATAAAATAAAATGAAATGAAATGAAATGAAAGTTTATTCACGAGAACATATGGTACAGTAGATGTTATTAAGTGTACATATTGACCCATGATATGTTCGGCCTTATGGCATGTGAAAATTATTTGTATTGACATAGTTCATGCATGTCAAAAGAAAATACGTTACAAATAGTCCTGTTTACTAAAATATTAAGAAAATTTAAATTATTAAATACAAACATCAAGTTTCAAGCCTCAATCTACAGTCAGTTAGTCATTCAAATTCAGCGCATAAGTTCATAAAACTATTATAGTTATATCTAATTTTCTTACTTATATAAAAAGATTACATGTAAAAATGAAGTAAAAATTAGAATTTATAATGTCATAGTTTACATGTCATAATGAAGTAATAGTTAGAATTTATAATTAAAATATTCATCAATGTTATAAAAACTTGCATTACACAATATATTTTTCAATTTAAATTTGAACTCGTTAAATGGTAGCGTCTTTATGTGTGCAGGAATTTTGTTAAAAATTTGTATACACATGTGATATGCGCTTTTTTTCTTATTTTAAGGTTATAGGGCGGTAGTGTCATTTGGTACTGTCGAAGAGGTCTATTATTTATATTATTAAATGGCGGGAAGAGTTCTAGATTCTTCTTCACAAAGACAGCTGCTTCGTAAATATATAGGCTTAATAAGCCCTAGTGTAGCTTATTTCAGAAAGAGTAGCAATTTTGCATTCTTAAGTCACGTCATTCCTAAATATCTTAAAAAGTTTCAAAAGGATTTTCTTGTTTGATTTTCTAATAAAACTCTCGTCTCAGTCGCGGCTATTTTTACCAAAGGTGTCAGTGACCCTTTTAAAATTATAAACAGAACCATTGTAACCCTTTCAAGAAAAGCTTTATTCCCTTTATATGTCAATCAAACGTCCGCCCACTAACGGGTAAAAGTGCAAATAGCATTACGTTTTCTGAATATACACATAGGTATACGGTCCCGTACAAAGGCCGTACAAAGGTTAACATTTCGCCCGTCAGCACTTTCCGTCACATAGGTACTTATTACCTATTTTAAGACAGTACATGCCCGACCGCAGCGGAGTGTATTCATTAAGCCGCTAATTGTATCATTTTATTATATTATCATTAAATCGTTATTTCAGTGGAAACTGCAGTGTTATCATTATAAACTATCATCTCAAGACTGTATGATGAGCACCCCATACAACCTATTTAAATCGTGCTATCGTGAGATTAAAATATAGGCACGCATACTGGCTATAAAGTATTAAAAACTTATCTTGTAATAGAAAAACATTGTTAATCCCTAGTACATATTGATCAACACGTACTAGGGATTAACAATATTAAATATTAACAATAACTAACTCCTGGAAAACGGAGCTTTACTGTTTAGTACAAATCCCTATGACAGTTCGTTTTAATATGGAATAGCTGTCACGTAAAATGTTTACAGACTTTTTTTAAGTCAAGCACATCAATTTATCAAGAAATGTAACATTTAAGTAACAAAAATACGGTAAAAACACATTATTGTTTCATTGAATTCCAACCAAAACGACTTGAAGAAAACTGGAATAGCGATCATCAATTCATCACTCGACTCGAGATGTAGGCAGTCGTGTAAAAATACCTTCCACGCACTTCTAATTTCTTCTAAGTAAGTTTTTGTAAATGTTTAGTTAATGTTACCTAAACACTTACAATGATCCAAGGATGCAATGTTCTTTACACAAGACACGAACCAATTTGTGCTTTCAGAAGAACAATAAATAAAACCTACAAAAAGAACAAAGGAACAAACATTTTCAACATAACTGTTAGGGTTTCATTAATGATGCCAAAGCAATTCCATTTATACATAAAGTACTACCAGAACCTCGTATTTAAGTCAATCGTGAACTTGTAAAAGCAACCATCCTTGGTAGTAATAGAGTTTAAATTTGCATTGAACGTTTAAGTTTGATGAGACGGTGGAGTGGTTGAGCGCTGTTTTTATTCAATTGGTACAAAGAGCTGTCTAAAGAGCTAGGCTATTCTACTTTCCGTCGATAAAGGGTGTTTCAATCTATCGTTTTCTATAAAATATAACTTTTCTCTACCAAAAACTGCTTGTCCTTGTATATTCAGTATCGCTACAGGGTGATTCATGGGACTTAATTGATGGTTACCTTCGTATTTATATGAAACCTATATAGTTAAAAATAGGAAAAGGTTTTACATAGTCAAACGCCGTTTTGGTCATTGCTCTCCCAAGTGCTCATCAAGACGAGTCGGATGACCAAAACGGCGTGTGTCTATGTTGCACCAAACCTGAGTTCCACTAGATACTGCCAGGGTTCAGCATCAGCTCTATCTTAGGTACTGCTCTCCCAAGTGCTCATCAAGACGAGTCGGATGGCCAAAACGGCGTTTGTCTATATTGCACCAGACCTGAGTTCCACTAGGTACTGCCAGGGTTCAGCATCAGCTCTATCTTGGGTACTGCTCTCCCAAGTGCTCATCAAGACGAGTCGGATGACCAAAACGGCGTTTGTCTATGTTGTACCAAACCTGAGTTCCATTAGGTACTGCCAGGGTTCAGCATCAGCTCTATCTTGGGTACTGCTCTCCCAAGTGCTCATCAAGACGAGTCGGATGACCTAAACGGCGTTTGTCTATGTTGCACCAGACCTGAGTTCCATTAGGTACTGCCAGGGTTCAGCATCAGCTCCATCTTGGGTACTGCTCTCCCAAGTGCTCATTCTGACGAGTCGGATGACCAAAACGGCGTTTGTCTATGTTGTACCAAACCTGAGTTCCATTAGGTACAGCCAGCGTTCAGCATCAGCTCTATCTTGGGTACTGCTCTCCCAAGTGCTCTTCAAGACAAGTCGGATGACCAAAACGGCGTGTATGTATGTTGCACCAAACCTGAATTCCACTAGGTACACCCAGGGTTCAGCATCAGCTCTATCTTGGGTACTGGTCTCCCAAGTGCTCATCAAGACGAGTCGGATGACCAAACGGCGTGTTTCTATGTTGCACCAAACCTGAATTCCACTAGCTAGACAAAAATTACGGGCGCCTTTATAAAATTGCGATATATTTTTGTTAATTGATAATTATCAATAATATTTTTAATTGTCATTAAAAATTGATTTAATTTTTAATGGTTTGTAAAGCATTAACCATTAATTCTTTTTAATTTTTAATGGTTCGAAGAAAATTAATATTAATGCAAATTGATGTTAATGCGAATTGACAATTAATTTTCCTTCAATGGTTAATGGTTAATTCGAATTCAATGGTTAATTTTTAATGGTAATTGGCATTAACGTTCGGCCAACACTGGTCTAGTGAAACTTTCAAAACTGGAAGTATTCTAATCGAATTTAAACTGTAAAGACATACAAACATTGAATAATTTTACGGTTTAGACTCACTTGTTTTTAGTTACCCGCGCGACATGTTTCGGAGAGCCTAGGTCTCCTTTCTCAAGCGCTAACAGTGCAAGCAGCGTTCACGACGGGCGTGTACACCTAAAAACAAGTGTCTAAAATTCGATTGAAGTATTCTAACTCTGCTTGGCTTCAGATATTATTCTGATGTCAGTGCTTTCGAATTGGCCTTACTATGTCGCTTTGCGTCGTCGCGATTATCGACCATTGCTCAATGCTCATAAGGCTCATAATCACAGTGCTTTAGCTCTGGTTGAACCTACTTATTATTTTCATTGAATAGCCCGTATCCGTCTTTTATCCTAACAAAATACATACGAGGGGCGTTCAAAATATTCTCGGTATTGATATCTTACGACCTCTTCTAAAATTTCTTTCGTTACTGGCCGCTAAGGTTTATTCATTGACATTAAAAAAAAGTATAATTCGAACCGAGATGGTCTTTTGTTTTTCTGCAATTGCTGAACAAACATGAACATCATGTGCGAATTGACAATGTTAACTAAATTAGAACATCGATGCGTGATAAAATTCTTGACAAAACAGGGTAAAAATCAAAAAACCATAAAAGAGGAAATGGATTGTGTTTACCGTGAGTCTGCTCCTTCTTTATCTACCATTCAAAAGTGGTCAAGCGAGTTTAAACGCGGAAGGGAGAGTATTGAAGATGACCCTAGACCTGGCCGGCCTGTAGTAGCTACTTCACAAGAAAATATTGATAAAGTGGAAAAACTTATATTGGAAGATGGTCGAGTGAAGGTAAAATCTATAGCACAAGTAACCAATCTCTCTATTGGTACCGTACATGATATTATACATGACCATCTTAATATGTCAAAAGTAAGTGCAAGATGGGTTCCGCGAATGCTGACTCGGCTTCAAAAAGACATGCGTGTAGCTTGTTGTTCCGATTTTATTGACCTGTGCGGTGAAAATCCTGATGAGGTGCTGCAAAGAATAGTTACTGGAGATGAAACCTGGGTTCATCATTATGACCCAGAGAGTAAACAAGAGTCCATGCAGTGGCACATTAAGGGTTCAGCTCATCCCAAGAAGTTCAAGGTCATCCCTTCAGCTGGCAAGGTCATGGCCACGATATTTTGGGATTGTGAAGGAGTATTACTAATCGATTATAAAGAAAAAGGTGTAAATATCACAGGACAGTACTACTCTAACATTCTACGTCAATTAAAGGATGTAATTAAAGAAAAGAGGCGAGGAAAGTTAACCAAAGGTATTCTGCTTCTGCATGACAACGCCCCCGTCCATACTGCTCATATTGCCAAGGCAGCTATTGTTGAATGTGGGTTTAAAACTGTTACTCACCCACCGTATAGTCCGGACTTAGCCCTCAGCGACTTCTTTTTGCTCCCCAATCTTAAAAAGGATCTGCGTGGAAATAAATTTTCTGACGATGAAGCATTGAAGGCGGCAGTGGAGGAGCATTTTTACACGAAAGATAAAAAATATTTTTACGAGGGATTAAAAAAAATAATTGATCGATCTTTTAAGTGTATGAACATAGGGGGGGAGTATATTGAAAAATAAAAATATCAAACTTTTCGTACTTGTTTGTTTTCATTCTCATACCGAGAATATTTTGAATACCCCTCGTAGCAGCAATTATTGTTTCCAATCCACGTCTCTGTTTGTTTGGTCTCATTTTATCGCTTCTCGATATTCTTTGTTATAAACAGTTGCCATCGGATATAACGGAGCGGCCAAGGTGCCCAATAATATCGGAACACGGACTCTAACGCCTTGATAATAGAGGCGTGTTCAGATATTTGTGAACACTAGCCGCTCCGGTATATCTGATGGGGGCAGTAAGAGCGCAATAAAAATTTAACGGTCGGTCTTGACGGTAGTTTGATTTTTGTTCTCACTTGTATTGTGAACAATTGAACATCTCTTTAAATCGGTTTGTTTTGTCGCTAATGTTTAGTTTCGACTACTTTTAGAATTGCTGGAACTATGTGCTAAGTTTCACAAGTAGTTACTAGTTTTGTCTTCGTGTGTGGAAGGAATTTTCAAGATTATTGTTAATGTACGGAATGTCAGTGGGAATGACATTGACTGAAAGCTAGTTAATTTAACTTTGGAAATATGATAGGTATTTGAACCCCGAAATATAATTAAACCCGAAACCTATAATATACTCATGGATAAATTTAGAGAACCGCAAAAAAAGTTTAAATTTATTCATTTTAAAATTACTTTAGGTGGCTGTAACGTAATCCAGTAACGAAACCTTCTTTTTTGCGTTCCTCTAAATTTGTCCAGGCGAGGTATTAATAGTTTTAGGTAAAATTTAATGGTACTAATATTGAAATAGCGCTAGCATTTGCTTTCGGTAATTTATTATTCAAAGAACAGATATGCGTTAATTCACTTTAATGTAAAATATATGGGTGACCGAGCTTCGCTCGGAAAACATAAAAACTCGAAAATGCGTGTTTTCCCAGAGATAAAACCTAGCTAGATCAATTTTTCGCCCCCGAAAACCCCCATATAGCATATTTCATCGAAATCGTTAGAGCCGTTTCCGAGATCCCCGAAATATATATATGTCGGAGCGAGACACCAGAAAGACGTATTGCAGCATTACAGTTCATAGTTGACGCCTGTAAAAGTCGATTAGCAATGTTTGGCTATGTATTATTTGCTTGTAACGAAATAATGAAGCTGCGTAGTGAGTAACGCCGCCATCTATTGGTGTATTGTTGAACGAAAATGACAGATAGAAGGCTTTGGAACGTCAAGAGGCGTATCTTGAGTGAACGTAGGCACGGGCAGGCATTTTTGTCGTTATGTTGGTAGACTGGTCAGGCAGGTTTACCAACTTGAATTGGAGGCGGGAGCGGTTGGCTCCGCCGCTGGAACTGGCTTCCTTCTTCTTGATCGGACCGCGCTAGAGATCGGACGTTAGCCAAGCTCGTGCCTAATTCGCTACGTTCCTGAAGGCTTACACCTGAAGGATTATTCTGAAAGCTTATAGATTCTCACGTTGTTTAACCGTTTAGCTAAGTGTTTTATTCCAAGTGTTATTTTGATTTCTGATGTGCCATTAGAAGCTTACTTTTGTAAAATAAAGAAACTATGTGTTGTTTTGAAAAGATGTGTCCCGCCGAGTTTGTTGCCGGGTTAAATCTTCTCGGGTCAGAGGTGTAGGGTTGGAGCCGGTGTAGTTTGACTTAAATAAAGATTTGAACGATTTCATGTGATCTTTTTATTTTTATTGAATACGATTCCATCGTAAGATCGTTTATTTAGTACTGAAATAATAGTAGGCACTAGTATGGTTAATGAGTCCGAATGTTTATTTCATGCGTTGGTAGCATACCTACTATTTTGGCTGTGAAGTAATACATCTAGGTACTACCCCCACGCGCCCACCACCGCCATTAGAACCATCCGTCGCCGACATATATATAAATAAATAAATAAATAAACAAGAATTGCTCGTTTAAAGGTATTAGATAGATAAATAGATTCAAAAAATGAGGAGGTTAAATTGTCTGTCACTGTGTGAGAACTTTATTGGAAACATCTCCAAATAATTTTCAAAATATTTCAAAATTCCATTTGTATAGTTAATTGAAAAATAATAAAAAAACTTACATGTCCAACCGAATGCCAATCAACCTGAAACAAAAGAATATCATTTTCAACACGTTTCAATGTCATTTCATCCATCAACATTAATGGAAAATTGGCGCATCGGTATCACCCTAATGGTATGTCAATGCGATCACGTTTAGACCGTGCACCTATTCCGCTTTAAAAAAATTGTTAAAGTTGGATCTCGTTTTGATATGACTTTTGGCTACCATGAGTTGGCATTTGACATTTACTATAGAGACTGCGGTACTCGATCGCAGCAATACATAAGTGTGAGCGAGATGTACTGCCACGCAGTCGGTCGCTGGAGTAAACGTCAGTTCATGTTACCCGTACTTGACAAGACTCACAAGTGCAACTTACGCAACTAATTAGGATAATAAGGTTTTGTTTGTCAAATTTGTATAAAATTTGTCTGGTTTGAAGAGTGGAATGCATTATTATTCTGGGCGGAATAAATACGAAATCAAAACTTGTAACAAAAAATGTATGTAATTTTCCGTTAAGTTGCGAAATTGCGCTAATATTGTATAGAAAAGGAAGCTATACATTTATATATATGTATAATATCATAAACTCTTAAACAAGTTAATGATGAGCATTTTGTATGACTAGCACACTGTCTTTTTTTATTATTTAAATGTTTAATATGATAAGTAATACTTACATAGATACTACTAACTAATATATAGATAGATACATAAATAACTGTTATTGGCCATCTGTTATGTAAGCATTCATGTGTAAAACTTATAATTTACGGTAGTTGTTGTCCTAAATATCAATAAATCAAATCAAATTTTCTCAAAATCTGACGAAAAAAACCTTTAATAAATTAAAAGTCGGCCCTGATCAGAACCGGCCTCCGTACTTGACATAAATTCTGACTCGGCACTCGGTAATATAATGCTCCCTCGTTTTGGGAAGCGAATGATTCAGACGATTCAGGTTTGGGGAAAAATCATTTATGCGGCGTTTTGAGTTGGGCGAAGGTAAGCAGAAAAGAGTGGAAATGTACGCAAATCGATATACACGAAGTAAGGTAAACGTACTAGTGCTTGACACTATAGTTATAGTTTTTAGCATTAGAAAGAAGGTATACAATCTTGTGGCTTTTTATTAAAAAATATTCAGAAAAAGCTTAAAAAAGACTAGTTTATATTACTTATGAAAGCAAAATAATGTAAAAGGTCGTATTTTATTTATAATTCTAACATATTTGCTGTGACTTATTTTTCAATGGTGATTTACAATAAAAAGACACATGTCAAGATCGCTTACCTTCTTTGTAATGCTAAAGAAAACGAACTATAATGGGACTCTGTGGACAAAGATGTTTAGCCAAATGAATGATTTGCCGAATTAAATATTAAAATGTAGTACCTATGCCATAATAATAATCTACTTTACAGTATTTGTACATAAGTAATTAAAATTTGCCGAATCTTGATTTCCAAAGTAAATCATCTGCGAAAAGTTGGTTGGCAAGTGAAATCCGGACAGTACAATTTCAGCGAAAAGGCAGAAAACCCCAAATAGGATATAATCAGAGATTTTATACGAGTCAGCCAACCCAAAAGTGTTGACAAACAAATGATAACATTAACAAAAAAATTTCCTTACCAAGTTTTAATAAAGGTCTCTTTCAAGGATTGACCTAAAAACAAATGTTCAAATACTCTGATAAAATATGTCCACATGTTTCCTCATACAACAATGCCATAAACTCAAAAAGTGTACATATATTTGACATCGTCTACAGCTTTGGCTATTCAATCTGTGAATCTCGAACTTATTGCTTGCTTTCCAAAACATCACCCCGGGTCATTGGGGCAATATCGTCCCTACGTCAGCAATGTCTCTGAATTTATTTTTGCTTTTTCGAGATTGTCTGGTTTCGCTTTGTTGCCAATCGGATGGATTGTATTTGAATCCGTGAAGCGTTGGTACATGATAGCGAAAACTGGGGACGGTTTTTTACCCTAAATATTTCAAGTTGGAACTTTTATTTATCGTATGGCTTGGTTACATATCACTGGATACAGAACTTAACTAACTTAAAATTAATTTCGCCCTGGAACTGATGTTGGAAACGAATTTGCGTGTGTAGGTAAGTAAAGTAGCGTATTAATTTTAACAAGGATTTTTGTAGGAAATGTGGAGGAAAACAGTTGTTGTTTTTAATTAATATTCTTGTTTTGATTATTTTTGTATGTATTTTCAGAGTAGAGACAAAATAATTTAGAAAAGAGATATTTAGAGCCATGAATAAACTTTAAAAGAATTAAATGATGATAATTATCAATAGTGGCTGGTAATTTATTTAAACTATATATTATAAAATACGTAAAAAAGGGATTAACGGTTATCATTACATGAAATTACAAGGGAGGATGTGCAGATTTGTATGTAAGTACACTGACCCATGAACCAATAAGAATAATCGACATACCATCGGGAAGGTTTCTTTATATTACTCCATTTTTTGTATGGCGAGACTTCTCAAAAAAAATTATGGCACGAAAAAAATGAGAGAACGAATAAAAAACTAAAATGTCGTAACACAAAATTATCGACATTAATCAAACCTTTAAGATCTGCGACACAGGAACTTAGTATCGAAAAAAAACTATATAGTCACGTTTCAACTCGCACTACATTTTGCGGCGATAACACACTTTTATTCAAACAAAGATTTGAGACCATCTGCCATAGTAAAAGTTTTACAACTTAGAATAACCTATCCAGTGACATATACCGCTCTTGCCCTTATTGCGACCCGATTCGAACTTCAACACCCTCCTTTTTCACGCCACTGAATGCCTGAACTTTCTCTTTGACTCCTTAAAAAGTCGGCCTCAATAAATATTTCAAACTATAATTAGACTAATTAACTATGTGTCATTAACTTTAATGACAGTGAGGTTAAATTAACTTGCTTCATTAAATTTTCATTTTTAGGGTTCCGTACCCAAAGGGTAAAAACGGGACCCTATTACTAAGACTACGCTGTCCGTCCGTCCGTCAGTCCGTCTGTCACCAGGCTGTATCTCACGAACCGTGATAGCTAGACAGTTGAAATTTTCACAGATGATGTATTTCTGTTGCCGCTATGACAACAAATACTAAAAACAGAATAAAATAAAGATTTAAGTGGGGCTCCCATACAACAAACGTGATTTTTGACCGAAGTTAAGCAACGTCGTCGGGCGGGGTCAGTACTTGGATGGGTGACCGTTTTTTTGCTTGTTTTGCTCTATTTTTTGTTGATGGTGCGGAACCCTCCGTGCGCGAGTCCGACTCGCACTTGGCCGGTTTTTAAGTCAAATTGAAAAGCGATTAATCAATCACAATTTCATTAATTGAGCGTTTTAATTAAATTATCGGAAATTTTCAGAGCTCAAGATTGTTGGTTTGATGTCTAACCGAAACACTTTGCCCTGGTATCCTTATTTCCGACGCACTTAGATATAAATTGTGGCGTTCTCAACCAAAAGAGTGGTTATTTTCGGTTGTAGATAAGATGCTATTCCCATAAAGCTTCAATTTAAATTAACCGTATCTACAACCGACAATGCAATGTGGTACCATTTAGTTAAAAACGTCACAATTATGGAGAAAATTTCACAAATTTGAAAATTTGTGTTAAATTAACATCATATTTTGGAATTCTGAATACGTCTCTGGGAATAATTTCGATAAAATATGGCCGACGGGCTTTTAAACATTATAATGACGCAGACGGTTCATATTGTCATAGCTGACTTATGCGCCTGCTTCAGTTGAACTACTTTCAAAAGGGGTTAACTAGATTATACCGATCTTCTCAGGACATTTTTTGGTCACGCTACGCATCCTTGCACAGCTTTGGTGGAAACGCAGCCTTAAGTAGATAAAAGCCAAGATACAAACCTTTTAACCGAACGAAATCTGAAAATTCAGCTACTGCTGCTGCATGCAGAAAGCTCAATTTGTATGGATAGTAAAATACACAACAACCATAACATAGGATTTTAAAAGCCATTCAATTACATGCCTTGCGCTTTCGCAATAAAGTGCAAGATGCAACTAGTTATCAAAGTTGTTTGTGGTGTGAGTTTGAGGAACTGAAGTTTGTTTCGCGGTTTTGTAAAACAGGATGTTATGTTCATTACGTTAGTTTGTATTTCAGTAGTTGTCGTCCATATTACGTTATAGTATAATGCGGTTTACAATGTTTATATAAAATAAAATAAATAAATAAATATTTTGAATATTAAAGGGACATTCTTACACAAATTGACTGAAATTAATTGAATTAAAATGAATATATTATGTCTTCACTTTTCTTACGTTTACAAATTTTGTTATGCTTAGCGAAACTTTGATGTAAAGCTCCCTCTTCGCTCGTAGCTTGAGTATTTCATCAACAAAACGATATCTAACGGATGTCATTTAGTTTTCATTCGCTCTTACTTGTTACAACATGTATTGGTGCGAGCGAGACGCAAAGGCGAATGATGACATAATTTATCATTTTGATGGCAAAATGTATGTTTGAATAGGCCTCCCGAGCATTCTACAATTTAACATCAGCCCACCCAAAATATCTCCTAGAGCGATTCAAATATTTCTATCCAATTTATATGTTGCTGAAACTGGCAGTAAATTCTTATTTATTGCCAAACCCCGCTTGGTTAGATGTTTTGAGTTCTTATTTGGTATGATATTGAGGTTAATACGTTTACCCTTTTCCATATTCGGATCATTTCCGCTAGTTTCAATGCATTAACATTTTCTTTTGATTCTTTACTTAGGTACATTATAGTTATTTTAACAAAAAAAATCCATGTATTAATTCAAAAATAACATTGTATATGTCACCGTAAAATTGTAAACACTCGTCATATTATAATCTCGCTAGTTACATTATAAACGGACGGTAGGGAGATTATAATCTAACCTAACCTAACCTACGTTACATTATAAACTAACGGGTTCACAATCTTACGGTGTCATATACATACACTTTTATAAGCAATGTTAATAGCTTAAAAAGTGCAATAATATAATAGTTACAAATTTTGACCTGTCTTTATGAATTTTTCATGGAACAAATTAAAAGTTGTCTAATCCCGCGGCCTAGACAAGGTGACAATTGCTAACGCTTCGCCATCGAATCGCTTTGTGTCTCTCTATCACTCCTCCATATTAGTGTGAAAGTGACAGTTGCGTTTCATTCGCTACGGAGAGTTAGCGATTGGCATGTCGTCTACGGGGCCTGGTTTGCAACCGATACAGTTTCTAAAAACCTCAAGATTGATATTCATTGTTTTTGGCATATAATGATCTAAAAATGGGCTACGATTTTTCAAAAACCTCACTACACCTTCAATACACAAAACTATATTTTGTTTACCAAACCCATTCACGCTCCACTATCTCATACACACGCCAATGCCCTCGTATACCCCTCATACCTACCCCAATGCCCCTCGTATAACTCTCATACCTACCCCAATGCTCTCCTATAACTCCCATCCAATATTCCAATAATTCCCATCGCTGTTTTATTCACCGTTCGTGCATGCCAAATCTTTCTGCAATGTTTAGTGCAACCACGTAGATAAAACTACCGAGGCCGAGTGCCAATTCTGATTTAATAATTTGATCTGGTTTTGATGCGATCTTGACTAGTCTTTGGTGATTGGTGCGCACGACTTTCACTTTCTTTCACATGGGTCGCTGTAGTGTTAGCGTCCCACGCTCGCTGCAAATGCAACGGAAACGGGAAGTGCTCCAAGGCAATTGTTCGGATTAATCCCTGCCGCTTCTTTCCGCCATTGCTCTACGCGCAAACATTTCCATCTTCACCTCTTAGATGGTTGGCACGTTGGCAGTCCTCGGCTATCCGTTTCACCAGGAACTTCCTGCTTTGCACAACTAAACTGCGGATTGAAATCGCCATCATAGATAGAGTCACCTGCGGTATTTCCGGATTGATACAACCTTCGTTTCAAGAAAAGAACGTACTCTCATATTAAAGGCTGGCAACTCACTTATTCTCTGATGTTGCGGGTGTCCATGGGCGACGATAATCGCTTACCATCAGGCGATTCGTCTGCTGGTTTGCCTCTTATCCGATAAAAAAAATCAAGAGTCAACCCATAACGCATCACACTCACACGAGTGTGATGCGTTATGGGTTGACTCTTGATTTTTTAAGCGTGTGAGAAACTTGATGACTTAAGGTATCAAGATAAGATCAAAACCTTACCAAATTCCCAAAACAGAATTGGCCTGCAATTTTTTATTGCTCAAATCCCTCGCGAGACGTAAAACGCGATATGTAACTTAGCCGCACGGTGAAATATTGAGACGTCCTGGGACCTCACCTGTCAGCGCCAGGCATAAAACTATTGGTTTTATTGTTTGACTCAATTTCTCTCATGCTTGAGTTCGAATGAATATTCTATCGCAGCTGGAAAATAGGTCGTCTCTGGTATTATAGGATTTCTTAAAACTATTGTAAATAAGGAATGAAGCTGAATTGTAAATGGAGGCATTAGGTTTTAGGGCACCTATTAAATATTCCTTGTTGTCGGGAGAATTTTAGAGTATTTTCGACAGTTAAGAGAGTGGATTAAAAGGCAATGATGACAGTAAAACTTTTTGTAGAGAAATAACATTTGTAAATTGGTTTTGACAACAATAATTATGAAAAAGTTTTCGTGATTTTATTCTACGGAGCCAATTTAAATTTTTTATTCTTTTTGTTGGGGTCTCTCCTTGTAAATATAGTTTTGTTTCCGTGTGATTTTTTTCATGGCATATGCCCTTGATTAAAATATATAAAAATTCAATATAATAAACTAAAATTTTTCGTCAGTTCCCTCTTAAATAGGTACCCACAACACAACAGTTTCTAACTCATTTAGGTCTTTCGATTCATCATACTTTTACGTATAAGCTACGTAAAGTTTTGTTTACTGTTTGAACAGTTTAAAAATGCATATTACTCTATAACCATTAAAGATGATTAAAATTGTTTATTACCGATTTTATTTTCCGTCTCATGAATAATTCATGGTCTGTACTTTACAATGTCAACAAAATATGAATATTCTATCGCTCCTGAAGGTTATTGTGATACTTTAAAAGGTTCTGGCAAAGTAAAATTATATAGAGTAGTCTACTTTTACAAAAAGGTAATAAATGCGGAGAGCGCGTTAACACCGATAGTGACAATACTCGCAAAAAAAGCACAACTCAACTAGCCTGTTTTGAGCTGTGTACGAGATTTGAACGTCGCACGCACGTCGATTCAATTTTTTTTGCAGATAGCTTACTGTTACTTGCCTATGCTATGGTCCTGGCTATTATGGAAAGATGCTACGGGTATTAGAGTTATGATATCAGGTAATTATGCTAAGTATATTTTCCATTTAATATTCTCGTTGTGGAACCGTGTTACAAAAATTACATGTAAATGTTAGGTTAGGAAAGGGTATATTATTACACCAAACAGGGATAGCTATAAAGGGAAGTATTACATGCTAAATTATTGTTTGTTCCATAATTAACCCTTTGGCTTCTGGGCTTTTAAAGGCGGTAGGACCACTGACAATCCATATCCAATCTAGACTGAGCTTAGGCCAATTCCTTCATGAAACCGATGCTGCCAAAAATACGGGGGTGCGGGGGGACGAGGTGAGCGAATCCCGTGCCGTGATTGGTCCGTTCAAAGACACGGACCAATCACGGCACGGGATTGACTCGAAGATGGAGTAACGCTACCGTATGTGTGGCAGAGGGGGTAGCGCGACTATGCTATGTCTAGAGGTTGGATTGTCTGTGGGTAGGACAGTCAGCATCGCAATTCTCTAATAATTGTAAAAGATTTGTGTGTCTATTTTAGAGGTAAGGGGGTATTTTTATAGTCCAATTAGATAGAGCTCCAAAAAGCGGCATAGGGGATATTAATTATAAATAGATATATTTTAGACCCTATAGGTTAAGATAGGTTAGTTTTAGTTTCAATTTGTATGTAATTATTGTGGGTTATTTTTCCATTATTGTATTTATTTATATTCTTAAAGTATATAAACTGTTATTCGATCGAACTAGTTGATTCAGACTCGTGAAAGGGCACTTCACGTGTACTTACCTACAATAAATATTTAATTTGATTTTATTAGCCTAGTGGAGTAAGACCTGGCAGACCTGACTCCGTAACTAGACAGGTAAAGCCATCTAAGGTTAAACCCCGATATATGTTTTTGTTGAACGTAATTTACTCTTAATATTCAACGTTTTATTACTTTCGGTCCCAAAACGAAGTTAGTAAGCTCAACCGAAATGTTCTCAAATAAAAAATAATTTATTTCTTTTAGCTTTGAAGGTGACAGTCCATTTCCAACCGCAGCTGCACTACTGTTCATTTTACTATGAAAATTGACAGTAACAGCGACGCGTTCAGTACCAGTAGTGCAGCTGCGGTCAGAAATGGAATGTTACCCTGAATCGTAATATAATTCTATTTTACATTTGTTAGAAATAAAATAAAAGCTACACTGTATTTTGAATAATAAGCAGTATAAAATAATATCTGGGTCATTTTATAGGTAGTTGTCTACACTTTTTCATATTTGAGCTATAGATAATAAAAAAAAAATCTTAAAACATATTTTACTAGCATCACTTAATAAAGTAGTAAACTCGTATAACGTAATACAGCAACTGCTATACTTGATTACTTTAAGAACTGGCTATGAAAATGTTTAGTGCCGAAATGAGAGAACATAAACTGAGCAACGAGAGTAGTTTTAAGCGTTCAGACGTTTTAAACAAACTTGGTAAAGAAGTCTCACTATTGGCCAAACCGACTTTTAAGGGGCCACTGATTATCAGTCCGCCGGATGACATCAGCCTGTCAGTTAGAACAAAAAGTTGACAGTATCGAACAACTGACAGGCTGATATCGTCCGGCGGACTGATAATCAGTGGGTCCCTTTAAGATAGGACGGGTATATTGACATACAGCGGCGTTGATGCCCCAGCAGTAATGTCGCAAGCAGTAATGCAGTTGTAGTTGTTATCCGAATGTAACCGTTAAGGTGTCGTTCGAATGTCATTCTGAATGTATGCCCCTCAACGGAATGTATGCCATATCAACTGCCCCTCCCTAATAGCCCATATTCAGCTAACGACGCTCTTGGTAATTATTAACAAGAGCGTCGCTAATAGACATTGTTAAACATGCCATATACATTTTCACTCGCGTCAAACAACTGTACCTACAGTCAAAGAATTTCATTTTAGTACCATTTCGTACCTTGTAAGTGACAACCAATATGAAAGTCGCTATGGATCTCATGCTCTTGTAACTGTGACAAGGTACACAATTGTACTGAAATTATTTTCTTGACCGTACATAATCCAAAAGCGTTGAATTGATAGGTATAATCGTTCGAAAGGCAGCTTACGCAAACTTTTCACCAAACGTCGGATTTGCTTTCTTTGTGCCCAAAACCGTACTGCCATGACAGCATATCCGGATATACCGTCTAATTGGGACCCGTTCAATGCCCTCGTTTTGCTATAACCGGAAAAAGCATCGTTCATCCGGGTTTCTTTGATTTTAGTTCCGGTCATTGGGTTCAGGCCGAAATTGGGGAACAGTTTTTTAAGCTACATCTGTGAATGTCCTTCGATTTGTTAGAAAAAGGGTTCTTGGGCTCAGTTTATTGTTAAATTAGGGAGGTTAGTAAAGTTCATTCAGGGTATGCTGATGTACTTACACTGTCCATTTTTGTGTGACAACATGTGACTTTTAGAAATGCCCAGAGCTTAGTTTAAATGTTTAGTAAATATATATTTATAAGCTTTACGTGCCTATATTAGGGTCAAATCTTGCAAGCTACTTAAGTTAGACCCACTTCCCATTATTCGATTGAGCTGAAACTTCATATACATATGTAAACTGAAAATAGATGTCATATATTAATGGATTATGGTTTATAATTTAATTATATAGGTAGTAGTGTGACTACTTAAAAAAAAACACAAGTCAAAATATTTAACAGAATAATCTGATTTGTTCCCAAAGTTGTGTATATGACACCGTAAGATTGTGAACCCGTTAGTTTATAATCTAACGTAGGTTAGGTTAGGTTAGATTATAATCTCCCTACCGTCAGTTTATAATGTAACTAGCGAGATTATAATATGACGAGTGTTTACAATTTTACGGTGACATATACATATGTAAGTTAAGTGACGATGCAATATTATGGTACACATGAGGTGGCCGTAGGAACTAATGTAAGTCAGCTTCTCAGATTATTGTCCCTTAAAAATTAATTGCCACAGAATGGCGTTCAGAATATTTCTACTTACGTAAACGTATGAATTTATGCATATGTGCGAATTGCATGTTTGTCACACCTGCTCCCAGTTTAAGTTAGTTTAAAACTACGTTCCGTGCTAAATAAGTAAGCACTTGATAAAGTCGCTGACAAACTTTAGTGAATAAATTCGTACCTAACCGACTGTAGGAAGCTTAGGCGTTAAACACACAGGGAGCGGCTCGACAGTGCATTACGCGATGGTGTGCGACGTACAATATCTGAATAAAACCCCATTGCTAAGACTTTTTTTTCTATTTCCAAAGCAATAATCCGAGGCCGGGGCAGAGGCAGACCAAAAAAGAGATGGCGGAACGACCCCTACGCATTTTTCAACGACTGGCGAGAGCACGCACCAAACCGTGATGATTGGCGTAAGAAAGGGGAGGCTTTTGCCCAGCATGGGAACAAAAAATAAGCTAAAAAGAAAACAGATAATAAAAATGTTGGACAATATGGATTAATTCGTAAAAAGTATGCAGATTAATGATACTGGCAGTTAAATCACCCCTGAAGTTGCAGGCGTACTAAAATAAAACTTGCTACGTAGTATATTAGATTTGGTCAAATCTGCAAGCAAAATTAGAACCACTTTCTGACATTCGACAGGGATGAAATTCGGAACACTTGTTAAAGATGACATCGAGATCACCTAATGTGGACCGAAAATATACGACCTAAGCCTAGGTACAGTCGCCATCAAATATATCGGAGCGGTCAAGGTGCTCACAAATTTTTGAGCACGCGTCTATTATTGTCAGGGCGTTAGAGTGCTTGTTCAGATATTGTGAACACCTTGGCCGCTCCGATATATCTGACGGCGACTGTACTAAGTGATAAAAGATCGCATTTCATCAAGGAAATTGACATAATAGACACAGCGGCGGCAACAGTGATGCTGTGACAGTAATAAAGCTGCAGTTGACATCTGAGACACCTTTATGATTCAAAACGCTAGAGCACGCAATCATCGCCGCTTGCGACAATATAACGCTCCGTGTGTTCTTGCCTTACAGTTCCATGTTTCTTAGTTTCCCCACAAAGGACGGAGACAAATGAGCATAAGGATGAAATTCCTTTGTTCTATCTTCATTTGTACTAGTTTCGTCCGGTACATTAACCTTTGCGTGACGTAATGCGGAATACCAATGGAGATGTTTTAGGGAATATCTTTGTTTTCTGTATAGACCATAGGAAAGTAAGTATTGCATAGTTAAAAGCGAGGTTCTATTTCGATTGCACGTGTTGCAGCAGCTTTTCTTATTAGTAGATTTCGATGTAGCTAAGTCCCTTAAAAAGTTGTTCAGTTAGGTATGACCTATTTAATGTCTTTACCAATCACGGAACAATCAGGACATTTGGGAGACAACTCGTAGGCATAAAATAAATTGTTGAAAATTGTTGAAGGTCACTAGTCCCAGCCTTTATCATTACTCTTGTTTGCCACCACCACGATAAAAAACAGTAGCCATGACGGAATGGCAAGTTTCTCCACCCTTTCTTAAAATTCTTGACAATCACGGTCATTAACATCGCAGATAATTGTGTGAAAATCTCCGAGATAGGATTATGTCAGCATCTTTCGTCTTGGCTGCGTTTTTTCTTCGTTTAAATTCTTTATTACCCCATCCTCCCTAATGTTCCTTGTAGCGCTATGTCACAGTGGAATACAATTTCAGTAGTTATAGCCAGTAACATTTCAGCACTTTAAGGGCCAGTTGATGGACTGATCATCGTCACACGTCACTACTATCCATTGAGTGATAATAAAGTTGATGTTAGAGTTAAAATAAGCGGTATTGACTTATTAATAATATTAGTGGTGGTAATTGCTATAACTGTTCCAAATTTTAGCTATCTACGTCAAACGGTCTCTGAGAAAAACACATTTAACCGATTTGCAAGACCAAAGTGATCCCATAAGTCTGCTGTCCCATAAGTCCCATAAGGCTGGAAGTCGCCAGCAACATGCTGAGTTGAGACCATTTCGTGGCACCTTCTCCTTTTTTATGTTTCTCTGCTTGTGTAATTTTCTTTTTTGTGTTTGTGCTCACGAATAAAAATATTTCTATTCTATTCTACAAGTGTTCCGTCAACAAAGTTTTGTACGGAACACTAAAAAAACATTTCGAAATATATTTGTGATCAAATTAAACACAAGCCTTAAATAATCGTGCCATTGACAATATTTTGCGTCAAAGGTCAACAAATTACAAACTCGTACTGTTAACATTCTATCTGCTACGTCTGAGTTCCTTTATTATTTTTCTCACTGCGCAGGGTTTTTTTTGTTTCTTTTGACTGTTGTCTGTAGTTTTAAAATATAAATAGTCTTCTGGGCGTGACAACTGAATAGAAGTACTAGATAAACTTAACGTGAAACACTATATTTACGTTGTGGTTAATCTGCGCAAACTTTGCCATAAGAGGTAACATTGCCCACAGAAAAAAACTTTTCGACATCATCATCAGCGTTGTCCCGGCATTTTGCCACGGCTCATGGGAACTCCGCTTGGCAACTAATCCCAGGAATTGGCGTGGGCATCAGTTTTTACGAAAGCTACTGCAATCTGGCCTTTCAACCCAGAGGGGAAACTAGGCCTTATTGGGATTAGTCCGGTTTAGTCACAATGTTTTCCTTCATCGAAAAAAGCGACTGGTAAATATCAAATGATATTTCGTACGTAAGTTTGGAAAAACTCATTGGTACGAGCCGAGGTTTGAACCCAGGACCTTCGGATTGCAAGTCGCACGCTGTTACCGCTAGGCTACCAGCGCTTTCACAAAAAACCTTCTCGTATTGTACATTGTACATATATTATTCACAAAAAAAAAATTAAAATAACACCAATGATTATTATATTTTTATCTTGTCAGTAGTTCTGAAATAAGTCCAGTTCGTCAAACCATCTCACAAGTCGCCTACCTGTTAACACCTACGTTAGACTATTATTAACAGTTTCTCAGAATGTCTTGTTAAAGGTATTCTATTTCGAATAACACTAATTAATAACCTGATCAGTTAATACTATAATTAGCCCCAAACAAAGACCTCGCGACAAATTAAATATATTTCTTATTCGTATACCTAGCGACCCGCCCCGGCTTGCGACATGATTCGAACTTTAAGATACGTCAATTAATAGATCTAGAAACGATATGTGTAAGGCCTGAGTGGACGCTCGAGTTGGGCGTGCAGCGGGGCGGGGCGTGCGGCGTGCATGTTAAACAAATGCAAACGTATAGGATAGGGTTTGCTCCCGGTACTGAGTTTGTATGGCGAGAACCGGGAATTCCCGGGAATTCTATAGGAGTGGCCTTAGTGCACGCTGCTCAAATTACTTGTGAGCCCGACGCCACGCTGTACGCCCCGCCGAATGCTCCGCTTCGAGCGTCCACTCAGGTCTTACACTAAGGATTAGATGTCAGTGTCAAATTTGACGCTTCTTCAAAGAAAAACGTCACTTTGACACTGACACATCAACTCCATATCGTTTCTAGATCTATTAACTGACGTATCTTTAAGTTCGAATCGGGCAGTGTAAGGGTAACATTCCATTTCTTACCGCAGCTGCACTACTGGTACTGAACGCGTCGCTGTTACTGTCAATTTCCATAGTAAAATGAACAGTAGTGCAGCTACCTTAAGGGTAGTTCGGGGTTTTTCGATTAAAGCTACTACTAGACATCGTGATTTTTTCCGACGTTAATAGCAAACGTCTTATTTCAACCAATTTAGACAAAACTTTAACAAATTATAAACCTAAACCTTCTTCATCTTCAAGAATCACTGTATACGTTCAACAGTGCTCTGTAGTGATATTCCTCAATCTTGTTAACATCCGGCCTAATTTTTACAAGATTTTTATTTTGTTATTTTTTAACTTGCAATGTCGGTAATAATGTCAAATCTTGCAAGTTAAATTTTGGCCCACCTGTTCAGCACACCCCTAGTTGACTCTCAGACCTCACTTCGCTCGATTCATTTTCATTTTCTTCATTTAGGATTACCTACAGATAATACATCTTACATACTCTTGAATCTATATAACAATCATGAATTATGCTTATCTAATTATAGGTAACCGCAACTTATATTAAGTGTCTTGTACCTGTGAACAATACCTAGTAAACATGCAGTAAACTTAAACTTATGGTTATGTGAGTACCGGTACAAACTAGGATGATGTTAAATAGTCGATAACAATTATTAACTACATATACTTATATAGTTATATAAGAGCCTCGATCGATACATTTATAAAAAAAACTCTAATATCAAAAGCAACAATATCAAATATCGAAACTAATTTCAAGCATCGTACAGGCGAGACACTAAAAAAGAAAACGAGATTAAGTAAATTTTGATAAGCTGAGACCCCCGGGGCCTTTGGTACGATAACCAAGTAAAAAAGAGGGCAAACTCATAACTAATTTAAACTTAATTCGGTTAGCCCTAAGACGCTGATTTTGAAATTGCCGAAACTTTGGAGTACGTGATTGGGATACTGCCTTTTCAACGGTTATTGTGGTTTGAATTTATTTAACGTTTATTTTTATTTGAATGTTTCGGTGAAAACTGCTGTTTCAGCTAGGGAGGCACATAATAAGATCTTTACAGACTTTAGAGGACTTTTTATTGGAATAAAACTCGAGAAAAAGAAATAAGATATCACCTTGGAATCGGTGCGATAGTATAGTCAAAGCGACAAGGATTAAACAGAACATTTTTTGTCCAATTTCATAAAAATATCTCGTAACAGCAATCAGACTAAACAATAAATGGCGTGGAGGGATGACCTCAACGCATTTTGCTGCAGAAAGATGAGGACCTTGCCCTGTAATAGGACACAAAGTAGGTTATTAAAAAAAAACAGAGATAATCAGATCCATTTGTATGCCCAGTGGCATATTATTACAGTTTACCTACGACAAACATGGATTTAAGTGATGTAACTGTACGCACCCTCTTCAAAGTCCAGTACATTAACACCTACGCGGTTGGATGTCTTTTCTTCGGTCACGTTCCTTAAAACATGTGTTTTCTTACGCCCGAGCTCGTGTAAACATCGACTGGTCTTAGTCTCGTCTGCTTACTTTGAGTCTTATAAAAATAATGGAAGAAATATTGCTTGCGTAAGAAATACTTACCCAAACAAAATGAAGGATATTGTAAATATCGAAATAATGAATATTGTATCTTATATATTCATGGCTTCAATATTTTTATCATTTATTTTAATTTTACTTAATTGTAAGGTTACGTTAGAAATATCGATTGGCACTCATTTAGATCTCAATTCTATTATCTGTGAAGGAATATTGAACTTGGCTCCCATTAACAGTAACATTTTGTAGCTATTTCTTTTTACTCAATAGATAGACCTTTGTGAACTTAGCTCCTGATTTATTTTTCTGATGGCATTTTGTTTGTAGTTGATTGTAGTTAAAAGGATGTTATTTGTAGTTGCACCAAAAGAAAGTTAAGGGGTGAGAAAAATCCCAGCATCAACTTTTTAAATCTTACAATTTTATTGTTGATCCTGGCTAAAGGTGCCCACTGATTACCAGACCGCCGGACGGTAGCCTGTCAGTTGTTCGGAACTGTCGCCTTTTGCGTTTAACTGACAGGCTGATATCGTCCGGCGAACTGGTAATCAGTGGGCCCCTTTAGAATTGATTGATTGTAGTTCGGTATCAACTATTTTGAAACGAAGATCCATTAAAGATTGGCAAGTGAATTGCGTAGTTTGGTGTAGAAGGAAAGCGCTGAGAATTTCCCCGGGACGTGGTTGGATGAAATAATGATGAGCGTTCGGGTACGAATGGCGAATGAAATGGAAAATTTGAGAATCGGCAAACTCCGCCTAACGCGTACACGTTCGAGGTGTTGCCTCTATGTCGCACTTGTAAATTCGTAGGTAAGTATGACAGGGAGGCAACACGTCGAACGTGGTTCGCGGTAGGCCCTCTAGTGGCCGGTTTGAACAGGAAGGGGGTTAATGTGGAGTGAAAATGAGATTAGTTATTAATAATTAATTTGGGTTGTTTGCTTAAGAAATTACAGGAAATTAAGGACCTTTTTATTGGGGCTGACAGAACAAGAATCGCGAGAAACGTGGTCATATTGGACGTTTTTATTTATATTGGCAAATAGTTATTTTAAGAAAAGGAAGATATAATAATATACTACAGTATCCTTACCACGACTTTGACACTGATATATTCGATAGCGACTACATAGACTAACTCACAATGCATGCGTCCGTCGTACTAACACGAGATGAACTGTACGGTTACCATCAGTTTGTCACTGACATAAACGCCGTCGAGAACGTAATTTACTTTCTATACATCCCGTTTGCACTAATATGCGAGTGCGAGCGATTTGTATAGAAAGTAAATTACGTTCTCGACGGCGTTTATGTCGGTGACAAACTGATGGTAACCGTACTGAGTTTGAGCTGACGCAGTCGCTAGCGTTTAAAGCCGGGTCAAACTCGTCGTATAGCGCAAAAGGCACAATTGGTTCAAAAACTGTTTTACGTATCCCCTGTGGACATTATTCAATAAATGGACTTTCAAGCCTAATTTGTTTGTTGTTAATTAGAATAATTAGTAAATAAAATGTAGGTACCGAAATCGTTAAATAACTATTGTACTGGTTCCAAAAAATAAGTTTTCCAGAACGTTTATAATATCTCGATTTAGACATCAGTTTAAACTCCATAGAACGGTCCAAAAGTTATGTAAAGTATATATAGTTAAAAGAAATCTTTCTAACAAACTTTAGAAGTTTTTCACCAAATTTAACATTAAGTCGAGGAGAAAATTGTTTTAAATTTAAGCTAAATAATACAAAACTCCCATAACCTGCGAAAATCCTCAAACATTGTCTGGTTTAAACATTCCATAAATATCTGATCGAAACGTCGGCATAGCGTTAACAATTCAACGTTGATTCCTTTGGATGGATCCGGGAATTCTAACGGGTTATAAGAAGGAAGGCTATGTTTTGACGATGGTAATAGTTATTTTCACCACGCCAGCTTGTAAAAGTTCTCTTGATACTTCAAAAACTGATGCGTTTTATCCACAAGAGTGGCAAAGTAATCGGATGCTAATTTTGAGTCTTGTTGACTAAGTAGTAGGTAGGATTCGCTTTTAAGTAATGATTTTGGATGGCAAAATATTCAATATCGTTCACTTGAATTTCATTTGTAGCGTTTTAGAGTTAGTCTTTTATTACAAAACAGATGCTGACTTCTGATTTGGACCTAGAGTGAAAAATTACAATGAAAGATGAAAAGTTTATTAGGTTAAAACAACGATTGGTTTATTTGATAACAATTGGATTTGAGTCCTTCCTGTAAGTTATGTAAGTATATGTATACCTGTATCAGAAGAATCCGCTCTTTCTTAATGTAGGTACATAATATTCATTCAACTTAAGCTAAACGAGTGAGTGGTCTTATCACTTAGGTACGCTTAACTCAACGATCGACTCACTATACCGCTCGGTAACACGGTAACAGCTTCAAGACCGAGTTATCTAGCGAACGCTAAGTTAAAGTCTCTAGAGGCCCAAGCGAAGCAAGCGGAACGAGCGAATATTTATAGCTGAGGAAATAACGCCGGAACGGTAGTAAAATTGAAAATGTTGATAGTTTAGAAAAAAAGCGCGCTTGCGGTGGTGCGGTAACACAGAATACGTACGTTCATACATTACATACATTCAAATCAAAATCATATTTTTGACCGTATTAGGTAGGTGTGTCGAAACGTGGGTAAATAAAGGTAATTAAATAAATTTCGCGATAGACCCATCTATACATGTGAGTTAATACGTATTAGGTAATATGATTAATTTCGCTTTTACGCACTAGTTGTAGATAACATATATCCACACAATTTTGACACTAAGTAAGGTAAAACAGTTTTGAATGATTCACGGTTAGTTTCACAAGACTTATATCGACCGGGATATGGACGGTGATTAGGTAGGTACCTTTTGTCGAAAACATATATAAGTCTGGACGTAGGTATGTCAGCTATCAAGAGTGCCTATCGTATTAGGGCTTATTTAGATGGCGCGCGAACTCGTATACCATTTAAGTTACATTGCGGACCATTGAGGTTACATCAATTCAGCCGACCAATCAAATGACGCAATGTAATGAAACTCGCATGCGAGTTCTCGCACCGTCTAAATGAGCCCTTAATTAGCCAAATTATCGCATAATACACGATGCGGTTTACCTTGGTAAATGCGGCTTGCCTGATTATACCAATCCACTGATATGACCTATATTTAGCTTCTGTGTACTTAGAAAATTAATTAGTTCTTAGGTTAAAATAAATATAAATACTACAATTTTGCGTTAGCCTCCTTTTAAACCCTTTGGGTTCCTCGAGGGAACCTTGTATAAAAACTAATTCGAAAACGTTTGGATATACAGAATAGTTAAAAACGCAAGACCAGGCTGTACCTAATCAAATACAATATATGTACTCGTAATTATTATTAGTTAAATAGCCGTTACCCTCGGGGTGTAACAATATGTTAAGGATATTAATAATAATTTCTGAGTTTACAAGGGTAGGATAGTTAAAATAGCTGCCTTGAGGCTCGCTTTAGAGAAACACCCGTAGTATTATGTCGAGAACTCGTTTATGGCACTTGTGTCAGAACAACAGAATAAGGTACAGTCCTGCAATAATATGTTATACAATGAAGGCCGCATAAATATCTAATGCTATCTTATTTGTAAAGCCATAAGTGCGTGCCACATATTTTTGCGGCCTTCGAATAGTATCACATTATTGGAGGTGTACAGTCAAAGAACCATTCTCGGTACCCCTAGTGTAAATTTGAGTTTTCAAAACGCCCCGCTTGGTGCGCTGTCCAAAATCCCATACAAAAATAGACATAAAACGCGAACGCTCGTCATGCTATCGAATGAAATGTACACTATGGGTTCTGATAGCTTAATAAAAAGACACTGCAGATACTTTTGCATGCGAATTATCTAAACACCTATAATACTCCTGCCTAAGCCGTGGTCCTGGGTTCGAATCCCGGTAAAGGCATTTATTTGTGTGATGAGCACAGATTCTGAGTGATGGTGGTTTTCTATTTATTTAAATATTTGTATACATATATAATGTATAATATCGTTGTGCATGTGTATAGGCTTGTGTTGTGGATACTCACAACCCAAGCCTTCTTGAGCTTACCCCGTGGGGCATAGTCAATTTGAGTAAAAATGTAATACGAAATGTTTACAATAATTATATATATCATTACTTGGAAAAGTATTCGAATATGGTAGATACTTTTTGCGTGTTGTTTCATACGCTACTATTGAAGCTGACTGTACCTACATATTCTTAGTATAAACTAGATTTAAAAGTAAGTATTATAAAGTTAAATTACAGTTGTGAACCATGAAGATTCAGCCGCCATTTTTACTTCTATCTACTTTACGATGCAACTGGGATAGGACGAGATGAAAACGACGCAAGGAAGATTGTATCAAAAACTAACATTCTATCAAATTCTACATCATTCTAGAAGACACGAGATCATGAAATCCGAGCCGTTGCACTTTATAGTGGGCGTAAAATTTTATATTTCTGTTATTGCCCCGCACGCGGGCTACATTGTTATGTTTTATTAAAGCCCTGCGCAGTATATCGGTTAAAGTTCTTACCTTGTTTCACGTAACGGATGCTAGCATTATTATGTAACAGTAAAGAATAATGTTATAGCGATAGCGGAGAATTACTCACGGGTTAGGTATTAAATCAAAATCAAAAAGGGGAAGGCTTTTCGACACGCCCTCAGAACTCAAAAGCTGTGTATTTAACGTAAGTATGTTGAAATCTATCAATTTTGACAAAAATCTAACAAAATAATGCGTTATCTAGGTTTGTCTCCTCGAGGCAGTGGTGATAGGAGCCGGTGTAGCTTTATTTGACGTTCATAAGCGCATTGTAATATGCCTAAAATTTTGAATAGTAATAAATATGAGGCTAAAATATTCGCGGCCTAAGCTAGAAAAAAACTATGCTACTTTTTTCCCCACCTGTTTGGCAGTTTAAATATTGCCGCAATTACTTACGATATTTACCGATAATAATTAACATTAACTTTTAATTTTTTTTCGAAGGCCACGAACTTTTTAGACGCCCCTCGTACCTAGCTACAATAACACCGTATGAAACTTCCATAAGTATTTTGTTTTCCCTGTTTTACATTTACACCATCTCTGACAATACCTAACATGTAGTTTTTGTAATATTCGTGTTAAATAAAATAAAATATACCTAACTATAAAATTAAGGTAAAAGTTAATTCCCACATATTTTACAAAAATAAAATACAATCAAGTCCCACTAAAATAAATCCTTATACTTACTCGTATTTAAGTGTTTGAAACCTAAAACACGAAGTGGCTTTCTCCAGACGGCTCTTAAAAGTTATCAATAGGTACGGCAAATAATTCTCTCGGAATAAGTTTTAAGTGGTACCTGTTTTCGATATTCGTTGATTTATTCGTATTATTTTTAAGTTAAATATTTTAATCTGGTTCGTAAAAGAAAATGAAATTACTTACTTTGTTTTGGTCTCATGAGACACGGGTATAGTTGTTTTGTTTTAATTATTTGAATCCTGAGTTACTCGATAAAAGTTCAAAATATATCGTAAGATACCTATGTAAAATAAATTGTACACTTGCAGGCCAATTCGAACAATAATTATTAGAATAATAAATATTTGAATCATGTTAAAATATTTAGCTATCGTAAATGACATCAGTTAGATGTCATTCTGATTTCACTGTACGATAGAATTGGCCTGTCATTTCAAACAAAGCTCTTTAAAAATAGCCTAATTTAATTAGTTCTAATAAACTAGACTATCTCCTGAAACTGCGCACTGACTATTTCCTTCTCAGAATTCTCCGTTTTATTTTTCCAAGTGCGCTATTAGCCTATAAAAAAATAGTGCAAGAGCCAACGATATATTTCAAAGCGAATGATTTTAAAAGTTTTATTTTGCCAAATTTTACTCGTACGACTGTTTAGTTACCTATACGTTTATAAAAACACGTTATTCACACAGGTATTTGCTGATTGTGTTGTTGGAGAAAAAACGTTAAATATTCAGCCGGTAAATATTATGCCCCACTGAAGCTGGGCACAGGCCCATGCATTAAGAGGGATTGGGCTATAATAGTACCTCGCTGGCCCAAAGCACACACACCATTTAATTTCTCCGCTAAAAAGTGGTCTTTAGTAATAAAAGCTACGTTATATTATGTTTTATCACCGTTATGTTGACATCGGTATAGTCCGACAAGAAATTGTAGAAAATAAATGCGTGCGCCACTTCCTACGTAACTGTCACATTTTTGACGTAAAATGCTTAAACATGGCAACAATTTAGTGTAATTTTCTTTAGTTCCATTTAATTTAATTTCTACTATTTTATGTCGCACTATAGCATACGTAAAGTTTTATAAAAAAAAAACCATAAAATTTATTTAACCTATACTGAAAATTACTACACACCTACTCAGCGTAAACGCCTTATGCATTATAAAGTTACCTAACAATTTTCACTGCACAGCGTACAAAATAGACCGAGCGCCCGCCACAAATGAGTTTCTCACGTGACCCAGGAATTAGTCGTAAGTCAATAAAAAGTTTCCCAAGTTGTAAAAGCTTTCGTATCGGCGATCGCTGACGAAGCAGGTTTTGGTTCAGGCCGCGTAATCTACATTTAGTGAAGCGAACTTCACGCCATTAGAGACGACGAAGCAAGTTTAACGGTTTTTCGTCTTTCGCAGTCGCATTTTAATTCCAATTTTGAAAATTACGATCTTGATTCATTTGTTTTAAATAATAATAATAGTCAGAGATAAGCTTGTTGTACAGGTGTGAAGTTGTAAGGTTATCCTGGTGAAAAATAATGAATTTCGTCATCGTACTGTATTCATTGATTTCATAATAATATATTGTTGTTCCTGTGGAGTTTTGACTTGCATAGTACTCTTCCCACGAGGACGTGTGAAAGGTCAGAATGGCCGTGTCGCAGACCGTCTATTATGATTTATGACGGCTGCGTTTGATGGAATGTCAAGTATTGAAATAGTCTATGCTTGAGTGTGTTTGACTGCGATACAGTGACTTTTATTTGAATGACCTGAACAGCTTCTTTAATGGATTGGTTCCTGGCTGATTCTGCGGACAGCCCGAAATGAGATGGCATCCTGAGTGGAACAGTCAGTCAGATTTGAATTGGAAAAGTGTCGCAGTCAACCTCACTACATTCCTATAATTAATATTTTATGAAATCTATCGTTTTACCTATGCCGTACATTGAGCATCTCTAATTAACATGATCGTTTATCTCTCCTCGTCATTATTATTGACTTCCTTAATGTGACTTTAAGATAAATCATGCTCCGACTAAATATAATGTATCTAACATACATTTTTGTGGTAGTTTTATATGAGTTTTATGCCATTTCTATAACAAGCCATGCACAGAACATGTTATTAAATTATCATACAACATCTCCTCGAACAAACTGTGCCAGTAATGTCCCTTGGACAACGGGACAGAATAAAAACACAAAAAAAGTTGATTCACCCACTTATTTAAGTACCTATGTATTAACTAGGTATTTAACAGTATGTATATGTATATCGTCGCCTATTACCCATAGTACAAACTTCGCTTAAGTTTAGGTTGATCTGTGTAAGGTTTGCCCCAAATTTTTATTTTATTTTACTGAGACAAGAGTCAAATTAAATTCAAATCAATATCATTTGAATTGTCCAGAAACAATTGATGCCTAACAGTCTATTTTAATTAAGGGAAAATTTGCTTTTTTACATTCTAAAAGCTACTTGTAGATACTGATTTTGAAAAATGAACACCCACTGGTTATCCCCTGCAGCCGTCATATGTGACGTTCCATGCGAAAAGGTACCTTATGGCGGTCGCTTACGTCACGTAGCACCGCACGCTTTAGTACTGGAGCGTTGTTAGTATTAGCGTAGGTAAGTGCCAACCGCCGTAAGGTACCTATTACCCGTGGGACGTCACATATAGGTATTATAATATATTATATTTAATTTTATTTAATTTCAATTATTCTTGGAACACATTAATACAAATCAGTCAAACAACCCCAGTTCCAACAAAAAAAACTTGATCGATCCTTCCATTCCCCATACAAACCACAATTAAACTGATCAAACACTCCGTTAATCTCTGTTTACGTCCCTCAATTACAGCCTTAATGGCTGCGATATTGCTTTACTTTTTTGTCTTTAAAAACGACGTAAGCGCCACTAATACTGGTGTAACTTAGTACGTTCCTGAGAACGGTTGGAATGCGGCCCTGGGCAATCATACACGATCAATATGATTTTAATTCGTATTCATGGGGGAAATTGACCGTTTTTAGGGTTCCGTGCCCGGAGGGTGAGTGCCATATTAATGAACCTACGCTATCAGTGCCGTTTGTCTATTTGTCTGGGTGCCTAGCCAAGATGCCAATCGTTTGCGCTACGACAACGAAACGCTATCTCTCTTTCTATTGTACTAATATTTAAGAGTGATAGAGAGACAGAAAGCGTTTCTATTAACAGTCGTCCTTACGTTAAAAACAAAAAAGTTGCAAAAATTATTTGGGTGAATCAACTTTTTCTTGTCACTCGTTGCCATGGTTACGTTCTCCTGGGTCACTCTGGGCCAACCTGATTTTTAGGCATTTAAATTCACCCAACACGCTTTTTTGTGATACTTATAAACCCTTTCCATTGAGGGTCGTCTACCAAGCGTGTCAGAAGAAGCTATGCTACTATTGTCTCTTGGCTGACTGGACATAATAACAACAAGAAATAGTTGATCCACCCATTTAATACTACGAAACCCTCTGCGCGCGAGTACCACTCGCATACGATCAATAGATCGGATATTCCGATGTGGACATAAGCGATGCAGATCGCTCTGCAGCGATAAGGCAGACCAAATTTGTGAAACCACTTTGTGGACATTTTCAATTGTGTTGCAATGTGGTATTTCGAATAATGGTTCTGGGAATGTTTTGAATAAAATAAAAAGGAAAAGGAGGCTCCTTCAACCTTACATTTAGATATCAAAATGTTATTAAAATGATGTCATTTTTTTCTCTTTCGCCCGGGCTTCTCACTCGCGCCAATACATGCAGGTAACTAGTCTCTCATTTCCTCAAAGTTTAGCTGGAAGAGATCTCTAGTTCGCCTTTGTACATATACTTACATCTTTTACTCTGTTTTATGTAAATATATTTATGTGCAATAAAGTGACATACATACACACATACATACTAATAACTACGGACATTCGGACAAGTATTGAGGGAAATGCACGCGCGGACGACAACTAAATGACATCATTTAGATATCACTCTGATGTCGAAGTTTACGTTCGAATTGGCCTCCTAAACACAAGTTTATGAACAACCTCGTACTACAGAATTGTCCCTTGGGAATACCTCAAAATAAATGTAACAAAACAGAGGTATTTTGGTAACTGCCAGAAACAACAACTTGTTCAATTCAAAAAGTTAACTCACGCCTCAATGATTAGGATTAAATAAATTACTTACAAACGGGCCAATTCTAACTTTAAGATACGTCAAATACTTACTAGAGATTGAAACGATATGGATTGGATATGTCAGTGTCAAACAAGTGTCAAAAGTGACGTTTAACTTTATAATAGAATACCTACTCGTATTCTTATGGACCGAGCGTTGGCGACGGTGTCTATTTCAGCTTGGAAGATGCTTTTTGGTATCAAAAAAGAAAACCAAAACAAAATAACTTAATATAATTTCTTTTTGAAAAAAAGGGAACCGCCTTCAAAAAACCAACCCACTGAAAAGCACAAAATAATTTTTATATGGCACCCCTATACGTGTCCAGTCCCTATCCCGTCGTAAAGCAAATTTCTACCAAAAAGTAATTAATACCTAATAATAAGAAAATTCATAATCATCCGGGTAATTACTTAGTTTTTGAAGTCGGTGCCAAACCAAATTTTAGAGAACCGATATTTTAGCCAACGAAGAACGCTGTATTTACTTGCATAAAAAAGACATTATGATTGGCAGCAAAGATTTTTTTTGTTGGTTTGGTATTTTGTTATGTACAAATACGAGCGAAATGCACGAGAACTGAATGACAGATTTCAGATGATTTATTGATAAATGTAAATCTTTTTTACATGTCAAATAAAAATACAAAAAATAAAATTAAAATTTGTTAATACTACATTGCATGAAATTGTATATATATAAATAAAATAATAATAAAATAAAAAGCCTTTTATTTGTGATCCCTTTGAACAGTTTTAACCATGTTATAACAGTCTACTAAAATAATATTATTTTGGGATCCCCTCTTGGGTGAAGGCCTCCTCCAGCTTTTGCCACCTATCTCGGTCTTGGGCCACATGTGGCCACCCCATGCCAGCAATTTTCTTTATATCATCCACCCAGCGCTTGAGCGGGTGTCCTGCGTGTCTATCCCCACTCCCCGGTCCTCTCCACTCTGTCACTCGTTTCGCCCATCTCGAGCTATCGTAGCGTGCAATGTGTCCTGCCCATCTCCACTTCATTTTCTTGACAAACTGTAATGCATCAATTACTTTCGTTCTTTCTCGAATGTTCTTATTTTTGATCTTATCTTTCCTCTTGATGTTGAGTAGGCTTCTCTCCATCGCTCTTTGACAAACCGAAATTTTTTGAGCATTTTTTTTAGTTAGACTCCACGTCTGGCAGGCGTATGTCAATGTTGGTAGGATGCATGAGTCCATAAGTTTCTTTTTAAGTGGTATTGGCATTTTTGATTTGAACAAATGTTTTAGTGACCAGTAGCGTTTCCAACTCGATGTTATGCGCCTCTCTATTTCTGCTGTATCTGTATCCAAGAATGATATTAGTTTGCCCAAGTATATGTATTGTTTTACATATTCGATTTTTCTTCCTTTTAATTCTATCTTCTTTTCCTTGTAGTTAGTCATGAGCTTGGTTTTCTCAAAGTTAATTTCCAGTCCCACTGATTCGCTGCTCTGATGTAGGCACTGTAGCATATTTGCAAGTTCTTCTGCGTTGTTGGAAAATAATACAATGTCGTCAGCAAATCTTAAGTGGTTTAAATATTTAGAGCCTATTTTAATACCTTTATTCTTCCATCCAATATTTTGTAATATAAGTTCCAGAACTGCAATAAATATTTTTGGGGACAGTGGGTCTCCTTGCCGGACGCCTCTCCCTATTTGAAAGTATGGCCCTAATTTATCCAGCTTTACTCGACTTTTACAGTTGTCATAAATATTAGTTATAAAAAAAAAAAATTAGAAATTGTATATAGGTACATATTATTATTTTTTTATTTACAGGGTTCGAATCAGTTAGATATCATTCCGATACCAGTGTACATTCGAATTGACCTGTTAGGTGAGTTCTATCAGAATTGTGGCACTATCTATGTCCACTAGGCATGATGGAATGTAAGTGCATACACGCCACCTGGTGTTAACGCGAGTACATCGATCAAATCAAAATGGTCAGCCATTGCTGTTCTCTCTAGCCGAAAGCTATAAGGCTGCGTGTCCACCAGAGATGTGAGGGGATGCGTAGCGAGGGATGTGTTTGTTAAGAACCAATAGAATCAATTCAGTTACCTATATACCCTCTCAAAGCGCCTTATAGAGGCTTCTGGTGACCAGAGGGCTGGCCAATATTTTGCCCAGCGGATCAGCATTGCCATCTAGCGAGGCAATGCGGTCAGCTTTCTGGGCACCCTATCGAGCGACTACGACTAAGGCCAAATTTTTTATAAGTTTTAAATTTTTATATTTTACATACTATTTATTTTGTCATTCAATTACAAATATTTACATAATTACATAACGTAACTATTAGTCAAACCCGTTCCTTATCGCTTCCGGTGCAAAAGTGCCCATAATGCTCACGGCATTACCCCGCTGGATGGCTATGGACAGCCTCTGCACCAGAAACGATTCGGAGCTCGGATCCTCTCCCTTTTGCCTAAGTCGACGGCCTAAGTCACGCACAAATTGTTTACATACTTGCATCTTTACATACCTACTTGTTTTTGTTGTCAATGAAATCACACTCTACCTACTCTTGCTCAGCGAAGCTCTAGTGGAAAATATTCTGGTTCTTAAGGGCGGCGCGTAAACTCGTTTACGATTTTAGTTACATTGCAGACCATTGAGGTTACATCAATTCAGCCGACAGATCAAATGACGTAATGTAATGTAATGAGAGTTCTCGCACCGTCTAAATGAGCCCTAACAAACGCATCCTTCGCTACGCAGTACGCACCCTCGCACATCTCCATGACTCAATCATTTTATCATGGAAATTGACAGTGACAGCATCCGCGTTCAACGACTCCGACGCAGCAGTAAAGGGGGCATTCGGATAGCAAATGCATTATGTACTGCTGCTTGCATTGACAGTGACAGTGATTTCCATGATAAAATGAGTGTCAGATTGAACGTTTGAATCGCGGTAATAATACGGCTGCGTACGTCACTCATTTTATTAAGGAAATTGACTTGACGCTGGCTTCAACGCCATGGCAGTAGTGAAGCTGATAAAATGAGTGACGTATTTTAAAAAGACCAAAGCCTTACGATAAATAACTTTGTCTAAAGTTACAATAGCGTAAAACGTGCATGGAAAGTTCGTATTGTATTGAGAAACTTCGACAAAAAAAGAATTAGCCGTTGAAAAGAAAATTTACAACAATTAATTTATTGTTGAAAGTACTCAGAAAGGACGTTTGCAAACAAAGTTCCAGTTTTTAAGGTGTAGTAGGTTCAATCAATCGATCAAAATAAATGTTTCATAATATGCAAGTTCCGTGAAACTCAATGATATAAGCCGGGGTACTTATTTCATATTGCAAATGGATTTGAACTAGCGCGAATGAGGCTGAGCGTAATTCCCATTAATACGTAAAGTACCTACGGATTTCCCTAACAAATCCTAATGCATCTGGCTTTTGATAGTCAATAATTTCAGAACTCGCTCTGCCTTTTCTATTGCATGTACAACGGGTAGTGCTCCGAGTAATTGTTCGGATTAATCCCTGCCGCTTCTTTCCGCCATCTCTCTACGCGACAACATCTTCATCTCTACTTAGATGGTTGGCAGTCCTCGCCTGTGAGTTTTTCTAGAAACTGTGGAACCTCGAACCGTTAAACTGTGGAATAAACTGTCGCCTGCGGTATTTCCGCGCGGACAGGTTTGAAGGCAAACCTTTGCTTTACTCTCATTTTCAATGCCAGCAACCCTTTTCGTGTTCCCCACATTAGCGTCTTTCGAGCGTCGGCGTCTAGTCAGCGCTACGGAAAATGGCGTTGCTGCGCAGTTGCGTCAACTTTGCTTTGAGCAGCAGCCATAGAGTTGACTAGACGCCGACGCTCGAGAGTCGTTAGTGTGGGGTGGCCCTTACGGGTGTCCATAGCGACGGTAATCGCTTACCATCAGGCTATTCGTCTGCTCATATGCCTCTCCTGTCATTAAAAAACCCTTTCGTTAAACTACAGGTCGATTGGATGATAAAAGTCAATTATCGGCAATTCTGTCTCGTCAATATTGACATCGGCATATTGATTCAAGCGATGGGCTCGCCTGCAGCGACGTGTATTTGTATTTTGTACTTTGTAGTATTAATGTCACTTAGGTAACGAATACCTTCAAAAGTCCTTCCATATCATTTTCATGTCACAATGTATGTTTGTATTGGCTTCCTAATTAAAGGTCGACACACGGTCGACCGACGACCGGGTCAAAATCGCAGACATTGTGTACAGTATAAGGTATCAAACGTGGCTTTCCAATCAGCACGCAACCTTCGTCGAACTCTCATTAGACCAATTACAGGTGATGCACAGCCGAAACAGGGTTTGCCTGCCTCGTGAATATAACACCTTGCTTACGTTACGTTCGCCTACTTATTAGACTCGGTCAGAAACTCGGTCGGTTTATTTCGTGATATTCCAATGGGAATCGATTCATATTATCAATGTAGAATGCTGGAATATGCTTTCGAATCTCTAGTTAATAAAATGATGCAAGTTATAATATAAATACTATCGATAACGTAACACAAGCTTCTATATTCCTGCCGGCCTAGCCAAGGTGACAATCGCTATCGCTAAAACAACGAAACATTGTGTGTCTCCCTATCACTCTTCCATATTAGTGCAACAGTGACAGTTGCGTTTCAATCGCTACGAAGCGTAAGCGATTGGCATGTTGGCTACGCGTCTTGGTCATCTTTAAATGTTATGCTAACTTTGCAACAGACAGAGTGTAGAAAACGACCACTATATATACTCCGTATTCCTATGAAATTATGACGTCGATAGTGATGCATCCAGTCTTTGTCGCCAAGAGCAATGTTAGCTTCGGACTCTGTTTTCAAAACCTGCCTGTATTTTCATTTTCAATCTGGTACTGAGTACGGTTTCAATCCAATACTGAGCACGGGGAAACTAGTTTAAGGGATTGCGAGCTGATCCGTTGTTCACGTGACTGTTTCGGCCGAAAATTCGACTCAAACAATCGAATGCCACGGGTACACTAATGAGCTTCTGCAAATGCACCTTAATGAGACAGCCGCGTTCAGCTTTCGTGTTACGTGGCGCAGTATCTTTACTACGGATCGGGGCCTTAAATGTGACAGTTCAGTTCAGTTTCTTTAAATAAATGGCTTTTGTCTGGTGGGACTATTCAGCTTTAAACTCTCGCGTTTTGTACACATATTTCGGTACACAAACGGGTCTACCGCGAATTAATTTCATTGTTTTTACCTTAAATTCCGATGTTTTAGATGAGTTGCACCAACAACCAGTTGAATTACGAGGGGCGTTCAAAATATTCTCGGTATTGATATCTTACAACCTCTTCTAAAATTTCTTTCGTTACTGGCCGCTAAGGTTTATTCATTGACATTAAAAAAAAGTATAATTCGAACCGAGATGTTCTTTTGTTTTTCTGCAATTGCTGAACAAACATGAACATCATGTGGGAATTGACAATGTTAACTAAATTAGAACATCGATGCGTGATAAAATTCTTGACAAAACAGGGTAAAAATCAAAAAACCATAAAAGAGGAAATGGATTGTGTTTACCGTGAGTCTGCTCCTTCTTTATCTACCATTCAAAAGTGGTCAAGCGAGTTTAAACGTGGAAGGGAGAGTGTTGAAGACGACCCTAGACCTGGCCGGCCTGTAGTAGCTACTTCACAAGAAAATATTGATAAAGTGGAAAAACTTATATTGGAAGATGGTCGAGTGAAGGTAAAATCTATAGCACAAGTAACCAATCTCTCTATTGGTACCGTACATGATATTATCCATGACCATCTTAATATGTCAAAAGTAAGTGCAAGATGGGTTCCGCGAATGCTGACTCGGCTTCAAAAAGACATGCGTGTAGCTTGTTGTTCCGATTTTATTGACCTGTGCGGTGAAAATCCTGATGAGGTGCTGCAAAGAATAGTTACTGGAGATGAAACCTGGGTTCATCATTATGACCCAGAGAGTAAACAAGAGTCCATGCAGTGGCACATTAAGGGTTCAGCTCATCCCAAGAAGTTCAAGGTCATCCCTTCAGCTGGCAAGGTCATGGCCACGATATTTTGGGATTGTGAAGGAGTATTACTGATCGATTATAAAGAAAAAGGTGTAAATATCACAGGACAGTACTACGCTAACATTCTACGTCAATTAAAGGATGCAATCAAAGAAAAGAGGCGAGGAAAGTTAACCAAAGGTGTTATGCTTCTGCATGACAACGCCCCCGTCCATACTGCTCATATTGCCAAGGCAGCTATTGTTGAATGTGGGTTTGAAACTGTTACTCACCCACCGTATAGTCCGTACTTAGCCCCCAGCGACTTCTTTTTGTTCCCCAATCTTAAAAAGGATCTGCGTGGAAATAAATTTTCCGATGATGAAGCATTGAAGGCGGCAGTGGAGGAGCATTTTTACACCAAAGATAAAAAATATTTTTATGCAGGATTAAAAAAAATAATTGATCGATCTTTTAAGTGTATGAACATAGGGGGGGAGTATATTGAAAAATAAAAATATCAAACTTTTCGTACTTGTTTGTTTTCATTCTCATACCGAGAATATTTTGAACACCCCTCGTATATCGTTGTTGTAAGGTAATGAAGTTATATCGCGGTAGACCCGTTTGTGTAATTAAATACTATTCAGCCAGTTTTAAGGTAGCGAGAGATAAATTAAACGATACTTATAAGGGCGCGTGTACACGGTGCCGCCTCCGCACCTTCGCGCTATGTACACGACACGCGTAAAACCCGCGGCGGCGGCGCGGCGGTGGCGCGGCGGTGGGCTATACGTGTCTCGTGTACATAGCGCGAAGGTGCGGCGGCGGCGCGGAGGCGGCACCGTGTACACGAGCCCGTGCGGCGGCGGCGCGGATGCGGCACCGTGTACACGCTCCCTAATAGTTAGTTAGTTCAAGACCAGTGTACGGTTCTGAGCTCTTGTAAGGCGATAGCTGTACTTTACAAGGAGCCAAGTGGGCGTGGCGTTGACTCCAGGTCCAGAATGGTGGTTAAACGCGTTTCAACATTAATTCTTGATCATCGTACACTTTCACATTAGTAGTTACCGTAAAATGGGGTGAGCAGGGTTCGCGGGGAGAGTTGGGTTTTGAATGAGGAGAGAAGGGATGAAAGGGGGGTGAGATGGAATTTTAAGGCTACTGCTACAAAAATAATTTATTCCAATTTAAAATGGAGCTATAGTAATACTCATAATAAAAAAAGTCGATCCAACAATCATCCAAAACCTTTGTATGAAATTCCATCTCACCCCAATTACGAGGGACTACGGGGTGAGGTGGGATTTCCTGTTTATCGTCAAAGTTCTGAAATGGAACTACCCAAAATAAAATAAAAACTAAAATACAAACGTCCGGAACAATTATTATATACACCATTCAGTTTGCATGTGTAAAAATAAAATGTTATCAAGGTTTGAATGTCAGTTTTGCCCCTACTCACCCCATTTTACGGTACATGTATAAAATATAACCAAACAAATACAAACTTTCCTTTCAGATCAAGCTTTCCGTATGAATAGAACCTTAGGGGGAACTCTTCCTATTCACTAAACTACCCAAAAACGCCGACAAAACGTGCATGTACTAATGAACTGTCAATCAGTCCGTTTGTCCGTCAGTCCGGCCGATACAAATTAGTGATAACGGTGCGTCCGGTCGGATACGGCACTCTAGGGTTGCCAGTACTAATAAAATACTAAATAATTTACTGTGTGGAAACATTGTTAACAACTAGTGGCTATGTGAGCTGCATACCTCGCAAGCATAGTTTAAAACTCAATCAGTTTATTATAGTATATATCGAGCAAAAAAATATATTAAATCATCGAACTATATCAAAAAAAAACATCGAACTTGATTAAAAGAATCGGTTGAGAATTGCGAATTGAGAAAACATCCGAACATCGGAAAACATGTTTGCCCAAGCTGCTAACGCTCAGTCAATTTTTCACTAATACTCTGATACAAAGCTGAGAGTCCCTTATAAGTTACGTATGATTCACAAAAAAAGCGAGACGCATGCGATTGAAAAATGTATGAGAGGGAACGGAGAAAAAAATTGACGGTAAATGTTTCTGTTATTTAAAATGGAAAATACAACAACACACCAATTAAATTCAGCTTATACCTATACGCCGCTGCTGGGTACAAGATTTAGTCTCCTATAATTCATGATAGGGATGTATAGTAGGACGGAAGAATGGAAAATAATTAAATCAACAAAGAAAATCGGGTTGTTTCGACTACCGAAAATTTAAGTCACAACACTAATATAAGGACATTTGTAAAATATTTTCTCACAATTTTTATTTTTAATCTACGCCGCGCCAACCCTAATCATTAATGATCCCGTATATACGCATGTTCGTATGTCAATGCTACCAGGGAAATAATTAATGTTGCTACCCAACTGTGGAAAGGTGAACTATGCGTTAAAGACCACACACGAAACTATTGACGTGAACTAATGGTTTTGATCCTGAAAAATAAATATGAAGTTTTGTACGATTAATCCTTTGAAAGCTCAGCGCTTCGAAAAATAAAAGGAATAAGCTCCATGGATTTATTCAGTGCCATATGATATATTGATCGAAAAAGTATTGAAAACATACTGGTTATAAGCGCTTGTTTTTTGAAGCGACAAATTAGACAACGCGACAAGAAAAAGCGACAGCGACAATGATATTTTTCACTGTAAAGGTGGCAGTCCATTTCCAACCGCAGCTGCACTACTGTTCATTATACTTACTATGGAAATTGACAGTAACAGCGACGCGTTCAGTACCAGTAGTGCAGCTGCGGTCAGAAATGGAATGTTGCCAGGTTTCATTACTGCCGCGATTATGACGTTCATTCCGTCACTCATTTTATCAAGGAAATTGACAGATACAGCGGCGGCAACAACGACGCCGCAACAGTAATGCAGCTACAGTTGCTATGCGAACGTCACAACACTAAAAGGCTAGTAAACAGAACCCCTATTGTACATTTCATTTGATAGCGTCACGTGCGTTCGCGTTTGCGTTATGTCTATTTTTGTATGGGCTTTTGAACAGCGCGCCAAGCAGAACGTTTTGGAAACTCAAAATCCTATACAAAATGACACTTAACGCAAACGCGAACGCTCGTCACGCTATCGAATAAAATTTACACTAGGGGTTCCGAGCAACGATTCTAAAAGTTTCCGTTTTATTTTTTCCATTTAAACGGCTGCTATAGGTACCATTGATCACTCGGCCTTGCAAAACTTTTAAACAAATACACCTGATTCGTACTATTTCTGTTTTGTTTCTGTATCAATTTGCGAAGCAAACAGCGCTGATTGACTTGGAACTGATTTGCAAGGGTCGTTTTAACGAAGCATGATATTATTGTCTCTTTGTGACATGGCGATAACCGATTTGTAACACTCTCTGTCTGTCTATAGCCTCTTCACGCTTAAAACGGCTGGACTCAAACTATCTCCATATCAAATTTCAACCCCGGGGAAAGGACCAACGATTATTTTTATCAACCATCATCATTATTCCAAGTGAAGACGTGGGCAGAAGCTAGCACCTAATAGAAATTCTGCTTCTTCTTCCTCGTTTCTTCATAACTGAGGGTTGCGACTGCATGAGGTATTTTTTGTGCAAATCTCACCAATTCTGCATGATTTTACTCCGTATGAAAACTAGAATGCTCATTCAAAATTGATATTTATAAACTAGATCGTTTTTATAATATTTAAAACTTTTGCGTTTTGAACACATATTAACTCACATAGTAGTGTGTGTAGTAGTGTGTAAATAGTGGGTGGTTTAGCCGCGACCACGACCAGTGAAACCTGTGTCGAAGCGTCGGTAAATATAGGTAATTAAATAAATTCGCTATATACCCGTCTATAAATGTGAGCTAATATTAAATAATTATGTAGTATATTTTTGTGGAAGGAAAAAGGAAAGTGAATACCTAGCAGAAACACAGTGGGTGTACCCAACTACTGTAACCAACTCGATAGGCTTGTTTACCTACTATTTACTTATTATATTATTATTCAGAGCCCACTGTGTCCCACTGCTGGGCAAAGGCTTCCCCCCTCTTCCTCCACTCGTCTCTATTTAGTGCAATATCTGGCCAGCCTCTCAAGAAGGAGTCCAAGTTATCCCGCCATCGCCGACGAGGCCTGCCGGCTCCCCGGTTAGACTCGTGGGGCTCCTTTAGGACTATTTACTTAGGTACTTAGGTACCTGATATATATATATTACGAGCACGGTTGATATAAACGGAGGTATTTTGTTTACTTAGGTACCTGAGCCCGTACACACTACTGACACTGGCAGTACTGGTACTGACAGTGTTAAAACTGACATTTACGCTATCGAGAACGTAATTTACTTTCTATAAGTAGTTACATCTCGTTTGCACTAATATGCGAGTACGAAGCGAGATGTATAGAAAGTAAATACGTTCTCGACGGCGTTTATGTCAGTGACAAACTGATGGTAGCCGTACTGGATATACATATAGGTATGAATTTTAGATCCAAAAGAAACCCTAGATTCTGATATTAGACGTTTTTCTTGAATAGCTGAGAGGTAAAAGCAACAAATATTTGTTATTTATAGCCGATGCGGCCGATGCGGCCGACACGTTGTTGGATTTGTAAACTTTGACCAATGTATTATTTTTATCTAGAATTGTAAATAACTATCTTATTTCAATTGTACCTGTGTGACCTGTAAAATACTTTTTACCAATAAAGAAACTAAACTAAACTAAACGTCATTTCCTACGAAGGCTGATCGGTGATCACATGGTGCTTTCAATAGAAAACGAAGCGCCGGAAGCTCCGGCCCTGCCCCAGCCCGGTCTAGCGTGAGTCATCCTTTATATATAGGGTTGTTTCTGTAGATATATTTAGATCTGTTTCTGTAAGATTGTATTTTTGAAATTAATGTAGTAACTTATACGAGTACGTACGCTAGTGAAAATGTCAGTCCTTTGCACTTACATACCTGTAAAAAGAAAAACATAATATTAGCCATAATTGTTTAGTTTCAAGTAAAGTATATAAATTAAGAGTCACAGGCGCCACCATACAATCAATGTAAGGTTTTTGTTTTCAAACAACATTCTGAAATAATTTGACATGAACATTCAAGTAACCAACTAACCATACATCTAGATATGTCTGGTATCACAGACAAGACATCCTCTAGACTGAGCATAGTAACGCTACCCCCTCTGCCACTTATACGGTAGTTTTACTCCATCTTCGAGTCAATCCCGTGCCGTGATTGGTCCGTGTCTTTGAACGGACCAATCACGGCACGGGATTCGCTCACCTCGTCCCCCCGCACCCCCGTATTTTTGCCAGCATCGGTTTCATGAAATAATTGCTCTAAGCTCAGTCTAGAGGATTCCTAGTCTATGGTCTTGTACTAGTTTTCTTTGTTAAAAATTCACTGTAAGTACTTTATAACGCGTTCGTCATATCCCGGTGGATATGAACCAAAAAAAAAAAAAAAAAACAAAAACAATACAAAAGGTAATCACGGTTCATATCCCGGTCGTTATAAGTCTAGTGAAACTAACCGTGTATCATTCAAAACTGTTACTGTTTTTGTTAAAAATTGTTACCTAAAGGTACAAAGAAAACAGAGCCATTCCAATTTTCTATGTCTAGTACCAGAGTCTCAGATTATATTGAGATTGAGAATATACCGGTAACAATTTGCAACAAACAAATTTAATCATCCTAAGTACCTAAAAGAAGCGTCTGGTTGACGTAACTGGTGACCGGAGAGCTGGCGGCTACCTCGCAAAACGTATCAGCATTGCGATACAGCGAGGAAATGTCGCCAGCGTCCTTGGTACAATGCCTCAAGGGCCTATTTTAAATTTAAGCTAGTTTTTAATTTCTTTTAGTAATACCACTGTATATATCTTGTTTGTAAATAAATGATTCTAAAAAAAATACAGATTATAATATCATCCTAAAAAGCATTTTAATTTTAATAAAAATCTCATTATATCTCCAGCTCGATCCAAACCAATAAAACGTTGTTAAACTTCCAATTCGCTCAAGTGACAATCCCCATATTTCACGTGACATACGTGTCCCAAATCATGCCAATCCTGTATTAAAAGTGTATTTCACGTACATACGTATATTACTTACGTAAGCCTTCGTAGGCCCGATTTCCCATTCAAAGATCGAAGGTTAAACGAAGCGTTTTGGTAGCTTCCTCGTCCCGGTTTGGTTGGGGCCAGAGAATCAGCGATCGGTTCAGTATATATTATCTTACTTATAAGGTTAGATGGGGTAAGAAAAACAATGGGGAAAGTGAAACACTTGTCGTGTTGTGTGTGTGTGAAAATCCTCATACTGTTTCTCCAAGTTTGTTTTGTTTCTGTTTCTCAAGAGCCCCGAAAAAAAGCTGCATTTCTCTTACAGCACATGACCTTATTCTGACATTAAGCTTTCCAGACTTATTTAAAAAAGTCAATCAAACTAAAGACATAGTCCAGTCACTCTCTTATTTGTCAACCTCACGAGCATAGTAGCTTAAAACTTAATAAATGTGTGGCTAGTTGCTACGCCATTTTGAAAAGCTTCCAACAACTGAATCGTAAAAAAACCTATTTAATCATCGAACCTGCCTACAACATTTCAGAATAATCGGTTGAGATTTGTGTCCTTCAGAGGAGAACATCCGGACATATAGATACGAAAGAATTTTTGCCCAAGCTGAAATGGAGAACTTTGCTGGTCAATAAAATAATATTGAAAAACGCCCGCTTCCCAGCCCCAACATAATTCCCGTTGAAGAAAATTTTGTCCCATAATTCTATGGAGCGCGCTGTAATCTCCCCGCGGTGAATCTTAACTCAGCCTGATTGGATCGGGCGTTATCGCCAAATTCCATTTTGATAACAATACCTACCGGGTTTTTGTGGATACGAAGGGTTGATTACAGGCCAGGGTGTAGTTAGATGCGTTATCTATTTGAATTTTGATTTATGTACGTCCCTACCGATTGTAAATTTCACTCACGTGAATAGGAACGGTTTCTTAGAATAGGATATAGTGGTAGGTCCATCTATTCATTGTGATAAGAAAAAAACCCTAATTGTATTTATTAAAATATTTTGATTTGTGTTATTTTGAGGTAGATCACCATTTCTTCCGAAACCCAAACCATTCCATAAGATGTCTTTAATTGGCGCAAACAATAAAAGATAAGATAAGATCAAAGATAGATTATTCAAGTAGGCATAATTACAATGCGCTTATGAACGTCAAATAAAGCTAGCTAGACCGGCTCCAACCCTACACCTCTGCCCCGAGAAGATTTCAATCCCCCCTCAATTGGAGGAGGGTATCCCAATATGGGACCGGCAACAAACTCGGTGGGACACGTCTTTTCAAAAAAAAATTACATCTTATAATTAACATGCATTACGAGAAAATAAGTAAATAAAATACAATTTAAATTACTATAGAATTCATGCAATTATACACATAAGGTGTAATAGAAATTTAGAAAATTAGAATTAAGGTGTAATAAAATATATTACGTATAAATCGAAATATATTGACACTCAAAATTAATTCATTTTATCAAAAATGATCATAATCATAATCATAATCATAATATTTATTGATAATATAAATTACATGTCACATTTTATACAGTGTATAAAGATTATATTTAAGTATTAATTTTCACTACATAATGTAGGTTGTATTTAATATAGTACATCTACCTAAGTTCCTAAATTTTAGGTCAGAAAAATGTGTCAGAGCTGCAAAATAATGGCTTCCAGTACAAAATTAGATGAAACGGTTGTTATTTTATGGAAGTAATACAAACGGTGTACCTGCCAAACACAAATTCTTAAGTAAATTGTATCAATTAGAGCAATATCAATAAATGTAGTATCAGATTTAATTCAAAAGTAATAAAATATATCTCACCATTAATTTGAAACGCATTAAGCAATCAGTACGGTCTTAAAACTGATAAATCGGACCCAATTTAAAGGGCGTTCCGGTTTATTTACGACACGTAAAACAATTACCCCTTTAATAAAAAACAACGGGTTGCACTCCGGGAGTGCCGGCAGAAGTGAAAACTCAATCACTATATCAAAATGTCTGCAGCACTATGTACAATTGAGGTTAACGCCATCTAGCGTTATTTCGTCGCATTACTTGAAACCCCTAAGCACATCACTGTTAGTACTCGAGTTATATTAATACCAGTCCAGTTAGAGCGAAACACGCTAGATGGCATATAAATCAATAATGAAAAACTCAATGACATTGTGAGTTTAACATTTTTTCCCCATTACAAAAAGTGCACAGCGCCGCTAAAGAAGTTTTCACTTCAAAAACTTAGCAGCCTCTTACAAAACTCTGTTAAATGTTGTCTCTTTCATTATCAAGGGCTTGTTAAACATAATTTATAAAAATGTACATGTCCAGTAGGTACTTAATATAACAGTGTACCTAAATTGGCACAGTTTATAATAGAACATTAAATTTAAGGTTTATCTTAACAAGCAATCAGTTTCATGTATAAGAGGATTTCACCTACACTTTCAAACAAGAATTTATAATGCACTTTTGATCCTTCCAAAAGCTCAAACTAACCGGTTACAAGCTGCATTCAGAACTAGCAAATACAATTCCAAGGCAGTGCTGTCGGCTGCATTACTGCAGCAGTAATGCTGGTATAGTCTGAATTCGAACGGTACCTAAAAGGTGACACTCTGATGGCAACTGATGTCCAAATGTGCCTGCTGAACTGTTGCGACATTACTGCGGCGGAATTGATGTTGCCGCTGTATCTGTCAATGTTTTTGGTGAAATGACTGCCGCTATACTGTTGCATTATGACGTTCAATCCGTCCCTCATTTTATTAAGGAAATTGACAGACGCAACAGTGGCATCAAAGCTGCCGCAGTAATGTCGCAACAGTAAAAGTGACCTTCGGATGTCAACAGTAGCTGTATTAATTAAGGGTAACATTCCATTTCTGACCGCAGCTCCACTACTGGTATTGAACGCGTCAGTGTTACTGTCAATTTTCATAGTAAAATGAACAGTAGTGCAGCTGTCGTTGGAAATGGACTGTCACCTTAATATTGTGGCGTCGTTTTTGCCGGTGCTGTATTTGTCAATTTTCTTGATAAAATGAGTGACGTTTTTGTTTATCTAGGAAATTGACAGATACAGAGGCTGCAACAGTAACGCAACTGCAGTTGACATCCGAATGTCACATTTAACCGTAACGCTGCTGCAGTCGCCATTCGATTTTAACCATAAGCAAGAACGACACGCAACCATTCCAATCTAATCTCAATATATCCTGTAGCGCATTTCCGAATAGACACAACTCTAATGGCGCTTTGCATGTCTAATCACAACTAATATAACGTAATAAATAGATTGGTTTCATCTAATCATCCCATAAAAACAATAAGAATTCCAATAACCGGAATCTTTCTCTAAAGCAATCAAGGTTTTTTGTCGACTTTCTTATATGAAAAGATGGTAATATATTGTTTTAAACGCATTCCTTTGTCTTGATAAGTTTCCGTTAGGTTGAGTTAGGTTAGTTGAATAATTTTAGTTTTTAGGTGCATTTAATTACTTTTATTTATAAGAAGCTATGCATATTTGTAAGTTAATGAACTCACAAACCACCCAATCAGCAAAAAAGTCTCAGATTGCGCACTTTATAAGAGTAGTGAGTTTATAACGCACTTAGTTTTGTTTTGAACATATCATCGCTCTTATATACGGACTTTAGTAAGGTCAATCTTATTACCTAGCCTTATATATGTATATAAGAGCATTTTATATTACTATTATAAGGCTCTTGCTCTTACAATAACATTTACGAATTCTCATTGGACTTGAGAGTACCTACCTGGTCTTATATTATATCCCCATTCTCAAAGTTAATTTGATCTTATATTAGACTTTGTAAATGCTATTATAAGAATGTATTATGTGTTATATTAGATATTCAATAGGTAAAGATATAAAGGATCTAGGAAATTATTTTCTTTACTCCAGTCTCCATTTTCAAGCGCTAAAAGTATGTGATCGCGCAAATTACTTACTAAAAATACGTGAGTATAACCGTAAAATTTGCTTAATGTGACACACGACACTTTAAATTCGTCTGAAACAAGCATCCTTTAAATAACCGTAGGTACCTATCGCAATAACCAAAATGCATCATGAGATGAGAATCATGATTCCATTGATACGCGATGCTTAACAACACTTAAATCATCAAAACGACACAATCGTGCTGACGCTACTCTTATCTACCGTCAGCACATCAATAAACGTCAATAAACAAAACATTCGTGTGAATCATGTTCATGAATCATGCAATACTATTTTCATTCACAACACAAATGCAGTTATTGATATTTTATATACATAATAATGGAAAATAAAATAACTTAAAAAAACATACGATCTAAACTAACTAAAGATATCTGAGGTGGGGGGTCGAGGCGGAGACGTAGTCAGTGAAACAACCAGTCAGTTCGACGTTACGTTTTAATACTAATCCTAAACTAACACACTACAGCACGCCACACCACACCACCGGGGTTGGCAAAAAAAAAGAAAAATAATACACATTTTTTTTTTTTAACATAAACAATGTCATAAACACAATTGTAATATGCCACACAATATAGATGTTTCAATCACTAATTTGTTGTTTTTTATTTTAACAAGTATTACTTAAGAACACTTACAATGTGTAAGGCATTTTAATAGTTTTACATAATAAAAATATAGGTATGACAGTTAAAACACGTTAAGTGTCCGAAACGAACAACTTAGTTCTATTAATATGGACAGTATCCTCTTTTCCGTTGACAGAAATTACAACATTAGGGTTTTCTAATCTAATCACTTTGTATGGTCCTTTGTATAACGTATCGAGTTTGTTACCGGTTTCACTTTTCACTAAGACGAGATCGTCCTTTTTATAACTCACTGTGTTCACTTTTGTATCGTAAGTACACTTTCTAAGTTGTTTACACTTTATTAAGTTTTCACGCGCGTCTTTGTGTGCCGTTTGTAATCGATACCTTAATTCTAAACTATAATCACTAGGGTTATACAATGGTTCAATTGTACTTCGTACTCTACAAGGTAATTCACATGATCTACCAAAAACAAGTTCAAACGGGGTGTACTTTGTTACTGTATGTACTGAGTTATTATATGTGAAACACCAATATGGAAGCCAATAACTCCACGTTTCTGGATATTTATTACACTGTATTCTTAGATAAGAACCTAAATTTTTGTGACTATTTTCGAGGGAACCTATTGTTTCATGGTGATATGCTGTTGATTGGAGTTTATCTATTTTTAACAGTTTACATACCTCACTCATTGTAGAGGAAATGAACTCGGTGCCCCTGTCCGTAACTATCGCTTTGGGTGGTCCATATCTTAATATAAAATTATTAACTAAACTACGTGCTACACTTACCGTATCTTTACTTCTAAGTGGGTAAGCTTCTACAAATTTGCTCAGCTCGCACTGAATAGTAAGTATATACTTATAATTTTCGTCGTCTTGATCGATCGGTCCCATTAAATCTAGAAATACCTTATCAAATGCCGACGAGGCTGTAGTCGTCACTACCATCGGCTCTACTGTATGTCGAGAGTGTTTGTGCTTTTGACAAGACTCACACCTTCGCACGAATTCCCTGACATCATTTTCTATTGATGGCCAGTAGAATCGTCTCTTAATATTGTTAATCATTTTACGTACCCCCGCGTGGCCACTTGTGGGCAGTAAATGATAGTCACTGATTATGAATTTTTTTTTGTCATCATCGTATATTCTTTTTACTCCTCTTAATACACATACGTGTGGGCCGGACCACTGTTTACGATTATTTATCTCTTGTATTATCCGTTTGATAAAAAGCTCGTTTTCATCATTTTTAATAATACATATCTGTTTGACGTCAATTTCTTTACAGTAATCACTCAATTTAGTTACAAATACGACTCGCGTAAAGTGTAATCTAAAATCGAGATTTACATATATTATTTTTTTATTTTTATCATAACTGAAACATTCATTCTTTTTTATTATTAATTGTCCTTTCTTTTCTAACTTGTTTACTTCCTCGCCTTTTACTAACATCATTTCTACTGCATTTTCTGGTATTCTAAAATCTCTACAACACGCGGTTGATCAGGCCGCTTGTTTGTGTCGATCGGCACAGTCGTCGATAGGTCTTGGTTTCTTAATGTTAATTGAAAGATTTCTAAGTCAATATGAGCTTTATTTATCTTTAAAAAGTCGAACCCGATAATTCCGTCTGATTTTACAGGTAAATTGTCAAAAATATGAAATTTATGTTCGATTGAATAACCATTCGGAGTAAGTAACGAAATGTACGTATATGCGCGGGAATGTAAAGTACCGCCTAAACCGCGTACCGGTATGTCCTGTTTGTATACAATAGCATGTTCCGATAACGCTTTGGATTTAATAGCTGATAACGAAGCTCCAGTGTCGACTAACCATGAACACTCTTTATGTGTTGTGTTTAAAAATACATATCCGATATTATCGTCAAAGGTTAATACATGTTCTTTAGGCACGAAAAAACTCACTGGTATTCGGCTGTGTAAGTTCGTTGTTTACATGAGTCGTAGTAAGTACTTGTCCCCTACCACGAGGAACTCGACCGCGATTCGAACGCGATCTTACATAGCTGCCGCGAGACTGGTATCTGTTATACGTAGGTATGTTATAGTTACCTCTACTTTGGTGATAACCTCGGGTCGATGCATTGTAATTACCTCTATACTGTCCTCGAGTTGGTGTAATAGGGTGACCTCTATAAGGTCTGTACCCGCGATACCCGTAGCCGTAGTGGCTCCTGTTGGACGACTTACCTCTGAAATTTAGTATGGTCTCTGGCTGCGCGGACTCCTCGTCCTGCGCAGCACGTACCGCGTCCTTAAAGTCCGTGTAGTCTCGAGCCGCTATAATGGTACTGAGACGTCTATTCCGTAATCCGTCGGCAAACTTTTTTATTGCTAGTTGCTCGTTTATTGGCTTAAGTACCTCACAAGCCTTTTCGTTCGTGTTGGCTTGTGAGATAGTTAAGTTAACGAAGATATCTTCTATTTCGTTAGCGTATTGCGAAATAGACCTCTCACCCTGTGAAACACTGTTTAGTTTAATGAGCAAAGCGTTAGCTGATTTTTTGGCCAGCAAGTACTTTTTCATATCCGCAATTAAATTTTCGCAAGTGTCATACTCAGATTTAAGTTTTAATTTTGCAGACTTTGTTAACCTTGTGGCTAGAACAAATTTTATTAGTAGTTGTTTGCAACTACTTTCCTTGAGGCATCCCTCATACATACTGACTGCATCAATTAAATTATTTGTTACATCTTCAGAACCATCCATTACAGGCAACAAAGTCGCCGCCGTTTTTAATTCGAACTTGTCCATGGTAGTGGTTATCGTACAGCTATTCTTAGAACAAGCAGGTTGCGTTATGTTACACTGATATGACAAAATCTTTTTATAAACGGACTCTATGTTATCTATTAAGTTTTCTAGTGTATATTCAGCATATTCTATCGCAAAATCACTCTTATTTAAGTTAACAAGAATCAGATTATATTTTTCATACAGACTAGTGGCATTTTTTATTTTGTTACTCACATTTAATGGATACAATTGCCTTTTCTGACCTAGTTTTCTTAATGCGACTTGAATATCCTTTAAACTTTGAAATACAACATCAAGTTCTTCCATAAAAATAAAGATAAGAGTTTACTATTAGTTTCGCGGCGATGAAGACAATAAAAAAAAAAACTTACATAACTATAGGGACCGCATAGTTACGCGCACACATTTATGTCGCCGGTATCGGTACCTCCTGGTCCTGGACGTCGCCGCTGGAACGATCACCGCGCCCCGACATCCTTAAGCGAAGTCTCCGGAATGCGTTGTCCCGTAGTTCATGTCTCACCAGCTTTCTATGACAATTGTTATATTGTCTGTAGACGATATATAATACGCCAGCTCCACACAGGGCCAGCACCACCGACAGCAAGATATTGTTCACGCTTGTGTGAGCCCTTATTTCGGCTCCGGCATCGTTTAAGTTGCCGTGCTGGTTCACGATGACCTCCTTATTGTCACACACGCACTTAGAGCATTCTTTGCCCATTTTTATTAAAGTTTTCTCTGAGTGAACGGAACACTGCATACACCACAAGCGCACGAGTCGCGAGTCGCGATTGCGTCATTATTCTCGAGTATTCAAAAAGTCCTTCGTTAGCGAAACGCGCTGGCTAGGGTCGCCATCTGAGGTGGGGGGTCGAGGCGGAGACGTAGTCAGTGAAACAACCAGTCAGTTCGACGTTACGTTTTAATACTAATCCTAAACTAACACACTACAGCACGCCACACCACAGATACAAGAAAACTTAAAAAATAAAACACAAATTTCACTTAGACTAAATTTAACTAGCCGATAAAATCGCTCCGCGATCCCCCCGATGCAAAAGTGCCCATCACGCTCGCTGCGTTGCCATGTTGAACCGCGATGGATAACCTTTGCATCAGGAAGAACCCAGAGCGAGGATCCAAACCCCTCTCCCGCATGCGTCTCCCCACCTCCCCCAAAAAGGACTTGGCCTCAACAAATGAATCTAGTATTTTAACTGGATCGGGCATGAGGGGTGGGGAGAAATGACCGATGTATCTTTCAGTAGGAGTAGCAGCGAAAGCGCTATTATTGTTTGTCCTTGTCACAGTCTCACATTTTTTTTATTCCCCACCGTAAATTAGTATGGATTATGGTGGGCAACAAATAAATTCGACCAATCATAGTGTCGCATTGCGTATGTTTTGTCCCTCACGGAGGCACGCGTATACCGCTTCTATAGGATCCTACCTTCTATGTTGTGAATGGTAGTCAAGAGTCATGTAGGGTTCTATTCGAAAATTTAATTTTGTCGAATCGCTTTCGACGGTTTTTTGTTACATTATGTCAATACGTTCTGTCGTTTGTAGACATCCATTTTTTATGGTGGTATGTTTTTTAGCCGAATTTAAATCGAGTACCTAAGGTAAATATAATGTCTTACATCTCAAAACTTTTTTGTAGTAGAAGAATTGCGTTGCGAGACTTGCATCTTTTTACATGTAGGTATAAGTTAGTCATATTTAGTTTAGTAATTAGTATGCACCCTCGAGCAGATAAGATGGGTCATACGAATATCCATACAGGGAGACCCGTTTTCATAGTGCTTGGATATATATTTGATATAGTACATAATAAATTAGCATAGTATAAACATGAAGGTATAAATCAGGTGTATTTAATTTGCCAACAAACTGTTTCGCAGTTCGGCGAAGTTTTGTAATAGTTGTTTTGCTTATTAGCAATAAATTAAAAAAAAAGTAAATATATTTATACGTATACGATAGTTCTTGGCCTATGACAATCTTTTCTACTATAATCGTGACTAAATTTAAATTCTCACGCCAAATCATTAAAAAATGTTTTTCTTAAAGCCAGGCCAAGGCAACATCAGTTTTTTAGCCATTTTCGTATAAGAAATCAATCACATCTACAAATTAAACACAAAACCCACGCTCGCTTTGTAGTTTCACCGACTGATAACAAGTTATTAATTTGTTTAGACGGAAACAGCGTTTATAACGCGTTGGCTGACAGGGTAATGACATGGTTACACGTCATTATCACATCATGACGTGTATACGCGTCCAAATGTGCCTATAATATTGATTATCGTTTATTTTTGATTTTGAGCTATTGACTTCTATAATGATGTCAGGACTGATTTGTGGTAGGTACCTACTTACATAAAATGTAGAGAAATGACCTTGAAAAGTATAAAATATGGTATCAATAAGTCCACCATATTGTTTTTCTTATGATGTTACATAACCTATATGTCATTCGGGATGACGTTAATATTCTAATGACACATCATACGTTTAAATCCATAGAATTAGAATATACAAGAACAACTGTCAATCTTCAAAAGTGCGACCAAAAATGAAATGCAAGTGTGTGCGTAAATTGTCTATGTGAGATCAAAAATAGTGATGTCATGCTACAACATATTAATAATCTGTCGGTGTTTAATTGCATTATCGACTACTTTTTCAAATGTGTTATTTTAAACGTTAAAATTCTACGACATTATGATGTATAAAATAACACCTGCACTGCGTGTGCTATCAAAATCGTTACAGCCTTATCTTAGTCTAAGTTTAAATTTACTGCTAAACATCTGCACCTTCAAAAAGATATAACAATCGTTATTATTTGAAGTCTGTTATAAAGGTTAATATCTTAATTATGTCTTGTGAAGAAATGATTACATAGCTATTAATATACCGACAAGTTATCGATACTGTCATCTGATCATTTTGTCAAGCCCTAGCGTAAAACAACGGTTTATGTTTTTACACAAAATATTTTAAATGATTGAGTAATATGATAAAATATTGGCACACAAAGGAAGAAAAACTTATAATCAACTGTATAAACCGGCTTCTTACACTTTTTATGGTCACGTTTTCTCATTTGTAGTCTGACTCTTTCGCACTCATGCGATGTTCATATACGTGATGGCTTCCCTTTCGCACACTTCAGCTGTCTGTCAAGCGCGAGCGCGAAAATGACAAGTCTGTGTTTAAATCGGTGAAGGCATTCAGCAGTTATGGTGGAATAAACTTGTTGTTGAAAATATTGTTGTTTTCAGGGTACATTGTTGGACCCTGAAAACAACAATACAATACATTCCTTTTTCCGTCGTGTAAAAAAGTGAATCCAAAATACGGCCATCTCCATCTCTTTCACTATTAAAGTAACCGAGCGTAAAATACTGCAATATATGGATGGTGTAACCGAATGACACAGTTAGCAGAATGGCTCCACTATGGTTGCCAGTATTACCTTCTAGGATTTATTGTACAGTCGACGTCAAAGAGAAATTTACAGCCAAAGTAACAAAAAAATGTTTACACGACCTAAATGCTATGACAATAAAGTCGTGTAAATAATTTTTTGTAACGTTAGTCGTAAAGATCTCTTTGACGTCGACTGTACATATGACGTGATCGAAGTATTTGCATAGAGAGGTTATAAGGAGCAAAGAAATAAGCACATTTCTATGCTGCAGGGAATGGCCAAGACGATAAAACGAAGCAGCATGAAACGAAGATTGAATACACTCAATTTCAATTTCGGCGACTTTTTCGCATAATCACTAATGGCTCCTCTACACGATGGGTCAGCGCCGGCCACTCCAAGAGACGCAGCCATGCGGTAGAATGAGACAGCAATATCACTTGCGCAGGGGACGCATTTATGCGTTAGAGGGAACGCATAAATGCGTCCCTTGGAGTGGCCGGCGCTGGCCCATCGTGTAGAGGAGCCATAAAACAGGCAGCAGGCTTCAAGGAACCCCGCCGGGTATGGTCTGCTCTTAACCGCCTAAGAACAGGAGTTGGCAACTGCGGCCACCACTGGTACAAATGGGGCTGGAGCTCCTCTCCTGCCTGTAACTGCGGGCACCCAGATCAGACCATCAACCACATCATTCTGGAATGCCCTCTTTTTAGATAAGTACACAGGCCATGTAGACGATTTTAAGATCCTGTCAGAAGAAGCAATCGCGTACATCGGAAGGGCAAAATTCTAGTTATAAGTTTTCTTTTTATATGTTAGTGACATGTAAATATGCCATACGATAAATAAATTTGGAACACACAGATAAGATTAGCATGCCAACTAAAGATTTGAGAAATATACATGTGCGTAACGTATGCCATTTGATGATTCGTCAAGACGAAATTGTGGGAAAAAGTGATAGGGAAGTGATCTATAATATAAGATCATATTATGCTAAACCAAGAAATCTCCATAGACGGGAAGAGAAGCACCAAGTTTCATCAACGAATAAGTAATTGTATTTAACACTAATTAACATCAATATTGTTAAACATCTCAGCGAAGTGATAGATTACGTAAATAACTTTGATGGGATTAAGGGCAATAAATTACTTCGGCCAGACCGCGGTTTCATCAAAATACTCATGTTAATTAAGGCAAGACATTTGCATAAACAACAACCAGAACGGGTAATATTTAATAAATGAACGTAGTGTACTTGTTTTTCTTGAAAGACTCATCACCACAGTTAAGTAGTAGATAGATCAACGCGCCAAATTTAATGTACTTAATTATGAGATTATATTATATTATATCTTCCTATAGGTGAATATAATAATATATTGTTACATAATTTAATCTCAAAACCGTATTTTTCTATATTTTCCTTCATCGCTCCGAACGCTCATGAAAAGATAATTCCATACAAAAACGACGCATATTTTCCTTATTTTCCCCCCAAGTCTCGTACAGCCTCATTATTTATAAGGAAAATGAAGGCGTGACGCTGACACTTGAGCTTTTTACAGTGTGACGTCACAAGTTGACGAACAAAGCTCGTATTTGAGACTGAAAGTTGAGTGCTTAGTGAGAGAGCTTCTTAAGCTCCAGAGCTTTACTACGGTACTAATGAGTGTCGCAAATACTAGGTAACAACAATTTCAATTATTAAACTCTTTTTAGGGTTCCGTACCCAAAGGGTAAAAACGGGACCCTATTACTAAGATTCCGCTGTCCGTCCGTCCGTCCATCTGTCACCAGGCTGTATCTCACGAACCGTGATAGCTAGACAGTTGAAATTTTCACAGATGATGTATTTCTGTTGCCGCTATAACACAAATACAGAATAAAATAAAGATTTAAGTGGGGCTCCCATACAACAAACGTGATTTTTGACCGAAGTTAAGCAACGTCGGGCGGGGTTAGTACTTGGATGGGTGACCGTTTATTTGCTTGTTTTGCTCTATTTTTTGTTGATGGTGCGGAACCCTCCGTGCGCGAGTCCGACTCGCAATTGGCCGGTTTTTATTTATATTCAATGCCTAAATAGCGAAAGCAAAGTTTTAACTAAAAAAGTTAAAAATCTTGGTAGGCACGTACCTACAGTAAATTTCTTCACCAGTCTAATTTGGGTGATTCTTAAATTGTGTGCAAAAAAAAATTATTTTCATAAACGTTGATATTTTTCACATATTATTACATATATCAAAAGTACATACAAAAAGCATTTTTTTTGATTCATATGGTCAAGCTTAATACCCTCAGGAAAGGTAAATAAAATGAGTAGGTACATAAACACGGTTGTGACAGTGTCCCTCAGTCGTGACATTTCGGCATTTTGGTGGCCAACTCGGCTATTTTGATTTTAGTAATTATTTTAACATAGCCTAAGTCACTCCTATGACTACGACAAACCTAATGATAGCTCAGACGTTGAAATCCGTCAAACTATAAAGGCTGTAGAGCGAGACAAAGAATTCGATACAAATCATACATACATACAAGCGAAAAACATTTTTTTTGCTTTGACAGTCGGGCAATAATAGCAAATGATCGGTAGCTAATAAAAATGCATTTCTGAAAAGTGCATATGCCTCTAAATTAATCAAACGAATTAAGAATGACACGACCACGTGTCTATATGACACGAACGTGGACTCAAAAGTCCGTGGCGGTGACAGATTTTTGAGGCCACGGTCGTGATAATTTGGAACATGTTCGATATTACATAAACATTTCCTTTGATTTTGCAAATGTTAAATAATTAGCTTAATCCGCAATGTATGAGGTATATCTTATGTTACAAACAATAACGTGAAACTGCAACACGGCGGTGACGCGTTAAGGTTGACCGTTTTTTCAAATGAACACAAATAAATAATTTTCGACAAAACTTCTCTCTTCAGCCATTTGTAAACCTGACAACAACACAGTGCTGCTGTTCTAAAAAAACTTTAATAAGGCTGCCAGTAGTAAAGATAATTTTCTACCGAGTACTGCATATATTACCACGCGCGGTGGTGACGCGAAAACTAATCACAAAATGTATGCTGTTTAAAATTATATAAAATCGTTATAAATCCATACAATTTTTAAACAGTGTTGTAGAACAAGGATTAGTGTTTTATATTTGATAAAAAATATTGCAAAATAACTTCATATATTTTCAAAAAAAAAAATCAAATATCACCAAATCTGGGGAAGTCACACTACACGGTCCGTGACATTTCGCACTTGTCATTTTTATTTTATATGTTTCTAAACCTCTTAGGACAATACATTTAGGTTGACCTAAAACTAGAGGTAAATTGCTAAGTATATTGATAATTATGGAGTTTATTTATTTTCACAAAAATACATGCTATTCTTACGTGTTACACAAAAAATGCATAAGAATAAGAATCACCCATTTGAATAAGGCTTCAAGAATAAGGATTCAAGAATAAACTCAAAAACTACGGCAACCACTTTAAAATTCTCAACATAACACAAGTTTCAATGTAGCAACCATATAATTTAAAACTCAATGACTACCTATATTGCGTATAAACCTTCTGTACACAAATTGAGGCATAATAACTCATGTTTAACTCATTATTTTACCATTATAAGCATACTTCAAGTCATCACAAAAAACGCCAAGACAAACATGGTTATGTAGAGGTAAGAAGTATGTGTAATAATTAGATAATAGCACAGAATAAATAATAGTACTAAGTACAGAAGACTGACTCTCTAACAAAACGCGTCTGTTACGACCAGCACAGATATGGCCGCTAGGTGGCGACAGCGCCACGCGCGGCTTCAAAGTCAAAGTCAAAGTCAAAAATATCTTTATTCATGTAGGCCTAGCAACAAGCACTTATGAATCGTAACATACTTATAAATTATCTTAAGCTAATTATCAGAGCAATTTATTGATGTTATTATTCCATAATAATATTGGATTATTATACAAATCAAATTTAACACAAATTTAAGAATTTCACAAAAGGATCGTCAAACATGAAAAAAAAATTGTATAAAAAATACTAGTCTAGAATGTTTCTAGAATAAAATCTAAATGTCAAATAAATAAATAAAAAACACAAAAGAAGTACAAACATCGGAATATTCGGAATATCAATTATGGCTTTCCCCAAAATTGGGGCCGAACGGATGTACTTTTAGCTACCTGTAGCAAAGCGACGAAATCGCGGAGTGAGACACGCCTGATAATAGCCACAAATCTACAATGTGGTCGTCGCAGTCGCCATCAGTTATATCGGAGCGGCCAAGGTGTCCACAAATATCTGAACAAATCTTCTATTCTTAAGACGTTAAACGTGCATGTTCAGATATTATTGACCACATTGGCAGCTCCCGTATATCTGAAAGTGACTGTAGGTACAAGATTGCCGGTCAAATATCAAGAGTGCGAGCAAGTTTATCTCTGCCTTGTATTTGCAATATGTGTTGTTTGTATTGATGTGTTGTCTGAATAAATGATTTCTATTCTATTCTATTCTATTCATTCCATTTCTGACCGCAGCTGCACTACTGGTACTGAACGCGTCGCTGCATGTTACTGTCAAATTCCATAGTAAAATGAACAGTAGTGCAGCTGCGGTTGGAAATGGGCTGTCACCTTTTTCCTTGACTCATTTTATCAAGGAAATTGATACAGCGGCGGCAACAACGACGCCGCAACAGTAATGCAGCTGCAGTTCATATCCGAACGTCACCTTGAGTGTAAATTTGTGACAATTAGACATTCGATTCGAAAACTGTGAATTTGTCTGTCTTAGTGCCTCGCGTTATCCCGGCATTTTGCCACGGCTCGTGAAACGGGATCCGCTGGACAACTAATCCTAAGAATTGACGTACCACCAGTTTTTGTGCATTTGTCTGTCAATGTGATATTTTAAAATAAATACACCTGTAGCTCTTGAGTATTGTTATATTTTTAGGTGTAACGCGGGAATAATAAATCTTATTACATAAGTGTTGATTACCATTTTGAGTAGCGTTCCTCTTTTTGATTGAAGACCTTTTTGTTTATACCTCTAGCGTCGAATCATGGCCCCTATGAGAGTTCCTTCTAGTCTATTTTGGTTGAGCTGAATTTAACAATAATTGAAGACTTAGATGTTAAATTTCTAAATAAATTAATATGCTAAAGTTCCAAATAATGTCTGCATGACAGTTACTCCTACATTAAGTCCGACTCACGCTTGACTGTACATTTCTTATAGGTTTTCCTGTCATTTACAGGTAAAGATTATTTTCTGTATTTTTTTTTTTCAAAATTTTAGACCCAGTAGTTTTGGAGATAAATGGAGGGGAATGGTGAGACGCAAGAGTGATCCTATAAGGGTTCCGTTTTTTCCTTTTGAAGTACGGAACCCTAAAAAATTATCTGTCATAGGAACCATCATTAGACGCGAGAGTGAAGTATCAACGTGACGAAACCGAAGCGAATTCCATTTTTCAACATACAGAAGCCAAAAAGGTCGCGTCTATAAGGATATCGTAAAATCCGTTCCATAGACGTGAAAAAAATATTATTTTATCCGTTAATAAGGAACCTAAAAACTATTCAATCATCGCCGACGTAAAGGTCACTCCAGTATGTCACAACGTGGCCTTGCCCCGTTCAAAATAAATGAAGATCTGCTTTTAATTATAAATAACACGTACCGGTTTCACTTTGCGTAGGACATTACCATATTTAAAGTGGAATTAGGTATGGTGGTCACTAATTTGAATACGATTTCTGGCGTACGAGTATTTGTTTTTTTAGCACTTAACAAGGGTCAAGGAAAGGACGCATAGCAGATCAAGACCTGAGGTAAATAGACTAGACCGGCATTTAATCTTTTAAATTTGAACTCAATTTGCCAGAAAATTATGAATAATAAACTGGTCTACTGCGATATGATTTCGTTCGTTTTAGCTAGGTTATATGTATTTTTCTCTTCGCCTCACTTTGTCAAAATAAAATATGTAACAGAAAAAGGTGGAGATACCCAATAGCTAAATGATATTAAACCACCCTGCAGTGGGGTTGGCCGGTCGAAGTATTTTCCGGATGGCGGTTCTACGAATAGTGTTAAAATCTTTTTTTTATGGCCTGGATGCTAGTCCTTAAATCCAAATCTCATAGAAAAATCTATAGAAACCTTTGACAGTTGCCAACCCCATTGTGAACATGACTTTAGATCAATATCGGTCCCGCAAAGTCTGCGCGCGCGACTATGACGTAACAAAAACTTAGCCAATAGTAAAATGACCTACACATCATTGAAATAAGATTGAATTTCGACCACATTCGATTAAAATCTGTTTTGATATTGTATAACGATCGTAAAACGTATAAACTGTTAATGACAGAGAAAAAACTTGATACGATTTGCATATTATTTTAATGAAAATTGCAAAAAATTGCCGGATGTGAAGCGAAAGCAAGGAATCTCAAACCTGTAGGATTTTTTGCCTAAAACAAACGAGATCGTCTGCGTAGAATTATGATGATTGAAATGTCCTACCTCGGGCCTACTATCTGCATACCAAATTTCACCTAAATCGGTTCAGCGTGAGGTAACAGACAGATACACTTTCGCATTTATAATATTACTAGCGACCCGTCCCGGCTTCGCACGGGTTAACAAATTATACATAAACCTTCCTCTTGAATCACTCTATCTATTTAAAAAAACCGCATCAAAATCCCTTGCGTAGTTTTAAAGATCTAAGCATACATAGGGACAGACAGACAGCGGGAAGCGACTTTGTTTTATACTATGTAGTAGTGATATAGTACCTATTGATTAGTAGGTATACTCGTAGATATCGATTCTCAATAAATCGTCATAACTTTTACAACCGTTGCTTATCCAACCAACTAGTTTGAGTTCATTTAAATTTTGCGTAACGACATTTATTTCGAGAATTTATAAATAATCTTAGGGACTCGCTAATCTACCGTTTTTTACATTTCATTCTACAGATGGTCATTGATATAATCCTAATTTATTTAACTTTATTTGCGGATGAGATCAGTAATTAATAAGATAAGATAAAAAAAGGATTTAGGCACCTAAAATGTGCTGACGACAATTTTGTTTTGAGGATCTCCGCCAATCTGCTTTTGACGCTAGTATTGAAATTATGCTATTTAAAAGTCATTAAATAATTATTAGTGATCAAAACTAGGTGTTAAGTACAAGTTAGAAGCTTTTAAGAATTTGTATGGAATTTGTTTTTAGCCCTTAACTCTTAAAATAACCAATACTACGGTTAAATGAAATGAAGGGGAAGGGGGTTCAAAAACATCTAATTTTATAAAAATATTTTCCATCCAGAGTGGAAAATGGGGACTACGTCTGTGTGGGGAACCGGTAGTCTCCGTTCTTCTTGGCTATGATAATAACCTATCTATAGTTATATTATATAATATCCTGGATAAGGTAGTGATGACCGGTGTGAGTTAAAACAGAGGTAAGTTGACACAACGTCAACTTTGAGACATGTATAACCTGATATCGAGCTAAAAAAAAAGATTTTTAGCCTCGTCCCACCGTCTCGCTGGGCCCTCAACATGCGTCTTTGCCTCAAAACGATTAGAAATACCGCTAAATTGACTTTGTTTCAACTTGCCTCTGTTTTAACTTAAAACTTATAACTCACCTCGATCTCCTCAAGTGTGTTGATTAAGTAGATCAGCGGCGGTAACACGGTCGCATTTTTATCGCTTATCACGTTCTAAGAAGTATGTAAGTGCGATATTGACGCGCATAGTGACAGGCGATAAAAATGTAACCATGCTGCGCCCGCAGGTACCTAGAAGTACTCAGAAGATGTTTTCCTTCAATCTTAACTTCGGGCTCGTTATCACACACTGTTTCTCAATAGCTCCATAACGTATGCTTTAATTAATTTAATGGTTAATTTAACTGGTTTCGGCATGGCGGCTTGTGAATTAATATCGGCTTTATTTGAAAGCATAAATTTGTAATTATAATGATGTTTCTACGGGAATGTCGGCATTTGCCGCGAAGAGGCTCGTTTGATGTAATAATAAAGTCAATGACTATGTAATTAGAACACTGCAGTGTTTACAATTCAATTTAAAGGCTTTTTTTTTATTTAAAAAAAAAGCGCTGGTGGCCTAGCGGTAAGAGTGTGCGACTTGCAATCCGCAGGTCGCGGGTTGGAACCCCGCCGGCTCGTACCAATGAGTTTTTCGGAACTTATGTACGAAATATCATTTGATATTTACCAGTCGCTTTTCGGTGAAGGAAAACATCGTGAGGAAACCGAACTAATCCCAATACGGGCCTAGTTTACCCTCTGGGTTGGAAGGTCAGATGGCAGTCGCTTTCGTAAAAACTAGTGCCCACGCCAATTACTGGGATTAGTTGCCAAGCGGACCCCAGGCTCCCATGAGCTGTGGCAAAATGCCGGGACAACGCGAGGAAGATGATGACCTATCATAAACCTTCTACGATGCGTTCAAAAACCGAAAAATACCGTCAGCATAAAGAACTATTTCCTTCAACAAATTTTTCATTTTCATATCATAAGGAAATAAACAAGTTTCATTTTCATTTCAAGATAGGTACCTTCGTACGTTTCCGTGAAAATACGACTACATCTGAACAAGTCAACAAAATCTCTTTTCATCACACTCGCTCAGTAAATGTGGAATTGCACGCAGGCTTAGCGGGAGTAATAGAAAAAGCGTTTTCTCTAGGGAGTAATGAAGTTTCTAGTACCATAATTAACAGTTTTTTGTCTTTATAGTTCATTTTTGTATCGCAAGTGTGATGAAAAACATTGTCTGTAACTCGGGGCGTAATAATATTGCAAACTCGAGTCTATATGCCGTCGCGATTTAACTTACTCTCGTTTGCAATATTTTACTTACGCCCCATGTTGCACAATGTACTATTCATTCGCACATTTACATAAGTTCCAGTATATGAAGCATAGTTATTATACCTTCAGGCTGACGCGACGTGTGGCAACATAATGTTGCCCTTCTGTCTTAAATTTTTCCACTTGCGCGATTTCACTCGTCGTAATTAGTTCGCTGTTTTCCCTCGGGATTTAGAGCTTGGAGTTTAATTTTGAAGGCAACTAAATCCATACACATATTATAAATGCAAAAGTAACTCTGCCTATCAGTCTGTTACTTCTTCACGCTTAAACCGATGGACCGATTTAGATTAAATTTGGTATGAAGATAGTTTGAGTCCCGGGAAATGACACAGTTTGGTTTTTCTCTATATTTAGCGATACTAGTAAAATATAATACTATAGCAACTGCAGAACTGCATCTGACTTTGTCTATGTGGAACTCATTATAAGAGGAAAGGGGAGGACTGGTTCACCATACAAACTTAGTCCTATAATGGTGCTCTAATAATGGTGCCTAAAAGCTGAAGATGCCGCATGAATCAGATCTCGGGCACTTGAGGCCTTGGTCCCTTTTTAGGGTTCCGTACCCAAAGGGTAAAAACGGGGCCCTATTACTAAGACTCCGCTGTCCGTCCGTCCGTCCGTCCGTCTGTCACCAGGCTGTATCTCACGAACCGGGACCTAGCTATCACAGTTGAAATTTTCACAGATGATGTATTTCTGTTGCCGCTATAACAACAAATACTAAAAACGGAATAAAATAAAGATTTAAGTGGGGCTCCCATACAACATTTGCTTGTTTTTTGCTTGTTTTGCTCTATTTTTTTTTGTTGATGGTGCGGAACCCTCCGTGCGCGAGTCCGACTCGCACTCGGCCGGTTTTTGTTTCTATGTGACATCTATTTCAGTTTATATTACAACTATTCCAGTCCAAGGCTCGGGACCGGTTTATAAAATACCGGTATTTACCTGTATATTTTAGATTTCTTTAATAAGAACGCGAACGTTTTAAGAACTTTATTGTAACCTAAATAACCCAGTTTATTCGACGTGCGACGAGCCGCCGGGCAGCCTAGCGGGGTGTGCTACGTAAATATAAAGACACTGATATAGGAAGAAACCGGTTTTTATTATTATAGACCGGTTAATCTGAGAAAAACTTTATGGAAAAGTTCTTCTAAAAACCGGTTTAAAAATTATTATAAAAAAACGAAATTACAAGGTTTTGCGCCAAGATCATGATAATTTAAAAATGTAACCGGTTTCCGTGCCTTGTTCCAGTCTACACTCTATTTAGCAGGGATCGAAACCGGTTTTTTGCAAAAACTTAGAAATAACCATATTTTTCGAATTATTTTATACTCGAAATGTAGGACTCAGTTGTGTTTTTAGGTTACGACTTCCTATTATTAGATTGCCCAATTAGAAATGAAGTAATTAGCAAAGAACAAAAAAATACCATTTCCGTTCCCATACAAAAAATACCGGTATCCGATCCCTGCTATCTAGTATTCGAGGTGATCTGTGAGCCAGACGAAGTTGCCCCGCAAGCATAACCTTTGTCGGCGTCTGATTGCTTTGTTCTCCAGAGGGGAGATTTGAATTTATCATTAGACCGCCTCGGTTCGATGTTGAAATATTCAATGGATTGTGATATTCTGGCTTTACTTGTTGGGGAACTTTTGCAAGCCGAAAATAATTTTGTACTCGGTTTGCATTTGATTGTTTTACTGCATCCTACCCTGCACCCCTAGCACATGATTGGCGCGACAGTATCTCGTGGCGAGATGGACTACCCGTCTTTTTCTAAATATGTCAACAAAAGAGGGACGGGAAGTCTATCTCGCCGCGAGATACTGTCGCGCCAATCATGTGCTAGCCCGGCTGTTACAGAATGTAGTGCATTTTCCATCGCAGGTACTTTTCTCGGAAACGTTCGTATTTGTCATGCTACTTCAGTCAACCTCAGTACATTTTGTACCGAGACTGACTGAAATAGCACACGTTCGTACGTTTCCGTGAAAAGACGATGGAAAATAAGTATACACTACGACTGAACAGAACTGTACATGTTCTATTTGTCGTTCGACAAGTGTCAGTGACAGATTAGTTTTTCGCCGTTGTCGCTGTATTCGCGTTGTTTATCGCAGGGTAAAACTGACGCTATTTATAACGTAATCTGTCAAATATAACAATATCATAAAAAAGTAGGATTATTTTATGTATTAACACATATTAAGTATACAATATATTATACTTATTAATATATATTTTTTAATTAGATACCTACAATATTATTTATGCATGTACATGTACAAAACTTAAGAAACTAAAACCCGTTCCGAGCCATGCCGGGTACAAAGGTCAGTATAAAATAAATTCACAAAATTAAGTATGTCAATTAATAATTATAGAGATTTTTTTTAATAAGGTTTTATTTGTTAGGTGCAAATTATAACATGCTTTTAATCATTATAAATACAAAATAAAAATCTAATTAATAAGTCAGAATCGAGTCGGAAAAGATGAAAATATATTTTCTTTACAAATAAAGGATTCAATTATAGCCAAAGGAAATATTTTGCGAACAGCGTAACACTTTTGTTACCAAAGAATCGGTAATTTATTACTCCATAATTTTCACAACAAACAAAAACTACCGAAATACATTAAAACTCGTTCATCAGCAGATAATTAAAACCGAAATGAAAAGAGTCCCTGCCTTTTGTCCTAGAGAAACGTTAGTTGAAAAAGGACGTATGTTCAATTAAATTTAATGGACACGTCAGACATTTTGGACTCAGATAAATCTTTGGCCCGCAATTTCCGTCGTAGTTGAACGGGTTTTAAGGTTAAATGTAACCTTTAATTTTAACGGGTTTTAAATAAAACTAAGGGTGACTTACGTACGAAATTAAGTAATGAAAGAAGAGTTATGGAGGAATCGTGGGATATGGTGTAAGTGGTGTAAGTGATAGGAAAATGACAAGCATTATTATTTACTTTAATTACTTATAGTTAGCGGCCCACCATACAAGGAAAATCGGCAATCAAATTTGAACTAATTGTATTAGAAAATAGTGTTGAATTTGTTTTGTTTTGTTTTAAAATCGAAGAAAACAAAACAAAAGCAACCCTGTTCCATTTAACTAAGATTAAAATTTCATTGGAGGTAAATTCTACTAGTATTATGACACGTTGAACCCCAAGAGGGTATACTTCAAAACTACCTCCAACCTCCAACCCGACGTTCACATGGGATCCAGTCATTAGTAAATGTACCTAAGCTAGAACGAATATCGCCGGCTGAAAAACTGAATGTCGTTAGCATAGACTACGAATCCTCTAGACGGAATTTAGAGCAATTATTTCATGAAACCGATGCTGCCAAAAATACTGGGGTTCGGGGGACGAGGTGAGAGAATCCCGTGCCGTGATTGGTCCGTTCAAAGACACTAGACTGGTGGAAATCGGCCTGTTTTGAGAAAAGTCGTCGACATCTCTTCTAAATACCTAAAACTGGTATAGATGTGTTCCTCGTGATCTCTAGAATACGAAATGACCGGTTTTAGTTTATGGAGTGGGGGACGGGTCGAAAAAAAGGGGGGCAAAGATGGCGGCCGACCATTATTGATATTTGTTCACATCTTGAGTCCTATGGGACCGATCGGTTCGTGTGAGGTGTCGTTTGAAAGAGTATTAAACGTGCTATTATTTTTTCATAATAACCGTAGTCATAAGTGTAGTCGTTTACAAAATATTTTAAAATATTTGATTTTATACCGTGCATGGATGGCATAAGTACTGATTAAATATGCGCCTAACTCAATAAATTACAACAATACCGCAATTATTTTATTACAAAATATACGAGACATTTCATTAGCTTACCAAAAACATAAGTTTTATTGGCGTATGATATTATATAACCAATTAATAACGAATTTTGTTCAGCATGGGTCACTACGCACCGTCACGTAAATGGCGGGCGACCGACGTAAACTTTTCATTATTTCTCGGGTTCTATTTTATTGATCAATTGCTGATAGTACCTATCAGCATTTGAAAGGTTATTAAACGTACAATAAATGGTTTCTAATAGCCGTAGTCATAACTTTAGTAATTTACAAAATATTTTAAAATATTTGATTTTTTTACCGTGCATGGATGGCATAAGTACTGATAAAATATGCGTCTAACTCAATAAATTATAACTTTACTCCAATAATATTCTTACAAAATGTACGTGAAATTTCATTAGCTTTCCAAAAATACAAGTTTTATTGGTGTATGATATTATATAACCAAGTAATTACGAATTTTGTTCAGCATGGGTCACTAAGCGCCGTCACGTAAATGGCAGGCGATCGGCGTCAACTTTTCATTATTTCTCGGGTTTTATTTTATTGATCAGTTCGTGATACATTTGAAAGAATATTAAACGTACTATAATTGGTTTTCAATAACTGTAATCATAACTTTAGTCATTTTCAAAATAATTGAAAACATGATTTTTTACCGTGCATGCACATAAGTACTGCTAAAACATGGTTCTAACTTAATAAATTATAACTTTATGGCAATTAATGTATTTACAAAATATACGAGACATTTCATTAGCTTTCCAAAAACATAAGATTTATTGGTGTAAGATATTATATAACCAAGTAATAATGAACCGTCATATAAATCCCAACAAACAATTAGGCGACACTTAGCACCTATTTTCTTACCTAAAGACAGCCTGGCTCTAGAATAGCTACATCTATAGTCTTAGTTTACAGTTTACAGGCTCTGGTGAGATAAAAGTGTTTAAAAGGTTCATCTAAAGATTTAAGATCTACAGTAGCTGTTTTGGGCGCTATATTGCATGTTAAGCTGCTAGTATTATAGCTTATAGCTCAAAGTGAATTGAACAACCTTAACATCTATATGAGTAATAATCTGCAATTTGCACTTAAGGTTCTAAACGTGTGATAAAGCCTTCTACATATAGCTTTTTATATCGCAATCGCTACTTAACTCTCTTGTATGACTTACAGTCGAACAGAGAAGTTATGAGTCGCTATTATAGATCTAAGATCATGTAGTTACAGACGAGCGTTATTTAAATACCGTAGTACATCTTATAACTGTCAATAGAGTGATACTTACAAGCTAAAACTACAATGTCAAACGCCAATGAATCAATAGGTAAGCAAAAACTATAAATTAGACCGTAAAATAAAATAGTAAATAAATATAATATAGATAGTTTACTCAATATTGACCTTATCTTACTATTACTATACTTAAAACCGGACTTCACGGATAGTTATTATGTGGACATACGCTGCTACTCAAATAGTAGTCGCTTATTTTGCATCCTGGAGCGTGTGGCGACAAATATCTCTTTAACGCCACAAGCCTCAGATCTCACTAAAAAGGTGATTTGAAATTATTAACTACGGAGTGGGTTTGAAAACGTTTTACGTGTAGACGCGTGAGTCAAATAACAACACAGATATTAAGTACTTCATATGCAGTGGTTTTGCAATCATGAAAGTTACGAACTTAACGATGTTATGAACCTAGAACTGGGCTTTTGTCAAAAGAGTCAAAATATACTTAAGTTTCCTGTGATAAAAAAACAAAACAAACAAACCATCATTTATATCGATATTTTATCATTTTGGATACCTACATTATAAAATGTACTGTCAAACAATAATAGAATGCTGCTGGTCTACCAGGCGCTCGCCGCGCCGTGTGTTTGCTTGCTTGGCGAAATTGGTCCTGGTATACCTACATATATGTTTATAGTTGTACGGTAACTAAACAATATTTTTGGAAAGTTAATAAATAGTTTGCTGATTTTACTCTAGAAATTTCACGCTATATTTACTACATTATCTCTTTCTCAATTATTTCAGTCACTAAGCAAACCTCTAAGGTAAAAATTAAACATTTTCTTTAATATTTTTAAAATGGTTATTTTGGGCCTCAGATTTCAAACAATCGAGTATTCACAGAAAATTTAATATGCTTACAAATGGTATCCACCATGTATCAGAAAAATAGAACCCGAAATATAATGAAAACTCAACGATGGCTGGGCTCCATTTACGTGACGGTGCACAGTACCCATGCTGAACAAAATTCATGATTACTTAGTTATACAACATTATAAAGCAATAAAACTTATATTTTTGGATAGCTCATAAAATTTTCCGTATATTTTGAAAATATTTATTGCGGTAATGTTATAATCTATTGAGTTAGAAGCATGTTTTACCAGTACTTATGTCCATGCACGGTAAAAATCATATATTTTCAATTATTTTGTAAATGACTACAGTTATGACTACGGTTATTAGAAACCAATTATTGTACATTTAACATTCTTTCTAATGGTATCCATCACCAATTGATCAGTAAAATAGAACCCGAGAAACAATGAACAGTTGAGGTCGGTCGCCCGCCATTTACGTGACGGTGCGTAGTGACCCATGCTGAACAAAATTCATCATTACATGGTTATATAATACCATACACCAATAAACCTTATGTTTTTAGAAAGCTAATGAAATTTCTCGTATATTTTGTAATAACATTAATTGCGGTAAAGTTATAATTTATTGAGTTAGACGCATGTTTTGTCAGTACTTATGCCATCCATGCACGGTAAAAAATCATATATTTTAAAATATTTTCTAAACGACTACAGTTATGACTACAGTTATTATGAAGCAATTATAGCACGTTTAATACTCTTTCAAACGACACCTGAAACGAACCGATCGGTCCCATAGGACTCAAGATGTGAACAAATATCAATGCTGGTCGGCCGCCCACATTCCCCCCCTTTTTATCGACACGTCCCCCTCTCGATAAACTAAAACCGGTCAATTCGTATTCTAGAGACCACGAAGAACATATCCATACCAGTTTTAGGTATTTAGAAGAGATGTCTACGAAAATCGTGAAGGAGACGACTTGTGTTTAATTTAACTCCAGACTACACGGACGTCACACAAAGACACTTTGACTCGAAAATGGAGTAAAACTGCCGTATATTTGTGGCAGAGGGGGTAGCGCTACTATGCTCAGTCTGGAGGATGTCTTGTCTGTGTAAAAAGGTCTTCCTTTCCATTGTACTTTGAATCTTCATTGTGACAAATTAAAAATGAATTTGCCTTGGCAACTTTTAATTTGTGGGCACCTACAAGATATTTAGATGTACCTAAGCTTAGTAATGTTTCTTCCTTTGCCCTTAGGGCAATTTTCCTTGGCAAGTTTTAGTTTGTGGGCAGCTACAGGATAGATGTTAGCTTACTTATGATTCTTCTTTTACCCTTAGGGCTTAAGGCGGGGAAATATATTTTTATAGAACACCTCAAACAAGCTTATCAAGAATAGGAAATTAGGCTAAATTCCAATTAAACTTGTAAACCTGACGTGATTTCCCAAACTTTCGCCCAAGCTTGTAAGTTAAGCTCGTAATAAAGAGCTTCAGGAAAAAGCTCTAAGCTCGGAATTAGTGTCCTTAAGGGAAAAGTTACGATATTGGCTTTATCTCCCCTGGCAATTTCAGGGAACTTCTCAAATAGTTAAATTTAATGTCCCAAATTACGTAATTAAACGTGGGGATGAAATATGGGGATTAAATTTAGAGTGACGGAGATGTTTTTTTTATGGGTACCTATGCAAATATAGGAGGGGTGTGTAATGGTAGGGCAAAAACTTAAGTACGTACTTTCCATGTTTAAACTTTTGGGGTTTAATATACAAAATAACATAAACATGGGCACTTTAAATTAATACATTGCCCGATTTTTTTTTCTTCATTTTTAGGGTTCCGTAGCCAAATGGCAAAAAGCGGAACCCTTATAGATTCGTCATGTCTGTCTGTCTGTCCGTCTGTCCGTCTGTCCGTCTGTCCGTCTGTCCGTCCGTATGTCACAGCCACTTTTCTCCGAAACTATAAGAACTATACTGTTGAAACTCGGTAAGTAGATGTATTCTGTGAACCGCATTAAGATTTTCACACAAAAATAGAAAAAAAACAATAAATTTTTGGGGTTCCCCATACTTCGAACTGAAACTCAAAAATTTTTTTTTCATCAAACCCATACGTGTGGGGTATCTATGGATAGGTCTTCAAAAATGATATTGAGGTTTCTAATATCATTTTTTTCTAAACTGAATAGTTTGCGCGAGAGACACTTCCAAAGTGGTAAAATGTGTGTGTCCCCCCCCCGGAACTTCTAAAATAAGAGAATGATAAAACTAAAAAAAATATATGATGTACATTACCATGTAAACTTCCACCGAAAATTGGTTTGAACGAGATCTAGTAAGTAGTTTTTTTTTATACGTCATAAATCGCCTAAATACGGAACCCTTCATGGGCGAGTCCGACTCGCACTTGGCCGCTTTTTAATTGTGAGGGGATTTCCATATTTTAACATTACTTGAAATTAGGAGATTTACAATACAAATTGACATTAACCTAGGCACTTTAATTTATGTTTTACCCACAATTTCAGTATTTTATTCTAATTGACTTCAAAATTCAAGTTTATAATAAACTTAATAACTCAGAATAAACAAATAATAAGATAGATGATCGTTTCAAAATTAAAACACTTATATGGCGTTAGCAATTGATGCCTATAATTAAATAACTCGCCATAAAAATTAACACGCAACTACGTTCAAAATAACATGTGGGTGGTTCCGTGAACTATTGGTTATTGATACCATCTACACTGTTATCTATCAAAGTGAAACCTTATTGGAAGGGCATAAGGTACAACTTCGGTAGTCACTGGTCATCAGTTAAGAGTGCTGCTGTTGGTACTGTCAGCATCAATACTACGCGTCAATAGTACCATTCTCTAATAACTTAACAAAAATAGATATACATATCTCTCTATGTATAACAATTAGACAGTAAAGGCCATCACCACAGCGTCTTTTGATCGTCTGCGTCTAGTCAGCGCTATGAAAAATGGCGTCGCTGCGCAGTTCCGCCAACGTTGCGTCGAGCAGCAGCCATAGAGTAAACTAGAATGAATGAATGAATGAAATCTTTTATTTCAGGCAACTAGTGGCCCATACATAAATACCTTAAAACTAGCATACATATTATAAAAATATAACTAAACACTAAAAAACACATTATGATTGCGATGCAATAACGCAACCCAGCAAAAACTCCTCCTTGGTGAACTAGATGCCGACACTCGGGAGACGCTTAGTGTGGGCTGGCCCTAGCAGATACTTCTGTTGTATAAGTACCTATTCTATATTTAGAAAAGTATTCCAGGATGATAGATATTTTTGATACATTGTTTCATACGCTGCAACTGGTGCTAACTGTACACCCAATAGAGGCGATAGGCGTAGGTATTACCGTCTATATGATATGACAATTTGATGTGTGTGGTCTTTTAATAAGTGTTTCTTAGCTGTACCATGGAATTAAATAAGGCTCTTGTAATTCAAGATAAATATATGTACTTACTTGTATTTTATGTAATTTTTCTCATTAAGCGAACAGAAATGTAAATTTCTTTGAGAAATAAAGTTCTTTAAACCTAAATAAATAAAATTAAGCATTCACTTAAATCTTGATGTTTAGTATGTAACTTACATCGCTCTCGAACAGATCCTTTGGGGAGATATTGGCCCACCAGTGAACTAAATTCAGCTGATCAGTGATTTCCTTAAGTATTTATAATAATTAAGAAAATTTATGTTCGTACATCGAATAACAAGCGGAATCCAAGAAAGTCTTGGTGTTTTTATCATCGACAATTAAGCAATTTCTCAAGGGAACGATCGTAATCAACAAAAGACGACAAAAACAGCGTTAAAACCAAAACCATGGCCAAAAAGCCAACCAATAAAACACCGTACCTAATCAATTCTACGGAGACCACAAAAGTTCCTCTTAAAACCAACTTAAAATAACAATTGAACAAATTCCAGTTTTAATAATCCAAACCCAATCCCCATTTAGCAAAGTTGAAATTGGAATACCTGCAACGTGAAATACGTTTGTCACCCGAATTGTAAAGTTTGTTTTCAGCGGATGAAACACGGATTCTGTTCTATCGGGTATGTTAGATTCGTTCATTCGTTCGTTCATTCAATTGAATGGATGACCGACGGACCGGATGGGTGAGACCTCACCTGAACTAATCCGTATTATGGAGGTCGACGGTTTGTGGTAAACGTTCTTTCAGACGATTGGTCAAGGGAAACCGGTCATTGTATCAGTTTCAATATTAAAAGTTGATTTAGTGTCGGTGTGAAATTTCTAATTTTTGAGAATGAGAGGTACTTTTCACTTGTAGATTTTCAGGGAATCTTATTTTAAACAAGTTACAGTCAAAAGACACTTTATAGCCGACTATACTTTTTTTCCTTTGCATGTCTATCAAGTACTTTTCGAGATCTTTCTAATGAGCCTAAACTCAATGTCTTTATGTTTTACCATCGATTAGTTAAGTACTTTGGCTACCTTCCGACTGCATCATCAGAATCAACTCTATATAGTCCATATTAGCATATAATTGCATTGTCATCGGAAATACGGAAGTAGGTATGCCAAATTTCAGCACAAATAGACACCGGTACGGCTACCACGAGCTTATTTATCACTGGCCTGACACTGACATATTTGCTAGTGTCATGTCAGTGACAAGCTCGTGGTATTAGGTAAGGCTACGGGTAGTGGACCACTACCACTAAGTTTAATATACAAGATTTGAAGCACATAATTACCTCACCCAATAAACATGACAGGCTACTGGCGACGCGAGACACGATTTTATCGACCAAGTAACAATCGTACACGTTACGCGCGATTCAAAATTAACTCGCGCGACTAAATTAGATTAATTAGTACCTTATAAAGCTCAAGTCTTAATCTTTATACATTAGTAATGACTTTAATGATATACTTATATACTTGCTTCAGAGTTAATCTAATTTGCGAGACAATTAAGGAACTTTGCTCATGCTTTTCTCATGGGTTTTATTCATACGAGGAAATTTACGAAAATATTTACTAATAAAGAAACTTATGTAGCAAACTGAAGTTATGTTTTCTATAAGTTCGAGAATAATGTACCAAATTGATAGGTAGGTATTTGCTAAAAAAGAACTTTAAATTAAAATAAATACAATAATAATATATCTTATTGTGCCCTAAGGATTAAACCACATAATTAAAAGTAAAGTTCTATTTCTGGATTACAGTACGTACACTTGTCGAGAACACAGTTTTTGTAACAAACTCTCAGTACACCTCATTTGTGATACCTTTTCATTCCCCGCGTCTCTAATGAACCAGATTTAATGACGTCATTAAGTATTGTTAGGTTACACTTACGCCAGTCTGCTCTTGACCTGAAAAAAAAAAGTAATTGAATTAGGTTTCTTGTTACGGAAATACGGCTCCTTATTTTTTATGCTTTGGAAAATATTCAAAGAGTAATAGGTATACATGGGCAAGTACGGTGAAAGGTGTGTACCTAGGTAGGTACCATGTGATTCAAAGTCCAATCAATCAATCAATCAATCGTTTATTTTGCAGATAAAACATAGTACAATGCATGCAAATACAATTATATAAAACATTACGTACACCACCGGTAATGTCAAAATTAAACACATAAATCAAAAAAATAAGAATCCAATACAATTAATAATAGGTATTAAAATGTCTAATTTGAATTTAATCTAAAGCTAGCAAAATATTCTTTAATGAAATAATAAATAAATAAATAAATAAATAAATAAATAAAATAAAAAATAAAAAAGCCTTATATTTCTTACAAAAAATAAAAATTACACACTTTTAAATAAACCTATTTCTACAAAACAGTAATACGTTCTAACATTGCTTTATACCTAATTTATAATATCTAATAATGTAAGAACCCCTCGCTACTCGAAGGTGAAGGCCTCCTCTAGTGATTTCCAAGCGTCTCTATTATTAGCTTTTTGCATCCATTGATCACCAGCCAGTCTCACTATTTCGTCAGTCCATCGCGCTTTGGGTTTGCCTTGTTTTCTTGTACCTGATGGCCCCTTCCAAGTGGTCAGTCTGTGAGTCCATCGGCTGTCTGTCATCCTAGCGACGTGTGGAATAATAGGGCTTACTAATAAAATATTGTTTCAGTTTCCTTTCAAATGTTTTTAGATCCTGGCATTCAGGAAAAAATCATGTAAATAAATACTATTTTACAAAAAGCGGAAGGTCTCAAAGCAAAACACGTATCTAAATTCAATCTGAAGGGTCAATTAATCTTAAAAAGGATTCAATTAAATTTTTTAAATCGAAACACTCGAGGAGTATACATTTTATTGCAAGATGTATTTGTTAAACAATTTAACAATGTGGCAAATATTGACAGTTTAACCTATACTAAGTATAGTGATTATATTCATATAAATCTATATATATAAATGCAAGTGTCCTCACTGACTGACTGACTGACTGACTGACTGACTGACTGATTCATCAACGCAGAGCCGAAACTACAAAAGATAGAAAGTTGAAATTTGCACACTAGGTTGCATTTATAAAGTGTACAAGAGATAAGAAGCGATTTTGAAAAATTCAACCCCTAAGGGGGTTAAAAAGGGGATGAAAGGTTGTATGGGGAACAAGTTTTATTTTAAGCTAAGAATTTGAAACTTTGTAAAAATGTATTATATTAAAAAACAAGAAAACTAATTTCAGCGTTTTTGAAAATTCATCCCCCAAGGTGGTGAAAAAGGGGTTAAAATTTTGTATGGTGATCAAATATTTTTGTGAGTGTGGGACTTGAAACTTTGCATGTGGGGATATTATTATAAGACAGGAAAAGTAATTTCAGCGTTTTTGAAAATTCATCCCCTAACAGGGTTAAAAAGGGGTTGAAAGTTTGAATCCATTACAAATGCTTTGAAACTTCTTAGAAAGGCATAATAGCCGATTACAAAAAAAAGTAATAGCAACGTTTTTGGAAATTCAACCCCTAAGGGGGTTAAAAATGGGATGAAAGTTCGTCTTGGGGTGCAAATTTTATTTTGATCTAGGAACTTGAAACTTTGCAGAAAGGTATTAAATTAAAATACAAGAAAACTAATTTCATCGTTTTTGAAAATTCATCCCCCAAGGTGGTGAAAAAGGGGTTGAAAGTTTGTATGGAGATCAAATATTTTTGTGAGTGTGGGACTTGAAACTTTGTATATGGGGATATTATTATAAGACAGGAAAAGCAATTTCAGCGTTTTTGAAAATTCATCCCCTAACAGGGTTAAAAAGGGGTTGAAAGTTTGAATCCATTACAAATGCTTTGAAACTTCTTAGAAAGGCATAATAGCCGATTACAAAAAAAAGTAATTGCAAGGTTTTTGGAAATTCAACCCCTAAGGGGGTTAAAAATGGGATGAAAGTTCGTCTTGGGGTGCAAATTTTATTTTGATCTAGGAACTTGAAACTTTGCAAAAAGGTGTTAAATTAAAATACAAGAAAACTAATTTCAGCGTTTTTGAAAATTCATCCCCTAAGGTGGTGAAAAAGGGGTTGAAAGTTTGTATGGATATCAAATATTTTTTCGAGCGCGGGACTTGAATCTTTGCATTTTGCGATATTATTAGAAGACAGGAAAAGTAATTTCAGCGTTTTGTAAAATTCATCCCCTAACAGGGTTAAAAAAGGGTTGAAAATTCGTATAGGGTTCAAATTTTATTTTAAGCTAAGAACTTGAAACTTCGTAAAAAGATATATTTTTAATATGCAAGAAAACTAATTTCAGCGTTTTTGAAAATTCATCTCCTAAGGTGGTGAAAAAGGGGTTGAAAGTTTGTATGGATATCAAATATTTTTTCGAGCGCGGGACTTGAATCTTTGCATTTGGGGATATTATTAGAAGACAAGAAAAGTAATTTCAGCGTTTTGTAAAATTCATCCCCTAATAGGGTTAAAAAGGGGTTGAAAGTTCGTATAGGGTTCAAATTTTATTTTAAGCTAGGAACTTGAAACTTTGTAAAAAGTTATTAAATTAAAATACAAGAAAATTAATTTCAGCGTTTTTGAAAATTCATCCCCTAAGGTGGTGCAAAAGGGGTTGAAAATTTGTATGGATATCAAATATTTTTTCGAGCGCGGGACTTGAGTCTTTGTATTTGGGGATATTATTAGAAGACAGGAAAAGTAGTTTTAGCGTTTTGTAAAATTCATCCCCTTACAGGGTTAAAAAGGGGTTGAAAGTTTGTACGGGTTTCAAATCTTATTTTAAGCTATGAACTTGAAACTTCGTAAAAAGGTATTAAATTAAAACTGAAAAAAACTAATTTCAGCGTTTTTGAAAATTCATATCTGAAGGTGGTGAAAAAGTGGTTGAAAGTTTGTATGGAGATCAGATATTTTTGTGAGTGCGGGGCTTGAATTTTTGTACAGAGGCATTTATTAGAATACAAGAAAAGTAATTTCAGCGTTTTTAAAAGTACATCCCTTAAAAGGGTTAAAAAGGGGTTGAAAGTTTTTATGGGGTTCACATTTTATTTTAAGCTAGGAACTCGAGACTTCTTAAAAAGGTATTTTATTAAAAGAGAAGAAAACTTATTTCAGCGTTTTTGAAAATTCGTCTCTCAAAGTGGTGAAAAAGGGTAAAAAATTTGTATGGAGATCAAACATTTTTGTGAGTGCGGGGCTTGAATCTTTGTAAAATGGCATTTTATTAAAATACGAGAAAAGTAAATTCAGCGTTTTTAAAATTCATCTCTTAAAGGGTCGAAAGGGGGTTGAAAGTTTGTAAAGTTGCAAACAAACTTGAAACTTCGTAAAAAGGTATTTCATCAAAAGAGAAGAAAACTAATTTCAGAGTTTTTGATAATTCATCCCCATGGTGGTGAAAAAGGGGTTGAAGATTTGTATGGAGGTCAAACATTCATTTGAGTGCGGGACTTGAATCGTTGTAAACTTTGTATATGGGCATATTATTAAAATACAAGAAAAATAATTTCAGCGTTTTTAAAAATTCATCCCCTATAATGGTTAAAAAGGTGTTGAAAGTTTGTATAGGGTTCAAATTTTATTTAAAGCTAGGAACTTCAAACTTCGTAAATAGGTAGTTAAGTAGTAGGTTTTATTAAATAGAGGACATGAAAATCTTCTGGTTGAGAGGGATTATATCGAGAACAATTTTATTCAGTTAGGGGCTTGAAGCTTCGTAGGTTGTGAAAGACAAGTATCATGCGTTGTAATATTAATAATTAACAAATGATTAACCGTCCTACTGCGATCTTTTGCTGCATAATGTTCTAAGCTAATGTAGAATATATAACCACCAATATACAAATCCACGCGTACGAAGTCGCGGGCAACAGCTAGTATATAATAAAGTAAACGTACTGGTGCTCGATGCGGTCCCAGTTAAGTACATGTCATCTTGAAACTTAAGTCATTGTCAATAGAGGTGACAGCAGGGTGCCATCTATTGGCGTAGATGGTATAGGATCCTAATAGATGTGGTATATACGCGTACGTCCGTGAGGGACAAAACATACGCAATGCGACACTATGATTGGTCAAATTTATTTGTTGCCCACCATAATCCATACTAATTTGCGGTGGGGAATAAAAAAAGAATGTGAGACTGTGACAAGGACAAACAATAATAGCGCTTTCGTTGCTACTCTTACTGAAAGATACATAAGACTATCCCGTTCGGTCATTCCTGATCCAGGTAAAATACTAGATTCATGTCTATTGGGCATTTGCATGTCGAGCACTAGTACGTTTTACAGATGTGCAAGTTGCGGAAAGTTTCCATAAAATTCTATAAATTCTCGGAAATTTCATGAAACTTTCACTAGGAAATATGGGAAATTTAAAATTAAAATTGGAAAGTTTCAATTCTCATACAAAAATGTAAGAAATTTTCCGAATTTTTCCTACGTTAAATTTCCGAAACATTTCGTTTACAGTAGACTACGTTTACTTTAAAAAGTGTGAAACTCATATTTTCTAGCTTTATTGCGGTGTCTCTAAAACTAATTTCAACTCCGTATGAAACAAAACTCTCCACGTAAAAAATATACGAAAAAACGTCAAAAACTGGAGCATCCTTCGCTTGGGGACCGCAGCCCTCCACGTCGCTTCTAATTACACGCGGTCTTGGCCACGAAAAGATGCCACAAATATTTAAAAGTTGCTAAAATGTGTGAATAAAACTTGCTAAGATCCGGAAAAACTCGCAAAAAGGTTACTTTGCTAATCCGCGTAATAACGTGCTAGTCAATCAATGCTAATCCGTCCGTATAAATATTTTCATTCCTCATGCTCTGAAAGAGGGTTCATTGTTGTTCTAAAATATGTGCAGAAAGTGATACGTTTCTGCGCTAGAGCATTTAACTTTCCAAGTAAGATTTTGTTTTTTTTTTTTAAGATAAACAATTGAAATTTGGATTTAAATGGGTTTGTTATACAATTTATATTCTGATTTTTAACTCCCCATTCCATAAATAACGATTAATTTACCTAAATTGTTAATTGAAGGTACCCTCTAAAAATAGTATAAATATTTATACTCAGTCATGTTTTTAAAATCACATGCATTTTATTTGACGTACTCGAAATGAAAAGTAGAGTGTTTACTGTTTACCCCATGGTTAACAATCTACGAGTACTATAATAGAATGAATACGCAATAATTGCGTATTAATTTTCGTGGTCAGAGGGTGGGAACAGTAGGTAAGTATAACGGGTTAGCGTAGACTGACTGACACGTTACTTATTTCGCGAATTAGTAAAGTAAACTAATTTTTTTAACTTGGTTATAAAAATTCAAAAGTTGCTAAATATAGCAACTATGTGACTAAAATAGGAACACGGTTCCCCTTAGGGCCCGCAAACTGCTTCTCCTAATGACACGTACTCTTGCCGCGCACAATTTGAGGTCCCGCCGTGTAACACCGGCTTTTAAAATGGCCGCCAGTAATGAGCGAGTTTGTGTATACAGGGTGGAATAGAATAAATATATATATTTTTATTAACAACACACTTAAAATATTTTAGTTCTTATACAAATAAACCTAGCAGAGTAAGCTCAATAAGGTTTGTGTTGTGGGTACTAAACGACCACATCATTATATAGAGTCTGTGTGGAAAGAAAAGAGTTGTGGAGTGTAAGGGAGCCCATACATTCTACGACTCTTCTCTTTCCGCACAGACTAATAGATAGATATGTAGATTAAAAACTCGCGCAGCTAGAAGATGTTGATGTCAACTTTAGCCAGTCTTTCTTGGAGATCTCTGAGACAATGCCGTCCTAAAAACGTAGCAGGTAATTATTAAAACTTAATTATACTAGATAAACTCCGGTAATGAATAATGTGTACAAATTGTGAAAATTACAATTTTCACCACCGGATCCCTTTGTTTGACCTAATGATTGAAAGTCATAATGTAATGATTGTCAGATTATCATTAATCATAATTCTGAAATCGTTAACTTTTTAGGAATTTCCTAAAGTTATCCCATAGATAGGTTAGGTTAGGTTTGTTATATGGCAATCTTGAAAAGTTACGCGTTTCTGAGAAAAACTAAATTATGACTAACGAAAATGCGGACAAACAATACATTATGACTTATAACTTTATGGGAAACAATAGAGACCCCTTCACCACCCTGTACTTTAGTGTCCATACATCTATCTAGGGGTACAGCCTGTTATATATGCATATGTACAGTAAGTCACTCAAGAGGGAGATTAAGACAAATGAGTAAGGTTATGGGCTCAGGCAATTTTCGTGCCACGGGTAGTTAACATTGTGACGCACGTATTTAGTTGCGAGTGACGTGACATTTGCAAGTTACATGTTACATGTGTACTAATTAGAAACAGCATAAGGAGAGGCATTTATGAGAACATGAGTTTGTAACTTTTTATTAAAATATCAACATTTTAACTAACGCACTTACCTCCTTATTCTTAAAAGTTTACAAGCTGCAATTGGTGAATTTATCTTTTAGGTATCCCTTTCTTGCAAATAAGTCATACCGCAAAACGGGGTGAGTAGGTTTCGCGGGGAGAGGTGGGTTATGAATGGGGGGAGAAGGTTTGAGAGGGGGGTGAGAAGGGATTTTAAGACTACTGCTACAAAAATAATGTATTCCAATTTAAAATTGAGCGATAGTAATACGCATAATAAAAAAAAGGATCCAACAATCTTCCAAAATCACCTTTGTATGAAAACCCCTCTCACCCCAAATACGAGGCACTACGGGGTGAGGTGGGTTTTCCTCTTTATCGTCAAAGTTATGAAATGGAACTATCCAAAATAAAATAATAACTAAAATACAAACGTCCGGAACACTTATTATATACACCATTCAATTTTCATTTGTAAAAATAAAATGTTATCGAGGTTTGTATTTTAGTTTTGACCCTACTCACCCCATTTCACGGTACCTAAGTCAAAATGATAAAAATTCAGCTTGTCGCGTGTTTGTGAATAACGCCTTTAGTATTTATTTAACAGGAGGCGTGTTCCAAATGGTATGTTCCAAATTTCATCAAAATACTAATTCCTTATAGTTTCCGAGTCAAATAGCTGTGTCTTACGGACAGACAGATAGACGGACGGACCGACATGTTTTTCCATTTTGGCTACGAAACCCTAAAAATTTAGTGGTGAAAAATCATTGCTTACCATACAGATCGTACGCTTGTTTTCTAACTTTTTTTTTACAAAAAAGCCTTCCATCATTGATGCAACGTCCATGGCTTTTCCAGCCACGTTCCCTCAAAGCTAACCAGCACGCGTTCACCGACAAAAAGATTTTTGGCGAACAATGTCACGGAACACTCTTTGTGCAAACGCGACACGCCCCTTGGAAAACGAAAGGACGCAAGTCGCAGTAAAGTTTGTATGGTGTGAGACTTTTTGGCGTTGTGTGAAAAATGTAGTTGATACTAGAGCTTATGTCGCTTAAAGATGCAAGGGTCTAGGTCTTTCTGATGTTGACGGAAAATGTAACAGTGAGCGTGTCAAAAATGAATAGTTATGAGACTTTTTCAATGTGGTTGCTGGTTTGACATGTAAAAAAAACGGTCAAGTGCGAGTCGGACTCGCGTTCCAAGGGTTCCGTACATTAAGTCCGACTCACGCTTGAATGTACATTTCTAATAGGTTTTCCTGTCATCTATAGGTAAAGAATTATATAGTGTATTTTTTTCAAAATTTTAGAGCCTGTAGTTTCGGAGATAAAGGGGGGGGGGGGGGGGAAGGGTCGGACAGACAGACGCACGAGTGATCCTATAAAGGTTCCGTTTTTTCCTAGAGATACGGAACCCTAAAAATTGAAAGTTGTGTACTCAGAGTATAAAATTTTTGGTATCAGCATCAAAAGGTACTTACTTAACCGATGTTTTAGCCTTTTACCAGTATTTTAGTAAGTATCTACTAATTAAAGGTTACATTTAAGTTGTGACTGCAGCATATTTTCCACTGCAGTGTTGCTAAAGTGGAGTTCAATAGAAACGGGCTCTCCAAGAAGCGGGTATTTCGGGTTCTCAAGGGTCGGCAACGCTAAAATGGCCCCTGTGATGTTGCTTATGCCCATGGGCGACGATGACCACGTCCCACCTGGTAGCTCATCGCTCACGCTGATTAGTGCATGCAAAATCAAAGGAAAGTCATGCGTGAGATGCGCGCTGGGTCACCAAGACGACCCAGGTCATATCAAAATAAGTGTAATACTTTAACACATTGTTAAAATTAACTGGAATCGATCGGTCAGGTCACCAGGTCAACCACAAAAGTGAAGAAAAACAAATTCTAATTTCTGGACACATTTTCCTGTTTCCGCTACTCCTGAGTTTATTAAAAAAAGCGGCCAAGTGCGAGTCGGACTCGCCCATGAAGGGTTCCGTATTTAGGCTTTTAAAAAAAAACTACTTACTAGATCTCGTTCAAACCAATTTTCGGTGGAAGTTTACATGGTAATGTACATCATATATTTTTTTTTAGTTTTATCATTCTCTTATTTTAGAAGTTACAGGGGGGGGGGGGGGGGGACACACATTTTACCACTTTGGAAGTGTCTCTCGCGCAAACTATTCAGTTTAGAAAAAAATGATATTAGAAACCTCAATATCATTTTTGAAGACCTATCCATAGATACCCCACACTTATGGGTTTGATGAAAAAAAAAATTTTGAGTTTCAGTTCGAAGTATGGGGAACCCCAAAAATTTATTGTTTTTTTTCTATTTTTGTGTGAAAATCTTAATGCGGTTCACAGAATACATATATACTTACCAAGTTTCAACAGTATAGTTCTTATAGTTTCGGAGAAAAGTGGCTGTGACATACGGACGGACAGACGGACAGACAGACAGACATGACGAATCTATAAGGGTTCCGTTTTTTTTGCCATTTGGCTACGGAACCCTAAAAACGCAACGTCAGGTCGAGTTACAATATTCATAATTCCGAGTCCACATTGACTGCAAGAACTAGGAGTTTCTAATTGAAGGTGACGGATTTCAGGAAAAAACACTGGTATACAAGACAGACAGAACAGCCTACTTACTTAGGGTTATTTTTTTAAGAAGAGGAGGAAAACGATTTGTTTATATAAATAACACATTAAAAAAGTAGGAGTACTGCTTCTTTGGGTAAAACTAAGGTTGGGGTAAGATTGAAAGGATTTTGACAAAATTGAGGGGTACAAAATATCGTCCGTATGCCGAAGCATTACTGGCGACTTTTCATCATACCCCCTCATGAAAAACCCTTTCAATCTTACCGCAACACACCCACAGACAACGCGATGCTTTTGCGCTTCTGCACAGTTACAAAGCTGTCGGGATACGTGTATTTGCCTAACTTTATCGCATATCCAAATTCGAGATACCAAATTTGCTACAATTATTAAACTGACTTACTAGGTATTCAAAATGCAAAAGACAGCTGACGTAACCAAACCTTTGCGCTTTCAAAGTCAAATTAGTGTCCTGTCCATCAAAGCGTGAACACTCCAAATTCAAAATTGGAACGTGCCGTCCAGGAACTGAAATCCGAAATCAACTGATCACCATTATGCTAACTTGCTTCACTGCGATCGACCGAGTCCGTTGTTTGACTTGGCGTTTCTGAAATCAAGCTTCAATTGTTTGATTTTGCCTGGTTGACAATGTGATGATTGTTTTCGAGACAATGCGACAGAAGTTGATAGGTTTTGGAGAGAAAGTTTGATATGAACTTGAAGAAATTAGGTGAAATGGATTTTATTAACGTTAAAGCGAGAGAAAAGTATATCATATATTATAAGCTAAACAAGTCTACAAACGGTCTTACGCGCTGGCCACGACATTGCGCGACTGGCTTGGCTAAGGCGACAACCATAGGTGGGAAAGAGAGGTCCGATCGTTGTGTCTCGTCGTTTAAAGTTGAATTTAAACGAAACGACGTCGGGTTATCTACCTATCCTACCGTGACTGCGCCAAACAACTTATTTTTAACCTCCGACGCAATGTCCGTCTGTCTGTGGCATTTTGATGCGGTTTTTACGTAAAAGCAAGTAGTGGTTTTAGCTACGTTTCATAGAAATCGATAAATCAGAAAGAGTATCAGTTCTTTCCCAAAATAATGTACTTAAGGCATTTTTGGCATTAAATGGATTTTGTTGGCATATAGCGTATTTTTTTTTAATTTGTGTTTAATAGGTATTAATATCAATAAGGATAATCAATGGGTTAAATTGATAGAGAACAACTAATAAGGGGAAACGGTTGTTATTCTGACATAAGTATTGAGTTCTAACACAACAGTGCGTTGTCTAATTTCAACCGCGTCACTAATCACAGTTAAACACAACATGCATTGATAAGTGACATCATGATCATGGTTACAAGATTATGCACTTACAGTGTAATGTTGTGAATAACGCATTGCATGGAAACATTGGAAACAGGTGTACGTACGATCTTGAATGCTTCAATCAGCTATGCAAATGTACGGCCATTTTTGGACTGCATTTTCTCGAGTTCGGATAGCATTAGAAGTTAGAAGTTTACTTTGAGAGATCTTTCTTTAAACCGTTTTTATTTTAAAATATTATATCTACGGTTTGGGGTTTTTGCCAAAACAAACTGAGCACGCACTCTAACGCCCTGACAATAGAGGCGTGTTCAGATATTAAATTTGTGATCCTACTTTATTGCCATAATAAAATTTGCTTCATACATGTTTAAACTTCTGCTTCACCTATTGAGACGCAAAGTATACAGGCTGTTATATCAGGGCCAGGATGATTTACCGAGGCCCGACACTGTCGGATAAACTTCGTAAATGGACCGGCCATTAGTCCAGATCCTTTTCGGGCTAGTTTCTTTTTATGTTTTACAGTTTTTCTGCTCTCAGGCTTGGACTAGGTCGATTATTTTATTGGTATTATTGCTGACTTGGTCAATAAGTTACAATTAGAGTGGAGTGATTGATGTCATAGATAATTAATTATCTATATCATATTGCAATGTATTAATTTTTTCGCATGGACAAATAAAGGTTTATTATTATAATTGATGTCAACAATTCAATAAATAAATATTTAGTATCTCTGAATGAAATCAGAAGCATAATTATATTATATAACAATAAGATGAAAGATAAATAAAGTGAATAAGATAAAATTGAAGTAAGAAAAATAACACAAAAAACACATTGTATCTTAATCTAATTTAATCAATAGCAATTCTTTTTAAACTCTGTGAAAATGCGCGTAGCATTTAATACAAAACCCGTCTCAAAGACTGTATCAAACTAATAACCTTTCCTTTCTTGTATTTCTTCGTTTTGCTATCAAAGAAAACTACCCTATTTCCTCTCGCCAACCCTTATTTACCTAAAGTCTTAACCGACTAGCAATTCATATTCAAATACACTTTCATCGAAGCAAAAGGTTTGAAGCAAAAAAACAATGGCTGATTTCAACATGGAAAATAAGACTTGGAAGGAAAGTTCTATTAAAATGAATAAAAAGCTGCGGTTTTTTATGTTCAGACAAAGGCTCTGGAAGTGTTTTATGAACGAGTCAAATGAAGTTTAATAAGGTTTCGTTGTACTTGTGTAAGCTTCTTGTTTCTGTCTCAGAAGTCGGAGCCATTTAAATTTTGTTATATACCAGGAGTTTTTAACTAGTGCGCCGTAGCGTGACGGCAAAGGGGGGACAGAAGTCTTACCAATGAAGAACCCGTAGTTTTTAAAGTAGGTACCTCGATAGCACGAATCTCAAGGGAAACGCCAAAAACTTTGTGTTAAGGAGGTTTCGCCTTGCAGAGGGCATCGACTTAGGGAGGTTGTTATATTAGGTTTTAGTTCGTCTTAAAGCTAAAGAGGTTTCGAGCTACAGAGGTGAAACGCATGAAAAAATCGTGTTAGAGAGGTAATCATACAAACTCATATTATAATACACTTTTATAGTATTTTCCAACTTCCAGAGGTTTTATAGTTTACTTCAAGATGTAAAGGTGGTAGAACAATACGCCCGTTTTTACCCTTTGGGTACGGAACCCTAAAAACTAACGAAAAAATCATATTTCGTCGCAAAATCTTATTACATGTAACTATGTAAAATCGGGTGGAGTTAAAGACACAATATCTTATGTCGCATAAACTGTCATAGCGTAACTTTGTAAGTAGCTATGAAAGGTGACACGAAAGGCTTTGGGATCGGGCATAAGCTTACAGTAGGTACTTTAAGAATAGATAGAAGATCAGGGGTCCGATTTTGGAAATACGAGCGATACAAATTTGGAATCGAGTGGTATTGACCACTCGTTTTTAATTCTATTAGTAGACTCTAATATGCCTAGTAGTGGAGATATTACAGAACAAAATACACGAAATCGAGCGGTCGAAATTCAAAAATCGGACCCCTGATCTTCCGGCGAGTCTTTTGTGGATCACGATCGCTGTCAGGAACGGTCTTGAACGGAACGCATCAGCACGCAACGCACGTAGAATCAATTCTGAGCCCTCTAGTCAGACTTCTGCAATTATTCTAGTTCAGGATACATCCTGCAACTAAACCGCCCCCGCTCTCACTTAAACCACACCCCACACGTCTCCATGAGTGAAAATTCTCCGGGAAATGATAAATTGGGCATGTGACGTACCCAGAATTTTGATGGGCTGCCTTTGTATTGTATCGTGTTTCAAAGTGCGTCCTGAATTACGGGACAAGCCTGTTATTACGGACAAAGAGGCCCGAAATGTGGTCACGGGGTCCAATGGAGTTGGAAGACTTCTGACTAGGGGGGTCTTCCGTCAAAAGTGTTGTAGTTGGATGCGTTTGGATAATTGGGTCCAGGCATTCAGAGGATCTATATTTAGTTTTTGGTCCGTTGAATGAAAGTTTGGCTTGCTTGTTTATCAATTAGGTACAAGGTTTATTTCCGGTAGGTCTTAAAGGTTACAATCATTTAAGATTTATTATGTTCAAGGTAAATAGTTATTTGTTTTACAAGGGGGCAAAGTTGTTGTTTAACCGCTCGTGCTATTGATACCCGAGCAAGTGAAAGATTTCAAAACTGAACTATGGTTCTAAAAATGGAATCTTGAGCGTTGCGAGGGTTTTAAAGCACGAGGGTTAAACAAAATTTGCCCCTGAGTGAAACACAAAATGTTTCGGCACAACAACCCGAAGCAAATATTAAATGTAAAATATCAAACAAAATCAAACCAAATCAAATCCAAATGAATGTTAATTGAATGTGTTAGTTATCATCCAAAATCATCTTTTAAAAGTCAATTCTACCAGCAAACAAGACAACAACTCAAAATTTTCATTTGATTACTTTGCCTCACATGTGAATAAAATGCAACTTTGCCATCAGTTTTTGAAGTGCTACTTTGCACTTTACGAGCTGGTGTAGTGAAAAATAATTTGCTTAATTTCAATTTTGCTTCTAACTCAGTCACACTCATTCAATAATATAGGTACTTACGTAACGCTTTGAATAACGTAACTAGCGATAGAGATAGGAAATGGCGGGTTAATGTACAAAATTCTTAGTGCTTAGCATCCTTACTTTATCCCTGCTAACAGAGAATCACTACATAGTATAAAACAAAGTCGCTTCCCGCTGTCTGTCTGTCCCTATGTATGCTTAGTTCTTTAAAACTACGCAACGGATTTTAATGCGGATTTTTAAATAGAGTGATTTAAGAGGAAGGTTTATGTATAATTTGTTAACCCGTGCGAAGCCGGGGCGGGTCGCTAGTACCAAATACAGCCGAATTTTCTTTTATGTCGGCGGTAAAAAGATACCATACCGTCTCCATATCAACACTTGATACACCTAAGTGTGTTACCTTGTATTTACACACGGATTATCAAGACAAACTTTACTGGTTTAACGATACTTTTGTAATTAAGAAACATTTATTGCAAAAACTTAAATATAAATACAAACTAAAAATATAAAAAATAACTACTTACTAAAATCCGTCCCGGGCTGTCCCTGACGCAAAGGTGCCCATCACACTCGCTGCGTTGCCGCGTTGTATTGCGATGGATAGCCTTTGCATCAGGAGTTAATTAAGTTTAGATATTGTGTTGTAATTACCTTACCTGAATAAAAAAAAAATAAAAAATACACATCTCTACCCGCTAAAAGCACAAAAATCATAACAGAAGACATATTTCCGGCGCAATTTCCATAATGGTCCAGTCTCCAAAGGTCTAAACTCAATAAAGGGCCCGAGGGACCCCTGATAATGCCCCGTGCACACCCCTGTTTGGCCCTTGAAAGATAAATGCCTGATAGTATTCGTAATGGGTGTTCTTTAAAGTTGGGTAAATTTATGCTGACACCGGTTTATGATGCTTATGTTATGTTGTTTTTGGAACGTGTCACTAGTGTTGCTTTCGAACGGTACCCTTTTAATAAATCCGAATTCAACATCAAAAGTAGAGGTACTGCGCGTCAACTCGAAACCGGTTTTTTCCATACAAACGTATTCCCCAATTTTCCTCTCTGGATATTAACATAATTGATTTTTTTTACACACTTTGATGTATTTCAATCATAGCTATGATTGTATTTTTTTTCGATTACGAATAAAATTAGCGTCTTATTTATTTATTCGTCCTAATGGTATTCTCCGTAAAACGTCTTAAATAGTATTTTTACCAGAAGCTGTATAGATCTCTATTTGGAAAAGTAATCCAGGGTGGTAAATAATTTAATATCAATTTCAATCCGTGGTACCTAAGTACATAAAATGTGTTTGAATAGGGAACTATATGTAAGGGACGAGTCAAGTCTAAGAAATTTTAACTATGTAGGTACTGAACACAAGCTTAATCAAACACGTTCATTGTCTATACTTAAATACCGATTCAGTATTTGAATCGGCCAATACGTAATAATCACTGGCTGACTTTAGAATATTATAATAAAATAATTAAATATACATAGCTTTCAAAGCACTAGCTTAATTATAATAAGCTATTGTATAACTGTCTTTCAACAAATATGCCGAGTAGGCCCACATCAGCCCTTAATATGTGAGAGGAATTTGGAATAAAACGCTTACTAAGAAGGGGTACGGACTAACAATAAGTTAGGTATTCAAATAAAAACGTGAGTGATATAAATGTAAGACGTTGAGAGATTTTTCTGATGTTTTTATTCAAACTTTATACGAGATAGGAATTAGGATGCTTTACTACCTTCATAAGAGTCGTATTATTGTAAAAATTGTTATTAAAATAATAATTCAATAAATCATAAACGTTTACATTCTATTTGATTCTATGCATCTCACTCATACTCGCATATTAGTTAAGCGCGTAATTCTTTGATAAAGTCACCATGCACTTTTACGGCTGATAATAAGGCAAAAAACTTATACATTTCATACATACGAGTATAATGTATACAGGATGATTTAGGAGACGTGAGCAGGATCAAGCCTACGCTTACAGTAAGTTATAAACAACTGTTTCGTACCAGTGTTTGTGAGATTAACTTTAATTTATTTTATACTGTTTAAAAAAAGTTGAGAAGCGCTGGTGGCCTAGCGGTAAGAGCGTGCGACTTGCAATCCGGAGGTCGCGGGTTCGAACCCCGGCTCGTACCAATGAGTTTTTCGGAACTTATGTACGAAATATCATTTGATATTTACCAGTCGCTTTTCGGTGAAGGAAAACATCGTGAGGAAACCGGACTAATCCCAATACGGGCCTAGTTTACCCTCCGGGTTGGAAGGTCAGATGGCAGTCGCTTTCGTAAAACTACGCCCACGCCAATTACTGGGATTAGTTGCCAAGCGGACCCCAGGCTCCCATGAGCCGTGGCAAAATGCCGGGACAACGCGAGGAAGATGATGTTTAAAAAAAGTTTTAATTTATTTACGACAGTTATGGTCACCCTCTTTGTTTTATTTATCCATATCAAGTGCCAAATTGAATGTCATCGGAGTCTGGTTACTTTTGAAAAATCGTATCTCACTCAAGTGTGACATTTTATTTTCTTCATACTCAAAGTGCTGTCATAACGGTTAAAAGGGGTTTTATCTTTGTGAATTAAATGTTGTAGGGTATCCATGATTGTAGATAATTAAATTAGTCCTTACCAATAAGTATAACAACAGAGAAAAAGCGTGATTATTTTACTTAAATATTGTGGTGAACGATTCTTAGTCCTGCTCACGTCTCATGAAACACCCTGTATAATTATTACTTATCACTACATAGTAGGTATAAAACAAAGTCGCTTCCGCTGTCTGTCTGTCTGTCTGTATGCTTAGATCTTTAAAACTACGCAACGGATTTTGATGCGGTTTTTTTAATAGATAGAGTGATTCAAGAGGAAGGTTTATGTATAATTTGTTAACCCGTGCGAAGCCGGGGCGGATCGCTAGTCTTTCATAGTACCTATCTTAAATTTAGCTCGCCAGACGGGCACATTTCAGTAGTAGCAAAATGAGCACGGAAGCCGCTTGCAAAACTTAATTAAAGTCAGGTGGGAAATGGGGTTTAATTTGTCGGAGAATAAATAGTTTAAAAATAGTATACATTTCTTGTATTTGTGATCTTCTTTAAAAAAATTACTCTTATTACGAATTGTACCCTCCAATTGAGAGGGGATTTAAATCTTCTCGGTATAGGTGTAGGGTTGGAGCCGGTGTAACTTTATCTGACGTTCATAAGCGCATTGTAATTATGTCTACTTGAATAAACTATCTTTTTTCTTATCTTATCTTACCTACCAGTATATTGAATTAATTTATTTAGAATTAGGTATATGATGTTATGAAAACACGGTTAAAACCTGCTTATTCCTTTAATTATTTTTCATTTCTCATGATCGGAAAGCGGGTCGTTGTTGTTCTAAAAAGAGTGCAGAAAATGATACGTTTCTGCTCTAGAGCACTGTACTTTCTAAGTACTTTTTTTACGATAAGCAATTAAAATTTTGGTTACAAATGGTTAACAATTTACTATTTTAGATCAAGCCCAACCAAACGAGACTTGAAGGAACTGTTCAACAGACCAGTCTGGGTCTGGGTGTGGTGTCTGTGAACAATGTAATGTGTGTGTCTTGAAGGGACCATAATTCCACGCGAGAGGTATAGTGTTCAAACTTTGATTACACTTAAATCCAATGTCTCATACCGAGCCGACTATTAAAAGTAAATAAGTCTAAATCGACTTGCAACTTGAGTCAACTTATAGAATTTTTAGTTCGTTATTTAGTTAAACTAAAGTTGATTTACATTTAAACAAAAAATTTAAGTGATATCTTAATTATAACCAAAAACCTAGTAGGTGGTATTATAACCGTAATTTCCGTTTTCAAAAGGCCCGCTTTCTAAACAATTTTATCAAATTTTGATAAATTAATTTAAAATGCATAGTTTTAATTGCCGCGTGTATTAAAATGTTGTGGCTACCACATTTATAAGTAAATCAGGCGGTGCAGTCACGGTATCATCTAAAATTTGAATTTTTAATCATATTAATCGTATCTGGACTTAAATTTATCGTTTTTAGTTTAGATATTTGGTCATAGTTTATGTTTCCAGTAGCGATTGCGACGTCCCAAAATATCATTATTTATATTTGTACCCATTAACTGCCAAAGTGATGCTTTGAACCATTAATTTTCCTACTACTATTGAAATGCACTAAAAAGCAATGTTTTTACAGTATGCTACTTGTTTAAAAATGTATATTTCTCAAAAATACAGGAACATACTCAAACATACATACAAACACCATATACCTATACCACCAAGATTAAAAACTAAAATTAAAAGTAATATTAAAACTAAAATTAAAAACTAAGATTAAAACTAAAATTAAAAACTAAACTACTCTAAATTAAAATAAATCTAAAAAGCGGCCAAGTGCGAGCCGGACTCGCCCATGAAGGGTTCCGTATTTAGGCGATTTATGACGTATAAAAAAAAACTACTTACTAGATCTCGTTCAAACCAATTTTCGGTGGAAGTTTACATGGTAATGTACATCATATATTTTTTTTAGTTTTATCATTCTCTTATTTTAGAAGTTACAGGGGGGGGGACACACATTTTACCACTTTGGAAGTGTCTCTCGCGTAAACTATTCAGTTTAGAAAAAAATGATATTAGGAACCTCAATATCATTTTTGAAGACTTATCCATAGATACCCCACACGTATGGGTTTGATGAAAAAAAAATTATGGGGAGTATGGGGAACCCCAAAAATTTATTGTTTTTTTTTTCTATTTTTGTGTGAAAATCTTAATGCGGTTCACAGAATACATCTACTTATAGTTTCGGAGAAAAGTGGCTGTGACATACGGACGGACAGACAGACGGACAGACAGACAGACAGACAAACAGACAGACAGACATGACGAATCTATAAGGGTTCCGTTTTTTGCCATTTGGCTACGGAACCCTAAAAAAGGCCCCCGCGGCATTGTGCCAAAGATGCTGGCAGCATTCCCTCGCTCAATGGCAATACTGATGCGCTGCGAGAGAAAGCTGTCAGCTCTCTGTATGCTACTTGAATAGTTTTAATAAGGAAGCCTGCAACAAAGAAGGCCCGGATCTTAAGCTTGCCTATTTGCTGATAAACTGTGTGTGACTCTGTGTGTGTCATGACTACCAATGCGAGAATCACACAAAAGTCATTTCTCGAACGCCATAACTTAAAATGTTTACGCCGATCCCGCTTAGACAAATCAACTTTAACAAACGCGTATCACATTCAATTCTATCAGTGTAAAACCAACTATGTTGCATTTGAACTAAAGTTCAAATCGAAAAGAATACAAAGGAAATTTGACGAGTTTAAGAAAGCGGCGGCTGTGTCCCTTAAGCTATCGCGAAATCTCTAAAACCCGAACACATTTTGGAGGCATAAATCGGGAGAATGGGACAAAGTCGGTATCTACGTCCCTTATATCTTCACAAGGGTTGTATCAGTTATTCTGTGTGAAAATTCTTTAGAAAAATCTTGTTTTATCTGTTTACCAGAGTCCGATGGTAGCTGATGCGTACTAAACATTGTTTACAGTAAAGCTGGTATAGCTACTAGCAAAAAGCAGAGCTTTGTAAGGGCTCGCGGAGTTTTTCTACCTAAACGTACCGGACCGCGACTTTGATCCAGTCCGAGGCTTGTTCCATGTTCAATCGAGTGGGTAAGTAATAAGTCCGTTAAGGACGCAGCTATAAGTGAGAGCAAGAAAGAAATATACCTACTAATTGGCCCTCGGTCGCTGTCCGGTACGCCTGTCTGATACAACTTTTACTTTGTCCATTAAAAACGTGTCCAGACGACAAAATCAAATTGCCAATATCATCCACACGTAATATACAATTTCATAAGCCCTTATTACATCCTACACGGTCGCCCAGTACTTCTTGTAAGGAAGCCAACTGGCTTTTCTTTTCTGGCAATGTTGGGTCAGCGAGCCAATGTCCTTGAATTTATTTATGCGTCCACACCACACAATTGAGCGTAAAACTATCCCGTTTGGACACCTACTGGCGGTAATCATGCTGCTCCGCACATAAACTTATGTATAATTTGCTCTCTTAAGTGCTCATCAAGACGAGTGAGATGACCAAAACAGCGTGTGCCTATGTTGCAACAAACGTGAGTTCCATTAAATACTGCCAGGGTTCAGCTACAGCTATATCGTGAGTATCTCCTAAGTGCTCAAAAAGACGAGTCGGATGACCAAAACAGAGTGAGCCTATATTGTATAAAACCCGAGCTCTACTAGGTACCTACTGCCAGAGTTCAGCATCAGCTACCTTGGGTACTACTCTACCAAGTGATCATCATGACGAGTCGGATGTCCAAAACAGCGTGTGTCTATGTTGCACCAAACCCGAGTTCCACTAGGTACTGCCAGGGTTCAGCATCAGCTCTATCTTGGGTACTACTCTCCTAAGTGCTCATCAAGACGAGTCGGATGTCCAAAACATCGTGTGCCTATATTGCAAACGTGAGTTCCACTAAATACTGCCAGGGTTCAGCTACAGCTCTATTTTGGGTATCTCCCAAGTGCTCAAAAAAACGAGTCGGATGACCAAAACAGCGTTTGCCTATGTTGCACCAAACCTGACTTCCAATAGGTACTGCCAGGGTTCAGCATCAGCTCTATCTTGGGTATTGCTCTCCCAAGTGCTCGTTCTGACGAGTCGGATGTCCAAAACAGCGTGTATCTATGTTGCACCAAACCTGAATTCCACTAGGTACAGCCAGGGTTCAGCATCAGCTCTATCTTGGGTACTACTCTCATAAGTGCTCATCAAGACGAGTCCGATGACCAAAACAGCGTGTGCATATGTTGTATTAAACTCGAGCTCCACTAGGTACTGCCAGGGTTCAGCATCAGCTATCTTGGGTACTGCTCTACCAAGTTACCATCATGACGAGTCGGATGTCCAACCCAGTGTATGTCTATGTTGCACCAAACCTGAGTTCCGCTAGGTACAGCCAGGGATCAGCATCAGCTCTATCGTACTGCTCTCCCAAGTGCTCATCAAGACGTGTCGAATTACAACATGACTGATCAGTTCATCGGCGTCACAGAACAGAACATACGAGTAAATTGACCTCCGCAGTGAATATGTCGTAGTCCGATCGTATAATCCGCCGTATTACATTACGGCTAGCCGTTTTCAAAAACAGGAGCGTTTTGAAATGCGGCGGTTCGACGATTAGGCGGATTGTCATTGCGATACGTTCTTCAATAATCGGCCTACGTGTAGCCGCATCGTATCTACTATTTAGATTGTAGAGTGACCAGTTCTTTCGATCGCCTACTACGTAACCGGAGTTTGACAATGTTTGCAATTTAATTTATTTTTGCTATGGTCCCACCGCACTACATGTTTCTTTTCCAAAACATTTACGTCACAACTTAAATAGACGGAGCCCCGCAAATGCGGGTCTCCTATTTCTGGGCGGTTTGCCCTTCGGGCATCTGAAGCTACCTAACGAACCTAACCTACTTACCTACCTACGCTTTTTTCCCTAAAGTGTAATGTTTTCACGGACGTGTCACTAAATCAATAGGTAGGTAGGTTAGGTTCGTTAGATAGCTTCAGATGCCAGAAGGGCAAACCGCTCAGAAATGGGAGCCCCGCGAGGCCGGGCTCCATCTAGTTAAGTTGCGAAGGAAATGTTTTTTGAAAAGAAACAGTTCGACGAACTCCAGATTTGATGGACACCCCAGCGTTTTTCATAGTTTGTTGTTGTTATGTCAGGCAGCGCCACGAGTGTTAAAAATGGGAACTAAAAACTGTCAAAGCGGCGGCTAATGACTCGCTGTATTACATTACGGCTAGCCGTGTTGAAGAACGTACTTATGGCGCCGAATACATTCCGGCGGATTCTCATTCAGCCGCATTCAATCCGGCTAATAGTTAAACCGCCGCATTTCAAAACGCCCCTGTTTTTGAAAACGGCTAGCCGTAATGTAATACGGCGGATTATACGATCCGACTGCGACAAATATACAGCAAGATTATTGTTCCAGTATTTAGAGAAACTTAATTGCTAAATTGGGATTCAAACCGAGCGAAGCGAAATGGGTCTGAATCCAAAATTTTAACCCTTTTTAGGGTTCCGTACCCAAAGGGTAAAAAACGCGACCCTATTACTAAGACTTCGCTGTCCGTCCGTCCATCCGTCCGTCCGTCCGTCCGTCCATCCGTCCGTCTGTCACCATGCTGTATCTCATGAACCGCGATAGCTAGACAGTTGACATTTTCACAAATGATGTATCTCTGTTGCCGCTATAACAACAAATACTAAAAATAAAATAAAATAAATATTTAAGGGGGGCTTCCATACTACAAACACGATTTTTTTTGCTCTATTTTTTGTTGATGGTGCGGAACCCTCCGTGCGCGAGTCCGACTCGCACTTGGCCGGTTTTTTTTGTATTCATCGTTGTTAACACATAGTACATTGACACGAATTTTAATTCATAATTTTTCTAACAGATGGCGCTAGTAGTCATACAAAGTGTTATTCCTTTATTTTATTTTATTAAGTTGATAAAATGATATTTTTATGTTTGATAACACATCTAGACATGAATTTAAATTACTATGTTAAATTTCAAACCTATAAGTGCGATAGTTTTTCCGTAAAGTGTACCACAAGAATGCATAGTTTGTCGAATAGTGATAGGGCTCGCTTCGCTCGCCCTAATAATAGGTAAGACACGTCATTGCTACCAAATTCCCGTATGGTAAATTTTTTATCGTTTTGTCCACATAAACATGCCCAATAGGGTTTTCTCTAAAAATGTAGCGTGCCGGATCTGAGGGGCTACCGAGAAAACCGAAATTCGCAAATTGCGGGGATCTTTCTCTTTTACTCCAAGGAAGGCGTAATTAGAGTGACAGAGAAGAATGCCCGCAATTTGCGAACTTCGATTTTCGCGGTTACAGCCCTGTGGCCTAATTCAAACTTACATTTGACATTAAACTGATATCATATTGTTCTTATTCGCCCGTGCTTCTCCACATGGTCTCCTACATATAGGTTCATTACCTTTGGGCACCTAGATTCATTTACCTTACCACGGAATTAAAAAAACATCTTCGAAAATGACAAGTAGTGTTTAATTTCCACATTAAATGTGTCAAGAACGACGTAGATGTCATGTTAGCTTTCTTTACTCAAAGCACCTGGCTACCGTTTGACAGTTTTTCTTCACATTTAAAATATTTGTTCCGGTAAAGATAAAGAAGACTTAATGGAACTGAAGATGTTTGTCTTAACGTGAATACATTACTTAAAGCGGGTTTAAAATAAAAAAGACTTAATTTCGAGAGACATGTACGGCACTTATGACGTTTTTAAAGATAGAGATTACTGATGTACTTATAGTTCTTAGGTTACTTCTATTTGTGTTATCTCTAGTAAACAAAATGACTTCGATATTTAAGTAACTGACGTACGTTTAAGCCATTTTGGATGTGTTGTTGGTTTTAAGACTGGACAAATGAAAACAGTGATTTAAGTTTTTAAAATCACGATTATTACTGCTATTTTTGCTGCACATCATTAGAAATCCCAGTCTTAAGGTGACAGTCCATTTCCAACCGCAGCTGCACTACTGTTCATTTTACTATGGAAATTGACAGTAACAGCGACGCGTTCAGTACCAGTAGTGCAGCTGCGGTCAGAAATGGAATGTTACCTTTAAGGTACCATTCGGGTTCAGGCTACACTAGCATTACTGCTGCAGTATTGCAGCGCGACATTACTTCCGACTGCATTACAGCCGCAAATATCAAAATATGGCAGCACCATCTCTCTCGCTATACCATAATCCAGTAAAGAATTCGTATAGGAGGCGTAAGCACACACTGCTCGCCCTCAAAGTTGGTCAAAGGCGCCTAGCCTTTCAAAGATAGCATATACCAGGGAATTTAAGACGGGAACCGCCATGGCCGGGTGGTCTAGTGGTCAGGCCGTTAGCCGCGCAATCTGAAGACGCGAGTTCGATTCCCGCCTCGGCCCCAGGTGGATTTGATCACATTTTCTTTAGTGTATGATATCTATTTCTGTTTGTCAAAATCTATGTTGCTGTCCGAATTTTTGACATTGGCAGCAATGCAGTCGGCAGTTCGGCACTGTCAGCAGTAATGTTGCGCTGCAATATTACTGCAGTGTGGTGTATTCTAAATCGGAACGGTAACTGTTGTGAATTTCACACTGGACAAATAATTTTAAAAGTAAACCAGCGACTCCAAAAAGCTTGTTATTTTCCGGCCTGTCATTGACAATTTATGCCAATCCTCGTGAGCGTGGAACTGATATCTGACAGTTAAAAGCTTAAAAGCGAATAGTGATGGGCCAAGTCGATAGTGATATGCCTAACGTAAGAATGTTGCCGATTACTAAAATGTTTCTTAACCCCCAGCACAAAAAGAGGGGTGTTATACGTTTGAAGCTAATGAATGTGAGTATGTCTGTGGCATCGAAGCTATCAAACGGATGGTCCGATTTAGATGCGGAGATGCGGAGACGTGAAAGTGAGTTTCCTATCGGTAGTTTTTACCTATGTTTGATAAAAATCGATCCAGTAGGTTGAAGAATATCAGCTATTTTCCAAAATGATGTAAGGAACTTTTGGCATAAAATGGTTAAAAATCTTATGATTAGCGTAGGCCTTTTTTTAGGGTTCCGTAGCCAAATGGCAAAAAACGGAACCCTTATAGATTCGTCATGTCTGTCTGTCTGCCTGTCCGTCTGTCCATCTGTCTGTCCGTCCGTATGTCACAGCCACTTTTCTCCGAAACTATAAGAACTATACTGTTGAAAATTGGTAAGTAGATGTATTCTGTGAACCGCATTAAGATTTTCACACAAAAATAGAAAAAAAAACAATAAATTTTTGGGGTTCACCATACTTCGAACTGAAACTCTAAATTTTTTTTTTTTCATCAAACCCATGCGTGTGGGGTATCTATGGATAGGTATTCAAAAATGATATTGAGGTTTCTAATATCATTTTTTTCTAAACTGAATAGTTTGCGCGAGAGACACTTCCAAAGTGGTAAAATGTGTGTCCTCCCCCCCCCCCTGTAACTTCTAAAATAAGAGAATGATAAAACTAAAAAAATATATATGATGTACATTACCATGTAAACTTCCACCGAAAATTGGTTTGAACGAGATCTAGTAAGTAGTTTTTTTTTATACGTCATAAATCGCCTAAATACGGAATCCTTCATGGGCGAGTCCGACTCGCACTTGGCCGCTTTTTTTAATTTAATAGTTTTTTACTAGCCTATAAGAGCACCACCACTGACCAAAGGCATCCCCTCATTCCAACAATGCACACTCCCGCCACTTTTCACTATATTATAGTCGTATAGGTACTAAGTTGTACTAAGGTCATCCCACAAAAAAAAAACAATGAAATCACGTTATAGCTTAAGCGAAAACAATGGCTAAGCCTTATTTTTCCATTTAATTAAAAACCGATAACACGTAAACGCTCCGTGTTCGTTTAATTGAATTCATTGCTGTATTGATAGGCTTGTCACGTTGACTTTCGGGATGCGATCGACGCTCGGTTTAAGCTCGCAAGTCATGAGATATAAGCGATAAAGCTTACGGCATGAAAAGCGTCAGCGCTGTTAAGGTGCAGTGAGTTCATGACCTTCTCCGAAGGTAGCTCGCTGAGCACAGAGGGGCTACCGCGAAAATCGAAATTCGCAAATTCCGATTTTCCTCCAATGAAGGCGTAATTAGAGTGACAGAGAAAAATGCCCGCAATTTGCGAACTTGGATTTTCGGGGTTATAGCTCTGTACCGGGATCGTGGATACCAATATTATTGAATTGTTATTTTATACTAATCGATAAGTTCGATTAAAACTAACATGTTTGCAAAACTCGTTACAAATTTTTAAAGGTGCGTTTTACATCCAGCTATGTTCGATTTTTTTTTCCATAGAGCGAAACGTTTTGAATCGATGAAGTTACTAGAGAAAGGCTTGCTGTGCATATTTTTTGGCAACCGTATTATAATCTGTATGCAAAAAAGTTAACTCTAAACATCATCTCTTATAGCAATGTTTGCTATTAAAGGTGGAAAAATAACGCCTTAAAAACGATTTTCGACCTGCTACCGCCTCAGTCTTAAGCCACGCACCGTAGCGGGTTGGACGACTTGTGCATTTTTTATAGCTTATTAATTCTCTCCGCGGCTTAGGAGTGAAATGTTCACGTTTATTGTTTTCTTACGTTATCTGGGGGATGATCGCGATTTGCTAATGGCTAAATTGTTTAAAGTTTGTGCTTAGGGAATTGGTATCCCTTTTCTTAGTTGACTATGGGTTTTTGAGCCGAGCCGCACAGGCCTCTCATGCTCAATGTCAGATGCGTACCTACCTTGCCCGGGAGGCAAGGCAGAAGTTACATAAAACTAGATCTTATAAACTAAGTGAGCCTGTGAGCACTTCACCCGAATTGGTATCCCGCGGCGTAATCACCTACTTATAGTACTTTTTCAATTTAAACATAATTGCATATGTTTTGTGTAGCTTATTTTACAAACAAAACAACATTGACTATATTGTCAACACTAAGTTTACTACACTTCTTGATTAGTTTTTTTTATTACTTTTATCTCAATTACTCTGTTATCGTCATTGTAGGTCTGTGTTCATTGCTAAGGGGATACTAGATACCTTTATGACATTAGGCCGTTTACACCGATCGGGATAGCCGGGATATATGTTATGTAACTTTATATACTCTAATTAGGCTCTAAAATCGCTAGTTTAAATCTTTCGGGTTATTACTGCCCACGGTGTATAATGTATATAAATTTATCAGCGGGCTATTAATCTTTAATTTTGAATAAAGAATGAACTGAAATATGTTAATTGTCGGTATTTACCTAATAATAATTCAGCCTTTATACGTCCCACTGCTGGGCACAGGCCTTCTCTCAAGCGCGAGAGGGCTCGGGCTATAGTCCCCACGCTAGCGCAATGCGGATTCGGGACTTCACATACACCTTTGAATTTCTTCGCAGATGTATGCAGGTTTCCACACGATGTTTTCCTTCACCGAAAAGCTAGTGGTAAATATCAAATGATATTTCGTACATAAGTTTCGAAAAACTCATTGGTACGAGCCAGGATTTGAACCCGCGACCTCCGGATTGAAAGTCGGGCGTCATATCCACTCGTCCACCACCGCTTCTTTTTAAATTTACCTAAATTGATTTAAATTATATTTTAACCTAAAATGTTTCCCACATCAAACCTACGGTACCATTGTATTCGCGTCATTAACAGACGCAATTAGGCCCCGGATGCCGACAACGAATGGGACAAACGGTGTTCCCGTCCCCCTCACACAAAAAGGGTTTATCTCATTCGAAACCCACTTTCGTTGCGCCCTTCCGATTCTGAACTCCTGGTGAATTTACACAGTTTACGCCCGAAATAATATATATAACATAACTACGAATTCCCTTTGCCGTTGTAATTTCAAATGGTGTAATAGGTTTATTTGTTTGGTTAGTGAAATAGTGGAAAGAGCAATGTAATTGAAAATTTAATGGTTTGAATCGCTGAACTCAACAAATGACCACCAAAGAAATGACCAATGGATTCGAAAGTATCAAACACTAACATCAAACCGATATTAGAAATTATATTGGAATCATATCAGTAAGCTGTCATTTGGGCGAGCGTCTCGCTCGTACTAATACTAATCTGATTTCAATAAGTAAAATACTAATTTATAAAAGCATCAGGTCCTGTAAGTCATTTGAACCTGCGCAACTGGGCTTATATTTTAGTCTAAAAATTCTGAAATTATGTCAAGAGAGATATACTTACCTATGTATTTTATGGCATGATTTGCCTCTCATGTGATTAAGCAAAATTTAAATAAATATTATGAGTAAGAAACTACATAAAATAGTAGTTTATGCAACAGTGATATAATAAGGGTTCTTAAAATTCAAGGGTCGAAGTTACAAAACGAGACGTAGTCGAGTTTTGTAAAAAAAGACCCGAGAATTTTAAGAACCAATTATGAGCTGTTGCATACATTACTTTTTCTATGACAGCTGCAGCAAAAAAAAAAAAAGAGTTATTATTAAAAAAAAGAGTTATTATTAAAAAAAAGAGTTATTATTAAAAAAAAGAGTTATTATTTAAAAAAAATTGAGTTATTATTTAAAAAAAAAAAAGAGTTATTATTGTAAATGAAAACATACCTCTTTCAATCAAGATGATCGGAACTTGTATCTTTAAAAAAAATAAAGCAGTTGTATTATACTCATAAGATGACTGCTAGCAGTCATCTTATGAGCCTATAGACAAATCATTCAAATGACATTGCTTTAGATATCACTGTCAGTCATTTAATTGACACATTTAAGTGCTGGAGTAGAAAAAGATAAATAAATGAACACAACATACCTAACTTCCAAGAATTGATAGAAATATATACTTGTAAATAAAAACACGAATGGTTATACCTATTTATTATGTGTACCTATATTATAGGTATATTATATTACGTAAACTACGAGTAGTGTACTATAATATACCTATATTATAGGTATAGTACGAGAGGTATATGTGATTCACAAAGTAATAAATATTACAGAGGAAATAGCAAAGGGCACACGATCAAAAGGACAGTCCCCCAATACATCGAAAAAACATACAGATTGCTTCCTCTATGGCGACCCAATCAAATCCAAATTAAAAGTCAATGCCGTCGTGGACACGAAAAACCGGGTATGCGGAGTTTTGACGAAACCGTTTCGTGTATTTGAAAGTCAAAAGCTACAGCACTGATTTTGGTATGGAAATGAAACAGTGTACAGTCGCAGCAAAAGTACTGTAAACTCAGGTAACTATAGTCCTTAAGTACATACAACTAATGGTCCAGTTTTGAACGTTGATTCTTAACGAGCCTTTAAGGTTTCTAGGTACTCGTCACATTTATTTTGGAGCTTAGATAGGGTAAATCGCCCATAACTGGCCACCCTAAACTAAAAATGAATTCAATTCACTTATAAACAGAATTAATTTTAGTATAAGGTTTCAATAACTGGCCGTCCTTCAATAACGAGCCACCTTATACTAAAATTAATGATAGAAAATATAGAAAATAATATTACGTATGTTTAGTTTAGGGTGGCCAATTACAAAACAGTGGCCAGTAATTGACGATTTGAGCGGATCAGACTACGCGTCATAAACATGTGCCATTTTCTACTAGCTTAACAAAAAGAAACATGTCTGTATATGTAAAACAATTAGATTGTGCCAGATACATTTGAACGCGCACTGTAGAGATTAAGGTGTCCATTTGGAAAAGTAATCCACTTTGACTTAGACTTTGTATGATAAAAATTCTAAAATAACCTAAACTTTGCCACCCGTGCCAAACTTTTTAATTATAAAAATTATACTAGAACTTATTCCTAACTAAGTTCAATTACTAAACACCCATAATACAAGTTATAATGTTATGATTAATGATATAATGCTAGTTAAGGCGAAGTTATAGTCCACTGAAGGCGAATTTAGGTTAGGATATGTACCTATCTGGCCACCCTACCCCTACCCCACTCTGTATTCTGTATTCTGTAATTGTAGCAGGCACTAGTTTGAAAATTACGAAAGCGCCTGGCATCTGACCTTCCAACCCAGAGGGTAAACTAGGCCTTAATGCGTTTATAGTCTGGTTTCCTCACGATGTTCGAAAAGAGATTGGTAAAAATCAAATGATATTTCGTACATAAGTTTCTGAAAACTCATTGGTACGAGCCGGGGTTTGAACGTGGTTTGAACCCACGACCTCCGGATTGAATGTCGCACGCTCTTACACGCTAGGCCACCAGTGTGCAGCGCTTATAAATACAAAAGCTATAGAACTTGCAGGATACAGTGTTATCACACACAAACCTACACCCCCTTTCCCCCCCTAACTCCGGAAATTGAGAATTAGACACCACCCCAAATAAATTGGACAAAAATCGATCCCCGTCGACAATTACATCATCAAGTTATTATCTTATACAAAGGTATTCAGTATTGGGGATATTTCGACTGGTTTTTGGAGGATTAGGTGTAATAAAGGTGATAAAAGAAATATTATGGAAAATCTCACCGTTTCGGGACTTTCGGCCAAGATCTGAACTTGCGAGATTTTGGAATACCGATTCAATCGTTATTTAAGTTATATACCGTAAAACGGGGTGAGTAGGTTTCGCGGGGAGAGGTGGGTTATTAATGGGGAGAGAAGGTTTGAGAGGGCGGTGAGAAGGGATTTTAAGGCTACTGCTACAAAAATAATGTATTCCAATTTAAAATGGAGCTATAGTAATAAGCATAATAAAAAAAACTCGATCGAACAAGCTTGCAAAATCACCTTTGTATGAAAACCCCTCTCACCCCAAATAGGAGGCACTACGGGGTGAGGTGGGTTTTTCTCTTTATTGTCAAAGATATGAAATGGAACTACCCAAAATAAAATAAAAACTAAAATAAAATACAAACGTCCGGAACACTTATTATATACACCATTCAGTTTTCATATGTAAAAATAAAATGATATCGAGGCTTGAATTTCAATTTTGACCCTACTCACCCCATTTTACGGTACTAAATATTTGATTTGAATTTATATGAGCCTAGAGTGTCTCACTGCTGGGCAGAGGTCTCCCTCCTCCCTTTCCACGTATCCCGTCTTGACCCGTCTCCCACCAGTTCCTGTGAAAGGCGTCGAGGTCGTCTCGCCAACGCCTCCGAGGTTTGCCGCGACCTCAGGTTCGATTTTGTGGGGCCCAATTGGTACTATCAGCCCAATACAAAAAAAAAACTAAATATATAACCATGTACGAGGGCAAAGATCGACCCATGCTCCAGTGACCAGCTGACCTGTGATCCAGGTGGCCTAGCGGTTTAAGGCATCGGCCGCGATTGCAGAGGACGCTGGTTTGATTCCAGCCTTGGGTATGGGTACTGGGGGACTTGCTAAAAAAATTCGTATATGACCTTTATATCATTTACTAGCGACCCGCCCCGGCTTCGCACGGGTTAACAAATTATACATCAACCTTCCTCTTGAATCACTCTATCTATTAAAAAAAAACTGCCATCAAAATCCGTGCGTAGTTTTAAAGATCTAAGCATACAATAGGGACAGACAGACAGCGGGAAGCGACTTTGTTTTATACCGCATACCTATGTAGTGATGTTATATTTCATTTAACTATCCATGCGTTTCATACGTTGATTCCATGGCCCATTATTTCTGCAGCAAGATTGACCTATAATCCCGATTGATTCAAAACCTGCTGTCGCGGCACGTTAAATAAGCGGATTACCCATAACGAATGTTATGCCCTTAACTAAGTAGATTTCAACTTGTACCCGTAAATTTTAAGTAGACGGAAATTATTTGGAATGTGCAAAATATTTGAGCCCGAATTAACATAATCCTGGATAAAGGGTGGGGAAGTTCTAACGCTTGTTAGTGACGGGGTAAGGCTACGATAGGGGTTGTTTGGGCGTACTAATTTGAACGAGGGTAAGCGACCTGACGTTGAACATCTTCTTGCAGTGGGTTAGCCTGCAGAGTTTGAGAAGAGAAGTTAGAGTTCCGTACCCAAAGAGTAAAATCGGGACCCTATTACTAAGACTCCTCTGTCCGTCTGTATGTCACCAGGCTGTATCCGATGAACCGTGATGGCTAGACAGTTGAAATTTTCACAGATGATGTATTTCTGTTGCCGCTATAACAACAAATACTAAAAAGTACGGAACCCTCGGTGGGCGAGTCCGACTCAAAGCTATTGCAACTAAAGAAGCAATATTTATTAGTTAGTTACACTTTAATATCCCATTATAATTAAATCCCATTACAAGAAAATTCCAAATCCAACAAAATATTTCACGAACATGTATTTTCACAAGCCCTTAAACAAGCTTCGTTACATCACTATTCCAAATTTTACCGAGTTCAAATTCCCAGGGTGTTTTGCCTACATCGCGAGTTTTCAGCGTTTTGAATAATATAGTAATTATGTACCTACAATTTCAGGATGCTGGAAGTTGGGAAAGTTGGTGTCTGATGTTTCGAAGGTCATGCTTCAGGAGAACAAGACGTTGGCCCTCGGTGTCATCATCTTCCTCTCGTTATCCCGGCATTTTGCCACGGCTCATGGGAGCCTGGGGTCCGCTTGGCAACTAATCCCAGGAATTGTCGTAGGCACTAGTTTTTACGAAAGCGACTGCCATCTGACTTTCCAACCCAGAGGGTAAACTAGGCCTTGTAGGGATTAATCCGGTTTCCTCACCCTTCACCCTTACTTTGGAAGAAAATTGACAATTTGGTTGAAATTGGGCAGCTAAAAAACATACAGTCTCTCTTGAAATAACACTATTAAATAGATTACGTTGACCACGAACGCTGTAAAGGGTTCGAAACGTCGGGATGTAGAGTAAATTCAATATACGCGATATAATCCGTTTTAATGGTTTTATTTCATGAGTAACTATCGCGCTAAAACCGAAGACAATAATATTATATACGTCTCTCTTATTTTAGACTACTGTCTAACATATTACCATGTAAGCTACACTACTACTAGTTTTTGTCGGTTACGTAATGAAAGTCTCGATCGCAACTTATGATTACAGCTTACATTAAATTTGTACACGCCTTTGATTTCCTTAACAACATAATAATACAATCTTAAACAAACATCAGATCAAACAAGATATAGCCGCAAGCAAAACAGTCAACATTCGTACACACAATAGCTTCTATATATAGTTTAATCCATTCTGTTTGACCTTTTGTATCTTTTGAATAAAAAGTTTAAGTTTTTGTTCGATCGATTTGAGTTTATCTGGAACAGAGTCGAGGTGAAGTTTGTTTTTATTTCGTATAATCATTGTTACTATCTTGTTTCTCGTACATTATCTTATATTTATTTAACCTTAATCTATATTTAAATGGCATATGGTCATACATATCACAAAAATTGTATTTTATTTACTATTTGTTCACTGTAAAAATGTTATTTGATGTCTTTTTCTTCTTGTCTGTTACCCTCCGTGATTCTTCTCACTTGATGGTCTCATCGGAAGACCAGCGCTGGAAGCCGCCAGCAACATGCTGAGATGAGGCCATTTCGTGGCACTTTAATCTTATTTTGTGTTTTCTTTTATATTATGTATTGTTTGTGCTTACGAATAAATCATCTTCTATTCTAAAAGTAGACTTAGTTCACACTAATTTCCTTCACGCACAGCTAAACTATGGAATGAACTGTAGCTCGCGGTATTTCTGATACGAACCTTTAAATCTTCAAGAAAAGAGCGTACTCCCGTACATGCGTACATCATCTAGTGTTCAGATATTGGCGAGCACCTTGGCCGCTCCGATATATCTGACGGCGACAGCATGATGAAAACAAAACGCAAGATTCGCGTAGCAATAGTTGTAAGAAATAAGATAGGATTCTCCGTACGTTCCTTTGAAGATAACGAAGACTGTTATATGTAACATGTACTTTGAAATAGGAGCTTAAAGAAATGCTAGAAAATATGTTATTATAACTAATAAAAGTGAAGTGTGATAAAAGTACGTTGAATGTTTGTTATTCAATAATAAAACAACGACTAAACCTATTTTGGGTCATATCTGGTTTAGTTTAGTTTTTATTACCCAAAATGTAACATGATCATTACATGGTACATAAGTCAGAATTTAACTAATATAAACTTTTTAATGCCACGTCGTCGGCCTGCAACTCCAGGTGTGTCACATGCGCGTTGCCGACCCTTTAAAAACCTGTACACTATTTTAAGAACCCCATACTGTAGCCCTCTTTTCTACTCGTAGTATCACATAGGTACTGATACAAATAACTTATTTGGTAAATAATTTTGGACTGAGGAATTACTCGGTTCAATATACATATAAACAGATTTGTATTTTTACGTATACCTAACTTATGAGTGTTTTTTATTTTTTGGATATTTATATAAGAATAGAATAGAATAGAATCTCATTTAATCAAGTAGGATTTTACAAACTCTTTTGCATCGTTTGTATATTATGTTAGTTTCGGCTCATACTATACAATAACCAAGCCAAATTTCATCGACTGAGGAATTAATGCATGGGTTTCCATACAATAACTTTTTGAATGAATGAAGCAATGAAGCGCCTACACTATCGATAAAACCTCGGTAGGGAGCTTATTCCACAACCGCAGCGTCCGCGGGAGGAAATTCCTCTTAAACCGTACAGTGCACGACCATTTAGGTTCTAGGGTACAATCTTCAATCACAGTCTTTTTATAGGTATTCTAGTTAGTTGATAATCTTGCTAAATCCTCCAAATTCTGTATAAGTTCGTATGCTCGTTAAAGTAAACTTGTCCTTGATTGTAATCTGGTAGCGGTACTTAATGAATGACCCCTTGGATTGAGCGGGTCGCGTTGATAAAGGTCCGCAGTTTTGATCTAACAAGCGGATTGAGATGTCTCCGGTGGTTATTAGAGATGCCACGAATATTCGACAACTATTCGGTATTCGGCCGAATGTTGCCTACTATTCGGCCGAATACCGAATATCTGTTGCACTTACTTTAAAAGAAAAATTGCACAATAAAAATAACCAAAAACGATGTAAGTATATTTAGAATGTGTTCTTGGAAAGTTGTTTAATACGAAAGACCCCTTTTTGAGCATTTGTTGATTAAAAAACATTTTATTTTTATCATGAGTCTGTTTTGTTTGACTCTATTCATTAATGCTGTTCAACAAAAATATATCTTAGCTAACGTCATCTAACGTTGAGCTTTGTTAGCGATCAGTTTTCATAATAATTGTGACTCAAAATGTTCGCATGTCATGCCGAATATTCGGTCGCCGAATATTCGGTATTCGGCCGAGAGAGGGGCCGAATATTCGGTATTCGGTATTCGGCCAAAACCACTATTCGGGGCATCTCTAGTGGTTATACACAAGGAGAAAATTGGTCACGTTATATTGGGAAGTTTTTAAATGAAGTAAGTATAAACTTAGTCCTTATATTAATCAGTACTAATGTGTAAGAGTGCGACGTGCGACTTTCAATCAGGAGGTCGCGGGTTCAAACCCCGGCTCGTACCAATGAGTTTATCGGAACTTACGTTCGAAATATCATTTGATATTTACCAGTCCCTTCTTGGTAAAGGAAAACATTGTGAGGAAACAGGAGATGATTATGTGTACTAACTTAATCTAGGTACAACCAGGTGGCTCTCTCGTTGCAATATAATAAAAAAACTCAAAATTCAACAATGAGTCTGCATTACTAAATATACGATTTAACTTGGTTTTTAGTCGGAAAAGCATCATTGACGAATTTCCGTCATTACGATAATGACTAAACTACGAGGTTACGTCGCGGGTCGATGCATCGGATTTGCGTTGCCTTACACAGCTGACCAACGTAAAGCAAAAAAAATTGTAGTTTTTATTTTTCCATTCTGTAACCGTGCGTGTATCTGACACCGTAAGATTGTGAAGCCGTTAGTTTACAATCTAACGTAGGTTAGGTTAGTTTAGAATCTCCCTACCGTCAGTTTATAATTTAACTAGTAAGATTATAAACTGACGAGTGTTTTATAATTTTACGTTGACATATCCGTGCCGTATTGCAGCTTTCTAGCACTAACGATCACGGAGCAAAGCCACGGACGGACAGACGGACATGGCCAAACTATAAGGATTCCTAGGTGACTACGGAACCCTAAAAAGACACAGGAGGTTTATCGAGAACTTCGAAAATTGAAACAAGTGTGGGTATTATAGCCTATCTCTGTCAGATAGCAAATTATTCAACCTATCTGCCATTTTAATTTGGCAAACGATGTACTAAACAATATCTATATGTATAGTACAAACTTTGCTTTAATTGAGGCTAGGTAAATCTGTATCAGATTATCCCCGATTTTTTTTATTTGTTTATTTGCCGATGCGTGTGAAAACGTTTAGGTGAGCATTGTGAACGGACCATGACTGTGTAACGTTATTATTGTGATTACATCCGCCATTGAGCTGTCAGTTGTGAACCAAACCACAACGAGTTACAAAATATGCCTGCTTTAAGGTGACAGTCCATTTCCAACCGCAGCTGCACTACTGTTTGTACTATGGAAATTGACAGTAACGGCGACGCGTTCAGTATCAGTAGTGCAGCTGCGGTCAGAAATGGAATGTTATCCTTACCCGTTTTCCTACTTGTAGGTAGGCCATTTTGTTTAAAGTTGTCCCCAAATTTTTTTTTTTTCAAAATTGGGATTTTTTACGTTATTTCTACTCAGAATCATGAGCTCTTTTGATCCTAATAGGAGAAAAAAAGTGTCTCAAAATTTTCATACATTTTTAGATCTTTCCATTCCGTGACTGCCATATAAAGTCTATGAAAAATGGTAACGGGATGGGAAAAAACCTTGGGACACTTTTTTTCTCCTATTACGATAAAAAGAGCTCGGGGTTCTGAGTAGAAATAACATAGAAATTCACAATTAAAAAAAGTGTACAGGACAACTTTGAATAAATAATGGTCCAGGAATTCTGTATTCATCACTACAGACACTTAACTATTCACATTTTAACATAAATTTAGAAATAGCTAATTGTTTTACAATGGGACAAAGTTGTTGTTTAACCCCTGCACTTTTGCTAATATGTATAGATAGCCGAGCAAGCAAAAGATTCCAAAAATCGATTCGAAAAGTGGAATCTTGAGAAGAGAAGAGGGTTTCTAGGGACGAGGGTTATACGAACTTTGCTCCCGAGTGACACAATATTTTTCACCACACCAACGCGAGGAAAATACCACCTGTAAAACATTACAAATCAAATTCAAATGATAGTTATTGTTTAAATATTTATTATTCAAAATCCTCACTTAAAAGTCTAAAAGTAGCGTATTAGACTATTACGTATTAAAAGTACTTTTCTTCCTTTCAGGAATAAGTACTACAAAAATTTAAATTAAACCAAAAAATCGGCAGGAGTAAAATTTTCAATTATTCCTTAATTTAAAAAAATGTAGTATCGCTCGCAAACGTTTCTGCTTGTAAAAAAATTAGTTTTACTAATATCTCAACAATTTATTTTTATTTTTTTATTAGGTTTAGTTTTAGTTATTTTATTTTATAAGGTACTTAAGTATTAAGTTTGTTTTATTTACGTTAAATAAACATAGGGCCCGATTCGGATTTTGAAATAGACATCTATAAGATATCTTTTAGTCATCGCCAAGATACGATAACGATATGTTTAAGATCTAACCTGTCAAATATGACATTTGCGCGATACTGGAGATACTCTTGAACGATTTCCACAAGATATGACTTAGAGATCTAATTCACATCTATTAGATATCTAACTCTATCTAACGTAAAAGTGACATTGGTTGCCCGAATTGCGCTGCAAAAGAGGACTAGTTGATATCTAAGCTATAACGTATCTAGAATGGATCTAGTACGTGTCGTCTCTTGTGAATATGTTGAAGTTCGAAACATATCGTTATCGTATCTTGGTGATGTCTAAAAAATATCTAATAGATGTCTATTTCAAAATCCGAATCGGGCCCAGAGTTAGCAAGTTCCATAGAATGAAACTTTAGAGATACATCACTTGGACAAATATTTCAGTGTGACAGATGCTTTTAGCGCGTTGTTTCACCTGGGATTGTAAAATTCCCAAAGTTTAGAGCTAAAAAAAGACTTTATTACTATTCCCTTTATCAGATTAAAGAAAACTGTAATTAATGTGAAATTTCAACGATCTAACCCGAGACTATGTAATTTGACCTATCATCGTCTTATTGTTCGAGCCCCACAATATATATGTATGTTGTGACATGTCCGCCATTGTGCCGTGACAGCCATGTTGGAATTGTCTTACATAGTGGGCTGAGTGCAAAGAATATAATACTCACTAGGCATACTCGCTGTAAAACCGAAGTTTGACAGCAATTCAGGGACGAATCTCTCTCTATGGCACTATCCCTTTCGGCTATTTATTATTTTTGTCCCAGGCGACGCTTGACCAAATACAAAGATACCGTAAAATGTACTTTGCTCCGAAATTCGAAAGACAATTTTATTTTAAAATTGTTATACGTAGGTATATTAATGTATATAGATATGCCTATTTAAAGTAGACTATCACTATTATCATGTTTTAAGACGAAACAGGAGCTGAGATATAAATATTTTAGGTAAATATACCCATCTCGCTAACGGAAGCGGCTCCTAAAACTAGTGCGATAAGGACAAGGCGAAAAATCCTGCATAAAAATCTCAAAAATCGAGGTTTCGTACTCGACTGTTTCCTCCTCCAAAACTTAACCAATTGTAACCAAATTTTGAAATCTAAATGATTATGAAATTATCTGTGTCGGACCGTTTTGATTTTTTGGCTAATCGATATCAGTTTTGAATACCACGCCTCTCATTGCGGCATAGTCAATTAGGCCATTTTGACCATTTTTGAAGGGCTCTAGCGCCTTACAAAACAAAAATATCAAAAAAAGCAAAACGGTCCGACACAGACATTGACAATATTAATCTGTGTTGAAAAAATCATTGCTCTAGCTTCAAAACCCACGGAGGAAACAGTCGAGTACGTTTGTATGGAGAAATGACTTGTAAAATTATTGCCTTTTATCAATAAAACATCTGAATCTGAATCTGAATTGTGTTACAACAGTGTTTTTATAAGGAGCAATATACATTTTACGGTCTCTTTTTCTTCGTTTTCACTCTTGACAGAGCGGTCGTGGTCACCATTTTAGGTGCTAGTAGCAAGCTTTACAAGACTCCTCCATTCCTCTTTGCCAGCCGTCTTCCTTACTCATTTCACGGTACTGTTACACAACGTTTACTGTGTCAGGTACTTATAGCGTCATGACGCAAGCGTTGAAAGTTTATAAAATGACTATTGACAGCTGACAAGTGACAAGGCACTTGCTGCGTCATGATTGGATTATCTCAATCAAACATGTGTTAATGTTTAGTGTTATATTAATGATGATCATGATTTTTATCGCTTCTGTCCACGGTGTACGTAGGTACTTAACTTTTGTTTGACATAAGAAATGATAAAACTCAAGAGTACTGGAAACGAGTCACTTATAGGTGTAGGAATTTATACACCTATGTAGTGGCCAGATCATTGATTTTGATCATTTCGTTAAATGCCATTTTAGAATTGATCACTTCATGATATGGTTGGTTTAGGGGTAAGGTATGACGTTTTCATGATGTGGCCAACTAATTTCATGAATTGATTGCCACATCATGAAATGATCAACACTGATTTATTTACTTACTCGCGGCGAGATAGACTACCCGTCTTTTTCTAACTATGTTAATTAAAGAGGGACGGGTAGTTTATCTCGCCGCGAGATACTGTCGAGCCAGTCATATGCTAGGCCTGCAGACGTAGAAATACATTAGGTACTTGAATGTTCATGTCATATTTCATGATATTTTAAAATGTTTCGTGTGACTCTTATATAAATTTTCAGGTAGTTTTTTATAACCTGGATAGTATATAATAATCAGTTGTATTGGTCTTTATTAATTGTTAGTTTGAGGACTGTATATAGTTATAATGTAATTTAACTTAATATTAATTTTGTTATATTTATTAAAGGTTGCTTGTATACGCACATACGCACTAAGAATATCTCAATTTGGCATTAAAAAGCAAACCTTCTAAAACAGACTGACAGTGACAGCCACACATACTCAAATATGTATAACTAAAATACCAGGCAAGCATAAATTATAACAACAATTCCTTAAGGCTTAAGAGTGGGGCCACTAAAACTCCTGGTTTACCCCTTCCATGGGCCCCATTACCTTTTAATCACGACCTGCCTAATTAATTAGGGTCAAAGGTGCGATATAAGCCGCTCAGTTTTACAATAATTTTAATGGGAGACCGTTCTCATGGCGGCTTAAGATAACTATGCAGAGTATACAGGGTGGAACGGAAATAGAATCGTCGTGCATAAAAAAAAACAAAATTAGCGATTTTGTAGACAAAAGTCTTTGTAGACAAAAATATGGATACCTGGGGCCCGTTTCTCTAAAGCTTGTAACTTGTAATTTTTATTTTAGTACTTATTTGTTATACATATAAAAACAAGGTTCTATTCTAAAAATAAAACACGTAATTTTATAATGTTAATTAAAGTTAATTCACTCGTTTGAACTGTTGAGATTAGTACATAAGGTGACATTGTTTTTGATTTATTCTATTGAATTTAATCGGAAGTGATGAATCTAAATTGCTTTAATTTTAAACTTATGTAGGACACGGACCAATTTCCCTTCATTAAGTGGTCCCCTTTGAACCTCAAAGTAACTAACATTTGTTTTATAAATAAGATGTCAATTTGGATACATTTGGTAACCGCCTTAAAATAAATAACCTTTATATTTTGACCTCTGTCGCTTGACTTCTTAACACGTTTACTATGTAAATGTTAGGTTAAAATTAGACCTATACTAAATAAAACAGTAATTTTACATAACATGTAGAAAATTGAAATTCTAGTTTACTTTTTACAAGGTTTTGTATGTATGTGTTGTGTGTACGTTTGCTAGGGTCAAATCTTGCAAGTTAAATTTGACCCACTTCCCGACTTCCAATGAAGCTGAATATTTGCAATTTTGCATAGGTACATTCGTAAGTTGGGTGGCTATGCAATATTATGGTACCATCGAGCTGATCTGATGATGGAGACAGGATGTGACCATAGGAACTCTGTGATAAAACAACGAAATATAATTGTGTTTGGGGTTTTTAGAATTGTCTCGAAGATTATTAGTTGCCTATGGAAAGAAAAGTACAGTCAGCGATAAAAGCTTGTACAAAAATGTTTTGTTTTTTTGCCAAAAACTTCTTATTCTTTGAGACAATTCTTTCCAGTGGAATCTAGAAGGTTTTGAACTAAATCTAGTTTAGATATTTATTTATACTTCGATAATAATAATACAAATCACACGCACAGATTTGTATTGTATTCCTATATTGTTTTATACCAATTAATCGTAATAACATTGACACCACCCCAATTATACATTTCTTTAAAGTCTTCATTATACATGTGTCGTTATTTATAATGACACGTCAACACCACCCTGTATTTTTCTACAAATAAATATTACCTACGTGTACCATAATTGTTTTTTACACGAGTATATTTTCAATTCTAATTGTTTCAATTTTATATAAGCGCCTAGACTTAGCCTGAAGTTACTTGAGTTACGAGTGTTAAAGGCATTATTTATTCAAAACTCGAATGTACAGTCGCCGCCGACGTCAAATAATTATGTTTACAATTTTTCACCTCACTATTTAGTATGTATGTATGTGTATATTTTATTGCACATGGAAATAAAAACACGAGAAACCCAGTTACAGAGTAAATTAAATACAACAAAGGCAATAGTGTAATAGTATGTGTTTAGTATGTAGTGTGTATTTTTTAGTAATAGTGTTTCTACAGTTATAAATAATTTATTGAACACAAAGAAATAAAATAATTGTATGAGTATGCATAATCACTAAATTATAATAATTGAATAATATGCAAATAATTGCAAGCTATGTTTAAGTAAGTTGATACCTTAATTAAAAAAATAATTATGACTAATTTATAATAATTGAATAATGTGTATGTTGTGACCTGTACGTATCATTACCAATAAAGGATGTCTATGTCTATGTCAGACTACACCAGCATGGGTTACATTTCTGACCGCAGCTGCACTACTGGTACTGAACGCGTCGCTGTTACTGTCAATTTCCATAGTAAAATAAACAGTAGTGCAGCTGCGGTTGGAAATGGACTGTCACCTTTACTGTCGACTGCATTGCTGCCGCAAATGTCAAAAATTGACAGTTATTGATTTTGAAGTTAGCGGGAGAATGCTAATGCTAATTGGTAATCTAGTTGGTATATTATACCCACGGCCACGATCCACTTTGTCTTAGGTTTGCCTGTAAAGATAGTTGCAAGTAAGTGTGAAAAAAAAAGTGTAATAAGGGGAAAAATTTAAACATAATCCTCGCTGAGTGTTAAGTGACCAAAGCCCAAACACACTACTATGCCCGCCTACAATATGACAGCGGAAGACCTCCCCCAACCGGTTTTCTCGGCGGCGCGCGCGCAGCGTGCGACGCGGCTCGCACTGTTAGTGCTTGAGAAAGGAGACCTAGGCTCTCCGAAACATGTCGCGCGAGTGACTTAAAACAAGTGAGTCTAAACCGTAAAATTATTAAATAATCCTCGCCTTCGGCTGTACACATAATAATAGGCAATCACATAACGTATTCTACGAAATTCGTTACTGTCTATATTTCGTTAACAACTGAGAACTTATCCAGACAGTTAATTAATGTATGAAGGTTATCCAAAGTGTTTATATCAAAGTAAAAGTTCTGGTGTTAACGTCTGTAAAACGATGACGTCACAGAGTAATAAAAACGAAGCTCAAAGTTTTATATTTAAACAAATTACGATACTTTTTATTACAGACATTATAGAGATTACGGTGACAAGGTACGAAATGTTACCTACAACAATCAAATTACTTGAGCACGCATAACCACTTGTTGAACTAGTTATCTGTTAAGACACGACCTACATATTGACCGACCGATTCAGATTCAACAAAACTGCAAGTTCAAGTTAAAAAACAATAAAAATAAAAATAACGATGGGAATTCTCTGGCGCAGGTCATCACGTTTAGATCGATTAGATCAGCTCGAGATTAACATTAACAATATAACAATAACAATATCTTTAATTGTCAAAAAAAGTTTAACAGAGGCACATTGCAGTGAACCCCGCACTAGATTCGTAAGATACACTGCTGGACTCGTGGCCGTCTTAAAAGTAAGCATAAAATATTATTGGTTACGCTCAGATCTCCCAGTAGTTTCAAGGCCCAAACAAAATTCGCTGGCTATGTGGGTCGCGACCCGCATTTTGGGAAATGCTGGACTAAATTATTGCTTTATGATATTATAATACATTCTAGGGTTATATATAACTAGGGTTTGCTCCCGGGAAATACCGGTACCGAAAGTACCGGGAATTCCCGGGATTTAGAACAAAGCAAAGAACCGGGATTTCAAAATTAAAATCCCGGTACTCCCGGGATTTTCGGGACTAAAATTTCCGGTACAATATTTGACTGCTTTCTGTTACTTAGCATGAAATATCATGTTTTATAAAGAAAATAAATATATTTTATCAATCTAAGGCTGATGGTAATACTTTTACGGCTGACCACTACATTAAAATAAAATTTAAAAAAAAGTCAATGGGTTTGACAATGCCGACAATATAAAATTGCGTAATTTGATACTTTAATTAAGGGCATACATGTTTGTATGATAAATAATTTTATACGAACAATTAGTTATTTCATATTTGTAAACTAACTAGAAGCATACATAGAGACAATTTTGTAATTAATAAATACTACTTTTAATTCAAATTCAAACACGGTATAAGAAACTCACATATGATAATGATATTTTAAATGAATTAATAATTCTGGCTTAATAATTTCTTGATTTGTCGTATTGATAGTTCTGTTATTATATGTTCGAAGGTCCACAGCCCATTTTGAACGCATGCGAATTTTTTTTTTATCCTTTTTCACAAAACATCTTACATATTTAAAAAAAAATGATTATATTACTGAGCCACAATTCAGTTTTTGCCAATCAACAAAGATAGTAAAAATATCATGTAGTTTAGGAAAAAAGAAACAAATTATATTAATGATTGTGTGACTTAAAGACACATATTATGGTACAAAAGAAGTGTGTACCTTCACTGTGCTACTTTTTTATTGTTTTAAGAAAGAATCGTGGTCGTTTTACGCTTTTTTTTTACTGAAAATTGATGTGAAAACTGATTTTTGAAGGCAGTCCCGAAAGTACCGAAAATACCGGGAAATCCCGGTTCCATTTTTGCCCGGTACCAAAAATCCCGGTTCTTTTAAACAGTACCGGTTCTGCAATCCCTAGTTCAAACTATATCCCCATTTCACTCACGACCCAAGGACGAGAAAAAGGTTAAGCCAAGAAACGCGGGGCCATCCGTCAATATTTACATTTGGACCAGCCAATCTCTGAGTTTGCGTTGTATTTTCGGGCCCGCTAAGGACGTGCCGGCTAGACGTGTGCGCCGCGCCGGCGCGCCGCCGCCGCCGGGTTTTTTTGCCACGCCGCCGCCGCCGATAAATGATCGGCGTGAAATCGGCGTGACCTTGAGTGTTGTTAATTAGCTATTCCAAGTTGGTATTTGAATTACAATATGGATTTTTATGTATTATATATTTTACAGTTCTCAAATATACATCAATTATTAATTAAATGAAACAGAATAGCCAGTTGCACAAACTATTTGACACACAAATTAATAAAGTAACTGAGTAATCCTAAGTATTCACCGTGAAGAAAGATGACGAAACGATAATATGAAGTAGGATTTATCCTGTTAATTGTAAATTCACATTGCCTCACATACGAAGGCAGAATACTCCGTCATGAAAAGACTTACAATTAACTAGACAACGAAAACACAGGGCTCATGTAGTAGAGTCCAGCAAAAATCTGAGAACATTGATGTGCGAAAACTCTCAAGACCAGTTTCCTAAAAAAAGTCGTGTGCCAAAAATTTAGAGAAACAGAAAGAGAGAGACAGAGTGACCACACTATAGATTCACTGTCTCTCTGGCGAACAGCGCAAATGCTTGCCCCGCGGAAATCTGCAAGCTGTAAATGGATGAAGCAACATTTTCTTATCACTCGTTGCTTTCAATTAACCAAACATTTTTGTAGTAATTACCGACGCACTCGGCGATTACGAAAAAGCGAGCTAGTTTGTATATCTTGGGTTGATAACCAGTGCCAGTGGTTGCACCGCCGAGATACACCGAAGAGCTGGCAAGGCTAACCTCGATAAGATCTGGAAGAACAGAGGTATTTGTCGTGCAACTAAATAAGTGCGCTTGGTAAGAGCTACCGTCTTTTCAATATTCCAGTAAGGTGCCGAAACATGGAGCCTAAAAAAGTGTGAAGTGGCAAAGGTTGGCGCTTTTTAGATGTGGTGTTAACGAAGACTGCTGCGTATACCTTGGATAGCTATAAAAACAAAACCCTCCATTCTCAGAGAGCTCAATATCGCCACTCAGCTCTTCACAACATGCAATGGGTGAGCTGGTAAGCCCTTAGATTCTTCGGACATATTATCCAACGCACATGATGTGGAGAAAAACATGAATTTAGTCCGAATGAATGGCAATCGTGCTTGCGACAGTCTGCACCGTGAAGTCACACGGCTTATGATCGCACGAAATGGAAACAAATTACATGTGTTCGCGATCCTCAGCAATGAAAAAACGAGAAAGGAGATACGTCTCAGAGAGCCTGATGCTTGTACGACAAAAAACAATTAAAAGGAAGCCAGCAGTCGAATCCACTATGTCATGTGTCACTAATAGTCACTATGCCAAATTTCAAGGGCATTTCTGTTTTATTAAAGTACGACATTTTTAAATAATACGAAAAACCATGTAAATCATGAGAAAATGGAGGATTACCGATCGAAGGTCAATGGGACCAGGTAAACCCTTATTACAAGCCAGTTACTAGGGAAATCAAGTTATTATACCTATCCTATATTCATTTACAAACCCTATTTTACTCACAGCCAATCAAAACTATACCTACGTAGTTCACTGACCAGCAACCTGGATTGATCAAATTTTCAAGAAAAACAACAATTTAATGATTTTTCTTAAGAAACCTGAAAGTCAAGGTCACGCAGATTTCACGCCGAAAACACGCCGCCGCCGCCGATTTTTTGGCAAACGCCGCCGCCGATCATTTTTTAATCGGCGCACACGTCTAGTGCCGGCATCCGTTTGATTTTGAGAGTATTACATTTTAATGTATAAGATATGCTTATGTTTATGTATAGTACATATTGTATTTGTTTAGGTTGATATTAAAATTGTACAAGCTTTTTTTTTACTTACGATGTTTATATGTTGGCTGTCATGCAGTTTGGCGAAAGAAGATGTGTAATGTATTGCTGTGTATTTTTTTATTGAGTAAAAAAAAAAAAAAAAAAAATATGTATGTATACATATTAGTTTATACATATTAGTTAGGGTCAAATTTTGGAAGCTAAATTAGACCCACTTCCCGTTATTCGATTGAGGTGAAACTTCTAATAGGTATATATAATTATGTAAGTTTGGTTACAATGACAATGTAACCAAACTTATGGTACCATCCAGCTAATCTGATGATATCCATGCGTAGACCTCTATGCGTAGGAGCCTCATAAAACAACGCTACCTAATTGTGTTTTGGTTTTATAATGGTAACGATAAAAAATCGTGTCAAATATGATTTTTTGACAAAAAAATTAATTCAATTTAATCTCGACGGTTAAGTTATTAACCTAACGCATTAAAATTTCACACGTTCGTCCGCGTTGATTTGAAAGATGTGAAACAAGTTTTTTTTTACACCAGCAGGTTAAACAAGGTACTTTGGTGCTAGAAACGGTCAAACCGCAGAATCATTCGCTTACACGACGACAAACATCACTCAAAGCAAACACCAACTTTGCTGAGTGTACCGTACCGGTCAATATGGAGAAGATGAGAATATACAATTTTTTGTTGGAAAGACCGTCCATAGACTAGGAATCCTCTAGACTGAGCATAGTAACGCTACCTCTGCCACTTATACGGTAGTTTTACTCCATCTTCGAGTCAATCCCGTGCCGTGATTGGTCCGTGTCTCTGAACGGACCAATCACGGCACGGGATTCGCTCACCTCGTCCCCCCGCACCCCCGTATTTTTGGCAGCATCGGTTTCATGAAATAATTGCTCTAAACTCAGTTTAGAGGATTCCTAGTCTACGAGACCGTCATAACTCAATACACAAGAACTAGAGTTCTTGCACTACAAACACAAAACGTCCACACACACACGTGTTACAAATGTCTTATACGTACGTTGCTCAGACACAGTCAGAAAGGAAGACTTTCGCTTCTTCAGAAGGTACTAAGTATTCTTTTATAATGGTAAATCTGCCCTACCGATCTTCTGTAATAACGCTACGTCTTACGTAGGCGAACAACGCGCGAACGCCGCGCGGCCGCCGCGCCGTTTCGCGTCTAAATCGCTCACGTACGAGTAGGACATACCTATACGTATCAACGGTTTGTTTCATCCTCGCCGCGCCGCGCCGCCGCCGCGCCGCGTTCGCGCGTTGGCCGCCTACGTAAGCCGTAGCGTAAGTAAAGCATTTGAACAAACGCAAGAATTAGAAGCGACGAAAGAACATGGTGTTATTATTTTGTTCATTTCTGTAAGTATTGTTTTTTTGTGACAGTAAATGACTTTTTATTTTTATTTACTTATGTAGACCGGTCTTCTCCACATTGAGGTTTAGATTTTTACGAAATTCCTTTGTATAGGGAAAACATAAAAAAAAACTTGTGTCCCATCTCTATCTTTCATCCAAGAATTCCGTAGTTATCTATATGTATATATGTCAGCCGTAACTGCTCGTGTCCCCTATTTGTCTTTTCAACTGTGCTTCCTACTTTTTTATTTTTCTTTGTGTCCCGAATTTGATTTTTTTTAAATTGCATGATAAGTTTCAGTAACACCTCAGGACAGGTATAAAAATAATAATCGTTTGTAAAAGTTGTTTTTAAATTTGGTTTAGTTTGTAGGTGTATAATAAATAAGTACGTAACCGTACCTATGTAGGGCTTACGTTTTCTTCTGTTATTTATTAACCTTTTGACAAATCTGGTTTCGAACGTGCTCGTGTCGTCGAAGTTACAAGAAGCTTTGTCTTATTTATCAGACCGCGGCGAAATGAGCCCGATTTTGTATATCTTATATCAGTCTACAGCAGTTAAACGGTTAAATTGTGGTTGAACACACTCGTTCGAACACCACTATCGTCGGTGGTCGCTCTTTTGAACATGGAACACCGACGCCATTTTGCAACTGCCACGGCCAATGAAGCGGCAGATCCCTGAGGAGACTACACCTCACTCGTGACGGCTACTGGGTGTAGGCGATTCGATCGATCGGAGGAACCAATTTTAGGGTTCCGTACCCAAAGGGTAAAAAACGGGACCCTATTAAAGACTTCGCTGTCCGTCCGTCCATCCGTCCGTCTGTCACCAGGCTGTATCTCATGAACCGCGATAGCTAGACAATTGAAATTTTCACAAATGATGTATCTCTATTGCCGCTATAACAACAAATACTAAAAATAAAATGAAATAAATATTTAAGGGGGGTCCCATACAACAAACACAATTTTTTTGCTCTATTTTTTGTTGATGGTGCGGAACCCTCCGTGCGCGAGTCCGACTCGCACTTGGCCGGTTTTTTTAATTTGAATATGTGGTCATATCTAATGTTCTAACTAAAGATTGAATAAATCTTTTGAAGATTTTGAAGTGTTCTTCAACCCCACATAAATACACATAATTCTTATAATAACGTTTTCTTTTATATTTTGAAATAATCTGCGTACTATCTTTTCTGCTTTGACCTAAAGTTGACTGGTAGAGAATGCTACTCGCCTACGCTCAGTGACCAATAGGAATACTGTCTGTTACGGTGTGTAATCGACAGCTGACTAAACTTATAGGTAGTTCCTCATTCGGTTATACAGATTGGATCATTGATTATTAGGTACTACCTACACGGTACACCCCTGGCCAAAAGTTACATTTATGTAGTCTAATTAAATAAATTATTTTCTTATGTTTATTATGAACTTGGAGTTTTGTCTAAGATGGTACTAGCGAACATGGACCCATTCACACTTGTAAAAGTATGAATTTTGAAAGTAGTCGTATGCGGCCTGTCATATTTGATCCTTGAAAAGTGACCTTGACATCTGGATTTAAATTCCCACGCACGGATCCGTGTCTATGCATACGAGGGGTTAAGGCTAAGCGTAGGTATGCTGCGACCTGCGACGCAGTTCCGCGCAGCGCAGATTTTGTAAAGTATGGAACAACCTTGCGCCGCAGCGTTCGTAGCTAAAAGAGGTTCCATACTTTACAAAATATGCTCTGCAAGACTCGAGTCGTATGAGTCCTCTGCTTCAAGACTCAACTCAGTTTTTCAGACTCTTATAATGAAGACACATTCTCTGATTAACATGAATTAATTTAAGATATAACTAGTATTAACATGTAAGCACTAACTAACTGTAACAAAACAATATAAGTTTACATATAATTAAGGCTTGGTTTAAATAAACTCCAAATATAGAGATTGTAACTGAGATTGATTGTACAACTAACTTGTTGATTGAAAATAAACAGATTAATTTAACGAATTGAATTGAATTGAATTGAATTTTTTTTTAAGTCTAAACTCGAGTTCTTTTAAATTTTTTAGAGGTCCGAGTCTTTTGTAGAGACTTCCTTCTGTCCTTTTAAGAGAACTCGATTTTTTTCACAAGCAATTTCGAAATGCATTGTGTTTATGTAAAATTCGTGGATTAGTTACACAAATACGCCTAATTTCTTTACTGTGTAAAAAAACCTTTAAAATTGGAGGCTCGAGTCCTTTTGAGCTGCTCTTAAAAAAGACTCAACCAAGGACTCGATTCAGGTCTTAAAAGACTCAGATGTTTTTAAAGCGCCGTATCTCGTAAAAACGAGCTGAGTCCTTCAAATTTAGACTCAAAGGACTCGAGACCGGTTCTTTAATGCAGGTGTCTCCACAAATCCACCAGCTGGTAGTTTTGCATAATTAACACGATTCGCATCTTCGGTTACATAATCATTAACCGGTAACCTGTGTGGGAAAGGTTACCTGTTAATGATTTCCTAGGTAATTATGCTAAAATATATTTTATCACCTTAATAGCACTGCGCTGGAAATCGTTTTGGTAAACAAAATTAAAGCGTGTAATAGGCGTAAAATGGAAATTGTGTACCTACTTATTTTATTAAGAACAGATTAAATCTGAAATGATTTAGGATACCTATGTATTTTTAAGGTTTTAAATAATGATAAAACGGTAAAATGTATTTTTTTCTTCGATGAAAAAAAAAAGGAATAACATCAAAAACCGGACAAGTGCGAGTCGGACTCGCGTTCTATGGGTTCCGTACACTAAGTCCGACTCACGCTTGACTGCACATTTCTAATAGGTTTTCCTGTCATCTATAGGTAAATAACTCTTTTGTGTAGTCCAGTAGTTTCAGAGATAACGGGGGGGTAATGGACAGATAGACAGACAGACACGCACGCGTGAGTCTATAATGGTTCCGTTTTTTTCCTTTTGAGGTAGGTACGGAGCCCTAAATTTTTTTTATCAAAATCAATTTAAAGGCAAAATAAGAATATTAAGATATTATTTGGGAAAAATAGCAATTTAATTATTTTAAGCTAAGTAAAGATCAGTTATGTACATTATTATACTGGTCTCTGAATAAACATAACAGTATCATATTACGTAATCTGTCATATCGAAGCTCAGCTAAGCAAGTTAGTGCGTTAATTAATGTCTAGTGTGAATCACGTTCGGAATATGATACCGTTACCCGATACCTACTATTAGCTCGGCATTTGAGCTTCCAGTACAAGGGACTCTATTTGACATGCGCAAATACTTACAATACAAAGGAAGCATATAAGGTCGTGTTACAGTGGAGTGAGATCAGTAAGTATGACTACCACCAGTTTGGCACTGACATAAGCGCTATCGAGAACGTAACTTAATTTCTATTTATCTCGCTCGTACTCGCATGTTAGTACGAGTAACTAACGTACGTAGACGTTAGCGTATATGTCAGTTTTGACACTGTCCGTGACTCATGGTACGGGTACTGGTGGAACTCGGTTTCCCATCAAACTTAGTAATATTTAAGGTGCAGTGGGTTCAGGCAGCAGGGTTTAAACAAATCGTAACGCTTATTTCGATTATTATAATATATGGTTGCCAAAAAATATGAACAGCAATCTTGAAGCCTTTATCAAACAACTTCGCTTCGCTCGATAGTAAAAAATCACGAACATAATTCAAAAACGCATCATTACATTTTTTTACTATTTTTGAAAAAAAAAAAGGTATTTATAATTATTTATATTACTTAACTTTATCATATTTTACAAATGTCAACGATACTCGTTTTTATAATATTGACCGTTATGATAAATTGCATTCGTTTCTCCATTATTTGTAAGCAAACAAGAATTTGTTTTTTTTGATGACCTTTCATAGATAAGATATGATGCAACGTGTTTGAGGCCTCTTAACACTATTTGTGTGTCAATATTTGAAAACATTAAATACTCAACGCATTTACAAAAAAATATCTTGAAGTACATGGTAAACAAAATCGTAGTTTGACTGAATAAAAACTCTTGTCACTTATATTAATATGGAGACCTAGGCTCTCCGAAATATGTCGCACGAGTGACTAAAAATAAGCGAGTTTAAAAAAATGCAAAAACGCTTAGCTTACCTATAAGGCTGTTAGTTTTGCAAAACTATTAAGCCACAAAACCTACAACTTATCTCGTCTAAAAAATATTACGACAATCAGTTACTTATAAATAAGAAATCATATATACAATTCCATCATACTTAATCGTAAAAATAATCCATTAGAAAAACATATGCCTGCAACAGATCTCGTCAAGCTTCATAATTTTTATTTGCGGCCTTAGTCTGCAAAAAAAACTATTGACAAATAGTACCTATATTACATACCTAGGGCAGTAAAGTAACTCAGATATATGTAATTGTCGGCCAAGGCGGAGCCGAGGTCATCAAACATCTGATCTGAAGCTTTCCTATTTACTGGCCGAAGTGTGTATAGCTACAATACGTATTTTTGAGTTCGACGAATCCGAAAAGAGGCAACTTCACTTAGCGCAGCGGGCCGATGCTTTGCGACCGGACAAAAGATTTTCTGTTTTCGGCAATAAAAAAACTATTTTCAAAAGCAATAACATATATTGTTACATTTGTTACAGTCAAGTGTAAAAATATGGGTGCATACAACTTACTCAAAAATATGTCCCATAGTTCTTCATACGCTGACATAAGAGCTCGTAAATTGTTATTTCCATAAACTAAGTTTACTCCTGTCAAGTATTGAAATAAAACAATTATTTTTAGCTCCATGTAATTAATTTTTAATTATTATTACTCACATAGACGGTTCTAATTATAATTACCTATCACGTGACGTGGCGTCGAACACGTTAATGTCAAGGCACTGATTTGACATTCAGCGAGTGTAAAAGTTTAATAAGGTGTCAATGATCGGACGTCACGAAGTTTTTGCTTAGATATCTATCTAATACCTTTTAAACGAGCAAATCTTGAATACCTTTAACTTTAAACGAGCAATTCTTGTTTATTTATTTATTGACATATATATATATATATATATCGGGGATCTCGGAAACGGCTCTAACGATTTCTTTGAAATTTACTATATGGGGGTTTTCGGGGGCGAAAAATCGATCTAGCTAGGTCTTATCTCTGGGAAAACGCGTATTTTCAGTTTTTAAGTTTTCCGAGCAAAGCTCGGTCTCCCAGATATTAACGATAATATACCGAATGAATTCTTTATCGTGAATTGACATATTTTTATCATAGTCCACTCTCGATTAACAATCACTTACCCCGTTTGGTGGGTTTAAAAATGTGTAATCGTATCAGAACCTGGGGCTATAATTATAACAACCCAAAGATACCGTTGAAAAACGGTATTACGTCATACCGTTTCGTTTTTTGCAAAATCAGTAACAATTTTTAAAAGTAGTCAACCGGCCAGCGAACGCAAAGTCTTCTGGAAGTCGATTTTCGCTCCGGATATGGGTGAACATGGTATCAATGCAATGGTGCCTTGCGTGCGCAGGTTGAATTGATGAAGTTACTTAGAGAAAACCTCAAGATTGCTATTCATAATATATTTCTTTTACATCATACATCTTTTAAATATTAATCTATGACTTATCGACAACACATTTATCGATGTGTCATTTTCTCAAACACTCGCTTTTTCCACAAAACCCACTTCTATGTCTGATTATGACGCAAATAAGTAATTACTTTTTTAAATATTTTTTTATGAAAACCGACTAAGCGACTACCCTCCTTATATCATGGGGAACAAGCATCGAATACCTAAGGGTCACCCTTATATCATGGGGAACAAGCATCGAATACCTAAGGGTCACTCTTCATTTAATTGGCTATTAAGTTTTTATATACCAAACGTTTCTACAGCGTCTCTATACGCGGAAACATAATAAAATGGCAATTAGTCGGCCCTTGGGGTAAGCTTGGTAATATTTATTGCTCAAATTAGCGGGTTTAAAACGTAGACTATCCCCCAAAGACAACGCATTTTGAAGCGTTTACAAACTCGCGGTCTCCAGTTAAGCGCTTATTTATTTGTAAAACGTTACTACATTGCGAAAAGCAACGCTCAATAGTGTCATAATTTAAAGTAGGTACATACTTATTTATCCATACGTTTTAATTGTAATTCGTCATTTACGGAATGAATAAAAAATTTTAAAGTGGACGGAAATCGAATTCAAATGCGCTTTTATCCCTAAAAACTATGTTTGATACCCGCCGCATAAAGATACATTTAAGGACCTGTAGTTCCAATACATATTGCATCATAAAGTGACATTTTGAGTTCGACACAAAATTACAAAGTTTTAAGGCAGGAACAAACTGAGCCCAACGTACTTACCGTATGCAACACGTTATGTGATCCGAACCCTGAAATTTGTATGCTTGGAAACATACTTGTCAATTTGACATACGCAACGCAACGCATGACGAGTACCTATGTTTCCAAGCTCAGTTTGGACCTGTCTTTAAACGGCGTTATAACAATAAGCCGATGTGATGTGATGTGTTATCCCGTCTAGTAAGTAAATGATCTACGGTATAAAATAATAGACAATGTACTTTTTACACGGAGTTGGTTTTCATTAGCTTTCAGATGATGAACACTGTAGGAAATTACAAGCTACTCGTAAGGTGTATACGGGTAATTCCGAAAAGTTAATTTTTTATTTCTTACGTGGTAGTCAGCAAACGAGCGGACGAGCCGCCTGATGGGAAGCGATCACCGTCGCCCATGGACATAAGCGACAACGGATTCGGTGAGCCATGAATACTCGCTTCTAGCTCTGAGGGGCTACCGCGAAAACCGAAATTCGTAAATTGCGGGGATCTTTCTCTTTTACTCCAATGAAGGCGTAATTAGAGTTACAAAGAAGAATGTCCGCAATTTGCGAACTTCGATTTTCGCGGTTATAGCCCTGATTCGATCAAGCGGTCTAGCATGAGTTGCGTTCTCGCGCGTGCCCCCTTACATCTTCCGCGACTTCAAGTATGGAGTCGCGCACGAAACCGCAACTCATGCTAGACTGCCTGATATGATCTAGCCTAGTATTAATATCCAGAGAGGAAAATGGGGACTACGTTTAACAACGGTCCACTAACCTTTTACTAAATGAGAAGATGAAGTTTGTATGGAAGTTTCATTAAAAAATTCTAAGCGAAGGAAGTCGCAGGCAATTGCCAGTGTTACGACATGATCATAATTGTATTCACGAAGGTGTTTTCCTCAAGTGTATGTTATATCGTTCACATAAATACGCTACAAGCAATTTAAACGTTGTAATTACATTATTATATGCTTTGTTCTTGCCTCTGTGTTTCTTAGAGCTTGCGTATGGAATATAATAATATATGAATACTTTGCAACGAAGTTATGACTATATTAAAAAAAAAAAGTGTTTGGACGCTGGTGTAAAATTTGAATTTAGTCGGTTATTTTGTTTCTGCTTTTTGTCATTAATTTATTTATTGTATACCTAAAAGTTTTATTAAAAATTGAATTGAATTGTAAGATTTAGATAGATTTAGATTGATATATTTCATAACAGGATTACATAATAAATTGTAAAACTATGTCAATTTACAAGAATAGGAACATAACAATATTATGATGATCGTCAAAACGAAATAACTAACGAACATCAAATAACAAAAATAAAATGATGAATAATACATTGTGAATATTATGTACAAAGAATAGAATACGTAGAAATAATAGAAGTTAATGTCATTATCGGTATACAAGAAAAATAACAAATTGAATACTGAGAACGAACGAGAAAAATAACGAGAAGATAAGTAATAACGATATAAAAATAAAGAAAATAATAATGTCGCAAGAACTATGTGATGTCCAAACGCTATACCTATTCATATATTCACTAATAGAGTATGTATAATGGTTTATCCAATAAAAAGTTTCTCAGCCGACGTTTGAACGCTACATTACACATAGTCGTGTTCAAATCAAAATGTAGGTACATTAATTCGGACATCGGAGATTTTTTGAGATGTGATTACCTATGTTACAATTACTATATTTTGAAAAAAATCTCTATAAAATAATTATTTTTTTAAATAAATCCGAGTTATTATTACATTTGAAAATAAAATAAAATCATTAATTCCCAGGCTCGAGATTTTTTAATATGCTGTCTCAAACATAATACTCATTATGTATTTATATTTTTCTCTCAACTTGACATCGAAGCCTGCCCCCGATAGTTCATTTCGGATGTCAGCGGGAAAATTTGTGTTATTCAATATTTGAAATACCTATATGAATAATAATTGGATGACTTCCTTATAACATTACGAAACCTGTAAGATAGTAATCTAATATGTCGACCTTAACATAGTGCCACTCAAAACCATCAGATTATAATATACCATTATGTAACGAAGTCAAGGCTACGAACTAATTTCCTGACAGAATAACATTAATGTATGGATTCGTCACAACCATTGTCGCATTTTAAATAATTATATGAATATTTTCTCATGATTATTATACCGTTGATTATTTCAAAGGAACATTTGACAAGTATGATATGGAAAATCATATGACAATGTTTTCTAAATAGAACAACACATTTTAGATTTTTTTCCCGACTTCAGGACTGGCTTTATTTCATAGTAAAAGTTGTTCAGTATGCCCTACGAGTACATATGGTCATCCTACATCTGAGTATGGTCAGATGTCCGAAAAATTCAGTATTTTTATTCGTCTTAGTTTATTTATATTTTTATAATTTTATTGGACCATATTTTCTTCTAATTTAAATACTTAATATTTTTAATTCATGTTTTTTTTTATTGTGTTGGACCTGTGTTGTCTTTATTAAATGAATTTATTATAAAAAAATATACATTTAGATTTATAAAATATTACCTAGGTTATATTGGGTTGATGGTAAAAGCAAAAGTCCTTTTACCGTTATAATAATTACCTCTGACACAGAGTTGGTAAATCGTATTCTATTCTATATAATATTCTAAAATACGGGTCATATTCTCAAAGTATTACCAATTTTCGAATAGTCTTTGATGTATTTTATTAGTAAGTAATGCCCAATGTCGTTATATATTCGGAATATTTAAGCGACGTCCATTAGTATTAGGACCTTACTAAAGAGAATATAAGAATAATATTATATATATTATATTATCTAGTCATAGGTTTATTAAATTTGATGGAACATATTATTGAAAATAATGCGAGGGTCCGATATGCCCTCATATACATATAATTACATTTATATATGTGACCCTAAACGTAGAGTAGATGTGGGTTCTGTATAGTCTTATAAAAAGACCAATAATAAAACAAAAAACAAACAAAAAAGAATTCTAGAATTTCTACTCGTAGATTTCTAAATACTGTACAATAGCTAACTTTTAGGGGCATTGTTAGGAATATGTTTTGAGCTAAATGTACCCTAGAGACGAAAAAGCCAACACTGGTAGTTTTCTCACATTTTATTTCTGAAAAAGTTTCAAACAAAATAAGCATTTGTGATTGGCCTCACTAGGCTCACCTTTTTATTCGGAAACGGTTTTCACTGGTATGTGGTAGGTTTGACAGATTAAGCCGATTAGTAACTTACATGATTTTTCTCTTGCGTCAAATGATAGTCCCTATAGTTAAAGTAATACAACTTTAAAAGGAATATGAATAAAATAAATAAATAATAATACCTAAAATCTGCGCGGAAAGAGAAGACTCCTGGAATGTAAGGGAGCCCATAATTATATTCTACGACTCTTCTCTTTCCGCACAGACTCTATAATATAAATTACCTAATTGCCAAGGAGGAATTATGGTGGACATCCCGAAGTGAAAGGAAGAGCTTTGTGAACAGCATGTGAATACATAGGCAACCGTTTTTTATTTCGACTGTTCACATTTTTCTTCTGACACAGAGTTTCTGCATTTTGGCTAGGGCTTGCAATTCGAATATTCGAATTTGTCGAATATTCGACCTGTTTTGATATTCGAATATTCGGTCGCTCAGGTTTCGAATATTCGAATATTTTTTATTACTATAAAAAAATCTATGTCATCCGCTGTAGTTACAGTTTCTGTGTGTATTACGGGTATTTACAGTGAATGAGGAACGGTAGGTACCCAAATACGAAGGAAATAATATTTTTACTGTATTCCTCTCGATAGACTTCGTGAATACAGTGAAACCTAACTCAATTTGAAAGAAAACGAAATCAAAAAGTATGTTATTTTTACGGTGCGTAAGTTTTAAGTTAAAGGGTCATTCTGTTTATTCAGTACAAGCGTACGTTAAGCGAATTTTTGAAGTCTAAACCTTGCCACTTATCGCAATTCTCAAATTTAATCATACCAAACCTGCCCAACTTGGTAATCTAACCACGCACCTTTAGCTGACGAATAATCCACCCAGTACTCAACTAACTTTTTCCCTTAAATATTCCAATATTATATAATTAGCCGACCATTAGGAATAAAAACTTGCCAAAACAAATAAAGTCAATAAAGATTCAAAATACAATGAAATTAAAGGCCTTTTTACAGGCCTCTGTGTGATTACAAGTTAATTTAAATCGGAAAATAATTACCTACTAAAAAAATATCTTACATACCTAGGTGTTTGGATGGTTAAAGTTATATTATTTCACGCAACGACGCATTTATAATAAGCTTTATCTAGAAATATGAAATACGTCTAATTTTGGCGTTTTACTTGTTTTTATAAATGTGGGCATCTTATAAATAGTAGGATGATAAAATCTAGTCAATTAAGTGGATTTCTGCCAAATATCCTTAGTTTTAGCAATATGTGAAAAAAGCTTTTGAATAAAACGATAATAAACCGATTTCTCGTTCCTCTTCATATTTTTTATAATATTCGAATAATTATTCGAATATTCAAATACGTCGTCAGAAAAAGTCGAATATTCGAATATCTGAAAGTTTCGAATATTTGCAAGCCCTAATTTTGGCACTATTATTATTGGTGCAATGGGGAACCTACAGCTATGTATAGTACGGAAAACGGGAAAGCATTTTGGACAAAATATAAAAACATCAGGTTATGACATTATAAAGTATTATTTTTTTACAATTGTGTCGAAAATGACGAAGAAAAACAGTATAAGTAGAAAAACAAACTGTTTATTTTTTCGATTCGGTAGGCTTTTTGGGAAGTCGCCTAAAAGCAGCGAGTTAAATTCTCAAATAACGATTTAAGTGTAGATTTAATTAATAAAGAGCTTTTCATCAAGAAATAGCTTTCTAGACAGCAATATTCAGAATCTTTAGCTCCGGAACGTTCGACACAGATTCTCGAGTCAAATTACCGAATTCTCCAGACCTGGGGATTTTCCGATTTTGGACATTCCTGGATCGGCATCGGCAGCCGATTAATATTTACCGGTGTTATTTCCGGCATCTCTTTTTGTAGAAGGCTTAAGTAATAGAATTTTTGATACCTACAAGTTTTTGTCCCACTGAATCGTTTAATTTTTACACATTATTAAATTGTTCAAGCTGGCTAGAAGACGTTAATGTCAACTTTAGCCAGTCTTCTCCGAGACCACGGGGACAACGCCGTCCTCGAAACGTCGCAGGTAAATCTTAAAACTTAAATACGCGATAAAGTCCCGTTGTACAATTAAATAAGTAGTTTTTGTCCTCATTGCCCCAGACTGTGATCACCTTCCAAAAGTCATCTACCTACTGCTTAACTCATCGAAATTATTCTAAGAAACCCAAATTTAATGAGGTTGTTTACTTATATAATTTTGTCAGAGTTCTTCTAGGTAGTTGCGTTTGATTATAGTATTGCATGTTATTATGAATTTTGTATTAATTGTACATATAACTGTATTGTAATTATGTTTTTTTTTCCTTTGTATAAATGTCAAGAACTTCAAACGTGTACTTAAATGGTTTCAAGTTTTGCGAAGGTTCGCTTGTACCAAAAACAACACATGTTTTTTTTTAACAAAAATAATAAGCAACAATGAAAAAACATAGGCGATGTCATGATATTCTTGAATTTTTTCGTTGTGATTTTTTTGCAGCTGACTGTAGCATACTTACCTACTTACTTACATATAAATAGGGTAGGTAAGAGTTAAACATTTTAAAAATACCTATTTTACTATTATAATCATGTTCCTACTTAAAGTAGGTAATACATTTGATAGCTTTTTAAATTTAACGTGTTTTTTATTATTTTAATCTAGATTGCTTTACGCCATATAGGGCAAACTCATATTTTAGCACCTAAAAGTAAGTACCTATTAGGTACTTATAATTATTTTGAACTGATGTAATTTAAATACGAGCTTTTTTACAAATGAGTAAAGCTATATAAGTGAATCCATCGTGAATCACATACCTATTTAATAAAGTATTAAGCTTCTTACCGTTATTCGAAGCATATTAATTATATATTTGAGAGTGGCAACATTGATTGCTATGACGTTACGGCTGCTGAATAGTTGCAATTCCCACTCCTTTTACCCCCTCCCTAAATTTCCGTTTTTACCTGCTTGCCACCAGGGGCTCTGGCTTGCCTTCATTGGCATCTTGAATGCGAAACGGTACGGTCGTGCTTACAAATTGAAGACATTTGTAAGTCAAGCTGATTTATTTAAATTTAAAAATAACTAACGGTTTTACCGTTCGAAAAAGTTGTGTTTTTAAATACAACTGTATAATACTAATTTATTTTGCAGAACGATGTCGGACTCTAGTAAGTCTAGTACTAGCTCATCTTCCGACTCTGACGAGGTTGCACCCACTCCGGGGCAGTCATTGGAGCCGATTCCGGGGCCATCATCGCAACAGCCGCTTCCTTTAGGACCATCACGTCCTTCTCGTCGGGCTTATAAAAGGAAAGCAAAGAAAACCAAATCAGGACCGAAACGTAAGCGACAGCGAAGTAACGATGTCATACAGCAATTGGCAAACCAGGTCAGTGACATCCAAAATTGCATCAGCAATATGCTGCAATTTCAATCACTGGGTCCCGCAGACCCATCTTTTATTGAAGGTGATGAAATTGAGGGTAACGTGAGCGGCGAATTATATGAAGCGGAAGAAACCGAAGCCCCGGTTCCTAATAAGGATGTAGCAGCATTAAAGTTAGCATTCAATACGGTTTTAAAAGAACCGCCTGTACCAAAGTCTTTGCCCGCTCACGTTGACCTCTTAACGGCTGTTCAACACTTTGATTCAGAAAACTGGTCAAGCGTTAGATATTCTGAGGTACAGAAACTTTATTGCTCTCAACCAGCCTTTACAGAATTAGAAACAAATGATGAATTGAAGCCTTTTGATAAGTTTTCGAACTTGAGCGTCCTTGAGCGTGGTTTTGCGGCCATCACGCAAGCCTTGATAAAACAAGGCGAAACTGCCGAATCTTGCTTTGATTCCTTAGTTACGTGGGCTAGAACCACTACAGAACTTAATCCCGAGTCTTTGCAAAATAAAATTAAAGAACTGTTTATAGAGGGCTCTTTCCAAAAGATTTCAAACGATGTTTTGCAATTAGCGTGTGGTCACCGTGCTGACCTCATACAGCAAAGACGGGACAGTATTCTCCGATCTGTAAAAGATAAATTTTTCAAAGAATCCTTAAGAAAGATCCCCCCAAGCCCTCAATTCATTTTTCAAAAAGAACCGCTCTCTTCAGCTATTGAAAAACAAGGTGGAGTAGCTAAATGTTTCTGGCCGGTCCGACCGCCAACCCAAAACAAACCTGCTGCGCAAGCAGGCTTAAATCAGGCTAATAACACTCAAAAAGCACCCGCGCAGGGCGCTTACGACCCTTCAGGCTTGCTCATGACCATGCCTAGACCTTTCTTACCTGTGCCTGCGCAAGGCAACTATAATTTTGCACCTATGGCTTGGCGCGGCCCTTTTCGCCAACCAAGACCAGGCACATTTGTGGGAAGTCAAGGGAAGGCCCCGCGCCAACGTGGCAACGGATCGAGGTCACAGGGCCCGTATGCATACCAGCAAGGTGCCCGAAACCAAAAACAAGGGGGCCAGTACGTCCCGCGCAGGGACTATAATTCAAAACGGAAATTCTGACTCGATAAGTTTTCGGGCGGGGCAGTTAAAGGAATTTGTGGAAAACTGGAAGCTATTAAACGCCCCTTCAAAATTAATAAAATTAATACAAGGGTTTCAAATCCCCTTTTACATACCGCCCCCGCTGGCAATGCCCAACCTAAAATTTCAAACCCCTTACTCGCCCCAAATGCAAGAAGCTATACAAAAGCTACTAAAGATGGGAGTGCTAGAGCATGCGAGCCCAGGTCTCAGTTTCGTCTCCCCTATGTTCTTGACCCCCAAAAGCGATGGCACATTCCGGCCAATTTTCAATTTAAAAAGGCTGAATCAGTACTTACCACAGCTGAAATTCAAGTTACCAAACATGCATGCAATCCCGGCATTCCTACAGCCTTCAGATTGGCTGATAAAAATAGACCTCTCGGATGCCTATTTCCACCTGCCAGTCGCAACGAACCAAAAACGGTTTCTAAGATTGATTTTCGAAGGTCAATTAATGCAAATGACCTGCCTGCCGTTCGGCATCGCTTGCGCTCCAAAAATGTTTGCCTCCCTGACCAACTGGGTTGCCCAAATCCTACGGGAAAGAGGATTTCGGATTTTAGTCTACTTAGACGATTTCCTTCTTGCGAACCAAAACCCCCGGGTCTTAGCAAATCAGGCTTTAGAAGCGACACAGACCTTAGAACAGTTAGGGTGGAAAATAAATCGAGCCAAATCCATATTAACCCCTCAAAGGGTTTTAGAATATCTCGGAATATGCTGGGACCCACATTCGAACATGAAATTCCTTCCGGCGAAGAAATGCACTGCTCTGAGGCAAAAAGTACTAAAACTACTAAAGCACAGGTCAGCCTGCCTAGAAGAGGTTCAAAGTATAGTAGGCTCCCTCAACTTTGCAAGCTTCCCTGTACCACGAGGCCGCTTGAACCACAGAGCCCTATTAAAGTTTTGTCAAAGCCTTCTTTACCAGCCCTCTTACCGCCGGCTTCCGATTCCTCAAGAAGCCCAGGACGAACTGTGTTGGTGGCTAAGCGAGGTCGAAAACAAATCTATGATCCATTATCCCCCGGTTCGTCATTACTTGGTGACAGACGCATCATCGCTAGCATGGGGAGCTCAACTGAACAATATAAAGTTATGGGGTCAGTGGACCAAAGCCGAAGCCAGTCTCCATTCAAACCAGAGGGAAATGCTGGCAGTGCTTTACGCGCTAAAACGTTGCGGTTATTACCTAGCAAATTCATCAGTGATGATTCAGAGCGACAACCGATCAGTGGTCGCCTTCCTCAAACACGAAGGAGGAACCCGATCATTACCCCTGATGAATATATGCTACCAGATTTTTCACCTTCTAGACCTATACAATATTCACGTTCAAATTCACTATCTCCCCGGGAAGTACAATTGCGAAGCAGATCGCCTGTCTCGCCTGTCGCTCATTCCAGAGTGGCATCTCCTGCCCATGAAAACGAAGAAGATATTTTCAAAGTGGGGCACCCCGACTATAGACTTATTCGCCTCCGCGACAGCGCATGTGGTCCCCAGCTACGTCTCGATCGACGCGACAGATCTTCTAGCCAAATTTCACAATGCATTCAGCCGAACGTGGTGCTACCAACTAGCATGGGTGTTCCCACCACCACTTCTAATACCCCAGGTGCTAGCCCACCTGAACACGGCCAGAGGAATATACTTAATTGTAGCCCCACGATGGCCGAAAACATTTTGGAGACCAGATCTCAAAAACCGAGCCCTAGCCCCGCCGTTTACAATACTCGCTCTCGATCAAGTATTAGTAGACACGACCACGGGCCGACCACCGCCCCAGGTCCACTCGATGACCCTGGAAGTATGGAAATGTGGGGGTGGGCGAAAAGTGTGAATAATTGGTCCCAAGAACAAAAGGATTTGTTGCTATCTAGCTGGCGGGAATCCTCCCGAAAAACATATCAACCAGCTTGGAAAAGGTGGTGTTCATGGACCCAGGACAATAAAGTCAATACATTAAAACCATCGGCAGCAGACTTTGCCAGATTCTTGATAGATTTGCATCAAAAAGTCGGTTTATCTTACTCTACGATCTTAGTGCATAAATCAGCAATTGCCACCTTGACTGACCCTGATAACCAGGTAAATTTAAGTTCTCATGCCCTGGTAAGACATGCACTAAAAGCTATTTCCATTAAAGCTCCAAAGGCAGACAAAGTCCCTATTTGGGATACAGAAATTCTTATAAATTGGCTGAAAAACAGTACAATAGATGAAAATAGCTTTTATGAATGTACGAAGCGAGCTGCGATTTTGCTCTTATTGTGCTCAGGACGCAGAGTACATGACCTCACATTATTATCTATAAATAGCGATAATTGTATCGTATCTGAAAATTTAATAACATTTTGGCCGATTTTTGGATCAAAGACAGACTCCGTTTCAAATAGACAATCAGGCTGGCGCTTATTTCAAAACAGTGAATGTAAGAACCTAGACCCAGTGTTTTGGATCAAAAAAGTAATTTCATTGTCAGCCGACAGACGTAACAAATGTAAATCTAATAATCTGTTTATTACAGTTTCTGGGACTCCTAAGTCTGCTTCGCGTACAGTTATCGCGAACTGGATTAAAAAAGTACTGCTAGACGCAGGCATCCAGGCAAGCCCCGGCAGCGTGCGCCCTGCAGTGGCTTCTAAAAATTGGGTACAGGACTTTCCTTTAGACGATATCTTAGCTCGCGGTAACTGGCGCTCACAGAACACATTCCTTAACTTTTACCGTAGAGAGATTAGACCTCTAGCAGCTGCATCGTCGATAACAAATTGTTTTGCCCCTATTTGATAATTAAGAATTAAGAAATTTGCTATATACTTAGTGATTGGTGATATTTACCTTATGTACTTGCCTTTGAGATACACGAGAAGTAAATAAAACAAATAAATGTAGGTGTTATTAAATTTTATTTTATTTAAATTACTCATTTGTCACTTGCAGCTGATTACAATACTTACCTGCTAGTAAGAATCAATTATAAGTAAACGTTATGACTAATGTGTTATGTTATTTGTAGTTAAACACTACTATAGTATGTACTATTACAGATGTATTACAGTGTGTCACTTGCAGCTGATTATAACCTAAAATGTTTCATAGGTACTTACCTGCTAGTAAGGATCATTTACAAGTATACTTTATGATGTGTTATGTTAATTGTAGTTGAACACTACTAACAAGGAAATTAGAATAAACCAGTGTAGCATATAGTTAATGAAATGTATGATTTACCTTAGCACCTATAGATTAAGTGAAACTATTATGGTTAAATAAACAATTGTTTATGACGATCGGTATCTTTGTGTTTTCTCACATCACACTATCCAACCCTTTTTCCCATTGGAAATCCTGTTTATAATGTTCACGATTATAACTGAGGGCACTTTCCCACGAATCGTACACATTATATCACTTATCTGATTCACATTGGCATCTGGCCACCAGGCGGTCACAGACAGATCTCAAATATATAATTAATATGCTTCGAATAACGGTAAGAAGCTTAATAGCAGTGTTTTACCTACCAATAAAACACTTATTAAGCGAAATACCTTATTCGAAGCATATACTTTTAGGCCGGCCTGGCGGTAGATTGCAATGATCCACTGACATCTTAAAATCTTATTTTTATAGTTGAAACACCATTCTATTTTCACTTTCACTTCACTGCAGTCCATAATAAAAAAGACATCAGTAAACCTACACAATTACCCAAATTGCTGTTTATGTGGAACATTGCAATAAATAAATTAATCATAATATTAATAAATAATTAAATTTGAGATTCAATGAAGGCAAGCCAGAGCCCCTGGTGGCAAGCAGGTAAAAACGGAAATTTAGGGAGGGGGTAAAAGGAGTGGGAATTGCAACTATTCAGCAGCCGTAACGTCATAGCAATCAATGTTGCCACTCTCAAATATATAATTAATATGCTTCGAATAAGGTATTTCGCTTAATAAGTGTTTTATTGGTAGGTAAAACACTGCTAATAACTTATAAAAACAAAAATAATTGTAAGTATGTCAATATTTTGATTTGTAAGTTACATACGTCAATAGAATCTAATAAGAATTTGTCGTCATTTATATTTTTCGAGTAGTTTTTTAGCTACCGTTATTAAATTTATATTATTAAAAAACACTTACAGTAATATCCTCTACTGATATTCCTTTACTGTGGAACCGCACAAAATTTCATCCATCCATAATATCACTTGGAACACATCAATACTTGTCACTAAACTGTCACAAAAATTAAATATCACGCAACACTCATCAATTTATATCCGCACCCATCCAAGTTATAGATCAAGTCACTCGCACTTCACAATCCGCGCACTCAACCGTCAAAAATTTTTGAATTCCGAATTTTTGAATCGTCGTGCGTTCAACCAATCGCGTTCGATTTTCAAACGCGACGCAGCTTCACACAATCATGCTCCAAGCTCGGACGCCCGAAGCTAACTGAGGAGCCTCCCGTCCGATACCTGCAGAGGCACACACACTAGCGCGATTCACGCACACAATCTAAGGGCGTTAGAAGTTGAATAAGGGCTGTTGTTCACGCGGTTGTCCATTTTGAGTTTTTTAATGTTGGCCGTGTGAAGTGTAAAAAAAGTGATGTTTATCTTCCAAATATGGGAGAAGTAAACACTATGGCATTCCCTAAGGATGAATGAAATGAATTTCTACAAAGGAAACGTTTGGCTGGAACTAGATAATCTTTTGTTATTGATTGACCAAAACTTGTCAAGATAAAATCAAGAGAAAAATAAGGAAACTGATGTTTTTTTTAGACAATTGAACAACGTTTGCTATGGAACCAATAAATAATTGGCTGTCGCTTAAAACCGTAAAGAAATTAAGTTATTGAAGGTATAAAATTGCAATAAAAAATTTCATGATGGGGTTGCCCATAGAAAAAAGTTAATCAATAATCCTCGGTCCTAACCCAAGAACCTATATAATTATTACATTTAGCTCGCGGAGAATGACTTAAGGGTTAAAAAACGACTTTACCTAGATGTTTGAAATAAGTAAAGTTAAGTACCTACTTTTTATATTTAAAAAATCGGTTTTCCAAAAGCAAACGTACAGGCCAATTCAAACGTGCACTGACATCAGAATGATTTCAGCTTTCAAACAGCGAATTTGTCATTTTTTTTTTAAATTTTAATGCATTCCTTGCATAACGCCATTACGCAAACAACCAAACAGACGAGATGTATTCTAATATGGACCTGTTTTCTCGATAGAAAAATATTTATTTAGGCCGTAAAGTGGCCGAGCGTCAATTTGGACGAAAAAAAGAATGAAAAGACCACTTGACCCCAAATACTCGTATTATCACAATATTTGAGGATACGTACTTTTGCCTGTTGACCGATTCTTATAGGCAGTTGATTTTGTAATGATATGCTCGTGAGTTGAATTTGTAGATTTCTAATTTGCTTTGCGAGTTTGCGTATGGTAATTCCGGAAAATTTCCAAGTATGATTTTAATGTACGTAACCAAATCAATACTAAGGTAGGTACCTGCACTAAAACTTTTATACTAATTGAATTTTCTTATATTTATAGTTGGGGGCCGACGATGCTCAATGTGTGCTTACTCCAGCGTCGTACAGACCTATTGGAATCGAAATATTAGATGATAAGAAGAAAAAAAAGTTATACTTTTAAAGTTTTTTTTTCCAGCTAGCCGGAAAGCGTCTACGATTTTTTTTAAATTTCGGGAGGTTGGTGGAGGGTTAAAAAAATCGTTAAGCAGTTTGTGGGTTTGGTCGTTTTTGTCCACGTTAATGCTATATTTTTTCTATAACTTAAAATAACACTTATTTGTAGGCATTTTCTTAATCTGACGAACACAAGTTTGACGCCTAATTTTTACATTGTAACCGTCAGATTAAGGAAATGCGTGCAAATAATTATCAGATTTAGTAATATATAGCACAATTATATCGTTAATTTATTTTGGACTAATATGACCAAATCCACTATCTGCTTAACAATTTGTTGAACCCCCCACCAACCAAGGGCTCAACATAGATGGTAAAAGGCTAAAAGGGGTAAAGGTAGACTACACGGGGTAGCAAGATATCACTCATATTATCTTAATCTGACGCGCTCGAGTAAACACAAAAATCCCCTCTTGGGCTCCCCTACTATTAATACGAACTTGCAGCCTTTTTTTTATTTGAACCCATTCGCACTTATAAAGGTATATGAAATGTTGCAAGTAGGAAAGTTATACTAATATTATAAATGCCAAGTAACTCTGTCTGTCTGTCTGTCTGTCACCTCTTCACGCTTAAACCACTGAACCGTTTTAGAAGATATTTGGTAAGAAGAGTTTGAGGACCGAAGACATAGGATATTTTTTATCAAACATCGTTTATTTACTTATTTATTTAAACTTTATTGCACAGTTAAAATGTACAAAAGGCGAACTTAATGCCAGAAGACATTATCTACCATCATTATCATCCCAAGCAGACAAAATTCTCAGCAGAAGCTAATAGTAATCAATTTTTTTTTTTAATAATATAATATCTTGAATCACATTAGGAAGTCGAACTCGTATCTTAAATCACTATTATTATTTACCTAGTTATTTATACAGGTACTATTTAATTTACTAGGCCACCAAAACTTTAGTAGTCGGGTTTGTTAAACGCTTTGCTCTTTAAATACTATACCTGCTTAGAAATTAATTTATAGTTTATACAAAAGATTTTTAATATTAAACTGAGCTCTGGGCGGCCTAGATATTTATGGCGGTATTCATAAACGGCTGCTAACTTAATCAGTTCATGATCGTCGTTTGTCGCTATCTGTCGTTATGCCACAGAGAGGGACAAACGACGATCATCAGCCGATTAACTTGGCAGACGTTTATGAATAACGTCGTTAGTTCTTAAAAGTCTTCGATCAACCTCCAACCACAATTTCCAATTTTAAATGTTTAGTTTAATTTCGCTGCATACCTACGGTACGTCAAATATTAAATTTTGCAAACTTTTAAATGGAGCTCGGCTATTTTAACCGCCAGTTAATCGGTTTCGGTGACATTTTAATTCAATTATCGACAAATACGGATGGAGTTAATTTTGTTATAAGCAGTCTGCAAACGACGCTGTCGATGGATAAGTCTCGTTAGCTCAGTTGTTAGATCGGCGAGCTGTAGTCGTAGTAGTAGTGTAGATATCGTACAGTCAGCAGTAATAGTTGCTAAGCGGGCGACGTGGTCAAAATGATCTTGAAGGTAAAGGTAATTTTGAATGCCTCGCCCGCTTATCCTTTTGCTGCTGACTGTAGCACTGGAGAACAATTCAAACTTACATTTTGACATCTAAATAATGTCATTTAGACATCATTTTGATGTCAAAGTGTACATTCGAATTGACCCGTTTTCATACTTTGATGTTCCGGTTCAGTATAATCACAAAATTAGGATTTTATGTAGTAAAATTTAAAAAAATGCATCATCATCATCATAACTTAACAGCTTTGCTCTTGTCGGTGGAGTAATCGCCAATAATTTCTTTCTTGTAGCAATGTATTAATTTCCTCATATAACGCATTATTTTTTATTTGGCTGGGATAAGTAATTCTAGGTTTCCCTTCTTCTCTTGTCTTTTCAATCCTGCCTTCCAGGATGTTTAGGAAAAAGTTGCAAAAAATATGCAGTAGTACTTAAGTACAAATTTAAGAGGTATATGTTTATGCGACTCCCATTGAAAATATTATAAAACGCCATTATGTTTCATACAAATAAATACCACTTCGTTACATTTTCTGGGGACAAAAAAACAGCAAAATTATCCAGTTGCTAGGTCAAGGTCACCTCTAAACATAAACCCGTGACTTTTTAGGGTTCCGTACCCAAAGGGTAAAAACGGGACCCTATTACTAAGACTCCGCTGTCCGTCCGTCCGTCCGTCCGTCTGTCGTCAGGCTGTATCTCACGAACCGTGATAGCTAGACAGTTGAAATTTTCACAGATGATGTAACAACAAATACTAAAAACAAAATAAAATAAAGATTTAAGAGGGGCTCCCATACAACAAACGTGATTTTTGACCGAAGTTAAGCAACGTCGGGCGGGGTCAGTACTTGGATGGGTGACCGTTTTTTTGCTTGTTTTGCTCTATTTTTTGTTGATGGTGCGGAACCCTCCGTGCGCGAGTCCGACTCGCACTTGGCCGGTTTTTCCTTTTCTGTAGAAGCAGCAAAACCTATATCTATGGGCATTTTCAGCGATAACGCCTGTAGGCTCGATTGCTCGAGATATTTTCGTTATCGATTACGTTGTTTTCAGACTTTGATAGATCGCCCGGGGACGCAATCTACTTTCACTTGTGACGCAAAGATACAAGCCACTAGAGAGAAGAAAATGTAGGTATATCTTTATTAGAATGACGTCTGGTCTGGCCTAGTGGGTAGTGACCCTGCCTGCTAAGCCGCGGTCCTGGGTTCGAATCCTGGTAAGGGCATTTATTTGTGTGATTAACACAGATATTTGCTCCTGAGTCTTGGGTGTTTTCTATGTATTTATGTATTTGTATATTATAATATATATTATCGTTGTCTGAGTACCCACAACACAAGCCTTCTTGAGCTTACTGTGGGACTTAGTCAATCTGTGAAAGAATGTCCTATAATATTTATTTATGATAAACTGAATTAGATGTCATATACGAAACGAAAAGTGACCTACGCCTAAAGTGCCCAGGGCTGGAATCGAATCAGCATCCTCTGCATTCGCGGCAGAATGCCTAAACCCCTCGGCCACCTGGGCACGGCGCGGCGGTACAGGTAAAATTTTCTCAAGAATATTCCACTCTTAAGGGCTTATGGCACCCTCTGTATGGCTACCACCAGTTTGGCACTGACATAAACGCCATCGAGAACGTAATTTACTTTCTATGCATCTCGCTCGTACTCACATATTAGTGCGAGCGTGATGCATAGAAAGTGAAATACATTCTCGATATCGTAAAAATGTCAGTTTTGACACTGTCAGTGACTCATGGTACGGGCTCTGGCCAACTCTAAGGGTAACATTCCATTTCTGACCGCAGCTGCACTACTGGTATTGAACGCGCCGCTGTTACTGTCAATTTCCATAGTAAAATTGACAGTAGTGCAGCTGCGGTTGGAAATGGACTGTCACCTTTAAGGTAAGCATAACAGTATGATTCGTAAAATATTTTCATAGAAAATAATTTAATTTGTTTCCTAATAGTATTTATATATTGTATTTTGTTCGCAGTCTTCTTTAAGCTTAGAATACATTTAAAAGTGGAAAAATTACTGTCTGACAAGTAACCGTGACAGTAATTTTTCCCCTTTTAAATTTATTCTAAGCTTAATAGCATCGTTTGCAGACGTTTCTGCGTGTTAAAAATTAAAACCAACCTTTTTTGTTAATTTTAACAAAACATTTTATGGAGTTTTTAAAATATTGATTGCTATATTATTTATAAGGCGCGTACACATGCCATGAGCTGAATTTACCAGATATTAAGCACCGGATTATATCTATGGTCACGTTATAATTTAGATATTGTCTATGAAACCTGGTTTTCCCATACAAAAGTCAGCATTATCAGCCGTAACTCGAGGTTTCGTTATCGATTACACGCTGTTTTCAGACTTTGATAGATCGCCCGGGGACCGGCAATCTGCTTTCACCGGTGACGCTGAGACGGGGCGTAAGTCATAAGAGACAAAAGAAAAGAGAGAAAATAAGAGAGAAAATTCTCATATTGCTATTTGTCCATATTAAACTGTCTTTCACCTGTTAGTGTTTGATCCTTTCGCATTTTCTCAAAGGTTAGCTGGAAGAGATCCCTTTTAGGGATAAGTTCGCCTTTGTACATAACATTTTTATTTTTGTTATTGTCCGTTTTATGTAAACCTGTTTATGTGCAATAAAGTGACATACATACATACATACATAAGAGACTAGAAGGAAAATTTATATAATAATAATAATATATTACATTTAAGCTAGCGTGCCATGCATACTGGAGCCCCCTGGCTTGAGTCGTACGGACGGCAAAAGGCGGACTGAACTTGATTCCATGGCGGAGGGGACGCTGTCTCTTATGGGACTCAACTTACGTAAGCACCTTTGCTGCGTCCCACCTAAGGCAAACCTCACGGTGTGCTAAAGCTAAAGCACACCAAATACTCCGCCCTGGAATCAGGCTATCATTTCGTGCCGGTGGCAATTGAAACCGCGGGGCCTTGGGGCTCTGAGGCTCGGCGTCTGATTGGTGTACTGGGGAGGCATCTACGGGAGAGGGGCTGCGACCCCGCTCTGGGTCGTACCTGGTTCAACAGATCTCCATTGCAGCGCAGCGAGGAAACGCTGCAGGCATCATGGGGACTTTTGAGCCGGGTACGATGCAGGGTGGAGGCGCATATTAGACTTTTTTTAGTTTATTATTAGTTTCAAATTTTTATGGTATTTATTATTAATATTTGTTTACAATAAATATATTTTTAAATTTAAGCTTATTATACGGTTTAACTCTGGTTCGAATTTGAATAAGGATCTCGTATACCTACTCAACTCATTTCGCACATCTTGTACCTTACTCTTATTTAAAATTAAAATATACGATATTTTGGTCAGACGTAGCAGTTAAACTATTTCTCTAGGATATCAAATTATTAAACAAAGAAAATGTAACTATGTATTTGATAATTTAATTATTTTAAATTCATAACTTTGTTTACAGTACACATGGTGCTACTTTAACGCACTAGTGTGATAATTATAGCACATTACGCAACTATGTCAAAAATTTACAGGACCATTATGTACTATAAAACGTTGTACATGTGCGAATATTGAATTTCCAATTTTTCGCACTTGTATCGTAATGTACTATTTATAATTTATAACACTTATTATATAATAAATGAGTTTTCCAATATTTTACCATAGCCTGGGCCATGTTGCATAACAAACTACAACTAATATTACAAGCGGAACTCCTTTTCTAATTTCACTTATTAAAAAAGGAGTTCCGCTTGTAATATTAGTTGTAGTTTGTTATGCAACATGGCCCTGGTCAACTTTTCTCCTTGTAATTTACAAGTTACTGAAACAAAAAAAAAGCGGCCAAGTGCGAGTCGGACTCGCCCATGAAGGGTTCCGTATTTAGGCGATTTATGACGTATAAAAATAAAACTACTTACTAGATTTCGTTCAAACCAATTTTCGGTGGAAGTTTACATGGTAATGTACATCATATATTTTTTTTAGTTTTATCATTCTCTTATTTTAGAAGTTACAGGGGGGGGGACACACATTTTACCACTTTGGAAGTGTCTCTCGCGCAAACTATTCAGTTTAGAAAAAAATGATATTAGAAACCTCAATATCATTTTTGAAGACCTATCCATAGATACCCCACACGTATGGGTTTGATGAAAAAAAAATTTTTGAGTTTCAGTTCGAAGTATGGGGAACCCCAAAAATTTATTGTTTTTTTTCTATTTTTCTGTGAAAATCTTAATGCGGTTTACAGAATACATCTACTTACCAAGTTTCAACAGTATAGTTCTTATAGTTTCGGAGAAAAGTGGCTGTGACATACGGACGGACAGACAGACGGACAGACGGACAGACAGACAGACAGACATGACGAATCTATAAGGGTTCCGTTTTTTGCCATTTGGCTACGGAACCCTAAAAACTCGTCTAGGTACGTATGAAAACGCTATATCTCATAATTTAGGCCGAAAGGATCTGAGTTTAATTTACTAAGTAAACATAACATTGAAACTTTTCTATTACTGCTGTTTGTAGTCCAGGGGGTTTTACTAGTAAATAAACGTTTTTCTAAAAGTAAATTTACTTTCTGTTGACAGTGGGAAGTTTACAAATTACTTTTTTTCTGCGATGTTTACGCTCAAAGAAATGAGACGGTAAACTAGATGTAGAAATTGTAGAACGCATAATATTTGAGTAAATAAATAAATAATATTTAAATAAACAAATAAAATTGGAGTAAATAAAAAAAATTAGGTCGGTTTGGTGGCGAAAATACGCTGTAGAGCCTAGCCATAAGGTATTTAATAAATATTTTTAGCCAAAAAAAATATTTTTATCATCACATTTACACCCGACTAATAAATACATTATAATTTACGTTAACGGAACTTAATCGCGAAAACTTAAGTTTTAATTAATATTCGGAAATTAGTCTAGCGACATTTGTAAAGTGTGTAAAAACATCGGTACAAACACAACAATGGAAAATACCTCAAAACGGCCTGGGCTTTCGACTAAATTATTTGCTCTACCAACTTTACCTACTTTGCCTTTGCTTTATTAGAAAATACTGTCTGTTAGTGTTTGTGTGTGACATTTAGAGTATTAGATGTGTCTGCCGTTTTCAAAAATTTCCTAATAACTGTATCGAAAAAAAAAACCACGATAAATGTGACATGCAGAGCAGAACAGCCGGGCAGACATCGAATACATCGATACCCACTCGCACTAATCACACTCGTACTAATTACGCATACAATTTGGTTGTCGTAAAGAGTTTATGTTAGTACACTTATGCTATGGTACTAAATTTTTCACCGTAGTTTGTAGGTACGTTTGTGAACTAGGGTAACGACAAAGCTGAAACGGAGACGCTTCGCTCGCACTTAACGCTCGCTCTGTCTATAAATTACATTTACAGACATTAGGATATTAATAGACCGTGGTATTTTGAAGAATCACTTTGATTGATTGATACATTTAAAATTCAATTTATTTATTAAACTCTAGGTCCATGGGGTCCCAGCGCGCATAAGTTGTTCGCAGAAATCGCGAAGCGTCTGGTTGACGCAACTGGTGACCGAAGAGCTGGCGGCTACCTCGCACAACGTATCAGCATTACGATACAGCGAGGAAATGTCGCCAGCATCCTTGGTACAATGCCTCAAGGGCCTATTTTAGTTTTAAGCTAGTTTTTAATTTCTTTTAGTAGGTAATTTTTAAAAGTAATGAAATAAATGCATTTGTATTTTGTATTTGTATTTGTATTTGTAATTTCCATTCCGACCCCCACCCAGCCCAAAAGTGCCAAAGATACTAGCGGCATTACCGCGCTGGATTGGCTAATTGTATTTATTTATTTCAGAGGTCTATTTTATATAAATTTGTTAGTAATAAAAGTACTTTAATTTAGGAGTTAGTGCCTAAGTGCTACAAATAATTATGTCAAAGTAAATAATAACCAAACTATGTGACTACATAATTACATTTTTAATATTAACATCAGTATTAAACAATTAAATTAAGTAAATAGTTAAATTAATATTAGGTTCAATTATATTCAATCAAATTATCTATATCATATTCAATTATTCATTCCGTTTCAACATTAAACGTGTCTGTCGCTTGTCGAATCTATAATTCCACAAACTCTTGTTAAGTAGTTCAATTCAAATTTATTCAATAGTTCAAGGTCGGTATACCAATCAGTTAACCTATTCGCCCTAACAATAAAAAGTTCTTCGAATCAGTACTTTTTCAATCGCTTTCTACAATTACAAAGGTAAAAACAGTGACTAGTGAATTGTAAAGACTGCTAATCTCTATACAATTTATATATCTTTGGTATAGTTTAGGGCTGCGGCAAACATTCTTCGATATTTTTGTCACTACACACTAGTAAGTTTATTGACGAAATGGCACACTGCAGTGTCTATGACTTATTTATTCCCTATACCTACTTATATTATTAATGCACTTTTCACGTGCCAATTACTTAAGGTGAAATTTGGTACAGGAATCGTTTGAAACGCCGGTTTAGGTGAAATTTGGTACAGGAATAGTTTGAGATCCGCATAACGGCCTGGCCACGACATTTCGCGACTGACTTCGGCTAAGGCAAAAACCGTTGGAACGAAAGGTCCGATCGCTGTGTCTTGTTTCAATCTATGGTTGTCGCCTTATCCGAAGCCAGTCGCGCAATGTCGTGGCCAGGCCGTAAGGTAGATGTAATAGTTTTTACCAATCATCATAACCAACATACTACACAAAAGAAGTTGCAAGGAGGAGCTACCTAGGTACTCGTAGTAAAGTATAATCAGCTTACAAATCATGCAGTAAACATTTCTTGTGGAAAGAAGTCCCTGTAATATGGCAACATATTATGTTGTCAGTCTTATTAAGAGCTATTATAACTTTGATGTCGTTTGATTGAGCTTATCGATATATGAGCTCCGTACCTGTCATTTAATGCACAATAACCATAACCTTAAAACCAATGACGTATATCTCAGGACTGGCCTTAAGGGCAATAAGAATGGGGCATGAATGGGGCCAGTACAGCGGTGTGACACCGCTACAATGCGATTGGTTGATGAGTTCGCATCACGTGCGCGATTTGGTCGCAACTAGTTGCGTTAGACTGCACGATTGGCTCGAATTCGTGAGTGACAACGCTGAACCAGTACCATTTTTAGTGCCCGTAAGACCCGTCCTGAGATATACGTCAATGCTTAATTCTAACTAAGCATACACAAAATGAATAGTTGCGCTAAATGGTTCTCACTCAGCTAGGTATCACGGTATGAGCCACATGGCACATTCCGCGACGCTGATATTCAGTAAGGCCCAGTGGATGGACGTATGTGGATTAGCAGTCCGTATTTTGCCCTCGTCTATGTAAGTAGCATCGCGTGAGGCTTCGACGATTACCATTTACCACCGCTATTACTGTTAAGTGTCTGGATACTACTACTGCGATTGGTATCTAGTACCTGTGAAGTGGAGTAGGAAAGTGCTTTAAAAAAGCTAGCTTTTAAATGAAATTAATTTTTTTTTCAAAAATTACATTTTTGATACAGACTGTAATTTTAGAATCAATCCGTTCGCCATTTTCAAGTTCAACCGGAAATCAATCCATCCCATTAAAAAGATGACACAAAACGATAACATAGATTACATTGACAGTAACTGTCAAATTTGCAGCGATAAAGTACTCAAAGTGACCAGTAAACTGTTATCTCGAAACGTTTAAGAATAATTGAATACATAATTTATTGCAAGTAATTATTCCGAGGATACTTGTGGAAATTATGGTCGCCCACATAAATAAAGATTTATAATAGTAGTTCCATTATGTAAAACGCATAAATAATATGTATTAGTAAATTTCAAAAATATTGAAATTATATTATTAATAAATGAGTATATACCTATGAGTATGAGTATTGTATTGGCGCGAGCGAAACGCACTGGCGAATGATTTATTATTAAAAATGACATCATTTAAATATCATTTTTACTTCAAAATGTATGTTTAAATTGGCCAATGAAAGTCTTATAATAAGGTTTTTTGATGTCTAGACTTTCCATTACCTACAAATTTAGATGTGTAATTATTGTTTGTGAGCAAGTTATAACTCGTCTTTGAAATTCCCTCCCTCTTAACATCGGCCCCCTTCGAACGATATGGATTAGATATTTACCTACCTATAGTATTTGCCATGATACAAAGACCTAAACCGCCGCTTTTCACTTTCTCCTCTCATCTACTCAAAGGTTAACTGGAAGAGATCCCTCAAAGTGATAAGTTCGCCTTTGTACTTCTTACTAATTGTATGTTATTTTTAATATGTCTTTTTGTACAATAAAGAGTTACTACTACTACTAAAGTGAATATTTGGTTCTGGTGTTTAATTAGACTGTTTATAGCTCAAACCGTAATAGAAGCTACTGCGATAGCTCGGGGGGGGCGTAACATTTAAGACATACCGAGTAATTTCGCCTATCTGTATACCTTTACTGCCGATTCCGAGCAGTTTACTACTGCGACAGTGTACAGTCAGCAGCAGAAGTTGCTAAGCGGGTGAGGTGTTCAAATTACCTTGACGCGCTCTTCTCTTAACAATAAAGTCGCGTCAAGATCATTTTGAACACCTCGCCTTCTTAGCAACCTGCTGACTGAACTAAAACAGTCGGAATAAGTAGCGGCCATAGTGGTCACAAATATAACACGCCTCTATTGTCAAAACGCTAGTGCGTGTTGAGATATTTTTGAGCACCTGAGCCTCTCCGATATATCTGATGGTGACTGTACAACAAAGCCCGTAAATTGAAACTGACAGAGCGAGCGCGAAGCAAGAGCGAAGCGAGAGCGAAGCGTCTCAGTTTCAGCCTGGGCAAAAATGTTTAGTCACTTTAGTGTGCATGTGCAACCACTGGCAGTTATAATCATGCTGAATGTTACATTTGTTATCCCAAGTAATAGTCCAAATAACCAAGTCTAATGACTTTATCGTAGAAATAACTTATCAGTTTTAAGTCCAGAGTCTAAGTAGGACTCTGTTAAGTTTGAACGGTTTTAATTAAGCCAATATCTCTTATTTAAGTGACTTTGAAATTGATGTTACTTTAGTACAATTAGAAAGAGTGAACTACGTTTAATTCTACTCCTACCTAATACGACCTAATGCCAAACTTTTTAAGCTCGCGTTCTAGAAAACTTTTGTTTGTACAACTAAGGCTGTGGAAGGCTGAAGGGTGTGTATTAGGGCTCATTTAGACGGTTCGAGAACTCGCATGCGAGTTTGATTACATTAAGTGTGGCACCGCCGAACCGGCTAATTCTGGCTTGCGGATTGCTACACCGAGTAAGGCGCTGTACGTATCGCGCTTACATTACACCGCCACGGCTACTGAGCGCCTACCGCGAACCACGTTCGACGTGTTGCCTCTCTGTCGCACTTGTAAATTCGTACGTAAGTGTGACAGGGAGGTAAAACGTCGAACGTGGTTCGCGGTAGGCCCTCTGAAGTGGTGGAGTAAGTACACCAGAAGACCGGTTACACGTTGAGGGTGTTCCAGCTTCGATCGCGCCGCTACGTGCACTTCAACTCTTTTGTGGTGCGCGTGCCGCGGCCGCTGCAGGGGACCATCGAGTGCGCCGACTTCTGGCCGAAGGGTTTCGTGTTTCGGAGGTTCCGGGGCAAACTGCCGAATCCGATACAGGAGCAGCCGATGCAACGGAGCCACGCCGTTTTATCGACAAAATAACTAGTGTTTAGTTTTAAGTTTATAAAATATACCTATATGTATGTTAGTCTGTCATCATCATTGGTCTTAAAGTCTATTACAGACTATTGAAACAGTGTCAGGTAGGGCGACAACGTTTTTCGTGGCTATGTAAGCCAATACGGGAGCGGCAAACACGACCACAGGCCTAGCAGGTGTAATTGGGTTAGTCTATAAGGTATTTGTAATATGGGCCTTGTAGCCTGAATTAAATTTCTAAATAAAATAAATAAATAATAAAATAAATTGCGTCGTTTGATCGGTCGGCTGATTGATGTAACCTCAATGGTCCGCAATGTAACTGAAATCGTATAAGAGTTCGCGCGCTGTCTAAATGAGCCCTTAGAATTAGATGTTGTAAAAGTGTTACATATGACACGTATCCTTGACAGTTATCACTCCTTCATAAATATTTGAATATTACCAAATACACAATTTCCCGCTATTATTTTTTAAATAGTTGCACTTAAAGTATTGATTGGCTAACACAAAATTCTATACTTAAGTGTAAGGCCTGAGTGGACGCTCGAGTTGGGCGTGCAGCGGGGCGGGGCGTGCGGCGTGCATGTTAAACAATTAATGCAAGCGTATAAGAGCGGCCTTAGTGCACGCTGCTCACATCACTTGTGAGCCCGACGCCACGCTGCACGTCCCGCCGCACGCTCCGCTTCGAGCGTCCACTCAGGCCTTACACTTAAGGGTAACATTCCATTTCTGACCGCAGCTGCACTACTGGTACTGAACGCGTCGCTGTTACTGTCAATTTCCATAGTAAAATGAACAGTAGTGCAGCTGCGGTTGGAAATGGACTGTCACCTTTAGTCAAACATCTTGCGCGGCATTACAATATTTGTCATAGTTGAGTCGCTGGTGGTAATTGGCATTGCAATTCAAACTTACATTGTGACATCAAAATGATATTTATCTAAATGATGTTGGTCACTCTTGCATTTGGATCGTACTTGTCCGTACATGTATTGGCGCGAGCCAATTAAGTTATGCTGCTTATCTTAGGGAAGCGCCCGAGACTGTGAGATTTTCCACTTTTCATTTACAAATACAAATTGTTTATTTCCAAAAAAAGAATATTAGAGCGTTTACATTTCATGAACTAGGCAAGGCCTGTCCCTGAGGGAAATTAGGTAATTACATAAGCGGCTATTGCAATCAAGTTGAGCAGAAAAACTTTGTATCTAACTACTGTGTACTCGTATGTGGTATCGGATGCAGACGTTTCAGGTTCATATAAAACTAACTCATCATCAGATCATGAATTGTCATGTTTTGACAAAAAATATGTATACCGATGCAGATAGATAGATTTCGAAGAATCAAAAATGTCGGGTAGCTGCACAAATCTCTGTTTTGACATTTCGCTGGGACATCAGTTAGCCGCGACCACGACCAGTGAAACCTGTGTCGAAACGTCGGTAAATAAAGGTAAAACAATAAATTTCTCGATAGACCCGTCTATAAATGTGAGTTAATATATGATCAAAAACCTCCTTTTTGAATTTGGTTAAAATGTGCAACTTGCAATAAGCCAAAGACCACTTAGTATTTAAACATCCGACCGCTAACTCGCTCGAAGGATATCAACTCCGAAAGACTAATCAAATTAAGAAACCCGACTGCCGATCCTCTTTCGTTGCAGTACGGAAACTGTCTTATTCTGGCAGGCGTAAGTATAATGGCACCAATTATGACACTTGTAAAAAAACATTTGAAGTATTTTTGACATGATGGTACGAGTAGCATCCTAATAGATGTGCTATACGCTAGGGACCTCATTCTACTCTCACTGCGACAAAGAACAAAATAGATAGAGTTAAGGGGCCCACTGATTAACAGTCCGCCGGACGGTATCGGCCTGTCAGTTAGAACAAAAAGTTGACAGTTCCGAACAACTAACAGGCCGATACCGTCTGGAGGACTGTTAATCAGTGGGCCCCTTTAGACCAAGACAAGTCTGCAACCATTTTGATAGTACCTACACCCAGTGCAAGTGTTATTTTAAACTTCAAACTTCTATGAAATTATGACGTATAAAATAAATAACACTTACGCGACAGCTATGAATCCAAATAAGTTTTCTTGCATTTCTAGTTAAACAATGTGTCCCCTCTCAGAATATTGCCGCGCCTAGTTTGAGAACATAGTTTTAGATTGGATTTGTCTTTTGGATCCGGGAACCAAAACTGCCGAAACTGTGTTTGCTGTGAGAGATCTTTCGAGAGTTCTTTTTTTAAGTTAGTACCAATTTACTTTAGGAACTGAGTGATCAAGGTTTTTATTCTAGAATATGCAATTATAGAGTATTTTGATATAATTTAACAAGCGCTGATAGCTGAATGGGTTTTTTAAGTTTGTACCTTGGACACTTAGGTACCAATTTCCTTAAGCCCTCGGGATTTTTCCCATCTTCCGAAACGGAATTCATGAACCAAACCCAGGGGCTCGATACAGATTTAAAAATTTCTTATAATTTTTAACTGGTTTTGGGGGACGGGGGTGTCCATTGATTACGTGAGGCGTTTTAGTGAAACCTTGGTGAGATGTGAGATTTGTGTTGAGTTTATGATATAGGAGGCAAACGCGCAGACGACTTCCGTGATGGTAAGCGACTGCCGTCGCCCATGGAAACCCGAAACGCCACATAAGCCGCAGATTGGCCAACATGATCTCCAAGCCATGATGGCCAACCAAATCCTTCGAGGAGCAGGAAAGAGAAAAACGCCAACTATACAGTTGGCAACAACAGACCGGGCTGTCGTCACGGCCCGCGACAGACGCAGCCAAAAAGGGCCTCGCCCTGAAATGGCGTCCTCGCACCCCCAGAAAGGGGGAGTGTCAGATGGCCCCGCTGCAACACACGGTGGTATATGTGGGTGTGTGCGGGGTGTAATGGACCCTAAAGACATAGAAATCCTGCATGAAACGCTTCTCCACAACAGACAGTCATCGATCGCTGCCACGTTTAGTGTAATTACTGCAATCTGGATAATAACTGCATTTCTGCAGCCGATTGTACCTGCATTGGTAGGGTCGGCAGAAACGACGATTTTATTTTTTATTATTAGTGTTCCGTATAAAACTTTGTTCACGGAACACTTACTCTGGTTTTGAAAATCGTTTAAATTTGTTTTTCTCACGAGACCGTTTGACGTATATTGCTAAAATTTGGAACAGTTATAGAAATTACCACCAATTTACATAGCTTCATAGTATTATTATCAGGCACTACGAATAAATGAGAAATGTATTCAACAAACATTAATAATAAAAAAACATAATCATTAAAACTAATAATAAACTAAAAAACGTCTAATATGCGCCTCCACCCTGCATCGTACCCGGCTCAAAAGTCCCCATGATGCCTGCAGCGTTTCCTCGCTGCACGGCAATGGAGATCTGTTGAACCAGGTACGACCCAGAGCGGGGGTCGCAACCCCTCTCCCGTAGACGTCTCCCCAGTTCACCAATCAGACGCCGAGCCTCGGAGCCCCAGGGCCCCGCGGTTTCAATTGCCACCGGCACGAAATCATAGCTTGATTCCAGGGCGGAGTATTTGGTGTGCTTTAGCTTGGCGGCGGTTTCCGCCGCCGAGTCGGCATACCGTGAGGTATGCCTCAGGTGGGACGCAGCAAAGGTGCTAACGCAAGTTGCGTCCCATAAGAGACAGCGTCCCCTCCGCCATGGAATCAAGGTCAGTCCGTCCGGTCTTTTACCGTCCGTACGACTCAAGCCAGGGGGCCCCAGTATGCATGGCACGCTAGCCGACACCATTGCCCTTCGTATTATCTCGTTAATAGATTGGTGCCTAGGAAATCGCCCCGCGCACCTTTGGCAGCTTAAACCATGGTGTCCGTTGGCTTCTACCATTGCTCCGCATCTGCAGCGATGAGCCTCACACACACTGGCCCCCAACCGGAGTGCCACTGCTATTCTTAACGAGTCGTTGTCTAGCAGTGTACCAAGCTGGGGTGAGGGCAGTGCATGTATCCAGGCCCCTGACTCTGGCTGTGCAAGAGCTTTAAGGCGCGCGAGATCGACACCCGAGGCGCCAGAAATCAACGAGTTGTACAGACGTCTGCTCCAGATGTCGTCCTATTGTCTTTGTATAGCGGGATCGTCAGGCCTTGCGTCGCCCGGCGTAGTTGCGGACCAATTTGCCAAGGCTTCTGAGACAATTGGAACCGGGGAGTTGACACCATTAAGAGCTAATATTCGAGTGACAAGATCCACAGTTCCATTCGCAGATGCTAAAAAGGCAATGAGTCCTATATCTTCGACGCGGCGAATTCCAAGGCCGCCATATCGTATGGGAAGCGTCGCTTGAATCCACTGTATGTCGGTAAGATCGACGTTTAGAATGAGTTGTAAGGTCGACTTTAATTCAAGATCTATTTCTTTTGCTGCTACGAATGCATTACCTATATAGTTGGTTTTTGTGATCTTGAACTGTCTTTTAATTAATAATCCCCTTTGAAAAATAAGTCATAGCAAATATGTTAGAATTATAAATTATCTTTTACATTCTTTTGCTTTCATAAGTAATATAAACAATTATTTTAAAGCGTTATTATAAATAAAATATTGTTTAGACGACTACGGTTTCACTCACTTGAATTTACTTGAATTGAAGGGCCCAAAACATGTCGCCAATAGCGATTAAAATTCAAGTGAGTGAAACCGTTGTCGTCTAAATAGTTTAGAATATGTCTCACGAAAGTTTAATATTGAAATAAAATATTGTACCGTATTTTTTTAATACAGCTGGGACCACTTCCTATCTGCTTCCTATGTGCTGACCGTACGTCTGAATGATCGAAAGCCGAGACTTTTCAGACGACTATCGACCATGAAGCCGAGTTTACCATAATTACGATTCTGAACATTAATTGTTTTAGACTGTATCGTTTCGTTTTTACCATTAGTGGTTACCTTTTCCTCGAGATTTCCGTCCAGGGAATCTTTAAAATCTTGCGCCAACACCACATTCGACATGCTCCAATTGGCTCAAACACAAAACTATGTTCATGTCGTTCCTGTAGACATACCCAAAAGTTAAGGGACACAAAGGTAAATGTTCTTATTTAAACCCTATCCATTGAAAGGGTACTTCTGGTATTTGGATAAGTATGATAAAATCATTACCTGCCCACAAGCTGTTAACTATTGTCCACGGGAGAAAAAACTTGTGGGCCATTTTATTTAAAGTTGTCCCTACACTTTTTTTTCAAAATTGGGATTTTTTATGTTATATTTACTCAGAATCATGAGCTCTTTTGATCCTAATAGGAGAAAAAAAGTGTCCCAAAGCTTCCATACATTTTTCGATCTTTCCATTCCGTGACCACCATAAAAAGTCTATGAAAAATGGTAACGGAATGGAAAAAAACCTTGGGACACTATTTTTCTCCTATTAGGATAGAAAGAGCTCGTGATTCTGAGTAGAAATAACATAGAAATTCACAAATTAAAAAAAAGTGTAGCGGACAACTTTAAGTAAAATGGCCTTTGTTGTGTTGTCAAACAAAACTGTCAAGTTTCAGAGTACAGGTTTCCGAACCATATAGCAACCAGCAGCATAATAGAGAAGACTAACTGCCGTATTAGAACTTCAAGATATTCACAAGAGACGACACGTACTAGATCCATTCTAGATACGTTATAGTTTAGATTTCAACTAGTTCTCTTTTGCAGCGCAATTCGGGCAACCAATGTCACTTTTACGATAATATCTATTAGACGTGAATTCGATCTCTAAGTAATATCTTGTGGAAATCGTTCAAGAGTATCTCCAGAATCGCGGAAATGTCAAATTTGACAGGTTAGATCTTAAACATATCGTTATCGTATCTTGGCGATGTCTAAAAGATATCTAATAGATGTCTTTTACAAAATCCTAATCGGGCCCCAGGGCGTGCAGTAGCTTGGTTTTGGTTGCTTTACCTACTGATTCCTCTGTTCTGTCAGATCTTCTCTAACCGCTTAAGGCCCCGTGGGTTTAGTTTCTTCTCTCACTATCACCGAGCAGCCCTGATTTAGACGGCGCGCGAACTCGTATACGATTTTAGTTACATTGCGGCCCATTGAGGTGACATCAATTTAGCCGACCAATCAAATGACGCAATGTAATGAAACTCGCATGCGAGTTCTCGCACCGTCTAAATGCGCCCTAAATGTGATCGAGACGGCTTTGCGTGTCGCGGATATCATGTTTTTAAATTATTATTTTAGTAAGTTTTATAAAAACTAATCGACGTTCAGCCTCATGAGTAGATCAAAATGGCATATTTCAATTTTCATATTTTTAGCTTTTGTGCAAATAAATTACAAATTTTTAAAGCGCGTTTTACACCTACCTATGCTCGTGATTTTTTGTACCGAGTGAAAGTCTAGGAATCGGGTTTCGAATCAATGAAGTAGGTACGAAAAAGTGGGCATGAGCGAGACAACCGCTATGCACGTATATAGCGAAGTCCCGCTCGCACACCGTAGCGGCTTGTGGATCCACATTTCAAAATATCGGGACCTAAGTACACCTAACTCCCTCGTCCTAAACTCTACACAGAATTAATCCTAAAACTAACCCCCACCTGCATATCCGGACAACACATGCCCCGGATTCAATTAGCACCCGGTGCGGTTAAAGCGGAAATTTCCGGAAATTTCTACAAATTCTTGGAAACGTCTACAAATTTCACCGTACGTGCTGGTTAATTTCATTTGCAGCTGGGATATGGCAGTCGAGTGTGCATGGTTGCAAAATAGTTATTTGTACAACAAGAGATCAAAGTTTGATATTTCTTCGAGTGCTTATTTTGAGTCCCGTGCAAACGAAAGATTCTATACTAATTTAGAATCTTGAGCGTAGTAAGGGACTCAAAAGCGCACGAGATGTAAATAACTTTGATCTCGTGTAGTTCACAAAACTTTTCACCTCAGCAGTGAGAACATATTAGAGAACCCGAAAAATGTATTCCTTCTTCATCACTTACCTCTATTCACTCATGTTTTCTTAAGATATACCAACAATTAAGTTTTCACCTCAGCAGCTCGAACAAGGGTACTTTGCTATTTAAAAACAGTGAGCAAAATCGCATTTTGCTCACTGAGTGAGACAAAATGAGCAAAATGCGATTTTGCTCATTTTCGAAAAGGTATTTTTTCATGATTTATTTTTAGATTCCTTAAGTTATGACGAGTAAAAAAATGGCATTAATATACAAAAACGCAACAATCAATATGTTTATTTTTTAACTTTGATGACATACCTACCTATTAACTTATTTATTAACTTAACTGACTTTCAAAGAAACTGTACTACGAATGAACAACACGACCTTCAAACATTCAAGAAAAGACCGTACTCCCGTCTTGAGCGCCGGCAACGCACTTACAACTCCTCTGGTGTCCATGGCCGACGGTAATCGCTTACCATCAGGCGATTCGTCTGCTCATTTGCCTCCCATATCATTAAAAAAGCGGCCAAGTGCGAGTAGGACTCGCCCATGAAGGGTTCCGTATTTAGGCGATTTATGACGTATAAAAAAAAAACTACTTACTAGATCTCGTTCAAACCAATTTTCGGTGGAAGTTTACATGGTAATGTACATCATATATTTTTTTAGTTTTATCATTCTCTTATTTTAGAAGTTACAGGGGGGGACACACATTTTACCACTTTGGAAGTGTCTCTCGCGCAAACTATTCAGTTTAAAAAAAAATGATATTAGAAATCTCAATATCATTTTTGAAGACCTATCCATAGATACCCCACACGTATGGGTTTGATGAAAAAAAAATTTTCGAGTTTCAGTTCGAAGTATGGGGAACCCCAAAATTTATTGTTTTTTTTCTATTTTTGAGTGAAAGTCTTAATGCGGTTCACAGAATACATCTACTTACCAAGTTTCAACAGTATAGTTCTTATAGTTTCGGAGAAAAGTGGCTGTGACATACGGACGGACAGACAGACGGACAGACGGACAGACAGACAGACAGACAGACAGACAGACATGACGAATCTATAAGGGTTCCGTTTTTTGCTATTTAGCTACGGAACCCTAAAAATCAACATATGCATTTGCCTATCTAATTTCTAAAATGTAAGCGCGTAATATTGCTATTAATTTTCTTTAGGCGTCGTTTATACAAGACCGACGATATAGATCGACTTCCGACTCCAGAGGGACCGTATGCTTGTTTGCCACCGACGTAGTATTAAAAAAGTAGGTACCGTCATTGTAGCCAACTTTGCCTCCAGGGGAAACTTTGTCCAAAACGACAATTTTAAACAAATTCGTTAATGTAGAAAAATTCAAAATAGTTCTGGCCACCCTGGTAATTTTAGTAGAAAATAGGTTATATTAAATTTGTGACAATACTATATATACCAAAAATGTGCATATTGTGCAATTTTCAGCGAGTTGTCAAATATAGGGTATATTACTGCGGGCAAAAAGTTGTTGAAAAATGAATGCTCGTAGAAAAAAATTGAGAACCTTCTGACAAATATTTCCGTTTCAGTTATAAAACATGAAGCATAGATTATGTCTATTGAGGTTTAAACTAAAAAGACCTAAAGACACAAGAGTTTTGGCGGTGGGCAATGTAATCCGGTTATGTACAGACCTATGGATGCCAACATTGCCCACCAACAAAAACGGCTTAGGGTTGTCACTTTCGACTAACTTAGCCAACTTCGCAAGTAAAAGAGGGTTATGTTTGTACACTAAAGTAAGTTCATAAATATATACTGAATTTAATTTGTCTTATTATCCTTTATTTAGATGTTTTATCCCATTAACGCTGGTAAAATACAGCAAAAATCATATTTTTGGCCATTGAACTATTGTAACAGATTTTCTCAAAAGTGACAACCCTAGCATTACCTAATAAGGTACCAGGTACCTAATAAGTAGGTACAGCTAAACTTAAAAATTCAATAATTTACTTATATATTTATTTATTTAATAAATCTTACAGCTATCTTAACAGTTTCCCAATGCGATATTGTAGACAGGCTATTAACATTAAGAGATAATTACTATAACTAGGTATATACTATAAGTAGGTACTATAACTAATATAGTCTTTTTTAAACAGGAAGGGTACGATGGCCGATGTCATCTCAGTACAATTTTACGAGATTTGATGTTTAAGGTTATAAAATTATATAGATGACACTTGTCACCGTAGATTCAAAGTAGGTTTCATGGTGACATAAGAATCCATTTTAAAATCGTGTTTTATTTATTGGAGATTGGATTTCTTCCTTACTAAGAAATTGTTAGTACAGTCAGCAGCAGAAGTAGCTAAGCTGGCCAGGTGTCCAAAATGATCTTGACGCGACTTTATTGTCAAGAGAATAAGAGCGTGTTAAGGTAATTTTGAACACCTCGCCCGCTTAGCAACTTCTGCTGCTGACTGTAATCACTACATAATGCCGTATTCGAACTTCAAAATATTCACAAGAGACGACACGTACTAGATCCATTCTAGGTAGGTACGTACGTAATAGTTTAGATTTCAACTAGTTCTCTTTTCCAGCGCAATTCGGGCAACCAATATCACTTTTAGATCGTGTTAGATATCTATTAGATGTGAATTAGATCTCTATAGTAATATATTGTGGAAATCGTTCAAGAGTATCTCCAGAATCGCGGAAATGTCAAATTTGACAGGTTAGATCTTAAACATATCGTTATCGTATCTTGGCGATGTCTAAAAGATATCTTTTAGATGTCTATTACAAAATCCGAATCGGGCCCATAGTATAAATATAAAACAAAGTCGCTTCCCGCTGTCTGTCCCTATGTATGCTTAGATCTTTAAAACTACGCAACGGATTTTGCTGCGGTTTTTTAAATAGATAGAGATTAGAGTGATTCAAGAGGAAGGTTTATACCTATATAATTTGTAAACCCGAGCGGAGCCGAGGCGGGTCACTAGTTATTACATAAACTTAATCTAAACGATTATTTTTAATAACAAAGAAAACACTCAGAGACAATAGAGACCATAAGCCCATTTACCATCGTCCAAGCCACATTGAGATCCATTTCAACTCCTGCATGTTTTCATTCACAACTCGCTCTAACAATTTAATTAAATTCAGAACTAACAGAAACTTGCTCACTATCACAAATGGTCGTAAGATACCATGTTTTGCTTTAAACGTATACCATTTTGGATAAATAAGCCTGGAGTAATTAATTATACTTCCCGCCTTCTTGGCCGTAACTTTGTTTAGGAATTATACTGAAATAACAACTGTATTTATAGTAACAGGCCAATTCGTGACGTTCCACGGATAAAGGTACGTTATAGCGATTGGGGCTTAAACGCCGTGTAGCCCCGCATATTTAGTATTGGAGCGTCGTTGATAATAGCGAAGCGGCGACCGTCATAACGTACCTTAAAGCTGGAAACAAATTATCGGACGCGGCTGACGCGCGCGACATAAAAGTGTGCACAGTCAGGAACATCCAGCGCGCCAGATTTCTGTCGGATGTCCGAAGGCTCAAGGTTACGTACAGTACACGGCTTACCTCCGATAGTTTGCACAGTTCAGTGTATATTCATTATCTAGATACCTATAAGTCGCGGCTGTGAGCCGCGTCCGTCAGCTGCGTCCGATAATTTGTTTCCAGCTTTACGCGTGAAACGTCACATTTGAGTTTTAGCTATTCGATCTGTTTCCGATATCGTTATCGAATAACTAAAACTAGTATTGACTTATTGGCAAGGTGCGAAGTCGGTGGAGGGAGAAGTGGCGCTGATCGTCACAAACACAGGTAATCTTATGGAATGTCCGACATTAGTACTAGCGGCAGCCGCTTGAACTAATTTTACTCCATAAGATTTAACGTAGAAAATCCGACAAAATGAGGGCAGCACCAGTCGTGCACCTAGCGAATTAGGTAAGGTAACTAGAATTGTACAAGTCAGTCACTTAGTTGTCAATTACATTTATAAATAGAACAGTAGAACAAAAACAACTATACGAGTACAACATGTATTTTCCATTCTCCATGGTTTTTAGGGTTCCGTACCCAATGGCAAAAAACGGAACCCTTATGGATTCGTCATGTCTGTCTGTCTGTCTGTCCGTCCGTGTGTCACAGCCACTTGAATTCCGAAACTATAAGAACTATACTGTTGAAACTTGGTAAGTAAGTAAGTGTTTGAAAACCACTATGTACTTATTCTAAGTTCTCGTTAAGTGAAATGTAAAATTTCTTATGAGAATTATAAAAAATCTTTAACCCGAAGTAGATGTATTCTATGAACCGCATTAAGATTTTTACACAAAAATAGAAAAAAAAAACAATAAATTTTTGGGGTTCCCCATACTTAGAACTGAAACTCAAAAAAAAATTTTTCATCAAACCCATACGTGTGGGGTATCTATGGATAGGTCTTCAAAAATGATATTGAGGTTTCTAATATATTTTTTTTTCTAAACTGAATAGTTTGCGCGAGAGACACTTCCAAAGTGGTAAAATGTGTGTCCTCCCCCCCTGTAACTTCTAAAATTAGAGAATGATAAAACTAAAAAAATATATGATGTACATTACCATGCAAACTTCCACCGAAAATTGGTTTGAACGAGATCTAGTAAGTAGCTTTTTTTTAATACGTCGTAAATCCCCTAAATACGGAACCCTTCATGGGCGAGTCCGACTCGCACTTGGCCGCTTTTTTTATTATGTTACAATGAAAAACTATTAGGCTTATGAGTTTTCCTTTTTTTTCAAAATTTGCAATGCAAAAAAGAAACCTAGAATATATTATGTTGAAACGATCGATATCAAAATCAAAGTGATTATGTTAAGATTTAGTTAGTGGAAAACGTTTTCTCCCGAAACAAAAATTGTATGAAAAAAGTACCTTTTGTCAGTTATTTGTTCGTGACTCGTCAGTTGTCAGTCAGTATACTTCTCTCTTAAAGTCAGTTCCATTATTCCAGCTTACTTTTGTTGGACTCCGGTTCCTCGGCACATCACCTGTCAGAAGAGAGATCTCTCTACTGTTCTCTCTTAATATACGTTCATATTCATGAACAGAACACAAAGGAGTATCTATTTCTTCAGTTTCACCTAATTTAGAAAAATCTACATTATACACATTCTTTTCATAATTGAAATCAATCATTGGCACAAATCTATGCCCCCACAAAATCTCATTTGATGTATAACTTGATTTAGCTTGTACTGGTTGGCCAGTTGATTCAATTATACCTTCAAGAACTACTAAAATTTCTAAACCACCACTCAGTAAATCTGGCGCAGAAATATTATAAAAAGGACTAGTTTTATCTATAACATGAATAACTGACACAGGCCACAAGAAGAACGTAGATTCGCATCCATCTAGTTCCACGTTTAGAGATATTTGCTCAAATTCATCTAAAATATCGTCTCGATCCATTCTAATTATATACATTAAGGCTTTTATATTAAGTATTCTGGACTTCCTCATATCTCCCACTCGGAAAACTACACACATTTTATCATCCCTAGAATAAATGACAGCATTCTTGCTGAATAGAATTGTCTGTGTTCTATTTTTGGGTCTAGTTAGTTTAGCAAACAGTATTCCGATCATAAATGCTTGGAAGATTGTGCTAACGATGCATTGCATGCACATAGTGAATATGGCATCAGGGCATTCCAAAGTTATCTTCCTATGTCCATAAGCAACTGTTGTTTGAACTTCGATGCTGAAAAGAAAAGCTGAGGTGAAATTGTATATCTCTCTGATACAGGGAGTCCACTCGGTCCCATTAACAATTTTGTTGTTATTAAAATCGCCATGGCCCATAGAAATAAGCCAGTACAAGCATCCGAAGAACAACCAGATGCCGATGAAAGCCATGACGAAATTTAATAGAGTCCATCGCCATCTTGCTTTGACCATAGTGACGAACCAGGTGGTGAAGAATCGAAGCCTCTCCTTGGAATTAAACTTCTCAATGTTGAATTCGCCGTTTTTGAAGACGGCGCGCTTGAAGTAGTGCTTGTATTTGTAGGGTTTGTGATGATTGGATCCTGAAAATAAAAAGAAATCATAATAAGGAAGTATCTACCTATTTATTTGCTTTACAAATGCTATCAAATTTGGTCAAAATATTTTCTATAATACAAAACAATAACTACAATAATTATCCTTTATTGCTCACCAATATCAAAGGAAAATAACATACAAATTAGCACATAAATCAAACTTTGGTAGATAACAGGCGGTCTTATCGTTAAGAAGCGATTTCTTCTAGACAACCTTAGGGTAGTGGGGACAAGGAAAATAACAAGTAATAGATAAGTAAGTAAAAAATAATAATGTTAAAATCCAGACAGGAGAATGCGAACTTAGGTTGTATGTAAATGTCATTTCTCGCAGAGTTGTCCACTTTCGTCTGAAGGATGGATAATTTTAGCTAAATATTGCCAATTGGTATACCTTTTTATTTTAATTAAAATGGATTTCTGCAAAATAACGCCTATTTATATTATTTATCTGTAGAATGTGCTGAAAATATAGAAACAATAAAATTACACATAATACAAGCTGAGCAATCTAAAGGGGACAATAAGGGAAAATTTAAAATTGTACGCACCTGATAACAACATATTTTCCATAGTTTTGTAGAATACAATAAACAATAAACAACATATGTTCTACAGAGTCAATCCTTTACTGACGACTCACGTAGTTTTGTCTTAAAATTTACATTAAATGATAAGATATGAAATAGGAAACTGTGCGCCCTAGAGACGTCACTTTTCTTATTCATAGTAAATTACATAGTAAAACAAAACAAATGGTTAAAATAAATAAACGCGAACGTCACAGCGTTGACTTCTACCTTCAACTTCACCAATATTCATGAAAATAATACCTAAATGTTGTTATTTAAAACCAGATAACGAGAGGTCAATTCGAGCGCTCATTTTGATATCTGAATGATGTCATTTTGTTATCATTTGTGCGTACATTTCGCTGGTACTTATCCATTATTGTAGACGCACGGCTAATGATACTAAAATTACATTATTTTGATGTCAAATTGTAAGTTTGAATTGGCCTACGACTACCACCAGTTTGACACTGACATATTCGCTAACGTCTGCGTAACTTAATTTCTATCTCGCTCATACATATTAGTGCGAGCGAGACATATAGAAAGTAAGTTACGCAGACGTTAGCGAATATACCAGTCTGACACTGATAAGGCAGTCATGGTAAGGCTACTGGATCCTGTATCGAATTTGATGAAAGCCATTAGCAGCTGATACGAACTGTAAGTTGATTACCCAAGTTCCGACGTTAGCTCATTCTGGTAACGCGTTAACTCATGTACGTTGCGCGGAAGTTTTTGGCTAATCTGAGTGTGATAATGGGAGACACCTTCTGTGTTCTAATTTAGGGCGTAAAAAATAGAACGCTGTCTGTCCGTATGTATGCTTAGATCTTTAAAACTACGCAACGGATTTTGATGCGGTTTTTTAATAGATAGAGTGATTCAAAAGGAAGGTTTGTGTATAATTTGTTAACCCGTGCAAAGCCGAGGCGGGTCGCTAGTATGTAAATAAAAGTATAAAGGTTTTACTCTATCAAATTTGATGAAAGCCATTAGCAGCTGTTTTATGCGAGCAGTAACTTAATTACCCAAGTTCCGACGTTAGCTCATTCCGGTAACGCATTAACTCAAGTACGCTGCGCGGAAGTTTTTGGCTAATCTGAGTGGGATAATGGAAGACACCTTCTGTGTTCTAATTTAAGGCGTATGAAATAGAACGTAAATTAGAGTGAATTAATTATATGTTAAATTAAAAATGAACATGTATTTACAGTCATAGCGAAATGTTACGTATTTATTAAAATAAAAAACCTACCAAAAAGAAAATGAAAAAAAAAATGATTTTCAACTAAAGTAGAAATCTTACCGAAGCCTTTATTTAATTGGATAAGAATTATGTACATGGATAGATAAATAATAAAGTAGAAAGGTTTTTCTGTATCAAATTTGATGAAAACCCGTAGCAGCTGTTTATCCGAACAGTAACTTGATTACCCAAGTTCCGACGGTAGCTCATTCTGGTAACGCGTTAACTCAAATACGTTGCGCGGAAGTTTTTGGCTAATCTGAGTGGGATAATGGGAGAGGTGTTCTGTGTTCTAATTCAAGATTTTGTAAGAGGTACTACGTAGATTAGAGTTACATTTTGCTTTTTGAAGTGAAAACTTCTTTAGCGGTGCTGGGCACTTTTTGAGGTGGGGAAAAAATTATAAACTCGAGACAGCGTAAGGCGATCACGTGACCGTAAGCCCCGTAAGGTTCACTCATAATTTAGAGTGCATTTAAATCAATAAAGAAAAACTCAATGTTATTTGACATTTATGTTGCGGACTCCTTTTCAAAACCTATACTTATCTTTTTACACACTCTTTACCTATGTTCAAATAATTTGAATGAAAAAGTGTGATCTTATTTGAGAATGATAATAATAAATAAATAGAATACTTCCGCTAAACGTATGTATCGTGTTACCGGGCGTCGGTAACATAGTGAGGTGAGTTTTCACTTCTATCGGCACTCCCGGAGTGCAACAAGTTGTTTTTAAAAATTATAAACTAACATGTACCATTGACTTATTTACCTACAATCATAGCTTTAAAATTGCGTACGTCACGTCACGCTATCGACTGAAATTTACACTAGGGACTAGGGGTATCTGTTACAAAGGAAATACTTCATATTATGAGAGCGGGAAATAACGACATTCGTTTTACTTACTATTTCGGAAATGGTAGACGCCTGGTTTCACCAGTGGCTCAACTTCAGTTTCCTCAGATAATTCTTGATCTTTTAACATGATTGCGCTGCAAAAATATTACATAGGAGTATAATTATATTACCGAAATTATTAACGTGACATAAATATAACACTTTAAACTCTGGCGTTATGTATGTGACACCGTCAGATTGTGAATCCGTTAGTTTACAATCTAACGTAGGTTAGGTTAGTTTATAATCTCCCTACCGTCAACGTAGCGAGATTATAAACTGACGAGTGTTTACAATTTTAAGGTGACATACACATGTTTAATGATTAGAGTGTGCCACAGCCATTGAACTATTGAACACGTAGAACCGGCACAGAGAACCAGTATTTATTAACTCAATGAAGCTGAGACAGCAAATAAAAGTAACGATATTATCAGGCCAAGTAGAACGTGCACTGTCCTTAAATAAACCGATCTTCTTCCTCGCGTTGTCCCGGCATTTTGCCACGGCTCATGGGAGCCTGGGGTCCGCTTGGCAACTAATCCCAGGAATTGGCGTGGGCACTAGTTTTTACAAAAGCGTCTGCCATCTGACCTTCCCAGAGGGTAAACTAAGCCCTTATTGCCGTGGTTCCTAACCTGGGGGTAATTACTCCAGTGGGGGTAAAACTGGTATAATAAGCTAACCTAATTTAACAATACAACAAACGTACACGTTTTATTTTTTATTACCATTGGGAGGAGGGGTAAAATCAGGTTCCCTAGTTAGTCATAGGGGTGACCGGACTGAAAAGGTTAGGAACCACTGCCTTATTGGGATTAGTCCGGTTTCCTCACGATGTTTTCCTTCAAAGAAAAGCGACTGGTAAATATCAAATGATATTTCGTACATAAGTTCCGAAAAACTCGTTGGTACGAGCCGGGGTTTGGCAAGTCGCACGCTCTTACCGCTAGGCCACCAGCGCTTCATTAAATAAACCGATATTAGAATTCTATTTGAATCATATCAGGGGCCTAACCATGATGTCTTTATTGCGATTCTGTTTAGGAGCTAAACTGAATCGCTAAAGGACGGAGCTATATAAGTCGCATAGCTCCGTCTTTTAGCGATTCAGTTTAGGTCCTAAACAGAATCGCAATAAGGACATCATGGTACTTAAGGCCCCACTTAGTTGCCATTCGCGCGTTCGTTTCGCTCAGACTAACGCACAAGTTGTAATGCAAGCGATATGCTCGCAAAACCTTAGCAAAGTTTCAAAACCGTTGCCACTTTTTAAAGTAGGTACCTAAATTACCTGTGAACCAAATCCACTGTCACTGAACCGCCGAATAATTAATTTTCTCAAACGTAAATTTAATTACGTAACTAAACAGAGAAACTGTATTCGCTTGAATCATGTTTAACATGAAAGTGAGTGAGATACTATGTGCTTATGTAGGTAGTAATTAGGTAGTATATTTATAGATAGTGTGTTGATAAGATAACAGTACAGGCGACGAGAAAATAGTTACTTACTTATTTATTTACTCCTCTGGCGCAGCAACCCAAAGTGTCTTGGCCTCCAACACGACAGCTCACCACCGAATCTCCGTTCTGGCAGGAGTGGCTCACTCCGCGATTTCGTCGCGTCGCTACAAGTACCTACAAGTACATGTGCCCACACCAATTTTGTTGTCTAGCCATAGTAGCTGCCGCGTACCGCTACGGAACGGACGCCTGCTCGCCCTTGTGCCACCTAGTGGTCATATCTGTCGTAATACTCGTAGACGCGTTTTGGTAGAGTGAGTCTTCTGAACCTAGTACTATTATTATTTATTCTGTGGTCCTGTGTAGTTTCTCGCTAGTCTTCGTAGTATTAGGGCGGTTTCGCACTACGTGCGATCCGAATCAGATCCGAACCCGTGAAAATATGGTCCGTTGTAGCCGTAGAACTATTTCTATGGTAAGTCACGCACTACATCCGATCTCCGTCGTCCGATTTCTTTCCGTCATTCTAGAATCTCCATTCCGGAGAAGATGTTTGACGGACCGAAGTAGCCTTAGTATTATTTGTATGAACGCTCGTGCACTGTGTCCGAGTTAAAGCCGAGCTGCGTACGAGTAGAGAGGCAGGGGGGCGGGCGGTGTATTCGGATAGGACTAGTGCGTAAGCCAATATACGAATTCGGTCCGAGTTAGACATATTTTCACGGGTTCGGATAGGAATAGTGCGTAAGCGAATATCCGAATTCGGTCCGAGTTAGACCCATATTTTCACGGGTTCGGATAGGACTAGTGCGTAAGCGAATATCCGAATTCGGTCCGAGTTTTCTAGACCCATATTTTCACGGGTTCGGATCGGATTCGGATCGGACGTAGTGCGAAACCACTCTTAGTATAATTAATTAAGATGTATGTTGATGACTGTACATAATTAAACATATAACAGTGGCTAATGCTACAATAAAAGCATCATGTAGATGTAACGCAAACACTTCGTTGTTTTTAAATTCGTGTAATTAGAAATTATTTTTTAATCCTTTAATTTTTCATCTTTGTTTTTAGACCTGTTTCATATACCTACTAAGAAGGTGGCAAACAAACGTATCGCCCGCCTAATGTAGCGTATGGGAGCGTTTTTTTTTTTTGTTGTACCCTACACTTTTTTTTTTCAAATTAGGGATTTTTTATGTTATTTCTACTCAGAATCACGAGCTCTTTCTATCCTAATAGGAGAAAAAAAGTGTCCTAAGGTTTTTATTTCCATTACGTCACCATTTTTCATAGACTTTGTATGGCGGTCGCGCAATGGAAAGATCGAAAAATGTATGGAAATTTTGGGACACTTTTTTTCTCCTATTAGGATAGAAAGAGCTCGTGATTCTCAGTAGAAATAACATAAAAAATCCCAAATTTGAAAAAAAAGTGTAGGGGACAACAAAAAAAACGCCCATGGACACTTGCAACTCCAGTTTTAATAGGTACGGTCGAAAGTATTTATGACTCATTTCGTACCTTGTCACAGTGACAATCAATATGAAAGTCGCTAGAGACCTCATACTATTGTTACTGTGACAAGGTACAAAATGAGTCATAAATTAAAACTTTCGGCTGTACAGCTATAATGTACCTATTGTTATAAATTGTATTGAATAATCGTAGGTATTGTCACGGAACCGTACGAACGTACGTATTTCAGTCAGTCTCAGTACAAAAAGTACTGGAGTAGACTGTATGGCTACCATCAGTTTGGCACTGATAAACGCCATCGAGAACGTAATTTACTTTCTAAATTACGTTCTCGATAGCGTATATGTCAGTTTTGACACTGTCAGTGACTCATGGTACGGGCTCTGAAGTAGCATGACAAATACGAACGTTTACGAGAAAAATACGATAGCAAAGTATTTTCACTATATCTGTAATCGCCTTTTTTTGTTTTTTTTTTCTTAGCCTATTTGTGTGTCCCACTGCTGGGCAAAGGCCTCTCCCCTGGTTCTCCACGACTCCCGATTCAGCGCTTCTTCCGGCCAGTTGTTAAGGAAGGCGTCAAAGTCGTCCCGCCATCTCTGCCTTGGCCTGCCCCGCCCACGCTTCTGCTGTAATCGCCTAATCAAAACAAAATATTGGTCACTATATCTGTATTCGCATAATAAATAAAGTAAAACCCTTTTAATTTAACAGTAGCAATTAAGCTCGAACGCTATCCCAATAGAATTAAACTCTTAACCCTAAAAGATAAGATAAGAAAGGATGATTAGCATAAGAATTTAATCAGGAACCATAATGGCCACTCTATATTTCAAGCACTACTTTTGTGGCGAGGAATTTCATATCCGGGATAACTGAGCGTAGTGCTTTAGACGAAGATTAATAATATTATAACAGATACGACAGTTATTAACTCACATTTGGACGTAGTTTAGCGTAAAAGATCCATTCTCTAAAATTTGTCATTTAAATGAACGACTTTTCCGTTTGACAGAAAGTTCAAATTTGACTAACAGATTTTTGTGGATTGGATCTTTTACCCTAAACTACGTCCATTTATAGACGGGTATAACGCGAAATTCATTCAATTACCTTTATTTACCGACGTTCAAAACGCAACGAACACATATTAACGTTAATATGTGTTCAAAACGCGAAAGTTTTAAATGTTTACGACAGACTCAAAAGGCGAGCAATTATACAGTTTTCTCGAAAAACATATCGGTACAATGTTCTTGTGGGACGATTTCAGAAATGAAAAAGTTGCACCAGTCTCAGTAGTACCTACTTGAGACACAGAACTAGTTGGTAGTACCAACAGTAGTAAGTACATATTATGTACCAACTTGGTACATAATATGTACTTAAGTAGGTGACTCTATGCTCTTACTTGAAGGTTTGAAAGCAGTGTCGCCAAAAGGCCATACAAAAACAGCTCAGTTGAGAAAAACTATAGTAAGTACCTAAGTAATAGTAATATAGTTTATATATAGTACCTAAGTATAGCATATAATTCAAAGCATTTGAATCCTTCTGTCCATGGATATTAGTATCATGCAGATCATGCTAGCGATTCTTGTTTTACCTACTCTAACAATCTAATCACTTTCCCAAACCATAGATAAATATAGTAAGACAAGGGTGCTCAACTGCTCACTCCATACATCAGTTAGACTATTAATTTCAGTGTCTACATCTAGCATCGAGTAGCGGAACTATCAGTACTGCTACTTGACAATAGATGATGTAGCACTGACCGGAAAGTCTTATCTCAACAGCATAAGGCTTTCCGGTCGGTGCTACATCTATTGTCAAGTAGCAGTACTGATAGTTCCGCTACTCGATGCTAGATGCTAATAGTCTTTTCAGTACTGAAACTGATGTATGGAGTAAGCAATCTATGTATTTTTTTCTCTAGCCTAAACAAAACAAATACGAATTAGTAGTACGAAATACGATATATAGGTATACGATATATACGTGTCTCGGAACAAATCCACATCGATTTCGTATCGTAATTCATTACACCGTTTACTTACGAACACTTGAGGCGGCGGAGTGGTAAAGTGTGGTAAGTGAGAAAGTTAAATACTTGAGATGTTTATACAATAAATCAAAATAGAAATAGAAGTCGTCGGTGCGAATAAAAAAATCGCCATGTATTTTTTAGCTACTTTACAGGAGACAAAAAACTGTTTATTTTCCTATTTGTAATATATTTGTTGCACCTGTATTTTTTTTCTGGTAGATCAATGGTTTTTACATGATACTTATGCAGAAAATAAACAGTTTTTTTTCGTAAATTTTTACAATATAAATTATTTTAACCAGTATTTTGCTACATAGCGACTTAAATTTGGTTCACTTAAAATCGTCATGTGTAAAGTTTACACATAGCGATTTGTTGCTAAAGTAACGTAGCACGAGAAATGATACATAGCGGATTTTAGGGTCAATAAATCGCCATGTGCAACATTATCGCCATCGCCCTCGACGGAAAACAAGGCATTTAATTTCGTTATGTGCAAAAAAAATCACATAGCTATTTTTTTGTACAAATTTTGTTAGTTATTTTCAAAACTAATATAGATATAAAAAAATATTTATATAGGTCGACGGGAAATTGAAAAAGGAATTAGAATATGCCAAAATCAAAAAATCGTAAAAAAAACAATAGCGATTTTTTTATTCGCACCGACGAAGTGATATCTTCTGTCTTCGGTTACCGCGATAGTTACTCATGAAATAAAACTATAAAAACGGATTATATCGCGTATATTGAATTTACTTACACTATATTCCGACGTTTCGGACCCTTTACAGCGTTCGTGGTCAATGGGTGACGGAGGAAAACTACACTGTGCAAAACTACCCACTTACAAAATAATGAACAATCATAAACTATACATTTTAAAGCTAGTTATAAATGCAAAATTGGTTCATAACCAACACATATTGCACGTTGGTTATGAACCAATTTTGCATATAATCATTTTAAATTTTTTGAGCTAATTAGGCACATTTTACAGCAAGAATCCGTGTTATTGTATCTCAGGACAGCTATTCAGCATATTCTATTCAGCTACTTACAAGAAAAAATCGAACCACTCAAATTCCTAAAATGTTGTCTTACGTCACTCTGCCGATGCCGTAGCTGACAGATGACACGCCATCCCTCTATCGGTGGCTGTTTGTCGTTCTATTAGCTCCGAAAACATCTTCAGTCCGACTAACTGGGGATAAATGATTACCGGGTTTCTTGTGTGTTAATAAATTAACGATTACATGGTTTTGCTTTACCGACAGCAAAAATACAATTTAAAAAAAACTTGAACCAAGGAATATAAGATATTGGGACAAATAATACCCGTCTCACTCTTGCCAGTACATGTACGGACAAGTAAGAGCGATATGCATGAAAACTAAATGACATCATTCAGATATCACTCTGATGTCAGTGTACGTTCGAATTGGCCTGGTAAACAAAAGGTTATTATTATTTGTTTGTCCTTGCCATATATTATTATTGTAAGTCTATTGTGCCCCAGCCCCTCTGCTGGGCAAAGGCCTTCCCCTTCTTCTTCCATTCATCCCGATTTTGAGCTACATCTGGCCTGAGTGGACGCTCGAGTTGGGCGTGCAGCGGAGCGGGGCGTGCGGCGTGCATGTTAAACAAATGCAAGCGTATATAGGAGCGGCCTTAGTGCACGCTGCTCAAATTAAGGTGAGTTCGACTAAGATCGGACACCGGGTAAGATCGTATGATTCAAATTTCTGCCTGTCGCGGGGCTTTTTTTTTAATGCTGGCAAGGTGATGCAATGCGCTGTTTTGACCCGCACCCCTCTTCAGGACGCACTTGTCGCTCCGCCTAACGTCGCAAAATATATACGGTTAAGTGCAAACGTCCAAAATATGAGTTTTTTTTTTGTGTCCGGAATTACCCTTCGCCAGTTTTTCTTGAATAACTGGCAAGTTGAAGCGTTATTTGTTTCTTTTACAGATTGCATGTTATTTTTATTAAATTTGTGACAAATCTGTATATTTGGAATTTTGATACGATGCCTGTAGGCCGAGATCCGGTCTTACCCAAAGTGGTCAAAGATCGGATGCTAATCATCCGATCTTAAATTCTCAGGGATGCTCAAACTTTATTCGTGTCACAATTATATCTGATTAAATTAGGTATTAGGTAAATATGATTAATAGAAGATTAAAGCTCCCAAATCATCTTGTATTGATCGCTACACATAACTAAGTAACGCCACATACTTAATTGATCTCTTATTCTTAAACAAATATGTTTCCAACATTATAAATAATAAAAACGCAGACTGATTATAAATGGTCGTATTCATTCCTCCACTTTCATATTATTTTATCCTTAAATCCTCTTTTATCACCTTTTTAGGGTTCCGTAGCCAAATGGTAAAAAACGGAACCCTTATAGATTCGTCAGGTCTGTCTGTCTGTCTGTCTGTCCGTCTGTCCGTCTGTCCGTCTGTCTGTCCGTCCGTATGTCACAGCCATTTTTCTCCGAAACTATAAGAACTATACTGTTGAAACTTGGTAAGTAGATGTATTCTGTGAACAGCATTAAGATTTTCACACAAAAATAGAAAAAAAAACAATAAATTTTTGGGGTTCCCCATACTTCGAACTGAAACTCAAATTTTTTTTTTCATCACACCCATACGTGTGGGGTATCTATGGATAGGTCTTCAAAAATGATATTGAGGTTTCTAATATCATTTTTTTCTAAACTGAATAGTTTGCGCGAGAGACACTTCCAAAGTGGTAAAATGTGTGTCCCCCCCCCTGTAACTTCTAAAATAAGAGAATGATAAAACTAAAAAAAATATATGATGTACATTACCATGTAAACTTCCACCGAAAATTGGTTTGAACGAGATCTAGTAAGTAGTTTTTTTTTATACGTCTTAAATCGCCTAAATACGGAACCCTTCATGGGCGAGTCCGACTCGCACTTGGCCGCTTTTTTCAACCTAACGCGCTTATGGTGTCAATGAACCCACGTGGTTCATTGACCCTACACAGGTTCATTGACTCCACATCTAAAGTTTGGCAACCATAATTTCTTGAAAATTTAGCGCATGGTGTAAGCAAAGAACAAATGCAAAAAAAATATCGGGTCGGATATGATAGCCCGAATTACTCCTAGGCCAATTCTTCTGTATATTAATCAGTGGGTATTTGGGTAATACCGGTTATTTTGCAATAGTAAACTCTATGATACCGGCAATAGGACCGAACCTATAGGCCCGTCCGTTCTTACACCACTAGGTAAAAAAAGAATGCTGTATATTTATTTTGTTTCCTATATTTAAACACTCATTACACGCTCATTATGACGTCTAGAAAGATAATAAAATTCTATTATATAGAGCATTTCATTATTATCAATTCTGTAATTGAATCATGTCCATACCCTATCCACAAGCTGAGAAAAAAAATCCACAATCAGCTCAACCCACCTAAAAACGTTCGAAACTTACCCGAACTCACCTTGTGAGCCCGACGCCACGCTGCACGCCCCGCCGAACGCACCGCTTCGAGCGTCCACTCAGGCTTTACACTTACACTTGGATAAACAAAACGTGCATCGGTGAATTGGTCCGACAGCAAATATTATATTTTTACTACATCTATTTGAAGAGGTACATTTACACGACTTAAAAATACTAATAAAATCTTCCGAACGCGTTCATTGGAATAAATTATTCTGGGTTGGTTCACGGTAGATTCGCTTTAATTGCTCTTTTAAACGCCCCCGGGTAAGTGTATTTTATAAACACGATTACACCCTTAACGTGTTTTGAACAACACCATTACCCGACTGTATAAGATAAGGGTAGAATAATGTATTAAGTATATGTAATAGCCCATGGGCTCATTTTCTTACATCATGTTTTGAAATTAATGTGATTTTAAGATTTTCTTTATAAGTAAAAATACCTATTGATCATTTATTTTTTATATCTACATACCTAAAGGCCAATTTCAACTTACATTGTGACAAAAAAAATATATTTAAATTATATATATTAGGGTTTTGTACCAGAAAAGGAAAAAACGGAAACCTTATAGGATCACCCGTGCGTCTGTCTGTCCTGTCTGTCTGTCCGACCATTCCTCCCCCTTTATCTCCGAAAATACTGGGTCTAAAAATTTGAAAAAAAAAAATACACAAAATAGTTCTCTACTTATAGATGACAGGAAAACCTATTAGAAATGTCAAGCGTGAGTCGGAATTAATGTACGGAACCCTTGGAATGTGAGTGAACTTTGAATTGGCCTCCTGACCACACGGTAAAAAATAAAAAAAACAACGGGTTGCACTCAGGGAGTGCCGGCAGAAGTGAAAACTCTCACTATTGCAAAATGTCTGGAGCACTATGTATAATTGAGGTTAACGCCATCTAGCGTTATTTCGTCGCATTACTTGAAACGCCTAAGCACATCACTGTTAGTACTCGAGTTATATTAATACCAGTTAGATCGAAACCCACTAGATGGCATTTAAATCAATAAAGAAAAACTCAATGACATTGAAGTACCTAACAGTTTTTCGATCAGGTCACGTGACCGTCTTACGTCTTACGGTCACGTGACACCTGTTACGAGTTTAACATTTTTTCCCCATCACAAAAAGTGCACAGCGCCGCTAAAGAAGTTTTCACTTCAATAAAGTTTGCATTGTGTGAAGCTGACTATTCATGCTGTGTACGTAAAATACCTAGCTTTTAAAACTAGGGCCTAGGCTAATAAACTGACTAGGTAAGGTAAACGTACCAGTGCTCGACATGCTAATATCCAATAGATGGCACCCTGCTGTCACCTCTATTGACAATGACTTAAGTTTCAAGATGACATGTACTGGGACCGCGTGCCGCACGCACGCGGGTGCCATTGTAGGTAAAATCCGTCGCACGCGTCCGCGTCAGTTAGCGTTGCTCATACTATTTTTCGTTAGCCCGCTCACCCGCTCCGTACAAACGCGTCAGCTAGCGGGCGCCTTAAGAAACCCCTCTATATTTTAGAACGCACGCAAAACGGCAAAAATGTCCTCCACACCATAATTTATTTAAACCCCCATATTCAACGGTGCGCGCAGAATTATCCCCCCTCTGCCCTTAAAAAGGCCATTATCTATTGTTCTTTATAAAGAACATAAGGCCTTTTAAAGTTCCATGATTCGTGGCCTGCCTTTAATGGCTTAAATTTCTAACTCGTGAAAAATCTCGAGAAGTTCATCCGTAAAGTAGGTACCTACGGAGATTTAGGATAAAATCTTCGTGAGTTTGGGCATGTAACATAGTAGGTAGGCTGCTATAGATATACAAATGATTTAAAAGTATTTTCACACCACCTATTCGGAAAAGAGCCTTTTTTTCCCTGCTAGGTGGGATCAAAGTGGCACTATTCCTCCCTGCTAGGAGGGATCAAAATAACACAAGGCATATGTAATGTATTTTTTTAATATTATAGAGGAGAGACGTAAGAGAGAGATCTATGTGTTTGTAGTCCACACAGTGGTGGTACTATAAGTCCTAGGTTAACTCGCCTTAGACCTAAAAAGTTAGTTACGTAAGGTAGCAGGGTTTGGCTACGCCACGCCGCATGCCGCTTGCGTCCTCCAGTCCTCGGCCTAAAATAGTCGATAAACGAGAATTCCCTATGACAATTAACTGAGTAATAAATAACCAATAAATAAATATTATAGGACATTCTTAGACAAATTGACTAAGTCCCACTGTAAGCTCAAGAAGGCGTGTGTTGTGGGTACTCAGACAACGATATACATAATATACAAATACAAATAATTAAGTACATAGAAAACAACCATGACTCAGGAATAAATATGTGCGCTCATCACACAAATAAATGCCCTTACCGGGATTCGTACCCAGGACCGCGGCTTCACAGGCAGGGTCACTACCCACAAGCCCAGACCAGTCGTCAAATCGTCAGAAATCATCATAGTTTTGATGGAAGACATTTTTTTTCTAAGAAAAAAAAACAGGCTAAGGGATAATGTACGGAGCCGTACAGCGTCATCGGTTGTCAAATAAGAATAACTTTTTATTAGACTGTACATAATACCTAATACACTTTCACATCAATGAATATTTGCTTTCACTATCTCGCAGTCGAATGAAAGAAATATTTATGTTTCTGTATTGGGGATTCTATTTGCCGATCGCTCGATTACGGGCGTTAGCGGACAATATTTCATACATTCAACGTATAAAGCTCAAAAATGGCCATTCATTCGAGCCGAGGTGAGATCGCATTCAGCCAATATACTACGTGATCGGCGGTGGGGTTCAAATCCGGCAGAGCTGTTCTATTCGCCTAAAGAGTGTATATTTAGAGTTTTTTTTTAGAATATGTCTGAATGTTTGTTTGGAGCGGATGATCATTGTTTAGCTGTAGGTTTTTTTCGTTAGATTATGTTAAAATTTGATAAGTTTGAAGAGGTCCTCAGTCTGGACGGAAATAATATCGTAATTTGGGACAAAAAATTCATTTTCCGTTGAGTTAGGTAAAAATACCATACGTTTTCGTAGCCTAGAAGAATATTTTGTAGGACAACAGTAAAAACTCTATGTATCTACCAAAAATTATCAAATTCTGACAAAAGAAAAATTTAAATCGGTCCGTAGTTTTAATAAAATTCATAAAATAAGGCTACTTATAGGATACTATCGGAAAACGTAGACCGAAAACATTATTGATTACCTACAAATTCTATTAAACAATTCAAAGACCAATCCTATATGAAGAATAAAAGTATTGTTTGATGTCCATGTTATTAAATACAAAGAAAATTGTTCTTCGTAGGAAACCAATTATTTCCCCATTTCTAAGGAATGAAATAAATTATAACCGGGTTGGTTATCAGTTCCTTGTAGAAATAGAAACCTACATAATACTATTTTACTATTTTTTCGCTAAGCGACAGGTATAAAAAATAATTTTGTATTAAGCAGAAACGTCTGCGAACGATGCTATTAAGCTTCGAAATAAATTAATTGAATTCACTGAATTGGGTACGGTCTTGGTAGCTCAGATGGAAGAGCACTGTACTAGTGATCCAGTGGTCGTGGGTTCAAGTCCCACCCAAGACAGTGAATTTTTCCACTTTTAATTTATTTCGAAGCTTAATAGCATCGTTCGCAGAGTTTCTGCTTAATACAAAATTAATTTAGTATGGGATAGCGCATCATTACTGGTGAATTTCCAATATGATTTTGAACTCTGGTAGCCGTTTAAGAAGTGTAGTACTCTTACGGTAGATGTCGCTATGAGCCTCCCTAGGGCTCATATACGGTGGAAATATTCACTGAATTGGGTACGGTCTTGGTAGCTCAGATGGAAGAGCACTGTACTAGTGATCCAGTGGTCGTGGGTTCAAGTCCCACCCAAGACAGTGAATTTTTCCACTTTTAATTTATTTCGAAGCTCGACAGGTATAAGATAAATAAAGTTACTATCAGGCAACACGTACAGTAAATAGTACACCCATATCAAACTTAAAAGAAATTCTTAACTAAATAAAAGTAAAACAAGTAAAATAGTTAATTAGATACTTAATATCGCGTGGTGCGTGAAACGTGATGAAATCCGCAGGCCCTGAAGTGACAGTAGGTAGTATATTTAGCGACCGTAACAAAGTGTCAGCCATATTCGAACTTTAAGATACGTCAAATTTTAAATATAGAAACGATATGGCTGTGTGTCTTGTCAATTCTGTGAATAGAACCTCTACATTTGCACTAAAGGATGACTCACGCTAAACAGGGGCGTCCGACATGTCATTTTCTATGACGACTGATCAGTGATCAAGTGGTAGGTACTTCCTTAGAAAACCAAGCGCCGGATGCTCCGGCCTGGTTTATTGTGAGTCCTCCTTAATTCGACTGAGACGAATACTCGCCTGACCTCATAATCCATGGGAATCGCACTCCAGAAGCTATATCCGAGTCGCGTCAAAAAGTCATACATACATACAATCAAGACAGCTACTTACGACCTTTTATGAATGAAGACACTAAAATAAAGATATGAATGTGAAACTTACACATTTCTAATGCTTTTGGATAGAAGATGCATTTTGGATTAGGTTTTAATGACGTGGAATAGAAATAAGGTAAGAAAGATTTGAATGAATTGTCAGTTTTAATGTTACCGAAAAATGGAGTCAGTACGGTCGGTTGTCTACGATTAAGTCCCATTTTAGTAAATAAGAACGTACTACACCACTAAAATGTTTTTTTTTTCGGTTACTTTGCGTTAATCGTTTTTAACAAGCAGAGACTTCTGGCGAACGATGCTATTAAGCTTAGAATAAATTTAAAAGCGGAAAACCCCATACCCAATAGTCGTAAACTCATATGGTGGAAAAATTCGCTGGCAATAGATAAGGTCTTGGTGGCTCAGTTGGCAGGGCGCTGGAGTATCGATCCAGAGGCCGTGAGTTCAAGTCTCGCCCAAGGCAGTAATTTTTCCACTTTTAAATTTATTCTAAGCTTAATGTCGTTAATACTAATAAAGAGTTAGAAAAAATGGCCGTAATAGTACATTACGATATAACAACGTTTTACAGTACATATGGGGCCCTTTATATTTTCGATATGCGCACGTATAACTAACTGTACTAGGGCGGTAAATTAGCACCATATGTACTGTAAATACATTTTTCTCAATCATGCAGTCTGCCCTTGCAAATAATTGCCTTGTCAATTTCTTCGTGTCATTAAGAATAAATTAAACAGAAGACTCACTGTCTAACAAAACGCATCTGTTACGATCAGCGGGCTCAGCACGGTTCCATTTTTATCGACTATCACTATGCCCGTCACTTTCGCACTTACACACTTGTTAGAACGTGACAGGCATGGTGATAAACGATAAAAATGCTACCGTGCTACTAGGGCAGCACAGATATGGCCGCTAGGTGGCGACAGCGCCACGCGCGGCTTATGGCTAGCCACCAAAATTGGTGTGGAACGGATGTACTTTTAGCTACCTGTAGCAAAGCGACGATATCGCGGAGTGAGCCACGCCTGCCTTGACTAAGATGTGTAAAAACTCAATATGAAAACTACAATATTGCTTCACTTAACCAATATGGCGGCGTAAGTTATAAGTTATAATGTAATTACAATAACAGCACACAAATGAGCCGAACATGGAGACTGGGAATTAGGGCGACGTATGGCGCGCAATACGATACGTGACTCTACCTGCTAGGGTGTCCACGCGTCCTGCTTTATACGGGACAGGAACGGGATAAGTCTCCCGTCATCCAATGATGAGTGGCAAGTGTAGGTTCCTAGGTTCCAAGTTATAATGTAATGACAATAGCATCACAAATGAGCCGAACAATACGATACGTGACTCTACCTGCTGGGGTGTCCACGCATCCTGCTTTATACGGGACAGAAACGGGACAAGTCTACCGTCATCCAATGATGAGTGATTAGGTTCCTAGGTTCCAAGTTATAATGTAAGTAATGACAATAGCATCCCAAATGAGCCGAACAATACGATACGTGACTCTACCTACTGGAGTGTCCAATTGTGCTGCTTTGTACGGGACAGGAACGGGACAAGTGAATTTTTCGTCATCTAATGAATACATTAGTTTAGAAAGAAAGAAAGAAAATGTATTTATGACCGCAACAGCGATTACAAAATCATAAAACTAAAGCTTTTTAAGAACGTACTACAATATACCATAAATATAAATTATTATCTTTAAAAAAATATCAAAATCTAAACATTTGCTGTGACAAATTGTTATGGCATCATTGTAATTCTGACAGCGTAACTAAACACGAGGAACACTACATCGCTGTTTTTTAACCCAGTCCAAGACACGAAATACATTAAATTTGTTTCACACACTAACACTTAAATGTTCACCAACACTAATTAAAAAAAAAGAATAACGAATATGATCAAATGCAGATATTGTGCAGAATCACGTGTACTTATACAAGTACAAATTAAATTCGAGTTTAGAGCTCATATATAAATAAATAAAAGTGCAAAAACGCCAAATTTGCCCTGTTTCTTACGAGGATAGGAAGAAATAATAATAGCAACATCGAATAATCCGTATTTCTAAACAAAGTAGCCATTGTATTCTCCTCAAATCTAAGTGGAGCGAATAAGAGAAATGACATAATTATCCCAATTTTTCCTGAAATATGGTAACCCTAGCAGATGACGTGACGGATCCGTTTGAATTTGGAATTTACATTTAAATAACCGCTTAGACGCTGCTTTCCAATTTGCAACTTAGATTCTAAAATATTTGTTTTGACGCTTCAACTTATTGTATTTGTATTCTGTCGGTCCTTTGTTTTGATGGATGATCCTGCGCAGTATTTTGTTTTTAACTCTCGACGCAAAAAGAGGGGTGTTACACGTTTGACGCCAACGTCTATCTGTGGCATCATAGCTCTCAAACGGATAGACCGATTTCGATGGATTCGACGATTTTTTTTACGCGAAACAGAATTTTCTTACGGTGATTCTTAGACATGTTTGATAAAAATCTTAGCGTTTCTTGCTTTGTAAGTTCATCTGAATTCAAATGTATGTAAGTATATGTATTTGTAACTATATTATTTATATATATTTATGTAAGTATGTTTATTATGTCTGTGAATTTCTTATGATTGTATTGTGTTCGTACAGGTACCTAATTGTATCATCTATACCACATGTTTTTGCACCTCCTACAACTTATCTGATTTGCCTAAAGGTTGACTGGTAGAGAATGCCTTATGGCATTAAGTTCGCCTTTTGTACAGTGTATTTTCTTATGTGCAATAAATATTAAATAAAAATCGATCCAGCACTTTGAAAAGTACCATCAGCTCTTTTCCAAAATTAGACATTTTTGGCATAAAATGGTTTAAAATTGTATGATTAGCGTAGAGATTTTATTTACATTTTGTTACTTTAGAATTTAAACACTGCTCTAAGACGAAAGTTTTATAGTAATTAGGATCTAGGTCTAACTGTAAAGACTAGGCATAAGAGAGTCGACAGTAATCACGTCGGCTTAGATAAGACAGAAGCGCCTGAGCAAAAGGCTGTAGACTGCAAGATGAGGTCCAAGTGATAGACTGTTAAATAATTAAGAGTTCATATTTAAAAATGTTATTAAAAAATCAACTATAGTTAAACCAAGCTAACTCGACAGCAACTTTGATAGAACAGACTGTGAAAGTGTTATTTTAAGCGTCATCATTTCATAAAAGCTTGATGTTTTAAATAATACTTGCACTTGGTCTTGGTCTGACTCCAGGTATTATTTCTTTTTATACATCTCACTCGCACTAATATGCGAGTACGAACGAGATGCATAGAAAGTAAGTTACGTTCTCGATAGCGTTTATGTCAATGCCAAACTGGTGGTAACCGGTAGCCACATAGGTACACTTAGCCGCGTATCCAGTCACATGATTGATATTTTTCAGTGACCTCTATTATTATAATAAAAAAAAAATAAGTTCAAAAATTAAAACCCGACTACTGCAAATCGCGCTCTAAAAAGTATGAACAAGATAGAATTCTTATGTGAAATTCTCTGAAATTATCAAACAGGAAATATTATAAACGTTATAATTTTTTAAATAAAAATATACTACGTAATATAATTTACTTTTTTTTTAAATATTTACAGAGATATATAAGAATTCTATCTTGTTTCATACTTTTTAGAGCGCGATTTGCAGTAGTCGGGTTTTAGTTTTTGAACTTATTTTTTATTTAATTAATTTTGGGGTCATGATTTCGTTACTAACTATTTGAAGCTTCACTTCGTCACTTTATATTACTTTTGCGATGGCGTCCTCAGTACAAAAATGCACGTAAAGCGCCGCATATATCGGGCTACGCCCGACTCCTTTGGCATGGAGGCGCCTTCGGCGGCCGGCTTTGGAACGCGTACAGCGTGCCTCTTACGTCGGGCTACGCCCGACTCTTTTAGTATGAGGGCGCCGAAGGCGCCCGGCTTTGGAACGCGTACAACGTGCCTCGTACGTCGGGCTACGCCCGACTCTTATAGTATGAGGGCGCCGAAGGCGCCCGGCTTTGGAACGCGTACAACGTGCCTCGTACGTCGGGCTACGCCCGACTCTTAGTATGAGGGCGCCAAAGGCGCCCGGCTTCGAAACGCGAACAGCGTGCCTCGTATGTCGGGCTACGCCCCACTCTTTTAGCATGAGGGCGCCGAAGGCGCCCGGCTTTGGAACGCGTACAGCGTGCCTCGTACGTCGGGCTACGCCCGACTCTTTTAGTATGAGGGCGCCGAAAGCGCCCGGCTTTGGAACGCGTACAGCGTGCCGCGTATGTCGGGCTACGCCCGACTCTTTTAGTATGAGGGCGCCGAAGGCGCCCGGCTTTGAAACGCTTACAACGTGCCTCGTATGTCGGGCTACGTCCGACTCTTTTAGTTTTTTTCGTCCTGCAATATTTTACGAGGTGAATATACTACGGTAGTACTATTAGTTATTCTGTGAATATACTAAGCAACTGTTACTATGGGACCAAACCCGATCTCGTAAAAAAATTGGCTGTTTCATACATTTTGGCTGATCTGGACTTCTCTAAGTACCTATTCACGTTATAAATATTGCAGGTCATTAAAAAACACCATGTATATAGCGGCCAAACAAATTTATTTTGCAAAAACCTTCTTAACACGCGGATATAATTCAGAGCTTGTAGATTCGTAGTTCGAATTACCTAGGTACCCGATAAGTTAATGTTTTATCGGGTGCATGCAAGCAAAGCCGGGTGCAAAAGCGAACAATATGTATATATTTGAAATGTGCTAATTGAGCTCTTTCAAATGATATACAACACGTCATCATTACTTATTTTTATTTTTTTGGTTCGTGACTTTATGACCTCTAGAGGGCGCCGTGTTCATTTTTTTGTGACGTCATATAGCCTATAACCAGCGGACGATTAAGACGATTCGAATGACACATCGTTTGACAAATTATAATGAGTATTTTAGAAGTTATGAGGGAACAGATGAACATACATACATACATACCCACATACATACCGGTCAAAATCATAACCCTCCTTTTGCGTTGCCGTAGTCGGGTAATAAGGGTGAAAGCTTGCAACCACAGTGGCCAAAAGTATGTGAGTAGGTTTAACCTCTAGCTGCCCATATACGTCAAACCTTGCCAAGCAAAATGAAATTTTATTTTGTCAACACAAAGATCAAATTAGAATAGAACAGGAGACCTTTTAAATTGGTCTCTGTACGGGTAGAGGTTAAATCGTCCATAACGTCGGTGCGAATAAAAAAATTGCCATGTATTTTTAGCTACTTTACAGGAGACAAAAAAAACTGTTTATTTTCCTGTTTGTAATATATTTCTTGCACCTGTATTTTTTTCTGGTAGATCAATGGCTTTTACATGATACTTATGTAGAAAATAAACAGTTTTTTTTTCGCAAATTTTTACAGTATAAATTATTTTAACCAGAATTTTGCTACATAGCGACTTATCACTTAAAATCGTCATGTGTAAAGTTTACACATAGTGATTTGTTGCCAAAGTAACGTAGCACGAGAAATGATACAACATAGCGGATTTTAGGGTCCATAAATCGCCATGTGCAACATTATCGCCATCACCCTCGACGGAAAACAAGGCATTTAATTTTGTTATGTGCAAAAAAAATCACATAGCTATTTTTTGTACAAATTTTGTTAGTTATTTTCAAAACTAATATAGATATTAAAAAAATATTGATATAGGTCGACGGGAAATTGAAAAAGGAATTAAAATATGCCAAAATAAAAAAATCGTAAAAAACACATAGCGATTTTTTTATTCGCACATAAGTTCTTCGCTTGCACCACCCACATGGCACAACGAAGAGCCAACAATATTGTCTACAACTGACTCGTAATTTCTCGAGGCAGTTTAGGTGCCAACTTTTATAACAAAAATGCTATATATAACATCTATTCTACCATGAGACCAATTCAAACTTAAGTCACAGGGCGGAGTGGCATCTGGTCTAGAGTATCAAAATGTCTAGGGTATCATAATGTCTCCGTATACAAAATGTCCAACTGTTAATATTGACCAATTATACAAAATTACCATAGTATCGAAATGACGACAATATTAACTTGACTAGAATAATATCATAAAGACTAAACTATCAATATGACTAGAATGCTTCGAAATAATCAAAGTAACAAATCTTAGATATAAAGGAAAAGTGGAAGTGGAGTGGGTATCGTTAGCAGACGTTTCTGCTTGATGAAAATAAATCAAAGTAACGCCTAAACAAATGTCTTCAAAATAGGAGTTCGCTCTTGGGCGTTTTTTTTGTAGTTGTCCCAAACATTTTTTTTCAAATTTGGGATTTTTAATGTTATTTCTACTCAGAATCACGAGCTCTTTCTATCCTAATAGGAGAAAAAAAGTGTCCCAAAATTTCCATACATTTTTCGATCTTTCCATTACGCGACCACCATACAAAGTCTATGAAAAATGGTGACGGAATGGAAATAAAAACCTTAGGGCACTTTTTTTCTCCTAATATTAGGATAGAAAGAGCTCGTGATTCTGAGTAGAAATAACATAAAAAATCCCAAATTTGAAAAAAAGTGTTTGGGACAACAAAAAAAACGCCCTCTTAGGTTTAGGATTCTGGTGGCATTTTTTAGCACAAGTAATGCAGTGGAGTCGCCATTGTATATTTTTTCATTTGAATAAATGCATAACTAAATGATAAATGCCTATAATGTAGATTTTGTAATATAACATTTTAATAAATCTTAGTTATTTTATACCTAGATTTAAAATATTTCTTTCGATAAACCCTAGACATGATACTCTATACTCTAGACTGGTGCCACTGAAGGATTTTCAAAATGTAGTGTCGATAATCTAGTCATTTTGATAATATTGACATTTTGATAATCCAGTCAATGTTATAATATTGACATTATGATAATCTAGTCATTTTGAAATTATGTCATTTTAATATTGTAGTCATTTTGATGGTGTGGACATTTTGAATTCTTCATTTTGTACAGTTAGACTTTCTGGTTACATGGACATTTTGATACTCTAGACCAGGTGCCACTGAAGGTTTCTGACGGAATCCTGACATGTTCTCAGTAGAGCGACTTACGCACACATTCATGTCGCGGCCTGTCGCGGGCGAGGTAATCCGAATCGGGGCGGGGCGGTGCGTGTCCGTTCTGTATGATAATACTATTACTATCTGTGCTTAAGTTGTGACATCAAAATGATGTCACGCGTGGGCTGGATAGATTGCGGCTCATTTATTCGATGCGAGAACTCGCATGCAAGTTTCATTACATTGCGGGTTTTGATCGGGCGGTTGATTTGGACCTAACCAACAGTCCGCAATGTAACTAAAATCGCATGCGAGTTGGCGCGTCGTCTAAATCAGCCCTTTTATCCGTGCGTGTATATTCGCGCGAGCGAGACGCACAGGCGACTGACTTTTAGAAATAAATTTGATGTCACAGTGTAAGTTTGAATTTGGCTCTTAGCTAAGAAATCAGATCTAATGACAATTTACCAAGCCAGTATGGTCAAGAAATTTAATTTCAGTACCATTTCGTAGGTGACAAGGTTGTCACAGTGACAACAGTAGGTATGAGGTACTTGGGACTTTCATATTGATTGTCACTGTGACAAGGTACGAAATGGTACGAAAATTAAATTATTTCTGTTTACTTATTGAATTTTTCATACAACGAAAGAGGGAAGCTGACCACAGATTAAAGAAGCGACCCAATCAGACTATGACAACACATTGCAACCGATGGGGACACGAAAACATACATATTTTATTTTGCTACCCACCCTGACGATAGATTATATGATGTAATAACAGATATACAACGTATAGATCAAAATAGGTAAACCAATACCAATGTTAACATTACCTATCATAAATATTACAGGAAAAATATAATCATAAATATGTACCAATGTCATTATTTCACATGCTAGTTGAATATGCTTGGATGTTTTTCTCTCTTTCATATATTACGTATAAGTAATGGTAAAACATAATAATAACTAGTGTGGCTACCACCAGTTTGACACTGACATAAACACTATCGAGAACGTAACTTACTTTTTATGCTTCTCGCTCGTACTCGCATATTAATGTGAGCGAGATGTATAAATAAATAAATAAATATTAGGGGACATCTTACACAGATCAACCTAGCCCCAAACTAAGCAAAGCTTGTACTATGGGTGCCAGGCGACGATATACATACTTATATAGATAAATACATACTTATATACATAGAAAACATCCATGACTCGGGAACAAATATTTGTGTTCATCACACAAATAAATACCCTTACCGGGATTCGAACCCGGGACCATCGGCTTCACAGGCAGGGTCACTACCCACTAGGCCAGACCGGTCGTCATATAGAAAGTTGTATAGAAAGTAAATTATGTAGAAGTTAGCGTATATGTCAGTTTTGACACTACCAGTGACTGATGGTACGTCGGGTATAGGCACAGACAATCCAACCTCTAGACATAGCATAGTCGCGCTACCCCCTCTGCCACACATACGGTAGCGTTACTCTATCTTCGAGTCAATCCCGTGCTGTGATTGGTCCGTGTCTTTGAACGAACCAATCACGGCACGGGATTCGCTCACCTCGTCCCCCCGCAACCCCGTATTTTTGGCAGCATCAGTTTCATGAAAGAATTGGCCTAAGCTCAGTCTAGAGGTTGGATTGTCAGTGGGTATAGGTAACGAAATTCTTCTTCTTATCTTTGTGTAACTATAGTTAGTGTAGAATCTGTGCGGAAAGAGAAGAGTCGTGGAATGTATTGGGCCCCATACATTCCACGACTCTTCTCTTTCCGCACAGACTCTACACAACGCTAGATTTTCTGCTAATTATGCTTTCCTTTTATTCTTTAAACCATTTGATAAGACCTGGGCCATTATTTTTTTTAAACGATGGGGAATAAAAGAAAATCATAATACAATTAAACACACGAGCACTCACGCTATTTTATACCTTTCTTATTTCTCTTTAAGGATGCTATTTATTTGAAGACACGAATTCAAACACTCCTATTTACATTTGAAATAAGGCAGTTGAATCATAGATTACATAATACATACAAGAATTGAGAGGATAATATATTATATTATATTATCCTCTATAAATATCCTTAGTAGGTATATTGTTAGTTTATAAATCGGTCCATCCGTTGGAGAGCTACGATGGCACAGACAGACAGACATTGGTGTCAAATATCACTTTTCGCGTCGGGTGCTAAAAGTAGACAGAATTTTGGTTGACCTAAAAATAAGACTTAGATTTAAGTATTCCCATCTCAAAGGCCGAAACCCCTCTGGTGTTGCGGGTATCCATAGGGCATGGTAATTGCTTACCAACGGGCGATTCCTGTGCGTCTTAGCCTCATATATCATAAAAAGTCCCCCAGCTATCTCACTTCGCACTAACGCATAAAAGTCTAGCTAAATCCTAACTGAGGACTCACGGCCCGGTTCGAACAATGCTTATTAGATGCCACAGCGATATGATACTGATCTGCGTCAAAAAGGACATTTTTAAACCTAAAACGTCACTTTTGACAGCGATAGATCAGCATCGTATCGCTGTGACATCTTATAAGCTTTGTTCGAATCGGGCCGTTAGTCTAAACACGTTTGCACTAATGGCATTCTCTGGTTTGTGTCCGGTTCTGGGCTAGGGCTTTTTAAATGGATATAGACTTTATTTCGAACGGTGGTTGAGTACTAAAATAAGGGGAATTAAGACGAAACAGGAGCTGAGATTTAAATATTATAGGTAAATATACCCGTCTCGCTAACGGAAGCGGCTCCTAAAACTAGTGCGATAAGGACAAGGCGAAAAATCCTGCGTAAAAATATCTCAAAAATCGAGGTATCGTACTCGACTGTTTCCTCCTCCAAAACTTAACCATTCGTAACCAAATTTGGAAATTTTAATGATTATGAAATTATCTGTGTCGGACCGTTTTGCTTTTTTGGCTAATTGATATCAGTTTTGAATAACACGCCTCTCATTGCGGCATAGTCAATTAGGCCATTTTGGCCATTTTTGAAGGGCTCTAGCGCCTTAAAAAACAAAAAAAAAATAAACAAAACGGTCCGACACACATATTGACAATAAGATAAAGATAAAAGATAGTTTATTCAAGTAGGCATAATTACAATGCGCTTATGAACGTCACCGACGCTAGGTAGACCGGCTCCAACCCTACACCTCTGCCCCGAGAAGATTTAAATCCCTCCTCAATTGGAGGAGGGTATCCCAATATGGGACCGGCAACAAACTCGGCGGGACACATCTTTAAAAAAAATTACATCTTATAATTAACATGCATTACGAGAAATACTAATCTGTGTTAAAAATATCATTGCTCTTGCTTCAAAACCCACGGAGGAAACAGTCGAGTACGTTTGTATGGAGAAATGACCACTCCTGTTGGCTCTCCGGTTTTGAACGGGTTTCACAAAACCTTAACAAATCACACTTAAACCTTCCTAAAGAATCGCTCTATTGAGAGGTGAAAACCGCATGAAAATCTGTTAGTTTTTGAGAATATCGCGAACATACAAAGAGACAGACGCGGCGGGGGACTTTGTTTTATAAAGTGTAGATATAATAAAACAAATACAGAGAAGAATACACAACGCACCGTTTAAATTTTTCTATTTTGTATTTTCTAGTTGGAGTCATCCTTTTTAAGGATATATACATAATTAAATAAATAGGTATAGGTACATTGCATATACATAAACACATGTTTGAGTTATCAAAGTTCCACTATGTTATGAGACAGTATCCGTTTTATAGCTACATGAATTAATTTAGTCTTTGGAATATGGAATTTCAAAGTTCATTCCCTTAGTAATCGGACTATGAAATGTCATCCGATATCTGAAACTATTCGAAACAAGGAGGCGAAACTATGCCCGTTTACTAAAACATACAATGTGCAAAGCAGTAATTTAACTTCTTAGGCCCACTTGCACTATCCAACTAACCCGGGGTTAAGCGCTTAAATCGTTAACCTAGTGTCAAATTGTACTAATAACCATGGTAACTCCAGGATTAATCGGTTAACCCCGGGTTAGTAGAATGGTGCAATTGGACGTTAGAATAACAGGCCAATTCAAACGTACACTGACATCAGAATGGCATCTAACTGATGTTATTCAATTATCGCGTATTCCGTTCGTACTTGTCCGTACATGTATTGGCGCAGGAGTGACGCACTGGTGGCAGTGTACGTTGGAATTGGCCTGTAAGGTAAGTCGCTATGTCGACTCTCCACTTTTTACTGGTTTACTGGAAAAGTTACCTTATAGAAATAAGTCTGCCTTTATAAGTACAATGTATTGTTTATAGTTTAACCTGTCTTATGTACCTACAACAGTGTTAACATACAAGGTGTAACAAAAATATTTGGGATCCGTTTAAAGAGACAACTTTCCGTACATTGTGATGCGTCTTCATACGGGATTGGTGATATGCTTTCACAGACCATCGAGGGTGTTGAGCATCCTATCGCGTACGTTAGCCGCGCCTTAAACAAAAGTGAGCGAAATTACAGCGTCACTGAAAGGGAGGCTGTCGCGGTTATTTTTTCAGTGGAGAAAACTCAGGCATATTTAGCCTCACATAAATTTAAAGTGATCACGGATCACGCGTCGCTCAAATGGTTCATGAACCTTGAGAACCCGTCAGGGAGGTTAGCTCGTTGGGGTTGCAGACTGTCTCAATTCGATTTTGAGATTGAGCACAGAAAAGGATCGCTTAAGGGCATGTTCCGGTATCGTGTTCTGATTAGGAACAAGTATAATTTTGTTTTGTTTGTCTCTTTCCCGTCAGACTTTTGACAAACAGATAGCTGGAGTTATATTACTGCTTTTGACTTCGCATATACTGTACCAGCGCTGATATCCAAACTATGTAGCGAGCTCAATATTATAAACGCCCGGTTTTTGCCCTGAAATATTCGTAAGTCATGAATCATTAGAACAATGTTGTTAATAATTTACTTTTAGCTAATGGTCGATTGTGGGTGCTAATTGTTTTGTTGTCAAATTCCTAATTCGATATTATTAATGTCCTAACTGAATGTAGAAAGTGACCCGAAGTAGATCTAAACATGGAGCATGATTCAGCATTAACGATTTGTTTAAGTATTAATTTTGTCATGATAGGACCTTGACACAACTCAACAATAAGTGCGAGCGAGACGCCCACAGTCTCGTTTAAAATGATGGTCCCTATTATGACAGTTCCTTCAAGTATCAACATTATTCAACATACCTACCACAATATAATTTTAAAATTTAAATTAAATTTCGAAATTTTGGAGAAAAAAGGAAAATTTTACGGTAGGTACTACAATTTATTGAGTGTTGGCTAACACACCATACGAAATTAACTACCATAGTATCAAAGACCATATTCCTTGACAAATAGCGAATCACAATAGAATATTCAATGCATTTACGCCACTGCTAGAATAGGCTGAATTAGGTCACCTGATTATACTTGTCTGCCTCAGCGCATGCAACAGATTACTTTCCAAATCGTCTTGAAATACGAGTACATTGTCTGTCCAATCCACATTATCTTATTATTTTCAGCCAGTTCAGTATGTTGTATGTAACTTACTTATGACGTTAGACTCAAGTTAGACTACGTCTAAGCTAATCCCACCATCTTGGATGAACTTGTCATAAAAGACTTCACAGATGTCGTTTAGGTTTTCGGGAGTACGATTTCGAAAATAATGTCCAATTTGGAATCCAAGATAGCGACCATGGACTTTGTCGAGAAAGTCTTCATTGATGTCTATTTCTAAGCTCTCGGGGGTGCAGATTTCAAAAATTATGACCATTTTAGAATCCAAGTTGGCGGAATGGTAATTTTTCGTATAAGTTATCATGGATGTCGTTTCCTATGTTACCAGGGATATGCATTATGAAAATGTTTTCCGTTATACATTTCAAGATGGTGACCAGGCACTTTTATGAGAAAAGCGGAGTCTGTTTATGATAGTCTATGGTGCTGTCATTGTCAGAGCCGTGTGAAGGGCTGTATTACTGTAATTCTGATTAAACAGCTCTAGGGTTTGCAATCCGGATCCGAAATGTATGAAATTATCCGGATCTGGATCCGGATCCGCGGATTTTCCCATACATTTCGGATCCGTCGTGCAAACCCTAAACAGCTCTCAGACAAGATTCTGGCATTCATCATTATTCTCAAGCCAATAATTGCCTTGAAAAAACAGTCTATATCTAATTCTGGTCACTCCCAACTTTGCCTAGGTACCATGTCAAACATTGCCTGGCTTGAAAAAACATTGGTCGTTCATGTGCTCATTTGCCTCAGTATCATAAAAATATATGAAGTTTCGTATGGAGATAGATTAATTCCCGGGAAAGGACAGGATAGTTTGCTATGGAAAACGTCCCTCAAGGGATGAAAAGGGGGTTGAAATTTACTACGGAAGTACTAATTGTACAGTCACCACACGGGATTCTTACGCCATTTAGGGTCCTAGCGAAATTGGTTAACCCATACTTATGCTATATGGAATATCCAATTTAGCTAGAACCCTAAATGACGTTACAATCACGAAGCGTGACTGTACGTAGACGAAGTCGTGAACAAATAAACTATAAATAAATAACCAGCAAATCTAAGTACTAACTGACGTCTACCCATTCATACAGGATGACATCGGAATTAGGTGACCTGATTATACTTGTGCTTACTGCTTGCTGTCGGCGGCATGTAAAGGACCGTATTAATGCAATACTGATGTGTTTCCTGTTATAGGTACAGCTGCTAACCTAGAGAAACCTCACCTCGCATGAAATGTTATTTTCGTAAGACAATTAAAATGGTAAGCTATGTCATATAGGTATTTAATATCTGTTAGTCTTAAGAATGTTGTATCAAATAAAATCTTTTCATTTCATTCTCATTTCATTTCGTTATTTTCATTTCATTTCATTTCGCCTGCGCCTGCCGCCTCAATGAACTGTCGCCTGCGGTATTTCCGGACCGATACGACCTTCAAACCTTCAAGAAAAGAGCGTACTCCCATCTTAAAGGCCGGCAACGCGCTTGCAACCCTTCTGGTGTTGCGGGTGTCCATGGGTGGCGGTAATCGCTTACCATCAGGTGATCCGTTTGCTCGTTTGCCTCCTATATCATAAAAAAAAATCATTTTAGTATTGTGCAGTAGGTGTGCAGTTCTAAGCAACATATTTTCGAGTTTATACCCCCATCTCTATACTACCCGGTATAAAGGTCCTCGATACAACGTTATCTAAGACGTATATCCTAGTCGAGGATTTGGTCTATATTTCAGCCTGACCCGACATTATTTACGAGGTCTGGGCTATGTTGACCGATGTGGCTATTGCGTCGTGTATCTTATCGGCTAATGAAAATCTTGAACGGCTTGAACTAGATTCGATACATTAATGACATAGCAAAGTCTGGCGGTTACGTGACAGCTCATCGTGTCATGTCAATACAATTTTTGCGACTTTTTTCGTTTAAGGAAAATATCTGGGAGACCGTCCAACCCAGAGGGTAAACTAGACCTTATTGAGATTAGTCCAGTTTCCTCACGATGTTTTCCTTTACCAAAAAGCGGCTAGTAAATATCAAATGATATTTCGTACTTAAGTTCCGAAAAACTCATTGATATACGAGCTGGGATTAGAATCCGCACCCTCTGGATTGAAAGTCGCACGCTCTTACCACTAGGTCACCAGCGCTTCCCATAATACATAGCTATATATAATTGCATACCTATATTGTGTTTGAGTGTACGGCAGAGTGGCTGTGGTTTACCCATTAAGACGTCCCGTATAGCACAATACAGAGATATAGTATACCAATATGTAGTCCGAATTGAGTTATGGGAGCGTTAACGGTATATCACTCAATTGTTCGGGCGTGCTCGGCACGCCGACTGTTATAGATAATCTATTCTATCCCATTAGGTGGTTCCAGGTTTTTATTTTTATTTTTATTCAAAAAAAGTACCTATTGTAAAGTTTGAATTTATTAGATTGGTGTACCTAAACTTTATGAAGTAGTGATCACAAGTGGGCAACCCAAAACTACGGAAAGAGACTATGTTTTGAAATAGAAAGGAATATGTGACGTCACGATCACGTACCGTTAAGGGGAGTTTTGTGAGTTGTGTACGATTGTCAGAATTCTACTGTCGTTTATGAATTTTGTTATGCTTTTAATGCAATGGGTCAGAAAATAAACCGGATCGACTGATAATACCATTTTAAAAAAACCTTATCATCTAGACCACAGTGTCTTTCAAACTGTGGGTCGCGACCTACCAGCTGCAAGGCAATACATAAGCAAAACATTTTGTACATACTTTCAGGGGTTTGCATCATGAAAAAGTTTGAATAACACCAATTATCTAGCACATTGTCGGTTTTGTTACACATTGATACTACTGTACGAAGTAGTGTTATCTATGCTTGTTACATACGACGCCTAGGTGACGATTGAGTGAGTTTGTGCACTAACTCAATTGATTATTCTAGTGCAATGGCATGCTACCTATGCATGAATTTGTGACGTCCCACAGTTAAAGGTACCTTATGGCGGTTGGCGCTTACGCTATTATTAAACTAACGCCTCTTCAATACTATTGCGGTACTATGGGACGTAAGCCACCATAAGGTACCTTTCCCGGGGAACGTCACATTTTGTGTTTTTGCGTTGAAAGTTATTAAATAATACCGTTTGACACGTTCTGTATCTTAGGTACAAAATAACATTACTACTACTACGTTACTAACATAACAACAATAAAAGATAATATTTACATAAAATAATATGATAATTAAAGCATGATATTATTAGGGTAGTAGTAAAGGGTTATATTTATTAGGGTAGTAAAAAAAAGCAACAACGGTGGCACTCTGGGAGTGCCGATAAAAGTGAAACTCACCTCACTATGTTACCGACGCTCGGTAACACGATACGGTATAAGGTGAGTTCGACTAAGATCGGACACCGGGTAAGATCGTATGATTCAAATTTCTGCCTGTTGCGGGGCTTTTTTTTAATGCTGGCAAGGTGATGCAATGCGCTGTTTTGTCCCGGGCATTGCATCACCTTGCCAGCATTAAAAAAAAGCCCCGCAACAGGCAGAAATTTGAATCATACGATCTTACCCGGTGTCCGATCTTAGTCGAACTCACCTTACGTTTAGCAGAGGTTCTATTTATTTATTATACAGTGTGTAAATCCAATACGGGCGAATATTTAAACGGTGGTTAGCATAGGACCTAAAAAGTATATTGAGATAGATTTTACTTAGAAATGCATTAAAAATTATAACCATACAAAATAATTCGGCCCGCAATGTAATACACCACACACGTTACGGGATACGAGCTTTTTAAAGTAACTGTCAACGCTTGTTGGCAGTTACTATCAAAAGCTCGTATCTTCTTGTTGTTGTGTTGTTGTTGTTGTTGTTGTTGTTATCATCTTGTTTCTTAATGTTTACAGTACATTGCTGCTCGGTACATGTGGAAAAAATTAAACACGGGGTCATAATTAAGTGTAACTTAAAAAAAACATCTTAATTAATGATAAGACGGGTACATTCTATATCTGGTTTAATTTATTGCCCGTATTTGACTTACACACTGTATATTATTATCATTCTCAAATAAGATCACACTTTTTCATTGACATGTTTATTTACATACTGCCATAATGACAACGTCAAATTATTTGAACATAGGTAAAGAGTCTTGAAAAGGAGTCCGCAACAAATAACATTGAGTTTTTCTTTATTGATTTAAATGCCATCTAAATTATGAGTGGCCATCTAAACGTTACGCCCCTTACGGTCACGTGATCGCCCTACGCTGTCTCGAGTTTATCATTTTTTTCCCACCTCAAAAAGTGCCCAGCGCCGCTAAAGAAGTTTTCACTTCAAAAAATTATACTAAATTTTACGTTTTTAAACTATAATATCTTTACAAAAATGTAAAAAAAAAAACATTCTGAATTAATTTCGTGTTGTTGAAAGTAGCCCATTCCATATCGTAAATATTGAATAACAAAATTGGCCTGTACCCAAAATTGAATCACCCTTTTAGAAAAAAGCGACAAATTGGACTCGTAACTCTTTCCCAGAACCCCTAGTGTAAGTTTAATTCGATAGCATGACGAGCGTTCGCGCTCGTTATATAAATTATTGTATGGGATTTGGAACAGCGCGCCAAGCGGGACGTTTTGGAAAATCAAAATCCCGTACAAAATGGCGCTCGCAAACGCGTAGGTACGTCACATCGCTCTATCAAATGAAATGTACACTAGGGATACAGTTATTACACGTATTTTAGTATATACATAAGAAATGCCATTATTCAGTTTGAGTAAACTGATAGTTATAAATATAGACCCGTATTTTCTACCATTTCGCTATATTGATCTAAACCGAGCGAAAACAATATCTCAAACCGCATCTCACGAGTGTATCCTGTATCGCAACACTATATTTTATATCGTTCGCAATAAAATTCAAGTGTTTCTGGTAACGAATGGGCCGATAAATCTGGTATACCTGCTAGCGTTTGTTTGTTTTATATAATATTTCTAGGAGTTCTAGGATAAGATTTTATGTTTTAAAGATAAGATAAGATAAAATATAGTTTATTCAAGTAGGCATAATTACAATTTATGAACGTCAAATAAAGCTAGGACCGGCTCCAACCCTACACCTCTGCCCCGAGAAGATTGAAATCCCCCCTCAATTGGAGGAGGGTATCCCAATATGGGACAGGCAACAAACACGGCGGGACACATCTTTAAAAAATATATATATACATCTTATAATTAACATGCATTAGGTACGAGAAAATAAGGAAAAAAAAATACAATTCAAATTACTATAGAATTCATGCAATTATACACATAAGGTGTAATAGAAAGATTTTGAAGACTTACCCCTTTATTCATACAACTTGGCAAACCTCTGTGTGTGTACTTTTTACATTGTTTGAATCAGGATTTACCAGTACCTAAATATTAGTGTAAATTTTTCAAGTAGATACATTAGTTCATTTTTTAAATTGTCTAAAAGGTGGTAACTTCTGTCCCCTTAACCCACTTGACAGTAATTATGCACTTATGCCTATAATGTTGCCAAAATAAATAAAAAATTGCAAAAAGTACGAGTATATTTTTTTAAATATAGAAAACCAAAATATTGTTTAGGCACTCAAATAAATAAAAAATGTTATTCTTTCAACAAAACCGTCGTGAGTAAACAAAAATACATTTTCACTTCATTTGACGACCACTGCAGCTGGGTAAACGTTATTTCTCTCTTGTTTATCGAATCTTTCCTGTTTCGACCAGAAAACCTTTTATTTTTTAAGTAATAGAGAAAAAACCGGCCAAGTGCGAGTCGGACTCGCGTTCCAAGGGTTCCGTACATTAAGTCCGACTCACGCTTGACTGCAGATTTCTAATAGGTTTTCCTGTCATCTATAGGTAAAGAACTATTTTGTGTATTTTTTTCACAATTTTAGACCCAGTAGTTTCGGAGATAAAGGAGGGGGAATTGTCATTTTTTGCCTATTTTCTTTAATAACTGCTAAACTATTAATCCTAAAATTATTAAAAAAATATATTTGAGGTTCTTACAATGAGCTCTTTCATTTGATAGGTATGTAAGATTATATAGTTTGAAAAACTTTATTTTTTAATTTTCTCCTTTACCCCCCAAAAATGGCCTCCATATTTAAAATTGATTTATTTATGTTATACGTCCATCTTTGGGTCACATACTTACATATGTGTGCAAAATTTCAACGTAATTGGTCCAGTAGTTTCGGAGAAAATAGGCTGTGACAGACGGACGGACAGACAGACACACGAGTGATCCTATTAGGGTTCCGCTTTTTCCTTTTGAGGTACGGAACCCTAAAAACTACATCACTAATATACAATATTTTACAATCTTTCATTACTTGCATTGTTTGTATGGGGGCAATTTAATATTAGCTTTTAATTTGAGAGCCCATCATGGTGCACACTAGCGCCACTGCTAAATAATCGTTATTATTTCAATTTAACGAAAAATATTTAAAAAAAAAAGGGAACCGCCTTCAAAAAACCAACCCACTGAAAAGCACAAAATAATTTTTATATGGCACCCCTATACGTGTCCAGTCCCTATCCCGTCGTAAAGCAAATTTCTGCCAAAAAGTAATTAATATCTAATAATAAGAAAATTAATAATCATCCGGGTAATTACTTAGTTTTTGAAATCGGTGCCAAACCAAATTTTTAGAGAACCGATATTTTAGACAACGTTAGTTTACTCATTGTAGTAACATACTCGTATTTTTTTTTCTGATTAGCAGCAAAGAATGTTTTTGTTGGTTTGGCACCGCCTTCAAAAACTAAGTAATTACCCGGATGATTATTAATTTTCTTATTATTAGGTATTAATTACTTTTTGGCAGAAATTTGCTTTACGACGGGATAGGGACTGGACACGTATAGGGGTGCCATATAAAAATTATTTTGTGCTTTTCAGTGGGTTGGTTTTTTGAAGGCGGTTCCCTTTTTTTTAAAAAAGATATTATATTAAGTTATTTTGTTTTGGTTTTCTTTTTGGTTATTTTTAATTTTTTATTCTTTTTTATTTATTATATTTTATTTTTTCTTTTTAGTGACAGGTACTTTATTTATTTTAGGTTTTGGGCTAAAATACTAGTTTGTTAGGCTCTCCATTTAGTTTTAACGTAATTTAGTATTAAGTTATTTTGTTTTGTTATATTTTATCTTTTTGTTTTTTTTTTTTCTGTGTTTTTTATTTTTTACTTTTTAGTGACAGGTACTTCATTTATTTTAGGTTTTGGGCTAAAATACTAGTTTGTTAGGCTCTCTATTTAGTTTTGGGCTAGTAACTAGTCTAGTACCTACTAATGTTGGTGATGGCCTAACTCGATGTTAATCGCGACAAAACATAATATGACGTTCCGGTGCTAAGCGATTTGTATGTATATTGCTCCCACTTCCACTGCCACTGCCACTTCCAGTCCCAATCCCATTTCCACTCCCATTCCTAGTCCCAGTCCGAGTCCAACTCCCACTCCCACTATTTTATCTAAATCGGTTTCTGCAACTTAAATTTGATGGTAGGTATACCGATAGCATCGCCACATACCGGGTCCGATTGGTTTTTCAAACCATCCATCCACTAAAACCTCCAGAATACGAACACGAATCACGAACAAACATACATACATACAAACATATGGGTCAAACTGAGAACCTCCTTTTTTTAAAGGCAGCTAGAAAAAAGTTGATCGACCCACCTAGTGGAACTCTGCAACATAGGCACACGACGACCAGTCGGTTAACCAAAACAATGTGTGCCTATGTTGCACCAAACCTGAGTTCCACTAGGTACAGCCAGGGTTCAGCATCAGCTCTATCTTGGGTACTGCTCTCCCAAATGCTCAGCAAGGCGCGTCGGATGATCAAAACAGCGTGTGTCCATGTTGCACCAAACTTGAGTTCCACTAGGTACAGCCAGGGTTCAGCATCAGCTCTATCTTGGGTACTGCTCTCCCAAGTGCTCATCAAGACGCGTCAGATGACCCAAACAGCGTGTGTCCATGTTGGACCAAACTTTAGTTCCACTAGGTACAGCCAGGGTTCAGCATCAGCTCTATCTTGGGTACTGTTCTCCCAAGTGCTCATCAAGACGCGTCAGATGACCAAAACAGCGTGTGCCCATGTTGCACCAAACCTGAGTTCCACTGTGTACAGCCAGGGTTCAGCATCAGCTCTATCTTGGGTACTGCTCTCCCAAGTGCTCATCAAGACGCGTCAGATGACCAAAACAGCGTGTGCCCATGTTGCACCAAACCTGAGTTCCACTGTGTACAGCCAGGGTTCAGCATCAGCTCAGCTCCATGTATACTAAAACCTTCCCCAGAATGTAACAAACACTTTTCTGAAAACCGCATCAAAATCGGTTCAGCCAAACGCGAGATAATCGCGAACAAATATACATACATACATACATACATACATACTGGTCAAACTGAGAACCTCCTTTTTTTTTGAAGGCGGTTAAAAAGGGGGCCGCTACGGACTGTACCTATCTTGTATTAAAGTAGCTTTTCAATACATCAAACTAGTTTCTATGTTGCTGGATTCGTCAATCTATGAACTCAAAACAAAAACGGCCGTTTAAACTTTGGACGCATAGATTGACGAATCCAGCAATATAGAAACTAGTTTGATGTATTGAAAAGGTACTTTAATACAAGATACAGTCCGTAGCGGCCCCCTTGTTTAAATATATTTCGTTAAATTTAAATAATCACCATTATTCAGCAGTGGCGCTAGTGTGCATGTTGATGGGCTCTTAAAGCGCGACCTAAGTCGTGTTTCAGTAACGAAAAAATGTATGGGATTTGACATTGACCGTCTGTTATGTGACGATTGCTAACCGTCCGTTAATGGTACATAGGTTAGTGAAAATGCCCATGTATGTCCAAGTTAAAACATTTTATTAAAAAAAAAAACAAAGCAGGAAAAAATACTCGTCATTAATACAAAGACGAATTTATCCTATTAAGGGATCTCTTGTTTTTTAGGGTTCCGTACCCAAAGGGTAAAAACGGGACCCTATTACTAAGACTCCGCTGTCCGTCCGTCCGTCCGTCCGTCTGTCACCAGGCTGTATCTCACGAACCGTGATAGCTAGACAGTTGAAATTTTCACAGATGATATATTTCTGTTGCCGCTATAACAACAAATACTAAAAACAGAATAAAATAAAGATTTAAGTGGGGCTCCCATACAACAAACGTGAGTTTTGACCGAAGTTAAGCAACGTCGGGCGGGGTCAGTACTTGGATGGGTGACCGTTTTTTTGCTCGTTTTGCTCTATTTTTTGTTGATGGTGCGGAACCCTCCGTGCGCGAGTCCGACTCGCACTTGGCCGGTTTTTTAATTAAGCTCAACCAAAAGACACTTGAAGGAACTGTCATAGGGAACACATTCGATGCGAATAGATTAGGCCAGACCGTACGTCAAATTTAAAAATTTTAAAGTTTAAGAATTTATAGTTACAAAATAAGGGAATGAAAGCGGCAAGACCCGGTTTCTGTAGGACGATCGCAGGCGGTTTTATACTCTCTAGAGAGCATATTATTTATAGAAAATGTTTCCAATCCTGGAAAAAAGTACGTAATTGTAAAGTACCCCAAGGCCCAGTGTGCATTACAATGTACACTTCGTTTCAAATGAATAAGAACCTTAATATAAACCAAATAAAGTAGCTTTACTTCTCATTGCTTTCTCAAACAAACGAAAGTCATCCCAATGAACTATACCACAATGTTCAAATTGAAAATATGTATTTTTTAGGGTAGGCCTTACGAGGTTGTTTAAGTATTATTTAGTCTTATTAAAACACAGTGTCTAGTCGTCTTCCCACACCATATAAGACAAAGCGCTCAGGGCTTTGAGGTCTGAATACAATATTATTATTTTTATCTACACGCATAATTATCATAAATTATCTATGATGTGTTCAAATTACGGTCAGCATATAGATGAACAGTTTTGTTACAACTAAATTCTTATATTCTATGCTACTGGTAACAAGTCAAAATTATTTTTTAAAATTTAAATCTATTTATATCGCTAAAAAAGTACATAAAATCTACATATATTTGTGTACAAAATCTCTAGTATGAGATTATGTGTGTGGTCACTAAACTCGCGTTTTGTTGTTACCTAACTAAACTACTTTTCTTAATTTAACTAATCGTTTTATTTTAGTTTGTTTGCCAGTAGATTTGTACCATTATATGTTACAAATATACTGTTTATGTACCATTTCAATTATATGTTACACTAGCGACCCACCTCGGCTTCGCACGGGTTAACAAATTATACATAAACCTTCTCCTTGAGTCACTCTATCTATTAAAAAAACCGCATCAAAATCCGTTGCGTAGATTTAAAGATCTAAGCATACATAGGGACAGACAGACAGCGGGAAGCGACTTTGTTTTATACTATGTAGTGATATATCATGAGCAGGCACCCTTAGACTGATTGGCAGCCTTATTTATCTATCCGTACCGCTAGTATTTCACCCTCCAGGAGTAAGATGTTTACTTTTTATTCCGCCGGTATCTTTTAATGAATGTTTTATTTTTATAAATAAGGTTCTTCCGAATGGAAATGGAAAGGGAAGATTCGCACGCTTCCGGTAAGCTTCGGTAGCTCAGTTGGTTAAGAATCGGACCGGTGTTCCGAAGTCGGAAGTTCGAGTCTTGCCCGAAGCGGTGAGTTTTTCAATTTCATACTTGTTACGAGCTTGACGATGGTTCAAGCTGATTGGTGCGCGCAAAATGTACTGCGAGTCGTGTCTCGTGCGAGCACTTATTAAGGTACCGTTTGGAATCAGGCTGCACCAGCATTATTTGCAGCGCGGCATTACTGCTTACTGCGTTACTGCTGCAAATATTAAAAATCAAGTCAGCAACGTCGATTTTGACATTTGCGGGTAGTACGAGTAGAAATGCAGTTGGCATTAATTTCGCGCAGAAATGTGCTGCTGTAGTCGACTGCATTACTGCAGAAAACATCAAAAATGGCAATTTATCGAGAAATTTATATTAATTTTGGCCGTTTCCTGCAGTAACACTGCTGTAAGAATGATGGTGTAGTCTTAATCCGAACGGTACCTTTAGTGAAAATGAGATGAACTGTGAGTCGTATCATAACTAAGAATGACTCACGTTAGACCGGGCCGAACGGACCGTGTCCGGGCCGGAGCTTCCGGCGCTTACTTTTCTATGACAAATGATCACGTGAAGCTTTCCATAGAAAACGAAGCTCCGGAAGCTCCGGCCTGGACACGGCCCGGTCTAACGTGAGTCATCCTTAATTCAAAACTAACAAATTGGGTCAATCAACTATTTCTTGTTGTTATTCTGTCCCATCAGCGAAGAGACAATAGTAGCATAGATTGTTAGACGAACTGCTGTACCATGTTCTACTAACATGCTCAGTAGATGTCCCATTATGGAAAGGTCTTATAACTACCATAAAATGCAAGTTTGGTTCATTTAAATACGAAAAACCTAGAATTTTAAGAGTGAATCAGGAAACCGTAACCATAGGAACGTGTGACAAGAAGAAGTTGATTAACCCAATTATTAAATCAGAATTGACCTCAAGGAAACTTGTTCAGTTTGTGGCAAACTGAACGCGGACTGTAATAAGGTGTTCGGTTTATAAGGAAAGTTGCGAGTTAACGACTGGGAACAAAGTGGGAAAGTAAAGATTCTTAGGAATGTTCCAAGAGACAATGTAAGCTTCCAAATCATTCGGTATAAAATGAAATAGGTCTTTAGGAAAAGTTACTTCCCTAATAATATTATAAAAGCGACAGTATATTTCTGTCTGTATGTTACTTATCTTCAACCTTAAACCGTTTAACTGATTAACTAAAATTAGGTTTGGAGACAGTTTCAGCCCAGAGGTAAGGGTCATAAGGTAGTCTTCAGACAAAATAGATATACATCACATGGCATATGTTCTTTTCAAAGACCTATGCAAAAAGCTCATCGATACAACCGGTAACCAGAGAGCTGGCAGCTTTCTCTCGCAGCGCATAAGTATTGCCATTCAGCGAGGGAATGCTGCCAGCATCTTTGGCACAATGCCGCGGGGGCCTTATTTAGATGTTTTATTTTTAATTTAGATTAGTTCTGTTTTTAATTTTAGCTGTCGTTGCATTAAAAAAAAGTCTAAATAGATGGCTGAACCTTGACCTAGTCTACTATAAATTCGATTAAATGTATCATTTATTATCAGGCAACTAAGGCCCATAGATACACACCTTAAAAACGAACATACATACATAACAACTGCTTGTTCGTTCTGAATTAAAAAGCGCATTAAGCCTCATCGGAGCAAGCTAATCAAATGAAATGAGCGTGACAAGCGCGCTGGCCCGCGGCCAAACACGGCTGCGCTCATAACTTGCACAACCATGTATCTGGCGCAGTCGGCACGGATGAAACAGTATGCGGTATTTTTAACATTAATTATCTTCTTCTTCTTTCCATCCTGTTACCCCCTGCTGGGATGTAGGGCTCGAATCTTTTCTTTCCACTTACTCCGGTCCTCGGCAGCTTGGGTAGCCTCCTCCCACCCTATCCCCAATACACCCAACATTAAGTATACGTAAGTTTAAACAATAATGGTGGTAAGGCAGCTTGAAATAATGATCGTGAGCGGGTAGTGTATAGCTTATGGTAGTCTGGAAAGATGAGTATGGCTCTATGCATGACTACCACAAGGATGTTACTCTTACTGGCGCAGTTGGTAGGTATAGAATAGTATTGAACGGCGAAAGCTAAAGTATAATTGTAGATGGCGCTCTTTTATATTCCCTACTAGAGTCTTAACTATGTAGGAAAACTTCAGGGAATCTGTGTAGGGCCAATCAGTTAGTATTCCTCGTCTTAGTTTTATTCCAAAAATAGTGGATACGTATTGCGTACCCTTGGTAAAATAACGACGCATGTAATGAAAGTCCTATGCAGATGCTGCGTTGTTTTATCAAGGGCGCGGTGTCTGAGCACTGGGACACGTGCGCAATTTTCGGGAAAATAATATCCATTGATTTTTGAGGTCCTATTACTCATATTACCTACTGTTCCCACCACGCTCCTGTGGCCCCACCACAGCAATAGATCGTGGTATACAACCCGCCGTAAATCCCGCCCCGTGACGTGCAGTGCAAAATATTTCGCCCGGACTCTTTCTTGGCCCAAATTGTTTTTTGACAGATGAAATTTCATTGCGTCGCGGAGTCGCCGATTTATGGCTAGTTGGAATTTATTTTTGTTGAAGTTTTGGACTGGATGAGTTTATTTTGGGTACGTTAATTAAATTGGATTTGTGTTGCGAAATGTTATAGTTGGCTTTAGTCTGACCTAAAAGCAACGACCGAAATTGTATTGACGACATGCGGATAAAACTGGGGCTCAATTCGAAACCAAAAACGAACTCTTCTCCATTATATATGTAACGTGAACAAGTGAACATCCATATATACAGACCTAGAGTGACGCTTACCTACGGATAAGATAATTGAAGTGTGCAAAAAGGAAAGCCATCGCGCATATGAGCAACTTATTTGATACTAACCTACTTTTTTAGCCTATTTGTGTTTCCCACTGCTGGGCAAAGGCCTCCCCTCTCCCTTTCCAATCCTTCCTGTGCAGCAAGATCTCGCCAATCCCGCTAGAACGCATCCAAGTCGTCTCGCCATCTCTTTCTCGGTTTGCCTCTGCCACGACTATTCTGGGGATGCCAGCTAGTGGCTATTTTGGCTCATCTGTCAACATTCATCCTTCATACAAGTCGAGCCCAGTCCCTCTTTAGCCTGGTCACTACCCTACCACCTACCTATTCTAAAAGGAATAAACATTATGGAAGCTAAGTACAGTCACCACACGGGATTCTTACGCCATTTAGGGTCCTAGCTAAATACTTACGCTATGGAATGTCCAATTTAGCTAAAACCCTAAATGGCGTAACACTCGATCACGGAGTCACAATCACAATCAGTATCGCTTGTTAGTTTGCTCGTCATGGGGGTATTTCATTCTTATTTGTCTCTAATATAACATGAAAACCTGCAATGCCCAAACTTTTTCACGTCCACTAAACGCAAAAGTTTTTCAATCACTAACGCCCCCCCTTCTCAAAGTTCCTCCCCGCGGGAACCCTGATTTTTCCCACTTTTCTTTTCCGGGAAGTTTGAGGAAAATTGAAGCTTACTTTTAAAGATCGGACGGTTGACTGGTGATAATGGTGTTTGACTTTAAGTCCGTCCTTTGTTAAGCTTGAAAGTTCTTTATCTGTTTTATGAAGAACTGTCGTAAGGATAAGGGTCATGTTGATTTTTATGATTGATGTAAGCGGAAGCTGGTTACTTCTCACGTAGGTACTTATAATTTATAACAAATATAAATTAAAAACAAAAACATTAAACACACAAAACAAGAAATGGCAATAAACAAATGACATTAAAATAATAATAGAGTTTACTATTCGATTTCAAAGTCTTGTTATAATCTGAATCTTGAGGGGTCAATTTAAAGAAGATAAAAAAATTGTTGTCTCACACATTTCGGTAAATCATAGTTTTATGGAACACCAGTATTTTTTTCATAATTACGGGATTGGCTCTATAGTAAAAGTTCCGTATGACCTTCATATTCACATCTTGGCGTTTGGTCAGACATAACAAAATCGCTCTTTATTTATAAACTAGCGACCTACCCCGACTTCAATTCAATTCAAATATTTATTAATAAAATACAATTTTACACGTCATAAATAATTACTATTCTATATTTAAATTACATTACTATATTTACATTTAATTATCAATATTACACTAGGTACATTATTTATTATAAATTAATATTACGTGCAGCCCTCATGTGCCATTCCTAAATGAAGAATTCATTCAACGAATAGTAGGCAGCAGAGACTAGGTATTTTTTAAGTTTCAGTACGAATGAATTATTGCTATTCGCAGTTTTCATGTCTTCAGAGACACGGTTATAGATTTTGGCACTTCGCACGGGTTAAAAAATATACACATATACATAAACCTTCCTCTTGCATTACTCTATCTATTAAAAAAACGCATCAAAATCCGTTGCGTAGTTTTAAAGATTTAAGTATAAATAGCGGGAAGCGACTTTGTTTTTATAGTATGTAGTGATGTAGTGATGAAATTTCACAACAGACTAGATAATATTACCAAAACTACATAATTAAGCTTACACCATGCCCTGGTTATTTATTATTCATTAGCATATATACATTAATCATGCACACTAGGAGAACATAAACCTTAGGGCATTAACTTTAGATTGCAATACAGTGAAGTGTGCCATACTTTTATAGCAGAATTAGGGGGCATTACATGAAACAAACGACCAAACTAATTATACCACTCATTTAGATAATAAAGAACCTTAACTGTATAGTAATAAGTATTTTGGGGACGTAAGGTTGAGTTGGTCGCCGCTTTCTGTTTATGACTGGGTTTAGTAGGGAAATATCCCTTTTTTATGAGGTAAGAATGGAAAAGCTTATGTATGGGGAGGTTATTAAAGATTGTTTACTCAGTCACGTTGAAGGGAGTTTGCATAATCTGGGTTGGAGATAGTGGGATAGGAAACTAGTATACACTGTGATGCTGGATAGAATACAGAACACTAGTTTCGCTTTTAACCCTCTTGTTTGAGGTAATATAAATAATTGAATTTACACTGCTTTGAGTGTAACTGCAATTTTGAACGTGTACTTGACATACCGATATTTGAATCATATCGGAATCTTGTCAGCCGGCCTAGCCACTGACAATCGCTATTGCTTCGACAACGAAACGCTTTGTGTCTCTATGACTCTTCCATATTAGTGCGACAGTGCCAGTTGCGTTTCGATCGCTACGGATTGGCATTTTGGCTACGCGGCCAGTTATCGTAATAGCACGGGCGTCTTCGCACTAATACATGTAGTCGCCATGACATATATCGGAGCGGCCAAGGGGCTCACAAATATCTGAACATGCCTCTATTGTCAAGGCGTTAGAGTTTGTGTTCAGATATTTTTGAGCACCTCGGCCGCTTCTATATAATAAATCTGATGGCGACTGTACGGAAAAGTCAAAATGAACGCGCGACTGACAGCTAAATGATGATTCCTATATTATTCAAATATCGTTTTAATGTCTGGTGTTCGTTCGTCTTTAATTAACCTTTTAACCGCCAGCCATTTTTGATCGAGCGTGCTCGTGTCGCCACCGACAGTAATTGTACCACGCAGAGTAAGGTTGGCATAGTTATGGGAGTTATAAAATAAATGTGCTGTAAAAACCGAATCAGATCTTTGTCTTATTTATCAGACTGTGGCGAAATGAGCTGGATATTTAATGTCTTATATATCAGACTCTGGCGGTTAAAGGGTTAAGAAGGAGAATGTGTACCTAAATTTAATATTTTTTTGTAAATCCTTATTTTGTATAATTTTTTTTTATAATTTACTTTAGATATTTGAAAAATTTGGCCTAACTTTGTCATTTCAATCAAACTCACGGTGTATACCAGAATTCACGTAGTTCTATAAATATAAAACGTATTATTTCGATAGAACTCCAATTCCCAACCCGACCTAGCGCGGTAGCTCGTAATAGAGAAAATTGGAAAAGTGCAACGTTTCCCATCTCACAAGTTAAAGCGAATTTGGTGTTCGATTTTATGATTTAAAGGACAATATAGTGCATTTAGCTTAGAGCTAGCTTTTTACCGGATTTAGGGTGTGAATTTAGGCTAGTTTATTATACCGTAAAACTCCTAAACAATGACATTGCATGTCCAACATTTTCTGGAGTAAAAAACAGTAATTTTCTGATTCAGATAATAAGGCTAATTCAAACGTGCACCGGCCGTGCGTAGCCAAAGTGCAATCGTTAACGCTCCGTAGCGAACGAACTCTAGAAGATAATTGTCTTATGCTTTAATACTCATAGTAATGCAAGTTTAAGTAACCTAAGACCCGGTATCCGACGTTTTATTGCAAACGCGCACCTTAGTTGCAACGATATATTGTTGCTAATACCAGAGACTCTCATTCAATAAAGACTGTTAGCTTTGGGAACAAATCAAATTATACCTATTATCAAAAGTTGTATAAAGTACCATCTTTCTGCTATATCATAATCTCGTAAGGGATTCGTATAGGACGTGCCTGCACGTGCCGCTTGTCCTTAGAGTTGGTCAAAAACGCCTAGTCTTCATGAAATGCCATTTTAGAATTGACCACTTCATGATATGAGTTGACTTTTTCATGAAGGCCTAGCCAAGGTGACGATCGCTTCCGCTTCGCCATCGAATCGCTTTGTGTCTCTTTATCACTCTTTCATATTAGTGCGTCAGTGACAGTTGCGTTTCGTTCACTACGTAGCGTTAGCGATTGGCATGTTGTCTACGGGCCTGGGCACGACATCTATATTTTTAATTTGTCTCTGGTAACACCGAGTTATTGCTGCACCAACTTTATGACTGAAACGGTTAGGTTATATAGCCAAAACTAGGGCTTGCAAATATTCGAAACTTTCAGATATTCGAATATTCGACTTTTTCTGACGACGTATTCGAATATTCGAATAATTATTCGAATATTATAAAAAATAAGAAAAGGAACAAGAAATCGGTTTATTATCGTTTTATTCGAAAGCTTTTTTCACATATTGCTAAAACTAAGGATATTTGGCAGAAATCCACTTAATTGACTAGATTTTATCATCCTACTATAAGATGCACATTTATAAAAGTAAAGTAAAGTAAAGTAAAGTAAAACGCCAAACAAGTAAAACAAGTAAAACGCCAAAATTAGACGTATTTAATATTTCTAGATAAAACTTATTATAAATGCGTCGTTGCGTGAAATAATATACTTAACTTTAACCATCCAAACACCTAGGTAAGTAAGATATTTTTTTAGTAGGTAATTATTTTCCGATTTAAATTAACTTGCAATCACTCAGAGGCCTGTAAAAAGGCCTTCAATTTCATTGTATTTTGAATCTTTATTGATTTTATTTGTTTTGGCAAGTTATTATTCCTAATGGTCGGCTAATTATATAATATTGGAATATTCAAGGGAAAAAGTTTTTTTTTTTTTTCATTTATTAAAGTTCTAAACAATTAAATGGATCGCAGAGTTTCATGTATCTTAACTGCTAAGCCAAAAATGGCTTGTTTACAGCTAGAGTTCGGACTAAATGCACTACATAGGTCCTTATGTTATAAAGTTGTACATATGTTACATTAAAGTTACGTTTTATAAAATATAATCATAATTACTAGATGATAACAGGTATTTTTTTACAGTTAGTTGAGTACTGGGTGGATTATTCGTCAGCTAAAGGTGCATGGTTAGATTACCAAGTTGGGCAGGTTTGGTATGATTAAATTTGAGAATTGCGATAAGTGGCAAGGTTTAGACTTCAAAAATTCGCTTAACGTACGCTTGTACTGAATAAACAGAATGACCCTGTAACTTAAGACTTACGCACCGTAAAAATAACATACTTTTTGATTTCGTTTTCTTTTAAATTGAGTTAGGTGTGTATTCACGAAGTCTATCGAGAGGAATACAGTAAAAATATTATTTCCTTCGTATTTGTGTACCTACCGTTCCTCAATCACTGTAAATACCCGGAAAACACACAGAAACTGTAACTACAGCGTATGACATAGATTTTTTTATAGTAATAAAAAATATTCGAATATTCGAAACCTGAGCGGCCGAATATTCGAATATCAAAACAGGCCGAATATTCGACAAATTCGAATATTCGAATATTCGAATTGCAAGCCCTAGCCAAAACACAAGATTATAGTCTAAGCTTATACTGCCTAATAGATATACAGTTATTGTTGCTTCTGTACTTGTTAGTTTAAATTGCTTTTTAATGGGTAAATGGGGAAACCTAACTTTAGTTTGTTGGTAGGTATGGATTTCCTCACATAGACTTCGTATAATTATTTGTTTTGAAGGACTTAAATGGCGTTGCAGTATACTACAACGCTATATCGTTTCGTTTATACCCAAGCCACATTGTAATGGAAGGTACTCTTGTTAGTAGGTATTTAGGTGGACCTTATAAAATGTACAATTTAAACAATGGATAAATAATATGAACTTAAAAATACTTACGAAAAAGGACTCTAAATTTTGCCCTGTAGGTATGGTGCCCATCACGCAGGCGGCTGCCATCAGCATGGGAATGCCGCATTCACATGCTGAAAATATTTGCGATGGACAATCTTTGCGCGGGAAGTCGCGCGGATTTTACCGCCCTTAGCGCTACTTGCACCATCCCACTAACCCGGGGTTAAGCGGTTAAACCGTTAACCCAGTGTCAAATTGTACTGGTAACCATGGTAACTCTTAGTTAATCGGTTGACCCCGGGTTAGTGGGATGGTGCAAGTAGGCCGTAAGCGTTTGCTGATCGCCTTCTGGAGCCCCCGTGAATACTCCTGCCTCCATATTCAATTGTTGGTCGTATTCTCAACCAGTAAACTCCAAATTAAAGAGGGTTTGCCAGTGGCTGTGACAGTTCAAAGTAGTGTACCTATTTAATTTTTGTCTACTTAACATAATACTAGTTGTTCTATGCAGCCGACTCTATAATCCGTTGGTAGTAAGTAAAAATAACTTCATAACGAATCGCCTCAGTTATAGATATGTGGTAGAGCAATGGGGTTAGCCGGTCAGCCCTGTCAATCCCTAGAACTGTGTCAAATTTTTATTTTTTTAATGCCCTGGATGCCAGCCCTTTAAGCCAAATCTCATAGAAAAAGGGGCAAGCTATGATGGCGCCATCTATCCAAACCTTTGACAGTTGCCAAACCCATTATGTAGTGGTGGGAGTACTGGGAGTGTAGTAGGCGAGAGATACTAAATACGCTATCTGGTGAGTAATATCTGTGGTTACGATGCTGCTACGTTTTGGGAAGTTTAAGACGGTCATAAAAAAAAATTGTTAATCGTCGCCTGGTCAATTTCCTGGAGCGATACTCCTTGCTCTCGGACTCTCAATATGGCTTCAGATGCCGCAAATCAACTGAAAATGCAGTTGATCACCTAACCAGGAAAGTGACCACTGCTTTAGATAATGGCTTAAAGTGTGTAGGAGTATTCCTCGACCTCGCCAAAGCGTTCGACACTATGTCCGTGACGATACTTCTTAGGAAGTTGGAGCACTACGGTATCCGGGGACGTCCACTCCAATGGATCCGGAGCTATCTCACGGGCAGGTATCAAAGTGTTAAGATCGGAAACGATCTGAGTGACGACTTGCCAACTCTTTTCGGGGTTCCCCAGGGCAGCGTACTAGGCCCTACGTTATTCATCATCTACATGAACGACATTTTCTCCAGAGATGTACAAAATGGTTTTAAAAAAGCATTTAAATACAAAATGCAAAATACTTTTCAGATTTACTATTTCAAATGCAAAATACCAAATAGTTTTGCGTTTTGTATTTCAAATGCTAAATGCAAAATAGGTATTTTCAAAATACTTTTTCAAAATAAAATACCTTTTGAGCAAATCTCAGATATTTTTATTTATTTTAGGTATTTATCATGAGAAATAGAGACACAAAAACGTCTAATATCATGGCATGGCACCTTATGCATGACATTTTGGTCATATTTATCAGTACGCGTAACTTCTGTTATGGTATTAATAATAGTCCGTCGGTTCCTCTCTCTGCGGCCCTGACCACCGGCAGCTTGGGCCTTGCCCCGCTGCTGGCGGCGCCCTAGGTTAGGTTTTTTATAATGTGTTTATAATATTTTTTTATATTATTTTTGTAAGTGTTTTTATATTTTAATTTTATATACATATTGTAAAAAACCAACCTAAGAAGAGAAATAAATAAAGGAAATAATACTCACTTAAAATAATGTAAAAAACTAGACTAACGAAAAGAGAGCCATGGCTCCATTTTGTGACTTGTGTGGCCATTTATTTCGGTTGATTGTGCATCTAGTTCTTATTTTATTATTATTACACTTTTCTTTTATTAATAACAACTGCACTGGTATTGTTAAAAAGTGAAAAAAACATCAGTTTTTATTTATTACGCTTTTTAACAATACCAGGGGGCCGATTTTTGAATTTCGATCGCTCGATTTCGTCACTCGAAAATCGGTGGAAAACGGCGAGATGCTGATTTTTGAAATACGAGCGATATAAATTGTGAATTTAGTGGTATTGACCACTAGTTTTTGATTCTATTAGTAGAATTTACATGCCTAGTAGTGGAGATATTACTGAACGAAATACACGAAATCGAGCGGTCGAATTTCAAAAATCGGCCTCCTGGCGCTGGCGCCAGGCGCTAGCAGGCGCCTCTATCGGTCAAATTCGGCAATACAAGCGTCATTCGTTCATTTCATTTTGTTTGACTGGTAATGTTGGCTAAACTTAATCACAAAGTATTTTGCATTTTGAAATGAATATTAAAAATGCAAAATACGTCTCGAAAAGTATTTCAAATAAAATACAAAATGGTTTTTACTAAAAGGCATTTAAATGCAAAATACAAAATAGGTATTTTGCATTTTGTATTTGCATTTTAAATAGAAGTATTTCAAATAAATCGCATCTCTGATTTTCTCAGTCAGTGCTTCTACAGGTGATCTCATATGTTACGCTGACGATACAGCGGCATTATACTATGGCTCTACATGGCAAGACGCCCTACAAAAAGCAGAAGCAGGAATGAATACCCTGAAAGACTGGCTAGACAACAATCTACTCTCCCTGAACATCAATAAAACAAAATACATCTGCTTCCATAAAACCAAGGCCTCTGAACCAAATCATCTAACGTCACTATATATTAACGGTTCATCTAACTCGCTGTCGACGGACCCATCAGTGAACTCGATTGGCCGCGTGGAGTGCGTGCGTTACTTAGGCGTGGATATCGATCAGCATTTCTCCTTTAAACACCATATAGCAACTCTCTCTAATCGTGTAAGGAAGCTCACGTATGTAATGCGCCTGCTCCGCAACTCTGCTGATCAGCGGGTCCTAACACTAGTGTATGTGACTTTATGTCAGTCTATTCTGGGATACTGTATACGGTCTGGGGTGGGGCAGGTATTACAGCGATGCTTAGCATAGAAAGGGCACAAAGGTCAGTATTAAAAGTAATGCACAAGAAGCCCTTCCAATTCCCAACAAACCAACTGCTGTCCGAAACTAACACTCTCTCAGTCCGCCAGTTGTTTATTCTTAAGGTAGCCACGATAATGCATCGAAACACATTAAATTCTCCCGGTTTCGCATCGTTCCGCAGTAAAAGGATCTTCCGCGTCCCTCAAAATAAGACGAGAACGCCTTATGCAAGACGCTTCCCACAATTCCTCCATCCGTTTATTTATAACCATATATCAAAACTCTTCAATGTACAAGATATGACAGTTAAAGAATTTCAGACCATTGTTCGTATGTGGTTAATCTCTCTCTCGTACCAGGCAACAGAAGATACATTAAAGCCTTTGCAGTAAACACAACATCTCTCTTTCACGTACACACACGCACACACACACACACACACACACACACACACACACACTCACACACACTCCCACGCTCGCACAGCTTATACCATAAGTTTATAATAATAATAAAAATATAGATTGTTTGTTAGTTTTTAAAAATAGTTTAATTTATATTAGCTCATTTATATTTGTAAACTCGTTTTTTTTATCTGTATTTTTTGTCGCATCATCTTATTGATAAATCTACTGGAATTTCCTAGAGTCCTCACGACGGTTCAGGCGGAGTATGTCACTTTCTTAGGACGTCACATTCTGAGTTTGTCACTTTCTGACTTTGTCACTTTCTGAGATCGTCACATTCTGAGTTCGTCACTTTCTGACTTTGTCACTTTCTGAGATCGTCACTTTCTGAGTACGACACTTTCTGAGGACGTCACTTTCTGAGTACGTCACTTTCTGAGAACGCCACTTTCTGAGGACGTCACTTTCTGAGTTCGTCACTTTTTTGGCATAGGTACGATTTAACAGTATAATATACCTGCACGAAAGATGTATACTGCCAGCGACCAGATTAGCTGTCGCTGTGACATACGGTCGCTTTTATATCCTACATACCAATACCAATCTCTGTTTGTCTTACGCCTGACTGGTAGATAACTCCATTTGGCAAAACGTCCTATGTGTCGTGCAATAAAGTGAAAATAGAGAAATAAATAATAATAAAAAACAATCTAATTATGTTTCAATCAGAGTATTTAATTCAGAATAAGTACTTAGAAACTACAAGCACCAAAACAATTAGCCACAGATTGGAGTTAGGCCGGCAACAGCTTCGATTCAATACACATAAATGTTTCGCACAGTAGGAACCATGATTTTATCATTCGCCACTGTGATTAGCTCGTGAAGGTATCACGGCAAGCTCGCTGACACCAGTAGAAGGTCATTCCAACATATCTACATTTAAACGGACTGCCGCTCCTTTCGTAACAACATATTCTTCAGCATACCGCGTCTTCTGTCATGTCTCCATAAACTCAAACGTCTTTTTTTCTGATGATAGTGTAAATTTTGGATACCTATCTGCGTATAAAATCAGCATTGCAGTTTTGTTTCAGACAATATTTCTTCTCGTGTCATCTGTGGAGAATAGGCGTCAATGGATTTTTTCTTCAAAGCGTTGCCGAATTTCAGAATATATGTTCAGCCATCAATCACTTCTGCGTATGGAGTGATCCATACTCTCATAGTTCTCATGTTCTTTATTTGTTTGTTTTCTTCCTATATAGGTTACACGATGAATTTTTAAATTGTTATTACATTATACTTTTAGCCTGACAATAAAAATCTAGCATGTCGCCGATTTGACATCGCTGATTTTTTTCTATTTAAAATGCGAAACTACAAAAAGGTTATATATAAGTAGTTTGTCAAAGGACAGTCTCATTTTAAACATAGACAGAGATAATCATACTATCTTTGTCTTACTCTAGTACTAGCACCCAAAAGAAAAGGATGAGTATAGTTCCAACTATAATTAGATAATATGGTGCGCTAGCTTCGACCCGCGACTTCATCTGCGTGGAAATATGATGATGATAATAATTATGTCCTTCCCCGGGCCTCAAATCATATTCATGCCGAATTTGGCCTACCATTCGATAAGCATGCTATCTATATACCTATACGATAAATTTAATCATATTTCTTAGAATGTCATACATATATTCGATTCCAAGGAACACTTTTTAGTAACGAGAATAAGTTAAAGAGTAATTAAACCAAATCAACACATCCCACGCCATTACATAGAATGAATGACATTTTATAAATGGACGTCTAGAGCCAAACAAAAAAGTATGGCAGCAAAATACTTTTCCACGATGCTCCTGTTGATGGTAACAACGCTCACTTCAAAAAAAAAACATTCAAACCACTAACGACATACTGTTTTAAACACTAAGTATCAAAATTGCAAAAAGAACTGCGATACAGTAAAAACTTTTTATTCCAATGACTTTAATTATTGTAACATACCCAAATGACTTACGTCAAAAGTGAATAGCGAACGAATATGGAATGAATAGAGTCGCTATGGATTATGTTTCCATATTCATTATTAAGTACATATTTATTAGATGGTATTGTATGAAATCTAGAAGAGCACCAATTTACAATTAGCTTACGTGATTGATCTAATAAAACAAAAGGTAAAACTACGCTCAATACGCTACGCCAGGGAAAGTTTGTGTAAAAAATTAAGCGATAATTCACCACGAGCTATCCCTAAAAGTAATTGGTTTTTCAGGTGTAAAAAGTGGTGGTGCTGTGTCTACGGAAAATAAAGAACTAAAATATGACTATTAGTCCTGCCAAATTGTTCTTGTGTTCATAATAATAAAGCTATATTGTTTCTAGACATTTAATAAATGGCGTCGCAGAAGAGGACATCGAAGAATTTTGGGAGGAAGTGGTTGATTCAATAAATAAGTATTCGCAGTAAAGTGTCAATTATTATGTTTCTGTTTCTATCGATAATATGCATAATTGAGACATTGCAGTAACTTTTAATATTTTGGCCTGACGTTTCGAGTCTGCTTGTGACCTTGAACGTTACGTCACGTCACGCCAAATATTATTTAAAAGTAAGTGCACTCGTTTAAGTCGATCGACCAAATACCGGTGTCGAAAGGTGTCATTCATAAGAGAATTAAAAAAAATCATTGTTTGAATAAAATATAGATTTATTCACTTCTCTATTCCAAAACATACAGAACACCATTTTGCTTAGTTCTTTCATTACTTCTACATACTTCACATAGTAGGTAGCATTTTTTACTAAAACTTTACTAATTCTCCAAGGCTAAAATTCTCATACATTTCACGACTCTTCTCTTTCCGTAGAGACTTTAGAGTTAGACCAAGATAAGTCTGATGGTAACCGTACTGTTCGGAAAGAGAAGAGTCGTGAATGTATTGGGCCCTATACAATATAGTCAATATACATTCCACGACTCTTCTCTTTCCGTAGAGAGTCTATATAAGTTACGCTATGGTTTGAGCTGTATATTATACTACTCTTTGTGCTGTACTCTGGCGGCAGAACATTTCAGTAACTCACTATTTATATTTACATAAAATTATGTATGGATGTGATTTGAGGCCCGGGGAAGGACCTAATTATTGTTTATAAATCATCATCATCATCATTATATTTCCACGCAGATGAAGTCGCGGGTCGAAGCTAGCGCAACATATTATCTACAGTTCGTTAACTCTAATGACCTTCGGATTTTAGAAAGATACTTACATCGGGTATCGGCGGTAACACGCGAAGGTGATACTGCTGTTCTGCTTTCTTACTCACTCACAAAAAGTTTTAAACTTACCGCAAAAAGTTAGGGATACCTATTGTCTCAACGTAAAATAAGCCCTAATTTAATGACGTTATGCTTAATTTTTGGTTGATGACTATATTGCTATTTGAGTTTTTGTCATATTCTATATAAAATAGAATCAGAATTTGAAAGCAGAACGTCACACCGTCATTTACTACTTCTGGCTGAAATTATATAGAGTGGTAATAACAGTCACATTTTTTTTGTAGGTAAGTAAGTATATTTTATAGTTTGTGTTTTTTATTTTATCTCTAGTTTTAATTCAAATTTACTCTAAAATAAAATAATAAATTAAAACAATAATTTTAAATTTAATTTGTAAATATAGTAAATACTTAAAAGTCACATATTTTAATATGAATTTAAATATTTACTTACCTACTAGTTATGGTGGTATTAACTACTCTATACAAGGTGGTACAAACCACGATGTCCTAAAAAGATTCAGTACACTTTTTCGCTAGGATCAATGTTTTAAAATATATTAAAGTGGGAAAGTCACGTATAATTTATTCTAAGGTTGTTATTTTTTAGTTATTCGTAAATAACTCGTAAACGGTAGCCCACAGCAAAAAATTATCTTTTACGTAAATAATCTATTTGAGATTTCTTATAAAATAAATGCTACTTTTTTTCGCTAGGATCAACATTAAAAAAGATATTTTCTATTACGCGATTACGTCCGATTTTACCCGAAAAACGAAGTTCATTCTGAGAGTTAACGGACTGTAAAGTATAGTTGGTCAAACCAATTTGTCATTAAATAAGAACAATACAAAATATAATTTTAATTTTTAACAAGCAGAAACGTCTGCGAACGATGCTATTAAGCTTAGAATAAATTTAAAAGTGTAAAAATTACTGTCTTGGGTGAGACTTGAACTCACGGCCTCTGGATCGATACTCCAGCGCTCTGCCATCTGAGCCACCAAGACCTCATCCATAGCCAGCAAATCTTTCCACCATATTATGGGTCAAGGGGACCGTAGCGACATCTACCGTAAGAGTGTTACACTTCATAAACGGCTACCATAATATGGTGGAAAGATTTGCTGGCTATGGATGAGGTCTTGGTGGCTCAGATGGCAGAGCGCTGGAGTATCGATCCAGAGGCCGTGAGTTCAAGTCTCACCCAAGACAGTAATTTTTCCACTTTTAAATTTATTCTAAGCTTAATACAAAATATACTCATCCTTTTCTATTGGGTGCTAGTACTAGAGTAAGACAAAGATAGTATGATTATCTCTGTCTATGTTTGAAATGAGACAGTCCTTTGACAAACTACTTATATATAACCTTTTTGTAGTTTCGCATTTTAAATAGAAAAAAAATCTGCGATGTCAAATCGGCGACATGCTAGATTTTTATTGTCAGGCTAAAAGTATAATGTAATAATAATTTAAAAATTCATCGTGTAACCTATTGTATTGTATTGTAGTTCGGGCGATTTTCCGCAACTCGACGTCTTGCGCCTATTTTGCGTGATGGGGATGTGGGCTAGTCCTGCCAGCCCAGCTCCTCGAGGAATCCTATCAAACCTTTGATGTTGAGTAGGACCTCGGGGAGGTCTCTCGGGGATCCGAGATGTTTTGCCCTGTATGGGGCCACTCCGCTGCATTCCAGCACCACGTGAGAGGCTGTTTCTTCTGTCTCCATGCATCCACGGCATAGGGGACTGTCTGTGACACCTGTTGTAAAAAGATGTTTGTTAAAGAGTCCATGACCTGTTATGACACTGGTTACCATACTCAGTCGAACCTTTCCTAGTTGAAGGAGCGCCCTTGTGAGCTTACCGTTGATGCCAGGCATGGCTTGTTTGGCCTGTCTGCATCCAGTCTGGTTTAGCCAGTGTTCTGTGTGTAGTTTCCCCGTACGTGCCAGCAGCATTGAGCGTACCTTACTGAACGGTATCGGGAGAATCGGTTCCGGGCCAATCGCCCCCGCACCCGATCCTAGTCTGGCGAGCTCGTCCGCAGCATCGTTACCTCGGGATCCGCTGTGTCCCTTGATCCATTGTAAGGTGATCTTATTGTTCTGACATACCTCCATTAGTCGTTCGTGGCATTCGTGTATAAGTTTGGATGTGATTATATGGCTTTTTAGGGCCATTAAGACTGCTCTACTGTCGGAGAGTATGCGGATGGAGGATCCTACTACCTTCCTTGCAGCGATGGCAGCCGCCGCGTTTATGATGCCCATGCACTCAGCTTGGAATACCGAGTTATGGGCTCCTAGCGGAGTGGTGATTGACATGTTCAGGTCTTCTGAAAAGGTTCCAGAGCCCGATCCGCTGTCTGTTTTGGACCCATCTGTGAAGATTCTCAGCTCCCGGGGATTGAGTCCTTCGTAGTTGTCGTCCTCATATAATTGTATTTTGTACCTTTTGTCAAAGATGGCTTGTTTGTGAATTCTATCCGTGCCCGCCCTGAGCACTGGAAATTCGTTGTATACCCTATCCAGGCATATTGTGTGAAGTGCTCCTGTGATGTTAGACCATATGTTGAGGGTTCGCAACCTTACCGCTGAGAGACTGGCCTCTTGCTGTATGTGTAGGTGCAGCGGTGGAAGGTTTAGCATGACCTCCATGGCTGCAGTCGGAGTAGACCTCGTGCAGCCAGTGGTGGCCGCACATGCGAGCCTCTGGAGTCTTTGTAGCTTGTCTCGTACGTTGCCTAGGTTTGTTCTTGGCCACCAAACCAGAGCACCGTAACAGAGTAGGGGGCGGATTATAGTCTTATAGAGCCAAAGGGTAATTATCGGGTTGAGTCCCCACCTCTTACCAATCATCCTTCTGCACTGCCAGAAGACTACTCCCGCCCTGTCTATGCGTTTGTTGATGTGATTGTTCCAGTTGAGTTTACTGTCGAGAGTTAGTCCTAAGTACTTAACTTCGTCGGTCAGCTGTAGCTCAGTCTGGAAGAGTGTTGGTCTGGTAAAGTTGCCAAGTGCCCTTTTATTGGTGAACATTACCATTTCTGTTTTGGTGGGGTTAACTGATAGGTCAAATTCTCTACACCAGCGTTCTACGATCCGAAGAGCTGCCTGGGTGAGGTCGCATACTGTACTGGCAAATTTACCCGATATTAATATTGCCAGATCATCAGCGTAGCCTATTGTGTAGAAGTGTTCCTCGTTCAGTTTGGTTATGAGGTTGTTGACTACTAGGTGTAACCTATATAGGAAGAAAACAAACAAATAAAGAACATGAGAACTATGAGAGTATGGATCACTCCATACGCAGAAGTGATTGATGGCTGAACATATATTCTGAAATTCGGCAACGCTTTGAAGAAAAAATCCATTGACGCCTATTCTCCACAGATGACACGAGAAGAAATATTGTCTGAAACAAAACTGCAATGCTGATTTTATACGCAGATAGGCATCCAAAATTTACACTATCATCAGAAAAAAAGACGTTTGAGTTTATGGAGACATGACAGAAGACGCGGTATGCTGAAGAATATGTTGTCACGAAAGGAGCGGCAGTCCGTTTAAATGTAAATATGTTGGAATGATCTTCTACTGGTGTCAGCGAGCTTGCCGTGATACCTTCACGAGCTAATCACAGCGGCGAATGATAAAATCATGGTTCCTACTGTGCGAAACATTTATGTGTATTGAATCGAAGCTGTTGCCGGCCTAACTCCAATCTGTGGCTAAATGTTTTGGTGCTTGTAGTTTCTAAGTACTTATTCTGAATTAAATACTCTGATTGAAACATAATTAGATTGTTTTTTATTATTATTTATTTCTCTATTTTAACTTTATTGCACGACACATAGGACGTTTTGCCAAATGGAATTATCTACCAGTCAGGCGTAAGACAAACAGAGATTGGTATTGGTATGTAGGATATAAAAGCGACCGTATGTCGAACAGCTAATCTGGTTGCTGGCAGTATACATCTTTCGTGCAGGTATATTATACTGTTAAATCGTACCTATGCCAAAAAAGTGACGAACTCAGAAAGTGACGTCCTCAGAAAGTGGCGTTCTCAGAAAGTGACGTACTCAGAAAGTGACGTCCTCAGAAAGTGTCGTACTCAGAAAGTGACGATCTCAGAAAGTGACAAAGTCAGAAAGTGACGAACTCAGAATGTGACGATCTCAGAAAGTGACAAAGTCAGAAAGTGACAAACTCAGAATGTGACGTCCTAAGAAAGTGACATACTCCGCCTGAACCCTCACGACACAGGCTTGACCTAGTGTGAGGGCTACTGCTAAGCAAATTGTAATATTTTTAAGTGAATCTGATTTGTATTATCCTATTGTATTATCCTATCATAAAGGCTTTGAGAATCGAATTGATTCTGTGTATATTGAGATATTATTACTATAGAGAAGCCATACCAAACAATGAAATTGTCGCAATCGCCACGTGTACCACGTGGACAAAACGTCATAAGCGCCGTATAATACATGGCGCTTACGCGTCTAGGTCGCGAGACTCACGCTCTGCTTCTATGGTTTGTTGGCAAAATAACAACAACCTCAAAATACTGTTTCTGTGTGTCGGTTCTATACGTTAGTAATAATAATTCAATGTGTGTATATGAATGCGCTAAATTTCTAAGGATATTCTCAATTTGATGGATTATTTGTTTCTTTTAGTAAGTTCCCTAATTTCTCAGCTCAGCCTTATTAACTAGGCGCGTAAAAAGGTTTTTTTATTTGTAAATACGTGTAAATAGGTAGATAGTTTTAGTTACTTAATTTTAATTTTGTAGGTATTATTTCTGTTTTTATATGTTTATGTTTGTAAATAATTACAAAATAATATCATTAACATTACGTAAAACACAATTATTTTTCATAAAATATAAAGTTTAATTCCAATACAAACGTTCCTGTCTAATCAATGTGATACTAAAACGTATACATCAGAAATATTTTGTCCATTTTTCATTGTTCTATTCTTTGGCGTCGTAATATTTCTACGTAGGTCTATGTCTTAAGATATAACATCAATTCTTAAAATTAACTATTACATTGGAACTATCAACAACGATTGCATATGTCCAAACCAAAGTATATTAATAAGTAATATGTAACTGTTAATCATATTTTATCATAACATTGTTAGTGCTTATTTCTTTTAATTTATAACAATTGTCTTAGTGATATTTTGATTTGGACACTTACAAACGTTAGGTTTTTATTGTATTTTATAATCGGTGAGATGGTTCTAAATTGTCGTAAAATATTTACATTAATAATGTTAATATATTAAATACCTATATAAACAATAAAATAATAAGTGGGCTAAGGGCAGAACTAACAAACCTATTTATTTTTTTATTTTGAATCATGTTCACTACAAAAAACGAGCCAAAAATACAACAAACCGGCCTAGGCATAACTCATCTTAATAATTATATAGCTAATCTTGTATGGGAATTATATAATAGTAATACTTAAGTTTATAAATATATTACCCGTATTCTTTTATTTACAAAAACACAGTAATTATAGTAACATTGGCAGACAAAATCTTTCTTTAATCGGCAGTTAACATTTTTGCACTCTCTTCTTTAAATAGAAAAATTGGAAATTGGAAACATAGAAAAATAAAACTGAAAAGTACTAAAATATATAGTCTGATAAAAATTGCTAACTCTATGCTACGTGCACATACAGAACTAACTAAATTCACTCAATTACAATCCTTTAGACGCATAAAACCACAAACGCGAATCACCAACTCTACGCAAAAAATCACTTAAGCGAAACACCAACTACGCAAAACACCAACTACGCATAACGCCAACATGAAATTACGCAAAACACAAATCACGCTAAATACCATGTATGCGGAATACCACCTAAAAGAAAGAAATTTAAAGGGCCATAATGTACTGTAAAACGTTGTACGATACATGGGTATGTTAACACAGCACTGTTTATTTTCCAAAATCATTTCCTTCACAACTTGACTAGACGGAGCCCCGCGAACGGGGCTCCTATTTCTGAGCGGTTTGCCCTTCGGGCATCTGAAGCTACCTAACGAACCTAACCTACCTACCTATTGATTTAGTGTGATATCCTTTAAAACATTACACTTTGGGGAAAAAAGCGTAGGTAGGTAGGTAGATAGGTTAGGTTCGTTAACACCACAACACGTCAGGTTGGTATTTCGCGTTTGTGGTATTATGCGTAGTTGGCGTTTTGCGTAATATTTTTTAGAAGTGCGCAAAATACCAAAAAACCTGGGATTGGTATTTCGCGTTTGTGGTTTTATGCGTCTAAAGGATTACAATATCTTGTTTTTAAAACAATCTACTTTACAATATTACATTTATCACTAATAAAATAATACTGAACCATGCAATTTGTCATCTTTTACATTGATTTAAATTTAAATTTGAATTCATTGATGATTTAAAAAAAAACACTGCTAACATCAGTTAGCAGTGTTTTTGAAGTGAAAACTTCTTTAGCGGCGCTGGGCACTTTTTGAGGTGGGGAAAAAAATGATAAACTCGAGACAGCGTAAGGCGATCACGTGACCGTAAGGGGCATAAGGCGATCACGTGACCGTAACGTAACGCGGGCGTAAGGTTTAGATGGCCACTCATAAATTTAGATGGCATTTAAATCAAGAAAGAAAAACTCATTGTTATTTGACATTTATGTTGCGTACTCCTTTTCAAGACTCTTTACCTATGTTCAAATAATTTGACGTTGTCATGGCAGAATGTAAATAAACATGTCAATGAAAAAGTGTGATCTTATTTGAGAATGATAATAATATATAATAAATAAATAGAATACCTCCGCTAAACGTATGTATCGTGTTACCGGGCGTCGGTAACATAGCGAGGTGAGTTTTCACTTCTATCGGCACTCCCGGAGTGCAACCGTTGTTGCTTGTTTTTAAAACATCAGTTTAGGAATATAGATTAAGTCCCAAAAGGCGCGAGAACTTGCATGTAATATTCGACACATCGCTAACTACAGAATAATGAATTCAGTCGATCGACCAAATACCGCAATGTAACGAAAATCGCCTGCAAGTTCTTGATCCGTCTGGAAAGGTCTTTATCTTAGTAGATCATCTTCATCAGGTTCTACATCGTTTTTCCTTTTAAATTTATTAGCATTTAAATGACTTATTTTTAATTATCATTCTTAATGTCCCAATTTAAACTAATTTAAGGCACTTATTTTGTTTTCTTTTGTTGTGTAGATTACGAATCTGTTTGAGTTTCCATATCGTCCATACTCTTTGTGAATTCAGTCTCCTGATGTTCTTCGCTCTGACTGTCTACATCATCTGAAAGAAATCATAAATTCACATTAACAAGATTGTATTAACTTACAACTTTACTTCACAAAGGTAATCGTTTTGAAGAAAACATAAATAAATGAAACGAGAATTAAAGTGAAATATTGAACGTTGCATCGGTTCGCTTTTACCACATAATATTATGCTGAGTTTTCTCCTTGCTTTCTTCGGAGTTTTTATTATTTTTAGTAGCTGTAAAATATGCATTACCAATCTAATCGAAATTAATATAATTAAATATTTATCATTAAAAATCATTACCTATCCATACTTTCAGTTAACTTGAAGAAACAACTGAAAAGCATACTTAGACTTTACTTTGCAGTCCAGAGGAAAAGTGCAAAGATGCGACCCTTTCCGAATTGGTGTGGTAAATAAATCTGTTTCTCCTTACCATGTGCTCTGGTATCCAAAGCCAGCACAGCTAAGGGCGCGTCATCTAAAACGCCCGACCATCTAGCAGCCAGCACGCGCGACCCTCGATGCCCTCTCACAACGACGGTTGGCACCACGCTGGGAGATATCGAGGATCCTCCGTACATTGATACTCCGACGCTTCGTCTCAGGATTGTACTGGATAGGGAAAACATCATCATATGAGGATAAAGAATCTTTAACCGTAGACATGTTTTTAGAAACTTCCTGTAGACTGATCCCGAAAGTTTTGGCCAGAGTGTGTGAAGATTTCGCGGGTCAACCGGTTCCCCGATTTCGCAGGCTTGCGTAACACATCGTAACCACAGTGTTCTACGGTTTATGCCCATGTGCTCTTAGTTGTATGAAAGTTTATTATGTTGTCACATAAAGCAATAAAGTAGCTAATAGCCTTCCAACTCTTTTTAATCTAAATTTTGTAAACGACTTATAAGAAAGTTTAACAAAAAAGTAAAAAGATTTTATTCATTTCAAGTCATCTCCAGAATTGGAATCATCATCATTATCGCCATCATTTTAGCCTCCTGTTGCCCACTGCTGAGCCTAGGCTTCTCTTCGTGTACACCACTTATGCCGGTCTTGGGCTAGTCTCATTCAGAAGTGCCCTGCAATCCTCCGAATATTGTCTACCCAACTAGCCAACGAATTCCAGGCAACTTTTATTCCGAAAGGAACCAATCCGGTCAATAAGCGGGAACCATAATTTTTAATTTTCCACCTCAAACGTAAGGCACCCTGGTGTGCCTACTAGTTTTATCAGCAGAGCAACGCTTACCTAAAACCATGAGCAATGTCAATTACCTCTGCTCAGGATCCCTCGAAGGCCTTGTCTTCTTTTTGCACATGACGACCAGCGCAACGCATAAGGTAGTCAGGATGGTCAGTAAGATCAGAGTCAGTGCTGCGCCGACCAGTAAAGCGACGCTGTTGTCGGCAGCTGTCATTGGTGGGGGTGCTGGTGTCATAGTTTGAAGAGAACCTGGAAAAACAGATGGCATTGAACGGAATATGAAAAAAAGCATATTTTTTGCAAACAGGTATTCTCTCGTTTTCTGTTTTTTACACAACCCCTACTGCTCATTCCACTAACCCAGGGTTAACAGAGTTACCATGGTTTCCAGTACAATTTGACACTGGGTTAACGGTTTAACCGCTTAACCCGGGTTAGTGGGATGGTGCAAGTGGCCCTTATTAGCATGAGTATTTTTGCCTTAGTTTTACTCCAAAGTTGGTACCATCATCGGTTTTAAGTACTGTTAGCTTTGAATTGGTATTATATGATCAGTGGGTCGGGTAAGTCATCAGCAAAGTTCATTCTTTGTCCTAACATCAAAGATTTATCGTTTAATCTTAATCAAATGTTCAACTTAAAAATTCTTACCAGGCCTATCCAAGTCATCCGACGGATTGATTGCAACGCTGTGCAACGCTGCAGGCCTGGGAGACCGTCCTCGGGGTGTCTCCGAGTAGACCAGGAATGTGTAGCGTCCAGGGGACAAAGCATCGAGAACAAACTGCGGAGCGTCGTTGCTGGCTCGGTAGACTGCTTCTGTGAGTCCTCGACCGGATATGCCCTAAAAGATAAACCAGTACTCATTGTCAATAAAAAATCTGGTGGTGTAAAATTGGATACGGCATCAGATCGAGAAGGCGTGAATGATGATAAAAGTGGTGATTTGGTGAGGTATAAAATTAGTGTAAGATGTTTGGTTCGATGTTTTTTTTTAATCAAAGCATATTAAAATGTTTAGTGAACAAGAATTAAATTATCACAGCACTCAACATGAGCTCAGAATTCAAAATAATAATATGTTGTTAAAGACAGAAAGGCATAAAGGTTATCTAGGTATCCTAACTCACCTTAGGATATACACTATATTTGAGTTTTAAGGTTTTCGTTTAAAGCAATGTCCAGCAGACATGATTGTTAAGTCAAGAACAGCTTTCATTCTCAGGCGAAACAAGGCAAAACCTTAGGTTGCCTTATTATAATAACGATAGAGTCCAAGGAAGACCGAATAGTAAAAACGTATCGCGCGAACAATAAGTCACGTTATCATTTCCACACATATAAATTTCGATTATCCCAAGTCGGACGATTCACATTCACAGGCACGCCACACGTGCTCACCTGATCGTTCATCGTAGCTATCTCATTGGTGATTGGCTCCGAGGGCCGTACCTCGAGGACCTCGAGTAGGAACCGCTGGGGCAGACCGCCATCGTGGCCCGGCTCGCAGCGAAGAAGGGAGTTGTCTAGTTCGCAGTTCACTGGGGGTTCTGGGAGTGCTGTAGAATAGGAGGTGTTTTAGCAACCATGAAAGTGGCTAAGTAGATTAGAACAACTTCAGGGTTGGTTAATGGTCAATGATCTGATTAATTGAGAATGGTCGCGTTCCTACGTTACACTGAGGTAGAAATCGGTTCTACCTCAGTGTAACGCTCAGCTCAGCTCATCATGTGTTGTCAAAACATCCAGAACTCATGTCAATTGATTTAATTGATAGGTATGAATTTACCAAGGGCCGTGAGACCAAAGAAGTACGCTTTGACTAGCTAGCAATTACTATAAATAAATAAATAAATATTATAGGACATTATTACACAAATTGACTAAGCCCCACGGTAAGCTCAAGAAAGCTTGTGTTGCGGGTACTCAGACAACGATATATATAATATACAAATACTTAAATACATAGAAAACAACCATGACTCAGGAACAAATATCTGTGCTCATCACACAAATAAATGCCCTTACTGGGATTCGAACCCAGGACCGCGGCTTCACAGGCAGGGTCACTACCCACTAGGCCAGACCGGTCGTCAAATGCTGACCTAACTCAATTATGATAACGAGGTAGGCAATAGCTTACGTCAGATCTCTCTTTATCATAAAGTGAAACAACAGTGGGCCTGAGAGAGAATAGGTCCTTGCATTGGTTCAGCTATCAAATTAAAACTATATGTATATTGCTGTCTAGGTGAATAGAACATGAACTCCGCATACCAGCAGGCATTATCCTGAATAAGCACGGCTCCCGCTGATTCCCCACATCATTGCTGGCCCAGCAGGCCAACCAGCCGAGGTCCTCGCCGGTGTCTGCCGGTAGACCGTGGACCACGGTGCTGCTGGCGCCCATGACTGTCACGTTTGATGGTGGTATCTGGTAACGGAATTAAAATTGAGTTACGTGTTATAATTCTTCGTCTCCTAATTTACTTCGAAATTTGTTATGTATCTCGCCTATCTTTATCTATCCTGTTGTAAAAATACCTCTACACAAGGATGCATTCAAATATTATTACAGCAAAAGTAAAATTTGTTATTTCATCTACTACTGTCCTGGATATACTTGTCAATAGTCGTGATTAAAAAACAAAAAATTTTTTCTAAAATTATGAGAAAATGGATAGAGACAGATGAAATTTTATAAAAAATCCAATCCAAAGCAATCAAGTAAGCTGGAAGTTAATTAACTAGTAAGCATTAACACTTGTGCTTGTTAACTTACTGGTAAAACATCCTTAGTCCCGTTATAGGTCCAGTAGAACCTCAGCGGCCCCGCGTCGTGTATGGACGGCGCTGTGACCGAACACCGAGCCCTGACTTCGCCTCCCGGGGCTCCGGCTAGCTGCTGCACCACGCTGCCGGCTGAACATTCTGGCCTGGCTGTAAGGTTAAACAAAGGGGCTACGGTTAATTATGCAATTGTATAAAAATAATGTTCCATAAATAAGTAACAGGAACTGGACAGGAACTGGTGGGAGACGGGTCAAGGCCGGGATACGTGGAAAGGGAGTAAATAGGGAGGCGTTTGCCCAGCAGTGGGACACTCTAGGCTCATATAAATAAATAATTAAATAAAAATAGGTAACATTAAAATGAATTTAGCATTATGATTTTCCATCTCCGGTAATAGCAGAGGCAGAGGTAAACCGAAATCAAGATGGAAGGACGTAGTGCTAAAAGATATGATTGAGTGCAAAGTATCCGAAAACGAAGTCAAGCATATAATAGGGCGAAGTGGAAGCGAAATATTCCGGAAAGCTGACCACATCACCATGTGGAATATATAGCTTGGGAGGTAACAATAAAATAAAAAGCGGCCAAGTGCGAGTCGGACTCGCCCATGAAGGGTTCCGTATTTAGGCGATTTATGACGTATAAAAAAAAACTACTTACTAGATCTCGTTCAAACCAATTTTCGGTGGAAGTTTACATGGTAATGTACATCATATATTTTTTTTAGTTTTATCATTCTCTTATTTTAGAAGTTACAGGGGGGGGGGGACACACATTTTACCACTTTGGAAGTGTCTCTCGCGCAAACTATTCAGTTTAGAAAAAAATGATATTAGAAACCTCAATATCATTTTTGAAGACCTATCCATAGATACCCCACACGTATGGGTTTGATGAAAAAAAAAATTTTGAGTTTCAGTTCGAAGTATGGGGAACCCCAAAAATTTATTGTTTTTTTTTCTATTTTTGTGTGAAAATCTTAATGCGGTTCACAGAATACATCTACTTACCAAGTTTCAACAGTATAGTTCTTATAGTTTCGGAGAAAAGTGGCTGTGACATACGGACGGACAGACAGACGGACAGACGGACAGACAGACAGACATGACGAATCTATAAGGGTTCCGTTTTTTGCCATTTGGCTACGGAACCCTAAAAAGAGAAACACGTGGACTACGTTTATATGGAAAAGGCGGTCATCCACTGTGACTATCCTCTTCAGGAGATAGCAGGAGCGTAGAACTTACAAAGAACATTCAGCGTCAGCGGTTCACTCAAAGCGCTTCCCTCCGAGTTTCTCGCTCTACACCGATAGCGGGCAGAGTGGTGCCTCCTCAGACCCCGGAGGATCAGCTTGTTGCCTTCCCCTTCTAATGGTAGGTATTATACTAAATGGAAAAGTAGAACTTACATAGAACATTCAGCGTGAGTGGATCACTCAAAGCGCTTCCCTCCTAGTTTCGTGTCCTACACCGATAGCGGGCAGAGTGGTGCCTCCTCAGACTTCGGAGAGTCAACTTCTTGCCTTCCACTTCTAATGGTATTATACTAAATGGAAAAGTAAAACTTACATAGAACATTCAGCGTGAGCGGCTCACTCAAAGCGCTTCCCTCCGAGTTTCGCGCCCTACACCGATAGCGGGCAGAGTGATGCCTCCTCAAACCTCGGAGAATCAGCTTGTTGCCTTCCACTGCTATCCCACCGATAGGATCATCACGGATTATGTGGTCCTGTAACAGAAAGATATCCAAAACTGTGAAGCCAATTCGAACGTACACTGACATCTAAATGATGTCATTTAGTAATCGTGCGACAAGTACGCCAAGTACGTACGCCATTTACGGCCGGCCACGGCATTGCGCGACTGGTTCGGTTAAGGCGAAAACCATAGGTGGGAACGGAAGGTCCGATCGCTGTGTCCCGCTGCAGCCTATGGTTGTAAATGCACAACTCGACCATTCTTGGTCGAGCTCGAGATAATCGTCTTAAAAAAAGCAACTTTCATGTTTTTATAAGTTTATTATATTGGCCTTACTAGTCGTAAAATTAGCTGCCTGAAAATCATCTTTTGAGGATTTTATTACCAAAAGCTTCCTTTAATGATATGATATAACTATTTTTACCTAAGTAATGAAAAATAAATATAACGTACGAAACGAGAAATTAAATACAAACAATCTTCTTAGGTACAGTCGATGTCAAAGATATGTTTACATTTTTCGACTTATTTCAAAGGAATAAGGTGCAAAAATGTAAACATAATTATATTTGACGTCGACTGTACCTTTCGTTATTTAAATCGTGACTTGCTTGGGTAAAATATAGACTACATATTTAGATAAAACATATATAACATAATAACGACATCAGATTTTTCGTTATAGATAACACGAAAATTTCCATTTCAGACACAAAAACGCTATTTCAATATTGTAATACCTAACACTAACACTCATAATTATCTTATAAAAACCCTTACTTCATAAGACTTTAATCGCTCCAACATTCACGCAAATAGAAACTTAGCACTAACACGTACCTAAAATATCAAAATTAGTTTAAAAATCATAACTACACATGAAAAAATACACACATAAGTCTTTTTAGAATTGACAATATCTTAAATCCCACATCGCGTGACCAACTTCATAATGAGTTTATAATTAATACTTCAAGAATTCAATTTGGAAGAAAATTGTTAGTCGTGTGAAACTATTAGGTACTTTATACATATAACGGTTGAGGGTGTTGCTTTAACTATGGTGTTGAACAGGCCAATTCGAACGTTACACTGATATCAGAATGATATTTGAATCATGGTTATTAGTGGTTTTCCATCAGCGAGGGGTCCTTATGTTTCATCTGAAATAAGGATGATTCTATCAGAAACAGCTGTTGGAATTTCAGATGGAAACGTTCTCATTCCACTTGAACCATAAGGTCCCTTCTGTATTGGAATGCCACATTTAGTTATCGTTTATTTCGCTCGTACATGGTCGTAAGTCTCTTTTGGTTCGCCTTATAATTTAAAAAATAATTGGAGAAATATAATTGTAACCCTATTTTTATTAGGTACTGAAATGTTGCATTTCTAAATAAATGTATGCGCTAAACTTCCAAAAAATTTTTACATGACAGCTACTCCATATAAAATGAACTCACATATACCTACAAATATATTTTCCAGTTATCATCTATAAGATATTGAAATATATGTAAAATTCAATGCGAAATTCAAAAAATGTAACTACATTTTCCATAAAATCTACACGCACACAAAGGCGCTATTTTAAACTCAACCAAATGTACCTACAATGCAAAACTAAACTTGTATTCGTACAAAATGCACTGTAAGTGGAAAGTTTCGTTCAAAGGAATAGGAAAATGCTAAACTGACATAATGTTATTGCAAATATTCTATTATAACTGGGAATAGGGATGGGAAAATCTATATATATAAATGCAAGTGTCCTGACTGACTGACTGACTGACTGACTGACTGACTGACTGATTCATCAACGCAGAGCCGAAACTACAAAAGCTAGAAAGTTGAAATTTGCACACTAGATTGCATTTATAAAGTGTACAAGAGATAAGAAGCGATTTTGAAAAATTCAACCCCTAAGGGGGTTAAAAAGGGGATGAAAGGTTGTATGGGGTACAAGATTTATTTTAAGCTAGGAATTTGAAACTTTGTAAAAATGTATTATATTAAAAAACAAGAAAACTAATTTCAGCGTTTTTGAAAATTCATCCCCAAGGTGGTGAAAAAGGGGTTGAAAGTTTGTATGGAGATCAAATATTTTTGTGAGTGTGGGACTTGAAACTTTGTATATGGGGATATTATTATAAGACAAGAAAAGTAATTTCAGTGTTTTTGAAAATTCATCCCCTAACAGGGTTAAAAAGGGGTTGAAAGATTGAATCCATTACAAATGCTTTGAAACTTCTTAGAAAGGCATAATAGCCGATTACAAAATAAAGTAATTGCGACGTTTTTGGAAATTCAACCCCTAAGGGGGTTAAAAAGGGGATGAAAGTTCGTCTTGGGGTGCAAATTTCATTTTAAGCTAGGAACTTGAAACTTTGCAAATAGATATTAAATTTAAATACAAGAAAACTAATTTCAGCGTTTGTGAAAATTCATCCCCTAAGGTGGTGAAAAAAGGGTTGAAAGTTTGTATGGATATCAAACATTTTTTCGAGCGCGGGACTTGTGAATCTTTGTATTTGGGGATATTATTAAAAGACAGGAAAAGTAATTTCAGCGTTTTGTAAAATTCATCTCCTAACAGGGTTAAAAAGAGGTTGAAAGTTTGTATGTGGTTCAAATTTTATTTTAAGCTAGGTAATTGAAAGTTCGTAAAAAGATATAATATTAAAATACAAGAAAACTAATTTCTGCGTTTTTGAAAATTCATCCCGTAAGGTGGTAAAAAAGGGGTTGAAAGTTTGTATGGATATCAAACATTTTTTCGAACGCGGGACTTGAATCTTTGTATTTGGGGATATTATTAAAAGACAGGAAAAGTAATTTCAGCGTTTTGTAAAATTCATCCCCTAACAGGATTAAAAAGGGGTTGAAAGTTTGAATCCATAACAAATGCTTTTGATGCAAATACGTTTTTGGAAATTCAACCCCTAAGGGGGTTAAAAAGGGGATGAAAGTTCGTCTTGGGGTGCAAATTTCATTTTAAGCTAGGAACTTGAAACTTTGCAAATAGATATTAAATTTAAATACAAGAAAACTGATTTCAGCGTTTTTGAAAATTCATCCCCTAAGGTGGTGAAAAAAGGGTTGAAAGTTTGTATGGATATCAAACATTTTTTCGAGCGCGGGACTTGAATCTTTGTATTTGGGGATATTATTAAAAGACAGGAAAAGTAATTTCAGCGTTTTGTAAAATTCATCCCCTAACAGGGTTAAAAAGAGGTTGAAAATTTGTATGTGGTTCATATTTTATTTTAAGCTAGGTACTTGAAAGTTCGTAAAAAGATATATTATTAAAATACAAGAAAACTAATTTCTGCGTTTTTGAAAATTCATCCCGTAAGGTGGTAAAAAAGGGGTTGAAAGTTTGTATGGATATCAAACATTTTTTCGAACGCGGGACTTGAATCTTTGTATTTGGGGATATTATTAAAAGACAGGAAAAGTAATTTCAGCGTTTTGTAAAATTCATCCCCTAACAGGGTTAAAAAGGGGTTGAAAGTTTGAATCCATAACAAATGCTTTGAAACTTCTTAGAAAGGCATAATAGCCGATTACAAAATAAAGTAATTGCAACGTTTTTGGAAATTCAACCCCTAAGGGATTTAAAAAGGGGATGAAAGTTCGTCTTGGGTGCAAATTTTATTTTAAGGTAGAAACTTGAAAATTTGCAAAAAGATATTAAATTTAAACACAAGAAAACTAATTTCAGCGTTTTTGAAAATTCATCCCCTAAGGTGACGAGAAAGGGGTTGAAAGATTGTATGGATATCAAAAATTTATTTTGAGCGCGGGACTTGAATCTTTGTATTTGGGGATATTATTAGAAGACAATACAAGTAATTTCAGCATTTTGTAAAATTCATCCCCTAACAGGTTTAAAAAGGGGTTGAAAATTTGTACAGGGTTCAAATTTTATTTTAAGCTAGGAACTTGAAACTTCATAAAAAGGTATTATTTTAAAACGGAAAAAAAAAATTCAGCGTTTTTGAAAATTTATATCTCAAGGTGGTGAAAAAGGGGTTGAAAGTTTGTATGGAGTTCAAACATTTTTGTGAGAACGGGCTTGAATCTTTGTACAGAGGCATATTATTAGAATACAAGAAATGTAATTTCAGCGTTTTTTTAAAATTCATCCCCTAAAATGGTTTAAAAGGGGTTGAAAGTTTATATTCAGTTCACAATATCAACATTAAATATATTATGTTATAGACGTAATGGCTTACTTTAGATATGTACGGTTAATAGTTACACTATTGTCTTAGGTTTACCTGTAAAGATAGTTGTAAGTACGGGAAAAAAAAATATAGGGTTCAAATTTTATTTACTTCAAACTTCGTAAATAGGTAGTTAGGTAAATAGAGGACATGAAAATCTTCTAAGGGGTTTGAGAGGGATTATGTCGAGAACAATTTTATTCAGTTAGGGGCTAGAAACTTCGTAGGTTGTGAAAGACAAGTCTCATGCGTTGTATAATATTAATAATTAACAAATGATTAACCGTCCTACTGCAATATTTTGCTGCATAATGTTCTAAGCTAATGTAGAATATATAACCACCAATATACAAATCCACGCGTACGAAGTCGCGGGCAACAGCTAGTACGATATAAAAGATAATTCAAGAGAGTTTTTAATTTTCGAATTCCGATGTTCATATTAAGTAAAAAGCGTTGGTGGCCTAGCGGTAAGATGCGAGTTTCAATGCGGAGCTCTCGGGTTTAAATCCCAGCTAGCCAGCGTTGCGATGAGTCTTTCTCAACTTATAAATAAATATATTATCGTACATACGACGTCGTCGTCGTATCTTACGATATAATAATATCGTTTGACATTTAGCATTCGTTTTCGGCGAAGAAAAACACCGTGAGGAAACCGGACTAACTCCGGCTGTTCTCCTCTACAGGTTGAATTTCTTAACCGTCGAGTTCGGTGAAGAGGTTCACTGATTCTAGAGAATTTGGTAAGCAAGTTCGGTATTCTAGTGAAATTCGCTCAGCAAGTTCGGTACTTATATAACGATACCTTAGTGTACACACATAGGTATTAATTACGAGGAAAGTATTGTTGTAAACAGTAGCACCATAGTGCAGACACGTAGTCTTGATTGCACCGAATTTTTACGCGTAAGTGTGTACTAGGGTATTTATTTATTTATTGAAACTTTATTGCACAAAATATATACAACAATGTACAAATGGCGGACTTAATGCCAAATGGCATTCTCTATCAGTTAACCATAGGGCTAGACAGATCGGGTAGGGTATCGATAAGTAATAAGTAGGTTAGGTATTCTCGTGATTTTTTGTCGAACCAGGCGTGCCAGACAAGGTGACGATCGTTTGCGCTTTGCCATCGAATATATAGCTTTGTGTCTCTCTATTACTCTTCCATATTAGTGCGACAGTGACAGTTGCGTTTCGTTTGCTCGTAGCGTTACCGGTTGGCACGTTGTCTACGGGGCCACAGAGCTAAAACCGCGAAAATCGAAGTTGGCGGGCATATATCTTTCTCGGTCACTCTATTTACGCCTTCATTGGAGTAAAAGAGAAAGATCCCGCAATTTGCGAAATTAGGTTTCCGCGGTAGGCCTTAGTTTAAGATAATTTTTAACGAAACTATGTATAAGTGATCCAGAGGGCTTAGTGGGCACTCGAATAATAATTCGATAAACATTTCCCATCTCTACAAGCATTTGCTGAGAGCTAGACCCATAAAGAGCATGAAGTCCTAGTTTATTACTATCCTATGAATTTTCTGGTCCATTCGCCGATTGAAATGTTTAATGTAATTAAGGTACTTTCCAAATGTTTATGTTTCCAGAAGTTTGATTTGAATAAAATTTTCAATAATCATTTCAAATCATTTGACTGTTTCAATATTTACCCAGTGATTTCAATGCTTTTACAGAATGATAAGTATAAAGTAAGGTCAAGTAATGTGGCTAATTCCGTCATAGGGCCCGATTCGGATTTTGTAATAGACATCTAAAAGATATCTTTTAGACATCGCCAAGATACGATAACGATATGTTTAAGATCTAACCTGTCAAAAATTGAAACTTGACCAATTCCGCGATTCTGGAGATACTCTTGAACGATTTCCACAAGATATGACTTAGAGATCCAATTCACATCTAATAGATATCTAACTCTATCTAACGTAAAAGTGACATTGGTTGCCCGAATTGCGCTGCAAAAGAGAAATAGTTGAAATCTAAACTATTACGTACCTAAAATGGATCTAGTACGTGTCGTCTCTTGTGAATATCTTGAAGTTCGAATACGGCAGATAGGGCCTATTTCGTCCACGAGCGTTTGCTTTTGATTGCTGAAACTATCGATGTCGATTGTCGATGAATTTATCAATTTTTTCGTTGTTCGAGAAAAACGCTAATGTTCGGAATAGACCCTATGCCGGAATTACTTCAAATCGTATGATAGACTTGCTGAAAATGGCATTTTCTAATAACATGGTTTCTTTGAATAGAATATATTTCCCTATGAATAGGTATGCTGTTGACGAAGCGTAAACTAGAGTCCGCCTAAGCTAACTGTGCACCAAAGTGAGGCAATTATATCCTAAATGTCATATTTTCATATAAATTTAATGATGACATTGTCATTGCAAATATGTGGGAGTACTTAAGACCAAAGAAAGTCTGCAGCGCTAAATTAAAAGTAGTAGTAGTTTTTAAAAATCAGTATGTGACAACACCACAGAAAATGGATTAAATAGTGTTGATACTAGTGAAATTTCTACCATATTTACCGTCCAATTACCGTCTATGAAAAAATCAAGCTGTGCATTATGGTTATATAAATTTAATTCCAACAATAGATGTCACTATTAATATGTATAGGTACATAAACTAATATTGATAAATAACATTGGGAGAATGTGACATTTGGCATCATCAAAATTATTGAGCTTTTGTAATATCCGCGACGGCCTAGTGGTATACAGGTACAGAGGGTCTACCGCGAACACCAAGGTTCGCAAATTGCAGGAATCCGTCTCTTTTACTTCCATCAAGGCGTATTTAGATTGACAGAGAAATTGCCCGCAATTTGCGAACTTCGGTTTTCGGAAAACCTAAATAAACCATTAAAACAATAAACATATATTAAGAATAAATTTAAGCTTTAACTAGTAGACCAGGTACCCATGCCGTAAGTATAAGCATGGAGGCTGTGGGTTCGAGCTCGAAACCCGGTTAGTACCAATGAGTTTCTCAAAATATTAGAGGAAGTTCATAAGGTAAGATGCCTATACCTATTAGGTGTGTTCAATTTGCAGTGAAACCTTAATCTAAACCAATATTATATTATCTACATAATATGGTGCAAGTATTAAGATGTTTCCTTCCATTTACCCGTCATCAATTTTGTAAACATTGTCGTTTTTGAGCTTGAATCGCCTCGTGCTGATTTTTTACTAGTGTAAAATTATTCGTCTTGCGGAAAAGTAACTCCCGCATGCCGGTTTTGTAAGGTTTCAATATGTTTTTTCCGTTCATCACAAAACGCAACGAATATTTAAACCATTTTGACTAACACATAGCATAGTGATGACGTTTACTGACTGCTAAAAAACATTGCCATATATAGATTTTTAACTCGCTGTCAAATTATTGCGCTGTAGATTTCTTTGGTCTTACTCTAGCTGTTGATTGCTACAAAATTCATATTCATGCTACAATAATGATACTGTCTTATGTCATAATTTTATCGACATCAACATATAGTAAGTTTCACTGGCCCTCGCACTTTTTAAACGTCAAAACAAATTGCACGTTACCCCGCCAAACCGGGGTATGCCGAGGGCCTACCGCGAAAACCTTCGCAAATTGCGGGCATCTTTCTCTGTCACTCTAATTACGCCTTCATTGGAGTAAAAGAGAAAGATCCCCGCGATTTGCGAATTTCGGGTTTTCCCGGTAGGCCCTCTGTACCCCTAGTGTAAATTTCATTCGATAGCATGACGTGACGTACTTACGCGTTTACGTTAAGTCTAATTTTGTATGGGATTTTGAGTTTCCAAAACGTCCCGCTTGGCGCGCTGTTCAAAATCCCATACAAAAATAGACATTACACAAACGCGAACATTCGTCACGCTATTGAACGAAATTTACACTAGGGGTTCTGATTTATTTTAAAATATTCATTAGTTTCATTACACTGGACTTTTTTAAACTTAACTCAATCCAAATTGTAATTAAGTTTATAAAGTTAGCTTTGTAAAATTTGTAAACTCCGTAATAATGTTTCTTGTTTCGGTAAAAAGTGAGAAAGTTTTAAGTTAATTTAGATTGTATTTATCCAATTTACTTGTAATAAAATTAAATTTATGAAAGTTTGTTAGGATTCCTTTATTAGAATAGAATAGAAAAAGCAGCTTTTTTTAAATTAAATAGACTTTCTTTAATTGAATAATGCAAAGTTTGCAGTAATGGCGCGCCAGTGGACGATAAAAGGCTAATATGATGATGATGAAATACCCCTTTGGAAGACAACAGGTGTAAAGCAATTAAAGTATAGGTACCTATTTTTAATTTTTAACAAGCAGAAACATCTGCGAACGACGCTGTTAAGCTTAGAATCTAAAAATTAAAAATAGATACCTATACTTTAATTGCTTTACACCTGTTGTCTTCCAAAGGGGTATTTCAACATCATCATATCAGTGGAAACAATTACTGTCTTGGATAAGACTTTAACTCTCGGCCTCCGGATCGATACTCCAGCGCTCTGCCATCTAAGCCACCAAGACCTCATCCATAGCCAGAATAGAATAACAAACGAGACAATACATAATATAAAAGAAAACACAAAATAAGATTAAAGTGCCCTGAAATGGCCTCATCTCAGCATGTTGCTGGTGGCCAGCAAATCTTTCCACCAGATGGATCAAGCAAGCGTACCTCTTTATAAAAGGTGAAGTTGTCTGGTGTAGAGATGCTCCTACCTCAAGCTAGCGTACCTCTTTATAGGTGAAGTTGTCTGGTGCTGGTGATGCTCCTACCTCAAGCAAGCGTACCTCTTTATAGAAGGTGAAGTTGTCTGGTGCTGGTGATGCTCCTACCTCAAGCAAGCGTACCTCTTTATAGAAGGTGAAGTTGTCTGGTGCTGGTGATGCTCCTACCTCAAGCAAGCGTACCTCTTTATAGAAGGTGAAGTTGTCTGGTGCTGGTGATGCTACTACCTCAAGCAAGCGTACCTCTTTATAGAAGGTGAAGTTGTCTGGTGCCGGTGATGCCCCTACCTCAAGCAAGCGTACCTCTTTATAGAAGGTGAAGTTGTCTGGTGCTGGTGATGCTCCTACCTCAAGCAAGCGTACCTCTTTATAGGAGGTGAAGTTATCTGGTGCTGGTGATGCTCCTACCTCAAGCAAGCGTACCTCTTTATAGGAGGTGAAGTTGTCTGGTGCTGGTGATGCTCCTACCTCAAACAAGCGTACCTCTTTATAGAAATTGAAGTTGTCTGGTGCTGGTGATGCTCCTACCTCAAGAAAGCGTACCTCTTTATAGAAGGTGAAGTTGTCTGGTGCTGGTGATGCTCTTACCTCAAGCAAGTGTACCTCTTTATAGAAGGTGAAGTTGTCTGGTGCTAGTGATGTTCCTACCTCAAGCAAGCGTACCTCTTTATGAAGGTGAAGTTGTCTGGTGCTGGTGATGCTACTACCTCAAGCAAGCGTACCTCTTTATAGAAGATAAAGTTATCTGATGCCGCTGATGTTACTACCTCAAGCAAGCGTGCCTCTTTATAGAACGTGAAGTTGTCTTGTGCTGGTGATGCTCCTACCTCAAGCAAGCGTACCTCTTTATAGAAGGTGAAGTTGTCTGGTGCTGGTGAAGCGTCAGCAGAACACAGGAGCTCGGCATTCTCGTCCTCACGCAGCAGACGAGCTTCTCTCGGCTCCAGCAATGATATCTGAGCCACGGGTGGATCTGGAACAAGGGCATTATTAGTATCTTTACCATCTTAGCAAAATTAAGAGAGTAAATATGATTTATTTCGCTAGAAATCTGGTTGATAAGGTGTTGCATGCAATTTCGCGAGTTTAGCACATTTCGTCAATAATTTAGTCATTCAAATTATTATTTTGTAACCTACATTAGTTACATTACTTACAAACTATTTACATTTTTAACAAGCTTTTATTAGGTCGACCTGTATGTAACTAACTATGTAATGGAATCTAAGGTAACTAATTTAACCGTCTTCCAAGGATCTTAGCGTCATGAAAATTGGCAGCTGTATGTAGTTCTGATGAGAATACAATAATATGGTACTGTCGAACTGATCTGATGATGGAGACAGGAGGTGGCCATAGGAACTCTCAACCTGTATGTAACTAACATGTAATGGAATCTAAGGTAACTAATTTAACCATCTTCCAAGGATGTAGCGTCATGAAAATTGGCAGCTGTATGTAGTTCAGATGACAATACAATAATATGGTACTGTCGAACTGATCTGATGATGGAGACAGGAGGTGGCCATAGGAACTCTCAACCTGTATGTAACTAACATGTAATGGAATCTAAGGTAACTAATTTAACCATCTTCCAAGGATCGTAGCGTCATGAAAATTGGCAGCTGTATGTAGTTCAGATGACAATACAATAATATGGTACTGTCGAACTGATCTGACGATGAAGACAGGCGGTGGCCATAGGAACTCTGTGATGAAACAACGCAACCTAATTGTGTTAGGGGTTTATAGAATTGTCTCGATGAATATTAGTTGTCTGTCGTAAGAAAAGTACAGTCAGCGATAAAAGCTTGTACCAAAAATTTAATTTTTGCCAAAAACTTATCTTACATACTAACATATCCTCATTATCGCTTTAACCCTTTTCACGTTAGACCCGGCCGGCTGTGCCATGTCCGGGCCGGAGCTTCCGGCGCTTACTTTTCTATGACAGATGACAGGTGATCACGTGATGCTTTCCATAGAAAACGAGGCTCCGGAATCTCCGGCCCGAACACGGCCCGGTCTAACGTGAGTCATCCTTTATAATACAATTTATACCTAGCAACGTACAAACAGAAACTATGTAAATGTACAAAAAACAGTCCTTAAATGTCATTTTAGTGAAATAATTTCTAAACTGAATAAAAAGCTTTTTTGCGCTTGGGCCGGGCCACGTAGCGGCCATATCAGTTGTAATAGACTCGTTTTGTTTGAGAGTGAATCTTCTGTACCTATAGTAATTTATTTTGTCGTTTGAGGTTATATCAAAAGATCAATAACTTGCACTTAAGATATCGATAAATTGGTATTTACGACACCAAAGGCATTGACAGTTATCCTCCAGAATAACCAAATCGCATTTTAACAAAGCCCAGACTGAATATTTCAAATGCTTGACAACGGTAGAAATTGTATATTCGCCGCACGCCGCTTGACAAAGTCCGAACCACAATGGGCGGGGGACAGAAAAAACAGACTATTTAACAGGAAAGGGGACGAGCGGTTATCCATACAAACGTTGATTAGATTAGATTATTTATTTCGTAATACAGATTACATTATAAATTGCAGGTATGTCAATCTACAAGAATTCATATTATGATCATCAAAACAAGGAGGCCACAAGAATATAGGTAATCAATAAAATATCAAATTAACAATGAAATAATTACAGAATGATAAGATTTTAAAATAATGTCAAGATAGTATCTCCTGTGGCGGATCGTCAAAACCTACATCATTCATAAATTCGTTGTCCTCGTTTTCCTCACTATTGACATTAAAGACAAAATTTTCGCAGAGTTTAATGTACCTATATCCGCCTATTGTTACCTACATATCCTGGTACCTGTTCATACCTATGTACCATTTATTTTTGTAGTGTGCAATAAAGCATTTTATTATTATGAGCAGAGGCCCTTTAAGACAAATTAATCTAAAAGCAAATTACTATAAATTTAAATTACTAAAAGCAAATTACTATTGAAATTACTAAAAGCAAATTACTATAAATTACATTTACAGCAGTAAGTACTTGACACTCTACAGTGATTAGGAATTAGAACCTTTACTACCAGGCAGAATTTACCCGCGGTACGCTCTAACCCGCTGCCGCAGTTGATTCTAACGCGATCTCTGAGGAGATGAACATCTTCCATTAGAACCGTTCTTCATCTTGCTAAGAGAGTTATTTCGGATAGTTTTGTATGTTAAGTAATTATTCACGCCAAGTGTTACCAACACTTTATGGTAAATCGTAAAGTGGCTGTTCTCCCCGGCACCGGGGCCTAGAGACCAGTACAATTACGTTGTTTGTTTATTTTCAAAGTTGAATTATTGTATTTCGTGTGCTAAGTTAGGAATTGTGTTAATAAAATATCGGGACACACGTGGAAATTGGTCAATTTAATTACACATAGGATTTACGGTTGTGTGTGTTGAATTGGCAATCTAATTTATCGTTTAGGCCCCGTAAATTCGGATTCTTCTCTCGCTCTCACTGAGCGTACAAGCGTTTTATTACATACGTGGAAAACTAACAGCTTTATACATTTCTACAGACTATAATAGAATTAGCCAATTACAGGTTCTCACGAATATGTGAAAGTGGTTCCATTCCAACGTAGTCCCCTTTTTCCTCTCTGGATATTCACATTATTGTTAATATTTTGACATACTTTGATGTACCTAAATCAAACCCCTTCGTTTAATTTTTTTAGAATTTTTGATTATGATGATACTTATGAGCATTTAAAATTTTGTACGGAATTTGTTTATCGCTCCTAACTCTTATAATAATTATAATTTGCTTGTATTTTAATTTGTTATTTTTTATTTAGTTTAATTTGTAATTTTACCGGATATGGACTCTGTCTAAAATAAAATTATATTATTTTATATATTTTATTAATAATCAAATAATCGGAAATATTCAAACGAAGGGGCATATAGCTATAATATGCTATCATAGCTTTCTATAATATTAATATCCAGATAGAAAATGGGGACTACGTTTATAAAATATGACGAAGCGATCGTCCCCTTTCCTCTTAAGTTTGAATCTTCTCTCATTGAAACTAGATATTTTTTAATCAGAAGAAAAATGTGAAACGGTTTCCATTGAAATGAAATGAACGTTCAGTTTTAATAAAAGCAGTCTTTTTAACTAATGAAACGATTCAATTGTACAATAGAATAACAAAGTGAGATATTAGATTTCAGGTAGATTTAACTATAAACGTTGAACCTACCTACATTACTATTACTATAGAGAAAAGCCATACTAAACAATGAAATTCCATACTAAACAATGTACCACGCGACCAAAACGTCGTAAGCGCCGTAAAATTCATGGCGCTTTCGCGTTTAAGTCGCGAGATCCACGCTCCGTTTCTATGGTTTGTTGTGAAAACAACAACAACTCATGGGGTAAAATACTGGTTCTCTGTGCCGGTATGTACGTAGTAATAAAAGCTATTTATTCTTGGAGGTTCTTTCATGAAACTTATTTCTCACTGGCTGTCAGTTAGCTGTTATTAATGTGTAGTATTTCGCTCTGACTTGTCCGTACTTACTACAACGGAACGTGGGATTTCTTTCCGCTAGGCACACTACTGGCGTATAATGATATTATTACTCGTAAGACTATTATCTCAGTTTAAGTAATATTATTTCTTTCAAGATGAACACGCTTCACAGTTCCATTAGTTGTATTACTCCAACCCACGCGTTGTGACCAAACAATCAAGTGAGCATAATTTGTATCGTGCTCATTTGCTCAAAACCCAATTTACCTATAAAACTGGCACCTGCCATCTTCTAACAAAAATGTCATTTAATTTCCCAGTCGGGTGAAAAAAGCAATCTAATCAAAAACTTTCTTTTCGTTTTAACAATCACTACTTTGAATGGTAATAAGAACCAATTTAGCTTGCTTTGATTTGTCCGTGATATAGTAATATTAAGTTCATTGCATTATCATTTAAGGTGAATAATCGAATTAAGGTAAAAATATATATATATATATATAGGTAATAACCGCCAAAGTTAACATCCAATATCCTCCATTTTGTTTTGCAAAGCTCATTTTTCAATAAAAAATTGTCGCAAGGCGCGACACTTAATACATTCACGAAGATGTGTTTTCGTTCTTCATTTGGTATCCAGTATAAGTTAAAACGTACCAAAAGGCCCCAACAAGCCAACAGAGAATCTGGTAAAAACCTTTGAAAAATAATACTAGTTTTGGATATTAGATGTAACTGACTGAAATAAATGTCATATACTAAGAAAAAGTGACCCATCAGGCTGGAAACGAACCAGCGTCCTCTGCTATCGCGGCAGGTGCCTGTTGCCATTCGGCCACCGGGCCACAGCGGCATAGGTCGAATTTTTCCAAGTATATTTTATGCACTTCTTACTGAAGGCTTATGACGCCCACGCCCCCTGGCAACGATGGTGTTAGGAAACCTGCACCCTGTAACTCACGTCTTTTTAGTCACGAGTTTCTGGTGTTGGGTGACCCAAAGGGCGATTGTGCACTACAATGAATTTTACTGTCCGGCAGTCCGAGTTTTTGCGGTCCGATATGGCACGCCATTATATGTATATAGTAGCTTGTGCACTAGACGTAATTTTACCGTCCGACATTTTACTTTTCCCCATTCCGGACAGTTTTTTTCCGGTCCGAGATGACAGCTATGAAAAACGTGTTTATATGCTTGTGCACTGCGTCTGGAATTAGTATTATTCATGACTTAAAATTACGTCTAGTGCACAAGCTACTATATACATTTAATGGCGTGCCATATCGGACCGTAAAAACTCGGACTGCCGGACAGTAAAATTCATTGTAGTGCACAATCGCCCTTTGGGTTACCTCTCTTTTAGTAAAAAGACGGACAAGTGCACAAGCCAATCATCCGTTTTTTATGCATCAGCGCCGCACCTGCGAGTAAAAAGACGGACAAGTGCACAAGCCAATCATCCGTTTTTTTCATGCCATATCGGACCATAAAAACTCGGACTGCCGGACAGTAAAATTCATTGTAGTGCACAATCGCCCAAACTCGCCACCGTGCCCGAAACGACAGCGCAAGACCATCCTAAACTGATTTTTTCATCGCCCGCCCAGTGCGCTGCGCGACGAACGGCAGTACGCGGCGCGCGGTTATCGTGAACGCTACTAAAGACACAGAATAAATAATAGTACGTACAGACGAAGACTCGTTCTCTAACAAAATGCGTCTGTTAGCCACCTAGCGGCCATATCTGCGCTCAGCACAGATATGGCCGCTAGGTGGCGACAGCGCCACGCGCGGCTTATGGCTTTCCCCAAAATTGGGGCCGAACGGATGTACTTTTAGCTACCTGTAGGAAAGCGACGAAATCGCCGAGTGAGACACGCCTGCTAAAGGTGACAGTCCATTTCCAACCGCAGCTGCACTACTGTTCATTTTACTATGGAAATTGACAGTAATTAATGTACAGCGACGCGTTCAGTACTAGTAGTGCAGCTGCAGTCAGAAATGGAATGTAACCCCAACAGCCATATTCGAACTTTCAGATACGTCAAATATTAGATATCGAAACGATATGGATTGGATATGTCAGTTTCAAGCAAGTGTCAAAAGTGACGTTTTTGTTTGAGGAAACATCCAATCCATATCGTTTCGATAGGTATCTAATATTTGACGTATCTTAAAGTTCGAATATGGCTGTAATGCACTGTCAGTGCTTGAAGATCGAGACCTAGGCTCTCAGAAACATGTCATATGAATGACTAAAATTACGTGAGTTTAACCGATTTTTTGCCTTAAATCATACTGTAAGTTTCAAGGTAAGTTTGAAACTGGTTTACTTTAAACATCTTTTGCGAATCCCCCAGTTTCCTTAGACCAAATTGAATTTGTCCCCAGAATTTCTTTTTTACGAAGCCGATGATGATACAGATCAAATTACGCTAATGAAATAACAAAGTTCTTTTGTCGCGTGATGTAATAACGATAGATAACTTGTCCGGAGATGAAGATCGATTTCGACGAAATAAGCAATTTCAAACACAGTATTTTATTACTTTTTAGGCATCCGTACCTCAAAAGGAAAAACGGAACCCTTATAGGATTACTCGTGCGTCTGTCTGTCTGTCCGTTTGTCACAGCCTATTTTCTCGAAAACTACTGGACCAATTAAGTTGAAATTTGGTACACATATGTAAGTTTGTGACGCAAAGACGGACATGTAACGTAAAAAATGAATTTTAAACATGGAGCCTACTTTTGGGGAGTTAATGAGAAAATTATAATGAATATTATAGTTGACTAAACTGTATCGAAATTAATATTATAGTTGAGTTTGGGTCCCATAGTGAAGAAAGTATGCGATTTCACTTTGGTATACGAAGTCTTAATTCAAGCATTGCAGTCGACGAGTAGAAAAATCTTCGTAGTTAGTTATGGATGTGTGTATACATTAATGCACCTAATTAAATGTTTACGTTTTTAATTGTCAAAAGTAAAATAAATTAAGAATTTTATTCTAAATTGGAAATTAGAAAAAATCCCTCGTAATCAAATTCCATTAAACATTCTGGTTATTTTTCTCGTATCACGTAACTTCAGGTTAATAAAATTGAAAAACTCTTTACTATTATTCAACTAAGGGCCCTCAGGGTAAGTGGTTGAATAACTGACTCATTTTTATTTAAATTGGAAAGTCATACCGAGCGCGTGGATTATTCTGACTGACCCTTTAACTTTGACCGCGGGCAAAGCAATTTAGTTTCTAAGCAAATATTTTTGATAAAACTTTCATTTTTGCATTGTGTTAGCGGGCTTAAATCTTTTATCAAATGCAGCACAAAAATAAAAAAAAGTATTACGACGACTACGATTTTACACTTATTTTAACTAAAACGAGAGTAAGGTTGATTGAAGTTTGAAGGTAATTTTGAAACAATAATAAAAATCACTACATAGTATAAAACAAAGTCGCCGCTGTCTGTCTGTCCCTATGTATTATGCTTAGATCTTTAAAACTACGTAACGGATTTTGATGTTATTTTTTTAATAGATAGTGATTCAAGAGGAAGGTTTATGTATTTTTTCACCCGTGCGAAGCCGGGGCGGGTCGCTAGTATCATATAAATGCACGTGATAAAGTTTGTTTAAGGATGACTTACGCTAAAACGGTCCGTGTCCAGGCCGAAGCGTCCGGCACTTCGTTTTCTATGACTGATGATTACGGGTGGTTACGTGATATTTTCACTGGAAAACGATGCCGATGCCTCGGGCTGGTCCCGACCGTTCTAGCGTGAGTCAAACTTTAGTCTAAAGAGAATCTTACAGGACAATTCGAGTTTTAGTTATTCGATCTGTTTTCGATATGATACTGATCTTTCAGTGTCAAAAGTGTCGTTTAATGGTTGACCAAATGTCACTTTTGACACTAACAGTATTGAATGATTCACGGTTAGTTTCACTAGACTTATATCGACCGGGATATGAACCGTGTTTACTATACTACCTTTTGTAATACCCGTGAACAAGATGCATATATGTAACTGCGTCGAAGTATCGGGAGCTCAACAACAATACAAAAGGTAATCACGTTTATATTCCGGTCGATATAAGACTTTTGACACTGACAGATCGAATAACTATACAAGTCGAACTGGCCTGTTAATTCTTAAAAACGTGAAGTACAAATATTGCAAAAACTCTTTTGTTATATTTTAACAATTTAGCAACAACCAATTAGTACAAAGTAACTTTCCAAAAACACATCGCAAACAGCAACTACATTTAAAATGTCCGCTTTATCGTTGTAGTAAACTGCGGTGACCACACGCCGCGGTCGCGGTTAGAGACCGTCCTCCGCAAACAGGACTTTCTGGCTACCCTACTCATGATTAGAAAATGTAGCCTGTTTGCTGAATTGGTCGGTGCAATTTTAGATAAAAGATTCTGCTTTTGGGTTAACCAGAGTTTGGGATGGACTATTTTCAATTTGTACCGTTTTCAGCAGTACAAAAGGCTTAGGGAAAATCGGAAACTCGTTATGCTTTTAGTATTCACAGCGTTATAAAACAATGTTACTTATAATAGTTATTTGTTTTACAAGGGGGCAGAGTTGTTGTTTAACCGCTCGTGCTATTATTGATACCCGAGCAAGAGAAAGATTCCAAAATTGAACCACGAGCGTAGCGAGTGGTTCGAAAAATGGAATCTTGAGCGTTGCGAGGGTTTCAAACAGTGTTGCTAGATGAAATCTGAAATATTCAGTAGAAAAAAAATCGTTTTAGCAGTAGATAGGGGAAAAAAGCAGTAGATTTAAAAAGTGATGTCTGCAATAGGTATAATTGAAAAAAAAAATTATGTTCTGACCTGACACCAACTTCCCATAGAAAATTTGTTTTATTTTTCCTTTTTCTGCTGACAAACTGGGCGTGATTGAGTAATTGAGTATAGCTGGCAAATCAAATTGTCAGTAACAGTAAAATGAAGAGTATCATTCTGTCTCTTACTTCTGTTATTATAATTAATAAATGAGCACAAGTTTTTTTTCTACTCATCATTCGCTTGCCCTTATCCCATTCATTTGGGGTCGGCGCAGCATGTTTTTTTCTTCCATACCTCTCTCTCGCCCGTCATCGTCATCTCATCATTCACTTGCGTTCGTTTCATATCATCTCTCACACAGTCCATCCACCTTTTCCTCGGTTTTCCTCTCTCGTTAATTCCCTCCACATTCATTCGTAATACCTTTCTCGTCACATGACTCAGTCCATTCATCTTTTCCTCGGTTTTCCTCTCCCGTTAATTCTCTCCACATTCATTCGTAATACCTTTCTCGTCACATGACTTTCATCCCTCCGCAATCCGCACCACATGCCCATACCACGCTAGGCGATTCGCTCTTACTTTTTCTACTATGGGTGCAACTTTCAAGCTTCCTCTTATATACTCATTCCTTATATCCTATCCATTCTTGTCACACCACACAACCATCTTAACATTCTCATTTCCACTACATGCAATCTCTTCTCATCCGTCACCTTTAGAGCCCAACACTCCATCCATACATGACGACAGGTCTTATGATGGTTTTATAAATCTTACCCCTCGTTTTCGAAAAATCAGTAGCTCACCAGCAAAAAGCAGTAGATCAGTAGATATTTTTAAAATCAGATAGATTTACTGCTTAATCAGTAGATCTGGCAACACTGGTTTCAAAGCACGAGGGTTAAACAAAATTTGCCCCCGAGTGAAACACAAATTTTTTTACCACACCAACCCGAAGCAAATATTAAATGTAAAATATCAAACAAAATCAAACCTAATCAAATCCAAATGAATGTCATTAAATATTTATCATCCAAAATCATCATTTAAAAGTCAATTCTACCAGCAAACATAAGAAAACAACTCAAAATTTGCATTTGATTACTTTGCCTCACATGTGAATAAAATGCAACTTTGCTATCAGTTTTTGAAGTGCAAAGTCAGCCTTTCCGAGCTGGTGTGGTGAAAATAATAATAAAATGACTGTAGATGGCCGTCTGTTGAGAATGTTATATATAGAATTACTTAAGTCATTCATTCTTACATATGGCCATATTTTGTGTATGGCCAAATTAATTCATATTAATGTCATTACGGAAACCATCAATAAGGAAAATATCGTATGATTCCATAAATATATTTTCCGTCATAAGTCTCCGAAACGCAAAATAAATAAATACACAGGTCGACATATTTAATTCCCACGGTAAGTTCAATAAGGCATGTGTTGTGGGTAGGGATTGCAATCCGGATCCCAAATGTATAAAATTATCCGGATCTGGATCCGGATCCGCGGATATTCCCATACATTTCGGATCCGTCGTGCAAACTTTAGTTGTGGGTGACTAGATGACGATATATAATACTAGCTTTTGCCCGCCACTTCGTCTACGTAGAATAATGATGATTACCTATTGATAAAAACTATCCTAACGTCCTACCCCGGGCTTCAGACAATCTTCATACCAAATTAAAAATTGGTTCAGCGGTTTAAGCGTAAAGTGGTAATTTCACATTTGACTAAGCCCCACAGTACTTAAGCCTTCTTGAGCTAAAATACATACATAGAAAACATGCATAACTCAGGAACACATATTTGTGATACACACACAAATAAATGCCCTTACCAGGATTCGAACCCGGGACCTCCTGCTTCGTAGGCAGGGTCACTACCGACTAGGCTATACCGGCCGTCAAGATAATAGGGTAACCTAATTATTCTGATAACTACGGATAGTTTTAAATCAGAAGAAAACATAGCCTTCCCTCCTACGGTCGGGTAAAAGCATATATCTTTTGCTTGAGTGACTCCTCATAGTTGATACAGCGCCGCACATTTGAACGTCGTCCAAATTGGCACCGGTTGGATTTATTTCTTAACTTGGCGTATTTGTGGTGTTCCTAGTGCTATGTCATATTTAAGCCCCATTTAGACGGTTCAAGAACTTGCATGCAATATTCGATACATTGGTAACTATAGAGTAAAATTAGCGCTGGTGGTAGCGGTAAGAGCGTGCGACTTGCAATCCGGAGGTCACGGGTTCAAACCCCGGCTCGTACCAATGAGTTTTTCGGAGCTTATGTACGAAATATCATTTGATATTTACCAGTCGCTTTTCGTGAGGAAACCTGACTATTCTTGGGATAAGTTGCCAAGCGGACCCCAGGCTCCTATGAGCCATGGCAAAATGCCGCAATTAAACGAAAATAGCATGTAAGTAAAGCCTGTCCGATTTCTATGATCAAGTTCGCTATAAATTTTAGGTAGGTATCTATGACATACTTGATCTTAGAAAAACGGACAGTTTATACTTGAACCGTGTAAATGGGGCTTAAGATAATAATAATATATGTGATATATATATGGGGCATTATCTATGAAAAGGGACCTTATTGTCGATGGCGCTTACGCCGCACAGCGTCGCGCGGTATTGTATTTATATCGGAGCATCGTTAATAATGGCGTAAGCGCCATCGACAATAAGGTCCCTTTTCATAGATAACGTCACATATGTCATTCCTTGCTATGATAGGAACCTCTAGCGCTGTTTATGTGTTAATGTTTGCTTCATCAATAACGTTGTTTTAATCAAAAGAGAGGAGCGACCTGAATGCCCAAATACCCCTTCTTTTCTGAGATAGGTTTAGACATTAAAAAGAGTTATTCTAAAAAGTATTTACTAAAATTGTTTGTGTAAATTTTTAGTTTTAATTTTACATTGTTATTTTAATAGCATTAAAAAAAAACCGCTGATTCAGACAGTCAATTAAGATTTGTACACATGTGGCCAAAAAACAGATGGCCAAATAATATCTTGTCAGGTTACAGACCTTTAGTAGAAAGTAGTATAGGTAGTTTGTAACTTTATCTTTACCATTAGCTTAGTGGCTAACTTGGTCTTCAAAAGTTAAAGTTACAAAACTGCAACTACCAGCAGTTAGATTGCAAACGTACGTTTAAACACATACAATTTTGCTCTTAGTTTAAATACCACGTGAGGAGTTGTTACACTTGTTACTTGTTCCAGATCTGGGCCTTCATAAGACAAATATAGGTTTAATTTAGCAGCTCTGCAGATATGAGGAAACTACTGCAAAAGGTACATATTAGGACTGAAAAGAAGTTAGGATCGGGCGTGTGTAAATATGTTTGGTGTTTTTCCGCGAGATGTGAGTAGTAAAGGTCAGAAATGTTGACTTTTGATATGGAAGCAAGACCAAAATGGGGAAACAAATAGGGAGACATCGGGGAAAATATATACCTACTCGTATTAATTAATTACGTTTGCGTAAATAAATATTATTGACTTTGTGGCATAATGTATTACCAGGTACTACTAATTGTATGCATTTATTAGGTATTATTTACACATACAAACTAATCTTAAATAAAGTAATAATATGCTAATACTAATTTCTGTTACGGACCATAAAATTTGGAAAATAAAATTATGGTTTTAGGATTGAAGCGCCCAACTTACACATGACATCCAACACCACCGAGTCTTCCAGGGTTGGAGAGTCGGCAGACCAACTATCTTCCGCTGTCTTCACTTCTTATTAAAAGCATGCTCCATAAACTTACACATGACATCCAACACCACCGAGTCTTCCAGCGTGTACGCCGGGAACCAAGGGTTGGATACTCGGCAGACCAGCTGTCTTCCGCTGTCTTCCCTTCTTATCCTCCAGGTTAGGACACTTCTTGTCACCTCGCCGTCAACATCCACCTGATGGAAAATGTTTATGATAATATGATTATCTTTTGCTCGCGATTTCGTGATGCTGATGATCATGATTGATAAAACTATTAATGTGTTCTTTGCCGGGCCTCAAACTTTATATATACCAAATTTCCTCAAAATTGGTTCCGTAGCGTGATGAGGTAACAGACTGACAGATAGTGAGAGTTACTCTCGCTTTTATAATATTGTAGGTATATAGTAAGGATGAAGATAAAGTTGGTAATGTAAGGGTTAGAAACCTTCTTTGTCAAAAAGAGGCTGGCGTTATTAAGTCGGGGTTTACGCAAAATTGTAGTTTTTAAAAACGTATTCGTCTAAATGTAGATATATTTATTCACCTTTTCATCCATGCACCCGGACACTTAAACATACAAATATTGAAACAAACTTTCGTGTTTTCCTACCTCTGTTAACGTGGAGTCAATCTTCTGTGAATTGATGAACCAGTCAATATTGGGAGCTGGCTTCGACCCTCGCGTGGTACAAACGAACGCTCGATCATGTCCAGCTCTGCTGATGCCATTGCCTGTCACCCTGACGAACTGTGGCTTTACTGCAATAAAAACAATAATACAGATGATAATGGAATGGAAAGTGATAATATTGATTCAGCTAGTTAGCTTGTTAAAATTTATAACGATGATGAGGAAGTAAAGCAAGCAGGCGAAAATTAATTTAAATCTGCATGCTTACCATACATGGAAGAAATTATATAGTAAAGTGGACGTGATTGTGAATACCGCGCCCATCACAGAAATGCATGCTAATGCAGCCAATAGCAAAAACAGATTTCGATATAGATATGCAGAAAAAGTGGAATATACAAAAATGCTTCCCAGTTTTGATATTAATATATACGTTTTTAGACATTAACAATTTAAACAAGAAAATTATATATACAAGAAGATTAATATGTTTAATGTGTTTTGTGAATGATAAAGATGACAATGATTCTGACGATGCGATGCGTTTATAATAAGTCAGCCATTTGTACTCAGTTTGTACTACCAATTAATCAATTGTTTAGAAATTACTCAAATAAACGTAACACTTTGAAATCAGCAAAAGAAGCACGATTTGTCCGACCATAATAAAATATTTGTCCGACAATAACAGTTACAACAAAAGTAACGAAACAATGATTTCTGATCGACGACAAACTTACAAAATAACGTACTTAATGGATAAGTAATATTTTATAAGTTCAGCGATGAAGATATTAATAACAGGAATATGAATACGAAACAAGTTGAAGAAATATAAAGTGAGCCAATCTTGTTCAAACTTGTTCGAGAGATCATCTCACTTTGTATTTCCTCGACCATACTTATAGAGATACTTACAAAATAACTTAAGCGTAACATCTCTATACACCGCTTTCAACAGCGGAGGCTCCACCCGACACTGGAACCTCGTGCCAGCCATCTCCCTCGTCAGCTCTGGCAGGAGCAGCTGGCAGACTGAGCCTTCCTTCGTGTAGGCCAGGCGCTCTTCTCCTCTGTACCAGGAGACGTCTGGTGGCGGTTTACCTGAGGATAGATACATGCTTTTAGTGAAATGAAACTGAGTAAGTACAAGATGATTTCCTAGTCTCACCATGACCGGTATTCTGATTTAATAATGTTAATATAATATTTAAAACTTTTGCGTTTTGAACACATATTAACTCACATTTATAGACGGGTCTAACGCGAAATGTATTCACATACCTTTATTTACCGACGTTTCGACACAGGTTTCACTGGTCATGGTCGCGGCTAACTGATGTCCCAGCAAAATGTCAAAACAGAGATTTGTGTTAGACCCGTCTATAAATGTGAGTTAATACGTGTTCATAATGTTAAGCTTAAATAATTATTAACTTTCAAATTAATTATAACAAATTATATTATATAAGTTTAGAGGCACTCAAAAAAAAGCTTTAATTACTGAAAAGTAATTTCAAAATTAGTAATTAACCTTTTTTTGCGTTCCTGTAAATTTGTCCATGAGTGTATTTGCTTTTTTTTTTAATTTAGATCCCTTGGAATTTCTGAGATCAACCAATAGATCATCTGATCTTTTCTGTCCAAATACTTTGATAGTCACCCTCATAATACATGTCTTGTTTATTCAAATTAAATCATTTCACTTACCACCAGAAGCTTGGCAAGACAGGAGTAGATCCTGTCCTTCCCTGAACGTTCCTGCCACTGTGCCAAGAATCTCACGACCCTCGGAGTCGTATATTCTTGGAGATTCAGGAGGAACTGCAAAAAATTACTAATGATCTAATTCTGCATTTCGTTTTATATAAATTGTCAGAGCGAAAGGAGTAGGACAACTTTTGAACCACTTATAGTGCACTTGAGCTACGACGAGGAATTTAATGAGAATTTAAATGCTCCCGAAATTACCAAAATGAAATGAACAAGGAACCCTTGCTATCACTGATTTCACTGAGTCCCCGAGTCAAAAACACACGTGTATTACCAGAAACTGCTGTCTTTAATAACGACATGTTTTTGCGACAATGTTTAGTATAAGTAAATAGTTTATTTGTCGCTCAAAGTCAACGGCCTCGGTGAGCCACGTTTTCCACCACTACATGACCTAATAACGAGTCAGATTAGTTAAATCTTTCTCACACGTCTAATTCAAAAATTATTAATGCGATTAAACTTACCGATAACAGTCAAGTTGACCCTATAATTCCTAGTCGGAGAGTCCACATAGTCTATCCGACATCTATAGACGCCTTCATCCCTGTGAGCCACCTTTTCCACAGCCAGATGAGCTGATGACGTGTCAGACTCGTTGCTAGATTAGCTATTCACACATTCAGATAAACACTTTTTTGTACTATGCTGCTGGCAAAACAGTATACGGCCCGTCTGACGGCAGACCATTACCGTGGCCAATGGACGCCTCAGAGTCCTTTGTTCCTCACAAATCAAGTCCCTCAAAAAAATCATAAAATACAAAAGAAAACTTACCAATAACAGTCAAATTGACCCTATAATTCCTAGTCGGCGAGTCCACATAGTCTATCCGACATCTATAGACGCCTTCATCCCTGTGAGCCACCTTTTCCACTGCCAGATGAGCTGATGACGTGTCAGACTCGTTGAGAACGAAGTGGGTCCGTGCTCCGAACTCGCCAGCGACCGCCCAGTGGACTGGTGGGCCGTTCCTGAAGTCCACTCTGGAACAAGTTAAAACCAAAGTTATTGAAAAACTTTTCGAGTTTGCTTAACCAAAATTATGCTAGAGTATACAGGGTAACGGTATACAACTGAAAATAAATGAAACACTCAACCATGAGCGATATTATAGGTGTTAGAAGTGCATTGCCAGCCTTTAAGATGAGATTACGCTGTTTTCTTGAAGGTCGTATCGGTCCTAAAAAAACAGGCGACAGTTCCTTCCATATTTTAGCTGTGTAATTAATAAATTGTTTAATTTATTCGAAAAATCTGCCAACGACAATACCACGTAGATTTTTGCTACTATAATTCAATCATCATTTTCAAAAGTACCGTCACTTGAATGTTATATTTAAAAAGTTTAGCCGTGTTAAACGTGCATTAAGTCAAGCATAAGCATAATTAACCATCACCCCGCCTTAAGACCTCCTTAATAACTGAATACAGATCAAAGAGCATACAAAAACAGGTCCCCGTATCTCATCTGTTCCTAATATCTTTGCTTTCAAGCAAATAGCTCGGCTTATTGATTCGGTTCGGCAAAACAGCTTCCTAAGGCTGGTGGGGAGGGGAATGCATCTATGGATATCGATAGTTAATTTTTTATAATTTTTTAATAATTTTTCAAATAAGAAACTTATTTTTGTAAAGGCTCTCTTTATAATTCAAACACTGATGAGAAAGTTGCATTTTATCCACAAGAGTGATAAAGTAATCTAATGCAAATTTGGAGGTCCTAGGTGTTTATATCCCCACACTTTTATTATTCGTGCTTGTGTGTCAAATCGTCATATTATGTGAAAATGTGTTTGTCCACTGTCTTGATGTTTTATAATTAGGAAATAAAAAATAAGAGAAGACCCGAATAACTATTATTTAATAATATGTACGCGCATTAAGATAATAAGGGAACTGGTATTAATAAAAGTGGTTGAAATGCTCATCTTCCGTGAATGTCAAAATCGATGTTGCTGCCCGGATTTTGACATTTGTGGGATTATTTAGCAGGTAATGATCCTCTGCAATTAATACTGCTGCAGGTGTGGTCTCGATTGCTTGTGTAGTCTGAATCCGAATACTTTTAGGGTACTGCTCGATTATCGATATCGACTCTGCCCCGCACTGGTCTAAACAAATATTTTTCTTTTGATTCACTGGCCCGCTGGAGGCCATCCAAGACGGAAGGATTCTTTCACTGTATTGCTTCCTTCCTTTAGGATGTACGGCTTGTTTTAAAATGTGTGACTTACGGAGTCGCTATGTGGTTATATAGATCTGCACAGGAAATGTTTTTGAACAGTATGACAAGCATGGGTTTCAATTTGGGGCAGAGGTGTAGGGTTGGAGCCGGTGTAACTTTATTTGACGTTCATAAGCGCATTGTAATTGTGCCTACTTGAATAAACTATATTTTATCTTTATCTTATCTTAATTCTATTTTCATTTAATTTAAACTAACACGAATTTCACCCATAACTTTAAAACTAACACGGGACTTAAGGCCGAGCCACACCGGCTGCGTGTGCAGCACACTGCGTGGCGTGCGCTGCGTGACGTGCGCAGCACCCCTGTCACACCGGGTGACGCGCACGTCACGCAGCGCACGCCACGCAGTGTGCTGCACACGCCACGCAGGTGCACGCTGCAGCTCAGTCATGCGTGCAGTAAAATAAAATACTCCTGCGACAGTACCTACATCATTATAATTAGTTTTTCTTTTATCACTGAATCCATATTAAAAACCAGCACGCGCACCGACCGAGTTGTAAATAAATACAAGCGAGCTGCGCGTGTACACGCACAGCACCTATGCAGCACCGAGCTGTGCGTGTCCGAACCTGCTCGGTTCGCCCTCTCATAGGGATCGCAGTTAAGTCCTTGCTACACGGTCGCCGACAAGCCTTCTAACCGTCTGTCCTTGGTCTGACCTTGGTCAGTTTTGGTCAAATTTTGTTGGAAACGACTGTCTACACGGTCCGTCCAGACCAAGGCCACGCGGTCTGAGGGGCTTGTCGGCGACCGTGTAGCAAGGGCTTTAAACACAACGTCATCACTGCACGCAACGAAGCGACGTTGCCGCTCCGCTGCGTGGACGCGTGCACGCAGTACGCAGCCGGTTTGTCTCGTCGGAGCTGCGTTGCGTGCAAGTCACGCGTACGCGCACGTCACGCACACGTCACGCAAGCGGTGTGTCCTCTCTTATGTGTTTTCGTATTCTACAACGCAGCGGGACGCGTACGTGTACGTGCACGTCACGCACACGCATCCGGTGTGGCTTGGCCTTAAATCGCGCAACCCGCGCGGCAAGAAGATGTTGATAAAATTCCTCGCCAGTCTGCCTGTGATCAACGAACGTAACGTCACGTTCGAAACCATAAATAAGTAGTTAGTTTTAAAATTGTTTAAATTTTATGCAGTTAATATTTTAATTTTAAAGCTTGGCATTTAATATTGATAGCTTAATATTCCGATAATCATATTTATCAACTATTAGCGTTGTGGGACCCGCGGTAACGCGTGAGACTTGGGTGTTGGTATTTGGGTGGGTGGTTCGAACCTTGGCTCGTAGAATACAATTCATTTTCTTAGAACTTATGTACAAAATATTATGAGAAGAATAATGTTGTAATTGGTCAATGTGGCTAATTCCGTCATAGGGGATATTCCGTCTACCAGACTATATTTCTTTGATTTTCAATCGTAGGAAAAAAACCCATCTGCTTCTGATTGCTGGAACTAAAAGCAATCGATGAATTTATCAATTTTGTTCGTTGTTCGAGAATAACGCTATTTAACGCTAATGACGGAATTAGCCACATTGACCTTAATATATCATAGGTTATTGGAAAATATAAAGCGGATAATGCCTTACTGATGCATATAATATCGACTGGGATAACAGCATAACCGAGCCGCTTTTGGCACGTAGCTGTCGGCCGCGCCGCATACGAATCGCGCTGCGTTTTAACGAACGCCTGCCTTGCTGTAACGCCAATTATGACTACGATTTCGGTGATGAATATCGGGGGGCCTAGCTAAGATGACAATCGTATAGTCCGCTGCAGGGAAAAGGTACTATAGCATTTTTATGCAGTGGAGGTACCTTTTCTCTGCAGCGGATGACTGTACAAACGCCGAACGAAAAATGCTCAGTCGAATTTTGCACATGATTGATTGATTGATTGATTGATCATTTATTTGTCAATAGTCGGTTTACAAAGAGGTCTTAAAACTATAACTAAGTAATATGTAAGTTCCTACATATGGTCTCCACATTGTGCCTAATAACTGGCATACAAAGGAGGGTGGGCAAATTGGCCTAATGACCAATAAGGACAAGCTATATGTCACTGGATAGCTTATTCTAAGTTCTAATACTTCTACTATGGCAGATAGTCCCAAATCTTTGTGTGAAAAAAGTTATCACCGCAAAAAGTAGTGTGAGTTTAAACGTGACTGTATAGTTTTTTCGATACTAAGTTCCTGTTCCTGTTAAACTAGCCTAATTTCACGCGTGCCTATTATGAACAAAATATAATAATTTTAATGACTAAGTGCCGGTTGCACCATCCTCGCTTGACAAACTGATCGTGATCAACGTCACCCGGCGCGTTTCCAACTTTCCATACAACAAAATTTAGCGATCTCTTTAACGATGACAAACAGTTTGGTGCTTGCAACCGACCCTAATTTTTCGTTATCAAATAATTATATACTTAATTAAGTTTAGCTTAATGTTAAACAAATCAAAGCTGTTTCCACTTATTATCAGAAAGCATTGAATGTATTTTAATTACAACATTTTACAACCACAAAACATCACGAATAAACACATTATACATTCAAAACATTAAAATACAAACGCATAAAATGTTAAACTGCATATTTAATTGGCTGAAAACATCGAGAATACGCTGGCAATGCGCCAATATTTTAAAGAAGGATTTAGATATGCATAAATGTATTTCAAATTACAGGGCAATTCGAACGTATAATGATATCAGAATGACATCTAACTGGCCGCGTGCAATCGTTAACGCTCCGTAGCGAACGAAACGCAACTGTCTCTGTCGCACTAGTGCGGAAGAGCGATAGAGACAGACTACCTACGATACGGTACGGAGCGCGGTGTCATTCATGCTACCGTGCATTTTGGTCGTACATGTCCGTACGTGTATTGGCGCGGGAAAGACACAGGAAAACTAAATAACATGATTCAAATATCATTCTGACGTCAGTGCATTCGAGTTGACCTCTTAGCCAAGTCTTCAGGCCTGCGTTCAGGGTGAAAAGCATAAGTCTAATTGATCAATCGTTTTCCTTGGCAAAGTTAAATCTTACAATGCTATAACCGCGAAAATCGAAGTTCGCGAATTGCGGGCATTTTTCTCTGTCACTCCAATTACGCCTTCATTGGAGTAAAAGAGAAAGATCCCCGCGATTTGCGATTTTCGGTTTGCACGGTAGCCCCTCTGGCCACTTTGAACGTGCACTGATATCAAACCGATATTATAATGGAATCATATCAGTTAGTTGTCTGTCATTCACGCGTTCATTTCGCTTAGACTGGCCCGCACAAGTTTGTACACATGTTTCAAATATCATTTTGATGTCAGTGTGGGTTCGAATAGGCCTGTAAGTTTCAAGTTAAAACTAGAATATTCAGTTATTCTAAGTTAATGCACAAAATGTCTAGACTGGATGAAATTGTTTACGCAGATTTTTTGGCAACACCAAGTATTTGGATGTCTCTAAGCTTAAGTACATTCAACATTTCAGATTACTTTCTTAAGGTAATTTCTCTGTATATATAAATAGTTGTAAACACAAGCTTAACGTTCTTAGCATAAAGTTCAGTTTTAGGTGTTTAAAAGAATCAGATACGAGGTTGATGACGTTATTATTTTGAATATCGTTGAAGAAAGCGTTTGTATGGTAATTTCACTTGAAGCAGTGCAATAGTCTGGGTTTTATCTAGTCTTTGTTTAAATTCATTTAATGAATTCGGAAAAAATAGGATTATAGCTGGTCAACCAAATCTTGTCAGTAAAAAAAGGCGCGAAATTCAAATTTTCTATGGGACGATATCCCTTCGCGCCTACATTTTTCAAATTTGCCGCCTTTTTCTACTGTCAAGATCTGGTTGACCAAGTATATATACTTACCACACGATGATGATTGATAAATACTATTGTATATCCTCTATATACCGGTCCTTAAACTATCTCTAGGTACCTGCTAAGTTTTCTCTAAATCGGTTCAGCGGTTTAAGTGTGAAGAGGTAATAGACAGACGGACAGACAGAGGTACTTTGTTGTACCTGTACCTGTGTTTGTGGTACCTGTGTTGTGTACAATAAAGTGATTACTAAAGTGTCATTCAATAGAACTTGCTAACTATGTAAACAAACCGCCATACTAAAATTGACACTGAATGTCAATTTACTAGTAACTTTTGTTTACATAGTTAGCAAGTTCTATTGAATGATACTTTACTACTACTACTACTTTCGCACTTATAAGTGTTGAGGTAGAGAGCTGTTGTTGAAACGTATTTGCTATTTCCTCTTAGACAAACAGCGAAAAATGCAAAATATGCACTTCCATAATATGCACAATACGGTGCATGGTGTTTTCATCTCCCGATCCCGACTCAGGATATTAAACAACATCCACTTAGCGGATTAACAAACACTGCTCAATCTTCGTTGGTAAATATAATGTATACATGTTGGCTGTTAAAAGGGAAGAATACTACCTAGGTACAGTCAGCAGCAATAGTTGCTAAGCGGGCGAGGTGTTCAAAATAATCGTGATGCGACTCCTTGTTTTTTAGTACCTACGTTATTTATACAATAAAACAATAGGTTTATAAAGGTTATTTTTTTACTATTTGCATTTAAAAAAATTAAAATGTCCTAAACATAAAATATATTATTCTGAAGCGACCAACATGAAAATCAAAGTGATTTGTTAAGGTTTAGTTAGTGAAAACTATTCTCCCGAAATGGAAATTTCATAAAAAAAAACAACGGGTTGCACTCAGGGAGTGCCGGCAGAAGTGAAAACTCAATCACTAGGTGCTGCAAAATGTCTGCAGCACTATGTATAATTGAGGTTAACGCCATCTAGCATTATTTCGTCGCATTACTTGAAACCCCTAAGCACATCACTGTTAGTACTCGAGTTATATTAATACCAGTTAGATCGAAACTCACTAGATGGCATTTAAATCAATAAAGAAAAACTCAATGACACTGAAGTAACAGTTTTTCGATCCGGTCACGTGACCGTCTTACGTCTTATGGTCACGTGACACCTGTTACGAGTTTAACATTTTTTCCCCATCACAAAAAGTGCACAGCGCCGCTAAAGAAGTTTTCACTTCAAAAATACCAATTGTCATTCATTAGCTATTCTTCCCTCTTAACATAACGCATAGAGTCTGTGCGGAAAGAGAAGAGTCGTGGAATGTATGGGGCCCAATACATTACACGACTCTTCTCTTTCCGAACAGACCCTAAGAGCGTTTCCACATTGTCCGAACCCGTATAAAATAAATAAATATTATAATGGGACATTCTTACACAAATTGACTAACAGGCCAACTCGAACGAGCAACTGATATCAAACTGATATTTGAATCATATTGGAATCATACACACCACACACACACACACAGCTATTGACACGGACAGACTAACAGGCGTATACTGATTTTAAACTTATGAATTAGATCTGGATTAGATATGGATCGGATCTGTCACGTGTCAAAAGTGACGTTTTTGGTTGAAGAAATGTCTTTGGCGTCAAACGTATACGATCCCTTTTTTAGCGTCGGAGGTTAAATAATTAAGTGTCGGACGCCTCGGCCCGGACCCGGACCGGTTTAGCGTGAGTCATTTATAGAGGTTATTATAAGACCAAAGTTTTGTAAATAGCTCATTTTTATTACAGAATTTTCTTTATCAGACAAAGTATTTCCAACTACTAGTAAGTATTTACAACTAAGATATTTCCAACAATGTTATATGCAACTCTTTCGACAATTCACTCCAATAAAATTACACGGTACATAACCTTTGCACTTTGAATTAATTTATCCGAATGCCTTCGCTACACTAACTTCATAAAAAGAGCGAAAATAAACAAAAACAAACCTTAATATCTCCAAAATACGGTTCTTAATTAAAGAACAAGATTTCTCAATGCACTCCTTACAGTTTCCATAAAGAAGTAGATAAATTGCGGGACAGTCCTGCAAATGCTGGGGTGACCATAAATTCCCGAATACTTTATCTTTATTTTGCATAAATAGCGAAATATGACTTGCATGAGGCATAAAATTGCGATGGAAATTTTAGGATACAACATTTTTTAAGAATTCTTTAGAAAAATATTCAATAAGTCTGGCATATTTTGGAGATTAATTTGATATAGCGTTAAATACGGAGTATTAAAGTATGTTTTAAAGATCGTTAAAAAATGAGAATTGGATATATTTAAATATTAATTCAACAAGCTAAGCAACAACAAGGCACGCCTATACAAGCCACAATTTTAATGGGTCATTCTCTCATTTCGTGCAAATCGGTGAGATTCTCTCGATTTGTAATTTTTGTTTTAAATGGTAAACTTTTGAGTTTCGTCAATTTGTGGATTCATTTATTAACATTTTTCTGCTAAAGGCACCTTTGTAACGTTATTACTTTTCATTTAATAAGGCTACTGGTAATGAACTACGCGCTGGTAATGAATTCGGCCGAGATGGTAATTTTATCAGTGGACGGTAATGAAACAAACTTATGAAATCGAACATATTCTATGTATATAAATATGTATTTATCTATATACGTATGTATATCGTCGCCTAGCACCCATAGTACAAGCTTTGCTTAGTTTGGGGCTAGGTTGATCTGTGTAAGATGTCCCCCAATATTTATTTATTTATTTATTTATTATTTATATAAAAAACTGTATTTCAAGAAAATTAACACCAATTAAAATCAACAATATTAAAAACATGTGTCTTAAGCACTGCGGAGATGATCAAACCGACTTGACATACACTTGGAGTTGACAATCTCAACTTATAATGTTCAAGCTAGATGGTACATTCACCATTTACTTATCATCATTATAAGTCGAGATTGTTAACCCCAAGTGTTTGTTAAGTCGGTTTGATCATCTGCGCACCATATCACATAAAACATAGTTTTCAAATTTTCAAAAATTAGCATAGACAAAATATATTTAAATCATTCGCGTTTTGTACCTATGTAATTTTTTTTTATCGTTTTAACCCTATAGTGTGGGGTGTCGTCGGATAGGTCTTTAAAAATAAATAGGAGTTTGCAAACAACATTTTTTGATAAAGTCAATCAATTCGGAAATAATAATTTAGAAAGAATAAAAAACGGTTATTCCTTCTAACTTTTGAAAAATCGATCCAAAAAATATGGAAAAAAATCATAAAAATAGTGCTTAATAAACTCATTCAAACAAAATTAAAGCGAACTTGATAAGTTAAGCCGTTTATGAGTTATCGCTAAAAGTCTTCCCTTCTTATTTTATTTAAAAGCCTGGCAAACCTTATTTGTGACCGGATTTTCGCAAGCAACCCTATAACCACATAATAGTGACCGGAAAAAGATAGGCAACCTAGTTGATTTATATTGTACAAGTTGTATACTTTCCATTGGAACTTATTTCGTTTGTCAGACAGATCGGTGAAATTTGAAGAAAAAAATTTTTTTTTTCAAAAAATAATTAAACATAGTTTTGACCATATTTCTTTAAGCAACCCTATTTATTTATGTTCAGGAATATATTTTCTTTCATAATATGTAAGTTTCATCCGTCAGACATATCGGTGAAGGTCGACCATCTTAGACTACAAAGGCTCCCCGGTTGGGCTCCCCTATTATCATATACAGTTTTAAATGTTTATAACAACGTAATATTTATAATAACTAAGCCTCTTTCCATTAAATGCACTGCCTCGAATATATTATCATTACCTTCTTAAGTCATTCATTACCTTTCCCAGTAAAATTAGAAGGAAAAGAAGTGAATGAAACCGATATGAATGAAGTTTTGGAAGTTTTTGTCGCCTACATCAGTTGGCATCAGACCTTAATTTTGCAGAATAAACCATCTGAAAGGGGACACTAAAACACTTCATTACGTATAATTATAATAATGTACACTTGCTACTTACTGTATAAATCACGCGATGGCGATGAAGACTAACGAGAACCACACTCCTTCCCGACCCGAGAGATCGTATATATTTTCGCTAACAGCGGCACACGGGCGTCCGCTACGAGATCACGCGGCCAACTGACTGACGAACAATGTGTTGCATCGGCGGTAGGCGCTATATACCCTCGCTATATAGCAAAATATAGCTAATCTATTTCTCGCGTCGGTAATGAAGAAATTACTTGAACCATACACTTATAAGGCTGTATAGTTTTTATTATTTATTTCTAGCTTCTAATATTATACGATTTAAAACATAACTAAATAAGTCATTTATTGAACAAACAACGAATTTTCTATTTGTAGTATCTTAAGGTTAAAATGTAGGTCAAAGTTATATCTTCACGCGTTACATGTAGAGATGAATGAAAAAATTGGGTGTTAATTATACATATAAAGAAAATACATATCTTTTTAGAATTGTTCATTGGAGAGACATATACTTTAGGCCCTATGTTACAACCTTGCATTAACAGATATTTGAAAACGCCACCACATTTTTGGTAAATTTCCGAAAACACCGATTTGCACGAAATGCGAGAACGACCCATATACTTGTTAATTTCGGTTTAATATCATTTTTGCTTTTTAACAAGCTTTTTAACAAGCTTTTTTTTATTATTAGGTCGACCTGTATGTAACTATGTAATGGATTCTTGAAAGTTAAATTTGATCCACTTCCCGGTTTCCGATTGAGCTGAAATTTTGCATACACATGTAAGTCAGGTGACAATGCAATATTATAGAGACAGGAGGTGGCCATAGGAACTCTGTGATGAAACAACGCAACCTAATTTTGTTAGGGGTTTTTAGAATTGTCTCGATGAGTATTAGTTGTCTGTCGTAAGAAAAGTACAGTCAGCGATAAAAGCTTGTACCAAAAATGAAATTTTTGACAAAAACTTATTACGATTCGGATATTTGGGAATTTCTACAAGATGACTTTGGGCGTCTATAGGGTGGCCAAAAAATACGTTGACAAATATTTTTACTGCGCATATGATGTATAAACGTTTGCGTTTTTGTATCAAAGTCAAAGGAAAATATTTCGAAGACAATACGTTTAGTTTCAGTTAAATTATTGCGCTCCGGTTCTTTGAATACATTGTCAAGTAGCAGGTTACTTAAGACCAGTTTACAACATAATAGAATTAGGTCATGTCGACTTCAATGAAAGCTTGTTAAGCATGCATCCACTTCATTAGAATAGTAAAATGCAGTTCTAAAGTCCTAATTCTGACATCATAAATTATATTTCCATCTTTTGGTGTATATTGTAAAATTACCCATTGGTTCAACTGTTTTTATATAAGTAATGAAAACTTTCACAATCTCCCCCTATAAAAAAGTGGTACCTATTTGTTTACGAAAAGTTTTGATTAATTACCTAAATAAATAAATATTATAGGACATTCTTACACAGATTGACTAAGTCCCACAATAAGCTCAAGAAAGCTTGTGTTGTGGATACTCAGACAACGATATATATAATATACAAATACATGAATACAATAGAAAACACCCAAGACTCAGGAACAAATAGGTATCTGTACTCGTCACACATAAATAAATGCCCTTACCGGTATTCGAACCCAGGACTATCGGCTTCACAGGCAGAGTCACTGCCCACTAGGCCAGACCGGTCGTCAAATTCGTCGTTTGATTGCCTAAAATAACATGTTATACGTCAAATATCTTGCGTGGCATTACAATATTTAACGTTGTCAAGTTGCGTGCAGTAAAGTTGAGTCGCTCGCTCGCGTCACAATACAAGTGGGGCAATTTTTCAGCTTTCTATTCTATAGTTATTCTTGTTCATTACTGTATCTACTCACTCAGTTATGAGAGTGCATGTCCTAACTTCGTAACTGCTACTGCACTAACAATATACCTAAATTATATTGGAAATAGTTACACTTCGGTATCAGAGGAAAATGGTGTTGTTCAAAATAGTAGTCTGCCGTAAACTTGCCAGGCAGCTTATTAGTCTTATTACTTGAAACTTCACAATGAGTTAGAATAAGTATTTGCACGATATGGCATACTGAAACATGCTGAGTTGATCTGATTTTTTTTTTTTGCTTTATGCTTGTTATACACTACCTTACTTAAGTATTGTTTTAAAGCGTTTTGTACAGTCGACGACGTCAAAAATATGTGTTTACATTTTTTGCCTTAATCACAAATGAGTAGGCTACAAAAATATAAACATATCTTTGACGTCGACTGTATGTCTACTTAATCTACATTAATAAGTTATAATTTTAAAGCGAAAATTTTAAATTGTGTAAACATCTGATCTTGTCAATAAATACTAATAATTAATAATATTATGTCCTATGATTTCTACAAATGCGTGGACATCCTACTGTCCATAAAATATCGTCAAGTACTTTTAACTTAATCACCAAATAAAAATCATATTAAATCAAACAGCTATCTACAATTTCATTTTAATAACACGACCCTCTCTTCGCCTATCGAGTAAGTTAATGACCACTAAACCTACTAAATCTATCGCCCTAACGAAGGCATCAAATTCTTCTGGCAAGTGAAGCCTCTTGGCACCACGCCAGCGCCTGACTTAGCGGCAATCACCTAATCCTAAGGGAGCTACATTGACTATCAAGCTTGTAAAGTGTTTAACACGCTGTGTAGGAATATTAGCATGAAAGTGTTCTTCATTAAAAACTTAAATAAAATGCTCATCGGCCAAAGCTAGGCGTGGCCAGGCGTGTCTCACTCCGCGATTTCGTCGCTTTGCTACAGGTAGCTAAAAGTACATCCGTTCGGCCCCAATTTTGGGGAAAGCCATAAGCCGCGCGTGGCGCTGTCGCCACCTAGCGGCCATATCTGTGCTGATCGTAACACGCGTTTTTGTTAGAGAGTGAGTCTTCTGTACTTAGTAGGTACTATTATTTATTCTGTGGCGTGGCTTACTCCGCGATTTTGTCGCGTCGCTACAAGTACCTACAAGTACATGCGGTCCACACCAAATTTGGTGTCTAGCCATTACATCGTACAGCACTACAGTCCCCATGACAGTTCATTTTTATGTGGAGTAACTGTCACCTAAAATGTTTCCAAAAAAACATTTTTTGGAAGTTTATCACTATAATATATTTAGAAATGTTACATTTAAGTAATAAAAACATATTTAATTACTGTTTAATGTTTTTTTTTAATTAAGCCCAAACAAAAGAGACCTTGAGTAACTGTCGTAGGGACCATCATTTGACGAGAGAGGACAATCAACAGAAAATGTGAATAAATTAGGATATTAAAAATTAAAAAACACGACTGCAGTTTAAAATCGAACTGAAAAGCTAAAAATAATTTTTAGTTATGTTAGGTACTCAACTTAATGAATGTAAAATACAATATAAGTGTTCAGTCCGGGTCATAAACAGCAAACGGAAAAGTTTAGGCTCATTTAGGATCGTGACTGTACCTGCATATTTTATTTCTATTGCAGTCGGGGACCTTGATATATTGAAATTTTCCCATTCACAGGTCCCCGACTGCAATCGAAATAAAATATACAGGTACAGTCACGATCCTAAATGAGCCTAAACTTTTCCGTTTGCTGTTTATGACCAGGACTGAACACTTATATTGTATTTTACATTCATTAAGTTGAGTACCTAACATAACTAAAAATTATTTTTAGCTTTTCAGTTCGATTTTAAACTGCAGTCGTGTTTTTTAATTTTTAATTAATTTATTTTATTTTATACATTTTAGTGACCATACAAACCAACCACATTTTTTATGATTTAAGGAAATTTAGTTGCTTGAAAGAGCTTTCATCATGTTGATCTTTGATATGTTAGCATAAAACGTGCTTAAATACCTAAATAGGTCGGACTCAAAAACCAGACGTATTTAAAAGTGCTATGGCTTAATATCTCTGTAACTACATAATTATTTCCTATTAGTTGGCTTTCGGCCTTCGCAATTAAGATACTTGGGGAAGCTGCAGAATGCGTGCACCTTTCTTACGCTCCGGGCCTTCGGCCCTACGCGAAGCTCGGCCTTCGGCCTTCGCAATTAAGATACTTGGGGAAGCTGCAGAAAGCATGCACCTTTCTTACGATCCGGGCTTTCGGCGCTACGCGAAGCTCGGCCTTCGCGATTGAGAAACTTGGGGAAGTTACATAAAGGGTGCACCTTTCTTACGCTCCGGGTCTTCGGCCCTACGCGAAGCTCGGCCTTCGGCCGTCGCAATTAAGATACTTGGGAAAGCTGCAGAAAGCATGCACCTTTCTTACGCTCCGGGCCTTCGGCCCTACGCGAAGCACGGCCTTCGGCCTTCGCGATTGAGAAACTTGGGGAAGTTACATAAAGCGTGCACTTTTCTTACGCTCCGGGTCTTCGGCCCTACGCGAAGCTCGGCCTTCGGCCTTCGCAATTAAGATACTTGGGAAAGCTGCAAAAACCGTGCACCTTTCTTACTCTCCGGGCCTTTGACCCTACGCGAAGCTCGGCCTTCAGCCTTCGCAATTAAGGAACTTGGGGAAGCTGCAAAAACCATGCACCTTTCTTACGCTCCGGGCCCTCGGCCCTACGCGAAGCTCGGCCTTCTCGATTGGGACACTTGGGGAAGCTACAAAGAGCGTGCACCTTTCTTACGCTTCGGGCCTTCGGCCCTACGCGAAGCTCGGCCTTCGCCCTTCGCAATTAAGATACTTGGGGAAGCTGCAGAAAGCATGCACCTTTCTTACGCTCCGGGCCATCGGCCCTACGAGAAGCTCGGCCTTCGGCCTTCGCGATTGAGAAACTTGGGGAAGATACATAAAGCATGTACCTTTCTTACGCTCCGGGTCTTCGGCCCTACGCGAAACTCGGCCTTCGGCCTTCGCAATTAAGAAGCTACAGAGAGCGTGCACCTTTCTTACGCTCCGGGCCTTTGACCCTACGTGAAGCTCGGCCTTCGGCCTTCGCAATTGAGGAACTTGGGGAAGCTGCAAAAACCATGCACCTTTCTTACGCTCCGGGCCTTCGGCCCTACGCGAAGCTGGGCCTTCGGCCTTCGCGATTGGGAATCTTGGGGAAGCTACAGAGAGTGTGCACCTTGCTTACGCTCTGGGCCTTCGGCCCTACGCGAAGCTCGGCCTTCGGCCTTCGCAATTGAGTTATTGGGGAAGCTGCAAAAACCGTGCACCTTTCTTACGCTCCGGGCCTTCGGCCCTACGCGAAGCTCGGCCTTCGGCCTTCGCAATTAAGATACTTGGGGAAGATACAGGAAGCACGCACCTGCCTTACGCTTCGGACCGTCGGCCATATGCGGAGTTCGGCCTTCGGCCTTCGTAATTAAAATACTTTAAGTTGCAGGAAGAGCCCATCTATCTCAAGCTCCCAGTTTTTGCCCCCTACGCGGAGCTCGGCCTTCGTAATTAATATTCTTGGGAAATTTGGAAGCGCGCACCGAGCCTGTCTTATGCTCCGGGCCTTCAACCCTACGCGGAGCTCGGCTTTCGACCTTTGCAATTTGAATACTCGGGGAAGTTGCAGGAAGAGCCCATCTGCCGTACGCTCCGGGCCGTCATCCCTACGTAGAGCTCGGCCTTCGGTCTGACACTTTTACACCTTGTTCCGTCAAAGTGGGTGCAGAGTTATATCTGAAGACGGACTCTACAATCTCAGACTCTCTACAAAGAACTTTTACACTTTTCTATTCCTTTAGCGCAATTTAGAACATATTGGCTTGGTTTCAAAACAAGTAAAATATGATTAATATAATACCTACCTATGTATAATTTTTTTTATGATCAGCGGTCAAGCCACTTCCTTTGAATATCCCAACAATAGGATAATATTTGGTTTTATAAGATTAGCTTTTCTTAACATATTTTATGAATTCTTACTTTCTCGAAATTAGACTTAAACCCTCATATTGTATATATATTATTGATCGTCTTTCAAAGCGCTTCATTTTGATGCCCTACTCGATGGGTTTGCAAGATATTTTTTTATAAATGTTTCGCAATATGGCGTATTTAGTCCGCCATATTGTTTTTATAATGACGTCATATAGCCTATGTCACTCGGGATGACGTAAGGATTCTAATGATACATCATACATCTAAATCGGTTCAGGCATTTAGCTGCTAGGGTGGAACAAAGAAACTTACATACCCACAAACATGAACGCTGAAAACAATACACTCCTTTTTTTGGGCAGTCGTGTAAAAAAATAAAGTAACAGGAAGTACCAAATAAATAGATTAGTTTTTGTTGTTGTTAACAAAATATTTTTGAACGAAATCATTAGGTACTTACCTAATTCGTCGGTGCGAATAAAAAAATCGCTATGTGTTTTTTTACGATTTTTTGATTTTGGCATATTTTAATTCCTTTTTCAATTTCCCGTCGACCTATTCAATATTTTTTTTATATCTATATTAGTTTTGAAAATAACTAACAAAATTTGTACAAAAAAATAGCTATGTGATTTTTTTTGCACATAACGAAATTAAATGCCTTGTTTTCCGTCAAAGGGTGATGGCGATAATGTTGCACATGGCAATTTATTGACCCTAAAATCCGATGTGTATCATTTCTCGTGCTACGTTACCTTGGCAACAAATCGCTATGTGTAAACTTCACACATGACGATTTTAAGTGAACCAAATTTAAGTCGCTATGTAGCAAAATTCTGGTTAAAATAATTTATAATTATTGTAAAAATTTACGAAAACAACTGTTTATTTTCTGCATAAGTATCATGTAAAAACCATTGATCTACCAGAAAAAAAATACAGGTGCAACAAATATATTACAGACAGGAAAATAAACAGTTTTTTTTTGTCTCCTGTAAAGTAGCTAAAAAATACATGGCGATTTTTTTATTCGCACCGACGCTATGCAGAAACCATGTCAACTTTTTTTACGAATAAGTAAGCCTTTCTTTCATATTTATTTTATAATAACCAATAGCATTATTATATCCCCTGACCTATATAGGTACACTGTTAAAATAACATTTAGCATTGCTATCAGTAAAATATTTGATGTAAATATTACACGCAAACCACTGAATATATAAAAAAAGCGTGAATGTTCTCACTTTGATGCAGATACCGATTTCAAACAAAACATTCAGTTTTATCTCACAAATATGACGTAAATTGAAGCGTCAGCATTATAACCTAACCAAAATCAGTTGGACTATAGATTGGATTACATTTTATATTAATGACGGGCCTTTATTTGCTGGCCGGTTAATATCGAATGTTTTATTTTCTGTTGCTCACTGGCGTTTACAATTCGAGTAAAAAATGTATTATTGGCGCTTATTTCAGTACCTACATGTGTTCGATTTACTAATTGGATGAGAGTGATTTTCAGTGGAAAATACAATTAATAAAACGTTACAATATTTCATGTTACTTTGTATTGTTACAATCGTTTATCCTTACGGAAGCGAAAGAAAAAATACTTTGAAGTCTGAACAATTAAGAAAATATTGGACAAATTCACAAATCGACTGGAAATCTAATAAGGCTTGTGTTGTGGGTACAAATGTAATACTTACATATAAAAAATCTATAACCCATGAACAAATATTCGTGATAAACACACAAGTTAAAGTCCTTACCGGATTAGAAATTACTATGTTCTGAACCTCGAAAATACCTTTGAGGCTTTCACTAGACGATAGTAATCATACTTAGGTCTCTTAACAGTCTTCGCACGTACAGAAAGGTATTGCGATTTTTATAATACAAGTCGCTTACTCACAGTGCACGCCTAAGATCAGTAGTATTGTCAAATACCTAAGAGGTTGGTTCATTTGCCTGCAACTATTAAATACAAAGTCGTTCCTCCAAAATTAAACGTCATCTTGTGAACGAAACTGGAGTTATCTCCAAGCGCCGAACAAAATGGGTAAAATTGGGACCTGCTTCTAAATAACTTTTAAATAGATGGCGCTGTGGAATCCGAAACCACAGAATAAGTAATAGTATTACCGAAACTATGAACCAATCGCCGAACGAAAGGATGGAATTGTGACGATCGGACCAATCGCAACGGACCAACGCGGTCCGTTGGTGACGCCAACTTGCAATACCCTGAATATTGAAGGAAGGAATATTATAGTTAGACGTTGTTTAATTCGTTGATGATGATGATGTCATCATTTTATTATTATCCAGTCCTTTTTAGTTCTGCTCCCATTATCTAAAAAAAGGACTCAATATACGACTCAAACGACATTACAGTCTTGTAAGAGAAAAGTTTAGTAAAACCGAATTAAATTATGTTAACACAGGTCAATTCGAACGTACTTACACTGACATCGGAATAATATTTGAATCATTGTTATTAAGTTATCGCGCGTCTCGTCCGCGTCAATTGTACGGACAAGTACTAGCGAAATGCACCATAACTGAATGAAATTCGTTAGATCTCATTCTGATATCAGTGTACATTCGAATTGGCCTGTCATTCTCAGTTCTCAACAACATCATCTTCAAAATCCTTGTTATACAGTTTACGTTTTATCATTAACACTATTGCCATACTGCTTTTCATTGGCCACTGTGTCAATCCTCGGAACATGATCCAAATAGTACTGCAAGGATCCCAGGACTGTCCCTAATTGAATCGACACAGGAAATAGAAACAGCTTAGGATGTCTACGAGTATGAACTTTCTAGGACTTTGGTAACATGACCATGATTTAGCAATGGAAATGGTGTATTTAAGAATCAAACGAACAGATAATTAAGAATAAGAATTATAATATTTTATTTGCGATGAATATTACCAGGTACATCGGTGTTTATGCGATAGGTAGTAGGTTTCATGTTTAACCATAAATGGTATGCAAAATATGTAAAACACTTATAAACTATCACGCAAAACATATAAAAATAATGTCTCTATTTATAATATATTAATTATTAATGTTGTATGACGTCTAATTTCCTGATATGTACTTAGAAAATGCTAGGACAGACACCGTTATTTGTTCTGATGATATTTTAGTTCCTAGCACACGCACGTACCTACAGGTGTAGGTAACTATAAAATGTATGTAGCTTTTTGGCATTCACGGGCAATACTAATGTCTTTAGTATTTACCTTAGCACTGCAGTAACGGGTTAACTTTAACCCTCCACTGCCAGTAGTCGAGGCACCTGGCGCGTTGCCAACCGCGCGATGTTAACGTGCGCGATTTATGACCGATGTCATTGTAGTTTTTTGACTGCACTATGAATTTTATTAATAATTAGTACTGTTTTGTGGCTTCAGATCTTTATACTATACTTTATAGTAATTGAAAACGGGACATATTTAAGATAATTTATCATAAAAAAATATACCATTATCATTGTTATTGAATATCTATATAATCCTTATGTTCAACATTCCCGATATAGGATGTCATTTTATTTATTTTACTGCACTATGAATTTTATTTGGCTAAGTATAAGGTTTTCTTCTTTTAATATGTCTACTACACTCAAGATCAATAGAAAACGGGTCAGTTTGTAAAGAGTTTCCCAGACAAGTCGACCCATTTTCGTCGCTCTTGAATATAAAATGCGCTCACCCGCTCTGTGCAACCGCGCCAGCTAGCGGACGCCCTAATATTTTATTTGATAAGTATTGCCAAATAAAATACTATATATTTTCAAGCCTTTTGTTAGATTGCCTATAGTCATGGTTCGCTGGTCAATTACTAAGGCACGGATAGTACGTCTAAACTTAATAAAACATTGCCATTTTCCCGATGCAGTTCGTTACCACTACTATTGTCTAGGAACTCTCGATTGAATTTATTATTACAAGAGAGACTCTACACTTTAGAAGTATGGATTTTCTTAGGAGCTTATGGAGGAACCTGGTTAAGAAAAGGACATGATGTTGACGTGACGATCATCAGCATCGAAGAAAATCTGTCAATGATATATGAAAGAAAAGCGTTGTGAGTAAAATTTTATACATTTCCAAAGAATTAATAGTGCCCCCAGATCAGGGCTCTGTCGTGGCTTCCAACCTCCATGGCGACTTGACATAGACCAACTGACTGGCTGACTGACATACATATTTGGAACTACGGACATTTCAATTCAAAATTAGACATGACAACGACACGACAAAATAAGATCAGTTCACGACAGACAGCCACCAAGACCAGACAGACTGTTCATGGCTCCTATATTTGCACGGGGGTTGAGACAAGTCACAATTCAAAGTGAGGGAAGGGGATTTCCCTAAACCACTTGGTTAACAAATAGCAGGATCCCTGGCCACGGTCCAAAAAACATGCATCGCACCGCACCAATCCCAATCAAAAATAATGTTCAAAGAATACAACCTAACAAACTATATCAAAAGTGACAAGTAAAGTTTGCACGACTGATCCGAAATGTATGGGAATATCCGCGGATCCGGATCCAGATCCGGATAACTTCATACATTTGGGATCCGGATTGCAATCCCTCGGAGGCTTTAAAAGCCTGGGAACCATGATAGTGGCGTTCCAAGAAAGGGACCTATGTGTCATAGGGGTTGTAACTAAAAACTAACTAATACAACCACTCACTTTTCTCAACCTAGTCACTTTACAACATTTAGGGGTTGTAAAGTAACTTAACCAATAGTAGGGCCCCTGGCCACGGTCCAAAAAACTTGCGCCGCACCGCACCAATCCAGATGATAGCGCTTTTGCCGAAATGAATCCGGTATCGTAATTATTGTTGCATATCTCCCGCTTAATTCCCGGCATTCGTCTTGCTTATTTTAATTGCTTGTTGCTTGTAGTTGGGACTAAGTCGCCTATAATTTAGTATACAGATTTTGCTGGTCTTATACTAATTTGTGTTCAAATCGCTTGAAAATCTTAGTAAGTACTTTATTAATCTGATTTGATTTTTGTTTTGCTTTCCAGAGATTTCGATTTGTAACTTAAAGGATGACTCACACTAGACCGGGCCGGGGCCGGAGCTTCCGGCGCTTCGTTTTCTATGGAAAGGACCACGTGATCACCGATCAGTCGACATGTCGGACGCCACGGCCCGGGCTCGGCCTGGTCTAGCGTGAGTCATCCTTAAATGTTACATTCCGATTGCAACTACAGCAGCGGGAAAAGGTCGATACATTGTCAATCTCCTTGATAAAATGAATAAAGTAGTTTAAAGGTGTCATTCTGATTTAGATTTGCAGTCTGCACCCAAATGTTACTTTAACTTTTAACAAGTGCCTCTACGAGCTGGTGTAGTGGTAAGCTACTACCTATACTGTGGTGTGATTGCCGAGATATTGGCCTTACCCTGCTTAGTTCAATGCATTGTTTCTATAATCCGCTTAACACGATACCGATGTAACACTATTGTGCATACGTCAGACATCAATGGCACAATCAGTGCATAGGAGCAAGGCTTCTGTGCACTGTGCAGTCTTGTCACTAACCCTTCAGTGTTCATTCGCAAATGCCTTGAATTTTGTTAACACGTTCGCTTCATGATCAAATTATTGCTTGAGTTTGTGTTAGTAAAAAACAAATATTATAGAACAATTTTGCACAGATCGACCTAATCCTACCAGTACCTACGCTAAATAAGAGGAATCTATACTATCTATTGTTTCCCAAAAACTTTTAAGTCATATGACAAACAATACATTATGACTTAAAACTTTATGTGAAACAAAGGGATCCCCAATACTTGTGTTGTGTTTTAGCTGGGTAACAGTAATATATACAATTCTTAACCATTTCTCTTTGGACTTGTCCCCAGGCACAACTGCCTGGAGAAGAGTATTCTCTATTCGTCTGCTTCTCAGAATATTTGCGTCACTGCTGAACATAATATGCCTCTTTCATGGATTTCCATGTTGTTCTGTACGCGGTGGTTCTATGCATGCTAATGTCGTCCGACCTGGCGGCTTAGCCAAGGTGACAATCGCTATCGCTTCGCCATCGAATCGCTTTGTGTCTCTCAATCACTCTTCCATATTAGTGTAACAGTGAAATTTGGGTTTCGTCCGCTACGGAGCGTTAGCGATTGGCATGTTTGGCATGTTGTCATTACCAAACTAAAATGGAGTTGGCAGGACATGTTGCTAGGCAGAGTGATGGCCGGTGGACTAAAATGTTAACAGAATGGTGGCCGCTTTCGGATGACAGAAGCGCCTGGCGTCCGTTGGCTCGTTGGACGACATCTGGAAGATTGCGGGTCACTTCTGGATGAGATTAGCTCAGGACCGGGACAAGTGGCGTACCTACTAGAAGAGAGGCCTATGCTCAGCAGTGGGCGATAAAGGGCTGACATGATGATGATGTTGTCTACGGGGCCTGGCTCATGGTTTTCCGTCTCTTCGGCTCTATTGCTATTCTCTATTCCCTAAAACCCCTTAATTAATCATTCAATTAGAACCGTACGTATTTTGTACTGTAATTACTCACAGACGTCGGCTGATAGTTCGCTGCAACCGATTCGTCCCCATCGAACACACGATAAGCGTAATCAATCAACTCTCGTGTGTCATCGGGATCGTACCGCTAAATTGTAAAATGATGTAAATGCGAATAACCCTATTACAAGTTTTTTATTAACTTGCAATTTAAGTACCTAAGTATGTATGTATCAAAGAGAATAGAGTGTATAGACAGTTACTGTCAGTCACAGTAGGCCAAAGGTATGGCGCCATCGCTCGAAAAGATTGCACCATACCTTTGGCCTAGTCTCGAGTAGATGGCGTAAATTTTTGACATATTAACAAATTGACACATATCAGTGACAGAATTAGGATCAAAGTCAAATGGCGTACTAACAGTTTTAATCTTCTGTCGAAAGATGGCAGTAAATTTACTGTGGCTACATAATTTACTTTAACAATCCGCCTCTATTTCAAATTCTCTTTGGTATGTATGAATGAATGTAATTATGTGTGTACGGATCAAATCTTGCAAGTTAAATTCCCGGTTTCCGATGGAGATGAAAATTTGCATACATATGTAATTCGGGTGACAATGCAATATATTCAAACATTTGAGAAACATAATTAAATTAAATTTACAAGTCAATTATTGCAACATTATTTACTGCTATTATTACCGTCTACCGTCCGCAATAGTATGGTACCGTCGAGCTGATCTGATGATAGATGACGCAACCTGTGTTTGAGGTTTTTAGAATTGTCTCGATGAGTATTATTTGCATGTGGAGCTTGTACTAAAAATGAAACATTTAATTTTCAGGCCAATTTGAACGTACATTGACATTAAAATGACATCTAAACGATGTTACTTTTCCTTAATATTCAAGTTACAGGGTTTTGCCCTTCGACGGTACGTCATCGGGCGAGGTCGGATGTCACAGTTTTGCGCTTAAACCGTTTAATTAATAACTGCCAAGTGTTGGCAGAGATGAATCGTGAGTGTATTGTACGTGAGTTAAGATTGGGAGGGGAAGGTGCCCCTTTTGGTGAAGGGTTAAAGGTGATATTGTTTTTCTTTAGTGTATGTATTGTTATCAGAAAAGGGTCCTTATGGTCCTTGTGCATATGGAACGTGTCCATCAGAGAAGGGTCATTATGCATATGGAGCATAGCGACCCTTTTCTGTAGAACGCCACAAGAAAAGAAGACCAGGCGTGGCTCAATCCGCGATTTTGTCGCGTCGCTACAAGTACATGCGGCCCATATCAATGTTGCCGCGCACCGCTACGGAACGGACGCCTGCTCGCGCTTGCGCCACCTAGCGGTCATTTTTGTTAGAGAGTGAATCTTCTGTACCTAGTAGGTACTATTATTTATTCTGTGGTAAGACAATGTAAGAACATGTCTTTAACGAATAACACTTACGTGTATATAGGCATCCGATCACTATCTTTGAACCACAACATCATGGCCACGTCTCTAGATGGCGCTGCGAGGTTGCAGGGTAGTCTGGTCACCCCGCCTGGCGCAGACCAGACCTGGATGATACCTGGAACAAGCGGGATTGTTTTTAGGTTCATACTTGTTATTACATATTATTATTTTGTTGTTGTTTAAGGGGCCCACTGATTAACAGTCCGCCGGACGGTCTCGGCCTGTCAGTTAGAACAAAATTTTGACAGTTCCGAACAACTGACCCCTTTATGTGGTATCCAGACGGGACTGATCAAATCAGTCGATTTGATCAGGAAAATAATTGGCCAATCTCATCTAGCGTCCACACGTACACAAATTAAATCACCAATTTGCATTCCATAGATAATTACTATGAAAATTGGCATTTTTGTGTCCGCACCTGATTTGATCGGGGAATCAAATTGGTATTTACGTCTGCACGGCCTGATTCGATCGGAGAATTTCATCAGATTGGCGAAAAATTGTCTCGTCTGGATACCACTTAACTTAGATTGTGTAAAAGATTTCCTCTCTGAAGATTTTTACATGCTAGTGCAACCTGTATAGTACAAATGGCAGAATAAGCAACCAATTGTACCTACTTATTGTTTGCAAATAAATACTTACTTAGGTACTTACTTATTTATTATTTTGTATTCTTGCCATTTTTGACATTTAAATTGTAATAGGTATAATGACGATCATAATATAAATTCATGTAGATTGGCATAACATAATTCATACTGTACTTTATGTTTATGAAATAAATATGTATAATGAAATCAAATACATTTGTGTTGTTTGTATAAAAATGTATCAGAATCACTTTACGATTTTTATATTATTTTTGAGTTATGTGGTAATTTGACAATCTCCAATACGTATATTTTATACTAATATATCAATAACTGTGACAGTTACATAAAAGCGATAGCACAAAACGAATGAATCAAACTCTGATAACAAATATCATCGGTTTATTTAACCTATCAAATATTGACGAAGTAAAATTGTTATTAAAATTTCAATTAAGGTAGCTTTCAGTTTGAACATTTATCATTTTAACTAAACAAGTTTGTACACTGAGGAGCAATTTAACGGGTAACTTTGTATTCTTATAATTGGACGAGCCTTAGCGAAGGTCTCCGTAATTTTGTAACTGTACAATTACGGCGTCAAAATGCTTGTCTATTTAATACCTACTTAAATATGTTTGAACATTACTATCCCTTGTCCCCAATATCAAATATGAGAATCACGCCCCACGCATAACACAGCCATCGGACAGCCAAACTCGTGTTTATGAAGCCCTCGCCTTCGGCTTCGGACTTCAATTCACACTCGTTCGTAAATTCTTGTTTACAGCCCTTAATACACAATGTACTAATGTGTACATACGTGTACGTACATCGAGACGCGTGAACATCTGGCAGCCGAAGACAGATGAAGTGGAATAAGAGTTCGCTCGCCATTAGTGGTGTTAACGCAAATTGCCGATGGCTGGTTTGTGGTCCAAGTCAAAAAAGAATTGCTTAACCTCTAGCCGCCCATACGTCAAACCTTGCCAAGCAAAATGAAATTTTATTTTGTCAACACAAAATTCAAATTAGAATGGAACAGGAGACCTTTTTATAGGTGTCTGGGCGGCTAGAGGTTAAATCGAGTTTCTACTGTAAAATGCAGCACAATTACCCGTAAGGAGGAGTTGCTAGCGTCTATAGGCTACGGTGACTACTTATCATCAGGCGGGCCGTATTCTTCTTTGCCACCGACGTGGTATTAAAAAAGGAGAGGGAAAACGCAGTACGAAACTAAATATTACTGTCTCTCATTCTGAAGTCTGAACCAGCATTTGTTCCAATTTCTATTGACGTCAGAAAAATGGGTCATATTCAGACCTTGGATTCGAGTTCCTACATCAATAAATTAAATTATGATACTTTTCCCGAATACGAGTGAGGCTTCTTTTAAAAACTGTATCTATGTTATTTGTAAGTATTTCGGGGTCGATGATAAAATATTTAAAGATAATGGTAAAAGCAAGTTTCAAGAATCCTTTTAAATTAAAGAAAATGGAAATTTAATTATTACCTATTTAGTTTCATGTTAATACTTTCAAGGAACTTATATTTTTACAAACAAAACGGAGGGATCACTACTAGAAGTATTAGATCTCGCATTGGGCCCGCGTGGGGACTAGCCCAAGTCCTCTCGCGCATGAATGGAGCTCTGTGCCCAGTAGTGGGACTGTTTATAGGCTGAATTATTATATTATATTTATTCGTATTCCGCTGACGCTTATGACTTGCTTCCCCTATAAGCTAATACAACAAGCGTCTCGCGTATGTAATGTCGGTCCGTGCGTGATGAAGGTTCGTACAATTATTTAGAATTGCCGCCATTTATTCCACGATGCATTGTATACGTGGCTTTTGCAAATTAGACTCTATTATTTGTAGCATAGGAATGATTAGAGGAAAATGGTTTAGTAAGCGGAAATACGAGACATTTTGCTTTTACTTCACGTTTCATTTAAGGTATAGGTATGATTGGATTACTGTGTGGTTTTAGTGTCTAATCGTATCATATCTTAATTGTTTGGATGTCCATAATACCACCACCTACCATCGTATGCATGTAAGTACGTTCCTTCCAAAAACTTTATTATTATTATTTATTTGTATAAAAGCAATAAAACACGTTATTATTATTATTTATTTATATAAAAGCAATAAAAAGAAATCAATTTACATGGAAACTTTTAAGACATATGATCTGTCCTCTTGAGTATAATGAAACACATAGGTACATTACATATCTCACTTATAACTGAGATGATTAACCACAAGCAATGAAATCTTAATTAACGCCACAAGAATGCGAGATGTAAAATAAGACAATTATGATTAGCGCTAAATGCTTGATAAATGCTATCTGTGGCTAACAAGCCAATTCGGACGTACACCGACATCAGAGTGATATCTGAATGATGTCATTTAGTTATCGTGCATTTTGCTCGTCCTTGGGCCCGTTTCTCAAAAGCTTGTAACTTGTAATACAAGTGGAAGTCCCTTTCTAACAACAGCTGTCAAAAAGTGACATCCGCTTCTATTACAAGTTACAAGCTTTTGAGAAACAGGTCTATGTCTTGTAATGGCGTGAGTCATAGCGTGATCCTAGAGTAACAATAATGAAGATTTAAGCAATAAGCTGATTTTTTTCTCGTGTGGTATGAGTATCATCTGTAATAGCATGTATTTTGTATTTGTATGATAATTATACATGTGGTAGTATTGTATTTATACTTGCTCAAAAGCCCCAGAACATAAAGCCATATTGGAACAAGCATAGAACCAGACACTTGTAAATTATTGAAGTGCTCATACACCCCTGTACATGAACAGGGCGATGCTACAAATATTTACACCGCACTACAAACATGGTGCTATTACTGAAGCTATGAAATTATGCCGATACTTCAGGCTTCGCCACAGATTAAATATAGAATACAAGAGATACGCCACAGTAATTTTGTAATGAGAGTACTGATAATTTCAGTACTCTCATTACAAAATTACTGTAAATTCAAATTTCAAAAAAAAAAGTTACAATTAAGCTGTTTACAATACAGAGTTTACAATTCACAGTTTACAGAGTTTCAATAGTTATTAGATATTTATAACAAAGCATTATTAAATTTAGATATTTATTTGTTTACAATTAAAATGTTACAATACAGAGATTGGAGTAATTCTTTTTAAAAAATTTGAGCTTGTTTGGCGCCAACGCAAACAAGTACATGCTTTAATTGCTATCTTAACATGTGTTAAGATAGCAATTAAAGCATAAGAGACGGTAAAATACGTAATTAAGTGAGTGTGTGGTGTTAGCGGCACGAGATCTAAATAGTAACTACACTCAAAGACATTTGAAAAAACTGGTCGCAGTACGTGTATGTTGTTGCATAATTGTTAAAACTAAAGGTGTCGTTCGTTTGCAGATACATCACTTTTGCGGCGTCATTGTTGCTGCCGCTGTATCAGTCAATTTCCTTGATATAATGAGTGACATTCATCGCCGCATTACTGCCGTGATTAGGACGTTCATTCCGTCAGTAATGTAGCTGCAGTTAACATTTGAACGTATCCATTATGTTGCCTTAATGCCTCAAGTGGTCGCTCCAAATGTACAGAAAATATTCAAAATCTGATAAAATCCCCTAAAATAACCTCTATGACTAAAAATCCATGGGCAAACTGGGCTGAAATAAAGATTTTATTAATTTATTATTTATTAAAATTATTTTGAATATTTTACAATACATCAAATTTTCTATTTTCAAAATATAACAAGGTATTTAAATTATAATTCTGACATATTTTGATCTAAAAACTGTCTCTTTTTTTTTAAACGCACATCATGAAGCTCTGTAAACTTGCATATCTGTAATATTCTCATATCTGTGGTCCAGACTAATAACGGTTATTCTAGCTCCAGACCGGAAGCCTGCCCGTAATTAGTTTAAAAACACGCCAAAGTTGCTTGTTCCTGCCAAATTGTAACAATGGCAAATGAATGAGATAAGGCTCATACGGGGTTTAAAAGAAATAGTTTTTTATACACGTTTTTGTGGTATATTATAGGTACACCCTTTGTTAATTTCATTCGATAGCGTGACGTGGCGTACGCGTTTGCGTTGAGTGTCATTTTGTATGGGGTTTTGAGTTTTCAAAACGTCCCGCTTGGCACGCTGTTCAATATCCCATACAAAAATAGACACAGACGCGGCCGCTCGTCACGCTATCGAATGAAATTTACCCTGTATCTGTCGTCTGAAAACGTCTCTACTGTTCAAAATTCCCAAAAACGTCGGAATATTTCTCATTACTCGAACATTCTTCATGAAGGAATAATTCCGAGTTAATAAGACCCCGTGCTGCACAATTTCCGCCGTGGCTGCTGCGAATTTCGCGCTCTAAATGTATTTTAATAAGTGACAGAAATATAACCAGAATCCCCCCTAAATTTAATTAAGTTATCTCTTGCGAGTTTTGATATTTTTGTTGGTGACAGCCGTGTTTATAGTAAAATTAGCTTGTAACCCGTGACTTCCCTCGGATGATGATAATTGATAACCACTATTCGAAGTCCTTCCTTGGGCCTGGGCCTATAGACGTACCAAATTTCATCTAAATCAGTTCAGCGGTTTAAGCATGAAGAGGTACCTAACAGACAGAGAGATAGAGTTACTTTCGCATTTTAATATTAGTAGAGATTGAAAATGTTATTTAGTAGGTTATTATATCTTACGTGTCACCGATGAAAAACATTCTGCTTAGAATAATGTATGACAATAATATCAGTGGTTCTTGACAGTCATTCTCAAAATTAAACACACAAATACAAAAACACTTAAAAAAATAAAAAGCTAAATGATTGATTAATTTTATTAAACAAATATAGGTTAAAATAACTTGTAGGTACCTACTTACAAGTTACAATAATACATAAACATTGAAAGAAAAATATTAAAACTGTAAGTAACAGAAAACGTATATCATCAGGGTTACTTTAAAGTTTTCTATTTACTACTTTCCACATAAATAACTCTCTCATTGTGTCTAATAAATAATTAACAAAAAAGGTAAACTTCCACCATTCCTTATTAACATGCTTGTTACAGCATAAACCATCCAATTCGCGTCGCTCCCTTAGGGAGTATGTGCACCATGTATAAGATTGGAAGCACTGATGCAAGAATAGAACCAGCTGTGCCAGCTTGGGGCGGAAATTGCCAGACAACTGCATTCCCACCTAGAGCTCAGTGGATCTCGTAATTACTTCCAAAAGGCCCTATCTACACCCGCTAATATTTTAAAATGAGCTTAAGCTTAAAGAGGGTAAGGTTGAAGAATGATCGAGGAGTTTATAAAATGAGAGATTTTGAAAGTAATCAGGGTAGATGTACAATTGAGAGGTTCGGAAATTGTTGTTGATGATGGAATAGGATGCGTTGAATGAGAATCATATACATATTTGGTGACACATGCAACATAATACAATTAACATTGTCTTCGGTTATCGTCGTTACTCGTTAGTTACTCGTCGCAGACAAAGCTCAAACCTTATAAAAAATAAAAAATAAATTAAAAAAAAAGAAAAGAAAAGAAAAGAAAAGAAAAAGAAATAAATGATTTTTTTTTTTTTTTTTTTTTTTTTATGTATGTTTGTAACATATTTTATGTATAAATACATTAACAATAGAAACACCCAGTTGCATAAAGGATGAATCACGTTAGACCGGGCCGTGTCCGGTCCGGAGCTTCGTTTTCTATGGAAAGCATCACTTGATCATCTGTCATAGAAAAGTAATAAGCGCCGGAAGCTCCGGCCCGGACACGGCCCGGTCTAATGTGAGTCATCCTTAAACCGACACACGTGTAAGTAAAATTTACCAGGAAAAAATAAGAAAATAGATAAAGGATAATACAAATATTTTCCGGGTCACATAAGGAGGTAAAAAAGCAAGATGATTGTTTTTTAAATTGGATAAGTAGGAATGTTTGTCAAGTTGAACCGACAGATAAGTACCGTTCGGATTCAGAATACACCAGCTTTCTGCTGCATTGATGCGGCGCGACATTGCTGCCATACATTTCATTAATCCAGACAGCAACATTTGACATTTGCGGCAACAATGCAGTCGGCGGTAATGCCACGCTGCAACACTGCTGTAGTATTCATTCATTCTTTTGAAATGATGGCTTCAGTCCAGTAGGACTATTTCGCCAGTATCAAGGTATTAGGATCTAAATACGACTAAAATTGTACGGTTAGTAAAAGACATTCCGCGGTATTCGGAAAACAAGATACGTTCTAGAGAAGAGAACGATACGATATGTACTAGGTAGATACCTGGTAGTTTAGATTTCAACTAGATATCTTTTGCAGCTCAATTCGGGCAATCAATGTCACTTTTACGTTAAGTTATCGTATTAAGATCGTTTCAAAATCGTTATGAGATCTAAAAATACATAACGAGACGTTTTAGACATTGTGGAAATCGTGCAAGAGTATCTCCAGAATCGTGGAAATGTCAAATTTGACAGGCTAGATCTTAAACATATCGTTGTCGTATCTTGGTGATGTCTAATAGATATCTAGTAGATGTCTAGTTCAAAATCTGAATCGGGCCCAGTGTCGCCGACGTTGCAGTTGGCGTGTAGTCGGTGTGCAGTTCCCATAACACAAATTGCAGTATGGTTACAGTCCGACGTCTGTATTGGCCCTAAGCACAAGAAGGTATAAAAGATTTAAAACATCTGTTTAATTTTATACAAAAACTTACCAACCAAAAACATTGCAATATTTAAAATGCGATGCTACTTTTTTAACGGGTTTATTTTCATTTGTTCTGTGAATTTTGGTAGCGCTATTGAATAACATTAAATTAACAAACAGATGCTCAAGGCGATATAATTCAATCAAAGCTGTTTTTACCGTTTTATACATTTCAATTTTATTCACCTTCCCAACTTTGTTTATTTTCGTACCTATTCTAGCCATAAATACTGCAACTACATTAATTGTACATAAGAACTATCAATGAAAATATAATATATCTAATTATATTATACATGCTAACTAGACAAACTAATAATTAAAATGCCTAATGATAATTCAGTATTGTGATCCGTGGCGTTAATACGTGCTTTTTAATAAACGAACGAGGATTTTTTTCCTCTCCTTAATAGTATAAGGAAAACCTGCTTCCCCGCCACTTTCAGACATTTCGAATTATTCATACTGCCCTCGGGGTCTAAGCGCAACTCCATACTAAAACTCGCTAATCCTCACGTCCAATACTCACCCACAAAAACTCAATAACTCCTAAACACACGTTATCCCGTCCGTACATTTATCCCGAAGACGGACAAGCTAATTACAGCATCTGGGACAGGGAAATCCCTCGTAATTTTCTACTTGACGAACTAGCCGGCGAAACTAACAGGCCAATTCGAACGTACACTGACATCAGAATGACATCTTACTGTCATTCAATACGGATATGATGGTCGTTTTTGTCTACGTGACAGCGTGATAAAACTTTTAATCACGCTCTGTTAAAAAGTGACTGATATTTTGTCACGTGGATAAAGCCATCCATGATAGGCCTGCTGTTTAGAAATGAATTAAAAGTGGAAAGATTCACTGTCTCGAGCGAAACTCGAACTTGCCCCTCTGGATAACTAGCCCATCGCTCTGCCAACTGAGCCACCGAGACTCTACTCAATGATAGCGAATACTTCCTCCATATCACTCATATGCGCCTTAGGGAGGCGCTTAGCGACATCTACCGCTAAACTTCTAAGTATTTTTAAGCTTTGTGATATAGTTTGCAGACGTATCTTCTTAATACATACATACATATGTACATCACTGGCTCAGTGACCCAAAAAAGATCTTGGCCTCCGACACAAGAAATATTCCGAGGGCGTACAGGTTTTTGTCCTCACTCCAGCGGTACCTGGGACGCCCAGACGGACGTTTTCCGCCCGGGTTTCCCACATACGTCTACATCATTCGTACGTCTACGTCGTACTACGTCGTACATCTTCTTAATACAAAATTTATTTTGAGGTCATTCAGCTATCGTGTATTTAGAATAGAATAGAATAGAATAGAAATAATTTTATTCGTGAGCACAAACACAAAATAGAAACAGATGTAACAGATATAACAGAGATATAACAAGAAATAACAAGAGATATAACGATATAACAGAGAATAAAACGATAAAGTGCCGCGAAATGGTCACCTCAGTATGTTGCTGGCGACTTCCAGCGCTGCTGGCGATTTCGTTCGCACATGTATTGGCGCGGGCGAGACGCACTCGTAACTAAATAACATGATCCAAATATCATTTTGATATCAGTGACCGTTCGAATTGGCCTGCAAATGGCTGTAAGATAGACAACGGTTGGACATGTTGTTTGTGTTTAATTTATATCTGTCTTTCGAGTTTGTGGTATATTATAATTAAGAGGTATATCGTACCCTCGCCCTGAACACTGTATAAACTTATCTTGCTATATACCTATACAGTTTGTTATTAGTAGTTTCTAGGTTATTGAAAGTGAAAGTGGGATGTGGCGATTAGATTGAAAATACTTTTAGTATATTAAATAAATGTTATAAAGTAATATACTTAGCGCCACTTGCACCAACCCACTAACCCGGGGTTAACCGGTTAAACCGATAACCCAGTGTCAAATTGTACTGGTAACTATGGTAACTCCATGGTTTAGCCGGTTAACCCCGGGTTAGTTAATGGTGCAAGTGGCCCTTAGTGTATTAGGTATAGTAATTAAGTTTAAGTTAAAAGTAAAAGTAAATTTTAATATTCCTTTAGGTTTAGAATGAACTATTTATTGATTTCCTCAACGTTCGCTCGATTATTTTTGATGATGTTTATATTTCAATAAACTCCCACAACTATAAACTAAACCTCTACATTCTGTTGATGAATTAATTAGGGTCGGGACAGACAAAACTCAACCTTTAGGTATTTACAATAGAGACCACTTTACAAATCATTGGTTGATAGACTTGATAGTGTTTTAAACTAGAACGAATGTATTATTCGAGGCAAGTATTTTGTATAATTTGTGAGTGCGATGAAAAATCGGTATTGTCCTAAAAAGGCCATAGATAAACGAATGTCACAGAATTTCAACTATAGACAGCATTAAAATAAACTAAACAAATTGAAATGAATTAAATAAAACTTATACCCTATACTTATATAGGATCAGTTGATATGTATGTAGTACAACCAGCAACAATTAACTGTCCATCGGTGGACCTTATGCCTTTTGTAATAAGGTTTACGAGCTGTCAGTTAACAGTGTAGGCGATGGTACCCGATGATTGTTATTTTGGGAACCTCAGTAAAGGATTTCATGTTTTATGTCAGTCCGTTAATAACACTCCCAAACAATTTGGAGTAGAGCATGCTACAGTTTGTGCGGAAAGAGAAGAGTCTTGGAATGTAGGGGGCCCAATACATACATCCTCGACTCTTTTCTTTCCGAACAGACTCTATGATTCTTACTCGTATTACATGTGTACCGACCTACCGACTGCGCCAAGTAAAGTACCTTCTTTACATTATCCTGCCTGTATATATGGGCAGGATATAGTATTGGGACAACGAATAAGGGCCACTTGCACCATTCACTAACCCGGGGTTAACCGGTTAAACCTGAAGTTACCATAGTTACCAGTGCAATTTTACACTGGGATATCGGATTAACCGGTTAACCCCGGGTTAGTGGGATGGTGCAAGTGGCGCTAAGACTGTTTCTTCATGATCTGCACTACTCACATATCAATATAAACCTACCACCTACGTCGTCCGCCAGCGGCCCACAAACATCCGACTGCAGCAGGCTACTATATTTTTTTAGGGTTCCGTACCCAAAGGGTAAAAACGGGACCCTATTACTAAGACTCCGCTGTCCGTCCGTCCGTCCGTCTGTCACCAGGCTGTATCTCACGAACCGTAGTAGCTAGACAGTTGAAATTTTCACAGATGATGTATTTCTGTTGCCGCTATAACAACAAATACTAAAAACAGAATAAAATAAAGATTTAAGTGGGGCTCCCATACAACAAACGTGATTTTTGACCGAAGTTAAGCAACGTCGGGCGGGGTCAGTACTTGGATGGGTGACCGTTTTTTTGCTTGTTTTGCTCTATTTTTTGTTGATGGTGCGGAACCCTCCGTGCGCGAGTCCGACTCGCACTTGGCCGCTTTTTGTAACGTAGGTATAGTTATGTTTTCTATTCCTTGTCTGGACCTTCCATGCTCGCAGCTCATGCATATTCAGTCCACGACCGCAATTAGACCGCTCCATAGTTTCGAGCCGCCAATTATATTTCACAATCCGCTTTTTGTACGATTTGCAGCGGATCTGGACGGACGGGATTTTTATTTCGTTGTTTGTTTGTTTGTATGAATTTGGTTAGGTTAGTATGGACAAGTTGACTACGGAACCCTAAAAATAGAAACACATAGGTAAGTAAGAGACAAAATTATCAAATCGGACCAAGCTAACTGTGCGTGTGCATGACATTTGCAATGACAAACACTCCCTCACTTTGTTCTATTCAAGTGGATGCAAAATTTGCTCTGACTTTATCCTCATTGGCTTTCAACAAAATACAATATTATTTTTCTTTGATTCATTATCATAAACCTCACAATGGTCTTAAGTGCCATAGATTTTACTAGCAAGTTAGTCTTTTGTGACGGTTTCCACCACTTTGAACATTTTCCAAAAAACTAAACGACAGAATATTTTATCTACCTACCGAACCAGCTCACAAAATTTCACGACAATCTGTTGAAAAATGGGACCTGCAGAGGCGAATATCCGGACATACGAAAGCATTTTTGCCCCAGCTGAAATAGAGATCTTCACTAACGCTCGGTCAACAAATTGCATTAAAAACCCCACAAAACCTCATTTAATTCTATTTGGCCTAACCTTTTCTGGTTTAGCCTGCAGCTTTTGGCCTATCGCCTAGATGTTTTTTACAAATCGAAACTGGACTTTTTCATTCTGCCGTTATTTCATTTGCTGGGAGTTTGGGCTCAACTCGGCTCAGTGCGACCATGCTATTGAAGCCTCGTTTACGCCGGGATAATTTTTAGACGAGTACAGTAATGAGACGCGATAGTATATGTCTCACTGCTGGACATTAAGGTGCAGAGCGTTCAGTACCACTTTGTTCGCGCGAGATAAAGGGCCAATGCTTAAATAATATTTAGTACTGTTAAAGACGTTGATTTTGTTTAAACATACTTACCTAGAATTTTACTACAGTACTTGGTCACAATACTTGGACAGTCATTAAATTATTTTAAAGAATAATCTTCAAAACAATTAAACTAATAAAAAAAAAACATCCTATATACTTCCGACTCTCATGCGCGAGAAGGCTTGCGCTAAAGTGTCATTGTATGGAACTTGCTAACTATGTAAACAAACCGCCATATTGAAATTGTCTCAGAATGTCAATTTACTTTTCACTTTTGTTTACATAGTTAGCAAGTTCCAAAGAATGTCACTTTACTAATAAGTATTGTACAGTCACCTGCAATAATATGTTATTCTTCGAAGGCCGCAAAAATATGTGACACGCTCGTATGGCTCTACAAATAAGATCGTGTCAGATATTTTTGCGGCCTTCGTTATGTAACATATTATTGCAGGTGAGTGTACCTAAATGTGAAAATTTGTATGTTTCACAAGTTTGTTCAATTCTTAAACACGCAAAATATTAGTTGAAATTTTAGTATAGATAATTATGTTAAACTTATCTTTAAATGGGTAAAGTTGCGGACAAACCCCACAAATTCAATAATTAAATATTATAATTAACTGGACATTACACACAAAGTTTATTAACATTAATCTTGTCCCATTATTACCAAGACGTAATTCTATCTCAATCAATTAAGCGAACAATTGTGCCAAAACATTAGTTGGTAGATGGTGCTATCTAAATTACCCTTCTGTTGTGTCGTTCACAACGCTAAACGAGCGAAGGCGAGTATAACGATTAAATTACTAGGGGGTCTAGTCAAGATGACAACCGTTTACGCTACGATAACAAAACACTGTCTCTCTATCGCACTAATACAGAAGAGTGATAGAGAAACAAAATAGCATTTCGTTGTCGTAGCGCAAATGATTGCCTTTAAAAAGAAGAATTCGGTGTAATTACACTTAAAAGCAATATAAAAGGGTCACAAGGTCACATTTACCACCGCTCGGTGAGTCATGGGAACTAATAGTCCGGTTACCAAAGATTGGATATCTCGTCTAATATATTAGACTAAGTGTTTTATTGGGCTTAGATCTTGATCGTTTAATTTACGTAAGATTTAATGCTTGATATATATTACATTGAACTCTATGGCATAGATAATAAGAGTGAAGGATCAAGAGCAAGTAAGTGCCTAGAACAAATAACCAAAATATGTATAATTTATTAAGATGTTTCTATTAAATATATAACAACACATTTACATTGTAGCTATAATTTATGAACCTTACACGAGTATTGAAACGGGTAATTCTGTATGGATTGTTTAAGGGGCAGGCAGTCATAATTTTGGCAGGCAACTGCATTACTGTTCCGGCGTCGTTATTACCACCACAGTATCTGTCGATTTCCTTGATAAAACGACGGAATGAACATCATAATTGCGGCAGTCCGGCAGTAATGCGGCGGCAAACGTCAGTCATTTTATCAAGGAAATTGACAAATACAGCGACGGCAACAACGATACCGCAACAGATGCAGCTGCAGCCTGCAGTTGACATCCGAACGTCACCTTTAACATTGTATGTTGGATTTGTGTGTTGGATGGACTTGATATCGGGCTATGGGAGGAGACTAGCGGACACCTGCCGTGCCGTGACAATCAGTCTCATAATTGTAGAAGACACGTGTTGACTTGCCAATTCTTTGAGTGGGCCCCACAACGCACAGTGCGACAATAGGGCAACACTGAAGCGGCTGTGTGGTTGTCTAGAGGTGAGTCTGCGGTATAGCCAGATCTACACGATTCTTGTTGTTTAAGCCCAAATTAGGCTCTTATACATCGGGTCTATCGTGAAATTAATTTTATTACCTTTATTTACTGACGTGTAACACAGGTTTCACTGGTCGTGGTCGTGCCTAGCTGATGTCCCAGCAAAATGTCAAAACCGAGATTTGTGCAACTCATCTACCCGACGAAAAGTGTATGAAAAAGTTTGGGGTAGACATAAGATTTTCAATAGCGATAGACTCGTCTATAAATGTGAGTTAAGCCGGGTTCACATTTGTCTGTCGTGTTGTGTTGTGATGCTCTCTGTCGTGATGGCATACTGTTCACATCTATATGACGTGTTATGACGCATTATGATGCATTTTTTATCAGTTCCGTCTTGGCTCTCATTCAATCAGCAGCTCCTCGTCCATACTTGAGCGGCTCTGACGCGTCAGCGTCACAACACAACACTGGCGCGTGCACACTAGTCTGATGCGCTGTGTCGTGTCGCTGGACCGCCCCCCGCACCTCACCTGTCCTGACGCGGACCGGGAACGCTTGTGATGCGACACAACACAAGCCGTCACAACACACGGCATCAGAGAAATGTGAACGCATCAGACTAGTGTGCACGCGCCAGTGTTGTGTTGTGACGCGTCAGAGCCGCATCAAGTATAGACGAGGAGCTGCTGATTGAATGAGAGCCAAGACGGAACTGATAAAAAATGCGTCATATATATGTGAACAGTATGCCATCACGACAGAGAGCATCACAACACAACACGACAGACAAATGTGAACCCGGCTTATTAAATGTAATACGAAACCGATATCGTTCTGATGCATCACAACACAACACGACAGACAAATGTGAACCCGGCTTTAGTATTTGTTCAAAACGCGAAATTGAATTAAAAACAAATCTTCTATATCAACGGTGTTACCCCTGACTAATTGTATTTTAGTAAACCCCTGCTGTCTTGCAGTCCTTGCAACTCTTGCAAGTTACTTACCCCCACAAACGCACCTACATTGTGTACAGAAAATCCTCACACGAATTTACATACAACCTGCGTTCGTAATCCAGGAATCGTTTACCGAAATCCAAAGAGAACAATGGGATAAAATTAAAAGTGTTTGGGCAAAAAGGTTAGAATCAGATAAATTGAAAACGAAATGGTTTCCTTGTTTGAGAGAATTTTAGTTTTTACTCGACTGGCAAAGTAGACAGTAATGTTGCACCAATCCACTAACCCGGGTTTAACCGGTTAACCCTGAAGTTACCATAGTTACTAGTACAATTTGATACTGGGTTAACGATTAAACCGGTTAATCCCGGGTTATTGGGATGGTGCAAGTGGGCCTAAGTTAGATTTAGATTTAAGTACGTAGATTTATTTATTTTATAATATTTAATTAGTTCCGAGCAAAATACTCAATAACTGAATAAATCAGTGTGTGTCTAGGTACAGTTAGACCAAGATAAGGTTGCAGCGATTTTGGCTATCAAAAATTTCGATTTTTGGAGCAAAGTAGCCATATTTTACGGCAACATTGTTGTAGATCATATCACATAGAAATCCCAGTTCACTGCGTGCATGTCTGTGGCGCCGCTCTAGTGGGTGTGCACAGCCACTAACGCTCGCTCCCCTATTTTCTAAAGGACGTTTTCCTACACATTCTAAACGTAATTTCAGTAATCCGAAATTACACTTGAAATTGATTCGAATTTAAGCAGTAAAAACCGATATCCCGGACAAAGGGAACGGAAGTTCCGGTCCGGACGGCGATTAATCTAAAATAATTGGAGCTTTAATCAATCCGGAATTCTGTTCCGGTACTTTTCCGGTGGATTAATTATGTACGAGTTTAATTCGGTGCTTATTATTAGTCGGTTTAAAGATGGTCTGACTGCATGGTGGCGCCGCCGAGAAAAGGGCTTTGGTTTCATTGCACTTTAATATCATAATGCTATAGTTTGTCAAAGGACTGTCTCATTTCAAACACAGACAGAAACAGAAAGAATCATACTATTGTTGTATGTTGTATTTCTATTGTATGTTGTCTTAGGTACACTACTATAAGCACCCAAAAGAAAAGGATTAGTATAGTTTTCCTGGTTCTCACTAACTGACAAATCGGTTTTACCAACTATATTGTCTCTATTTCTCCTAAATTTGAAAACTTACGGCTTGATTATAACTTTAAGATACGCCATAAATTTGCTAAAGATACGTCATGGATCGGATATGTCAGTGTCAAAAGTGACGTTTCTTCAAACAAAAACGTCAGTCCCAAAATCAGGGAGTCAGTCCCAAAATACCTAAATGTCAAATTGTTTCCTGTTTAAAATGGCCGAATCTACTGAATGTATTGATCCTGCTTTCGTCACCCTGTAGGTAATTATTAAAGTAATCATCAATCTACAGTAACTATAGACTTAAAGTGACTGGAATTGTGCTTAATTAAAACCGGTATTTACACTTTGACAGTGAAAATTACTTGAAATCTATTTTGATTAGGGTAGACCGAGGCGAATCGGATCAATGTTTCTTTGACGATGAATTAAAACAACTTTTAAACGTAAGTTGGTGTATTCAAACAGAATGATGTTCTAATGATGATTGATGAAGAGATAACACGAGATAAGAAAACAAAAGCGCCAATGATGGCAGGAGTGATTTTAAGTTCTTAGACGTGTATTTTTTTAAACCAATGTCTATTAATTTTATTAAAATAATAAATCTCTAAAGTACAAGGCAATGGAACGTACATTGACACCAATATTACATCTAAATGATGTCATTTAGTTATCATATCTTACATAAGTAAAAATAAATTAACCTGAAAAACAACTGTACTTTAAAATTCAATTAATTAATGTTATACGTTTAAAATAAATAAACGCTAACAGTCTAAGGAAAAATGAAATAGAAAAGCTATAAAAATACATACTTACCTACTAAAAATTATTGCTATCTAATTAATAAAAAAATATTCTGTCCAGAAGTTCTGCCCGCAAAATGCTATTAATGATCCGATTCCCCCAGTGATCCGAATCGCCCCAGTCTACCCTAAATGCACTTTTGGATTTTCCTCGATATTCGCTTGACAGTTTAATTACTAAATTGCAATAGACAACTGCAACCGGAATGGCACCATTTTAACAGAAATTGCTATTGAGAATGCGTTAATGAGTATCGGTATGCGACTTTTAGGCCAATTCGAGTTTTAGTTTTTAGATCTCTTTCCGATATGATTTCTTGTCAAAAGTGACATTTCTTCAACCAAAAACGTCACCTTTGACACATACAGATATCAAAACTGTATCATATCGGAAACAGATCTGATAACTAAAATTTGTATACTGATGGGGTAAGAAAATTTCGTTGTTCGAGAAAAACGCTAATGGACAGAATAGACAGAATTATAGTTCGTTTTTTTTAGCATTAGAAAGAACTTGCAAGAATGTAAGCGATCTTGACATGTCTTTTAATTGAAAAACGTTTTTTAATAATCAAAAACTACTTATTACTTATTAAAGCAGAATAATAAAAGCGGCCAAGTGCGAGTCAGACTCGCCCATGAAGGGTTCCGTATTTAGGCGATTTATGACGTATTAAAAAAAAACTACTTACTAGATCTCGTTCAAACCAATTTTTGGTGGAAGTTTACATGGTAATGTACATCATATATTTTTTTTAGTTTTATCAATTTTATCATTCTCTTATTTTAGAAGTTCTCTCGCGCAAACTATTCAGTTTAGAAAAAAGTGATATTAGAAACCTCAATATCATTTTTCCATAGATACCCCACACGTGTGGGCTTGATGAAAAAATTTTTTTTGAGATTCAGTCCTAAGTATGGGGAACCCCCAAAATTTATTGTTTTTTTTTTCTATTTTTGTGTGAAAATCTTAATGCGGTTCACAGAATACATCTACTTACCAAGTTTCAACAGTATAGTTCTTATAGTTTCGGAGAAAAGTGGCTGTGACATACGGACGGACAGACAGACAGACAGACAGACAGACATGACGAATCTATAAGGGTTCCGTTTTTTGCCATTTGACTACGGAACCCTAATAAATGATCGTATTAGATTCATAATTGTTACATAATAATATTTGCCGTAACTTATTTTTAAAATATGTTTTTCAATTAAAAGACATATCAAGATTGTTTACCTTATTTCTAATGCCAAAAAAAAATTAACTATAGCCACATTTAACCTTACACAAATTTATTATAACACTTTAAACTTTAACGTTTTCTACACATATTTAATTACAAAATCGGGTCTACCCGCGGGTCTTACCGTAACCACAGCTGGTGCAACTCAGCTGAAACGTCGGAATTTAAGTTAAAAACAATGAAACTATATATATCGCGGTACACCCGTTTGTATAATTAATTTATTAAGGCACGCTTTTCTAATTTTACTTTGAAAAGAAAATGCCGCGCTCATACAAAATGTAGTGACAGTCAAAGAAAGTCCGTGAGACAACAAAAGCAGCGTGCAGTAGAGTAGTGGACGGACGTTTGTGAACGAGAACGTTCATTTACTGATAGCATTCAGCCTTTGTCAACGTAGAGTTTGGAAGCTACTAGAATTACTTATTTAAAATAATAACTAAAGCTTATGAAATAAAACGATTAAAATGGATTATATACCGTAGGTATATTGAATTTATACTACATCCTGAGGTTTCGAACCCTTTACAGCGTTCGTGGTCAACGGGTTACTGAGGAAAAGCTACAATGTGCAAAACTAACTACATACTAAAATAATGGACCATCATAAACTATTAATTTAAAAGCTGGTTATACGTGCAAAATTGGTTCATAACGCTAGTTATACATCACAACTATTTTCAAGTAAAGATAAAGCTACGCGATAAAGCTGAGTAACTATCGCGGTAACCGAAGACGATATTAAAACTTGTTACTAAAAATTATCTAAAGGTACCGTTTGGATTCAGACTACACCAGCATTTCTGCAGCAGTATTTCAGCGCGACAAATCTGGGAAGCAATATCGATTTTGACATTTGCGGCAGCAATGCAGTTGGCAGTAATGTCGCGCTGCAATAATGCTGCAGCAATGTTGGACCAAGCTAACTCGGCATGGCATTTGCAATGATATCATAATTTTTTTTTGTTTTGAATTTAATAGACGGAGACCTTACGAGAAACTAGATTAACTAGTGAAAACGCGTTTTCACTGAAGCGATACGGAAATTATTATTATTAATTTAATTTGTTATATAAATATGTTTATTTCAAATTATAATATCATTACAATTTCTTAAATGTAGTGTTAACCTGGGAAAATGGTAACATATAAAACAAAACCTAACTTTGTAAAGTAATCTATTTTTTATTGGGACATAAAAATACAAACTAAACTACATGCATTATAAAACTTAAAATAATCTTATAAATAAAAAATGCTAACATATGAGGATAGTAAAATCCATGTGAAGGTAATAAATTAAAATGACTTTGTAAAGAAAACCTGCCTCACGTAAAAATCAAAGTCAATACAAATACAAAATACAAAAAAAATACAATTTTTTTTATTTCAAAAAATACACATATTTATGATTCAAGGGATGGAGCTACATTGTAAGCAAAAATATGCCCGTGTTGGGTAACACCGCTCTTCCCTATGTAACATAATGTACTTAGGTATACAATTAAATTAAACTAAACTAATTAATTACACAATTATGGAACTTCGCGTCATTCCTAACACCACGTAGAAGTATCTCGACTCCGATACGATTGTTGGACGCCTCTAAGTTTCGCATTCTATTTGCGTCCGGCAATGTTAGCGCACACATTTTTACTAACTAGGTAACAGGGACAACTATGTACGTTGTTCTACGTAGGTACTCAAAGAGTTGTGGAAATGTCACTGTTTTATCCAAAGAAAGGGATATTATAATTTACATTAAAAGGAGGATGTTCAAGCCCCAATTTGGCTTCTGTTTACTGCTTAAATCTATAGGTACATAGTATTTTTTACATAGTTTGGGTACATAGATATGGTATACGCGTGCGTCCGTGAGGGACAAAACATAGACTATGATTGGTCGAATTTATTTGTTGCCCACCATAATCCATACTAATTTATGGTGGGGAATAAAAAAAAAAGCGAGACTGTGACAAGGACAAACAATAATAGTGTTTTCGTTGCTACTCCTACTGAAAGATACATAAGACTATCCCGTTCGGTCATTTCCCCCACCCCTAATGCCTGATCCAGTTAAAATACTAGATTCATGAATTTCGCGGTTTCTTTTTTTTTTCATTTTAAAGGGGCCTACAGATTACTAGTACGCCGGACGATATCAGCCTGTCAGTTGTTCGGAACTGTCACTTGGTTAAATATGATTATAATCAAAGAGAAAGAAAACCCAATAATAATGGTTTTCATATAAAAAATGTGAAAAACTGCAAACTCTTGCAACCCTCACCCATAAAAATAAGATCATATTGGAATCACGTTCACATTTACGCTCTCAATAAAATCTCAAGTTCATAAAGCTATCGTTGATGACATCTGGCGCGATATTGCATCGCAAGTAGCCCCTTATGATCTGACTGGTTACAGATATATATGATAATAGACGCCGCATGTATCGCAATCATAAAGCATACCAACTATAAAGCAATATGTTTGTCACCGCTAGGTTATTTTAGTAGGTACATAATAATAAGCAAAATTTTGGATTTCACTAATTCTTGTGTATTTTATTTTGTTACTAGATACAGAGACTGTAAGTACGACTTGAAATATCATGCAATATGCTTATCCTTCTCGCGTGAAATGATGGTCCCTATATAGCTCTTTCAAGTCTCATTTGGTGGAGCTTAAGAGGCCGGTATTGATTTTAGCCGCAAAAATGTAAAATTGATAGATTTAGGCAATGAAGTTGTACACCTTTTGTTACGTAATAGAAATAACAAGTACTCGTATCTATTAGCACGTCTTCTTATCTTCCACTTGTACAGATCAATTTTTTGAAAACAGACTCACTAAGTTAGTAATGATTGTTTTTCTGATGGACGTTTAGGTAAACGCGCGTTAAGCACTGATTTAGTCGATCTTATTTGTGAATTTCGTAAAGTTTGGACTGCTAAAAATGGTAATTTTGTATTACACATATCCTGTACTTCAACTGTCGTAGACTACATTTTTGTTTTTATGACTTTGAAATAGTGTAAATGAAGGTTAGACGAAATCAATTTTCTCCAGAAATTACCTCAAAACAAGTGGCAATTTCTCCGAAAATCTACTTATTTTCGACGTAGTTTTCATACTCAAATAATCTGCAACGTTTACTTAAACTGTTGTGATACATAATTTTATATAAATTGCAACTTTTATTTTTTGACGAATTTTTAAAAACTGCTCTCTTTATTCGTATATAACCAGTGACGCGCGCTCGCGGACTCATTCGCTCGCCAGAGCTTATAGAGGCAGGACGTGTGCTGATCGGCTCCGCACTTTGCATCGACGATCGCGAAGTTATTTATTGTTGTGTGCGTGCGCGCCGTGTAAAATATTATATCTGTTTGCGTCTTTGGCTGTTATGGTATGCGTGTATACTACGACCAGGAACTTTAATCCTTGGTTGTAAGTACTTCTTTATTTTCTTGTATAGTTTTTTATAGTATTATCATCGAACGAGCGAGCGAAGCGAAGCGAAGTTCTTACATTCGACTTTGAACACACGGCTGGCTAGGGGCACGTCCCGGCATTTCAATGTTTTAAAGCTGAACTTTCAGAGGATAGTTTGATACTCAATAACTTAAGTAAATTTATTCTAATTTAAATGAAATTGGGTGAACGTATAGTCGAGGGCATTATATTTTAGTCATTAAATTTTGAGCTGGCTTGAACAAGAGGTTATTAAGCTAGAAGAGCTTAAAATGCTAAAAAGCCATTTGTGAGGGGTCTTGCTATTCTGGTCATGTTCATTGCAAGAAAGTATGGTCGAGTTTGGTATCAAATGAAAGTGCTCGGTTTACACATTTATAATATTGTTTTTTTAAAGATTTTTTTTTTAAATTATGACAATTTTGGAATCCAAGATGGCGGCCATTCACTGTCATTAAATCGTAATGGATATCATTTTATAGGTTTTAGGGGGCGCAGATTTCGAAAATGATGATCATTTTGGATTCCAAAATGGCGGCCATGCACTCCATGCAGTATGTCATAAAAGTCGTCATGGATATCGTTTTATAGGTTTTAGGAGGCGCAGATTTCGAAAATGATGACCATTTTGGATTCCAAGATGGCGGCCATCCAGTATGTCATAAAAGTCGTCATGGATGTCGTTTTATAGGTATTAGGGGGCGCAGATTCCGAAAATGATGACCATTTTGGATTCCAAAATGGCGACCATGCAGTATGTCATTAAAGTCGTCATGGATGTCGTTTTATAGGTTTTGAGGGGCGCAGATTTCGAAAATGATGACCATTTTGGATTCCAAAATGGCGACCTTGCACTATGTCATAAAAGTCGTCATGGATGTCGTTTTATATGTTTTAGGGGGCACAGATTTCGAAAATGATGACCATTTTAGATTCCAAGATGGCGGCCATGCACTATGTCATAAAAGTCGTCATGGATGTCGTTTTATAGGTTTTAGGGGGCGCAGATTTCGAAAAAGATGACCATTTTGAAATCCAAAATGGCGGCCATGCAGTATGTCATAAAAGTCGTCATGGATGTCGTTTTATAGGTTTTAGGGGGCGCAGGTTTCGAAAATGATGACCATTTTGAAATCCAAAATGGCGGCCATGCACTATGTCATAAAAGTCGTCATGGATGGCGTTTTATAGGTTTTAGGGGGCGCAGATTTCAAAAATGATGACCATTTTGAATTCCAAGATGGCTGCCATGCAGTATGTCATAACAGTCGTCATGGATGTCGTTTTATAGGTTATAGGGGGCGCAAGTTTCGAAAATGATGACCATTTTGGAATCCAAAATGGCGGCCATGCACTATGTCATCAAAGTCGTCATGGATGTCGTTTTATAGGTTTTAGGAGGCCCCGATTTCGAAAATGATGACCATTTTGAAATCCAAAAAGACGGCCATGCAGTATGTCATAAAAGTCGTCATGGATGTCGTTTTATAGGTTTTAGGGGGCGCAGATTTCGAAAATCATGACCATTTTGGATTCCAAGATGGCGGCCATGCAGTATTTCATAAAAGTCGTCATGGATGTCGTTTTATAGATTATAGGGGGCGCAGATTTCGAAATCGATGACCATTTTGGATTTCAAAATGGCGGACTTGCACTATGAAATAAAAGTCGTCATGGATGTCGTTTTATAGGTTTTAGGGGGCCCCGATTTCGAAAATGATGACCATTTTGCAATCCAAAATGACGGCCATGCAGTATGTCATAAAAGTCGTCATGGATGTCGTTTTATAGGTTTTAGGGGGCGCAGATTTCGAAAATGATGACCAGTTTGGATTCCAAGATGGCGGCCATGCAGTATTTTATAAAAGTCGTCATGGATGTCGTTTTATAGATTATAGGGGGCGCAGATTTCGAAAATGATGACTATTTTGGAATCCAAGATGGCGGCCATGCACTGCGTCATAAAAGTCGTCATGGATGTCGTTTTATAGATTTTGGGGGGCGCAGATTTCGAAAATTATGACCATTTTGGATTCCAAAATATCGGCCATGCACTATGTCATAAAAGTCGTCATGGATGTCGTTTTATAGGTTTTAGGGGGCGCAGATTTCGAAAATGATGACCTTTTTGGATTCCAAGATGGCGGCCAGGCAGTATTTCATAAAAGTCGTCATGGATGTCGTTTTATAGATTATAGGGGCGCAGATTTCGAAAATGATGACCATTTTGGATTCCAAAATGGCGGACTTGCACTATGACATAAAAGTTGTCATGGATGTCGTTTTATAGGTTTTAGGGGGCCCCGATTTCGAAAATGATGACCATTTTGGAATCCAAAATGACGGCCATGCACTATGTCATAAAAGTCGTCATAGATGTCGTTTTATAGGTTTTAGGGGGCGCAGATTTCGAAAATGATGACCATTTTGAATTCCAAGATGGCTGCCATGCACTATGTCATAAAAGTCGTGATGGATGTCGTTTTATAGGTTTTAAAGGGCGCAGTTTTCGAAAATGATGACTATTTTGGAATCCAAGATGGCGGCCATGCACTATGTCATAAAAGTCGTCATGGATGTCGTTTTATAGGTTTAGGCCCGGCGCAAATTTCGAAAATGATGACTATTTTGGAATTCAAGATGGCGGCCATGCACTATGTCATAAAAGTCGTCATGGATGTCGTTTTATAGGTCATGGTCATCATATTCGAAATCTGCGCACCTGTTTCAAATAAGATATAGATGCATCCTAGTAAGTCAACTATCGAAATGTACTTTTGATAGTAGTAGTACGAAATGTAATCTGAAAGGAATCAAGTAATGCATTCCTGTAATGAGGAATCGACATTGATTCCAATTACTAGTAATTGTAATATTCGAGAAATTGATTCCTGATTCCTCAAATGGAATTGTACTTAGTAATTCGGTATTGTTACATTACAAAGTACCTAATCTGGGAATCGGTAATCAGATTAAAAAGTAATTTCAAGTAATCGTGGAATCAGGATTCAATTACGAAATGCCCATCTTGGACTAAGTAGCACTGCTTTCAATTGATCTTTTTGACGAACCGCGAGTTCTCAGTTCGGGGCGAACTACTAGTCTATTATTGGTTAGATCGTGTTTAGGCTTGATTGATTCGTCTCAAAAAGATATTCGACACAATGTGGTATTCAGGGTCTGATGATGAAGCCGACAGGTACTCAAGCGTACTCATCAAGCAGGTCGTGAAACCACATCGTGTTTGGGCTTGTTTAATTCTTATCAACAAGATCTTTGACACGAGATGGTATTCAGGGTCTGGTGATGAAGCCGACAGGTGCTCAAGAGTCCTCATCAACCAGGACGTGAAACCACTTCGCGTTTGGTCTCGTTTAATTCGCCTCAACAAGATCTTTGACAAGAGATGGTACTCAGAGTCTGACGATGAAGCCGACAGGGGCTCAAGAGTACTCATCAACCAGGTCGTGAAACCACGTCGTGTTTGGGCTCGTTTGATTCGTCTCAACAAGCTCTGAATGCCATCTAGTGAGTTTCGCTCTAACTGGTAGGTATTAATATAACTCGAGTACTAACAGTGATGTGCTTAGGGGTTTCAAGTAATGCGACGAAATAACGCTAGATGGCGTTAACCTCAATTATACATAGTGCATTTTGCAGTAGTCTTTGAGTTTTCACTTCTGCCGGCACTCCCTGAGTACAACCCGTTGTTTTTTTTTTTTTTAATAAAAGCGTGTTACACCTTTTTTATTCCTCTTGCTGCCAAAATGTAACACGATATTATTTAAAAACGGTTAGTAGTAGCTTTATATATATATATATATATATATACAGGGTGGATTTTCTTTTTGGGTCAGTGAGGGCAGCTACCAGATCCCGTGCTGCTACGAGAAAATGGTCTTAGAAGACCTTCCCTCGATTTCAAATCAATGAAGATTGGCTTTTACAGATTTTGGAAAAAACATACAGGGTGCGAGAAAAAGGTAATTTTTGACAAACTTTTTATTTGATGCCAATCGATCCCATTTCTATTGAGGATCAAAACCTTGTATGGAAGCAAAAAAAAATTTCCGGCTAGAAAAGCCACAAATCGAGGAAAACTTTTCCCATACAATTTGTATGAAAATGAAAACTTTTATTTTTCACATGATATTTTTATATGCCAATCGATCCCATTCCTATCTAGTATCAATAGTTTCCTAGGGGTCAACTTACGGTAATGTACTAAAAAACTTTCTCCATAAGTAATCATTTATTGTCAGATTGTGAATGTCCGTTTACAGATGTTACAAAATTATGTATCATACAACGTTTTACAGTAGGTACATATGGCCATTTTAATGTTCGACATAGTTACGTAATGTGCTAATTATCGCACTAGTGCCGTAAAGTAGCACCATCTGTATTGTAAAATGTATTAATAAAATGGTAGGTATATTTTTTATCAAAATTTAATTATTTAATTATTTTAGCATTATTTTAAGGTTTTTAGTTTTTGTTAGGTATTAACAAATAAAAAATCTTATATTCATATATATTTTTTTGAACTTTTTAGCTTCATCAAATCATCATCAAACTCTTTAGGACCAAAGTACTCGCCAGGACAAATCAAACGAGCCCAAACTCGACGGGATTGAGTTGTTTTATTACGGAGTTCCTATGGCCACCTCCCAGCTCCATTATCAAACCCTGGAAACTATCGAGAGACCAAGTACTCGTCAAGACGAATCGTACTAGCCCAAACTCGATGGGGTTATAGCGTTTTATTACGGAGTTCCTATGGCAACTGTTCAGCGCCATCATCAGACCCCGGATACCATCTAAAGACAAAGTACTCGTCAAGACGAATCAAACGAGCCCAAACTCGATAGGGTTGCGACGTTTCATTCCAGAGTTCCTATGGCTACCTTCCAACTTCATCATCAGATTAGCTCCATATCATCATAATATTGCATTGTCACCTAAAATTTTCATTTACTAAAAGGGTAACATATAATATATGTTACCGTAAAATTGCACTAAGGTTATATATATATATATATAATATTATAACCTTATGCAATCATCATCACCATGCAATATAATTTTCACCTCAGCAGCTCGAACAAGGGTACTTTGCTACTTAAAAACAGTGAGCAATATCGCATTTTGCTCACTAAGTGAGACAAAATGAGCAAAATGCGATTTTGCTCACTCAGTGAGCAAAATGCGATTTTGCTCACTGTTTTTAAGTAGCAAAGTACCCTTGTTCGAGCTGCTGAGGTGAAAACTTAATTGTTGGTATGTCTTAAGAAAACATGAGTGAATAGGTAAGTGATGAAGAAAGAATACATTTTTCGGGTTCTCTAATATGTTCTCACTGCTGAGGTGAAAAGTTTTGTGAACTACACGAGATCAAAGTTATTTACATCTCGTGCGCTTTTGAGTCCCTTACTACGCTCAAGATTCTAAATTAGATTCACTCGCTACGCTCGTGAATCTATTATAGAATCTTTCGCTTGCACGGGACTCAAAATAAGCACTCGAAGAAATATCAAACTTTGATCTCTTGTTGTACAAATAACTATTATATGAATACATGGTTGGTAAGTATAATAAACGAATATATCAAATTTACCGAAAGTTTTATTTTAACCCAACTAAAGTTCTAAAGTTACGCATATTTTGTTGCGAAAGTATCAATACTGTTTAAGACGGTCGCGTTGTTTCAAGCAGGGGCCGGCGTTCGGTTACTGTGTAAATGTCGTATCTTCGCGCGTTTTCAAATCGACTACGGCCTCTTAATTAAAATATATATATATATATTTACCGTACCTATATTACTCATATTAATGTTACATTTCTAAATTAATTAATTTGCTTAAGTTCTAAAAATTGTCTACAATCATTTTATGTGACAGCTACTTCATATAAAAAAGCGGCCAAGTGCGAGTCGGACTCGCCCATGAAGGGTTCCGTATTTAGGGGATTTATGACGTATTAAAAAAAACTACTTACTAGATCTAGTTCAAACCAATTTTCGGTGGAAGTTTGCATGGCAATGTACATCATATATTTTTTTTAGTTTTATCATTCTCTTATTTTAGAAGTTATAGGGGGGGGGGGGACACACATTTTACCACTTTGGAAGTGTCTCTCGCGCAAACTATTCAGTTTAGAAAAAAATGATATTAGAAACCTCAATATCATTTTTGAAGACCTATCCATAGATACCCCATACATCTACTTACCAAGTTTCAACAGTATAGTTCTTATAGTTTCGGAAAAAAGTGGCTGTGACATACGGACGGACAGACAGACGGACAGTCGGACAGACGGACCGACGGACAGACGGACAGACAGACAAACAGACATGACGAATCCATAAGGGTTCCGTTTTTTGCCATTTGGCTACGGAACCCTAAAAAGGGCCTTGACAGACAGACGGACGGAAAGACAGACGGATAACAAAGTGATCCTATAAGGGTTCTGTTTTTTCCTATTGAGGTGCGGAACCCTAATGGACTGTCATATATAGGGACTATTACTCGACACGACAGGTTGATTTGACATATTCAAATATTTGAGTGATCTACTTATATATGTCTGCGCATCTTATCCGCTTCGCATGCAGACGAAGTTTGCATTCGTAAGGGTACGATATCGGAACTAACTTTATACTCGTACGTATAATACGAGAATTATGCAGGTGCCGAAGTTTACCTCAAACTTATATAGACAGCGGAAATTCTGAATTTCTGAATGTATCGTATGTTTCGAAGATGCACTAAGTTATTAGCACAGGTAATCCTTGAAAAGTTACGTTTTGCATAAGTATTAAGAGCCCGTTATCGATTTTAGAGCCAAAATTTAAAATTGATAGATTTAGTCGTTGAAATTGTACTCCTTTTGTTACGTAATATCTAAATAACAAGTACCTATTGGTTTCTATTAGCACGTCTTCTCATCTGAGGTCGCCAGCGTGCGTCACCGGCAATATATGGCGAGAAGGGGCAGGTTTTAAAAATTCATCAAAAAATTATAATGGTAAATTATAAATAATGATGTATAAGAACAGTTTCAGTCAATGTCGTAATTTTGATACTTAAACATAAGTATCAAAATTACGTTGAAATTAAGTCGATTTTCACGAAAAATGTTCACTTGTTTTGAAGTAATTTCTGGTGGAAATTGATTTTGTCTAACTTTCATTTACTCTTGTTCAATATCATATAACAAAAATGTAGTGTATGAAAGTTGGAGTACAGGATACGAGTATGTGTAATACAAAATTACTGTTTTTAGCAGTTCAAACTTTACGAAATTTACAAATAAGATCGACTAAATCAGTGCTTTACGCGCGTTTACCTAAACGTCCATCAGAAAAATAATCATTAAGTACTAATTTAGTGAGTTAGTTTTCAAAAAAAATATGATAGATACCAGTACTTGTTATTTCTATTACGTAACAAAAGGTGTGCAATTTCATCGACTAAATCTATCAATTTTACATTTTTGCTACTAAAATCGATACCGGCCTCTTTGGTTTATAAATATGTATAAATATTATTTTTGAAACATATTATAATCTAATGATTTATTACATCACTCATAACAGTTGTAAAGTAAGGACGCTCAGCACGAAGAACTTCGTACAATTGACCCGCCTGTTCCTATCTCTATTGCACGCGCATAATTATATTGCTGTCCCATTTGCACAGTGGCATTGACCGCGCCCGCGATAGACATACGAACAGGCAGGTCGATGTACGAAGTCATTCGTGCCTAGCGTCGTTAACTTAATAATAATTAGACAACCCGTTTGAATTTGGAATTTACAAACTTTTCAATGCCTTTATGCGTGTTGGAGTAAAAAAAAGCGGCCAAGTACGAGTCGGACTCGCCCATGAAGGGTTCCGTATTTAGGCGATTTATGACGTATAAAAAAAAACTACTTACGAGATCTCGTTCAAACCAATTTTCGGTGGAAGTTTACATGGTAATGTACATCATATATTTTTTTTAGTTTTATCATTCTCTTATTTTAGAAGTCACAGGGGGGGACACACATTTTACCACTTTGGAAGTGTCTCTCGCGCAAACTATTCAGTTTAGAAAAAAATGATATTAGAAACCTCAATATCATTTTTGAAGACCTATCCATAGATACCCCACACGTATGGGTGTGATGAAAAAAAAAATTTTTGGGTTTCAGTTCGAAGTATGGGGAACCCCAAAAATTTATTGTTTTTTTTCTATTTTTGTGTGAAAATCTTAATGCGGTTCACAGAATACATCTACTTACCAAGTTTCAACAGTATAGTTCTTATAGTTTCGGAGAAAAGTGGCTGTGACATACGGACGGACAGACAGACGGACAGACAGACATGACGAATCTATAAGGGTTCCGTTTTTGCCATTTGGCTACGGAACCCTAAAAAGTACACATATTTTCTCTTACTTTTTAGAGTTCCGTACATCAAAAGTAAAAAACGGAACCCTTTTAGGATTACTCATGCGTCTGTATGTCATAATCATAATCATAATCATAATCATTTAATCGCAATCCATGGTATTACAGGTGTTAACTTAGATTAGGTACAGCATGGACCCTACAAGGGCGTGGCAACATAATAATATTATATATAGGTATATAAGGGAAATTAAACTAATTAATTGTCCATAAACTCTATTGTCTGTCACAGCCACAGAACAAGTTAGAATGGCGATGCGAGCAGGGTACGTGTCGCCGCGCCGCCGGTTTTGAGCAAACGCTCGCATGCTACTCGCCCGCGCTGACCGAAAATGAAGTAAACATGCCTTTTTGCGCCACAATAACCTTCAGATTAAGAAGCCAAACATCAAATCTGTCTAAAGGAGGTGTATCCATTCACCACGCACACAAGTTTTTACTACCGTTGCGCGAGTGTTAGTAATGTGGAGAGGAACGAGCGGCGACACCGGTTCCGATACTAACTGCGCGCGATAGCCATTTTAACCTCTTTAATATGTTCTGTGGTCCTATTTTCTCAGAAACTACTGGATTAATTAAGTTGAAATTTGGTACACATATGTAAATTAGTGACCCATATCAATTTTTTTTACAATTTTATTTTACATAGGTTAGAAGTTATTTAAGATAATAGCCAAAAATGACCATTCCCCGCCCCCTTTATCTCCGAAACTACTGGGTCTAAAATGTTGAAAAAAAAAAACACAAAATAGTTCTTTAGATACCTATAGATGACAGGAAAACCTATTAGAAATGTGCAGTCAAGCATGAGTCGGACTTAATTTAATGTACCCTTGGAACGCGAGTCCGACTCGCACTTGGCTGTTTTTTAGGGTTCCGTACCCAAAGGGTAAAAACGGGACCCTATTACTAAGACTCCGCTGTCTGTCCGTCCGTCCGTCCGTCCGACCGTCTGTCACCAGGCTGTATCTCACGAACCGTGATAGCTAGACAGTGAAATTTTCACAGATGATGATTTCTGTTGCCGCTATAACAACAAATACTAAAAACAGAATAAAATAAAGATTTAAGTGAGGCTCCCATACAACAAACGTGATTTTTGACCGAAACTTAGCAACGTCGGGCGGGGTCAGTACTTGGATGGGGTGACCGTTTTTTTTGCTGTTTTGCTCTATATTTTGTTGATGGTGCGGAACCCTCCGTGCGCGAGTCCGACTCGCACTTGGCCGGTTTTTACCTATTTTTTGTCATGAGTAATATACAGATATATCATTCTAAGCTGTGGACGGACGAATAGACGGAAGGAAGAATATCGTACAGAAGAAATTTTATATATTCTTTGTTTAAAACGAAACCCTAAAACCGTTACTAATTAGGAACTAAGCAATAAAATTAAACACTTGAGTACGGAATGAGTAATTCTAAGCAAAAATGACGTCATTAATTATACACTACATAAAACTATGAGTTATATTCATTACGCAACCGTAACGCAAACGAAAAGGAAATTTATTCCTTTAATTCCATATGAAGTTATGCCCTTTTTGAATTAGGGAGGTGTAAGCCGGCGAATGCTTATTAATAGTTTTAAAACCGCGGTTTTTATGACTAGTAGCTTTATGAGAGTTAACGACATAAAACATATGGACTAGGTTAATAATAATATTATGTCGAGTAAACACTTCACGAAAGCGTCTAAATGTGGCGTCACTAGGGTTTGCACGACGGATCCGAAATGTATGGGAAGATCCGCGGATCCGGATCCAGATCCGGATAATTTCATACATTACGGATCCGGATTGCAAACCCTAGGCGTCACCTAAACGGCAATGTGCACTAAAATATCCGTTTTTATTTGATTACGGCAAAGTGAAAGGAGTTTACTTTGAAGTTTATAATATAAATAAATATCTGGGGACATCTTACACAGATCAACAACATCAGATAATGATCAGATGATGATGATGAGCGCTTAGTTTGGCATATGACCACGGCTGTTCTCTGAATATATTATGTCTGTGAACATACATTGAGGTAAATAGGCCGGGTTGTTTTGAGAAAATTAAATATTACTTCTTTTCTTTATGTCTCTTGCAAATAAATTCATTTAATTCAATTCGATTCAATACATATACAATTTAGTAAATTAGGTATGTAACAATCTACTTATTTATGTGATTCTATACGACAATTCCAGATGAGATAAATATTTGTTTTTGTTTCATACTTTTTAGTGTGTTTCGAATTAGGCCGATAGAGAATGTTACAAAACACCAGTCCATATGTTTCGTTCATCAATGGCAGAATGTTTACAGCAGTATATTAATTAACAGCTACTGCAATACTGGTCTAATTTGTCATTTCTGTTGACAGTTATATTACACGGTCTGATCTTCTTAACTGGGTTAATATAATGTTATACCCAAAGGTAGAGTGCTTACTCCATAAATATCAGTTTTCTTGCTTATTAATCACTACATAGTATAAAACAAAGTCGCTCCCCTCTGTCTGTCTGTATGTATCTATGCTTAGATCTTTAAAACTACGCAACGGGCTTTGATGCGGTTTGATTTAAATAGATAGAGTGATTCAAGACGAAGATTTATGTATAATTTGTTAACCCGTGCTAAGCCGGGGCGGGTCGCTAGTCTTAAATTAATTAATTTGAAACGTCTTTGAACGATTATTAAATTATACAACGGGACTTAATCGCGTATCTAAGTTTTAAGATTTACCTCCGACATTTCGAAGACGGCGTTGTCCCCGTGGTCTCGGAGAAGACTGGCTTAAGTTGACATCAGCATCGTCTAACCGCGCGAGTTTTTCGAACTACCCGCACTTGGTCTTGTTTATCCGCTTGAACGTTTTGCGCACTAGGGATGTCACTCTGTCGACACACAACACTAACGATATTCGATTTATCGACTGTCGATATTCGTTTACGCTTACATTTACTAATGACTGGATTCCATGTGGATGACCTGTCCACGGATCGTCATTTCTACAGCAGGAAAGTACGGGAAGCCATTGAAATCAAAAAACATAGTAATTTACAATCGGGACGAGGGTTTCAAGATCTCATCCACATGTAATCCAGTCATTAGTAAATGTAAATGTAAGCGTAAACGAATATCGACAGTCGATAAATCGAATAGAAGACCAAGTGCGGGTAGTTCGAAAAACTCGCGCGGTTAGACGATGCTGATGTCAACTTAAGAGCCAACAGGAGCTAAGATTTAAATATTTTAGGTAAATATACCCTTCTCCCTAACGGAAGCGGCTCCTAAAACTAGTGCGATAAGGACAAGGCGAAAAATCCTGCGTAAAAGTATCAAAAATCGAGGTTTCGTACTCGACTGTTTCCTCCTCCAAAACTTAACCAATCGTAACCAAATTTGCAAATCTAAATGATTATGACATTATCTGTGTCGGACCGTTTTGCTTTTTTGACTAATTGATGTCAGTTTTGAATAGCACGCCTCTCATTGCGGCATAGTCAATTAGGCCATTTTGGCCATTTTTGGAGGGCTCTAGCGCCTTAAACAACAAACATATCCGACACAGATATTGACAATATTAATCTTTGTTGAAAAAATCATTGCTCTAGCTTTAAAACCCACGGAGGAAACAGTCGAGTACGTTTGTATGGAGAAATGACCACTCCTGTTGGCTCTTAAGCCAGTCTTCTCCGAGATCACGGGGACAACGCCGTCTTCGAAACGTCGGAGGTAAATCTTAAAACTTATATACGCGATTAAGTCCCGTTGTATAATTTAATAATGTGTAAAAATCGTGAAAGTTTAAATCAGTGTCTTTGAACGATGTTATTAAGCTAATTTAAAATGGAAAAATTCACTGCCTTAGGTGGGATGTGAACCCACGACCCCTAGATCGCTAGCCCAGTGCGCTGCCAAGCTGAGCTACCAAGACCTTACCCAATACAGCGAATATTTTGACCATATATATTATGAATCTTAGGGAGGCCCTAGCGACATCTACCGTTCCAAGCCCCAACCCCAAGATAATGATTTTTTCCACTTTTTGTTTTATTAATCTTAATCAATAAAATTGGGCTTTTGGTCCTCGACTGAAAACTAGTGTATTTTGGAAATAAATAAATTTACTCTGACCACCTACGTCGTACAATGTCCAGTCACCTGCAATAATATGTGACACAACGAAGGCCGCAAAAATATCTGACGCAGTCGTATTTGTAGAGCCATAAGAGCGTGTCACATATTTTTGCGGCTTTCGAAGAGTAACATATTGAAGATGACTGTACCTATTATAATTAATAATGGTGTTGATACATTCATTCAACATTACGTCAATACAATTGCCCTACTTAAACGATAATTAAACACGTTGGTATTAAAGCCATATGTGACGTTATCTATGAAAAGGGATCTTATTGTCGATGGCGGTTACGCCATTATTAACGATGCTCCGATATAAATACAATGCCGCGCGACGCTGTGCGGCGTAAGCGCCATCGACAATAAGGTTCCTTTTCATAGATAATGCCCCATATTCCCACTGTTTACCAAATGTGGTAGCAATAATCGTCAGTCAGCACACACACATACACACACACGCACACATACAGCACACTCGTAAACAAAACATGATATCGCCTGAAATCTGTGCATAATACCAAAGAGAATAGAGCGTATAGAGAGCTGTCATGGTAAATTATGTAGCCACAGAGTACATTTACTGCCATCTTTCGACAGAAGATTAAAACTGTTAGAACGCCATTTGACTTTAATCCTTATTCTTTCACTGATATGTGTAAATTTAAACTGAAATAACTGTCATATACCTACTAAGAAAAAGTGACCCAAGCCCCTGCCCCTGCCTGGAATCGAACCAGCGTCCTCTACTATCGCGGCAGGTGCCTGCTATCTCTCGGCCACCGGGGGACAGCAGCATAGGTCGAATTTTTCCAAGTATATGCACTTCATACGGAAGGCTTATGGCGCCCCCTGGCCACCTCTAAGGTAGAACAGTATGGTTCGACCTTCTAACTGGATCATCTCAGGTGATACCGAGTTAGCGAGAGAGATGGCGCTGCCAATGAATGAGGACGCTGGTTCGATTCCAGCCTGGGGCACTAGAGGCTTGGGTCACTTTTTCTTAGTATATGACATTTATTTCAGTGTATAATTTATATAATAGTGTGACTACTCGAAATAATAACATTTTAAAATATTTTCTGAAAGTAAATTGATTAAAAGTCAAAAATTTACGCCATCTACTTGACAGTAGGCCAAAGGTATGGCGCCATCTTCGCTCGAAAAGATTGCACATCTGCCTCTATTTCAAATTCTCTTTGATAATACCCACTAAATGTCATAAGTAATAACGAGTTACGCTCTTTTGAACTAAAAACTAAACACATGAGTCGCGTATGACTCAGATTAACCTACTTGGCTTAGATTGATAAAAAGTATTAAGATTTATTGTTATTTTTTAGTATTACGTCATATTTGTTTAAAGGGGCCCACTGATTATCAGTCCGCTTGACGACATCAGCCTGTAAGTTAAGGGGCCTACTGATTACCAGTCCGCCGGACGATATCGGCCTGTCAGTTAGAACAAAAAAGCGGCCAAGTGCGAGTCGGACTCGCCCATGAAGGGTTCCGTATTTAGGCGATTTATGACCTATAAAAAAAAACTACTTACTAGATCTCGTTCAAACCAATTTTCGGTGTAAGTTTACATGGTAATGTACATCATATATTTTTTTTAGTTTTATCATTCTCTTATTTTAGAAGTTACAGGGGGGGGGACACACATTTTACCACTTTGGAAGTGTCTCTCGCGCAAACTATTCAGTTTCTTGTTAGGGGCTATATAAGGCTCCAAAGCCTATGTATCACTGCGACCATCGCTGATCTATTGTAAACATCTATCCATAGATACCCCACACGTATGGGTTTGATGAAAAAAAAATTTTTGAGTTTCAGTTCGAAGTATGGGGAACCCTAAAAATTTATTGTTTTTTTTTATTTTTGTGTGAAAATCTTAATGCGGTTCACAGAATACATCTACTTACCAAGTTTCAACAGTATAGTTCTTATAGTTTCGGAGAAAAGTGGCTGTGACATACGGACGGACAGACAGACAGACAGACGGACAGACAGACAGACAGACAGACATGACGAATCTATAAGGGTTCCGTTTTTTGCCATTTGGCTACGGAACCCTAAAAAGTTGCCAGTTCGGAACAACTGACAGGCCGATATCGTCCGGCAGACTGATAATCAGTGGGCCCGTTAAGAAGCTCTTTAATTAAACTGTTTGTTTATATTAATTATCCGCATACAGGCCAATCAAATTTGATGTTTTCTAATAATTAATTCCCAGCAAGCTGATTCACCAAACCTTGCTGGTACCTAGTGCTTTTAATGGTGGTTTCCTTCTACATAGAGTAGTTTAGCATTCCAAGGAAAAAAATAACTCCTAAGGCTCAAATCCTACCTAGGCTATTACTTGTTCAATATCGTAATCCAGACCATGTCCTAATAATATCTAATATTATTAAAACACGTTCCGTACGTTCAGAAGTCGCCATCTTGAGAATAGATCTGCAAATATGCCCCGCATTAGATTATACGGCACTCGAAATGAGTGCATATATCTGTGATAACTCTCTGTCTGTCTGTTGCGACTTGGGTGGTGCAAAGATAACTGTAGATTGTTAATATCGTGGGAATTTTCAATACATACTCTGACACACACACAATTTGTCAGTAGAAAAAGGCGGCAAATTAAAAAAATGTCGGCACGAATAGACTTAACATAAGAAATTTGAATTTCGCGTCTTTTTTAGTATCAAAAAGTGGGTGTGTCTAAGTTTAGTTGTCTGACAGCCGTTTAAGAAGTATTACTCTAACCACGGGCCACTTGCACCATTCACTAATCCGGGGTTAACCGGTTAAATCTGTAGTTACCATGGTGTAGGTACTGTAGGTAGGTAGTAGGTTATTTTGTAAGTGGGTAGATTTGCACAGTGTAGTTTTTCCTCAGTCATGCGTTGACCAGCACGAACGCTGTAAAGGGTTCAAAACGTCGGGATGTAGAATAAATTCAATATACGCGATATAATCCGTTTTAATAGTTTTATTTCATGTATCAGTAGGTATTGTTAATGTTGAACATATTTACACTTAAGTAAATTACAAAAACAACTCTGTTTGTCCTTTCATTTCCCTCTTCACGCTTAAATTGGTAAATCGATTTAGACGAAATTCGTTTTTTTTTGATGGAAATTTTCTTTCAAGGCGTGTTCTTTCAAGTGTAAGACAAAGATAGTATGATTCTTTCTGTCTATGTTTGAAATTTAATGAGACAGTCCTTTGACAAACTATAATCATAATCATTTATTTGCACATCAAAATATGAACAAGAACTTGGCCAAATTACCAAGATAAAACGGTATAAGAGAAGCAAGCAAACCCACAGGTATAAGTTATACCACACAAGACATATCGCCCCACTGAACCAGAGCTGCCGTGTATTCGCAATTCCATTTGCAAAGATACCTAATGTCACTTAGTCAAACGCTGAGACCTGATAGTATTTTCTGATGATAATGGAGGTAAACGATCGCCTGATGGTAAGCAATCGCCGTTGCCTATGGACAGCTGCAACAACAGAAGGGTAACGTCATCCATGAAATGCAACCTTGCTGTCAATTATCCAGAACATCCACATCCGGCCTGATTCGAACAATGCCAAACAATGCTTATTCAAGTCACAGCGGTACGATACCGATATGTCAGTGTCAAAAGTGACATTACTTCAACCAAAAAACGTCACTTTTTACACTGACGGATCATTATCGTACCGCTTTGACGTCTTGTAAGCATTGTTCGAATCCAGCCGATCGAGTTTGATTTTAACTGCCGCAATTCAGTAATTATGCGGTATGTATTGCTTGTGCACCGTTGTCGATGTCAGTGTCAATTTCCATGATAAATTACGTTGCTGTCATCACTGCAACGCTGTCGCTAGAATATTGCGTTGATCAATTTATCAAGGACCTACTATCATCATCATCATCATGGCCTTTTGGTGATCCGATCTTGGATGTGAGCCTTTTGCCCTAAGAACTCATAGGATAAGGTTTATGAAAGAAATTTTTAATTTTATCGTTTTCTTCGTCAGATTTTGTAAAAATTTGTCGAATAGATAGATCTCTCTAATCTACCTATACAACTATAAGCAAAATTTCACCGTTCTTGAAAACTATTCTACTGAATTACGAAAACTTATAGTTTCGTAACTCAACGGAAAAATTACATACATTTTTTCGTCATATATTGGGATTTCGTGTGTCTATCACCCACAATGAGGAGTTCTTTAAACTTACCAAATAGCGTATTTGTTTGACTAGTCAAATCAGTTTATTTTTTCTAACTATTAAAACTATGGGCTTTTATGGAATCTATTATGATTATTATGAAACACAGAACAAGTGACTCCTTTCCGATATTAAACAGAACTTGTGTAAAATAATAACTGTGCTCTACGTCTTTCTAATAATTCTCTCGTGCTTTCCTCGTGAATGGTGCGAAGTAATTAAATTTAAATACTTTATCAAAATCTGATGAAAATAATGGACAACAAATGGAAGCCGGCCATTTACGCTTGGTAGCGATGGGAACACGTTAGCTGCCGCCGGTTTGCGCAGCAATTTGCCACCTGCGAATATGCAGGAACCACATTTGTTGAATTTTGACGCCCTCCTTCTTGTATAAATACCTGTTCTATCTAGCGTTTTGTTATGAGTGTTTGTTTTTCCACAATGCCTGAAAACTCGCCTCTTTAATCAATGTGTCCTGCCCACCATGACTTACGGTGCCGAGACATGGACGCTCACTAAGCAGGCTGTGCATAAAATACGAGTAGCACAAAGAGCCATGGAGCGCACCATGCTCGGTATTAAACTGCAAGACCGAGTGAGGAATGTCGAGATCCGACGCCGCACCAAGGTGCGGGACGTGGGTGACGTCATTGCCAAGCTTAAGTGGAGTTGGGCGGGACATGTTGCTAGGCAGAGTGATGGCAGGTGGACCAAAATGTTGACGGATTGGTGGCCGCTTACGGATGAAAGAAGCGCCTGGCGTCCGTTGGCTCGTTGGGTGGATGACGTTCGAAGTATCGCGGGGCACTTTTGGATGAAACTAGCACAGGACCGGGACAAGTGGCGTACAATAAGAGAGGCCTATGCTCAGCAGTGGGCGACCGAAGGCTAAAATGATGATGTGATGATGATGTTTGTTTTTTGTAGGTATAATTTGTGTAATTTATTTCAATGAAATTCGAAACTCGTTAGGCAACTGTTCTGCCGGCAAAAAGAAAGGGATTAGGCATCGACAATTTTCTCGCTTGAGATACGCTGTACCTTGTAAATATCATAGTACTTATATAGTCTTTTTACATGAAATATTTAAATTTTGTGGACTACAGTTCTGTAGATTATTATTAACACTACAAACAAGTTTTTTTGCTTTAATATAATTAAACTTTCTTTTTACGACTTTGATATCACGTTTAAGTTAGATTTAAAAATACCTACAATATGTGGCTAAATATTCTTTACCGTAAAATAAGTAATTTATAAGTATTTCACGGCAGTTTAAATACGATTAAACCACTAGGTACTAATTGTCTTCATAATTTTCCATTTTAATGTTAGTTCTTACTAAAAAAAAGCCCTTTACCCTCACCATGAGTTTTACGCGGCCCTAAACACTATAGCGACTGCGTCAACTCAAACGCAGTACATCTCGCTTGCACCACTGTCTGCGCAAGGGAGATGCATTGTAAGTTTACGCAGTCGCTAGCGAATATGTCAGTCTCAATCTCGTGGTAAGGATACTTAGTACATCTAACCTAACATCTAATCTTGTGTATCATTGTAAAATATAGGCCAAGTTTCATACAAAATTGCATAATTGCATAACTGACTTTTCTACGTGGCACGTGGCGCCTAAGTCCAGAACTAATTTTGTTTGATACTTGGCTCCCGGCCAATCGGGTCCCTAAAAATCTGACGTCGCCGGTGCACTGTATTGGGGACAGTTAGGGGACGTATTTTTAGAACTGTTTGGACACAAACACGTTGGGTTTTGGTAAAGTTAATTGGTTTTTATGGTTATTTATAGTGGTTGAGGTGTTTCTCAACTTTGTAGGTGATTTCAGTGGTAAAATAAGTGTTTTTAGGATTCCGTGCCTTAAAAAGAAAACACGGAACTCTAGGGACACTTTGTTGCCCGTCCGTCTGTATGTTTGTCAAGGCCCTTTTATCTCGGAAACGCGTGGAGGTATCGAGTTGAAATTAAAACCATTATACTCAGGTCTAAAATTCATCATCACTACATAGTATAAAACAAAGTCGCTTCCCGCTGTCTATCTATATGTATGCTTAGATCTTTAAAACTACGCAAGGTATTATGATGTGGTTTTTTTAAATAGATAGAGTGATTCAAGAGGAAGGTTTATGTATAATTTGTTAACCCGTGGAAAGCTGGGGCGGGTCGCTAGTTAAGCAATAAAACAACCTCAGAAAATTCCAACTGACAATTTCAATCACCCCATCAAACCTTGGGAACTACTTCTATAAATGCTTTACATACATAGACAACTTGTTGATGCATAGACGATATAAAGCCCTCCCTTTACTCTTGATTCAACAACATACGCTTGATTTACCGTTTTCTTTCATCTAGTCGCCTTTGGCGTTTTGTATTGTTGTTGTTGCCAAAACAGTGGAAGTTTTAGGTGCCTATATAGGGCCCGATTCGGATTTTGAACTAGATACCTATCTATGTTTTTAAAAATCTAGCCTGTCAAATTTTACATTTCCGCGATTTTGGAGATAATCTTGAACGATTTCCACAGTGTCTAAAACGTCTCGTTATGTATTTTTAAATCTCAAAACGATTTTGAAACGATCTTAATACGATAATGTAACGTAAAAGTGACATTAGTAGCCCGAATTGAGCTGCAAAAGATATCTAGTTGAAATCTAAACTACCAGGTATCTAGTACATATCGTATCGTTATCTTCTCTAAAACGGATCTTGTTTTCCGAATACCGCGGATAGTTAATAAAATATGTAGCTTATTTATACCCAGATATACAGATACAGTAGAGTCCGGTTATAACGACGCCCAAGGGACCGCTGATATTACGTCGTACTAACCGGACGTCGCACTAAACGAACTGCCAATTTTAATATATTTTTTTGTAATCAAAATAATGACATCATTTTGTATTTATTAATACTTATGCGACAATCAACGAAAAAGTTTTTTGTCAAACATTTCAATTTTGACTCAAGCCTTTATCGCGGACTGTTTACTTTTGTTTCAACAAGCAACCTATACTCAATTGAGACAATTCTTACAAACCCAAACTCAATTAGGATGCGTTGTTTTATCAAACAGTTCCTATGGCCACCTCCAGCTCGAAGGTACCAAAATATTGCATTGTCACCCAACTTACATAAAAAAAATTAAACTGTTTATTTTTCTAATTATAATAATTATGTATGTGAAGTTTAAGCTCAATTGAATAATGCGAATTGGGTTTTATTTAGTTTGCAAGATTACGATCACAGTTTTTCATCTTGCTGCGTATAGGCAAAGGGGGGAGGGGAGTTGGGTGCGCGGGACAGTTACCAACAATTTATTTGTAAAAATTACGTCGCTCGTCGTTGTAACCGGACTTGACGGACGGATTTTGTGTCAATTTCCGTCGTTGAAAGCGGTCGGTCGTTTTAAGCGGAGTCGTAATAAACGGTTGTACTTTCATAGTAGCTCATACTAAAACCAAACAAGTGCTTATACTTACGTCGCTATAAGCGGTTGGTTGTTATATGCGAAGTCGTACTAATCGGACTCTACTCTATCATCTTTATTGGTAAAATTAACTACATTTTACAAGTCATTCAATCGTTCTTAAAAATAACAACCAGAATATACAAGAATATATTTGTATTTATCCCACGATGTTGACAAATAGTGTTTTCTCTAACACCAAAGGAGTAACCTGTTAAACGCTGAAAAAATACATGTTAAGGATGACCCACGTTAGACCGGGCCGTGTCCGGGCCGGAGCTTCCGGCGCTTCGTTTTCTATGGAAAGCGTCACGTGATCACCTGTCATCTCTCACAGAAAAGTAAGCGCCGGAAGCTCCGGCCTGTGCCCTGTTTCTAACAAAAGCCGTCAAAAAGGGACTTCCACTTGTAATATAAGTTACAAGCTTTTGATAAACAGGGCACTGGTCGGCCCGGTCTAACGTGAGTCATCCTTAACGTGGGGCATTACAAAAAAGTGTCTGGTTATCCTCCTGAGACAAAATGTACATTATAATATAATGGACATATTCGTACAATCTAATTTGAACCTTTCATGAACCAAATAAAGTAGCATTTCTTTCGCTCCATTGATTATTCAAAGAAACGAAATTCGTTCTAATTTACTTATAGAATAAGGTTCAAATACAAAATTTGAAAACTTTATATTGTTGGTCTTACGAGATTAAAATTTAATTTCCGTACCATTTTGTACCATGTCACAGTGACAATCAATGCGAAAGTCGCTAAGGACCTCATAAGGTACGAAATGGTACTGAAATCAGATTCCTCTGTTAGTATGCGAACATCGTAGCCAATGAGCGCTTTAAGCTTGCAACTCCTTTACCAAAATAATCAGACATATTTGGAATCTCCGAAAATATCTTTTTATCCTGGTAAGGAGGCGTTTAGGTAAGTAGCGGTTGGCTGGCCGCCAGCGACCAATATAGACGCGACATGTGCTAAGTCCGGTTTAGGTATGTTACTGTCAAAGTGTCAGGCTTCTAGGAGATTGGATGTCGTTTTTAGGGTTCCGTACCCAAAGGGTAAAAACGGGACCATATTACTAAGACTCCTCTGTCCGTATGTCCGTCTATCTGTCCGTCCATCTGTCAGTCTGTCACCAGGCTGTATCTCATGAACCGTGATAGCTAGACAGTTGACATTTTCACAGATGATGTATTTCTGTTGCCGCTATAAGAACAAATACTAAAAAGCACGGAACCCTCGGTGAGCGAGTCCGACTCGCACTTGTCCGGTTTTTAGGTATCATTCGAATTCAGACTAAGACTGCGCCGTAGAAGGCCCGATTCTTAGGTATCATTCGAATTCAGACTAAGACTGCGCCGTAGAAGGCCCGATTCTCAAGCTTGTCTAATTCTTTCAAATTTTAATATCTAATAGATTATTATTATCACATACCTACAACATTTGGAATACATTTCTTTCGCCAAATCATTCAATTGGCTAAATATTTATTAAAAGGATAACGTGTAATCATTTGACAAATGCGGATGACTACGAGCAAAGCGAGGAAGAACATGTAAAGGCGGGCTTCCACCAGTGTTGGACACTGTGCGGCACAGTGCTGCACCCTGGTGGAATCCCGCCTTTAGTTTAACTATGACCACGATCGATGGCATCCGGCAAAATAATTTTCGGCAATAATTTAGAGAACTCTAGTTCGGCGTATATCGACCGGGGTATGAACCGGTACCTTTTGTGTAACTAACCGTGAATAATTAACTTGTGAAACTAAAAATAAATATGTATAATTCACACGTGCTTGTTGCTAAGCCTACACGAATAAAGTATATTTGAACTTTGAACTTTAATTCAAAACTGTTATTAGCCCTAGTTGGTGTATTCAATTCTTTTGTTTTGAAGACTGGTAAATATAATTTAAGTACCTAGGTATGGCTCATAATTTTAATTTTCTTTCTGCGGTTATTATGTATGTTATCATTCATAAATGAACCTCCAGGCCCCTATTTCACCACGGTGACAGGTGCGAAAATTGTCGACATCACTGTTACTGACGTCACAGGCCTCCATAGACTACGGTAACCGCTTACTATCGAACGGGCGGTGTGCTTGTTTGCCACCAACATATTAATTAAAAAAAAACTCCATTATATCGCCAATAAATAAGTACTTATTTTGCGAAGCTAATGACAATTGTCACAAGAAACACGACATCATCATCATCATGTTTCTTGCCGATATAATAAAGTTTTTTTAAATAATACAATGATGGTGGCAAACAGGAATACGGCCCGCCCGATAGTAAGCGGTAACCGTAGCCCATGGATGCCTGTGACGTCAGAAACAGTGACATTTGTCGAATTGTCGCACCTGTCGCCGTGGTGAAATAGGGGCCAGGTCTGTTTCTTAAGTATGTTAAGTACACTACATTGTACTAAAAATCTATTTGTATTATGTGACTGTTTGTGTTCTAAATAAATTATTAAAAAAAAAACTCTAACGAAAACCTCAGCACCTGCCAACTACATACGTCACAGCGCAGTTCGTCCACCCTGAGAAAATAGATCGCAGTTGACAAATTGCCGCAAATTAGCTACGGGCGGCCTGTGAACCTGCAGCTCCGAGATAACATTCCACGTGTTTCTAGCAATAACAAACATACCTATTTGTATACCTATGATAGATTGCCAATAGTTAATAATAGTTATCTGTATTGTAGTGGCCAAAAGTTCGTTTTTTTAGCATTAGAAAACATAATAATAAAAGTACAATAAGGGATGACTCACGCTAGGACGGCCCGGGTCTGGGCCGCCACTGACACTTCGTTTTCCATGACTGTGTTCACGTCTTTCCTGTAGACATACACCTACTACAGTTCTGACAAAAAGAGTGCCTTTTCATGTAGATAAGGGTAAAATAAGAAGATTAACCTTTATAGCCCTTAACTTTTGGGTATGTCTGCAGGTAAGAGGTGAACACAGTTTTATGTTTGACCCGCCCCTGGGCATTTGAGATGTGTGTGTATCGACAAGTGCTGCGTATTTCATTGCGAGATAGGTTGGGGGGTTAAAATAACCCCCCAGCTAATCATCAACCAAATAGCTACCAATCACCATTCGTTTCGTCATTGGTAAACACACATTGAACTTTCCGGGGGCTATTTCAGACGTAGATACAGAAAGTGTCGCGCGCGACCTGGTTCCCCTGGACGGGGGCCAAATTGAACGGATCTGCACTCATATGTGATGTCAATAACAGACGAAAAAGCGGGCAAGCGCGAGTTGGAGTCACGCTTTGAGGGTTCGGTACCAGATATTTAATTTTTAATTTTTCTCTAGCAGAAACGTCTGCGAACGATGCGAAAGAATAAATTTAAAACTGGAAAAATTACTGTCTTGGGTAAGACTTGAACTCACGGCATCTGGACAAGACAAGACAGTAATTTTCCGCTTTTAAATTGATTCTAAGCAGACATTTAATGTTTGTAATGGAGTAGGTAGGTTATTTTTTTTTTTATATAATTATATTCGAGTTTGTCAGATTCAGAGTTCCTATGGAAGAGGAGGAGGTGAGGGGAGCCTGCAAACAAATTTCTATGCAGGCGGGTCTCCTCTCTCTGCAGCTGACTATACATAGGTAAGTAGTTTAAAATATCACATTTTTGTCTACAGGATCTCCTTAATTTTTGACCATATACATATATACACTTGTTGTGAAAACACTGGGCGTGCGATAGAGATACGAACATGCGGGTCAGTGTACGAAATTCTTTGTACTTAGCGTCCTTACTTTAACAGATCTACTCTTACTTTAAGAGATTTGCCTGTGAAGCCACGGTCCTGGGTTCGAATCCGGGTAAGGGCATTTATTTGTGCGATGAGCACAGATATTTGTTCCTGAGTCATGGTTGTTTTCTATGTATTAAAGTATTGTATATTATATTAACGGGTTACGGGTTGACAAATTTATACATAAACCTTCCTCTTGAATCACTCTATCTATTAAAAAAACCGCATCAAAATCCGTTGCTTAGTTTTAAAGATCTAAGCATACAGACAGACAGACAGCGGGAAGCGACTTTGTTTTATACTATGCAGTGATACCTATCGTTGACTGAGTACCTACCCACATCACAAGCCTTCTTGCGCTTACCCTGGGGCTTAGTCAATTGTGTAAAAATTACCTATACCTAATATTTATTTATTTACAGATCAACATTTAGAAGACAAACAGCAAAGCCTTTTAACAATAGAGTCCCGATTGATCGCTCATCACGGAACCCTAAAAAAGCACTGACAAGTCAACAATGTTTGATTGAGCGTGGATTTGCCGAAATTGTTAGTTAGTGGGTAGGCTTCGGTTGTTTTTGTCCGTGTGCAGTGAAAATTGGTTTCAACTCTATTGGACAGCGAATGATTTTATAACCGACTTCCAAGATATGGTCTATATACTCATTATTTGTCGGTATTTTTTAGGGTTCCGCACCCAAAGGGTAAAAACGGGGCCTTATTACTAAGACACAGTTGAAACTTTCACAGATGATGTATTTCTGTTGCCGCTATAACAAGTAATACTAAAAACAGAATAAAATTAATATATAAGTGTGGCTCCCATACAAAAACCTTTTGCCGTTTTTTGCGTAATGGTACGGAACCCTTCGTGCGTGAGTCCGACTCGCACTTAACCGGTCTTTTTCTGCGACGTTGTCAGATAATATGTTATCTGCGGCAACAGAGACTGATAATTCGATCTCTCTATTATTTCGCCTGAATAATGGCTGTGCTGTTATTATTTGATAAGTGTTTAGTATCCAATGTAAGTTAACTAAAAAGCCAAGCTCTTGGCCCCAAAATACAAAATTCATTTAAATTTTAGAATTATTAATAATTGTTGTAGTTGATGTTGATAAAACTTTAATTATGCCAACTTTTGAAGTAGACCATCACCACTCCTATCATGTTGTAACACTTAAAATTGAATGAGGTCGTAATAATTATACAGTGTGTGGCCTGTAACACGGGCGAAAAATTAAAACGTAGATTCTACTCCTCAAACTAGACAATGTTTGTTCAGCGACTTTTAAAAATAACTTGTGGTTTGTATTTTAAAACACTTTAAAATTTATTCGAACACGCAATGTATTACGAAATTGATTATGCCTGTACGGTGACAAGACTGACGGGCAATGTCAATTAGACGGAATTTAAAGTACATTGAAAATATTATTTAGTTTGTTTGAAAAAGGGACAATTTTAAGACTACATAATTTCAAAAAGTTGTTGAACATAAGTTTTATTGTTTAAGGAGTAGAATCTACGTTTTAATTATTCGCCCGTGTTACAGGTCACACACTGTATAGTTTCATATACTTATCCAAGTATAAATACTGCTGGAACACAATTATAGGGGAAAGAAGACACACTTTAGGGTAATCAAAATGGAAAATCAACAAACACAAATGTAATATAGACAAATGGCTTATTAAATGTAATGACTTGATCCCAATATGACCCTCAATACCCGCATCGCTATGGCAGGAAGTTTTATTATCTTATCTTTATTCAGTCAAAGCCGGAAATTATCACTGACCCCTTGAATCACGACAAATTGTGTAAGCAAAGCTTTAACATTTGGGTGAAGCTTTTAACTAATTTGTATTAAGTTTTATATTTCTAGTATTTAAGTACCTAGTAACTAACTTTCGTAGCAAACATAACGAAGAGGACAAATCGCCAAACGTGAACGATGAGTCGTTGAAGAGTTCCGTTCTGATCATCATCAGCAGGTCCATTTCAGCAAATGTCACTTTTTTGAATGAAAATGCTTGATTTGTTGATAAAAACAAAAGAAAAACACTAAATGTATGGCTTTAAGATTTGAGGAGATCCCTCGAACCCTCATGGATTCCATCATCAGAACTAAGTTTTGACAAAAACGGGACCAATGAAAAAAAAAGAATGTTTGAAATCGGTTCTGAAATGACTGAGTTATGTAGTAACAAACATTAAAAAAACAACAACTGAATTGAGCAACCTCCTTCCTTTTGAAATCTGGAAGTCGGTTAAAAAGGAAGGAATGGAAAGATTTGCACGCATCTGATAAGGTTTCGTAGCTCAGTTGGTTAAGAGCGATCGGACCGGAGTTCGGAACGGTCGCAAGTTCTAGTCTTCCTGGTGAATTTTCCCGATTTTTATTTAATATATTTGTAAATAAGATTTCAGTAAAAACTTACCAGCATCCGTGATCTCCAAGCTTCTCTGGACCACAGCGAGTAACACTACCACCATAACACACAGATCCCAATCCTTAGCCATCTCCACTGCGCAGTCAATTCCTCACCATTTTTCGAAACACTGGACACCGAACACATCGAATCTCAAAATTTAATTCCCGAAAACACTCAAATAAAAAAAAAACACGAATTTTCGACGCACTTTTCAGTGTAAAAAAAAATCTCGTCACTATTTACTTCATACTAAAACTGATACAAGTTTTCAAAGTACGGTAAGAACGATTTTTTTTTTTAAATCGACATAATTACTTTATCGTTAATATTTTTCGTTTCACAAAAGACAATTCCATTTTCGAAATAAACATAAATCCATTTTCAAAATAAGAACACTCGGATTCGGAAAACGTTCCATTTTCAAACGAAACTTCCTAAAATTCCACATAAAATTGGTTTATTTTCGTATCACCAAAAATATGGATTTATTTTTGTCCCGTTGCTCGTAGTTTTTGGAACTGTTCCAAGGATTTCTTTCGTCCATTTCTGTGGACAGCCGGATACGAATCTAGAACAGAAATGATATTCTTAATGATGTAAACACTTCAGTTTGCACGTAATTTTAGAAACACACTTTAGAAAAAAATGCGGAACATTGTATATGGAATACAGCATACAAAATTACCCACTGTTGTTGCTTTTGAGCTAAAGTAACTTATTTTGAACGCTAACTGTAGAAGAGTAGGTATGTCTACAAGTAAATTTGTTGGTAGGTATTTGATATTTAAAAAAGAAACAGTGCGCAATTTTTTTTCTGGTCTAAGGTAGTCTAGGGACGCTTGGAATTTATAAATTGGTGTCACTTTTAAGTTGCCTATTTTAAAAATTCTTCGTTGCTAAGTAATTATATACAGTCGCACTCGGAGGATAGTAAATATTTAATAGATTTTAATTAAGTAAGTCATTTATTAAAAAGCTCTATTTAAGCCTTGTTATCTTTTTCGTAATTAATTACCTTATTAAGATTCTTTGTATATATCTACACAAAAGGTAGCTAAATTAATGAAAAGTTTTATTATAGCTTCCTATTATTCAATGCCGAATTTTTTTTTTTTTCTTTTTTCATTTCATCTACATTATTTGTGATCTAACAAGTTTCATTTATGTACATTTAATACAGAAACAAAGAGACCAATTCGAGCGGAAATTGACATCAAAGTGATATATAAATTATGTCATTTATTAATCGTGCATTTCGCTCGTACTTGTTTGTACAAGTATTTATTTAATCGTATGGCAAGATTCGAGTCGCTTAAAGTATTAGAAAGTAAAAAATAATTAAAGAACTATATCCAATGTCTTGGCCCATAGGGCTGCGTCTTCACTAGGAGCGAGCAAGTCTTCATGGTTGCCAATAAACTTTCTCTTAGGGCAGTCGACTGTTATGTGGTGGATAGTCTGCTTTGGAGCTCCGCAGTCACACTCTGGCGAGTCTCGCCACCCGCACTTGCACATATAATCGGCACAGCGTCCATGCTCAGTTCGAAGTCGGTTGATCTGGCACCATTCCTTTCTGGGAGCCGAAAAACATCCTGGCTTTTTTGCAGGGTCGAAGTTCGATAGGGACTGTCTAGGCAGATCTGACATCCAGTCCTTTCTCCATTCCTCATTTATATTGAACCCACATTCCCGCAAAAATTTTTGCTGTTTCGTATGGTGGGTTCCGAGATTTCATGCGGTGCTTTGGTGGGTGTAGGATCTCTTGATAGACGTGTAGGTTGTACAAGTATTGGCGCGAGCGAAACGAACGAGCGGTATAGGAATTACGAACTCGTTTTAATAAAGCCCTTGTCTTTGGTTTCGGGCTTCAATTCACACTCGTTCGTGAATTATTGTTTAATACACAATGTAGTAATTGTGTTACTAACTATAGGTAGGTACCTACGCGGTGGGACCGAACTCATACTCGTATTTTGAACTAGATTGAGGTAGTACTATTATTTATTCTGCGATTGAGGTCACAGGTTCGAGACTCGTTCATATTTTTAGGGTTCCGTACCCAAAGGGTAAAAACCGGACCCTATTACTAAGACTCCGCTGTCCGTCCGTCCGTCCGTCCGTCCGTCTGTCACCAGGTTGTATCTCACGAACCGTGAATAGCTAGACAGTTGAAATTTTCACAGATGATGTATTTCTGTTGCCGCTAGAACAACAAATACTAAAATCAGAATAAAATAAAGATTTAAGTGGGGCTCCCATACAACAAACGTGATTTTTGACCGAAGTTAAGCAACGTCGGGTGGGGTCAGTACTTGGATGGGTGACCGTTTACTTGCTTGTTTTGCTCTATCTTTTGTTGATGGTGCGGAACCCTCCGTGCGCGAGTCCGACTCGCACTTGGCCGGTTTCATATTCGTCTTCGTGTGTAACCGACTTTAGTGCAATGACCAAAAGATTTACGACTGCCATTTGGCACCTTTGTAACGTTAGTATTCTTGGCACTTGCATCTTGTAAATCATTGTGATTATATCACTAATGATCGAAATACTTTTTTGCGAAAGGTTTTTTATTTGTTTTATTTGTATTATTGTTGCTAAGCTCATCACTGTTATTAATTTAAACTTTATTGTACTAAATAGAAGTTTATCTTACTCTTAAGTGTACGCGTGAAGGTTCACGAACACTTAAGAGTCATACGCACCATTAGCCGCCACCATACAATCGAACATAATCTTATTATAAAACGGCATTCTGAACCAACATGAAATTTGACATGAACATTCAAGTAACATAGGTATAAATTATGTCTGGTACTAGTTTTCGTTCCAAATTAGAGCCTTAAAGTAAGTATTAAGGGTCACTGACATATATTCATATTAAAGGAAAAATTGAAAAATTCACCATCCCCGGCAAGACTCGAACTTGCGACCTTTCGGAACACCGGACCGGTCCGATCGCCATTTTTCCTTTGATATAAATATTGTGGTGTCACTCGCAGTTTCTGCTTGATAAACATTAGTTTAAACAGACAGACTACCGGACATAGAGAAACTTTAAGGGTCACTTGCACCATTCACTAACCCGGGATTAACCGGTTAAACCTGGAGTTACCATAGTTACGAGTACAATCTGACACTGGGTTAATAGTTTAACCGCTTAATCTCGGGTTAGTGGGATGGTGCCAATGATTTATAACTCAAGATAGGTTATAGGCGTTCCAAAATTGAAGCGCTTAACTTGTGACAAATTGGACAAGTTGCCTTTAGTTGCGGCTGGACAAGCGAGAAATGTGCACGTGCTAACGAGCTCCCGCACACCGAAAGAGAAAGAGACGACCTTATGTTTAACAACGAGTGTGACAAAGATGGATGGAATGACAAAATTAATCAAAAATAACAGATTTCTTCGTAGGCACAGAAATAAATATGGAAGTATTTTTTGTGCACCTCAAGTATGAGTATAACCTGTCTATGGTTATATAATATCATTGGATGGTGCAAGTGGCCCTAAGAGTTTTTTGACTACGGAACCCTACCAAAAACAAACGATTCACGCTAAAAGCTCAATTAAATAATTTCACGGTCTTAATAGAGCTGTCATTCTAGCTCCGTTATTTGATTTGATTTTAATTCGACCCAATTTGAGCTAAGTGTCGTGACGGAATCACTTTACTCGCGAATTACAAGACAAAACACGATCGCGAGATGCTTTCGCAATTAAAGTGTCTACTTTGATTTTAAAGTCAGGTAGTAGTAGGTAGGTAGGTACAAGTAGGTATTTCTAATTGTTTTACCTTATTTAATGTACAATATCTGGGAGACCGAGCTTTGCTCGGAAAACATATAAAATCTCAAAAATTAGCGTTTTACCAGAGATAAAACCTAGCTAGATCGATTTTTCGCCCCCGAAAACCCTCATATACCAAATTTAATCGAAATCGTTAGAGCCGTTTCCGAGTTCCGCGGAATATATATATATATATATAAATAAATAAATATACAAGAATTGCTTGGTATTAGATAGATTAGATAGATAGATAGATAAGTGAGCGCGCCAAAAGTACCTATTTCACAATTTTCTTATAGCTTATCAAAAAAATAAATGTCAGGTACCTAATATGCAAAATAATTAAGGAGGCTCACGATAGACCGGGCCGTGTCCGGGCCGGAGCTTCCGGCGCTTTCTTTTCTATGGAAAGCATCACGTGATCACCTGTCATTGTCATAAAAAAGTAAGCGCCGTAAGCTCGGGCCCGGACACGGCCCGGTCTAACCTGAGTCATCCTTTATACTGTAGCAAATAATTTTGACCAGTATTGTAGACATTTATCCCTGTTAGGAAAAGAATTTCAGGGTGGCAGATATTTTAGGCGCGTTGTTTCATCCCCTACTATTGATACTGACTGTAGGGTTGCCAACCGTACTATATTATATAGTATTGTACTATATTTTGGCTCTCTGTACTAGGTATATACTTTTGGGAAAATACGCTAAAATACTATATTTCCGATCAAACGTACTCGTATACATATTACACTTATGTTTATAGTATTTTATCTAAAAGTACTATATTTTTTTAAATGTACCTACTATATTTTTGATGCCTTATTCTGGAAAATACCACCTATATTCCACCAAAAAATAGTTGGCAACCCTAACTGACTGTGATACAAATACCTACTTTACCGTACGCAATACGTACAGTCAAAGAATTTAATTTAAGTACCATTTCGTACCTTGTCACGTGACAATCAATATGAAAGTCGCTAGGGACCTCATACCTACGAAATGGTACTGAAATTAAATTCCTTTACCGTATTACCAAATTTGCATGTCAATGAAAATTGCATGTTCATATAACATATTTCTTCGACGAAGAAGTATCTACGAGGAAGAAGTATCTAAGTATCTACGAAGAATCTTCGTCTATGTCTAACTAATATAAAGACAAGCAACTGTCAAATCGTCTGCCCCTATCTAACCGATACCATGTTCTCACACTCTGGGGGGCCTACAGATCACGCGCTAAGTGATCACCGTTGACAGCTAGACGAGGGGCCTGTGGGTCGTAAAAGTGACAGACAACTGAATAATAATATACCTTAATCTCTTTGAAACAAGGTTTAAATATTGTCAGTGAGTTTTGACTATTGTACAAGCAACAGAACTAACTGTAGATAGACCTTAAGTCGTTGGTATAAGGTTCAAGTGTGGTTAAGTATGGGAAAGATGGTTAAACGGATTGTGACTGAGATAAAAGTGCCGCCATAGATGACAGCGCAATTTCGTTAAATTGGGTTATTCAAAATTCAGTTATGTTGCAGTTTGCAGAGTGTAAATGGGCTTTTTCTAAAATAAATATCGAAAACCCGATTCTTTCAAATCTGGACGTTCTTGGGCTCATTCTACTCAGAATCGACAGCACTCTCCATCCTACCATTAAAAAAGCGGCCAAGTGCGAGTCGGACTCGCCCATGAAGGGTTCCGTATTTAGGCGATTTATGACGTATAAAAAAAAACTACTTACTAGATCTCGTTCAAACCAATTTTTGGTGGAAGTTTACATGGTAATGTACATCATATATTTTTTTTAGTTTTATCATTCTCTTATTTTAGAAGTTACAGGGGGGGGGACACACATTTTACCACTTTGGAAGTGTCTCTTGCGCAAACTATTCAGTTTAGAAAAAAATGATATTAGAAACCTCAATATCATTTTTGAAGACCTATCCATAGATACCCCACACGTATGGGTTTGATGAAAAAAAAAATTTTGTGTTTCAGTTCGAAGTATGGGGAACCCCAAAAATTTATTGTTTTTTTCTATTTTTGTGTGAAAATCTTAATGCGGTTCACAGAATACATCTACTTACCAAGTTTCAACAGTATAGTTCTTATAGTTTCGGAGAAAAGTGGCTGTGACATACGGACGGACAGACAGACGGACAGACAGACAGACAGACATGACGAATCTATAAGGGTTCCGTTTTTTGCCATTTGGCTACGGAACCCTAAAAAAGATGTCCCAAAATGTCCATTCCATTACGTCACGTTTTTAGTATGAGAAAAATTTTCACTTGTATGTAACCTGACGTAGTGGAATGTACAATTTTCATACAAAATGTTGGGACAATTTTTTTTATCATCAGGATTGAATATGCTAGTGATTCTGAGTTGAAAGAACCCAAAAACACCAGGATCTGGGAGAATCGGGTTTTCAATATTTATTTTAGAAAACGCCCAAATTAACAACAATTAACATAACTTGACCTAAAAACTAATATCACATCAAAATCTGATGTGCGAATTGTGATTCTGCTATGTCTTTTATATAAATAAATATATTACAGATGGTCAAGCAGATCTTGTCAGTAGAAAAAGGCAAATTTGAAAAATGTAGGCGCGAAGGGACATCGTCCCATAGAAAATTTGAATTTCGCGCCTTTTTTTACTGACAAGATTTGCTTGACCAGCTTTATATACAAAGTATGTAGTAGTATATAAATAATCCAACATCAAAATAGAGTTGCACGGCTTATAATTGCGAACTACCTACTTAAAAATCACAAAAATCCCAATTTTTTTTCATGCCACAGATTATCTCTAAAACTGAAACTAAATCAGCGGCTTCCAAAATTTTTCTATTCCATTTTTCTAGTAGATGGATATTTTGTTGATTACAAAGGTCCACCCAAAACTTGGTAAAGGGAATAACCGAATTAAATAATTAGTGGCACAAAGGAAGCACATCCGTGGGGTCCTATTATTACTATGGTTATTAGGATGAGTGACTCATGGCTCGGATACTCTCCGGTAAGGATTGAGATGATGATGCATTTGTATTAAATGAAAAATTCACCGCTTCCGGCAAGATTTTTTTCTATTTTTCCTTTAATATAAGTATTATTAGTAGTGTCGCTCGCTGACGTATCATCTGCTTGAAAAAAAAATAATTTAGGATGACACATAGGTACTGAATGGAAGAATAGAATATAATTATGTAAATGATAACATTACAAATTAGTCAAATTACAAGACCTCAATGACTTGAAAAAAAATACTTATGTTGTAAAAAAAATGTATGGCAACTAAAAAACTACTTTTGCATGAAAACTATTTTTTCTTAAAAAGTTTAATAAACATTTCCCCGAAGTACTGAAAGTACCTATGTAACTAACCTAACCTATCTCCTTGTGTCCTTAATTGATTGTTTCCTAAAAAAACCTATAGGTAACCGACTTCAATTAAGATTCTATATCTCCGAGGAACACTCCAAAACTTTCGGGACAAGTTCTCATTAAGAACAGCGTAGCGTTTCCTAATAAGGCACTCAATCAATCAGCACCGCTCATAGGGTGTACGAGTATCAAGTATCTGTCACATGCCATAAATATTTAGGTGGATACACGTGACACATACATATACGTATATTTAACCGTCACCCCAATAATATAAGATAAGATAAAGATAAAAGATAGTTTATTCAAGTAGGCATAATTACAATGCGCTTATGAACGTCAAATAAAGCTAGGTAGACCGGCTCCAACCCTACACCTCTGCCCCGAGAAGATTTAAATCCCCCCTCAATTGGAGGAGGGTATCCCAATATGGGACCGGCAACAAACTCGGCGGGACACATCTTTTAAAAAAAAATTTACATATTATAATTAACATGCATTACGAGAAAATAAGGAAAAAAAATAAAAATAAAAAATTGCAGTTGATACTGAAAAGAAACCTCGGTGGCAGCATGGTTACATTTTTATCGCCTGTCACTATGCCCGTCACTTTCACACTTACATACTTCTTAGAACGTGACAGGCATGGTGACAGGCGATAAAAATGCTACAGGGCTTAATTACCTTACGTAAAATATCACGAATTATCACGATGAAGATATCACATATCACGTGTAATTTTTAATTTTTTTAAAGCTGTAAAGCCAAAAACAACAATATTACTCAAAAAATTAATTATATCAAATATAAATCCGCTCTATTTTATATGTTATAAGTGATAAATAGATTTTTACGATGCCTGTTTTTGAGAGATAGCATCTTGAACATTACGCAATACAGAAAAAACGCACATTAGACTTGCTTAGCGCCTAAGAGTACCCGCATCATAATTATCACGTGATCTTGTGACAGGGGGAGTGGGTTGCGTTAAAATCACCTTGTATCTCCAAGGGGGAGGGGGGGGGGTCAAAAATAGACCAAATATGATCATATGATTTCTGGACGACCCTTTTTCATGAATACAAACGTAGTCCTCATTTTCCTCAACCCCAGCCAAGCCATTCTATTAACTGGCGGTACGTAAATCGCCGGGACCGGTAAACATAATTTTGCGATAGGTTTAAAAGAGTCTCTTATTAAAAAAGGCAGTCGATATTAACAGCGAGCACTCTTTTAATTAAAAGATCATTCGAATAAAAGTCCTATTGGACATTTAGCAACTAATTACCTATTCTAATTATCGCTCCAATAAGGATTCAAAGGGATGTTTGCTCCAATGACCCGATTAACAGCCCCTTTCGCTTTAAATGTCATTGATATTCGGGCTTTTAAGATTTAATTAACCCTGTGGATCGGACCCCAAATAATTTTTCTTACATTTTTTTGGATGCTGGATTTTATTGCCGACTGTACCTTTTTTACAGCATTCTACTACTTATTCAATTCATGATAGTGAACACAGCAAAATTCAAAAATACAATATTTAAAATTTTACTCTGTATTTACAGTGACAACTTTAATACCTAAAAAATACATACATATAATCACGCCTATTTCCCGGAGGGGTAGGCAGAGACTACGGATTTCCATTTGCTACTATCCTGACATACCTCTTTCGCTTCCGTTACTTTACTAAAAAATACATGGTAAAATTTATAAATACACTAAATATATAAATAACAACAAAAATATAACAGAGATGTAAGTATCCTATGGTACAGCCAGTAGTAATTCAAAACGTCAAACACAGCCAGCGGAATTCGCCAGCAATCAAACTATTGAAGTTCATTACTGACCTACCTACAGCAGTGAGTGAACAACAATACGTTGCTTGTTACCGTTTTAGAGAACAAAACACGCTGCGAGTCGAATGGTCCACGGTAACAAAGGACAATATAATTACCCGTGTTGTAAATGTTGGGGGTAGACTGAAGGCTGATTAAAAATGTCACTTGTGCATATTGATACGTTATTTCGTAGGGCAACCCTTTATGGTCTAGCAGGTTTTAGTGCTCTTGAGTTGAGATGTCTTCTGAAGGCGCCGTGAGTTCAACCGGTTAGAATGGCTATCGCGCACAGTTAGTATCGGAACCGGTGTCGCCGCTCGTTCCTCTCCACATTTACTAACACTCGCGCAACGGTAGTAAAAACTAGCTAGCGCCTTGTGTGCGTGGTGGATACGCCTCCTTTAAACAGATTTGACGTCTGGCTTCTTAATCTGAACGTTATTGTGGCGCAAAAAGGCATGTTTACTTCATTTTCAGTCAGCGCGGGCGAGTAGCATGCGAGCGTTTGCTCATAACCCCGCGGCGACACGTACCCTGCTCGCATCGCCATTCTACTTGTTCTGTGGTTCAACTCTTCTCCGAAGCTCCGAACGCAGCTCGCTGATGGGCACTAACATAACTAAACTTGTCCGTACTTACGAGCGAGACGCCTGCGCGAATGATAGCTAACTGATAAGAGGTCAAGAGGTAACTTAAGCCAGTCTTCTCCGACACCACGGGGACAACGCCGTCCTCGAAACGTCGGAGGTAAATCTTAAAACTTAGATACGCGATTAAGTCCCGTTGTATAATTTAATAAGGTCAATATCATTCTAATATGACTTTATTGAAATACTCCGGTAGCTGTTTAAGAAGTGTAAAGCTAACAAAACTTCCGTGAGACAAAGACATATTAAATATATTAAATTAGTCGTCATCCGAATTTTAACCGTGATTGTGGTTGGTCAGTGCCTACAAGCTGGAAAACTGTTTTGGGTACTACGTCGGTGGACAGTGTGGACGATCCATTAGCGAGTGACGTAGTGAGTGTTGTGTGCAACCCATCGTTTGACAATAATGCCATAAATGAGGGTAGTTTCCCGCCCCCCCTGCCGCCACCGGCGCCTGCGCCGAGTCATCGGGCGCGGAGAGCTGCGGCCCGCAGTCTGCGCCGGTCCGTCACCGTAAACGCAAGCTCCTGATGACACTTCTCGGTACGAAGTGAAACATGTCGAGCGTTTTTCGACTTAAAATACGTGAGTGACCCGTTTTTAATATAAGTGTACGCTCTGTGTGTGTGTGTGCTCTTACGGTAGATGTCGCTCGGGTCCCCTTAACCCATATGGTGGAAAGACTTGCTGGCTATAGATGAGGTCTTGTGGTGGCTCAGATGGCAGAGCGCTAGAGTATCGATCCAGAGGCCGAAACTTCCGTTGAAGGCGCTTTTGGTCCAGGCTACTGACTATAGTGTCTACACACATGATATGATTCCAATATGGTTTTGATGTCAGGTGCACGTTCGAATCGGCCTGAAAGATATAAATAAATATCCTATTCTGTACATCAATGCGACCCCAACCTTTCTCCACGCTCGCACGAGATGCGCGCACTGTTTTTAATTAACTCGCGAACAAATGAATATTCTTGAAGTATGACGCCATTTTCTGTTCCCGGTGACTGCGGCCGTCAGGGTGGAGCGTGTGTGAGAACGTGCATTGTTGTCGTGTTAAAGATAATTATTTACTAGATAGGCTTCTATAGAGGAAGGCCCATCAGGATCACATATCTCAGCCAAATAAAAGATAGAGTTTCTGTCGTGTCGTACGAAGGAGTTAAAAGGCTGGCCCAGAACAGAGAAGAGTGGCGATTACTCCACCGACAAGAGCATAGCTCTTAAATATTGATGATGATGATGATGATGAGGCTTCTATTCTTGACGAATAGAGACAGTGAACCTGCCTGTTAAGCCGCGGTCCTTGGTTCGAATCCCGGTAGGGGCATTTATTTTTGTGATGAGCACAGATGTTCCTGAGTCTTGGGTGTTTTCTATGTAGGTATTTATGTATTTGTATATTATAATATATATCGTTGCCTAAGTAGCTACAACACAAGCCTTCTTACTGTGGGACTCACTTCAGTCTGTGTAAGAAATGTCCTATATAATATCTATTAAATATTTATTTATATTCCAATTTTCAGAGACGTCTAGCAACTTAGCAAGTTTATGTTTAAAGTGAGGATGCTAGGCGCGAAGAATTTAGTGCACTGACCCTGTTTCTGATGCTGGCGGTCAAAGCCACTGTGCGAGCGGAATACCAATATAATTATGCGCGTGCGATAGAGACAGACACAGGCGGATATGTACGAAACTCTTCGTTTTTACTTTAATTGTTAATACGAATTGCAGTGCCGACAAAATAGTACCTAAAGAACTCTTACGAAAGATGCCTTAGGTACAGTCGCCATTAGATATATCGGAGCGGCCAAGGTACTCACAAAATATCTGAGCACCTACCTCCCTAAAGATGAGAATGAAGGAAGAGGGTACTATTCGCTGTAATCGGGAAAGCTTCGCCGCTCGCATGTGCAGATGATTGATGACGAAGATCAAAAATAATTATGCGCGTGCGATAGAGATAGGAATATTCTTGTCAAGGTGCAAAATTCTATACTTCATCGTCTTTATTTTAACAACAATAATGGTTCTTCTATTCATCTATGTCCGTGTGTATAATCCTTGCAGCTTGACGGTTGCTAATTGGTTGAAATCTAAGCACTGCCATTTGTCGAGAGGATATTTACACAAACAAAAGAACAACAATGTAACCACAGATTATACAATTCTGCAGATATTATACTTCCAAAAACATATTACCTGATTATTACTGTATGTATGTATGTTGTAAGTATGCAAACAGTGTGGTAGCTTAAGAGACCGACGGTAGAAAACAAATAAAATAATGTATCCTATTCAGCACTGCACACGTTGTCGTTTTGCCTCTACAAAGTATTTTCGCTACATACCGGGAAATCCATGTTATCGACTACGACGTAGCGCTACGACCGTAGCTCAGCGGTGAATGTAGGTTCGTACCTGGTGCAAACGTTAGCCTTCGCCATCCAACATGGTAACGCGGCAAGAGTGATGGGCACCTTTGCACTCGGTACACAGTCGTCAATAAAATTCCTTTATAATATAAAATCCGTACCCCAGAGATTTAAAAAAAAAGTTCTTTATGGAGCAAAATGGTATCAAAGGTATAAAAATGATTATAAATCTAAGTACTTATATTACTTAATTTCGTAAACTTAACTTACCTCAAATACTTTTATCCAAAACTCCTAACAAAAAAAATAGTAGTTCCTATCTAATAAAAGCTTTATTAATATTAAATACTAATATAAATTATTATAAATTTTGTTGGAATTCCAAATAAGTTTCAGAATAATTACCTCAAAGACATATTTCTGTACATAATTAGGTTTCGCTAAACGTTATTCGGATTCATTCAGCACTAAACAATATAATGTCAATTTAATACAAACCAAGCTCCGCGTTTTTGATAAAGTGTCATGAATTGTTATTCATTGATTATCCGTGAATAAGTGAGAGAATAGTGCCCAAACAATAAATAAATAAATGTGGGAAAATCATAAAAAACCTTCATAACAACACAGTATTTCTCGTACTAAAGTTTGCTTGTGTTGTGGGTACCAATTAATAACGATATTATTTAATACATAATTATGAACACCCATGACTCAGGAACAAAATATCCGTGCTCATCACTACATAGTATAAAACAAAGTCGCTTTCCGCTGTCTGTCTGTCCCTATGTATGCTCAGATCTTTAAAACTACGCAACGGATTTTGATACGGTTTTTTTAATAGATAGAGTGATTCAAGAGGAAGGTTTATGTATAATTTGTTAACCCGTGCGAAGCCGGGTCGCTAGTCACAACAATAAATTAATCACCTATCACCTGTTCACCTATCACCTGTGTCACCTATCACCAACTAAATTTCTTTGTTTAGCCTATGGTTGCCTGATGGTATAAGTATACCTTCTGGCACTCAGACCACCATATTTATTCCTTTCCTGTATCACTACAATTTATAAAACGAAGTCCCCCGTCGCGTTTGTCTGTTTGTGTGTATGTATGTTTGTGATTAACTCAAAAACTACTGAACAGATTTTCACGCGGGTTTCACCTATCAATAGAGTGTCCTTAAGGAAGGTTTTGGTGAATAGTTTGTTAAGGTTTTGTATAACTCGCTGGTCGCTAGTAATGTAAATAACAAACGAATGCCGCTACTACCCATTGGCCCTTATAAACTAGACAATAACAATTTTCAAGAAAAGATAACAACTGATGAACGATAAATTTAACTGTCTGGAATCTAAACGGCATACCATTTAATTTACTATCCTTACGACTAATTAAGGCCTTAAGCCATAACATAGACTAGCGACCCGCCCCGGCTTCGCACGGGTTACACAAACCCTTAACAAACTAGGTGTGTAGGTGGTGTCTAGGTGTCCTTAAGAAAGGTTTAGGTGTGTAAACCTTTCTTAAGGACACTCTATTGATACATGAAAACCGCATGAAAATCTGTTCACCAGTTTTTGAGTTTATCGCGAACATACATACACACAGACAGACGCGGCGGGGGACTTTGTTTTTTACGGTGTATAGTGATAAAACGAATTCGTAGAAGGTTAGAGCAGAAATTCTTACTACTTATGCGTAATGAAATTCTGGAAACTAAGGACTTGTACGGCTTCTTTGATTTTGGGGGTTAAATATACCCGAAACAATCAGACCAATTCGAACTTGCACACGATATCAAAACGATGTAATTTTGTTATTATTCGGCATGCGTTTCGTTGGTAATTATTCATACATGACTGTATTAGCGCGAGTGAGACTTTTATATTCAATATACTATTTAAATTATTATTGGCATCGACCGGGTAAAGGGTAAGGGTAAACTTTTAACAGCTTAAAAACAACCTGTGACACTTGATGGCGCAAGGCATCTAGCCCGTCTAGGGCACATTATTTTCACCAACGCATAGCATTTAAAGGGTTAAGTGTACGTAATCCGCAGTTATGCGAGATGATTGTCCATAATTGGCGCGACGCTTATCGCGTTGTGTCCTTCGTTTGTGCATAGTGACGGTTAATATAAATCATTGTTAGACAAATTGAGATAGGCACGCGACGCTCTTACTAATAACGGGGGTTGTAAGATAATTTATTATTGAGGTAATACATTTTTATTATATTGAATATAATAATAATAATAATTCAGCCTTTATACGTCCCACTGCTGGGCACAGGCCTTCTCTCATGGGCGAGAGAGCTTGGGCTATAGACCCCACGCTAGCTCAATGCGGATTGGGGACTTCACATACACCTCTGAATTTCTTCGCAGATGTATGCAGGTTTCCTCACGATGTTTTCCTTCACCGAAAAGCTAGTGGTAAATATCAAATGATATTTCGTACATAAGTTCCGAAAAACTCATTGGTACGAGCCAGAATTTGAACCCGCGACCTCCGGATTGAAAGTCGGGCGGCATATCCACCCGGCCACCACCGCTTTATATATATTATATTGAAAGATAAGATAAATAGGTATGAAACATTAAAACCTAAAGTTGCCTGGGGCATCGTCCCCAGTACGCTTGCTGCGTTTCCCTTCTGGATTGCCAGTTTTTACCATTTGGGTACGGAACCCTAAAAAGAGTCAATGGGCTGCGTGTTGGCATCGGCTCCTAAATGTCCGTAACACCATTGTTCCGTGATGGGGAAGACATGCAAAATATTTGGCTTAAAATAACACTAATGAAGCGTATTTATCCAATTAGGTATTTTAAACTTTAAAATCTTATTCATACCTAGAACCTAATTTAACTTTAAAATTATCTACTTATAACTTTTTTGACAGACTGAAACAATCTTACAAAAAAATACAGGCCACAATAGACAAAGCGCTTCAAATTTCCAAGCAAGAACACAAACAATGCCTCGGCATTACACCATTTCACTTAAAACCCTTCAGCTCTTTTATAAATATCTTATTTACAAGCAAAAATATCCACAAAGACGAGACTTGACCCGATTTGTCTCACAATTGCCAAAAGGAATTAGCATTTGAAAAGAATTCTCGACACCATTTTGGTACGTTTGAAAAATAGGCCCGAGTTGACTAACAATGGTTGACGCGACGGTTAAATGACTAGACAAGACAGGGAATGGGTATTTAAGTACAGCCAGCAATAAAAGTCTTTTTGTTTATATTGTATAAGGCGTCGTCTAGTACAGTCACCTGCAGTAATATGTTGCTCTTCGAAGGCCGCAAAAATATGTGACACGCTTATGGCTCAATAAATAAGATAGTGTCAGATATTTTTGCGGCCTTCGTTATGTAACATATTATTGCAGCCCTAGTAGCACGGTCGCATTTTTATCATTTATCACCATGCCTGTCACGTTTTTACAAGTATGTAAGTGCGAAAGTGACGGGCTTAGTGATAGTCGATAAAAATGGAACCGTGCTGAGCCCGCAGGTGACTGTACCCTGTACCCACAAGACAAGCCTTACTCAGCTTACTGTGGGACTAGGTCGATCTGTGTAAAATTAAATTGTCCTATAATATTTATTTATACTAGGTACTATACACTTTAGTAAGTAACTTAGAGGAAGATTTTTTAAGACATGGGTGGAATTGCGCTTAGATTATACACAATAGCAAACTCTTTCTCTCTATCAAATTTTATTGAAATATGACGAGAAGGAAACGACTACTAAATATAAATAGGCCCATCAATGTTTTGCTGTCTCTACCATTACCTTAATAACTTGAAAGCCTATACAGGTAGGTAGGTATTACGTTACTTATCCGTTTAGTCATAGGTTTAACATTGATTCAAACAATAATGAATAGGTATTGTTAAAACAAAGTTATTTAATGAAAACATGATTGGAACGCAACGGAACAGGAACTCAAAATAAGGTTTAATTACTGGATTAAAGCACCTAAAGTAATTTCAAAATTAGTAATTTAACTTTTTTTTGCGTTACTCTAAATTTGTCCATGAGTGTAGAATGAGTTACTTGAGTTAGCATTGTGGTTAGTTTGCACTTAATAATAAAGTGTACTTGTATTTAACTTATATCTTTAACATATATCCAACAAAAGGCTACATTTTACTCTTACCACATTTTAAAACACTTGTCCTTTACACGTATATAATAACAGATTTCCATCCGCTCCCTTCCACTAAAAATCCACGCATAAAGTCAAGAAAAACCTTTATTCCGCAAAGATCATGTAACAAAAGAACTCAAGAAGGAAATGACGATACAAGAGGCAAGGAACAAACAATCGTGAGGAAAGGAATTTAGGGACTAAAATATTAAAAGAAATCACGTCACAAACGTCAGGGATCCCTACATCGCGTCGTTAGTGAAAACATTTGAAGCCGATTCTAAGTTTGTCATCGTGTTAAAAAAAGCTGCCATAAATCTCGACACCCTGTACAATCGCTAATGTATTTCTTTTAAATCACGGAAAAATAAACCTTAAACTCAAGGTAGAAAGAGTAATGATAGAAGAATTTATAAAATTGCTCAAGATTTCGGAGTTTACAGATGAAACAGACGAAAAGAAACTCAATGTTGATGAAGAAAAGGCAAAAATGGAAGCAATTATAATATTGTAGTTTGCTATAGTGGCGTTTGAAGGAAACTCCTTTGATCTGAGTGACATTTCGTAAACCAAAGATGATTTGGTCCGGTCGGTAGCACTTTCCCCTGCCGTGTATGATTTGAAGCACATTGTTTGAATTATGGTTTTACTAATTATAAAAACTATTGAACTAAAACTAATGTTAGAAACATAAATGGAGTGAGGAATGACAAGGGTGAAGAATGCTGTTATGATGGATGGTTATGGCTTGGAATACATTTTGTAGTGCCTGGTATTTTAGGATTTGTGTTGATGTATGAGAAACTCAGGCCAAAACTAGGTGCGGACAGTTTTTTTTTCAACTATATTGTTGCCAAACTGATTTATATTTTCTTTCTTTTGAGACGTTTGTTACCTAAAAGACGAGAAAATATTTAATGTACCCACACCTCACCCACCATTGTACCTATTTATGTTATCTAGCTTATTGAGAAGAAAAACCATCACCAAAACTATTACGAGCTTAGTTTACTTTTAATCATCTAACTATACTGCCTAATTTCGTTTTTTCGTCAAGTTTTTACAAAGCATTAAAATAACTTTTACATAAAATAAATGGCTTGTTTACATTTAATTTGACATTCACTAACTGACTTTGACTTGAAAGAAGTTTTCAACAGAAGCTTAGTTTTAAATAGGTACTCAAATAAATACAGTTTAAAATAAGCAGAATAAAATTAACCTAATCTTTTTACAATAAATTAGAACCTTATTGCTTAGGTATTAAAGTTCAAAGTGGACTTTTTATGACCGGTCTAATTAGTGTCATCTATTTTAATTTGAGAAAGATCAGGGGGTGCATTCGTCTCTTTCAATGCGGTAAAGTGCGAGAGAGACGTAAATTCTATTTTTGATCGCAGATATTTATTGATCGCTAATACAAAGTACGAAATGAACAGTAAATGTCACTTTTAGTAGTATGATTCAAAAGTCATAATATCTGGGAGACTGAGCTTTGCTCGGAAAACATACAAAAACTCAAAAATGAGCGTTTTCCCAGAGATACTCGTAAGACCTAGCTAGATCGATTTTTCGTCACCGAAATTCGCCCCCGAAACATATACAATAATTGGTTGTTTAAAGTCATAATACCTATTGTAACCATTCCATTAGGTCGGTTGTGAAAGTTAACTTTTCAGGAGAGCCAAAACAAAATTGACACTTTTCTTTTACCTATCTAAACATTTTTTATTTTATTTAGCATGTTTTTTTCTATTTGTAATTCTGGATATAAGTGAATTTTATTTTGATCGGATATTCACATCGGATGTTATGGAATTCTAAGCGGTCGTTATAAAAATAAGTTTAACCAATGACTCAACTAGAAATGAATTCATACTTCGCCATGACACATACCACAGTCTAATTTCGGTGGCGCCGGCTATTTTAATATTTCCCGAGAATGAGTGCGGCTTCAAAGAGTCCAGCTAAACAAAGTATACGCGGTCAATTATATGCGCTGTGACTTGGATTGTCGTTGACGTTTTGTTTTTGACAAATGTACAGAATCACTACATAGTATAAAACAAAGTCGCTTCCCGCTTTCTGTCTGTCCGATGTATGCTTAGATCTTTAAAACTAAGCGACGGATTTTGATGCGCTTTTTGAAGCGAAAACTTCTTTAGCGGCGCTGGCCACTTTTTGAGGTGGGGAAAAAATGATAAACTCGAGACAGCGTAAGGCGATCACGTGACCGTAAGGTTTAGATGGCCACTCATTTAGATGGAATTTAAATCAATAAAGAAAAACTCAATGACATAATTCAATAAAGCTACATCTTGATGATACCGCTAATAAAAGTGAACTCTAGCACTGGTGAATAAAACTCAAAATATCATGACCAAATATATTTAGATGCGAGGTCTGCAAGGTAACTGTTCGAGCCGATATGAAGTTTGTTTAGTTTACTGTCCAAATCCCCCCATAGATGTCACTGTTCCCGATGTAAACTAGATAACAGTAGCATTACTTAGAGCCTATATAAGAGAGTGTAAATATGTGAATAAAGGTTTGGTAACGTAGCAACTTGTTTCAACAAAGTGGTCCTTCGAGTTGAGAAGAGAAGTGACTTAAGTGACATAGACAGTGCATTCAAAAGTGATCTTTAAGTATAGTTAGTAGAGTCTAAAATCAAGTAAAGTGTCAGTGAGTTAGAACATTTAGAAGTATTTCGAGAAGCCATCCATCAAAATTGTCATAAAAAATTACAAAATTAAAATTCAAGATTTCGGAAAGATTAAATAAATAACGCATATTTTCAAACCCACGAGCAAACGCAGAAAATTCGCCGCTTCAAATTAGTGTTATTTACAAGATCGAAATTCATTGACTTGGAAAAATACAATTTTAGAAATAGAACATGTGAAAATTTTTACACGTCAAACAAAACAAAAATAATTTTCCATCTGAATTTTCCGTATGAATTTTCCGTAGTGTCAAGAAAAATGTTTTCAAGAATTTACAAGAATGAATAGCTGAGTAAAATAATGTTTGTGAATTAATCCTTAAAGTGCAAATGAGTTACCTACCGTAGTTCTCGTTCAAGAAGTTCCGAGAGAAGAGATTTCGAGTTTTAGATATCTATTTCAAGTTGAGATTTCATGTTTTCTAAAATACCAAGATGTCGTTGCTAGATTTTATAACGGAACAAGAATTTACGTACGGTAGAATACTAAAAGCTAGAGAAAATTTCAAAAATTTATTAAACAAGAAGATTACGATCGGGCATGTCAAAACCAGAATAGAGTCTTTGGAAGAATATTGGAGCCGATTCTCAGTAAATCATAGAATAATAGTGAAGCACGCGAAGTTGGCGGAACAAGACGCTTTCCAGTATTTTAAGCAAAACATGTATTTCGAGTGCGAGGAAGTGTACATTGAGTTGAAAGCAGACATGGCAGATATTCTAGAGCAATGGGAAGAAGATGTAAAAACCTTAAGTATTTTTAATTTACCACCTATGTTAGAGACAACCCAATTATTCGAGCCTACAAACACAATCCAGAGAGAATCCCAAGTCACAGTTAAGTCACAGTCATTTCACACAATACCAGTAGCTAAATCTGAGTTATGCGAGCAGAGTCATTCACTAAGTAAAGAGTTTCAAGAAATAATATACAAAAGCCATCACTCGTTGTTGCGGAGAGAGTACAAAAGAACATCTTACCAATCCAATGAGAAAGAGCACAAAGAAGATACAAAATACGAGATAGAAAACAAGCAAGGGTTCAAGCAAGATATAGAAACGAGAGCAAAATCGAAGCACACATCTAGAAAAGATACGGAGATGAGCAGAGATTCCAAAACAGAGTATCCAGAGCGAGGAGAGGGAGAAGTCGAGATTCACGAAGACGTTCAAATAGATCAAACTTTCATTGGCATGTATTTGAGAGATGAGGTTAATCACATGTCAAAGAAGTTAGAGTTCCGAGAGATAGATAATCATATGACAGAAGAGACAGGCGAAGAGTTGTACAAGAAAAGAGTCATAAGAGTAGAGGCTGAGATTGTTTTATGCGAAAGAAAGAAAAGAGTGAGACAAAGAGAGAGGAAGATTCAAAGTTCGTCTAAAATCCGTTGGATGGTCTCTATTAGACAATCCTTTAATAGCCTCGGCGCCGAAGTGAACCTTCCAATTTTGAGAATTTGTCTCTGGAAGCCCTGGCAGTCCGAGTTCCTAAATAGAGTAAAAGAAAAGTGGAAGTGAAGACAATCTATATAACTACAAGAGCTATCGAAGAGAAGATTTTTTTATTTTAGTAATGTTTATTTTATTAAGAAATGACATACTGTCATTTAGGCGGGAGTATGTTCGAGCCGATATGAAGTTTGTTTAGTTTACTGTCCAAATCCCCCCATAGATGTCACTGTTCCCGACGTAAACTAGATAACAGTAGCATTACTTAGAGCCTATATAAGAGAGTGTAAATATGTGAATAAAGGTTTGGTAACGTAGCAACTTGTTTCAACAGTAACTTTACAATTTCTATTCGAATTTTAAACAATTAACGCTACAAATTTGAATTTCGAATTTTAATCAAGCTCACCAGCAACCAGCGACCAGCAATTTCGGAAATACGAGGTATGAATATGATGTTTTTTATGTAATTTTCACACTTTGTCACGTTAATATCGTTAAAGGTAGTTAAGACTTACTCTAGTTCTAAAACACATAGTGCATCAGCCAACACTGACTGTTCAAAAGACGTATAGGTAAATCCAAATGCTCTCTATTTGATCTATTAGTTGCCTGGAACTAGTAAGAATACCTTATGGCCTTCAGTATGTTGTTTGTACATTTTTATATATGTCGCGGCGTGACTCCAGAAGGACGTATTGCAGCGTTACAGTTCATAGTTTTAGGCGCCTGTATAAAATCGATTAGCAATGTTTGGCTACGTGATACTTGGTTGTAACGGAATAATAGTTGCGTAGAGAGTAACGCCATCTTTTGGCGTATTGTTGAACTTAGATGACAGGTAGAAGGCTTTGGAACGTCAAGTAGTTTAACTTGGGTGAAGGTAGGTACGAGGTGTAGCATTTTTGTTGTTTTGGTTGGTAGACTGGTCGGGCAGGTTTACCAACTTGACTTGGAGGCGGGAGCGGTTACGCTCCGCGAGCAGAATTGATCGGACCGAGCTAGAGATCGGACGTTAGCCAACCTCGTGCCTAATTCGCCACGTTCCTGAAGGCTTATACCTGAAGGATTATTCTGAAACATACTATTTTAGCTGTGAATTAATACATCGAGGTACTACGCCCACCCGCTATCGCTCATGCATCCGTCATATATTTGTGCAATTCTATTAGGTATTTAAGAATTATTCATATACAAAATGTAATAACGCTATCAGAGACGTCTCTGCGGAGTACAAGAATTATTTTAGTGTAATAAAATTTAAAGAAATAAACTAATAATACCCACTCACCTACATACAATATGTCACACTGCCAATCATACTTTAATCCCTTTGATACTACAAACATTTCTTGGAACTAATCAAATAAGCCGGGCGCCAACGCAATTAAAACGCGCAGCACCATGTTAGTGTCACAACGTTGTAAACGTGGTTATTTATATAATAGTACTAGCGACCCGCCCCAGCTTTGCACGGGTTAACAAATTATACATAAACCTTCCTCTTGAGTCACTCTATCTATTAAAAAAACCGCATAAATCTTTTTAATTTAAGATTAGTAGTTAAGTTTTGTAAATATGCATGCTTATTTTATGAAATAAACAGATTAAATTTTAATTTTTTTTTTTATCAAAATCCGTTGCGTAGTTTTAAAGGTCTAAGCATACATAGGGACAGACTGCGGGAAACGACTTTGTTTTATATTATGTAATGATAGTGATACTATACGGCTACCACCAGTTTGACACTGACATATTCGCCATAATACTTATGCCACTACGAACGAGATGCATAGAAAGCTTAGAGCATTTAGTACCTAACTGGAGACGTTTTCTCTGTCATTTCCTGTACAAAAAAGTCTGCCAATTTTTGTGGTATGTCAGATAAACTTCAGTCCATAGAAAAGTTGGCACAATTGTGCAAGGTTTTCGGCAGAGGGGTAAGCTCTTAAAGGCGACTCCAATTATTAAATGCTCTAAGATAGAAAGTAAGTTACGCACACGCTAGCGAATATGTCAGGGTCGGGTTAGTGTCAAGCTCGTGGTAAGCCTAGTAGTTTGTGTAAAAGAGTTTGTCATTCGGTAGTTTAACCGACAACAGCAAGTGGCGCACTAGCGCACACTAGTGCACGTTGATGGGCTCTTAAGAAATGCGACCTGTAGAGGAGAATACGAAAGTATTTTTGTCCAAGCTGAAAACACTTCGCTACCGCTCGGTCAACAATATAGAGATTATACAATTTATGAATAAGTGCGGTATAAGATTAATAACAATAACGGCTCACCCCTAACCGAATGATGGATGTTCTTTATTAATCCAATACAATATTTATCCCGTTGTCATTGGAGACAATTACCGCCTGCTGCGTTATGAGCATTGTAATTAATGTTTGTTCTTTCTGCGGGTCGATTACGAGGTTTTTATGGTGTGGTGGTATGTAGATGGACACGTGTTAAATATTATGTCGGTTAATCAAATTAAATCAGTGAGACGAAAAAGTGATGAACGAATTATGCTCTTAAGCTTAGAATACATTTAAAAGTGGAATAATTACTGTCTTGTATTTCTTGGATGTTGGATTTTTGTCTGGAGTATCGATCCAGAGGCCGTGAGTTATGTCTCAATCAAGACAGTAATTTTTCGGCTTTTTAATTTATTCTAGGCTTAATGGTATCGTTCTGCTTGTTAAATATTAGATTGTGCTCTGCCATCTGAGCCACCAAGACCTCATCCATAGCCAGCAAATTTTTCTACCATATGGGTCAAGGGGACCCTAGCGACATCTATCGTAAGAGCGTTACATTTCTTAAACGGCTACCGAAGTTCCAAGTCATATTGTAAATTTACCAGTTACGATGTGCTACCCATACTTTTTTTTCTGCATCGTTCGCAGACGTTTCTGCTTGTTAAAAAATGTAAATTCGTACCTTTATAAACTAAACCTGAAATAATTTAAATTTTAACTCCCACACCCCAAAAATGCCATAAACGCGTTAAACGTCATTTCCATCTCAATTTCCAATTATAAAACACCATTTAGCTCACAGGAAGCTAACCGTATTTATCTAATTGAGTTTAACCATTTCCTGCGTTCATTTTATGGCTCTTCATTTAGTCTGTTTTAGTTTTATTTTTGTTCCGGTTTAGGGGTTGGTGGTTATAATTTGCATTTATGAATTATTGCACACCGCTGCCGATGGAATCGCAGTGACGTGCCTTAAGGGCTCATTTAGACGGCGCGGCGAACTCGTATACGATTTTAGTTATATTGCGGACCATTGACGTGACATCCATTCAGCCGACCGATCAAATGACGCAATGTAATGAAACTCGCATGCGAGTTCTCGCACCGTCTAAATGAGCCCTAAGTACAGTCAGTAGCAGAAGTTGCTAAGCGGGCGAGGTGTTCAAAATTACCTTGACGCGCTCTTATTCTCTAATCAATTAAGTCGCGTCAAGATTATTTTGAACACCTCGCCCGCGTAGCAATTATTGCTCCTGTACGAGCGAAATGCAAGATAACGAAATAAAATTATTCAAATATCATTCTAATGTCAGTGTACGTTCGAATAGGGAGTTTTACTGCAATGTTTTGCCTCCAGAGTGCAGCACTAGCGACGTTAGTATACCATAGAGTAACTTATACATGATGTGTACCTTAAACTGTTTTTTGACAAGTTTTCACAGACAATCAAGTATGACATTGATACATCAAGGCGGTTTGTTTACAAAGGGCCTACCGGGAAACGCGAAATCATTTTTATCGCTCGAATATGCAAGAGTGATAGAGAGGTTAGATAACTAAATTTCGACTCTCTCGTTTGCGTAGACCCTTAGATTGTGACTTATTGTGGGAGTGGCGTCCCCTACGCAGACTTTCGCGTAATATTCCCTATTGGTTCAAGCAAACCGTCACATAATACCTACATGTACCTAATCGTACAGTGCCATCTACAACAGTTATCAGGAAACATCGTAAATTGTATAGCAATTTCGGTGCATTGAATGCATTTTTGCTTTATTGGGTTCGGGTATACCCAATTCCAGCTGAAATTGTTAATTAATATTGCAATAATGTGAACCTTAATGATTAACATTTATTTGTTCTACAAATGAGAAAATCACTCCCGGTGCAAAGGTGCCCATAACGCTCGCAGCATTGAAAACGATTCGGAACGGGGGTCCTCGATCTTACTTTAAATTATTTATAACAGTGAATTGAATTGAATTCAGCTAGCCTGCACCGAAATTGCTCCAACTTTTACGATTTCTGTGTATAAAAACTACAAAATTTCCTCAATTTTACCATTGACCATACAATAATGTAATAAATCGAATAAAGGTACAGTCGACTTTGTCACAGTGACATTGTGAATTTGTGAAAATGTACGAAATGGGTCATAAAATAATACTTTCGACCGTACAATAGTTACAGTAACTGCTAAGTACAGGCTAGAAGGTCATGTTTCCCGGAAAAATCTTAACAACGCGAACTAGGATTTTTCACGCACGGTACAGCGACATCTAGCCAGTAATTCGGCAACTGAAATTAAATCCTTGCAACTATAACTAGGAATTATTTTTGGGAATATTCCAATAAACAGCAGTAAGTTCCTGCTGCAATGTCAAGGCCGCAATGAATCGGTTTAATATACGAGGTAATAGTAACAGGGTCATTCTACCGCTCGTTATACTGTGCACACCCACTCAGTGACACACAGGTCAGATATGTTAAACGCTTAGAGGAGGAAGCAGGATAGATATATGTCTACCTAATATTATATTTATAATCCATCAACGCTATGACACAGTTATGATGATACACACATACATACATAAATACATACTTATAATCATCACGCCTATTTCCAGGAGGGGTAGGCAGAGACCACGGATTTCCACTTGCTACGATCCTGACATACCTCTTTCGCTTCCGTTACTTTCATAACATTCCTCATACACGCTCGCCGGTTTAGGGTGCTCTTGACCTGGCCTTTCTTCAGGATTTCCCCGATCTAATCGGAGAAAGTCCGCCAATGTCTGCCCCTTCTAACTCCCTCTTCTACTTCTCCTTTATACATATCCCTCCTTATGATGATATAAAATAAATAAAATAAAAAATATATATTTTTATGATGATATAGTTGCTCGAAATTAACCTACTCACCTTCACATCTTTATAGATTTTGGAAACTTGTGTGATAATATGAAAATTTATCTGCTAAATCCAACCCACAACTACGTAACCTACGTAATTGCAACAAACTCCTGGCCTCCTGCTGGATGAAGGACCAAACGGATGATCAGGTCATATCTGACGAGGAGGAGAGGCACAGCCTGGTGATAGAAGGACAACAATCGCCAGCTGGTGATGGAGACTTAGCGGAAGTGGTCCGCAAAGCAGCTAAGAGGGTACTTGCACATTTAATTAACATTCGATGAATATAAAGGGGACGATCCGCGGTCGCGTAAAGTTCCCGCCAACCTCCATATTATTGAAGTGAAAACTTCTTTAGCGGCGCTGTGCACTTTTGGTGGGGAAAAAATGTTAAACTCGAGACAGCGTAAGACGATCACGTGACCGTAAGATTTTGATGGCCACTCATTTAGATGGCATTTAAATCAATAAAGAAAAACTCAATGACATTAGATGAAAAACTGTTACATGTAATATCATTGAGTTTTTCTTTATTGATTTAAATGCCATCTAGTTAGTATCGCTCTAACTGGTATTAATATAACTCGAGTACTAACAGTGATGTGTTTAGGGGTTTCAAGTAATTAACGCTAACGCTAGATGGCGTCAACCTCACTTATACATAGTGCATTTTGCACTAGTCATTAAGATATCAATCAATCAGTAAGATATTCTTATATATACCTATACCTACCCCCTGGTAGGAATCTACACTGCGTTTGCGTCGCTGCAAAGCAAAAACATGAGAGGAAGCATCGAATTTAGCCAGGTACTCCCCTATGCGTGAGACCGCGTCATTACGGACCTATTAGACCTTGCTGGTTCGCGAATCACGTCGCCTGCGACCTTGTAACGCATGCGCATACGCATTGATTATAGGAAGCCAATTCAAACTTACACTGTGATATCACAATTTACTTCATCAACTTACAGGATGTGAGATTGACGAATGCTTGAAACGGAACGGAACTGAAAGAGTGAGATAATGCCATTGGATAAGAATGAGATAGATGGTTTTCGAATGCTATATTTAATTTAATTTGAATAGTTTTAGAGAGTTAATCATGTTTCAGGATTCAGTCAGTTTTCTTTCGTGAGGGATTTGTGATAATTCTAATAAAAATATGGCACTCACCTATTACTTATATATAATAATTTATTAAATTAAGGTAACATAACTATAGTGCGTCAAGCAAATCTTGTCAGTAGCAATGTACTGCAAATTAAAGTAGGGTAACACCATGTAACACTCAAAGAGCAGAATTGCGCTAAGAAAAGCAGCAATGTACATCGAACCAAAACGTGTTTATTTTCCGCCCTTCATACGTCAGTTCGAGTGAATTATCATAACCTCAAATTTTAGTAATGTTTACCGTCAAAGAGCATGATTGTACATTGTAGGCACCTTAGCTTTGCTTGAGGTCAGGCATAATCTTGGTATTTAATGGTGACAGCAGAAATTTCTCTTGAAATAGAAACGATTCAGAATGTAAACAATAAGATGATGGCTGTCATTCACGATCCACATTCCACAGATAACACACATATGACACGCGATTTTGGAATTATTCGAACACAGTGTTGCTAATCCGCGATTTTTCAAATTTGCCGCCGTTTACTACTGACAAGATTTGGTTGATCCAGTATATTAGTCTATCAAGCTGGATATGTCAATCAGTAGCAATGTAAAGCAAACTAAAGTATGGTATCCCTAGGAAACGGACAAAAATCAGCAATGTACATCGAACAACGATGAAATGTAAACAAAACAGTTCCACAGATAAGATACCTATAAACGACACGCGATTTTCGAACAATTCAAACGTAGCGTTGCTAACCCGCGATTTTTCAAATTTACCGCCTTTTTCTACAGACAATATTTGCTTGACCAATTATAAGTCTCAAAAATATGGATAATTTTAACTGGTACATTGTGATTTGTGATATCTGCTAACCTATCACCGCCAATAACTTACCATTATTAAATAAAAATAACCAAATACCGCATTAGTAGGTATACCACTAAACAATAACAAACAGTACAAAAACACATACCTCAATACATCTAATGAACATCCATAAACACAAAACAACACAAACTGTCACATTCGAAATCCAAATTCACAAAAGTTTCACCAACTTGCCAATATTTTTTTCAACTAAGTAAAGGCATACGGAGATGAATCCAACCTTTACAAGCCTTAGGTAAAGGCATAACACATGCGACTATCACTGGCCAGTATTTTCAACTAAGTAAAGCGCACACGATTACTGGCTAGTTTTTTTTTCGTAAACTTCTCTAAGGCGTAAGGATACTGCCAGCGCGCGCGCCGCTCGCGGACTGAGCGGAATGCACTAATCCTCTAGTTTACGCGCCATGGATATAAATAAATGCTTTCCTGCTGGGCACGACGGGACACTGTGTCGGTTGACAGATTAGTCAGTTATCCCACTTTGTTTAAAATTTACCATATCGGCTGTCAAAATGTCATATTGTCAAAGAAAAAACTCCTATACCAGCAAATTTTATAATAAATCACGTTTGTACGGAAAACGGTAGACAACTTCATGAAATGCTTCTTATTTATTCAATAACATAAAAAACATCGACATCTAGATTTTCACTCTGATTTGACACCTAGGCACATTGCACCATTTGAAAGCGGAAAAACTTATAACTAAACTAACATTGTAATCTTATCATTATCTCATGACATAACAAACTAGTTATTACCACACACAGAATAAGGCCCACAATATTGCTTCGTTTTTCTTAGTGAGACAAATCTGCTTGCCGCTAATATTGTGTAGTTCGGAATGTATTGATATGTTAATTATTTGTTTAGAATATCTCTTTTAGAAATCTGGCGGGGACGCGTTATTGTTCATAGGTAGCTACAGTCACACCTCGATAAGTAGATTCTAGCTTAGAAATGTATACAGATATTATGTAACATTCGATTGTTTGCTTTGGAAAAGTAAACATAATAAATCGTTTTATGTTACAGGGCTTTAATAACATATTTGTGATATTCAGGAATCGAGTCATTCTTCAGTTTTTTTAAAGTGTCTCAAATAATCGGGTGTCATTAGGATAACGGTACCTATAATAAATATTTATTGAGTTTTCTGGGGGACTTTGCCAATTAGTGTAATGTCGAAAAAGCCACGTGAAATTATAAGTATTGGTTGCGTGAAATGAAATTCCATTTTTACAGGTTTTACTGTATATTGTTTTGCAAGATAATAGACGGAGATTTACAAATAGGTATGCGTTCGTTCGTACTCTCGTTACTAAAGAAAAACCTGTACTCAGTTATATAATTGCTGAACTCAAAATAGATGTTGCTATTTCTTAAAGGTACGTAAATAGGTAGGCATAGAGTTTAGATTGGAACACTATAAGTTAGTTGTAAGTTAAATTTTTAAGTGTTTTATTTTTTACTAACAAAATATGGACCCTGAAAGTTGTCTGTAATAAATTCATGCTATAGGTAAACGACAGAGTGTGGGAGTCAATCCATAAACGCCAAATTGGTATGAAAATATGATATCTATACCTATAGGGTGACTGCTGTTATGTATAATAGTTATTGGGCAATGCATAGTAATGGGCCGCTTAATAAGACTTCTATTACCTTGTTTCTTTCTGATTTGTTAAGAGTGGCCAATTACTATGGAGTCGACCAATAACTATAGCAGTCTCTCTAGTGGCATTGTCATGATTTTTCACTACAATATCAGTGCAGAGTTAGCTTAGACGAACTATATTAGATATGGATAACTTTTTGCCAAACTTTAGTCTTTTGAGTGTAAAAGTAAACCTTGTGGAGGCAAGTTTTTCTATTTTACGCCGTATCTTATAACTTTAAACGAGCAATTCTTGTATATTTATTTGTTTATATGTATATATATATTGGGGATCCCAGGAACGGCTCTAACAATTTCGATGAAATTTGCTATGTGGGGATTTTCGGGGGCGAAAAATCGATCTTGCTAGGTTTTATCTCTGGGAAAATTTTTGAGCATTTTTGAGTTTTTATATGTTTTCTGAGCAAAGCTCTTCTCTTCTCCGAAAACAACTCTTCAGCTAAAACAGTTATCAAAACATTTTTCCCCTAGCACAAAATAACAAACGCGCTAGCGTTGTGTGTGTATGATAATTGTTCTCGAATCACGCTCCGTTTCTGTTTGTTCATTTTCTTTGAATTAATTACAATGGGACACAGGGTTGTGTGGTGCAGTCGACTGAGTAATGTGACGGACTTTTGAAAAACAATTGATATCCATGAAATATACTTGACTGAACGAGCGTTAAGCGTGCCATTTGTCCAGCTCTCCGGCTATAATTGGTCAAACCAATTTGTCAGTAAATAGGAACAAAAAAATACTCATCCTTTTCTTTTGGGTGCTAGTACTAGTGTAAGACAAAGACAGTATGATTCTCTCTGTCTATATATGTTTGAAATGAGACAGTCCTTTGACTATATTTACCTTTTCAGCTCACATTTCTCAATTAATTTTCGTGAAATTTTGTGAGCAGGTGAAAAATGGATGGTGTTGTCGAAAGTTATTGCAAATTTTTCAAAACAGCTCATAAAGCTTGAAAGAGCTGCTAGTTTTATTCTACTATACCTTATAAATGTTTAGGTAACGAAAATAAACTACAAATTGTCCAAAATATGTCACGAGTCATGACTTATTTTAGAAGCTTTGACCCACTTTCCGATTTCCGATTGAGCTAAAATTTTGCACACATGTGTAAATCGGATGACAATGCACTATTATGATGATCTGATCTGATGATGATGATGGAGACAGGAGGTGGCCATGGTAACTCTGTGGCCTTGTTTTAAGGCAAAATTGTGTTTGGGGTTGTTAGGATCGTCTCGATGAGTATTAGTAGCTTGTGGAAAGAAAAGTACAGTACGCTTTTCTGTTTTGCCCTATGGTTGACTAGAATGCCTATAGCGGCATTAAGTCCGCCTGTTGTACTCTTTTTTATGTGCAATAAAGTTTTAAATAAATACATAAAAGTACAGTTAGCGATAAAAGCTTTTAACAATTTTTTTTTTTGTAAAAACTTATTTTTAATGAAAACCATGTTCACTTCACCAGAAACCGGTGTGTCTAACAAATGATAATCTCAAACGAAGCCTGAGATTAATGCTTCCATACCCCGGTTACCATTGTCGGTGCTGAAACGGCTGTCAAGAACTAAACGACATAACTCCTTCAAAATTTTGAACAACTTAAATTCTTCTAGCACTCAGTGTATTGATTACTGGTTTACAATGTACCATGGTGGATAAGCTGAAGATGTAGATACAAAATTATTTTGGTGAGAAAATGTATAATTTATAATGTTTATTCCGAAAGCCGTCAGTTTTCGCAGTATGATCTTCTGATGCTAAAACATTAGAACATTACTAATGTTTTCTGACTGGCCCATTTTAACGTAATTCCATTAATTATTGCAAACAGATGGGACTTCTACCTATGGTGAATGCTGGTCTTAATTGCACAATGTCCTCGTAGAAGCTGATATAAAATCATTAGAATTCTATAAAATATAATTTTGTAATTCACATTATTATTATTTGTATCTCCTTGGATATCACGGGCCTATAATCCCGGTTTTTTTATAGGCTTGCGTGGGGACACAGATCCAACACGTAGAGGCCCCTTGGAGAGCTTTTATGTCATGTAGAACGCCTGCTGGAACCCGTTCCCAGGTGCAACAATAGACACCCATGAACCGGTCTCAGCAGGCATTGGGACTATTGTAGAAAAAGAGAACAGTATACTGGTCTATGGATTGAAGTTTGGGTGGAGTATGAGACTGGGTTATTACAAAGACGTACGGACACCTGCCATAACAATGTGTTCAGAAGTTATCGAGGCAGGTGGTGACTTGCCGCGCACTAGATGGGCCCCTGAAACTGCCATCGCGAAGACGACCAGGAGCAACATCGGTGTGAGCGGCTCAGGGGTGTCGAGAGGTGTGCGCCGCTTTCTACCCAGTGGCTGTGCCACTGTGCCAACTCGCGTCTTATGCATCTTTCACTTCCACCCCTGGAGCATATAGCTCTAACGACTCCTCTCTGGACGGCCAATTAAGGCAAGCCAGAGCTGAGAGTCCTGCGGGTCCCCTTGGAGTCCACTCCGACCGACGAAGACACGCCGGAGACGGAGACCCTGACCGACTCTCGGGAGCACTCGGGTCCGTGGGGTCGTTACTCCCCAACAGCTCATTATTATTATTAAAATCCCCATATAGCATATTTCATCGAAATCGTTAGAGCCGTTTCCGAGATCCCCGAAATATATATACATATAATTAAAAAATATACAAGAATTGCTGCTTTAATGGTATTAGATAATCAAATTATACAGTATGAATTGCGGTCTATATATTTACATGTTTGTGGTGGCAACAAAAATACGTACGTTAGTTACTGTGCATTTATTTTTGTTGTGAAGTTGAAAGGACTGACGGGGGTCGTCTGTTTTGGAGGTGTGTCGGGGAACATTTAATTTTGTATTTATTTGGATGGATGACTTAAAGGTTCCGTCACACAGGCACGTTTTCCAAGCGGGGCGTGAGCGGGGCGCGCCGCTTTTACATATAAAACGCTCACGCCCCACCGGGAAAACGCGCCTGTGTGACAGAACCTTTATTATTACACTTTTTTATGCCACGACAGTGGCAAACAAACACTTATAACCTCTGGTATTGCGCGTGTCAATGGGTGACGGTAGTTGCTTACTATCAGCAGATTTCTTCCTATATCATAAAATAAATGTTAGATGTACTTATCTACTAGTAAAGGTGACAGTCCATTTTCAACCGCAGCTGCACTACTGGTACTGAACGCGTACGCGTAAAATGAACAGTAGTGCAGCTGCGGTTGGAAATGGACTGTCACCATTAGTCAGTTAAAACAAATAGTAAGTGGCGACCTCGAGTCTTAACCTCTTGTCTAAGAACAGTTTCAACAACAATGTTTGTCGTAACATCGTAATCGTACTCATTAATTACGGAATTAAAAGAAATATCGTGACGTGACGGCTGTCTCAGAGCTGTCGCTTAATTGTAGGCTTCGATATTGCCTACAACCTGTAATTTTATAGAACGGCTTTTAAGGGTCACGATTCTTTCGTCAGGCGCGTTTTCCTGGCAGGGCGTGAGCGCGGCTTGAGCGTTTTATATGTAAAAGCGGCGCGCCCCGCTGACGCCCCGCCAGGAAAATGAGCCTGTGTGACGAAGCCTTAACAAGAACTGGCATGTTCATGTCCCTTTGTTTCCCATAAAGTTTTAAGTCATAATGTACTGTTTGTCATATATTATCATTAGTCCTAAAACTAAATTCCAAATTCCAAATTATGTATTTATTAAACATAGGTATGTATGTAGGTCTTAAATGTATTATATAGTAACACTAGGTATGTTTCGCCACATGGTACACAAATAGCTACAGAGCACATGTAACTGAAACCGTTAACTTTTCAGGATTTTCGTAAGGTTATTCTATATATAGGTCAGGTTTTATTTATGGCAAACCTGACCAAGTGACGCGTTTCTGAACCAAACAAATTATGACTAACGAAAATGCGGGCAAACGATACATTATGACTTAAAAGTTTTTGGGAGACAAATGAGACCCCGTTTTTTCATTTTGAGGTACGGAACCCTAAAAAGAAGTGTACAGGTTTCTGAATCAGACTCTCACAGAATCGGCAACGCGTATGTAATACTAATGTAGCTGCACGCGTCCATAAGCTGCAGCAACTTCTTAGCGTTTGCTTGTTTGTAACTAAGTGACGCTGTACATACAGCTTACGTCGTCAACCGGAGACCAAATCCTTAATTTACAGGCTAATTCAAACTTACGTTTTGACATCAAAATGATAACTAAATGATAATTTTGAAGTCAAAGAGTACAATCGAATTAGCTTAATCGTAATCGTGTCGTAACCTATAAAGTATTATCCATCAATGCAATTACACGTAAGCAACATTCCCATAGTTTTTGCCACCACCATTTTCTTTTTGTAATAACCGCAGTGTAGTTTAAACACGATATCGATTGGCGCAAAAACAAATAGCGTGAGCCGATTCTGTTTCAGAAAATTGATATTGATGCAAACTTATATTGTGATTTGAAAAAGATATCTAAATGATGTTTTTTCGTTATAATTCGCCCGCGAGGCCAATTTAAACTAACATTGTGACATCAAAGTGATATATGTAGTGATATATTGCTCGTACGTGTCTGTACATGTATTGGCATGAGGGTGAGGGAGACGCACGACTAAAAAAATGAAAACCATATCAAATCGTAAAAACAGAACAGGCTCCTGTGGCCATGTTTGGAAATAGATAAAATCGGGAATGGCCTGCGGTCATAAATAGGGTTTTTAACTTTTTAGATTGAATCGCCCATCAAGTATGCTATTCTAAAGCGAGATTCTGAAGTTCTTTGTCAGAAAACTGTGACATTGGTCTGTCGTCGCATTTCGATTGAATAATAGGATTTATGCGGGTAGTTCTCGAATTTCATACAGCTTCGGACTTGCGCTGAATGGAGAAAGATACAGTATGTCAGCTGTAGTCCTCTTAGGTAGGTTCAAGACGCCCAAAGACGTCAGTGGCTTAGTCGCCCAAATATCGCCTCTCTCATGTTTACATTAAGTTGAGTGACCCACTGTACCCGGCTCTTTTCCACCGAGCCACTGTTCCCTCCTTGACCCTACGTAACTTCTACGATTTTAAGGTGCCACTGGTTACATTAGTAGGTAAACTTACTTAATAGGCTACATGACAAATTGTAATTGGTATCAATCAATCAGGTTTGTTTTTAGGATCAAATGTCTCTATGGGACCCATTGCATTAAAGCAATACAAAAGTCAGAAATGATAGTCAAAGTCCCACAGTCGTACTTCACTCGCGAAACGCCCCGAACAAATTCTGGTATTGCGCGTGTCCATGGGCGGCGGTAATCGCTTACCATCAGGTGATCCGTCTGCTCGTTTACCTCCTATATCATAAAAAAATTATATATGAACGTGACGTCAAGGTCACTGAGAGCGCATCTTGAAGTATGAACAAAACAAGAAAATTGCGTTTTTGTCGGTGTCAAAGTCAAAGTCAAGTCAAAGTCAAAAATATCTATCTAGCAACAAGCACTTATGAATCGTAACATACTTATAAATTATCTTAAGCTAATTATCAGAGCAATTTATTGATGTTATTATTCCATAATAATATTGGATTATTATACAAATCAAATTTAACACAAATTTAAGAATTTCACAAAAGGATCGTCAAACATGAAAAAAAAATTGTATAAAAAATACTAGTCTAGAATGTTTCTAGAATAAAATCTAAATGTCAAATAAATAAATAAAAAACACAAAAGAAGTACAAACATCGGAATATTCGGAATATCAATTTCCTCATCATTAATCAAATATACCTAATATATAAATAATCATTTCGAATAACAATTAATCCCACGTTGTTTTATCATTCATGTAGTCTTGTGTGGTATAATACGCTTTAGATATAAGTTTACGCTTTACATAATTCTTAAATTTATTAATAGATAATTCAGTAATATGGTTTGGAAGTTTATTATAAAATCTCACATAATTACCCATGAATGATTTTTTAATTTTATGGAGCCGAGTGAAGGGTGAAATATTGCATTTATGTATTCAATCTTTTTTGGGTAAAATGTGAGGAATCGAATGGTATCCTTACTTATTTTGTTATTGGAAGTAAAAAAACAACTTAAATTTTGAAATTGCAGGTGCTGTATTTTTGTATCATTTCCATTTTTTTTAATTTTCACAATATTGTGATTAATTGCTCATTTGCTATCTATTTTACTAGATTTTGTTACTTGCTTTTGCACAGTTTCTCTGCAAAAGCCCATGTATCTGCCGTACCCGCCGTATCTCCTGTATACAGCTTTTCGTATATTCCAATCAGCTAGCGTTACGTGTACGTGTCTTCACCCCTGCCACACACTCTTCGACTGGCATGGGAAGTAGCGACAAAAGTAGGCAAAGACGTAGGTAGTGTGGGAAAACGTCATGCTCCTCGTCACACCAACCGCTCCCTATTTGTTCGGTATTTTGGCAAGAGTCAAAGGACCGGCAATACCTAGTGCGGAGCGTTGCGATTAAATGGGTGATTAGAGCTGTGAGTGGCCAGAGAGGGCAAGCGTCATTCTATATCTCAGGGTAAAGGCACAGAATAACTAATAGTACTACCGTACAGAAAATTCACTCCTTCACAAAAGTTAGATTTAGGTATAAAATTACACCTATATCGCCGCCTGCAAGCAAAATTGAAACTTATAACCGCGCATGAACCGTGAATCTCCTTTGCGCACCGCAGTTTTATGACCGAGCTGTGAGTGTCGGCACGGGGTTATCACTTGACAAGTTTTTATACCTAAAGTCTATTTTTTTATTCGGTAGACTGAAATGACAGTTCATAGTATGAACATAAAATGTCATTTCATACTATGAACTGTCATTTCAGTCTACCGAATAAAAAAATAGACTTTATACCCACTGATTTATTATTTTTAAGATAAATATGTAGGAATTACAAACGTTGATTATGTAAACATACATTTTTTATCCGGAGATAGTATGTCTGATTCTCACGGAAGTAAGTTTCGAAGCCATTGTGTATTTTAAATTTTGCGCGAGCGCCGCATAACACGACTATCGTGCACGCCGAGCGGCAGCCCACTACCATACGCCTGTCCGATGGGCGCGCCGGCCAAATGTACCTAAACTGCGGAGTGACACCCCCCTGGTAAAGGATCGCCTACTGTCGCCTGTCACCACCACACCGCTGGCTACACTCCAGGTACAGAGGTCCAACTTCGTAATTGAAAGTTCGCCTCGAGTACGAATCGCGAATGGCGGAGACATGATATATCTCTATTATTAAACACTAGTACTATCCAACTTCACTTAAAACGACGTAAGCGCCATGGAATTTGTTTAAACATAAGACTTTTTAGTTCCGGCGAGCAATATTTTTGATTGTACAAAAGGGCGTAATTGCCTGGCAGTTTGTATGGAGATAAGACGTTTCTAAATGTTAAAGTTTAAAGTAGGTATGAGTCATTTGAGAGGACAGAAGTTCGAATTAGCGTTTTGTCGAGTATTTGCGAAGTGGTTTGATTAATTGTCAGAGGATTTTGAACTTTATTGCTTACCGGAATTAGTTAGGATTGGCGGATAAAATCAATAGAAAGGTAACAAATTAATAATGGTTTATACTTACGGAGTCTTTTTTTATGTCTGACCATACTCTGAGTGCTGAATCGGTGCGGCCACGGTGTTCACAAATATCTTAACACGCATTCTAACGCCTTGACAATAGAGAAGTGTTCAGATATTTGTGAGCACCTTGGCCGCTCCGACATATCGGATGCTGACTGTACGATGTGTGGGGTAAAACTCAAGGCCAGCCCCTCAGTACCTACTTTGAAGCTGAATTCTTGCTAAAAATATACGCAATGCAGTTAAGATTAAACAGGCCGAGAAGCGAAACAAAATGTACAATATAATGTAAATACACTAAAATGTGCCTACTTTGTTACAACATGATATACATGTAGTAGTAGTAGTAGCAAATAGAAATCTGATTTTTGCTTGTTAATAATATTGTTAAAAAAAAAACCCTATATGCATGACGTGTGTACCTAAAACTTAGTAATTTAAGAGATTTTGCAATGCCCTGACAGAGTATCATATACCATCTACTTTACAAATAACATCTGTGTATTGTAATGTAGGTACCTGATTATGCAAATAAATGAAATATTAAATATCTACATATATGTAGCTACTACTACTACAATCGCTCTTTAGCAATATCCGCCTGTTGTCACTTCTGTCTTCATGTATTAGGGCTCATTTAGACGGTGCGAGAACTCGCATGCGAGTTTCATTACATTGCGCCATTTATTCGATCGGCTGAATTGATGTAACCTCAATGGTCCGCAATGTAACTAAAATCGTATACGAGTTCACGCGCCGTCTAAATTAGCCCTCACACATAAGACTGTGAGTCTCTGTAAATGTTTTATTGAGGTTGTGCAATAAAGAGGATTTGTATTGTATTGTATAATATAATCATTAAAATTAAAATTAAATTTCGAAAATTTATTGTTTTTTTTCTATTTTTGTGTGAAAATCTTAATGCGGTTCGCAGAATACATCTACTTACAAAGTTTCAACAGTATAGTTCTTATAGTTTCGGAGAAAAGTGACTGTGACATACACGGACAGACGGACAGACAGATAGACAGACAGACATGACGAATCTATAAGGGTTCCGTTTTTTGCCATTTGGCTACGGAACCCTAATAAAAAGCGGCCAAGTGCGAGTCGGACTCGCCCATGAAGTGGCCATCGGTTCTACGAGCACCCTCCTTAAAAAATTTAAAATCATTCAAATACTGGACGCTTTTAATTTGCATTTAGCAGATAAGTCTATCAACCTATGTATATTAGGCAGTAAGCATCCCGAATAAAATAAAATACTATGTTCACTTGTCCTATCTACTTACATTATTCAAATTACTCTGGTCCTATAGCACCGATCACAAATCAGTCGTTGGTATCGATGTAAAGAAATGCGTTCTGTTTATTTGTGTCTTGCTGACCGATTTAGATGTGGCATTACCAAGGATTCCAGCATATCAGATTAAATACAAGTTACTTATACTTTGGAAAATTCTTTATATCTTGGAAAATGTTTCGCTTTATTTCATTCGCTAACTTATCGCAGTTCAAACCAACGTTTACCAAATTAATATTTCGCATAATTCATTTATCTTAAGTTAAGTGGGGTTCCTGGGTAACCCCGGACTTATCCCAATAAGGTTTAGTTTACCCTCTGGGTTGGACGGTCAGATGAAATGTCTTACGAATTAGTTAGTCTAGTATAATTAATGATATCTATTTCGTGAGTTATTCGTAGTAACTCACTAGGGAATCCTTTATTGATGTTTTGTTCCATATATTGAGTTAACACCTTACTTTAGAATAGAATAAATAGAATTTACGACACAACAGATGCGCCCGTGGAATGTTCTACTACTTAGTTTATTTGTTTTCGGCATATATACATTTATTTAGATGATCTAACATGTATAAAGTAGTCTTCCCTTATAGGCCGTCTTACCCACAAATAAAACATTTTGAACGGAAACAAAAACCAAAAAGCGGCCAAGTGCGAGTCGGACTCGCCCATGAAGGGTTCCGTATTTAGGGGATTTATGACGTATTAAAAAAAAACTACTTACTAGATCTTGTTCAAACCAATTTTCGGTGGAAGTTTGCATGGTAATGTACACCATAAATTTTTTTTTAGTTTTATCATTCTCTTATTTTAGAAGTTACAGGGGGAGGACACATTTTGCCGCTTTGGAAGTGTCTCTCGCGCAAACTATTCACTTTAGAAAAAAATGATATTAGAAACCTCAATATCATTTTTGAAGACCTATCCATAGATACCCCACACGTATGGGTTTGATGAAAAAATGTTTTTTGAGTTTCAGTTCTAAGTATGGGGAACCCACAAATTATTATTATTTTTTCTATTTTTGTGTGAAAATCTTAATGCGGTTCACAGAATACATCTACTTACCAAGTTTCAACAGTATAGTTCTTATAGTTTCGGAAAAAAGTGGCTGTGACATGCGGACGGACAGACGGACAGACGGACAGACGGACAGACAGACAGACAGACAGACAGACAAACAGACATGACGAATCTATAAGGGTTCCGTTTTTTGCCATTTGGCTACGGAACCCTAAAAAGGACTGTAAATAAACTAATATCCCTCACAAACTTGGTTATGATTATATAAAAATCGATATATTACGCCATTACCACCCCCACACAATTACGGAGGGGATTAAGCCGCGTCCACACCAACACGCAATCCGCTCGTTTGCCAGTGTGTGCGGGCCTTTATCGAGATTGCTTTAGTTAGGGTGTCGATTAAATAAACAATTCATTAATGACGGTTTTTAAATAGACTTTTTGAAGGGATGAGCTAATAAAGCTATTTTGTTATTGAGAACCAAAATATCGGGAGCGTCCGTTATTCGGACTTTGGAATCTGATTTTGTTTTGATGTTGATTTAATACTATTCTTAATTTCAAGTGCATCTAGTTTGCAATAGCACAATAATATCTAGGAAACCGAGCTTAGAACGATTTTTCGCCCCCGAATTTCATTGAAATCGTTAGAGCCGTTTCCGAGATCCCCGAAATATATAAATAAATAAATAAATAAACAAGAATGGCTCGTTTAAAGGCATTAGATAACTTTCTCAAATTAACTTTAGAAAGCGAGGGAAGGTGAGGGGTGGCCGCTAGCGGCCGCTTGATTGCACCAAAACGTAAAGTTAGCGGACTGGACAATACAAAATACTAAGGCGCTCACAAATATCTGAACACGCCTCTATTGTCAGGGCGTTAGAATGCATGTTCAGATATTGTGAAAACCTTGGCCGCTCTGATATATCTGCTGGCGACTGTACTACATTGTAGATCTGTGAATAAACTGTTCAGTCTCTTTCTCGAGTCAAATTGGGCCCCAGCTTGGAAATCTCCATGACCTCGCTCTATCTATTCGAACTCTTGGCGAGGTCAGAGCTGATCGATCAGACAAAGACAACAGTATTATCTCCATCTATCGGAATTGGTACGTGAATAAAACACATGGCGAGCATAAAACGTGATCGCAAACAAACGGAGTCCACAGACCATTATATTCAACTAGCACAAGACCCATCCAACCGAACCAACCAACCGAAAACAATATTATACATGCCTAATAACAATACTGTAACATCCCAATAACAATACCCAACTGCAATATTATAAGTACATCAAATATCCATCAAGTGAAATAAAATCAAAATCACAATATTAAAATAGAATTGTACCAAGAGAGCTCTGCAAAAAACTTTGCGTCTTAAATTTTCATGAAAATATTTACCATGTGCCTAGTAATTTCTACCACTTTTTGAGCAAACTGCCGGCCTAGCTATGGTTACAATCGCTATCACTTCAATCTTTCATATTAGTGCGCTGTCGTTGATTTTCAATCGCTACGGAGCGTAAGCGATTGACATGTTGGCCACGCGGACTATAATTATAAAGATGATTCCATTGATAGATTGAGCGAAGTCGTGCGAATTACGATTAGGAGACGTAAGTGCGAAAAATCGACATGCCGGGGGCCTAGCCAATATGACAATCGTTGGTAGAAAACGCCAATTGAAACTTAAATACTTAATGTATTTAAATAGACTTGACTTTTCGTAGCATCTGTCATCCCTATACATTTTCGGCGTTATTCATAAACGTCTGCTAAGTTAATCAGCTGATGATCGTCGTTTGTCCCTCTCTATGACATAATGACAGATAGGGACAAACGACGATCATCAACTGATTAAGTTAGCAGCCGTTTATGAATAACGCCATTAGTCTTTTCATGTGGCGCTGTGGCGTTTGCCGATGTACGGTTGTCCTCTTGGCTGAGCCTTCTGGTTTTCATACTATGATAGCTTGCGGTATCTAGTTCAATCTCTGGTCTGGGGATAATTCGATAACATACCTACCGGCTAATAAAGGCTGTTTACACACAGTGCTGTATTCATGTAGATCTGCTATTGATGTAGTTATAAAAGTAACCAAGTAGGTACCTGGTACAGTCAGCAATAAATAAATAGTTCTGTCGATTTTTATTTTGATGTGTAATACATTTTTTTCGTCAGATTTTGATAAAATTTGGTGGATATATAGAATTAAGGGCAACATAATCGCAATTTCATAAAAAATTGAGTCACGAATATTTTTGGTAGGTATTTTTGAGTTATGGACAAGTTTTGTTTCCATATTTATTCCACCCAAAATGCGTTTTTCAAACCATCCAAATTTTATATAAAAAACAAAAAAAAAATCGGCCATTACCAATATACAGAATTCCTTTGCTTTTCATTAAATTTATAAATTTGATATTGACTGTATATGAACAAAGCTATTGAAAGACAAATGGTTACTTTACCACACACGTGTTATCAAAAAATAGGCCTACGCCTAAATCTTAGGCCTTGTTAATATCAAATTCAGTTCAAAAGCATTCCCTATTGACTTACCAAAGGCCTTGTAACTAGATTTGTTATAGTGTGCACGCGCGCCTCAATTTCACGCAGCGGCGGTCAAAAAGACAGAAAAGGACGGCAGAGGTTAAAAAAGAAAAAGACGCGTTGGGAGGTTATTCCTGATTCTACTGTACTTTTAACAGAACTTTGTTCAATACAATACACTGCAAATACTCTTTATTGCACATCTCAATAAAAGAAAACAAGTTCAAGTCAAGTTTTTCGAAGTTTTTGGTGATTTTATAAGGTTGGCAATGCGCATGTGACGCGTCTGGTTTGTAGGCGTCCATGGGCTACGACAAATATAAAAAATACCTACGAAACGCCAAAATCTTAATCCGTCTTAGGTAACTCTGCACAATCAAGTGACAAAATGTGAGCGTTCTTCACACTTCATTCATAATTTATCATCTTATTCCTTTAAACGAGCAATTCTTGTATATTTATATGTATATTTCGGGGATCTCAGAAACGGCTCTAACGATTTCGATGAAATTAGCTGGGGAAATTTCGGGGGCGAAAAATCGATCTAGCTAGGTCTTATCTCTTTAGCTAGGCATTACAATCTTTTTGATGCCTATTTATTTGCCACATATTGCAATTTTCTCAAAACTGCACATTAAATATTAATCAAACTAAGTGGAAATAAGACAGACCCACAAGGGCAATAAGTCCAAAAGACCGGCACAATCCACGTACACGTGGCTTTGACGACACCCTCACTAAAACAGCCGAATTTTTAAAAGTTCCGTACTATCCATATATATGTACACATTTAACGACCTTACCAAGTTAGAATAAGGTGCAATTTCGTAGAGATAATTTCAGTGTCTACTAAGCATATGGCACTTAAGACTTTCTCTCTATAGAGGTAGTTAGTCGTAATTTGACAGTTTCCTCAATTGGGGTCAAGCAAAATCTTAACGTATTTCTTAGGTGATAAAGTAGTTATTGGTTTGAGTAGTGGAAATTTCTTTTGAAAAATATAAAAAAAGTATTCATTAGAAGTTATTTTATTGTAGCTTTTAACTAGCTTTTGCGACGGTGGTAAACAAATATACGGTCGGGATTACACTTATATCATAAACTAGGGACCCGCCCCAGCTTTGCACGGGTTAACAAATTATACATAAACCTTCCTCTTGAATCACTCTATCTATTAAAAAAACCGCATCAAAATCCGTTGCGTAGTTTTAAAGATCGAATCTAATTTTAAAGATCTAAGCATACATAGGGACAGACAACGGGAAGCGACTTTGTTTTATACTATGTACTTAAGGGACCCACTGACTACCAGTCCGCCGGACGATATAGGCCTGTCAGTTGTTCGGAGCTGTCAACTTTTTGTTCTAACTGACAGGCCGATATCGTACGTCGGACTGTTAATCAGTGGGCCCCTTTAGTGAAGTGACGTTTGGGTGTTAACTGCAACTGCATTACTGCTGCGGCGTTGCTGTTGCCGTCGCTGTATCGGTCAATTTCTTTAATGAAATGAGTGACGAAATGAACGTTATAATCGCGCAGTAATGCGGCGGCGAATGTCACTCATTTTATCAAGGAAATTGACAGATACAGCGGCGGCAACAACGACGCCGTGCCGACGAGTAAGGGTAACATTCCATTTCTGACCGCAGCTGCACTACTGGTACTGAACGCGTCGCAGTTACTGTCAATTTCCATAGTAAAATAAAATGAACAGTAGTGCAGCTGCGGTTGGAAATGGACTGTCACCTTAATGCAGCTGCAGGCGATTTCCGAACGTCACCTTTAGACGGTATAAATGGTCAATCAATGTGTCAATTGGACTGTTAATTATCATATATTATTATTTATATCTACCCCAAACTTGTTCATACACTTTTCGTCGGGTAGTTGCACAAATCTCTGTTTTGACATTTTGCTGGGACATCAGTTAGCCGCGACCACGACCAGTGAAACCTGTGTCGAAACGTCGGTAAATAAAGGTAATAGAATAAACTTCGCGATAGACCCGTCTATAAACTTGTGTTAATATGTATTAATTATCAATAAGAAATAGTATTGCTAGGTATTTCAAAGATACCTACCATAGAACTAACAAGAGCTATATCGCTATCCCAACGAATTCAGTTAAAAACGTTCCAAATACTCACACTTTCGAATAGTTGAACAATTTAATATCATTCTGATGTCAGTGTTCGTTCGAATTAGCCTGTGTGTTTCGTAAGTACATTCGTTTTAATTGCACTCCACTGACACGGATATCAGGTTATCCAGCCAGTTTAATAAGTATAGCTTACAATTAATATGCCGGCTAATATGCAAACTGGTATATTACACACCTAGATACTAAATAGAATACCACACATGTAGATTCCGATGTAGAACTAAATTGACCGATTTTTGTTCTGTTTTCGATTTTTTGCTCGTTAGATTAGGAAGAAATGTGCATGGCTGTTTGAAGGAATAAATACGAATATCCCGAAAAAAAATCATTTTCCATTGAGTTGCGGAAATAGCTTTTAGTTTTCGTAACTCAGAGGAAATTTTTGGGACATACAGTGAAATTGCGCTTATATTGCACAGAACAGAATAGAGATCTTTCCACCAAATTTGATTGACCGAAGTTTGACAAATAATAAAAATAATTATGCCTACCTATTATAAAACAAGAATTAATCGCGTACAATACCGACAACAGTAGGTAAATCGTCGGAGGTAAATCTTAAAACTTAAGTAATAAAAGCGCATAGCACTAACACTAAATTCATGTGTCTCTAACGAAATTGATCCTTTGTTGGTCTTAAATAAATTTAATTAAATTTATAGCGCTATCATGCACGCTTATACACCCGGTGAGACGTGTGAATAGGTACGCATATGTGTGATAAGTTGATAACTGCGTAAGTGCAAACAAATCAAGAATGCTTTATCTATTGGGTGAGTGATCTATGCCCAGATATTATAATTATTTAAAATATATAAGTTGGCCGAGACTTTTCAATGAAGGCTCGAAATATACTCGGTCTTTTAATAATAATATGGCGGTGAGTCATACGTTTCTCGACTTTAGTAAGTAGGTTAATAGGAGTTCCCAACTTATCACGGGTCGTATGGTACCAAAACCCAATGTAAAAAGACTTTTGGACGACCACCGCCCACCGCTCGCCAGCTTAGGCCTTATTTTTTTTTTTTACGTTGGGGAAATGCGTTTACGCATGCCACCTGGTCCGGGGGAACCAGGGGGGATGACGGACTAACCAGTGGAGGACTACCGTCTAAAACCACCAACGAGTGCCGACTCCGCTTTAGATGGGGTGCCGCAGGGTCGCTATCAGCATTCGACCAGCTTAGGCCTAGCACAGGAGTGGCGCGACAGTATCTCGCCCGCGAGATAGACCCGTTCTTTTTTTGTAACTGTTAAAAGGGGCGGTTAGTCTATCTCGCGCCACTCCACACTCCTGTGTTAGCCTGGCTTCACTTCGGCCTCGTTGCTCGCTGACCTCGGGCCTAGTCCGCGACCTTCGGCCTCGGCAGTTGGACTCCGTCTTAGCTTCGGCGCTGCCGGAACAGCAGCCCTCCCTCGCGTGCCAATTAAAGCAGGGTCGTCCGTTATTCCGCTCTGATTATATTGTATCATCACTACATAGTATAAAACAAAGTCGCTTCCCTCTGTCTGTCCCTAGTATGCTTAGATCTTTAAAACTACGCACTGGATTTTGATGCGGTTTTTTAATAGATAGAGTGATTCAAGAGGAAGGTTTATGTATAATTTGTTAACCCGTGCGAAGCCGGGGCGGGTCGCTAGTTCTATTATAATTTCCATATATTTTAGTGTCCAATATTATCACATATTGTGATAATGTTGTCTGGAAGATATCGCTTTTTAGCGATAAGACCGCCTGTTGTTTACCTCTGTTTGTATTTCTGTTTTATTTGTATTGTCTTCTTTTATTGAGGTGGGCAATAAAGAGTATTTGTATTGTATTGTACGTATTGTAAAATACTAATTTTCTAGCTATTTAACTAGATTTCGTTATAAAATTAAATATGTACCTAAAGTGTCATTCTATGGAACTTGCTAACTATGTAAACAAACCACCATATTGATACTGTCAAAAAATATGAACTTACTAGTGACTTTTGTTTACATAGTTAGCAAGTTCCATAGAACTTTATCATCAAATTCATCAATGTTCGGAGCGGTACAGAACTATACTAGTAGGTATTTCGAATTCGAAGCACAAATTAGTCTTACATGCATACACAGAAATAGGTGCATTGTGGTAAATGCGAAGGCGGGGTAATTTTGAAACTGGCAAATATCTACTACACTAGAAACACCTTCTACTGTAGCAACAGTACGCAAGATTCCTTGAGGCCGAGCCACACCGGCTGCGTGTGCAGCACACTGCGTGGCGTGCGCTGCGTGACGTGCGCAGCACCCCTGTCACACCGGGTGACGCGCACGTCACGCAGCGCACGCCACGCAGTGTGCTGCACACGCCACGCAGGTGCACGCTGCAGCTCAGTCATGCGTGCAGTAAAATAAAATACTCCTGCGACAGTACCTACATCATGTGACTCCCGTTGCAAATGGAAGCAGCTCACCTAATGCCGCCATTGCAATTATTACACATATAACATGCCTGGTTAATACCTAACATCGATTTGTTCCCATAGGCCAAATTATTTATATAAGACGTATTTTTTTGTAATCTTTGTGCTATGTTGTAAATATACATTCGTATTGACGAAAGATTTTAATTAGTTTTTCTTTTATCACTGAATCCATATTAAAAACCAGCACGCGCACCGACCGAGTTGTAAATAAATACAAGCGAGCTGCGCGTGTACACGCACAGCACCTATGCAGCACCGAGCTGTGCGTGTCCGAACCTGCTCGGTTCGCCCTCTCATAGGGATCGCAGTTAAACACAACGTCATCATTGCACGCAACGAAGCGACGTTGCCGCTCCGCTGCGTGGACGCGTGCACGCAGTACGCAGCCGGTTTGTCTCGTCGGAGCTGCGTTGCGTGCAAGTCACGCGTACGCGCACGTCACGCACACGTCACGCAAGCGGTGTGTCCTCTCTTATGTGTTTTCGTATTCTACAACGCAGCGGGACGCGTACGTGTACGTGCACGTCACGCACACGCATCCGGTGTGGCTTGGCCTTAAGCGTTGCAGCGGCGTAAGTGTTGCTAAAGTATGAAGTGTTTCTAGTTTTGTAGATATTTGCCAGTTTCACAATTATCCCGCCTACGCATTTACCCCAATGCACTCTATATAAGTTTTCATTTCAAAGATTTCACCAGAATAAACGCGGAAGCGCGGAACACATACCTATATTACACTTGAATAACCTATATAATTGGTAAGTCAATAAAATTATACTCATTTCGTAATGGGAAGCTCTGTTCCTGTATACAAACCGAGATGAGAACGTTTCCTAGAAAAAATACTGCAGTGTTTCAGAGGGAAGGGTACAGTCTACTTGGGAATAAGTGGCTAGTACAAGGTGCCTAGCCAAGATGCCAATCGTTTGAACTACGACAGCGAAGCGATATCTGTCTCTCTTTCGCACTTCTACTAGGTACTACTACTAATAAATATATGTAAGAGTGCTAGAGAGACAGAAAGCAATTCGTTATTGTAGCGCAAACCGAAAGAGCAAGCGAAAGATTCCAAAATTGAACCGCGAGAGTAGCGAGTCATTCGAAAGATGGATTATTCAGCGTTGCGAGGGTTTAAGCACGAGGGTTAAACAAAATTTGCTCTTTTTCTCGAACAACGAACAAAATTGATAATTTCATGACAAAGCAAAAGCAAAGCGATTATTAAATTGTCAACGGGACTTAATGGCGTATCTAAGTTTTAAGATTTACCTCCGACGTTTCGAGGACGGCGTTGTCCCCGTGGTCTCGGAGAAGACTGGCTTAAGTTGACATCAGCATCTTCTAACCGCGCGAGTTTTTCGAACTACCCGCACTTGGTCTTGTTTATCAGCTTGAACGTTTTGCGCACTAGACCACCACCACCGAGACCACGGGGACAACGCCGTCCTCGAAATGTCGGAGGTAAATCCTAAAACTTAGATACGCGATTAAGTCCCGTTGTGCAATTTAATAATGTGTAAAAATCGTGAAAGTTTAAATCAGTGTAAAGCAGCGATTGCTTTTAGTTTCGGCTATCAAAAGCAGATGGTTATTTCCTACGATTGAAAACCAAAGAAATATACGCTGGTGGACGGAATAGCCCCTATGACGGAATTAGCCACATTGACCTTATCAGTTTTTGAACAATCAAGAGAACATTTACCAGCTGGTGTGGTGAAAAAATATTTCTATAAGCCAAAGCGGACATTAAAATGACGGGTGAACTTAGACTTTTGTACCCACTTATTTGAATACAGAATGTTTTGATTTTAATTTCTACAAATAGGTAGGTCACAGACAAGACATCCTCTAGACTGAGCATAGTAACGCTACCCCCTCTGCCACTATATACGGTAGTTTTACTCCATCTTCGAGCCAAAGTGTCAGAATCCCATGCCGTGATTGCTCCTTGTCTTTGAACGGACCAATCACGGCACTGGATTCGCTCACCTCGTCCCCCCCGCACCCCCGTATTTTTGGCAGCATCGGTTTCATGAAATAATTGCTCTAAACTCCGTCTAGAGGATTCCTAGTCTATGAGGTAAGTACTTAGTATTTAGCTCAAAACACAATCGTCTTTCTAGAAAACCTGCGTCTTTATTCCGTTTTTAGGGTTCCGTAGCCAAATGGCAAAAAACGGAACCCTTATAGATTCGTCATGTCTGTCTGTCTGTCCGTCTGTCCGTCTGTCTGTCCGTCCGTATTGTGAGGTTGGGCGTTAAAGGAAAACAACCAGCTTCGAGTATAGACGTATAATGACTTAAATAACACTTACATGCACTTATATATGTTAAGGCTATGCTTGTGTGTGGGTGAGGCATACCACACACACTACACCTCCCCCCTTGAAGAAAAAAAAAAGATTAATCTTCTTTAAATTTAATCTTTTTTTTTATACTAATATTTATTATAAAGTAGGTAGTTTATTAAAACAATTTTAGCAGCGAAAGTAAAAATGCATAAATGAACCTTGAATAAATGTTTTACGAAAACAAACCAAAGAATTGTGGATTAATAAAAATTTCACATAAAAATAAACAACTTAAGTAAAAACATAATTGTTAAAATAAATAAAAAAACACTAATTTCACAAAACTTTACGTATAAAAAAAAATTTGCTTTCTAAAAACCAAACAAAATATAAAAAGTGATTTATAACAAAAAAATTAACTGTAACAAAATAACATTTTTAATTTACTTTGGATGAAAAAAAAAATGGTTATACACACAGCTTATACACAGCACCTACTGAAGAACTGGTTAAAATCTTTAACAGAAATTAATGATAAACTTACACTAATATTGTATTGAATTACCTACATATTAATATGAATATGAATGCAATTTGATGAACCAAATTAGACTAAATAAACCCGTAATTAACATTTCAACTTATTGGTAAAAGGAGAAAAAAAAAACTTAAAATAACATACAGAATATTAAAATCTATATAATATATTATAATATGTTCTGGATATATCCATATTCATTCAGAGACTCTGTATTCATAGTTTATTTAGTATGCATTGTCCATAATTCATGTCATGATCACAATTATATTTTTTATTTTACTTGCAAGTCTTAATCTTTTTTTTTTTTCATTTACTTTTATGACGTCATTTATTTAAATATATTTTCTTTGTTTATTTTATTTTATTTATTCATTTATAGTGGCATCTTTTATGCTTCACTGAAATCAAGGATCAAGGGTACGCAACGCTTTTACATACGTGGTCGGCCGACCTTACTATAATTATTTATTTATTTGCTCAGGATACAAGGAAATTTAATTTAAAGCGCGCACACATACTATTATTATACTCATACAGGCAGTTCTTTTAACACATCCTTACATCATAACCTTCCAAGTGTCCAAGGGTCTCCACGATTGATACTCGATCGAATCATGGTCAGACGCCAAGGATTCCGTGCCTGCCTTGTATCCTGGCGTACCCTTGCTATACCGTATCGCTCAAGGCCGCCTCTCGGGCCACCGAAGATGCGATAGGCATTTTTATTTGTCAATTATTTACTTTCATTTCTTTCCTCTCAACAACAAAAAAAAAACAACACTCATATGCAATCACTTAACTCACACACTATGAAAACTTTAACATATAAGAATTTCAGCAACTCTTAGTTGATCAGGCTAATCGTCCTTTGAAAAACTTACGTGTTTAAGTTTTCCCATACATCAATATTTTATCACTTTTCCAATAACATACAAATTCCATTTTACTAATAATACAATCGACAACCATGCTAACCATTATTTCACATTCCTTACCTTTCTTAAACTTACCACAAACATTCATTTACTAACATTTATACGAAACTTGCGCTCTTTAAAAACCAACGTTAATTCTTTTCTTAAACAAGCCCATACCTACAATAACACTGATCTTCTTTACAATACCACTCATAATTATAATACTTCGTCATTATTTTGTTTGTTAAATATGTCTAAACCGTTACAATATTAATTACCTACTATCATTGAAAAACCATTTCAAATTCGAAGTCAAAATAAATTTAATTTATATCTATCTATGAAAGTTATGCATTAATTGTATATATGGTTAAAAGTGGGAATTTATTGTTACATACTTTTATATTTTTAAATCTGAAAACTAAATATTTTAGGCGTCTACTACTAATTCTTTAAATTCAATTTGATTACAATAAACTTCAATGCTCTAAATAAGTGTACAAAGACTACGAAATTTGAGATGTAATAACAGACGACGCATGCCATTCTCTATAAGGAATACACGCGCCGCCGCCTCGTGCCATATTTGTAAGGGATAAAAGTATATCACGTAACTATGATATGAAATTGAATTAAATTTAATGCAATATATGTATGTAATTAAAATAATTAAGTCTATAATGAAAAATAAGTTCATAGTTAAGATTTCTTTTAGGAAAAAAAATGTTAACCAATCTTTAAACAATATATTGTTTCGCCATCAAACGGCATAGTTTTACCTACATACCACAACAGTTATTTGTCCCATAGTGACATAAAAAACCCAACATACGCAATTCTATTACAATACAAGGTTAAAAAAAAAACAAATAATACTAACCACTGAGGTAAAGACAAAAAAAAAAGCATATACAATGGGCAATTAAATGTCTCTTTTGCACGGCAAGGCACTACATAAACTTCACAATGTCACTTTATTGTTTTTCATACGGCGCAAGCAATCTACCAATCAACACTATCAAATTAACGGGTCTCTGGCCCTCCCGGCGCCATCCAAGGCCAAGGACACCATCAACTCCCGGCTGCAACCATCGTAAATGCTTCTCGCTTTTTTGAATTGATTATTAAATTTTTTTGATTCTATTTTAAGCCACGTTATCATCGTCAAAATATTCACTAGTTAGAAATGTACCTATTTTCAGTCACTTTTTCATACGGTTTGGTTTAAGCCCACGGCGATCACTTTTTCCTTACTATTTAATGCGTCCGTAGTCACTAATTTTAATAACACCAATAAAAAAATAAAAGTCCGCCAAACTTATTCACTGTGAATGTTAATATTTTTTTTTTGTTATTGTATTTTGCACATAATTATGTCCTTTATATCACTTATGTTAAATTTTTACTCTTCTTCTCGACGTCTACTGGCTGGCGCGGCGCGCCGCCAGTGCAGCACAAGGCCGCACTGGCAGGATCGCCATGTGAGGTTGGGCGTTAAAGGAAAACAACCAGCTTCGAGTATAGACGTATAATGACTTAAATAACACTTACATGCACTTATATATGTTAAGGCTATGCTTGTGTGTGGGTGAGGCATACCACACACACTACAGTATGTCACAGCCACTTTTCTCCGAAACTATAAGAACTATACTGTTGAAACTTGGTAAGTAGATGTATTCTGTGAACCGCATTAAGATTTTCACACAAAAAAAAAAACAATAAATTTTTGGGGTTCCCCATACTTCGAACTGAAACTCAAAAATTTTTTTTTCATCAAACCCATACGTGTGGGGTATCTATGGATAGGTCTTCAAAAATGATATTGAGGTTTCTAATATCATTTTTTTCTAAACTGAATAGTTTGCGCGAGAGACACTTCCAAAGTGGTAAAATGTGTGTCCCCCCCCTGTAACTTCTAAAATAAGAGAATGATAAAACTAAAAAAAATATATGATGTACATTACCATGTAAACTTCCACCGAAAATTGGTTTGAACGAGATCTAGCAAGTAGTTTTTTTTTAATACGTCATAAATCGCCTAAATACGGAACCCTTCATGGGCGAGTCCGACTCGCACTTGGCCGCTTTTTTGATATAAACAAGACTTGTTTACCTTTCTGGGCGTGTACAGTCGACCAAAAGAGTTTGCTGTGTGTACATTGAATCGTATTTACATTTATAAATAGCGATTCCAGCAAGTTTATTTAAAACTCTAATTTACGGCATAAATAGATGTTCGGGAACGCTACGCAATACTACCAGGCTAATTCGAATGTACACTGATATCTGGTTAATTCTGGCCTACGAGTTGCGACACCGAGTAAGGCGCTTTACGTGTCACGCCTACACTACTCCGCCGCGGCTGAAGAGGTGGTGGAGTACGTTCGTCGGAAGACTGGCCACACGCTGAGGGTGCACCAGCTACAGTCGCGTCACTATGTGCACTTCAGTTCATTTGTGGTGCGCGTGCCGCGGCCGCTGCAGGACACCATCGCAAGCGCGGACTTCTGGCCGAAGGGGGTGGTGTTTCGGCGGTTCCGGGGCAACCTGCCGAACCCTACGCTGAGTCAGACGACGCTACGGAGCCACGCTGTTACGTCGTCGCACAAATTTAGTGTTAAGTTAATTTGTCATTGGTTTTTATTTGTAATTTTATTTGTTTCCTTGTATCTTGTTTTGTAGTTTCACAGTGCCTTGGTTTTTTACTGTAATGCCGTGTCACTTATTTATTTATTTAATAAATAAATAAATCTGAATGATGTGTTTTAGTTTACCTACCTACAGTATTGTTACGTCTGTCAATAGGGAAAAAGTCTTACTTCGATAGGCAATAAAGTCTCACTTTATTTAGCTTAAGAAAATCAATACAGCTAGCTATTTCGATTGAGATAAAAACAAAACAAGTTTATTGTTGCAGTTTTGAATGGTTCACGGTTAGTTTCACTAGACTTATATCGACCGGGATATGAACTGTGTTACCTTTTCTATGGTTTTCATGGTTCATATTCCGGTCGATATGTCGTAGTCAGATTGTATAATCCGCCGTATTACATTACGGCTAGCCGTTTTACAAAACAGGGGCGTTTTGAAATGCGGCGGTTCGACGGTTAGCCGGATTGTCATTGCGATACGTTCTTCAATAAGGCGGCCTACGTTTAGCCGCATCGTATCTACTATTTAGATTGTAGAGTGACCATTGTTTCGGTCGCCTACGTAACCGGAGTTTGACAATGTTTGCAATTTAATTTATTTTTACCATGGTCCCACCGCACTACATGTGTTTCTTTTCCAAAACATTTCCTTCACAACTTAAATAAACGGAGCCCCGCAAGCGGGGCTCCTATTTCTGGGCGGTTTGCCCTTCGGGCATCTGAAGCTACCTAACGAACCTAACCTACTTACCTACCTACGCTTTTTTCCCCAAAGTGTAATGTTTTCACGGACGTCTCACTAAATCAATAGCTAGGTACGTTAGGTTCGTTAGGTAGCTTCAGATGCCCGAAGGGCAAACCGCTCAGAAATAAGAGCCCCGCGTCCGTCTAGTTAAGTTGCGAAGGAAATGTTTTTTGAAAAGAAACAGTCCGACGAACTCCAGATTTGATGGACACCCCAGCGTTTTTCATAGTTTGTTGTTATTATGTCAGGCAGCGCCACGAGTGTTAAAAATGGGAACTAAAAACTGTCAAAGCGGCGGCTAATGACTCGCTGTATTACATTACGGCTAGCCGTCTTGAAGAACGTATGGCGCCGAATACATTCCGGCGGATTTTCATTCAGCCGCATTTAATCCGGCTAATCGTCGAACCGCCGCATTTCAAAACGCCCCTGTTTTGTAAAACGGCTAGCCGTAATGTAATACGGCGGATTATACAATCCGACTGCGACAGATATAAGTCAAGTTTATTGTAAATTACTTCCACAAATATTTTTTCCTGCGCGATTCCAAGTACCTATATCACGGACGCAACCATTACTCACTCCGCAAAAACAAGCCGTCCGAATTTATTTTTAACTGAGACTGTCAGGAGACTGTCTTTTCTTCGCTATATTCAGTACACGCCTTTTCTGTGTCACAATTTGTTTGGCAAAATCTGTTCTTGACTAATACATCTACATTGTACAGATGTAGTGCATCATTATTTCCCATCGCATTTTCACGGAAACGTACGAACGTGTCTTACTATTTCAGTCAGTGTCGGTACAAAAAGTACTGAGATTGACTGAAGCAGCATGACAAATACGAATAACGTTTCCGAGAAAATGCGATGTAAAACAATTATGCACTACATCTGTCATATATAGTTTTTCAGTGAGAGTTTTGCTGATGCGATGTTCTGATGTCAACAGCAGCTGCATTCAGGGATCGGATACCGGTATTTTTTGTATGGGAACGGAAACGGTATTTTTTCGTTCTTTGCTAATTACTTCATTTCTAATTGGGCAATCTCATAATACGAGGGTAATTTGAGAAGTAACTTGTTTCGCCTACGTATAGATGGCGTTGGCTTCAACTCTGTATGTATTGATTTAGTTTAGTAATTAAACATATTTAATATATGGCGTCATGTCATTTTTGGCAGGAATTTGACATTTGACAGTAGTTCAAACAAAACTGGTCTGAGTTACGCGGGAAAATGGAGAAAATTGGAATTCGTGGAGATTTTCAGTTCTTTTTTTGGAAGGCAAAACTGTGAAACAAATCCATAAAAGGATTTTACCTACGTTGGGTAGTTCGTGTCCTTCCTAGGGAACGATTTGACTTTGCGTAAATGATTTTAAGCGAGGCAGGACATGCATTAAAGATGCACCTCGCCCTGGAGTCCCGAAAACAGCACTTTTACCCGAAATCATCGATAAAATCCATGATTTAGTTTTAGCCGACCGAAGATTGAAAATACGCGAATTAGCTGAAGCCACAAACATCTCTTCTGAGCGGGTGCATTTTATTTTACACCACGATTTGCACAAGAAAAAGCTTTGTGTAAGGTAAGTGCCGCGATTACTGACTCCAGAACAAATGCGTATTCGTATGTGAACATCTGATGAAGATTTGCAGGTGTTTAAAAAAAAAATCCAACAGATTTTATTCGCCTTTTTGTTACTATGGATGGAACCTGGATCCATCACTACATCCCGGAGACGAAACATCAGTCGAAACAATGGGCTGGTCATGGTGAGCCAACTCCAAAGAAAGCCATATGCATTCCGTCTGCTGGAAAGGTGATGGCGTCTGTGTTTTGGGACGCAAAGGGATACTTTTAATTGCCTACCTGGCCAATGGAAAAACTATAACTGGAGCATACTACGCATCACTTTTGGATCAGTTACAGGCGGCAATAGCTGAAAAACGTCCAGGTTTGGCAAAAAATAATGTGATTTTTCACCATGACTACGCTCCGGTGCATTCAAGTCGTGTCGCTGCACAAAAATTGTCGGAGTTACGATTGGAACTTCTTCCACACCCTACTTATTCACCAGATTTGGCTTCGTCGGACTATCACCTCTTCCCGAAACTGAAAACATTTCTCTTAGGGCGAAATTTTAAGTCCGATGAGGAGGTTATATGGGAGGTCAATGCGTATTTCGAGGCCCTTGAAGAAACGCACTTCCGTGAAGGCATAGAGAAGTTGCAGACTCGTTGGGACAAGTGCGTAGAACTTCGGAGGGATTACGTAGAGAAATAAAATAAATACATTTGCAATATTATTATTTTTGGATATGAAACCAAGTTACTTCTCAAACAACCCTCGTAATACGAAGTCGTAACCTAAAAAACACAACTGAGTCCTACATTTCGAGTATAAAATAATTCGAAAAATATGATTATTTCTAAGTTTTTGCAAAAAACCGGTTGCGATCCCTGGCTGCATTACTGTTGCGGCGTCGTTGTTGCCGCCGCTTTATCTGTCAATTTCCTTGAAAAAACCGATTGAACGTCATAATCGCGGCAGTAATGCGTCGACGAACGTCACTCTATCAAGGCAATTGAGAGATACAGCAGCGGCAACAACGATAAAAATCCTAATATACTTACTACGAGTCGAACTGATAGAAGCAATGGTAAGGTTTACGGTAATTATTAACTTACGAAAAGGGCCCGATTCGGATTTTGAACTAGATATCTATTAGACATCTAGCCTACCAAATTTGACATTTCCGCGATTCTGGAGAAACTTTTGAACGATTTTCACAATGTCTAAAACGTCTCGTTATGTATTTTTAGATCACAAAACAATTTAGAAACGATCTTAAAATGATAATTTAACGTAAAAGTGACATTGGTTGCCCGAATTGAGCTGCAAAAGATATCTAGTTGAAATCTAAACTAGTTGGTATCTAGTACATATCGTATCGTTCTCTTCTCTAGAACGGATCTTGTTTTCCGAATACCGCGGTATTACAACAAGAACAAAGCTAATGTAAACAAAAGAATTAATATTATCCCCGTCAAAACAAAATGAACTCAATCAGTCACACTCCATCTTTATTTTCATGACGTTACGTTACGGGAAGATGGTGCCGTTTTTTTGGTCAGCTGTTTTACCGCCACAACTTTACAAGTACCGCTAACCGTGGCGCTGTCGTATATGAAGCTACTACAAATATGTAAGAGGAATTGTTAGTTTCAGATTTGACCACCTGAAAATGTAAGTTTGTAACCGTGAAAATACAAATTTGTCTTTGCGGTTTATGGTGGCGTCGTCTTCTATGGATACTAAAGTAGAGTTTGTACGTACTCAGATTAGTTCACAATTTCGCCGCTGCATTAATAACTTTGTAATGGATTAATGAGCGTATAAAAATGAATTTCAGTGTGAGCTTCCTAGAAAGTTTTGATTTATTACGTTAAACACATGCTGTGGCCACATGTGGTGAAGTAATGGGTTAATTGTCACTTTTAATTATTATAGCTGTGGTTTAAACCGAAAATTTTACTAAGAAGGAAATATGAAACAAGAAGTTCTGGTTTGGATATCCTTAAAATAATTCGCAAATTATAGAATAGGTATAGTTTGTAGCTTTCTAATAGAGCCCGAAGGCTAATCCTATTGTCTATTGTTAAGTAAAACCGCTCGTGCCACGTGCCACAACCACCTGCATAAAAAATCGGTACTTCGGTTACTGAGTGCCGGCGAGTCGAACGCTACAGAACCAGTCTAAAATGTGTCATCGAGATGCGTAACAAAGGCGCGTTATCGGAGAGCGCACCTACACTGGTTTTTTGAGCGTTGGACTAGCCCGCGCTCAGGTGCCACATAGAATAATTAGGACCCTTTTTTGCAGGCAAACCGCACGTGCTACTTGCACGTGCGGTTTTACTGAACAATAGACAATAGGATAAGCCTTCGGGCTCTACTAGAAAGCTACAAACTATACTAGTTAGCGTTAGTATTATACATAATTATTTCTAATACGAAAGTTACGAAACCCTTTAAAGACCAAAGACTCCGGGTGCTACCATTTTACACATAGCGGCGCCAATAGGGAATATTACGCGAAACACTGCGTAGGGGGCGCCACTCCCACAACAAGTCACAATCTAAGGGTCTACCGCAAACGAGAGAGTCGGAATTTTGTTGTCTATCCTCTCTATCACTCGTGCATGTTCGAGTGATAAAGAGGCAGATAGCTGAGTTTCGAATTCCCGTTTCCCGGTAGACCCTTTGTAAACAAACCGCCTTGATGTACCAATGTTAAATTTGATTGTCTGTGAAAACTTGTCAAAAAACAGTTTAAGGTACAGTATCTATAAGTTACTTTATAGTTTACTAAAGGCGCCAGTGCTGCACTCTGGCGGCAAAACATTGCAGTTATACTATTGTGAAATTGGTGTAGAAGTTTTACGTAGAAATCTTCTACTCGCTCTGTTACCGTTGTACACATAAATATATTATCACACGAACCTATAATAATTATGCACCAATGACAGGTGTGAAACAACAGTCAAACAGTCCGAGACTTTCAAACAAATTATTAATTTAAATCTACTAATTTAAATCAGCGGAGCTTTTACTTAAATTTAAATTAAACATTTAAGTCGGCCCGAGCTCTTAGCCTATCTACGACGTGTTGCCTCCCTGTCACACTTACGTACAAATTTACAAGTGCGACAGAGATGCAACACGTCGAACGTGGTTCGCGGTAGGCCATCCGGTCTGACGCCGTGCGATTGTCGGCAGATACGTTCGTATTCCATCGAAAACTGAATACATAAATTCCTTTTTTTTTTCACTACACCGAATTCCGGATAGTGTTTTCCATTTTATTTCCTCTAATCTGAATAGCCGACTCGCTTTTGATCAAAAGCTTGAAAATACATGCAACTTTTTTGCTGCTATGATATAAATAAAATAAAAAGGGCGTACGGATGTGACTACCCCATCGCCCGCTGATCTAGTGCAATCAGTCAACGCACTGGTCAACGCGGGCACAAAATAAATAATAGTACTAGGTACAGTACAGAAGGTTCACTCTCTAACAAAACGCGTCTATTACGTCAGATATGACCGCTAGGTGGCGCTAGCGCGAGCAGGCGTCCGTTCCGTAGCGGTACGGTACGCGGCAACTACTATGGCTAGACACCAAAATTGGTGTGGGCCGCATGTACTTGTAGCCACGCGACAAAATGGCGGAGTGAGCCACGCCTGACGCAGGGTAGTTTGCGGTGAGCTGTTGGCGAGCAGCGACCCCACGGAATCGGTGCTCCTGGGGAGTTCTGTTACCCGAAAGGTGGTGCAGAATTCTTTGCCTCTTGCTTTAGACGGCCATCCAGAGTGGAGTAGCGAGAGCTGCGTTCTCGAGGGTAGAAGTTACGCATCATAGTATAAAACAAAGTCGCTTCCCGCTGTCTGTCTGTCTGTAGGTATGTATGCTTAGATCTTTAAAACTACGCAACGGATTATGATGCGGTTTTTTTAATAGATAGAGTGATTCAAGAGGAAGGTTTATGTATAATTTGTTAACCCATGTGAAGCCGGGGCGGGTCGCTAGTATGTATATATTATACAGATTATATTTACCATACTATGGACCACGAATTTGGATATGTGGAATACCACCCTTAGGTACTTCACATTAGTACACTGTTCAAGCGATGCGTAGCTATAGGCTTAACTGGGTACTCGAACTATTATGCGAACATTACATTCAACGCTCAATATTCATGATGATATAGCGATGTGAAAAACAGAAAGAGCACTACAATTGTTCAAGAACAATATTATACTTATAGAGTCACTTGAACTATTTTGAGTACTTTTACAGTCGGAATACAGCGCCTACAGTTATTATTTTTTTAAATAATACAGTGACTTATTTTTCTCTTTATTCATTCCGGGCAAAGAGAGAGTATTGAGGATGCGTAACAAGGCACATCACTGTCAAACCTTCTTAGTGTTTATTATTATAAACGTATATCATGAATAGGTAATTGGCAACTCGTGTCAATTTAAAACACTCCCTTCGGTCGTGTATAAATTTTTCGCCATTCGTTGCTCGAAATTCTTATTTCTCGCACTTGTATCCAAATGTACTACATATTATCTCTTTTACTTTTATTACTGATTTATTTTTATGAACTAGCCTTCAAAAACAGCGCTATGACTATTCTATATTGAATTTTCGTCTTGCGACTCCCTCGCTCGGTTTTAATCGAATACGCAACGATGATGAGCTCTCAATTATTCAGCATTATCGGTACTTTATCGGACATCTAGTTACTGTGGTTTTATGAACAGCCGATATGGTATTTAACTTTTTATACTTTACTTAAGACAGTAATATATTTTGCAATAAGAGCACAGAGGGGTAACTCAGATATACCTATCTGAAATGATAACCTTTTTTAATAAGACACTTTTAGTACTTCTGGTTAAGTATTATAAGGTCTGTGTGTTTCTTTGGTTTGTCGTTTTATAAAAGCTTTCTATATGATAAATTAAGTATTAGAGATATTTTATTATATTTATTTTTTATTATCATTAAATCACTTCCTACAGCTCAATAGCATCATATATATAATTAAAGCATCTTTTGGTTGGTTTAGATATCTCTCAATGCTTCGGCAGTTCGTTCTGGTAGTTAGGGTAGTACTCCTTAACGTTGTAGAAGTTGGCGAACTGTTCTCCCTCGTGGTAGATGAGCACATCCTCGTAGTAGATGTTGGGCTGCTTGAAGTAAGTCTCGTACACGGGGCGGTCGAAGGGATAAGACATGGGCTTCATGTCGGGGAAGACAGCCTTGTACTCTTCCATCTCCTTAGGCAGAGGAGTGTAGGGGTAGACGACGACGTACAGCTGGAAGGGGAAGCCACCCTTGGTACCCTTAGGCAGCATCATTCTCTGGGGCTGGTAGAAGAACTTTTCAGACATATCTACAGGAACCTTTCCTTGTTTGAAGTATTTCAAGATATCCATCACAGACACGGAGTCGTCCTTGAACAGGGCGAAGTCGATGGATCGACGCTCAATCTTGTTCTGTCCAACAGTCAGCTTATGCACGAACCAGTCAAGCTCAACAAAGTTCATCCAGTTGTCTTCAATGCTAAGAGGATAGCCATTGCTGTCGTATTTGGGACCCAGGAAGATCTTGAACACGGCGTCGTTGGCGACGTCAGACTTGACATCGACGGTGACGGTGAAAGGCTTGTGGTTGAGACGGGGCTGACGGACGGTGTAAAGGGTGGGTTTGTTACCCTTGAACTCCTGAACTTTGTGGAAGATGTCGTTGGTGATGTCAAAGTCGTAGGGCTCGAAGAAGGTGACCAGTTTGTCGGTCTTGACGTCGCTGATCTTGACTCCCTCAAAGTGGAGCTGGCTGTAGCTGTAGGGTTCCAGGTACTCTTTCCATTGGAGGATGTAGTTCAGGATGCGAGCGTAGAACTGGTAAAAGACGGGGTCACGCAGCGAGGTCTGGTAAAGCTCCAGAGCGCTGGGGAAGATGGTGTATCTGGAAAGGCGATCAATCTTTAGTAAACTTGTACTAATCTTTCAGAAACTACATAAACATTTCAAGCAATTCAGCGTCTATCAAACATGGCGTCTTTTATTGGCGATTTTGGTGAGTTATATTGAGAAAATATCGTTTTTGTTCACTGAAAAGACTGAATTTTAACAGTACACTTGACAAGAAAAAATGCCACGACATTGTTTTCTCTCTTGTCGCCAATGGAAAACTTGTGACGACTTATAGAGTGTATGTAAACAGATGTTTTGATAACTTACTTGTCAGTAGGCTCAGGAGTGCCGGAGAGGAGGTGAAGACCGATGTTCTCGTAGAAACGTTCGTAGTTCTTGGGCAGCTTCTCGTAAAGGTCGACCGTGGTGAACCAGTACTTGACGACGAAGTCGATGGCCTCGGAGTTGCGCAGGTCAATCTTTTGGTTGTACTGTAAAGGAAGCAGAATTTGTAGTAATCTTACTCATAGCAACACTCTTAAGTGATTGAAAGTAGATTTTATGCCATTGTATTTAATAAAGTTTTAGATATAATATTTAAAACTTTCGCTTTTTGAACACATATTAACTCACATTTATCCGTCTATAAATGTGAGTTAATAAGTTTAAGATAGGTTATAAGGCAAAATAGAAGTTAATACTTACAGCCTTGAAGTGGCCTTGCTCCAGGTAGTACAAGAAAGTCTGCTCGTAGTTAGTAAGGTAGGTAATGTACTGTTCATTTTCAACCTTGTTGATCTGGTAGTATTCGTTTCTCGAGAAGAAGGGATAGTAAGAGGACAGCTGGCAATAGTAACCGGTCTCGATGGGCTTGTACCACGAGAATTCAGGGATCTCTCCAAGTCCGCTGCTGAGACGGTTCAGGTAGTACTTAGCAATAAGCTGTTGGTAGCTGAAGTAGAAGATGTCTCCACGCATCTCTTCAAGGTGAGGTAAGCTGCACTTGTTCCACCAGAAGGGGTAGAGAATCTGGAAGTAGTAGTAGTAGGAGTTCATGCCAATGTCCTCAGTGAAGTAGGAAAGTTTGTCCTCAGCATTGCCGGTCAACCAGGGGCTGGTGTAGTTGGAGTAGAAGACGTATTTGTCGCTCTCGTGGTAGATGCCGTGGTTAGCAGCATAGGCGGGGTCGAAGTCGCCGTTCTGCATCTTGGTGCGGTATGCCTTCAGGAAAGTCTTGGTGTTGACGAAGTACTGAGGGAACATCTCGTACGGAGCAGGGAGCACGAAGGTCTGGGTGTCGGGGCGTTTGTAGATAGCGATGTAGTAGGCGTAGAGGAACTGGCCATCGTTGAAGTGCACGCGGGCGAAGGCGGCGGTCTTGTAGAAGGTCTCGAAGTCCTTGGCGTAGTAGAAGAGCTTGAAGAGAGCGATGGCCTCCTCCCTCATCTCATCGTAGAAGACGGAGAAAGTCTTGTACTTGGGCATGAACCCGCTCTTGTAGTACATCAGGAATTCCTCGACGGCCTTCTTGTTCTGAAATTGTAACGGTTAGTTCAGTGAAAAATTACACGGTTTAAAATTTTAAATCAAAGCGCTTTTCAGCTTAAGCAGCTCACCTATTTATAATTTTTTAATTAATTTTTTAGGTACAAAATTTTGTGTTGATGTTTCTTATAAACAACAACAATATTTTTAAAGGAACGTTAGGTACTTGTGACAGAATTTTTAAGAATTCACACTTTTAGTTAAACTTGAACCTCCGGTGTACGATCGGGATAAAATTTGATGTACTTATCATTTTTATATGAGGATACAACAACATTACAAAAAGCTTGATTGATTACCCAGTAATAAAATGCCAAAAAAACACCTTCACAAAAGATGTACTACATTGGATTTGGTCTCTTTAAATACAGTTAGTTTGAAGGAAGAAAACAAGTATAAAAGGAACTTTATGAAACTGTGTAACTAAAATAACTAAAATAAAAAAAATTAGTTTTTGACAGAATCGTGTCAAAAATGACATACTTTTTAACCGCCTTCAAAAAAAAGGAGGTTCTCAGTTTGACCCGTATGTATGTATGTATGTATGTATGTATGGATGTATGTATGTATGTATGTATATTTGTTCGCGATTATCTCGTCTTTGGCTGAACCGATTTTGATGCGGTTTTCAGAAAAGTGTTTCTTACATTCTGGAGAAGGTTTTAGTATACATAGATCTGAGCTGATGCTGAACCCTGGCTGTACCTAGTGGAACTCAGGTTTGGTGCAACATAGGCTAACGCTGTTTTGGTCATCCGACACGCCTTGATGAGCACTTGGGAGAGCAGTACCCAAGATAGAGCTGATGCTGAACCCTGGATGTATCTAGTGGAACGCGGGATGTACCTAGTGGAACTCAGGTTTGGTGCAACATAGGCCCACGCTATTTTGGTCATCCGTCTCATCTTGATGAGCACTTGGGAGAGCAGTACCCAAGATAGAGCTGATGCTGAACCCTGGCTGTACCTAGTGGAACTCAGGTTTGGTGCAACATAGGCCAACGCTATTTTGGTCATCCGTCACATCTTGATGAGCACTTGGGAGAGCAGTACCCAAGATAGAGCTGATGCACCAAATCACCCTGGCTGGCAGGGTTCACCCTGGCTGTACCTAGTGGAACTCAGGTTTGGTGCAACATAGGCCCACGCTATTTTGGTCATCCGTCACATCTTGATGAGCACTTGGGAGAGCAGTACCCAAGATAAAGCTGATGCTGAACCCTGGCTGTACCTAGTGGAACTCAGGTTTGGTGCAACATAGGCCCACGCTATTTTGGTCATCCGTTCACATCTTGATGAGCACTTGGGAGAGCAGTACCCAAAATAGAGCTGATGCTGAACCCTTGCTGTACCTAGTGGAACTCAGGTTTGGTGCAACATAGGCCAACGCTATTTTGGTCATCCGTCACATCTTGATGAGCACTTGGGAGAGCAGTACCCAAGATAGAGCTGATGCACCAAATCACCCTGGCTGGCAGGGTTCACCCTGGCTGTACCTAGTGGAACTCATGTTTGGTGCAACATAGGCCCACGCTATTTTGGTCATCCGTCACATCTTGATGAGCACTTGGGAGAGCAGTACCCAAGATAGAGCTGATGCTGAACCCTGGCTGTACCTAGTGGAACTCAGGTTTGGTGCAACATAGGCCCACGCTATTTTGGTCATCCGTCACATCTTGATGAGCACTTGGGAAAGCAGTACCCAAGATTGAGCTGATGCTGAACCCTTGCTATACCTAGTGGAACTCAGGTTTGGTGCAACATAGGCACACTTTGTTTTGGTTAACCGACTTGTCGTCGTGTGTCTATGTTGCAGAGTTCCACTAGGTGGGTCGATGAACTTTTTTCTGCCTTTAAAAAAAGGATGTTCTCAGTTTGACCCGTATGTATGTATGTACGTATGTATGTGTGTATGTTTGTTCGTGATTATCTCTCGTTTGGCTGAACCGATTTTGATGCGGTTTTCAGAAAATTGTTTGTTACATTCTGGAGAAGGTTTTAGTGTACAGTACATGGATGGTTTGAAAAACCAATTGGAGCCGGTAGGTGGCCATGCTATCGGTATACCTATGTTGCTAAAACCGATTTAGATAAAATAGTGGGAGTGGGAGTCGGACTCGGACTGGGACTGGGAATGGGAGTGGGAGTGGGAGCAATATACATACAAATCGTTTAGCACCAAAACGTCATATTATGTTGTGTCGCGATTATCATCGAGTTAGGCCATCACCAACATTAGTAGGTAGTTACTAGCCCAAAACTAAATGGAGAGCCTAACAAACTAGTATTTTAGCCCAAAACCTAAAATAAATGAATTACCTACCTATCACTAAAAAGGAAAAAATAAAATAAAATAAATAAAAAATAATTAAAAAATTAAAAATAAACAAATAAAACCAAAATAAAATAACTTAATATAATATTATCTTTTTTAAAGAAAGGGAACCGTCTTCAAAAAACCAACCTACTGAAAAGTACAAAATAATTTTTATATGGCACCCCTTTACGTGTCCAGTCCCTATCACGTCGTAAAGCAAATTTTTGCCAAAAAGTAATTAATACCTAATAATAAGAAAATTAATAATCATCCGGGTAATGACTTAGTTTTTGAAGGCGGTGCCAAACCAACAAAAACAGTCTTTACTACCAATCAGAAAAAAAATACGAGTACGTAGTACCTACAAGAACTAAATTAATGAGTAAACTAAGATGTCTAATGCAAGTAAGTGCAGCGTTCTTCGTTGTCTAAAATATCGGTTCTCAAAAATTTTGGTTTGGCACCGACTTCATAAACTAAGTAATTACCCGGATGATTATTAATTTTCTTATTATTAGGTATTAATTACTTTTTAGCAAAAATTTACTTTACGACGTGATAGGGACTGGACACGTAAAGGGGTGCCATATAAAAATTATTTTGTACTTTTCAGTGGGTTGGTTTTTTGAAGGCGGTTCCCTTTTTTTATTGGGATGATCTTTTGAACTTACGGTGTAGTTGTCAATGTTAGCCTCAACATCGTATTCATAACCAAGCTTGAACCATTCGGCGTCCTGTCTGTACTGCTGTATGCTCTCCAGAAGGTAGAGGACTTTATATTGGCGCTCGATAAATTGAACGTCAACTGTAATAAAGAAAATATGGTTATTAGTACATTTAGGATTATTTTAATTGCTGTAGTAAAAGTAGAATTAAATACAATCGTTATGTTTGTTTAGAAAAATATTAAATTAATGATTACGTGAAATTAACCGATCGCATTAAAAACACAATACTGCGCTCCACGAAAAACCGACGTAGCTAAAACTGCTGCCAAGGTTAACTGGGACTGGACAAAACACGTCTGCCGTATGCCGGACTCTGTGGGCCAAAACAGCCACCCTTTGGATCCCACAAATTGTAAAGCATCATGGTAGACCTCGTCGGAGATGGCGGAACGAGCTTGAAGCCTTTGATTGAGAGACTGAGAAACTTCAGGGGATAGGGATACGTGGATGAATAGGGAGGCCTGTGCCCAGCAGTGGGACAATATGGGCACACCAAATATTTATTATGCACATATATTCCCCATACAATCAAAATCAAAAGGCAAACACTGGTAATTACAATGAGTTTGGGATAGTTCACGGGTACGAATATCTGCTCAGCGGATAAAATAATATCTATAATATGTTTGTAGTTGTGAACCTTTAGAATATGTTAGTACAGATAAATATTTAGGTATACTGAATATACAGACAGAATCAAAGAAAGATAATTAAAAGAAGTACCTAGTTAGTTAAAAATCTAAAAATAAGCTTAAAGGGATTTACGATAAATTGCACACGATATATTGTGTAAAATACTTCATATAAATCAAATGGCAGTAGAAAATTATTAAGATGATAAATTTAAGGTTCTATACCTAATAAAGTAAATATAAAACAAGGAGCATAAGGCTTTAAACATTTGTAGAAAACACTGCTAAAAACTGTAATGGCAAAAGAACAATAATATTTTTGATACAAAAATTGTATAACGAAACTAGCTTGCTAAGGGAAGAAAATAAATGTAGTAGTAACTGAATTTAAGAAAAGGCTACAAAACGTGATTGGAAAAATTGCCCTAATATGAATACTGTATCATTTACTTACCTAAGTAGGTAAAAAAAAAACTATCGCCATAGGTACATGTTCGCTTTTTAGATAGTATTCTAAGCTTACTATTAATGCATCATAGAGATATTTAAAAAGTAAAAATGAGCGCTTTCTCGCCAACAAACTGCAAATTTTGCATTACTTTATGATAAATAAATAAATAAAAATTACATAATGATATTTAGGGGTATGAAACCATAGCAAATTATCGCCACAACCTCAGATTCGGGGGTAGATTATACTATTTTTACACATAGTAGAAAATTACATTTTCAATTTTATTTAAAACTTAGAAATTTCGTTGGGGTCATTTAATTTTAAGAGTAATTGTTAAAGGATAATTAATAAAAAAATAAAGCTCTTACCAGATTTCAGCTCCACTTCATGTTTTTGCGGAACAGACGGAATAGAACCGGCCACGGCCAGGGCCACCACAGCAGCTAGGATCAGGACAGTCTTCATCTTTCCAGACAGACCTCAACTGTGCCGAACTGACACCAGGTATGGCCGTATATACCCGATGCACTACCTTATCATCTACCAAGCAACGTGCAGTGTTTACGATTTTAAGTATCAGGTGACCTTTCACGCGATGTTTACAATTTCGACTATCTTCGCAGATAGTCGAATTGTCTCCAATGGAATATTTAAAGCATTAATACATTTGAGCTCATCTGAGGGATCATGTCTTTCTAATACCTCGTTCAGTATCTTGTTCAACAACTGGCCAAGAACGATACAACTCCGGATACCTTGGAATAGAAATGCTGTTATGGCTCAGTTAGGTAATACATCTTTTTCTAATGTAAGATGGAAAGACTGTTTTCGAAAACTCAAACTTAACCAATCACGTTCGCTATAGTTTTCATTGAATGTTTGTATTGAGGTTTACCTCCGTGGTTTTTTTTTATCATTCAGTCAGAGCGATTATTTCTGATAATAATTACTTTAGTAAAAATGTTATCTGGGGGCACGTCAGTGCCCGCGGCAAATCGAGCAAAACAAAAAGGCACGCACGGCCTTACCATCCTTTTCTCGAAGCGATTCAGGCCATTTTCGACGTCCTGTATATTTGTGCTGGCTGAAGATAGAACGGTGAATTTTCAGTGACGTATAGGGCTTAACATGCTTAAGATATATTCTCAAAAACATTAAATATGAACTTGTAATTTAAGAATTATAAAAGATAGTTTATTCAAGAAAAAACTGTAGTTACCTATATATGTAAGAAATCCGCAACGCAGGCTTCGAAGAATTATTGTACGTCAAAGTTCCTTAGTTCCAACACTGACACACTCACTCACTCACCGATCATCATAATTCTAAGGTACTTCTAGCATACCCACAAGCTTCAAATTTTAAACATAAGTAGTTTTCAGCTTATCAAGCCATAGAAAACCTAAAAATATTACAATATCAGTCACGTTTTAAAGATCTATGAACTGCATAAGTAAGTTTGTAATCCCATATAAATATATGCTATTACAAAGTTACTGTTGCAGTTCCTACAAATAGTAGGTAAAGTAAAGGTACACTACGATGTACGATGTGAGTATGAATGAAGATGTGTTTAGTTATGATATGTGTATACATAGTATGGGTATGAGTACCCGAAAAGAAGGACTGCCTACAAAAAGAGATGAGATCCCATCAAAAACATTACATGTAATAAAATTAATTAATTAAAAATTAAAAAACACGACTGCAGTTTAAAAGCGAACTGAAAAGCTAAAAATAATTTTTAGTTATGTTAGGTACTCAACGTAATGAATGTAAAATAGAATATAAGTGTTCAGTCAGGGTCGTAAACAGCAAACGGAAAAGTTTAGGCTCATTTAGGATCGTGACTGTACCTGCATATTTTATTTCGATTGCAGTCGGGGACCTGTGAATGGGAAAATTTCAATATATCAAGGTCCCCGACTGCAATCGAAATAAAATATGCAGGTACAGTCACGATCCTAAATGAGCCTAAACTTTTCCGTTTGCTGTTTACGACCCTGACTGAACACTTATATTCTATTTTACATTCATTATGTTGAGTACCTAACATAACTAAAAATTATTTTTAGCTTTTCAGTTCGCTTTTAAACTGCAGTCGTGTTTTTTAATTTTTAATTAATTTATTTTATTTTATAAATTTTAGTGACCATACAAACCAACCACATTTTTTATGATTTAAGGCGATTTAGTTGCTTCAAGGAGCTTTCATCATGTTGATCTTTTATATGTTAGCATAAAACGTGCTTAAAAACCTAAATAGGTCGGACCCAAAAACAGACGTATTGAAAAGTGCTAGAGCTTGCTATCTCTGCAACTGCATATTTAGTTCCTATTAGCTAACTTTCGGCCTTCGCAATTAAGATACTTGGGGAAGCTGCAGAAAGCGTTGCAACCTTTCTTACGCTCCGGGCCTTCGGCCCTACGCGAAGCTCGGCCTTTGCATTTGAGAAACTTGGGGAATCTGCAGAAAGCGTGCACCTTTCTTATGATCCGGGCCTTCGGCCCTACGCGAATCTCGGCCGTCGGCCTTCGCAATTAAGAAACTTGGGGAATCTACAGAAAGCGTGCACCTTTCTTACGCGCCGGGCCTTCGGCCCTACGCGAAGCTCGGCCTTCGGCCTTCGCAGTTAAGATACTTGGGGAAGCTGCAAAAAGCGTGCACCTTTCTTACGCTCCGGGCCTTCGGCCCTACGCGAAGCTCGGCCTTCGGCCTTCACAATTAAGAAACTTGGGGAAACTACAGAAAGCGTGCACCTTACTTACGCGCCGGACCTTCGACCCTACGCGAAGCTCGGCCTTCGGCCTTCACAATTAAGAAACTTGGGGAAGCTACAGAAAGCGTGCACCTTTCTTACGCTCCGGGTCTTCGGCCCTACGTGAAGCTCTGCCTTCGGCCTTCGCAATTAAGATACTTGGGGAAGCTGCAGAAAGCGTCCACATTTCTTACGCTCCGGGCCTTCGGCCCTACGCGAAGCTCGGCCTTCGGCCTTCGCAATTAAGATGCTTGGGGTAGCTGCAGAGAGCGTGCACCTTTCTTACGCTTCGGGCCTTCAGCCCTACGCGAAGCTCAGCCTTCGGCCTTCGCAATTAAGATACTTTGGGAAGCTGCAGAAAGCGTGCACCTTTCTTACGCTCCTGGCCTTCGGCCCGACGCGAAGCTCGGCCTTCGGCCTTCGCAATTAAGATACTTGGGGAAGTTACAGGAAGCACGCACCTGCCTTACGCTTCGGACTGTCGGCCCTATGCGGAGTTCGGCCTTCGTCATTAATATTCTTGGGGAATTTGGAAGCCTGTGATTAATTATAGTACCTATGTATAATATTATATTTTTTTATAATCAGCGGTCACACCACTTCCTTTTAATATCCCAACAATAGGATAATATTTGGTTTAATAGGTATAAATCATTTATTTACAAACAAAATTAATAATGTTTAATTATGAGATTAGCTTATTTTAACATATTTTGCGAATTCTTATTTTCTCAAAATTAGACTTAAATCTTCATATTGTATATATATTATTGATCGTCTTTCAAAGCGCTTCATTTTGATGCCCTCGATGGGTTTGCAAGATATTTTTTTCTAAATGTTGCGTAATATGGCGTATTAAGTCCGCCATATTGTTCTTATAATGACGTCATGCACATAGCCTATGTTACCCGGGATGACGTAAGGATTCTAATGATATATAATATATCTAAATCGGTTCAGGAATTTAGCTGCTAGAGTGGAACAAAGAAACTTACATACCCAGCCACATACAAACATTAACGCTGAAAACAATACACTCCATTTTTGGGGCAGTCGTGTAAAAAAAAGCTGCAAGTCTCGCAACGCTTCTACTACAAAAACGTTTTGAGATGTAATGTGAAACCAAGTCGGTTATCAGTGCCAGGGGGTGTTAAGACCGTATTGTATTTTTTACTTTCTCTAGACGTAACTTGGATTAACTTTTGTTTTCTTGTTATATTTGTTTTGTGGGTAGTTTTTAAGTTTTTTAGGTTACAGTTTTTTTTGTATTTTTTCATTTTTTTGTGTGTCTGTTCTTTGTGTGTCGTTAGCGTATGTGTCGTCTCATAGTTTTAAGTCAGCGCCCCCCACTAAAAACCAGCGCCACGGATTGCCGGGACATTATGCTGAGTGGGGTTCTTATTTTAGCGTCCAATGTTTTTTTTTATGTCTGTATGTCTTCTTTTCTATAAGTATATGTAATATATTATGTTATGGCATTAATTAAATAAATGCTTTTTCTTTCTTCTTCTAATTGTAATACGACATAAAAGTACTTCTTCAAATATTTACTCAATTTTCTTAACAGCCGAGCTAGCGCTCGTCAGTAATGTGTTGTCATCATCGCTATTTTATTGCTACTGTCATTTCATTATTAGATATATTGGTTGTTACGTTGCTAGTAACTTCAAATTGTATGTGAAAATACTTACCTATACATTTATCTTCCTAGGTCAGTTTATTTTAATTAATTGTTGGTGAGAACACTGAGAACGTTTAAGGCAGTAGATGTTCACTTCAATAATAAAAAATAGGTACCAATACCTAAATTTGAAACTTGCGTATCCCTTAGATACCTAAATTGAAAGTTTTATTCTGTCATATAATTCTGCTATTTCTCCAATCAAGAAAAAAAAATACATTGAATAGTAATTAATTTTATATTAAGGGTAAACTAGGCCCTTATTGGTATTAGTCCGGCTTCCTCACGATGTTTTCCTTCACCGAAAAGCGACTGGCAAATATCCAACGATATTTCGTACGTAAGTTCCGAAAAACTCATTGGTACGAGCCGGGGTTTGAACCCGCGACCTTTGGATTGCAAGTCGCACGCTCTTACCGCTAGGCCACCAGCGCTTCGCGCTTCACGACAACAAGATGGTATGGTCACTTTAAGAAATATCAACCAATCAAGGAAGACTTATGTGTTAAAAGACGGATTATGGACGGTCTATAAAATATAAAAGAGCACCAAATAATGCTTTGCAACTCTGCTCCTAAAAAATAATACATTTTTGCTCATCTGATGTGTCCCATATTGTTCATACTGCCCGTACTGTCCTGATGATCCCCATACATTAAGAGATGCCTTTAATATATGCTATCAAATACGTTTTTAGAAAAGAAAAAAGGCAGAAAAACATATCTTGCCAAATTCGTCAAAATTTGCATGACCCGTAACTGCCGTAACTCAAAACTTTATTCCTAACAACACACTTCCAAAGCAACTACAGCAGAAATTAATAAGGAAAAAAAAATTACTATACAAAGTTTTGTTGTAACTTTGACCATTATTCTAAAAACTATGAAAAACTGGAAAATGGGATACAAAAGTGTGGGAAGGGGAGGAGGAGGAGGGAAGGAAAGTTGCTTTCCCTTCCACTTTTTTCTAATTAAGTACATACATAACATAAGCTACATTCATGCCAAGTTTCATGCTTTCTTCCGGATACTTTTGTTTGTGAGGTATATAAGCCGGATTGCCCGGAATATAGCTAATAGGAATCAGGAAGGTAATAGTAAAAATATATTTATATATTATTATTTTTTACTTATTATTACATCATTTCATACAGTTCAATATCACCATAACTAGCACACCTTGGACGGTTTATCTTTCTCAATTCTTAGGCACTTGGTTTTTGTAGTTAGGGTAGTACTCCTTAACGTTGTAGAAGTTGGCGTTTTCTTCTCCCTCGTGGTAGATGAGCACATCCTCGTAGTAGATGTTGGGCTGCTTGAAGTAAGTCTCGTACACGGGGCGGTCGAACGGATAAGTCACGGGCTTCATGTCTGGGATGTAAATCTTGTACTCTTCCATCTCCTTAGGCAGAGGAGTGTAGGGGTAGACGACGACGTACAGCTGGAAGGGGAAGCCACCCTTGGTACCCTTAGGCAGCATCATTCTCTGGGGCGGGTACCAGAACTTCTCAGACATATCAAGAGGAACCTTTCCTTGTTTGAAGTATTTCAAAAGGTCAGACACAGACACGGGGTCCTCCTTGTACAGCGAGAAGTCGGTGGAGAGGCGCTCGATCTTGTTCTGTCCAACGATCAGCTTGTGCACGAACCAGTCAAGCTCAACAAAGTTCATCCAGTTGTCTTCAATGCTAAGAGGATAGCCATTGCTGTCGTATTTGGGACCCAGGAAGATCTTGAACACGGCGTCGGTGGCGACGTCAGACTTGACATCAATGGTGACGGTGAAAGGCTTGTGGTTGAGACGGGGCTGACGGACGGTGTAGAGGGTAGGGTCGTTAGCCTTGAACTCCTCGACGCTGTGGAAGATGTCGTTGGTGATGTCAAAGTCGTAGGGCTCGAAGAAGGTGACCAGTTTGTCGGTCTTGACGTCGCTGATTTTGACTCCCTCGAAGTGGAGCTGGCTGTAGCTGTAAGGTTCCAGGTACTCTTTCCATAGGAGGATGTAGTTCAGGATGCGAGCGTAGAACTGGTAGAAGACGGGGTCGCGCAGAGAGGTCTGGTACAGCTCCAGAGCGCTGGGGAAGATGGTGTATCTGGAAAGGCAATCAATCTTTAGTAAATTTGTACATTTAAAACATTTTAACATATCTAACATTGCGAGTAATATGGAGAAGATATCATTTTTGTTGACTGAAAAGACTGTATGAATTTTAACAGTAGACTTAGAGAAAAATGCCATGACATTGCTTTCTCTCTTGCCGTCAATGCAAAACTTGTCATGACTTATAGCATATAAATATAAATAGATGTTTTGACAACTTACTTGTCAGTAGGCTCAGGAGTACCGGCGAGGAGGTGAAGACCGATGTTCTCGTAGAAACGTTCGTAGTTCTTGGGCAGCTTCTCGTAGAGGTCGACGGTGGTGAACCAGTACTTGGCAACGAAGTCGATGGCCTTGGAGTTGCGCAGGTCAATCTCTTGGTTGTACTGTAAAGGAAGTATTAAATTGTAGTCAAGAGTTCTGATAACGACGTTCTTAAGTGAACACAAGTAGATGTTATGCCATTGTAATAAGGTTTAAGATAGGTTATATGGCCAATTACAACTTATACTTACAGCCTTGAAGTGGCCTTGCTCCAAGTAGTACATGAAGGACTGCTCGTAGTTGGAAAGGTAGCTGATGTACTGTTCATTTTCAGCCCTGTTGATCAGGTAGTATTCGTTTCTCGAGAAGAAGGGATAGTAAGAAGACAGCTGGCAATAGTAACCGGTCTCGATGGGCTTGTACCACGAGAATTCAGGGATCTCTCCAAGTCCGCTGCTGAGACGGTTCAGGTAGTACTTAGCAATAAGCTGTTGGTAGCTGAAGTAGAAGATATCTCCACGCATCTCTTCAAAGTGAGGTAAGCTGTTCTTGTTCCACCAGAAGGGGTTGAGAGTCTGGAAGTAGTAGTAGCAGGAGTTCATGCCAATGTCCTCAGTGAAGTAGGAAAGCTTGTCCTCAGCGCTGCCGGTCAACCAGGGGCTGGTGTAGTTGGAGTAGAAGACGTATTTGCCGTTCTCGTGGGTGATGCCGTGGGTGGCAGCATAGGCGGGATCGAAGTCGCCGTTCTGCATCTTGGTACGGTATGCCTTCAGTAAAGTCTTGGTGTTGACGAAGTACTGAGGGAACATCTCGTACGGAGCAGGGAGCACGAAGGTCTGGGTGTCGGGGCGTTTGTGGATAGCGATGTAGTAGGCGTAGAGGAACTGGCCATCGTTGATATGCACGCGGGCGAAGGCGGCGGTCTTGTAGAAGGTCTCGAAGTCCTTGGCGTAGTAGAAGAGCTTGAAGAGGGCGATGGCCTCCTCCCTCATCTCATCGTAGAAGACGGAGAAAGTCTTGTACTTGGGCATGAAACCGCTCTTGTAGTACATCAAGAACTCCTCGACGGCCTTCTTGTCCTGAAATCAAAAAGGATGGTTCAGTATATAGTTCAAATAATCTAATTAACAATTCGATTTTAAAATTAGGCTCAGCTTCACACCTATATATAATTTATTAATTACGCGTGATCAGACGTGCCACGTATTTAAGCGAAATAATATTGTTGTCGTATAAACCAAGCGCTCGGCCAGTCATGCAAAATTGCCTAACTCCGGTAACTTAAGAACATATATCATGCAACTCAAGTTAACTGAGTTGTGTCTGACGCCATCGGCAAAAAAATGAAGTTACATGAGTTAGTCATATGCTTTTCTCAGTAAATAATGAAGATTTTCAAAATGTTCTTTTAGAGGATATATATTTAATGGTTTTTAAGACGATTTAGACTGGTTACCCGTAACTCATGTAACTCGAGTTAACGGAGTTTGGCGTGACACGGCAGTAGGTCCATCTGTTATATAAAATCAAGATTACATGGGTAGAAACTTGTAACTTACGGTATAGTTGTCAATGTTAGCCTCGACATCGTATTCATAACCAAGCTTGAACCAGTCGGCGTCCTTTCTGTACTGTCCTATGCTCTCCAGAAGGTAGATTACTTTCGTTTGGCGCTCGATGAAATGAGCGTCAACTGTAAAAACAAAAGCGAAATAAAACACTGGACATTATGAAAGTAAAATAAAGTACAGAGTTATTAAGCATTAAATGAACTCAGAAACTACATCATCATAAAAATAAATTCCAATAAGGTAATAATTATGAATCCAAAACGGTGGTTTTAAAGAAAGTTGCAGTAGTAATGAGGAACCGAGAGGACATCAAAGTAGTATGTAAAATTGTAGAAAAAACTCATAAGAAATTAAAAAAAAAAATCTTGTAACGAAGTTACGGTTTTTGAAATTAAACAGAATACAATATTTTATATATGTCACTAAGTGGAATCCATTAGGCATATATAACATTAGGATAAGACAAAAATATTAAACGTGATCAAGTAAATTTGGAAAGATCACAAGTGGCACAATATACCAGAACGAATTTTGAAAGTTATTTTTAAAATAATGAAGCATATTCATTGTAAAGTGAATTATTACAAGTAAATGTTTAAAAAAGCTCTTACCAGATTTCAGCTCCACTTCATATTTGTGCGGAACAGTACCGGCCACGGCCAGGGCCACCACGGCAGCTAGTATCAGGACAGTCTTCATCTTCCAGACAGACCTCAACTGTACCGAACTCACTCCAGGTATGGCCTTATATACCCGATTCATCACATTATCTTCTACCTAGTAACGCTGTGTTTACGAATATAACTATCAGACGACCTTTCACCGGAGTTTACAATTTCGACTATCTTCGCAGATAGCCGAAATTGGCTCCAATGGAATATTTTTAATGAGACTGGAGATAAACATTCTCTCACCTCATCAAGGCGAAGACGAAGATGAAAGGAAGGGCACATGAATTAGAGTCGTCTTAGATAATTCTGCATTTTGCTACATTCATCTATATTATTTTATAGTATGAAATAATGTAAGAATACATACGGTATACATTTTGGATATTTTTTAAGGTTAGCTAAAAGATACTAAGTTTGCTTGTGTACTTTCTAATGCATATTATGTTCGGTGTCTGGTTTTTTCCCCAAAAAATGCTACGGAGTGGATCTTCTTGTACGGGGTGAAATTTAGTTTCTAAATTTTCTCTAGAAAATTATAATATACAACTAGAAAGACATGCTATAGCTCACAACTTTTTTTTTATTTGATAAAAGACAAAAATAGAAGGTCAGCAACAAGTCAACGAAAGGAATTTTGACCTGACTTACTTTCTTGACAAAATGTCCAAGTGCATTTATAAACGTTATGCTTTCTTATACCACATCGGTGGCAAACAAGCATACGAGCCGCCTGATGGTAAGCAGTCACCGTAGCCTATGGACGCCTGCAACTCCAGAGGTGTTACATGCGCGTTGCCGACCTTTACTTTTGCTTTCATAGGAACTTCAGGTTTATGATGACACTGCCACATATTGTCACTGCTAAATCTGTGCAGGGTTAGCTTGGTTCGACATTTCACTGTTTTTGATTATAAGATTTTTGACAGTTCTTCTTAAAATGCAAATTTGAGAATACATGGACTTTGTTTTAATTTGCTGCTTTACGTTTGAAAAATTATAATAATTCTAGCGCCATTCGCACCATCCCACTAACTCGGGGTTAACCAGTTAAATCTGGAGTTACCATGGTTACCACTACAATTTGACACTGGGTTAACGGTTTAACGGGTTTAACCCCGGGTTAGTGGGATGGTGCAAGTGGAGCTAATAGATAATGAAAACTGTGTCGCACCTACATATTTAACTCCACAGATGCCCTGTATTTGCTTTAATTTTTATTTTCCATAACATAAATATCATATTAGGTACCTATGTCCAATCAATATCCATTATTCGACTAGGTAACTTCATTAAAATGGCGCCAACATTTATGTGAAAACATAGCATACTTATATTATATTTTATAGTAAACATATAGTTTTCAGGTAAATTATTTGTCTTTGTGTTTAAATCAAAATAAAATATAAAATATTATTTATTATTAAATAACTAAGCGACAAAACAAAAACACATCACAATACTATAAACAATGTTAGATAACCAGTCGGTCTTATCGCTAACATGAGTCTAATTGCTGTGAATGACTCTTGAAAAGTCAGCTTACAATAAAGTTATGCTTTTCATCATTTAAATAATTATTAAATCGTTTCGGATTTTTGCACTGTAACACTGTATTACTTACTACTACTACTTACTAGATTACTAGATTTATATCGACCGGGATATGAACCGTGATTACCTTTAGTATTATTCCCTAGCTCCCGATATTTCGACGCAGTTACATGCATCATATAAGTCTAGTAGTGAAACTAACCGTGAATCTTTCAAAACTGTTACATTACCGTTCTAAATATCGTATCAAATGGTCTGAGAATTATCTTTCACCGTCACTTCTCTTTCATTATCACTCACTGCCACATTGGCGTTCCTCAATGATCGCAACACAATACAACATTTCCATTAGATCGTTGGTCCATCCGTAGGTTGTCGGTATGTGGGCGGCGTGCAGTACCTGGTTATCATTTTCAAACTTTTTAACCACATCGACCACGCATTTAGCGGGTATCTCTAGCCTGTTGTCATTTCTGTGAGTCCTTTGACGTAGCCAAAATGCGCTGTCTGAATCGTTGGCAAATCCAATATCACATGAGACATTAAAAACGTATGTGTAAGGAAATATGTACCTTTGAGGGTTTTCAAAAGCGGAGTGTACAGAGGTTTTAAATAAATCAGCAATGCCCTTATGACATTGGAGTTACAAGTTTCCACTGGAGTACTTTATCCAACCGTTTACTACCAGGATAGTTCACACTTGGTTCACACCAAACACAGCCTATGACACACAGGACTATCTGATCATGTTCTGTACATAATAATTCATAATATGGTCTCTCCGATCTATTAGGAGTTCACAGCTGACATTAATATACCTGTATGCTCCGTTCCTGTGACAGACAGTGTCCTTTTTACCGTGCATCCTTTTATTTTGATTAAATCTACACGTTTCTTACAAGCAACGTGCTCTGTTCACAGCCAATACCACTATTGAAGTAAAAACAAAGCGTATCCTATTATAAACATAGGCATATCAATAGAAACTGATGCAATTTTTCCAATACTTACTAAGGAAACTTCGGATATCAATAATTAATAAACATTAACAGTCATCTTTTAAAAAAGGCGGTATGTGCAAGGGTAATGCAAGAAATTCACTCTCTTTTTATCTTGAGCGCCTTCAATTGAAGGGATGTTTACAATAACAACATACTGACTACACTGGTTGACACCTGAAACGATTAACAATGTTCTTAAAAAAGTGTCAACCGCTTTAAGCAGTTATGTTGTTTTTGTAAACATCCCTTCAATTGTAACCACTATGATACGTAAGAGATAATAAAATATTTCGTCTTTAATGTTCTTTATGGTTTCAGTTTACTTTTAGGCTTATGAGCGTAGCATGCTTCGAAAGACATTTTGACCGAATCCGGATATCCGCTCTGACATTGCCATTTATAGTGTCACGATCTAAACAAATAGGATTAGGTACGTCTTCTAGACAAATAAAAAGAAAATCAATTTACGGAAATACATACATAAAAAAAGCGGCCAAGTGCGAGTCGGACTCGCTCATAAAGGGTTCCGTATTTAGGGGATTTATGACGTATTAAAAAAAACTACTTACTAGATCTCGTTCAAACCAATTTTCGGTGGAAGTGTGCATGGTAATGTACATCATATATTTTTTTTAGTTTTATCATTCTCTTATTTTAGAAGTTACAGGGGGGGGACTAGGGTTTGAGATCCGGATATCCGGATATCCGAAATATCCGGATATCCGTCAAATCTAAGATCCGGATCCAGCGTCTCATAGGATCCGGATATTTCGGATCTCATGGATCCGTTAAATATTGCATTGGTCGCGTTATTGGTACGCGATAACGTCATAAAATAAATACAAATATTGCTTAAACTAAACAGTAGTAACAGTAACAGTCTTAAAATTAGCTACCTGCATGCCTTCTGACTGGAATAAGGGTAATTATTTGTATGTTTTAAAGTAAATGTTGTTGTGTTATCGTGACTTTTTTGTGTTATCGTGTCGGTTCCCAGTCTTCTGTTGACATAAATAACCTGTGCTTGATGTGCTGCTAACCGAGTAAGTAATATTGATATTTTTTTCTCGTTATTAAGAAGCTGTAGCCCAAATTTCTTTATTTCGCGAAACTTTTGTAGTAATTTTACATTATTTTGCAGTAATTAACTGGATTCATATAAGTTTTATACATACCTATAATGGAAGATTGTTGTAATGGGGACTGAATAAATGAGTTAGATACTTTTTCTAAGCCATTTTTCTCAATCTAACGACTGAAGGTATAGCTATCTTACCAAGGTAAAGTAAGTACGTTTTTTAATAGTATAATTATATCACATCACACAGGTATAAAATAATAAAAGTACATAAATGTAACTTTTTCTCCATTTTCTATTTTGTGAGCTTATAATGGTAAATTTAAAAAAAAAGCCGAAGTTAAAGCGGTGTTTTTAGGCACCTTTAGAATTAATTATTCTGAGCAGATATATAGAAATAAATTTGCTTTAATTATTTCATTTTTGGCGTTTTCGGTTACAAATCGACTACGCGGCCTCCTAAAAGAAAAATGCATAATATTAATATTATTAATAGGAATACCTAATTAAGACTACACTGAATATATTATTATACTTATTTATATCGTTTTGAGATAATAATAATTATAATGAACTAAAATATGAACATTTTACATTTTACTAGCTGTTCGTTGTATGTAAGTTGTAAATTTCGTCACCTTTCTTTATACAGATCCGTATTATCCGAATTATCCGGATATCCGGATCCGTCAAATTGTAATATCCGAAATATCCGGATCCGAAAAATTGACGGATCTTGCAAACCCTAGGGGGGACACACATTTTACCACTTTGGAAGTGTCTCTCGCACAAACTATTCAGTTTAAAAAAAATGATATTAGAAACCTCAATATCATTTTTGAAGACCTATCCATAGATACTCCACACGTATGGGTTTGATGAAAAAAAATTTTTTGAGTTTCAGTTCTAAGTATGGGGAACCAAAATATATTGTTTTTTTTTTTTTTTGTGTGAAAATCCTAATGCGGTTCACAGAATACGTCTACTTACCAAGTTTCAACAGTATAGTTCTTATAGTTTCGGAAAAAAGTGGCTATGACATACGGACGGACAGACGGACGGACAGACAGACAGACATGACGAATCCATAAGGGTTCCGTTTTTTGCCCTTTGGCTACGGAACCCTAAAAATATATTTTCGCATATTTTTGATTTATGTTATGAAAGTAACGGAAGCGAAAGACACTGCGGGGTATAGCGAAGTGTCTTCCAAACCAAGCACGTTATATGATTTATAATTCTATTGTAAAGCCACATATCGATTATCTAGTCGAGATCTGGGGTACAGCTGTAGCAACCCAAATAAATACAATACAAAGAGCACAAAACAAATTAATTAAAGTATTATTTCATTTCGATCGTTTAACGCCGACAGATTATATTTACAAAAAAACTAAAATTATGAATATACACCAAACATACACTTACTATACTTGTATGCTAGTACGCAAAATTATACAGAGAGACCTACATATAAAAATATCTTTTACCAAAAAACATGAAGTGCAAAAAATAAAACTAAGAAATGCTAATGATTTGATCCTTCGTGCACCACGTACAAATTATGGCAGGAAAACTATACTTTATGAAGGCGCTGATTTATATAATAAATTGCCAAAAGATATAAAAGACGCCAAGTCCCTTATCACATTTAAAAGGTTGCTGAAACATTATATTACTAATAAATAGCCCCCCTCATTATTTTTAATATTAATATGCAAATACTATAGCTACCTATATAATATAACACAGATATACTATTACATTTACTTATTCTAAATAATTACTTATAACTAAATAAAACCAAAAATATAATATAAATAAATTATTACATCTATCAAAACACCAACACTGCATTAAACTAGAAGAAGCGCTTTGTCACCTCCACGCTCTTTATATCCGTGTAAGTTCCATATCTTATCTCTGTTACTATGAGCCAGCCGGTCCCGGCCGTAGCAACTACGCTCGCATTCCATTGCATGTTTTGTTTACTTATTAAGTTAAGTATTGACTTACCCGACAAAAAAAAAAAAAAAAAAAAAGGTGTATTTAGTTTAATTTGTAAATTTTTGTTAAGTCATAATATGCAAGTACCTACAGTTTTAAGTGGTTATAAGTTAAGTGTGCGCTCACCGAATAAATATGTATTTTGCATGAAAAAATAAGAAATTCTCGTGTAAGTGAATATTATGTATTCTTATGAGAAATAAAGATCTTTAAACCTAAAGAGTTATGTCATCAGGATCGATCGTAGCAAGTGGAAATCCGTGGTTTCTGCCTATCCCTCCAGGAAAGAGGCGTGATTATATGTATGTAGGTATGTATATTTTTGCATTCTCAAAAGTTATTAAGGGGAGCTGGATTAATTGTGACGTTTCTGTCTTCGTTTCTCATACTAACTCCATGTAATAAATATTTTTATTAACTTTTCATGAAGAGTAGCTGATTTGACTTGTTAGTAAAGTGGCCTATTGAAGTGTTGAGACTGGGCTGGCCACGTTTAGCCATGGAGTGTGTGACCAGGCCCCTATTTCACCACGGTCACAGGTGCGAAAATTGTCGACATCACTGTTACTGACGTCACAGGCCTCCATAGACTACGGTAACCGCTTACCGGCGGGCGGTGTGCTTGAAAGAAAACTCCATTATATCGCCAATAAATAAGTACTTATTTTGCGAAGCAAATGACAATTGTCACAAGAAACACCGAAAGTTCTATTAAATCGTGTGACAATTGTCATCATCATCATCATAAACTTCGAAAGAGAAATTACCTGTTTTTTGCCGATATAATAAAGTTTTTTTTTTAATAATACAATGATGGTGGCAAACAGGAATACGGCCCGCCCGATGGTAAGCGGTAACCATAGCCCATGGATGACTGTGACATCAGCAACAGTGACATTTGTCGAATTGTCGCACCTGTCGCTGTGGTGAAATAGGGGCCAGACCAGACCAGGGTGACATATAACTTGATTTGGAAAGAGATATTGGGATATTCTGGTCAAGTCTCGACAGCAGACAGGTGTGGCCAGGGCCGGATCTAGGGTAGAGCTAGTGGAGCGGCCGCTAGGCGCCGGATGGCAAGGGGGGCGCCAAAAAAAAAGTTTTAAAAGACGCGAGTGTGGCGAGGGGGGGGGGGGTGGATAAAACGCTTGAAAACTTCAACGAAGGGCGCCGTTTCGCTCTACCCTGATCAAGGGTGTGGCGCTTTTACCTTCTAAACAAAGTAGCCAATTCAAACTTACAATGTGACAATGGGTCACTATTGTTTCCCAAAAAGTTTTAAGTCATAATAACAATATCTTTATTTGACAATAAAAGTTTACCAAATGCACATTGCAGTGAACCCTGACATGACCTGCCCCACCCACCCACTAGGCATGACCTGTATCGCGAGGGTCAAGGTCATCACGAGTTACCAATATTATAATAATTTATAATAATTATAATTATATTAAGGAAAGAATACGTAGGAAAGAAAGAGGACTGTGAACTTGTATGTGTGTAAGCTTGTTGTGAGGAGGGAGTGAAAAGTGTGTGAATGAAATCTAAAAATGTGATGTATTAAATATACTGTATTGTTTGTCCACATTTTCGTTAGTCATAATTTGTTTGGTTTAGAAACGCGTAACTTTTCAGGATTGCCATAAACCAAACCTAACCTAACCTACCTATAGGCTAACCTTACGAAAATCCTGAAAAGTTAACGGTTTCAGTTTTAGGACTAACGATAATATGACAAACAATACATTATGACTTAAAACTGTATGGGAAACAAAGGGAACTCCTTTGACAATATGTAGATACTCGTATGTTCGCGATTTGGGACATTTCACATTTTTACACACAGCTTTTAACGACGGTCCACAGTAAAAATATTCCATGTAAAATTGGCAGCGAAGACTCACTAGCTTTTTCTAGTCGATTGCTTTCAGGTATACAGTCCAAGGGCCCTTACATTTTTAGGGTTCCGTACCCAAAGGGTAAAAACGGGACCCTATTACTAAGACTCCGCTGTCCGTCCGTCCGTCCGTCCGTCCGTCTGTCACCAGGCTGTATCTCACGAACCGTGATAGCTAGACAGTTGAAATTTTCACAGATGATGTATTTCTGTTGCCGCTATAACAACAAATACTAAAAACAGAATAAAATAAAGATTTAAGTGGGGCTCCCATACAACAAACGTGATTTTTGACCGAAGTTAAGCAACGTCGGGCGGGGTCAGTACTTGGATGGGTGACCGTTTTTTTGCTTGTTTTTTTTTTGCTTGTTTTGCTCTATTTTTTGTTGATGGTGCGGAACCCTCCGTGCGCGAGTCCGACTCGCACTTGGCCGGTTTTCTTTTTACATAGGCACGTAAAGGTGCCAATTATCGCACTAGTACGGTAAAGTAGCACCATATGTACACTAGTGGCTCTGTGAGCTGTAGACCTCGCGAGCAGTACGGATATGATGGTCGTTCTTGTCTACGTGACAGCGTGATAAAACGGTGTCCGTCACTTTCTTTCCCACGGTGTTAAACAGTGACAGTTATTTTATCACGTGGATAAAGATGGATAAAGCTATCCATAATAGGCTGGCTGAGCTTAAAACTGAATAAATGTATGGCAAAAATATTTATTAAAATATAGGTATAGTACATACATGTACTATATAAACAAAAAATTAAAAACTACATAAAGCTACAAACAAAAATTAAACGAATACGCTTAACCCACGCTTGATAAATAAAAAATACGAAATTTTTCATTTTTTCAAAATAAAAAGATTAAATAAAAAACAACTATACGAAATTTAAGTATAAAAAAAATACAAAAAGTTATGTATGTAGTAGTATACAATTACTGGGGATGGAACCAGGGACCTCCCGATGCAAACAAAAAAAGCGAACGTTTGCAAAATACGCCATTATAGTTCTTAACTTCTTACTAAAGCTGACGAAACTTAGCTACTAAAAACAAGCAAGCAAAAACTAAATATCTAAATACCGCCAAAACCAGCGATACAAATTTTCTGAATATACGGTCACAAAATTTCACGAAAATCGGTTAAGAATTGCGACCTGTAGAGGAGAACATCCGGACATACAAAAGCAAAATGCCCGAGTCAAAACGTAGACCTTCGCTACGCCTCGGTCAACTATTGTACACAGAGAAAAAATATAAGGGCCATATATACTGTAAAACGTTGTACGATACATGTGTGAATAAGCACTTCGCAACTCGTGTCGATTTAATTTATCGCCACTCGGTTCGAATTTTCTATTTTTCGCACTTGTATCGTAATGTACTATTACCTAATAGGCTATAAAGTTATTATTGTACTTTTAGGTTAACATTCTTTAACCTTCCAAGATAAGTTATAATCAGTTTACAGTATACTTGAAACGGACACTAGCATTATCTTTTTGTTATCAAAAGAAAAGTTGTTTTTTTAAATATAATTGCATTACCAATTAAGTATGTGTTTAAAAATGAGTAATGTGACTCACATAATTATTTATTATTATGTATTAATATTTTAATAAATTGTGGATAAATTAGGTACTTATGTTGATGGTTCCGGGCACCATGATGTACCTATCTAGTTTAGTTTTATTTGTTATTTTTTTGAACAAGTCATTTCTATCCATCGTAAATTGGAACGTATTAATTAGCGACAGTAGGTAGGGTAGTTTTTTCGAATATTTTGACATTTATAAAAGCCAGTAGAAGGTAGATCGGATTCGATGGCTGCTCATGGCCGTACGCGCAAGCTCGTCCGTCGTGATAAATCAGAAATACGCTAAAACTGTCGATTTGTGTGCTCAAAACCCTCGCCTCAGCCACTCCAGCATCAGCTCGCCATCGGAGAGTGTCGGTACCGACCAGCTCTTCGCCGTGCGGAGACGGCGCGAGTTGGCTTTCGATGGATTCGCTTTCTCTGGCATTACATTATTGAATTTTTTTCTAATACAATTTCCCTACTCGAGGGCGATTGTACATATGTTATGGGACAATTTTACACAAATTGACCTAGTCCCATGGTAAACTCAATAAGACTTGCGTTATAATAACAAAGATATAAATTATACAATCCATCTTAGCCCTTCTGAAGTAAATAAGTTACAGGTAAAATTTACATTTTAAAGTTAACTCTTTTAACTTACTTCACTTTTACTTACAACTAGCTTCACTGCGTAGGTGACTGCTAAAATAGTTATTACCACTACATAGTAAATGGCCGCTATATATAATAAGGTTTCAATTGGCTTGTTTCTTTCTGATTAGTTAAGAGTGGCCAATTACTATATTGTGGCCAGTAACTATAGCAGTCATCACACATGGGGTGTTACAAACAAACTTTACGTGTATATATAAAACCACTTATAATAAAATTAAAAACTAAATTAATCTAAATTAAAAAAACATCTAAACAAGGCCCCCCGTGGCATTGTGCCAACGATGCTGGCAGCATTCCCTCGCTGAATGGCAATACTTATGCGCTGCGAAAGATGCCAGCTCTCTGGTTACCCTCTTGTGACTTAAATTTGAACCATTTCCCGATGACTGATTCAGTTGAAATTTGAAGTACTTCCGTATTCTGATGACAATGCTAATAACATTCTAAAATGGAGCTGATCTGATGATGCATTCGGAAGGTAGCCAAAGGAACACATCGATGGATACAAACCCATCGAGTTAAGACTCATTAGAAAGGTGCAAAAATTCAAATGAGAAGAAGTATTGTCAGCAATAAAAGTGTGTAACCCAAAAAAAAAAACACTAATCTTATAGGTATGAGTTCGTGCTGTGTATCCCTACAAGTGCTAGGTGACCAAAGCCCAAACACACCACTATGCCCGCCTACAATGACAGCGGAAGACCTGCCCCAACCGGTTTTCTCGGCGCGCGCGCAGCGTGCGACGCGGCGTGCCGCAGTACGATACAATACACGGCCGTCGTGAACGCTGCTCGCACTGTTAGTGCTTGAGAAAGGAGACCTAGGCTCTCCGAAACATGTCGCGCGAGTGACTTAAAACAAGTGAGTCTAAACCGTAAAATTATTCAAAGGTATGATACCATCTCATATGATATCATATACGATCTCTATATTATAATATGGTATCTTATATGACCTATGTTATCTGGAAAAGAATCATAATTATAGTATTTTATGCAACCGTTGTTTAAGAGGGGTCAAAAAAGGCGAGTGGCGTAAGTAACAATTTGGGGCGAAGCCGAAAATTGTTAATAAAGACACCACGAGTATTTTTTGACTCAGATAAACAACGTTGCATACAATACTTTTTCTACGACCAAGCATTTTTCATTCCACAAAAATAATAATTTAAACAAGTGGAATCATATAGGACATATATAGTCCGTCAACCAAATCTTGTCAGTAGCAATGTAAAGCAAACTAAAGTAGGGCAACACTCAAAGAGCAGTATTGCGCTAAGAAAAGCAGCAATGTACATCGAACCAACAGATTTTTTTTCCGCTGAGCGCGCCCTGCGTACGTCAATTCAAATTGTCACTCGCGGTTTATTGAAAAAAATTGAAACATGGACGGACAATTTAAAAGCGATGTTAAAACAATGTTAATCAAAATGATGAACAAATTTGAATATATCAAAAACAACTGCTTATATTCTCTTTGTTCCCTATCTATGTCTTCTAAGTTTACTAAAATAAAATCATATCAAAATGCAGATAATTAGATAGTGCATATATTTGTTATTTACAATATAATATGCCACTTGTTAATGTAAATTAGTGTACTGTTCTGGATGAATATGACCTACCTGTGTAATTTTTTTGATTGGTATATATTGTACAATATACATATTAAAAATAAAACAACTGATATTTGGGTGTTTATTTAATTTAAAGGTAAATAAGATAAGGGTCACTTTTCGACTTGGTTGCGTTGTACACGTACATAAACCGCCATAGGTAAGTATTGTCTGAAAAGATACTACCTACTACGAACGCCTTATATTGGGCAAGATTTAATCCTGCAACAAACATGTATGGATTAGGTAGATATTGCGAAAGAACGGCGATATAATCAAGGCTCTTAATACTGTTTAAAAGGTTTACATTTGTAAATAGTCACAACTGATTGCTGAAAATATTAGACATGTGGACGGTTTCCAGGGCACAATTTATGGTCTTGTTGGATAGATTTAGGCATACGTTTTAATTTTATTTATGCCTTTTAACCCTAAAACAAAAAAACTGAACATAATCTTAAAAGTTCGAAAGAGTTCTTCCAATACTTGTCATAACCTCATTTTTTAGTAATGTTTACCATCAACGCCAACGAGCATGATTGTACATTGTAGGCCCCTTAGCTTTGCTTATTCTTATTTAATGTATTGGTATTTAATGGTGACAGCAGAAATATAACAAATAAGGTGACGGCTGTCATTCACGATCCACATTCCACAGATAAAACACAGATGACACGCGTTTTGGAATTATTTGAACACAGTGTTGCTAACCCGCGATTTTTCAAATTTGCCGCCTTTTACTACTGACAAGATTTGGTTGACGGACTTTATGTAGGTAAACAAAACAAAAGTATACAGCTAAGATACGCGACCCGGCCACCGCGCCCCGCGCCCCCGGCCGGTTGGTCAGCGACACCTTGTAACTCATGAGGCCCTGGTACTTGCTCTTAGTTAAATTACAATTTTGGACAGTTTTTTTCTCGATTTTGGCCACAGTAGCCTATGGAGACTAACAAGCAACGTTAAGCGGTGTTCGTAGTCTATGGATCTTGCTATATTACGGGTGTCACATGCGCGTTTCTGACTTCTGAAGCAATTTTATTGTTTCTACTATAGAACCTAATATTTTGTAAATTGGCAGCAATGCACTTAGTACTCATCTGTCAGAGATGACAATTAAAATTAGGTTGGCAACAATGTATTTCATACAATATTTTTTAAGTGGTGATTACACGAAGTATCGTAAAAGTACCAAAAAGATACTGCGTGTATGCACAAATACTTTTTTGGGGAATAGACTAAAGACTTGTCTTGACAACTATAACATAGAGGTTTAAAGGTGTATGTACGACCTTTTAAATGACAAATAAAATTACGGGAGTAGAAAAAATTAATTATGATCGTATCAAGCCACAAATCAAAACAGAAATAATTGTAATCGCAAACAGCAGCTTTCTAACTTTGTAAAACACCCACAAAAGCAATACAAGCTGTCTTACCAACTTATAGGATCTACAAAACAAACCAATTCCAACTTTAAATCAATGTCAATGAGAGTCAAGACAAATGAACAATAACGCGGTCATGATTATCAAAACAAAAGTCAACGTGCGTATGATAAGTCCGACTTGCTTGTATTTTCTTTACAAAATTCAATTTCGAAACCGCAAAAATAACTTTGCAATGTTAAGACAAGTTTTGCTAGGGGGAATAAAGAGATTTCGTTTGTAAGTATTACAAAAGAAACCGCAAAAATCGAAACAAAAGAACAGAATGGCGGGTAACGAATGGTATTAATGGCGCCTTTCCCCGAAATTTGGGGCGAAAAATAGATTTTAACGTTTTATATAGGTACAGTCAACATCAAAGATATATTTACATTTTTCGCCCTATTACAAAGCAAAAGTGTTATTATAATTATATATGCACTAATCTTCTCTTATATTATGCGCATTTATTTGCTGATCACAGCTGTACAAATAACTAATTTTTTGAAAAACCGTTATTTGCGCCCTTCTTCCTACTGACGGGACGGTATCTACTAATTCGACTTTTTATCAAAACTAAACTATAAATTATAAACTGAAATAAGATGTCATACCTATACCTAAGAAAAATACAAATGAAATACTAGTTAAAATAAAATTAATACTTGTTACATAAATATTATAATTTTATTGTCATACTTATGTCTAAGTGTAAGGCCTGAGTGGACGCTCATGTTTGGCGTGCAGCGGAGCGGGGCGTGCGGCGTGCCTGTTAAACAAATGCAGGCGTATAGGAGAGGCCTTAGTACACGCGTGAGCCCGACGCCACGCTGCAGGCCCCGCCGAACGCTCCGCTTCGAGCGTCCACTAAGTGTAAGGCCTGAGTGGACGCTCGAGTTGGGCGTGCGGCGTGCATGTTAACGTATAGGAGAGGCCTTAGTACACGCGTGAGCCCGACGCCACGCTGCAGGCCCCGCCGAACGCTCCGCTTCGAGCGTCCACTAAGTGTAAGGCCTGAGTGGACGCTCGAGTTGGGCGTGCGGCGTGCATGTTAAATGCAAGCGTATAGGAGCGGCCTTAGTACACGCTGCTCAAATTACTTGTGAGCCCGACGCCACGCTGCACGCCCCGCCACACACTAAGTGCTTATACAAGGAAGAATTAATTAAAAAACTATATTTTACTAGATTGTACTTTTAATTTGACTTTTAGTAGGTACCTACTCATTGCGAAAAGCCAATACTATTTATGTACTTCGACTTTGACTTTGCGAACTACAAATGCAGGCGTCTGGCGTCAATCGATGGTAAAAGGTAGTTGTAGGTACTTACAGGATGTTTTTAGAACTTTGAAGATTTAAAACCATATTAAAAAACCAATTAAATTAACCTTAAAAGATGACTCACGCTAGACCGGACCAGGTCCGGGCCGGAGCTTCCGGTGACTATGACAGATGACAGGTGATCACGTGATGCTTTTCATTGAAAACGAAGCGCCGGAAGCTCCGGCCCGGACCCGGCCCGGTCTAACGTGAGTCATCCTTAACGTATTTACAACAGCTATTAAAGACCATACCAAGACCAAAAATCAGTAAGAATGGGACAGTCTGACGGGTCTAAAGCATGCAAAGCTCTTTATGCAAGGAGTAGACTCCGGTTGGAGCAAAAAGCTTTGGAAACTTAGCAAAAGACAACTCCAAATCATAACGGGGGTGTTTATTGGCCATTACGGGGTCAAAGGAATTCTGGCCAAGATGGGACACTCTGACAACACCGATTGTCGTATGTGTGGCGAAGAGGAAGAGACAGTGAAACACTTAATGTGTGAATGTCACGCCCTCGCCAGACAAAGAATGAAGGACTTTGGAGCAGGATATCTGGAACCAAAGGACTTTAAAACGCTACCCATGAGCTCCATCATCCGACACATGGATATGGTGTGAAAAGCTCTTGAGTAGTTGACGGATCTTCTCTAGGGGGTAATTGCACAAAAGATCCCTATGGGTCGAAGTGTATCCGCAAGGACCCCCGAAAACAATAAGATAAGGGGCAGCACTAGTAGAGACGTGAACGTGAAATGTCCGAGATTTACTTATCATTTACAGTGTAACATAATAATAATATATGATTTGCAACACCCTGTAGCTCCTAAACGTATGCCCTTTCGTACTGTGACACAGTTCTAAACTTTGCTAATAAATACTGCACAACAGACTCTGCAACTTAGCTGCATTCTGCAATATACACTTTACGTGCATTTGTAAACTTGTTGGAAATGGCACCGTATTGTTTGGGAACAAGGTTTGAAATTGAATGATTTTTTAAATGTAGTTAAGTTTTATACAATAACCTGAGGAATTAGAGAGCATGAGAGTCGAGCTCAGGGTGCGTAGCCAACGTGCACTCGTTAACGCTCCGTAGCGAATGAAACGCAACTGTCACTGTCGCACTAGTGGGGAAGAGAGAGATGACCACGATTCGCTACGGAGCGTTAACGATAATGCCCTGGCCCCGTAGACAACATACCAATCGCTAACGATACCTAGCGAATGAAACGCAATTGTCACTGTCACACTAATATGGAAGAGTGACAGAGAAACACAAAGCGATTCGATGGCGAACCGCAAGCGATCGTCACCTTGGCTAGGCCGCGAACAATTTAAGAGGGGGCTAATGCAACATTGTAGTTTTAATTAAGGGCAAGTACCACGAAAAAATTAACACGGAAACTAGACTATATTTGCAAGGGCAAATTTTATTGAAAATTAAAAAAAAAAATGTTAAAGTTGGCTCTATAAAAAAAACACAGACGATGTCTAATTTTCAGTTATTTTCAGTGATAATAATAGCAGTTTAATTTTAGTATAGAAAAGCTAGTGATACTCGAATTGTATGTATAACTTGGTATAAAAAGAAGTATATCTTCAGAAGTAAAAGGTTAAAAGTAATATAAGTATTATTGTAATTTTTTCTTATTATTTATTAATTGTAAAATGTATATGTAGAACGAAAATTTCCATGAAACCGTATATACTTATTTGTCTTCCAAAAGTTCCCTGTGCTAACACATAACTTTTCCTTGCCACAATTGGTTAAAAACATATGTCTATATCACAGGGAATATAATAACACAGAACATTCACTTGGTTTATATAAAACAATATCTTTCTTGCTTATCGCTTTTGTAGTTCGCCGATAGAAGTATATTTTGAGGCCCGTCATTTAAAACGACATGGGAGGAAGTCACGTGACAGTTTCTCCATTTTCATCTCTGGTCTGGTCATGTATAATATACTTAATATTATTAACTTGATTATTTTTTTGATTTTATTGTTCTGTACAAAACTTTGTTCACTGAACAGTTACACGCTCGCTTTGTTTAATAAGTTCGCGTGGTATGTACCCTTCCTGAATGTATAGTACAAACATTGTTATTATTATTATTAATTCTTTATTTCAGATAAAACTTGTTTGCGAGAAAACTTGCGAGTGTCGAGTGTGATTAATGTGTTCCAAATATGGTACAATTTCTAAATTCAAATTGTTTATGTAAAAATGCCTTTTTTTATTTGTTATAAAAGTAAAGTACGTTTTTGGACGTGATAACGTCTTATAAATCGATGAACACCGGTAGCATGAACGAAAAAGTGTCACGTTGTGGCCAGATCTCCATGGTAACGTATAAAAGTATGCAATTTTTACCACGCAAAATTATTCTCCGTAAACCGACTTTACAGACAACCATATTTTTTTGTTTCGAGATAGAGCCCTGTACTTTTGCATTTTCTGTTTAACCCTCGCTTTGTCTGAATGTTTGTTTTGCTAATTAGCTGGTGAAACCAAGATGTTCGCTGTTACGTCGCTTATTTATTTACCCGCGTGTAACTAAACTTTATTGCAAGCTGCTGTAATATTCCGACTGCAGGTTTATACTAAAGTACCTACATATATTTTTACACTAGGTATTTTCAAGGGAGAGTTTATTATAGATTTTACAGTACATATGGTGGTAATTTACCGCCCTAGTGCGGTAACTAGCACTATACGTGCGTATGTCGAAAATTATAAATCCCAAACGTTGTACGATACACGTGCGAAAAGGTAATTCGCAAGTCATGTCGATTTAAAACACTCCCTTCGGTCGTGTTTGGAAAGCATCACTTGATCACCGTCATCTGTCATAGAAAAGTAAGCGCTAGAAGCTCCGGCCCGAACACGGCCCGGTCTAACGTGAGTCATCCTTAAATAAGATAATATAATAAGAGAAGTAGGTAGGTATGAAACGTATTGTGACCTACTTAGGTATAATCTCCTTAGCGCGAAACAAGTCTAGAGTCTAGGACATTAAGGGGATCATCCACAGACATTCACAGGCTACATTCTTGCATGCAGCGGATTCCGAAAATGTATAATGTCTAGCCATAGTATTAGGTGCACCCCGGCTTGTACCAATGAGTTGATATTTACCAGTCGCTTTTCTGTGAAGGAAAACATCGTGAGGCAAGCGGGCTAATCCCAATTAAGCCTAGTTCCCCCTCTGGGTTGGAAGGTCAGATGGTAGTCGCTTTCGTAAAAACTAGTGCCTACTCTTATCTCGGCATTAGTTGTCAAGCGGACCCCAAGGTTCCATGAGCCATGGCAAAAAAGCCGTGACAACGGGAAGAAGAGCGGATTCCGGAGTAGGTAGGTACTTAAATAATTTTACGGTTTAGACTCACTTGTTTTAAGTCACTCGCGGGACATGTTTCGGAGAGCCTAGATCTCTTTTCTCAAGCACTAACAGTGCGAGCAGCGTTCACGACGGCCGTGTATTGCGTACCAGTTTGTCTCACAACACAGTATAAATTCGATTAGGTACGTAAATTTAAGGTACCGTTCGGATTCAGACTAGACCGGCATTACAGGACACCCGATATCGGATCGGATAATAAGAAAACGCTTTTAATCGACTGCCACATTTTTCCCGTCACGTCAAGTAAGACCGTAGCCTTATCCTATAGGCCGGGTGGTCGTAATGCCAGTAAACCAACATCACTTATTCCGCTAGAGACTTAATGGCATAGTTGTTCCGTTATCCATATCTGACGTCGGTTAAACAGTGTTTAGCAGCTTACTTAATGATGTTTCGATGATTCTCAATTAAAGGGGCCCACTGATTACCAGTCCGCCGGACGATATCGGCCTGTCAGTTGTTCGGAACTGTCAACTTTTTGTTCTAACTGACAGGCCGATATCGTCCGGCGGACTGGTAATTAAATTAGAGGGCACCTTAAGGGTTATTTATGTTAGAAGCGCTGTAGTTTTACGGTTGAAATAATATACTTAAGGTAATTAAAGTCATCTCGTGGGACACGTTTCGTACACACACACCGGCCTTCACCACTATTTAACCGACTACGGCAAAGCAAAAGGGGGTTATTTAGTTTATGAAATAAACAAAATATTTCAAAATAATTCAAAACTACTCAATGTGTGTCACATAAATGCGCAAAGCATTCCAAGTCACTACAGCGACCTCTATGATACATTTTCATCGTGCCATGCCCATGCCATTCTCATTTCGGAGAGTTGGTTAAAACCTAACCTCGCATCTACCTCTTACGGGCTCCCTGGCTATGTATTGTTACGAAACGACCGCACAGGCAAAGGCGGCGGCGGTGTCGCCATCTACCTTCGTAGCGATATTCCTTTTAGTATTTTAGACTCGTCTCCGTCTCAATTTTCTAACGACATGGAGTATTTGGTGATAGAAGCTAATGTCAGGGGTACAAAAGTCGTACTTGGGGTCGTCTATTGCCCGCCTACGGTCGATTATTTCTCAACCTTGGAGTCGTTGCTCGTCTCTTTTGCATCGGAGGGTACACATCACATAATCATGGGTGATTTTAACACAGATCTTTTAAAAAATAGTCTCAGATCTCGAAATTTGTTGTCCCTAATCGAGTCTGCGGCACTCTCTGTTCTCCCTTTAAAACCAACACACCGTAACTTCGACACGTCAGACTCCTGGTTGGACCTTATTCTTACGTCATCCGTTGACCACGTGAATAAAGTGGGACAGTTATTGGCCCCAGGTTTTTCTCGGCATGACCTTGTTTATATTTGCTACAGAGTACGATCTCCTAGACCACAAGCAATCAGCATTAAATTACGCAGCTTTGCACGGTTGGACACTGACGCGCTTATGAGAGACGCACGCGCGATTGACTGGGTACCCACACTTACGGCGTCAACTGTTGACGAGGCGGTAGTTGCACTTAACACAGCGGTCTTAAAACTATTTGACACTCATGCGCCCGTTCGTGATGTGAAACTAAAGCGTCCGCCTGCGCCCTGGATTACCCACGCGGTCCGTATTGCGATGACGAGGCGTGATCGTGCGTTTCGTAAATATAAACGCGACCGCTCTGATGATAACTGGGATACTTTTAAAATTGCCAGAAATCGATGCAACAAAATTATTAGGGACGCTAAGCGTAGACATATTCACAAAAATGTTGTTTCATGTTCACCAGCGGACACCTGGAAATTTCTTAAAACTATTGGCATAGGGAAATCATCAACTAATGTGAACAATTTTTCATCATTCTCTTTAAACGATTTAAACATGCATTTTTCAAAATCTTTTTCGCTAGACCCTGCCACTACATCCAAAAGTATTTCGTACCTTCGTGCCCTACCTTCCTTCTCTCGATCTACTTTCACTTTCACACCGGCCTCTGATGATGAAATTCGTAAAATAATTAATTCTGTTAAGTCAAATGCAATCGGACATGACGAGATAAGCAGGATCATGATATTGCGCATTCTTGATTACATTGTGCCTATTATAACGCATGTCGTCAATCTTTCCTTATCTACAGGTGTTTTTCCATCCTTGTGGCGTAGTGCTTTTGTAATCCCTCTCCCAAAAGTACCCAACCCCTTATTACTCAAAGAATTTCGCCCAATTTCAATTCTCCCGTTTCTGTCTAAGGTCCTGGAAGCCATAGTGCACAGGCAACTGTCCACTCACATCTCAAATAACCATATCCTTTCGCCATTGCAGTCAGGCTTTCGTTCAGGGCATAGTACAACTACCGCTTTACTTAAGGTTATTGAAGATGCGCGGCTGGGCATAGAGGAATCCCTTGTCACTGTTCTGGTTTTAATAGATTTTTCGAATGCGTTTAACGCTGTAAATCATGAGCTTCTCCTTGCCGCTCTAGACCATCTCAATATTTCATCATCAGTGGCCGAGTGGTTTGCGTTCTACCTTTGCGGTCGTCGACAGGCCACCCGAGCCAATCGGACACTATCTGATTGGTGCGATCTTTCATCCGGTGTTCCGCAGGGCGGTATACTTTCTCCACTGCTTTTCTCTATTTTTGTTAATTTAATTACCCCCTTCATAAATTGCTCATATCACCTGTACGCCGATGACTTGCAATTGTACACTCAAGTGAAGATCGATGATATAGACGAGGCAGTATTGCGCCTAAATAATGACCTTTCTAGCATAGCATCCTGGTCGAATGATTTCAGGATCGCTGTCAACCCATCTAAGTGTCAGGCTATCGTTCTTGGGAGCCCACGTTCAGTCTCACTCTCTGACTTCACACATGTAAGACCGATTCTCTTTGAGGGTACCGTGATACCACTATCATCCCAAGTAAGAAATCTGGGGTTAATGATTGATCGGGGCCTAACTTGGGAGCCACAGGTTTCTGACGTGTGTCGCAGAGTTACAAATACCCTGAGAGCATTGTACAGGTTCAAACATTTCCTGCCGGCCAGTACTAAAACTTTACTCATTCAGGCTCTTGTGCTTCCAGTCATAGATTACAGTGATGTGTGCCTTACCAACCTTTCACAAGGACTCTTAGACAGACTGGATAGACTCTTAAACAGCTGTATTAGATTTATCTTCGGCCTCCGCAACTACGACCATGTCTCTGCCTTTCGACGGAAACTTAATTGGCTTCGTGTACGGGAACGCAGGTGTCTCAGGGTTTTGTGTATGCTCTACAGCATATTAAACGATCCAGCGATACCGGAGTACCTGCGGTCTAAATTCCAGTTTGTTACCGCACAGGCCGTGAGCTACGTTCCTCCCGAAAACTCACTTTGTCAGTTCCATTGTATCGCTCCGTATCCATGACCAACTCCTTCACCGCACATGCGATTCGTCTTTGGAATTCCCTCCCTCTCGAGATAAGGCAAAGTCAGACCAAAACTCTGTTTAAAATCAAGTTGCGCAAACATCTTTTAGAAAAGTCTCTTAGCTAAGTCTCATAAAAATCTTAAAGCAGGTATATATTTATTTATATAATATTTGTATATATATATGTATGTATATATGTATATATATATGTGTGTATATATATATGTATGAATAAGTAAGTATATTATAGCAATAATAATATGTATATTTGAAATAGTATGTTGTACAACATAAAAAATTATGTTTAATATTAAACTGTTCGTACTTTAAATTTTTCTTGCACCTATTACTGCTTGCTCTCTGTTTGGCCCGAGGGTTAACTGGTAGAGAATGCCTTCAGGCATTAAGTTCGCCTTTTGTACATTTTTTACTGTGCAATAAAGTTTAAATAAAATAAATAAATAAACACTAGGTACCTTTGAACAACTCTAAAGGGCGAGCAGTACGTGCTTGCATTGCACCTCACTTTTTCTTTAGTATGATGATGATGACATTTATTTCCACGGAGTAGGAGAAATAGTTGTCATCATCATCACACTAAAAAAACCGGCCAAGTGCGAGTCGGACTCGCGCACGGAGGGTTCCGCACCATCAACAAAAAATAGAGCAAAACAAGCAAAAAACGGTCACCCATCCAAGTACTGACCCCGCCCGACGTTGCTTAACTTCGGTCAAAAATCACGTTTGTTGTATGGGATATGGGAGCCCCACTTAAATCTTTATTTTATTCTGTTTTTAGTATTTGTTGTTATAGCGGCAACAGAAATACATCATCTGTGAAAATTTCAACTGTCTAGCTATCACGGTTCGTGAGATACAGCCTGGTGACAGACGGACGGACGGACGGACGGACGGACGGACGGACGAACGGACGGACGGACGGACAGCGGAGTCTTAGTAATAGGGTCCCGTTTTTACCCTTTGGGTACGGAACCTTAAAAAACAACGGGTTGTTGTCAGGGAGTGCCGGCAGAAGTGAAAACTCAATGACTAATGCAAAATAATTGAGGTTAACGCCATCTAGCCTTATTTCGTCGCATTACTTGAAACCCCTAAGCACATCACTGTTAGTACTCGAGTTATATTAATACCAGTTAGAGCTAAACTCACTAGATGGCATTTAAAGCAATAAAGAAAAACTCAATGACATTACATGTAACAGGTCCGCCTTACAGTCACGTGATCTCACGCGAGTTTAACATTTTTTGCCCACCTCAAAAAGTACACAGCGCCGCTAAAGAAGTTTTCACTTCAAAGAAGTGAGGTACGAGAAGCACGTACTGCTCGCCCTTTAGAGTTGTTCAAAGGTGCCTAGCCTTTCTAAGATGGCATATACTATAGAGAGTTTGGGATGGGTACTGCCGCAGGGATTGGTCAGTTTTTTTTTTCAGACATTTATTTATATGACATCTATTTCAGTTTATAATTCATTTGATTGTATCTCATCTCCATGGGCAAAAAGCTTAAACTATTTCCTTATTTTTCTCCCCTACAACACGTTATTTTCCATCAAACCCGTTTTTAAAAACTTTCTAAAAACAGGCACTTTCTGTTCTTTTAACACCCCCTATTTAAATAACATGTAAATGAACTTACTACTTTAAACGCCTCTCAAAGATACCGCCAATAATAAGTATGCAGATCACCCAAACTTTTGGCTAAGCATTATCATAAAAAAACTCCTACATTAAAACCGTCGCCTGGATGCTACTGGAAGTAAAAAGGACTGATTGGTTCTGTACAAAATTGCACTGGATTTAATAATAACAAATATCTGGGAGACCGAGCTTTGCTCGGAAAACATAAAAACTCAAAAATGCGCGTTTTCCCAGAGATAAGACCTAGCTAGATCGATATGGCAAATATAATCGAAATCGTTAGAGCCGTTTTCGAGGTCCCCATATTTAATATTATACAAGAATTGCTCGTTTCAAGGTAACATATAACAGGCGTTAGTATTAGGTTAACATTTAATAAAAAAAGAAGACTAGTCGCTTTAATAATAATAATAAGAATAATATTTATTAAAAGAAAAACCTTATTAATAATACATAATGTCCAGTGGCCCCCACACTAGGCTATGCCTGTCACGTGGTGGCCGGAATCGAAATTCGTAAAGTGAAGGTAAAGAACCAAGGACTAATCTAATAGAAGGTAATGAAAGTAATAGTTACAGAAATTAAGCAATTCAAAGAATAAGGAAAAAAAAAGGAAAGAAAAAATTGTGTCTGTGTGCGCGTGTGTGTGTGTGTGTGTGTGTGTGTGTGTGTGTGTGTGTGTGTGCGTGTAAGGCTACAAAGATAGTTAGCATGTAAGTTAGGTGATGACCTTCAACAGCATCTCAGTTTGATTGTAGTTAAGACTTTTTAACCAGTGCTTAATTACGAATTTTGCTTCAAGAGGGGACTTTTCAGATATGTTGCAGGACTTTGCCACTGTATTGTAAATAAACGGATGCAGGAAGTTAGGAAGACGCCTCGCGAAAGCGGTTTTTATGATGGGAGTAGGAATTTTAAAGATTCGATTACGGATTAGGGTAAGATATTCTGCCGAATTTATAGTTTTTTGATGCATGTGAGTTGCAACTCGTAAGATCAATAATTGCCTCACACTAAGAACATCCGCGTCTTTATAAAGGGTAATCGTCGGAAACCATCGAGGCTTTCCAAGCATGACCTTGAGCACAAACCTTTGGGCCCTTTCGAGAAGCAGTAGTGCAGAGCTAGTGGAACCACCCCACACGCCAATGCAGTATGATAGGACGGATTCGCATATTGAAGTGTATACAAGCTTAAGCAACTCCCTCGTAGCAGAATTTCGTAGTAGTTTCATAATGAATACTACCTTTCTGACTCTAGCAGACAGCACTTCGATGTGCTTTTTGAAATTAAGATTTTCATCAAGCGTAATACCCAGGTACTTTATGGTGGTACAATTACTAATCACATCGAAAACTCTACATGAGTGAATAGCTGGGTCGTCCTCCGCACTGCCACAAGAAAGCTTGAGATCTGGCCGTGAGCTGGGGGCAGAAGAGGCCGTTTTATGAAAGCATAAGTATTTTGTTTTTGAAATATTAAGTGAGAGCAGGTTGTCAGCGAGCCACTTTGTAATCACAGTCAAACCTGACTCCGCTACTGCAAAGCAACGTGCCCATGAGACATCGTGAAACAGCAGAGCAGTGTCGTCTGCATAGCAGATAATTTCTGCCTGACTGATGGGAAGAGAGATTAAGTCATTGAGGTAGATCAGAAATAGGGTGGGACCGAGGATGCTTCCCTGCGGTACACCGAAAGTTATCGGGGCTGAGTCACTGACTAAAGTGCCAAGTCTTACACATTGCTTCCGGTTTGTAAGGTAGCTTTTAAACCAGTTCCATGCGATACCGCGAATACCTAACAGTTCAAGCTTCCTAAGCAATATCGGGATTGAGACAGTGTCAAATGCCTTGGCCAAGTCTAGGAAGATTCCCACGCAGGATTCTCCTCTGTCAAGATAGGAAGAGACAAGGTTAACCAGTAAGGTGGCGGCTTGCTCAGAAGATCTCTTTTTCCGAAAGCCATATTGACTTTGGGAGAGTAGGTGTTCTGATTCAAGGAAATTGACTAGTTGAATATTAATAATCTTTTCCAGCATTTTAGACAGACTACTGAGAAGAGAAATAGGGCGATAATTCCCGGGGCAGCTCTTGTCACCTCCTTTATGAACGGGAACCACTGCAGCAACTTTCCAGCATTCCGGAAAAGAACCCGATGAAATGCTGAGGTTAAAAATATGTACGAGTGGCTTGACGATATAATTTTTTAGATTTTTTAAAATACGAGTGTTTATTTTGTCAATGCCGGACGCGCAGTCAAGATTTAAAGACATGATTAATTTCTCTACTTCAGCATCGTCGGTAGGATTTAAAAAAATAGATCTAAGAGGGGAGTTGGTTAAAGCTACTTCAGTCGCAAGCGTGGTCTCACTCGTGTTATTATCAGAGAGTATAACATCTGCTAGGTTTTTGCCCACTGAAGAGAAGAAGTCATTGGTGTAATTTAGGGAATCAGAAACATTAGGCTTGATGGTGGCTAGTTCATGGGGTGTATGCCTATCCCGATTGAGGTGAGATATGTCTCTAATAATTTTCCAAAGTTTCCTCGGGTATTTTTTATTATCCAAAAGATGTTTCCGGTCAAAATCATCCTTGGTTTTTCGTAAAATGCTTATATAAAAATTTCTATATCTAGTATAAGTTATTTTAGCTATTTCGTTATGGGGGTGTTTCCTGTAATTGACATGTAGTTTGTCTTTGACTCTAGAGCATTTAATCAAGCCTGGAGTCATCCAAGGTTTTAAAATTAATTTTGAATTACTTATTGATCTGCATGAAGAATGTTTTGAGATTAGGTTAGTCAATATGGAGTAAAAGGCTTCTGCGGCTTCAGTAGCTGATGTTTTACTAGTGACCGTCTGCCAGTTTTCTTCTTTAAGCTCCGCTCCGATGGCTTCAAAATCTTGGTTGATCACGTTTCTGGATCGTTTGGCGATATTAACCTTATTGGAGGCTGTAACACCGATCATGACTAGATCATGGTCTGTAATGTCGCAGGCGCAGACCACGGACGCATAATTCCTTGCTGACCTTACGAAGAAGTGATCCAGGCAGGCGATGTTCCTCGTAGGTTTATCAATTGCAGACATAAACCCCAGACTAGCCAACACACATAAGTACTCGGATGCATGGGGGTCAGAACAGGGAGAGTTGATGTTAATGTTAATATCACCCGTAACTATAAAGCAGTTTTGATTAAGAGAGTTATTATTAATGAAAGAATCTAATGAGTGTATAAATGGGATAGGATTTACAAAAGAGGGGGAACGGTATAAACCCAGCAAAGAGAAGCGTTCCGGTACATGTATAAAAAGACTATCTGTATCCTGTATAATTGGTTCGGTAACTGTGGCATTTAGATTTTTCCTTACATAAGCGACTACTCCGCTAGCTTGATTGTGAGATCTTATAGTGCGGTAAGAGGAGTAACCATCGAGCTGACCTATGACCGAGCCCTCCTTGAGCCAACATTCTGTCAAGACAACAACGTCAAAAACTATCTTTAGTCGGTTGAATATTACAAGGAACTGATCAAAATTGTGTTGAAGGCTTCTAATATTAAATGTAAGAACTTTGATTGAAAAATGAGGTTTTATGATATTCAAGCAGTGCTCCGCAGATTCTGCAACATGACAGTTTACAGGGAATGAGTTATCAAGTTCGTTTCCCATGTCTAGTCCGGCCATGGCTTGATAAAGCGGCGGTTAAGTGCATGGTTGGAGTAGTATTGCGGCGGCGGATGCACTTGATAAATATAATTGTAGCCTATGATATTGAGTGTGTATACGATAATTGGTGTGTGAGAGTATGTAAGTGTGTATTGGTATAGTTGTATATATTTTAGTATAATTAATATGCATATTAAGCGTAAAATAAATGAATATGGCAGAATAAGCGAACATATTGGGGTACTGTCTCCTAAGAAAGTGCTAAAGTTTGGGAATTTGGGGCAATCACACATGCTTCTCTTCTGAAAGATCTGTATGGTCAGCAGCCGTCCTCGCTCACGATTCAATAGGGTCCGCAGCACTGATACCAGGAGCAGCATACGTACAGACAGACAGACAGGGAAGCGACTTTGTTTTATACTATGTAGTGATGTAAACATGGTAGTATAAAGTCGTTAGAACCATCTTGAAGGGTCAACGGATTATCGACTCTATCTCCATGAAGATTAGACTACAAGTACAATAATAGAATAGAATAGAAATAATTTTATTTACAATTTTCATTTAAATTAACCTGCTTTCGTTGCTCTTGAATGCACAAACGATTAAAACAATTACACGTACAGCAAAATATTAAAACTCACCAAAACGAGACTATTTACGAAACTGCAGGACAACGAAATGCCAGGGATTTTACTAAACAACACGGGCAATATTCTACTTTTTTAAATGATACTATAGGAACATAGCGATCATATGGCCACTATTCACCAAAACGCAATTCCATAGTGTTTCGTATTTCTTTTTAGCCCGTCTACTTCACAGCGTGCCTTCAAACCTTCAAGAATACAAAGCAACTGCCATATATACTGTAACTAGCGACCCGCCCCGGCTTCACACGGGTTAACAAAATATACATAAACCTTCCTCTTGAATCACTCTATCTATTAAAAAAAAACGCATCAAAATCCGTTGCGTAGTTTGAAAGATCTAAGCATACGTACAGACAGACAGACAGGGAAGCGACTTTGTTTTATACTATGTAGTGATGTAAACATGGTAGTATAAAGTCGTTAGAACCATCTTGAAGGGTCAACGGATTATCGACTCTATCTCCATGAAGATTAGACTACAAGTACAATAATAGAATAGAATAGAAATAATTTTATTCGTGAGCACAAACACAAAATAGAAACAGATGTAACAGATATAACAGAGATATAACAAGAGATGACAAGAGATATAACAGAGAATAAAAGGATAAAGTGCCACGAAATGGTCTCATCTCAGCATGTTGCTGGCGACTTCCAGCGCTGATCTTCCGATGAGACCATCCGGTGAAACAATCACGACAGGTAACATGAATACAAAACAAAATTAATATATAACATACAAAAGACAAAGACAGCAAAAAGATAAAAATACATTACAATAAATTACTATGTACAATGTTGGGTCGAACCCGTCTTGGCCGTACATTGCGCCTGACAGCTAGCGCCATGCGGCAACTATGCAGACTAAACTAAAAACTAAATGAAGAAGACAGGTCGATTTCATGAGCAACATCAATATTTTATCGATCTCACAGATTTAACTACGTACAAACAGACAAGTGATGGCGATTTCTAAAGTAATGTGCCATGGCAATGCAGAGGGAACGTAATCTAAGTGGTAATTACAAGCAGAAACTACAGGCAGCTTGTATCGTGTAAGCAGGTTTCCTGGCTAAGTTGGTGGTAATAGATAAACAGCCACCCCTAGCGTGGACCTGACCACGTATGCTATGAAGTAGACTAGCCAAAATTAAAAACGAAACATTATACTTACCTAAGTATAATCTTTAGTTTTCAGGCTGAGCCAGTTGGAGGTCTTATTGTCTATTTAATTGTATTAGAAGCCGGCAATTATTTAGAAAACCTTCGCATATACAATTATACAGAATGTTTGCGATTAAAGTCAAATGATACCCCATACCCCAAATATTTCCCACGGAACCCTAGTAGCGTTTAATTTAAAGTTGGAGCGTGGCAACACTGCAGGACATGTGACGCGGGCTGCCAACTTTGAGGAAAAACGAAAAACGCGTAAAACTCTCACGGTCAGCTGGTGATCAATAAAAACAGACGCGGAACTAGGCAGCGGTCATTTATTTATTTTATTTTATCTTTATTGCGCAAAACAAAAACTTATATACCTATTATTAAATTGTAGAATAACGGGACTTAATCGCGTTTCTAAGTTTTGTGTGTGCTTTAGTATTGTGTGTCGACAGAGTAATATCCCTAGTGCGCAAAACGTTCAAGCTGATAAACAAGACCAAGTGCGGGTATGTAGTTCGTAAAACTCGTGCGGTTAGAAGATGTTGATGTCAACTTTAGCCAGTCTTCTCCGAGACCACGGGAACAACGCCGTCCTCGAAACGTCGGAGGTAAATCTTAAAACTTAGATACGCGATTAAGTTCCGTTGAACAATTGAATAAAATAATCTTCCAATTTCTTAGGTTAGGTTTCGTATTCTGTCCGGTTACCCCCACTATGTCTAATCTTTGCCCCTCTCAGCTTATGCATGGCAGTAAAATTTAACGTTCCACAATAAAGTACTGAAACTAAGGCCGAGAGCACACTTCTAGGCAATAACTTGCCATGTGTGCGCAGCCTTACGGCCGGCCGTTAAGGGATTTAGAATTTTGGTCCATTTTTGAAATCATGGATTTTATTGAGGGTTTATAGCGATTTTGGCGACAAAGTTGATGCCTGTGCCACACATAAAGTAGTTTAGCACACAATGTCAGTAGGAAAAGGAAATATTCTTTTGGGAGATCGAGATTTGGTACCACCGGGTTTACATGGCCTGTAAATATTAATAAAAGTGCGACCAAAATAGGAATGATGGCATTATGAAGTAGGTATCAAATCATTTAGAAATAAAATGTGATGAAATCAATTACCTATTTGATTTTGTAACAGTATTTGCCAAGATATAATTACAATCAGTCACCGTATCCTTATGATTTGGTACATTCAAGCGACCGCTATGAAGCTCAAGTATATTTCTCTTTTACTCCAATGAAGGCGTAATTAGAGTGAGAGAAAGATGCCCGCAATTTGCAAACTTCGATTTTCGCGGTTATAGCCCAGTAGCGGACACGTTTTTTCGGTCAAACGAATAACAGTACAGTTACCATCAGTTTGTCACTGACATAAACGCCGTCGAGAACGTAATTTACTTTCTATACATCCCGTTTGCACTAATATGCGAGTGCGAGCGAGATGTATAGAAAGTAAATTACGTTCTCGACGGCGTTTATGTCAGTGACAAACTGATGGTAACCGTACAGATATTTTAAATCTGAATACCGCTCTTGGATATCTCACCCAGTGATGCTTTTGATCCATAAAATTAACGCTTGCTTTGTATGGGCCGCGGCCCGCGAGTCATTAGCGCTAGCGATGAAATTTAAGGGCCCCACAGATTACCAGTTCGCTGGACAATATCAGCCTGTCAGTTGTTCGGAACTGTCACCTTTTGCGTTTAACTGACAGTAGGCTGATATCGTCCGGTGAACTGGTAATCTGTGGAGTGTAGTGGGTTCTGCCAGTATAGTTTTTTGAAAAATCGTAGTGCCTTTTTAGATCATAATACGGTTGCCGAAAAATATAAATAGCAATCTTGAGGCCTATATCTTGAAGATAAGGTGACTGCTATATGTATTGGCTACTCCTGCTATATAGTAATTGGCCATTCCTAACAAATCGGAAAGAAACAAGCCAATTGAAGCCTTATTGTTAAAAGTGACCAATTACTATATCAGTCATCCTAGGTCTATAAAATATCATCAAAAAATTGTTACAATTTTTGCACAAAAGGAGTTTGTGTACGAGTAATTGCAGCTGTCACGGCTGCATGATTTTGATTTTTGGAGAAATTATGAAAAAACTATGGAAAAGGATTATATTGTGAACAATTAATATAAAATACATCCCTTGAACGCTGTAAAGGGTTCCATCCAAACGTCGGGATGTAGTCTAAATTAATTATATGCGATATAATCTATTTCCATAGCTTTATTTCATGAACTATCGCGGTAACCGAAGACGCAGAAATACTACTTACTAGTCTTACCAATGAAGGCGTAATTAGAGTGACAGAGAAAAAAGCCCGCAATTTGCGAAATTCGGTTTTTGCGGTAGCCCCTCTGTTGCGCATTGACCCGAAGTATATTTTGGCCTTCGACACCAAAGACCGCCATGCTACTCTGTCCAAAGCCGTTTCTGTCCAGTCGACGGCGCCGAGTTCGCTAAGGTCTTTCTGCACTTCGTCTCTCCAGTGGTAACTAGGGCGTCTAGACGGTCTTCGGCACAAAACAAGTTAGAATGGCGATGCGAGCAGGGTACGTATCGCCGCCGGTTTTGAGCAAACGCTCGCATGCTACTCGCCCGCGCTGACCGAAAACGAAGTAAACATGCCTTTTTGCGGCACAATAACCTTCAGATTAAGAAGCCAGACATCAAATCTGTTTAAAGGAGGCGTATCCATTCCAGGCACACAAGTTTTTACTACCGTTGCGCGAGTGTTAGTAAATGTGGAGAGGAACGAGCGGCGACACCGGTTCCGATACTAACTGCGCGCGATAGCCATTCTAACCTCTTTAATAATGTTCTGTGGTCTTCGGCCACTTGGTACTCCAGAGTACGCCCTCCAGACTGAGCGACCTTCACCCATCCAGACTACGTGCCCGAGCCATCAAAGTCTGGCGGCTACCGTTAGTACTTATTACTTTCAAAAAAATATGCCTAAAAACGATGACCCAAAACCCAAATCTTTCGCAGATACAAACATTTTCATAGCCAGGAAAATCCAAAACCCGTCACAAAAGCTTCACACGCACGCACACAATGATTATCTAAAGGCCCGAGTTTCCGACCCTGGCCTATAAAATTTTACAACTTAAAACGCTGGATAACTGTAGGTATTTACTGGGTCGTTATGGTAGGGAATTCCATCCTGTAAGAGGTGACGATGATTGTGAAATTTAATCACTAAAAAAATATTTTTTGGGTGAAAAATGAATCTTTCATTGAACAACAACATAAGTAAAAAGTAATAACAAAAATTAACCTTAAATTAAAACTACCTAAAAAACTAAAACTACTGCTTAAAAAAAACTAAAAATCTATATCTAAAGAGGGCTGCATGACGGGCCCTGGGGCATAGTACCAAATATACTGGCAACATTTCCTCGCTGAATTGCAACGTTTATTGGGTTAAGTACAAAAGGTAATCACGGTCCATATCCCGGTCGATATAAGTCTAGTACAACTAACCGTGAATCATTCAATACTGTTATTTTTTTATAAATTTAAATGGACGTTAAGGGGCCCACTGATGTCCGCCGGACGATATCGGCCTTTCAGTTAAACGCAAAAGGTGACAGTTCCGAATAACTGACAGGCTGATATCGTCCGGCGGACATGTAATCAGTGGGTCCCTTTAGTCGTGTATGAAGACGCCGTTCAATTCCTTTTAATTCAATTTATCCCTTCTCTATAAATATAAATATACCCGCCTGTTGTTTTGAATAAACCCAATACCTACAACATTTCCCGTAATAAAAAAAGCAAAATACAATTTAGGCAAACAAAACAATTGCAATTGCAATTGCAATGGCAATTGGTCAATCGCTTTTTTTTTAAAGATTAAAATACCTACAATACAATATAGTAATGGCCACATATTGTTATTAGTATTACAAATGCCATGCACAGTTAGCTTGGTCCGACTCTATCTCTGTTCCGGATGTGACTATCATTCGAATGTCGTATTTTTATGGCAAGATATTTATAAAAATGGAAGCATAAATGCGGTAGGTAGGCACTGGAACTGCCGGCCTAGCCAAGGTGACAATCGCTATCGCTACGACAACGAAACGCTTTGTGTCTCTATTACTCTTCCATATTAGTGCAACAGTGACAGTTGCATTTCAATGGCATGTTGGCTACGCGACCAGGAATATAGTTGGGTGTTTTTACGATTACGAATTCGACCACAAATCAACAATTTTTATGCCTACCCAGAAAACGCAGTAAACAACATATGCATAAAACATACTACTCGTATTTAACCAGAAATGTGCATTCCGCAACAAAATCTGTTTAATACCAACCATAAAAGTATCCGCCATTGCATTAGAAAGTACATGTTCTAAATTTAAAAATGGCGTACGTTACGAACATCTGTTATTCAGGACCACCTAGTGAGACAGGCCTGACACTACCATTCATCTTTATTCGCTTAGACCTAGTGATGTACCGACGGTAGTTTTAACTTTAACCGACTAACCGACTAGTCGCCTCCTCGGCCAAGTTCATAGTTGTTACTTACTTCCCGATAAAGGTTACATTCGTATGGCCACTGCAGTAGCTTTGTCTAAGTTCGGGTGCATTAGAAAAACCATTTTCAAAATATTACACGAACTTACTGTGATGATATACATAACTACCTACACATGAATTTAATGTGAACAGCAAATTTTGCACCCTAAAATACGTATTTGAGTAAAATGACACAAAACATTTGAATAGTATGTATTGGCTGTTTATTTTGCTTATGTCCTGTTTTTCTGTAATGTAACTAATAATAGGCCGACTAATCGGCCTTTTTGCCGACTAATCGCCGACTACAAATGTGGCCGGATAGTCGACTCTTTCCCGACTAGTCGGTACATCTCTATTTAGAACCAAGTTGCTAAGGACAATCAAATATCCTTAGCACCTTCAACTTAATGACCAATATCCTGTATCTCAACTGTAAAGGTAAAGTTGTTTAGAATGAGGAACCATAATCTAACAACACTCTCATACCCTTAATTCTATAAGCATAAAGTTGAGTTCCCATTGTCTGGAATGTAAAGGTAAGTTTGTTTGGACAGAGATGCTAATTTATGCTATTCAATATATATTAAAGCTTATTTTGATGGGATAAGGTCGTATTTCGTTAGTGTATGGATGAATTATGAAGAGGTGCAGGTGACGTTTCGTTACCGAATGTATGGAGGTCTGTATTAGATCCCTCTTGAAGTATTTGGGAGAGGATTTCAGTTTACGTTAATAAGCAGTACCTACTTACATTTTATGCCGAGAATTATATTTTTGCTGATTATTTTTACTTTTAGTATAGACTGCCAAATATTAGATTTATAACATCTTGCGAAGAAATGCTGAATAAGATATAAATAGTCAATATAATATAATATGTAGTAACACCCTCATCAGGTTTTTAAAGGAGAAAATGGAGTATTTTTGTTATTTCAGCGCGTTAAAGGTTGAATTTTCTATTCGTCTATTATTTTCTCGACGTGTATACGAAAGACTGCAATTTGGCTAATAACATAATTAACAAATTAAAACTATGTTTTATGTACGGGATGTTATTTAAGAATCGTTTTATAATGAAATTGAACACTATTTAAAATTATTTATGCCAAATAAGCAATTTATATTTGAATGGTTTTTTGTATTTTGTATTAATTGTATAGCGACGGCTAGGTTCACGTGACTCTTAAGTAACATAAACATAAAGAATAAACATATAATCAATACATACGTGTTCATCGCATAAGTTTGGAAGTCTAGGTCAGTGACTAATAATACGTCGAGTTGATATGTGAACGTTAACCTTTAACCGACACTCTCTTGATAATAAAATGCACCTTTAACCTTTTAACCGCCATAGAATTTTTCATCGAGTGTGCTCTTGTCGCCGGGCGGTACGAAGTTACACAAAGTTTTGTCTTATTTATCAGATAGCGGCGAAATGAGCCCGATTTTATGTCTTATATATCAGTCTACGGCGGTTAAAGGTTAAAAACAGATAACGTAATCAAAAAGTGCAAAATAAGCGACTACATTTTTATACTAATACCCATAGGTACAGCACTGATGGTAAGCGGTTGCCGTAGCCTATGGATGCTTTCCATTCCAGAAGTGTGACATATGAAGTAACACTGAACATAACGGAGCCACCACAACATTCTATCGACAAAATAATGTTTTGTTTTAAGTTTATGAAACCAAAATATACACCTGGGTGGGCGAGTCCGACTCGCACTTATCCGGTTTTTTTAAGACCGAAATTACGAATTATTGTCGGCATAGATAATAAGACATGCAACATTGTAACTTTAGCTTGCTAAATTAAGCTGTACGGATATGATGGAGAACGACCATCATATCTGACTACGTGACAGCGTGATAAAACGGTGTCCGTCACTTTCTTTTCTATCCCGCGATGTTAAAAAGTGACAGTGAAAAATATGAAAAAAACGGGCCAAGTGCGAGTCGGACTCGCGCACGGAGGGTTCCGCACCATCAACAAAAAACAAGCAAAAAAACGGTCACCCATCCAAGTACTGACCCCGCCCGACGTTGCTTAACTTCGGTCAAAAATCACGTTTGTTGCATGCGAGCCCCACTTAAATCTTTATTTTATTCTGTTTTTAGTATTTGTTGTTATAGCGGCAATAGAAATACATCATCTGTGAAAATGTCAACTGTCTAGCTATCACGGTTCGTGAGATACAGCCTGATGACAGACGGACGGACGGACGGACGGACAGCGGAGTCTTAGTAATAGGGTCCCGTTTTTACCCTTTGGGTACGGAACCCTAAAAATGAGTGACATACTTTATCACGTGGATAAAACCATCCATAATACGCCTGCTGTAGGGCTAAGATGGCCGACTCTTTATCATTTGTCACCATGGCTGTCTCGTTCTAACAAATATGTAAGTGCGAAAGTGACGCATGGCATGACAGGTGATAAAAATGCGACCATGATAGATCTGATCGGATCCAGCATTATAATATTACCAGCTTTTGTCCGCGACTTCGTCTGCGTGGAGTTAGTAATTTAGGTAGCTTATTTTTATCCAATCTGCTTTTTATCGATTTCCCGAACAAACTTCCACCCGGATTCACCCCTTTAAAGGATGACTTCTGGGATAAAAACTGCCCTATGTCCTTCCCCGGGACTCAAACAATCTCTATAGCAAATTTCAACTAAATCGGTTCATCGGTTTAAGCGTGAAGAGGTAACAGACAGACAGACAGACAGACAGACAGACTGACACACTTTCGCATTTATAATATTAATATTAATATAGTATGGATATAGTATGGATTATGTAATATTTACAAGCGTGTATTAGACGAGCAACGTATAACCATTTCTGAAACTACACACAAGGGAGCCGGGCAATATTCAAAGCCAACGAATTTGTAAGAAAACTCAAAGGGGATAAATTTTATTTTATATTGGGGTGGTTTAAGACGAGGGAAGTTGGGGAATATTTTGTTGAACGGTTTGCTTAAAGTCTACGAATTTATTTTGGTGTTTTAAAAGAGAAAGAACCATCTTCACCGCTTAGATAGTTGGCAGTCCTCAGCTGTGCGTTTCTTTAGAAACTTCTTGCCTCGCACAGTTAAACTGTGGAATAAATTGTCGCCTGCGGTATTTCCGGACCGATACGACCTCCAAACCTTCAAAAAAGAGGGTACTCTCATCTTAAAAGGGTCAACGCACTTGTAACCCCTCTTAACCCCTCAAGGTGACGGTAATTGCTTACCATCCGGCGATTCGTCTACTCGTTGACCTCCTTTATCATAAAAATAAAACAATAGGTAGGTAGGTATAGATATTTTGTAAACATTTGACATTGGTAATATCAAATCCCGATAACAAACCGTATCAATGTCTAAGTAATATGTTCAAGTTAACACGACTACTTTACTTACCTACTACTGAATCCTGAAAGTGCAAATAGTGCAATACAATTTACCATAAAACGTTAGGGTAATCATTTTATTAACTTCAAAACTTTCTACATTTTATTAATCAACTTTCCGACAAAATTAAATTTGAGACATCAAATGTAACCGACTCATTACATAGTTGGCTATCTATCCGCTAGATGTAGGTATATGCACCTTTCTATAATTGTGTTTTTATCTTCTTGGCATTTCCTTGCATCTACCACCATTTACGCAAAAGTGGCTATATGGCGCAATATGTTATTATGTAAATAAGTCGAATTTACCTCCCATTCTATTTATATCCAAGCCTCGTGCCATCATCTGACTGACATCTACATTAGCCCCTAAAAGCCTCAATTTCCCCCTAATTTCCCCTACAAACGTATTAAGGACATGGTAATTCGTAAATCCCGCGCTAATGATCAGCCGATGTACCCTCAACTCAACGCATGATTTACATACAAACTTGAGCTCGTTATTTACATCAAAATGTCTTAATTCGATTCAATATCGTTGGCTGTTACGACCTTTAGTGATTAAGGGCGAAATAATGTACACCCGGTCCTACGATTACAGGCACATTTACATCTAATCACCTTAGAAGTAAAAGGGCTTATGTTTATATGAAAATCCTGGTCACGGCACCATTTTGTAACTGAGCCCCCTAATAGCTTACCTACCTACCTACCTTTGACAATACAAAATGGCATTCAATTTGCGAACCTATTGCTTTGAGTTAAGGTTGTCGTGTTTATAGATGTGTACTTAATAGGTTTGCGCGAGTGATATCAGAATTAAGTGGTAACAGGTGGTTTACGTGTTACTTGATGTAGGATCATTAGGAAACCAGTCTGTATAGGTAAGTACAATTAATTGATACATATGTAAAACACGATACATGTTGTAATGTTATGAACTATAAATACTTTGATATTCGAGTGACTCTGTAAGTATCTAAGAAAAGCTCTTTATATAAGTTTGCCTGTACAAATATTATTCTTAAATACATGGTACTTAAAGTTATATTTTTCATTTCTCGACATTTGAGTTTTCTCTAAGACATTCATTATTAAGACTGGAAAATAGATATTAAGGTAAATTACACTTGTGTGAATGTGTGTCTCCAAAATCCCAGTATTAAAACCCATTGGGATTAAATAAGCTACACACTCAGAAAGAATGATTAAATGTCATTTTTTGGATCTTTGTTATTTTAAGGTGTAGTAATACTTAAAGGCCACATTTAGTATTTAAGGGTAAGTATGCTTAAATAATAAATACATAGCTCAATTTAAATAACATCTGCGTCTTAAAAGCGGTCGATAATTAGAAAAAATAACACGTAACCCGCAACGTTCACATATGTTGCTAATTTCACAACTATACTTAGTAGGTATACAAGGCAGGTAATTGATGAAGCTATTGACTGATAAAAGCTATTACAGTGTAAACGATTTCCTCTTTGAAGATATTATACAGCCAGCTTTGTAGTCGTTTTAAGATTTTTGCATGCTAGTACAACCTGTATAGTACAAATAGCAGAATAAGCAACCAATTGTCACTTACCACCTAAGACACTATTGTACCTACTTATTCTTTGCAAATAAATACTTACTTACTTACAGTCGAAAGTTTTAATTTATGACCCATTTTGTACCTTGTCACAGTGACAATAGTATGAGGTCTCTTGCTACTTTCATATTGATTCTCACTGTGACAAGGTACGAAATTGGTCATAAATTAATACTTTCGACCGTATCTACGCTACGTTGTTATTACGATGTTTTAGGGTAATTTAGCCCTCGTAATTACCTATTTAATTCATACCCGCGAAGTGACGAATTAAGCCCCGTTGAAATTGCGGCATGCAAGTTAAGGTGATGTTCGAAATGTGTCTAGTAGAGAATTTGAAATAAGTAAATTCATAGGTCGTATCGTATTCAACTAATCAGCTAGGAAAACAGATTAGACCGACCCTCGTAGTCTGATAACTGCAACTTTTTATTATTGCCTTGAATTATCTTCACTCGATAAACGGGCATGACAGTGGGCTTATTACTTTTACGTCTCTTTGACACATTCAAAAGCAACTCCACTACAAACACTAAAATGCTAGCCGCGTACATAATACCTATAAACATGAAGGCACCCAATAAATGCCGAATACCTAGAGGCAGTACTTTGCTTGTCCCATCCACGCCTACAGTATGAATAAACAATTCTTGATTCCATTTCTCTATAAGCCCATTTTCGGATACACTGCGTATGATATTGTTAAAGCGCTCTAGCATAGGAAACCAGCGCCGTGCAAGCAATACTACACCGTATTTGTAAAGATTGTTGCCTTCTTTAAAACAGTATAAAAGTTGCTCTCCTTTACCTAGTTTCTGATCCTGATATTCCGCTTGACGACGCGATGCCACTATGGCGAAATTCCTTTTCAAAGCTGCCCGTTTAATCCCTTCAGAGAAACTCGTCGAGATGTATTTGCGATACAAATAAAACGAACTCGCGTTATTAGTCTCAAAATAGGATCTGTAGATCGCTCTGCCTCCCAAAGGAATGCCGGACTGGATGAGATCAGTCTCAGAGCTTATCTGCTTCTCGTATCGCGGGTGCATTAGAAAAGTTCTCAGAAACGACTCGTACGATATGCTCATGATCATACCAAAGAATAGCCAAGCGAAGATTAGGATCCGGAACGTTGCCATCTTTGGTTTAAACGATGCGCCCCAACCTAGTATCATACTAAACGTGTATAGCAACGAATTAGTCGGTAGTTTTGTCACTTTTCTATCATTTTCTCTGTAATAAATATAATGAAAAATTATTCCCATTGTGACTATGCTCAGCAACGTGGCCACCCACGTCGTCCATTGAAATATGATCACCAAATTGTTCCAAGTGGACGCTTGGGCAGACTTGGGCACGCACCACGTCATCTCGTCCTGCGTGTAACTCACGGTTGGATAAAACCACTTGCGGATGGTCCTCGTAACTTCTATGTCACCGATCACCAAATCAACCGAGTCGTTACGTAGGATTCCGTAAGCGCCCGTCGCCGTCCCGTTCGGGTAAATGAGTCCCCAATTTTCCGGTACATCAGATATTCTCACAATCAGACTCATGTTTGTGAACTCGCTAATCAGTTTAACTAGATTAATTTCACCGCCTTTTTGGAATTCGTAAGCGTCGGGGTAGGGAGTGTTTGTTAATTGGCGGACCGGTGGCATTACATAAGGTTCCGAGATAATGGCTTGTGTCACAAGAGGACATTGTTTCATGTTAAGTGGGAACATTTCTCTCTGAGCATTCTTCTGTCTCACAATGCTATTTTTACATGTATCTAGAATATAAACGGAATCGCATTCCCCTCCACAATTCGTATCGCTATAAGGCGCCCACGTATATGAAATCAATCCTGCATCGTCTGGGGAATAAATAAAGACTATGCTTTTCAGAAGCTTGTATTCTCTCAGTTCGTTGATAAATTTCTTTGCGATTGTTTCACCATCTTCATCTGGCAAGAGTTGATAATAAATAATAGCTTTAGCTAAAGGATTCCAAGTTGGCAGCTTGTTCAGCTGCAGAATGTTTCTTACAAGCTCAGATTTCTCTTCCAAAATCAGCATATAATTTTTAGCTTTCTCAGGGAAATGGGACGCGTTAGCATGTTTATAGAATGAATCTTTTACCATAACGGAATATTTAATGCCGCTGTGGATGGTGCGCAATAATAGCATCTGCGTCGTAGAGGTATAAGAGTTAATATTGATTATGACTATGCTTCCGCTTAGAGCTTTTTTCTCTACGAAATATTTTGCGGACAATTTTAAGACGCATTCGGCAGTGTCTTCTATTTGTCCTGAATCGCCAGATGCCGTTAGCGTAGAATTCTCGCTTTTTACAATGACAAAGTGAATGAAACATAAATATGATGCGAATAATGTGGAGTGCATCTTGGTTGTGTGGCGGCGGAGCAAAAAGACTCAAAGGAATCAGAGGAAAGGCCTTTTATTCTTGTTTATGAGTGAGCTCCCGTTTGATGTTGGCAGCGATGTGCAACTGTTACATTATTATTTGAAGCAAGATAGCTCGTATTTTATTTACTCTATAAACAAGATGAATTTTAATGAAAATGCAGTAGTGTTGTTTATTTAATACTGATTCGTACAGTGTTTTTGTGCATGAACAAAATCTGTATTAATGAAAACGTTATTTCTTATAATATATATTTTTATATTAAAACAGTATATTATTATAAAGAGTTCAATTTTAATTTGGTTGAACCTAACCCAATGTATATTTCAAGAAAAATATTAATATTTGACCGATATTATTGGCTCAATGATTATTGTTCCACGTTTAATTAAAACCTATAGGTATTACGTAACGAACATTGTCAGATTGGAAGGTATGAATGACAATACAGTAGAATCCGCTTATAATGACATCGAAGGGAACTGACAAACACGTCATACTAAGCGGATGTCATATAAAGCATAGTTGTACAACTTCTTATTTTTGTTAAGTTTTCCAAATTAATCTCAAATGCTTTTGTGAGAGATGAGTTTTATTAAACTTGTAACAAATATCGACTTGTCACTGAGAATCAAAACTAAAATACCTTACACGCCACGAACGCACCAAACGTCCTCGCAGGGAAAGACGTGGTGACGGCCACGAAAACCAGCGAAGGTGTCAGTATAACCGGACATAATTTCATGGAAATAGGATTTTTAGGTCATAGTAATTGGTTTGTCATTATAAGCGAAGTAATCTTATCCGAATTTGTCACAAAGAGTTTTATATGAAAACCAAACTTCGCACAGTAATTACGTCATAGTAAGCGGTTGGTCAGTATAAGCGGAGTCATAATAAACGGATTCTACTGTACATGAATTGGCGCGAGCTGGACGCACGGCCCGTACCTAAAACAAACTATTTAAATATGACAGGTTGTCTACATCTGATCCAATAAATTGTAGGTACCAATTTGTTGACATTTCGTACAAATTATCATGGCTGACATTTGTATAATGGGGCTATTGGCAATAAAGCTACTGTTACACATGCTGATTACTAGCACGAAAGCATGCCACTATTGAGCATTTGAGCAATTGCTACTTAGTAGTATGTGTGTCGAAACATTGCTAATAATGAGCATAATATATGCTATTTATTGCTAGCAAATGTAAACTGCTCATAAGCATGCTCGTATTGAGCATACTCAATAGCACGCTTTTTAGCATGCTATTTTAGAGCATGTGTAACAGTAGCTTAATGTCTCTTAACGTCGTAACTGACTTTACCTTGAACTTCTAAGTTTTCTAGACCTTCCGAGTCTTTTTATCTGATTTTATTTACATCAAGTTGAAAACTGAAATAGATAAGTATCGTACCGTAAAAGTATAAAACTTTGCCCTTTAACATAACTTTGCCTACTGCGTTATAGTTCAGTAAAAGCGAAATAACTTAAAAGTAGTAACAGATACGCATTTTTCAGAAAAAAAAATAGAAGAAAAAAAAAGAAAGAAAAAGAAGAAAGTGTATCTGTAACTAGGTACTTTGAAGTTATTTCGCTTATACTGAACTATGACGCGATGGGCAAAGTTAAAGGGCAAAGTTTTATATTTGTACGGTACTAAATATGAAGATTGTAATGCCAAAAAAAATCATTTTTAATACAGTTGCTCAAAAAGTGCTACTTTACGTAGCTGTTTAGCGTTCGCAAAGTTGTTTTATGCGAACTAGTGCTTTTTTTCGAGTTTTTTTAAATTTAATTCTGACCGTAATCGATACGTTTTATTTTGACATTAGACATATAATTCCAACAAACCGAAACACAATTAGGTTGGGTTGCGTTGTTTTATCATAAAGTTACTGCGGTCACCTCCTGTGTACAGTCAGCTACAGAGAGAGGTGATCCCCCTGCATAGAATTTTTTTCGTAGGGCGGGTCACCTCTTTCTGCAGCCGACATCTCAAATCAGCTCGATGGTACCATAATATTGCATTGTCACCTAACTTACATACGTATGTAAAGTTTCAACTAAATCGAATAATGGGAAGTTGGGCTAATTCAGTTTGCAAGATTTGACCCGAACATACATACCAACTTACGAGGGCATGCAATAATTGTAAGTAATAAAAGCTTGTAAAAAACCGGCCAAGTACGAGTCAGAGTCGCGTACGGAGGGTTCCGCACCATCAACAAAAAATAGAGCAAAACAACCAAAAAAACGGTCACCCATCCAAGTACTGACCCCGCCCGACGTTGCTTAACTTCGGTCAAAAATCACGTTAGTTGTATGGGAGCCCCACTTAAATCTTTATTTTATTCTGTTTTTAGTATTTGTTGTTATAGCTAATACATCATCTGTGAAAATGTCAACTGTCTAACTATCACGGTTCGTGAGATAGGTACAGCCTGGTGACAGACGGACGGACGGACGGACGGACAGCGGAGTCTTAGTAATAGGGTCCCGTTTTTACCCTTTGGGTACGGAACCCTAAAAAGTGACAAAGGGACAAGTCCTCCAGTGGCCGAAGCGGGGCAGTGGTGGAGGAGCAGAGGTTTCCGGTTTCCGCCCTCGACCACTTGAAGAGGCCTTGATTGCTTTGTCTTTAGTATATATCATCAATTTCAGTTAATAGTTTATACATAGTAGTGCGACTACTTGAAAACACGAATGATTTTTTTTTTATTAAAAATTTATTTTGATTTGGTCCCTAGTTGTACTTTAACTTCATTTAAAGTATAAGCTTGATTGTAATTTTTGTTTTATTTAGATTCCGTTACTAGTTGTAAGGGTGGGAAGGTCAGATGACAATCGCTTTCTTAAAAAATAGAGCCTAATGACTTTCTGAGTTTTCCGGAACTTTTGTACGAAATATTATTTAGCTATCTGTCGCTTTTCAGTGAAGGAAAACATCGTGAGGAAACCGGACTAATCCTAATAAGGTCTAGTTTCTTCCTTGGGGTTCGTTTCGTAGTGCCTACGCCATTTCTTGGAATTAGTTGCCAAGCAGACCCCATACACCCCCCATGCGCCGTGGCAACAACAAACCGGGACAAAGCCAGAAAGATGATCTTTATCTGGTAGTTGACGGTTCAACTTGCTATCGGTACGAAAAAAACACTGATTTCAAAATCTCGCTGATAATTATTTTGTTGTTTTGTGCGTAACTTCAACTCTCGTGAGTCGTGCCTCACGTATCACGAGAGTTGAAGTTACGCAACCTACCTTTAACAGTATTGACGATAGTTATGCGATAGCGGGAAGTGAAATAAAACACGCACATTATGTAATTTACATGGTATTATTTCAAATTCTGTCACTTGTACATTTAAAACAAAACTTGGTCCGACCAAAGTCGAGTTGACAACAACTTGAGGTGAATAACAAACGTAATAAAAAAACAGCAATTTTCTTAAAACACAGTCGCGGTCGAGGTTATAAAAACTAGTCTTATAAATAGAAATAAAGTTACTTACACTAAAATGCGTATATTCAAATGCCAACAAAGAGGTAAATAGACCTGTTAATAAAAATGCTGATGTAATACGAGCTTCAATAACGGTTAAGTATTGAGGCACTTCAATTAATTCTTGATACAAAGCTATAATATAACATGTCGTGTCTAATAAGAAAATTGCATCAATAATCCTTAATATCCCGGTACAAATCATCAACCATATTAACCTTTAAATTTTACACTAAAATTGACAAAACAAATTGTTGTTACTAACATTTTGTGCCGTAAAACGAGTGTGATAATCATACCGTACAGTACCGCTTAAATTTATTAATTACAATATCATAATCATTAACTATTTACAATAAATGCAATTTCAAAGACCTAGAACCTGTGCTTCATAACAATCTATATAAATATGTTTTTCGTCTTAATTTAAAGCTAATTCAAGGTTTCTTTTATATAATCGGAAAGAGGAAATGGGACGGTGGATGTACACTCTAGTTGTAAAAATATAAGCAATTTATTTATAACGATTTGAAGAGGAAACTGCATGCAATATAATAGATTATTACTAGAGGACCAAGGATAGCTCCTTGTGGCACGCCACCTGAGATACTCACTAACAATCTTTGAAACATGCACTGAGTTTTCAAACTGCAAGATAAATATTATAGAAGCGCCTTGTGTAATGGCAAGTTATATAATTATAAATATTTGAAAGTCACTCGCAACTTTCATTTATATTATTATATATTTAAAGCTTTTAATAAATCCAAACCGAACATTTGCAACGTGTTGTAAATTTCTTTATCATTTTTAATTAGGCCTATTACTCTAAGGGGACAGTTGCAGCTTGAGCAATGAAAAGAAATTGGCAATGTGAAACAGAAAATGTCTTTCTACTTTCCATATCAAATCTACAAGCTCATACTCGATTGTTAACTTTACGCGTTCTACGTATTTTACAATACCCTTCGGAGCATCTATCAAGCGAGTTTCGACCTTAAACTTGAGTGATTATGATTCCTTCTCTAAACTTCTAACGCCGCGTCTCACCTATTAATTAAAGTGTACAAGACCTAATAATATAGGAAAGAGATATTGAAATTTTAAAGTACGGTAGTCTTCATTTGATCGATATGCTTCATTTTCATGATGGCAGCCAATATTATCGTTATATTGATTTCGCTTGAATTCAAAGGGCAGCATAATAATGTTTGATTTCACCTGTATTGCTTGCTCATATTAGTATGATGAATTTACACCGATTTAAAGCTATTAAAATAGCTTTTTTTTTAATTTAGCATAGTTATTTTATCGTCAACATAAAAATTATGCTCCCCTTCTCCACTATCCACTATCTTTACGATTGTATTAAAATAACAATTTTGTTTTGATGTTTGTCATTCAAGCGATTTACTTTATCCTTAGATGTAATTAATATTACAGAAGGCAAGTTCGATAGAAAAGTTATTTCACGAAAACAGTATATAGATAAGCTAAGAGTACAAAAAATTGAAGTAGTAACAAATAACAATATAACAGAAACACTACAAACTTAAACAAAACACCAACGTCAACCTTGTAAATGCAATTCCATTTTAAACTAGACTTAACTTTCACGTATTGATCTTAAAAATTGCACATTAGATCGCACAAGTGACTAAACATTACAGTAATTAATATTTACAATACTAAACACTTGCGTATCAGTCAGTACTTCATCTTATTATATCTTCTTATGCATTAAAGCAACTTAATCATTATCATTACATTCACTATCTTGTTTCCTTTCATGAACGTTCCCTGCGAGGTTCAGGATCGAAGCAACTACGGGATTCGTGATACGAGTACATTCATACCTCTAGTCTACGATCTTTGATATGTCCAGGGCATATCACAAACACAATGGTGGTCGGTGGAATTCTGACCAATTCTAAAATTTGAGTCAAGAGCGTGACAAACAAAATGAAACTAACACGTTCAATATTTTAGGTTGACTTTCTATCTTCAGTTATTAACTCCGACTGGAGAGTAAAATCTATCGTTCTTTATAAGAAAGCGATATATTCGTATGTTTATTCCAAAGGTAGTAAGTACAGAATACAAAATGAATATTGACAACTCTTTGGTTTTGTGCACTCAAGTTAAGATATCGCTTTTAGTCTGGCAAACCAATTTCATCAATAGTAAAGGCATCGAATTTTTAAAAGGCTCGCCGGGCTTATATTCCATGCTGTTTTTTAATTTCGCGACGTTTTTATTGACAAATTAGTTTACCATACTATTGAAAAAAAATTCAAAAACAGTTTCAACACCACCCTCTTCCTCACATTTTAGAGTCGCATGAATAAAGTCTCGCTCAAAGTACAGCCTCGATAGCGTCCAACAGCGTTCGGCAGGGCGTGTGCCTCGGCCCGAAACGCACGCTCGACACTGACGCCAAACGCCGTACATTAGTTAAAACAGAAGTATGACGGTTGGCGTCCACGATTGGAGCGTGCGTTTCATGACCTCACTAGCGTTTCCCAAGCGTGGGTCCAATCTATGGCTGCTGCTCGACGCAACATCGACACCATTTCGACACTGACTGGACGCCGGCGCTCTAAAGACGCGATCTTCACTTGACATAGCCGCCGCACGCCCGGTCCCGTCCCGTTTAGACGTACCACTCCTTGATGCCGTCCCGCTTGACGGGCTGCGGCGGCAGCGGCGCGCCGTTCCTGGTGAGGGGGAGCGGCTGCAGGTTGCGCGCCGCGCCGCCCGAGGGCGCCCCGGCTCCGCTTTGGTAACTAGAGTGAGCCTGGGAATAGACGATTCATTAAAACCATGGAAATTCAAGAATAAACTGACCGACCCTCTTGAAAGGCCAATTAGACCTCCAGTTCATTATTATACACACTACCATTATCCATATTAAGATGACAATAGACCTGGCCCCTATTTCACCACGGTGACAGGTGCGACGATTGTCGACATCACTGTTACTGACATCACAGGCCTCCATAGACTACGGTAACCGCTTACCATCGGACGGGCGGTGTGCTTGTTTGCCACCAAAATATTAATTTAAAAAAAACTCCATTGTATCGCAAATAAATAAGTACTTATTTTGCGAAGCTAATGACAATTGTCACAAGAAACACGACAATTGTCACGAAATTTCGACACAGAACTCATTTCGTGTCAAGAATTACCGAAAATTCTATTAAATCGTGTGACAATTGTCATCATCATCATCATAAACTTCGAAAGAGAAATACCTGTTTTTTGCCGATATAATAACGTTTTTTTAAATAATACAATGATGGTTGCAAACAGGAATACGGCCCGCCTGATGGTAAGCGGTAACCGTAGGCCATGGATGCCTGTGACGTCAGCAACAGTGACATTTTTGTCAAATTATCGCACCTGTCGCCGTGGTGAAATAGGGGCCTGATCAGGGGCAGGAAACTTAAACCTTATGTATGGAAACCAGCGCTGTATCCGCAGTAGCATCATATCACTGCAATATTTCCTCACCTGATGCTTCCAAATGAATCAAACAGATGGCGCCACCGCGGAAAAACATGTGTTTAAAAAACTCGCATCCAACCCATAATTATTAAAAAGAAAAAAAAATTGTCTTTGCATTTTTGACACAAATTCCGTTTCAAGTATAAAACGTTTAAAATTTTCTGTAATTTAAGTATAGCCTGACCAGTAATATATGATAATTGTCAAGAGGGCGCTGTTATTCTCATGTATAGGGTGACAATTCAGTGTAGTATGAAAAAATTAGTTCCAGTGAAATTCCGCAACATGGCGCACCCTCAATAGATCCTGGTTCACCTATACCTCACATTTTTTATATCGTTTATATTCGTTTTAATATCATTTTATTTATATGAACATAATATAATCGTTTTTATTAACAACAACTAACTAAATAGATTCGCCAAGTGCCCTACGTGAAAGGAAACGTTAAAACAAAAAAAACATAGTAACCGTCAAACTACAAAAGTCAAACAGAAAACTTAAATTTTCTGAAATTATATATTAATAATTTAATTTAATCACTATAAATTGATGAAAATGTGTGCGCCTGGGAGAAAAAAGCGGCCAAGTGCGAGTCGGACTCGCCCATGAAGGGTTCCGTATTTAGGCGATTTATGACGTATAAAAAAAAACTACTTACTAGATCTCGTTCAATTTTCGGTGGAAGTTTACATGGTAATGTACATCATATATTTTTTTTAGTTTTATCATTCTCTTATTTTAGAAGTTACAGGGGGGACACACATTTTACCACTTTGGAAGTGTCTCTCGCGCAAACTATTTAGTTTAGAAAAAAATGATGTTAGAAACCTCAATATCATTTTTGAAGACCTATCCATAGATACCCCACACGTATGGGTTTGATGAAAAAAAAATTTTTGAGTTTCAGTTCGAAGTATGGGGAACCCCAAAAATTTATTGTTTTTTTTTTCTATTTTTGTGTGAAAATCTTAATGCGGTTCACAGAATACATCTACTTACCAAGTTTCAACAGTATAGTTCTTATAGTTTCGGAGAAAAGTGGCTGTGACATATGGACGGACAGACAGACAGACAGACAGACATGACGAATCTATAAGGGTTCCGTTTTTTTGCCATTTGGCTACGGAACCCTAAAAACGATATTGCCTTATCGGCTGTGCGAATCAAAACAAAATTACTCCAAAACGCGTCAATTCTTCGTGGCAAGTGCTATAGCTAGTCAAATTTACGTCCAAGTGTGGTCTAAGTTTTAATAGTGGATTTGTTATATTTCGAACTAATTTACTAAAAGTGGTACCCGTAGAAAATATAATTTTTATGGTTTGTTACGCATGTAAGTAATGAAAAATAAATACCATTTTTACACATCCGTGTTTTTACTTTTGCGACTAAAATATTCTTTGGTGTGAACATTTATAAAATACTAAATAAATAGGTTGTCGTAAATCGTCACTGCATGAATAGGTAATTAGGTATTACATAATATATTAGCGCTTTTTTCCTTGACCGTGTACAGTGTACTACAATGAGGTGTATTCATTTTTCACGTGATTGCTTTGCAATAAGGTGAAAGAATGGAAACCTCAAATTTGTAGTTCACTGTAAACGGTCAAGGAAAAAGGCGCCATAGTTTTATTAGTATGCATGTGTGCACTGTGCACGCACACATACGTAAAGGTTAGTTTGGTCAAATTCCGCTTGGAGCGTTTGTGTAGACGTTTTTTGACATTTATCGCGAGTTGGCTCTCTTTTACTATATATAGTTATTATACTCTTTGGGCCTGATACGATGGGTCCAGTGTCATATACCATGTACTTCACTATTATCAATATTCTCTGACACTATACCTGGTTGCCTAGCAACGCGGCGCTTACGCGCGCTGGTAGCTTTGTGACCATTTAAGACGGCTCCAGGTTATATACGATGTACTTCATTATTATTATTCACTATACCTGGTTGCCTAGCAACGCGGCGCTCGCTCCTTGCTGGTAGCTCTTGTCCTCTGTAACCTTGTACGACGGGTCCAGTGGATACACGATGTATTTCAGTACTATTATCACTATTAGTATGATTGCTATCAGCACTGATGCTACTATGCCTGGAAGGGAAAGCAGATAATTTTATTTTATCGGAGAATTCATTCAATAGTTAACTTTTTTATGGTTCTAATTTATACAGTTGACAAAGTGTCTGCGATACCTACTTAAAGTATTTCCTAACTCTACAGATAGTGACATTGACCGTCGGCGTACAGCGGGATAGCTATATATAAAGATAAAGATAAAGATAAAAGATAGTTTATTCAAGTAGGCATAATTACAATGCGCTTATGAACGTCAAATAAAGCTAGGTAGACCGGCTCCAACCCTACACCTCTGCCCCGAGAAGATTTAAATCCCCCCTCAATTGGAGGAGGGTATCCCATTATGGGACCGGCAACAAACTCGGCGGGACACATATTTCCAAAAATAATTACATCTTATAATTAACATGCATTACGAGAACATAAGGAAAAAAAAATACAATTTAAATTACTATAGAATTCATGCGATTATACACATAAGGTGTAATAGAAATTTGATTTAGAAAATATACATATGTACATGGAATCATACAAATTCGTATAGGTAATTACGCGTGTGCGATAGAGATAGAAACCATCAGGTCAACGTACGAAATTCAACCAAGTAAAACTCACCAACAATAGTAGCAAAGAACTCCGACTCGGGCGTCACAATCCTCCCCGGATCCGTCGTCTTCGGCAGATACCACTTCGTCGTCGCCTCATGCTCATACCCGTTATACTCGTTCCTCTCTTCGGCTCCGTTCGTGGGTGTTCGGGAGTCGATGTCGTTCTCGTTCGGGTCCGGGTATTCGGGGAGAGGTTCTTCTTGAGTCGTGTGGGTGACGTCGGGCGTGTGGTGGTTGGGCAAGGATGGGGTGAAGTGGGCGGCGGTGTGATCTGCAATCGAGTTTGGTGGGAGTTAAAATCGTTAAATTTGTTGGTCGTCATTTGTAATTTCCTATGTCACGAAAATGTCCACAGTCTTTTTAAATATCAGAATTTAAAGTAATGGAAGATTGCCCAACGTAACAAACAGAGGATCATGTAAGACAATACATGGCGCGATTACATTCAGGGCCAGCTCGAGCTACGAGCTACAAGCATTATCACGGGAAAAACGGTATTTAGTGATAACGGGTCGCTGATACTTAGTAGACTACGATTTACGAACTTACCGTCAGTAGGCGTCGTCTTCTCCGGCGTTGTAGCCTCAACTGTCCCGGCATGCATATTGCCATGATCAGGAGGCGTGGTTCCTTGGCTAGAGCGAGTCGAGCCGTGGGTGGCATCGGTCGAACCGTCCGTGGAACCTTCCAGAGTCTTGGCGTGTTCGGTGGAGATGGCGGCAGTGGGTGATGTCATACCGTGGGTGCTTGATGCGCCGTTACTGAAAAAGAATATTGAATGTAGAAAATAATAGAATACCACCATACAACTGTATATTTTGTTGATCTACTCTTTCGTGTGTACGATTTGACTTTATCGACTTCGCTCCATTTAATAAACCTTTTAGCCCCACGTTGGGCGCCACTGTTAAGTATGGTGTTAGACAAACTCAATGTTGAAAGTCGGTTGTTTTCTGTACTTTGACCTGATTTTAATAATGCTGAAAGGACTCTTCTAATTATATGTTAACCTTGCAAAAGATTAGCCTTTATTAACTATTTAAAAAATTTGACTGGTTCAATAGAAAAATCTGCCTGTCTACGCAAAAAGTCAGTTCAAGCTGAAACAAAGCCTTACTGAAAGAGGTATCTATGTAGTGGGTAACTTACGTGGTCATGGGGTGTTCTGGTTCCGTTATCTCCTCTCCATTAGACCCTGACCCTTCGATACAGTCCTCGTCGTCGCACGGCTTCATAAGCTTTCCACTCGTGTCACCCTGCCAAATTAGGTTATTATATTTATACATAAATAAATATTCAATAAATATACAAATCTACCTAGTGCAGACAGCATTAAAAATAGCAGAACAGACTACGTGACAAAAGTATCTGCCATCCTCTTACAGCTTTTTAACTTTGTCCCAAAAAAGACCCAACACATTGGTAATCTTCCAGGATTACAGACATTCCAGCATTTTAGCCTGATCATACAAGTAGAACAGTAACAGTACCTTATACACCCTGGACGGTGGTCTTCTTGTAGAGGGTACGTAAACCGGCGTGATCAGGTCGTCTCCGCTCCCAGCATCCGGCAGCACGCAGGCATCTTCATCATCATCTCTACATCCAGACCCAGCACCGGAGTAGACCAGCTCGTCTAGCACACCCGGACCGCCGTAGCCTGATGGTGGGGTCTGAAAAATAGAGATGTAATGTTTAGAATCAATGTTTGTATGAATTTCTGCAGATGCAAGTTGTGCAACAGAAATTGTTGGTTCCATTAAGAGTTTAATAGATTGAATTGAACTAACTGGACTAGACGATGAAGCCACGCCGGAAGATGGTCAAGATTACACACATACAGTTCAGGCGAAGATCACAGACAATAATTGTTGATTGTTGATGAAGTTCTTGATTAGTAGACGATTTTCTGATATGATGATGATGAAACGCAATGTTGCAATACTCTAAAGTTTTACTCTAACAACTACTTAAGCCAGAAGTGACTATTCATAATTTTTAGGTTAAATCCATCCGGTACCACTCAAGCGCTTCCCTGTTTCAACACTGTCAATTAAATGTCCCTCTCAGTTTTTCCCTTTTAACTCTTCTCTATCCTTAACCAAACCATTCTAACCTATTATTTCTACCTGACGTTCTAGCAGTTAAGTTAGTTACTATACTTGTTGCAATTTATTCAAATTTCTCGCGAGATAACTCTCGTTCCAAGATCCTCGCCACTATGTCATCGATGTTATCTATTTCTTCGTCGTCAGTACACTAACCTGTTGCATTCCATTGATCCACCCTTTATCAAGCGGCGACGTGGCTCTCCTAGCATCTCCCCTGACCGACACGGAGGCATCTCCGGCGGCGGCGAGGTCGAGCACGCGCACGCCGTCGACGGCGAGCCCGGCCACCACGCCGCTGAACGTGCGCGCGCCGCCCGCGCCGCCGCCGACGGTGATGGACGACATGCTGTTGAATATTGTTGATTGTTGCCCGCCTGGAACGGAAACATAAGGCTGATAAGGTATAAGTGACACTATTGCCAAGCAACTAAGTTTTTCTTTGTCAGTTATTAACTTATTAACCCTTTAACCGCCAGAGTCTAATATATAAGACATTACATATCCAGCTCATTTCGCCACAGTCTGATAAATAGGAGAAAGATCTGATTTGGTTTTTACAGCACATTTATAACTCCCGTAATTATGCCAACCTTACGATGTAATGTAATGTTACCTTAAGATGTAATTATTTTTTAAAAGATGTGTCCCGCCGAGTTTGTTGCCGGTCCCATATTGGGATACCCTCCTCCAATTGAGGGGGGATTTAAACCTTCTCGGGGCAGAGGTGTAGGGTTGGAGCCGGTCTACCTAGCTTTATTTGACGTTCATAAGCGCATTGTAATTATGCCTACTTGAATAAACTATCTTTTATCTTTTATCTTACTCTGCGTGGTACAATTACTGTCGGTGGCGACACGAGCACGCTCGATCAAAAATTGCTGGCGGTTAAAAGGTTAAATATCTTGATTCAATTGAGACATAGAGATGTTAAACTGAGTTTAAGATCTACTGGGAATAATGGGATTTGCAAACTCTAACAGGATTCGCTGTTGTGCTACAGAATTCTTATGGTCCGTCTAACACCGTTATCAGACCTGCCCCAAGTACCAAGTGTATCAAAACACAGCTAGCGATTATGATACACTGTAGTTGAAAGACAAGCAGGATGACATCAAAAGCGCAATTCTATGGCGACTATAGAAAAGTGCGTCTTGGTGTCTATCATAGCAGCCCGTTAACTCTATAGTTATCTCTCTGCAATGCTGCTGTCAATCTAGCTGTCGTATTTTATATTGCCTTGTCTGTTACGATTAATAACAATGTCTTACCTTGTGGATGCCTAATGTTAACCGCATAGTTATCAATCTGCAGGGCAGCTCTGCTCCCGTTCCTCGTAAACCTGGCTACGTGGTATGCACCATCATCGACTCTCGCCGTCTCGTCTCCTAGCGGATGGTCGCCGCCGCCGACGTTGTACACCATGAAGAGATTGCCGCGGATCTGAAACATTAAGATAACTTGTTTGATTGTATATTATGTCATCTTTTTCTGTCTGATTTCCTGCATAAGATCTCGTTTTTATCACAGTCGGAAAGTTCGCGGAAGGAAATTCCTTTCCGCCGCCGTGAGCATTTTAACCACCTTGTGACACCATGGTACACCAATAAGCAGGTATTGTCCTTAACACCAGTTCACGCACGGTCCCTGTTTCCTACACTTCATGCACACTCCTTTTAAAAAGTACAATTATAATTTGGATGTAGACCAGCGTCAGCTTTGCTTCTGATTGTGACGAGAGTAAGTATGTTTGTAAACTTGTAATAGTTTCTTGGAATTACGTCGACAGAGAACTCATTCCACGGCCGAAGTATTCGCAGACGGATATTCTTCGGAACCGCATACACTACGAGCTAGATAAGATGGTACATGGCAATGAGAGCAACAAAACTCGACAATGAGTTTGCTATACGGTCCTTATTACTAGATCGGGGCGATAAGGTGGAGTTCAGAATTACAGGTTAACCAAAGTTTTCAGTTGGAAAAACATTCTAGGTTTAACAGAACTTACGATTTCCATCTGCATATAATCCTGAGTGTTAGAAGAGTCTATCCTCAGCAGTACAGCGTCGGCTTTGCTCGTCACGAAGCCGAGAGCTACACGGTCGGTTTCGGTGTCTGCCACCGCACTCGGTGGGAAGGTATACGTTAGGATCCCTCGCCCAGGACCAAACTCGTAGGCTATCGACTCTGTAAATACGAAAATTATCATCGAATTTAAGTTTAATTCTTGACTTATGTTTATCTATTGCCGGTTACTGAAAAACAATTTCTGAAAAGAGAGTTCTTTCATATTGTGTGGAATTTCGTACCTATTTACGATAAACATGGAGCGTAGTACGATCTTGTAGTTAACTGAGTTTCTCAAAAGAAGTAAACTCCTTAGAAATCTTAGAATCTAAAAACTGAGGTTACTTTTTGAAGCCATTTTTTCTGCATTCGTTGAATGTGGTTGAAGGCCAACAATAAAATTAATGAATCCATATTTAACTTTCCACACCTTTAAAATTTATACCCAATGCTATCCACAATTTATTTTAGTAATACAGTGGTGGTAGACAAACTGACAACATACTAAAAAAACAATAATAATATGATAACATGACATTAAAGCTCTCTAAAGGGCTTCTTCGTGTTGGATCTATATCTCCACGCAAGCCTAGCAAAAGACCGGGATTTATATTATAGGCCCGTGAATTCCAAATAAAGAGATACAAATATAATAATAAAATGACGCACCATCGTAACAAGTTGGTCCAGTGAACGAAGTAAGGTCACAGTCGCAGACGTAGGTCTTCCATTGTTGAACACATACTCCTTTGTTTGCGCATGCGTTGTGCGTACACTTTGTCGGTCCTGAAATTTCAAATATATTTTAAGAACTCCTGCATTACGTTAAGCCTTGCAAATTTGTATAACTGCTAATGGGATGGTCAATAACTAACAACGGCTAGCAGTAAAACATTTTGTTCTAAGGAGTTTTGCCAACGGAACATTTTTGATTGAGATTGATCAAAATGAGAATGATATATTGTAAAAGAAAACCTTTGGCAAAGTAAAATATAGAACGTGACGTTTACCTACTGCCTCTACTAGCACATAACGAAAGATAGTACAACCATGAATTTCATACTTGGTAACCGTGACCTGCGTAAAGCGTGCGTTCATTACGCTAATCAATTATATGATAACAGTTCAATTAAATCATATTGTAGGTACGGCCAGAACTTGTTCATCTTTATGAAACTTGCAAAATTTAATGCCGAATATTGAATACCTTCACATCCAGACACCAGCGATGAACTAGGAACCACAGCATCTTCCATCAACGAAGGAGATTCCCCAGGAAGATCCAGGCTGGACATGCAGCCTTCGAACCCTTGGCGAGACAGAACCCCAACTGGTAGCGAGGAGTACATGTCCTTAGGAACTCCGCCTACGTATAGGACGCTGTCTAATTCTAACATTAGGTTTGAACCTGGAAAATTAAGATGGATGTTGTAACGATGGTGCATTGCCATCATTAGTACCTAATTCTAAATTATTTGCTAAAAGAAATTGACTTTTAGACAAAGAAAACCAAAATGAAAAGAATGGATGAAGTTGAGGATATTATTTGAATTTTGTAAAAAAAAAGATAATTTTTGTCTTACTGAAAAATTGCGTCTCTAAAAGAAAACAATCCTGTTTAGTTTTGAATGTAGATTCCAAATACTATTAATAAAAGGTCAAAACTCATAATCACATAGTTACCGCAAAGGTAGGATTAGAGTTGTCAGACAGCCCCTGAGGCAGTCATCCAAGATTGATCTTATGAACCTTCCCAAGGTCAAATATAAAATGAAAATTCGCAATATCATAACGTATCGATTGGTAAAGAAAGACGTGAAAAGTAAGATAAATACATCCACTACCAAAATAATATACCTCTATATCGATGCTGAAGATAACTTACTTGTGGTATGCATTTCTATGTCATCATCTACTTGCAGCGTGTGCATTTTCGGCGTCGGCCTTCTAACCGACACTGTGTGCCATCTGTTATCGTTCAAGAAATTCTTCAATTTGTCCTTCATGGTCACGACGTTATCCCCAAGATTGAACACGCAGTGTATATGGCCATTGACTAGCTCAATTGCTATAAAATCTTGCTTCTTTCCACCATTATAGAACAACAGTCCATCCATCTCTGTTGTGCGGAAGTAGAAATCTAAATATGTATTCCCATAAGCTTTCAGTAGCGGCAAACCTACGTAGGTATGCTTTGATTTAAATGTCACAGCTTTGTACACATTCAAAGAATCGGGTTTGACAAATGACCCAGTAAATATTATATTGGAATCGTGCTGATTAATGTTGTTATTGTTTCCATCGCTGCCCATTCCAATAGCTTTAGCTAGGTCTATGTACTTCATGCCATTGAAGACAAATTTTTGTAGATAACCGACGAAGTTGGGCAAAGTTGACGTCATTTGGATTTCTTCTTCAGGATGATACATGCCACCTAGATGGAGCGTCGATATTTCCAAAGTCGAAGCTTTACCTAAAATCGTTTCAGCTGCAAATCCAAAACCAATATTATTTAGCGATTACGAAATGAAACGTTTTAGAGACGATAACACAACATTGACGTTGAAATAAAAAGAAATTAGCTCAACAGATTTCAGTTTAACGAGCATTTACAGTTGCTTTACAGTACATAAACTATACAGAGTTAGCACAAGTATTGTACATGATAGAAAGCCGGATAGAACATCAGAGTATCTACAGGAGCATTTGTACACACTGCCATTCTAGTTAGTTGGAAAGAGCCATACTTCAAGATGCTTGTAGCTAGCTAATTCTAGAGAATGATTGTCAAAATGAGCTGGCTTTAGAAATTTTCTTAATATAATATTATTATGTCTTTTCTTATTAGCATTTTAGCCGAGCGTGCCTTTTGCCATTCAACTATGATTAACCTTAATTTAAAAGTTTCATATATAGGTTTAGAATCTTTAGCATCTGTAAAGTGAGATGATTAGTAAACACACTTCATAAATAAGAACAAGTTTTATTTATTAAAAACCGATTGCACACTAAAGATCCTGATTTAAATATAGAATTAGAAATTCAATTTAGAAAAGATTTTTTTTTAATTTAGCACATTCACATAGGATACTACAGGAGAAAGTAAAGTAAACAAAGTCAGTCAGGGCATCCAACTAAAAGGTGAAGGTATCAAGTGCCAGCTAGAAACCAACGGAAAATAAGCAGCTAACTACATCTCTAACAGGACATCTAACACCAATAAAAAAAACGTTTTCGTATAAACGTCTTTTGTACAGTAAATTATATTAAACTTAACTATTATATTTGGTCTCACTCCGTTGTTCAAATACATTAAACATTATTTATTAGTATTGTTTTGTGTAATGTTAATGTTCTCATTTGTAATTTACTGTAATTTTAGCATGTCTTGTATTAAAAGTGTAAGGTACAAGGTTTTATAGTCAGTATTTTAAATATATTGTCCACATTTTTATTTGTATTTGTGTCAATTCTGTTCGTAATAAGACTCTAATCTCTATTATCATCATCTTCAAACCCATGCTCATGCTGCGGAGTGAAACCAAAACCAACCTTATCTCCTTCTACATTGGGGTCAAAATAAAAGTGTGCGGGTGCTGTCCCGTGCATACGTACATAACATACCGCGCACGGGCTGCGCTCCGTCCACCTGGAGCTTAAGGTTGGAGGCGCGGCGCGAGAAACGAACCGTGTGCCAGTTGTCATCAGCGACGTTTGAGCCTGCTAGGAGATTCTGCAAAATAGAAATGGAATCGACTGTACTAGGTTCGACTAAATGCCTTGAAAATGCCAAGGGTTCTCGGGATAATTTTTTATACTTACCACAACGTAGTTTAAGGACTTTTCATGCTGATAGATTGTTGCATAGAAACCCTCAATTTCTTTTAATGCCTTCTACAAAAGCCCTGCTTAGCGTGAATTGTAAGAAGTTTCCTTTTCTCACCTTTTCCCTGTCCCCTAGCCGCACATTGGCTCGTGTACCCTCCCTGCCGAAACTATCTGATCGCTTTGATCTCGGACTGTCTAGAACACAAAATGACTACTGTAATATTTTGCCTATATCTCTTTTAGTCTACATCGCAAACGGTCTAGAACACAAAATGACCACATATATGTAGGTTAAGTTCGTTAGGTATCTTCAAATGGCCGAAGGCCAAACCGCACAGAAATAGGAGCCCCGCGGCAGCGGGGCTCCGTCGACATCGCTAACGTAAAGATAAACCGACGAAATGTAGGTAATTAAAGGTCTAAATAATTGTAGTCATTTTGTGTTCTAGACCGTTTGCGATGTAGACTAAAAGGGATATAGGCAAAATATAACACTAGTCATTTTGTGTTCTAGACAGTCCGAGACCAACCCTTTTAATCAAGCAGTCCTTTCTTTGGAGACTATTCTAGTTGACGTAGGTAGATTCATAGGAATTCATAACTTTACCAATTCGCAAAATGTTCTCATGCCTTCCGCGGAAGCCCCGCTTAGTAGAAGCGTTTCAATTTTACTTATTCTAACCAAAAGGTCTCTAGTTCATACCTTTTCCCTGTCCCCTAGCCGCACATTGGCTCGTACCCTCCCTGCAGCAACAACCAGCTCTATTCGATCAGCCGAATTCTCAGACGCCGTCCGCAGCAGCAGCCCCGCTTTGCTGGTCTTGAAGCGGAGCATCAGCTCTTCGGTTTGTGTCACGTGTTCGGGTCCAAGTGCCGCCGTGAGGTGCTGGCTGCCGTTTAGGTATATCGTTGCCGATTCTGAAATGTAAGGATAATATGCTCAGTGCGACGCAGAGATAACGGGTAGGTTTAAAGGATGACTCACGTTAGACCGGGAGGTATCCGGGCTGGAGCTCGTAAGCTCCAGCCCGGATACCGGATACCGGATAGCTCCGTAGAGCTTGGTTTTCTATGGAAAGCATCACGTGATCACTTGTCATCTGTCATTAAGCGCCGGAAGCTCCGCGGAGACGGCCCGGTCTGCCCGGTCATACGTGAGTCATCCTTAAGCCGCGGACTGGACAGTGGACGCAAACGACTCTCGCCGCGGCGCGGCGAGCGGCAAGTCAAGGCCGTTCAAGGTTGAATGCAATGCAAATAGTGCAATGTATTCAATGGCCTTGAATTGCCGTTCGCCGCGCCGCGCACCGCTTACGTCAAGACCGCGGCCTTAAACACTGATTTTGAGTGCCCGACGACACATTCGAAATAGGTCGCGCGAATTGTGACTTAAAATAAGTCAGTTTAACCGTTATGGACCCTAGTTTAATAGTAGACACAAGTTTTAATTGACAGTTTACAACAAGAAAGAGGTAGGTAATTGTCTAGGTATATTGATTTTTTTATTCAATCAAAACGCCTCATAAATTAATACGATTCAAAGTTGACAGAAAACAAGAGGTTTTCCAAAACGACGAAGTACGATTATTTTCTCGGAATTATTTCCCTGTAAGTAATTATAGATTTTTCAACAATTACGGCAATTAATAAAATAATAACATACACGAGCCTCTAGCTAGTCCACTTTTAATAATTTAAGGAAGTGTGATTTAAAGTAACTTGTACAAGGTGTGGTCTGGGTCTGACGGGGGTGAATAATTTAAAAGTTTCACATTACCTTCGAGAAATACATTTATAACTATGTGAGTAGGTATAAAAGCATTCCGTTAAGCGTCGTTAATGATTTAAATACGACACTACGAAGGCACTATGAAACATGGGACAGTTCTAGGTACAGTCGCCAACAGATATATCGGAGTGGTCAAGGCGCTCACAAATATCTGAACACGCCTCTATTGCCAAGGCGTTAGAGTGCGTGTTCAGATATTGTGAACACCTTGGCCGCTCCGATATATCTGATGGCGACTGTACTTACCTACAAAACTTGCAATATAGCCAACAATTTCGTTAGTCCTTGTTTTACTAAGCCACCCACCTGCTGTGTTGATCGTTATCCACCTGTATAATTGCCAGATATACTTGAACATGTACAAGGGGCTTACATAATTATCTTGAATACGGCTTTAATTGGCTAAATCCAATTGGTATATTCCCAGAAACCGACATATCGGAAACCGTTATCTTCATCGTCAAATACCAAATTGTTCCACAAAACGGTTATGATTATGACATAAGTTACTGAACGATTATTAGTTTTAGTACCAAGTGTCATAGTAATTTCATGTCGGTTACGAACGATAATTGTTATAGCGGGACTAAATTTTAACAATGTCACAGTCATTTTATTATACTGAGTTCTAGTTTAACAGGCTTAAATAATTATATTTTAACCTCGTAAGTCCCCGCGTACTTATACAAGTAATTGACCGAAAGCTACCAAAAGTGTCCGTTTCAACTTGGCCATAAAATGCTTTAGTATGTATGGATGTTCTCCCCTGCAGGACGCATTTCTCATCCGATTCTCGTAAAATTTTGTGAGCATCAGGCTTGGCAGTTTGATATTTTTTTTCAGTAATTTAGTTTTTTGAGAAAAATTTGCGGGAATTGGCATAAAGGACTTAAGCGGACAATTGTGAGTTCGCTGTGATAATAACTAAACGAAGTACCTAAGTACATTAGGTATTTTTAAATTTTAAATGTTTAAATATTATCGCGAGGTCTACAGCTCACGAGCCACTAGTTTTAGATGGAGAAATAGTACGCTTCGTGACGCTCAGATGTCCAAGTCCAAACAGTTTTGTTGAAAGGCTAGGGCTTCTGTAGATGACCTATGACATAATTCTGTTGAAACTCGTAATAAATACCTGTTTCTTTTTTTCTGTATAGCTAATATGGGAAGTCAAGAACCTTACATATTAACGAATTTACGAGAGCGCTATGGGGCGAACGCCGCAAAAGAAGCCCTTCAGGGACATTAACTTTCGGTAATTGGACAGAAGGAATATCTCTCTTTTTTGTTTATTATTTTTTATCTCTGTGAATACTCAGTATTTTTGCAAAAAAGATAGATAGATAGATAGATAGTCCATTTATTTGTTTGCCACAATACACACAAGATATTCCAAGTTACAACAATGACAGTATACAAAAAACAATCCAGAGAAAAATGGAAAATTACAAAGACAGATAATATATAGTCACACAGATTTACACAAAAAAGAAAAAGAAAGAAAACATACATAAAAACACTTTTCATACAAGTAAATGCTGTGTGCATCGCAGCAAAACAAAAGGGTTCTGGCTCAGTATTACGCTTCACCCATTGGGAGAAGCACTGGTATTCTGCCAGGACCAAGATCACGTCAACAAAAATCAGTGAAAAAGACGAAATAGTGAAAAGTTGGTACTTACCTAATTACCAAAAAAATATCACCAAAGGAAAAATTCTTCACGCCCCGACTATTTGTAATTTATAAGTGTAGGTAATATAGGTATATAGGTAAGTACAGTTGAATTTAAAGCTAAGTTATCAAACATTATCATGGCAAATATTTGCTTCTTAGCTATTGGAAGTGTTAAAAAATTGCGGCACGTACCCAAAACATTTCTAGCACTCCTCAAAAGTATTTAACAATGATTCTCAATCATATCTTTGTTAAGATAGGTAAATATTATTAACTAGTTGTTGATTTTATTAAGTTGGCCCGCCATAGTTAGTAGAGGAACAATCGCACAGAGGTCGGTTCCAGCCCTCTGAACAGACGCCGCCATGCTGGCACGGGGAGTTGACGCATTGCTTCATCAGCACATGGCATGCGGGTGGACGTATGAACTTACCTCGCCCACAAGTTGGCCCGCCATAGTTAGTAGAGGAACAATCGCACAGAGGTCGGTTCCAGCCCTCCGAACAGACGCCGCCATGCTGGCATGGGGAGTTGACGCATTGCTTCATCAGCACATGGCATGCGGGGCGGACCTATGAACTTACCTCGCCCACAAGTTGGCCCGCCATAGTTAGTAGAGGAACAATCGCACAGAGGTCGGTTCCAGCCCTCCGAACAGACGCCGCCATGCTGGCATGGGGAGTTGACGCATTGCTTCATCAGCACATGGCATGCGGGGCGGACGGATGCTGGAAAATTAATAATATCGGTTAAAACTTATGTATAATACTCGTAGTAGTTTATATAACTGGTATATAATGAATGCCCGCAATGCTCGCGAACTTTTTGTAACAAGATCGGCTATTACGTACGTCATCCACTTGCGAGCACACCAGAGACAGCACTGCCGTGTCATGCGCATCTCATGTAACTTTAAAACTTGAGTTTCGAGATAATTACGTTTAAAGTTTTAAAGATTCAAATGCTCTTATCGTTGACGGTTCATCGTATTTTTTTTTTTTCGAATCAACATGTAGGAAATATGGTCACAGAATAGGATCTTTCATTTTTTTTCGCATAATTGAATAGTTTTCATTTTATTCGAATTAAATGGTTCCGCATGATCAACTCTTCCATACTATAGTGGTCACACGAAGTCATATATGTAAGTCAAGTTACATGACATACGCGTGATCAGAAGTGGCACGTATTAAGCGAAATAATATTGTGTCGTATAAACCAAGCGCTCGGCCAGTCACGCCTAACTCCGGTAACTTAAGAAACGATGGCGATATTTTGGTTGTGTCCATCATGCAAATCAAGTTAACTGAGTTGTGTCTGACGCCATCGGCAAAAAAATGAAGTTACATGAGTTAGCCATATGCTTTTCTCAGTAAATAATGAAGATTTTCAAAATTTTATTTTTTAAGATATATTTAATGGTTTTTTAAGACGATTTAGACTGGTTACCCGTAACTCATGTAACTCGAGTTAACGGAGTTTGGCTTGACACGGCAGAGCAACGGAGTTGAAGCAGTCGCCGTGGCCGAATCGGCCACTAATATAATGAAATTCGTGTGATGTGTATAATAATAAAACTCTAATAAAACTCTGGTATGGGGGCGTCCATGGGCGATGGTAAAATTGCTTACCATCAGGCGATTTGGATGCTCGTTTGCGTCCTGTTTATTTCGTAAAAAAGTCACCAGATCACAGCTAGAATTTGTAGTTTTTAACACTGTTCCGTACCAGAATCAGGATTCTGGACAGCAGGCTGTCTCGCATACGCCATTTTAAATCATGAGGCTTAACGTGCAGCACCAAGTCGCTCACGCACAACACGGGGGTATCTTAGTTACAAAGTAAGACCCAACAAATAGAAGATCAATAGTAGATCAAATACAGTACTTACCAGAGTCCTGCTGTCTCGCATATGCCGTTAGATCCTGAGGCTTGCCGTTCAGCACCAAGTCTCTAACGCAGCCGACGAAGCCCTGCCTTAACGCTGCAGTCCACAACACGGGGGGAGTCTTGGACGCGGAGTACTCCGACCCAAGGCCGCCGACGAATAGTGAGCCGTCGAGTTCCAGTTGGTTTGACTCTCCTGGAAATGAAAAGTTTGTGAGAACATGTATGCTTAGAAATAATGGAGGAGTGGAAAAACATATGGGTGAGAACTCGAACTCGCGACTCCGTGATACCAACCCGCCACTCTAGCTACTACCACCATGCCAAATTCCAGACTAAAGACTTTACTGAAAAGCTAACAGACAGACAAAGTTACTGCCGTTTTATTCATTTAATCGTATCGTATTTAATCGTATTCATGTAATCGTAATATAATGATATAATACAGATACAGAGAAATCATAAATCTAACTCCAGAGAATTAATCAGCTTTTATGATATTTGTAAGCTAACTTTGCACTGACTTGAACAGAAGAAAGTGAGGGAGTTAAGTGTCACATTTTCATAGAAATTTTACATTATTTGATGACATTAACACACTCTTTTATTGAAATGCAGAGTTAGCTTGGTCCGCCTCTCGCGATTGATTAATTCTACACTCACCAGGCGTCTTAAACTCCGCATTAGCGCCGTCCACCGTAACCCTCCCGTCCCTCCCAGTCCTCCTCAACAGGAACTCATGCCAGTGCGAGTCGTCCACCCTCCTCCTCGACGCCCGCACCCTCACCCCCCCTGACCCTAGGTCCATGTGCACGTAGATGTACCCGTTCAGCATCTCTACGGCGAACAGGTCCGCCTGGAAAGTAGTCCGTGCCAGGCTATTATGGTATATATTTTCTAGGAGCTAGCATGCTTTTCGGCTAGTGTGTGATAACTAATGCGCTACGGGTATAGTAGTTTTATTGACAAGCTGTCACACTTAACCCTTTGGACGTCGTAAGTCATGTAGATAAGTCACACCAAGGTCAAGACCAAGGTACGTACAGTATATCAACATTACTTGAACGCATAAAAAGGAAAAATATATACAGACGTATTAGGTACCTATTAGGTAATCATTGACAGGGTTTATCATAAACTTATATCTGTATTAGTTTCTGAAGCGTAACCATTGATAACGGTTATAGGGATCGCCTAGAGCGTCAAAAGAGTTAAAGTTATTATCTTTATTTTTATTATGTTAACCGGGAGAGGTACAAAATAGATCTTCCGTGATATAGTTTTACTATGATCGAACAAAGATCTGCTTTAAATGGCCTTTGGTAATTATACTTAAATAAACGTTTATCCTCAGCCTAATTTACGACTAGGGTTTGCAATCCGGATCCGAAATGTATGAAATGTATGATCTGGATCCGGATCCGCGGATATTCCCATACATTTCGGATCCGGATTGCAAACCCTATTTACGACCAATAGTAATAAATAAGTATTGAACAAGTCAAGTCTCCAATAACTTAAAAATGTAATCAACATACTTAGTATCCAAGTTGGCTACATTTTAAAGACTAGTTTTGTTTGAACCAAGTATCGATCGTTTTATTTTGATCTTTACAATACTTAGAAAGCAGTAACATTGAAAGTGCCTTATTTGCAAAAGTCGATTCCATTCATTATAATTTCACTCCGTAAGCTACTACAATAGTAACCATGCAAACAAATTATAATACTGAACACAAACCTAAACTAAAATAGAACCTAACCTAGCAGAAATCAATAAAACTGTAACTCACGGGAAATAAAAACTGTCGCAAACTCACGTAATGCATGCAAACTATTCACGGACGATTTGAATACAGAAATTCAGGGCATGCTTCTATTGGCTTTGATCGGATTAGCGACAATAAAAGAGTTTGTTAGAATCAAAAGGCAAAAGTTTTAGATTTTCATATCGGTAAAAAAAATTAAGATAATTTTGAAGTAACTTGCGAGATAATTAAAGAGATTGACTGATAAAAGCTTGCAGATCAGAATGATAATTATATTAGAAAATAATTTAATGTGATTTAGTAATTTAAAGAAGCAATAGTGCAAATTTGTGTAGGTATTAATAAAGCCCTCTCTATAATCAAGCTTGAAAATTCCTCTGCGTTAGCAATACAATCCTGTGCTTCAAATGTCTAAGAAATTAGACATTTTCACCTTTCCCAAGCACGAAATACGTGTTTCCTACCAGTGTCGGTGCTCGCTTCTACAGTGCCCAAGTAACATATAAACATAAAAACACTTCAACACTTAAAAAGTGGGTGAAACTTTATAAGGTACCTTACACAAATTCCCCTATTTATGTGTGTTAATTTTCCGATTGTCTGAGCCTACCATGCAGGCTTTCAAGGGATTATTTTGTTTTGATCGAGTAGATTTTATCTTCTGATCAAATCAAAATTATTTATCCATTGAGTGATGTTAGTATAGAGAATTGCAATGAAGAACGATTTGTATAAAAATGGCGCTGCTTTTCAGTGACAACGTCTTTTAATAATGAAGCTTTCTAAAGTTGACGAACGATATTAATTAATAATATAAACAAGTTTTTAAAAATAAAGATCTACCTACCTACAGTATTAATTATTATAAGAGGCATAGATATAGAGTCGCCACCAAAAACGGTGTTTCTCCGGTGTTACACCATAAATCGTCTGGAATAGACGCAAAGTCCAATGATGATGATGATGATGATGAGATATAGAGTTAGGCTAACTTTCCACTGAAGCAGACGAGATGAGCGGAGATAAGAGGAATCAACCAATAGCATTAGTTGTAATCAACCTCCTCTCCGCTCCGCTGAATTACAACCAATTGGATGATATTGGCCGATTCCTCTCATATCAGTCGAAAGGCAGCCTAACTGGCAGGTAGATAACAAAGTTACTCTAAAAAGTTGGTCTGCCTAAATTCATACAACTAACAACCTACTTGTCGATCTCAGAAATGCATGGCATCGAATATTTTTTCGTGAATCTGTTCAGACTTTATTATTACGACTTACAATACTTTGAATATCAGTAAATTCTCAAATCAACGTTTTAAATGTATCCCGAGGCTAATATTCTGCTGCGATTTGTTAACTACATTTAAATTTATAAAGACCATAAGACGTTGTCACGAATCAGAAGCAAAATAAAACAACAGCCTGATTAAAAATGCAATCCTCCATAATGAAACCTTAAGTATTTGATGATAATGTCAATGGCGATGACTGACTTTGATGATCTTATTGATGACCATGATGATGATCTGGATATTGACCGGTCAACCCCAAAAGCTTCACCCCTTACCGTGCAACCTACCCTTGGTGGCTTGGCGCCCATATTGAAGAGAATAAGACCGTTCGGTTCATTCGTTCTAAATTTGAATGATATCGTTCCGGTTTTCACTGCTTCCCATTTTGGCAAGATCTGTAAACAAAAAAATAATATGTTAAAATACGAATCGGCTTTAGATCGACCGATTTGCACTTTTAAACACAGCCATACATATTTTAATAGGCATACAATTTTTTCCTGTGCGATAATTGTTGAAGACAGTTAAGGGCATGTCGTTTTCTTTTGATAAGAAAGTAAGTACATAAATAATATTCATTTATAATTTACTTTTGATAGATGAAATTCCCCTATTGCCCTTTAGCGTTTAGCGCCACTTGCACCATCCCACTAACCCGGGGTTAAGCGGTTTGAAATATAAATAAGACCTCAAAGAATGGAAACCCCTCAAGAGAGCACTTAAAACGGAGCGGAACGAAATATGATTGCTTTAATGAAACGACTCAAGATTTTATTACCATACTTACCTAATTAATATTAGAAGTAAACGGTTTTGATCTTTGATTAATTTTGCATTTGCTTTTAAATACATCAAGTATCACACAGTTAATTAATTAATTCCGCCTCCCTATTCAAGAAAATTTACGCTAGAAGTTACGCTCTCATTTTTAAACGATAAGCAATAACATGAAACTTGACATTGTCTTATAGCATTAAGTCAGCCTTTTATACTGAAAGGTTACTTTTTTTGTGCAATAAAGGTTAAATAAATAAATTAATAAACATGAATTGTCTTTCATTACAAACTATTCTAATAGGTACAAATAAAATTGAGCCTATAGAGGTTGTGTACGTAAAATTTCTCGCTCTAATTTATTTTTATTAATTGGTTGCACGTACTTTCTTTGACGTAAGCTTCCGGAGCTTCGTTTTCTATACAGTTTTTTGTATAAAGTATCACGTGATCACCTGTCAACTGTCATAGAACAGTAAGCGCCGGAAGGCTCGGACGCTGCCCGGTCGGCCCGGTCTAACGTGAGTCATCCTTATGTGCCAAACATGTCATAGTTTCACAGAAATTTTAAGTTTACTGTGACACTTTCACACTTTATCAAGTTTTTCCAGAGCTAGCTTGGTTTGACTTCGTCTATTGATTACGGTCTGCTTCTAGTTTCATCGTTCACTACAGTCATAAAACGACGTTGGAATTACAAAGTCATGTTCCCATCGGTACCGACATCGTAACCTTGTGGGATATTATCGATTGTTGTGATCAATAGTTTGCACATGTCTCTTTGGCAATACATGTGATAAATTAAAACGTACGGCCCATTTTTATTTTGTAGTCCGATTTATTGTTAGATTTGAATAAAATTTGGCTGGTTTGAAGAGTTCATTCAGGGCGGAATAAATGCGAAATCAAAACATGTCTCAAAAAAAGCGGCCAAGTGCGAGTCGGACTCGCCCATGAAGGGTTCCGTATTTAGGCGATTTATGACGTATAAAAAAAAACTACTTACTAGATCTCGTTCAAACCAATTTTCGGTGGAAGTTTACATGGTAATGTACATCATATATTTTTTTTAGTTTTATCATTCTCTTATTTTAGAAGTTACAGGGGGGGGGGGGACACATTTTACCACTTTGGATGTGTCTCTCGCGCAAACTATTCAGTTTAGAAAAAAATGATATTAGAAACCTCAATATCATTTTTGCAGACCTATCCATAGATACCCCACACGTATGGGTTTGATGAAAAAAAAAATTTTGAGTTTCAGTTCGAAGTATGGGGAACCCCAAAAATTTATTGTTTTTTTCTATTTTTGTGTGAAAATCTTAATGCGGTTCACAGAATACATCTACTTACCAAGTTTCAACAGTATAGTTCTTATAGTTTCGGAGAAAAGTGGCTGTGACATACGGACGGACAGACAGACGGACAGACGGACAGACGGACAGACAGACAGACATGACGAATCTATAAGGGTTCCGTTTTTTGCCATTTGGCTACGGAACCCTAAAAAGGTATGCAGTTTTCCGTTCATCATCATCTTCCTCGCGTTGTCCCGGCATTTTGCCACAGCTCATGGGAGCCTGGGGTCCGCTTGGCAACTAGGTAGTTTTCCGTTGAATTATGAAAATACCAAACGTTTTCGTAACTCAGAGGAAGATTTTTTTAGACATACGATGAAATTGCGCTTATATTGTACATCATAATAGGAAACTATGTGTTCACCAAAATGTTTTGAAATCTGACGAAAAAAATATACAACAAAACAAAAGCGTTTTCAAATTTAGACTCAAATACACGAGTTCCTACCTACCGACAGTACTAACACTAAATTCGTCGTAAATAATGATATACCTATATTACATGGATTTGCCTAAGTTTAACGGTCGGAATTAGTAGCCGCTGGAGTTAATCAGACCTTAAGGAAAATTTTAAACTGCCTTGACCCACCCTTGTCACTTGGGTTTGTGGGTCACGCGGTTTTCATTCAACCGAAAATCATTTAATTTGTGTTATTTAAAACCATAACGTTATATAAGTTACTTAGGTACAATTATATTTTTTTGTCAAGATATTCATATTTAGTACAAGCTTTTTTCGCTGATTTCACTTTTCTTACAACGGCAACTAATACTCATCGAGACAATTTAACAAACCCCAAACACAATTAGGTTGCGTTGTTTTATAACAGAGTTCTTATGGCCACCTCCTGTGACCATCATCAGATCAGCCCAATGATACCATAATAATTATTGCATTGTCACCCAACTTACACAATAGGTACCTATGTGAATATGTGCTAAAGTTTCAGCTCTCAAATAAAAGCTTGTAAATAAATAGTGACCAAGTGTATTGCCCAGTGTTTGAACTGGCATCTTCAGCATCAGTAACATGTATAGGTAGGTATAATATTCTTTGGGTTCGGATAGGGAATGCTCGCCCTTAGAGTATGATCAAGAGCGCCTAACCTTTCAAACATGGCAAATAGATTGATACTCGACACAAGAGGAACAGGAGGCTAATTCAAACTTATATTGTGACATCAACATGATATCAATCGCTCGTGCATTCCCACCCTGGCGGCCTAGCCAATGTGACAATCGCTTGCGTTTCGCCATCGAATCGCTTTGTGTGTCTCTATCACTCTTCCATATTAGTGTGACAGTGACAAGTTGCGTTTCGTTCGCTACAGAGCGTTTAGCGATTGGCATGTTGGCTACGGGGCCTGGTACGTTCGTATACTGGCACGAGCGAAATACACGGGTGACTGACAGCATTTAGGGATATTATCATTTTGATGTCACAATGTCAGTCGGAATTCAATGGCCTCTCGGTACCGCTGTGACCGGGAGGTCTAGAAGGAGGCCCTTGGTCACTTTTTCGGTAGTAAAATAAGTCATCCAAGTGCGAGCATCTCCTATCCGAATTCGAAATTTTTATACACTACATACAGTACTAGTGTGAACACTGAAAACAACATAATATTTAATAAAATAAATTAGTATTATTCCCTAATTGTATCTTATCTTACGAGTATATAAAACCTTACACTTTTGGTTAGATAGGTACATATATTTGTCTCCAAAAATATTACCTACTCTGACCTTTGTTAAAAAGGGTAATTAACTCTAAAGTTCCATTTGCTCAAGTAACTAATTAAGTTAGTTTGTTTAGTTGTTTGATTGTGTTTCACGCCCCAAACTATGTAATTACAGTTTCACCAAACTGGCTTTTCTTATAGTTGCTGACATGTTTATTATTGTTTTAGAATCTAAATAAAAACAGTTTTAAAGTTTGTTTTTTGTTTTTTTTAGCCAAGTAAATTATTAAGTTCTTCTTCTGTGATTCAATTTCATATTTCCATATTAGGAGAAATTTAAAAATTATAAAAAATTAAAGGTACTTAGTCTGATGAATAATCATTTTACAATCAAAAATTGACAGCCATTCATTTTACAAACAACCCAAGAATTGGCGTAGGAACTAGTTTTTACGAAAGCGCTTTTTTACCACCAGCCACCAGCGCTTTAAAAAAACGTACTAAAAGTTAAATAAGAGCATTTGAAATGAGTTAATTTTCCCGAAGGCCGCGTCAAGGGCGTCCTCGGCACAATTGACTAAATGACCGGATTCTTGGCAACTGCCTTGTGTACTAGCAACACTATTAACTGACTAATGAATGATATACCTTACGACCTTGCATTAAGGTTGAAATTGGTCAATCTTTATCGTCGATACTACGAGTGGTTTTGGCCGAATTCTGAATATTCGGCCACACTCTGATTTTACATTTTGTGTCCCATTCATTATGAAAACTGTTTGCTTACAATGATCAATGTTTGCAAAGATTTAAATTAAATTGCTCGTAAGTAGTGTATGTAGTTTGGAGTCAAGCAAATCTAACCTATGTTAAAAATATCATCGGCAAGAAACAAATGCTAAAAAAAACTATATTAAAAATGTATTTTTAAGAAGACATTTTAAATACCAAATTTAATGGTTTGCGGCAGGTTTTAATTCTGCATATTTTCTTCATAGTTCATAGGTGTGTTTTCGGTATATTCAGTTGAATATTTAATACTTACTTAATATTTGGCCGGTATGGAGTATTGGGTAATACTCGGAAAAGTAGCCGCATAGGCCGAATACCGAATACCTAGTTGCCGAATATTCGTGACATCTCTAGTCTTTATCGTCGATTGATCGCTCCTAGACTCTATGTATTTGTAATAAGGTTCGAAATAGATTAGTTAGCTGGTATTTGTAACGTATTGATTTGTATGCCCTTTACTAGTTTGGTTAGCCATTGTGTATTCGAGTGTATTAACTTTACAGGTATTAGGAAGGAACGAACATGAATTCAATCTACAGTATTTTGATCTGATGATTTTATTACCTTGAATAAATAAAACCTGGCAAGGCAATCGAAAATTCGACAGAACTTTAATATTCAGATATTTAACTATATTTTTGACATTTACGTGGAAGTGGGATTAGTCGTATCCTTCCAAGCTAATAAAGATTTAAAACCTTAATTTATATGTACCTACAGAAATGCGATTAACTAAAATTTTTAATTTCTATACGAGACGAAATGGACATCAAACCGTCATGTAAAGTTAAACAGCAAATTCTACATTTAAAACCTTTAGAAACAAAATCCAGCATCGTGAAATCACAGGGAAAAAGTCACTTTATTCGACGCCTTGATAGAAAGATAAAATATATGAAAGCGTAGAAACCTCACGGGAAAAGTTCCTATCTGGAAATAATGTTGGGAGAAGGGGCTAGTTCATCTGGTTTGTTTTGAGACAAAAGTCTTAGATTTAGCTTAAGCGTTTATATTTTAACAAATGAAATTGTAACTTAAATACTCAGTGCAAGTTGCAGTTAGAGAAACCTAATTTAATTAAGGATATTGATAATAAATTTGGCATTTCCTACAGCATCGCTGCCATTTGTTGATGTCTTGGGTATTATTTATTTTCGTCTTTTTTGCAGCAACGCTATGCTGCAATGATGTGGTAATTATTATATTTAAAAAAAATAGGACATTCTTACACAGACTAAGTCCCACAGTAAGCTCAAGAAGGCTTGTGTTGTGGGTACTCAGACAACGATAATAAATATAATAGGTATACAAATACATAAATATATAGAAAACACCCAAGACTCAGGAACAAATATCTGTGCTCATCACACCGGGATTCGAACCCAGGACCGCGGCTTCACATGCAGGGTCAGTGTCGACCCACTAGGCCAGACCAGTCGTCATACCATATGCCATTACTAATTGCTGAACACCTAAAAAAAGTGTTAAATAAACGTAAAATGTGTAGTTATTCAAACAATATTTTTGTTATGTAATAGTTTTTACATATTTTTATTATATACTGTTGTTTTTAATGTCCGTAGAGTAAATTTCACGAAAGCCACAAACCAAGTTTTTCCTATGAATTCTGATGTTATTTCACATTACCCGACCAAACACAATTAAACTTATTCAGAAACATCATACAACTTGTTATTCAAACACAAATGTTAGCTATTCGGACACTCCCAAAACTAACAACAATAATCCCAGAGGTCTGAGAATAATAGAATAGGAACCGACTTGTGACGTAATCTTGACAACTCCCTAATTGGCTACAGACCTTCAAACTAGAGTTTGAATTCAAAACAATCGCCAAGTATAACAAGAAACTTGAGAATTCAACAATTACTAATAGCTATAGTAAGTACAATTACTAAATTAGTTCATATTGTAAGAGATAGAAGCCTCAATATTGTAATAACTCGTTTAAAGCATTTGACCTTTTGTGCCACGATTAATGACTTCGATAAGGCAATAATACTAACAGTTTGACCTCTAACTGGTACACAATAAGTATTCTAAACAGTTTGAAATAAGATTCATAATCAAATGAAGGACGCAATGTAGATTTATTATGCTATGTAAGGAATTTGAATCCCGAAAGGGACCACTCTTGGACCGGAATGTTAAACTAAAATCCATTTTGATAATAATGACCTAAGCAAATTCGTCATAAGACATTTCCTATATTATTAAAGCAATTTAAACTTGATGTTAAATTCAATCAAAATAATTTTCTCGCTTAAATGTGACAACTTAGGGCTTTTGTAAATTGAAATCTCCATTAAAAGTTTTACCGTGTCAAATCAAGACATTAATAATATTTGTATTCATATGGTATCTACTTAAAATACATACTTGTTATTAATTTGAACAAAGCAAAAAATACAAATAATATTTTCGATAATGACAGTAAAACTTACTATAATTGCACCTGATAAGATATCTATAAACAACATCCGATCATTTATGAAACACGCCGTGTTCAATAATGTTGCCTATTCACGGCAAGTTAACACTGTAATATAAGGCACTAGTGATGTAACAAATAGTGTTTTAGTGAGGTAGATGTGTTACTTAGTTAACTTTTGCTCCTCAGAGCTGAAAGAGAAGCACCGCGAAGCGGGGCCGCGGGGCTTCGTCAATTGTTTTTCGGGGTTAGCTGTACGAGTATTTGTAAATATAATAAAACTCATAATATCTGGGAGACCGAGCTTTGCTCGGAAAACATACAAAAACTCAAAAATTAGCGTTTTCCCAGAGATAAGACCTAGCTAGATCGATATTTCGCCCCCGAAAACCCCTATATACCAAATTTCATCGAAATCGTTAGAGCCGTTTCCGAGATCCCCGAAATATATATAAATAAACAAGAATTGCTCGTTTAAAGGTATTAGATAGATAGATAGATATAAATAAATAAATAAATATTATAGGACATTTTTACACAAATTGACTAAGCCCCACAGTAAGCTCAAGAAGGCTTGTGAAGATATGTGACTATTATATCGATTGTTCATTATGCAACGTGAAGTAACGCAGATTAATGATTACTTACACCATTTCAAACTGTAAAAAAATGTTTATATGTGTTTTATTTTTACACAACTTGATCACTTATAGGTATAACTTAAAATTATTCAAACCGTTTTTATGCAAAATGAAAATATGTTTTTTGTTTGTATACAAAACATTACACACCCCGATCGTATTCGTCGCATCACTAGAGAACACGAACACAGCCACAAACCAATCAATAGAATACTTAGTCTGCCCGCAACCTCTAAAACGCTTAGGATCGAACGCAATCTAATCGTGGTGCATTGCCCTCTGGGCACTCCGGGGCACTCGACCAAATTCGAGAGTCCGCCGTTTAAAGGGCCCTCGGCACTCCCAAACTACGTCTTTAACTGTTCGGGTTACAGCATTTTTCCCGGCGACCCATTGTTTTTAATTGGTGCTTAGTTTCGGCTCTCTGGGTAATGAGGTGTCCCGAAAAATACTAAATTACGTCCACGAAGAATCTTGATCTCTTAACAAAGCCTTTGCGGTTTTTATTTGAAGAATTCATTGTGTTTTTCTTACAAAAGAATGGCCGTGGGATGGCCACTACGGTTTTCAATTGAAGGACGCCTGAAATCAGGTCAGTTGCAATTTCTTCCCGCAACGATTTTAGCGAAACAAACACAACTTTTAGGTGTCGTTGACGAAACTATAATATACAGGGTGGAAAAAATAAATAGGCCTTGGAGACAAAGTGTCTTAAAACCTTAAGTTAGCTCATTTTACATGGTACAGGTCGTTCAAAGAGATGCAACCTCACATACGAGGGGCAAACCGAAAGTTTTTAGAATAGAGAAAACTGTACTAGTAATTACATCGTCACTCTATATTAATGCGTACTTTAACTCGTTATGATGAAGCGTAAAAAAATAAGGATAGGGTCACCATTAAACGCACAGGGCTCATTTTCCCAAAGCCTTTTTTTAATGCCAATTTTGAGTCCTCATAGGATTTGTTTGAAATTCGTCGAGATTAAAGTCATTTTAGTCTTAAGCTTGATGCTAGTTCAAGCGAGATCTTTAAGGTTTCCAGTCTTTATTGTTTTCATGTGAGCCTTATGTATGATGTTTAAATAACACTTCTTATAATATGACTCACCAAATGCGCATCCCTGGTGGTGAAGGTGACTGGATCAGCCGAGTCGGTGGCTGTGCAGGCGTACTCTAACCTTCCGGTGACCGTGATGAGCTTACTTCCGGTTCTGGCGAGGTCTATGAGGTTCAGACGGAGGGTGTCTGCTGAGAACTCCACCTGAATATGAAGAGAACATTTAGTAAGATCAATGGTAAAGATCGTCTTTAAGGGAAAACCGTCTACAAGCTTTTTCATCGATTTTAACTCTTAACCGTTTAAATCTTTAACCGTTTACATAAGTAACTAGATAGATAGAATAGTAAGTAACACTACGGTTTCCATCCCCGGTAAAAGAGGCAGAGGTAAACCGAAAACAAGATGGAAGGACGTAGTTCTAAAAGATATGATTGAGTGCAAAGTATCCGAAAGCGACGTCGAGGATAGGGCGAAATGGAAGCGAAAGACACGGAAAGCTGACCCCATCACCCATGAAGAGAGAGAGAGAGAGAGAGAGAGAGAAGTAAGTAACTAGATCAGAAAGAAAGAATCTCTTATTTTTTAGAAACTTCAAAACTCAGAAGACCAAAAAGCTTGACGCCTTCTTTTCTTGCTCGACGCAACACGAGCGAGGATTTTCTGTTAGCATTTTCAGTATCATGTCCATACCCCGGGGTTTTAGGAGCGTGATGATTTCGTGTATTTATAACTTTATTTCTTGTATAATAGTTACCAAACTATAAAATAATAGTTGGTGGTTTAAGCTCCGAATGAGCTTAAAAATAAGTTTTTTCTACTCGTCGACTACAATGCTTGAATTAAGACTTTGTATACCAAAGTGAAATCGCATACTTTTTTCACTATGGGACCCCAACTCAACTATAATATTCATTTCGATACTGGTTAGGCAACTATAATATTCATTTCGATACAGTTTAGTCAACTATAATGAAATTGACCAATCGAAAGCGCGGAGAAAGTACCAGGGCCTCATGAGTTACGAGGTGTCGTTGACAAACCGGCCGGGGGCGCGGGGCGCGGGGGCCGGGTCGCGTACGAGTATGAAGGTATCGCGGCTGCTCGCGCATCTTAGCTGTATACTTTTGGTTTTTTTACCTACATATATGATTCTTCTACTAGTTTTAAGTATTTTTTTTTGTTGACTCGTAGAAAAAGTATTGTATACAATAGTGATATAATCAAGCTTTTCAATCTCGTACCTTCCTTAGGCAACTCAGCAAGCTTCGTTGCCTAAACACGGTACTCGACTGAAAAGCTCTCCATTATATCACGATTGTATAAAATACTATTTAATTTGTTACTTTTTTATTGGAGTGGAAAATATACCTACCGCACCCAAAACCTCGAAGTATGATCATGTCTTACCTTCTTCAAGCAGCCTATGAAGTTCGTGTGGACCCTGGCTCCAGGCAGAGCTCGGGCATTGAGAGAGCCCCCCACGTGGGCTCTGGAACTTGCCAGCATGGTGAAAGAACCGGCCACGTGGGAATGCTCTGTGTATACGTCATCCACCACTGCTGAGACCTGTTGGAGAAAAAAAACACTGTGTTAAAAGAACACCAGCAGCAGCAGATTTAAGTACGTCTAATTAATGCAAAATATATTTCAGGCCCATGATCCCATTACAAAACTGTTTCATAAATTGATCCAACAAAATCAAAAAAAGTACCTGCTGTATCAGAAAATGGTCACACAGTATTACATAGGGTCAGCCAGCCACTATTCCGTCTATTAGCATTTTTCTCGAACAACGAAAAGATTGATAAATTCATCGACAAATGGGTTTTTTCCTACGAAAATCAAAGAAATATACGCTCGTGGACGGAATATTATGACGGAACCAGCCATATTGACCTAAGTAGTAAGTTCTTTGTAGAGTAGTTGCATTTGTCCCCTAGATGCAATGGTCCTGGCTGACCTTAATCTATTTCGTCAAGTTGTGATGCCGTGAAGAATTGTTATAGTTCCATTATATATAAACTAAGTATAATACAGCTGTATACAGGGTGTTTCCTGTAACAGGAGCAATAAATTAAACAGTAGGCTATACTCCTCAAACTGACCAACATTTGTTTAACAACTTTTAAAAATAACTTATGTTTTGATTTTTATTACACTTTAAAGTTTATTCTAAGACGCAATATACTGCAAATCATGTTATGTTTGAGGCGTGACAAGCAACGTCAAACACACTGATGTATCAGCGTACATTGAAGGCAATATTTATTTTGTATGTAAAAGACGAAGTCTAAAGGATTCGTAATATTTAAAAGTTGTTTAACAAAAGTTTTATAGTTTGAGGAGTATACTATTTGTTTTGATTATTTGCTCGTGTCACAGGCCCACCCTGTATATATTACAGATAGGTATTCAGTTATTGTTGTGAGTGTGAAAGTGGTGTAATATAGTTTGGCGATTACCGGAACTTCGTAAGAGGAAACTTTATGTCATATTATATTACGGAAGATTTTACTCAAAGTGATATTCCCCAGAGTTGGAAACATCTGTGGGAAGTTTGTTTATTGTTATTATACATTCATTAGATGATAAATATTATAGGATTCCACGAAAAACTACTTTTATTTATCGTGAAGAAAGCAGCTACCCGTACCATGAGTCACTGGCAGTGCCAACACTGACATAATATACGCAAACGTCTACGTTCTATACATCCCTCTCGCACTAATATGTCAGTACGAGCGAGATGCATATAGAAAGTAAGTTACATTCACGCTAGCGTTTATGTCAGTGCCAAACTGGTGGTAGCCACATTAAAGTTTAGTTTTAGGTTAAGAATATATAGGATAAATATATCTTCTTCCTGACAAAAATTAATGAAACGTCAAGCTTAACCAGTGTTTAAAAACTGTATTTGTACTTATTTTACTCCGTTATTACTGACCTTCTAGTATGAGTTGCGTTGCGCGCGCGAGTCCATACTTGAAGTCGCGCTAGATGTAGGTAAGTATATGTAGAGTCGCGCGCGAGAACGCAGCTCATGCTAGCAGGGGCCCATTGCTCGAACGCTAAGACTAATATTATTAGTCCACGATCTGTCAATTCGTACGGGTTTCCATGACAACAAACTAACAATATTAGACTGATATCGTTCGAGAAATGGGCCCTTGGTCTGATGGCGACCGATGTACATCGTTCGATCATCGTCCGTGATCCTTTCTAAAAATATTAGGGCACACCTTGAGCGAAGTTTTCAATCGCAACAAAGTCAAGGCCGCCATTAAAACGTGCGTGCCCCTGTCGTTCGTGTCCACACGATTGTGGTGCTTTAATCAGTCACTGGCTTTTTGGGTCTGGGGCGTCGTTTTTTAGCTTACCAAGCGTGAGTCAAAGGATTTGCTAGACTAAAATAACTAGGTACTTAGGTATCTAAATTAATTTTGTATTAAGCAGAAACGCCTGCGAACAATGCTATTAAGCTTAGAATAAATTTAAAATGGAAATATATACTGTACTTGAACTCATAACACTGGATCGCTAGTCCATTGCCCTGCCATCTGAGCTACCAAGACCTCACCCAAGAACAGCAAATATTCCCACCAAAAGGGCCATTAGGGCGGCACACTGCAGCGACATCTACCGTAAAAGCGTTACACTTCTTCTTCGTGCGTTAGAACTGCCAAATCACATTTTGACCATCTAACGACAACCACATAGAAGGGAGGGTACGGGCGGGGAAAAAATGAATGCAATTATAAAAACATGTCTATGGTTCACTTATTTGTCAGATATGACATTTAAAATAAGGTTGGCAACAATGTATTTCATACAATATTTTTAAGTGGTCATTACACGAAGTATCGAAAAAGTGCCCAAAAGATACAGCGTGTATGCACAAATGCTTTTTTGGGGAATAGACTAAAGACTTGTCTTGACAACTATAAGAGGTTTAGAACATATGTGTGCACGACCCTTTCAATGACAAATAAAAGTACGGGAGTAGAAAAGGATATAAATGACACGCGATTTTCGAACGATTATTCACACGTAGTTTTGCTAGCCCGCGATTTTACAATTTTACCGCCTTTTCTACTGACAAGATTTGCTTGACCAACTACACCTACTCATTTTATACTTGTTTGGATTATATCGCTAAGCTTACTTTTTTAAGCTTTTGAATTCGTATTAGGTAAAATACTCTTTAGATTTAAAGAAGTCGAGGGCCCACTAATCCCTTTATCGGCACAGTGATTTGTTTCGTGACCTAAGTAAATTCTGTAATCCTCTAAGATTGTTATTTTCACGGTATTTACATTTAGTAATTTTTTGACAGAAAACAAAGTGACATTTCAGATTATATGTAAAGTGTCATTCTATGGAACTTGCTAACTATGTAAACAAAAGTCACTAGTAAATTCATATTTTTGACAATTTGTATATGGGTTAGAGAAATTTTGTTGTTGTTAAAATTTTATAACACTCATATATTATACATTTTAATGGAATATTGCTTATGAAACTACAAAAACTTATCCTTCTCTTGGGTTGGAAACTTTTTTCATATTCGCCGCGTATAACGAAAGTTCCGTTTAGGCTATTAAGCGCCAAATATATCAGATATACATGTATACATTCGTAGGTGTGTACAGATGTCGCTTCTCAAAGTTTTAAGGTCATACAATTTTGGTCATGTAATAAAATCTTTTTAATTTTACGGATCAACTCAATCATTCGGTTTAGTCCATGGTTGACTGGTAGAGAATGCCTTCTGGCATTGATTTCGCCACTTGCACTTTCATGTATTCTGCAATAATGTTTAAATAAATAAATTTAAGAAAAAAAGAAGGAACTTTAGTTAGGTAAATTCAGTTACCATCAGACATAATATTGGATCAGAGCTGCCAAATAAATAAATAAATAAATAATTAAGCCTTTATACGTCCCACTGCTGGGCACAGGCCTCCTCTCATGCGCGAGAGGGCTCGGACTATAGTCCCCACGCTAGCCCAATGCGGATTGCGGACTTCACATACACCTTTGAATTTCTTCGCAGAACCAGAACTGCCATTTCCAGAGCTGCCAAGATGCTCAAAAATATCTAAACATGCACTTTAACGGCTTGATACGGCTTTGTTCATAACAAATCCTGATCGAATTCATAACCTGTTACCTATTAATCACAGAATATATAGATTGAGAAATAACTCTTTTCACCTGACTGCGACGAATCAGAAAAATATAATTAACAGTACATATGGTGCTACTTTCCCGAACTAGTGCGGGAAATAGCACTTGCCGTGTGTATCTCGAAAGTTTAAAGTGCCATTTGTACTGTAAAACATTGTACGATACACGTGCGAATAGGTAATTCGCAACTCGTGTCGATTTAAAACACTCCCTTCGGTCGTGTTTTAATTTATCGCCACTCGTTTCGAATTACCTCTTTTCCGCACTTGTATCATCATCTTCCTCGGCATTTTGCCACGGCTCATGGGGAGCCTGGGGTTCGCTTGGCAACTAATCCCAGTAATTTGCGTGGGCACTAGTTTTTACGAAAGCGACTGCCATCTGACCTTCCAACCCAGAGGGTAAAGTAGGCCCGGCCCGTATTGGGATTAGTCCGGTTTCCTCACGAGGTTTTCCTTCACCGAAAAGCGACTGGTAAATATCTAATGATATTTCGTACATAAGTTCCGAAAAACTCATTGGTACGAGCCGGGGTTCGAACCCGCGACCTCCGGATTGCAAGTCGCACGCTCTTACCGCTAGGCCACCAGCGCTTTTATTTCCGCACTTGTATCTTAAATAACTATTTCACCTGACTGCGGCGAATCCAAAAAATATGAATATTATTTACTTGGTATATGCATATCCTAAATTATTTAGTTAGTCGCTAAAAACTGCAAAATACCGCAGCGCGTAACTCGACGCAATATCACACAAATGAAAATGGCTGTATAAATAACAATAAAATCTGGTAGAAAAGTGCATTGTTAGGAATAATGGCGTACCCATGAATAGCAGGCTTTACAATACAGTGCTATTCGTTGCTTAGCAACCATGTGCCTCAATAATGAGCAGTGGATTTATCCAGCAAATTTTGAAAAGTCGTAGCGCTTATTTAGTTAGGGTTCCCAAAAATATGAATAGCAATACGTATTGAGGCCTAGCTGTCTCTAGTAACTTCGTCGATTCAAATCCTGATTAAACAACTTTCCCTTAATACATTAAAAATCACAAACACAGGTCATAAATGCACCATTAAATTTGTGTAACTATTTTTGCACAAAAACATGACAATTGCTTCCAGAAATGCGTTGTTGAACTTATCGAACACTTGGTTTTTTGATAAAATAACAATTCAATAATAATGATATGACCTGAACTCATTGCAACTTAACCCATTCAGCGCTAATCACAACACGTTGTTGTTTTGCCTCTACGAAGCATTTTCGCTACATACCGGGAAACCCATGTTATCGGTTACAACGTAGCGCTATACGAACGTGTTAAAACAAAATACTCACCCTACAAAAGCTCGTCATAGGTGTAATCTGCGAACAAGAGAAAACATGTTAAAATACCATAAACATAAAAAAAAAAATTCTTTTTACGATTAGGGAAAAAAAATTAAATTAACGCTTCAGACTCAACAGACATTTTTGTATTTATGTATTCTCTTTGATAGGTACCTACTATTTTCATAATACTTATCTACTTTTGAACTCTGTAACAATATTTATTTTCTTTACTTTGACGCCGCAAGTCAACTCAAATCTCGTCAACATCGTTTCTATGTCAAGATGTTATTGAGTTTTCGATATAGGAGCCATGGAAGTCTATTCTTTACAATGTACGCCTTTGTATCCTATAACACTGGAAAATCGAATTTGATACGTTTGCAATAAAGTTCATATTAGAATGAGAAGAGCGGGGACATATTTATGATTGTATAAGGCATGGTGTTTCCGAATTTTATGGGGTGTTAATTTCTTATTCTTGTTGGAGTAATTTTTTTTGTTTATAGGTACCACTCTTCCTGAAAGATAACTTTATCTTTATATCTATTTTTGCCAAGTGATGGAATTTTATAAGTAGGTAACTATGATATGTACCAATCGCTTTTCGGGGAAGAAAAATTTTGCGAAGAAACCTATGTCAAATGTCAGTCGCCTTCCTAAATATTAGTGCCTACGCTAATTCTTGGGATTAGTTGCCGAGCGGACCCCAGGTTCCCAGAAGCCGCGGCAAAAAGCCGCAGGCAGAAAAGCGATTGGTAACATATAAAATTATATTCCGAAAACTCGCATGTAAAGTTGACGAAATATAAAGTGATCCAATCGTGTCCAAACTTGTTCGAGAGATCGGCTCACTTTAAATTTCGTTAACCTGTCAACGAGCTGGGGTTTGAACCCGCGACTTTCGGATTGAAATTCTCACGTTTTTACCGCTAGGCTACCAGCGCTCTTTGCTAAGTAGATAAGGTACGTATAGGTAATATGTTATGTTGATGTGATTTGTTATTTCTGTTCTTCCTGTGTATGTTGTATCTTGTGTTATATTTTTCTTGTAATGAAATATTTTGTAAGCGTTTCTCGGCGCATTGGTATTTTACTGTAATGCCGTGTAAACATAATTGTATTAAATAAATAAATAGAAAAATTCCTACATATTCGCAACTCGATTAAACTCCACTAAACATATTGGGTTCAACGTTATTTATTTCACGTATTCACGTGGCACGTCAACGTAATAGTTTATTTATGGCGGGCCCGGGCATGTCATTTCAATGCCATATTTATTGTGACCTTTAGAGCTGATGTGAAGGTACCTTAAAAAGGTTATGTGGGAGGAAATTGAAAAGAGCTCTATTTGATAAGAATTAAAAAAAAAGTATATTTTCGAGATGATGTTTTAACAAGCTTTTAATTTTTTTTTTCTTTTTTTGACGGCTGATCTGGCCTAGTGGGTGGTGACCCTGCCTGTGAAGCCGCGGTCCTGGGTTCGAATCCCGGTAAGGGCATTTATTTGTCTAATGAGCACAGACAGTTCCTGAGTCTTAGGTGTTTTCTATGTATTTATGTATTTCTATATTATACATATCGTTGTCTGAGTACCCACAACACAAACCTTCTTGAGCTTACTGTGGGACTTAGTCAATCTGTGTAAGAATGTCCTATAATATTTATTTAACTTGCAATAGGTATTCGTTAAGTTTATTTTCAAAATTTGCAAGTAATTTTTCTACTAACGTCAAAGCGGTCTAGGCATTTGTCGCGTAAACAGAGGACGCAGCACCCAGCACATGATTGGCGCGACAGTATCTCGCGGCGAGATAAACTACCCGTCTTTTTCTAACTGTGTTAATAAAAGAGGGACGAGTAGTCTATCTCGCCGCGATACTCTCGCGCCAATCATGTGCTAGCCCGGCTGGTTCGATTCCAGCTCTGGACACTGTAGACTTTGGTATTTTTTTCCTTCGTACCTATTTAAAAGAGTTTATCTTAACATTATGGCTTGTTCTTTTTTTTGCCGTGTCTCCACTACCCCAAGGTTGTCTGGAAGAGATCGCTTTAGCGGTAAGACCGCCTGTTGTCTACCATAGTTTAAGTTATGCTTAATTTGTATATCATTTGTCTTATTGGTAAGCAATAAAGAATATTTGTATTATTTTGGTAACCTATTACGTTCGTATTCTTTTCAATTTCTCGTTTCACTTGACGGACTTTTTATTTAAATAGTCATCAAAAAGCATTAGCTCAAATTGACAATATCTTGAGTAGCGTAATATCATCCATCCCTTCATCCCTACTCCCAAGGGATATTGAAATTTTAGAATTAAATTCAACTTTTCAGGGGAAAATTCACACTTCGGTTTAAAATTGGCATTCTTGAAGCGATAAAGCCTTGGGGGATATTGAGTCAAATCAATCATTGCATTGCAAATTAAACTTTATACGGATTGCTAAAAATACTATCAAGATCCTGTTTTGCGTTGTCTCATTCGCTGCTATTGATGCTGATTGTGCGTGTCATAACCATAACAAATCAATTTCTGATTCGGAAGTTAGCATCGGCCTCCCGCGATAATTCCACGCAGATCAGTATATCAAAATAATTTCATAATACACTGTCGGCGTATTTACCAATTATTGACTGTAATGAACGAAATACTAACATTAGGTATACTCGTACCAATACGGGTTTGATATCACCAAATCGGAATTTGTGTATTACCTACTTATTATCTGCTAATACAGCCAGGATTTGGATAGCAAAATATTATTTCGAATGCTAGTATCCATTTAAAACTAATTATTAATAGTATAGGACCCGGGTCGCGTCGAGAAAGCGGACATGGAAGAGAACAATCTCACACCTGAGGATGCCGAAGACCGGGCGAAGTGGAAAAGACAGCAGGAAAGCGGACCCTGGCAGTTTAAGATAGGACCCGGGTCAAAAGAGAGGTATAGGCACTGTGCATGACATCTCGATTTGTGTGGTAGGGCACAGCACAGCGGATGTTATTCCAGATCTAGAACAGAACCCTACTGGGGAAGTACCTCCTTACAGAAAACCGCAGCCAAATAACACTAGACCCTATTAGTGTTGTGTTCCTGCCGGTGAGTAAGATTGCCAGAGCTCAACAAGGGTCGGCAACGCGCATCTAACACTTCTGGAGTTGCAGGCTACGGTGCATAGGCAGGCAGGGTACATAGGCTACGGTGACTGCTTACCATCAGGCGGGCCGTATGCTATTTTGCCTCCGACATGGTATAAAACATTTTCATCGCGCAGGCACGTTTGCTATTTCAAGCGTCGACTATTACTTCCCAGAAGGCACAGGCGTATAACCTAAATAAAACACTTATCCGTATTTTCAATCACGGCACTAAGGCCATGGATAAAACTACAGCTGCTAAGTGTGTTTGCGCACGTACTCGTGTAATCCCGGCCTTATGAACTCGGTCCGGTATGTTGTTAAAATGTGAAGGTTTGCAAGGAATGGAACCTTATTGACATCATCATCTTCCTCGCGTTGTCCCGGCATTTTGCCACGGCTCATGAGAGCCTAGGGGTCCGCTTCACAATCCCAAAGAATTGGCGAAGGCGAAAGCTTTTACGAAAGTGACTGCCATCTAACCTTCCAACCCAGAGGGTAGACTAGGCCTTATTAGGATTAGTCTGGTTTCCTCACGATGTTTTCCTTCACCGAAATGATATTTCGTAGATAAGTTCCGAAAAACTAATTAGTACGAGCCAGGGTTTAAACTCGCGACCTCCGGATTGCAAGTCACACGCTCTTACTGCTAGGCTACCAGCGCTTGACCTTGTAACCTTGTAACCTTATTGACAATGGGTTGATAAGATTAACCATCTTTAGCTTTGACATGGTTGTTAAGATGGGTTGATAAGAAATTAATTACGTACGTAACACGTACGTAACGTAACGTAAAATGAAGTTTACGTCTGCCATTCATAGAAGGACTTAAAACCAGACTTAATGCACACAGATGTAAAGGACACTTAGCCCCCTAGCACTCAATAAAGCACTAGACCAAAGCTGTTTACAAACCTCCCCTCGTATATGCACTTTGAATCCTTGGCTTGTGTTCTCATAGTGAGTAAAGTCAGACTTAATGCTCAACTAAGATAAGAAGATCTTTAGCACTTAAACTCTGCAACTGCAGGGCGCACATAATTATTTTACAATGCATGTAATATGGTGCTGCTTTACCGCACTAGTGCGATAGTTGGCGCATTACGTGACTGTCAAACGATACATGTTCCAATCTTCCAATATGTGATTCGCAAATAGTGTCTCGTGTTTTAATTTATCGCCACTCGTTGCGAATTCCCTATTTTATTATTAAGAGCTTTTTCACATGTTCGATTCGTCCGATCCGATCTGATTAATTTTCGTTGCTAAAAATTGTAATCATAAAGAAAATAGTACTAGTGGTAATTTTGCAAGTGTTAAAGTCTACTCGTTCTATTAAATTGCTTCAAGATATTACCGGAGCGTCTGATTCGCCCGGCAAGCAAACGCAATGACTCCCCCTTACCATGCGTAAACTCACTCGGAGTGTATCTCACTCGCACAAATACATAGGACGTCGGTCTGAATGAGATGCACTGAGAGTGAATGTAAACTCATAGTAGGTGGTCTAGAGGTTGAGTGCTCCTGTATTTGCAGTCAAGTTTGTTTAAATGTAGCTAGACTGAAGGACCAAAGGATGTTTGTTAAGTTTTAACGCAAAACGTTTTTTGTGGTTTGTCAAAAGCAATTTCCACTTGCACCATTCCACTCATAGTGGGAAAGAGAAGAGTCGTGGAATATATGGGGCCCAATACATTCCACGACTCTTCTCTTTCCGCACAGACCAGGATTAACCGGTTAAACTGTTAACTTAGTGTCAAATTGTGCTGGTAACCCTGGTAACTCCAGGTTTAACCGGTTAACCCCGGGTTAGTAAATGATGCAAGTGGCCCTAAGAGTATTGCATACTACAGCGATCTTACCCCTTTCTAAGTCGCAGTTACACACGAAATGTTTGCGTCAAGAAATGTCTCTGTTGACAGCTGATATAAATACAGGTTGCTTTTGTTATCACTGACCAAACTCTGAGGGGTGAATATGTAGGTCATACTGAACATTTTTTACTATGGGACCAGCCCCCTACCAAGCACACTGTATATCCAGTTTCATAACAAGAATATACAGTACGAATCGCCCTCCAGGTTTTAGCAGCCAGTAGCAACAATAGATTTCGATTGACTAATTGTAGGTTTTTTATTTTAAAGATATATCCTAACTAACCCAGCGTGGGGGTAAAAATTAGATACGGAAGTAAACAAGGAAGGAACTCTTTAAAACAACTTATACAGACGAACAGGCCAATATGAGTTTTAGATATTGGATCTCATTCCGATATGATACTGATCTGTCAGTGTTAAAAGTGACATTTCTTCATCCTTTAACGTCACTTTTGATACTGAATGAGATCAAATGACTAAAAATCGAATTGACCTGGGAGTCACGAGCAAAGGCTGGCTATAACACTAGAAAATGCATTTCCTCGACCATATTGCGTGTTACAAACCAATTATATTATAGTTGTCCATTATCAAACCGCCTTTCAATATCGTGAAGTTAGCAGCAATTTGACCAATTACGAAATTGTTGATAAATTACCTGACCAATTACGTACTGTATTGCTCAGTTATCCAGGTCCATCAAAGATCAAATAGCATTGTCGATAAAATAAAGTCTACCGATCGATTAACCGTGTTGCTGTTAGCTGTTAATACTACCAGTCCTGGGCCAAATTATAGTTAAGCGGGCCAAGATGACGAAAAGTAAAAGTTATACCGGGACGAAAGGTGCCACGAAAAGTCACGTGACTATTTCCATACATTAGTTTGATTTCGATTGGGGTTTTCTATGAACTATTGTCATAATGTGATTTTATAAGCGTTTTTTCGTCTCATTTCAATCTTAATAACTATAAAATTAAAAGAAAAATTAAACCCCCTACGCTATATGCCACAAATCTTGTTTATGCCAAAAAAGCCTTAGGTACCAATTTTTTAGAAAAGAGCTGATACTCTACAAACGGCTGGGTCAATTTCTATCAAACATAGCTAAGAACCACCCCTCTTTTAGCGTCGGCGGTTATAAAACTTATAAAACATAATAAATAGGTATGTGATCGATGATAAATCGAATATGAAAAGTTTTAGATACTCAAGATAAGAATATTGGCTTTCTCTTTATAAATACAGGCTTCTACTACCTATACCAGAATAAGGAAGTTAGGATAAGGTCGCAAAGTTAGCTCAAGCCGCGAGGAAAACTAATTTAACCCGCATTTTGTACCTTGAATATAAATTGAAGCGTATGTTGACGGCTGTTCAATTTGTAATTTTTATGAAAGCTGAAGAAACAGGGAAAATGAGGTCTCAGCTATTGAGAAATTGCCTAAATGTGTTATTGATACCTTTTTATTAGGAAGCTACATACCAGTGGCGGCGCGTCCATAAAAGCTGATTTCCACCGGCTTGCCTGTTTTTGGACGTTTGAGCAGAGTTGTAAAGGAAACATGTAAGCCAAATTAGCCCCGGCTTGCCTATGGATATGTTTGACGCGCCGCCACTGCTACATAAGTACATAAAACTAACACCATTTAAGCTTTATAAAGCAGAGGGGATATATTTCCCACCTGATTTTGAACTTTATTTCAAAGTGATAGGGTTGAATTTTGCAAAATTTCTAACACCCTTAATGCCTTTTAAAGGGTTAGGCTACTTATGATGTGAACATTAGTATTGACCTGTAAGTTTAGAAAAAATATTTATCATTAGATAAGCAGAGAGAATCATAATAATTGTATTTTTCTTATGCTCGTATTTTAATTAAAACCCCAAAAAGCTATAGTTTTTTTATAACTAACCTCCTGTATCCTCCGATGCACCGTCAGCTTGTGCCACTGATGGTCATCGAACCTGGTCTTCGATGGTTTGATGTGCATCTCCTGCTTGCCATTCCCAAGGCCCATGGTCAGGGAGACGCCGCCGTCGCGAACTGCCAGGTTCAGGTAGTCGGCTTCGTGACCTGGAAAAAGGGGGGGTTTAAATTATCTGGCAATAAAGAGATTAGTCAGTAAGGCTAGTTAGCGCCACTTGCACCGTCCCACTTAAGGTGACAGTCCATTTCCAACCGCAGCTGCATTACTGTTCATTTTACTATAGAAATTGACAGTAACGGCGACATGTTCAGTACCAGTAGTGCACCTGCGGTCAGAAATGGAATGTTACCCTTACCTGGAGTTAACCGGTTAAACCTGTGACCATGGTTACCAGTACAATTTGAATTAGTGGGATAGTGCAAATGTTGCTTAATTAGGTTTAGGTTTAAAGATCATTTATTCTCATTGAGAATTTTACATTTTACTTATTATGAGAACTTAAATTATAATTAGTAATAGGCGTTAAGAAAAAATCAAGAGGGTATATTATCACTAACCCGTCTAGTGGTTTCTATTTCCACCTATTTAAGACAAAGATCGGCAATACGTTTATGAACTGGTAGCTTAATAATTAGTATCCGATGAAGATCTTAGTTAGTATTTTATAAATAGCAATAAGATTGCTTTCACATCCAACCGACTGCGCCAGATAGACTTTCAAAAGCACTTGAAATTCGGCACTGAATGGACCAGGCATGTTCCAAAGCTCTGTTGTTTACATTTCATGAAAAGATTAATGATATGTATCCAGCGCGAAATTGATAAATGGACAGTGCGGGCTAGATAAACAAATACAGGGGCGCAAAAGGGTACTAGGGTTATAAATGAGCATGCATTGTAACCGCGCTCGGATTTTACGGAAACCCAGTCAAAATAATGTACAAAACACAGTACCTTGCGAGAAATTTTATGTAACCTTTGATGCAAGACCTTTCTTCAGATTTTGAGATCATTTACGTTGGACAAGTGCCCACAAGCCCTAAGCTTACTCTAGGATACAAGTATGGCGAATTTAAGTCAATATATCTCTGCGAAATTTAAAATGACGTAGACATTCTTAATATTTGGCATAAGGTAAATGTAGCTAATTCCGTCATAGGGACTATTCCGTCCACGAGCGTATATTTCTTTGATTTTCAATCGTTTGATTCTTCTTTCTTTCTCCTGGCTTTTGTCCCAGTTTATTTGGGGTCAGCCCTCCTAGTAATCCTGCGCCAAAGCTCACGGTTGTGGGTTGTCTCGTCTGTTGCGTTCAACAGCTTCATGTCGTTTTTGACTGTTTGGAGCCAGGTTGTTGGTGGTCGTCCGGGTCCTCTCTTCTTCTCTTCGATTCTCATAACCCTTTTTGTCATATGGTCATCATCCCGCCTCATTACATGTCCATACCAGCGCATACGGTTCTCTCTGAGTTTTACTTGTATATTTGCTACCTTAAACGTACCATGAATATAATCATTCCTAATTTTATCCATTCTTGTCACTCCTCCAGACCAACGTAGCATCTTCATCTGTGTTGTGTGCATTTTTTGTTCATCTGTCTTCCTCATCGGCCAACACTCGGAACCATACAAGAGGGCATTCAATCGTTTGATTGCTGAAACTAAAAGCAATCGCTGCTTTGTCGATGAAATTATCAATTTTGTTCGTTGTTCGAGAAAAACGCTAGTAGACAGAATAGCCCCTATGACGAAATTAGCCATTATGGTTTGGTTTGTCCTTACCCATGACATAAACGTTTGTTTTTGTTAGTAAGTAGGTAAGAGGCGACATTTATCACAGGCAGTTTACGTTTTATGAATAAAAGGTCACTGGAGCATAAAAAAAAACCTTTTGTTTTCGGCTAATTCGGGTCTCGTTAGGCTTTTATAAATTATCTCATACAGAACGAGTTGTTATTATTAAATTTACTTAGATTATAAACATAACCATATTATGTCACGCTTTCTATGACCCATTTTAATTAACTGTGCATTGTAATCTTAAAACCAACGCTTCTATTTACAAACCCGCACGTACGTCCTTTCTCTAATAAGATAGGTACGTCAGAAACTAGGACCAAACTAAAACAAAGCAAACTTAGCCCTGGTTTGAAAAGGGCTTAAGTGTGTAGCAAATTTCAGGCAGTAGTTTTGTTACGCACGGAGACACTTTGCATGCAAATATCTGTTGCGGGACTAATAAACTAAATTAATATAGTTGTCGCTGTTTGGAGGGAAAGTACGAGTGCTGACCGCTGTGGGACCGTGAAGTCTTGCTTTGTATCTGTGACCCGTTTGTAATAGATACTATCTAAAGCAGCAGAAGTGGCTAAGCGGGCGAAGTGTTCAAAAAAACCTTGATACGCTCTTATTCTCTTAACAATAAAGTCGCGTCAAGATCATTTTGAACACCTGGCCCTCTTAGTATCTTCTGTTGCTGACTGTACTGGACATTTAAATGTTGTTTTTCTGCAGCGTCATGCAATACTGTTAGAAAGTGACAATCGCGGCGATAAGCAATAAGAGCATGATCAAAACGACAAAAATCTCCTTATAGCATCTCCTATTTTCTTGACTAGATCGGTCATTTTGCCTCAAGAACCTTCTTTCCCCAACCCCTAACCGGGCTCCTTAGTGCTCTTTTCTTCTTTTAGTGTCTCAATAGACCGTTCGAGCTTTGCTTCTTACTATCTTGACTGATCATTTTGCCTCAAGAACCTCCTTGCCCAACCCCTATGGGTTCTCAGCGCCTTCGTGTACATACCAGTATAGAAGAGCAGTCCACTCGGCTGCATCGTCTTGAAGTACAGCGAGATGGTGTCCTACGTGCTGAATGTAGTTCGCCCGCGGTCTGTCTCAGGCGGTACTCAAGACCCTTCCTGCCCCAACCCCCAACGGTCCCAATCCCCTAAGTGTACATACCAGTATTGAAGAGCAGCCCATTCGGCTGCCGCGTCTTGAAGTACAGCGACATGATGTCCTACGTGCTGAATGTAGCTCGCCCGCGGTCTGTCTCAGGCGGTACTCAAGACCCTTCCTGTCCCAACCCCCATCGGTCCCAATCTCCTAAGTGTACATACCAGTATAGAAGAGCAGCCCATTTGGCTGCCGCGTCTTGAAGTACAGCGAGATGGTGTCCTACGTGCTGAATGTAGCTCGCCCGCGGTCTGTCTCAGGCGGTACTCAAGACCCTTCCTGTCCCAACCCCCATCGGTCCCAATCCCCTAAGTGTACATACCAGTATAGAAGAGCAGCCCATTTGGCTGCCGCGTCTTGAAGTACAGCGAGATGGTGTCCTGCGTGCTGACTATAGGCTCGCCCCCGGTCTGTGTCAGGTCATACGAAAGGAACTCAGCGCCGCGGAACGTCGCCTCTGAAGGTGCTTTATCTGAAACAAGAGGATAGGTTTAAGAGCTTTATTTTGGACAAATACAGGAGCGGTTTTGGACGTTTTTTGCTATGCCCAAGAAAAAAATAAGGAATATGATTTTAAGATTATCAAGTATGTACCCACGCCAAAGAACGCTCGGTTCTTAAGCTGGCTTAAACTTTCAATGTTTCTTGCTTTTTTTTTAATGTGAATGGGTTCAAATTTTGCGTTTATGTTCGCTAGTACTATAGACAAAACTGCAAAACATATTAAATATCAGAACAATCAAAATAACGTTGGGTCTTCTTTGGCATGTTTCCACTACTACTAATGCAACGTCATCAGGTAATCACAAATTCCTCAAACATCGTACGATAACGAATTTCATTAAAAAGCCATTTTAAATTTCTCTCGTACACGCTGCACTCGTTGTAGGATTAATCACAGCCTGTGTTGTTACAAAAGCGCAGAGTCGAATGCAATGCCGCTTACGCTCCTTAGCGATCGAAATGCAACTGTCACTGTCGCACTAATATGGAAGAGCGATAGAGAGACACAAAGCGTTTCGTTATCGAAGCGATAGCGATTGGCACCTTGGCTAGGCCGCCAGGTGAACTTTTAAAGGACGCTTAGCATGAGGAACTTCGTGCATTGACCTGCCTGTTGCTATCTCTATCGCTCGCGCGTAATCATATTGCTGTCCCGCACATGATGACGGCGATCTGTTTTTGTTTGGCAAGAGTCATTTGTCAGTGCGGCATAGGCAGAGAGAAAATCATGCCGTCTTTTTCTTACGATAGTAATAAACCCCTCGCTCTCCGGATAGCCTGGAAAGAGTAATAATGACGGGGAAAGTTGAAGCCGCGATGCCTCAGGCCACTCCCCCTACTAGATTGTGTTCTCAAATTACGGCACCTATGCAATTAAAACGACACGAGGCCATGCGCTTGGCGGGGAACAGAACCCTATGGAGAAGCCTGGTCTTCAACAGAAGGATGACATCAGCCGGCCTAGCCAAGGTGACAATCGCTATCGCTTCGCCATCGAATCGCTTTGTGTCTCTCTATCACTCTTCCATATTAGTGCGACAGTGACAGTTGCGTTTCGATCGCTACGGAGCGTTAGCGATTGGCACGTTGGCTACACGGCCAGGATGGCTTCAACATCATGATGTCACGATCCTCAGTAGGTATTGAGGGACCGACTGAAGAAGAAGAAGTAATAAACCCAGAGGGATGAGTATAGTTTTTTAGGGTTCCGTACCCAAAGGGTAAAAACGGGACCCTATTACTAAGACTCCGCTGTCCGTCCGTCCGTCCATCCGTCTGTCACCAGGCTGTATCTCACGAACCGTGATAGCCAGACAGTTGAAATTTTCACAGATGATGTATTTCTGTTGCCGCTATAACAACAAATACTAAAAACAGAATAAAATAAAAATTTAAGTGGGGCTCCCATACAACAAACGTGATTTTTTACCGAAGTTAAGCAACGTCGGGCGGGGTCAGTACTTGGATGGGTGACCGTTTTTTTGCTTGTTTTGCTCTATTTTTTGTTGATGGTGCGGAACCCTCCGTGCGCGAGTCTGACTCGCACTGGGCCGGTTTTTTATTGGTTGGCCAGATTATAGACCTATTGGTTTTGGTCGTTCGACTCGCCGACGCAACGTGAACGCTGCCAGACACCTGGGGCCTGATTAATAGAGCAACTTCCGCCCAACGATTTTAATATTGCAGCCAATTTGAGACTTCGCCGATGTAAGCCTAACTTTACTTTAGTGGAAGGCTTAGGTTAACTTATGAATTATGTAGGAACGTATTGTATGAATCTTGTTAAAGTCTGGCGAACCAATTTTGTTATAAAAGGCGGAATATTTTAAAAATGTAGGCGGTGGGCGGACGGGTAGCCTAGATGTTCAGGCCAGGGCGCAAGCCGCCTAAGCTGAAGACGCCGGCCGGTTCGAATCCGGCCTCCACCACCAGAGGGCCTTATCACTTTTTATTTAGAATTAGCGACCCGCCCCGGATTTTTCACGGGTTATAAAATTATACATAAACCTTCCTCTTGAATCCTCCATCAAAATCCGTTGCGTAGTTTTAAAGATCTAAGCATACATAGGGACAGACAGCGGGAAGCTGTTTAGAATTTATATATAGTAGTTTTACTATATACTCGTAACAAAACACAACTCAAGATATATAATAAAATAATTTGAGTCGTTCCTCGTGCAAAGGTTGTCCGTGGTGATCCAGCGTGGCAATGCTGCGAGCATCATGGGCACCTTTGCGGCAGGAACGACTTGAAGCGTTGCCTTTTTTTTAATTTATTATTTTAATTTTAATTTGTAATTTTAACATTTTGATTAGTTCCCAAAGTTCTGGAGTTCCAAAAATTCTTTATTAAATTGCCTCGCGTAGACGGAACAAAATATTGATTCCACTCAAATTATCATCCCGCATAAAACCATTGTTATTGGCTCCACGTGGCAGCATACTCGTATTGTCTCGTATCAGTATATTATACTATACCGTAAAATGGGGTGAGTAGAGTCAAAACTGAAATTCAAACCTCGATAACATTTTATTTTTACATATGAAAACTGAATGGTGTATATAATAAGTAAGTAAGTAAGTAAGTAAGTAAATACACTTTATTGCACCACAAAGAAAAATACAATAACAGATTTACAGTGTAAATAAAGGTAGCAACAGGCGGTCTTATCGCTGTAAGCGATCTCTTCCAGACAACCTTGGGGTAGCAGGATATAAAGAACAGAAAACTTTTAAAAACAGGTAGAGCACGAAATAAATTACAGGAATAAGAAGATTACACATTCGATCATATACTATTATATAAATATGTACCAATAGGTACAACCAAATAACCAAATATCACATACATATATAAATACATACAAAAATACAAACACAATATATATATAAGTAAATATATATATATATATATATATATATATATATATATACATATAAATATATACACAGCGGCACATTAAAGAAGAGATAAGTAATGATTCTTTTCTTTATTCTTTTTTTTTTAAGTGTTCCGGACGTTTGTATTTTAGTTTTTATTTTAGTTTGGGTAGTTCCATTTCATAACTTTGACGATAAAGAGGAAAACCCACCTCACCCCGTAGTGCCTCGTATTTGGGGTGAACGGATTTTCATACAAAGGTGATTTTGGAAGATTGTTGGATCGATTTTTTTTATTATGCGTATTACTATAGCTCCATTTTAAATTGGAATACATTATTTTTGTAGCAGTAGCCTTAAAATCCCTTCTCACCCCCTCTCAAACCTTCTCTCCCCATTCATAACCCACCTCTCCCCGCAAAACCTACTCACCCCGTTTTACGGTATGTAACAATAATATCTCGCGTTGACAGGCTTTTAATATCTGTTTATTTTGTATCCACGTTTTTATTTAAAATGGCTGCGCGGTGAGTAAGATAGATCGGTATTACACGACTCTTTATACAATAATGGTACTGAGCAGACAAAATGGATATTACCTTTTGCGATTTCGTGAATTATCTCATAGCAAAAACAATTAATAAGAATTCAATTTTCAGTCTACGTTCCAATTGGCCTGGTACATTTACGTAAAGAGCGAGTAAAATTAACCGTTAAAAAAAGTTAAATCGACTCCAACAAGAATGAAATAAAGTATGCCTATAAGATTTGAAGAGCTCACTCAATTCTTCATGGATCTCACCATCAGAATTAGATTTGACTAAAATGGGACCAACTCGGAACTAAAAAAAAAATCCAAATCGGTTCACACAATGAGCACAGGACGGAGTTTTAAAGTAACAAACATACAAAAATTAAAACGGTCGAACTAATTAATACTAAGTCGGTTAATCTGTCAGCTCCCACGGCTAATGAGAACATTAAAGAATGGTTCACCTGTTTTGTATCACAGTGTTTTTTGCGTATCGTAGCAAAACGAGACGCTTTTAAAAGGTCTGAAAACCAGTAAGGTACACATAATATACAATGTCAACATTTTATGCCACGTGTATTTGAGACACGTGTATCGTCCGGTTACCTGTACACACTCTTTTTAATTACATAAACTTTGCACCGATATTAACAACAACATGTGGGAGTGTTACTATAAATGAAAAGTGTCATTCTATGGAACTTGCTAACTATGTAAACAAAAGTCACTAGTCAATTCATATTTTTTGACAATGTCAATATGGCGATTTGTTTACTTAGTTAGCAAGTTCCGTAAAATGACACTTTAATACTTATATTTATATGGAAATTTGACAGTAATGATCACATTTCCACTTATGTCAAATATAAGACTATACGAATGTACCTGTAATGTCTGACCTGCATTTTATTTTAGGTATTTGTATTTGATTAACTACGCATTATCATCACTTTTTAAATTTGATGTACAATGATGGGAAATAAGAAAGTAACACACCAACAATTGTTAAAAACGCTCTCAATAAAGTCACCTCTTAACAATAAATGTTTGATGTGCCCATATAAAATATTTAAATCAAGCAAGTACCTACGTAATCATATTTCATTACATTATACATTCAGCTGTTACCTACTTTGATTGAAACTTGTACGAAGCTGTACGGAACCTTCGGGCAGTGACTGATTACCATATTGGGATCCCTTTACGGGTGATTACTTTGGGTTAGTACTAGTGCGAGTTACTGGAAACAAGCCCTAATATTAGCGCGACAGTAGCTCACCTGACGCCTAAAACCCAACCAAAAGGGACTTGAACGAACTTTCATAGGGACCATCATTCAACGCGAGATGTATAGTTATTTGATAGTTGTCAGATGTCACAATTAGATTTTAACGGCCTCTTAGACTAATAGTGGGTAGTGGTGACACTAGTGACCCTGCCACGTCGCGCGTAGGTGTGCCCGTGCTACCGAGCACTCCGGACGATAAATAGACAAGCTTATGTCAAACAATAAGGTGAACAGCATGCAAAAATTAATCAACAAAAATATATTAATGAAATGAATTTGCAAAAAAATTGTGATCCTTATGTACCACATGGGGCCGGGCCGGAGCTTCCGGTGGTTCCTTTTCTTATGGGAAGCACCACGTGATCACCGATCAGCCGTCATAGAAAATGACATTTCGGACGCCTCGGCCCGGGCATGGCCCAGTCTATTATGAGTCATCCTTAACCTATCTATAGCTACTTGAACCAGTCACTAAGCAAGCATAAATCAGCGCATTAAAAATGCGTCAGAACGAGGCACGCGATGTGTGCTGAGGGATTTAATCCTATTTGTTTTAAACTCAATCCAATCCGTTTTGCGCGAAGCTTTTTGAATTATTTTACGCACATTTATCTCAACCAATTATAAGTACGACTTTATTCATAACTGGCGTGTATGAGTGCCATATAAATCGAAATGTGTAAAAAAGAATACTATTTAAACGAATTTTACAGCGTATAATAAATTTTAATTTAAAACACATCCAAATCTTTTGAGGGTATAATCTTGCAGTAGGTAAATATCTGGTAAATGTTTTAAATGAAATTAATCTAAGTCAAAGTCGCTATTATATTTGTTTTATTTTATTTATTTAAACTTTATTGCGCAAAATTACAAAAAAAAAGTACCTACAATTTTGTTGGCATATAGCTTAGAGGGTTTTTTAAATGTTTAATTTAATTATTATTTATCTTTAAATCAACATCAAATTTAACTGTATTTACCTTTTTTTTTACCTGTAGCATAAGTAAGTTAGTGTAGTGTAGTAGGTTTAGTAAGTTTTATTTTGTTGTTTTTTTAGTTTTGTGTGTTAATAAAAATTCACATGAAATCAAGATCAAATTTTGAAACTCCGAATGAACAAGAACCAACGAAATCTCCCGTCAACATTTCCACGGAAAAACCGTAAACGCGGAATCGTTTCGGAAACTCACAATTTAAGTAGGGGCGCGTGCGAACCCGAATTTACATATCCGCTGCGGCATTCAACTAAATTGAGTTTTTGTGCCCGGACAATATGGTGACGCCTTGGCAGGGCTCTCGGAATGGGATTTAGGTTTTTTTTTATGTGAAACTTCTTTAAGAGGGGGCAAAATTGTAGTTTTTAATATTGAATGTTCACTCGTTTTAATCATGAGCAAATGCCGTAGAAATATTCACACGGAAACTAGACTACGTTTTCAAGTCGATTTTAACAAAAAGCTTAAAACTTCAAAGTTTAGTAATTTTCAAATATTTACAGTTGTATAGCGTTATACTTATCTAAAATCTGTGGTATCCGTGTATCTCTTAGTAACGTTTGATTATGAATTAGCGCATACAAATCGTATAATATCATTTCTTAAGAACTTACATGTTAACTTTGGTATAAACTTTCACGTTTTTTACACATTATTACATTGTACAACGGGTCTTAATCGCGTACCGCTCGACGCGTGGCGTTGCGTATCGCGTTTATCGCGTACGCGATTAAGTCCCGTTGTACAATTTAACTTTGGTATAAACGTCATAAAGTTTAATTAACTAAATGCATATAGGTATATCTTGTCTATCAAAAGGACCTAGAAAGGGACATAATTTCACAGAGGTACTTGAAGTTTTATAAATAAGGGTTAAGTAAACTTTATGATGTTTATTCATAATTAAGGATAAATTAAACCGCTAAGTTTGTTTTTTATCGTTTCACTGTCAAGGCGAGAAAAACGTCGCGATTTCTACGCCATTCAGTATTATAATGCTTACCTACAATTCGCCTCTCGTAATAATATCTCTGGCAGACATATATGTATATGTGCCTATATTTCTGCATACATATATATGGACATTGACAGATTTCTCCGATAGACAGACAGTTTTGTAACTTTTTTCTGTTAAAATTTAGAACATATCAAAATTTAAAAACATGATATCCGCGGTCCCGAGCACGCACAACGCACATCCATCTCGCTCACGCTTACGCTCAGTGAGAATGAGAGAAGAACATAAACCTACGGGGCCTTAACAGATTAAGGTTTAAGCCGAAAAATCACCTCAGAAAATTCTAACTACAACCGTTAATTCTTCAATCTGATGGCGGTTGCCGCCTATAGCGCAACTTGCACCATCCCTCTAACCCGGGGTTAAGCGTTCAAACCGTTAACCTTATGTCAAATTGTACTGATAACCATGGTAACTCCAGGTTTAACCGCTTAACCCCGGGTTAGTGAATGGAGCAAGCGGGCCATAGTGTATTAATCTACCCGAAGCGAACGATTGTTACTTAAACTCGAATAATTAGACCCCAACTCACTTTAAATAGGTTATTCTTATAAATTGCGGTCTTATGATCGCGTGGCGTGTAATGTATTTTTAAACGGCCTTAGTGTGCCTAGTTTAAAACCTAGATTAGTTCTAGCTCATTTATTATGGGCATTACGACCTGAATAGTTTACTGTTAAATCAACGTACTATAAACGTCATAAATATTAACGAATATTTTATTTTTAATCGTGGGAATTTTAGAATTACAAACGTTGCTGCTAAAACATAAAATCCATAATAAATAAACAGTACCTAATGGGAAAGTAATTGTCATCTTTGACCGATTGATGCAATTTTGAATTCAATATCAGAAAGATCTAGATTAAAAACACGACATATATCCATTAACGTACTAAAAAAAAGCGCTTTTACGTCACATCCTTAATTTTCCAAACTCAAGTAAACATAATAGGCTAATAGCAGTTATTCATCATTCGCTGTCAGTTATCAATTATCATCACCTTATCGCGATATAAGGCACTGTTTATAATAAACCCCTGAAACGAAACTTAAGACGATAGTGGACGATCGTTTTCGGGCATTGTCGGCTCCGTTCGGCTCAGGCGGCCTAGCTAAGGTGACAATCGCTATCGCTTCGCCATCGAATCGCTTTGTGTCTCTCTATCACTCTTCCATATTAGTGTGACAGTGACAGTTCCGTTTCGTTAGCTACGGAGCGTTAGCGATTAACATGTTGGCTACGGGGCCAGCATTGCTCCGAGCAATTATTAGGGTTGACACAACTTGACGTCCGTTTGCGTGCACGACCACAGATAAGATAATGACTTGAGTTTTGACAACCCTAAATAGCCGAAAGGGATAGTGACATACATTAGAAAGATAACATGATTCGTCCCTGAATCGCTGTCAAACTTCGGTTTTGTAGGAAGTGTCCTTTCTGTACGATTATTTATTCTGTGGTACAGTTCTGACGAACACACAAGTTTACTGTCCTGTGAAAAATAATTACAAGTTTGTATCATGTAGGCATGTAGGTAGGCAATGGAAGGGGTGACTTTATCATAGTTATCCAAATAAAAGGAATACTTTTTCATATAGATAAGAAATTAAATATAAGAAAATTTACCTTTATAGCCGTTTAACTTTTGGGTACGTCTACAGGAAAGACGTGAACACAGTTTTGTCTCCAACATGTGTTGACATGATGAAGATATTGTACATATATTGGGGCCCGCCTAAGTTGACGAGACCCCACATAAACAGGGTATCATTAACAAATACAAAATGGATAGACGGCTTCGAAGGGTCCTAAGCTTAGGGCCGTATGACATGAATATGCAACGCAATACCTTTGGTTGCAAAATGTCGTAAACGTTGTGAATGTTTTACAAAGTTATTAGAAGAAGCAGAAGAAGAAGAAGAGTAAGAAAAAGAAGAAGAAGAAAGATCGGCCCCTGAGTTTGGTCTCTAGAGTCACAAGAGCAAACAATAAACATGCAAACTGATAAGAAAATACACTTATTTACGTCACACATTCGGGTAACAAGATTTCAATCTATATAAGTAGAATAACCGCCAGTGCATCAAAACAACATTTAAAGTGTACTACTTTTAAGTAAGTAAGTAGCTATTTTAATAAGTAAGTACTAAATAATTCTATACTGACCAATTGTATTAATAAATCGCTAATTAACTACGTCCTAAACTATCCAGACTCCATAATAGCCGACAATGGTCATAACTTCGGGCTATCGGTCCCCTGGCGACATTAACATGCAGATTGTTCCATTTCTACTAGAGATGGAATAAGATACTCAAGACGTTAGGTAAGTAAAGTTGGCTAACCTTTTCTTTAATGATGTCTATCAATACTTTAAGGCCAATGGTGATATTAATACTATCTTATTGTCCATATCACACGATGTTATATAACGTTATAAATGTTATAATACTGCCAATGTCGGAGCACCGTAAAACTTGAAAAATAAAGCGCTCAATGGTCTCGGACTAGGTAACCCGCCGGCCTAGCCAAGGTTACAATCGCTATCGCTTCGACAACGAAACGCTTTGTGTCTCTATATCACTCTTCCACATTAGTGCGACAGTGACAGTTGCGTTTTGATCGCTACGGAGCGTAAGCGATTGACATCTTGGCTACGCGGCCCGGTGTGAATATATTAAATATCTACAGTTGATCAACAGATGCATGTAAGGAATGGACAATTTTTGCGATTTCGGTAGTGGTCCTATAGTAAGTTGTGCGTTGTGCAACATCCAGAAGCCATAATGGCGGACAACGGCCATAACTTCAGGCTATCGGTCCCCTGGCGACATTAACATGCAGATTGTTCCATTCCTACTAGAGTTGGAATAAAAGTCGCAAGAAACTTATATAGACTTCATACTTTACTTGGCCATTAATACTACAGAGCTAAACGTTTTTTAAGACGTAGATGTGAATATGTAGGTCAAAGGGAAACACTTAAAAAACTAGATGTTCCTCATATTTTAGCAACATATATATATCGATATTTTATAATACATTTAGGCTACCAGATGTCAACACATTTGCCTTTATGATTTAAGGACGTCAACAAGAGTACAACGGCTACCCGTTATACTCTTGGTGCCTTACGGGTACGTTGTACCCGTTGTACTCTACCTACGTAGATCTATATTTACACATACATATATAATCTAGGTATGGTATATTATGTATAATGTACATCTGACACCGTAAGATTGTGAACCCGTTAGTTTATAATCTAACGTAGGTTAGGTTAGGTTAGGTTAGATTATAATCTCCCTACCGTCAGTTTATAATGTAACTAGCGAGATTATAATATGACGAGTGTTTACAATTTTACGGCGACATATCCATCTAGACACCATAATGGCAGACAAAGGCTCTTGGATATAACTCTTGGATATTGGTCCCCTGGCGACATCATGCAAATTGTTCCGTTTCTACTAAAAATGGAATAAAGGACAAGAAAAGTGGATAAACGTCTCAATTTCTAAGATAGTCTTTCTAAGATAGCATATACTCGAGAAATTGGGACGGATACCGCCGTGACGGGGTACCCTAGAGGTTCAGGACTTTAGCTGAGTGAGTTGAAGACGCGGTTCAAATCCGGCCTCCGCCACAGGAGGGCTTAGTCACTTTTTCTTTAGTGTATGACATTTATTTCAGTTTATAATTTGTATATTGAACGTCTTCGGCAGCGTAGTTGAAAAAGTCGCCGTGGTCGAAACCGGCCGGGAGATTATACCTATATGTGTGACTACTTAAAAAACATGTATGAAAATCCATACTAATATTATAAATGCGAAAGTGTGTCTGTCTGTCTGTTACCTCTTCACGCTTAAATCGCTGAACCGATTTAGTTGTAATTTGGAATGGAGATAGTTTGAATCCCGGAGAAGGACATAGGGTAGTTTTTATCCCAGAAATCACCATTTAAGGGGGTGAAAAAGGGGGGGGGTGAAAATTTGTATGGGAAATCGATAAAAAGCAGATTCGGTAATTTAATAAAATATTCGTGTTACCAAAGTTGTTCCCGCACTATTAACAATCAGCCATAACCGTCTCAATCGGATAGATATAGATCTTCCCACGAATGTTGTAATTATACATGAATCGGCCGTAAGCTCTAGTATCTTCAGTTATGAGTGATGGTGACATTAAGATGTACCTACACAGTGGACTAAAAATATTTTGACAGTGAATCAGGCTTTGATGTGTTATTGATACTTATTTTTTGCATCTTGCTCACGCTAATAGGTACGCTATTTACGTGGAAGAATACAGATATCAAAAATAATTACTTACTAATATCATAATTAAGATTAAGTACGTGAAATAAAAGTTTATAATACTTAAATGAGGTCGCGGGTTCGAACCCCGGCTCGTACCAATGAGTTTTTCGGAACTTATGTACGAAATATCATTTGATATTTACCAGTCGCTTTTCGGTGAAGGAAAAAACAACGTGAGGAAACCGGACTAATCCCAATACGGGCCTAGTTTACCCTCTGGGTTGGAAGGTCAGATGGCAGTCGCTTTCGTAAAAACTAGTGCCCACGCCAATTACTGGGATTAGTTGCCAAGCGGACCCCAGGCTCCCATGAGCCGTGGGAAAATGCCGGGACAACGCGAGGAAAATGATGATACTTAAATATATTGACAGTTACAAGCATTGCAAAAGTTATTCCAAGTCACTTATGTCTCCGTTCACAGGTAAAAGTCAGTTAACCTTCAGCCAGCCTATTATGGATAGCTTTATCCATCTTTATCCACGTGATAAAATAACTGTCACTGTTTAACACCGTGGGAAAGAAAGTGACGGACACCGTTTTATCACGCTGTCACGTAGACAAGAACGACCATCATATCCGTACAGAGCGGGTTCCAATTTCAAATTTCCGGGCGGATCGCGTCCGGCGCTTCCGTACCGAGACTGACCTGCCGTGCTATTACAGCTGCCTAACGAATGTAGGCGAGTCTAGGTATATCTGATGAGAACATCACAGGCATTTGCGTCTATTGCAGATGATGTCTAGACAACGGGTTTGGTGACTGTGGAGGCCGATGCGTGAGCGGCACGACCTCCCACATTTTTGGCAGAGAAAGCTCATGCCTCCTGAGGTTCCAGTCCCGGTTTGCTTTCTGCGACACCTTCTGCTATGAGAACATTAAGTGTAACTGAGATTATCAAATTTACAAAAAAATCTAATATTGGACTTTTATTTTATTTATGTTACAGAGATCCAACAGCTATCAAAATGAAACAGCACCAAAGAATAAGAGGTGGAAAGCCAATTAGAATAGAATAGAATATAATAGAATAGAATAGAATTTATTCGTAAGCACAGACAATACATAATATGACAGAAAACACAAAATAAGATTAAAGTGCCACGAAATGGCCTCATCTCAGCATGTTGCTGGTGGCTTCCAGCGCTGGTCTCACAGGCTGACACATCACATCACATCACACACACACCACACACACATCGCACATCATCACAGGCTGATTACAGGATCACACTTATACTATAAGTGTGATAGCTACAGATTATTACATTCAAGTTTTACTTCAATGAAAAGTAACGCCCGGACGCAACAACGCACAACATAAGAGTTAATTCAATACATTTTATGCAGAAACCAGGAATAAACAATTTTGAAAAACACCTATAATCTGAAATACAATAGAAAAAATACTTTGGTAATCAAAACAAAACACCCAACGGTATCAAACAAATATCAATCATTTGTAGCCACAAATTTCTGCTCATATAATCTTCAAAAAGAGATCTTGTAGAACCATATGTAGAGTCACCGGCATTAACAATCGTGCTAAGACTGGTTCTTTTTCGAAGCCTATACGCGACTGGGACACTCTTATATTGTGTAGTGATTCTATTCAAGCGTCGCGTCGGGTGGACTGAAGCGGAAATTACGAAGGAAAGGTGTGTTACTGACCGGGTGTCTGTTAGACAGGCGTGCATGTCAGACTATTTGAAAAGCACGCTGGCTGTGTATTTAGAAACAACCAATTCTACTTCAAAGGTTCAGACAGTATTTTTTTATTTTCATTCCTCTAAATATTTATATCGTAGGCGTAGGCAGTTAGGCATGTAAGACAGGAAAGTATATTTATGATGAAAATATTTGCCACAACCTAGTACGCCTTGAATTCCAAAAAAAAAACAAGTTATCCTAGACAGCGAAAACTTTAATATACTAGATTTATTTTTATCATTACAATAGAAAAAAAGCAAAAAATATATTCTTATGTACAAAGTTAAAAATGTTATTTATTAGGTACAGAAATTTACAAACTTAATATACTTAGGTAAATATAAAAATTAATGGTATTGTATGCATTTAGGCCATAGGTACCCGGCTGAATGTACCTAGTACGCTGCTGGCGTTCCCTCTTTGTACCGCTAGCGAGATACGCTGGATTAAAAATTTAATTAAACTTTAATTCATTATTTTTACATTTAAATTTACTATTCGTTACATACCTATTAACAAAGTCTCAAAACCACATATTTCCCCATGTAGGTACTTGTAAATAAAATAACCAGTCATTTTCGAATAATGTCGAATACTTCCTTAAACTATTTATAGCTAAATAATAAGAATATATCCTCGAGCAAATAACCTTTCAAACCACAAAAAACTCTTAGGATTTGTACCTAACAAAGGCTCCTTGAATTACGACGATAAAAATAACTATAACTCAACTCCCCCTTGAAAAGAAGCTACACGTGTTTGCAAAAATATAAATAGCGCCGAATTTATTAAAAATACCCTTTGACTGTTTCGGATAACGAGTAGTAAAAGTATTTGCACCTTTCATATTTATATTTGTTTTTAAACTCATTTCATCAAAGAGCATGGGTGGCGGTAATCATTTACCATCAGGTGATCTGTCTGCTCGTTTGCCTCCTAGGTATAAAAAAAAATATTGACTACAATATATCCTTTAAAGAGATGTTTTTTTTTTTGTTGTTATTACTTCTGTCCATTTGTAACTATATTTCCTGCGTATTTATAAGCATACCTATACTACCTACACACATATTTCACCCTATCTGAAACATATCTAAGACCCATTTAAACCTAAACCTCTTAAATGTTTCCTTGGGGTTAAACCACAAATCTTCAGTCTAATTAAGCTTTAAAGTAACCAAGGATACTATAAAAGCAACTAGGAACAGGTAATGGGAGTCTCATTGGGGAAGGAAAAGAAAATGGACTTTAGCTGTAATAGTTGATCCAATCAATGGATGTAAGGGATTTCAAATGAGACTTCTTTTTTAGGAGTATTTCCGTTTTAAGTTTAAACGGCAATCGAGTAATAGTAGTTTGTGTTACAAGGGATCAAAATGATATATTATGTACGCCACATTGAATCCTGAGCGTAATGAGGGATTCAAGTGTTAACGCCGAAGACGAAATAATTTTGATACCGTGTGACACATACTGCTTTTCACATCAACTATGAGGAAAATAAAAAAATCTTAGTGTTGACACAATCTGATGCTTAAACAGATTATTTAAGCTAAAAAAAATGTGCAAAAAAATTTCAAAATAGTGTGCTAGAACAGAAAAGTGTTACTTTGATCCCTCCTAGCAGGGAGGAAAAGTGCCACTTTGATCCCTCCTAGCAGGGAATAAAAAGCTCTTTTCTGAATAGGAGGTGTGAAAAAACTTTTTTTTGCCGATTCAAGGCAGGCGCTCAGGCCAAGTCTAACGTGCACCTGACATCAAACTGATATTTGAATCATATCACTGTCATTCGCGCGGATGTCTTTGGTCGTACTAAAAGCGTACTCCCATTCCCCATTCCCATTATGAAATTCTTCGTGCCCTTACTTTAGAATCTCGAAAATGTACTCTCGAAAAGCTCACTGCATGAGCGGTAACAATTTCAAAATTTGTTATAGTTTTGATATTAATAATCATGACCCGCGCTTATTGGTCCGTTCGAGATACACTGCTGCGTCATGAGTCATCTCGCTTGAATTTACTGATGTATGCAAATCGATTTAAAGTCGTATTATAACACTATCCAAATTTTTACAAATTGTTAAATAAGAATACTGCTCCATACCATTATATTCTATTCATTCATTTTTCAAGCCAACGGTACCCCAGAGAGTCACATCATAAGCATACAAAGTAAGCTACTAAAGTGTAGAAACTTAAGTTGAAATCTCTTACAAACGCTCTTTGAGCCCTGGAGACACGGTGGTACGTGCTAGTGTCAGCATTTTGTTTAGATTTTTCTAGAATTCTACATAAGTCCTGCCCTGGGGATGTTCAACGTGTTGGCAGTTCTAGTTCAGTTGAGGACAAAAATATGTGTATGAATTGAATGACAAAGATGTTAGCGTCTAAATATCAAAACTACCTGTCTAGATATTTTTGTTTCTGTCCCTTGCGTCACAATTTTCTTTAGGTGTAACTTTTTACCAAACAAATGAAAATTCGGTGCCGTAATATTTGTTTAAGTAATGTATGTGAAGAAAAACAAAAAATGAATTAATCATAATAAATAACCAACACAAATTCTCCGCCACATTTTTGAGACAAAAAATCAGGACAACAAAAAATAACCCAAAATGAGCTCTGAGGATAATTAGCTAATCAGTTGGAAATAGATATATTAGATAGATATTAGATTTTCTGTAGAATTAATAAACTTTTCAAACAGGATTAAAATGTCATTAAGACTATTCATTAGACTACTCTAATGCATTATTTTAAGATCTTACAGCTTTTGAAACAATGTAAATTATTTTCTCCGCAACATTTCAGTTTATAACTAGAATTCTTATAAAATGTATTTCATTCGTTCAATTCTTTAAACGCATTACCTAGCTACGATCCTTTACTGTTCCATCGTTATGATTAAAGATCCGTACTATCCGTTGAAAATTAATCAAACCCGAGTCTAGGAAATCCTTAAACCGAGCTAGATCTAAGATTCACGTTTCACACTTTAAAGTAGAGCATTGGAACGTCCTAGTACGTTCCTACGTTCGTTCTGCAACTGCAGGAAATAAAGTTATCATATCTTTGAAATGATCATTAGTATATATCTTGAAATTTAGAAGGCGAATGAAACGAATGGTGTAAGAGTTCTTTTTATGATATAAGTCATAGGAGACAAACTGCAACTGCGTTGCCAGTTTTAAGATGTGAATACGTTCTTTTTTTAATTTTGTCGTATATATCCGGTAATACCACTGACGAAAGTCTCTGTAATTTTTTTAAATTCAAAGTTCTTCTATTTCCGCTTTTGCATAAGATTTTCATGATAAGAGTTGTTAGTGTTCCTTAACATCTGTATGAACGAGCCGTCAAAACCTGACCCAGTTCGGGAACTTATTCTTAGTTTATTAAAACTGCGTCCAACTCCTACGGGAGACGGTATTTCAGTAAAAAAAAAAAACAATTTAGAAGATTCATAGAAAGTTACACAATTTTTCCATTCTACTCTATTTACCATAAAAGATAACAGGGAGTTTATTATATTTCATTTTTTAGCCATGGCTTTTTATCCATGCCAAGTGCATTTGAAGGGACTAACGTCTATTGACTATATTATACTTCCTGAATTTTTTTTAGCTCTTAGTCTATAGGCGACGGTTCCTACTTCCCTATTTTTTGTCAAGAAAATACGTCTATTAGCGATATTGCTTTTTTATACTAAAGGAAAAAATGAAAAATTCACCGCTTCCAGCAAGACTCAAACTTGCAACCATTTGGAAAACGTTAAAAGTGATTGGACCGGTATTCCAAAAATTTGTAGTATCGCTCGCAGACGTATCTGCTTGATAAACAATAGTTTCTTTCCTGGATTCCTTCTTAAAATAACAAGGTGTTATAAACGGTGTTACGCCTATAGTCACCATTTCCTTTTTAAAATGCCGCACATATCACAAGCCCCAAATTGCCCGGAGTTGGCAAATTTATCAAAACTCCGGAACTCTCGCTTTCGGAAGTCCGATAACTTCCGAAATTCGTTTGAGAGATTCCAGAATTTTCGGATAGCCCCTACTGTGTGCTTTATGATGTTAAAAAGTTCATTTTGATGTTGTGAAATTAAGTTTGTGTAATTTCTAAGCTTAATTTATACAGACTTATCTCCATCCGCAACTTCGTACGAGTAGAAGTTGTCAAGCCTTATATATACAGGTGTTGCCTGTAACACGAGCAAATAATTAAAACATATACATTATACTCTTCAAACTATAAAACTTTTGTTAAGCAATTTTTAAAAATTATTCTTCTTTTAGACTTCCTCTTTTTCATACAAAATAAATATTGCCTTCAATGTACGCTGACATCAGTGTGTTTGACGTTGCTTGTCACGCTTTAAACATAACAAAATTTGCACTACATTGCGTCTTAGATACTTTAAAGTGTAAGAAAAATCAAAACATAAGTTATTTTTAAAAGTTGCTGAACAAATGTTGGTCAGTTTGAAAAGTATATAGCCTACACTGGCCTACAGATTAATTTATTGCTCCTGTTACAGGAAACACCCTGTATACCTCGCCCTGCCTAATGTTCTCAACAAAGAAAACTTTACTTATGTATTTTCTGTCCAGAAATCCTGAAACCATAACAAAAGTGTCTAATAGAATTCAAACTTACATTTTGACATCACAATGTTATCTAAATAATGTCAGTTATCATTTTTATGGTATAATATACATTCGAATTGGCCCTTCTGAACTCAGATGTTGCTGCAAAAAATCGTGGGAAGGCCGTTTTTCTTCTTCTGTATTGAGATGTAATATATTCAGTCTATACATATAAGTTTGGAGTATTTTTCCAGGTATCCATCATCAAGTGAAAAATCGCGAAAATTCTACAACAAATTCTAGAACAAAATCGCAATTTACGTGGATATCCCTTCAGGGAATTGGCCAATTTCTTCGTACTGCTTAAAGGCGTCGCTCGATCAAGATTATTTCAGCTGCATTTTACATTTTTAGTAGGTAAATTTACCTATATAAGCACTAAATAGCCAAAACACTAAATATAAATATTTTTACTTGAATTTTATTGTAATTTGATGAAAGTAATGTGTTTTTACCTACTCCTAATGACTTGCAACATGTTTCACATTTGTTAGTAAGTGCGTTACTTAGTAAAGTTACCTATACCCGCTTATTCATAAACGCGCTACAAAACCTCAGTTAGCTAATAATCATATTTTGTCCTTATCTGTCATTTTGACTAATGTATTTGTAAGAAAGGGATAAAACATTATTTTAACTAAATCGGGCCCGTAAAGTTTTATGAATTCAATGGTTAGTCAATAGGTATAGTTATGTACCAAATAGGTACCTAAATCTTTTTAATATGTTTTATGTTAAAAACCGTAGTAACGTCGTCCTGTAACGGGCAATGTGCGTTCAAAACCGAGTCAAGTTCCGCAACTCTGAAAGAAACGCAGGAATTTGTCAAGCACGGATTATAGCCGTAATTGAGATTACCACTTTGCGGAATTTACGAAATTTACGAGTTACGCCATTACGAGCTTCTGTCAATTTCCGGAATTGGGATGAATTTAAATTATACTCGTAATCCAAGTTGTATTTACCTGCTTCTAATTTCGTATACATTAATCTGTTTTGTTCCCGTTTTCAGCGCCGGTCTATTTCGTTTCCCGGATTCTCAAAAATAAAGTGGCCTGCCATATTACAGGAAAAATGATTTTGTAGTTTAACCGTAAAAAGGTTACAAGCTTTTGCATTTAAAATACCTACAAAGAATCGGTTCATGTTTTGCACTTTTTTGCTTACTAATATACGGTAAACGAAGTAAGTACTTATAAAAGTGCCGTGCGTTCAGCCAGCAGTTTTCAAAAAATTGTAGCGCTTTTGTAGATACAAGAAGAGAAAAAAAAACCGGCCAAGTGCGAGTCGGACTCGCGCACGGAGGGTTCCGCACCATCAACAAAAATAGAGCAAAACAAGCAAAAAAAACAAGCAAAAAAACGGTCACCCATCCAAGTACTGACCCCGCCCGACGTTGCTTAACTTCGGTCATAAATCACGTTTGTTGTATGGGAGCCCCACTTAAATCTTTATTTTATTCTGTTTTTAGTATTTGTTGTTATAGCGGCAACAGAAATACATCATCTGTGAAAATTTCAACTGTCTAGCTATCACGGTTCGTGAGATACAGCCTGGTGACAGACGGACGGACGGACGGACGGACGGACGGACAGCGGAGTCTTAGTAATAGGGTCCCGTTTTTACCCTTTGGGTACGGGACCCTAAAAAAGGTGATGAGGTCTTTCTCGAGTAACTTCATTGATTTAACTCGATAGAAAAAAAACACGAACATAAGTCTAAATAAAACGCACCATTAAAAATTTGTAAGTACATACTCAACTATTTTTGCACAAAAGTTATTAACATGAAAATTGATTGATTTCATCGATTACTTTTTTTGATAATTAAAGGATGCCTCACGTTAGACCGGGCCGTGACGGAGCTGGAGCTTCCGGCGCTTCGTTTTCTATGGAAAGCATCACATGATCACTTGTCATCTATCATAGCATGAATCTAGTATAACTGGATTGGGCATGAGTGGTGGGGATAACTGACAGAACGGGATAGTCTTATGTATCTTTCAGTAGGAGTAGCAGCGAAAGCGCTATTATTGTTTGTCCTTGTCACAGTCTCACATCTTGTTTTATTCCCCACCGTAAATTGACCACCGTGATTGGTCGAATTCATTTGTTGCCCACCATAACAAATAAATTCTTGCATTGCGATGCTATGATTGGTCGAATTTATATGTTTTCTCCCTCACGGAGGCACGCGTAGACCACTTCTATAGGATGCTACCTTCTATGTGTCATAGTAAGCACCGGAAGCTCCGGCGGACGTGGACACGGCCCGGTCGGCCCGGCCTAACGTGAGTCATCCTTAAAAATAACAATGATATCAGCGATCCCGGGCACGCACGGTCGTCTGTTCAGTGCTTAGCGAGCTGCGTTCGGAGAATGAACTGAACTCACTGCACCTTAATTAAATTAAGAAGTAAGCGTAACAAAACAACAAGTAGCTAGGTAGGTAGTTAAACTTATTTTTTGCCGGTCAAGTTGTTAACGTTAATGTAAAATAATTTCACATAACATTCCCAACTGCACGTTCTTGTTTCTACAATTGCCTCTTAGTGTAAGGCCTGAGTGGACGCTCAAAGCGGAGCGTTCAGCGGAGCGTGCAGCGTGGCGTCGAGCTCCCAAGGGATTTGAGCGGCGTGCACTAAGGCCGCTCCTACACGTTTGCATTTGTTTGACATGCACGCCGCACGCCCCGCCCCGCTGCACGCCCAACATGAGCGTCCACTCAGGCCTTACACTTAGACGTCGAAAAGCCTTTGAAGTTTGCACGCGACGATATAAAAATGTTTCTGTAAGTATCAATAAAGTAAAAGAATTTTTATTGTGAATAGCCACAACGGTCAAGGTCATACTATGGCAAGGTCATAATAATGCCCATGAGTCTTATTTCTATTGCTTAGCTGTACAAGGCCAATAAACATTAATTGTTTCTCATATTATCATTAAGGAGTCATAAAACTGAAACCGTCAACTATTCAGGATTTTCGTAAGGTTATCCTATAGGTAGGTTAGGTTAGTTTAGGTTTGCCATATAGCAGTGAGGCGGCAACATAGGGGTTTTAGTGGGTAAACCTGGGGTCTCATTAGCCCACAACAAGGAGTCCCACATAACCATCCCGGCCGGCGGCCCGTACCCGCGCCGGGTGGGATGCGTAAAGTGGTGGTGGTTGTTTTATGGCAATCCCGAAAAGTGACGCGTTTCTGAACCAAATAAATTATGACTAAGGAAAATGCGGGCTAACAATATATTATGACTTAAAACTTTTTAGGAAACAATAGAGACCCTCTGGCAACACTGCAGAAATCACTATAACATTGTTCCGTGACCATAAGGGCGACGCTCATTCTGTATTCCGACAGCTAACGACTCGGTTCGGAGAAAAACTTACTACTGCAACATTCGTAGAACTGACGTCAATATATACTTCGAAGAAACCCAACCTCATCAATAATTAGGCATTACAGAAATAGAGCCTTGGTGAATGTGTTGAAGATAAGATTTTGTAAAAGAATTGGACGGATGACTATATAAATACGTCGAAACCATAAAATTATTCTATTGCTATAAGTTTAGGTATCTTGGTAATTATTTTATTTGACATTTTAGTCTTTATGATTGAATTAAATATGTTTAGGTACATTTATGTTCAATTCCTACATTAAATTATATTTAATTTAAATATCTTATTTGATTGCATCTAAAATTTTCTGAATCTAAAATTGAGACACAGAAAGAGAAGCACTGACATAAGAAAAAGAACAAAGTTGATTGATGCTCTAGAGCACAGCAAAAGATTAAAATGGAAGTGGGCCGGTTAATATTGCCCGTATGAACGAGGACAAGTGAGCCAAAAAGATAACATCATGGAAGGGGCCGACAGGCAAGAGACCCAGAGGCAGACCTGCGGAGAGATGAGATTTTAAAAGCAGCAGGAAAAAACTGGACTGATAAAGCGAATGACAGATCTATGTGGAGAAAAATGGAGGAGGCCTTCACTCTATGAAGAGGTCCTTGATAAAAATGTTTTTATATATTATTTGTGTTATAAATGTTTTTATTATTATTTAAACTAAAATTTATAAAATTGCATGCACTCAAATCACAATACCATTGTAAATCAAATTTTATTAAGGAAATAAAAAAGGCTTAATTATTAATTTTAATTATTATTTGATTGCATAGAAAGTTTAACGAATTTAACCTTTACCCCTTCAACGGACCTCATTTAAAAAAATGTACTCAATTCAAGCCTCAAAGTCATCGCCTATAAAGCCCTAAAAATTCTGCGTAAGAAAAAATATAAAAATACAAAAAGACGATGTTACAGGGTGATCTTTTTTGCCATAATATAATATCTAAGTGTGCCCTACAAAGGGTTAAAGACTAATACTCTGGAAGATAAAGCAATAGGGGTCTCGTTAGAGCCCTCATCAGTCGAGACACGTTTCGTCTGCGTCTACAATAAATTAACCGTATCGCCAGACGAGTAGATTTCGGCACGTTGTTTCCTAATAACGTTACATTAACATTTACGAAGGTGCTCGTTAATTAGCGACGTATGAGTGTTTATTTATTGCAGAATTGGATACCTAACCTTACCAAACGTCCAATCCAATGTGCCAAAGAGGATTTTCAAAACTTGCTAAGTTCCCATATTAACCGTATTACTAACCGTACAATTATAGTCGTATTACCTTGCTCCCAATACCTTGATACTGGCGAAATAGATACTGAAGCCATAATTTTAAAAATAATGAATGAATAATAACTATTTTAACTTAAATTGGCCTGCAACTCAGTTGTCAGACTGATTTTAAATTAAATTGGTATTGAATTGTTCGTCTGTAGCTGTATTTCATTCGATAGCGTAACGTGACGTATGCGTTTGCGTTAAGTGTAATTCTGTATGGGATTTTGAGTTTCCAAAACGTACTTAGGGCACTGTTCGAACACAGGCGAATAATCCTAAAATCCTTGTAATTTGCGAGCGCCACCTGCATTCCGCGCCCGCAACGTCGTTGCACCTCGTAAAACCTGCATTCGCTGCTTCCAATTTTCCGGAAAAGCTTAGTACGGTGACATGGAATAGGTATTTACATTGCGTTTTTACGTAGGAAAATAAATAAATAATCCAAAGTGCAAATACTACTTGAGTAAACAAACTTTTTATGCTGGAATGATTTCATACGCTATCTCGCATTTCGTTGATATTTAAATGCACGATTGTACGGGATAAGCTGTTGTTTTTCACGTGTTTTCCTTATGGAAGTCACAAACGTACACAAAGAGATGATATTTGAATGTAGGTATGGGAAAATCTGTTTTCTGACACACAGTACACATCATTTGCCTCGTCTTCCAACTAACCACTCTGTGGTTTGGCAGAAGAATAAATGTCATTCGTTGTAAGCAAGATTTGTAAATAACCTTTTAATTAATTTAAATTTTTAATTTTTTATAAGTCTTGGTAAGTTTAAAAAAGCGGCCAAGTGCGAGTCGGACTCGCCCATGAAGGGTTCCGTATTTAGGCGATTTATGACGTATAAAAAAAAAACTACTTACTAGATCTCGTTCAAACCAATTTTCGGTGGAAGTTTACATGGTAATGTACATCATATATTTTTTTTAGTTTTATCATTCTCTTATTTTAGAAGTTACGGGGGGGGGGGACACACATTTTACCACTTTGGAAGTGTCTCTCGCGCAAACTATTCAGTTTAGAAAAAAATGATATTAGGAACCTCAATATCATTTTTGAAGACCTATCCACCCCACACGTATGGGTTTGATGAAAAAAAAATTTTTGAGTTTCAGTTCGAAGTATGGGGAACCCCAAAAATTTATTGTTTTTTTTCTATTTTTGTGTGAAAATCTTAATGCGGTTCACAGAATACATCTACTTACCAAGTTTCAACAGTATAGTTCTTATAGTTTCGGAGAAAAGTGGCTGTGACATACGGACGGACAGACAGACGGACAGACAGACATGACGAATCTATAAGGGTTCCGTTTTTTGCCATTTGGCTACGGAACCCTAAAAAATGTGTATTTGAATATTTTTTACCGCCGTGACACGACGTCTTATTGTGCCGTAGCACGACATCGTATCGTGACACGTTACGACGTCGTATCGTGAGTATGTGTGTTGGCCCTAGACCAAGTCATAAACCGACCACTCAATCTACATCGGTCATAAAGACGCAAGTGCCACTAAAGCAATAGTGCCAGTTTCCAAGTGCCAAGTTAACTATGTTGACTGTGATTCCTTTTGGTTCCAATCAATCTTGTAGCAAGTGTAGCAACAAATGTGTACCTATGATGTGTGGGATGAGTGTATGCATTATCTACCCAAAAAATTCCCAATATTTTTTGGCCCATTTTGTTTTTTAACCATTCTTTTATTTTCTCAGTACTAAATAGTTAATTTTATTACATGTGTATGTCCCAGTCGCTTTTTTCCCTAAAGAATAATATTTCCGATAATGATTTTTTCTTAACCTGAATAGCTTAATTTAATCTAAACACTGTGGCATACTGTGGATAAGGAATATGAATTATACTTAGAACATTTCTAGCAAATTAGAACGCTTTTTATATCATAAACAACTAATATAAATAGCAATCCTGAGGCCTTTATCTAGTAAATTCATCGATTTGAAACCTGATTAAACAACTTTCGCTTAATAGGAAAAAAATCAGGATCATGGGTCTAAAACGCATCATTATAAATCTGTATCTATTTTTGGACAAAAGCTTCATGAAAATTGCTTCTAAAAATGCGTAATGTTAAGTGTGATCAACCACATCGATTACTTTTTTGTTAGAAATATCAATAATCGCGATAGGATTATTATTCCCTATACGCATACATGGAATAACACCCTTCACGAGTAAGATGAAAATCATAAATTAAAACACGAATTGGAATTCATTCAAACAACTCACTCATTCGTTCACTCAGCCCAAAACTACAATCCGACTAATTTCAATCCCCAAAAGTGCCGATAAGCGAAACACGAGTGCATCTGTTCTGCCGACCGTACCGTTTCCGGTGCAACCGGGCTCGCGTGCCGGCTACCATTACATGCCGACCGTACCCATTACAGGGATAACGATCAGGCTAACATACAAATAAGATTTGGATTTTTTGTTGGTAATTTTATCAAATAAGTTAGATTGGAGGGAGGTAGAGAAGTGTATAAATATATTACAGCATATTTTGTTTTTAAGTACGTATATTAACTAGGGAACGAAACAAATTATTTTGTTAAATATTTATCGATTTGGGATTATACTGAGCTACTTTTACTATAGGACCAACCCCGAAGTCGCGAAAAAAAGGGTACCTAATGATTCTCCGAGAAACTTTTAGCAGATTATCGATTCGCCGACAACGATTCGCCGAACATCGTTTCGCAGAGTCATTTATTTGTAAATGTAACTTTTGGTCGACTAACGTTACGTAAACTCTTGGTTCACATACAGTTCAGTTCGCTTCTGTGTAAATTAGCTGAACTATTATCGGACGATTTCCATTTGGCAGAGTAACTGTTTCGTTTAAGCAATGTTTAGTCGAATAACGTTTCACATTATACATATAATTTTATTTTCGCAACAAAAGGATGATATAAAATATTATCATTTTTAATTAAATGCGTTAAGTAGGTATACATATGTATATAAAGTAAGTTACGGGAGGAAATGCTTGAGTTACTTTAGAAAATATCCAAATCATAATACATATGCCTTTAAAAATTTAGAAGTTCCGTCAATTCCTCAGAATAAAGATTAAAGGAGAAAATTATTATGGGAATACCTCGAAGGTAAGTTACTCAAATCAGACCATGGGTGCCGGAGTAATCGCTGAACATATTACTTAAAGTAAATCATCATCATTATCATCAAAACAATCATCATCATCAGGTACACTTCATCAAAATATTTGAACTCTCACCTTAGTTTATAATTATTTCGATTAAAATTTAGTTCTTTCTTCGCAAGTGTGATGAAAAACATTGTGTGTAACTCCGGGGGTAAGAATATTCTAAGTTCTGCTAGTCAATAATATGCCAAATGAACATTCGACCTATTGTGTTTCGACCAACGGTTTCTCGGGTAATTATGACAGTTACTAAATGATTATTCTACGAATAGTAAATATGCGTATCAATGTTCTGCTTATTGACTACTCTCGCAAACGACTATTATGCGTAATGAGATTCGGCCAATCGTTACTCTGCCAAACAACCCGTCGGCGAATCGTTGTCAGCGAAACAAAAATCGGCGTAATTTTTCTCGGAATATCAATAGGGCACCCGAAAAAAAACCCTGGTCCATTACCCTCCCGTAATGGACCAGCCAAAATGTATGAAACAGTCAATTTTTTTTTCGCGATTTCTGGGTTGGTCCCATAGTAAAAGTGTCTCAGTGTAATCCCAAAACCTCCCTGGCAACGAGAATGCAGTTATTTTTTAGCCACTCTGTTAATAAATTTTGGAAGAGTCAAGTCAAACAAAGGGGCATAGTTACTATGGTTAATATACTCAAATCAATCAAATTACGTAAAAATATTTTCTATAATGTTAATATCCAGAGAGGAAAATAGGGACTACTTTTGTATGGAGAAGCGGCCATCCCCTTTCGTCTTAAGTAGATCGCTAAGCCTTCAGATCGGTTAGCCGAATGGAGCTTGGTCTTAAGACCTCTACGCTCGTGTAGACATTGGTCTTATAGACCGCTACGCTTGAGTGGACATTTAGGTAGTTGTACGGTACGGAATAAAGTGTTTACTGTAGCTCTGCGAATAAAGTTTTATTGGTATTGACAGTCGAAGTCTTCGTTTTTTTTTAGTTTCTATTGTAGAATCAGTCGACCGGAATGTCGGACTGGTTTTGACGATATTTATTTAGCACGGAAATTGAAGGGGATCAATATCGGTATTCCGGTACCTATGTATGGGATTTATTTAACTTTATTTGTATAAAAGATGATGAAATTACCAGGAAACTTTAATATTTAGGAATATTTAGTTTAAGAGACTTATCGTAGTATTCCATATTCACTCCGTACCTACTGAAATATTTATCTTCATTTATCAGTGTTTTCTGATTAAATAAGGCCCATCAGTGGCGCAGGAGGCGCAAAATAGACAATTTTCATAGAATATTTAACTAATTTCACCAAAACAAAGATTTTCAATAGGTACCGGTATTACATAATTACGAATTCCGGGTTTATATCAGTTCAATACCGGTATAGAGAACCGCCCGATATTGGAGGCCCTACAGTGGATGGATACACCATAGTATGGACATCGTTTGAGCACACACGACATGTTTGTAATAGTGTAAGTGTATACACATCAATGCGTGTGTACCTTTAGGGCAGTCAGTTGAAAATACTTTGGCGTAACCATGGCAAATGGTAAAAGAAAAGGTTTAACAAACTTCTAGATGCCAGGAGAGTATTTATTTGCAAAACTATCTCAATATCTTATTAGAGTCTGTGCGGAAAGAGAAGAGTTGTGAAATGTATGGGATCCAATACATTCTACCACTCTTCACTTTCCGCACAGACTCTACTTATGTTAATTGCAAATTTTATTTCATTTCGAAATCCTACGAATAAATGAATCACGTTGTTGTTATAATCATGCACCAAAATCGTAAAAGTTCCATTCACAAAAGATATTCTTCAAAGTATTAGGTATAAATTTACAAACGCTTTATTCATTCTGGTACTTATGCTATTTCAGTCTTTCCTACCCTAGAGCGTAAATGATAACAGAATATTCGGACCGAAATGCCGTGGGCCGCCGCCTACGCGCACTCTTGGGACGAATCTTCCCATTTACTTCGCGTACTTGGACAAACGACAACAGCCTTTACTGTGCTGACAAATAAGCTCTAAAATAAGCAAATGGTACGAACATTACTCTACCTGCGTAAGGAAAATAAGTTTTGAAAGTTCAAGGTTCAAGATAAATTAAAATTGTGTAAAATAAAAAAGCGGCCAAGTGCGAGTCGGACTCGCCCATGAAGGGTTCCGTATTTAGGCGATTTATGACGTATTAAAAAAAAACTACTTACTAGATCTCGTTCAAACCAATTTTCGGTGGAAGTTTGCATGGTAATGTACATCGTATAATTTTTTTAGTTTTATCATTCTCTTATTTTAGAAGTTATAGGGGGGGGACACATTTTACCACTTTGGAAGTGTCTCTCGCGCAAACTATTCAGTTTAGAAAAAAAATGATATTAGAAACCTCAATATCATTTTTGAAGACCTATCCATAGATACCCCGTATGGGTTTGATGAAAAAAATTTTTTAGAGTTTCTGTTCTAAGTATGGGCAACCCCCAAAATTTTTTGTTTTTTTTTTCTATTTTTGTGTGAAAATCTTAATGCGGTTCACAGAATACATCTACTTACCAAGTTTCAATAGTATAGTTCTTATAGTTTCGGAAAAAAGTGGCTGTGACATACGGACGGACAGACAGACAGACAGACAGACATGATGAATCTATAAGGGTTCCGTTTTTTGCCATTTGGCTACGGAACCCTAAAAAGGAGAAGGGGAAGTTATTTAAAATACACGAGTATTTCTATGGGGATTAGTAAGATACCGACTCGTAGTGTGTAACGAAAAATAAAAAATCTAGCTGTGTAAACTGAAATAGATATCATATATGCCATTTGGCATTAAGTCCGCCATTTGTACATTGTTGTATATATTTTGTGCAATAAAGTTTAAATAAATAAATAAATATATTAAAGAAAATGTGACGAAGTCCGCCAGTGGTGAAGGCCGGATTCGAACCGGCGTCTTTAGCAATCCGGGCTAACGCCTTGAACCCCTAGGCCACCCCGCACTACTTACTAAATTAGCTATTTTACGTAAGTGTCTCAAGATAAGATGAAGAGGATTTATGCTTTATAATTTTATTATCCGGGGATTTTGGTTTGACGTTAAATATGTAGTGCGAGGGCAAATGAAAGTTTGACATATAATAAAAAAATTGCAATCACGATTGATGAGTTTATGTGTAGGTATATATGTCACCGTAAAATTGTAAACACTCGTCATATTATAATCTCGCTAGTTACATTATAAACTGACGGTAGGGAGATTATAATCTAACCTAACATAACCTACGTTAGATTAAAAACTAACGGGTTCACAATCTTACGGTGTCATATACATATAACCATAACAGGACTTACATTTGTTATTATGATTTAGAAATTGGTTCATATCGACATTGATAGCACTTGAGTTAATCAATATCTGGGAGACCGAGCTTTGCTCGGAAAACATATAAAAACTCAAAAATGCGCGTTTTCCCAGAGATTAGACCTAGCTAGATCGATTTTTCGCCCCCGAAAAACCCCCATATAGTAAATTTCATCGAGATCATAGAGCCGTTTCCGAGATCCCCGAAATATATATATATAAATAAATAAACAAGAATTGCTCGTTTAAAGGTATAAGATAAGATAGCAATGGTGCAATTTAGCGTTAAACCGGGGTATAAGTATTTGTTATTTGTACAGTATGTTTGTGCTGTTGTTTGAGTTCTAGATAAATAAAATCGGTTGAAGACTAACGATTCACGTTACTCTATTCACTATTCATGATCAGCCGCAGTCTGAAATCCGATGCCTGGAGCGATGCTCGGCAGGTACCTATTCAGCATGGAGTGGCAAACGTAACCCGAGTTCAGTAAACCACACTATGTGAGTGTAGTTGCTGTCTAGTCACCTGCATATTCGGTAGAACAAAGCGCTTGTGGTGAGCCTCTGGCTTGCTTAGCTTCGTTGTACTGCCTGCAAACGCAAGCTGTTATACGATAACGCAATTCAATGTCGGTTATAGCTTAGGACTTAGCCACAGGGCGGACACGCCATACATCAAAAATCATTTGCGTTTATATGTGTGCACGGCACGTCTGTACACGCGTCATTGTGTTTGTGTGGGTAAGTCGCTTTACTGAGAGTACGCCAGAAGTCCGCCAGATTCATGTCGCGGGGGAGGTCATGCGAATCGGGGCGGGGCGGTGCGTGGCCGTTCTGTATGATAATACTATTACTTATTCTGCGACTTAGCTGTCTGAATTCAAAATGCGAAGCAAATAATAATTTCTTATTATTTCGCTTTGCATTAAGCGATTCACATCCCCCGGATCCCATACGTCTTATAGTAGTACCATCTCTGAAGTCTACTACGAATCTACCGCTGGATTTTCAAAGATTCTGCTTTCACATCCATCCTATAGAAGACACCAAGAGCACCTCTCCCACAGAAGACGCCCTCACACTCCTCACAGTCTTCATTCTGCACTCGCAGGCCGGGCTATCATCAGTGCTGATGCAGACACGGCCATGCTGGTGCGGATGCCGGCGTTTGCATGCATTGAGAAGTCCTAGTCAAGAGACGGCCTTACCATATCGACCCGCACCAGGCTACACGCTAGTATATCAAGGAAGCTGTCTTCAGATCCATCTTGTACTTATAGAAGACGACAATAGAACGTACCTCTCTCACAGAAGGCGCCCTCATAGTCTTCATCTCTACACTCGCAGACCGGGCCATCGTCAGTGCTGATACAGACGCCGCCATGTTGGCAAGGATCCCGGCGTTCGCATGCGTCGCCGCTGGCGTTACCGATCCGAGATGACTGAAACAAAACAATTATATTCGTTTATTGAATTTTATATGAATTTACTGTTAAGTTTTAACAGTCAATATTTTTTCTTATGTTAACAATTTAAATATGTTGATAAAAGGTTGAGCTCGATTTGAAAGTTTCCAAACTGGAAGAAGCAGGTTCAACTCCAAAGAAGTTTCTTGAAAATCTCAAAATTATTATAATTTGTTACCAATTTTTTAATTTGTTTCATTGTAGTTGGTTATTTGCGCCTAGGGGAAATCGCCAGGTAGCCAGTTATTGAAAGCTAGCCAGTTATACTAAAATGAATTTCTGTTTATAGGTGAATATAATTCATTTGAAGTTTAGGACGGCCAGTTACTGGCGAATTACCCTATTACCTAACAAAATAATATGTTAGATAAAGGAAAACAGACTATAGATAATAATCTACAAAGCCAAAGTTGGAAGTTCAGATAATTGTTTTTGTTCGTAAAAACTAGTGCCTAACTTGCACCATGGCCAATTCTTGAGATTATCTAGAGTCTAAGCGCTTTTAACATCAAAGCGAGAGCTCGCTAAATTGAATGAGTTTGAGGTTTAATCCCATGAATGTAAAGCTCGTTCAACCTGATCTTAACGCAAAATACTAAGTAGGTAAATACTATACCTATTTACTTCTCGATTTACCGTTTCTGTAAGCAATTAAAGTCCTTTTTCCAACCGAGCCGGCAAATTAAGTCGTTTACCCGACCCTCGCTAACTCAAACAAGAAATCTCACTGATGCCTTCTGTCAAGAGACTGTGGATTCTGGCTAATTGTTATAAATAAACTTAAATAAAGTTACAAGGTCATTGTGAGATGTGACTTTGAAAACGAAGGGACGATTTGAACTATGATTACTGTGTAGAACCGGCACAGAGATACAGAGAACCAGTATTTTACGCCATGATTTTTTGTTGTTTTGTGTTGGAGGTATTACTAGGTTGATGATGAAAACTGATACTTGTACTAATGTTTTAACTTTATTCGTCTGCTACAAGCATAATAACAACCATTTTACAATAAATATTACAAGACGTCTTCACTGTAACTTGTCCGTACTCAAAACTGGCCACTTGCCGTTGGTTACCGCCCTTTTTATAACAATTCAAGATGGCGGCAACCAGTGACAAGTAAGAGTCAATTGATACTCTTTCATAATCTAATCAGGAATAAAAGTAAGAATGACCAAAATATAAGCTATTTATAAATAATGATCCTTACAGCTCGGCCATCCTGTTCGAGGCGAGACCCTTCGCCATGAAATAGTTAAAATGATATAAATAATGACTAATTTATACAAATAATGAGTCGGAAATGTATACATTAAAAACATTATTTATGCACATTATATGCAAAATTATAATAAGCAACAAGAGAAAACGCATAATGCTCATATGCACTCATGATTGCACGATGTGCTATAAAAATACGATTACAGTTGTAATGTGTATTGTTGTTAATTATTAGGTATTAATAAAATGACAATTAATGAGAATATAGAAGTAGGTGGCCGATATCGAAACAATATTATTAATCGTTTAAATTATGGTTTTCGAAGAAATTACATAACTCTGTTATCAAGATTAAAGAAACTGTATGTGTCATCATAGAAACGAATAAATTTAATTAGTTCGGCCTGCAGAAATATAATAAAATACTAAATCATATAAAATTCATAAGCTTAATTTCGTTTTCAAACATTATGTATAGTTAAATTACGCAATCTAGTATTATTAAATTTTCCCTAACACTTGTTACATTTCAAGAATTATGAGCAAAAAATACAATATGTATCATACGCAACACTATTCACTTTTCACAAGTAAATATTAAAACCGCTATGTACGAATCACACAATTTGATTAGCAATTATATTGTATCACCACACGATTCCGCTGCGGAAGATAGTTGCGACACCGCATGCTGCAGCGTCTGCCGACCCGACGCCACGACCTCGTTAACTGCAATGGCATCACAGACCATGCTATGATAGTGCCGTCAACTTCTCTGTCGCTGTCCGCAATGAAGACGCCGACCACGTTGACGCTGCTCACCACGGGGCGCCGGATGTCGCGCCGCTACTAGCCGCAGCCTCCCGTGCCATGATGCCAGCCTTCGAAGACTCTTCGTTGTAGTCAAGGATCGTACTTCTGCGTAAAAACACCTTTGTTTTGCCAAGGAACTAGAATGTCATCGCCCTGGACATCTCACCTAGGCACTCCTGGGTCGGAAGTGATTCCACACCCCGACCCTCTCACCTGGGCACTCCTGGGTGGTAATGGAATACCAAACCCTGGCCCTTTCACCTGGACGCTCCTGGGTCCTTTGTCTGAAACTTTTAAGACTTTCTTTAGTAATATGAAATTAAAACTTCCTTTTAAATTATCACTTAATGTATAACTCATGGGTTTATTCAATTGATTTATTTTATTCTTAGTCGTTATATCGATTAAACTTGTTATGGATTTATATTGTTACGTTTTAAATATTTTAGTACATAAACGACATGGCTACCAAGTATTGTACCTAATTATTTATTTACTATTTGTAAGTGAAATAGTTCACAATTTATTATATCATGTATTGTGCAATAAAGTTTAATAATTTGATTTAAAAACATAATAAGTCTTACACATCTATAAAGAATGTATGGTTTTGATTTTATAACCTCGGGCCCAGCCCGTAGTTGACGTGAATGCAAGCATAATGCTGAGATATAAAAACCTCTTGATAATAATAATATTAGTAACAAATTATGTTGTGTTGTTTTGGCTACTGATTATTTGATAATATATGTTGACGTAATAAACGCAAGTGTATACGATTAACTTCTGTTTGTATTAAGATTTTTAGACAATATCTTTTAAATTAAACTTTTGTTATTACTTTGAATATTACCTGTTGCCAACGATTTTATTAAAATGACTTAATTCGATCGACGAGTTCAAGTTCGATAAGAGATAAATTAATATGAATGCGACCTACTAATCCTCATTAGAACTGCTTACACACCTTAGATCATTAATATAGCCATTAAAGATTCATGAACACTAAACCAAGTATAAACTAAATAGTCATAGGTTTTTGTAAAATTTGAATGAATAAACAAATGAGTAATAAGGAGTTCATAATTTCATTACAAGAACCTTATCACAATGGATGGGTTTAAACATCAGACATATACTAGTTTTTAGTGAATCTAGACCGAACAATATTCGTTTCACAAAGTGACTAAGAAATGCTTTATAATTTTACCACCCTTGCTTTTTGCTTATTATTTTTTTTTTACTCCAACAGGTTTTTTTTATCTAAACCAACATTAAGTTTATTATTTTAATTGAGTTTGAATACTACCAAATATTAGATGTCAAACTAATATAGTGTTGTTTTATTGAAACAAAACCTAATAGGTGTTATGGTGCATTGGTTATCCTAATTCGTTTTTATTATTATATTATTAAAATTATTTCTGCTTTACGAAAATAAAACTTTATAAATAAATTAATTCGTTAGACACAAGGAAAATAATATAGGTATCTCTTATAACTCACGTATGCCAAACCCTGGGCCAAATAAAGTGTGGGTATATAGAATACAGTTTATATGCATATTATTTTTATATAAAATACTAAATACTAAATCGAGATATTCGTAAATAATTATTTTTGAGTCAAATGAAGAACTGCTTTCTGAAACCTCATTAAATGAAGCATACATTTTTTTTTTGCAACTTAGTTGTATTGTTATTATTATTCGAATAAATGGGACTTTCTTATGAATTGTCGATCATCAAACACAGTAAGTAAGTATTAGAATAATAAATACGAGAGTTTACATACGAATAATAATCATGTTTAGTTGTTAAGTAGTATTGAACAAAGTTCGACAGTATGTTAAAGGCGAAACACCTTATCAATTACTATTTGATATATACATCATGATATTGCACTATGGTTATTGAAATAATGGAAGGAATGAGTTTATCTGTAAATATAAAAGCTTTATTTATGAATTAAACTTATAAGATTTCGTTATTTCTTTCGCAGGCAGTTTATCGAATATTCCCCGGTAATATATATATATATATATATATATATTACATTAAGAATGTCTAAACTGTATGGCTCAGGCGCTCAGAAAAGTTCAAGTTGAACATTAAGAAAACAGGTATCACTAATCTACGCGTATATCAATTTTCATTACATGTAGTTTTATGTTTACGAACGAGCGATAATAACGCGTTTATTTAGTGGTTAAAAGTATTTTTACAATCCTGGGACTTTAGAAACTTGTGTATAACATACATAATATGATATTTCATTCACATAATCTGTAATTTATTCCGTGTTAGTCTAAATTGAACTTAGATGAGAACTCTAATATGTTGAGTTAGACGTGTAGCAATGTCATTAAGTTTCTCTTTTATTATTATTGTTGATTTATATATTATGCTTATTTACGTTTGACAAATTATTTTAACGTGTTGTAAATATATTTATGAAAGTTGGAATAAAAGTCTAGCGCATGCATCCACGCGCGTTAAGTCTCACACGTTCATCCACGTGTGTTAAAGTCTCACACGTTCATCCACGTGCATTGAAGTCTCACACGTCTATCCACGTGCGTTACACATCGATTCCACAAGATTTGTACCCTGTGTCATAACTGATACTAGCGTCTACACATACGCCATCGACTATGTATGAGAATCACCTTGTCTCTACATACGACTCTACATTTGACTCTACATATGACTGACTCTACATTTGACTCTACATATGACTGACTCTACATTTGACTCTACATACGACTGACTCTACATTTGACTCTACATATGACTGACTCTACATTTGACTCTACATACGACTGCACATGACTACATATGACTCTACATATGATTGACACTTACATATGAGACCACACATGTGACCATACATGTGACTACACTCTACACGTGAACTCTTCATAACCGCAACTTTACAATACAACACTACACGTGGCTTATGGATCCACAAACACGAGCATAAATTGGTATTATTACGGATAAGTAAAATAATAAAATGTAGCTAACGTTACTATCAAATAATAACACTTAAATTATGACTTCAACGTCATTCAGAATATCCACATCCTATACATAATAAAAAGGGGTAAATGACAGTTCCTATAATTCAAATTATGCGAGTTAATCATAATAATATCGATTTCCCATCGACCTCATATTTCTCCATGATCACCATGGTAACACACGTAGATTTAAAAACACTGATTAAGTACTTGTGCCAACATTACTGGCCATTATAAAATTGTTATGAGAAGTGTCGCAGTGAATTGTTACATGTGGTAACATACCGTCAATAAACAAAAGGTGACCAATCATTAAATTGAATAAGTTCACGATGTCTAGTATGCAAGTATTATGTGTAAATTGACACAAAAATACTTGAAAGCTCGGCGCATAAAGTTAAGTTATTTTTTATAAAGTACATTCGTTAACGAGTTACTACTCGTGTACTCTACAATTATTTCACAGACGAGACACGCTCCACAACATGGAGATTTAATATAGATGTATATTCATACAGAGTTGGACAATCTTAGTTTGATTAAAAATCAGATTACGAATGGTAACGTTAGTTTTTAATAACCACAACTTAATTCGTGAATTCAATCATGAGCTTATCAGTCAAATTGAATTCGACATGATAAACTCTTACGATTTTATTATCGGTCATAATTTTGAAAAGTATTTCAATTATTCGAGCAGATGGTTATTTAAACTAACGTTTTAATCGAGACAGCCATTTCATTTTAATCATAGATTGCAATTACAAGTGCCCAACTCTGATTCATACCATCATTACGTTGATTATCCGATTGTCATAGAGGTTTTGTATTTCACAAAAAAGGGAAACAAGTCATTTACATATGTGTTCTAGTCATTTAACGTCATCGAGGCTTTTATGGTAATGCTACGATGGCAGCGTCGCCGAATAAAAACGGATATCAGTATAAAAACGTTAAAATTCATTTTAACCTTACTAGGTACCAAGTTACATACCGTAACCCTGCGTTATGGTTTCCAATTTGAATTAAGATCACATTTTAATCCCTTTAATTTTCTTTCGAAAATAATCGTCTTATCAGTCGTGTGCGCATGGACTCGCAATATTATGAGTAAAGTGTAAATATAATGTTTAACTTGTTTAAAATTTTGTTCTAATGTGAATAATCTTACGTATAAGCTTCTATTACAATATAATAATATTTTAAGTTGAAATCTAGACGTATGCAGTTTATTTATGATACGTAACGACAGAAATGGCCCAATATTTTAATCAAAGCAATTTAATAGATGCATTCGTAACAATAATATTAAGTTATACATTGACGCAAATCGCGTTCAACAACGTTTTACTTGCGGCATTGCTAAACAAACGCAACAGAGATTTTTAATTGACAAGTTATAACTTAAGTTTACTCATCGGTGTCACGGTCACTAGGCCAGTTTATGTATACAATTTTAGCATCACAAACTAACTTCAAAAGGTGCAACATATCGTAAATCGTGATGTGTATAAAACAATATCCTACTGCAATACTGTAGCCTGCTACAGGCTGCTACAGCTGTACTATGTTATTTTGCTAGGTAGGAAACTAAATAATGAATCCTTAGTCTGAACTTGAAATAATCGACGTGTTACATTATCATACGATCGATGTTTCATAAAATAAGAAATAAAGAAACATTATAATAACACTTGATCTAATTTCCACTAACTCATATGACGACACGCTTAATTGACAACTGTATATTTTAAATTTCAAGTTCTTATTATTACTGAGGCTACCCCGTCATTCGTTCATACGTTCTTTCTACCAAAATTACTTAATTCCAAATGATATTATCTTTAATTATATATGACGGTAGATTATCAAACCAATTTTATTTAAAATAAAAGAAAGTAAAAAAAAAAACAAAAGACTGACTTACCATAATTTTATATACTTTCCGGTATAGTTTATTTGCTGATACAAAAGAAAAAGAAAAGAAAACCTTACGTTTGTGCGGCGTGGCAAAAATCCTATAGATTTCTGTACGATTTCACTTCTGAGATGTTGGAGGTATTACTAGGTTGATGATGAAAACTGATACTTGTACTAATGTTTTAACTTTATTCGTCTGCTACAAGCATAATAACAACCATTTTACAATAAATATTACAAGACGTCTTCACTGTAACTTGTCCGTACTCAAAACTGGCCACTTGCCGTTGGTTACCGCCCTTTTTATAACAATTCAAGATGGCGGCAACCAGTGACAAGTAAGAGTCAATTGATACTCTTTCATAATCTAATCAGGAATAAAAGTAAGAATGACCAAAATATAAGCTATTTATAAATAATGATCCTTACATTTGATAACAAACCATAGAAGCGGAGCGTGAATCTGCGACCTAAACGCGTAAGCGCCATGAATTTTACGGTGCTTACGACGTTTTGGTCGCGTGGTAGGTTGCGATTGCGACAATTTCATTGTTTGGTATGTCTTCTCTATAGTAATAATAACTTAATGGTTGCATGGCCTACTTGAACTGTTGAAGAGGCTAGAAAGTGACCAATAGATGGATGAGTTGTAATAGGTATCGAAGGTATTCTCCCAAAATTCCTTATCATCCGCCTAAAATAAATTGTAAACTAGCTAGTTACGAGTAGGTAGGTACTACGAGAACACCGGTACCATGTTATACTCATTTCAATACCCACAGAGTCCGTTAACCCTTCTGAATAACTCATGCCACGATCGCCGAGCTAAATCGTGTTACTGAGGCCTTTAAAAACTAATTACACGTCCATGCCATTCCAATATCTACCCTAACTCCAACTCTTAGAGTCGGAAATGCTTCTCGGTTGAAAAGGCTGCCGGTGAAGGATAATTAGCGTTTTTGTTTGCTATGGAAGGTTTTATTTCATAATTACGGGATCTGACAAATCTGGTGCGAGTTGTGGTTTTGCTGGTTTTGATTTTAATTTAAAATAAGTACCTACCTACCGGTTGAGCTCGGTACCCTTAGTGTAAATTTCATTCGATAGCGTGACGTGACGTACGCGTATGCGTTAAGTGTCATTTTGTATGGGATTTTGAGTTTCCAAAACGTCCCGCTTGGCGCGCTGTTCAAAATCCCATACAAAAATAGACAACGCAGACGCGAACGCTAGACATGTTATCGAATGAAATTTACTCTCCCCTAGTGTAAATGGAGCAATAATATTGTATTAAACTGTACTCCTCAAACTGACCAACGTTACACAGCTTTGGGAACAAAACAAATTAATTTATTAAATATTTTGATTTGTCGAATTTAAACTGTACTGTGACATACTAACATTGAATAATTTTACGGTACGCGGCGTGCCGCAGTACGCGATACACGGCCATCGTGAACGCTGCTCGCACTGTTAGTGCTTGAGAAAGGAGACCTAGGCTCTCCGAAACATGTCGCGCGAGTGACTTAAAACAAGTGAGTCTAAACCGCCAAATTAATCAATTTTAATTTGTGTTTGTGTGACCAACATTAGTTTCAGCGACCTTTCAAAATAACTTGTGATAAGGCAGCCTGTTGTTATTTTTATTTACATTGTAAATCTGTTATTGAATTTTTCTTTTGTGCTACAATAAAGTATAATTTACTGTACTTTGCTTTAGTAAGCATTTTGTAATTAATTAAATTAAATAAAAAAGTTAATTTATTTTTCAGTGTAATTTTTTAATAGACATTTGAAAGCAAAAAAGTAATATATCGCTCCAGAAATTGCTTAGACGTTTTTATAACTTATTGCCATACAAATTAGGCACATTAAAATTAATTAGGATATTACATACATTGGTCATACTTTATGAGGGCGCTAAATTACTTTGAAAAACATCATAATTTTTTACTTGCCTTAGATAACATATTAATGTTAAGAGACGCAATTATAATGAAAATTTATTTTATTTATCTGTGATCTTTGAAAATTCGCAATTTTTGGAATAGGTTTTTTTGCAAAAACAATTACTTTAAGGCTATATTTATTATTTTTGTATGAAAGTAATTATGCACAATTTAGAATATTTTTCGTAAGTCTCCCAGTTGGCCACGAACGTTGTAAAGGGTTCGAAATGTCGGGATGTACTACATATTTTAATTTCATTATACGCGATATAATCCGTTTACACATTTAGACTGCCAATTATAATTAGACGTTTTGGCCGAAGACTGTCAAGTTTCGGCGGTTCCGCGGCCGGCTCCCTGACGACCCTGACACTGCGGGGTTGCGTAATGGATCGCAATCATAATGTTATTTTTAGTGTTTAGTTTATATTTTTATAATATGTAGCTGGGCAGAAGTCCGTTAATCCGTTAATCGTTAATTAACGAAGTTAAGTTTTTGAGTAACGGATTAATTTTATGTTGACTTTAAAAACCTGTAACGGACTTGTTAACTTCCGTTAACTTTCCTTAAGTCTGTTAATCGTTAATACCTAAGTACCTAATCACACCAAGGCCGCGCGCTGCCGCGCCGCGCCGATCACGTTCCGACTACTTTGCGTAAAGGCTTGGCCAGACACAGAGCGCGACTTGGCGCGACGCAGCGCCGCGTGATGCCGACGCGATGACTGTTCAAACAGGGCGCGCGCGGACCGCGCTCTCAACACGCCCTCATCGCGCGCGCGAACGCGGCGCGGCCGCGCGGGATCGCGGCGCGGCCGCGCGCCACCGCTCGCTGCCTAACGTCCGATCCGACTGATGTGACCCAGCGCAACGCGGCGGCCCGCCGCGTCCCGCCGCGTCCGCGCGGCGCAGCGCTGCGCGGACGCAAGGGGCCGCGCGGCGCGGGGCGCGACAGAAGCGGGGCGTGATACCGGCGGGACGCAGTCTGTTTGACGTCGGTAACCTGTTAGCATGTGCCGCGGTCGCGCGGCGCGGACGCGTCGCTGCGTCGCGCTCTGTGTCTGGCCAAGCCTTTAGGTCTGTAATTGTATGCAGTGCAACTTTACATAGCGCGAATCGTACTACTACTGACTAAGAGTCTGATATTGCTTACCCCGTGCGCCGTATTAATTTTGTTATTACGAGAGTATGACAGAGTCGATCGCGCTAACCTGAGCAGTTGCCATAAAAGATACACGGGTGCGAGCGAGACAAATATAACAACTTACTTACTATTCGAGACCGAGCGGTCACACGACACGACGCTATGATTATTTCTACTAGTTTTATTTCCTATTGCGTATATTTACGATTTCGAGTTAACGATTAACTTTAACTTCCGTTAAAACTTTTAAAAAGTAACGTTTTAACGTTTAACGAAGTTAACTTTTTATTTAACGGATTAACGATTAACGAAGTTAACTTTTTGATTAACGGTGCCCAGCTCTGTATGTATGGTAGTTTTAAGGTACTTATGTACCTATGAGCCACTAGTTGCCTGAAATAAAGTATTCATTCATTAATAGGGTTCGATCGATATCGATACTAAGTTCAATGGCCACTTAAAAACGCTCAAGTACACACACTAGGGTCGACCACGCGCATGTAACACAGGCAACCAGTAGTTGCAGGCGTCCATAGGCTACAGTCATTTCTTACCATCAGGCGGGCCATATGCTTGTTTTCCACCGACATGGTATAAAAAAAGCGTAAGATGTGCATGGTATAATAATATACTCCGCCTGGTACTCTCTTCCGAGATTCGCGAATGACCTAACTGTCACTTGCCTACGTCATCATGCTGTTTACAGGTTCTCAAACTTTAAAATGTGGGAGAATTTTAACCAACGGTGAAAATTATTTTAACGGCATTAATTTTAAGTTATTCATGTAGAAACATAGTAAAATAAAACAAATCTATACTGCACTTTTCACTCCTACTCTTACAGTTCCGAATAGAGCAGCCAACCATTTTCGTAACAAAACATTAATTACCAAGCTTACGACGTGAAAAGTTTGGAAAACACTGCGACTGCTGACACTGAGCGAGAAGGAAATAACAATTAACACGCGTTCGACAAGGACGGTCGGTCAGGGACAAAATGGCGGATTGTCAAATGTGACAGCGCTATCCTGTGTTGCCAGTAGTGTAAACAGAATTACCCGAACGTCTGAAATTTCTTTCGTGAATCGGAAGATATTGCTAACGAATAATTAAAAATGACGTGTTATTGTAAAATTTAAGATAAAATACATATAAATGAAAATTATTAAATTATAAAGAAATAAATTAACTTATTAACCATAGATATAATGTACCCATGTAACATGTTATGTTGAAATAAAGTGGCAATGTTATTGTGACGTAGGCAAGTGACACTCTGGGAAGAGAAGACCATGTTTTATTAGACCATGTAAGATGTGTAAGTAAATGTGCAAAAACATCTCAGATATTCCAAAAAAAAGTGCGAGTCGGACTCGCGTTCCAAGGGTTCCGTACATTAAGTCCGACTCACGCTTGACTGCACATTTCTAATAGGTTTTCCTGTCATCTATAGGTAAAGAACTATTTTGTGTATTTTTTTCAAAATTTTAGACCCAATAGTTTCGGAGATAAAGGGGAAATGGTCCTTTTTTGCCTATTTTCTTGAATAACTGCTAAACTATTTATCCTAAAATTATAAAAAAATATATTTGAGATTCTTACAATGAGCTCTTTCATTTGATATGTAACACGATATAGTTTGAAAAACTTTATTTTTTAATTTTCTCACTTACTTACATCCCAAAAATGGCCTCCATATTTAAAATTAATTTATTTACGTTACACGTCCATCTTTGGGTCACAAATTTACATATGTGTGCCATATTTCAACTTAATTGGTTCAGTACCTAGTTTCGGAGAAAATAGGCTGTGACAGACGGACGGACAGACAGACGCACGAGTGATCCTATTAGGTTCCGTTTTTTTTCTTTTGAGGTACGGAACCCTAAATATCGTGGAAAATTAACAAAACTTTCATTTTCATTTTTCACTTACTTCAACCCTCCTATCAGTTTTCCTCCTTTCTACGATAGAAAATAAAATACTATAAATAGTTTTCCATAAAAACTAGAATCGGCTGAATGTAATGGCCACTTTATCACTGTTTGACGGCTGTCCGCGGCGGGAAAAGGGTCGCGGTAAGATTAGGTTCACACTAAAGCAGAAATATAATGTCAAAATATTTTTTTTGGAAATTAGCCATTTCGCATGCACCAATCAGCGTGAGCGCTCTTCATGGTCGTGTCAAAATAAGATCTAAACTGTTACAAGTTGTTAAATCTAAATCGGGCTCCTAATGAAAATTTGTACACGTCGTCAGAAAGAGTTAAAGCACACATTAAAATAAAGAGTAACGACCTAATTACCATAGTTTTTTCTTCTAAAAACTTTCAGTTTGGCCCACGTATAGAACACGCACAGCATTGAACCTATATCGGACAGTGAACGGATTAGTTGTCTTTTAAATATTTATTTTGCTTATTTCTTTAGGAAATATAACACTTTACACTCTTACGTTTTGTACACAACAAACAGTCAGTAGAAAAGGCGCGAAATTCAAATTTTCTATGATACGTTAACCCTTCGCACCTACATTTTTTAAATAAGCCGCTTTATTCTAGCGACGGTAATGGCTTGACAGACTATATTTAATGATATTAACGGGACTACCGCGATTAAATTTCAGTATTCGACGTTTCAACTGGGTGTGCACCTAGCTGTGGTTACGGATGACACCCATGTCCACACACCGTGACCACAGGAGAACCCCTAGTGTAAATTCCATTCGATAGCGCGACGAGCGTTCACGTTTGTTTTTTGTGTGGGATTTTGAATAGCGCGCCAAGCGGGACGTTTTGGAAACTCAAAATCTCATACAAAATGACACTTAACTCAAACGCGTACGTCACGTCACGCTATCGAATGAAATTTACACTTACCTAGGGGTACTATGGTGCAGCTGAAACGTTGGATTTAAGGTAAAATAATGAAATTTTATATTTATGAAATATTCACGAGTACCAAGGGACTATCTCTAAACCCCCGTCTAGACATCTCATGTCTCAGTGCATTTGATAATTTATTCGCTTAGCTTTTAAGGTACATTTAAATTAAACATTTTAAACGCCCCGTGACCACGACCGCTACAATAATCCAAACGTTGTCATGTAAATTGAAATTCTATATTCAAATAATTTGCTTTTGATGAATAATTCAAATTGTAACATCTGTTTAAGACGAAAGGCAAATTTGACTTGTTTTATTAACAGTGACATAGGGCCCGATTCGGATTTTGTAATAGACATCTATTAGATATCTTTTAGTCATCGCCAAGATACGATAACGATATGTTTAAGATCTAACCTGTCAAATTTGACATTTCCGCGATTCTGGAGATACTCTTGAACGATTTCCACAAGATATTACTTAGAGATCTAATTCACATCTAATAGATATCTAACACGATCTATCGTAAAAGTGACATTAGTTGCCCGAATTGCGCTGCAAAAGAGAACTAGTTGAAATCTAAACTAAACGTATCTAGAATGGATCTAGTACCTGTCGTCTCTTATGAATATCTTGAAGTTCGAATACGGCAGATAGCCTTGTTCGTGCCAATTGATAAATTATCAAACACATTTTAATAACAAAACTTCCGTGAGACATGAACTATATTAAATTATACATTCAAAATGCATTTAGGTACTTACTTATTCTTTTCTAAAAGCAAGAAGTTCTGGATTCGAATCATGGTAAGGGCATTTATTTGTATATAAACAAATATTTATTATAAATAAATTATTTATTAGAAACACATTTATTCATATCACAAGCTTACAAAAAGCAAAGTCGGATTGTGGACTGCAACCCGACTGCCGCTTGTATGGGAACTGCACGCCGACGGTGCAGTTGGCGTGCAGTCCGTCTGTACCTGGCAAAATTAGTTATGCATTGGATCGGTAATGCAAAGTTGTGGGGTTCGAGTCTCACGTTAGCCAGAGTTGTTCACAGTTAATTTTTTCATTGTGATTGACATATGTCTAGTGTATACATATAATATACAATCTATAAATTGTTATGTGGAACGTTCCACAATAAAAATGGAAGGAAATCAGTATGTTTATTACAAGCATATTGATGTTAAAATTGATTAAATAATTTCGTTTCCCCAAGATAAGTAGCGCGGTTACTAGACAGATAAGTTTGCATTTGCCTTCGATATTTTTGAATTATATGGGCCTAAAATACCTTTTGATTGCCTATAACTATAAACTATTCGAAGAAGCGCCGTTCATGATCTAAACTCGATTAAAAATATATTATCTGATTCCGAAAGTAGTAGTAACTACCAAGGTCACGCCGATGCCACGCCGATAGCGCAGCGTCGGCGGCGGCGGCGCGAAAATTTTGTCGGCGGTGGCGGCGCGCCGGCGCGGCGCTCATATCTATGACATCACGAGGTTACAAAAAGCAAAGTCGGATTGTGGACTGCAACCGGACTGCAACTTGTATGGGAACTGCACGCCGACGTTGCAGTTGGCGTGCAGTCCGTCTGTACAGGCCCTTAGTCACATTACGAGCTTACAAAAAGCAAAGTCGGATTGTGGACTACAACCGGACTGCAACTTGTATGGGAACTGCACGCCGACGTTGCAGTTGGCGTGCAGTCCGTCTGTACCAGCCCTTATTCACATCACGAGGTTACAAAAAGCAAAGTCGGATTGTGAACTGCAACCCGACTGAAACTTGCATGGGAACTGCACGCCGACGTTGCAGTTGGCGTACAGTCCGTCTGTACCGGCCCTTAGTCACATTACGAGCTTACAAAAAGCAAAGTCGGATTGTGGACTACAACCGGACTGCAACTTGTATGGGAACTGCACGCCGACGTTGCAGTTGGCGTGCAGTCCGTCTGTACCAGCCTTTATTCACATCACGAGGTTACAAAAAGCAAAGTCGGATTGTGAACTGCAACCCGACTGAAACTTGCATGGGAACTGCACGCCGACGTTGCAGTTGGCGTGCAGTCCGTCTGTACCGGCCCTTAGTCACATCACGAGCTTACAAAAAGCAAAGTCGGATTGTGTCTCTGAAATCGCAAAATGTTGTACCACATCATACGTCATGCGTAGGCGGGGTGTGGGAGTCAATGGAACATACAGGGCTATAACCGCGAAAATCGAAGTTCGAAAATTGCGGACATAATTATCATTAAAACAAATTACATCGTTATACAGACTGAAATCTCTTGTACTAAAACTCGACGGAAACTTGCAGAATAACGATTAGAATCGCTCCTTAAGGTGACAGTCTGACAGTCCATTTCCAACCGCAGCTGCACTACTGTTCATTTTACTATGGAAATTGACAGTAACAGCGACGCGTTCAGTACCAATAGTGCAGCTGCGGTCAGAAATGGAATGCTACCCTTGCGAGTATTATTTACTAACTTTTGCCGGCGACTTAATTCGTCTACATGAAGCGATGGTGATTAATAAAAAGCTATACTATGTCCCTCCCTGGGCTTCAAACTTATCTGCATAACAAATTTCATCGAAATCGGTTCAGCGATTTAAGTCTGAAGAGGTAATAAATTGAATCCGTTCAGCGGTTTAAGCATGAAGAGGTAACAGACAGGCAGACAGACAGACAGTTACTTTCGCATTTATAATATTAGTAGGGATTTTTAATAACAAAAACTTCCGTGAGACACAGACATATAAAGTAATATTAAAAACGGGTCATGTTTTCGATTTAAAATACGTAAGTGACCTGTTTTCAATATTAACAAGCTTTTATTAGGTCGACCTGTATGTAACTATGTAATGGAATCTTGCAAGTTAAATTTGATACACATCCCGGTTTCCGATTGAGCTGAAATTTTTGCATACCCATGTAAGTCGGGTGACAATGCAATATATGGTACCATCGAGGTGATCTGATGATGGAGACAGGAGGTGGCCATAGGAACTCTGTGATGAAACAACGCAACCTAATTGTGTTAGGGGTTTTTAGAATTGTCTTGATGAGTATTACTTGTCTGTCGTAAGAAAAGTACATTCAGCGATAAAAGCTTGTACCAAAAATGAAATTTTTGCCAAAAACGGACTGTCTAGTTTCCGCCCAAAACTCCTACCCGTATGTCTCCATTCCACGTGTACTCTGACACGTAGTGGCTATTACTAAAGCCGGCTCAGCCAAGGTAATTCCTTCTTTATGACGCTGACTTAGCACCGAAAATAGCATGTCAGCCTTTATTTTAATGACGAACGGCTGTTCCTATTGCTTGCCGTGCGGACGTAGGTGACTATATTTTGGAGAACCAGTATAAAACTAAATTAATTTTGTATTTAGCTGAAACGTCTACAAATGATGCTTAAGAAATAAAATAAAAGGGGAATATTCACTGTTTCGGGCGAGAGTCGAACTCGCGACACTAGATCACTGCCAACTATTTTTCCTAATATTCTGAATAGATTATAGGAAAATAGGGAAATCGAGGAAGTCTCTTACTCGTATTTCGAAATGTTCAAGCTAGTTAAATAATCCTACGAGTATACACGGGAAAGGCTTCTAAAGTTATATAATTATTAAAAAAAATATTGGTTACAGTTTGAGTTTTATTTTATACTAGCGACCCGCCCCGGCTTCGTACGGGTTAACAAATTATACATAAACCTTCCTCTTGAATCACTCTATCTATTAAAAAAACCGCATCAAAATCCGTTGCGTACTTTTAAAGATCTAATCATACAGACAGACAGACAGACAGGGAAAGCGAATTTGTTTTATACTATGTAGTGATTATTTACACGTATTTAGTCATGTAACCGGGTCGAACGTGATATTATTTCATCATTTTTAACCTTGTCCGATGTTTCAGCTAGGTTGTTCCAGCTGTGGTCACGGATGGCTGACGTCCCAGCAAAATGTCAACGGAGATATAGGTAAACAACACTAAATTACCCGAAAATAGAAAATAAACAGAAAAAAACAGGAGGCTCAGGCATGCATTTTCGCCGCGCGGTAGAAATAGAGGGTTACGTCTTACGCCTTACGGTCACGTGACACCTGTTACGAGTTTAACATTTTTTCCCCATCACAAGAAGTGCACAACGCCGCTAAAGTAGTTTTCACTTCAAAGATAGAGTTCGACTGCGCCAGCTCGGTAAGTTACTAGAATAACATCAGCAATGCGAATGTTGGGATGACTGGTGTGTGCTTTTTTAGGGTTCCGTACCAGTGTTGCCAGATGGTCACAAAAGTCACATTTTTCGTGACTTTTCGCCTTCTCGTGTGACATGTGCGTGACTTATGATTTTGAGGCAATTTTTGTGACTTTTGAAGATAGTCGATTTTTTGGACAAGTTTAGTTTTGCAATTCGTATTATTTAGGAATGCTCCCAACCAAGCTTACTAAGCCCTTTAAATTTGACACTTTGCACTGACCCTTGACGATACATCAACAATCATGTTTATCACTAGGTCTTATCATAGTCATGGCAAAATGAGATTTGTTACCTTGACGTGACGGTGTTATATAGTTTGATAAGAGTTTTTTTTTGTGTAATGAATCATTAGTAATGATTCATTTCTTTTAGTCTGTATCTATACTACTCATTGTACTACATCAGTTATTGTGAGATTTTTGAGCGCTCTAAAACCATTAATTTTAGCCGGGGGTAAATTATTTACGCATATACTTTTTTATTTTCTTTTGATTAATGATTCGCAGACAGGGAAATCGACACCACACTCGCGTTCGCGCTTTCACACCACGATTCACGCACATAGTCTGGAGGGGGCTTAAACAGTGTAAACTTTAAAAAAATTCTCTCGCACTGACTGACTGTGAATTGTATCTTGTTAGTAGTTTGTGGACTCATGTGACTGGGTTAAGTTTGGTAGATTAAGGCGTGTCCAGACGAAGACCATCCCCCGCCAATCCGACCAAACTATCCGATCAAACCAGGACGCGCGGACGCAAACACCAATTTGGCCAGTTTTATCAATTTAAATTTTATGGTGATATTTGACCGCTGTTAATTAAAAAATGCCCCTAACCGCGAAAACTAGCGTCACAAATTGGTATTCTTGCGTCCGTACCCCATTATATCGGTACTATCGGTCATATCGGTCGAGCCAAATTGGCGTTTGCGTCCGCACGTCCCGACCCAATCGGACAATTCAATCAGACCGTCGAAAAATTTTCCTCGTCTGGACAGGCCTAAACTATAGTCTGTCAAGCCATTTCATTAAGTAGAAAAAAGCGTCAAATTTAAAAAATTTAGGCGCGAAGGGTCTATCATCCCAAAGAGAATTTAATTTCGCGCCCTCTTCCACTGACAAAGTTATTTGACTGACTTTATAATAACTTATTATAGTAATTTTTTTTTCGTGTTGAAAACGAAAAAAAAATCAAGAAATAAAAAAGGAACTTACAATTCATGAAATCGATCACATAAAATCATATAAGGTTAGTAGAATTTTTGTGTAATATATTATTTTCGGAATTTCTTCTATTAAAATCGATTTACCAACCCATACTATAAAAATGTGACTTAAGCAGCAAAAACGTGACTTTTAGAGAAACGAAACGTAACTTATGACCCCAGAGCCCTGGCAACACTGTTCCGTACCCAAAGGGTAAAAACGGGACCCTATTACTAAGACTCCGCTGTCCGTCCGTCCGTCCGTCCGTCCGTCTGTCACCAGGCTGTATCTCACGAACCGTGATAGCTAGACAGTTGAAATTTTCACAGATGATGTATTTCTGTTGCCGCTATAACAACAAATACTAAAAACAGAATAAAATAAAGATTTAAGTGGGGCTCCCATACAACAAACGTGATTATTGACCGAAGTTAAGCAACGTCGGGCGGGGTCATACTTGGATGGGTGACCGTTTTTTTGCTTGTTTTGCTCTATTTTTTGTTGATGGTGCGGAACCCTCCGTGCGCGAGTCCGACTCGCACTTGGCTGCTTTTTTAATTATTTTGTTGTGTTATCTGTGTGAGTTAAGTGACGTAAAACGTGGGTGGCTTCAGTGAAGTACTCGTACAGTTTTAATTTTTCACGTTTTTCACATTTACATAGATTAGCCCGTGATTAAATTTCTAAATGAAATGAGGGTGGAATGTCCATCGTTATGAATGTAATTTACTAGCAGGACAATTCTAATTGTAAGTTTAAAATCTGTTATGGCTTAATTTTTTTTAATGATGCGACATTGACAGGACAGGACTCGTAGTGCAACTCAGAACCAACAAATGCAACCTATATAGGTAACTTACGTCACGAATCGCAGTGCACTTCATATATTAGCAATATTTATTAATAAAATATGTAAGTACCAACCGTCACAAGTCAACCATGGGGCCAAACGAAAAAGATCAAGATGGGCGTAGTAAGGATTGTTCATAATTATTGTAGTAGGGCACTAAGGTTTGTAGGTACAGTCACCAGCATAAATATATGACTGTGGGCAGCCGTGCAAAAATATCTGATGCTCCATTGGAGGCATAAGTACATGACGACACTACCTCGGTAATAATATGTGATGCTTTGTGGCCGGCAAAAATATCGTTAGTCTTTATCCGCATAAATATCGGATCGGGTCGCTTAAAAATATTTGATTACTTATAAAAATCAAAATTATCTGATTACTCTCATCTGGCATAAATATCTCTCCACTGTGAAAGCAAATACATCGGATGGACGACGGACCGCCTATTATAATATCTGACACGTTGGAAAATCACAAATATGTTATCGACCTTCAAAAACGAACCATACATGTTTGGTATAGAGCCGTAAATTGTATGAAGTGATTTGACAATTCACGAAAAGAGTGCAGTCTTGTCATTGTATATGTCTGTCTCACATTATATTCTATCATCGATTTGACGGAATAAAATGGATATATTTTTTTTGTAAATTTGAACGTATTGCAATCATATCATGAATCTAGTATATAACTGGATCTGGCATGAGGGGTGGGGGAAATGACCGAACGGGATAGTCTTATGTATCATTCAGTAGGAGTAGCAGCGAAAGCACTATTAATGTTTGTCCTTGTCACAGTCCACAAGTTGACTTCTTTATCATCCTTTTTTATGTAAGAAGGAGGTTTATTAGTTTTATTACACATCTTCTATTAAAAGTCTACCTGAATTATGTCACAATTTAAAATTGTAAATGAAATCACAGACTTGTAATTGTCGCTCGCGCTTGACAGACAGCTGAAGTGTGCGAAAGGGAAGCCCTCGCGTATATGAACATCGCATGAGTGCGAAAGAGTCAGACTACAAATGAGAAAACGTGACCATTTTGGAGTTTGACAACGGCCGCGGACGGCCAAGAGCGTATCACCGTAATTTTCAATTTGAAAAATATACACAATTTTGGAAGAAAACTATTTGATTAAGTAATACAATGAAGATAGTGTCTTGTAGTGTACCGGATTTCAGTGTCACGGGGCCAAATAAACCTAGCAAATACTCATTTCAGAGGAATTATGATTTTCCGAGCGAAATTTTCTTGACGATATTTTGTCAAATTAACAGCATAAAAAGTGTAAGAAGCCGGTTTATACAGTTAATTATAAGTTTTTCTTCCTTTGTGTGCTAATATTTTATCATATTACTCAATAATTTAAGATATTTTGTGTAAAAACATAAACGGTTACTTTACGCTAGGGCTTGACAAAATGTTCAGATGACAGTATCGATAACTTGTCGGTATATTAATAGCTAAAGTCCGTCAACCAAATCTTGTCAGTAGTAAAAGGCGGCAAATTTGAAAAATCGCGGGTTAGCAACACTGTGTTCAAATAATTCCAAAACGCGTGTTATCAGTGTTTTATCTGTGGAATGTGGATCGTCAATGACAGCCGTCACCTTATTTGTTTTCATTTGGTTTTCATTCTGAATCGTTTCTGTTTCAAGAGATATTTCTGCTATCACCATTAAATACCAATACATTAAATAAGAATAAGCAAAGCTAAGGGGCCTACAATGTACAATCATGCTCGTTGATGGTAAACATTACTAAAAATGGAGGTTATGACAAGTACTGGAAGAACTCTTTCGAACTTTTAAGATTATGTTCAGTTTTTTTGTTTTAGGGTTAAAAGGCATAAATAAAATGAAAACGTATGCCTAAATCTATCCAACAAGACCATAAATTGTGTCCTGGAAACCGTCCATAGGCCCACATGTCTAATATTTTCAGCAATCAGTTGTGACTATTTACAAAGGTAAACCTTTTAAACAGTATTAAGAGCCTTGATTATATCGCCGTTCTTTCGCAATATCTACCTAATCCATACATGTTTGTTGCAGGATTAAATCTTGCCCAATATAAGGCGTTCGTAGTAGAAAGTATCTCTTCAGACAATACTTACCTATGGCGGTTTATATACGTGTACAACGCAACCAAGTCGAAAAGTGCCCCTTATCTTATTTACCTTTAAATTAAATAAACACCCAAATATCAGTTGTTTTATTTTTAATATGTATATTGTACAATATATACCAATCAAAAAAATTACACAGGTATGTCATATTCATTCAGAACAGTACACTAATTTACATTAACAAGTGGCATATTATATTGTAAATAACAAATATATGCACTATCTAATTATCTGCATTTTGATATGATTTTATTTTAGTATAGGGAGTTGTTTTTGATATCTTCAAATTTGTTCATCATTTTGATTAACATTGTTTTAACATCGCTTTTAAATTGTCCGTCCATGTTTCAATTTTTTTCAATAAACCGCGAGTGACAATTTGAATTGACGTACGCAGGGCGCGCTCAGCGGAAAAAAAATCTTATGGTTCGATGTACATTGCTGCTTTTCTTAGCGCAATACTGCTCTTTGAGTGTTGCCCTACTTTAGTTTGCTTTACATTGCTACTGACAAGATTTGGTTGACGGACTATATGTAATAATTTCTTCACATCATTAAGATATTAACCTTTATAACCGACTTCAAATAATAACGATTGTTATACCTTTTTGAAGGTGCACATGTTTAGCAGTAAATTTAAACTTCATTTTCCAACACAGTAAGAGTTAGACTAAGATAAGTCTGTAACGATTTTGATAGCACACGGAGTTCAAGTGTTATTTATACGTCATAATGTCGTAAATTTTAACGTTTGAAAAAAAACCGGCCAAGTGCGAGTCGGACTCGCGTTTCAAGGGTTCCGTACATTAAGACCGACTCACGCTTGACCACATTTCTGATAGATTTTCCTGTCATCTATAGGTAAAGAACTATTTTGTGTATTTTTTTCAAAATTTTAGACCTAGTAGTTTCGAAGATAATGGGGGGGGGGAATGGTCATTATTTGCCTATTTTCTTGAATAACTGCGAAACTATTAATCCTAAAATTATAAAAAATATATATTTGAGATTCTTACAATGAGCTCTTTCATCTGATATGTAACACGATATAGTTTGAAAAAACTTTATTTTTTATTTTTCTCATTTACATCCCAAAAATGGCCTCCATATTTAAAATTCATTTGTTTACGTTACACGTTCATCTTTGGGTCATAAACTTACATATGTGTGCAAATTTCAACTTAATTGGTCCAGTAGTTTCGGAGAAAATAGGCTGTGATAGACGGATGGACAGACAGTTAGACAGACGCACGAGTGATCCTATTAGGGTTCCGTTTTTTCCTTTTGAGGTACGGAACCCTAAAAACGGTAATTTACAAACAAACAAACAAATTTACAAACTTATAACTAGGTAAATATAAAAATTAAGAGTAGGTATATAATTATATGCTATTAGGCCATAGGTACCCGGCTAAATGTACCTAGTACGCTGCTGGCGTTTCCTCTTTGCACCGCTAGCGAAATACGCTGGATAATACGTTTAAAATAACACATTTGAAAAAGTTGTCGATAAAGCAACCAAACACCGACAGATTATTAATATGTTGTAACATGACATCACTATTTTTGATCTCACATAGACAATTTACGCACACACTTGCATTTCATTTTTGGTCGCACTTTTGAGGATTGACAGTTGTTCTTGTCTATTCTAATTCTATGAATGAAATACGTGAGACAGACATATGCAATGACAAGTCTGCACTCTTTTCGTGAATTGTCAAATCACTTCATACAATTTAAGGCTCTATGCTATCCAGGTATGGTTCGTTTTTGCCGATTGATGACATACATATTTCATAATTTCGTGTCAGATATATAGGCGGTCCGTCTGCCATCCCATGTATTTGCATTCACAGTGGAGAGATATTTATGCCAGATGAGAGTAATCACATAATTTTGATTTTTATGAGGCGTCAAATATTTTTAAGCGACCCGATTCGATATTTATGCGGATACAGACTAACGATGTTTTTGCCGGCCACAAATCATCACATATTTTTACCGAGGTAGTGTCGTCATATACTTATGCCTCCAATGGAGCATCAGATATTTTTGCACGGCTGCCCACAATCATATATTTTTGCTGGTGACTGTACTATACCTACTGCATTATATCATTATCAAAATTCAAAAGCATAACCGATTTTAAAATCTGAATACTGTTCTAAGTTAAACGTTAACAAAAGCACCGAAACGGCTGAGGGAGGCAACGGGCGACCCCCGCGCGGGCAGCTTTCTCGCGCAGAGAATTGCAATCGCAATCCAGCGCGGGAACGCTGCCTGCGTATTGGGCACCCTCCCGAGGGCACCAAATTTTAATAGGTATTTTTAATTTTTAGTTTTAGTTATTTTAATTGTAGTTAGTTTTAGTTTTATATTCTATGTCTTTTAGTAATTTATATTAATAAAGCACCGATAAAATTTATTATATCAATAACTCAGTGAATTTCAATTTCTTTTATCCACCTACACAAACCTAATCAAAACGCCTCGAAACTACAAAAACTGCGAAACAATTTATAAATAATAAAAGATTTTCATACTACAGCTACTTCAGATTGTATTATAACAGAAATTATACCCGTAGGGGGTGAGAATTATCGTCTGAATCAAATGACCTTTGCTGATGTCAAAACTTACGATTAAATAACTGTAAGAACCAATATAAAATGATCTTAGACTACGTCCAGTTGGCTTGGACCTATAGATGGCGGTTAATCTGGTTTTTCCACTTTAACAGTAATGTTCAAAACTTAGTTCATTGTGCTCAGTTTATTGGTATTTTATTCATTATTTACGACTACGCGTTTTTTTACATTTTCTTGATTTACGACGTCCGTTTTCCGGAATTATATTGGTCAATTTCGGTTTTGGTCGTTGACCCTAGGATTTTTTATAATGCCAAGACTTTTTGTTACAAAAAATAATAAGATTCATTGTTGAAACCGTTACGAAAAGCCAAAAAAACCCAGTACGGTAAAAAATAGAGGCAACAGGAGTGGTCATTTCTCCATACAAACGTACTCGACTGTTTCCTCCGTGGGTTTTGAAGCTAGAGGAATGATTTTTTCAACACAGATTAATATAGTCAATATCTGTGTCGGACCGTTTTGCTTTTTTTGATATTTTTGTTTTTTAAAGCGCTAGAGCCCTTCAAAAATGGCCAAAATGACCTAATTGACTATGCCGCAATGAGAGGCGTGGTATTCAAAACTGATATCAATTAGCCAAAAAAGCAAAATTGTCCGACACAGATAATTTCATAGGTAATCATTTATATTTCCCAATTTGGTTACGATTAGTTAAGTTTTGGAGGAGGAAACAGTCGAGTACGATACCTCGATTTTTGAGATTTTTACGCAGGGTTTTTCGCCTTGTCCTTATCGCACTAGTTTTAGGAGCCGCTTCCGTTAGCGAGACACGTATATTTACCTAAAATATTTAAATCTCAGCTCCTGTTTCGTCTTAAACAAGAACATTTGAACATTCAAAATACTTTTAAAGGTTTATTTAAGAGCCTTAATAATGAACATTCGAAGGCAGTCAAGACATATACCTGAAGGTCAACACGCCATTAGTGTTCTAATAAAAATAGACCAAATTTGTGGAAAGTTTGGTTAGACCACTCAGACCTCTTGGCCCCCGAAAGGTCAATTTAGATTGCTAAGACTCCAAATACAACCATCGTAACTACGTTCAAAAATGTATTCGAATGTGTACGTTATTGTATTTGAATAAGGTATACATTTGAATAAATTTTCAAGCTTTAGAGTTTCTAACCCGTCTGATTGCACGCAATAAAAAAAATGGCCGGCACTCGTTTTTAATGGAATATGTTAATTTAATGTTCACACGCTTAAGGTAAAATATGCTTAGGCATATATATAACATTTGATCCGTAATGTCATTTGATATGTAACATTTGATCGTATGATACGTAACGATATGTATGCCTTAGGAACCTAATTGATCAAATGTTGAGAAAACGTCAAATTCAATATCAATTTCTCAATAAAATTAACTTTTTGATATGTCTTGCAGAAAGTGTTCACATTGTACATTTTTTTACAAATTGCTTTTTGATGTTTCAAAAAGAGTAGCTAATTTGACAGTGGGGGTTCCTAGAAAACAGTCAATTATCGTCTAGATTAATCTAAATGTAAATACCTAATCTTCATAAAACTGAACTAGATGATAGATATACGAGTTCTACATGACATTAAGCTCTCCAAAAGACCTCTACGTGATGTTGGATCTGTACCCCACGCAAGCCTAACAAAATACCGGGATTTATAGGCCCGTGAAATCCAAAATGGAGAAACAATGATATACGAAAGAAAAGCAACACAAATGAAAATATTTTCATAAATTAATTTGATTTGTTTCCAAAGTGGTTTCATTAATAATTTACAGCGTTTACCTCAGCAAATAGTGAGTGGTCGAGCCACTAGGTTGACTAGGTCAACCGCAGCAAAAGAAATCTCAGCTTAATGCGGTAATTTGCTCTAATTACCCTCCTTTGCAATCGTGCTCCGACCGGGCTGACGTGAGGAATCTAATTTTAATAACACAGGGGAAGGAAAAAGAAAAGGCATATGAGTATCTGGATATCTAGATGTCTGAACGGGAACTATCTAAGTAATATATCTGTCTCCAGTTTGTGATGGCGCTGTAACAGCGCGCACACAACATCCCGCTTCACCGCCGCGCGACGCACCGAGCCATCGCGCTTCACCGCCGCGCAGACCACCCACGACGATCGGCCCCCCGCCACTCCGCGCGCCGCACCCCGCGAGCCACTATAAAAGCGCGAGCGCGCGTCCGTACCGTCGGCAGTCGTCCTCGCCGCCTTCTGCTGTGAGCACGGCTCTCCCACGGTTGTGCCGGCCTGGGGTTACCGCGTAGGCACCCGTTCCTTTGCTTCCCCCCTATCCCGTTCCTGCGTTTCGGTTGTGCCGGCCTGGGGTTTCCGCGTAGGCACCCGATCCGCTTCCCGCCTATCCCGGTCCTGCGTCTCGGTTGTGCCGGCCTGGGGTTTCCGCGTAGGCACCCTAGATCCAGGATCGTCCTGTATACCTATCCGTCTTCATCCCCCTTACCCTTTGGGGATCCCGAGTATCCCAAATCGCGTGTAGCGTAGGGATCGCGTACCGTAGTGACTAGCCGAGTCACCCCGCGCCGTCTTAGCCTAGGATACCTAGACTTAAGCCCTAAATAGTTTAGATTCAATAAACCGGCATAAAAGCCCGTCGATTTGCATTTTGCATCTGTGTTTCTATTAGCTACCCTGTACCCCTCTCTCCTCTGAGCTAACTAGGAAACCCTGGTTCCTATCTGGAACTGGGGAGTTGTATGAGGCCACGCCCGCCCCGGCGAACGTGACCCCATCACATCTGGCGCCCAACTAAATAACTCACGTAGGAGTCTAAACGGTATCCTGGAAGGAACCGGTGCTCGAGAGGGACAGGAATAAATAAATAAATAAATGTTTGTACCGTAGGGCCCTTAAACGTGCCTTTAACAAGTTTATTTCAGGGGAGATATTGCGCCCCACCCGCCCGTTCAGCTACCCGTCCGAACATTACAACTGGCCTGTATATGCAGGCACCAGAAGGCACTAGAATACAGGTAACGACGTCAGGTACCTGGCAACCATACCGGTAGGCACAGCAAATGCCTACAAGTTGGATATACCGACTAAAGAAGCCCCAACTAATACAAGAAGCTACGAAGCGAGACATCCCGACCGAGGGTCTAACCGTGGAGGAGATACGAAAAGGCCTAGCAGACATCCTGAAAAAAGAAAACATGGCAGAAGACAAAGCCAAGGTGATAAATAAGTTACTAAAAGAGTGGAACCTGTCATTTAGGACCACAGACAACGCCGTTGAATTCATAGAGAGACTGGAGGAACTCATTAACGCCAGTAACGTCGAGAAGGGAGACATAGTGCCCGCCTTACCACGCATCCTGCAAGGCAGAGCACTATTATGGTACAGGAACAACTCGGAAACCTGGAGCAATTGGGACCAATTCCTAAAGGTATTTAAACAGTATTACTACCCAACCAACTACGAAGAAGACTTAATGGCCAGGATCATATCAAGGAAACAGAGGGTCCGAGAAAAATTCACCGACTATGTCACAGACATACAGACGCTAGTACGCAGGTACGGGAACCTTGACGAATCAGAAAAATTACACCGCATTCACGAGAATATGCTGCGTACCTACAAGCTATACATCAAAAAACAAGACTACAAGACCCTACCGGAACTAATAAAGCTAGGGAACGAATATGAAAATATAAGAACTTCGGCATACGGCAACATGTCATCGCCAGGAACGTGGCGGCAAACCACCGAATATGGAAAGTGGAGAGGTGAGAAAAAACCGGAACACACAACTCAAGGTAGGAGCAACGGACGACACAGCGACCAGAGACCGAAACCCGAACAGCGAGACAGCACGAGCCAAATAGTGCATCCGAGATATGATCCCAAAACCAGTTGCTGGTCCTGTGGGAAGCCAGGCCACAACGCAGACGAATGCAGAGGCAGACGCCAGATATTTTGCAGCCAGTGTGGAAAGCTGGGGGTGCTCAGCAGGGCCTGCTGTAGGAAAACAACCTGGAAAGGTTACGAAAAACTGGGAGCAGCAAACAGCCCACAACCGAATGACAATCGCCTGTATGTAGATATACAGATAATGGGAAAACCATACCGAGGAGTCATAGACACAGGCTCGACCAACTCTTACATTAACCAACAGGTGTACAACGAATGCAAACACATCGCGTACCAAGACAAGGTAAAAACAAGAGAAATAATTCTAGCGAATGGAACCCGCACCCGAGCCCACAATAACCTACTTGTTGACCTCAAAATCAATGAAGTAACGATAAAACATTGGCTGAGAGTGCTACCGGCAGCAACGGACATCATAATAGGCATGGACATCCTGAAGCGATTCGGAATGTCCATAAAATGGTCAGGAGGAGACCAAGAACCCGAAGAACACGAAGGCAAGAGTACACAGAAAGAACACAAGGAGACCGAAGGAGGCGAAGACAGAAAAGCCACAGAGAACCAAGAGGAGATACACGAAACACAGCCAGAAGAGCAACGCCAGACGTCCACAAACTTAGAATCCGCGCGGCAGCCACCAGGCCACCCACTCACAGAAGCGGAACAGGCACAATTGCAAGAAATACTACAACAACAGTTCGAGCTCTGCGAAAACAGCCCAAAAGGGAACACCTGGGTACAACATAAAATAAAACTGAAACACACAGAACCTGTAAAACAAAGATACTATCCGAGAAACCCGAAACAACAAGAAATTATTAACAAGAAAGTAAACGAGATGCTACAACAGGGAGTAATCGAAAGATCACACAGCCCGATATTCCAGGATCACATCAAACACCTACAAGAAGTATTTAAAACGAGAAGAGAGGCAGGTCTACGCATAAACAGGGACAAATGCGAGTTCGCCAAGACAGAAATCGAATACCTGGGACACACAGTAACAAGACAAGGCATCAAGATGAACCAAGAAAAAATCAGAGCAATCACGAACCAAAACACACCGAAAACCGCTAAAGAAGTAAGAACCTTCATAGGGATGACATCCCGGTACCGCAAATTCATACCAAACTACTCGGAGATAACAGCACCGCTAGTAAAATTATTCAAGAAAGGACATGTGGAAGTAAACAAACAACCACCCCGACACAACACAGAACTACCGCATAACAAACGATTTTCCGACGACCAGAACGATTTTCCGACGCCACAAGTACAAGGATTCGCCAAACTACAGGAAATATACAATATCGTACGTAAGAATCAAGAACAAGCATCGGGAAAACAAAAAGGGTATTACGACGGAAACAAACGCCAGTGGACCCCCCAAGTAAACGACCTTGTACTAAAAAGAAATTTCACCCTATCAAACACAGACCGCAACTATTCCGCAAAACTAGCACCGAAATACCTAGGACCATACGTAGTGCTTCAACAAAAATCACCAGTGATATACCTACTACGGGATAACACGAGAAGAACAAAGGTCATAACCGCCCATTTAAAAGATATCAAACCATACCATTATGAAACGGACATAAAAAAAAGAAACGCAAGGAAAAAACACAATAAAACTAAATACAACACGACCGAACAAAAACCAACCTTAATAAGGCGACATAAGGCTCAACGACAAAATATAAAAACGAGGAAAAATTCGAAAACAAAAGAAACCAACCGGTATATATATTACCTACTTACAGAAATGAAACCTGGGGACCTTAAATGTAATTTTAGCACCAAAAACAACCATAAGGGATGGAAAACTAAAAAGAAAGGAAGAAACCCGAAGAAAATAAACACAACGCACACGAGCAATGCGGATCGGGAAGCGATCCAAAGAAAACTGGACCCAGCGCAACAGTATATAAGACGCAGAATCAATCACGACAAAAATAGGTAAAATAGTAAACTCGAAATATGCACAGAGCAGGAACCATGCATGTGCACCGTAATAAAAGAAAAAAAAACGGGACGGCACACACGTCACACCATAGCATAAAACACAGAGATTGAAGAAACAAGGGAAAGGAGAAAATATAGCATAAGAGAGGAAAAAAATATATAGATACATTTAGAATAGATATCTACAAAAAAAAAAAAATATATATATATATATATAAAAAAACATATTAAAAAATAAAATAAAAAAATAATAATGCAAAAAATATATAAAAAAATAATGAAAAAAAAAATAATGCAAAAAAAAAATAAAAAAAATGAATAAATAAAAGAAAAGGGGGATAACGGAAGGGGACATTAAAAGGCATCATGTACTAATACGGTGATTTTTCCCCGACAGGTAAAAATCTCCAAACGGGTGACGGGACTGTGATGGCGCTGTAACAGCGCGCACACAACATCCCGCTTCACCGCCGCGCGACGCACCGAGCCATCGCGCTTCACCGCCGCGCAGACCACCCACGACGATCGGCCCCCCGCCACTCCGCGCGCCGCACCCCGCGAGCCACTATAAAAGCGCGAGCGCGCGTCCGTACCGTCGGCAGTCGTCCTCGCCGCCTTCTGCTGTGAGCACGGCTCTCCCACGGTTGTGCCGGCCTGGGGTTACCGCGTAGGCACCCGTTCCTTTGCTTCCCCCCTATCCCGTTCCTGCGTTTCGGTTGTGCCGGCCTGGGGTTTCCGCGTAGGCACCCGATCCGCTTCCCGCCTATCCCGGTCCTGCGTCTCGGTTGTGCCGGCCTGGGGTTTCCGCGTAGGCACCCTAGATCCAGGATCGTCCTGTATACCTATCCGTCTTCATCCCCCTTACCCTTTGGGGATCCCGAGTATCCCAAATCGCGTGTAGCGTAGGGATCGCGTACCGTAGTGACTAGCCGAGTCACCCCGCGCCGTCTTAGCCTAGGATACCTAGACTTAAGCCCTAAATAGTTTAGATTCAATAAACCGGCATAAAAGCCCGTCGATTTGCATTTTGCATCTGTGTTTCTATTAGCTACCCTGTACCCCTCTCTCCTCTGAGCTAACTAGGAAACCCTGGTTCCTATCTGGAACTGGGGAGTTGTATGAGGCCACGCCCGCCCCGGCGAACGTGACCCCATCACAAGTTTATTAATAAACTAGCGACCCGCCCCGGCTTCGCACGGGTTAACAAATTAAACATAAACCTTCCTCTTGAATCACTCTATCTATTAAAAAAGACAGCATGAATATGAGTTGCATAGTTTTAAAGATCTAAGCATACATACAGACAGACTGACAGACAGCGAGAAGCGCCTTTGTTTTATACTATGTAGTGATTAAATTACAAAATAAAACCAAAAGTTGCCTGGGGCATGGTCCCCAGGACGCTTACTTTCTAAGTGTAAGGCCTGAGTGGACGCTCGAGTTGGGCGTGCACCGGGGCGGGGCGTGCGGCGTGCATGTCAAACAAATGCAAACGTATAGAAGCGGCCTTAGTGCACGCTGCTCAAATCACTTGTGAGCCCGACGCCACGCTGCACGCCCCGCCGAACGCTCCGCTTCGAGCGTCCACTCAGGCCTTACACTAAGTGAGAACATGTATTGAGAATTTTCTCATTAAAGTTTCCATAAATTGCGTAAATTCTCAGAATATTCTGAATGTTCTGCACCTTGCACATTGCTACATTGAGGTACTTAGTATAAACTTGTCATTAAATGATAATTTTATGTCTAAGTCGTATCATTTATGTATGAATAGGGATAATGACACATGTTGAATTTTATAACAATATCTAGTAAAATAGCAAATGAGCAATTAATCACAATATTGTGGAATTAAAAAAAATGGAAATAATACAAAAATACAGCACCTGAAAGTTTCAAAATTTAAGTTTTTTTTAACCTCCAAAAACGAAATAAGTAAGGATACCATTCCATTCACATTTTACCAAAAAAAAAGATTGTATAGCAACTATATACATAAACGCAATATTTCACCGACAAAAATGCAATTTTCTTGTTTTGTTCAAACCTCAAGATGCGCTGACCTTGACGTCACGTTCACATATCAATTTGTTCAGGGCGTTTCGCGAGTGAAGTACGACTGTCGGACTTTGACTATCATTTCTGACTTTTGTATTGCTTTAATGCAATGGGTCCCATAGAGACATTAAATTTGATCCTAAAAACAATCCTGATTGATTGATGCCATAAATGAAAATTTGTCATGTAGCCTATTGCATGAAACTACATATTATGTACCACCAGGGCACCAGTACGTTTACCTTATTAAGGTAAACGTACTGGTGCCCGACGCGGTCCCAGTACAAATATCATCTTGAAACTTAATAGTCAATAGAGGTGACAGCAGGGTGTGTATTGGGCATTAGCATGTCGAGCACTAGTACGTTTACCTTAGACCATCCTTTCTGTTAGCTTTGCTGGTAGAAAGGCAATATGCGTCACGCTGTCAATCCGTCTGCCGGATCCAATATCGTGAACATTTACGTGCGGTGGGAGCGGGCGGATCAACTGGCTGGAAGTGATTTTATTAAATTGAAAACTTGTAGAGCGATGGTGGCATAACTGGTAATAACATAATTTTTAAGAAAAAAAAACCGACTTCTATGCGGCCCGGTGAAAGATTATTGTAGATGGTGCGCTATGTAGAAAAGGAGGTAAAACCACCCACTTTTCTAGTAGCATTTCGTTTCTGTAAGGCTCGCAGTTCTAACCTTACCTAACCCACTTAACAGCGCATATGCGGTGCGGTGTACGGGGGTTTGAGCGGGAGGGGTTTGGCCTCATCATACTTTATACCTACATTTTATGGTAGGTAATCATAGTGGTTTATTTAGTTTAGGTATCATAGTGGTTTACCGGGTCAAGGTCCGGGTCTGTGTCCGAGTCCGGGTCTAGTCCAGGTCCGAGTCCGAGTCCGAGTCCAGGTCCGGGTCCGGGTCCGAACCGGATCCGGATACGAGTCCGAGTCCCAGTCCAAGTCAAAGTCGAAATTCGAAATCACCAAACGTGTACTATGCGTCGTTGAAGAGTTCTGTTCTGATCATCATCAGCAGTTCCAGTTCATCAAATGCGACAGTTTTTAATGTTAATGCTTTATTTTATGATGAAAATACAGAAAATTCTATACGTGTGCCTTTAAGATTTGAGGAGTTCCCTCGATTCCTCATGGATCCCATGTTCAGAACTTGAGCTTGACATAAATATGGCTTAAAAACCTAACTTGCTTAACAAACATAACGAAGAGGAAAAATCGCCAAACGCGAGCTATGCGTCGTTAAAGAGTTTCGTTCTGGTCATCATCAGCAGTTACACTTCCTCAAATGTTACTTTTTTGAATGTATATGCTTGATTTGTTGATAAAAACACAACAATCACTATATGTATGCCTTTCAAATTTGAGGAGTTCCCTCGATTCCTTATGGATCCCATCATCAGAACTCGAGCTTGACAGAAATGTGGCTTAAAAACTAAGCTTGCTTAACCAACATAACGAAGAGGACAAATCGCCAAAAGTGAACTATGGGTCGTTGAAGAGTTCTGTTCTGATCATCATCAGCAGTTCCACTTCATCAAATGCGACAGTTTTTAATAAAAATGCTTGATTTTCTGATGAAAATACAAAAATCTCTATATGCATGCCTTTAAGATTTGAGGAATTCCCTCGATTCCTCATGGATTCCATCATCAGAACTCGAGCTTGACAAAAATGTGGCTTAAAAACTTAACTTGCTTAACAAACATAACGAAGAGGACAAATCGTCAAACGTGTACTATGCGTCGTTGAAGAGTTCCGTTCTGATCATCATCAGCAGTTCCACTTCATCAAATGCCACGTTTTTGAATGTATATGCTTGATTTGTTGATAAAAACACAAAAATCACTATATGTATGCCTTTAAGATTTGAGGAGTTCCCTCGATTCCTCATGGATCCCATCATCAGAACTGGGTTTTGACAAAAACGGGACCAATCTGTATGCATAATTGCATATACATACAATCAAAAAAAGAATTTTCAAAATCGGTCCAGCAATGACGGAGATATGGAGTAACAAACATAAAAAAAAATAAAAAAAAAATAAAGAAAATAAAAAATAAAAAAAAATTAAAAAAACATTCAACCGAATTGATAACCTCCTACTTTTAGATTTGGAAGTCGGTTAATAAAAAAAAACATACAACCGAATTGATAACCTCCTTCTTTGAGATTTGGAAGTCGGTTAATAACAAATCCTAAATTAAGAAAATGTAGTGTGGAACGTTAACAAACAGGACAGCGAGCTAGGGAGCATTTTTTATTTATAAGTTTATTCATAAGTTTATTTCTAAGATTATTGCACCTTGCGTGATGGGCACCTTTGCGTCTGGAAGGGCGCGGGACGAGTTTTTTGACTGAGTTATGGCTTTGTTGAGTTTAGTTTTAATTTAGTTTATAGTTTAATGTATTTTTGGTATTTGATCCTATGTACAAATAATTTTGGTAAAACTTAAATAAAACATAAGTTATAATTTTAGGTAGTTTCATTTCATAACTTTGACTATAAACAGGAAATCCCACCTCATCCCGTAGTCCCTCTTAATTGGGGTGAGATGGAATTTCATACGAAGGTGATTTTGGAAGATTGTTGGATCGATTTTTTTTATTATGAGTATTAATATAGCTCCATTTTAAATTGGAATACATTATTTTTGTAGCAGTAGCCTTAAAATCCCATCTCACCCCCTTTCATCCATTATCTCCCCATTCATAACTCAACTCTCCCCGCGAACCCTACTCACCCCATTTTACGATACTGTTTGTTTTGAGTTCGTAAATAAATCCATTCAACTTCTAAGTCAAGCCGACCCTATGGTTATACTTCTATTTCGAATATTTGAATGAAATACGACACTTTGGATTAAAAAACTTAGGGGATGCATAATTCAAAGGAAAATCTTGGGTATAGCGTCACGCCCCACAGGGTCAACAACCTTGAAGGGCAAGGGTCGCAGATTGCCTTCCATTAGATCCCGCGACACAATGGCCTTGAGTCCAAATGGCGTTGTTCAGTGCACATGCACGGAACACGTGACAGGCGCCCGCGACCCAGTTTAGTTTGGCGATGCGGCCGTCCGCACTACTCCGCACAAATCAGTGTACTTTTCGGATTCTTAACGATCGGGTGCATTCAAAACAAATAACTATTTTATTAACATTTATTTAACATTAATATTAACATTTTAGAGTTAACTGATGTAACATTGTAAGCCAATAAACTGTTTTACTGAGACTCTCCGGTCTTTCAACAACCACCGCAAGCTACCATCCTCAACAGGCGTGAAGTGCAATGCGACCGCATCCCACGTCATTTGGACACAAACCTTAGCACTGCGCTATTCTAGATAGATTCAACATACAACCGAACATAATTGTGTATAATTAAAAAAAATTGAGATGAAGAACGGCAGTAAGATTTATTACGAGACATTCGGAGATCTTAAAAATATATATAGCTTTAAATAATAGACATTAAATAGCTTTACAAGAACCAGTGCAGTGGCACACTTAGCGAAACCAAAACAAAGTTAAGAAAAAAACTTCCTTTTTATTATCCTCTAACCAGGAAAGGCCATCTCTTCAATTGTATTTTGAAACTTTATTGTGAAAAATCAAAATTCCAAATTATCTTGGCTTTTTCTTTTCGTTTGGCGTTTGTCGATGTACGATTGTCGTCTTGGCTAGACCCCCAGGCTGGCTAGCACATGATTGGCGCGACAGTATCTCGCGGCGAGATACTACCCGTCCCTCTTTTATTAACATAGAAAAAGACGGGTAGTTTAAAGTCTATCTCGCCCCGAGATACCGTCGCGCCAATCATGTGCTAGGGGTTATATACTCTATCTACTCGAGTAATCTTTCGCGATCGTCCATGAAGATTTACGCGGCGATAATACATGTGTGCGTGAGACGCTAGGGCTGAATATTTCACGTCCAATATGCTTTTCAGGCGCGCTGGCGGACCAAGAATCTATAGAGGGTTATGATTGCTGGCGGATAGATTAAACCTCTCGTTTCGAATGATAGTCCCTATGACAGTTCCCAGTCTTTTTTTGGTTGGATTTTTTTTTAATAATTTAAGAAACGTGTTTTTACCGTATTTTTATTACTAACTTCAATGTTACATTTCTAAATAATAAATAAATTAAATTAAAAAATGTGTACAAACTTTATACGTGACAGCTACTTCTATAGTATTTTTCAATTTCGATGGGTAGGATGACAGGTGACAACCTAAAAACGCCAAATCTCGCAAAATTGTCATTCCTTCATTCAATCACATCATCATCATCACATTATTTAGCTATTATTTTAATGTCACGGCGTAATCGAATTTACCGTCGTGAACGCTGCTCACACTGTTAGTGCTTGAGAAAGGAGACCTAGACTGTCTGAAACATGTCGCGTGAGTGACTTAAAACTAGTGAGTCTAAACCATAAAATTATTCAATGTCACGGCGTAAGTTTGATTTGGCCTCATAGACCAAATTTCAGGCAGAAAAGCCGCGTGGAAAGCTAGTGAAACTACACAACTTTGATGTCCGCATTACAATAGTTGAATCTCTGGGGCGACCCTCTTGAGGCTCGATTTATGCGAAGACAGCGGGCCAGCCAGTTAGGGGAGACGCGGGTAAAGTGGACATACATTAAAATATATTACAAAACTAACTTCGGGGCATTATGTCACGGCTGTTGCCGTCCGTTTCCGACACGGCTGTTGTCACTTGGTAAATTTATCTTACATTTTTTTCTTTTACCTATATAAACATATTTATTTAGAAACGGCCTCCAGTAGCATAATCGGTAGTGTAAAAAAATCTTAATTTCTCACTATTCTGTACCTATTTATTCTACTTTTTATTGGTTCACCTGAGTAAACTATTTTCAGAAGTAAATAATGCATCGGGGAAGTGCAGCAAAAATGGGAGCATTAAAAATCCATTAGCTGTTAGTGCAATGTAGATAGACCAGGCAAAAAGACAATTTTTAGAATGTATAAAATATTGCCCATCGAAAGAAAGTCTTATATTTACATCCTAGATATATAGGCTACTAGAAAATCCAGGGATAATTATATAAAGTAATCTAACATTGACTTGTTTCAAATGCATCTTAAATATCTGTGATAAAAATATGTCGAAAATATATTTTTGTCGTAAAAGATCTAAAGAATCCTATATTTTTGTCATTCCTTTGGGGAATATGAAATTTCGAAAACTAAATGCTTTGATTCCACGTAAGTATTATAAGTTTTGTAACAGTTTAAAAACCTCAATTCCCAACAATTCCCAAATAGCCCTATTTTACGGTACCTCTATAAGATATTGATTTTAAAAAGTAGGTTCAATAAATAAAGTAGTACACATGCAAATTTAAGCACCAGGCCATTTTGCCTTAATGCACCCTAAAGTTTTATCTATCAGCAAATAAAGAATCGGGGAGGTGCGCCCAGAACGGCTACCATTAAAAATCCATTACTACCTGATGCATAGTCGATGGACTTAATCTAGGCCATTATGTGCTTTACATCACAATAAAAACAATTATGTGGCTTAATTTAACCTTTTTTTTTATTAAAAATCTCGTTCAGTTTACCTATCTACATTTTATGTCCGCGTAACGTTGAAAACATAATATTGTAGTAGTAGTAGTAATCACTAATCACTATTGTACACAACACAGGTTTACAAAAATAAATTACAGTAATGGAAGTACAAAGGCGAACTTATCCCTATATCTCTTCCAGCTGACCTATTGCTGTTGCTATTGTTGGTCCTAATATGTCAGTAACACACCATCTAACTTTTATGGAACAAAGTCTAGCGTTGTTAAATGTGGATCTAGGCTACGAGACCCGTCTAGTGTTTGTAGACCTTGCCCTTTGAGACCTAAAAGCAACAGAAATATAAATACCCACACTGACCTAGTTGTATTTATAAATTCGTTTTATATTTTAGACCAATTCAATCGCAAAACTTTTGAGAGTCGATTGGAAACAGCGACGGATATATACAGGGTGCTTCCTGTAACAGGAGCAATAAATTAAACTAAAGGCTGTACTCCTCAAACTGACCAACATTTGTTCAGCAACTTTTAAAAATTATGAATCCTTTAGACTTCCTCTTTTTCATACAAAATAAATATTGCCTTCAATGTACGCTGACATCAGTGTGTTTGACGTTACTTGTCACGCTTTAAACATAAAATTTGCAATACATTGCGTCTTAGAATAAAATCTTAAGTGTAATAAAAATCAAAATATGAGTTATTTTCAAAAGTTGCTGAACAAATGTTGGTCAGTTTGAGGAGCACAGCCTTTAGTTTAATTTATTGCTCCTGTTACAGGAAGCACCCTGTATAGACGAAACTCTTAGTGCTTTGACTTATTGATATGTCAAACTTTATCGATATCGATATATAAACCAACTTTTATTTGCTCGCGCACTATTTACCGTCAAATTTAAATTGCCCCCGTCAGACGTAGAACATGATTGGCGCGACAGTATCTCGCCATCGAGATAGACTACCCGTCTTTTCTTAACTGTATTTATTAATGAGGGGTAGGTGTTCTATCTCGCGGGCGAGATATTGTCGCGCCAATCACGTGCTAGCCCGGCTGGGTATGTATATTAGACCATACTTTCTTTTAGTCTCGTGTTAAAGACATCTTATATCAAAAATGTTTCTTGGTTAACACATTCACTGCTAACATTTTCGTAGCGCTACGCTCGTATCCGATCTCGGCGTTTTCCCGCTTTGCAGAGGAAAGCGACTACTAATAGAGAACCCGGCACTCAATGTATTAAAGCTAAAACTTAAGTGTTTTCTCTAAGTGTTAAAACATTTTAAACGTCACTAAAAGCTGTGGATAAGTTTATTAGACGCTAAAACTGAGGTGCGCTTAAAATGCAACCTTAATTTACGATGTCACGCTGTGACGTCACAGCATGGTTGCCATGCCACGGTGCATAGATGAGGGAGGCCGGTTCTGATTTTATACCTCTCACGTTGAATGATGGTCCCTATGACCGTTCCTTCAAGTCTCTTTTAGTTGGGCTTTAAAAAAAATTGAAGAAATATGTTATAGGTAGTTGTAGGTTGTTTGGAAGAGATCGCTTTTTAGCGATATGACCGCCTGTTGTTTACCCTCTTCTTTTCTGTATTCTTTGTATTGTTTTCTATAATGAGGTGTGCAATAAAGACTATTTGTATTGTATTGTATGTTTTTACCGTATTTTTATTATTTAATTGTTACCTACATTTCTAAAAATCCTCAATATTTTCCTTACGTAATTAATGCACGCCCCCTATCCCGCTCACACTTTAACAGGATAGAATTTATTAGAATTAGAATATTAGAAAACAAGTGCACGCAGTGATATACACGCATCAGCTTTCAGCAGTGTATTAAACAGTATAATATAATAATAATATCAATTTGATGTCAGTTTACGTTCGAATTGACCTCTAATTCTAAGAGTACTGAGCCAATCTGGGCCGAGTGCCCCACATATGCGAGACGATATTAACATCTTGACGTGTGATTACCTCATCGCGCGCGTAATTCGCACAAGATGCAGAGTTAAGGTGACAGTCCATTTCCAACCGCAGCCTCACTACTGTTTATTTTACTATGGAAATTGACAGTAACAACGACGCGTTCAGTACCAGTAGTGCAGCTGCGGTCAGAAATGGAATGTTACCCTTAAGGTGACAGTCCATTTCCAACCGCAGCTGCACTACCTACTGTTCATTTTACTATGGAAATTGACAGTAACAGCGACGCGTTCAGTACCAGTAATGCAGCTGCGATCAGAAACGGAATGTTACCCTTAAGGTGCCTTGTATTGCTGCAGTAATGCTGCCGACTGCACTGCTGCGCGAAACGTCATAAAGGTTATATTATTGAGAAATTTATACTAACTTTGACGTTTTCTGCGCGACATTACTGCTGTAAATGTTAATCGATGTTGCTGCCCGGATTTTTGACATTTTCTGCAGCAGTGTCGCTTCGCGCCTATACCGAAGCAGTCGAATTCGAACGGTACCTACTAAAATAGTCGAGATGTGAGGGGGGCGCGCTTTGCGCGCTCCAATACCTGACGCGTTCGGCGCCCTCATACTATAAGATTCGGGTGTAGCCAGTCGCAAGGGGCGCACTGCGTGCGCTCCTATACCTGACACCTTCGCCGCCCTCATACTATCGGTCAAGCGTGGCCCAACGTACGGGGCTCGCTGCAAATTTATATAAAATTTAGTCGATTATCTCACGTTGTATTTCTTTATTTAAAACGTGGTAAGTATGAAACATTTTCTATATGACATTTCCAGATGAGATTTTTTTCTTGTTTCACACTTTTTATAGCGCGAGTTTTCAGTAGTCAGGTATTAGTTTGTGAACTTATTTTTATCTACTCTAATATATAGACACAAGTGAAGCTTTTAACTCACGATTGTTTTTACTTTGAGGGTTAAGTAGCGTTATAAACTGTGTGGTAGCAATTACAGTCGAGTGCCCCGCTCCGATATTACCGTCTTCACGTGTAATTACAATTACGCCATCTTGTATGCAAATTGCGCAAATTCGGCACAAATTGAGCGCTTTGTCGGCTTATTGAAACGTGGTCCTTGAAACTGAGAGGTTCAAGAGATTGTATATGTATACTTGTACCATGTGGAAGGTATTGCTTTGTCTACAGTCATACTTTTAAGACGAAAGTGAACGACCGCCCCGAAACCGCCTTTCCATACAAACGTAGTCCCCATTGTCCTCTCTAGATATAAACATTATTCAAAATATTTTGACACAATTTGATGACGGACCACCCTTTTCCTCTTGAAGTACTAACAGCGGGTTTAGCTGTTTATTTAAAAAAAAAATATTTTTAATTAATTTAATTATTTTTAGTTAATTTAAAAAAAATCTATTTAAACATCACGGCGGTTTAATAATACGGTTGCGTAAAATACAAATAAAGTTAGATCATGATAAGTCTGCAACGGTTTTGATAGCACACAAGTAGCAAGTTTTGATAGCAAGTGTTATTTTAAACGTCAAACTTCTGTAAAATTATGACGTATAAATAACACTTGCACTGCATGTGTTGTCAAAATTGTTGCAGACTTATCTTGGTCTAACTGTAGCAATTTTGAGACCATTCTCTAGTAAGGGTCGTCGATTCGACCTTAAATAACTTTCCAAAATATGACGCTTATAATATAATGACACCCTCACACTTTGTTGTATTAAAGTCGGCTCAGAATTTAAATAGACTCTAGCTAGAATTGAATAATTTTACGGTTTAGACTCCTAAACCGTAGAATTATTCAATGTTAGTATGTCTCACAACAGCTTAAATTCGACTAGCTAGAATTGTACATACTTACCTATAGACTTCAAAAATAAATTCACTGCGCCAAAATTAGCTTGTATTTTTCCTTCGCTAACTTTTTAACTTTGACTTAATTTTACAAGCCGACACGTTTTATCGCATCTTGTTAAAAGTTTTTACAATTTGCATTTTATAAATGTTATAACTATAATCTTCTACTATGTACCTAGTTATTTTCAAGTATTCAAATTTTGAATTGAAATTAATTTGATCTCACTAATGTATTTTTTATTGAAGTGAAAACTTCTTTAGCGGCGCTGTGCACTTTTTGAGGTGGGGAAAAAATGTTAAACTCGCGAGAGATGACGTGACCGTAATGACGACGGACACGTGACCTGATCGAAAATCTGTTAGAGACAAACCAAAGAAAGTCTGCAGCGCAATAATTTGACATCGAATTAAAAAACTACATATGGCAATGTTTTTTAAGCAGTCAGTAAACGTCATGCACTATGGTATGTGTTTGTCAAAATCGTTTAAATATTCATTGTGTTTTGTGATGAACGGAATAAACATGGTGAAACCTTACAAAACCGGCGTGCGGGAGTTACTTTTCCGCATGACGAATAATTTTACACTTGTAAAAAGTCAGCACGAGGCGATTCAAGCTGAAAAACGACAATGTTTACAAAATTTGGAGTTGATGACGGGTAAGTGGAATGAAACATCTTAATACTTCACCATATGTACCTACTTAGATAATATAATATTGGTTTAGACTAAGGTTTCACAGCAAATTGAACACACCTAATATGTATAGGCATACTTATGAACTTCCTCTAACATTTCGAGAAACTCATTGGTACTAGCCGGGTTTTGAGCTCGAACCCACAACCTCCATGCTTATGCTCACGGCATGGGTACCTACTAGTTAAAGCTAAAATTAATTTTTAGTATATGTTTATTGTTTTAATGGTTTATTTCGTTTTTCCGAAAACTTTAGTTCGCAAATTGCGGGCAATTTCTCTGTCAATCTAATTACGCCTTAATGGGAGTAAAAGAGAAAGATGCTCGCATATTGAGAACTTCGGTGTTCGCGGTAGGCCATCTGTACCTATTTACCGCCGTCGCGGATATTACAAAAGCTTATTAATTTTGATGAAGCCAAATGTCACATTCTCCCAATATTATTTATCAATATTAGTATATGTCTACATATTAATAGTGACATCTATTGTTGGAATGAAATTTATTTTACCATAAAAATTAAGCTGTGCATACAGCTTAATTTTTTCATAGACGGTAAATATGGTAGAAATTTCACAAGTATCAAGACTATTTAATCCATTTTCTGTGGTGTTGTCGCATACTGATTTTTAAAAACTACTTTTAATCTAGCGCTGCAGACTTTCTTTGGTTTGTCTCTACATGTAATGTCATTGAGTTTTTCTTTATTGATTTAAATGCCATCTAGTGAGTTTCGCTCTAACTGGTATTAATATAACTCGAGTACTAACAGTGATGTGCTTAAGGGTTTCAAGTAATGCGACGATATAAAACGCTAGATGGCGTTAACCTCAATTATATATAGTGCATTTTGCACTAGTCATTGAGTTTTCACTTCTGCCGGCACTCCCTGAGTGCAACCCGTTGTTTTTTATTCATGTATGCCCTATTGCATAACAAAATACTCCACTTTAATACTTTCGTAAAGTACTACATTAATTTTCACAATATTACGTTGACGTTATTGGAAATAGGCATCAGCGTGATATAAAATCGTTATTTTTACGTACAACATCAACCGCTTTTACTGCGGTTTTATAGGACTAGATTAAAACCGTAATAAAATATGAATAGTGCATTTTGAACCGGAATTGCGGTCGTGATAAGGAAATGTTGGTATAATGGTTATACACCGGTTATTAGCTAGAGTTGGGAGTTGGGACTAACTCTATTCTGATTACCGCAAAATATGCCTACTTTGCACCCCACTGGGCAAAGCGGTCTAAGAGCAGTACACCGATATTTAGGTCTATTGTTTATAGCCAATCGAACTCCTTTTCGAACTAACCAATCGAAATAGCGCTAAGTACAAGACATCACCCTCATAGTTTTCAATAAGCCAAGACAAAACTTCGTAAACCCAACCCTTTATTTACATACACTTTACTAAATTCCTGTAATCTCTCCGAGTTCCGGGCATAAACAGGACACGTACGGGGCAATAAAAACCTTATTTAGAGGGTGGTACGGAGCAATTTCCACTTGACGCCGCACCCTCCTTATAATGATTTACGCTGAGCTTCGAACTAACGATATCATTCGAGGACCGTCTGAAAGATACGTTTTGAGCGGATTGTTGAGTAACAATAATATAAAATGATCGTTTCACAAAGATTTATTTCTGTTATTGTATGTAAATATTATTTTTGATGATTTTTGCTACGTATCGTGATTCTTTCACCGGATGGTCTCATCGGAAGATCAGCGCTGGAAATCGCCAGCTTCACTGAGATGAGACCATTTCATAGCAGTTTTTCCTTCCTATGTTTTTCTATTTTGTATAATTTTCTCTTCTGTATTTGTCTTACGAATATATTATGTCTATTCTATACTAAAACAACGTTATTCAATATACCTTTACTTCTGTTTCCTGGCTTCACTCATCAGCTAAACCACAAGATATATGTAAAAAGGGTTTCAAAGTTAAACAGCCTGTCAAAACCTATTAAGCCGTTAGCAACTATTTGAAAGCAGAAACTTGAAAATTTTCACCTAAGTGCTACCATTTCCTCTATTTAGATCTTGCCGTAGATTGTGCCAGCGCGAAGGAATTCAAAACATGAACATAAGAAATCTAGGACAATAATAATGTGAGTAAAATGCCGTTTTGTTCACTGAAGTTCAATAAGCCTTTTGTTAACGAACTCTTTGGAATTGAACAACACAGTCAGGCACTGGTGAATTGAAACGCCTGCCTTTTGGCCTAAATATGCTCCCCTCGAGAAACTTTAATCATTTAGTAATTTATGCAATATTGCATTGTCATGTACGTAATAAGGTGTTACAATTTAAGAGACCAGTTCATGACACCCTGTAAGGGCACACAATAGTAGGAACTTATTTACAGTTTTATACGACTTTAGACAATTCTATAAGGTGATATATAATCATTTAAACTTATTAATTATTTAATAAAATAGCAGCTAGTCACATAAATTTATTCAGGATTATAACGTCAATAAATACTTGCTCAAATAGCTTAGTGAATCTGCATTTTTTGTTATTGACTCTTAGGTTTATGTGTAGTCAGTAGTGGGGTTAATATTTTGTTAAATACAGGCATGGTAACAAACACGCAGCCAAACATGTCAATGCACATTGACGACAATTGACACAATATAAAATCTTAGGTAAGTACTAGTAGCAACCCATACAACCCTGGATACCGATCACTGATCTTTAATCCGACTAATGATCATTTTTCCCTATCATCATCATCATCAGCCTACTCTCGTCCATTTGCTGGACATAATAGGCCTCTCCTATTGCACGCCATTGAGCACGATTTGCGGCAACTCCGATCCAACTCTTGCCAGCCGCCTCCTTGCAATTAAAGGTCATCGCTCTATCTAGTTTGCGGGCGTCCTACGCCATGTTTGCCAATAAACAAAGAACAATCCTTTATATTGTTGGAAAAATTGTGACAGTAATTCAACTTCTTGCTAACTTTATTCACTGGACACCCTTCAAACACTTCCCTCCGAAAACTTCCAACTCCCGTCACTTGTACCAGCCTCCAATGAACATTGAAATATGAACTGTATTGTTAAACCTCCACGAGCCATTTTACGATGTTCCTTTATTGCTGATACGTGCGCGAGTTACGGAATGTGCTGAAATGAGACGTCTTGAAAAACGCTGAAAATGAGAGGAGCTTTTTAAATTTAATGCTAAGCAAGTTCGGTTTTGTGTGCCGTATTGATCAAGCTTCGTTGATTTCATCCTTGAATCCTTTGGGGCCAATTAGGTGGGAGTTGAAATTTAGATGTATATTTTAGGAGTTAGGTATTTAAAAAAGAGGTCCTATAAAAAGAGGACCAAACATAACGAATCATAACCTCACAACCTCAAAACTTATTATTTTAACTCATAATCTACTGTGAAATGCTGTTATTCTAGACTCGGTCGTTTAATTATTTCACATGCATTTAAATGAAGCTGTTTGCATAGTAGTGTAGATAGAGAAGATACCGAACAACTAACTAAACAAAATTATACAAGCTAACTAATTCGTCATCTTCCTCGCGTTGTCCCGGCATGTTGTCACGGCTCATGGGAGCCTGGGGTCCGCTTGCTTGGCAACTAAAACTAATCCCAAGAATTGGCGTAGGCACTAGTTTTTACGAAAGCGACTGCCATCTGACCTTTCAACCCAGAGGGCAAACTAGGCATTATTGGGATTAGTCCGGTTTCCTCACGATGTTTTCCTTCCTATATAGCGCTTCGATACCGAATACCGAGATACCGAATAACTAACTAAACAAAATTATGCAAGCTAGCTAACTTCACCTAAAACCTATGTGGCATGGCATGGACACCACAAATTAACTAAGCTTCCACCTTAGAAATATACCTACAACCATCATGTCATATTAATACATTCACACGTACATATATTACTGTTCAAACAAGCAAAGCAATTTCCATGCATAGAGAGCGTTAGCAATAAATCCACAAGTATAATCTCGTTCTCCAGAGATTGACTTGTACTCGTGCGGACCCAGATGTAATAGTGCCGATATGATAGTGGGAACGGTATAAAAGTAAAATACAGCATTGGTACGTTTCGGCGAAGGTACAGTGGGCCAAGAAAGTGGTCTACTAGTTTTGACAAAAGTTTCTGCGAGATCTAACGATCGCTAAGTTTGACAATTGTCACTGACTGGCTGTCATAATCGACCTTGTTGTCTAATGACGTTCAAACGAACTTTAACGAACCTCAACCGTAGGGTGGTAGACCACATTTTTGGCCGACTGTACCTGAGAACGTATCTCGTATACAACATCTATCTACTTAATATACTCGTACACTGCACTATCGCGCGTCTTTTCTTTCGAACTTATCGGGATACACTGCTGTATGTCATCATCTTCCTCGCGTTGTCCCGGCACTTTGCCTCAGCTCATGGGAGCCTGGGGTCCGCTTGGCAACTAATTCCAAGCATTGGCATTCCAAGCACTAGTTTTTACGAAAGCGACTACCATCTGACCATCCAACCCTGTGGAGTAAACTAAGCCTTATTGGGATTAGTCCGGTTTCCTCACGATGTTTTCCTTCACCCAAAAGCGACTGGTAAATATCAAATGATATTTCGTACATAAGTTCCGAAAAACGGATTGCAAGGCGCACTCTCTTACCGCAAGGTCACCAGCGCTTCTGTTGTATGTATACGAGTAATGGAGAAGTTCTTCAACTTTAGACTCAATAGAGTCGCTACCAACACCATCTTGTAGATATCTGCTAGCATCTAGACTCGCCTTCAAATCCCTGGAGTGCCTCAACTCCTGGCGCCGCGGCGGCTGCCCCACCACGTCGGAGTAGACCAGGTTCCTGATGGACCCTCGGAACTTGGGCTCGAAGATCACTGAAGGCAGCGCCAACGTGGTCAGCTTCGAGTTGTATCTGTAACAACCAATTTAATTTTAAATCACAGTAATCTTCCGCACAAGGGAACGGAGTTCACAGTTATGCCATTATATGATTTTCATTAGCAGTTTCACTTCACGTAGCCTACCGAGTACAGTCGCCATCAGATATATCGGAGCGGTCAAGGCGCTCACAAACTTGTGAACACGCCTCTATTGTCAATGCGTTTGAGTGCGTGTTCAGATATTTTTGAGTACCTTGGCCCCTCCGATATATCTGATGGCGACTGTACCGACTCGACTAGTAGCCGATTATAGGGGGGATGCTGTGAATTCGAGCTACCCTTGGCTTAAAATAAAGTTATACGAATAGGTACGTGAGTATCACAACTTGTTTAGTGTAACTTTTGAAAAATTGCACGAAGCCCGAACTCCGCCCTTTGTGACAAACACGAAGTTTCAAAATTAGTTAGCACTCGCATGTTAGCGCCCACGCTTCAGTTGGGATTAAATTACTTTCCCATCGTGCTCATCGTGTATATACTCTGGCTCATTCATTCATTCGTTCGTTCGTTCAAGCCAAATTTGTCAGTAGAAAAAGGCACGAACAAAATTTGTATGGGTCGATCGATCCTTCGCGCATACAGTTTTCAAAAGCTATCCTATTCAATGTACTGATTTAATGTGAATTCTCACCCCTAAATATGTTAAATCGTTGAAAATCAGGGACAGTTAGAAATGTGAAAAAATGTTAATTTTATTAAATTGTACAACGGGACTTATTCGCGTATTTAAGTTTTAAAATTTACCTCCGACGAAACAAGGACGGCGTTGTCCCCGTGGTCTCGGATCTTAAAACTTAAATACGCGATTATGTCCCGTTGTACAATCTATTAACGTGTAAAAATCGTAAAGTTTAAATCAGTGTAAATGATAATTTTATCCGCTATCTTTCACTTTCCTTTTATAGAAAATCTCTTGTCTATTCAAACGTTCTCAGCGTTGAAATAGGTATAAAGTTTCAGAACCGACAGGCTAAACTCCGGTATCTTTAGATAGTTGTGCATTGATAAAACTTCGAGAGCCCCAGATATGTGGAAATCTGGGTTGTGAAGGTACAGGCGACTTTGCGCCTTACTCCTTTGTATTAAGGCGACAAATGTATCTTTGACGTTGACAGTATAGGTACACTGCAAGCATAGTAAACCAGCGATATTTTCTGTTTAACTAACTTATTAATAAACCGAAATAGACGTCATATACCTAAGAAAAAGTGACCAAGCTCTCCAGACCAGGCTACCCTACCCTACCCTTACAATTTACTTCAAAGTTTTCAGAATTCTAAGAACTAGAAAGAGTAATAAGAGCTGTAGTCCCATTATATGAATATTTCGTCATTATGTTTGGTCCTATTCTATCTTAATAAGACAAGTGTACCTATATTAACTCACATTTTAGACGGGTCTAACGCGCCTAAATACGCGGGTATGACGGGTCTAATTTCGGGTAGTTTAGTGGTGTTTTATTAATATCTCCGATGACATTTGTTGGGACGTCAGTCTTTCCGTGACCACAGCTGGTGCAACTCAGCTGAAACGTCGGAATTAAAGGTAAAAACAATGAAATTATATCGCGGTAGACCCGTTAAATATGGGTCTAACGCGATTCAATTACCTTTATTTACCGACGTTTCGACACAGGTTTCACTGGTCGTGACCGCGGCTATAGTTTTAAATATTATATTAGAATTTACAAGTGTATCTAATGAAAATTCGCTATTCAAATAGTTTATTAATCTAAACAATGCCTTGTACACATTACGAAGAAAATATCCCTTAAAATTTGCACTTATAAAATGCACAGAAACGCTCCAAATTCCAATATTTTTCATTGGTCTATATCAGACCGTATCGAACCGATCAAAGTCTTAATGAAAGTCTAAAGGTAACTTGAAAGGAAAACTTAGCATATTTCTCAAGTTAGATTGCGGTATCGCCCCCCTGAGGCCCGTTGGAAGTAATAGGGTATTATACTGTATTTAAAATAAATTATTTTACACCATGCATGAAATAAAGCACCGTATCATAACTTAAAAAAAATTAAAAAAGTTACAACACTATACCCACTTAAGCTTGTGTTCTTATAAATTAGGTTTTGTTTTTAATGAAGAAACAAATTGTTGAATACATTCAAATTTGAATACTTTGAGTTATACAATAAAAGTTAAAATTCGATTTTTCCTTTTCTACTCTAACTGAAGCAGGAACTACGCTCGTATTAAATTCCATACTTAGCTCCGGGTTATCCTAGCATGCTCCATACTCGAGAACGCTGGGCTAAAATATGGAGCTACGTAAGTGTGGTTTGCAGTAAAGCCAATGTTTTTAGTTCTTTTTAAGATTATATTTTGCGTATTAAGACGATAGTGGAATACCGCTTCTTCATACAAACGTAGTCATCATTTTCCTTCTTGGATACTAAAATAATAAAAAATACTACTAACAAATTATTTCTTACAACGTAGATACCTAACGAAATTTAAAAGGGCTGATTGAAAAGTTCGCGGCCTATGAAAACAAATCCCAAAGTTTTTTTAAATATTTTTATTATAAACGTATAAATATTGTATTGTCTTTGCCGAGCTCAATGTACTAGTTACATCTGAGTTCTAAGACCATTTTTGAAGATGTTTCCCTCCAAACCTTTAAAACACATAGCCTAGCCTTCCACCTACGCCTAGACCTGGACGTCGTCTGAAAATTTCTCACCGCTCCATGGTATAATAATATACTCCGCCTGGTACTCTCTTCCGAGATTCGCGAATGACCTAACTGGCACTTGCCTACGTCATCATGCTGTTTACAGGTTCTCAAACTTTAAAATGTGGGAGAATTTTAACCAACAGTGAAAATTATTTTAACGGCATTAATTTTAAGTTATTCATGTAGAAACATAGTAAAATAAAACAAATCTATACTGCACTTTTCACTCCTACTCTTACAGTTCCGAATAGAGCAGCCAACCATTTTCGTAACAAAACATTAATTACGAAGCTTACGACGTGAAAAGTTTGGAAAACACTGCGACTGCTGACACAGAGCGAGAAGGAAATAACAATTAACACGCGTTCGACAAGGACGGTCGGTCAGGGACAAAATGGCGGATTGTCAAATGTGACAGCGCTATCACAGGATAGCGCTGTCACATTTGACAATCCGGGTAATTCTGTTTACACTACTGGCAACACAGGTTGCCAGTAGTGTAAACAGAATTACCCGAACGTCTGAAATTTCTTTCGTGAATCGGAAGATATTGCTAACGAATAATTAAAAATGACGTGTTATTGTAAAATTTAAGATAAAATACATATAAATGAAAATTATTAAATTATAAAGAAATAAATTAACTTATTAACCATAGATATAATGTACCCAAGTAACATGTTATGTTGAAATAAAGTGGCAATGTTATTGTGACGTAGGCAAGTGACACTCTGGGAAGAGAAGACCATGTTTTATTAGACCATGTCACCGCTCATATTTTATTTTTAATAGTAGTTCCCTACTGTGGAAGTCCCAGCCCTCGTACTTATTATTAGATATTTTTTCAAAATTTGCAACATTGATTTTAATTAAACACGCAATTGTTTGCATTCGTATTGCTGTGAGCAATATGTGTCCTCATTCCGGGACATAAAGCATTATTTTATCTATCTCCATCCTTCCAAAATTCGTGATAAATAGGCAAGAATAATCCTTAGCTCATGACGGATAGCGACCGTTCTAGATTTATTTTTTAGGGTTCCGCAGCTGGAGCGTGAAATTGTTGATGTGTTGCCAAGAGCGAAATACGTTTGCCGTTTTCAATGGTATCAGGCCGAATAGGATAGAGAGACTGCCCAGACGGAAAGTGAGCGCTTTAAACCATTTAAAATTGAATTCGCAATTTTAATAAGAACTGACATGAGTTTTGATGACCCTTTTTTGTTTTTTACTAACCAGAATCATTAGGACAATCGAGCGTTGAAGAAAATACGCTTACCACTGGGTGCTCGTACTATAGTATAGTGTAAGACAAAGTATGATTATCTCTGTCTATGTTTGAAATGAGACAGTCCTTTGACAAACTATATATTGCAACAAACTTGGCATAGAAGCACCAAGCTCAGAATAAGAGGCAGAGGAGACATAATTATTTGTGTACAATTATATTAATCAGTATACATATTGTCAGGTTGTATAGTTCGTTTTTTTAGCATTAGAAATAAGGTAAACAATCTTGATGTGTCTTTTAATTGAAAAACACATTTTTAAAATAAGTTACGGTAAATATGTAACAATTATGAATCTAATACGATATTTTATAGTCTTCTGCTTTCATAAGTAATAGTTATTCTGTAGTTATTGGTTTAAAAAGAGTTTTTCAATTAAAAGACATGTCAAAATCGCTTACCTTCTTTCAAGTTCTTTCTAATGCTAAAAAAACGAACTATAGATGCTTATAATTAAGTTGGGACTGGCGTAATCTTAAGATAAAAAGTCCCTAATTGAAAACAAATAAAAAAATCTTCCCGCGACTCACGCTTGACCGCTGGAACTGGCGGTTTATATTTTACGAAACTGTTTGTCTGGAGAGTGCCCTAGATTTCGGAGACGAATGGATGCTGTCCCGTCTAAGGGATATTTGTCATCTTTTCATTACTTTTACCAACCTGTGGCTAAAAATAAGTACTAAGAGTTTATTCCATCGGCACAGCGGTGTAAGCGGGATGAGTTAAGGATGACTCACGTTAGACCGGGCCGTGTCCGGGCCGGAGCTTCCGGAGCTTCATTTTCTATGGAAAGTATTCTATACCACATCTCCCTGCAACGCCTGCAACTCCAGAGGTGTTACATGCGCGTTGCCGACCTTTTAAAAACCTGTACACTCCTTTTTTGAAGAACCCCATCCCCATACTATATACCCTCGGGAAAACCTCGGAAGCAGGGATGTTGCGAATATCCGCATCCGCATCCGCAACCGCGGAACTTCCGCATTATTTTCAACATCCGCATCCGCATCCGCATAAAATCGATGCGGATTTAATGCAGATGCGGATGTGAAACAGGTCGGTACAGGAACGTCTTAGGGTAACATTCCATTTCTGACGGCAGCTGCACTACTGGTACTGAACGCGTCGCTGTTACTGTCAATTTCCATAGTAAAATGAACAGTAGTGCAGCTGCGCGAGCTGCGGTTGGAAATGGACTGTCACCTTTAGCATCGGCGTAAGTGCTAGACGGCTAGGTAATTTAGTCATTAACCAAAAAAACCTAGGTATTAGAAATGAGCAGTCAAGCGTGAGTGGGACTTAATGTACGGAACCCTTGGAACGCGAGTCCGACTCGCACTTGGCCGGTTTTTTGAAATAAAAATTACTAAAATGTAATATTTGACGTTTTTTATGGTACTATTTTGACATCCGCATCCGCGGATGTGAGCCTTTACAAATCCGCATCCGCATCCGCATCCGTGGATGTCAAAAAATCGGCATCCGTCACATCCCTCCACAGCCGGAGCGTCCGCGAGAGGAAATTTCTCTTAAACCGCACAGTACGCGACCATTTAGGTTCTAGGTGATCATCCGTCATAGAAAAGTAAGCGCCGGAAGCTCCGGCCCGGACACGGCCCGGTCGGCCCGGTCTAACTTCAGTCACCCTTTAACAGATAGTCAGACAGACAGAGTTAATTACTATCGCGTTTATTAGGCATAGGAGGGATGGTTGCAGTTGTAGCCAGATCATAGAATTTGATTATTTCATGAAATTGATCACCTCATGATATGATTACGTTAGACTTGACTTTTCCATGAAGCGGCCAACCGATAATTTCATAAAATGATTACCACATCACGAAATGATTAATTCTAAGATCTGGCTATGAAATTACCTACTATTTAATTACAATGACAGAATATTGTGTATTGGCTGGATTCCTTTTATCTTATTTACCCTTTGTCCTTAATTTGGTGGCAAGAAACGTTTCCATGGCACATTATTTCGGCGACCCGTTTAGCTTTTATTAAGCTTTGTATAACTAAGTCTTGTATCCTTAATATTGTCCTCTTCTTTTTTGTATTCTTTGTATTGTTTTCTGTATTCTTTGTATTGTTTTCTGTAATGAGGTGTGCAATAAAGAGTATTTGTATTGTATTGTATTGTATTTCCGGGCATTGAGCTTGACCCCGTCACATTCTTTGTCTTACTAAACATCACATTTGCTAATTATTTATTAGACACAATAATATAGAGAAGAAACATGCGTGCGACCGTGAACGAAATTATAGAGGTACATATATGTTGGGACACAATTCCATATTCATTCCATAATTTATTTAAAAAAAAACATTACTAAACTAAACTTTTTATTTTAACAAAAAATGACATTGATTTGTTTTCAAAACATAATGACACTTAAAATAAAAACTTATAAATAAAAAATTTCACCAAAATCCAAAGAAAAACCCAATTTTACAACTTTTTTTCTCTTCTGCCAAACTGCAAAACAGTTTGTTATAGCGTGGTCCTTATAGTTTGTCAAAGGACTGTCTCATTTCAAACATAGACAGAGAGCATCATACTAGCTTTGTCTTACACTAGTACTAACTAGCACCCAAAAGAAAAGCATGAGTATTTTTTTTTGTTCTTATTTACGGACAAATTTGGTTTGACCAACTATATTTTTCGAAGTTATGTTTTCTATTTAATGTAAAATCTAACCCTAAAGATAGTCGTCACACTTTTGAGTTATTTTCCTGATATTCCAACGTAATTTTCAGACTGTAAGTACCTCAGTTTTTCCGACTAAAGATGCTCAGCCGACTGTGAGTAAAAGCGGACTGAGAGGCGTATTTCAAACGCTTGCAAATGCAAAGCGTAGGGGAGTCGTATGCTCTGACATACCGCGAATTTCGAAAAAAAAATGAACCGTATATTTATAGTTGGTTAAACCAAATTGTCAGTAAATAAGAACAAAACACAGCGTAGCAATGAAAACACAATATGATATGATATGATTTATTTAATGAACAATTAATTTAAGTTCAAGATAGATAGATAAATCATTTATTTGTCAAATTGTTCAATTATCAAAATCAACATTTTCGTAACGTCGAAACAGAGCTCTTATGCACATCCACTCGCTTCGATGTCTGGCGGGGCAATGGCGGTGTTTACGCTATTCCTCGAGTTATAAGAAAGTCAATCAGCAACAAAAAAAAAATGTTTTTAATTCCCCGTCAAAGTTTACTACTTACCCCTGTTACATTAAGCCCCCGGCTTCCCTACCTAAAGTGTCATTCTATGTGGATGAATTTTCTCGTGCCTTTTGTTTACATAGTTAGCAAGTTCCATAGAATGACACTTTACTGACCAACAGCAGGTTTGTTTGAGCAATCAGATACTTTGAAGCAGCCCTTTTCGTGTTTCACTTTTTACTTTTTAATTACCGCTAAGTCTTTCTTTTGAACGCCGATTCGTTTTCTGCTGCGGTAAAAATCGTCTCATTTTACGGATGCTTTACTTTGCTAGGTTTTATGAGGTTTGATTTATTAAATATTTAAATACTGTTTATTTTTTATTTTTTAAAGAGCTAGCGCGGTGCGCATAACGAGACAAATCTGGGGGGGGGGGTTTGAATTTCGATCGCTCGATTTTGTCACTCGAAAATCCGTGGAAAACGGCAAAATGCAATTTTTTTAAATACGTGCTCTAGAAATTGGAAATCTAGTTGTATTGACCACTCATTTTTTTTCCACAGTTTTTATGCTCTAACTGTTCAACGTCATCCACATTCCTTCCTAAAAGGTAAAATACTTTAATTTCCATGCCTATAAAGTCTTTATAACGACGACATCAGAAAGCTTTCGGCTTTGCCGTAAAAACGAGGAGTTAAGCTGATAAAACCGACACGACATCCCATTGAATCCAAATCGACAGTCGACATCTAAATAAGCGCAGAGTAAGTGGGTCGAGCGTAGATTACTTACTACTAGATGGAGCATCTCCACTGCTTGTTCTTGGTTTCTTCGGCCCACTGAGCAGGACATGAGCAGGTGGTCTGGAGAAGCTAATATACATAATAGCTCACGTACCGAGCAATATAATTACTAAATAACTTCATAGCTACAGTCTAAAACGCAGACAGATTTACAGACTAGTGGCCGTCCTTTCAACGTTGTATCAGGATTTTTTAAATCTCTACCTATGTAACTTAGTAATATGTATGTTTAATTTAGGATCCTAGAGATAGTTCGAAAATTGAATACAGTCATGTTTATGATACTGACTATGTATTAACAGTATAAGTGTTTTGGTATAGGTAGCTGTAAACATATACTTGTGTTTGTTTGAATAAAGAATAAAAGAATAATCACTGGCCGCTCGGCAAGGAAGCGTAGGGATGGACGTATGGATGCAGGGATGGCCACGCGTTGGGCGGTCAGAATAACGTCAGAGCTCAGAGACAAAAGCCACATTGCAGGCTAGCATACACCGAGCGAGAGCGGCTTGGAGTGCACTGGTGAGTGTTCAAAGTTGTCACGTCCCTCGGCCATGAGGATACGACAAAGAAGAGAAGAGAAGATATATCGCGTATAATGAATTCGCGTCTCGGTAGTTGTTAGTAGATATAACAATTAAAACAACTTTCATAGCGTAGTCTACGAATGAAAGTCTATGACGAGCGAGTGACCTCCTTCAAAAATGCCGTTCCAACCGCTCTTAAACGTGCTCTCTTCGACGGGTTGTATTTTTACACTAAATCAAAGTAAAAGCGGTTCTGAGACAAATTAATATTCTTTATTATCTTAATCTTTATTACTTAATCCAACCACTCGCGTTGTAGCGGTGTCACACCGCTGTACTGGCCCCATTCATGCCCCATTCTTATTGCCCGTAAGACCAGTCCTGAGATATACGTCAATGCTATGCTCTTGTTAAGCAATGCGAACACATAGCCAGAAGGGGGTTATTATGTGCCCGCGATTCAGCGAGATAAAATAATAGCCGCGCTTATCGTGCCATTGCGGGTTTTTAGCATACGAGTGTGTATGCTGCGTTCACATAAAAATAGTACTTGTTATGTTATTCATAAACGACTGCTAAGTTAATCAGCTGATGATCGTCGTTTGTCCCTGTCTATGGCATAACGACAGATAGGGACAAACAACGATCATCAACATCTACCTTGAAAAAAACTTTGTTTTGAAAAAAATAACTATCTACCGGACTTATATTTGACATTTGTGTTGACTTGATTGGAAGGCAAAAGTTGAAAGTTACCCTAACAGTTATCAAATTAAGGAATTACAACTTCGAATTCAAACTCACTCCTTTTAAAAAAGCTTACTGTTTGCCTACCGACGTTATTTCGGTCTCATTAGAAATGCTTAATGTAGGATTATTATACATTTTACCAATATTCAAAGTCTCAAACCCTCAAGTATCCGCAGCACAGTTCCAGTTTCCACTTCCATCATAACTTAAATGACCAAGTGAGCTGTCAAACTTGCCCGTAAGTTACTGTCCCAGGAACGCTCCAGTTACTGTCAGAGGCAACGACAGTTTGACCCAGAAGGGACTTTGTAATACATTAGTCTGGACTCGATTATAGTTACAATAGGGTCATATTCAATAGTTTCTGTTAATTTCGTAATATGGCATTATTTTTTTTATGTTCTATTTTCGTTTATGTTAACTGTCATACATTGGCCTTCTGTGGTCGGGACCTAATGGCGTTATTCATAAACGGCTGCTAATTTAATCAGTTGATGATCGTCGTTTCTCCCCATCTGTCGTTATGCCATAGAAAGGGACAAACGACGATCATCAGCTGCTTAACTTAGCAGACGTTTATGAATAACGCCGTAAGTGTTTGTACAACAGTGTTGTGTAACAACGAAGTCGGCAAAGCTGCTGGCGCGCATATGTTAACATTAATTACAAACTTCGTTAATTTGCCACAATATTTGTATTAAACTTACCTGGAATAATATAGCATTTGAGGCTTTTCTCCGAGGATTTAAGTCCGAGTGACTTTAAAAAGTAAAGAACCTTAAGGGATTGGTAGAGAAAAATAGTTTTAAGTTACAAACAGTGGCCATCTTTTGACCCTATTTTACCCTACCATTACAACTGTATGTACTATTAGAAAATCAAGGAAACCAACTAAGCTACTGAAGCTTTAGCGATGGCACAGAATATTTTCGTCATATTCTAGTATCAAAGTAAAAGTACGTAGTAGTTTTATTATAACATTATAATAAGTGTTTTAGTATGAAAACTAGGTACCTACCTATTCTATAATAAAATAACACAAATCAATTTTATCAATATGAAATACGGAAAATCAAACGATCTATCTCCCATAGTTTTTCTTAATACCTACATATTATACCTTTTTACAGACTATTAAGTTTTTGGGTCAATACGGGCACAGTGGTAAAATTTGAAGTTTTATAAATATGGAATATTAAGTATAATAGCACGTTCGAATCTAGTCGAGACTGTGGGGCGCCATACATTTCCCATGTTTTGTTAAATATTCCATGTTTGTGGGAACATAGGGCTGGCACACTATTAAAGTTACGTCCGGCTTTTTCCTATATACTAAATGATTATTTTTCAATTTTTGATCACATACCGATTTCCCAAGACACATAAATAATTAATAATGCGATCGATTAAGCGTCAAAACATGACTCAAACTGTAAGATTCCATATTCCGCAACCTGTGCCTAAGTATAAGAAATTGGTAATAATACAAAACCTGTGTTTGAAATATGTCACTAAGTTAGCCATTCACAAGAGCTTAGACTAATATGCAATCTATACCAATGCATATTCGGGAGTCGGGACTTAACACACACATAATTTTTTGAATGTGGTTATTAAAAGTCCTGTATTCCTGATCGGGTTAGACCAGCAGTGGGTAATCTCTCATCTGTCATCTACCATTTAAGAAAATTCTCTCAAGTAACAAGCCTAAAATATAGTTTGTCAAAGGACTGTCTCGTTTCAAACATAGACAGAGAGAATCATACTGTCTTTGTCTTACACTAGTACTAGCACCCAAAAGAAAAGGATGAGTAAGTATAGTTTTTTTTTGTTCTTATTTACTGACAATTTGGTTTGACCAACTATATGTTCAAGTAGGCTGGTAGGCATTACTTGCCAGTCCAGTAGCACAAACGAGGCACTACAAACGCGCCACGGTAATGAAAACTTATTTTCACGTTTTTAGAGAACACGTTAATAATTTCATTTCGTATTTTTAAAGTTTTCAGTTTTTTAGAATAATATGGAGGGCAAGTTAAACAAACGAGGCATCTAAAGGTTAAATGTATGTCCAAATTATAAAGTATATTTGAAAGGTGTTTTTAGCATAATTTCAATTTTAAATTACGAAGTTCGATAAATTGTTTTTTGTACTCCCGTACTTTTATTTGTCATTTAAAGGGTCGTGCACACACCTTTAAAACCCTACCTTATAGTTGTCAAGACAAGTCTTTAGTCTATTCCCCAAAAAAGAATTTGTGCTTACACGCAGTACCTTTTTGGCGATTTTACGATACTTCGTGTAATGACCACTTAAAAAATATTGAATGAAATACAGTGTTGCCAACCTTATTTTAAATGTCATCTCTGACAAAAAAAAAATAAGTGAAACATAGACATGTTTTTATTTTATTTTATTCATTCATTCATTCTTTTCCCGCTCGTACCTACATTTTTGCTACTTCTTGAATTAAAAATATTTGTTAAGTTTGCAATTTTATTTCAAAGTAAGTACTTGGTCGTAGAAAAAGTATTGTATGCAACGTTGTTTAACTGACTCAAAAAATACTCGTGGCGTTTGAGGCGAAGCCGAAAATTGTTACTCACGCCACTCGCCTTTTTTGACCTCTCTTAAACAACGGTTGCATAAAATACTATTTTGATTAACAAATTACTATAAAAAATATAATTATATCATGTTAGATGTGTGATTATATTTCACCCGTATTTATTATAAATATTATAATGTACATATTAAATTTAAAAAAATTAATAAACTTCGGAGATAAGAGGGGGGAGGGGGGTGGTATTACCTACTATTTAAACTTTTTTTTATTTTACGTAATTTTTTTTTAATATTCATGAATGTATGTAGATATTGTAGGTACTAGAAACTTTCAGGTTTCAGTCTAGCTTATTCTGACTCACTGTTCGCCTTAATGCTAATCTCACAACCGCATTTACAAAGGTCGGTCTTTTGAGGGTTCACAAATAATGCTTTAACCACAGATCTATAGTCGGTAGACCACGCAACACAGGGCTATAACCGCAAAAATCGAAGTTCGCAAATTGCGGACATTTTTCTCTGTCACTCTAATTACGCTTTCATTGGAGTAAAAGAGAAAGATCCCCGCAATTTGCGTATTTCGGCTTTCGTGGTAGCGCCTCAGCTCTCTTTTATCGCGATTCGATTATCGTCGTTCTGTCGGTTAATCAAAACTTATTCTTCCTCTCGCGTCGAATGATGGTCCCTATTACAGATTATTTTTAACCTCCGATGCAAACAGAGGGGTGTTATAAGTTTAACGTGTCTGTATGTGTATCTGTGTATCTGTCTGTGGTATTGTAGCTCCCAAACGGATGAACCGATTTTCGTTTAGTTTTATTTGTGTCATAGATAATTTTATCCCGAGTGTTCTTAGCCATGTTTCATGAAAATCTGTTCAGCCGTTTGAAGATTATCAGCTCTTATAATCTTATAGTCGGGGGGTTTAAATTTTTTTTAATTTTGGTTAGGTTATTTATATGAAGTAACTGTCACGTAAAGTGTTTGTAGACATTTTTTTGAAATGTAACATTTAAGTATTAAAATTACAGCTAAAACATAATTCTTCAATTATTTAAAAAAAAATTCTTATGTAACGAATTGTTCTAGTGTAGAGTCTGTGCGGAAAAGAAGAGTCGTGCAATGTATGGGGCTCAATACATTTCACGACTCTTCTCTTTTCGAACAGACTCTATCTGTAGTTGACCAAAAAAGTTTCAGGAAAAATTGGTGTTTTTTTTTAAATAGGCACTCAATTTGATGCACTTTCCATATGTAAAACTAAAAGCCTAGTAACTTCACATAGGTACACACATATCCGAAAACCCCTAGTGTACATTTCATTCGATAGCGTGACGAGCGTTCGCGTTTATTGCGTTACGTTTATTTTTGTATGGGATTTTGAATAGCGCGCCAAGCGGGACATTTTGGTAACTCAAAATCCCATACAACATGCAACAAACGCATACATCACGTCACGCTATCGAATGCAATTTACACTAGGAGTACAGGACATGCGCTATCTATGTAAATACATGTCTGTGACCGTAACCTTTCGTGCTAAGGTTAACAAGTAATCGCGTTTTATCATGCTCGATTGTTATTGAAATAAATGAATGCTACCATGATTTATTTCTGGCACAAAATGTTCCGACTAGCATGTGCGCGATAGTGGCGTCCGAGTAGCGGCTACATTATTTTTACACAAATGTATTATGTGTACTTATTAGCGCGAGTGCTGAGACGCACGTCAAATGATAACAAAATAACATCATTTTGATATCTAAATGCAAGTTTGAATTAGCCTCCAGACCAGCTATCATGCTCGTATTTTTATCACCTGTCATGCTATGCGTCACTTTCACACTTACATATTTGTTAGAACGTGACAGCCATGGTGACAAATGATAAAGAGCCGGCCATCATAGCCCTACAGGAAGGTTTATTAACACAACAATCAGGTCAATAATTCGAACTTACACTGACATAAGAATGTCATCTAAAGGATGACATTCAGTTATCGTCATGTTATCGTACATTTCCTTGGAGGATACAACTAAACGGAGTAGCCATCAACAGGCTTTCCCCTCTGTCGAAAATAGGCGGCCAACGGTCATACACAATGTATGGACTGACGTTTATCTGAAATGGCTATTTTTACGTTACGCATACATTTCACGTTCCCCTCCCCCGCAAAAAACGGCAGACTGTTTTGTACAGAAAATTACAGACATGGCGTCTCCGTTTGATTATATCCTCCAAGTACATTTCACTCGTACCATCGGTACCATCGCCCACGTTGATAACAGAACTGTACATCGGTGGACCTTATGCCTTTTGGAATAAGGTCCAAAGATGTACAGTTAGGAGTGTTGCTGTTTGTACATGTTTTGGCGCGAGCCAAACGCACGATATCATTCTGATGACAGTCATCTTCCTCGCGTTGTCCCGGTATTTTGCGACGGCTCATGGGTGCCTGAGGTCCGCTTGACAACTAATCCCAAGAATTGACGTAGGCACTAGTTTTTACTAAAGCGACTGCCATCTGACCTTCCAACCTAGAGGGTAAACTAGGCCCTTATTGGGATTAGTCCGGTTTCCTCACGATGTTTTCCTTCACCGAAAAGCGACTGGTAAATATCAAATGATATTTCGTACATAAGTTCCGAAAAACTCATTGGTACGAGCCGGGTACAGTACGCTCGAATTGGCCTGAATGTCCAATAACACCACTAGCCGATAATAAATAAGTAAATTAGCGATTACAATCAATAATGCCTATGGTCTAGGTTTAGAAGTGTCTATAGAAATGCCCTGCGTGATCACGCGAGCGGCCAGGGAGGACAAAACAATCACTATTCAAATAACAGAGCGGTTTCGTATTGCCACACGCAATTTTGTTTTTATACTACTTCGGTAGCATACAAGCATCCGACCCCCAGATTGTAAGCAGTCACCGTAGCCTATGGACGCCTGCAAGTCCAGATGTGTTACATGCGCATTGCCGACCCTCTAAAAATCCTATACACTCTTGTTTTGAAGCATACTGTAGAGTGTAGACCCTCGGGAACACCTCGGCAGCAATAAGCTTACTTAATCTAATAAAGAGAGCACTGCAATCTGTTAAAAAAATAGTCCTTATGCATTTATTATTGGGTGCGAGAATGAATTCGTGCATTTTTTACAACTTTGTCCATTGTAAAATACTTACCAAACTATGAACTAAAAACAGGTATTTAGCTCCAAATGTGTTTGGGAATGTTAACACAGTTTCAATTTTTACAGTTTTTAACTAGGCTAGTGTACAACGTTAATCAAAACCTCGGGGTATGTTAATATTATCCCAAATACAATTACATAATCAACATCCACAGGTACGCGGTTATAAATCTGTTTCTCCGTAAACGCGCGTTTATTCCAAGTCTAACAATCCGGCTGTTTATCTACACTTTGCCTGTCTATGGTTCAAATCGTCACGCGATATTTTTTGTACTAGTAGGAATATTTGATAATGAATGTGTTTTTAGTGGTTAACATTATTGAGCTTGGATTAGAAAATTCGAATCCCTACTATTTATTAATATAAATGCGAAAGAAACCCTGTCTGTCTGTTACCTCTTCACGTGTTAACGACTGAACCGATTTAGATGAATAGAATAGCCATGCCGGTAGCGGGTAGGGAAGCGTGAGTGGGGCAGGCCCATGCGGAGATGGCGAGACGACTTTGACACCTTCTTTAATATCTGGCTGGAAGAAGTATAAAATCGGGAGTTATGGAGAACCAGGGGAGAGACTTTTGCCAGTTTTTCCCAGTAGTGGGACACTCAAATAAGATAAGCCATAAAAAAAACCCATTTCATGTCAAAAATGTCTTACATCATTTTGGAAAAGAGCTGAAACTCTTCAATCTACTGAATCGATTTCTATCAAACTTAGTTAAGAACAGCGTGGGGACTATAGCCCAAGCCCTCTCGCGCATGAGAGGAGGCCTGTGCCCAGCAGTGGGACGTATATAGGCTCAAATTATTATTATTATTCACTTTATTTATTTTTGATCTTAGGTTAGGTTATTTCATAATATGGATATAAAAATAAAATACAAAAACACTTATTATTATAGTTAAGAACCACCGCAAGGAAACTCACTTTCACGTAAAAAAACGCATTGAAATCGGTCCATCCGTTAGAGAGCTACGATGCCACAGACAGACACTGCCGTATTCGAACATCAAGATATTCACAAGACACGACACATACTAGATCCATTCTAGATACGCTATAGTTTAGATATCAACTAGTTCTCTTTTGCAGAGCAATTCGGGCAACCAATGTCACTTTTACGTTAGATAGAGTTAGATATCTATTGGATGTGAATTGGATCTCTAAGTCATATCCTGTGGAAATCGTTCAAGAGTATCTCCAGGTATCTCCAGAATCGCGCAAATGTCAAATTTGACAGGTTAGATCTTAAACATATCGTATCTTGGTGATGTCTAAAAGATATCTAATAGATATCTATTTCAAAATCCGAATCGGGCCCACAGACAGACATTGCGTCAAATATATAACACCCCTCTTTTTGCTCTAAAAAGCCATCAATAAACCCCTTATTTTCTTGCAAACCATTAATTTCCGGTAAACTACATCCAATTACAAACGCTTATGATAACAAGATGGCCGTCGGCCGTGTAATGGCGGCCATCGGTCGGAAATTGTCATCCCTCCGGAAACGACGCATTGTCGGCCCGCGATGACATTTGTGACCATTCCCGGTCTGGGGTTAGATTAGGAGTGCGTGATTGTTGCTTTGATATAGGAGAGTTGAGGTGAATGATTGATTACATACACAGCTGAGTACTAATCGCAAAAACAGCATTGAATGAATGAGTGAATGTGACTTATCTCTCTCTCGCTCTGTCTCTCAATTATCTAACATTCAAGCTTACACTGTGACACCAAAAGGATAATTATCATAATGATGTGGGACTTAGTCAATCCGTCTATATGTAGATTTATTTATTTAATTAGATATATAATGACTTGGTAGTATGTAAGCGCTTTGGTACAGTCACCTGTAATAATTATGTTACACAAAGGTCGCAAAAATATCTGACACGATCTTATTTGTAGAGCTATAAGAGAAGAGTAACATGTCAAATTATTGCAGGTGTAATGCTTAATGTATGCTAAATAAAATAAAATGAAATTAAAATATGTAAATGATGTCGACTGACACCATTGAAAGATATAATTTTGATACCTATCAAAGATTTGTTTTTCTGGGCCACCATCAACAGTTGCGCCAACTGGTGAGCAAATAAACGCTCTCATTGCTTTGATATTTATATCGGCAACATCATGATTCTGTATTTCTCTAGCATACCCACGATACAGGTTGTGTCTAGTGTGGGAATCATTTCTTTATTCATCATTTGCTTTTATTGAAATTTCTGTATTTCTTGAAATCATTTTTAGGGTTCCGTACCTCAAAAGGAAAAAACGGAACCCTTATAGGATCACTCGTGCGTCTGTCTGTCTGTCTGTCTGTCCGTCCGTCCGTCTGTCACAGCCTATTTCCTCCGAAACTACTGGACCAATTAAGTTGAGATTTGGCACACATATGTGAGTTTGTGATTCAAAGACGGACATGTAACGTAAACAAATGAATTTTAAATATAGAGGCCACTTTTGGGGGGTAGAAGAGCAAATTAAAAAATAAAGTTTTTGAAACTATATCGTGTTACATATCAAATGAAAGAGCTCATTTTGAGAATCTCAAATATATTTTATTTATAATTTTAAGATAAATAGTTTAGCAGTTATTCCAGAAAATAGGCAAAAAATGACCATCCCCCCCCCCTTATCTCTGAAATGACTGGGTCTAAAATTTTGAAAAAAATACTTTAAATAGTTCTTTACCTATAGATGACAGGAAAACCTATTAGAAATGTGCAGTCAAGCGTGAGTCGGACTTAAGTACTTAGTTTTTGATCCGACCCCTACGGGTTGTTTAAAGACATTTTACTCACTTTACATTAAAAAAAACATATTGTTAAAAATACATGTAACGTAAAAAAATTAATTTTAAATATGGAGGCCACTTTTGGGGGGTAAAAGAGCAAATTAAAAAATAAAGTTGTTCAAACTACCTATATCGTGTTACATATCAAATGAAAGATCTCATTTTGAGAATCTCAAATATATTTTATTTATAATTTTATGATAAATAGTTAAGCAGTTATTCAAGAAAATAGGCAAAAAATTACCATTCCCCCCTTTATCTCTGAAACTATACTGGGTCTAAATTTTGAAAAAATACACTAAATGAAGGGTACACGGAAAGAACATGTCTAGTCACTTTGTTTGGAAAACGAGATTATTATCTCTAAATGAAGAGCTCTTAATGAACTATTAGTTATATCTTTTGCTACCACTGTATAATAAATGTGACACAACTTTTTTTTAGTTAAATAATACCTGGTCACGGAATTACCATACGTTTTGACATTGTTCTAAATTTGAAAAGCGCGATTACTCAAAATGTTACTGAAGTGACAAGCATGTTCTTTCCGTGCACCCTTCCAATAGTTCTTTACCTATAGATGACAGGAAAACCTATTAGAAATGTGCAGTCAAGCGTGAATCGGACTTAAGTACTTAGTTTTTGATCCGACTCCTATGGGTTTTTTAAAGACATTTTACACACTTTTCATTAACAACAACATATTGTTAAAAATACATGTAACGTAAAAAAATGAATCTTAAATATCGAGGCCACTTTTAGGGGGTAAAAGAGCAAATTAACATTAGCATTTCAAACTATATCGTGTTACATATTAAATGAAAGAGCTTATTTTGAGAATCTCAAATATATATTTTTTATAATTTTAAGATAAATAGTTTAGCAGTTATTCAAGAAAATAAGCAAAAAAAATTACCATCCCCCCCTTTTATCTCTGAAACTACCGAGTCTAAAATTTTGGAAAAAATACACTAAATAGTTCTTTATCTAAAGATGACAGGAAAACCTATTAGAAATGTGCAGTTTTTTGATGGGTTTTTTTAGACATTTTACTCACTTTTCATAAAAAAAAACATATTGTTAAAAATTGTGTAATGTACGGAACCCTTGGAACGCGAGTCCGACTCGCACTTGGCCGGTTTTTTTTTTGATGTCACAATGTAGGTACCTAAGCTTAAAATGGCCTCCGTGTTTCTTGTGCAATAAAATTACCGATCGCCACTCGCTTTCCGTATTTTAGACGCAGAAGTTAGCATATATGGGTTAACCCAGGCTATCTGTTATGCCCTAATTCCATGGTCTAATTCCAAAGGCCGCCGACTGGGCAGCCGTCCAGATTGAATCATTATCCTTATTTGGGACAAGCATTGTAGTAGTAAACACTTTATTGTACAAAAATCAGAACAAAACCGGAAAAATAACATTCGTCATTGTACATGCTACGTAATCCCCTACTTAATATAGGGAGCGTTCATGGACTATAGGGGGCAGCACAGGAGCCGTCAGATTTTTGGCGCGAGGCGCAAATGTGAAGTTTATGCTTCCGATGTAGCCCACAAGATGGCAGAACCTACTATGCCCAAGAAAACGTACGAAAACGGTAGCTGGCAGCACTTGCTTTGGCAATGTACATGTTTATGTATCCGATTCAGGTGACAAGATGGCAGACCCTCCAACGCGCAAAATTGTCCTATGATATTTATTTATTTTATTTGTCTATAATCTAGGTCATGTGTAGGTAATCTAACTTCCCTATCTTGATGAGCTGTAACAAAAGTGCTTAACTGTCTGAAATTTAGGCAAGCACGTGGAAGCCAAGTTATATGTATGCCACACCCACGCTGCAACATATATTCATTAAAAGATAAGTCATGACGTATGACTGTACAGATAAAAAATAAACATGAAAATCCAAAGGCCACCGACCTGTACAATACATTGTTCCATTCCCACTGGCTGAATACAAATTATGATCGTTATTTGTAGGCCATTAAGGTTGCTTTTACTATAAAACAGATTGTCAGTGCTCAGTCCACTTTCAAATGCAAGTCAGGCATGCCAACACAACAACGGGAAACTATTGGAAGCCTTATGAGACCGCCATATTTCCATGTTGGCATATGATATATCATGTGCTGGAGGTTTGTGTAAGTTTTATTAAAATGTCACTTGCAGCGACGTTTGAGAGGCAGTTCGGAATAGAATATTAAACTTTTTTCTACTCCAGCACTCAAATGTGTCAATTAAATGACTGACAGTGATATCTAAAGCAATGTCATTTGAATGCTTTGTCTATAGGCTCATAAGATGACTGCTAGCAGTCATCTTATGAGTATAATACAACTGCTTTATTTTTTTTAAAGATACAAGTTCCGATCATCTTGATTGAAAGAGGTATGTTTTCATTTACAATAATAACTCTTTTTTTTTTTAAATAATAACTCTTTTTTTTTTTTAAATAATAACTAAATTTTTTTTAAATAACAACTCTTTTTTTTAATAATAACTCTTTTTTTTAATAATCTCTTTTTTTTTTAATAATAACTCTTTTTTTTTTTTTTTTTTTTTTTTTTTTTTTTTTTTTTTTTTTTTTTTTGCTGCAGCTGTCATAGAAAAAGTAATGTATGCAACAGCTCATAATTGGTTCTTAAAATTCTCGGGTCTTTTTTTACAAAACTCGACTACGTCTCGTTTTGTAACTTCGACCCTTGAATTTTAAGAACCCTTATTATATCACTGTTGCATAAACTACTATTATGTAGGTACATAATTTTAGAAATACTTAGGTTAGGTTAGGTTAGGGTAACTTCCAAAGTACCTAGGTGTTACTCGTAATATTTTTTTTCTGTTCATTTATTTATAAAGTAGGTACCTAATTGAAGTTGATTGAAGTTTGATCAAGAGGCGTTTTACCAGGATACAGAATATAAAACCGGCCAAGTGCGAGTCGGACTCGGGCAAGGAGGGTTCCGCACCATCAACAAAAAATAGAGCAAAACAATCAAAAAAAACAAGCAAAAAAACGGTCACCCATCCAAGTACCGACCCCGCCCGACGTTGCTTAACTTCGGTCAAAAATCACATTTGTTGTATGGGAGCCCCACTTAAATCTTTATTTTATTCTGTTTTTAGTATTTGTTGTTATAGCGGCAACAGAAATACATCATCTGTGAAAATTTCAACTGTCTAGCTATCACGGTTCGTGAGATACAGCCTGGTGACAGACGGACGGACGGACGGACGGACGGACGGACAGCGGAGGCTTAGTAATAGGGTCCCGTTTTTACCCTTTGGGTACGAACCCTAAAAATTAGACTCTAAAAGCTCTCTAGAAAATGACTACCTACTAAAAGTAAACGAATAGAATACCTAGAAATTTAATTTAATAAACGTAAGTAATGTTATTAAATTTATACGAAAACCAATGTTCTATTTCAAGAAACTACGAATGTTACAAAATTAGTTCAAAGAAAACATCATTACTTTAGTGAACAAATTTCAAATTGCTAACCCAAATCCAACAAGTAGAAACGTTTTAACAAATTTAGATAAAACGCTTAACGTTAAGGCAAGTCGTTAATTTAAAGAAACGCCATCTATATAGAGAACAATTAAATCGAATTTTTGTATTAATGACGCCATATTTCGGCGCCATCTTGTTAGAAAGTGCTTCCGTGGCGCGGGCCACAGGCGCGAGAGATTCAGCCACAGACTGGTATATTTAAGTGTGTGGATTCAGCCCTTTGTCTTATGTACGATATCACGCTTACCATTTGAGGGCGGATTTTTATATTTTTCCTCAGATTTCTTAAAATTGTATTAGATACATAGAGTTACCTATTACGTAGGTATAATATAAACGGAATTTCACGGACCTAAATGTCCTAAATCCTAAAAATGTTCCTCTGAGTTAAGATATTTTTGTAATTCAACGGAATCTAGGTAGTACATTTTTTCGAGACATGTTTTGATTTCATATTTATTCCGCTAAACCCAGAACGACAACCTCTTCAAACCAGCCAAATTTTATCCAAATGCACCGAAAAAATTATGACAACTAAATAATAATCGGCCTTAATGTCGAAAGGGGACAACAGGTTCTCCATACAAACGCAGTCATCATTTTCCGATCATTACAGAAAATATTTTTACACAATTTGATGTATATGGGTTGGTATACATCAAATTGTGCCTATATGAATGTAAGAACACCATTATTTGATCTATACCTAGTAGGTATTTACATATATTGAAATACACCTATGCAAGTAAAGTTTCTTCAAACAAAAACGTCACCTTGTTTGACACTGACATATCCGATCCATATCGTTTCAATATCTAATATTGGACGTATCTTATTGTTCTAATACGGCTGCTAACGTTATAAGTTTCTAAGCATCTTTGTGACTACCACCAGTTTGACACTGACATAAACGCCATCGAGAACGTATAGGTAATTTACTTTCTATGCATCTCGCTCGTACTCGCGTATTAGTTCGAGCGAGAGGTATAGAAAGTAAATTACGTTCTCGATTGCATATATGTCAGTTTTGACACTGTCAGTGACTCGTGGTACGGGCTCTTATCACTTGCGCCAGCACACAAAGTTGGGCGTAATTAAAATTCTCCGCGCGTCTCCCCGGCGTTATAGCAGCTCTGCAGGGAGCCCCGTTTCAGACTTCAACGCTGATTTGTGACCGGTAGCCATGACTTACGTATTGTCTATTTTAGGCTAAATACGGAACTGTCTTTGATGCTTTTATTAACTGGCTTCCTGCAGTAACATTCATACTACCTATATAATAATATTATAAATGCGAAGTATAGTTGGTCAAACCAAATTGTCAGTAAATAAGAACAAAAAAACTATACTCATCCTTTTCTTTTGGGTGCTAGTACTATTGTAAGACAAATATAGTATGATTCTCTCTGTCTATGTTTGAAATGAGACAGTCCTATGACAAACTATAACTCTGTATGTCTGTTACCTCTTCACACTTAAGTAAGTAAACCACTGAAACCGATTTGGAGAAATTTGGCATGGAGATGCTTGGAAAGGGCTCTAACCTGAAGAATGTTACCGGCATTCCCTCAAACGGCATTAAAGTTATAGGGGCCTAAAGAAAAAACCCAACGTACGAGTATGTGACCCAAGATACACAACACGTTATACATTAATACAAAGTCAGTGAAAAGAAAACATTTTAAGACTAGGCCAAGAAGGGACAAAATTCAATTAAATGGGCCGTCCCCCCATAAATATGTATTCGTATTAATATTTATTTCGCGAACTCGAGACAGGGACAAACGAGTTGCCTCACAGCAGGGGCTCGTGAGGTTTGCAACTTCTATTATCCACATATATATAGGGATCGTCGCGTAATACCCATAGTAGGTACAGTCAGCATTATCTGCCACCCTAGAATATTTTTCAAAATAAATACTGTAAAATGTTCTACATACAGAGACATTCGTCACCACTACTTTTAAAAAATCTCGTATCTCACACTGCTGCTCAAAGTTGAAAAGTAGTTCTCTGTATTCATCCCATATAAGTAAAGTTACTGCATTTTTCTTTTGATTGACAGAACAAGATACCGAGTTTTTTTTCTCATAGTAGTGACGAAGTGACGATATTTCTTTTTGCTCAGCCATTGGAGGATGTTAGATACTTTTGACGCGTTGGATTAGTTGTCAAGCGGACCCCACAGGCTCCCATGAGCCGTGGCAAAATGCCGGGACAACGTGAGGAAGATGGTGAGATACTTTGACGCGTAGTTTGATCTGAGTTACATGCTATGCAGACATAAAATAATGTTAAGTAAGGTAATGTACTCGCTTTGTCGGTATTTAGATTTGCTAAATGCTTAGCATTTAGGCTAGACTGGCAACTAGCTAAAGCTTTTGAATGCAAAAAGCTTGATTTATGCAGCTTTTAAGCTCCAGCGTTAACAAATGACCTCTAGAACAGGCATCGAGGCATTAGCAACCTTTTATTGCGGAATCTTTTTCTATTTCTAAATTCTATTTTCAAATGTAAAAACTCTCTACTCTAGAATTCCAACTGTTTTACGGGTCTTTCAAAATTAGTTTGTGATACCAACTTTGGGAACATTTTTTTGAAGTGAAAACTTCTTTAGCGGCGCTGGGCACTTTTTGAGGTGGGGAAAAATTATATATCGAGACAGCGTAAGGCGATCACGTGACCGTAAGCCCCGTAAGGTGGCCACTCATAATTTAAATGGCATTTAAATCAATAAAGAAAAACTCAATGTTATTTGACATTTATGTGGCGGACTCCTTTTCAAGACTCTTTAGTCTCTTTACCTATGTTCAAATAATTTGACGTTGTCATGGCAGTATGTAAATAAACATGTCAATGAAAAAGTGTGATCTTATTTGAGAATGATAATAATATATAATAAATAAATAGAATACCTCCGCTAAACGTATGTATCGTGTTACCGGGCGTCGGTAACATAGTGAGGTGTGTTTTCACTTCTATCGGCACTCCCGGAGTGCAACCGTTGTTGCTTGTTTTGTTGCGGCCTCGGCCACCCATGGACTTAGTCACTAATCTTTAGTATATGACATCTATTTCAATTTCAGGTTATAGTTTGTGCTTACCATACGCTTTTAATCTCTTTTATTTTCTATCTTAATTCAAATAAAAGTGTGAATATTTTAGGCATGCCGTATGAATACCAATGAACTTGCGAACCATAAATAGTTGTAGTGTTGAGTTTTACGGTACCAAATCAAGAAAATAAATATATAAAGTCTGAAATTATATGTAAAAGGAGTAAAAATACAACAACAGTCTTGAGCAAAAAACGCAACGTTTTATTTAAAAGAAACAATCGCGAAACGGAAACACTGCAGTTGTGTATCTCCACAACAAAAGAAACCGTAGTAAGTGAAACTTTGAGCAACTGAAGACTGGCCCGTATTCCTATTGATTGCCAGACGTAAACGAGCGTGCTTCTCGAGCGGACTATTTTTATAGTTTCCATTCCAGATAGGTTTCGACATAAGGGAAATGAGTTTTTATAGTGCAATTTTTAGGAGGTCATTCAAAAAGTAACATTTCTCAGTTCAGAATTATAATTCGAAGAAGAAAATATTTCCACCCAATGTATTCATCATTCATTTTAGCTACTTTCACATCATAATTTGTAAATAATAACTACAATATTCTAAATGTAATTTGCAATAAGTAAAGAAAGACTCCGTACAAAACACCTAAGTGGCAGAGGTCAACAACGCTCGATGTCATATATCGTTACGGTCCTTGGAGGATAAAACCAAACGGAGACGCCTTGTCTGTAATTTTCTGTACAAAACAGTCTGCCGATTTTTGCGGGGGAGGGGCACGTCAAATGTATACGTAACGTAAAAATAGCCATGATAGATAAACGTCAGTCCATACATTGTGTATGACCATTGGCCGCCTATTTTCGACAGAGGGAAACGCTTGTTAATGGCTTCTCCGATTTGGTTAGGTATATCCTCTAAGTTACGGTCAGGGTCAGTGTCCACAATTTGCTTTAGTATTCAATTTTGGATAACGTAATACCAGGGGCTTATTTTACAAACGTGACAATTCAATGACTTAAGATGTCAATCGATTCTACTTCCCGTGAGATTCACATGTTTCTTATAAACCTGCCATCTGTTGTATCCCATAAACTTTCAAATTGAGTAAAATAAATGTGGTGCGTGCGCCACGACTTAAAACGGCCTATTTTGACCACTGGTCTGGCCTAGTGGGTAGCTGGGTAGTGATCCTGCCTGTGAAGCCGCGGTCCTGGGTTCGAATCCCGGTAAGGGCATTTATTTGTGTGATGAGCACAGATATTTGTTCCTGAGTCTTGGGTGTTTTCCATGTGTTTATGTATTTGTATATTATATATATCGTTGTCTGAGTACCAAGCCTTCATGAGCTTACTGTGGGACTCAGTCAATCTGTGTAAGAATGTCCTATAATATTTATTTATTTATTATACACAAAATTTCCTGTGGCGTCATCACAAGACGTAAGGGCTACGCCAAAATGTGTGGAAAGGATCGCGAAAAATAAGTTTTCCGTTATTTACGCCGTAAAAAACCTTTGGATAAAGTTTGTCGTCTTTTAAAATTCCGCAATTGTCAGTCGTGTTGAACGCTCGGTACAAGCTTGGAACAAGGCTGCTGTGACCTCAATAACTTTGTTTTCTGTTCCGTACAAATTTACTTGATTGTTAACGTTACTTGTATAGGTAATCCTAGCTTACAGTGTAATTAATTAAATCCTAAATTTTCTACGGCTTCCACTGACTTGAATTACATAATTGACTGGAAATTAGACAGGTAGATTTAGAGGAAATGTAATAGCGTTTAGTTTCAGCTTGAGCATAAATGATGTATGTTCCGCGCTGCGTAGTTCATTTTCCTCTGTCCGTTTCTCGAACGGTATTAGACTAATATTATTAGTCAGTTCGTTCGTGGTTGTCAGTCAAATCGTATGAGTTACCATGGCAACATACTAATAATGTTCAAAACTAGACTAAATCCGTCCTACTACTCTCTAAATCTACTTTATCATGAACACGCAGTTAAAATCCATCACTTCAGCATCACGGTGTATACCTCAATTTTGTCTAACGGCCTATAAAACATAATACCCATAGGCGCCATATGTAGTTAACTACCTTTCTTAAACACGAAAGTCACAAAACGACAGATTTCTATATTAAAATCAAGTCACTTACGACATTTTTCAAATGTTCAAAGTTGTTTCCATATGAGCAAAACCAGCATAATAGAGACCCCGCGATTAGTATTAACTATATGAAATCATAGTTCATACATTAACTGGTTATTTAACTGATCGGAGCTATGGAAATAGGGTAAGGTGACTAATGCGATGTACGCGTTCCGCTTAAGTATTGAGATGTCTTGTAAGTTTTCGTACTGATATCAGGTACTTTGCCTAATGGTGTTTTTTCAACCCGTGCCTATGACGACATTCTGTCATTATCATTGAAATTAAACAAAAGTTACTAGTAAATTGACATTCAGAGACAATTTTAATATGGCGGTTCCATAGAATGACACTTTATTCCTTATACTTGTCTTATTTTGGCTGGAACATACGTCGAATTTTCTATATAGGATAGAAGTATAGGCTAGTTCTAACAGTTCGTCCCAATCCCAATCATGTACTCCAATTAAAACGCCTGGCATTTTTATATTTGAATTAAATGCATAATTAGCTATTATATCACACCAAAATCAGAGCTCTATAAATTGCACACCTTCAATTGATTTTACAACCCCTTTGTTGCCCATCCACTCCCGCACCCACCGCTAAACAGCTGCCAGGCGCCCGGATTAATTAATAATGATAGTATGGCATAATAACTAGAGGGATTTCGTTGCTCTATAAATTGCATACCTATTTACGTGGCTAGCTCTTAGACCATAACTAACGCCACCACATACATTTCGCTTCCTCATCAGTCGTATAAATTATAAGCATTGTTCGAAATACAAAAGCGCGCGTAAAACATAACAGTTTGCATATTCCCTTTCCTATGTTTAACATCGCAAATCTGCCTACCGCCCGTATCCTATCCACCGTATATCCATGCGAAATCCCACTCAAATATGTACCCTATTGCATAAGGGCAAGGTACAAAATGGAATGCCTACCACCAGAATCCTATCCGCCATAACTGCACTCGAAATTCCATTCAAATTTGAACCTAAAAGCGTGAACGTAAGGTATACAATTGAGTGACGTTCTAAAATTCAGAATCAGTGACGACGCTTGAACAAACGTTTGAGCAAATGTGCAAACAAAAGGGCAAACAACAAACATGCTGATTCACTATTTCTGTATTGTGTCATATCTATCTTGTCCGAGTCCGAACGTTTGCGTATAAATTACGTTTTTGCGCTGTCGGGATTACTGTATACAGGGTGCTATAGCGTTTAAACCACATTTTATAAATAAAACCGGCCAAGTGCGAGTCGGACTCGCGCACGGAGGGTTCCGCACCATCAACAAAAAATAGAGCAAAACAAGCAAAAAAACGGTCACCCATCCAAGTACTGACCCCGCCCGACGTTGCTCAACTTCGGTCAAAAATCACGTTTGTTGTATGAGAGCCCCACTTAAATCTTTATTTTATTCTGTTTTTAGTATTCGTTGTTATAGCGGCAACAGAAATACATCATCTGTGAAAATTTCAACTGTCTAGCTATCACGGTTCGTGAGATACAGCCTGGTGACAGACGGACGGACGGACGGACGGACGGACGGACAGCGGAGTCTTAGTAATAGGGTCCCGTTTTTACCCTTTGGGTACGGAACCCTAAAAAGCACGAAGAATATCGTACATTGACCCGCATATTCGTATCTCTATCGCACACGCATAATTATATTGCTGTCCCGCTCGCACAGTGGCATCACTCGCCAGCATCAACGGCGGGACAGCAATATCCCATCAAAAACATTACATGTAAAAAGGTGCAAGTCTCGCAACGCTTCTACTACAAAAAAAGTTTTGAGATGTAATGTGAAACCAAGTCGGTTATTTTAATCAGTGCCAGGGGGTGTTAAAACCGTATCAATAAGATATCTTTAATTTGTAATACATATAATGACTTGGCCATCGCACGGCTGCATAATGACATAAGGATCATCGTCACCTATTAAAAATAATTCTAATTGAACATAACGCTAGTATAGCGCTAATTGCAGTACACATATTACCGAGACACATACATATTTACGAGTACGGTACGAGTAAAGCATTATGTGCGATTGCCAAGTCATTATATGTATTAATTGTTATGTGTTCGTTCATTACACAATATAACTATGTGAATATCTAAACAATTTTCATAATATTTTGGTTTGCGTTGAAAAAACATTTTTTTAAACGTCAATTTTGATACTAAAGTAATCATTTTGATATAGGTATATCAGCCTCATCCTAGTATTAATATTTCAGTGACTAATGAATAAAGGCTTTTACTTAATTGACATTAACTCATTAGTCATTAGGTACTTGATTATTATCATTGATTATTCATAGTTCACGTCAGTAATGTTCGAAAACGTATGTCGTTAATAAGTCTTTCCCTATTTTAATGTAAGTTTAAATATTGAGAAGAAATAAATAAAGCGAAGAAAGGGGACGACCGTTCTCCATACAAACGTCGTCCCCATTTTCCTTTATTCTTTATTCTTTATTATATTGCAGTCATGTTCATGTTACATTAGGTGTTACGATTTGAGAATGGTAGGTACATTCTCAAATCGTAACACCTAATGTAACATGAACATGACTGCAATTTATCGATTATCCGTATTAACATTACGGATTTTTTTTTATAAAATGAAGGCGAAAGGGACGAACGGTCAAAAACGCTTCTCCAAACAAACGTAGGTAGTCCCGATTTTGATATTAACTTAATAGAAAATATATTAACTGGTATTGAAGTGTAATTTTTCTTTTCAATCAGGTTGATGTACGAATATGAATATATGAATATACGAAGTATGTGTAGCTCGGAAAGCAACCCACGTATGTCGCATTACTTACTGCGAGCCATATGTCGCCAAAATGCATGCTAAAGATTCCAACCGATTTAGGGCAATTTGGGGCACACAAACTTTCGAGTTACATTAAAGAAAAAAACTTTATTCGTAAACGCAAAAGAAAATTACGAAAACCGGCCAAGTGCGAGTCTGACCCGCACACGAAGGGTTCCGTACCATTATCAAAAAATCACGTTACCACATGGTCACCAGTACAATTTGACAGTTTTAACGGTTTAACCGGTTAACCCCGGGTTAGTGGGATGGTGCAAGTGGCGCTTAATGTTTGCATTGCTGCTAGGTAATAAAAAAAAAATACGGGGTCATAATTAAATGTAACTTAAAAAAACTACTACTTAAAACTAATTTTTTTTTGTAACTCCTTTTTTTGCAAATAAAATACTATGAATTATGAAACGTCTTAATTTGTAATGATTAGATGTACCTAATGAATTTATTGCCCGTATTTCGTATTGTATTTACACAACACTGTATATTGAGTATTGCCTACACTAAAATTCCGAGCGTGTGCGCGAATCTGACCTTTTGGTACAGACGTAACAACTTTAAGTGAGACACAGTAAACAGCACCAATTAAAAAGCCGGTAATGAAACAAAAGAGGAACGTGACAGCGGGCGCGTCCGCTCGCCAAGTTACGGCACTGTTTAAATAATATTACTAGGTACAGAAGACTCACTCTCTAACAAAACGCGTCTGTTACGATCACTACAGATATGGCCGCTAGGTGGCGACAACGCCACGCGCGGCTTATGGCTAGCCACCAAAATTGGTGTGGAACGGATGTACTTTTAGCTACCTGTGGCAAAGCGACGAAATCGCGGAGTGAGCCACGCCTGGCGCAGGCGCCAGTAACGTCGCCATCACATATATCGGAGCGGCCGAGGTGCTCAAAAATATCTGAACACGACTCTAACGCCTTGACAATAGAGGCGTGTTCAGATATTCGTGAGCGCCTGGGCCGCTCCGATGGCGACTGTATATCTCAGGAGAAGCAGCCTTAGGCCCACTTGCACCATCCCACTAACCCGGGGTTAAGCGGTTGAGGGGATCCCACGCCCCAATGAGCTTCGATCTTAATCCTTTAGTTTTCTAATGTTTTATGTAGCTTATCATATTAACAGCACCGGCTTTAAGCTATTGCTTATCCCAGTTAGTATCCCATATTTACTTCGAAGTTCATCGTCTTCGAGACAGGTATTAGAGAATGTTTAAAAAAATCATAAAAAATATGTATTAATTTCTTACAAAATCCGGTAGACAAAAACGGAGATAAAAGATTGAAGAACCGATAGCCGTTTGTCTTATAATATTATCTGTGGTGCAAAAGTAGGAGATACGATTTAAAAGTTGTCCAAAATCGATAAAGAGAGATTAAAGAGTTAACCTAGTGTCAAATTATACTGGTAACCATGGTAAGTCCGGGTTTAACCCGTTAACCCCGGGTTAGCGTTTGGGGATGAAATGTTTTGAACATCTATGCGGACAGGCTAATTCGAACGTGCACTACCATCGTATTTAAAACCCCCAATTAGCTAATTACAATTCATACCTACTTTTGTTAATTATCAGACATCAAACATTCAATTTTTGATAACAGTATTCAGTTGAAATATGAAATAGCATTGTCACTATTAATTTTAATGTACATGATATTTTATTAACGCTTCCAATTATAATAATTGTTTGTAAAAATTACACATAAAAGAACCGATATTATAATTACTTTGCTTATCACTACATGGTATAAAACAATAGTACATTACTGCAGACGCCGGGAAAGAAGGGCTTGCCGGGTGAGTAGGTATAGCCGGCCGACCGTAGGGAGGCCGGATAGTGATACGAAGCCGGCAAGACCTTTTCACGGCTAGGCATGTATAGTGCTTTTCTCAAACATGCAATGAAATAAAAAAATACACCACTCAAAAAAAAAAACAAATTTATAATCTTTATAATAAAAATCTAACTTCACAACAAAAGTTTTTTAATTTTCCTTCCAATCCCGCCACAATTGTTTTTTTTTTACGGAAGTCGTCCGTATTTTGCGTGTGTTCGAATAGACCTTATTAGGGCCATTATACACAATCTGATAATAAGAATCTCAATTTCTATAAATATAATAAATGCAGAGGATTTTAAATATTGTCTATGGTCTCTGATGACTTACGTATAGACAAAATTTTATTATTATTATTATTATTTCATTTTAGACAGGCAGCTCATGCTGGTGCGTCTAAATCATAGTTCACTTAGCACGATTTCACTGTTTTGATAGTTTGTCGAGTCTATTTTTAAATTGATTCACACTTGTAGAGTTCACAACTTCAGAGGGTAATTTGTTCCAAGCATTTACTATACGATTTGCAATAAAGTTTTTCCCGATATTTGTTTTATGCTTTGTTGTTACTAGTTTAAGGTAGTGTCCTCTTGTGCGCGTGTTTGGGTTTCGAGTGAACAGGTCGCTTAGCTCTGGACAGTCGTAATATCATATCCATGCATAATTTTGAACATCTCGATCAAGTCGCCACGTTCCCGCCTTTTTTGCAGTGTTGTCAGGCCCAGCTTGACTAATCTTTCCTCGTACGAAAGTGACTTTAGCTGTGCGGGAATTTTAGTAAATCTACGCTGTACTCGCTCGATCATGTCAATATCTTTTTTGAAGTATGGATTCCATATCTGAAAGCCATATTCCAGAATTGGTCTTATGTAGGTCTTGTATATCTTTAGCATTGTTTCGGTGGTGAGAATACGAAAAGCTTCTCTGATTATGTAGATTATGGAATTAGCCTTTTTTACCATTTGTGAAATATGGGGTTCCCACTTGAGATCGTCAGACATAATGACTCCTAGGTCTTGTTGGGTCGTGGTTCCTGCTAATTGTACGTTGTTTAAAGTGTAGGGCAACTTGGGGTTTTTCTTGTGCATATGGAGGACTGTGCATTTTGATTCGTTGAGGTTTATAAGCCAGTTTAGGCACCAGTCCCTAATTCGGTTCAGATCTGACTGTAGTTTGCTATGGTCTATCATAGGGTTTACAAACAGCTTGGAGTTGGAATTTTAAATTTATTCATCAACACATTGAATCATACAGATTCGTATTCTTAATATCAGTACGTTCGTGTATAACAGGCGTTAACACAGATATTTTGGTCCGATAACCATTCATTCACTAAAAATATTTAAAAAAAAATATAATTCGGCTGTTTAGCCTGTTTATGGACACAGACTCCATGTTTACATTAGAATTTAAAAAAAAATTACTTCCCGGCCTAGGCCTTCAATTTCGTATGAAATTCCTTTACAGTTCTCTGGAGTTGCTCCGCCCTAAACGTGATACTTCGAAGCCTGATATAACGCCCGGAGCGACGACATTTCAGTGCATGTTTGAGAAAAGTCGCTTCCCGCTGTCTGTCCCTAGGTATGCTTAGATGTTTAAAACTACGCAACGGATATGGATGCGGTTTTTTAGGGTTCCGTACCCAAAGGGTAAAAACGGGACCCTGTTACTAAGACTCCGCTGTCCGTCCGTCCATCCGTCTGTCACCAGGCTGTATCACACGAACCGTGATAGCTAGACAGTTGAAATTTTCACAGATGATGTATTTCTGTTGCTTTCTGCTATAACAACAAATACTAAAAACAGAATAAAATAAAGATTTAAGTGGGGCTCCCATACAACAAACGTGATTTTTGACCGAAGTTAAGCAACGTCGGGCGGGGTCAGTACTTGGATGGGTGACCGTTTTTTGCTTGTTTTTTTTTGCTCTATTTTTTGTTGATGGTGCGGAACCCTCCGTGCGCGAGTCCGACTCGCACTTGGCTGGTTTTTTTTTTAATAGATAGAGTGATTCAAGAGGAAGGTTTATAATTTGTTAACCCGTGCGAAGCCGGGGCGGGTCGCTAGTTACATATAAAAGGACAGATATATAATTACGTTGCTTATAACCTATAAAGTCGCTTTTATTTTATTTTATTTTCTAGAATGTCTTCACAAAATGTTGGTAAAAACGAAGGTTCTTTCGGAACGTGACTGCGAGTGCTTTCCTGAGTATAATGTCTAGACTTCGATGAAATCTGTGCCAAGGATTTTATGATAATGGATACAGCCTTCATCTTATACGGTGGCCTTATCCTTATACGGTGAAAACTAGTTGAAGTGCAGTGCGTTCAGGGTGCCTGGCCAAGAAAAACATTCCATTTCGGCGAGCGGGCTTAGCCGTTTAGGGCCACCCCACATCTGGCGTCTTTCGGGCGTCGGCGTCGGCTATGGAAAATGACGTCGCTGCGCAGTTGCGTCGACGTTGCGTCGACGTTGCGTCGAGCAGGGCCATAGAGTTGTAGACGCCGACGAGACGCCGACGCTCGAAAGACGCTAGATGTGGGGTGGCCCTTAAATTCAGCAAGCTGTACCCGCACCTTTTTCATTACTTACACAATTTGTTGCACAATGTTTAGATAAATACTTACCTACTTACTTCATGTACCTAAGATGGACTAATTACCTACCTAACCCTTATATTATACCTAAGAACTGATGTATTTCCATAACCATGAATCAGTGTCTTGTTAGAATTTTTAGAATTTTCTTTAGTCAAATTCTACAGAAATCATCCACGAAAATCGAATATCCAGTAAGTTATCAATATCATTACTAAATTCACTTGTTTTGCTCAAATTTAGATGTTACTAACGACCCGCCCCGGCTTCGCACGGGTTAACAAATTAAACATAAACCTTCCTCCTGAATCACTATATCTATTAAAAAAAAACCGCATCAAAATCCGTTGCGTAGTTTTAAAGATCTAAGCATACAGACAGACAGACAGACAGACAGACAGCGGGAAGCGACTTTGTTTTATACTATGTAGTGATTCAATTTACTGGACTTAATCACGTATTTAAGTTTTAAGATTTACCTCCAACGTTTAATTTAGATATTACCGACCTCGCTTCGGTAATACCCACAAACATTATCCGCTATCAAATTTACGAACATTTTCTCAAAAGCCCTTGACACACTTTCTCAGTTTCCAGCTAACATTATTTACAGAAGGCCGTATCTCATTAACAGCGGCACAGAATATACGCTGTTTTGAACGTTGTTGTCTCTAGTAAACGTTATTTATGAAAAAGGGTATCTCATTATAAACAACAGCGCGTATACGCCCTTATGACAGTTCGTCTTCAATATTTTTGTTACTTAGAATAAGACGTATCTTATTACAGCATATTTATATTCACAACACGTATTTGAAGTCTTTTAGACTGTTTCATTATATTTTCTAAAATTCTAACATTTTAATAACAAAACTTACTTAATAAAAATGAAAAGCGGTTGTTAGACTTGTTAGTCGCGCATAAACTCGAGAACCGCTGGACCGATTTAGCTAATTTTGGCATTGAAATATTTGTATTAGACCACAGAAGGTTTAGGCAGTGTAAAACACGGAAATATATAAAACAACTTCTTTTCTAAATTGTCACTATCACATGAAAATCATAGTATTTTATTGTCATATTATAAATATTATTCATTCATTCTGTCTGGGGTGTAAGATGTATCGTAGGTCATGTATGAACAACTTTTTCTACATAAGCTGTAAATTTGACGAATGTTCCATACTTCCATATACAGCAAATTTTCCACGAGCGAGACGACAAGCGCTGATCAACAGATCAAAATTAATTACTTAGTGCAAAGTTCGAATTCCGCTCTAAGGTAATCTTAGAGCAATTATCGTAAGCAATGTACCTACCATTAGCTAACTGCTAACCCGTTAATGCAGACGCGTCTAATATTCCATTAAACTTGATTGGAATCGACATTGTTTGATTATCGTAGCACTTTGTAGCCGCGTAGAGGGTCTACGACGAAGCACGTAGCGGTTCAAGGCGTAGCATATAGCAACTAAACCATGCTATACAGGGTGTTAATGAATGACTATACCTTTGAATTATTATTATTTATTATTATTGGGGTGGTATCGGGCCTTTGAGTGTCACGTCGACCAAGTATTGATCTATTGTGACGGTCCTTTAAAGTTCATTACTAATGCCCGTTGCATCCAGAAAATTACAGATGCTTTGGGCCGTAACGTTCTGTACCTCATAGGGTTGCAATACATGCCGCCCTAAGTAGGTACTTCTTTTTGACATTAGTGGTCCACAGGAACAGAGAATGTGCATTGCAGTCTCCTCTGACTCCTGGCAGAACCTGCATGTCGCATCTTGTTTCTTGCCAATTTGAAACATGTGCTTGTTCAACTTACAGTGTCCAGTCAGTATTCTACCTTTGAATTACTAATGAATGACCAATGATGATCCCTATAGAACTCTGGAATCACTACAAAAAAATCCGGCCCCCACACGATAGTGAGTATTACTCTGCCGACAGAGTGCAGCACTAGCACCCATCGTAAACCATAGAGAAACTTATACAATATACATACTGTGGCTTAAACTGTTTTTTGGCCAGTTTTCACAGACATTAAAGATGACATTGATTCATTAAGGCGGTTTATTTACAAAGGGCCTGCCGGGAAACGCGAAAATCGAAACTCAGCTATCTGCCTCTTTATCGCTCAAATATGCAAGAGTGTTAGAGAGGTTAGATAACAAAATTTCGACTCTCTCGTTTGCGGTAAACCCTCAGATTGTGAGTAATTGTGGCAGTGGCGCCCACTAGTATGGAACACCTAATCTTTTTATTTGCGATTAAAGGGTTGTTCTTTTTTTAAACAAAAATTGTACAGCAATGAGTATAATTGCGTATTATACGTATAAATACTTTAGTTTGAATTGGTATTTACGGTTAGATGTATTTCATAATTGTTGATGTGTTGTTTTTTTTTCTTTGTATGTAAATCCCATGTTGACGTGTAAAAGTGCCCTTGTGGCCTATTTGCTGAACAAATGTTGCTATTTGATGATGATGTTTATATATCATGTATTCAAAATAAATAAATCTTTTATCACCTAAGAAATTACACCCCGTATAACAGCCTGTATACTTACGATCTCTTGCAACAGACCACTAAAAGCTTGCGCGTTACTTTGTTATTATGACGTTATGACCTTTTAGAATGAACAGACATCTCAGTAGTATGGTTGCATTTGGATTAAAGGAAATTGATATAGCTCGTTCATAGAAATTGGATCCTATTCTTTGGATATTAAGGTCCATGTTCGAACGAACGTTGTTACAATTGTCTCAATAATTTCTAATATCGCGATAGGGTGTAAAGCTAAGTGGTAACAACATGTTGGATATGTTGAAGTAATTATGTTGGTGTTATGTTGCGTTGTAAGATGTGTTGAAATGAGTTGGCGGTTTACAATTTCATACGTGGGAGGGAACATTGTTAAAAACGAAAATCAATATCTCAAAGCTAAACCTGAAATGTTTTTTGGTTATTGGTTGTAACTTACGTACCTAATAGTATTGTTATTTCTCTGTTTTTACTTAGCGGAACTTTTTTATTTTGTCAACGTTTATAGTACTGTAACCACTCGTAGGTACTTATTTTATTGAGTCAGTCAGAGATGAAACAAATTTTAAAATAAAATCCCTTTTTTTGTTCACATTCAGCGGAAACAAGGGTTGCCAAAACAATCCCTTTATTTCCGTCCCTTGGCGGTAACAGAATTAATAAAAGATAAAAGTGGCACAAAGGCCGCATCCCCTCCACGTATACATCGAAGTTGGTGCCGAACTTGCCGAACGCGAACTCTTTACCGCAGGAAACCGAGTAACATAGCGCGATTTACTTAGTAATATTTACGCAAACGGATACAGCGCCACCTATCCACACAACATGTAAACTAGAATGAAGCTGCGAAGTGCCATAGTGTAACCGCTGCGCTTACGGAGTAAACGGTACGATCAGTAACAGTCGTATTTGTCCACGTGACAGCGTGATTACAAACAGTGTCTGTCTCTTTCAATCGCGTGGTGTTAAAAAGTGACACTTATTTTATATCACGTGTATAAAACCATCCATAATACGCCTCCAGAACCAATAAAAGATAAAAGGGTACTCACGAAGGCGGTATCCCCCCCACGAACACGTCGGAGTTGGTGCCGAACTTGCCGAACGCGAACTCCTTGCCGCGAGAGACGGCGCCGCGCGTCACGCCGTCCACCGACAGTGTCGTGTGCTCGTCGCGGCGTGCCACCTGACGAGCGCGAAAGTGGTTAAGGGTCCCACTGATTACCAGTCCGCCGGACGATATCGGCCTGTCAGTTAGAACAAAAAGTTGACAGTTCCGAACAACTGACACGCCGATATCGCCCGGCGGACTGGTAATCAGTGGGCCCCTTTAGGTTAGGACTTGAATACATTGATGGGGACGAGCTTGACGCCTTTGACAGAGACTGGTGGGAGATTTCCGAGGATAGGGATACGCGGAATAATAAAGGATGACTTACGTTAGACCGACCCGTGTCGGGCCGGAGCTTCCGGCGCTTACTTTTCTGACAGATCACGTGATGCTTTCCATAGAAAACGAAGCTCTGGAAGCTCCGGCCCGGACACGGCTCGGTCAACTTATTAAGTCATCCTTAAGAGGGAGGCCTTTGCCTTTGTTTTTTTTTATTTCCGTTAATTTCACGGGTGCATTCAAAGAAACCGATATTCTAATTAACTCTATTTAGGAGATAATCAATAATTTATTTTTTTCCTATAAGGCCTCTACAAGCGTGTAGCTTGTACTTGCCTTAGGGCCGGTTTACATATTGATTAGTATTTAGAATGAGTTCATACATTTGCTACTAAACTTAAGTACAATGAACGCTATATGCTACATTTAATTCGTTTTTAAACTTTTTTTTTGTAATAATTGAAAAAAAAACTTTTTTTTTTAATTAACTATGCCGTTTAGTTCTCTTAAACGTACTTAACCATACCCCGAAGTTAACGGAATTCAATAAAAATACGGTGTATATATATAATAGGTACAATATAATTACGTAGTAATAATATGCGGTAATTTTACGTTACAGTGGTTTCGTATACAAAAGATCTGCTTAATATAAAATTGATTTTTGAACCACATATTGCAAAATGAGGGTGTTTTCATTTTGCAATATGTGGTTCAAAAATCAATTTTATATTAAGCAGATCTTTTGTATACGTATATATATATATACATAATATTTTGATCTAAATAGATACTCACTTGTAACTTATGCCACTGTCCATTATGCAGATTACTCCCCACCGTGATAATCTGCGCGCCGCCCCCCAAATTGTACCTCAGCCTGACCGCCCCATTCACCAGCTTCAGCTCAAAGAAGTCATAAGTGCCACCATCATCGGTGTACAAGATCAGACCGTTTGGCTGGTCGGTTTTGAACTCAAGTTCGAGTGTGCCGTTGAGTGCCGCGTTCCACTTGCGGAACTGCGAGTAGGGGTTCTGCTTGTCGAGTACGAAGGCAAGGGTTGTGGTGAGGAGCGGCAGCTGCCAGAGCAGCCGCGTGGTGCACAGCATGCTAGGTGCGTCTGCGTTTCATTGCGCGTCTGAAACAAGAGAGGCACGGTTAGAGCGTTTTCACATTGTCCGATTTTTTATTTATTTTATTTATTTATAAACTAGCGATTCGCCCCGGCTTTGCACGGGTTAACAGATTATACAACGAACACTAAACATAACAACATTTTAAACGGCCTTTCAGATACTCAGTTGTCTCCATCATCAGATATGTCATCATAATATTGCGTATATATCCGATTTACATATGAATGCAAAATTTCAGCTCAATCGGAAATGGGGAAGTGGTTTAAATTTATCTTCCAAGATTTCGCCCACACTAATTAACTAACATACACATCGGCAAGTTAAATAAAAGCTTGTGAAAAGTAAACAGCAAATAAAATAGGTATCTTTGTACGATTCAGCTCCTGAAATCTTCTAAAATCAAATATTTACGGATCTGATTAAATTGAAATAATCTCGTAAATGAACCATTGCAGAGATATTTCAACGTACATCCCTTACCCCATTTTTCTCCACTTTGTGAGGGATTTAACAAAATCTAATGCAATTTATCAATTTAATTACTTATCTTACGAATAGGTACAATACATAGCCTTGGTCTGAATCAGATGAGCGTAGAAAATAAAGGATCCTCCATATCCTTTAAACAAAGAACTACAAGCAGCACTATAGTACACTTAATAAACTGGCACACTACAAATCTAGTGCTAAAAGGAGCCAAGTCCACACACATGTAGTTCTCAGGAAAAAGGAACTTTAGTGTGAACGATAAAGTGCGAAAAGCGGCCATCGTAAAACATGCTGATATTTTTTTTCGCACCTTATTGCAAAGTACATAAGGTCGATTTTTGATAAATGAAAACGTATTTTCAAAGGTACATAGGACGTTGATAAGTTGGAGAGAAATAACAAACGCCTGAAGATCAAAAGCCTCGGGGGATCTCGACAAGGATTCATAGTGAGGGAGAAATGAAACATGATAAAAATATCTGGGATTCTGTTCTCGCTCCGCTGGATATGGATAAAAATTGGATTGGTAAAGGTGATGTTCAGATGTCAACAGCTGTGCATTGTTGCCGCCGCTATATTCTGTCTGTTTCCTTAATAAAACGAGTGACGTTGGTCGCCGACGCGATTATGATGTTCATTCCGTCACTCAAAGAAACCGATTAGGGCAATTTTTTTTATAAAATTTAATTTAAGTGCTATCATATGTTTTACCCACTTATATTTCATGGCGCACATTTGAAATAATAAAACCGGGCCAAGTGCGAGTTGGACTCACGTTTCAAGGGTTCCGTACATTAAGTCTGACTCACGCTTGACTGCATATTTCTAATAGGTTTTCCTGTCATCTATAGATAAAGAACTATTTTGTGTATTTTTTCAAAATTTTAGACCCAGTAGTTTTGGAGATAAATGGGTGGGGGGAATGATCGGACATACAGACTGACGCACGAGTGATCCTATAAGGGTTCCGTTTTTTTCCTTACGTACGGAACCCTAAAAACAGTTTAAATTCAGAGTGAATGTAATCGTTTGTGGCTGAATGAACGCCGCAGAATGAAGTTAGATACTTCACTGAGCGGCTTCAGGCCAACTGACTCAAGATCTAAATCAAATAAAGTTAATGATCGTTCTTGTTATGGGCCGGATTCGGATTTTAAAATAGACATCTATAAGATATCTTTTAGTCATCACCAAGATACGATAACGATATGTTTAAGATCTAACCTGTCAAATTTGACATTTACGCGATTCTGGAGATACTCTTGAACGATTTCCACAAGATATGGCTTAGAGATCTAATTCACATCTATTAGATATCTAACTCTATCTAACGTAAAAGTGACATTGGTTGCCCGAATTGCGCTGCAAAAGAGAACTAGTTGAAATCTAAACTATAACATATCTAGAATAGATCTAGTACGTGTCGTCTCTTGTGAATATCTTGAAGTTCGAATACGGCAGTATATCGCGGTGAGATTGACTTCCTTCCTGATTCCTGTCATTTTGACAAGGAAATATTTACAGTGACATTTAGATCATTAAATTAAACCTTATTGCAAACATCTTCATCGAACCTTAGATGGATGGCAGATGAGTGGCCTCAGCTGTGCGTTTCTCCAGAAACTTCCTGCCTCGCCTAGCTAAACTGTCGCTGCGCTATTTCCGGACCCATACGACCTTCAAACCTTCAAGAAAAGAGTGTGCTCACATCTTTAATTCCGGCAATGCGCTTATGTAACCCTCTGGTATTGCGGGTGTACATGGGCGATGGTAATCGCTTACTATCAGGCGATTCGTCTAGGAGGGTGTTGCCAGGACGATGATGATGATGAAACGGAGATCTCTATATACCAGTATATAGAGATCTCCGTTTCATCATCATCATCGTCGTTAGAGATAGGTGACGGAGAGAGCCTAGATGCCCTAGGTAAAAGCCACTCTGGGAACAAAAGAAGAATCTAGGCCGACATCGTCATGCTAATGTGTGTGTCTGGAAGGATCACTTTCGTAAAGTTTCGGGTAGTTTACACTAAGTGTACTAAACCTGTTCGTACTTTACATACCTCAATACCTATATATGTGTACACCTAGGGCAGTAAAATAAGAAATGTCTCAGATTACATGTAGGTACCTAATTGTCAGCCGAGGCGAAGCCGAGGTCGACAAACATTCATATATATATCAGTTTTGCACTGCATTTCTTTCGTACTTGCACCGAATTAATGAATTTATTAGGCCCCCCAAGGAACATTAGGTACTAGTAAGTAATGTTGTACTTAATAATTTGTTCGAAAGTAAACATCATTTTATTTATTTCTAAGATTCCTAAAAAAAAGCTTTTAATGTCCACTTAGCAGAAAAAATGCATTAACTAGCTCGTTATTTAAGTAGCCGATTTTAATTAAAGACGGAGAGGAGGTTCTCAATTTATCCGATTTTCGGGCATTTAGTTACGTTTCGAATAATATACTTTGTTAAATTCGTAAACATATTTCTCAACCATGATCAGGATCACGTTGAAAACGTTCGGCAAGCTACAAATAAGTTAGTAAACTGCTTTTCTTGGTTAATTAACCTTTTCGACGCCGTGTCAAACACAAAAGCTGTCTCTCAGACGCCACGTCACCGAAGTGTCAAAACTGAAATTGAACTTTATGCTTATTCACCTAAGTCTATGTTGCTCTGTGGTCTATGACTGATTAATACGTCTTTGGCGTTGGACCTGCGGTGCGTATATATCGGTCATTGGAGTCCAAAAGGTTAAAACACAAGCCCCACTTCGCTTGCAATGTTTCTTCGCCCTTGAATAAATTCAAATCTCAGCTCCACCAATGGCTTACTCATAGAGTATTTTACTCAATAAACGAGTTCTTTGCTTACAAAGAAAACTCTGTAATATATTAGTTAAGTTAGTTGCATGTTAGATTTAGTCCTTTAATTTTAAGTTTTTCATTTGATATTCGCACGCCAGAAAAGGCGTAATATGTAGAACAATTTTGTACTTAATACTTAAGACCACTATGTAACCATATTACTGCGAATAAACCATTTGTAGACGCAAATATATTTTATCTTGCATTTAGGGGTTTTACTGGTCCTAATTAATGTTTTTTTTTTGTTTAATTGTGTACTTTCTACGTCATACGTACTTTATACGTAAAAATTATAAATCCCATCCTAAAATCGCAACACAATCCGTTACTCAATTCTACCCTAATACCTAGTACCTACCTACATCATACTCCAGCAAAAAATCACCCAGCGTAAAAATACAAACAGATAACAATAGCCGGCCAAAACAAATGAAAGAGATTTTTAATTCCTACCGTTACAACCGCTGACATTCCAAACCCAGACACGTCAGCGATCGACAACCTTTTCCATCTTCATTAAAACGCTTTTCAACGTTATATTTAGCTGGCCCCACGCGTCCTGTTTTGACCGGGATAATCCGGTCGGATAAGTTTTTTTTCATATCTCATGCTCTGAAAGTGGGTCGTTGTTGTTTTAAAAAGTGCGCAGAAAGTGATACGTTTATGCTCTAGCGCAGAAAACTGGTGTACTCCTCTGCGTGCCCGTCCCACGAACAATTGGGTGGAAACAAAATAGAAAAATAGTGTCTTTATATCCTCGCCTGGAACAATTGGTAATTGATTAATTTTTTTTAATGATGTATGTAAATTGTTAAAAACAAATTATTCTTGATTTCTTTCGTTGAATTGTATTTACTCGATTTCATAAGGCGGGAACCATAAGGAATACACCAAAAATATTTTTTTTAACAATCATATACAGCCACAGTAAACGTTTGTACGATATTAAATGGGGTTTTAAAGTTATTTAGCACTATATTCATGAAAATAAAATAAAATACAAGATAAAAATTGCTTATATTATTCATTAAATTGTTATTTAGTATTTAAATTCTTTAAAATACTTTTATAATGTTATTACGTGATGGTGCGGCGCACTAAGGTCGCGGGCTGGTCCGGTAGTCTATTACGGCTTTTAGAACGAAAAAGTAAATAATTAAAAAGTAAGAGGCAATCCCGCTGATTTTCATACTATAATGGACAAATCATTTTAAAATTAGGTACTGCAGTTTGTTAAAATATGTGTGTTTTCGTAAATATTGCAATCTAAATGATTTTCGCTAGGGGTTATTAATCTTCACACATGTAAAGTCTCCGATTCAATTACTGATTTTGCGAAATTGCCTTGTCTTCCTCTCGACAGAAATGGACGCCTTTCAACCCTTGGTTAACAATCAACTATATCCCACCCACACTCTGTACCTTTTTTAAGTTTCCCGTTTCTTTCAGAATAGACTATGCTTAAATTAGATTTTGCAACGATTCAAGGAAGACTGAACGGAATACTTTAACGGGATGAAAACTTAAACGTCAATTTGATAAGGAACTATATTTAACCGATCCCTTATTACAATAAATAATGTCTCTATTAGGGTTCCATATTTGTAATATGTAATTACGCTTGTATCGAAAACATTTTTTTTTTGTAGAATCAGTTCTGACGTGTAGGTAGTTCGAAAATGTTGGCATATGGTCAGAGTATATGATGTGATTTTTTTTATATTTTTATAACGTCCTCTTCTGCCTCCGCATCTTCTTCAAAATAATAAAAATTCGCGTATAAAGCTTTATTTGCTGCCTAAATATTTAATTATGTATACAGTAAATTGTATGCACATAAGTAAATAAATAATAAAAATAATATAAGTACTAGAGTATGGGGCCCCATACATTCCACGACTCTTCTCTTTCCGCACAGACTCTAATGATAAAAAAAATATTTTGCTTGATCAGAAATGGGCGTTGAATATTGTGGTCACAATATTTCCCTGGTACTGCGGCCACGCCCCCAGCGGTCCGGAAACTTGGCACCGCTCCGGTTTTGGCCGGTTCAAACTAGTTTTTGCGATTCGAAGTGTACTCCTCGGAACTTGAAGAGCAGTCTTTCGCTTAATTTGGAGTAATTTAAACTTTTTGTGCTTTTTTTTGTATTGCAATTTTATTTATACATGAAGGAAACAATATTTACATAAAACCTACAAATAACAACTAAAACTAAATATAAAATATCTCTCCAAAGCTACCCGCTTCTGGAATGGAACCTAGAATGCTGGCGGCGTTGCCCCTTTGAAGTTGAACCGCCAGACTTAATCTTTGAGCCAAGAAGGAGCCCGCCCTGTGGTCGCCCGAGACACCTATTACGTGCTTTGTTTTGGTATTAAAATAGGTTTTGGTATTTGGTATTAATGACCCGTCTATAAATGTGTTCATATATAATTAAAATAGGAGTTAAAATCGTAGGTAAATATTGTTTGCCCCTTTTTTGGCGAAGTCATAATCCCAAGAATTGACTTAAGATTCCTCACGATTTTTTCTTCGCAGTTACGTACATAAAGTGGCAAAGGTTTTTGCAAAATATATACGAGTAGGTAGGTATATTTTTATAATTTCTCGACTCTCAAATTTCAACTTCAATTTAATGATAAAGGTAAGTAGGTATACCACGAATTAATATTTTAGCAAACATTAATATTAGAAAAAACGTTTCAGAAAAGTAATGCATTTTTAAACATCATATTTTTTATAACCACCGCTAAAAAGACGTTTCTTTAGAAATACTTATTTTTGAGCCAGTTCAAAGAAAATGCTAACGAAAAGAAATGCTGCCCTCAAAACATCTGCTGAGTATATTTTTACGGTTAATATTTTTATATCGTAACATTTTAGCAAATAAACCTTAGCCGTTATTCAACGCAAATTTGGCCATTGCAACTGTGACAACATTATTAGCGACTAGCGAGATCTGCACTTAAAGTGCAGATCTCGCTAGTCACTAGGTTTACAACCTAGGTTAACACGCTAGGTTTACAACCTTTTTCATTGTGATTGGCATCTGTAAGTATATACAATTTATAGACTTTAATGTGGTACGTTCCAAAATAAAAAGGAAAAAATAAAATATGAACATGTATGTTTAGAGATTTCTATAAATTGTTTAAGTATTTCAATCCCTGTAGTCCAAGTTTTATCCAATATTGCTTCAATTTACGAGCGAACTACTCATCCACTTTTCTATCATTAAAAGTTTTAACTCTCTTGAAGCGTGGCGCAGAAATTGTTCACTGGTACCTATTTCAGCAACTTTAGGTAAGTACATCATGAAAATTGTACTTGAAGCACATGATGGGCGCGACAGTCGACAGGCGAGAAAACGCCGCGACATAGAGCTCTCTCGCGAATCGGTAGCATAACACCCGAGATACACTTGTAAGTTTTACTTACGTAAGTAGGGTCAAAGCTATTGTTAGAATGAAATAACGATATTCATCTCTCATTCTGTAGTATAACTGTGTCCCTACTTACGTAAGTAAAACTTACAAGTGTATCTTGGGCCTAAGACCCGCGCGACAACTCGCTGTTTCGCGGACAAATGTAGGTATATTTTTGCTCAAATCATATCTGGCAGACTCAACCTGCTAGCTAGCCGGAGTCTGCCTATGACCACGAACGTAATGTCACGTCGCGACGTCGCGTCAACATCAAACTAAACGACAAAACTTCAGGCTAAATAATAAAAGTAAGTGCACGCGATTCCCGTTTCAGTTTTAAAATTATAATGCCAAGCGTCTAAAACCGGATTCTAGTCCTAAAGATTCAGAAGACTCAAGTCTTTTCCAACACTACATAGACTCGATTCTTTCACGACAAAGACTCGTTTCCCAGCACTACAAACAGCTGCAGACATTTATCCGGCAATAAAGAGCAGACGCACTCCGCGTGTAATGGTATAACGAATGGCGCCGTAAACTGGACGAGATCGCTCTTCAGATGTAAGACCTGTTGTTTACCCGGTTATTGTATGAGTACGTCTTTACCCATCACGGATAAAAATGGCGGAATGGCGGAAATGATAAACAGAATAATATAATATATAACGATGATTCATTAAAATTTCAAGCATGACGTGTCCCCAGTCTCCCCTACATAAATCAATAAATAAATACCTATTATAGGCATGAATCTAGTATTTTAACTGGATCTGGCATGAGGGGTGGGGGAAATGGCTGAACGGAATAGTCTTATGTCTTTCAGTAGGAGTAGCGGCGAAAGCGCTATTATTGTTTGTCCTTGTCACAGTCTCACTTTTTTTTTATTCCCCCCATAAATTAGTATGGATTATGGTGGGCAACAAATTCGTCCAATCATAGTGTCGCATTGCCTATGTTTTGTCCCTCACGGAGGCACGCGTATACCACTTCTATAGGATCCTACCTTCTATGATTATAGGACATTTTACACAAATTAACTGGCCTGTCGGTTGTTCGGAGCTGTCACCTTTTGCGTTTAACTGACAGGCCGATATCGTCCGGCACACTATCATCAGTGGGCCCCTTAAGCCTCACATTAAGCTCAAGCAGACTTGTGTTGAGGGTACTCAGACAACTATATGTCTATAATATACAAATACTTAAATAGGTACGTAGAAAACACCCATTACACAGATATACAAATATATCTCACAAATAAATGCCCTTACCGGGATTCGAACACAGGCTGATCGGCTTCATAGGCAGGGTCCCTACTAGGCCAGACCGGTCGTCCATACATAAATAAATTCTAAAATCTACTCTTAACATCCTGATATGACCAATCTATTTATACATAACTATGCTCAGACTAGCCAAGCGTGCACCGACCCGTATTAATTCCTCCCGATCGCTTCCACAAAGGTTCATACATTTATTTTCATATAAAAGGGCGTATGCCCAGATACAACTTATGGGGTTACGTCATTGTGTTATATAAGGTATAAGGTATTAATAAAATTATTCCGATGTTAAAGGTTGACGAGCCCTGACATATTTATATGACAGTAATGTGATTAATCAATCACTATTGGGATAATGTTTTGACGCGTAGTCCGTAGATCCGTTCCTTTCGATGCTGACTGTACAGTCGCCATCAGATATATCAGAGCGGCCAAGGTGTTCACAAATATCTGAACACGCCTGTATTGTCAAGGCGTTAGAGTGCCTGTTCTGATATTTTTGAGCACCTCAGCCGCTCCTATATATCTGATGGCGACTGTACATATATATATTTACATATGCAATCGCGAGCAAAACGAAATCCAACATAATTTTCACGAAAAATTCGACCGACAAAACCAGAACACTCGGAGAAAATAAAACTTTTCGTGCATTTAGGTAAGAAATGTGGAACTGTAGCGGAAGTGCAGGAACGGAAGTTATTACGGCTATGTGTTGAAGGCGACATGATGAATTCTTGTATTGGCTTTGCGCATTTGCGGGTTGAAATTTTAAATTGTATTTAAAGTCTGATTAATAGAATAGTTTTATTTTACGGTCAGTATTATACTGAAAAAGCATCAGATTTGTAATGACTAGCGATACCTACTTTCACAATTGAATATGAACCTAAGTCATAATGAACAATTTTTACTATGGGGCCAACCGAAGACGTGAAAAATCTGTCATACTAGCGACCCGCCCCGGCTTCGCCTGGGTAACACAAAACCTTAACAAATTGTGCACTTAAACCTTCCTAAAGAATCGCTCTATTGATACATGAAAACCGCATGAAAATCAGTTCGGTAGTTTTTGAGTTTATCGCGAAGACACAAACAAACAGACAACGCGGGGGGGACTTTGTTTTATAAGGTGTAGTTATGAAAAGTTAATTTGATGTTTTCTACAAACGTGACGTTCAGATACTTCGGATATCAACCGCAGCTGCATTACTGTTGCGGCGTCGATGTTGCCACGCTGTACCTGTCAATTTCCTTGATAATTTAAGGGACCATTTCATTTGTTCCCTAGTTGTTATTATTATTTTTCTTAACCGCCCAGTTTTCTCATAGCAAAATGTAAATCTCGGAGCAACAAAGGCGTGGCTTCAATCATTTAAATTCCGCCGAGTACACAATCACAGAATAACTAATAGTACTGACACAATACTCTTGCAAACAGTAGGACTTGTTTCTGTATTCTAAACAATGAGTAAAATCTTTTACCCTTATGGTGCAGTAGGTTCAGCTAGGAGAGTTTTTGAAAAATCGTAGCACTTGCTAAAAATATGGTTGGCAAAAATTTTATTAGCAATCTTGAGGCATTTCTCTAGTATCTTTATTGATTTTAAACCTGATTTCTTGACTTTCGATCGATAGAAAACAAATAACTGTCAAAAAAAAGTTTGTGCAGCACACTTTTATTCCTGTTTGTACTTCTTATATATCAAGTACTTCTCGAGACCTTTCTCTCGATGGGTTTGTGCTCTTCCATCGAGGAGTTCCCTTGGCTACCTTCCGACTGCATCATGATCAGCTCCATGTTAGCATACATTATTGCTCATCGGAATTACGGATGTGGGTACACCAAATTTCAACTGAATCACAAAACAGGAAGTGGTTCTTTAAGTTATAAGATTGGAATCAAACATACCAGAAATGTATGCAGTGAAGCTAAATAAAGTGTATAGGTAATAAAAATTACGAACAATAAACGCACTTTAATAATTTGAAACAATTTTTGCACAAAATTTTTATATGAACCACTATATATGTGTGGTCCACTATATATCCTCTTAAGGGCCTCCACTATATAGCCTGTCAGTTGTTCGGAACTGTCAACTTTTTGTTCTCTCACAGGCCGATACCGTCCGGCGGACTGTTAATCAGTGGGTCCCTTTAAGGAAGACTCACGCTTAGGGTTTGCAATCCGGATCCGAAATGTATGAAAATATCCGGATCTGGATCCGGATCCGCGGATATTCCCATACATTTCGGATCCGTCGTGCAAACCCTACTCACGCTAGACCGTGCGATGCGTCCGACACGTCATTTTCTATGACAGCTGATCGGTGATCACGTGGTGCTTTCCATAGAAAACGAAGCGTCGGAAGCTCCGGCCCGGCCCCGGCCCGGTCTAGCGTAAGTCATCCTTTAAAGGAATGGATAGAATAACACTTATTCTTTTGTGGATTTTAAGAATAAAATATACAAATGTTCAGCGTTTGATCAAAGTGAAATATTAATTCAAAATTAAAGACTATTTTTATGTTGTGCCCCGCCTTTGGTAATTCTTTGTGATCTTAACGGTCCGCCAAACGTTGTATTACAACTTCAAAGGCAGACAAGGAAGGAAAATGGTTTACTAAAAGTATGACTAGAACAGGAAGCCCCCCTTAAAAAGGGGGCGGAAACCGAAAACTGATGAAAAAAAAAAGAAAATATCTTACTTGGACAAAAAATGTAAATGTTGGGCACCTCTGGTTTTAAACATAATAGGTATATGTAGGTACACCGTGTAACTGAAGTAATTGAAAGATTTTAATAACGTATTTTTGATCATATTTTGACTTAGTGCAGTGGTTCCTAACCTGGGGGTAATTACCCCCGTGGGGCTAAAACTGGTATTTTACGGGGGTAATAAGCTAACCTAATATAACAATACAACAAACGTACACGTTTTATTTTTTATTACCATTGGGAGGAGGGGTAAAATCATAGGGGTAACCGGACTGAAAAGGTTAGGAACCACTGACTTAGTGCGTAAAATAAACTGGATTTAAATAATATAGGTACTCGTAATTATGTACCTACCTACCCTAAGAAACCCTTCTTATATAAAGTTTAACATAGACAGAGGGAATCATACTGTCTTTGTCTTACAGTAGTACTAGCACCCAAGAGAAAAGGATGAGTATAGTTTTCCTGATGGTTCTTACTGACTGACAAATTGGTTTGACCAATTAGATTTGGGTGCATATTATAATATTTAATTTCAACCTACGGAACGTCATAATGAACACCTTTCATCATCAAATGTAACCTGGGAATACCATTATTGTTTCAAAACGCTCCAAACCTACATTTACACAATAACTAACATATTTCATGCCCCAGCCTATCTACACAGATGACCTATTGTTTACAGTGATTTATCTGTAGGCTGTGTCCGCGATTAATCAACATTAGACCGTAACGCGTGAGTAGTAAGGTGTAATTTAGGTTAATGCGAGGTAGATGAAATGCTGGATTGAACCCTCGGCGGTATAAATATCAGGGCAGTACTGTCTGCATCTAGATGTTAATCTCTGTATATTATCTTTCTTTATTTTTCACAGACTTCACTGTTTTTATGTCATGTTTCGTATGATATAAATACATATGACAACTAGAAGCACTATGTTCTCCTAATTTGTTTAGGGTTGTTTAATTTGAGCCCCCGAGGCTCATAACTCCGGCTCCGAGTCAAATATTACGAAATTTGCGTACTCACAGATTTCGTGCGAATGTCTCATTTAAAAGTGAGATTAGCCTAAAATTCTTACTTAAGGCAGGCGTGGCTCACTCCGCGATTTCGTCGCGTCGCTACAAGTACATGCGGCCCACACCAATTTTGGTGTCTAGCCATAGTAGTTGCCACCGCTACGGAACGGACGCCTGCTCTCGCTTGCGCCACCTAGCGGTCATATCTGTCGTATTAGACGCGTTTTGTTAGAGAGTGAACCTCAAATTGTTAAATTAGAAACGATCTCCAGAGAATATTACAGGACAATTTTTCGGCCTACGGCCCGATTCGAACAGCGGTACGATTCCGATCTGTCAGTGACAAAAGTGACATTTCTTCAACAATAAAACGTCTCTTTTGACACTGTCAGATCGGTATCGTACCGCTGTGACTTCTTGGCATGATTCACATTCCATTTGTCGCAAGGTCTGTAGAAGCCTTAAAGCTTGTGTTGTGGGCTAGACTATAGACGACGAAAATAAACCTAAATGGCATATAAGTATGAAAGTTTAGCTTTGATGACACTATTTAGACAACAAACCGACAGATGAGGGTCGAGTCGCGAAAGAGGTCAAAAACTTTGCTTTAATGAGGGCCAGTGTACACACTCGCACATTCCGGGAGTCCCGCGACACATTCGACCTGTTTTTAGCTTAACTTGTCACATTGAGTCTACCATAAAAATTATTAAAGGGCCTGAAATAATAGGCTGGCATCTAAAAAAATTACTTGGTTGGTATCTAATATCTTAAGCAGAATCGTTAGTGGTAACCAAACTTTCAAATCGCAGATCTCGGATTCAAACCCCAGTTACCGTCCGTAAGACTGAAATGAGGCATTTTGTCAACTGACGCTTATATAATTATAGAACGCCCTGACGTCTTTATAAAAAGGGGACCTATTAAAATCGTTTTTAAAAATCCCTTTTTATAGCTGGTCAAGCCAATCTTGTCAGTAAAAAAATGCGCGAAATTCAAATTTTCTATGGGACGATATCCTTTCGCGCCTACATTTTTCAAATTTGCCGCCTTTTTCTACTGTCAAGATCTGGTTGACCAAGTATATGTAGAGAATCGGGATATGAAGACAATCAAATCGACAGGTGCTTTCCCCCATTCTATATAAAAACGCGTAAATATTTCGATCACGCATCAAAATACTGTTTTCATTTATCGCCAACAACCTAACCTCTCATAATTCCCAAACGAAAACAAAAAGTACCCATAGCCCGCCTCACCTACCACAGTACAAACTTATTAATGCGCGCGGCTAAATTAAGTACTAAATAAGCTGTGAAGGAAAACGGAATAAAACAATACACAGTAGCGCCGCCCATAACGGCACCGGTTAACTTGGCGCCGCCATATTCTTGTATTCGGCGGGATTCCAGAGTAATGGCGTGCGTGGCGGTGGCATATTTCACTCAGTGGTTAATCTCATAAGTTTTTCCGGAAGAACGGATAAATAATGGAGCCGATTTAGCTTGTTACGAGCTCTGTTGCATTATTTTCCGTGTTAATAAGGTTAGTTGATGGCAACGATGCATCTTTGGCGTTCGTTTCGTGGCGAAAGGCGAACGGGTTTTTGTGATGTTGGTTGAACGTTTTTCTGCATAGCTTCATTTTATTTATTAGTGGGTAAAGTAAGTCGTTAAATGTTTTGTTGTTATTAACGTCAGGCCAGGTCAGTCTCTGTTGGTGACTTAATTGTCATATACCTGTGGGTATGGCCGTATGGCCCAAATAACTAGGCGACAAACAAAGTCATAGACCAAGTGCGGGTAGTTCGAAAAACTCGCTCACCTAGAAGATGTTGATGTCAACTTTAGGCAGTCTTCTCCGAGACCACAGCGACAACGCCGTCCTCAAAACGTCGGAGGTAAATTTAAAACTTAATTAAGTCCCGTCGTTCAAGTTCAACTCAAGATTGCTTTTCATATTTTTGGCAACCGTTTTACGGTCTGTTAAAGCGCTACTTTTTTTTATCCGGCTGAACGCTCTGCACCTTAATGCCTAAATATGGAACTCTGTTAAATGTCAGTAACAATAATGAGGTTCAGAGCATATAATACTCAGAAGAATATAATACTCACTTCAGAGTGTTTTCCGGAAAATTCCTATAAAATATAATTCCGAGTGTAATCTTCCCGAGAATGCTTTTTCCGTGTCCCGGGCTGCCCGTTTTTGTAATTTAAATACATTATTGTGGAACACGGATCCTTTTTTTTCCTGTTCCCGTAATAATGGAGGTTCTGTGATTGTAGGAACATTTTGGGTATCTTACTCCGCAGAATAATTGACGTAATTTTTCACTCTTGCCTAGGTTTATATGAGGCTGTATAAATGATTGGTCTTTGTCTAAATGAGCGTTTCGTAATATCTTCTATCTAATTTATGGCGTTTTTTAGGCAGATGGAGTGTCTACAATAAGGAATCATGAAATTTTTATGGTACAGTGGTACAGTCGACGTCAAAATATGTTTACTTTTTTTGACGTCGAAACTTTTAACTTTAACTTTTTGTGTTTAACTTTTTTTAGTTGCAACACGAGTAACGCGTTTTAAGTTGTTCGGGTTATTTTCGCCCACACTGTACAATTGCGGATGAAGACAGATAACATGAAGCCGCAAATGTGCAGAATCCGCAATGAGGGGAATGAGTGGGTGCCGCGGTCGCGTCATCAATCCGGTTAGTATTTATACCGAAATAGGCGAGCTTTTGGGTGAAATAATAACATCTGTTTTTGCCTAGTTTGTTGTTGTTGTTTGGTAGTGTGTTTGTTAGATCTAGGAATGATCATTTCATGATGTGGGAACTAGTTCATGTATTTCAAAGGATCCGTTGGCCACATCATCATGAAAAAGTTACATCTATATAACATAATCTAACCGTAGTATGTTCTTATAGTAATTTGTGATCTAACCTAACCTATCATGAAGTTACACGACTGATATATTACTTTTGAGTAAGTTCTTAATTACATATAATTGCCAAGAACTAAGTGCAAGGTTTTCTATGAAATGTTAGCGGTCAATTTGTTAACTAAGTAAAACTTCTAATTTTGTACCCACTGAATCACTTAGGTATTATAATGTGAGGCTGAGGATGCCTAAACGTACAGTGTCCAGGTACATAACATAGAATTGTATTTACATAGGTTGAGTTTAAAAACATCCTAACTAATTTTAGTATAGTATCAGGATTTACAAAGTAGTTTTTTTTTAACTCTACGAGTACCTATGTAAATTAGTATAGTTTCAGGCCTTTTTTTAATCTCTATGGCATATCTAGAGCTGTAAACGTATACCTGTATTTATTTAAAGAATAAAGAATAAAGAACTAGAATAGATAGAAGGATTTCTAAATGTGCAGTATCCGGAACGCGGAATCAGCGCGGTGGGATACCGGAATTCCATTCCGGGAATCCGGATTGAGCGCGCGTTCCGAAGATAATGCCAGGATTTATAATGGGGATATTCCTCCTATAGCTAACGTTATAACGTCCGTACGTACGTGACGTCCTCAGAACGTAACCCAACTCGAAAGTGACCTCCTAAAGCCGGGTTCACATTTGTCTGTCGTGTTGTGTTGTGATGCATCAGAACGGTATCGGTTTCATACATTTAATATACTTGCGTTCACATTTCTCTGATGCCGTGTGTTGTGACGGTGTATGAAACCGATACCGTTCTGATACATCACAACACAACACGACAGACAAATGTGAACCCGGCTTAAGAATGTGGCATACTCCGCCTAAATCAACATAACTAACTAACTAATACACCACTTTTCCCGATACTGCGCCGTTTCCTGCTAATTATCGGCTTGAAGCTGACGCAGATCCGCTTCCATCACACTCCCCAGCGGTATCTGGGCCGACCTACCGGACCCCAATTGCTATCTAAGTAAGCACCTAGCCAGCTAGAACAGAAATGCCGAAATGCTCAGTATCCAGGTACATAGCTAGCTAGAATAGATGGGAGGTCGGCTAAATGTGCAGTATCCGGAGCGCGGCGGGCGCCGGAATTCCATCCCGGATAGTGTGCGCGTTCCGCAGATAAAGCCTTTCAATTATTTATCGATGTATAAGGTACTAGCGATCCGCCCCGGCTTTGCACGGGTTAACAAATTATACATACATAAATCTTCTTCTTGAATCACTCTATCTATTAAAAAACCGCATCAAAATCTGTTGCGTAGTTTTAAAGATCTAAGCATACAAAGGGACAGACAGCGGGAAGCGACTTTGTTTTATACTATGTAGTGAAGTTGGTATGTATGAAAATTAAGGTGTAAATTGTATAGATATTAATAGATACAGACAGACGTACAACCTAAACAAATGAAGGTAGGATTTTGCAATTTTAATTTCATCTTCACCACTTAGATGGTTGTCAGTCCTCAACTGTGCGTTTCTCCAGAAACTTCCTGCCTCGCACATCTAATGGCTCCTCTACACGATGGCCAGCGCCGGCCACTCCAAGGCAAGGGACGCATTTATGCGTTAGAGGGAGCAAGTGATATTGCTATCTCATTCTACCGCATGGCTGCGTCCCTTGGAGTGGCCGGCGCTGGCCCATCGTGTAGAGGAGCCATAAAGTGTCATTCTATGGTACTTGCTAACTATGTAAACAAACCACAATATCAAAAAAATATCAATTTACTAGTGACTTTTGTTTACATAGTTAGCAAGTTCCATAGAATGACACTTTAAACTGTGGAATGACGTTTGGTTTTGATACGACCTTTAAATCTAATATCTAAAAGAATTGTGGTTTTAATTACATGTTGTAAAAAAAAATGGCAAAAAAAAATTGTCTTTTGTTTTGGGTCAAGTTAAGACCTTAAATTACTTAAAGGTCACGTACAAAAATCTATAGGTACATAGTTAATATTGGTAAGGCAATATTGGCATGCCCAAGAGCCCTGTTACAGCTCTCTAAGGAATGTGAAGTGTATTCATATTGGCCCGCCCGTCCGTCAACGGTATTTCGCCCTCAAGTTAAATTGGCTACGCGAACAGTTTATTAACAAACTGAGCATACCGTATTTGCCTACTTTGCTCTCCAATAATCGTGCTCCAACAGCTTTTATATATCACTCCATTGGCCTTTGCGTCTATTGCAGACAATTTATGGTGCAAATCGGAGAGACAATGACCTCTCCAGACTTAACACCGCCTGGGACGGAATTAAAGAAACGCAGGGATGCCCAGCACCTGCATTACCCTCTCGGCTTCACTGTCTTAACCCACAGGAAAGGCGAGCTAATACGTGTGGAGGCAGGTCGGCTGCAGGAATCTGCCGCTTATTTCAGGGTGGACCCTACTCGCGCCTTACGGTATTTAATTTTGGAGTATCTTCTCCTAGATGGATTGCAAACCAATGCTAAGAGGTCCATCTCCGCTGTGACGAACACAAACCACAAACGAAGCAAAAAGCTGTATATATCACTACACCTTATAAAACAAAGTCTCCGCCGCGTCTGTCTGTTTGTATGTATGTACGTTCGCGATAAACTCAAAAACTACTGAAACGATTTCCATGCGGTTTCCACATCAATAGAGTGATTCTTGAGGAAGGTGTAGGTGTATACTTAATTTGTTAAGGTTTTGTGTAATCCATGCAAAACCGGGGCGGGTCGCTAGTGTTAAACAAAACCTGAATAATTTACCATATAACGTCCATAACTTAACACTTCGCATGACTTACTGCACTTTTCGAGTAATCATGAATGGAAATGGGCAGCAAGCCAAAATACTATTTAATTGGGGGCTACCTAAAATAACAACTGTTGCAATGGTTAAATTAACGGTTAAAATCCCTTGTAAACCTTAATGTTGCCATTATATTACCATAAGTGTTTAGAGTCCGTCTAAGTTAACTCTGCACGGTTCCGTTCGGGCCACAAACACCTGTGATCTGGAGCATTCACGAATTCACCTCCCTAGTAAAAGGCGGCATCGTAAAACAGCGGTCTTGACATCACTACGAGAGCCGGGAATGGGGCAGCATTATGACGTCTGTCATCTAGAGATCGGTGTTTGCGCGTGATCGGCGTCGCGTATTACCTAAGTCCAAAACTCTGATTATTATTGTGATTCCCTAATAAATATTGTTTAAAATGGTGCTCTGGTGTTTTTACCCTTACAGCTTCAGAAGTGCGATAGTGGATTCCCGCCTACTACGATATAATTTGTCGAAATTGACATTACGAAATTTACCGCGCGTAGTCCTTCCTTGTTTCATTGTTCTAATCGTTAATCTGATTGTAATGAGTAAATGCACCAACACCACTCATCAGTTAGGGACTTAAATATACAAAGTCCAAGATTGGTGTCAAAATCATACCTACAAGAATAACCTAAAAACTAACCTGTGCCGGCTATTGGCTGGCGTATCGTACCTTTGCCGTGTGTTTTGTGTGTTTTGTGTTTGATTTCAGATACCTACCTATTTCAGTTTATGTACATCAATGATCATGACTGTCAAAAATAAAACATATTGACAGTGTAATAAAGCTGCTGGCATGTATGTATTACAATATTCACAGCAGAAGATCACAAGACATAAGCTGACAGATACCATTAGGTACAATTGAATTTTGATATTGGTATGAATGAAATAAATCCTTGGGATTATAGAGTAACTCAGGTAAAAGTTAACTCAGGTAAGAAGTCTGTCGATCCAACACCTAACAGTGCTCCGGGGTCATAGTGGTAAATATTCACTGCCTCACTTATATGTTGTGTTATTTTTGTAATCTATGTGCTTTCAGATACATAACATAATGTGATTAAGTATGTCTACATGACATATTAACAAAATGCTATGAACATTTTCTAAAGTCTGTGTCGTGGTGAAATTTACATTCAAGTAAAAAGCATATAAAACAAGTTTGGTAATGTAGCCTTGATTGATGCTATATGTATGGTGGTAATATGCTTTCATGATTAACAATGAGTGCTATTTAATACTTTATCCTTTCAATCAAATTAAAATAGATTTCATGTTTTCAAAAACACTGGAACAATGACAATGAGGAGAAATTACTTGTTGTTTCATATGTGTGTGTGTGATATTACACATGCTTATTGCAACTGAAATAATGCTTTGTTGGTATGTTTTTGGTCTGTGTAATTTCCAGAAATTTGACAGCAATGATTCTTGAATGGAACGACCATACCGTCGTTGAAGACACTAGAGTGGCTATCAGGTCAGGCCTCTGTAATGAACCCGGATGGACATGGCTAATATTTCAAAATTATTTGGTTATGGATGCCAGGTATAATATGTCCTAGTGTTCAACTAATTCATTATATGGAGAAAATATGTTGATAAGTGACTAATCTCCGATGTCATGGAAAATGAGGTATTTATTTAGAAATAAAATGTTTGTTCATGTTGTACATGTATACTAACGGTCAGTACGTGTTACATTGACTGTGTGTGGTTAGTAAAATGCGCTTTGTGAATAAGCGAAAGGTGACATTTATTTCAAGCTGGTTAGTAGTGTCTGTGACAAATGTAGTCACTCCATGTATCCGGAGCCTCCTCGGACTGAATATTTTAAAAGCCAGTTCATTTCACATATAACCTCCTGCATCTTTGCAATTAACACTAAGCTGCAGACATACTGATAAATAAGGCAGTAAATCATTTGAGATGTTGAGAAAATTTCTGTCTGTACATATTATTGATTGGTTCTATGTATGAAAAATCTTATGAATGTTTATACAAATTAATTGCATACAGCTTATAGTATGTTGTGGTTGTTGTTTTGTTCATTGGGATGTTGGTTTAAGTTTGCATTGCAAATATTTATCACAAAATGTCATGTTATAAAATGAACCAAAGACATATATTTAAACAGACTTACCAAACTAATGAAAGTTATTGGCATGACAACAATGTCAAGTGTTTGAGTTATTGACAATGATAATCATTTGTGATCTAACAGTATCTTTCAGATGCATATAGATAACAAAACTTTATTACTGATGAAGTTTGATGAATTTCCAAGGTTAAAATCTTGTCAAAGAGATGGACATATTGAACAAGATATTTACTGAGCTGAGTATGACACTGGTAAAGCAGGTTGTTGCTATGGTAAGCGAGGTAAATACTTTCAGGAGTCAATATGGATATTGACGGTCTACATGATACATGTCTTTTACATACAAGTGCGACTGGACTCTAAACGTTCCAGTCCGATAAGTGTTTTATGGGTGAATATTAAACGAAGGTAAATAGCTTGGTTAAAGCTTTCCAAATAACTATTTTAACCCATTCACTGCTAATGAACATTGACCGAAGAATATCATGTCATGAGCTACTTTTTGAAGTTATTGACGGTTTTCGTCTGAACTTGTAGTGTGTTATGGTACCGTTTGCATTAATAAACAGTACACTTTTATTACTTCTGGGTTTCATAAATCAGAAGTTATAAATAATAATATGTTTCACAAATTTCGTGGGTTCACTAAGTATGTATTTCATTGTTTTGAAAAATGCATAAATTGTGGTTTATTATGTTATGAACTCATTTATCTTACAATGTGTGCTTGCATGGCATTTAACAAAATTATTTAGTTTTGTGCAGGTATAAGTTAACCTGGATGATGATGTGTTGAGTTATCTACACATAAAATGCACATGCACAGCTGGAGAAAATCAACCATGTGTGTCTTGGGATTGGAAGCTTTATGGTTTAAGCATATGTGCCATGATTTGACTGATTGGTCATTATCAATATACACTTCATGATGGTTGAAAAATACAATTTGTGAAACCTCGATAAGGCGAACCTGGGTAAGAGAGGAACCTCGATAACATGAACTTCTGTTCAGGCTCTACTGTAGTTCAATGTTGGTTTTATTTAGGGGCACGGAAGAGGCAAGCCAAGTTGCACATGATCATTTACAATTGGTTGCATAGTAGCAACTGCTTATTATTTTATATTTCCCATGTTAAGGGCAAATGCTGTTATTTCAGGTACCGTTTTCAGATTAAGAACTGACTACGAGTATATTCTCAGATTAGGAACTGAGATATAATTTTATGAGACACTCGGATTGAGAACTGAGTGATTATTTTATTTATATTACTTACTCTCGAGTTCGGAATCGAGTTGTGATTTTGTTTTATCCCAGATTTAGAAATGGGTTACTGTTGTCATACTTATGTGTTTTGTTAACAGGTTTGCCGACTAAAATAAACACATTGTGCTTGATTAATTTTATTAGACGCTCGGATTGAGAACTGAGTGATTATTTTATTTATATTACTTACTCTCGAGTTTGGAATCGAGTTGTGATTTTGTTTTATCCCAGATTTAGAACTGGGTTACTGTTGTCATACTTATGTGTTTTGTTAACAGGTTTGCCGACTAAAATAAACACATTGTGCTTGATTAATTTTATTAGACACTCGGATTGAGAACTGAGTGATTATTTTATTTATATTACTTACTCTCGAGTTTGGAATCGAGTTGTGATTTTGTTTATCCCAGATTTAGAACTGGGTTACTGTTGTCATACTTATGTGTTTTGTTAACAGGTTTGGCGACTAAAATAAACACATTGTGCTTGATTAATTTTATTAGACACTCGGATTGAGAACTGAGTGATTATTTTATTTATATTACTTACTCTCGAGTTTGGAATCGAGTTGTGATTTTGTTTTATCCCAGATTTAGAACTGGGTTACTGTTGTCATACTTATGTGTTTTGCTAACGGGTTTGCCGACTAAAATAAACACATTGTGCTTGATTAATTTTATTAGACACTCGGATTGAGAACTGAGTGATTATTTTATTTATATTACTTACTCTCTTCAATGTCTGCTATAGAGCTTTAATTATTATGTGCTCTTTAAGAAGGGCTGTTACTTTAGTCTTGGCAAGGGATGCTATCCTTAATAGGCTACTTCCTGGCGCCGGTAATCGCAACAGAGGCTTTAAGGAGCGGCCTGTTGCTTGTCACTATCCTTGAGAGGGTGGTTGTTGCTGATATTTGCAGTGTAGGCCTTAAGAGGCGGACCATTGCATGTGATATAAGACTATCCTTCAGAGGATGGTTGTTACTGGTATTTGCAGTGTAGGCCTTAAGAAGCGGACCATTGCATGTGATATAAGACTATCCTTCAGAGGATGGTTGTTACAGGTATTTGCAGTGTAGGCCTTAAGAGGCGGACCATTGCATGTGATATAAGACTCTCCTTAAGAGGATGGTTGTTTACTGGTATTTGCAGTGTAGGCTTTAAGAAGCGGACCATTGCATGTGATATAAGACTATCCTTAAGAGGATGGTTGTTTACTGGTATTTGCAGTGTAGGCTTTAAGAGGCGGACCATTGCATGTGATATAAGACTATCCTTAAGAGGATGGTTGTTTACTGGTATTTGCAGTGTAGGCTTTAAGAGGCGGACCATTGCATGTGATATAAGACTATCCTTAAGAGGATGGTTGTTTACTGGTATTTGCAGTGTAGGCTTTAAGAAGCGGACCATTGCATGTGATATAAGACTATCCTTAAGAGGATGGTTGTTTACTGGTATTTGCAGTGTAGGCTTTAAGAGGCGGACCATTGCATGTGATATAAGACTATCCTTAAGAGGATGGTTGTTTTCCTTAAGAGGATGGTTGTTTACTGGTATTTGCAGTGTAGGCTTTAAGAGGCGGACCATTGCATGTCATATAAGACTATCCTTGAGAGGGTGGTTGTTGCTGATATTTGCAGTGTAGGCCTTAAGAGGCGGACCATTGCATGTGATATAAGACTATCCTTAAGAGGATGGTTGTTACTGGTATTTGCTGCAATGCAGGCCTTAAAAGGCGGACCGTTGCATGTGAGCTTAGATTATCCTTAATAGGCTAATTTTGTTACTGGTATATCTGCAGTGCAGGCCTTAAGAGGCGGACCATTGCATGTGATACAAGACTATCTTTAACAGGCTAGTTTGTTCCTGGTATCTGCAGTGCAGGCTTTAAGAGGCGGACCATTGCATGCGATATGATATTATCCTTAAGAGGACCATTATTCTACTACCGATAAATGTTTTATCTATATCGTATCGTACTATTTGTTGTTGACCTTGAGAGGTTGGCTTGAGACCTTGTTTACAAAAGGATATTTTAATGACCTTAAGACTGATGATCTCAAGGTTACCTTGAAAGGGTTGCTTGCACTTATACCTTCTAGGGATCGCTGGCGAAGTACCGGATCCAGTAGAGTTGGAGGGAGTGCCTGTTCGAAATACCCAGTTGGAGCGAGTGCGTGCACCGGGCTCCGTGACAACCTTATCGTGAAGGGCTGACTTCTACGGTCGTTGCGCCTACAAGGGCAGTGGTGTCCTAGCCTAGGCAGCTCCGCACATGCATGAGACGTGTCCCATGTTAGCCTCTCACGAGTTGTACGCATTTTTGTGCGCGCATGCGAGGGAGTCTTACATCCTACAACGGAGAAGCCAATTGTGAGTTTGTTCCAAGTCTTTGCTTTTAAAACGACACAAATAGTCATTGTTACGTTAAGCGGTCAGTATGAACGCACCGCTCAATGGAAGGTTTGGGTTAGCTGCATGGGTATACATGCTAGAAATTTATCAAAATCTAATAAATCCTTCAAGGTTATATGACGTTATTCACAAGAAAATAATTTATGTTAGATGGTGTTACAAAAAAAGGGGGTGGTTTATCTACCTGCCGCTAGATGTCACGCTCATCGCAATATTTTATTATTTTGCATAATTAATTAATTGGTATTTATATCCTCTTGGTGTCATATGCACGTGAATTAAGCCTTTTGTGTATTTCAAGCAAGTGCTGAGCAGACTTGCATATCCTAACACCTCTCATACCACGGATTATTTGGTACCTAGCCTGGTCACGCTTTCTTACATTTGGTTCAGTCGGCTTAAGCCCTTACTCCAATTCGACTGAAATAGAACTAAATATCTTGGTGTAAGTTGACAATAACGAAATAGACCGTTTCAACGGAACTCGAGTCGAATTATTCAAACGGACCAAGGCTTGTATATCGGCTGAGCGTAAAAGGTGCTTGTTCAATTCGCAGAATATTGAACTGGTGGAGGCTACATCCACCTGGTGAAGACCCAGCTTGCTGCGACTGCGTTGGCTGTGGCAGACTTCAATGGCTGCACTGATGACAGTGACCTGCGGGGCGCTGGTCGGGTCAGGCGATGGCCGAGCTAAAAGGCGGCATCGTAAAACAGCGGTCTTGACATCACTACGAGAGCCGGGAATGGGGCAGCATTATGACGTCTGTCATCTAGAGATCGGTGTTTGCGCGTGATCGGCGTCGCGTATTACCTAAGTCCAAAACTCTGATTATTATTGTGATTCCCTAATAAATATTGTTTAAAATGGTGCTCTGGTGTTTTTACCCTTACACTAGGTATGTAATGTACTATAGTTAGCCAGGTTAATACTATAATTTATTGTATTAATACTTAATCTGAACCTCTTTTTATTTATTTTTTAACCAGAATCATTAGGACTATCGAGCAAGAAGGTTTAAACCTCGGCTATGTTTTGCGCTTTAAAGGGTTGGCACTGGCAGCAACTACCTACTTCGTGGTTTGTCATCGCATTGTATAGCTGCGTCACTTTCGTTTGTCATAATAAGGAACGAGATGTAACTACACACTTATAGTAGGTAAGTATTAGCAATTCAAAATTAACGTCAGTTAGAACCTTATCGTAGTGAGTATCCTATTAGAGCGACTTTTCAATTTCAGTATGAATTTATGAATAATAATATAATAGTGGAAGGAAACAAGTAAATAATGTACTTCCGGGTTTAAAATAATTGACTAGGTACCTATAATACCTGTTCGCTTGTTGTAGGTAGATACGTTCTAGATTCTAAACGTTGCTTGGTCCACTATTCTCGAATAATTCATAGTTTCATTGATTATACATCCCTAATACCTAAATAGTATTCGGGATAGATACATCATCTAAATGCACTTTGGTATGTTTTGACTTGGTTTCTATAAGAGGCAGATCAATAAAAAAGAAAACGTAACATAAATAGGAAACTTAGCATGACATCAAATTTACCACACGGAACAAAGCATCAAACACACCAAAACTTACACTAAATCCATCCAAAGATCAATAAAACACACACAAAACACAGTATAACCCTCGTCCAGAACCGCTTCCGATCAATCTTGGGTACAATTCACAAAAACCGACATGAAAATCGTACACAAAAACGCGTCAATAATATAATCTACATACGTACATGCGATTAAAAAAGTTCCATGGTCCGCGCGCGCAAAAAAACACACACTAATCGATGGTCACTTCACAGAGTCATAGAGAAAAGGTGGGATTGTTTTTTTTAATGTATTACGTAACGTGTGAGTGCATGGCGCGAGTAGGCCGCGCTGAGGACAACTGCAGACAGAAATGGCGGACGATGCGCGCGCAGCCCGCCCTACGGTTATGCGGGAGTTTTGTGGGCGCGGATGGAGCTTTACCAAGCGCAGAAAGCCTTCGGCCCAGGGCACTCAGAATCGCACGAACATATTTTGTATTTTTGAAGTGAAAACTTCTTTAGCGGCGCTGGGCACTTTTTGAGGTGGGGAAATAATGATAAACTCGAGACAGCGTAAGGTTATCACGTGACCGTAAGGCGATCACGTGACCGTAAGGTTTAGATGGCCACTCATTTAGACGGCATTTAAATCAATAAAGAAAAACTCAATGACATTACATGAAAAAGGTTCTAATCTTGTACGGGCTGAAATACGAGGATCTCACAGTTACATTCTAACTTTATATCACTCAAATATAATTCAATAAAACTACATCTTGATGTAATCGCTAATAAAAGTGAACTCTAGTACTGGTGAATAAAACTCAAAATATCATGACCATATTTAGATGCGAGGTCTGCAAGGTAACTTTACAATTTCTATTCGAATTTTAAACAATTAACGCTACAAATTTAAGCTCACTGGCCAGCAATTTCGGAACTAAAGTTTTTCAATAGAAAGGAGGATGGGTCAATTATACATAGTGCTGCAGAGTGCAGACATTTTGGACTAGTCATTGAGTTTTCACTTCTGTCGGCACTCCCGGAGTGCAACCCGTTTTTTTAACGAAAACCCGTACACGCTTATAAGGAGCTGAAAGTTAAACAATTGCAAATGCGAAGTAGAAATGGGTTGTATCGTCGTAAGAAAGCAAGGATTGATGAGCGGCAAAAAAACTGGAACTACTTTAAAAACAACGAATGTTAGTTACCTATAAAAGGCAGCACCTGTTGGCCAATTCAAACTTACATTTATCTATTTGTACTAATTGTGAATTGTTTAGATAGACCGCTGAAGAAAACTGCAGCCTTATTGGGTTGTTACAGCCCGGTCCGTGGTCGATTTAGTTTACTCAGTTTCGAACTGAAGTGGAGGCGCATTCGTAAAGGGCATTGCCATCCTTGGCGACATCCACCGAGGAGCTGCTAGAGACCGGAGCCAGAGAAACAGATTAGAATTTATTACAAAATGGCCACGCAACCCCGCCTCCGCCCCGTTACCTCATCCCGCGGCGGTAGTGCATTGTCTACAGATTGACAGAATCTCAGTTCTATTAGCACCGCAATGACGGAAGGTGTAAGGCTTTAAGACGTCCGCCTGTGAGTGAGTGAGTTCGCCTTCGACTACATATCAGCATATCAAGCGTACGTCGAGACATCCCAGAGCTATTGAAATTATACTAAACTAGCGACCCGCTCCGGCTTGGCCATGTTTGAAGGGCTCTAGCGCCTTAAAAAACAAAAATCTGTAGCTTCTAAAGCCACGGAGGAAACGGTCGAGTACGTTTGTATGGAGAAATGACCGTCCTGTTGGCTCTTAACTAATTATACATAAACCTTCCTCTTGAATCACTCTATCTATTAATAAAAAAACATACCAAAATCCGTTGGGTAGTTTTAATGATCTAAGCATACATAGGGACAGACAGACAGCGGGAAGCGACTTTGGTTTATACTATGTAGTGATACTTTCTTAGGTTAACTGGAAGAGATCCTTGAAAGGGATAAGTTCGCCTTTGTACAAATAATGTGTGTGTTTTTCATGTTTTTGGTTTATTTTTGTACAATAAAGTGTATTACTACTACTACTACTTATACCTACTTGATACTAATAACCTAGACTACATGTTAACTTCTACGTAAGTAAAGCTTTTATCTTTTTATCACCGAACTAACCTACCAAAACGCAGTAAGGAAAACTCCCCCTAATCTAGACAAAAGGCTCACACTTTGTAACGCTCACCGTTACCTCTCACCTCTCACGTTTTCCATCAACCCCTAATCCCACCCCCTATCCATTGCCGCACCTAACTTAACAAACTCTCCCTAAATGTAACAAAACCTTCAATGTACTCGTCACCAGCAAATATGACCGCTAAGTACTCTCGCTCGGTATCTCGGTTTCCTCCTATTTCTGATCAAAAGAGAAACGAAAGAATATCATAGGAATTTAAAGAAGATATGACCTTTTAGAACTGTACATAGTACGGCAGAACGCGGTCGGAAAATTTGAGCGGGATGCAGTCAAAATTGAGTGTAAATCCCTCTTTGGCCGTAAAGATATCAATGAAATAAGAATTTGAGGTTCTCGCTTTATGAATGAAACGTTGGGTAATTTATTGTGAGACTGCGAAAACGAAAGATTACTTTGAAATTGGTTTTATACAATGGTTAATAACGCGACAGGCTTTGACCACGTGCTTCTGACGGCATTACGAGTAATGTTTTATCAACATACATAATATACAATAGGTCCAATTATATATTATCTATCTACCTATTTATCTATTAAGGCTATGCTGCTATTTGTGTTTGATTTCCTATCTGCTCTATATTTCTATTGGTTTTGTTTTCACTGTACATGTAATTTCTTTTAGTAATACACTGTATATATCTTGTTTGTAAATAAATGATTTTTCATTGAGTTTTACTTCTTTGAATTTATAATTTGTTAATGTGTCATATCTTCTATTTTACCGTGTAAGCGAATTGGTAAACTACTGTAAGCTTATATGAGAGAAATAAATGGTATTGTATTGTATTGTATCTATTTATTCAGCAGTGAGTGGAACTGCTAAGCATACTTAGGCCTCTTTTTTATTGCGTCATGCTTCTCTCCAATTCCAATTATAGAATAGAATAGTTTTTTATTCGTAAACACACAGACAAAAGACATACATAGAAATAACATAGTGAAAAATAAAGTGTCACGAAATGGCCCCATCTCAGCATGTTGCTGGCGACTTCCAGCGCTGATCTTCCGATGAAACCATCAAGTGAGAAATAATCACGGAAAGTAAGAGACAAAAAAAAGAAACATAAAGGAAAGAAACATAAAATGAAGAAAAATAAAAGCTTACTTAATAATAATAACGAATCAGCCAGATTCTCGTGAAGGCCGAGAAGGACAAATCCAGCAAGTACCTAGACTTTGCTAGATTATGATATTATTGATATTTAATTGAGTTATGAAACGAAATCAATTAATTTCGTTTAGTTGCTTTTTTGTGAATTGCGTCGTGTGCCTTATTATGAAACATCGAGTCAGATTACAGAGGTCATTAATAGTCAAGATTGTTTTTGGACATGACTTTTCGCAGGAGATTTAAGATTACATTCCGTTTACGACGCTGCAGCAGCATTACTGCTACAGCGTTGCTGGTGTAGCATGAGATTGCAGCAGCGGGGATTGGGCGATGTCATTGTGAATTTCACTTATAGATTGCGTTATTGTCATTAAGGGTTGAATTGAGAGAGTTATATGATTCCAATAAATAAATATGTATTGACGCGAGCTACACGCACGATAACTAATCATATGTAATTTATTAGGCTGTAACATAATTCATACGTACGAATTGGCCTGTGTAACTGATATTATTTCATTAAGTAAATCAGGTATCAGATTGTTAATTTTTTGTTAGTAGTTTGGGTTTCTCGACACATAAGAGTTTAAACTGTATCGTAAATCGTAATCCCAAACAGATCAACTAATTAGAATGCGGTTTTCACCTACGGTGGGCCTTACAATTAGATAAGTGTTTATTCACTAGATGGCGCAGTTACACTTTTATCGCAAGTTATTAAATTTAAAAAATTGGCCAAGAGCATGTCGGTCCATTCAGTATAGGGTTTCGTAGTTACCATTCTATCAGAATAGGGTAAACGGCGCGGGGGCTATTAGTAAATATCATATACATTACAAGCAAAAGGGATTACTTTCGCAGCGCTTTGTACTTACGTGTTTTTACTAAGAATAGAAGACTTTTTGCAATAACTCAAAAACGGCTGAAGTGCTCACGTTCGCTATAGTTTTCATTTAATGTCTTTCTTAAGTTCTATTTCTTCGACTTTTTTCATATTTATTGGACCCATGGTTCAAAAGTTAAAAGGGAGGGACACATTTTTTTTTCTTTCGGAATGATTATTTCCGAAAATATTCACTTTATCAAAAAAAAATTGTTGAAGACCCCTATTGGAAAGACCTATCCAACGATACTCCATAATGTAGGATTGAAGCAGTAAAAAAATGACATCCCCTCTTTACGTGTAGGGGAGCAGGGGAGGTACCCTAAAAAAAATTTGTTCTATTTTTATTGTAAGACTTTTGTCAGATTTATTGATTTACATATCCATGCCAAATTGCAGCTTTCTAGCACTAACGATCACGGAGCAAAGCCTCGGACAGACAGACATACGGACATGGCGAAACTATAAGGGTTCCTAGGAACCCTAAAAATACCTACAGTTATTTGTGATCTGCGAGCAGTGTATTAGTTTGCCAACATCATGGTATGGTGTAACAAAAGGAATACCACACACCACACCCTCACTATTAATAGAAAGCTTTTCATTCAAATACCGAGCAAATACCTAACTAATCCACGATTGGATTGCATCGTCGAAAAGGATTTGTTTTGTTTTAAATACCGACTATTGCATTATACCGAACTCTAAAAACATTTTCTATTTGGTTTCCAGCATGATATATCCCAAAATAAGAGGATTAAGCGACGGGTTAATACCAAATAATTGGGATTATATCGAAGCTCGGTCTTTGTTTTCAAACCGTTCAAAACGTTATTTTTTAACCGCTCGCTAATCCGCGGGAGACCAAGGTAGGTATGCGTTGGTATGCGGTAGAGCGCCATCTCTGGACATTGCGATTAAACTCATAGAGGCGTTTTTCACTCTTGACTACTCACAACGTTCGAGACACGCAGAGAACATCTACGCTATATATTATACTACTCTTTGACAGCACAATTCGCAAGAGCGTATTATTGAAAAGCTTAAATAGCTGCAATCGTAATCGTTAAAAACGTAAAGTGTCAAAGTCTAAACCATCAATCTAACCTAAAATCCTCTAAAAACAATAATTTTCAGTATTTCGATATTACTTTATTTTGCTATGATAAATACTAGCTATGACTAGTCAGTATAAGAAATTTATAAAACTCATAGCAAAGTGGCCCTTGGATAGCAGTAAGGGTGAGAGGTACGTTGAGAATGGTTAAATTGGTTATGTCACAAACCCAGTAAGTACATTGAATTTGGGTATTTATATCTTTTAATCTTTTCAGAGACTTGGGAAAAGTGATCAGAGATAAAGTGAAGGAGGCTTTTGAGTCAACAGAGCGGATTAACCTTGATTCTGAGTTGTGCAATCGTCAATACGCTGCACTCAACCGCCTGGCAGATAACCACTACAAAAACAAATATAAACGTACGCACAACAGTACAGCGACCGGACTGAGCACTGAAGAGTGTAATCTCATGCTCTCCAGTGAGGTCCTCACTTATTTGAAGGAGGAAAACAAAGGTTTCTTTAGCAAAGTCTTTAACAAAGACTCAAAATGATTATCAGACATTTCCAGAGACTCCGCACTTTGCCGCTTCGGAGATTCTCCACAGAACCTGTGGAGTACAAAGACCACACTCCCGTTCTACTAAATGAAGCTATAACCCATCTAAGTCCAAAAGACAATGAGTATTACATTGATATGACATTTGGAGCTGGTGGGCATTCTAGAAAAATACTAGAGTCTTCAGATTGTAATCTTATAACACTAGACAGAGACCCAGTTGCTTTTGCGAAAGCTCAGAAACTTGCTGAAGAATATCCTAACAGAGTCACACCACTTTTAGGTAGATTTAGTGAGTTACCTAACCTTCTGAAAGAGAAAGGTGTCAAACAACAATCAGTAGATGGTATTTTATTCGACTTTGGGTGTTCCTCAATGCAACTTGATAATGGAGAAAGAGGCTTTTCAGTTAGCAAGAATGGATATTTAGACATGCGAATGGATGCAGGCCGTGACCCAAATCAAATAACGGCTAGGGAAGTACTCGCTACAGCTAATGAGCATGAGTTGTACAAAATATTTAAAATCTATGGTGAAGAGAAAAAAGCAGCAAAAATCGCGCAAACTATTATTCAAGCCAGATACATGATCAAAAATATAGATACTACACAAGAGTTAGTAGACATTGTGAATTCTTGCTGTCCGGATGAGATTCGTTTAGACAAGCTTCAAAGACCCCAGTCGAATGCTACAAAAATATTCCAAGCTTTACGTATCTTTGTTAACAATGAATTGAACGAAATTAACTATGGGATGGTCTTAGCGAAATACTATCTAAAAATCCATGGCCGCCTTGTCACGATAACTTTCCATTCATTAGAAGACACAATAATAAAAAGGCATATCGCTGGTAATATTGTGAATGAAGTAGCAAACCCGGTCCCGTTAAAGTACCTGAGTCCTACAATGGTGCAGGATCAGGATACGATCAACTATTTTCTGGACACGCCGTGGAGAGCCATCAACAAGCATGTGGAAGTGCCGTCTGATGAGGAGGTGGAACGGAATCCGAGGAGCAGAAGTGCAAAGTTGAGAGCGGCTATTAAAGTTAAATAATATGATTTAAAAAGTTTGTTTGTTCAATGAAATAGTGACTTAAACTTATATTTTCTAGTGCATTCGTAGTTGATAGATAGGTATTTATGTATTTACAAGATACACTAAAACCTAAACTGTTGTTTTAAAACTAGTTTACTTATGTTTAATATTTTCTACCCACAACCCGGTCGGGCCAGTCATTTTTTATGGGCTCTTAAGGGGCCCACTGATTAACAGTCCGCAGGACGGTATCGGCCTGTCAGAACAAAAATTTGACAGTTCCGAACAACTGACAGGCCGATACCGTCCGGCGGACTGTTAATCAGTGGGCCCCTTTATGATTTCTCAATGTGTGTCCTTTTACCTACCTTTTATCAAAATGAACTACTTCCTAAAATGAGGTCAGATTTCAGAATTTCAGATATAATGGACAGATACAGATTAAGTAGGTGTGATATTGGTAAAAAGTAATAAAATAACATTCATAATTTGTGGTACAGCTATATTAACTGCCAAGAGTAAATTACAGAATTCTGATGTAGTACAATAAGTGTTTTCCATCGTTTTTTCTCGAAAACGTTCGTATGAATGCTAGTTCAGTCAATGTCAGTACTTTTTGTACCGAGACTGACTCAAATCTTACTGAAATAGCAAGACACATTGGTAAGATTTCGTGAAAATACAATGGAAAATAATTATGCACTACATCTGTATAACTAATTATTATGCACAGCACTAGTAACTAAAATATTGGAAACATTATAACTATACATAATGTCAGTTTACAACCAAAATTTGCGATCATTTACATTTTCAAGATTGTCCATCTAATTACAACAGAATTTTCCCGAGTAATTAGTACAAATGTGAACTATCAATTATACCAAATAAGACGATACTTTGACACCAAAATGATCTAAACCACGGAAGAAAGAAAGAGCGCGCCGCGCTCTTAAACTAAATGTTATTTTGTTCTCGCTCGCGCCAATGATACAAGTACGAGCGTGATAACTAAATGACATCATTTTGATATCAAAGTGTCGTTCGAATTGGCCTCTTGGTTGTAAATATGACACTATACATATTTGTATTTACTTACAATAAGATGCCTAATTATGGCAGTATAACCCGTTATCAGCTAGGCTAAAGTCTATTTTTTAATTCGGAAGACTGAAATGACAGTTAATAGTATGAACATGAAATGTCATTTCATACTATTAACTGTCATTTCAGTCTACCGAATTAAAAAATAGACTTTAGGCATATTCGTTAAAACTAGAACAATTTATACATGGCGTCTTGTAGTTCTTTTTGGATGTACAGTCTAGGTCTGGTCTAGCTAATAAATATCGATTCGGACAAAGTGCCAAAAATGTTTACACACTACCTTAATGCATGGGCAATAAGGTCGTGTATACGTAGTTTGGCACGTTGTCCGTGTTGATATTTTAATACTTTTACTAGTTTTACTGTACAAGCTTGGGGGCCAAATTTTTTTTATTTTATTTATGTGGTTAAAACTTATATTCGGATCTGCTTACAGTCCAGCTAGCTTTTGAAACGGATTATATAATTCGCCTTTTAAATACAGATTATTGGTATATTTCCGGACTAGATTTTTTCATGGTTGTTGATTCTTATATTTTATGTAATTATTTTTCCTTAGACTGTACTTACGTACACTCTTTGGTACAGTCGCCATCTGATACATCGGATCGGCCGAGGTGTTCAAAAATATATGAACACGCACTCTAACGCGTTGACGTAAGGCGTGTTCAGATATTTGTGAGCACCTTGGCCGCTCCGATATATTTCATAGCGACTGTACATACATAAGAGGCACTTCTTCAGTTTTTAAATCAGTCTAGGGTAAGAAAACGATATAAGCATACATAATTCACATAACCCACAGTTGGAATGCGGTTTCGTAGGTACAAAGTAGCTGAATGTAATGGACTTCAACTAAACGGTGCTTATTGCTGTCCCGCTCGCACAGTGGCATAGTCCGCCGGCGGGACAGCATTACATATAATTATGCGCGTGCGATAGAGATAGGAAATGGCGGGCACACTTAGATATTGATACGACAAAAATTACCAGCCTATAACATCATTTACAGTACATATGGGGCTACTTTTCGCACTAATGCGTAAAATAGCACTTTTCGTGCGTATGTCGAAACTTTAAAGTGCCATATGTACTGTAAAACGTTGTTCGATGCACGTGCGAATAGGTAATTCGCAACTCGTGTCGAATTTCCTCTTTTTCGCACTTGTATCGAAAATAACTATTTCACCACACCAACTCTAAAGTAGTAGTAAAGGCTCTCTTGATTGTTCAAAAACCGATAGCAAATTTGCATTTTATTCACATGTGAGGCAAAGTAATCAAATGCAAATTTTGAGTTGTTTTCTTAGGTTTGCTGGTTGAATTGACTTTTAAATTATGATTTTGAATGATAGATATTTAATAACTTTTAATAACATTCATTTGGATTTGATTTGGTTTGTTTTTGTTTGATATCTTACAGTTAATATTTTCTTCGGGTTGGTGTGGTGAAAATTTCTGTGTGTGTGTGTGTAATTTTGTTTAACCCTCGTGCTTTGAAACCCTCGCAACGCTCAAGGTTCCATTTTTCGAACCACTCACTACGTTCGTGGTTTAATTTTGGAATCTTTCGCTTGCTTGGGTATCAATATTAGCACTAGCGGTTAAACAACAACTATGCCTATTTCTTATGCAGAATTAGGTCTTTAAAGAGATGATGAGGTTTGAATAGTGTTTTTTTTATCTGGACCGTTGAAGGGTTAAAAATAGTATTCAGTTTTGAAGTCTATGCACATAACATTTTTATGGCAGTGAAATGAAAATAGCACATACATAATAGTTATTTACGATACAAGTGCGGAAAAGAGGAAATTCGAAACGAGTTGCGAATTGCCTATTCGCACGTGTATCGTACAACGTTTTACAGTACATATGGCACTTTAAACTTTTGACATACGCACGGAAAGTGCTATTTCTCGCACTAGTTCGGGAAAGTAGCACCATATGTACTGCAAATAAACATACAAGCGAATTAAGCATACATCATATTAATAAAAAGCATCAAATTTTACATAATCTTGGTACTTTACATACATGACTGTATCTTTGCCAAATACAAGAAAAGTTAGAAATTAGAGTACATTTAAAAGTGTAAAAATTACTCTGGATCGATACTCCAGTGCTCTGCCAACTTAGCCACCAAGACCTCATCCATAACCAGCGAATCTTTCCACCATATGGGTCTAGGGGACCCATGGGGGGCAGTAATTTAATTAAATTAATTTCCATTTTTAAATTAATTCTAAACTTAATAGCATCGTTCCCAGTCGTTTCTGCGTGTTTAGGGTTTGCACGACGGATCCGAAATGTATGGGAAGATCCGCGGATCCGGATCCAGATCCGGATAATTTCATACATTTCGGATCCGGATTGCAAACCCTAAGCGTGTTAAAAATTAAGTTCCTTTTAGTTTTGAAAATGACTAACAAAACCTAGACACTTTTAGTAGGTATTTTATTAATAGTAGGTAATAACAAATCCAAGCAGAATAAAAGTAGGTATAATTTACTTTAAAAATTGGCAAGTTTCAAACCCCGACGCAAAAAAGAGGGGTGTTATATGAATGTCTGTCTGTCTGTGGCAACCCAGCTCTCAAACGGATGGGCCGATTTCGATGCGGTTTTTTTAACGTGAAAGCGACTTTTCTTGCGATGGTTTTTACTGTTTTTAGCTGATTGTAAAAAATCGATCCATCAGTTTGAAGAGCTCTTTTCCAAAATGATGCAAGGCATTTATGGGCGTAGGGATTTTTTTTTATTTTTTATTTAATAGGTATGTTTGCTTTCCAACAATCTGATATAATTATTATAACAAGTACCAGTTACTCCTCAATTTCTACTACATCTCATAGTCCAATCTATCTTACAATCCACTATATCATTGTACCAATAATAAAACTCTTAAAGATACATTCGAACTACACTTCCCATATATCCAGGGCACGGCAGCGATCCCAATAGCAATTTGATCCTTAACGGGTCGACACAAAGTTTATTCTTCACTAGCACTTAACTGTCTCTGCCTGTCTTCAAGTCATCCTAGAAAGAAAATAAAAAAATTACGTAAATTAAATAACATTTGTACACGTATCTTTCAGTTCGTGACTTTGGAATCTTATAACATGTATGAGGTATCAGAGAAATGAACATTATTATTACTTATATATTAAAACTGAATATATCACGAATCACGGTAATATAAAAACCGGGGTCCCTTTTTTCCCATAAAGTTTTAAGTTTAATGTATTGTTTGTCGTATTATCATTAGTCATAAAACTGAAACCGTTAACTTTTCAGGATTTTCGTAAGGTTATCCTATAGATAGGTTAGGTTTGTTTTCATCCATGTTGAATATTATAGCAAAATCTAGTATAAAATAGATAGCAAATGCGCAATTTATTGCAATAATGTGGTTATTAAAAGAATATATGGAAATGAAGAAAAAATTCAGGACCTAAAAGTTTCAAATTTTAAAGTGAGCGAAGTAAGCCTGTCGGACTTTGACTATCATTTCTGACGTTTGTATTGCTTTAATGCAATGGGTCCCATATAGATATTTGATCCCAAGCACAAACCTAATCGAGTGATACCATTAGGGTTGCCAGATGGTCGGGATTCGGCGGGATTCTCCCGATTTTTAGCATGTGTTCCCGATTCCCGACAAAGTGAAAATTGTCCCGAAAAACAGCTTCACGTTATAAACAATAATTTCAAGTTCTGAACTGTCGTCCAGCGAGCGAGTCCGCGGGGCGCGCGTGGCGAGAGTGGGCAGAGCAGCTGACGTAGTGCCAATAATGTAAAATATCGTTGTTTTTAATACAATTAATTTAGTTTGAATGGTTTTTTTTCCGACTTAAGGCCCAAAATCCCGAAAAATTGATATTTTTTCCCGATAATAGCGCCTTTCGATCTGGCAACCCTGGATAAGATAAGTCATCTAGAGCAGTGGTTCCTAACCTTTTCAGTCCGGTTACCCCTATGACTAACTAGGGAACCCGATTTTACCCCTCCCAATGTGGTAAAAAAAAAACGTGTACGTTTGTTGTATTGTTAAATTAGGTTAGCTTATTACCCCCATAAAATACCAGTTTTACCCCCACGGGGGTAATTACCCCCAGGTTAGGAACCACTGATCTAGAGCCTATAGTACCTGTTAAGTGCGGTTGACTGATGAGAGCACGTTCCGCTTGGCGCGGTCTGTGGTGCTGCTTGGGGAACAAGCTGTGGAGGACGCTTGTACCTGTTAAGTGCGGTTGACTGATGAGAGCACGTTCCGCTTGGCGCGGTCTGTGGCCGCGGCGGCGGCGTCGCGCATGCTGTGCAGCGACTGCAGCGGCGACAGCGGCGCCGGCGTGTGCTGCTTGGGGAACAAGCTGTGGAGGACGCCGTTGAAGCCGTTGTACTGCAATTAAGAACCCATTTCTAATCACTGAAGTAGGAATCTCAAAATGCTAGAAAGCTGTGTGTATTTTTGCGAAACCTCTCGACACCGAAAGCGCGAATCGCGCGAGAAAGTATTGTACTAAAGACTTGTGAATCTAATCCCTTTGTTTGACATAATGATAGAAAGTCATAATGGAATAATTGTCAGATTATCATTAGTCATAATTCTGAAACCGTTAACCTTTCTGGAATTTCCTAAGGTTATCCTATAGATAGGTTAGGTTTGTTTTATGGCAATTCTGAAAAGTTACGCGTTTCTGAGAAAAACCAAACTATGACTAACGAAAATGTGGAAAAACAATACAGTCATTATGACTTAAACTTTATGGGAAATAATAGAGACCCCTTGTGAATGCTGGAAACTCACCATTTGCGAGCAATTTTTGCGGAACCTGTCGACGCCGAACGCGCGAATGGCGCGCGAAAAGCCGAAGACCTGGGAGTCGATCCACGCGGAGCGCTTCGCGACCGTGGAGCCGGCGCCCGCGCTGCGGTACTCCACGCGCTCTATTACGCTCTGAAAAAAAACAACTTCATGAAATATCACTTTAAAATACGATTTATAAGGCCTCAAGTGCAAAGAGCGTCCTTACTCCTTATTACAATAAAATAAAACGTGTAAATTATAACCAGAGATCGGACAAATTTGCGACATTGCTCGCAATAATGTGGACATGACTCCAAAATTGATTAAATAATTAATCATTTAATTAATTTCTTACCTGAGGTTTAATTTTGATTCCTAATCAATAAAAAACACAAATATTTCTTATAATGTAAATTTATTAAAGAAATTAATCAGTATGTTTTCCAAATTTTCTGTAGGTACTCATTTTTTTATATCAATAATATATTTAAGTGCTATTTATTGACGAGGGAACAAAATTAAATCTCGAGTAAAAAATTAATTAAAATAATTAAATGATTAATTATTTAATCAATTTCGGAGTCTTGTCCACATTATTGCGAGCAATGTCGCAAATTTGTCCGATCTCTGATTATAACACACAGGTATACAGTACACGTATAGGTTCAGGTAGACCCTGAGGAAAAAGAGGCATATTCTGCCATACAGACAGCGCTACGATGGATATATAAAATAAAAGCCTTTAGTATTTAATTTTCAATCGATCCTAGAAATAATTTTTACGCATCTTAATTAGGGATGTAACGATACATGATTTTGCCGATACGATACCGATACCGATATTTAAAGTAAATAATCGGCGATACCGATACCGATATCGATAGCCTGGTAGTTAGTTAATAAATCAAATACTTAAATAAAGAATCATATGCTTTATATGCATAAAACATACTTATGTTTAATAGACACTCGATTTTAAGAAGTGTGTAATACTGAAAAATAAAAATAAAGAAAAATATATTCCTATTAGCAAAATAGCACGATTATAGCAGCTTCACTATTACGTTGAGTAAGTAATATATCGTAGTAAAACTTACTTAAGTTTTGACACATCAAGTTAAAATTGAGGTTTGTCCAATAAAATACCTTACTGTGGGTTGTTTACATTTTGTTATGATATCGGGTGTATTTAAATCGGCGATGCCGATATATCGGCCTGCCGATTATATCGGCCGATATATCGTATCGGTATCGGTATCGTTACATCCCTAATCTTAATCAATGTATCTTTGGCAATAGCAGGCGTGGCTCACTCCGCGATTTCGTCGCGTCACTAACGTCGCGTCATATCTGTCGTAATAGACGCTTTTTGTTAGAGAGTAAATCTTCTGTACCTAGTACTATTAATTACTCTTTGACAATAGTGAAGACACTTACCATAACTTTAGTGTACCCTAGATTCCTAGTGTATGTGACGAGGACCTTTTTCTCCGGGTCCACGATGCTCTCTTCGATTATTTTGACACACTTCGCGCTGAAGAACCTGTAACAATATAAACATAGGGTAATTCGCCAGTGACTGGCCACCCTAAACTAAAAATGAATTCTATTCACCTATAAACAGAATTCATTAACAAGCTTTTATTAGGTCGACCTGTATGTAACTATGTAATGGGATCTAAGGTAACTAATTTAAACGTCTTCCAAGGATCGTAGCGTCATGAAAATTGGCAGATGTATGTAGTTCTGATGACAATACAATAATATGGCACTGTCGAACTGATCTGATGATGGAGACAGGAGGTGGCCATAGGAACTCTGTGATGAAACAACGCAACCTAATTGTGTTAGGGGTTTTTAGCATTGTCTCGATGAGTATTATTTGTCTGTCGTAAGAAAAGTACAGTCAGCAATAAAAGCTTGTACCAAAAATGAAATTTTTGGCAAAAACTTATTTTAGTATAATTTTCAATGACTAGCCACCTTTTACTAAAATGAATTCTGTTTATAGGTAAATGGAATTAATTTTTAGTTTAGGGTGGCCTTGCTGTGTCTTCAATCTTCATATGCATACAAAATATCTCAAAATACAATAAAATAAAAAAAAAAATTATTTTCACAATAACCAATCTTGATTAGACTGCCCTTTACAACACCAATTTCGATACTTTAGACCAGCGGTCGGCAACCTTTTAGCAGCCAAGCCAAGGGCCACATAGTAGTTAACGAAGATGATGCGGGCCGCACTTTGTTAATATTTATGACTTTATCAGACATTGTTGTTTGTCAATATTACATACAAAATAACCAGGGAGGCTCGCGGGCCGCAAGTGACAGGTTCAAGGGCCGCGGGTTGCCGACCGCTGCTTTAGACATAAAAGATAAAAGTACCTAATGTTATCAATGTTTTCGTTTCGTGAGAAATTCTCAGTGACGTTTTGCTTACTTATCTAGAAAGAGAGAAGAGAGAGAAAAAAAGTAATTTTGAAACTAAGTACCTACCTATATAGGTATATTAAAAAATTTCATTTTGAAACAATCTTTTCTCCGTATTTAATTTAGTCGATGGAAAGAATAAACAGGGGTTACTACCTATATTTTCGCGTCCGACTTGACAGAATGCTACTACACTTGTATTTTGAGATAATCTTGCAGGGAATTAATTTCATAGCCAGAGCGATGACAAACGGAAGTTCTTTCAAACCGTACTGTGCGCGACCATTTAGGTTCCGGGGTGTAGGGATAATCGCCCTGCCGGTAGGGTGGTAGAAAGTTAGCCAATACAATTCTAATAATTATTGAAGCATTCAGTGCCGAAAACCCAACTATCGAGTATTTTACAATTTCGCTCCCAGGCCGGACGACCCGATAGTCGCGATCGTGGTACTACAGCTTTATATGTATGTCGAAATTTTTGTGGTCTGGCGCATCTCTTGTTTGGCTGGGTGGCAATGAATGGGTTAAAATAATGTAGGTACATACCTTTCCCCCCACTTAGGCACCCTGTTTGTCTTAGTGAGGAGCCTCTTAGTGTATAGACAGCCATCTTTGACCTGCCGGCAATATGTGTCTTCTGACAGTACATGGGCGCTGCAACAAAATTAATCTTTAAAACGTGACTGATATGGCAATATTTTTAGGTTTTCTATGGCTTGATAAGCTGAAAATTACTTACGTTTAAAATTTGAAGCTTGTGGGTATGCTAGAAGTACCTTAGAATTATGATGATCGTGAGTGAGTGTGTCAGTGACGAAATTAAGGAACTATGACATACAATAATTCTTTAAAACTACAAGTTCAAATTGAATGTTTTTGAGAACATATCTTAAGCATGTTAAGCCCTATATATTACTGAAAATTCAGGGTTCTAGCTTCAGCCAGCACAAAATTACAGGACGTCGAAAATGGCCTGGATCGCTTCGAGAAAAGGATGGTACGGCCGTGCCTCTTTGTTTTGCTCGACTGCCGTGCCCCCAGATTTGTTAAGACATTTGAGTGCCGGGAACCCGCTCGGCGAGTTCTCTCTTCGTACTTTAGTAGACGCTTTTCTTTACAAAGTGTTGCATTCATTTGTTTCTTGCCATTATTTTTACCTGGCGGTAGCATGAGTTGCGTTTTCGCGCGCGACTACATACATCTAGCGCGACTTCAAGACCTTCAAGTATGGATTCGCGCGAGAACGCAACTCATGCTAGACCGCCTGGTAACAACTAAGAATTTTTATCTCATCTGAAAGTGAATTGGTGGAAACTACTGCGATTCTTTTTCTGTTTTTTCTTGGGGTAAAAACTTGGGTGGTAACATCTGGGAATAACCTCTTTTAGATGTGTGATATTAAATAATGTCTCATACTAAAATAATAGTGGATTCTAATAATAGAATGTATCCCTCAACATCAATAACAGTAAATGATGACATAACGCAATACATGCTTAGAACTATCTGATTGTTGACAATGTCAAGTACCTACTCATTATATAAGGGCAATTAAAACTCTAGTTAGATAATAATACAGCCATTAGAATAGAACCTTGAGTGAGCCAACTTGATAATATATTTATACTAGCAACCCACCCGGCTTAACAAATTATACATAAACCTTCCTCTTGAATTACTCAATCTATTAAAAAAAACCACATCAAAATTATACTATTTAACTGCATTTATAAAAAAAAAAATTGGCAAGTAGAATATGCTAAAGGCCTGTACAAATAGAAGTTACTGGCATAAAGCAGCAGTTTTTAAGCTTTCTGACCTAAAAGCCATGGCTAGGCCTATTTTATGTGGAACCCCCCCGGTGGCCGAGAGGTAACAGGCACCTGCCGCGATAGCAGAGGACGCTGGTTCGATTCCAGCCTGGGGCACTAGAGGCTTGGGTCACTTTTTCTGAGTATATGACATTTATTTCAGTTTATGTGGAATTTACCTAGCTCTTTTTTTTTGTGGAGTTGGCACACTCTTGAGCCAAATCTCTTAGAGCATAGGCTCCAATATGGTCCAAGGTCTCTTGGACCATAGACTAGCTAGAGCCACATAAAATAGTGGAGGCTTGGCCATGGCTCTGAGCTAAAGATTGCTTACTAAATGCTTATACTTTGGCATATAGTAATAATAATAGATTTGTGAGGATTGCAAGGAAATCAATATAAATGTATATTTAGATATATTTAAGTTATTTTTGTATGATTTTTAATATACCATTAACCTTTTGTTAAATAGCTGTATGTTATGAATAATAAATTTCCTTATATTATCCCATTCAGGGCCAGCGACTCAGCGTATGGGTCATGCTCAAACAGTTCCGCAGGGCCAGTGACTCACATGTGAGTCCTGAATAAATTCTGATTTAAACTTAAACGAAACGTAATTTGATGTAATAACGTAAGTAACATATAAGCTAACAATCATTTATATAAGGCATATTAGGATAAAAATTATAAACACGTTTTTTTTAATGAAAACAGGGTCTCGAATATTCAAGTTTGGTTTACTATCAGTGCATTATAGTAAATATACTGAAATTCTAGATACATAATGCGATGCAAGCAAACAGAAAAATCTATATTGAAAAAATACAAAAAATATATATATTTCAGAAGTTATTGACAGGGCTCAAGGTATGGGTCACCGTGGCCTGGCGCTACTTGTAAAAACTGCTAATGTTTCCGTAGCAGGCTAAAATAAACTTTATTGGCTGGTTTTAAAGCTTATTTCATGTTGAAGCTGTTTGATATTGTACCATTTTACAACTGATTACTGTTTGGATGATGGTAAGCAACAATTTGTAGGAACCAAGCCGTAGTATAATAATATTTTGTTTTGTATGAGGGGTAAGGCAACGAGGATTTTTTCCCACTGTACTTTTATGTCATAATATTTGGTGATCGTTGTATTGTATCTTAGGCAATTACCTACTAATAATGATGTTAAAGTTAATTTTTTTTCGTTTAAATATAGAACAAGGCGGTTGAAACAGTCACCACTAACTAATATGTATTGTATAACAAATAGTTTGTGACAAATATTTACAAGTTTTTTCAAACATCGTGGTTTCTACGGCAGATTAGAAAGTAAGTACTATAATACATTTTAAGTTCTCTATTGTTACTAATATAATGGCGTTTACCAAAACAAAGATAATGACCGACCAGGTGTAAGCTTATCGGACACACTTGGACAATAAACAAGGAATGCATCCGAACGGCGGCGGCGGTATTATCTTTCATGTGGTATTTGTCACAAGAGTTCAAGATGTGATTCATCCCATCCCCCCTAATAGAGATGTATTTTGGAGTAACATGGAAAATATTATTTAGTCACGATTTATTCGTTGGCGACTTTATACTCCTCCTGTGCTGTTTAGTGATTTCGTATTTTGTGACCATGGCTATGGATTACCGGAATTTGAACCCGCCGAACCTGACCGACTGTGCTATGAACTGGACCCCGAACCTGCTTCATCCGAATGACCTGGCTACGAATTCTGGAACCCTGAACTCACCTTTGTTGAATTTCATCTAAATCGGGAAACGGTTCTAATTTAACTACCAAGATTTGCCCCAAAAAACAACAACAAAAAACACGGCAAGTTAAATAGAATCAGACTAAGCTAAGTTGGCAGCGATTTTGATAGCACAGGCTGAGTACCTAAGTGTAATTTAAATGTCATACTTATATGAAATTATGACGTTTAAATTAACACTTGCACAGGCTGGGCTATAAAATTTGCTACCAACTTAGCTTGGTCAGACATTAAACGCTTGTAGAAAGTAAAAATATTCACTCCTACAAACTGCAATAATTAGTTTCTTTTTTGATAGGCACAGAAAATCGGTGGTTAGTAAAAATGTTGCATAATGCTGTCCAACTGGCCGGCTTCATAAGCGGCGATTTATTTACCGTTCGCGCCAGGCTCGAGACCCATAAGCTGAGTCATGCGTTTTAGCTAAAAACGATTTGTATGGTGGCCTGGCGTATTGTGTACGCTCGGCGGTTCGTGGCCATGAATGGGTTATATAAATGTTTGTTATATTTTGTACCTGGACTAACTACAAATTAGGCATTGCATTGAAGCAGTTACCTATTTATCTAACAAGTTATAGTTCTAAGAATAGCATTCATCTTGATTGAAATGAATTATGACCAATTGATTGATGTTCTAGTGGACATGTAACAACTGGTATATATGTAATTGTGTATGCATTGCTGCATATGAATTCACGACTTTGTTCAGTAAATACCATACCTTAAGTACCCACGTCGCCATTCTAGCTACATTGCAGATATTTATGCTAGGAAACTGACTGAATTCTTATGACATAGCACAGAATAAATAATAGGGTAATTCTATAGTGGCGACCCTAAACTAAAAATGAATTCTATTCACCTATAAATCCATTTTAGTATAAGGTTCACTTCAATAACTAGCCACCTTATACTAAAATTATAGGTGAATAGAATTAATTTTTCTCCACAACAACAATAATGGACTCATGCATCTTACCATGCCTTACATACGGTTCTCAAACTTGGGTGCACACAAACAAGAACAAGATAAGAACATGCCAGAGAGCAATGGAAAGGAGCATTCTCAGCATAAAACTAAAGGACAAGGTTAACAGCAAGTACATCCGATCCCAAACAAACATCATAGATGCACTCGAGTTTGCGCTGAAACAGAAGTGGAGATGGGCCGGCCACATAGGAAGATTGACAGATGACAGATGGACCAACAAAGTCACAAAGTGGCCAGGACCCCATGGCAAAAGGAAGGCGGGAAAACCCATAACAAGATGGTCCAGGGATATCATAGCCACAGCTGGAGAAAATTGGCTAATCAAGGCTAAAGACCGAGAAAGGTGGAAAGATATGGAGGAGGCCTATACCCGACAGGGGTCCTTAATATAGTCAAATAAACAACAATACTATTAGAAAACTTTTATTATGCAAACTATTTAAGGAAAAATAAAGGCTTAAATAAATATAAAATAAATAAATAGAATTAATTTTTAGTTTAGGGTGGCCAGTTACCGGCGAATTACCCTATTTACAGTCAGCATCAAACAGATAGTGATGGCGAAAGTGACGAATCATATCAGATTATCCTTATTTTTATGGTAATAAAGGTGTGTTACGATATATTGGACCAGTTTGGCCATCACTATTTATTTGATGCTGACTGTACAGTTTGCCTATGTACCTACCTACCTCCAGTTTTGTTAATTTTATTTAAACCTGAGTTATGTACAAAGTGCTACTACTACTACTATAGTTCGTTTTTTTAGCATTGATGTGTCTTTTAATTGAAAAACACATTTTAAAAATAAGTTACGGTAAATATGTAACAATTATGAATCTAATACGATTTTTTATAGTCTTCTGCTTTCATAAGTAATAGTTATTGATTTTTAAATAGTGTTTTTCAGTTAAAAGACATGTCAAAATCGCTTACCTTCTTTCAAGTTCTTTCTAATGCTAAAAAAAAAACGAACTATAGTACAGAAGATTATTTCCAAAAAGTAACAAATGTTACTTTAAATAGCTACCAGCAAATATTATGCTATAAAATTTGAAAAATAGCGAAATATGACTTACCTCTGTGGATTAGGGTATCTTTTCCAATAGCCAGATGCCACCTGGTCCCAACTGAAGTTGAATGTACTAGTATTTTCATAGTATCTTGCCATTTTACTTTACTGTTTTTATAGTGGAATGATTAATATTGATAAACAGGACGCCCTCAGCACGCCATCTTGCTGGACCCCGACGCCTAAAACACAATATGTTTATATAAAAAACCATATCTAAGCCCACATATCAAGTTACATAAACTCTAAGTGGGTCAATACGCTTGCCGTTTTGTTTCCAATATTCGGGTGGAAGACCTCGTAATGTGGTACAAGCAACAAACACTTTGTGCCTTAAGTCACGTACAAGCAAACTTGATGTAAATATCACGGTCAACCTAATTTGAATGAACTGGAGGACACCGCAACATCATTAATAATCAATTAAACACACGTTTTTGGAATAAATACTGTAGTAAACTTAAAAAGAAAGATTAAATGAGCAATGTAACAAAATAAAGACGAATGGACAGCGAATGGATAGAGTATTCGATTAAAATCATGGAGATTACCTTTTAGCCGGAATTATTGAATTAATATTATAACTTCCTGGTTTTGATCCTAGTTACAATCACTGACTTGCTGCACGAATCCTATTTAGAGGATATGGTTCGTAATCTTATTAATAAACACGTGTTATCATTCATATTTCAGGTGTTTTTGATAAAATTTTGATAACAGATGACATTTTTGTTCCAGAGTCCATCTGTGAGTGAATGGAGGCTGGACAAGACAAGACAACCTGTCATTTTCAGAGAGAATGAACTGAATGAAATAATGAATGATTTGCAAATGATTTGTACATTTTGTACTACGATTTGTACAAATTGAGGAGCTACCACGAAAACCGCAAATTGTGGGGAACTTTCTCTTTTACTCCAGTGAAGACGTAATTAGAGTGAAAGAGAAAAATGCCTACAATTTGAGAACTTCGATTTTCGCGGTAATAGCCCTGAATGAGTGAATGCATATTCTAGGAGCGTTTTGTCTACGTTTGCTTGGGTGTTTTTTTAACTCGTCAACTCAAGAAACTTAAATTATAGCTGGTCAAGCAAATCTTGACAGTAAAAAAAGGCGCGAAATTCTAATTTTCTGTGGGACGATATCCCTTCGCGCCTACATTTTTCAAATTTGCCACCTTTTTCTACTGACAAGATCTGCTTGACAAGTTTATATGGCCTTGATATCAAAGAATCTTGATATGGCCTAGATGCGAGTCCTTAGGGCCCCCCCACATCTAGCGTCTCCCGAACGTCGACGCCTCACCAACGCCCGCGCAGCGTCGACGCCGCGCTCCCGCAGCGCCGACGCGACGTCGCAGTGACGTCCGCGCGGCGTCGGCGCCGCGTTAGCGTTGCGCCTCCTCGACGTCAGTGGCGGCTGTCGAGCGTCGGAGCGTCTGACTAAACGTTGGTCGCCGCTGGCGTCGCGGAGGCACTGCTCGGGCGCGGCGTCGGCGCTGCGGGAGCGCGGCGTCGACGCCGCGCGGGCGTTGGTGAGGCGTCGACGTTCGGGAGACGCTAGATGTGGGGGGGCCTTAATCTTAAGCTTTTACTTTCTTCGGTTTATTTACTTAAAAATAACATCCTCATTATTGGATCTTCGTGTTTCCTCATTGATATTAATCTAAATAAAATAAATTTGGCTGTATAGACACATTTGCCATTGCCCTGTTCAAAATTGCAACAAAAAAATGTCAAAAATTTAATTTCTTTACGTTTCTTTCAAATTTTACCCAATAATTTTTTGAATAAAATGAATAATTATAAGCATTTTATTGCTGGCGTAAGTAATGTCGTGTTAGGAGTCGTCCGTATAATAACCGACAACGATGACGTTATAAATTCTGAACTAGCCAGCTTTGTAAAACTAATCGACGGCGTGAAATACGAGGATGGATATTATCATACTTACTATAATGAAATGAAGGCAGTTGTGAAGAGTTTCATCGTTTACTGGAGAGAAACTATGGATTTGGCTGTAAAACGAGCTGATTATCTTTGTCAGAAAGCCGAAGAAACCGTAGATAAGGACTATAAGGAGATTTTAGTATTGCACGTTGTGAATACTATCCGTTTATGGCAGGACTATGAAAATAAATTTTTGGAGGAATTTTTGCCAATAGAGTCCGAGCCGCAACAAAAGGTGGGTATGCTAAGCTTAAGCCCCCTCCACACTCGTGCGCGAATCGCGGCGCGAAGCCGCGATTCACGCTCATAGTCTTGAGGGGGCTTTAGGCTGAGGATTGGACGCACACGACCGACGGCACAACGAGCGGCAAATCAAGGCGGTAGAATCATTGAATTATCAATTGTGCATTCATATGCGGTTCATACATTTGGTAGAGCGCAATGTATTGATTTGCCGCTAGCCGCGCCGCCTGTCGCGTGCGTCCAGTCCGCGGCCTTATCATCGACCCTTTTTCAAGCCTCTTCGGAAGGGGGCCGGCGTACTTACCTTAACGTTTGCTGTAATTTTTGGTCGCCCATTTGGTAGCCCAGCACATGAAACCTTTTAGTATGACAAGAAAAGGCATACGAGTATGTCTCCAAGGCCTGCGTGGAAACATGACGGCCACCTTGCCTAATATAGTCGGTAGTGACTTGTCCGAAGCAAGATTCGGGTTCTTACGTGAGACTAGGTTGACCTGTGTAAAATTGTCGTACTTATAATATTTATTAATATATTCAAAACAGATCATTATCTCTAAGATTTTACCAAACCTTCGCCTCGCAGATATACGAGGATCTAACCTCAAAGTTTCGCGAGCACATAAGTCAGCTGCACGAAATAAAGCTGCGCGTGGAGAAGATGGATCGCAAGGAGACATTCCTGGGGTTCGCTAAAGAGCAGTACGCCAAGTCCGTGGAGTCGAAAGAAAAGGTGTTCCAGTACGCTCATGAGTATCTGTCGATGTTGCTGGCGGATCACGTTAGTATAACTATCTAACCTAAGTTCAAACAGCCCATGAGCCAGCTGCATGAGATAAAGCGCGTGGAGAAGATGGATCGCAGGGAGAAAGTCCTGGTGTTCGCTTAAGAGCAGTATGCCAAGTCTGTGGAGTCGCACGCCAACGCACGCACGCATAGTACGCATCGCACTGAGTCGAAGGACAATGTGTTCCTGTACGCTCATGAGTACTTGTTGATGTTGCTGGCGGATCGTGTTTAGTATACGATATTATTACAAACTTTTATGTAACTTGCAATGTTCCGTATCCGTATTATTACAAACCGATTTGTCATCTGGCACGAATCCATAAGACGTTACGCGAGTTTAAACTTTAATCCTAACCCTGGGCACTGGACCTAACTACGAGTAATTTTTAAAGTAGGATATATACCTAGTCCCATCCGGAAAAATACGAAATGTACCTAGGTCCTAAAAAAATTCAAATGGAAATAACTCGTCAAGTGGTTATTGTTTCATATGTTTCCCATCTTTCCCCAAACTTTTGTGTCCGAACTTTCAGTTTGGAAATTTTAAGACACCTATAATATCTGAGTATATTTCCTTCCACCAGCTCCCAGAAATCAGAGGCAGTTTGAAGGAGATCCTGAACCACACGCGGAACAACCTGCAGCAGCTTGAGAACGAGCGCGAAAGCAATGTCACTGAACTCCTCAATAAACTGTACGACAAGAACAAGGAACAGCTGATGGTCACGCGACGGAAGTGTTACGGTTCCCATTGCCATTTAGTTGAAGTTAGTGTTGAACGTGTAGATTTAAAGGGCCCTCCACACTCGCGCGCGAATCGCGGCGCGAAGCCGCGAACGCGAGTGTGGCGTCGATTTCGCAGATTGTTCACGCCTTCGCGCATTGTTCCCCGTTTTTTGTCGGTTTTTCGGCCCGCGTCAAAGGAGGCGCGAAGCGCGAACTAGCAAGACTCCACATTACTCACTATTGTGGCTCATCAGTTGCAAGATAAATATTAATTATATTATATAAAGCGGCTATAATTTACGGTTTTACAACACAACAAAATGGAAAAATAGCCACAGCAAGTATGATGCCGTAGATAAATGACAGTTAAACTAGATCAGCTGATGCTTTTCCGCCATCTTGGCGCGAACCAAACTGCGAATTTACCGTGAAGTGTGCGAGTGTGGACTGTGGAGCCATACGTCAACGTCGCGATATGTTCGCTCCGCGAAGTCGCGCCGCGATTCACGCACATAGTCTGGAGGGGGCTTTAGGGAAGGCAGAGCGACAGCTGTTCACCTAGTACCTACATTATTATTATTATTATTTGTATCTCCTTTTGGCTTTCACGGGGCTGTAATCCCGGTCTTTTGATAGGCTTGCGTGGGGATATAGATCCAACACGTAGAGGCCCCTTGGAGAGCTTTTATGTCATGTAGAACGCCTGCTGGAACCCGTTCACAGGCGCAACAATAGACACCCATGAACCGGTCTCAGCAGGCATTGGAACTATTGTAGAAAAAGTGAACAATAAATCGGTCTATGGATTGAATTTTGGGTGGACAATGAGACTGGGCTATTGTAAAAGAAGTCCGGACACCTGCCATAACAATGCTAACACACGTTATCGAGGCAGGTGGTGACTCGCCGCTGACTAGATGGGCCCCTGAAACTGTCGCCGTATAGACGACCAGGGGCAACATCGGTGTGAGCGGCTCAAGGGTGTCGAGAGGTGTACACCGCTTTCTACCCAGTGGCTGTAAACAGCCACTGTGCCAACTCGCGCTTACGCAAATTTCACTTCCACCCCTGGAGCATATAGCTCTAACGACTCCTCTCTGGACGGCCAATGAAGGCAAGCCAGAGCCGAGAGTCCTGCGGGTCCCCTTGGGGTCCACTCCGACCGACGAAGACACGCCGGAGACGGAGACCCTGACCGACTCTCTGGAGCACTCAGGTCCGTGGGGTGGTTACTCCCCAACAGCTCGCCACAAGCTGCCCTGCGGGCTTATTATTATTATTATTAGGAGCCTGTAATGTCCCACTGCTGGGCAGTAGTAATGTCCCACCAGTACCTACATATAGTTTGTCAAAGAGGACTATCTCATTTCAAACATAGACAGAGATAATCATACTATCTTTGTCTTATACTAGTATTAGCACCCAAAAGAAAAGGATGTCTATAATTTTTTTGGTTCTTATTTACTGTCAAATTGGTTTGACCAATTTTATTTACCCCTCAGAGTATGGTCAGACATAACAAAATCATGTACCTATATTTTTAAAGCTCGGTAACGTCATCGAGAAGATTCGCGCCGAGGTGCTCAACTCTGGGAACCACGACGCCATATGGAAGGTCACGGAGAAGCTGGAGCTGTTTGAGAAACGCTACGCGGAGTTTGAGCGCATCGCCGATACCCTGAACACGCTTAAGACGGAACTGGAGAGAGCGTACAGGGAAGAGAGCATCTATGAGTCTAGAATGTAAGGATAATTTTGTACCTAGGTCGCCCACGTGGATAGCAGTGTCTACACATGATGTGCCTAATTAGGGATGCACCCTTAAAATTAACGCTGCGTCTTACGTAAGCGATGCGAAGCGGCGCGGCGCGGCGGGCCCACGGCACTGGCGTTCGCAACGAGATCACCCACATACGCCCACTTCTACTTATCTAGGTATCAAAGGATTGATTCACCCCACGTCGCATCGCTTGGTTCGCCGTCAAAAAGGAAGGGTGGAAAGATGGCTCTGGCGGTTCACGCCTACCCGTTGATGATGATGATTGATGAGCTTAATACAATCTGAGGAACAACCGTGCCGAACGGCATAGCGCCTGAAACAAAAGTACCCACTCAGTGCACTTATTCCCCTAATAGCCATAACACACTACCGCACTGCACCGCGACCTTGGTCCGCTGCGGTTAGTGTGTTACAGCTTTAACAATTTTTGACAACTTGTTTATTTATTTTTTTGGATTTTATGGCCTTGCCGTTTATTTAAAGGACAACTTGTTTATTTAAAGGACGACAGAGTTGCCAGGCTCCAAAAACTGGTGCTGGCAGCAGATGGGCGCGAATTTTTCTAAACGGAAGGAGGAGTTAAAGCAACTCCTGATTAAGGCCGCCAAAGCTTTGACTACGTTCTTCGTTGTAAGAAGTAAGTGGTTATATTACGTTGTCGTGAGATATATAACTATCTAAATCACCGCGATTCACGCGCATAGTCTGTAGGGGGCTATAGGCCTGCCATCATAAGATGATTACCTATCTATGCCTATAGTAGGTAGGTGTAGGTAGGTTTCTTACCTACTCCCCACCAAAGAGTCAATGATGGGGCGGAACCAGTTTTATAGAGAGGGGCAGAGGGGGGTTTCGTATTGGAATTGTTGGCTTAGACCCAGCCCAAGGAAGGTGAAGGACCCACCTTTGGAACTATTATAATTTTGTTGGAACTAAGTATTTCAAATTTAAGTACATTGTTTAGGTGCGACCGAGGAAACAATGATATATAATAACGAGATAGGACCATATTCTATTGACGTATATGGACACATGGTCTACCATTTTGATCACGAGCTAAACAAATATCACTTGGATTGCAAAGGGAACTATAGAAAGGTACGTGCAATGTTTGACGCGTAATATCAATTATTAATTAATTATAATAACTTAAAATAAACACAATATTTCTTGGACTATATTTACCCTTTGAACGCCACGCCTGTCGGAATGCACGAACTTGATATTTGGGCTGTAGCAGCGCGCGTCAGTTGACGTCTTTGGCGGTCAAAAGGTTAAAATTTAAACCATATTTAAACCAAATGATGTAAGTTTATCTTGTTTTCGCTATTGCAACTTCCCCACCTCTTTGCTAATGTGCGAGAAGGACAACTAGCCAATAAACCTTTGTTTTTTTAGCCTAACGACAAGCTCGTAGCGTATTATGATGAAATTGGGCGCTATATCCTCAAAGGTGACGAGAAGATTTACCAAAAAGATGAATGCGCCAGTCTTTACAAGCTCGGCGATGATACACTCCTCAAAAAGGTTTGTTTTTAGATATCCAGGGCAAGGAGGCGAAACTGTTCCTTTCGGGCATTCTCGGCTCCGTTCGGCTCAGCTCGTTTAGCCGTTAAATTCGAAGCACGAAAGTGTCATAAAGGCATCACAGACGGGCGTACCGGACCGCGACCTTGGTCCGATCCGAGGCCTGTTCGATCGTGTGTAAGGTGGCACGTCCGTTAAGATACGCAGCTAGAGTCGGACCAAAAAAAGTCTGCAGCGGATTTGATAGCCCACGCAGTGCAAGTGTCATTTATACGTCATAATTTCATAGAAGTTTGACGTTTAAAATAACACTTGCACTGCGTGGGCTATCAAATCCGCTGCAGACTATTCTTGGTCTGACTCTACAAGTGAAAGCGGGAAAGAGATACATAATTGACCATACCAATGACGCTGTCCTGGTACGCCCGTCTGTTATGGCTTTTAAACTAACACATGTACAATCAATGTATTTTTTATAATAGGTTTCACGCGACTGCAGCCACTCTGAGAGCACCAAAGCTGAGTGCGCGATGAGCATCCAGGACCAGACTGACGGCGTGATACTGCCCGACGCACAACACGTGGATATCAAACGTAGGTTGGATCTTAAGATCGGTTTTCCTAGGATAGCGGTGCCGTCATATAGCGGCCGTCTCCATACTAAATAATACGGCTAAATATGGATGTCGTAGTATTTGTATGGAGACGGCCGCCATATGACGGCACCGCTATCGGAGGAAACAAAAGCTTTACTTAACATTTAGGCCGCAGACTGGACGCAAGCGGCGCGCGGCGAGCGGCTGGTCCGAGGCTTTACGGGCTGGCTTAAAACCATAGGTGGGATAGAAAGGTCCGATCGCTGTGTCTCGCTCCAACCTATGGTTGTCGCCTTAGCGGAAGCCAGTCGCACAATGTCGTGGCCCCGACGTAATGGCTCTTTTCCCTACTGAACATCCCGTTTTTTGCGGGTACTTGCGGTTTTCTGCAGGATCCCGTTTTAGTAGTAGGTATGCGTGCAGTATCCCAGTGCCAACAGAATGCTCTTTTGAATGTTACTATATACGTACGCACGCAAAAACTGATGTTTAGTGGGAAAGAGCCCTAAAAGCCACAACACACTACCGCACTGCATCGCGACCTTGGTATCTCTTCCTCGCTCTCATTCGTGACCTTAGCGCGGTAGTGTGTTACGGCTTTAACTGTTAAAAATTTCAAAGCCCTCAACTACCCAATTCCCTCAAGTCCATAAAAAAAGTAAAAAAGTAAGTATACTTGGTCAACCAGATCTTGACAGTAGAAAAAGGCGGCAAATTTGAAAAATGTAGGCGCGAAGGGATATCGTCCCACAGAAAATTTGAATTTCGCGCCTTTTTTTACTGACATGATTTGGTTGACCAGCTATATATACCTACGTACGCACGCAAAAACTGATGTTTAGTGCGAAAGAGCCCTAAAATCCACAACACACTACCGCACTGCACCGCGACCTTGGTATCTCTTCCTCGCTCTCATCCGTGACCTTAGCGCGGTAGTGTGTTACGGCTTTAACAGTTAAAAGTTTCAAAGCGCTCAACTACCCACTCCCCTCAAGTCCATAAAAAAAAGTAAGTATACTTGGTCAATCAGATCTTGACAGTAGAAAAAGGCGGCAAATTTGAAAAATGTAGGCGCGAAGGGATATCGTCCCATAGAAAATTTGAATTTCGCGCCTTTTTTTACTGACAAGATTTGGTTGACCAGCTATAACTACCCACTCTTCCACTGCCTCCCACTAGATTTACCATTCCAGGCACGTTGAACGGCGAAGCGGTGAAATACCTATGGGACTCGGTGGGGTCCATCCTGCCCGACGCGCTATATGACGTGTGCCAGCAACAGCCCCAGAACCCTATACACTGTCTGGCCCACAGTCTGCTTAAGCACAAGTAATCTGTTGCATCATTCTTCTACTTTTTCTTGATCAGAACCGAACACGATACCGTCGATACCGAATATGGCCTTAAACGGATCCACCACTATTTTTCTTATTCGAGTGTGCCCAGGGCCAGGCATGTCTCACTCCGCGATTTCGTCGCTTTGCTACAGGTAGTTAAAAGTACATCCGTTCGGCCCCAATTTTGGGGAAAGCCATAAGCCGCGCGTGGCGCTGTCGCCACCTAGCGGCCATATCTGTGCTGATCGTAACAGACGCGTTTTGTTAGAGAGCGAGTCTTCTGTACTTAGTACTATTATTTATTCTGTGCCAGGGCTTAAAAAGGTCAACTACGGCGTTGCGTGAACAAAAAAAGTTTATTTTTCATATTTTATGTGTTTTTACTACGGAATGGTACAATTATGATATCATAAATGAATTCGGCATCCCCGATTTATACGAAAACGATACCAAACTTGGCCTAGTAGCTTAAATAATATAGATAACAAGATAAATTTGAGAGCATGAAATTTTAAATTAAAAATATCGGTGTCTCAATCAAAAATCTTGGGTCCTAAGGACCAATTCTGCCAAAGGAAATCTCTTGTTCAAGTAACGCCGTATTTTAGGACCTATACACTCTCGACATAGGGATAAATTGAAGTTCCTTATTTACAGGTACAGCAGAACTCCTGCAGAATTACTTCAGAAGAAAATGGAATCCGAATCGTATCGCGCCAATATACTCGAGAAGAGGAAAGAAGTAAGTTTCAAAGTTGCAGTGACATTTAACCTTAACATCAGTGGCTTGTAAGCTGTAGAACTCGCGAACCCCCATGGTTCCGCCATTTTGAAAAAAAAAAAAAAAACTGTATTATCGACAATAAGGCCCACTTGCACCGTCCTACTAACCCGGGGTTAAGCGGTTAAACCGTTAACCTAGTGTCAAATTGTACTGGTAACCATGGTATCACCAGGTTTAACCGGTTAACCCCGGGCTAGTTGAATGGTGCAAGTGGGCCTAGGTCGTTGTTTTACAAAGGGGCAAAGTTGTTGTTTAACCCCTCGTTCTAATATTGATTGATACCCTATTTCCCTACCCGAAAGAATTGCAAAATCGAACCGCGTAGCGATTGGTAAAAAAGTGGAACCTTGAGCGCTGCGAGGGTTTCAACTTTGGAGGTACAATCGCGTCACGATCGCGTGTGTTGAAGCCACGGCCTTACTCTGTGCTTCTGCTACTGACTGTACTTGTGTGATTTCTTCCAGAAAGCGTTAAAAGAGAGCGTAGCGTGGAAGGCGGGTCAGGTGAAACGCCGCAAACCCGAGGAGTCTGACGACTCGTACAACCGAGCCGTGCACGATATATACGTCGCCACCGACAACTTCATCATGTCGCTCGACTATTATAACTAAGGCACCAATACCAAAGGCCCATAGTTGTTTTATGCTTGCACTTGCAGTTTTGTCTATGGTACTAGCAAATACATGGACGCGAAATTTCCATTCTTCCAAACCCAAATTTTTAAAAGTTGTCAAGTTTAACCTTTTCGACGCCGTGTCAAACACAAAAGCTGTCGCCACGTCACCGAAGTGTCAAAACTGAAATTAAACTATATGCATATGCACGTAAGTCTATGCTGCTCTGTGGTCTGTGACCGATTAATCTGTCTTTGGCGTTGAACCTGCAGTGCGGATATATCGGTCATTGGTGTCCAAAAGGTTAAGGGCCTTCTTTGGCGCAGGTACCACCTAGGAGAAATATATGTATGTAAAGTGTCATTCAATAGAACTTGCTAACTATGTAAACAAAAGTTACTAGTAAATTGACATTCAGTGTCAAATTTAGTATGGCGGTTTGTTTACATAGTTAGCAAGTTCTATTGAATGACACTTTAGGTATGTACCTATAAACAAGGACTTTTTTTAACCCTGCTTTCGGATAACTGTATGTTGAAAGTTGTAACTTTTTTTGGTAGTTCTGGTAAATTTGAATTACCCTAGAAATATCATTTAGCAAATTATAAAATTAATATTGGCAAATTTTCTAGTCAAATTTAAAGTATTGGTCACTCAATGTTACCAGAGCATCATAATTATTGCTATTGATCGATGTAATAAGGAGACTAACAGGTAGGACAGCTTTCATCATTGTGTTTCAATAACAACAATAATCAAGAATTGTAATAAACTTAAACTATTTATTTTTCCTTTTACAAAATGACCTCTAATAAAGAATTTACAATAATTTCTCATCCGAATATGGTGATAGTTCAATCACAGCGGCTCAGGATCATGAATAAACACTAAATAGCACTTTCCAAAGTCCCATGAAAGTGCCTTCAAGAATGTCTCAAAATTTGTGAAACTTTCGAGTTTTACTTTTAATAACATGCTCCTGAGCCAAAAGGGTCTTCCGATTAGACCCAGAAATCAACATAATAATAATATACGGCTAGACAATTACGTCAAATCAAACACCCATTACCAGACCCACTGCTTTATTGACTTACCAGTGTATACAATAAATCATAACAGTCAATTCGTCAAACAAAACAACATGTGCCGAACTTATAAATACGGTCTGGTTATAGCGGAGGCTCAGTCCGGGCGGGCAATAAATATCAACCTATGTACACGAGAGTGTCGTGCCCTCCACTATATATTTATAACGTTTTTTAAAAATTTATAATTTATTTCGTTATGTCCTATCTATGTAGGTGCCGGCGCCTCTGAACGCCGCTAATTGCCTATTCTAGTCGTACAAAATGTACAGGAATTTGGCCAGTATCGGATGATGTGACACTAGTAAGGCGAGCTACCTTGCCAGTGGTCGTGCTAGTTACTAAACATGTTCAGTATGCCCACATTTATAATCGACTTGTTTTTCTTAAACGTCAGAATGCCTTGTCCACTAATCGCAGCGAGCGATTATTCCGTGATTAACTTGCTTGTACTCTTGAAAGCGCTATGGCGAATGCCCTGGAAGCAAAGTGTGGACATAGCTTTACACTGGTATAGTATAAACATCACTTTTCCCCACGACCCCAGACCACTGGTCGGTATACGGTTTTGTGCAGTATCTGACAGTGCCGATCGTAGGATATGGCTTACAATTTACATCAACCACGAAGGTTAGGCCTTCAGTCCACATTCAATGACATTAACAATTTGTACCGTCTGTCAATAATCATTTCAAAAACAAATACATCTAAAGAATAGTCCTATAAAATACAGATCGCTGACAGTCATACTAAATACAGATGTATTGCATAATTATTTTTCCATTGTATTCGAACGGAAACGTACGAACGTGTCTTGCTATTTCAGTCAGTCTCGGTACAATCGGTACTGAGGTTGACTGAAGTAGCATGACAAATACGAAGGTTTCCGAGAAAATACGATGGAAAACAATTATGCACTACATCTGCAATGATCTTAGGTAGAACCCTTACAACTGTAAGGGTAACATAACTATGTTGCGTAGAAAACATTACAATTCTAATTTTCTTAGCATGCTTTGGGTTCTAGAAAGGATAGCACTTTAAATCAAACCTAGCTCGTTTCTACACCTTATGCCAAGCTATTTGATTTTTATATCAAATTAATAATCTTTTTATGCGATAGGTATAGAAACTGACTAATGGCGTGCAACCTTTAGGCTATACACACACTGATACCACGTTTTGCAATGATAAATTTAGCAATGTAAGCACGTACATCAGTGTTTCACACATTCCGACGCGGGACGATCCCAAGTCGCTCAGCTCGCCGCGGGCGATGTCAGTGTGTGAACAGCCTTAAATAACTTTTACCAACGACTTAATTACATGCACCTTATTGCCGATAAGTATGTTACATTTTTCCGTATAAAATACTTTTGTATTTCTATAATTATATTTATGCAGGTATGCATAGGACATATTTTATAGGTACATCAGCATTACTTTTATAGTAGACTGTCAAAAAAGCTCCTGCCAATATTTTTTTTACCTAAAATGTCTTTCAAGATAGAAAATCCGTCATCAGATCGATATGAAATTGAGTCAAAACAGAGATAGTTTCGCCAGACAAATTATCATATAATAACTGTCCACACAGAACGAGCCGCCTCGCGAGGAATTTGCCGCGCGAAGCAAGCTCGGTCGGTGGAGAGGTGCCGCGCCTAGGGTTGCCAACCGTACTATATTATATAGTATTGTACTATATTTTGGCTCTCTGTACTATACAATCTTGGAAAAAATATATAGTACGCTAAAATACTATATTTCCGAATAAACGTATTTTACACTTATGTTTAGTATTTCATCTAAAAGTATTAAATTTTTTTGAAATTACTATATTTTTGATGCCTTATTCTGGAAAATACTATATTCCACCAAAAAATAGTTGGCAACCCTAGCTGCGCCCGAGGCAAAATGGCCGCGAATGCGTTTGGTTCGCCCGAGGCACGTCTACACACAGACCGAACTTACTTCGCGAGGCAATTTCCTCGCGAGGCGGGCCGTTCTTTGTCGACATGCCTATTTATTATATGTTCGCAACGAATCGAGATATGTATTAAAAACGCCATAAACAGGAAATGGGACTAAGAGTGCCCAGTAACGCCATCTATATCCATAATAATTTATACAATAGTGATAAAATCAAGCTTTTCAATATCGTACCCATTAAGGCCACTCAGCAAGACTCGACTGAGAAGCTCTTCATTATATCACGATTGTATAAAATACTATATTATATGTAGACTTGTCTGCTACCCAATCCCAAGGCTTTTTAGGCTAATTAGTATTTCAGCTTGTTTGAATGAAACTCCAAGGCTTTCGTTCTGTTATCCTTTACATTGCAAGCGCAAATAAGTCAGATCACTTTCTACGATTCCATATAGTGACATATTTCCATGGCACTTTAGTGAACAGTCAACTCGGATAAATGGAGACAAGAGGTATAACATTTGACAGGAAATATTCCCCAATTAATATGAAAGTGGCTGACGTCTAATATACACTTGTAAGAGATGAATATCTTTATCTCATTCTAACAAATAGCTTTGTCCCTACTCAGGTAAGTAAAACTTACTAGTGTATCTTAGGTCTCAGTGTACGTCTTACAATCTTTTAATCAGAATTTACTTGCTTTAGCAATTTTTTTACTAGCTAGATTAGTTCGTAGTTAAAAAAAATTGTCTAATTTTATCCCTTTGTCCCCAGTTACCCCACTTGATTGTACATTATTTTAACCCTCCATAAAGTGAGAATTGGTCCATCAACAGATTTTTTTAATAATTCCAAAAATAATCTCATATAAATTAGAGTAAAAAGGCCCCTATTTCACTAATGGCAACTGAGCATAACTGTGTGTGTGTGTGTGTGTGTATCTTGAGATATACAGTCGCTATCAGATACATCGGAACGGTCGAGGTGCTCAAAAATATCTGAACACGCACTCTAGCGCCTTGACAATAGAGGTGTGTTCAGATATTTGAGAGCACCTTGGCCGTTACGATAAATCTGATGGCGACATAATATATCATACGATGAATTACGCAAAAATATGTTAGACGCTGCCTAAGGCCTTTGAGACTATGGCTGTGTCAGATATTTTTCGCACTTGGGCAGATTTTCAGATGACAATTGGCAAATTAGTGAAATATAGTCCATAGGTTATAGTATTGTAGATAAAATAGTTCAAAGAACTCAAAAAGCGTCGAAAAATGTGACAAAACTTATTGTCTTCCAAACAAGGCTAGTATCTTAGTATTTGTCAATGTAAAGACTGAAAAAGGAAGTTTTTTTTCCAATAAATTGTGGAATAGTTCAAACGAATGTTCTTAGAACTGAATAATAGCAGCCTCACATGTTTCTCACAATTGAATCATTCCAGTTTTCTTGGTTATGTCACGCACTTTACTATAAAGTCTAATATTGCTTAAGATTGGAATCGTACAATGAATCAAAATGCCAGTATACTAAAAGACAAACACTCTGGTCACATGTACCAATTGTACCTTTACCATGAGTTATACGTGGCCTTAAACGCTAGCGACTGCGTCAACTTAAGAGCCAACAGGAGTGGTCATTTCTCCATACAAACGTACTCGATTGTTTCCTCCGTGGGTTTTGAAGCGAGAGCAATGATTTTTTCAACACAGATTAATATTGTCAATATCTGTGTCGGACCGTTTTGCTTTTTTTGATATTTTTGTTTTTTAAGGCGCTAGTGCCCTTCAAAAATGGCCAAATTGGCCTAATTGACTATGCCGCAATGAGAGGCGTGCTATTCAAAACTGACATCAATTAGTCAAAAAAGCAAAACGGTCCGACACAGATAATGTCATAATCATTTAGATTTCCAAATTTGGTTACGATTGGTTAAGTTTTGGAGGAGGAAACAGTCGAGTACGAAACCTCGATTTTTGATATTTTTACGCAGGATTTTTCGCCTTGTCCTTATCGCACTAGTGTCAGAAGCCGCTTCCGTTAGCGAGACGGGTATATTTACCTAAAATATTTAAATCTTAGCTCCTGTTGGCTCTTAAACGCAGTGCATCTCGCTTACATCAATGTCAGTACGGGGGAGATGCATTGTGAGTGTGAGCTAGTTTACGCAGTCGCTAGCGAATATGTCAGTGTCCAACTCGTGGTATGGATACTGATTTGATATGGATATAAGAATATGCAACAGAAGTAGCCAAGCGGCAGAGATGTCTAACGGGCATAAAGGTGTCAGAAATTATGCAAAATTGAGCCCTATCGCTTCGGAATAGCGTCCAATGTCATTGTGGGAAATAATTCCCTATGCTTTATAAAGGCTTAAAATGGTTTTGACACTTCTTAGACACCTCTGCTACTGACTATACCTACAGCATATCCGCATCTTTACAATATTGTGTAGATCATTTTCAACGCTTTTGTTCATGTAACTTCTGCTGTTAATGGTACACTGGCACTTTTGATACAGATAACTGTTATGGAATGGTTTAATCTACGAACACAATACATTGATTTAACTTAGCTCTTTCGAATCACCATGTGTTTATATGGAAAAAAATATCTATATACGAAAATTTTACTGATAAATCGGGTCCACACGCACCGAGCATACGCGGGAGGCAATTTCCTAGCGCGTATGCGCGCTCTGTGCGGACCCGGCTAATGTCAGATGACAATTGTCAGTGTGGTAAATCGGGGGCCTGATAATTAATGAACATGTACATTATTTCCCACTTTTAACCTTTTCAACGCCAAGAGCCACTAAAGTGGTCGAGTGCTGTCGTGCCCATGACGGACGCTGTCAAAGCAATTTTCCTGCTGACAGATAAGGTTTATTTTCGCTCTTCATATTGCAACCATTTGGCGTATAAGCCACATTTTAGCATGGGACGAAAAGTGTTGAAAAGGTTAATTGTCATTTTGTAAACATTATTGCAAATAAATAATTGCATTTGGAGACTCAATTTAAAAGCGTCTATATCACTTGAAACTGTACTGACATCAGACAAAAGAGGACATTTTAAGCCACACGTTCTTTTGTATGGTACGTTTGAAGACATTGGGAAGGCTTGAGCGACTGCCATTTTTTGGACAAAGATCAGGCGATTGACACTTTGCGGTGAAAAGCAATTCATTGGAACATTGTTACTTATAACTTCACTTATGTTTGGTAACCGAATTTAAATGAAACAAGTGAATGAAGAAAGTGCCAAGCGCCCATTCAAAGACCACATTAAGTTTTGTAAGTATGGACACAGGTATTTGTAAGAAAGATTTGTATAATCGTCTTGAATCTACTGTGTGGGTAAAACTCAAGAGTATTTCTGCTAAATCCAGCCTAATTATTTATCCGTATAATCAGCATAACGCATCGACAAACCGTATAGATGTTTAGAGGCACTACGCGCTACAAAATTGTATGGATGAATTTTGGAGCGCTTCAACTGTTTATAAAAGTCATCGTTGCCCTAACATTATTACCGCTTTTACACTTATAATAATTGCTGAGATAACAATGACCTAAAAAGATACCCCTACCCTTGCCCACAACACAAAACGTTCGCGAAACTTGAACCGAGTTCTTTAATTTGGAATTATTTCGTTACAAAAATTAGCAAAGCAAAAGGAATGCTACTTTCTTGCGTACGGTTCAAATTTCAGACAGTCGCCATCAGATATATCGGAGCGGCCGAGGTGCTTAAAAATATCAAAACATCTTTAACGTCTCGATAAGGGCCACCCCACATCTGGCGTCTTTCGAGCGTCGGCGTCGGTCAGCGCTATGGAAAATGACGTCGCTGCGCAGCTGCGTCGACGTCGCGTCGACCTTGCGTCGAGCAGGGCCATAGAGTTGTAGACGCCGACGAGACGCCGACGCTCGAAAGACGCTAGATGTGGGGTAGCCCTTATAGGCTTCGCTCAGATATTAGTGAATACCCCGGGCGCCCCGATGTATCTGATGGCGACTGTTTTTGTCTGTCATGGCCTTACGAGGATAGTTGCCGGCGAATGCCTCCGGACGGCAGTGGTGGCAGGGTCGGACTCGGCGCGCTACTGCGAGGGGTACGTGGGCACGGGGGCACGGGGGCACGCTACTGCGAGGGGTACGTGGGCACGGGGGCGCGCTACTGCGAGGGGTAGGTGGGCGCGGACGGCACGGCCTGGTACACGAGCGGCGCGGGCTGCGGCCCGCTCCAGCCGCCGCCGCCGCCCGGCATGCTCATGCGGTAGCCCGCTGCAAATATATCAGTTATGATGACACTTAGGGCCACTTGCACCATTCACTAACCCAGGGTTAACCGGTTGAACATGGAGTTACCATGGTTACCAGTACAATTTGACACTGGGTTAACGGTTGAACCGGTTAACCCGGGGTTAGGGGGATGGTGCAAGTGGCGCTTAGAGACATTTACATCTCTAAGGGCCACTTGCACCATTCTTTAACCCGGGGGTTAACTGGTTAAACCTGGAGTTACCATAGTTACCAGTACAATTTGACACTGGATTACCGGTTTAACCGGTTAACCCCGGGTTAGTGGGATGGTGCAAGTGGCACTAAATAATTTTAGATTATAGTTTTGTATCTTTGTGTTCTTTTTTTTCAATACTATTGTTATAGCGTTTTTTTTTTGTAATTCGACATTTAGAGACTTTATACATCTCTATGTAATACTTTAGTTTGATTTTATATTTGCGGCTTAGAAAGTTGTATTTTATAATTGTAGATGTGTTTTTTTTTTGCTGTATGTAAATTCCATGTTGACGTGTAAAAGTGCCCTTGTGGCCTATTTGCTGAATAAATGTTGATGTTGATGTTGATGATACCTTCACTACAACCGAAAACTACCTGGGGCCCATTTCTCAAAAGCTTGTAACTTGTAATACGAGTGAAAGTCCCTTCCTAATAAAAGCTGTCAAAAAGTGGCATCCGCTTGTATTACAAGTTACAAGCTTTTGAGAAACGAGCCCTTGCAACTAAAATAGGCGAAATCATACAATTTTTGTCGATGTTTGCCAAAAGTATAAAGATAAGAATATTAGAAGACCTCAGGCGTATGAAAGTGACGCGATACGAACTAACCGCTAGCGCGCCATTTGCGAATCGCTCAAGCGCCGCGTTCGCGCGCATTTAGACAGTGCGAGTTACATTACATTGCGCCATTTGATCGGTCGGCTGAATTGATGGAACCTCAATGGTCCGCAATGTGACTAAAATCGTATACGAGTTCACGCGCCGTCTAAGGGCTCATTTAGACGGTGCGAGAACTCGCACGCGAGTTACATTACATTGCTCCATTTGATCGGTCGGCTGAATTGATGGAACCTCAATGGTCCGCAATGTAACTAAAATCGTATACGAGTTCGCGGGCCGTCTAAATGAGCCTTTCTTCTCGTTGTACGAAATAACGCATGCCAGTAGTTGAATCATAGAGAAATATAGTAAGACAAGAGTGCTCACTCCATACATCAGTTCAGACTATTAATTTCAGTGTCTACATCTAACATCGAGTAGCGGAACTATCAGCACTGCTACTTGACAATAGATGTAGCACCGACCGAAAAGTCTTATCTCAACAGCATAAGAGTTTCCGGTCGGTGCTACATCTATTGTCAAGTAGCAGTACTGATAGTTCCGCTACTCGACGCTAGATGTAGACACTGAAATTAATAGTCTGAACTGATGTATGGAGTGAGCACTCTATGTATTTTTTTTCTCTATGACGTTGCTAAACTTTGGAAAGGTTAATAAGGGAGTTTTATGTTACCTGCTGCTGCGGCCTGCGGATTGCTATAGGCGGTGGCGTATTGCTGGTAGTAGCCGGGGGCCATGTAGCCCTGTATCGCGGGGTAGCCCTGCAATACAATAATCATGTTTTACACAACACATAGAGTAATATACTTGGTCAACCAAATCTTGTCAGTAAAAAAAGGCGCGAAATTCAAATTTTCTATGGGACGATATCCCTTCGCGCCTACATTTTTCAAATTTGCTTTTTCTACTGTCAAGATTCGGTTGACCATCTATAGTTAGGTGCATCAACCTTCTTTGTTGTTATTCTGTCCCGTCACTCAGGCATAGTTTAGTCTGTGCGTCAGCATAGTTTGTTAAAATAAATTTTACGTTATTACTTTCTACTAATATGCTAAGTAGATGACCCATTATAGAAAAAGCGGCCAAGTGCGAGTCGGACTCGCCCATGAAGGGTTCCGTATTTAGGCGATTTATGACGTATAAAAAAAAACTACTTACTAGATCTCGTTCAAACCAATTTTCGGTGGAAGTTTACATGGTAATGTACATCATATATTTTTTTTAGTTTTATCATTCTCTTATTTTAGAAGTTACATGGGGGGAACCCACACATTTTACCACTTTGGAAGTGTCTCTCGCGCAAACTATTCAGTTTAGAAAAAAATGATATTAGAAACCTCAATATCATTTTTGAAGACCTATCCATAGATACCCCACACGTATGGGTTTGATGAAAAAAAAAATTTTGAGTTTCAGTTCGAAGTATGGGGAACCCCAAAAATTTATTGTTTTTTTTCTATTTTTCTGTGAAAATCTTAATGCGGTTCACAGAATACATCTACTTACCAAGTTTCAACAGTATAGTTCTTATAGTTTCGGAGAAAAGTGGCTGTGACATACGGACGGACAGACAGACGGACAGACAGACGGACAGACAGACATGACGAATCTATAAGGGTTCCGTTTTTTGCCATTTGGCTACGGAACCCTAAAAAGGCCCATTATGCCACACAAATGTATGTTTGGTTATATTAAACCGGCGGATCCACACAGAACGAGCCGCCTCGCGAGGTAATTGCCGCGCGAAGTAGCTGGGTCTGTGTAGACGTGCCTCGGCCGCATTGCCTCGGGCGAGGCACTTTTCCACCGACCGAGTTACTTCGCGCGGCAATTTCCTCGCGAGGCGGCTCGTTTTGTGTGGACCCGCCTAATACCATAAAAGTAGGATCTTAAAAGTGGCTCTGGCGACCGTAGCCATGGCAACGAGTGACTAAGTTAATTTGTGTTTCATCCCTTTCATACAGTCAGATTTAATAGTTAATAGAGGCTTTTAGCGCGTTTATGAACAAAGCCATTCGTTTCTAAAATGTTTTACAACAATAGTATTGTACAATTCAATAGAACAAGGTTAATCAAATCAAATATTATTTTTTTATCACTGTTTTCACACTTGAACATACAAATTTATGTTAACAATAGAAAGTCGTTTCAATGAGATATTATTTAACATATTATGTAGGTACTCAGTATGACTTTTTCTTAACATTCAGTGAAATCTTCTATATTGGTTATTTTTAATTTTTGCTAAATCGTACAGTCGCCACGCCGTCAGATATATCGGAGCGGCCAACGGGCTCACCAATATCTGAACACATCACTATTGTCAAGGCGCTAGAGTGGGTTTCAGATATTTTTGAGCACCTCGGCCGCTCCTATATATCTGGCGACTGTACAGTGAAATAATTTAATTTCCTACCCATTTCGTACCTTGTCACAGTGACAATAGTATTAGGTTACTACATGCATATCGGATGCATATCTAATATACAGTAATAACACAGAAATGAGTTCTTTCTCCTTAATGCCAATAAAATTAACCTTACGAACCTAATTTATTGTTTAAATTAACACACACGTTCGCTCCCTTTCGTGATACACATTATATGGATCCACGATCTCAGTTAACTGACCGTGTTCAGTCACCATCAGATATAGCGGAACGGCCAACGTGTTCACAAATATCTGAACAAAGCCTCTAAAGAACGGACGCTAAGCACGAAGAATATACGCTCGCACAGTAGCATTGACCGCCGCCATCATGGCCGGCACAGTAATATATTACGTGCGTGCGATATATAAAATTCTCCATGCTTAAAGTCCGTACTTTATTAACAAGACGTTAATGTGCATGTTTAGATATTTTTGAGCAACATGGCCGCTCCGTTATATCTCATGGCGACTGTTCAAACCTTACTGCAACGAAATAAGTCCAGTGATAGTTAACTGTAAGAACATGTAATTGCGTTCACATTTACTTATCATTAACTAATTAAACGCTATTACGTGCTAATAAGGGTACTTTCCATTATTACTATTTCCATAAATTTAAATACTGTGTATTAATATCACGTGCCTAAGTAATGACGTGAAATAGCCAAATTTTAAGAGTTATTCAAAAACGGACGGACGGACATTTTCACGCCAATAAATCCAATAATACGTATCTACTAAAACAAATTTGAAGAAATTTGGCATGTGCAGTAAGCCTAGCACATGATTGGCGCGACAATACCTCGCGCTCGCGGCGAAATAGACAACCCGTCTTAAGTTAATAAAAGAGGGACGGGGAGTCTACCTACGTTAGATTGTAAACTAACGGGTTCACAATCTTACGGTGTCATATATAAATAAAATAATGCCCAAGAAAGATGCAGAAGCAAATGTAATCAGTGATTAAAACTACGAGTAGCAATTAGAGATAACACCGATTCGAGTTAAATCAATTGGTTTCCGATTCTGATTATTTTGCTGTGGCAGTTTCAGGTTTGATTTATATTTGTCTGGGTTAACAATGGGGTTGGCAACTGTCAAAGGTTTGCATAGATGGCGCTATCATAGCTTGGGTATCATCTTGGGTCGTCCCATTCGTTTTTCGTCAAGTTCTTAAATTAGTCATAATCTGCTTTCGTCACTCATTCTACATTGAAAGCCACCGACGATTGTGACGAATGTAGAATGAGTGACGAAAGCAGAATAGGACTAATTTAAGAACTTGACGAAAAACGAATGGGACGACCCAAGATGATACCATAGCTTGCCCCTTTTTTTATGAGATTTGACTTTAAGCCCTTTAAGGGCCAGCCCTAAGGGCATAAAGTCTAATCTCATCCAGGGTATTAAAAAAACAAAAACTTGACACAATAATAAGCTATGGGTAAGCTATGATGGCGCCATCTGCTAAATACTTCGACCGGCCAACCCCATTGCAGACATGTTTTAGCATTATGTGAGAGCCTCAGATCTTATATGTCAAATGCGAATTCAAGTAGGCCGAGGTCATAAAGTTTGAAGATAATGGCCCTGAGCTATGTTGATCCATTTCAAGTAAAGCCCGATTTAGACGGATCAAGAACTTTCGTTACATTGCGGTATTTGGTTGATCGACTGAATTGGTCGATCATTGTACTCTGTAAGCAATCAGCAATGTCCTAAATATTCCGTGATCGTGATTCCAATTCCAATTCCTGGGATTAGTTGTCAAGCGGACCCCAGGCTCCCATGAGCCGTGGCAAAATGCCGGGACAACGCGAGGAAGAAGAAGAGGCAATCAACAAGGTTATCCAAAAAAAGAAAATTAATCCAGCTTTGATGATTAATTTGAAAACAAATTACATTTTCCGAAAGTGCAATCTAATTTGAACCTTAAATCGGAATGCTAAAGTTGAAATTCTATTGGCGCGTATGTGGTCGATAAATCGTACTATGCCTGGAAAAAGGTTAAAGGAATAGTTAAGCCTCATGATATACAAGTGCAGCTTACCTGGGCATACCAATATCCCATGCCTTGCTGCTGGTACGGGTAGCCGGGGTACCCCTGCGTCTGTGCGCCCATAGCAGGCGGAGCTGCTGTGGTGCTGGGTGTGCTCTGAAACAATAACAATACACTTTATAACCATCCTCTGCTGTAAACCTTATTACTAAGGCATAAGGCCTAACAATGATCAGTTAAAAGTCAAACCTTCAAGACTAGTCTTCTAAAAACACTGGAATGTGCTCACCAAAAGTCACTAATAACAAAAAAAAAACACATTAAACAAAAATCAACCTTGTTTTTTTGTAATTAGTGAGTTTTGGTTTTCACCAGACGGTATATTGCTACATTACACAAAAATCAACCTTGTTTTGCTAAGTACTACTACGGTTTACTATGGCTCTGAACTGAACTAGTGGTAGTAATTACATAGTTTTGGTTGTCACCTGACGACACACTCAAAAGCAATTAAAACAGGTCACTTTACATAGTAATTTCCAAGGACAGTGAGTCAATTTCAATGCTTTTGTGATTACATAGTTGCAATGTGCAAAGGTCGTAAAATTATTGTTACTGTGCAAATATATTGAAACAGTTGGTCTACTAATTTAATTATAATTTCATATGAAAGAGTAATGTTTTTATACACCATAACACCCAACAACCATAAACATCTATATTATTATAAACCATTGCTTAATATAATGTTAAAATACCTTGTCACTAGGGTTTGCAATCCAGATCCGAAATGTATGAAATTATCCAGATCTGGATCCGGATCCATGCATCTTCCCATACATTTCATATCCATCGTGCAAACCCTACTTGTCACACTTAAACCTAACTGCAATATTAGATCTTCTGACACTGCTGCACCGGGAATGAGAATTTGTATTCAGGTGATTTGGATTGTAGGCGAGGTGATGTGAGGTGAGGCTTCATAAAGCTGGGTCACTAATACCCACTAGGCCAGACAGGTCATATTTTTTATTTCATTTATAATCAAATAATACTACTTTCCCTAACGCACCCTAGAGGACATAAAAGATGCAGAGATAGGCAATTTAAAAGATGGTCCGATGAAATTGAAGACATGGCTAGAAGGACTGAAACATGGACCAGACTAGTGCAAAATAAGGAAGAGTGGAATAGATTGGGGAAGGACTTTGCCCAAAGGCACATAGAATCAGTTATCATAGATTAAGGAAAACTATAGATATAGTATAAAAATGTATTTCTGATATAAAAGGCTATAAATAAATTAAAAAAAAAAAAGACTACTTTCCCTATTTTTTTTTTTTATAATTTATCTTTATTATTATTGCTAAATTAATAAATATCCTGTTATTATTATAGAATGTAATGTTAGAAAATGTACAAACAGCACACTTTTAACTGTCCATCGGTGGACCTTATGCCTTTTGTAATAAGGTTAACAGTAAACAGTGTAGGCGATGGTACCATAAATGGATAAATACTATAGGACTATCTTACTATCAACCTAGCCTGTACCAATATATTACCCCAGCCTGTACCAATCAATCAACCTACCTAGCTAGTCCCAAAATTCACTCAAATTAGGCTTGTGTTGTGTTATTAGTAGGTACTAGGTACACTTCCTGTACTGGTTTTCTATACAAATATCGCCATACAAACTCAGTACCGGGAGCATTCCCTAGTACACAACACAAGCCCAATGACTCAATACAGTAATTTTAGAAATAAAGGGAAAATGGAAATGTTTACTAGGAATTTTGAATTTATTTGCTGTAGGATGTATATAGGTAGAGTCTTTTTTCAGTCAAGGAAAATCAATAGGATTGATTAAAAATAATTACCTGGCTCTCTCCCGTTCCTCCATTCTCTTTACCCCAGAAACATTTTACTGCATGTCCACTAATCTCTGTGTTATGTGTGCCCTCGATGGCATGCGCTGCTGCCTCTTTAGTTGTAAACCTAATAAACGCATAGCCTTTGTCTCGGAATACTCTAATATCCTGTATCTGGCCATACTGTGAGAATGTATTCTGCATCAACTCCTCGGTGATAACATTGCTGGTGAAGCCCCCGCAGTAAACAGTTGTGTTAGTCGGTGAGCTCTGGTTGTACACCTCATCAAATGTGGGCTGCTTAGCTCGCTTGCTGCTCGGCGCGCCCTCGCTGGGCCTGTTGGCCGGCGGCTTGCGTGTCGACCAGTTGGTGCGTATGGACCTCGACCCTAGCCACTGTCCGTTCATAGCCTGAATCGCCGCTTCGGCATCAGCCTTCTTCACAAACGAAACGAACGCGTACCCCTTAGATTTGAGCGTTTGTGGGTCGCGGACTATCCTGCAGTTTGAGATCTCACCAAAGGGCGCGAAAGCCTCTCGCAATATGTGCGTTTCGATCTCCGGCGACAGGTCGCCGACGAATATGTGGTGGTGGTTGCTAGTGTCCGTCTTGGGCTGGTTCCCGGGACTCGTCGCCCAGTTAACCTTCATCTCCTTGTCCAGAAACACTCGCTTGTTCATGGCGGCCAGGGCCGTAGCCGCCGCCGAGTGATTAGTGAACTCGAGAAACGCATAAGGATCATTTCCGGGCTCACGGATTATCTTACAACCTTTTACTTCGCCTATTTGGCCGAACAACGCGCATAGGAAATCTTCAGTGACACTCGCGTCTAAATTACCGACGTAGAGAGTTTTCGGGTGGCTTTCGTCGCCCATATTAGAATTAATCGTAATCTAGCGGTTACTTAATTACGACTATGAACACTAGGATCGAAATTACTCGCTAACCAACGTGTTATTTCATTACACAAAACATTGGATGACGGATAAAGAAAGAAAAATGTCGCAAACAGCGCCTATAACTTCTCGAAAGACGTTGCTGTTGACTCGTGAAACGTTCACTTTTCGGAAACAAACGCATCTATAGACGAATTTCCGGTGGAATCAATTTAAAAAGTTGGCGGGAAAGCGGAATATTGTACTTTCCTATAATATTTTGTTGAAATTATGCAAATCCAAACCATACAACGAATAATGTAACATTTATTACACATTTTTATAGCCAGGAAACAAGAAATTATAAAATGATATTTTTTGTAATATTATACCATAAACAAATTTTATATAAATTTGACACAGAGTTCTCCTTAACTATTCCGGAAACGAGTGTCATTCGAAAGTCTATGACTCATCAGAAATATGTTTTCGTTTACAAACTCATCACTTTCATTCCTTATTCTCATTGGTTGTAATGCCTCTGTAGAAAAAAATAGCCAATCAGAAACTGGTTAGTGTTTTGTAAATCTGTCTGTCATCGTATGAAAAATGTTGATATTTTTTATTTAATAATTTACATTCCTACGCTGAAATACATAAAGTGGTTTATAAGATACTAAATGTTGAATTCAATTAATCAAAATGTATATTTATATTTCCTAAAAAGTGGCAACAATTTTCATTTGACATATTTTTTTTAGTGTTGCCTGTGCATTAAGTGCTACGCTGGCTGTCAATGAACGCCAGATTTCGGCGATACGGCACGATGCAATCGGGCTTTTAATATTAATAAAATCTCAATTAAAACATGCATTACCCCATCAGTGCGTGCTCGTAACTAACAAAACCCTTTCAATAACTTATTTACTTTCAAGTATTCGCTTCATATAGCTACGGCTTAGGTTAGAATAGTTCAAGTCTCGTACACGTATGCAGTGTCTAGGTTTTTGTATATTTCGGTGTTGATAATATGACGTAAAGTGGGATTTCCCTATTAATAAAGTTTCCAAGATGCTGCCGCTAACCCAGAAGGACACCCGGTTCCCGCGCGGGCGTATCGCCGGGCTCCGCGACAAGTTGACGAATTGGTTCAGACTAATTTACTCTGATAAGAATTCGAGGAATTTGTTCCTATTCCTTATACTGAACTTGTCGTTCGCTTTCGTCGAGCTGTTCTATGGTGTTTGGACAAATAGTTTAGGTGAGTACATTTGGATATTGATTTGCTTGCCTCATCGCTTCCTGAAAGCCAGTCTTCATAAATATACTAAGCAAGTGGCATATGTTTAGTTGTTTAGCAGCCTCTTGTGTAGATTTAATATTTATGATATAAACTTAAATGATTTGAAAGTAACATTAGGAAAGATTGATTCTTGAGAATCTTGTACATACAGGAAAAAATGTACTTTAATTACATCAATTAAATCTTTCATTATTGTAGCTTATATGAATTCTTCTTTATAATTTGTATTCCCTATTTGTGTTGTTTACAGTGCTTACTCCTTTGTAATAAGGCAAAAAATCGAAACATATATTTGATGTTGACTGTACAAATGTTACAATGCACCAATGACCATGATAACTCAGCATGACAAAGTGTGGCCATGTCAGCATTAATGTCTATTTTTATTAAAATATGATGTTTATAATGCCTGCCTGTGAAGCCTGGAGAAGCAGTCCTGGGTTTGAATTTCAGTAAGGGCATTTGTGTGATGAGCACAGATGTTTGTTCCTGAGTCTTGGGTGTTTTATATGTATTTGTATATGAATGTATGTATTTTCTATGTATATATGTACCCACAACACAAGCCTTCTTGAGCTTACTGTGGGACTTAGTCAATCTGTGTAAGAATGTCCTATAATATTTATTTATTTATAATGACACCTCCTCACTTTGGTCTATTTAAATTGTTGCAAAGTTAGACCAACTACACATGTTAAGTGTTTAACATCCCTCCATTTGTAACCACCACCCCCCCCCCCTACTACTACTACTACTACTACTACATGTGTACTATTCCCCCTTTTTCCAGGTCTAATATCAGATGCATTCCACATGTTCTTCGACTGCACGGGCCTGGTGGCGGGCCTGGCAGCCTCCGTGATATCAAAATGGCGGTCCAATGAGCGCTACTCGTATGGATATGCACGGGCCGAAGTGGTCGCTGGCTTTGTGAACGGCTTGTTCCTGCTGTTTATAGCATTCTTTATTATGAGCGAGGCGGTGGAGAGGGCTATTGAGCCTCCAGAGGTAAGTTACTATCTAAACCTTATCTTTCCTTGAGGATAGAATTATACATATGCCAAGGGGTTCAAGGCGTTAGCCCGGATTGCTAAAGACGGTTCGAATCCGACCTTCACCACTGGAGGGCTTCGTCACTTTTTCTTTAATATATGATTCTATTTCAGTTTACTTTACAATTTTTTTAAACAACAACTTAAGTATAAAGTAACAATAAAAAGTAACCTAAATAAAATTAAAACTACTACTTAAAAAAGGAAAACTAAGCAATTCTAAATGCCAAACGTTTATAGCTTTAATGTTATCAAAAATATGACGAAACCATTAATTAAGATAAGTACCTATCAGAAGTTATCACGCAGTTAGTTATGTTAGAGAATCTACAGATAAGTAACTATGAGTATTTTGTGCTTAAATTGTATAAATTACCTCAATATTTGGATTACACTAAATTACAAATCATACTAAATTGATAATCATAAAAATATTTTGCAAACAGATACTCAAATTCAAATGTGGTTTTTAGAAACCCATTTTGATTTTGAGAGTCCTCACAAGTCTCACAACATCAAATTCACCTCCTTTATACAAAATGATTGATGAATTGACCCATTCCCATTACAAAAAATAAATGATTCACTTCCATACTACATGCAGTCACCTGCAGATATATCGGAGCGGCCGAGGTGCTCAAAAATATCGGAAGACAAAAATAGAGGCGTGTTCAGATATTTGTGAGCACCTTGGCCGCTCCGATATATCTAATGGCGACTGCACAACCATATTTTAACATTGACTGCCTCAGCTTGCACAACGCCAATAATGTCAACACTAATACACTTGACATAATGTCGAAATTCCATCGGCACGTGTTCGTACGTCAGAGTCGATCAAGCACGTACAGTCACACAGGCATTGTTACGCCATTTAGGGTCCTAGCTAAATTGGTTGTTCCATACTTACGCTATGGAATGTCCAATTTAGCTAGAACAATCGCGGAGCGTGACTGTACTTTCCCCGTCTCCCTTCATTTGACTTTATGTGTTTACCATGAGGGTTTAATAATAGTTTGATCAATCAATTGTATCCCATTAAGTGGGTTATAGTTACAGCAACACTCTTAAGAGGAAAGGGGACGACTGGTTCTCCTTATTTAAATGTAGTCCCCGTTTTCCTCTCTGGATATCTACATTATATACATAATGTTTATACAATTTGATGTATAATAGCTTTGCCCCTTCGTTCGACTTTTTTCGATTTTTTGATGAATTATAGGTACGAGTTACGAGGGAATAACGAATTCCATATTCCATACGTACCTACTACCTACCTACACATTTGTTTAATAAATTTGTTTTTGATTATGTTCGAAAACGGTGTTACGACATTAAATTTAAGAAACCTATACACTAAAGATTTGTAAAGAAAATGAGATTGTAGTGTAATGCAATGTGCCATTAATTCCATTTACAGATACAAGCTATGAAATTGCCTACCTATTTAGAAATCTAATCGAAGGCCGTTTGCATTGTACTTGTGTTTGACTAGTTGAGTAATAAGTTGAAGAAATTTTTTACTATTTGCTTTGTACAGTCGAAATTTTTAATTTATGACTCATTTTGTATCTTGTCACAGTGACAATAGTATGACGTCTCTTCGTTGTTATCAGATATGACAGACATATCAGAGCGGCCAAGGTGCTCACAAATATGTGAACCAAGTTTCTATTATCTATCTTATCTTATACCTTTAAACGAGCAATTCTTGTTTATTTATTATATATATATATATATATATATATATATATATATATATATATATATATATATATATATATATATATATAATTTCGGGGATCTTGGAAGCGGCTCTAACGATTTCGACGAGATTTGCTATATGGGGGTTTTCGGGGGCGAAAAATCGATCTAGCTAGGTCTTATCTCTGGGAAAACGCTCATTTTTGAGTTTTTATATGTTTTCCGAGCAAAGCTCGGTCTCCCAGATATTGCACGTTTACAATTTTGATAGTTATATCAAAAAAAAAAAATCTAGCTAGGTTTTGCAAGGGAACTTAACTCTTTACAGGTCATAAAGATATTAACTGAATGGAGATGCGTGGTTATATTTAGTTTCCTAACTTACATCGAGCGGGTTAATCTCCTGATTAACCCGCTCGGTGCGAATGTGACCGTGAAGCCGATCGGCGTCATACATGCCTGGGTATGACGAATCATCTGCACTCAGCACCAAAATTAAAATGAGAAAGCTGTTCTTACCTACTTTACGAGCATCAAAATGCCCTAGATTCCTTCCTACAGAATTAAATAATAAATTAGAAATATTTTATTCCAGGTCAAACACGAACGGCTCCTACTAGTCTCAATCATGGGCTTCCTAGTCAACATGGTGGGCATATACGCCTTCCACCACGGTCATGCGCACGGCCACGGAGGGCATGGGCATTCCCACGGCGGCCACGGCCACTCGCACAACGGCAATGGACATAGCCATGACGATGAGGTCAACACTGGAGCTGGGAGTGCCATCATGAGAGGCGTGTTCCTACACGTGCTAGCTGACACTCTAGGCTCAGTTGGGGTTATCATATCAGCTATCCTAATGAGGATGTTCGGCTGGATGAGAGCAGATCCTATATGCTCCATGGCCATAGCCTTACTCATCGCTGGAAGTGTTATACCTTTAGTGCGGGACTCAGCGGGTGTTTTAATGCAACGGACTCCTACAGCTTTAGAGCGCGCGTTACCAAACTTGTACACAAGAGTGGTAGGACTTGCTGGGGTCCATGGGGTCCAGGAGCCTCATTTCTGGACTCTGTGCAGTGATGTGCATGTTGGGGCCCTCAAGTTAGAAGTGGCAAAGGAAGTGGATCCGCGGTATGTGACGGAGCAGACCGCTAGGATTTTTAGAGAGGCCGGCGTTAAGCATTTGACGGTGCAATTGGACTATTCTCCGCTCTGATCGTAAATTAATATTGACTTTAGGCGTCGTTGGCGTTCAAGGTTGTCCATGGACCTCTAAAGGTTACATTTCGGCTAAAAGCCGAATTGTTTTTTTGGCGCTAAATGGTGCAGTTGTTCACATTCAAATACAGCGTTTTTGGTCGCTTCCTGATTACTCTATTTTTATATTTTTTGTCTCGAAAAACAATCATTGCGAATATTACGATAACACTTACAAAATAACAGAATAGAGGTCCATGGGTATAAAAATAGTATGAAAAATCCTAGGTTTATACAGTTTTTTAAGTACAGTACTCTATATACAGGTGCGATTAGAAAAAATATTATCCCGTTGAGGATTTATTTAATATTGTGATAAGATAATAGTTGTAAAGGTGTAAATTCATTTCACATTTACATGTGACAATCTGTAAAAAGGTATTTAATTTGCTCGTTTTGACTGCTACGAATGTGTAAAGTTACTTTTAAGTAGGTATCTATTAACATTGACATCCAGTCATCTAGTATTGTTCGCTTTCATCACCATTCCAAATATTCTTCTTATTTCCTTGCCAACAAATTGTCACAAATAAGCTAATAAAAAGATGTTGAAAGGGTTAGATTTACACCTTTTATAAATTGTCATTTGTAGTATATCAATACATTTGTAAAAAATATTTCATAAACGTCTGCCAAACACATTTAGTCAAGTTTTACAAGTTGAAGTCGTAAATATGTATATTGAACTTTTATCTTTTGAAATAAGGTGAATATAAAATTGTATGATTGTAGCTTTGATATTTATTTATGCATTATGATTGTTTGAAATGCATTTTCAACGAAAATTACTTGTGTAAAATTATTTAGTATACAATTTACGCTGTCAGCCTGTAGTAATATGATGGTTGCGCCACTTGCGCCTTTATCGTCTATCGCGTCATGCATCACTCGTACTTGCGTACTTGATAGAAACAATTACTGCTGTAGCTACAGTTAAATAAATAAAAGCCTGTTGCACGGTCTCTCAACAGTGAAGTATGAAACATGAAATTTCCCATAAAATAAAATTTAGCAAACGCTTTAACGGGAATGGGATGGGCCGTTTGGTGCAATCGACCTTGACTCTAACGTACCGCTACCGACAGTACCAATCAAATAATCTGTACCTCCTATGTGTAAGGATCAATTTAGGAACTTTCGAAGAAATTATCATTTTTGTATGTCCTTCAAAAGGTTAATTATTGGCACGCAAGCCATGGAATAATTTTCCGATGCACAAAATTGTGTTTAAGTATGTAGGTATATCATCCCTTTGTTTGATGCATTTGTTGGAAATGCAGCATAACAATTATAAAAAAAAAACACCTGGCGAATTATTACAGACATTTCACTCAAGTTAAATATATTGTTTTATTTATAAATTATGTTTTTAGGGTTCCGGACCTCAAAAGGAAAAAACGGAACCCTTATAGGATCACTCGTACGTCTGTCTGTCCGTCTGTCACAGCCTATTTTATGCATTTCCTATTTATTTCATAGCTAATTTAATATGATTGATATTCTTACAAAGCTATGTCTAATTATTTTTTATATACATTTTATTGTATTGTATAGTTTATTTTTACACTAATATTTGGCTTTAAGGGGTAGGTACTGCGTTCCATAGAGGCACTATCTTTGAATTTACATTCCATGTAAAAATTTTTTTATTAGAAATAGGTAAGCATTTGACCACAATCTCACCTGATGGTAAGTGCCGATGCAGTCTAGGATGGAACATGCTTACCTAAAAGATGTCTATTCACTCTCGATTCTCGATTTAAAAAGATCCAAGTTATAGTGGATTGGGAATAAAGCAGGAAGTGAATTCCACTCCTTAGCCGTTCGCATGATAAAACTTAAATTGTTTTTAAAGTACCTATAGGTAATTTGAAGTGGTCCATACAATAGTCACAAATACTTTTTTCAAATGTTTTATCCTATAGTACCTACATACATAATCCGCACCCAACCATAGCAGAAAGCTAATCTGCATTTTTAGATCCCTGATACAAAAAAAATTACCTATCTGCAATTTTGATAAAATATTAAAACGGGACACTTACGTAGTAAATTAGCCAATCAAACTGCAATTTTAATATCTGAGATGTAGAAACAGGTTAGATATATAATTTTCCCCGATGCAGACGTTTTTCTAAACATGATGCCGATCGGCATCAAGGACTTCGCAGCGGGGCAAAAACAACACAAATCGATGTCACCGGTACTAAATGGGTTAACAAGCATTCATTAAATACGAGTTTTTACAAATGTGCAATACGTAGGTATTAATAAAAAACTTATAGCAAAGTTTTTTGGATATGTTGTTACGTTGGTCTGCTGAAATTAAAATAACTTGATCAAAAAAAGTATTTTTTTAAAGAGAAAAGCATAAATTAAAACAATACTTTTTTTTATTAAGTCGGCCAAACGACCAAATCGGTATTAAAATTACCTAGATACTTACCTACCGAAATTGCTTAAATTCACGCACTAGCATTATTACATTTTATTTTGCAATATGGTAGGCATTCATTCAACACGGCGGATTGTTTTTCACCTGTACCTATTACCTAATACATACTTAATGGTCACATTTTTCCGAATGAATTTGGGTTAATCAACTTTTTTTGCTCTGTCCCGAGAGCAATAGGATAAGAAGCAGAAGGCCTACCGCGAACCACGTTCGACGTATTGCCTCTCTGTCACACTTGTAAGTTCGTACGTAAGTGTGACAGGGAGGCATCACGTCGAACGTGGTTCGCGGTAGCCCCTCTGATCGATAGAATAGAAGCTCTAACACTTACTGGGGAACATAATATATCCCATCTATACGGCGGCGGCGCGAGAACTTGCATGCAGCATTGGTTGACTGATAGAGAATGCCTCAAGGCATTAAATCCGCCTTTTTCTACTTTTTACTTGTTTGTGTTTACAATTTAAAATAAATAAATATTCGATACATTGCTAACTACAGAGTACCTACAAAGAATTCAGTCGATGGAGCAAATACCGCAATGTAACGAAAATGACATGCAAGTTCTTGAGCCGTCTAATTGGGGCCTAAGAGACACAAAAAAAAGTTGATTCACCATGCCTTAAAGTATTTTCTCGGTAGCAGTACCTAACAATTTTTTTTTAATAAATCAAGTTACCGTAATGTGTTGTTTTTTTTTGTCCTAACCAGAGAAAGGTGCAGAATTCGCAATCTCCAGTGATGTGAGCTCTCTAGAGAAATTGGATAAACCATTCTTTGGCTCGAGCCGTGCATTCCTTGCTTCCATTTAGACGTGCGCGCCGCGCCGCCGCCGCCGGCTCGTCCACTCGGCGCGGCGTAGCGCGACCCGGTTATTGATGAGGATCGCCTGCGATTGGCAGGTCCAGCATCAGAGGGCCTACCGCGAACCACGTTCGACGTGTTGCCTCTCTGTCGCACTTGTGAATTCGTACGTAAGTGTGACAGGGAGGCAACACGTCGAACGTGGTTCGCGGTAGGCCTTCAGAACCAAGCGATCTAAGCTCTAACAATGACGAGTTCGGTAGAATAGAACATGTGCCTACCATTAAAACATCTCCAACACGCTGGCATAGCGTGCTTGTTATGTTGGAAAGCCTTACTCACTTGTCAAAACAATTCTACTTCCGTTCAATAGATGGCGCTGGATAAGTGTATATTGAAGGAACGCGAGATGTAATACAGAATCACCCATACCAGGCGTGTCTCACTCCGCGATTTCGTCGCTTTGCTACAGGTAGCTAAAAGTACATCTGTTCGGCCCCACTTTTGGGGAAAGCCATAAGCCGCACGTGGCGCTGTCGCCACCTAGCGGCCATATCTGTGCTGATCGTAACAGACTCGTTTTATTAGAGAGTGAGTCTTCTGTACTTAGTACTATTATTTATTCTGTGCCCATACATAGGATGGCCTGTGTATAAAATAAAACAACCAAGTATGTCAGTTTCGTACAACTTTTTACATTCTTAGAAACACATTGACATAAACTCAACTCTTTACAACAAAAGTAATTACATAATGATAATGATTATTGTTAGGAATCGAAATAAAAATCATTTATAACACTGCAATAGACAGAAACTATAGTCAACTCGTATTGTGGTCTACAAAATTCTAACCTCAAAATCTGTATTCTGTTATATGAAAACTGTTATTGTTATAAATAACTAGCTTCTGCCCGCGACTTCGTCTGCGTTGAATTATGAGGATGATTGATATAGTCCCTATATTCTTCCCGGGCAAACTATCCGCATACCAAATTTCATCTAAATCGCTTTAGCGATTTAAGCGTGAAGTGGTAATAATACCTCTTAGTAGGGCTGTCATAAAAAGGTACGAATAGACAAATTATTGTCCAAAATACCTCGGTTATGAAATAAAATTACACATTTTAGCTAAAATATTTTTTTTGAGGTTAGAGTTTTGTCATAAAAGATTCGACTGCATTCTGTGATGTAACATTTGATCTACTAATAATAAAAAGTCCATAATATCCTGTTCTAAATAAAGAACCACTAAAGTGGCATTCACACATAAATTGAATCCTTATTACTGTCTCTCTCACACTATCTCAGTCATGAAAAGACTGAAAGAGATAGCATGAATAACTTTCGGCGCGAAAGTCTCAGTTCATCCTTTTCATACTAAATCAGTGTGGGAGAGATGGTCGTAAGTCGCCTGCGATTGGATACAAAAATAATACAAACTAATTTGGACTTTTAAAAAACTGGCAACATTGATAATTAGTTAGGGTGGTATTCCTGTCCAACATTTGATCAAATGCATTACGTCTCAGTCTCTCATTAAGCAAAATGTGAGACGCAAATACAAATTTGATCAAATATTGGTCAGGTGGAATACCACTCTAAACCTTTTAACATTGCAATAAAGTTTACGAATGATCAACGCCCCCTACCGGCGTTAAGGCTAAGTTAGATGGTACGCCGCATGCGAGCTCCGTGAGGCCGCGGACTGAAGGGGCTACCGCGATCAGAAATTGCGGGCATTTTTCTCTGTCACTCTGATTACGCCTTCATTTGAGTAAAAGAGAAAGATCCCCGCAATTTGCGTAATTCGGTTTTCGCGGTAGCGTCGAGCGGCAAATCACGGCCGTTCATACATTTGGTCGAGCGCAATGTATTATGCATTAAGGGGCCCACAAATTACCAGTTTGCCGGACGATATCAGGCTGTCAGTTAAACGCAAAAGTCCTCAAAAGGCAGATATCGTCAGGCAAGCTGGTAATCTGTGGGCACCTTTATATTTACAAAGTACAAAACTCAATCGACCGATCAAATATCGCTTGAAAGTTAAGAATCGCGCATACGAGACGCACCATCTAGGGCTAGTTGCACCAGTTTGTTAACGTTATTGTTAGTAGGTATGAAAAGTTTCACAGTTCTGTATAGAATGACACTTGGCGCCGCCATATTTAACGTTGATCGTGCAACTCGCCCTATATCAGAGATCTCCAAACTTTTTCAACAAAGCCCAAAGGCATCCGCTTACTTTCCGGAATCCGTCAAAGCCAGGGGTCACCAAATGGCGGCCGACCTATTTGATTTTTTCGCTTATTTAATAAACTCAAGGGGAAGCGGACCGCGATGGGCATTTTATTTTAAGAATCGGACCCCTGAAGAAACTAATTGGTGACCCCTGGTCTAAGCATATGCAGTGAAAAATGTGGCAGTTCCATACTTACACAGGAATTTGACGTTCAGGGGTTTCTCAAAAGCTTGTAACTTGTAATACAAGCGGATGTCACTTTTTGACAGCTTTTGTTAGAACTTCCACTTGTCTCACAAGCAAGTTACAAGCTTTTGAGAAACGGGCCCCTGGCCGCGGACTAGACGCGAGCGGCAAATCAAGGCCACACATACATTGCGCTCGACCAAATGATTTGCCGCGTGCCTTAATTTGCCGCGCGTCGCTTGCGTCCAGTCCGCGGCCTTATAGTCTCACTTCCGCACTCTGTTGCTGCAAATTCAGTGCCGAGTTAGCTTGGTCGGACTCTAAAGCTCTGGCCTAAGATAGCGGCCGTCTTCATACAAAATACTCATCCATATTTAACCGTATTATTTTGTATGGAGACGGCTGCTATACGAGTATGAGGGGGAAAACAGAGCTTAAAGCCAGGGCTCGGAACCGGTTTTTTTAACCCAAAATAGCCCAGTATTTTTAATTATTTTATGCTCTTTACGTAGGACTAAATCACGTATTTAGGTAACAACTTCGTATTATTAGATTGTCCCATTAAACATGAAATAATAAACCAAAGAACGAATTAATGCCGGTATTTTTTGTATGAAGAAAAAACCGGCTCCGAGCCTTGCTTAAGGCCTTTCAGTTTCCTGCTTTGCGGGCCTAAGGCCGTAGTCTGGAGAGCCCTAATCTAAATTGTCGTCTATTCAATAAGTTTCTTGGCCTTAAAGTACCGACGGAGGTAGAGTACCTGCCACGTGGCGAGGCCCAGAAGGCACACCATCGAGAATACGCTGAAAAAGAGTACCCTGTTGTTGGTTGACTCTGGAATTATGACAAAAAGGGAAATTATTTATGAGTTTTATGACTAAGTCGAACAAAAGTTATGTTATGTTATGAGCAGGTAACCTGCGAAGGTTATGGTCACCAGCAATAGTTATTTTCGATACAAGTGCGAAAAAAGGTAAGTGCGAAAAGTAGGAAATTCGCAACGAGTGGCGATAAGTTAAAACACGACCGAAGAGAGTGTTTTAAATCGACACGAGTTGCGAATTGCCTATTCGCACGTGTATCGAACAACGTTTTACAGTACATATGGCACTTTAAAGTTTCGACATACGCACGAAAAGTGCTATTTTACGCACTAGTGCGGAAAAGTAGCCCCATATGTAATGTAAAGTACATTACGATATAGGTAAGTGCGAAAAGTAGGAAATTCGCAACGAGTGGCGATAAGTTAAAACACGATCGAAGGGAGTTACTTACGTACATAGAAACGAAACTGTTTGATGTTGCAGTGCTATTAGTTTTCTTTCTTATTTAATTTCTAGTATATTTCTTGTCAAATCTACCAACACCACACCATGTAACTCACCATTAGTATCTCTCATCTCCTCTTCCCGCTTCCTCATCAGGGTGAAGTCCTGCACAATGGCTTCCGACAGGTCTTCAAGCCGCTTCAGTTCCACTTCCATCGGCTTTAGCTTGGCGGCCTCACCGATCTGTCAAGACCAAGACATGTATGTTGACAAACTTTTGTAATCATCCTTTGACCGCCAAAAGCGCGCGCGGTTACAGCCCAATATCAACCTTCGTGCATTCCGACAAGGTTCACTATGCCGCGCCGCACACGATAGGCGAGGCGTTCAAATTAAGTAGTATTAGTAAAATATGAATTTAGGATGAATTGAGGGGTGAAAATCGGATTAATTGGGTTTTTTATAGTACCTGTACCTGACATATAGCGTGCCAAAATTGGAAGTCAAACTAGCAACATGCATACCAATATTACCAATGAAAAAAAAAACAACTACCCATAGCCACGTTTAAAAAATGCAAAAGGGTCGATTCCACCCCCGCGCCGCACAGGACAGGCGTGACGTTCAAAGGATTTAGGAAAAAGACTCGATGAAATGCATGAAGTTATAATGTTTTAAACTGGAGGGAACTGTCACTTTTTTTGCCATACTAATTTGAACCTTATCACCGAGACAGAAAGTTGTTCGTACCAGACTAGAGAAAACGGTCCACTTGAGATAGAAAAACCAGAGCCCTGTGTCTCACTCGCACATGTTGCCAATGTTAAAAAGATACCACTGTGGTAGAAATCATATCAATATACTACTGAAATTAATTACCTTCTTATACAATTTTAGTGCTATATTCAGATTACAGTTCTGATAACTTTTAAGTAATTTGTAAATAATTATGATGTCAATATTATTAACTGATTAAACCAAACATGCGCACAACAAATAAAGCATTTAAATTTAACATGGTAGAAATCGTAGTAACTTTGAATATTAATTGGTATCCCAAACTTTTCGTGTATTTTCAAAATACGTAAATGGCGCCGCTCAGAATTTATTCGTAAAATATTAAAAAAAATGGTTAAAAAAATGTTGTGTGAGGGGTTGTAGAAGTGAAAGCTATGCTGATTGTGGAATATCTTTTCACAGGTAAGTCACAATTATTCAATTTTACGATAAAAATACAAAACGATATTGTCAAACTCATTAGGGTGACTATGATGTCGGCACGATGTGGATCGATCTTGCAGAATTATTATTACGTACTTAATGTAAAAAAAGTTTACATAAATAGGTATATCTTTATTTCGGCATGTTTAATTATTTGAGTGACGTAATGAGAGCTATATAATTGCCAAAATCAAATCCAAAGTCCTTAAACATTACAGATTCATATTTATGTGATTTAAACATAATATTTAATTACTGAAACGTTGGTTCAAACTATTTACATATATGTAATCGATTCTATATAGACTGAACACACATTTCCGTCTGTAGACAAAGGCGGCAAATTTGAAAATTTTGTTGCAATCACAGATCTACGATGAGTACGATGACGCTTACGCTTAATGAATAGCTGAAGTGTGGAAAAGGGAAGCCATCACGTATATGAACACACCATGAGTATGATATTGATAGTGATAGGTAGTTTGTAAAATTATTAAGAGCATAAATAGTGAACCAAAAGGGCCCTCCACACCCGTGCGCGATTCGCGGCGCGAAGCCGCGATTCACGCACATAGTCTAGAGGGGGCTAAAGAGAATTTAGAATTCTCTTTGATCTAACTCTAATATGCTTATCTTAGTGACAAGCGCCTTAGTTAAAAACTGTAATAGACGGGTATACCGGTCCGCGACCCTGGACATCTGTCTCGCTCTCACATATAGCTGTGTTTTTAATGGACGTACGGCGGACCACCTTCGTCACAATTATAGCTGGTCAACCAAATCTTGTCATTAAAAAAAGGCGCGAAATTCAAATTTTCTATGGGACGATATCCCTTCGCGCCTAAATTTTTCAAATTTGCCGCCGTTTTTCTACTGTCAAGATCTGGTTGACCAAGTACAACAATGATCGCGATCCACTACGCTCATCCCATCTGTAACAGCTTTTATAACTGACTTACTTAATTAAAGTGGTATCCAGACGGGACTGATCAAATCAGTCGATTTGATCAGGAAATTTGCATTCCATAGATAATTACTATGAAAATTGGCATTTATGTGTCTGCACCTGCTGATTCGATTGGAGAATTTCATCAGATTGGCGAAAAATTGTCTTGTCTGGATACCACTTTAGTAAGGTTGTGTGAAGCGTTTTACAGAAGAGAAAAAAATCTATAGGTATCCATCCCTTTTCTGGAGCATTTATACTAGCATAGGGAAAAGACGGTATGATTCTCTACGACTATGCACGAATGAGAAAATTTTTTGGCCAAACTATACATTTAAACTTATCCTAATATCCCACATACATATGACTTATGGTCACCCTAATTAGAACGAGATGCAAGGCTCTGGTTTGACTTCTCATGTGGACACACTTTTTGGCCCGTGTACTCGATCCAGTTTATTCTCTAGGTCCGTGATGAAATGTGACTCTTTTTCTTGTAACACAAAAACCGCCTATATGGTTGGTCTGTGTCTTGGAATGACCCAAAAGTTACAATTCAATAAAATTGGCATGTTCTTAGTTAAGCCCCTTAGACGGATCAAGAACTTGCATGCTATTTTCGTTACATTGCGGTACTTATAAATTGAAATAGAAGTCATATATAGCTGGTCAAGCTGATCTTGTCAGTAGAAGGTGGCAAATTTGAAAAATGTAGGCGCGAAGGGATATCATCCCATAGATTTTTTTTTACTGACAAGATTTGCTTGACCAGCTATACCTACTAAAGAAAGAGTGACATAGCCCTCCCGTAGTAGAGCATTTGGAGAGGCGTAAAGTGGTGGTGCATTGCGATGTTTGGTCAATCGACTGAATTCATTGTAGTCTGTACTGAATTCAATGTGGCGAATATTGCATACAAGTTCTTGATCCGTCTAAATGTGACTTTATTCAGACAATTTTAGCTCAATAGAGGTGTGCTGTTAGTATTGTTGCAATTACAAACACATTATTTATTAAAAACCTAAAACAACACTTCAGATCAGAATCATCCGAATTTACCCCAAATCTCTGGCAGATTGTCGATTGCAGAACATTGATGTGAACATTCCATTGATGTGAACATAAGAATTAATAAAAATATAAATTATAAGTATAAGAAGCAGTGGAAAGCAAATAGTATTTAAAAAAAAATAAGATGAGAGGTGTATACTAAAAACCGGCCAAGTGCGAGTCGGACTCGCGCACGAAGAGTTCCGAACCATTATGCAAAAAAAGGCAAAAAAAACACGTATGTTGTATGGGAGCCACACTATTTATTATTTATTTTATTTTATTTTGTTTTTAGTATTTGTACAGCGGCAACAGAAATACATCATCTGTGAAAATTTCAACTGTCTACCTATTATGGTTCATGAGTTACAACCTGGTAACAGACAGACGGACAGACTGCCAGCAGAGTCTTTGTAATAGGGTCCCGTTTTTACTCTTCGCGTACGGAAGCCTAAAAAAGGGTCAATAAGATAGGACACCCCAAGCACAGTATAATAAAGAGTACTAGCATACAGTATGGACGCTCCCTGCCTCCCGTTGAAAGTGCCGCCCACCCGCTGAGACCCGCTCTCGGTTACCTCACAGTTACCCTACAATGTCTTATCTCACTCACACAAGCATGGTACGCGTTCACCTACACGAGCTTAGGCTGTGTGCGTAGGAACGCTTTTGTTTCGTACATTTGATCGCCAGTGTCCGAAGTGTGCCCCAAGTATGAGACTCAAAAGATCTTTAAACAAAATTTCAAAAAAAGTACTTACACCCTCATAGTTTTTGGCTTCAATTCCAACTTTGATGTCTAGATGTACATCCTGGCTCACACTACGGCGTTCTGAAAGAAGAAATAATTACTAATTAGAACAAAAAAAAGCTCGACAACCCTCAGAATTGATGAAGCACAGAGCTGGCAAAACTATTAAATCGTGCTTTCTGTATGTTAATAAGTGCAGTGAACTCTAGTCAACATTTGGGTAGCAGGGGTGCAAAAAACTTTTTTAACTGCTTGAACACCACGCCTATGTTGTGCAGTGCATCCTGAACCTTATCCGAATGCAGTAAAGTTGATATTAGGCTGCAGCCTCGCGCGTGTGTTGATGAATACGTCTTTGGCAGTCAAACGGTGAATATTTTGCAGATAGAACATTTTTGGAGAACCTTTTTCAAAAAATGGTAAAGGGACATTTCTCTAAGGGTAATTATATACCTTAAACTATCTGGGTTATAATCGAAGTTCGCAAATTGCAGGCATCTTGCGAACTTCGGGTTTCGCGGTAGGCCACCTGAATGCAGTTAATCATACAAAAATTGTTGAGCATTCAACCTTTCAGTATTGTAGCTTGTCAAACCCTGTTTATGGAGGAATGTTTAAAATTGTTTGATGGATATAACTGATGATTATACACAGGATGCTACTGTCATAATCATACAGTACAGTTGTAGTTGTTTATTCAATTTTTTCAAGCCAGCTTTGGTGCCTTTGGTAAATCAATCCTAAATGATCCATGATGGTGCAGAAAAGTAAGTGCAAGTGAATCAAACATTTGATATAAGTATTTCCAACTTACGTCTCACATCTTAAACAACAAAATTGAAATGTTAAATAAATAAGATTATTCAAACTCCATATCATATCTTTATCTTTCTATACTTATTTAAGCAGCTAGTAGAAAAGACATCTATAGCACAATAATTAGTTATATATTATAATATTTTGAACCAACATACCTGGCGGCACTTTGGAAATGAAGCACACTTCAAAGGTGTCATAAGTTTCCGTCACAAATGTGAACTTGCCCTTCGTAATTGAGTCCTTCTGTGACAGGATGTGGCCTTTCGAATCACGAATCTGTAATCAAGTAAAAGATTAGCTATGACATATTGGAGGTTTACCAAAAGGTATAAAAGTATGATATCTAATTGGAAAAGATAAACAAATTTCACAATAAAGCAACACTAATCTCAATTAACTAGTAACTGGTTTTTAAGTTACAATCCTTTTTTTTAATGCAACCAGCTAATTAGACTAAAAAATAAAGGCTTTTATGAGTTAACTATATTGGAGAAGATGTGAAACTAATAGGAACTATGAACTATGACTTATTATTGGTCAGGAATTGTGGCTTTAGTTGCTTACAGTGTAATCTACTCTCTGGCCGGCGACTTCTGTGACTTCATACTCTCCGGCCACGAGGACATTTGCGTGCAACTCCTCTTTCAAACACTTTTGGGTGTTCGGAGCCAGGCTCCACATAATACCCTCTGAACCATGCCAGAAAACACTCAAAATGAATATGAGATAGTAAACCTCCATATCTGCTATTCACTAGATCTAAATTATTGCAATAAATTAGTTTCAGTTCATTACAGTCAGGAAAGGAAAACAAACATATTCTGTGTCAAAAAGACCGATGAGTTGGCCCGAGAGAACGTCGTCGGCGGCGTACTGTAAAAAGTTGCCATGTTGCTGCTCTTCGTAAATTGGAACGTTTAGACAAACGTGGCTAAATGAATATGTATCATACATGAGTATCTATGAATAAAAATTGATTTTAAAGTAAAAAATGAGTTGTAAATATAATAGCATTACGATAAAAAAAGCCTTTTAGTACTGTTAATTTCTAGGTTTGGTTATGATTAATTTCACTTATTAAAAAGCTGCGTAAAAAGAACCACGTGGGAAAATATGTCAAAAGAAAATAAGCTAAAAGAAATACTAAAAAATACACTTCACATTGTCAAAGTAGTTTCTATTAGAACCCAATAAGGTATCTTTTTGAATGTCATTATCTTTAATCATACGAATTTTGTAAAGTAGCGTAAACGTACGTGTTTTTCTTTGGTTACTAGTGTTGCATCTTCCATTACACATCTGCATTTTATCGATAACATAATACAGTCAGCAGCAGAAGTTGCTAAGCGGGCGTGGTGTTCAAAATTACCTTGACACGCTCTTATTCTCTTAGCAATAAAGTCGCGCCAAGATAATTTTGAACACCTGGCCCGCTTAGCAACTTTTGCTGCTGACTGTACTATAGATATAGCATACAGAATCGGACAAAGCTAATTTTACATGGCATTTGCAATGGCAAAGTATGACAATGTCATCATTAATGTCAATCAATCAATCAATCTTTGGGTAATATGGCTCCATCGATACTGTCGATGATTTCGCCAACGTCAAAGTGGATCCCACGTGGGATCGAATTATTATTATTTTGATTATTTGTAATAAAATTCAGCCAGTGTACGGTATAAAAGTATAAAATTATGGCCTCTAGGGCTCTAGCCAGCCACGGTTAGAGGTAGAAATACCAAAATAAATGCTCTAGAGCACGACGTTGTTCGGTAAGTAGTTGGGTTCTCAGTTCTTGTAAGGCGATAGCTGGACTTTACAAGAACCCGCGTGGGCTACCCGGCGTTGACGCCAGAATGGTGGTTAAACGCGTTTCATGATTATTTTTTCATTATCTGCACACTTCCACATTAGTTTACTGCATAATACGCTATCAATATTACACTTTAAACAATATTAATAAGCAAAAACAAAGAAATGAATCACGAGGCGATGTTACCAAAATGGCGGTCGACGAATAACCATCATTAATGTCAAATGTTTATGAAAACATGACGTTTATAATGACACGACACGGCCACACTTTGTTTTATTCAAGTCGGTGCAAAGTTACATTAGACGGACTCTACCAAGCCAGGGGGGTCTCTAAATATACCAATTACCAACTTTCCTAGATACCTAGTACAATACGAATCCTCTCACATATCTGGTCGAAACACAGCCTTAAAGCTTTGGATTCCTCCGAAAACGGTGCCGTCATATAGCGGCAGCAAAAGACGGCCGTCTTTACGGTGGCGACATGTGGAAAGTACCACCGCATCATAACACACCGTCATCCACCAAGGTCAAAGCGGCAAATTTGAAAAATGTAGGCGCGATGGGATAACGTCCCATAGAAAATTTGAATTTCGCGCCTTTTCCTACTGATAAGATTTGCTTGATCATCTATAATTTACTTGGAGGATGAAATATCATCAGAAGAGGAAAATAATCGTAGTACGGAATCATTTATTCAAATCTCGTGTCATTTATTCAAAATGGCGTCACCGCTATCTAATAAAACGTTCACGAAACTATCGACAAGGTCATGACGGCCGTCATCTTACGTTAAGCTTTGGATTCCTCCGAAAACGGTGCCGTCATATACCCACCGTAAAGACGGCCGTCTTTTGCTGCCGCTATATGACGGCCGCCACATGACGGCACCGTTTTCGGAGGAATCCAAAGCTTAAACGACGGAGGTCTAAAGTACATAATCATATAAATGTTGCCAAATAAATGGTTTCCTGAAAAAAATATTTTGTATGTTTGTATACCTAATAAGTCTGCAACGCATTTACCGCATTCGAAGTGTTATTTAAACGTTAAACTTCTATAAAATTGTGACGTATAAATAACACTCGCACTGCGTGTACTATTAAAACTGTTGCAGACTTATCTTGGTCTAACTCTAAATGGTTTAAAAGGAAAATATGTGAGGACTGAGGATTGCTGGCATATTTTACATCGACAAGGAAATGCATTTTGTTGTCGATGTCGACAGTCAAGCTGTCAAGAACAACACTATTTAAAGCAAAAGTGAATGTCAAATAACAGTTTCCTAACCCTAATTCTGCGAGTTTTCCTAATATTTTCCTTTTTAATCAATAAAATAAGATTTTGTGTTACATAAATACTGTGTTAAAGGACGACAAACTATTGTGTTGGAAGAAACTTGAGTTTTGTGCGTCGTAAAGGGTGTGATTGACCTATGAAAACCTGACAGCTAACAATTTTATTTTTGAGAAAATATTACTGCTAATATTTTTCCGGACTTTAATTTCGAGACTATCCTGTTGATTCCAGTCCACAATAAAAGTATCAACCTCCTGAATTTACAAGTAAGTAACTATTATCATGTTGCAATATTATTAGAATATGAAATGTTTACATAACATTGCAGAGTGTATCTATCCACATCATTCATACTTTTACTGATATTTCAAATAAATTCATACTACTGAGAACGAAAATTATAACGTACCTACTATATTATGTTTTAACATGTTTGTTTTTAATTTCACAAGTTGCTTTAGAAATGCTAGAAGATTTTTTAATTTCACTTATTTACTTCTATCAATCAGCACTTAAAGTTAAACCTTACGTGCTAATTGGCATTATAGTACTTAGTGTCTAACATGCATTAAGCGGGCATTACATTATACAATTTGCAGAGCGCTAGCTGAGTTAGCGCACTAATTTAGCATAGTGTAAAGGCAGCTAGCCAGTTAGTGACCCAATCTAGTGCGATCGCATGTGCTCTGCCGCACTAGCGCTACCTAGCGCACTAGAACGCATAGTGTAAATGGTTTTAGCGCGCTAACATTACGCGATATATTGCTAACAGAAAGGTAAGAAATTCATTATATCTCATATTGCTTTTGTTAACTTCACTCTTTTATTGGTAACACTATAGTCCGACAAGAAATTGTAGAAATTAAAAAGTGGCAACATTGTGGTGTCATTCCTTTCAAATCAATCTAAGAAAACGGAACGACACTAGAATGTTGCCACTTTTTAATTTCTACAATTTCTTGGGACTATAGTTTCTACCTGCAACTTTGTCTGCATAGAATGATGATGACGATCGATAAAAACTATCCTATGTCCAGGACCGGATCTAGGGTAGAGAGAGGCAATGGCAAATGTAAAAAAAAGTTTTTAAAGACGCGAGTGTGGCGAGGGAGCGGGGGGGGGTAGAAAATAACGAAGGGCGCCAAAAAAAAACCCGATTAAGGGCTTGGGCCGTACTGCCTATGTCCTTCCTTGAGCCCCCTTCCTTCTTCCTACTACTTCCTTACCAAATTTGTGTGACGTGTGAATAATTCATTTTCATTTATTTTATTCACTAACAATATACATACATTGTGTTTTAATGTCATTCTACGTAGTCGGTCCATAAATTCTGTCACAAAGATTTTTACTGAAAATGTTATAGATACATTTCCCTTATTATTCACATACATGCATGGTTTAAAAGCTTATTTTATCATACATTACTTACTATATAATTCAACGTAATTTATTGTCTCAGTTTTGCATAATTTTACATAATATATTTGAAAAAAATCATGATATAAACACCCCAAAAATACGCGCTCTGTTCAAGGTATTTTGATTTTTTGATGCATATTATTATTATATTAAAACCTTCGTATTACATTTTATCAGCCAATACCTTTGTGACAGGATTAGGGACCGACTACGTGTATAACTATCTTAATTATATTAAATTGAATATGTGACGTTATTTATGAAAAGGGACCTTATTGTCGACGGCACTTACGCCATTATTAATGATGCTCCGATATAAATACAATGCCGCGCGACGCTGTGCGGCGTAAGCACCACCGATAATAAGGTCCCTTTTCATACATAATGTCCCATTATTTATTTTGATACACTAGCAGCTCTTGGAGCTGATGCGTGTCATACCGAAGCACTTGTATTTTATTTTGCACTTTTTAAGGCGAAAACACACTTATCCCACGTACGCAACGTATGCAATGCATTATGACATCTGAACCCTGAAATTTGTATGCTTAGAAACATACTTGCCCTACGCAACGCAACGCATGACAAGTATGGTTCTAAGCATACAAATTTCAGGGTTCAGATTGTCATAAAAATAGTTTTTTTTAACTCTACGAGTACCTATGTAAATTAGTATAGTTTCAGGCCTTTTTTAAATCTCTACATATGTAATAGTTATAATGACTATGTATTAAAAGTATAAGTGTTTTGGCATATCTAGAGCTGTAAACTTATACCTGTATTTATTTAAAGAATAAAGAATAATGCATTGCATACGTTGCGTACGTGGGATAAGTGTGTTTTCTCCTTAAAAGTTCTAAAATGTGTATCCAGTCTATTTTTGAAAGTATCCAGTGCACTAACAACAGTTTTTGGTAGTTAGATATGTGAACTATTGTGAACTAAACAGTGAAAAGGGCTCAACATGTTCTTTGCTATTTGTAATATCAGTAGTATGTTTTAGTGACTAATTTAAATATGCATGTGGTTTCAGGTGTGACATGAGTCGGAGCCCCAGCGCTGCAATGAGGTCCTCATCAGAGATATGTAGCGGCCAGCCGCATACACACTTCCCATAGAGCTCAGGTATTTCTATATTCCCGAATGTTCTGGACTGTTCTAGAAATTTCTAGAGGGCGTAACTTCCGTAAACGTTGATTCTATCAATTCTATTTACAAACTTGCATCCCTCATTTTTGCAAACTTGAGGAATAGCCAACCAAGCAAAGCAAACCAATGCATTCGCCGTACAACGTAGTCCAACCGTTTGAATATAGATGGCGCTTTAGTCAAACTTAGAAGTACACATATATAAAGAAGTGCATCTCTAGCTCTACAACTACTAATGAATTCTTTCATAACTAGAGTAGTAGGTTAAGTAGGTTAGCGTGGTATGGGCATGTAATGTAATGAGGAGGGATGAATGCCATATAGGCAAAAGAATGTTAGGGACACAGAACAAGTTAGAATGGCAATGCGAGCAGGGTACGTGTCGCCGCGGGGTTATGAGCAAACGCTCGCATGCTACTCGCCCGCGCTGGCCGAAAATCAAGTAAACATGCCTTTTTGCGCCACAATAACGTTCAGATTAAGAAGCCAGACATCAAATCTGTCTAAAGGAGGCGTATCTATTCACCACGCACACAAGTTTTTACTACCGTTGCGCGAGTGTTAGTAAATGTGGAGAGGGAGCGGCGACACCGGTTCCGATACTAACAGCGTGCGATAGCCATTCTAACCTCTTTAATATGTTTTGTGGTTAGGGAAGAATGTTGATGGACGGAGAGCGGATGGTAGACCCAAAAAACGATGGATGGATTGTGTGAAAGAGGATATGAGAAAGAAAGGAGTGAGAGCGGAGGTGACGAAAGATGCAGGAGAATGGAAGAGAAAGACATGTTGCGCCGAGCCCATATCGTGGGATAAGGGCAGGAAGAAGAAACTTAAGAGTCCTTTCAAAAATAAAATTATGCATTTTTAGAAGGAATTTTCATGTTAATAGCTAAATATGACATGCACATGATGCACATCAAGGCGGTTTGTTTACTGTTTGTGCTATTAGCGCCCCCTACGTAGAGTTTTGCGTAATATTCGCTATTTGGTGCACGCGTCTCTATTCATATGGTGCTTCCGTTCGTGGATTTACTCGTATAGCTGCCTCACCCATCTCTCGTAGACTCTGGTGGATGGTCAATATGATCACCCTGAATGTTTTCCTTAGGAATCCGTGGGACAAATTTTTTTGACAGGTAGGGACTTCCCATATCGATAAACTCAATTATCGATGCTCGTTCTATTATACTAGTGATCGCCCCCAACATTGTGTGTGTTTTTTGTAACTATTGTTTTGAAAACAACTGAAACAAGTATGAAATTCACACATGGCATTATATTCAATAATCGCTAGGTTATATAAAGGTAGGGCGTAATACCTATTCCATTTGCGATTGTGCAGTGTGTAAATATGTAAATAAATTAACTTTACTAGATTATATAAAAAAAAAGTAGTTAGGTACGACACAAAACAGTCACGAAACTCACGAATGATATGCATGTTGCGGAAAATTTCCTAAAAGTTGGAAACGTTACCAGAAATTTCTGGTTATATTACGTATCTAAATACAAAAAAATATATAAAGTTTCCAAAGTTTTCCTCATAGAAATTTCCAGTGGCTCCTACGATTCAGTACTTATTATTCAGAAAAAAACGAAAACTGGCATCCGGCCTCAAAAGTCTACCTTAAACTCTATAATCGCAATCGCAACAATAACATTGTTGTGCTTTAACGTATTGCGACGGACATGACGTAAGCGCGATGAAAGCGAACGTTTCAGCCGTAGCGTGTTGTTCCATTCAGACGACGGCTTGTTCGGAACTAAAAGTCGTAAGCGGTCTGTAATTTCACGGCGCTTGGGACGTTTTGCACGGCGTTATCGCAGCGGGGCGCGCGGGGCTCGAATGTGGGTCGCGCCGTGCCAGTCAAGTTCAAGGCCACGCACGCGCGCCGGCCGCAAGATGGCGCTGATGTTCCATGTTCGAAATTTGGCGAGCGGGCCGCGGGGCGCGGGAACGGCGGGAACGAATTTTCGGTGCAACACATACGGCGCTGCACTCGTTTACTGGCAGCCGCGACGCGTGGTAGTCTCTCGGTCTAGATTTCTAACATAACCTAACAACAAGCTACATGGACTGGATGGAGGAAGTGGTGAGTACACTATTTTTAATAATTTTCCGGCCATGACCCGCCATAACATTGTGACGATTGCGGCTTGCTTTTAACTTTTTTTTGACAGTCACTTTCCCTTCAAATATGAAAATTTTCACGTGTTTTTCCACTTATTTAGTAACTAAGTCAAAATATTATCCCCGAGTCATAAATTAGCAGCATGAAAATGTAAAATTCCGCGGAAAATCTGAGGAAAAAAGCCGGTACCTATACCAATATTAATTCCAATCAAATTGTATGAGACAAACAAATGCTTAATATTTTCTGTATTAATTCTGATCCAATTAACATACGACTAATTTTAATATTCCTCGTTTCTACGCAGAAAATATTATCGAGCGCAATTCATATCCGTATTTTCATAATGACATAATTTTTATTATCCATTAACGCAACTGTTATTGCTTATTAATTGCACTACATAAACCGCGTTAAACATGTGTAACATTATAAAAATGTTTAAAAAAAACTTTTGACACCAGACAATCATAATCTCCAGCCAAAACAATACTAAACATAGTCGCAATTGAAACGATTGTAGCTAGTTTCTTCCGGTACGGAAATCCTGGGATGGCGCGACCTGCCTCAACAGATCACCAGTAGCGCGCGCAGCGTCTAGCCTATCGGCATAGGTATTTATCTTTCACCTATTTTTTTCATCCGCGCTCATTTGTTTTCAAATTCAGCCACATAGGAATGTGACTAGTCTGAAATTTGTGTACCTGGACTTTTGAGGAATTGGAAATCTCAAGGCCACCCTCCCAAATTGGGTAACCGTTCTTTATTATCTATATAAATAATAGGCTGCTTCTTGATACGCTCGTATTAATTTAAACAAGCTCTTTGTGCCGATAAAAACGAGTCGGATCTTTTGTTGGGTTTTTATCACGTCTGCATATAGCTAGTGTAGTAGTATAGTACCTATGCATATTTTTAGGCGGAGTTATCTGTTGCTGCGGCGGTATTTCAAATATTGCGGAATTTATTTGAATCTTTATTAATATTCTTTTGGATTTGATGTTAATCTATTATACGCTGTTTAAATTGAAATACTAGACTTGTTCCTCAGTACTCATTTATATATTTTTTCTTTCTGTCTGGAGAAATTGTACTAAAAGCAGACTATCCTAATCTTCAGGATAGTCTGCTTTTAGTCCGCGCTCCAGGGTTTTAAAGGGTCTCTAACTCGCATGTAACACCCCTGGAGTTGCAGGCGTCCGGAGGCTAAGGTTACAGCTTACCATCAGGCGGGCCGTATGCTTCTTTGCCACCGAGGTGGTATTAAAAAAAGTCCTGTCTTATCTGAACATTGTCGCCTACCACTTAACCCCCCTTCAAACTATGGCCTGAGGGCTGGACTCCGCTGGCCAGCCTGCCAATCGAGCCGCGAAAAGTGCCAAATTCCACCCAATCCGGACCTCAAAAAGGAAGCGGGAACCTGGCTCTCTGGTCAAAAAGTATTTACTGACCAAGCGTTAGCTAAGGTCTCCGTTTCAACTCGGGCAAAAATGCTTTCGTATGTCCGGATGTTCTCCTCTGCAGGTCGCATTTCTTAACCGATTCTCGTGAAATTCTGTGAGCAGGTTCAGTAGTTACGTAGTTAGGTATAACTTTTCTGTCGTTTCGTATTTTTTTAAATGTCAAATTGGTGGATATTGGCATACCTAAAGAACTTAAGTGCCAGTAGCATCTATGGCAGTGAGTCCGCTGCGATAATGATTAATGACTCAACGAAGTAACTATTTTTTGTTTTTACATTTTTTAAATTATGAGCTTATGAGATCCCCAGCTCATAAGCTGAAAAAAATAGTTGGCACGCCAATTCCTGGGATTAGTTGCCAAGTGGACCCCAGGCTCCCATGAGCCGTGGCAAAATGCCGGGACAACGCGAGGAAGTGATGATGATGAGATCCCCAGCTCACAGAGCCACTAGTCTAAAAGGATTTATGGGAGGAATCCAATACCAGCGGCGGTAGCACGGTCGCATTTTTATCGCCTGTCACCATGCCTGTCACTTTCTAACAAGTATGTAAGTGCGAAAGTGACAGGCATACTGTGTGACAAGCTATAAAAATGCAACTATGTACCATGCTGCCACCGCAGTTCTGAACTGTCTGAATCACAAAATACAAAATGCATCAATGTGTGGCAGATCAGGGGCCCGTTTCTCAAAAGCTTGTAACTTGTAATACAATGTCATTTTTTGACAGTTTTTGTTAGAAAGGGACTTCCACTTGTATTACAAGTTACAAGCTTTTGAAGAAACGGGCCCCAGCAAAGATGGATTCTTTGTTATAATTTCGTACAGATTAGGTAGGTACCTATCTAATCTATTCTTTATTCTTTATTATCTATGTGCAACACGATGCATATGATAATGATATGTTGCGGCCTTGACTGCACCTTATCTCTAACTTCCAGCGTCACACGATCGTGATATATTGAGTTACTGACACAATTTTTATACTTCTTACCTATTTTAGAAGCATTCACGATTATAGGACTATAGTCTATAATTTATTTATTATTTATTTATTTAAACTTTATTGCACAAAAGAAAAACTTATCGTACAAAAGGCGGACTTAATGCCAAAAGCATTCTCTACCAGTCAACCTTAAGGCAAATCAGAGAGATTGTGGTAATTTATAGTCTCGCGTTATGGTGAAACTGAAAATTCCCCGGGCAGTTATTATTGACCACAAATTACTAAGTGTTTGACTCGAGCCAACAACATGTTCAATAGAGGATTAGGATTTAGGATTCTTGCTATAGTTGGTCAAAGCAATTTTTCAGTCGCAGTTGCTCAAAATACGCGCGAGGGTACGATCAATAAGGAAGATTGTTCGCAGTTACCGTTTCATACGCCGAAATTCGTGAATGAGAAACGAAGACTGAAACACCAAAATATGCTGGTCTGTCCAACAACCATATATAGGTAGTTGGTCAAACCATATTGTCAGTAAATAAGAACAAAAAAAACTATACTCATCCTTTTCTTTTGGGTGCTACTGGTTCTCTCTGTCTATGTTTGAAATGAGACAATCCTTTGACAAACTATAAGACGTTAGCCAAACCTCTGACAACTTATTGGCATTGCTACTGATCGTAGATGCGGATATAATAAGAAGTTAAAGAAAGGAAGATTCCTCCCGGAAAAATTAAAATAAAGTTGTCTAAGGGGAAAATACGAATTGGAAAGGATGTCATTTGGATTATCTTAATGTACCTTGGTCATCAAAATATTAAGGAGATAACCCTAAAAGATTTAATATTCTGAATCAGATGAAGAGCGACGAAGGACCTTAATAATGAAATACTTGTTTGAAAAGATATAGAGGGGGCGATAATTTTTTATATTTACGGCCATGAGAACTATTATCGAACAGCGGCAGACATAATGCAAACATGTCTGCAACTGTGTTGCTAAGTGTCGTGTACTGAAATATTTGGTTATTGTATTTACATACATTTGAGCTACATCCTTTTAGGTGGTGGTGTGAATGAAGGGTCTCTTTATTCCATCGTCTATCGTTAAGATTTCTACATGTATTATTACATAATCGTATTAGACTGCATTATAGAAAACGAAGCGACCTTGAGTACCTAGATACTGCATGATTATATAATCACGAATTGTGATAACTGTATATATGTCACTTTATTGCACGTAAACATATTTTACAAAAGCAAATCGGAAACAAGAAATGCTATTTTCCCAGGAAATCTATTCCAGGTTGTTTGTAGAGAAAATAAGAAAGAATTATATCAATTTAAAAGTAACGACAAACATGCACTAACAAACCAACGATCATATATTTTGGGTACATACTACAAGTGTAACTATTCTTACAAAATTATTATTTGGCACAATATAATAATAAAATAATAAACTTTCCATGCTTCAATATTATTTTTAAAAGCTCCTTCCTTCAAAGATTAGGGAGTTATTTTATTATAATATTTATATTTAATTTTATTCGCGTTAGACCCGTCTACAAATGTGAGTTAGTTATTTTCTTCCTCCGTATCTTAGCATTTTCTCGGCTGCATTAGCTTATTTGTTTATATATTGTTCTTGTTAAGTTTTCGATTTTTCCCTGTGTTTTTTCCTCCTTATCTCTAGAATTAAAGTTTTTTTTACATTACGTTACGTTAAGTTAGTAAAATTCCACTGATCTTCTCATAATAAATATATTGCTAGTCTCGTTACTTGAGATAAGTGCATGATGCTTGATGCTTCCTTTGTATTTATCTAAGGGTCATTATTCGGTCAAGGATAACATCGAACGATAAGTGTTTCTGTACTATTTATTGCACTTCCTTGGTTTATTTATGAATCAATTAATATTACGGGATTGTGTTATTCTTCTTTTTCATTAGTATTCTGTAAAGCAGCACTCACCCCTTAATTTTCCAACCAGACAATGTTTATGCTAAACTAGCTGTTGCTCGCGACTTCGTACGCGTGGATTTGTATATTGGTGGTTATAAATTCTACATTAGCTTAGAACATTATGCAGCAAAAGATAGCAGTAGGGACAGTTAATCATTTGTTAATTATTATACAACGCATGAGATTTGTCTTTCACAACCTGGCTACGAAGTTTCAAACCCCTAACTGAATAAAATTGTTCTCGATAATCTCGATATAATCTCTCTCAACCCCCAGAAGATTTTCAAGTCCACTATTTAATAAAACCTACTACCTAACTACCTATTTACGAAGTTTGAAGTTCCTAGCTTTAAATAAAATTTGAACCCTCTACCAACTCTCAACCCCTGTTTAAACTTTTAGGGGATGAATTTTTAAAAACGCTGAAATTACTTTTCTTGTATTGTAATAATACGCCTTTATACAACGATTCAAGTCCCGCACTCCAATAAATATTTGGGTTCCATACAAATTTTCGACCCCCTTCACCACCTTGGGGGATGAATTATCAAAGACTCTGAAATTAGTTTTCTTTTCTCTTAATAAAATACCTTTTTACGAAGCTTCAAGTTCATAGCTTTAAATAAAATTATAACCTATACAATCTTTCAACCCCTTTTTAACCCTGTTATGGGATGAATTTTTAAAAACGCTGAAATAAGTTTTCTTGTGTTCTAATACTATGGCTTTATACAAAGATTTAAGTATCGCACTCTCAAAAATATTTGATCTCCATACAAACTTTCAACCCCTTTTTCACCTCCTCGGGGGATGAATTTTTAAAAACGCTGAATAGGTTTTTTGTTTTTTAATAAAATACCTTTTTACGAAGTTTCAAGTTCCTAGCTTTAAATAAAATTTGAACCCTATACAAACTTTCAACCCCTTTTGGACCCTTATAGGGTATGAATTTTTAAAAACGCTGAAATTACTTTTCTTGTATTCTAATAATATGTCATTATACAAAGATTCAAGTCCCGTACTTACAAAAAATATTGACCTCCATACAAATTTTCAACCCCTTTTTCACCACCTTAAATGTTGAATTTTGAAAAACGCTAACATTAGTTTTCTTCTCTTTTAATGAAATAACTTTTTACGAAGTTACAAATTCGTAGCTTAAAATAAAATTTAAACCCTATACAATCTTTCAACCCCTTTTTAACCCTTTTAAGGGATGAATTTTTGAGAACGATGAAATTACTTTTATTGAGAATTAATAATATGGCTTTATACAAAGATTCAAATCCCGCACTCTAAAAAATATTTGATCTCCGTACAAACTTTAAACCCCTTTTTCACCACCTCGGGGGATGAATTTTTAAAAACACTGAAATTTGTTTTGTTAATTTAATACCTATTTGCGAAGTTTCAAGGTCCTATAGCTTAAAATAAAATTTGCACCCCAAGACATAGTTTCATCCCCTTTTTTACCCCCTTAGGGGTTGAATTTCCTAAAACGTCCCAATTCCTTTTTTTTGCAATCGGCTATTATGCCTTTCTAAAAAGTTTCAAAGCATTTGTAATGGATTCAAACTTTCAACCTCTTTTTAACCCTGTTAGGGGATGAATTTTTAAAAACGCTGAAATTACTTTTCCTGTCTTATAATAATATACCCATATACAAAGTTTAAAGTCACACACTCACAAAAATATTTGATCTCCATACAAATTTTCAACCCCTTTTTCACCACCTTGGGGGATGAATTTTTGAAAACGCTGAAATAAGTTTTCTTATTTTTTAATATAATACATTTTCACAAAGTTTCAAATCCCTAGCTTAAAATAAATCTTGAACCCCATACAACCTTTCATCCCCTTTTTAACCCTTTTAAGGGATGAATTTTTAAAAACGCTGAAATTACTATTCTTAAGTTTTAATAATATGGCTTTATACAAAGACTCAAGCCCCGCACTCTCAATAATATTTGATCTCCGTACAAACTTTCAACCCCTTTTTCACCACCTCGGGGGATGAATTTTTAAAAACGCTGAAATTAGTTTTCTTATTTTTTAATTTAATACCTTTTTGCAAAGTTTCAAGTTCCTAGCTTAAAATAAAATTTGCACCCCAAGACAAAGTTTTATCCCCTTTTTTACCTCCTTAGGGGTTGAATTTCCTAAAACGTCGCAATTACTTTTTTTTGTAATCGGCTATTATGCCTTTCTAAAAAGTTTCAAAGCATTTGTAATGGATTCAAACTTTCAACCCCTTTTTAACCCTGTTAGGGGATGAATTTTCAAAAACGCTGAAATTACTTTTCCTGTCTTATAATAATATACCCATATACAAAGTTTCAAGTCCCACGCTCACAGAAATATTTGATCTCCATACAAACTTTCAACCCCTTTTTCACCACCTTGGGGGATGAATTTTCTAAAACGCTGAAATTAGTTTTCTTGTTTTTTAATATAATACATTTTCACAAAGTTTCAAATTCCTAGCTTAAACTAAAACTTGAACCCCATACAACCTTTCATCCCCTTTTTAACCCCCTTAGGGGTTGAATTTTTCAAAATCGCTTCTTATCTCTTGTACACTTTACAAATGCAACCTAGTGTGCAAATTTCAACTTTCTAGCTTTTGTAGTTTCGGCTCTGCGTTGATGAATCAGTCAGTCAGTCAGTCAGTCAGTCAGTCAGTCAGGACACTTGCATTTATATATATAGATTTTGGACATGCTATGGATACGTCATGTTTGAGGCGCTGGCGTCAATATCTCAATTAAATATGAGGTACTACTTATATATCCTTACCTTTACCGCGTAGAGTCACGTGTTTTTAGTATGCACTTATGTTGCTAGTCTGTCTAGTCTATGCACCTAGTTCTATTTTTTTGTTTTGAACGGCCAATTTGCGCCGGTCTTGAGTTGATTCCTGCCCGCGACGGAATCATTATTTAGGTAGGTATATTTTGTTTTCGGTTTTTATGATGAGTAATCTGCTGTTCAAGGCTGCTTATAGGAACGGTATCTTTGAAGTATGCGCAGTCTAACCATTTGCTTTTTTAACTGTGGTAAAAAATGTCTTTTGAGTTCTATGAGCTGAATCTTGATGATTAAATTCAAATACTAATGGAATGCGATATGGAGCGTTAAAAATACGTCGTCGCTTGCAAGTGTAAACACTAAACAGCCTTCTGCGCACGCGAAATTGCCGCACCTGCAGTATACATGGCCGTTTCTTTCCGCGCCTGGGATTTTTTCCTGCAGTAACGCAGTAGTGTAACAGCAATGGTATTAGTGTGTCGGATGGTTCGGGTGGCCGGGTTGGGGGGTGGGGGGGCCGACTGGGAGATTTGGAGTTGGCCTTGGCAATGAACCGGCGGCGTGCACACTAGCACGCTAACGCACACCAACGCTTGTTCCTCGAATGGCCTCCCACACCGGCTGTTTAGCAATTTATTATTGTTAGGGCTGTGTTAGATGGTTCCTTGTCAATAAGTTTGGATTTATTGGGTCCAGTCTATCTAACCTCAAAATTTCCATGATCCACCCTCGAAATCTTGCATGGAAATTTCTGTAGCTCAAAGAAAGGATTATAATTAATTACAAAACTAAGTTAAATTTCAAAGAAATTTATCCAAAGCTCTTCATTCAATAGATAAAAAACAAGGCTTCAAGATAAACAAAACTATTCTTCAACGTTCAAGGAAAGATTGTATAGGTCATGGCCAGGCGCAGTCTTTTAAACAAATATACTTAGATACCTAATACCTTCATTATTTATCACTTGTCGAGGAAATAGCACTAGTTCTTGTTTGGTACACACACATACGCAAACATACCTTGTATGTACGTAAAATTTTACCTACAACATGCATTATATGTGCTGCTTGCTATCTACATGTAACTACATTCTGTCACCTCAGATCACCTCAAACGGTTGTACCTATTTAATAAACTATAGATCTCCGGGAAACCCATCTGTCTTACCTAATTTCCGCCATTGATGAATTAGCTGCATAAGCTGAAGACGCCGGTTCGAATCCGGCCTCAGCCACTGGAGGGCTTGGTCACTTTTTATTTCAGTTTATAATTGAACTAGTTGTCTGCCAAACAGATCTGACGGACAAATGTCTATGTATGACTCTAGCTTTTAAATTATTAAACCATTCCAGAAAACTCTGTACTTGTCAACCCTACAGCCAAAAAATCAAAGGCCTGCCGGCGCGCCGGTGCCTGCCCTAAGACAACACATACATAGGCAGCCTAGGGCCGAGCTATCGGCTCCCGGAGCGACTCATTTGTTTGAGCTGATTATTCGGAAGCCTTATTCCAAGGACTTAAGGTCCAGCGATGGTCAGTAAGCGTTGCTGTTATTACGCAGGGTACAAAAGAAAGGATCGATAAGGAAGGCATTTGCAGTTAGCGTTTGTTAACCCGAAAGGCATTGTTGTAGTTTATGTGACTGCTACATAATGCCTTTATATACAGTTCCATTTAGTGCTTTATCTATACATATATAACATTTATAATGTCTAGATTGTCTAGACTATGACAACACATACATAGGCTGGGTTTAGGCCGTGTTGTCGCCTCCGGATACTGTGACGCAGTTGCTCAAAATACGCGCGATAGAGGGTACGATCAATAAGGAAGATTGTTCGCAGTTACCGTTTTCATTTTCATAACGAAATTCGTGAATGTCTAATTGGAAACGAAGGCTGAACCACCGCAAATATGCTGGTATGTCCACATATAGTTGGTCAAACCAAATTGTCAGTAAATAAGAACAAAATAAACTATACTCATCCGTTTCTTTTGGGTGCTGGTACTAGTGCAGTGCAAGACAAAGATAGTAGATAGATTCTCTCTGTCTATGTTTGAAATGAGACAGTCCTTTGACAAACTATATTTCCGGCGTTGGCGTTTGCGGTAGAGTCCCTAGGGCCGTAGAGTAGAGACGCCTTTTCCGGAATTATGTTAACAAATAGTTCTAAATGTTATACCTATTATATAAGTAGTTATTAATAGATGTATGTATACTTATCGCTACTTTACTGCTGCTGTAATTAATGCTTATTGCCCTTATAGGGTGGTTGACTGTCAGGTCAAATCAAGTTCTTTTTTTTTCTCGAACTGTCGGAACGGTTAGATACTAGTGTATATGAAACGCACACACGACGTCACGTTCAAATTAACTTCTCCTTCTACATTTAGTTATAATTAAACATATATATATTTATACAGTCAACAACCCTATTGGACTTATGTGCTTATTGTGTCTTTTTTCTTTTTCCTTGTTTGTTTTATTTTGTTACTGTGTTTTGCGACAATAAATGACTTTTTATTTTATTTATTTATTTAATTTAATTTAAATAACAGTTCCTTATTATTCGAGACCACTCTAAACTAAAATAAATATTTAAATATAACTACTTAAATAAAAAAGACCTCCTACGGCCTGACTTTTCTTAACATACAACTTTTTTACAACAATTTTTCCTAAATGTAATTTTAGTACTTATTTAATTCAATATGTTTAGTCGTTTTTAGGGTTCCGTAGCCAAATGGCAAAAAACGGAACCCTTATAGATTCGTCATGTCTGTCTGTCTGTCTGTCTGTCTGTCTGTCCGTCTGTCTGTCCGTCCGTATGTCACAGCCACTTTTCTCCGAAACTATAAGAACTATACTGTTGAAACTTGGTAAGTAGATGTATTCTGTAAACCGCATTAAGATTTTCACACAAAAATAGAAAAAAAACAATAAATTTTTGGGGTTCCCCATACTTCGAACTGAAACTCAAAAATTTTTTTTTCATCAAACCCATACGTGTGGGGTATCTATGGATAGGTCTTCAAAAATGATATTGAGGTTTCTAATATCATTTTTTTCTAAACTGAATAGTTTGCGCGAGAGACACTTCCAAAGTGGTAAAATTTGTGTCCCCCCCCCCCTGTAACTTCTAAAATAAGAGAATGATAAAACTAAAAAAAATATATGATGTACATTACCATGTAAACTTCCACCGAAAATTGGTTTGAACGAGATCTAGTAAGTAGTTTTTTTTTATACGTCATAAATCGCCTAAATACGGAACCCTTTATGGGCGAGTCCGACTCGCACTTGGCCGCTTTTTTATGGCTTCGCCTCGACTGTAAGATTAGTAACGGGCGTGAAGTACCAATGTGGGCAATGTGTCTGCGTTCACTCATGCGCAACTGCCATACTCACTTCACGCAGAAAACCTACGCATAAGGTAGATGTGTAGAAAAGGCAGTCTATAAAGCCGCATTTACACGGCGCGAGAACTTGCATGCAACATTCGATACATTACTAAATACAAAGTAAGGTATAATTAATTCAGTCGATCGACCAAATATCACATTGTAACGAAAATCGCATGCAAGTTCTTGATCTCTTTAAATAGGGCTTATGGCAAGACCGTCTTCAAGCTCTTTCATCGCTGCTAACTCTTGCGTTTGTACAGTCGCCATCAGATATATCGGAGCGGCCGAGGTGCTCACAATATCTAAACACGCACTAACGCTTTGACAATAGAGGCGTGTTCAGATATTTGTGAGCGCCTTAGCCGCTCCGATGTATCGGATGGCGATTGTACCTACACACACTCCACTTACATAAGATCGGCAGGGCAGGAGTGGAGCTTCCTTTCAGACTGTGTCTGAGCGAAGTCTATACAAACTCGAGGGTTCTTGATCTTTGATGGTCTTCTCTTCAATAAGTAGGTACGTTTTATATGCCGGTTTTCTCCACATTGACCTTACAGCTAGGGCTTCCAAATACCGGACTTCTCACAATACCGGTATTAATACCGGAACTGTCTTCATCAATACCGGGATCCCGGGATCCCGGTATTGGATATGAATCGCTTAAAAATATATAGTTTTATTAAAAAGGAGAATTAGAAAGGCTCACTGAAATACCAGATATGTCCTAAAAGCTATTACAACAATAAACAATTAATGCCGCCATCTGCAATAACTTTATTTCGCACTCCAGGTTGGCAATAATTTTATCCAATTTGTTGACTTCACCTCACCAGTCACATTTGTAGTCAAACTTAACTCAAAATTGGTTTGCCATTATTACAGTTATCCTTGCTCTTTCGTTTTATTTTTTGATAAAATTATAAGAACTTATTAGTTAATGTCACTATCATCATATTCATCACTCACATAACTTCAGGATTCATCCACCACCAACCACCAAATATTTATCTGACGCATAGGCAACGATCTTGTTTCAATAATAAAATGAGGGTTAGAGACCAGTTAGAGTTAAACCAAGTAAAGTCTGCAACGATTTTGATAGCATACGCAGTACGCAGTGCAAGTGTTATTTGTACGTCATAATTTCATAGAATTTTGACGTTTAAAATAACACTTGCACTGCGCGTGTTATCAAAATCGTTGCAGACTTTTCTTGGTCTAACTCTAGATGCGTCTGACGTTTAGTAAGCTTTGGAATTTTTTGATACAGCCGAATATATTTAATTTAAAGTGTTTATACTGCGCATTTCCCTCATTTTTTAAAATACCGGGATCCCGGTATTGCCTTTAAAAATACCGGTATTGAAAAATGCGTCTAAAAAGACGGGATCCCGGGATCCCGGTATTGGAAGCCCTACTTACAGCCAATTTAACTGACCGAAGGTAAAGCTTGTATCTTTGCAATAAGGGTTAGATTAGTAAGTTAACAGTGTGGATGGCAGACACTCTGTATCTACTCTTTTTACCACGTCGGTAGCTTATAATTATTAGGTATATTATTGCCAGACACAACAAAATATATTTTTATGTCACTGACCTAAATATTTAACTTAATTACTGTTTGGATCAAATACTTCCATACTGTTTTATATTACAACTATTAGCAATTTGATAAGTACAAACGTCAAATCTCATTAAACTCGCTGCTTTTATACGCGGTAGTAATTATAACCAATTATTTTCTTAAGATAATAAACCACATCTCTAATTATAATTAACTAACGATAACCTCGAACTCATGTTTGCGACAATAGCAGAAACTATATAAAGGGAAATGTAAACACATGCGCCGGCGCTACCAATAGGGATCGTCCTGGCATCGTTAGCGGAAAATACCCTATATCATTGGTCCATTGAAAATAAGCCAATCGGAAAAGCGCAAAGGGTTTTAGTTGGTGCATCGAAAACGACGCGAACCTCGCCTTTAATGCGATCGTTATAAAAGTGTGCATGATGTGCAACTGCAACGCAGTCACGCCCCGAAATCCCAACTTTAATGTCAAGGGTATAAGGGCGTCATAACCAAGGGACCAATGCCGGAGTGCGTGCCTGATGGTGGGGGGAGGCGTGGTCGGCGCACACGCATTGCGTGAACGTCTGACAGTGCGTGGACGCCGCGGCGCGGCGTGGCTTATATCGGTTTAGAATTTGTACCACGACAACGTAAGAGTTCGTATTTGGAACGCGTGCTACGTAAATTGAGTGTGTTTGGGTTTTGTTTTAAAGTTAATACAAAACGCAACGCGTTGTATTTTCTTTTTGCTAAAAGACAGCAATAAAAATTAAATCGGACTATTGGCTTTGGAATAAAGACGTTGAAAATCTCAATTTTTGAGTACACGACTGTGAGAAAAGTGAACATAGATTTTGGAACATTGCGTTTAGTTTCTCAGTGAAGTTACCACAATGTGCACAGTCGACGACAGCTGGCTTTTCTCCAACTTTGCTAACCTGGATTTGATGAAGAGTGAGGATCTGATAAAGCATGAAGTGAGATTCAAGTTTTATTCATATATCGTTTATTTTACTCGTAGAAATGTAAGGAGATTTGGCTAATAAAAGTTTGCCTCATTTATTAGACGGTGCAAGAACTCTTATGCGATTTTCGTTACATTGAAGAGGTGCAACTGTATACTTCACGCGTCGAATGATGATCCCTATAACAGTTCCTTCGAGTTGCTTTTGGATAGGCTTAATTTAAGAAATATCGATGATTTGACGGCAGTGGAACTTTCGGAAACTATGTCATATCACAATGTTGCGATTTTGAGCAATAAGTAGGTATCTCACAGCTGCAAGGACTCTGGGCCGAGGTGTAAAATTATAAATTTTCCGTTTACTCCAAAAATTCTTAATATTTATTTACTGAGTAGGTACCAAAGTACCTATCTACAACAAAATTTAGGTAGCTTCGAGAAAAACGCATTTAACCGATTTGCAAGATCGAAGTGACGCCATAAGTGTTCCGTAAACAAAGTTTTGTACGTAGTACTCAAAATTATTTAGTTTAGGTACCTACTGCTGGTTTTCAACTCAATACGACTTGCGACATAATGTCGTTAAGATACTTTAGGTAGTAGGTACCTTTCGATAGAAGGTAGAAGTCACTAGGCGCTTCCGCGTGTAAAATAGTGAAGGAAATGTTATGAATATTCGCCACAATTAATTCTGTAGTTCGTTTTGATTTGTTGAAGACCTAAGGGTTAACCGAACCGCTAGAGTTATTAAACTAACATCATTACTTACCGTCATTCCTTCATACCAATTATTTCACCGTACTTAATTAATCATGACATTACTTACTTGAAAGTAGTGTCATTAGCACTACTAGTGGCAGTGTCTAGTCCGTATAAGAGTTTGAATGTCACACGAGGCATGGAATTTTCCCAGTTTTCCGTTTCGATATTTGTAATTTTGCTTGCAAACGGCTCTTAGTACAAACATTTATAAAATACTAACTATGTAGTATAGTTCTTATACGTCTTTGAAATAAAGGTTACGAATTGTCAATTAACAGTGGGGACGATGGTACAGTCGCTACGCCATCAGATATATCGCAGCGGCCGAGGTGCTCAAAAATTCTTGACTCAAACGCCTTGACAATAGAGGCGTGTTCAGACATTGGTGAGCACCTTGGCCGCTCCGATATATCTGATGGCGACTGAACAAGATAATTACTCGTTACTCAAATTTACCTAGCGAATCTAGCGTTATAATTATGATTAGGTAAACACAGACAGCACCACCCTCCATCCTAGTAAAAACTCGAAGTAAATAGAACTTTCTGCCATTTTGACACATTTTATTTCTCAATATAGAACCGTCTTATACCTAAAAGCATATTAATGTTATGCAAAAATGCACGTGTGTGCAAATAAGAGTGAGATAAGTCATTGCGGACGTCGGTGCGTTCACCTTAAAGCTATCAAGGCTACATATGCATTTACAAAAAAAGCAAGTGTGAGCAAAGTCGATTTTGAAGACTGCTAAATAAAAAAAACTACTTAATAATTATTGGCAAAGAAATAACACAGACGTCGTATATAAGCAAAATACATGAGTTATTTTTGTACAAAAACGTTTGCTGCTCGTACGAAGAACTTATGTTCGAAATAAGTGAAAAATGGAATGTCACTGCCTCGGTGGAGACGCGAATTTGCGACAGTTGCGACTCCGTGATAATATCAGCCCGTACCAACTGAGCTACCATGGCTTACCCGTCTGCAGCGAACATTTTCTCCATATCTTTCTTTGTTACATATGATATGCCTCTTGATGCCACATATAGCTCTATAGCGACATCTAACGGAATTTATTAAGTACAGCTCTTACCGGCCACTCAAGTAATTAAAAGCGCTTATTCCTTTAGTCTCAGTATTTATTTAGGTAAGTACATCTCAAAATTAATCAAATAGTAGAATAGTACCAACTGTTTGAGCAGTTACATAATAACAATTCAAATGATGGCAGAAAACAATTTCACTGTAATATTATATTTTATTTGTATTATACAACTGTCTATGGTAGGTTTATCAAAAAGTAAATACATTTTTAATACAACAGTTAATCATATTGTAATATAATTAGGTATATAGCTGGAATAGAAAAGGCAATACGTAAGTATTCTATAGACTCCCACATACACGTATAGGTACTAGAAAATTCACAGTTAATACCTCATCACTACCAAAACTCACTAATTATTTACTACCACAAATTCAGAATCATACTGAACCGCAGTAGTTCCAAAACAAGGTTAATTTTTGTTTAATTTTTTTTTTGATAATTAGTGAGATTTGGTATTCAATTCACCTTACTGTATGTCATCGATAAATAGCAGCTATTGTTTCATGGGGCTGATCTTTGAATTAGTAAACGACATTACATTACATTACATTAGAAATACTGTATTGTCATAGGACAAAAGCACAATGAACTCGAAAGGCAGACGTGACGTAGGTGGGCCATTTCTTATTTTTATGACAGATCTTGGTAAAAATCGGTAGGTTTAAAAAGCTCCTTAGTCTGGTCGGACTAAACTAGAAATCCAAATATGGGACAAAAAAAATGTATGAAAATTTCCACTGTGTTACGGAAAATTCCATACGTTTTCCATTACTCAGTGGAAAATTTTGTAGGACGTACAGTGAAATTGGGCTTATGTTGTACAGAATAAGGAACTATCCACCAAATTTTACCAAAATCTGGGAAAAATTAAAGAAAAACCTAGCTGGATCACATTACAATAATCACCGTTTTAGTTATCGTAAAATGGGCTTGCTCCAAAATTTGTTCCAAAATCTAATTTAAATTTTATAATTATGTATAGACTGTGGTAGGTTTATGTTGATATACCTATATGCCGATTTAAAGTAGACCCACAATATACTGCCATGTTTTAACACTTAAATGAGGTAGTGATATAGTTTACATATATAAAAACTTTTGGAGAACAATTACCCAGTGGGAAGCAAAGAAGGCACATTTTACGGTAGATTATGTTTTCTATTTTTGTACTAATAGAGATAAATACTTAAATCAATGAATCGCATTTCAAAGGTATAATAACAATGGAGATAATAATTCTAAATTTAGAATAGAGCTGATAGTTTTATTTCTCTGCACAACGTGTTGTTGTGAGCCAGAAGGCCTACCGCGAAATGAGAAAATCGGTATTTCGTTATCTGCCTCTCTATAACTCTTGCATCGAGCGACAGAGAGGCAGATAACGAAATTCCCCCTGGCCTCTTCTCACGAGCATTATCAGTATTGCATTTTTAAAGAGTTTGGAGGTTTTGGGACTTTTGGTCTACCTCAGTCCTTAGACCTAGTTATTAAAGAGCTACAACCCAATTAAAGGAAATTACTTGGGCGGAATTAAGAAATCATTCATTAGATTCATGTACATGTTCATTAATTTCTACATTGGCAGAATTTTTAATAATACGGCTTAGAAATACTGATAATTATTTCGATATATTCGGCAAAAGTACCTAATAGCCGACTTCTAACGGAAAATTAATACATTGAATGTGTTTGAAACAGATAACGAGTATTCAGCATTTGTACAAAACAGTACGTACCTATTTTATTTACAATGTTGACAATTAGGTACCAACACTATCTGCTGGATACTGGCGCGATAACATTTGACCTCGCTGTTACATAAATAACACTATATATTGCACAAAATAAATTATAGGCTTCGGTGACAGTTATTCCTTCGTAAGTACTAAATTACCTACGTCAAACATTTAGTTCCTTTTATTACAGTAGATGCCTCCTGTCTGTGTTTCATAATAGTTAAGATTGTCATCTTCGTCTGATCATGGTCTTGCTCTAGAACTACCTTTTAGGTTTGCCAATTCTTCTTATTTATCTCTTGTAGCTACTTAATGTTATTTTTCCTGTTTTGATTTTTGTACATTTTGTCAAGTCAGTCAAGTGTTATGTCTTTGTGGGGTACCTACTTTATTATATTTTATTTATATTATTTTCTTTAGTTTTGATTATTTCTGTTCAATATATTGTTCCTATTTCATGTTAACATCAATAATCCTTATCCTGATTACGCCACTGCTGGGCCTCATCTCATTGTATAAGAGGATTAATAATTCATTTTATAATACGTCAGCACCATATATTATTTCAAGTGACTGGAATTAATTCCTGTCTCTCTGTGTTAATTGATATTTAAGTAGGTTAAGTTTATATTTTGTGAATGAGTTAATTGACATTTCTGACCTGTGGTCGAAGTGCTTGTTAAAATCTATTTTATGTTATTTGTTATTAAGTAACCCTTAGAAGAAATAACTAGAGACGCGATTAAGGTTTTTTTATTTTTTTTATTTGCGGGTCTTCAAGAACTCAATTTCACCGCCTGGAAATTAAATACCTACATACATTATACAAGTTGCAAATCAGCTCCGTCTGACAATGACCATATATAGGTAATTCTTTTAATTTGATTCCTCGCCACCTTGTCATATTTTGCGAAGCGTGAATGCAAACACATTTGAGCTATATCAAGTTAGCTATAGCTTATTTGACTAAATAACAAACCAGTTTACCTAAAAATATTTACCACTCTTTTGTTTAGTTGCTAATTTAAATACAAAATAAATGCTTATTGCTTGAATCATTGGTACTGTACTTGTATTATTGTTATTGCAAATTCTGATTGATGTCTAGACATTGATAGCTAAATTATGATAACCAATTCCGCCTATGGTGCTTTATTAGCATTAGTCTGTCGAATTTTTAAAGACTTGCCTGTCGTAAATTTAATGTTAAATTAAACATCTACTGAGATAAACTTTGAGGTATCTGACATATGACCATCAGTGATTTCCTTAAAATTTTACATAATGCAAACACCAGTAAAGAAAAAAACCGTGAAGACTTACAAACTCTAAAAATAGTCCGCACTTAAACCAACATACCTTACTAGCTTCTGTAAAATATTTGCAAACTGATATTGACAAATGTTCTATTATTAACTACAATATGTGACGTATGGTGTTGTCTTGAGAGATTCCCTTTAAAACGCCTCATTTTGTTGAACTCCTGTATGCTGTTGTTAAAACTTTACTTGTATATTTAGCCGACATTTCTTATATATTTGACACAGAATATATAAAAAATGTCGGCGATCTTTTGTCATGCAGGCATGCAAGGTTCATAGAGGGTGATTATCTCAACGAATTTTTTTTGCGGCGGAGCTGATAATGACAGTGTGGACTAATAGTTTCACAATGGTATTTTTTTTCTGAAAACCTTACACAAATTATTATCTTAAGCCAAATCGCAAAATGTTATAAAAGTTATTGTTATTTATGAAAAAAATTTTTTTCGCCGCAATTCTAATTTTGGTGTAGTGTCCCGAATCCATTTTTCTTGAATGATTTCTATAGTAGAACCATAACATCCATTGATTTAACTAAAACTTCACAAACTTTTACTCGTTATTAGTCTACGTATATTATAAGAAAATGAAAGTGAAAATTAGTACATGAATTGATACTCTAAAGTAAGCATTCATAGTTGTCCTGGTAAAATAGTACATTTTGGTGGTAAATATTGAAAATGATTTTTATGGTCGAACGAAAAGCAACAAGGCTAACAAACGTGTAGTAACCTGTTAATTCAGTTCTGCTCCGGCACTGAGCGATGACGATGAGTCGTATGACGCTAGATCTGTCCAGCAAATGCGATAAGTATCTAATTTTGGTGTAATAAAAAACTTTTTAATGCAATTTTGGTGGTGTATCTAACTAATGACCGAAAAGTAGTTGTTTTTGTGTGAACTGTATTTAAAGCATGTTTATAGTTTCTTTTTTAAAATATAAACTTGAAACTGAAGTGAGTGATACGGTTTACTTTTAAATATACTTTTATGCAATGGTTCTAATTTTGGTGCATGAATTTTGATGGTTTTGGTGGTAATTTGAAAACCACCAAAATTGCTTAATGCCACCAAAATTGATACTTATGAGCCATAACTAAGTAATTTAGTATTTGCTGTCATATATTTATATTTTGTATTCACAGCATTAATGACTAAGTGCATTGATTACCAGTAAAAAATAAATACTTTACATTGAAACAAAATTTCACTTTTTGTAATTGCACTGACTTTAACCTACATTATTTGATCGTATAATGTTTTCATCTACCCTCAACTGGCTTAAGGAGCCATTTCAGGGTAGATTTCGTTTACTTTTATTGAAATACTTAAAGATACAGACTATAATATAGGGATGGTGGCCAGTAAATCTAATTTTGGTGGCAACCAAATTATTAAAATCATAATATCTCTAAAACTACTATGTATAATGAAAGGCCATTACTACACAATATCGATTGTGACTAGTTACGTATTATCGATACATAATTTAGACATAAACTAAAAAAACCCACCAAAATTAGGTAAATTTTGGACCTGTTGAAATTCACCCTAGAATTGATTTACGAGTAGTTAGCTTTTTTGTGCCTCGCCCTGCGTTGCTGAACGGGCGCGGGCAATTCCGTTGAGATATTTTCATGGATATGACCCAGGCCTTTGACTTTATCGACCTCCGCCTCCTTCTGAGGAAACTACATGACTATGGAATAAGAGGCAATATTCTTCAATTGTTACAATCTTATTTGATCAATAGATATCAATACGTAGAAATAACTAGATTGGATCCAAAAACGAGAAAAGAGACTGTATTCCTTTCTGAGAGCCGTGTTATTAAGTATGGAGTACCACAAGGGTCTGTGCTCGGCCCTTTGTTATTTATTATATATATAAACGATTTACCGAGAATAGTAGATAATCCAATGACTCTGTTTGCCGATGACAGTACAGTAATAATAGAATGCAAAGGCAGAATGACAAACCGACATCAATTTAGCAGTAAGTAATATTATCCAATGGTTAAAAAATAACAATCTTAAAGTAAATCTGACTAAAACGAAGGTAATACATTTTAGTCAACGTAAAGCTATTAAACAAGACATCAATATTTCATACGAAGGTTGTAAATTAGATGAAGCGGAAACTATTAATTTCTTGGGGGTGCATATTGACAAATGTCTAAACTGGAAAAACCACGTTGAAGTTACTTGCTCAAAACTAGCAAAATCAGCATATGCACTTAGCCAGTTGAGACATATACTAAATATACAAATAGTATTATCAGCTTATCATGCGTTGGTAGCGTCTGTTTTGAGATATGGGGTAATCTTTTGGGGAAATAGTACCGACCGGGAACATGTTTAAAAATCTCAAAAAAGATGTATTAGAGCAATGTTTGGTCTGAAACCATTAGACAGTAGTAGGCCATACTTTACAAAATATAAAATATTGACATTTCCATCTATAAAGTAGCTTTATTTGTTAGAAATAACCCTGACCTATTTCAGAGGCAAAACTCAGTGTGTGCCTCATTAAGAGAACGGGATAATAATAGAATTCACAATCAAATTGCTAATACTGCCCTGCTGAGAAAGAGTATACTTGGTATAGCGCCTAAAATCTATAATAAGATACCAATGGAAATTAGGAATAGTAGTATTAACTTGTTTAAGCTACATTTAACGAAATTATTATTGGAAAAATGTTATTATAATGTCAATGATTTTATTAATGATATTAGAAGCTGGCGACCAAGTGGGAAACAATGGGCATTGACGTCGGCGAAAAAAGGTTGACAAACCTACGTTTCGCCGACGACATTGTGCTATTCTCCCACACTGCACCCCATCTACAGAAAATGCTACAAGATCTTAGCACGGCAAGTCTTGAAGTCGGACTCGAAATGAACAGGTTGAAAACCCAGTTAATGACCAATGGCGCGAAACATGGGGTCAAGGTAGATGGGCAGGATATACAATACGTTGACGAATACATCTATCTGGGCCAGATAGCATCCTTCGATAACAGGCAGTCCAAGGAAATCGATCGACGCATCGAAAACGCCTGGAAGAGCTTCTGGTCCATGAAGGCGTTAATGAAGGGCAACCTTCCACTAGCACTAAAACGCAAACTCGTCGACATGTGTATTCTGCCTATCCTAACCTATGGCGCCCAAACTTGGTCATTAACAGAAGCCCAAAAGTCCCGACTCAAGATTTGCCAGCGAGCAATGGAGCGCAGTATACTCGGAGTCCGTAGAACCGATCGGATAAGGAACACAGAGCTGCGCTCCAAAACTGGTATCGCAGATGTGGGTGTGAAGGCCGCCAAGCTCAAGTGGGGTTGGGCGGGACATATCTGTCGGATGCATCCGGACAGATGGGCCAAAATAGCGACCGACTGGGCACCACAGATCACCCGAGGCAGAGGCAAACCAAAAATGAGATGGCGAAACGACCTGGACTCATTCTGTGGCGACTGGGGCGGGAACATGCACAAAGCCGTGACGAGTGGCGAAAGACAGGGGAGGCCTTTGCCCAGCAGTGGGACACAATATAGGCTATTAAAAAAAATAGTTTTTAAGTCCAATGTATACCTATTAGTAGTAATTATTGTTAAATTTGTATTTTAATTTTAAGGAATGCCCATAGGTTAAACTGTATTTACTTAGATTTATTATAGATAGGTTTACTATATTTTGTACGCCGAAAGGCAAAGCATGAAGGACAACTTTGTACAATATTTATAACATCTCTATACTGCTTTACTCATGTTTGACAAATAAATAATCTTTATCTTTATAAAAAGAATGAGTGAAAATGGCAAATACATAAAATTATGGCTTATTTTCTGGTATTTAATTCCATCCATCCATTGGCCTTTGCGTCTATTGCAGACGATTTATGGTGCAAATCGGAGAGACAATGACCTCTCCAGACTTAACACCGCCTGCGACGGAATTAAGGAAACGCAGGGATGCCCCGCACCTGCATTACCCTCTCGGATTCACTGTCTTAACCCACAGGAAAGGCGAGCCAATACGTGTGGAGGCAGGTCGGCTGCAGGAATCTGCCGCTTATTTCAGGTTGGACCCTACTCGCGCCTTACGGTAACTCCATACCGGGATTTAATTTTGGAGTATCCTTCTCCTAGATGGATTGCAAGATTTGCAAGCCAATGCTAAGAGGTCCATCTCCCCTGTGACGAAACAGCTTTTTGCTTCGTTTGTGGACTTAGTCGCCTCGTACGACACCCTTATCCCATGTGAGGGTTGGCGCTATTCTAAAGCCGACCACCACACGGATATTTAATTAAACGTAAATCAAATCTTTGAGTCAGAAACGCAATAAACGATGTCAAATTACCGATTGCTAATAGCAAAGTGATCGTTTACAAACGAGCATGAAGTATTCTTTATCAAGACAACATTCCTTTACGTCACCCGTCGCCGTCGCCCTTATGTAACTCGCACGTGCAGCGTTGTTTTAAATCTAAAACCGCGTGGCGCCGTGGAACGTCGCGTTCTGTAAGCAAATTGCATCGTCCTTGCCTTACGGTAAAATTGTCCAACGTTGTCTTGCGTAATGCCGCGTTATGAGATCGTCATTCCAGAGAAGAGAACCTTATCCGAACTTTTTTAACATTCTAATCCTTTAGGCTTGGATTTGTTTTGATTTTACAGCTGCGATTTGATTTGTTTTCTATATTGTTTACGTTTTTATCGCTTACTTCTTAGAAATATTTGTTTTCATTGATTTGAATTGCGTCCCAATGTTTGTGTATTCTATTTCCACTTACATCAATTTATTGTAGTCATTTGAAATTTTGACGTTTCTAAAAGTAGCTGATCGATACGAGCTCTTGAACTTTATCTACCCTCATGTTTTTAATTTCGTGATTTAAATTTTGCTTAGTTTTTATAGGTCTGTAGTTCACTTCTCCTCCTTCGTCTGCGTCTGAAACAGGATTATAGACATTTACATTTAGTTAGACATAGATACCTCCATATAATTACCTTGATGCTTTATGTTAAGTAAGGTTAGTCTTAGAAAAAATCTATATAGCATAAAATATTCCTCTCAAAATTTTTGTGTTGTTACATGAATACCTATTTGCAGCCTCGTAGATGTTTTCTATTAGACGCCAACGGTCTTGTTTTCCGCGGCGGGACGTAGGCCGTGCCGTAGGTCGGGCGCGGGCGAGCGGTCGATGCTCTCGCAATGTCACCCCGCGGCGGATTCGGCCCCCACCCCCCAACGCCTTCCTCAGACTGCGTACCTAATCATTTCCGAACCGTCTTAGATTGAGCTTCTTTGTTCAAAGCGTTAGCTCTTTTGCATTTATGATATGGTAATGGTACATTTCTTGAACGCGTGAGTTTGGTTTACTTAAGTGCTGCAGACGTCTGTGTGCCAGTGTGTCATACGCTGTCACTGACCTATTAATGTCGTTTCTTGTTGAACTATTACCAAACGCAGATATTACAAATGTCTGTAAGAAAAAATCGCTACTAAAAATAGAGCTTCCTTTTATTTATTATTTACTTAATTACGTAAAAGCGAAACTCAGATATTACACGTAATTTAAGCCATGTTATATTAGTTATTCTGAAAGCATTCTCACAAAAGTAATACATTATAGATCCACATATACAGAAATCCTAAATAAATATGTATGTCTAAATTCGTTTACTCTTGGTGGTTATAAAAAGATATCGACCTTTACGAAGTTGATTATATCATTAGATTACATTAAATCTGAAGGAACAATTACATTAGTTAGTTTGATCCAGTTTCAAATGAAATATGAAAAGTTAGAGATCTCTTGCCCTCGGTGATTTTCTCGATTGTTCCCCAGTTTCTCGAGATTTTACTTTGTAAAATGTCGAATGTAAATTTGTCTCTGTTCTTTTCACTTCTTTCAATGTATTCGGCATTATTTATGACGCGAGCTTTGTTTGAGGTAGGTGTTTCTGTATCTCTTGGATTTTCAGATGATCAAATCTAATTTTGGAATAAGTGTGGTCCATTCCTTAAAATCCAAATATGTACCATATTTATACTGAAAATTCGGCTTTGTCACCAATAAATCCATAAATTCTCAAACGCTGAAACTGTAAGTTGGTTGAGGTGGGTCAAATTTCTTTGAGGGCCGGGATTTTCAGTAGAGAGAACTTCATCTAAATTTAAAATTTCGCTTTCACCAAACCGCTAATCAAAATAACGCAAGAGATCCGGGCACCGTTTCGGCTCACATGTCTCACACGCACGTTGTCGTAGGTCCCACCAGATCGTCCGCGTGATATTGGGCGTTGTCGGTCGTCGAACCCGCGCTATCTGCATTATTTGGCCCGCTGAATGTCGTCGCAATGTCACGGGTCAGAGACCTAGCGCTGGCGGCGTTGCGTTCCGCCGCGTTAACTATTGTTTTGTACGTCTAGTCTGGTTTTCGGCTGGGGCTTGGATATTTAAATAATATTTGTCTTGTACTTTAGCTTCTGATGGTTATTTATTTTTTTGTAGATATCTGGTTTCTTTTCTATTTGTTATTTTTTTGGCTTCAATGTTTAGACTTTAGGATTTTGTTAGGTATTAGGTATAACGTATTTTAGATTGCCTCCTTTAAAATAACATGAAGATAATTAGTAAATTACTGGTAAGGTTTCAACTTGGGTACTGACCCAAGTCAATTATACCTACAAAAAATCCATAGATACTTCATATTTACCTAAAACGTTATCTTTCCGTATTATATTTCCAATAATTTTTTTATTTCCTTTATTGTCTTCACTGTTTTTTTTCTATACTCGATTTGATTGATTTGACTATGTATTTACCTTTTCCCATCTTAAGTATGTTTTCACGAATTTATATTTGTATACTTGTATATTACTTACTTACTGTACTTACTTGTATATTTGTATTTTATATTATAGTGTTTAAATTGTTGCCTAGGTTTAAATCTAGAAGTTGGTTTTACTTATTGCTCTGATTGGCTTTCGTTTCTATTACAATAGCCAAAGCTTTTACCAAGACATCCAAACTAACCTCATAAAACACAAATCTTATGAATACCGACAAATCATCTCCAGGGCCCTCCGCCAATCTTAATTCGTGTTTCATATCACTCCAAACAAATATCAGTTACGACACTGATCTACCACACTTACGAACCGCTTCACTCGGTCTCTGGGTCGCGGCGACCTCGCTCGCGCCCAAACTCGCGTCGGTCAAGGCCGCAGTCTAGACACCCCCACCACCCACTACGTCCCCCCTCCCACGGCTAATCCTTACTACCTATTTTTACCTTGACAGCCTGGGCTGGGACCTGAATCTATCAGTTTCAGTTAAATGATTTTGTAATGATCAAGGGAGCTTAATAATGTTATGTATTATATCTTTGTATTCATAGTGCAAGGTTTCTAATACCACTACAAAGCGTGCGTTTTTAGGGTTCCGTAGCCAAATGGCAAAAAACGGAACCTTTATGGATTCGTCATGTCTGTCTGTCTGTCTGTCTGTTTGTCCGTCTGTCCGTCCGTCCGTCCGTATGTCACAGCCACTTTTTCCGAAACTATAAGAACTATACTGTTGAAACTTGGTAAGTAGGTGTATTCTGTGAACCGCATTAAGATTTTCACACAAAAATAGAAAAAAAATTTTGGGGGTTCCCCATACTTACAACTGAAACTCAAAAAAATTTTTTTCATCAAACCCATACGTGTGGGATATCTATGGATAGGTCTTCAAAAATGATATTGAGGTTTCTAATATCATTTTTTTCTAAACTGAATAGTTTGCGCGAGAGACACTTCCAAAGTGGTAAAATGTGTGTGTGTGTGTGTCCCCCTGTAACTTCTAAAATAAGAGAATGATAAAACTAAAAAAAATATATGATGTACATTACCATGCAAACTTCCACCGAAAATTGGTTTGAACGAGATCTAGTAAGTAGTTTTTTTTTAATACGTCAATAATCCCCTAAATACGGAACTCGGAACCCTTCATGGGCGACTCCGACTCTCACCTGGCCGCTATTTTAGTTGTTTAAAACATCACTTATCAACTTTCACGTATACAAGATACTAGACAAAAATGTCTTTTGTTGTTAAATCCACACATTTTGCTGCTAAGTGCTGTTAGCTTATATTAAGTCTTATAACAAGGAACAAATCTAATTATTTTATCAACATTTTTTTTTTGAGGTAATTTAATTACTGCCTACAATATAAATTATCATCCGGAAAAGATTTCGTATACGAAAAAAGTGACCAAGTTCTTATCAAAATGATTGTTTATGTACAACCCTACTCATTTTGACAATTTCTGTCTTTCTCATTCTATCTATCTCTCTCTTCCCAGGGATGAAGGCCAAATTGAAGCCTATTCAATTTCTATAGGACAAAACCTAGCCTGGGGATTTTCCGCGCTAGTATCGATTGACGCTTCCCCTTCTTTGTCAAGTATCTAGGCACCAACTTGTTTTCGTGCCTAGATTTACATTATGTAATGACAATGTGCACCTTATTGCGAAATCGTAAGGTCTAGGAATGGTCAATCGAGTGTTTCTATTAATACGTCTGCTGGCGACGGAAGTCGCTGTAAGATTTAGTATTTTGTCGAAGTAACGTTTGCAATTGCTAAGGTCAATATGGAGTAGATAGACCGGTATATATTTTTGGTTGGGAAGACCGTCATAGGGCAAAACCTCTCGTATTTGTGTACGTACAGTCGCCATCAGATATATCGAAGCGGCCAAGGTGTTCACAAATATCTGAAGACACCTCTATTGTCAAGGCGTTAAGAGTGCGTGGTCAGATATTTTTGAGCCCTTCGGCCGCTCCGATATATCTGATGGCGACTGTACTTCGCTTAGACACAGTCCGATATTATTATTGCAATGAAGATATGTAATTCTTATTTCTCTAACGATTCAAGTCAACGGGATGTTGAACTTTAGTGAAACTTTCTCGCACAGATGTTGACAATAGTTTGTACGAGATAACTGCTTCTGAGATCCTTGGAATTAACGAAGAAAAAACTTTGTTTCCCTTTTAAGGCGTTTATATTTTTCTCTACTTATTTATTTATCCATAATTCATGATCTTATATTTTTTTCCTCAGCACAAGGTACGAAATAGGTCAGAAACTAAATTCTTTGACTGTACCTGCGCCAAAGAAGCCCCGTTTCTTAATTTTTAGGGTTCCGTAGCCAAATGGCAAAAAACGGAACCCTTATAGATTCGTCATGTCTGTCTGTCTGTCTGTCTGCCCGTCTGTCCGTCTGTCTGCCCGTCTGCCCGTCTGTCCGTCTGTCCGTCTGTCTGTCCGTCCGTATGTCACAGCCACTTTTCTCCGAAACTATAAGAACTATACTGTTGAAACTTGGTAAGTAGATGTATTCTGTGAACCGCATTAAGATTTTCACACAAAAATAGAAAAAAAAACAATAAATTTTTGGGGTTCCCCATACTTCGAACTGAAACTCAAAATTTTTTTTTTCATCAAACCCATACGTGTGGGGTATCTATGGATAGGTCTTCAAAAATGATATTGAGGTTTCTAATATAATTTTTTTCTAAACTGAATAGTTTGCGCGAGAGACACTTCCAAAGTGGTAAAATGTGTGTCCCCCCCCCCCCTGTAACTTCTAAAATAAGAGAATGATAAAACTAAAAAAAATATATGATGTACATTACCATGTAAACTTCCACCGAAAATTGGTTTGAACGAGATCTAGTAAGTAGTTTTTTTTTATACGTCTTAAATCGCCTAAATACGGAACCCTTCATGGGCGAGTCCGACTCGCACTTGGCCGCTTTTTTCTGCTTCGGCTTCAAAATTTCATACTTTAATAAGTGTCAATGGGTTCAAATTTTGCGCCTAAATATCTGGGTAAATATATCATAATTTTAACCTTCGCTCGCCCAATGCTGAGCATAGGCCGCCTCTCTTCTTGGGTAAATATATATCTTCTCAAAAATAATATGTCCCAAAGAATTATGGGACATATTTTTCAATATGACGTGTGCACCCATATTTTTACACTAGAGTGTACCATTAAATAAAAATATCGACGAGGCCACATACCACACCTTACCTTATTACAGTTATTACCACATTATTTTTGCTGGGTTACTTCCTCCAAAATTCTACTGGACGATCAGGTTTTTTTGTCAACAACATTGTTTGTGCGCGCACCTGCCTGCAAAGGCACACCTGCCTAATACCAAATTTATTCTAAACGTCCAATCACTACGCACATAATATATAAAAGTATTCTTGGACAGATTATAAATGTGACGTCACCCTGCCTGTGGCCTTGAGACGGTGCACATACATATGATACATGTGTATTGGAATGTTACTGAAGTAGTGTTAAAGAGGCTAACTGCCGTATTCGAACTTCAAGATATTCACAAGAGACGACACGTACTAGATCCATTCTAGATACGTTATAGTTTAGATTTCAACTAGTTCTCTTTTGCAGCGCAATTCGGGCAACCAAATGTCACTTTTACGTTAGATAGAGTTAGATATCTATTAGATGCGAATTGGATCTCTAAGTCATATCTTGTGGAAATCGTTCAAGAGTATCTCCAGAATCGCGCAAATGTCAAATTTGATAGGTTAAATCTTAAACATATCGTTATCGTATCTTGGTGAAGTCTAAAAGATGTCTATTTCAAAATCCGAATCGCGCCCTAACACAAAATTATAGTGTCTATATTGAACTTTTACACGTTTTAATCAATAAAAAAATTCATGAAACAATTCATACGGAAACTAGACTATATGTATTTATAATGGCAGACTCCAACCAAAACCTTAAATAGTTAATGTTGGCTCGACAGAAAAAATCACGAAAACATATATGTATGTATGTATAATTTTAATTGTATTTTCAGTTGTATATTACTCGTTACCCTGCATACCATAGCAGTATAATTTATAGTACAAAATCGTTAGTCATATTGTCCAGGGATTTGACGAGCAAAATTTTAAACAAAAGTATATTTTCAGAGTAATTGCATGAGATAAAAAGAAAAATACCGCGCGATGTTTAAATCTTCCGTCGCAAGTTTCACGTATCTTTTGTTTCCTACTAATTTCAGGGCTTGTAAGGCGAAAATTCGTAAACTCTATTCTTGCGAGAACGTCAGTGGATTTAGGGCGCCTGTACACGGTGCCGCGCCACCGCGGCGGCGGGCTTTACGCGTCTCGTGTACATAGCGCGGAGGTGCGGCGGCGGTGCGGTGTCGGCACGGAGGCGGTACCGTGTACACGAGCCCGCCGTGCGGCGGCGGTGGTATCGGCGCGGAGGCGGCACCGTGTACACGCGCCCGAATTTTGTTAGCTAACATTGTGGATTTTGGTAGAAATTAATAGGTCGGGATGATGTGTGCACTCATATTTTTCCACTTGACTGTATCTACCTAATTAAATTTTTCCTTAAGTCTGGGTCTTTGCATGTACAAATAAAAGTACCAAACACTGATTAAGATATCGACACAAACAAGTGCCGTTATCTGCTGTAACACGACGCTTATCAATGCAATATAAAATTTAGCGGGCCACGTGACCTAAGTGTTGAGGCAGGTCGCCATTATTAGTTTATTTATGGATCGCCCACACTGTCGTTTCGCACAGGGATGTTGCGAACATCCGCATCCGCATCCGCAACCGCGGAACATCCGCATTATTTTCAACATCCGCATCCGCATCCGCATCCGCATAAAATCGATGCGGAGCTTATGCGGATGCGGATGTCGAACAAGTCGGTACAGGAACGTCTTAGCGGCGGCGTAAGTGCTAGGTAATTTCGTCATTACCTATAACGAAATCGTCTAGATCCAGAAAAGTCGGCGAAGTTACTGTTTATTAAATATAACGCACCTATATTCTTGCTCAAATACTAAACGTTTGGTTTTTTTTTAATAAAAAAATACTAAAAATTTAATATTTGACGTTTTCTAAGTACCTAATCTTGACATCCGCATCCGCATCCGCATCCGCGGATGTGAGCCTTTAAAAATCCGCATCCGCATCCGCGGATGTCAAAAATTCTGCATCCGCAACATCCCTGGTTTCGCAAACCTTACTGGAAAGATATAAGGGGACGTCCATTAATTACATGAGGGGATTAGGGGGAGTGAAAAACTGAATCTCACGGAGATTTTTCCGGGCAGAAAATAGTGGGACAATATGAGAAAATTTATTATTTTAAAGTAAAACATGGTTCTGACTAAAATATGCCAAATTCACAGTTCTTGTATTGAATAATTTTACGGAATTTAGACTCACTTGTTTTAAGCTAGTCACTCGCGCGACATGTTTCGCAGAGCCTAGGGCAATGTTATAGTATGTACAGTTTAAAATCGATCAGTTCTTGTTCTTGTATGTTACATTATGTTTTTTTTTATTATACTCAAAATACAAGTTTTTAAAGATCTCACGTGATTAGGGGCCAAATTTCACGACATCTCACCAGGGGAGAGGGGTGAAAGAATCCTCAAAAACGCCACGTAATTAATGGACGCCCCCTAAAGTTCATCCGTGGTCAGTGCTGTTATGTTACGACATCTGAGTTAGTCATGCTAGTTTAATAGATATATTAGTCATGCGGTAGACGGATGTAGTTATTCGCGTTGTTTTTATAATTTTGGAAGGTTATGAAGAGTTGGAGACTACCAGAGATAATTACAAAATATATTATTATGTAGAATTGACGAGTTTCATCAATATTTTTGATCAGGCAGGACATGTTGACACGAAAACAAATCACACAATGAATGGAGTCACAAGCTAGAATTCTGATATGTACAGTCGCCATCAGATATATCGAGGCGGCGAAGGTGCTCACAAATATCTGAACACGCCTTTATTATCAAGGCGTTTTAGAGACAACTCTACTGTTCAGATATTTTTGAGCACCTCCGAACGACTGTATGACGTAAACGCTGTTTATCTGCCTTGAGCATAAAAGTGAAACCGAATGACGACACAACGACAGTCGGTATCATATTATTCATATTAACAACGCTAGCTTTACCGTCCTACCTCAACACCCGGCAACTGAGCGATTAGTGTTTTGGCACTAGTGCGGAAAACGCTAGGGTTGAACCAATAGAATGGAGAATGTTACGTACGTCGCGGCTTTTATTTTTTTATGAACAGAGGAATTTAGGAATTTGCCGAAGGCGATTCGAATATTAGAGGGTAAAATTATACGTTTTGATATTATGATTGTAATAGCTTTACGTTAGAATAATTATGTTAATTTTTCTGTTGTTATATTGTGTTAAAAAAACATTTTCGTTGCTCACTCTCGTATTGTTTGCAATGTATTTTGAGACAATACGCTAATAGCATTTGGCACTTATAAATAAATAAATATTATAGGAAAATTTTTACACAAATTGACTAAGCCCCACGTAATCACTTAGCAAAAAACACCAAAATACGTTCTCAGATAAGCAAACAATATTAAACTGACAACACACGCTAATCAATGACACTGACACCTGTTTAAAACTATCAGGCCAATTCAAATGTACACTGACATAAGGATTATATCTTAATTTCATTTTCGGTACAATCTTTTATCGCTGACTGTACTTTTCTTTCCACAGGCAACTAATACTCATCGAGACAATTTTAAAAACCCCAAACACAATTAGGTTGCGTTGTTTTATCACAGAGTTCCTATGGCGGTGGCCATAGGATCGAGCTGATCTGATAATGGAGACAGGAGGTGTCCTGTCTCCATCATCAGATCAGCTCGATGGTACCACAATATTGCATTGTCACCCGACTCACATATGTATGCAAATTTTCCATCTTCATCGGAAACCGGGAAGTGGGTCAAATTTATCTTGCACTTCCAACCCGCCCCGGCTTCCCACTTTAAACCTTCGTCTTGAATCACTCTATCTATTTAAAAAAACCGCATCAAAATCCGTTGCGTACTTTTAAAGATCTAAGCATACACAGGGATAAGGGACAGACAGCGGGAAGCGACTTTGTTTTATATGTACTAATGTAGTGATTAGCCACTGCCAAAAGAACGATAAAACAAAGTGGGGTCATAACACCTGTAGGGCTAAGATGGCCGGCTGTTTATCATTTGTCACCATGGCTGTTACGTTCTAACAAATATGTAAGTGCGAAAGTGACGCATAGCATGACTAGTGATAAAAATGCGACCATGATAGCTAGTCTGGTCGGGCTAAATGGGTTAAAATACCAAAACACCTGTATCATAATTCACACACACATTAATAATAAACACAGCACACAGCGGCAGCCCTGAGCTATTCGTTTATCTAACGAAGGTGAGCGCGGGCGCGCGGGCGCTGAACCGCGCGACCTACCGCAACCTTGCCGAGGCCCAATTTCGGGCCCGGATACGATATCGATTTTGATGTTTCACTGCCCCCATCTGATAAGGGCCTAGACATCACGGTTTCGGCTACAACCTAGGGACTAAGAAAGCTAAAAGTAGTCCAGGGTTCCAAATTATCCAGATAATTATAGTCTTTGATAATTATCCCAGGTATGGATGGTGCTATATTTATTTTCTTTGATAGTAAAAAAAAAGATTGGGTTTTTTTATATTTTAGGTTATTATTAAATGGATAATTATCAGGCATAAAAATCACGATAATTATCCTTTCGAACCCTTGATCTGCAATATTATCTTACAGTAACGAAGGCCGCAAAAATATCTGACACGATCTTATTTGTAGAGCCATAAGCTTGTCACATATTTTTGCGGCTTTCGAAGAGTAATAACATATTATTGCAGGATTGTAAGTATTTAGACAACCCGAGGCCCATGTCGGGCCCGGATACGATATCGATTTTGACGTTTGAATGCCTCAATCTAATAGGGACCTAGGGTTTGAGCTTTAGTCTACCAACTTACTAAAAGTACTTAACTAACAGTATTTATAGACTCTACTTCAGACACTAGTATTTAGACAACATTTTGACTGACTTAAATTAATTTAATAACGACTTACCTTAGGATTTAGCTTTGACACTTCGAAAAGTAATATTTAGACAGTAGACAGCCTTGCCTAAGTGCCTTGCGGATACGGTATTGCCTGTAAATTATTTTTAGAATCACGTTGTCTATAAATGATGAATATATTAATATTTAAAAGATGTGGCCTTTTTTCTAAAAAAAAGCGAGCCTGCATATTTTAATTTTAATTATTTCATTTATTGGATATATTTAAATGTACAAAAACCCAAAGGCAATTAAATACCAGCAAGATTTCATCATTTTTAGAGTGCTTTTAGGAAACAGAATAATTATACTTTCGCTGGTGGAATCCGAATCGTTGTATTTATTTGAAATATGTGTAATACTGAAATACTCTACATTTGTAAAGCATCTCCTTTAACTGGTGAAAAGTGTGAGTAAAATACTGTTATTTAAGCTATATATTTCATTAAATTCGCGATTCAACAAATTCTGGTAAATTCGCGAGTTAGTCTGGTTAATTGCGTAGGCATCTATTATTCAGCCTCAGTGCTGGAGAAGGCAATTAATTGTTGTATGTGTATAATCTGGTAATGGACGTTATTTTCGGATTGTTAGCTATTGTGCCTGTCTGAATTAGGCTGCGAGTTAACATAGTGCGAGGGCAAAGGGCAAAGGTCCCCAACCTTTGCCCTTTGCCCTCGCACTAGGTTAACTCACAGCCTAGCAGCAGGTCAGGAGGTCTCGAAAAATGTTACTCTCGTGTCTAGTACCCACAACACAAGCCTTACTGAGTTTAAAAGATTTAAAAAGCGCCGGAAAATCCAAGCGGAGAAGCATAATTATATCTTGATCATTCATTCTGTCGCCACGCCATACCTATTACCCATACACATGTAGGAAACGTTGCATCACGTTCTACGCTTTATCATTGCAAGCCGGCAATGTCACGAGTGTGTTGAACCCGCCATCCTTGAAACTTTATTATCAGATAGATAAACTTTGTTTTTTTACACTATTAATAATCGTCGAAACTGACCTGATACAACGGAGTTGGTGTTGAAATTTTTTCGGTTAGAGACCGTGCGTGTTGGAGGGTCTGCCTGCCATCTCGTGACCTGGGCTATAACCGCGAAAATCGAAGTTTGCGAATTCCGGACGTCTATCTCTGTCTCTCTCTAATTACACCTGCATTGGAGTAAAAGAGAAAGATCCCCGCAAGTTGCGAATTTCTGTTTTCGCGGTAACCTCTCTACTGTGCTGCTGTCTACAGTTTATGTACGCTCCCTATTATGTAATTTATGTACCTATTCTTGTAGGATCTCTTTTCTGGTTTAGTTCCTTTGTATTTCAGCAGTTTCAGCCAGATTTTTGGGTTTAATATTCATCGTAACGCACTTTTCGGAGCGACAACGATCATTGAGTTTTCTTCTAAAGAAAGGAATGAGAATATAAATAGGTACGACATTAAAAATTTCGCAATGCCTGATAATCGTCCTACTATTTAATTCTGGGTTATTTAGGCTAGGTGTCTACTTCTACTTGCGAAAATTGTGTGTCGCACGCTGACTTTAAAAATAAAACTGTTCTATGAAAATCTATTAGCGGAATCGTCTGCGAATTTTTCAGTCTTTTGATTGTATAATGTTATAACTTCCATATGTCGGCGGCCGATCGTAAGATCAGGCATATCGTGAAATTCCTAGGTATACCTATATATATCGTGAAACGTGAAAATCTTTGACCCGTTCCCTGAGTCGACGGAGCCCCGCTACGCGGGGCTCCTATTTCTGGGCAGTTTGCCCTTCGGGCATCTAAAGCAACCTAACGAACCTATCCTACCTATATATTGGTTTAATGTCACTATCCTCAAAACATTACACAGGAACATTAAAATCTGCCTGATCTTACGATCGGCCGCCGACAGATATAAGTCTAGTGAGTCTAGTGTTTAACGTGTTGCATTGACGCACCGAATGCACCAACTGATTAAACTTTAACGGTAAATAGGTTATCATTGTTTGTTCGATTGTTTTAAACATTCAATATGTGGAATAAAGCATTTGTAGCGCAGTATTCCTACTACAGGGAAATTAGACACACCTATTCTTTTTAAGCGCTCTAGTGTATTAGATTCGATTATTTGATAAAACAAATTCCTCTTTTAACCCTAACCTGATGAAATTACATTGCTGAATATACTATTCATTAGTAGTATTATAGCATAAAACAAACATAATTTTATGGATTGGGATCATTCTTGCTGTCAACTTGTGGTGAGTTAGAATTATTTCCATTAATTTTGCGAATAAACTGAAAGGGGTGTTTAAAGTTTCCATAAATTAAATGGCACACCACACCGCGACGAGAACCTAAAGAAGCTATACCTACCTATAATGCATGGCTTGATGCATCTCGGTAACCGCCGACTGGTCGGGTATAGATGATTTTCAGAAGAGAATTGAAGCTAAGAGGGACCCCACACTATAGCGTCTTTTGAGCGTCGGCGTCTAGTCAGCGCTATGGAAAATGGTGTCACTACCACTACGCAGTAGCGCCGAGCAGCAGCCATAGAGATACTAGACGTCAACGCTCGGGAGACGCCGACGCTAAAGGGGCCCACTGATTAACAGTTCGCCGGACGATATCGGCCTATCAGTTAGAACAAAAAGTTGACAGTTCCGAACAACTGCCAGGCCGATATCGTCCGGCGGACTGGTAATCAGTGGGCCCCTTAACGCCTCTCTCTAAAAGTATCCAGTTTTGATGATACGGGACATGTTTGATAGGCTAAGGGTCGGTTGCACCAAACTGTTTGTCATCGTTAAAGAGTTGGCTATATTTTATTGTATGGAAAGTTTCATAGTAAACCGCCGCGGCGCGCCGGGTGATGTTGATCAGTCTGTCAAGTGCGGATGGTGCAACTGGCCCTAAAAGTATCCAGTTTTGATACGGGTCATTTTTGATAGGTAGTCTAAATGTAACAAATCGAACCTCGCACACCAAAAGTCGGCCAAGCACGTGCCCGGAGCGACCACTAAACACTCTTATCTACTCGCATTCTGTCCGATAAACTGATTGTTGCATTTTGTTTTCGCGTCGCGAGGCAGACGGGTGCGATCGTGTTATCTGATTTTGTGTATGTATGCCCGTTAGGTATAGAAGAAATGATTTGGAAGCAAATATTATCTATTTATTAAAAAAAATATCAAGAAGATGACAACATCTGTACTAGTTAGTTTACTTCTACTTTTTGGTGCGATTGCGATCTAATTGAGTTGTCGAATGTGCAGCTAAATTTATTTTGCATTATTTTACACGTCTTGGTGTTACTTTGTGTTTTTTTGCACTGTGTGCAATTATAGTAAAGGTGACAGTCCATTTCCAACCGCAGCTGCACTACTGTTCATTTTACTATGGAAATTGACAGTAACAGCGACGCGTTCAGTACCAGTAGTGCAGCTGCGGTCAGAAATGGAATGTTACCCTTAAGTGGCCGAGGTGATAAAATGATCTAGAGGCCAATTCGAACACATATTCTGACAAAAAGATATCATATTGACCATTTTGTTAACATTCGCGCGTATTGACACGAGCGAGACGCACGGGCGAATGATTACAATAATTTTGTCATCAAAATATAAATTCGAAATGGCATTCTGAACACGATTTTCCTGTTAATTGTGTAAGAGCTACTCCCGCCGCTGACTGTACTCATACTACTAATTTCGCTGCTTATGATTTCTGCTACGCACTAGGAAAAGTATTGCTACGGGCTACGGCGTAGCTCGTAGCGCTACGAGCCCTTATTCAAGCGTATCTTGAGCGTAGCGGTGAGAGAATTGGTGTCAATTTGGAAAATTCCAAGGGAAACCGATTCGTTCGTCACTGCGTGTAATATGTAACATAATATCATATCATATAAATAATAACGTATTCTAAAATGTTTATGTCGCTCCTGTGTAATAATAATGTTATGCGAAATGTCTAACGACTATTAAATTCAGGTACCTATAAATAGTAGGAAATTCGCCCACTGCCTCGCTAATTGAAAAGTATCGTCATCAGTTGACGACACAGCTAGGTATTTTGGTACACCTTGAACGCCTAAACTGTTGAGGTAGGTCAGGCGCTGTATTTAGTGTTGGTTAGTAGTCGTGTGACCGCGGTATACGGAAAACAAGATCCGTTCTCGAGAAGAGAACGATACGATATGTACTAGATAGTCTAGATACCTACCAACTAGTTTAGATTTCAACTAGATATCTTTTGCAACTCAATTCGGGCAACCAATGTCACTTTTACGTTAAATTATCGTTTTAAGATCGTTTCAAAATCGTTTTGAGATCCAGAAATACATAACGAGACATTTTAGATATTGTGAAAATCGTTCAAGAGTATCTTCAGAATCGCGGAAATGTCAAATTTGACAGGTTATATCATAAAAATATCTTTATCGTATCTTGGTTATGTCTAAAAGATATCTAGTAGATGTCTATTTCAAAATCAGAATCGGGCCCAGAGTAAGTCAATTAAGTTTAAAGAGACTCGACGTTAAAGAGATGCGATGCAAAGATTGAGTCCTATAATTACGATCCATAAGAATAAGATCAAAAAGAATATTGAAACAAGTCTTTAAAAAAGTTTAAAGAAAAAAACACAATCCTTACCTGAAATTTTAGATTCCAATGGAGTTATTCATAAACGTTTGCAATTCTAACAAACCGTTGATAATCTTTTGTCCCTATACGTCATTTTGTCATTTCTGTTTGTTCGAAAGAGACAAAACTTAACAGAGGTTTGTGCTGTCATGTTATTCATAAATATGCATATTACATTTCTTCATCTTAATCCATTAAATTACGATAAGGTGAAAAAATCTTATCTTAATTTACATATATGAACTCGACTAAAGAATCGACTAATAGAGACTCGAGAAACTCAAAGGAGTCAAAAATGTGAAAACTAAGAGACTCGAATCTTTACAAAACACTAGCTATAACAGCTTTCGACCGACTAACCCATATAACTTTTTAAAGTGAACAGACTCATTTTTTGGCCAAAGAATGGTATTTATGCTTAATCTAACTTTATACTTTACAACTAGGTCACTGTACCTAATGGATTGACTTATGGTTTTATTTACTTTGAAACTGTATTCATGTTAAATGTAAACGTTTGAACGCTTTTACTTAAAGACGTTCTTTCGAGTGGTATTGACCACTCGTATTCAATTCTATCAGTAGAAAGTAGGAATCCACAATTTTAGTCACATATTTGTATTATATGCCGCCAATAAAAAAATATCTTAAAGGAATTAATTTATTAGATTTTATGTGTTTATTAGATTAGCTAGTTTTTGATTGAAATATAAATATTTTTTAAGTCCTTACCATCGAAAGTCAATCACTACACGGTCGAATGGTGACTTTCAAAAATAGGTATTATTAGGATCATGCGAAAAAAATCGTGACAAATTTTCGTATACGAGTATTTTCGTCCACTCGCTTTAAAATTCGAACGTTCGAAATTCAAAAATCGGCCCCCTGGTCTTCCGATAAAACAATCCGGTGAAACAATCACGACAGGCTGTTTTACCTATTCCAAATTTATAAAACTAATCTTAGACATCCCTCTAAAATCTCACGTAATGTATCTTTAATGTATTTGTCCTTGTTCTAGGTGTCGATGATGTCGGCCGTCAGCGGCACTGGCGATCAGCTGCTCCGACGTGTCAAACAAGAGGCCGAACCACCACCACAGTATTCCCCGACGGAACAACTTGCGCTGGCTTCCCCGCCGCCCCCGCGCCCCATGCTGATGCCGCAAGAGGTAAGATAGCCCGCTAGATGTCGCTGTAGCAAGCGGGGAGTTTCCTACATCGCGCTAACGGTGTGTTGATGTAGAATCTATAAGTAATTAGTGGTGTGTTAAACAAGTAGAGAATTAAGCCCTTGCTACACGGTCGCCGACAAGCCTTCAGACCGCGTGGCCTTGGTCCATCCTGGACCGTGTAGACAGTTGTTTCCAACAAAATTTGACCAAGGTCTGACGGTTAGAAGGCTTGTCGGCGACCGTGTAGCAAGGGCTTTACAGTACTCGTCCAACGAGCAACTAGAGCTATCATCCCTGCCGCTTCCGTGACCTACGCTGATGCAGCAAGAGGTAAGATTGCCCGCTAGATGTCGCTTTAGCGAGCGGGGAGATTGCTTCATTGCGCTAACTGTGGGTCGACGTAGAATCAATAATTAATTAGCTGAGTGAGCATCTACACGGCACTCTGGCCGGCTTCGCCTAAGTAAGTTGATTCAAGTGTCCGTTAGATGTCGCTGTGGCAAGCGAGGAAATTCCTACATCCCGCTAACGTTGTGTCGGTACTCGGTATAAACTCAATAATAAATAATTGTATATATAGATATCAGAAACCCTCAAAATGCGTATCAATGCTGATTCATTCGCTGTCTCCACACGGAACGTATAAAATGACCTCCATTGCGCACGCGTTGCACAACATATTACGTAAAGGCGCATTGTGCAGCCGGGGACATGCAAATTCCGACCCTTTATCTTCATTCATGCCCGATTGTTTACTACATGTGACTAACTGCACGTAAACGTATACATACGGGTGTGTACAAGTATTGTACGGAGTAGACGCAGGCGTGTCTCACTCCGCGATTTCGTCGCTTTGCTACAGGTAGCTAAAAGTACATCCGTTCGGCCCCAATTTTGGGGAAAGCCATAAGCCGCGCGTGGCGGTGTCGCCACCTAGCGGCCATATCTGTGCTGATCGTAACAGACGCGTTTTGTTAGAGAGTGAGTCTTCTGTACTTAGTACTATTATTTATTCTGTGGTAGACGTAAATAAGTCGAGTTGGTATTGTTGAATAGTTGCATCGATCTATATGGTGTGTATAAGCTTCGTAGTTTTTGACAGAATATTTATATCTTATGGATGCCTTTCTAGGAGACTTGTAGCTATAGTATGGTATAGATAGGAGAATATAGATAACTCAATTTTAAGAGATCTAACTTAAAAAAAGAAAAATACAATTCAATACTGATACCTATACTCTTCATTGCGTACGTCAATACAACAAAATAATGCACAGAAATCACAGAATACAGCTAGGTAGGTACTCAAATCTACATTTACATCTGTAGGTACTTCAAACTTCAACATTTATTCAGCAAATAGGTCAAAAGGGCACTTTTACGCGTCAACATTGAATTTACATACAAGCAAAACAAAAACAATTAAAAAAATATATCAACAATAAAAAAAATCGGAGTCTTCAGTTTAGTCCTTTTTACGACAGAAAGACACGATCTAGATTTGCAAAGATAAGGTGAACGTACTAGTGCTCGACATGCTAATGCCCAATAGATGACACCCTGCTGTGACAGCTCTATTGACAATGACTAAAGGGGCCCACTGATTAACAGTCCGCCGCACGGTATCGTCCTGTCAGTTAGAACCACAGAACAAGTTAGAATGGCGATGCGAGCAGGGTACGTGTCGCCGCCGGTTTTGAGCAAGCTCGCATGCTACTCGCCCGCGCTGACCGAAAACGAAGTAAACATGCCTTTTTGCGCCACAAGTTATTGTGGTTAAGGTTACTTCAGATTAAGAAGCCAGACATCAAATCTGTCTAAAAGAGGCGTATCCATTCACCAGGCACACAAGTTTTTACAACCGTTGCGCGAGTGTGGGAGAGGAATGAGCGGCGACACCGGTTCCGATACTAACTGCGCGCGATAGCCATTCTAACCTCTTTAATAATGTTCTGTGGTTAGAACAAAAAGTTGACAGTTCCGAACAACTGACAGGCCGATACCGTCCGGCGGACTGTTAATCAGTAGGCCCCTTTAAGTTTCAAGATGACATGTACTGGGACCGCGTCGAGCACCAGTACGTTTACCTTATTTGAACAAGCCAAAAACAAGACAAATGCTTGCACGCAATTATGCCGGGCAACAAAAACTGATCAGTACATCAGCATTGTTCGTCGCCAGAAAAAAGGAACCCCAATTTGTATTACACGGTCCGTGGCGGAAAAAAGGAACCTTAATTTGTATTACGAGCACTGCGTGACGGACAAATCGTTTCCACGAAGTTTGTAAAGGCAAATCTACCTAAAGCTACCTAAAGGTTGTCTGGAAGAGATCGCTTTTTAGCGATAAGACCGCCTGTTGTTTAACCTCTTCTTCCTGTATTATCCGTATTGTTTTCTGTAATGAGGTGTGCAATAAAGAGTATTTATATTGTATTGTATTGTATCGCAATTAGGCACATTTTTAACGACGCCATTTTTATAATTTTTAAGCTATAGTTTTGGGTATATGCTATTGGCAAGGTGCGAAATCGGTGGAGGGAGAAGTGGAGCTGATTGTCACACACACACGTAGCCTTATGGAATTTCAAACATTAATGCTAGCATTAACGGCAGCCGTTGGAACTAATTTTACTTCATAAGATTTTACGTAGAAAAGTCGACGAAGTGAGGGCAGCACCAGTACGTACACCTATTTAGCGAATAGAAAATTGAAGTCTGCCCCTACTATTAGGGCGCATTTAGATGGTGCGAGAACTCGCATGCGAGTTTGATTACATTGCGTCGTTTGATCGGTCGCCTGAATTGATGTAACCTCGATGGTCCGCAATGTAATTAAAATCGTATACGAGTTCGCGCGCCGTCTAAACGAGCCCTTAAAGATTTAAAGGCATCGAGGCACGGAAGCATGGAACTCATGGAAGCAAGAATATGCAATTTTTAGCCGGTTAGCGTGCTACTTTATTATATGTCACAGCAAAAAATGGGATGGGATGTCATCGTCCTTGAATTTAGCACATTGGAAGGGCATTTTTTGTACTTCATTTTGCGTATGGGCCATTTATGTTGTATTGTGTATTTTAAACTCCCGGTTATACGTACATAGTTTGGTTTATTTGCTAAGGTCAATGTAGCATACAATTTTTGTTCTACTACAGCCGCTTCAACTTAATTTTCCCAACGAACTAAACACCCCATCATCTTCCAGATGGAACTGGAGCCCAAAGAAGAGGTGAAGTACTGCGTATCGCCCGGCGAAGGCATAGTCGGCAACACCAGCCCCGACCAGCAGCACTGCTCTTCCACCACCGCCGCTGCACCGAGCACTAGAGATGACGATGCACCCAGGAGGCTGTGTCTTGTGTGCGGGGATGTCGCGTCTGGGTTCCACTACGGAGTGGCCAGCTGCGAAGCTTGCAAGGCGTTCTTTAAGAGGACAATCCAGGTATTTACAGTTTCCTGAGACAGCACTGCTCCTACACTAATGTGTTTGCATCGAGCGCTAGAGAGAATGCTCCTAGGATGCTGTGTCTTGTGTGCGGGGATGTTGCGTCTGGGTTCCACTACGGAGTGGTCAACTGTGAAGCTTGGTTTGATTTAAATGGTTCTAGCAAGTAGAATCGGACCACGCTAAGTTTTCATGCCAAATGTTGCTTATGCATTCTTACTGTCAATTGTGGAAATTTAGCGTGGCCAAAGTAGCGTTTTTCTATTTCTCAGTCCGCTCAAGATAGATTGACACTTATATATTTGGTCAAACCAATTTGTCAGTAAATAGGAACAAAAAAAACTATATCTCGTCCTTTTCTTTTGGGTGCTAGTCCTAGTGTAAGACAAAGATAGTATGATTCTCTGTGTCTATGTTTGAAATGAGACAGTCCTTTGACATACAATATTTAACAAGTGGTGTACTCGAACAGGGCAACATAGAGTACACGTGTCCAGCGTCGAACGAGTGCGAGATCAACAAGCGGCGGCGCAAGGCGTGCCAGGCGTGCCGGTTCCGCAAGTGCCTGCGCACGGGCATGCTGCGCGAGGGCGTGCGCCTGGACCGGGTGCGCGGCGGCCGCCAGAAGTACCGCCGCGCCGCCGACCCGCCGCCGCCGCAGCGCCCGCATCTCGACGACATCAAGGTAGGCGTCGCACAAGGGGAACATTGGACCGTAACGCATACGTTTTGCATAGAAGGTTCTATGAGATTTGGCATCCAGGCCAAAAATTACAAGAAAAAAAAAGAATTTGACACAATTCTATAGTTTGTAAGGTACGAACAATCTTGACATGTATTTTTATTGAAAAATAAGTCACGGCAAATATGTAACAATTATGAATCATATACGATTATTTATATTCTTTTGCATTCATAAGTAATAGTTACTAATTTTTAAAAAGCGTGTTCAATTAAAAGACAACCATTTTTAGGGTTCCGTAGTTTAATGCTAATAAAACGAACTATAGGGATTGACGGGGCAAGCTATAGGTACTGGCGCCATCTGTAAAATACTTCGACCGGCCAACCCCATTGCAAATACGCAGAAAATTACCAATATGATAATATAGTTGAATTAGTTGGGTGAATCAACTGTCAGTCAAGCAGAGTACTAAACTTTTTAAGTACCTACACCGATAAAAGCTTGTGTCAAAAACGAAATTTTTGACCAAATCTCACTCCAACAGATCCTGGAGGTCCTATCCTCGTACGAGCCGGAGCCGTTCACGTGCGGCGCGCCGCCGGCCGGGGTCACTGAACCCTCGGCCCGGACCCTCGCCCTGCTAGCCGACCTCTACGACAGGGAGCTGGTGGGGGTCATCAGCTGGGCCAAGCAGATACCTGGCTTCACGGACTTGCAGCTTAATGATCAGGTTGGTTGATAAACTACTTTATACCGCGGATATAAGGTGTATTTTAGCGTAAACTTGGCCATATGCAATAGGCTACATGACTAATTTTTTTTATGGTATCAATCGATCGGGTTTGTTTTTAGGATCAAGTGTCTATATGGGACCCATTGCATTAAAGTAACACAAAAGTCAGAAATTGTAGTCAAAGTCCGTCAGTCGCACTTCACTCGCGAAACGCCCTATACAAAACGGCCAGAGGCCGTGACGTCATCGCCCACGTTGTAGTATGGACAAAACAAGAAAATTGCGTTTTTGTCGGTGAAATATTGCGTTTATGTATATAGTTGCTATACAATATTTTTTTTGGTGAAATGTAAGGAATCGAATGGTACCCTTATTTTTATCGTTTTTGGAAGTTAAAAAAAACTTAAATTTTGAAACTTTCAGGTCCTGTATTTTTGTAATTTTTCAATATTTTATTTTATTATCCACATTATTGTGATAAATTGCTCGTTTGCTATCTATTTTACTAGATTTTGTTATAAAATTCAACATGTGTCAACATCCCTATTCTTGCAGTGAGTTCAGATTTCTCCGAACGCAGCTCGCTGAGCGGACGGCTATGCAGGGTTCGAAATTATCCAGATATTTACAGTCTTTGATAATTATCCGATAAATATCTGATAATTATGGTGCTACCTATATTTATTTTCTTTGAATTCTTTGATAGGAAATAATAATGATTGGGGCGTTTTTTATATTTTAGGTTATTATACTTATTTGTTAATATCGATAATTATCAAGATAACTATCATTGATAATTATCATTTCTAACCCTGCGGCTATGCATGCCCGGCTTGATATTATTGTTATTGAATTGTTATTTTTAACAAAAAAAGTCATCATCTTATCTGTTGGATATAAGATGCATTTTAGTGCTTTTACGGAAACTATATTTACACTGCTCGAAAAAGTGAATGATTGCCAATGTAAAATTGCCGGTATGGCTCGTAAAAGTGTTAGCGTCTAATTTTACGCATATTTTATCCTCACTTTTACGCGGTTGTTCACTATATTTAAATTTGGCAGATGCTATGCGCTACTGAAAGTACTGAAACGCATTAAAACCGCACCGCGATTTCAATGTAAATATGTCTGAGAATGTTCGTACTGTTCGTAGTAATAACAAGTGAACGTAAATAAAAAAAAAACCGGCCAAGTGCGAGTCGGACTCGCGCACGGAGGGTTCCGCACCATCAACAAAAAATAGAGCAAAACAAGCAAAAAAACGGTCACCCATCCAAGTACTGACCCCGCCCGACGTTGCTTAACTTCGGTCAAAAATCACGTTTGTTGTATGAGAGCCCCACTTAAATCGTTATTTTATTCTGTTTTTAGTGTTTGTTTTGTTATAGCGGCAACAGAAATGCATCATCTATGAAAATTTCAACTGTCTAGCTATCACGGTTCGTGAGATACAGCCTGGTGACAGTCTTAGTAATAGGGTCCCGTTTTTACCCTTTGGGTACGGAACCCTAAAAATTGATACCTACACCCATCTATTTCCGACTGTACAAGTGTACATTCTCTCATTTGCACGTTAGTCAAGTATTTCTCGAGTTTTTTCTAATGAGCTTAAACTAAATGTGTTCATGTTTTTTCATCCAAGAGTTAATCTGATTAACAAAACGTAAAAAGATCCGGGTTCATTCCCCTTCGTCAATTTAAGAAAAAAACAATTTCAATTATCGACCAAGGGAAATCGATAAAAACGCGATAACCATCCAAAATTACAATGCAATATCACCTCTATTACTCACATCCTAAGTGCTATAGCAAGTTATATACGACACATTTTTTACTCATCAAAGGACACAACGAAAAAACTACCATCGTCAAAAATGAACTGACAATTTAACCCTTTATGGTTAGTTGGTAAGCGATATTGGACCTCTAAGTCTAAAGAGAGACTTTGCCTCCTTCTGTGTGTTCTACCGCTTTGTACACGTACCATCTGTTAACTGACACTTCGTAAACCTTATTACGAAAGGCATAAAGTCCACCGATGGACAGTTAAGAGTGTTGCTGTGTGTCCAATGGGCTGTGTTCTGAAGAATTGTTTGACATGCTAACGGCCGCTTTCTGTCACCGCACCGCTCGCCACGGCAGGGTGTTCATTCTGACACTCTAGAACCTAAATGGTCACGTACTGTGCGGTTTAAAAAGAGCTTACCTTCACGCGGACCGTATGCTTAATTGCCACCAACGTGGTATAAAAAAAAGTTAACACATTCATTGCCACCCAGCCAAACAAGACATCCGCACCAGGCCACAACTATTTCGTTATATAAAGCTGTAGTACCACGATCCCGACTATCGGGTCGTCCGGCCTGGGAACGAAATCATAGAATACCCGATAGTCGGATTTTCGGCGCTGAATGTGTTAAGGTTGCTGTTAATAAGTCAATAGATTTTCAGTCATAACTACGTCAATAACGGTCAAAGGTGCGGTGACCTGATCTTGCCAGCTAAAACTAGACTAAAATAACTTTTGATGGGCTTCTAGAAATGTTTACGTAACGTATCTACCTACTTAGAGTTTTGCTCATCTTGTTTCCAGATCTTAAAATACCGTTATTTTCGTGTTACGTTATCTTTTATAACGTTATCTTCTTTACCAACAGTATAATTTAACGTTACTCGCGACCCGCTTCGCACGGGTAGTTCAACCAATTTACACAAAACCTTTGCAAATTATACACCTAAACCTTCCTCAAGAATCACTCTATTGATAGGTGAAATCCGTTCAGTAGTTTATGAGTTTATCACGAACATACAAACAGACAGACGGGGCAAAGGACATTGTTTTGTAACATGTATTGATTGAAACATTATTTAAGTGTTATTTAACCGGTATTTCATGCTCCATCATTTTTCGCCAAGTTTTTTTATAATCTCGAGCGCTACCGCCGAGCCGAGATGCTAAAGTCTATTTTTTTATTCGGTAGACTAAAATGACGTTTTATGTTCTTACTATAAACTGTCATTTAACAAACAAAACAAAAAATAGAGCAAAACATGCAAAAAAAAAACAAGCAAAAAAACGGTCACCCATCCAAGTACTGACCCCACCCGACGTTGCTTAACTTCGGTCAAAAATCACGTTTGTTGTATGGGAGCCCCACTTAAATCTTTATTTTATTCTGTTTTTAGTATTTGTTGTTATAGCGGCAACAGAAATACATCATCTGTGAAAATTTCAACTGTCTAGCTATCACGGTTCGTGAGATACAGCCTGGTGACAGACGGACGGACGGACGGACGGACAGCGGAGTCTTAGTAATAGGGTCCCGTTTTTACCCTTTGGGTACGGAACACTAAAAATAGACTTTACTTAGGTGTTCATTTAGTATGTATCTCTTATTTATCGTCTAATTTATTTGTAATATTCCACTACATGACGTCTGAAATATCATATATATAAGGTAAACGTACTGGTGCTCGACGCGGTGCCAGTACATGTCATCTTGAAACTTAAGTCATTGTCAATAGAGGTGACAGCATGGTGCCATCTATTGGGCATTAGCCGGTCATTTGCAATTTTATTGTACCTTTGTCTATTTTTTTCTTAACATTCTCACTTTCGCAACGAAATGCAAATTTGTATAGCTAACATTCGTAACGAAACTGAGAAAATTAAGAAAAGATGAGATTAAGTTTTCTTAATTTTCTCAGTTTTGTATTTACATTTGCAAATGACCCTAGCATGTCGAGCACTTGTACGTTTACCTTAACAAATATCCCTAACCTTACACACAGAATGACGAAAGCGGGTGTCAAAGTGCATTTTGTACAACAAATATAATGTACGTCAATTTTCTACATTTAACAATTTTAGTTTGACAAACGAAGTGTTTATTTAACGTAAATAATACAAACGTAATACTTAAATACCTAAAAAAATAAAATAACTAAAACTAAACCTAACAAAAAAAATAAAAATCGTTGACAAATCTAAACCTTATTTCAAAGACTTAAGGTCTAAGACTTAATTGTTGTTGTTAGTCTTGAATAATTAATATGCACATTTTTCGCATGTTTTTCGGTCATTGCACTTGATGTCGCATTAGACAATTCAAATGTACCTATTTGGAGATCACGTTGGCGAAGAGTGCCTAGTTGACATTGTAAAGGGTTTTAGAAAAATACCTGAGACAGCTTTTATATTACCTCTGATCTTTGTAAGTTATTTTAGCAGTCATGTCAATCATATCTGAGCGGCCAAGGTGTTCAAAAATATCTGCACACGCACTCTAACGCCCTGACAATACAGGCGTTTTCAGATGTTTTTGAGCGCCTTGGTCGCAACGATGTATCTAATGGCGACTCTACTTATATTGTGTGTGTGTTCCACCATAATACTGTCTACTGAGCCTTTTTATTATGTTAAGGATTCTATAGCGAGCGTATTCAAACTATTCAGAGTATGATTTATTGAAATTGTATTGCATAAAAGAAAATCTTAATGTAGAAGATGCGAACTTAATGCCATAAGGCATTCTCCATCAGTCATTTGAAAAACCAAAAGAAATACGACTAATTAGGATAGCTAAACGTCGATAATAAGCGAGAAAACCTAATATTCTTTGATTCCAAGTAATTTTAGTCTCAAATAAAACTTTGCCAATCTTTTAGTTTGAGGACTGTAGTCTAATAAGTTTTCTAATTTATCCACTAGATGGCAGACCTTTCAACACGCGTGGCCCCTATACCTAAGCTTTGGATTCCTCCGAAAACGGTGCCGTCATATTACGGCCGCTATATAGTGTTGACTGACGTCACTAGAACGTTGTCTATGTAAACAAGATGGCGCGGTTTCCTAGACGGCGTTACGTTACGTTGATTGTCAACGTAAAGCTGTGGTTTCCTCCGATAGCGGTGCCGTCATATGACGGCACCGTTTTCGGAGGAATCCAAAGCTTTATTGTCTACTTTTTCACTAGTTTTCTCAAGTTACCGATAGATGGCGCTGTGACTAAAATTTTAAACATTTCTTTTCAGATGCGTCTCCTCCAAAGCACATGGGCAGAGATGCTATCCCTAATGCTAGCGTATCGGTCGCAGTCTACCGGCGGCGGCACGCTACGACTGCGGTTCGCCACCGACTTGCAACTAGACGAGCAACAGGCAAGGGACATCGGGGCAGGAGAGCTGTTCGCACAGGTAACTGTGGACCTTATGTACTTGTAATAAGGTCGCGTCTCCTCCAAAGCACATGGGCATGCTATCCCTCATGCTGGCGTATCGGTCGCAGTCCACCGGCGGCGGCACGCTACGACTGCGGTTCGCCACCTACTTGTTACAGAAATCAGTGTCCACTCCCAAACAATAGAAAACAGGAAATAATCTATTATGGCTTATTAAATACATTTTCCTAATGTATTTGTTTTTCATCAGGTGGCCGGCGTAGTTCGAAGACTCGAACGCGCAGCGGCCCTCCGTGAAGAATGTTGGCTACTAAAAGCCCTCGTGTTAGCAAACTCCGAGGCCCGCATAGAAGAACACGCCGCTCTACGCCGCTTTAGAGACGCCATACTGGCCGCGCTCAACGACGCTGTGTCTGCTCTTAGGTAAGGTCCCCAACAAGGCATTATTTATTAGTCAACATTGTGTTTTCTCAACATTAGCCAAGCTGTGAGTATATAGGCCTTCAGCACAAATCTGGCTGTTAAAAGCCCTCGTGTTAGCAAATAAGGCCCGTATAGAAGAACACGCCGCTCTACGCCGCTTTAGAGACGCCATACTGGCCGCGCTCAACGACGCTGTGTCTGCTCTTAGGTAAGGTCCCCAACAAGGCGTTATTTATTAGTCAACATTGTGTTTTCTCAACATTAGCCAAGCTGTGAGTATATAGGCCTTCAGCACAAATCTGGCTGTTAAAAGCCCTCGTGTTAGCAAATAAGGCCCGTATAGAAGAACACGCCGCTCTACGCCGCTTTAGAGACGCCATACTGGCCGCGCTCAACGACGCCGTGTCTGCTCTTAGGTAAGGTCCCCAACAAGGCATTATTTATTAGTCAACATTGTGTTTTCTCAAGATTAGCCAAGCTGTGAGTATATAGGCCTTCAGCGCGATGATGCTTGTTAAGGCCCTCGTGTTAGCGAATAAGGCCCGCATAGAAGAACACGCCGCTCTACGCCGCTTTAGAGACGCCATACTGGCCGCGCTCAACGACGCCGTGTCCGCTCTTAGGTAAGGTCCCCAACAAGGCATTATTTATTAGTCAACATTGTGTTTTCTCAACATTAGCCAAGCTGTGAGTATATAGGCCTTCAGCGCGATGATTGCTGTTAAGGCCCTCGTGTTAGCAAATAAGGCCCGTATAGAAGAACACGCCGCTCTACGTCGCTTTAGAGACGCCATACTGGCCGCGCTCAACGACGCCGTGTCTGCTCTTAGGTAAGGTCCCCAACAAGGCATTATTTATTAGTCAACATTGTGTTTTATTAGCGCGAAGAATGTTGGCTACTAAGAGCTTGCGCTTGGTTACAAATAGAGTAGTGATAGCGATACACCGCGAAATTCAGTTAAATGCTGCAAACGGTGTTAAAAGTATGAAAATCGGTACTATTGATCTTTAGGCCACTTGAATCAATTTGACCCGAAGTACGAAAAATCTCTTCATCTTTTTTTTGTATGAAATATTAAAAAAATTGTTTAGAAATGTATCTTGTGTGGTATTAAACGGAAGGGCTTTCTAAGCCGATTCTAAAAATATACCACATCATTACATTTCCTACAAACATAGTTACATACTAACATACCAGTGGCGGCGCGTCCATAAAACCCACCGGCTTGCCTGTTTTTGGACATTTGAGCAGAGCTATAAAGCAAATATGTAAGCCAAATTAGCCCCTTGCCTATGGATATGTTTGACGCGCCGCCACTGATACATACCTACTTACATAGGTACATAGCAAGTTAAATAAGCTTGTAAAATGCTAATGTGTATGTATATTTGCAGGCCATACAACGCCGGCGCGGCGCTGCAGCAGCTGCTGCTCGTGCTGCCCGCGCTGCGGCACGCCGACGTGGCCGTACGACGGTTCTGGGCGCAGGTACATTACAATCTACTTTAAAATAACCTACTAAAACTTGTAACAACAAAATTTTATTCATTAATTTCTCAATCCAAATTATACACGGTCCGTGGTCGATCGATACCCTTATCGCCATCTAGTGAGCGCCAACGTACTCGCGCAGCGCTCTGTCGAAACGAACATGGTCCTGGTTGCTAGTTTTAAAAAATAATTTCGGTACCTTCCTACATTTCGGGTTTTCTTTTAATCGCAAGTCGTTTTTTAAATTAAATTTGTCTTCAAATATTTTTTATTCATCGGCGTTGTATTCAATATTATTCCAAGCAAACTAAATAAGATAAGAAACGTTGTTTTTGCAAAGTCACCTAGGATCGCACGGGCTCGGTTTGGATTGTGGCAACCCTGCCATTCGATTTGTCATTCATTCTGTCAAAATGGAGAAGGAGATTTTCCCATTGCCGTGTCTCGGGGACAAAAAGCTGGTTGGGGCTAAACTCGATTATCGACTGTTATGTCGATATCGACTACAAATATCGGGTTATAAATTCCGAGTAGTTGCCACTTGGTAACAACTTGGTGGTAACTAGTGGGAATAACCCAAAATATCTCTTCTTCTTCTTCCTCGCGTTATCCCAGCATTTGCCACGGCTCATGGGAGCCTGGGGTCCGCTTGACAACTAATCCCAAGAATTGACGTAGACTCTAGTTTTTACGAAAGCGACTGCCATCTGACCTTCCCAGAGGGGAAACTAGGGCTTATTGGGATTAGTCCGGTTAAACCTGGAGATAATTACCAGTACAATTTGACACTGTGTTAACGGTCTAACCGCTTAACCCCGGGTTAGTGGCATGGTACAAGTGGCGCTAAGAGTTTAAAACTCAAATTGAATTTGAATTTGTACATTCGCCATCAGATATATCGGATAGGTGTTCGCAATATCCGACCACGCACTCTAACGCCTTGACAATAGAGGTGTTCAGATATTTGTGAGCGCCTTGACCGCACCGATATATTTGATGGTGACTGTACTCGGGAACTTACGAGAAAAAAGAAGTAAATTTTAGGTTAAGAGTATAAAAAAAAATATCAAAAGTCAAATATCAAAACTATTTACAGGTATACCGCGACCGACGGGCCCCCATGAACAAGCTGTTCGTGGAAATGCTGGAAGCGTGCCTGCGGTAAGCGGCAGCTCAAACCTCACACCTGGAAGCAAACTGAGGACGCTGCCAAACCCAGATGTAATCTGGAAGTCCTGGACTGATAGCGGACGGTGCAATCCAGATATAATCTGGAAGTTCACATCACATAGACAGTGCAGAGTTTTTTTTTCGGGTCCAGGTCTAACCTGGAACACCTGAAGACCTGGAGTGTTTAGCTTTGTAATGATATGGACAATGCTGTGGAATGAACTGATAATATACTTGAAGAAAGGGAATGATTTTAAGAACTATTGTTATTGGTGAAAGAAGACTGAAAAGCGATTTGAATACAGGTCTAACCTGGAAGTTAAGTAAAGTAGAACTAAGTTTGGGCGGTGCCATATGATATTTTTTGGACTTGTGAAAATATTTGATGGGTAATAAATATATGTGAAATAGAAAGATCTGCGGGTTTTATAATTTCAAGCGGAAATGGCAAGCGTAGCGTAAGAACACTAATGAAAATGCACCGTCAAGTGGGACTTAACAGTGACCGTACTAGTACCTGGTACTAAGTACTTAGTGACTAAATACTAGTGACTGGATACTAGTGACTCAGTGGTTGGCGCTGGTATGACCTCAAGTTATTATTTTAAGTCTTTGGCGCGGGATGCGGGTTTAGTTTTCATAAAATCTACATATCATTCTGTCGTTTAGTATGCATTTAACTCTGATTTCAGTCATTGTGTTTATTTTAGATATATATTCTGACTGTTGGATGATTCTACATATGTATATTAAATAATTTTTGTTTTCAGGAAGACCTTTTATACTACAGAAACTATTTTTTTATAATAGACAACAATGTGAGACATTATAGTTCGTTTTTTTAGCATTAGAAAAAGGTAAACAATCTTGACGTGTGTTTTTATTGAAAAATAAGTCACGGCAAAAAAAAATCTTTTGCTTTCATAAGTTTTTCAATTAAAAGACACGTCACGATCGCGTCTTTTTCTAATGCTAAAATGAACTATAGTGTCGTTAAGATACGGTAGATGTCGCTAGACACTGTGGCAATAATATCAATATTTGTTAGAGAATTTTCTTTTTTTTTAAATACAAAATGTAGATGTTCCAACGGTCACCATTTTCATAGTATGTAAATATAAATTATGAGTTGACAGATTGCGAGTTTGTTCTGATGGCTGTGAAATGGCAATCTTGGGAGTGTCTGTAAATTGTAAATCTGTCAAACTGTCAATTGTCCGCCCCGCGCCGCGATGTACAAACGGACGATCTAGTACAAAACTTGTTACTATTTTTGTATATTAAATATATATATTAGAATTACGGTAAGGATCGAGATTTAGTATGGTTGAGTACTTTAATACAGGGTGGTGCGTTATACATAGAGATGGCCATATTTGAAGTTATGTGTAAAATTTATTGGAGTTAGAAGTATAGTGGGTCTGTCACCCTATGTATATCAGTAGGGCTAAGATGGTCGGCTCTTTATCATTTGTCACCATGGCTGTCACGTTCTAACAAATATGTAAGTGCGAAAGTGACGCATGGCATGACAGGTGATAAAAATGCGACCGTGATAGCTGGCCTGGATTGACTAAAGAAACAGTATTTCGAGATGTTTGTCAAATCTGTCCAACTTTTTGTCGTGTCACTCGAAGTTTGACAGTTGAGTTTATCAAACGTAAATGTACAAAAAATATTTATTTATATTAAATGTTACTGCAGTCTTTTTGTGCATTTTTAATGCAAATGATTGGTATTCAAATGAGTTTAATTACTGATTGACAGACAGATTTTTTACATTCGATTTTCTATCTTGTTGTAATAGCTATATAGTCAATATTACAAGCATCATGTAAGCGTAAAACCATCTGTCAATCACAAATTAACTTTAAAACACTTGTAATATATATATTTGACTTTAAAAAAAAGAGATAGACGTCTGTCAAGTTTCTCGTTTGAAACATGTCAACTGTCAAAATTATACAGGGTGTGGCTTGTTGACTGCGCTTTAGTTCCAACTTTTATTGACATTTGACACGTTTACAAAACATGTTCTCTACAAATTTCATTAAATAATTCCCGTAAGTCGTATTCGGCATTTATGGTTGTTTCTTGTTTTGTATTTAAGTACCGTTATTTGCTTGTATTGAATACGTCTTTGTACAAATTGTTGAATGAGATTGTATTAAATACTGTTGTAAATCTAAATAGGTATTTGTATTGTATCATTCAAATGGTATCCGATTAAGTATAAACATACTTAAATTATGATTTATTATATTGTAACCATTTTAATATTTTGTCATATACAAATTTGACACATCTTATTACATCGAAAATATACTAAAATGATCTAGAGTAATGTTCTGAATAGTAATAAACGGACACCAGTAGCCGTACCACGAGTTGGCACTTGTAGTTTACGTTACCGACTAAGTAAACTCGATCGCAGTCCATCTCGCTTGATTCTGAATACAGTTTATACATAGGTACCTACACCATAATATATTTTGTTGTCTGAAATTATAAAATTATAAATATCATAATGCCCGGTTGTGTCATCTGTAAATGTATAAAATAATATAAAACAAATTTGAAATACTGGTCAAAACATATTTTATAAAAATTTGTTAACCAGGAATATATATTTTTATCAAAAAATACAATATTTTAAAGATTGATGGATTTAAATAACAATAACAAATGTATGCACAGTAAATATATTAATATATGATCAGTATTCATACCTATGCCGTATCACTGGCAGTACTATATATTTATGTACATATAGAAACTTATATGGATGTTGGTTAATTGCAATAATTGCAGTAGTTTAAATATTAAATACCTCGTAAACTGTTACCAACGTACAATAAATATAACTTAAATTATATCGAGTTTAAGCCACATTATGTCATGGTTGGTATTCTTGACAAATTACCAAAAATTCCTTAAGCTAATTTGAACGGTTTAACACACGTATTTTTAGTCACTTGACATGTTTCGGCGAGCCTAGGTCTCCATTGGTTGCAAGACCTGCAACCGGTTATCTCACGCGCGTTCAGGGGCCCGTTTCTCAAAAGGTTGTAACTTGTAATACAAGCGGATGTCACTTTTTGACAACTTTTGTTAGAAAGGGACCTCCATTTGTATTACAAGTTACAAGCTTTTGAGAAACGGGCCCCAGCTTGGCGAGCGACAGTACGCGGCGCGCAGCTATCGTGAACGCTACTCATGCACTGTTAGTGCTTGAAAATGGAGACCTACGGCGGTAGCACGGTCGCATTTTTATCGCTTGTCACCATGCCTGTCACGTTCTAACAAGTATGCAAGTGCGTAAGTGACGGGCATAGTGACTGGCGATAAAAATGGAACCATGCTGCATGCTAGCCTCTCCGACACATGTCGCGCGAGTGACAAAAAAATATGTGAGATAAACCGCAAAATTAGCTTAATGTTAATATGACTCACGACAGTTTAAATTCGAAAAAAAAAATCCTTATTAAATTTTCCATCTTGATCAAAATTCACTATATCAATCATGGTTATATGACACAGTCAATGTCAAAATATATGTAGAGGTAAAAATATCTACACACTTGTTAAAAGCCATGTAACATTTGATCTCACCTGTGTAGACATTCTAATGACGATCAGATATATCGAAGCGGCCAAGACATTCACAAATATCTGAACACGCCTCTATTGTCAAGGCGTAAGAGTGCGTGTTCAGATATTTTTGAGCACCTCGGCCGCTCCGATATATCTGATGGCGACTGTACAAGTGTAGGTACATAATCCCTATCACTCTATCATCCCGTGATTCACTTATTGTCATGTGTCCACGACTTAAAATTTGGCAATTTGTCGTCTATACACGTCAACCCCTCGACCGCTAGTCTATCAACTTGAAATAACTACTCTAAAGCTATCACATAAAGTTCAAATTGTTTTAAAGCGGCGCTCGAAGGGCCTTTTAATTTTGTCATCTTGTCCATGCATCCTCTTACTCTAAGTTAGAAAGAGAGCGACATAGTTATATTTAGATAAGTTTTCGAGAATGGTGTCCCGCATGTGATAGTTGTACAAAATATGGAGATGTGCCAGATGTAGATTAAGTTGAATTCGTATTTGATCTCGTTTTACACTTCGTACTACGTTTTACAGCGTACGTAATACTTCGTACACTATAAAACGTCATATGGCTCGCATACATCTCATCTGCTGGCTGTATGTGTGGCGGCTGTGTTAACAGGTGTGAAATATTTTCTCAACCCTCTTCTCCTAGTCTTTTTTAACCCTTTGACCGCCAAAGACATGACACACAGACTGACGCGCGCCTATAGCCCAATATATGCCCAATATCATATGCTTCGTTTATAGGGACAGCTTATTTATACTGACTGCATTTCATATTACCACTCCCAGATCCCATAAATCGTTCATTCCGGCAAGGTTTCTTTCAAAGGGTTAAAATAAGGCCTACTTTGTAATATTACATGATTTATATGTTACAACTTACAAGTAAAAAATACTGGTATAAAGAGCTCTCATTGGTGAAGCGCCTGTCAATCGTACCAGTGTTGCCATTTGAGATTTGTAAAATTGTAACTTTTCATGTATCTTTCTGTATAAAATATGGTCATTCATTGAGTTTCAACTATAGACTTATAGAGTCACTACCATCATGCGGGCCGTATGCCTGTATCGTTATTACAAAGATTTCCGTGATTTGTTATGTCAGTAATTCTTTTTAAATTCGTATGGAAGTGTTAATATCAGATCAAATATGACTAATGTTTATATTAGATGACTCCAACCAACCCTGTGTCTTATTATGTATTGAATCAATTCGTACCTTGTTTCTTTTACACTATTATTATTATGCCGGTTCCGGAAATATGTCAAATAAATTATAAAAATTGTGCATTTCGTTGTCATTATTTCTTGGGTGGGGGGGCCTGTAGACCAGGTACAGCAAACAGCTGCACGCTTTTGATAAACAGGGCACTGGTCTACAGTTGTGAAATTAAATGAGGGCGCCACTTTCTCCGTAACTGTCACTGTGCGGTAAGAGAAGAGTCGTGGAATGTATTGGGCCCCATACATTCCACGACTCTTCTCTTTCCGCATAGACTCTAAACATGGCAATTTATAGTTTGTCAAAATACTGTCTCATTTCAAACATAGGCAGAGAGAATCATTCTATCTTTGTCTTACACTAGTACTAGCACCCAAAAGAAAAGGATGAGTATAGTTTTTTTGTTCTTATTTACTGACAAATTGGTTTGACCAAATGGAAAACTTTAGTTCTATAGTCTGTCAAGCCGGATATGTCAGTAGCAATGTAAAGCAAACTAAAGTATGGTATCCCTAGGAAACGAACAAAAAGCAGCAATGTACATCGAACAACGATGAAATGTAAACAAAATGTGTTTTTTTTAGCTGCTACGCTGCTACTAAACAAAATAGTTCCACAGATAAGATATAAATGACACACGATTTTTCAATAATTCAAACGTAGTGTTGCTAACCCGCGATTTTTCAAATTTGCCGCCTTTTTCTACTGACAAGATTTGGTTGACCCAGTATATTTAGAATAAAAGTATCGGTTAAAAGTGCTGCCTGTCACCAAAGTCAATTTTATTTTAGTATGGCAGCACCAATCGGTGTGGCCAGGTATCCCGCAGGCCGCATTTATAAAGATTTCGCCGAGTTGTACCAACAAATTCGTTAATATACTCTTGCAAGCCAACTTTGTCAGTAAAAAAGGCGCGAAGTTCAAAAAATTTTAAGGGAAATGGACCCTTTGCCAGCATTTGTCAAATTTGCCGCCTGTTTCTCTAACATCCATAGAAAATTTGAATTTCGCGCCTTTGTCTACTGACAAATTGGGTTTGCCGGAGTATATTATATTAGGGCTGATGTTGGTCTGTTTTAATCAAATTTTCTGAAATGGCTTATAAAAACTAAAATTCGAAGACAGAGATGAGGCACATCTTACATTATGTTTTGCCAGATTATAGGCAAAGCTGGTCAACCAAATCTTGTCAGTAAAAAAAGGCGCGAAATTCAAATTTTCTATGAGACGATATCCCTTCGCGCCTACATTTTTCAACATTGCCGCCTTTTTCTACTGACAAGATCTGATTGACCATCTATATAAAATGTGTCTTGTCTTCCTTTTTTGTACATTTTTTTGAAAAATGACGTGTCATTAAAAATTTCAAATGTTTCGTTTTTTTAAAGTGCCGCTCTCGTATTTTTCTATTTCGTCATCTGGCAACATTAACACACCAACTTTTTTTTTTGCTTTTCTTTTCTGTTTGTGTTCGCGCCAATCAATAAACGAAATCTATTTCAAATTAATTTAATTTGCTTGATTATTTCACCATGGACTTCCCAAATACAAGTGGAATTAGAAGCCCGTTTTCACCTAGAGTTAGACAATCAATTACAGGGCGACGAGCGGGCTTGTCTTCTGCAAAAAAGAATCAAAGGTGTGACCTAACCTATTCTTTTCAGTTTTTAGTTAAAATTCGTGCTATAATTTGTGATTTTTTGTAGTAAGTTTATGCAGTCCACTGAAGCCCCGACAGGAGAAGTGATCTACAAGACTCCTTTGACTACAGTGGAGACTTATGGACATCCATTGCCTGTGTTAGTGACAGAGGCCCTTACATTTGGTAAGTCATTCTTTGTATATTATTACATGGTCGCTATGCGAAATTAGTTTATCCGATTCACAATACATAACATGCTAAAAGTAATAGTAGATAATAAAATGAGATATTCTGTTAGTACCTGTCGGTCATTTATCAAATCCATCATTTGATGTTTTTGCCTTTACATTTTATACCGGTATGGTGATATAACAGGGTTGTGATATAAATAGCCTTTTGTTGATTCCGGGTACGATACAACAACAAAAAAATCCTTTTTCGGATAGGACAGCAAATTCACTTAACCTTGTAGAGCCCCTTCTCCATATCGCGCGGCAAGCTATCGAACATTGGCTCGCGCGGCAGCCGCGCGCAATGGATACCGGGTTGGCTCGCGAGCTAACTCGCTGGCTCGCGAGCCAAACCGGTACCCATTGCGCGAGGCTGCCGCGCGAGCCAATGTTCGATAGTTTGCCGCGCGATATGGAGACGGGGCTTAAGACATTACAATGTACACTCCGTTCCAATCTAATTAGAACCTTTCTATAACCAAATAAAGTAGCATTTTCAAGGTTCAATTTAAAAATTGAGAATTTTGTATGGTGGGTCTTACAAGGCTGAGGCTATTGTTTGTCATCTGTTCATCTCGCATGACTTGTATTCTCTCATTGCCATTGTCCAAGCTTTAATTAGAATTCACTCTTCAGCAAGCGGTGAAGTGACAGTTGGTCTGTCAGCCAACGGCTACTGCTGGCTTGTGTTCGGACGGAGGCTGCTGGTGTGGGCGCGGGACGGCGGCGCAGCGCGTGAGCTCACACTGCCACAGACCGATCTGCAGCACAAGGCGGAGCTGGTCGAGGTGTTCTATGAGGATGGTGCACAGGTAAATGTGGCAATAAAAGCACTTAACAAATAAAGTAAAATTAAAATCTTTATTTTAGGCAACTAGTGGCCCATAGATAAATTAAAACTAGCATACATATTGTCCAGTGGGTGACCCTGGGTCACTCTTTAAAACCTTTTTTTAGGCATTTAAATTCTCCAAACACGCTTTTTTGTGAAACTTATAAACCCTTTCCATAGAGGGTCGTCTATCAAGCTTGTCAGAAGGTGGTGGACAATGGTCTAACAAACTATGCTACTATTGGCTGACCGACAGAATAACAACAAGAAATAGTTGATCCTCCCCATACGTAATAAAATTACATAATAATGGTTCAAACTAATTGCAATGGAATGCCAGTCTGTGCCAGAAGGCCTCGGACGCCGTTGTTCTGCCACTGTCATATTTAATCTAGTTAAGGGCAGTAGAAGCTAGAAGCAAATAATTTTCTACTATTATTATTATTATTTTATTTGATACACTAGCAGCTCTTGGAGCTGATGCGTGTATATCGAAGCACTTGTATTTTATTTTATTTTGCACTTTTTAAAGTTCTAAAATGTGTATCCAGTCTATTTTTGAAAGTGTTGACCGATGGTGCACTAACAACAGTCTCTGGTAGAGAGTTCCACACATTTACCACACGATTCGGTAAGAAGTGTTTTCTAGTATTACTAGCACACGGAGGTTTGACAAGTTTTTTGGAGTGTCCTCTTAACCTTACATTCTGGCTTGATGTGTATAGGTCTGTACACAATTTAAAAAAATATATTTCCACAGATGCCATCATGCATCGGCGTGTCGCCCGAAGGTGTTGTCCGCTACTGGCCATCCGTAGGCCAGGAGCTGTACGTGGACACCAGCTGCGAGCTGGCCGGCCAGGAGTGCAGCCGGCTGGTGGCTTCCGGTTCCGCCTCCGGTCTGCTGCTCGCCACCACTTCCTGTAGCTTGCTGCAGCTGCGGCCTGAGCGTGAGTACTGTCACCGGCGTCACAGTACACTAAGAACAGTAGTGAATCTAAGGCCGCTCGGCAAGTTATTTACCTACTCTTGCGTTGGCGCTTAGGGTTGTCACTTTTATTTTTAGTTAAATATTATTTGCGTATTATGAGTAGCACTAGGTTTCTATTTATATAATATAATGAAATGTTCTATCAATTCATAAATGAGGTATAAATTAAGGCCGTTAAGAGCAGGCAAATGCGAGCGTACTCGAATGCGCGCGATCTCAGTCGCGGTACGGCCCACACTGCCGCCACCGTATTCCCCCGTATATTATGCGAATGTGTGCGTGGCAGCGCGTGCGTACACGGCGCCCGGCGCGCACGCACACATTCAAGCCGGCAGCGGCACATTTCTATGAAGATTCACTACTGTTCTTGTACTGTGTCGGCGTGTCGCCCGAAGGCGTCGTCCGCTACTGGCCATCCGTAGGCCAGGAGCTATACGTACCAGAGGGCCTACCGCGAACCACGTTCGACGTGTTGCCTCCCTGTCACACTTACGTACGAATTTACAAGTGCGACGGAGAGGCAACACGTCGAACGTGGTTCGCGGTAGGCCCTCAGCTGCGAGCTGGCCGGCCAGGAGTGCAGCCGGCTGGTGGCTTCCGGTTCCGCCTCCGGTCTGTTACTGGCCACAACATCCTGTAGCTTGCTGCAGCTGCGGCCTGAGCGTGAGTACTGTCACCGCCCATGCTCGGATCAACCCGGGAAGATCGGCTTCATAGACAGGACACAAAACATACAGTACAGAAGTCAATCACATGTATGTACTTCACTTTTCATACCTACGCTCGGCGGTCGCTCTAGGGTTGTTAACTATGACTGAAAAAACTATCGTGGTAATGGCACTCGTATCTAGTAGTGGCCGGGGCGGGGTGCTTACCTACCTACCTAACTGTTCTGTTTAACGTTAAAACAATCAAAATACAAGCAGATACCTACTTACCTCTCTGAAACCACTAGTAGCTTAAAAAACGACAATTCACCGTTTAATGTTGAATTTAAACAACCGTCCACTGAACAGTTATAATAACTTTTTTTTTGTTTCTCCATTATTGCACAAAAAAGTTCACAGACGCGTGTCTCAAGCGGATGGCACTCGCGCTCGGACTGGTCCCAACCGGTCCGAGATATCGTGTCCGTGAGCAATGTCTATGTGTGCGTCGCTCGAGCGCACTTTGTATGTAGATTGATTTCTGTACTGTATCTGTTCTGTGGACAGGGTCCCTACTGACTAGGGCCAGACTGGTCGTCAAAAACCGGGCATTCCATCAAACAAATTCAAGCACCTTATGAAATTAGCTGTATCACCAAACTGCCCTGAGTGCGATAAAATAGAAGTTCCATCGTGTTGATGGAATGTGTCCGCTGAGGAGTGACATGACATTTATCAAAACTACCAACTTGGTAGTTGCAACGTCGTCCTGGCATCGCCTCGATCAGACGAGGTCAGGATGATGTGCTACCTATACTTAAAAATAATGTAGTTGTGTAAGTAATGCTACACTACATTATTAGGTACTTGATCTCAGTACAGGGGTGACATAGTCACCGTGTGACAAAACCTCTTTAAAAATATAATAATAGTTATTTGTACAACAAGAGATCAAAGTTTGATATTTCTTCGAGTGCTTATTTTGAGTCCCATGCAAGCGAAAGATTCTATACTAGAATTTTGAGGGTAGTAAGGGACTCAAAACCGCACGAGATGTAAATAACTTTGATCTCGTGTAGTTCACAAAACTTTTCACCTCAGCAGTGAGAACATATTAGAGAACCCGAAAAATGTATTCCTTCTTCATCACTTACCTCTATTCACTCATGTTTTCTTAAGATATACCAACAATTAAATTTTCACCTCAGCATCTCGAACAAGGGTACTTTGCTACTTAAAAACAGTGAGCAAAATTGCATTTTGCTCATTTTGTCCCACTCAGTGAGCAAAATGCGATTTTGCTCACTGTTTTTAAGTAGCAAAGTACCCTTGTTCGAGCTGCTGAGGTGAAAAGTATATTTGAACTTTGTCATCGCCCATGCACGGATTTCAACCCGGTAAGATCGACTTCATGGCATTGGCGTCGGATTATCAAAGGTTTGTTAGATTTGACAGACATTTATGAATAATGCCATCCTATATTTTGTGTATACAGCGGAGCGGCCGGGTGTCACATGCAGGCAGCTGCGACCACCGTCCGGATGGCTAGGCGGCATCGGCAGACGTGTGTCCCTTCTGTTCTTCGGCTCCATGCCTGCTAACGCTGATACTGTAAGTTCTGACCCTAGTCCATTTGTCCAATAGGCTACATGACTAATTTTTTTTATAGTATCAATCGATCGGGTTTGTTTTTAGGATCAAGTGTCTATATGGGACCCATTGCATTAAAGTAACACAAAAGTCAGAAATTGTAGTCAAAGTCCGACAGTCGAAACGCCCTATACAAAACGGCCAGAGGCCGTAACGTCATCGAATCGGAACGGAATCGAATGGTACCCTTTTATCGTTTTTGGAAGTTAAAAATAAACTTAAATTTTGAAACTTTCAGGTCCTGTATTTTTGTAATTTTTCAATATTTTATTTTAATATCCACATTATTGTGATAAATTGCTCGTTTGCTATCTATTTTACTAGATTTTGTTATAAAATTCAACATGTGTCAACATCCCTATTAAAGGGTTTGGATACTTTTGATAGTTAACGGTTTCTTCTTCTTAAGATCGGTTTTCCTAGGCTAGCGGTGCCGTCATATAGCGGCCGTCTCCATACTAAATAATACGGCTAAAGCTTTGTTTTCCTTCGAAAGCGGTGCCGTCATATAGCGGCCGTCTCCATACAAATACTACGACATCCATATTTAGCCGTATCATTTAGTATGGAGACGGCCGCTATATGACGGCACCGCTATCCTAGGAAAACCGATCTTAAATATGGATGTCTAAGTATTTGTATGGAGACGGCCGCTATATGACGGCATCGCTTTCGGAGGAAACCAAAGCTTTACGGTAGATGTCGTTAGGCGTCACCCCAAGGCGCATACGGTGGAAATATTCGCTGTTCTCGGGTGAAGTCTCGGTAGCTCAGTTGGCAGAGCTATGGGCGTGTGATTTAGAGCCCCGAGTTAAACCCTTTTCCACAGTGAATTTTCCACTTTTAAATTATTTTTAAGCTTTATGGCATTATTTGCAATGGTTTCTGTTAGATAAAACATAATTTATTCAAGTAGGCATATTACAATGCGCTTATGAACGTCAAATAAAGCTACACCGGCTCCAATCCTACACCTCTGCCTCGAGAAGATTTAAATCCCTCCTCAATAGGGTATTTAACGCATATTGAATTTTATAACTAAATCTAGTTAAATAGATAGAAAATGAGCAATTTATCACAATACATTTGAAATTTTAAAAATATATTGGAATAATAATAGGAAAAATATAATGAATGATACCATTCGATTCCTTACATTTTATGAAAAAAAAAAATTGTATAGCAACCATATACATAAACGCAATATTTCACCGACAAAATCGCAATTTCCTTGTTTTCCATACATTGAAACAGCTTCTAACGTTACATGATGACGTCACGATGCCATTTTCTATGAAGCGTTTCGTCAGTAAAGTCCGGGTGCCAGACTTTGACCATCATTTTTGACTTGTGACTTTTGTATTGCTTTAACCCTTAAATGCATGATTTTTTCTGTTTGCCCGAAATTAATATATGTGTTACGTAATTGTTTGCTGATTATGGGAAAAATGGTAAAAAAAATATAACATCGATTTTCACTGCGAAATCAGTGTTAGAAGTTGCATAGGCTAAATCATATTTATGTAAATATATAATTTTCAGTAAGAGATATATGATAAATACTACTATCATCAGAAAGGTACACTATTTGTGATACACCTATGATAGAGTTTTTAAATATAAAATAATTACTAAACCCAAAAAAACATACGATATCACATACTAAAAATCATCAAATTATGAATTTTTTCAAATTTTCTGACATATCGTCTTAAAACGAATGTAATTTTTATAAATTAAAATATTGCGTAAATTTATTTAAAAAATCGGAAACCGGATTAGTTTTTCTTATGATATCACTCATTGTCATTTATTTTGGATAGCTGCATATTGAGCCACGGACCATCAAATATACGATGCATATATACATCATTATGCATTTAAGGGTTAAGACAATAGGTCCCATACAAACATTTGATCTTCACAACAAACCTGATCGACTTATGCCATTCTTAGAAAATTGTTAAATACCCTATTGGAGGAGGGTATCCCAATATGGGACCGGCAACAGAGTTAATTGATCGTGTTATCGGTTCAGAAACTGGTCGGCGTGGTGATCCTCGACGACGGGCCCATGTCGGCGGGGTGCTCGCGGCCCGGGTACATCGCGCTGGTGGGCGGAGGCGGCGGCGCCGTGCTGCAGCTGTGGCGCGGCGCCGAGCTGCACGAGCACAACCTGCGGCGCGCGCTCACCGACGCACACAGGGCCCAAGGTGGGGAATATTATGAGCCTAGAAAAAAAACACTGGTTTCTGCTCCAGTGGCGTCACTCATCATCTTCCTCGCGTTGTCCCGGCATTTTGCCACGGCTCATGGGAGCCTGGGGTCCGCTTGGCAACTAATCCCAGTAATTGGCGTGGGCACTAGTTTTTACGAAAGCGACTGCCATCTGACCTTTCAACCCAGAGGGTAAACTAGGCCCTTATTGGGATTAGTCCGGTTTCCTCACGATGTTTTCCTTCACCGAAAAGCGACTGGTAAATATCAAATGATATTTCGTACATAAGTTCCGAAAAACTCATTGGTACGAGCCGGGGTTTGAACCCGCGACCTCTGGATTGCAAGTCGCCCGCTCTTACCGCTAGGCCACCAGCGCCTTTTGCGTCAGCTCCAGTGGCGTCACTCATGAGGAAAAATGGTGGTCGGCGTTTGCGGTCACGTGAATACAAGTTTATAAAACTACGATTTTAATTTTAAAGTGGAAAAATACACTGTCACGGGTGGGATCCAGTGGTCGTGGGTTCAAGTCCCACCCGTGACGGTGAATTTTTCCACTATTCTTTTTTTTCTAAGCTCAATAGCATTGTTCACTTCACACTCACAGACGTTTCTGCTTGGTACAAAATTAATTTACGATCATAATTTTAAAATTAAAAATAATAATCCTGTTTTTATAACAAAATAATATTAAACTCTTATTTCTTATGGTAAAAACTATGTAAATAACATACTTTTATGATTTAATTTTGATAAATGAAACTCCCCTATTATATTAAGATTAAAAGTTAGAGCCCTGCTGATGTTATTGCGAATGAAGACTAAAATGTGTGTGTTCCGCAGGCGACGTGAGCAGCCTGCAGGTGACGTGCCTGGACGTGCGCGCCGGCGGGCCGTGCGCGCTCGCGCTGCTCATCGCGTGCGCCAGCGTGGCGCGAGCAGGGACCGGACACGCCATCGGTAACACACACACACACCACCGACACTACACACCACACTACACACCACACTACACGTGAGCAGCCTGCAGGTGACGTGCCTGGACGTGCGCGCCGGCGGGCCGTGCGCGCTCGCGCTGCTCATCGCGTGCGCCAGCGTGGCGCGAGCAGGGACCGGACACGCCATCGGTAACACACACACACACCACCGACACTACACACCACACTACACACCACACTACACGTGAGCAGCCTGCAGGTGACGTGCCTGGACGTGCGCGCCGGCGGGCCGTGCGCGCTCGCGCTGCTCATCGCGTGCGCCAGCGTGGCGCGAGCAGGGACCGGACACGCCATCGGTAACACACACACACACCACCGACACTACACACCACACTACACACCACACTACACGTGAGCAGCCTGCAGGTGACGTGCCTGGACGTGCGCGCCGGCGGGCCGTGCGCGCTCGCGCTGCTCATCGCGTGCGCCAGCGTGGCGCGAGCAGGGACCGGACACGCCATCGGTAACACACACACACACCACCGACACTACACACCACACTACACACCACACTACACGTGAGCAGCCTGCAGGTGACGTGCCTGGACGTGCGCGCCGGCGGGCCGTGCGCGCTCGCGCTGCTCATCGCGTGCGCCAGCGTGGCGCGAGCAGGGACCGGACACGCCATCGGTAACACACACACACACCACCGACACTACACACCACACTACACGTGAGCAGCCTGCAGGTGACGTGCCTGGACGTGCGCGCCGGCGGGCCGTGCGCGCTCGCGCTGCTCATCGCGTGCGCCAGCGTGGCGCGAGCAGGGACCGGACACGCCATCGGTAACACACACACACACCACCGACACTACACACCACACTACACGTGAGCAGCCTGCAGGTGACGTGCCTGGACGTGCGCGCCGGCGGGCCGTGCGCGCTCGCGCTGCTCATCGCGTGCGCCAGCGTGGCGCGAGCAGGGACCGGACACGCCATCGGTAACACACACACACACCACCGACACTACACACCACACTACACGTGAGCAGCCTGCAGGTGACGTGCCTGGACGTGCGCGCCGGCGGGCCGTGCGCGCTCGCGCTGCTCATCGCGTGCGCCAGCGTGGCGCGAGCAGGGACCGGACACGCCATCGGTAACACACACACACACCACCGACACTACACACCACACTACACACCACACTACACACTACACGTGAACACGACATTTTAAAATAAGATATCTGGGAGACCGAGTTTTGCTCGGAAAACATATTCAAACTCAAAAATGCGCGTTTTCCTAGAGATCCTAGCTAGATCTAAAATATTTTTCTTATTCTGATTGATTTTTCGCCCCCGTTAAAGGTATAAGATTGGTACAAGAAGGAACGACCGACCAGAAACTTGGCTAATCCGACTGCCGTTTAGTATCGCCGATAAAAACAGAGATTACAGTGTACAGTCGTCAACAAATATATCTGAACGGAATACATAGATACTTATTTTTATGGCAAAAACGATGTGTTACAATATAGTTGGCCACTTTGACCTAGACCTAAATACATTTTAAATTTCAGCACACATGTCCGTGGAAGACCCGGCCAACCCCCGAGTGACTTCCCTCACACCTCTCCGCGGCTGCACTCTGTCGCCAGACATCGCCCCGCGCCTCCTGCCGCTGCCCCCCGCCGCCGCACTATATACTAGCACATATGTGGCTATAGTCAGTGAGTACATACTATCAAGACCCGGCCAACCCCCGAGTGACTTCCCTCACACCTCTCCGCGGCTGCACTCTGTCGCCAGACATCGCCCCGCGCCTCCTGCCGCTGCCCCCCGCCGCCGCACTATATACTAGCACATATGTGGCTATAGTCAGTGAGTAAATACTACAACACTACACACCAGGGATGTTGCGGATGCAGATTTTTTTACATCCGCGGATGCGGATGCGGATATTTAAAGGCCCACATCCGCGGATGCGGATGCGGATGCGGATATCAAAATTAGGTACTAATGAAACGTCAAACATTACATTTTTAGTATTTTTTTATAAAAAAAAAACAAAACGTTCAGTATTTGAGCAAGAATATAGGTGCGTTATATTTAATAAACAGTAACTTGGCCGACTTTTCTGGATCTAGACGATTTCGTTATAGGACTTATAGGCAATGACGAAATTACCTAGCACTTACGCCGCCGCTAAGACGTTCATGTACTGACTTGTTCGACATCCGCATCCGCATAAGCTCCGCATCGATTTTATGCGGATGCGGATGCAGATGCGGATGTTGAAAATAATGCGGGAGTTCCGCGGTTGCGGATGCGGATGCGGATGTTCGCAACATCCCTGCTACACACTACACTACACTACACGTGAGCAGCCTGCAGGTTAATGTGTTACTCTTGTACATCAGTGTACAAGAGTAACACATTAACCCGTGGAGCGCCCCAGAATTACCATAGTATGGAACTCCTATATACTAGCACACGTGTCTTGGTAGGGCGCTCCACGGGTAAATAATTTCGGTCCTTTATCTGTTGGATACAGATATTTTAGAACTTAACTAGCTTTTTTTGGTTTTTTTCTGAGATAAACTTGCTTTTTTACAAGCTTCTATTTGACTTGCAATGTATGTATGTTCGGGACAAATCTTGCAAGCTAAATTAGACCCACTTCTCATTATTCGAATGAGCTGAAACTTCACGCACATGCATGGTATAATAATATACTCCGCCTGGTACTCTCTTCCGAGATTCGCGAATGACCTAACTGTCACTTGCCTACGTCATCATGCTGTTTACAGGTTCTCAAACTTTAAAATGTGGGAGAATTTTAACCAACGGTGAAAATTATTTTAACGGCATTAATTTTAAGTTATTCATGTAGAAACATAGTAACATAAAACAAATCTATACTGCACTTTTCACTCCTACTCTTACAGTTCCGAATAGAGCAGCCAACCATTTTCGTAACAAAACATTAATTACCAAGCTTACGACGTGAAAAGTTTGGAAAACACTGCGACTGCTGACACTGAGCGAGAAGGAAATAACAATTAACACGCGTTCGACAAGGATGGCGGTCAGGGACAAAATGGCGGATTGTCAAATGTGACAGCGCTATCCTGTGTTGCCAGTAGTGTAAACAGAATTACCCGAACGTTTGAAATTTCTTTCGTGACTCGGAAGATATTGCTAACGAATAATTAAAAATGACGTGTTATTGTAAAATTTAAGATAAAATACATATAAATGAAAATTATAAAATTATAAAGAAATATTTTAACTTATTAACCATAGATATAATGTACCCATGTAACATGTTATGTTGAAATAAAGTGGCAATGTTATTGTGACGTAGGCAAGTGACACTCTGGGAAGAGAAGACCATGTTTTATTAGACCATGCGCACATGTAAGTTTGGTGACAATGAAATAATTATGATGGCACCATCGAGCTGATCTGCTGTTGGCCATAGAAACTCTATGACAAAACAACGCAATCTAATTGTGTTTGAAGTTGTTAGAGCCTTTGGAAAAATAAGTGCAATCAGCGATAAAAGCTTGTGTGAAACAATTTCAAAAATCTTATTTCTTCTAGGTACAGTGGCGAACGACAAAGTGGAATACATAGATGTGGCTTCAGAGGGAGACAGAATCCTCGGCGCTACTCTTTGCAACGGTCAGCCGTTACTGTTCAGCAGGAAACATGGCGTGCTGGCGCTCACTTCAGCTGAAACTGTTTCTACCAACGTGTAAGTATCATCATAACATGAAATATATCACTACATTACATAGTATAAAACAAAGTCGCTTCCCGCTGTCTGTCTGTCCTTATGTATGCTTAGATCTTTAAAACTACGCAACGGATTTTGAGGCGGTTTTTTTTAGTAGATAGAGTGATTCAAGAGGAAGGTTTATGTATAATTTGTTAACCCGTGCGAAGCCGGGGCGGGTCGCTAGTGTCGTATATTAAAGAAAAAGTAACGAAGCTCTCCAGTGGCGGAGGCCGGATTCGAATCGCGGTCAGCAATCGCGGGTCACGCCCACAGAACATATTAAAGAGGTTAGAATGGCTATCGCGCGCAGTTAGTATCAGAACCGGTGTCGCCGCTCGTACCTCTCCACATTTACTAACACTCGCGCAACAGTAGTAAAAACTTGTGTGCCTGGTGAATGGATACGCCTCCTTTAGACAGATTTGATGTCTGGCTTCTTAATCTGAACGCTATTGTGGCGCAAAAGGCATGTTTACGTTTTTCGGTCAGCGCGGGCGAGTACTAGCATGCGAGCGTTTGCTCATAACCGGCGGCGACACGTACCCTGCTCGCATCGCCATTCTACTTGTTCTGTGGACACGCCATGAACCCCCAGGCCACCCGGACACGGACTACATGTCGGCTTTGGTGACGGAAAACGGACGGACTTTCTCTGATCAGATTGAGGAAATCCTGAAGAAAGGCCAGGTCTAGAGCGCCCTAAACCGGCGAGCGTGTATGAGGAATGTTATGAAAGTGATGGAAGCGAAATAGGTATGTCAGGATCGTAGAAAGTGGAAATCCGTGGCCTCTGCCCATTCCTCCGGGAAATAGGTATATGTATATGCTTGTATACAGGGTGGCCCATTCAGATCGGTCAGTATGGGAAAATCTGAAACTATAAGAGATACGACGATCTCTTCTTAGGAACCATGTCATCGATTTTAGTAACAAGAAAAACTGCATTCATACATTAAAATTTTTTTTATGTAAAATGTATTGAAAAAAATGGTGGCCATTTCGAAAACATACTAAAATAAATTAAAGGATATATGAAAACAATGCATTTTATTCATTTCAGACATCATGTTTCATAGTAACATTTACTGCTTAAGACCTACACAATCGATATCTAAATAGAAATAATTTCAGATTTTTTTTTTCAAAACGTCCGGGTTCGATTCCCGAGCTGAGTACACATTTTTTTTTAAATGTATGAATGCAGTTTTTCTTGTTACTAAAATCGATGACATGGTTCCTAAGAAGAGATCGTCGTATGTCTTATAGTTTCAGATTTTCCCATACTGACTGATCTAAATGCGCCACCCTATATATAAGCGTCAATAACATGAAAGTTATATTTTCAGATCAGTGTGCGAGAGCCCTATGGGTTCACCTTGTCCGTCCGACATGTACGATGGCAACCTGTCTCTCTACGAGATCGATCCTCACGAGGTCTGTAACAGCATAGAGAAAAAAATACATAGAGTGCTCACTCCATACATCAGTTTTAGTACCAAAAAGACTATTAGCATCTAGCATCGAGTAGCGGAACTATCAGTACTGCTACTTGACAATAGATGTAGCACCAACCGGAGAGTCTTATGCTGTTGAGATAAGACTTTCCGGTCGGTGCTACATCTATTGTCAAGTAGCAGTACTGATAGTTCCGCTACTCGATGCTAGATGTAGACACTGAAATTAATAGTCTGAACTGATGTATGGAGTGAGCACTCTTGTCTTACTATATTTCTCTATGGTAACAGTAACACATCACTTTTTCTTAGGGCGATAGCACACGGCGAATTTTTGCAGCGATTCTAATATTTAATCTACACTATTGCAATTTTACGAGTCTTATTAGACCACCAAATCCTGAATTGAAATAAAATTTCTCTGACCGTTCACGAGATTTTGAAGTCTGAAAGTAACTTTTTACCACTGACTGACTCACTCAGTCATCAAAAAGTTTGGCTACTTCGAGATGACCTAAAAAGATGTTTGCTATCCAGCTAGGTAGGTAATTGTGTGTAGACAAAAAATAAAAAGAAACCATTTTTTTTAATTATGATTTTTTTTATAAAGTCTGTGCGGAAAGAGAAGAGTCGTGGATGGGGCCGAATTCCACGACTTCTCCTTCCGAACAGACTCTATACTTGACAAAAAACAACGAGGCACTTACAACGAAGGAATTCTGATTCAGACTGAATTTCAGTCCATTCATTTCTTTTCCAGGTGAGCATGGTAACGACAGACGCGTGCGGCAAACTCAAAACGGCCTTCCTTTTCCATCTGCGTCGCGACACGGCCGCCTGCCGCGCCATCGTGCAAGACCTGTTCCCCGCCAAGCAGCGCTCCGACCCGGCGCTAGACAACACCGTCGTGCGCATAGCCACCGAGCTGTGCGACGACATACCGCAGGGAGATCCTAGGTGAGCCCCAACCACAGACAATCCAACCTCTAGACATACTTGGAGGATACAACTAAACAGAGTAGCCATTAACAGGCTTTCCCCGCTGTCGAAAATAGGCGGCCAACGGTCATACACAATGTATGGACTGACGTTTATCTGACATGGCTATTTTTACGTTACGCATACATTTGACGTTCCCCTCCCCCGCAAAAATCGGCAGACTGTTTTGTACAGAAAATTACAGACATGGCGTCTCCGTTTGATTATATCCTCCAAGTAGACATAGCATAGTCGCACTACCCCCTCTGCCACACGGTAGCGTTACTCCATCTTTGAGTCAATCCCGTGCCGTGATTGGTCGGTGTCTTTGAACGGACCAATCACGGCACGGGATTCGCTCACCTCGTCCCCCCGCACCCCCGTGTTTTTGGCAGCATCGGTTTCATGAAAGAATTGGCCTAAGCTCAGTCTAGAGGTTGGATTGTCAGTGGCCCCAACCTTCTTGTTCCACATCAGGGATGTTGCGAATATCCGCATCCGCATCCGCGGAACTTCCGCGTTATTTTCAACATCCGCATCCGCATAAAAACGATGCGGATTTAATGCGGATGTGGAACAGGTCGGTACAGGAACGTCTTAGCATCGGCGTAAGTGCTAGACTGCTAGGTAATTTAGTCATTAACCAAAAAAACCTATTAGAAATGAGCAGTCAAGCGTGAGTGGGACTTAATGTACGGAACCCTTGGAACGCGAGTCCGACTCGCACTTGGCCGGTTTTTTGAAATAAAAATTACTAAAATGTAATATTTGCCGTTTTTTATGGTACTATCTTGACATCCGCATCCGCGGATGTGAGCCTTTAAAAATCCGCATCCGCTTCCGCGGATGTCAAAAAATCGGCATCCGCAACATCCCTGTTCCACATGTTCCTGCCAAGATAAGATAAAAGATAAAAGATAGTTTATTCAAGTAGGCATAATTACAATGCGCTTATGAACGTCAAATAAAGCTAAGTAGACCGGCTCCAACCCTACACCTCTGCCCCGAGAAGATTTAAATCCCCCCTCAATTGGAGGAGGGTATCCCATTATGGGACCGGCAACAAACTCGGCGGGACACATCTTTTCAAAAATAATTACATCTTATAATTAACATGCATTACGAGAAAATAAGGAAAAAAAATACAAGCAAACAACACACACGCGACAACATTACCATCTTCACCACTTAGATGGTTGGCAGTCCTCAACTGTGCGTTTCTCCGGAAACGTGCCTCGCACAGCCAAACTGTGGAATGAACTATCGCCTGCGGTATTTCCGGACCGATACGACCTTCAAACATTCAAGAAAAGAGCGTACTCCCATCTTAAAGGCCGGCAACGCGCTTGCAACCCTTCTGGTGTTGCGGGTGTCCATGGGCGGCGGTAATCGCTTACCATCAGGTGATCCGTCTGCTCGTTTGCCTCCTATATCATTAAAAAAAAAACGCTCCCGTTAGTTTACTCGTCTTTTTTAGGGTTCCGTACCCAAAGGGTAAAGACGGGAACCCGCTACTACGACTCCGCTGTCGGTCTGTCTGTCTTCAGGCTGTAACTCATAAACCGTGAAGCTAGACAGTTGAAATTTTCACAGATGATGTATTTCTGTTGCCGTACAAATCAGGGATGTAACGGATGTGGTTTTATCGGAACCGAAAGCGGAACCAGATGTTTTAAATTTAGTTTATCGGAACCAGAAACGGAATCGGAACCGAAAACGGAACCGGAACCAGAACCGGAGCCTGAGTCAGTACTATCAGTAGGTATACATTACACAACACAACACATACGAATAGGTACTTTATATTCGAAAACACGGATAAACCAGAACATCTAATTACTGCAGCACGTGGCAAGCGGGGCTATGAGCGAATGACTGGTATAAACCTGTTTGTTTTTGATGTACACCGCTCATGTCCCGCTGCCGCGCTAAGCATTGACATCCGATATAACTTCCGTTTCAAAAGTAACGGAACCGGAACAGAAACGGATGTGTAATACCAAACGGAAGTTCCGACTTAACGGAAACGGAAACGGAGCTCTGTAACATCCCTGGTACAAATACTAAAACCAAAATAAAATAAATATTTAAGCGGGGCTCCCATACAACAAACGTGATTTTTTTGCCGTTTTTTGCGTAATGGTACGGAACCCTACTTGCGCGAGTCCGACTCGCACTTGGCCGGTTTTTTTCTATTAAAGATTATTATCAACTTCGGGGTTCAGGCAGACGAAAAGGAAATGGCGGGACGACTTGGACACATTCTACCCCAAATGGTGGGAAAATGTCGAGGACAGGGTCGAGTGGAGGAAACGAGGGGAGGCCTTTGCCCAGCAGTGGGACACCAAATTGTAGAGATGCAACGGATAGTTGTTTGGCCGGATACCGGATACCGGATATCTGGCCTGGACACTGGCCGAATATCCGGTATCCGGCCGCCGGATATTCGGCCGGCGGAACTATACCTATATTTTGAGTTTTGCAGGTGCGCGTCGTGCAGGTTTCGACCTATTTCGTAGTGAACGTTCGCGCGGATACATTTCTAGGATCGTAACGAGTTTTATCATGTCATTACGTAGTAAGTTCGTTTATAGTTACAAGTGCGCGCGCGTATTTTTGTGTAAACAAATAAGTGTAATGTGTGACATTGGTTATGTATTCATTTCTATCTACTGTGTCGTTAGCATTATGACCGTGACTGTTTTTTAGATTCCATGTTTTACCCCAAAATGTGTTAATTTTACTATCCGGTATCCGGCCGGATAGCAGGTCACTATCCGGTATCCGGCCGGATACTAAAATAACGGCCAGATAGGCCGGATACCGGATAGTAACCGGATATCCGGTGCATCTCTACCAAATTGTTGGAAAGTGTCTTCGTAAACTGAAAGAATCTTGTTTTATAGGTAACTGCATAAACGCACCTGGAACAAGTTTAAATGTTTGAATAATACAGGGACATATTGTGCGAGGTGATTAGGTAGGCTCTACTGAACAACTTTTTCTATGGAACCAACTCCGAAATCACAATAATTTTTTTGGCCGTTTCGTACATTTTGGTCGAGTGGATGTCGACGTTTTCTATGGGAAATCCAATTTTTTTTGGGATTTCGGGGTTGGTCCCATAGAAAAAGTTGTTCAGTATTGTGACAACAAAATCTTATTCATCAATTTCCCAATACCAATTATACACGGTCCGTGGTTGTTTGATACCCTTATCGCCATCTAGTGAGCGCAAACGACTTACCTAATCACCTCGCACAATATGGCTAACGGTCCAAAAATTACCCTGTATACAGCTTTTGTTCGCGTGCGTGATGCCGTCACATTCTTTCGACCTTACTACTGAATAGACTAAATTTGTGTCAGCGCTTATTCTTTCGACAATATAAATATATCTTAGTATGGACTTTATAGTTTCCTTTTAAGCCCAGATCTATCAAAATAGGCTATATAAAAAAAAAACAACGGGTTGCACCCCGGGAGTGCTGGCAGAAGTGAAAACTCAATGACATTGTAACAGTTTTTCGATCAGGTCACGTGTCCGTCTTACAAATTTTCAATCTGTCGAATCTGTCGGTCACGTGACCTGTAGCGAGTTTAACATTTTTTCCCCATCACAAAAAGTGCACAGAGCCGCTAAAGAAGTTTAATAAATAAATAATAAATAAATATTATGGGACAATCTTACACAAATCGACCTAGTCCCACAGTAAGCTCATAAGGCTTGTGTTGTGGGTACTAGACGACGATATATATAATATATAGATACATATAAGTACTTAAATACATAGAAAACATCCATAACTAAGGAAGAAATATTTGTGATGAACACACAAATAAATGCCCTTACCGGGATTCGAACCCGGGAAGTTTTCACTTCAAAAACTCAACAACTTGTTACAGATGGAAGCAGCGCCCAGCCGGCCCCGCGACCAACATCCCGCTGGGCAGCTCGTCGGCGCTACAGATCAACGCCCAGCTCCGGGACAAGCAGCGCGCGTTCTCACTGTTCGCAGACTTCCTACGCGCTACGGGCTTGTGGCAGCGGCTCGGGTCTCTCTCTCTAGGTAACTATGGGCCATTAACAACTTGTTACAGATGGAAGCAGCGCCCAGCCGGCCCCGCGACCAACATCCCGCTGGGCAGCTCGTCGGCGCTACAGATCAACGCCCAGCTCCGGGACAAGCAGCGCGCGTTCTCACTGTTCGCAGACTTCCTACGCGCTACGGGCTTGTGGCAGCGGCTCGGGTCTCTCTCTCTAGGTAACTATGGGCCATTAACAACTTGTTACAGATGGAAGCAGCGCCCAGCCGGCCCCGCGACCAACATCCCGCTGGGCAGCTCGTCGGCGCTACAGATCAACGCCCTGCTCCGGGACAAGCAGCGCGCGTTCTCACTGTTCGCAGACTTCCTACGCGCTACGGGCTTGTGGCAGCGGCTCGGGTCTCTCTCTCTAGGTAACTATGGGCCATTAACAACTTGTTACAGATGGAAGCAGCGCCCAGCCGGCCCCGCGACCAACATCCCGCTGGGCAGCTCGTCGGCGCTACAGATCAACGCCCAGCTCCGGGACAAGCAGCGCGCGTTCTCACTGTTCGCAGACTTCCTACGCGCTACGGGCTTGTGGCAGCGGCTCGGGTCTCTCTCTCTAGGTAACTATGGGCCATTAACAACTTGTTACAGATGGAAGCAGCGCCCAGCCGGCCCCGCGACCAACATCCCGCTGGGCAGCTCGTCGGCGCTACAGATCAACGCCCAGCTCCGGGACAAGCAGCGCGCGTTCTCACTGTTCGCAGACTTCCTACGCGCTACGGGCTTGTGGCAGCGGCTCGGGTCTCTCTCTCTAGGTAACTATGGGCCATTAACAACTTGTTACAGATGGAAGCAGCGCCCAGCCGGCCCCGCGACCAACATCCCGCTGGGCAGCTCGTCGGCGCTACAGATCAACGCCCTGCTCCGGGACAAGCAGCGCGCGTTCTCACTGTTCGCAGACTTCCTACGCGCTACGGGCTTGTGGCAGCGGCTCGGGTCTCTCTCTCTAGGTAACTATGGGCCATTAACAACTTGTTACAGATGGAAGCAGCGCCCAGCCGGCCCCGCGACCAACATCCCGCTGGGCAGCTCGTCGGCGCTACAGATCAACGCCCAGCTCCGGGACAAGCAGCGCGCGTTCTCACTGTTCGCAGACTTCCTACGCGCTACGGGCTTGTGGCAGCGGCTCGGGTCTCTCTCTCTAGGTAACTATGGGCCATTAACAACTTGTTACAGATGGAAGCAGCGCCCAGCCGGCCCCGCGACCAACATCCCGCTGGGCAGCTCGTCGGCGCTACAGATCAACGCCCAGCTCCGGGACAAGCAGCGCGCGTTCTCACTGTTCGCAGACTTCCTACGCGCTACGGGCTTGTGGCAGCGGCTCGGGTCTCTCTCTCTAGGTAACTATGGGCCATTAACAACTTGTTACAGATGGAAGCAGCGCCCAGCCGGCCCCGCGACCAACATCCCGCTGGGCAGCTCGTCGGCGCTACAGATCAACGCCCAGCTCCGGGACAAGCAGCGCGCGTTCTCACTGTTCGCAGACTTCCTACGCGCTACGGGCTTGTGGCAGCGGCTCGGGTCTCTCTCTCTAGGTAACTATGGGCCATTAACAACTTGTTACAGATGGAAGCAGCGCCCAGCCGGCCCCGCGACCAACATCCCGCTGGGCAGCTCGTCGGCGCTACAGATCAACGCCCAGCTCCGGGACAAGCAGCGCGCGTTCTCACTGTTCGCAGACTTCCTACGCGCTACGGGCTTGTGGCAGCGGCTCGGGTCTCTCTCTCTAGGTAACTATGGGCCATTAACAACTTGTTACAGATGGAAGCAGCGCCCAGCCGGCCCCGCGACCAACATCCCGCTGGGCAGCTCGTCGGCGCTACAGATCAACGCCCAGCTCCGGGACAAGCAGCGCGCGTTCTCACTGTTCGCAGACTTCCTACGCGCTACGGGCTTGTGGCAGCGGCTCGGGTCTCTCTCTCTAGGTAACTATGGGCCATTAACAACTTGTTACAGATGGAAGCAGCGCCCAGCCGGCCCCGCGACCAACATCCCGCTGGGCAGCTCGTCGGCGCTACAGATCAACGCCCAGCTCCGGGACAAGCAGCGCGCGTTCTCACTGTTCGCAGACTTCCTACGCGCTACGGGCTTGTGGCAGCGGCTCGGGTCTCTCTCTCTAGGTAACTATGGGCCATTAACAACTTGTTACAGATGGAAGCAGCGCCCAGCCGGCCCCGCGACCAACATCCCGCTGGGCAGCTCGTCGGCGCTACAGATCAACGCCCAGCTCCGGGACAAGCAGCGCGCGTTCTCACTGTTCGCAGACTTCCTACGCGCTACGGGCTTGTGGCAGCGGCTCGGGTCTCTCTCTCTAGGTAACTATGGGCCATTAACAACTTGTTACAGATGGAAGCAGCGCCCAGCCGGCCCCGCGACCAACATCCCGCTGGGCAGCTCGTCGGCGCTACAGATCAACGCCCAGCTCCGGGACAAGCAGCGCGCGTTCTCACTGTTCGCAGACTTCCTACGCGCTACGGGCTTGTGGCAGCGGCTCGGGTCTCTCTCTCTAGGTAACTATGGGCCATTAACAACTTGTTACAGATGGAAGCAGCGCCCAGCCGGCCCCGCGACCAACATCCCGCTGGGCAGCTCGTCGGCGCTACAGATCAACGCCCAGCTCCGGGACAAGCAGCGCGCGTTCTCACTGTTCGCAGACTTCCTACGCGCTACGGGCTTGTGGCAGCGGCTCGGGTCTCTCTCTCTAGGTAACTATGGGCCATTAACAACTTGTTACAGATGGAAGCAGCGCCCAGCCGGCCCCGCGACCAACATCCCGCTGGGCAGCTCGTCGGCGCTACAGATCAACGCCCAGCTCCGGGACAAGCAGCGCGCGTTCTCACTGTTCGCAGACTTCCTACGCGCTACGGGCTTGTGGCAGCGGCTCGGGTCTCTCTCTCTAGGTAACTATGGGCCATTAACAACTTGTTACAGATGGAAGCAGCGCCCAGCCGGCCCCGCGACCAACATCCCGCTGGGCAGCTCGTCGGCGCTACAGATCAACGCCCAGCTCCGGGACAAGCAGCGCGCGTTCTCACTGTTCGCAGACTTCCTACGCGCTACGGGCTTGTGGCAGCGGCTCGGGTCTCTCTCTCTAGGTAACTATGGGCCATTAACAACTTGTTACAGATGGAAGCAGCGCCCAGCCGGCCCCGCGACCAACATCCCGCTGGGCAGCTCGTCGGCGCTACAGATCAACGCCCAGCTCCGGGACAAGCAGCGCGCGTTCTCACTGTTCGCAGACTTCCTACGCGCTACGGGCTTGTGGCAGCGGCTCGGGTCTCTCTCTCTAGGTAACTATGGGCCATTAACAACTTGTTACAGATGGAAGCAGCGCCCAGCCGGCCCCGCGACCAACATCCCGCTGGGCAGCTCGTCGGCGCTACAGATCAACGCCCAGCTCCGGGACAAGCAGCGCGCGTTCTCACTGTTCGCAGACTTCCTACGCGCTACGGGCTTGTGGCAGCGGCTCGGGTCTCTCTCTCTAGGTAACTATGGGCCATTAACAACTTGTTACAGATGGAAGCAGCGCCCAGCCGGCCCCGCGACCAACATCCCGCTGGGCAGCTCGTCGGCGCTACAGATCAACGCCCAGCTCCGGGACAAGCAGCGCGCGTTCTCACTGTTCGCAGACTTCCTACGCGCTACGGGCTTGTGGCAGCGGCTCGGGTCTCTCTCTCTAGGTAACTATGGGCCATTAACAACTTGTTACAGATGGAAGCAGCGCCCAGCCGGCCCCGCGACCAACATCCCGCTGGGCAGCTCGTCGGCGCTACAGATCAACGCCCAGCTCCGGGACAAGCAGCGCGCGTTCTCACTGTTCGCAGACTTCCTACGCGCTACGGGCTTGTGGCAGCGGCTCGGGTCTCTCTCTCTAGGTAACTATGGGCCATTAACAACTTGTTACAGATGGAAGCAGCGCCCAGCCGGCCCCGCGACCAACATCCCGCTGGGCAGCTCGTCGGCGCTACAGATCAACGCCCAGCTCCGGGACAAGCAGCGCGCGTTCTCACTGTTCGCAGACTTCCTACGCGCTACGGGCTTGTGGCAGCGGCTCGGGTCTCTCTCTCTAGGTAACTATGGGCCATTAACAACTTGTTACAGATGGAAGCAGCGCCCAGCCGGCCCCGCGACCAACATCCCGCTGGGCAGCTCGTCGGCGCTACAGATCAACGCCCAGCTCCGGGACAAGCAGCGCGCGTTCTCACTGTTCGCAGACTTCCTACGCGCTACGGGCTTGTGGCAGCGGCTCGGGTCTCTCTCTCTAGGTAACTATGGGCCATTAACAACTTGTTACAGATGGAAGCAGCGCCCAGCCGGCCCCGCGACCAACATCCCGCTGGGCAGCTCGTCGGCGCTACAGATCAACGCCCAGCTCCGGGACAAGCAGCGCGCGTTCTCACTGTTCGCAGACTTCCTACGCGCTACGGGCTTGTGGCAGCGGCTCGGGTCTCTCTCTCTAGGTAACTATGGGCCATTAACAACTTGTTACAGATGGAAGCAGCGCCCAGCCGGCCCCGCGACCAACATCCCGCTGGGCAGCTCGTCGGCGCTACAGATCAACGCCCAGCTCCGGGACAAGCAGCGCGCGTTCTCACTGTTCGCAGACTTCCTACGCGCTACGGGCTTGTGGCAGCGGCTCGGGTCTCTCTCTCTAGGTAACTATGGGCCATTAACAACTTGTTACAGATGGAAGCAGCGCCCAGCCGGCCCCGCGACCAACATCCCGCTGGGCAGCTCGTCGGCGCTACAGATCAACGCCCAGCTCCGGGACAAGCAGCGCGCGTTCTCACTGTTCGCAGACTTCCTACGCGCTACGGGCTTGTGGCAGCGGCTCGGGTCTCTCTCTCTAGGTAACTATGGGCCATTAACAACTTGTTACAGATGGAAGCAGCGCCCAGCCGGCCCCGCGACCAACATCCCGCTGGGCAGCTCGTCGGCGCTACAGATCAACGCCCAGCTCCGGGACAAGCAGCGCGCGTTCTCACTGTTCGCAGACTTCCTACGCGCTACGGGCTTGTGGCAGCGGCTCGGGTCTCTCTCTCTAGGTAACTATGGGCCATTAACAACTTGTTACAGATGGAAGCAGCGCCCAGCCGGCCCCGCGACCAACATCCCGCTGGGCAGCTCGTCGGCGCTACAGATCAACGCCCAGCTCCGGGACAAGCAGCGCGCGTTCTCACTGTTCGCAGACTTCCTACGCGCTACGGGCTTGTGGCAGCGGCTCGGGTCTCTCTCTCTAGGTAACTATGGGCCATTAACAACTTGTTACAGATGGAAGCAGCGCCCAGCCGGCCCCGCGACCAACATCCCGCTGGGCAGCTCGTCGGCGCTACAGATCAACGCCCAGCTCCGGGACAAGCAGCGCGCGTTCTCACTGTTCGCAGACTTCCTACGCGCTACGGGCTTGTGGCAGCGGCTCGGGTCTCTCTCTCTAGGTAACTATGGGCCATTAACAACTTGTTACAGATGGAAGCAGCGCCCAGCCGGCCCCGCGACCAACATCCCGCTGGGCAGCTCGTCGGCGCTACAGATCAACGCCCAGCTCCGGGACAAGCAGCGCGCGTTCTCACTGTTCGCAGACTTCCTACGCGCTACGGGCTTGTGGCAGCGGCTCGGGTCTCTCTCTCTAGGTAACTATGGGCCATTAACAACTTGTTACAGATGGAAGCAGCGCCCAGCCGGCCCCGCGACCAACATCCCGCTGGGCAGCTCGTCGGCGCTACAGATCAACGCCCAGCTCCGGGACAAGCAGCGCGCGTTCTCACTGTTCGCAGACTTCCTACGCGCTACGGGCTTGTGGCAGCGGCTCGGGTCTCTCTCTCTAGGTAACTATGGGCCATTAACAACTTGTTACAGATGGAAGCAGCGCCCAGCCGGCCCCGCGACCAACATCCCGCTGGGCAGCTCGTCGGCGCTACAGATCAACGCCCAGCTCCGGGACAAGCAGCGCGCGTTCTCACTGTTCGCAGACTTCCTACGCGCTACGGGCTTGTGGCAGCGGCTCGGGTCTCTCTCTCTAGGTAACTATGGGCCATTAACAACTTGTTACAGATGGAAGCAGCGCCCAGCCGGCCCCGCGACCAACATCCCGCTGGGCAGCTCGTCGGCGCTACAGATCAACGCCCAGCTCCGGGACAAGCAGCGCGCGTTCTCACTGTTCGCAGACTTCCTACGCGCTACGGGCTTGTGGCAGCGGCTCGGGTCTCTCTCTCTAGGTAACTATGGGCCATTAACAACTTGTTACAGATGGAAGCAGCGCCCAGCCGGCCCCGCGACCAACATCCCGCTGGGCAGCTCGTCGGCGCTACAGATCAACGCCCAGCTCCGGGACAAGCAGCGCGCGTTCTCACTGTTCGCAGACTTCCTACGCGCTACGGGCTTGTGGCAGCGGCTCGGGTCTCTCTCTCTAGGTAACTATGGGCCATTAACAACTTGTTACAGATGGAAGCAGCGCCCAGCCGGCCCCGCGACCAACATCCCGCTGGGCAGCTCGTCGGCGCTACAGATCAACGCCCAGCTCCGGGACAAGCAGCGCGCGTTCTCACTGTTCGCAGACTTCCTACGCGCTACGGGCTTGTGGCAGCGGCTCGGGTCTCTCTCTCTAGGTAACTATGGGCCATTAACAACTTGTTACAGATGGAAGCAGCGCCCAGCCGGCCCCGCGACCAACATCCCGCTGGGCAGCTCGTCGGCGCTACAGATCAACGCCCAGCTCCGGGACAAGCAGCGCGCGTTCTCACTGTTCGCAGACTTCCTACGCGCTACGGGCTTGTGGCAGCGGCTCGGGTCTCTCTCTCTAGGTAACTATGGGCCATTAACAACTTGTTACAGATGGAAGCAGCGCCCAGCCGGCCCCGCGACCAACATCCCGCTGGGCAGCTCGTCGGCGCTACAGATCAACGCCCAGCTCCGGGACAAGCAGCGCGCGTTCTCACTGTTCGCAGACTTCCTACGCGCTACGGGCTTGTGGCAGCGGCTCGGGTCTCTCTCTCTAGGTAACTATGGGCCATTAACAACTTGTTACAGATGGAAGCAGCGCCCAGCCGGCCCCGCGACCAACATCCCGCTGGGCAGCTCGTCGGCGCTACAGATCAACGCCCAGCTCCGGGACAAGCAGCGCGCGTTCTCACTGTTCGCAGACTTCCTACGCGCTACGGGCTTGTGGCAGCGGCTCGGGTCTCTCTCTCTAGGTAACTATGGGCCATTAACAACTTGTTACAGATGGAAGCAGCGCCCAGCCGGCCCCGCGACCAACATCCCGCTGGGCAGCTCGTCGGCGCTACAGATCAACGCCCAGCTCCGGGACAAGCAGCGCGCGTTCTCACTGTTCGCAGACTTCCTACGCGCTACGGGCTTGTGGCAGCGGCTCGGGTCTCTCTCTCTAGGTAACTATGGGCCATTAACAACTTGTTACAGATGGAAGCAGCGCCCAGCCGGCCCCGCGACCAACATCCCGCTGGGCAGCTCGTCGGCGCTACAGATCAACGCCCAGCTCCGGGACAAGCAGCGCGCGTTCTCACTGTTCGCAGACTTCCTACGCGCTACGGGCTTGTGGCAGCGGCTCGGGTCTCTCTCTCTAGGTAACTATGGGCCATTAACAACTTGTTACAGATGGAAGCAGCGCCCAGCCGGCCCCGCGACCAACATCCCGCTGGGCAGCTCGTCGGCGCTACAGATCAACGCCCAGCTCCGGGACAAGCAGCGCGCGTTCTCACTGTTCGCAGACTTCCTACGCGCTACGGGCTTGTGGCAGCGGCTCGGGTCTCTCTCTCTAGGTAACTATGGGCCATTAACAACTTGTTACAGATGGAAGCAGCGCCCAGCCGGCCCCGCGACCAACATCCCGCTGGGCAGCTCGTCGGCGCTACAGATCAACGCCCAGCTCCGGGACAAGCAGCGCGCGTTCTCACTGTTCGCAGACTTCCTACGCGCTACGGGCTTGTGGCAGCGGCTCGGGTCTCTCTCTCTAGGTAACTATGGGCCATTAACAACTTGTTACAGATGGAAGCAGCGCCCAGCCGGCCCCGCGACCAACATCCCGCTGGGCAGCTCGTCGGCGCTACAGATCAACGCCCAGCTCCGGGACAAGCAGCGCGCGTTCTCACTGTTCGCAGACTTCCTACGCGCTACGGGCTTGTGGCAGCGGCTCGGGTCTCTCTCTCTAGGTAACTATGGGCCATTAACAACTTGTTACAGATGGAAGCAGCGCCCAGCCGGCCCCGCGACCAACATCCCGCTGGGCAGCTCGTCGGCGCTACAGATCAACGCCCAGCTCCGGGACAAGCAGCGCGCGTTCTCACTGTTCGCAGACTTCCTACGCGCTACGGGCTTGTGGCAGCGGCTCGGGTCTCTCTCTCTAGGTAACTATGGGCCATTAACAACTTGTTACAGATGGAAGCAGCGCCCAGCCGGCCCCGCGACCAACATCCCGCTGGGCAGCTCGTCGGCGCTACAGATCAACGCCCAGCTCCGGGACAAGCAGCGCGCGTTCTCACTGTTCGCAGACTTCCTACGCGCTACGGGCTTGTGGCAGCGGCTCGGGTCTCTCTCTCTAGGTAACTATGGGCCATTAACAACTTGTTACAGATGGAAGCAGCGCCCAGCCGGCCCCGCGACCAACATCCCGCTGGGCAGCTCGTCGGCGCTACAGATCAACGCCCAGCTCCGGGACAAGCAGCGCGCGTTCTCACTGTTCGCAGACTTCCTACGCGCTACGGGCTTGTGGCAGCGGCTCGGGTCTCTCTCTCTAGGTAACTATGGGCCATTAACAACTTGTTACAGATGGAAGCAGCGCCCAGCCGGCCCCGCGACCAACATCCCGCTGGGCAGCTCGTCGGCGCTACAGATCAACGCCCAGCTCCGGGACAAGCAGCGCGCGTTCTCACTGTTCGCAGACTTCCTACGCGCTACGGGCTTGTGGCAGCGGCTCGGGTCTCTCTCTCTAGGTAACTATGGGCCATTAACAACTTGTTACAGATGGAAGCAGCGCCCAGCCGGCCCCGCGACCAACATCCCGCTGGGCAGCTCGTCGGCGCTACAGATCAACGCCCAGCTCCGGGACAAGCAGCGCGCGTTCTCACTGTTCGCAGACTTCCTACGCGCTACGGGCTTGTGGCAGCGGCTCGGGTCTCTCTCTCTAGGTAACCAAGGGCCTGCACTTGCACCATCCCACTAACCCGAGGTTAAGCGGTTAAACCATTAACCCAGTGTCAAATTGTACTGGTAACCATGGTAATTCTAGGTTTATTTAATCGGTTAACCGAAAACTATACTACACTCACATACTCTGGAAAACCCTTTGTCAGTAGGAAAAGGCGCGAAATCAGGTGAAATTGTAACTTTCGGGGATTTTCGGCTCCGTTCGGCTCAGCATTGTTCCGAGCAATTATTAGGGTTGGCACAACTTGACGCCCCTTTGCGTGTACGACCACAGATAAGATAATGAATTGAATTTTGACAACTCTAAATAGCCAAAAGGGATAGTGCCATCTTTTAGAATGGGCCTGCATGATTCGTCCCTGGATCGCTGCTTCGGTTTTGTAGAAAGTTTTTTTCTAGTACGGTTATACTTATTCTGTGTCATAATTCAAGTTTTTTATGGGAGGACAACACTTCGCGCCTTCGATTTTTTAATTTGCCGCCTTTTTCATTTGACTGAAATGTTTATAATATTATTGTTTTTCAGAAGCCGGAGGCGACTGCGTCAGTACAGTGTCAGCATTGGGCATGTTGGCAGAAAAGCTAGCTATCGCCCTGGCGCTGAGAAAGAAGCAGCAGAGCGGGGACTCACAACTCATCGACGCCGCTGTCTATCAGGTATTCACTTTGAAAATATGTTGACTTGTAACAGAACAGTCGCCATTAGATATGCTATCAGAGCGGCCAAGATGCTTACAAATATCAGAACACGCCTGATTACACGTAGGCGGAGATCGGAAGATCTTGAGCGGAGTTAAAGACGAAACAGCGTGTGCTTCTTATGGCGTATATTGGTAGTGTCATGAGTACATTACAAATTCGCTAGCTTAAAATAATTATAACTAATTACTGACCTATGGAATGTATAGGGAACTATGTAGCTTACTGGAGGAGTATCTATGTACATCGATAAGCCATCTAGGGATTCTAGGGTTCGATAAAATATGTAAAAGGTCAGATAGATGGCGTTGTTAACTGCGCAAGTTAACAACGCCTCTATTGTCAAGGTGTTAGAATGCGTGTTCAGATATTTTTGAGCACTGGCGCTCCGATATATCTGATGGCGACTGTACAGCGTCAGCTTGGTATGGGCATGCTGGCTGAGAAGCTAGCTTTTTAGGGTTCCGTACCCAAAGGGTAAAAAACGGGACCCTATTACTAAGACTTCGCTGTCCGTCCGTACGTGCGTCCGTCTGTAACCAGGCTGTATCTCATGAACCGCGATAGCTAGACAGTTGAAATTTTCACAAATGATGTATCTCTGTTGCCGCTATAACAACAAATACTAAAAATAAAATAAAATAAATATTTAAGAGGGGCTCCCATACAACAAACACGATTTTTTTGCTCTATTTTTTGTTGATGGTGCGGAACCCTCCGTGCGCGAGTCCGACTCGCACTTGACCGGTTTTTTTTATTTTATTCTGTTTTTTTTTGGGGTGCAATAATGTTTAGAACTTGTGAATACAGGTGGTGTGCGGCGACGAGGCGGAACCAGAAGAACCGGAAGTAGAAGCAGCCTTGTCTTCCGGCGCATTGTCTCCGGCGGACGTGTGCTTCCGTCGCGTCTCTTCCATCCAACGCGTGTTGGTCGCGCTGTGCTCCGTGTGTGCGCCCGCGCAGCACGACGCGCGCGCGCTCGCCACCCACGCCCAGCACGTGTCTAGGCTGCTCACGGTAAATAGTTGCACTATAGATGTCATATAAACTTTAAATAAATGTCATATACTAAGAAAAAGTGACCAAGGCCTCCAGTGCCCCAGGCTGGAATCGAACCAGCGTCCTCTGCTATCGCGGCAGGTGCCTGTGCCATTCGGCCACTGGGCCACAGCGGCAGAGGTCGAATTTTTCCAAGTATATGCACTTCTTACTGAAGGCTTATGGCGCCCCCTATCATATACTAAAGAAAAAGTGACCAAGCCCTTTTATGGCTAGTTTGGTCACTTTTTCTTCATTATATGTCGTCTTTTTCAGTCTATAATTTACTAATAGTAGTGCGACTACTTGAAAAACACAAACAAAAATTTATAATTAATTTGATTTGTTCCCTAGTTGTAAATATAGTTGGTCAAACCAAATTGTCAGTAAATAAGAACAAAAAACTATACTCATCCTTTCCTTTAGGTGCTAGTACTAGTGTAAGACAAAGACATTATGGTTCTCTCTGTCTATGTTTGAAATGAGACAGTCCTTTGACAAACTATAGTAACACGAGAACGCCTTTTCGTGCAAACGTAGTCCCCATTTTCTTCCCTGGATCTCTATGGTATTTTATACTACTGTAATGTGGTAAATATCCACTTTTAGTGTTTAGCAGTAACGCTTTGGTTTACTGCGACATAAACGCATATTGCTTGCGTCAGCGCAACCTAACGTGTATAAAACAATAGGCATTTAGAGAATAAACGTTCAGAACGTTCTTATACTATCACTCATAAGGCGTTTCACTTCCACTAACTACTCACCCGACTCTGCTCGTCAATATACTTGCCATAGAAGAAACTTATAATATCTGTCATATGATTTTGTATAACGATACCTCATTTATCTTTGTAAACAAAGCACCTATTATTGTTTTCAGAGCATCCTAACAGAGGTGCACGGCACGCGAGCGCAGTGGCAGCCGCGGCCGCTCCAGCCGCCGCTGGGCGCGGGCGCGCTGCTGCCCAGGCTGGTGCAGCTACACACCAGGGCCGTCGCGTGAGTCTCGCGTTATTTTCTTTTCCTTTTGTAAGAATTTGATATGTTTTCTGAAAGAGCTACGAATTTGTATGATTCCATGTACGTATGTATATTTTCTAAATCAAATTTCTATTACACCTTATGTGTATAATTGCATGAATTCTATAGTGATTTAAATTGTATTTTTTTTCCTTATTTTCTCGTAATGCATGTTAATTATAAGATGTAATTATTTTTGAAAAGATGTGTCCCGCCGAGTTTGTTGCCGGTCCCATAATGGGATACCCTCCTCCAATTGAGGGGGGATTTAAATCTTCTCGGGGCAGAGGTGTAGGGTTGGAGCCGGTCTACTTAGCTTTATTTGACGTTCATAAGCGCATTGTAATTATGCCTACTTGAATAAACTATCTTTTATCTTTATCTTATCTTTATCGCAACATACACAGCTTGCTACTGCTCGAACATATGCTCATGAGTCTATAACTAGATAGGGCATTTATTAATAATTTACAATTTATAAAATGTTATTATTTAAATAAAAATATATTCAGTATTCGACGACACGTTAGCGACAAGATGCATCGCGACATCATATGATTCCTTGGAATGTTGGGTATTTATTTTTTTATTTAAGCCTTTTATTTCTTTAATAATACATTATAATATATACAATACAATTAAATTTAAATTATACATTTTACAATTATGCAATTATTATTGATATAGAATTTGATGATTATTATTTATTTTTTAACTTTTTAACTTTTATTATTATTAAAGACCTCTCGACGAATATAGGCCTCCTCCATTTCTCTCCACTTTTTCCTATCTTGGGCTATTTTTGTCCAGTCGTCGTTTGTAAACTTTGTAAGTTCGTCCGCCCATCTTTCTAAAGGGTGGCCACCTTTTTCTTTTGCCGGGGGGGCCAGCCCATGTTGAGACTCTTTTAGTCCACCTTTCTTTGCGGTGGCGTGCAACATGTCCGGCCCATCTACATTTAAGCTTTATGCAGTGGGTTAGAGCGTCAATTACTTTTGTCTTCCTCCTTATCTCGGTATTTCGTTGCCTGTCCCTGAGTTTCAGATTAAGAATGCTTCGTTCCATGGCTCTCCTTGGAGTGTTGGGTATATTTTTGGTTATATGTACTAATTATTTATTATTTCCTCCAGTCAATACGGTCCAGGTTGCCCCGACGTGGTCCTTCGCTCATCGCTGTACGAGGCCACCAGTCTCCTGGCCGACCTCATACTGACGGAGGCCGAGCCGCTGCGACAGCACGGCGACACGCGACACGTCGGCGACAAGATGCGGCGCGACATCATACAGCCCTATAGTTAGTATATTGTACGAGGCCACCAGTCTCCTGGCCGACCTCATACTGACGCAGGCCGAGCCGCTGCGACAGCACGGCGACACGCGACACGTCGGCGACAAGATGCGGCGCGACATCATACAGCCCTATAGTTAGTATATTGTAACGAGGCCACCAGTCTCCTGGCCGACCTCATACTGACGGAGGCTGAACCGCTGCGACAGCACGGCGACACGCGACACGTCGGCGACAAGATGCGGCGCGACATCATACAGCCCTATAGTTAGTATATTGTAACGAGGCCACCAGTCTCCTGGCCGACCTCATACTGACGGAGGCTGAACCGCTGCGACAGCACGGCGACACGCGACACGTCGGCGACAAGATGAGGCGCGACATACAGCCCTATAGTTAGTATATCATCGCTGAACGTAATATGTATTTACTCGTATTATATCTATGTAATGTTGTCTAAGTATCCACAATACAAGCCTCATTGAGTTTATTGTGTGTCTTAGTGAATCTGTACATTAAAAAAAACCTGTCCGTGCTCGTGCTATTTATACAGGGTGCTTCCTGTAATAGGAGCAATAAATTAAACTGTAGGCTGTACTCCTCAAACTGACCAACATTTGTTCAGCAACTTTTAAAAATTATGAATCCTTTAGACTCCCTCTTTTTCATACAAAATAAATATTGCCTTCAATGTACGCTGACATCAGTGTGTTTGACGTTGCTTGTCACGCTTTAAACATAACAAAATTTGCAATACATTGCGTCTTAGAATAAACTTTAAAGTGTAATAAAAATCAAAACCCGAGTTATTTTCAAAAGTTGCTGAACAAATGTTGCTCAGTTTGAGGAGTACAGCCTACAGTTTAATTTATTGCTCCTGTTACAGGAAGCACTCTGTAGATTTAATACAATGTTATTTATAAATTCAATCGAAATGCTTGTGTAATATTTATCTAATTTAAATTATTTTCTGCAGTCGATGCGGGACAGATGGAGAGAGCAGCGGTGCTGGCGGAAAAGTTCAAAGATTTCGAACTCCTCATCGAGATGTGTGACCGACAAGACGATATGGAGCGTCTGTACTCTTACATCGACAAGTATTCGGGCGAGGTGAGTTTCTAGTATAACGTTCAATAAACTAGTGCCGGTGCGTTTTCCGATAACGCGCTTTTGTTACGTATTTCGATGATATATATTAGATCGGTTCCATAGCCTTCGATTCGCCGGCACCCAGGAACCGTAGTCTTGGGTGGGCCTTGCTGTACAAGAAATTGGAAATTATTTTTCCATCTGTTCATTTTGAATCTTATCGCAATTTTCATAAGAGTCGCAATTCAATAATCGGTTAAAGGGACCGAACCACTTTTTATGTAGGGAGGGGCATGGGCCGATTTACTTAAGTATCGTTAACAGTAAATAAAGGATGAGCCGGTCGGGGCCGGTTTGAAATCTACGGGCTACAACTTCGAGCCGCCCGGAGACCTACAAAAAGGTCGCCCGTTCCATTCTAATTTGAACTCTGTGTCGACAAAATAAAATTTCATTTCGCTCGGCAAAGTTTGACGTACGGGCGGCTAGAGGATAATAGTAATACAGTGAAACCTGGTTAAGTGGGACTTGGATAAGTGAGAAACCTCTATAGCTGGGACTCATGGTGCGGTCCCGACACTTTAGCGCTGATTTACCTCTGTTAGTGAGATAAAACGAACCTCTATAACTGGGAATAGTTGTTGTGATTTTATAGTCACATTTACCTCTATAAGTGAGACAGAGAGTGTATTTTACCTCTTTTACTGAGACTATATTTATAAGATTACATTTTCCTAATTGTTTTTTTAGAATTGTATAGGAATTGACCTCTGTATCTGAGATAACGTCAATCTCTTCGACCTCTCTAACTTGGACTTTATTGATCAATTTCCGTATTCTTACTAACTCTTAGTCTATGCACAAATTCCGCATTTGCTTAATTGTGTCTAAACAACTTCAAGTTTTATTTAGTTACTTTATGTAGTTAAAACTATCGAAACGAAAGCTGACATTTTGATAAGTAACACGAATAAACAGATTTTTATAACACATCCGCATTCGAATTCAACAATAACAGATTCGAAGACGCAATGAAGTCCGTATCAAATTTAATTGAAAAAAATCTATCCTTTGGAGAATCATTCAAAATAAATTCAAAGAAATATTTAAACAGACTTAAAAAATATTTAGGGACAAGGATTATTTTACCTTATTTATTTTTAAAGATAATTACAAAATACCTTATTAACCACCTCTATAACTGAAATATATCCTATATTCACCTCTATTAATGGGACCCTCTGTAAATGAGACAGACATTTATTTGTACCTGGCTAACTGAGAGCCTGGGTAAGTGAAATACCTCTTTAAGTGAGACAAATCTGCTCGTCCCTTGAAGTGTCATTTATACAACGTTTCTCAGGGCATCGCGGAGTCTGCGTTCGCGTACCTGCTGGATGCCGGGGGTCGCGGCGCGGCGCGGCTGGTGCGCGCGCTGGGCGGCCGCTACCCCGCGCGCGCCGCCGCCTGGCTGCGCCGCACCCCCGCCCGCGACCCGGTGCGCGCGCTGCACCACCTCAGCGCCAAGGACTACGGGCAAGCGGCGCAGGTGTTGGCCGGCCTGGCGAGGGGCGAAAGGGACTCGGTCAACAGGATGACGGTCAGTAATAAACATAATCGACTCCATATTAGGGCCACTTGCACCATCTTACTAACCCGGGGTTAAGCGGTTAAACCGTTAACCCAGTGTCAAATTGTACTGGTAACCATGGTAACTCAAGGTTAACCGGTTAACCCCGGATTAGTAGGATGGTGCAAGTGGCCCTTAGACGACCTATTGTGCGCGCGCTGGGCGGCCGCTACCCCGCGCGCGCCGCCGCCTGGCTGCGCCGCACCCCCGCCCGCGCCCCGGTGCGCGCGCTGCACCACCTCAGCGCCAAGGACTACGGGCAAGCGGCGCAGGTGTTGGCCGGCCTGGCCTGCAGCGAGAGGGACTCGGTCAACAGGAAGACGGTCAGTAATAAACTTAATACCGGGTGCACCGTCCGCACTCGACGGACTGATCGACGCCCCCCGACGCGCCGCGACGCTTTCCCGTGAAACTTTCCGTACGATAAAATTAACGAACTCTTTAACGATGAAGACCGGTTTGACGCGACCGACCCTTAATCGGTTCCGTACTATAGTTCGTTTTTTTAGCATCAGAAGTAAGGTAAACGATCTTGATGTGTCTTTTAATTGAAAAACACGTTTTAAAAATATGTTACGGCAAATATGTAACAATTCTGAATCTAATACGATCATTTATATTCTTCCGCTTTCATAAGTAGTAGGTTTTGATTTTTAAAAAGCGTTTTTCAATTAAAAGACACGTCAAGATCGCTTACCTTCTTGCGAGTTCTTTCTGATGCTAAAAAAAAACGAACTATAGACGACCTATCACGTTTTCTTCTCACTCAGCATACCCAAAATTACTAAACGTCACGCGGTACGGCCGCGATCCGATGCAAACGACTGAGCTCCTTTGCACAAAATTTACGACCGCCCCGACAAATTTTTCTAATGTAAATTTTGTTTATTTAAGACTACGGCATCCCTGGCCAAGCTCTGCCTGCTGGCATCCGACGAGGAAACTCAACCCTCGGACCTATGGAATAAAGTCGAAGGTTGCCTGTCCCTGGCCGAGCAGCACGCGGCGCTGCCGCGCGACATAAAGCTGCTGCACGGGCTGGACACGGCGGACTGCAAGGTGATGCCGCCAGAGGACCTGGTGCAGGTACGTTCACAAGTTTGTTCTACCAGTGTCTGACGAGACTCAACCCTCGGACCTGTGGGATAAAGTCGAAGGTTGCCTGTCCCTGGCCGAGCAGCACGCGGCGCTGCCGCGCGACATAAAGCTGCTGCACGGGCTGGACACGGCGGACTGCAAGGTGATGCCGCCAGAGGACCTGGTGCAGGTACGTTCACAAGTTTGTTCTACCAGTGTCTGACGAGACTCAACCCTCGGACCTGTGGGATAAAGTCGAAGGTTGCCTGTCCCTGGCCGAGCAGCACGCGGCGCTGCCGCGCGACATAAAGCTGCTGCACGGGCTGGACACGGCGGACTGCAAGGTGATGCCGCCAGAGGACCTGGTGCAGGTACGTTCACAAGTTTGTTCTACCAGTGTCTGACGAGACTCAACCCTCGGACCTGTGGGATAAAGTCGAAGGTTGCCTGTCCCTGGCCGAGCAGCACGCGGCGCTGCCGCGCGACATAAAGCTGCTGCACGGGCTGGACACGGCGGACTGCAAGGTGATGCCGCCAGAGGACCTGGTGCAGGTACGTTCACAAGTTTGTTCTACCAGTGTCTGACGAGACTCAACCCTCGGACCTGTGGGATAAAGTCGAAGGTTGCCTGTCCCTGGCCGAGCAGCACGCGGCGCTGCCGCGCGACATAAAGCTGCTGCACGGGCTGGACACGGCGGACTGCAAGGTGATGCCGCCAGAGGACCTGGTGCAGGTACGTTCACAAGTTTGTTCTACCAGTGTCTGACGAGACTCAACCCTCGGACCTGTGGGATAAAGTCGAAGGTTGCCTGTCCCTGGCCGAGCAGCACGCGGCGCTGCCGCGCGACATAAAGCTGCTGCACGGGCTGGACACGGCGGACTGCAAGGTGATGCCGCCAGAGGACCTGGTGCAGGTACGTTCTGACTAAAGATGCACCGGATATCCGGTTACTATCCGGTATCCGGCCTATCCGGCCGTTATTTTAGTATCCGGACGGATACCGGATAGTGACCTACTATCCGGCCGGATACCGGATTGTAAAATTAACACATTTTGGGGTAAAAAATGGAATCTAAAAAACGGTCACGGTCATAATCGAATCAGTTTATTCTTTTAAAACAATATTAACTTAATATTTTCTTTAATAAAACAATTTTAATTAAGTTTGATGATCATTAAAAAAACGAGTTATTTGTCTTTAATATTGGAAATCCATCAAAGGCCAATTGTGATACGTAATGACATGATAAAACTCTTTACGATCCTAGAAATGTGTCCGCGCGAACGTTCACTACGAAACAGGACAACGCGCACCTGCAAAAGTCAAAATATAGGTATAGTTGCGCCGGTTGAATATCCGGCGGCCGAATACCGGATATTCGGCCAGTGTCCAGGCCGGATATCCGGTATCCGGCCAAATAACTATCCGTTGCATCTCTAGTTCAGACATTTGTTCTACCAGTGTTCAGTGCACATGCACCGAACACGTGACCGTAAACTCGCATCCTCAACAACCAGTGTTTGACGAAACCTAACCCTCCGACCCGTGAAATAAGCTAAAAGGTTGCCTATCACTGGCCGAGCAGCACGCGACACCAAGGTGCTGCACGGTCTGAACGTGACAGACATGCATGAAATTTTTTATTTAATAAAATATTGTAGATTAATTACTTAAGTGTGACTCAAATAAGTTCTCAGGTCTCACCTTTCAAGGCAATCAAATTATTAACCCTTTAACCGCCAGAGTCTGATATATAAGACATTACATATCCAGCTCATTTCGCCACAGTCTGATAAATAAGACAAAGATCTGATTTGGTTTTTACAGCACATTTATAACTCCCGTAACTATGCCAACCTTACTCTGCGTGGTACGAGCACGCTCGATCAAAAATTCTGCCGGTTAAAAGGTTAATAAGAGTTTAAAACGGTTGTCTTTTTATCAAACACCGAAAATGAATAATTTTAGTGAATTATTTGTGTACAATGATTGATCTAAATGTTGACAGATGTACATCGAAAGCGAGAGCGACGCGTTGACCGAGTATGACTACAAGAAGGCCCTCGACCTGACCGACTTCGTGCAGGATATGGAGCGGCGCGATGATCTCAGGCTTAGGGTGATTACCAACTTTTAAGCCCTTGCTACACGGTCGCCGACAAGCCTTCTAACCGTCTGACCTTGGTCAGTTTTGGTCAAATTTTGTTGGAAACAACTGTCTACACGGTCCGTCCAGACCAAGGCCACGCGGTCTGAGGGGCTTGTCGGCGACCGTGTAGCAAGGGCTTTGCATTTATGGAATAGGGATGTTGACATGAATCGCGAATATACAACATGTTATGTTTTTACCATAGCAGGGAATATTAGAACGCGGAAAATCATATTTTGCAAGTGTAAATATGCGTAATAAATTAATTAAAAATAATCAAAAGTATTTAAAATAATGCGCAGTATCACGTGACTGCAAACGCCAATCGGAGCGCGTGACGTAATCACAGTGGAATCACCAAAAACGAGTTATAAAACCTGCCTGAGTGTCTACAGATTATCGTACCGAAACGCGATCTTGGTGCGGTGCGGCGCACGAATCGATAGTGTGTAAGGTGGTGCGTTAAGGACGCAGCTATAAGTTAGATCGAGAAAGAAGGTCGCTGTCCGATGCGGTAGTGTGTTAAGGCTTTAAAAAAATTGTCAGTTGCCATATAAAGAATAAAAAAAATGACTGACAGCAGTTTGTTTAAAACGCCGTTACGTCATCAAGGTCACGTGACAGTTTGGAGCGTTTAGGCGCGAAATTTAAACACGAAACTTATTATACATGTTTTTTTATTCAAAATTAATGAATATATTTTTTTAATATTTTTTTCTGTAATTATTACGTGTCTATCTACAAAATGAAACCAGTTCCCAAAAAATTGTCAACATCCCTATTCTCATTTTAAGCGAGATTAAATCTATTCGAGATTCGAGACGGTCTTAAATTAAAAAGACCCTACTAGAGAAAATAGAAATGACCCTTTAGTAGGTAGTTATTCGAAAGAATGCGGAGATGTGACATTGAACCATCGCACTGGGAGACTTCGGCACAAGATAGGCCGAAGTGGAGGCGTACAGCGAGTAAAAAATTGCAAGCCTTCGATCCAGAGGCGAGTGGAACTCGACGCGAAGCGTGTCGAGTTGAAGTCCCGGCCACCTGCGCCATAGAGAAAAAAATACATAGAGTGCTCACTCCATACATCAGTTTTAGTACCAAAAAGACTATTAGCATCTAGCATCGAGTAGCGGAACTACCAGTACTGCTACTTGACAATAGATGTAGCAGTACTGATAGTTCCGCTACTCGATGCTAGATGTGGACACTGATATTAATAGTCTGAACTGATGTATGGAGTGAGCACTCTTGTCTTACTATATTTCTCTATGCCTGCGGTCATCAACTACAATTTTGTCGGAGGGGTGCTGACATGCGGTGAGTACGGTCCGACATTCACTGCAAAGATAGGCTACGTCAGCCACATGATTGCTCACGATCGTTTCTCTCAATAACTAGTACAACCCCAGTCGCCGTAGCCGAAACCAGCTAGGACAGGATGATGATGAAATGTTACACTTTTATATGAAAATGCTTAATACACCATAGGATTAAATGATGAACTTTATAATAGTGAATAGGGATGATGACACATGTTGAATTTTATAACAAAATCTAGTAAAATAGATAGCAAATGAGCAATTTATCACAATATTGTGGATATGAAAAAAAAAATATGGAAATAATACACCTTTGTTAACTTTCAAAAACGAAATAAGTAGGATACCATTCGATTCCTTACATTTTATCCAAAAAAAAGATTGTATAGCAACTATTAAACGCAATATTTCACCGACAAAAATGCAATTTTCTTGTTTTGTTCATACTTCAAGATGCGATCTCAGTGACCTTGACGTCACGTTCACATAGCGATTAGTTAGGGGCGTTTCGCGAGTGAAGTACGACTGTCGGACTTTGACTATCATTTCTGACTTTTGTATTGCTTTAATGCAATGGGTCCCATATAGATATTTGATCCTAAAAACAAACCTGATTGATTGATACCAGGCCCCAATTTCACCTCGGTGACAGGTGCGACAATTGTAAAACATCACTGTTGCTGACGTCACAGGCATCCATAGGCTACGGTTACCGCTTACCATCGGGCGGGCCGTATTCCTGTTTGCCACCATCATTGTATTGTTTAAGAAAACTTTATTATATTGAAAAAAAAAAAACAGATATTTCTCTTACCAAGTTTCTGACAATTGTCACAAGATTTAAAAGAATTGTCGGCAATTCTTGACAGGAAATGAGTTCTGTGTCGGAATTATGTGACAATTGTCGTGTTTCTTGTGTCAGAATCTTGGTAAGAGAAATATCTGTTTTTTCCGATATAATAAAGTTTTATTTAAATAATACCCTGATGGTGGCAAACAGGAATACGGCGCACCCGATGGTAAGCGGTAACCGTAGCCCATGGATGCCTGTGACGTCAGCAACAGTGATGTTTTACAATTGTCGCGCCTGTCACCGTGGTGAAATTGGGGCCAGAAATAAAAGTTTGTCATCTAGCCTATTGTTTGTCACTTGTCAGGTGTGGTGCGCGTGCATCCGCCGCTCCTGTTGGGACGCCGTGAACGTGGAGGCGCCGGCCGCCGAGCTGCAGGACAAGATGTTCTTCCGCCTCATGCACCTAGTACACTTTATGGGTTAGTTCACACACCATTACAAGATTTTATTTCACTTGCCTTGCTAATTGATTGCCCCACCCCACAAAAAAAAAAAAAAAAAAAAAAAAAAAAAAAACTCTATATACCTATGATACAAGTAAATATTTACTTAAAGCTTTGGATTCCTCCGAAAACGGTGCCGTCATATAGCGGCCGCAAAAGACGGCCGTCTTTACGGTGACAACATGTGGAAAGTACCACGGCGTCATAACACACCGTCAGCCACCAAGGTCAAAGTGGCAAATTTGAAAAATGTTGGCGCGAAGGGATATAGTCCCATAGAAAATTTGAATTTCGCGCCTTTATCTACTGACAAGATTTGCTTGACCATCTATAATTTACTTGGAGGATGAAATATCATCAAAAGAGGAAAATAATCGTAGTACGGAATCATTTATTCAAATTTCGTGTCATTTATTGAAAATGGCGTCACCGCTATCTAATAAAACGTTCACGAAACTATCGACAAGGTCATGGCGGCCGTCATCCAAATGACGGCACCGCTTTATTTCGTTACGTTGACAATCAACGCCGTCTAGGAAACCGCGCCATCTTGTTTACATAGACAACGTTCTAGTGCCGTCATTCACCGCTATATTACGGCCGTAATATGACGGCACCATTTTCGGAGGAATCCAAAGCTTTAGTTAAGGCAAAGATATATATAACTCCGTATAAGATGAATAAAGTCTAAGGAAAAAACGTGCCTCGGAAATCAAGAAAAGTCATTCTCGCATAGATGGCGCGCACACCTTTGGCTTATTCTCGGGTAGATGGCGTTGACGACACCGTTTGATATTTAACAATTTTACCACAAGTATCAGTGACAGAACATGGGTAAAAATGATATAAAAATAATAAAATCATTTATACCACCATATATATGCATTTTTTTGATAGTTTTATACGTTTTCATTTTGAGTTTTAGTCCTGTGTCGATAGATGGCAGTAAATTTACTGTGACTACAAAATTTACTATGACAGGACCCCTCTATACTATCTATTCTTTTTGGTTTAGGTAGGTTCAAATTATTTAAACAACAGATATTAATATAATTTTCGTACCCAAAGGGTAAAAATGGGGCCCTATTACTAAGACTCCACTGTCCGTCTGTCCGTCCGTCCGTCTGTAACCAGGCTGTATCTCATGAACAGTGATAGCTAGACAGTTGAAATTTTCACAGATGATGTATTTCTGTTGCCGCTATAACAACAAATACTAAAAAGTACGAAATCCTCGGAGGGCGAGTCTGACTCGCACTTGTCCGGTTTTTAGGGTTCCGTAGCCAAATGGCAAAAAACGGAACCCTTATAGATTCCTCATGTCTGTCTGTCCGTCTGTCTGTCCGTCCGTATGTCACAGCCACTTTTCTCCGAAACTATAAGAACTATACTGTTGAAACTTGGTAAGTAGATGTATTCTGTGAACCGCATTAAGATTTTCACACAAAAATAGAAAAAAAACAATAAATTTTTGGGGTTCCCCATACTTCGAACTGAAACTCAAAAATTTTTTTTTCATCAAACCCATACGTGTGGGGTATCTATGGATAGGTCTTCAAAAATGATATTGAGGTTTCTAATATCATTTTTTTCTAAACTGAATAGTTTGCGCGAGAGACACTTCCAAAGTGGTAAAATGTGTGTCCCCCCCCCTGTAACTTCTAAAATAAGAGAATGATAAAACTAAAAAAAATATATGATGTACATTACCATGTAAACTTCCACCGAAAATTGGTTTGAACGAGATCTAGTAAGTAGTTTTTTTTTATACGTCATAAATCGCCTAAATACGGAACCCTTCATGGGCGAGTCCGACTCGCACTTGGCCGCTTTTTCATAATTGATTTCACAGGTGGCGACCTGGAGCTGCTACTTCCGCCGGCTGAAGACATCCTGACGGCGCGCGAGCTGGCGGAGCTGGTCTCCGACGCGCGCTTCCGGTACATCATCAAGTACGGCTACGAGTGCTTCCACACGCGCCGCCAGGACGACATGGTACCAGGAACCATGTAGCAAGCCACTATCTGCACCACATAAGGTTAAGAGCCAACAGGAGTGGTCATTTCTCCACAGGGATCGGAACCGGTTTTTTGCAAAAACTTAGAAATAACCATATTTTTCGAATTATTTTATATTCGAAATGTAGGACTCAGTTGTGTTTTTAGGTTACGACTTCGTATTATTAGATTGCCCAATTAGAAATGAAGTAATTAACAAAGAACGAAAAAATACCGTTTCCGTTCCCATACAAAAAATACCGGTATCCGATCCCTGTTTCTCCATACAAACGTACTCGACTGTTTCCTCCGTGGGTTTTGAAGCTAGAGCAATGACTTTTTCAACACAGATTAATATTGTCAATATCTGTGTCGGACCGTTTTGCTTTTTTTGATATTTTTGTTTTTTAAGGCGCTAGAGCCCTTCAAAAATGGCCAAAATGGCCTAATTGACTATGCCGCAATGAGAGGCGTGCTATTCAAAACTGACATCAATTAGTCAAAAAAGCAAAACGGTCCGACACAGATAATGTCATAGTCATTTAGATTTCCAAATTTGGTTACGATTGGTTAAGTTTTGGAGGAGGAAACAGTCGAGTACGAAACCTCGATTTTTGATATTTTTACGCAGGATTTTTCGCCTTGTCCTTATTGCACTAGTTTTAGGAGCCGCTTCCGTTAGCGAGACGGGTATATTTACCTAAAATATTTAAATCTTAGCTCCTGTTGGCTCTTAAGGGCCACTTGCACCATTCCACTAACCCCGAGGCATAGAGAAATATAGTAAGACAAGAGTGCGCGAAGTAGCGGAACTATCAGTACTGCTACTTGACAATAGATGTAGCACCGACCGGAAAGTCTTATGCTCAACAACATAAGACTTTCCGGTCGGTGCTACATCTATTGTCAAGTAGCAGTACTGATAGTTCCGCTACTCGATGCTAGATGTAGACACTGAAATTAATAGTCTTTTTGGTATCAAAACATGTGTATGGTGTGAGCAATCTATGTATTTTTTTCTCTATGCCCGGGGTTAAACGGTTAAACTTTTTTTTTCTCGCAGGGGTAAATACATTTTTACGTATCTCACCCCCAGGCTGCGGAGGCCCGTTAGGGATGGGGTGGTATGTGGGACTCGCTCCTCCCGAACCGGTTAAACCTGGAGTTACCATGGTTACCAGTACAATTTGACACTGGGTTAACGGTTTAACTGGTTAACCCCGGGTTAGTGGGATGGCCCAAGTGGGGCTAAGTTAGCTTTACGGTTTAACGCGCGTACTCGCTCGACGCCCGCCTACAACGATAGGGCGTCGCCACCCCAACCGGTTGTCTCATCGCGCTAGTAACTCCCGGCTCTTAAAACGTAGTGGTTATATTCTCTTTGATATGAGCTTAATAGAAAAACAAATATATCGATAATCCTCCCAAGGGTTAGTAATAGCGGATATTTTCCTGAAGATAACGGTTGAGAATCCCACACCACGCTGTGGGGGAACATGGTTACAGCGCGAGCCAAAACGGTGTAGTCTTCGATGCCACTGACAAAAAACTAACCACCGTCAATGATATCACTATAGCTAGGTTATACTCATACATGAGGAGCACAAACAATACTTCCATATTTATTTCATTACCTACGAATGGAGTTTTTGTTTATTAATTTTCGCATACCATTTATTTTTTGTTACACACGTTTAACTTGTCTCTTCAGTGTGCACGTGTACAGCTATAGCGTGTAGGCGCGACTAAAGGGGGAGGAAAGTGGGGGGGGGGGGGCTTTGCCCAGCAGTGGGACATTATAGGCTCCAAATAAAAATAAGAATAAGCGCTTCAATTTTGGAACGCGTTTAACCTATCTGGAGTTATAATATCGTTGACCACCAATACCACATACAGTTTCGTGTTTGATGCTATTGAAAAAACTAATTTAAAAAGTCTGTGCTATCTGAAGTTCAGATTCTGAACTGCTATAATGCTAGAGGTACACAGAATATTCGAAAGAAAAACAAAATATTTGAATAATAATCTATATATGCGTTACCCAATCAAATACCAACGCTCACACAAAGCGCAGGCGGCCTAGCCAAGGTGACGATCGCTATCGCTTCGTCATCGAAACGCTTTGTGTCTCTATCACTCTTCCATATTAGTGTGACAGTGACAGTTGCGTTTCGTTCGCTACGGAGCGTTAGCGATTGGCATGTTGGCCACGGTGCCTGAAGCCACAAAGGTTGCGAATTCGAAATAAATTAACTATCTCGTAACCGAGCTAAAGACTTGTTTTTAGTTTAGGTTTTAATTATTATTTCCGTGCAGGCATATCATGGTAGCGGTTGCTCTAAGCGCTAATACTACCATAATAGGCCTGCTGATATATGTAAGATCTTACATGACGAAAAGCAGACAAATGTGACGAAACGACAAAAATCTTCGTGTTATGTCGAATTTTTGTCCTACGCTTCACTAAGGGTCGGTTGCACCCACAGACAATCCAACCTCTAGACATAGCATAGTCGCGCTACCCCCTCTGCCACACATACGGTAGCGTTACTCCATCTTCGAGTCAATCCCGTGCCGTGATTGGTCCGTGTCTTTGAACGGACCAATCACGGCACGGGATTCGCTCACCTCGTCCCCCCGCACCCCCGTATTTTTGGCAGCATCGGTTTCATGAAAGAATTGGCCTAAGCTCAGTCTAGAGGTTGGATTGTCAGTGGTTGCACCAAACCGCCTGTCACCGTTAAAGCGTTCGCTAAATTTTATTGTATGGGAATTTTTATAGTTCTCTGCCGAGTGATGTTGATCAGTCTGTCAAATGTGGTTGGTGCAACTGGCCCTAACTATTGTCATGTAAAAGTTACCATCAAAACTCCTCGTGAGTTACGGAGCTATTGCTCGCCAAACTCACCATTCGATGATGTACAGTCAGACTGAATTAGACATAGGACGTCCGCTTGCACCGACGGTACAAACTTATCGTAGAGTCACACGAATCAGATGACGAAAACCCCGCTTCCATACAATCGACGGTGCACTCTCATTTTAAAACGAAAATCGAAATGCTTAAATTACGTGAACATTGAAGTAGCATATTCTAGTACTAGTTTCTGTTGCTAGAAATTGTAATTCAACAATATTTGTTTTACAAGGGGGCAAAGTTGTTGTTTAACCGCTCGTGCTAATATTGATACCCGAGCAAGCGAAAGATTCCAAACTTGAATCTTGAGCGTTGCGAGGGTTTCAAAGCACGAGGGTTAAACAAAATTTGCCCCCGAGTGAAACACAAAATTATTCACCACACCAACCCGAAGCAAATATTAACTGTAAGATATCAAACTAAAACAAACCAAATCAAATCCAAATGAATGTCATTAATATTTTATTATATAAAAGTCAATTCAACCAGCAAACGACTCAAAATTTGCATTTGATTACTTTGCCTCACATGTGAATAAAATGCAACTTTGCTATCGGTTTTTGAAGTGCAAAGTAAGCCTTTCCGAGCTGGTGTGGTGAAAAGAAATTGGATAGAAGAAAATAAATAGCCATAACCGAATACAGAACCTCCCCTTCTTGGTTTTGAAGTCGGTTAAAAAGAACAGCCACTCAACTTTAAAGTATTTTTGCTTCGATAAAATATTTTCAACATTACAATACAATTTCACTATAAATAATCTTTATTTTACTAAAAACACAACCTAAACGCCAAGTTCCGCTTAGACCAATTATGAACTTATTTTTGAACTAAACAGTTAAACACATTCATTGCCACCCAGCCAAACAAGACATCCGCACCAGGCCACAAAAATTTCGTCATATAGAGCTGTAGTACCACGATCCCGACTATCGGGTCGTCTGGGCTGGGAACGAAATCATAAAATACCCGATAGTCGGGTTTTCGGCACTGAATGTGTTAATATAGTAAGTAAAATATAGCAATCCTATGCGTTTATCTAGAATCGTTTGTGCAACCGGACATTTAGAGTAAGTTTAGTATATCATAAGAAAATATTGTATTATTTGAGACAACAACCGTTACACTTATCATTTGTATTTTTGGAACCCCATTTATTATGTCTAGTACCTTTAAGAATCTAAAGATGCCGGAAATATAATGCTTATTTTGTGTTGTGGAAACAGTTAAAAGCGGCAGGTGTCATACATATTTTGTAATGTTGTTAAGAAAAAGTAAACATTCAGACCAACTAAGTCTAAATCATACTTAATAACAGTTTTTTTATAATTCAATGTCTTATTTACAATGTATGAAAATGTTGTCTGATAACTTAATAAAAAATATGTATTATATGTATAACAACAAATTTTCAGTCGCAATAATGCGATGTACAGTCGCCATCAGATATATTGGAGCGGCCAAGGTGCTCACAATATCTGAACACGCACTCTAACGCCCTGACAATAGAGGCGTGTTTCAGATATTTGTGAACGCCTTAAGCTTTGTATTCCTCCGAAAACGGTGCCGTCATATTACGGCCGCTATATAGCGTTGACTGACGTCACTAGAACGTTGTCTATGTAAACAAGATGGCGCGGTTTCCAAGACGGCGTTATGTTACGTTGATTGTCAACGTAACGTAAGATGACGGCCGCCATGACCTTGTCGATAGTTTCGTGAACGTTTTATTAGATAGCGGTGACGCCATTTTGAATAAATGACACGAGATTTGAATAAATGATTCCGTACTACGATTATTTTCCTCTTCTGATGATATTTCATCCTCCAAGTAAATTATAGATGATCAAGCAAATCTTGTCAGTAGGAAAAGGCGCGAAATTCAGAATTTCTATGGGACGTTATCCCATCGCGCCTACATTTTTCAAATTTGCCGCTTTGACCTTGGTGGATGACGGTGTGTTATGACGCCGTGGTACTTTCCACATGTCGCCACCGTAAAGACTGCCGTCTTTTGCGGCCGCTATATGACGGCCGTCATATGACGGCACCGTTTTCGGAGGAATCCAAAGCTTAAGGTCTGAGTGGACGCTCGAAGCGGAGCGTTCGGCGGGGCGTGCAGCGTGGCTGTGGGCTCACGCGTGATGTGAGCAGCGTGCACTAAGGCCGCTCCTATAAGCTTGCATTTGTTTAACATGCACGCCGCACGCCCCGCCCCGCTGCACGCCCAACTCGAGCGTCCACTCAGGCCGTACACTAATAGAGGCGTGTTCAGATATTTGTGAACGCCTTAGCCGCTCCGATATATCTGATGGTTACTGTACGGGTTAGTTCATGATTTGATTTACGATTTCTGATTATTCTGATCTGAAACCGCTAAAATCATCTATAAGGGCATAACTTAATACAATTTAAAGGAAATTTTCGCGAGTGAGTAGGCATAATTTTGTAGGCAATTTTAATGTGTTTTTATGAATTTATTCTGAATAATATTGTGATATGATTTCCTGGCCGAATACCTAGTAGATCTGCTTGGAAATAAAATAAACTTTGTATTGTTTGCTGAATAATAAAGTTATTTTTTTATGTCATTCGTTTTATTTATCTAATACCTACTCAGTTTATATCTACAATAGGTATCCCTCAAGAAAACGTTAACATTTAACAGAGGGGTCACCAATTAGTTTCTTAATTGGTCCGGTTCTTAAAAGAAAATGACCGTCGCTACCTTGTTACCCTTAACCGATGCTACCTTATTATCCTTGTTCATATTTATTTTAGCTTTTTGCGATTGTATGAAGATTTTGAAATATACAATTAGACACATTGGTTTCTAGCTAGAATAAAGATACAACTATTTCCTAGAAAATATAAAAAATATAGTCCTATAAGCGTTTGTTCTTCAATTTGAAACTAGTTTATGAATTAATAATTATTTCAACATTAAAATGTACCTACAACATTTTATCCTACCTATCGATACGCTTACCTATCTGTTAGTCAAGATTTAAAAAATGCCAAAGTGAAATAAATAATATAATTCGTTATTTATTAATAACGAATAATATTTTATTCGTTGTTAACAACTAAACTTAAATTAAACTTAAACTAACCCTAATGAATTTATAAGAGCCGGCCAAACGCCTTCTAAATACTATTAGATTAGCACACACCTCACGCCAATATCTTGCACTTAACCCTTAAATGCATGACTTTTTCTTTTTGCCCGAAATTAATATATGTATCACATATTTGTTTGCCGATTCTAGGAAAAATAGTAAAAAAAAATATAACTTCGATTTTTACTGCGAAATCAGTGTTAGAAGTTGAATTGGCTAAATCATATTTATGTAAATATGTAATTTTCAGTAATAGATATATGAATTTTTTTACTACCATTAGAAAGGTACACTATTTGTGATATACCTATAATAAAGTTTTTAAATATAAAATAATTACAAACACCGAAAAATTTGCCCAAAATGACATACTAAAAATCATCAACTTCAAGTTTTCCGACATTTCGTCTTTAAACAAATGTAATTTTTATAAATTAAAATACTGCGTAAATTTATGTAATGATTCGGAAAATTTATTAGTTTTACTATTGAAATAATATATAGGAACAAATAGAATTTGTTTAACCCTTAATCTGTGAGCTGTCGAATGCTTTGTAGACATTTGGCAACACTATGCATTTAAGGGTCAACCCTTCATTTTCCCATGCGACACCCCATATCTATACATCTATACATATAATAAAGCTGAAGAGGGTCGAAAGTCTGTACATGGAAGATATTCGAAAAAAAGTTGGTTGGGGATACTTAGAATCGATAACAGAACACGTTCCAACCGTTTTTAGAATTTTTGTCTGTTTGTCTGTTTGTCTGTTTATCTGTTTATCTGTTTATCTGTTTATTTGACCGCGCATCACGTGAAAACGGCTGAACGGATTTTGATGCAAACTTTACTAATCTGTCAAGAAACTCCCTGGCCCTATTTTAGGCTAGAAAAATTCAACCCCTAAAAGGGGGGTGGCCACTACACTCAATTAAGTTATGTTTGCACCTGAATCTTATGGCGCTAACTTAAGAAAGTGGTGTAAACTTTTTTTTTGTGTAGGTATGTACTTTGTAAAAAAACAACATTTTTCTTAGTCAATGTCAAACGTCTTTGCAAATACATATTAAATCACATTTATAGACGGGTCTATCGCGGGTTTATTGACAATAATTAACATTATGTGAAGTGGGTGGTTTAAAATATGATGTCTACCCCAAACTTTTTCATACACTTTTCGTCGGGTAGTTGCACAAATCTCTGTTTTGACATTTTGTTGGGACATCAGTTAGCCGCGACCATGACCAGTGAAACCTGTGTCGAAACGTCGGTAAATAAAGGTAATAAAATAAATTTCGAGATAGGCCCGTCTATAAATGTGAGTTAATATGTGTTCGAAACGCGAAAGTTTTTAAATTTTAAACAGGTATTAAGTCTTTGTAAATGTCAAACAATTTGGGACTTGCATTTTAAACGCGTTACCATACCTTTCCGAAAAAAAACGAATTTTTCGCGAAATTCTCGCAACGTATTGAGGTTACAAGGTAGCACGGTCTCAGGAATCTGAGGAAGAATCGGAGACGTTCACGCAGTGCGAAGAGCGGTTGACCGCTCAGCGGATTCGCACGACAGACGCGCTCGACGGTAAGTACTGTGGTGCATCAGCGGATACTGGAGAGCCCAGCACACACATTAACCTACATTAATACTATTGTTCTGTGTTTAAGCACTGACAGCCTGGACGCTTCGGCCTTCCGCCCTACGCGGAGCTCGGCCTTCGGCCTTCGCACTTAGACACTTATACTATTGTTCTGTGATTAAGCACTGACATCCAGGACGCTTCGGGCCTTCGGCCCTACGAGGAGCTCGGCCTTCGGCTTTCGCATTAGATATCCATACCAAAATTCAACCATTGCGGCGGTGTCCCTGACATAGCCTCTCTCAATTTTTTCTATCAAAAAAATTCGCGCTCGCTACGCTCGCGTTTTTAACTTTTAAAGTTAAGCCTACTTTGATAAAGGTGGCATTCTGGGCACCCTACCGAGCGACTACTACTACGACGGACGCTTCGGGCCTTCGGCCCTAAGCGGACCTCGGCCTTCGGCTTTCGCATTTAGACACTGATACCATTGTTCTGTGATTAAGCACTGACATCCTGGACGCTTCGGGCCTTCGGCCCTACATGGAGCTCGGCCTTCGGCTTTCGCATTAGATATCCACACCAAAATTTCACGTAAACCACTGCGGCTATGTCCATGACATAGCCTCTCTAATTTTTTTTTGTATAAAAAAAAAAATTCGCGCTCGCTACGCTCGCGTTTTTAATACGATTTTAAGGGTTAAGCCCACTTTGATAAAGGTGGCATTCTGGGCACCCTACCGAGCGACTACTACTACGACTTAAGCATTGACATTCTGGACGCTTCGGGCCTTCGACCCTACATGAAGCTCGGCCTTCAGCTTTCGCATTAGATATCCACACCAAAATTTCACGTAAACCACTGCGGCTATGTCCCTGACATAGCATCTCTAATTTTTTTTCTATCAAAAAAAATTCGCGCTCACTACGCTCGCGTTTTTAACTTTTAAAGTTAAGCCTACTTTGATAAAGGTGGCATTCTGGGCACCCTACCAAGCGACTACAACTTAGGCCAATTTATAATTAAACATTTTTTTACACTCTTAAAAGTAATCCCCGGTACATACATATATGTAGATATTTAGTTATGCATACATAAACAACTGTAAATAAAGTGTAAATACTCGGCCTCAAGTTTTTGATATCTATAATATTCTCCTTTCCTCTAATCTTACTTCTAACTAATATAATATTAGACCTAAATTCGAAAGTTTGTTAGGAAGTATGGATTTCTATGTGTATAATTCTTAATTTTTCATGCTCAGAATGATTTGACTGGAGGACAGAATTGGATGATATTTGCCATGGACATGATTTGGATAGGTACAGTCAAGAACGTAAAAATACAAAAGTAGTACTGTATTGTCCGTTATACACCTACTATAACTCTGTGTCGTTTAAATCACGTCTAATATTGGAATAAGGGCGAAAAAAAACTATTGGTTTTGAAGTGTAGTTTTGTTTAGTGGTAAGTACCTACCTATTAATTGTAAAATATTTTATCTGGACTTCAGTCCCCTAATCGTATCCATCTGTCAACTTTACTTCAAGTTCCGCCTCCAGGGGAAAGAGAAATTAGGGATGAATTAGCTTACTGACACAGACCGAATTCCACGCGGGCGGAGCCGCGGGCACAGCTAGTACTACATATGCCCCATACCCCATCCTATAACCATAACCAGTCGCTCGCCGACCGCGAACCAGAGCGCACGCGCGAAGGGCTTTGTTATTTTGTTTACATCCCTCATCGCCATTCGGCGCCGAGCGCTCCGCCCGAACTGCCAAAACATTGTGAAGTGTAGTGAACAATTACTTACATACGAATCAATCGGATCAAGTTCTAAAAGGATTGTTCGCTTTTACGGGTAAGTTTTAAGTTAAGGAAAATTAAGTAGAGATCGAAAATTTCAGCGCAAATCTGTTTTTGCGCGTTTGCGTTTGAACTTTCAGGATTTTTATTGAATTATTGTGAAAATGTTAGGTTCTATTTTGGTTTAATATGAACATTTTCATATTTTATTCAATATGATTATATCGGCGAAAGATTAATTTTAAGTTGTCGCAGTATTCATAATGAATTTCCGGTTAAGCAAAATATTTTCAGAATTTTTCTTTAATAAAAATAATTCGCTGGAGTCTACTACGGGAAAATAAAATCTGTTGGCCCAGAATATGTAAGTTATAAAATATTAATATGGTACAGTCAAATATATAAAAATATGGGTGCATACAGTTTTCTCAAAAATATGGCCCATGTTAAGTAAATACATTAAAAAAATCTAACTATGCATGTATCATAAGCTCTATCTTTAACCTAGAGTTAGTCTAGTAATAAGATGCCATCCGTTACGAAGTCCGCCGAATGTTTTCGTAAACAAAAATTAAAAAGCGGCCAAGTGCGAGTCGGACTCGCCCATGAAGGGTTCCGTATTTAGGCGATTTAAGACGTATAAAAAAAAAACTACTTACTAGATCTCGTTCAAACCAATTTTCGGTGGAAGTTTACATGGTAATGTACATCATATATTTTTTTTAGTTTTATCATTCTCTTATTTTAGAAGTTACAGGGGGGGGGGACACACATTTTACCACTTTGGAAGTGTCTCTCGCGCAAACTATTCAGTTTAGAAAAAAATGATATTAGAAACCTCAATATCATTTTTGAAGACCTATCCATAGATACCCCACACGTATGGGTTTGATGAAAAAAAAAATTTTGAGTTTCAGTTCGAAGTATGGGGAACCCCAAAAATTTATTGTTTTTTTTCTATTTTTGTGTGAAAATCTTAATGCGGTTCACAGAATACATCTACTTACCAAGTTTCAACAGTATAGTTCTTATAGTTTCGGAGAAAAGTGGCTGTGACATACGGACGGACAGACAGACGGACAGACGGACAGACAGACAGACAGACATGACGAATCTATAAGGGTTCCGTTTTTTGCCATTTGGCTACGGAACCCTAATAAAAAGCTCTAAATTAAATAAATTCTAATTGATATCGGAATCTGCTTGAAATTAAATGTACTTTCTTCACTTTGACGTTCCTATTTGTTAAGTAAACTGGCTCAACCTTGTTTGTGAAAGGGGGAGCGAGTCAAGGTCGTGCGATCCCTATCAAGGGGTGACTCAACTACGGATCGAAACAGCCCATAAAATCTATACATATAATAAAGCTGAAGAGGGTCGAAAGTCTGTACATGGAAGATATTCGAAAAAAAGTTGGTTGGGGATACTTAGAATCGATAACAGAACACGTTCCAACCGTTTTTAGAATTTTTGTCTGTTTGTCTGTTTGTCTGTTTATCTGTTTATCTGTTTATCTGTTTATTTGACCGCGCATCACGTGAAAACGGCTGAACGGATTTTGATGCAAACTTTACTAATCTGTCAAGAAACTCCCTGGCCCTATTTTAGGCTAGAAAAATTCAACCCCTAAAAGGGGGGTGGCCACTACACTCAATTAAGTTATGTTTGCACCTGAATCTTATGGCGCTAACTTAAGAAAGTGGTGTAAACTTTTTTTTTGTGTAGGTATGTACTTTGTAAAAAAACAACATTTTTCTTAGTCAATGTCAAACGTCTTTGCAAATACATATTAAATCACATTTATAGACGGGTCTATCGCGGGTTTATTGACAAGGTTTAAAATATGATGTCTACCCCAAACTTTTTCATACACTTTTCGTCGGGTAGTTGCACAAATCTCTGTTTTGACATTTTGTTGGGACATCAGTTAGCCGCGACCATGACCAGTGAAACCTGTGTCGAAACGTCGGTAAATAAAGGTAATAAAATAAATTTCGAGATAGGCCCGTCTATAAATGTGAGTTAATATGTGTTCGAAACGCGAAAGTTTTTAAATTTTAAATAGGTATTAAGTCTTTGTAAATGTCAAACAATTTGGGACTTGCATTTTAAACGCGTTACCATACCTTTCCGAAAAAAAACGAATTTTTCGCGAAATTCTCGCAACGTATTGAGGTTACAAGGTAGCACGGTCTCAGGAATCTGAGGAAGAATCGGAGACGTTCACGCAGTGCGAAGAGCGGTTGACCGCTCAGCGGATTCGCACGACAGACGCGCTCGACGGTAAGTACTGTGGTGCATCAGCGGATACTGGAGAGCCCAGCACACACATTAACCTACATTAATACTATTGTTCTGTGTTTAAGCACTGACAGCCTGGACGCTTCGGCCTTCCGCCCTACGCGGAGCTCGGCCTTCGGCCTTCGCACTTAGACACTTATACTATTGTTCTGTGATTAAGCACTGACATCCAGGACGCTTCGGGCCTTCGGCCCTACGAGGAGCTCGGCCTTCGGCTTTCGCATTAGATATCCACACCAAAATTCAACCATTGCGGCGGTGTCCCTGACATAGCCTCTCTCAATTTTTTCTATCAAAAAAATTCGCGCTCGCTACGCTCGCGTTTTTAACTTTTAAAGTTAAGCCTACTTTGATAAAGGTGGCATTCTGGGCACCCTACCGAGCGACTACTACTACGACGGACGCTTCGGGCCTTCGGCCCTAAGCGGACCTCGGCCTTCGGCTTTCGCATTTAGACACTGATACCATTGTTCTGTGATTAAGCACTGACATCCTGGACGCTTCGGGCCTTCGGCCCTACATGGAGCTCGGCCTTCGGCTTTCGCATTAGATATCCACACCAAAATTTCACGTAAACCACTGCGGCTATGTCCATGACATAGCCTCTCTAATTTTTTTTTGTATAAAAAAAAATTCGCGCTCGCTACGCTCGCGTTTTTAATACGATTTTAAGGGTTAAGCCCACTTTGATAAAGGTGGCATTCTGGGCACCCTACCGAGCGACTACTACTACGACTTAAGCATTGACATTCTGGACGCTTCGGGCCTTCGACCCTACATGAAGCTCGGCCTTCAGCTTTCGCATTAGATATCCACACCAAAATTTCACGTAAACCACTGCGGCTATGTCCCTGACATAGCATCTCTAATTTTTTTTCTATCAAAAAAAATTCGCGCTCACTACGCTCGCGTTTTTAACTTTTAAAGTTAAGCCTACTTTGATAAAGGTGGCATTCTGGGCACCCTACCAAGCGACTACAACTTAGGCCAATTTATAATTAAACATTTTTTTACACTCTTAAAAGTAATCCCCGGTACATACATATATGTAGATATTTAGTTATGCATACATAAACAACTGTAAATAAAGTGTAAATACTCGGCCTCAAGTTTTTGATATCTATAATATTCTCCTTTCCTCTAATCTTACTTCTAACTAATATAATATTAGACCTAAATTCGAAAGTTTGTTAGGAAGTATGGATTTCTATGTGTATAATTCTTAATTTTTCATGCTCAGAATGATTTGACTGGAGGACAGAATTGGATGATATTTGCCATGGACATGATTTGGATAGGTACAGTCAAGAACGTAAAAATACAAAAGTAGTACTGTATTGTCCGTTATACACCTACTATAACTCTGTGTCGTTTAAATCACGTCTAATATTGGAATAAGGGCGAAAAAAAACTATTGGTTTTGAAGTGTAGTTTTGTTTAGTGGTAAGTACCTACCTATTAATTGTAAAATATTTTATCTGGACTTCAGTCCCCTAATCGTATCCATCTGTCAACTTTACTTCAAGTTCCGCCTCCAGGGGAAAGAGAAATTAGGGATGAATTAGCTTACTGACACAGACCGAATTCCACGCGGGCGGAGCCGCGGGCACAGCTAGTGTACAATAAAGCTCTAATTAAACCTCTTTATTTTTAGTGAAATTACGAGTAAGGCCTTGCGGTACACGACATACTCCACTTAGCAGAGTAGGAGAGGAGTGGGTAGAGCAGGAGGGGTGAAGATCTGCCTAATTTCTGAATGTGTCTGATCGACGTACGAAATACATACGAAAGAGTCTTGCTTTATGGCGGTCTACGCTGAAATAAATTTTATAAATATGCGTCTTCCAACAATCCCAACATTGACCTATCAATGGTAGATCGAAATTTTATTCTAGATTTGAAGTTGAAGACTATTTGATTTAAACTTTCACTATTTTTACTCATTATTATGCAAAACGTTCTAGCTGATAAACAAGACCAAGTGCGGGTAGTTCTTAAAACTCGAGCGCCTAGAAGATGTTGAGGTCAACTTTAGCCAGTCTTCTCCGAGACCACGGGGACAACGCCGTCCTCGAAACGTCCGGAGGTACATTTAAAACTTAATTTTACGCGATTAAGTCCTGTCGTTGTGAATAATAATGTCTCTTTGAATTGAAGCGCGATTCAGATGCGCTATGCCGAATTATTTGTGTGTTTACTTATTTAGGTCACTCAGAGTCAGTCTAAGCTAACTTTGCACCGACCTGAACATAACAAAGTGAAGAGTGTCATTATAAACGTTACATTTTCATAAAAAATTGACAGATATTGTCACACTTTGCAAATGCCACAGTTAGCTTACCTTAACTATCCGGTTCGAAGGACCAAAGTCACGATACAAAGTGATTTTTGTCAAATTATATCAAGAACGTGTTAGCAAATATCCATGATTTTAGTTTTCACCTGATTATTCGTTGCCGGTGCTACGTTGACATAGTAACGATGTATTTACACAAATGTTACGTATACCTACTCCAATGACAATGGGGATTTAATTACCGTGGGTATTGAGCCTACTTATGAATAATAGATCTATTCAAGTCAGCTGTAAGAATGGGAGCAAACTCAATGTTTTCAAAAACTATTTTTTGACGACAGCTATATATACAATTTAAGGCTCCGTGGACTTGCGTCAGTTAGCGGACGCCCTTAAGGAATCGGGTCTATCTTATAGGTACCTTTAAACGAGCAATTCTTGTACATTTATTTATATACATATTTCGGGGATCTTGGAAACGGCTCTAACCATTTCGATGAAATTTGGTATATGGGGGTTAAATCGATATAGCTTGGTCTCATCTCTGGGAAAACGCGCATTTTTGAGCTTTTATATTGTTTTCCTAGTAAAGCCCGGTCTCTTATATATGTATATATATTTATAAACATATATAAGACGTAGTGTTGCAAATAACGCTCATTTTGAGGCTTAAAGACTCGAACCCTTAAGAGTCTTGAGGCATCACACGCGGCAAAAGACGTTTTCTTACATCCATACGCGTAAAATAAATAAATACAATTCTCAAATATAGTCGAGTCTTAAAGACTTACGAGTCTTGATGAGGGCTCGAGTCTTTAAGCCTAAAAATAAGCGTTATTCACAACACTGATAATACGGCCTTCTATCGCATTAAATACCATGTAATCTTTTCCAATGTCACTTACGATTGTAACAGGAATACTCTATCAAATAGCGACACTTCCTGTCCTCAGCTCAGTTAATCAATCAAATACGAGACGACCAATAACAATGAGTCATTGATTAATTGCAACGATATTGATTTCAACACCTGATCTTAGCTTGCTGTCCTCTGCCGTTACTGAAGCGTTTAAGAGGATAGTGGACGACTGCTATTACTATTACAAACGTCCATTTTCCTCTCTGGATGTTGATATTATGGAAAATAATTTTACACAATTTATTGTATACATATAGTGTGTCAAAGGACTGTCCCATTTCAAACATAGAGAGAATCATACTATCTTTGTCTTACACTAGTACTAGCACTCAAAAAAAAAAGGATGAGTATAGTTTTTTTGGGTCCTATTTACTGACAAATTGGTTTGACCATCTATTGTTGATTTATTGTAGATTAGCCCCTTCGTTTGAATTTATTCGATCTTATTATTATAAGAGTTAGGGCGTAAAACCAATTCCATACAATGTTTTAAAAGACAAACAATGAATTTTTTTTAAGTGAACTCTTTTAATAATTATATCGAGGGTTAGTCAGAACCCGGTGCACGCCTTTTGCGGAACCCTAAAAATAACCGTTTGTAAGTTTTGTAACCTTATATTAAGCGTCACCGAAGTCGATAAAAAGTGTATTAGTTTTTCCTTTAAATCGGTCACGGTTGTGTAGGTACTAATTTACTTTGCGATGCTGAAACGAGTTGTTAGCGACAATAATATTCTGTTTTGCCTTATAATAAAACCCGCGGATTCGTAACAAAGGTACCTACTTAAAATATAGAAAAAGAACGAGTAAAATGTATGTAAACTACCGCGTAAAAGGAATCCTCTTTATCGCTCTACCTTACGGCCTGGCGCATAGCCAACGTGCCAATCGCTTAATATACGCTCCGTAGCGACCGAAACGCAACTGTCAATATGGAAGAGTGATAGAGAACTACAAAGCGTTTCGTAGACGCGATTGTCAGCTTGGCTAGGCCGGCTGGCCACGACATTGCGCGATGGCTTCGGCTAAGGCGAAAACCAACGAAAGTTCCGATCGCTGTGTCCAACCTATGGTTGTCGCCTTATTCAAAGCCAGTCGTAGTGTCATGGCCAGCGCGTTACCCTACCTTAAACTAGCTAAAGATGGACACTAAGTACCTTCTAAGAAAATCGCCTCGCAACTTTGCCAACAGCCTCACCAGCCTAACTCCTGCGATTTAAGAGGTTGGACGTATAATTCTATGCAGACGAAACCGCGGGCATCAGCTAGTCATATGAGGAGTATTCATGTGTGCTAATGTGCCGTGCACATGTAATTAGCGCTTACTTGACTAATGCAAGTTACGCGGCAATTCAAATAAATTCATTGTTGAAGTGGCCTTCTAATACTTAGGTAAATAAGTATACTCGTACCTACCTACATACTATATTGTACTTAGTAGAGATTTTGAACCATATGTCTTTATCTGAACTTCTGTTTAAAGTACCTAATGGCTAATGGCATAGAAGTATACCTATACATAAACATGATGAAATTACCGATTTTTGTTTTATTTATGTGCATCTTGTTTATAAAAATAAGGTACTTTTAACGTAAAACCTATATATGATGCCTATGATGGACTTATTATCGTCTTAAGGTATTCTCCACTAGTCATCCATTTGGTCAAACAAAAACTTATTACAATTGGTGCGGAAAAGAAAACCAGTAGGTAAATAGAGTAAATTGAGACAGACAAAAGTCACTTAGCGAAATATTACTTATCAATATTTACATAATATTTATTTAAAAAATACATTGTACCCATTTAAAACCATCAAGTTTCCTCCCTTGCCCTTGAAGCCCTTGATCAGTTTCCTCATGAAGTAAATTTTACTTTATCGATCAGAAATTCACACTGTTGAAACCTTGCTGGTCATAAACGCCTGTTTTACATTTTTCCCTTTAAATCGCTTATACCTAATACCTGCCTCTGTTGTAGTGTGAACAATTTCACAGTGAATCAACCTCACTAAACGTATTACTGTAATACAGCATTAGCGCAGTTTTCCGACTATCAGAGCAATCCCGCGGATTGCCGTAATGGCGCTCATTGTAGCCAGTTCCGCGTGGACAGTACAAGGCTCATTCTATTACCAACTATTACTGTAAATGCGGGAAAATCTGCTCGGAAGATTTAATTTGCTGAATAACCGGAGCGGCATTCGAACTTTGGAAATTCATCTTGATCGAGCGAGACGTAATTAAGAGGAAAGGTGACCGGTTCTCCATAAAAACCCATTTTCCTCTCTGGATATTAACATGACAAAAATATTTTTACACAATTTTATCAATATTTGCCTCTTCGTTTGATTTTTTTCGATTTATAAGAGTTATAAGCTTTTAAACATCGTATGGAATATGATTTTCGCTCTTAAAGATTCTGGGGAAAACAAAACTGCCAAATATGTACCGTCACACCTGCTTTGCAAAATATGACCTATACGGCTACCATTAGTTTGGCACTGACATAAACGCCATCGAGAACGTAATTTACTTTCTATACATCTCGCTCGTACTCGCATATTAGTGCGAACGAGATGTATAGAAAGTAAATTACGTTCTCGATAGCGTATATGTCAGTTTTGACACTGTCAGTGACTCATGGTACGGCCTCTGGTGTGACAAAGAGGGGAGGAGCGGTGGTGGGTACCTCCCCCAATAGTAGGTACTCGGATTACATTACAGACCAGACTCCAGGCTCCCATACAATACATCCAGCCAGCCAGCCACTAGGATGAAGAGTAGTGTTAGCAAAGCAGTAACCTAATTTAGGCTTCAATTCAATTAAATTTATTTATTTCGTCATCACAGGTAACGGTTAGGTGACAGTTGTGTAAGTACATCTGCCGTTTATGCATACGAAATTGAAGTTGTATTTACATTGCTTCGGTAATTCAGTTGGTAAAGCAGTGGACCGGGGTCCCAAGTCAAGCTTATTTCTCTTATAATTTACAAAAAACAAAAAGTTATTGTTACTATGACTTGAGCGTTGAACGTTAGAGTACCTAAAGGGCCTTTTTGGGAAGTATGTACTTATTGCCACCGATCACGACGCCAATTAGTGATTATCACGCAAGGGCGTCTGCGAGTACAATTAAAACATTAAAATCCTTTTTAAATGCCTTTAGTTAGGAAAACCAGCAATTATTCTATTAAAGTAAAAAACGGACCAAATTACTGCAAACGTTACGGCGAAAGAAATCATGAACGTAACGTATATCAAAATTATCATCTTAATTAATATTTTTATTATAAATAATACAAAAAAGGTGGTACAAAAATCAATTGAATTGATGAAATTTTAGAAAAATCTTAATACAATCTGAATAGTAAGTATTATAATTATTACAACCCATTCACTCGAAAATAATATTCACAAATTGAAAATCTTAAATTGGGAAACTTTTGCACGCTAAATATATCTTTAAAACTAATAAACGCACATTCTGTATCGCTAAATATAGGTATATTTAACTAAAGTAAGTAAACGCACATTTTGTATTTAATAAAAGCTCAATTAACTTGCCTCAGACCTAACTCCTTTTATTAGAACCAACTGGCAGAAACCCATTAAGGAACGGAATTTAATTGCCAGTATTTTAGCTCTGTCTCTCGCTGATATACCTATAAGTACCTCTAATATGTGGGATTCTGGGAGACATCTAAAAATATAAAACTCAAAAATGCGCTTTCCCAGAGATAAGCCCTAGCTAGAACGATTTTTGGCCCCCAAAAACACCCATATATAAAATTTCATCGAAATCGTTAGAACCGTTTCCGAGATCCCCGAAATATATACCTACCTACGAGTATATACAGGGTGCCATTTGAGTCGTGATCAGTAATTATGTTTTTCTAACTCCATAAACAACGAGCAATTTAATGCCCCTACTCTTACTAAAAACAGACAAGATTTTTTTTATTTTTTGTTTATTTTTTGTCATTTATTTTACTTTTATAAGTGGATTTAGGATATTACAACGGCTTATTAATATATTTAAATTAGTAAATTGAATCGCCTCTTTGGATCGGAACTGTCATTGACATCAATTTTGTCATTTGTCCCAGTTAGAAATAAAATTTACTTAATTTTTCATTTGAAATATCTTACAAAGCTGTCTATATACCACATTGCCACTTGTAAAAGTAAAATAAATGACAAAAAATAAACAAAAAAAAAAAAATCTTGTCTGATTTTAGTAAGAGTAGGGGCATTAAATTGCTCGTTGTTTATGGAGTTAGAAAAACATATTACTGATCACGACTCAAATGGCACCCTGTATAATTAAACAAGAATTGGTCGTTTAAAGGTATAGATGACGTTACGCAATCACTTCTACTCGAAAACCAGAATTGTTGGCATAAATTTTTGGATGTCAATATATTTGAAAAATTTCTATTACATTTCTAGTAGATATGTTCAACTTGATAATTAAATGGCTAACGGATGTAATATATACATAAAAATAATGTTCACGCTTGACCCTTGTATGACCATATATTCAGCATAATCTCACAGTTTGTAATTTACCGAGGTTAGGAATACCTTAAATTTTAACAAGTATTTTTACTTAGAACATGATTCGTATTTTTTAAGTCAAAAATGTATTAAGATCGTCTATATACCTAATTATATTCCGTCGGTGACTCTATTCCTTTTAGACGAACAATTCTACCGCACAATGGAATCGTTAGGTTATGGGCAAGTTATGGGTGGTTATGGTGCATGAGTCACCTCGCGTGCTGTGCCCAGTTAAGGCGGCTTCACACTTTAAGAAAGTAATTAGGACAATGTCCCTTACACACGCGAGGGGCAAGAAACTGCGGTCGTGCAAAGCCTAATCAAGACTGTCGTGTCGTACGTCCAAATACAACGTCAAAGCCAAAAAAAGTACGAAAAAACCGTAGGTAGTCAGTTAAAAATATACCATCATGTACTCGTAGTTTAGGTAATTTACTATATGCCTCAGTCGACCTCTAAACCTTTTATTTTATGGAATTGCATGTTCAGATGGGCCAAGCTGATTGCTTGCACGATATGCTTAGAAAGCTTTTAATTTTCCACCAAATTATGACAATGTAGCTGAGCGTTTTCCAAATAAAGTGTACATTTCATTCATGTCTTCAAAATATTGACTTTGGGCTCATTTTACTCAGAATCATTTGTACATTCACGCCTCATACATAAAAAAATGTGTCCAAAAATTTCCTTTCCTGATCGTCACATTCTTGTATGAATTTTTTTTATTTGTATGAACGTGACGCACTGGAAAAATATTTTTTCATACAACATTTTGGGACACATTTTTTCATGTATGAGGCGTGAATGTACAAATGATTCTGAGTAAAATGAGCCCAAGAAGTCAATATTTTGAAGACATGAATGAAATGTACACTTTATTTGGAAAACGCTCAGCTACAATATTTTAAAGGGCCAATAATTAGGTAGTTTCAATATAAGCGATATCTTGGTACCCGTGGAGTCAGTCTTGTGGACGTGGACAAATTAACCAAATCCACAATCTACTTAACGATTTTTTAACCGCCTGCGCCCACCAACCGGACCAACTTAGACTAAAAGTGGCTAAGGTTATTTAGACTCCACGAGTAGCAAAATATCACTTATATCTTAATCTGACATGCTCGAGTACTTAAATACAGAAATCCCTTCTTGGGCTCCCCTACCATGCGTACCTACATGTTAGCGTTTGCTAACTGCCTCCTTTAGTGTATGGATACCGGAGTTAGGTACCCTGTCCCTAATATAATGTAGGTCAGCGGTCGGCAACCTTTTGATAGCAGCCAAGGGCCACATAGTATATAGTTAACGAAGTTGACGCGGGCCGTACTTTGTTAATATTTATGACTTTATCAGACATTGTCCTTTGTCAATGTTACATAAAAAATAGCCAGGGAGGCTCGCGGGCCGCAAGTGACAGGTTCACGGGCCGCAGGTTGCCGACCGCTGATGTAGGTATACTTCTACCTACTTGCAGTCCAGAAAGTATTTTGGTTTTTCCTCGGTTTCCATGCACACTGGCGGCTAGGATAACAAGTGGAATAACAATCTTGGTTAGCGGCACATCGGCGCATGAGTTGCATAATGCGTGTTCACAACAGATCACTCGCCAATAGACGCCCACAACGTAATGGGTGTTCCATAGCTATTAGCTGGATTGTTAATTGCATTTAAATTTTAATTTTAAGTGATCATCTGCCAAAGTTAAGAGCCCATCAACGTGCACACTGCTAAATAATCGTGATTATTTCAATTTAACGAAAGATATTTAAAAAAATGTGCCGCTACGTACTGTATCTTGTATTAAAGTACCTTTTGAATACATCAAACTAGTTTATATGTTACTGAATTAGTCAATCTATAAACTCAAAACAAAAACGGCCGTTTTAACTTTGGACGCATCTGGGACGCATAGATTGACGAATCCAGCAACATAGAAACTAGTTTGATGTATTCAAAAGGTACTTTAATACAAGATACAGTAGGTAGCGGCCCCCAATTTTAAATATTCAGGGTGTCCCAAGAAGTAGTGATATACTGAAGCTGGGAGGTAGAGGACCTAGAGGGCTATCTGAATCACCCCCATGTATGTTCCGCGATTTTTCGTATTTTCGGAGTTATGATTTATTTTTTATTTTTCACGTATCGCCGAGTACGATGAGATTTTTATTTATGGTGACGTGAATTATTGCGGTAGATGCTTGATTTTTTTTGTGTGCTAAGCTGATAGATAGGCCAATTCAGTATGGTAACATTTACTATCGTTAGATCTCTGAATGGAATTAAAAAAAAAAATAATGCCAAGAAAGATAAAATTACCCAGTATGTTTTATTTTTCTAAGCGCCCTTGAAGTTGTGAACATAGTTATTTTTTAATTTGAAAGCGCGATCAACATAACCAATAAATGTCAATTTAATGTTTATACCATACACCACAAAAATATAGTTTCAGGGTGCTCACAAGATATATTATTGTTTTATGGTGACCGCCAGTATTCACATGATTCATATGCTTAGTCTATGGGACGTTGTCTGTGGTGTGCGCACACGCATTAGATCACGTACATCGTGTGCTGATGCTGGTCGCTTATTTAGCCATTGTCCTGGCTGCATAACCTGAAAAAAAAATGCAATGTGATACGAATGCGACTACCACACTACTTACACATTTTCCAAAGTTAATTGCAATTAATTTATTATCTACAATGTGTTCATTCACCGACTTCTCACTCGATTTATTTGTCTCTTTTTAAATTGGGAGACATATATATACGCAACATCATAAATGATAAGTTACTATAACTGTCTGTTCTTATTAATGATATTAGAACGGGTCACTCACGTATTTTAAGTCGAATATTGCTCGACATGTTTCGCTCTATAAAGACAAGCTTCAACGGGAGCACGCGTTGGCGGCCCGATACAGGCAGTGTCTGAGCGAAACATGGTGAGAAATACCTGAGTGACCCGTTTTAGTATAATTATTTATGTCCGTGTCTCACGGTAGTTTTGTTGTTATAATATTATAACGAGTACGAGTATATACTCGTACTCGTAACTATCTGATTTTCTCAGTCTGGGGGCCGATTATTGAATTGCGAGCGCTCGATTTCGTGTGGCTCCCTCCATATATCTCTACTACTAGGCATTTAAATTCTACTAATAGAATTGATAACGAGCGGTCAATACCATTAGATTCCCAATTTCTATTGCTTGTTAAAAACAATTCGCCGTTTTCCACAGAGTCGAGTGACGAAGTCGAGCGCTCGAAATTCAAAAATCGGTTCCCAGAACGCAAAAGTTATATTCAAGGCAAGCTACGATTTAAAGGATGACCAAAATAAACTACGATTAAATGGAGGATAAACCGAAGAATTAGGGCACATCTCTACTATTCCATCTGTTCACAAATTAACTTTAGGAAGTGGCATATTGACTGAAGTGGCTACATTTTCGAGTAATTTCGAGTAATGTCGCCAAAAACATGCGTCGCAAGTAAATGAGCGGATTGGCAGGACGTCCTCTTTACGGGACACACGGGAATGGTTACGATAAGTTAATGAGAATGACTGTTATCAGGGAAGATTGAGGAAGACGGCTACTTACACCTACATAGCTTCAAATTGCAATTATGATAGGCTAGTTTTAGGGTTCCGTACCAAAAAGGTACGAAAGGAATCTTTATGGTGCGGCTCTGTCCGTCCATCTGTCTGTCACATTGCATCTCGAGAACTACTTAAGATATGAAATTTGGAATAGTCATGACATGGGTTAACCCGGACCATCCCGGACGCATTGAAAGTGTTATTTTTTACTATTACCTTATGGTATCAGTCAATTAGGACGTGTTTTTCATACAGTTCAATGTTTTCGGGTACCTAATCATCTACCATTTATAAAATTCCTGACCCAACAACAGTCACACACCACATAATTTCAATACTGACGCAAACGTACATGACTATAAGAGAACTATCGATATCTAATACTCGTAGTAGACCGTGTCTATTGACTCATTTACACACAATAGTTAAAAAGATATTCACTACGACTACCTACTGTGTTTCGCCTTTAGCTGACCAGTTAAAACTTAACTCTAATAGAACAAATATAATGATCATAAGCTTTAAATGTATAATACTAAATAGCAGGAAGACTTATAGCTAAAGAGCGATCTGTTCCAGGCAACCTTTGGCTTCCTCTAGCGGATCGGATTTGTTGTAACAACATAACAATCCGTTCTATTAATTTGACTAGACTTTTATTTTAAACTTCCAAGGATTAGGTGTTTAAATTATCTAAAAACGTTTTAATATCTATGTAAGTAGGTATCTATCTTTTAGCTTGGCACCACTTGGAATGAAAACTTAGCGTGGTCCGACTGAGGATTCCCTACAAGTATTTCTCTTGCCCCGGTGAAACTTCTCACCTGACCTACTTAGGTTCGGTTCACAGTTAAAAATATATAGTAACGGCACCAGTCATGGGACATTTAAGGGGAAATTTGGAGTATTTGTGATATTTCCCTGATACATGTAAAAGTTCTACCGCTTAGCTTGTTAAAAGATGAATATCCTATCCTTCTTTCATGTTTCAGGCGTGTTGTATCAAAGATACTGCAGTCAGTTTCCACATAATTAATAAATTAAAAGTATGTGTTTTTTCTCCAGTCATGGACACCAAAGCTCCAGTAATGGAACCCCGGTAATGGACGTGGATCCAGTAATGGGCCCCCTATAATGGGCATACCCTATCAGTATAAGATATTGGAATAGGGAATAAGTTTTTGGCAAAAAACTAGTTATTAGTCATTTTTGTCACCCGATTGCATTGTCATCCGATTTGCATACCTACGTATCCAAAATTTCAACTCAATCGGAAATCCGAAAGTGGCTCAAATGCCATTTCCAAGATTTGAACCACACTAATTAATACAGGATGAATTTTCTTTTTGGGTCAGTGAGGGCAGCTACCACATCCCGTGCTGCTACGAGAAAACGGTCTTAGAAGACCTTCCCTCGATTTCAAATTAATGAAGATTGGCTTTTACGGATTTTGGAAAAAACATACAGGGTGCGAGGAAAAGGTAATTTTTGACAAACTTTTTTTTTGATGCCAATCGATCCCATTCCTATTGAGGATCAAAAGCTTGTATGGAACAAAAAAATAATTTCCGGCTAGAAAAGCCACAAATCGAGGAAAACATTTCCCATACAATTTGTATGAAAATGAAAACTTTTATTTTTCACATGCTATTTTTGTATGCCAATCGATTCCATTCCTATCCAGTCTCAATAGTTTTTTTGGGGTAAACATTAAATTTCTCATTTTCTCCATAGTAAATGTATGGAAAAAGTTTTTATTAATTTGTGGCTTTTTAGTACATTACCGTAAGTTGACCCCAAAGAAACTATTGATACTAGATAGGAATGGAATCAATTGGCATAGAAAAATAGCATGTGATAAATAAAAGTTTTCATTTTCATACAAATTGTATGGGAAAAGTTTTCCTCGATTTGTGGCTTTTCTAGCCGGAAATTTTTTTTTAGTTCCATAGCAGCTTTTGATCCTCAATAGGAATGGGATCGATTGGCATCAAAAAAAAGTTTGTCAAAAATTACCTTTTTCTCGCAAAGCCAATCTTCATTAATTTGAAATCGAGGGAAGGTTTTCTAAGACCGTTTTCTCGTCGCAGCACAGGATCTGTTGGCTGCCCTCACTGACCCAAAAAGAAAATCCATCCTGTATAGAAACTACAGGGCAAGTTAAATAAAATTTTGTAAAAACGATATTAATTTATCCGAAGTCCGAGGAGACCTCCTGACATAGTTCGTACGAGTAACTACATTATACTTCTGTATTGTTTAAACATGAAATTACGCCATGGCAAGCATCATTATGTAAATTATCCCATCATAGGAGGTATGCAGTTTTACAGCTCCTATAATGGGATTAGGCAAAATACCACTATTTTTTATACATCTCTAGAGTCACAACATAATGTGTTGTATACCTTATCTCATGGTAGATGCAATTAACAAAACACATTCTAGTTTACACCAAGTAATAATTAATTACAATTTAATATATGAACTCACCTCTCTTAGCGAAGTTGTTAAGAATTCTTACTGGTTATTTTTTCCAGTGACACGACAACTTTTGGGTTGGCGCCAATTTCTTAAAAAGTAACCGAAATTAATAAAAAGTCAAACTTAAACAGCTCTATGACTCTTATTTATGGTAAAATATTGCCAGTGTTTATAAACTACTTTTACATACTTATTTTAGAGGATTTGTGGTTTTATGTCCCATTACCGGTTCCACGTCCATTGTAGGGTCCATTACTATAGATGTATTATATTTATACCTACAGTGTTTAGTGAATAATGTGCGTTCGCACAGACTGTGAGGAAAGGGTCTCACGGTGCACGTGCACTCTGCAAGTTTAGTGTGCAGCAGCGAAGTAATGATTTGATCATACGTGTACTTGTCATCAACCACAAGTACTTTGTCATAAATTACAAGTTAGTTTGGCGCCTATAATGATGCATTGATTTTAATATTCTTCATGTTCAGCAATCTTCAGCAGTATAAGACCAATAAGGGTAACATTCCATTTCTGACCGCAGCTGCACTACTGGTACTGAACGCGTCGCTGTTACTGTCAATTTCCATAGTAAAATGAACATTAGTGCAGCTGCGGTTGGAAATGGACTGTCACCTTAAAAGTACCTAAGCCAAATTCACTAACTTTACATATATTTTGCATGAAGTCAGTGCGGTAACAATTCAGACTAAAAATATCAACCCTTGAAGTCTAGTTTTATAAAGCCGACCTATTAAAAAGTGAAAACAAGGAGTATTTCGTCGGTGCGAATAAAAAAATCGCCATGTATTTTTTAGCTACTTTACAGGAGACAAAAAAACTGTTTGTTTTCCTGTTTGTAATATATTTGTTGCACCTGTATTTTTTTTCTGGTAGATCAATGGTTTTTACATGATACTTATGCAGAAAATAAACAGTTTTTTTCGTCAATTTTTACAATATAAATTATTTGAACCAGAATTTTGCTACATAGCGACTTAAATTTGGTTCACTTAAAATCGTCATGTGTAAAGTTTACACATAGCGATTTGTTGCCAAAGTAACGTAGCACGAAAAATGATACATAGCGGATTTTAGGGTCAATAAATCGCCATGTGCAACATTATCGTCATCACCCTCGACGGAAAACAAGGAATTTAATTTCGTTATGTGCAAAAAAAAACACATAGCTATTTTTTTGTACAAATTTTGTTAGTTATTTTCAAAACTAATATAGATATAAAAAAATATTAATATAGGTCGACGGGAAATTGAAAAAGGAATTAGAATATGCCAAAATCAAAAAATCGTAAAAAAACACATAGCGATTTTTTTATTCGCACCGACGATTTGTCGACACGACGGATTTTTTTCAGAATTTCAGTAACACTGCGTAGGTTACCTGTTTAATGTTAACATTGAAAGTGAAAGTTAACCCGCATAGTCAAAAAACTACTCTAACTACGATTCTGCTATTACGTCTACCACCAATGAAACACTTGCCTAATAAACTATGGTAAAACACAACACGACATCACCGCTACGGTCGCTATCAGATAATCAGATATATCGGAGTGGCCGAGGTGCTCAAAAATATGAACACGCACTCTAACACCTTGACAATAGAGGCGTGTTCAGATATTTGTGAGCACCTTGGCGGCTTGGCGACTATAAATATAGCAAAATACTAATAAATATAGCAACGTTCAACGTCGCACATAGCCAAAGCCAATAATCTGTATAAGTACCTACCGTAATCTATGGTTTGAGAATTTTTATAACATAAAATTTTAAAATATTTGCAAGCACTATCTCTATTTGCTTACAACGCCCACAGTAAAATAGATTTTATTACCGGTAAATACAGGTGATCTGTCCACTCTGTGTGTATGAATGATCCTTTGTATTGTATGTATGGGCTCGGCAGCTGGCCGGACGTTTGTGCAATTCATTTAGAATCTATAATATGTATATTTTTGTATGTCTGGTTGGAGAGTACCCGAACGGGGAAGATCGGTGGAAACTAGAATTGTTGAATGCGCTTTTGTGGATTTCATAATTTTCATACGATAAGAGAGCTATAAGATGGATAATATGTGGTTCCTAAATATGAAGGGAAACATCTATTAAAGGTTCTATCAGAACCTTTTAATAAATTGTACGTAGATGTAGATTCTATGACAAAAAAATGTTTTTCACCACATCAGCTCGGAAAGGCTTACTTTGCACTTCAAAAACCGATAGCAAAGTTGCATTTTATTCACATGTGAGGCAAAGTAATCAAATGCTAATTTTGAGTTGTTTTCTTATGTTTGCTGGTAGAATTGACTTTTAAATGATGATTTTGGATATTTAATAACATTCATTTCGATTTGATTTGATATGTTTTTGTTTGATATTTTACATTTAATATTTGTTTAGGGTTGGTGTGGTGAAAAATTTTGTATTTCACTCGGGGGCAAATTTTGTTTAACCCTCGTGCTTTGAAACCCTCGCAACGCTCAAGATTCCATTTTTCGAACCACTCGCTACGCTCGTGGTTCAATTCTGGAATCTATCCCTTGCTCGGGTATCAATATTAGCACGAGCGGTTAAACAACAACTCTGCCCCCTTGTAAAACAAATAACTATTTTTTTGTCAAGCAGATACGTCTGTGACCGATACTTACTACACATTTTTACACATTATTACAGGAAAACAATAGGCGTGTAAACAAACAAAAAGGAAGGAATGGAAAGATTCTGGTGGTTTCGTAGCTCAGTTGGTAAGGGGTCATCCATTAATTACGTCACACGAATTTCTAGGTTTTTTGATCCCTCCCCCCTCCTTGTCACACTTGGTCACATTTGGCAAACCCCTCCCCCCTACTGTGACGTCACATTTTTTCTACGAAATCGCCAAATCGAATTAAGTAAGTAACTAAGTATTATTAATATTTTATCAAAATATTTTTGACAATATAAATATTAGTATTTTATAACCCAAAACTGTTTAGGAAAGAAAATTAAACGAATAAAAACGATTATCGTTTTAAAAACTTGTTAAATGTACAGCGAATAAAATAATTTAAATAAATTTTCGGTTACTGATGAAGTAAAAGTGACGTCACAAAGTGTGTCCCCCCCCCCATGTCACAATATGTCACATTTTCTTGACCCCCTCCCTCCCCCTAAACGTGTGATGTAATTAATGGATGACCCCTAAAGAGCCATCTGACCGGAGTCCCGAAAGGTCGCAAGTTCGAGTCTTGCCGGAAGCGGTGAAATTCTCACGGCATTGGCTTCCCATTGACAACTGTCTAGACATAAGTCCGAAGCTTAGTTGACCTACTTCCAGCTGACATCACCTGCCCTTGGCACCAGGCCCGCTTTGGGAAGGGTGCAGGTCAGTGACCCCGGGTGACGACCGATACTGAGTCAAGTTTGTTAATCGGTTAAACCTGGAGTAAGGTACCATGATTACCAGTACGATTTGACACTGGGTTTACTTGTTTAACCGTTTAACTCCGGGTTAGTGGGATGGTACAAGTGATTAGGTCTTCATTTTCGCGGTTCCTAAGGACTATTCAGCTTCCATCTGGGGCCCGTTTCTTAAAAGCTTGTAACTTGAAATACAAGCGGATGTCACTTTTTGACAGCTTTTGTTAGAATGGGATTTCCACTTGTATTACAAGTTACATTAAGCTTTTAAGAAACGGGCCCCTGGTCTTCGTTTGGGGCCCAGTATCTTACGGAGAAACTAAATAATAAAATTATTTAGCTGTAGGTTATACTAAAAATGGAATAGTTAAATAACAAAAAACGTAGAACAACTATCTATAAGAAAATATAGATTTTGTTGGTATCTACAGCGTGAAAAATTCGTCCATTATAATTTCAGTTTACCGGTGTTATCTCTTTCACACTGATAAATAATTATATAATCATCTCTTTCATCTGTCACCACGGTTCACTAGCGCCTCTCCCGCGCAACCAACCGAGACTATTATAACAAAATTACGTATCTGCATTATGAATAAAAAGGGAAATGTTACTTTATGACATTGATATAACCACTCAGTTGCTTCTGGTAACTAGAGCTACCAACTTTGAACGCCTACAAATTGCTTCTGGTAGCCAGAGCTACCAGACGACCATTGTACGATTTTTGATTTTTTATCTGTGAGTGGCGGCTTAGAAGCGGTTTAAACTATGTTCCGAGCATAGACAAATAACATGGCAATACAGAAAAAAAAAAATAGCCAACATGATAAAATAAAAATATTTTAAACAGCTGTCGGTTTCAAAGTTGTGCAAAAGTGAAGTTGCGGAAAAGTGGTCGGTGTTTTAAAAATGCCGTAAGTATTTTTAATTACTCTTTTACTATCTAAATTTTATACCAAACGATTATGTATTTATCTAACTAACAGATAGAATGTATATTTCAGTTCTAATGTAGAATTATGAATTACTATCTCACTTCAAAGTAGTTAAACGGTGATTTTTTTCGGTTACTTGCGATTGAAATAAGATAAGACTTTGAAGAATAAGTCATATTTTTCAAATAAAATATTGTTATTTAAATAGTCTAAATATAAAGTTTCATTTATAATCATAAAATCATTTAAACCTGTGATATGTTATACAGGATTAGCGAAAGAAACAATTGTAAGTATGTGCCGGGCGGCTGGTAACTCTAGCTACCAAAAGCAATTTAGCGAACGTCTCGCTCGGACGTCGTAAGGCATGAGGCACACTAGACGCTTTGCGTGCCCGTGTGGTACATTCTTGTTATGTGTTCCTACTAATGTTTCAACTACTAAGATTGTGTTTTGGGGAAACCTGACATTATTTGCACATGGTTATTGGTATATCTTTTATTAGTGCATGGTCATATACAGGGTGTCCCCAGACTATGTCACATGAAGGAAAAGTACCTTAAATAACGTAGATAAGAATATGACGGTGACTGAAAATAATGTCTGCATACTTTTTCGAATGCTGGACCTACCTGTGCCTAACGCACTCTGTGTGCCCCGACCCTAATCACCAGCGGCGGCCATTTTTTCAACATGGCGGCCAGTCCTACCGGCGTCGGATCAAGTGTTGCGGGTGTTTTTATATCGGCTTTGTTTATTTACGTTTAAATTAGTGTAATTCCGTATTTAGCAGTTTTCTTTTGTGTAATATGGTTTTGTTCTAACATTCTGTGATTAATGATGTGAAAAATTTATAGTGAAAATGTGATATTGTGTTGTTTTTGATCGGCAAAAGAACCCGAAACTGCGGTGGTACGTAATACTTTCTTGTTATTTACTTGTAAAATCGTAATGAAAGCGATAATTGCAAACTGTGACTATTCTAATTAAAGATTATTAGTTACTTGTTCTTATTAGAACTATATTTCCGTACTTGAGTCTCTTTAACCATTCAAAAATACATCATGAATCAACGAAACATTTCGATCCGTCCTGCGTATTTCTTGCGTGACGTGTCATAAAATGAAATGATGTTTATTTAAGGATTTTTAATATACACTTATATGGTATTTGGTACTAAATAAAAGAAGAACTAATCTACTTTTTTTTACGATACTAAAAAATAGGTGTTATCGCTTTAGTTTTTTTTTTAAATACATCTCTGCTTGAAGGTTTCGACTTTTTTAGTGTGTCAAGTTTACGCATTTTTTATAATTATTTTTATTTTAATTACCCATACATTAAGCAACGGAATCAGATTCCTTGTTTTATTAACTATTCTGTGTAAAAAAATCATAGCAAATGGTTCATTAGACGCCAATTAATTAATTTTTCAATAAAACACTGCATCGCGCGGACATTGGCTTAAAAACGCGAAGCAATTTACGCTACAATTTTTGAAATCCAAAAGCAACTGAGTGGATAAGGTTAAAATTCGCCTGGATAGTAAATGGATTTTTCAATAGTTATGGCATTTTAATTTTGGGCTCTAGGTTAGGAGTAATCATTGCTTTTGTTAGTAAGTTCATGGCTTTATTACTAGTATTCAGTGGCTCTGTGTTAATCGTGCGTATAAATTTATTATAATCTTATATCTTATACCTTAAACCAGAAGGGTTGCAAGCGCGTTGCCGGCCTTTAAGATGGGAGTACGCTCTTTTCTTGAAGGTTTGAAGGTCGTATCAGTCCGGAAATACCGCAGGCGACAGTTCATTCCACAGTTTGGCTGTGCGAGGCAGGAAGTTTCTGGAGAAACGCACAGTTGAGGACTGCCAACCATCTAAGTGGTGAAGATGGTAATGTTGTCGCTTAGCACCCCTGCATACAAATATGCAGGGCCGGATTAAGCATGTCGGGGCCCCTAGGCAGTGCAATGCTCGGGGCCCCCTTACAGTCAAATCTACATACATAATGTTCAGTTGTTCAGTACAAGGATGTAAGTTTGCGATTTTAATTTCAACCTTCAGGTGTCAGTTGAGCCGATCCGAACATGCCGAGCGATGTCTTTTTCGCTCTTATTGCGTGGACATAAAGCTTTTTTCTATCAGTTTTTGTCGATTCCTTTTTGCGTCAAGTGTGGGGAGAGCCCTTTTTTTCTCAATTGGTAGTTAAATATTTTGTCAGGCTGAACAGCGGTCAGCGATTGTCCGACCATAAGACCATACGCCGAGCCACATGATTAAAATTAACCTAATAATATAGACTTTCCATGCTTAAATGACACTTCATTCACCAGTCAACCTAGCATGAAGGTACAGAGTTAACCTGAAAAGCAGCAAAAAACGCGAGAGCAGCGAGCGCGAAATTTTTTGTGAAATAATTGTGAAAGCTTGTTAAAAAGGCCGGGGCGGGCCTTAAAATCCGAAGTTTCCCAGTGAGGCGTGCTTTCATGCGAGGTCAAAGCCGTGTTCCAGGATAAGCTCAGCTAGAGCACAGACGCCAACCAATGTCCATTGTATTAAAAAACAATTCACTCTTTTCGTTTGGGCAGTCGTGTAAAAAGCGAGGCCGCAGGCCGAGCTTGGCGCAGCGAGGCCAAAGGCTAAGCTGAAGAAGAGGAAATTTGGAAGACAAACCAAAAATTGAGGTAAAAAGTGAGGCTGAAGGTCGAGCTCAGCAATCTCCACATTACTGACTTTCCATTGATGAGGTTTTAGGCCCTCGAGAGCTTGAAATTCGAGCTCGACATTACAGACTTTAAAAGCTATAAAATAACATAATTTAGGTTCATAATCATCTAATGTTTCTGTGTCTGAGAAACTGATATTGGACATTAGGTATGAGTAGGTACCATAATTTTTTTTTTATGAATTTTGGCTATTTGGAACAAATATTTTTTATGAGCGCGGGGCCGCCGGGGCCCCCTAGCCGAGGCGGGGCCCATAGGCAGTTGCCTACTCTGCCTTAGGGTTAATCCGGCCCTGCAAATATGTATAATATGTACATGTAATCAATACACAGAGGTAATAGAATAGAGTGTCGAATTTTAACAGTTAACCTAGGTACCTACTAGTTTATTTTTAGTGGTCCGCACAAAACTATGTTCACGGAGCACCAATTAAGTTCCCATACAAATTGCAGTCGGGTTGAATTCCGTCTGTATAGGCCCTTATGTAATGGGCTCAATTCGGTCTTGCAAATCAGTTAAATGCGTTTTTCTCGGAGGCCGTTAAATTAAACGTAGATATTAGGTATCTAAAATTACCTACCTACCTAAAATTAGGAACAGTTATAGCAACTACTGTCACTGAATAAGTCAAAACCGTTCTTTCAATGCTTTCGGTTCACTCATAACAACCGTTACTAGGTACACCTAAAGAACATCGAATGAAAAAACTTCAACGGTGGGACTGGCACACAGTTTTTTTCCACTTTACTGCAAGCTTTTTTGCCTTGTTATTTTGTTTCGAGAGCTGCATTTTTTTTACCACAAATCATTGGTCATATTTGATTTTGTTGTTATTTTTGTCACTATAATAACGACGGTTCATACCTAGAAAGATTATATAGGTTTAAAACACCTCGGATGCATATTCAACGTCAGACACATTTTTGCAAATCGGAATCCGGAAGCCGGTCGTCCATCGAGCCACTATTCAGATGCTAATTCCTTTTGTATTTGTTATGCACGGTGCGGACTGGCGGGAGCACTAGGTTCTGCTAAAGTTACTAATACTAAACTGTAACAACTGTAACCAAATAAGTACCTACTAGTGCTTGCGGCTTCGTCTTTTTTATGATTTAGGAGCCAAAAGAGCAGACGGATTACCTAATGGTAAGCGATTACTGCCGTCCATGGACACCCCGCTGCAGAGCGAGGCCACATTTCTCGTCTATTATTCGGTTTGAATATTCCCTTCCTCCTTTGTCACTGGGCTGGAGTTCCAAAATGCAGTCTCTATATCCAGATGTTTTCTAAATAAGTAAGTGAGTACATACATGCCTAATGATCTGTAGTTTCGCCGTTAAGTGCATAATAATAAGTATCTTACGGATTCTCAAAGCTGGAAACTACGCAAAATGAGATTGCGCTTACCCGGCTTACCTATTCGTTTTGTGGAACTTGCAGTTATTTTCCCCAAGATTCGAATTCGAAAAACCTATGTACCTATAGGTAGGGGAAACCCGGGCAATATGCATAATGTGGGTAAGAAGAATATCCGATTTTTCTAAAAAACTTTGACACTTGCTACCATGATTTGGCATGTGGTCGGCGACGCCATGACAGTTTGACCAAAACAATGTAAGCGCTCGTTTGTTGTGAGGAGAAAAAAAAAAAGAATTTGTACTGTTTCGTTACGATTTTCGCAAAGGTTTGTGCATCAACTTTTTTACAGTGTATGTAGTGTATAATTATAAGTTTTATTTGTTCAATGGCATATTTATTTAAATATAATTTGTGATATGTACTAGTTTTTTTCATAATCTACAAATAACATTTTAATTTTGTTTATCGATCTAATATTGGTATTATGGGCAAAACGATTATGGGTAAGACGGATAATTAATACAGACGGTTTTATTACAGATGTTTTTTTTTTATGGTTTTAAATTACAAAAGAAAGCGTGGGGGGCATCGTGGTCAGAAAAATCTTTAGAGCGAGCGGTAAAATCAGTAAAAGAAGAAAGAAAATTTATAAATTCTGCCGCGAAAACGTTTGGGATTCCATTTATTACCTTGCAACGTTACTTAAAATGAGGAAGTATCTCGAATGCCAAAATTGGGTGTATGAAAATTGCACATCATAAGCAGTTGTAGGTGCTTGACTTTTGTGCCTAATGCCAAGGCTGACTGTGTTGTTTTTGAGTTATCCTTTTTGCCCTAGTGGCATATCCGTTTTGCCCGACCCCTAGGGGCAAAAAGGATAATAGACACTTTTTGATTTTAGTGGTTTTAATAGAAGAAATTGGTAAAGTTTTTATTTTTTTAATAGCTGTTTCCAAAGTTTATGAAACAGCGTACAAATTAAAAGTAAAAAGAATAATATTTATTACATACTTTTATTTTATTTTGTCACTTTCCCTTAACATATGCGTTTTGCCCGGGCCTCCCCTACTTATAACTTCCTTGTCTTATGATAATTATTTACTTATCGGCGTTGTGCATGCTTCGGCGTGTAATTTATTTTTACTTACTTTTGGCTTTATTTAATAAAATATTTGAATATTTATAATAAAAAGCCGGTTTATAAGACTTGATACAAAAATCTAAAATATGAAAAATTGAAAATGCTCGGTTCCGGCGCGGCCCATATTACTTAATAAGTAGGTACCATTTAAGTATGTAGGTACTTATTTCATACAAAAAAATCTGAACGGTTCTCACTTCTCAATTTCTCACTCAAGTGTAGCCGTTATGCATTATTATTAAGTTTAAAGCATTTCTAAGCACTTTGCTACACTTGGAGCTGTGATTAAACAAAACTTATCTTATCAGAACTTGAGATAAGAATTGCACACACGGCAAAGCAACATACTTGTAGGATTATCAGACCCTTTGCGAGCAGCAAATACTGTATCATACTTATATCAAAAGTTATTGAAAAATATATTTTCTGTCTAAAACGGGTTAAATTACGTCATTTCAAATTGGGGGGGTGGGCATCGGATGATGGTAGCATGACGTAGGAGGAAACGGGGTCATTCGAAGCATGTTTTTTGGATGATTTTAGGGGGGGGGGGGGGGGGGTCAAAAATCGTCAAAAATAGATGACGTAATTTATGAACAGCCCCAAAGCAGAAACGTACATATTATGAATTCTCACTGTTTATTTATACGACAGGTAAAAAAACTTTAAAGTTATCCTTAACATTCTTAGAAGATACCAATTCAAGGCCCAACCATAGATTCATAACCTATAAATAATCTATTGCTTATATTTACGTTTTATTTCTAGTAGGGTAGTAACCTAACACTCGGATTTACGATCTGTATTATGAATCGTCAGATTTTTACGAGTGGCGTTACGAGCTGTCGAAGATAAAGTGTAATGCAGTATCAAGGATATTCGGGTGTTATTTCTAACGTTTTTGAAGGGAATATTATCTGCTCTACAAAATTTACTTACCTAAGTAGATAAATGGTGCATCACATTGTCCGTAACTAAACTTTAATGCTTTGTAGCTGCTAAACTTTTGAATTGTAACTTATTTGTGTCAAACAAACTCAAACTAGGTACCTAGGTACATTGCTTAACTGTGTCAAACAAACTCAAACTACCTACATTTGTAACTGCAACTTTGGCGAATTCAACGCTATCTGAAACGTTAACTGTATAAACTTTGCAATAAACAGTTACGAGTAACTAGCTTTTTGAATCGCGATGGAACAAGAGGAGAACGTAGTGTTTATTATACATAATTTCTTATTAGATATACTTAAGTACATAGGTATACACTGGTGAGTTTGGGGTGAAAGGGTCACCTTAGGGGGGCTTAGGACATCTAGACGTCCAATATCACTAACGAAAGGAACATTCATCTTTTTAGAGGTCGAATTTTCTCTAGTAGGTTACGCATACTTGGCAACAAGCCTTGATTAGTTGGCAATAAATCACTGATATTTTCCTTGTTATTTATTTCTCATTACCTATTACGACACGCCAATCTTCCTTTTTCACGGAGATGACGGCCAATCAAGTGCTAATAAAGCCATTGGTTGTCGCACGTTCATCAGGCCCTTTGTGCCACTGACCCAATGAATGGGAATTAGGACGGCCCGCGGACTCGTGGCATGAATATTTATATGGTTCCAGCGGTTTGTTTTGTGTCGAGACAATTGGGAATAAGTTTTTTGACAAAAATAATAACTTTGATACAAGTTTTTATCACATAAACTACCTATAATACTCATTGAGTCTTGTATGTCAATTTCCTTGATAAAATTAGTAAGATCACAACAGTAATACTGCAACATTACGAGTAGCTACAGTTGCCATCGTCCGAACTAGTAGCATTGTACCAACGAGATGATGCCGCATTATACCTACAGTACCTATAGGAAAACTTCAGAATTTTAAATTTAGCAAACAATGAAAGCATGTCTAAACCTTAATATGTAGATACAGGCATTATTAGATATTATGATATGTACTTTTTTTTTCCCTTTTTGAAAAAATCCCACAAGAATCCTTCTGATTGGAAACTTGCATTAAATTCTCGTGTTAGTTTCCAGAAACTTGCGAGAATGTTCCTGCATTTTGAGAATGGTCTGCAACTTGCACATTGCTAATCTAAACGTTACCTTTAGATTAGAAGTGTTAACTTCAGAAGTGCAACGTTCCTCGCGGCGTCGCGGTCGCACGCGAGCTGCCTACTAATAATATAACTCGCGTGATATGACTCACGTTTTCACATATATTGAACTCTGATAATCGCAGTCATGTGTAATTTGTCTTATATTTTTCTATAACAACAATTTACAACAATTATGTGTAAAAAGACTTGATGATAGGTTCACAATTCACAAATACGGGTCGCGGACGCGGAACGTATACGAGTAAGTACACAAGTAGTACTTAGCAGAGAGAGGTGACACCCTGCATAGAAATTGGTTTGCAGCGGTTTGGAAATATATAGCTATTAGTAAAGGGTAGGTATAGGTAAAATCTTAACTGCCATCAGAAAGGTATACTATTTATGATGTTCCTATGATAAAGTTTGTAAATATAAAATAATTACAAACCCCGAAAAATCTGCCCAAAATCACGTACTAAAAATCATCAACTTCCAGGTTTTTCCAAGTTTTCCGACATTTCGTCTATAAACAAATGTAATTTTTATAAATTAAAATACTGCGTAAATTTATGTAATAATTCAGAAAATTTATTAGTTTTACTATTGAAATAATATACAGTATACAGGAACAAATAGAATTTGTTTAACCCTTAATCTGTGAGCTGTCTAATGCTTCGTAGACATTTGGCGACACTATGCATTTAAGGGCTAAATTAAAATGATTATATCTATGGTAACCTAGGTGTGTTACGATGGCCATCAGTTATTAGCTTGCAAAGTTAATAGCTTTGCGGACTGTACATATTTGGCTATTTTGACCATCACCATCCATTTGTTACCGGCTGTACAGACAGCATTTATTTAGAAATCAGCTTCAAAATTGAAAACTGAAATAAATGTTAGATACTAAAGCAAGTGACTTAAAAACGCATATAGGCATTATCCGTGGAATACAGACCCTGAAAGGGCACAGCAATTTATAATCTAGCTAGGCCGTAAGCGGCCGTACAGGATTGTTAAATAATTATTTTAATTAAATTTGGTTTTGTGTCCCGAATTGGTTATCTTAATTGGTTACCGACGTTATCGTATTATACATATTTGAGTTATCTATCTTATCGACGCTTAGATTCAGGATTAAGGGATGCAGATAAACTTTTTCCTTTTATAGGTAACTAGCGACCCGCCCGGCTTCGCACGGGTAAACAAATTATACATAAACCTTCCTCTTTCACTCTATCTATTAAAAAAAAGCGGATCATAATCCGTTGCGTAGTTTTAAAGATCTAAGTATACATAGGGACAGTTTTATACTATGATGAGTGGTGATCGTGCTAGTTTAAATCAGCAACGTACGTGTTTCTGTGCAGGTGTGTGCCTGCGATGGGATGGCGGCGGGCTGCGCGCGCGCCGCGGTCGCGCTGCTGCTGCCGCTGGCGCTCGCCGACGTTATTTTCCGGGTGCCTGAAGTTATGGTAAGGACCTGCCGGGCTAGCACATGATTGGCGCGAGAGTATCTTATATAGTACCCGTCCCTCTTTTATTAACACAGTTAATAGAAAAAGACGGGTAGTCTATCTCGCCGCGAGATACTGTCGCGCCAATCATGTGCTAGGGGTGCTGGAATACATACGCATCTCTGCTGTAACGCTTGAGAAAAACTATCGTTTCATAAGGATCACAAAGTCATATTAGCAGGGCTCGAACTTTTACTGCCAATGTAAAAATGACGTCGTTTTGCACACAGGATGACGTGATAAATAAAATTAGTTTTGCGTAAGTTTAAAATTTTACAACGACTTTTTTATACAGTAGTAAAAATAAATACTGGGTAAAAATATAATTGTGAAAATACAACAACAAAACAAACACTACTGCTCATTTCAAGTGGCGATATCGTAGGTATTAAAGAGGTAATTGTTTACGAAAATACTAATTGGAAACACTTGTGTGGTTTGACGTCATCGGCACTAAAGGTTCTCGAAGGACTGCATTACCACGACTACCACGAGTTTGACACTGACTTATTATCACAATGCATCTCCGTCGTATTTAAATTAGTGCAAGCGAGATACACGGCGCTTGAGATGTCGCAGTTGGTAGCGTTTAAGGTCGCGTAAAACATCATGGGGAGCGTTCAAGTATTACGTAACGCAATTTTTGGACATTTTTGACCCCCCCCCCCCTCACCCCCATGTAACGCGCCGTAACGTTTTTCTGTACTCCCCTCCCCCTAGTAAAACGTTACGTTTTTACGCTAAATTTTTTTACCTAAAAGCCACAATTATGTGGCGTAAAGTACTGAAGGGTTAAAAAACAATGTTACGTAACGCGTAGTTCAAACCCCCCCTCCCACCCCTGTAACGCATCGTAACGTTTTACAAGACCCCCCCCCCCCCAAATTCGTTACGTTACTTGAACGCTCCCATGGTGAGGATACTGGTCATATTTTACCACATTTACATAAAGCGAATATATCCAGGTCCGACACGCAGCTAACACAAAAGCAGTAGGCACGGGGCGAACGAACGCGAGCCGCAACGACTCGGACGCCGAGGCCTACGAGGGCCTACTGGAGGTCCGCTATGAGGAGTACTTCGTGGAACACGAGATATCAACAGCCGACGCTAGGAAGGCCGCCGTGGCGATGGACTTGGATAAAAGTGAGTCTTTATATTTACCTATACGAATTCAACTTTGTTTTTGGGCCATCCCACACTAGCGTCTCCCGAGCGTCAGCGTCTAGTCAACTCTATGGCTCCAGCTCGGCCCAACGTTGGTGCAGCTACGCAGCGGCGCCATTTTCTCTCTTGCTCAAAAGACGCTAGTGTGGGGTGGCTCTTAATCTGTCACTTTCACTTTATATATTTGTAAGAAAGGGATAAAACATAAATTAACTACTTGAGACTTGTAAAGTTTCATGGATAAGGGGGTTTTCTCCTGTGTGGATAAACAACAACGTTTCTAGGTGTAGGTATGTTCGCGAATCGCCAATTGGGGACCAAGGCCTCACGAAAACTCCAAGCCAGGAGAGACTTTGACGAATACCGCCCCAGTTAACGCATGACGCAATTACTTGGTCACTAATTGAAGATGTCGGCGCCGAATCAGACTAATGAGCCGGATTAAACCGGACCCGAGGAGTGGGCGCATACTCATTATGTCGGGCCGCGTCAACTGGGCTGTTCATTGAAGGTTTCTGCAAATTAAGGCGGTTATTTTTATCACACTGATGCGCCTTCTGATAGGGGGTGCTCCCGGTACCGGTTTTCCCGGAAATTCCCGGTTCTCGCTATACAAAGTCAGTACGGGGAGCATTCCGTACTTCCTGATGTGGCGCCAGTGTGATAAACGCTTAAAAGGGCGCCAACCGTCTAGTGGCGCCCTCATTAGGGGGATTGTGTTTTCTAATAAACCAATCAATTTCGGTATAATCCAGAATATTAAAGTTGTAGTCTTACATTCCCACACTTTTGGTCTTTGTCATAGTTTCGAAAATACCTACTCAAAATTTTCTCTTAAATGCCTCATGTTTATTGGTGCCGTTATGTACCTACTTGATAATTTTGCACCAATAAGGAGCCCCTATGCTGCCCCCTACATCTCATGCACGTTCCCAGGGCCGTCTTAAACTACGCTGGGGCCCCTGGGAACATAAGAATTTGGGGCCCTTTTGGAAAGTAAAGAAAGCTGATTAAAGTAACATTTTTCAACTATGATCTATTTATTATGGGTAATCAAATATACTGTTACTGTCTGCCCTTGGGGGCCCCCTGGGGATGGGGGCCCTGGGCACGAGCCCCGTGTGCCCTTATGGTAAAAACGGTACTGCACGTTCCACAATTAAAGTCCATAATGTGGCCTTGGGCTTTAAGCAATTTCATTATTTTATTACACAAAGGACTTTTTTTCAGCGAAAAAACGCCGTGACTTACTCCTTTCTGACTTTCTGAACGCGTTGAGGATTTAATTAAAGTACTACGTAGTCACGTACGATTACACGCAGATTTACGCGCGGATAATGTACTAATGATGCTCATGATGTGTGTATAATTGTGTATGTGTGTATAATTGTGTATGTGTGATAATATGTGACGTTATCTATGAAAAGGGACCTTATTGTCGATGGCGCTAACGCCATTATTAACGATGTACAATGCCGCGCGACGCTGTGCGGCGTAAGCGCCATCGACAATAAGGTCCCTTTTCATAGATAATGCCCCATATTGTTGTAATGTTATGGTAAGGTCAGCATCAATATAATCACACAGAATTATGTCTAAAGTGTCTTTCACACTTAATAGATTTAATAATAAACTAGTGACCCGCCCCGGCTTCGCACGGGTTAACAAATTATACACTTAAACCTTCCTCAAGAATAACTCTATTGATAGGTGAAAGCCACATGAAAATCCGTTTAGTAGTTTTTTAGTTTATCACGAACATACCTACAAACACACAAACAAACAGACGCGGCGGGAGACTTTGTTTTATAAAGTGTATTAATTGATTGATAAATTTTGTAGGACAATTTTACACAGACCGCCCTACTTAGTCCCGCTAGCAAGCTCAATAAGGCTAAAGGGACCCACTGATTACCAGTCCGCCGGACGATATCGGCCTGTCAGTTAGAACAAAAAATTGACAGTTCGATATCGTCCGGCGGACTGGTAATCAGTGGGCCTCTTAAGTGTGTTGTGGGTGCTACACCAATACAACAGTAACAGGCCCGGGCCTTGTGGGCCTAGACGGAAATCTGGCCCTGCGCCTAGGTTAGGTAGTCGCTCTAAAAAGCATTAGATCCTTTTGTATTTGCCCTGTAAAACAATGAATATCGCCTTAATAAAGGGCGGTCGGTTCAAAATTCAAACCCATCTATTCTAACCACAGACATACAATTCCCATGATTCTAACATGTCATCTGTTTGGCTGTGTCACCGTGTCACTGTCACGTGCCATGACAGGCTGCAATTAGCTTCGTTAGCGACTAATTCGCGCCATGATTGAGCTATGTCACTATAGACTCCTACATTTTAGACTGCGCATTAAATATTCAAAATATCAAAGAGTTTATTTGTTCAAAATAGGTATTACAGGATGTTAGATTAATATTTCAGTATTTCGTGCATTATTTAAAAAAAATTATTGGCATGCAAGTTCAAAAATAATACACACTTTAATAATAATGGCACAGACAAACAATATTATAACAGTGAGTTAGTAGGTATACTTGGTCAACCAGATCTTGACAGTAGAAAAAAGCGGCAAATTTGAAAAATGTAGGCGCGAAGGGATATCGTCCCATAGAAAATTTGAATTTCGCGCCTTTTTTTACTGACAAGATCTGGTTGACCAAGTATAATAGTCACTGAGTTATTTCGAGCATGCCACGATAGCCCAAATTAATTCCTGGGTCTCATTTTAAAATTATACTATACGTATTACATTTACGCGCGTAAGGGTAGAAAAATATAATAAATCCCGCTACGCTCTCAATTTATATTGTAAAAGGGATTTGTTATTCTGCGCGAGTGGTTTTATTATTTATTTCTTAATTTAATCTTTATGGCACAAAAGAAAAACCTATCGTTCAAAAGACTTAATGCCATAAAGCTCTATCAGTCAACCTTAAGGAAAGCATGTTATTAGCGGTGTTACCTGCTACTAACAAAATATAAAAACACAAATTAAAATTAAATTTTTATTTAATTTTTTAATATACTCCATCTAGTCAGTGTTTAAGTAGTCTGTGTATCACTTTACACCAAAAAGGTGGGTCTTCTATAAGACTCGTAATGAACATACTACCTTTTGGCTCTGCTTCGAGCTCAGTGTATTATTAGGGGAAATAAAATGCACTTGCAGTTAATAAGCGGCTATGATATGTATGAGATAATGATTGTGTCCGGCGGTCACCTTCAAGTTGACAAATAAGTTGGTTTTGCTTTGTTTTACTGCAAAGTAAATATTAATAAAGGTGTGTTCGGGTGATTCCGAAAGGAAAAACACTGAAAAAGTGTCGGAAAATTCTGAACGGAATATGAGTGATATTTAAATGATTTTCGGGATTACCCAATTTCCGAAATTACCCGGATACATCTTGCATTTCTTTTTTCCGCATTTAATTATTGTTACAAAGTTTTATGTTTTTATTTTTAAGCGGTCTTTTTAGGGTCTAACCATTTATAGGATCGATTTATTTTTTTAGGTTTGATAAGAATTAATTTACTTAGTTGTATTTTAAACTTTAAGTAGTTGACTTTTGTTCAAAGCGCTCTACGCTATGATTTATCAGCCCTTCTCAAATTATAACATCAATCAGATAAAAGTCAATTGAATTTTTTTTTGTAAGTACCTAACTGTGTTTTCAGATCATTTTTTACTTTATAATAGTTTACTTACCTAAATTAAATAATGAGTGACAAACAGGTCATTTAAGAGTAAACGTATCCTCATTATGAAGGCGTAAATTGCTGTTTTGCATGTCTCCAGTAAAGCAGGATAGTGTGGGCGACTCATTGAGCAAATTCTTTACGAACTGCTGATTACCAGTCCTGAGTAGTTAGAACTATTTTTAGCTGTGACTTGGATGCATCTATTCGTTGTAATTGATATTAATTGCTAAGAATAGGTTGATTTAAATGTATCGTCTCAATTATCTCTAAGTTGATAATGACAATCGTTTGACAATTAAATTAAATGAATTGAAAATATTTGAAGTAAAAACGTGCATTACTCGCGTCAAATACTGGTCCCCGATATGACAGTTCCTTTAACTCTTTATTAAAAAAATAATTGTTGATAAAAAATATGTTGATAGAGTTAGACCAAGTTAAGTCTGCAACGTTTTTGATGGCACACGCAGTGCAACTGTTAATTTTAAACTTGGTCTAACTTTATGTTGTTTATGTTTTTACCATAGTTAACATTTCTAAATAAATTAATATGTTATACTTCCAAAACATGTCTAAATTTTTTTTTGTGACACCTACTCTATTTAAAAATTAACTGTAATAGTCATAGGTAGGGGCTGCCATCTCTAAATTCGCCGAACACGGACAAAGACTTAAAAAAAACCCTGACATTTGGCGTAAATCGCATTTTTTCCCGGACGTGTCCGGAAATAATATTATTAAAAAAAAAACAATCGCTTTTTTTCATTCTTAAAAGTCTGGGACACTTTTTCAAAACCTCCCCGGACGGCCTCCAAACTAGGACAAATCCGGGGAAACCCGGACGGATGGCAGCCCTAATCATAGGGACCATCCATCAGCCGATGCGAGATTTATAGATAAAGAAAACGAATAGCAATTTTGATATAGAGAAACTGCAACGCAGAACCAAAATATTTACGCTAATACAGTATACAGCACAGCGATTTTTGGCATTGTATAATTTCCGTTTAACGCGTACATTGAGAAATGGCCAAACCGCCCAAGGTCACCAAATTACAGTCCGCCGAAGGCCGGGGGCGTGTCACGGATTTGTCACGGCATTGTCACTGTTCTGACTTCGGTGTGTCATTCGTAATGGCAGGCTAGTAAATAGAAAAGATCGACAACCTTCATACAACGTCGCGCGAATCGTCATTGATGTAGGTACTTGCGCCAAACGCCAAAGAAGACCCGATTCTTAAGTTGGTCTACTTTCAAAATTTCATACTTTTAATAAGTGTGAATGGGTTCAAATTTTGCGTCCATGTTCACTAGTATCATAAACAAAACTGCAAGTTCATATTAAACATAAGACAAATAAAATAATTCTTTGGCGCAGGTACTTTAGGTGCATATTTTTCCATTTTCAAATTGTGCATATGAAAACTAACAACTTACTGCTATGATGATTTCTAAACAAAAAATTGGACTTGCTTGGCCGCTATCAAAGGCACAATACTACAATGAATACATAATAGAAACACACATAATTCTTATTTAATAACGCCACCTATTTTTTTTGGAATCGCACTAAGAATTAAAATGCCATGATAAGTTTGTATGGATGTTGTCAGTCTGTCAGTTCCTAGCCTCTGGTAATGGCAAGATAATGATAAACTATATTTGGAGGTATGTGGTTAGAATGAGCACGGAAATAGTCAGGTTTGTGGACGTTGTGTTTATTTTTCATGTTTCGTTGTGATAGAGCCAGTAATAGATGTTTTTTAGGGTTCCGTACCTCAAAAGGAAAAAACGGAACCCTAATAGGATCATTCGTCTGTCTGTCTGTCTGTCCGTCCGTCCGTCCGTCTGTCACAGCCTATTTTCACCGAAACTACTGGACCAATTAAGTTGAAATTTGGTACACATATGTAAGTTTGTGACCCAAGGATGGACGTGTAACGTAAATAAATGAATTTTAAATATGGAGGCCATTTTTGGGGGGTAAATGAGAAAATTAAAAAATTAAGTTTTTCTAATTATATCGTGTTACATATCATATGAAAGAGCTCATTGTAAGAATCTCAAATGTTCTCAAATTTTTATATTTTTAGGATAAATAGTTTAGCGGTTATTCAAGAAAATAGGCAAAAAATGACCATTCCCCCCCTTATCTCCGAAACTACTGGGTCTAAAATTTTGAAAAAAATACACAAAATAGTTCTTTACCTATAGATGACAGGAAAACCTATTAGAAATGTGCAGTCAAGCGTGAGTCGTACTTAATTACTTAGTCTTTGACCCTACCCCTACGGGATTTTTTTTTAATGTTTTCTCCGAAACTACTGGACCAATTAAGGTGAAAATTGGTACATATATGCAAGTTTGTGACTCAAAGACGGCCATGTAACGCAAACAAATGAATTTTAAACATGGGAGCCACTTTTGGGGTGTATATGGGAAACTTAAAAAATAAAGTTTCTCAAACTATATCTTGTTACATATCAAATGAAAGAGCTAATTGTGAGTAACTCAACAAAAAATTCGGTTATTTAAGGATAAATAAATAGTTTAGCAGTTATTCAAGAAAATAGGCAAAAAATGACCATTCCCCTCCTTATCTCCGAAACAACTGGGTCTAAAATTTTGAAAAATATACACAAAATAGTTCTTTACCTATAGATGACAGGAAAACCTATTAGAAATGTGCAGTCAAGCGTGAGTCGAACTTAATTACTAGTTCTTTGACCCTACCCCTACGGGTTTAAAAATGCCTCCGGCGCGCCTCACTCTAAATTTTATATCTGCATACATCTAGCAACTATAGCTGGTCAAGCAGATCTTGTCAGTAGAAAAAGGCGGCAAATTTGAAAAATGTAGGCGCGAAGGGATATCGTCCCATAGAAATTTTGAATTTCGCGACTTTTTTTACAGACAAGATTTGCTTGACCAGCTATATATCAAGTTTGGCGACTTTTTCGTGTAATTCGAGAATAAGGAATTCATTTCTGTGACTAAATTTTCACTCACTCATACAAAAAATACGAGAAATTCATAATTCATAAAAAATCTTTACTCTTTTTTCACGAAAATCCTCTACAGAATTAAAAGTATGAGGATTTGCTCTAGAAAAAAAAAATACCTGTGAATAGCCAGTTATCCTACTATATATAATAGTAAACTTATCAAACATTTTTCTTTTATAACCCTGTTAAAAAAATGTTTTGTGTCGCACGGCGTACCTGCATTGTAAGAGCGGTAAGCAGCTTTTAGGATTTTTAAGTATCTTTAGATAATTTCTGATAAGTCGTTATGCTTCTGTACGGCTACCATCAGTTTGGCACTGACATAAACGCCATCGAGAACGTAATTTACTTTCTATGCATCTCGTACTCGCATATTAGTGCGAACGAGATGTATAGAAAGTAAATTACGTTCTCGATAGCGTATATGTCAGTTTTGACACTGTCAGTGTCTCATGGTAAGGGCTCTGGTTGTAGGTAACATTAATAAATTACTTCTGGACTTGATATATATACACATACAATTTAATTTTTTTTTAAGAAGCAGAAATGTCTGCGACCGATGCTATTATGCTCAGAATAAATTAAAAATTGGAAAAAATACTGTCTTGGGTGACACTTGAACTCCAGACGCCGTGAGTTCAAGTCTCACCCAAGAGAGTAATTTTTCCACTTTTAAATTCATATAAATAAAGATGTTGTGAATACTTTCGCCAGTAGAGTTATTATAATTGTGATAAAATTAACATATTTAGTTAGGATATGTCTGACAAAAAATGCACATAGGTCCGTGCAAATGTGCAGTCAAGCGGGAGTCGGACTTAATGGACGGAACCCTTAGAACGCGAGTCCGACTCGCACTTGGCCGGTTTTTTAAACTACGCAGACAAGAAATACAAATTATAAAAATAAAACAATATTTCAGCAGGATGTTTTTAGTATTATAACAATTTAAAACGCGGTATATTATAGGTACAGCGAGCTGCAATATTGCATGAACACATTATGCATGAATTCATACTTCATAAACAAAGTTGCCAGGCAATTTTACGGCTGGCATTATTTAGAATTTTGGAGCAAAGTAGGCATAATTTGTGACACTCATTTCAACGATCAAGGGACAGAATCAGTAGTTACCTACTTAAGTACCTACGAGAGAGTTAACTTGGTTCAACAATGTAGTAGTATTCGCGAGTAAAGTAAATCAGACTAATAAAAAAGACAGAACAGAAGGTTACCGGGACGGTGTACATTACAAAACGACATAAAAAGTGCACTTGATCGGTCGTGCAAGACGAAACACAATACTCAGCGGGAGGACAAACACGACTCCAATCGGAGGCTTATTCCAACTCTAACAAATTGAACTTGAGGCCAATTCAAACTTAATACATCATTTAGATATCATTTTGATGTCAAAATGTACGTTCAAATTCCCAAGCTGCAATGTATCTCGCCGAATAACTACGCAAAATACGAAAACACCACTTGTATTGGCCGATAGAGAGATGACGCATGTGTATAGCGGGGTGCACTATTGATCTAGATTGTAGGGCTTGCAACAGCCCTACGAGTACCTATAGCTCCCACCCCTGGCGTCCTTTTTATTGAATTATACGCCCACGACCCTCCATCCAAACGCGGATGTAGGTACTAGGTACGCGTGCAACAAAGTTTAAGACCAAGTTCGGCCTGGCCAGCCATGTTAGGGCTCACGCTAGACAACGTCCATGATATTTATTTAGGGTCGCCGTCATCGAAAACGATGAGGACTATATATATATATACTAGGTACTATCGAATAAGGGCGTCCGCTAGCTGGCGCGGGTGCACGGAGCGGGCGCACGCCGCACGCACACGGATGTCATAATAGGTAAAATCCGTCGCACGTCGCACGCGTCCGAGCCAGTAAGCGTCGTTGCGTTGCTCAATACTATCTCACCCGCTCCGTGAAACCGTGCTAGCTAGCGGACGCCCTTAGCCTTAGTGCATTGCTAACTTAGACTGCATTTTAAGGCGCCTATTTGTAACCTAGACTCGCCCTATTGATTGAATACCTTCAACATGAGTCAACGGTTAAGCGCTTCAAGATGACCATTTCTAAGTACCTATTTAGTACTCGTAAGTGTGGCCGGGAATACTAATGCACGATGCTCTTGGAAACCCTACCTTTTGTACCTACCTAATGTTATTTCTATAATAAGTACAGCTGCCAGAAACTATCGTACAAACGGTATAAATTAGTTTGTTTACATTTTATATTGATTTAACGATTTTTCCATATTTGACAGCGATAATCGATTAGGTATTGTAGATTGGATGGAGATTGATACCTATTATCTACATTTCCATACCTAAGCTTACCTATACCTCTCGCTTCGAATGATGGTCCTGATTATACAGTTAATTTATATATTGAGTATCTGTCAAATAAAATGTTTGTAGGTAGTTTGGAAGTTCAGCACATTAAGTTATTTAGAAATAGAAATGTGACATTTAAGTTATAAATACAATAAAAACATATTTCTTCAATATTTTTTTAATTAAGCCGTAACAAGAGACTAGAAGCAACTATCATAGGGATCATCTTTCGACGCGCGAGGCATAAATGATAAAAGTGATATAAATGGCCATCTTAATTTTGCATTTTAGTCCCGGAAACGCTGGCTGGCTGCGGCACCTGCTCCAAGCGCGAGCTGCAGTACTGCGAGACCCGAGTCCTGGCGGACCACTGCTGCTGCGAGCGGCAGGCCTTCCCGGAGCCCTTCCCCTGGCTGCCTCACACCTGCTACATGGGCCCGGGCCGCTGCAAGCCGCTGATGCACGACTGCGCCAAGTATAAGAGGATACGGGATTGCTGCTGCTATAGGAGGCTGGCTGAGAGATGTGAGTATGGATTCAGTACCCGATTAGATAGACAAATCCAGGAACCAGAACTTTCCAACGGTACATCAGTAGCGGGCAGAGGTTTTTCAAATTAGTTTGGCATCTAATATCCATGAGTTTGGTTACATACCTACATCTACATTCAGAAATAACCTTTTAGGTTTATCAATTTTTTATTTGTTATTCCAGGGAAGCACATCCTCTCCAGCTCGGGCCGGACGGGCGTCAGCGGCGCGTCTCTTCTCCTACTGTCCATGCTGCTGTTTGTGGCGTACCTGTGACAGCAGGCGCCCCCTCCAGCCCGCCTGCCCGTGCCAGTGTAGCCTCTAACTCCAGGAGATAAGGTTCACAATACAATACGGAGTCAGCGTATTCCTTCTTCTACTGTCCATGCTGCTGTTTGTGGCGTACCTGTGACAGCAGGCGCCCCCTCCAGCCCGCCTGCCCGTGCCAGTATAGTCTCTAACTCCAGGAGATAAGGTTCACAATACAACACGGCGGGCGTCAGCGTGTCCCTTCTCCTACTGTCCATGCTCCTCTTCGTGGCGTAACTGTGACAGCAGGCGCCCCCTCCAGTCTACTCTAACTCCGGGTGATAAGGCTCACAATACAACACGACGGGTGTCAGCGCGATCCCTTCTGCTACTGTTGATGCTGCTCTTCTTGGCGTATCTGTGACAGCAGGCGCCCCCTCCAGCCCGCCTGCCCGTGCCAGTGTAGACTCTAACTCCGGGAGATAAAGTTCACAATACAACAAGACGGGCGTCATCGCTTCTCTTTTACTGTCGCTGCTGCTGTTTGTGGCTTACCTGTGACAGCAGGCGCCCCCTCCAGCCCGCCTGCCCGTGCCGACTCTAACTCCAGGAGATAAGGTTCACAATACAACAAGACGGGCGTCAGCGCGTCCCTTCTCCTACTGTCTATGCTGCTCTTCGTGGCCTATCTGTGACAACAGGCAGCACATCTAGTCTCTAACTCCAGGAGATAAGGCTCAAAATATCGAGCGCTGAAGTTATACGAGCGTTTGGAACAAGCCCTTGTGACTGTAATCTATTAGACACTCGTAATAATTAAGACAGTCTTCACATTGGATGCGGATTCGTGCGACCGGGACATCGCTACACTCGCATACACAGGAGCGACGTGCGATTTCGAATGTATGATAACCGCGTAAGCGCCGATAAAATACGACCTTTTAGAAGGCTCTGAAGCTTCCGACTGAATAAAATCTGGGTAAGGACGAGTGGGGTAAAACACATTTTTCAGTCCAGTGTCCAACTTCTTACATTACTTTTTGAACATGACGATTGATAATCTCGATGTTAGACTATTTGACGTTAGACGCTACTAGACTTAACTTGTTCCCCGATGGGGGAATTCCTTTTTAAGCTACAGCTATACTAATGGACGCTGAGCACGAAGAAATTCGCACATTGTCCCGCTTGTTCCTATTTCTATCACACGCGCATGGGCGGGACAGCAATGTATTTACGCGCGTGCGATAGAAATTTGTGGTACATTTGTAAATATTTAGCAATGCGATATCGGACATTACTCCATTTTTGCTGACATTCTAGAATCTAGAGTAAGGAGAAAAAAATCTATGCGATAGATTTCATGTTATATTAACTAGTGTTTCCGTACCCAGCTACCTACATTACAGGATGGACCTACACGTTATTTAAGTAGCTATATACCTATAAATTCTACAATGTTAGGGCTTAAAGGCCTTTAAACCCACATTTATTTTAATGAATTCTTAATGCATAAAATTAAAATGATAGAGTCTGTGCGGAAAGAGAAGAGTCGTAGAATGTATCGGATCCCATACATTCCACAACTCTTCTTTTTCCGCACAGACTCTATATACATATATAAAAACAGGGTTGATCAATAGTATTTTAATCTATATTTCGTCATAGCTAATAATCGTATAACATTCTGAAATCGATATTTATAAATATATTACCAAAGCTGTAGGTATATAATTGGCCTAATTTGTCTATTTCTGTGTGTATTCTATCAGGGTAAATTGATTGTATCAGTAACGAGCGTATTGTGGTTGCAATTATCGCGTCGATAACGACTTAGGCCAACCATATTTACATCCTATGTTATTTTCAGATACCGTGTGATATCGATGCGATACTAGCGACCATAACATAACACGTACGTACCCTACGTACCGCTAGTACCGTACGTACCGTACGTGACCTATTACGTATATTCACCCCATAAATTATTGCAGGTGACTAAATTTACACCCTGTATAAGTACTTACCCGTAAAGTTATAACCGATTTGCACAAAATATATACCTAACTAGGTAACTACTTAAATGGAAAATGTTGCGTCTAATAAATAGCAGTTTCGGAGGCCCTGTTAATATTTTATGTAGACTTTACCACCGTCTAGCAAGTGTTAATTAACTTCAGATATTCAAGTGCGAAAATTCCAAGTTGGAAAAGTTCTCGGAAATTTTGGGAACATTTCACAGGAGAGGAAGGAAAATTATGAGAATTTTCAGAATTTTTTCTATGCGGAAATTTCGCAATTTTGGAAACTTTGTGACGGCACACCAGTATTAATAACAGTATGTACGTTTCTGATATTACTGAGTCACGCAGAAAAACTAGGTAAAATAGTTATTGATATAACGACTGTCGTTTTTAACCCCCGACAAAAAAGAGGGGTAACTGCGTCCAAATGTTTCTGGAGCGATATAAAATATATAAAACACTATAAAAGGGGTAAACTGTACAAAAGATGCGCTTGCCCCATGTATAATAAATATGTATGTAAATATTAAAATCATAATATAGTGGCATTTTCGCCTAATGAACAATTACACAAAATGTGACGTTGCACGGCAAAAGGTACCTTAGGGCACCTGGCGCTTACGTCGCATAGCGCCGCAATAATAATAGCGTGCGGCGGCGGAGCGGCGTTAATAATAGCGTAAGCGCCAACGGCCATAAGGTACCTTTACCCGTGGGACGTCACAAATAACTTTAGTAACTACAATTTCCTTCCTCGCGTTATACCGGCATTTTGCCACAGTTCATGGGAGCCTGGGGTCCGCTTGACAACGAATCCCAAGAATTGACGTAGGCACCAGTTTTTACGAAAGCGACTGCCATCTGACCTTTAGTAACTACAATATCTTAACAAATATATAGTATCAACGAAATCATAGAATAATTTGCTTATTCTATGACGAAATTATTTATTCCTTGCCATTCTTGCACGATTTGTTTACACAAATGAGTAAAATATGTTGAAATTATTCTTCGTACATAAATATCTTAACAACAAATCAATATTCCTCATTTTTTATTGATAAATATCCCATAATGGGATTGATGGGATATGTATCTAATCTGCTTTGCGGTGTTTATCCGAAGTAGTCCCGCTAAAGCTTTGGATTTCTCCGAAAACGGTGCCGTGACGGCCGTCATATAGCGGCAGCAAAAGACGGCCGTCTTTACGGTGGCGACATGTGGAAAGTACCACGGCGTCATAACACACCGTCATCCACCAAGGTCAAAGCGGCAAATTTGAAAAATGTAGGCGTGATGGGATAACGTCCCATAGAAAATTTGAATTTCGCGCCTTTTCCTACTGACAAGATTTGCTTGATCATCTATAATTTACTTGGAGGATGAAATATCATCAGAAGAGGAAAATAATCGTAGTACGGAATCATTTATTCAAATCTCGTGTCATTTATTCAAAATGGCGTCACCGCTATCTAATAAAACGTTCACGAAACTATCGACAAGGTCATGACGGCCGTCATCTTACGTTACGTTGACAATCAACGTAACGTAACGCCGTCTTGGAAACCGCGCCATCTTGTTTACATAGACAACGTTCTAGTGACGTCAGTCAACGCTATATAGCGGCCGTAATATGACGGCACCGTTTTCGGAGGAATCCAAAGCTTAAGGGGCAAAATCGTGAGCTATAAGTTTAAGAATGCTTTAGTTGTGTAATTTAAGTTTTATGTTGTAAATGTTGTTCAAATTAGTTTATTATTAATTGTTAGTCCCACGCCAAAGGTGCTTAGCATAAGATTAATATAAATGTTGTATTGTAAATCTGCAGATTTTATTAATATAGAAGACAAAATGCATCACGATATACATACTTATTCTTAATATGGTATAAAACAAACCTACATGATCTAAATTTGTTTTTAAGATCGAAAGCATTGTATGTATATATTTATTCTGAAATTAAATTGTTATCTATGTTCGAAACATAAATAAAGAGTTACCAAATTTCAACCTTGCATTTATTCTATTCCTCTAACTAATCTAGTAGTAGTAGTAGTTATGGGTAATAAAAAAAAATATATAAAGTAATTATTTTATTTCATACTTTACAAATACTTAACATACCTACAACATAAAAGAATATAGAGAACCGTACTTCCGTTGAAAATGGTTCCTAAATACATTAAATCGATTACATATCAGGTACAGTCGCCATCAGATATATCACAGCGGCCAAGGTGCTCACAAATATCTGAACAAGTCTCTTTGTCAAGGCGTTAGTGTGTTTAGATATTTTTGAGTACCTTGGCCGCTCCGATATAGCCGATGGCGACTGTACACATATTGATAGTAAATGTACGGATTGTACACATATTTTCTTTAATTACGACTTAAGTATGGAATCTGGCCTTTTTTAACCTTTTGGACGCCAATGACCGATATATACGCACCGCAGGTCTAACGCCAAAGACGTATTAATCTGTCAGCTCCCACGGCTCATATATGAGCCAGAACGCTTAACGTGACGTCATATCGTGGGATTCGACAGGTTAATCGGTCATAGACCACAGAGCAACATATACCTAGGTGCATATGCATAAAGTTCAATTTCAGTTTTGACACTTCGATGACGTGGCGTCTGAGAGACAGCTTTTGTGTTTGACACGGCGTCGAAAAGGTTAACCTACGACTTACTGCCGCTAAACCTATGTCACAGGATTGAAAGATCTTAATTAATATTTACAAGCGCATATTTTTTTATCATGACATTCACCATGCCAAGGACGTCAACTGACGCGCGCGGCTACAATCCAATATGAACCTTCGTGCATTCCGACAAGGTTCACAATGGCGTGCCGCGCACGATGGGCGTGGCGTTCAAAAGGGTTATGCATTAATCTGCATATATTGGCACCCTACAATCATACAACTGCCCGATCACTACGCCGATTTGTAAATGCAATATCTTTTCGCAATGAATGTATGAATGAATACCTGAAATGAATGCCTGTTGCGGATTTTATCGTTGTAGTTTTTTGTGACGATGCCTGTAGCTGATTTTAAGTTTGTGTTTACCTGACGAAGCCTGCGTTGCGGATATAAAAGTATGGTCTCTGAATAAATTATCTAATACACGTGAATGAATGTGTTCATATTCAAAGAAAAATTTAAATAAGTCTAGTTTTGTGTAGCTATTTCTCCAGCTATCGACAGTGCTTAGACGTTTTGGAACCTTGTAACAACAGATATAAGGTCTAGAATATGTTTATCGGCGGTTGACGATCCATTGTACGGCGGGCATACCGTGGAAGCGCGTCCGCTAGTTTTGCGCTGTAGAACTTTATTGCAAGTATATAAAGTTTATAGTTGTGTGTAGCTATTTCTCCGGGTGTTAACAGTGCTGAGACGTTTTTCAACCTTGTAATAACCGGTATAAGGTCTAGAACCTGTTTACCGACGGTTGACGGTCCGTTGTACGGCAGAAATACCGTCGAAGCGCGTCCGCTATTTTTGCGCTGCAGCACTCTATTACAAGTATATAAAGTCTATAGTCGCGCGTAGCTATTTCTCCGGCTGTTAACAGTGCTGAGATGTTTTTGAACCTTGTAATAACCGGTATAAGGTCTAGAACCTGTTTACCGACGGTTGACGGTCCGTTGTACGGCAGAAATACCGTCGAAGCGCGTCCGCTATTTTTGCGCTGCAGCACTCTATTACAAGTATATAAAGTCTATAGTCGCGCGTAGCTATTTCTCCGGCTGTTAACAGTGCTGAGATGTTTTTCAACCTTGTAATAACAGGTATAAGGTCTAGAATCTGTTTACCGACGGTTGACGGTCCGTTGTACGGCAGAAATACCGTCGAAGCGCGTCCGCTATTTTTGCGCTGCAGCACTCTATTACAAGTATATAAAGTCTATAGTCGCGCGTAGCTATTTCTCCGGCTCTTAACAGTGCTGAGATGTTTTTCAACCTTGTAATAACAGGTATAAGGTCTAGAATCTGTTTACCGACGGTTGACGGTCCGTTGTACGGCAGAAATACCGTCGAAGCGCGTCCGCTATTTTTGAGCTGCAGCACTTTATTACAAGTATGTAAAGTCTATAGTCGCGCGTAGCTATTTCTCCGGCTCTTAACAGTGCTGAGATGTTTTTCAACCTTGTAATAACAGGTAGTGATGGGTAGGACATCAATTTAAAATGAGTTTGTATGAGTACCTCATTTTCTAAAATGAGGTGTTACAATGTCTTACTTCAAATGAGGTGAGGTACTAGCATATGTTCAGCGTCGACTATTCCATTAATTCCAACGGCGACAAAAATATTTAATGTATATACATATTTATGTATTCATCACTTCCTTTATAAATAAATAAATAGTAACATTTAATTGGAGTGCAATTCTGGAGGTTAAGAATAGAACTTTTAGGAGAAAGATAATTTTAGAATCAAGTAAAATGAATAGAGGAGTGAAGTAAGACATTTTTGCGGTACGAAGTACTGCGACAAATTAACAAAATGAGTGGTACAAATGAGGTGCCTCACGAGTGAGCGACTCAACACTAATAACAGGTATAAGGTCTAGAATCTGTTTACCGGCGGTTGACGGTCCGTTGTACGGCGGACATTCCATCAACGAAGCGAGTCCGGAAGAGCACGTTGGCGTTGTTGAACATGCCGTCTTTCAGGGATACGATGATGAACTGGAACAAAATATTCGGTGTTAGCTCTTCAATTATTACATAGAGAAAAAAAAACAACTTGCTCACTCCATACATCAGTTTTGGTACCATAAAGACTATTATTTTTACTAGCAGCACAGAATAAATAATAGTACTAAGTACAGAAGACTCACTGTCTATCAAAACGCGTCTGTTACGATCAGCACAGATATGGCCGCTAGGTGGCGACAGCGCCACGCGCGGCTTATGGCTTTTCCCAAAATTGGGGCCGAACGGATGTACTTTTAGCTACCTGTAGCAAAGCGACGAAATCGCGGAGTGAGACACGCCTGCTAGCAGTACTACTCGATGCTAAATGTCGACTATGAAAATAATAGTCTTTTTGGTACTAAACCTGATGTATGGAGTGAGCACTCTTGTCTTACTATATTTCTCTATGGTTATTATTACTTCATATAGAGAAGCCAAACAGTGATTATAGTCGCAATCGGGGCGTGAACCACGCGACCGAAACGTCGTAAGCGCCGTGAATTTTATGGCGCTTACGCGTTTCGGTCGCGAGATTCACACTCCGCTTCCATTGTTTATCGTCAACAACTCATGGCGCAAAATACTGGTTCTCTGTGCCGGTTCTATACGTAGTAATAATAGTTAAATGGTGTAGTGGGGTAGTTAAGTTTGTTTACGTCACCCTAGGTCCTGGGATTTTGTTCCCGCTACGCAAGAAGAAAATCTAACTTCCTGGCCAAGGCAAGACGTAAAACTTTATACAAACCACGGGCGGTAATTCGTAAAGCCCCAGATCGCATATTTATGGCCCCCACCTTCGGTTCGGGCCACAAACACCTGCGATCTGGAGCATTTACGAATTCACCTCCCGTATGTAGTGTACTATTATAGATAGTAAGGATTCCTATTAAATTATGTTAAACGGGCGTAAAACGCGACTATCGGGTATTTTATGATTTTATGCTCGCTTAAAAGTCTTTGCTTACGGTGGCGTTGTTGATCGGGTCGCCACTTTCCCGAATGAAGGTTGAGAGAGGCGATGGCTGAGATACGCGTCATACTCGTGAACGGGTGCTGTTTGTGGAGACTGGTCTATTTAAGCTAATACGAGCTATTATATTTAGTAACTTTATTTTTGAGTATAATTACATTGGACACACCTCATTCGGTTCTCGTATGCTATTTTATTTTTACTATCATTTTCTTTAATTTAATGAATGTTTTAATTAGGTATACAGGATTTTGACTCTTGGAGACCCTATACATCTCTAAGGATAATTTGATTAACTACTATATATTGTAATCTTTTAGTTATGATGACACTTATTAGAGACATTTACATCTCTAAATAATTTTAGATTATAGTTTTTGTATCTTTGTTTTTTTTTTCATTCAATACTATTGTTATTGCGTTTTTTTGTAATTCGACATTTAGAGGCTTTATACATCTCTATGTTAGTTTGATTTGATATTTACGGCTTAGTTGTATTTTATAATTATTGATGTGTTTTTTTTTTGCTGTATGTAAATTCCATATTAACGTGTAAAAGTGCCCTTGTGGCCTATTTGCTGAATAAATGTTGATATTTGATATTCGTTCCCAGGCCGGACGACCCGATAGTCGGGATCGTGGTACTACAGCTTTATATGACGAAAATTTTGTGGCCTGGTGCGGATGTCTTGTTTGGCTGGGTAAAATACGTAATCGCCTCGCCTCCATGGATCGCTTACCTGGGTGGATCAACTATTTCTTGTAGTTAGTCTGTCCGGTCAGCCAAGAGACAATAGTAGCATAGTTTGTTAGAAGACATTGTACACCACCTCCTTCTGACACGCTCGGTAGACGACCCTCAATGGAAAGGGTTTATAAGTATCACAAAAAAGCGTGTTTGGTGAATTTAAATGCCTAAAAATTAGGTTTTAAAGAGTGGCCCAGGAGAACGTAACCATGGCAACGAGTGACAAGAAAAAGTTGATTCACCCACCTGCGAGTGTCTGAAGTGTTCTTTAAGCATGTGCTTGGCTAAACCGCCTGGTGTTGAAGAATATTGTAAAGAGTGACGGAGACAGCACTACCGCTTGGCAACTCGTGCTACATGCACTATAGTACAGTTGGACTCACCTGCGAGTGTCTGAAGTGTTCTTTAAGCATGTGCTTGGCTGGACCGCCTGGTGTTGAAGAATATTGTAAAGAGTGACGGAGACAGCACTACCGCTTGGCAACTCGTGCTACATGCACTATAGTACAGTTGGACTCACCTGCGAGTGCCTGAAGTGTTCTTTAAGCATGTGCCCGATGTTCTGCGTGTGCGACAGGTCCAACAACTTGCTTGAACAGCAACATGGCCAGCACCAGCGACAACGCCACTAAAGACCGCTGACCGCCTGACAGCTCGCCCAAGGACCCCTTCCACGTGTTGAATATTGTAAAGAGTGACGGAGACAGCACTACCGCTTGGCAACTCGTGCTACATGCACTATAGTACAGTTAGACTCACCTGCGAGTGTCTGAAGTGTTCTTTAAGCATGTGCTTGGCTAGACCGCCTGGTGTTGAAGAATATTGTAAAGAGTGACGGAGACAGCACTACTGCTTGGCAACTCGTGCTACATGCACTATAGTACAGTTAGACCCACCTGCGAGTGTCTGAAGTGTTCTTTAAGCATGTGCTTGGCTAAACCGCCTGGTGTTGAAGAATATTGTAAAGAGTGACGGAGACAGCACTACTGCTTGGCAACTCGTGCTACATGCACTATAGTACAGTTAGACTCACCTGCGAGTGTCTGAAGTGTTCTTTAAGCATGTGCTTGGCTGGACCGCCTGGTGTTGAAGAATATTGTAAAGAGTGACGGAGACAGCACTACCGCTTGGCAACTCGTGCTACATGCACTATAGTACAGTTGGACTCACCTGCGAGTGTCTGAAGTGTTCTTTAAGCATGTGGCCGATGTTCTGCGTGTGCGACAGGTCGAGCGCCGCGTCCACCTCGTCCAGGATGTAGAGCGGCGCGGGCTTGAACAGCAACATGGCCAGCACCAGCGACAACGCCACTAAAGACCGCTGACCGCCAGACAGCTCGCCCAGGGATTCCTTCCACGTGTTGTTGAAGCCTACTTTCACCTGGAAACAGAAATTGGGTACTTTCCTCTACTTAAAAGAAATTATTTGACACCGTGCACGAAATAAAGCACCAGATAATTATTAGAAAAAATTATTAAATTGGATTGAAACGGTCAACGCACATAGCGTTGACCGTGACGTCACTACACACGTTTTCATATAAATTCCATATTAGAAAATCGTTTTGACAGTTCTAAAAAAGAAGCTGATTTGACTAGTAGGAAAGTAGCCAATTATGTTGAACTTCAAACGAAGGCTAAATTGGGAGTGTGGGTTAATTGTAGAGGGTCATCATCATTGGTCATACAAAGCAAGATAGTGCCAAGACTAAATATTATGAAACACGCGGCTTGTTATCAGAGCGTCTTCTTGTTCAATAGTTTGCCATTGGAATACAAAACTATTACCAACCATCGCATTTTCAATGCAAGACTAAAGGAGTTTCTTTTAGGAAAATGTTTTTATTCTGTAATTGATTTCATAAATGATAAAAATAATTAATTAGGTATATTTTCTTTTTTTTTTGTATGATACCTTAACCTTAAATGATCTCATTAATCTCGACATGTCATAATTATTAATAATATTTAAATTTGTACAACATTATTAGTTATGTGTTATGAAAGTGTAATATTTTTATATTGTAAATATTATTTTTATATTTAAGGTTAATTAAGATAGTTATATAGAATGACATTCAAACACAATGTATATTGTTAATGAATAAATAAATGAAATGAAATGGTCTTAATGTCTATTGTAAACGATTTATGGTGTAAGACATACACCGCCTGGGACGGAATTAAGGAAACGCAGGGATGCCCAGCACCTGCATTACCCTCTCGGCTTCACTGTCTTATCCCACAGGAAAAGCGAGCCAATACGTGGGGAGACAGGTCCGCTGCAGGAATCTGCCACTTATTTCAGGTTGGACCCTACTCGCGCCTTATGGAAACTCCATTCCGGGTTTTATTTTGGAGTATCTTTCTCCTAGATAGATTGCAAACCAATGCTAAGAGGACCATCTCCCCTGTGACGAAATAGCTTTTTGCTTCGTTTGTGGACTTAGTCGCCTCGTACGACACCCTTAGGACTCATTTAGACGGCGCGAGAACTAGCATGCGAATTTGATTATATTGCGTCGTTTGATTGGTCGGCTGAATTGATGTCACCTCAATGGTCCGCAATGTAACTTAAATCGTATACGAGTTCGCGCGCCGTCTAAATGAGCCCTTATCCTATGTGAGGGTCGGCGCTACTCAAAAGCCAGCCACCACACGACAAGCACAATGTAGAGGAATGCAATGTCACACTCATATATATGTACTCATATATGTGTATATATTTAATAGTACAAGAAAATCAGTAGGTAGATACTGTATTTCTTTTAATACCAAGAGATTACAGTAATGAACCTGGTAGAGGTTTCAACACTGTACCCTTAGTTAGTGTATTCGTGAAAAAAAAATGATAGTTTTAATAGGAACGCATGATACTAGAATGAGACCGACGCAGTCGTTTTTTTGAATAGAAATATTTACCCATAGAACTAGAACAAATCAATTTAAGGCTCTAGGACCTATAGTTAGTAAGTTTTAAGTCTTTTATGTGCCAATCACCCCTGACACCAACTTCGTACTCTAACTCTGCCTTTTGAATATTTAATTTGGTAAGACATGACATTTGGTAGCACAATTGTATTGTATTATGCAATATGCCCGGGGTATAGTGTTACTCACCTCCAATCCATCTAGCACAGTGAGTCCCTCTGGCGGTCGCAGCTTGGCCTGAGCCCCCGGCAGTAAAGTACTGAATATTGATCCGAAGTCCCTGTTGACTTGTTCACAAGCTGTGACGAGTGTGCGTTTCTTTTTCTCGTCCAGTTCGGCCATTACTTGGACGAGTTTTGCGCGATCTGCCTCGACTATCGCTTTCTTGCGGAGGACATCTTGATACTGTAAAAAAAAGGAATATATTGTAAAGGTACTTTTAGGTCGTTATATACATATTTATCGATGTTGCAAAACAATTTATCAATTTAAAAAAATCCGAATTGACACGTTTAGCATCAATTATTTATACCTTCAACATTATTAACTTCAATAAATCATTCAAGTAGGCAACGTAAAAACGAATTGCACTAAACTAAATACTAATAACGAAGGCTTTACAAAGAACACATCACAGCTAAAACGCGATCTATTCTAACAATCATAGGGTATTAACTCACATTTATAGACGGGTCTAACGCGAAATTTATTCAATTACCTTTATTTACCGACGTTTCGACACAGGTTTCACTGGTCATGGTCGCGGCTATCTGATGTCCCAGCAACATGTCAAAACAGAGATTTGTGCAACTACCCGACGAAAAGTGTATGAAAAAGTTTGGGGTAGACATCACATTTTCAAACCACCCACTACACATAATGTTAATTATTGTCAATAGTCCGACACGCAACACTCACAGTATCCACGCACACGCACACGCGCAATCATAGGGTATATTTAATTGAGACTTAATAAATAATTGGCCATATCTTTTGCATTTAGATGAACCACCATTACCAACAACATAAAATTCCACCAACCTGTTCCTCCTCCTTTCCAAGCAACGTATGGGCTCTAGCATTAAGTCCCCTCGCTAATTTGTCCTTCCTCTCCTTAAGTTGGTTGAGTCTCGCACCAGCGGCGTGTGCCTGCCGCGCCTGGAAGTCGTATAAGCCACCGGCCGCGCCGAAGTATTCCTTCTCATTTACTTATATGACCCAACGAAGCACTAACCTGTTCCTCCTCCTTTCCAAGCAACGTATGGGCCCTAGCATTAAGTCCCCTCGCTAATTTGTCCTTCCTCTCCTTAAGTTGGTTGAGTCTCGCACCAGCGGCGTGTGCCTGCCGCGCTTGGAAGTCGTATAAGCCACCGGCCGCGCCGAAGTATTCCTTCTCATTTACTTATATGACCCAACAAAGCACTAACCTGTTCCTCCTCCTTTCCAAGCAACGTATGAGCTCTAGCATTAAGTCCCCTCGCTAATTTGTCCTTCCTCTCCTGAAGTTGGTTGAGCCTCGCACCAGCGGCGTGTGCCTGCCGCGCCTGGAAGTCGTATAAGCCACCGGCCGCGCCGAAGTGTTCCTTCTCATTTACTTATATGACCCAACGGAGCACTAACCTGTTCCTCCTCCTTTCCAAGCAACGTATGGGCCCTAGCATTAAGTCCCCTCGCTAATTTGTCCTTCCTCTCCTTAAGTTGGTTGAGTCTCGCACCAGCGGCGTGTGCCTGCCGCGCTTGGAAGTCGTATAAGCCACCGGCCGCGCCGAAGTGTTCCTTCTCATTTACTTATATGACCCAACAAAGCACTAACCTGTTCCTCCTCCTTTCCAAGCAACGTATGAGCTCTAGCATTAAGTCCCCTCGCTAATTTGTCCTTCCTCTCCTTAAGTTGGTTGAGTCTCGCACCAGCGGCGTGTGTCTGCCGCGCTTGGAAGTCGTATAAGCCACCGGCCGCGCCGAAGTGTTCCTTCTCATTTACTTATATGACCCAACGGAGCACTAACCTGTTCCTCCTCCTTTCCAAGCAACGTATGGGCCCTAGCATTAAGTCCCCTCGCTAATTTGTCCTTCCTCTCCTTAAGTTGGTTGAGCCTAGCACCAGCGGCGTGTGCCTGCCGCGCTTGGAAGTCGTATAAGCCGCCGGCCGCGCCGAAGTATTCCTTCTCATTTACTTATATGACCCAACGGAGCACTAACCTGTTCCTCCTCCTTCCCAAGCAACGTATGAGCTCTAGCATTAAGTCCCCTCGCTAATTTGTCCTTCCTCTCATTTAGTTGGTTGAGCCTCGCACCAGCGGCGTGTGTCTGCCGCGCTTGGAAGTCGTATAAGCCACCGGCCGCGCCGAAGTATTCCTTCTCATTTACTTATATGACCCAACGGAGCACTAACCTGTTCCTCCTCCTTCCCAAGCAACGTATGAGCTCTAGCATTAAGTCCCCTCGCTAATTTGTCCTTCCTCTCCTTAAGTTGGTTGAGTCTCGCACCAGCGGCGTGTGCCTGTCGCGCTTGGAAGTCGTATAAGCCACCGGCGGCGCCGAAGTATTCCTTCTCATTTACTTATATGACCCAACGGAGCACTAACCTGTTCCTCCTCCTTCCCAAGCAACGTATGAGCTCTAGCATTAAGTCCCCTCGCTAATTTGTCCTTCCTCTCCTTAAGTTGGTTGAGTCTCGCACCAGCGGCGTGTGCCTGCCGCGCCTGGAAGTCGTATAAGCCACCGGCCGCGCCGAAGTATTGTTTCTCGCCGGGGATCCACGTGTGCTCCTTCTCGAGGACTGTGATCTGGGGCATGAATTATGACACCGTAAGATTGTGAACCCGTCAGTTTATAATCTAACGTAGGTTAGGTTAGGTTAGATTATAATCTCCCTACCGTCAGTTTATAATGTAACTAGCGAGATTATAATATGACGAGTGTTTACAATTTTACGGTGACATATATAAATATTGGTAAAAAGCTCAGAGATGTACAAAATGGTTTTAAAAAAGCATTTAAATACAAAATGCAAAATACTTTTCAGATTTACTATTTCAAATGCAAAATACCAAATAGTTTTGCGTTTTGTATTTCAAATGCTAAATGCAAAATAGGTATTTTCAAAATACTTTTTCAAAATAAAATACCTTTTGACCAAATCTCAGATATTTGTATTTATTTTAGGTATTTATCATGAGAATAGCCATAGAATAGATAATGTTCGTCGTTTTCGTTTGACATTGACACTAGTCAGACATAAATAGCCGGTTTAGACTCTCGTGGTTCGCAAGCTCGTCGAGCTAATATAATTTAAACACTAACGGCACGGCAAAAGGTTTATTACCGAATGACAAGCCGAATGCGAGTGTGTCGAGGCGAGCCACGAGACGCGCCGCGAGCCGAGCCGCGAGTCTAAACTCTAAACGGCTATAAGACGCGCACTCTGACCAAAGAAGAAAAAAAAGCGGCCAAGTGCGAGTCGGACTCGCCCATGAAGGGTTCCGTATTTAGGCGATTTAAGACGTATAAAAAAAAACTACTTACTAGATCTCGTTCAAACCAATTTTCGGTGGAAGTTTACATGGTAATGTACATCATATATTTTTTTTAGTTTTATCATTCTCTTATTTTAGAAGCTACAGGGGGGGGACACACATTTTACCACTTTGGAAGTGTCTCTCGCGCAAACTATTCAGTTTAGAAAAAAATGATATTAGAAACCTCAATATCATTTTTGAAGACCTATCCATAGATACCACACACGTATGGGTTTGATGAAAAAAAAATTTTTGAGTTTCAGTTCGAAGTATGGGGAACCCCAAAAATTTATTGTTTTTTTTTCTATTTTTGTGTGAAAATCTTAATGCGGTTCACAGAATACATCTACTTACGAAGTTTCAACAGTATAGTTCTTATAGTTTCGGAGAAAAGTGGCTGTGACATACGGACGGACAGACAGACGGACAGACGGACAGACGGACAGACAGACAGACAGACAGACAGACATGACGAATCTATAAGGGTTCCGTTTTTTGCCATTTGGCTACGGAACCCTAAAAAGGGCGCGCATGGCTAGCAGGCGCCTCTATCGGTCAAATTCGGCAATACAAGCGTCATTCGTTCATTTCATTTTGTTTGACTGGTAATCAGCCCATCGACACCCCATACTATGATAACTTAGGAACGTACTTGTTACCAACGTTGAGGCATAGTAAATAATCTTATCGAATTAAAATGACTGCTGTTGCATTTTGGTAGCACATACCATACTTGCTTTCAAACATAGACGTATTATACCTACTTTTCTTTAGGTTGGTATGATCGGTAAAACGTCTACCGTCATTCTAAATTGTCGTGAAAGCGGTTATGTTACGTGTTTATTTTTGTGTTTAGACTAAATAACTTTAGCTTTTGTTTAAATGGGGGGCAAATCTTTAAGAAAATGTGAAGTTTGTGGGGTCAGGCGTGTAAGGAAACTTACTTCTGATATATTTTTGGCAAGATTTCCCCTTGATTCGAACAGGTCGGTAAACTGATGTTTTTGTGCGATATTTTCATTTTGAGTCGTTACCAGATACTAATTTAATTCGTTTGGAGTAGTTTTTTATCGTTTACAATCCCTGATTAAAACGAAAACATTCTGTGAATAGATTCTTCTTGTAAAAAACTAGGTAACCTAAGACACGAATAGTGTGCGATCAACTTATCGATAATCCCTTTATTTCAGATATCGACTATGGGTAAAGGTAACAGGTAATGAGGATTTGGAATATTTACCTATACAAAGGCTGAATGAAACTCTAACCTCTGAATATCTACAAGTGAATGTAAATAAGCCTGACAGCTTTTTCCCTTTGTGGGAAGTTGGAGTTCACAGCCTTTACAGGCAAGACTCAGTGTTTGCATGAGTGATCTAAAAGTAGATTGTAGCTTTAGTTACGTTCATAAGCGTATTGTAATATGCCTACGTAAATATAAAACTATCTATATCTTATCTTTATTATGTAAAATAAAATTACTTTTATATTTTGCATTTATTTTATTATTCCACCTGATTCTCAATATTTACTTTTACAGTAGTACAGTACAACAGCACGTATCGCACATTTATCGATATCGATAAACAGTAGGTACCGGAAGTGTCGAGCCCTAGCGTTGTTTTTTTTTGTGTTGGCAGTATTGACATGTATTTGGTGTGTTGGCACAATGTACGTTCTTAATTCGGTTTAAGGCTTGTTCGAGAGTGCCGACTCTTAAAACGTAGTGATTTAATACTCTTTGCTGGTAATGTTGGCTAAACTTAATCACAAAGTATTTTGCATTTTGAAATGAATATTAAAAATGCAAAATACATCTCGAAAAGTATTTCAAATAAAATACAAAATGGTTTTTACTAAAAGGCATTTAAATGCAAAATACAAAATAGGTATTTTGCATTTTGTATTTGCATTTTAAATAGAAGTATTTCAAATAAATCGCATCTCTGAAAAAGCTCATCGATACAACTGGTGATCAGAGAGCTGGCAGCTTTCTCTCGCAGCGGATAAGTATTGTCATTCAGCGAGGGAATGCTGCCAGCACCTTTGGCACAATGCCGCGCGGGCCTTTTTTAGATGCTTTTTTAAATTTAGATTAGTTTAGTTTTTAATTTTATTATAAGTACTTAGTTTATTTTTAATGTTAGATTGTAATTTTACCTGTTGTTGCATGAATAAATATTTAGACCAAAAGTACTATATAATATTCAAAATTCAAAATTATTTATTTCATGTAATTTACACACATAGCTATATACAACAATAAACATACAAGAATTACACATAAACACAACATATACACATTAGAATTTACAAATAGATATAATACAGTGGTAGCCAAACTCTCAATTTTTGCTACCACTGTATCACAATATTGGGAATATTGGGAAGTGTTGAAAAATATTGTATGTATTAGTTAAATGGTATCTTGCGGGTGTCGAGTTTTAATTAAACTGTCGTTGTCAATTTTGACCATTTGCAATTGCAGCTAATGGTTAAAAATAAGCCATAAAATACTGATTTTGGTGTGTTTCTGTGCAAGATTAGCTGTCAGCGAAGGTGCTTGGTAGGGGCGTGCAGTTGTAATTAGTTTATCTCTAGAAATACTCTTTGAACTAACGTTTTCTATTTTTAATTAAAGCAGCATTTATCAGTACTGGATACTGGCATAAGCTAGCAAATACAGACCTTACGAGAACGAATTAAGATTACTTTTACTGCATATTTCATAAAATATATAAACGTTCTTGGCACTAAGAGACTCGATAACTCATAGAATTCCACAATAAGAAATTTAACAAAAATCTCTTACCTTCTTACCACACTCAGTGGCCTCAGTCTCCAGCTCTTTGATCTTGAACTCTAACTCCTTGATCTTAAGGTTGATATCGTTGTTCTTGGCGTCCAGCTTTTCTCTCTGTTGAGACAGACGAGCGACCTCTGTGTTGCGCGACGCTATCTCTGCTTTCATAGCTTTGATGCGGCCTTGGATCTCTTTTACTGCGTTCTGAATAGAAAAAAAAATATATATATATATTAAATACATTAAAACTCACGTCGGGTCACTCACGTCGAACATTGCACGTAAATTACAATATGGTTGTCTGTAAAGTCGGTTTACGGACGATAATTTTGCGTGATAACGTCATAAGAAAACATTGATGAAAAATTGCATACTTTTATACGTTACCATGGAGATCTGTCCACAACGTGACACTTTTTCGTGCATGCTACCGGTGTTCATCGATTTATAAGACGTTATCACGTCAAAAGCAGAAAGCCGTTTACCAGATGGCACTGCACGACGCTTCAACTTTCCTTCCACAGCGGCAAAGCGAAAACGTTGTACAGTCGGAGCCCTAACATATCTCTTTTCTATACCTACAGCTCGTGTGGCGACATCTTTGACGTATATTATGGTATATGTTGTCGGTAGTTGGGATTTGTACCACCTACCCTCAGGAGTCTGTAATTATAGATTAAACTGTTAACGTGAGCTCCGTGTTTCTATATCGATTCCTAGCCTAAATACCACAATTTGGCGACGATTTAGTAATTCACGCGTGTGTTTAGTGTTTAGTGGTCATAGGTAAAAGAAATCCAGCGATAAGAAGCAAATATGGCGAGTCACGGAAACATGTTTGGTGGCAGTCTCACTTTCGACCATCGAACACAGGAATGGGCGATATTTAAAAGTCGTTTGGGCCAGTTTTGCACGGCAAACGATATAACCGAGGAATCGGATAAAGCTGGAACCAAACGAAAGGCAATCCTGTTGACGGCGTTGGCGGAAGACACATACCGTGTTGCAAGGAGTTTGTTGTTCCCGACGGAGCTCGATAAAGTCGAGTATAAGACGCTTATAAAGCATTTTGACACTCATTTCGAATCAAAGAAAAGTTCTTTTGCGGAGCGTTATAAGTTTTATAAGGCGGAACAGCGCACCGGGGAAGATTTAGCCGAATGGGCAACGCGAGTGCGTAATTTAGCTGAGCATTGTGGGTTTAAAACGGAACTCGATACGATGCTTCGGGATCGGTTCGTCCTCGGATTGGAGGATGTTAAGGAGAAGGAGAAGTTATTCGCTCAGAACTTGGAGACTTTGACGTTCAACAAGGCGCTGGAACTGGCGCAAAGCGTCCGCTGTGCGCGCCAGGCGCTGCGCGCCGCCGGGCCCGCGCCCGCGCCCGCCGCGCCGGCGCCGGCGCCCGTGTACGCCGTGCGGACCGGCGGGACCGGCAGCGGAGCGACGCGACCTGCGGTGATGCTGGACTCTCGTTGTGAAGTGTGTGGTTATAAAAGTCATTCGAAAGATCAGTGTCGTTTTATAAATTTCACGTGCACTAAATGTAAGGTCAAAGGTCATTTGAAGCGCATGTGTACGGTTAAGGCGAAATACAGGAGCAACCATTTCCTGACTGCGGATGACGACGACACCATCACAGGTAGTTTCGATCTTTTTAATATAAAATGCACTAATGAGAAACCTATGCTCGAAACTGTGTGTTTAGCGGGCGAAAACATTCTATGTGAGATAGATACCGGTAGTGCCATTTCAATTCTTCCGTACTCATTGTACATGAATGTTTTCGCTAAGTACGAGTTACAGCCGTCCCTAGAGGTTTTTAATTGCTATAATGAAAGTAAGCTTATTCCGAAAGGATGCGTTACGCTGCCGGTGACTTACGAAGGTCGCACTAAACAGATTAAAATGTTTGTCACGGTAAACAAATCCAAGAAACCCGTGTTGTTAGGACGGAATTTCATATGTGCGTTTGATTTGCAACTAAGTCGAGCTTGCTGTAATAATTTACAAAATATAGATTTGGGAGATCATTTTAAAAACAAATATGCCAAATTATTTTCTGATGAATTAGGGGAATTTAACAAATATAAAATAACCTTAAAAATTAAGCCGGACAGTACATTGAAATTTTTTAAACCGCGTCCGGTGCCGTTAGCTCTTAAACCAAAGGTGGAGGCAGAGTTGCAGCGATTAGTCGAGTTAGGTATACTGGAAAAAATAGATCATTCCGACATAGCCACTCCTATCGTTCCCGTGTTGCGACCCGATGGCAACATACGTATTTGTGGCGATTTTTCGGTCACACTTAATAAAGTTTTGTACTTAGATAATTATCCATTGCCGAGAATAGAGGATTTGTTTTCGCGGTTACACGGAGGAGTGGAATTCTCTAAACTGGACTTATCGCGCGCATACTCTCAGTTGGTTCTGGACGAGTCGAAACATCTAACGTGTATAAACACACATAAAGGATTATTTTGTTACAATAGGTTAGTTTTTGGTTTGTCAAATGCTCCGTTTATATTTCAACGCACGATGGAACAACTATTATCGGGAATAGAGGGAACGTGTATTTTTCTTGATGATATTTTAATCACTGGTCCTGACCGAGAAACGCATTTACAACGTCTAGAACAAGTTCTGAGTAGATTACAGGAAGCAGGGTTGCGCCTGAAACAGGACAAGTGCGAACTATTTAAAGATTCCGTGGAATATTTAGGGTTCCGTATCGATAAAAATGGTTTGCATAAATCGGAGAAAAAAGTGGAAGCCATTCTTAATTGTGAGTGTCCTAAGAACGTAAGCGAGCTCAAGTTTTTTTTGGGCATGATTGGGTTTTATAGATGTTTTGTTCCAAATACGTCCAGTATACTTGACCCCTTACACTTACTACTAAAAAAAGGCGAAAAGTGGAATTGGGACAAAGAGCAACAGGACGCTTTTAACAAAATAAAGTGCGAATTAGCGTCAGATCGGGTGCTGGCGCACTACGACCCCGACCTGCCGACCGTGGTGACCGCAGACGCGGGACCGCGCGGCCTGGCCGGCGTGCTAGCGCAGCGTCAGCGCGACGGCACCGAGCGTGTAGTGGCGTACGCTTCGCGTTCGCTTTCTAAGGCAGAACGTAATTACGCTCAGGTTCAGAAAGAGGCCGCAGCTCTCGTTTTTTCAATCAAGAAATTTCACCATTATTTATATGGTCGATCGGTTCCATTTACTTTGCGCACGGATCACAAACCGCTTTTGTCAATTTTTGGTAGCAAAAAGGGCGTGCCTGAACTAGCGGCAAACCGTTTGCAGCGGTACGCGTTGTTCTTATCTGCCTATAACTTTAATATAGAATATGTTAAAGGAGAACAAAATGTAGCCGATTTTTTGTCCCGTTCAGTCAGTTGTGCCCAGGATAACCTAGAACCCCAAAACGAACATGATAAAGCAATGTACATCAATTTTATATCGGACTCCATTTTAATGCCGCTTAGTGTTGTTGACATTCAAAAGGAAACCGCGAACGATGCAGTTCTGAACAAGGTAAAAGATTACGTAATTAACGGTTGGCCGGCTAAGATGCCTTATGTTGATTTAAAACCATATTTCGCTTGTCGTTTAGAGCTATCATTGGAAAATGGTTGTATTTTAAGAGGCCATAAGGTCGTAATTCCCTCGGTATTCAGAGAGCAATTACTGACAGAATTGCATAGCTCTCATTTCGGAATCGTAAAAACGAAAGCGGAAGCCCGAGCGCGAATGTGGTGGCCACATATAGATAGGGATATTGAGGACAAAATAGGTACATGTAGTATTTGTCTTGCATTACGCAGTGATCCTCCCCGCGCGCCGCTAGCACCGTGGCCCTACCCGGCCCGTCCTTGGGAGCGCGTGCATTTGGATTTGTTTTCGTGGCAAGCGAAACAGTTTTTAGTTGCGGTTGATGCTCACTCAAAATGGGTGGAATGCTTTTTGTTAACGGTTACAAATACTAGCGCCATTATAGATAAATTATGCGAAATTTTTAGTAGGTACGGTTTAGTGCGAACCATAGTTACCGACAACGCGAGTAATTTTTGTTCGAGTCAATTTGAGGAATATTGTAAGATAAACGGCATGCAACATGTTACTATCGCGCCTTACCATCCAGCATCAAATGGACAGGCAGAAAATACAGTAAAAACTGTAAAACGGGCCATTAAAATAATAATGCAGCAGAATAATAGCCAGCAAGTAATAACGCGGAAACTTAACAAATTTTTATTCGACTACAGAAACTCAGTGCATTGCACGACCGGTTACGCGCCCGCCCAACTGATGCTGGGTCGCATGCTGCGCTGCCGGCTCGACCTGCTGCGCAAGTCGCCGCCCGCAGCCAGCGCCGGCGCCGCCGCCGACGCCGCGGTGTCCTCCTCATCCGCAGCGCCTAATCCGCTTACTAATGTGTGCGCGAAACAGATCTTACACAGTAAACATTATGGTGGAATACGTAAATGTAATTTTAATATAAATGATACCGTATTAGTGAAACACATATTTTCAAATGGAAATAAACATGAGTGGAGAAAAGGGATTATTATTAAGGAAGTGGGGTCAAGAATATACGAGGTATTTGTGCCGGACTTAAGCATAACACTAAAAAAACACATCGATCAGCTGTTGGCATACAAAGGGGCTCCGCTTTCAATTGACGTGGACGACTTGAGCCTGTACGGAGACGAAAATGATGGTGACTCTGAGCTCGAAGGACTCGATGAAAACGATTCATTCTGTTCACTCCCAGATGAGGGCCAACCTGCATCACCACAGACCCTTGCAGTAATGGAAGAAAGTGCTCAGTTTGACAATGAGGTCATTGATGGCCCCCCTGAGGGCCAGTTGTCCCGGGCAGAAGGGGGCGAGGAGCCCGACGCCTTGCCCGCGGGAAGCGCCACGAGCGGGCCGGTACCCGCTCCACCCGAGCCTGCTGGTGGACGGGGTGTGCGATCCACTAGAAATAGGAACGCTATTTATAAGACTTAGTTATTTTGTGTTTCTGTAACTTGTTATTTTTGTAACTATTGGTGGAGGGATTATGGTATATGTTGTCGGTAGTTGGGATTTGTACCACCTACCCTCAGGAGTCTGTAATTATAGATTAAACTGTTAACGTGAGCTCCGTGTTTCTATATCGATTCCTAGCCTAAATACCACAGGACTATCTCACCACACCAGAATATCTCAGGACTGGCTTTATGGGCAATAAGAATGGGGCCAGTACAACGGTGTGACATCGCTACAACGCGATTGGTTGATGAGTTCGCATCACGCGCGTGATTGGTCGCAACTAGTTGCTTTAGACTGCACGATTGGCTCGAATTCGTGAGTGACACCGCTGAACTAGTATCACTTTTAGTTCACGTAAGGCCAGTCTTGGTTGCTTGGTTGAGATATCTGTCAATGGGCGACATGGATACTTAAGTTAGGGCACTTAATGTACTAGCAACAGTTAATTGACGAATGCACTTTACTGCAACGGAATAAGGTCTGCCAATGGGCAATAGGGATGTTGACAATTTTTTGGAACTGGTTTCATTTTGTAGATAGACACGTAATAATTACAGAAAAAAATATTAAAAAAATATATTCATTAATTTTGAATAAAAAAACATGTATAATAAGTTTCGTGTTTAAATTTCGCGCCTAAACGCTCCAAACTGTCACGTGACCTTGATGACGTAACGGCGTTTTAAACAAACTGCTGTCAGTAATTTTTTTAAATTCTTTATATGGCAATTGACAATTTTTTTTAAAGCCTTAACACACTACCGCATCGGACAGTGACCTTCTTTCTCGCTCTAACTTATAGCTGCGTCCTTAACGCACCACCTTACACACTATCGATTCGTGCGCTGCACCGCACCAAGATCGCGTTTCGGTACTATAATCTGTAGACACTTAGGCAGGTTTTATAACTTGTCTTTGGTGATTGCACTGTGATTACGTCACGCGCTCCGATTGGCGTTTGCAGTCACGTGATACTGGGCATTATTTTAAATACTTTTGATTATTTTTAATTAATTTATTACGCATATTTACACTTGCAAAATATGATTTTCCGCGTTCTAATATTCCCTGCTATGGTAAAAACATAACATATTATATATTCGCGATTCATGTCAACATCCCTATTATCAGCAGCCGTTTCTTCATATTTGAAGATCGTGATTATAAAAGAGGTATTAATTTTAATAGAGAGGTAACTTGACAGCCGAACCAGATGGCGCTGTACTACGCCTTATGTTTTGTAGTCACTTGGCAAACGTCAACTTTTGACAACCAGAGTTACCTACTGCATAATGTACGGAGTCATACAGCGCCATCTACATTACCTGTCAAATTCGAGGTACGAATTTGTCTTAGACTTTATACATCTTACACAACACACATGCGCTACATGACTAATTTTTTTTATGGTATCAATCGATCGGGTTTGTTTTTAGGATCAAATGTCTATATGGGACCCATTGCATTAAAGTAACACAAAAGTCAGAAATTGTAGTCAAAGTCCGACAGTCGCACTTCACTCGCGAAACGCCCTATACAAAACGGCCAGAGGCCGTGACGTCATCGCCCATCTTGTAGTATGGACAAAACAAGAAAATTGCGTTTTTGTCGGTGAAATATTGCGTTTATGTATATAGTTGCTATACAATATTTTTTTGAATGAAATGTAAGGAATCGAATGGTACCCTTACTTTTATCGTTTTTGGAAGTAAAACTTAAATTTTGAAACTTTCAGGTCCTGTAATTTTGTAATTTTTCAATATTTTATTTTAATATCCACATTATTGTGATAAATTGCTCGTTTGCTATCTATTTTACTAGATTTTGTTATAAAATTCAACATGTGTCATCATCCCTATTGATCTTTGGTGATCATCTAGTGTCTCACAGGACGTGCTTCCATCGATTCATGTATGTAAAATATATCTTACATAGTGTTAGTATGTCACTTACCTCAGCAGCAGCATGCTCGTCCTTGGCTGTGTGTAGCACCTCCGCTAGCCTCTCCGCGGCCGCCTTAGTCTCCGCTAGCTGAGTAGAGCTTGTGGTCACACCTTTTGTTGTTGGTTAAAAGCTTGATAATGCGGTGTCTGTTGTCTATGCTTACCTCAGCAGCAGCATGCTCGTCCTTGGCTGTGTGTAGCACCTCCGCTAGCCTCTCCGCGGCCGCCTTAGTCTCCGCTAGCTGAGTCGAGCTTGTGGTCACACCTTTTGTTGTTGGTTAAAAGCTTGATAATGCGGTGTCTGTTGTCTATGCTTACCTCAGCAGCAGCATGCTCGTCCTTGGCTGTTTGTAGCGCCTCCGCTAGCCTCTCCGCGGCCGCCTTAGTCTCCGCTAGCTGAGTCGAGCTTGTGGTCACACCTTTTGTTGTTGGTTAAAAGCTTGATAATGCGGTGTCTGTTGTCTATGCTTACCTCAGCAGCAGCATGCTCGTCCTTGGCTGTTTGTAGCGCCTCCGCTAGCCTCTCCGCGGCCGCCTTAGTCTCCGCTAGCTGAGTCGAGCTTGTGGTCACACCTTTTGTTGTTTGTTAAAAGCTTGATAATGCGGTGTCTGTTGTCTATGCTTACCTCAGCAGCAGCATGCTCGTCCTTGGCTGTTTGTAGCGCCTCCGCTAGCCTCTCCGCGGCCGCCTTAGTCTCCGCTAGCTGAGTCGAGCTTGTGGTCACACCTTTTGTTGTTTGTTAAAAGCTTGATAATGCGGTGTCTGTTGTCTATGCTTACCTCAGCAGCGGCATGCTCGTCCTTGGCTGTTTGTAGCGCCTCCGCTAGCCTCTCCGCGGCCGCCTTAGTCTCCGCTAGCTGAGTCGAGCTTGTGGTCACACCTTTTGTTGTTTGTTAAAAGCTTGATAATGCGGTGTCTGTTGTCTATGCTTACCTCAGCAGCAGCATGCTCGTCCTTGGCTGTTTGTAGCGCCTCCGCTAGCCTCTCCGCGGCCGCCTTAGTCTCCGCTAGCTGAGTCGAGCTTGTGGTCACACCTTTTGTTGTTGGTTAAAAGCTAGATAATGCGGTGTCTGTTGTCTATGCTTACCTCAGCAGCAGCATGCTCGTCCTTGGCTGTTTGTAGCGCCTCCGCTAGCCTCTCCGCGGCCGCCTTAGTCTCCGCTAGCTGAGTCGAGCTTGTGGTCACACCTTTTGTTGTTGGTTAAAAGCTTGATAATGCGGTGTCTGTTGTCTATGCTTACCTCAGCAGCAGCATGCTCGTCCTTGGCTGTTTGTAGCGCCTCCGCTAGCCTCTCCGCGGCGGCCTTAGTCTCCGCTAGCTGAGTCGAGCTTGTGGTCACACCTTTTGTTGTTGGTTAAAAGCTTGATAATGCGGTGTCTGTTGTCTATGCTTACCTCAGCAGCAGCATGCTCGTCCTTGGCTGTTTGTAGCGCCTCCGCTAGCCTCTCCGCGGCCGCCTTAGTCTCCGCTAGCTGAGTCGAGCTTGTGGTCACACCTTTTGTTGTTGGTTAAAAGCTTGATAATGCGGTGTCTGTTGTCTATGCTTACCTCAGCAGCAGCATGCTCGTCCTTGGCTGTTTGTAGCGCCTCCGCTAGCCTCTCCGCGGCCGCCTTAGTCTCCGCTAGCTGAGTCGAGCTTGTGGCCACACCTTTTGTTGTTGGTTAAAAGCTTGATAATGCGGTGTATGTTGTCTATGCTTACCTCAGCAGCAGCATGCTCGTCCTTGGCTGTTTGTAGCGCCTCCGCTAGCCTCTCCGCGGCCGCCTTAGTCTCCGCTAGCTGAGTAGAGCTTGTGGTCACACCTTTTTCCAACTCGGCCACCTAATGACAATAAGTAAGAAGAAATATAGTGTATTGGCCAAAAAGTCCCTTTTATAAAAAATATTAAGCGTAATAAATAAAAGTAACCGAAGGAATCGTAATACTACAAATGGTGACCGCTGTAGTACATATTTTATATTATTAAGGGGACCACTGATTATCAGTCCGCCTTTAAAATGAAATCTAAGACGAGTAAGTGTTTATTCATGATCAACTTCAAAATATCTTCATCTAAACTGAACGTAAACGTAACGCTTTCAGCGGCCAAGTGTAAATTTACTAACACCCGACATTCGGATTTTATTTTTTGACTAGCGACCCGCAGCGTCTTCGCGCGTGTTACACAAAACTAAACACTGTAAGGAAGGTTCAGTTTTATTTGACGCCTGAAGTTAAATAAATCTTGACTGTGACAGGTATTACCTCTAGCTGTAAAGTGGAGAACTCCTGCTCCCGTTGTTTCCAGCTGCTGCTGTGATGTTCCGCTTCTTTCTTAGCCTTCTTGAGGGTCTCTTCCGCTTTTTTGAACTCCCTGTTGACAAATAGTTTTTGATTTATAATTTATTATTGTGAATTTATATTTAGGCTCTATACTTGAAGTCGCGCAAGATGTATGGAGTCACGCGCGAGAAGGCAACTCATGCTAGACCGCCTGATGTTACTAAAATCTTTCTCTATGACCTCTATGACCTTTGATGTCCTTGAGCTTGGCCTCCAGCTCTTTAGCCCTCGCCGCAGCCACCAGCTGTCTTGCCTTGTCTTCCTCCAACTGTTTGACTAGTTCTGTCACCCTCGCACGTAGCGATTCTATCTAAGATGCGAGTTCGTTATCTGATGTTACTAAAATCTCACCTTTCTCTATGACCTTTGATGTCCTTGACCTTGGCCTCCAGCTCTAGCCCTCGGCGCAGCCACCAGCTGTCTTGCCTTGTCTTCCTCCAACTGTTTGACTAGTTCTGTCACCCTCGCACGTAGCGATTCTATGTAAGATGCGAGTTCATTATCTGATGTTACTAAAATCTCACCTTTCTCTATGACCTTTGATGTCCTTGACCTTGGCCTCCAGCTCTAGCCCTCGCCGCAGCCACCAGCTGTCTTGCCTTGTCTTCCTCCAACTGTTTGACTAGTTCTGTCACCCTCACACGTAGCGATTCTATCTAAGATGCGAGTTCGTTATCTGATAATCTGATGTTACTAAAATCTCACCTTTCTCTATGACCTTAGATGTCCTTGACCTTGGCCTCCAGCTCTAGCCCTCGCCGCAGCCGCCAGCTGTCTCGCCTTGTCTTCCTCCAACTGTTTGACTAGTTCTGTCACCCTCGCACGTAGCGATTCTATCTAAGATGCGAGTTCGTTATATGATGTTACTAAAATCTCACCTTTCTCTATGGCCTTTGATGTCCTTGACCTTGGCCTCCAGCTCTTTAGCCCTCGCCGCAGCCGACAGCTGTCTCGCCTTGTCTTCCTCCAACTGTTTTACTAGCTCTGTCACCCTCGCACGTAGCGATTCTATCTATGAGTTTATATATGATGTTACTAAAATCTCACCTTTCCCTGTGACCTTTGATGTCCTTGACCTTGGCCTCCAGCTCTTTAGCCCTCGCCGCAGCCGCCAGCTGTCTCGCCTTGTCTTCCTCCAACTGTTTTACTAGTTCTGTCACCCTCGCACGTAGCGATTCTATCTCAGCGTGGGTTTGGGCGTGCGATGTGGTGGCGAGGCGGGCTTTCACGACTTCTAGCTCGTGGGACATCATGTCGAATCTGGAAAAATGGTTTGATATTATTTTGATGCTGATAATTAGTCGTTTGTCCAAGTGGGAATCAAAGTTGCACAGCAAGGAATCCGTACGGTTATATTTTTAGATCGTTACGATTCGTGAACATTTGCAATTTGCCTTGACAGGTATTTATAATTTGATTATTGGGAGATATTATTTTATACCTACTCTTATTAACGACTGTTCCAATTGGAAATTAATTGACTTTTATTCATTGTTTTTATTTTTTCTGTTCTTGTATTCTCGTAAGTTTTGACATTGTAAATTTATATTTGGGATTTGTCCAATTTGGATCTATCGACTGGATCTAAAGAGAATGATTGGTAAGTATTTACCTACTTACACTTATTCTAATTATGTTGACAATCCTTATTGGAGCTATAATTTTATTTCATTAGTATTGTTATTATTTTCATTTTATTTTGACGATCATTCTTATATTTTTGACATCAATGCAAACTTATTATGTAATTGTCTTTCATGAAATCAATCATCTAATCTAATCTAATCAACGAATCTAATCTGATGGTTTGCTTGTCTAGAGAGACATTGCGGTTAGTAAGATACAGTTACTTGTAGGTTGGCCAGATGGAGGGAGTGGTCAGAGGTTGTTGGGTCATATAAATATGTTCGCCCGTTGGCATCCTTCAGATCCTTCTTTGTCCCCTTGGAAAACTAATACCCCTCAGTCAGAAGCAAGTTCCATAGTGCTAAGGCTAACGCGGCGTCCAACTAAGAAATAAGGACTAACTTTAGTCTCGATGACTTCGTTAAATTAGTACATCGCTGAATTGTATTGGAAGGTAGCAACATGTTTATGTGACTACGCAGCGACAGGCGTCAAATGTAGACCAAGACCTAAAACCTGTACCGTTGTTGTTTACTGCTGTAAGCCTCGGCCGCCGCCTGCATGGCGTTCAGCTCGGTCTGGCACTGCTGCAGCTGGGAGTCGCTCAGCTCCTGGAACTGCTGGGTTTGTCCTACCTTTGTTGTTTACTGCTGTAAGCCTCGGCCGCCGCCTGCATGGCGTTCAGCTCGGTCTGGTACTGCTGCAGCTGGGAGTCGCTCAGCTCCTGGAACTGCTGGGTTTGTCCTACCTTTGTTGTTTACTGCTGTAAGCCTCGGCCGCCGCCTGCATGGCGTTCAGCTCGGTCTGGTACAGCTGCAGCTGGGTCCGCTCAGCTCCTGGAACTGCTGGGTTTGTCCTACCTTTGTTGTTTACTGCTGTAAGCCTCGGCCGCCGCCTGCATGGCGTTCAGCTCGGCCTGGTACTGCTACAGCTGGGAGTCAGCTCAGCTCCTGGAACTGCTGGGTTTGTCCTACCTTTGTTGTTTACTGCTGTAAGCCTCGGCCGCCGCCTGCATGGCGTTCAGCTCGGCCTGGTACTGCTACAGCTGGGAGTCAGCTCAGCTCCTGGAACTGCTGGGTTTGTCCTACCTTTGTTGTTTACTGCTGTAAGCCTCGGCCGCCGCCTGCATGGCGTTCAGCTCGGTCTGGTACAGCTGCAGCTGGGTCCGCTCAGCTCCTGGAACTGCTGGGTTTGTCCTACCTTTGTTGTTTACTGCTGTAAGCCTCGGCCGCCGTCTGCTTGGCGTTCAGCTCGGCCTGGTACTGCTACAGCTGGGAGTCAATTCAGCTCCTGGAACTGCTGGGTTTGTCCTACCTTTGTTGTTTACTGCTGTAAGCCTCGGCCGCCGCCTGCATGGCGTTCAGCTCGGCCTGGCACTGCTGCAGCTGGGAGTCGCTCAGCTCCTGGAACTGCTGGGTTTGTCCTACCTTTGTTGTTTACTGCTGTAAGCCTCGGCCGCCGCCTGCATGGCGTTCAGCTCGGCCTGGTACTGCTGCAGCTGGGAGTCGCTCAGCTCCTGGAACTGCTGGGTTTGTCCTACCTTTGTTGTTTACTGTTGTAAGCCTCGGCCGCCGCCTGCATGGCGTTCAGCTCGGCCTGGTACTGCTACAGCTGGGAGTCGCTCAGCTCCTGGAACTGCTGGGTTTGTCCTACCTTTGTTGTTTACTGCTGTAAGCCTCGGCCGCCGCCTGCATGGCGTTCAGCTCGGCCTGGTACTGCTGCAGCTGGGAGTCAGCTCGGCCCAACTCCTGCTCTAACTGCTGGAGCTGCTGGATTTGCATTAGCACGGAACCTCCCTGGAAGAAAATAGTATGCTTAGTAAAAGTATGTACAATTTACGTGGAAAACAAAAAATAGCTTTTTCTATTACGTTCGTTCAATAATAGGCTGCAAGATACCATGTTACAGGCAATTTTGTAACACGCGCCGGGAAAAAAATATCGTACAACATTGCTAGCAAATTGACCTTGAACTGCGCGTCACTTGCCGCTTATACATTTACCTATTAGTTTATTATTAATGCGTAGTGTATTTCCAATCATTTTTAAGAAGTGTCAGCCTTGTGTTCCTAATAAGACGGTTTCTCTCTCGTCACTCGCCCAGCAATTCCTTATTTACTGGACTTTTTAGTAACAAAATTGATCCTACCTTAACTCTAGCTCCTCCGGACAGCGTCCCGGCCGGGTCATACACATCCCCCTCGACAGTAACGCATCGTTTCCTGATCTGCGGGTGGAATGTGACTTTGTTGGCCGTGTCGGCGTCCTTGCAAACAAAGGTGCCGCCAAACACGAAGCCCATGGCGGGGCGCAGCGCGGCCGGGAACGATATCAGGTCCACGGCGCGCTGGACGTTCTCGGGACCGCCCTGGGGACACATGGGAATTCTGTGACTACAGCTACATCAATATGATGATAGGAAAATTATTCGTCAACATTCTGGCTAGTTTTTAAGGTTCCGTACCCAAAGGGTAAAAAACGGGACCCTATTACTAAGCGAAGTCTTCGTCCGTCCGTCCGTCTGTCACCAGGCTGTATCTCACGAACCGTGATAGCTAGACAGTTGAAATTTTCACAGATGATGTATTTCTGTTGCCGCTATAACAACAAATACTAAAAACAATAAAATAAAGATTTAAGTGGGGCTCCCATACAACAAACGTGATTTTTGACCGAAGTTAAGCAACGTCGGGCGGGGTCAGTACTTGGATGGGTGACCGTTTTTTTGCTTGTTTTTTTTTTGCTTAATTTTGCTCTATTTTTTGTTGATGGTGCGGAACTGCGGAACCCTCAGTGCGCGAGTCCGACTCGCACTTGGCCGGTTTTTATTACTGGCAAAAACGCAACCCGGGCCAAAATAGCGACCGAATGGGCACCACAGATCACCCGAGGCAGAGGCAGACCAAAGATGAGATGGCGAAACGACCTGCGGGCTCAGCACGGTTCCATTTTTATCGACTATCACTATGCCCGTCACTTTCGCACTTACATACTTGTTAGAACGTGACAGGCATGGTGATAAACGATAAAAATGCGACCGTGCTACTAGGGCTGGACTCATTCTGTAGCGATTGGCAGGAGCATGCACAAAGCCTTGACGAGTGGCGAAAGACAGGGGAGGCCTTTGCCCAGGAGTGGGACACAATATAGGCTATAAAAAAAAATGTTTGTTCAATCAAATCTTCGTAAAATAATGGGACGGCCAAACCCTTTTAAATTCTTTCTGGATATTTGCACGAAATGGTCAATTCAGCAGTCGTTCTGTATTTAGCCAATCGCTAAAGCATTTGTCGACGCCCATAGAGTCATCATCATTTTCCTCGCGTTGTCCCGGCATTTTGCCACGGCTCATGGGAGCCTGGGGTCCGCTTGGCAACTAATCCCAGGAATTGGCGTACGCACTAGTTTTTACGAAAGCGACTGCCATTTGACCTTCCAACCCAGAGGGTAAACTAGGCCTTGTTGGGATTAGTCCGGTTTCCTCGCGATGTTTTCCTTCACCGAAAAGCGACTGGTCAATATCAAATGATATTTCGTACATAAGTTCCGAAAAATTGGTACGAGCCGGGGTTCGAACCCGCGACCCCCGGATTGAAAGTCGCACGCTCTTACCGCTAGGCCACCAGCGCTTTTATTTTAGAGTATAGTAGTGTAAAACTCACAATTTGCTGCGCCAGCCTGAGCGTCTGATCATCAATGGTGTAAGCGGTGATCTTGTTCAGCGGTATCATGGTGGTTCGAGTCTGGATGTTGCCTTTCTTGAGCAGTAGGTCCACTGTGGCGTCTGTGTCTACTACTACGTTGTATAGCTGTGAATAGTATAAATAATTGCAAGTCCAATTTTACCACAAGTTTAATACATACTGATTAAAAACACAGCACATATTAAAACTGTTAAAAACACTCCACAAATTAAAAGGTAGATTAACCTTTTCGACGCCGTGTCAAACACAAAAGCTGTCACTACGTCACCGAAGTGTCAAAACTGAAATTAAACTTTATGCATATGCACGTAGGTCTATGGTGGTCTATGTTGCTCTGTGGTCTGTGACGGATTAATCTGTCATTGCACCTGCGATTCGCATATATGTATCTGTTGAAAAGGTTAAAACTCGATTTCTTATTGCCCGAAACCACAGACTTGTCATTTTCGCGCTCGCGCTTGACAGACAGCTGAAGTGTGCGAAAGGGAAGCCATCACGTATATGAACATACCATGAGTGCGAAAGAGTCAGACTACCAATGAGAAAACGTGACCACTTTTGACTTTGACGACGGCCGCGGACGGCCAAGAGCGTATCACAGTAATTTTCAAATTGAAAAATATACACGGATTAGGACGAAAAGTATTAAATAAAGTAATTCAGTGAAGATTGCGTCTTGTAGTGTGCCGGATTTCAGTGTTACAGTGCCAAATAATCCAAGCAAACACTAATTTCAGAGGATTTATGATATTCCTAGCGAAATTTTCATAACGATATTTTGTCAAATTAACAGCGTAAAAAGTGTAAGAAGCCGGTTTATAAAGTTCATTATAAGTTTTTCTTCCTTTGTGTGCTAATATTTTATCATATTAGTCTATAATTTAAAATATTTTGTGTAAAAACATAACCTGTTACTTTACGATAGGGCTTGACAAAATGTTCATATGACAGTATCGATAACTTGTCGGTATATTAATAGCTATGTAATTATTTCTTCACAAGACATCATTAAGATATTAGCTTTTATAACCGACTTCAAATAATAACGATTGTTATACCTTTTTGAAGGTGCTCATGTTTAGCGGTAAATTTAAACTTCACTTTCCAACACAGTAAGAGTTACATTAAGATAAGTCTGCAACGATTTTGATAGTACACGCAGTGCAAGTGTTATTTATACGTCATAATGTCGTAGAATTTTAACGTTTAAAATAACACATTTGAAAAAGTAGTCGATAAAGCAATCAAACATCGACAGATTATTAATATGTTGTAACATGACATCACTATTTTCGATCTCACATAGACAATTTACGCACACACTTGCATTTCATTTTTGGTCGCACTTTTGAAGATTGACAGTTGTTCTAGTCATATTAATTCTATGCCCGAAACAAGCAAAAGTCTCAGTTTCAGTTTGGGCTAAAATGCTTTCGTATGTCCGATGTTCTCTACAGGTCGCATTTTTCAACCGATTCTCGTGGAATTTTGTGACCTTTTTTTTTTTTGTCAATTCTATTATTGTTTTTTTTTTTTTTTAAACGACGGAGCCGTGGGGGCGTAGTCTACAGCATTTAGAGCAACTAGTATTGCTATGGTCTGCTTTGTTGCTACAAATTATCTGATGCGGACTATACTAAAGTTAGAATACTCACTTTGCCGCCCGCGGCAGTTTCTAGCGCAGTACAGTACACTGGATCATTGACGTTTATCAGTCTCGCGACGATACCTACAAATAAACACAAAAGTATTGAGTAACACAAAATACTCGTAAGTAGCGAAATAAGACTAGATTTACTATGAAAACCATCGCCAATACGTATAATTAAAACATTTTTGAATTAAGACCGACCGATAGTATGACCCCATGGGTGATATTTTTGTAAAAGGGTGTATTACTGCAATGTTTTGCCGCCAGAGTGCAGCATCGTAAACCATAGAGTAACTTATACATACTGTGCCTTAAACTGTTTTTTTGTCAAGTTTTCACAGACAATAAAAAATGACATTGATACATCAAGGCGGTTAGTTTACAAAGGGCCTACCGGGAAATGCGAAAATCGAAACTCAGTTAAGTAGCTGAATAGATTTTCTGGACTGGACAACGGGACGCCGTCCTGTTGGTCATCCTAAATATCGCTGGGCGGACAGAGTGGAGGCAAATCTCTGGCGTGATACCGCTCTGCACCCCTAGTACATGATTGTCGCGACAGTATCTCGCGGCGAGATAGACTACCCGTCTTTTTCTAACTATATTAATAAAAGAGGGACGGGTAGTCTATCTCGCCGCGAGATACTGTCGCGCCAATCATGTGCTAGCCCGGCTGGACCGAGCAAAGTGGCGTGCTCTTATGTTCGAGGCCAAAACTCATTTTGGGTCATCGCGCCAGCCAAGTAAGTATCATAATTATTTTTTCTACTCCAGCACTTAAATGTGTCAATTAAATGACTGACAGTGATATTTAAAGCAATGTCATTTGAATGATTTGTCTATAGGCTCATAAGATGACTGCTAGCAGTCATCTTATGAGTATAATACAACTGCTTTATTTTTTTTAAAGATACAAGTTCCGATCATCTTGATTGAAAGAGGTATGTTTTCATTTACAATAATAACTCTTTTTTTTTTAAATAATAACTCAATTTTTTTAAATAATAACTCTTTTTTTTTAATAATAACTCGTTTTTTTTTTTTTTTTGCTGCAGCTGTCATAGAAAAAGTAATGTATGCAACAGCTCATAATTGGTTCTTAAAATTCTCGGGTCTTTTTTTACAAAACTCGACTACGTCTCGTTTTGTAACTTCGACCCTTGAATTTTAAGAACCCTTATTATATCACTGTTGCATAAACTACTATAAACTTACCATGTACTTTAGAATGGTCGAAGTCTCTGGTCGGCGCCTGGTATTGGAACTGGCAACGCTGAAGTCTTGAACTGAGGCGGTCTAGTGAATCCCTTTTGCCGACGGTCTCTGATTGTATCTGCCGGATGAGACCCTTCAGCTCCGTGTTGCGGGCTTCGCTGAAATTCATGCTCGAGAGCTCGGCCTGTGGACAAAAGTGTGGGTAAATAACATTATGGGTATTTTTATTTTACTTTACTAGGGCAAATCTAGGGGACATCGGAATGCGGTTTTTTGTCAAGCGACCCATGTGTACGGGTAACATTTAACTTAACTAATAAATATAAATGATGTTGTTTAATGATTGTTTACATATTGAAAACAGAGGATGGCGAATCCTGTTTCCACCGTGATACAGTTTAATACTAGTACGGGGAACAGATGTAGCTTACTTCATTCATAAAACGTTACAAGTAAATATATTATTTTTATAGTCATATTACCTAAACAGTGCAGTTAACCGACCAATTGTACACCTTATTCTAACGACTTAGGGACTGGGATTGGTCACTTAACTGTGCCGTGCCTACATGGTAACTATGACATTATTTCTTGTACGTAGTGACTAAGGTTACTAATCCAAACTATAATTATAGTTCTGAACATAAATGTAAGCAACTATGTGTCCTTTATTATTGAATAAAGATATTTGTATTTGTATTTTTTTTTTAATCCAACATTCTATTCTAAAATAGCTATTCTGGCAAACACAAATGGCAATGCTTAGGTGTATGGCCGAGCGTCTTGACTGCCCGCTTATAAAGTGAGCTAATGAAGTTGAGGTCATGGTAGGGACAAGTAGCCCCAAAAGTCGGGGTATTTGTAAGTAGTTATTTAAATGTTTTTTGCATTGTTTCTCTTTGTATATTGCCTGCCCATGTTATCCTGGTATTTGGTGTGAACTCCTTCTCCAAAGAGCTTGTAGACGGTTTTCCCTTATTGACGGTCTTTTCACTACTGACCTTATACTAATATATATACATTTAGTCTAATATTACCTGTAGTTTATCCAGCTGGGCCTGCTGCCTGCCTATGTTATCCTGGTCCTTGGTGAACTGCGCGCTGCTCGCTTTGAACTCCTTCTCCAAAGTCTTGAGCCGGTCTTCTGCGTGTTTCTTCTCCATTTGGGCTTGGGATATCGACGTTGAAGCTTCGGACGCTTCTGCCTTGGCCGCTGAAAAAAAAAATTGAGATGTCGATTGTCGATGCCGTATAGATAGTAGTACTCTTTATTTAAAGGATATAGCTTTGAGGTTGTAAAGCTATTAGCTAACGAAATCAGGTGTGAACAAGTAGTATACTTCGTTTTTTTTAGCATTAGAAATAAGGTAAACAATCTTGATGTGTCTTTTAATTGAAAAACACATTTTAAAAATAAGTTACGGTAAATATGTAACAATTATGAATCTAATACGATCTTTTATAGTCTTCTGCTTTCATAAGTAATAGTTATTGATTTTTAAAAAGTGTTTTTCAATTAAAAGATATGTCAAAATCGTTTACCTTCTTTCAAGTTGTTTCTAACGAACTATAGTAGCAGTAATAATATTATTAATTATTACCGTAGATGTAACTATGTAAGAAAACATTTGAAGTCACATATTTCACATATTTGTCGCTTGTGCAGCCACTATTAAATTTGATTAAGCTGCAACAATATAAGCTAGTCCTGTAAAGACTCGAACGCGCCCTCATTTCCTGTGCTGACTGATAGCTCGCTTGCGCTTAAGTTGCCTCAGTCGTCCAAACTCTAACCACAATAATAACCACTAACCCATAAGCTGGTCCTGCAGAGACTCGGACGCGTCCTCGTTGCCCGTGCTGACCTATATGAACGTCGTCTGTGCTGCTAAAGACGCCTCTGTATTGCTAGCTGTCATTCCCTCACATTGTCAGTATAATTACTTAAGATCTGTTCTCTCTCGTAAGGCAGCGAATGTCACTAACCCATGAGCTGGTCTTGTAGAGACTCGGAAGCGCCCTCGTTGCCGGTGCTGACCGATATAAAGGTCGCCTGTGCGGCCGCTAAAGCTGCCTCCGCCGCTTCGCTTGCAGTTCGTAGGCCCTCGAACGTTGATGACGCCTGTTACACATTATAAGATTAGATTAGATTTTTTTGATCCTAGCCTGTTTGGCCTGTGTGCTGACAACCTCTTTAGATACTTGACTAACTTAATTTAATACCTACCTCGCTCAATATCTTCCTTTTATCATTAAGAGCCTTCTCATCATCCTTTAACGACCTTTCCATGATCCTAGCCTGTTTGGCCTGTGTGCTGACAGCCTCTTTAGATACTTGACTAACTTAATTTAATACATACCTCGCTCAATATCTTCCTTTTATCATTAAGCGCCTTCTCATCATCCTTTAACGACCTTTCCATGATCCTAGCCTGTTTGGCCTGTGTGCTGACAGCCTCTTTAGATACTTGACTAACTTAATTTAATACATACCTCGCTCAATATCTTCCTTTTATCATTAAGCGCCTTCTCATCATCCTTCAACGACCTTTCCATGATCCTAGCCTGTTTGGCCTGTGTGCTGACAGCCTCTTTAGCAGCCTTGTGCGCTGCTGACGCACTGGCTTCAGTTTTCTCTACACCGGCCAACTCTTTTTCTAAGGCTTTTAGGTTGTTGCCGGTTTGCTAAGGAATAAAAAAAAATATCATAGGAATACATGAATACCTACGAATAAGAAATATTATTCATAATTTAAATGTTCATGTACACTTTACCTACATCGTAATACTGGAATCCCAGCAGCATGTAATCAACATAGACATTTTAAAAATCATGAGTTACATTTCAAATAGGTAAATAATATAATTATTAGTCTTCATTTAAATAACTCCGACGTCCTTTAAAATACTTCATTCTCTGAGACACGAGCTTTTAACAAAGATTCAGGTAACCATAAAATTAAATTAATGTTAGCATACGAGTCACAAAAGTTTCAAATCGATAAGACTTCACCATCCCTTTTTAGGGTTCCGTATTATAGTTTTCAAGTTTATTAGATTAGGTAAGTATATAACAACTTATACGCGGGCGCAATACGGAGACGCGGGAAGGGGCCAGTGAAATATAAACAAACTACAAGCTTACATCTTCAAGCTTTTTATGTAACTCATTCATCTGCTTTTCCAAATCCTTTGAAGTTTCCTTGTTGCTGACAATCTCATCTTTCTTGGCTTGTATCTCGTCTTCAACTTCCGTCACTTTGTCTTGAGCCTCTTTTAGGTTCTTCTCGGCCGTTACATATCTGAGAACATAAAATATATTGTCACTGATAAATATGTTGTCATTGTTATTAGTTTCTTGCCAAATTTGTGCAATGAGGCAAAAAGGCAAATATAAACTCGACACTGAAAGGTGAATGTGTTCTTTGGTTTGTGAGTTTATTTTCAAGTTTAGAGTAAGAAAGATACCCAACATTCAAGACGGGAGGGTTTTTTATAACTTGTGGTTTTAAGTGTAGTTCTTGTATATGTGACCTTCCACGGGTAAAGGTACCTTATGGTGGTTGGCGCTTACGCTTAGTATTGGAGCGTCATGAATAATAGCGTAAGCGCCAACCGCCATAAGGTACCTTTACACGTGGAACGTCACATATTGGCATTTGTGCTGACGGACCTGTAGGCAACATATAGCCTGGTGACGTTCTCCAGTTCCCTGACCACCTTCTGGTACTCCTGGAACTGCGAGCGCTCGTCCTGCAGCTTCTGGAGTTTCGGCGCGATGTCCTCGCGGATGATCTGTGCGAGATGAAACAAAGTATTTATAGTCTATGCCTAGATCTAGGCTTTGCAGTGTGATGTAGAGGTTTCCAAACTAGGCCGGATAAAATTCCATACAATTAGAGGCTTCGAAATCGTAGGCTTGGCCCTGTCCGCAAAATTGTAGGCTTGTTTTATATTGTAACGAACACTACTTTTGATTGGAATCTTGAATTGTGATGAACTTCTTCTGTTTGACAGAGTAATGAAACAAAACAAATGACAATTTACTGGGTTCCTGAAAGGTTCTAATTAGTAGTTTTTTAATAATACAAGAGTTTACATTGTGCTATTCCTTAGCGCCACTTGCACCATCCTACTAACCCGGGGTTAACTGGTTTAACCTGGAGTTACCATGGTTACCAGTACAGTTTGGCACCGTGTTAACGGTTTAACCGCTTAACCCCGGGTCAGTGGGATGGTGCAAGTGGCGCTCAGTCCCAGAATCTAAATTAACCAGTCTAAAAACGACCTTAACATTTCAGAATTGATTTTTGAGTGTCATTGCGGACGCGATATCGTCCATGGGAACCAATAGGGTTATTATACTTACATCATTGAGTTCCCTTAGCTTAGCATCTTTCTTCTCAATGGTTTTCTGGGCGGCCTGCTTCTTGGCTTCGTACATGCGAGTCCCGGCAGCCTCTTCTACCATTGAGAGGATCTGTAAATACAACATTTGTTCAACACATTCAGTGCCGAAAACCTGACTATCGGGTATTTTATAATTTCGTTCCCAGGCCGGATTTTTGTGGCCTGGCGCGGATGTCTTGTTTGGCTGGGTGGCAATGTGTTAATTATCTGCCTTAGGCCCACTTACACCATTCCACTAACCCGGGGTTAACCGGTTAAACCTGGAGTTACCATGGTTACTAGTAATTTGACACTAGGTTAATGGTTATTATTAAAAAAACAATAACTAATATCTAACTAACCAAACAATAAACATAAGTCCATGTAACAAATAGTAGGAAATTAAAAGCTTTCCGGCAACGGAGCCTTCCTGGCTATTTTGTTTGTAATATTGACAAAGGACAAAGTCATAAATATTAACAAAGTAAGGCCCAACTATGTGGCGCTTGGCTGCTAAAAGGTTGCCACTGGTTTAATACCTCAGGTGGCTTCATGTTGAGCACTTTAGTGATGCGGCCCTGCATGATGAGGAAGTGCGGGTTGTTGACATTGAGCTGTACGGAGCAGAACAGGTCGCTGACTCGCTTGTTCTGGACATTGATGCCGTTAATCAGGTACTTGTTCTTGCCGCCCATGACCACCTAGAAAACACCAGGTTTATTAAGTTTATTGTTGACTTTCTTACTTGGTCATCACCCAAAATGAGTCTTGGCCTCCAACACAAGAGCACGCTACTTTGCTCGTTCCAGAGCGGTATCACTTAGCGGTATTATTGTTGAAATGTTGTCTATTTTTATACAAAATTATACACCAATACAAGATTCTACTACTCATCAAGATGATTCTTACAAGCCCACATTTTTAATTATCAATTATCAAATTCAATACAATTTAATTAAGCATTGGACTCATACTATATGCAAGTACAACAAAAAGTATTTATAATAATGCAGTTTAATTTCCAGAGATTAATAGTTAATTTGTGTTTAGTAAATCTCGAAAGACCCAGACCCAGACGCAGCTTTCTAGACCAAGTGAAAGAGAAAGTGGGGGTCGTGTCGTATCAGAAAGTCAAAGAGCTGGCGCAAGATAGTGAATGCTGGAAGATACTCCACCGACAAGAGAATAACTCTTAAGTTAATGATGATGATGATGAAATCTCGAAAGAAGCCTATTATATCGCGATATTATAGTCGAAATTCGGGAGGGAGAGAGATTTTGATATTTTTTATAATAACAAAAGGCTTCTTTGGTAGTACTAACCTGCCGAGTAACAGTAATTTCATCATGGTTCTCATAGCCAATGGGACATTGATTCCTGTCTCGGTTGTCAAATGTGATGCTAACGGTGGCCTTAGTGATGCCAGCCTGTCCATGCTTGTAGATTAACTCTTGAAGACTTCCAGCTCGCACCTATGTATCAGAAGTAAGTAGTGCTTGTAGAATATTGTATAAAAAAAAACGGTTTGATGCCAAACGAATGGACAGATGTAAAGAAACTTGTTTTAAGCAGGCCATGAAAGTTTAAAATCTTAATATAATTCAATATTTACCAAATAATCAAACATCTTTTGTTATGGCTATGGAAAACGCAGATGGCGGGAATTCACAATACAAACACATTGTTAATTATCAAAATCATATATCAATGCATACTTACGTTGGATAAATTAGTAATTCCGAGCACGAAACAAATAGAATCCAGGATATTTGATTTTCCGGTGCCGTTTAGACCCGTGATAGCGTTAAATTCAGGGTCAAACCCGGTGATCTCAACACGGTTCCCGTAGGACTTGAATCCGTCCAACACGATAGATTTGATATACATTTTGCTGCCAACATATACATCGAAGTATAAATTACATTAAATTTAGCTTAATGTTTTATATTTATGAGAAAACACCATTAGATTCATGGAAAACACACAATTCCTCTAATTCGGGAACCGTTGGTGTTTGACGGTTTTGACAAACTTGACACTAGTTTTAGTAGTTTTTTTTCGTGCGTATGGTACGTTCCGTTACCAAATCCTGTTTGCATATTAAAAATTACATTTCGGTGAAAATGCATAGGATTATTATCTTAGAGAATATTTGAATTAGCATTTCGATACACGCATATCTTAAATGGGCTTAAGAGAGTGATAATTACCAGTAAAATTACTAATTTCTTCTGCATTTGGGATTTACTGGTGTTTTGCTGGTGTTATTCAGAATGGAAGTCTGTTCAACTATGTTCATGGTCAATCAATCCGTCAAAAAAAAACCAAAGTAACCAAACGTCTGTTTGCCGCTGGAATCTTGTGCAAAATAAATATAAAGAAAAAATAATATTGTAATGTACTGAATTATTACCATTTTACGCTCTATAATTATTCTATTAGTGTGGATAAATTATGATTTAAGTGTAAAAGCTAGTGGCGTTCATTCTGCCGGCGTCATGACTTCAATTATCAAGGTACACTGCCTCTCCGGGGCTGGAGATGAGACTCCGCCGTGCTACGTACTCCACGTGGATGAGTTTAAGTTCCTCCTCGACTGTGGATGGGACGAGAAGTTCGATATGGAGTTCATAAAAGAACTCAAGAGGTCAGTTTTAGGTTATGTTTTGGTAGCAGTATTTGACTGAAAACCTTATCTTCATGTTTCTCAGCCTTCATAATGCCTCACGCATTTGAGAATCCTCTAAGCTTCCTCAAATTTACGAGATCGATATACTACATATATGTATTTATTTCAATAAGTACCAAGAAGTGACAAGGGACATGACCTATTTTCGAATATGTACTTCAGCAAATAATATTTTTGTAGAGTACAAAATATGCCAAATTTATTTTACTTCTAATTTCAGACATGTAAACAGCATAGACGCAGTCCTCCTTTCACATTCTGACCCACTGCACCTCGGGGCCCTGCCATATGCAGTGGGTAAACTGGGTCTGAACTGCCCCATCTACGCCACCCTGCCAGTGTACAAGATGGGGCAGATGTTCATGTACGACCTGTTCCAGGCACATAAGAATGTGTCGGACTTTGATCTGTTTACGTTGGATGATGTGGATTCTGCGTTTGATAGTATTGTGCAGTTGAAGTATAACCAGAGTGTTGATATGAAAGGTGAGTGCTGTTGTTTAATTATAAAACTTTAAAGGCCTTTGTTATAATTTGTCTCTTTCTAGCAAACACAAATATCAAAGAGATTTGTTTGTGAACAATGTTAAAAAGTAAGGTTTCTTGAAATTTTTCTGATTGGAAAATACGGCCATATTTTAGATTTATAAAAGATTTTTATTTGTGACATTTTCGTAATTTAAAAAAGTTACGTGACTAAGGGTCAGTTGCACCAAACCGTCTGTCACCTTGCAGTGTTTGCAAAATTTTGTTGTATAGGAATTTTCATAGTTCTCTGTTGAGGGATGTTGATCAGTCTGTTAAGCTAAATTGTATGGGTTGCCACACTAATAATATTAGACTAATATCGTTTGAGAAATGGGCCCCAGGTCCTTATTAAACACATAATGGCATGCCAGTAAGGCCAAAGAGTTACATTCTGGTAATTATAAAACTACACAAATATCTGAAAATGGCGTACATTTTCAGATATTTGTGACCATCTGCTGTTACCATTTTCTTTAAGGTGTTTCAAATGCCCTGCAAATCCTGGTAACTGTCACGCTCTTATTTCTAATTTGAGTTAGATAGCTATTCACCACTTTCAGGCAAGGGCCTGGGCCTGCGCATCACGCCCCTACCCGCCGGCCATTCCCTTGGCGGAACAATCTGGCGCATTGCCGCCCCTGGCGAAGAAGGCATAGTGTACGCACCAGACTTCAACCACAAGAAAGAAAGGCATCTCAACGGCTGCGAGATAGAGCGGATCATGAGACCATCGCTTCTGTTGCTGGGGGCTATGAATGCGGACTATGTGCAGCCGAGACGGAGACTCAGAGACGAGAAGCTTATGAGTAAGTTCAGTTGGATCGCACATTTACAGATGAGCCAAGTCTGACGTAGGTTTGCTATAGGAACCCCTTCATACAGACTTTTTTAAATACCACATCAGTGTCATCAAACAAGCATACCCCATACCCATACCCAACCATAGCCCGCCTGACAAGCAGTCAATTGGTCTATCTGATGCCATTTAAGTACCGTAGCCTATGAACGCGGACAACTTCAGGGGTACATGCGCGTTGCCATCCCTTTACGTTCATATACACTCCTTTTTACAGTACCTCATACTGTGAGAACTGGGAATTACCCTACTAGAGCGTACAACTTTTCCTCCTATCCTCCTAAGGCCCAAGGTCCTACCTAGTACTTCTTCAGTTCGATGAAATTTAAACCATATTCAATGGGAACAAAGATGCATTTCTTATGTTTCGTAAAATTTTCAAACATAAAAATCAACTCTATTTCCTGCACTATAGGTTCAAATCTCAGTGGTAAATTTTGAGTTTTTAATTTGTATGGCTGGTCCTTAGGAGGCTATAGCTAATGCCCTCTTTTTTACAGCAACGATATTAAGCACCCTCCGCGGCGGCGGCAGCGTGCTAGTCTGCACAGATACGGCCGGTCGAGTGCTAGAGTTAGCCCACATGCTAGACCAACTGTGGCGGAACAAGGACTCCGGGCTGGTCGCGTACACATTACTGCTGCTCTCTAACGTCAGTTATAACGTTGTTGAGTTTGCCAAGTCGCAGGTCAGTTCTAATGGTGATTTTTAGAGTTCCGTACCCAAAGGGAAAAGCGGGACATGGCAAAGCACGACAAGCTCTGGTTGGACCAACTTAAGCAGAAGCGAATTCGCAGAGCTGCTGTCTGTCACCAGGCTTGTATCTCATGAACCGTGATAGCTAGACAACATTTTCACAGATGATGTATTTCTGTTTCCGCTATAACAACAAATACTAAAAATAAAAATAAATACGGAAACCTTGGTGGGTGACTCCGACTCACACTTGTGGTTTTTTGTTTCTATTCTGTTCCGTCTGCCAGTGGAAAAAAGTAGCAGACAAGAAATATACCACGTTCTGCTGATATTACTCTGTTGACACTAGACAACAACCTACATGTTTTAATTAATTTTTAGAAAATACTAGTTAGTGAAGTAGGATTAATATTGAAGACAATTAACACATTCATTGCCACCCAGCCAAACAAGACATCCGCGTTAGGCCACAACTATTTCGTCATATAAAGCTGTAGTACCACGATCCCGACTATCGGGTCGTCCGGCCTGGGAACGAAATCATAAAATACCCGGTAGTCGGGTTTTCAGCACTGAATGTGTTAAATGAAAGCATGTTTTGTGAAGTCTATTCTTTTTTGTTAAAAGTTTATTTAATTTACAGATAGAATGGATGAGTGATAAACTGACCCGAGCCTTCGAAGGGGCCCGGAGCAACCCGTTCCTTCTCCGTCACCTGCAACTCTGCCATTCCGTGGTGGAGGTAAAAAAACTTCATATTTTATATTGAGGAATAAAAATTACACAGACAGTAAAATTAGGCAAGGCGCACCACCCCACCTTATTGCGTACCTAGCTAAATACATATTGCAATTTTTCTATGCTACCAAAGTAGCTGACGTAGCCCTTGCAGCCGCTAAACTTAAATGGGACTGGGCCAGGAAAAAAAAAAAACTTGTTGGCCAAGAAAACTACCTAGTGGACACCGAACATAGTGCGGCGTCACGGCAGACCTCGAAGGAGATGGCGGCACGATCTTGACGTCTTTCGGATAGATTGGTCTAAAGCTTTGGATTCCTCCGAAAACGGTGCCGTCATATTACGGCCGTAATATAGCGGTGAATGACGGCACTAGAACGTTGTCTATGTAAACAAGATGGCGCGGTTTCCTAGACGGCGTTGATTGTCAACGTAACGTAATAAAGCGGTGCCGTCATTTGGATGACGGCCGCCATGACCTTGTCGATAGTTTCGTGAACGTTTTATTAGATAGCGGTGACGCCATTTTGAATAAATGACACGAGATTTGAATAAATTATTCCGTACTACGATTATTTTCCTCTTCTGATGATATTTCATCCTCCAAGTAAATTATAGATGGTTAAGCAAATCTTGTCAGTAGAAAAAGGCGCGAAATTCAAATTTTCTATGGGACTATATCCCTTCGCGCCAACATTTTTCAAATTTGCCGCTTTGACCTTGGTGGCTGACGGTGTGTTACGACACTTATAACGCCGTGGTACTTTCCACATGTCGCCACCGTAAAGACGGCCGTCTTTTGCTGCCGCTATATGACGGCCGTCATATAACGGCACCGTTTTCGGAGGAATCCAAAGCTTAATATTGCCATAGAACGAGACGCGTGGAAGAAAGAGAGGGAGGCCTTTGCCCGGCAGTGGGACACAACAGGCTAACAAATAAATAAACTAATAAACCACTGTTTTCATATAATATTTTTAACATAACTCAGGTGACGCGGACCCCAGGGCCGAAGGTGGTGCTGGCCTCCTTCCCAGACCTGGAGTGTGGGTTCGCCAGGGACCTGTTCCTGCAGTGGGCTCCCAACCCTCAGAACTCCATCATACTCACGCACAGGTATGAGTTACTCAGGTGACTCGGACCCCAGGGCCGAAGGTGGTGCTGGCCTCCTTCCCAGACCTGGAGTGTGGGTTCGCCAGGGACCTGTTCCTGCAGTGGGCTCCCAACCCTCAGAACTCCATCATACTCACGCACAGGTATGAGTTACTCAGGTGACTCGGACCCCAGGGCCGAAGGTGGTGCTGGCCTCCTTCCCAGACCTGGAGTGTGGGTTCGCCAGGGACCTGTTCCTGCAGTGGGCTCCCAACCCTCAGAACTCCATCATACTCACGCACAGGTATGAGTTACTCAGGTGACTCGGACCCCAGGGCCGAAGGTGGTGCTGGCCTCCTTCCCAGACCTGGAGTGTGGGTTCGCCAGGGACCTGTTCCTGCAGTGGGCTCCCAACCCTCAGAACTCCATCATACTCACGCACAGGTATGAGTTACTCAGGTGACTCGGACCCCAGGGCCGAAGGTGGTGCTGGCCTCCTTCCCAGACCTGGAGTGTGGGTTCGCCAGGGACCTGTTCCTGCAGTGGGCTCCCAACCCTCAGAACTCCATCATACTCACGCACAGGTATGAGTTACTCAGGTGACTCGGACCCCAGGGCCGAAGGTGGTGCTGGCCTCCTTCCCAGACCTGGAGTGTGGGTTCGCCAGGGACCTGTTCCTGCAGTGGGCTCCCAACCCTCAGAACTCCATCATACTCACGCACAGGTATGAGTTACTCAGGTGACTCGGACCCCAGGGCCGAAGGTGGTGCTGGCCTCCTTCCCAGACCTGGAGTGTGGGTTCGCCAGGGACCTGTTCCTGCAGTGGGCTCCCAACCCTCAGAACTCCATCATACTCACGCACAGGTATGAGTTACTCAGGTGACTCGGACCCCAGGGCCGAAGGTGGTGCTGGCCTCCTTCCCAGACCTGGAGTGCGGGTTCGCCAGGGACCTGTTCCTGCAGTGGGCTCCCAACCCTCAGAACTCCATCATACTCACGCACAGGTATGAGTTACTCAGGTGACTCGGACCCCAGGGCCGAAGGTGGTGCTGGCCTCCTTCCCAGACCTGGAGTGTGGGTTCGCCAGGGACCTGTTCCTGCAGTGGGCTCCCAACCCTCAGAACTCCATCATACTCACACACAGGTATGAGTTACTCAGGTGACTCGGACCCCAGGGCCGAAGGTGGTGCTGGCCTCCTTCCTGGACCTGGAGTGTGGGTTCGCCAGGGACCTGTTCCTGCAGTGGGCTCCCAACCCTCAGAACTCCATCATACTCACGCACAGGTATGAGTTACTCAGGTGACTCGGACCCCAGGGCCGAAGGTGGTGCTGGCCTCCTTCCTGGACCTGGAGTGTGGGTTCGCCAGGGACCTGTTCCTGCAGTGGGCTCCCAACCCTCAGAACTCCATCATACTCACGCACAGGTATGAGTTACTCAGGTGACTCGGACCCCAGGGCCGAAGGTGGTGCTGGCCTCCTTCCCAGACCTGGAGTGTGGGTTCGCCAGGGACCTGTTCCTGCAGTGGGCTCCCAACCCTCAGAACTCCATCATACTCACACACAGGTATGAGTTACTCAGGTGACTCGGACCCCAGGGCCGAAGGTGGTGCTGGCCTCCTTCCTGGACCTGGAGTGTGGGTTCGCCAGGGACCTGTTCCTGCAGTGGGCTCCCAACCCTCAGAACTCCATCATACTCACACACAGGTATGAGTTACTCAGGTGACTCGGACCCCAGGGCCGAAGGTGGTGCTGGCCTCCTTCCTGGACCTGGAGTGTGGGTTCGCCAGGGACCTGTTCCTGCAGTGGGCTCCCAACCCTCAGAACTCCATCATACTCACGCACAGGTATGAGTTACTCAGGTGACTCGGACCCCAGGGCCGAAGGTGGTGCTGGCCTCCTTCCCAGACCTGGAGTGTGGGTTCGCCAGGGACCTGTTCCTGCAGTGGGCTCCCAACCCTCAGAACTCCATCATACTCACACACAGGTATGAGTTACTCAGGTGACTCGGACCCCAGGGCCGAAGGTGGTGCTGGCCTCCTTCCCAGACCTGGAGTGTGGTTTCGCCAGGGACCTGTTCCTGCAGTGGGCTCCCAACCCTCAGAACTCCATCATACTCACGCACAGGTATGAGTTACTCAGGTGACTCGGACCCCAGGGCCGAAGGTGGTGCTGGCCTTCTTCCCAGACCTGGAGTGCGGTTTCGCCAGGGACCTGTTCCTGCAGTGGGCTCCCAACCCTCAGAACTCCATCATACTCACGCACAGGTATGAGTTACTCAGGTGACTCGGACCCCAGGGCCGAAGGTGGTGCTGGCCTCCTTCCCAGACCTGGAGTGTGGTTTCGCCAGGGACCTGTTCCTGCAGTGGGCTCCCAACCCTCAGAACTCCATCATACTCACGCACAGGTATGAGTTCGCGTGCCTCTTCGAATGATGGTCTCTATCAGGGATGTTGCGGATGCGGATTTTTTGACATCCGCGGATGCGGATGCAGATGCGGATTTTTAAAGGCTCACATCCGCGGATGCGGATGTCAAGATAGGTACATAAAAAACGTCAAATATTACATTTTAGTAATTTTTATTTCAAAAAACCGGCCAAGTGCGAGTCGGACTCGCGTTCCAAGGGTTCCGTACATTAAGTCCCACTCACGCTTGACTGCTAATTTCTAATAGGTTTTTTTGGCTAATGACTAAATTACCTAGCAGTCTAGCACTTACGCCGATGCTACGACGTTCCTGTACCGACCTGTTCCACATCCGCATCCGCATTAAATCCGCATCCGCATTAAATCCGCATCGATTTTATGCGGATGCGGATGTTGAAAATAATGCGGAAGTTCCGCGGTTGCGGATGCGGATGCGGATATTCGCAACATCCCTGGTCCCTATGGCAGTTCCTTAAGAGTCCCTAGCAAGCTCGGTGCCCCGCACAAACGTAGTTACGCTCTCATTTTAAAACGTCTAGCTATATTGCTCTGAAACTTTGTACTTACAATAGGATAAGGTATATCTATAATCCTGTTATTAGTAGCTTCAGATACCATAGAAAAAAAAATACAGTGAATTTAAGTAAAAAAAAAATTGTTTTTGCTCTATTTCGTTCGTTTTTTTAACTGGATCCATATAAACTAATTATAAGCCTAAATATACCTCAGTCATTGTATGTGCAAAGTTTCATTACAGTTCAACACGTAGTTTTAAAATGAGAACGAAACTCCTTTTGTATGGGAAGGTGAAATTTGAACTGTTTATGCAACGGTTTCACTCACTAAGATTTTTAGTCGCTATTGGCGACATGTTTCGGGCCCATCGGGGGTCCTTCCTCAGGCTCGAGTGCTCGCGGCGGTTGCACTTCGTGCACTGAAGGTGAAATTTGGCTGAGCTTCCTGGGGACTCTTTTTTAATTGGACGTAGTAAAAAAAAATAGGATGATGATGATGTGTAGTGATTTGTGCATTATTGTGGTGAACTAAAGAAACGTAAATGTTTACAGATCATTCATGATTCATCTAGTATTAAATTGGATTGGGCATGAGTGGTGGGGATAACTGACAGAACGGGATAGTTTTAATTATCTTTCAGTAGGAGTAGCAGCGAAAGCGCTATTATTGTTTGTCCTTGTCACAGTCTCACATATTTTTTGTTCCCCACCGTTGATTTAGTATGGATTATGGTGGGCAACAAATAAATTCGACCAATCATAGTGTCGCATTGCGTATGTTTTGTCCCTCACGGAGGCACGCGTATACCACTTCTATAGGATGCCACCACAGACAATCCAACCTCTATACATAGCATAGTCGCGCTACCCCCTCTGCCACACATACGGTAGCGTTACTCCATCTTCGAGTCAATCCCGTGCCGTGATTGGTCGGTGTCTTTGAACGGACCAATCACGGCACGGGATTCGCTCACCTCGTCCCCCCGCACCCCCGTATTTTTGGCAGCATCGGTTTCATGAAAGAATTGGCCTAAGCTCAGTCTAGAGGTTGGATTGTCAGTGGATGCCACCTTCTATGTTGCAGATCCTCGCCCGGTACTTTAGCTCGAGATCTCATCGAGAACGGCGGAGACAGGACCCTGGAGTTAGTGGTGCGACGACGAGTGAGGCTCGAGGGCGCCGAGCTGGAGGAGTACATGCAACAGCGCACCAAGGTCAACCACTCCGTCAAGTGAGTTCATGTCGGCTACTAACAAACTTCCATCCACGGAAACCGGTTTTTTCAGACCGTTATCACGTACTTGGCGCAAAACATTTTAATTTCTGTTTCGCTCGCAAAACCGTAACTTTTAAACCGGTTTGTAGGAGAATAAAGTTCTTGTCAGATTAACCGGTTTAAGATAAGATAAAATAAAACATAGTTTATTCAAGTAGGTAGGTTTAGAACAATAAAAACCGGTTTCTTCCTACGTCGGTGTTTATGTTTACGATTACGTGGCTCACCAGCAGGCCCGCCCGGCGTCTCGTCGCTCGGTGAATAAACCGGTTTATTTAGGTTAAAATAAAGTTTTTAAAATGTCCGCGTTCTTATGAAAGTTCGGAGGAAAACCGAAATAAACCGGTATACATATACCGGTATCGAGCCTTGGTTCCATGTAGCTCTTAAATCTCAAAATAAAGCTTTCATTTAACATAATTACGACCTTATTTATGATAGGGAAGAAGTAGCCGGCCTATCATCCGACTCAGACTCGGACGGCGAACTTGAAATGTGGGTGGTAACGGGCCGTCACGACATCCCGGTCCGACACGACACCCGTCCGACGGGCTGCTTCAAGAGCAACAAGCGACATCACGCCATGTACCCGTGCCATGAGGACAGAGCGAGGACTGATGACTACGGAGAGGTTATACGGGTGAGTTTGAGTACGTCGATACCGGTCCGACACGACATGGGTCAGACACGACACGGATCCGGCACGTCACCGGTCCGACACGACATGGGTCCGACACGACAGCGGTCCGACATAAGGCCCGTCCGGTTGGCTCAAGAGCAACAAGCGACTTCACGTCATGTACCCGTGTCATGAGGACAGGGCAAGGACTGATGACTATGGGGAGGTTATACGGGTGAGTTTGTACTTAAACTCACCCGTATAACCTCCCACACACCTACCGTATCTTACTAGATACGGTCCGACACGACATGGGTCAGACACGACACGGATCCGACACGACACCGGTCCGACGGGCTGTTTCAAGAGCAACAAGCGACATCACGCCATGTACCCGCGCCACGAGGACAGGGCGAGGACTGATGATTACGGAGAGGTTATACGGGTGAGTTTGAGTAAGATACGGTCCGGCACGACATGGGTCAGACACGACACGGATCCGGCACGACATCGGTCCGACGGGCTGTTTCAAGAGCAACAAGCGACATCACGCCATGTATCCGTGTCATGAGGACAGGGCGAGGACGGATGACTACGGAGAGGTTATAAGGGTGAGTCTGGGTACGATACGATACCGGTCCGACACGACACCCGTCCGACGGGCTGCTTCAAGAGCAACAAACGACATCACGCCATGTACCCGTGTCACGAGGACAGGGCGAGGACTGATGCCTATGGGGAGGTTATACGGGTGAGTTTGAGTAAGATACGGTCCGACACGACATGGGTCAGACACGACACGGATCCGACACGACACCGGTCCGACGGGCTGTTTCAAGAGCAACAAGCGACATCACGCCATGTACCCGTGTCACGAGGACAGGGCGAGGACTGATGATTATGGAAAGGTTATACGGGTGAGTTTGAGTAAGATACGGTCCGGCACGACATGGGTCAGACACGACACGGATCCGGCACGACATCGGTCCGACGGGCTGTTTCAAGAGCAACAAGCGACATCACGCCATGTACACGTGTCATGAGGACAGGGCGAGGACTGATGCCTATGGGGAGGTTATACGGGTGAGTCTGAGTACGTCGATACCGGTCCGACACGACATGGGTCAGACACGACACGGATCCGGCACGACACCGGTCCGACGGGCTGTTTCAAGAGCAACAAGCGACATCACGCCATGAACCCGTGTCACGAGGACAGGGCGAGGACTGATGATTATGGAGAGGTTATAAGGGTGAGTCTGGGTAAGATACGGTCCGGCACGACATGGGTCAGACACGACACGGATCCGGCACGACACCGGTCCGACACGACACCGGTCAGACACGACAGCGGTCCGACATAACACCCGTCCGACGTGCTGCTTCAAGAGCAACAAGCGATATCAGGCCATGTACCCGTGCCATGAGGACAGAGCGAGAACCGATGATTATGGAGAGGTTATACGGGTGAGTCTGAGTACGTTGATACCGGTCCGACCGACATGGGTCAGACTCGACACGGATCTGGCACGACACCGGTCCGACACGACATGGGTCCGACGCGACACCCCACGATACCCCCCGGTTACGTGGGATACGATAACGACCCAACACTATATCGGTTCGACACATGTGTCCAGTACCTAACATTTGAAGTTATAATTGTTTTTTTTATTACCCTAATTTAGTTGCCCACTGCTGGGCAAAGGGCTGTCGTTTCTTTATGTATATTAATGTGTATAGTGGTAATGTTTTGCGTGCAGCCCGAGGACTACCGGCTGGCCGAGGTTGTTGACGCGGAGGGAGAGGTGCGCGACGTGGCGCCGCAGCCGCCGCCCACGCAGGAACCCGAAGGTACACAACTACACTATACAGGAACCCGAAGGTACACAACTACACTACAGGAACCCGAAGGTACACAACTACACTATACAGGAATCCGGAAGTACACAACTTCACTATACAAGAACCCGAAGGTACACAACTTTACTATACAGGAACCCGAAGTTACACAGATTCACTATACAGGAACCCGAAGGTACACAACTTCACTATACAGGAACCCGAAGGTACACAACTTTACAGGAACCCGAAGTTACACAGCTTCACTATACAGGAACCCGAAGGTACACAACTACACTATACAGGAACCCGAAGGTATACAGCTTCACTATACAAGAACCTGAAGGTACACAACTTCACTATACAGGAACCCGAAGGTACACAACTTCACTATACAGGAACCCGAAGTTACACAGATTCACTATACAGGAACCCGAAGGTATACAACTTCACTATACAGGAACCCGAAGGTATACAACTTTACTATACAGGAACCCGAAGGTGTACAACTTCACTATACAGGAACCCGAAGGTATACAACTTTACTATACAGGAACCCGAAGGTGTACAACTTCACTATACAGGAACCCGAAGGTACATAACATCACTATACACAGGAAGGTTTCCTTTTTTCTGTCTTTTCTTTCTATTCTGTGACTAAAATCATATAAAGTAGCTACTACTTACGACCTGATGAATTTAATATTTGTAAGTATGTTTAACTTGTGTTATATGTATAGCTTATAATAATATTTTTCTTACAGAGGAAGAAATTGAGATCCCAAGCAAATGCCTAACGACAGTCCGCCAAGTGCCTGTAAAGGCGTCCGTCCAATACATAGAGTTAGAGGGCCGATGCGACGGCGAGTCTCTGCTCCGAGTAGTGGCTCAAGCGAAGCCGCGGGCTATAGTAGGCCTGCGGGCCAACCTGGCCGCTCTACAGACTCTCAGGTGACCGCTATACACGTCAAGTGCCTATAAAGGCGTCCCTCCATAATAACATTTGCGAAACAGTGATTTAAACTTTCACGATTTTTACACATTATGATTAACTAAAACCACAGAATAAATAATAGTATTAGTCCAGAAGGCTCACTCTCTAACAAAACGCGTCTATTACGACAGATATGACCGTTAGGTGGCGCAAGCGCGAGCGGGCGTCCGTTCCGTTATTATCAGTGATCGGCACGACCCGTGACGCACCGCGGGATTGCGAGCAGAAATCATAATATGGACATGATTAGATTATAACATAACTCCGTGATTTTGTTAAATAGAATAATTTTATTGTATGATATATATTTGCAAATATACGATAAAGTGTTAAATAAGCTTATCAAATGTATAATTAATTATTAAATAAAAAATTGATATATTACTATGTGATTATATACCTATTTTGAACTTGATGTCGTTTTATTTAATGGTAAAAATCATTCATCTTCCTGTGTGGAATACCTTTATGTACTACAATCGGAAATACTGACTTCCTAAAAAGACCGAAATCTCGGGGCATATCCATGTTAACATAATGATTGAGGTCATTGACACCGTGCGACACGGGTCGTGCCGATCACTGGTTATTATGGCTAGACACCAAAACTGGTGTGGGCCGCATGTACTTGAAGATACTTGTAGCCACGCGACGAAATCGCGGAGTGAGCCACGACTGCTAAAACGGAAAATTACCCTTCCCCTTCGCGATCCCTGAGAGAGGCTGGCTAAAGTTGATATAGACATCAGTTGAGAATTTTTCGAACTACCCGCACTTTTTCTTAATTTTCCCGTGTTGAGTTAACACATTCACTGCCAGGAACCCACCTGGTGGGCGCTCGTAAACTTTGCTCAGATGCCGGACAACCCGCTGGGCGGGTTGTTTTATACGCAGCTATAGACGACCGGTTTCTGGGGTAGTGCGCCGTTTTTTGTCTAGTAGTGAGTGTGTTAATAATAAAATTTGATAATCTTGCAGGAAATACTGTGAAACCGAGGGCATTGAGAAAATATTCACGCCGGAGCGCGGCGAAACTGTAGACGCCACTACCGAGTCGCACATCTACCAGGTACCATCGCCCACACTGTTAAATAGAGATGCCCCGAATAGTGGTTTTGGCCGGATACCGATTACCGAATATTCGGCCACTCTCTCGGCCGAATACCGAATATTCGGCGACCGAATATTCGGCATGAGATGCGAACATTGTGAGTCTCAATTATTATGAAAACTGTTCGCCAACAAAGCACAACGTTTGCTAAGATATATTTTAAAACATAACTAATTAATGTAGAGTCAATCAAATCAGACCCATGATAAAAATACAATATTTCATAATCAACAAATGCTTAAAAAAGGGTCTTCCTATTTAACAACTTTCCAATATCATCGATATTAAACTTTCGTGAGCTTTCTTTCGATATTGAACTTTCCAATAATACATTTTAAATATTAAATATACCTACCTAATTTTTGGTATTTTTTTTTTGTAATTTTTCTTAGGTAGGTGCAACAGATATTCGGTATTCGGCCGAATAGTAGGCAACATTCGGCCGAATACCGAATATTCGGCAAAGTGGCCGAATAGGCCGAATACCGAATAGTTGCCGAATATTCGTGGCATCTCTTTAATTGTCCATCGGTGGACTTTATTACAAAAGGCATAAGGTCCACTAATTGAGTCACATGAGGGCGCACGAGCGGGCGGACCAGGCGGCCTAGCCAAGGTGACGATCGCTTTGTGTCTTTTTATCACTTTTCCATATTAGTGCGACAGTGACAGTCGCGTTTCGATCGCTACGGAGCGTAAGCGATTGGCACGTTGGCTACGCGGCCAGCTCAGTTCCCACTCCTTGGCATCACAGACTAGACTGAGCATAGTAGCGCTACCCCCTCTGCCACAAATATACAGTAGTTTTACTCCATCTTCGAGTCAAAGTGTCTTTGTGTGACGTCCGTGTCTTTGAACGGACCAATCACGGCACGGGACTCGCTCACCTCGTCCCCCGCACCCCAGTATTTTTGGCAGCATCGGTTTCATGAAATAATTGCTCTAAACTCCGTCTAGAGGATTCCTAGTCTATGCTAGGCATATAATGCAGTCGCTGTGGCCGACATCGGTCAGGAGAAGACAGAGAGAGAATAATAAGAATGTTTTCTCAAAAATGGACGGCAAAGTCGACGTTGCCGGTTAAAAAATTGGTCGCGAAGTGCGTAGTTTATGGTCAGTCCAAAAATTAAAAAGTTAAAAACATTGCAGTCTCGATTTCGGGACTGCAATGTTGCATACAAATTCCATTATTTAACGAGTTCCAAACTTTTTAAAAGTTGAAATGGCCATATCAAATGAAGGCATAGGTCCAATTAAACAGCCAAACAGATGATCAGCACTTATTATTATAATGTTGGTACCGCGACTATTTAGGTGTCTCAAATAGGTTAGCGTATTTTCAGCAGAAGAATAAACTTCTTTTTTTTTAAAGGCGGCAATGCAAATGCATTCATTGCTATGCGGACGACAGTACTGGGGATGCCTTTTACACAGGCCGTGCCAACATCCCTCGTTCTGTGGTGCTTGAGAGTCGTGAAAAGCTTGTGTCGGACATTGAGAACACTCTATCCAGAGTTTCGGTGTGGGGTCGGGACAATTTAGTCCGATTCAACCCCACCAAGACACAAGTTTGCGCCTTCACCGCTAAGAAAACCCCATTTACTGTGGTCCCACAGTTCCAAGGCACAGCCCTTACCATGTCAGGGAGTATTGGGATCCTTGGTGTCGACATCTCCAGTGACGTCCAATTCCGTAGCCACCTGGAAGGTAAGGCTAAGCTGGCATCGAAAAAACTCGGTGTGCTCAATAAAGCGAGGCGATACTTTACTCCGGGGCAAAGACTGCTGCTTTATAAATCGCAAGTCAGACCCCATATGGAGTACTGCTGTCACCTTTGGGCAGGAGCACCTGGATGCCAGCTTGGACCCTTCGACTCAATCCAAAGGCGCGCTGTACGAATCGTCGATGATCCCAAACTCACAAGCGGTATTGAACCTTTAAGTCTGAGGAGAGACCTTGCCTCCTTATGTGTGTTCTACCGCTTGTACAATGGGCTGTGCTCTGAAGAATTGTTTGACATGATGCCAACGGCAGCTTTCTATCACCGCACCGCTCGCCATCGGCAGGGTGTTCATCCACACACCCTAGAACCTAAATGGTCGCGTACTGTGCGGTTTAAGAGGAATTTCCTCCCGCGGACGCTCCGGCTGTGGAATGAGCTCCCTTCCGAGGTTTTCCCGAGGGTCTACGATATGTATGCTTGTTTGCCACCTATGTGGTATAAAAAAAAAAAAATATTTTCGATGGTTTTACTTTTTTCTGTGATAATTAGACCGTTGCTCCGGTAAATAATTTCTATTTCTTGCACCATTTTTGAGAAAAGCACTATATATGACTCGGTTGGAAGGCTACTTGCTGGCTTCGGATTCAATTAAGAGCCAACAGGAGTGGTCATTTCTCCATACAAACGTACTCGACTGTTTCCTCCGTGGGTTTTGAAGCTAGAGCAATGGTTTTTTCAACACATTAATATTGTCAATATCTGTGTCGGACCGTTTTGTTTTTTTTGATATTTTTGTTTTTTAAGGCGCTAGAGCCCTTCAAAAATGGCCAAAATGGCCTAATTGACTATGCCGCAATGAGAGGCGTGCTATTTAAAACTGACATCAATTAGTCAAAAAAGCAAAACGGTCCGACACAGATAATGTCATAATCATTTAGATTTCCAAATTTGGTTACGATTGGTTAAGTTTTGGAGGAGGAAACAGTCGAGTACGAAACCTCGATTTTTGATATTTTTACGCAGGATTTTTCGCCTTGTCCTTATCGCACTAGTTTTAGGAGCCGCTTCCGTTAGCGAGACGGGTATATTTACCTAAAATATTTAAATCTTAGCTCCTGTTGGCTCTTAAACGGACTCCCAAGGTCGTCCGTTTAAAAGGAATCCTCAGCCAGCAAGTAGCTACTTCGGAACCTCGACAATAATGTAGTATGATTGCAGGTGAAGCTGACGGACGCGGTGATGAGCTCGCTGGCGTGGAAGCCGGCGGGCGGCGCCGAGCTGGCCTGGCTCTGCGGCGTGCTGCAGCCGCGCGCCCGGCCCAGGGAGCCCGGAGCACCCGGTCAGTTGGGCTATATACTTGCTCAAACCTATTTAGAAAGAAAGTTAGAAAGGTCGAACCATACTGTTCTACCTTAAGCTTTGGATGCCGTCATATAGCGGCCGCAAAAGACGGCCGTCTTTACGGTGGCGACATGTGGAAAGTACCACGGCGTCATAACACACCGACATCCACCAAGGTCAAAGCGGCAAATTTGAAAAATGTAGGCGCGATGGGATAATGTCCCATAGAAAATTTGAATTTCGCGCCTTTTCCTACTGACAAGATTTGCTTGGTCATCTATAATTGGACGTAGTTACAGGTAAAAGATCCAATCCACAAAATTACCAAAACATGAGTTAAGTATACCAGAGAGGTCTCTATGGTGTCTATTTTCATTCAGCAAAAACAGGCCCAGTTTAGCCTGCGTTTTCATAGTTTAATCAACATGGGATACCATCCCACATGTAGGACGGATTAAAATATATATTCGCTAATAAGTATCCATTTCTCTTGGAACCTTTTAGTTATATTCGATCAATTACGGAACTGCTCCACATTTATTTTATCGAAAGAAATCCAACCTGCTTGGATCATTTTTAAGAAAATGTAATTCACACTTTTTATCCTTAATATTATTAACGAAAATGATCCAATTCATTTAGATCCTTTTGAAAAATAAAATTTACTACACTAAAATCCTTCAGATAAACAGCAAAAAGAATTCATCTCACTTGGATCACTAAGTTAAGAGCTGTTGTCAATTCTACTTTGGTGTGATAATGATCAGCACAAACGATCCATGCAAGTATTTTTATAACAATTATGGCCTGGATACGACCCCTTTAAGCCAATCCATGTAGGTATACTTGATCAAGCAAATCTTGTCAGTAGAAAAAGTCGCGAATTTCAAATTTTCTATGGCACGATGACCCTTCGCGTCTATAGTTGCACCAAGAAAAATCTGCAGCGGATTTGATAGCGCACGCAGTGTAAGTGTTATTTATACGTCATAATTTCATAGAAGTGTGACGTTTAAAATGACACTTGCACTGCGTGGACTATCTAAATCGCTGCAGACTTTTCACGGTCTGACTTTATATTTTTTTTAATTTGCCGCCTTTTTCTACTGACAAGATTTGCTTGACCACTTTGACCAGCTATATTTTTAAGATTCCTTTCTAAATCCTAATGGCATTATTTTTAACTATTATGATCAAGTCCTCACTGCTAATTTTTTACTGTAAGTATTGGCTTGGACCAATATGCAATAATTGTAAAAATGTGCAACAACCCAAACCGTTTTTTTTTTATTGACACTACTTACAATTTTTATTTAACGGTAAACATAAAAACGACCCAACGCGGTATTATAGTTGGTCAAGCAAATCGTGTCAGTAGAAAAACGCGGCAAATTTAAAAACTGTAGGCGCGAAGGATTATTGTCCCATAGAAGATTTGAATTTCGCGCCTTTTTCTACTGACAAGATTTGTTTGACCAGCTATAACTGTTAAATTATCACTAAAATAATAAAATAGGATTTTAATAACAAAACTTCCATGAGACAAATACATAGTAAATATATTAAAAACGGGAAAATAGGACGGGATTATATTTAAATAGGATTTTAAACATATCAATCGTTTTTGATCATTTATAAATAATAAAACACGCAAAAATAATTAAATATATTTTGAATTCGTCTCCTACGTTTTTAGCAAGTTATACATATTATGTCAAACAACTTTCTCAGTAAAAAAGGTGCGAAATTCAAATTTTCTATGGAACAATAACGCTCCGTGCCTACGTTTTTTAAATTTGCCGCTTTTTTCTACTGACGGAAAAGGCTATAAAAGTCACAAACTTTGGTAATTTGTTCTCTTTTTGGTAACTTGCAACACTGTTCGTGTCATAGTGTTGCTGCGCATTGACAAATTTAATCGTGAGGCAGTAAATATGTTTTTTTTACCTACCTCAAAAGGAAAAAACGGAACCCTAATAGGATCACTCGTCTGTCTGTCCGTCCGTCTGTCACAGCCTATTTTCTCAGAAACTACTGGACCAATTAAGTTGAAATTTGGCACACATATGTAAGTTTGTGACCCAAAGATGGATGTGTAACGTAAATAAATGAATTTTAAATATGGAGGCTATTTTTGGGGGGTAAATGAGAAAATTAAAAAATAAAGTTTTTCAAACTATATCGTGTTATATATCAAATGAAAGAGCTCATTGTTAGGATCTCGAATACATTTTTTTTATAATTTTAGGATTAATAGTTTAGCAGTTATTCAAGAATATAGGCAATAAATGACCATTCCCCCCCCCTTATCTCCGAAACTGCGGGGTCTAAAATTTTGAAAAAAATACACAAAATAGTTCTTTACCTATAGATGACAGGAAAACCTATTAGAAATGTGCAGTCAAGCGTGAGTCGGAATTATTTTAATTATAAACTCTAAATTTAAAACGGTAATAGGTAATTTTTAAGAAATTTTGTGATCATTATTAGGTTTAATACTGTTTAGCAAAACTAATTTCATTTTTTATGGTAAAATAATACATAATAATTAATTCAATTGTTTTTAATAATAATATATTTATGATTTTTATCCAATTTTATTGAATGGATCCTTATTGCATAATTTAAAAAAAAACGAGAGTCCATGAAAAGTGTTTTTTTATGAAAAGGATCCAACCCACATTTGGTCAAATATCTCGACAAATGTTGCATGAAACTGAACAATGTATCTATAAATATATAAAAGGCGAATTGGCTCGTTTTTCATCCAAACACATAGTATAAAAAATATCTACCAGTATAGAGGAATACCGATTCAAACTTTAAACTGCCATAACTTTTGTTCAACTTTTTGTGGATTGGATCTTTTACCTGTAACTACGTCCAATTTACTTGGAGGATGAAATATCATCAGAAGAGGAAAATAATCGTAGTACGGAATCATTTATTCAAATCTCGTGTCATTTACTCAAAATGGCGTCACCGCTATCTAATAAAACGTTCACGAAACTATCGACAAGGTCATGACGGCCCTCATCTTACGTTACGTTGACAATCAACGTAACGTAACGCCGTCTAGGAAACCGCGCCATCTTGTTTACATAGACAACGTTCTAGTGACGTCAGTCAACGCTATATAGCGGCCGTAATATGACGGCACCGTTTTCGGAGGAATCCAAAGCTTTAGAGGTGGCCAGGGGGCGCCATAAGCCTTCAGTAAGAAGTGCATATACTTGGAAAAATTCGACCTCTGCCGCTGTGGCCCAGTGGCCGGATGGCACAGGCACCTGCCGCGATAGCAGAGGACGCTGGTTCGATTCCAGCCTGGGGCACTGGAGGCCTTGGTCACTTTTTCTTAGTATATGACATTTATTTAAAGTTTATAATTTATATAGTAGTGTGTCTACTTGAAATAAAAACAAATTAAAATATTTTCTGAAAATAATTTAATTTGTTCTAATACACAAACCAATTTGTCACTAAATAGGAACAAAAAAAATATACTCATCCTTTTCTTTTGGGTGCTAGTATTAGTGTAAGACAATAAGTTTTTGGCAAAAATTTCATTTTTGGTACACGCTCTTATCGCTGACTGTACTTTTCTTACGACAGACAACTAATACTCGTCGAGACAATTGTAAAAACCCCTAAAACAATTAAGTTGCGTTGTTTCATCACAGAGTTCCTATGGCCACCTCCAGTCTCCATCATCAGATCAGCTCGATGATACCATAATATTGCATTGTCACCCGACTTACATGTGTATGCAAAATTTCAGCTCAATCGGAAACCGGGAAGTGGATCAAATTGAACTTGCAAGATTCCATTACATAGTTAGTTACATACAGGTCGACCTAATAAAAGCGTGTTAAAAAAATAGTATGTTTCTCTCTGTCTATGTTTGAAATGAGACAGTCCTTTGACAAACTATATTTATTTATCAAATAGAAATCGAGTCTATCAGACTTGTAAATCATAGAAATAGTTGAAATTATAGGATTTGACCGTTGACGAAGTAGATGACGCTAGAATTTTTTACGACTTAGAAATCTAGTGAATAATCCGGTCCTGTCGTATTTTCTCCGAAAATTTATCGTATTTGTTCTTTTTGTACCGAGACTGACTGAAGTAGCATGACAAATACTAATTTCTCCGTAAAAATACGATGGGAAAGTATCAGTTTGCTACTTATGTCATAGATAAAACGGTACTTTAAACATTGAAAGCCGTGCGTTTAATTAACCCTTAAATGCATGACTTTTTCTTTTTGCCCGAAATTAATATATGTATCACATAATTGTTTGCCGATTCTAGGAAAAATAGTTGTTAATGGTAAAGGCGCACTGGTTCTGATAGTATGTTTATTTCATGAAACCTAAGAGTACACTGCCAAAAAATGGTATCAAAAAGAACATCAAAATATATAAAAACAAAGAAATTCAAAATTACAATAAAAGTAAACGTATAAAAAGGTGCGTCGTCCACAATAGTAAAAAAAAATATAACTTCGATTTTCACTGCGAAATCAGTGTTAGAAGTTGAATTGGCTAAACCATATCATATTTATGTAAATATATAATTTTCAGTAATAGATATATGAATTTTTTTACTACCATTAGAAAGGTACACTATTTGTGATATACCTATGATAAAGTTTGTAAATATAAAATAATTACAAACCCCGAAAAATCTGCCCAAAATCACATACTAAAAATCATCAACTTCCAGGTTTTTCTAACATTTCGTCTATAAACAAATGTAATTTTTATAAATTAAAATACTGCGTAAATTTATGTAATAATTCGGAAAGTTTATTAGTTTTACTATTGAAATAATATACAGGAACAAATAGAATTTGTTTAACCATTAATCTGTGAGCTGTCTAATGCTTTGTAGACATTTGGCAACACTATGCATTTAAGGGTTAATATGCCGCGAATGCGAAAATCTCGCGTGTGGCGCGTTAGAATATTACCTATCTAATTTTTGTCATTGTCTCTATAGAGGAGGAGTCTTCAGATGACGTGGTGATGTCTCTAGAGCCTGGTGGTGAAGGCGTGGCGCACTGCGCAGCCTATATCAACGCTGTACGCCTGTCTGAACTTAGAGCGGCCTTGGCTAGACGAGGGCTGGCGGCAGAATTCTCTCACGGCGCTCTGGAGTGCTGTAATGGCACGCTCGCTATAAGACGGGTGAGTTTGATATAGAACTGTCTTCAGACGTGTCCTTAGAGCCCGGCGCTACATCAACGCTATACGCCTGTCTGAACTTAGAGCAGCCTTGGCTAGACGAGGGCTGGCGGCAGAATTCTCTCACGGCGCTCTGGAGTGCTGTAATGGCACGCTCGCTATAAGACGGGTGAGTTTGATATAGAACTGTCTTCAGACGTGTCCTTAGAGCCCGGCGCTACATCAACGCTATACGCCTGTCTGAACTTAGAGCGGCCTTGGCTAGACGAGGGCTGGCGGCAGAATTCTCTCACGGCGCTCTGGAGTGCTGTAATGGCACGCTCGCTATAAGACGGGTGAGTATGATATAGAAATGTCTTCAGAAAACGTACGAGAGACATCACTAGGCTCTTTTCACTCTCTCTTCATATTTACTCAAAAATTGGAAGAGATGCCTCAAAGCGATAAGTTCGCCTTTGTACTTACTAATTTTCCAACAATTTCTGAAAGTTTCCTAACTTTTTTGGATTTTTTTTTTTTATTTAGAAAACCAAACAGTCACATAAACATATCAAAAATACAATACAAAAGATGTACTGCAACAAAAGGTACAATAAAAAAGACCTGGAGGTTCATAAATTATAAATTATGTTAACTGTGTAAGTACAATTATAACTACTGCATATAGACATATCAGATAGAAAAAAAAACTGCTATCAATACTTAGGTACCAGAACAACTTACGTTTAACTATGGTTTTTAGACTAGATAGATATTAATTTGTTTATAATTTTGCCATAGCCTAGTTGTTTGAAATGTTACATAAGTGTCCCTATTTGGTTTCAGTTGGAGAACGGGCGAGTGGCACTAGAAGGCGTGTTGTCAGAGGAGTATTATAAAGTACGAGAACTATTGTACGAGCAGTTCGCCATTGTGTAGTGGCTGTAAGATGTACAGTCAGCAGCAGAAGTTGCTAAGCGGGCGAGGTGCTCAAAATTACCTTGACACGCTCTTATTCTCTTAACAATAAAGTCGCGTCAAAATCATTTTGAACGCCTGGCCCGCTTAGCAACTTCTGCTGCTGACTGTATGAAATGTTGGTTAAGAATAAATTGTATAAAATAAAATATCGTTTTGCTAATTATTTTCCCTAAGTATACAATATATAGTTGGTCAAATCAATTTGTATTCTAACATAAAAACTACAAATTAAACGACAAGGGTGTTTATTTACTTTATAGTAAGAAGGCACTACCTAAAAATTCCGAAAGGAAATACAGTGACAGTAAAATAAACCTAAAGCTACCGTTGGAAATTGGGGCCTAGCCAAAATGACAATCGTACATCGACAAACGCCAAACGAAAAAAAATTTTGGGTGTCACGTGAGTCACGTGACTCTTTCCATAACAAGGAAATATTTAATATATTATTGAAGTTTCGGTTCGCGTTTCCTATCAACGATTGTCATCTTATCTAGGCTCCCTGTTGTCGCCATACATCGACAATATCTGGGCGACCGAGCTTTGCTCGGAAAACATACAAAAACTCAAAAATGCGCGTTTTCCCAGAGATAAGACCTAGCTAGATCGATTTGTCGCCTCTCAAAACCCCCATATAGCAAATTTCATCAAAATCGTTAGAGCCGTTTCCGAGATCCCCGAAATATATATACATATAAATAAATAAATAAATAAACAAGAATTGCTCGTTTAAAGGTATAATAAGATAGACCGCTGGCAGTTTACCAAAAGCAAATCGGCTTTCTTCCTCATGAGGTACAGAACCCAAAAAATATTACGGTTTAGTTTACTCGCTTGTTTTTAGTCACTCGAGCAACATGTACTTACAAGTGAGTATCACTCGTAAAATTATTCAATGTTAGTATGTCTCGCAACAATTTAAGTTCGACCTTTTCACTTGTTTGGCGCTGGCTCCGTATTTTCGCTTTCTGTCCCTGGCTCCACGGCACCACCCTGCATGGTTCTACACCCTCTACGGTATTACCCTCGATGGTTCTACCCTCTACGGTACTACCCACCAAGGTTCTACCCTCTACAGTACTACCCTCCATGGTTCTACCCTCTACGGTACTACCCTCCAAGGTTCTACCCTCTACGGTACTACCCTCCAAGGTTCTACCCTCTACGGTACTACCCTCCAAGGTTCTACCCTCCATGATTATGTTTCTACCAATAATAGATATCTCTCTAGGTTCCTCATTCACCGCTGTGACATTGACTCTAGTTCCATCTATGGTTCGATACTGATTGACATCACTAGGTTCGGTAACGTTTACGTCTATGCCACTAGCTGGTGTGGCATCTATGGTTTTGAACCGTGTATCGCATTTGTGGGGAGTTTCCACTTGTTTCGGGACTATGGCTGGTTCGGGGTAGTGAGTTTTGGCTGGATTATCAACTTCTTTTAGGCTGGCATGTTCGGGATAGTTGTTACCTATGAACAGAAGTAGCTATTAGGTATTATATAGGTTATTAGGTTCCACGGCAAAAGGTAACCTTATGGCGGTTGGCGCTTACGTCGCATAGCACCGCAATAATATTGGAGCGGCGTTAATAATAGCATAAACGCCAACCGCCATAAGGTACCTTACTTATATGTAGTTGGTAAAACCAATTTGTCAGTCAGTAAGAACCAGGAAAACTAATACTCAAATCCTTTTTTTTTGGGTGTTAGTAAGTACTAGTGCACCGGTTCTCAATCTGTTTTTTTGACGGAACCCTTTTGGAAAGCGAAATACTTGATGTAACCCTACAATAAAACAATTGTTTTTAGAAGTGTATTTTTTTTATTAATAAGCATAATAATTATGCTTATTTTATTATTCTAAATTCTTGCGGAACCCCTGCCGGGGTGTCGCGGAACCCTAGGGTTCCGCGGAACACACTTTGAGAATGGCTGTACTAGTGTACGACAAAGATAGTATGATTCTCTCTGCCTATGTTTGAAATGAGACAGTCCTTTAACAAACTATAACTATTATATTTAATTACACAAACGGGTCTACCGCGATATAATACCGTGACCACAGCTGGTGCAACTCAGCTGAAACGTCGGAATTAAAAACAATGAAATTATATCGCGGTAGACCCGTTTGTGTAATTAAATATGTGTACAAAACGCGAGAGTTTAAAGTGTTATATAACTATTATATAATAATATTATTATTTCCTTTATTCATTTAATTTCTCAGATTAGGTTATTTATAATATGGATATAAAAATAAAATACAAAAACACTTACAAAAACAATACAAAATACTTATAAACATGAAGATTCTTCTTTATAGTTACTTAGGTATTTCTTTATTATGTCTTACCTGCCTTCGCCATCATAAGTGCAAATCTCTCCTCGATTCGAGCTGCTGAAAAATTAGAAACGTTTTAATACAATAAAGTTTCTTAAAATCCAAACAACTACCATTCACCAACCAACGGGTTCAAGATTTACCTAATTATAAATGGTGGCAAAATAAACGTCTGTATTTTGCCACCATTACGAAGATCTAATCAATAAGTACTTAGTAATACTTATTTAGGTACTTGGTTGGCGCGATGACCCAAAAGTCTTAGCCTCCAACACAAGAGCAGAGCACGCCACTTTGCTCGGTCCAAAGCGTTATCACGTCAGCTTTCCCCGAATCAATAAGTAGGTAGGTACATATTTGAAATTGTTACCATTTATTTTATTCACGATCAAGTTCAAAACAAGGAGGCCAACAAAAACAAAGAGGCTCATAATGCTGTATGCCCACCACGGAGGTTGCTCCATCTGAAAGGAAGCCGAAACCTCGACTCTGTAACCATACAATATAGCTTCCGAAGCACTTGTCTGATTAGGGAAAAGCGATAAGTTATTTAAATTTTTGCAGGAAAAAATGGATTAAAAAATACCAAAAAGCTCAGAGATATTACCTTCCGGTGACCAGAGAGCTGGCAGCTTTCTCTCACATCGCATTATGATTGCCATTCAGTGAGGGAATGCTGCCAGCATATTTGGCACAATGCCGCGGGGGCCTTATTTAGATGTATTTTAATTTAGATTAGGTAGTTTAGTTTTTACTTATATTATAAGGTAATTTTATATAATAGATTCGTTGCTTGTTGATAAATAAAAAGTAAAAACACAGGTAATATACAGTTATTTTATACACGAGAGATCTAAATCTACTTACTGTACGTTTCTTACTCGCGAAAATAGTTGATCGCGTCGCTAGCAAGTCTTTTCTCGATGTCAGTTGGAGTTATTACCTATAAACTTTCTTATAGAGAATATTCTTGGAAAATCGCGGAAGACCTTGCTAATTATCTCAAGCTTAAGAGATATCTTCTGAATTATAGATAAGTACAAAGAAAATATGAATATCCTCACTGAGACATTTTAGATAGGTAAACAATGAATAAGTCAGAGTGGCATTTATTTTTCTAGTGCATTCGAAGTGCATTTCTTCTGAGTTTGACTCAGAACATACTCAGAACCACAGACAACTGAAATTAGACGAGATCTTCGTGCAAGTTCACTAATCAAAATCTTTTTATTTTAAACGTATATTATTTGAGCGTTTCTTTTGTTTTTTGCCATTTTTATATATTGTGTCCTTTTTTGCCACTTTTGTGTTATTTCTAGTCAGGATCGCGAGCATACTTATAAGAGAAAAAAAGTGTCCTTAAATTTCCATACATTTTTCAAACTTTCCTTTTTGTTACTGCCATATAAAGCAAGTACTTACTTATATGGAAAAATAGTAACACAATAGGAAAAAACTCTGGGACATTTTTTTATCCCATTAGGATCGAAAGAGCTGGTGATTCTGAGTAGAAATAACACAAACGTGGCAAAAACGGTCACAGTATGTATATAAAAACGGCAAAAAAATCAAAGAAAGACTCATTTACCTACTGCTAAGTATACGCCGTAGTCGCCGTAAGACCGATAATAGCATAACAATGGCATAATGAGGCTGTAAGAGTGCTCTTCCTCGATAACAACACCCTGTATGCTAACGTGACGCACGGGGAGTCCGGGTCATTAGCATAGGTGGGAGATTAAAACATCATTGCAACTAGGTAGAATTGGCTTTTAGCCAGTGTAGTTTTACTACATGCATGATAATGATAAATGATAAATATTTTATTATATAATGTTTGTTTAACAATGATAGGTCACCTATATCACTTGATAAGACATGACACTTTCTTTAAAACTATGTTACTTATACAAGATCGAAGCTAGAAGAGGCATAGGAAGACCACGAGCAAGCTATACCTACACAACAACTAAAAGCAAAGGTAAAAGTCGTGTCTTACAGGGACCTAAAGAACCAAGCGCTTACGCTCCGTAGCGATCGAAACGCAACTGTCACTGTCGCACTAATATGCAAGAGTGATAGAGAGACAAAGCTATTCGATGGCGAAGCGCAAGCGATCGGCACCTTGGCTAGGCCGCCTGGCCGAGGACCGCGAAAACTGGCGCATACTCCACCGACAAGAGCCATGCTCTTAAATTATGATGATGATGATGTTTAATAAAGGCGTTCAACAATAAACACGAAATTAATCCAAAAATGTCAAATCGTCATTTTTTTGTAATATTTTGTAAAGATATTCGAATTTCGGCATAATAATCATGTTCCTCGAACGCTCGGTTTCGACCGAACCTTCGGACTCAGTTTCCATTTTGGTAAGAAATTCGGATTCAGTCGGACATAAATGAAATTAAAGTTTTAAAATATAACAAACACATCAATTTAGCTGATAATTTTTAGCTCATCATGTAAGCCTGCTCGGTCTAGCTTCGAGCTAAATTGCTCGACCAATTCGCGATTAACATTATAATTTTGTCGTCTCTAATCGTTTTGTCGCGCCTGACAAAACTTCGATACGTAAGCCTTTGTTTTTAGACGGTTCTGTGGCAAGATTGATTGCTTTGTACCGACTTGTGACCTCATTTATACAACACGACTTTGCAATGGAATGAACTCTGAACCGCACAGTCGACCTGAGGGCCAGAGAGAAATTTCATTATCTGCCACTCTATCACCCTTGCATATTCGAGCGATAAAGACGGAACGAAATTTCTATCCCATCAAAAACATTACATGTAAAAATGTGCAAGTCTCGCAACGCTTTTACTACAAAAAAGTTTTGAGATGTAATGTGAAACCAAGTCGGTTATTTTAATCAGTGCCAGGGGGTGTTAAAACCGTATCAATAAGATATCTTTAATTAGTAATACATATAATGACTTGGCACTTGCACATAATGCTTTACTCGTACCGTACTCGTAAATATGTGTAATGCTCAAACTGCAATTAGCGCTAGCGTTATGTTCAATTAGAATTATTTTTAATAGGTGACGATGATCCTTTTGTCATTATGCAGCCGTGCGATGGCCAAGTCATTATACGTATTACAAATTAAAGATATCTTATTGATATGGTTTTAACACCCCCTGGCACTGATTAAAATAACCGACTTGGTTTCACATTACATCTCAAAACTTTTTTGTAGTAAAAGCGTTGCGAGACTTGCACCTTTTTACATGTAATGTTTTTGATGGGATCTCATCTCTTTTTGTAGGCAGTCCTTCTTTTCGGGTACTCATACCCATACTATGTATACACATATCATAACTAAACATATCTTCATTCATACTCACATCGTACATCGTAGTGTACCTTTACTTTACCTACTATTTGTAGGAACTGCAACAGTAACTTTGTAATATAATACATTTATATGGGATTACAAACTTACTTATGCAGTTCTTAGATCTTTAAAACGTGACTGATATTGCAATATTTTTAGGTTTACCCTTTATGTGGCCATTAAACCCTAACTCTGTACCAAATTTCAGCTCTCTGAGTTTATGGGAAGTAGTAATTCTATTCTGATGATCATGAGTGAATGAATGAGTGTCATAAATGCGAAACTTTGCTTTCGCTTAACTTCGGAACTAAATGACCTACAGACTTGAAATTTTGGATTTTAAGTATGTGATTATAGCTTACTGGATGACGAAATTTTCTGCGTTCTGGTCTTATCCAGAGGTTCTCAAATAGGGACCTGAAAATGCGGCGAAATGGTTCCTGTAAAGGATGGTACGGCAGTGTTTGCTTCGCGCTCGACTTGGCGGGGGCACTGCCGTGCCCCCAGATTTTATGAATAAGTATAATGCTGGCTACACACGTAACTATAAATCGTAGTGATTAATCTGTGCAGTCCGATTTGCGCAGATTTATCTACCGTGTGTATGACAAATCGTTGTCGATTATCGTTCATCGGTGGCAGTTATATTATATAAATCGTTGTCGATGCGTTTACACAGTTATCGTTGCGTGTGGATGGCGATTGCTCATTTAGGCAGTATTTCACGTAGCTTGCTTGTGTGCGCACGTTCATTCTTCAAGTAAATAATGAAAAATGTAATAAAAATATAAAAATGAATCCCTATTTCCCTTGGTCACGGCAAGAGGCGTTTACGGCTGGACCAATTTCGTTAATTCTTTTTGTCTTATGTTTGTTATTCTCAGGAGAAGGTTCTTATGAGAGAAAAAGAATATAGTTACGTGTGTAGCCAGCATTAGAAAGATGACTCCGGGCTGGCGAAGTGGTGACATAATTTATAATATGCAAGTGGAACCCGTTTAATGCGATTCTGCCACCTGTCCCTGTCTGTTCAAATCTTGCAAGTTAAATTTGACCTCCTTCCCGGTTTCCAATGAAACTGAACATTTGCATACATATGTAAGTTGGGTGACAATGCAATATTATGGTACCATCGATCTGATGATGGAGACAGGAGGTGGCCATAGGAACTCTATGATAGAACAACGCAGCCTTATTGTGTTTAGGGTTTTTAGAATTCTCTCGATGAATATCAGTTGCCCGTGGAAAGGAAAGTACAGTCTGCGATAAAAACTTGTACCAAAAATGATTTTATTGCCAAAAACTTATTCCGTAACGCCAATGCCGTTTGCAATGGACCCGGCCACTTGTTTTTAGATTTTTTGCAAATGCCATGAAGAGATACGTAGCTTGGTACGAATATAATACGTTTTGATGTGTTCCCTTCACAATCTTTGCAGCTGTTATGTCGGCAACAACCTTTAAGTTTTATTTTTTTACGCATTCACTTTCACTGCCTACGTTTTCGTAGCGCTACGCTCGTAGCCGATCTCAGCTTTTTTCCCGCATTGTACTGGAAAGCGACTACGATCAGAGCACCCGCCCAGACGGGTCGGGCGCGGGGCCCCGTCCGTCCGGTCGTGTCGTACGTATTCCGGACGGTCGTGTCGTACCCGCCTCGTAAGGAGTAAAGCACCCACCAAGCGAGCTCGTGTTAATTAATTTGTATTTCATAACCGAACGGGCAGTTGATGAATTGTGAGAGGAAACTTGGCGTGATGAATAGAGAGCTCCGAGGATCGATAGTGCTGATGGATCGGCAATGTATCGCTTAAGTTACAGTTAAATAAAGCTAAATGTAAATGTACTAAAAGCAAATTTTTAATACGAACTGAATATTCAAGAAAAAACTCTAGTTATATTATGTAAGAAATCCGCAACGCAGGCTTCGTCCGGTGGCTACAAATGCAAATCAGCAACAATTTTTAATTGGAATCTAATGTTCGAATGTCTGTAAATTGGGCGCATTTGATTGTGACACTGTCGATATTTTTTAGTCTACGTAGAATATGGTAGACTGATGATTTCCGTGATAAAAACTATCCTATGTTTTTAACATAGAAATTAGAGTCGGCCGGACAAATCCGGCACTATACCAAAAAACTATAGTAGGTACATTACCGGGACTCAAACTGTCTCCATCTCGAAATTAGTTTAAAAAATATTCAGCGGTTCAATTTTTTTTTAATTGTGAAGAGGTAACAGTAACAGAGAGACAGTTATTTTCGCATTTATAATGTTAGTAGGGATTTTAGTTATTTTATACTCACACCAATAAGTTCGTTCTTAGAGGGCGCGTCTCATTGTTAATGTAAATATGCAAAGCTATTCAAATTGGACCTAAATAAATACCTATTACAGTAAAGCAACTGCTAGTTCAGCAATCATAAGCATCAATAAACACTATATTACCCCAATAAAATTCAATGACCGTCATAGCCCGCGTACTACAACCGATAACCGATATCCATTCAAAACCCCATCAGCGCATCAATAAAACTTGAAAAATAGTTCGCCAACAACATTTGCACGTGCGTGGAACGGAATATCTCGCAATTGTTGCCGCGAAAATGCTTCCCGCGCATAAATCAGTTTGTCAGTGTTGCCGTTATAAATTCGCGGCTCGCCGCCGCGAAACGCACCTGCCGCTGGCAACATTACCTTGATTGCGAGCGGTGCGCTGCATTTGCCTTCGGTCCACGTTTTTGAACGTACCTATCGCGAAACAATACCAGCTTAAGCAGAGCTCTCAGTCCTCGCGCGCGGCAAATTATTAAGTTTGCGTAAAGAGCGCGCAAGGGGAAATGGAAGGCTCAAGTATTTTTGGTTGCATTCGCCAGTCATACTTCACCGAAGTTTCTTGCTTTAGGTTCTTTATGCTAGCTCTTTGTTTTACAGTTCGTACAGTAATGACTCGGAACTTTCTTGAAATTAGACTCGTAGGGAAGGCTTTTCGGTGTCGAGACACTCGGAGTTCTAATACGAAAGTTATGATATGAATGTATGAATATATAGGGGGTTGTTTGTGGAAGTAATGTTGAAGTCTTAGTGAACCTTTTATATAGTTTGCGCGTTAGTTCTCGTTAAAAGTTGGGCCGGGGCGGGTTTGGTGAACCTTGGAGCTAAATTATATTACTTATTACCCTAGTTTGGCGTGTTTTGATGTTCAAGCTTATCGCGTGGCATATTATGTTCTATTTCTAAATCTGTCTTAGTTACATAACTAAGACAGATTTAGAAATAGAACATAATATGCCACGCGATAAACTTTCAGTGTCACCTTCATAATACGTACACATGTACGTATTATGAAGGTGACACTGAAAGTTTGTAGAATACATATTGGAAACGATAAGTATTCATTAGGCGATCGACATTTTTAATAGATACTGTTAATTACGTATTGTCGACAATAAAGTAATATTAAAGGCGACTTGCAGCTGCATTACTGTGACGACATAACTGATAGTGACATCGCATCCGAGGGTCGTTCTCGCATTTCGTGCAAATCGGTGTTTTCGGAAATTTACCAAAAATGTGGTGGCGTTTTCAAATATCTGTTAATGCAAGGTTGTAACATAGGGCCTAAAGTATATGTCTCTCCAATGAACAATTCTAAAAAGATATGTATTTTCTTTATATGTACAATTAACACCCAATTTTTTCATTCATCTCTACATGTAACGCGTGAATATATAACTTTGACCTACATTTTAACCTTAAGATACTACAAATAGAAAATTCGTTGTTTGTTCAATAAATGACTTATTTAGTTATGTTTTAAATCGTATAATATTAGAAGCTAGAAATAAATAATAAAAACTATACAGCCTTATAAGTGTATGGTTCAAGTAATTTCTTCATTACCGACGCGAGAAATAGATTAGCTATATTTTGCTATATAGCGAGGGTATATAGCGCCTACCGCCGATGCAACACATTGTTCGTCAGTCAGTTGGCCGCGTGATCTCGTAGCGGACGCCCGTGTGCCGCTGTTAGCGAAAATATATACGATCTCTCGGGTCGGGAAGGAGTGTGGTTCTCGTTAGTCTTCATCGCCATCGCGTGATTTATACAGTAAGTAGCAAGTGTACATTATTATAATTATACGTAATGAAGTGTTTTAGTGTCCCCTTTCAGATGGTTTATTCTGCAAAATTAAGGTCTGATGCCAACTGATGTAGGCGACAAAAACTTCCAAAACTTCATTCATATCGGTTTCATTCACTTCTTTTCCTTCTAATTTTACTGGGAAAGGTAATGAATGACTTAAGAAGGTAATGATAATATATTCGAGGCAGTGCATTTAATGGAAAGAGGCTTAGTTATTATAAATATTACGTTGTTATAAACATTTAAAACTGTATATGATAATAGGGGAGCCCAACCGGGGAGCCTTTGTAGTCTAAGATGGTCGACCTTCACCGATATGTCTGACGGATGAAACTTACATATTATAAAAGAAAATATATTCCTGAACATAAATAAATAGGGTTGCTTAAAGAAATATGGTCAAAACTATGTTTAATTATTTTTTGAAAAACAAAAAATTTTTTTTTCTTCAAATTTCACCGATCTGTCTGACAAACGAAATAAGTTCCAATGGAAAGTATACAACTTGTACAATATAAATCAACTAGGTTGCCTATCTTTTTCCGGTCACTATTATGTGGTTATAGGATTGCTTGCGAAAATCCGGTCACAAATAAGGTTTGCCAGGCTTTTAAATAAAATAAGAAGGGAAGACTTTTAGCGATAACTCATAAACGGCTTAACTTATCAAGTTCGCTTTAATTTTGTTTGAATGAGTTTATTAAGCACTATTTTTCTGATTTTTTTCCATATTTTTTGGATCGATTTTTTAAAAGTTAGAAGGAATAACCGTTTTTTATTCTTTCTAAATTATTATTTCCGAATTGATTGACTTTATCAAAAAATGTTGTTTGCAAACTCCTATTTATTTTTAAAGACCTATCCGACGACACCCCACACTATAGGGTTAAAACGATAAAAATAGGTACAAAACGCGAATGATTTAAATATATTTTGTCTATGCTAATTTTTGAAAATTTGAAAACTATGTTTTATGTGATATGGTGCGCAGATGATCAAACCGACTTAACAAACACTTGGGGTTAACAATCTCGACTTATAATGATGATAAGTAAATGGTGAATGTACCATCTAGCTTGATAAGATAAGATAAGATAAGATAATCTTTATTGGTACAATACAGGTACACGTCAGTTACAATTTTGTACAATATTCATACAAATTCCACATTACAGAGTATTTCAATTGAAATATAAACAACATAGTAATGTCAACAATTCAAAATAGAAACAAAATAAATAAATTAAAACATGTTTTACATAGTCATTGGCAGTGCCATTACTTCATTAAAGGTGTAAAAGTTTTTTGTGAGTAACCACGATTCTAAATTTCTTTTAAAGAATTGGTGAGACTGGGCATCTCTTATGCTATCAGGGAGGCGGTTGTATATCGCAGGGCCTGTGACGTAAACCGACTGTTCGAACCTAGTCAGCTTGTGGATCGGTGGTACTAGGCGGTCTCGGTGTGCATTGCTTCGTAAATTATGTGAGGTCACTATGCCTTTTCGTTTAAATTTATTTATGTTTGTGTAGGTAAAAGTCGCGATTTGAAGAATAACTAGGCTAGGTAGGGTTAAAATGCGTAGGTTTTTGAAGTGATCGCGGACTGATTCATCACTGCGGATACCTACGATGCCTCGCACTGCGCGCTTCTGCATTCGAAAGGCACGGTCGAAATCCGATGCTCGGCCCCACAGCTCAGCGCCGTACGACAGTATCGAATGGACGGTGGCGAAATAACAGGATCTGACTGTATCTCTGCTAGCCGTCGATGCAAGTCGTCGCAGTGCGTAGCATGCTCCACCCAGACGTGCACATACGCTATCGATATGTTCCCGCCAAGACAACGAGCTGTCTAGCACAAAGCCGAGGAGTTTAGTGGTCACAACTTGTTCAATTTTTATGCACCCCGCGTGGATCTCAAGGTCAGCACTCTGGTGGCCGTTTAGACTGATGCGTAGAAAACAGGTCTTTTCCGTATTAAGTGCTAGGCCGTTCTGCGCAAACCAAATATATAATCGATTGACGGTGTCATTAAGAGCCACTTCAAGTAATCGTTCGTTCGGTGCTGTGATCACTACGGTTACATCGTCAGCGTACATAAATACTTCGTCTTCATCGAGAGCCCCCGGTAGATCGTTGAGTAGTATTGTAAACAGGGTATTAGATAAACAGGAGCCCTGCGGAACTCCCATTACGCTACTTTGTTCTGCAGACCGTACCCTTCCTCGATCACCGACTACGGTTAGAGTTCTGTTCCTCATGAAAGACACTAGTATCCTGAGCGCGGGTCCACGGAAGCCGTAGTGATCAAGCTTGGCCTCGACGAGACCGTGGTCCGCGGTGTCAAAGGCGCGCGAGAGGTCGCAGCACAGCACGGCCGCCTGCCGCCCGGCTTCGCGCGCCCTCATCACCGCCCACACAACCTCGCGGACCAGGTCCGTTGAATTCCGACCTCTTTGGTACGCGTACTGCCGGTCCGACATCGCGACGTTGAACATTATAAGTTGAGATTGTCAACTCCAAGTGTATGTCAAGTCGGTTTGATCATCTCCGCAGTGCTTAAGACACATGTTTTTAATATTGTTGATTTTAATTGGTGTTAATTTTCTTGAAATACAGTTTTTTATATAAATAATAAATAAATAAATAAATATTGGGGGACATCTTACACAGATCAACCTAGCCCCAAACTAAGCAAAGCTTGTACTATGGGTGCTAGGCGACGATATACATACGTATATAGATAAATACATACTTATATACATAGAATATGTTCGATTTCATAAGTTTGTTTCATTACCGTCCACTGATAAAATTACCATCTCGGCCGAATTCATTACCAGCGCGTAGTTCATTACCAGTAGCCTTATTAAATGAAAAGTAATAACGTTACAAAGGTGCCTTTAGCAGAAAAATGTTAATAAATGAATCCACAAATTGACGAAACTCAAAAGTTTACCATTTAAAACAAAAATTACAAATCGAGAGAATCTCACCGATTTGCACGAAATGAGAGAATGACCCCCGAACGTCACCTAATATTGCATTTTCATTACCGAGTTAGGCCATTCGACAATATGCGACGTAGCCCGTTCGCAATAACACGAACGTTGCACGAAGGGAACTCGATGCACCAAAGTTCTGAGGCGTCTCCACCTGGCGGGTCAGCAGCTATACGAATTATGGATATCCCATTTTTGTTCGCAGTCTGTATCCCATTTGACTCCCTTGGAGGATTTAGGGTTATATAGGGAACATAGTAGGTAATGAAGGGTTATTATTATTATATTAGCGACTTATTACCTACTTATCTAGTAGAACTACATATAAGTTTGGAACTACAACGAGCCTACATAGGTAGATAGGTACCAGGGATGTTGCGAATATCCGCATCCGCATCCGCAACCGCGGAACTTCCGCATTATTTTCAACATCCGCATCTGCATCCGCATCCGCATAAAAACGATGCGGAGTTTAATGCGGATGCGGATGTGGAACAGGTCGGTACAGGAACGTTTTAGCACCGGCATAAGTGCTAGACTGCTAGGTAATTTAGTCATTAGCCAAAAAAACCTATTAGAAATGAGCAGTCAAGCGTGAGTGGGACTTAATGAACGGAACCTTTGGAATGCGAGTCCGACTCGCACTTGGCCGTTTTTTTGAAATAAAAATTACTTAAATGTAATATTTGACGTTTTTATGTATCTATCTTGACATCCGCATTCGCATCCGCATCTGCGGATGTGAGCGTTTAAAAATCCGCATCCGCATCCGCGGACGTCTAAAAATCGGCATCCGCAACATCCCTGATAGGTACTTAGGCCAAAATATAAACGAATACCTAATCTTAAAAACTATCTTATTATCTTATTTAAGTCAATTATTTGATACAATGGTAGTAATAATTTACAGTAGGCAAAGGTGCATTCAATTATACCTATAACCCATTCGTTGCCACCCAGTCAAACGAGACATCCGCGTCAGGCCACAAAAATTTTCGTCATATATGTAAAGCTGTAGTGCCACGATCCCGGAATCATAAAATACCCGATAGTCGGGTTTTCGCCACTGAATGTGCTAATAACAAGCAAATTATCGTAAACTATCATCATAAAATGGTGTCTCCAACTTTAGTAGGTCGTGAACCATCGATATCGGTTAATTTGGGCCTCGGCCCGAGGCCCGACTAAGCTGGAAAGTTCTAGAACACGTTGTATGTAGACCCACATACGTATGAGCAGTAGCAGCAAGTATACTACTACTTAACCTACCTAAGTGTGAGCAGTAGCTCGTATGTACTTAGGTAAGCATTGTAAGCAATGTACAAGTTGCAAAACATTCTTAAATATTGCGCATTCTGGAAACTTTTAAGAGAAATTTCTTTGAGCTTTTTTCATGACCCATTCTAGCCTCTCGTTATCTGACTACAACGATACACAACTATTCACTAACTATACGCAACATAAGCACCTACTTTGCACTGCAATAGACGTCAGATAACAAATACACACAACCCGAACATCGAACACAACGGAGTCTAGTCGTTGGTAACCGTAGGTATTCCGTTACCTAACAGAGCGCGGGTGAAATCAAGACGTCACGTCTTCTAAATAGTTAAAAAAAGTTTTTTTTTACTTTTAAGGCCCACTTGCACCATCCCACTAACCCGGGGTTAAGCCGTTAAACCGTTAACCTAGTGTCAAATTGTACTGGTAACCATAGTAATTCCAGGCTTAACTGGTTAACCCCGGGTTAGTGAAATGGTGCAAGTGGGTGAAGTGGGCCTTAGTGTTTTTATTTTATACGAGTATATCTACTAAATCTTACTGGCAATCTTTATTTGTAGGTATTTCTGTTTACAATTTCTGTTTTTAACGCATAGCTAAGTATGTGGATCTGTGAAGGGCGGACGGACTAATAATCTTCACGGTAATTAAATAGTATTGTAATGAAATGGCTGACTATGATGAATGCCTGGGTGGCAGCTTACTTACGGCCCAATTCGAACAATGCTTCTAAGAGATCACTGCGGTACGATACCGATCTGTCAGTGTCAAAAGTGACATTTCTTCAACCAAAAACGTCACTTTTGACTGACAGATCGTTATCGTACCACAGTTATCCCAGAATCATTGTTCGATTTCGAACACGGCCGGTTAAGGGGAAGTTATATATGTACTCTACTAAATGCGAATTTAGGGTAAACATTTTTGCCAACTTATTTTGAATGAACTGCAACATTGATAACGGTGTTTGCTCGCCAGCTAGAGTTGCCAGATCGAAAGGCGTTATTATCGGGGAAAAATAATATTTTTTCGGGATTTTGGGACTTAAGTCGGGAAAAAAAACCATCGATCCCTCACCGCACAATCTCTCGCCATGCACGCCCCGCGTGCTCGCTCGACGACAGTTCGGAACTTGAAATCATTGTTTTTCGGGACAATTTGCACTTGGTAGGGAATAGGGAACACATGCTAAAAATCGGGAGAATCCCGTCAAATCCCGACCCTATCGCCAGCACTCGCTTAGCAACAGGAACAGCATGCTTGTGCAAATTGTACAATAAATATAACGCGATACTCATCTCTCTGCATTACGAGTATCTCCGCCGAACATGAATCTAGTATTAAACTGGATTGGGCATGAGTGGTGGGGACAACTGGTAGAACGGGATAGACTTATGTATCTTTCAGTAGGAGTAGCAGCGAAAGCGCTATTATTGTTTGTCCTTGTCACAGTCTCACATTTTTTTAAATTCCCCACCGTAAATTAGTATGGATGATTGGTCGAATTTATTTAACCATAACAAATAAATTCGACCAATCATAGCGTCGCATTGCGTATGTTTTGTCCCTCACGGAGGCACGCGTAGACCACTTCTATAGGATGCTACCTTCTATGTCGCCGAATGAGAACAGTGGAACAGTTCCGAACAACATTCAATAGCGATTCAATACGATACGAGCTGTAAATTTGCATTTATTGTTTTGTTTAGGTTACCTACGTGTATGCATCGCGAGCTCGGATATAACGATAAAATGCAACTAATTTGAGTAAAATATTAATGCACAAGATATATGAGTCCGATTTAAATTTAACAACTTGTTAGGTAGGTACGGTTTTGGTGGTACCTATAGTCAGACATAACAAAATCATTCTGTATTCACAAAATATAAAAATACGCAGCCAAATTTTGCAAACCATGTCAAGTCGGGTCGGGGCCATGAGAAAAATAAAAAAGAATTGAAGTTTAAAAGTGTCATAAAATATTTGCACAACATTGGTTATTTATATACAATTGTACTTTCGTAATGCCACCTTAATCCTGCTGGTAAACGCGAAAATAATGGGACTCTTTTTAATTAAAAACCTTAAACATCACGCAATAATAAGGAAATCCTACCGCGAAAAATCTGCTGTGGCATTTTGAAGCTTGCGACCTTTAGGTAAAGTTTAAATTACAAGCAACGGTTGAAATCTGCTGCGAGCTCCTTAACGTTACTAACGTTAATGTTCGCTAGATTGCAACAAAGACAAGTTTATGAATAAATACTCTTAATCTAAGACTAAGACGTTTTCGTACAAAGGAGCGAATCATTGTTATAGATAGATGGATTAGGAAGATTTTATGCACGTTGGCCTTCACTTGACACCACAATACATCTCAAAAACTGCCGTTTTTCATTATTTCTTCCAGAGGATTATCTTTAAATATAATATTTAGCAGAATACTTATAAGGCTTAAGTTTTCTACATCCTAAAATTGATCAAAAGCAATTATTTAACAAAAGTTAGACATTAAGAAAGAACTTCTTTCGCAGATATAGTTTGTAGCTTTCTAGTAGACCCCGAAGGCTTATCCTATTGTCTATTGTTCAGTAAAACCGCACGTGCTACTTACCTGCAAAAAAGGGTCCTAATTATTCTATTTGGCACCTGAGCGCGGGCTAGTCCAACGCTCAAAAAACCAGTGTAGGTGCGCTCTCCGATAACGCGCCTTTGTTACGCATCTCGATGACACATTTTAGACTGGTTCTGTAGCGTTCGACTCGCCGGCACTCAGTAACCGAAGTACCGATTTTTTATGCAGGCGTGGCACGAGCGGTTTTTCTTAACAATAGACAATAGGATTAGCCTTCGGGGTCTATTAGAAAGCTACAAACTATACCTGTGGCACTTATTTACCTATGTAGGTACAGTCGCTATCAGATATATCGGAGCGGCCAAGGTGCTCACAAATATCTGAACACGCCTCTATTGTCAGGGCGTTAGAGTGCGCGTTCAGATATTGTAAACACCTTGGTCGCTCCGATATATCCGATGGCGACTGTACTACGGCGGTGGTTTGAAAATATTTTTTTTTGTTGATATAGTCGATCACAAATTTATTCGCTTTGGCATTCTGTATACAATTTATGACTTTTATAAACAATGACAGTCTTTATTATGTTTGATCTCTGGTTAGGTTGGTAGCATTGCGTAGTCTTTTAATTTTGCGAAGTTTTTACATACCGTCAGGTTGGCAGCGACCTTTTACATGAACAATGTTTCGAATTGCTTCAAAAGGCCACCTTTTGCTAGTCGCTCTACTCGCTCTCAAATATATTTATAAATAAAATAGAGGCTGCTCAAATATGTACTCTAACAACTTAATAATAAAGTCGGTTATTTTTAAACAGATTGTCCGGTTCGTTATATCTGATGGTTATCTTTTGTTTCATGATTTTCATGAATCTAGTATTTTAACTGGATCAGGCATGATGATAGGTGGGGGAAATGAGCGAACGGGATAGTCTTATGTATCTTTCAGTAGGAGTAGCAGCGAAAGCGCTATTATTGTTTGTCCTTGTCACAATCTTACTTTTTTTTTATCCCTTACCATAAATTAGTATGGATTATGGTGGGCAGCAAATAAATTCGACCAATCAGTGTCGCATTGCGTATGTTTTGTCCCTCACGGAGGCACGCGTATACCTACCACTTCTATAGCATCCTACCTTCTATGGTAGCGAAGGGATGTGGAGTGTAGGGGTGAAGTGATTCTATTGGTTCTTAACAAACACATCCCGTACATCATGGTACATCTCTGGTGAAAACGCAGCCTTACGGAGTACAAAATCGACTGCTCGATTTCAGAGTCTTATCCTTTTCCATATTTCTATGACGAAAAAACCTTGTAAATCATGTTTAAGAGCGATATTCTTGGAGCAGAGCAAAACAGGGTTTTATGGTACCAAACTTATTCGTTTTCCTCATTTATAAATTCTCATCTACTTAAAAGTTAACTGGAAGTGATGCCCTGAAGGAATAAGTTTGCCTTTATATAGCCTATTCTCTTACTTACTTAATACATACATGCATAAAACATGGACTCCATGTTGACGTACTACGTACGTACGTACGTACGTACCTAGGTATTGTACAGGTAAGGGCGTCCGCAATTAGAGGCACGGAGCGGAGCATTGCCATTGTAGGTAAATTCCGTCGCACGCATCCGTTAGCCTTGCTCTGGGGCCCATCGATTAAAGTGGAGTGCAGGTGAGACAATTTTTAGCCAATCTGATTAAATTGTCCGATCAAATCAGGACGTGTGGACGCAAACGCCAATTTGGCTCGCCGAATTCACCCGCCGATTATGACCGATAAAATGGGGTGCAGACGCAAGAATACCAATTTGTGACGCGTATTTTTGTTTAAGCGCTGGTAGCCTAGCGGTAAGAGCGTGCGACTTGCAATCCGGAGGTCGCGGGTTCGAACCCCGGCTCGTACCAATGAGTTTTTCGGAACTTATGTACGAAATATAATTTGATATTTACCAGTCGCTTTTCGGTGAAGGAAAACATTGTGAGGAAACCGGACTAATCCCAATACGGGCCTAGTTTACCCTCTGGGTTGGAAGGTTAGATGGCAGTCGCTTTCGTAAAAACTAGTGCCCACGCCAATTACTGGGATTAGTTGCCAAGCGGACCCCAGGCTCCCATGAGCCGTGGCAAAATTCCGGGACAACGCGAGGAAGATGATGAGTATTTTTGTTTTGGAGCATTTTTTTTACTTAGAGGGCTCAAAATGCTCAAATATCACCATAAATCTTAAATTGGTGATTAAATTGGATATTGACTCCAATTTCATTTATGATCAAATCGGTTGATTTGATCATCCCGTCTGGACACCGCTTATCAGTCCACCGGACGATATCAGCCTGTCAGTTGTTCGGAACTGTCAACTTTTTGTTCTAATTGACAGACTGATATCTTCCGGCGGACTGATAATCAGTGGGCCCCTTAAACGCTTTACAAAACAAAGTTCATTAGAAGTAATCTTTTACTTTAAAAGACTAGGTTCATAAGTAACTTTAACTTCGGAAATCATTTTTCAATTTTCCATCGACGTCTTAAGTTTTCTCGGGGATTGTTTGACTTGGACAGTTTTTGATTTAATTAATATTTAAATTCTTTGAGGCAAAATGTAACGGCGATTTAAGTGTCTTTACTTTGGATGCTTCGGTGTGCGAGCGGGACATCATTATACGTGCATTGGAATTATAATATCAGTTAGAATACTTAGAATAGCTGTCATTAGCGCGGGCGTCTCGCTCGTACACAATCGTATGACAATGACAGCGAACTGATATGATTCCAATATTAAAATTCGAATATCGGTTTGATGCTGACATCAAACGCGCACGTTTTAATTGGTCGCCACGGCCCGGACCCGGACCGTTGTAGCGAGAGTCATGCTTACCGCTGCTATAGTCGAAATCCAATTGTCACCTTTGTAGGGTTGTTTAAGGGTTAACAAAAAGCTTAACGATGAAAGTGAATTTTACGAAAAATCTTATTTATGTCACGCCCATCACGCCCCGATTGTTTTGACGCGATTTCGTGGATTTTGGGATTATTCCATTACGGTTTATATTTCTCATTTTAAGAGTTTTAAGCTGTAAAGCGTACAGGGTTTATTATATCACTCGGTTACAGTATTTCATTAAATGCTGATGATTAGTAAATAAGGCGCATTTAGGTTTTAAAATATGACAATTTTAGAAGGCTATTTCTCTTTCATCTACTTATATACTTCAGCCCATAGCCGTACTCAATACAGGCCAATGGAACTTACACTGACATCAGTGGCGGTAGCACGGTCGCATTTTTATCACTTGTTACCATGCTTGTCACGTTATAACAAGTATGTATAAGTGCGAAAGTGGCGGGCATAGTGACAGGCGATAAAAATTGAACCATGCCATGCTGCGCCCGCTGAATTACATCTAACTGATATTTCTGTTATCGTACATTTTGCTCGTACAGGGCTGAGTTTTTCGTATGTTTTTTAGAATCTGGATATGCCTCCGTGTCAAGCATCGTTAGCTACGCTGGCTCGTAGCTAGCTACGGCTCCGAGTGCTACGAGGTACATTTAGCTACGCGCTACGACACGCTGTACCCCCTGGCACAGACGAAATGCGAGCCGAGCCTACTATGAACGTATGAACGCAGAAAATCTATTTAGTAGGACATCTACATATTTCAGTTCTGAATTTCCTTTCATAACCTGTCAAAACATGTTTACGGTTTGCGCTAGTGCTGCCCTCTGGTGTAATAGGCTTTCCAAACGCAAGAACATTTAATATACCTTACCTACATCTTTGTTTTCCAATTATTCAAATAAGCATTGCAACGGATAACTGTCGCTTCAATTTATATTTAATAAAATGTATTTACTTTTATCTTGTTTAGCTTAAGAAACGTGTATTAAGTGATTAAAAACTTTAGGAATCATTTTAAATCCCTTTAAGTCTACTTTAATAGCCCCGACATTATTAAGATAAACGTCTTAAAGCCAAGTGCGCCGAAATAACTAAAAAACTGTTTAAAGCCGAATTGGAAAAAAGCTCGAGGCTCCGCGATTAATTGAGAAAGTAATTAGTACGAAATTAAACTAGCGCTTAACATAAATACGAGGGAGAACGCTTTCACTGCGGGAAAAAATATTTAAAATGGTAAAGTAAGGAAAATATTAAAGTCTATCTACTCACAGGCATTAACACGCTAGACGCATATGTACAGTCGCCAGCAGATATATCGGAGCGGCCGAGGTGCTCAAAAATATCTGAACACGACTCTAACGCCTTGACAATAGAGGCGTGTTCAGATATTTGTGAGCGCCTTGGCCGCTCCGATGTATATGATGGCGACTGTACTTGTACAAGCCGCCTAGCTAAATAGACTAAATACCTACCACAGGACTAGGTCCACAGCCTAAATATTTATACTAATTTAGTATATGAGAGCTCAATCAATTTTTTACTAAGCAGCAATTTTGTATTCGATTATTAGGTATCGGGCTCAACGAAACGTGCCCAAAATACGGTGACGGTACGGTATCGCAGTGACGTGCCGTAAACTTCACGACTTTATTTGGAGGGCATGCGATAGAATCGTGATATTTCGATCGAGTCCGTAACGGTACCGTTTTTGAGGAGCAGTGTAGCCGATCCTTTTATATTAAGATAAGATAAGATAATCATTTATTGCATAATTATTGGTGTTACAGAAAGGTGGATTACATCATATTACCTCTATAAAACCTTTAAATAATGTACGACTTTTTGTAAATCAGTCTATATTACCATCAATATCGGAATCTACATTCACCAGTAAACAGTCTGTCGCCCCCTACGCAAATACGGCAAAGTGCAAAGAATTGTAAAAGAAAGACTTAGGTGCAGGCGTGGCAACTTTGTTTTACTTGCGGAGTGCTTAGCGAGCGATTATCGCCTGTTTGGGATTTACATGGGTGAGGGGGTGGGGGGGGGGGGGAGAGTAAAGAGGGGGAGTATAGGTCTACCGTTTAACTGAGGCGTTTCGTAAGTTATTAGGTACTAGGGTTAACAAATTGTACATAAACCTTCCTCTTGAATCCGCATCAAAATCCGCGCGTTGCGTAGTTTTAAAGATCTAAGCATACATAGGGACAGACAGCGGGAAGCGACTTTTGTTTTATACTACATATATATATACCTAGTGATAGTCAGCTACGGACTGGTTTAAGACTGCAGTGGGCTACATGAAGCTCACTTATATTATAGTACCTAAGTAGGTAGGTAAGTACAAATTTAATTTAAACTAGTTTTGATCCAAAAACTCTAGGGTCAAACACATTTTCTGAAAAGGGTCTCTTCTGTGGAAAATATACAATTAACGAATCTGGTACAGTCGCCATCAGATATATCGGAGCCGCCCAGGTGCTCACAAATATGTGAGCACGCCTCTATTGTCAAGGCGTTAGATGCTTACTGCTTGTTCAGATATTGCGAACACCTTGGCCGCTCCAATATATCTGACGGCGACTGAACATCTACTTAATCACGTTTTTCTTATTTGAATCTGATTTTTTTATCCCGCCTGCACGACGTAAAAATTAGCTTCTTATTCTATTGCAATGTCCACAGGAAATTCTATCCTATTTCTATCCTATCCTATGACGCAGTGTCCATATACCAGGAAACTAGAAACTGTTGCGTCAAGGAAACGTTCGGCTCTATAGGTACTCGAAGTGTATTCATGGACGTTTCTCTCTATCTATCTTGTCAATGACTGCGAACGCCGGTATTCTGGAGAGGATGAATTTAATATATTAACCCTTAAAACGTTTATGTCCCTTTTTTAGTACAGGTACTAAATGCGGCCCCAAGTTTAAACACTATGTGCGGGCTAGAAAAGGAAGTACGTTGAAGAAAGTGCAAGAATTGTACTTTTTTTTATAGCTTGTGGCAATATCAGGCAATATTCGGTTTATGCGCAAGCGGCAATTGAAATATGAAATTTGCTGAATTTGCGACGGAGTGTGTTCCTGACGTCATAGAATATAAAGTAACAAGCTAAAGTGCTTTCTTTGTGTTGATATTATTACTAGGTGAGTTAAACATTGTTATTACATATAAAGTTCATTAAATCATAGATTAATTATAAGCTTAATTCTTCAGCGAGTAGCAAGCATGAGAGATTTAGGTATTATTCATGACTCCAAACTTATGTTTAGTGAGCATATTGATAGTATAGTAGGTAAAGCTTCCAGGTCACTTGGTTTTTTAATGCGTAATTCAGTTTGTTTTACCCGTCCCAAAACTCTCAAAATTTTATATTGCGCTTACGTGAGAAGCAAACTAGAATACGCATCTCAGATATGGAATCCCCAATATCAAATTTATGTTGATAGGGTTGAGAGATTGCAGTTAAAGTTCGTCAAATTTCTTTGTTACAAAATGCGAATTAATTATAGTTCTACCAACTACTTCAAGCTGTGTAAGAAACATCATTTGATCCCACTTGTTAAGCGCCGTGAAATTGCAGATATAGTGTACTTAGTAAATATTATAAAAGGTAATGTAGATTGTCCAAATTTGCTTAATAAGATATTTTTTAATGTTCCGTCAAGGAGGCTTAGGCATTTTCGTCCCATTAGTAGTAATTACCAAGCTGCTACTAGATATAGAAAAAACAGTTTCATATGCAGGGCAGGCATGAGTTTAAATAAAGTTCTTATAAATTGTGATATTGACATATATAGTGATAGCATACCAGTAATAAAAAATAAATTAACTAGATACTTCATGGGTGACAATAATTCTGGCGCAGGTCAGGGCTCGGTGCATTATTGAATGTGTATTACTCGCAAAAGGTTTTTTCTTTTTTCTTCTCTTTACTTATTTTTGTAAACATAGATCATATACATATAGATCATCTGTTCTTATGCTTTGTGAACTTGTATGTGTAACTAAGTTGGGCAAAAACTTTTTATAATTTATTGTATTTCTATAAGTGAGAACCTATAATTGGCTCTGTGATTCTATTGTAATTTCTGGATATATGTAGCGCTGTTGGTTTTCCATGTACTAAAATAAAATAAAATAAAATAAAATAAAATAAGTCAAAAATTGTGAAATAAATCTTGTCCCATTTTTGTGACATTGTCGATAGTACTGGTAACCAAGTACCATGCATGCACGTCCTAAAAAACGGACCGTGCCGTCTTGTGCGCAGACACGATTGTGACAGAAAACGGACAATGCCATACATAGGTTATATACTTTTTTCATTTATTGTCATTTTATAGGCTGGCGTTGCGTTGGGATTGTGTGATACATAAGTATATGGATAAATTTTATTGTATTTTAGTTTCAGGTGGTTCCACCATCTGACTCAGAGGAGTGAGATAATAAAAAAACGACGATGACGAAATTTTACTACTAGAGACAACTTGTACGTACCTTGCCCAAATCCGACTCTCTTTCAGCCAAGTCACTTTCTCCGGAGATGTCAGATATGATGGACAAATATAGATCGGTTCATTTACGCAGACGCGTACTATTATTCTTATTGCCATGCTATTAAAGTTTAGTGCACCACAACGTGAATCTGAACTTATAGATGGTTTCAAAGTCAAAGGTCCTTGTGTGAAAAACGTTGTTAATAATATAATGACTCGACCTGAACACGACCTGTCCCCTAGTACTCCATCTACAAAACTTAATTCCATGTCAGCAAACTCATAATTCGCTTCAGTATCCAAATTATTGGCACGTCTTGAAATGTGCTACGGTTAAAACCTATTTCAAGTCGACGAAGAAGATGTTACAATTCCTGAGGCCTGTAAAATGTAATCCCTTCAAAATTCAGGACAGTAAATGCCTAAATTTGAATCGAGTTATATGTGGGGAAGACGTAGTAAAGGATGGGAAGGAGACGAAAGTATTTCTACTTGGGTACAGGAACATATTGTCAAGGACCGCCAACCAAAGTCTGCAGTCTGGGAGAATGACATGCATAAGCCTCTGATTCTTGCCAAGGAGGACCGATATAATCCCAGAATGTTTCGAGATGCCATTGAGACTGAAAAACATCTAAACTTTAACAGGAACGACAGCTTTTCTCTACCACCAGCTTAGGTTCCAGATAGTTCGTGTAATAAGGAAACAAGCAAGACATAGAACTGTGAGATCATAGTGTTAAATGGTGTGGTCATTTTAGTATAGCAATGTTACTTAAAATAATTGTAATGTGTAACTAGCTTTATGAGCCTGTTTTGCATGTATAAGTAGCCTTGAAATTTATAGTTTTGGTTTAATATTTCGGTATGTGGGTCATTCTATACATTAACACTGGAAGTAAATATAGTATTACATATTATGTTTCACATAAGTTTTTTCTATTTAATATTGTAATTAAACGTGTTTTCAAAACATTTACTAGTGTGTTATTTAAAGAATTTACAATTTTCTTGCCCTGTAATATTTTATTTATTTTAATTTTCTGAAACTGTATGACAGCGTTGTCCGTTTTTTAGGACAACCTTGGGAGCACTCAATCTATTAGGTTCAAGGCAATGTCCGTTTTAACGGACGTCCTAAAAACCCTACTTTCAGAATATTTTAAGTTTTTTTCGTAAATTATAGTACTTTTTAACTCATTACTATCCCTAAAAACATTCCATGAGATAGGTGGATACATTATTTCATGTACCCCTTAACACGGCAAGCCGTGTTAAGGGTTAAAACGGGTCACTCACGTATTTTAACCTCGTAAGACCCACCATATAAAGTATTCCATTTTTAATTTGAACCTTATTGTATAAGTAAATTAGAACGAATTTCGTTTGTTAAATAAAATAGCATTTCTTTTGTTGCAATGAAACAAAAGAAATGCTATTTTATTTGGTTCATGAAAAGTTTAAATTAGATTGCACGAATAATGTACATTGTAATATACATTTACCGCGGTATTCGGAAAACAAGATCCGTTCTAGACTAGAGAACGATACGATATGTACTACACTCGGGTGCAAAGAAATCGGACCACCCCAGCATTTTCAACATTTTTTCAATTTGTGTAAAAACTGTAACCTCGATCATGATAATTTAAATACCACGTGGTAGATAATTTTCTGCCCTATCAAATTACATCAATATTCAGGAGTGGGGATGGATATTGTGCAAAATATGGGCCTGGAAATCACCCCCCTCCAACTGCCTCATTAGCGCATGCACTAATTGACCACTTATCATTAGGTATAAAAACAGTCATTATCATTGTTTATGCATCATTCGTGATTGGTACGTCTTCCTGAACACTACTCTCATCGCCTGAACCTGGAAAAACTGGAGAAAAATGGATACTACCTCGACTGAAGCCGGCCAAGCAGTTGCCCTATTGCAGGGAGGGCTTAGTCAACGTGCAGTGGCTCGACAACTCAACCTATCGAAGTCATCGGTTCAACGTGTCTTCCAGAGATTCCGCGTAGATCAGACGTTATCCAGAAGACCCGGAACTGGCAGAACTCGCATCACTTCTGAGAGAGATGACCGTTTCATCGTTCTTACCTCGCTACGAAATCGTCGACTGAATGCCGTTCAGCTTCAGCAGAAGCTCCTAGAGACCAGGAATGTGTCTATCAGCCGATGGACAGTTAGAAGACGACTGAAGGAGAAGGAATTGACAGCTCACAGAGCTGCAAATGGCCCAAAACTCACCCCAATACATCGTGGACAACGACGCGTCTTCGCTCGCGAACATGAAGAATTGACCCTTCAGCAATGGAGTTCCGTACTTTTTTCCGACGAGTGCAGGATAACTTTGTCTGGCAATGACGGACGGGTACGAGTCTACCGAAGACCTGGGGAGCGGTTCTCTCAATGCTGCATCGAGGAACGTGTTGCTTATGGTGGGGGGTCAATCATGGTCTGGGCTGGTATTTCTTTGGAAGCGAAGACGGACATTGTGTTCATCACAGGGTCAGGTACCAGACCGAATTCAGGCGGTTTGACTGCACGTCGGTACGTGGAGGAAATCCTGGCTGATCATGTGGTCCCATTTGCGGGTTATATCGGCGATGAGTTCATCCTCATGCAAGATAACGCTCGGCCGCATACAGCCCGGATCACTAAGGAGTACTTGGAGGAGGTCGGCATCAGAGTCATGGAGTGGCCAGCCCGCAGTCCTGACCTAAACCCGATCGAGCACATTTGGGACGAGCTGAAAAGAAGAATCCGGGCCAGAAATCCCGCCCCTGAATCCTTACTGGAGCTAAAGACTGCGATCGAAGAAGAATGGGCGGGCATCCCTCAAGACACTGTAAAAAAATTCATAAGATCAATGAAAAACCGAATGACTGCATGTCGTAGGGCTAGAGGAGGCAATATACGGTATTAAAATGCTGAAAATTGTTTTAATTTTTACTTGATATCTTTAGAATCGCAGTTTTCCCATTATGCATAAGTTTCACTCCAGTATGCCTTTTTAGGGTGACAAAGTTCTTAGCCCTGAAAGCCTGAAAATATTGGAAGTAAACCTGTGAAAAGCACATCAATTTATAGAGGAAAAGCCAACCTTTCATTAGGTATATAATATGTCACAGTAGCACATACAGTTTTTACAGAAATTGAAAAAATGATAAAAATGCTGGGGTGGTCCGATTTCTTTGCACCCGAGTAGATACGTTGTAGTTTAGATTTCAACTAGTTCTGTTTTGCAGCTCAATTCGGGCAACAAATGTCACTCTTACGTTAAAATATCGTAATAATATCTTGTGGAAATCGTTCAAGAGTATCCCAGAATCGCACAAATGTCAAATTTGACAGGCAAGATCTTAAACATATCGTTGTCGTATCTTGGTGATGTCTAATAGACATCTAACAGATGTGTAGTTCAAAATCCGAATCGGGCCCTTAGTCTCAGGAGGTCAAGTCGATTGCTCGACGTGTTTTGCTCTGTAACGAGGAGCTTCAAACCCAGTAGTCCGTACCGACCGTACGGTACCGAAACGTGAGTGACCCATTTTAATATTTTTATTATGTGCGTGTCTCACAGACGTGTTGTTAATAAAAGTCTGAGAGAATGTATTATACGGGTGGATCATATTTGGATGCTCGGTAACGGAATGTGGTAGAAAAGCTGAAATTATTTCAGAAAAGTAGTGATAATGTTACTTAAGGAAAACCATCAAGTTATACCGCACCTTACTTTAAGAAAATAAAAGCCATAAAAGGTTAAATTAAATAAAAAATGTTTTTTTTTTTTATGTGATAGTCAGCAAGCGAGCAGACGAGCCGCCTGATGGGAAGCGGTCATCGTCGCCCATGGACATAAGCAACATCACAGGAGCCACTTAAGCATTGCCGACCCTTAAGAACCCAAAATACCCGCTTCTTGAATGATGATAGTTTCAGAATAGCCCTGTCCGTTGCCTAACCTCTGACCTGTACGGAACTATTGTAGGCGCTGCACTGTCGCTGCAACAGTGATGCATTTTGACTCCGATTGAGGATACCAACTCTACGGATATCCTACTCGTAGACAGTCTCCCATTATCTAAAAGTACTTAGTGTGACTGCTGTAGGGTGCACTACATTGTAATTGGCCACTCCTAACAAATCAGAAAGAAACAAGCTAATTGAAACCAAAGAGAATTTGAAATAGAGGCGGATTGTCAAAGTAAATTATGTAGCCACTGTAAATTCACTGCCATCTTTTGACCGAAGATCAAAACTGTTAGTCTGACAGTAACTCTCTAGACACCTTATTGTTTAAGAGTGGCCAATTTAGTAACCAATAATTATAGCAGTTACCCTATATATGCATTTTTTTATAATCCAGTAAAAATACTATTTTTTATGAAACATCAACGATTCTTATTCAAGTTCTAAGTGTTCTAACACGATTTCATCTTTACAAACAATTAATCGCAAAACAGTATTTTCATGCAACTTTAGAGAAGAAATAACAAATACCTTCATAAGTAGGAGTATAAAAGACACATATAAGGATAGATTAGCTTACCAATTTTGTAAATTAGTTATACTTAATGTCTGCCCACATTGGATATTAAGATATAAACCTTCTTCGTTACATGATGATTTGAAGCAATGGGCATTCTGCATTCAACGCATCAACAATAGAATACAAGTTGTAGGCAAGGCTCGGAACCGGTTTTTTCTTCATACAAAAAATACCGGTATTATACGTTCTTTTTCGTTCTTTGGCTTATTATTTCATTTTTAATGGGACAATCTAATAATACGAAGTTGTTACCTACCTAAAAAATACATGATTCAGTCATACGTAAAGCGTAATGAGCATAAAATAATTAAAAATATTGGGCTATTTTGGGTTTTACAAAAAACCGGTTCCGAGCCCTGGTTGTAGGTCCATATGATGGGTATTATCTCATATCTGCATCCCGTTCTTACTGCAAGTAAGACTGTGAAACTAGGTTTAAGTTAAGTCCTTTATGCAGTAGTGAATTTCAGGTGCTCGTTCCAAATTAGATAAAACTACCGCCCTCGGGCGCTCCAGAACAAAGTACTTAGTTTTTACAACATAATTAGGAATTTACATTCGTTCTAAGAGCGGAAAGAATGGAAAATTCAGGAGGATATCATATTCGTTTTGTCGAGACGCTCCTAGCAATGTGCCAAAGAGAATTTTCATAAATTGCAAAGTTCTCATGAAATGTTCATGGTATTTTTTGTGCACGTTTATTGCTAAATCTTCATAAAATTAGTTTCGACTTCTATCCACTGTTTAGTAACTGACGACCCTAAACTAAAAATGAGTTCTATTCACCTATAAACATAATTCATTTGAATACAAGGTGGCTAGTTATTGAAGGGCGGCCAGTTATTGAAACCTTATATGTACTAAAATGAATTCTGTTTATAGGTGTATAGAATTCATTTTTAGTTTAAGGTGGCCAGTTATTAGCCGGTGGCCAGTTACTGGCGATTTACCCTATGTAAAATAGACGCCAATGAGTGGCGCGTAAAATATTAAATGAAACAGTCGTCAGCAGTTAAGGACATCGAGTAATAATCCCTAATCTGAACTGGAACTTTCTATATGGAAACATGCGTGAGAATTTTTCCATGAACATTTTCCAGAAATTCTAGGAAATTTTGATTTTTTCTAAAAGTACTGTAACTTGCACATCACTAGATGCTCCGTGCAGTTGGCAGTGGGATTTTATATGCATTTTCAGCTTCGCAAACGAATTTCTCTAAATCGGATTTCAATAAATAAATAGGTAAGGTAAACGTACTAGTGCTCGACATGCTAATGCCCAATAGATGGCACCATGCTGTCACCTCTATTGACAATGACTTAAGTTTCAAGATGATATGTACTGGGACCGCGTCGAGCACCAGAACGTTTACCTTACGTGTTTTATGATGTTTTTACATATTATATGAGTGTGATGACCACGTGATGACCAAATTGCAGCTTTCTAGCACTAACGATTCCGGAGCAATGCCTCGAACGGACAGACGTAAACTATAACCTCTAGCGGCCAAGAGGCCCATAAAAAGGTCTCCTGTTCCATTCTAATTTGAACTTTGTGTTGACAAAATATAATTTAATTTTGCTTGGCAAGGTTTGACGTATGGGCGGCTAGAGGATAAGGGTTCCTAGTTGACTACAGAACCCTAAAAACCTGCACGACGGCCAAATCTTCCAAAGCAAGTTTCGCGCGGCGCGCCACATCTTTTGTTTCCTTCTAATTTCCTGGCTTTAATGCCCCTCTTAAGCAAGAGGACGCAGATTATCTATCAGATTACCTAGAATTTCTGAACCTTCTCCTTAAGCTTAAAGTGTCAATCTATGGAACTTGCTAACTATGTAAACAAAAGTCACTAGTAAATTGACATTCAGAGACAATTTTAATATGGCGGTTTGTTTACTTAGCAAGTTCCATGGAATGACACTACGGTTTAACTCACGTACCTATTTTTAGGGGTCATTTAGACGGCCCGTGAACTCGTATACGATTTTATTTTAGTTACATTGCGGACCATTGAGGTTACATCAATTCAGCCGACCGATCAAATAACGCAATGTAATGAAACTCGCATGCGAGTTGTCGCACCATCTAAATGAGCCCTTAGTCACTCGTGCGACATTTATTTTCCTATTTTATGTAAATTATTTATTTTGATTACAGTCGTATCCTCTATCACCGGGTCTCGTGAACCGTGAACCCAACACATACGTTTCGTCCTCTAATTTACCCTGCCATTAAATACGAGTGCTCGTCATGGTACGCTAACACAAAACACTCGACGCCACAATGAATAAACAAATGATTTCCATCCCAAAAACCAACTCAAATTAATTACGACATTTCGATGCAACTTGGAAACACAATGTTTATGCAAGTTCACAATACGCAATTTTTCACCCCACCCCTGGAGACCCAACTCAATTTCCGAACCTAAAAAAGTTTAAAAGAGTGTGAAACATAAATTTCGAATTACGGTAATAAATTCTGCCGCCTCCATTTTTGCTGGAGCCTGCCCGCAATTAGACTCGCCTCGTTAAGCCAGAGATCAAGACCTAATGAGCCCCGTATATGGTGCAGTACACTCCCAGGATCAAAAATTATAATCCACGTACACCAGTGTAACAAGAACTCTGTTATAACCTCTAAAATTGATGGTTGGAGATCGCTTTAAACTGGCTAGCTACGTCGCGATGACAGTCGCTTGACGGTCGACTCACCACCGTGAATAAAACGTTAAACTTCTCCCGCTGTTAACTTCGAAAATGTAACGTAATGTAACACTGTAAGACGTAATATTGCATGTCGCTACATACGCGAGCGTTAACCGTTTACATCCGCGTTCGACATTCACAATTTAAAATATGCGTGTACTTTTAAGACATCTTATCGTGAAATTTCTCAGTTACGAAACTGAACTCGAATAAATATGTTTTAAGGTTGTATTTGGACTATGGTCGCTCAAGTTTGGAGGCTCACGAAATGAATAGTCGAAATGAGTGTTACGTTCTCTCTTCAAAAAAATAAATAGGGTTACTCCCACCTACCGCACTTTTTACGTGCGTCATATTAAATTCCGTAGATTAAAAGTATAAAAAGAGACATAAATGTAAAGTGGCGTACAGTGCGAAATGGGACACTTGAATTCCCCGGAATATATTCTGTGTAATGAGGCCTGTATTGCGAGCGATGTAATTGACTCGATCTGCCTGCGTATAATTTTATTTTCATAACGGTCTTTACAAGCGGTGTTCGGGCGCGGGAAGATGTATAGCTAGGTTTAATGGGCCATTTCTTTTGCTGAGTACTTTTGCTGTAGTATATTTTTGCGGAATAGAAATGCCTGCCGCACGCGTATAGTTATTTTGATGTGAATATTTTTCTGGCGCCCATTTCAGCTCAAGAAAGTGAAAGTGAAGTTGTCAAGGCTACAAGGCTACAGTATTGGGCAAATGGGGTTGGCAACTGTCAAAGGTTTGCATAGATGGCGCTATCATAGATTGCCCCTTTTTCTATGAGATTTGGCTTAAAGGGCATCAAAAAAACAAAAATTTGACACAATTCTAGGGATTGACATACAGCTATGATGGCGCCATCTGCTAAATACTTCAACCGGCCAACCCCATTCTTGTGGAATTAACATGTTTGTCTGGAGACCATGAGGCCGATTCAGATTTAACAACGTGAACTGGTTTCTGATCATCTTGGTGATTGGCGCTCACTAACGCACGACTTTCACTTCATTTCGCATGCACCAATCAGCGTGAGCGATCTTCAAGGTCGTATCAAAATCGTAACAAGTTGTAAAATCTGAATCACGCTCTAAGTACCTATACATATATCGTTGCGTGTATTTCCACAATTTGTTTTGACGAAGAATTTTAAGCTACCCTCGCCTAGAATGGTGCCAGAGGTCAAATATAAAGGCATCAAACGCACGCAAGAAAATTAAATTTAAAATAGCTTGAGTGCTTCTTCCAGACTGCCAAGTGCCTAACAAACCGCACTTTAAGTCCTTTACTTTAACAATATTCGTTGCTCTTGTAACTCGAGTTCTTACTTGAAAGTAATTTATCTTATACCTTTAAACAAGCAATACTTATATATATTTATCTCGGCAATCTCTGAAACGGCCGCGGCTCTAAATATTTCGATGAAATTTGCTATATGGGGGTTTTCGGGGGCGAAAAATCGATCTAGCTAGGTTTTGTCTCTGGGAAAACGCGCATTTTTGAGTTTTTATGTTTTCCGAGCAAAACTCGGTCTCCCAGATATTGATCATTATATCCCAGCAGATTTTAAAATATGACATTGTTTATAACATATACAAGCGTTACGTAAATAAATCTATAAAGTTCGAGCAAGACGCCCAAAAATACTTCAGTTCAAAAAATTATTCAGTATTTTTCTTGAATAATTTTTTTCTGGTAACTGTTTGATTAAGTAAAAATATCCACAAAAAAACTTTCTACATTTATTATATCAGTAGATATAAAGTCATTATTACTGATTAAATCCATTCCACAGACGCCCCACCGTATTTCCATAAGATTTAAAATCAGAACATTATTTTCCCGCCAAATCGGATCTTGGAATCGCTAAAGTCCCTAATTGCCGAACAGCCGACGAAAGTTCGAGGAGACTGGAAAATTCGAGAGAATTACCCGATTCACCGGATTAGCTCCGTGATTTGATTTTATCGACTTTTTGATCGCGGGTATAATGTGGTTAGCGGTTGTTCTGTTTAAGATTGTTTTTATTGTTTGTGCATAATTTTTTTTTAAAGTGCTTCTTAATCAGATATATAATTTGAATCTTTAATTTTTGTAAGGGTTCCGTACCCAAAGGGTAAAAAAGGGAACTCTATTACTAAGACTCCGCTGTCCGCCTGTCCGTCTGTCTGTCACCAGGCTTTAACTCATGAACCGTAATAGCTAAACAGTTGAAAACTTTACAGATGATGTATTTCTGTTGCCGCTACAACAATAAAAACTAAAAGAAGAATAAAATAAATATTTAAATGGGGTTCCCATACAACTATAACGTGATTTTTTTGCCGTTTTTTGCGTAACGGTATGGACCCGGAGATCGGTTTTTAGGGCTCATTTAGGGCACGTTTAGACGGCGCGCGAACTCGTATACGATTTTAGTTACATTGCGGACCATTGAGGTTACGTCAATTCAGCCGACCGATCAAATGACGCAATGTAATGAAACTCGCATGCGAGTTCTCGCACCGTCTAATTGAGCCCTGTGATAAGATCGCCTGTTGTTTACCTCTGCTTGTGTCGCTGTTTTCTTTTGTATTGTTTTATTTTACTGAGGTGAGCAATAATAGTTATTTACGATACAAGTGTGGAAAAAAGGAAATTCGAAACGAGTGGCGATAAATTAAAACACACTAGTTCGGGAAAGTAGCACCATATGTACCGTAAAGAGTACCAATTTGTATTGTATTGTATAAGCTTTGACAACTGTTGGCATAGCACATGATTGGCGCGGCAGTATCTCGCCCGCGATATAAACTAGATACCCGTCTCCTAACTGTATTAATTTAAGAGGGACGGGTAGTCTATCTCGCGGGCGAGATATCTCGCGCCAATCATGTGCTAGCTCGGCTGTATACTGAGGGGCTACCGCAAAAAACGAAATTGCGGGGATTTTTCTCTCTCACTGCAATGAAGGCGTAATTAGATTGCCAGAGAAAAATGCCCGCAATTAGGAAAAATCGATTTTCGCGGTTATAGCCCTGGGGTGACCATATGCTCGACTCCCTGAGATCGGCAGGCGATATGAACATCCCGTCCTAAACAAACGCACCCGAACACATTTAACGTGTTGCAAATAAAAAGTTGTTTGGAATAAGTAATGGAAATGGTTCCTTTGTGAGCCTTCTTAGGCCCTTGGGCCCGTTGTTTGACCAACCATTTTGTTTGTTAAGCCGAGCTGATAATTGTGGACAAATCTGTCTATAAGCACAGAATAAATTACAGTACTAGGTATCTACAGATGGTTCACTCTCTAACAAAATGCGTCTATTACGACAGATATGACCGATAGGTGGCGCAAGCGCGAGCAGGCGTCCGTTCCGTAGCGGTGCGCGGCAACTACTATGGCTAGACACCAAAATTGGTGTCGCATTACTTATAGCGAAGCGACGAAATCGCGGAGTGAGCTACGCTAGCTATAAGCATTCAAGCGTGAGTCGCATCTTAATAAAAATAATGTAAAAACGCTTGTTAAGTACGGAATCCTATAGGCGCGAGCCCGACTCGCACTTGAAACCTTAATCCTTAATCAGCCTTATAAATATAATAAATATTAGATAAAGCCTTAATCATAAATATTAAATCTCAATTAACAGCAGATTAATAGTATAATTACTAATTAGGATAGTAATTGAATACAAATATAATTGATAGACTAATGTAATTAGAGGTAAGTACACAGTGCTCCCACGGTATTGTGCCTATTGGGAGTAGCCTGTCATATTATCCTGTAGATACAGCAGTGTGCAATAGCCAATATGATAGCAGTACACTTTGTACAGTTTGTACTCGGTAGGTATTTTGAAGGGTAACTTGAGTACATAATCTAAATAGGCCACCACCGGTTCCACCGTGGCGGGGTGGCCTAGGGGTTCAAGGCGTTAGCCCGGATTGCTAAAGACGCCGGGTTCGAATCCGGCATTCACCACTGGAGGGCTTCGTCACTTTTTATTTAATATATTACATCTATTTCAGTTTAGACAGTCATTGTTGGTCGTGAGCTACAGCACTATCACCGTTGCCTCGAGATGGAGCAAGCAAATAAACCAATTAGTCGGTCAAAAATCAACAACAAGCTCCGAATGATGGACCATTATATTGGACACAGTTTGTCATCATCTTCATCTTCCTTGCGTTGTCCCGGCATTTTGCCACGGCTCAGGGGAGCCTGGGGTGCGCTTGGCAACTAATCCCAAGAATTGGCGTAGGCACTAGTTTTTACAAAAGCGACTGCCATCTGACCTTCCAACCCATAGGGTAAACTAGGCCTTTTTGGGATTAGTCCGGTTTCCTCACGATGTTTTCCTTCAGCGATTGGACACAGTTTGTATTTAATTTAATTGTATAACCCACATGTTTTCTCGAAGGACTAAAAAAATGGTGTTATTCAAAAAACCGGCCAAGTGCGAGTCGGACTCGCATTCCAGGGGTTCCGACATTAAGTCCGACTCACGCTGGACTGCACAGTTTTCCTATCATCTATAAGTTAAGAACTATTTTGTGTATTTTTTTAATACTTTTTGATCCAGTAGTTTCGGAGATAAAGGGGGGGTAATGGTCAGACAGACAGATAGGTGACAGGTGCATGAGTGATCCTATAAGGGTTCCGTTTTTTCCTATTGAGGTACGGAACCCTAAAAAGGGTATAGGTTTTTAACCTCTTGATTGTCTATGATAAGGATACTGACTACCGATATCTGATGATGAATAAATATCGAAGGAATGAGACTACAATAGGTTCGGGACAGACTGTCACTCCTGTTTCTTTCGTCCATAAGTAGTTACACAGTTCTTTCTATGAACCCACCGTGAACGGAGAAATCTGCATCCAATTATGCCACAGACAGATATTACCATTTCAAATGCGATTTTTTTGCGTTTAGATGTTGGGGCTAATGGACTCTGACTGACATTTCAGATGGTCTGCAGACACGGAATATTCCGTCATGGCGGACACGAGGAATCGATAGATTCATCGTGAGACATTGGATTTTAGGGGGCAAATCTAATGACAGGTAAGAGGTGCCTATACCTATCGATAAACTCAACTATTGGTGCTTTTCCTATATAAATACTAGTGATCGCTCTAAGTTTGAATCTCCAAGACTTCGTGACGCAAACGCGTGACTATTTTGGTCGTTTTTGGTTGGGCTTAATAAAAAAATATATTGAAGAAAATATGTTTTTACCGTATTTATATTACTTAAGTATGTTACATTTCTAAATTTCTGTAGGTGCTAAACTTTCCAATATTTCGATATTGGTCGCCTTCAATTTCGGCATTGCTATGTCTGCAAATAAGGATGGTTAGGTATATAAGGAAGGTAATACGGAAGATTAGGTGTTTGGACTGAACTGCATGTCCATAATTTTGCTGCCTACGGTGGTCTTGCTTGTGGGTTGCAGAATGCTTTTTTCGGAGACGGTGACGAAGGGCAATGGTGACTGTAAATCCTGCAATAAGAATAGCGGATGAATGAGGCTCGCCGACTCAAAATTAACTATGACACTATTATTCACAACGACAGGACTTAATCGCGTAAAATTAAGTTTTAAACTTACTTACGACGTTTCGAGGACGGCGTTGTCCCCGTGGTCTCGGAGAAGACTGGCTAAAGTTGACGTCAACATCTTCTACGCGCGCCAGTTTTACGACCTACCCGCACTTGGTCTTGTTTATTAACTTGAAGTTTTACGCGATTAAGTCCAGTCGTTGTGAATAATAACTATGAAATATTGTATTTCCCACTGTTGTCTTTGACTTTTACTGGAAGACTCGAAGCTTTAATCTCCATCAACTCGCTACTACCAATTCAATTCTGATTTGTCAAAGAGATAATTATACCTCTCGCTTCGAATGATGGTGATACGAAAGCATTTCTGCCCAAGTTGAAACGGAAATACCTACCTTACGATCAAACCAAGAAATAGCCTTACGAATATAAATTGGATAATTTGACAAAAATATTAAACATTTTAACAAGTTAAAGACACACTTAGGGCAGGGCCGGTACAGACGGACAGCAACCCGACTGCAACTTGTATGGTAACTGCACGCCAACGTTGCAGTTGGCGTGTAGTTCCCATAAAAGTTGAAGTCGGTTTGTAGTCCGTCTGTATCGACCCTTACACTGTGCTGCCGTGACTGCTGTTTCATCCCCTGCACTTGTCTCTGCTGCTGTTGCAGCGATTGCTGCACTGGTTCTTGCTCTTTCAGTTGCTGTGATTGCAGCTGTTGCAACGATTGCTGCTTTATAGGCTGCACTGCTTGTTGCTGTAAAGATTGCACCAACTGCGGATCTTGCAGGAGCTGTGTCGAGGCCATTATGGGCTTCCATGCGGCTTGAGATGCGGACAACTGACGGTTAACTGGAAGCAAATAATTATTAACTATATAAGACGAGTAGAAAATAACCCTGCCGTGATGTATATTTCAAACCGACTTGAAGAAAAGGAAGAGATTCCTCATTGATTGGTTTTTTGACATGATATTCACAGATTACTAGAAGACTATTCGACTGATTTCCAATAAATTTTTTTTGCGGTAACGGTATGCTTTTTAGTTTGTCCCATTGTTGTCAAGTCGGGATCTGATTATATAATAAATAAGTAAATAAATATTTAAAGTGCTAGGAGCTTTCAAAAATTTATTCGCACTTTTTTTCACTCCTTACTTTAAATATTCGAATAATAAGGTTATGAATTAATATACATCAAATTGTGTAATAACATTTTCCGTAATATAGACAGAAGAAAATGGGTTTACGTTTATATGGAGACGCGATCATGCAGTTTCCTCTTTATTCAATTAATTATTAACATCTTGTCGAATTTCTTACCGCTTGTGTTAGGTAAACTCTTCTTTTCACTCGGCTTTACCTCCTGCAGAGTCTCAGTGTGCTATAAATAACAATTAATTTATTAAATATAAGTAACTTGTTTATGGTCAAATATAAATTATCATAATCTTTGAATATTCTCTTGATTTCATCCATCCATCCATCCATCCATCATTAAATAGTTTAATGTTTTATTTTTTTTAAACACATGTAATACTACTCTCCTCATATTTCAAATGAAAAGTCCTGTTTATCTCGGGTGTTAGTACCCATTTATGACTCGAACTATTGGCGTTTTCTTTCCGTTTGCTCGTCTGAAATGGGTGCCTTTTATGCATTGGTTAGCAATTTACGATTTTTATTCAATTTACTAGCTTCTGAACGCGACTTTATCAACTCAGTATTAGTATATCTACATATATACCACTTCCATAATAAATTCTACCCCCTTTTGACTACCTTAGGGGATGGTTTTCGGGATGAAAACTATCCTATGCCCTTCCTTGGGACACAAAATATCTCCATTCGAAGTTTCATCTAAATTGGCCCAGCGTGACAGACAGATAGACAGACAGGCAAATTATAATAAGTGTGGATTCAGATTTAGAAATGTAATGGTTACCTGCTGTTCTAAAAGCTTCTGAAACTCCATCTGTTTCTGCAGCAGCTGGTGGTCCAGCAATTCGTCTTGTTCTTGTTCCCGTAACTCCTGCTTTTGCTGTTTCTGGTGCAGTTCTTGCTTTTTTAACTCTTCTCTCTTCTGCAACAGCCTCTGCTGCAGCAATTCGTCCTGCTATGTTTACACTATACAAATAGTCATATATGCATGGTTGAATAGTAGAGAATGCCTTCTGGAATTTGGTCTGCGATTTATACTTTCTTAGATTGTGTAAAAATGTTAAAATTAATATAAAGTCTATTTTTTTATTCCGTAGACTAAAATGACATTTCATAGTATGAACATCATGTGTCATTTCATACTATGAAATGTCATTTTAGTCTACCGAATAAAAAAATAGACTTTAGGTTGACAAGATTTTATTTGGCCTTCGCTATGTCTCCATTTCAGTGATACTTATTTATTTTACTGGCAAGGAGATTCTTTAACAACAGATGTTGAAAGTAATCGCATGTAATGTAACCGATATAAACAAGAAGAAAGAAAAATCTAAATTACTAATAAACAATTTTACCACAGACATGCCAAAAAAGATTGCCAAAAAAGCAAGTAAAATATTTAAAGTAGAATTACTAACCTCTCGAATGCTGGAACGCGGATCCACGATAGTAATTAATTAGAATTCAATACTTACTGCGCGGATCCACGTTCTGGCATTCAAGAGATTAAAACATTTACAACAAAGGACGAATATTCCGTAGCATATATTCCATTAAACAATGTTTTAGTACATTTAGTACATCTTAACCTAGAATTTAGGTATTTTTTGTGTTGCTATCTTTTTGTACCATCAACCTATCATGTTTTGGCAATAAAGTGATTTGATTTGATTTGTTTTAAAATTAGTCGTTGACTGTACTGACATTTTCTTCGACTATACTTACATGACGTACGCATATTATTGCCATATGTACCATCACGCTCCGCGATTGTTACGCCATTTAGGGTTCTAGCTAAATTGGAGATTCCATAGCGTAAGTATGGAACAACCAAGTTAGCTAGGATCCTAACCTAAATGGCGTAACAATCCTAAATGCTTGTAGCGACAACATCTCAGGGCAAAATGGAATCTTGTCAGGCTTTAAATAAATAATATTAGCGACCCGCCCCGGCTTTGCACGGGTTAACAAATTATACATAAACCTTCCTCTTGAATCACTCTATCTATTTAAAAAAGCGGCCAAGTGCGAGTCGGACCCATGAAGGGTTCCGTATTTAGGGAAATCCCCTAAATACGGAACCCTTCATGGGTCGTATTAAAAAAAAACTACTTACCTACTAGATCTCGTTCCAACCAATTTTCGGTGGAAGTTTGCATGGTAATGTACATCATATATTTTTTTTTAGTTTTATCATTCTCTTATTTTAGAAGTTACAGGGGGGGGGGACACATTTTACCACTTTGGAAGTGTCTCTCGCGCAAACTATTCAGTTTAGAAAAAAATGATATTAGAAACCTCAATATCATTTTTGAAGACCTATCCATAGATATCCCACACGTATGGGTTAGATAAAAAAATTTTTTTTGAGTTTCAGATCTAAGTATGGGGAACCCCCAAAATTTATTGTTTTTTTTTTCTATTTTTGTATGAAAATTTAATGCGGTTCACAGAATACATCTACTTACCAAGTTTCAACAGTATAGTTCTTCAGTCAGTACAGACGGACAGACAGACAAACAGACAGACAGACATGACGAATCCATAAGGGTTCCGTTTTTTGCCATTTGGCTACGGAACTCTAAAAACCGCATTAAAATCCGTTGTGTAGTTTTAAAGGTCTAATCATACATAGGGACAGACAGACGGCGGGAAGCGACTTTGTTTTATACTTTGTAGTGATGTCAAAAAGTAGAAATTATACATTTGCCTGCTGCATCCGCTCTTCTTTTTGCAAGTCCTGCTGTTCCAGTTTCTGCAGCAACAAATCCTCCTTCTCTTGCTGTTCCAGATTCTGCAGCAACAATTCCTGCTGTTCCAACTCCTCCTTCCTCTTCAGCAACTGCTGCTGCAGCCTATCATCCTGTTGCTGCAGGTCCTGCCCATCGGAGACTTCCACTCCCACTGTCGCCTGGCTCTGGGGCTGGTGGCGGTTAACTGGAAGTTGATAAATACAAAGTTGATTAATTCTTGTTGTGTTAAGTTGGGTACATTTCTTGGGGTAAATAAAATTAAACTCTTGGAGGCAGTTTTTTCAAAGGTACCCGTTTTTAGGGTTCCGTACCTCAAAAGGAAAAAACGGAACCCTTACAGGATCACTCGTGCGTCTGTCTGTCCGACCATTCCCCCCCTTTATTTCCAAAACTACGGGGTCTAAAATTTAGAAAAAAAATACACAAAATAGTTAGTCTTATAAGTACATGATAGGAAAACTTATTAGAAATATGCAGTCAAGCGTGAGTCGGACTTAATGCACGGAACCCTTGGAATGCGATTCCGACTCGCATTTGGCCGGTTGTTTCTTTTAATATTTGTAAAATCAGCATCAAATAGAGAAGCGGTCGGCAACCTTTTAGCAGCCAAGGGCCACATAGTAAGTTAACGAAGTTGACGCGGGCCGCACTTTGTTAATATTTATGACTTTTTATCAGAAATATTCGTTTGTCAATATTACATACAAACTAGCCAGGGAGGCTCGCGGGCCGCAGGTTGCCGACCGCTGAAATAGAGTAATGACTCTGTCTGTGCCTACACAGACCTATTGTTCTGTGTGTGCCTATCTATCGCACTCGCGTAAGTATATTGCGTGTATATTGCTGTCCCGCCCATGACGCCGGTGGTTCAGGGCACTCACCGAAGCCCAGGACAGCAGACTCCAGATGTCGCTCGATGACGGTGCCCGCCAGTAGGAAGACCAGCACCGCGAGGACTAGGGGCCCGATATGCCACCATTCCATAGACGGGAACCTGGAACCGTTTTTCAAATGTATTACAATTATTTCGGGTATCCTTAAGGGCCTAGCTAGTCGGTAGTGACCCTGCCTACATAATACTGATGCATAATGAAATATACAGAGGTACAACATTACAAATACTAAACTAAATTAATAGAGTCTGTGCGAAAAGAGAAGAGTCGTGGAATGTATGGGGCCCAATACATTCCACGATTCTTCTCTTTCTGCATAGGCTCTAACTAGCATAAATCTAAATTAGGCATTGTAACAAGGACACAAGGATACTGGCGGCATTTCCTCGCTGTATCGCAATGCTGCTATTACGTTGTGCGAGGAAGCCGCCAGCTCTTCGGTCACCAGTTACGTCAACCAGACGCTTCGCGATTTCTGCAAACAACTTGTGCGCACTGGGACCCCATGGACACAGGGCGGACACGCCATATATCAAAAATCATTTGCGTTTATATGTGTGCACGGCATGTCTGTACACGCGTCATTGTGTATGTGTGGGTAAGTCGCTTTACTGAGAGCACACCAGATAGTTGGGGAGCCGACGATGCTAAATGTGTACTTACTCGAGCGTACAGACCTATTGGAATAGAAATATTAGATGATAAGAAGAAAAAAAAGTTATATAAAGTTTTTTTTCCAGCGAGCCGGAAAGTGTCTAAAATTTTTTTTAAATTTCGGGAGGTTGGTGGAGGGAAAAATCGTTAAGCAGTTTGTGGGTTTGGTCGTTTTTGTCCACGTTAATGCTATATTTTTTCTATAACTTAATATAACACTTATTTGTAGGCATTTTCTTAATCTGACGAACACAAGTTTGACGTCTAATTTTTACATTGTAACCGTCAGATTAAGGAAATGCGTGCAAATAATTATCAGATTTAGTAATAGCACAATTATAGCGTTAATTTGGACTAATATGACCAAATCCACAATCTGCTTCACAATTTGTTGAACCCCCCACCAACCCCCCACCAACCAAGGGCTCAACATAGATGGCTAAAAGGAGTAAAGGTAGACTACACGGGGTAGCAAGATATCACTCGCTCGAGTAAACACAAAAATCCCCTCTTGGGCTCCCCTACCAAGAAGTCCGCCAGATTCATGTAGCGAGATGGTCGCGGGGCGAGGTAATGTGAGTCGGGGCGGGGCGGTGCGTGGCCGTTCTGTATGATAATACTATTACTTATTCTGTGCCATGGACCTAGAGTTTCAACTCCAGATTAATATTATTTTTATACTTACCGTGTAGAGAATATGTTTCACTGAAATTTAGAAACCATAATATGTTATGTTTTTACGGACATTTATCCAGAAAACGTTACATTTTGACAAATTGTAGTAATTAAGATAACGTCGGTCCGGCCGCGGGCAGCCCTCTTGTTTGACATCGGTTTTTGACAAATGTGTAATTTGTCATTTGTCATTTTTCAAGCTTGAAAAAGGTTGACCATATTTAATGTTGTTGAAGGTTAATAACATGTCATCGAATGTATTGTGATCAAATAGGGAATATTGCGCGAGTCTGCGTAGGGGGCGCCACTCCCAAAACAAGTAAACAATCTAAGGGTCTAACGCAAACGAGAGAGTCGACATTTAGTTATCCAACCTCTCTATCACTCATGCATATTCGAGCGATAAAGAGGCAGATATAGCGAATTTACCACTTAACAAATTTAAGTCACACATTAAGCGCTCCTTGTTGAGTAAGGCGTACTACACTGTAAATGATTTTATAGATGATAGAGATGCCTTTAAGCCGGCAGCTTGATTTCGATAGTATAATAAGAGTTAATATGTATTGTTTTTCTTTTCTTTTTTTTTTCTTTTCATTGTGAATTAATCATGCTAGTCTCCAGTAGAATTGACACATGAGACCATCATGTTCTCGATTAATTAGGTATATTGTTTATATTGCTTAATTTAATTTTAGTTTTTGACACTTGGAGACCTTATACATCTCTAAGTTTTAATTTTATTTTTAATTTGTTTGTACATATTTATATTTTTAATGATTCTGACACTTGAGAGACCTATACATCTCTTAGTCAATATAGGGCATTTTGCTTAGTAATTATGTGAAGATATACCGTTTTTCATGTAACATACAAGAACAAAATGTTGTGTCTCACAGCTATACGTTATTACAATTTAAATATTAATATGGCCCGGCAGCTTGAATATGTCATGCTCGCTTAAAAGTCTTTGCTTACGGTGGCGTTGTTGATCGGGTCGCCACTTTCCCGAATGAAGGTTGAGAGAGGCGATGGCTGAGATACGCGTCATACTCGTGAACGGGTGCTGTTTGTGGAGACTGGTCTATTTAAGCTAACACGAGCTATTATATTTAGTAACTTTATTTTTGAGTATAATTACATGGACACACCTCATTCGGTTCTCGTATGCTATTTTATTTTTACTATCATTTTCTTTAATTTAATGAATGTTTTAATTAGGTATACAGGATTTTGACTCTTAGAGACCCTATACATCTCTAAGGATAATTTGATTAACTACTATATATTTTAATCTTTTAGTTATGATGACACTTAGAGACATTTACATCTCTAAATAATTTTAGATTATAGTTTTTGTATCTTTGTGTTTTTTTTTTTTCAATACTATTGTTATTGCGTTTTCTGTAATTCGACATTTAGAGGCTTTATACATCTCTATGTTAGTTTGATTTGATATTTACGGCTTAGTTGTATTTTATAATTATTGATGTGTTTTTTTTTTTGCTGTATGTAAATTCCATATTGACGTGTAAAAGTGCCCTTGTGGCCTATTTGCTGAATAAATGTTGATATTTGATATATTTGATATTTGATAGCTGAGTTTCGATTTCGCGTTTCAAACCTTTGTAAAAAAACCGCCTTGATGTTTCAATGTCATATTTGATTGTCTGTGAAAACTTGTCAAAAAACAGTTTAAGGTACAGTATGTATAAGTTACTCTATGGTATACTTACGTCACTAGTGCTTCACTCTGGCGGCAAAACATTGCAGTAATACTCCCTATTGTGATCATGTTAGAGTCAGACCGAGAAAAGTCTGCAGCGGTTTTAATAGCCCACGCAGTGCAAGTGTCAATTTAAACGTCAAACTTCTAAGAATTTATGACGTGTAAATAACACTTGCACTGCGTGGGCTATCAAAATCGCTGCAGACTTTTCTTGGTCTAACTCTATTCATCTTTGAATATAGTTTACTCCAAAGGTTTACTCTGGGGTTTATGATATGTGAGTAGATAAAAATGTGATATAAATGAATACCTACTCCTCCAACCTCTTCAAGACTACGATGAAAAGAGTAAAAGAGCAAAGCTAATGAAACACAAGTAAATCCTTTGTTAATAAAACCGGTGCGAACCGGAAACTAATAGTCCATTCTACTTCCTGTATTTCCCGTTCAGGAACTAGCGAAAGAAGCTTTATCTGTCACAATTAACCTTTACAAAATAAACCTTACTGCTTTGAGATACGATCTATCAATCGTCAATTTAAGCTTGAACAGTCGCCATCAGATATATCGGAGCGGCCGAGGTGCTGAAAAATATCCGAACGCACTCTAGCGCCTTGACAATAAAGGCGATAGATAAGATATTTAGTGAGCACCTTGGCCGCCCCGATATATCTGATGGCGACTGAACAGCAATCGGTACCGTGGTCAGAATTGACATACCATTTGTAAGCTTTATTGCTTTGAGATAAGGCTTATTTTCAATTAAGTATTGAATATCGATTGCATTGAGAGTCGGCCCTCGTACGTGGCGGACAAAAACAATCCGCACGCAACAAATCTGGCTGAATATACCACAGACTATAAACAGTGCTTATAGAAAACCGCATGCCATAGACTAGGAATCCTCTAGACGGAGTTTAGAGCAATTATTTCATGAAACCGATGCTGCCAAAAATACTGGGGTGCGGGGGACGAGGTGAGCGAGTCCCCGTGCCGTGATTGGTCCGTTCAAAGACACGGACGTCACACAAAGACACTTTGACTCGAAGATGGAGTAAAAATACCGTATATTTGTGGCAGAGGGTGTAGCGCTACTATGCTCAGTCTAGAGGATGTCGTCTGTGCCGCATATACTGCCGTATTCGAACTTCAAGATATTCACAAGAGACGACACGTACTAGATCCATTCTAGATCTGGAACGGTCAAGCCACATATTTTGACTAAGGTGTAGAGTATGTGAAGTTAGGGCTCGTAGAGTTAGAAGCTTGGCTCTACAAGAGATCTGATAACTTTTTGTTAGTGCGAGCCTTATGGTTTCGTCTTGGTAACATTTTACATGAAAATGTTTTTGATGGGATACATTATAGTTTAGATTTCAACTAGTTCTCTTTTGCCGCGCAATTCTGGCAACCAATGTCACTTTTACTATAGATCGTGTTAGATATCTATTAGATGTGAATTAGATCTCTAAGTAATAAATATCTTGTGGAAATCGTTCAAGAGTATCTCCAGAATCGCGGAAATGTCAAATTTGACAGGTTAGATCTTAAACATATCGTTATCGTATCTTGGCGATGTCTAAAAGATATCTAATAGATGAATGTTACAAAATCCGAATCGGGCCCATAGTGTTGTGTTCCTGCCGATGAGTAAGGTTGCCAGAGCTCAACGAGGGTGCGGAGTGTTAGGGTCGGCAACGCGCATGTAACACCTCTGGTGGTTTAGCATGAGCATAGAGAAAAAATACATAGAGTGCTCACTCCATACATCAGTTTTAGTACCAAAAGACTATTAGCATCTAGCATCGAGTAGCGGAACTATCAGTACTGCTACTTGACAATAGATGTCGCCACCGACCGGAAAGTCTTATGCTGTTGAGATAAGACTTTCCGGTCGGTGCTACATCTATTGTCAAGTAGCAGTACTGATAGTTCCGCTACTCGATGCTAGATGTAGACACTGAAATTAATAGTCTGAACTGATGTATGGAGTGAGCACTCTATGTATTTTTTTCTCTATGGCATGAGTTGCGTTCTCGTGCGCGAGTCCATACTTGAATTCGCGCTAGATGTATGGAGTAGCGCGCGAGAACGCAACTCATGCTAGACCGCCAGGAGTTGCAGGCGTCCAATGCGTCCATAGGCTACAATAAGACTGCTAACTATCAACCGGGCCATATGCTTGTTTGCCACCGACGTATTATAAAACTCAGCATGGCACTCGTTTGCGTGTTTCCTGTAGACATCGTAAAGTTAAGCTAATTTTTGAACTGCACCCTTACAGGCGCAGTGCTTGAGACCCAAATACGAAAAGCGTGACATACTTATAGGTACCAGAAGCGCTGGTGGCCTAGCGGTAAGAGCGTGCGACTTTCAATCCGGAGGTCGCGGGTTCAAACCCCGGCTCGTACCAATGAGTTTTTCGGAACTTATGTACGAAATATCATTTGATATTTACCAGTTGCTTTTCGGTGAAGGAAAACATCGTGAGGAAACCGGACTAATCCCAATAAGGCCTAGTTTCCCCTCTGGGTTGGAAGGTCAGATGGCAGTCGCTTTCGTAAAAACTAGTGCCTACGTCAAATCATGGGATTAGTTGTCAAGCGGACCCCAGGCTCCCATGAGCCGTGGCAAAAATGCCGGGACAACGCGAGGAAGAAGAAGAAGACTTATAGGTACCATCGCCCACACTGTTGACTGATAGTTCGTAATCCTTATTAACCTTTTGGACGCCAATGACCGATATATACGCACCGCAGGTCCAACGCCAAAGTCGGATTAATCGGTCATAGACCACAGAGCAACATAGACCTAGGTGCATATGCATAAAGTTTAATTTCAGTTTTGACACTTCGGTGACGTGGCGTCTGAGTGACAGCTTTTGTGTTTGATACGGCGTCGAAAAGGTTAAATAAGGCATAAGCTCCACCGATGGACAATTTAGGATGTTGATGTTTGTATGTAATGTACTCATGTAACTTTTGATGTTTTGTCCACAGAAGTGCTTTTTCTGAAATGTGTTTGACCGTAATATTTACCGAATAATTACCAAATTTCGGCCCATCTCTAGGATATAAGATATAAGTACTCCTCCTCTGAAATCTGAATTCACAAACCTGTACCACATAATTATTTATTCTAACAGGCCAATTCGAGTTTTAGTTATTCGATCTGTTTCCGATATGATATTCTTCTGTCAGTGCCAAAAGTGACGTTTTAAAGAAATGTCACTTTCGACACATCAGTATCGTATCGGAATCAGATTGCACAACTAAAACTCGAATTGGCCCGTGAATCTCAAACTAATAAGTCCAATAACCAACTTGGAACTACAGGCACTAATGACATAGTTGATTGCGGGATAGGATGAATTTCATGCGCGACAAGATCTCGAAACTTGTCAAGTTGTCGAGTCCCGAGTTCAGATACTTCCAAGTATTCCGTCTTAGCAACTTGAACCGGAGAGTTCCAATATAGGATGGTTTTCATGGGCGTGTTCGTTGAACAGTATTGGCAAGGTGCGCAGTCGGTGGAGGGGGAAGTGGCGCTGATCGTCACAAACACAGGTAATCTTATGGAATGTCTGACATTAGTACTAGCGGCAGCCGCTTGAACTAATTTTATTCCATAAGATTTAACGTAGAAAGTCTGCCAAAATGAGGGCAGCACCAGTCGTGCACCTAGCGAATAAAGGGGCCCACTTATTAACACCCCGCCGGACGATATCGGCCTGTCAGTTAGAACAAAAAATTGACAGCTCCGAACAACTGACAGGCCGATATCGTTCGGCGGACTGGTAATCAGTGGGCCCCTTAAGGCTTGGCCAGACATAGAGCGCGACTTGGCGCGACGCAGCGCCGCGTCCGCGCCGCGTGATCAAACAGGGCGCGCGCGGACCGCGCTCTCAACACGCCCTCATCGCGCGCGCGAACGCGGCGCGGGCCGCGCGCCACCGCTCGCTGCCTAACGTCCGATCCGACTGATGTGACCCAGCGCGACGCGGCGGCCCGCCGCGTCCCGCCGCGTCCGCGCGGCGCAGCGCTGCGCGGACGCAAGGGGCCGCGCGGCGCGGGGCGCGACAGAAGCGGGGCGTGATACCGGCGGGACGCAGTCTGTTTGACGTCGGTAACCTGTTAGCATGTGCCGCGGTCGCGCGGCGCGGACGCGTCGCTGCGTCGCGCTCTGTGTCTGGCCAAGCCTTTAATGGCTCCTCTACACGATGGGCCAGCGCCGGCCACTCCAAGGGACGCATTTAGAGGGAGCAAGTGATATTGCTATCTCATTCTACCGCATGGCTGCGTCCCTTGGAGTGGCCGGCGCTGGCCCATCGTGTAGAGGAGCCATAACACTTAGTTGTAGGTATGTAGTAAAAAAAACTAACCGTCCCACTGGTTGAAATTTCTGGTTGGGGGCTTGATAATAGACGCTCCACGGAATCAGAGACTTCCCTTACCTATATGTGTGTATAATCTTAATCTGTTATTTTTCTTGTACAAGATACAGGAAAACACGATATGTAGGTACGAGTATAATAAATCGTACCTATATACAAAGGCGAATTTAAATTATAGGACAGTTATAGGTGTTTTCTATGTATATAAGTATGTATTTATCTATATAAGTATGTATATCGTCGCCTAGCACCCATAGTACAACCTCTACTTAGTTTGGGGCTAGGTTGATCTGTGTAAGATGTCCCCCGATATTTATTTATAGGACATTTTTTACACAATTCAAATCAACCTAGTCCGATAGTAATCCACAACTGGAACAAATACTTGTGATTGTGATACACACACAAATAAATGTCCTTAACAAGATTCGAACACGGGACCTCCTACTTCATAGGCCGACTAGGCTAGGACGCCATTAAGATGAGATAACATATTTTATTCATTTAAAACTTATGCTATTTTGATTGATACAATGATTATGGAAATAATAATTATCCTCTTAGCTGTGCCATAAAACAATATATACTTAGTTCTCAAAATAGTATTTTATACAATCGTGATATAATGGAGAGCTTTTCAGTCGAGTACCGTGTTTAGGCAACGAAGCTTGCTGAGTTGCCTAAGGAAGGTACGAGATTGAAAAGCTTGAATTTATCACTATTGTATACAATACTTTTTCTACGAGTCAATAAAAAAAAATACTTAAAACTAGTAGAAGAATCATATATGTAGGTAAAAAAACCAAAAGTATACAGCTAAGATGCGCGAGCAGCCGCGATACCTTCATACTCGTACGCGACCCGGCCCCCGCGCCCGCGGCCGGTTGGTCAACGACACCTTCTCGTAACTCATGAGGCCCTGGTACTTGCTCCGCGCTTTCGATTGGTCAATTTCATTATAGTTGACTAAACTGTATCGAAATTTAATGAACATTATAGTTGACTAAACGGTATCGAAATGAATATTATAGTTGACTAAACTGTATCGAAATAAATATTATAGTTGAGTTGGGGTCCCATAGTGAAAAAAGTATGCGATTTCACTTTGGTATACAAAGTCTTAATTCAAGCATTGCAGTCGACGAGTAGAAAAATGCTATTTTGATTGATACAGTGGTAATTATCGAAATAATAATTATCCTCTTAGCTGTGCCATAAAACAATATATACTTAGTTCTCAAAAACTAAATATAGTTATTTATTATATATGATTGCCGGAAGGTTTTTAATGGCGTGTTTCGGGACGAGGCGCCCATTGTGCCCAAAATGAGAGCCATTGTTCCGCGGTGGGACAAGACAGGAAAATTACTGCGATTGTCATCGGTGTTGCAGTGAAATTTGTTTACCTTTTCCATATAATTACTCTGTATTTTTTAATTGCGATAAGACAAAATGGGGGCTTTTAAATTTACATGAACCCCCCGCCAAAGAGCTCTAATAAAATCGATGTTACGATCTCATTTTAAAACGATATCCTTACCTACATGAAAATTGGCATGAAGACTTATACACTGAGAAAAAAAATAGTTTAAAACAATTGAAATTGCATTAACGTTTAATGCTTTCAACATCTGCAACACTCATTTGATGACAAAAACAGCCGTATTCCGTATGAAAGAAAAGCGACCTTTCCATCAAATGGTTGTTGCAGATATGAGGTTGAGTAAGTATAGCGATGATATGAGCCTATCGAACCAAGCAGTAAAGTTGACTGTCTGAACGTTACGTAGGTACGAACGTACGTACAAATTTATTGATATTGTAAAAGCAGTTAATCTTAATGAAATAATTTAAATGAGTGCTCGATAGATCATATTTTTTTCAGTGTATATATAGACCGCGATATAACCGTGATTACCTTTTACAAACAATACAAAAAGTAATTTCCCGGTTCATATATTATCCCGGTCGATATAAATCTAGTGAAACTAACCGTGAATCATTTAAAACTGTAATTGGCATGAACATAATTATTTTACGGAAAATAATAGGCTACATGACTAATTTTCATTTATGGTATCAATCGATCGGGTTTGTTTTTAGGATCAAATGTCTATATGGGACCCATTGCATTAAAGTAACACAAGTCAGAAATTGTAGTCAAAGGCCGACAGTCTCACTTCACTCGCGAAACGCCTATACAAAACGGCAAGGGAACGTGACGTCAAGGTCTCTGGGAGCCCATCTTGTAGTATGGACAAAACAAGAAAATTGCGTTTTGTGTCGGTGAAATATTGCGTTTATGTATATAGTTGCCATACAATATTTTTTTGGATGAAATGTAAGGAATCGAATGGTACCCTTACTTTTATCGTTTATGGAAGTTAAAAAAAAAAACAAATTTTGAAACTTTCAGGTCCTGTATTTTTGTAATTTTTCAATATTTTATTTTAATATCCACATTATTGTGATAAATTGCTCGTTTGCTATCTATTTTACTAGATTTTGTTATAAAATTCAACATGTCATCATCCCTATATTACTTTTCGTTGCTATAGTAAATATTGCTGTAGGTATAAGATATCTAATAATTATAACAAACGACGCTCGGCTGGCTTGCAATTTTGTACGTCAACACCGCTCAATCACGATGACTTACTGCCGTATTCGAACTTCAAGATGTTCACAAGAGACGACACGTACTAGATCCATTCTAGATACGTTATAGTTTAGATTTCAACATTTTCGACTACCTACTTCTCTTTTGCAGCGTAATTCGGGCAACCAATGTCACTTTTACGTTAGATAGAGTTTACAAATACAAATACAAATACAAAATCGTTTATTTGTCCAACATAGGTATGAATAGTACATAAGTACAGATCTTATAATATTACTGTTGTATCACTATGTTATGCCGTGAGGCGTACAATTTTTTATCATTAATGGACTGTGACTATACAGGATGCTTCCTGTAACAGGAGCAATAAATTAAACTGTAGGCTGTACTCCTCAAACTGAACAACTTTTGTTCAGCAACTTTTGAAAATAACTCATGTTTTGATTTTTATTACACTTTAAAGTTTGTTTTAAGACGCAATGTATTGCAAATTTTGTTATGTTTAAACCCTGACAAGCAACGTCAAACACACTGATGTCGGCGTACATTGAAGGCAATATTTATTTTGTATGAAAAAGAGGAAGTCTAAAGGATTCATAATTTTTAAAAGTTGCTGAACAAATGTTGGCCAGTTTGAGGAGTACAGCCTTTAGTTTAATTTATTGCTCCTGTTACAGGAAGCACCCTGTATACATGCTGTGGTGCACAGTTACCATTAATTATAGTCTAACAAAAATTCGCTTACACTATAATATGTTTTGTCAACTAAATATTTAAATACTTTACTTTTAAAACTTGTCATATCTTCTAAATTTCTTAATTCATTCGGAATTTTATTAAAAATTTGAGGGGCCATTCCAAATATACTTTTCCTATATAACGCTGTTTTGGAAGGCATTGAATTTATTCTGTTCCTAAGACGTATACTCTTAAACTGTTGAAATAAGTGGGGATTGCTTTTAACAAACATTACAATTTCGAAAATATACAAACAAGGTAGAGTTAATACTCCTAATTTTTTAAAATATGGTTTACATGAACCCAGTTGCTGAATTCCACACAACGATCTAATGCATCTTTTTTGCGCTTTAAACGCTACTTCTCTGTCAACTGAGTTTGCCCAAAATATAATGCCATACCTTAGTGTTGATGTTACATAGGCTTGATATGCCGTCAAAACAACTGGTTCACTAACAATCTTTTTTAAATTATATAAAACGTATGAAAATTGATGGAGTTTCTTATATATAATGTCTATTTGATTTCTCCATGTCAATTTATGATCTAAGCTTATTCCTAAAAATTTTGTCACATCTGTTTTCTCAATCTGTTGCCCCTTATATGAAATATTTAAATTACATCCATCATTTCGCCTTTGTTTAAATGTCATTATTTTAGTTTTTTCTTCTACATTGATTTTTAAATGATTGCTAGTTAACCAGTTTATTACTGATTCTAATGTCTTGGATATTTCAGTTTCATATGTTTCTGGATCTTTATAAGTGAAAGAGTTAGATATCTAATTAGATGTGAATTGGATCTCTAAGTCATATCTTGTGGAAATCGTTCTAAGAGTATCTCCAGAATCGCGCAAATGTCAAATTTGACAGGTTAGATCTTAAACATATCGTTATCGTATCTTGGTGATGTCTAAAAGATATCTAATAGATGTCTATTACGAAATCCGAATCGGGCCAGTAATATCCTTTTTCGGCCGAGACTAGTAAGAATCATAAATCGTAATTATCTTCTGTGAGAAGTGTTTTCATAAAGACGGGTTAAAACATCCGTCTGTTTCTATCCTAAATACTGATGTGCTGAACGAAAGTTTCCAAGATTGCGAAATTTCACATGGACATGTTTCGGAAACTTTTCATATTTTTGTACGGAAATCGAAATTTTTAATTTTCATAATGAAACAATAATCCTATCGGTAAATATAACTACTAAGTACTACTCAAATAAAACATTTTTATATTGTTTCTCAGGCTTCAAAACATCTTCATACTAAATTTCATCTAAATCGGTACATCGATCGGTTTACAAGAAGTAACAAATATGCGTTATTAGCGTTATTTTTTCTACGTTCTAAGTGAAGTAGGTATTTTAGCGGTAGATTTATTTTGTGATATACAAGACTAAATCATGAAGCGTGACAGTCTTATTTAAAATAAAGAAGTTAATATATAAACTGGCAATATGAATGTGCAATAATGCAAAGCTTGCACGATATATTATTTTGTATGCACGTTCCCAATGTTTTATTAAAGGTATTCCACAAGTCAGTCACGACAGAGGTGCTATTCCACTAGTTTTTTCGATAACTAGCCATATTTGAAGTTTAAATATGCTTGTCTCGTATTCTCTCTGGTATCTTGTGATTTTGCTTATTATAATGAGCGTGACATAGGCCGTCGACTTAGTGTAAGGCCTGAGTAGACGCTCGAAGCGGAGCGTTCGGCGGGGCGTGCAGCGTGGCGTCGGGATCAGGAGTAATTTGAGCAGCGTGCACTAAGGCGGCTCCTATACGTTTGCATTTGTTTAACATGCACGCCGCACGCCCCGCCACGCTGCACGCCCCGCCACGCTGCACGCCCAACTCGAGCGTCCACTCAGGCCTTACACTTAGACAAAAGGGAGAGGACCCCCGCTCCGACTCATTTCTGGTGCAAAGGCTGTCCATAGCCATCCAGCGTGGTAATGCTGCGAGCATTATGGGCACTTTTGCAACAGAAGCGACAAGGAACTGGTTTGACTAGTTACGGTGTATAATTAATAATTCTTTGTCAGTAATCTATGAACTCATGTAAAATTTAGGAAAATAAACACTTCGAGTAAAATTTATTACGAAATGAATATTATACCCCTTGTTTCGTGTGTCGCCAAACGGGCTACCTACTACATGTAGGTACGGATAATTGATAACTAACGGACATCATTTAGATACCTATAGTTTTGATAGCAAATTCTGTACGTTCAAATAGGCCTCATTGTTTAAAACAAATGTATAACTGTCGGCCTCAGCATCATCATCCGTGGCCCTTAGGTTAGTGGATATCATGAATTTGTCGTCATATCACTAACTGTTGTTGGATCAAGTCGAATGAGCCTCCAGGTAACACACTGAGATTAAATTCTAAGAATAACGTGTTGCGTTATTGTTGCTATTTGTGTCTAGTGTCAAGAATGACCTAAGTGCTGTTTAAGTTTCATTGCTGTAAGACATTATTAAAGTGGTTGATTCCCGTTTATTCTGAATGACGTAGCATCTACGGCGTAGAGGTCGTAGTCTGGTACGAGTTCAATTTTATAAGGCTTTGGTGGTATCTCGGAATACATGTTTGTTAGTTATGGTAATGACGTCACAATATCTGCCCGATTCGAACTTTTAGATACGTCAAATATTACGTCTAGATACGATATAGATTAGATACGTCAGTGTCAAAAGTGACGTTTTTGTTTGAAGAAACTCTGTTCGTATTCACTTGCCCCTACAAAACGGGAAAACGCTGGGATCGGGTACAAGCGTAGCGCTACGAAACCGATGGCAGTGAATGTGTTAAATCGCTAAATATATACATACCTAGGTATACATATTTTCTACAGGTCGCAATTCTCAACCGTGAAATTTCGTGGACATGTCCAATATTTTTTTGTGATTTTTATTCTTGAGGTTTTCTTATTATAATCAGTAATATATTTTAATGTTAAAGTTTTGTGAATGGGCTCTCTATTCTTCTCTGTGGCAACTCGGTGAGTGCTTAGTTGCTCTTACCAAGTTTGATGCGGGACGTCTTGTATTACGTCGTGTTTGCCTGACACATAACTGACTAGACCAGGGATGTTGCGAATATCCGCATCCGCAATCGCGGAACTTCCGCATTATTTTCAACATCCGCATCTGCCGCATCCGCATAAAATCAATGCGGATTTTAATGCGGATGCGGATGTGGAACAGGTCGGTACAGGAACGTCTTAGCATCGGCGTAAGTGCTAGACTGCTAGGTAATTTAGTCATTAGCCAAAAAAACCTATTAGAAATGAGCAGTCAAGCGTGAGTGGGACTTAATGTACGGAACCCTTGGAACGCGAGTCCGACTCGCACTTGGCCGGTTTTTTGAAATAAAAATTACTAAAATGTAATATTTGACGTTTTTTATGTACCTATCTTGACATCCGCATCCGCATCCTTTTATTAGATGTTTGGATGTGTCCAAATAAGCAAAAGGACGTATACGTCGTTGTTACCTACCCAGTTAACACGTTGGCACACTCGGTTCTTATGTGGCGTCTTTTAATAGTATATGTCTGTGGTATGCGAGATGGGGACAAACTACGAGACGATGTTATGTTTCCTTATTATTAGTATAATAACTTTAGTTGTTCTGATGCAGGGACATCATAATAATGCAATACAATAAATATTCGTAACAATGCGTAAGTATGCGTAAGAAGTTATTTACTAAAGTGTCATTCATGTTCTATGGAACTTGCTAACTAACCTAACTATGTAAACAAAAGTCACTAGTAAATTCAATATGGCGGTTTGTTTACATAGTTAGCAAGTTCCATAGAATGACACTTTAAATTAATTTTGTATTTAACAGAAACGGCTACAAATTATATTATAATGCTTAGAAATTAAGAAATAGGGGTTAACCCGGAAATGAACCCATTAAAAACACTTAACATTTTTCTGGTTCCACTCCACGACTGTTTCTTCAAGTTAAGAAAAACCTGAACATTACATCAGAGTCAGTTACAATAAATAACAGACGTAATTACGAACGCACAGCGTAGACATAAAACGGTAAAGTGAAGCGGGAATCATCTCGAGGATTTATGGCCACTTAATATCTGGCTCGCGCCGCGGCGAGCGGCGAATGTTCGCGGGTGTAAAGAATTCATTCTTTACGGCCTGGCCATTACATTGCGCGACTAGCTTCGGCTAAGGCGAAAACCATAGGTGGGAACGAAAGGTCCGATCGCTGTGACCGCTGTGTATCGGTTGTGGCCTCGGTTATCGCCAATAAATAAGTACTTATTTTGCGAAGCTAATGACAATTGTCACAAGAAACACGACAATTGTCACGAAATTCCGACACAGAACTCATTTCCTGTCAAGAATTATCGAAAGTTCTATTAAGTCGTGTGACAATTGTCATCATCATCATCATAAACTTCGAAAGAGAAATACCAGTTTTTTGCCGATATAATAAAGTTTTTTAAATAATACAATGATGGTGGCAAACAGGAATACGGCCCGCCCATTAATGTAAGAAAAAACTTTTCTACAGAAATATAATTATACTACTCTTTGGTTAAATCGTTCGCACGTGTACCCGATCAAAGCCCAAGGTAAAATAGGCCCAACCGCGAATGTATCCAATATTATTATTAATGGCACATTGAAATTCGGGGCTTTCTTAACGAATATTTAATATGGCCCGCGGGCGATTTATGCTCTCGTTGAAATGTATCCTTGGTTTATGCGGAGAATAGGGATTCTTTTTTTAAGAAGCCTTGACGGTGACGCACTTAGGGAGGGCTTTTGAAATACGTAATACGGAAGACACTGCGAATAATATGAGTATTGGGTAGGGATCGCTCCCGGTACTGAGTTTGTGAATTCCCGGTTCTCGCCATATAAACTCAGTACCGGGAATAATCCCTAGTATTGGATATAGTCTGTGCGGAAAGAGAAAAGTCGTGGAATGTATTGGGCCCCATACATTCCACGACTCTCCTCTTTCCGCACACACTCTACCTACTTACTTATTTAGAAAATATTAATAAGGTTAGGGTTGAGAGAGGACTCACTGATATAATTTGTCTTGCGAATTTGTAAAAATAAATATGTAATTTTTATTTGATCATTAAATTGTTTTATTTAATTTACATGAAAAAATATATCTACTAAACTAAATTTATTCTTATCTATGAATTAAATACCATCAGTTTTTACTTGTGTAAATATATGATTAAAGAATAGGTATAATCTGGCACAATTAACCTTTTCCACGCCGTATCAAACACAAAAGCTGTCACTCAGACGCCACATCATTGAAGTGTCAAAACTGAAGTTGAACTTTATGTATATGCACGTAGGTCGATGTTGTTCTGTGGTCTGTCACCTAGGGTGTGGATATATCGGTCATTGGCATCCAAAAGGTTAAAAAAGGCAGTGTAAATTAGAATCATAATCCGGGTTTGTTTATATTCTATTTATGTACTTATTTTCTTAATCCTTTGCGGAGCTACGATTTTGACCAGAAAATATTCCAACATCTAACATTAATTCAAATGATTTAGTTTTAGAAATTGTACAAACTACAACCCTCTTAACTGACCATCGGTGGACCTTATGCCGTTTGTAATAAGGTTTACGAACGGTCAGTTAACAGCGTGGGCGATGGTATTTGTTCAACCACAGACAAGACTCCTCCAGACTGAGCATAGTAGCGCTACCCCCTCTGCCAAAAATATACGGTAGTTTTACTCCATCTTCGGGTCAAAGTGTCTTTGTGTGACGTCCGTGTCTTTGAACGGACCAATCACGGCACAGGACTCGCTCACCTCGTCCCCCGCACCCCAGTATTTTTGGCAGCATCGGTTTCATGAAATAATTTCTCTAAACTCCGTCTAGATGATTCCTAGTCTATGTGTTCAACAAACAATAGCGGGATACCCTAAAGGATAATTTTTCCCGTTATTTATAACTTAAGTTAAAGGCCGTTAACTTTTTTTAAGTAATTATAAAGTCAATTAGGCCGAGGCTGTAGCGGATTACGAAGTTACGAGTGGTGTTTTTTGTATGACGCTGTTATTTTTTTTATTTGGAAATTTAAGAGTTAAGGATGACTCGACCGGGGCCGGGCCAGAGTTTCCGGCGGTTTTGTTTTTTTTGGAGAGCACCACGTGATCACCCATTAACTGTCATAGAAACTGACATGTCGGACGCATCGGCCTGGGCACGGCCCGGTCTAGCGTAAGTCGTCCTTTACACGATCCTAGCCGCCGCCATACAATTGATGATACGCTTGACGCTCTCATTTTAAAATAAATAACATGAAATTAAGTAACATATATTCAATTCAATTCAGTTCAATAACTTTAATGTCAAAAACACATTATATTATACTAGCTTTTGCCCGCGACTTCGTACGCGTGGATTTGTATATTGGTGGTTACATATTCTACATTAGCTTAGAACATAATGCAGCAAAAGATAGCAGTAGGGACTGATGTACGCTCGTGCCTTGGTTTCTGGGACGGCCCTTGGCATGGGACGTGACTTGTGTAGACACACTGGCCCCGTCCCATGTCCGGCGCTCTGCCAGAAGGCCAGGTGCAACGGCTGACGACGCCCAGACTGCCAAGTGCCGCAAATACGCATTTCTGAAAAATGATTACGAATTTGCGGCACTTGCGGTCGAGACTTTTGGACCTTGGTCGTCAGACACCAAAACATTAATAAAGGATATTTCCCGAAAACTTGTTGGGGTGTCTGGCGACCTACGAGCAGGGTCATATTTTGCCCAAAGGCTAAGTTTAACAATACAGCGGGGAAATGCGGCCAGTGTCCTGGGGACTATGCCCCAGGTGACTTTAGGTTTCGTATAAAATTTGATGTATACCTTTGTAAATATTGTAAATACTGTTTATTTGAGTTGTAGGGACTGTTAATCATTTGTTAATTATTATACACAACCTGGCTACGAAGTTTCAAGACTTTCAAGCCCCTAACTGAATAAAATTGTTCTCGATATAATCCCTCTCAACCTCCAGCATATTTTCAAGTCCACTATTTAGTAAAACCTACTAAAATGCTTTAAATAAAATTTGATCTCTTTACCAACTTTCAACCCCTTCTTAAACGATGAATTTTTAAAAAAGCTGAAATTACTTTTCATGTATTCTAATAATATGCCTTTATAAATTCTTCTAAAAAATTCTAAAAAAAAAATAACTCAAATAAATTTTTGACCTGCATACAAATTTTCAACCCCTTTTTTACCAGCTTGAGGGATAAATTTTCAAAAATGCCGAAATTACTTTTCTTGTATTTTAATAATATGCCTTTATAAAAAGATTCAAGTCCCGCACTCAAAAAAATGTTTGATCTCCATGCAAACTTTCAACCCCTATTTAACCCTTTTAAGGGATGATTTTTTTAAAACGCTGAAATTACTTTTCTTGTATTCTTATAATATAAACTTCTACAAAGATTCAAGTCCCGCACTCAAAAAAATATTTGATGTGCATACAAACTTTCAACCCCTTTTTCACTACCTTGGGGGATGAATTTTCAAGAACGCTGAAATAACTTTTCTTGTATTCTAATAATATGCCTTTATACAAAGATTCAAGTCCAGCACTCAAAAAAATGTTTGATCTCCATAGAAATTTTCAACCCCTATTTAACCCTTTTAAGGGATGAATTATTAAAAACGCTGAAATCACTTTTCTTGTATTCTTTTAATATGCCCTTATACAAAGATTCAAGTCCCGCACTCAAAAACTCACTTATGTCATGTATTTACTTATGTCGTCATGTTGTATCTCTTTTATTTGTATTAGTTGTGTAAATTGTGTGTAATTTTATTTTTCGGCTTATTTTATGTTTCTTTTTTTTATCTGTTACCTACCGTGATTATCCTCACTTGATGGTCTAATCGGAAGATCAGCGCTGGAAGTCGCCAGCAACATGCTGAGATGGGGCCATTTCGAGACACTTTATTTTTCACTTTGTTGTATGTCTTTTGTCTGTGTGTTTACGAATAAAAAACTATTCTATTCTATTCTAAAAAAATATTTGATGTGCATACAAACTTTCAACCCCTTTTTCACCACGTTGGAGGATGAATTTTCAAAAACGCTGAAATCGGTTTTCTTCTCTTTTATTATAATACCTTTTTACGAAGGTTCAAGTTCCTAGCTTACAATAAAATTTGAACCCCAAGACAAACTTTCATCCCCTTTTTAACCCCCTTAGGGGTTGAATTTTTAATAATGTTCAACTAATTTTATTTTTTTATTTTATGTTACGCGTTTATAAGAAGTTTCAAAGAATTCGTAATGGATTCCATCGTTCAACCCCGTTTTTACCCTGTTAGGGGACGAATTTTTAAAAACGCTGAAATTACTTTTCTTGTATTTTAATAATATGCCCATATACAAAGTTTCAAGTCCCGCACTCGAAAAAAATTTCGATCTCCATACAAACTTTCTACCCCCTTTTCACCACCTTAGGGGATGAATTTTCAAAAACGCTGAAATTAGTTTTCTTGTATTTTAATAATATATCTTTTAACGAAGTTTCAATTTCCTAGCTCAAAATAAAACTTGAACCCCATACAAATTTTGGACCCCCATTTCACCCCTTTAGGGGATGAATTTTGAAAAATCCTTTCTTAGTGGACCCCTAGACCTTATAAGGAACCTACTTGCCAAATTTGGACTTTCTAGTCCCAGCGGTTTGGGCTGTGCGTTGATTTAAGTCAGTCAGTCAGTCAGTCAGTCAGTCAGGTCTTTCACGTTTATATATGTAGATTACTAATATTACATACCTATTTCTATGTGTGGTATGGTCTAGTGGTGGATTCGTTGCTAGAAATTGTAAAACAAAGAAATTAGAGAGAGTAGAAATTTTACATACCCATACAAAACATAATTGCCCTATTTTCTTTGTATCAAACAAGATTGCATTCTTCAGTGCAATATAACCTGCATGTATAAACACTGTTTAATTTCCCTAAAAGCTCCAGAAAATTAGTATCAAATTAATTTCCACACAGACCACTAAGAACAATCCCCAACACAGACCACTCCAAAGGAATCCTGGGAGTTGCTAAATGCCTGAGCTCGTAACTCTAGGTAACATGTTACACCACAGACCATGTAAGGTGGTGGAGAGGCTGGGATGAATTATTTTTGCATACTTCATTCCAGGCGGTCTAGCATGACTTGCGTTCTCGCGCGCGAGTCCATACTTGAAGTCGCGCCAGATGTATGGAGTCGCGCGCGAGAACGCAACTCATGCTAGACCGCCTGATAGAGTCTGTTCGGAAAGAGAAGATAAAGATAAAAGATTCCTAGAGTAGGCATAATTACAATGCGCTTATGAACGTCAAATAAAGCTACACCGGCTCCAACCTCCAACCTCTGCCCCGAAAATATTTAAATCCCCCCCTCAATTGGAGGAGGGTATCCCGATATGGGGCCAGCAACAAACTCGGTGGGACATATCTTTAAAAAAAAAAATAACATCTTATAATTAACATGCATTACGAGAAAATAAAGAAAAAAATACAATTTAAATTACTGTAGAATTCATGCAATTATACACATAAGGTGTAATAGAAATTTGGGCCCCATATATTCCACGACTCGACGCTTCTCTAACGTTAGAGTTTGTGCGGAAGACTCTAACGATTGTAGAAGATCACAGGATCAGAGATTCTAAATCTTTTCTGTGATAGAGCAAATACCTTCGATTTTGATACAACGTGAACGAATACCAAAGCAATTTTTAGACTGTGACAATAATGACACAAGCTTTGTTTACCTCTGCCTCTTCAGGTTTTTTATACATAAACTTTACTCGTAAGTATTTATTTAATGTAAACTACAAATCGAATATTGTATTGATGGATATGTTTTTGTGGATATAATGTAAAGTTCCAAAACCAAGATACAGAGCAGTCGGTCTATTAATAGGCAACACTTTTTATAGTTTTATATGCTACGTACTGTAGACCAACTGGGGGATAAATAATTTTCATCTCCGCTCATTCCATCCTCCTGTGGTTACATTGTTCCGAGTCGAGCTAAACACGGTCTTTATTGCCTAACCTTGGATACCCTACTTAAAGAAATTGCTGTTTTAGTACACCACGTTCGCATATAGGTACGTGAGGGTCTGATTGGGAATTATTTTAGAGTATTGGCCTTTGACTGCAACATGTTACTAAAACCACATAATCTACAAAACACATACACTTCCTACAAAACCGAAGTTTCTAATATAATAATAGCACTATCCCTTTCGGTTATTTAGGATTGTCAGAATTCAGGTCGTTATCTATGGTCGTGCACGCAAAAGGACATCAAGTTGTGCCAACCCTAATAATTGCTCTAAGCAATGCTGAGGGAAACAGAGAATGCCCGAAACGAGGAGAGTCGCCCCACTGCTATCATCATCATCATCATATCAGCCCTTTATCGCCCACTGCTGAGCATAGGCCTTCTATTACGCCACTTGTCCCGGTCCTGAGCCCACTGCTAATACATTAAAAGTATTATTTATTAGGGATTTAAACGGGTCTAACGCTACATAATTTCATTACCTATTTTTACCTTATCCGACATTTCAGCTGGGTTCCATTAGCTGTGGTCACGGATGACTGACCTCCCAGCTGTCCGTGACCACAGCTGCTGCATTATGTACCATCAGCCGGAAGAGTGCATGGCGACTTTCGAAACTCATTCATAATTTCTCCATCCAATTTCGCAGCTCTCTGTACATAAGAGCGCATTTAGACGGTGCCAGAACTCGTATGCGAGTTTCATTACATTGCGTTATTTGATCGGTCACCGGATTCACCTCAAAATCGGTCGTAGTTAATGGTGCATCAGTTTTTAGTGAGTGGGCTACTGCGGACTTACATCAACGAAGACGTGAACTGTATGTCTTGTATGAGGAACGGCGGTTTAATCAGAGTGATGAATTTAAAGAACATGTCAAGGAATATTCGAAGAAGTTTAAAGTAGATTGTCATATAGCTAAGCGAAATTATCTAAGTCAGAAAATAAAAAGTAGTTCCGACATTATTAAAGCAACCTGGAAAGTAATAAATGTGGAGACTGGTCGCTCGAAACACACAACTTCGAGTGTCCAACTCGAGTGTCAACACAACTCGAAACGCAGAACTTAAACTAAATATTGATAACAAAATTATAGATTCCAATTTAGAAGTAGCTACAGAATTTGAAAAAAATTTCACCGAGGTACCAGTATCCACAACTAAGGATTTAAATTCATCACCCTCATCTGCTGTTACATTATTAAAACATAACGTTCCAGAGTGTTGTGGAGACCTTCTTTCACGAATTCGGACAATTTATTTTTAACTGCTTTTAAAGATGGGATATTCACCATGAAAATTTGTCTTCTTGAGATCCCGATATTTGGGTTATATTATGTCTAGTATCAAAAACACACGATGAAAATCGGAATGATAGTGTTTGTTTGTGTGTTTACTAAAATACAGCTTTTTGTATTATTTTTTCTTACGTATTGTAGCCACTATGAAGCTCAAATGTGGTCACGTGTTTTCATTTGTAGTCTGCCTCTTTCACACTCAATGAAATTTTAATAATTATAGTGATGGCATCCTTTTGCGTCATTCTACTGTGAGTATGTCTATAATTTAATCAATTAATTAAGACCTAGTATTCTTGCAAACATGCCTTATCTTTTATGCAAACCTTACTTTGCCGTGCTGCAACTCGCACCTGTAAAAGCTAGAATTAAATATTAACATTGTATCATTACGTAAACTTAGCCCAAGCTTAGTACTAAATACTTAACTACTCTCTCGGACAGTACTTACCTGCGCTAGGTTAGCCTGTATTATGTAGAGCTAATTTGGGCTACTTTTCCATGTTGTATGCAAAATTCAAGTGTTTAGCAAATGCTTAATTTTGCAAAGGCATTTTGAGAAAATTGAACAGCTTCAAGGGTGTACATATTTAAACCGTCCAACTTTGCACAACGGTGTTCAGTTTTCAAATTTGTTATGATACAAATTTGTAATAAATTTAATTAATAAAAATAAGTAAAATTTGTACGAAACCCTCGGTGGGCGAGTCCGAGTCGCACTTGTCCGATCTTTTTTAGCCAAGGTGACAATTCGCCATCGAATCGTACTATTTTTGTCTTACATTCGTTCTAGTACCCAAAAGAAAAGGATGAGTATAGTTTTTTGTTCTTATTAACTGACAATTTGGTTTGACCAACTATAGTTATGTTGATTTCCAAACGGCTCCAATTTTGGTAGCTCTGGGCTCGATTCAGATTTTGAACTAGATATCTATTAGACACCACCAAGATACGACAACGATATTTTTACGATTAGCCTGTCAAATGTGACATTTCCGCGATTCCGCGGACATACTCTTGAAGTTAGTGAACTTCGTGAATTTCCACAATGTCTAAAACATCTCGTTATGTATTTTTAGATCTTAAAACGATTTTGAAACGATCTTAATACGATAATTTAACGTAAAAGTGACATTGGTTGCCCGAATTGAGCTGCAAAAGATATCTACCTAGTTGAAATTTAAACTACCAGGTATATAGTAGTATAGTACATATCGTATCGTTCTCTTCTCTAGAACGGATCTTGTTTTTCGAATACCCCGGTCTGTCTAAAAAAGGGGTTTCAATAAATAAAGTTTTCATACAGCCGGCGTACCGTTAATTCGCCCACGTAGAATTAATCAGATTTCCCTGATTTATGTTAAATAAGGGAACTTTTAATTTCGCCGGCTAAGCTGTTTGTTTAAGTGGGTTGTAAAACTGTCTTGTTGTGATATTTATAGGTCCACCTCACCCGTGTAATGCTGGGTGACGGTGACTTTATAAAATTCATTTTAACATTTTACTAAAAAAGGTGCCTCCAGATTTCGCGGATGCGATCTTACGAGGAAATTCGGCAAAAATTTCATTTTTGGTACAAGATTTTATCGCTGACTGTACTTTTCTCCACGGACAACTAATACTCATCGATACAATTCTAAAAACTCCAAACTCAAGTTCCAAAGTTCCTATGGTCACCTTATGTATCCATGGTACCATAATATTGCATTGTCACCCGACTTACACACCTATGCCTTAGCTTCATCGGAAACCGGGAAGTGGGTCAAATTTTAACTTACAAGATCTGTAAGTTTCTCCAGAAAAATACAATTCTCGGCCGAACTCAAATGCCACAACTTTAACTATGTACACAACTAAACAAAGCGATAAAAAATACTTAAATTCCAAAATCCTAATAATTAAAATTAGTGTCTAAAAACTCTAAAATCTGGTCGCACATCGCAAAAGCTGTACAAAAGTTGTAAATGAGTTCCACTAAACTGTTGCCGCTTAACAAATCAAACACGTACTAAACATAAAATTATCATAACGAGCCCGCACTCAATTTATGTGTTTACTGTTATAAATACATTCATTTGTTTCCAGTTAACAGCTACGGGTATAAAAGGCATTAAAACTGGGGAGTTAGAAATGTATAAGGGCTGATTTAGACGGCGCGCGAACTCGCATGCGATTTTAGTTTACATTGCGGACTGTTGGTTACGTCCAATTTAACCGACCGATCAAAACCCGCAATGTAATGAAACTCGCATGCAAGTTCTCGCATCGTCTAAATAAGCCCTTTTACTCTCGGCATAAAAGAGGTGTTTTGGTGGGTCAAAAACTTTTTAGTACCTAGGTAAAAATTAAGGTCGAATGGTGGTGGTGGTGAAGGGGAATGGTGGCCGCTTTCAGACGAAAGGAGTGCCTGGCGCCCGTTGGCTTGTTGGGTGGACTATATTCGGAAGATTGCGGGTCACTTCTGGATGAGATTGGCTCAGGACCGGGATAAGAGGCGTGCTTGAAGGGAGGCCTATGCTCAGAAGTAGGCTGATATGATGATGTGATAAATTAAGATTATTAAATGCATCTTTCCTGTGGACTTCTTACAAAACAACGGACTTAAATATTTTGCTTAACCTTTTAAGCAATTATTTTATAATTAAACCTCTACTTTTTAAAATTTGTATAATATAAGCTTTTGTAAAATGTACGCCTGCAAGTCCAGGAGTGTTACAGGATGTTCCTCGTATCGTTGTCTCGGTGTTGCCACGACACACTTGGGGAGCATATGGTCCGCCCGGCAACCTAATCCCGTGAATTTACATATCTTCCAGATCAAAAATAGAAAAAGGGGGAACTAGATGCTATATAAAGCAATTATACATATTAAGTAATTACCTCCTAAAACGGCAATTAAGGTGTTATCACCTGCGCTGAGCGCTGCTGGCTATAAACAGGGTGTTTAACTTTGATTCATGGACGCTCTAATGTATGTATGGACTGGCAATTTGGTTCAACTCATAGCGACTATTACGAAAACAGTAGGTAAGTTACAGCTCTGGTCGTAAACTTGAGGACGTAATACATGACACCCAATAAGCTGCCACTGGGACTCAAAAACGCATCCAAAATCGGAATGATGCCAAGTGTTATTGGAATTTTTGAATTCAGAATGAATATTATGTTGATTGCTTTTTTAAATAATTTACTAATCTAACCGTACTTCCCCATAACTATTAAGAAATCAATTCACCGTATCTTCTAAATGCAGCTTTTGTTGTCCGTCTCTTTCGCAATCATGAAAGTTTCATATACCTACATGGCTTCCCTTTCGCACACTTCAATTATCTTTAAGCGTAAACGTCATTCTAGATCTGTGGAACTCAGGGAGTCATTAGATGAGATCTAGCTGAGCATGATTGGTCGTTGTGAAAGTCCTTTGGGGAAGGCCGTCATCCAGCAGTGACTGCCTTTCAGTACATAATGTTTTACGTTCAAAACTGGAATCATTCATAGATGCAATGAATAATTACAAAATTTTCATGCCAACCCAAGTATACTATTATTATGATGAAGGAAAACAATATCTGAAACAAATAAATAAATAGATCTGTCTTCCTTACTTACTGTTTTCATAAAGTTTACTGTTAATTCACTACAATATTCAGAATATCGGAGTTATGTCTTGTTCGTAGTGTACACTGCGCATACAATGATTTAGTGTAAATTATAGGCTATGTTCACGACAGTGGTGCCACTGCCCGCGTCCCGAAAATACCGTTCTAATCGTATGCAGTGGCGTGCACAGAGATTTGAGATTGGGTAGGCAAAAAAAAAACCGGCCAAGTGCGAGTTGGACTCGCGCACGAAGCGTTCCGTACCATTACGCAAAAAACTGCAAAAAAATCACGTTTGTTGTATGTGAACACCACTTAAATATTTTTTATATTCTGTTTTTAGTATTTGTTGTTATAGCGGCAACAGAAATACATCATCTGTGAAAATTTCAACTGCCTAGCTATCACGGTTCATGAGATAAAGCCTGGTGACAGACAGATGGACGGACGGACAGCGGAGTCTTAGTAATAGGGTCCCGTTCTGTTTTTGTGTATACGGACGAATCACAAGTGTCAGAACACGCACACTAACACATTTTCGTCAAAGAATTTTATTGTTTTCTAAGAGATGAGAAGTCGGATTTGTCGCTCGACCGATCCGCAATTTGTACTGGGCGAGCAAAATCGATAAATCCAGCAATTACATGAGACTAAAATATAATAATTGTGTTTAAATGTAATTAAACGTATGACACGTAAAAAAAATAATTAAATAAAAAAATATTACATGTGAAATGTAACACCTTCTTTTTGTAAATTTGATGTCCCCGACCTCTTATTACAACAAAAAACCGAGCAATTAGGCATTTTTTCTGCTGCTGTGTTCACTCGCGCGTCTGGACTCGGTCTAGTTTAAAATCCGAGCGCAACTAGTTTTATTACCCGCGCTAGATCGGGTTGATCCGCTCAGGACGATTTCGACATTTTCCTAAACTTGGCACTTTCCTATCTTGTCTCTTTTTTAACTTGTTATTTTCTTACCTGGTCTCTTTCCCAAACTTGTCTCTATCTTAACTGGTCTACCGTCTGGACGACACGCCATTTTCAAAAATTGACACTTTCCTAACTCGTCTCTTTTTTAACTAGCCATTTTCTGATTTTATCTAAGGTATCGCATTGGAGCAAAAAAACTAGCAACTAAACAAAAAATACGAGTACCTATACTTAATACACCTGTGACTGAACACGAATGCATAAAGTTTGCTGTGCCTAAACTACATGCACCTGAGGACCAAAACAAGTTTTTTTTATTTTTTCAAGTTGGTCCAAGTGCGCTGAGATTTGGCATGGCGGGAGATAGAGGCCTCTAGATTCCTATGAAAAAAAAGTTTTTTTTTTGGAATACTTAAAGCGGAAATAATGGCCATTAATTTTTATTTTGTATGCCAACTTTTAAACGGTGCGAGATGGGTGGGGGGGTGTTCGGCCAAATGTCATAGAGGGCCTCGAGAGAAATGGAACTGCAATTAAAAAATTTCATAATGCCCGACTTTTGTTTTTTTTTTCAAGTTAGTCCGAGCGCGCTGAGATTTAGCATGCGGCGAGCCTGGGGGCCTAAGATTACTATGTAAAAATTTTTTTTGGAAAAGTTCAACATGGTGGCGGACACGGGCAAAAGTCAAATTTCCAAGTGGGTTAAGCGCGCCCGAAGGCCCGAAGCGTCACCCGAGAGGGGGAAGTTGGAGCTTAAACACGACCCAATAGTAAAAGTGTCTTAGACAAGCGAAATGGCGGGCCGTAATACGCCGAAGGCTGTGAGCTTGTCAAGACACTTTTACTATTGGGTCGTGTTTAAGTTCCAACTTCCCGCTTATGCTCCCTAACAAAACCAACCCTCCCCAAGTGTATTAATAAGCGAAGCGGTGGGCAAAGTGGCCAAGTTTGTTTAACCGCTCGTGCTAATATTGATACCCGAGCAAGCGAAAGATTCTAAAATTGAACCACGAGCGTAGCGATTGGTTCAAGAAGTAGAATCTTGAGCGTTGCGAAGGTGTCAAGGCACGAGGGTTAAACAAACTTGGCCACTGAAGTGCCAACTTTGCTGTTGGTGTGGTGAAAAGATTATTGTAGGGCTAAAACAGCCAAGTTATAAATGAGGCGAGTTAGGAAGGGGACATGTTTAAGAAAGAGACCAAGTAAGAAAATGGCAAATCAAAAAAAAGACGAGTTAGGAAAGAGACAAGTTTGGGAAAGAGACCAGGTAAGAAAATGGCAAGTTAAAAAGAGACGAGTTAGGAAAGAGACAAGTTTGGGAAAGAGACCAGGTAAGAAAATGGCAAGTTAAAAAAGAGACAAGATAGGAAAGTGCCAAGTTTAGGAAAATGTCGAAGTCGTCCTGAGCGAGTTGATCGCTCTTGTACCTAGGCAGAGAGGAAATAGTGCGAATGCCGTCTCCCTTCCGTGTTGCTTTAAGCCTACATAGTTAGCAAGTTCCATAGAATGACACTTTAGGTTCATCATTTCAAGCAGAAGGACCCAAGGCAAGGTCACTACCAAGTAGGCTGGGCTAACCCTTCTATCAAAATCTTATACCTTTAAACGAGCAATTCTTGTATATTTATTTATTTATTTATTTTGAGAATCTCGGAAACGGCTCTAACGATTTCGATGAAATTTGGTATATGGGGCTTTTCGGGGGCGAAAAGTCGATCTACCTAGGTCTTATCTCTGAGAAAACGCGCATTTTTGAGTTTTTTTATGTTTTCCGAGCAAAGCTCGGTCTCCCAGATATTAAGTACTTAAAACACGCTTATTTTGCTAGTCACCTCATCTTTAGTTACAGAAAGCTTTTCGCAAAACGCAAGTTCAATCGGATTAAAGGAAACTTAAAGACTTTTCAGTTTAAAAGGTCAGTTCACTCCAGTCCATTTAAGACACCTGTGGCGCCTCCCACACAATCAGTCCCATTAATTCCCTTTTGAAAAAGATTCGGACCACGAGGTGGTCTAAGTGACAGAAGTTTGTAAAATTTCTTACACAGCAAGATTTAAGGTCAACCGAGGTTAATGCGTCTCTTGTGGTAAATGCGTCATTTGAAGATATCTTCGAAACGCAACATATTATAACTATTATAGCCGTCTGCATTAAAAGTTCAGTGACCACGCTTCAAACAGAGAGGGTTGCAATAGTTCTAAAATGTTCCGTTTAGAAGAAATATTTAAAAGACGCATTTACCTCAAGTGACGCATTTACCTCGGTTGACCTTAACCTTACTACGAGTTTGACACTGACCTGCTACTGACATTATTCGCTAGCGTGTGCGTAACTTACTTTCTATACATCTCGCTATTCTCGCTCGTACTGGCATAATTAGTGCGAGCGAGGTATATAGAAAGTAAGTTACGCAGACGTAAGTGAATATGTCAGTGTCAAAATCGTGGTAAGGCTCCTGTGATCATAGTTTTTTGATATAGGAACGAGCAAACGAGCAGACGAATCACCTGATTGTAAGCAACTACCGTTGCCCATGGACACGAGCTAAACCACAGTGGTTGCGAATTTGTGGCCGTCCTTCAAATGAGTAAGTACGCTCTTTTCTTGAAGGTCGTATTGGTCCGGAAATACTGCGGGCGACAGTTCATTCCACAAATTTTAATTGGGTAGGTAGCTACTGACTGTAGAGTCAGCAGCAGAAGTTGCTAAGCGGGCGAGGTGTTCAAAATGATCTTGATGCGACTTTATTGTTAAGATAATAAGAGCGTGTCAAGGTTTTTTTAACACCTAGCCCGCTGTACGTCACTATCTTCTAACTTGTACCAACCCCGAAACTCGGAGCGGCCACGTTATTTTTTGTACGACAAGAAAAGAAGATTAATGTAAGGACTTGGTGCCCTCAGGTGCCGAGAGTAATAGTGGCCCGGTGATGTGCAGAAACTGTGTAAAGCCTGTCGGCGGTCTGTCGAGTGTTTGTAAACGAGAGCTTGCCTGAACCCCTAGTGTAAAGGAGCTGTCTTTTTAGTTTTGAATTTTCCTTCACAGCCAATTATACCTACTATAATATAGTTTAAATGAACGTGAAAGGCGAACGAATATTTAAGTTAATAAATGCGTGAACACCTGCACAACAGTCTCTTACCTACACAAATCCTATACAATTAAGCCACTACCAAAACCGACATGTATACCACCGAAATTTAAAATATCAGGCTAATATGACCTTTATACTAAGAGCAATAAGAGGTGTGTCACTGTAAAAGCAGCTGCAAAATTAATTTGGTATAGCTAACCGCATCAAAGGCAGCTACGCCATTAAATATCATTTAAAAGGAATTTCATATGCACAAAATAGTTTTCGGGTGAAATACCTCAAGAGGCGAAGCAATATCGAGCGCGTTGTCTTGAAGTTATTCAGTCGAGTGTTGGCTAGTGTTGGCAACTCAAAATTTAAAGGGACCCACTGATTACCAGTCCGCCGGACGATATATTGGCCTGTCAGCTGTTGGGAACTGTCAACTTTTTGTTCTAACTGACAGGCTGATGTCGTCCGGCGGACTGATAATCAGTGGATTCCTTAACAGGAAAAATTGGCAATTTTAAAATTGCTGATTTAGCACTTAAGTTGACAAGTTGTTTTTGTTAAGCATAATAAACCCTAAAAGTTTTATCCTTCAATTTTGACCTAGATACCTAAGTACGAGTCTAATAGTCGTCGCCATAAGTCTAAGGGCGAGCGATTTAATTTATATACAGGGTGCCCAGTAATTAGTGGATAACCTTCTAACCACCGACAGAGCACCTTAGGCTGGTCCAGAAAATGCACTTATAGGTCTAGTAAAAGTTTCGTAGTTTTCGAGATAATCGAACTTTTCTGTTCGAGTCTTTTTTAATGGCTAGCTCCATACTTCACTTTAATCACAATCTAGGCCATATCTTTGTCTGTAAAGATGTAATTAGCGTGTGTGATACCATTTTAGAATCAGTATTAGATAAACTATTTTTAAGAAAGTTGGCCATTCTGTTCTCCATACATTTTTTTTTCACCACAAACGATCAAACTTATTGAAATTTTTTAAGAAAAAATTGATTGGAATTTTTTGTGTGGCTACCATAAAGCGACAACCATAGGTGGTAACGAAAGGTCCGATCGCTGTGTCTCGCTCCAACCTATGGTTATCGCTGCCACCGCCGCAAGTCGCTCAATGTCGTGGCAGCGATAACCATGTTGGAGCGACACAGCGATCGGACCTTTCGTTACCACCTATGGTTGTCGCTTTATGGTAGCCACACAAAAAATTCCAATCAATTTTTTCTTAAAAAATTTCAATAAGTTTGATCGTTTGTGGTGAAAAAAAAAATGTATGGAGAACAGAATGGCCAACTTTCTTAAAAATAGTTTATCTAATACTGATTCTAAAATGGTATCACACACGCTAATTACATCTTTACAGACAAACATATGGCCTAGATTGTGATTAAAGTGAAGTATGGAGCTAGCCATTAAAAAAGACAGAAAAGTTCGATTATCTCGAAAACCACGAAACTTTTACTAGACCTAAGTATAAGTGCATTTTCTGGACCAGCCTTAGGTGCTCTGTCGGTGGTTAGAAGGTTATCCACTAATTACTGGGCACCCTGTATAAGTAGTACTCGTAGTGTGATTACTTAAAAACACCATATATTAATCAATATATTAATAGAAATAAACAGAAATTAGAGCGAGTAGAAGTTGTAAGTAGGCGTTACCTACTGAAAAATCTTCTATTCGCTGTATTTTCTTCACTTTTATTGAGCAGCTTTTTGGCCGCAGGTTCATGTGGCAAATCTTAATAACACATACAACGAGTTGTGATTTTAAAACAGGGACGAACCTCCAAGTCGGTGTAAACTTATCGTGGCCGGCCTCTAAGTTCGTGCATAAGTTTGTCAGTAATTCTATTAGGTACTTACATAAAGAAGAACCCCGTAATTTTGACCCAACAGACAACTGTGTAATCTTATTTGCAACTAATTCTGACGCGAAAGTAAGTTACTAAAGTGTCATGTTTCGGCAAAGTTGACGTAAGTCGGGCCGATGGGCAAAGTTCGGATCATAGACAAGTGGAAAGTAAAGACAGGAAAGAAGAAAAATAAATAAAGAAACTATAAACACGAATTCAATGGGGATACAACTGTGAGCTTTGGCTATAAATTCCAGTGGCCGGGCGCTTATATGATTCGATTCCCGTCGGTTACAGAGTTTTATTGATATTGCCTTCTAACGGCTGATTCGAACTTTAAGATGTACGTCAAAAATTTCCCAAAGATACGATATGGATCGGATGTGTCAATGTCAAAAGTGACGTTTTTGTTTGAAGAAACGTCACTTTTGACACTGACATTTTGATACAGGCCGTAAGTCTCGGTTTATAAACTTCTCAAATAAGGACTCGTCTCGCGACTTGAAAATATTTGGCGTTACTTAGCCTTAATTAGGTATTAATCGTTTGTTTTAATCTGTCATTGTGTTATGTATTATTAAGAAAAGGATAAATAATAAATTTAATTCATTGAGGCTTGTAAAGTTTTAATGAATGGGGTTAGTCTTTAATATTAAATTGTCTTTATTTGAAACTTTGCCTGTTGGGCTATACTACTCTGTTTATTTCGGATAGTTTCTAATAAAGAACGTGAGAATATAATATTAATAGCTGTAATGATAATTATCACTACACTTTATAAAACAACAAAGTCCCCCGCGGCGTTTGTCTGTTTGTATGTTCGCGATAAACTCAAAAACTACTGAACTGATTTTCATGCCGTTTTCACCTATCGATAGAGTGATTTTTGAGGAAGGTTTGTGTATAATTTGTTAACTCGTGCAAAGCCGGGGCGGGTCGCTACTTTTGTAACTAAATGTCCCCATTCTGGATGGTAAAAATCGCAGTACAGTCGCCATCAGATATATCGGAGCGGCCAAGGTGTTCACAATATCTGAACACGCACTCGCCTTGACAATAGAGGCATGTTCAGATATTTGTGAGCGTCATGACCGCTCCGATATATCTGATGGCGACTGTACGAGTGCACAAAATAAATTAATGAAACGGAACGTCTTCTAACAAATTTCCCTGTCGAGTGCAGAGGTCAACGAATTAATTCGCGACAATTCGACCACAAACTTGATTATATATGCCACGTTCAAAGGAAAATGGGCCTTACGTCGGTGGAATAAGAGCGACGTATGCGTACGTAGACGTATTAGCAGACGTGATGTCCGCTCCTGGACTATGCGGTTTAAGGTGCGGTATGGATGCCAAAGTATATTTTTTTACATTTAATAGTGGATAATATTATTTAATGTCGTATTTGTGACATAACCACAATCAATGGCATATTTAATTACGTTCCAAGCGAACTAGAACTTGGCACACATATACCTAAATCTCAATTTCTTTCCGGCGAAGTCAAGTAACAACGCATGTTCTTAATATTGAACTTGGCTCTCATTTCACACTTATGTTTTTAATGGGATTCATTTTTACAAAAGATGACTTTATAACAAATATTGCTAGTTTATTTTTATGCATGTGAGGTTGACCTTGTACAAATGTACTTATTTGATTTGTGTTTAAGTGTATTAATACACATACAAATAAAAAAATACATAAAACATAATTGGGTGTAGCTTTATTTGACGTTCATAAGCGCATTGTATTCAGTGTTGGCCGAAACGTTAATGCAATTGAAAATGTTGGCCATTAACCACTATAAATTGAACCGTAAACTGTAATCGTCCGTTACGGTTTAAGGTTCAATTTATAATGGTTAATGGCCAACATTTTCAATTGCATTAACGTTTCGGCCAACACTGATTGTATTAATTATGCCTACTTGAATAAACTATATTTTATTTTATCTTATACTAAAATCAAAATACCTAAGAGTAGATTGTTGTTTTAAGATTGTTGTGTTGTTTGTTGTTACTTTAAGATTGTTTTAACATGTACTCTTGGGTATTATAATTTTAGTATAGTTATATTTTTGCGTCGCACGCAGAAGGGCTGACCACGGACCTTTTACCTAAACTGATACCTTATGACTGTAGAGACAGACAAGTGCCCTCCAGTACCATCGGTCCACTTTCCCAATCTGTCTACTTTACCAAAGGGTCCACTTTCACGATCTGTGTACTTTACCAAACAGTCCATTATCGCGATGTGTCCACTTTACCATCGGTCCACTTTCCCGGTCTGTCTAGACACTTTACCAAACGATCCACTTTCGCGATGTGTCCACTTTACCAAACGGTCCACTTCCCCGATTTGTCTACTTTGCCAAACGGTCCACTTTCCCGATCTTTCTACTTGAGCCGTCCTTATACAACGTAGTATCAGCATTTTTTAAACTCTACCTATGTAACTATTAGTATCAGGATTCTTTTATTACCTATATAACTTAGTAATATGTAAGTATGTTTAATTTAAGATCCTAGAGATAGTTCGAAAATTATATACAAAATGTACTAACAGTATAAGTGTCTTGACATAGGTGCTCTAAACTTATACTTGTGTTAGTTTGAATAAAGAATAACGAATGTAACCCATGATGACGAAATAAATGAATTTAGAATTTAGAATTGCATCATAATGTAGCGCTCCACAGCGGGCCTTAAGCTCGGGCCGTGCGGTTAGCCTCTAATGTCAGCAAAATTAACGTCTCACTGCGACGAGGCACTGCATGTTGCATTTGCACTTTAACGCATACTAATACCAACACTCCGTGCATATACTTAAACTATCAAGTGATATATATATGATTGCCACTGAAATCAGCAAGCCTAGTATGTACCTACTAATATTACTACTAATAATAAATGCAAATATATAATATATAATATAATATATATAATATATAATATTATAAATGCGAAGGTGTGTCTGTTTGCTACCTCTTCACGTTTAAACCGCTGAACCGATTTAGTTGTAATTTGGTATGAACATAGTTTGAGTCCCCGGGAAGGACATAGGGTAGGGTAATTGTTATCCCAGAAATCACCCTTTAAGGGGGTGAAAAGGGGGGTGGAAGTTTGTATGGGAAATCGATAAAAAGCAGATTGGGTAAACATAGCTACCCAAATTACTAACTCCACGTAGACGAAGACGTGGGCAAAAGCTAGTTGAAAATAAGCAAAAATATTTACCGTCTGGACGCCCTAATAGAGCCCGTACCATGAGTCACGGACAGTGTCAAAACTGACATTCACGCTATCGAGAACGTAATTTACTTTCTATACATCTCGTTTGCACAAATATGCGAGTACAAGCGAGATGTATAGAAAGTAAATTACGTTCTCGACGGCGTTTATGTCAGTGCCAAATTGATGGTAGCCGTATAGGTATCGCTGGAGAGACGAAGTGCAGAAAGACAGCGAACTCGGCGCCGTCGACTGGACAGAAACGGCTTTGGACAGAGTAGCGTGGCGGTCTTTGGTGTCGGAGGCCAAGATCCACTTCGGGTCGTTGCGCCACAGCAGTAAGTAAGTCAGTAAGTACTTATTTACCATTAGGAACTGCACTGTTGGTGCCCATGTAACTTTACCTTAACAAAATCTTAACAAGTACTTATCGGGCTGCAGTGTGACCGCCAGTTTGCCACTGACAAAAACGCTATCGAGAACATAAATAACTTACTTTCGATAGATCTCGCTTGTACTCGCATATTAGTGCGAGCGAGATGTATGTAAAGTAAATTACGTAGACGTTAGCGTATTATGTTAGTTTTGACACTGTCAGTGACTCATGGTAGTCATGGTACGGGTACTGGACGTAATGAACAAAAAGCATAACGCAAGCCCTTTTCCAACCGGAAAATGTTAGAGAACTTATTAAAAATAAAGTCGGGAGCAATTTCGGCTAATCAGATCATTGTACTCCTACCCGTCACACTTGAAAGTTCATATTTTTTGTCCAGAGTATTTGACGTTTCGGGGCCTGGAGAAACTACCGCCATCGAGAACTACGCACTCAACGAAAATATGTTCTAGGGCAATGTAAAGAGCCAAAACAAAATTACAGTATGGCTACCATCAGTTTGTTACTGACATAAACGCCGTCGAGAACGAAATTTACTTTCTATACATCTCGCTCGTACTGGCATATTAGTACAAACGAGATGTATACAAAGTAAATTATGTTCTCGATAGCGTAAATGTCAGTTTTGCCACTGTCAGTGACTCATGGTACGGGCTCAGGATGCGATGTCGTGACAACGTCGCATCGTTACATGACGTCGCATTGTACGTCGTATCGTACCACAACATGACGTCGCATCGTGTAAACAAACATACGTACAATGTCGGCAAAAATGCCGGTGTAATGTGCTATTTATTTTATGATAGTTAATTTCAGTAAATAATTCACAGGTCACGTTATTGAATGAAATTTACTCTAAGCCCGTACCATGAGTCACTGACGGTGTCAAAACTGACATATACGCTCTATCGAGAACGTAATTTACTTTCTAATATCTGGGCGACCGAGCTTCGCATACTTAAAAATGCGCGTTTTGCCAGAAATAACATCTAGATCGATTTTTCGCCCCCGAAAACCCCCATATAGCAAATGTCATCGAAATCGTTACAGCCGTTTCCGAGATCCCCGAAATATATGTCATTCATCATTCAATTTAAGAGCTGGGCTTTTGTCGGTGCAGAGTGATGAAGTTGTCTCCACCTTGGTCGATCCGAAGCCAGCCCCTTAGCGTCCTGGTACGACACGGCCCCTACATGCCCCTTCACTTGGCTCATATAACTTTTTCTTGGTCTTCCCCTCCTTCTCCTTCCATTTATTTTCCCTTCTATTATGTTTCTGATGAAGTGGTCGTGTCGTAGCAGGTGGCCGATCATTTTTCCTCTTCTATTTTTAATAATAAACATATATTAAATATTATTATTTTTATTTTTTAAATATATGTATAAACCTTGGAGGATACAACTAAACGGAGTAGCTATTAACAGGCTTTCCCCTCTGTCGAAAATAGGCGGCCAACGGTCATACACAATGTATGGACTGACGTTTATCTGACATGGCTATTTTTACGTTACGCATACATTTGACGTTCCCCTCCCCCGCAAAAATCGGCAGACTGTTTTGTACAGAAAGTTACAGATATGGCGTCTCCGTTTGATTATATCCTCCAAGGTATAAACATCCTTTTATAAATAAAATATATAAATAAATAAATATGCAAGAATTGCTCGTTTAAAGGTATTAGATATACAAGAATTGCTCGTTTAAAGGTATAAGATACATCTTGCTCGCACTAATATGCGAGTACCTACGAGCGAGATGCATAGACAGTAAGTTACGTTCTCGATGGCGTTTATGTTACTGCCAAACTGGCGGTAGCCACATAGGGGTTCTGTTATGTTTGTCTCTGAGGCGAACGCCTAGTCGGTTACTCGAATAGCCCCAGGAAGCCAGTGTCAGCAGAATCCGGAGCACGCTGTAGATACGAATACTCGTACACGGGCTCAATATCTTACTCGATCTTGTTTACGTGATACAGATTGGATTGCGATAACACCGCCTGGTGTCTAATTTAATGTTATTTTTAGACACTTATTTTTATTTGCGGCATTTTTACAAGTATTAACTTATTTTTAGGCATTTATTAATTGCAATATATCTGATACCCAAAAGTAATCTGGACGAGATCTCTCTAATCCTCTAGTGGCTATTGTACTCTTACCATGAGTTTCTCACTAGCACCAATGTCAGTACAAGGGAGGTCCATTCTGAGTTAGTAGTTTACGCAGTCGCTAGCGAACAGAGTCCGTACCATGAGTCACTGACAGTGTCAAAACTGACATATACGCTATCGAGAACGTAATTTACTTTTTATACATCTCGCTCGCACTAATATGCGAGTACGAGCGAGATGCATAGAAAGTAAATTACGTTCTCGATGGCGTTTATATTAGTGCCAATCTGGCGGTAGCCACACAACATCATGGTAATGGTACTGTGGATTTAGCCATGGCAAAGAGAATAGATAGTATAGAGGGGTCCTGTCATAGTAAATTTTGTAGTCGCAGTAAATTTACTGCCATCTATCGAGACATGACTAAAACTCAAAATGAAAACGTATAAAACTATAAAAAAAATTATATACGAGTATATGGATAAATTATTTTGACCCATGTTCTTTCACTGATAGGTACCTATGTGTTAAAATTGTTAAATATCAAACGGTGTCGTCAACGCCATCTAGCCGAGCATAGACCAAAGGTATGTGCGCCGTCTATCGGAGAATGACTTTTTCTTGATTTCCGAGGCACGTTTTTTTCTTAGACTTTATTCTTCTAATACGGAGTTATATATCTTTGGCCATGGTAAAGGATTTGTAAATAGTCGTGTCATTAAATGGTGCAGAGGGGTACTCCGCCGGAGGACCCTGTTGAGAAGGGTGCTCGATCGGCGCCCGATTAGTAACCACTTCCATTGTCTTCAGCTTAATGAGAGGCCTGCGCTTTTTCTTGCGTTCAAGTGGCATCTCAAAGTAATTTTTAGGGTTCCGTACCTAAAGGGTAAAAACGGGACCCTATTACTAAGACTCCGCTGTCCATCCGTCCGTCCGTCCGTCCGTCCGTCCGTCTGTCACCAGGCTGTATCTCACGAACCGTGATAGCTAGACAGTTGAAATTTTCACAGATGATGTATTTCTGTTGCCGCTATAACAACAAATACTAAAAACAGAATAAAATAAAGATTTAAGTGGGGCTCCCATACAACAAACGTGATTTTTGACCAAAGTTAAGCAACGTCGGGCGGGGTCAGTACTTGGATGGGTGATCGTTTTTTGACTTGTTTTTTTTTGCTTGTTTTGCTCTATTTTTTTGTTGATGGTGCGGAACCCTCCGTGCGCGAGCCCGACTCGCACTTGGCCGGTTTTTTAGGGTTCCGTAGCCAAATGACAAAAAACGGAACCCTTATGGATTCGTCATGTCTGTCCGTCTGTCTGTCTGTCTGTCTGTCTGTCTGTCTGTCTGTCTGTCTGTCTGTCTGTCCGTCTTCCTGTCTGTCTGTCCGTCCGTCTGTCCGTCTGTCTGTCCGTCCGTATGTCACAGCCACTTTTCTCCGAAACTATAAGAACTATACTGTTGAAACTTGGTAAGTAGATGTATTCTGTAAACCGCATTAAGATTTTCACACAAAAATAGAAAAAAAACAATAAATTTTTGGGGTTCCCCATACTTCGAACTGAAACTCAAAAATTTTTTTTTCATCAAACCCATACGTGTGGGGTATCTATGGATAGGTCTTCAAAAATGATATTGAGGTTTCTAATATCATTTTTTTATAAACTGAATAGTTTGCGCGAGAGACACTTCCAAAGTGGTAAAATGTGTCCCCCCCCCCCTGTAACTTCTAAAATAAGAGGATGATAAAACTAAAAAAATATATGATATACATTACCATGCAAACTTTGGTCCACCGAAAATTGGTTTCAACGAGATCTAGTAAGTAGTTTTTTTTAATACGTCATAAATCCCCTAAATACGGAACCCTTCATGGGCGAGTCCGACTCGCACTTGGCCGCTTTTAACAATTTTAACCGACTTTTTCGGAAAATTCGGAATTCGTGGGCGAAATAATTTCTTTGTGCGTATACAGTCAGCAGTAGAAGTTGCTAAGCGGGTGAGGTGTTCAAAATATACCTTGACACGCTTTTATTTTCTTAAAAATAAAGTCGCGTCAAGATTATTGTGAACACATGGCCAGCTTAGCATCTTCTGCTGAAATATGAAACCAAAAGAATGTAAGTAAATGAACATAAATATATGCTTTGATTTATCAAGTGATTTTCAATAAAGAGACATTAAGATCGCGCAGCCTTTTTCTAATGCTGAAAAATCTAGGTATATGTCGGTTTCTTTGCATTATTCGTCCATGATTGGAACTAATAAATAATATTAAATTCGTGCAAAGCATTACCTTAATTGCCCGTAGTAACAAATCATTTCTTTTCCCATTTTATTTATATTTTCTTCTACTCCCACCCGACGTTACGACGTAATTTCAATTCGGGCCCGGGCACCCGTGAAAATTCTTTTTAATTTCCAAACTAAGTCGAAGAAACGTCAGTAAGGTAAATTACTTTGACGATTACGCTAACTGGGAGTGGGGAATTAACCGTGGCCCGCTCGCCAATTTGTTTTAGCTAATTACGAAACGGTTCGGACCCGAGGGGAGCAAAGAAAACGCTATTTTTAATATTAACAAGCAGTGACTCTAACGCTATAATACAAATAAGAATTATGGCTCGAAATCGAACGATAAGAAAGTCAAATGGGTTACGATACAATACAAAAGCGTACGGTATATGTACAACATATACAATTAATTACAATGCTCTAAACGCTGATAAGTTGATAACATACGAGGGGCGGCTGAAAAGTTCGCGGCCTTACAAAAAAACCCGGCCAAGTGCGAGTCGGACTCGCGCACGGAGGGTTCCGCACCATCAACAAGAAATAGAGCAAAACAAGCAAAAAAAACGGTCACCCATCCAAATACTGACCCCGCCCGACGTTGCTTAACTTCGGGCAAAAATCACGTTTGTTGTATGGGAGCCCCACTTAAATCTTTATTTTATTCTGTCTTTAGTATTTGTTGTTATAGCGGCAACAGAAATACATCATCTGTGAAAATTTCAACTGTCTAGCTATCACGGTTCGTGAGATACAGCCTGGTGACAGACAGACGGACGGACGGACGGACGGACGGACAGCGGAGTCTTAGTAATAGGGTCCCGTTTTTACCCTTTGGGTACGGAACCCTAAAAATGAGAGAGTATTAAAGTAAATGTTAATTATTAATCGTTAATAATGGTTAGTAATGGCGCCAATATTTAAACTGCCAAAGAGGCGGGGAAAAAGTAGCATAGTTTTTGAAGTGAAAACTTCTTTAGCGGCGCTGTGCACTTTTTGAGGTGGGGAAAAATGTTAAACTCGAGACAGCGTAAGACGATCACGTGACCGTAAGATTTAGATGGCCACTCCTTTAGATGGCATTTAAATCAATAAAGAAAAACTCAATGACATTACATGAAAAACTGTTACATGTAATGTCATTGAGTTTTTCTTTATTGATTTAAATGCCATCTAGTGAGTTTCGCTCTAACTGGTATTAATATAACTCGAGTACTAACAGTGATGTGCTTAGGGGTTTTAAGTAATTAACGCTAACGCTAGATGGCGTTAATCTCAATTATAGTCATTGAGTTTTCACTTCTGCCGGCACTCCCTGAGTGCAACCCGTTGTTTTTTTTTTTAATTTTTATTTTTTTTCTAGCTTAGGCCGCGAATATTTCAGCCTCCCCTCGTAGGATGCCAAAGACACTTTATGAGCATTTGGCAAAATAAACTTTGACTTTGAGTAGGAATCTCTACTGTCAGAAACTTTGTATCCCAATCTCTGCCATCAACAAATCGGCTATGCATAAAATTAACATCACCAAATCGCTTCAAACGTGAACTCTAATAGAATCGCGGCGTTTGAGAATCTTTAGTGATGTGCCATTTCCATTATTTTTTTGCTATTCAGAGGGATTTTTTCCTATTTCCTATTAATATATTTTTTAATATTGATCCTAGTTAAAAAAGTAGCATTTATTTTATTAGAAATCTCAAAGAGATTATTTACGTAAAAGATATTTTTTTGCTGTGGGCTACCGTTTACGAGTTATTTACGAAAAACTAAAAAAAACGACCTTAGAACAAATTATACGTGACTTTTCCACCATTTTAAAATATTACTGAAGAAAAAGTGTACTGGATCTTTGTTGTAGAAAATTTTATGTAGATTACTTATGTAATAGAACATTTTTTTCTACGGGCCACTGTTTAAGAGTTATTTACGAAAAACTATAAAAAGGGATCTTAAACCGTATCTCGTGAAAAATGTATTGAGAACTTTTTATATATTCCCTCGCTGATAGAAATATTCCCTTGCACATCCCTAGACCAGACGCTTAAGAATCTTTATCTAAAGGATAAATCACACTTGAAAAGTTCCGAGTCGAAGTTAATAAAGTTATCGCACGGATCGGAGCTCATAAACAAGATATAAAGTCTATTGAACGTTTAACAGATTGGGGTATTGGTGGGTAACGGTTATTTTTATACCATTCTGGTAAGCCAAGGTTATGGTTATGTGCTCCAGATTCCGTTGCCTTTATATAACGTTGGTGGTAAGGAAGTACACGGCCCTCCTAAAGTATTTTTAAACTACGTTGGTGGTAAAGAAGTAGGTAAAATACGGTAAAAAAGACTAATAATGAATGAGACTAAAAACGTGATAGACTAACATCGAACATGCCCAAAGATTTTTTTTTTAAATTTATTTAGAACACAAACAGTCACATAATGCAAATGGATTTTTAATACAATGTAGTGTACTTAACATAAGTAACTTAACATAACTTAAGAAACAGACCTGGAGGTTCATTAGTGAGTACATAATGTTAGCATACATAATAACCGCAGAAAGAAAAAGAAATTTGAAATTATGAGCCATACCTACTTAAATTATATTTATCAGTCTTCAAAACAAACAGTATTGTGTGAAATTATATAGAGGGTAGGTACGTTGAAGATTGGTAATATATAAATAGGTTTTTTAACATCAATATCTAATTTAGTGTTATCGGGTAAGAGAAGATGCACAAATACCACAATGAGCCGGAATAAAAAAAAAAGGCAAACAACAAATATGACCAAAGGTACGTAACAAAGACCACTGACGAACGTGACGATTGTATAATGGGTGACGAAAGCAGAATGAGACTAATTTAAGAACTTGACAAAATACGAATGAGACTACCCAAAACGATACCAAAACGTGAGACGAGCACGAGACGAGCGATGCTGATAGTATTTATACTTATAAATACTATCAGCATCGCTCTGACGTTCTGTATGAAATATTACTTAATCTGAGCTTCCAAAGGATTTCTAGTTAGTATCTCGGTCTAGAATTATTCTCGAAATATTTCCTAAGCACTAATAAATCTTACGTGGTTCTGACCAGCGCAAAATAGCAACTTTCTACTCGAGGCAATAATAAAATGATTTCTTTCGCCTAAATTGCTAGCATGTACAAACTTACCAGGCTACAAAAGCTAGTTAATCAAGTAACTTATAACCTTATTGCGTAGTGCTTAAGGTGTTATTATAGGCACGTTTTGATGGTGCTTTTGTACTTAACGCGTTAGCGTTAAGAGTCGTAGCTCTTATTGGGGAAAAGACGAAAACAATCCGTATTTGCGAGCCGAGAGTTGTGCACGTAAAACCTTTCATTAAATGTTATGTGGAGTGTACACTGCTTACATGTGAGAGGGGATGAGTGGCAAGAACTGGCCCAGCACAGACTAGACAAAATGATGTTTTAATACCTTTTCGTCACAACTACCACAAGTATACGCCATAGTACGGAAATCTAGCGATTCACACAGAGCAGTTCACAGTACTCCTGTTAACGCTCTCCATTTTTGCCAACCTGCCTGGATCCTTTTTAAGGTTCCGTAGTCAACTAGGATCCCTTATAGTTTCGCCAAGTCCGTCAGTCCATTCGTCCGCGGCTACTGAACTGAACGACTGCACGATTGGCTCGAATTCGTGTGCGTGACACCGCTGTACTGGCCCCATTCTTATTGCCCGTAAGGCCCGTCCTTTATACGTCAATGTTGGTAACTTCATAATAGCAAAAGTGAAGCATTTATTTCAGTACGTTAAACATAATTCAACAGCAGTGTACCCCAACGTTTAGAGATATATTTTTATACTCCAGCAAGAAGTGGCTCCCAGTAATGCACAATTAATGTACGGTAGCGCGCAAATTAGATTGGATGCAGGGTTCGCCATCTTGCCCCGTGTGAGATTTTAGAGTATACTCTTACGTAATGAAGAGTAGATTCTGTTCATTTCATTCGCGCAAAATGTTGCATTAATAAAATCAGCGCTTGCTATTTCGTTTCTTAACCGCTTTGTGAAAAGTGATACACGTGTCAATTCAAATCAATCAAAAAGTAAATTTCTTTACGTTTACACTCATCACCAGGGATTATAAGCAGTGATAGAGGATTTGGATGCCACACACAGGGTTTGCACGACGGATCTGAAATGTATGGGAAGATCCGCGGATCCGGATGCAGATCCGGATAATTTCAAACATTTCGGATCCGGATTGCAAACCCTACACACAGCGGTATATCAAGTAGATAGTAACCTGGATACAGTTTTAAATTCGCGATAGCTTTAGAAAATAGAAAGAAAATACATTTATTTACGTTAAACCAAACCAGTTAATTACATAGAGTGTAACCGCAGTAAGTACCGTCTTTACCAGAAGGGCACACGCGGCCTTGGGCACGGAGGAGGACAGTATATTTGATTACCCATAATAAAGGATCATAGTAAAAAAGAAAAGTATAATTACATAGCTTTCTTTACTTTCCAAAAGGGCCCCAAATTCTTATGTGCCCAGGGCCCCAGCATAGTTTAAGACGGCCCTGAGTGTAAGAATAGGAAGTCAGTCAGTGTAGGAATATATTTATATTATAAAATATACGACTGTAAATAAAATAAAATTTAGCAAATTTTTCCCGTACTTACCAAATTCGTTAACCTTTTCGACGCCGTGTCAAACACAAAAGCTGTCTCTCAGACGCCACGTCATCGAAGTGTCAAAACTGAAATTTAACTTTATGCATATGCACCTAGGTCTATGTTGCTCTGTGGTCAATGACCGATTAATACGTCTTTGGCGTTGGACCTGCGGTGCGTATATATCGGTCATTGGCGTCCAAAAGGTTAAGCACATTGCGGTTGTACAGTCGCCATCAGATATATCGGAGCGACCAAGGAGTTCACAATATGTGAACAAGCACTCTAACGCCTTGACAATAAGGGCGTGCTCAGATATTTGTGAGCACCTTGGCCACTCCGATATATCTGATGGCTGTACCTCTCAAGCACTGTATCTGATCCTTTAAAGATACACCTCACGATGTTTTCAACAACTCCGTTGAACTGTAAAAGTCGGCGTTAACTGAAAACGTTAGGCAACTAATAGATACACTAAACTGCTCCCGATGCCGGTCACGATTCCAACTTTGCTGCGCGCTCCATATTTCATGTTACAAGCGTCCAAGGATGTCTTTTACAGTCTTTCGTGCAGATTACTAAATTTAACCATGTTCAGAGTTATGATAAGTAAATAAAATTAGGCTATAACTATAATATTGTACAGTCGCCATCGAAGCAGCCAAAGTGTTCATAAAATCTGAACGCGCGCTCTAACGCCGTGACAATGGAGGCGTGTTCAGATATTTGTGAGCACCTTGGCCGCTCCGATGTATCTGATGGCGACACCCAAAGATAAAATTGAGAAGTCATCGAGCCAAGCAAATAAGTGACTAACGTTGGTGACTAACCCTTCATATGTTTAAGCACTTATCAGTGCGCATGAATTTAAATCCGTTGTTTAATACAATAGGTTTAAATTCATTCGTATTGTTCAGTGCTTAGACATATAAACATACGAAGGGTTAACCTTTTGGACGCCAATGACCGATATATCCGTACCGTAGGTTCAAGGCCAAAGACCGATTAATCGGTCACAGGCCACAGAGCAACATCGACCAACGTGCATATGTATACACAAAGTTCAACTTCAGTTTTGACACTTCAATGATGTGGCGTCTGAGTGACAGCTTTTGTGTTTGACACGGCGTGGAAAAGGTTAACCCCTCATCATCATACAAGTTAACCGAGGTTTGAACCTACGATTTTTGACCACCACACACATATGAAAGAAAAGTGTAGACGAGATACTCATTCTAATTATCAAGTAATGACGTAATTCATAAACGGCTGCTAACTCAATCAGTTGATGATCGTCGTTTGTCCCAATCTGACGTTATGCCATAGAGAGGGACAAACGACGATCATCAGCTGATTAACTTAGCAAACGTATGAATAAGGGCTGATTTAGACGGCGCGCGAACTCGCATGCGATTTTAGTTACATTGCGGACTGTTAGTTACGTCCAATTCAACCGACCGATCAAACCCCGCAATGTAATGAAACTCGCATGCGAGTTCTCGTATCGTCTAAATGGGCCATAAGGGGGTAAATAAGATTTTCCTATTATTAAATTGTACAACGGGACTTAATCGCGTATCTAAGTTTTTAAGATTTACCTCCGACGTTTCGAGGACGGCGTTGTCCCCGTGGTCTCAGAGAAGACTGGCTTAAGTTGACATCAGCATCTTCTAACCGCGCGAGTTTTTCGAACTACCCGCACTTGGTCTTGTTTATCCGCATGAACGTTTTGCGCACTAGGGATGTCACTCTGTCGACACATAACAATAACGATATTCGATTTATCGACTGCCGATATTCGTTTACGCTTACATTTACTAATGACTGGATTCCATGTGGATGAGATCTTGAAACCCTCGTCCCGATTGAAATTACTATGTTTTTTTATTTCAATGGCTTCCCGTACTTTCCTGCTGTAGAAATGACGATCCGTGGACAGGATTTTAGGGTTATGCAGCTCAATCCAGTGGTTTGGTCCTGACTCCAGTAAATGATCAGCCACGCTTAGATACGCGATTAAGTCCCGTTGTACAATTTAATAATGTGTAAAAATCGTGAAAGTTTAAATCAGATTTTCCTATTGTTCTACAAAATGTAACGCAACGCTCAACAGTAATCGTAGGCAAACGTTCCCAGAATTGTTACCTAACTCAAATTGATTGCCTTCAACCTGACCATTTCCGACAGGCAATTGAAATTGAAAACGGAGCCAAAATCAATTTGCATTTATTAACTAATTGGTTACACTTGCATTAACATTGTATCGCTTAAAATATGATATATCCTTAACTAAGAATTGAAACTTAAAGAAATAATGATCGTGCCTAAAATTTCCAATTGTGACTTTTCATCACAGAAGGGAATGCTTTAAATGCAATAAGGACCGTTTTATCTGAAATTCTAACAGAAATTCTGATATAGTCTCCATCAGATATATCGGAGCAGCCGAGGTGCTCAAAATATCTGAACACGCACTCTAACGCCTTGACAATAGAGGCGTGTTCAGATATTTGTGAGCACCTTGGCCGCTCCGATATATCTGATGGCGACTGTACAATGGTCCTTTATTACACGTGAAGCATAAGGGCCCTTGTCTGATGGAAAGCCACAATTAGGTTTGAGAAAATCTTACGCATCAATGAACCGAAATTGGATGTAAGACAAACCATGTTGTAGAGACCTTAGCTGCATAAAGTATTGCTGCATAGATGGCGCTGTACGTCTTCATATGTTTTGTAGTAACTAGATTGTGAATAAGTCACCACAGATTCTGCAATATAAGAGGACATACAGCGCTAAAACGACATCTACTTTCAGTAACAAATTTACGTCTAAAGTAATTTTCATCTCTTTACGTGTCTTATTATTCTCGTCTATGCCTAAATATACCTACAACTTTTAGAAAATATCAAAATCAGATCAGAGGCGCTACGCGAAAAACTAAAATCGATATTTTTTCTGCCTTTTTCCCTATCAGTAGAATACGCAAGGGAAACGAAACGAAATTTCGATTTTAGTTTTTCGCGGCAGGCGCTCAGTTATTTCAAACGCGATTTTAACCAATAAGATCTTCTTGTTCCTTCTCCCTCTGACGCACGGCGACGGCAGTCTCCACGAGGAGATAGAGACACTTGAACTTGTCGCTGTCCCCCTCTCTCTCAGCCGGCACCACCTGGAGCGACGACCCCCAATTTTAGACAATTACCAAAAAAAAAGAAAGTACTAAAATTTTGCGCAACGGAATAAATAGTAAGACTTCGGAAATTATTTCATCTAAAACTATCAGCCTATTAAAAACCTAAACTCAGGTGATGCCGGCATTAAAACACCCAATATTATAAAACAAATGTGCTTTTGTAAAACAATTTATTTACAATAACAATCTACGACAATTTTTACATACAAAACTAAAACATTTTGAATTATCTTACCAAGTAAGTGTTTTAAAACCGACGGACTAGAGCTGAGCGAAGCGTAGCTGCGGAATAAATCCACCAATAGGAATATAGACAGAAATGTACGCACCAATAATAGCGCTCTGTAAACTCGCACAGCTCTAATACTCACCTTACGGCAATAAACGACTTGTCCTAATGATTATCTTGGTTAGCCAAGCCAAGCCAAACTAACACAGATATTGTCTAAACCAAGTGTGGAAACGTCATCATAATTATCAAATTTCTATAAAAATACGACATTTTATAATGACACCTACAAACTTTGTTTAGGCAATATCTGTGCGGAGTTAGCTTAGATCGACTTCTTGGATAGTTCCTCACCAAGGAGTTGCGGATTTGCAGTGTTGGCCGCTTAGGCCCCTGGCCCTGTAGTAACTACTAGTCGCCCCTTTCTCAGCATCCATCTATTGCCCCTAATATCTTGCCGCTTTAGGCCCGGGCCTACTGCTTAGGGCAAATCCGCCACTGCCACCAAGGTTCCCCACCAAGGTTCCCCACCAAGGTTCCTCACCAAGGTTCCCCACCAAGGTTACCCACCAAGGTTCCCCACCAAGGTTCCCCACCAAGGTTCCTCACCAAGGTTCCCCACCAAGGATACCCACCAAGGTTCCCCACCAAGGTTCCCCACCAAGGTTCCCCACCAAGGTTCCCCACCAAGGTTCCCCCCCAAGGTTCCCCACCAAGGTTCCCCACCAAGGTTGCCCCCCAAGGTTCCCCACCAAAGTTGCCCCCCAAGGTTCCCCACCAAGGTTCCCCACCAAGGTTGCCCCCCAAGGTTCCCCACCAAGGTTCCTCACCAAGGTTCCCCACACACAAAGTCCCCGATCACATATCAGTAGTAGCGACCTCCAGTTCAACGGCGACGGGTGGCGGCGGGCTCACCTGGACGCGGCGGAGCGGGTGCGGCAGCTGGGGCAGGTGCGCCAACTGCGGGTGCCAACCGCCGGTGTCTAGCTTAGAGTTGCCGACCACGTCGATCTCTTCGGACGTGGACACGGTTACTACGGCGCCGGTGCTGGAATAAGGTGAATTTGGGGTTAAGACTCCTAAAGCCAGCTAATTAAAAAGGAACCAAAGATATGGCGCGCCGCGCGAAACTTGCGACGGAAGGTTTGGCCGAAAAGCAGCGTCCGAAATGAAAAGCCTCAATAGTGAATTCTTTATAATAAGACAGTCAGCTCAATACAAAAAACGTCACTCACACGCCAATGTCACGGGCACAAACGATCCAATATAAACCTCACTTGAAAACATGAAGATTACATGAAACAACTAACACTTATAAGCTTTATCGTCCGTAAATCGAGGATCGGATTAATTTTTCAGTTCCTTTACGTTTCTAGATCTACTCGCTTCTTCCGAATAATTGCAAGCGGGACAGTCTTTAGGAGTCATAAAAGCAACTCACTCTCTGTCATCCTGCAGCCTCTCGCTGGAGCAGCTGATGACAGACTGCCAGACGGACGGGTCGTACTTGACCTCCTCCTCGCTGATGCTGGAGTACTCCTCAACCAGCTCGTCTCCGTCGCTCCGGTAGACCAGGAGACCGTCGCCGTACACGTGGCTGCGGTTGTGATCGGTGTTGGCCTGAAAACGAAAGTTCGTATTTAAAAAATGCCACGTTAACCTCTGATACAAGCAGCAAGTAGTCACTTAGAAATCATATAAAAGGACTTAATAGATCTGCTTTGCCTGTCTCTATAAGTACTCCTGTATTTTTCCTGTTCAAAATAATCAAAATGATCTAACGGTCAAAAATAAATGCAGGTGCTGGCCGGGCAGGGCCATCATGGCGGAGCTCTGTCCTACTCTAACTACACTCGTGTGACGTGTACTCACATCAATCCCGATGCCGTCCCACACGACGACGCCCGACGTGGAGGCCACGCTCCCTATAGCCATGTTCCCCATGTTCATGCCCATCTGGCCGTAGGCCTGCTGGTATTGGCCGGGCGGGGCCATCATGGCGGAGCTCTGTCCTACTCTAACTACACTCGTGTGACGTGTACTCACATCAATCCCGATGCCATCCCACATGACGACACCCGACGTGGACGCCACGCTCCCTATAGCCATGTTCCCCATGTTCATGCCCAAACCCATCTGGCCGTAGCCCTGCAGGTGTTGGCCGGGCGCCCATCATTGCGGAGCTCTGTCCTACTCTAACTACACTCGTGAACCATGTACCTACTCACATCAATCCCGATGCCATCCCACACGACGACGCCCGACGTGGAGGCCACGCTCCCTATAGCCATGTTCCCCATGTTCATGCCCATCTGGCCGTAGGCCTGCTGGTATTGGCCGGGCGGGGCCATCATGGTGGAGCTGTGTCCTACTCTAACTACACTCGTGGGCCATGTACTCACATCAATCCCGATGCCGTCCCATACGACGACGCCCGACGTGGAGGCCACGCTCCCTATAGCCATGTTCCCCATGTTCATGCCCATCTGGCCGTAGGCCTGCTGGTATTGGCCGGGCGGGGCCATCATGGCGGAGCTCTACTCTAACTACACTCGTGAGCCATGTACTCACATCAATCCCGATGCCGTCCCACACGACGACGCCCGACGTGGAGGCAACGCTCCCTATAGCCATGTTCCCCATGTTCATGCCCACGCCCATCTGGCCGTAGGCCTGCTGGTATTGGCCGGGCGGGGCCATCATGGTGGAGCTCTGTCCTACTCTAACTACACTCGTGAGCCATGTACTCACATCAATCCCGATGCCGTCCCACACGACGACGCCCGACGTGGAGGCCACGCTCCCTATAGCCATGTTCCCCATGTTCATGCCCATCTGGCCGTAGGCCTGCTGGTATTGGCCGGGCGGGGCCATCATGGCGGAGCTCTGCTTGCGGCCGCGGCGCGAGATGGTGTAGTGGAGGGGGTCGTGGCCCTCACGGCGGATCATCTCGGGGAGGATGCGACGGCGGGCGTTTATAAACCAGTTGCACACCTGAGGACAAGCAGTTTTTTCAAACCACGCCACCGTTGACAACTTGACAACCAAAACATACTTTAAATTTCGTCAGGTGACAACCACAATTGCATAAAATAATTATTTAAACAACAATCCATCTTGTTTTCTTACTATGTATAATATGGTTTATTATGGATCTGACTTGGTAGTAATTCTAATTAGTGAGTGTTAGTTGTCATCTTTTTGATAAATCAGTTTCAGCGGATTTATTGCGTTTGCCTCTATTTCTGACGTTTTTACGCAGGTTACACTGGTCGTGATCGGCGATAAAACTGATGTACCTAACTACTCGACTACTAAGTGAATGAAAAAATATCTTTATGGCAGGAGGCCTGGCGTGAATTAACTTGTGTAAGTATATTCAAAAAATTATTTCGGACCTAAATCCAAAATCCATAAATAAAATGCATCTGGAACTGAGTTGAATAAAATGTTAAATGTGAACAATGTAATGTACCCAGGGCCTAATGAATATAAATAAATTGATGTGTAGAAATATGAAAGTCGTTTCGTATAGCCTTACAGCATAATAACCAAAGCAAATTGCCGAACAATACAGTCTCGAAGAATAGAGCGACATTCGAATTTTTACTTAACTGTGCAAGTTGCGAAATATTTCTAAAAAGCTTGAAAATTTCCCGGAATTTTCAGGAAATGTTTCATTTTGGAACTGGAAAATTTCGGTCCCCATACAAAAATATAAGAAGTTTCCGGAGTGTTTGTAGAAATTTCGCAATTATCGTAACTGTCCAACGGCACATCTCGTTCTCACCAATACATGTGCTATGAGTGCTGTACCTATATATGTCTATCTGTTACCTTTTCATGCTTAAACCGCTGATTTAGATGAAACTTGGTAATGGAGACAGTTTTAAGCCCGGAGAAGGACATACATTTTTTTGTAATTTTTAGGGTTCCGTACCCAAAGGGTAAAAACGGGACCCTATTACTAAGACTCCGCTGTCCGTCCGTCCGTCCGTCCGTCTGTCACCAGGCTGTATCTCACGAACCGTGATAGCTAGACAGTTGAAATTTCACAGATGATGTACTTATTTCTATTGCTGCTATAACAACAAATACTAAAAACAGAATAAAATAAAGATTTAAGTGGGGCTCCCATACAACAAACGTAATTTTTGACCGAAGTTAAGCAACGGCGGGCGGGGTCAGTACTTAGATGGGTGACCGTTTTTCGCTTGTTTTTTTTTTTGCTTGTTTTGTTCTATTTTTTGTTGATGGTGCGGAAACCTCCGTGCGCGAGTCCGACTCGCACTTGGCCGGTTTTTTATCAATCATCATCAACATTCCACGCTGACGAAGGCGCGGGCAGAAGCTAGCGGCACGGCACATAATCAATCAACCAATAAATTTTCTTGACTGTACAGTCAGTGTAGTAATGTCAAAACGAGATCAAACTGCCTTTTTCTAAGTTCGAATCGCACACAATCTATTGTTTGCACCAAGCAAACCTCAGTCTACCGAGACTCCAGCTCCGATATTTTCCCAATTATTTCTAATCAATATACGAAGCTGCACCGGTACTAAGGTCATTTAAAGGCAGTATAATAACAACATTGCAATATTTCCCGACCCCGGTTTCCCCTCGGGGGTTCTAAGAGCTTATATGAAAGGATACAAAGGATAGCATTGAAGCTCGATCGAATGCTTGAACGAATAACTTCGTAAGTGTACAACTGTTGATAGGGCTTTTGAGGGGTAATATAAAAAGGAATTGATGTTTGGTGAGTGTTGGAGTGTTTGTAATGTGTTCAGTATTGTGTCATATTAGCAGGTACCCGTACCACGAGTTACTGACAGTGTCAACATACTGACATTCTGGAATTTACTAAAAGATTACTCCAAATTCTATAAATGCTAACTAAGAAACGCTCATGATACAAGATTTGGTATAATTTTGATTTAATGCTAGTTAACACATTCACTGCCAAGAACACGTATGTGTGTTCATTTTGTATTGGAAATGTGGCGCTTGGCACAGAAAGTGTTAAGGCGAAATTATGCACTAAAGGCGAATTCAGGGTACTTTTGTCAACCCTTTTTTCAATGAACTGTAACATTTATAACGGGGTTTGAAGATGAGACATGCTCTCAGTTTAATATCTATTGAAGAGAAATATGGTAGCTCTCTATGTATACTTATTTCGGCTGATTAACGCTGCGTCTTACGAAGCGACGCGGCGCGGCGGGCCCACGGGCGTTCGCGTTCGCAACGAGATCGCCCACGTGGGACACTTCTATAGGTAGGTATCAAAGGATTGATTCACCCCGCGCCGCATCGCTTCGCTTCGCGTTCGCGTGTTGTTTGCCTACGTAGTACGCTGCATAAGCAATAGAACTTACTTGTAAAACGGTCAGGTTTGCCTCCTGACTTAGCGTCAGCTTCTCCGCGTCGCTGGGGTACGCGTTGTATCGGTGCTCGTACAGCCATCTGGAAAGAAGATCGTTTTAACCATGCTGCCATTTGTAAACATAAAATTGTAATATCTATACCTGGGGCCCGTTTCACAAAAGCTTGTAACTTGTAATACAAGAGGATGGATAGAAATTTAACTATTATTCCATTTCTTCTTCTTTTTCGAAATTACTGTCATTGCGTTGAAAATTACCCTTATAAAAATGTCGCTTTTAATAATGCCTCTCGTGACTTTATTTACCTTTCTTATTTCCAGAACGCTGTGCTGTAAATATGTCCCTATTTTAGAAAGAATGTACCTAATTAAGAATTAATCTATTTAAGAATGTCCCCTCTAGAATGTCCCCTCGTTTCAAGAACATTCCCCTCTCAACAATGTCCCTTAAAAATGTCCTCTCAAAAGTGTCTGAAATAACCTCTTCCAGTTCATGAACCTCTGTCGGAACCGTCCCACTCACCTCTTGAGTATCTTGACGGTGTGCTTGGGCAGGTTGCCGCGGCGCTTGCGCACGGCGCCCGCGACTGTCAGAAATAAAACTCAATAAATTTGCTACAAAACCCCCCGTCCCACTCACCTCTTGAGTATCTTGACGGCGTGCTTGGGCAGGTTCCCGCGGCGCTTGCGCACGGCGCCCGCGACGACGGCCTGCGGCGGTGGCGGCGGGTGGTGGATGTACGTCGGGCGCGGGGGCGGCGCCACCAGCGTGTCCCATTCCGCGCCGCTCTCATTTTAACATTAACCTCATTAAGAATGTCCACCTTTCAAGAATGTGCCCCTTTTAAGAATGTCCCCTCTAGAATCTCCCCTCGTCTCAAGAACGTTCCCCTCTCAACAATGTCCCTTAAAAAAACCTCTCAAAAATGTTAGAAACAACCTCTTCCAGTATGAAACTCTGTCGGAAATAAAACTGAGCAAATTTGCTATAAACCCCCCGTCCCACTCACCTCTTGAGTATCTTGACGGCGTGCTTGGGCAGGTTCCCGCGGCGCTTGCGCACGGCGCCCGCGACGACGGCCTGCGGCGGCGGCGGCGGGTGGTGGATGTACGTCGGGCGCGGGGGCGGCGCCACCAGCGTGTCCCATTCCGCGCCGCTCTCGTTCTCGTCGGTCGATGATGTGGACGGGAAACGGTCTCGCGCTGTGGACGTGACGTTTAAGCCACGACATTGAGCGACTCATGACGGCGTCAGCGATAACCATAGGTTGGAGCGAGACAGCGATCTGACCTTTCGTTCCCACCTATGGTTGTCGCAAGTAAGTCCCTGGTCAGACTGTACGAAAGGGGGGGCTGGGACTTAGAATTTTTTTTGACAAAGTGGTATCATTATGACACTATTTTTAAATGATTGTAATGTGTAGATCACGTCAAAATAAGCATCTTTTATTGGAAAAACTTTTCTGTAAAATAAAAAATGGCCGAGTTAGACGCGACCAAAGATTGATGTTTTTAAAGGGAGCTGGGACTTGTAAAATTGTATTATTATAAAAACGTCGGTTCTGGCGCTTCGCCGGCCGCTGCCGCGGCACGCTCGCTTCGCTCGCTCGGCTCGCGCGCTGTATGGTCGCAGTTCTGCCTAACACTCCTCCTCGCTTCGCTCGTCGTCGTACCTACTCCGACCTGCCTTAAAAGCCTGGCCTGCCTTAAGCTCTATCTCCGCCATTTTCAGTTTTAGTAAAAAGTTTTCCAAGTAAAAGTTGCTTATTTCGATGTGTTCTATACGTTAAAATCATTTAAAATATATGTCATAATGACACCACTCTCTAGTCCCAGCTCCCTTTAAAAATATCAATCTTGGGAGGCGTCTAACTCGGCCATTTTTTATTTTAGAGAAAAGTTTTTCCAATAAAAGATGCTTATTTTGACGTGATATACACATTACAATCATTTAAAAATAGTGTCATAATGACACCACTTTGTCAAAAAAAAATCTAAGTCCCAGCCCCCCCTTTGCTACAGTCCAACCGTTTATTATATGAAGCTCGATGTGAACATATTTAACCGTTTGAACGCTGTCAATCAAAAAAATCTAATTACGAGCAAAGATAATTAAATCACTACGTTTACGAGTATGTCACACGCCCAAATCATGAGCCAATAGTCATTATATTGACAGCATACGCCATAACGTGCGTTTTTAGCACTGAAGACCTACTTACGTCATCTTTGGACGCCATGAACGCTTGGTTGAATATACCTTCTAAAGTGTTTTTTATTCAGGTATAGCATCTATTAAAGTACTTACGCAGTTTGATCTTCATGACTTTGATCACGGACCTGCGCAGCGTGGTGAATTTTCTTAAAAGCTAACCGAAGCAAAGGTCTTTGACCTGATTACTTATTTTACACGTCACTTTACACTGACATACGGCACTTTAACACTTACTCTGAGTAAATTAGATTATAACGCGGAGATAAATTGCCAAGACAATTTCATAAGAACGATATAACCGCGAAGAAAATGAAGGAATGAACGTATTTTGTTTTTTTTGGAAACGCTATGGCTTTTGTCAGAATGAAATTTTGAAATTAGAAAAAAGAATTCGCTGCGGTTTTTTTACGGACAGCCATTTGATAAAAAGGAATGCAACCTTTTTTTAATATACAGTTTACAAATGGTCAACAAAAATTATAAGACAGAGGTTGTTTTAAATTCAGTTTATTTTATACAGTGTTACAATATAATGGAAGTACTTTAACTTATAATTTTTTTCTATAATATATTTTTTTACAATATAATAATAATTATAGTTTGTCAAAGGACTGTCTCATTTCAAACATAGACAAAGAGAATCATACTATATTTGTCTTACACTAGTACTAGCACCCAAAAGAAAAGGATGAGTATAGTTTTTTTTTGTTCTCATTTACTGACAAATTTGGTTTGACCAACTATAATATTATACAGAACTTGCTGTACTATAATGGAATTAATGGCGCTATTGCCGGTCTTCTCAACATTGACCTTAGTATAAAAGTACTCGTACCTATAAATATACGTATAGGTAGTAAGTAGTATACCTACCTATAGTCTGGCTAGCCATACTTGTCACTGAAAATAAAAACATAGTAAGTATCTCTTCTTATTCTATTACTACAAACAACGCAACGTATATAATAAAAAATAAACATAAATATTATGTGGTCAATTGTATTCTGCCTGACAAAGCTGTTTACAAAAATACCTCAAAAAGTGGTTTTTATATTACCCAAGTTATTTGCATTTCTAATCTATGTAAGGTCAATGTGGCTAATTCCGTCATAGGGACTATTCCGTCCATTTGCGTTTTATTAATAAATTCAAGACAAAGCTGCGATTGCCTTTAGTTTCAGCAATCAAAAGCAAATGACTTTTTTTCATATGATTGAAAATCAAAGAAATATACGCGCGTGGACGGAATAGTCCCATTGACGGAATTATCCACATTGACTTTAATAAATTCCTAAATTGCTTTCCTCTGACGTTTTATTATGAACTTTTGGGTCACAAAATAAGATTTCCCATACAAAAATATGTCCTATAAAATTAGTTAGACCAAGGAGGTGGTTGCTGGTCTGAGGTTATAATTAAGAACTTAATACAAAAGTGTTTTGTATAAGGAAATATGAAATCACCCTAGTACTGTGCATAATATGCACTTATGCAGTGATAATAATAGTTCTAATCTGTATTTATTAATATCGTTATGGTGGCAAATAAGAACACAGGCTGCCTTATGGGATCCTGTGTTCATTGACCTAGAAACATTAAGCCTAAATACACAGTCTGTGTAAGGTAGTGTAACTGCTTATACTTACTGCAAAACTACATATATAGCAATTATTCTTCCATGAGTGTGTAGTAAATTAAAAAATTAAAAACCCCACACGAAATGAAACGAATGAACTGATTTTTGATAAATTACGAGTAGGTATGCAAAGAGTAAAGTAAGTTTTAATGGTTTTAGGTAGGTATGTCTAAAAACCACCGCTAGAGAACCTACTTTCAAATAAAAAACTGATCTAAATCGGTTCACTCGTTTATGAGCGACGTTGCCACAGACAGACACACAAACATAGCGGTCAAACTGCTAACACCCTTCTTTTTGCGTCGGGTATTAATAAAATGAATAAAATGAATTTTTAGAAAATTCCACCGCGAACACACTTTACTATCTGAACACATCTGCCGTGCTGTCAAAATGACAACTCGTTTATTTTAAATGAGAAAATATATCACCAAACCTTTCCAACATTTACGATTGATATTCAAGTATATATCCACCAATGTGTTGTGTTTGTGTATGTATGTACACCAATGTATTTATCTTCATAAAATCATAGTTGCGTTATGAATGCCAACAGTTATGAAGATCAAATTGCGTAGGTAGAAAACTATGCCATCTGATCTTCACAACATTCGTCATCCACATTTCTTCTATCATCTTGAACGTCGCTGTTATTTTCACCATCTTCAAACACAGTTAAACATTATTTAAACGGCTTTATAATTTAAGTAACATTTTTGGTTTATTGTCAGTTTTGTCACAGTCAGTTATGACAAAAGTTATTGATGTATTTCAACGTGATTTATGTTAGATTTTGATAAAACTGCCCTTCAGCCAGTGTCATATAAGTAAAAACAATTATGTAAGCATTTCATACCATTTTACCAATAGATAAGACTAAATAACTATATGCGTATATTTCAGCTAAAATAAACAACTTTGCTGGTAGTCAATAAGGCGTTATTAATATGAAGATGGCATTAGAAATCGTCCTTATTGTCAAACGAAAACGTGGTGAGTTTTGGCTGAGAACTTCAGTTTTAAAAGTTTGGTAGGAAGACGTACCCGATAACATAACCGTACTTACATATTTTTTACATTTCAGGAATATCTGCTGAAGTTTTAAGTGTATATTAAAAAATATTACCTATCATTTGAGTGTGTATAAAAGTGATACCTATCACGTTGATGTACGTCATTATACCTCTTTGCCAAACTAAAATGGAGTTAGGGCCACTTGGGGCGCATGTTGTCAGGCAGAGTGTTGGCAGGTTGACGAAAATGTGGATGCTTTCGGATGAAATAAGCGCCTGGTTAGCTGGTTGGGTGGATAATATTCGGAAGATTGCAGGTCACTTCTGGATGAGATTAGCTAAGGATCGGTATAAGTGGTGTACTGGAAGAGAGGCCTATGCTCAGCAGTGGGCGATATACATGATATGATGATAAAAGCGATGTGACAAAATTAGCACCCTGAATTCACTTTGAAGACCCCGAGTAAATTTGCAATGAATTTGCATAGTTTGAAGCCTGTATTAACAGGAGGTAAGCTACTATTATGATTACATAGGCAGATTAGGTTAGTTAAGCAATGATTACATATTACATAGTGTGAATGAGGCCTTATGATATTTCCTATTCCTGAATAATCTTCAAATTATTGTATCACGCCTTTTGGCGACGCCAGATCTACACGCCAGATAGTAAGTATCTTAACATATATAGTATGTTCGGAAAGAGAAGAGTCGTGGAATGTATGGGGTCCAATACATTCCACGACTCTTCTCTTTCCGAACAGACTATTTTTATAACTGGGCCCTCCATTTGTTTTACAGAGAGATCCGAAAAGGCGTCCAGCATTGCAGTTGTACAACTGGGAGAAGATCGACCGAAGTGGAGTACAGTGAGTACAAAAGTACAAGCTTTCGAAGAGCTAGCAGAGGCGTGTAGTACTCGACCCGAAGCGTGACGACTTGAAGTTCCGGCCACCTGCGGCCATAAACTACAATTTTGTCTAGGGGTGCCCAGATTTGAAAGAATCAGGTTTTCGATATTTATTTTAAAAAAGCCCAGTTAGCTAAGTAAGGTTTCGGCCAGGGGGGTGTCACTCCGCAGTTTAGGTACATTTGGCCGGCGCGCCCATCGGACAGGTGAATGGCAGTGGGCTGCCGCTCGGCGTGCACGATCGATAGTCGTGTCACGCGGCGCTCGCGCAAAATTGAAAATACACAATGGCTTCGAAACTTACTTCCGTGAGAATCAGACATACTTACTATCTCCGGATAAAAAATGTATGTTTACATAATCAACGTTTGTAATTCCTACATATTTATCTTAAAAATAATAAATCAGTGGGTATAAAGTCAATTTTTTATTCGGTGACTGAAATGACAGTTCATAGTATGAAATGACATTTTATGTTCATACTATGAACTGTCATTTCAGTCTACCGAATAAAAAAATAGACTTTAGGTATAAAAACTTGTCAAGTGATAACCCCGTGCCGACACTCACAGCTCGGTCATAAAACTGCGGCGGCGCGCAAAGGAGATTCACGGTTCATGCGCGGTTATAAGTTTCAATTTTGCTTGCAGGCGGCGATATAGGTGTAATTTTATACCTAAATCTGACTTTTGTGAAGGAGTGAATTTTCTGTACGGTAGTACTATTAGTTATTCTGTGGTTTCGGCCAAAAAGCATAATTTTCATTAGGTATATCATGCGTTAGAGACCGCATCAAATGTCCGGAGAATATAAGGTCTCTCGACTTGCATGTTGTAGAGAGCCGAGTCAATGTCCTGCTCTCCTCAATCTATTCTGAGTTAAATTGGTTGGGAATTGAAAAGTGGCGAAACCCGCAAACAGAACACCCACTTAAAAAATCTAGCATCAGGGAACTTCCCTATTCCAAGGTAACTTATGTTACATCAACAAACACTCACTTAAATACAGATGCTTCTGTATCACAGAATAAATCAAATATTGTTACAGAGAAACAATAGGTGCAGTCAGCAGCAGAAGTTGCTAAGCGGGAGAGGTGTTCAAAATTATCTAGACACACTCTTATTCTCATAACAATAAAGTCGCGTCAAGATCATTTTGAACACCTCGCCCGCTTAGCAACTTCTGCTGTTGACTGTACAGTCACCGACATTAATTGTTGAGCCATTTAGGGTTCAAGTTAATTTGGTTGTCAATACTAATCAGTCGATAAACATTTACGGTGTTATTCATAAAAGTCTGCTAAGTTAATCAGCTGATGATCGTCGTTTGTCCCTCTCTATGGCATAGCGACAGATAGGGATAAACGACGATCATCAACTGATTAAGTTAGCAGCCGTTTATGAATAACTCCATTATTTCATATAACAAAGATTCATACCTATTTATTTACATTCAAACCTTTTTTTTACATACCACATCGGTGGCAAACAAGCATACGGGCCGCCTGATGGTAAGTAGTCACCGTAGCCTATGGACGCCTGCAACTCCAGAGGTGTTACATGCGCGTTGCCGACCCTTTAGAAACCTGTACACTTCCTTTTTGAAGAAGCCCATACTCTAGACCCCCGGGAAAACCTCGGAAGGGAGCTCATTCCACAGCTGGAGCGTCCGCGGGAGGAACTTCCTCTTAAACCGCGCAGTACGCGACCATTAAGGTTCTAGGGTGACCTATACCTAAGAACCTAAACCTAAACCTATACCGAAGATTCATACCTAAGTATTAGCGTTGTTTCATCCGCAACTATTGATGTTGACTTTCCTCTGGCAACCTCCGCATAAAGTTACAATACCAATAGAATAAGCGCCGCGCGCATGGTGTTTACTCTCTATTCTACATTATACGAAGCTGTTTCTCTGCCTGATTCTTTACTCCGTATCCGTACAATGCTTTCCCTTAATTTATTCTACATTTCGATGGTATCTCGTTACATATCTCGCGGTGGCTCCGTACATTAGCTAATCAAACAGTGTTGGCAAATAACACGAAAGCAACGAATAACAAAGCAGGGATGGTATTCTTAACTACTCCTGAGCAAGCGAGCTTTTGACTCGGACAGTTGTATGTCAAAAGTTTTAAATTCTGTATCTCTATCTATCTAATACCTTTAAACGAGCAATTCTTGTTTATTAATTTATTTATATGTAATATGTGTATGTGTTTATGTGTGTTGTTTTTATTTCGGGGATCTCGGGAACGGCTCTAACGATTTCGATGAAATTTGCTATATGGGGGTTTTTGGGGGGCGAAAATCGATCTAGCTAGGTTTCACCTCTGGGAAAACGCGCATTTTCGAGTTTTTATATGTTTTCCGAGCAAAGCTCGGTCTCCCAGATATTATAAATTAAGGAGCAATAGAGATTGAGATAATATTTTATTTTCTAATATTTTTTCGGTTTTATATTGGTACTAGTTGATAACCCCTACAAATACACTTACCCCCTTATTTATAAACGCGCTACAAACCTCATTTAGCTAATAATCGTTTGTCCTTATCTGTCATTTTGACTTATTTGTATGAAAGGGATAAAATATAATTTAACTAAATCAGGCCCGTAAAGTTTTTTTTATGATTAAGGGGTTTATTATATTTCCTCTCTATAGTTCGAATTTGCCTAACTAAATATATAATACTGCCTACTACTTAGTAGTAGTAGTACCTAATACATTTAATTAGGCAAAATGAGAAATCAAATACAAAAATACAGGAACAACACAACTTATGACACTATTCTTGGATTTCCTAACCGATTAGTGATCCATTAATAAGCCTCTTAGGGCCACTTGCGCCAGCCACGGTTAAGCAACTGACCCGGGGTTAACCGGTTAAACTTGGAGTTACCATGGTTACCAGTACAATTCAACACTGGGTAAGCGGTTAACCCCGGGTTAGTGGCTAAGCCTGGCTGGCTCTAAGAGGCTTGAACTCTTTACCTTGGCCAGGGACCCCTATTTCGTCGTATAATAATTGTTTGTCCTAATGTAATGTTACGCATAATAAATCTTGGCTAGAGTCTGTTCGGAAAGAGAAGAGTCGTGAAATGTATGGGGAACAATACATTCCACGACTCTTCTCTTTCCGCACAGACTCTATCATACTTATTCTGGAACCCATGAATCGAATGCTCGCCTAATGATTGGAATACCAAAGCAGGTGGAACGCAAATACTATGCGAAACAAGAATATTATGTTCTAATATGTATTCGTCATTGTGAACTTTATTTCTGAGGAATAAAGTTAGAAATGCCGCAACATCTATTAGCTACAACGGCAAATATATGGAACTTATTGAATTATGTCATGTTTTATTTGACAACATTTTATAATATCGACTAGCGACAATTAATACCAAATCTACTTGTCTCAGTTCTCTTCAGTCTAGTTGTCTTGTTGTCTTGTCGCGTAAAGCCGAATTAAGAAGGAAACAAAATATATGACGCGCCGCACGTTACTGTGACGGAAGACATGGCCGCCGCGCGGCTTTTTTGCTTTAATTTCAATAACTCTGAGTATTTCTGTATGAAATTTTGTTCGTCAGATCCCTAGCTATCTATATCACTAGCTATTTTATACTAAAATTATTATGCAAGGTAACGAACGTATAGTTGGTCAAACCAATTTGTCAGTCAGTAAGAACCAGGAAAACTATACTCATCCTTTTCTTTTGGGTGCTAGTACTAGTGTAAGACAAAGATAGTATGATTCTCTCTGTCTATGTTTGAAATGAGACAGTCCTTTCACAAACTATAAATAAATAAATAAATAAACAAATATAAACAAGATCCCGACTACTTAAAATCCGCCGCACGCGTAGATACTATTCTTCGTTAGCCCGGTCACCCGCTTCGAGCACCCGCGCGCCATCGTTACCTATCTAATATCTATCGGACGCCCTTTAAGTGGGTAACAATTGATCACGATCCACGACCGATATTTCCTTCAATCATCATTTTTGCCAGCAATTGATTTTACCCGTCGCAGGAAAACGTTTTTAAGTGCACATGGCTATGTATACACATAGCATTACGGGCATAACGGCCCACAGATAGCACACGGTTGTTATTCATCGTTCACTTTTTAATTTCGCCGCTTCGCGTGCCGCAGATTCGTGGTTTTTGGCAATTTTGCGCGCGTAGTGTTGTCAGAACTGACTATGCGTATCGTTTCAAAGTGAATGGAACAGTCATAAAAGTATGCTTTTGCGGTATTTGTTTTCCGTGCTTTATGTATGTATGTACTTATGTCACTTTATTGCACATAAACAGGTTTACATAAAACGGACAAAAACAAAACAAAAATAAGAATGTTATGTACAAAGGCGAACTTATCCCTAAAAGGGATCTCTTCCAGCTAACCTTTGAGAAAATGCGAAAGGATCAAACACTAACAGGTGAAAGACAATTTAATATGGACAAATAGCAATATGAGAATTTTGGATACACATAAAGAAAGAGAGCAACAAATAAAGAGAAAACCAGTACTACCTACTCATAAATACGCATAAACTATAAACATACTTGACCCTGCCACCCTGAAGTTTATATTTTAATTTTACCAGGATTTGGTATAATTTCACATATTATTTCTCAAGACAGAGGTAAAAAAGAAACTTTTGGATGTCTGGGAATAATTTATGCTATATCTTTATTCACTTTTATTGGTAGTTTTTTATTTGGATATGGTAATGGTAATGAGTATTTTCTCGAATTTGTATTCAAAATGTGTCCTTTGTGGGGTTCCGTAGTTAACAAGGATTTTAGCCGTATCAGATTATTATAACATTTTAAATTATATTATTTTTATCTAGAATTGTAAATAACTATCTTATTTCAATTGTACCTGTGTGACCTGTAAAATACTTTTTACCAATAAAGAAACTAAACTAAACTAAACTAAGATAGCATGATAATAAGTCCATTTTCACCTCAGCAGCTGGAACAAGGGTACTTTGCTACTTAAAAACAGTGAGCAAAATCGCATTTTGCTCACTGAGTGAGACAAAATGAGCAAAATGCGATTTTGCTCACTGTTTTTAAGTAGCAAAGTACCCTTGTTCGAGCTGCTGAGGTGAAAATTTAATTGTTGGTATATCTTAAGAAAACATGAGTGAATAGAGGTAAGTGATGAAGAAGGAATACATTTTTCGGGTTCTCTAATTATGTTCTCACTGCTGAGGTGAAAAGTTTTGTGAACTACACGAGATCAAAGTTATTTACATCTCGTGCGCTTTTGAGTCCCTTACTACGCTCAAGATTCTAAATTAGATTCACTCGCTACGCTCGTGAATCTACTATAGAATCTTTCGCTTGCACGGGACTCAAAATAAGCACTCGAAGAAATATCAAACTTTGATCTCTTGTTGTACAAATAACTATTGTCTGGTCTGCGGCTTAGCTTAATAGCCTGAGAACAATGTTTTGTTTTTATAATATACTTAACGGATATTATGATTGTCTACATTATCTATATTAGGGTAATTGCGCTAGTTTCCGTTCATGCTCTAGTTTTCGTCCACTTGATAGATTAGCGAATAATACATTGGATTTTTAATTTGCTACTGGTGAAATATCATATTTATGTGATATTGTTTAGACATTAAGCATTGTAATAAGTCCAAATTTGTGCAGCAATGTAGGTTTATATTCAAATTTCGTCAAGTGGGCGAAAACTAGAGCTGGACGAATACTAACGCACCTACCCTATATTAAACATATATATATTATAACGGCCCACTCAAGTATTTTAAGTCGAAAATTGCTCGATCTCAACATGTTTCACTTCATACCAAGGAGCATCCTTTTTCATAACGCATCGCACTAAGCTACTCCCAATATCCTCAATTCACCTGAATGTGTTATCGTAGCTATATAACCTCTAGTTGCCACGCCACGTTGCCTCGTTGCCTCTGCCCAATAGTGGGCTCATCGCTTTGTCTAAGTGCATGCGGTGTGGCGATAAGCGTCATTGTTGTTCTCCGGATCACGAGGCCAATTCAAACTTACATTGTGACATCAAAATGATGTAATCGCGCGTGCGTTTCGCTTGTACTTGTACGTACATGCATTGACGCGAGCGAGACACACGGGCGACTGACGTCATTTAGATATAATTTTGATGGACAATGTAAATTTGAATTGACCTCCATGCTTTAGAGGCCTGATTCTCGTACCATCGCCCAGACTTACCTATAACTGACACTTCGTAAACCTTATTATAAAACGCATAAGGTCCACCGATGGACAGTTACCTAAGGGTGTTGCTGTTTGTATCTAGTCAGCAGCCGAAGTAACTGAGGCGATGAATTAAACCCGGACACAGAATAAATAATAGTACCTACTAGGTACAGAAGGTTGACTCTCTAACAAAACGCGTCTATTACGACATATATGACCGCTAGATGGCGCAAGCGCGAGCAGACGTCCGTTCCGTAGCGGGTAGCGGTGGCAACTACTATGGCTAGACACCAAAATTGGTGTGGGCCGCATGTACTTGCAGCGACGCAAAGGAATCGCGGAATGAGCCACGCTTGACCCCGACAAGATTATATTTGGCCCCGAGATAGTCTCGCTACAATAAACAGTTTACATAATATGGCAATAATGATGTGCGTACCTCATGTAAAGTCTAAATATCTGGACGACCGAGCTTTGCTCAAAAAACAAAAAACTTAAAAATCCGTGTTTTCCCAGAGATAAGACCTAGCTACATCGACTTTTCGCCCCCGAAAAGCCCCATATAGCAAATTTCACCGAAATCGTTAGAGCCGTTTCCGAGATCCTCAAAATATATCTACATATAAATAAATAAATATACAAGAATTGCTTGTTTAAAGTTATTAGATAAGATAAAATATTTACCTACTTGTATACCACCATCATGGTCAAATCATGTTTTAGTACCTACCTACCTATTTATTTAAGAGTTAAATATTTGAGACAAATACCTACTTCTTTTCGTCCATATTCAAGAAAAATATTCATATATTTTACAATATCTGGAAGACCGAGCAAAGCTCGGAAAACATATAAAAACTTGAAAATGCGCGTTTTCCTTGAGATAAGACCAAGATCCATTTTTCGCCCCCGAAAACCCCCATACAGCAAATTTCATCGAAATCGTTAGAGTCGTTTCCAAGATCCCCGAAATATATATACATATCAATAAATATATAAATATATATATAAGAATTTCTCGTTTAAAGGTATACAAGAATTGCTCGTTTAAAGATATAAGATATATGTACCTACATAAATATATTATAAGATTTATAAGGATTCCCATAATATAGAAAACGTAGACACATTTTTATCAAAATTTGTTCCCGTTCTGCCCTTGATCTATATTGAGCGAAAAATAAAACACAATGGAACAAAGTAATGGAAAGATATAAACAATTACAGCGAATGCTATGTTAAAATATTATTTTGTTTTGCCGTGTATCGGGTGATATTTCGTAGGGTTGTCGAGTTTTATTTTATAATTTAACTAGCGACCCGCCGCGGCTTTGGACGGGTTAACAAATTATACACTTAAACCTATTTTGATAGGTAAAAACCGCATGAAGATCCGTTTAGTAGTTTTTGAGTTTATCGCGAACATACAAATACACAAAGTATGAAGTGAAGGGAAGTATGGTCCCTACGTTTCAGAAAGCTACCCTACGCGCTCTGGTATCAGTCAGGGGTCCAACTTGGGACCATTTCTTTTTGTGCTGCTGATAAACGATCTGCCTGTCGAAGTGCATCACTGCACAGTGCTAATGTTCGCTGATGATGTTAAATTGATTAAACCGATCCAAAGCCAAAGGGATTGCGAGGAGCTGCAACGGGACATAGAGGCGGTCTATCGTTGGAGTGTTGAAAATGAACTCTATTTCAATGCAAGTAAATGCGAAATGATGTCTTTCACCCGGTCCCATACACCTCAAATATTTCGTTACAATATTGGCGGCGCCGACATATCACGCTCGGAACAGGTACGTGACTTAGGAGTTCTCTTTGACTCAAATATAACGTTTCGCGAACATGTCCAGGCCGTGGCTAAGACTGCATACAAAAGACTGGGTTTCGTTCTGCGCAATTCAGCGCCCCTGACTGTGGAAGCCACACGCGTGTTGTATGCGGCACTCGTGCGCAGCGTTCTCGAAACGAACGCTGTGGTGTGGAGTCCGCATGAAAGCAAATATATACTTATGCTGGAGCAAGTCCAAAAGTCGTATCTTAGGGCATTATACAAGAAAATACACACCTATTATCCGTATATGTACCCTACTCTGTTTCTGCAGGGACATCTAGGGTACGACTCGCTCCAGCTACGGAGGTTGCTCTCGTTGGCGAAATTCACGATCGGTATTATTAGAAACTTAATAGATAGCGTAGCCCTTGTCGAGGCCTTCATGCGTTTATTTGTGCCTAACCAGTACACTCGCGCGCGGCGCCACCCGCTGCTGGCGGAGGGCGCCGCGCGCACGCGGGCGCACGCGCAGGCGCCGGTCGCGCGCGCGCACGCTCTGCTCAACTCCGTGCTCGAGGCACACTCGGAGTGTGATTTGTTTGCGAGTGCAATTGGACGACTGATGATTGAGTGTAAGAGAGTGATAGAGCGAGAGATGCCTGTAAGTAGTATTATATAATGTTGTTATGTATGTAAATACTTGTGTACCCTATGTATAAGTATTACTGTCTCCCAATTTGTGCCGCTGTGGCTTTAGCTGTTAAGGTACAATTGTCAACTTAATAAACAATAAACAATAAACAATAAACAAACAAAACAGACAAACGCGGCGGGGGACTTTGTTTTATTAGGTGTAGGTAGTGATTTAATTTATAAAAAGTTGTCAATGGAAATTTTAGCACTGTAGGTACCTATACACGGAGGTTCAAATTAGCAAAAAGCTAGTTAGGTAGCTTAGTTATCAAAGTTCTAAAAACACGAAAATTATCCGTCCGTCAAAAACAAATCGTCCCTAAAAAAAAAATTACAGCGGAATAATTATTCGCACATCAGAATGCTTTTTTGCGTTAGTTTTTAGGTTAGGTTAGTAAGTATTGTTTGCTGTTCGTTTAAATAGCACCCAAAATAATTAACTGTATTCACCATTCCTTGTTTTTTTAATTGTTCACCCAGAAATGCGGTTAAATATTTATCATGGGTTTTCGTTATTAAAAGCGTATTACTACATGAACATAACTAAGTTTAACGGGTTGCTATTTGCTTGTTAAAAAACCCAGTGGTAACAATAATATTTTAACATTAAACATTACTAATAAGAAAACGAAATACTTTTAAGTACCTATATTTTTTCTTTCCTCTACCTACACTTTACATCCTACAAATGAAGAGAAGTGCCACCCTAATATTATATTCCTGACATTTTTATTAAATTCTCCAAGTGACAACCCTAGCATTTTTATATTGGACATGAAATCTGATATACGCGAATGAATGACAAACTGTGTAGTTTACTGTAGTAGGGTTTCGTCGGCAATATCGTTCTATAGATAACTGAATATTGACGTAAACTTATATACTTTTTGCAACACCACTATAAAATTATAACATTTTTTCTTTACATCTTTGAGTTCTTTTCGCACTGTAACAGAATGTTTCTGACATTTTTATTAAATTTTGCTCGTGACAACCCTAGTCCGTAGCTTCCATATTGGACGTAGAATCAGATAGTACAGTACTTGTGAATGATAGGAGCAATTTCGCGTGTTTTCTGTTCTATAATGGCGTCGCGTGGCTTTGCCTGCATTTACCTGTTTGTGACAAAAGACCTACGTTTAGTTGAAAAATACCAGTATCAGCTTACAATTATTTACTGAAAATCGCAACTATGAACGGTCGCCCGCCGTATTTTCGGACCGATACGACCTTCAAGAAAAGAGCGTACTCCCATCTTAATCTTAAATACCGGCAATGCACTTGCAACACCTCTGGTGCTGCAGCTGTCTGCTTGTTCTGTTTTTTTCTGGTTGAGGTCAATGTGGTAGCAGAAGGAGTGAAGCTCTTCCTTTCTGGGGGTCTACCGCGAAAACCGAAATACGCAAATTTCGGGGATCTTTCTCTTTTACTCCAATGAAGGCGTAATTAGAGTGACAGAGACTTCGATTTTCGCGGTTATAGCCCTGACTGTGTCTGAGCGCGAACGACATATTCTTGCCCTATAACGGTCTTCCCTTCAATAAATTTCATATGAATAAACTATCTTTTATCTTATCTTATCTTATCTTATGCCGGTCTTCTCCACATTGGCCTTACCGCATTTTTTTCCTAAAACAGATTAACCAGAAGAGAAAATGGTAAATTCAATGAAAAATCCCTCTCCACATTTCACAAACACGGTTATAATAAAACCAAAGCCCGCAACCTTTAATTGCATAACAGGCGTCTGTAGGCATTTAGCAAAATAAAATAAATACACGCCCTCTGGCGGAAATGAAAAAGCACTCGAGTCTAGTGTCGGCGCGGAGCCAAAGCACTAACAAACTGCTTTGTTCGGGACTCGCCTGCGGTAGGAACGGGTAGATGATATTTATTGGCACCTAAAGTCTTCTTCTTCAACCTAGCGTTTTCCCGGCCTAGCGCCAGGGTCCGCTTTCCTGCTCAGTCTTCTCCACTTTGCCCGGTCTTCGGCATCCTCAGCTGTGAGATTGTTCTCTTCCATGTCCGTTATCACGACGTCCAAAGTATGTCTAAATTATGAATTAAAAAAAAAGCACTGACATGCATTATGTAACAAAATTCAGGTTGGTGCCCCTTTAATTATATAAATACCTGTGTTAAGGAACAACGCTCTTGCTTAGTGATTAACACGCTAAAAGCAAAACTATGATGATAAGTTGATAACAATAAAGTAAAACCGGCCAAGTGCGAGTCGGACTCGCGTTCCAAGGGTTCCGTGCATTAAGTCCGACTCACGCTGCACTGCACATTTCTAATAGGTTTTCCTGTCATTTATAGGTATAGAACTATTTTGTGTATTTTTTACAAAATTATAGACCCAGTACTTTCGGAGATAAGGATTAAGGGGGGAATGGTCATTTTTTTGCCTATTTTCTTGAATAACTGCTAAACTTTGAATCCTAAATTTGTAAAAAAAATATATTTGAGATTCTTACAATGAGCTCTTTCATTTGATATGTAACACAATATAGTCTGAAAAACTTTATTTTTTAATTTTCTCATTTGCCCCCCGAAAATGGCCTCCATATTTAAAATTCATTTATTTACTTTACACGTCCATCTTTGGGTCACAAACTTACATATGTGTGCCAAATTTCAACTTAATTGGTCCAGTAGTTTCGGAGAAAAAAGGCTGTGACAGATGGACGGACGGACAGACAGACGCACGAGTGATCCTATTAGAGTTCCTTTTTTTCCTTTTGAGGTACGGAACCCTAAAAACTAAACAATTTAATAAGTAAGTAAGACTAAATATTTATTATATAATGTCAGATTTACAGAATTACACATCAAAGTAACTTAAAAAAAAACATACGATCTAAACTAACTAAAGAAACAAGAAAACTTAAAAAATTAAACACAAATTACACTTAGACTAAATTTAACTAGCAAGTAACTACTAGTAACTAGTAACTAGTAGTATTTTAACTAGTAAGTAAGTAGAACTATGTAATAAAAAATCTAACATGTAAGTAGCATAGAATACTTTAGTTATAAAGTCGTTGACTTACCTTTCTTTGCCACTACACTATATACTTGGATCATTATTTATTTTCCAAGCAAATGAACTGTCAAGTAAAGTATTAAGGTGTTTGACAGTTCATTTGCTTGGAAAAGAAAAATGTTTTAAAATGTATACGTAGTTGACAATTGCGGCTTATCAAGTAATTTTTTTGATAGTTGTGTCTCCGCGAAAAGTGGCACAAAAATGAAACGAAAAAAAAACTTTTTTTTCATCCAAGTTCAAGGAAATGAATGTCTGTAAAAATATGCATTATAAACCCCATTTTATGCTCCTTCATTCTGAATTTATTTGGTTACTCTCGCTTGCTTGGTTTAGCTGAAATAACCGTTTAAAAATTACCTTGATATTTTGACATTTTCGTGGATAAGTCTGGAATAAAAGAAGATCGAAGGCTGATATTATGCATACAATGTTCTTAGGACCTGCCACTACTGCACCTCAAATTACAACCAAATCCCTTGCGGGGGCCAATCTTGTTAGCTTAGCCTGCTAGACCCTTTCAAGGACATTGGGCATTTGCTACTTTAGCCAACAATACCTAAAGTTGCACCACTTAACTCCTCCGGAGGAGTTTAGAGGTTTGCGACTTTAGCAGACCATACAATTGTAATTTGTAATAACGCACCTTCAAAAAATGGAGACTTCTATTCTATTTATGATTAGGTTAAGTATAAATCTATCGAAGTCTAGTAAAGGGTCCCACTTTGTCGCTTACCATAAGGATGAGATTTGCTTGTATCTTTATACGAATAACCTGTCGAAACGTCCTTATGGCAAGCGACGAAATGGGACATTTTGCTGGGAAACGACACTAATAAAGACGCTGGTCGACTTTATAGATAGATACATAGCGTTTATTGGTAAAAAGTAATATTGTACATGTTAATTTGTTAAGAAGACAATAAATTAGTCTAGGTATTTAGTTCCCTGTGAAGAATTCATCGATAGTGTAGTAAGCTTTTTCTAGGAGTAGAATTTTTAAGTTACGCGCAAAGATTTGGTCACTGGCGGAATCAACTATTGCTTTGGGTAATGAATTACCTATATAATTTGGGTCCCATGACACGGAGCGACTTTCGATACTTTGCTAGCCTATATCTCGGAACAAGTAGCAGGTTTTGTCGGCGAGTGCTTTTAGATCCTCATTTAATTGAGTTTCCATGTCAGATACGCGTTTCTAGCTTGAAGCTGTACAGCAAAGGCGAAAATGAGTCCGTGATCGAAGTAAACGGTGGCCGTGAATAGGGGCCCTCGGCGCGCTGTTTAAATATCGCTGTTCGCTGTTTGGTGCCGTCAAGCGAATGAACAGGACAAATCGTTTAACCTTTTGACCGCTATACGTCAAAAAAAAATCGTCACTGACTCGCCAAGGTCCCGCGCGCAAGCGAGGTAAACCTTACTTGAAAGTGTGAAAGTTACTTTGACAGCATCCCCCATAACATAACACCTATAGAGTCTGAGGGGCTAACGCAAAAACCGAAATTCGAAAATTGCGGAGATCTTTCTCTTTCTGATTAATGAAGCCGTAATTAGAGTGACAGAGAAAAGTGCTCGCAATTTGCGAACTTCGATTTTCGCGTTTATAGCCCTGTGCGACTCTTCTATTTCCGCACAGACTCTAGTGGTCCATGGCGCTGTGGGCACGACTAGTTACGACGCCTTTAGGTGTTCTTGGCGATCAAAAGGTTAAGAATCACACGAACCAAGCCGCCGCCATACAATCGAAGTCACAATTTTTTTTTTTTTTTTTTTTATTGAGAAACAAACAGCCTCGTAATAAACATAATTATGAGCAACTTAGCTACTTAATAGCTACAAATTGATTTCTATATAGACCTATAGTTTCCTAATTTACAAATTGTATCGAGGTACAATACAATTGAAAGAATTGAATTTGAAAGGTTATTCTAAAATAGCATGAAATTTGATATGAAAATTCAAGCAATAATAAATCTTTTATGTCTAGGATTAGTACGCAATATAATTATGTAACGGGTAGATAACTAAGGCATCGATGATGGTTTGAAATATAGCATATCTTTCATATAGACTTATATCGACGGGGATATCAACCTTGGTTACCTTTTGTATTGTTTTCGAGCTCCCAATATTTCGACGCAGTTACATTACATGCATCTTGTTCACGGGTTCTAGTGAAACTAACCGTGAATCGTTCAAAACTGTTATATCTTTCTTATGTTAATATTGTAGTATTTAAAAAAAAATCTAAGGAATTCTCGCCTTAAACTATAGAATTATCTATTTTGTTTCTGCGAGATTCAGTCCACGGTGCACAGTGCAGATTTACAACATTATTATGGTCATTAGGAGTAAACAGGGTGAGTCAGCGGCGTTTATCTCAACACAACACTCCGTTGTGGGGCCACTGTGTGTGGGGACTTGGGAAGTTGTATGTATAGGTAAAGAAAATGTGTGTGTATGTGTCGTGTTAAGAAAAAATAACAAAAAAATACAAAACCACGTATCCTCTAACATATTCTCGTCTTAAACTTAATATTTTTATTTCTGCGAGATTCAGTCCACGGTGCACAGTGCAGATTTACAACATAATTATGGTCATTAGGAGTACACAGGGTGAGTCAGAGGCGTTTATCTCAACACAGCGCTCCGTTTAGGGGCCACTGTGTGTAGGGACTTGGCAAGTTGTATGTATACAGAAAATGTGTGTATGTGTAAGTTGGTGTTAATCACAAAATTGACCAGAGAGCGCGAGATGATGTACAAAGTAAACGTTGTATAGAATAAAAGATTGTAAATATATTAGATTAAGACCAATAATATTTGCATGTCTCTATGCGACGAGGTAGTTGATTCCTATGTGTAATCTTATATCAATCTGCACGTACTATCTTACGCAAATAAATAAATTATGAATTAAACATGAGAAAACTATACAATAAAATATTGTAAACAGTCATGATATTACATATATACTACTTTCCACGTATGCTTTGAAATTTACATAGGATATCAAATTATCTATCCCTCACGTCTACATTTTTCAAATATGCCACCCTTTTTTTATCTGGTGTAATAAAAGTATGTTGTGTTCGCAATTTCATGTGCATCTGAAGTGTCATACGTGACGTAGCACTTATAGTTCGTTTTTTAGCATTAGAAAGAAGGTAAATAATCTTGACCTGTCTTTTTATGAAAAAATATTAAAAACGCTTTAAAAAATAGTTTCTATTACTTATGAAAGCAAAAAATGTAAAAGATCGTATAGGATTTATATGCTAACATATTTGCTGTGACTTATTTTTCAATGGCGATTTTTAATAAAAAGACACTTCAAGATCGTTTACCTTCTTTCTAATGCTAAAAAAAAGAACTACTTATAGCATGAAAACTTAGGGCCAGTGATCAACTACTCTCGGAAGAGAACTATGAAAAATCCCATACAATAAAATTTAGCAAACGCTTTAACGGTGACAGGCGGTTTGGTGCAACCGACCCTTAGTGTCGTCCAATTCTAGCCCCGGTCCCTAGTTTTCGCGACGATCGCTCAGCCTTTGTTTTTCTATTACCCTGTCTGATCCTAGAATGGGCGCTTTATTTGCTGAATAGTGAATGGCGGGCTCGGCCAGAGTAATGTGGACTCTTTCGAGGGCTTAACTGGCTTCAGAGAGTAATGGGGCTTGGGTTATATTGTGGATAATACGTTGGGTCTCTGAGAGGGCCATACGTTGTAGACCTTTTGGAGAGCGAAAAAATAATTGTGATAAATGAAACTAATACATATTATAAAGGCGTTATTCATAAACGGCTGCTAACTTAATCAGTTGATGGTCGTCGTTTGTCCCTATCTGTCGTTATGCTATAGAGAGGGACAAACGATGATCATCAGCTGATTAACTTAGCAGACGTTTATGAATAACGCCGTAAGTATATATGTTTATACTGTTGTGTGCAATATAATAGCAGTCAATAAGAAAACGAAAATAAGGGGAAAACTAGAATAAATAAATAAATAAATAAATATTATGGGACAATCTTACACAAATCGACCTAGTCCCACGGTAAGCTCAATAAGGCTTGTGTTGTGAACTACTATAACTACTAATACTAGAATATACTAATATAACTTTACATCAACTATATTGAATCTTTTTTATAATAATTAATCTGCATTCATTGACATTGTTGCAAAATTAACTGTAACCTTCACTTAAATAATATTGGAAGTAAAAAAAAAGCACGGCTTTTTTACTAAGTCACGGAAATTCTTATAAAAAACATAAAACCCTACGAATTGATCTAAATTCAGTCAGAACAGCGGGACAGTCCCAACACCATCTTGAGAATGATAGGGGAAAAAGCACACTGTCCTATAACGCTCCACTGTGAGGGACTACATTCCCCTACAAGCGTGATACAATGGTAGTTGTTAGTTTGCTTATCCAACTAACTTGCCTACCACTGTATTATAATATCTATGTGTAAATTTATAATGAAATCGTATATATGTTGTGTTTTATGGGTAATCTATTAAATTGGTAAATATTCTTGAATTTGAATTTAAATTTATAGTTCTCCCCTGATTTTTATTAAACAGCAAGTTATTAAGAACAAACCAGTCTCATTAAAACTAATCTTTGCCAACTCAAGTGCAAAATAACTTGGGATTTCTTAAACAGGGCTCGTTATATTTCGCCGACGCCGAATATTCTGACGTCGTAAAAGACGGCCTTACGCGGCGGTTTCTTCCAACCTACGGACCATTTACCCACTGGATGGAAAATTTAACACGACTGTATCCAATGTAGGTACCTATGAGTTTCAAAAAGGTTAAAATCTATTTACAATAGGTATATATTTTTATACATTACATTGCAACATATGTTTTAACCTCTCGTGTGCTGCGATTACTCTTTCAAGTATTTCTTTCCTCGTACGCGGATCCCCGTTCCGATACGAGCACTGTCTTAATATAAAAAAATGTGTCGTAAAAAGCGGCCAAGTGCGAGTCGGACTCGCCCATGAAGGGTTCCGTATTTAGGGGATTTATGACGTATTTAAAAAAAAACGACTTACTAGATCTCGTTCAAACCAATTTTCGGTGGAAGTTTGCATTTTAGTTTTATCATTCTCTTATTTTAGAAGTTACAGGGGGGGGGGGGGACACATTTTACCACTTTGGAAGTGTCTCTCGCGCAAACTATTCAGTTTAGAAAAAAATGATATTAGAAATCTCAATATCATGTTTGAAGACCTATCCATAGATACCCCGCACGTATGGGTTTGATGAAAAAAAAAATTTTTGAGTTTCAGTTCTAAGTATGGGGAACCCCCAAAATTTATTGTTTTTTTTTCTATTTTTGTATGAGAATCTTAATGCGGGTTCACAGAATACATCTACTTACCAAGTTTCAACAGTATAGTTCTTATAGTTTCGGAAAAAACTGGCTGCGACATACGGACGGACAGACAGACGGACAGACGGACAGACAGACAGACATGACGAATCCATAAGGGTTCCGTTTTTTGCCATTTGGCTACGGAACCCTAAAAAGGCTTGTATACGTCTTACTGCGGTGTCTGTTGGACGTAATCTATGCCATAGACTAGATACTTTTGGCGTAATTAAGGTAAGCTCTGAGATCCTGATGCATTCTGTTTTAATTTGCCAAAAGCTTCATTTTGCAAGAGTCGAAGTTTACGCTGAACCTTCGTTCACACTGTATCCCTAGTCAGGCGTGGCTCACTCCGCGATTTCGTCGCGTCGCTACAAGTACACGATGCCCACACCAATTTTGGTGTCTAGCCATAGTAGTTGCCGCGCACCGCTACGGAACAGGGACGTCTGCTCGCGCTTGCGCCACCTAGCGGTCTTATTTGGCGTAATCATAGAATTAATATGACTAGAACAACTGTCAATCTTCAAAAGTGCGACCAAAAATGAAATGCAAGTGTGTGCGTAAATTGTCTATGTGAGATCGAAAATAGTGATGTCATGTTACAATCTGTCGATGTTTGATTGCTTTATCGACTACTTTTTCAAATGTGTTATTTTAAACGTTAAAATTCTACGACATTATGACGTATAAATAACACTTGCACTGCGTGTACTATCAAAATCGTTGCAGACTTATCTTAATGTAACTCTTACTGTGTTGGAAAGTGAAGTTTAAATTTACCGCTAAACATGAGCACCTTCAAAAAGGTATAACAATCGTTATTATTTGAAGTCGGTTATAAAAGCTAATATCTTAATGATGTCTTGTGAAGAAATAATTACATAGCTATTAATATACCGACAAGTTATCGATACTGTCATATGAACATTTTGTCAAGCCCTAGCGTAAAGTAACAGGTTATGTTTTTACACAAAATATTTTAAATTATAGACTAATATGATAAAATATTAGCACACAAAGGAAGAAAAACTTATAATGAACTTTATAAACCGGCTTCTTACACTTTTTACGCTGTTAATTTGACAAAATATCGTTATGAAAATTTCGCTAGGAATATCATAAATCCTCTGAAATTAATGTTTGCTTGGATTATTTGGCACTGTAACACTGAAATCCGGCACACTACAAGACACAATCTTCACTGAATTACTTTATTTAATACTTTTCGTCCTAATCCGTGTATATTTTTCAATTTGAAAATTACTGTGATACGCTCTTGGCCGTCCGCGGCCGTCGTCAAAGTCAAAAGTGGTCACGTTTTCTCATTGGTAGTCTGACTCTTTCGCACTCATGGTATGTTCATATACGTGATGGCTTCCCTTTCGCACACTTCAGCTGTCTGTCAAGCGCGAGCGCGAAAATGACAAGTCTGTGGGCGTAATAGACGCGTTTTGTTAGAGAGTGAATCTTCTGTATCTATTACTATTATTTATTCTGTGGCAGAGTGAAGCATAGTTTCGTCTTCATTATTTCCATAGATACTTGAGAACTTCAGCAATATGATGTTGTGTCTTGGGTCTCGATTGTTCGAGATATTGATACTTTGTTAGCTCTCTTGGATAGGTATTCTAGTTATGTTAGCTGTGATGGGCTAACGCCGATATCAATATTGCAACGAAATCTAGTACCAGATATTATAGAAATATATCACTACATCTTATAAAAAAAAGTCCCTGTTTGCACAATATGTATGTTCGTGATAAACTCAAAAACTACTAAACGGATTTTCATAATGTTTTCACCTATTAATAGAGTGATTCTTGAGTAAGGTTTAAGTGTATAAATTGTTAAGGGTTTGTGTAACCCGTGCGAAGCCGGGGAGGGTCGCTAGTTAGGTATATTTTCAAGCCAAGTTTCATTTAGTTTAAGCATGTCGTTTCAAAACCAAGCGTCCTAGCCAAGGTGTCGATCGCTTGCGCTTCGCCAGCGAATCGCTTCGTTTCTCTCTATCACTCTTCCATATTAGTGTGACAGTGACAGTTATGTTGTCTACGGGGCCAGTGTTTATTGATTGTATGGAAACGGCTTGTTTGGCAACGGATTCCTGTAATTTCTAACCTTATCTTTGAATCATCATCTATCATCGCATTGTAGTTCAAAATTTCGCTGTCCGCGCTCAAAAGGGAAATCCCAATAAAGTATTGTACAGTTAGGACGGGACATAAATCCCTAGAAATCACCCTTTTTGTCAACCGGACATGTTTAGGTACCGATGATTTATAATAGCGACCCCCCATCCGCCTGTTTTTCTTTATTTCCCATCGGCGAAACGGTATTTCACCGTGACGATTTTCGGTAAACGGGTTTGCTTTTTGGCCAGCAATAAATATTGCTGGCCCGGGTGTAAATGTTGATATTTATTGGACAGTAATTCTGATGCTTTTTGATCCACTTTGTAATACAATCCACAAGTGAAATATGGTATTAAAAAGTGAGTAGCGCAATCGAGGAGAATTGAATGGAACGAATGAAGTGTGAATGGAATATTTAAAAAAAATAGTAAAAGCATGAAGATAAAAATTCCAACACTGCTTTACAGTTGTGTGCATGGCAGGTTATTACGATGCAATACCTACCTACAAGCAATGGATGCTTGCATCTAAGTATATGTAGGTCCGATTTTGGTTGATCATTTTTGTTCAGCCATTTGCGTTAAATTCAATAATTGTAACAGTCATAAGTTGACGCTAATTTTTTTTTAAATATTGTATACCTAACTTTAAACGAGCAATTCTAGTACATTTATATATTTCGGGGATCTCGGAAACGGCTCTAACGATGGAATTCGCTATATGGAGGTTTTTGAAAGCGAAAAATCGATCTAGCTAGGTCTTATCTCTGGGAAAACGCGCATTTTTGAGTTATTATTTATAATTATGTTTTCCGAGCAAAGCTCGGCTCCCAGATATTACTTATTGATTGAAATAATTGACCAGATTACAAACTATACGAGTATACACAAAAATGGTATTTGCCTTTAGAATTTTCTTTACTTAAAGGGCAGGACAATTAGATATAGCTCGTAGGACGGATGATCGATGAGGCCGAAAGTTCTTGAATGGCCCAAATGTGAAACGTGGGCATACGTGGTCGTCTACTACACGTATGTGTGTGTGTGTGTGTGGGGGGGGGGGGGCAGACGTCATGTATACGTCGAACACCAGCACAACACATTGCAAACAAAGGCTTTAGCTAAGTTTTTAAAATAAAAGTACAATGCAATACAATACAATACAAATTCTCTTTATTGCACCACCTCAGAATAAATGTACATGGAAACACAAATATATGTACATGAAGACAGAGGTAAACAACAGGCTAAAGTACAATGTTATCGTATAAATACTTACTTAATGAACGAAATAACGTATTTCATGGTTTAATTACTTTCATTTATCGTTTTCATGAAATCGTTATCACATTTCATTTTGATATGGGTAAGCAATGACACAGATGTAAAGCACATTTATAGGTATATTTTCCGAGATAACCAAAGCATGAACATATAAAAAAGCACATAATTTCTAAGCCATTGCCTCATTGATAAATCCTGAGTATTTTTCAATGTAAAACATTTCATCCGTTCCGTTTTCCACAATAAAATCGGGCTAAACTCCAACGAGCGCTTTTATACTTTATCACATTATAACGACACGACTTATTATCGTCACGAAAAAGCGACGGGCGAATCAACTTTTAGGCTGACACTAATCTATCCACGACATTTAATTTAACTTCAATCTATAGTTCGTTTTTTTTAGCATTAGAAAAAAGGTAAACAATCTTAACGTGTTTTTAAAGAAAAACACTTTTGAAAAATAAGTCACGGCAAATATGTAACAATTATGAATCATATACTATTATTTACATTCTTTTGCTTTCATAAGTAATAGTTACTGATTTTTTTAAAGCGTTTTTCAATTAAAAGACACGTCAAGATCGCTTATCTTCTTTCTAATGCTAAAAAAAACGAACTCTAAAATATGATTAACAAATAATTTAATCTATCTATCTGACAGACCTTAAATTTATTTATTTATTTATTAAATACATTTACACGGCATAACAGCATGTGCCAATGCACCGAGTAATAAGACTAATTACAGGTTAACAAATACAACAAATATAATATATATAAAGTAAAATAGATAGGATCATTACAAGGCGGTAAGTTTATACAAATATTAAATTGAAAAGAGTGACACCAGAGACTATTTTGGTAACGCAAGAGACGTGAAAAATGTCGGTCTAAAAGTTGATTCACCTTGTGTCGTATAAAATCGTGTCGTCACCGTGAACGATAAAACGTAAAAGCGCCCAATGGATCGGGCAATAAATATAAAAGGGCAACAATGAACCTAAAAATGGCGGACGATAGATTTATTAACACGGATTTAAGCAGACCATTGTTCCGTTTTTTGTTTTATTTCAGGGTTTATTCCTACATGATAATAACTTTGGGGTAGTGCGGACATGAGCGATAAGTTGCTATAATCGTTTTACTCGATTACGGCATGAGTAGATAATTGGTAGATAATGAATAATCATCATCATCAGTCTGTATGGTTGGGTGAATCAACGTTTAGTGTCGCTTGTTGCCATGGTTACAGGCCAACTGTTAAAACCCTAATAAGGTCCTTTGACAGTCTTAGCGCCACTTGCACCATCCCAGTAGCCCGGGGTTAATCCGTGTCAAATTGTACTGGTAACTATGGTAACGCCAGGTTTTACCGGTTAACCCGGGGTTAGTAGGATGGTGCAAGGGGCTAAGGCATTCAGTATCTCTTTTCGAGCTGCCAAAACGATTTGCTACTATGGAATTATTATATTTATAAGAAAGACTAGCAAATTACGTCACGGTCAAGTTACGTACATATTCTTTATAAAGAATCGCCATCGGCAATTCGGCATTTGTAGAATTATTATTATTTTGAAAGGACACATTTTGACAAATAGGAATTTTGTGAAAGTTATTTTTACAGTACAAATAAAGACTGAAAGAATGGCGCTATGACATTTGGGAGCAATGAATCCAAAGCAGACAAAGTCGCGGGTAGAAACCAGTAAGGGCTATAAGATATTCTGTACTAACCTAATGGTGATCTGCATGTGCTATCTATCTATACAATAGTACAGTAATCAAACCAGACAGCAGCTAACCAGATTAGTCGTGTGACTGCACGACTAATTTACAAGTCACTTGTGTCTAGTTCCAAGTACTCCAGTGGTTGTTTATACTATGGGAAGAGTTATGGGTTATGCTGTCTGTCTAGTATGGATTTGAATCACGGGTCTACAATTTCATGATTTGTATAGTAATTTAAATTGTATTTTTTAATTCAATTCATGTAATATAAGATGTCCTAATGTTTTGAAAAGAAAAAGTAAAGTACTATATTTATTATTATTCATAAATAAATTACAATTATTACAAATTTAAGACACAAAAATACAAAGTCCAAAATTATATAATTAATTATAAATACATACCTAAAAACTAAAAAGTAAACATGCAAAAAAGAATGTGTCCCGCCGAGTTTTTTTCCGGTACCATATTGGGAATTTCGAAGAATTCCAATTTAGAAGGGATTTAAATATTCTTGGGCAAAGTGTTTATCTTTAATGTAAAAAATTGCCTGTCAAAAATCAAAAGTGCGATCAAAAATGGAGTGATGTCAAGTGTCATTGGAAGTATTGCATTCAGAAATAATATGCGATTCTGTAGATTATTTGGTTTGGTTTGATTGGTTATATATTCCAAGATATAATCAGCAATTGTATCTCCTGAATATAATTTTTCGTATTTTGCAGTCCGCTAACCTTACGTGTTGGCACTTTCAAGCGGCTGTTATGAACCTCAAAAGTGGTCACTTTTTTATTAGTCTGCTTCTTTCGCGCTCATGAAATGTTCATATACGCTTCCCTTTTGCACACTTTAATTATTTTTAAGCGTGTGCGTCATTGAAAATCTTCGAATTCAATAGAAATTGCGAATAATGTAAACAAACCAATTTACCTTTATTATTTCTTCATCTCGTACTTAAGGATCTTATTAACATTATAATAAATAATAATAATAATAAAAAGCTTTATTTATTCCACAGAAAATAATAAGTTACAAATTAAGACAATTAAAAAAAAATCATAAATTAAGATAAATATTAGTAAATTTAGAATGTCGTGCAGAAGTTGAATTTAAACATATTTTCATGCCATAATTGAATTAGATAACTAATTCAATTCAATTCAATTCAATATATTTTATTTCGGACCATGTCCATAGTGTTAGTGTACATTCCCTTAATCTTATGTTAGTGAGACTTATACTAAATTACCTATAATAAATTATAAACTACGCCTCTGGACCCCATATGTACATCGTCCCAGTGTTTCCAGAAGGCGCAAGCAGGCGATTCTAGCACTAGGCGCACGAGGCTGTTGGAACTGTCACGCACGCGACGCATCAGGGAGGCCGTTCTATTGCGTATGATCGCACCGAAACAGTCAGTGCGCGCCTCCGCGAACATACCTGACGCGCTGCAAAAACGAGGCAGTCCCAACAGCATCCTGAACCCATTGTTGTACTGGACGCGCAGGGCATTAAAGGCTCTTTTAGTATAATTTGTCCACAGGCTGCACGTGTAAAAGGTCTGGCAAAATGCTTTAAATAGCGTTATTTTGACATTCCCATTACACCGCGCAAACCTGCGGGACAACATAATATTACAACGCACCGCCAGTGCCCTGCGCTCCCTCTCTATATCGACATCATCCAGTAAGTTGTCAGTCACCCAGTGTCCAAGATACTTGAAACGTGTCACCCTTTTAAGAGCGGCACCACACAAGCTGACAGGTGGTAGTTCGTCAAAAGCCTTGTTACCTGCTTTAAAAACTAACAGCTCGCTCTTACTTGTGTTGTACCTCAGACCATGAGCGACCGCATAATCTTCACACAACTTGAGAAGTTTCACTAGCGCACTGATTGATGGACACAGCAGCACCATATCATCTGCGTAGCTGATGTTGTTCACAGTGGTCCCACCTACCGAACATCCGATATTGATGCTGCTGAGTCCCTCAATCAGCTCATCCATGTACAGATTGAATAAACGCGGTGAGGAGAGTCCACCCTGCCTCACCCCGCACTCCAACCTGTACATGTCCGAGTGCGCGCCCGCCCATCTCACCTGGTTGGTTTGATGTCCGTACCAATACCGAAACAGGTTAATCACCTCCCTCGGAGTGCTCGTGCCCTTTTCCATCTTATCCCATAGTATATCATAAGACACCGTATCGAACGCCCTCGATAGGTCCAAAAAGCAGGCAACAACGGGAGTTTTTCCTTCAACATAGTACTTAACGGTATGCTTGAAACAAAGAATGGCGCTCTCTGTAGACAGACCCGGTTTGAAGCCAAACTGCGCGTCTTGCGTTTTAATGTGCTTCGCCAGTAAGTTATCAAGCAGACCGTCAAGCACCTTGGCCACCGTAGTTGCCAGTGATATTGGCCTATAATTGGAACTATCGGAGGCGTTCCCCGTTTTGTTTTTTGATATTGGGACAACAATCGTTTTCATGAGATCCTCTGGAAGATGACAATGGCTGATACACAAGTTAAATAACAGTTTGAGCACTCGAGGTAAGTGTACACCTGCATGTACCAGGTGCTCTATACTGAGGCCGTCATGCCCCGGGGACTTCCCTCTGGTCATGGACTTAATGATGTGGTCAACCTCCTTAAGAGAAAACCTTACCTGTACATCTGTGTGACGACTATCAGTAGAGAACACCTGATCCACCCGCTCAGGGACCTGCTTTACAGTCTTGAAGGAAGCTCTGAACAAATTAGCGATGTCGACCGGTTCACAGAAGCCGTCAACCGCCGCGGGGACACTTGTTTTGGGATTCAGTTTATTTGTGTGCTTCCAAAACTTTGCAAAGTCTTTGGCTTGGTGGTGAGTAGCTAATATGTCCATTTTAATTTGAGTCTGATTGTCCTGACACCACTTCAACCTCTCCTTGAATATTTTCCGAGAAGAACACATGTCATCATAAAACGGCCCTGACCTTGGTTTCCCAAAAAGATGCCACCGCCGAAAGTACATCCTCGCCCGTCCATGAGCTTCCTTCACGTGCTTATTCCAACCAACAACCTGCTTGCGCTTACATTTTTTGGTTCTACGACTCAATTTTGAGGCTATCTGCAAACAATTAATAATGTCAGAGTATAACTTATCTAATATTAATTACAAAAAAATCCTAGGTAACTTATATGGACCCCCTTCGGGTAAAAGCCTCCTCCATAGAACTCCATTTGTCTCTATTTTTTGCTGCATTTATCCAATTTTGGCCCGCAATTGAGACTATTTCATCTTGCCACCTGTTATTTGGCCGACCTTTGCCCCTAGAGCCATGAGGTCCTGCCCATTTTGTTGCATTATTAACATTATAGATACTTAAATCTTTTATTTACCTATATCAATTTCTAGTGAAAATATAATTTATGTTTTCGTTGTAGTCGGCTCTTTTAAATTTTTATGAATAAAGCACAAAATATTTCACAAAATATTTAATTTTTTCATGCTCCTTTATTTTCTCTACATTTTCAGAAAACCGATTTAAATATTTATTTAAGCGGCAAGTAGGTATTCGTTCTCGGAAACTTGTTTTTCGGAACAGATCAATTTTATTTGGTGTGGAAAATTATATTTGAGAGAACATGTAAAGCATAATTCTGATTTTAATTTTTTAAAGTTTTGATATTGACATGACACTATATTGTTCATATAATACAGTCAAGGTCACAGTGACAATAGAGGTTTCTAGTGACAAGGTGCAAGGTACGAAGTGGTGCAGTCAGCAGCAGAAGTTGCTAAGCGGGCGAGGTGTTCAGAATGAGCTTGACACATTTTGAACACCTCGCCCGCTTAGCAACTTCTGCTGCTGACTGTACGGAAATTATGTTGCCTAAGAGTTGAGCGTTTAGCTATGTGGCAAACAAGATTAATTTTAGCGTAGGTACCATCGTTGTATTGTTGCCAGTCATAGCTAACCACCGAATATACATCGGAATACTTGAATCCTTCGCGCTTTGACTCGGTCGCTTTGATATTGTAGTGCCTGTTGTCATAGCTTAGCTAGTGTTTGCGTCTTAGCTTCTTTTTTAGGGTTCCGTACCCAAAGGGTAAAAATGGGACCCTATTACTAAGACTCCGCTGTCCGTCCGTCCGTCCGTCCGTCCGTCCGTCTGTCACCAGGCTGTATCTCACGAACCGTGATAGCTAGATAGTTGAAATTTTCACAGATGATGTATTTCTGTTGCCGCTATAACAACAAATACTAAAAACAGAATAAAATAAAGATTTAAGTGGGACTCCCATACAACAAACGTGATTTTTGACCGAAGTTAGCAACGTCGGGCGGGGTCAGTACTTGGATGGGTGACCGTTTTTTTGCTTGTTTTGCTCTATTTTTTGTTGATGGTGCGGAACCCTCCGTGCGCGAGTCCTACTCGCACTTGGCCGGTTTTTTTAGTTATCGTGCATCGCTCTCGCGCAATGTGGTTGGCAACTGTCAAAGGTTTGCATAGATGGCGCCATCATAGCCCTTTTTCAATGAGATTTGGCTTAAAGGGCTGGCATCCAGGGCATTAAAAAAACAGAAATTTGACATATTTCTAGGGATGGACAGGGCAAGCTATGATGGCGCCGTCTGCTAAATACTTCGACCGGCCAACCCCATTACGATAAGTAAGCGTCTTCATTGCTGAAGGTCGTTTCTAGTTTGAAAAGTTTCCTGCGCGATGTACTATGCTTTTCCAAGTGTTTCTGGGTGAATCAACTTTTTCTTGTCACTCGTTGCCATAGTTACGTTCTCCTGGGTCACTCTTTAAAACCTGATTTATAGGCATTTAAATTCACCAAACACGCTTTTTTGTGATACTTATAAACCCTTTCCATTGAGGGTCGTCTACCAAGCGTGTCAGAAGGTGGTGTACAATGTCTTCTATTGTCTCTTGGCTGACCGGACATAATAACAACAATAAATAGTTGATCCACCCTCCTGTCCTCGGCGGTCTTAATAGCTTCAGGTATTGGCAAGCCGTTGATGGTTTTTATCAAGTCTGACCACCTGGTAGGAGATCGACCGCCTCCTCTTTCCCCTTCGAAATAACCAAAAATCCCTAATCTGAAAAAAAGTGTTGTGTATATGAATGGCACATCTATTCTGTGCTTCCGTTAACAGTCTTACATATTGACTTAGAATAATAAAATTAAAAAATATAAATAAATAATATTAATTTGACAAGGTCCAATGTCTTATATGCAGAATTATACCGAGATAAGTCTGCACAACAATTTTGATAGCACACGCAGTGCAGTGTTATTTATACGTCATAATTTCATAGAAGTTTGAGGTTTAAAATCAAAATCGTTGCAGACTTTTCTTGGTCTAAATCTAGCACAATTAATAAGAACTGGTTTACCTAATAATGGCGGTTATTTCAGGTTTTTTAATTGCACTTTCACTAGTCCTGTAATTGTGAATAATCGCGAGGCGATAGGAATACAGGTCCAGAATAAAAAGGACTTATCTACAAATTAATTTTAGAGCGTATTCGTCCTATTTTCATACAATGTATGTGCTATTGAAAAAGGCCATATGTTTTTATACAATTTGCCGCACTTTAGTCCTTTATATTTCTTTCTAACTGCACAAAGCTAAATATTAATCTAAACTGGTTATTACAGGGAACATTGCAAATCTGATTATTTCATTAATAAGATGTTATTGTTTCAACGGGGCATTTGCTTTGAGCCAGACCAGATTCGTTTGCTAGCTTCAAATTGTATGAACCGATTGCCGTTGGGACAGAAAAATCGGACACAAATTGTATTGCCTAAAATAGTTTTATAAATATGAAATTAAAACTAATCATATTAAAATAATAGGGAATAACTGTTCAAATGAATAAAGATAAAAAAAAAACTAAAAATAGGAGAAAAATAATAAGCAAAATAATTTGAATATAATGCATAAGTTTGTTCCTTAGTAAAGAACTTAATTGCATTACTAAAAGGTTGTAAAATTCCTATAATTCCTAATTTATTAGGTCCTTTTCAAATTTGAATACCTAACCCCTCCTCTCCTCATGACTTTTTACCTTGGCGACGGATGGGCGAGTGGATGGGCCCTTGGGCGTGCGTGCACTGTATGGGGCAGCACCTGCTTTGGTGTGAAGTGTCAATGTTTCCAATAGAACCTCCAACGTGCTCGGTCCCTATAAGTACCTATTTGTGTTTTCAATATTCGAAACTAACCCATTCATATTTATTAGTTTCATTTTGCAATTCTGCATGTCAAAACAAGATCCGATTTTAAAATCCGAATGCCCTGAGAGCCGAAGTTTCCTGTCGACCGGACCTTATCGGGCGCGGTCGGCTGGAAAGAGATAACACTATCTCCGTCACGCTCGCACGCCTCGGCCCTGTGGGAAATCTGGGCCATTTACTATTTTTTGAGTCCCGATGCGAATGAGATAGTGAGTGAGTCAGACACAACACGGCACGACAATACTGGACGAGTTCGTTTTGTTGATGAAGAATTTTTGAATACGTTCCGTTAATTGTTTTAATGATTAAAAACGGATTGAGATTTAATAAAATATTAAATATTAGATTCACTCACTTTATTGTTTGTCAAATCTGTCATTGAATTGAATTACGTGTAGCTACCACCGCTGGCGCTAGTTACGCACGCTTAATGCCGCGCCAGCACGATATGATCCGACCGATCGGTACAAGTTCGATCGATTGATCCGTTGTAATTTTACCGTCACTTAGTGTCATGTATTTACTTATGTCGTCATGTTGTAGCTCTTTTTTTGTATTTAGTTGTGTATACTGCGTGTAATTTTATTTTTCGGCTTATTTTATGTTTCTTCCCTTTATGTTTCTTTTTTTGTCTGTTACCTTCTGTGATTATTTCTCACTTGATGGTTTCATCGGAAGATCAGCGCTGGAAGTCGCCAGCAACATGCTGAGATGGGGCCATTTCGTGGCACTTTATTTTTCACTATGTTATTTCTATGTGTCTTTTGTCTGTGTGTTTACGAATAAAAAAGCGGCCAAGTGCGAGTCGGACTCGCCCATGAAGGGTTCCGTATTTAGGCGATTTATGACGTATTAAAAAAAACTACTGTGAAGAATCAAAGTCCTTGGTACAATCATTTTACTTTTAATTTACTCCAACTACTTACTTCTACGTACACTCTTAAACAATCTTAAGTTCACAAGCAGTAACCTTCGTGCTAAATTTAGTGTTACTCGTTCCAGCGCCAAGCGAGAATGAATCTTCCACCCCATGGTACGTTATATTTATACTTTTCTATCATTAGAATTGGCGGGTAGGAGAGAAGGGTCATTTTCGCGAGTACCGACAGATTAATTAACAAACATTCGGGTAAACACTGATCATATTTTCAATCACTACCCACTGAATGCCATTAGTTTCTCAAAATCTTATGAAATATCACACTCGGCCATCCGACTGCGTGCTACCTCCGGTGCACGATCAACAATAATATCACACTCGGCCGTGTTGCCTAATTCCTTTCCAATCCTATTTTAGATAACAGTAGTCTGTTTATACAATACCAATACTCTTCATTGTACACCTGATTACAATAAAATAATACAAAGAATTACAGCAACTCAAATAGAGGTAAGCTACAAACGGTAATTTCGCTAAAAATAATTTAAACAATGATTTAATTTATTCATGGTAGCAGGTATTGCAGATGTAAATGTTACTTATTTATTCTTCAGACTAATATTAATGTTACTTAAAAGGGATATTTAAAGACTTATTTACACTACAAACCATAAAAAGGTTCACGAAATATATGTACATTAATAATAAAAAAAAAGAAAGAGGTCTATTATTAACCACACTATCGACCCCTTTACTTTACAACATCATAAATCCTCAAACGATTAGTCATTTTAGCTACATAATCATCATACTTGTGAGTTGACCAGCGCATTATCGATTGGCTGATTATGATGTTTACCTTAATTACACGTAGGATTATAGACACATTACTATCAAGCAAGGCAAGTACCTATAGAATAAACCCAAATTTATTGCATTGATTTTAGTACTGTAAACACTTTTTTTCAATTAAGTTCTCTAACAAACATGGTGCGATCACCAACATTTAGCCTGATACATTAAAATAGAAATAATGAAACAAACTTTCACAGCATTTAGCAATTGACATCGATAATTAACTAATCTCTTTATATGGTCGTGATTAAATTTACTACGTTCAAATTTTAGACATAGGAACTGTTTTATGGAAATAATGTTTTAGAAGCTACGTAATTACATTAACGGCTTAATTAGGCATAATGTAATTAACAGTTGTAATTATCTAACGTTTTCTCTCTGAAATCAAATTAATTTGGTCACTTACATCATTGTAACCCTTCAAGGGTGTACGATTACAATACTAGCTACAAACTTGATGATGTGAGCGTGGCCTTGACTCCCGCGGTCCTTCTTCGTAAGAGTCATCAGAGAGAAGCCACCCACGTCAGCGTCTCCTGTGGTGACGACATCTGTCTTTAGGCACCTCACGCTCGGCTGTCGCAGTGTTCCGCGTCATCTGTCCACCGTCGCTGACCTCATTTTTCCCTGTAATTAAATTTCAGTGCGCTGCATGATTGGTTGTTAAAATATTTTTTTTTTTCACCCTGCACAGCATACCAATGCTTTACCGTATTTAAATTTAGCACTTGTACATATCTACTTATAGCGGCTATAGCATATCACCTACACAAGGAAAGTGATTCTTTAGACTCATTGATCAGACTATTTATAAACTTTTTGAACTTTTTGAATTTTTTGAACTTTTTGAACTTTTTGAATTTTTTGAACTTTTTGAACTTTTTGAACTTTTTGAACTTTTTGAACTTTTTGAACTTTTTGAACTTTTTGAACTTTTTGAACTTTTTGAACTTTTTGTACTTTTTGAACTTTTTGTACTTTTTGAACTCATAACTTTGAACTCTTTGAACTCTTTGAACTCTTTGAAACTCTTTTAAACTCTTTGAAACTCTTTGAAACTCTTTGAAACTATTTTAAACTCTTTTAAACTCTTTGAAACTCTTTTAAACTCTTTTAAACTCTTTTAAACTCTTTTAACTCTTTAAACTCAAAAAACTCTTTAAACTCTTTAAACTCTTTAGACTCTTTAGACTCTTTAAACTCTTTAAACTCTTTAAACTCTTTAAACTCTTTAAACTCTTTAAACTCTTTAAACTCTTTAAACTCTTTAAACTCTTTAAACTCTTTAAACTCTTTAAACTCTTTAAACTCTTTAAACTCTTTAAACTCTTTAAACTCTTTAATCTCTTTAAACTCTTTAAACTCTTTAAACTCTTTAAACTCTTTAAACTCTTTAAACTCTTTAAACTCTTTAAACTCTTTAAACTCTTTAAACTCTTTAAACTAAGCTCGTACAAAATACTACATCCGTGGACTCTGGCAGCACACCTACATGTCCGCACTCATAACAGCACATCTACATGGCTGTAGACTTTCTAGCTGCGCACTACATGACCGCACTCATAAACAGCACATCTACATGGCTGTAGACTTTCTAGCTGCGCACTACATGACCGCACTAATAAACAGCACACCTACATGGCTGCACTCATAAACAGCACACCTACATGGCTCGACATATAATCTAACTAAATAATCAAAGCGAGCACACATAAATTGGCTCATTAGACATTGGGTCTAGCTATAACATACCACCTCCAAACCTACATGGTACCAGTAACATATTGGTCTTAGTATCCATTTGCAATGAACCCAATAACAAATCTCATGTGGTTTGTTTGTCCTGTTCCCAATGATACCTACCATACAAAACATATATATTTTTATTTTATTTATCCAAACCACTTATCATAGGATCAAGCTCTAGTGTACGCAGTATAATATTAAATATACGTAGGTAATAACGTGGCAACTAGATCGTTCTTCGCGTACTCAGGTAATGAAACATCAGGTTCACGAACAACATAGCACTTACAAGTTAACTAACTACACCATAACCACCTACATAGGTAACTAGCCATTAAATCTGGTTTTAGGGTACCGCCTACACGATATGTTACGATATGTTCCCATAGGTCATATACACAGACAACAGTTGTTTATCAATCAACGCTAGAACAGGTAGCTCTATTATTTAATAAAGCTGGAGCATTAACAGACCGCGCGCGTCGTGTGCATAACCCGCCACCAACTCAATATTCTTACAGCCGGTGACCGAAACAATAAAAATTGTAAGGCAACTCAAACATAAAAATAGTCTTGGAGTCGACGAAATACCGCCCGTTCTTATAAAGTTAGCACAGCCACTGACAAAACTGATTAACCAGTTATTTAATCAAGGAATATTCCCGGACTTACTTAAAATATTCATTATTAAACCCATATTTACAAACGGTGACGTAATCAATCCAAACCAATATCGTCCTATCGCACTCTTACCCGACCTTATCTTAATAAATCGAGTCTAAGACAACTTTTTCGTAAAGTGCAGCATTTTATCGTTTACCTTTTTTATCAATACATACAGAACATCTAGACAACCGAACACATAATTTGGGATTTTTGCTAGCCATGACATAAGCGTATGAAAAAGTATCACACGAAATCTTACTCTGTAGATTGTACGGGATGGGAATACGCGGCACTGCGTATAATTGGTTCAAACCAAATCGTACCTCGGAAACCGTAAGCAATGCGTCCAAGTACACCACGTTGATAAGGAGGAATTAAAAACTGTGACATCAAAATCGCGTCATATTATTTGCTTAATACCTACTTCAGGGAAGCGTTGGTGGATGCCTACTATTTCTGACATATACCTGTTAAAGACCTGCCAAAAATACTTAACACAGACACAACCTGCGTTATGTTTGCTGACAAAGCCTCTCTATTGTTTAGTAGCAATAACAACTCCGAATGTAGGTCACAACTTCAGAACATTTTTAGTTCCGTACCGAAATGCGTCGGTGAACATAACTTAGAAATTAACTTGAAAAAGACCAAAATCATATAACCCACCCACAAAAATAAACCATTGGAACTAAGTTAGACACTGCATCATGTAATATTGAAGAGGTCGCGGTATTCAATTTGTTAAGTATAGCCATAGATGCGGGCATGAATTAGAAGATCCATATACAAAATATTAAAACGAAAATGTGGAAATTTGTATATGCTTAACATACAAAGAAAGAATACACTTCGAGTATGCATTATCTGCATACTACGCGTACACATGGCTTCGGTACGCTGTAGTTCTTTGTGGTGATAGTGTCGAGGCTGAACAACTTTCTATAATGCAGAAAAAGAGTATTCTAATTATGACGAATGTGCGTAAAGCAGATAGCTGCCGTCCGTACCTTGTTCGTTACAAACTATTAACACTGCCCTGCATCTATATTTTGCAAGCTGCTCTTCTTGTTCGCGAAAACCCTCATTTATTTGAACAAAAACAGGATAAGCAAACTATCTATCACGAACTTGCAATTGTGTAGAAATGGTCCACATTACACATGTATCTTAATAACTAATAAAATTCCATAGCTAATTAAACAACAGAACCTCCATGCGATCTAGAAAACTAAATTACAAAAATGATAACTAGATAATTGTTACATATTTACCGTAACTTCTTTTTAAAATGCGTTTTTCAATTAAAAGACACATCCAGATAACTATAATCTTTAAAAAACATTATTTTGTAATGTATGTGACATGAACTTTCTTGTAATTGTATCATATCTTAATGTATTACTAATTTAGGAAACTTTATAGATTTGTTAGTACGCATGATGATTAATTAATTCTATTTTATAATGACGTCATAGATTGATTTACTGAACTGTATCACAGGACGTCATGGACCGACCTACTGATCTGTATGCAACACCTTAATTATAATAAAATGTATGTACATGACTTAACAATCAATAACTGAAATGGATATTTCCACGCAATACTTTATCAAGGTGTCGATCTTTGGGGTACAGCTGCTGATCGCGATAGACTGCTCAGAATGCAAAAACGTGCCCTTTGTATAATTGATGGCAAACCCACTGACTATCCTGCACAATCTCTATTTAAAACACAAAATATTAACTACTAAGTGCTTACTGTATGTTTGTCAGAACAAATATACACTTGTACAAGTGTAGTGCATCTAACCGTAGTCGCCCAGCTCGCAGGTTGCCTGTCCTGCTCGCTCCTAAATACCGGCTCACGAAGTCGCGTAAGTCGTTCAAGATCGTGAACCAACAATTTATAATTCAGTGCCGACTGGCATAAAGGAATCAAAAGTGACAACAATTCAACAAAAACTGAAATCATTACTTCTAGAACACGCTTATTACTCAATTGACGAATTTATATTATCTATGCAAAACGATCACTGATTCCAACACCTCGTATTGAATGGGGTTCGAAGTTCTAAGGGTTGCCTCCCATTATTAATTACTTAATTACCTACTATATCATTTTAACTTAAATTGAATGACGATGCAAAATGTAATTATTTTACCAATAAAAATCTGTATAACAAAGACATTAGGGTCTGACTATGGTACACCACCTACATGGTGACTAACTTCATGCTAACTACACTATTACCCACCTACATAGGTAACTAGACATTCGATTTGTTGCTATCCAACCACCTACATGGCACTCATACATAGGTACTAATGACAACGTGTCAGCATTTATTCATTTCAGAAACCAATCAAAGGCGTTATCATGTATGGCTTTACTTATTAGATCATTTAGCTCATACTATGTAAATAGATTAAGTTCAGTATTCGAAAGTCACGTAAGTATATAATAATTATACATCATGTAAACACTTTCAATTTAACGACGGCATAACAACCGAGCACTTCTGTATATGGGCTTCACAATATGGGCTATTAAATTAAAATTTAAAACCACTCTGTTAAATAATACTTCCTTTAATGACACTAAAGTTACTTGCCTATAACCGTACACGTACAATTATACATGTTTGTATCTTGATTGCTAACGGATTCATTAAATATTTATCCAAATCGTATTCATCGTATTCAATTTTACTATAATCGCGATCACGTATCATCGTATATGCCTATGCTCGGCAAAACATCGACATTACACAAATAAATAACCTACTACTACATTGTACACACGAATTGTAAGTAAGTATTCAAATTCTAAGACACTTGTAACCACGGTCTTATCTTATAACATGGATCTTGTAAAAAAATAAGGTTCACTCGCTCAATGCCTGTATCGATTTTGATTACCAGCAGAATTCTAAATTATGTAATAAGTCTGCATTTGTTACTTTAACTTGACCATGATCGCGTATCTACACATTCTTAATTAGGTTTTGAGATTACAAGCATTACAACTTAAAACTTACTACCATAACGTCCGAGTATATAAAACATGTATATATATACTAGGTACTCACACGTTCTAGTCCTTTTGTGGGCGCCGTTGATCCACCGCTTCTGACTTGTGAAGAATCAAAGTCCTTGGTACAATCATTTTACTTTTAATTTACTCCAACTACTTACTTCTACGTACACTCTTAAACAATCTTAAGTTCACAAGCAGTAACCTTCGTGCTAAATTTAGTGTTACTCGTTCCAGCGCCAAGCGAGAATGAATCTTCCACCCCATGGTACGTTATATTTATACTTTTCTATCATTAGAATTGGCGGGTAGGAGAGAAGGGTCATTTTCGCGAGTACCGACAGATTAATTAACAAATATTCGGGTAAACACTGATCATATTTTCAATCACTACCCACTGAATGCCATTAGTTTCTCAAAATCTTATGAAATATCACACTACTTACTAGATCTCGTTCAAACCAATTTTCGGTGGAAGTTTACACGGTAATGTACATCATATATTTTTTTTAGTTTTATCATTCTGTTATTTTAGAAGTTACAGGGGGGGGACACACATTTTACCACTTTGGAAGTGTCTCTCGCGCAAACTATTCAGTTTAGAAAAAAATGATATTAGAAACCTCAATATCATTTTTGAAGACCTATCCATAGATACCCCACACGTATAGGTTTGATGAAAAAAAAATTTTGAGTTTCAGTTCTAAGTATAGGGAACCCCAAAAATTTATTGTTTTTTTTCTATTTTTGTGTGAAAATCTACTACCAATAATCTACTTACCAAGTTTCAACAGTATAGTTCTTATAGTTTCGGAGAAAATTGACTGTGACATACACGGACAGACGGACAGACAGACAGACAGAAAGACATGACGAATTTATAAGGGTTCCGTTTTTTGCCATTTGGCTACGGAGCCCTAAAAAGTATTATATTCTATTCTATTCTATTCTAAGATCACCTAACTACTGTAGTTCAGTCGCCATCTGATATATTGGAGCGGACGGGGTGCTCATCACAAATATCTGAACACGCCTGTATTGTCAAGGCGTTAAACAGCCATATTTGAACTTTAAGAAACGTCAAATATTAGATATCTATTAGACATCACCAAGACATGTCAGTGTTAAACAAGTGTCAAAAGTGACGTTTCTTCAAACAAAAACCTATCTATCATATCTAGTTCAAAATCCGAATCGGGCCCTAAGTGCTTGTTAGATAGTGAATGTTTAAAATCTTCAATTTTCATGTGTGAACTTTTAAATAAGTAGGTAAGTAAATCATTTCTGGAATGCACAGTGAGACAAACGTGACAATACTTTAAAATTCTCAATTTTTCTTTTGTGAATTTCATATACTTATTGAATAATAATACATATAGTAGTTTATGTGACTTCTACTTAATGAGAGGCATAAAAACACGAGTGTAACTTTAAGAAACGAACGTTAGTGAGTTTCTTAATAGGATCACACGAGTGTTATAGTGCCTAATTATGTATAGTTACACACACTCCTTTATCTAAACACATACTTAAAACGAATTAAAAGATAAACTGTACGTCAAATGGCGGTGAATGAAAACGTTTTTCACGCATGTCACGCATCCATAGTTTTTTTTTGATTCCTAGACAAAAGAATGAAGTCCCTATTCTCATGTCACTCGAGATCAAATATCGTGCGGTTTATATCAAAACATACTAAATTGACGTTTCTAATCGATAACTGTTTTAATATCTATGGATACTAGAATAGAGACCCACTTGAGTTTTGACTGCTGTTCTAAATTTAAACTCATAACGATACAAAAAAATTATAACGTTATAACATTACAGTACAGATTTTCGTACTACCACAGATAAGAAAGTTCTCATAGTATAATTGGTTGTAATAAAGCTGGTCATTTCCTACGGTTTCTGAACGCATTGTAGAGCACTAATGACATGTGTGTAGATAAAGTACCTTTATAAAATTTCCACTAAAACTACCTTTACATTAAATATCAAAGTAAATATTAAATTACACTGCATTTTGCTACACAAGTACGTAAATTTTGCTCAACGGTAAACAGTGCCTCTGTTTTGTACCATTAATTTAATATAAATTAATTTAGGAACTGCAAAATACAGGTATATTCAATTTAATTAATTAGCTTCGTAAACAATGTAATTGTAAACACTGTAAACGCAGCGGCTTACTAAATTAGACAATCACCACGGTGACAGGTGCGACAATTGTAAAACATCACTGTTGCTGACGTCACAGGCATCCATGGGCTACGGTTACCGCTTAACATCGGGCGGGCCGTATTCCTGTTTGCCACCATCATTGTATTATTTAAAAAAACTTTATGATATCGGAAAAAACAGAAACACAATTGTCACAAGAGAAACGACAATTGTCACGAAATTCCGACACGTAACTCATTTCCTGTCAAGAATAACACGAAATTATTTGAAATCTTGTGGGATTCAGGCAGGGTCACTACACACTAGGCCAGATCGGTCATCTTAATATATAGGTATATCACTTAGCAATCACTAGATCTCTCAAAGGTCAGTCAAATAAAAGCGTATATATAACTAATTGATCGACGGACAGACGGACGGGGGGTGTAATCAATTTCCCCCTCCCCCGAGTACGTGAGGGTATGTGAGGGGAAAGTGGACGGAGACGTAGTATAGAGAAATGAGTAGGACATTTTCATTTAAACTGTCATTCTATGGAACTTGCTAACTATGTAAACCAACCGCCATATTGAAATTGTCTGTCTGTATGATGAATTTACTAAGTGACTTTTGTTTATATAGCTAGTTCCATAGAATTACACTTTAGGTTAGGAAGAGATTGACACTGTTCGTGTATGGAGAAAACTGAGGAGGTAGATTTTAATTTTACAATTTGTAGAGGTTTTGATGCGACCTTGACGATTGTCTTGATGATTGCGTATCTCACGCGCGACTTTCACTCCATTTCGCATGCACCAATCAGCGTAATCGATCTTTAACGCTGTAACAAAATAAGATCAAAAATCAAAACCGTAACAAGTTGTGAAATCTGAATCAGGCCCAAACCTTATCGTAAAGTTTGGCTATCAAATAAAATTTCTTGTCGTGATAAAATAGATTTCCGAACAATGTATTTCTTCAATAAGGTTTTTTTTTTACATAATTTATTTTATCTTCAAACGGCCAAACCGTGTAATTTCTACAGATCTTCCAGGCAATATCAAAATGTTTATAAGAAATACTTTTTTTAATGGGTATGCAGTATGCACTAACTTTTTTCGTGGTTTCCTTTATAGTATTGGATTATCAAGAAATTAAAAGTATTTTTTACTGCATGGAATAAAAAAGGGCAATATAATATTTAAAACTTTCGCGTTTTGAACACATATTAACTCACGTTTATAGACTAGGGTCTAACGCGAAATTTATTCACATACCTTTATTTACCGACGTTTCGACACAGGTTTCACTGGTCATGGTCGCGGCTAACTGATGTCATAGCAAAATGTCAAAACAGAGATTTATTTGTTGAGAATTTCGCGTTAGACCCATCTATAAATGTGAGTTAATAAAAAAGGGCAACACAATAATTCTTAAAATCAAGTTTTGATATAAAAAGCTTTATGTACTTACCACACAATTTGGTAATCACTCAAAGCTACTGAAAGGTCGTGAGATCAGAAAAAGAGAAGTATGTAATTCATAGATCGACTGACAGTCAGTCGGCTAAAACGGAGAAGACAAAACGGCTAACAGCCATATTCGAACTTTAAGATAATAATAATATGACAACTATTATATATCTAAACGATATGGATCGGATATGTCAGTGTCAAACAAGTGTCAAAAGTGACGTTTCTTCAAACAAAAACTTCACTTTGGACACTTGTTTGACATCCATATCGTTTAGATATCCGAATATGGCTGTTACTTTCTTTTATTCACTGTGTACTACGAAACGCCGGAAATTTTGGCACAGGCCGCCTCTTGAGTTAGTTAGGTCTGTAACGAACTAGGAAAGTGTCGTAAATTGCAAATTCGGAGGATACTACAGGCCTAAGGGTTTGAGTTGAGTTTACGTGCCATTTTAACCAATTCCAGTATTGGATCTTTATACGCGCCAACCATTTTATTAGAAAAGCTTGGTAAAAGGGCGTTTTTTTTAAAGTTCTCTTTTTTCCCCTACACTTTTTTTTTCAAATTTGGGACTTTTTATGTTATTTCTACTCAGAATCACGAGCTCTTTCTATCCTAATAGGAGAAAAAAAGTGTCCCAAAATTTCCATACATTTTTCGATCTTTCCATTCCGCGACCGCCATACTAAGTCTATGAAAAATGGTGACGGAATGGAAATAAAAACTTTAGGACACTTTTTTTCTCCTATTAGGATAGAAAGAGCTCGTGATTCTGAGTAGAAATAACATAAAAAATCCCAAATTTGAAAAAAAAGTGTAGGGGACAACTTAAAAAAAAACGCCCAAAAGGCCTTCTGTGCGACCTACATACAAATCCAACAGAATAAGAAGACTTAAGGTGATGTGATTTTCCTGTCGACATCATAAAATAAATGAATGGATGAATACCTTCTCTTTCTAAAAATCTGTATGGTAATTAAGTCCGCCATTTGTAAAATTTTATATCGTGCAATAAAGTTTAAATAATTAAAAGTCTTAGTAAAATATACCAAAAACCATAAATTTTTGTTATGTCCAGTCACCTGCAATACACAACGAAGGCTGCAAAAATTGTCTGACACGATTTTATTTGTAAAGCCATAAAAGCATGTCACATATTTTTGCGGCCTTCGAAGAGTAACATATTATTGTAGGTGTCAATCCATAGAAAAAACGGCCGTTCTGCCGAACCTTTCCCAGATTTAAGAACGCCACAACATGAAACATTACTACGGAGCAAAATGTTGATTTGTTAAAAGGCTTACTTTTAATCTGATCTCAGTTAAATATCAATCAATCTCAGGAGCCCGATTCAGAATTAAAAACTCGTTTTGATCTCATTTTGATACGACCTTGAAGATCGCTAACGCTGATTAGTGCAATGATAAATGACGTTGAAAATCTTGCGTAAAATGCGCGCCAATCACGAAGACGATCATCGTGTCGAAACCAGTTCACAACTATATCAAATTGTTAAGTAAGAATCCACCTCCTGGTGGTTTCAAGAACATATTCATTTAAAATCAGCCCTGGCTTTCAAATTACTCTATCCATGCAACTTGTATGTGATAGTAAGTGCTCAAACAAATACAGTACAAACAGGAAATCGATGCCTTCTGAATGATGGATAAGATTTGTGTATGAATAATTCTCGCGCGCAAGGCGCCCGAATTCGAGATGAGGGTAAAAAATACGGGTGAGATCATGTGGGGTTTAGATTACGTGGTTGGGGTTCTGTACAAACAGCAACACAGTTAAGTGTCCATCGGTGGACCTTATGTTATGTCTTTTGTAATAAGGTTTACGAATTGTATAGGCGATGGTACTTAGTTTCGTAGTAATGTGCCAAAGAGAATTTCCAAAAATTTTAAAATTCCCATGATATGTTTTCGGTATTTTTTCCCAAACCATCTCTCGATTTCTATGACACTTGAAATAGACGCCGATGCGTGACGTAAATGTGGAATTAAAGAGTCGTCAACAGATAAGAACATTCAGTGATAATACCTAAGCTAAACGGGAACTTTGTAAGTGGAAACTTGCATGCGAATTTTCTCATGAACATTTTCTCGTGAATTTTTTTTGGGAATTTCGACAATAATCTGCAACTTGCACATTGCTGGCTAGTACTTCATAAAACTAACTAACCAGTAGTCCATACGTTCAATAACCCTTCACGTTGCATAAGGTCAATAGGGAGAAGTGTGGCTGACCTTTACATTGAGGTCTGTTTACACAAATTAATACACAATATACACATTGATGAGTGTATTACAGCAAGTTCATCATAATGAGCCACTAAACGCAAGTAGCAAAGTGATATCCTGTCAAATAAATACCTAGACCCTTTGTTTCCCATAAAGTTTTAAGTTATAATGTATCCTTTGTCATATTATTATTTAATTAGTCATAAAACTGAAACCGTTAACTTCTCAGGATTTTTGTAAGGTTATCCTACAGATAGGTTAGGTTATGTTAGGTTTGTTTTATGGCAATCATTTTTCAACTTTTCATGAAAAGTGACGCGTTTCTGAACCAAATGAATTATGACTAACGAAAATGCGGACAAACAATACATTATGACTTAAAACTTTTTGGGAAACAATAGAGACCCAAATACCTACCTACCCTTACTGGGATTTGAACTCAGGACCTCCTATTAATAACACGATTTTTCTCTCATAATTTCAAGATCAAGTGCGGGTAGTTCGCAAAACCCGCGCAGCAAGAAGATGTTGATACAATTCCTCGCCAGTCTGCCTGTGACCACGAACGTAACGTCACGTTCGAAACGTCAAGCCATAAATAAACGTGAGTTTTACGCGATTAAGTCCCGTGTTAGTTTTAAATTATTTAATTATTTTAAAATACTGACAAGGAGGAAGTAGACCTATATATTTTATGTAAAATACAGACCCCCTAGTAAACGGTAACCATATCCTTTCTTTTAAGGACCTCCCTCGGGAAAACTTCGGCAATGGGATGATTGGGTAATCATTGATTTTTACGGACCCCTGAAAAGGCGGTGCTGACTGCATATTCATGACGTCACACCTGTCGACTCTGAGGTCCAAATTAGCTAATGATGGCAGCCGTGCCGGGACCCGGGGATTTATTGGTAGTCGGCGGCAAATATATGTACACGAACGTGGCATATCGACTTTTTTGTGACTCGTTGTCATGGTTACGTGTCCCAATCTAATCGCTATACTTACATAAATAATAAATCATAATATAATAAATAAAATAATGATGCACTCAATTACCAACCATTAAGTAATTGAAACAAAATCTTTATTGAACTAAAAGTGTGAAAATTACTTCCAAATGTTTTATCGCCATTTTACTGAAAATAATTTCGTCCCAAAAAAGTAAATTAGACAATCTTTCAACCGCACATCATCTTTTTTCGAACGTTCCTCCCGAACGCCAATCAATTACGAAACTTTTTCAAAAATGCAATCTCCAGTTAATCGTGATAGATGCCTGTCAGTGATTGGCCGGGGATCAGCCCTGTCAGAACCGGCTCGGTCGGGATTGGACGGTTCGGACGGGTCTTGTTATTTCTGTGGTAATAACTGTGACCGGCTTACACAAACCAAAGGCTAGAGTACTTTTAGTGTAAAGTTAAATTCGTGTCGTGTTAAGCCTGATATAGGCACTGTGCAGTAATTTTAAGATTTCGTTTGTTTATCATCCTGTTTGAACTCTCGCGTTTTGTAGACATACTAGCTTTTGCCCGCAGCTTTGCACGCGCAGGAGAGTTTTTTTTAATTTCATTTTAGTAGACCCCTAGACCTTATAAGGAACCTACTTGCCAATTTTGGACTTTCTAGTCCCAGCGGTTTGGGCTGCGCGTTGATTTAAGTCAGTCAGTCAGATCTTTCGCGTTTATATATATAGATTTATTCCGGGTTTCGGGTATTCGGGGGTATTCGGGTATTCGGGTTCCGGGTTTTTTATTTCGGGTAGTTCAGTGTTGTTTTATATAAATCTCCGTTGACATTTGCTGGGACGTCGGTCTTTCCGTCACCACAGCTGTTGCAACTCAGCTGTAACGTCGGAATTTAAGATAAAAGCAATGCAACTATTTAGCGGTAGACCCGTTTGTGTAATTAAATATTTTTCTGTTATTTCAAAGTAATAAATAATCAGAAATGGGAGTTAAAGTCTGACAATCGCACTTGACGATTGAAACGCCTCTAACTAAATGATATTGTAACGTCACATAACTATAGTATGTCTGTGTCTTTATAGTTCGTTTTTTAGGGTTCCGTACCCAAAGGGTAATAACGGGACCCTATTACTAAGACTCCGCTGTCCGTCCGTCCGTCCGTCCGTCCGTCCGTCCGTCCGTCCGTCTGTCCGTCTGTCACCAGGCTGTATCTCACGAACCGTGATAGCTAGACAGTTGAAATTTTCACAGATGATGTATTCCTGTTGCCGCTATAACAACAAATACTAAAAACAGAATAAAATAAAGATTTAAGTGGGGCTCCCATACAACAAACGTGATTTTTGACCGAAGTTAAGCAACGTCGGGCGGGGTCAGTACTTGGATGGGTGACCGTTTTTTTACTTGTTTTGCTCTATTTTTGGTGGATGGTGCGGAACCCTCCGTGTGCGAGGCCGACTCGCACTTGGCCGGTTTTTTTAGCATTAGAAATAAGGTAAACAATCTTGATGTGTCTTTTAATTGAAAAACACATTTTAAAAATAAGTTACGGCAAATATCTATCTATCTATCTAATACCTTTAAACGAGCAATTCTTGTTTATTTATTTATTTATTTATATATATATATATTTCGGGGATCTCGGAAACGGCTCTAATGGTTTCGATGAAATTTGGTATATGGGGGTTTTCGGGGGCGAAAAATCGTTCTAGCTAGGTCTTATCTCTGGGAAAACGCGCATTTTCGAGTTTTTATATGTTTTCCGAGCGAAGCTCGGTCACCCAGATATTGTAACAATTATGAATCTTATACGATCATTTATATTCTTCTGCTTTCATAAGTAATAGTTACTGATTTTTAAAAAGCGTTTTTCAATTAAAAGACATGTCAAGATCGCTTACCTTCTTTCAAGTTCTTTCTAATGCTAAAAAAAACGAACTATAGTATATGGCATCTTTTTCGGTTTTTAATTACCTACTTTCGAAATGTTATTGTTTTTGCGCAAATTAAATTTTAAAATGTGTTGTGTTGGGAATCAAATGCGGCATTGGTTCAGCTTGACATCTGCAAATCGATTTCCACTGCGTTATGCTTGAGCTGATAGAATCGCTGAGCGAATTCATTTGTCGTTTTAAACTGCAACGCCTGTGGATTGCGAAACGTTGGTTTAATTGACAAGCAAACACTGATAAAAAACCAAGAATTGGGGTAACTCTGTACCCCTAAACGGCTACCATCAGTTTGGCACTGACATAAACTCTATCGAGAACGTAATTTACTATTATTTAGAGAAATAGTTATTTACGATAAAAGTGCGAAAAAGAGGAAATTCGAAACGAGTGGCGATAAATTAAAACACGGCCGAAGGGAGTGTTTTAAATCGGCACGAGTTGCGAATTACCTATTCGCACGTGTATCGTACAACGTTTTACACTACATATGGCCCTTTAAACTTTTGACATACACACGAAAAGTGCTATTTTACGCACTAGTGCGGGAAAATAGGGCCATAAAATGTACTGTAAAAAGATTTTCAATAAAACATTCTATATTATGTTGTCTATACAAAATCTTTTATTCGTGATAGTACTGATAGTACGCGTCGTATCGTGTTTTGTACTAATATAGTAAATGAATATTGCGCCGGTGAAGCTATGATTCAATTTACAAGTGGTACAAAATAGAAACAAATAGGACCGAATTGAAACGCTTTCCATTCTCTTTGCATTGAATTTTAGTATTGATAAACAGTTGTATCGAATTGTTGTAGGCGACTCGTGTGACATTTATGGAGTATCATGTATGTTATTTTTATTATAAATTATTATTCCTGATGTTAGTAGTAACTGTGTTAGTGTTATATGTAATAGTGTTAGTTTTAAATTATTTAATTATTTTAAAATACTGACAAGGAGGAAGTAGACCTATATATTTTATGTAAAATACAGACCCCCTAGTAAACGGTAACCATATCCTTTCTTTTAAGGACCTCCCTCGGGAAAACTTCGGCAATGGGATGATTGGGTAATCATTGATTTTTACGGACCCCTGAAAAGGCGGTGCTGACTGCATATTCATGACGTCACACCTGTCGACTCTGAGGTCCAAATTAGCTAATGATGGCAGCCGTGCCGGGACCCGGGGATTTATTGGTAGTCGGCGGCAAATATATGTACACGAACGTGGCATATCGACTTTTTTGTGACTCGTTGTCATGGTTACGTGTCCCAATCTAATCGCTATACTTACATAAATAATAAATCATAATATAATAAATAAAATAATGATGCACTCAATTACCAACCATTAAGTAATTGAAACAAAATCTTTATTGAACTAAAAGTGTGAAAATTACTTCCAAATGTTTTATCGCCATTTTACTGAAAATAATTTCGTCCCAAAAAAGTAAATTAGACAATCTTTCAACCGCACATCATCTTTTTTCGAACGTTCCTCCCGAACGCCAATCAATTACGAAACTTTTTCAAAAATGCAATCTCCAGTTAATCGTGATAGATGCCTGTCAGTGATTGGCCGGGGATTAGCCCTGTCAGAACCGGCTCGGTCGGGATTGGACGGTTCGGACGGGTCTTGTTATTTCTGTGGTAATAACTGTGACCGGCTTACACAAACCAAAGGCTAGAGTACTTTTAGTGTAAAGTTAAATTCGTGTCGTGTTAAGCCTGATATAGGTACTGTGCAGTAATTTTAAGATTTCGTTTGTTTATCATCCTGTTTGAACTCTCGCGTTTTGTAGACATACTAGCTTTTGCCCGCAGCTTTGCACGCGCAGGAGAGTTTTTTTTAATTTCATTTTAGTAGACCCCTAGACCTTATAAGGAACCTACTTGCCAATTTTGGACTTTCTAGTCCCAGCGGTTTGGGCTGCGCGTTGATTTAAGTCAGTCAGTCAGATCTTTCGCGTTTATATATATAGATTTATTCCGGGTTTCGGGTATTCGGGGGTATTCGGGTATTCGGGTTCCGGGTTTTTTATTTCGGGTAGTTCAGTGTTGTTTTATATAAATCTCCGTTGACATTTGCTGGGACGTCGGTCTTTCCGTCACCACAGCTGTTGCAACTCAGCTGTAACGTCGGAATTTAAGATAAAAGCAATGCAACTATTTAGCGGTAGACCCGTTTGTGTAATTAAATATTTTTCTGTTATTTCAAAGTAATAAATAATCAGAAATGGGAGTTAAAGTCTGACAATCGCACTTGACGATTGAAACGCCTCTAACTAAATGATATTGTAACGTCACATAACTATAGTATGTCTGTGTCTTTATAGTTCGTTTTTTAGGGTTCCGTACCCAAAGGGTAATAACGGGACCCTATTACTAAGACTCCGCTGTCCGTCCGTCCGTCCGTCCGTCCGTCCGTCCGTCCGTCTGTCCGTCTGTCACCAGGCTGTATCTCACGAACCGTGATAGCTAGACAGTTGAAATTTTCACAGATGATGTATTCCTGTTGCCGCTATAACAACAAATACTAAAAACAGAATAAAATAAAGATTTAAGTGGGGCTCCCATACAACAAACGTGATTTTTGACCGAAGTTAAGCAACGTCGGGCGGGGTCAGTACTTGGATGGGTGACCGTTTTTTTACTTGTTTTGCTCTATTTTTGGTGGATGGTGCGGAACCCTCCGTGTGCGAGGCCGACTCGCACTTGGCCGGTTTTTTTAGCATTAGAAATAAGGTAAACAATCTTGATGTGTCTTTTAATTGAAAAACACATTTTAAAAATAAGTTACGGCAAATATCTATCTATCTATCTAATACCTTTAAACGAGCAATTCTTGTTTATTTATTTATTTATTTATATATATATATATATTTCGGGGATCTCGGAAACGGCTCTAATGGTTTCGATGAAATTTGGTATATGGGGGTTTTCGGGGGCGAAAAATCGTTCTAGCTAGGTCTTATCTCTGGGAAAACGCGCATTTTCGAGTTTTTATATGTTTTCCGAGCGAAGCTCGGTCACCCAGATATTGTAACAATTATGAATCTTATACGATCATTTATATTCTTCTGCTTTCATAAGTAATAGTTACTGATTTTTAAAAAGCGTTTTTCAATTAAAAGACATGTCAAGATCGCTTACCTTCTTTCAAGTTCTTTCTAATGCTAAAAAAAACGAACTATAGTATATGGCATCTTTTTCGGTTTTTAATTACCTACTTTCGAAATGTTATTGTTTTTGCGCAAATTAAATTTTAAAATGTGTTGTGTTGGGAATCAAATGCGGCATTGGTTCAGCTTGACATCTGCAAATCGATTTCCACTGCGTTATGCATGAGCTGATAGAATCGCTGAGCGAATTCATTTGTCGTTTTAAACTGCAACGCCTGTGGATTGCGAAACGTTGGTTTAATTGACAAGCAAACACTGATAAAAAACCAAGAATTGGGGTAACTCTGTACCCCTAAACGGCTACCATCAGTTTGGCACTGACATAAACTCTATCGAGAACGTAATTTACTATTATTTAGAGAAATAGTTATTTACGATAAAAGTGCGAAAAAGAGGAAATTCGAAACGAGTGGCGATAAATTAAAACACGGCCGAAGGGAGTGTTTTAAATCGGCACGAGTTGCGAATTACCTATTCGCACGTGTATCGTACAACGTTTTACACTACATATGGCCCTTTAAACTTTTGACATACACACGAAAAGTGCTATTTTACGCACTAGTGCGGGAAAATAGGGCCATAAAATGTACTGTAAAAAGATTTTCAATAAAACATTCTATATTATGTTGTCTATACAAAATCTTTTATTCGTGATAGTACTGATAGTACGCGTCGTATCGTGTTTTGTACTAATATAGTAAATGAATATTGCGCCGGTGAAGCTATGATTCAATTTACAAGTGGTACAAAATAGAAACAAATAGGACCGAATTGAAACGCTTTCCATTCTCTTTGCATTGAATTTTAGTATTGATAAACAGTTGTATCGAATTGTTGTAGGCGACTCGTGTGACATTTATGGAGTATCATGTATGTTATTTTTATTATAAATTATTATTCCTGATTTCAAAATAAAGAAGCAACATTTTGAACGATATATTCTTGTGTAAAATACTCATGTAATGCAGGAAAACGGACTAAGTATAATGAATCGTTGCTCAAAGAAAAAATATTATTGGTTTCCATTTAAATATTCTGAACTATTCTTCTATTGAAAAAATACTTAGTATAAACAAAAAAAAAATCAAGCCTTACCTAAGGGCTAAAATTATAAATAGGTACTTATAAAAGGTACGAAACTCTTAGTGCGCGAGTGCAGCTCGAACTTAGCGGATTTTTCTTTCTAACTAAAGACACCTAGTAGCGTATTCATAAACGTAAAAATTTATCTATATCCGACCCAAATCGGTATCATATTTCACGTTTATGAAGACACCCCTGTTTTATTTGCCATAAAAATTGGTACTAAATAAATATTTGGCACTGCCATGCCACAAAAATCATTTTTCAAACTCTTTTTATCACATCATCTCATTTGCGCTCCGACCCCTTAAAATATCAACTGGTTAAACAAAACTTCTTAAATAAGCATCTGTTATATGGCCCTTGCCTTCTTCAATAAACTTACTTGTTAAAAGGGCTTAAGCGACGTTTGAAAGCTATGCAGTTGTGGCTTTTTTGTATAGGCAGATTGACAGGGCTCGCGACGATGTCTTTATAAAGGAGTCGGGATGTACAGACGCCGCCAAAAAATAACACTTGGTCGTCTTGCGGTATCTCCGTCTAGGCATAGAGAAATATAGTAAGACAAGAGTGCTCACTCCATACATCAGTTCAGACTATTAATTTCAGTGTCTAAATCTAGCATCGAGTAGCGGAACTATCAGTACTGCTACTTGACAATATATGTAGCAGTACTCATAGTTCCGCTACTCGATGCTAGATGCTAATAGTCTTTTTGGTACTAAAACTGATGTATGGAGTGAGCACTCTATGTATTTTTTTCTCTATGGTCTAGGATAATAAAAGAGAAAATTACAGTGGGCCGTATTTATTCAGAACCCCTAGTTTACATTTCATTCGATAACGTGACGGACGTACGCGTTAACGGGCCCACTGATGATCCGGGGCCCGTTTCTCAAAAGCTTGTAACTTGTAATACAAGCGGATGTCACTTTTTGACAGCTTCTGTTAGAAAGGGGCTTACACTTGTATTACAAGTTACAAGCTTTTGAGAAACGGGCCCCAGTTCGCCGGACGATATCGCCCTGTCAGTTAAACGCAAAAGGTGACAGCTCGAACAACTGACAGGCCGTTATCGTCCGGCAGCCAGATCATCAGTAGGCTCCTTTAAGTTCCATATTGTATGGGATTTTGAACGGCACGTTGTTTGATATAAAAACAAGGCTTACCCAGGGGAAAATATGCCTTTTAAAATCATTCACAAAAGCTTTTCTGTAGGTACACTTGTCCACTGCCGTCGAGCGCCCTTTGAATTTTTAACGAACGCCCCTCTTTCCAAATTGAAAAAAAAAGCGCCTCGCATAAATTCACCACTGACTGGGCGAGATTTGTTCCCTTCTTGTTTCTTTGCCGAAAAAGTTTCGTGCCCCGAGGTTACCTTTAAGTTTGACATGCAAATTACTACTTTGATAAATTACGAACGCTCGTAATTATGATGCGGGGTGAAGGAATGCGAGAGATTTAATTTAGCGGGTTTTTATTTTGCCAGGGACATAAATAAAGCTGATTTGTTGTGTTTTTTTAAGACATTCATTTGTTTGTTTTTGGTTAACAAGAAAATGTTTGACAGACAATAGGTAGGTATATATGTACAGATGCGTCATTCAGACCTGGCAGCTGGTGTTCTGGCGGAAAGATTGTCAAAGTATGCATGTATGAAAAATACTGGAAGTTTCTTGGGTACAATAGATAGCAGGTTTATTAGTTTATTAGATTTAGATACTTTAGGATTACAATTACACCGGAAGTAGAATCGATTGACATCCAAAATTGATGTGCATTTATCTAATTCCATTCGTGACCTTTATTCGGAACGTATTGTGTTCTGTATGATAATAATTTAGTCTATGACACAACTCCACAGTTTACCTTTGAGGTTGAAAATGAGCCACACACAATCAAAACACTATTCGTTCTAAATTCGAAAACCTCCACAGCCACGCTGAATCGAACCGAATTTCAGGCAGACTGAAATGGCGACGTCAAATCAACAGATTTGGACTAATTTACCAGTCCGTCTGTTCGCACGTCAACGCAAACGTTTAGCCATGGCGTTGTTAAAGTTGCTGGCTATGCATTAGCGAGCCGAAGTATGTGCTGATTATTAAACTCTTTTTTTTTTGTAAAAGGAAGTCTTTGGCTCAGTCGCTACCGGCCGCTGTAAAGTTCAAAAGTGGTCACGTTTTTTAATTAGTAAGTAGTCTGCCTCTTTCGCACTCTTTAAATGATGACACTTCAAGTCAAGGCTTTCCTTTTGCACACTTCAATTTTATTATCTTTAAGCGTAAGTGCGTTTTCTCATTGCCCGAGCCAATATCGGATGTCGAGTGAAATAAAATGTGAGACATAGGTATGTGTTTTTCTGTATTTATTTAATAAATAATGATTACTATAAAACGGGAGAAAACTTTATAAAGGCAGAGTTGTGAAATCGTTTGTTTTTTGTAATTTATTAGTTCGCTATAGAACTATCTAAAGACGGGATTCCACCAAAGTACGGCACTGTGCGGCACAAGCATATTCAGTACAAAAATGCTTGTGCCGCACAGTGCCGCACACTGGTGGAATCCCGCCTTTAGGCTCGCCATCGTTCGTGTGACCAAAGGGAATACAGTCAGGTGATTCATAGGCCGAACGCGCTGCGACGCCGAATTTGATTTAATTTCAGTCTATTCACTAAAAATACGAGAGTTCGATTCCATTCTTTTAAATAAAGTCTACCTATATTATATCGTGCAGGATTTCTCTATATCTCGAATTACACAAAAATACAAAAAAAATAACAGAAACAGGCACATACTAATTGGTACCGATAACAGCTGGGGTGCAATTTTTTTCTTGTCGTTTTTTGTCAGAATTGGTGAAAAAGAGCACCTAATTATAATAATCAATAATATTCTAGGTATTTTAGGAAGAATTAGAATTTCCATTTCCCTAATAAATAAATAAAAATAGTAGGTAATCTAGAAGGTAGATGTATACAGGAGCAAATACCCAAGGAATCCGTACACACTGAAGGAGGCAGTTAGCAACCTGAAGACTTAGCTAGGTTTCGTGGAGGAGCTGGGGTGGTTAGAGTAGCGCTACCTCGTTTCACGCAAATTAGGCACAATGGACGTCGATTTGCGGAAAATGCCCAGCAAAATTAACTAAATAGTACCTAATATAAAGGAAATAAAAATAAAGAGAAGGTATACCAACTGACGGGGTCGCGGCAAACCTCGACGGCGTTGGCGAGATGACCTCGACGCCTTTGACAGGAACTAGTGGCGGGGTACGTGGAACGGGAGGACGGAGGCCTTTGCCCAGCAGTGGGACATATAATGAAATAAATAATACCAACTGATACCGTCCACGCGTCACGCTAGGGGTTTCCAGCGGCCTATTTCCGATTGTAATTCAAAATCGGAAATCTGCCGCAGGACAGCTTGTATCACTTCGTTACGTCAAATACTCGATCGAGAAATAGTGTAAGTGTAAGGCCTGAGTGGACGCTCGAGTTAAGCGTGCAGCGAGGCGGGGCGTGCGGCGTGCATGTTAAACAAATGCAAACGTATAGGAGCGGCCTTAGGGCACGCTGCTCAAATTACTCGTGAGCCCGACGCCACGCTGCACGCCCCGCCGAACGCTCCGCTTCGAGCGTCCACTCAGGCCTTACACTAAGGCCTGAGTGGATGCTTGAGTTGGGCGTGCAGCGAGGCGGGGCGTGCGGCGTGCATGTTAAACAAATGCAAGCGTATAGGAGCGGCCTTAGTGCACGCTGCTCACATCACTTGTGAGCCCGACGCCACGCTGCACGCCCCGCTGAACGCTCCGCTCCGAGCGTCCACTCAGGCCTTACGCTAAGGCCTGAGTGGACGCCCCGCCCCGCTGCACGCCCAACATGAGCGTCCACTCAGGCCTTACACTTACACTTAGTACATTACATTACATAGGTAGTACATTATCTAACAACTTCTGTCTCGGCATAACTAAGTGTAAGGCCTGAGTGGACGTTCAAGTTGGGCGTGCAGCGGGGCGGGGCGTGCGGCGTGCATGTTAAACAAATGCAAACGTATAGTGGCGGCCTTAATGCACGCTGCTCAAATCACTTGTGAGCCCGACGCCCCGCTGCACGCCCCGCCGAACGCTCCGCTCCGAGCGTCCACTAGCGTTACACTAAGAGAACTTAAGAAATTAAATAGGAGTTTTTTTGCTTCTATGGTGGTGCTAGATCTAAGGTTAAACTGTTTAAGTATGGAATTGTAAGTTGTCACTGATGCGATCTCTAAAACGTTTTCCAAATGCGGAACGTACTTCGGGAATTGGTAGATTGAAAATGCGTTTTTTAACTAAGGTGTTATATGAAGGCAATGTTTTAGAGACTCTGTGTGTGTATAATTTTTTTTAATAATATTTTTTTATCAATAGACTTTTTAAAGAGGGTTAAGTCAAAAACATTTAAAGTAAAATACGTTCGATGAATCGCTATAAAAGTACCTAATACGGCTCCAAGTATCTTAAAGGGATTTTGAAAATAGCCTTTACGTTTATTGTCAAATAAAGTACTAAAGTTTAGATTACATTTAGGTATCGCACAGACTAACCTTACCTGTCCTATGTTCAGTTGTTCTAATTTGTATGCAGATTCTTTAATACGGTTTGCTTTGGGTAAATGAAAAAGTCTGGCTGTAGGTACAAGTATATACCTAGATAGATTTTGCTCAGATAATCGGTGCTAAAATATTCTAGAAAGGCGATCCTGAAACAAAAAGGTACCTAGCCTGAGTTTTTTTTTAAATATGTTAGGTATAGGCAGGACATTATTATCACACAAGTTGACTAAGTCCCGCTGTAAGCTCAATAAGGCTTATGTTATAACTTATAACTTCAAATCAACAATAGTAGGTTTTATGATACTAGAAAGAAAATAAACCTTATTTTATGCATTTTGTTTTATTTTGTAAAATAAGAGTTCTCAAACAGGACTCAAGTCTCAAGACAAAAGACTCGGATTTATAAGTAGAAAAGAACCCGAGTTTCGACTTAGGTATATGAGTAGCCGATTCTTGAAGAAGAAGACTCAAAGGACTTGAGACTTAGGGCGTCCGCTAATAGCTGGCGCGGTTGCATGGAGTCGGGTCTATGAAAAATTGTATGAGCAACACAAAATGGCGCGGGCACGTGCTACGTATTTTACTTACAATGGCACCCGCGTGCGACCGTGCGTGCGCCCGCTCCGTACATGCACCCGCCCACGCGACTGGTTAGATCATTTTCCCAAAATCATAATTTACCTGTAGCATAATTTCTATTCGCATTTTTTCCTATTCTTAGTTTACACCAGACGCATTAATTCCTAACATGATTTTTCCATTCGCATATTTTCCCATTAGACTAGCCACTCACAAATATTTCTTACGGCGTTTATTCTATAATCAAAAAATCGATTACCCCACCCCGCTTTCTTTTCAAAAAACATTCAGTTCACAACTTAAGCTGGACGGAGCCCAGCTTCGCGGGGTTCCTATTTCTGGGCGGTTTGCCCTTCAGGCATCTGAAACTACCTAACGAACCTAACCTACCTAACCTATTAATTTAGTGTGACGTCCAAGTGGACGTCCATGAAAACATTACACTTTGGGGAAAAAAATGTAGGTAGGTTAGGTTAGGTAGCTTCAGATGCCCGAAGAGCAAACTGCCCAAAAATAGGAGCCGCGCGAAGCGGGGCTCCGTGTAGCTAAGTTGTAAACTATATGTTTTTTTTTAAAGAAACAGTGCTGTGGGACCATGGTAATATTATCGCCTAAGAAATAAAAAGAATGCGAATAAAACGACTTGGAAAGTATTAATTATGAGAAATATTTAACCTAGGAATTAATGCGTCTGGTGTAAATTAAGAATAGGAAAAAATGCGAATAGAAATTATGCTTCAGGTAAATTATGATTTTGGGAGAATGATCTAACCAGTCGCCCACGCTAGCGGATGCCCTAAAGGTTCCATCACACAGGCGCATTTTTCGGACGAGGCGTAAGCGAGCCGCGCCGCTTTTACATATAAAACGCTCACGCCCCGCTCACGCCCTGCCCGCAAAACGCTCCTGTGTGACGGAACCTTAATACTTTTAGCCTTGACTTTACCTTGTCTCAACTGTTGATTGAATGTAAATAAGCCGACTGTATTACACATGTCCTTAACCACAAGCAGAAAGTTATTTTTAGTTCACGTAAGACAGTTAAGCGTCAACAGACCCCTAGTGTAAATTTCGTGACGAACCCCAATCGCAATTAAATATGCCAAAAAATGCCTTACATCATTTTGGAAAAGAGCTAATAGGTACTCTGCAACTCATTTTTATTTGTCATAGCTAAGAACAATCGCAAAGAAACTCCCTTCACTTACAAAAAAGAGCTACGGTGCCCCAGGCAGACACACAGACAGACATTGGTGTCAAATATATATCACCCTTCTTTTTGCGTCGGGGGTTAAAAAATCAACTCGCTAGGTTCAGTAAGATTATAATAAAAGATCAGGTCAGTACTGCCTACGGAACTCCAGAATAAAACAGATCGCCGTTAAGTCCACGCCGTGTTTGCCGGCTCCTGTTATTTTACGGAATAACTGCGAACTTTGCTTAGGCCGGTAATTAACTGGCAAAAAAAGTCTGTTGTACTGTTGACTATTTATCGACCTTAATACCATCACGTAAGGTTGAACACTGGTCAAGTTTGAGTGATGCTTGTTACCATAGTCGAAATTGTTGACTGAGGTATTGTGGACCTTAATGTTAAGACAATAAGGTCCACGGTCAGTGAAATGTCAGTGCCCGGTTTTTGCTCCCGGGATGAAGGCTGCGCGCGTGCGTGGGATGCGTTGGGGGTGCAAGCTTTGAGATAGTAGCGGGTAATTTCAGTATACCATATTATTATTCGATTTTAAGCTAATCGTCATTTACATAATTTAATTTGAGGCTGATATTAAAAAGACGAGGCTAATAAAGCATAAGCATAGTTATTGTTCATTTGTTTTAGAAAAATGTAAAAATATTTTTTTTCTTTACAGAAAATAGCCGAGTCGAAGAAGCTCTTTTTACCACTTAGACAACATGAACGTTGCTCCACATCGAAAATTGGGGTACACTACATAATTCCGAAATATTTAATGCCGAATTTTAGAATATCGAACTTTATTATTCCGATTTTTAAATGCTCGATCCATCAAAATTCCGACTGTCGTAATTACGAAGGATGAAAATCACGAAGGTATATATTTCCGAATAGCAAAAAAGCCGATTTTTTTTAAATTCCGAACCACATAATTCCGAATATAAAAATTCCGATAGTGATAAACACTGAATTTAACATTTTCGATTTTTGAAATCACGAATTCCGAATTGTCATTATTCCGAAATTTAAAATTCCGATTTGACGTGATTCCTATTTTAACTATCCCCATTTTTAAAATTCCGAATTTATCGAGTCGTGTTCCGCATCTGCTCCGGCGCTACGGGCAAAGCAGCCCCTTCGCCCTTGCGTATCAAAGCGCAGGCACAAATGCTCGCCTCCGCAGCTTCGGCTTGCTGGTCGCCTTCGGCGACCAGCCTCAGCCGCTTCGCCACACATTGTGCTCTGCGCTTTGCTACGGCGGGCGAGGGCTGCTTCCCCTCCGCGCCTCCGGCTTTTTACATACACTCTAGGGGTAGGACAGACAAGACCACGTGGATAGTGGGGTGCTCCGATTCGGATTTTCGTTAGTTATACATATAGACTTTTAAGTCTAAGTGTGTTTAAATCTGATGAAACCTTATTTTGAAAATCACGAATTTCATTATTCCGAGTTTACAAAAGATCGAATTTCTGAATACCGAATTACTTTTTTCCGATCGGTCAATGATTTTTTCGGAATAGACAAATTCGGAAAAAATATTTTCGGATTTTTTTAAAATCGGAACTTTAAGCTTTCGTGCATATGACAATCGGATTTTAAGTTTTCGGTAATAAGTTCAAAGTCGTAATTTCGATATTTCGGACATATAAAAAATCGGGATTATGAAAATCGAGGTTATGAAAGTCGGAAAAACATATTTCGGAATATTTGGGTGTTCCCCGAAAATTGAGGTAATACCTGATAGTTTGTTACCATGGTCCAAAAAATCTTACAAATCTTCATGACATTCAGATATTTTTTCATCTGCAACGAAAAACAATTCATAAATGAATTCATTTATTCTGGAACACTTTCAAATATAATAGGTACAGAAAATTACAAACTAATAACTAAATATAAAAATTAAGGATACTACCTATATGCTAGGGTCGATAGGTACCCGGGTAAATATGCCTAGCACGCTGCTCGTGTTGCCTCATTGAACGGCTAGCGAAATATGCTGCACTAAATATGCGCCGTACCTGGGGTCGCCGCTTTTTTCTCGGAGGCATTGATCTAACTATTTTATTTTTATTTTTTTGCATCAGCACACCAAGGATTCATAAATTCGTTTCACACTAAAAAACTATACGTCTCGCTCAACGCTCCTTCCTTGGACCAAGCTTAATAAAAGAGAGCTCCCGCCAGAACGAGACAGCCATACACCCTCAGCTACCCCTCAATTTATTGCGTAGTTAATCGAGTGCTCGCATGTAACATAGTAACGATTCCATTCACGGACCTAACGATGTAGCGATTTTGTATCGATGATAGCGATTTTTATGATTTAGAAGGTACGTGCGTGCCTGCGGTAATGGTGCTATTATGTTTGTACAGATGAAAATAGAACGCCAATTTCCTTTTTAGGGTTCCGTTCCTCAAAAGAAAAAAACGGAACCCTTATACGATCACTCGTGCGTCTGTCTGTCTATCTGTCCGACCATTCCCCCCCGCCCCGAAACTACTGGGTCTTAAAATTTTTGAAAAAATACACAAAATAGTTCTTTACATGTAGATGACAGGAAAACCTATTAGAAATGTGAAATACATTATTAGAAATTGGGTAATGTATGGAACCCTTGGAACGCGTGTCCGACTCGCACTTGACCGGTTTTTTACTGAACAATAATACATTCCAAGAAACAAGAGCGAGCTAGTGGGTCCATACCTTCAGTATACCGATAATGTTAATTGGTAACATACTACTGAAGGTCAGCAGTCCCTTCGCCGAGATTTTTTTTACAGAAGTAGATATTTTTGAAGTGAAAACTTCTTTAGCGGCGCTGTGCAGTGTGTGCTTTTGAGGTGGGGAAAAAATGTTAAACTCGCGAGAGATCACGTGAACGTAAGACGATCACGTGGCCGTAAGACGGACGTGTTACATGTAACGTCATTGAGTTTTTCTTTATTGATTTAAATGCCATCTAGTGAGTTTCTCTCTAGCTGGTATTAATATAACTCGAGTACTAACAGTGATGTGCTTAGGGGTTTCAAGTAATGCGACGAAATAACGCTAGATAGCGTTAACCTCAATTATACATAGTGCTGCAGACATTTTGCACTAGTCATTGAGTTTTCACTTCTGCCGGCACTCCCTGAGTCCAACCCGTTGTTTTTTTTTTCAAGTCTTCTATCGTTGTTTACTTAAAAGTAAAACCTAAACTAAAATATAAACCCATGAGACGTAATCCATCTGAAACATAACACAGTGCTCAAAAGTTTACGAGTGACATGAAATATTACCATTTACATTTTCTGCTATCTAACACTAAGTCAAATTGACATCAATTACGAACTTGCCGCTTCTAACCGGTTTGAATTTCGAACTTCGTCCTCTCGAATAACTGAAGCCAACTAATATGTTGCCGCAAGCTTGAGAAACACCGCTCTTAGGTTATCTAAAGTTTTAGAAACTTTGGCTTAGTAAAGGGCTGACCAGACGGTTTGACGACGACATTTTTAATATTGTCTTCGGGTACCGCGATAGTTACCTACTCATGAAATAAAACTATTTAAACGTATTATTCATCTTTATCTTTACTTGAAAATAGTTTTAATGTAGAACTGTACGGATATGATGGTCGTTCTTGTCTACGTGACAGCGTGATAAAACGGTGTCCGTCACTTTCTTTCCCACGGTGTTAAACAGTGACAGTTATTTTATCACGTGGATAAAGATGGATAAAGCTATCCATAATAGGCTGGCTGGCCTTATGAACCAATTTTGCATGTATAACTGGCCTTAAAATTTATAGTTTAAGATGGTTCATTATTTTGTAAGTGGGTAGATTTGCACAGTATAGTTTTTCTTCAGTCATCCGTTGACCACGAACGCTGTAAAGGGTTCGAAACCTCGGGATATAGAATAAATTATACGCGATATAATCCGTTTTAATAGTTTTATTTCATGACGATATTATTAGTAGTACAAAGTAGTAAATCACTTTATTGTACAAAAATAGGTTCACATGAAATTCACATAAATTTAGGTACAAAGGCGAACTTATCCCTTAGAGTTAATGAGTGAATTTTTACTTCAACTTCAACTTCAACATATATTCAGCAAATAGGCCACAAGGGCACTTTTACACGTCAACATTGAATTTACATACAAGCAAAATAATTTTTACATCAACAATTATTAAATACTACTACCAAATCAAACTAACGTAATACAATTACTTAGAGATGTATAAGGTCTCTTAATGTCGAATTACATAAAAAAACTATAATAATAATATTAAAATAAAAACAAAACAGATACATGGAAAAAAATCTAAACGTATTTAGAGGTGTAAATGTCTCTAAGTGTCAGAACTAAAAAATAACATAGTTTATCAAATTATCCTTAGAGATGCTGCTAATTTAGCTGATAATTCAATACAATTTTGCTATATTTGGCATTTTTAGGTTATAAATTGTATGGAGATGACACCTTACAGCGTACCCTTCCAGTTTAAAAAATACTATAGTCAACAGCAAAATAATTAACATGCATAAATGTGTGTCAAAAACTATTAAAATCAACATATCAGCTAGGCATACCATCATAGTAGTTGCATCGTAGTTTTTCTACAAAACATAATATTAATAAATATGCCAGAAATAGCAAGGTACATGGCAAAATTTAATAGAATATGAATATACTTTTTTCTGCCATAGAAATAACGCGGAACTTTCCAAATGTAAAAGTGATGACGCGTTTTAGAACAGCCCCGTATCGATACGCCTTGGGACCTCTTATCAGAGGTCAAGACGTTTTGACCTACATAATACAAATCGAACAATCAAACATCTTCCCATTTTTCAAACGCATTGTTCTCTCAATATTGTGAGATTTCAGACTCCATCGCGATCAAGTAATATTTGCTGGTATATTTTTTATGTTGTCTTCATTCGTCTATTGATTTGTTTTGGTTGTCTGTTAACATTTTTTTTATTTCATTTAATAGGAGGCAAACGATCAGACGAATCGCTTAATGGTATGCGACTACCGTCGCCCATGGACTTGGACACTTAAGATGTGAGTACGCTTTTTTATTGAAGGTTTTGAGGTCGTTTGAGTTTGGAAATACCGCTGCCAGTTCATTCGATGTCTAAATGATGTCATTTTGTTATCATTCGCGCGACCATTCCACTCGCACTTGCCCGTACATGTATTGGCGACGCACGGGTGAATTAAAAAAACAGTTCAAAACCATAAGAGATAAATCTAAATCTGATTTAACTCAACATCTGGCAATGAAAATGCAGATGAACTGGCTAGAACCGGATCTGAAAGTAACCTTATAGGTCCTGAACCATTCGTTAGGCTCTCACAGGGAACCATCACAACGGCTATCAAAGACCATGCCAAGACCAAACATCAGGAAGAATGGAACAGTCTGACGAGTCTAAAGCATGCAAAGCTCTTCATGCAAGGAGTAGACTCCGGCTGGAGCAAAAAGCTTTGGAAACTTAGCAAGAGACAACTCCAAATCATAACGGGGGTGTTCACTGGCCATTACGGGGTCAAAGGAATTCTGGCCAAGATGGGACACTCTGACAACACCGATTGTCGTATGTGTGGCGAAGAGGAAGAGACAGTGAAACACTTAATGTGTGAATGTCACGCCCTAGCCAGACAAAGAATGAAGGACTTTGGAGCAGGATATCTGGAACCAAAGGACTTTAAAACGCTACCCATGAGCTCCATCATCCGACACATGGATATGGTGGGAAAAGCTCTTGAGTAGCTGACGGATCTTCTCCAGGGGGTAATTGCACAAAAGATCCCTATGGGTCGAAGTGTATCCGTAAGGGCCCCCGAAAATAATAAGATAAGATAAGATAACTCAACATCAATAGATGGCGCTGAATATTGGAGGAGCGCGACATCGTATAGGGTGTAGTGTTCTTAAGTTGTCTTTGCCCAAACTGAGCAGTTTGTACTTTGGGTGCTAGGCGACGGTATACATACTTAATTGTAATTACAACTTGTTAATTGTTAGTTATATTGAACAAGCAAGCCGATTCGAACGTCTACCTGATATCAGAGCGATGTCATTTAGTTACCGTCCATTTTGCTCGTCCTTATCGTAATGGGGTTGGCCGGTCGAAGTATTTAGCAGATGGCGCCATCATAGCTTGCCCTGTCCATCCCTAGAAATATGTCAAATTTCTGTTTTTTAATGCCCTAGATGCCAGCCCTTTAAGCCAAATCTCATTGAAAAAGGGGCAAGCTATGATGGCGCCATCTATGCAAACCTTTGACAGTTGCCAACCACATTACACGAGAGCGATGCACGATAACCAAAAAATGACTTCAATCTGATGATGTCTGCGTACATTCGAATTGGCTTCAAGGCCTTGCTTGGTAAAGTAATTTAATAAGTTATGTGTGTCGAGATTACTCCGATAGGTTTTTGGGTGAGTTGAGTGATGCTGATGCTAGTCACAAGTTATGATATTTTTCTACAACTTGATGCTGTTATTGCAAAATTCTATATAATATTGTTGATTAACTATATGGCGCAGAAAGGATTTTAGGTTAGATTAAAAAAATATAGGATTAAAAAAGCACAAAAAGGTTTAACTTTTAAATTACGAAAAAAACCCAATACATCGTACTAAAACATATTGAAGAGAGTTCTCAAAGTTTCAAACATATATTTATCAAGCCGAAATAACCAAATAAACATATTGAAAGCAAAAGAAACTTGTCACTGAAGAAGTTCTAAAGGTTACTCCTACATATTCACTTTTACTTTAGTTCGACTTCTACGCTTCTAACAGCGAAACAAATCAAATAAATTATATGGAGCTTTGCATTTGAAAGTAAGATACGCCCTAGCACAGAATAAATAATAGTACTAGGTACAGAAAGTTCACTCTCTAACAAGACGCGTATATTACGACAGACCTTACGTTACGACTGACCGCTAGGTGGCGCAAACGCGGGCAAGCGTCCGTTCCGTAGCGGTGCGCGGCAACTACTATGGCTAGACACCAAAATTGGTGTGAGCCGCATGTACTTGTAGCGACGCGACGAAATCGCGGAGTGAGCCACGCCTGGCCCTAGTGGATATTTGGTACTTTTAGGTATAAACAGCAACACACTTAACTGTCCATCAGTGGACCTTATGCCTTTTGTAATAAGGTTTACGAACTGTCAGTTAACAGTGTCACCCACATTGTTAACTGACATTAATATGATGATGATCCTTCCGGCCGATTTCGGCCATGGCGACCACTTTGATTCCTAGTTTGCTCGGCGTAGCCGGTCTTCGAGGTGATGTTAATATAGGTACTCGTATTATGTCGTTAGTTCAGAATTATTCAATTTCATTTCAAATAGTAGTTTCGAAAAAAAAAACAAGTAAGCAGCGCTTCACTATCACTACATAGTATAAAACAAAGTCGCTTTCCTGTCTGTCTGTATGCTTAGATCTTTAAAACTACGCAACGGATTTTGATGCGGTTTTTTTTAATAGATAGAGTGATTCAAGAGGAAGGTTTATGTATAATTTGTTAACCCGTGCGAAGTCGGGGCGGGTCGCTAGTTATAAATAATTTATATGGCAATTGCATTAAAATGGTTTTGTTTGTAAAATCTGGCCAGGAATATATGATCACGCGCCATGTTGCGGAATTTCTCTGGAACTAATTTTTTCATACTTTACTGAACTGTCACCCTATACATGAGAGTAACAGCGTCCTCTTGAAAATGATCATGTAAGGCTGCGGTCGTACTGCAGACGCCGCACGCAGCCGACAACGTCACGTCGCACGCAGCGTCTGAATGGTGTGTTCGAGAATGCTCGGGAGTGGTCGTTTTCGCTCGCTGCGTGCGGCGTCCCCCCGCCAACACCATTCAGACGCTGCGTGCGACGTGACGTTGTCGGCTGCGTGCGGCGTCTGCAGTACGACCGCAGCCTAACTGGTCAGGCTTTATATCTGTTTGGTACTAGTTTTCGTTGCTAAAAATTGTTATACAAAGAAATTAGTACAATTTGACTTGATAAAGTCAGAAACGAGTACATTCGTGGCAGCTTCAAGGTAGCCCCCATACCTGAAAAACTGACAGAAAACCGACTCAGATGGTACGGGCACGTGATGCGGAGAGGCGAAGTGTACGTTTTATTTTATTTTTATTTTATTTATTAGGCACACAAAACAGATAACATTTGTTACATGAAATAATTATTTTCAGTACAGGTTTTAGTTGGGAATGCCATCCAAAGCATGTATGCACATCATGAACATATTGGAGCGAAAACTACAACTATGCTAAGGCTATACAGCTAACTAACTTAATTACACAGTAAAGCAATTTTTGACACAAAACATAATAATTCACATCAAGAAAAGAGTGAAAATAAAGTAAAGAACTTTAGTATAAACACACATTATAGAAAATTAAAAAGTGAAAAAAGTTAAAAAGTAAAAAGTGAATTAAAAAGTGTTGCCAAGAAAGCTCTGAACCTGCCGGAGAAAGAGAGGCAAGGGACGCCCGCGGACAACATGATGGACCAGCATGACCCAATTACTTAAGAAAAACTATTTACCCGACCCGACAACCCTCGACAGAATCTCGTGGCGCAAAATAATTAGGAGAGCCGACCCCACTTAAAGTGGGTAGGAGCAAGGAAGAAGAAGAAGACATGCAAAATCTTCTACTCGGTGTATTTTACCCGCCGGTGTTAGTAGTACTCTTTTTGTTTTTAATATTCGTAATTTCGTATCATACGTTCCGACACGTACCCACTTGCGATTTCTTAAAATAAATATATTGTGTTAATTTCTCTCCGTAAGTAGTTATTATTTGCGTCTATAAATAACTCATGAGTAACTCCGGTACTACCAAAATTATTAGTTCTGCAATCAGAAATGAGATCTGCACGTCAGATCAGACCGTCAGATGTCCATACCAACGTTGACCCGATGACCTCTAGACTGATGGTCCCAATTGGCTGGCCTGCGGGCGATCCAGTGACCAACAGCACTAGACTTCGCATTTTGAATCATTTATTCCACGCGCCGGCAGACGATGTGGTGGAATATGTTCGCAAGAAGACCCTTTACGAGCTGGGGGTGTTCCCGCTGCAATAGCACTTCAGCTATTAAAAAAATTGTTTGTGGGGCGCGTGCTACGGCCGCTGCTGGAAATAATGTTGAGCGCAGACTTCTGGCCGAAGAGTGTGGTACCTATTTCGGCAGCTCCGTGAGAATCTTCCGAATCCTGCACCAGAACAGGTGACACGGGAAAAAAAACGTTGTGTCGCCAAAATGATTTTAGTTATTAAGATTATAATTATACTATCTCAGGCATTTGCCCAGCAACAGCATTATGGGACACTTTATAGGCTCGTTAAAGAAAATATAATAATTGTATGTATAGTCTGTAAGGTATGTATCTACATATCATACAAACTTAAAAACATGTAAAATAATATTATTACGGGCCGTCGCTGTTGTCTGACAATAAATGATTATTAATTTGATTTGATTTGAAAAAAATAAAACGTAGATAGATGGTCGTATTGACCTTACATCCTTTTACATGAAATTTGACAACCGATTAAGGCCAATTATAGATTGCGCTTTCGATAGTACATTTTTTGTATAGAATTCGACAATACCATAGACAATTAAATTGACAGTTTCCTCCCCCTTAATTGACTAATTACTTCATCTAGTGTGTGTGATCTGTGCAAACCATTATCCCATAGCTCCCAGCAGGATCAAACATGATTGTGTTATGTTAAAACTTCTTGTCAAAGCTATTACTTTGGACGGTTTATTATCAGGCTATTATCCCGAGGCTGGTAATGTATTTATAGGTATACCTAAACGTCTTTCATGAGGTCTTACAGGCAATGTATAGAATTTTATTGACCGATCGTTATCGCTGCTGAGCTGAGCTGGGGTCTCCATTTCAAACGAGCAAAAATACTCCTATGTCCGGATGCTCAGATGTTCTCGTGAAAACTCAGGAAACATAATAAAAAAAACCGGCCAAGTACGAGTCGGACTCGCGCACGGAGGGTTCCGCACCATCAACAAAAACTAGAGCAAATAAATCGTGTTTGTTGTATGGGAGCCCCCCTTAAATATTTATTTTATTTTATTTTTAGTATTTGTTGTTATAGCGGCAACAGAGATACATTTGTGAAAATTTCAACCGTCTAGCTATCGCGGTTCATGAGATACAGCCTGGTGACGGACGGACGGACGGACGGACAGCGAAGTCTTAGTAATAGGGTCCCGTTTTTTACCCTTTGGGTACGGAACCCTAAAAAAGCAAAACAATTGTCGATGAATTGTGAACCTCGTCGTTTTAAATAATTTTATCGATATCTACTTGACAGTACAGTCGCCATCATGATATATCGGAGCGGCCAAGGTGCTCACAAATATCTGAGCACGCCTCTATTGTCAAGGCGTTAGAGTGCTTGTTCAGATATTGTGAACACCTCGGCCGCTCCGATATATCTGATGGTGGCTGTACGTTTTAGCACGGCTACTACGAACTTGTCACTGACCTGACACTGACATTCGCTAACGTCTGCATCTCGCTCGCACTAATATGCCGGTACGAGCGAGATGCATAGAAAGTAAGTTACGCACATGATAGCGAATATGTCAGTGTCATGTCAGAAACAAGCTCGTGTTAAGGCTACAATTGCATTTTTAAACGTCAAACCAAATTGCTCTTGTTCGATCGGGGTATGATAATAACCATGGTAAAAAAAACAAATTGTAATATTTGAATAGGTACAGTCAAGTGTGCACTGATCAAAATATGGGTGTTGTTTATTTACGTCGCATCGTTATTTTTATAAATTGGAGTCGGAAATGTGAGCAAACGTTTGTAATGGTGAAAACAAACACGTTTATTTGCAAACGGTGAATATATCGCCACATTCCGGCAATAAGACAATGTATTTTACACTTTCAGGACAATTAAAACGTCCAATGATCAAGGCTTGAAAAACACCCGTCATTTTGAAAATGTAATCATAATTTATGAGTCAAAAATGTTTGTTTACAGTCTACGAACGCGCCGAACGTCATTGGGGCATATTTTAATCGTTGACATTGGTATAAGGAAGTCCCTGTTGTACAGAACAGGGTTATGTTTCCAAAATGACGTGCGTTTCCGAGCCTTGTCAGTGATATTATTTTGTATACAATAATCCGCATTATTTTTCATGACTGAAATAAACGTGAATATTTTTTTTTATCAAAAATTAAAACAGTTTTTTTAAGTAACAAAACGACTGTTAATAATTAAAACAGTCAAACGTTCTACATAAACAGTTAGAGCGGTTTCGCACTACGTCCGATCCGAATCCGATCCGAATCCGTGAAAATATGGTCCGAAGTAGCTGTAGACTATTTCTATGGTAATTTAAGCACTAGATCCGTCTGATTTCTTTCCTAAATCGGATGACGGAGTGCGTAAATTACCATAGAAATAGTTCTACGGCTATTTCGGACTATATATTCACGGATTCGGATCGGATTCGGATCGGACGTAGTGCGAAATCGCTCTTACTAGTTATCCAAATCACAAATAATAGTTAATAAAACAATTCAACAAGTTTACAACAAAAAACAATTGCAAACCACAAAAACAAAACACAGTGCCCGGGCTAAGTACGCGCGGGGAGGGGCGACGTCAGTACCGGCCCGCTCGTAGCTAGTAGCGCTCGTGCGGCGTAGCGATAGTAGCGAGCGTAGACCTAGTGCTGTGTTGTGCTGTGTTGTTCTGTGAAACATGTTTTGAGGTATGTGTGTGTGTTTGTGCTACGCGTAAGTACGTAGTTTTAGTTAGTGTTTAAGTTGGTACGTATAAGTACGTTTTGGGATGAATCTTTCGGCGGTATTTTTATGGGTGTTAGATAGGTACATATATATTTATTTTTATTGAGATAAATTGATAATTATATAAGGTGCCAAAAAACTAAACAGCTGAAAAGAAACTAAATTATGAAACGATCTGTAGTGATAAGGAAATCATAATTATACATATTTGGAGAGGAAAAACTAGAACTAAAAAGCAATCATTAAAATTGATTATAATGATTATGAATATTGTCATGGGAAAAGGTTTGGTACCTACCTAGGTTTTATAAATAATATTCCCAACATTCACAAAATAGGTCAACCATAATTATAACAAAACAAATACTTTAATATAACGATAATACCTTTTATGTTACGTAACATTTTTTTAAATGCCGTTTTAACACCTTATCTGCTGAACTTATTTGTAATTTTATTTTAATCACATGATCAACGTCTATGAGAGATGTGTGTCAAGTAAAACATGATTATTTTTAAAAGGTGGCACTCAAAGAGCTGTGTATTTGATTTTAGACAACATGGCTAAACTGAAATAAGGACTTTAATGCATTAACGTCATAAATCAAATACTTATTATTCAATATCAAATATTTTATTTTAGTCTAAAACGGATGCTAACGTTTAATTTATTAATAGTTAAGCGTCAGTATGACAATGGTACCTATTACAAATAAAATTTTATTTTGAAAAAAAAAAACACATGTTATATATGTTATATACGGGTCTTTTTTTTATATCTGTATTTTACAAGCACTTTAGTATCTATATACTCTAAGCTTGTAACGATTGAACACAATTTTTTTTCTACCAAACTTTGGTTTAAATTCAGACTATTTATTAAGATTAAAAATACTGAAATTAAGATTCGTTTATCAAACTGAAAACTGTTGTTTTTCAAAATATAAATGGTTTAATTAAGGAAACCAGGTAATATATTGACCCAAGACATTTAATGCAGAATTTTTATCACTATGAAACTATTTTTCTTGACACATATGTGTAGAATAGATATAACCTACATATATCTATTAACAACTTCGCACAATAACACACACATTCACTTGACATCTTTAGTGATGTAGTCGTACTTACAGTGTAACATAAAATAGTAGAAAATAAATGAGGGCGCCATTTTCTACGTAGGTAAACTGTCACATATTTGAAAAGTCGATATGATCTAATACAATTTACATTTTTATCCTTTTGTTATCATTCGCTTTAGCAAAGACATATGTAACTCTGTATAAGATGAATAAAGTATATGGAGAAAACCGAACAGACTCTAATAGAGTTAGAACTAAGAATTTTATTCAATAATAGGAATGTTGATACAATTTATCATTATCATAATCATTTATCATGTATGAGCCCATCATTCACAATTGAAACGTAACTCCTGTACATAAGCTTCAAATTCGTCTGACTTTAATCTTTTAAGACAAGCTCTGGCTTTCACCGGTTAATGGGAAATGTACAGTCGCCTTCAGATATATCGGAGCGGCCGAGGTGCTCAAGAATATCTGAATACGCACTCTAACGCCTTGACAATAGAGGCGTATTTAGATATTTGTGAGCGCCTTGACCGCTCCGATATATCTGATGGCGACTGTACAATAGACACAAACACGTTTAAAAAAGCTTACGAATCGATTTATGCCTCATTTACCTAATTGCCTCAGTAATTTTGTCGCTATAGTGATACGACTCAAACATGATCACACACATACCTACCTTCACAGTGCTAAAACGCGTAACCCAAAAAATTTATATAGTGAATTCACTATTATAAGTTTTACCACTTTTCTCAGGTGGTTGGTAAAAAAAAGGTTCCAGCTGGTGTATTACATAACATAAACATTTGTCTAAAAGGGCCTCTGCGCTGTTGGCTTCGGCCCCACGCATGCCTCCCAAAGGTCCGGGACCCCATGGTCCCGAGCAAGGACAAATTAATAATAGTTTAAACATACCGGCAAAATAATAATAAATACTAAATAAAATAGTCTTTGCCGCTTTTTTCAGAAATTCTTATCTTATACTTAAACAAGCAATCCTTTTTTTAGCCTGGTTTAGGTCCCACTGCTGGGCAAAGGCCTCCCCATCTTTCCTCCACTCAACCCTGTCGTTTGTACTTTCCCGCCAATCCGGATAAAATGCGTCCAAGTCGTCCCGCCATCTCATTTCGGTCTGCCTGAACCCCGGCCTGCATCGATGGTGTTCCGTGGGTCCCACTCGGTAACCATTTTGGCCCACGTTTCAGGGTGCATGTGACAGACATGTCCCGCCCAGTCCTACTTAAAAATCGATCTAGCTAGGTAGTATGTCCGGGAAAACGCGAATATTTTGAGTTTTTATGTTTTCAAGCTCGGTCTCCCAGATATTAAGAATAAACCCAACTAGCCTTCAGCCATATTCGAACTTTAAGATACGTCAAATATAAGATATGGATCGGATATGTCAGTGTGAAACAAGTGTCAAAAGTGACGTTTTTGTTTGAAGAAACGTCATTTTAGACACTGACATATCCGATCCATATCGTTTCAATATTTTAAAGGTCGAATATGGCTGTTAAAGTCTAATGGCGTTTTCAAGGGCTGCTAACTTAATCAGTTGACCATCGTTTGTCCCTATCTGTCGTTATGCCATAGAGAGGGACAAAATATGATCATCATATGATTAACTTCTAGCAGCCGTTTATAAATAATGCCGTTAGTTACTCGCCCATCACTAGCCGCCCCACACGTTCGCCCGAAGGGTCTGAACTTCTCCCTTTATGCCTGCTCCTGACAACGGACTCGTACAACACAGCTGTGGATCGAAACAATGCCAGTTACAATTGTCTATTGCGTAGATATATGTTAGACGTTTGTGAGCTATTTATGTGCTTAGTCAAATGTCGAAGATATGACACTGATGGATACATACATTATTATAATATAAAACATAATTATATAATACGTACAATATGAGAAATATTACACAAATCGACCTACTTGTACGGCGTGATTTGACCAAACCAAACTTTACTATGGGGCAGTCAACCTCAGGGCAAATCAGAATAGATTGTAGGCGTCGCATTTACAACTAAAGAAATCGTTATTGTAAGAATTAGAGAGTATACATAAATTAATAATAAACTAATTAAACACATAAAGACACATACATAAATTTCATAAATAAGTAAATATATACCCGTTCCTGTTAAGTAAAAACTGCATGGTACTAAAGGTAACCTGGTAACCTCATATTCTTATCCACCCAACGAAGTTGCAAGTAAATTAAATTCTACCTCGTAGTCATGATTTTCCCAGTTACTCCCAGTTCCCTCTGGTTATATTTCATGGAATAAATCTCTGCTCGAGCTGCCTGTATCCACCTTGAGATCTATCGCGGTGACTTTTCTTTATCTTTGAGCTTAAAGCTCAGTCTAAGAGCTGTATAAGCTTTGGGGCGTTCTTAATGGTTTGTTTTTCAAACGGTTTATAAATAAGATGCTTGTGGCTTTAAAATAATGAGGGGACAGTTTTTATATCACAATTTCGTGGGGCTCAGACGTATTAAGTATATGAAAATCCGGCCAAGTGCGAGTCGGACTCGCGCACGGAGGGTTCCGCACCAACAACAAAAAATAGAGCAAAACAAGCAAAAAAACGGTCACCCATCCAAGTACTGACCCCGCCCGACGTGCTTAACTTCGGTCAAAAATAACGTTTGTTGCATGGGAGCCCCACTTAAATCTTTATTTTATTCTGTTTTTAGTGTTTGTTGTTATAGCGGCAAAAGAAATACATCATCTGTGAAAATTTCAACTGTCTAGCTATCACGGTTCATGAGATACAGCCTGGTGACAGACGGACGGGCGGACGGACAGACGGACGGACGGACAGCGAAGTCTTAGTAATAGGGTCCCGTTTTTACCCTTTGGGTACGGAACCCTAAAAATGGTCACTCACGTTTTTTTAATCAAAAATCTAAAGCTCTTCGTTATGGAGTTAAACATTTCGACTTAATAAACATAATATACACATGTATATTTTATATGTGATAAATGAGAAGATAAGTTGAGAATACGGTACGGTTATCCTTAGTATTACTTATTAGTTTCTAATTTTAAAGTGAAAACTTTCAGCGTGAATTATGTGAAATTTTCACAAGAGCCCGTACCATGAGTCACTGACAGTGTGAAAACTGACATAAACGCCATCGAGAACGTAATTTACTTTCTATACATCTCGTTCGCACTAATATGTGAGTACTCGTACGAGCGAGATGTATAGAAAGTAAATTACGTTCTCGATGGCGTTTATGTCAGTGCCAAACTGATGGTAGCCGTAAAGGTCCATGGTCAATTTACCATTTTTCATGGGTTATTTTATTTGTAGTTTTACGATATTGCTATTTATCACACCAAACAAAATTTAGTACTAGTCCAATTCGCACTTGATTATAAAACGTCTAATAAATTCCTGCCAACATTTCACAAAGCGAAACCTATTAATTTCATGAAAATTACGATCCTTCACATTTCAACAGACCGTGAAAACCACATTAGTTTTCAAACATGTTAAATGCGTTTGTCATTAAATTTGCATAGCATTGTGGTTGTAGCCGCAACGTGTCTCTAAAACAGCATAAGTGAATACATTATACAAATCGCGTTTGCGATTTTTTTTGCCGAGCGAATCATGTAAACGCAGTGACGCATTTCATTGGACTAATTAGGATCGTTATTTTAGGTTTAAGATCATTTATTCTCATAAGAATTTTACAATTCACTTGACGAGATAAATACAGAACAGTATATTAAATTTCGTTTAGAGCGCACAAATACATAAATACTTAATTTAACTTAACTAAAACAGGTAGTTTTACAATAGTCCTTATAATAACCGACCGCCCGCCAGGCGGGCAGCGGTAATGCACAGTATCTATGCAAAACAAGTTTACAATTGGGTACACGGAAAGGTTAAAACTAGATGCGGCATGCATACGCTGAGCGTAGTTTACTTATTTTAGTTATTTTAAGAGCTGAGCGTAGTTTAGTTATTTTAAGTCAAATATAATTTAACTATTGCCTAAACTAATGCTGACGGCTTTTTGTTATGTTGGTAATTAATTTCCTGTTAAAATGGAATGTAATTTGGTGACTGGAATTAAGTAGGTGATGGTGACTGCTATACATATATGGTTATTGGCCGGTATATAGTAATTGGCCACTCTTAATAATAACATAATAAGGATTCAATTGGCTTGTTTCTTTCAGATTTGTGTGGTCAATTACTATATGATGGCCAATAACCAGAGCCCGGAATTCTCGTAGCATTTTTGAGCTGTCATAGGGCCCTCGTTTATAGACTTCCGATTATACATATGTATATCGATAAATACAGAATACAATATGTAAAATATGATTACGAGTAGAAGTAAACAACATGCAGTCTTATCGCGAATGAGCGAGCTCTTCGAGATAACCTATGGATACCAATTTTTAGGAAATTATAAATAGAAATTAAAATAATAATATTTTAGGGCGTTTTTTTATTTTGTTGTCCCAAACACTTTTTTTTCAAATTTGGGATTTTTTATGTTATTTCTACTCAGAATCACGAGCTCTTTCTATCCTAATAGGAGAAAAAAAGTGTCCCAAAATTTCCATACATTTTTCGATCTTTCCATTACGCGATCGCCATACAAAGTCTATGAAAAATGGTGACGGAATGGAAAAAACCTTAGGACACTTTTTTTCTCCTATTAGGATAGAAAGAGCTCGTGATTCTGAGTAGAAATAACATAAAAAATCCCAAATTTGAAAAAAAAAAGTGTTTGGGACAACAACAAAAAACGCCCTTGTTTCTTATAAATTATAATGCGATAAGACTGCATGTTGTTTACTTCCAATCGTAATAATATTTTACACATTGTATTCTGTATTTATCGATATACATATGTCTAATCGGAAGTCGATAAACGAGAAGTCCCTATGACAGCTCAAAAATGCTACGAGAATTCCGGGCTCTGTCAATTACTATATACTGACCAAAAACTATATTGCAGTTACCCTAGATAGATAGTTTTGTATTGAATATAAGATATAGCATCATACTCGTAGCTATATGCAATAGTATGATGCAATCAAGCCGATCGTAAACTTTGAGTTTACTCTTAAAATCATCTCGATATATGTAGGCAATACATTCTCTGACTGAATTTATCTACCTACATATCAGATAGTAAAAGCTTTTGACAAAATCCGTTTGCATTCAATCGTCGTTTCGGTTTATCCGTAAAAAACAGGGCCTTTTCTCCGTAACTAAAATACTTCAAAGCGTCTATATACGTCTATGGGTCCGTCCTAACTCCTAACCCGTCGATTGGCCACGTGACCGGAATGTCCTCATGGACAATTTGCTCGCTTTGTGAGACATTTGCGGGTTAAGGCTTTAGCGGTTATATAGGTATAAGTTTTAGGAGTTGCTACTAATATTATAAATGTGAGTTTGTAAGTTTGGATAAGTATTTGGATTTTTTGATGTTTTTCCTCTGCTAAATTTAGCTCACGCATAGTTAGTTTATTTTAAACAGAAGTATATTTTCAAAATAATTAATATAAAAATTTGCAAGTTTCGCTCAGCGCGCCATATCTTTACTTACTTTCTAATTTCCTGACTTTACGCCCCCTCTTGACTTTTAGCATGGTGTTGGTACTGTCAAGTACATAAATCGTCAGGTGACAAGCAAATGTCACTAAGTACCACCACAAGTTCATAGCCATAGTGAACCATATTAGTACGAAAAGAAGGTTGATTTTTGTTTAAATATTTTATACCTAATTAGTGACTTTTGCTTGTAACCTGACGAAATATGTATAAATTTCTTCACCTTAATCCATTGCAATAAGGTGAAAACTGTATTCATATTTATGAACTCGACTGTACATAATTTTCTAACAACACAAGCATATTGTGTGTGTAAATCGACAGTCAAGATTAGTATACGTACAAACAGCAACACTCTTAACAGTCCATCGGTGGACCTTATGCCATTTGTAATACGGTTTACGAACTGTCAGTTAACTGTGTGGGCGATGGTACTAAGCCTAATGCCGATTTCAGTATTCTATTCAGGTTAGGTCACGCGAAATGTTCAGGCGCTACCTAGGCTGCCAATGAAGCTTAGTAGATTCTATCAATATATCGGTGAGGCTCAAATGTTCAGGAAACCGATTCAGATTCAACAATTCGTTACGGTTTTGATCTTATTTTGATGCGACCTTGAAGATCTATTTCGATTGGTGCATGCTAAATACATATATAAAATAAAAAATAAATAAATATTTGGGGACAAGTTTACAAAGATCGACCTAGCCCCAAACTAAGCAAAGCGTTATTAAATTGTACAACGGGACTTAATCGCGTATCTAAGTTTTAAGATTTACCTCCGACGTTTCGAGGACGGCGTTGTCCCCGTGGTCTCGGAGAAGACTGGCTTAAGTTGACACCAGCATCTTCTAACCGCGCGAGTTTTTTGAACTACCCGCACTTGGTCTTGTTTATCCGCTTGAACGTTTTGCGCACTAACTTAGATACGCGATTAAGTCCCGTTGTACAATTTAATAATGTGTAAAAATCGTGAAAGTTTAAATCAGTGTTAAGCAAAGCGTGTTATGGGTACAAGGGAATAAGAGGGTGTCAAGGTAATTTTGAACACCTCGCCCGCATAACGACTTCTGCTGCTGCCTGTACTGGAATGTTCTTTTCATACCCTATTAATTACATACTAACTTTTGCCCGCGACTTCGTCTGCATGGAATTAGTTCCAGCAGTTAAAGTATAGTGCCTACATGAAATATATTAGCAATAATTTTGAGAATAATGCTTTATTGCTTACACCAATTAATGGGCAATTTATTTATTTTCTCACTTACACACCCTTTTTATGGATGACTTCCGACATAAAAAACTACCCTATGGGCCCGGCCACATGTCAGCGGTGCGGCGCCGCCGCCGCCGCGCGGCGCGGCACCGCAGAAATCTGCGGCGACGCCCGCCGCAACGCAAAATTTTGCGGTGCCGCGCTGCGGCGCCGCAAAGCGGTGCGCGGCGCCGCGCGCGGTGCCGCAAAGCGGTGCGTTTCGCCGCGCGCGGTGCCGCAAAGCGGTGAGTTTCGCCGCGCGCGGTGCCGCCAAGCGGCGTGCGGCGCCGCGTGCGGCGCCGCGTGCGATGCCACGCTGCATAGTAAAGAATAAAATTCGACTACCAGTTGTTTAATCAGACATGGATTCCTTCACACGTGTTCTGCTCTTGCTGTTGTTATAGCGATAGCGGTTCGCCAAAAAACGCTGCAAATGGTGTTAAAGGTATGAAAGTCGGTACGATTGATCTTTAGGACATTTGAAACAATTTGACCCGAAGCACCAACAAATAAAAAAAAGCGGCCAAGTGCGAGTCGGACTCGCCCATGAAGGGTTCCGTATTTAGGCGATTTATGACGTATTAAAAAAAACTACTTACTAGATCTCGTTCAAACCAATTTTCGGTGGAAGTTTACATGGTAATGTACATCGTATATTTTTTTTAGTTTTATCATTCTCTTATTTTAGAAGTTACAGGGGGGGGGACACACATTTTACCACTTTGGAAGTGTCTCTCGCGCAAACTATTCAGTTTAGAAAAAAATGATATTAGAAACCTTAATATCATTTTTGAAGACCTATCCATAAATACCCCACACGTATGGGTTTGATGAAAAAAAAATTTTTGAGTTTCAGTTCGAAGTATGGGGAACCCCAAAAATTATTGTTTTTTTTTCTATTTTTGTGTGAAAATCTTAATGCGGTTCACAGAATACATCTACTTACCAAGTTTCAACGGTATAGTTATTATAGTTTCGGAGAAAAGTGGCTGTGACATACGGACGGACAGACAGACGGACAGACAGACAGACAGACATGACGAATCTATAAGGGTTCCGTTTTTTGCCATTTGGCTACGGAACCCTAAAAACGAGAGGAGTTATGACGTCATCTTTTTTTGTATGAAATTAAAAAAAAAATTGTTTAGAAACCTATCGTGTGTAGTATTAAACGAAAGAGCTTTCTGAGCCGATTCCAAAAATATATCACATCATTACATTTGAGTCATATTGTTTAAATTATAATAAAAAATATTTTTCAAAACATACCAAGTTTGGGTTTCTCCAGATACAATACCGTTAAAATTATTATCTACACACGTCTATAATGCGTTCAGAAACCGTAGGGAATGACCAGCTTTATTACAACCAATTTTACTATGAGAACTTTCTTATCTGTGGTAGTAGGAAAATTTGTACTGTAATGTTATAAGTAGTTATAACGTTACAAATTTTTAGTATCGTTATGAGTTTAAATTTGGAACAGCAGTCAAAGCTCAAGTGGGTCTCTATTCTAGTATCCATAGATATTAAAACAGTTATCGATATGAAACGTCAGTTTAGTATGTTTTTTTTAATATTAACCGCACGATATATGATCTCGAGTGACATGATAATAGGAACTCTATTCTTTTGTCTAGGAATTAAAAAAAACTATGGATGCGTGCAGGGCCGGATTAAGCATGTCGGGGCCCCTAGGCAGTGCAATGCTCGGGGCCCCCTTACAGTTAATTCTTCATACATTAGTTCAGTTGTTCAGTACAGGGAAGTAAGTTTGCGGTTTTAATTTCAACCTTCAGGTGTCGGTTGAGCCGATCCGAACATGATGTCTTTTTCGCTCTTGCGTGGACATAAAGGTTTTTTATATTAGTTTTTGCCGATTCCTCCTTGCGTCCAGTGTAGGGAGAGCTCTTTTTTTTTCAATAAGTAGGTAGTTAAATATTTTGCGAGGCTGAACAGCGATTGTCCGACCATACGAGCCACATTATTAAAATTAACCTAATAATAAATATTCTACATGTGTTTAAATGATTATTCATTAACCAGTCAAACTAGTATGTAAGTACACGGTAAATTGGAAAAAGCAATAAAAACCGCGAGCGTAGCGAGCGAAAAATTTTTTGTGAAAAAATTGTGAAAGCGTGTTAAAAAAGCCTAAAAATCCGAAGTTACCCAGTGAGGCGAGCTTTCATGCGAGATCAAAGCCGTGCTTCAGGATAAGCTCAGCTAGATCACAGACGCCAACCAATGTCCATTGTATTAAAAAGCGAGACCGCAGGCCGAGCTTGGCGCAGCGAGGCCAAAGACTAAGCTGAAGAAGAGATTTGGTAGACGAACCAAAAATTGAGGTAAAAAGTGAGGCTGAAGGTCGAGCTCAGCAATCTCCACGTACTTGACAAGCCCGAAGCGTACTTATAACCAGTGAGGTGAGCTTTCATGCGAGGCAGAAGGCTAAGCTTCTGAAATCAATGTTTATATTTGTTAAAAAGCGACGCCGAAGGTCGAGCTGTAAGAAAGCAGCGCTCTGATACGAACCAATCGTCAAATGTTACTCAACAATAATATATGTGTCATACAAGAGTTACTCGGAGGGCCGAAGTTTCATTAATGAGGATATAGGCCCTCGGGAGCCTTAAATTTGAGCTCGATTTACAGACTTTAAAAACTATAAAATAACATAATTTACATAATCATTTGATGATTGTGTGTCTGAGAAACTGATATTAGACATTAGGTATAAGTAGGTACCATAAAAAATTATTGATGAATTTTGGCCATATGAAACACATTTTTTTTTGCGCGCGCGGGGCCGCCGGGCCTCCCTAGCCGAGGCGGGGCCCCCTAGCCGAGGCGGGGCCCATAGGCAGTTGCCTACTCTGTCTTAGGGTTAATCCGGCCCTGGATGCGTGACATGCGTGAAAAAAGTTTTCATTCACCGTCATTTGGCGTACAGTTTATCTTTTAATTAGTTTTAAGTACCTATGTGTTTAGATAAAGTAGTGTATGTAACTGTACATAATTAGGCATTAAAACTCGTGTGATCCTATTAAGAAACTCACTAACGTTCGTTTCTTAAACCCACACTCGTATTTTGATGCCTCTCATTATGTAGCAGTCACATAAACTACTATTTTTGTTAAATATACCTCAAATTATACCTAATATCCTCATATCTAATTCTAATAAAGCAATTTTGAAAATATTTACATTTAGTATATTTGTTTTAATTTTTTCTACTCCCGTACCTTTATTTGTCATTTAAAAGGTCGTACACACACCTTTAAACCCCTATGTTATAGTTGTCAAGACAAGTCTAGTCTATTCCCCAAATAAGTATTTGTGCATACACGCAGTATCTTTTTGGTACTTTTACGATACTTCGTGTAATCACCACTTAAAAAATATTGTATGAAATACATTGTTGCCAACCTAATTTTAATTGTCATCTCTGACAGATGAGTACTTAGTAAAAGGTGAGTTTTTTCAATTAATTCTTACATACGAGGGGCGTTCAAAATATTCTCGGTATTGATATCTTACAACCTCTTCTAAAATTTCTTTCGTTACTGGCCGCTAAGGTTTATTCATTGACATTAAAAAAAAGTATAATTCGAACCGAGATGTTCTTTTGTTTTTCTGCAATTGCTGAACAAACATGAACATCATGTGGGAATTGACAATGTTAACTAAATTAGAACATCGATGCGTGATAAAATTCTTGACAAAACAGGGTAAAAATCAAAAAACCATAAAAGAGGAAATGGATTGTGTTTACCGTGAGTCTGCTCCTTCTTTATCTACCATTCAAAAGTGGTCAAGCGAGTTTAAACGTGGAAGGGAGAGTGTTGAAGACGACCCTAGACCTGGCCGGCCTGTAGTAGCTACTTCACAAGAAAATATTGATAAAGTGGAAAAACTTATATTGGAAGATGGTCGAGTGAAGGTAAAATCTATAGCACAAGTAACCAATCTCTCTATTGGTACCGTACATGATATTATCCATGACCATCTTAATATGTCAAAAGTAAGTGCAAGATGGGTTCCGCGAATGCTGACTCGGCTTCAAAAAGACATGCGTGTAGCTTGTTGTTCCGATTTTATTGACCTGTGCGGTGAAAATCCTGATGAGGTACTGCAAAGAATAGTTACTGGAGATGAAACCTGGGTTCATCATTATGACCCAGAGAGTAAACAAGAGTCCATGCAGTGGCACATTAAGGGTTCAGCTCATCCCAAGAAGTTCAAGGTCATCCCTTCAGCTGGCAAGGTCATGGCCACGATATTTTGGGATTGTGAAGGAGTATCACTGATCGATTATAAAGAAAAAGGTGTAAATATCACAGGACAGTACTACGCTAACATTCTACGTCAATTAAAGGATGCAATCAAAGAAAAGAGGCGAGGAAAGTTAACCAAAGGTGTTATGCTTCTGCATGACAACGCCCCCGTCCATACTGCTCATATTGCCAAGGCAGCTATTGTTGAATGTGGGTTTGAAACTGTTACTCACCCACCGTATAGTCCGGACTTAGCCCCCAGCGACTTCTTTTTGTTCCCCAATCTTAAAAAGGATCTGCGTGGAAATAAATTTTCCGATGATGAAGCATTGAAGGCGGCAGTGGAGGAGCATTTTTACACCAAAGATAAAAAATATTTTTATGCAGGATTAAAAAAAATAATTGATCGATCTTTTAAGTGTATGAACATAGGGGGGGAGTATATTGAAAAATAAAAATATCTAACTTTTCGTACTTGTTTGTTTTCATTCTCATACCGAGAATATTTTGAACACCCCTCGTAGATAATTTTTACTACGAATTATAGATTCCGAGATATAAGCGACTTTCTGGAAAAAACGTTATACTTATATGTGACGTTATCTATGAAAAGGGACCTTATTGTCGATGGCGCTTACGCCATTATTGACGATGTTCAGATATAAATACAAGACCACGCGACGCCGTGTGGCGTAAGCGCCATCGACAATAAGGTCCCTTTTCATAGATAATGCCCAATATTAATTTTATGCTTTCTATTTAAATATTTAATTGAGAGATTCATAGATCACACTTTGTAAAATTGAAAATGAAAAAAAAACATATTTCATGTAATTATTTTCAAAATTGCTTTCTTAGGGTTAGATATGAGGATATTAGGTATAATTTGAGGTATAATTTACAAAAAAATATTGAACGGTATTGTATCTGGAGAAGCCCAAACTTGGTATGTTTTGAAAATTATTTTTATTATAATTAAAAAAAAATACTGAAATGTAATGATATGATATTTTTGGAATCGGCTCAGAAAGCCCTTTCGTTTAATACCACACACGATAGGTTTCAAAACAGTTTTTTCAAATTCCATACAAAAAAAGATAACTCATCTCGTTTTTAGGGTTCCGTTGCCAAATGGCAAAAAACGCAACCCTTATAGATTCGTCATGTCTGTCTGTCTGTCTGTCCGTCTGTCCGTCTGTCTGTCCGTCCGTATGTCACAGCCACTTTTCTCCGAAACTATAAGAACTATACTGTTGAAACTTGGTAAGTAGATGTATGCTGTGAACCGCATTAAGATTTTCACACAAAAATAGAAAAAAAAAATTTTTTTTGGGGTTCCCCATACTTCGAACTGAAACTCAAAATTTTTTTTTTCATCAAACCCATACGTGTGGGGTATCTATGGATAGGTCTTCAAAAATGATATTGAGGTTTCTAATATCATTTTTTTCTAAACTGAATAGTTTGCGCGAGAGACACTTCCAAAGTGGTAAAATGTGTCCCCCCCCCCCCTAACTTCTAAAATAAGAGAATGATAAAACTAAAAAAAATATATGATGTACATTACCATGTAAACTTCCACCGAAAATTGGTTTGAACGAGATCTAGCAAGTAGTTTTTTTTAATACGTCATAAATCGCCTAAATACGGAACCCTTCATGGGCGAGTCCGACTCGCACTTGGCCGCTTTTTTTTATTTAATGGTGCTTCGGGTCAAATTGTTTCAAATGTCCTAAAGATCAATCGTACCGATTTTCATACCTTTAACATCATTTGCAGCATCTTACTGAATTTCTCGGTGTACTGCCAGCGCTGTTAAGAAGGCGCAGAAATAAAAAAACAATTGAAAAGAAAATTTTGCGTGAACCCATATCTTCGTATAATGAATGAAGATGCAAATCATTTCAAAAGAAAATACCGGCGCGGCACCGCAGAAATCTGCGGCGTCGCACGCCGCTCGGCGGCACCGCGCGCGGCGAAACTCACCGCTTTGCGGCACCGCGCGCGGCGCCGCGCACCGCTTTGCGGCGCCGCAGCGCGGCACCGCAAAATTTTGCGTTGCGGCGGGCGTCGCCGCAGAGCGGTTTGCGGCGCCGCAGATTTCTGCGGTGCCGCGCCGCGCGGCGGCGGCGGCGCCGCACCGCTGACATGTGGCCGGGCCCTTTGTCCTTCACCGGGACTCAAACTATCTCTATGCCAAATTTCAACTAAATCGTGCACCAGCGTCGGTGCTACACCGCGCGAGCGGGACAGTTACTATCGACAAAGTTTGTTATGCAGTTGTTGTTAAGTCCCCGTAAAAAATTTCACCCCTTTGAGGGATGATTTATGGGATAAAAACTATCCTATGTCCTTCCTCGGGACTCTAACAATCCAATCGGTTTAGCGGTTTAAGCGTGAAGAGGTAACAGACAGACAGACAGACTTCCTTTTATAATATTAGTATGGATTATTTCAGAATGTTCTAAAATGAGTAGGTAATGTGACATTGATTTAATTATAATTAATTATTAGTTCAGTTGTTTACCATAGTTCTAATAAGTAAATTCCTTTCTTCTCCTTGCACCATTTTTACATGTCTCTACTTGGCCCGATGGTTGACTGGTAGAGAAAGCCAGTAGGCTTAAGTAAGTCCACCATTTGTACATTATTTTTGTGTTTTGTGCAATAAAGTTTAAATAAATACCAGCCAAGCCACCAGTCCGTAGCTGACCATAACGTCTTACCAACCTCCTCAGTTAAACGCTAGACCTATGGTTTCCACAATTCTACATCACCCTTCACAATATCGAATGTTCCCCTCTGAATACGCTTCTCCAAGATAAATGCGGTTAACCTTAAAGTGAGAACCTTGGCACGGATCGTATCTTGACGTTAATCCGGCAGAAGGAATCTTAAGTTGAAATATCACGGCTTTTTTCAAGGGAATAACGATTTCTCTTCGTATCCTCTGACTTGACATTGCTTTTATATTAAAATATTAAAATAGGGAGGAAATGAGAATGATAAATTTCAAAATTATGTGAACATTTTTGTCAACTGAAATAGATACTTATCATACACTAAAGAAAATGTGACCAAATCCACCGGTGGCCGAGGCGGGATTCGAACCCGCGTCAAGCAACTCGTTTCGTCAAGCAAGATTATGTGTAGTTTTGACTAAGGCCAATGTGGCTAATTCCGTCATAGAGGCTATTCCATCCACGAGCGTATATTTCTTTGCTTTTTACCCGTAGGAAAAAAAAACACATGGGATGCTTTGTCGATGAATTTATCAATTTTGTTCGTTGTTCGAGAAAAAACGCTAGTAGACGGAATAGCTCCTTATTAGGTATATCAATAGAGTCTAGAAAACTGTGTTCAACAGTTAGTACTTATTATATTACCACCTACTTTTAACGTTTACCTGAGCAATAAAGCTTTGCATTACGTAAATACAAAAATTTGTTGTAAATTTTCTGCCGTTTCACTATAAAAGCTAGCCATTGGTGATAAACATCGGAATTGATGACGAGTTGCGAACTTTAAGTTCTTTACGTGGTTTTAATATTGAAAAGTTAAACCCTCGATTCGATCGTGACGATTTTTCAAGCGTTTAAGTGGGTAGTGGACGACCGCGTTTCTGTAGGAAGCGAACAAAAACCTGTACACATTTTTGGAGTTTCCCATTGGCGTCGCTGACGACTGCCCTGTCCCTCTCTATTGACTATGGTGTAGTGGAATAAAAAAACCGACCAAGTGCGAGTCGGACTCGCGCACGGAGGGTTCCGCACCATCAAAAAAAATAGAGCAAAACAAGCAAAAAACGGTCACCCATCCAAGTACTGACCCCGCCCGACGTTGCTTAACTTCGGTCAAACATCACGTTTGTTGTATGGGAGCCCCACTTAAATCTTTATTTTATTCTGTTTTTAGTATTTGTTGTTATAGCGAAAATTTCAACTGTCTAGCTATCACGGTTCGTGAGATACAGCCTGGTGACAGACGGACGGACGGACGGACGGACGGACGGACAGTGGAGTCTTAGTAATAGGGTCCCGTTTTTACCCTTTGGGTACGGAACCCTAAAAATAGCACATTATATCAGTCCATTAATAGAAGCGCTGGTGGCCTAGCGGTAAGAGCGTGCGAGTTGCAATCCGGAGGTCGCGGGTTCGAACCACGGCTCGTACCAATGAGTTTTTCGGAACTTATGTACGAAATATCATTTGATATTTACCAGTCCCTTTTCGGTGAAGGAAAACATCGTGAGGAAACCGGACTAATCCCAATACGGGCCTAGTTTACCCTCTGGGTTGGAAGGTCAGATGGCAGTCGCTTTCGTAAAAACTAGTGCCCACGTCAATTACTGGGATTAGTTGCCAAGCGGACCCCAGGCTCCCATGAGCCGTGGCAAAATGCCGGGACAACGCGATGAAGATGATGATATTAGTCCATTATAAAATGTAGGTGAATAACGGAAAAAACACGCTGTAAGTACTTTAAGATGAAACACTTTAAACATCAGTTCAAAATGCAACCATTTTCCCTTTAACTTAAGGTGTATATTAAAATATGGCCCTTTTTGTGTCAGTACTCAGTACAATCGCGATCCCCTGCCGTTTGTTCCTCAACTAAAAAAAAACATGGCGTCCATTAACAAATTGCTACGATCACAGTCACAATCAGCAAGCTTTTTCAATCCGCCGGGAATATTTCAAGACGGAGAACATTTAGACAAGATTCGGGACATCAAAGGACAGGGAACTTCGCGGGCACTTCATTTTGTGATAAATAATAAATTTCTGGGACGCAGATTAGATGTTGTGTCAGATAAAACACTGGCAAATGAAAAAATAATAATCCATTGGCATTGTAGAATATGGTTTTGGTTTGATGTCATACTCTAATTACTACATCCTTGGGTGTTTTTTTTTGTTGCCCCTACACTTTTTTTTCAAATTTGGGATTTTTTATGTTATTTCTACTCAGAATCACGAGCTCTTTCCATCCTAATAGGAGAAAAATAGTGTCCTAAGGTTTTTATTTCCATTACGTCACCATTTTTCATAGACTTTGTATGGCGGTCGCGGAATAGAAAGATCGAAAAATGTATGGAAATTCTGGGACACTTTTTTTCTCCTACTAGGATAGAAAGAGCTCGTGAGTCTGAGTAGAAATAACATAAATAATCCCAAATTTGAAAAAAAAGTGTAGGGGACAACAACAAAAAAAACGCCCCCTTACATTTCTATTTTGAATATTTTTATACCTAAAAAATGACATTTCGTTATCATTCGCGCGTCCATTTCGCTCGTACATGTTAGTACGTACATTATATTATTGGCGCGAACTAGATAGACGGGCGAGATCATAATAAATTTAGAGTACAATACCTAATAGAATTTAAATTGTTAATTAATGATAAAAAAATTGAAATAAATTAGATTTCTGTTATATTTCGTACAATTTTAAACAAATTCAATTAATTCCTTGTTTTTACATACCTAATTGATTAAAATTTACTGCCAATTTTTCTTGGAAACAAAGCGGTGTAAATATATTATTATATGTGATAATGCCATCGTGGAAAACCGCACGATAGACTGGCGTTATTCATAAACGCGTATCTAGTTCAACCTAGTTCAACGAGCCCTTGATAATCGTTTGTCCTTATCTGTCATTATGAGATTTGTGTTTGTTAGAAAGAGACAAAATTTCACAAAGGTTTGCTAAGTTTTATGAATAAGGGGGTAAATTTGTCATCGTGTCTTTTCAAAAGCGGCATATCTAGCTTATTGCAGTATCTATGGTATAAGAGCCTAAGGTAGTAATTATGGGCAAATAACTGTATTCTGTATTCTGAATATTTCTTGTTTAAACATGGAGTCTAGTTACTTCGGTTCCTTATTTTAATCTGTATGTTGATTGAATTCGACAGAAGGGACAGACCCTCGGTTTTCTCAAATTTCCATAACTAATAAGTAATTGGGTCGGGTTCGACCCAAACACTGTTAAGATCCGAGCAATATTTGTAATTTGTGGCACTAGAAACGAGTAAATGATAGAAGCTGCTTATTTTCATATAGATGGCACCACTTTAGCGAAACAAATTGTGAAACCTACGAATAGAAACCGTATTTTAATTAAGTACTTAAACAAAATAAATGTGATGTGAAACTTCCAAAAAACAAAACGCATTTAAAACTTTGTTATTAAAAATATTTTAATTATACATTTTAATGAAAACGTTTTGTTCCCGAATGATTTAAGGCCCGATTCGGATTTTGAACTAGATATCTATTAGACATCACCAAGATACGATAACGATATGTTTAAGATCTAACCTGTCAAATTTGACCTTTCCGTGATTCTGGAGATACTTTTGAACGATTTCCACAAGACATGACTTAGAGATCCAATTCACATCTAATAGATATCTAACTCTGTCTAACGTAAAAGTGACATTGGTTGCCCGAATTGCGCTGCAAAAGAGAACTAGTTGATATCTAAACTATAACGTATTTAGAATGGATTTAGTACGTGTCGTCTCTTGTGAATATCTTGAAGTTCGAATACGGCAGTAACTCTACTAACCAATTTTCGTTAACAAAACAAAATTCTGACAAAACTCGCTGGCACAATCCACTGGCAACTTTCTAATTACTCGCTAGTTCTGTCTAACTTTTAAATAACACACTGTTCAAAAGCTAAACATTGTTAATTCTAGAGTGGATTTGCTGAAATGTTCTATTTTAAATTCTAATTACTAACTAAACTGAATAATGAATAGAATTCGAACTGTTGAAACACTTTATTGACATGCCACGATTGTAACGAAAAACTTATAAAGTGATCAACGTGCTGTATTGGTAGCAAAGTATTGTTGACAAAAAAACAAATAACCAAGTATTTTAAACATTATATATTTCACAAATTATGAAATTTATATACATTTTTTTAAATAAGTATTTTTATTTTTTACTAATTAGTAGATTGACATATACATAGTTGCTTCTTTTCCTATTATTGTAACATATTAATTTTGAATTTTTTATATTACCTAAGCTAGTCGTATCTTAAATATTTTATAATTATTTTGGACATTTTTATTTTTTATATTCTTAATTAATTTGACTGATTTTTACTTTACTGTTTACTCATTTCTATTTTATAGAAAGTGGTCGCTTTATATTATATTACTGTTATATTTTTTAGATTATTATTCTATTAATTATTATTATTGATATTGTGTTGTGACGATCTTTTTGTGAATGCATTTTATTTTGACATGTAAAATTTAATGTACATTTTCAATAAGAAATAAATGAATCTAATCTAATCTAATCAACACAAAGATAATCCCTAGTTCCAACATGTCTAACGAAAATTTATTTACAAAAAAAAACGATTCTTACAAAAATTACCGAGACAGCTCTGGCTTACACTTCCAGAAGATTTATATTACTTATACAAGCGTTACACCTCAAAATGCCTCGGTTGCTAAAAATAACCTTTCATTCAAACTCTGAATTAAGGTGACGTTGTCATTTTTCACTTTTCGCCCCCAAAGTAAATAAAGTACTTTGAGAGTCTTCAATTTTTTGACAAAGTGGTAATTGCTTAGCTACTTTTATTCACTTTGGGATGACATCGGTTGTTTACAAAAGTCCGGCTTCAAGTTCGTGTCTTTTATCTTATCTTATACCTTTAAACGAGCAATTCTTGTTTATTTATTTATTTATTTATATATATATATATTTCGGCGATCTCGGAAACGGCTCTAACGATTTCGATGAAATTTGGTATATGGGGGTTTTCGGGGGCAAAAAATCGATCTAGCTAGGTCTTATCTCTGGGAAAACGCTAATTTTTGAGTTTTTATATGTTTACCGAGCAAAGCTCGGTCTCCAAGATATTTTTATATAAAATGTTGTAATGTGAACTCCGTTTTTAAATGTAAAAATTACATACAATATGAAGTACCTAACAAATTTATGTCAGTATGGGTAAGTTCGGGTACGGGTTAAGTGTGGCTAGCCTTTATTTTGGGGGCTGTTTACACATTGATTCGTTTTTATGACAAGTTACGAGTTCATACATTTGCCACTAATCGCAAGTAGCAAATGAATGAACTCGTGATAAACACTGATCAACGCGTAAACAGTCCCCAATTACCCGTATTGGTATTACAGTCAGCAGCAATAGTTGCTAAGCGGGCGAGGTGTTCAAAATGATCTTGACGCGACTTAATTGTTAAGATAATAAGAGCGCGTCAAGGTAATTTTGAACACCTTGCCCGCTTAGCAACTTCTGCTGCTGACTGTACTTCCTTTCTACATATTATACTACAAATTGAATGTCATCATCATTATCATCATTAAAATAGTTGTAAAAGGACAATCAGGCCAATCCGAACGTACACTGATACAATGATAATTAAAACGTGTTATTTAGTTATTGTGCATCTCGCCCGCGCCAATACACGTACGGAAAAGTACGAGCAAAATGCATGATAACTATGTAGGTGAATAACATGATTCAAATATCATTCTGATGTCAGTGGACGTTCGAATAGGCTAGATGACAAATTTTCATTTATGGTATCAATCAATCAGGTTTGTTTTTAGGGTCAAAATATGTCTATATGGGACCCATTGCATTAAAGCAATACAAAAGTCAGAAATTATAGTCAAAGTCCGACAGTCTTATTTCACTTGCGAAACGCCTCTAGCAAATCGCTATGTGAACGTGACGTCAAGGTCACTGAGATCGCATCTTGAAGTATGAACAAAACAAGAAAATTGCATTTTTCTCGGTGAAATATTGCGTTTATGTATATAGTTGCCATACAATCATTTTTTGGATAAAATGTGAGGAATCGAATGGTATCCTTACTTATTTCGTTTTTGAAAGTTAAAAAAAAACTTAAATTTTGTATCTTTCAGGTGCTGTATTTTTGTATTATTTCCATTTTTTTTCAATATCCACAATATTGTGATAAATTGTTCATCTGCTAACTATTTTACTAGATTTTTTTATAAAATTCAACATGTGTCATCATCCCTATTGCCCTGAAGGAATCAACCTTTCATTAAAGTTCAATATAAACATTCTTATCGGGATATTTAATGCTAATTTCTTCAAGAAAATTCTTCTTGTATTGTCAAGCTTAAGACAGTGACAAATCGACATCTTTTACTTGGAAAAAGTTGGGTCTTTGTCTTATCAATCTTTTAGACCGAACTCACGTATATAATACGGTTTTTTCTTGCTTCTAGCGAAACTAAACCTATTTGCCTCGAGTTTACGGTTGAAATTTGAACCACGTCGTCGGTGTGGTGGAGGTGTACCTTTTTTAATGGGCTAAAAAGGATTGAGTTACTAGACTTTTTTTAGTTTTAGTGCTTTAGGATAGCACTACGTGACTATGTTTGCTATTATCTACTGACTAAATAAAGTTAACCCATAATATCTAAGTAAAAATTATAAATATAGCTTTACTACTAACTATAAGCTTGTAATAGTTGTTGGTGTAGTAATTGACTAATAACTCAAATAGACGTGACTAGACTGCTAAAAATGAAAATGTTACTAACTCAACATTCAGAGAAACGTATGCGTTTAAATTACTAACATATTTTACCGGCAAGTAAGTTTAATTCTAACGTGGTTATCACCGCACGCTGCTCCGCTTCTGCACGGCTACCACCATTTTGACTATTCGCTAGCGTGTGCGTAACTTACATTATATGTATCTCGCTCGTACTCGCATCTTAGTAAGGCCCATAGTACTTCAATGTAATTTAAACCATTTTCGATTGGAAACAGTCTTTTGTTTAGTTCGATCTCAAAACAAAAGAAATTCAATTTCATGTATGGTGGACCTTTTAGAGGTAAGGAGGATACATTTTGTTGTACAGTCGCCATCAGATATATCGGAGCGGCCAAGGTGTTCACAATATCTGAACAAGCACTCTAACGCCTCGACAATAGATCGAGGCGTGCTCAGATATCTGATTGTTGTACGAGCGGAATATGGGCCAGCACACATACCCACGATACGACGTCGTATTATGTGTGTGTGTGTGTGTGTGTGTGTGTGTGTGTGTGTGTGTGGGCCCTATCGCCCGCTTGCACAACGGAGAGGCGTACGGTACCGTATCCATTGAGAATACTGCCTAAGTATTTAAATATCATATAACGGTCAAAACAATAGAATTATTCATAAATCTTAGTTTTAAAATAACCTTAGGCGCCCCGGGACTCATTTGACCCGAACAACTATTTGGGAATATTCCCATAGTCCTTAATTTCTATGTGTTGTGGGTCTCAGCGGAGACTGATATTTGAATTAAATTTGTTTAAAAACTATTTGTTTGATGAAAGTGGGCTGGAAAATATTAACAGTTATTTCAAAAGGACTGTAAGCTGAAATAACATGAATCTTGGCATGAAGATTTAAGTATCATACCTATATCAATGTCTAGTTAGTTTTTGTTAAGGTTTTGTACTAAAGAAAAAGTAACCAAGTATGTATACTCATGTGGCTGAGGCCGGATTCGAACCGGCGTCTTCAGCTTAACTACTAAAGCCCTTGACCTATACCATGAGTGTCAAAACTGACATATATGCTAACGTCTACGTAATTTACTTTCTATACATCTCGCTCGCAATAATATGCGAGTACGAGCGAGATGCATAGAAAGTAAGTTACGTTCTCGATAGCGTTCATGTCAGTGCCAAACTGGTGGTAGCCACACGCGGCACATTTTTTAGGGTTCCGTACCCAAAGGGTAAAAACGGGACCCTATTACTAAGACTCCGCTGTCCGTCCGTCCGTCCGTCCGTCCGTCTGTCCCCAGGCTGTATCTCACGAACCGTGATAGCTAGACAGTTGAAATTTTCACAGATGATGTATTTCTGTTGCCGCTATAACAACAGATACTAAAAACATAATAAAATAAATATTTAAGTGGGGCTCCGATACAACAAACGTGATTTTTGACCGAAGTTAAGCAACGTCGGGCGGGGTCAGTACTTGGATGGGTGACCGTTTTTTTGCTTGTTTTGCTCTATTTTTTGTTGATGGTGCGGCACCCTCCGTGCGCGAGTCCAACTCGCACTTGACCGGTTTTTTAGTATAGATATTTATTACAGTTTACAATTTATATTTATATTAGTACATATAGTTTATAATTTACATTAACTGTGACTTCTTAAACAAACACAAATCAAAACATTTAACCAAATAATTTGATTTGTTCTCAAAGCTGTACTTACACATTTCTCTTTTAATTAAAAACTACATAGTTTCATAGCAGACGTTCCCGCGTACATTTTGTATTAGGAAGGATTACATGGACCGAAATAAACAAAGATCCTGTGACAATAGAGCGCTCCCACACGAACCAAATTAAAGGCATTTATCTAACAACGCAAATTCCTTACAACATTATATTACGTTTCGCGAGAATTGCAGATCACCTACTCACTGTACCTCTCGCGTCGAATGATGATCCTTATACACATAACGCCGGCTGAGAATACGTTTGTGCCATATCCATTTTTGAGCAAAATCGTTTTTTAATGATTTCTAAAATAACAAAAAATATGCTATAATTGACACTAATCGGTTTTTGGAAAAACATATTTTTCAAAAATGTTGTGCCATATCCGCATTTTACTATAGGATAATTACACTCTGTTAACAGAAAATTATCACAAAAGTGTGACATACTTATCCAAAAGTTTTGTGTCATATCATATATTGTATACGTTTAACATTTACTGATCAAAATGGATATGGCAATAATAAAAGTACTTTTATTTCATGATTACCACTATATTCACAATATTTGTATAGTACTATAAATAGTAAACATATGTGCCTAAATGATAAATAAGTTCAAATAGTTCAATATTTCCTAAAGTCTATTTTTTTATTCAGTAGACTGGAATGACATTTCATAGTATGAAATGACAGATGATGTTCATACTATGAAGTGTCATTTCGGTCTATCGAATAAAAAAATAGACTTTAAATGTAAAACTTTTCGAGATTTTTTTTTGCCTCTTTTTGCTCTCCTGTAAACCAATGTAAGTGGCGTATGGCACAAACGTATTCTCACCCAGCGATAAGTCTCCCTGTACTTGTACAAGTACAAATTAAATTCGAGTTTTGAACTCGTGTAGAAATAAAAGAAAGTTCCAAATTCAAAAGCGCCAAAATTGCCCTGGGTATTACGAGGCTATGATACTTTCTTCAAGTCTTCTTTGGTCGGGCTTAATTTAAAAAGATAGTTGAAGAATTTTATTTTCACCGGTTTTTTTATTATTTAAATGTTATATTTAATACTAAATTTGTAATTACATAACGATACGACATAGATTTATAGAAAGTATTATTTGTCGTTTGTCGTCGTACTTTTTAAACGTCAAACCAAATCGCATCCGTCTGTCAAACGGCGGCCTAGCCCATGTGACAATCGCTACCGCTTTGCCATCGAATGACTTTATGTCTCTCTATCACTTTTTCATATTAGTGTGACAGTGACAGTTGCGTTTCGTTCGCTACGGAGCGATTGGCATAATGTCTACGGGGCCTGGGTATGCTTATAAGATGTAGTCTACAAGACTTCGTCTGTGTAGAGAATTAACAAGGTAGTAACGTCGTAAGGCAACTATACGACTTACGGATAACGACGTCGAAACGTGACGTGCCGTGACGTAAACACGTCGCGGGCGTGACAGCTGTGCGCGTGCGGGTTGGTGGCGTTTTGCTACAGGCATTTTCATTTATGTAACATTATGCTATGCTTTGTTTTATTGTGTACCATCACGCTCCGCGAATGTTACGCCATTTAGGGTCCTAGCTAAATTGGTTGTTCAATACTGACGCTATAGATTTTCCAATTTAGCAATTACCCTAAATGGCGTAACAATCACGGAGCGTGACTGTACATACGAGTATAGATATTGCAGCATGTTGAATGATAAGATTATTAGGTAACACTGCAATTTAAATATAGTCTTCTAGCTGGGCTTTTTCTAAAATAAATATCGAAAACCTGATTCTTTCAAATCTGGACATTCTTGGGCTCATTCTACTCAGAATCGATAGCACTCTCCATTGCATCCTTCCATTAAAAAAAGATGTCCCAAAATGTCCATTCCATTACGTCACGTTTTATTATGAGAAAATTTTTCACGTGTATGGACGTGACGTAGTGGAATGTACAATTTTCACACAAATTTTTGGAACATTTTTTTTATCATCAGGATTGAATATGCCAGTGATTCTGAGTTGAAAGAACCCAAAAACACCAGGTTCCGTAAGAATCGGGTTTTCAATAGGTATTTATTTTAGAAAACGCCCAGCTTCTGTCTGCGACGTCTGATCTGAATAATGATTTTCTTGATGAATTACTTTATGAGAGCATAACTTAGATTGTATGGCGGCGGCTAGGTTCGTGTAACTCTGTTAGTGATAAACCGACATATTTTACTCAGATTTTTATCGTATCATTATTTTATTTGAATTGTTTATTGCCCTTTTTAATTCATATACCTAATCTCTTGTCTGTTGTGATAAGGACACTGACCGTGACCTAATTTTAAGTCATCTTTATGCTTTTTTTTTCGAGAACGATTTTGTTCTAGCCCATACACTAGTCACTGACAGTGTCAAAACTGACATACACGCTATCGAGAACGTAATTTACTTTCCATAGGTACATCTCGCTCACACTAATATGCGAGTACGAGCGAGATGCATAGAAAGTAAATCACGTTCTCGATGGCGTTTATGTCAGTGCCAAGCTGGTGGTATCCATACTTCTCTATACAGCACAACCGATGATTGAACTCACGATTTTTGACCACCACACACATATTAAGGTTAATATAAGATTAGGTAAACATATAACATATCATCCGCTCTTAAATTGATCCACACAATAGTAATTGCAACGTGAATTACGCCACACCACATATAATACGTCGCATGAAACAGTGAACACGTATACCTACGAACGTCTCTGTTACAAATTAGATAGAAGGAGAAGTTACTAACTTGATTGTGTGTATACGTGGGGATGAAACAAAACACTATTGCCTTATAATATATATGTAGGTACGTATATTCTCCGTATCTCTTAGTATTACGTCAAAGTTTTGATGAACGTGACGTAAGACGCTGCAGACAATAGCGGCTACGTTTTTGTAAAAATAATTTAGTTTAAGAACTAAACAAAGAAAATTTCTAAGAACCTGTTAAAATATAATGTGTATATAAGTATGTGTGTTTAATTGTATCTTCACCTGTATTATGTAAGTATGCAAAATGTTTACATACATTCATACCTGTTAATATGGCTGATAGAACACAAAATATGAGAACTTTTTTTGCGGTTGGTAAATTGAGCGCGCATTAATGCTAATGTATGAACAAAACATCATTAAAATGATGTCCTTACATTTTAAAATGAATAAATATGTCATTTTTATAAGGCGTAGACATCATCGTATACCTTTAAACGAGCAATTATTGTATATTTATTTAATATATTTTGAGGATCTCGGAAACAGCTCTACGATTTCGATGAAATTTGCTATATTCGGGGGTTTTCGGGGGCGAAAAGTCGATCTAGCTAGGTCTTATCTCTGAGAAAACGCACATTTTGTAGTATTTATATGTTTTCCGAGCAAAGCTCGGTCGCCCAGATATTTTACATTAAAAGCCTCAAAAAATAAACACTTTGAATTTTATTATATAAATATTTACTTATATAGTTACATAGGAGACATCCATAACCCAGGAACATTTGTGATTATGCACCCAAAAAAATGCCTTTACCAGGATTCGAACCCGGTACCTCCTAGCTGCTTCGTAGAGTCAATACCGAATAGGGTATTTGACTACTAGTCAAATCAGTTTTTTTTTGTCAAAACGATTTTGCTACTACGGAATTTATATGAAACGCTAGCATGTGACGTCACAATCAAACATCAATCAAATAACCTACCCTTTATAGTTTTATACGGGGTTTAAAAAATAATTGTGTCTAAAAATAACTGCTGTTTACGTTTCTCTATTAATCTTCTTGTGCTTTATTTCATGCATGGTGTAAAATAATTTATTTTAAAGACAGTCAAATACTCCATTGCCTAGGGGGCCGTCAAAAAGTCTCTTAAAAATAAACAAGTCAAACAATAGAACGTTGCTCATTCCTCTGCGCTAGCTTATCCTTACGTAACACAAGTTAAACTAAAACTATTTCGCAAACTACTTAAAAAATCATCAGAGAAGGCGGAAACAGGGCGAGTAAAGTTTATTCTTATAATGGCTAGCTGGAGATAGTACAGTAGTTTAATTTTCAGAGTTAGCTACCAAGAGACTAACATTTAAAGTTTTTGAAGGGATGTGTGCTGCTTGTATGTAGGATTGCCATAATGTCAGGATTTCTCCTGACATGGCAGGATTTTAGGATTGCGGGGGACTTGGTGTCAGGGTTTTTTACAAGCTATAGTGAAAAAATCTATAAATTCATTCTCCTACCAAGATTTGAATCCCAGGTAAAAAAAATAACTTGTTAAAAAAATGTTGATATGTTATGAATATGATTTACTGTACCGTAATAAAAATACCGATTTTAAACTTTCGTTTGTCCTTCCTACCTCCATGGAATGAAGGCCTCGATCTTAAACTCGATGCTGTTTAGCAAAAATGTGTCAACCCACACAAATTTTGCAATAAAATGTCAACTTTAAGCGTCATTTTTTTGAGTTGGCATTATTGCAAAATGAATGTGGGTTGACACATTGTTGCTTATCATTTTGACATCAAAATGTAATTATAAACTGAGAATAGATAAATATAAAAAAAAAAGTGACGAAACCCTCCAGTGGCCTTCACCAGTTTATAATTTATATAATTATAGTAGTGTGACTACTTAAAAAAACGAAAATCAAAATATTTAATAAAATAATTTTATTTGTTCCCAAAGTTGTGTATCCAAATGTAAGTTCGAATTAGCCATCCGTGACTATATAGAAACAGCAGACTTTACCTTAAGTGTAAGGCCTGAGTGGACGCTCGAGTTGGGCGTGCAGCGGGGCGTGCATGTTAAACAAATGCAAACGTATCGGAGCGGCCTTAGTGCACACTGCTCAAATTACTCCTGACTCCAACGCCACGCTACACGCCCCGCCGAACGCTCCGCTTCGAGCGTCCACTCAGGCCTTACACTAATATGTCCTCTGTAGCATTCATTATTGCTACTCATCTTAATATACCACATTCATAAGAACAACTGTACAGATAATAGTATCACTGCTACTTTGTCACGTATGTCGGGTCGTAATTGTGTTTTCTGTATGACATTGATGTAATTACAAAACATCTTTCGCGTTGTTGGGTTGTGAGAGCTGATGTGTGGTTGACAATTGACATGTGTGCGTTGAGGTTTATCGGCTAGTCTGTCACGTAAGAGCAATAATTACTCAAAATTTAGGTGGGCATTTTGTTTAACCATCTCTGTGTTAGCAGATTTTATTTACTATACATAGCTAACCTACAAAGAATAAATAATAAAACTGTTAAAGTAACTTAGTTCGGTCAGTGTGTTATTAAAGATGATTTCTTTACCTATGTACCACGAACGGTTAAAAATAAGGGAACGGCCCGCCTTAGTGCCACCCCAGTCACCCCACAATAGCGTCTCCCGAGCGTCAGCGTCTATAGTCAAGTATAGCTGCTGCTGCTATAGCTGCTATAACAGGCTGTTGCTCGACCCAACGTTTATGTTTCTTCTACGACAAAGAGATATATTATGTCTTCAAAATTAAGAGCGAAAAGCACAAAAGTGGCAATTTTCTTAATTTCATTATCTTACGTTTACTTAATAATCAAGTGATTTAATTGGAATCCTCGGTAACTCGTCAAAGCCCGGTTTTCCAGGCCAGATTAGCGAGGTTCCACTGTATTTGACAGATGTCAACTCTCATATGCCTTAGCTAATGTGCCCTTGGAGGATACAACTAAACGGAGTAGCCATTAACAAGCTTTCCCCTCTGTCGAAAATAGGCGGCCAACGGTCATACACAATGTATGGACTGACGTTTATCTGACATGGCTATTTTTACGTTACGCATACATTTGACGTTCCCCTTCTTCTTCAACCTAGCGTTTTCCCGGCCTAGCGCCAGGGTCCGCTTTCCTGCTTAGTCTTCTCCACTTTGCCCGGTCTTCGGCATCCTCATGTGTGAGATTTGACGTTCCCCTCCCCCGCAAAAATCGGCAGACTTTTGTACAGAAAATTACAGACAAGGCGTCTCGGTTTGATTATATCCTCTAAGAATGTGCCCCAATACTCGTCAGGGCGGTGCCACGTCATTCACAAAGCGAATAATACTGACTTCCCGGTTTGAGTACCAATCACGAAAGGACTCTTTCCCACCCAACCGACACAAACGTACTTAAGGTTTTAATTTAATCATAAGTACTTTTAATGCACGCTTGATGAGCGGAAACATGTTTCTGCGTCACAAGAGGAAAGACAAACAGACATAAGCGGGCATAACGAAAATAAACGTATTTAAACTTTGGAAGTAATTGCGGGTTGCTTCAGACACCGGTTTAATTTCACGAGGTTAAGCCCGGCTGTTCACAATGCGAATATCACAAAACCTTAGGGCCTACCGCGAACCACGTTCGACGTGTTACCTCCCTGTCACACTTACGTACGAATTTATAAGTGCGACAGAAAGGCAACACGTCGAACGTGGTTCGCGGTAAGCCCTCAGATCATACTCGTAATCATCTTGCGTTGTCCCGGATTCTGGCCACGGGCCATGGGAGCCTGGGGTCTGCTATGGTAATTTTTTCCCTATTTTTTTTAAATAACTTCTAAACAATAATCATAATCATAATAATCATTTTTTTATTTCTTGAATGTGGTACATTAGTAAGTTGTAATAAAAGGAATTTTTCGTCAGCACATCTTGCCTGAATATGCGTAGAAATATTGCCTATACTGCATTATTACTATAACCATGACTAGATTGAGTTTATGACCTATCATGCAGCATGTAAAAATAATAAAGTTACGACCTTATACTACATTATAATAAACTTAATAACCCATTTGTCTTAAAATTATACCAAACGCATTCATTTGATATGATATGTAGTTTTTCTAATGTCTCCCTAAAAATGGCCCCTATGTTTAAAATTCATATACATATTTACTTTACATGTCCGTGTTTAGGTCACAGATTAATGTGTATAAAATTTCAATTACTTCAGATAGTTTTGGAGCTAATAGGCTCTGCTGTGATAGACTAACAGACAGACAGACGACACATGAATGATTTCAATTTTTCATTTTCAATTTCTTGAATGTCAAAACAACACATGTCAAAAATCCTAAAGACTTCCGTATTTTCCTTTATAGGTACGGAACCCTAAAAAATAATCTACATTGCCACAGATAAACACACGTAGCTGTCAAACTCATAATATCCCTCTTTATGCGTTGGAGGTTAAAACATATGCTTTACATACCGACTACTTGCTGTTAAAGTTTCGTTTACATCAAGAAACTATAACGATAACTAATTTAACATCAACTTCGGAAACTAAAAGATTAACTAGGTACTTACAACATCTTTCAACCATGAAACTAGTTTTATAAACAAACGTCAAACTTGTCCGATGTTTAGTCGCTACGTGAACAGGGGGCCTTACAAGCATCGGCAGAGTTTCCAAGTTGCAGCCTTTGTGTAAAGAGTTACGAATAAAGCTTCTATGGTACTTTGAAAGTTTAAACACAATATAAGTTGGGATCCACAATAAATATTACCGCCTGGTTTTTGTTTATATTCAGGGTTTTAAGGCATTTTTACGAATGGGTCACACATATTTTTTAGGTTTCGCGTCACATCGCAAAGTTAAGGGAATCTAAATTAATACCTATATCAACCAAATCTTGTCAGTAAATAATCTTTAATAGAAAAAAACCGACTTCTCTAACTACTATTATTAGCCTAACCCACTTAACTTCGCTTATACTTTATTTGGTAATATGTATACATTTCATGGTTATCATAGTGGTTTATTTAGTTTAGGTATCATAGTGGTTTTCCGGGTCAAGCTTCGGGTCCGGGTCCGGATCTGAGTCCGGGTTCGAGTCCGAGTACGGGTCCGAGTCCGGAGTCCGGGGCCCAGTCCAAGTCAAAATCGAAATTCAAAATCACAAAACGTGTACTATGCGTCGTTGAAGAGTTCTGTTCTGATTATCATCAGCAGTTCCACTTCATCAAATGCGACAGTTTTTAATGAAAATGCACGATTTTCTGATAAAAATACAAAAATCTCTATACGCATGCCTTTAAGATTGGAGGAGTTCCCTCGATTCCTCGTGGATCCCATCATCAGAACTCGAGCTGACAAAAATGTGGCTTAAAAATTTAACTTGCTTAACAAACATAACGAAGAGGACAAATCGCCAAACGTGAACTATGCGTCGTTGAAGAGTTCTGTTCTGATCATCATCAGCAGTTCCACTGCATCAAATGCGACAGTTTTTAATGAAAATGCTTAATTTTTTGATGAAAATACAAAAATCTCTATACGCATGCCTTTAAGATTTGAGGAGTTCCCTCGATTCCTCATGGATCCCATCATCAGAACTCGAGCTTGACAAAAATGTGGCTTAAAAACTTAACTTGCTTAACAAACATAACGAAGAGGACAAATCGTCAAACGTGTACTATGCGTCGTTGAAGAGTTCCGTTCTGATCATCATCAGCAGTTCCACTTCATCAAATGTTTTGAATGTATATGCTTGATTTGTTGATAAAAACACAAAAATCACTATATGTATGCCTTTAAGATTTGAGGAGTTCCCTCGATTCCTCATGGATCTCATCATCAGAACTGGGTTTTGACAAAAACGGGACCAATCTGTATGCATGTACATACAATCAAAAAAAAATTTTCAAAATCGATCCACTAATGACGGAGATATGGAGTAACAAACATAAAAAAAAACATACAACCGAATTGATAACCTCCTCCTTTTAGATTTGGAAGTCGGTTAAAAAAGGCGTGAAATTCAAATTTTCTATGGGACGATATCCCTTCGCGCCTACATTTTTCTTATTTGCCGCCTTTTTATACTGTCAAGATCTGGTTGACCAAGTACCTATAAATTAGTTGTTAAAATAATTTTAAGGTTACTACTTTATGTTTTTTTAATTGTCATCATTAACTGTCGCCATGTATGTTGGCTTTTCGGATAGTATATAAGTTTAGTATTTAGTATTTAGTGCATAGCATAATTGTATGTTTATAATTTTTAAGATTAAAAAACCGACTTCTATGCGGCCCGGTGAAAGATTATTGTAGATGGTGCGCTATGTAGAAAAGGAAGCATTTCGTTTCTGTAAGGCTCGCAGTTCTAACCTAACCTAACCCACTTTTGTTCGGTTCTGTGAGGATAGCAGTTCAAACCTAACCTAACCCACTTAACGGCGCATGCGGTGCGGTGTACGGGGGTTTGAGCGGGAGGGGTTTGGCCTCATCATACTTTATACCTACATTTTATGGTAGGTAATCATAGTGGTTTATTTAGTTTAGGTATCATAGTGGTTTTCCGGGTGAAGGTCCGGGTCTGTGTCCGAGTCCGGGTCCGAGTCCGGGTCTAGTCCAGGTCCGAGTCCGAATCCGAGTCCAGGTCCGGGTCCGGGTCCGAACCGGATCCGGGTACGAGTCCGGATCTGGATCCGAGTCCGGGTCCCAGTCCAAGTCAAAGTCGAAATTCGAAATCACCAAACATGTAACTATGCGTCGTTGAAGAGTTCTGTTCTGATCATCATCAGCAGTTCCAGTTCATCAAATGCGACAGTTTTTAATGTTAATATATTATTTTATGATGAAAATACAGAAAATTCTATACGTGTGCCTTTAAGATTTGAGGAGTTCCCTCGATTTCTCATGGATCCCATGTTCAGAACTTGAGCTTGACATAAATATGGCTTAAAAACCTAACTTGCTTAACAAACATAACGAAAAGAAAAAATCGCCAAACGCGAGCTATGCGTCGTTAAAGAGTTTCGTTCTGGTCATCATCAGCAGTTACACTTCCTCAAATGTTACATTTTAAATGTATATGCTTGATTTGTTGATTAAAACACAACAATCACTATATGTATGCCTTTAAGATTTGAGGAGTTCCCTCGATTCCTTATGGATCTCATCATCAGAACTCGAGCTTGACAGAAATGTGGCTTAAAAACTAAACATGCTTAACAAACATAACGAAGAGGACAAATCGCCAAACGTGAACTATGGGTCGTTGAAGAGTTCTGTTCTGATATCATCAGCAGTTCCACTTCATCAAATGCGACAGTTTTTAATAAAAATGCTTGATTTTCTGATAAAAATACAAAAATCTCTATACGCACACCTTTAAGATTTGAGGAGTTCCCTCGATTCCTCATGGATCCCATCATCAGAACTCGAGCTTGACAAAAATGTGACTTAAAAACTTAACTTGCTTAACAAACATAACGAAGAGGACAAATCGCCAAACGTGAACTATGCGTCGTTGAAGAGTTCTGTTCTGATCATCATCAGCAGTTCCACTTCATCAAATGTCACGTTTCTGAATGTATATGCTTGATTTGTTGATAAAAACACAAAAATCACTATATGTATGCCTTTAAGATTTGAGGAGTTCCCTCGATTCCTCATGGATCCCATCATCAGAACTGGGTTTTGACAAAAACGGGACCAATCTGTATGCATATACATACAATCAAAAAAAGAATTTTCAAAATCGGTCCAGTAATGACGGAGATATGGAGTAACAAACATAAAAAATAAAAATAAAAAAAAAATAAAAAAAAAAACATACAACCGAATTGATAACCTCCTCCTTTTAGATTTGGAAGTCGGTTAAAAATGTAAAAATGAGCACTTTCTCGCTAACAAACCGCTATCGCAGTTTGGCGAGAAATAACATGGTTGAAAATTATTGTGTGATAAATAAATATTTAAAAAAAAAAAAATTTTATTGAACTCTTAGAGGCGGGATACATTTTTCAATATTTGGGACTCAAATAATGAAAGAAAAGATAAGCTTCATGTGTTTCTTAAATTTGGGTTCGAGCAAACGATCCGATGCACTCAAGACCAATCGTTTATTCCGTGTGCTATTGCTATATGAAGCGTAATAGTTTATGGACATGTTTTAGTCTCCCCGAACGATATAGCCTTCACAGGGATTAAGACTTAAGGCTTTCATCTCCAAACAGATTCACACGCCACGTTCTATACACATATTATGTTGTCTTCCTACTTAAGTATAGTATAACGGGGAGTGCTTCGAGGAATTGTTCGAATCAATCCCTGTCGCTTCTTTCCGCAGTCGCTCTACAAGATTTACATCTTCACTTTGGTTGGCATGAGGACTGTATATATTGTACGTTTCTCCAGAAACTACCTGCCTCGCTCAGCTAAAATATGAAATAAACTGTTTTTACCGGTGCGGTATTTACGGACCGATACGACCTTCAAACCTTCAAGAAGAGGGCGTACGAATCTTAAAGGCCGACCGGGAAAATACATAGAAACACCCACTATTCAAACAAATATATCCATGCTTATCACATAAATAAATGCCCTTAGCAGGATTTAACCCCGTCATCGGCCTCATAAGCAGGGTCACTACCCACTAGGCCAGACAGGTTTTCCAAGTGTAAGATATAATTGCAAGTAACTTGTACAGCAACGGTATAAATCCACCTAAGTAATTTATTATCGTTTTAAGCTGCGTACAAACAGCCACACTCTTAACTGTCCATCGGTGGACCTTACGCCTTTTGTAATAAGGTCTTACGAATTGTCAGTTAGTGTGGGCGATGGTACAACCAAAGACAGAAAACAAATGTAACGCGCAAAGTCCGCGCAATAAATATGAAACTCCAAGTTGTATCCAACGAGGGTAAGTTGGCGCAAGTTGTACCAACGTTAAGTTGTAGCCGCAACTCGGCCGCAACCTTCTTGTAAGATTTACTCGAGAAGTTGCTGTCGCGCGCTGTTGCCGCTTTTTCGACGGTTAATTGCCTGTTACTTGTTAAGGGTCTAACACGCCCTGTTGTTATATTACTTTGCTGAAGCACGCAAGTTGGGTCATTAAACTTCTGGAGCCTATATGTTTTTAAGAGTTTTCACGAAAAAAAATTACATTGAAGTAATCGAAATCAAACTGTTTAGAGACATACTAACATAACATTGAATAATTTTACGGTTTAGACTCACTTGTTTTAAGTCACTCGCGTGACATGTTTCGGAGAGCCTTAGGTCTCCTTTCTCAAGCATTAATAGTGCGAGCAGCGTTCACGACGGCCGTACTGCGGTGCGGTGCGGTTCTGTTAGTGCTTGAGAAAGGAGACCTGGGTTCTCCGAAACATGTCGCGCGAGTGACTTAAAACAAGTGAGTCTAAACCGTAAAATTATTCAATTCTTCATTGAACTAATTTTTATCATACAGTTTATTTTATAGTATTTCATTTTAAAAATCGTATAACTTCTAATAAAGCGATAACACACGAGCACTCACGATCGTAACCGAGTGCAGGAAATTCTTGTTAATGGATTCACCCGCGCCAATGCATTGATTGCATTAAGACCGCTGAAAGGGCGTGCGTCAAAGTTAACAGGATTCTGGCACAGAGTGCGAATCCTAGCGAATTTTGTATGTCAATGTAATACTAATTTTGATACGATTTAGACTGAAATGGAGGACAGAAAATGATTAGGTAGCACATTTAGCGTCGTCGGCTCCCCAACCATAACCTATCATTATAAAACGCTATATCATGTTCAAGTTAATATAATATTTAAAAGAAAACTGACGTCGGAACGAGCTCAGAAAATGTTTTCATTTACTAAAATGAAACCATATTTTCGGGCACTGAATTATTAACAAATCCCAAGAAACGAACCCCACAGAATTCCAAGTGCTAAATATTAATTTGTTATGATAACAAAGTGGAAATTTACTTTCAAGAATGGAGTCTTGGGTCTAACTAAATTGTTATGCTGCTGTGAAAGACGTAATGTCTTAATGGAAATGGGAGATCATTTAACATAAAGGTCAATTCGAATGCACACTGAACACAGAATGATAATTGATAACACTTTATTCACGGTTAGTTTCAATAGACTTAAGTATATCGACCGGGATATGAACCGTGATTAACTTTTGTATTTTTTCGAGCTCCCTATATTTCGACGCAGTTCAGAATGATAGTTGAATCATTTTATACTATTAAAATTACATTTTATTGTGTTTCGTAAAATAATGAATTTACATATTTATATATTAACTTACAAATAGCACCAATGTGACAGTTTTCCTACGAACAAAATCAACAATGACGACGCGCAGCGTTGTATGCTAGTTAATACTGATTAATTTATTCCCTTGCTTTAACCATAAAATACTAAAATATGCTCGATACTCGTAAATTATAGTTCTCGTGATCCAACATTTCCATTTCCAATCACTGGTTGGTTCATTGGCGCCTCGTTTTGCGGAAATCCTTACTCTCAGTGGGTAGTTGCAATTGATTCGGGGAAAAGCCTCATTCTGTACGTGTGATTCTGCTTACCTACATGGTGAGTCGAGCATTTGAGCGTACCAGTAGCTACATCCATGATTTAAAGGAAGATCTCAACGATTCTTCTTTCTGTGAGTTTCAAATGTTTCGAATGAATTTGCTATCTACTGTAGGTACCCCAGAAACTTCGCTCCATAAAAAAGCGCACGCCCTGTGACGTCACAGCCCACATGGCTGCACCTGAATATAGCCAAAATATAAGTCTTTTCGCGGGGCTGCCTAAATATAACATATGAAGCCTTAAAAAAAGGAATATAGAGGTTTTAAATATAATAATAATTTCGGTATTTTTTACACTTTTTTGAAGAGTGCTATGTTTTTTGAATCAGTTTTAATGGCATTTGCATTTTCTCCCAAGGTCTTTGGTTTATAATTGATACTTAAGCCTGCAAATCAATACGTTTCTCGCCTCGTCAATAATGTACAGTCACCTGCAGTAATATGTTACACAACGTAGGCCGCATAAATATCTGACACGATCTTATTTGTAGAGCCATAAGAGCGTGTTACATATTTTTGCGGCCTTCGAAGTGGTAGCTACTATGTAGTTGGTTTGAGATCTCGACTCCACATCGCTCGGGCTTCCTGGAAATGTATAATTATGCTTTTGCTACTCAGAAACACTACTGCGAGTCCGTGGAAACGTTAATCCAGAGGATTCTATGAAGTATTTACTTGAAGGTTGTATGTTAATATGCTTTGGAAAATACTCATTCATTAATTTGGCCTGTAACATCAACAAAATGATGGTTTATACAGCGTTCATAAGAGTGCGACGCTTCCGCAAATGACTGAGCGGCAGCCGCGACCGCATAGCTGACAGGCGAATGCCGTACCCGGTGACGAAGGTGGTAAAACTGCGCTGGTGTCTCAGTTCTCGCCTAGTGTGAAGAAGGTTAAACGCTTAATTGTGTGCAACTACCCCTTCAGCCATGGTCTTCCTCCATTGGTCACGAATAATATGATTAGGAAAATAAAGATCCAAGAAATACGTGTAAGTAATGTTGTCTCCGTTAACGTTGGTTTGGGTTTAATACTTGTTTACATAGGTACACTCATATCATTGTCATTGCGATTGGGTTTAGTTCCGAAAATGTAAAACTCTGGAACTTTTTTCTTATTTTTTAATATTCCAGTTATGCCTATTAAAATGACAAAATACTAAAAAAATTGTTAAATATTAAGATATATTTGGCCTTGCTAAGACAGAGGTTATATAAAAAAGAAATCATAATGGTTGCGCAATACATATCACACAAAGGAAACGCACACAAATTATTGCTTTATACCGAGCTATAACCAATTCCTTTGCTTATACCAACTATCCGAATAATTTATTCAGTGGCTTGGCTGATATTTCAACCGTTAATCACAAGCAAATTACTATTGACATGTGATTGTACTTAGTTGTTACCAATCTTGAGCTCATGCTTAGACTGGTTAGTACGATTTTCGTTCTGTGCTATATGTAAGCGAAGGCAGTGTACTACTGCTTTATTCATGCTGTGGCCATCCTAATTATGAGCTTCAAATGTCTCACACATGACAAAACGACGTAAGTGCAAAGAGATTAAAATACATATGTGATGTTTCGACCCTGAACGGGTTTTGATACGTTGAACATTTAATATTCTAGTGGTGAAGCAAAATTATAGCAGACGGGAAACTTGATTTGTTTTAATTGCAAGTCATGAAAGTGCTAAATAGGTAATTCATTAGAAAGAGTAAACTGAAATAGTTATTTTCGATACAAGTGCGAAAAAGAGGAAATTCGAAACGAGTGGCGATAAATTAAATCGACACGAGTTGCAAATTACCTATTCGCACGTGTATCGAACAACGTTTTACAGTACATATGGCACTTTAAAGTTTCGACATACGCACGAAAAGTGCTATTTTACGCACTAGTGCGGAAAAGTAGCCCCATATGTACTGTAATAGTTATTTTCGATACAAGTGCGAAAAAGAGGAAATTCGAAACGAGTGGCGATAAATTAAAACACGACCGAAGGGAGTGTTTTAAATCGACACGAGTCGCGAATTACCTATTCGCACGTGTATCGAACAACGTTTTACAGTACATATGGCACTTTAAAGTCTCGACATACGCACGAAAAGTGCTATTTTACGCACTAGTGCGGAAAAGTAGCCCCATATGTACTGTAAATGACTTTTACAGTACATATGGTGCTACATTCCTGAACTAGTGCGGGAAAGAGCACTTTCCGTGCGTATGTCGAAAGTTCAAAGTGCTATAATATGTACTGTAAAACGTTGTACGATACAACTGCGAATAGGTTATTCGCAATTCGTGTCGATTTAAAACACTGCCTTCGGTCGTGTTTTAATTTATCGCCACTCGTTTCGAATTTCCTCTTTTCGCACTTGTATCGTAAAAAACTATTGCTACAAGACTACAGCATTCTCATTTATACTTTTACAAAAGACATACTCGTAATTACTATAATTATATAGTATGCATTAATACCTATCGATTTCGTCGACGATTCAGGCCGCGTAGCCAAGATGCCGATCGCTTACGCTACGTCTTACGTAGACGAAAAACGCGCGAACGCCGCGCGGCCGCCGCGCCGCTTCGCGTCTAAATCGCTCACGTACGAGTAGGACATACCTATACGTATCAACGGTTTGTTTCATCCTCGCCGCGCCGCGCCGCGCCGCGCCGCCACCGCGCCGCGCCGCGCCGCGTTCGCGCGTTATCCGCCTACGTAAGCCGTAGCGTTACGCTCCGTAGCGATCGAAACGCAACTGTCACTGTCGCACCAATATGGAAGAGTGATAGAGAGACATAATGCTTTCCTTGTCCAAGCGATAGAAATTGTAACCTTGGCTAGGCCGGCAGTTTATAGAAGTTTTTCAAAGTGTCGGAGCTACCGAGCTATATATAGCAACTATTCAGTTAACAGAGCCATTAGTTTAAAAGGGATTTCCTTTCATAGATGAAGTAGAAATTCATTGGCTGATGTAGAATCTAGTGTAGATAATGCTACCCAGTATCCCATTTGCGGTTAATGTCAGATACCTAATTAGTTTTCCTGTTTAGCGCGGTAATAGCCCCTGAGCGTCGCTAATCAATACCACTACAAGTGCATTCAGCATAAATGGATTGCGGATATCAGTCTTTGCCAAATTACAATCAATAGTAATAGGCTGGCTGACTGACAGTGTAGATCAGCTTTAAATTAATAGTGTGGGCATGTTTGGGGCGCTAGTGAGGTTGTTAGATAGATGATACAGATGTAGTGCATAGTTGTTTTCCATCGTATAACCTCTGTCTGCTGTCTGTATGTTAACTCTTCATTAAAAATAAAATAAACTCATTATTAGTAGAAGCAATTTTCATGTTAATAGCTACACAATAGTTACTAGATAGTTACACATGTTTAATGGTGCGTAAATTTTTAGACGTTCAAAAACTGCTGGTTGAACTCATTATGAGTACCAAAATATGAAACCATTATAATGTCTCTTTTAATTTCGTCTATTTTTATAAATTATAAGTTAATAAAAAAAATATTTATGACATAAAATAATAAATATTTAAGCATTTTATTTTCTTGATACACTTAACTTAATTATAAATAATATATTATGTATGCGTTGTTTGTTTACAGGCTGCAAAGTTCATTTTCTCAAAATGTCTTTCTTTTTGCAGACACATTTAAAAAAATCCAATATCTGCGCCATAGACCACCAACGTATTAAAACCGAAAAAATTTGAAACTTGCAAAACGTTTCACGGAGCTCCTGAAAAGCTCGATTGTGACGCCGGAGAAGTAATGAGGACGAAAATTCGCAAATTTAATTAAAGTCTTGGCCAACTTCACTCATACCTTTGTATATAAATGTTGGTTTTCAGATCTTGCTTATATGAGGGCTTTAAAATGTTTTGAAATGACGTTAATGTGTCGTCCATCTCGCTCGAAGTCTCCGATTTTTGATGAACCGATTTAGATGAAATTTGGTACGGAGATACCTAGTTTGAGGCCCGAGAAAGAACACAGAAAAGTATTGATACATCATCATTATCATCCCAGGCAGATAATTCGCAAAATACTATTGTATTTTGCGAATTGTCTGTCGAATAATCTATTGATTATATAATATTTTGCGCGTTGACCGTTATGAACTCAAATTGTATAGCTACAGGAGATTTTAATTTTGTATCTTAATAAATGTATAATACTTTATTGTTTTGGTAGCCTACCTTCTATTTCATTATGTAATCTGTCTTCAGCCTCAAGGGAACGTTGTTAAATTACGCTAACAAATATTTATACCTCTAAAACTAGTAAATTGGGTTACTCAACACCTTATCCTCTTAAAATTAAGCATCTAAACCATCCCTAATTGAATTCGTAAAATTGCTCTAGGTATATATTACCAAGGGTAATAGGTTAATGAGATACAGTTATAGGTAGTGAATAATCCTTTACCATCTAATTATCACGGAAACGCGCGAACGTGTTATGCTATTTCAGTCAGTCTCAGTACAAAAAGTACTGAGGTTGACTGAAGTTGCATGGCAAATACGAACGTTTATAACTATCACGGGACTTAATCGCGTAAGACTTACGTTTATTTATGGCCTAACGTTTCGAACGTGACGTTACGTTCGTGTTTCCAGGCAGACTGGCGAAGAATTGTATCTACATCTTCTTGCTGCACGGGTTTTGCGAACTACCCGCACTTGATCTTGATTATTCACTTGTACGCTAGGGTTGTCACTTTGCCTACACACAACACTCACGTAAGTCTTACATCGAGAATCGTGTAAGTTTAAATCAATAAATAGGAACGTTTCCAAAAAGATCCGATGGCAAAGGAATGTCCACTAAATCTGTAAGAATATATTTCTCACTAGTTCTACTCGCCATTTCGTCTGCGTTGAAATAGCATCTCTCTATCCATTATCTACCCCATTTCCCCTTAATTGATCTCCGTGATAAAAACTTTCCTATACTTATCCCTTTTTGCGACTCAAATTATCTCCGTAGGTACTAAATTTAATTATCTAAATCAGTTCTGCAGTTTAAGAGTGAAGAGTTAACAGACAGGCAGACAGAGGTTCTTTCGCATTTATAATATTACTATAATATGCCCGTGACTTTGTCTGCGTGGATAGCGATGATGATTTAAAAACTATTACCTTCCCCGGACCTCAAACTGTCTCTATACCAAATATCATCTAAATCGGTTCAGCGGTTTAAGTGTGAAAGCAGACAGACAGACACAGATACTTATTATATTATTATTCTCATTTCATATAAGGTTGATGTATAATAATATTACCTATATCCATTTTTACCCAGTTACTGGGATGTAAGTACCTATAATTATAAAGCTTATACGTATAACCGTATATACTTAACCAAGTACCCTTTAAGGTAACAAAGTACCTTCACCCTTCCTGAAATTATTTAATAAATTCTCTTTAAACGTATTCGCACGTGATAGAAACGTATAAGTTTTACTAGAAGTGATCTTTTGCAAGAATGATATAAACAATGGACAAATTTCTTCTCTGGATATTAACATTACAGAAAATTGAAATTCTACGTTTGACTTTTTTTTTTATATAAAAGATAAGATCTTAAAAAAAATGTGTGGAATTTTCTTGTTCCTGAATCTGTAATTGTAGGTTTTTCTTGTGTTTTTTGCTTGTAGGGGTTCAAATCATGAACCTCAACGCGACCATAATGAAATCGAAGAATGACACACAATATACAATACCGCAAGATAATTTAAGTTGGGTGTAATTTACGGAACAGGAAGGAGTGAAAAGTGTGTGAATGAAATCTAAAAATTTAACTAATGTAAAAGTTTGTTAGTTAAGTGTGTTCGAGCGTTATGAAAAAGTGAATAGAAGAACTCGAAGAGGAATGAAGAAGAATGCTGCTGCTGTTAATAAGAAAAATCATTCATTTAAATGTCAATAATGCTTTGGATGGATCCTTTTCTCTACCAAGTTATATTAACATGCATACAGTGTGTAAATCCAATACGGGCGAATATTTAAACGGTGGTTAGCATAGGACCTAAAAAGTATATTGAGATACATTTTACTTAGAAATGCAATGAAAATTTTAACCATACAAAATAATTCGGCCCGCAATGTAATACACGTTACGGGATACGAGCTTTTTAAAGTAACTGTCAACGTTTGTTAGCAGTTACAATAAAAAGCTCGTATCTCGTAATGTCATGTCATCTTCTGTTTCTTAATGTTTGCAGTACATTGCTGCTTGGTACATGTGAAAAAAATTCATTACGGAGTCATATTCAGTGTAACTTTAAAAAACTTCTTAATTAATGATTAGACGGGTAAATTCTTATATCTGGTTTAATTTATTGCCCGTATTGGGCTTACACACTGTATATATCTAAAACAAGTATTAAGCAAGCTTGTGGCAAATTATACCATATCTAGCGAATCTACATCCGCCACGGAATGTCAAGGCAAGCATAAGGTGCAATTTCCCCTGAATAATTCTAACAATTTGCCTCCCTGCCGACTTAAATTTAAGCCGTAATAAACGTCAGCGTAACTAAAGAAAAATGTGTTCCACGACACTTTATTACCGGCGCTGTTGAGCCCCGATTATGTGACATGCAAGATTTTTGATGGACGGTTTTGTATGGAAATTAGGTACGGGTACAAGTTGTTTAGGGAGCTGTGGAGAAGTGATATACGGTATAGCAGATGAGTAACTCGACTCAGACATTGTTTTATATCGTTGAGACTTTTAAAGAAGGAGAATAATGATTGTTTAGTTTTACGTGTAATTATATTATTGTAGTAATTATTTATTTTAAGATTATTATGGGGATGTCCCGTAATCACGGACGGCATATAGTGCCGGACACACGTATTATCCCGGAAACTAACAACGCGAGCAATTTATGGAATAGCGTAATATTTAGGTACCTACTTATACGTATTGGCTGTTGTATTAAAAATGTTATTATGTACATATTTTCCATGTCACTGTAAATGCTATACTCGTATATTGGCTTGTGAAAGAGCCTTTGACGCATATTGCATCTTACATTTTACATTCATAATTTTAAATTTTACTGTAAGTAGTACTCTTTTAAAGGTCTAAAAGGGTATTCTTAGTTAAGTATTTGTCATGAAAAATGTTTATGCTGCCAAATATAATCCTTCGGTAGATACTTTTCCAAGCTTGTTTTCAATAAATTGCAACATTGATAATTATAAACAGGGTTATGTCATAATAACGAAGTCACGTGGACAAGAACGACCATCATACCCGTACAGTTTGTGCATAATTAGAATGTCAATAAAGTTTACCTTAACCCACTTCAAAACATGTCTGATCAAACCCAACACGCCCAGAGGCATACATAGATTAGGCAAAGTAATGAAACTCCTATAAATAGCTATCAAAGTCAAAACAAACTTATTAATCTCGCTTTCCATTAAATATGTAATCAATCATATCAAAATGATTTCCGATACTCTGGAATCAAATTAAAAATAAAATTAACGGGGCCAAAGTTTCTTTAAAGTAAGGTAACAGTTTAGGAATAACTCAAATACGAGCATATAGTAAATCCTACAGGTAAGTTAGGTGCCATTTTATTATGAATATTATCTATAACAAAAGTGACATTTCTTCTCCGGTCTAGATTGTATAAAAATGCGACGAAAATCAGAATGATGTATGTGTCTTCGATACAGCTAGTGATTTGATTTTGTTTTAGTACAGTGTTTAGATTTTTGAAGTGAAAACTTCTTTAGCGGCGCTGAGCACTTTTTGAGGTGGGGAAAAAATTATAAACTCGAGACAGCGTAAGGCGATCACGTGACCGTAAGGGGCATAAGCCACGTAAGGTGGTCACTCATAATTTAGATGGCATTTAAATCAATAAAGAAAAACTCAATGTTATTTGACATTTATGTTGCGGACTCTTTTTCAAGACTCTTTACCTATGTTCAAATAATTTGACGTTGTCATGGCAGTATGTAAATAAACATGTCAATGAAAAAGTGTGATCTTATTTGAGAATGATAATAATATATAATAAATAAATAGAATACCTCCGCTAAACGTATGTATCGTGTTACCGGGCGTCGGTAACATAGTGAGATGAGTTTTCACTTCTATCGGCACTCCCGGAGTGCAACCGTTGTCAGGCCTATGGAACTCTCCGCGCGAGCTCGGATTTATACCTACGACTCTGTTCCCGTTCACGGTAGAAAAGCAAGCCAGTTGGTTGCCACACGCGCTCACGTACGCACGTTACCGGGCCGCACTGACATTTTTTACGATAGTTACAAGCTACGTAGGTACTATTGAATTACTTTAATTAAACATTTGTAGTGTTTATTACGACAAATGTATCTATAGTTAGATATCTATTTGAAATAGGTAGGTAGCTAACTTGGTCATTTTATCGATCGACAGTAAGATCTTAATTTTACACCGGAATATAGGTACTCATTTTATGCTCTGGTTATCTTATAATGAATTACATGTAATCATGGGTTCTCTGTTATTTTTCTTTATTGTGTAACATTAGTATATATAGCTGGTCAACCAAATCTTGTCAGTAAAAAAAGGCGCGAAATTCGAATTTTCTATGGGACGATATCCCTTCGCGCCTACATTTTTCAAATATGCTGCCTTTTTCTACTGTCACGATCTGGTTGACCAAGTATATCTGGTTTTAAATTACACGAAGTTTTAAAACTAATTCTTTATAAAACGGCGTAAACTCTGCGGTCACTGCAGGGACATATGACCTTTTAAAATGAGTATTTCGCAAAGACTAACCTAACCTAACGCATAAACGGAATATTATAAATTATTGCAACTTGCTTAAATGTAGTTATTTAACGCTATACTGTTATATTATACTTTATGGCAAGTTCTAATGTTAGTTTGATAGTTTGATCAATCGAATTAGACACCGGTCTTCACACGTATTAAAATTTCTAAGCGTCGCGTCGGCAACCCTAGCGTTGTGCCGGTGCGCGCGGTGCAAGGAGCGGCGCGCTGAAGGTCAGTCCATTGTATTTTTATGTAGGTATCAAAACGGTAGGTATTTGCGTTTTCTTTGCGAGATAAGTATCTGTTCGTAAGAACTATTATATAATCTGTGCCGTTGTTGCTTGTTTTTTTAAAGGCTGACCCACGCGGGTTCACGAGGTTCTCTATCTCTCAAAGCCTCTTTTTTATACTACGTCGGTAACCCGCCCGCCTGATGGTAAGCAGTTTCCGTAGCTTATGGACGCCTGCAACTCCAGAGGTGTTACATGCGCGTTACCGACCCTAACACTCCGCACCCTTGTTGAGCTCTGGCAACCTTACCGGCACCGGCACCGACAGGAACACTACAAAGTTTTCTTCTTCTTATGGTCCCGTCTCCTGCCGGAGGTTGGCTATCATCAGGGCTGTTTTTTCGTTTGACGCTGCAGCTCGAAACGGCGATCTGGTGCTCATCTTGAACATAGAGAAAAAAATACATAGAGTGCTCACTCCATACATCAGTTTTAGTACCAAAAAGACTATTAGCATCTAGCATCGAGTAGCGGAACTATCAGTACTGCTACTTGACAATAGATGTCGCCACCGACCGGAAAGTCTTATGCTGTTGAGATAAGACTTTCCGGTCGGTGCTACATCTATTGTCAAGTAGCAATACTGATAGTTCCGCTACTCGATGCTAGATGTTGACACTGAAATTAATAGTCTGAACTGATGTATGGAGTGAGCACTCTATGTATTTTTTTCTCTATGTCTTGAACCAGCATCTGAGGTTTTTGAGCCTCGAGGTACGTCTTCTGCCACGTTTTCGTTTTACAGTTCCACGTTTCGTTTCGTTCCACGCTTCCACGTTTTCGAACAAAGTGTTAATATTCTATAAAATGTCACGTTATCTATGAAAGGGTACCTTATTGTCGCGCGTCGCTGTGCGGCATAAGTGCAATCGACAATAAGGTCCCTTTTCACCAAATGTAACTAGCTTTATAAAAGAAAATTAATTCCACTGAAAATAGGTTTAATTTGTAGTTTGAACGTAAAATAGTTACCGTATTAAATATGTATTTCAACCTGAGTCACGGTACTTATAAGTTATTGACGAGAACGCATTCATGCGTTCATTTTTCGTGGAATAAATAATTCTGAAAGTAAGTTCCGGAAAACATTTTCAAGGAACATGTGTTGGTAATTTATGCTCCTTTGACCCCGATATAAAACACAAACTCGAAGAGGCCGAAGTGTGTTAAGTGAGGGCGTAAAGCCGGGTTAGAAGGAAACAAAAGATATGGCGCGCTGCAAGAAACTTGTGACGGAAGATATAGGCATCGAGGGGTTTTTATTTATTTTTTATCTCAAGTAGTATGAAAATATACTTCTGTGTATACTGCTGTCTTACAAACTCTATGTTTCCAGTTCTCTCAAGAAAGGCGTGTAGGTACCATTTGGTAGTGGTTTTCGCTAGATATATAGGTGTTCAATTTTATATCGGTACTTATAAAGTTGCTCTTCCTGTAAAAATATGTTTTGGAATTGCCTAGCATACCTACTGTATTGTTCAAAGTATAAAACTAACAATCACGACGAAATGTGTAGCAGCACTAAATTTGGGACTCTTCACGAAATTTATCGGAGACATGTTTTAGATTTAAGACGGCTTAGACTTAATTTAGTAGAACGATATTCATTTTATCCTCCCTTTATCAGCCCTCGATCTAAAGTACCTAATTTTTAGCAAAGATTTATTACGACGCTACACCTTAAAAAGGTATTTTTCTTAAATTATAATTAGCTTAATGATTTATCTTTACATTTTTGTGTACTTTCTAAGTTTTCGATTTATGGACAAAATATTCATTTTTTTTTATTATCAGTACCTACCTTTTAATTTTTAAATGAGCTTTAAAGCTGCAACTCCAAATCCACAAATAGGTACTTAATTAATGTGAGGATTTAATACAAAGAGCTTATTTAAGCATACAGTAAAGCAGAAAACAAATATTTGTTTTCGTTAGTTTATAATATAACTTAAAACTTCTTAATTAAATACCCACATTATAGTTAACGCAATATAAATACTGTAAATGAGTGTAGGAGCTCGATTCTTTCGAGTCTTAATTTGAAGAACTCGACTCGTTTCGATCCGATTCTACGCTCAGAAAACTTCCGATATCGGAATGGCGCTACCGATAATTTCAGCCATGTTGTAGCCTCCAGCTGTAGGACCAATAATATTTTCACCTCAGCAGCTCGAACAAGGGTACTTTGCTACTTAAAAACAGTGAGCAACATCGCATTTTGCTCACTGAGTGAGACAAAATGAGCAAAATGCGATTTTATACCCTTTATACCCTTTTATACCCTTGTTCGAGCTGCTGAGGTGAAAACTTAATTGTTGGTATATCTTAAGAAAACATGAGTGAACAGAGGTAAGTGATGAAGAAGGAATACATTTTTCGTGTTCTCTAAATATGTTATTCTCACTGCTGAGGTGAAAAGTTTTGTGAACTACACGAGATCAAAGTTATTTACATCTCGTGCGCTTTTGAGTCCCTTACTACGCTCAAGATTCTAAATTAGATTCACTCGCTACACTCGTGAATCTAGTATAGATTCTTTCGCTTGCACGGGACTCAAAATAAGCACTCGAAGAAATATCAAACTTTGATCTCTTGTTGTACAAATAACTATTGTTTGTAGGCATAATGTTTGTTGTATGGAGTATGCGTGAGCGCTAAAGACGGCGCCCCGCGCCCTGCGAGGCTACCGCAAAAACGGAAATTCGCAAATTGCGGGGATCTTTCTCTTTTACTCCAATGAGGGCGAGAGTGTGACATAGCAAGATGCCCGCACTTTGCGAATTTCGGTTTTTGCGGTAGGCCACTACGTGGACGAGGATCCTACATCCGATATCGGGTCGGACAGTGTGAAAACTCTCTAAGTGTGATAGCAGCGGGGAAACACTTCCTGACTTCGGGCAAACTCGGCTCCGTTCGGCTTAGCATTGCTCCGTAATTACTAGGGTTGACACAACTTGACGTCCCTTTGCGTGCACGACCACAGATAAGATAATGACTTGAATTTTGACAACCCTAAATAGCCGAAATGGATAGTACCATAAGTTAGAAAGATATCATGATTCGACCCTGAATCGCTGACAAACTTCGATTTTGTAGGAAGTATCCTTTCTGTACGGTAGTACTATTACTTATTCTGTGGTGATAGGTAGGTAACCGTGTTATGGGAGAGTCACGCTCTTGGTAAGCGACCGGAATAAACTCCTAAGGCCCAGTCATATTAATTCAAAACCCAAAATTTCCCACTGAAATTTGAACCTACAGTGCAGGGAATAGAGTTGAATTTATTTGTTTGAAAAATTAACGAAACAGGAGAAATGCAACTTTGTGTCTATTAAATATGGTTTAAATTTCATCGATCTGAAGAAGTACTATAAGTAGGACCTTGGGCCTTAGGAGGATAAAGCTGTCATCTTGACAGTTACAATTTCCGGTGCCTTTGTTCGGCCCGTGAATCTTTTGTGACATTTATTAAATTATTTATTATTTTTATTGCTCCAAGGGTTGCTGGTGGTTCGGATGCAAAAGTTAGACTAACAAATCATGCTGAGTTACTGGGGATGGGCAATAGTGTGGAATTGGCGCCACCTTGCTATCTCTGAATCTTACTAAAACTTATAATATAGTTACCGTAAAGGTAAATTTTATTGCATAGTCCAAAGTAAATACTATCTGTGTAAAAAAGGTTTCACTAACTCGTGCATAATAACGTATCTATATTATATTTATATATTTATAATATTATTATATTATCCCAGAAATACAAAGTACCTATCATAACTATTTATTTTCTTTATACGGGATGGGACGTGCTTTGCCGAAACTGCTTGCTATTCTGTCCTTTCGTAGTCGCAAAGATAAAGTTTTATGATTAATTGCAGCAAATTATATTTCTTCAACTATCAATTCAATTTATTTATTTAATAGACAACAATGGCCCATAATGGTTAGTAACAATTAAGATTAAAAACTAAGTGTTAGTGGAACAAAAACAGAAAGCATTAACAATTTAATCTATCACCTATAGTTCGTTTTTTTAGCATTACAAAAAAGGTAAACAATCTTGATGTGTCTTTTAATTGAAAAACATGTTTTAAAAATAAGTCACGGCAAATATGTAACAATTATGAATCTAATACGATCATTTATATTCTTCTGCTTTCATAAGTATAAGTTACTGATTTTTAAAAAGCGTTTTTCAATTAAAAGACATGTCAAGATCGCTTACCTTCTTTTTAATGCTAAAAAAAACGAACTATAGTAGCGGTTATGACATGACTATATTACTAACATAGACGTAGACCACGCCTCAGTATTCTAACGAGTAAAATAAAGCACTTGAAATTTCCTCTATAAACTTATAATTAAAACCATTTTCAATTAACCACTTTAAATCGAATTTCTATTTTTAAACACCAAAAACTCCACACTCAATTCTACATCTTAGAAACTTTTAAATAAGGTTTCAAATCGGTCAACCCCAGATGCTAAGGAGTTAGTTCCCCTTTGGTCTAGCACTTCGTACCGTCGTAAATTTTCCACTTAGTTCTAATAAATTACCCGTGTTGCGCTTTTGCTGACGAGGAGTGCTGACGGGGACTTACTATTAAAGGATATTATATCGGAAGAAGGGATAAAGAGGCAAATAGTCGGAAATTTACTTTAGTTATGTGCCAATTTTTATTTTGTCTTTATTTAGGGTTCCGTACCTTGAAAAGAAACAAGCAACAACGGTTGCACTCCGGGAGTGCCGATAGAAGTGAAAACTCACCTCACTATGTTACCGACGCCCGGTAACACGATACATACGTTTAGCGGAGGCATTCTATTTATTTGTTATATTATTATTATATATTATTATCATTCTCAAATAAGATCACGCTTTTTCATTGACATGTTTATTTACATACTGCCATGACAACGTCAAGTTATTTTAACATACTTAGGTAAAGAGTCTTGAAAAGGAGTCCGCAACATAAATGTCAAATAACATTAAGTTTTTCTTTATTGATTTAAATGCCATTTAAATTATGAGTGGCCACCTTACGGGGCTTACGGTCACGTGATCGCCTTACGCCCCTTACGGTCAGGTGATCGCCTTACGCTGTCTCGAGTTTATCATTTTTTCCCCACCTCAAAAAGTGCCCAGCGCCGCTAAAGAAGTTTTCACTTCAAAAAGGGGAACTTGATAGGGTCTGTCTGTCCGTCTGTCACAGCCTATTTCCTCAGAAACTACAGGATCAATTAAATTGAAATTTGGTACACATATGTAAATTAGTGACCCAAAGATACACATGTAACCGAATGAATTATAATTTAATATATAAAATGAGTTCAGAATTTATCAACAATGATATTACAACTATCTTAAACAATGGCTACCTACATTACTAGAGACAAACCAAAGAAAGTCTGCAGCGCAATAATTTGACATCGAATTAAAAAACTACATATGGCAATGTTTTTTAAGCAGTCAGTAAACGTCATGCACTATGGTATGTTTGTCAAAATCGTTTAAATATTCATTGTGTTTTGTGATGAACGGAATAAACATGGTGAAACCTTACAAAACCGGCGTGCGGGAGTTACTTTTCCGCATGACGAATAATTTTACACTTGTAAAAAGTCAGCACGAGGCGATTCAAGCTGAAAAACGACAATGTTTACAAAATTTGGAGTTGATGACGGGTAAGTGGAATGAAACATCTTAATACTTCACCATATGTACCTACTTAGATAATATAATATTGGTTTAGACTAAGGTTTCACAGCAAATTGAACACACCTAATAGGTATAGGCATACTTATGATTCCCGGGTTTTGAGCTCGAACCCACAACCTCCATGCTTATGCTCACGGCATGGGTACCTACTAGTTAAAGCTAAAATTAATTTTTAATATACAGGTTGTCCCAAGAAGTAGTGATATACTGAAGCTGAGAGGTAGAGGACCTAGAGGGCTATCTGAATCACCCCCATGTATGTTCCGCGATTTTTCGTATTTTCGGAGTTATGATTTTTTTTAATTTTTCACCTATCGCCGAGTACGATGAGATTTTTATTTATGGTGACATTGATATAGTATAAAGAACTGGATACCCAATCAGCCGCCAAAAATGGCCCCACAAAAGTGATGTCAAAACAGATCATGCATTACTTTTTCGTTTAGTCTTGTTTGAAACGCTCAAATGTGAAGTTGTCAACAATTACGAAATGTGCCGTTAAAATATGTAAAAATAACAATGATAAAACAAGGAAAAAGGATGGAATGTATTTCTTTCGGTTAGTTCTTTGGATAGCATTACATAATTTATGTAATCTGGTGGTAATTTTATGGTTTTGAATAAATTAATTTGTTAGTACCAAAGAAGGGATGTCAAGGAACAAAATTCTATTGAGTCGATGTGAGGTCAATATTTTTTTATATTTTTATATGGAATTCATAAGAAATAATATTATGTTTAAATTGAAGATTTCCAAGAAAACCTATGCGACGTGCAAAGTGGACTGCTATTTAATTATAGCAAGAGATAGGGGTGATGCAGTTTTAAACAAGGCAAAACGGCACTTGTGTGTTTGGCCCATTTCCCTGTTTCCGACATATACACCACCAATAAGGGCTTATATCGACTAACTGTAAATGCTAAACCTGTCGGAACACAGTGACAACCACAGGATTTTTTTTTTATAAAGTATAGGTAGACTTTATAAAAAAAAATCCAATCAGTATCTAAATGTCCCCGTGCACCCGTGCTATGAGTAAATGTAGATCTTAAATACACAGTTATTTAATAAGTAGAATTTATTTCAAGGAAATTAGTATGCATCGTCCGACTGCCGTCGTTGGTGGTCGTGTCCACTGCGCACTTATTTATTTATTCATAACAATAAAATTATAACGGTGTCAAATCAGTGTCAGCACTTTTCTTATAAACTGTGAATATACGCGGAGTTATACAAACTGTGTAATGGATACAATTTCACAACGTTGCGATGACTGGTAGAGACGCATTTAATAGAAGTTCACGAACTCTGCGAAGCCCTCCTCCAGAAAGAAGACCGGCTATGGAAACTGCCCAAGGAACCCCGGTAGCCGTAGCACCAGCCGAAGGACCCGAAATTGTATCAACTACCGAAATCCAGAATTGGATATCCGAAATTGAAAGGCGCCTGAATGAAATTTGCACCATTTCAAATGAGGGCAAGTTAAATACAGACCAAAAAATTAGAATAAACACGCTTAGTAAAAGCGTTTTGGGCGGAATCTCTCAAATGGCTGTTCAGTATCAAGCGGTCAAACAGAATTTCTTACTTTGCCAAACTCAAGTGAATACCCTGTCCCAGCAAAAAAACATTAGCACCCAACTTCATGAAATCAAGCAGCACCTGGAAGCTAAAACAACAACCGAAGCAAAACAATCCTTCGCCGACATGGTCAGGACCGGGAAAAGTTCAGCTGTGGTGCCCACCAATACTAGCAGCATCGCAATTTACCCTGCAGATAAAGAAAAATCTAGTGAGGATACCAAACACCTGATCCAAAACTTAATCAAGCCAGAGGCCCTAAAACTTCACGTTCGCGGTATGAGGAAGACAAAGAATGGTGGTATCATAATCAGCACTGATAGAAAGGATGACCTCGAAAAGCTTAAAGCATCTCAGCAGCTTCAGCAATCGGGACTTAAAGTGGAAGACACGACCAAAAGGAGACCGAAGATAATCATACTAGGAGTCCCGACAAATATGACCGAAAAAGAGGTATTCGATTGTATTTTCGAACAAAACGTTGTGGACCTTCAACCGAGTCTCTCCAGGGACATATTTATGAGCTCAGTGAAACTTAGTCATAAATCAGGAAAAAAGGACTTATCCACCTGCAACTACATTCTAGAATGCACAGCCGAAATACGACGAATGCTTATACAACAACAGCGCATTTTTATTAATTGGACATCTTGCCCAGTACGAGACTTTACTCTCTTGACCAGGTGTTATTTTTGCCATTTATACGGCCATTCGGCTAAATATTGCAGAGATACAGCACCTACGTGTGGACATTGTGGGTCATCAGGACACAGTATAAAAGAGTGCACAAAACAAGGCGATCCTCCCAAATGCGCTACATGTCAACGCTTTAAGAAGCCGTGCAATCATAAAACCGGAGACGAGCAGTGTCCAGCGATGAAATTTGCGCAAATCAGATATTTAAATTCCATAGACTATGAAGGCGACTAGAGCGCCGCGATTAAACGCCATTTGCTGCACTTATCAACAAAGGTAGATAACGCAAACAACGTCTTACTTGATGAGCTACATTGAATTTAAAATTAGGATAGACTTATTTGTAGAAATTGTATAGTTATGTCATGACTTAACATTTTTAATAGTAGAACATAGTCACTTAATTTATTGTTATTATAAATAATATTTTTGTTAACTTAAGCATTTCCCCACTTACTCATTGACCTACAAAATTTGCATACCTAAGATACAAGTAAATGTTTACTTAGTTTAGGTATGTTTATTAAATTATATTTAGCAATTGAAAATAAAATTATAGTTGGTATTTTAGTTCTAACTTTATTAAAGTGTATTAGAAAATAATATGTATGAATGTCCTATTACTTAAGTATATATTGCATAATTACCATTGTAAAAATCAAACTAGCATAAGTTTTATTGAATAAATATTATCTTATCTTATCTTATCTTAGTATTTAAAGACGTATACTTACGAATTAAAAATTTTATTTGTTTGAATTTGAACCACGAATTAATTTTATTTGAGCTCCCGATTAAATTAAATTTGTTTTATTTATTACTTCAATTTTAATATTTTCCTGTACAGTAATACATATTAAAGTGTACCAAAGTGACTCCATTCGTTCATTATTCTCGTTTGACGTTGTTTGACGTAAATACGTTACGTTTAGTGCCATCGGACTAAATTTTTTAACAGTGTTGGTACTTATGTTTGCAAATTTGACACTTAATGCTTACGACATTAAGCTCTTTTCTGTACGAAACATTTATCTTGACTCAAAATTTACGTAAGCGTTTTTATCATCAATGCAAATGGTGCGAAACGTCATTGGGATCCACATTTCTTGACGTTTTTGTTCTGCTTTGTGTGTCTATTTCTTTTATATTAAGTCAGTGTATGGTGACGTGAATTATTGCGGTAGATGCTTGATTTTTTTTGTGTGCTAAGCTGATAGATAGGCCAATTCAGTATGGTAACATTTACTATCGTTAGATCTTTGAATGGAATTAAAAAAAAATTAATGCCAAGAAAGATAAAATTACCCAGTATGTTCACAACTTCAAGGGCGCTTAGAAAAATAAAACATTCAGTATATCACTACTTCTTGGGACACCTTGTATGTTTATTGTTTTAATGGTTTATTTCGTTTTTCCGAAAACTTTAGTTCGCAAATTGCGGGCAATTTCTCTGTCAATCTAATTACGCCTTAATGGGAGTAAAAGAGAAAGATGCTCGCATATTGAGAACTTCGGTGTTCGCGGTAGGCCCTCTGTACCTATTTACCGCCGTCGCGGATATTACAAAAGCTTATTAATTTTGATGAAGCCAAATGTCACATTCTCCCAATATTAGGATAGCTTGCGGGATAGGGGTTGCGATCCTAGGTCTGGTTCGTACCTGGTCCAGCGTATATCGTTGGCTATTCAGCGCGGGAACGCCGCTGGTATTTTGGGGACATTTGTGCCGGGTACTTACCGGATTAGGATATAGGTTTATGGCTTATTATTATGTATTTTGTAATGACCAATTTCCTTTATAATTTGACGATGCGTGTTGCGGATGACATATGTGACAAAATGCATTTTAATTTGACGAAGCCTGAGGTGGATGAGCTTTCTGTATGATTTGCTTTGTTATGAATTTCATTTCGCTTCGCAATAAATTTTTTTTTATATTATTTATCAATATTAGTATATGTCTACATATTAATAGTGACATCTATTGTTGGAATGAAATTTATTTTACCATAAAAATTAAGCTGTGCATACAGCTAAATTTTTTCATAGACGGTAAATATGGTAAAATTTCACAAGTATCAAGACTATTTAATCCATTTTCTGTGGTGTTGTCGCATACTGATTTTTAAAAACTACTTTTAATCTAGCGCTGCAGACTTTCTTTGGTTTGTCTCTAGGTACTTAGTTGACCTATCGAAAATTTACATTATAGCTCTTCAACAACGAGAACTTAATCCGCATCACCTAAAACAAACCTGACTTAATTGCGCTCAAAATTAAATCGCAAACGTGACTGTACATAAGAGCCGCATTTATAAAATTATTTTACGACCTCTTCCCATCAAGCTGACCTTTAAAAGCTTAAGCCAGATTCGTACTTGTCTGACGTATTGTGTGATGCGGAGGTATCGATTTCTTACAATACTACGGTTAGAGGTTTCACGCGCAACTGTCGCGTTAATTCTGGTGTGATCTCTGTTATGATGCGTCAGATACGATTTCGATTCGAGTCAAAAGCGTTGAGGTGCGAGTCCAAGGTAGAATCTATTGTGACGCGTCAGAATCGTATTTTTGGATGTTGACGTTGGATAGATTCATCGTATCTGTAAGCTTGTATGAAGGTATTTAAGATACAAAAAGTATACCTAGGGTATAAAAAGCGACCACTATATTTTTTGTAAATGATTACACATGTTAAACAAGTCTATCTCAGTCATAAAACCCCAGTGGTATTTGAAAACAATATAAATAATCCGAAAGTCACGATGCCACTGATTTAAAATATCGTCAGAAACTGTCACAGCACGTCAGGTAGAAGTAAGTGCAATCAGTTATATCCAATATGTGTCACACTACATCAGATCACGTCATAAATAACGTAGACTAGTAGTAAGTCATAAATAATGATATGATGTTTTTTCCATCAATTATTGTCGTTTAGTGTCGATTCAAATATCCTGGTCACGGCACCACCATTAGTATTTTTTTTGGAACTCAATAAGGGCCTTGAGTCTCTTTAGGTATTTATTACTGAAATAGTAAATATACAATTCAAAAGTGGAAACTGAAGTTTATTTAATTAGAAATCGACTTAAATGACCCAGATCATTTAAAAAAGACTTTGTAAAACTGACTCGAGTCCTTCATATTCAAACTGATAAGTCTAAAATGCTTAGCAACTGTGTGTGAACGCGTACGTCGGGCTCAGGTGTTAATACGAGGACTGAATTATTTACCGGTCGATATTCCCGCATACGTCCGCTCCGAGCCACCTGCGTTAATTTACTGGCAGACTATCTAATTACCATGGTAATTACGATTCGTATACGTGATATCACACATCTGTTTCCATAGGCTTGGATTTCAAAGGCAATCGAAGTAATCCTATTCGTGGGATTTGCGTGTGATTACACTTTGGGTCCTTGGGTGTAGATGGGAAATGGATATTGAATTGTGATAGGCAAGTTAAGGTTGATGCTCACGATTCAGGCGCGACAAAGGTTTAAGGCGTATTTAAGTTACATTTTCGTGGTTTTGCTCATTTATTTTATTGAACCACAATACTGTAGGCGTCAAATTAGTAACTTGAAAGTAGACGTAAGAATCTTAATACATTCCAATTAAGTTCTCAGAACTGTGAGCTAATATTATGTATAACATTATAAGTTATTAATAGGTAGGTACATGGCTTCGCTACAATTTATTAGAACCCACAAATTTAATTAAATATTTTACGCCCATGATATATGATATTTAGCCTAATTAACTAGGTATCTATGTCGATATCATGCGAAAAATAAAGTAACTGAATATGTTCTTAGCCAATTAGTAACGCCGCTGGGGGATTTCTAATTAATACTATAAGTTGGCTTGGATATTGTAAAAGATTGGATTTTAGGTGAAATTAAATGACAGTAAACTTAATTAACGATGATTTTCCCATGTATTGAGTGATGTAATTACTGCTCGTATTATAAGTGAACTAGGCTTGTCGCCTGTCACGTTCTAACAAGTACGTAAGTGCAATTGTGACAGGCGATAAAAATGCGACTGTGCCACCACCGCTGTACGGATATGATGGTCGTTCTTGTCTACGTGACAGCATGATAAAACGGTGTCCGTCACTTTCTTTCCCACGGTGTTAAACAGTGACAGTTATTTTATCACGTGGATAAAGATGGATAAAGCTATCCATAAATAAATAAATAACATAAATAACTTCTAAAATCTGTTGTCTGTAAACTTGACTGCAAGCTATTACCTATTTTTGATAACGCAGTTGAAAAAAATATTATTCAGATTTTAGTTGTAATTTGATTTTTTATGTTTCACAGCCTTTTGAGCCATGTTGCTTGACTAATAAAATATAATAATAATAATATTTGTTATCTAGGGTCCAGATGTAATGTATATTCTGCTTTGTTACAGGTATGTTCAAACAACGTGCCGGCACTACGAAATAACCGCCGTAACCGATATTGTTGCCAACGTTTTGAGGGCTAAAGAGTCAGATTACCACGTCGTTAGAGGTACGCCTAAACTCGGGTTTCTACCAGCCTAGTACCTAGTACACAACAAAGCTATTTCCACGTGTATGCTATATACCTACTCGAAGTTATCTGAATGCTCTAAAGCCTCCGGATTGAAACCAATATCCGTTCTTCAAATCGGCATATTATTATTATATCAACATAGACAAAGCTCAAAGTATGTATCTACATACTTTAAAAACTACTACTTTAGTACCGTAAAATGTATCTACATTTTACGGTACTTATTATACTATCTACGAGTATATGCAGGTGCACACAAGCTGTTAGCTTTTATCCACAGGAGTAGGGGTGGAACTGTAATGTTGTTCAAAGGAAAGGATTACCTCGTCCAAACTATGCTCATTGCGCTGCTCCTCGCACTGCTCCTCGCGCTGCCGCGATGAAGCCCGCTCCAGCCACACACTGCCCTACTCGCGCGATAATCGTGACACTCCATCCTTCATATTGCCGGTTCTTTGACTCGCGTCAAAAACCGACAAAATAGGGAGCGGTGGGCATGGCGAGAAGCATAACGAGCGTCATGACGAGTAGCGCGGGCTCACTACGTCTCTGCCAACTTCCCTCGCTACTTCCCATGCCACTCGTCGAGTATGTCGTCATTATTACTGCCCAATTTTTCCGAAAAATTTAAAACGTGAAGCCAATGCGTCTTCTCAATCTAATTATCAACCGAAACTCGAAGACAGATGTCCACCAAAATGTCCACAAAAACAAAGTTGCACAACTTTCTCTAACTTTTTAATCATGTCCATGATTGATGTTGAAAAAAACAATGCTTGTCTCTGGAAGCATCTATCATGTGAGTGGACGTGTAGTGTACTAACAGCAAATTAGTGGATACTGGACAACAGAGGGGCTACCGCGAAAACCGAAATTTGCAAGTTGCGGGGATTTTTCTCTTTTACTCCAATGAAGGCCTAATTAGTGACAGAGAAAATGCCCGCAATTCGCGAAATACGATTTTCGCGGTTATAACCCAGTAATACAAATGGTACCTAATATTATAGCCAGTTTTCTATAGGTATATGTATAAAATTATTATAAGAGTTATATTATTCTTTCACACCGTATGGACACATGTCAATTCAATACAAGTTATAACCCAAGGCGCAAAAACTCGCAAAATTGTATTTAGGTACCTGCTGCCTTACCTGTGATTAGGGTTTGCAATCCGGATCCGAAATGTATGGAATTATCCGGATCTGGATCCGGATCCGCGGATATTACCATACATTTCGGATCCGTCGTGCAAACCCTACCTGTGATATTTGAAAAGTACTTTAGAAGCGAAAAACATATTCCATATAAATTTTTAAAAGCTCCTTACCTTATAATAATTAAAAAATCGATAAAATCAGACTAAGCGACATAGCTACGATCAACTCTAGCATAATCAAAATGTGTAAAAGTATTTCGTATAACGTTAATATCCAGAAAGAAAAATTTGGACCAAGTTTGTATGGAAAAGCGGTCGCGCGCTGTCCTCCACTTTCCTTTTAACTGACCATCGACCTTACGTCATTGTAATAAGGCTCACAAATTGTCAGTCAACAGTGTAAAGGATGGTATTAATCATTTTTATTGAACGTCACTGATTGGTTGATGAAGCTTCCATTATAGGACTTGATGAGGCGCGGCCAATTATATCGTGAGTGTCTGGTTTGTGGGACGGGTTTTAAATTAAAATTCATTCAACTAATAGATGAGCGATATAATTTTTGAGGGGTCAATTCTCTGTTTCAATGTTTATTCTCCGACCGAATAATTTTTGGCCGAAACCGAAGGTTCCGATTTGCTCCAGCTTGGGCCATAGGTACTAGTTGGTTTCGGCCAAAAGTTAACGGTCGAAACATGTTTTCTAAGTCGAAACCTGTCGAAAGCGACACCAAAACTTTGGTCGAACAATACAAAGACTTTGTTTTATAAGGTGTAGTGACTAATTACAGGATTAAACGAACTTACCTGAAGTGAATCCTGATTATATGAAGTATTTATTTCTGGATAATTAACAATGTAGTACATCTCGCTCGCTTGCCAATGTACGCGAATTTAGAGCCGCCATAAAAGAAAAAATCACCAACTGTCACGATGACACTTCATATAGTTTAGAGTATTCATACACTAATTGGGAAGTAACCATGGATCCATGGTTACTCGAGGAGGGTGGGGATATCCCTTATCCAGAAATAAATACTTCATATAATCAGGATTGAACTTCACTTCAGGTAAGTTCGTTTAATCCTGTAATTATATTCGTATTTATTTCTGGATAATTAACAATGTAGATGTTTAGAGAAGAGAATTAAATAATTTGTAAAAACCAAATATCTCAAAAATCTACCCAAAAACAAGCGCTTGTCTTTTTGGTAAGAATATACATATATATCTATATATCTATAATGGATACCTATCTCTATATATCATCAAAGGTAAACTAAACATAAGTTGCTATGAGACATCTTAAAGTAGATCAATGTTAAAATAAAAATTCTCCTTCCTATGACATGGGAATTATCAACAATAAAATTAGAGTCTGCTATTTTAATAGGTAAATACTTTGAGAATCAAAGATTTACTGTATACAAAATTTTGAACATGTAAATATATCTAATAAATAAGTATCTAACAAAAGTAGCAGACTAGTTATCTGAAGCATCCCTCCATTATATTAAAACATTAAATTCACTGGTGAGACCTGCCCTTATGATCTTTACCTCATCCAATGTGAGACATGATAATTGTCATATGTAAAGAAAATATAGAAATATTATTACCCCCTCTTTTAGTACTAAATAGCATCTAAGTAATGTATGATATATAAATATAAAGCCTCCATAAAAGAAAGAAGACATGTGAATGGCTACTAAAATACCTTGTACTTTCTTGTTACTTGTCTAAGATACGTAAGACAAGGTTTTAAGACATTATGATGCCATATTTTTCTCTTATATTGTATTCGTTTATTCCAATAAATACATAATTTCATTTTATTAAAATTGTGTCAATAGTCATAGGTTCTGGGCATCACCCAGTAAGTAAAATCTTGACACTATTAATTTTTCTTAGCTAAGGTCTTCAAAGAGTTTTGCTATTCTAAGTAAACATAAAAATAAATGTACTAGCTATTTGTTGAAACATGAAGTAACTAACCCTGTAATCTTAGTTTCAAATTCTCAAGTTGATTTATTATTCGTGTCATACACCCTTAAATATACTCGCATTGCTTCTCATGCATGCAATTAAGCGTAATTGATTGCATGTCCATATTCTAATCCGAATAAACTCTTCTTTCCCCGTTTGGAGAATCTTGAGACATGTTTGGAGCTGTTTAAACTAAATATAGTAAATTTGTTACTACATGGTGACTTAACACCAGATAGTTTACGTTAGAAGGGATTAAGTACCCTTATTTAAAATATTGTTAAGTACTTAACTAAGCTAAGTAAGTATTCACTTGCTTACTTGCTAATTATGCTAAACGGGGTATTACCAATTATATAGCCTACACTTAAAATACGATAAATTGCTTTCCTAGCTACAACAAGTTTCACTTTGTATTATATTTTAATAATTTATTTCCTCATCATCATCATCCTATCAGCCAGAGGACGTCCACTGCTGGACATGGGCATAGGGAATATTTTATTTAAGTACTTATTATAAATATCTAGAGGTACTTATATAGTCCGTCAACCAAATCTTGTCAGTAGCAATGTACTGCAAATTAAAGTAGGGTAACACCATGTAACACTCAAAGAGCAGAATTGCGCTAAGAAAAGCAGCAATGTACATCGAACCAAAACGTGTTTATTTTTCCGCCCTTCATACGTCAGTTCGAGTGAATTATCATAACCTCAAATTTTAGTAATGTTTACCGTCAACGAGCATGATTGTACATTGTAGGCACCTTAGCTTTGCTTGAGGTTATGCATAATCTTGGTATTTAATGGTGATAGCAGAAATTTCTCTTGAAATAGAAACGATTCAGAATGTAAACAATAAGATGATGGCTGTCATTCACGATCCACATTCCACAGATAATACACAGATGACACGCGATTTTGGAATTATTCGAACACGGTGTTGCTAACCCGCGATTTTTCAAATTTGCCGCCTTTTACTACTGACAAGATTTGGTTGATCCAGTATATAAAAAGATGATCCTGTTGGGTAACATTCTTTCAATTATTTGTTCTAGTATTTCTCACCACTACAGAATCTAACAAAATAAGCAGTTTAAACCAAAACAACATGTAATTAGGTAAAATAATGTAAAACATTTATTTAGGGACTGTGTGAATTATAAAACCACACATATGTATGTGGATCGGTCTGTGACGTTTCGTGTATTATCCCATAATAAAAACCGCAAATCACTTGTAAGTGACATATGTTCGTACTTCGTATGTTGTACATATGCATACACCTCGAGAATTCTAAATAGGTACTAAGAAAAACAGAAAATGACTATTTATATAACATAGTCATGAGTTATTATGGATCGACAGTTTGTCTATAATGCTCTGTTAAGTGCCCAAAAATATCTTCATAGATCAGCTTGAACAGTCGTAAGACTGCTGAGAGGTGTAACTATCTATCCACTTTCTGTTGGATCTTTCTGATCATATTCGTACAGAGAGTATAAAGAAAAGCATATAAATGCAACAAAATGATCTGTTGTACATTTTATTATACTTTTGAAATTGTTTCAATTCACTACTGATTATTTATACATTTATAATTGATTAATTAGATCATTAGAGATAAAAGAAAAATATCTATTGCTCATTATGGCATAAAATGGGCATAAAGCATAATTTTAATTTCGGAATCCAATCCTTCTTTCATTTCAGCTCTACTATTGATAATTGTCTCCGATGGACCTGACCCATTATCATTAGCCCCCCAACCGTTCAAAGTAAATTTACAGTACCAAGAGGTATCAAACATTCTAACACAAATATAAATAAATACCTAAGTAATTATATTATCTTCATTTTATGTTTTGGGCTTAATTTGGCTAAGACCGTTACTGTTTTAAAAAGTCAAGGATTCTGCTATAGAGATTTGTTACTACACTACTGTTCAAAAGTTGGGAAATGTAATATAGCTATTACATACTTACCTATAAACCTAACTAATTATCTACCTACCTACCTACTTATATTATATTACATACCAACCTAACCATTTCTCTTTCTTATCACAAATGTATTCAAGTCTGCCATTTAATGGGCATGAACTTGTGCTAAACTGAACCCTATCATTTTGTAAAAGGGTTCCAAAAAATAAATAAATGTTACCACTGGCTTATAAAGGTCTGAAAGTTTGATAAATAAATGAGTTTGAAGCGTTGGGCTATAATTTAATTGATATTAAATATCCATCCAATGGCTGACTGATTAAGATTTCATATGTAGGTATAGTTTCGGTATTGTATCCTTGTTCACCTACAGTCTTGTATTTTATACAACATACTTCTCATTATCTTACATTTGAAAGTAATAATAAACTCACTTAATTCAGTATATAATATCTTTATATATCTTTTGAACATTTTCACCGAAGGCAATTGGGCTTCAAGAACTTAAAATTCCCATGCTCAACTGACTGAGCTATCCGGGGACATTTCATAATTTTGTTCACACTATAATTGTGACATTTTGGCTAAAATAAATTAGTAGCCCTTGAAGGGTTATGTTATGATGTTATGATATTAGAATTTTTTAGTAAACTTGTATGGCAATTTACCAAACTGCCTGAAAAGGGAAAAAGTTATCCATATTCACACAATATGATATATTATTATGAAACACGCTCAAGCTATAGTAAACTTGTAAGAGTGAAAAAAGTATAAGCCATTAACCCCAGGATATGACCTTCACAATAAGGCAGTGGTTTGGATCTAGTCCTTATAAAGGCTGTTAAATAGCATTCTTTTGTACACTAGTATATGTGTGTGCTGTACACTGCCACGGCACTTATTTATTTTATTGTATTAGTGCAGGTTACAGAAGTTTTGATTAGCAAAGAAATAATAAAAATGGTAGGCCATTCTTAAGCCTTAAAAGGGTTCAGCATATATTATAAATGCTTAGCATATACATTAATCCAGAGGCATTATTCCAACAGCATCCAGAATATTGTTATTATTTGTAAACAGTAAGTAGATGCTTAATTAGCATACAATTTGTTTAATGCCGCTAGCGGGCTTGCTAATGACAGAATATCATCTATATTAGAATATGCTTGTAAATGATACAGGATCACATCCATGAGTGTGACGAAATTCATGCACTGAATTTCAAGTGCTAATGTCATTATAAGAAATTATTAGGTAATACAAAACAATTCACAAATGTAACGCTGCAAGTGTGATTGGGGCCTTTGGACCCGGCATGGCTCAGAACAGGTTTTAGTTCTTAAGTTTTGTATGTACGTATTTATATTATTGAATAAAAAACTTTTCGCATTCACAAATTATCATCCCACGGATGAGGTGTTTCTTCACATTTAATCCATTTTATTATTGAATAGTGATACTCGTGCTCGTCCCACGGACGAAGGGCTCCTTGCTATGCAATAAGCATTATATTATAGTCAAAGTGAGTTGAAAAAGATCTGACCTTCGTTCCACGAACAAAGCACAATGTTGCCACGCAACATGTGGATATTTTCAAGCCAACATTTCAAACAATGTCCCACGGACCTAAGTCTATGTTCTCTATAGAACGAAGCACAAAATGTCGCTACGCGATATGTCAATATCTTTAAGTCAACACCTCCAACAATGTCCCACGGACATAGACAAGCTCGTCACACGAGAATGTATAAAAACTTTGTATAGGTACTCTATAATAAAGTGAGGTTAAGTATGTAAATATCTTTAAGCCAACACCTCGAACAATGTCCCACGGACATAGACAAACTCGTCACACGAGAATGTATAAAAACTTTGTATAGGTACTCTATAATAAAGTGAGGTTAAGTACATGACTTGTATCAGAAGTCCAAGTTTCCCCACGGGAGCACTCTTAGCACCTTCTAGCTGCAAGAATTTAGAAAATGAAAACTACTTTTGTTTACTAGCTGACACAAATGCTGTCCGTAAAGATGTACAAGGCTGTACAATGTACTTACCACAGTCCGTGGTACTTACGTTGCGATATTTACAAATTTCATTTTCCATGTACACATTGCACTGTATATAGACCTTTTAGGTATAACTGCATGGGAAAAACTAGTAATTACTCGATAAAACTTAATTTTTAATAACTATGCGACAGATGCGTTACGGCGCGCGCAAAATACATATATGAAGTGTCATCGTGACAGTTGGTGATTTTTTCTTTTATGGCGGCTCTAAATTCGCGTACATTGGCAAGCGAGCGAGATGTACTACATTGTTAATTATCCAGAAATAAATACGAATATAATCATTCAGATTCTAACTATACAATACAATACTCTTTATTTCACACCTCACATACTCGTAGTTGACAATAAATGTACTTACAGTAACAAACAAAGACATTGGATAGAGCTAACTATGTAAGTACGTAACCAAACTGTTTCATATACAACAATTCTGTTTATATTTATAGATACAGTTACCCACGCACACGACTGCACTTATCAGTGCATCCGTCCGTTTCTTGCCAACTCGAGTTATCCGATGTTATGAGCGTTTTATGTGAAAATATTTTCAAATACACGTGTACCTACTCGAAGTGTAGCGCTGCAGGTGTTTTAACATACCTTTTTTACATTATTTATACGTACTGAAACTTGCACGTGTACTTTTAGATATGCAAAAATAGGTACAGACTGTATCTCGAAAATTGTGTGCTTAGTAACGCGATATGACCGTAAAAAAACTCATCCGCTAATTAAGAGGAGACATAATTATGAAAAATTTTAGTTTTCATATATAATTTTTACACGGTTAATCAAAGGTAAAAAAAAATCACGCTGGAATTATATATTTGCAAGGGCAAACTTCAAGCAAAACTTTAAGAGGTATAAGTTGTGTCAAAAGAAAAAAAATGCGTTATTTTCAGTAACTGTATATCGCTACTACCTACTCCATAAATAAAAATCAAATTTAAATAATTAGCTTACCAGAAATAGTACCAAAGAGTAACCGATCAGTTAATGAGTTTGAATATCATTAATTATTAACACACGTTAGCGAAACTACGCTCCAATTATGCGAAGTTAATAAAACGCTCATAAAAAGTGTTTATTTTGCTAATGAAGTATTTAAATTAAGCTCGGTTTTGCTTTTTACCGGTGGTTTCACTGGGCTGTGTAAATCATCCGCCAGTTTATTTTAAGGGTTTTTCGCATTAATTTAGTCAATAAAAAAAAATCTGTCTATGCGGTAATCAAGTCTTACCTTTATTTCTGGCTTTCAAGGTCACGGTCCATCCGCCATCTTTTTAGGGTTCCGTAGTCAATTGGGAACCCTTATTTTTAAATCGCGCAAGGGCCACGGCGCGTTTCGAAATCGAGTGAATAAGTACTCACATACTTAGCAATTAGCAATTTAGATATTTTTCAAAAATCTCCTAAGAATTCGTTTTCGGAAAGTGGCATATGATGAAGATAAACTGTTAATGAATCCATTGGACCCTAAAATAATAACTTACTTTTTTAAAGTCACTTTTTTTGTTGAAGTTTATAAGTATTTTATATTTTTTAAGTTTTTTCATATATTATTTAATTGAACTTAGCTACTGCCAAAAATATATTATTATGAAAAATAAATATATCCCACGTAGTAGGTACCAATCTCGAAGGTTACTTCCTCGCGCCCTAAAAACATCATCAATTCTGACACAAGTTCGCGAGTAGGCAATATAAACTTGCACGGAGTTGCGAACGTATGTAAGTTACGTACGTTCAATTAGTAATACTGATTATGTCCGTATTCTGGAACGAAAGTCAATTCCAATCGTATTCAAACTGTTATGTAAAAAATATGGTTTAATTCAGAAGTCAGAACGTATTTTTAGTCTCCATTCTCTAGGTCCCTATTTTGATCCATATTCATTTTGGTACTTAGGCAAAAAGGGGAAATTGTCTAGTTTGAGTAAATTTAAAAAATATCAGTGCAGGGGCCCGTTTCTCAAAAGCTTGTAACTTGTATTATCATGCCGCGATCAGAAAGGGATTAGAAATAACAGATTTCCATACACTTACGTCAAAATCAATATGGATTGACAGCTATCTCAATCCCTTTCTAATCGCGATTCAGTAATAATACAAGCGGATGTCACTTTTTGACAGCTTTTGTTAGAAAGGGACTTCCACTTGTATTACGTAGTTACAAGCTTTTGAGAAACGGGACCCAGGTGTACCAAACTATGTAATTACTTACTTACTTCTAATGAAGTGACTGTTTATAATTAAGCTGTAGAACTAACTTAAGCACAAATATTAAAGTAACTCAACTATTTAAGTATTCATTCTTGTTGTTTTGTCCTGTCAGTCAGGAGACACTAGCACAGTTTGTTAGAATAAAATATTATAATGCGCTGCGTAGATTTAAAAAAATATCTTAAAACCATGGTTAAAACAGTGACCGAAGTGAACGTAAGGGGCCAACTGATTACCAGGCCGCCGGACGATATCGGCCTGTCAGTTAAACGCAAAAGGTGACAGTTTTGAACAACTGACAGGCCGATATCGTCCGGCGGACTGATAATCAGTGGGCCTCTTAACAAAGACAACGAGTGATGAGCTGACGAGTAAAAGTTGATTCACCCAAATACATTTTCTATATCAATACTATTTTGATGCGTGCATATTTTAGAATAAGGACGACAAGAAGTAGATTGGAGGCGCTTTCCAGTTCCATTCCAATTCCAAATACATAGTAATATGATTGAAAACTTCTGTTAAGAGGGTGTGATACGAAACCAAATTAGGTGGGTATGTGGCGCTCGTGTATTAACTTAAATGTCATATTTTATTTTTTAAGTGTATAAATCTTGATTTAGATCCAAGGTCAGAGAAAATGAAGCATCCACGCCGTCGTCCATTACAATACTGATGATGATGTTGTAATGTCTGTCGCGAATTCATTTGTTTTTATTATATGCCCCGTACTTCACTAGTTATAAGCTTTCGAGAAACGAGCTTCAGGCCAATAACGAGTTAATATAATTAGTTTTGCCTCCCGAGCGGCGTCCACTGATACTCAATTTCCTTACCGGATGCCAAAACAGTATCAAAGCATAGGAAATTGATAGTTAAACTAAAATTTAATGTAGTCTTTTTATGCTCAGTCAACATTAAATTAAAACTTTACATGATAAAGGCTGAAAAAGGGTAAAAATACTCCAGTACTCTGTATTTTACTTAAAATTTAGCCATGCATTTTCTCCGAAGCATACTCAATTACTTTTCGTAAGGGACTAACACCAAAATACTAAAATGGTTCATTAGCAACATCAGTGTAGAGGGCTGGGGAGAGAGGTGATATTTCACACACACACACACTTCTTTGTACTTTTCCTTGTACATTCGCCATCAGATATATCGGAACGGCCAAGGTGCTCACAAATATCTGAGCACGCCCCTATTGTTAAGGCGTTAGAGTGCTTGTTCAGATATTGTGAACACCTCGGCCGCTCCGATATATCTGATGGCGACTGTACCTATGTACATTGTTTAGTTTGCTTTTTAATGTAAAGTAATCTATTCTATATGTTTGTATTTGTTTAATATGCTCGCCACCACTCGTGCGTCCACTGAGCTTGCACCTTTTAGGATTAGGTACTAAAATAAATCTTACAGTTCAGTAAGGTTATGCTAAGTCGCTCATCACGTCTCCGAAGCTGGAACACCCCAACATGCGCTGAGTTCGCCAATAACCTGCACCTCGGAAAAATCGAATAACTCCTGCTCGCCAATATGTAACGTAAACGTGGAATAGTTCAAACGGGGTGCCAATGCGAAATGCATTTTATTAGACAGACGTGACAGTATGCGAGAAGTCTGGTAATGTCGTTTTAATCCGTCAAAGAACACCCTTAACTTTTTTCTTGGATACCTAAGTATTATAGCTTGTAAATATTTGCCAGAAGTCAGGCACACTCTCTTAAAATAGATTTACCTATTTGTTAAGAAAAGAGATGAAATACATTTTATAATAGTTAAGTGTTGACAATCGACTTTAGATAATCGTTGATACACTCACAATAAAGTACAGTCAGCAGCAATAGTTGCTATGCGGGCGAGGTGTTCAAAATGATCTAGAATAAGGTAGGTGAATAAGGTAATTTTGAACACCTTGCCCGTTTAACATCTGCTGCTGAATGTATTGCAAATTTCAAACTACAATTAAGTATACCTATTGTATTAACACCTTCTATCTACATAGGTATCTATGTGACACCGGAAAATACGTCACTTTTAGCTTAAAAACTAAACGTATCTATCACTCAATGTAACCCACTCAATCTACAACTCCATAAAAATGTATACAACAGCGAGCGATATACTATTCAGAATTGTAGCTATCATTTTTCAACGAAAACATTCAATAACCCTCCGTACCAATCTATTGAGAATTGTTTTTACTAGCACACCAGCTTTAAAATTTCGAAAAATACCGTCTACAAATACTAGTGAACCAGTACTCGTTCAAATATACCTGGTATATCTGGTATTTTATGTAGCCAGGTGCACCGTCGCAAATTGCGACTGCCGATGACAGGTACGTCGATGTATTGGTGCTCGAATGCGAGTACCTGCGTTCCATTTGCATCTATAGTGTCTGGAATGACGTTGTTTACCCTTACGGTTTGAGCGTTTGATGCAATCGGCTTCGTGAATCATGCTTATATATTGTGAAAAACATTAAAACACGGGAGGCCACATACAAAGAAGAGGAAAATACCATGTTGTCAATATTGCATTGAACCTTCCGGAACAACCGAAAGGAAGAGGAAAACAAAAAACCACATGGTAGTCCAATATTAAAACCGACCAAAAGAACCTGAATATAGCAGAAGAGACAACCCAGAATCGACTACTCTGGCGCAAAATGACAAGGAGACCCGACCCCACGTAGGTGGGATAAGGGAAGGAGGAAGAAGATAAAAACACGGAAGGGAGCATGTTCGAACGTCCTCGGCTCTCAAAAGTAATACTTACGTAATTCCGGTGGCAAATTAAAACTTAAATTTTGACTTTAAAAATCATGTCATTTTATTATCATACGTCCGTGCGGTGCGTTTAGCTCGCACCAATAGTGACAAGTACGAGTGAAATGGACGTGCGAATGATAACTAAAGACATCAATTATCTATCATTCTGATGTCCGAATACAAGTTTGAATTGGCTTCCTGGTTAGGAAAATGCAAACCCTCTTTATTAAAGTATTTTAGGCTTAACATAAACCAGTAAAATGTAATTGATGATTATCAAAAAACAATAGTGGATACAAATTTATATATTTGCACCGAAATCCCTGATAACCTACATACAACTGATCAGAAGACGGATAAATAAACTGAAATTGATAATTATACTGATGGGCCGCTCGCGTGACTGACCAATCACGATTGATACAATCAGGGCTGATAGAAAAAAATGTATCGTTAATGATACAATATTTTATTGTATGGCCTCGTGAGAAATAAATGAGAGAGACCTTTTAAACTTGTATGGGTGTGTTTTTATGAAACGTAATTTTGAAGATATTCAATAAATGACGTTTTCAAATAAATTTCTAAACGAGTATTGACTGAAAAATCGGCCTTACGGAAAATTAGTTTTAACTAAGGAAAACGAATTTTCACTAAAACGTTTTTTTACAGTATGTAACATAAAATTATTTATTTATCAAACATTGCTGATTCCTATGAATGTAAATACTGAACGGAAATTTTCCGATTCCACTTTTTATCTGTTTTTAAATTACTTTGCACGTACCATGTTTGAAACGAAGCGCTGGTGGCCTAGCGGTAAGAGCGTGCGACTTTCAAGCCGGAGGTCGCGGGTTCTATCCCCGGCTCGTACCAATGAGTTTTTCGGAACTTATGTACGAAATATCGTTTGATATTTACCAGTTGCTTTTCGGTGAAGGAAAACATCGTGAGGAAACCGGAATAATCCTAATAAGGTCTAGTTTTCCCTCTAGGTTGGAAGGTCAGATGGCAGTCGCTTTCGTAAAAACTAGAGCCTACGTCAATTCTTGGGATTAGTTGTCAAGCGGACCCCAGGCTCCCATGAGACGTGGCAAAATTCCGGGATAACGTGAGGAAGAAGAAGAAGAGTACCATGTTTGAAACGAATGGAGTCGCAGGCGAGGGTTAGAGCGAAATATTATGAAGTCCTAGATAATATATGTATTATCTATATACTTAATATCTAATACCCACAACACAAGCCAACGAATTTCGTCTCGTACTAATGAGATTATTGGAATTACGCTACGGTATGTCGTTTGATATTTACCACTAATTTTCGGTAGAAGAAAACTATGTGAGAAAGGACTAATCCTAACAAGGCTTAATTTATCTCTGAGTTGGAAGCTTGGCGGTAAATTGTGTGACAATTAGTTTTAGCGCCTATTCTTAGCTTTTTAGAAAGTAGGTTCCAACCAAATTTCATGATTGGTTGAAAATTACTCAAGACATTGTCTAACGACCATGTAATTTACAGAAAATTTCACCTTTAGTTGACCCTAAGAATTCATTCTGCTCGGACGATTCTTTGGCAAAAAACTTTTATATGTAGCGACGGAAATGGTTGGCTTGATGATATCAGCATAGATAAACAGATACAATGTCATATATTCACGTCGTTAATGTAGGTATCCAACATTGTCCAAAGTCCTTTGGACCAACAGATTCGCGGTCGCCATTTATAAGCGTCGTCATATCCTCCGGCCATTTGTAGACGTTGATAAATAATTTCATTTCTTCCCCCAAATCGGAGATAAAGGAACGTTCTGATGGACAATTCTGGGGATTATTTTCCTTGTTCCCACAAAGCGGTTTTGTTGCGTTGATATTTTGTTGAATGTTAATGTTTTTTCCATGGCAAAAAAGTAAGGGCAAATCATCCAGCGTTGTACGGGCCAGTTTTGTATGCCTGTCTGTACTAGACGAGAATCGTATTAGAAATGAAGTTGAAGTTACGTAAGAGGAAAAGCAACTCAAGGAAGGACTGTGTGAGAAATGATATAAAAAAAAAACATGTGAATGATGAGATGACGGATGACAGAGAGGTATGTAAGAAGAATGCTGCGCCGTAGCCTGGTAATATCTATATGTCGGAGCGAGACACCAGAAAGACGTATTGCAGCATTACAGTTCATAGTTAGACGCCTGTAAAAGTCGATTAGCAATATTTGGCTACATATTATTTGCTTGTAACGGAATCATAAAGTTGCGTAGAGAGTAACGCCACCATCTATTGGCGTATTGATGAACTAAAATGACAGGTAGAAGGCTTTGGAACGTCAAGATGTGTACCTATCTTGAGTGAACGTAGGCACGGGCAGGCATTTTTGTCGTTATGTTGGTAGACTGGTCAGGCAGGTTTACCAACTTGAATTGGAGGCGGGAGCGGTTGACTCCGCCGCTGGAACTGGCTTCCTTCTTCTTGATCGGACCGCGCTAGAGATCGGACGTTAGCCAAGCTCGTGCCTAATTCGCTACGTTCCTGAAGGCTTACACCTGAAGGATTATTCTGAAAGCTTATAGATTCTCACGTTGTTTAACCGTTTAGCTAAGTGTTTTATTCCAAGTGTTATTTTGATTTCTTATGTGCCATTAGAAGCTTACTTTTGTAAAATAAAGATTTGAACGGTTTCATGTGATCTTTTTATTTTGATTCAAATAATTTTGGAATAGTGATTGGTCGTTGTGATTATTTAGTACTAAAATATAGTAGGCACTAGTATGGGTAACGAGTCTGAATGTTTATTTCATGCGTTGGTAGCATACCTACTATTTTGGCTGTGAAGTAATACATCTAGGTACTACCCCCACGTGCCCACCGCCATCGGAACATCCGTCCCCGACATCAGCAAGTGGGATAGATGCGGAGTTTCATGTATTGCTTACACAGCCACCTGGGAGCGTGGTGTATTTCTGGTGACCTACATTCCATAATCTGAACACGTGGTAAGGTAAGCTCACGTGTCTAACCTTGATTGAATGGCGAGTGTAATTCATTGTTATTTGGTGAGAATTATTGTGAAATTGTGAATTATGATTGAGGCAGTCGAGCATAGCGGTCGTTACGTGACGTCATGTCTGGGATCGTTATGTTTCTTTGTAATTAATTTTTGTAATCCATTTAAATCGAAGCAATGTTGAGTTATTTTGATTTGAAATCCATACTGTTATTTAAAACCAAGTATTAGCTATCACGACGTGATATTATTCATCGCTGACTTGTGAATCTACCCTCAATAATTGATTTTTCATGAAAATACAATTAATTTTTAAAATCCATTTAAATCTAAGTGATCTTAAGTTATTTTGGTATGAAATCCATATTGTTAATTAAAATCAAATATTGGCTGTCGCGACGTGATATTATTTCATCGCTCACTTGTGAATCTACCCTCAATAATTGATTTGAAAATACAAATAATTTTTAAAATCCGTTGAAATCTAAGTGATCTTAAGTTATTTTGATGTGAAATCCATATTGTTAATTAAAATCAAATATTGGCTGTCGCGACGTGATATTATTTCATCGCTCACTTGTGCATCTACCCTCAAAAAATATTTTTTTTTTTTCATGAAAATACAATGCACCGTTAGAAATTGATCCTGCTGATTTGCCAATGCAAGGATTATGTAATCTTTACCCTGTAACGTTTAGTAATTAATGAAATTGCGACAAATTATTGCTCGTAATGCCGTGATAGATCACAAATCGTGCATACTATGGAAATATGAGCTACGCATATGAAAATTAATGTTACAGTGTCCTGCAGCCAGAGCCGAGCGAACTTTGCAGACACCATTACGCCCGTGACACAGAAGCAGCTGTGCAGTATCTTCTGTGCTGGAGATTTGGAAATAAAAGGACAGGTTTCGTTCTAATTGTTTATTAGTGAATTTTATTTTGAGTGTAATGGCGAAGCATAACAGTCGAACGTAACTAATAAGCTGTCACTTTTCGTATTGGCCCATTTTACCGTGTTACTTATTTTTGGAACACATGTTTTTTTTTGTTCATAGAATGAAATAAAACACACTCATTGAAGTTTAAATTTTATTCTGAGATTTTTGAAGTCCCGTATACATTGGAAACATGTTTTTTGTATCTGCTACCTTGCATTTCATAAACCTTTTGAGTTTAGCCTGCATACATGATAAACCTGATACCGTGCAAATGATGATTTCAGTAACAGCCAGCTATGTTGAACCACATCGTGTCTCTCGCAATCTGCCGCAGCAACGGCAACGGCAAGCGGAAAGGATCAGCCTCCGTGCTTGGGTTGGACCTCACCACCACCACCTTTGACTTGGTCGCGTGCATCATACTTTATTAAGCTGGTGAGCTGTTCCCATTTCGTTGGGATTATTTTGAGATGTTTTACTTCTGCATAGAAGTCTTGAGCGAGTTTCTGTTGTTAAAGCTAAAGAAGAAAGCTATCTTTAGTGATTTTGATCAGTAATCTTCAGTTTCAGTTGATCAGTTGACGCTGATAGAACCAATGGTTCTGAGTAACATAATTATGATTTAAAGACCTGTTCTTATTTTCTTTTTTTTGGAATTCACTGTTAACATTGTTTTGCTTTCGACGGACTGAAAGCTTGTACTTTCGTAGGACTGAAATTACGCCCGATGGACTGGGCACTACTGTTTTGCTTTCGATAGACTGAAGGCACGCCCGATGGACTGGGCAATACTGTCATGCTTTCGATGGACTGAAGGCACGCCCGATGGACTGGGCAATACTGTTTTGCTTTCGATGGACTGAAAGTATGCCCGATGGACTGGGTTATTTTTTAGTGACCGCATCAGAAGTGCCGGAGCATGTAAGAGGTGCACGTGGTCTGCTTTTTATGTGCAGAATGCTCTTTGCGAGGAGTAGCACTTACGCAGCTGAGATGGTTACTTCTGACGAGGGTCTGGTATCTGCCGAAGGACTGGCAATGCACCGAAGGACTGGTGTTTTGTTAAAAATGAATTCCCGTTTATGTACTGTGTTCATATGAGCAAAATTGGAACTATCAATTCAGAATCTTATTTATTTTAAGATGTCTTACAAAAATTTAGATCACATATGACCAATTTTTTTTTTAATGCCAGATAATTTCCCCGTAAATTGATGTTGACGACAATAGTAGTGATACTGTCGAGCAATGAATTAGAGCTGTTGTGATTTGTGTTTTTGATGTTTGGGATTGTTGTTTTCGCATAAATTTGAGAGTATCCGCCAGATGGAGGCGATGATTATTGGAGTGTATCCGTTTGATAGCGGCGATGATTACTGATGATTATTTTTATTTAGTCGTTGCTCGATGGACTATTTTTGACTAGAGAATTGAGGATTGTTAAAGTAATTTTGAACAATTATTTTTTCTGGTTTGATTGATAACAAAGTTTGATTTTAATAGTAATTTGGGTGAGAACCAAATTGTTGGTCAGGAATGACCGAGCGATGAGATACTGTGCTGTATGTTTTGTTTCAGTATCAAATGCATACACCCACACACGAGGACGTGTGTAGCGCAGGACGGCCGTGTCGGAGCGAGACACCAGAAAGACGTATTGCAGCATTACAGTTCATAGTTAGACGCCTGTAAAAGTCGATTAGCAATATTTGGCTACATATTATTTGCTTGTAACGGAATCATAAAGTTGCGTAGAGAGTAACGCCACCATCTATTGGCGTATTGATGAACTAAAATGACAGGTAGAAGGCTTTGGAACGTCAAGATGTGTACCTATCTTGAGTGAACGTAGGCACGGGCAGGCATTTTTGTCGTTATGTTGGTAGACTGGTCAGGCAGGTTTACCAACTTGAATTGGAGGCGGGAGCGGTTGACTCCGCCGCTGGAACTGGCTTCCTTCTTCTTGATCGGACCGCGCTAGAGATCGGACGTTAGCCAAGCTCGTGCCTAATTCGCTACGTTCCTGAAGGCTTACACCTGAAGGATTATTCTGAAAGCTTATAGATTCTCACGTTGTTTAACCGTTTAGCTAAGTGTTTTATTCCAAGTGTTATTTTGATTTCTTATGTGCCATTAGAAGCTTACTTTTGTAAAATAAAGATTTGAACGGTTTCATGTGATCTTTTTATTTTGATTCAAATAATTTTGGAATAGTGATTGGTCGTTGTGATTATTTAGTACTAAAATATAGTAGGCACTAGTATGGGTAACGAGTCTGAATGTTTATTTCATGCGTTGGTAGCATACCTACTATTTTGGCTGTGAAGTAATACATCTAGGTACTACCCCCACGTGCCCACCGCCATCGGAACATCCGTCCCCGACATATATATATATCGTCCATGATGAAGATGAGAATTGTAAATATTTTAACACGTAGTTAACAATATTTTTACACAGTAATTTTAACACTATCATCATTTTCGAGTTAACTCCATTTTGTATATGATATTCATTCAAAAAAGTTCCATCAGTATTTAATGTAGTCAAAGAATGACGGATAAAAAATGGGCCGCTTTTATGTGCTGTCGATTGTTTTTTCTCAGATTTATTTTAAATTTGGTGCATTGATTGAGTTCCCTATTCTGTACAATATTAACGCCATTTCACCGTATTCCTTACATTTCCCACTGGGTTACGAAAAAGTATGGTATTTTCGTACGCGTTCAAAAACAAAACCAGATCAGGTAAAAAATAATTGACCTCGTGTCTAAATAAATTTGATTTTTAGGTTTTATGATTATATGAATTTGTATAAGTACCTTTACCTGATTGGATTTCTTGAAAAACTTGAAAGAAAATCGTGCACAAGGAAAAATCACTTATTGAAATTACTTTTACTCCATTTTGCTGGCGTTCAATCTGCTAAATATTTATTCATTACCTAAACTTTTATACGATGGCAATGATAATTAATGATTTTTTGATTGAACCGGCTCGGGTGGGTGGAATGTATAGAATCATTAATATAAGGTTTATAAAAAACTAAGTATTCGTTTACCTTTAAGTTTAGTCTAATTGGAAATACGAGCCCATCAGACGAATAGAAAGCCTAGGACCGACATCATGAATATTTAATATGATTTTAAATTAAACCATTAAGTTGTCATGCCATTTTCGATAGCTGGCAGCGGTCTTGTTTTGTGTTCTGACACTTTTACTTGAAAAAAAAAAATGGTCTTCACATAAATGGGGCTTCAAGCTTATCAATGATGTGTTGTAAATTTGCAAAAGTGCAATTGTCAAGTCACACGCGCGTTGTCGATACTTGGAAGTACACTTTTTATTGGATAACCCCATGAGAAAACCAAGGGAATTCATCCCATAGTAGCAGGATCGTTATTATACGTATAGTACCTACTATAACAACCATAGAATTTCTAGGAAAACAAGCACAAAAAAACTGAAATACGAGGTTCATGTTTGTTAAATCTTAAGTTGTAAGTTCTCTTAAACTTAAATGAAAACTGATTTTTCAGAACAACGAGTGCTCTTAATAATTTATTTCTGAATATTTCTCTTTACCAAGCTTACTGGCCAATATTCGAACGTGTACTCTCATCAGAATGATATTTAAATCATGTTATTTATTTATCATGCATTTCGCTCGTACCTGTTCTTACATGTATTGGCACGGGCTAGACGCACGATATCTAAATAAAATGATTCAAATATCATTCTGACGTCAGTACACGTTAGAATCGGCCTATTAGTTAAAACTACTTGACTACTACAACTTTAAGACTACTTACTTAAATCTCCCCATCTAAAATGTATGTCATCCTAATGCAAATGCAGTTTCAAATACCTCAGATTATGCAAACACGTCCACACGACGTCTATTAGGTTCGATAATCGACCTATAGTCGATCTCGAATGGCATGAACATTGTTGGGGACAATATAATTGGCATTAGGGTCTAACAGCCATTATTATCGGTGCCAACATACAACTACATCCAGTTCACGCCAAATTGAGCCTTGCGACAACAAATTAAGGATCACTTTGAGCGTCTAATATGAATTATGGGATAATAACTGTGCTTGAGCGAAGTTTGTAAACGATTGTAGATAATATACGGAAGTCGTGATAGGGTTCGCAAGTTACGGCCGTTAAACGCCGAGCGTTACAAGTTGGTGCCGTGACCAGGATTGGCGACATTTGGTCGGGCTAAAGTATGACAGCGTCAGTTTGCGGTGTCGTTGCTTAGATCGTATTTTAGAGGGACTGTGCCTTCATTCGTCTTTTGGAAAAGTGATGCCAGTACGTCAAAGTTATTTTTGCACTGATTTGAATGGAACAAAATGAGGGAGTGTCATTCAATTCCATCAAGTACCTATGGAGTTTCATCTGTAAAATACATACATTTATACCAAATGTAAACCAGAATTCACAGTTTAATTGAACTGGCTAGTTGAAACGAGTGAGCAATGATTTTTGTTCTACAAAAGAGTTTTATATAAATTGAAAATGCCTACAATTAATATAATAATATAATTATATGTATCTTAAAGATTAATTAATATCTCTTGAATAATATTTAACCGTCAAATCCTACACCGAGTTCAAAAAGTATTTGCTTTTACAGTCAGAAACAGAAGTTGCTAGGCGGGCCACGTATTCAAAATGATCTTGACTTTTTTTATGAAGAGAATAAGAGCGTGTCCAAGGTAATTTTAAACACTATCCGCTGAGCAACTTCTGCTGTTGACTGTACTTCATTTATTATACGAGCAAGAAACAAAAAGCTTTCAACACACAAAGCTAAAAATCAAACAACGAAGAGCATTCCAGTTTCAATCTTCTGTCTTCTCCATTACATCTAAAATAAAAGTTTAATCCCGTCCTATGAGTTACTACCAAACTAGATTTATCTGAGTACATAAATAAGGACCAACTCGACTTCGGGACTTTTCTATTTCCATGTGGACAGTGCAAAAAAATACCGTCGGATATTTTTCACTCCCTCCCAGTTTACAATTTGAGAGCGATACTCCAGTGCTGTGGTCCAAGTGAGAACCATTAGGTATTTAGATTTTAAAAGAATACATTTTTTATTTTCTCTGTGCATTCTTCTTTTATTAGTTACTCTTAATAGTACGAGTATATTATTCTGAGAGTAATGCTCAGTGCATTTAAAATTAGTTTGAAACTAGTGACATACCTACCTATTTTATTAATCTTAACACGTTCATCGCTGAGAACCATTAGGGGCAAGAGACTTTTTGAATTGGATTGGCAGTGAAAACACATGAGTAATTGCTCATGGGGCCATTTCGTGACACTTTATTTTTCACTATGTTATTTCTATGTATGTCTTTTGTCTGTGTGTTTACGAATAAAAAAACTATTCTATTTTATTCTATTCTAATTATCGCGGTAGCCGAAGACAATATTAAACAGTGATTTATTATGTCATGTACTATCATGACTATGTACCAAAATATGCAGTATGGCATTTAATTGCCTAGCTAAGTCTGACAGCATTCATAGGCCTATGCATCCACAATGTAATGCGGATATGCCGAACCACTTTACACAATACGCATGTAAAGCCTGACCAGTAATATGATCATTGTCAAGAGGGCGCTGTTATTTTCATTTATACGGTAACATATCAGTATAGAATGAAAAAAAAAAATTGTTACAGTTAAATTCCGCAACATGGCGCGTGATTATATATTACTGGTCAGGCTTTATACACACTTATACTGAGTGATCGATATAATATATATTCTTGTTATTCTTCCCGCTCCCGCTACCTCTTGTAACTCGCTCGTAATGTAACAAATAACGTGTCGAGGCGACGTGACGCGACATTTCCAATTTACTCCCTTTGTGCCAGGACTGGCCGCGCGTGTGGCCGTCTTAATGCTGAGCATACGTGTAGTAACGCCTTTATACCGATTTGATACAAAGGACCAAAAGGAAAATGAGGAACGGTTTTCGTTTTTAAGTTTTCATTATAAGCTTCTTTTGTCCTAATGAATTTACCTGTCTGGAAAAATAGATTAGATTCGCAATTTGAAGCTTCTAAGTCTTCAAAAAGAATTAACGGCATAATTCTCAACTCAACTTAAAAATTAATGCCTCAAAGCATTCATAAACAATTAATTAGGTACCTGCAAAAGTTCCATAACAAGAGATTAAAATAATAGGTATTTATATATGTACTTACTAGAGTTACTACGAGGTCCCAATTTAGGTACCTACTTATGTTGTAACAAAATGCCAAGCAAAGGGTGATTCAAGCTTGCGCTTTAAATATGTACTTTATTGGAGCGGGGGAAGGTAGAAATTTCAATTTAGTGTTTGGGTATGCGAGGTTATGGAGTATAAGGATGTTTGCTGGCCAATTGGAAGGCGCGTGCTGAAAATGGGTAAACTGTTGTTTGCTATGTTAGTCATGACAATTTATCCCGTAAATTGGGCTCATTTTATTCTAAAAACAAATAAAAAAACAATGACTACGTGCACTTCCTAAGACCTATTTAAATTTTCGTCAAGACATATAAGTACCTTGAGCTTCTATAACTACTAATGGTAGAATCAAACTGCTTTCTTTACATTTATCCACTTTTTCTGTCCACCAATAATAACTATTTTGCATAAAACATTGAAGAAAAACTTCTTTTATTATATTCAAGAGCAGAAACATCGAGAAAAGTCATTGTGAATTCAAAGTCAAAGACGAAATGAAACACGTACAGTCAACAAAACAAAATTACTGGTCAAATACAATATTCCCGGCTGCCGCAGAAGTCTGGAGAAATATTTTACGATTAAGACCGGGCACGATGTTGCCGGGCATTTACGATCGTTACCGAATAAACCCACGTACTTACTGAAAGAGGTGGGATTAGGGGCAGTAAAGAAGCGGGATTCGTTTTAAAGGTTGATAGAACACGCTACATTACATAGGTTGCATGAGATAAACTATTAATGACTATGGTCGTTTGTTCTCTCTTCTCGTAGGTATTAAGACAAGTAATTTTTGATTCGACTTTCTATATTTAGGGCGATAGATTCTGTTGGGCCCTATACATTCCACGACTCTTCTCTTTCCGCACAGACTCTATAAAGAAACACGATATGACTTCATTGGCGGTTTATTCACAACTGTCAAGTCCAAGCGGCATGCTCTCATATTATTCTTGAACTTATTAGCTATAGCTACATAGATGTAGTATTGTGATATAGTACACTATCAAGCGTACTTTATTTGGTCGTGCGACCTAACACTAATTTAGCTCAGGAGGTCGATTCTAATTTAACAAGTTTTTTTATAGTTTTGAACTGGTTTTGATGCGACTGGGGACGATTGTTTTGGTGATTGACGCGCATGTTACGCGTAAAGTTTGTGCTAGAAAATTGACAAATTGACGTAAAAAAAACACAAATTAACTAAGTTCTTCATCTCAAAGTACCTAATATTAAAATAAATATTAATGCTGTTTAATATTTTGAACGCCAAGGACCACTACAGGCCTTCACACTTACGAGTAGGTAGTGTTTATATTAGCTCGGTTGCGCCCGGGATCTAGGCGTGTTTATGACATAAAGCGTTCAAAGGGTTAAATACGCTTTATATGGGTTTCGGACGTCAGTTCAAAATTTAAATACAGGAGGCATGTAAAACGCGCTTTCTGAATCTAATACCTTTAAACGAGCAATTCTTGCATATTTATTTATTTTTATATATATATATTTTGGGGAACCTCGGAAACGGCTCTAACGATTTCGATGAAATTTGGTATATGGGGGTTTTCGGGGGCGAAAAATCGATCTAGCTAGGTCTTATCTCTGGGAAAACGCGAATTTTTGAGATTTTATATGTTTTCCGAGCAAAGCTCGGTCTCCCAGATATTGGATATATAAGCAGGCAGGCAGTGGTGACAACTGATATTGCCTGTATCCAGTAAGATAATCATTGACAGTTGTCATTGACAAGACAAGGTAGATGTATAGGTGTGCTTGTCTAGTTTATTTTTAAATTGGTTCACATTTTGTGCTGAAACCACATCTTCAGAGAGTTTGTTCCAAGCCCTCACTACTCGGTTGCTCAAAAAGTGCTTATATGGGTTCTTGTGGGACTTATGCCTTTCTAACTTTTTTATGATACATTTATTTACAAAACAAGATATATACAGTGTATTACTAAAAGAAATTAAAAACTAGCTTAAATCTAAAATAGGCCCTTGAGGCATTGTACCAAGGATGCTGGCGACATTTCCTCACTGTATCGCAATGCTGATACGTTGTGCGAGGTAGCCGCCAGCTCTTCGGTCACCAGTTACGTCAACCAGACGCTTCGCGATTTCTGCGAACAACTTATGCGCGCTGGGACCCCATGGACCTAGAGTTTCAACTCCAAATGGTACAAAATGGTACTCTCTACCGAGGCTCTTATATTTGTTACGTTTTAAAATTTCGGCACTTTCCGCCGCCCCGCCCGCTTTTACATTAGTCCGTTGGAGGTGGGACGGTGCCAGTGTGTCTACGCAGGTAGCATCCCACACTAACATCTTTAAGTGATGACCTCTCAGACGGGTGTTGTTGTTGTGCTTGAACATTTCATGAAAATCCTTGAGGTCATAGTGCCCAGACAGTATTTTATACGTCTTTATTAGGTCTCCACGTTCTCTGCGGTGCTTAAGAGTAGTGAGCTTCAGTTCCTTCAGTCTCTCCTCATATGGCTTGTTCTTAAGTTGCCTTGGTAATTTCGTGAAACCCCGTGGGACCTTCTCCAGCATATCTATGTCCTTGGCAAAGTAAGGCTTGAAAAGCATACTCTAGTATGGGTCTGACGTACGTTTTGTAAATTATTAACATCATTTCTGGTGTCAAGGTTTAGAAAGCTTTTCTAATGAGGATATGGATACTTTTAAACGATATTACCTAGGTATCTATATATGAAGGATTATTTAAATACTATTCAAATGTAATATCAATCTAGGTAATACCTAAAAGGTAACAATAAAAATGACAAACCATTTTATTAAAGAAGCTAAAAGAGAAAAAAATATCCCGCTGTTTTTGGAATATAACGTCACGTACCATTGACTTAATTCCGTCGAAAATGAGTTTTCCAAACGACTTGTCAGATGGAATATTCCCTCCTTGATAAATTGCAGCTCAAACCCTTAAGAGGAAAGGGAACCACCTCTTTTCCATACAAACTTAGTCCTCATTTTCCTCTCTGGATATCGACATAATGGGAAATATTTTTGCATAATTTGATGTAGGTATATTAACCATAACTATGCCGCTAAGTTCGACTTATTTAAATTTTTTGATTATTGTATAAATTTGGAGCGAAAAACAGATTTCATACTAATTTTTAAATGCTCCTAACTTTTATAATAATCAAAAATTCGAAAAAAAAAATTAACATTATAGCTGTGGTTTTTATTAAAAATACTTAGTGAAGGTAGCTAATAATTATAGCTTTTAAGTTAATATAACTAACCATATATGGACTTGTGGATCTGAAATAAAGATATATTTAATTTAATTTATTTAATTTAATAACCAGAGAGAAAAAATAATGAGGACTACGTTTGTATGAAAAAGTGGGTCCTCCTCTTTCCTCTTACGTCCAGATCAATTGGTTAAATCGACAATTATCCTCAGAATTGCGTAATTTTTGCGAAGTAGGCCAAAGGAATAATGACGATCGCCAAGGGAACCCTTTTTGGCTAAGATGAAAGTGTTTCCGAGAAATCAAAATAAAAATAACGAGACCGTTTCCTTCGCTTTATTTGTTGAAAAATAAAAGATTTTCATGACGACGGATAATGAGGTAGGTATACGATTCTGGAGTGTTTCGAACGATCGCGAATTTGAAGGAGGTTATCTTTGTTTGTGGATGGTTGTGTTTCACAGGTGAACTCGTTTAAGACTAGATACAGTAACACGACACCGGAGTATGAAGGAGGCCAATTCAAACATATCTAAATAATTTTAATTTTTATAAAGCAGGAATTTCTGCGAACGATGATATGCTACGATGCGGTAGCCGTTTAAGAAGTGTAACGCTTTTACGGTAGATGTTGCTAGGGTTCCCTTGACCCATATGGTGAAAAGATTTGCTGGCTGTGGATGAGGTCTTGGTGGCTCAGATGGCAGAGCGCTGGAATATCGATCCAGAGGCCGCGAGTTCAAGTCTCATCCAAGACAGTAATTTTTCCACTTTTAAATTTGTTCTAAGCTTAATATCTAAATGATGTTATTTTGTTCTCATTTGCCCGTCTTATACGCACACGAATAATAAATAAATGACATCATTTTCATGTCCGAGTGTACGTTCGAATCAAGGCTCGGAAACAGTTTAAAAATATCGGTAAATACCGTTTATTTCGGTTTTATTCCGAACTATTATTAGAACGCAAACTCTCTGAAAGATGATACTTATGAAAGTATTACTATTGTATTATGTAATAGATCGCAGCATACCTACAGATATAAAAGTGTTTTTAGAAATGGGAACAAAAAAATTGTTAAAGGCATTGTCTCATGGTATTAGCACAATATGAGCATAATACTAGAATGCCAGTAATGGTACAAGTAACTGGAAGCCCTTACCCAGTGAGAGTAGGCGGGCATTTCTCGCACCATTACCCCCATCGATCCCTTATACGCGCCCTTATCTCCTCTACTGCGACTATTTGTCTGAATGTCCGGTTTCACGCATATTTCTAAGGCTTTGTCTACTTTATGGATCAGATTTGAGCGTTATTTAGATATGGAACCGAATTTATCGCTAACCTTATGAGTTCTGATGGGAATCTATAATATGTTCAGTGATAGAGATCTTACATAGAAAAAAAAAACAACGAGTTGCACTCCGGGAGTGCCTGCAGAAGTGAAAACTCAATGACTAGTGCAAAATGTCTGCAGCACTATGTATAATTGTGGTTAACGCCATCTAGCGTTATTTCGTCGCATTAATTGAAACCCGTAAGCACAGCACTGTTAGTACTCGAGTTATATTAATACCAGTTAGAGGTAAACTCACTAGATGGCATTTAAATCAATAAATAAAAAATCAATGACATTACAATGCATTGTAACAGTTTTTCGATCAGGTCACGTGTCCGTCTTACGGTCACGTGACCATCTTACGGTCACGTGATCTGTCGCGAGTTTAACATTTTTTCCCCACCTCAAAAAGTGCACAGCTCCGCTAAAGAAGTTTTCACTTCAAAAAGTTCTTGAATCAAAATGTTACAAGATTTTATCGAATTTCGATACGAGTATAAGGAAACTAGAAAATGTGTTTTCCAAGAAATTACAAGTCTTTGACCAAGAACTACTTTCTTTTATCAAATAAACTGTCACAAAAGCAAATAATTTACGCAATCACATATTATTTCTGAATTCAATACTTCTAATGACACTTGACATCATTCCGATTTTGGTCGCACTTTTCATGATTCCCAATCTTGAACATTCTAGACCTGTGATAGCAGTGGTATTATGGCTGTGGTCTTTTCGTAAGATATGAATAAGTTCATCTGGGTAAGCCCAGATGGGTTGCTCTAGATTCGATCATCTGATTACTGATCATTATAAATAGTTCCAAAAAATCCAAGTCCAAGTCAGATCACATGCCAACTCCGCACAGACATTGCGGTAACAGTGTTGAAGAAAGAAGAATGTCTAGGCAACTATGACGGTTATAGTGCAACTACTATACTTTTTCCTGTCAAAGTAGGTGCAGAATGGGTTTAGACGACCTCTTTGGTAATTTATATTTTGAAGCTAAAGCCTGACCAGGAATATATGATCATTGTCAAGAGAGTGCTAATATTCTCATAATATGGCAACAGTTCAGTATAGTCTGAACAATGTGGATTGGCAACTCGTTATTTTGGCTAATGATCCAAATATTCGGTGTTCACATTTATTTCACTGTTATGTAACTGTGTCTAACAAAAGTAATTCATAGGATCTATATTACATACTAAACGTAAAAACATAAATGTTTCATCAACACTTTATTTTTCAAAACATAAATGTTTAAATGATCGACCGCAAGTGGTTTTTTAACCGCAGGCTATATTTTTCACTAAAACATTGTAAAATTTAAACGTTTCTGCCGCATGCCTCCTGGCAAAAATACGTTTCGTAACGCTTCAAATAAATTAAAAGGTATACAATTCTATTTACACTTGCCCCGCGGCGTAACAAATCGGGTTTTCAGCATCGAATAATCACAATCGATTTCGCCCATAGATTCTTCGGATGTTATTCGAATCGATTCAGGAGAGGAGTCGAATACCTATAATAGCTAACCAGTATACGGACGCGTGTTGTTCGCAAGTGGCATAAATGATTACTTAACATAAAGCCTTGATCCAGGGATCGGATACCGGTATTTTTTGTATGGGAACGGAAACGGTATTTTTTCGTTCTTTGCTAATTACTTCATTTCTAATTGGGCAATCTAATAATACGAAGTCGTTACCTAAACACACAACTGAGTCCTACATTTCGAGTATAAAATAATTCGAAAAATATGGTTATTTCTAAGTTTTTGCAAAAAACCGGTTCCGATCCCTGCCTTGATCACACGTGCCGAGTACAGTGGCGAGACAGTACCCTCGGCTGAGTGCCCACTACATCGACCTAGTTCTACAGTAAGCTCACTAAGGCTAATGTTGTGGGTACATCCATAACTAAGGAATAAATGTTTGTGATAAACACACAAATGAATGCCCTTGCTAGGATTCGAACCCAGGACCTCCTATTACTACCAGTCGGTAGTAGCGGGTGTAGGCTAGGAGTGTAAAATTGTACTGGTAACCATGGTAACTCCAGGTTTAACCGGTTAGTGAATGGTACAAGTGGCCCTTTAAACAACTAATTGAAACACATAGCGCTGTGTCTAAAACTTAAAAGTTAAAAATCGGTTCTTGGTTTTGTAATTACAATGGGGTTGGCCGGTCGAAGTATTTAACAGATGGCGCCATCATAGCTTGCCCTGTCAATCCCTAGAAATGTGTCATTTTTTTTTAATGCTGGATGACAGCCCTTCAAGCTAAATCTCATATAAAAAGGGGCAAGTTATGATGTCGCCATCCATGCAAACCTTTGACAGTTGCCAACCCGATTGCAACAAATTATAAAATGGCCGCCGCGTCTCAGTTTAAACTGGTTTTCCCGATTCACGCACTCGATTGTAAACAACGGTAGATGGCGATCACGTACCTCCAACAAATCGGTCGACATCAACATCTGGGTGACGATTTTTTCTCATCTCATTTGAATAATTCGATTCTGTTGCGTGGCATGCCGATTATTCTTATTTTCTAGCCGATAATTTGGTATTGATATTGCGGTGTTATTGTGCTGGCACGTGAATATTTGGAGTACCTAAGTAGTTATATACCGTAATAATTATGTTACTGTTTTTTAAAGGTCAAATCTTCTTAGATTATTCTGGTTATAAAAGTAAAAATTGCTTATCTATCCCAATATCTACGTCAGAAAATACTTAAACACACTCTTAAAAACAGTTAGATAGGTGCTACAAGTAGTAACCAGAGATCGGACAGATTGGCGTAATTGCTCGCAATAATGTGGATATGACTCCAAATTTGATTAAATAATTAATCATAAAATTATTTTAATTAATTTTTTACCCGACATTTAATTTTGTTCCCAGGTCAATAAATAGCACTTAAATATATTACTGATATAAAAAAATGAGTACCTTCAGAAAATTTGGAAAACATACTGATTTTTTTTTATAATTTTACATTATAAGAAATCTATGTGTTATTTATTGATTAGGAATCAAAATTAAACCTCAGGTAAGAAATTAATTAAATGATTAATTATTTAATCAATTTTGGAGTCATGCCCACATTATTGCGAGCAATGACGCAAATTTTTCCGATCTCTGATCATTACAAACAATAATGAAAAACATACAGCGAATGGCCGGATCCGTATTTACAAGTTTGCATTATACAACATTGCCTAGAGCCTAATGCTGTTTGTTCCATTTTACGTGGTTCAATAATTTCAAAGCTCTGCGATATCATACATTAAATGATATAAAAACAGATATGCAACTCTTGAAAACAATAATACTCTTTAAAATAGTCAACTAGTGAATCCACTGTAAATATGCGCGCCTCGTCTAAGTGAATTTATAACATTCCTCCAAATCTCCAAACTGGAAGAATAAAAGTTAAATGTTACTAAAATTAAACTTCTTGTTGTCATTATTTTAAGCAGCACAAAGACTTCCACTATAGGACACAAAGATCTTTCTTTCAATCTTTGCAAGTTTATTCGAAAACAACTACTCTACGGTTTTTTCTCGATTTTCTACGGTGACTGCTTATCATCAGGCGGGCCATACGGCTTATTTGCCACCGTCAGGGTATTAACAAAAAACAACCGATGCGGTTTTAAATTTCCGTTTTTGTATAAAAGTGCCGTATCTCCTACATCATTATTTGATCTGTTATGTAATTTTGCATACATATTGCCCCATGGGGAAGATGATAGGGCCTTTATCGCGGTCGAAAACTTAACCCGACCGATGTATGATAATAACTGCGGAGTACCCAAAATATAAAGGCTGCGGGGTATCATATTCGTAAGGTTACAAAAAGATACGTTTTTTAAAGAAAATAGGGGTTGTTTTCTACAGACTCATAAATTATGTTTCCAAAATGGTCACTTTTTCTTAGTATATGCTATTTATTTCAGTTTATAAATAAATGGGTTACTAAGAAATCATACAGTTATAATTATGACGTAGTTACATTAAATTATTATCTTACCTCATGTCGCCCAATGTACATCACAAAGTACACTTTGGTTCATTGGAATTTCTCATAACATTTTCGAACAAAATGAAATTCAACCAAATTAAAAATACAACTAGATTCAAACTTTCCTAGTTATAATTTTGTATGGGAGCGGCACGAGGCTAACATAAAAATAACCAAGTTGACTTGAAAACCCTTATTTGAAGGAGATTCAAAAAATCTGAAATTGATCTTTTCCTTAACGTAAATGGATATATATAATCCTACTTATTCTATTTTAAGCATATTTTTGAAGTGAAAACTTTAGCGGCGCTGGGCACTTTTTGAGGTGGGAAAAAATGATAAACTCGAGACAGCGTAAGACGATCAAGTGACCGTAAGGGGCGTAAGGTGATCACGTGACCGTAAGCCCCGTAAGGTGGCCACTCATAATTTAAATGGCATTTAAATCAATAAAGAAAAACTCAATGTTATTTGACATTTATGTTGCGGACTCCTTTTCAAGACTTTACCTATGTTCAAATAATTTGACGTTGTCATGGCAGTATGTAAATAAACATGTCAATGAAAAAGTGTGATCTTATTTGAGAATGATAATAATATATAATAAATAAATAGAATACCTCCGCTAAGCGTATGTATCGTGTTACCGGGCGTTGGTAACATAGTGAGGTGAGTTTTCACTTCTATCGGCACTCCCGGAGTGCAATCGTTGTTGCTTGTTTTTTTGTTGTTTTTGTACAAGTCTTATTAATATCTCAAGATTAGGTATATCTTATATCGGGTGGAACAAAACGTGGGGCTTTAATACAAACGGGGAATTCTTTAGGCTATGTACTTTATTTTTCACTTATTAATTACGTTATTATTTCTTACCGTTTGTTACATACAGTTTGTTAAACATTAGTGCAAAAATCTGCATGTTTCAACCCTAAAAAGTAGATCCGAGTCAAGTTAATGACATGAGTCAATATAAAATATAAATAACTTTGTAGTGGCAGGGTTGTCACTGATATGAATTTATTTGACCTACTTTTAATCCAGTTTTACGATTATAATAACTCGATTGTAGATCACTTAGATAAAGATAACACTATCCTTTGAGCTCAGTCTTTAGAAATATTCTACCCTATAATATCTGGTACATGATAACATCGAAATTATATCATTAAAATAAATCTCCGTGCGTTCCTTGTTCTACAATAAAATGACCTAACTAAAAAGTGTGTGTTCGATTTTCAACCATAAAATGTCAGGTGCAAGGTTCAAAATAAAATAACGGCTTATTGCTGGATCAGTCGTGAAATTTGTAAATAAGATCGATCTAAACACTCGGTCGAGGATTACCTTAAATCCCTTGGAAAAGGTCCCTTTTTCATTCAATTACAGTTATGCAGACAAGCGGTTTTATTTCCCGAAGGCATTTTCATTACGAATATCATACATTTTCAAAATTGTGTTTCACGAAAGAAGAAGCCTTTGAACGTAGGTATGTATACATATTTATATATAGCCTTACAATTTATATTTTTTGATTCATCTTTTTTGCATGTACCCACATTTTGCACATTGTAATTGTGTTAGAGGTAAGTAGGTAACTTTTTTCCTCAGTCACCCGTTGACCACAAACGCTGTAAAGTGTTCGAAACATCGGGATGTATTATAAATTCATTTTACGCGATATAACCCGTTTCCATCCGTTTTCTAAAAATAATTCCTAAACAAAAAACCGAAAGAAGAATAGTGGCGGGTTAGGATCGATATCAGGCCTATAGAACTCTCCGCGCGAGCTCGGTTTTATACCTACGAATCCGTTCCCGTTCATGGTAGAAAAGCAAGCCACGAAGCTCACGCACGCACGTCGCGTCGCCGCGCGCTCGAATATGCTAAAATGTATGCGAAAGAAATGTCTTGAACCAATGAACAAATAACACTAATTGTAGGTTATACGGAAAGAACATATCTAGTCACTTTTTTTTTTTCAATCTTCTCAATTTAAAAACACCTATACACGAAAATAATATGGTTAATTATATACATCGTTCCTTTCAAACCGCGATAACTCAAAATGGTGTCAGAGTGACTAGACATGTTTTTTCCGTGTGCCCTATTCCTCCAAAGCAACCAAGTTATACCAAAAATCATGCAAGCTGTATAAATATTAAATCCTGCATAGCAAACTCCGAGCATGCGATGTCCAACTTCTGTACAATATTTACACTATGGGTCGCATTGATTTCCCCAAAGTACGGCTTCGCTTAAACTTAGATTGAGGCTACGTACGCCCGGTTTTATTACCATACTAGCTTCGCCTGCGAATTCGGCCGTACTTGATAAATCTTGATGAATCAAGAGGGGCATAAACGTAAAGCAGGGAATTCGGAGGAAACGACAGATGTGACGCTACAGAAGGTATGGCGATCGCGCGAGTAGGTAAGGTAAAAACCTTTTATCTGTAGACATTGAAAGTTATTATAAAAAAAAAACAAAAAAAAACTCAATCCTCTTACGTACCTATATTGAACAAATAAACCTTATCGTAACCGAGTTGCAGAATTCAAAATGGCGGTATTACAACGTTCCGCCCGCAGGAAATTACATTTTGGAAGTTACGTATCAACACCCCGGGGACGACGATGGATAAAAATACAAAATTTTGCGTATCCACTCATCTTGAATGAAATATTAATAAATATGGCCGAAGCGGGATTTATGGCTTGTCAGGAATGATTAATTTCGTAGTTTTTTTTACATACCTACTATCAATGATTGACTATGAATGAAGGAACCAAATCAAATTATTACGATTTGTACTACTATCTATAGGTATTATAAATTAAAATAGATGTCATTATTACTTTGTAAATAAAAAGAGACCCAATGGCTGAGGGCCGAAGACACCAAATTGAAAACGCCGCCTTCGATCGACGCGCAGTTCTATTCCGGCTTCGGCCAATGGAGGGTTTGCTAAATTTTTACATCATTTAATATACTTACAACATTTAATAATTATCAAACAAATTAATATTAATGAACATCAAGAACATATCTATTAAAAAAACATATTTTATTACAGTTATGTAATAAATTACATTAAAATTAAATTATACTAAAAATAATATCCTCATCCACCGCGGCAGCTTGGGCCTTGCCCCGCTGCTGGCGGCACCCTAGGTTAGGTTTTTTGTAATGTGTTTATATGTATTTATTATTGTTTTGTAAGTGTTTTTTATTTTACTTTTATATTCGTATTGTAAAAAAACCTAAACTCAGAAGATAAATAAATAAAGAGAATCTAATATCCTTATACTTAGATTAGGTAGGTATCATAAATAAATTAAATTATATTGTCTCCGTCCAAACTCCGCGCAAATTAATATTTCCATTCGAATGAGCAATTTATTTTAATTTAGCGGTGAGCCGAAATAATGAAGATCAGAATTACGCGACAGTTTTCGTCTGTTTGCTCAACGATCTTCCAGGTCATTATCTTTTTTAATTATGATCGAAAGACTGCTATTTTTATTACCGAGCTTGTTTAATGAAATTAAGCGTTATTTTTGGGCACTAGGGTCAGTTTGGGTAAACCTAATTTATTTTTCACCGCCGCCACTCAAGCATACTTTGCCGCTTCCACATTTTGTTCAGTGTGATTGTTTCTGCGGGCGTTAGTTAATAATTCAACGTTTAAATTTAATTAAATTCATAAGAAGTTAACGTGTTATTATGATTTTTATGAATGACTCAACTATTCTTTCATGCATTCCCAACCAAACTCGCTCTTTATGTGTTCTATCAAACTTCAACTTCAACATTTAGAGCGGTTTCGCACTACGTCCGATCCGAATCCGATCCGAAGTCCGAACCCGTGAAAATATGGGTCTAGAAAACTCGGACCGAATTCGGATATTCGTTTACGCACTATTCCTATCCGAACCCGTGAAAATATGTCTAACTCGGACCGAATTCGTATATTGTTTACCTTAATAAAAAAAAAAAATAAGTTTTTGGCAAAAATTTAATTTTTGGTACAAGCTTTTATCGCTGACTGTACTTTTCTTACGACAGACTAATACTCATCGAGACAATTCAAAAAACCCCTAACACAATTAGGTTGCGTTGTTTCATCTCAGAGTTCCTATGGCCACCTCCTGTCTCCATCATCACATCAGCTCTATGTCATAATAATAATATTGCATTGTCATCCGATTTGTGTTTTTTATTTTACTTTTATATTCGTATTGTAAAAAAACCTAAACTGAGAAGATAAATAAATAAAGAGAATCTAATATCCTTATACTTAGATTAGGTAGGTATCATAAATAAATTAAATTATATTGTCTCCGTCCAAACTCCGCGCAAATTAATATTTCCATTCGAATGAGCAATTTATTTTAATTTAGCGGTGAGCCGAAATAATGAAGATCAGAATTACGCGACAGTTTTCGTCTGTTTGCTCAACGATCTTCCAGGTCATTATCTTTTTTAATTATGATCGAAAGACTGCTATTTTTATTACCGAGCTTGTTTAATGAAATTAAGCGTTATTTTTGGGCACTAGGGTCAGTTTGGGTAAACCTAATTTATTTTTCACCGCCGCCACTCAAGCATACTTTGCCGCTTCCACATTTTGTTCAGTGTGATTGTTTCTGCGGGCGTTAGTTAATAATTCAACGTTTAAATTTAATTAAATTCATAAGAAGTTAACGTGTTATTATGATTTTTATGAATGACTCAACTATTTTTTCATGCATTCCCAACCAAACTCGCTCTTTATGTGTTCTATCAAACTTCAACTTCAACATTTAGAGCGGTTTCGCACTACGTCCGATCCGAATCCGATCCGAAGTCCGAACCCGTGAAAATATGGGTCTAGAAAACTCGGACCGAATTCGGATATTCGTTTACGCACTATTCCTATCCGAACCCGTGAAAATATGTCTAACTCGGACCGAATTCGTATATTGTTTACCTTAATAAAAAAAAAAATAAGTTTTTGGCAAAAATTTCATTTTTGGTACAAGCTTTTATCGCTGACTGTACTTTTCTTACGACAGACTAATACTCATCGAGACAATTCAAAAAACCCCTAACACAATTAGGTTGCGTTGTTTCATCTCAGAGTTCCTATGGCCACCTCCTGTCTCCATCATCACATCAGCTCTATGTCATAATAATAATATTGCATTGTCATCCGATTTATACATGCATGCAAAATTTCAGTTCAATCGGAAACCGGGAAGTGGATCAAATTTAACTTGCAAGATTTGATTACAGACCGACAACGGGACAGGTGAAACTAAATAAAAGCTTGTAAAATTCAATTTTGAAATATGGTATTGTTTATTTTTATTTAATTTAAATGTTTGACTAATCGACCTCAATATGAATTTAATTGAAACGCGAGCTTAACCGAACTCATACCATTTTTTTTAAACGCCTATATTAACATGTACACGTGGTCGCGTAAATTTGCATCAATGCCGAAATAATAGTATCGAATGTTGAGACCAATACAGGAAATTGGGTTACCGACATGCCGCGTTTTCGAATGGCAAAATAATTGGTAAGCTCGCGTATTGATTGACGTACATTTTGAGTGTTGAAAACCGCACTGTTTTATACAAATGTACTAATTTTATTATAAACGATATTGTAATGAGTCAAACCACATATATTTAAAATAATCAATTCTTATACCTGTTTTAATAGTGCTCAGCAGTCTCATCACTCATTTGTATAAAAATAAATTATATAGCTACCTAGTTTGTCAAAGGACTGTCTCATTTCAAACATTAGACAGAGAGAATCATACTATCTTTGTCTTATACTAGGACTAACACCCAAAAGAAAAGGATCAGTATAGTTTTTTGTTCTTATTTACTGGCAATTTGGTTTGACCAACTATAGCTTAATTTTCTTGACAGGACGTATAAAACTAATTTACGTATAACATGACTTCGATTCTGATTTAAAATTCGTTATGTTTTTGATGTCAAAGACCTTGACAATCGTCGTAGTGATTGGTACACATGTCACGCACGACTTTCAGTGCGTTTCGCAAGCACCAATAAGCGTGAGCGATCGTCAAGGTCATATCAAAACAACATCAAAACCGTAACAAATTGGTAAATTACAATTTTATTGGCCTACACAATTAGTCATACAGTTTACTATGTTATACCATGACAAGAAGAAAGTGAATAAATAAGAGGAAGAAGAGAGGAAAAGTTGAAAAGAAGAGGACGACCCCTTCTTCTTTTCACGATATTAAAAGGCAAATGTAAAAAAAAAGGTAATTTTCATACGACTCTGGCGGTCTAGCATGAGTTGCGTTCTCGCGCGCGACTCCATACATCTGGCGCGACTTCAAGTATAGAAGAACGCAACTCATGCTAGACCACCTGATCTTAAAGCTACATCCGTTGAACGTTTGAACTTAAATTATATACTAGACAAGGGCCCATTTAGACGGCGCGCGAACTCGTATACGATTTGAGTTACATTGCAGACCATTGAGGTTACATCAATACAGCCAACCGATCAAACGACGCAATATAATGAAACTCGCATGCGAGGTCTCGCACCGTCTACACTTGTCGTACACGCAAGAGTTTGTAGGTTAGGTACTGTTAAATGTTACAGCTTACCATCAGGAGTTAAAAGTTAAAAGTATGCTTGGTTATCTGTATTTTTAAACATGAGTAAGAACGGGTTTACACCTTTCCAGGTAGCTAATTTGAACAACCTGTTTCTAAATATAAATTAATATCCAAGTTACCTTAAATTAATACGGCGAACCCAACGGCCGAGTGGATAATTTACCCTCCACTTCAAAGACGGCCATCTTGATTTTCACCGTTTTATTTTTTTAAAAATTATTTCCGTTTCATTAAATTTCACTTCGCAAAATTTACGAGCGAGGGCATTCGGGTTGGAATAATGACAGAGCAATGTCTGTCCTCTTTAGATCAATCAAAATGGGGATTTTGTATTGAACAGCGGTACACTCGCGGATTTAAACATGAAAAAACCGGCACTCGGGCACGGAGGGTTCCGCACCATCAACAAAAAATAGAGCAAAACAAGCAAAAAAACGGTCACCCATCCAAGTACTGACCCCGCCCGACGTTGCTTAACTTCGGTCAAAAATCACGTTTGTTGTATGGGAGCCTCACTTAAATCTTTATTTTATTCTGTTTTTAGTATTTGTTGTTATAGCGGCAACAGAAATACATCATCTGTGAAAATTTCATCTGTCTAGCTATCACGGTTCGTGAGATACAGCCTGGTGACAGACGGACGGACGGACGGACGGAAGGACGGACGAACGGACGGACGGACAGCGGAGTCTTAGTAATAGGGTCCCGTTTTTACCCTTTGGGTACGGAACCCTAAAAACCGCACTGTATCTTTATCATTTGTCACCATGACTGTCACGTTCTAACAAATATGTAAGTGCAAAAGTGACGCATGGCATGACAGGTGATATAAAAATGCGACCATGATAGCTGCTGGTCTGTACGAAGATTCAACAGGACAGTAGGTATACAATGTTTTGAGTAGGTTCATCTGGTTCACTGGTACCATCGCCCACACTGTTAACTGTACCTTCATCGTTGGACCTAAAAGGCATACTTTTGTAATAAGGTTCACCTATGTACAGTTAGGAATGTTGCTGTTTGTACTAGAAACCAATAAGTAACAAAATAACGACTAGAACTCATACATACCGAAAAACAATCCAACAAGCGGATTAATAAAAGCCCTTGTAGTTGTAGCCAACATGCGGCGTAAACACACAATATCTTATCTTTCAACTGTGCTGTTTCAAAACGAACTTTAGAATTATCGGAATAAGGTTCATTCTAAAACAGTCAAAAGTGGAGACTGGAAAAAATGGATTCTGTTTTAGAACCGGCTGATTCCAATTTTGAAAGTTAGCTGCGCCTTCGTGTTCTGGACGTTCTAGCTTATTGGACTGGGTATTTACAATGTTGTTTTAGTGTAAGGACGCTCGACGTTCGGCGGGGTGTGCAGCGTGGCGTCGGGCTAACAAGTGATTTGAGCAGTGTGCACTAAGGCCGCTATTATACGTTTGCATTTGTTTAACATGCACGCCGCACGCCTCGCCCCGCTGCACGCCCAACTTGAGCGTCCACTCAGGCCTTAGTGTAAGGCCTGAGTGGACGCTCGAAGTCGAGCGTTCGGCGGGGCGTGCAGCGGGGGTCGGGCCTACAAGTAATTTCAGCAGCGTGCACTAAGGCCGCTCCTATACGTTTGCATCTGTTTAACATGCACGCCGCACGCCCCGCCCCGCTGCACGCCCAACTCAAGCGTCCACTCAGGCCTTACACTTACACTTACTGGTCCAGATGGTTACATCAGTTTTTTATGACTTTTCAACAATCAATTGAGTCCAAAACGTTCTCAAAACGGGGTCTCCTCTTGACAGTATATTAGTTAACGGCTTGGGTACCTAAAATACAGTCGTACACTTTATTTTATTTCGGATTTAATCATTCATTTCATTTCATTTAATTTAGTCCCACATATAAGCTGACAGTATTTCACCGAAATGCATACACGGTATACAATTAAAAAAACTTAAACTGAACAGTTGTGCAGAACAAGCATACCATACAATACAATAGACATATTAAATTGAGGATAACATATTATTACAAAAATAACGACAACATAAAAAAAAACATAAAGCTATTTAACGAGAAAGAAGAAGTTTCGGGGCCGAAAGGTTCTTAAATAGCGACCAAAGTACAGGAAAAAATAATCTAACAAAGTAGACTAATGATCTGATCAAAATCGCAGGGAAGTTAAGAATTTATATTTCATGCAGTATGTCCCGAAAAAAATCATCCACGCTTTAAAAAGGGATTTTTCAGTTTAAATTTTTTGCAAAAGGTTGCTTTGACCTAGTTTACCGATCGAATTTGGGCCGGCTAAAAAGTGTTTTAGCCATGGAGCAAGCGAAGCAATATAATTTTGTCGATGGATCTGAACAACGTTGGGCGCAAAATTTGAATAGTCATTGTCTTGATTTACGACAAATAATATTAAGTAACGCGTCGTAAGGGTCTCGTGTATTTTAAAATTTTCAAGGAGTCCAAACGGTGTCTTTCAACTTCGAAATTTCCCATTTCGAGATCACACTTCAAAGATATCTTTAATCCCGTATGTTCCCGAACGTTCCAGAATCAATTCGCATAATTCCGGTATCAAACAGCCAACGGACGCGAATTTCCAAATTTCAATTTTCGAACGTGCAGGGTGCCGCGGCGTTGTATGAACGGCGGTTCGTGCCCGAGTTCCAATTTCGAAATTTGCCAAACGCTATCTTGGGTTTCGTATTTTCGTTGGCAACTGGTGACTTGGCAAATTGTGACGCATTTCACTTACTAGTTGGTTGGATGTGACGTTGTTATCGGCGTGTAACCGGTTGGATAAAGCTTGCTGGTTTGAATTTCAACGTTCTCGAATCTAGGAATTTGTTGACGTTTCGTCGATTCAAATGGCTCTTGTTTTTAATATTCTGTTGGTTAGTAATACTCAACATTTTTAAATCCCAAAAACAAACTATCAGACTTAAAAAAGTTTGGGACCTAACTTCAAGTTTAGAACTATTAGATATTTGATTCTTTGGTTAAGTCGTGCGTCTTTTAAGGACGCGGAGACAAGGTTCCCTTGCTGAACAAAAAAGGGTAAAAAAATGTAACATTAAAGGTCCGAAATTATTTATGAAATGTGCTATTCTGTCTGCCTTTACTAATAATATATCCCTTGCTTTGAAAATGTTCGAGTATAGCACGAAGGAGCATGTCGAAGAAATACTGTTGGAACTGTCAGGGACACATAACTTTCTTGATTTACGCTGTTAACTGAAACTGTACTTTCTTCGGCGCAAGTTATTCTTTCTTATCGCCTTAGTTATATTTATGTTTGTGACTGCATAACTTGCCCAGTAGCGAAAAGTGAGAAAATTATATCTTCGTCTCGCTCGTTAATAGTCTGTCATAACCTAGCACTTAATGAATCATTCCAGAGTTCAGCGTTAATAATAGTCAATAAATTATAGTCGTTAACAACCAGGTCTGAAAGGTGTGGGCTTTAGTGCTCCGGTGAATTATTGGGACTATTAAATGTTTCGTTTTTCGGGTATCACTCCCACGTTTATAGGTTATTAGCGACGACATTTATGATCCGTGTTTGATCTTGAGACGTATTCTCGTCTTCTGAGGGTCTACCGCGAACAACGTTCGACCTGTTGCCTCACTGTCACACTTTTAAACTCGTACATAAGTGTGACAGGGAGACGTGGTTCAAGGTAGGCCCTCTGTTTGTAATAACGGGTTAGGAATTTGATCTGGAATTGTTATTGATATCATGATATGATCTGACAGTGTCAAAAGTGACTGGAGTGAGTCGACACTAGAATGCTTTGTGGCTACCACCAGTTAGGCACTGACATAAACACTATCGAGAACGTATCTTATTTTCTATGCATCGCCCTCGTACTCGCATATTAGTGCGAGCGAGATGTATAGAAAGTAAATTACGTAGACGTCAGTTTTGACATTGTCAGTGACTCGGTATCTTGTCTATTCCATTATCAAATTCTCAAACTAATTCCACTTTCGTATTGTTTCAGATGCGAGCAACGGGAATTCAAAATAAACGGCGCGTTTGAAAATGTTCGCTCTGATCCGATGTGTCGGACTGTGTTGGTGTAGTGAGTGATGTGATGTGATGTGATGGTGGCCATCATGCTGCCGGCGCTGCGGGTGCTGGCTCTGGCGGCCTTCGGGGTGGCGTACGCCAATCTAAATAATGGTAAGTGTAGAGAATATGTCTTACTAGTTCACGGAAGAATGGTGCTAAGACGATTACCACTCTAGACTAGACTACAGGGGTCTTACGATGATGTCCTTATTGCGATTCTGTTTAGGACCTGAACTGGTGAACTTAAACTATAAGTATATTATAACTTATCCTATATTATAGCTCCATCCTTTAGCAATTCAGTTTAGGTCCTAAACAGGATGTGTATGCTATTAATGTAATGATTAATCTTTTTTAAATTTCATCACACCAGAGAAATACGAAGTTGGAATTAAAATCAGTGCATTTATAATTATTTATGCTTTGAATAAACTGGAGCGGAGCTATCGTCAATATTTTTGTTTATTTATAATTTATTTGACTTCGAATGTACTTTATAAATAAATTAATATTATAGAATATTTTTTCCTAAAAAATATAAATTTTCCGACGTGGATTACATGGATTGCATGGATGACCTGAATACTTTTATAAGATAAATAAATGGATCATAGAAACCTCTATACCTACTAATATACTAATGTGCTTTTGAAAGTTATGTACAAAATCATCACTCACACGCCAATATTATTATTAAAGGCTAAAGGGCAAAATAATTGGCGAAAGATCTCATTTAAGAACAATGCTTACTTTGATATGCTTCAAAAATAAAATTAATGATTTTATCCTCAAGCCACCCCAAGACACTATGCAGTTTTGATTTGTCAGAAATAAAAACCAGCCAAGTGCGAGTCGGACTCGCGCACGGAGGGTTCCGCACGATCAACAAAAAATAGAGCAAAAAAATCGTGTTTGTTGTATGAGAGCGCCCCTTAAATATTTATTTTATTTTTAGTATTTTTTGTTATAGCGGCAACAGAGATACATCATTTGTGAAAATATCAGCCGATACAGCCTGGTGACAGACGGACGGACGGACGGACGGACGGACGGACGGACGGACGGACGGACGGACGGACGGACGGACGGACAGACAGACAGCGAAGTCTTAGTAATAGGGTCCCGTTTTTTACCCTTTGGGTACGGAACCCTAAAAAGATTCAACAACAAGTTGAAGGCTTTATTTTACCTATGAGTTAGGATAGAGTTCAAGTCCAAGTGGCTTTTTGCAAATGGCCACAAGGCCCTCGTAGACATAACTCCGGCTTCCCCATTCCGGGCATGTTCAAATGCAAATTTCCGTATTAGTGTTTCAACGCTTTATACACCGAGTCGCGATGGGCCGCGAGGGACGCGAATCAGTGCCACGCTAAATTTGCGAAAAACAGCGTAAGCGACGTGATACACGAAGATTCAAAGTATACAATTTTCTACCTTACTCCCTTAACATAAAGCGAAAACTGTATACTTATTTTAAAACGATGTCACGTACTTAAGACTATTACTTTTAAAGAGATGAGCTATGCTAAACAGCAGCGGAATGACGTTATTTTTAAAACCTTAGGGTGTTATTTGGGATTTCTTGAACATGCTGCGAATGGAGAAGCTCTGGGATTTTTCTGAAGATTTAAAAAAATAATGTGTTTCGTACTAAGAAGTCGTCTGCCGACGAAATTACAGTTTTAAAAATTGACTGGTGGTGGATTTTGCCAGGGAAGACAGACATTTCGAATTCCGGTTGAGTTGGTAATTACGAAATTTTTCATTTTCCTTATTTAAGGATGCGATTTTGATTTCTTATCTGTATTTGGAATTTTGGTTCAGTAATATCTGATTAACATTTTGATCCCGCACACTGTCTAGATTTTAAACTTAAATTAGAATCTACAAGAAAACCCGATTTTATACAGATTGGAACACTTCATCTCCACTTCAAAGAAAACAGTGATCACCACTTATCACTAGACGGAGCATTTAAATTGACTTGCGTTTAAAATTCACACTAGCTGTGATGAACTATGAAGAAGGGAACACATACGCACCAATTTAACCTCTTGTTTGTGTATGATATGATTCCGAAATTAATTTTTTTAGTCATCGTTTTTTTTTTCTAAAACGATCCTTTTGCTCTATACAGCATACCCGAGGTTTGAACCCACGATTTTTGACCACCACACATGACAACGTGTGCCGACTTAACGTTATTGTGTGTCGACACGTGCATCATCGTTAATTGATCTGTGAATTATTTATTTTAGCGACTCCATTCCTTAACAAATGTTAAAAGGCCTGTAGCTTATATATTAAAAAAAAATTAAAAATACATGTCAAGTATTTTCATTTTTTTGGAATAAATTTCTATGAAATACTAGCATGTGACATCACAATCAAATTACCTACCTACTCTTTGTAGTTTGATACGGGTTTTAAAATAGAAATTGTGTCTAAATACATATAACTACGTTTACCGTCTACGTTTCTCTATTTATCTTCTGATGCTTTATTTCATGCATGGTGTAAAATAATTTATTTTAAATACAGTCAAATACCCTATGATACGGAATCTAGTAGGAGGTACATCCGCCGGTTGAAGAGTACAAGCGTTATCGAAAAACTATAAAACAAAACCTTTTCATTCTAAATCGCCTTCGCGAAGCTACGAAACGAAACTTTGCAAATCCGCGTATTAAAAGCCAAGTGACGAACTCACTAAAAGAGGTTATCTCCTGTTCTGCTAAACTTCAAAATTCAATCTTAATTCTCCACAAATAAGGTTTGTTTTCAAATAACCGCCGGAATACAAATGGCCGATTGTCAAAAGCCAACCAAGTGGCATCCAGATTTTATGGTAGACTGTCTCCCATAAACCGGTCCATTGGTCTTTATATACAACTTTGTGCCCTGATACTAGGTCCTTAAAGTGTGTTTTACGTTGGCAAATGGTTTTTGGACATTTCCATGTGTAATGAGTCACAAAACATCGGTTTAGTGAATTTTCCGTGTTCATTGTAGCTTTTATGGGACATGAGTTGATACTACCTGTTAATTGTGTGAATTTTCTATGAAATTGGTACGGAATTACAACCAGTTTTGTCGATTGCGATATAGGTACAATATTGTACGTTTTCAATACAAGAACGCATTGGATTAAATAATTAAGCTCAGACAATGTGTTGAGTAAACTATTTCTGTTTATTGTGTCATTTATTGTCTGTCTGCTTCACCTTAAGGTTGACTGGTAGAGAATGCCCGGCTTTCGTAAGATCAGTTTTTATTTGTGCAATAAAGTTATAGGTACATATATGAAAATAGATATTTCATAAATATCTCGAATACTTACTAATAACTATGCTCAAGGCTATGTAAATAAACAATATATACATACTTAAGCATAAATAATATAAAGAAAAAATATTACCTACATTTTATGAAATACGCCAGATTTGTTATTTAATTTTGGTTCTCCATAAATGTACGTAAAACAAAACAACCTCCTTCATAAAATCAATAGTAGTTTATTATAAAAAACAAAAAAACAAGCGCACTCAGATTTCCTGCAAAACTTACAAAAATACCCAATGCATTTTTATCGGATAGTTCGTACAAAAGAATACTTGTTTTAATTAAACTCATATCAACAACGGCCAATTTGCGGCCAACAGAGCCCGTACCATGAGTCAATGATAGTGTCAAAATGGACATATACGCTATCGAGAACGTATTTTACTTTCTATACATCTCGTTTGCACTAATACGCGAGTACGAGCGAGATGTATAGAATGTAAATTACGTTCTCGATGGCGTTTATGTCAGTGCCAAACTGATGGTAGCCATACAGGCGTTCAAAGGTGCGTCCACACCGGGCACCAGGATACGATCGTATTCGTTTAGTTTGGTCTGTGTCACAATTAGAGTTCGGAAACCGTTTTATTTTTCAAACCGGTTTCGTTCGTTCACAGGTTCACAGTTCGGTTTCGTTCGGGAACAAAAAGGATTTCGTTTCCTTTTGCGGTTACCGGTTAAACAACTGTTCTATTGAGATACAGATTTATGCCAAATTCGTTCGCCTTTCATTTTCGTGGAACGAAATTAACCGGTTAAATTGAACACGATTTAACCGGTTAACTAACCAGTCACGATGCAATTTGTAATTTTGAATCTGTCCTCGACTTCATCTCGGATTGTTTCTTTCATAAAAGTTTTTGTAGATGTTTTGAAGAAGTTTATGGGGCTCTTGTACAGTCAGCAGCAGAAGTTGCTAAACGGGTGAGGTATTCAAAATGACCCTGGCACGCTCTAATTCTCTTAACAATAAAGTCGCGTCAAAATCATTTTGAACACCCCGCCCGCTTAGCAACTATTGTTGCTGACTGTACAACTACAATACCAGTAACAAATAACTGGAAACACTATTAAAATATAGACTACAAATAACCGGAACACTATTCAAATATACCTACAGAAAACTATTAGAAAATGTGTCTACGAAAGTGAGGCGGTTGAAACGCCCGAATAATGACGCTGGTGTGTGGACTCACATTTAAGCAAATTTAAGCAAAAAGTATACGACGGCAAAAAACTGAATGCTAATGTAACCGCATGGAAGTGGCATTTCATACCGCACTGCGACTGCGAGCTGCTCGGGCGCGGGGAGGACCGCCTGTTTACTTCATATTTGTATTTGGTATTTTATACCTCTAGCATCGAATGATGATCCCCATGACAGTTCTAGTCGGGGAGACGTAGACGGCGATAGAGACCTATTGGAATCGAAATAAGGTTAAATAAAGTTTTTTTTGCGAGCAGGAGAGCGTCTACAGTTTTTTTTAAATTTCGGGGGGTTGGTGGAGGGTAAAAAAATTATTAAGAAATTAGATTGTGGATTCGGTCGTTTTGGTCCAAGTTAATGCTATATATTTTTCTATAACTTAATGTGACAATTATTGGTAAGTACTTTTACCTACGCATTTCCTTAATCTGACGATCACAAGTTCGACGCCCGATTTTCACATTGTAACCCTCAGATTAAGGAGATGCGTACAAATATTTGGCAGATTTTGTAACAGCACAATTTTAGCATTAATTTGGACTAAAAATAACAGCGTGTGAAGTGTCAGTTTTGTAACGGTCCATACATGGTGTATGTGAAAATGCGTAACAAAACTGTAATTTTTTTAGACACATTTTTTCTTTTCTTTTTAAGTCTATAGTCCTCGTGATTCTGAGTAGAAATAACCCAAAAGTTGATGGATATTAGAAAAAAAGTAAGAGTAGACTTTTATGTGAAAATGCCCTTATTACAAAGTGCACAAGCTGGTCTCCCTAAGCCCTACAAGTAGTCGCTAGTGTTGGCAACATTTGTAAAAGTTTAACAGCAAAGTTAACTATAGGCACTCGCGTCAGGCACTCACTTATTTTGGAGCGTAAGTGAAAAATACGCCAAAGAGGTGTGAGCAGAAAACTAAGTGTCAGCTTTTGGCTGAGAAAGTCCACATTCAACGTTATTGAGAAATAAAGTTACGCTGAGTAAGGAATTCTAAAGTTAAAAGTTGTTACTGTTTTTAGTGGAGGAATAAAACGGGATATTTTTATTCGCAGCTGTGTGTAGTGTTGCATTTTCAATGCTAAATTTAACGTATAGTAAATTTAGTATGCATTAGTACGTTTTGAGCAGGAGGCCTATTCAGACAGTAATTTAATTTCTGGTTGAAGAAATTACACTTAATATCTGACAGATCATATGTGGTTTTCCTTCAGAGAAGGGTACTTATGCGCATGCAGCATGCCCTTTAGGCATGGAACGTCACATATCCATAACCGTTTTATAACAAGAAAAGTGTTCCTTACCTCGTTTGACCTGTTTCTTGGGAATGGATGGAAGCGGTTTATCTTTGGTTGCTAATGTGATTGAAGCGTTTCCAAAAGGTTCATTAGATTTAATACAGATGAACCGAATAATTCGGCCAAATCATTTGTGTTCGACAAACTCCATATTCAGCCCATATTAAAATTAGCCCCAATAACTGAAGTGTATAAATAAACTTTGCGTTCTTGTAGTAAAAATAAAAATAATATTGCCACAAATAAAGTATTCACTATGCGTAACCTTCCCCATAGATAGAACAATACCTGGCGAAGAAAAAACAACGTTCGACATACAAAAATACCTGTTCCAAAAAACACAAGGAACAACAATACCCTCAAAAAAGGTTCGTAAGAACGAGGGAATGGAATGAAAACAACAATTGTGAGAAATAAAATTGGTATTCGGAAGGAATTCTCGTAAGAAAAATAAAGAATAAAATTCCTTCGAAATTAGATGAAGGACGGTAATAGGGGAGTTCGATAGCGGAACATAGTAGGCGTAACGGCCTTTGAATTAAATATAAGTGAGTATGTGACCGACTTAAAAGGTGATTTTATTGATTGTGTTCTTGAGGTCGATTCTAATTTAACGATTCGTTGTGGTTTTGAACTGTACCCCTAGTGTAACCTGTGTAACTTTCATTCGATAGCGTGACGAGCGTCCGCATTTGCGTTTTACCTATTTTTGTATGGGAATTTGAACAGCGCCAAGCGAGACGTTTTGGAAAGTCAACATCCCATACAAAATGACACTTAACGCAAACGCGTACGTCACGTCACGCTATCGAATTAAATTTACACTAAGCGGCGATACAAATTGTTAAATCTGAATCAGGCTCCTTAGCTGTGTTAGTTTCTTTATAAACAAAATTTTCCTTTTACGGACAAATCCTCTTAATTGTTTCTATTCTAGGAATTTTCGAACATAGGTACATACTTAGCTAACGATTTGATGAAAATCTCTAACGAGTTTTAACTAACCAGCTTATACTTACTATAGAAAATAATTTTAAAATAAAAATATTTTATTATGGACTAATCTCAGAAAAATCTACCTAGCCTTACAGTACTCGTAAGCTCAATATTTAATGCTTGTGTTATGCTTATTAGCGATGTGACGAGTCCACATTTATTCAATTCGAATCATTCGAATTGATTCGGCCGCTGATTCGAATTCAAAATCGAGTTGACTCGACGATTCGCGTGGTTCGCGACAAGGTCACAGGCACAGGCGCGGAGCGAGTTGAGACGGCGAGTTACGCGGCAGTTGTTGTAAAAAGAACCTTCAGGGCACGGAATTAAGGTTTATTTTTGAATGGCCATACTAGCAGTGAACTCGAGTTGAGATACTTGGGATGGCGAATCAAGCGGCAGTTGTTGTAAAAAGAACCTTCGGGTCACGGAATTAAGGTTTATTTTTGAATGGTCATAGTACCAACTCGAGTTGAGACGGCGAATCGAGCGGCAGTTGTAAAAAGAGCCTTCGGGCTACGGTATTAAGGTTTATTTTTGAATGGCCTTAGTAGCAGTGTGATAGCGTTGACTCGGCTCGGCGAGTTGGCGAATTGGCGATTCATTCGCCGAGTAGTGGTCGAGTTGATTCGAATTGCCAATAGTCTTGATTCGAATTAACTCATCTGTAGGCTGATTCGAATTATTCGAATCAGATAACTCGACTCGCCCATCGCTTTGCTTATAATGTAATCCACAACGATATAAATATACAGAAATAGATAAGTAAATGCGTAAAAACATATCAAACATCCATAACTCAAAAACAAATATCTGTGCAAAACACACGATTCGAACCCAGTATCTGCTGCGTCGTAACTGCTTCGTAAAAATAGCATCAAGTAAAATCTCTATTCCTTGATATTCACTAACGCGTAAGGAAACTTGCCACGAAGTACCTACGTCGTAACTTTGAACGCTCTATCCCCTGAGAAGTCAGGAGTTGAGTTATATTTCAGAAGGCCTACCGCGAACCACGTTCGACGTATTGCCTCTCTGTCACACTTGTAAGTTCGTACGTAAGTGTGACAGGGAGGCATCACGTCGAACGTGGTTCGCGGTAGCCCCTCAGTATCTTTCTGAATTCACAGCTAAGAAGGCTGCTATAAAACAAAGACAACTTACGAAGTACCTATGTAAGACTATCAGCATCACCATACAATTCTTAACTTTATTTCCAACCAATATTAATTAACTAACATTAATAGACGGGTCTATCGTGGATTTATTTTGTTACGATATACCCGTACTAAATAGTATAAATGTGAATTAATATGTGTTCAAAGTTTTAAATATTATAAGAGTAAATCAAGTTTTTAGTATTACTCGTTTACCATGGTTACGATTAGTTGTTTAAAACAAAATAATATGAGATTTTTTTTACCGAACATTTGTATTACTTACACGTAAAATTGTTTCTTTTTCAATATGTATAATTTTAAAATAGCGTCAAATAAAATCTGTTTTCCTTGTCATTACTAAAGCATAAGGAAACGTGCAACGAAGTAAGTCGTAACTTCGCAAAATGCTCCATCCACTATTAAGAAGCCAGGAGTTGAGTTATATTTCAGTCTCGTTCTAGATTCACACGCACACTTTACCGTCGCTAAGAAGACTGGATATACATAGATGGGCGTTTTTTTCTTGTTGTCCCCTACACATTTTTTTTCAAATTTGGGATTTTTTATGTTATTTCTACTCAGAATCATGAGCTCTTTCTAAAAAAAGTTTCCTAAGGTTTTTATTTCCATTACGTCACCATTTTTCATAGACTTTGTATGGCGGTCGCGGAATGGAAAGATCGAAAAATGTATGGAAATTTTGGGACACTTTTTTTCTCCTAATAGGATAGAAAGAGCTCGTGATTCTGAGTAGAAATAACATAAAAAATCCCAAAATTGAAAAAAAAGTGTAGGGGACAACAAAAAAAAAAACGCCCAGATAACATACGTACTAGGTGTATACAGAGTACTTGCAAGTCTTAAGCCATATTTTATTTTACTACAGGATCGACGAATGGCGAATAAAATTTTGGCTCTTCCATATAAAATATCGACATCTGACTGGACAGACAAAATTAATGAAACAGCCACTTTTTAGTGACTCTGGTGTTATTATGTTAATTCGTTTTCAGGGAGAAAACAACTCTTAATATCCTTCTAGTAACAATGCATTTCTACGATGAACTATCAACCATGTTAGTAGAATGTTATTTTTGAAGTGAAAACTTCTTTAGCGGCGCTGGGCACTTTTTGAGGTGGGGGAAAAATGATAAACTCGAGAAAGCGTAAGGCGATCACGTGACCGTAAGGGGCGTAAGGCGATCACGTGACCGTAAGCCCCGTAAGGTGGCCTGTTATAATTTAAATGGCATTTAAATCAATACAGAAAAACTCAATGTTATTTGACATTTATATTGCGGACTCCTTTTCAAGACTCTTTACCTATGTTCAAATAATTTGACGTTGTCATGGCAGTATGTAAATAAACATGTCAATGATAAAGTGTGATCTTATTTGAGAATGATAATAATATATAATAAATAAATAGAATACCTCCGCTAAACGTATGTATCGTGTTACCGGGCGTCGGTAACATACTGAGGTGAGTTTTCACTTCTATCGGCACTCCCGGAGTGCAACCGTTGTTGCTTGTTTCAAAAAAACACTATGCTATTATTCTACCTTTGATAACGGGACGCATAACGCAAAAAAGTTGATACTCCTACAAAAAAAATCCTTAATACAAATATCAATAAAAACTGGTTAAAACTGGGTGCCAGATTCTATTTCGTACTGAGACTGACCGAAATAACATGACATGATGTTTGTACGTTTTCGTGAAAATACGATGGTAATGATAATGCACTAAATCTGTACTTGAATGTTTATGTAAAATTTCACGTTATTTCAGAATTTCGTTTAAAAATGTTAACGACGTAACTTTGATTGTATGGCGGCTCGTATGACACTAGGCTAGTAATTTCTTCATACAATTAACAACAGTAGCAGATCTTGTCTCTCACTTCTCAAGTCAAATACCCCTGCAGTCCCTCGACAATTTCCCATTAACCGACAACTTCAAAATGGATACCGGGACTTTATTTTACTTGCCAACTTGCCCTGACTTGAGCTTATTGCCTGCACTGTCTATAAAAGAATTAAACTCGGGTTCCGCAGCTGCTATTCTGAACGGACTTCTGAACAGATGCTTCCTTTAGACGCTTTGACATGTGAATCCTTTTACTTACTTTGAATTGAGTTTCTTTCTAGATTTAATTTAATTTTTGAGTAATATGGCTCCATCGATATTGTCTGTGGACTGAAAGAAAAAATAAAAAAATAAATTAATTACTACTTAGCATAAGGCCTGAGTGGACGCTCGAAGCGGAGCGTTCGGCGGGGCGTGCAGCGTGGCGTCGGGCTCACAAGTGATTTGAGCGGCGTGTACTAAGGCCGCTACTATACGCTTGCATTTGTTTAACATGCACGCCGCACGCCCCGCCCCGCTGCACGCCCAACTCGAGCGTCCACTCAGGCCTTACACGTGTAAGTGGGCGCTGATACTGTAAAGTATCAGTACTTACACAAATTATACTGCCAGTCGAGTGCGGGCCGAAATTTCAGGCACGCGGCGCTTAATGATCTGATCCGCAGAGCTCTCGGCACATGCAGTGAACATACCGGCAACCCTCGAACCAGTTGGCTTGTCAGCGGCGGATGGGAAGCGTCCCGATGGATGCTCGCTTGTGCCTTGGTTTTTGGGGCGACTCTTGGCGTGGGATGTGGCCTCCGTAGGCACTTTGGCCCCATCCCACGTCCAGCGCTCGGCCCGGAAACCGGGGACGGCAGCAGAAGACGCCCAACTTAACAAGCGTCGCAAATATGCATTTTTAAAAGACAATTACATATTTGCAGCGCTTGCAGTCGAAACCTTTGGGCCATGGTCATCAGACACCAGACAAGCTGTGAAAGAAATTTCAAAGTAACTTGTCTTGTCTGGGTGTCTGGCGACTTTCAGGAGCTCAGCGGCTAAGTCTGGCAATACAGCGGGGAAACGCAGCAAGCGTCCTGGGGACCATGCCCCAGGCAACTTTAGGTTTTATTTTGTAATTTATTTTGTAATTTATCTTAGAATATATTAATAAATATTCTTACACAAAGTGGGACTTGCGAACTATGTGTTACATCGGTCAACGGGTAAGTTTTTAACAACAAAATCGGTTTTAGGATATGGCCAAAATGTATTTATTACTAACGTTTATTTATGTTTTGAAGGGTTCAATGAGTTCGGCTAATTATTATTTTCAGTGTGACTTAGCCAATGTCAAGGTGGAATCCACGTACCTGCCTACATAATTTCTATAATTAGATTAATTAGGCAGAACAAATAATCGTGTGATGTATTTAAATACCTTTCATTATGTAGCAGTCACACATAAACTGCTATTAGATAGTAGTTAGGTAATTACGCAATTTTCAAGATTAATGCAAAATACATTGAATCCACTGAAGTAGATAATATAACTTAGTAATTTAATCTTACATGAGTATTAAATATCTGAAACGTTTGAAGATAACTTTGACTTTGAAACATTATTGGCTCAATGGAATGAGAACTTAAACATATATTATCATTGATATTGAATTGTTATGCGATTACTATAAATATTGAAAGGAATTTATCAAAAAGACAAAGATAAAAAATAATTATACAAAGGTATATAGAATAGACGTTTTATTACAAATTATGCATTTGTCAGAGCATGTATGTGAGTTCAGCAAGCTCGTATTTAAACATTCTTAAATAAATACTAGTATTACTTCATTAGTTTGATTTGAAGATATTTTTTAAAGATATTCTGGAAGCCACCAGCAACATGCTGCTAGATGAGGCCTTGTTTTTTTTCTTACTCTAGCATGCAGGGATTGTTTTTTTTCTTACTCTAGCAATATGGGTACCAAATGTAAGCTAGTGAAAATACCATTTCAAAAATATATGTAAACTGTCGGGTTTTTTGTTTGTTTTAATAATAGTTGCACTTTAATGTAACAGAAAATTATTCTCTTTTCTACTTGATATATCTGGTTAATTATTTTTTAACATTACATAGAGGATATTCACAGTCACTTGGTATGTATTTTGAACTAATCCATTTAGCCATTTTCAATTTAGAGCAGTTAGAAGTGGATTGTGAAATTTTTGAACGTTTTCTAATAATTTGTTAGACCAAGTATTGAAAATGTTACAGTATTTTATATATTTGTCATCTACTCACAAAGCCCTTTCATTTGGTACCCCACATGGTATGTTTAAACGAAAATAAAAAAAAGTTTGTACTGCCGACTTTATGACGTCACAGCAACTACCCCCACCACTTTCGCGCTTGTCATCTCATATATTTGTGTTCAGGGCATTACACTGAATGCATCGATACCATATTCACCCATATCCGAGACGACATGAACGAAAACTAACCTAAAGCCTGAAAAAACGGCCCTCTACTATAGTTCGTTTTTTTTTAGCATTAGAAATAAGGTAAACAATCTTGATGTGTCTTTTAATTGAAAAACACGTTTTAAAAATAAGTTACGGCAAATATGTAACAATTATGAATCTAATACGATCATTTATATTCTTCTGCTTTCATAAGTAATAGTTACTGATTTTTAAAAAGCGTTTTTCAATTAAAAGACATGTGAAGATCACTTACCTTCTTTCAAGTTCTTTCTAATGCTAAAATAACTAACTATAGTGCAACAATGAGCCTAAAGTAAAGCTTGTGTTGTGGGAACTAGACGACGGATGTCACCGTAAAATTGTAAACACTCGTCAGATAATCTCGCTAGTTAAATTATAAACTGACGGTAGGGAGATTACAAACTAACCTAACCTAACCTACATTAGATTATAAACTAACGGGTTCACAATCTTACGGTGTCATATGTATTATATATACCTAATTATATATAAATACTTATATACATGGAAAACAATCATAACTAAGGAACAGATAGTAACCTCCTAAAGCGCTCGTTCGTCGAACATAATTGAACCATTTTGCAGCCCCCAAGGAATCCTACAGAATAAGTTCTTAAACTCAATTACAGTGAGTTAGTTCTACACACGCTTGGACACGAGTACGTATTATTTTAGCCATTTTATACGACCCTTTTGGAAATAAAGGGCTTATGTTATAGGGAAAAATGGGGCGCTTACGACGTATTGTACTGGTAAGTTTGTAGTACCGGATGTGACTGAACATGGTTTATTAGGAAACGAACTGAGAATTTATCAAGGTTAAGTAATTGAAGTTTTAGCTTTGGATAGGATTGTAACTTACGGCCATATTCGAACATTAAGATACGTCAAATACTAGAGATTGAATCGATATGGAATGGATATGTCAGTGTCAACAAGTGTTAAAAGTGACGTTTTTTCAAACAAACGCGTCACTTTTGACACTTGTTTAACACTGACATATCCAATCTATATCGTTTCAATCTCTAGTATTTGACGTATCTTAAAGTTCGAATACAGCCGCTAATCTCCTAGGACGTAGGTAATAGGTATTGTGAGATTAAAATGAGCAATTTTCTTATTGCTGTAAAATATAATAAAAAAAATAGGGGGACATGAAACGAACCGAGAACTTTAAATTATAAGTAATGTTGTTCCTAAATCAACAGATATTAAGTATTTGTAAAATTATTTCACCACTTACGTCCGAACATTACTGTTTTATTCTCAATAATTAAATATATTTATTCTAAACGACCGTGAGATTATTCCAGTACTTAGTTGTCTAGACAGCTACTGGAATAATCAACTTCGCCTGTTAGGTGTAACAAAATGTCATTTTTTCCTTTGTCCTTAGCTTTTCCTAATTGACATGTATGTTACTTTTAATAAGTATTTTTATACAATAAAGTCACTACTACTACTGATTTCAATAGTCTATTAGTCATGGTAAAAGTATCTTCTTAAACGCATTTTCCTTAATCAATTTAATTTCCTACTATCCCTGGGCCAAAACTCCATCGTCCAATACAGCCAAACTTCTGACAACCTAAGGCCGGCCGTGTAAGCCAATTGGTCCCATACAAGTCCTGTTCTTTGAAAACTTTTAGTGAATTCCAAACTTGTCTGATCTATTTTGTTCCGCAGCCGACTGACAGATAGCAAGGGCAAGTTGCCTCATAAATTTGACTCGGTACTCTGAAAGTGTCACAGAGTTGGAAAGAAGTTTTGTATTAAGGGTGGACATGGAATCTTGAGTTTTACAGTTGAACTTTAGTTGAAATTAAATTTTATTGGAATTATTGGTAGAAATATGTTGAATGGACCATTGCGTTTCAAGATTTGATGCGAAGGTATAGCTTTTGCTAAATGATTTATATATTTTATTGACTATTGAGGAATGTTTTCATTCGTTTCAGATTGCCTACTTTTATATTTAATGTGAGCGATTAAGTGATTTATGATTTTTTTCAAAAAATAAAGAATCGTCATTAATATTTGTTTCATAAATGTCAATCCCAAAGAAAGTCTCTTGTATTCGGTATTTATTTTATACAGAAATTATGTTACTTTTTTCCCGAATTCGTCAGAATATTCGATCCTTAATAAATTTATTATGATCCTTAAGCAAGATCCTTTTCTCCTTTATTTGATATGATTACATAGCATTTTGTAGCCTGAGATTTACAAAGCCATCACCATTCAACGTACAAAGAGCAACACTAAATTTTCTATTGGTGGACCTTATGCTTTTTGTAATAAGGTCCAGTGTGGGTGATAGTGATTGTACACTGTTTTTAAGCCCCGTTGGTGGTAAACAATCCTACAGCTTAAACGCAAACGATCACAACTGCAGCGTTTAGATGCTTGCAACACAAGGGCACATAGGGCTTTAAATTCAAACCATAACATTGTAAAATAATATTCGCCAGCAACTGGACCTTAGCTCATAATTTTTTTTATCTGGTGCCTTCGTAAAGTGGGTCGGTCTCTTGAATCTTTTTACGTCGTGGATTATTGAAAAATAAGTTGCAGTCTAACAATGAAATAGCTCTCAAGTGGGCCTAGCCATGTGACTATCGAAACTTAAATTATGTATGGAAATGCGTGTTTAACTTTCGTTTGATCTGTCATGCCGATTTTTAATTTTCGATTTCTCAGTAAATGATCGTAGTCTTGGCTAAAACCCTCAGACGGTAAGATTAGGACTTGCAACTACAGCGTGTCATGCGGGTTGCTGAACCTTAAAATCCCTTCACACTTTTTAAAGAACCCCATAGATATTGTAGGGACGATTTATCAGTAGATTGTAATTGTAACTGTTTCTTCCCTAAAACTTCCGTGTTATTAAGTCTGTGCAGTCCGTCAACTTGGGCCCGAGACAGATAGTCGTCGGCAGCAGGAACTTTGCTCATAAACATGTCGGCTGCCTTCATAAAGTGGGTTGCTGTAGGCCGCGACTCACACCGGGGACTGGGGATGGTTATTGTGGATGATTGAATGCGTTTGGTATAAATTTAAATGTACATAATATCTTGTGTCTTAGAGTTTGAGTTCTATCAAAAACTTTTATAATCTTCATCTTATTTTGATTCCTCTCCTATAGAAGCTTGTTGAAAAATTTGTAAGGTTGGCTTCTCTGGATAACTCCTGAGCGAGTTAAATAAATACGGTGGTGAGTTATAGCCTGCTAGTCGAACAAACTGACCACGGATGCAGATAGTTTGCGAAAAAACTGGTAGAGTCTGTTCGGAAAGAGAAGAGACGTGGAATGTATTGGGCCCTATACACTTTCCGCACAGAGTCTAAGTTGTGGCGAAAACCCTATTGCTGCGAATTTTTGAAGTAAATCATCATTGTCGATTAGATCAAATGCCTTTTTAGGTTTCCGTAGCCAAATGGCAAAAAACGGAACCCTTATAGATTCGTCATGTCTGTCTGTCTGTCCGTCTGTCTGTCCGTCCGTATGTCACAGCCACTTTTCTCCGAAACTATAAGAACTATACTGTTGAAACTTGGTAAGTAGATGTATTCTGTGAACCGCATTAAGATTTTCACACAAAAATAGAAAAAAAAAACAATAAATTTTTGGGGTTCCCCATACTTCGAACTGAAACTCAAAAATTTTTTTCATTAAACCCATACGTGTGGGGTATCTATGGATAGGTCTTCAAAAATGATATTGAGGTTTATAATATCATTTTTTTCTAAACTGAATAGTTTGCGCGAGAGACACTTCCAAAGTGGTAAAATGTGTCCCCCCCCCCTGTAACTTCTAAAATAAGAGAATGATAAAACTAAAAAAAATATATGATGTACATTACCACGTAAACTTCCACCGAAAATTGGTTTGAACGAGATCTAGTAAGTAGTTTTTTTTTATACGTCATAAATCGCCTAAATACGGAACCCTTCATGGGCGAGTCCGACTCGCACTTGGCCGCTTTTAAAATTGTAATCGCACGATATTACCGAGGTACTGAAGTTTATGTTTTCTGGGGCTTTCAAGTACCTATACGACATACTCGATACCCAAATATTGTGTTAGTATTTCTAACTTACATTCATCAATATTATCAACATACAATTAGCCTGTGGTTTTAGGATGAATTTTATCCCATTTTAATTGATATTTTCATCTTGTTTAAAAAATAAAACAAATTTTGCCAGACAGACGTATTTCCTTGGCTTCGTTTCAGTGTAACAGCGGCAAGTCTCGAGTTGCCTGTACACAAAGGCTTTTGGTCGCAACTCTCCTGACGCGTTCTACTAAAACTTTCTGAATAATTGAGGTTTCTCGTAATGCTCGGGTTTCATCAATTTCACTTATTAAAGCCCTAACCAATGTTTCTTTAGCAGATTTTTTATATTTTAAATTCGATGTTTCATATATTTTTAAGTTAAACAATTATTATTAATTTTATGTAAGTAGGTACATGTGCCTTTATTGTGCATCATCATGTTAAAAACTACACAGCAAATGAATTACTAGTTATTACCAGTAAAAGGCGGCCTTATCGCTAGAAAGCGATCTCTTCAAGACAACCTTTGGGTAGCAGGAAACTAAGTACTTACAAGTTTGATCGGGTAGTGTCGATACATAATTGTTTATTGTTTAATTTGTATAAATATATTTATACCTTAATGGATTAATCTGGGGGCACGGCAGTGCCCCCGCCAAGTCGAGCGCGAAGCAAACACTGCCGTACCATCCTTTACTGGAACCATTTCGCCGCATTTTCAGGCCCCTATTTGAGAACCTCTGGATAAGACCAGAACGCAGAAATTTTCGCCATCCAGTAAGCTATAGTCACATACTTAAAATCCAAAATTTCAAGTCTGTAGGTCATTTAGTTCCGAAGTTAAGCGAAAGCAAAGTTTCGCATTTATGACACTCATTCATTCACTCATGATCATCAGAATAGAATTAGTACTTCCCATAAACTCAGAGAGCTGAAATTTGGTACAGAGTTAGGGTTTAATGGCCACATAAAGGGTAAACCTAAAAATATTGCAATATCAGTCACGTTTTAAAGATCTAAGAACTGCATAAGTAAGTTTGTAACCCTATATAAATATCTGATATTACAAAGTTACTGTTGCAGTTCCTACAAATAGTAGGTAAAGTAAAGGTACACTACGATGTACGACGTAAGTATGAATGAAGATATGTTTAGTTATGATATGTGTATACATAGTATGGGTATGAGTACCCGAAAAGAAGGACTGCCTACAAAAAGAGATGAGATCCCATCAAAAACATTATATGTAAAAAGGTGCAAGTCTCGCAACGCTTTTACTACAAAAAAGTTTTGAGATGTAATGTGAAACCAAGTCGGTTATTTTAATCAGTGCCAGGGGGTGTTAAAACCGTATCAATAAGATATCTTTAATTTGTAATACATATAATGACTTGGCAATCGCACATAATGCTTTACTCGTACCGTACTCGTAAATATGTGTAATGCTCAAACTGCAATTAGCGCTAGCGTTATGTTCAATTAGAATTATTTTTAATAGGTGACGATGATCCTTTTGTCATTATACAGCCGTGCGATGGCCAAGTCATTATACGTATTACAAATTAAAGATATCTTATTGATACGGTTTTAACACCCCCTGGCACTGATTAAAATAACCGACTTGGTTTCACATTACATCTCAAAACTTTTTTGTAGTAAAAGCGTTGCGAGACTTGCACCTTTTTACATATAATGTTTTTGATGGGATCTTTGTTACACATAAGAAAACACACTGTACAAAAGGCGAACTTATTTCCATAGGGCATTCTCTACCAGTCAACCGTACGGGTTGATTTGTATACCTTAGTGATAAAGTGTCAATCTACGCGACACTTTCAGGATTATCAGCTTAGACACGATTTACATGGAGCAAGCTTGTCCCGGATGGTCCATTTACACGGATCGCTTAAAATGCAGTGCGAGTGCAAAGTGCTACGTGCAACGACGCGCTACATTGATTCAGTTGACAGCAAATATGTGAGTTCACCTCGTTCTGCCGAAGACGAGTGTAGGTACATCCAAATTCCTAAAGAAAGTTTTGACGGGATACCATTTATGCTTGTACACTTTCAAAGAGAAATAGTTAACACAAAACTGTCATTTTCAGCTGAAACCATCATCAAAAAGTACCGCAATTCACACGCCTCATTCAAAAACAAAAACCATAAATTCGAAAAATTCCAAACACAAATTCTGCATCGTCACTCTGACGTTGGGAAAAACAATAAACCGTCGAGTAGGGAACGGCGCGGTGTTCCAATTTCAAATTTGCCAATCACCGAGCCCGTTTCGCTGCTGGCTTGATTAAATTCGGTCTTTATGTGCGTGGGAGCAGCGTCTTCGTATTAACAGAGCCATATTGTGTAAAAGTCTCCCCTTTTATTGTCCGTGTATGAGGAATGGGCTCATGGCAAATTTTAATATGGCGGCTTTTGATGTTGTACCTACTTGATGAATTGGATTGGGGTCGAATTGCTTTGGTTGTTTGGTTTTCGTCCCGAAAGGTGAAAAAAAAAATTGACTGCAATTTGAAGAGACAATAGCACTGTCCATGTATTATGGTACATACAGTAGAGATTTTGTACAACAAATATCTATACAATTGAAAATAATTTATTTTATTTTATTTTATTCTCCATATAGCCCAACGGGGCAAATAAGGAAAAAAATTGCTACATCTGTAATCGCCTAATAGGTTACGAGCAAATCAACAACGAATTGAGACCGTCAAACAGCAACACTCTTAACTGTCCATCGGTGCACCTTATGCGTTTTGTAATAAGGTTTAAAAACTAACATTTAACAGTGTGGGCGATCAATAATATTTCCATTACCATACCAAAGATCACTGTCTGAATCACGTGCCGTCAATCATAAAAGCATTGATCGTTAAAAGAACATCTCAAAAATATAATATCGCTAGCAAACTAAACACAACTTTAAACCAAACTCTTAAGGTTTATATTTGAATAAACGAAGTATGAAGAGTATGAACCTCGCGAAGGTGTATCATGTTTTTCGGTAAGATCGTACAGAGCGCCATTATACGCAGTTAATCCTTCAGAAACGCTCCACGGCTCCATATTGCTTCGTGGAACGTGAATTCGTAATGTGCGGTAACTGGGTGTGAAGCGATGGAAATGAAAGTATTATAACCGGCGTAAGGCCTGTTGAGGGGCAAATTTAAAGACAGTTAAGCCAAGTGGGATGGGCTAAAACAATATTCGGGTTATCTTATTTTCGAGTTTGTTAAATCTTGTCGGTATTCTGTAATGTTTAAGGTTTTGTTGCACATTTTTGCTGCTCAAGTACGGTACTGAAGTTAGGTTTTAATCTAAAACTGCCATATACTTACGAACTTTAAGAAGACGTTTCTTCAAACAAATGCGTCACTTTTGACACTTGTTTGACACTGACATATCCGAACCATAATATCGTTTCAGTATCTTATATTTGACGTACCTTAAAGTTCGAATTTGGCTGTGAGTGACATGGACGCCAATCAAACTTTCATTCCGATATCAAAATTATGGGCCCGATTCGGATTTTGAAATATATATCTAAAAGATATCTTTTAGACATCACCAAGATAAGATAACGTTTTTTGAGGATCTAACCTGTCAAATTTGACATTTCCGCGATTCTGGAGATACTCTTGAACGATTTCAACAAGATATGACTTAGAGATCCTATTCACATCTAATAGATATCTAACTATATCTAACGTAAAAGTGATGACACTGGTTGCCCGAATTGAGCTGCAAAAGAGAACTAGGTAGTTGAAATCTAAACTATAACGTATCTAGAATGGATCTAGTACGTGTCGTTCCTTGTGAATATCTTGAAGTTCGAATATGGCAGTATGTCGCTTTGTTTTCATTCACGCCGTGTATTCACTAGTACTCGTTCGGACATGTATTGGCGCAAGTGACACGCACGGTACGGGCGAATTGTAACAAAAGAATACATACCTACATAATATTTATATCGGAATGTAGGTCCGAAGTGGCCTTCTGGGTATTATCATTTTTAAATATGCTTGGAAAATGTTGGTGCCCATTTTTTCCGTTCATTGTGTCGAATAATCCGATAAGCATTCTTATTTCTAATTTTAATATATAAGAGTTTTCTCCGAAAAGGCTAAACACGATAATCCAGATTCCTAAAATGCTTTGAAAATGCGAAAAATTATGATTAAGTTTCTTTGTAAGCGTCAACATATTTTTTTCATACTAAATCCTCTGTGAAAAAATATTTTTATCCTTTCTCGAAATTAAACTGTAATCTATACGTTAAATGCTGCCCCTAAAATATGAAATAAAGGATATTTATATTTATTTAATTACCTATTATTTATTACCTATTATTATGGTAATTAAATAAATCTAAATAATATATCCTTTTATTTCATATCTTAGGGCCAACATTCTAGTACGCGTACTCGTTCAAACGCCAAGCCCTAAATTATGTAATAATTAAGTTATTGTACTGAGACTTAACAACAAGAGCTTTGAGAAATTTCTATTATTGAATATTTATTCATTATCAAAAAATATTTAGAATAATTTTATTCGGGTAATGAATATGGGTAGCTAATTCAAAATTAATCTTGAAACAGTTTAAACTTTGCCTTATGACCTTTTACTAATGTCTGTGACATTGTAATGAGGTCTTACTGAATCAATGATTTAAGGTTTCTTTGAATTGAAATTGGTAGACATTTTCTCTAAATTATCTCCACTGGCAAATCTGTATCGGTTACACCTATAGTTGTTTTTTTTTTTACTAAAGATTACTTTTATTGTTGATGTTGATGAGTTGAAGACACTGGTTGAAGATGCTCAATTATGCTGGATGAGGGGGTTGTCAAAACTATTAACGAAAGTAGAAAAAATGTGACGTTATCAATGAAAAGGGACCTTATTGTCGATGGCGGTTACGCCATTATTAACGATGCTCCGATATAAATACAATGCCCCGCGACGCTGTGCGGCGTAACCGCCATCGACAATAAGGTCCCTTTTCATTGATAATGCCCCAAATAATGATGTTATGGGTAATGTGATGGTCATATCAGAAGTTTTAAATACCTAGTAAGTAGTAGAGCCACGATATACGTAGGTAGTAGTAATTACATAAGTTCTTGGTTCCTGAAATACGATACTGACGAAGAAATTACGGCAAAGTACAGGTTGTCTGTAATTAAATAAATTAACTAGTCTGGTGCCTCTTAAAGATAAAGATAAAGATAAAGATATATTTATTTGCAAAAATGTAGTGATAGACATAGGTGGACAATAATTTTGGAGGCGTACATTTCACTTGAAGAAGCATGCAAATTTTTCTTACTAGCTAGGTACTAAAACTAAATATATACAAATTGAAGCTAAGTTTAGTTACACAATAATAACATCATCAAAATACACACACATATCATTACATTTCTACCTTTGATTTACAATATTACCATTATATAAAATTATTTATTCATTTATAAATGTCAAATTTCTACCTACGATTTACAATAAGTATTACCATTAAGTATAAAAAATATTAGAATTTATCTTTAGAATTTACGCCTTGTATGGTACCTATTTGATAATTTAATTATATCTCACTTACATACAAGTGCCTTCAGAATGATTAACAAATTTGTTTGTAATATAGTATAAACAATTAGACACCAAGTTGTAAAATATCTTCAACCAACTTCAACAACAAAGTTAGAACCAAAATACCTCCAGGACTTCTTTAACTATTCAAAGTCACCTCAACCTGGAAAACGTTGAAAGGCGTTCAAAGTTCCAGCCTTAAGGTGTCGTAGGTTCAGAGAGCGTTTTTAAAAAATTGTACCGCTTTTTTAGATAACAATACGGTTGCCATAAATTTTATTAACAATCTTGAGGTCTTTCTCTAGGGACTGTATTAATTCGAATTCTGAGTTAAGACTTTCGCTCAATAGAAAAAAATCACGAACATAGGTCTGAAATGCACTTTAAAACTTTGTAAAAAATTATGCACAAAAGCTAAAAATATGAAAGTTGCTTCTAAAAATCGACAATGTCATGTTTGAGGGAACGTATTGATTACTTTTTTTGTATTTAAACGTATGTACATAAAAATTAAATAAAAAATAACATGATATCCGCGCTCACGCACGCACTTCCATCTCAATCACGCTTACGTGAGAGTGTGAGAAAAACTCGAACTTACGCCTTAAATTCCAAAATCGCATTCATTTGTTTTTCGTTTAATCATAAACTACGGTGCTCGTATCAAAAATTCATTGGCGTTCTCGCGCTCCCGCTGATTAAAAGTTTACTTTATGGCGTCTGTTTTAAAGTTTAATTTGCAATGAGTTATTTTACCGTGGACTGGTTTTTTGTTCGTCTAATTAGATTGCTTTGGCTCGTGCTGTCTTATAGCTGTCTTATTCTTGGTTTTTTTCGGAGTTGGGCGAGACGGGGTGATATTTAAATTACTAGCTATCTGTTTCAGGATTAAAATGTGATAATTATAAATAACTGAAATATGTTCTAAGTAAGCATATCAAAAATCTGGGCAGCAACATCGGTTTGTACATTTTGGGCAGGAATACAATACTGTTGCAATGTTTAATTTTCTATGTAGCAACCAAGTAACAACGGTATGATGTAAAGTACCCAAGTTATAGGTTAGCCTCCACGAGATATATCAGACCGGCCAGTGTTTATTAATATCTGAACATATCGCTGTTATCAAGACGATAAAGTGCATTTTCAGATACTTTTGAGCGCCTCACCGCTCTGATATATCTGATGGAGACTATCGTTGCGTTTCAATAAAATCACTTAAGAGCCAACGAGCCATAGAGTTAAGAGGCGGCAGACCTGTTAACATGAAATATCGCCCATTCCGGCGATGCAGCCTCTGTCGAGAGCAATTACTATGACTTACAGCACATTGCTACTGGGGATGTGGTGCTGCCAATATTCCTCTCGGGAATGTTCCCTGTTCCAATATAGTCACTGAAAGTTACTGTAACTCTTATATGAAGGAATAGAGATTAATATTAATTGCGAGGTATTACAAGGGCGTTTTTTTTTGTTGTCCCCTACACTTTTTTTTTCAAATTTGGGATTTTTAGGGTTCCGTAGCCAAATGGCAAAAAACGGAACCCTTATAGATTCGTCATGTCTGTCTGTCTGTCTGTCCGTCTGTCCGTCTGTCTGTCCGTCCGTATGTCACAGCCACTTTTCTCCGAAACTATAAGAACTATACTGTTGAAACTTGGTAAGTAGATGTATTCTGTGAACCGCATTAAGATTTTCACACAAAAATAGAAAAAAAACAATAAATTTTTGGGGTTCCCCATACTTCGAACTGAAACTCAAAAATTTTTTTTTCATCAAACCTATACGTGTGGGGTATCTATGGATAGGTCTTCAAAAATGATATTGAGGTTTCTAATATCATTTTTTTCTAAACTGAATAGTTTGCGCGAGAGACACTTCCAAAGTGGTAAAATGTGTGTCCCCCCCCCTGTAACTTCTAAAATAAGAGAATGATAAAACTAAAAAAAATATATGATGTACATTACCATGTAAACTTCCACCGAAAATTGGTTTGAACGAGATCTAGTAAGTAGTTTTTTTTTATACGTCATAAATCGCCTAAATACGGAACCCTTCATGGGCGAGTCCGACTCGCACTTGGCCGCTTTTTATGTTATTTCTACTCAGAATCACGAGCTCTTTCTATCCTAATAGGAGAAAAAAAGTGTCCTAAGGTTTTTATTTCCATTACGTCACCATTTTTCATAGACTTTGTATGGCGGACGCGGAATGGAAAGATCGAAAAATGTATGGAAATTTTGGGACACTTTTTCTCTCCTAATAGGATAGAAAGAGCTCGTGATTCTGAGTAGAAATAACATAAAAATCCCAAATTTAAAAAAAAAGTGTAGGGGACAACAAAAAAAAACGCCCACAAACAATATAAGTATATAATAATATATACCTTTAAAATCTTTTTGTTATTTCTAACTAGGTTTTGCCGGCGACTTCGTCTGCGTAGAATCAGTAACATCATCTAGAGTAAGTATAGTGCCTGGATAAAATGTAATAGCAATCATTCAATTGAGCATTGCTTACATCAATTAACAGGCAATTGGTTAACTTTCTCATTTCCACCCCCCTTTTCACCCTGTTTAGGGATGACTTCCGACATAAAAACTATCCTATATCCTTCCCCGGGACTCAAACTATCTCTACGCCAAATTTAAACTAAACCCGTTCAGCGGTTTAAGCGTGAAGAGGTAACAGACAGACAGAAAGACAGACAGACACACTTTCGCATTTATAATATTAGTATGGATTTCTTAATTGTCATGATAGTTGTATTTAATGTGCTGTCTGTAAGTATGTGACAAGCGAAGTACAATTTCACACGCACAAAAGAACGTGCAAGTTGTGGAATGAGCTACCTTCTGAGGTTTCCCTTGCGCTTATAACATGGGGTTCTTCAAGTAGCAGGTATTTAGGGTTCTCAAAGGTTGGCAACGTATAAGTGGGTCCTCTGATGTTGCTTATGTTCATGGGCGGCGATGACTGCTTCCTATCAGGCGGCTTACGTCTACTCGTTTGCTTCCTATTACATAAAAAAAACAATCAGATTTTATGATGGTACACACAGTGTCCGGGGGGGGGGGGGGGGGCGTCCTGGTAGATAAAGATAAGATAAAAGATAGTTTATTCAAGTAGGCATAATTACAATGCGCTTATGAACGTCAAATAAAGCTAGGTAGACCGGCTCCAACCCTATACCTCTGCCCCGAGAAGATTTAAGTCCCCCCTCAATTGGAAGAGGGTATCCCAATATGGGACCGGCAATAAACTCGGCGGGACACATCTTTTAAAAAAAAAATACATCTTATAATTAACATGCATTACGAGAAAATAAGTAAAAAAAATACAATTTAAATTACTATAGAATTCATAGAATGTTGGCGAACGGCATATTGTGGGAAACGCCGGTGTGGGTTTAGTGGGTAGGCTCCTCTCCTATTTTCACAATTGACAAGAGCTGAGAGGTGAGAGTCCCACATACCCCCCATAATGGGCCCACCTCGGGGCCAGGGGGACGATGCGTAACAGCATTTCCACATCGACAAAAAAAAAAAAGGTACACACAGTGTAAATTGTGAAAGTTCCCACCAGGAACACCACTAGATACTGCTGATACAACCGTGATAAGTGATTTACGTCCGGTTTTAATCCCCGTAATACGGTTATGTTTGTGCCAACTCTACCGGGTTATGTATTCATGGGTTCTTGTAGTGCTCATAACTTAGGAACGTATGGCTTCCATTTTAATATTTGGATTAATATGTCCGGGCCTGGAAAACACCATTCTTTAGCGATAAGAACGAGGTAGTAGGTTTAACTGCAGGTTTCTGTATCAAATTTGCTATATCATTTTGTTGAATTGTAAGCGTCGCGGACTTATTTTAAGAATGACACTATTGACACTATCCTAGCCGCTGCAATACAATCAAAGTGACATTCTGAAATAACAAGAAATTTGACATGAATATACAAGAAGCATATAATTATTACGTACATACCATTCAATCCCAGAAATCATCATCTAACGCAATGGAAATTAAAATTTTGGATGTCAACGAATTCTTAATCGAACAAAGTCACTCCAACAAGAAGCGAAACTAAAAAAAATATATACAGACTACTTAAGAAAAAAAAACACTATCAAAAATGAATCGCAATGTAACATTGCTGGCTAAGACGCGCCTCGGGAGCAATGTATCTTTCTGGCGCACCAGATGATGCTAACAGCGCACGGAGGTGCAATTCAAAGCGCAATCTTACGTTGTCTGGGTTATTATTTAGAAAAAGAGATTGCGAGATTTTTTCTAGGACAGAGAAAGGAGAAATACTTTGTTGGAAGGAGTGTGTAATTTTTTTGAGGGAATCGAACATGACAGTGGTCGTATTTAAACCTGTTGGGCGTAAGACTAATAAATATTAAGCTAATTCTTCGATTTTACTCCCGTAATATATGTCACGCTAATAATTCATATCGATAAAAAATATTTGTTTCATCGTTTAAGATAGTTTCAAAGATAAGTATGACGTATGTAGACTCAAATCCAGCTATGAATATCAAAGTCCATATCATCCTTAGCATCCAGTCCTTAATTCGCCAACGTCCGAAATAGACTGGACATACCGTTTGACTCGTACTCTTTTTGTATTTTTTTCTTAACGAGAATCATTCGCAATATTGCTGCTCTTGAGCATAGAGGAGGTTGAGTTGACGACCTTCCGTGTTTTTTCATTTCATTTATTTTTTTATTCCAGAAATAGTTTCCATATGCTGTAATTTTGGGACACTTTTTTCTCCTATTAGGATAGAAAGAGCTCGTGATTCTGAGTAAAAATAACATAAAAAATCCCAAATTTGAAAAAAAAGTGTAGGGGAAACTTAAAAAAAAACTCCCTTAAGGGTAACTACAGATTAACCAAAAAAAAATGTTGCTAAAAAGAGTAGAAACAACAATTACGTGTCTATTCCTTTGAACGTCTGCAATCAAATAGTAAATCGAGTTAAAATTGATCGGAACCGTCAACCGCTATATTAACATTCCGTTTTTGACATTTTACACGACAGAGTTGAATTCAGCTTTTTAACGCAAAAGCTTTTGAAGTTCGAAAAGTTTCAGGCGTTCGTCCACGAGGACCGCCATAATATAAAACGTCAAAAATAGTTACATGACGGTTCACGTTGCTAGCATCAGAACAGAGAAGGGTTACCGCGAAAACCGATTTCGCAAATTGCGGGCATTTTCCTCCGTCTCTCTAATTACGCCTTCATTGGAGTAAAAGAGAAAGATCCCCGCAATTTGCGAAATTCGTGTTTTCACATTGTTAGATCCGATATCGAATGTCGGATGACTCCTTAAGAACGACAGCTACTAGAGAGTGCCTTATGACATCAATTTTGCATTAATGCTTTCTTTTGAGCAATAAATAATTGACAAATAATTAAATATAAAATAGCACTTTTTTATTTTTTTACTTCTTCCGAATCAGATATCGGGTCGAACAATGTGAAAATGCTCTCAATGCTAAGAAAAATAACACTTTCAATGTATCTGGGTTTGTGTTCTTATAACTATTCCAAGTTTCAAATCGATAGCTCATGAAGTTCTCGATATACCTATTTGGCTATGTGACAGACAGTCGGACGGACAGAACCGCACCATAAGGGTTCCTTTTGTACGTTTTTATAAATGAGACCATACGGTTAGGATTTGTTTCGAACCATGGTGAGATTGTAATGGATTTTCCATTCACACATACTTGGCAAGAGTGAAAAACGATACAGCGCGTTCATATTAATATTTGCAACGCGATATTGCTTGGAAACATTTTATCTGTATTTAATATTTATGCGTTTGATATAGTTATGAGCAAAATATGTTTAAAAGATACGCAATAATTTCAAAAAAAAATTCAGCATTTGAAGGTTGCCGGGTTATATGAGCTTGGAAATATAGGCCGGCAAGGAATTCCATTCCTTGGCAGTGCGCATAAGAAACGAGGAAGTAAAGCGCCGTTTCCCGCTGTTGCAATGCTGCACACTTCTTTCTCAACTGGAATGTAACCTTAACTGTAGAAAAGTGTCATTACGACATTACCAAGTACTGGAACACGATCCGAAATTGACGATTAACAAATTCACCGAAACGCTCTCACGAAAAGGAAGAAATCATTTAGCACCCACCGCCCAAACATTGAAGGAATTACGCGAAAGTGGATTTAGAAAGCATCCTTAGTAAATAAATTTATTGTGTCGTTATTTTTTATACCTTCAAGCAGTCTTATATTTCGGAGTTTAAGGCTAAAAATAACGGGGAGCGTTTTGGCTCCAAGTTTTAAGGCTGAGGATATTAACCTAAGTGACAATGTTTGGTGTGAAATATCTCATGTTCAATGTCTGTATTTCGTGATTCATCATCATCTTCCTCGCGTTGTCCCGGCATTTTGCCACGGCTCATGGGAGCCTGGGGTCCGCTTGGCAACTAATCCCAGGAATTCGCGTGGCCACTAGTTTTTACGAAAGCGACTGCCATCTGACCTTCCAACCTAGGCCTTATTGGGATTAGTCCGGTTTCCTCACGATGTTCCTTCACCAAAAAGCGACTGGTAAATATCAAATGATATTTCGTACATAAGTTTCGAAAAACTCTGTCTCCTTTAAGTGTTAAGTTACGTTAAGAAAGGTGTTAAATACTAAGGCAGCAAAGATAATCGGCGGGCTTAAACTTAGTTTTGAGCAAACTGTCGGGGTTTCGCGGATTAGCGTGAACAGTTGCAAAGCTGAAAGCGCAGATAAACAAATAAATAAATAAATATTATAGGACATTCTTACACAGTTTCACTAAGTCCCACAGTAAGCCCAAGAAGGCTTGTGTTGTGGGTACTCAGACAACGATATATATAATACACAAATACATAAACAAATTGAAAACACCCAAGACACAGGAACAAATATCTGTGCTCCCACAAATAAATGCCCTTACCGGGATTCAAACCCAGCTAGGACCACCGGCTTCACAGGCAGAGTCACTACCCACTAGACTAGACCGGTCGTATATAATATAAATAAAAAGACAGATAACTACAGCAAACCCTGTTGGATGAGCTCTTGTATTTATATAAAGAAATCGGATAAGTACCAATAATAGCACGAAAACAAAATTTTGCCCCCTTGATAAACAAATAACATTTAAAGTGGGCCACTCAAAACAACCCGCGGGCAGGGGTACCATATTGAAATTATTCCGTTAATTAACCTTAGGTTTTGAGGTGAATGTAATTTAAGACAATACAATTATTTTAATTCTCTCGAACTTTGAACGAATTGCGTAAGTATTAGTTAACTTTATCAATTCAGTTAAATTGGAAATATAAAAGGCTTGATTATTATTATTTTTTATTATAAACTGATCGGCGATTGGCTCTAGTCACACCTGATGGAAAGTGAAGACAGAGCCTAAGATGGAGCTCACCGGTTCAGTAATAGCCTATTCACTCTAGCTTTAAAGAGACCGAGGTCATATTTCTCAGGGAATACAGATGACGGGAGCGCATTCCATTCCTTAGACGTCCTTACCAAAAAAGACGAGGCAAATCGTTATCGTCGTAGTCGTCGTCGTCTTTATCGATGAAAACAACACAAAACACTTTTTTGTATAAAACAAGTACATAACAAACAGAGAATACAATATTCCAGCTAACGTTTAAGCAACTGAGAGAGATAAGTAGAAGATGGTCGTTAAACAAATATTATAATGAATTCAAGTAGTTTTTCTTTTCAAATGGAACCAAATCCTTTACACCGATTGATTAGACTTAAAAAGATCAAACATACTTTTCGTTCTCGATATCCGTCCCTAAAAAAATTAAATGCAAGATGGAACTTTATTTAAAGTGCGTGTAAAGATTTTACGTAGATGAAGTCACGGAGAAAATCTGGCAAATATTCATCTCCAAACAACTGCATAGCATACAAACACGAAACTCTGAGCAATTGTAGAAATAACGTAGGTAATCTAGAATATTTCTTAACAGACCCCGTTATCCTTACCCCTTGGAAAAGCGCCAGCGTGTCCGGAAAAAACACTCCGGCAATAAGACCGATTCCACGCCAGTTACTGTTTCTGTAGTATCCAATTAACTTTATTTTATAGTTGGGTAGTTCCATACGAGTTTGTTTGGTAAGTCTGGAACTGTTCAAACAAGTTTCTTGAATATTCTGCCTTCAGAATGTGAGAGTTTGCAGGCAGGAATATTATTACAGTTAAACCAACCTACTATCAAAGTCCAAAAACTTCTAAATATGGTCCATAAAATAAACTCAAATGTCTTCGTAGGTACGGGTGAAATTTTTATCTAAATTTCAGAATTAGTGATTGGCGCTTCTCAGGCAAAACTTTCACTTCATTTCGCATGCATCAGTCAGCGTGAGCGATCTTCTAGTTCGTATCAAAATAAGACCAAAACTGTTACAAATTTGTTAAACCCGAATCAGGCTCCTGTGCCCTGTTTATCAAATCAAAACTTCCACTTGTATTACAAGTTACAAGCTTTTTATAAACAGGGCACTGGTCATCTTGCTGATCATTTCAATCGTAATTGGCAAGCTTTAGGCATTGATCAACATATTCTAAATCTACATATCAAAGCAGCCAATATTACGCCAAACAGGCCATAGCCGTTCGATAGCCGCAGTTCAAACCGATCCAAATACACATTGGCTTGAATATATTTGGATTAAGGGTAAAGGTAGCACTGATTTAGAAAAATGCTATCGTCCAATATCACTGATACCCATTGTTTCGAAGGTATTCGAGTCCCTCATTAGTTCAAAACTTATGGAGTATTTCTCTACTAATAACCTACTAAGTAAACAACAGTATGCATACCAGCCGGGCCTGTCGACGGCGGACGCGACGCGGGATGTCGTCGCGCGTGTGTTGACGCACCTCGAGGGCGGGCGACAGGTCGCCGCGATATTCTGCGATCTGTCGCGCGCCTTCGAAATGGTCGACCATGCCCTACTACTAGAAAAGCTGTCACGTTACGGAATTGAAGGGCAGTTCCTTGAAACGATTCGATCTTTTCTTACCAACAGAAAACAACGTACATTCGTTCTAGATTCCAAATCCGATTTAGAGCCCATTGGGAACTGCGCCGTCCCCCAAGGTTCCGTAACAGGAAATAACTTATTTTTAATTTTAGTGAACGATATCTCCTCGGTGTGTCCTGGGCTTGAGCTAGTAACCTTTGCCGATGATACGTGTGTCCTGGTGGATGCCGACAGTTTTGAACAATTAGACAGTAAGGTAAAAGACGCAATGAACAAAATACATTGCTGGTTCGAGGCAAACGGAATGATGCTGAATATTGACAAAACAAATATAATACATTTTCAGCTTAGAAAAAACGATAATAAGCTTAACATAGTAATAGATAACGTACAAGTACCACAGGTGGATCAAGTTCAGTACTTGGGCTGCACGATCGACGCCGGCCTTACGTGGTCCCCCCACATTGAGTCTTTGTGTGACAGGCTAGCATCAGCGTGCTACGCCTTATCCAGACTCGCACCTAGCCTGTCGCGCGTAAACTTGCTGAAGGCGTACTATGGATATTTCCATTCAATACTAACGCAAAGTGTGGACCTGTGGGGCCTGGCTGCTGATCGTGACAGAGCTTTTAAAATGCAAAAGCGCGCTGTGAGGATCATAACAGGAAAATGTCACGACCATCCCGCGAAAGAATTATTTAAAGAATTAAAAATACTTACGCTTCCTAGTGTTTATGTCCTCACCGCGTGCAAGTATATAAGGGCAAATTTACACAACTATGTCTCCTCTTCTAGCAGAGAAAGGAGCACTCGACGGAGACCGCTTTTAGTTGTCCCGCAATGTAAACTAGCAAAATCTAGAAAGTCACTCGCTGTTGTTGGGGCAAAATTGTACAACTCGCTTCCTGCTGAAATAATTGAATCTAGCGATGCAATATTCGATAAAAAAGTCAAAGCACTTTTAACCGAACTGGCGTGTTATGCAGTCGACGACTTTGTCAGTAGGCTAGCCAACCCGACCACATAAAAAAAAAACGGAATCTAAGCAGATAAGTACCGTAAAAGGACCTGTTTGTAAAATGTATATTTAAAATAGTCACTAGTTAGTAATAATTTAATTTAATTATTCGCATACCTATTGTAAAATGACATGTAAAATACTAAATTTTATGAATAAATATCTGAATCTGAATCTGAATCTGATTTTGGCTATTTTTGGCGAATATGGAGGTCGTGCTAGGTTAGTGAACGAATTGCAAAACAGGAACAAGGTACTTACAATCAACAAAATTCTGGGCCACTTTTTACGTTCATGGCTTATGAATTTCATATTAATTGTGCCTTTCATATAAAGTGGCCCAGAATGTAAACTGGTTGACTTGACTTGTAGCTCCACAATATTTCGTGGCTGGATCATAGAATTTGATCATCATTTATTGAGATTCCATTTCACGAGTGCCTAGGTAGAATTGATCAGTGATCACTTTATGATCTGGTTAGGTTAGGTTTGACATTTTCATGCTGTGCCCAACCGATAGTTTCATGAAATGATTGGCTACATCATAAAATGATAAATTCTATAGTTCGTTTTTTTAGCATTAAAAAAGACCACGCGATCTTGACGTGTCTATTAAAAAACTACCTATAACATCTGGACATGAAATAAACATAATAAAAGCTTCCCTCATCTCGCAACAATTATGCTATCGTAGCTAATTATTAACTTACAGCATTCAGTAGCCAGCCAGAAACAAAAACAAAAAAAAAAAGAATTGATATTGAGTAAGCTGACTTATTAGATCACTATAAAGGCAGACAGGAAGTATCTGCCAAAAATGATGGACGATATGTTTTAACAAATAAACGAGCGTTATTATATTTTAATGTTCCGTCCATGGTCCGTAATATCGGAGATACTAAGTACCTTTTACGGGGGATGAGCTTGGCAGGGATCCAACATCAGATGGGCTGGAGTATCATGACGTGATCAAAATATGTACGCGTTGTCGTTGAATTTTGAAACTGCTTTTATGATGCACGAATATAATAAAACTTAAGTTATGAAGCAAACAAGAATATAATAGGCAACTATTTGCAGATGAGACTTATGAAATTGGAAATACAATACAAATAGAAATTGAATTTCTCATGTGAACAAAGTAATTGGAGCATTGTATTACTTTAGTTAGAGTTACAAAATAGAACAATTTATATGTAAAACATCAAACTTTCCGCGCAGGCTAAACACTTTGAAAACAAACAAAGGACAAACACTTCTTTCTTTACCTACATTTTTTCCCTCGAATGCTCAAACTTGAGCCATCCGAGAGTAAGCGTACGTAAAATATTGCTATTGCTCTTGTTTACCTCACATTGGGAAACTTTTAGCATACTGTCATAGATTTATGGCCCTCGAGTATTGTCAAAACGAGAGCGATAAAGATCCTCATTTCAATTACGCCCACAAGAAAATAGATCCGGCAAAGAACACGAAATAACTCAAATGTGTCGTAATAAATCCGAACGTGTAGATAAAGTTTGAATTACTTCCCCATTGAAAATCGCGGCATCGAGAGCGAATCGCACGCTCAGCCGTTCAAAGTTCTGCCAAGTTCAGGACAGCAGTTTTCTTGTATGACCAACTCGGATTGTGAGGGCCGCTCAGACAGTACGAGTATGTTGGGAAGTTGCCACTAAAATGTAACATTAGAATCTGGTTTCCTTGGAAAGTTTATTGTCCCGAATTTGGAGGTCGGACTTTGTGTTTCACTGATAAATTATTCGCAGGATTCGAACTTGGATTTTTAGATAAATAACATATATGTTTGCCCTTAAAAACTTACTGTCAGTTTTATACGTTAGTGGTTATTTTAGTACTACCTAATGAGACTTTATACTTTAGCGAAAGCGACTGGCGGTGGAGGAATTTAGTAATAAACAGGTCTGAGGTCCTACCGCGAAATATTTCTTTAGTTTCTCCGTCTATTTGCCCCTTTGTCGTTCGAATATGCCAGAGAGTGATAGAGAGACAGATAAGACATTCCGATTTTCTGTTTTTATCTTTCTCAATGCTAAGACAAACGTGTGTTTTGAATTGTTAGATACCTACTTTGTCATCACATCATTATTACTTAAACGGACTTTATTAAGTTGACAGCGTTTGCAAAAAAAACATTTCCATAGCAGTTCCAAATTAAAAAAACAACATTTCATTTTATAAGCTTCCTGCCCAAAAACAGTTCTATGTGAAAAGTATGAGTTCTATGTCACTATCACACTTATACAGCGATATGCCCTTAGGACAATATATACCTAGCCATTTTACATTTAGTATACAAATGCAAACATTAGTGAGACCGCACAATTCATCATCATTACTTACCATTTTTTTAAACATAAACTAGTTATGTAAGGGTCATCTATTAGTGTGTTAATATTTATTGAATTATATGTAAATTATTATTAATCATGGTATTAAATAATCTAGTTAAGTTAAGTAAATTAGTTGTGAACTTGACTAGTTCCGATGGCGCCACTAGCGCGCGCTAATAGCGCGCGCCACTTTTGCACCCCACTACCGTTAACGACTGATGGCGTGATCGGAACCAGGCAGGAGAGGCATTCAGTGTTCGGCTAGCAAAGTGAACGGTCAATACCTTAAATACGTTGATACTTTAATCAGGTGGCTTTTAAATGTTAAGCTTGTAGATTTGTATTTCATATTTGGTTTATTTTGAAATATACCGAGTTAAGTAGAAACAGTTGAGTTTTCGTCATAACACCGTAAACCCCCAATAGTATCAGAAGTGGGATCAACAAAAATCTTTTATGATTTTTGCCACGCCTTACACACAAAAAAACGTAAGTATTTTTCCACGTTATTTTTTTTTACGTACTGTGGTAATATTGAGTAGGTGGATGGATTTAATCATTAAACTGTAATTGCCGTAACGGAGGAATTCCGGAGGTTAGTACGGTTAGTCTTTCATGTTCATCTTGCCAAAGGCTGCTCCTTTGGAGATGCACATGTTAGATAATGTGATGATTAATGGTTATGAAAGGTAAACTGTAATTGCCGTAACGGAGGAATTCCGGAGGTTAGTACGGTTAGTCTTTCATGTTCATCTTGCCAAAGGCTGCTCCTTTGGAGATGCACATGTTAGATAATGTGATGATTAATGGTTATGAAAGGTAAACTGTAATTGCCGTAACGGAGGAATTCCGGAGGTTAGTACGGTTAGTCTTTCATGTTCATCTTGCCAAAGGCTGCTCCTTTGGAGATGCACATGTTAGATAATGTGATGATTAATGGTTATGAAAGGTAAACTGTAATTGCCGTAACGGAGGAATTCCGGAGGTTAGTACGGTTAGTCTTCCATGTTCATCTTGCCAAAGGCTGCTCCTTTGGAGATGCACATGTTAGATGAGTATGTAAAAAAAAAAAAAAAAAAATATATATATATATATATATACATATACCTGTGTTAAGTTAATTTATAATCCATTAAGAGATATATATAATACCTTTAATATATTTCCGGACACTGCGTGAGTTTTATTAAAAGAACACGTTCACATTCACATAGCGTTTAGATTAAATCATGTTATTTTAGACTGAACATGTCGATATGTAGAGTCGATATGTAGAGTCGATATGTAGAGTCGATATGTAGAGTCGATATGTAGAGTCGATATGTAGAGTCGATATGTAGAGTCGATATGTAGAGTCGATATGTAGAGTCGATATGTAGAGTCGATATGTAGAGTCGATATGTAGAGTCGATATGTAGAGTCGATATGTAGAGTCGATATGTAGAGTCGATATGTAGAGTCGATATGTAGAGTCGATATGTAAGAGTCGATAGTCGATATGTAGACTCAATATGTAGGAACTATTTAAATGTGTCTTTATTTCCTCTTCTCCTTTGTCTCTTTTCTGAAACAAACTAAGTTTCAGATATGGAGGGCCAACCAGAGCTCAGACCAGAGAGCCAGGACAGAGAGTCCCGATACCCAGGAGCACCCAGGCGAGAGGGACAGGGCAATGAGTACGAGGACCCAGGAGTGTCTGGACGACCAGACCGGGGCCTGGTTCTGACACGGCATTCACACAGGAGTGTAGACCTGACACGGAGCAGCAGCGAAAGGAGCGAAGGTCGTCTTCGTGATAGAGAATCTCGTCCAAGGACTGTACGTCGGCGCAGGCGGCGTTCATCTTCGGATCGTCGGAGGTACCGCACCCCATCTATGGAACGTCGTAAGGGGTATCGTACACCGTCGGTGGAACGTCGCAGAGAGCACCGAACACCATCGATGGAACGTCGTAAGAGGCATCGCACTCCATCGGCGGAACGTCGCAAGAGGTACCATAGTCCATCTCCGGGACGTCGTAGGAGGTACCGTAGCCCATCGTCGGAACGTCGCAAGAGGTACCGTGGTTCTTCGTCAGAGGACTCTGGTGAGCGCAATCATTTCTACTCTAAGAGGGCACGGAAGCCTAGTAGGGAACGCGACTCTAATGTACTTAATAAAGTTCTATCAATTTTAGATAAAGTCAAGAGCTCTAATAAACCCAAGCTTGCATCAATTGCGAATGTCATCCCTGAATTTGATCCCATGGCTAGAGATCAGACAGTACTTACGTGGTTGACTAAAGTCGAGGAATGCGCCTCAATTTATGAGTGGGACGATAAAGAAACCACTCATTACGCGCTTTTGAAACTCACGGGTGTAGCTAAATTATGGTATCAGGGATTACCTTCGTTGATGTTTACTTGGCCAGAGTGGAAAAGAAAGTTAATAGAGTCTTTTCCATGTCGTGAAGATTTTGCCGAGCTTTTGACGGAAATGCTCGCTAAAAGAGCGCGCTATGGGGAATCGTTGGAGCATTATTACTATGCGAAGGTTAATTTATTAAATAGATGCAAAATTTACGGCAGACAGGCAGTAGATTGCATTCTTCATGGACTAGAGGATAGGGCTGCTAGAGTAGGTGCGCAAGCAGCACAGTTTACCGAGCCAGAACAAATCTTGAAATACTTCCGAACCGTTAAAGCAGGACCATTTAGAGATAGGGAATCTAATACATCCGGTAGACAACGCAACGAAATTAGGCCATCAGCAAATAAGCCAAGTACATCGAAAGACGGTTCAAGTTTTAAAAATATTACGTGTTATAACTGTAGCGAAATAGGACACCGTAGTACGAAATGCAGCAAACCGGCAGCTACCTGCTCTACATGCAATAGGGTCGGACATCAAACAGTCTATTGTTTTAAAAGTAAATTCGATAAAGAACGAAAGGAGATAGGGCTAAGTAATGCAGAAAATAGCGCTTCAGGTGCAGTCGTTAAGAATGAGAAAAAGGTAGCGAGATTGACAATTGATGATGAACCGGAGAGTGTGAGTGTGAAGAATGAAGAAATTGCGGATAAAGTGAGCGCGAACAACGAGAAATCGGTTAATAAAACAATTGACAAATATATAATGGATATCAAGATTAATTCGTTGCCAGTAACATGCTACGTTGATTTAGGTAGCGAATGTTGTGTAGTAAGATCGAGCGCCGCGGAAAAACTAGGATTAACCGTCAATTATTCAAAGGAACTACCAGTACTGAGAGGCATAGGCTCTAATGCAATCACACCTTTAGGTTTGACAGTAGGTACTGTGGAAATACAGGGTATCAAAGAGACTGTTATCTTATATGTTGTCGATGACCATTTTATTTACCAACCAGTCTTGATAGGTCACACTTTTACTGAGAAACCAGATATCGTGATTATTAAAACTCCGGAAAGGCTGCTATTTAAAAGAATATCGTGCGACAAGGTCCTTTTGACAGCTGTAAAACAATCGACGATCGCTAGTAATTGTATCGCGTATATTGAGGTAACTTCAGATAATTCGATCACCGGCTGCGTTAGCATAAAAGGCTCTTTGCGAGGTTCCGAAGGCGAGGAGTATTTCTTGCTTCCTGGGAAGTATGACATTAAAATGGGTTCTAGCGCACTGATGGTATATAATGTGTCGCCCAAAACCATTACGATTCCGAAAGGGTTCTTGTTGACTAGGGCACTATTCAAGGAAAACGAGTATACTCATGACGCTGAGGCTCTTACGACCTACAGCATTACCGTTAGTGAAACCGAGATCGACGATTCTGTACAATGCGGTGAGAATATCTCTAGAGAAGATCGCCTTCAGCTGCAGCAGTTGTTACACAAGCATAGTGAATGTTTCTCAACAAGTCTCAAGGACCTTGGTTTCACTAATGGTATAGAAATGACCATAGATTTAGAAGATTCCCAACCGGTAGTTTATCGCCCATATAGAATGTCGTATGCGGAAAAAGCGTTAGTTAGGGAAATGACTCGCGAAATGCTTGAAAATGGTATTATTAGGGAATCATCGTCGCCTTACGCCAGCCCCATAGTCCTTGTGCAGAAGAAGACCGGTGAAAAAAGATTGTGCGTTGATTATAGAGCGCTCAATCGCAAAACTAAAAGGGACCACTATCCTCTTCCACGTGTTGAGGATCAACTAGACCAACTATCGGGAAACAGTCTGTTTACATCACTTGACTTAGCGTCTGGTTATTACCAGATACCCATAGCTGAGGAATCGCGACATAAAACAGCCTTTGTAACCCCTGAAGGACAGTTTGAGTATAATCGCATGCCTTTCGGTTTGGTTAATGCTCCGTCCGTCTTTCAGCGGACTATAAACAAAATTTTACAAGAGGCAAAAATTAAATACGCTATCGTGTACATGGACGACATCCTTATTCCTGCAAGAGATGTCAAAGAGGGGTTGCAAAGGCTTGAGGAAGTACTTTCGTTGCTAAAGGTAGGAGGCCTGACGCTTAAGCTTAGCAAATGTAATTTCTTTAAAGAACAATTGGACTTTCTAGGGTTTGAAGTGAGCTCGCACGGGATACGTCCAGGAACGCGTAAGACCGAAGCAGTTGCAAGATTCCCTAAGCCAAATAATTATCATGAACTTCGACAATTCCTAGGTTTGTCCGGATTCTTCCGCCGGTTTATTAAAGGCTACTCTCTTATCGCAGCACCATTGACAGATCTTTTGAAGAAGGGTAACCCCTGGCAATGGGACGAAATAAAAGACCAGTCTTTCAACAAAATTAAGACTTTGTTGACCGAACGCCCATGCCTAGCCCTCTATGATCCCAACGCCGAAACACAATTGCACACGGACGCTAGCAAGGAAGGTTTGGCTGGTATACTATTTCAAAAAAATGCAAACGGGGTTTTTCAACCAGTTTCCTATTTCAGCCGAAAAACGACCCCAGACGAAAGTAAGTTACATTCGTACGAGTTGGAGACTCTGGCCGTTGTTGCGTCACTGAATAGATTTAGAGTCTATCTGATAGGTAAGTCATTTAAATTAATAACCGACTGCAACGCTATTAGATACACATTAACCAAAAGAGATGTGATCCCGCGAGTCTCAAGGTGGTGGATTCAACTGCAGGAGTTCGATTTTACTGTGGAGTACCGACCTGGGACGAAAATGGCGCATGTCGACGCCCTGAGCCGCAATCCGGTAAGTACTGGTAAACCAGAAGTACATATTCTCGACGTGTTGTCCATCCAGTCTACCAGAGAGCAAACGGCGTATGATCACGACTGGATATCTACTGTACAGAGCGCGGATGAAGAGGTAAAAAGAATAAAGGCTGTCTTAACTGATCCCGAATCGGCCCGTGTAAGCGAATATCACCAAAACTATAAAATAAAGAACGAGCGTGTCTATCGAGTAGTCGGTGAGGAACTAAAGTGGTATGTACCAAAAGGCGTGCGTTGGCAGATCGTAAAGAAAAATCATGACGATGTTGGTCACTGCGGGTTCGAAAAGACCCTTCAACGCATTAAACAACATTATTGGTTTGCCAAAATGCGCCGTTTTATAAAAAAGTATGTTACTAGTTGTTTAGAATGCGCTCATCATAAGGCGCCTGGGAGTAAAAGCGAAGGATTGTTACATCCTATCGAAAAGGTTAGTGTCCCCTTTCACACCATTCACGCAGACCATCTGGGCCCTTTTATAAAAAGTAAAGGCGGTAATTGTTACTTACTTGTCATCGTGGACGGCTTCACTAAATATGTCAATATAATACCTGTACGTAACACAAAATCCACGACAACTATAAAGGTAATTAAACTACATATTAAGTATTTTGGTGTACCGGCAAGACTGATCACGGACAAAGGATCTAGTTTTACTAGTAAATTATTTAAGGATTTCGTTGGTTCTTATGGCATTAAGCACATCCAAAACGCTGTCGCTACTCCTAGGGCTAATGGCCAAGTAGAGCGGTTTAACCGCACCATTCTTGATGCATTGTCTACCTCGTCACATGGCGATAATGAAAGAAATTGGGATGAGCATATCTTGGATATCCAGCTTGGTATAAATACCACTACACACAAAACGACTGGCAAAAGCCCATCCGAGCTTTTGTTCGGATTCAATGTCACTACTCTTTCACAGGGTATTTTAAATCCTGTAGTCAACGATACTACAAATGTCGCTAGTTTAGGAGAGTTAGAGTCGATTAGGGCACAGGCAAGTGACAAAATGAAACAACAACAAATAAAAGATGCGGATCGGTTTAATAAGAAAAGAAAACTACCTAAAACCTATTCTGAAGGCGATTTGGTTAGGGTACAACGACAGATGCCGCATGATGGCAAATCCCAAAAACTCGTCGATAAGTACCAGGGTCCCTATCGAATAGTAAAAACGCTCCCAAACGATAGATTTCTAATTCAAGACACCCCTTTAACGCGAAAACAAGGTAGGCGTTACGAGAATGTGGTCTCTATCGATAAAATACAGCCGTGGCTGACATTTGCCAGGAATTTTGTATCTAGCGATGAGGATAGTAATAGCAGTGGTAAAGAGGACTAAATGTATTATTAATTTAATCTAATCTTATGTCGTCATATTAGTGTCATATGTTTTGAATGTAACAATTGGATTAATACTTCATATATACATATCATATATGTCTATAATAAACAAAGATTATACATGCATTCGAAATATAATATCTCGAATAATCAGTGTGTAAACTAAGTAAGTTGCTTTAATATAATTAAACTTAAAGTATGTATTCTCAGATTTCAAGATTATGAATCGATGTTTAATTAAACACACAGATTGATCGTAAATATTCTAATAAATTGTATGTATCCCTTGCTCTACATACTTAACGCCAAGTACAATTCACTTTGTAGTAAATTCATATAAGACTGGATATTAACTGAATATTAATTATAAACTCTACTATGATTAATCATCATGTGCGAATTATTTCAACGAGTTGTGATTGGCGTGAGGTCCCGCCTGGAACAGGATGGCCGAGCTGTAAGGGTCATCTATTAGTGTGTTAATATTTATTGAATTATATGTAAATTATTATTAATCATGGTATTAAATAATCTAGTTAAGTTAAGTAAATTAGTTGTGAACTTGACTAGTTCCGATGGCGCCACTAGCGCGCGCTAATAGCGCGCGCCACTTTTGCACCCCACTACCGTTAACGACTGATGGCGTGATCGGAACCAGGCAGGAGAGGCATTCAGTGTTCGGCTAGCAAAGTGAACGGTCAATACCTTAAATACGTTGATACTTTAATCAGGTGGCTTTTAAATGTTAAGCTTGTAGATTTGTATTTCATATTTGGTTTATTTTGAAATATACCGAGTTAAGTAGAAACAGTTGAGTTTTCGTCATAACACCGTAAACCCCCAATAGTTATTAGCTATGTGACGACATTAAAATTTACAACTTCACCAACATTAGAGCCATAAACACGAAAAAATCGTGACCGAGTCAAAAATTCACCAGAAACCGCGACATACACGGTAGTAAAACCGAATGACCCACGTTACTGGGAATTTTACGATGTATCTGTTATGTATGTTTAATACATTCTTTGTTGTACTGTAGGAGATGTTGCCAAAAGTGCTAGATTTAAACGCGGAGCTGGGACAGGTGTACGTGAGTTCACATAGTTTTTGGAGATCAGGATATCTCAGATTTACGAAGAGATTGTAAACAGAATGATAGGATACTTAATATCCGGGTTTACAGACGTTAAACTTGTTTAATTTTAGGTTAAAATTTCGCCCAATAAGCAAAGTTTTATTATAACATTTGAAGGTTATAAAACGTTACTATTTCGCAATAATAAACAGTGAGCCTTCGTCCAAAACCTGCGTAAACTGGGATTACGGAGCTGAGGAATTTTAACCCCATTTTACTGCGTAATCCAATTATACCACCATATCCATTACAGTACAGGTCACTTTCGATCCACTCGTGTTGTGCTTTTCTCTGTGAATCTTCTGAACAAAATGTGATAAACGTAGGACTAATGCCTTTACGATCACTCTCTAAATAATAAGGTCGAATCGAATATCACTTTTATATTTATTTCCGGGCACAGTCTGTCAATATTCATACTTTTTTTTAGAATAGAAGCACAAGAGTTACCCAAAAATATATATATGTTCGTATCTCATTTCATTCTTTTGTACCTGATGTAGGTAACTAGGTATTAGATGACCTACTAACCGAGATAAATATCGTTCAGTTACGATTTTATTTAAAAAAAAATACATTCGTGAAGCCATTTTAAATTCTACGCATCGGTTTTTAGGGTCTCATAAAATTCACGGTCTTCAAAGAAATACTTGAAGAGACCCCTAATGATTTCCTGTCATACCCTGCGTTCTAATTCCGACTACATTTCCATGCGTTTCCTCTTTACGATCCGGGATTTTGTTAGCGACTTTTATCTACTTTTAGATACCAGTCAGAACTTTTCGTGGGAAAAACGAGTGTTGGAGAAAATGAAACATTGATAAATTTATTATCTTTAAGTTTGTCATAGATTAATAAAAGATATTGTATACCTATTCTATTAGCTAAGTATTTTATTTTTCACCGACACCTGCAAAATTTCTTCTTTATACGTTTTTTTGCAGTCGGACATGAGTCGGATTTAACTTCTACTTGCTGTAAATTACCGTTAATTAAAGTTTCAAGAATGAAAATTTATTACAAATCGGAACATAATTTCCTTATAACATATTTTTATGCAGCTAAATATAAAAACGAAAACTGTTGTATAAAATACCAGTGCCAACATAATAGAAAACCACACTAATATCATACCTATAAGATATTGGACGTGTTGTATATTTCTCGGTATGTCTCTTCTTTAACAATGTTTAAAAACATCTATTGCGTTAAAGTAACATCAAACAAGATAATACAAGACACCTTTATTACTAAAATTTTACAAATTTTACACGTAAATTCAATGTGGTTTCTTTAATAGCAGACACGTAGATATTTCATTATTTTCAATAGCTCTTATTTGCCAGGAAGAGTCTTGTCTGTAAATTACAAAAATTGTGAACGGGAAAATTTTAAATTTTAAACTTGCTGCGGAAACTAGGTGCGTGGTTTTACTCAACTAAATGAAGTGTTCCACTTTTAGGAATTTGGCTTTGGTGAGAAATGGGTAAGATGAAAAATGATTAGCGTTTAATATTTTCCGCCTTGGACTTGATGATTATTTATTTAAACTTTAATAATAAATAATTTCAGCCTATAAACGTCCCACTGCTGGGCACAGGCCTCCTCTCATAGGCGACAGGGCTTGGGCTGTAGGCCCCACGCTAGCCCAATGCGGATTGGGGACTTCACATACACCTTTGAATTTCTTCGCAGATGTATGCAGGTTTCCTCACGATGTTTTTCCTTCACCGAAAAGCTTGTGGTAAATATCAAATGACATTTAAACTTTAATGCACAAAATATATACAACAATGTACAAATAGCGGCCTTAATGCCAGTTCTTTACTAGTCAACCATAGAACCAAATAGAGATACCTACAATTTGGTGCAGGGATAAACATATATTGAATGATTAAAAAAAAAAGCAAACTAGACTTATAAAATACATAAATATGAACTAACATAGTTTTTGGTTCAGAGTTACTATAAAAAAGAGAAAATAACCATTGTCAAAGTTAAACCGGTGTCATAATAAAATTAAAATACCGAATACCGCTCCCAGAGCCCAATTCTGTTTCAACGACTTGATACGATTATGATTTTATTTTGATATGGCCTGTAAGATCTTTCGCGCTGATTGGTGAATGCGAAATGCGAAAGCGATGCATGGGCGTGTACGTGGTGCAAGACGATCGTCAAGGTCGTGTCAAAACCAGTTCAAAACCAAAACAGATTGTTTAATGTAAATCGGGCTCCCACAGTCATAATACTTAAAATCCCTCTTGCAATATAAAACCTTTCACTCGAACTACATTGAAACTATAAAAACTGCGGCGAATAAAAACGGGGTGAGACCAACCTCAGTTATGGACATTCTACAAACCTAGTATTTACTAACTAACTTTAGTTTACCAACTTTTCCGCCTCTCATTTTGTGTCCATAAGTTATATTTATGATGCTTTTTTTTTCCTTTTTTTGGTTATAACAAAAGCATGTAAAAACCAACTTTTAAATTATTTTAAATGTTACTGGCGACTACTATGTAGGTAATCGGATTATATCGTTGACTACGAATGCTGTAAAGAGTCCGAAACATCGGGATGTATTTTAAATTCATTATATGCGATACATTCGTAAGCTATTATATCGCGGTATCCGAAGACAATATATATTATCTCTGTTTATTCATTTACCCTGAACTCTTTGACACTTTTAGAGTAATAAAAGAGAACCTAAAAAAAGTTAAATAAAGCCCAGCGCGTGCTGGGCTTTATTTGTCTGAGGCTGTCGGTCCGAGCCTGATTTTATTTCATCCGATGTAGACAACCCGAATCGATCACTGCGTGCCAAGAGCGATTGGTTTTCTGAAGTGCTCGTGCCAAATAAAATACAACGCTCTTTGTCGGGTATCTACACTATCTACTTCGTGTATAAGGGCTGTCAACACCCAATGTCCTTGAAATTCACGTTACTGAAGCAGTTATAAAAAAGTTATAAAAATTCTATGAAAAATGCCAACGGAATGGAATAAAAATGCTGGTGATACTTTTATTATCATCTGTGTCCTTTAAACATACCTCTACTTTCTTAAATTTTGCCATTTTAACTTACTTACTTTCAAAATTGGTGATTTTCTACATATTTTTACATACTTTTAACCCCCGACCCCCGACTGACCTTTAAGAGTATTTAAACTTAAAATACAAAAAAAAACACAAATTAATTTCCGTTTGTTTGTTACAGGTAACACCATAGTTATAAGAAGTTGAAGCCTTTGGCCTGAGGATTGCCAGCGTCTTTTCAAAGGGCCAGCTTGATAGTAAACCCTACGGGTAGGTACGCATTGGACGGTATCAGGAATAGAAAATAATTTAGGTTGGTTGTTATGTATTATACACATTTCTATAGTTCGTTTTATAGCATTAGAAAAAGAGTACGCGATATTAACGTGTCTTTTAATTGAAAAACGCTTTTTTTTTAATCAGTAACTATTACTTGTGAAAGCAAAAGAATGTAAATAATCGTATATGTTTTATAATTGTTACATATTTGCCGTGCCTTATTTTTCAAAAGTTTTTTTCAATAAAAAGACACGTCATTGTTTACCTTTTTTCTAATGCTAAAAAACAAACTAATTGCCACTGGACAAATACTGCACTTAATCGGGAAGAAGTCTGGGAGGCAGGGCTTTGTTCAGTAGCGGGACACATTAATAGGCTTAAAAAAAGGGGAGAATATAGCCCAATCCCTCTGAAGGAGCAATGTGCCCAGCAGTAGAATATATAAGGACTGAATTATTTATTATTATTCGGTCTAAACATGAGTTGCATCTCGCGCGCGACTCCATACATGGCGCGACTTCAAGTATAGACTCGCGCGCGAGAACGCAACTCATGCTAGACCGCCAGAAAGCAGAATCATTGCGTTTTAATTATTACAAGACTAGTGAAATTAATATTCCAAGAAGCCGCAAAAATATTACTCGTCATTTTCCTTTTAAACGTTCTTTTCGCAAAAAATATTTAAAAAATAATTACGATTAGGTAAGTACAAAGGGAGTTGACGTAAGAGCCTCGAGTTACTCAATCTTCCTAAGTGCTCACTTATTCTTACTTATTAAGTTATGTAAATTAAGCGAATGTGATGTTCTTTATTCTTATATTAAAGCTTTGAAATTAATTTCTTTGGAGGCGTAATGTAATTTTATTGAGTAAGTAGGTAATTGTTTTGATATTGTTAATTTAATGACTAAACAAATTCTGTTTTTTTTTTATTAACACATTTCGTAGATATTATAACAAAGACGCAAACCTTTGTCTCGTCTATATAAATTTAGATTTTCGAGAGAATGCTTAAAAACGCTTAGAGAAAGTCATGCCGTGTAGTTTAAATGAAAAAAAAAAATTACACTACCTATGGATAATAATAATAACAACTTAGAAGAAGATTTATTCGAAGATTTTTTTTTTATTATCGGAGAGCCCTGCGACCAGAGACAAAACTAGGCCTCATTGAGATCGTTCACACTGGTAGAAGGCTTTCCCGCGTAGATGCCGTGTTCACAAAAAGGGAAAGATTTTGAAAATTGCCATTCAAATTTTGCTGTCATTACGATATTTGACAAAATCTGTCATTTACGGTATATGGGAAAATTAACGCCGTAGGAACCTAGCCGAAAATTTTGTTAGTTGAGATCATGCACACAACAACACACGCAGCAAGCGTATGTTTCTTACCATAATATTTATCAAAAAGTTTCTTCAAGGTATTACGAGTAAGCTTAAATGAATATCGTGCACGTTAATAACATTCACTCATTCGTTCATTCGTACCAAAATGTAACTTTTAATAGAGACCGAACCGTAAATCGAAATAAACTCTGCGACGCACCTGACTCCATTGTTCTAGCGGATATTTGTGAACTTTTCCATTCACGACAAACTCCTCACAATTGAGAATTCTGAATGTTCGATACTCTCAAGGATCCGTAGCGATTGTGTTGGTTTGAATTTAACGTACATTTTGCAGTTTTGCTTTGAATATTCTCTGGAATAAACTTTTTCTTTTGCTATTATTTACAGGTTTGTCGATTTTAATATATTCTTTGGAAGATTGAATTAGACTTGGTGATGGTGAATGAGTACCTAGAAGTCAAATCTGCACAACATTTATTGAAGTGAAAACTTCTTTAGCGGCGCTGTGCACTTTTTGAGGTGAGGAAAAAATGTTAAACTCGAGACAGCGTAAGACGATAGCGTACGGTCACGTGACCATAAGACGGTCACCTGACCGTAAGACGAACACGTGACCTGATCGAAAAACTGTTACATGTAATGTCATTGAGTTTTTCTTTATTGATTTAAATGCCATCTAGTGAGTTTCGCTCTAACTGGTATTAATATAACTAGAGTACTAACAGTGATGTGCTTAGGGGTTTCAAGTAATTAACGCTAACGCTAGATGGCGTTAACCTCAATTATAGATAGTGCATTTTGGACTAGTCATTGAGTTTTCACTTCTGCCGGCACTCCCTGAGTGCAACCCGTTGTTTTTGATTGATGTTCTGTCTTTTTCTGTAGGGTTATTGTCTCGAAAGCTACTAGCTTACGTTGTATTTCCCTCGAACTCAATTCTATTTTTACGAGAATCATCCGCTGAAAGTGTTGCAAAATAATTCGTCTCTCAACGGGATAGGATATCTGTAGAACATCTAGTCTGAATGACCTTGATAAGAAATTAAGTTTTTAAATGCGCAATTAGGACGTTGACTATTTTCGTGTACTTATTTTTCTAATTGCCAAAAACTCATGGCTATTTTTAAACATTTCAAAAAGGTTAAAGTCAATGCTCTCATATATTATATCAAGCTTTCAAAGTCAAAAAAATGAAATAATTAAAAGACCGAGTACCCGTTGAAAGTTCCCAGTCACTTCCACAGCTCGAGGAAGCAACTTTGAATTACTTTTCGCAGTTGAAAGCATAATGAATCGGGTCCGTCCGAGATATTTGCTCCGGAGTTGGGAATTTCTGTGCAAAAGGTGAAAGTTGTTCGACAAAATGATTTCTTTGGAGTTCGAATCGTGCTTGGAAATCTTTTGTTGCGAGCATCGTGGGGAAAGAATATATTAAATTACAACCTCTCAAAATAAACACGGTCCCGAATATTCATGAGGCTGGTTCTATGATTGATAAGATACGACCTTGACACGTATGGCAGTGAATCGCACTCGCACTAATACGTGCAAAAAGTGACTAATGACACGACCACTCTACGACGGGCCAAACAAAGATCAAAACCTTTGCAAATTGTTAAAACCCCTCAAAATGTCCCCTCATGTCACGGAAAAATATCTTTAATCTTATCTTAAAAACGACCATGAAATCCCAGCCCAGGGCCAATCAAATGGACAAGAAGAAATATTAGATTTAATGACAATGAAATACTACCTACTACTGACTGATAGTCCAGGTAGCCAGGTACATACTCGTAAGTAAGTAAATATCCTTTATTGCACCAATAATTATACGTTTTATATACATGTAAAACTACAAAGAAATTTTAACAGAAAAACAGAACCAGGTCCAGGAACCAACAACAGGCGGTCTTATCGCTAAAAAGCGATCTCTTCCAGACTACCTTTGGGTAGCAGGAAATGTAACTGTAAATGTAATGTGTGTATTTGTCTCGTAATTTTTATTTTTATTCAAGAGTTGCATATCTGTCATTTATTCTTTGACATGGGTATTTAGAATCTTCTCGTGCTATCTTTAGGTGTGACTGATATATCAATTTCATTTATAGTTCAAGCGTTCGCTATGTGCCGATCAAAATTACTTCAGCTTGAAGTAGGGTGCTCTTGAAAAAAGGAGCAGTGTGCGGAAAAACCTTTCCTAAAAACTTATTCTCGGATGTAAGGGATGTCATTGTGTGGAGGTTTTGGGCTTATTACGGACCTTTGACCTTGAACAAACTTTGCCTTTATAGATATCCCATCTCAAGGGCCGGCATCACACTTATACTCTCTGGTGATGCGAGTGTAGGTACATGGGTGACGGTAATCGCTTACCATCACGCGATTAGTCTGCTCGTTTGCCACCTATATCATAAACAAAAACCATCAAGTTGAATTGAATTACAAAGTTTAACTTATGCTGTACCTTCACAGAGATTTTAGTGAGTGGTAATACTTATTACTGGTTGTGATCCCCATTAGTAAAACGTATTAAGTAGGTACTTAATATTTCGTTACTTTGTTTCTTATTTATTTTGGGCCACGGAAAAAACTTAAATCCAGAAAATTTATTCTGCATATTTTCGTGGCTCTGTTTAAATTTCTTAAACACGCCAGGCCTCAAGTCCGACTTTCTCTGAAAACACGCGTCTAATGATTTAGCTTGCAAAAATTAACTTTAATTAATGTCCTGTTTTCTTCACAAAGCCAGAAATGTTTTTACAAATCCCGTGAGACGTAGCAGATGTTCAGAACTCAGACGAACAAGTCCCGGCGCTGTTTTATTTATTGGTTTATTGGATATGATACAAGCTTAATAGGAGTTGCTATTTACTATTAATATCTGGGTAATCTAAGTAGATGTCCTAAAAATAACTTGGAAATTTATAAGGTTAGTAATCGTAACAATTTAGTATGAAGGGGTGACTGAGGCAAATCAGACTATATTTTTTTATGGTAAATTAGTACAGCTTTTTATGCAGGCACAAACACTTTCTTAACAATACTGGGCAATTAATTAAATAAATAGTTAATATAATCAATTCCTCCATTTCATAATATACTTATTGGAGAACACATTACGAAAATTCAAATCGCTCTTTATATGGAGGCAAATCGAAAAACACTCTGTCAGAAAATTATATTTATTTTCAATTATATTTCTACAGTACCTATCAACCATACCTATTACATACGCCTTTAGGTCATTCAGTCGGGATCCATTTATCTGTTGACATTTTCATTCCAATAACCAATATCCTTTTTAAATGTAACGAAAGTAATTTCTACTTGGTACATAGTAGAACATTGTATGATCAAGTTCAGTTTTCCGAAGTTTGATCAAACCCAGCACTCTGCTTGTGGATAGTAAAACAACCAACGTTTGTTTTATCGAGACGTGACTTAATCGCGCAAGAGTACGCTTTTAATACTGAAATATGAGGTAAACTAATGAAAAATTTATTGTATAACTGGAAGTTTGAACATGAATGTTTTCATTTGCATCCTTTGCACTTTGATTAATTGACCGAAGCGTAGCGAAGGTCTACGTTTTGACTCGGGCATTTTGCTTTTGTATGTCCGGATGTTCTCCTCTACAGGTCACAATTCTCAACCGATTCTTGTGAAATTTTGTGACCAGATTCTATGAGTAACTAAATTTTTTTTGTCGATCCCGTTTTTGGAAATTTTCAAAAATGGAGGAGTTGTGACACCTCGCGTTTAAACAAATAGTCGTATCGATATCATAAGAGTATTTTCTTTTTGAGACATATTTACATAGTAAATGGCAAAAAATGCAGAAAAATTGTATTGCTGGTTTAGGCGGTATTTAGATATTTAGTTTGTACTCGAGAATGAGTAGCCGAATTTCGTCAGCTTAGCTAAGAACTATCATGGCGCATTTTGTAAACAAGCGCTTTTTTTTGTTTGCACACAGAAAGTCTGGGTTCGATCCCCAGTAAGACATAACTTTTTGTATTTTTTTTTTCACTTTAACTTCGTATTTTTTTTTAATAAATTAAAATCTTTGTATTGTTGATTGATCAAACCGCTGTGTGGCGCTGTCATCGTGCACGGTCCCAATAAGCTATGGTCGCGAGGTCTACAGCTCACAGAGCCACTAGTTTTATAAGGTACACAAAGGGTAAGGCGGTCATCTTTTTCCACTCACAACGAAATACATCGTCTTCTTTAAGCGCATGGTATGATAAGGCAGTTCGAATGCGCATCTGACATCAAAACGATGTGTTAAAGATGTCAGTTAGTTATCATTTGCGCGTTCATTTTGCTCAGACACGGACATGCGAGACGCTCGGGCGAATGAGGGCAAATGACATTAAATACTTAAATATCGTTTTGATGTCAGTTCTAAGTTTGAATTGACCTCTCAAGTTTGCCTCTGATTTGATTCTTTTTCTCGCACACTAGACTCTGCATGCAATTGCTGGTGACGCAAGCAGAACGCGTCCGAAAAAAGTTAATAACATACCACGGACGGCAGTTCGTGTTTCGGTTGACAATAAAAGTGATGATGACCTACATTTCTATACCTCACAATTATTTCCCATACTCCCCTAACAAGTCATTAAAGCGACAAGATGCCACTTTGAGTCGCGTCATACAATAAGCACTCACACACTAATTGGATAGTGGAGTGGTATGACGTGTCACTTTACATTGCGATGTGAGGCGCGATTCTGTATTGTTTTCACATTTCATAACTTTAGTGAAAAGAGGTAGAACTTACACCCTTTTCCAACTGCACTGCGCGAGACTTGTACCCCTTTTCAATATAGACACACATATGTTCGCGAAGCGAGAAGCGTGTGTTCTTATTGTGAAATTTGTAAAATTAAATAAATAGTCATGTCACTTATCGTCAACACAGTAAAGTAAGGGTCCTGATAACAAAAGTATAGTTGTTTAACAAGGTTTGCTTTAATATTTCTCCGTGTATAGAGCAAGTGGTTATAATTTATTAAATTCTTTTCTTTTCTAAATATATATGAAATCGGGTTGTATGGTAACCCATAAACACCACAGGGTCATTTGCAAATTTATTGTACCTTTGTCTAATTTTTTCTTAGCATTCTCAGTTTCGTAACGGAAATTAACCATACAAAAATGCAAATTCGTAACGAAACTGAGAAATTTAACAAAACTTAATCTCATCTTTTCTTTTTTGTAGAGGTTTGTAAAAGGTAAGTTTTATGTGGGGGTAGCTTTCCACGAGATATTTCAAACTCAGTTGCTAATAGTGAATGCCACTTTTTTTCAAAAACAGCGAGTTTTGAAGTAATTATAACATTTAGCTATGAAAATCACAAGAAAACCGCTAATTGAAGACCTTTTAGGACCATGAAGCTGAGCTATAACAAACTTTATTTCAACTGCATTAAGGACTATCAATGGTTAAAAGTGTTGTGTAAGCCTGCATCAACTACTTATCCTTTAGGTGTAAAGGGATTTCCAGTGTTGACATTAATGGAAAAATGGATCCCTCGCGCTCGGCGTCAACCCACCACTCCCCCGGGAGCTCTGATAATCTACACTCACTAATACCATAAACAGATTGCATATTAACTTACATTTATAGACGGGTCTATTGCGAAATTTATTTTATTACCTTTATTTACCGACATTTTGACACAGGTTTCACTATAATATTTAAAACTTTCGCGTTTTGAACACATATTAACTCACATTTATAGACGGGTCTAACAGTGATACAGAAGTTAAAGCCAAAGGATCTATCTTCGGACGTGTGCGTGGATATTGTGAGTGTTGCGTGTCGGACTATTGACAACAATTAACATTATGTGTAGTGGGTGGTTTGAAAATGTGATGTCCACCTCAAAATTTTTCATACACTTTTCGTCGGGTAGTTGCACAAATCTCTGTTTTGACATTCTACTGGGACATCAGTTAGCCGCGACCATGACCAGTGAAACCTGTGTCGAAACGTCAGTAAATAAAGGTTTCACTGTTCGTAGTTGGTAAATAAAGGTAATAAAATAAATTTTGCGATAAACCCGGCCGTTTATGAATGTGAATGTCTGAAGTATTGTAAGACGATGGATGATAGGCTTTCCACAGTCGGTTTGTATATAATACTATGTTCTGTGATTTGTTATTTCTGTTTCTTCCTGTGTATTTTGTATCTTGTACCTACTTTTGTGTTGTATTTTTCTTGTAATGAAATATTTTGTAGCTTAAGTTTCTCGGCACATTGGTATTTTTACTGTAATGCCGTGTAAACATACATAATTCTATAAAATAAATAAATGTGAGTTAATATGTGTTTAAAACGCGAAAGTTTTTAATTGTAGATTGCATATTATACGAGTATAAATCAAAATATTTGAGACAATTAGTTATCTCAACTCCTGTCGTTTTCACCTATAATGTAATATTAACTTCTTTACTTCTCACTTTACAATCCATACAATAAAATAACAAAAAACCGGCCAAGTGCGAGTCGGACTCGCGCACGGAGGGTTCCGCACCATCAACATAAAAACAAGCAAAAAAACGGTCACCCATCCAAGTACTGACTCCGCCCGACGTTGCTTAACTTCGGTCAAAAATCACGTTTGTTGTATGGGAGCCCCACTTAAATCTTTATTTTATTCTGTTTTTAGTATTTGTTGTTATAGCGGCAATAGAAATACATCATCTGTGAAAATTTCAACTGTCTAGCTGTCACGGTTCGTGAGATACAGCCTAGCCTGGTGACAAACGGACGGACGGACGGACGGACAGCGGAGTCTTAGTAGGGTCCCGTTTTTACCCTTTGGGTACGGAACCCTAAAAACAATAAGTAGGCACTTCCATATATTCATTACAACCAAGATCAACTTTCCGCGCAAGTGAGCCACCTGAACATTATTAGTGCTGCATGCTCACGAGCCCAAGTTTCTCTTTACTTCTTGAAAGTTCAGCTTCTTGTGAGCGAACTTACACGTTCAATTGAGATACGGAGGCCGATTGTTTTTCTGCAACTTGAAAGGGCAGAAATTGATGCTGTCTGCCCATGTTCCGTTGTATAACATGGGTAGGGTACACGAAAAGAACATGCCTAGCCACTCTGACAACATTTGGAGTTATCGCGGTTTGAAAGGAACAGTCAGCAGCAGCAGTTGCTAAGCGAGCGAGGTGTTCAAAATTACCTTTACACGCTCTTGTTCTCTTAACAAAGGGGGGGGGGGAGTTATATTTATGATTACAGAGTTAACAGAATCTGTAACTAATACCTAGTTCATTGAGAACTCTACATTTTGAGATTAAAATCTCTGTTAAAAAAAAACATTCTAAAACATCGAACAAAAAAGACGCCTAGTCTTAGTAAGATGGCATATAGTCGAGAAATTGGGACGGGTTCCACCGTGGCGGGGTGGCCAAGGGGTTCAAGGCGTTAGCCCGGATTGCTAAAGACGCCGGTTCGAATCCGGCCTTCACCACTGGAGGGCTTCGTCACTTTTTTCTTCAATATATGACATCTATTTCAGTTTATAATACTAAACATGTTCTTTCCGTGTACCCTTCCTGTGATACCAGTCTGCATTAGAAAGAAGTGTACACGAGAACTAGTTCGCTGTCGCGCTGAGGCTCGCTCATTAGCGCGCGACCTATATGCAGCTCAAGTATGGTGCAAGGCGAAATTAGACTGGATATAAAATATATGAATAGAAATGATTTAAAATTTCGGTACCGCGGAGCTAAATGTTGGAATAATATACCACCACCAATTAGCCAATAAAGAGCGATTTTCAACCTAGAAATTAACTTTCTATAACATTACCCATAACATATAGGTATCTATCTAAAAACTTCATTTTTTTATTCTTTAAAGTAATAAATGCCCAGAAAGCAACGGTGTAAACAGCGGTGCTGATTAATTATTAGAGATGATTCTATAGGTACCTACTTAAATCTATTCAGATATTTTTGCGCAATTAGATGATGCTGATTGGATGCCTGCTAGCAGCTATAACTATAGATTCTTCCTCAAATCATTTTCAATAATCCCGTTGCCAAAAACCTGCTAAATGGGTATTGATGTTTTTTCCCTTCTCCGTAGCCCACAAAGAACGGGATAGACGCATTTCTGCAAAAAGCCAAGTGCGGCTGCACTCTCTCTAAACTTCCATTACTTAGGCCGCGGCGTTAGAGCGAGTTCTCTTACCCGAAATAGGGATTACTTAATGCTAGAAGATACGTCACTATTTATATTAGGTACGTTACCAAATAATTGTTTTCCATTGTTAAGGTATTCAGCAACGCCAAACGTCGCGCAACTATAGACTATCCATTTTGACATACAGAGCGTAAAACTGTTTTGTAGTCATTATGGTTGATACAGAATGGCCCAAAGATACGTACACGTACGTAACTAAAACAAAATATTGTCCTTCATACACAAAAGCACACAAGTGTTAAAATTATGAACAATACGCTGCAGTAAAAAATCTTTTCATCGTATTTTTGGGCTACCCTGTAGATATAAACTCGTCATATTACGTGCTCGTGACACGTGTTATATGTGTTTGAAAAATCAAAATGTAGCTGTAAGTGTCACGTCAGATAAGGGGAATTTATGACTTTGGAGATTGCGCTCTGCTTGTCACTAATTTTCATTTTAATTTTAATTTTTAGTTTGATTAGCTCGAGGTCACAGGCCACAGTGTAACCGTTTTAGTTACTTTTAATTGTAGCTTCTCTGTTCTATCTTTAAAAATTGAGATAATCTGTGGTCGCAGTCCTTTTACCCGTATATAGTGCACTGACGCGGGCACGATAGGATTTTTGGGTAAAATGCTATTTTGCGCGCCTTCCCATTTACCCCCTCTTACTCTAATTTAGGAGGCCGCAAAACTACTAAAGCGAATATCTTGCAGGGTCCTACCATCAGCATCCTTTAAAGCAAACTTAGACTTTACCTACTTGGAATAAGAATCATAGTTCAATTTGCAATCTTTCAAGGAATGATCTTGCGAAAATTGCCACGAAATGCGGGTTAGGCAAGGTTTAAGTCAAATTTGCATTCCCTGCTTTTAATTTAAGACTCAGATTTGTTTAGCACCGAGTGCTGGAATACGTGTTTTATAAATTAAACAAAACATTAAAAGCTTTGTTTTAAAGTAGCTATAAATAACTTTGTTTGTATTATACTTACACCTGCTTTATTATACCAAGATTGCTAAAACTTTAGTTGTGTGTGTTTTGTTTTGTTGGAATTTATTTTCTACATATTTTTGTGTTCGAATGGATTTAACTAATGTTGTCACAGGGTCGCCATGACACCAGCGCCAACTTTAGTGCTTGGATATATGGGACGTCGACGTAAAATTGATGGACCTTTTCATCTCCTGTTGTCGCCATTCAACCGATTGTCTCTGATTTTTGTGCCACTTTGTTATGTACTTTGTTACAGTTAAGTAAGAGAAATGAAAGCTGCCAAGGATCTCTTTTTAGGGTTCCGTACCCAAAGGGTAAAAACGGGACCCTATTACTAAGACTCCGCTGTGCGTTCGTCCGTCTGTCACCAGGCTGTATCTCACGAACCGTGATAGCTAGACAGTTGAAAATTTCACAGATGATGTATTTCTGTTGCCGCTATAACAACAAATACTAAAAACAGAATAAAATAAAGATTTAAGTGGGGCTCTCATACAACAAACGTGATTTTTGACCGAAGTTAAGCATAAGCAACGTCGGGCGGGGTCAGTACTTGGATGGGTGACCGTCTTTTTGCTTGTTTTTTTTGTTGATGGTGCGGAACCCTCCGTGCGCGAGTCCGACTCGCACTTGGCCGGTTTTTATTGTCACTGTGACACGATACAAAACGGCGGAGAAGTTAAATTGTTTAACTTCTCCGCGTACTTACAAAGTTGGTGCGATTGAGATGCCCTTTGAATAAAATAAATAATAAATGAATAAAAAGCCGAAACTATTTTTCTAGTGCCGCTTCAGAAATGTTAAAAGTTTTAGAACAGATCTTGTTTTCTTTTAAATATAAATATACCTTAACAAAGCGAAATAAAAGCGCTTAATAACAGATTGTATAAGTCTAGTCAAGCGCTTAATGTCTCAAAACTTTGCTTGTTCACTCACCTTTGCTACGAATTTAGTTACAATTCGATATTAAGCTAGGGCTTAGAGTGAATATTGTACTGATTTAATATTTTATTTTATTTTCTTTATTGGGAAAAAAAAACAGATACAGGCCAATAATATTTACAGGGAAAATTACAAAATGGTTATAGCCTACGTCCTAAGACAATTCCCACTAGGAGGAGTGAATATAGTGTTAGGATAGCATTGTGATCGGAACTAAATAAACAGACTTATACTATACTTACACTAAGATTTAACAATGCGACTTTTGACACTTCCAAAGATATTGTAGAAGATATTATTTGTGAAATATATTATGTATGTACCTACATGATGTTTTATTCAGATAGCCTGACTATTTTACTTGGAATTAATGGTTAAGATGGCAACAATTTTGAATGTGTGAACTACATTATGTTAGGACTTTTGCGACATTAAATTTAGTACCGTAAAATATGCCTAATTTACTCAATAATTCAAAAAATAATTTAAATTTGAAAATGAATGTATTAAAAAAAAACATTTATTTCAAGCCAAAAGGCTCACAATCAGTTGAAAACAGTTGTCTTATCGCTACATCTCAAGATACATATGTCATCCCAAAAATACTGTACAAAAAATATAATATAAATTAATTCCTCTTAATTAAATAAACATAAAAATAGAAATTATTGGGGTAGGTGCGTTGATGTTATTATTCCCATTTAAAGTAGACCAACAAACACTACTAATAATATGTTGTGAGATATATATGAGGTTGTGATGTAATTATTATATATATAAAAACTGTTTATACATATTTATATATATACATATATATATATATATATATATATATATATATATATATATATATATATATATATATATATATAGAGACAGATTTTGTGATTTGTTAAAATAAAGAAAATCTCGTAAATTGAGATTTTTTCGCATGGGCATGGGCCTCGGGACACAGAATAAAATAATAGTACTAAGTACAGAAGACTCACTCTCTAACAAAACGCGTCTGTTGTTACGATCAGCACGGATATAGCTAGGTGGCGACAGCGCCACGCGCGGCTTATGGCTTTCCCCAAAATTGGGGCCGAACGGATGTACTTTTAGCTACCTGTAGCAAAGCGACGAAATCGCGGAGTGAGACACGCCTGCTCGGGATGATAACTTTTCACTTCTGATCTCTTTGCTATCTGTGCGCAACCTCGCTTTAATCTAAAATTAGTACCTCGTTTGCTGCAAATTTTCGCGCTATTCCAGCACCGGAACAATGCCGTGATATGATTACTAGGGGAGTGCAAGTCAACTCCGACAATTTATTGACGCAGTATCCTTATACTTATTCAGCGGTGTTTCTTCACCAGTCTCAATAGAGCTAATTACTGTTTGTACTACTTAAAAAACACAAATCAATTATCTTTGATAAAATTATTTGATTTTTTCCCAGGCATGTGAGAGGATCCTTTAAATTAGGTAGCTCCAACTCAAATAGCTGAAAAATTAAAGCAAAACCGACAAAGTTTGTTTGGGCACATCTCCAGGCGAGAGAGACATGTAATCATTGATATATTATATTAAACTTTCGTAAGACATATTTTAAACTGTTTATACGACAACGGTTTCACTCACTTGAATTTTTAGTCGCTATTGGCGACATGTATGACCAGTCGAGCCTGAGGATGGACCCAAGTGAGTGAAACCGTTGTCGTATAAACAGAGACTATGAAGTTAAAAAGGTCCTGAAGATAAACGATCTAGAGGACGAGGTAGACCTCTCACTACTTGGTGGACCAAAATACTAATATCTTTAAAGTCTACGGCGGAGCGTAAGTCAGACTTAAGAAAAAGATAGGTATTAATTTTTTTTTAAAGTACGGAACCCTTGAAGCGAGTCCGGTTCGCGCTTGTTTTTAAAATCTGAACAGCACGAGCAAAAACAACACCAACCAAAATCCCAATTTCCACTGTCGTGTTTAGTCCCTGGCCCCTAGCGATTTACCTACAATACACGCTATTGCCAAATCTCGCTGTACCAACTAATGATGCCCTACAGGCAAATCGCATGTGCTGCGTTTTTTAAGGTACTGTTCAGACACCACTAGCATTATTGCTACAGTTTTATTGAAACAGGGGCAACCTATATTAGCACCAACTATAAGTCCTTTGATGGTTGCTAACATTTTATAAAACGAATAAGCACACAGAACGACTGACGACACTTTGCCCCCCTAGTGATTTGCCTACGTATCGTATGCGTGTCACGTAGCTCGGTGTACCCACTAATGATGCGCTTCAGTGTGCTGTGCATTATTGAGTCTGATTGGCTGACAGTGTGAATAGAGAAGTTCTGCTTACAATTGATAGATATAAAATATAATGGCTCCTCTACACGATGGGCCAACGCCGGCCACTCCAAGGGACGCAGCCATGCGGTAGAATGAGATAGCAATATCACTTGCTCCCTCTAACGCATAAATGCGTCCCTTGGAGTGGCCGGCGTTGGCCCATCGTGTAGAGGAGCCATCATACTTCTTCGCTTGCTGAAATGCTTGATTATTTTAACAAAATAATTAGTAGTGTCCAACCGAAACCGGACTTTTGCCGAAACCGAAGGATCTGTTTTGCTCTAGTTTCGGTCGAAACTGATCTTCGGCCCAAACATAATTTTATATGCCAAAACTGAAGAGTCATCTGGAAACTAACAAAAATAGAGTTTCGGCCGAAATGCAAGGCAGGCTCTCCTAAGAATCTCCGTTGCGCTCATAACAATTAAATAACGTCACCTTAGGACGTTTTAGGACGCTTTGGTTATAATATAATATATGGCTATAATAAAGAATAAGATCAAAAGTAGTTTTTGGATAACCCAAACACAAAAACGAATTTATTTAAAAGTAAATATAGAAAAGAGAAATTGGGACTAAACAGCCTTATCTAAGCATGATGCTTGCGACTTCTAACGCTGATCTTTCGATGAGACCATCATGTAAAAAAATACGCATTAGCAACCAGTAAATATTCTAGTCAGCATTTAATCTAAATAATATGTAGAGTCAAGGCGGGAACAGTGGCTTAACGCAAACAGTGACTCAGTCGCATAAATATCGCTACACTGTAGCAGTCTTACGTGTTTGAATAACCATTGCTTGTCCAATTTAATTTGTTCGATTACTGAATGTTTCTGCTGTAATAGCTGGGAAGCAAATGGGTGATTCTTAAATGGTGTCCAAAAAAAATTTTTTTTTATAAACGTTTTTATTTTTCACATATTATTACATATATCAAAAGTACATACAAAAAGCAATTTTTTTATTCATATGGTCAAGCTTAATAGCCTCAGGAAAGGTAAATAAAATGAGTACATAAACACGGTTGTGACAAAGTGTTCCTCAGTCGTGACATTTCGGCATTTTGGTGGCCAACTCGGCTATTTTGATTTATATAGTTATTTTAACATAGCCTAAGTCACTCCTATGACTACGACAAACCTAATGATACCTCAGACGTTGAAATCCGTCAAACTATAAAGGCTGTAGAGCGTGACAAAGAATTCGATACAAATCATACATACATACAAGCGAAAAACATTTTTTTTTGCTTTGGCAGTCGGGCAATAATAGCAAATGATCTGTAGCTAATAAAAATGCATATCTGAAAAGTGCATATGCCTCTACATTAATCAAACGAATTAAGAATGACACGACCACGTGCCTATATGCCACGAACGTGGACTCAAAAGTCCGTGGCAGTGACAGATTTTTGAGGCCACGGTCGTGATAATTTGGAACATGTTCGATATTACATAAACATTTCCTTTGATTTTGCAAATGTTAAATAATTAGCTTAATCTGCAATATATGATGTATATCTTATGTTACAAACAATAACGTGAAATTGCAACTTACTTTTAAAACTCTAACACGGCGGTGACGCGATAAGGTTGACCGTTTTTCAAATGAACACAAATAAATAATTTTCGACAAAACTTCTCACTTCAGCCATTTGTAAACATGACAACAACACAGTGTTGCTGTTCTAAAAAAACTTTAATAAGGCTGCCAGTAGTAAAGATAATTTTCTACCGAGTACTGCATGTTTATATTACCACGCGCGGTGGTGACGCGAAAACTATATAAAAACAAACTAACTATATTAAAACTATATATGTTGTTTAAAATTATATAAAATCGTTATAAATCCATACAATTTTAAACAGTGTTGTAAAACACGGATTAATGTTTTATATATGATAAAAATTATTGCAAAATCACTTCTTATTTTAAAAAAAAATCTAATATCACAAAATCTGGAGAAGTCACACTACACGGTCCGTGACATTTCGCACTTGTATTTTTTTTTATATGTTTCTAAACCTCTTAGGACAATACATTTAGGTTGACCTAAAACTAGAGGTAAATTGCTAAGTATATTGATATAGAGTTAACTTATTTTCACAAAAATACATGCTATTCTTACGTGTTACACAAAAAATGCATAAGAATAAGAATCACCCAAATAGCCTCTCTCATGTAGGAATTAGGTGAAGTGAGCCACTGTACCCGGCTATTTCTTGCCGAGCCACTGTTCCTGACCGTAGCCATACTATTATGGACCTTATTTTAGTGGGTTAATGTAAAGAAATGAATATCTACCTACTAATACCAAATTCCTCCCCCATTCCTAACAGTACTCAGCACACGTACAACAGAAATGTCAAACTGACGTTGCCGTTAAGCCAGAAATTCGAGTTATTTTACTGCCAACACATAAAAAGAAAATTCATTGTTGATGTTATAACCTTATAATGCCCGTATAGGTGTTGAATGCGTGACGAGTTTACTAAAGGTGAGATATAAAAAGATATTTCTTAAGGTTTCTTTGTGCCATTATAACAGAGATATGATTTGTTTTTTGACGGTAAATAAAAAGAAAGGAGGTTTGTTGGACAACCGTTCATAATGTGGTGGTGGTCAATAATCGTGACACAGTCAGCGATAAAAGCTTTTACCAAAAATGCAATTTTTGCCAAAAACTTATTTAAAACTAATCACTGCATTGCATTCAAATCGAGGCAAATGTTAATTAGTCAATAATTTTATTTTCGAATAAGCCTACCTATGTCATGATAATCACGCACACCGTGTACGTAAGTGTTCCGTTTAATATTGAGCATTACTAAGTATCGCACAGGGCGTAAACTGAGCCATTCCTGAGCTAGTGCACATTAAACTCAATAATTTATGCTGCACTAAACCGAAGAGCGCTGTAAAATAATGCTTTATTATAAGAGGATTATAAACTTTATGGGATAAAACTTAAGTGAAGTGTCTTTGGAGCCATTAAAGGTGAATTTCCGACTTCCTATTAGAATTGAGAAATTAATTTAATGCCACCTGCATTTATTGGGAACATTAAAAACCTGTAAAATGAATGAAAGAAGGGAAGTAAAAGTTTATTTATAACCGTAATACCAACAAAATTTCTAAAAAATCTCCTAATTATGGCCCTGCTCGAATGCTATAGGTATTATTCGAATGACCCAGTTTTGAAACAAACTATAAAATATCGCAAAATACACAAAACCAAACAGAATATCGGTATTGATTCCTACTAATATTACCTATATAGTTACAGATGATAAAGTAACTCTGTATGTCTGTCTGTTACCTCTGCACGTTTTTAAACCTCTGAACCGATTTACATAAAATTGTTTTTTTTTTTTTTTTTTATTATAAATGGGCTTACTCGTGGCCACAGACTAGCCGAGGCGAAGACGTGGCCTACGTTGGAGCGAGCCTGCCCAGAAGGTACCTGTTCACCCTTGATTTTTGAAGGTTGCCGGGTTATATGAGCTCGGAAATATAGACGCCGGCAAGGAATTCCATTCCTTGGCAGTGCGCATAAGAAAAGAGCATGGTCTAATAAAACATGGTCTTCTCTTCCCAGAGTGTCACTTGCCTACGTCACAATAACATTGCCACTTTATTTCAACATAACATGTTACATGGGTACATTATATCTATGGTTAATAAGTTAAAATATTTCTTTATAATTTTATAATTTTCATTTATATGTATTTTATCTTAAATTTTACAATAACACGTCATTTTTAATTATTCGTTAGCAATATCTTCCGATTCACGAAAGCAATTTCAGACGTTCGGGTAATTCTGTTTACACTACTGGCAACACAGGATAGCGCTGTCAAATTTGACAATCCGCCATGTTGTCCCTGACCGTCATCCTTGTCGAACGCGTGTTAATTGTTATTTCCTTCTCGCTCAGTGTCAGCAGTCGCAGTGTTTTCCAAACTTTCACGTCGTAAGCTTGGTAATTAATGTTTTGTTACGAAAATGGTTGGCTGTTCTATTCGGAACTGTAAGAGTAGGAGTGAAAAGGGCAGTATAGATTTGTTTTATTTTACTATGTTTCTACATGAATAACTTAAAATTAATGCCGTTAAAATAATTTTCACCGTTGGTTAAAATTCTCCCACATTTTAAAGTTTGAGAACCTGTAAACAGCATGATGACGTAGGCAAGTGACAGTTAGGTCATTCGCGAATCTCGGAAGAGAGTACCAGGCGGAGTATATTATTATACCATGGAAAAGAGGAATCAAAGCGCTTCGTACGAATTGGTGGAATATCTACCAAGTAAGGATGGAAACCGGCCGATATTGAGATAGTTTGAGACCTTAGGAAGGACATAGGACAGTTTTACCCGGAAACCTTCCTTTTACGCGAACGAAACAGCAGAGGCTAGCTTTTCATAAAAATAATTCTACAAATAAGGCATCCCGTTAAACCAGTTTCCGTTCGCAAATCCGCGAGAAAAATCCGGCCAAGCGCGAAAGTGTTTTATGCGCCGATTGTTTTTTCCAATAACAGCGTGGCTCTGACTCGTTTTTTAACAAAACCACACCCCGATCATTGTTCGCACGGATGCTTCGGACGTTTTTTAGTGCTCCGTGTCTAAAACGGAATAACAAATCAGAGGTTTCGTTTAAAAGCCATACAAATATAACGGTTTCACGTCGAGTGCGCGTAGCTTTACTCGTATTATATGTATTAAGGCCTATAATTACAAATCCGGAGTGAAAATATTTAGATGATACAAGATATAATGAATAATTCAAATTATACTCTGTATTCATGTTATTAAATACTCCGAATCTGTATTTCATCTTTTCAGAATAGACAGAACCAATTCCGCAAAGATCCTACTAAATGTTGCAGGCTTGGTGCCGATTATTTCCTAACAATTCGGTAAGGTTTTGATCCCGTTTTGACACGACGTGAATCGTTTCATCAGACATCTCACGCGCACGAATAAGTGCAAGAGAGATGGCTGATGAAGTCTTCTGATTGCATTTCGTAAGGATCATTCAGCGTTAGCGACTCACTCAAGATCGTATCGAAATAAGATGAAAACTATATCAAATTAGCTTCTGCCCGCGACTTCGTCCACGTAGAATTAGTATATACTTCACACTTCCATAATAAACTAACCCCCCCCCCACTCCTCCCTTTCACACCCGCAAAGGATGATTTCCGGGATGAAAACTATCATATATCCTTCTCCCTACTCAAAATATATCCCTACGAAATGTCATCTGAATCAGTTCAGCGGTTCACGCGTGAAGAAGATTAGAGGTAATAAACAGACACTGTCAGACAGACAGACAGTTTTTTGTTTTTCGAATTTATACTATGAGTAATATCTGGGTGACCGAGCGAAAAATGCGCGTTTTCCCAGAGATAAGACCTAGCTAGATCGATTTTTCGCCCCCGAAAACCCCCTTATATCCAATTTCATCGAAATCGTTAGAGTCGTTTCCGAGATCCCCGAAATATATATATATATAAATAAACAAGAATTGCTCGTTTAAAGGTATTCGATTAGATAGATAGATAGATTAGATAAATCAGAAACAAAACACAATCAGCAAAACAGAATCAGCCCTCAGATCAAAATTGCAAACATTGTCGAGGATTAAATTGAATGCTGTAGTCAATGCAAAATCCATGCGTTGTAAATTGGAATTTTCCGAGGCACGCCTAAAAAATACCTATTCGTGGTAACAAAGGGCGGAAAGAATTTTCAAACAGGAGCTCGATTCTGATTTTAAATCTGTTAGCTATTGATATTTATCGAAAGATAAATAATGTATCAAATATATAAATAATGTATCGCTATGTAGAAGCGCTGGTGGCCTAGCGGTGAGAGCGTGCGATTTGAAATCCGGAGGTCGCGGGTTCAAACCCCGGCTCGTACCAATGAGTTTTCGGAACTTATGTACGAAATATCATTTGATATTTACCAGTCGCTTTTCGGTGAAGGAAAACATCGTGAGGAAACCGGAATCCCAATACGGGCCTAGTTTACCCTCTGGGTTGGAAGGTCAGATGGCAGTCGCTTTCATAAAAACTAGTGCCCACGCCAATTACTGGGATTAGTCGCCAAGCGGACCCCAGGCTCCCATGAGCCGTGGCAAAATGCCGGGACAACGCGAGGAAGATGATGAAGATGATGATATAAATAATGTATCGAATATTATATCAAAGTAATGTCACCGCTTTAACAAATTGTAAAATCGGAAACTTGAATCATAATTTTACAAATTAATAATGTGTATAGCATTATTAATAAAATTAATAACTTACTTATTAATTTTATTTGATATTCATACGAAATTACTCTATGTAATGCCTTCGCTGCATTGCACCAACAAATGACTTCGAGTGAGAAGCATTGAAAGTCATTATTTCCTTTATTAATTTATTTTTTAGCCTAGGGTTTCTTACAATATGGATATATAAAAATAAAATACAAAAATTCTTGTAAACATATATTTTAAAAAGTCTTATTATCAATCTTAAATCTTGATTTTTCCAATCTGAATCATGCTCGTGTTTTTTCATCATAAAGAAGCGGAATATGGAAATGGAATGTTTTCTCGTTTCTGTTGCGATGGATATTAATATAAAAAATATAAAAATTACTGTAGGTACTGTCGAATGTCATTATTTTATCGAAATTAAGTAATGTTAATTTCACTTTTTCTCGCACTTTTTAAACGTCAAACCAAATTGCACCCGTCAAACCGGAGTGGAATCCATTCCACTAATGCATTTTCGAGATTGATAATATGATTGATTTGATATGTTTTCTGAAAGAGCTACGAATTTGTATGATTCCACACAAATTGTATTACACCTTATGTGTATAATTGCATGAATTCTATAGAAATTAATTTTTTTTTGTTTTTTTTTATTTTTTTTCTCGTAATGCATGTTAATTATAAGATGTATTTTTTTTAATGATGTCTTTGTTGCCCGTCCCATATTGGGATACCCTCTTCCAATTGAGGGGGGACTTAAATCTTCTCGGGGCAGAGGTGTAGGTTTGGAGCCGGTCTACCTAGCTTTATTTGACGTTCATAAGCGCATTGTAATTATGCCTACTTGAATAAACTATCTTTTATTGAAATTGTTAGAAATGCTGGACAACTGGATTTTTTTAAAGTCAGTTAAAAATAATTCTGACTGATTGAAAGCCATCGGCGCGTACAACGAGTCTAAATGGAATAAAACTGTAATGCTAGAAATGGCTGTCGAGTTTTTTATAAAACCTTTTCCCGTTGACGATCTGTGAAGATTCTGTTGTTTCGGTGGAGCTGTGGGAATAAAATAGTTTTCATTTGAAAGTGAAAATATTTTTTTAACAAATTAGTTTTATCCTTTAGCCGCCCAGACATCAAAACTTGCGAATACAAAAATGCAATTTTGATTTGACAAAATAAAGATTCAAATTCGAATGGAATGGGAGACCATTTTATAGGCCTCTGGGCGGTTAGAGGATATAGTTTAAAATAGGGAGGGGAGTATATGAGATTCGTTAGTATCTCTCGCGTCGAATGATGGTCCCTATGATACCCTTTTTAGGGTTCCGTAGCCAAATGGCAAAAAACGGAACCCTTATAGATTCGTCATGTCTGTCTGTCTGTCCGTCTGTCTGTCCGTCTGTCTGTCCGTCCGTATGTCACAGCCACTTTTCTCCGAAACTATAAGAACTATACTGTTGAAACTTGGTAAGTAGATGTATTCTGTGAACCGCATAAAGATTTTCACACAAAAAAAGAAAAAAAAACAATAAAATTTTGGGGTTCCCCATACTTCGAACTAAAACTCAAAAAATTTTTTTTCATCAAACCCATACGTGTGGGGTATCTTTGGATAGGTCTTCAAAAATGATATTGAGGTTTTCTAATATAATTTTTTTCTAAACTGAATAGTTTGCGCGAGAGACACTTCCAAAGTGGTAAAATGTGTGTCCCCCCCCCTGTAACTTCTAAAATAAGAGAATGATAAAACTAAAAAAAATATATGATGTACATTACCATGTAAACTTCCACCCAAAATTGGTTTGAACGAGATCTAGTAAGTAGTTTTTATTTTATACGTCATAAATCGCCTAAATACGGAACCCTTCATGGGCGAGTCCGACTCGCACTTGGCCGCTTTTTTATGTAATTGGAGTAGCTGGTTGTAGACATTGTTTAAAAGTTTAGCACAATAACTTATTTAGACGTAACACTGAAGTACTAAAGATACGTTGAAAATATGTTTATTTTTTAAATGAAGCTCAAGTATAAGAGATTAAAAGGAAGTATTATGGGCACCATCATTGGACTCGAGAGTAAAATTACTTCTAAAAAAATAATGATTGCAAGTCACTTGAATTACGGTTGATTAATTTACTCATAATAATTGCAGCGTATTTAAAATTATAGGAAGGGGTTTACAATGACCAATGACCTGAAATTTGACGTGATAAAGCAATAAAAACACGCGTGAAATACATAATTGGACGAAGGTGGCTTCGAAGAAAATAATTCCGAAGTTATATCTTTAGCTAAATATTAAACTGCAACTAAAAAATATATAATACTCATATTCTGCTAAAGCACAAAAAATACACTTCTTTTTAATTCGGTATCAGTTCTTTTGATTTTGCGCACCCGGTCACCCCCTTAATCGTACAATGTGCTTCTCTTTTAATGCAGTTCTAAAAGACAGTGGGCACAATTATCTATGAACCCTTAAATGAACTTAATTACAAGAAGCCTTTGCTTAGATTATACCAATTAACATCTTTAATATCTTAAACACTAATAAAGTTCCTAAATCAACATCAATTTACGATTTCTAAGAACTCAAAGTAGCGCTCAACTCTACTTTTGTCCTACGAACAGAACCTGCGAACGAATTGTCCTACAAATAGAACAAAATGCTCCACGGGACAAATAGTACGAATGCAGTGAAGTCGTCTGAAACAATAAATTTTGTTTCCAATGCACGACCTCGTTTTTACTTCGACTTGCTGCATTTGCTAGTCCAATGAATGATGTCAATGAACTAGATGTGAATGCTATTTGAATATGTTCAAGTAGGAGAATGAGGCAGGGATCGGAACCGGCTTTTTGCAAAAACTTAGAAATAACCATATTTTTCGAATTATTTTATACTCGAAATGTAGGACTCAGTTGTGTTTTAGGTTACGACTTCGTATTATTAGATTGCCCAATTAGAAATGAAGTAATTAGCAAAAAACGAAAAAATACCGTTTCCGTTACCATACAAAAAATACCGGTATCCGATCCCTGGAATGAGGTTCACTCTTTCTATTTACTACAAATAGACACAGTACAGACCCTTTTTTTTTCAAAGAATGTAACCTCGCTTTCTTGAGGAAGCTAGGTTTTTAAAATTTTCAAAATTCTAAAAACGTTTGCGCACCGAGCCCGACCCTTCCGAAGTGAAAGTGTTAAATTAGGTCTAATGCGTAAAATAATTAACTCCAGAAAAGTACTTCAGCATATAGACGAAAAATATTAACGTAGGTAAGTGGCCATTCATGGTCAGCCATTCAAACTATCTTTGAAATCAGTCTTATGAGCTGGCCCCTGCGGTACAGGGTTTTCTAGCGCGGGGACCACCAATTTCCCTGCTTGCATACAATGCAAACAAAGTTAGTGTTATTAAAAAAAAATACAAATTTTAGGTGGAAGTTATTTGGAAAAATACCTGATTGAATAATTTTAGAACAGGTGAAAAGGACAGGTGCTGTTATGTTTTTCGTGGCTTAGGGAAGACCGCGAAGTGATAAGTGCTAGAACCCTACTGACGCCCGGTGTTCCATTAGTACACGCCCCAATTGAATGTTAACTCTTTTACATTATTACATTAAACAATTTTTTAACTTGTTTTTTCCTTTTGTCGATCTTATCCAGTGTATTTTATATATCCGTAATCCTTCCGCACAGGATCCCAGCAATATGTTTCGTTTTAGTTTTGCCGACCACATTGACAGGCTGACGTATCGAGTGCTGCCCACATATTCCCATTGCTTCTATTCAGGCCAGTATACAATGACCGTGAACCACTTTACAGGTAAACGTAATCGGGGAAGAAACTTATACTGGTTTATTCTGTATTTGACCTGGGCTTGATTAGTTTTTAGAATAACTGTTAACCGTTGGAGTAATTTAGTGATGCACCGCTTTAGATGTTTCAGCTGAGATGCAGAGATTTGTGGCGAACGTTCCTGTTCAAGAGATGTATTAGTTAGCTTTGTTCTATGGGTAGATAAAATGTTGGGGAAAATATATCTATAAATATTTACTGGAATTAACATTTGACAGGCGCAAGATCGAAGGAAGTTACGAAAATAGGAGGCATCTAGAATTTTGTGTGTGTAAATAGGCTACCATTGATATTAAGCTTAGAATAAATTTAAAAGTGGAAAAATTACTCTCTTGGGTGAGACTTGACCTTACGGCCTCTGGATCGATACTCCCGCGCTCTGCCATCTGAGCAACGAGACCTCATCCATAGCCAACAAATTTTTCCACCATAGGTATGGATCAAGGGTGAAATAGCATCGTTCGCAGACGTTTCCGCTTGTTAAAAATGAAAAATTACTATGAATATTATTAAATTGCACAATGGGACTTAACCGCGTATCTAAGTTTTAAGATTTACCTCCGACACGTTTCGAGAACGGCGTTGTCCCCGTGGTCTCGGATGGTAGGTGTCGGAGGTAAATCTTAAAACTTAGATACGCGATTAAGTCCCGTTGTACAATATAATAATGTGTAAAAATCGTGAAAGTTTAAATCAGTGACTATGAATATTGATATATTTTGATAATTTTTTGGAAACAATTCAAATTATTTTTATTATATATTTTGATTTGTGTATTTAAAATAATCACATTCATATAGGTAGCTACTAAAGTAAAAGTGTCAAAGCCCTCTAGTGGTAAAGGCCGGATTCAAATCGGCTTTTTAGCTATCGCAGCTAATGCAATGAACCCCTAGGCTCGCCTATTATTGTTGTTGTTACTTAGATGTTTCCTATTTTCGTAATTTGTTCTATAATAAGTTTTTTTTGTCTTAGTTATTAAGTATTTACCTATCACTCTGTCATCTACGGCCTTAATACATCACCTTCAGCCTAAGATTCTGTGAGCATGAGCAAACGTGGCTCACTCCGCGATTTCGTCGTCGCTACAAGTACATGCGGCCCACACCAATTTTGGTGTCTAGCAGTAGTAGTTGCCGCGCAGCTACGGAACGGACGCCTGCTCGCGCTTGCGCCCCCTAGCGGTCATATCTGTCGTAATAGACGAGATGTTAGAGAGTGAACCTTCTGTACCTAGTACTATTATTTATTCTGTGTGATAGATATTGGGACGGGAAGGCGCACAAGTGACACACAACGTAGCTGTTAGCGAACTGGTTTATTTAACCCGTTACCGGGATTATAACGCGGTGGGCGCAGCCACCGTACGTACTTAATACCTATGCATGCATATACAACAATCCCTTTCCCATAGTATCTTACACTAACTTAAAACTAGCACAGTCTGACGCTTAGAAGTACTGTTTATAATCAAAACGCGGGCGATCCCGCTTGAGCCGTGAGGACGCGGCCGGTGGGTCCGCGGACTCGGGAGGCGCGCCGTGCGCTGCGGCGCCGGGCGGCGGCGGCGGCGGCGCGCGGCCGGCGGCAGTTGCCGGCGCAGGCACAGAAGCCGGGCTTGGCGGCGCGGCCACAGACGCTGTGTCAAGAGGCCTCGCATCTTCCTCCTCCCCCATCGTCAGTTCATCTTCGTTATTCAGGCCTACGGGCTCGTGTGACGGGGATTGCCTAGTCATTGCTTCCGGTCCACCAGGTAATATGTTAGGCACCCCAGTAGTAGCTGGTACGGTGGGCTGTGGCCCGCCGACATCAAAAACGGGAGGTGCGTCAGGAGATGATGACTCGCTGGAGGCTTCCAGTGTTTTGTTTGGCTCAGGATGACTCACGGCTGTCGGTGTGACTTGGCCCTTATATTTAACAACTTGGTTAATATGTCTTTTCACTGTTTTGTTTGTTTTGTTGTCCTTTATAAGATAAAGCACACGACCTAAGTTTTTTATTATAGTTCCCAGGGTCCAAGTGAAATGATTTTTATTTGTAAAGTTTTTATATAAAACTAACTCGTCCGTTATGAAAGGACATCTGTTTACTCCACGGTAATGTTTAATCTGCGAGCACTGTTTATTTTTAACAAAAGAGTCGAGTGCGGTGAGCGAGGTTGATGACCCTTGTGACGTAACACGCAGTAAATCTAATCGCGATCTTAATTGTCTACCGAATACCAGCTGTGCTGGTGATTCCCCGGTAGTAGTGTGTTTTGAATTTCGATAATGGAATAAATATTTCAGTAATTGATTATTTATATTTTTACTTTTGGAGTTTGACAAGAGCGCAGCCTTAAGGCCCTTTTTTATTACTTTAACATACGACTCCGCCATGCCATTACTAGACGGGTGATACACCGGTGACGTTAAATGTTGTATGCCATTTAAAGCGCAAAAGTCTGCGAAGTACTGACTGACAAAAGAAGTGCCATTATCGCTGACTATCGTACACGGAATACCGTACCTAGACATGAACTCGTACAATTTATCAACCACGTTAATCGACGACGAATTTGTTTTCATATCATAGCATTCCACCCATTTACTATAGGCGTCGACAATGACTAAGTACCAGTGTTCGTTTATAGGCCCGAGAAAATCCAAATGTATTCTTTGGAACACATGTGTTGGAATTTTCCATGGTGCGAGCGGGACGCGCGGAGGTGTCGGTCGCAACCGAGTGCAAATCTCACAGGCCCCGATCAGGTTCTCAATGGCGGCATCAATGCCCGGGAACCAAACCCGCGAACGCGCCTCAGCTTTACTCTTCACAATACCTAAATGTGAGTCGTGTAGCTCTGAAAGAACCTGACTTTGTAACGCCAATGGAATAACGACCTTATGGCCTCTCATTAAAACCCCCTTTTCAACCGATAGCTGAAATCTACATGGATGGTAAGGCTTAATGTCGTTATCATTAGTTTTGCGAGGCCAACCATTTTGAACGAAATTAATTACCTTTTTTAGAGTCGCATCATTATGCGTCTCTTGCTGCAACCGATCTATAGTAATTGGTAAACAACTGCCCTCTAAAACAAAATGTACATATGCAGCGGTGTCCTCCGCTCCCGCACCCCCCGCGCGTGTTACCGGCTCGTCCGGTAATGATGCCCGAGATAAGAAATCGGCGCAGTTATTCGCACTACGTACATATTCTATTACATAATTATATGCCGATAAAAATATTGCATACCGTTGCAGTCTGTTCGCTGTTATCTCCGGTATTCCTCGGTGCGGACCGAAGATAGATAACAGCGGTTGGTGATCGGTGCGCAGAATGAATGGTTCCGCACGTGCATATAAATATTGATGATATTTTTTTACGCCGAAAATTAAACTTGTAGCTTCTTTTTGTATTTGCGCATATTTCTTTTCTGCGGCATTTAGAGTACGGGAAGCAAAAGAAATGGGACGTTCGGACCCGTCTGGCTGAATTTGGGATAAAATTGCACCGAGGCCTTGGGGTGACGCATCACAAGTCAAAATCAGTTTAGCATCTGGATTATAATGCGCAAGGACTTGGTCTGATGCTAACTTGGTCTTTATCTCTGTGAATGCTTTTTCGTGCTCTGTTTTCCACTCCCACCTTGTATCTTTTTTTAAAAGATCGTACAGTGGACTTAAGATGGCAGAAGCCCTAGGCACAAAGTTCCTATAGTAATTGATCAACCCCAGGAATGACTGTAGTTGATTTATGTTTTTAGGAACCGGTGCCTCGACTATTGCTTTGACTTTAGATTTAGATTTGCTTATACCATCTTTGTTAATAACGTGGCCTAGGTACGTTATTTCATTCTGGAAAAAAGAACACTTTTCCTTCTGAAGCGTCAGCCCCGCGTCTCTAAAACGCTGTAGTACCTGGTGCAGGCGCGCGACATGCTCCTCCCTATTCCGGCCCGTGATGAGCACGTCATCCAGGAAGCACAATACTCCCTCTAAATCGGCAAGAATATTATTTAGACCACGTTGGAAGACCGCTGGGGCACTTGACAACCCAAAAATTAAACGCCGATATTTGAACAACCCCCGATTTGTGTTAATACAAGTAATATTATCGGGGTCGTCAATCTCAAACTGATTATATGCCATGGACATATCCAGCTTTGTAAACTCAACCCCTCCGTGTAATTTCGAGAAAAGTTCTTCGATAGTTGGCAGCGGATATTTCTCAATCAATAATTGTTTATTTATTGTTTGAGAGTAATCGGCACAGATCCTAACTGACCCGTCGCGTTTAAGCACTGGCACAATGGGCGACGCGTAGTTGGAATATTCGATCTGTTCGAGAATACCTAGCCGTACTAAACGTTTGATTTCACTATCGACCTTATCTTTCAGAGCAAATGCCACGGGCCGGGGTTTGTAAAAAACTGGTTTGGCGTCGGCCTTAAGCGTTAATTTTATTCTATATTTTTTGAACCGACCTAGTTTATCCGAAAATAATTCTGGATACCGAGCCATCAAATAGCTCACATCGTCAGATTCGGATTCCGTTTTCGAGCAATAGAGGATAGGCGCGAGCTCCAATTCGAATTTGGACGTGAAATTTCTCCCTAGGATCACGGGACCCCCTTGGGGAATGACGTGCACATCGAGAATAATGGTCTTGCCTAGATACGTGACCGGTAATTTGGCGAAACCCGTGCTTATGATCGGAAAACCATTATAACCGGTAAACCTCTTGTTACTAGGCAATAACGGCACTTCTTTAAACAGAGATTCGTAAGTTTTTTGTGATATGGCGGTTATGGCGGAGCCCGTATCTATCTCACATTCTACCGATAGCCCGTTAATAATAACTGTTTCTATCATGGGTTCACCCTTAACCGAACGGATATTAAAAAACTTACCATCATCATCCTCGCTCACCTCCTCTGACTCAACGTACTTAAGGTTACACATCTTACGTAAGTGACCCTTCTTTTTACACTTTTTGCACTTGTAATTTACGTAACGACAGTTCTCCGTTTTATGACTACTTAGACCGCACACAGAACACTTATTCCCGCGACCCCCTGTAGTCTCGCCGATCTTCAACACGCTCTCAGCGCCGGGCACCACCGCCGTCGCGGTGGAAGCCAAGGTCGCGCTGGCTGCGGCGCGAGCGCACCGCACGCTTTCAGCTATTTCTATTGCTTTCGCTAGGGTGAGTTCGCTAAGCTCCTTCGAAAACAATTTTTCGCGCTCTTTACCAGACTGCATGCCCATGATAAATCTGTCTAAAAGCGCCTCCTCGATGTTCTTAAACTGGCAATGCGCGGCAAGCCCGCGCAGTCGCGCGGCCCACTGCGCCGAAGTTTCGCCTACCTTCTGCATTGCAGAATGGAAGTGATACCGCTCCGCAAAAACGCAGCGCTTTGGAGTAAAATGTGCATCCAATAACTTTACCACTTCACTGTAACTCTTGTTTTCAAGAACACCGGGCAGTGCAAGGTTACTTGCTAATTGATAGGTGCTTTCGTTAAGTGCACTTAGCAAGATGGCGCGCCTTCTTACACCCGCTTTGTCGCTTGCCTCGTCGATGTTGTTCGCGATGAACCACTGTTCAAGCCTATTTTTATACGTAAGCCACTCTTGTTGTTGATGGTTAAAACTTGAAAATAAGCCGACCGAGTTTGAAGTTGCCATGATAGGTACACGGCGATTAACACGTGAGGTAATTATCGAATCGTCGCCACTGATAGATATTGGGACGGGAAGGCGCACAAGTGACACACAACGTAGCTGTTAGCGAACTGGTTTATTTAACCCGTTACCGGGATTATAACGCGGTGGGCGCAGCCACCGTACGTACTTAATACCTATGCATGCATATACAACACTGTGGCATGAGCATACAGATAAAACTAAATTTCCCCATAGTTTTCACCTGTACCTTACTTACAGGGCGATGCCAAATGATTATATTCTGAAGCTAAAGCATTTACTTTATGACCGTGAACCGGAATGTGTAACTCCACTTGGACACATGAGATTCGTCCCTCCCATAAAAAGGTGTAATAAACAAAAACTAATAAAACCCTTAAGGGTACATCAGAAAACTTTTTATTTTTACGACGCTTCCCCGTATTGCTTTTTGACCTCCCATAAAGGGACCATGCGAATGAGAACGCATATTATAAAATTTCTAGTAATTTTAAGTTTTCTAGCTGTCTTGTCTGTGTTTTGGGGGTAGTTACAGCTTTTGAATATGTCTTTGATTATGAGTTATATTTTTTTTTATTTAAATTCAAAACAACAGCTGAATTTTATACTATATTTAGTACGTATATAGACCACAACTTACATCGGCATAGAAGTTATGACACCGATCCGTTTCCCGTTAATACATACTTCCGTATTTAAAATTGTCACACATTCCACTATCTTTAATGGATAAATTCCGGGATACTTTTTAGCCAGATTATAAATCAAATTCTTTAAAAGTAATTTCTCTAAATTGTTAGGTTGATAAATATAATTATAGACATTCATTAATCAAACAGTGGGAGTGTTTAAATAAATAAATGTCGATTTATATACTTTTGAACTTCCGAATCAATTCAAATGCTGATTGTTAAATTTTTCATAAATCCTTAGACGGCCAACTTTTATAAAACTAGCTTGATATAACATAATATGACTTTAGGCAACATTTCACTTCTCATTAGAACAACAAAATCCCTCCATTACCGAACGGCCAAAACTTATTTGCGGCCGATAACTCTTAAAGTGTATTTTCACCAACCTTCATCAACTCCCACCAAGCAAAAATAAACCTTATCCTGGCATATCACGCTTCAAATTAAGTTGACGAATTATACATACCACGCGTGCAAAATAACTTTGAGCATGGAGAAAGAATATGCGTGGCGATTGCTTTAAAAATGCCTTAACTCGCTAGCTGATATGGACTCTAAATCTTTACCTAAAGGTTGATTTTCGATTGCAAGGAGTTGTGGGTAGCAAGGGGTGATCCTATAATCTTTGAGTCAGCATCTCAGACGCCCACAAACTCCTTAAAGTGCCATCTCTGGGGCTTATGGCTAAATGGAACACAACTTTTTCATCCAAAACGTTGGGTCTAAGCGCGAAAATTGCTAACAGCGTACGAGATCAAATTGTTCATTGGGTTCGTAGTTTGAAAAGAACTTATGCAGGTTGCGTAAGCATTTGATCATTTAGCATCGTGGTCTGAATACCTGGGAAACATCAATTATGACTGTGATAAAGAGAAATAATTATTAGGAAACTACTACTAACCTTTTTTTACCAGTTTTAATCGGTAATGTTTTGATTCATGACGTGTTTTAAACATTAACATTAATAATTGATATTTAGTATAACATATAACCGATTTAACATGATCGACCATTTATTTTTAATTAATATTAACTATTAGGTACATCAACCTAGATTTGTCATCAAAACACTGTAATTTGTTGGTTCAAATTGACACTTAGGGCCACTTGCACCATTCACTAACCCGGGGTTCGAAAATCGTATTTATACGACTTCTAGTGACTATACGAGTATCGTGTCTCTTTAGCTTCGAATTCGGCACAGAAATCCCTCTGACACAATCAGCTACTGACCTCAAAAAACAAAAATACGAGTAGGTATACGTCCCGTCCCAATTGTATTCTGTTTTTCCCTTTCTTATTTATTCCCTGGCAAACAATCAGATATTGCATAATACAAGAGAAGGTTTCTTGTAATAAAAGTACTACTAAGAATACTAACGTCAAACCAATTCAAATCAAGGGATACTTTTCCAATGAACGCCTTCGCTCAAGCGTTCCCTGAGAAAACTTTTACCGTTGGAGCAAGTAAACAAATGAACTACGTGAGATCGCGCAGCTGAAATGCCGTCCTTCATGAAGGGCATAAGGGCGAAATTCCTTTGTTGACCTTTTTAATATACAGGACGAAAAGATGTGTGTCACAATCAAGCTATTTGATGCTCCAGTGGCGAGCGAGCCCCTTTGGTACACAGGGAAAAATTACAGAAAAATTCTGACGGTGTTTTGAGTGTCGAAATTGATAGCGGTTTTGTTGGTTTCAATAGGGAGTATTACTGCAATGTTTTACCGCCAGATTGCAGCACTAGTGACTTAAGTATACCATAGAGTAACTTATACTGTATACTGTATCTTAAACTGTTTTTTGACAAGTTTTCACAGACAATCAAATATGACATTGATACATCAAGGCGGTTTGTTTACAAAGGGTCTACCGGGAAACGCGAAATCGAAACTCGGCTATCTGTCTCTTTATAGCTCGAATATGCAAGAGTGTCAGAGAGGTTAGATAACAAAATTTCGACTCTCTTCGTTTGCGGTAGACCCTTAGATTGTCACTTATTGTGGGAGTGGCACTCCCTACGCAGAATTTCGCGTATTATAAGGCGTTAAGAGGTCCTGGGAAATGAGGGGTTAAGAGATTTTTGGCATGACTGATAGGTTTAACGTTTAACAAATCGAAAAGTTTCCGCGCTAAAAATGTTTATTCTACTTTTAAAATGTGTCAAATACAGTCACCACACGGGATTCTTATGCCGTTTAGAGTTCTTGCTAAATTGGAAATTCTATAGCGTTAGTTAGTTAGTTATAAGGGTTAGTTAGGTGAAAAGTCCATCTTAGGTATAAAGAGTAAGTAGGTACTCGTAAGTATATTATCTAAACATTGTGCAATGAAAAAGGTGCGGGTACAGCTTGCTGGATTTAAACCCGCCCTTGGTCAGCTAATTGGAAAGGTATTAAGAACAAAAAAGAACATTATTGAGTACCTAACAATTTACAAATCATTATAAATCTATATATTTACTAGATCGTGTTATAAATTCAACATGTGTCATCCCTATTGAACGCCTGTCTATCTATCCGTCTATATCACCAACGTCGATAACGAAGTGACCGTGACAATTCGATTTTAACGACGCCGTAGTGGAATGAGTGTCAGCGTTTCGTCAGTATTTATGAGGTTATCATTGTCACTGTCATCGGGCGATAGAAGTATCAGTTAAGCTGTTATCGGCTGCATCATATTACTCATAAACATTACTCGGTTTGACCCTCCAGGAACAGAAAGTTGAATTCTCATAATGTTGAATTATCGAAATGTTGGATTCTCAAAATGTTGAATATTAATGTTTTCACGGATATCACTAATCATACTTAATCAATAGGTTAGGTTCGTTAGGTAGCTTCAGATGCCCGAAGGGCAAACCGCCTAGTTAAGTTCAAGTCAAAGTCAACATTTCAGGATTTCAACATTTTAGGAATTCAACTTTCTGTTCCTGGACGTGTCTTGACGGGTGCAATTCTGTTTGACGTTTAGAAATTGCGAGGACAAGTGAAAGTCGATGTCGATAAAATTATGACGTAAGACAGTAGGTACCGTTATGTAATTTTTAAATGCTTATATTATAATCGCTTTGATTATTATTCGCTGTATTTACTCAGATATTTACATTGCTATAAGAATGATTTTGCAAATAGATTCGTATACTGGTACGTTTTTTCCCCCGAAAACCCGTGCTATAGCTATGGTCTACTACTATGAATTTGGCTAGCAAACAGTAATAAGCCTATTTTTGTTCTCTTTTGCCACTGTTACATACTTGAAATTGTAATAAAACCACCATTAGAGTGAATTGCAAAAAAAATGTACGTAATTAAAGTGTCATTCAATAGAACTTGCTAACCATGTAAACAAAACTTACTAGTAAATTGACATTCAGTGTCAATTTTAGTATGCTGGTTTGTTTACATAGTTAGCAAGTTCTATTGAATGACATTTTAAGCGCAGTTAAGAAGCTGTGATTAGTCTTAACTTAATTGATTCATTTGTGTTACGAAAATTAACTATGTAAGTTGTATTTATTGTGCCTACTTAATTCGGAGGTACACATATAAGTCTATAGCATGCGTTAACACGCTTTGAATTTGATGCATCTAATTTAAACAGAAATGGCTTAACTGTCGTAACATAATGGAATCAATTAACTTTAGTATAATTACAGTTGCTTAACTCTGTACACTTTTATTGCAATTCACTCATTAATACTATAAATAAGAACAAAATCTAATTAATATTTCGTTATTAATTTAATTAATATATCATCAGAGCTAATGTCAAAACCAATAAGTTCAAAACTCGCAATAAAACCGAGAGATTATAGAGTTGTAACATAATAGGGTGCAAACGGCCTTCCAACGTCACCATAAACTTGAAACTTTATAGACACATTCCATTTATAGTAACAACGGCGAAATTTCGCCGAAATGGGGTTGACAGGTCGAAGTAGTTTGTTTACAGATGGCGCCAGCGTAGGATAGTGCATTTTTTTTTAATTCATGGCCTGGATGTCCATTAAGCCAAATCTCGTAGAAAACTAGAGACAGGTAAAACTTATGCTAGCGCCATCTATGTGAACCTTTGACAGTTGCCAGCACTATTGAAAAACAACCTTATTCACACAGTCTAACCGTCACAACAGCCAATCCGATTTCAAAATTCAAACGTTTGAAATTCGAATCCGCTGGCCGGAAGCTTACGACGTCGCCGGTAGCAGCTGATCCGTTCTTCCGGCGGTATTTTATACTAGTTTAAATAGCTTTTTTGGGTTTACGTCTTATTTAGTGAGGGTGTATTTACGAGGCCCGGGAAATACGGCAGCTCCCTTTGAAATAGTGCGGGGTTGATGGGATTGTATGTTTCAATGGTGCGTAAAAATATATTGGATAATGTTCATAGATACATTGATAAAGATAGAGTACTATCTTACATGCAGTTTTCGTTTTATATCACGTCGGTGCCAAACAAGCATACGGCCCGTTTGATCGTAAGCGGTCACCGTCTATGAACGCCAACAAAAATAAAACTTGTATTTTTGTCATCACATATTAAAATAATGTACATATCAACACAATAAATGCTAATAGTACCTAATATGTAATTATTAAATAAACTCACGCCAATTTTATTTAATTAAGACGGCTTAATCTATTTTCAAGGTCACTTTCATATTATATCAGCTAAAAGCTAAAGACTATAACGCATTTATTACATTAAATAATACAATTTTAAACTTATTTAAAAACAGTTGTACGGTAGAAAGAAGAGAAATCTAATCTTCAAGGATGGGTATTCCACAGCCGTCTAAAAGCTAAATAATGTATTAAGTACCTAAATTAATTGAATATTCTATAATTGGAATAATTCGCCCAATTAGACAAAATAGCTGGTCCTTTCACATATTTATCTAGTTTTCACTGTAAATATTTTGAGCGAATAACAAATTAAATGATACAAAGGTAGTGTCTTTTAATAATACAGGTTGAAAAAATGCCTACTTGATATAAAATCCGAATCCGAGGGATTTAACGTGTATATATTATTATAGCGAATGTAAATACGCTTTTTATTTTCATAAAATGTTTTTACAATAACTGCTTTACGTAAATATTAACTTGTAATACTAAAACACGCTTACAAAGGAAACAAGATTGTTACGTATAAGATTTACGTTATACAACTTTTCCACCAAAAAATAACAGGATGGAATCAAACTTTCTCTACATAAACTTTACACATGAAATTTATAAAGATACAGTACAGCTAAAAGATAAGCACCGGATGGTAAGTGCTGACGCAGGGCCCGATTCGGATTTTGAACTAGACATCTATTAGATGTCTATTAGACATCACCAAGATTTTGACATTTCCGCGATTCTGGAGATACTCTCTTGAACGATTTCCACAAGATATTACTTAGTGATCTAATAAATATCTAACACGATCTATCGTAAAAGTGACATTGGTTGCCCGAATTGCGCTGCAAAAGAGGATTAGTTGAAATCTAAACTATAACGTATCTAGAATGGATCTAGTACGTGTCGTCTCTTGTGAATATCTTGAAGTTCGAATACGGCAGGCAGTCTAGGATCCCCGCATGCTTACCTTAAAGATGTCTATTCACTCTCGATTTGAAAAGATCCAGGTTATACTTATTGGGCTGGGCATCGATTTGCAGGAAGTGAGTTCTACTCCTTAGCCGTTCACATAATAAAGATAGAAAGAAGCAACGCGTTTAGTCATATTTTCACTGCAAGTTTCAATGTCAATTTATAGTGGCACTTTCACACTTTATAACTTCAGAGTCTGTACCCAATTAGCATAGATGAACTCTTCACCAAAACTATCCATGAATCTAAACTACAAATCCAACAACAGTCTTGCTAATCTAGAAAGCAACCTACTTAGACTCAGCTTATCTCTTTCATATTAGCCCACTTAGAAAGGGACCTCAGTTTCGTCTTAATTTCTCATCTCCATCATTTCCCGTTTAGCCAAGGCAATTAATAGCGAATTCTGCCTTCAGCGCGTATAATATCCTAACTCACCCAGTTTCCCGGTTAATACGCCATTTTGGAGACGGGGGAGTTGGGAACTAACAGGAACAATCGTACATCATCGACTTGCAGTCATAAATCCGTTCATTACAAGAAAATTTCGGCCGAAACTAATTTCCGTAGGAATTACCTTCGGAACTGTGGCCTTTGGGACACACGGGAGCGTTGAATGGCGGCCTTTGTGGGCCATGAGCCATGAGCGCAGCAAATAAAATAAAACCGACTTCAAAAAGGATGAAATAAAATATTATTGAAGTCTATGCGTTACCAACTGATATGTTTGAAGTCGGTGCCAAGCCAAGTAGTAACAATAGCAGTCAAAAATGGGATTTATCCATAAAGCTGATTATTTTTGACTGGTACAGTTCCGAAGGTAATTCCATTAATTACATCATACAAAATTTATATTTTTTATTAGATAAAATATATTTATGAATAAAGAAATGTCTACACAAAGAACTTTAGTTATTGTATAACTATACCTGTGTTTTGTTCGGCACCAATGTTTATTTGAGTGCCGAGCCTTACTAAAGCCATCGAACTTCAGGATTTTACTTTTCCATTTCCTTGGTTAGGCTTTGAATACACTCACACCACCTAACCATTTTAGCCTTGCATAGCAAATAGCTTGCACGATAGGAGTACTCGTAAAAGATGAAAAAAGCTACCAAGCGAAAAAGAGAAGAAAAGCATGAACAACAGTTCATGTCTACTTTTTCTTTCTTCTACACCTGTTTTTTCCGTGCATACACTCCCGAATCCTAACCTACTTTCGTCGAAACGTTCGTCACTCCCTGCATCCCTAGAGATGCCGCTAAAAGTTCGCGTAATCCATACCCGGGTATCCAATGCCCGGGGAATTGGACCGGTTTCCCGGATTAACGGGTAATAGTGCCCGGGTAACCCCACTATTGGAAGCTGAAAGGTTGGATATAATCTGTAGGTTTAATGAAAAATGTAGGACGATTTATTGTGGATGGGTGAACCCCATTAGTTATTACTTATTTCTTGGGCGTTGAAGGACGAGCCTTAAGTGTTGGATTAATGTATATAAATAGCTGCTTCAGCTTCGTTATTTTTCACTTACTATTATACGTTTTTTAAGTGGTTGTTAAGAAATAATCCGCTGAAATAGATACGAAAACACAAAGTCTCGTGTCAAGGTCGAGGTCGAACAAGCATTGTAAGCATTCGCGGCGCATTTCATAATCATAAATAATAATTTGATGTCTAGTTAAAAAATATACTGACCAACATTTCAGCGACTTTTAAAAATAACTTCGGTTTTGATTTTTAATACACTTTAAAGATTTTTCTAAGACGCAATGTATTGCGAATTTTGTTATGTTTAAGGCGTGACAAGAAACGTCAATAACAATGATAATGGCCTACATTGAATATAATATTAATTTTGTATAAAAATAGGAAGTCTAAAGACTTCATAATTTTTAAAAGTTATTGAACAAAAGTGTCACCGGTTGTGTACAATCTATGTTTTTAATTATTTGCTCGTGTTACAGGCCACACCCTGTATAAGACATACAAAATCGGGCTCATTTCGCCGCGGTCTGATAAATAAGACAAAACTTCGTGTAACTCCGCAGGTACACTCTAGGTACCCACGGCGCGGCGACACGAGCACGCTCGATGAAAAATTCTATAGCGGTTAAAAGGTTAAACAAAACGATTTTATGATATTAGACAGAATTGCCAAAAAATATAGGATTTAAAAAGAACGTTGTTCCAAAAAATAATCTAATCTTTTAATACTCTGACAAAATATACATAATCTTTTTCACAAAATTAATACTGGCTTAAAGCTAAATTTTTACTACTATATTGTTTTTTTGAAATTAGCAAACTATCTGCTTACTTAATCCTTTAGGTAAAATTGGGTAAGCGTCGTGGCTTCTAACCTCTGTGGTGACCTCTGGTTGACCGACAAAGATATTTGGAACGACCGAAATTTACATTTAAAATTCGACATGTCAATTAAAAGACAAAAATCAGACCAATAATTCACGACAGACAACCGAACAAAGCAGATGACGACGACAGACCGTTCACTAAGCATCCCAAAAGAACAGTAAATTGTTGGTCATAGGTATGTGGATTTATTAATTTCATTTCTATACTAAATACAAAATAAAATAAATGGAAAAGATTTAATGATATTTGCATAAGCCAAGCTCCACAGCTTTCATTAACCCACTATAAGTAATTATAACCGGTTCAGTCAGCTTATCCGGTATTTTAACCGGTCCGTACCCACAACGCCGGAGGCAGTAAGGCTTTAATCCGGGCTCACCTCGTGTCGACCTGTCCGCCTCTGATCCTATCCGGACGACCAAAGCCGTGTCAATGAATAGTGCCCTAGTTAGTACGGAAATAAAAACCGGTTTTTAACTGACAGGAGAATTTAAAGCAATGATGGATGACGTCATAAGTCGATCAAGAAAAAAAACTAAATCAAATCAAATATATGTACTTGATTCATGTAGGCATAGCAACAAGCACTTATGAATAGTAGCTACTTATTACATATAGGTTAATTATATTATTTTAAGCTAAATTTTCAGAGCAATTTATTGATGTAAATATATTTTTAAAAATCCACCAAGCAGCAATGTGCTGCAAACATTACGAGACATAACATGACATGACATTACGAGATGCCAACTTTTTATAGTATCTGCCAACAAGGACAGTTTCTTTAAAAAGCTCATATCTCGTAACTTGTGTGTTGCTTTACATTGCGGGCGGATTATTTTGTATGGTTAATATTTTCATTGTATTTCTAAGCAAAATTTATCTCAATATACTTCTTAGGTCCTAATTATGCTAACCGCCGTTTCAATATTCATCTGTATTGGATTTACACACTGTAAGTATATTAAGACACGAAAAAAAGATTATACACCCTCGCTGCCTACTTAAACGTGTATTTGCTTAACAAACAGCAAACACGATTAAAGTATACCAAGCCGGCATTAACAGAATGATTAATAGCGATGCAAGCAATTTTTTAAATCCCCCTGTTTATCCTCCACCGTCCAAAAGGTCATAATGGCAAATCATTTTGTATGATGTTACGTCGTTTTGTAAAAGGAGTGTTTAGAGCACGGTCGTGACGGCTGCCACAAAGGCATATTTCAGCGAATCGTTACAGACGTAGTGTTAGAGCGAGCGCCGCTGCTGTGAGGCCTCAGAACGAGCGAATACCTGCAGTCGTTAGATCGATCATTTATTCTTATTTGATATCACTTGTCTATCTGTACGAGTATCTCGTCTCTTTGTCTCGCTCAATGATTACTCGCGTCCGCGGGAAGGTAACCTTAAGGTGACAGTCCATTTCCAACCTAAGCTGCACTACTGTTCATTTTACTATGGAAATTGACAGTAACAGCGACGCGTTCAGTATACCAGTTAGTGCAGCTGGGGTCAGAAATGGAATGTTACCCTTAGATACCCCGCACGTGTCCCCTGGGTGGTGCTAAAGAGTAATCTACTGTGGCTGCTGCACTGAACTATTCTATACGAGAGCCTCGCAGCAAGTAAAATAGAAGTGAATAATACATAATTATGTACATCTAATTATATTTGTTTCTATTTTTATAATATGTTTGCCATACGATTAAATAAATAAATAAACCTCGTACCTTACTTACTTACTCAGCAAGCTTCGTTACCTAAACACGGTACTTGACTGAAAAGCTCTCCATTATATCACGATTGTATAAAATACTATTGTCTCGCTCGTACTGTATAGGCCCGAGCAAGATGCAAAGCGAGTGCTCTGAATGAAATGTTTGCATAATATTTATAACACTGGCCAACAGGTCGGCTGGTAACGACAAAATTCGTTTTAGGATATTAATCAAAACTTATTCCCATTATTACTTAAGTTCGTTTGGAAGTTCAAATCTCGCTCATGTCAAATATATTATGTTTATTGATACTTAATAATTCTTTCTTAATTTCAAAATCGTTTGGAAGTTCAAATCTCGCTCAAGGCAAATATATGTTTTTTGATACTTAATAATTATTTGGTATCCACGTTTTCCCTGGCCCTAACTCCAGGCTCTGCGGGTACCGTTCACGCACAAAGTATTTTTCATTTCTCATGCTCTGAAAGAGGGTCATTGTTGTTCTATAAGGTGTGCAGAAAGTGATACGTTTCTACACTAGAGCATTTAACTTTCCAAGTACCATCGTTTTCATTTGTTTTAAGATAAACAATCGAAATTTGGTTTTAAATGGATTTGTTGTACAATTTCCATTCTGATTTTTAGCTCCCCATTCCATAAATAATGATTATTTTACATAAATTGTTAATTGAAAGTACCCTCGAGAAGCAGTATAAAAAATTATAATCGGTCATGTTTTTCAAAATATGCATTTTACTTTCCTAGTATTCGAAATGAAAAGTAGAGTGTTTAACTCGGGTGAAAGGCATCATTTCAGCCTCGGACTATTGGCGCTCTCACTGCGTTCGAGCACCAAACTACCTCGGCAGAAATGAGTGCCTTTCACCCCTTGATTAACAATCTACTATTCCTCTCCCATTATGCCTTCATAAAAGCGCAGCTGTAGATCACGCCACGGTATACTGAGAGCTATCTCAGTATACCGCTGGGTAAGCTAAAATTTCCGCTGTTTTACTGGCCCCACATGCTCGGGGCATTTGTTCCTGCTCTCAGTATTTTCCTTTCCTATTATGCTTTATTACAGAGAGGCTGTATTGCGATTGCTTTGCGATTTCGCGGTGGATTTACGGAATACATATTACGGGTACATTAAAGAGAGATGTGCCAAGGACCTTGATTAAGGGCGTATATTTTTCACCACAGCAGCTTGGAATCGCTCTCTTTATTCCTCGAAAACAGATGGGTTGCATTTTATCCACAAGAGTGCCAAAGTATTTTGATGCAAAATTTTATACTTTTAGACGCGTCACATTTGGGCATATTTCATTTCATAGCAACATAAATCCATAAGGCCGTATCTGCCTTTTTCATTGTAGAAAAAGTAAATTTATTAACCAATACTCTCTTTTGTTCCAGGTAATTTCCAATCTCACGGGATCGAAGTTTTTTTGGTATGTTTGAAGCTGAACTCTATACAGTGCAGAACAGCTGTAATATTAACTGGAAAATTCATTCCATTTTCTACCGTATTCTCATGCAATAAATTTTGGAAGCAATGAGAAAGTCAGAAGTGAGTAGTTAGAGGACTTTTTAGGGTACACTAAACACATAAAACAAAATGGTGGCAGATTGTGACTTCACGATAATGATTTGTCATTGGGAATACTGTTACTTTGGAGGATCAATCATTGGGTAATAGAGGTTTACCTTATGCAAGTGTCATCTTCTTTGTTTACTTTGTTTCTTTGTTTATTTTGATGCAAAATTTTATACTTTTAGACGCGTCACATTTGGGCATATTTAATTTCATGACAACACAAATCCATAAGGCCGTATCTGCCTTTTTCATTGTAGAAAAAGTAAATTTATTAACCAATACTCTCTTTTGTTCCAGGTAATTTCCAATCTCACGGGATCGAAGTTTTTTTGGTATGTTTGAAGCTGAACTCTATACAGTGCAGAACAGCTGTAATAGTAACTGGAAAATTCATTCCATTTTCTACCGTATTCTCATGCAATAAATTTTGGAAGCAATGAGAAAGTCAGAAGTGAGTAGTTAGAGGACTTTTTAGGGTACACTAAACACATAAAACAAAATGGTGGCAGATTGTGACTTCACGATAATGATTTGTCATTGAGAATACTGTTACTTTGGAGGATCAATCATTGGGTAATAGAGGTTTACCTTATGCAAGTGTCATCTTCTTTGTTTACTTAAGTAAAATAATTAAATTGGTTTCTTTAAATTTGTAAAATTTCGTAACTTATAGGTGTTGTATTAATCATAATTATGATTCACATCAATCAATTTTTGTTCCATTGATGTATGACATGACATACGGCATATTTCTCTCTATTAAATCACCCAATTGTGACCCAGACGTACTTTTATAACGTCCATTGTTCATGTCTCTGTTTTAGCAAGGATTTAGTAAATTTCATCACGTCGCAGAGAGACCGTAAAACCGTGATACATTGCCCTTTAGTTGATAAAAATCGTGTCCATGCATATTTCTGTCTTAAGTACGGCCCGTTACCGTGACCCGTATTTTTGACTGGGCTATTTTGGCCAAGTATCTGTTATACATTGTCACATTACCATGTCAAATTGTAGATATCTAAAAATAGCAAATGTTTTTTTTTAACAAACTTTTAGGAATAAAATGCGGCAAATCGTGTTTGCCTGTACGTAACTAAATAACATGAAATAAAACTATTAAAACGGATTATGTCGCGTATCATCAGTAAGTGTTATTTTGAATGGGATTCTGAGTTTCCAAAACGTCCCGCTTGGCGCGCTGTTACATCCCATAGATACAAATAGACAACGCAAACGCGAACGCTGGTCACGCTATAGAATGAAATTAACACTAAGGGGTTCAGATGGGAGAACGGCCACATGTTTGCATATCCACTACTTCGTTAAAAACGCAATATTCCCGAAATTTCCTTGCTTACCGGTAAAAGATTAAAAAAAGCCACTATCATCCCTGTGACCCATATTGCCCGCATACATTATTCATGCTCACGCCATGTTATTATTTACCTGAACATTCTCTCTGGGACGCGGCTGGACGTGACGCAAATGACGGATTTTTGTCTTTTAATCAAATTACATGTACTGTGTTATGTGAAAATGTGCGATTGGATATGTGTTCGGGATTTTAAATAGGCACTGATATTTGTTACGTGTGATATTACTTGTTATGTGCGCGGAATGTAACTGTCATATTTATGAGATGGAAGTTTTTTCGAGAATTTCCTTTTATGTTACGAGATTACAGAGATAACATTTTACTTAGGCATTAGATTTGGTTCTGTTTTTGTTATGGAAATATAACTCATAATAATTTAGACATCGTACCTGTTTTCTGTTTTTTTTTTAAAGTTGGTTCGGCTTCTTATTTAGTGTGCCAAATGTTACTCTCATTTATGAGTTGTGACATGGAATTTTTTATTTTGCGTAATATAGTTTTTATTTGTGTCATTCCACGCAGACGAAGTTGCGGGCAGAAGCTAATGTTTACAAAATAAGCTGAGGTCATAATTTTCCTGCTATTTACGCTGACTGTACCTACCGCAGTTAATATTCCAAAGCCGATTTCCCAAATTATAGTTCGGCTGGCCGCATTTTTATCGCAACGGTTCACAATTGCGTAGTGTTTAATGAGCCGACGAGCCAAATTGCCCGAAAACAAATTATAGTTAGGTACATGATATAATTGCGGCGTTTTTGTATTTTCCGTTCCCTTTTTTTCTCCTTCTGGGAATGGGATGAGAAAACAGTTTTTTTTTATTGACGGAAAAATTTTCCGGACATTTTTGCGATTGAGAAATTTATTTTTATTCTGTGGAACTTTCAATAGATTGAGTGTTTAAGATATTGCAGAGCAGGGATTTATAGAGAAACAATAAAAAGTAAGACCAAATACTTATGTTTTTTTAATAAATAATAGTTATTTACGATACAAATGCCAAAAATAGGAAAATCGCAACGAGTGGCCAAATGATATGAACTTTAAGTAGTCTAATGGTAAGATTAAGGGTAAATAAATAATAATATGATACTTATTATCGTGATTTAACATGGACAGAAAATACTTTCTGTGGAACCGACGACGCAAAACAAAGAGAGCAAAGAACAGGATCTTTTGTAGCGAAGTTATTATTGAGAAAATGACTGGGCATTTTTTGAACTTCATAAAGACAGGATGAACTTTATACAACTTCTTAGAGGTTTGACCCGATACAGCCCTAGAAAAGTTACAGTGGAATTGCAATTGGGGGAAGTAATTTATTAAATTAATCGACTTTTTTTATTCTCTATATCCTACGTTATTTTCAGTGAACGAAGTCAAGTGTAAAACTGCCGTAATCGAATTTCAAGATATTCACAAGAGACGACACGTACTAGATCCATTCTAGATACGTTATAGTTTAGATTTCAACTAGTTCTCTTTTGCAGCGCAATTGTCACTTTTACGATAGATCGTGTTAGATATCTATTAGATGTGAATTAGATCTCTAAGTAATATCTTGTGGAAATCGTTCAAGAGTATTTCCAGAATCGCGGAAATGTCAAATTTGACAGGTAAGATCTTAAACATATCGTTATCGTATCTTGGCGATGTCTAAAAGATATCTAATAGATGTCTATTACAAAATCCGAATCGGGCTCCAAGTCTCATACAAAAGGAAGGATTTCGTGTTTACAACTAATGAACCCTAAAGGCAAAGCATCTCACAGGAAACAACAATGTTTTGATTGCATAATATGGACTTAACAGGTACCCGAATACAAAGGGCGCTGATTCGATTCCGGACCAAACAAATATTTGTTTTTGCTCCCCCTGTGTACCCAAGGCTTAGGTTCACGATTAATTTAAGTAGGTCATGACAAGTTAAGCCTTCGCGTTGATATAGGGGGTGGCTTAAAACGGGCGACGTCTTTACTATTTACACACTTGCTTACACTTGCCATTGTAGAGGCCTTGTTTTGAAATCAGTTTGGCAACCTAATCCGAAGAATCGGTGCAGGTACAAGCTTTTATAAAACCAAATGCAAGTAAGTATATATTCGTAATTGAAGTGAAAACTTATTTATCGGCGCTGTGCACTTTTTGAGGTGGTGAAAAAATGTTAAACTCGAGACAGCGTAAGACAAGTGGCCTGATCGAAAAACTGTTACATGTAATGTCATTGAGTTTTTCTTTATTGATTTAAATGCCATCTAGTGAGTTTCACTCTAACTGGTATTAATATAACTCGAGTACTAACAGTGATGTGCTTAGGGATTTCAAGTAATTAACGCTAACGCTAAATGGCGTTAACCTCAATTATACAACGTGCATTTTGCACTAGTCATTGAGTTTTCACTTCTGCCGGCACTCCCTGTGAGTTGTTTGTTGTTTTTTTTTACTTAAGTACAGTCGGAAAGTTTTAATTTCTGTCCCATTTTGTACCTTGTCACAGTAACAATAGTATGAGATCTCTAGCGACTTTCATATTGATTGTCACTATGACAAGGTACGAAGTGGGTCATAAATTTAATTAATACTTTCGACCGTTCTATCGCCCACACTGGTAACTGTCCATCGGTGGACCTTATTACAAAAGGCATAAGGTCCCCCGATGGTCAGTAAAGATTGTTGCGGTTTGTACGAAAGAACTTTTTATACAGGCTTTTATGTAACTTGCAATGTTTATATGTATGTATGTACGTTCGGGTCTTGCAAGCCAAATTAAACCCACTATCTTCCTTGGCCTGTAATAAACAAAGCAACCTAATTGTGTCTAGGATTTCTGGAATTGTCTCGCGTATTAGTTGCCTGTTGGAAGGAAAATACAGACCGTGATGAAAGTTTGTAATATCACTACATAGTATAAAACAAAGTCGCTTCCCGCTGTCTGTTTGTCCCTATGTGCTCAGATTTTTAAAACCACGCAACGGATTTTGATGCGGTTTTTTTTATAGATAGAGTGGTTCAAGAGGAACGTTTATGTATACTTTGTTAACCCGTGCGAAGCCGGGGCGGGTCGCTATTCAATGATATTAAATACACATATTTTAATGTAAGAGATCAACAATAAAAATGTTTTTTTTTTCTTATATAGTTATAGTGTCCCACTGCTGGCACACCTCGGACACTGGCGATCAAATGTATGAAACAAACGCGTTCCTACGCACACAGCCTAAGCTCGTGTAGGTGAACGCGTACCATGCTTGTGTGAGTGAGATAAGACATTGTAGGGTAACTGTGAAATAACTGAGAGCGGGTCTCAGCGGGTGGGCGGCACTTACAACGGAAGGCAGGGAGCGTACATACTGTATGCTAGTACTCTTTATTATACTGTGCTGCTGGGTAAAGGCCTCTCCCCTTGATCTCCACAACTCCCGTTGTTGTGCTTTTTCCGGCCAGTTACTGATAAAAATGTTATGATATAAATTGATTTTAACTTTGTAGCTGTTCAGTTTTCATCAAGAACCTCGTAATCGTAGGAAAAACCTACCCTCCACCCTCTTGTTCGCTGCCACAGATCATTTAATATAAGAGATATGGCTCGTGAGAAATAGTATACAATTATACATTGTGCAACGTGGGGGTTATGTGAAATTTTGGAGACGAGGGTTTTAATTCACGACAGCCGCAGGCTGGAGACAGTGCGGGTTACAGACGGACAATAGCAAGGTACATACTTTCGCATTTATAATACCTATTAGAGATTTTATAAAATAATTAGACAAATATTTTATTAGTGAATTTTATTTAGTGGAATTATTTGTTTATTTAAACATTATTGCACAATATATGCACTAATGGTGGACTTAATGCCAAAACGCAGTTTCTACCAGTAATTCGTGGACTGAACCGAAATATTGAGTTGGTACAGGGTCATATAGTCAGCATCCATAGTAGCGGAAGAAAAAACGCTCTAAAAGTATCTGCCATCCTGTAATTATTTTACAAACAGATAATTTACCTATATTTTTATAGTTTGCGTTCTAAGGTATCGGTCACAGTTAGTTACTTATCTTTTTATTAAGCTATTAGAGAATGGTAAATCCTTTCGACGCGTAGTCTGGCTCCGTAGACAACATGCCAATCGCTAACGCTCCGTAGCGAACGAAACGTACTTAACTGTCACTGTCACACTAATATGGAAGAGTGATAGACAGACACAAAGCGATTCGATGGCGAAGCGCCTTGGCTAGGCCGCCTGATCCGTTACTTCTGATGCTGACTGTACAAAGTTAAGGAAGCCCGTTTCTAGTGGAATATCTGCAATGTTTCCTAATCTGCGCCCACACGTCACATCTGCCCGTTTTCTATAGCACTCGAGATGAATGATGGCGCCAAACGGCGGGAGAAAAATGATGCGAAACCTCATATTCATATGCTAATGTCTTGTCCCAACCTTAGTGCCTTGAGTAACACTCCTCGCGAAGAAAGTTAATTTCGTGAAAAGGGCAATTTTTGAAGCATGTTATTATCATGTGTTGGAGTGTGGGTTCTTGAATTTATTACAGTTACTATAGGTACTTGGAAGCCAATTCGAACTCACGCTTTGATGTCAAAATGATGTCATTTTGTTATCCGCCAGTGCGTCTAACTCGTGTTAACATATGTACCAACAAGTGCCAACGGAATGCACGAGCGAATAATAACAAAATGAAATGAAATGAAATGAAATTTATTATTCGTAACATACAGTTATAGGTCAATATATAATAGGATTATTTTACATTTTCTATATTTAACAAAACGACATCATTTTGATATCAAACCGTAGGTTCGAATTGGCCTCTAAAGCGACGAGCGGCAACCTCTTGGGACATAGACGTGTGCGCCGCGCCGGCGCGCCGCCGCCGCCTGGTTTTTTTGCCACGCCGCCGCCGCCGATGAATGATCGGCGTGAAATCGGCGTGACCTTGAGTGTTGTTAATCAGCTATTCTAACTACTCTAACTTGGTATTTGGATGAAAATTTGGATTTATTTGTATTATATATGTTACAATTGTCAAATTAATTAAATTAAATTTAATAAATTAATTAAATTTAATTAATTTATGAAATGACACGGATTTAAGCCAGTGGCACACACTTTTTGACACACAGTGTTCAGCGTCAAGAAAGATGAGGGAATAATATATGAAGTAGGATTTTTCCTGTTAATTGTGTATTCTCATTCAACTATTAGATAATTAGAATGTTTATGCCCTCACCTCATATACGAAGTTAAAATGCTACGTCATGAAAATACTTACATTGCAATTAACTAGGCAACTAAAACACAGGGGTCATGTACCAGGGGACCTCAAGGTGCAAGTGCGACAGAAAAGGAAAACTAGCTATTAGCTAATGTTGCGATCATCATCATTGCTTGTACTATTGTTGACTGACTGACAGGAATAACCTCAAGAAATTCATTGAAATAGCGGCTCTTCTGAAGAAATTTGAATCTTAAATAAGACTAAACATTCCAAAACCAAACTAATGCTAGTAGACAGGTCAAACGTACTCCGAGTTGTAGTAGAATGCTATGGCTTCGACGTGCATCTAAAGTGCACTTAGTACGAGTTCTCGTCTTTTCAATATTCCAGTATGCTGTCGAAATGTGGAGCCTCAAAAAGTGTGACGTCCAAAGGTTGGCGCTTTTGAGATCAGGTGTTGGCGAAGACTGCTGTTTATACCAAGGACAGCTAGAAGAAGTAGAAGAACAAACCCTCGGCTCTCCACAACATCTTTCTTCGGACATATTATGCGGTTTCCAACGCAGAAAAACATATGAGTTAAGGCCCAATGAATGGCAAACGGTCTCGAAATGGAGCATGTTTGAGATCGTCGATGGCTGGCGGCAGTCTGCATAGTGAAGTCCACACGGCTTATGACCGCGACCGCAAGTGGTCGCAATCCTCAGCAGCAATGAGAAAACGAGAAAGATGAAGATACGTCTCAGTGAGCCACCAGGTTCAGTGGCGTGCACTTCATAAAGGCAAAAAGGCACTGCCTACCCTACTATAATTCCGATATCTATCCTTCTACTACTTTAATTTATACTTGATCGTATCTGTAATCTATAAAACATTCTAAAAAAATAATAAGCGCTCCATCTACCGGTGTCCGTTGTCGTCATCTATAATTCTACGCAACGAAGTTTACACCACGCGGGCCACGCGGCACTAGCGCCGCTGCGCGCCTGCCGCCTTGCACGGCAAAGACAGAAAACATTTCGGCCTAAACCTTTCTATGTGTGCATGTCCGTGAGTCGTAGTTACGCGGTAACAGTGTAGTGGGCCTTCCTATAAATACGAGCACACAATGATACAAGTAATGCACACATTTAGACGCTGATAGGCAGCGCCTATCGTTCGAATCCTTAACGATGAAGGCCGAAGGTTTCCGAATAGTTCCGATGCGATGCATGATTACGTGACTATTTTAAAAAGTAGCATTTGTTATGGTAACTTAGTATAAAGACGAGACTACTTTTTTATTCGTTTAGTTTACTTATTTATTTACATTTTTTTTATTTTGTTTTGGTGAGATAACGATAACAGTTACCGGCAATTAGAATAATTGTGATTAGTGAAAATATGGATATTTTAAATTGTGAACGTTGTACGGTGTGTGTGTGTGTGTACCGACTATTAAAAATTATGCATACTCAAAGCTTTCTTTTAGCAAAAAAAATTATTGAAAAGGGCCGGTGAACATCGGAATTGCAGTTAACACAAACAAGTAGTAAAGTAAAATCAATCAGTTTTCGTATATTTGCCGTGGTTAATTACATACTTAATTACGTACGTCATTATTAACCGACTTGACAAGGATGTGAAATGAAACCATCACGGATTTTTGTTGGTAAGCTAGTAAGCCTGTTAGTAGCTCTTATTTTAAGGGTTCCGTACCCAAAGGGTAAAAACGGGACCCTATTACTAAGACTCCGCTGTCCGTCCGTCCATCTGTCTGTCACCAGGCTTTATCTCATGAACCGTGATAGCTAGGCAGTTGAAATTTTCACAGATGATGTATTTCTGTTGCCGCTATAACAACAAATACTAAAAACAGAATATAATAAATATTTAAGTGGTGTTCACATACAACAAACGTGATTTTTTTGCAGTTTTTTGCGTAATGGTACGGAACGCTTCGTGCGCGAGTCCAACTCGCACTTGGCCGGTTTTTTTTTGCCTACCCAGTCTCAAATCTCTGTGCACGCCACTGACCAGGTTGTACGACAAGAAAACCATTAAGTGGACTGCTACCACTATTTATACGTCTAGCTAATTTCAAGGATATTTAAAGATAAGCCATGGAAAGCATGAGAAAACGGAGTTACAGAGAGATACAGATCGGATCGAAAGTCTTTGGGACCAGGTAACCCCTTAATGCAAGCCATTTACTAGAAAAATCAAGTTATTAGTTACATTTACAAACGCGACCCTATTTTACTCACAACCTATTCAAAACTATACGTAGATTACGTAGTTCACTTACCACCAACCTGGATTAATTAAATTTTCAAGAAAAAACGACAAATTCATGATTTTCTTTAGAAACCTGAAAGTCAAGGTCACGCCGATTTCACGCCGAAAACACGCCGCCGCCGCCGATTTTTTGGCAAACGCCGCCGCCGATCGTTTTTTTATCGGCGCACACGTCTATTGGGACATAGCAATGGCGAAAATATCAAAGATTAATGTTAATATATAAATTATAATATTTACATATAGGTACCTAATGTGTCAGTCAGATATATGTACAAGACTAGCCTGTCAATGTCTTTATAATTATGTATCTCTATTTAACATCTTAGATATGTTGTCAAAAATGTATAGTTTTATTCCACTTCCAAATACTTAGGTACCGTACCTATACCAAAATAAAATGTCGAATTAAAATAAATAAACATAAATTACGTTAATCCAGTTAAATGATTAAACAAGCCGGTTTCCAAAGCTTAATTTCAAAAACATCCAATACCTATTTTCCCGACAGTTTATTTAAAACCGGAGCTAAACTTTTACGAATTCCGAATATGTTATAAAACGAACTGACACGGATTTATTAATTTGTTTAAAAAAATTGGAAACTGATAAAATGGCCTTGTGGCGGATCGGGTGTGACACTTTTCTGTGGGACGATTTATCGCCCAGCCTGTATGCGCCCTTACCATTATATTTAACAACGCCGCATTCGCTAGCGACTTCAAAAACTCACTCTCAATATATCTGGATCGCACCAATGTCACATAACTTTCTGGCTCTGTCTTATGAAAATGTGTGAAATAACAATCAGAACACGCCTCCCGGTATGCGAGCAGGACATCGCTATACTATATACATGCATAGCGCTATCTCGCTTACACACTGGGGCAGATCCACATTAGTGTGAAAGCCGCGTAGACTCATGGTAAGGGTACTTGTGTCGGATATGGATAGGTTGTGTTCGGATCCATTCAGCCGATACAGTGTGATTGCTTTAAAATGCTAGCTGCGGAATGAACTTCGTAGGTATCGTAAAACCACCCAACTATAGTTCAATATAGCAACTATAGTCCAAAAGTTCAATAACCATAACCAGGAACCCTACAGACTTGATACGAGCTGCCTGTAGTTTGTAAGTACTTTTACTTTGCTTACCACATGTGTTTTGTTCCTTCAGCTTGGCAAGAGTTCATTATTCCTGATACCCCATTCTTAGTAGAGTATTATTATGTTAGTATTTGTTTACCTACGAATCCTACGATGCTGTCTTGTTAAACTAATCTTATAAAATTGATTTCATGAACGCTCGATATTGGTCTGGTCTGTCATTGCCTTTTTTTTTTTTAGTTAGTGTAGCCACCGTTGGCGCTAGCGGCATATGCAGCTGTAATGTACAGCCAAGGTATGGTTGGACCAGATAAATAAAGTGTTGCGAGCACGATGCTTGTTTTATAATTATGTATAAAATAGTCCTAATTTAATTTAATATAGTCGTTTATGTTGTATGTATTCCTTCTGTGTAACTTTTATTTTATTTTATTTTACTATCCGTTCACTGTATGTTATTTGATGTCTTTTTCTTCTTGTCTGTTACCCTCCGTGATTCTTCTCACTTGATGGTCTCATCGGAAGACCAGCGCTGGAAGCCACCAGCAACATGCTGAGGTGAGGCCATTTCGTGGCACTTTAATCTTATTTTGTGTTTTCTGTCATATTATGTATTGTCTGTGCATACAAATAAATTCTATTCTATTCTATTCTATTCTATTCAATATGTAGGAACTTAAGTATCTAGAAAAAGTAAGGACAAATCGCCTAGCGTGGTCTAACGTCAATCAGAGTAATGTTAGCGTAGGTATAGTCACATGTTTTAATTTATGATTATGACCCATTTTTGTACCTTGTCACATTGACAATAGCATGAGGTCTTTAGCGACTTTCATATTGATTATCACTGTGACAAGGTACGAAAATGGATCATAAATTAAAACATGTGACTGTACATTGAAGGCAATATTTATTTTGTATGAAGAATAGGGCGTATAAAGGATTCGTAATTTTTAAGTTTTTAAACTAAAGTTTTATCGTTTGAATAATAGGTACAATATAATATATTTAAATTATTTGCTCGTGCTACAGGACACACCCGGTATTATTACGGATAGGTACTTTGTATTTTATAAAAAGAAAATATTGATTCTATCTATTCGTATGTTGATAATTTATTTTATTATGATTATGAATGTTCCGTGGTAGGGTGCTAAAAATGATGTAAAAATATTTTCCATAATATCAATATCCAGAGAGGAAACAAGGACTCCTTTGCGTAGAGACGCTGTCGTTCCCTTTCCTCTATAGCGGATCCTACTGCAATAATATATTACACAACGAAGGCCGCAAAAATATCTGACACGATCTTATTTGTAGAGCTATAAGAGCGTGTCATATATTTTTGCGGCTTTCGAAGAGTAATATATTATTGCAGGTGACTGTATCTTCCCGTAAATGTTTAATGAATATGCCAATAAGTAATCGAGATTTTCTGATGAACGCGGCCTTTTTCATAAATATGTATTACTCATTTAGCACGGTTCAAATTAAATCATAGACTAGGAATCCTCTAGACTGAGTTAAGAGCAATTATTTCATGAAACCGATGCTGCCAAAAATACGGGGGTGCGGGGGGACGAGGTGAGCGAATCTCGTGCCGTGATTGGTCCGTTCAAAGACACGGACCAATCACGGCACGGGATTGACTCGAAGATGGAGTAAAACTACCGTATAAGTGGCAGATGGGGTAGCGTTACTATGCTCAGTCTAGAGGATGTCTTGTCTGTGAGTTAAATATACAAGGGTGAAGATGAGAATGTATAGAAAATCATTTCGGTGAACAATTTGATAAGTTTAGGTACAGTCGCCATCAGATATATCGGAGCGGTCAAGGTGTTCACAATATCTGAACACGCACTCTAACGCCTTGACAATAGAGGCGTGTTCAGATGTTTGTGAGCGCCTTGACCGCTCCGATATATCTGATGGCGACTGTACTCGTACATTTATAATTTACGCTTCTCTTACAACTAGACACGGATTAAGGTACTGTTTGAATTTAGACTGCACCAGACAGCGTTACTGCTGCAGTATTGCAGCGCAACATTACTGCCAATGCCAAACTTTTGTTCATTGAGTTTTTTTTTTTTTACAAAATGGCGGGCGGATACATTTATTGAAACGAATTGAATTTTTTCAAAATGGCGGAGTCAAAGGGGTTCGCGAGGTCTAGAGATTTTAAAGCCACTAGTAATACATTTTCAAAATGTTGAAATCTTCTTACCTACTCAACTTGAACAATAAGATATTTCTGTATTTATCTTTTACTCTACAGTTTCAATTATTCATTATGGCAGACTAAAGCTTATTAGGTACATACACGTTAATACAAACAATCCATGTTTCATTTCCGAAACCCCCACATGTGAATCTAATTGCAAAACAATTAAGCAAACCCTCAAGCAAATTACACCTCTATCCCAAAGAAGTACGTCTCAATTCACTTTGACACTTTCATCGAACGAAGTTTGATAGGATTGACGCACTTTAACCACTTCTTGGGAAGATTAATGGTGCTGTCACGGGCGGGACGCGGGTTCGAATCCAGGTGAGGTGACAGCTTATGAGAAGCGGTAGTGATAAGGCACTTAGTATATATATTATCTATATTTACGTAGAGTAGATTATCCTGAGTACGTAGAGTAGTAAGCTTGAATCGGCGACGGAATATAGATAATATACAAATATACTGCATAATGATTTTCCATCGTATTTTCTCGGAAATGTTCGTATTTGTCATGCTACTTCAGTCAACCTCAGTACTTTTTGTACCAAGACTAACTGAAATAGCATGACACGCTTCCGAGAAAATAGGATGGTAAAAAAATATGCAGTAGGTACATCTGTATAAAGATTCGTCTTCAAAACATTCTTGGCTTCGAAAAACGGTCCATGTGACACTTGTGACAGTCACTTATCTGACAGATGTCACTGAAGGCTTTTCCCTTTCCAATAATATACCCCGCTCGCAGTTTTGAATATCAGTAATACCATTTCCAGCTATAAAAAAAGTTGTGACTGGTCAATAAAAGTTTTGATTAGTTAACAGCTCATAAGCTGTTAACCTCGCGATTAGCTTAAGAAATGAAAAATTTAAAAATACTTGGTTGAGTCATTATCACAGCAAACTCACAATGGTCAATTTCCGCCATTTAGAACTTTTTCCAAAAAACTACCTAAATGACAAAAAAATCTATACATATAATAAATACTGAACCTGGTCACAAAATTTCTAATTATAATCACCGCTGGAAGACTTCGTCACTTTAAAAAAAATATGACATCTTTTTCAGTTTATATAGTTTAATCACTTTGATGATTGGGAATTCAAATACTAATATTGATTGTAATGGAAAGTATAATAACCATTTATTTCGTGTGTTAAATCCAAAATCAATAGGGTTTTATATATAAACCATCACACAAAGTGAATTAAATCTACACGAAGCTGTACTGATAATGATATTACAATAATAACATGTTATGCATGTTATTTTGTATGCTATCAGCTATTATTGGAGCTTCAACCCAAACGGGACAAAAAACGAATATGATTCTAACTATCGCTACTAATATAAGTAACTCTGTCTTTCTGTCTGTCCGTCTGTTACCTCTTAACGATTAAGCCACTGAAACTAATAGAGATCTAATATAATAGAAGTGCTAGGGCAGGTCATATGATATAACACTTTAAACTCTCGGGTTTTGTACACATATTTAATTACACAATCGGGTCTACCGCGATATGATATAGTGACGACGAAGACTTTCCGTGACCACAGCAACTATATCGCAGTAAACCCGTTTGTGTAATTAAATAGGTCATAGGATAGTTTTTAACAATCACTATCATTCCACGCAGACAAGGTTGCGTACAGAAGCTAGTACTGTATAATCTTGAAAAAATCAACATACTTACAGTCAGCAGCAGAAGTTGCTAAGTGTGCCAGGTGTTCAAAACGATATTGATGAGACTTTATTGTTAAGAGAATAAGAGCGTGTCAAGGTAATGTTGAACACCTCGCCCGCTTAGCAACTTCTGCTGCTGACTGTACAAGTAAAAAACCGGCCAAGTGCGAGTCGGACTCGCGCACGGAGGGTTCCGCACCATCAATAAAAAATAAAGCAAAAAAACGGTCACCCATCCAAGTACTGACCCCGCCCGACGTTGCTTAACTTCGGTCAAAAATCACGTTTGTTGTATGGGAGCCCCACTTAAATCTTTATTTTATTCTGTTTTTAGTATTTGTTGTTATAGCGGCAACAGAAATACATCATCTGTGAAAATTTCAACTGTCTAGCTATCACGGTTCGTGAGATACAGCCTGGTGACAGACGGACTGACGGACGGACGGACAGCGGAGTCTTAGTAATAGGGTCCCGTTTTTACCCTTTGGGTACGGAACCCTAAAAAGTACTTACGTGCACGCTACGTCTTATGTCTAGATATTATAGTCCTCCTCCCATTTAGCCCATCTTATTTGCAGTTTATCCAAGTCGCCATACGTTATTCCGAGCAGTGGATATTGTGTCAAACCCAGCGAGCTCAGACAGTACTGTATCGTATCCTAGCAGCGCCGTACTAGCCAATAATGATGATGGCACAAGTAACGGGTGGGAGCGGTTTGAAGAACTTGTGCCGCATATTATTTTCAAGTACCAACAGATATCGCTAAAGCCCCACAAACTCGGACAGTACTACCTCTACCTATATCATTTCTTAGCAGTCTTACTAGCCAATAATGATATGGCGAAAGTAACAGCGGGCGAGTGCATAATTATATAAAGAGTTTATTACTATATTCGTTCAAGGTTCAAGTATCGACTGTGTGCATATCCAAGGGAGCTCAGACATTATAGCATCGTATTCTAGCAGCAATACTAGCAAATAACGATGCGCGTAACTAAAATTTGGCAAATATCACTGCTTGTATAACTTTGAACAAAAAAACAACTGCAAAAACAGTTTAAAATGTCATCATTTTATTTTGTGGTCTAGAGCACCTAAAATCCCGTCATCAGATTCTGAATTGATGACAATGGGACTAACAAGAACGCATAATATACTTAAAGAAAGAATTTAAGTCTAATCTGTCTAAATTAGTCTTAAATCCGCCAAATTGACGACCTATTTCTTTATTGATATCAGTTATGAACTTTTTGGCTATTACATTACCTGCTACTTCAAGTAAGTATACGTTTTGAGTAGATACTATTTTTATTAGTTAAAATAGTTATTTCCGTACACCGCGAAAACCTCATAGCTTACACCACAACAGCGTGTACTTCACTATCAGGGCGTCGCAGCCGTTCGGTCAATTGGCAGTATCGCGCACTCGCTGAAAAATACAGCTGCGAGACTTGCGTGCAATGTTTTCCGCCATTAAACTTATGTCATGGCTTCTGAGTCAACGTTTAATTTTAAATCATTTGAGCGTGAAGCAACTGTATAGTGTAAGTTATGTTCAAAGATGTCACACGTAAAATACTTCTTACCAATCCCCTCAGTTTAGTGCTCCGAGGTTTAGTGCTATACTTTGAAACCATTAAGAGGCATATTTTTTTGTTCTTTTTCTGGATAAAGTAACAAATATTTTTGTATTGTATTTCCATTCAAAAATACGTCGTTAAAAATGTAATCTCACTTTTCAATCACCGGCAAAAAATAGACAAATAAAATAAAATTCAAAAACTCGCAATCATGAAAATAAGTACGAGTAGAAGAATGAACTGAAAAACAAACTCGACATCAAAATGTAATTCAGACGTAATCACAATCCGTCCAACCGAAATTCCCGTTCAAAAGAAACACGATATTTCAACAAAAATAAATGCAAGCGGAAACCCCGTTCAACCCTTTTGACAATAAATTCCGAATTAATTAAATCGGCCGACATCTTGCGATGACGAATCGATTCGGGCCCGTTCCAGTGGGTTTCGGCCTCGCTCGGCCCTTGGGCTTTATTTCTAAGTGTGAATTGGACTTGTCGAAATGTTATTGGAAACGAAATGTTGGCGGTTTCTAGAGTCCCAGGCCAATTCTAACGTGTAAGTACCTACATCTGGTGTTCTAGCATGAGTTGCGTTCTCGCGCGCAACTCCATACTTGAAGTCGCGCAAGATGTATGGAGTCCCGCGCGAGACGCAACTCATGCTAGACCGCCTGACATCAAAACGATACAGGGTCATTGTGCTAGTTTTCATCCAGCTATAGTTTTCGTCCATTTTTTTTAACATTGGTAACATAGTCGGTCGGGCAAAACCAGCCCTATATATTTCTCTTTGTCCTAAATTAAGCAATTTTTTATGTTGATAGATAAATAAAATATCATTATTGAAATATAATTTTTGGTATATATTTCGGCGGCCGATCGTGAGATCAGGCATATCGTGAAATTCCTAGGCATATCGTGAAACGTGAAAATCTTTGACCCGTTCCCTGAGTCGACGGAGCCCCGCTACGCGGGGCTCCTATTTCTGGGCACTTAGCCCTTCGGGCATCTAAAGCAACCTAAGGAACCTTTATTCTACCTATATATTGGTTTAATGTCACTATCGTCAAAACATTACACAGGAACATTACGATCTGCCTGATCTTACGATCGGCCGCCGACATATACATAATATATGTATTGTAACACATTAAGGATTTCAATTCCAAATGTGTGGTTTATATTCAAATTTCGTCAGGTGGACGAAAACTAAACAACTGTTTAATTCTCCTCTTAAAACAATTTAATGAGTTTTCCAATAACCATTGCTACGGCTGTTATGTGTAGAGGTAGAGCGAGATGGAGAGTCGAGTAGATACATTGCTATTATATTGTGTGGATTTTCGTTTCTAACTATACGTACGGACCCATCAGATCGTTTTCAACCATTGACTTATATCTCAGGACGGGCCTTACGTGCACTAAAAATGAAACTAGTTCAGTGGTGTTACTCACGAATTCGAGCCAATCGTGTAGTCTAACGCAACTATAGTTGCGACCAATCGCGCGGCCGCGCGCGCGTGATGTGAACGCATCAACCAATCGCGTTGCAGCGTTTTCACACCGCTGTACTGGCCGGGGATTCATGCTCCATTCTTATTGCCCGTAAGGCTAGTCCTGAGATATTATATGTCAATGTTTTCAACATAGTAATATTACCTGTCAAAGTGAAAAATTCGATGATATATCAATCAATTCATGCGCATCAATTCTCTTTTTATTGATGGAACTTATGTATTAATATCAAGTTTTTGAATATTAGTTTAATTGAAGAGTCAGTTTTTGTGACGGTCCATACAAAACATAATTATGAAAATGCGTCCAAAAGTGACAAATTTTTTGGACACTTTTTTCTAAATCATCCACTACTGCTGTGATTAATCGGACACTATTGTAATTTTCAGTCAAAATATTACAAAAGTTGTTATTTATTCCAAAAAAGAAAAGATACAATGTTTCTGAGCGCCTGTTGATTTCTTTTTGATTTTTTTATACCTATTTTTTGTATTGTTTTCTGTATTGATATAATAAAGAGTAAATTTTTGTGTTGTATTGTTTTCTGAAACTTCTGCTCAGCAGTGGGCGATAAAAGGCTGATATGATGATGATGATGTTTACAAGGAATTTCACATGAAACTTCACTTTTTTTTTTTCAACGTTGCACTTTTCAGAATCAGCAAACAGTGATACATTTAACGAACCACAGCCGATTTAATTACCGTCCCGACCGGTCTCAGGATGTCCGTTTAAATTAAACAAATAAAATGGAATTGATTTCGCCAAGTTAATTTAGAAGGTCCATGGGCTCATTTCATTCCACGGGTTTTGTTTGTCCTACTATATTGGACATTGAGTTTTTATAAATGAGAAACATATACATACCTATTTAAAATGAAAGAAAGAAAGAAAGAACGAAAGAAAGAAAGAAAATACATTTATTTATGACAAACACAGATGACACAAACTTGTTGATAAATATACAATGTATGTCACAACTCAGCATGTAGCTGGCAAAGCCAGCGCTGTTCTTCCGTTGTGACCCAGGCGTACGCCGTTCGACGACGAGGCGGCTATGCTTTATTTAACTCTTTGATTTAACTAAACTAATTAGAACCAGAACTATAACTATACCTAACACTGGTGTTTATAACAATGTTTAGTCGCCATCAGATATATCGGAGTGGCCAAGATGTTCACAATATCTGAACACGCACTCTAACGCCCTGAAATTAGATGCCTCTATGTTCAGATATTTGTGAGCACCTTAGCCGCTCCGATATATCTGATGGCGACTGTACATATTTAGTGAAAGTTTCTTTCCATAGTTGTCTATTGCGTCTTTTTGAAAAGCAAATAATGTCTGAGATATAAATGTTATGGAAGTAACGGAATCCACCATTGTTGAAATGGAACTTCTGATGAAGGTGACGGCATTATTGTGTTGTGGGGCTATATTATGAAATTTAAGTACCTATACAAAAACGTCTGCGAACAATACAACAACAAAATGCTTAGATATAAAGAAAAAGTGGAAATATGAGTCACCCGAAACATGCGGCCCAAAGATCTTAGGAACGATATGGATTATATACGTCAATGACAAATGTGACGTTTCATCAAACAAAAACGGCACTTTTGGCACTGACACATCTAATCAATATCGATTCTAGATCTATTAATTAACGTATTTTAAAGTTCGAATCGGTCAGATGGAATTTAACCTCATTTCCTAATCTGAAATTTGTGATATTTGTTCATTTTTGTTAAATTTTACGAGGATAATAAGGTGAAAAGTCATCTTAATGACTCCGTCTAAAATCGAGGTCGTTGCTGAGAGGCATTCATAAAATAATAACGCCTACTTCCCATTACTCGCAAGGAAGGGAGCTGCCTCGCAGATCCCTTGAGATATTATTATATGTAGGTATCATTTAATTTAAAATTAATTAGTTTTCTGGGAAGCGAAAGATTTGTGTCTGGAACTCTTTTTGGATTTAAATCTGAGATTTACAATGATAAACGGGATATAAAGAGAGAAATGCCCCGTGGATATAAACTTGGATTTTTAACCCCCGACGCAAAAAGGGGTGTTATATGTTTGCCGCCAATGTATGTATGTCTATCTTAAATCATTACGCAACTATTGTCAAGGTGGTAAAGGTTTTGCTGGTAAAGGTTTTTAGCGTCAGTAGAAACATAATTTCAAATACTTACACCATATAAAAAAAAAGTCTCAAGTAAGCAGTTATAATATTTAACGCTAATGAAATATTTAGTAGACGTTCATGTTAAAAGCATATAAAGTGAATAAAACTTTAGTTTTAACCTGCAACAAACAATATTAAATTAATAATGTAGGAATACAACTCACGTTTCCTGATAAGAGTTTATTTATTAGCCGAGACAAGAAATCATACACGAATATTACACTTTGAATTTAATTCTTGAGTCATACTAATATAAAGCTAATTTAACGGTTTAACTCAAGTATTTTTTGTCACGTTTCGGGGAACCTGGGCCTTTATTATCAAGCACTAACAGTGCATGAGCAACTGTCACTAAAATAGATACCTAGGCTCTCCGAATCATGTCGCATGAGTGACTAAAATGCGTGAGTTAAACCACAGAATTAATTCTTAATTCTGAACTTCAATACGCTTATTACCATTAATATATCGTACTCTCACTAATATTCATATATCGGGGTATTCGGTGTGGGAATGATTTCGTGTATTTATAACTTTGTTTATTGTAAAATAATTACCAAACTATGAATTAAACGTAGGTAGTAAGGTCCAAGTGTGCTTAGAAATGTTAAATTAGTATCGTTTTTTACAGTTTTTACCTGTTATTTGGCTAGTGTAAAACATTCCCGCACCGAAAACCCCGATGTATGCTAATATTGTTTCATGAAGCCGATTCTTATTTAAAGATCTCAGCTTATTTTGATTTTGTTATGATATAATATATCATAACAAAATCAAAATATGTTTGACACGACTTGTTGTGCACTCGTGCAGCAATAAGTGCGAACTACTTCGTATCATGCCACATCAATATCAAAAGTATCAAAACCTTGAAGGGGTCCACTGATTAACAGTTTACCGGACGAAATCGGACTGTCAGTTATAACAAAAAGTTGACAGCTTCGAACAACTTACAGGCCGATATCGTCCGGTGGACTGTTAATCAGGGGGCCCCTTAACATATTTTAAAATCACATTACTGGATTAAATTTGTGTTAAGCAGAAACGTCTACAAATGATAACATCTATGATTATAAATAAAGTAAAAGTTTAAAAACCCTCTGTCTCAGGCGAGATTCGAACTCGCGACTTTGAGATACCAGCCCAGCGCTCTGCCAACTGAGCTACCGAGACTTATCCGATAACTGCGAATATTTCCACCATATACCTCATATGCGCCTTGTTTATCCGCTTTTCCTTTTATTTTTAAGTACCTATCACAGTACTGGCTTCGAACCAAGTGCTCAAGTGCTGCGAGCCCCTGTTATACGTAGTACCTACATTTTACTAGTCTTAGTTCGAGTACCTACTTATATAGGTACCTATAAATGGCCCAATTATGTTAAACACGCAACGTATGAAAAAAAAACGTAATTTGTACGGGACATGAAAATAATAGGTTGACGGACGTTGTAAACGATTTTACCGCTATTATTATTAATAATTACTCTACCTATAAAAAGTACCTAGGAGCGTTTTTCAAGATTTCATATTTTATGTTTTTGTTACCTATAGGGTAAGCAGGGAAATTAGAAGGACAAATTGTAATGAAAAGAAAGTCTTAACCGCGCAAAAAAAAAGTTGCGTCGGAATATTTGATTGAATTAAACTTAGTTTTGCTGAAATTTTATGATTTACTCGTATTGACTAAATATCTAAGGGACCTTATTGTCGATGGCGCTTACGCCATTATTAACGATGCTCCGATATAAATACAATGCCGCGCGAAGCTGTGCGGCGTAAGCGCCATCGACAATAAGGTTCCTTTTCATAGATAATGCCCCATTGATTGTTACATAAAACAACTAATAAGCTTAAAAAACATTTTGAGGACACAACACTTTTATGCTGCGTCACCTATTCTGGTGAAATATCACATCCTTCGGCCAAAAGTCCAACAAAATATCTACAGAAGTCATCTCTGCGAGTAACTCTGCATATTTTCTTTATCATAGCAGACACAAAAAGAAGGTCCATTGCCCCGAGATCACATTTGCGTGGCACTTCGTATTTTGAGAACGTTGTACCAAAGACTAGTAAATATTGAAGACAGACAACCTCTGTATACAACACCGCTTTCCTCGCGCGAGTCATCATTATGTGACAATGGCGCTATCTATTTTAACATTTTTCTTTTGTGCGTATCAAAACTGCCACTCAAATGTTGTTCATGACTTTCAAAAGTAAAATTGATCCCTTTGATCGCGGTCGTAGGCACCGTAGATTGAAAGCATGAAGCTTTGTTTTATTAAGATACGCCGTCTAGTGCCCTGCTATAGAAAAATAAATAAAAAATTACACTAGATGACGCCAGGGATATATCTAAAATGCTATTATTTTGTTTTGGTGAATTAACTTTTAACGTGAAATGTATAGGTACCTAAACAGTAAGCCAAAAAAAACTTTGTCGCCCTGACCTGATACTGCTTGTATAGTATTTAATAGACTCGAAGGCCAATGATGAATATCGTGATGAAACAGCAAGGTAACAATTTTCATGTAAAAATTAGTAAAATGTAAAAATAATAAGTAACGCTATCTACAACGAGCCTTGCAGCGTTTGGAGTATCAGTCTTTTCTATTTACTCTCCGGCCATACCATAGAGAAATATAGTAAGACTTCTTATGTTGTTGAGCCCGGTCGGTGCTACATCTATTGTCAAGTAGCAGTACTGATAATTCCGCTACTCGATGCTAGATGTCGACAATGAAAATAATAGTCTTTTTGGTACCAAAACTGATGCATGGAGTGAGCACTCTATGTATTTTTTTCTCTCTGGACATACGCACCAACATTACTCAACGTCTGATGTTAATTGACTCGGCCATACATCATTCTGGCGCATTAATATGCTATACATAGAATAGGAAATTATCCCGGAATAAAACATCGGGACTGAATATATATCAGCTGGTAATTGAATGGAGTATTGTATCTTGGAGCGTCTGTGGGTGATGTCAGTGTTGTGCATAACGCTTATTTTTAGGCTTAAAAACTCGAGCCCTCAAGACTCGTAAGTCTTGAATACTCGACTATATTTGAGAATTGTATTTATTTATGTATGTATGTATGAATATACTTTATTGCACATGGAAATAAAAACACGAGAAATTTTACGCGTATGGATGTCATAGATCGATCGCAACGTCGGGCCGTGCTCGTTGACATCACCATCCCCCATGATGAGAATTTCGTGAAAGCCGAGAAGGACAAGTCCAGTAAGTACCTAGACTTGGCTCACGAGATAACCGCCATGTGGGATGTTGATTCAACGATCATTGTCCCGATAGTTGTTCCAGCGAACGGTCTAATAGCGAAGAGTCTCCACCAACATCTTGAGAGACTCTCGCTAGGTGGTTGGATCAAGGGTCAGATGCAGAAAGCGGTGATCATGGACACGGCGCGGATAGTCCGCCGGTTCCTCTCTCTGCAGCCCTGACCACCGGCAGCTTGGGCCTTGCCCCGCTGCTGGCGGCACCCTAGGTTAGGTTTTTTATAATATGTTTATAACTATTTTGTATTGTTTTTGTAAGTGTTTTTGTATTTTATTTTTATATCCATATTGTAAAAAACCAACCTAAGAAGAGAAATAAATAAAGAGTATCATAATAAACAATGACGACCGGTCTGGCCTAGTGGATAGTGACCCTGCCTGTGAAGCCGCGGTCCTGGGTTCGAATCCCAGTAAGGGCATTTATTTGTGCGATGAGCACAGATATTTGTTCCTGAGTCATGGTTGTTTTCTATGTATTTAAGTATTTGTATATTATATATATCGTTGTCTGAGTACCCACAACACAAGCTTTCTTGAGCTTACCGTGGGGCTTAGTCAATTTGTGTAATAATGTCCTATAATATTTATTTATTTATTTATTTATTTATAAACTAATCGAAATTATTAAATTTATATTGCGTTATTAAATTTCAAATATTGTTAAATCTAACTGAAGGATAAACATGAAAACCCTAAAAAAAGCACGCAACCCATAGAAAAAATAAATACAAAAATAAAACATCAACTCGGACTAATACATGTTGCAGGATTTCCTTTATGACACAGTAACCTGATAATAACAAGTGTACGAACGCCACTTACTTTTGATATCCACTCATGCCCAATCATAAGTGGACATCAGATTATTTTTAATCGAAGCTATTCTTGCGTGCAGTACTGCTGTTATGATGGCTATTAAGTTGATAGGGGTCGTTACGGTAGCCAATCAGTACCCTCGATTATTAAGGGATGGAGGAAATCGGTGGAAAAATACGAATAGGTATCATATATGTTACAAGCGTAGGGTTCTTTACGAGACGATATCGCCCCCTTTTTTTGTATCCGTACGGACACAACATAGCTATAATATTGGCAGAGATAACCTGAGAGGTTTATGCCACTCATTCAAATGAAAGCTGAATACCTTGAAGGCGATTGCTTTTTATCTTCACCAATATAGCTGAGAACCACCTCGACAGACAAGGCTTTCGAGAACAGACATAAAAAACACCGTACTCAAATCGCCCCAAATATTACAACAGTTACACAATGTGTCAAATGTGTAACACTCCTATATTTGCGGCGTGGGTTAATATGACCCCTTTTTGTATGTCGGTAAAAAGAAAGACAAATTACCAAAATCTTATAATTGCAAAAATCTCTCATATCTAGGAATGCGTTTATCTTGCGAACGTAATAGCATATGGTGGGCGGAGTTATGTGTACCTATTTTACAATTTTTAGGGTCACTCTCAAAAAATATGTCTGCGGTCTATTTTCCGCGACCCATACAAAATATTTAAAAAGAGCCGAGACAATTAGACGCAACCGCACACATATTTTCAGAGAATGATCCTCTAACACCACGCGTTTAAACGAATTGGATACTGACACTATCACAATTAGTGTTACCTTAATTATATAACATTTTTATTGATTATTACCTATACCTTTACAGTTTCACACCCATTCTGAACTCTGTTATAAAATGCAATGTAACTAAAATTGTATACGAGTTCGCGCGCCGTCTAAATGAGCCCTGGCACACGACACAGGCCATGGAGCCTTCATAAAGTTTAAACGTAATAAATTCAGCTGTGACACAACATAAACACGCGGCAAATTTAAGCAATATAAACAATGCAAATGTGTGTTTTTAATTACAAAACGTCTTGCTCCTTCACAATTTATGTTCGGTGTTTAAAGTTTTTAAAGCGAACGACATTTTATGGTTCATGAAAGTAAAATGAGACGCACTGCGCAGGACCGAGGCGTTTTTAAAGCGCTTAAACTATGTTAATTAAAGTTGTGAATAATTTTGAGTTTGTACAGGCTTTTGTGGTGATGGAAACACTCTTTTGCTTGGTATTATTAATTTTGCTTGATCGGTTTTTGTGGTGTTTAAAGTTTTGCGCCCACAGAGGTGGACCAAAATAGCCATGGATTGGATGTCGAGAGGGCCGACAGGCTGGCAGATTGATCATTCAGTTACATAACTTTAGTCATTTAATAAAAATAAATCTTAACTAAATACCTATTAGACAATCTTACACATGTAAATCGAAAATCGACGTAAGCTCAATAAAGCTTAATATAGTGTGGGTACTAGACGACGATATAATGTGCCTATATAATATAGATCGTCCCATTCGCAGTTGAAACGGCGGGTTGCTGGGGAGCCGATGCGAAGCGCTTCACACGCGACATAGGACGTCGACAGACAGAAAGGGGAAGGCCCCCGCTCCGAGTCGTTCCTCGTGCAAAGGCTGTCCCTGGTGATCCAGCGTGGCAATGCTGCGAGCATCATGGGCACCTTTGCACCAGGAACGACTTGAAGCGTTATGTCTTTTTTTAATTTATAATTTTAATTATTAAATGTAATTTTAGATATAACATATTTATAAGTATTTTGCCTTTTAAATATTAAATATAGATAGATATAGATAAATACTTAAATACATAGAAATTGACGATAACTCAGGAACGAATATTTATGACGAACAAATACCAGGATTTGAACCCAAGACCTTTCTCTTATAGACAGGAACACTACTGACTAGACAAGGAGGATGTTTAAAATATAATATATGTATAAGGGTTATTGTTACATGATTGTGATTAAGTTTAAAATAATAGGGTTTAAAATAAGGTAGTCAAATGACTACTAGTCAAGTCAGTTTCTTTTTTCAAACGGTGAAACGATTTTGCTACTATGGAATTTATATGAAACACTAGCATGTGACGTCACAATCAAATTACCTACTCTTTATAGTTTTATACGGGTTTTATATATAAATTGTGACTAAAAATAACTGCTGTCTACGTTTATCTATTAATATTCTGTTGATTTATTTTATGCTTGGTGTAAGTTAATTTATTTTAATTCCTGTCAAATACCCTATTGTTTAATGTTCACAGTGCGTTTGAACGACCATAATTAAGTATGTAGTGATTTAGCAAATGATTGTGGTTGCGTTGAATTTGATGCGGCTACTCATCTGAATTTGTTTGCTAATAGGTCTAAATTTATATCGCGGTGTACGAGTACATTATACATTTGTATTTTCAAACGGGTTACCAAATTATACATAAACCTTCCTCTTGGATCACTCTATCTATTAAAAAAACCGTATCTAAATCCGTTGCGTAGTTTTAAACATCTAAGAAGACATTTCCCCCCCGCGCCCCGCGCCGGAACGGACGCGTGAGAGATTACTCCGCTGTGTTTATTCGTAAATAATTGAAAATGTCGTTAAATATCATTGAAAGTAATGTGCAAAAAGTGCTTCAAACTGTGTCTCAACTGATGGATAGAGTAAATCATCTGGAAAATGTAATTAGTGAGCAAAATTCGCAATTATCAAATCAGTCTCAACTAATACGTGAGTTAACGAGCAAAATGGACGCACAGCAATCTACCACGAAGCTACAGCTAAAAAAACCAACGGTTACACCAACGCAAGCACAGCCGCGTCCGCCGCGCCAAGCAAGACTCATCGCATCTGCGGCTATTAGCCGTGTGACACAAAGGCGAAAATCGAACGCTCCTGCGGCGTCCCCGACACAGGTTGCAGATGCATCCGACGCAAACATAACCGCAAATAAGAAACACGAGTCACCGACAGTTTCTAATGAACATGAAGTTATTTCTCAGATTTCGAACTCGGGTTCAATCAACCATGAGTCAACGCCAGAATCCTTATCTACAAATAACTTGGATGTTACTGAAAAAGAAGACGATGAACAATTATGGGAGGAACAACGGTCTCGAAAGAAGACGCGAAAATTGATCCGAAGATCCGCAATTAAGGGCAATGGGTCTGCAGATCCTGAATTACAAACGATGGACCGAGTAAGGCGCATTCACGCGTGCTTTTTTAAAACCGGCACAACAGCTGACAGCCTAGAACGATACATGAAAAAGAAAAATGATTGTGAGGGATACAAAGTTGAGGAATTAAAACTGAAACACAAGTACTACGCTTCCTTCTCAATCATATTACCTAGCGACAAGTATGATTATTTCATGAATCCGAATAGCTGGCCGCCGGGAATCGAAGTCAGCGAGTGGTTTCGTCGCAGCTCCCGGCGCGCGAGAGGCCCGCCCGAAAGCCCTGCAACAGTCTACAAATGAACTCACCGGCATTCAAACAACAAAACAAATAATTGAATCAAGACAAATAACTGTTATTCACCAAAATATCAATCGATTGAAAAACAAGACATATAAATTGGAGTGCGAACTCGAACTTTTAAAAGAAAAAGATGTGTTATGTTTATCGGAACACTGGTTATCATCCGCCGAGATAGTGTCAGTTAATATTATGAACTTTAAACTTAGTGCTAAATTTTGTAGATCAAAACATCAAGGCGGTGGCGTCTGCATTTTCACCAGGTCGTCTCTTCTAGCCATAGAACGACATGAAGTCTCTGAACTCTGCCAAGAAATGAACCTTGAGGCCTGCGCAACCGAGCTCGTCGGGCTAAACGTAATAGTGGTATGTGTCTATAAACCACCGCCACAACCAGGTGAGAAAAATAACTTCACAACATTCCTCAATTTATTGAACCAGTTAATTGAGCTTCCTTCATTGAAACAATACAAAGTGCTCATTGTGGGTGACTTTAATATAGACTTAATAACCAACACAACTGAAAAAAAACTACTGATCGATTCTGTGTCATCCGCTGGACTCAGGTCACTTGTGTCTTTACCTACAAGAATCTGTAAAACAAAAGCATCATGTATAGATCATGCCTATACCAGTATGTCAAAACACGAAATATTAAGCACAGAATGTTTTGAAATGCATGTATCCGACCATAAATGCACCATTATAACTTTTAAAATTGACATTACTCAACAATGTAATAAGACCATATGGAAACGACTATTTTCTAAATTAAATATAGACCAATTTATTTTAAGTTTAAACAACTATGACTGGACATCTCTTTTGAATAAACCTGTTAGTGTAAACCTTATCGTAAATTCAATTCTAGACATAATTACCTATTATTATAATTTACATTTTCCTTTAAGGAGATATCCTCATAAAAGTTTAACCAGGTCTTGGGTCAATGAATCAGTAAGGGTGTTACGCTCACGTTTACGAAGTACCAAAAAACAAATGTGTAGTAACCCTGACAATTGTCATTTACCCAAAGACTTGACAGTACTCGAAACCGCTTATTTTAAAGAATTATGTACAACTCGGAGGGATTTTATCAATAAATCAATAGCCAACAGTGACAACATTAGCCGCACGTCGTGGCGTGTAATTGCCGCCGAAACAGGTAAGCAAGTAAACAAAGGTGACGCAATCGACATTCTGATAAGTAGATCAACAGCTGAGAGCGATGCGCAACGATGCGCCGCCGTCGCTGCAGATCTGAACCGGTTTTACGTTAGCGCAAATATTAATTCACGAGCACACACTGACATTCCATTAGCACTCCAGTATCTGAGTAAGTATATCGAGCGACATCGATGCGTATTTCACTTCAATGGGTTTTCCTATCAACAAGTGGCCAAAGTAGTGCATAAAATAAAACGTAAGAGCTCAACTGATATTAATGACATGTCTACACGTTTGTTTGACCTACTTCCGCCATACATTATAGATATTTTTACTAGATTATTTAATGATTGCATAACAAACGGAGTTTATCCCGCTAACTTAAAAAAGGTTAAGGTTCAGCCTGTGTACAAAGGAAAGGGTGAGAAACACGCGTTAAAGAATTATAGACCTATTTCGTTAATTCCGATATTCTCAAAAGTTTTTGAGAGATTATTAAGTGACGAACTAATGTATTTTTTCAATAGAAATGAAATGTTGAATAAACAGCAGTATGCGTATCAGCCGGGCCGATCAACAATTGATGCGGCGCGTGACGTAATATGCAGAGTAATGGGTCACTTGGACGGGCGGAGGCAGGTCGCTGCGATCTTCTGCGATCTGTCACGCGCTTTCGAACTGGTGAGTCATCCACTTCTATTAGCCAAGCTCGACCACTACGGCATCACGGGTAACTATTACCGAGTAATTAAATCATTTCTCAATGAACGCAAACAGCTAACGTCTGTGAATGGTGCAAAATCTGACATCCTGGAACTCGGTCCCTGCGCAGTCCCCCAGGGCTCGTGTATGGGAAACAATCTTTTTATTTTGCTAATGAACGACTTCACTTCTGCAACCGACCAGGCAGAATTTGTACTATTTGCTGACGACGGATGTGTCATTGTTGCGGCTGAGACTTACGTCTTACTAAAAATAAAACTGCAAATGGTCATGGACCAAATATCGTCTTGGTTTTCAGCTAATGGCATGGTGCTCAATGTTGAAAAAACCAACATTATACACTTTAGCTTACGGTGTCTAAGTGATCAATCACTAAACAAATTAAACATCACATGCAATGGCCAACCTGTACCTCAAGTCGACCAGGTTAAATATTTGGGACTAACCATCGATGCCGGTTTAAAATGGGCCCCTCATATAGACGCGCTGTGTCTACGGTTGTCTTCGGCCTGCTTCGCCCTTAGTAGACTATGCCCATGTATGGACTTGGCTAACGTAAAAAAAGCCTACTACGGCTATTTTAACTCCATACTAACTTACGGGATTGACCTGTGGGGCTGGGCTGCGGAACGTGAACGAGTATTTAAACTCCAAAAAAAAGCAGTGCGCATCATCGCTGGTGTAAGTTGGGACCATCCTGCAAAGGACTTGTTCAAAGAACATAACATATTAACTGTACCCAGTCTTTACATCTTGGAACTGGCTAAGTATGTCAGGTGTCACATTAACCACTTCCATACCAACGCTGATGCGCACGGCTCCATCACGCGACGGCGGCATGACCTGAGCTTGCCACACACACGATTGGCTAAAACTAAAAAATGCCTTACCTCCATTGGTCCAAAGGTTTATAATAAGATCCCTCCGGCAATTAAGCAGGCCCCGAGTTACGCTTCATTCGTACAACAAATGAAAACAAAACTAATTAAAGACGCTTTGTACTCCATTGACGAATTTTTTTTGTAATAAGTATTTAGAATGTTAAATTTGAATGTTATGTGGTAAATACAAAAAAGTGTAAATGTATAAATAATATATACTGTAAACATGTAAATGATAATTAAAAACGTGGTACTTATACATTAATCATAAATGTCAATAAGCCCATGCGCAGGGCCGGATTTGAACGCCCAAGTTTTCGGCAAAATTATACAATCGGTTTACTGTAAGTAACTATGTTAACTATCTGTAATTGTAATATAATGACGTATAAAATGTAAATTTTATGAATAAATAATTGAATTGAATTGAATTGAATTGAATTGAATTGAATAGGGACAGACAGACAGCGGGAAGCTTTGTTTTATACTATGTAGTGATAAAGTCTGTCGTTATTCGTTTCTATGCAAATAAAAAAATGTTTATAAAAAATTGCGCCTTTAACAAGACGTTTAAAGGTTCGCGTGGCTCCAAATCAGTTAGGAACATACACAAATACTTGCCCCTAAACTATGTTATCATGCTAAATCAAATTAATTATTATCATGGGATTTAACTTGCTCTAAACACGCAAACACGGCTTTTTCGTTATTATGTATTGTGAAAGTTATTCGTGGCAACTTCTACTAAAATTATTGAAGTTTATTACATGTCGGTATCTTTTTTTTTTGTTTTGAAAATATTAAATTAGGTTTTTATTTGTTAGCTATAAAATAAAATTACAAACCTTAATTTATTTCGTTTACAGTTTCTTCTATTATATATGTAATAGCTTCACAAAACCATATTATTTCTACGTTTAAAAAACAATTAGGGTGTGGCAAATAGGACTTTTTAACACAGAATGTAGGAATACTCGTATCGTATCGTATTTAAAATATTATTAGAAGGAGGCAAACAGTACATTTAACGTCACGTTTCATCCGCTACTATTGATTCTCACTGTACGTGTGGTGTGTTTACCTTAGTCTTAATATGTCTTCTCTTAGTACTGGTAGAGAATGCCTTAAGGCATTAAGTCCGCCATTTGTACCATTTTTATCGTGCAATAAAGTTTAAATAAAAAAAAAGTCTATGCGTACGAGTATTACCTATTTCTACATCTATTTATGTATTAATAATTTACTGCCTATACTAGAAAACTGGCACGCTCCGTTTCATGTCGCACTACGTCTAACTCTAATTTATATACATTATGTGTGATGCTTGAAAGCATCTTGAAATTGATAGCTCACCTACTCCAGCTAAGGCTTAGTATATGCCCCAATCTGTGTCAACTCCGGGTACAGCAGATTATGCAGCCCCCGCGCCTAATGAAGCCCCGCAGCAATACTTGCTGCATATATTAGAACATGTGTGCCGAGGGATGAGAAACAACTGAGATATATTATGCACCCTGTTGAGTAGAAAACATCGGTGAGAGCGACACTTGGCATCAGTAGAACATGGGCTTTAAATACAAGCAATTGAGTTGCCCCATAACATAATGCCGTATCTTAATATCAATGACACGACTTTAGATTTCACGGCAGTCTATACTAAAGACTACGTCGTACAATTGACTATATACAATAGATTTACATACTGCACAATATTAGATGAATATGAATGAGCTGTGAGATCAGAAACAGCTGACAACTGACCTACCCGGATAAAGCTATATCTTACTTGAAAAATAATATAAGAAAGTCATGTTACTGGCTAAAGGCTAAGAGAGGGCGGAGATTGGTCAGTATAGTACCTAGACTAAAAAAGTACCTTAATTCAAAGCCACATTGCACATTATACGATACAGGCCGCTGCTGTATCTGTTCTATTACCTTGATAAAATGAGTGACGAGTAGTAGAACGTCATGATCGTGGCTGTGGTGCGGCGACGAAAGTAATAAGATAGCCAATCATGGTCGATCTAGGAATTTTCACACTGAATCACATACTTATCAAGGTACCTACTACCCTGTTATATTTAGAACATAATTTTCTTTAGCTGTAGGTACATATAATAAAAGAAAAGTTGGAACTCTAAGCCTTTAAACCAGAATCTTTACATTCTTATAATATTTTCTTTTATCCAAGGCTCGGAACCGGTTTTTCTTCATACAAAAATACCGGTATTATTTCGTTCTTTTTCGTTCTTTGGTTTAATAGAACAATTTAATAATACGAAGGTGTTACCTAAATACATGATTCATGCCTACGTAAAGAGCATAAAATAATTAAAAATACTGGGCTATTTTGGGTTTTACAATAAAACCGGTTATTTATCTAAGAAGTAATTAACTTACTGATTACTATTTTTAGTTGAACCGAACCAAATTGTACGTCCTTGACGCCTCTTATTTACATTTAAACCTACTTCTAAATCAGCTATTTTAGGTAGACTAACTAATATTTGTGTTGTGCTTGCAAAAAACATTAACTTTTTCTATTGGAAGAGTTTACGTAGTATGTTTGATTAAAGCGAGTTGAAACAACAGTATATTGCGGTATCGACGAGTTTTAATATTATTATTATTAATATTTGTTTTAGATAAATTTCATCTTGCTTACACTTTTGAGCAAATTGTTAGGTAAGCAAGAATATATTTATTCATTAATCTGTCAGCTCCCAGGGCTCATATATGAGCCAGAACACTTATGGTGACGTCATAACGTGGGATTCGACAGGTTAACTGGTTTCTGCCCGCGACTTTGTCTGCGTGGGGATCATCCGGGCAGAAATAGTTTTTATCAATCATAATTATCAAATTAAGTCCATAATGTGTTAGTAACATCGGGCGCCGATTTTTACTTCCTTTGTGTGACGTAATACTGACTGTTTCTTCATTTTTGTGAATATTCCATTGTGTTACATACACTTTTTTTTAAATTCAATCATAAACTAACATAAGATGGTTTTTGTTCCAGGTAATGGCCGATATATTCTCCCATATATATTCAAGACTGATGACCGTTTCGACTTTCGGTACTTATAGCCAAATATTTTTTATACCGTTTTCCGAAAAATCGTTGAATCAGAGACAACATCTATTGATCACTCACCTAAAGTCATTTCATCAGTCCGTTCAAGGTGAACCAGTTACAACAGATTAAAAAAAAAAGAAACAGTAGATCAAGATGGCGGATCGTCACCTGACAGTGTCAAGTGACAGCCGTTATCCGCGCGATCGCATCTGTCATTCTGAGGGCAGTTTCCAACTGAGCGCATCTTATTGGGAAGGCCCAGTGGATATAGGTAGTATTAGTAGGAAAATTTGACTTTCATGGCATTCTGGAGGTGCGCGCCATGTCAACTTTGTGAGCTGTGACATGACAATACAATACGCGTAAAAATTTTTTTTGGAGACAAAACAGATTGAAGTCCCAAAACCATAAATCAAGTATATTTTGTTGACATATAGGTACGTAATAAGACAAGAGATGTAGTCTAATATAATTTTATAACAATCATGGATGGGTCAATCATCATCAGACGCTCATTCTCACCTGAACATAAGAAAAGAAAACGTTAATTTTATAAAAATCACTTCTTGAGCCATTTTTTTTGGGATTTGACATTTTTAATGTTATTTCTACTTAGAATAACGAGCCCTTTCGATCCTGATAGGAGAAAAAAAGCGTCTCAAGATTTTTATTTCCAGTTTTCATAGACTTTGTATAAAATAAATTTGGGGACCTTTTTTCTCCTCTAAGGCGAATATGATTGCGAGAATAAATTTAACAAAAAATCCCAAATCTAAAAAAACCTCTACCTGCCTAGTGAATTAGTTTTGTATCAAGCAGAAACGTCTGTGTGTGTGTATGTGTGTGTGAGTGTGCTTGCACTCCACTCCACTCCACTCCATTCCACTTTTAATTTATTTCTAAGCTTAGAAGTCTACACTTCTAAGTCTTGAATGTTGTTTAATTAGCTAGGATCCGTTGACCGCTCTCTAAATGTGTTCGCGGTGTGAAATATGAGCCGACATCTTGTTTATTGCCTCAAAGATAATGTCATTGCTAGAAGCGGCCTATTTCTGCAAAAGCGCCTTAGGGTTTGTTTGTTACGTTAACAAAGGACAGGGGTATTATTTCAACCGCTTGCGGAGCACAAGCGAATTCTGCTAAACCAGTATAAGTTTACGTTACTGTTCAATGCTTAGAAATAAAGGAAAAGTGAAAAAATCTATCTCGGGCGACACTTGAACTCGCAGCTCCAGGATACCAGCCCGCCGCTCTACCAACTGAGCTATCAAGAACTACCCGTTGATAGGGATTTTTTTTACCACGACAGTGGCAAACAAGCGAGTGAGCGGCCCTCTTGATGTTAACGCTGACGTAGCTGCGATGATAGTCAACGCAGCCTACGGGCGCTTTCAACTCTAGTGGAGTAGTATTTTTACCAATTATTATCCTCCTGTATTTATAAGCAATCATGCTTTATGCTCACGGTGCGATTCTGTTTTGGTTAGATACTATTTGGAAAAATATTTTCATTAATTACTGATAGTATAGTGTACTCATAATAACATAAATATCTCTTTAAATACGACATTAATTTCAAGGAATGCTGCCGACTGCAGTCCCAGGAAATGACAAAACAAACTTAGATGTGCTAGATTATTGAAATTCCTTGCAAGCCACTCGACAGCAATGCTGCACAGCAACGCTACAGCTGTAAAACGTGCAGTCTCAATCAAAAGGCGACCTTTATGTAAATTTGAATACACGATCAGGTAAAGGACATCTCGCACCCTTAGAGAACAAAGACTCATTTCACTATAAGTTCCACGTCGGATATACCCTTGTGACGTCAAGACGATGTCACTTTAGTATCAAAGGTCTTAACTGATGAGGGGTCTTATTTAGGGACGGTGAGACAATGCTTTATCATAAAATTTGCCTTTAGTTCCACGTAAACAAAGGGTGAATTAAGGTTAAGCTAGGGGAAGGGTTCAAGTACATCTTAAGCAGGTATCGTTACCTACTCGTACTAAAATTGAAAAAAAAAAATATAGTGAAACGAAAAATGACATACTTGTTTGAACCCATTTACATCCGAATGCTGCCACTAAGAAACTTTAGATACTTAAATCATATTTCTTTGCTTTACAAGGGGGCAAAGTGGTTGTTTGACCCCTCATGCCAATAATGAAATCCGAGTAAGCGAAATATTTTAAAATTGAACCACGAGCGTTGAGAGTTATTAAAAATGTGGAATCCTTAGCGTTGCGAGGGTTTAAAGTATTAAGGCACGAAGGTTAAACAAACTTTCCGACCGATTGAAACACAAATCAAATCTAAATAAATGCTTTTAGCTAAATAAAATGTGTGCTCCGAAACATAAAACAGCTGGTTATCGTGGCAGTTTCAAATACTCTGCGTCTAAGATCTGGAACGACCTACCACCGCCATTACGAGCTAAAATGTCCCTTCCAACTTTTAAACGCAAACTGAGCCTACTTTTATTAAATCACCAAATTTCCACAGAGGATATAATTACTTAAAATGGTGTTGTGCTATACTTATATAGGGCACTTTCTTTTCCTATTGTTTATAATTTTGTTTTTTTTTTGTTTATTATTATTTATAAGTATTCTCTCATACAAAAAAGTACTTTTTTTTCAATCCTTATGTTTTGTAACCTGTATGCTTTTTGTGTTGCAATAAATGGTTTCTTATTCTTATTCTTATTCTTAAATGAATGATTTAGCATGCAAAATCATTAGTTACCAGTCAATTCATGAAGCAACAACTCAAAATTTGCATGAAATAATTTGCCTTTCCTGTGGATAAAATGCAAGACATCTGTTTTTGAACAAGTTAAGAGAGTTTTTATGTCCAAGCTGGTGGAGCATTTTCATCAAAAATATATATATTTTTTTTTAAAGTAATTATTAGTTATTTGTTAAAGCTCGGGATAACATCACGAATACGTGTGGTTTTGTAATATGAACCTAAATCTGCATAGATGCACAGATAAAGTGCCTTTTGAAATATGAACGTTAATTCAAACATAATAGAGCTTACTTCACAAACCGCTTTAGTAGTCAATAGTAGTTTCGGAAAACAGGTTCCGAGATTGAGAAATTCGATTCCGAACTTTCAAATGAGATTTAGGAGTCAACTCCGAAAGGACGTAAGATACTGAGGGTAGCTTAGAGAGATAATCTGTTTAGTAATTGTGCATGAACTATGCTGAGTTATAGATTGCATTAGTATGTTTAAATCCGTCAATGGTAAATATCTTTGGTACGAGTTTAGAGCTTAACGCCGCTGCATTATGAAAATCAATAATGCCTCCGACTAACGAGGCATGTTCTTCGGAATGTCTATTTTAAATAAAATATCTTAAATCTAATACAAATGTGATCGCAGCTCAACGGTATCAGACCTAATATTTAGTTATTATTATATTATATTTAATTTAATTTTAATTTATTTTATAAGGTGAATTTATAAAAATTGTATATGTAGAAGTTTAAATATATCTGTATGTGACGGTTTAATTTAAAAACGATTCAATGCAAGAGATGTAGTATAATAATTATGCCCAGTTAACACTGTCATTATTAACAGTAATTCCAGTTTACTGCCTGTGACATATTTGTGACGCATGTAAGCAATTATACCTAACACATAAATAAGTTATGTGTACCTTTACGAACCCTCTTTTATACTCCATCACCGAGAATACAACTCATCTTCGGTAATAACTTGTTTTACGTGATCTCCATTCAAGCCTCCACTTATAAAATACCTTAAACCTTTAATCGTATGTAAAAGCAGCTAAACAGCTTTAGACTAATCATCTTTGTGCTACGGCGCTACGGCACTTAGTTATTAATACTTACTTATCTACGATGGTTACCTACCTATCCAAAGACAGGGCTACGCAGTCTCTGTGTTGTGCTACGCAGTCTCCTTAATTGTTGTGCTACGCTTGAGTATTATAATAGAGAAAACAATACATAGAGTGCTCACTCCATACATCAGTTTTAGTACCGAAAGACTATTAGCATCTACTCGTAGCAGAGATGCTAGATGTAGACACTGAAATTAATAGTCTAACTGATGTATGGAGTGAGCACTCTTGTCTTACTATATTTCTCTATGTTAATACTTACTTATCTACGATGGTTACCTATCCAAAGACAGGGCTACGCAGTTTCTGTGTTGTGCTACGCAGTCTCCGTGTTGTGCTACGCAGTCTCTGTGTTATGCTACGCAGTCTCTGTGTTGTACTACGCAGTCTCCGTGTTGTGCTATGCTTGAGTATTATGTAGGAAAGAGTATTTGAGAGTAGCGATGAACTTAGAATCGTTTTTGATTTTATATCACTACATAGTATAGTCGCTTCCTGCTCTCTGTCTGTCTGTCTGTCTGTATGCTTAGATCTTTAAAACTACGCAACGGATTTTGATGCGGTTTCTTTTAATACTCGTAGATAAAGTGATTCAAGAGGAAGGTTTATGTATAATTTGTTAACCCGTGCGCTAGTAATATTTATTTTATTGTCGAGACGAGGTTTGAAATGAAAGTAATAATTTAAAAAAAAAGGTTCAATGCAAGCAAGGCCTTTTAACTTGAAGACGTTGTCTTCAACGGTCTTAATTTTTGCAGACATGAACTGGCTTTTATTTTTTAATTGACTTTTACTTTGAAAACGTCTTACATTATAACAATGGGGAGTCCAGGAGACTTGCCCAGATGAAAGACTTGAACAATTTTGTAAAAAGAGTACCAATATCTTAATATGTAGTTCATAAGAATCATAAGCCTATCAAAATAACGATTAGGTTTTTAATGAAATGCCACTTTTTTATTGCATTATTCAAGTGTCCCAGACTTCCCTTACAAATTATATTTGATATAGAATAATAAAACTATATTATTATTATTGAAATAATATTATTTCTTTTTTAACCATATAAGTCACAACCTAGTCATATTATCATTATTATACTTTATGTTATGACCTGCCGTTTGTTATCTATATCTTTTCACATTTATATTTAATGGGACTAAGTAAATATGTATTAGATATACTTACTTTAAGGAGGTAACAATACATACTTTGTTTTGAAATATCATCCAGACAACTAGCGTTTATATATTTCTGTCTCTCAATCGCCAAAGTGCTTAGTCAGTGTAACGGGACACGAGTAGTTAGTATTTCGCTTTGTTTTTTGTAGAACTTAATCTAGATTCTAGGGCCTTATTTAGATTCAGAACATACAAAATAGTATAATGTTACTGTATCCTACTCGCACCAATGCTACGACTGCAAGCGAGATAAATTGAGGTTATTATCAAGTCAATACTCGTATTGTACTTTTTCAACTGAATACGCTTTCGAGTCAGCTGAATTTTGGATTTCGATACCTACACTATTAACTCTATTGGTGTTTGTTTGTTCTTTTATAAATACAATTTAGTCTACGGATATCGTAGTTTCGGCTTTCCAAAAATTTTACTTATTTTCACGAAGGGTGAAATGTATTTCGTAAAAAATTCACGTGAATTTTAAGGATTTATATAAAAACATTTCAGATTTTTAAATATTGTGCTTTTCTACCGGCTTTATCTTATGTTTTTAAATGAATATTTTTTGTTTCGACGTATTTATAAAATAAAATAAAATACCTGAATGATTTTATAAGCGTTTACTGATATTTTCCTTTTTTTATAATTATTATTTTACCAAAGTTAAAATTAAGTTGCTTAGATATTAATGACTAACTAGTTTCTTCTTTCGTGTTAATCACGATCATTTTTGTACTTGTGTTGTAAGTTGTAATAGATACTACTTTTTTTTAATTCAAGGAAAAATGAGAAAAATCATCTCTTCGAACCTTTTGTAACTCCGGTCTGAACGCTCATAACCAACTGAGCTACCGAAGATTTCCTGAAGCGCGCGATTTTCCATTCCTTTCTCTTGTTTACATATCTTAGAAGGTAGATCCATTAGGCCTACGCCGACCTGTCCGCGTACCAGTGTTCCAAAAGGTCGCAAGTTCGAATCTTGCTCGAAGAACTGATTATAATTTTATTTTCCTTTAAGTAAAAAATAATAGTTCCTAATATTAATAAAAACTTTGAATGTTAAGAAATATTTCGGTACACGGCGGGAAGAAGTTGATAATTCATAAATTAGAACTTTAAATAAATTACATAATGTTCAAATTTCTTCCATTTTCTCCCGCGAGTTATCAACTTCTTCCCGCCGTGTACGGATTTATAAAAACATGAAAATAAGCATATATATACATATTGTTATAACATAGTACACAAAGTCCATAAGACAACGGTCTTGTTACACCAGGGGCAACTGCCTCACAAAACAATATTGTTTTACTTATTACTCATAAAGTTTTCATCCGTGTACCTACTCAGCTAAGTCTTAAAACAAAGGATAAAGTTAGTACGCTTAGTTTATAGATTTACTTTATATTGACATTATGGAGTTCCAAGTACTAGTAAACAAGTTTATAAAGGTTGATAACACTAATGTGATACTTCTAGAATTTCACATTAGCCTTGTGTGAAGTACTATAACTATAGTTAATTAGTGAACAAGTTAAAAAATACATAAAAATAATTTATTTCACAATTAATTCCTAAATCTGGGTGACCGAGCTTCGCTCGGAAAACATAAAAAAACTCGAAAATGCGCGTTTTCCCAGAGATAAGACCTAGCTAGATCGATTTTTCGCCCTTAAAAACCCCCATATAGCAAATTTCATCGAAATCGTTAGAGCCGTTTCCGAGATCCCCGAAATATATATATATAAAATTTTTTTTTTAAATTTTAGACATAATGTAATTTTGAGTATTATACAAAAGGTTAATGGTATATAAAAAATCATACAAAAATAACTTAAATAAATCTAAATATTAAAATATTTTAATCAAAAAGACCTCCGCGAGTTGTACCGGGTGCAAAGGTGCCCATGACACTTGCCGCGTTGCCACGTTGGATAGCGATGGCCAGCCTTTGCACCAGGTACGAACCCGCGCGAGCTTCAGAGGTCCTCTCCCTAATTCTACGTCCCACCTCCCTTATAAAAGTTATGGCGTCAGACCCCCAACACCCCGTTATCTCGAAGGCGAGTGGTACAAAATAATAATTCGCCTCAAGGTCGGAATATTTTATCCTCTTTCTTAACGCTGCCAGCTCTGCCGCAGCGCCTGCTGTCTGCACCGTCCGGTTAAGGTGTGAGGCGGCGAAAGTGCTGACAAGAATTGCTCGTTTAAAGGTATTAGATAGATAAACTAAATGTTTGTGTTACAAGGGATCAAAATGATATATTTCCGTCAAGGGCGTACATTGAATCTTGAGCGTAATGAGGGATTCAAGTGTTAACGCCCAAGACGAAATAATTTTGATAGCATGTGACACATACTGCTTTTCACATCAACTATGAGGAAAATAAAAAATCTTAGTGTTAGCACTGTTCTGTATGGTTACTTATATGTAGGTAGATGCATAATCTTGCGATGGTCAGTTGGAATAAATCTGTCAACCAAACGGGCGTTTCCTTTAGACACCATTCCCAAATTTAACATTGGCTGACGAGGGAAATAAAAAGTGTTTTTGCGAGGAAGATGGCTAAAACTGTGGGAAAAGTCGCGTGCTTTGAGATGGATGGTGGAAATTGGCAAACTTATTGTGATCGGTTGGATATGTACTTTTTGGTGAACAATGTGGAAGACACCAAGAAGCTGCCGACGCTGATCAGCTGTATAGGGGACTCCGCGTACGAGCTGATGGTCAACTTATGCAGCCCGAAAAAACCGTGTGATTGCAAGTACGACGAAGTGGTTAAAGTAATGGCTAATTATTTACAACCGAAACCGTCGGTAGTCGCCGAAAGATTTAAATTCCGTCAATGTCGGCAAAGTAACGGACAATCAGTGGCTAATTTTATGGCAGAATTGAAGAAAGCATCCAAGTATTGTGATTTTGGTACTAATCTGGACGATAATATGAGAGACCAATTTGTTTGTGGCGTAAGTAGTGATTTTGTTAGACAGCGATTATTTGCAGAGGAAAAACTGACTTATAATAAGGCGGTTACGATTGCTACTACGCTGGAGGCGGCCGAGCGGGATTCACATGCAATCGGAGATAAGGATAATAATAGCGAGCGGAACGATGTAAAAACAGTGCATAAGATTCAACCGGTCAGCGCAGGTCGTGGTTTATGCGAGTCGTGCGGCGACCCTCATCATCGACAAACGGAGTGCAAGTTTAGTCAATACGTGTGTGACGTGTGCAAAATTAAGGGGCATTTGCGTAGGATGTGCCCGCAAGTCATGCGTGGCAGCAGTTTCGGAAGCCCTTTTGGGCCTAATCGGCGTGGCAATGGAGGCCGCGGACCGGCCTATCGCGGGCGGTCATGGCGCGGGGGCTGGAGCGGCCGAGGTGGTGGTGCCAGGTCCGGCTTGCATTGGGTGCAAGGTCGGGACGCGGAGGCAGACCAGGAAGACTTCATGGAAGGCGAGCGTGGAAGGGACGGCGAAGCAGTTATGAATTTGATGTCGTTGAACCAGTACAAGCCGGTGTGTATTCCTATCCTTGTAAATGATCAGGTTTTGACGATGGAGGTGGACACGGGATCAGCAATATCATGTATAAGTAGTACAACCTACTATAAATATTTTGCTAACTGTACTTTGCACCCGTGTCAACTTTTACTTAAGTTTTATGATGGTTCGGGTATCCGGCCTCTAGGTTATCTTGAAGTAGACGTAGTTTACGAGAATAAGAAGAAAAACTTGGATTTGTATGTAATTAATAATGGTTGTACTAGTTTGTTAGGCCGTCAATGGCTCGCCGAGCTAGGCATAAATATACCACCTTTTAAGGTGTACAATTTTAATATAAACGACGGGTCTGTCGTCAAGTCGATGGATAAGGAGGCTATAATTTCGGATGTACTTTCCAGGCATAAGCCGTTATTCGAGGAGACGTTGGGCCGGTACACCGGAGGCAGGGCGTCGCTGTGTGTGCGCGAGGGAGCTCAGCCGATATTCTGCCGCGCGCGGCCCCTGCCGTACGCGCTGCGCGCGCGCCTCGACGCCGAGCTGGACGCTATGCTGGCGGCTGGCGTCATCGAGCCAGTCGACCACTCCGACTGGGCCACTCCTCTTGTCATTGCCAGGAAAGCAGACGGCGGTATAAGGGTATGCGCTGATTATAAGATTACCTTGAATAAAGCGTTATTGATCGATAGGTACCCGGTTCCAAAAATTGAGGACTTGTTTACAAATTTAAGCAACAACTCATATTTTACGAAGTTAGATTTATCGCATGCCTATAATCAGTATGAACTAGACGAGGCGTCAAAGTGTTATACGGTGACGATAAGTGGATGCCCGGCACTGTACGAGATAGGCGCGGAGATACTGATTATATTGTAGACACTGACAATGGAACCGGGATTCATAGGCATATCGATCAATTGAAGAGCAGGAGGGTAACGCTAAATAACGGGGGAGGTAGTGTAGCTAAGCGCAATTCGCTGGTGTTTCCTGGTAATGACGAGTTGGTTGCCCGGCCGGACGTTGAGGAGCCAAGTGATGAGATGAGCCGGCCCGGCAGTGGCGATGAGCACGAGCGTGAGCCGGTAGCGGCGGCGGTTTCGGCTGCGTCCCCAACCGCGCACACAGCGGCTCCATGTACCGATAGAACGCCCAACAAGTCACCTGAACAATCATCTAGGTCTGGGGCCCAATTGCCTTCTGGCAGTGCTGTCAATGCGCCCAGGGTACCTAGACCCCGCAAGCCCCCGTTTAGATTCGGGTTTGAAGATCTCTTTGTTATCAGTAATACTTAATTAGATAAGGGTTTAGTGTTTAAGATCACAATTTTGTATTAGTACCTATATAAATACCTCTTGGGTATATGATATACCTAGTAAGCCACTGAGATTGAATTTAAAATAATACTTATCTTAGTAACTAATGTATGTATATGTAACAGTAGCTATCGCTTATGTAATAAGATAGGTTATATTTAATTATTAAAAAGTTTTCCTTATCAATACCGTTAAGGTATTGTTATACTCGTTTATAGGGTCGTGCAAGTTTTAGTAAACGGCGATTATGTAATGCGCCCTAAGTGTAGCTATACGCATTAATAGTTATAAGTGTTCATTGGTATAAATTAAAGGTGGAGGTGTTCTGTATGGTTACTTATATGTAGGTAGATGCATAATCTTGCGATGGTCAGTTGGAATAAATCTGTCAACCAAACGGGCGTTTCCTTTAGACACCATTCCCAAATTTAACAAGCACAATCTGATGCTTAAACAGATTATTTAAGCTAAAAAAATAATGTGCAAAAAAAATACAAAAATAGTGTGCTAGATCAGAAATGTTACTTTGATCCCACCTAGCAGGGAGGAAAAGTGCCACTTTGATCCCTCCTAGCAGGGAAGAAAAAGCGCTTTTCCGAATAGGTGGTGTGAAAAATAAATTGTAAGATACAGTGCGGTGGTTTTCGAAAAGAATAACAATCAGCTTGTGTCGCAGCACATGAGTAGTGTTACAAATGTATTACATTACACAATTTGTTTTTCGATGTTCTGTCTTAAGGAATTTCGTACTTAGGATATTTGATTTTCGAAATTATGCTACATAAATAACCATTTTCAATATAGGTATTCCCATTGACACTTAAAACAAACTCGTAAACGTAAAAGCAAAGGAGTACCTAGTAACACGTAAAAGAGTTATTCAGATTTAATCCTATATTATTGACTCGCATTTCTAAATTATAAGCTCTTATAATAATTACTATGAACTGTAGTGCGATTGGCACGATAGCGTGCACGCCATATCGTGTCCGAAGCCAGAATGTCGCAAATACCAACATTTTAAAAAAGAAATTCGTCATTTCAAACCTCAGGTTATGTTTTATACTTTACCCAGGTGAAGTGGCAATCTCAGCGAGGTTCAAACAAGTTTAACAAAGCAGTTTGGTTTTACGCGGGGTCGCTCAACAACCGATGCTGGTGTTGAGCTAATTAAGCATATTTTCGATGCCTGGGAGGAGTCACGAGATGCTTTAGGTATCTTCTGTGATTTGTCTAAGGCCTTCGACTGCGTTTGTCATGAAACATTAATCAGGAAACTTCATTATTATGGAGTTAGAGGATCGGCACTGAATTTACTTAAGTCCTACTTAAATGGTAGAATACAAAGGGTCGATGTGAGTGGACAGCGATCACCGGGGTCATTGGTCTCTATGGGTGTACCGCAGGGGTCAATATTGGGGCCTTTCCTGTTCCTTATCTACATAAATGACTTGCCATTCCTTGTAAAGACCCACCATGATATAGTGTTGTTTGCAGACGACACCTCACTTATTTTCAAAGTCAAACGACAGCAACAAGCTTACAATGATGTAAACGATGCTATTTCAAAAGTAGTAAATTGGTTCAATGTTAATAATTTATTGTTAAATGAGAAAAAGACTAAATGTATTAAGTTTGTCACTAGTAGTAACGTTAGGCATGTGCAAACAAGTGTCATTGTGAAGGATGAGGAATTGGAATTAGTTGATAGTACAGTTTTTCTTGGTATAACTTTAGATTCTAAACTCCAGTGGGGTCCCCATATTGCTACTCTTTCGAATAGACTGAGTTCTGCAGCTTTTGCAGTGAGCAAAATCCGTCAGTTAACTGATGTGAAAACAGCTCGATTAGTATATTTTAGTTACTTCCATAGCATTATGGCATATGGTATTTTACTATGGGGTGGTGCTTCAGAGATAAATACCATTTTTGTTCTGCAGAAGAGGGCTATTCGAGCAATATACAAAATGAACCATAGAGACTCACTTAGAGATAAATTTAAGGAAATTGACATAATGACAGTGCACTGTCAATACATTTATGAGAATATTCTGTATGTACATAAAAATATTGTAAATTTTAGAAAAAATTGTGAAATTCATAATATTAATACTAGAAATAAACATAAGCTCGCAGTGCCCTTCACTCGGCTCCATAAAATTAAAAAATCATTCATGGGTAATTGTGTGAGATTTTATAATAAACTTCCAAACCATATTACTGAATTATCTATTAATAAATTTAAGAATTATGTAAAGCGTAAACTTATATCTAAAGCGTATTATACCACACAAGACTACATGAATGATAAAACAACGTGGGATTAATTGTTATTCGAAATGATTATTTATATATTAGGTATATTTGATTAATGATGAGGAAATTGATATTCCGAATATTCCGATGTTTGTACTTCTTTTGTGTTTTTTATTTATTTATTTGACATTTAGATTTTATTCTAGAAACATTCTAGACTAGTATTTTTTATACAATTTTTTTTTTATGTTTGACGATCCTTTTGTGAAATTCTTAAATTTGTGTTAAATTTGATTTGTATAATAATCCAATATTATTATGGAATAATAACATCAATAAATTGCTCTGATAATTAGCTTAAGATAATTTATAAGTATGTTACGATTCATAAGTGCTTGTTGCTAGGCCTACATGAATAAAGATATTTTTGACTTTTGACTTTTGACTTTTATATATATTGATTGCGCTTTAAAGTGATACAAGAAATTCTAGTACGTAAATAAAATGGAATTAAAGGCGAAATACCAGTGGAAACACCAGTTGACTTGCCACAACAATCTCATCTGAGATTTACTTTAATGTATTTGTGGGTTAAGTATTATCTTAACTAGTTATTTTTCGAAGAAAAGAAATACATAGTAAGCATCAAACTGAATAAAACAAATCGTAGTTCTTTAATCTCGGAAGATAATATTAAACGGGTTTTAAGGCGGCTGGGCAAAATTTAAAGTTGGCGTTCAACAGGAAACATTAAGTATGCACTTGGCAATAGTTAAGTGGATTAATGTATGGATGTTTGCATCATTGTGTTGCCTGTGTGGCTACCACCAGTTTCGCATTGACATAAACGCTATCGAGAACGTAACTTACTTTCTATGCATCTCGCTCGTATTTGCATATTAGTGCGATCGAGATGTATAGAAATTAAATTAAGTAGACGTTAGCTTGTATGTCAGTTTTGAACTGTCAGTAACTCATGGTACGACCACTTGACGGTCAGTGGCGCCGTCAATAAATTTCTAGAGTTTCTTGTAGGTCTGTAAAAACATTCCATTTATATCAGGTATTTACTCAGTTACATTTCTGGCTCACTTATATTTATGTAGATTAATAAATACTGGTAGGTACTGTTGTAAATATAAAATATGACCTAAATCCCCACGGTCGTATTCTCGTTCTGACCTTTGAATTTAAATACATTTGTATTTCTTACACAATACGATTGGAATCCTTTGGCATGCGAATATTGTTATTATTACCTATAAAACTCCAAAGATATGATTTTCTAGAACAAGTGCAATATTATTAAGGTTTAAAATTGATGTCGTCTCATAAAATCTGAATAAATATAAAGCGCCGCAGTTCCGTACTTAGGTATTGACAGACAAAGCACAGGCTTAAAGTGATGTTCGGATGGCAACTGCATTACTGTTGCAGCATCGTGGTTGCCGACGCTGTATCTGTCAATTTCCTTGAAAAAATGAATGACGCCGCATACTGCCGCGATTATGATGTTCATTTCGTCACGCGTTTTATAAAGGAATTTCACAGATACAGCGGCGGAACAGCGGTACCGAAACAGTAAAGGTGACAGTGCATTTCCAATCGCAGCTGCACTACTACTGTTCATTATACTATGGAAATTGACAGTAATAGGTACCACCTTGAAATCTGAAACATATACTTAACATTACATTACAACACAAATATACATTCTAAACACATATACTTACCTCCGAAGGGGGTGAAAATTGGGCAGAAATGTATAACTTTGTACTAAAATTAGAGACGTGTATGGCGCCCAAACCATAAACAAAAAAGTCTAGTGATCGAAACCACATCCATCACAATTTCACATTAAGAATCCAGACATGATAGAATCATGTGTTGATTTGATGTGGACGAGATATTTGCCTATTTAGCATGTTAAATAAGGCCCCTTGTTATAAATAAGTAGGTATTAAGTATGTGTTTTTGGCATGAAAATTATACTAAGAGTACCTATCTATCCACCTTAGCATAAAAAGGTAAAGTATAACATTTCCTCATTTAAGCCACGACAAACATGCAAAGTGATTCCACGTAAATTACTCTTGGGTCCCAAAATTAAGTTGCTGGAAGAATTTTAAATAAACTGTCCTGAACTTATTTCGGTTAAGTTTTATTTTTATTATATTTCAGAGCTTTAATGTGCGTGTGTCATAAAAATGGTAAAATATAATAGAACTCTAGTCATGATGAGCCACAGGGATGCAGATACTAAACTACTAAGTAGAACTAATCTAGATACGAAACTTAAACTTTTGATTTTCGCGGTATCCCCCCGGATTCAAGATGTTATTATCCTTCGTCGATAATTCATGTATCTTTTGATATTGTTGAGCAATCTCTTGCCCTGCTCTTTCTGCCATGTATGTCTCAAAATTTCCTTCAAACGTATCTGTCATACAAATAAGCCATACCTATGTCTCTATTTGCTAAACTACCTAAATTGTCGTAGTTTTACCGAGGCTTCTTATCCAGAATCAACGCATTCGACTATACTTTTTGCTATGATAAGCACATACTTTTAAATGAATGACCGCATACCTTCTTATTTTACCCATTACGTGTTTAAAATTTCACATTAATTAACCATAACGTTTTTGTGTAAACATGCAATGTTTAAAGTATAATTAAACGCATTTATAATTCATGAGTGAACATGAATTCTGCGTGGAACGGAATTTCCTCGATTAAATGTTTAAATTTAAAAGAAATGTGGCGAAGGATGGTCGTTACTGCAGAATTTTGGAAAATTTTGCATAATTATATACCACGTAATTACATTCCGAATTATTTTGCATTTTCAACTCACCTTTGTCTCTACTCTCACATAACTTTCTGCCTTGTATTCGCCATAGTGCGTCTGGGAGGAATCGCTCTTTTTCGATATGACTCCTGTTGTATACCATAGTTTAATTTATACCTATACTGTTTTCCGACATAGGTTGATGTCAACGCTAGGATATTAAATATTTATTCCAAAACTAAACCATTTATGTCGAGAGTGCCTAGGGCCATAGTGACAGGACATGACCAAAGCTTTGGAGCCACACAACAAACAGTCAAGGTAAAGGCTCTTTTGGGTAATAATTTACGTTTGTAGGTATATATATTACATGTTTATTATAAACCAACAAGCTGTTCTGCAGTTTGGCGAAATTTCAAGGCTGTAAAATTAGTTTATTGTGTATGTTAGAAAAAAAGAATACTTGAATGATTTGACACGGAAGTGTACGCTCTATATCACCGGCCGGCCCAAGATAGAGCGGCTTGGAGAACACTGCAGGCGTGGCTCACTCCGCGATTTCGTCACATCGCTATAAGTACATGCGGCCCACACCATTTTTGGTGTCTAGCCATAGTAGTTGCCACGCACCGCTATAGAAGGGACGGCTGCTCGCGCTTGCGCCACCTAGCGGTCATATCTATCGTAATAGACGCGTTTGGTTAGAGAGTGAACCTTCTGTACCTAGTACTATTATTTATTCTGTGGCACTGGTGAAGAGTGGCCATAGCCGTCACGTCCATATCAGCCATGACGATACGACAAAGACGAGAAAGATACAACTGGCCAGTATTTCGTAGGTACCTCTGTGGTTTGCCTAGCGTATTTCATGCATGAAATAACGTAGTTCTACATACTGTCTTTCTGTACACCACGACGTTAAAAGAAAATGGGTATATCTACAAATTAAAAACATTTATTTTGCTGTACCACTACAAATTGTGCTTTAAGTAATTGCTTGTTCAACCCAGCTTTAATGTAAACTGTAAAAGTTTCAGATTCTACAAGCTTTTATTTAACTTGTTCTTAGTTAAAAGTGCAGTTTCCGAGAATGCTGTACTTAAATAGGAATAATTTAGTTAGAGAAATAATAGAAATAGTCGTTCATCGTTTTAAAATATCTCAACTGGACTAGGTAAATAATGTTGTTGTAATATCTAAATACAGTTCCGGAGCCTTACGTTAAAAAGATTAATAGGTAATAGCAAAATACCCTGCCCTAAAATATCTCAGTATTATATAAAAACGAATAAAATAATCAATGGATTAAAATGGTCAGTTAACTTTTATTTATTATCAATCAAAAGTATAATAATATTGGACAAAAATCTCCTTCGTTGAGTCTTTTGCGGCATACATGTACATACATACATACATATAATCACGCCTATTTTCCGGAGGGGTAGGCAGAGACCACGGATTTCCATTTGATACGATCCTGACATACCTCTTTCGCTTCCGTTACTTTCATAACATTCCTCATACACGCTCGCTGGTTTAGGGTGTTTTTGACCTGACCTTTCTTCAGGATTTCCCCGATTTGATCAGAGAAAGTCCGCCGAGGTCTGCCCCCTTCCAACTCCCTCTTCTACTTCTCCCTTATACACTCTCTTTGTCAACCTTCTTTCACTCATTCTTTCCACCAAACCATCTCAACCTACCTTTCTCAATGTTTGTCACTACATCTTCGTTCAGTCCACACTTTTCCCTTATCACACTGTTCCTAATTCTATCTTGTAATCTCACACCACCCACACACATTTTTAGGGTTCCGTAGCCAAATGGCAACGAAACGGAACACTTATGGATTCGTCATGTCTGTCTGTCTGTCTGTCTGTCCGTCTGTCCGTCTGTCTGTCCGTCCGTATCTCACAGCCACTTTTTTCCGAAACTATAAGAACTATACTGTTGAAACTTGGTAAGTAGATGTATTCTGTGAACCGCAATAAGATTTTCACACAAAAATAGAAAAAAAAAACATAAATTTTGGGGGTTCCCCATACTTAGAACTGAAACTCAAATTTTTTTTTTCACCAAATCATACGTGTGGAGTATCTATGGATAGGGCTTCAAAAATGATATTGCGGTTTCTAATATCATTTTTTTCTAAACTGAATGGTTTGCGGGAGAGACACTTCCAAAGTGGTAAAATGTGTGTCCAGGGCCCTGTAACTTCTAAAATAAGAGAATGATAAAACTAAAAAAAATATATGATGTACATTACCATGTAAACTTCCACCGAAAATTAGTTTGAACGAGATCTAGTAAGTAGTTTTTTTTATTACGTCATAAATCCCCTAAGTACGGAACCCTTCATGGGCGAGTCCGACTCGCACTTGGCCGCTTTTTTTTGCGGCATACGGCATTACAATATTTGACGTTTTCAACAGGCGCGCTGTACAGTAGGTACGAGTCGGTCGCGGCACAATTCCGGTGGAGTCATTGTTGAATTCTAATCAGACTTCCATAGTTATTCTAGTCCATTGTTAGGCTTTAATTAAATCAACAATAAAGTAACTTGCCAAACAATTCCCCAGTTGATTAACAAAACTCTATTTTAACAGTGTTTATTTTAAACTAACATTTTCGTTTATGACCTCGCCTAATGAAAACGCAGAATTTGAAATGCTAAACTCGCCCCGCTGTTAAAGGTACCTACCGCTTATTGCTCGCGATGAAATATTTCAAGTGGCCAGGATTTATCATAATATTATCAGGCTATGCTTTTAAGAAAATTAAGGCGCTTGTATAAAATATGAATGAACAGTTTGAGATACAAATGTGACATTATTACAACGTTTTAAGATACCTAAATCCTATTTAAGTTATCATTAAATAGTGCTAATTTTGTCTTTATCAAGATAATTCGTAAGTAATGAATTTTAATACATCAATTCATTTATTTTAGGTCAAAATAGGTAGGTATTTATTTCAGGTATCAACAAACTAGGTTATTGAATGGAAAACCTAAACATAGTATCGGCGGTAAAATAGACTTCGTCTACGTGGAATAATGATTATGATTTACCTATGTATATACACACTATCCTATGTCCTTCCTCGGGCCCCAAAGTATCTCTATACCAAATTTCATCTAAATCGGTTCAGTGGTTCAAGCGTGAAGAGGTAAAAGAGAGACAGACAGACTAATTACTTTCGCATTTATCATATTAGGTAGGGATTAGCAGATATTTTTAAAGTGTGACCCAGGTAACCATGGCAACCAGGTGCATAATAGTTATTTACGATACAAGTGCGGAAAAGAGGAAATTCGAAACGAGTGGCGATAAATTAAAACACGACCGAAGGGAGTTGTTTTAAATCGACACGACTTGCGAATTACCTATTCGCACGTGTATCGTACAACGTTTTACAGTACATATGGCCCTTTAAACTTTTGACATACACACGAAAAGTGCTGTTTTACGCACTAGTGCGGGGAAAATAGGGCCATATGTACTGTAACGCTACGGCTTACGTAGGCGGACAACGCGCGAACGCTGCGCGGCGCGGCGCGGCGAGGATGAAACAAACCGTTGATACGTATAGGTATGTCCTACTCGTACGTGAGCGATTTAGACGCGAAGCGGCGCGGCGGCCGCGCGGCGTTCGCGCGTTGTTCGCCTACGTAAGACGTAGCGTTAAAGTTGATTTACCCATGGTTGATGGGCACACTTTCTCACCCCATACCGAGTTAAATTGTCACACACGGGGTTCAATTACCTGCCGTGATTAATTACTTATTTAGTCCGCGGCGAACTTCGGTAATGGATCCGCCTCTTTCGCGTACAGAGTTCGCTGTGGCACTTGATACAAATACAGCAGGCATTTTGGGGCTGTTTACAGTTTTAATTTTACGTCATGAATATTAAAAAAAATGTAATAAAACGGTGACTTATGTTAGTCTAACCGAGGAATAATTATATTATGTTGGTATCTATTTATTTTTTATTGTCGACTTTTAGGTACAGTCAGCAGCAGAAGTTGCTTTAGCAATTTTTGCTCACTTTGGTTGCTACACTGATATGGTAGATACTCTTTCCAACCCTGGATTTCAATGAAAATGAAAAAAGTTTATTAAACATAATACAATTTGAAAACAATTAGATTTGAGTCCTCCTTGTAAATTCATATATACGAGTATACCTGTATCAGGAGAACCCACTCTTTCTTAATATAGGTACATGATATTCATTAACTTATGCTAAATCATTGCAACATTGATAAAAGGGCTTTATGATGACGCAAACGGTGTGAACGATGAATTTCAAGAAAAATAAATCCTTTTATACTAACAAATAAATTGTACATTTGAAACGCAAGGAAGAAGTCGTTTCCCATGGACATCCGGTGATAAAACTTGGAAGGCAGAATAATGTCGTGCAATTTCTACACACGCTTGAAAAATGTAAACGTTCCACCTGTTCAAAAAATTGAAATTGAAATTGTTTTTTTTTTTTTGTGAATGAAAATATGACGTATATAATATCAACAATCCTTATAGGCATTACGTACTCTAGTTGTACCTATAATATTTCACTTCTAGGAAAATTCATTTTAAACATATTTGTTTTAGCTGTTGACTTGTTATGTAATTTTTTGTATTTTTTTTTGGATTTAGATTAATCCAAAATTTTAGAAATAGAACCAACAATTTGTCATTTTTCCACACAAAGTTTTCTTAATGTTAGAAATGTCATAATATCATGGCAACTGCAGCTGCGTTACTGTGGCGACATTACTACTGTATTTCTTGACAATTAGTGACGAATCGAATGTCATAATTGTAGCAGTAATGCGGCGGCGAACGTCACCAACTTTATCAAGGAAATTGACATATACATCGCCTGCGTCTGATTGAAAATTGACTGATAGCCGCGGCATCAACGCCACTGCAGTAATGTCGCAATAGTAATGCAGCTGCTTTAAATGTGAGGTCTGGAATTAGTGATCCAAAAGACTCGAGCCCTGTTAGGTCTTTTTTTAGGGCTCGCCTCATCTCTTGACGCCTAAAAGGCTAAAAGCCTATTTTACTAATGAAATAAAAAAGGCTTTTAGCCTTTTAGGCGTCAAGAAATGAGGCGAGCCCTAAAAAAAGGCTCGCAGGGCTCGAGTCTTTTGGATCACTATCTGGAATCGCATGTCAAACATCAGCGCACTGTATGTATTGGCTCTCTTGTGAGTCGGTCTCGCGTGACCAACATAATTACCTACACCGCACTTAAAAGACTGCGTTTTATTTACTGAGGGGTGAGACTACATTAATTCGGGACCATAAATAAATCAAGATAAGAAACCCTTAGCTTTATACCTGTTTACATTATTTGTAATCTCTACACATGATATTATTATGTATTATTTTTACAGAAACATCATACCTAAGATAAAACTTTAAGAGTCTTTTAATTGCGTTCATCTTGAAGAGTTAACTGGCCAAATGATATGTTTTGGCTAAAAGTGACACAATTATAATCCACGATTCAGAAATATAATTTGAAAATGGACTCTAGCTTTGAAAAGCACCTTTGCCAGGTGAGAACTGAAAGGAACAAAGCAAATCTATTAACTCCTAGATCCGTCCGCATGGCCTGAATGCATCGGACGCATGCATCGGCCGATTACCAGCAAAGTGGCGTTAGAACAACTCGCATTCACTTCGGCCATATTGTCCCATTGTCTCGCTTTGTTCGGCCGCACAATGGGTAGAAAAATTGGCTGCCATTGCCTTGTTAATTTATTTTATAATAGATGGGCGATGCCGGTTTAACTGGATGGGATTCTTATTACTATTTTTTCTGAAGGGGGTCCCGTTGTTTCCCATAAAGTTTTGAGTCATAATGTATTGTTTGTCATATTATCATTAGTCATAAAACTGAAACCGATAACATTTCAGGATTTTCGTTAGGATATCCTATAGATAGGTTAGGTTAGGTTAGGTTTGTTTTATGGCAATCCTAAAAAGGGACGCGTTTCTGAACCAAATAAATTATGAGTAACGAAAATGCGGGCAAACAATACATTATGGCTTAAAACTATTTGGGAAACAATAGAGACCCGTTCTAAAGATCTTCTGGATAACCAGTCGTAGGTATTTAGGTCTCATAATTGCGTTATCTAATTGAGATACTTCTTTAGTTCTGCTGAAAAACTGAATTTTTTTATTCCATAATTCCAATCCGCCAAATTTTTGTATGAAAAAAAAATCGCTTTAGCAATAAGACCGCCTGTAGCTACCTTGTTTTTATCCTGTAAATCTGTTTATGTTGTTTGTTCTCTTTTTGGATCAATAAAGAATTATTTACTTAAATAATTTTAGATAAAGGAGTAATAAAACATTATTCCCTAGCAATTTCCCTGCTAATACGTTTATCTTTCTAAAAACTGTTCACAAAATTACTTTTACAATATCAGGGAAAACTTTGCAAATTTCGTACAAGAAATGTGGAATTTTTATTTAAAAATGTTTTAAACCGAAGCTGGAAATCGAAAGTTACCGTAGAACAAATTTCGTGCAAAATTTCCCTTTAAACTGTACAAGTTTGGTTTGTTTTCGAACATAAAATGAAATGCTTACTTCTTTTGAGTTTTTTTGTAGAAATTCGAACTTTATGAAACTAATAATAAGGTGATTTTTAGTCTGAATTTCGGAGAGTTCACAAAGTAAACATTTGGAATCGAGGGTGTACTTGGCACACCGTGGAAAGTGTGCCAAAGTTTGCGAGTTACGTGATTACATTATGTTTGTGGATTTATTAACGTTTATCTTTTCCTTGCATTGTTTAATCCTTTTTACTAAGAAAGTACCTTAACCTTGTGACCTTCTGTCACTCAGAAATACAATAGTTACTGACTTATGTTACTACTAATGCATAATGCTTAGTACTATGTTTGAACTAGACTTATATCGACCGGGTTATGAACCGTGATTTCCTTTTGTCTTGTTTTTGAGCTCCCGATATTCCGATAATCATTCGATATTGCCGTGAATCATTTAAAACTGTTACTATATATTGATTTTACCATGTTCTTTAATGTTGACAGTTTTTTTAAGTTAATCATTTTAAGCTCCTTTTTAGTTTTAAATTTGCCACCAGCTTCGTCTCATTAGCATCACCGTAGTCATCGTTTGTGCAACTCATTTAATGTCCTATAAATCCCAAGTTTAATATATGGACGACGACATTAAATAACAGGATTCCGGCTTCCATAAAAATTAACCGCCCTCTCATTAATCATGTGGGTTGGAAACTTAATTATTTTTTAATGAAATAAAAGGCACTCCAAGTAACGAGTTTTATTGGATCAGGATGCAAATTTTTCACAGTTTGTTATGGAGATGGAGACAGTTTCTGTGGATAAATCAAGTTATTAGGGCGAGATGTAACAATTCGAAACGTGCGGATTTTACGATTTCAATTTACATCGTGCGAACTATATAGCAGTGTTAACCGCGTTAGTTAATTGCGTAAATAATTTGCTTTTTTAACTATATATTTCAAGATTATAATTACCCACTTACTTACCTACTATCTCCTGAATACAGCTTTTTTCGTATTTTCCAGTCCAGTGACCTTTCGTTTTGATACTGCGACGCTCAGAAGTGGACACGTTTTTCCATTCGCAGTCTGCCTCTTTCGCACTTATGGAATGAATTTTCTTATACGTGATGGTTTGCCTTTTGCACACTTCAATTATCTTTAAGCGTAGGTGTCATTTTAGACCTGTGGGAGTGTTATTAATTATGCGCAACTCAGACAGTCTCATATCTATAATAGAAAACTACAATCTTTATTTACATCACTACATTTAAAGGAACTAAAGGTTTTCAAAAACAGATAAAACTCACTTTTACGAGAAAACATTACCTAATCTAATAGGTACCTTTAAACGAGCAGTTCTTGTTTATTTATTTCGGGGATCTCGGAAACGGCTCTAACGATTTCCATGAAATTTGGTATATAGGGGTTTTCGGGGGCGAAAAATCGATCTAGCTAGGTCTTATCTCTAGGAAAACGCTAATTTTTGAGTTTTTGTATGTCTTCCGAGCAAAGCTCGGTCTCCCAGATATTAATAAATAGAACAAAGTCGAATCGATAGTGGAATATCCAGAGAGGAAAACTGGGATACGTTTCTATGGAAAAGGGGTCGTCCATTTTTGATAGTTCCACCGTCCACCTTCATATTCGCTGACTAGTTGATTTCCACGAAGATGAAATACGGGTTGAAATCGGTAGTTAACTGGTTGGAATAGCCAATTTGTTCAATCAATATACTCTCTCCGATTGTACCTAGATATACTCTGGATTTTGTAGTTCCGGTGTCTCGGGAAGCTAAAATTAATGATTTGCATTTATTTTTGAAAATACGAATTTCTGTGAATAACAAACGCGTAAAATGTAGAATACGAGAATATTGAGAATTGCCTAGAAAATACGAAAGATTATTTTCAAAACTCGTTACTTATATTTCATAAAAAAATATTAAGAAAAAATTTGTACCATCGCCCACACTGTTAACTGACATTTCGTAAATCTTATTACCAGGCCTCGGAGTTTTTTTAGCACGGTAAGACTAAGGAGAGCTATGGAGTCTTTGTTAACATTAAAATTAAGTTCATACTCATACTCATCCTCATTAATTAAGTACAAGTAAATTATGTACAGCTCTAGACCTAATAAATATCAGCGATCATCACAATAACGAAATACGTAACTATATATTCATGACATAATGTGACATCTGATTTACTCATACACATATTTAGGTAAAGAGGTTTAATCATAAGTGGCCTATCACTTAAAAAAGTACTTAAGACATGCAACCTATGATTATAAACATTGGTAATACGTATTCGACATATTAAAACGATATTCCATAGATATTAAAACTGTTTATTATTCATGAAGGTTGATATAGAGCTACAATATTTTAGAATAGTTATGCGTTACTCTTCCTTACGTCTACAAAACAGTTCGTTCACACATAATGGGCAGTATAAACGTCGTAAGTCGCATTCATGGGCATCATTTTCAAGACACTAATATCAATATCTTAACAGTAATTATAGTATGTAGGTACGTTAAGTACTTAAATAAAATATTGGAGCGATGACACTGCAATATGGGTAATATAATAATATTAACATACACATATACATATTATTACTTTTTTATAATATAACATTTAATTAAATATATGTAAACAGAATTAATTACATATAAGTAGTCTAAGTATTTATAAAACGATTCGGACGAACTTAATTAATGAGGATGAGTATGAGTATGAATTTAATTTTAATGTTAACAAAGACTCCATAGCTCTCCTTAGTCTTACCGTGCTAAAAAAACTCCGAGGCCTGCTTATTACAAAACGCATATAAGTTGCCAAAATCCATAACAGAGACTGTAAGCGATCCAAGTTTTAAATATAAATTAAAAAAATGGCTTATTGAAAAATGTTTCTACAGTTATAAAGAATGTATTGAACATAAAGAAATAACATTCAGTAGTGTGTATGAATAATTATTAAATTATATTTTATATTTGTTTGAATAATTATTAAATTATAACAATTAAATAATGAGTTATAAATAATTGCAAGCTATTATTTTTATAAATTGTGATGTGCCCGTAATGAACAAATAAGTTGTGTGTAAATAATGTGTAAATAATGTCGTATGTATAATAATTGAATAATATGTAAGTTGTGACCTGTAATTTATCATTACCAATAAAGGATGTCTATGTCTATGTCCATAAGGTCCACCGACGGACAGTAAAGAATGTTGCTATTAGTACCAAAACATTATTTCTATTTGTTGAAAATGCATATCGTATTTATATTTCCAACTAAGCTTCAAATACACATATTTCCTAGCTTCCCCGAACAGAAATGTAGAAATCATTATGAGTCGTGCAATCTGTGATAAAACGATAAATTCAGAAGCAACGCTGGGATGAAGCTCGGATGAGCGTTGTAAATATTAGCACAAGTACGGGAATCTGTAGAATTTGTTCTTTTTAAATCTAGTTCAAACAGAGGAGGTTTCTAAATCTTCGGTATGTACCTATCTTTGTTTTTCAATGAATTATAACTGGTGAATTTCCAATATGACTTGGAACTCCAGTAGCCCTTAATGAAACGCTCTTACGGTAGATGTCGCTAGGGTCTAGCCCTGGAAAGTGGAAAGATTCGCTGGCTATGGATAAGGTCTTGGTGGCTCAGTTAGCAGAGCACTGGAGTATCGATCCAGAGGCCGTGCCGTGAGTTCAAGTCTCACCCAAGGCAGTAATTTTCCACTTTCAAATGTATTTTTTGTTTTTGCTTTTCTATTCACCGATCAGTAATAGCAGTACATTTTGATGCAATTATTTTTTAATGATATAGGAGGCAAAAGAGAAGTTGGGTCATCTGACACCAGAAACATCATGGCTCCTCTACACGATGGGCCAACGCCGGCCACTCCAATGGACGCACTTATGCGTTAGAGGGAGCAAGTGATATCTCTATCTCATTCTACCGCATGGCTGCGTCCCTTGGAGTGGCCGGCGTTGGCCTATCGTGTAGAGGAACTAGAGGAACCATCAGATGACCTAGCCAAGATGCCAATCGTTTGCGCCGTAGCGAACGAAACGGTGATGTCTCTTTATCACGAGACATTATATAGCGTTTTATTTGCTACGGCACAAAAGACTGGAATCTTGGCTAGCCCCCCTGATGGGAGTACACAATTTTCTTGAAGGTCCTAAAGTCGTATCGGTCCGGAAATTAAATATTTATTATAACAAAAATATTTATAATAATCTAAAATAAAATTGTATGCACTCTCCACGTCCCTAGTAGCAGAAACGACTGCAGCGGGGCGTTTTTCATCCGTCTTTTGTTTCCGACGCCATCTTCATTAACCGAGCCTTTTGCGTAGACGGTGTCTGACTACACCGGTCCTTTTTACCCCAACCAGTATAATTAAAACCACGAAACCTTAACAATGACGCGTAGTTGGAGATCACGATATGCCAGACAGACGCGTGATAGGAACACAAGTTTTGCTTTTAGCAAATATGCTCGCACTAATTATTATAAAGGCGTTCTTTGATGTTGGTAAATATTAACGCATTTTGCTGAATAAGTTTTTTATTAATGGGTTTTAATAATTCAATTTCAAAATTTTAAAGTATTATAACATCATAAACTGAAATAGATGTCATATACATATTAAAGAAAAAGTGACGAAGCCCTCCAGTGGTGAAGGCCAGATTCGAACCCGCGTCTTTAGCAATCCGGGCTAACGCCTTGAACCTCTTGGCCACCCCGCTACGGTGGAAGACTCTATTTCAAAATATTCAATAAAATAATTTGATTTGTTTTCAAACTTGTGTATTAAACATGGTTTAAAAAAATGTGTAAATCTCTACATGATCTCTATGATGTGTATGACATCATGTTTGAGACAAATATTTTTCCGTCTGAACACATACACTACGCTGATGAATACATAGATTGCTTATACAGGATGACTATTGTCTAGTCATCCTAATATTATGTACAATATTCATTGCAATACGCTATAGCAATATCCCAAAATTGATACTCGCATTGCATAAATGACCTGTATTGCTGTTTACGTTCAATCTCAAAGTAGATTCAAAGAAAACAAAGATCCCCTATAAAGCCTAAAGGCATAGGAACACGGAGCGTTGCAGCGGCGAACACTGAAACCACAGAATCTTATACAGATTGACTAAGTCCCACATTAATCTCAAGAAGGCTTGTGTTGTGGGTACTCAGACAACGATATATATAATATACACATACATAAATACATGGAAAACACCTAAGACTCAGGAACAAATATCTGTGCTCATCACACAAGTAAGTGCCCTTACCGGGATTCGAGTCCAGGACAGCGGCTTCAGGGTCACTACCCACTAGGTCAGACCAGTCGGCATGCCCACACTGACATAGCAGCGATTGGTTTTAGTTTCAGCAATCAATGAAAAATGCGTTTTTTTCCTACGATAGAAAATCAAAGAAATAGGTATATACGCTTGTGGACGGAATAGCCCCTTAGCCAAATATAATCATTTAATCAACAATTAGCCGACTAAAGTATAACATCAAAAGCGAAAGAAGAAAATCTAGAAACACTCAAACTGCCATATTCGAACTTCAAGATATTCACAAGAGACGACACGTAGGTACTAGATTCATTCTAGATACGTTATAGTTTAGATATCAACTAGTTCTCTTTTGCAGCGCAATTCGGGCAACAATGTCACTTTTACGTTAGATAGAGTTATAGAGTTAGATATCTATTAGATGTGAATTGCATCTCTAAGTCATATCCTGTGGAAATCGTTCAAGAGTATCTCCAGAATCGCGCAAATGTCAAATTTGACAGGTTAGATCTTAAACATATCGTTATCGTATCTTGGTGATGTCTAAAAGATATCTAATAGATGTCAATTTCAAAATCCAAATCGGACCCAAATAAAAACCCAATGCTCTTTTGAAAAGGTCGCGCAAATCAGTGATAATCCCAAAACCCAATCGCTTAACGTTATACTGTTTCGTATGGTTTGTTCCATATTGTCTTCCGTACTAAAACATAGCAAGCGACTGATTTTAAACATAACTAAACTCCTTCAGTACCTACCAATGATTAGCAGTACCGTATTCTAAAGCGCTAAAACCCATTTTAGATTGGCAAAATAAACTCAGGCGCTTTGGCGGTTCTCAAACTGGATGCGATCCGCACGTCGCTCCGACGCGCGAGCGGGACATCGCTATAATACGCGCATTGCGTCGTCTCGCTCAAACATTGGAGTGACGTGCGAATCGCACCCAGTTTGATAACCGCCTTTGAGCGTGGTGCAATCAAACGGAGTACAAGATGGAGGATTACGGTTGCAAGCCGGAAATTAAACGGTCGATAGCTGCATTAATTATATTAAAAGTTTTAAGGTAGATCGTAACTGTGGAACTAAAACTACTTTGAGACCTGAGACCTACAGGCTAATTCGAACGTGCACTGAGATCAAACCGATATTAGAATGATATCGGAATCATATCAGTTTACAGCTAACTGATATGATTCGCGCGGGCGTCTCGGTCGCACGCACTAATACTCGTACATTTTGTTAGAAATGTTTTATTAATAAATACTAATGGCCTTTAAACAATTAACCACCACAAAATAACATACAATCCGGGCTTGAAGTGTTGTCCAGGGGAACGTACTAGGGTAACGAACGAGTGACACTAAAGTCTATTTTTTTATTCCGTAGACTGAAATGAGATTTCATAGTATGAACATCATGTGTCATCCCATACTATGAAATGTCATTTCAGTCTACGGAATAAAAAAATAGACTTTAGAAAGACTGATCACCCAAAAACACAAATAGGTACAAAAACTTCCGCAAATCAACTGTTAGGAATGTAACACATAGTGCAGTGATGAAAATAAAAAAAACCGGTCAAGTGCGAGTTCATTTAACTCGCGCACCGAGGGTTCCCTACAAACTTTCAATTTTCCCATGTAACTTTATAGTTATTAGTGGTTAAATCCACGCAAGACTTTTGACGAGAAGTATAGTAAGCGTAAGTGTGAACAGCGCCATCTAACGGCAAATTGGCTAATTCATTTGCGTGACCTATATGTATGTTAGTTTTTCTTTATCATGTGAACCGATTTCAACCATTTTTAGGGTTCCGTACCCAAAAGGTAAAAACGGGACCCTATTACTAAGACTCCGCTGTCCGTCCGTCCGTCCGTCCGTCCGTCCGTCTGTCACCAGGCTGTATCTCACGAACCGTGATAGCTAGACAGTTGAAATTTTCACAGATGATGTATTTCTGTTGCCGCTAAAACAACAAATACTAAAAACAGAATAAAATAAAGATTTAAGTGGGGCTCCCATACAACAAACGTGATTTTTGACCGAAGTTAAGCAACGTCGGGCGGGGTCAGTACTTGGATGGGTGACCGTTTTTTTGCTTGCTTTTTTTTTGCTTGTTTTGCTCTATTTTTTGTTGATGGTGCGGAACCCTCCGTGCTCGAGTCCGACTCGCACTTGGCCGGTTTTTGTTTTAGGTAAGAATGAAAAAACAAAGTCGCACCATAAGGGATTCCTTTTGTACCTTTTTGGTCCGGAACCCTAAAAATAGTGGCAATTTTATAAAACGCCTTCCATTACCTAGACCATTAAGGTAGTTTCGGTTTAACTAATTACTGGATCGGAAATTGCTCAAATTAGGAAATTACCATATATAATATAACCAATTTTATAGCCACGTAAAGTCAGTTAGAACAGGAAACGGTAAACAATCAGTTATTATTTAGATGGGTACCTATATAAAATGTTATCAACCCGTGGAGCGGCCCAGTATCACACGTGTGCTATTAATTCAATTTAGGTAGTAGCGACTCAGTATTAGAAGTAAGTATGCATGTGTTACCACAGATCAATATGGGTTAAACTGCTTTGCATCAATTTGAAACTGAAATCTACTTCTAACTGAAAGATATGTTAAATACAACATGGCAGGAAACCAGAAGAGCCAAAAGGCAAAAATCATTAAATTAAAGTACATAAATTAAAATTTCAATGTAACTATAATAGATTTTTAATTTAATTTTTATATCAATGAAAGCTTTTATATATAAACTCTTTATTGTACAAAACACAAAAAGCAAAATGGTACAGGTATGAGGATGGATGTCGGGAGGTGTATTGACACAACCAGATTCTAAATAAGACTACACTTTATTCATAAAGATCATTGATTATATAGCATTGAAATACACGTATATAAGCATCTAGTGTTCTATACACTACATCTCCCACGGAGGGGAAAAAAAAAAATAATAAGTACAAGAGTTTTTTTTTTTTTTTTCGTTGAAATTATCATGCTTTAACAATGAAATTACCTATCTGATGTTATCATTACTTAAAACTAATTAGTATGTTAAGAGTTACAACTCTTGTTTACAATAATACAGACAATGCAGATCGAATTACAAATACATTTAATGCATCAACCACAGTAAAACAAAAATAGACAGTATGCTAACATTGCATCATGGTATGAAAGGCTTAGTTCTGTTTTTGTGAATTACATCATATTTACCATTTTTAATTATTTTTACATTGGGTGGAATGTCTTTTACTACAATATATGGTCCTGAATATAAGCTTTGGAGTTTATTACCAGTCTCGTTTTTTATTAAAATTTGATCGTTGGGTTTATAAGTAACTGGATTTATATAGGAGTCGTACCTGAATTTACGCTGTAATTTACTAGAATATAAGTTGTCACGTGCCTCTCTCTGTGTAACTTGTAAACGATACTTTAGTTCTTTTGGATAATCATCATAGTTATAAAGCGGGTCTATGGATATGACTAAGTTATTTGGTAAATTACATTGCTTACCGTAGACCAATTCGAAAGGGGTGAAGTGCGTTTCCGAGTGCACTGACGTATTATAAGCGAAACTCCAAAAGGGAAGCCATTCACTCCAAGCCTCGGGGTGATTGTCGGTCTGTATGCGTAGAAATGCACCTAAATATTTGTGTGAATTTTCCAGAGATCCAATAGATTGGTGATGATAAGCGGTAGAGTTAATTCGATTAATATTTAAAATTTTACATACCTCTTTCATAGTTGTGGAGATAAATTCTGTGCCTCTGTCAGTTGCTATGGTGTTTGGTATGCCATGTTGAAGTATGAAATTGTTTACAAAACATTTTGCAACCTCTGTAGAAGTTTTAGAAACAAGGGGATATGCACAAACGTATTTGGATAGTTCGCATTGTAAAGTTAGAATATATGAATGATTATAATTATCCTTATCTAGAGGGCCCACTATATCTAAGAATATTTTTTCAAACGCAGAGTGCGCTGTTGACGTCACGACCATAGGTTCTTTTATCTGAACCGTATATTTTTGGCGCTGGCACTTTTCACACTTACTTACGAATTCTTTAATATCGTTTTCAAGGCCAGGCCAGTAATAGTACTTTTTCAAATTGTTATACATTCTCCTTATACCCGCGTGGCCACTCGTGGGTAAAAGGTGAAAATCATTAAGTATGACTCTTTTATCGTCTTTGTCATATATTCGCTTTACTTCATTTAATATATGTAGTTGTGGTCCGGACCAATCCACCATATTTTGTATTTCGCTAACTAATTTCTCGACAAATATATTATTATATTTATTTTTAATGAAATATATGTCATCAACTTTTATTTTCTTACATAACTCACTAAGTTCTCTCACAAAAGCGGCTCGCGTCAGTTGTGATTGAGATACTTGTTTAATATAAATTGTCTTTCTTTCCTGGCTATAACATAATGTTTTACTCTCGTGATTAATTCGTTTTTCTCTTTTTAACCTACCTATACTTTTTATATCTAGAAATCTCAATTCTACGGAATCCTTCGGTTTGCTATGTGTTGCTACAACTCTTGGTTGATCAGACCTGTCGTCAGTAGAAACCATATCAACCGGGGATACCGCATCCATCCTTCTTTTCTGCGCTCTAGTCATCACGTTAATTACATGTTCATTCATTTCTTTTAATTCCTCTGACGTAATGCGTATCCGGGACAATGCGTCTGCAGCCACGTTGTCCTTGCCTTTCACATATTCAACCACGTAATCGTACTCTTCTAATGCCATTCTAAATTTTAATAATCTACTCGAGGGATCTTTCATATTGAATAAGTACACGAGAGGTTTATGATCGGTACATATTTTAAATTTACGCCCGTACAGATATGGCCTAAAATGTTTAACTGCCCAAACCACGGCGAGCAATTCCTTTTCCACTGTAGGGTATTGAATTTCTGCTTTATTTAAGCTCCTACTTGCGTAAGCTATGGGTAATCCATTTGAATTAGACATAATTGCACCTATTGAAAATTTGGAAGCATCTGTTTGTATAATATATTCGTTTTCCTCTGAAAAATCAGGATATTGTAAAACTGGTGGTGATACCATGCAGTCTTTGAGACATTCGAATGCTTTTTGACAGTTATCATCCCATTGAAACTTAATATTTTTTCTACATAACAAATTCAAGTAATAAGCTTTTTCGGCAAAATTTGGGATGAATTTTCGGTAATAATTTGCGAAAGCTACAAAACGTTTCACCTCGTCTGTGCTTTTAGGAACTGGATAATTCTTCATAATTTCAATTTTAGCTGGATCTGGCAACACTCCATTACCTGATACGACATGTCCTAAATAAAGTATATCTTTTCGCAAAAAATCACATTTTTCCGGATTCAATTTTAAATTTACGCTTCTAAGTCTTTCAAAAACATCCTGTAAATTTTTGTTGTGTTCATTTAAATTACGGCCGAAAATTATGAGATCATCTAGGTAAACAAAACATTTTTGATAAGTTAATCCAGCCATTGCCATGGTCATCATCCTGGAAAATGAATTCGGACTAGTTTTACACCCTTGAGGCATGCGAGTCATTTGCCATCTACCCCCACAGAAAGCTGTATATTTTCTACTGTCTGGCTCTAACTCAACGTTGTAATAACCCTGATTTAAGTCTAAATGGGTAAAGTAAATACTACCGGATAACGAATCTAAAATCTCTGTAATATTGGGAAGCGGGAATTTATCATCTGTAATACAATCATTAAGTTTACGGTAGTCCACTACTAATCGCCATTTCTTGTTTCCACTGCTATCCGATTTTTTAGGCACTAGTAATATTGGGCTTGACCACTCGCTTCTACACGGCTCTATAATACCTTGTTCCAACATACTATCTAACTGTCTTTGTACTTCACCTTGTTGGGAATGTGGCAGCCTATACGGTTTAGAGTACACTGGTTGTACACCCTGTTTTAAAGTAATTTTATGCTTATAAATGTTCGTTGTCGTTAATTTGTCCCCTGGCAAATAAAAAATATCGCAGTATTTAGCACACAATTTCTCAATAGAAATTTGTTCCTCTCTATTTAAGTGACTAATCTTTAAATAAGAAAACATCTTTTTAACCCGTTCCGCATTTTTATGCGTTTCGCCAAACATACATACATCGTAATCACTTGCTTTGTGAATAGTCGGGTTTAATTTGTTAATAGTCAAATCATTTTCAGTCGTATTAAGCAAACGAATAGGTATCTTTCCATTATTAGGTTTCACTAATGCACTAGCCATAAACAATCCGGGTTGAATCTCATTCGCGCACACCACACATTCCTCTTCCATATTCGTCTTTATGTAACGTATAGATTCCGACCTAGCCGGTACCGTCAAACGGTTGCTATCCTCTATAAATAGCGGTAATATTATTTTACAATCTAAGCCATTCCTTAAAGTCAAAGTGCTATCATAGTAGTCTAGAATAGGATACGTTTGACCTAAAATTGTGGAATATGCTATCTGAATAAAGTCCTAAATGCACTTGCGGTTGCATCGCGGTCACGCACCGCGAGCGGGCGCCAACCTAGTTTTTAACCCTTAAATGGAATCGTGCATGGTGCAACATACCAACTGGATGGAATTTAGGCACGCCGAGACCGCAAAGCTTGTTTTATATCAGGCGGAAATGACGTTCCAGCCATGTCTCATGAAACTAACAACATGTGAGAAATTATGTAGGGATTGAATGCTCAAGTCATGTTAATTTTTTGATTCACATTTACATACGTCTAAAATGTGATACAATCTCGATAAATGTCTAATAAGATATAAACTATACAAGTTTACTCCTCACAGCAATAAAAACTATCTTACAGCCAATAATATTGTCTTCGGTTACCGCGATAGTTACTCATGAAATAAAAGTATTAAAATGGATTATATCGCGTATATTGAATTTATTCTACATCCCGACGTTTCGAACCCTTTACAGCGTTTTCGCTGTCATTCGTTGACCACGAACACTGTAAAGACTGTAGAATAAATTCAATATTTGCGATATATAATCCGTTTTAATAGTTTTATTTCATCTTACAGCCAATTTCAAACTACTCGACAGTCAATATTATACTAATAATCATATTTTAACCAATACGTCAATAAATTCTATTTAACGTCATATTCATTGAAAGCCGCGGCATTTACATATCCGAGACGTAAAAATGGAATACAATATTTTACAATTCATATAAAAAGCCCTTGAACAGATTACATTGACGTTAACATTTTATTCAGAAATGGCAGCAGCTGCTACTCAAACGAAGTCAAAATTATGTATACATTTTTGGACTTTAATACAACCAGATAAGGTTCAAACATTACATTCCTTTGATGTTGACTTTCTATTTTCGAAAACGACGTAAGAGCCATGGTTTTATGAATGAAATTCGCTGTTTTGGGTGAGTGCGGTAGATGTCCAGGCTGTTTGGAGCTTATTCCTGACCCACCCGTTTATGGAGGAAAGTAAATGCTACCACAGAGGAGTTAACGCAGTAGAATTGTTTTGAAAGTTATTTAATTAAAATATACAAATAAAACTTTGATACATACTGTATTTTAAAATGTCATAAGTACACATTTTTACTGAATCACAGATTCACAGCATTGTATAGATAGACCTTTAACATCGAACCGATAGTGTTCTAACAACATTACGATAAGGATCTTCTTTTGACTCGACTTTGAGCAGAGTGATTAGTCATATTACGCCTATAGCATAAAACTTTGACAACCATCATGGTTTTCGGATATAACTGACAAAAAAATAACAATATAACATTCCATGCTTCCAACACGAGAAGCTAATAGTTGTCAATACAGTTAGTAACACAAAAATACTCGGTACGCTATTCTATTGAATTGAGTTAGTTACACTACTGTATTTCTCAAACTGTGCTTGTGGCCTACAAAGATTACCCCCAAAATATAATTAAAGTCACAACAAGGGTAGTTTCCGGTGGGGTACAAAAAGCATTTCATTTCACTGTTTTATATTAGTGAAAGGAAGCGCACATTAAAGTAAAGTAAATAGTATTCTACGTGGTAATTATTTTGTGATTGGTGTTTATTACTGTTTGATCGTGCTGGAATAAAATAGGTAGGTATATATATTTACGATAAAAGTGCGGAAAGTAGGAATTACCTATTCGCACGTGTATCGTACAATGTACATAACCACGGAAAGTGCTAATGTCCGCACTAGTGCGGGAAAGTAGCTCAAAATGTACTGTAATAGTTATTTTCGATAAAGTGCGAAAAAGAGGAAATTCAAAACGAGTGGCGATAAATTAAAACACGACCGAAGGGAGTGTTTTAAATCGACACGAGTTGCGAATTACCTATTCGCACGTGTATCGAACAACGTTTTACAGTAGGTACATATGGCACTTTAAAGTTTCGACATCGCACGAAAAGTGCTATTTTACGCACTAGTGTGGAAAAGTAGCCCCATCATCATCTCATCTTCCTCGCGTTATCCCGGCATTTTGCCACGGCTCATGGGAGCCTGGGGTCCGCTTGGCAACTAATCCCAGTAATTGGCGTGGGCACTAGTTTTTACGAAAGCGACTGCCATCTGACCTTCCAACCCAGAGGGTAAACTAGGCCCGTATTGGGATTAGTCCGGTTTCCTCACGATGTTTTCCTTCACCGAAAAGCGACTGGTAAATATCAAATGATATTTCGTACACAAGTTCCGAAAAACTCATTGGTACGAGCCGGGGTTCGAACCCGCGACCTCCGGATTGCAAGTCGCACGCTCTTACCGCTAGGCCACCAGCGCTTTTTAAAAGTAGCCCCATATGTACTGTAATAATTATTTATTTGATTAGTACGTAGTAAACGCTCTGGACTGGTAATAAGGGTTATGGGTTCAATTCCCGTGGTGGTGCTTTATTTTATGCGTGGTGTGAAATAATTTATTTTAGCAATCTAATGATTTTTCTATGATCTAAAATTGCATGCCATTTGTTAAGTACAGTCGCCATCAGATATATCGGGGCGGCCAAGGTGCTCACAAATATCTGAGCACGCACTCTAAAGCCTTGACAATAGAGGCGTGATCAGATATTTGTGAGCACCTTGGCCGCTCCGATATATCTGATGGCGACTGTACAGCGTTTGTAGAAAGTCTTTAGTATAACAATACAATCCGTTTTACAGTAAACCGACCCGAGGCATTAAGCACTAAGAGATACAGCTGACACGTTCTAAGTAACTAAGTCAAGCTAGTCCGAGCTAAGCACGTATTAAACAAGGCATGAAACTCGTTGCGACAAAGCGCGTTTAGATTGTAAAGATTTTATAATGATTTGATATTAATCTTTGCGTCTCTCTCGCATTTAACGACCCCCTAGCCTAGTTGGTAATGAGTAATGACTGCCTTGAAGATAGAGGTTTTGGGTTTGAATCCCGATATTGGGCATTATTTTTGTCTTTATCAAGTGATAACTATGTAGTCATGACTAAGTAGTCATGTCTATGTATTTAAGTATTTATATGTATGTATCATATTGTAAATACGTAAAAATACAGATGATACTTATCGGCAAGTACAACACAAGCCTTATGGAACGTACGGCCTGATTCTAATTTTAATAAACGTCAAAAATTAGATCTCGATACTATTGGATCTGTCAGTGTCAAAAGTGACGTTTTTGGTTGAAGAAACTGACAGATTTGGTTCATATCGTATCGAGATCAAATTCTTGAGGTTAATTAAAATTAGAATCAGATCATTATTGTCGGAATAAGTAGGTATATTTGTGTAAGTCAAATAACATATTTACTGTATATAAATGTACTTGGTAAATATGTAGTTGTATCTGCGTAAGATACAATAGGTTCACATCCAATCGAAATCACACATTTAGAATCTGAATACGCCTCAGTCTAGCGACAAGAGGGTTCATTCGGGAAATGGAAAAACAATGTCGACGGCGGCGGAACAATAACGAACCTAGTGCAGCGCTTACTCAAACGGTACTTTGCTCTAAAAGGTTATAAGTGTATTTGATACCATAAGGACCCATTTAGACGGTGCGAAAACTCGCATGCGAGTTTCATTACATTGCGTCATTTGATCGGTCGGCTGAATTGGTGTAACCTCAATGGTCCGCAATGTAACTAAAATCGTATACGAGTTCGCGCGCCGTCTAAATGAATCTAACTCGATATGGCCTTTCTAGTTAATGAGATTAGGTCAAACGAAATAATAGCTTGGCTTGAAGCACGTTCGTGATATTACGAGGGGTGTTCAATATATTCTCGGTATGAGAATGAAAACAAACAAGTACGAAAAGTTTGATATTTTTATTTTTCAATATACTCCCCCCCTATGTTCATACACTTAAAAGATCGATCAATTATTTTTTTTAATCCTGCATAAAAATATTTTTTATCTTTGGTGTAAAAATGCTCCTCCACTGCCGCCTTCAATGCTTCATCATCAGAAAATTTATTTCCACGCAGATCCTTTTTAAGATTGGGGAACAAAAAGAAGTCGCTGGGGGCTAAGTCCGGACTATACGGTGGGTGAGTAACAGTTTCAAACCCACATTCAACAATAGCTGCCTTGGCAATATGAGCAGTATGGACGGGGGCGTTGTCATGCAGAAGCATAACACCTTTGGTTAACTTTCCTCGCCTCTTTTCTTTGATTGCATCCTTTAATTGACGTAGAATGTTAGCGTAGTACTGTCCTGTGATATTTACACCTTTTTCTTTATAATCGATCAGTAATACTCCTTCACAATCCCAAAATATCGTGGCCATGACCTTGCCAGCTGAAGGGATGACCTTGAACTTCTTGGGATGAGCTGAACCCTTAATGTGCCACTGCATGGACTCTTGTTTACTCTCTGGGTCATAATGATGAACCCAGGTTTCATCTCCAGTAACTATTCTTTGCAGCACCTCATCAGGATTTTCACCGCACAGGTCAATAAAATCGGAACAACAAGCTACAAGCATTTCTTTTTGAAGCCGAGTCAGCATTCGCGGAACCCATCTTGCACTTACTTTTGACATATTAAGATGGTCATGGATAATATCATGTACGGTACCAATAGAGAGATTGGTTACTTGTGCTATAGATTTTACCTTCACTCGACCATCTTCCAATATAAGTTTTTCCACTTTATCAATATTTTCTTATGAAGTAGCTACTACAGGCCGGCCAGGTCTAGGGTCGTCTTCAACACTCTCCCTTCCACGTTTAAACTCGCTTGACCACTTTTGAATGGTAGATAAAGAAGGAGCAGACTCACGGTAAACACAATCCATTTCCTCTTTTATGGTTTTTTGATTTTTACCCTGTTTTGTCAAGAATTTTATCACGCATCGATGTTCTAATTTAGTTAACATTGTCAATTCCCACATGATGTTCATGTTTGTTCAGCAATTGCAGAAAAACAAAAGAACATCTCGGTTCGAATTATACTTTTTTTTAATGTCAATGAATAAACCTTAGCGGCCAGTAACGAAAGAAATTTTAGAAGAGGTTGTAAGATATCAATACCGAGAATATTTTGAACGCCCCTCGTACACTTAGCCTTAAGAGGGGACGTCATGTCGCGAAATTAGAGAGAAACAAAAGATACTGCGCGCCGCGTTAAAATTGTGACGGAATATATCCTCTAAAGTCTATTTTTTTATTCGGTAGACTGAAATGACAGTTAATAGTATGAAATGACATTTCATGTTCATACAATTAACTGTCATTTCAGTCTACGGAATAAAAAAATAGACTTTAGGCGCCCATAAGTCAAACCTTGCCAAGCAAAATGAAATTTTATTTTGTCAACACAAAGTTCAAATTAGAATGGAACAGGAGACTTGTTATAGGTCTTTGGGCGGCTAGAGGATAATGCCATACTAATATTATATTGCTATTATGCAGATTAACGATGGAGAACTGAAATTAAATGAGAATTAGATGTTTTTATGTTTTTTTTTCGAGCCAACTAAACCTTTGAAATATAATATTTTAAATATTATACTTCAAATATTATATTTCAAATATTAAATATTATATTTCAAAGGTTTTTGCGTTTTGAACACATGTTAACCTGTGTCTAAACGTCGGTAAATAAAGGTAATAAAATAAATTCGCGATAGACCCGTCTATACCTAAATGTGGTTTATTATGTAAACCTTTGTGAAGATTTTGGATGGACTCTGCCCTTGCAAATACAGTATTTTTCCGAGTGTTTTTTTTTTAAACATGTAAAAATCTAAATAATAACTACAATTTTGCCTTAGCCGCTCTGGACTGAGCAAAGTGGCGTGCTCTTGTGTTACAGGCCAAGACTTATTTTGGGTCATCGCGCCAGCCAAGTAAGTAAGTAAGAAGGCTAAGGCAAAATTGTAGTTAACTTAAGAGAACTTAAGCGGCGGTGTTATATTTGCCTTGCATTGATTGTATTATACTCATTCACACTAAGGGCCCTAACTGAAGTGGCTAAGTGACTTAATGGGAACCTCTGTAATTGATTTTTCTTGTAACTAAGTAAGCGAGGAAAATGAATCTTGGTTCGTAAAGCCAGGAAATTAGAAGGGGACAAAATATATGGCGAGCACCGCGAAAATTGCGACGGAAGATCCTCGCGGGTTATATCGCAATGGCACATAATGCTTTTACTCGTACCGTACTCGTAAATATGTGTAATGCTCAAACTGCAATTAGCGCTAGCGTTATGTTCAATTCGAAATATTTTTAATAGGTGACGATGATCCTTATGTCATTATGCAGCCGTGCGATGGCCATGTCATACGTATTACAAATTAAAGATATCTTATTGATACGGTTTTAACACCCCCTGGCACTGATTAAAATAACCGTCTTGGTTTCACATTACATCTCGAAACTTTTTTGTAGGAAAAGCGTTGCGAGACTTGCACCTTTTTACATGTAATGATTTTGATGGGATTTCGCATTAAACTTCATGTTCACCGCACTAAATGTTTCGCATAAAAGCATGTTGTACATTCATTACAAACTTAATTGCTTTCCTTGCTGCCGCATGCTACGTATAGTTTTTAATCTCTTAATCATTCTTTTATGTTTTAGATTATTACTAGCGATCCGCCCCGGCTTCGCACGGGTTAACAAATTATACATAACAGGGATGTTGCGGATGCAGATTTTTTGACATCCGCGGATGCGGATGCGGATATTTAAAGGCTCACATCCGCGGATGCGGATGTCAAGATTAGTTACTTAGAAAACGTCAAATATTACATTTTTAGTATCTTTTTAATTGAAAAAAAAAAAACGAAACGTTTAGTATTTGAGCAAGAATATAGGTGCGTTATACTCGTACATAATAAACATTAACTTGGCAGACTTTTCTGGATCTGGACGATTTCGTTATAGGTAATGACGAAATTATACCTAGCACTTACGCCGCCGCTAAGACGTTCCTGTACCGACTTGTTCGACATCCGCATCCGCATAAGCTCCGCATCGATTTTATGCGGTGCATCCGGATGCGGATGTTGAAAATAATGCGGAAGTTCCGCGGTTGCGGATGCGGATGCGGATGTTCGCAACATCCCTGATACATAAACCTTCCTCTTGAATCACTCTTATCTATTAAAAAAACCGCATCAAAATCCGTTGCGTAGTTTTAAAGATCTAACATACATAGGGACAGACAGACAGCGGGAAGCGACTTTGTTTTATACTATGTAGTGATGGCACGTGTTCTACATTTACTTCACAACAGTACTGGGCAAGTCGATTTTCTTTCTTTTTCTTTTCACACCGCCCAACGATGCCTTTAATTCCGTTTCACTTTGTATAATGAATGTTTATTACTGAACGCACGCCACGTTCCCTTCCACGAACGCTTCGAAATCAGGAGGCCGATTGTAATTCCACGATTTGATATAGTAAATTAATCAAGGCTTATTATAAAATTTCCGGCATCACCATATAAGGGGCCCACTGATTAACAGTCCGCCGGACGGTATCGGCCTGTCAGTTAGAACAAAAATTTGACAGTTCCGAACAACTGACAGGCCGATACCGTCCGGCGGACTGTTAATCAGTGGGCCCCTTATGAAACCTCAGCATTAATTAGGCATGTAATAATATAATATGGTCTATCAGGGCCAATTAATTTAGATAAGCATCAATTAGGCAGCTAAATTGGCTTAATTTTATTTAATTTTCCAAACATCATTTGATATTTGGTATCTCATCACAACTTCGAAATATGCTTGTTAGGTAAGGTAACTTCGAAAGCTCAAGGGAAAGCGGGGTAATTTTGGAAATTGCTAATATGTATTAAAGTAGAAGCACTCGCCGAAGTTACCCCAATGCATTTAACTTCTTTAATCAGAACAAAAAAAAGCGGCCAAATGCGAGTCGGACTCGCCCATGAAGGGTTCCGTATTTAGGCGATTTAAGACGTATAAAAAAAAACTACTTACTAGATCTCGTTCAGACCAATTTTCGGTGGAAGTTTACATGGTAATGTACATCATATATTTTTTTTAGTTTTATCATTCTCTTATTTTAGAAGTTACAGGGGGGGGGGGGGGACACACATTTTACCACTTTGGAAGTGTCTCTCGCGCAAACTATTCAGTTTAGAAAAAAATGATATTATAAACCTCAATATCATTTTTGAAGACCTATCCATAGATACCCCACACGTATGGGTTTGATGAAAAAAAAAATTTGAGTTTCAGTTCGAAGTATGGGGAACCCCAAAAATTTATTGTTTTTTTTCTATTTTTGTGTGAAAATCTTAATGCGGTTCACAGAATACATCTACTTACCAAGTTTCAACAGTATAGTTCTTATAGTTTCGGAGAAAAGTGGCTGTGACATACGGACGGACAGACAGACGGACAGACGGACAGACGGACAGACGGACAGACGGACAGACGGACAGACAGACAGACAGACATGACGAATCTATAAGGGTTCCGTTTTTTGCCATTTGGCTACGGAACCCTAAAAATGGTCTACTTATACCGACATTAATTCCGAAATTCCAGTATTGTGAATCAAGGTATTAAGAATTCATTCATAAGGTATGAAGAAGTGTCCGATATTGTATGCCCTAGACACAATTCAAATCCGTATCAAAACAAGATCAAAGCCACTTAATCAGAATCGGCCTCGCGTTCCCTTTCACGGAAGCATCGAAATCAGGTAACTGTAATTTGTTTCGTTTCAATGGGAGGGTGAAACGGAATGACCGGTATTTTACAAGCGTATTGCTTTTGAACTAATCGCGATACGTTTGTAGTTTACCGGGTTTTGGCCTTCTTTATATGTGTGAATAAAAGGGTAGGGTGGTGAATCATTCTTAAAATATCAGTTTTAAGCCTTAAGTTACCAATTATGTCGGTGTCTTATTAATGAAATAGGTAATCGCTATAGTATTTATTATTTTCTTAAATTTAATTACTTGTTATACCTTGGTACCGATAAAAACGTACTATGTGACGAAAACACGTTGTGAGATGAACATAAACTTTCATATCATTGTTCGATATTTTTTGTTGGAAATTCAGTTGTTGCTGAGTGGCCCAAAAAAGGTTAGTTTAATTTAATGTCTGTTCATCAAATCTAAAAGAGGATATTTTGATGATAATACATGTATTTTTTTATTTAGTTAAATGATTCTAGTTTTAATATGACATTTTGTAAAAGACTTGTAAGTAAGAAATAATGTTCCTAAAAACTTTTTGTCAACGTAATTTCGGGCCAGTCAATAACGTTAGCTCACCTATGCCTATTTATTTTGGATTTATATTATTATTTTGGTACCCCTGGCACAGGGCGGACACGCCATACATCAAAAATCATTTGCGTTTATATGTGTGCACAGCACGTCTGTACACGCGTCATTGTGTATGTGTGGGTAAGTCGCTGTACTGAGAGGACGCCAGAAGTCCGCCAGATTTATGTCCCGGCCAGTCGCGGGGCGAGGTAATGAAGGGCCGGGGCGGGGCGGTGCGTGGCCGTTCTGTATGATAATACTATTACTTATTCTGTGCCCCTGGTAACCAAAGTCTTTAATCCTTACTAAGCTCTTTTACGTTATGCGCAAAATATGTTTTTTCTCGAGTAAAAGACTTAGCTATTTATTTTTAAGATGAAAACGCCATTAGATTTTTTTTCATCTTATCAACAAGCGACTAGAACATGTAGAACATACTTCTAATAGCTTGGGTATGGTGACGGCCGTCATCGCAATACATATTTCCGTTTTAAGGTTACTATAAGCTTTATAATTTATAAATTGTTTGGGGGTGAAATCTGTCACGTCTCTCACAAGCTATGTGAAAAATACTATAAACGCAATCTTTTTTCCTGAAAATGTGATAATTTTGCAATCTGTGATATTTAATGTACCTATTTCTATAAAATAAGTAATATAACAAAAGATCATAAAACGAAAAGATTAATTCAAATTAGCAGCTTGCTTTATATTAACCGTTTAACGGTTTAATCGTTTAATTAATTAAAATTGATACTGACGATTAATCACTTTGATGTAACAATAACTTTCAAAGATGGCGTCGTGTATCGCTTACCGCGCAAAATGCAATTAGTATATGAAACCATAAATAATACGATTACAGTGAAACCTGGATAAATGGAATTTCATGGAATCGAAATTTGAGTACCTATACCTATATGTATTCTATTTAGCGAGTTTTCATTTCATTCAGTTATTGGGCGTTTTTTTTTGTTGTCCCAAACACTTTTTTTTTTCAAATTTGGGATTTTTTATGTTATTTATACTCAGAATCACGAGCTCCTTCTATCCTAATAGGAGAAAACAAGTGTCCCAAAATTTCCATACATTTTTCGATCTTTCCATTACGCGACCGCCATACAAAGTCTATGAAAAATGGTGACGGAATGGAAATAAAAACCTTAGGACACTTTTTTTCTCCTATTAGGATAGAAAGAGCTCGTGATTCTGAGTAGAAATAACATAAAAAAAAACAAATTTGAAAAAAAAGTGTTTGGGACAACAAAAAAAAACGCCCTATTACAGGAGTAACCTGAAATAAATTTTCAGACTTGACTGGGGTACTGTTATTGCATTGAATCGAAATTTGAGTAAGTATGTTCTATTTAGTTAGTTTTCATTTCATTCAGTTATTACAGGAATTACGTGTAATAAATTGTCAGAGTTGTCTGGGGTACCTACCTACTGGAATTGTATAGAATCTAAATTTGAGTAAATTCTAATTAGCTAGTTTCATTTCATTCAGTTATTACAGGAATTACTTGAAATACATTTTCAAACTTTTCTGGGGTACATAAACATAATTATTATAAGACGTGCGTTGTTAATTTCTGAAAATCGTTTAAATAAGAGACACCCTATGACCCTACTATATGTCCGGGTCATATATATTTTACCACGGAAAATAATGGCTGATTGTGCAAGTTGATTCATGAAAGCAGCTGACACGAATGGAATAAACGACACTTTCATTGTATGTCGGACACTTGTATCGGTATAGAGTCAGAGCCACCATTTTAATTGGTAACTGTCTATCACACATAGATATTTCGATTTACTCATTCTTTCCATTCGTGCCAGCTCTTGTGAACCTGTAAAAAAAACAGCCTGTATATTGGTATATGGCAGCACAGTTACATACTTATAATATTCGTCTCGCATTTCTGTCTAAATTAAGCCCCATACTATAGCCAGGCTGAAGCTAAACGTGTTAAATTAAACATTGTTCGTACTCATAAAGGCGCGTTTTACCCCCTCGGGCGGTAATGGAACTCGTTTGGTGTGATTAAAAAAGTTTCAGTCCGGTTTTTTTGTCTGACTCTCCCTTGTCTGTTTGTAACGTTTCACGGCTTATTAAAGTTTACATTAAATTAAAAAGGGTCTTGGTTTTTTTGTTTTAATAAGTTCCATCGTGTCCGTCTGATATTTTAAATTTTAAATAGTTGTTTCTAAAGTATTATATCTGTGTTTTTCGGAAGATTGTTTATTTGCTTCGACACTGAATAAAGTTGATAAAAGCTAATTGTAGATGGCGCTCTTTAATACTGGATTCGATAAAGTGACTGAACAATAGAAATTTCGCTAGTTTTGGTGGTTCGATGGTTCGTTAGAGATAGTACATTACAACCTAGGGAGGTAAATTCGTAAATGCTCCCGATCGCAGGTATTATAAGATCTGGGGCTTTACGAATTACCGCCCGTGGTTTGTACAAAGTTTTACCTACGTCTTGCCTTGGCCAGTAGCGGGAATAAAATCCCACTTACGGCCTAGGGTAACGTAAAATAATTTTACAGTACACATGGGGCTACTTTTCCGCACTAGTGCGTAAAATGGCACTTTTCGTGCGTATGTCGAAACTTTAAAGTGCCATATGTACTGTAAAACGTTGTTCGATACATGTGCGAATAGGTAATTCGCAACTCGTGTCGATTTAAAACACTCCCTTCGGTCGTGTTTTAATTTATCGCCACTCGTTTCGAATTTCCTCTTTTTCGCACTTGTATCGAAAATAACTAATTCATCACACTTGCTTGTAAAATGTGTTAACACGTAGGCGATGTGGTCCGTAAATCCTACATTACTCCACTTTTTTCGCTAATTGAATAAGCAGTTACGTCCTTTTAGGTTTAAACAGTAGAAAGAAATAACTGAAACCACATTTTCGTAGTTAGCATAAGAGTGCAGTAAAATTATACTTTGGCACCGAATACGCGATTTGGCGGGAATAATGTTATTATTATGATAGAATAACGTTTAAGAATGAATTGTTAGATTATGGGTTGGACGATGAATTATGTGATAAAACGATTAAAGAAATATCTAGAGTCTTTGGTTTAAGACCAACGTACAGTCAGCAGCAGAAGTTGCTAAGCGGCCGAGATGCTAAAAATTACCTCCATACGCTCTTATTCTCTTAAAAACAAAGTCGCGTCAAGATAATTTTGAACACCTCGCCCGCTTAGCAAATTCTGCTGCTGTCTATACGATTTTCAATAACTGAGCCCGGCTATAGATTGGCCTAGTGCATTTAAGGGATATATTCCGATTGTGACTTGAGTTGCTGTCGTAGCCGCATTGCTGTTGCGATTGAAATATTCGACTTCGTTTAAGCGAATCATTTTGGCGACACTTGTTTTTGCTGCGTCACCTGTTCCGGTGTAGAATGCGGCAGATTCCCACTGAACCACCAAAATACCACATTCTTTGGCCAGAAGTTCGCGCTCGCAATAATTTCCGGCAGCGGCCGCGGCACGCCCACCACGAGCGAGCTAAAATGCACGAGTCGCCATCAGATATATCGGACCGGCTAAGGCGGTCACAAATATCTGAACACGCCTCTATTGTCAGGGCGTTAGAGTGCGTGTTCAGATATTGTGAACACCTTGGCCGCTCTGATATATCTGACGGCGATTGTAATGGAGCGGTCGTAGCTGCACTCTCAGCACGTGACGGGTCTTCATGTGAACATATTCCATTACTTACATCAAACTGCCGTGACAGAAACATGCATACGCGATATATATAGCGCCGAATTTGGCGTGGCAGCCCGCAGACCAGAAGCAATATCCGGTTCCGCAGTGTCACACTGGCTCTTGTGAGGCGCCTTGTGCGCTCTCCTCTCCTTTGAAGCCTGTGTGAATCCTTTCTCCGCATATCTAAACGCATAATAAGAAAAGTGACAATGCCTTTCTGTCTTTTTTCTCTCTCTCACACGTCACGTTGACGCCTTTGTCGATTCTTAAACTCGTGCCAAGGCATTCCTAATAAAGGTATAATGTTCATGTCTAAAGCCGAAACTGACGAATAAAACAAAAAACGCTCACATTGAGACATGTCTTAACATCAGCCCTTGCAAAACCCTTGTGTAAAAAGCATTAATTGTGGGCGTATGGGCGAGCGGGGTCATTAGGACGGAATCCAAGTGCTTGTATAATTTTATTAACGTTTTATGCAGTTACCATTACCCCGTGCCACTCTGTATATTCTGTGTAGCTTAGAACACACGGGGGTTTAAAGCAACGCGCATTGGGGCATATATACGACATACGTAACATACGTTCCAACGTTACTTTTAAAATCAACGATTCATGTAGATTAGTCTAGCATAATTTATAATGTAATTTCATATTATGAGAATAAATATCTAAATCTAAATCTATTCAACTCTTTTGTGTCATAAAAAACCGGCCAAGTGCGAGTCGAACTCGCGCACGGAGGGTTCCGCACCATCAACAAAAAATAGAGCAAAACAAGCAAAAAAACAAACAAAAAAAACGGTCACCCATCCAAGTACTGACCCCGCCCGACGTTGCTTAACTTCGGTCAAAAATCACGTTTGTTGTATGGGAGCTCCACTTAAATCTTTATTTTATTCTGTTTTTAGTATTTGTTGTTATAGCGGCAACAGAAATACATCATCTGTGAAAATTTCAACTGTCTAGCTATCACGGTTCGTGAGATACAGCCTGGTGACAGACGGACGGACGGACGGACGGACGGACAGCGGAGTCTTAGTAATAGGGTCCCGTTTTTACCCTTTGGGTACGGAACCCTAAAAATATAACGTCATAAGTAAGTATAGCGCCTGGATAGTGCTAATAGCAATGATTCAATTTGCGCATTGCTTACTTCAATTAGTAGGCAATTCATGAACTCTTTCAATTTCACCCGCCTTTGCGAGTGTTCGTGAGTTTATGTTTGGGAGAGTTCTTCAGGGATGATTTCCGTCATAAAAACAAACCTATGTCCTTCCCTGGGACTCAAACTATCTCTATGCCAAATTTCAACTATATCGGTTCAGCGGTTTAAGCGTGAAGAGGCAACAGACAGAAAGATAGACAAACAGACACACGTTATGTATGAGTTTGAACTGGTTAGGTATACTTATACTCAGTAGGTAGTCTTGGTGACTGGCGCGCATCTCACGCACGACTTTCACTGCATATCGCAAGCACCAATCAGCGCGAGCGATCTTCAAGGTCGTACCAGAATTAGATCAAAACCATTACAAGTTGTTATAACTGAATCGGACTGTATGTCCAATCCAAATAGTTGTTTATATGTCCAATTATAGCATACTACTAGAACGAAATGTGACTACCCGAAGCTTTAAAAGTAGATCGTTCTATTCATATTATGCGGGGCTTCTGCGTAAAACTAAACCTTTTGGTAAACAACGGGATAGAGCCATTATGGATATTTTGTACTGTATACAATAGAAAAGTGATGGTTATATTATGGGGAAGGTTATATGATTTAATCTTTAAGGGAAATAGTCAATGATATTATATAACCAGTTATAAATCATTGGAAATAGTGTAATTCTTAGACAAAGACTTGACAAATATGATGCGTGTTACTTCTTAAGCGATCGTTTTGGTATAGGTATCTTTAAATTTAAAACATATATAAATAATAAATAAATTAAATAAATATTATAGGACATTCTTAACCAGATTGACTAAGTCCCACAATAAGCTCAAGAAGGCTTGTTTTGTATATTTAAGTAATATATAAGATTCGAGTTTTAGTTATTCGATCTGTTTCCGATGCGATACTGATCTGTCAGTTTTAAAAGTGACACTTTCAACCAAAAACGTCACTTTTGACACTGATAGACCAGTATCACATCGGACACAGATCGAATATATAAAACTCGAATTAGCCTGTAAATCATCCTTCGAACAATAATATGAAAACAAATGGATCCAGCAATAACATAGTAATTACCTAAAAGGGTCTCGTTATTCAGGCCCCGATACCAATAATAACCTCCCGACCGCCCAAATTATACGGAATTACCGGAGTTATATGGAAATTTAACATAATTTACATTACGGATATGTTCCGCCGTGTTAGATTTTCAATGATAATTAGATGTTGCTTCGTTGCGGTAATTATGCTCAAATAAATAAAGGGTAAACGAGCAAAAAGAGGGTCAAAAGTTATGCAAAAGGTTTAAATATACAAACATCGGTTTTGTAGACGGTGAGAATACTGTAACACAGTATAATAAAGAGTACTAGCATACAGTATGGACGCTCCCTGCCTCCCGTTGAAAGTGCCGCCCACCCGCTCTCGGTTACCTCACAGTTACCCTACAATGTCTTATCTCACTCACACAAACATGGTACGCGTTCACCTACACGAGCTTAGGCTGTGTGCGTAGGAACGCGTTTGATTCATACATTTGATCGCCAGTGTCCGAGGTGTGACTGTACTGTAAAACCAACCAACTATAAAGTCCAGTATTTACTACAACTATGGTCCGGTATCGGGTACCGCTGGAGAGACGAGGTGCAGAAAGACAGCGAACTCGGCGCCGTCGACTGACAGAAACGGCTTTGGACAGAGTAGCATGGCGGTCTTTGGTGTCGGAAGCCAAGATCCACTTCGGGTCGTTGCGCAAAGTAGTAAGTAAGTATGGTCCACAAGTTTAACACGTAAATGAAAATAATTACCAATGTTCTATTTGGTTTGGTCTGCGTTTTTCTTCCATTTACTTATACATACAATAATTATTTAGCCGCATTTATACCTACATACAATCTCTTTTCAAAACTAAATGCATTTAAATAAATACCAGAAGAGCAATTCTGATTCAACAATTTGTTATGTTATGGTTTTCTATGACTATAATATTTCAACACAATTTTGCGTTTTAAGGAATAAATTTGGATGAAGTTGATAAAAATATTATAATTTTGTTTTAATACAACCTTGACGATCGGTTTGGTGTTTGGTGCCCATCTAAAGCACGTTTTAGGGTTCCGTACCCAAAGGGTAAAAAACGGGACCCTATTACTAAGACTTCGCTGTCCGTCCGTCCGTCTGTCACCAGGCTGTATCTCATGAACCGCTGAAACTTGACAGTTGACATTTTCACAAATGATGTATCTCTGTTGCCGCTATAACAACAAATACTAAAAATAAAATAAAATAAATATTTAAGGGGGGCTCCCATACAACAAACACGATTTTTTTGCTCTATTTTTTGTTGATGGTCCGGAACCCTCCGTGCGCGAGTCCTACTCGCACTTGGCCGGTTTTTTATTGCATCTCCCATGTACCAATCACATTGAGCCTTCTTATAGATCGTATCAAAACCGAAACTAATTGATAAAACCAAATCGGCCTTCAGGTAACACGTCCACTCATAAACATCAGCTCCTCGAATTACTAACAACCGTTAAACTGCATTTTTACTAAAAATACAGAAGGAAGGAGTGCCATTTTTATAACAATTTTAGACCAAACGAGCTCAAAGGAAATTCCATATTTTTGCGCAGTCGCCGAATCATATTTCTAAAGGAAGTAAGGTGGCAGGTAGGGCAAACTATTTGTTATTTGCAAAACTATTGTTTTAGCTCACTAGAATAATGGAGGCGTTCTGGATAAAGAGGTTAAGGTGTATTAAGGTAATTGCGAAAAGCTCAGATTATCGTGTTGTTACAAAAATGGACTGTAATTTGATGGAATTATGGGCGATTTTTGCAATTAGCCGCCATTTCGAAGCTGTCGAAATTACCCGAACACACTTTACTTATCAATTTCAATAAGCATTATTGTGCCTGACGCCCTATTAATAAATCTGTAGACGTGGGCATCTGTAGTTAGTAGGTATTGGGAATCTGTACAACGTGGGTATAATTCATACCTAGCATGTAGCATCTCTTTCATTTCGTCAAAAATAAAAGCTGTCATTCAATTTCTTTCAGAAGTTTATCATGACATTAAACGTAGCTGTAACACAGACCTCATAAAAACATAAAAACATAATGCCTTCAAAAGCCAGAGGGAGAAAGACAAATAAAACGGTGTTAATGTTCGTAGACACATTTTACTGATTTATAAAGTTTAATGCTACTTGATAAAGTCTAACCTCCCACGTGCGTACCTCGGTGAAGGTTGTTTCTTATAGTGCTAGAAGAAATAAAATCCATAACGTGAAGTAATACACAAATAAATATCAACCTAGACCCATATTAATCATCATCATATCAGCTTTATCGCCCACTGCTGAGCATAGGCCTCTCTTCGAGAACGACACTTTATCCCGGCCCTGAGCCGAACCTAAATCTGAACCGAAGATTCATTCATGTCATCATTAATGTACAATTGCTATGGAAATAAAAAAAAAATTCAGCCTTTATACGTCCCACTGCTGGGCACAGGCCTCCTCTCATGCGCGAGAGGGCTTGGGCTATAGTCCCCACGCTAGCCCAATGCGGATTGGGGACTTCACATACACCTTTGAATTTCTTTGCAGAGGTTTCCTCACGATGTTTTCCTTTACCGAAAAGCTAGTGGTAAATATCAAATGATATTTCGTACATAAGTTCCAAAAAACTCATTGGTACGAGCCAGGATTTGAACCCGCGACCTCCGGATTGAAAGTCGGGCGTCACATCCACTCGGCCACCAGCGCTTAACCACCGCTATGGAAATATGACGTTTATAATGCCACTGCCTCACTTTTATCTATTCAAATCGGGGCATTGTAAGTTAGCGTTACCTTAGACCGGCTGTAAGCCATTGAATGAAAGTTCTCTTAATATTATTTCCACATACATTCATATCTCAGCTTACTTATTAATATTATGAAACCCCCTCATAAAACCTAAGTACTCGCGTGCAGCCACTATACTAAAAGTAAAACATCTCCAGTTTTATTACAAGATGAAGTGGTTCTTCATATCCGAGCCTCCACGACCGGCTAAGGAAAAAATAACAAAAATATTTTCTTTTCATTTAAAGGCCTCTTAGGTGACGTCTTTCCACAATCAGCCTTTTATAAAAGGGTGTATTTGTATAACTGAATCAAGTAAGTTAAGCCCTTTTGTTATAAAGAGGTATGTCGAAGTGATATCTCTTTTTAAAGCTAGATGAAGGGTAGGTAATTGAAAAATAACTTCATATGGTTGGATATTGATAAAGCTATTTTAAGATATGGAGGCAAATTCAAGTTTATATTATAACATCAAAATTATATCTATGATATTAGTCGTACGTGCATTTTGCTCGTATAGGTATTTATCCGTTTTGCGCGAGCAAGACTTACCTACGCTGCGTCTTATGTAAGCGAACAACTCGCGAACGCGAAGCGAAGCAGCGCGGCGCGGTGCGGAACGGCGGGCCCACGCCACGGCGTTCGCGTTCGCAACGAGATCGCCCACGTAAGGTATCACAGGATTGACTCAACCCCGCGCCGCATCGCTTCGCTTTACGTTCGCGTGTTGTTCGCCTACGTAGTACGCTGCGTAACAGCCGACTGACATCATACTCGTATAGATGCGTTGACAGCGTCTATGCACCCCAAATGTGCTCCTTTATCAATCATATGGAACTGCTATATCTCAACGATAGAACCGCTTACTAAGCACCATACTGGGCTGGCTTAGATGCAGGATCAGAGGGCCTAGCGCGAACCAAGTTCAACGTGTTGCCTCCCTGTCACACTTACGTACGAATTTAGAAGTGCGACGGAGAGTCAACACGTCGAACGTGGTTCATGGTAGGCCCTCATGAGGGCCTAGTGTATCGCAGGGTGATACTGAGGCCTCAGTATCGCCGTTATACGCGCCACCAGCATATGTATTAGCATACGAGGCACACGCCACCGCTTTAAGTCCACTGCCAGGTGGCTTGGGTCCGACGACGGTGCCGCCCTTCCAAATATGGATTGACACCCCTTTTCTACACTTAAATGTTCAATTTATATTTTACCTATGTACTAATTATTGCTTTTAGATATCATTTTGGTGTCACAATGTACGTTTGAATTGCCCTAGAACTTTCAAAGAACATGAGCTCATGTTCTTTGAAAGTTCTAGACGTCAATTAAGGCAATTTGTATTGATAGAGAGCGAAGCTCAAAGGTTAATAATTAAATAAGGGAAGTAGTTAACAGGAAGTTAAAGGTTACGTAGGTACTTATTTGGGTGAATGACCCTTTTTAGTGTAACTTGTTATCTTATCTTATCTTATGTTGTTCAGGGGCCCTTGTGGATACACTTCGACCCATAGCGATCTTGTGCTATTACCCCCTATGAAAGACCCGTCAACTACTCAAGAGCTTTTCCCACCATATCCATGTGTCGGATGATGGAGCTCATGGGTAGCGTTTTAAAATCCTTTGGTTCCAGATATCCTGCTCCAAAGTCCTTCATTCTTTGTCTTGCGAGGGCGTGGGAGGGGAGTGTCACTTGTTGGACTCGTTGCCATGATTACCTCAAGTCGAATAAACGCTTGACATGTTTCGATAAAATTTTCGGGGATCTTTTTCACGGAGCACCGACTGCACGCCTTAGCTAGTCAAGTACGCGATGTGTACCTTTTGCGGTACAATATGCAGGCCAATATGTTCGAGTCTCATGGCAGTTTTATACTTACTATGATTATACTTTCCCTTGGGCAACTGTTAGAACCCTGACGTTTATGGTATATAAATTTACCAAATATTTTTTGGTAGTATGACGTTCTACTAACATGCCTAGTACCTAGATGGCTCATTATGGGGATGGGGTCACAGAATAAATATTAGTACTAGGTACAGAAGATTCACTCACTAACAAAACGCGTCTATTACGACAGATATAACAAGCGTGAGCTGGCGTCCCCGTTCCGTAGGGGTGCGCTGCAACTACTATGGCTAGACACCAAAATTGATGTGGGCCGCATGTACCTACTTGTAGCGACGGGACGATGGGGTTTATACTTAATACCTATTTTATAAATTGTATTACATGACTTGGCAAGCTACTTTCGTCTAATTAACTGGCATACTTTCTTTAAACAGTCCTTCTCTATCATACAAGTAATTAATACTGAATATAGCGTAGCTACCTACGCGGAGCGAAGCGGTTGCCTAGGTTACCAACCGACGAGAGGAAACAAGTTAGTTGTGAATTCATTATTAAATTTTATAATTACATCCTATGCGAAATAAGCGCCAGACGTCGAGTTGCGGAAATATTCCCGTGCTACAATTAAGTAAGTTGTACATCTTAGGATTCTTAGGGCGTCCGCTAGTTTGCGCGGTTGGACGGAGCGGGCGCACGCAAGCGGGTGTTATTTAAGTAAAATCCATCGCCCGCGTCCGTGCCAGCTAGGAAGTGCTACCGGTACTGGTTTCCTATAAAAATATAGTACCGGAACCGGGAATTCCCGGTTCTCGCCATACAAACTCAGTACCGGGAGCTCTAGTGCCAGCGTCTCTTATATTATTTTTCGTTGATCCGCTCACCCGCTCTGTGCAGTGGGTCATGAGTCAAGTTGTTCGATAGTACCTACCCATAAACAAAAATACTTTTCATTTTGAAATTTACACAAGTGAAAAAAGTTAAATAACATTTACACTAAAAAGAGCAAACGAGAACGAACGATGCAAGTTCTGAAATGACCTCTTTTAATTTTCTCAATCGTTAGCAGGGAAAAAGGAAAGTTCGGACAGCGCAATAAATACAAATAATCGTTGGAAAGAAAAAGTCCGTTCTTTCGTTCCCTTACTTACCTTTATTAGACGTAACGTCCTATGCTTGTTTTGATAGCTGATCCTTTTTTTGTCACGTTTTAAGGTATAGTTTCATTTTCGCGTCGTCTACGATTTCTTCATACAAACGTATTCGAATGTTTCCTCCGTGGTTTTTCAAGCGAGAGCAATGATTTTTTCAACACAGATTAATATTATCAATATCTTGCTCTAGCAAATGTAAGATTATTTTAAAAAACGCTGGAACCAAAGGATTTTAAAACGCTACCCATGGTCTCCATCATCCGACACATGGATATGGTGGGAAATGCTCTTGAGTAGTTGACGGATCTTCTGCAAGGGCTCCCGAAAATAATAAGATAAGATAAGATCAGTATACTTTCGTTCGATGTAAGCGTAAACACTTTGAATTTGCGTTAGTTGATATCGTAATTAATTCCAATGCCGCAACGAATGTAGGTATTTACTTGGGTATGAAAGCATGGGCAAAAAGACACATTTGTATAAAATGACATTTTATTCCCCCTTGTATTAAGTAACTCTGGTCAGGCGTATTCTACTGGAATGCAGGATACCAGCCAGGGCTGGTCGATGTAGTAGATGTGCATTGAGACAGCTCCAGGGCTCGAAGCTAGCTCGTAAAGGCAGTCTGGGCCAAAAGGGACGATCGTCTAGAAGAAAACGCAGTAGGTTTACTTAACTGTTTGTTTATAAAACCAAGGATTCCGGTGCCTATCTTGTCGCATAGTAATTGAGTGTCCTAATGTAATGTTACGCCTAAAACTCTTTTTGCATAATTTTTCTCCAGGTGAAACAGAAAGTATTTTCGAAAATATTGTGCATAGGTTGTGTAAAATAGGTTAGGTTTGTTTTATATTTTTTCAAAAATGGTAACAGTTTTAGCACAATAACAATGATGCGAAATGAGTTTTGTGTGTAACATTAAGTACATTAAAATCAATTATTATGCGACCCACCAATACACCAAGGATTCAATAGGAGATAGGTTCTCCTGTGTACACCTATTCCTGACCACTATGGCTCCGTATAACGTCGTCTGAAGTTGAATTATCAAAGCGTTTATATTGAAGCTTAGCTAGTGAATAGTGAAACTGTACAATCAATAGTACATTATTGTCGAGGTTCGGAAGTAGCTACTTGCAGGCTGAGGATTCGTTTTAAACGGACGACCTTGGGAGTCCGTTTAATTAAATCCGAAAATAAAAATATTTTACAGAAGCAACGTTCTAATTTTCACAGAAAAAAGTAAAACCATTAAAAACATTTGCTTGCCGCCTTAAAAAAAAAAAAGAAGTGTATTTTTCTGCTGAAAATACGCCAACGTATTTGAGACACCTAAATAGTCACGGTACCAACATTATAATAATAAGTGCTGATCATCTGTTTGGCTGTTTAATGGACTTATGCCTTCATTTGATATGGCAATTTAAAGTTTTAAAAAGTTTGGAACTCGTTAAATAATGGAATTTGTATGCAACATTGCAGTCCCGAAATCGAGACTGCAATGTTTTTAACTTTTTAATTTTTTGAATGACCATAAACTACCCACTTCGCGACCTATTTTTTAACCGGCAACGTCGACTTTGCCGTCCATTTTTGACAAAAATAATATTCCATGGTTAGTTTCAAATTTCATGGCTATTCTTACCATCCATTGTTTAAATTGTGCATTGTCCGTTTATAAAAATATAATGGAACTATTTTACAGTCAGAGTGCGATGTAAGGTAGTTGTAGCCACTACTCGCTCTTCAGGTTGTCCAGTTCACTTTACAATGACATTGTCAGATCTTAAAAATGAACTAACTTGTGCTGTCAATCAAGTTACCTTCACAGCAGACTGATCAGGGGTCTCAAACCAGTTCCTAGCGCCACTGTCAAGGTTCAACTCGCCGACGACCGCTAGGCCAGTGGCAACGAGCTCACCAGATTCCACGATAGCGAACCACGGGAAAAGAGGCTCGTCGCAGCTCAAGCTGGGGTCCATCTTGTAGTAGTAGTGGTGGCCTGCGGGAAGAAAGCCATTAAATTTGTCGGATGTGCATGAACTTGATGTACAGTCAGCGTCAAATACTTTGTAGCAACCAAAGTAGCCAAATAGTTCGGTACACCATATACAGGGTGCTTCCTGTAACAGGAGCAATAAATTAAACTAAAGGCTGTACTCCTTAAACTGACCAACATTTGTTTAGCAACTTTTAAAAATTATGAATCCTTTAGACTTCGTCTTTTTCATACAAAATAAATATTGCCTTCAATGTACGCTGACATCAGTGTGTTTGAAGTTGCTTGTCACGCTTAGAATAAACTTTAAAGTGTAATCAAAATCAAAACATGAGTTATTTTCAAAAGTTGCTGAACAAATGTTGGTCAGTTTGAGGAGTATAGACTACAGTTTAATTTATTGCTCCTGTTACAGGAAGCACCCTGTATATAGTATGCTGATAGTATGGTGTAGCGAACTATTTGGCCACTTTGACTGCTACAAAGTATTTGACGCTGACTGTACGATAATGTGTTTCTCTTGTTTGTTTGGATAAAGATAACTAAACAACTTCTCGTGACACAACAGTCGCCAACGATGTTACGTAATAATTTCTGTAAATGTGTCCCGCATTGGCTTATACAGCCACGAGAGACGTTGTTCCTCGCTTACAGATGCTGCATAAATCATCTGTCAAGATGTTAAAGGCCTGATAATGACCAGATATTTGCACCTGTTCTATACTAACCCATCCACGGAATGCAGGCCTGTACGGTGAAGACGCCCTCACTGACTATCTCGCTGGTGGAGTTAGAGATCTTGACCACCTCCTTGTTGGTTCCCACAACCCAAACGCCGCCATTTTCGGTGATCTTGTTCTCGTTGGCACGCGTAGCCCGGCTGCTGAGGATTTCTGAAAAGTAATGGGCACAAGGTTGTATTTATGAGTAATTAGCTAAAAGCCTTTCCACCGCTGGATCCCGTGTATGAAATTTTAGATATAGATTCATGTACATGGCTTTCAAGCGTGAAGTGAAAAACGTATTTATAAAAGTCTGTTTAGAGCTCAGAATGACCCCGCGAGCGACTGTAACTGTAGATAGAGTCTGTTCGGGAAGAGAAGAGTCGTGGAATGTATCGGGCCCCATACATTTTACGACTCTTCTCTTTCCGCACAGACTCTACAGCGCGCATGTCAACGTCAAAGATTGTAATGTCGCGCAAGAGGTTTGACATGTAGATTTTTTATCAGCCAATCAAAACTTTTCTGCATACCTGGGACACCCAGTAGGAAGATGTCCTATCGGACACCCCAGGTATCGCTGGTTCGACATGCTGGAGGACGATCTGCGCGAACTTCGAGTCAACAATGGCGAGAGGTCACACAGGACCGAGAAAAGTGGCGCTGTCTTGTGTCGGAGACCAAGTCTCATTTTGGGTCGCTGACCCAATGTAGTAAGTACGTAATTAAAACTTTTGTTGACCAATCACAACTTTTTTAATAGTCAGAAATTGTGTATTGGTATAAGGTGCGGGGTATATCGGAAATGTATTGGCACCGTGCGAAATCGGTGGAGGGGGAAGTGGCGCTGATCGTCACAAACACAGGTAATCTTATGGAATGTCCGACATTAGTACTAGCGGCAGCTGAACTAATTTTACTCGATGAGATTTAACGTAGAAAGTCCGAGAAAATGAGGGCAGCACCAGTCGTGCACGATAGCGAATAGCGGAGCTTCTTAAGATACCTTCAGTGGTGAAGTACTGCTGTAGTGTGTAGTATTCAACATCATCCACCGTCCAATCCGTGAAGCCCACCGCATCCATGTCCTCGTAGTGAGGGGTGAACTTGTCTTTTGGCAGCTATAGAAGAAAACAATCAGATAAGATACATGTCTACGTCTATAAGGCCCACTTGCACCATTCCACTAACCCGGGGTTAACCAGTTAAACCAGGAGTTACCATGGTTACCAGTACAATTTGACACTGGTTTCACGGTTTAACCGCTTAACCCCGGGTTATTGGGATGGCATAAGTGGGCCTAACGGAAGACGTTTCTAAAGGCCTTTCGTTGCTTTTAATTCTTTTATCACATACTTCACTTAGCGCCAATTTAACCATCCCATTAACCCGGGGTTAACCGGTTAAACCGTTAACTCAGTGTCAAATTGTAGTTGTGACCATGGTAAATCCAGGTTTAACCGGTTAACCCTGGGTTAGTGAATGGTGCAAGAGAGTGAAGCTCTTCTTTTCTGACTGTGTTTGATCGAAGTCCTTATTCAAATAATATAGTTCTTGCCCTATGAAGGTCTTCCCAGCCATACATTTTATATGCCAATCTTCTCCCCATTGACCTCAGTAGTGTTTAAGTGGACGGATACATATATATTTAAAAAACAATTAAGACAGGCTGTTAAACTAACTTACAATAGCTTAAATGGCAAAATTATTTCGACAAATAAATCTTAACTTAGCCTAGCCGGTAGTGACCCTGCTTACGAAGCAGAGTCGATCCCGGGTTCGAATACTGTCAAGGGCATTTAAGTATTTGTGTATTTAAATATCTTAGTTAGATATTCATTCCTTAATCAAGGCTGCAAACATATCTGACACGATATTATTTGTAGAGCCATAAGTGCGTGTCACATAATTTTGCGGGCTTCGAAGAGTACCTATCATATTATTGCAGGTGACTGTACCTACCCACAACATACAAGTCTTATAATTGTTGAGCTCACTGTGGGACTAGGTCAAGTGTGACTAGGTTGCGGGTTCGAACCCCATCTCGTACCAATGAGTTTTTCGGAACTTATATGTACGAAATATCATTTGATATTTACCAGTCGCTTTTCGGTGAAGGAAAACATGGTGAGGAAACCGGACTAATCCCAATACGGGCCTAGTTTACCTTCTGGGTTGGAAGGTCAGATGGCAGTCGCTTTCGTAAAAACTAGTGCCCACGCCAATTACTCGGATTAGTTGCCAAGCGGACCCCAGACTCCCATGAGCCGTGGCAAAAATGCCGGGACAACAATGATGAAATAAATTTTAGCAAACAGCACACGATATTGTCAGATTAGCAAAACATGGAGACATCCAGACCCCATGATGATGATGATGGTGGGGTTGCGATTCCCATCTATCGGAAACAGATAAATAAACTTACAGCAACTTGCATGCCAGCTACATCGCCGTTGGAACCGTACAAACAGCACACGATGTTGTCAGAGTAGCAGTATATGGAGACAGAGGTGACTGGCAGACCGTCAGGCTGGAGTTGCAATCCCCATCTTCCGGAAACAGTTAAATAAACTTACAGCAACTTGCAAGCCAGCTACATCGCCGTTGGAATCGTAGAAGTTGCACACAATGTTGTCAGAGTAGCAGTACATAGATACAGAGGTGACTGGCAGACCGTCAGGCTGGGTTTGCGACACCCATCCTTCTGAGATGGCGTCCGTGAGTGTGCGTGGGACTTCGATGAAGAAGGTGCTGCCAAAGTCTACGCCGATGTCGAATCTTACTGCAAAGTTAGAATACAACTACTTTACATGGGAGTTATCAAATAAACTTTAGGGACAATTGGTTATTTTTGTCGCTGTGCCTTACAGCCGTATTCGAACAATAAGATACGTCAAATATTAGATATTGAAACGATATGGGTCGGATATGTCAGTGTCAAACAAGTGTCAAAAGAGACGTTTTTTATACAAACACTTTTTGTTTGAAAATGTCAGTGTCAAACAAGTGTCACTTTTGGCATTTGTTTGAATATCTAATATTTGACGTATCTTGTTGTTCGAATACGGCTGTTAGTTTGATGTTAAAATTAAATACAAAGCAGATGAGAATGAATACCACAGTTACTTGTTAATGTTTCTAAAAATTAATTTATCTGTATTCCTCTCATTTTAGCGTTTATCTCGGTTGCATCCTCTGCTTCGAAGCCAAGCAGGGTCTTCTAAATCATTGCTTAATGCAAACTAGTAGTCTGTCTACGCTTAATGCTGCAACAGACGGGCGTACCGGACCGCGACCTTGGTATGGTCCGAGGCCTGTTCGATCGAGTGTAAGGGCGATTGTGCACTACAATGAATTTTACTGTCCGGCAGTCCGAGTTTTTACGGTCCGATATGGCACGCCATTAAATGTATATAGTAGCTTGTGCACTAGACGTAAGTTCACTGTCCGACATTTAACTTTTCCCCATTCCGGACAGTTTTTTTCCGATCCGAGATGACAGCCATGAAAAACGTTTTTATGCTTGTGCACTGCGTCTAGAATTAGTATAATTCATGACTCGGCCGAGCGGGGGCGGGCCTCTCTTTTAGTAAAAAGACGGACAAGTGCACAAGCCAATCATCCGTTTTTTTCATGACACTGCGCCGCACCTGCGAGTAAAAAGGCGGACAAGTGCACAAGCCAATCATCCGTTTTTTTCATGCCATTGCGCCGCACCTGCGAGTAACAAGACGGACAAGTGCACAAGCCAATCATCCGTTTTTTCATGACACTGCGCCGCACCTGCGAGTAAAAAGACGGACAAGTGTACAAGCCAATCATCCGTTTTTTTTCATGCCATATCGGACCATGAAAACTCGGACTGCCGGACATTAAAATTCATTGTAGTGCACAATCGCCCTAAGGCGGTTCCACGTACGTCCGTTAAGGACGCAGCTATGAGTGAAAGGGAGGAAAAAGATATTCTATCGCGGTCCGGTGTTGATATGAACGTCTAGTTCGAAATTAGTTATGGCGTAGCGTAGACGGACTAGAGTCTGTGCGGAAAGAGAAAAGTCGTAGATTGTATTGGATCCCATACAATTCACGACTCTTCTCTTTCCGCAGATACTCTACAAATAAATACGTAAAAAATACTTACTTCTAAATCCGCCTTTCCATATGCCTGTAACAGAATAAAAATAAAAGATTAATTTAATTATATAGGTTGCATAATATTCATTGTAAATTAAGTACTTATTATCAAAAACATTAAAATAATCCAAATTCCTTACTAGAGCTGCCCACAGCTATAATAGCGAATAAAACCAAAAGTTGCTTCATTTTGACACTAGACCTGATTAAACTGATCGCTTATTATTTTCCATTTTTATATTTAAAGACTCACTATCTTGCTAATTACTGCTTCCTCATCTTTGATTAAATTAAAGTTCTTGATTGGTTACAGTGTACCTTATGCCTTTACAATAAGTATTACGAATCAGTGTAGAGATTGTAATCTATTTATAATGATTACTTAAAAAAGTAGTCTATTGTCTGTACGCGGAAACAGAATTTGATAAGCCGCGTTTGATAATGATAAAACTGCATGCAGTTTGAACTGGTTTTTGAAATGAACAGTCGACGAAAACAGTTATTTTAACAAAATGTATTATAATTTATTTATTTAATATTCTGTAACAGCAGGCTAAAGTTTATGGCGCCATCGCTCGAAAAGGTTGCACCATAGGTACCTTTGGCCTACTATCGGGTAGATGGCGTTAATTTCAATATTTAAAAAACTAACACATATCAGTGAAAGAATAAGGGTCAAAATCAAATGGCGTTCTAACAGTTTTAATCTTTTGTCAAAAGAAAAAATGGCAGTAAATTTACTGTGACTACATAATTTACTTTGACAATCCGCCTCTATTTCAAATTCTCTTTCATATATTGTCAATTCATAACTCTCTAAAATCAATTCTTAGGTTAGGTTTCTCTTACTAATAATAGCTTAGTAAATAAGTACTTACCGGAAAAAACATATGATTTGTATGTTATCATGGGATTAAGATATAATTATATAATCAAATCAGATACCCATTCGTGACTAGCACGTTGTTTACCAATAAGTTTTATCACACATTACGTAAACAATATATAATAACAGTCTCAAGGTCAATATCTGACCCTCGCTCCGAGTCGTTCCTTTTGCAAAGGTTGTCCATCGCGGTTCAACGTGGCAACGCGGCGAGCGTGATGGGCTCCTTTGCATCTGGAGGGGCGCGGGGTGAATTTTGTGAATAGTTTTTGTATTTGGTAGTTGTTAGTTTAGGTTAAGATTTTGATGATTTTGTAATTTTAAGTTAGTTATAAATTTAGTTTAGTATTTGTCTTTAGTTTATTGCTTCGAAGAGAATTCTTTTGTATTTATTCTCACAAAGTAAATTACCTTTTTAAAAAATACTAAGAATGAATAGGTAATTACTTAAGGCCAAAGTCATATTGCACGTTCAAAAAATTCCATTACACCCAAGGAGTTAGCGCACGTGCAATAATTTCCTCAAAAAAGCCTTTATAAAAGCTATGCACGTTTAATAACGCCACTTACTTTTACAAAACGGCGTATTTTAAAATAAACTTATACACACTTACGCCCTTTTTCATAAAGGTGTAGTAAGAGTTTTAATATAAGACTGCCCGAGGCCAGAGTGGCATGAGCCTGTTTTATTACGACCCTTAAAACCTGGGCCATAAGATTAATATTAAAAAAGTAATGCAAATCATGGGAACGCATCGCGTTTTTATGACGTCATCGGAGTAAAAGGCTTTTTTGTTTAGAATAAACTAGGAACATGCGGTCGTGACATCAAAGGTTTTATGTTATAATATCATGTTAAAAAATTTTTGGCTTTATTCTATGAGATAATAATGTAATGAAGCTTTGTGGCGCGCGGCGTGGTTAAATATGGAATATTTAAGCTGCAGTACAGACTAGATAATATTCGTAGGTAGTAACAACGTACGTACAGAATTTTCGATGTCTAACAAAACCGTACCAAGTGAGATACTTGAAACAAAACAAAGAACCAGCCCACCTCTAATCCCATTGCTTTGTGGCTGCCATAGAAACCTAACCCTCATTTAAAAAACGTAACACTCTCACTTACATCCTTTTTCTTTTCCATCAGTGTTGAATTATACAAGCCTTCACTTAAACCGGTGAAAAAACCGACGTGAAGCCGACGTGAAATCACGTTTGGATCGTGTTCCGTAGGACAATCCAATCGGCGTAAAATTCGCGGGCCCCCAGAGACGTTCCCATGGCAACGGGTTGCGTAGGTATAAGTTGGGTAGGGTTGCCAGCGACGGAAGTTAAAAGCGCTTTGGCAATTTGTATTATTTGTTAGTATTTATAGCACAAAATCGAAGCAACTTTAGAAGAAAAAAAATTCGGTTGAATTGATAACCCCCTCCTTTTTGAAGTTCGGTTAAAATCGAAGCTACTCTAGATTATTTGATTATTTGTGAACAATGGTGTTTCAGACATTTGAGAGGCGTGCGCGGAGCCAAAGCCAGCACGAACAGGCCCTTTTGACACTTTAATGAAATATAAGGGGTATTCGATCCTTGTTATTATTTAATTTCACTTAATTGCGATTGAATTCTAAATTCGCTGCTGGTGCTGACAGTGATAGTGACAACCTAATCCTAATAAGCCAAAGAGAATCTGGGCAAAGGATATTTTCCATTACCGAAATATACATTTTAACATTTTTAACATGTAGTTAAACAAAGTGAAAACACTCTAAGCAACGTTTCTTACAAAACAACCGATAGCGTGAAGTGGAGAACTGAGGATCTACCGCGAAACACCGCGAAATTTCGGTACCTATATCTGTCTGTGAGTGATAACTCTTGAAATTTCGGTTTTCATGTTTCCCGGTAGACCCTCTGACAATACGAGGAGAATTGGAAAGCAGAGTATCGATCCTTAGCAATGAGGGGCCGATATAAAAAGAAGAGCTTTACAAACTATGATCGAATTTTATTGTGATAACCCTACAAATGCTCTGCGTATTTCATTTAAAAAGTAGGTAGCAAATCATTTGAAACTGAAACTGGGCACGCCAGGAATGTTTCAATTCCCTCTCGAAATGCGTATTATGAATTAGTGGCAACCCTGGCCGTTGAAAACAAAGGGTCACAATATACAAAGTTATCTCGTAAATTTTCAGACAGGTCGATGTAATTTTGTGGGGAGGTCCGATAAATTGCGTTAAAACTTGTACGGTCTTGCTTGCAGTGCTGCAAGGCGAAAGTCGGAGGGGCTACCGCGAAAACCGAATTTCGCTAATTGCGGGCATTTTTCTCTGTTACTCTAATTACGCCTTCATTGGAGCAAAAGAGAAAGATCCCCGCAATTTGCGAAATTCGTCTTTCGCGGTAGCTCCTCAGCTTTCCATTAGGGCAAACGTAACGTACAAACGTGTACCTAACCATCACACTCTATATCTTACAGCTACTTATCGTTTTTACAAGAATACAGGAAGATTTTATTTATTTTAATATAAAAATATGACTTATTTTTTGCTTTTTTAGGCGGAGTTTCCTGTTTCCTTTATTAGGAGTTTAAGGTAAAAAATAAGTCAAATCTTATTATCTTTTTTATTTCATTAAGTATGTCAATATTTTCGCTAAATATTTTACCTACCAAAAATTTGAATAACGAGTCTCTAATTAACAATAATCATGTTATATATTTTTTGAAACGAAATTGTATGCAGTTGCGTCTGCAAGCGATACTATATACTATTTTTTAAAGCATAGGTACAGCTTAGTATGTATATACACGACGGTTGATAGTAATGGATGTTTAATATTCAGAGACTATTAAGATCATTCGGGTTAATTGCAGTTGCAACAGCGGATGACATAGTTTGACCCACTTACCCACGACGGAATGGAGATGGTATATGCTTTTAGTTTAGGATTGTGGGGTTATGTGTTCTCTTCTTCTTCCTCGCGTTGTCCCGGCATTTTGGCCACGGCTCATGGGAGCCTGGGGTCCGCTTGGCAACTAATCCCAGGAATTGGCGTAGACACTAGTTTTTACGAAAGAGACTGCCATCTGACCTTCCAACCCAGAGGGTAAACTAGGCCTTATTGAGATTAGTCCGGTTTCCTCACGATGTTTTCCTTCACCGAAAAGCGACGTAAATATCAAATGATATTTCGTAAGTACATAAGTTTCGAAAAACTCATTGGTACGAGCCGGGGTTTGAACCCGCGACCTCCGGATTGCAAGTCGCACGCTCTTACCGCTAGGCCACCAGCGCTTCTGTGGGGTTATGTGTTATTGCATTAAAAATATAGCGGAGGATGGCTTCTCCATACAAACGTAGTTCTCATTTTCCTCCCTAGATATTGTCATTATAACTTATAACGCACAAAACGGCACTATCCACCTGGCTCCTATTTCACCACGGTGACAGGTGCGACAATTGTAAAACATCACTGTTGCTGACGTCACAGGCATCCATGGGCTACGGTTACCGCTTACATCGGGCGGGCCGTATTCCTGTTTGCCACCATTATTGTATTATTTAAAAAAGCTTTATTATATCGGAAAAAAAGCAGATATTTCTCTTGCGAAGTTTATGACAATTGTCACAAGAAACACGACAATTGTCACGAAATTCCGACACAGAACTCATTTCCTGTCAAGAATTACCGAAAATTCTTTTATATCTTGCCGGTCCCATATTGGCTTATACAGCCACGAGAGATGTTCTTCCTCGCTTACAGACACTGCATAAATCATCTGTCAAGATGTTTAAGGCCTGATGATAAGTGGTTTAATTAATAAAGATCAGATAAATGAATGGTATTTTACTTTGTCCACAGACAACCTCGACATCACACGGCAAGGCTCCATCCGCTCCTCCCTTCTGCACAGGGGCACACCTCAACTTAACTTGCAATCAGGTAATATTTTATGTCTACATCTACCTACATTTATTCCACCAATCCGCACGAAGCGCTTTGCTTCCTCTTTTCTTATGCGTACTGCAAAGGAATGGAATTCCTTGCCGGCGTCTATATTTCCGAGCTCATATAACCCGGCAACCTTCAAATCAAGGGTGAACAGGCACCTTATGGGCAGGCTCGCTCCATCGTAGGCCACGTCTTCGCCTCGGCTAGTCTGTGCCTCTGTGGTCATGAGCGCATGAGTAAGTCCATTTATAATTAAAAATAAAAACCTCCATGTTCCAGGAAAATTACTCGGTATGTTTGAAAATAATAGTTGTTTATTAGCAACTATTCTCGCAACGACAAAAAACTAAGGTAGGTATGAAAAAAAGAAGATGGCGGGACGACTTAGATGCATTTTATCCGGATTGGCGGGAAAATACAAACGAGAGGGTTGAGTGGAGGAAAGGACGAGGCATTTGCCCAGCAGTGGGACACTAAACCAGGCTAACAAATGAGATATTTTTTTAAACAACGAATTAAATATTATATCGTCAATATAAAACTTTCCGTTCACTGGCTCGCGAGGGGCTTTCAAGCCTACTTTTCTTTGTTTCCCCATAATATCTCGTCAAACGAATCCCTACCCACTTATTTCACGTGCCACTGGGTTCCTTTTGCTTGGGAACTTGTTCATCGCCTGTCCATTAAATTACTCGGTTCTCCGGTAGAATGATCGTACGGACAGATTAAGTCTTTGTTGGTTGGTCTGGTTGGAAATAAATGTTTAATGCGTTAAATACAAGTTCCTGGTCAAGTACATTAATTTTCTCCACAGTTCCAGAAATTTCTTTAGAACGTGTTTTGATGTTTTCATAAATTCTAAGTTTTATAAACACTGTAAATAATTGTTAGTAGAACTCTCTGAACTGACTGAGCTTAATATTTTGTTACTTTTATGCAAACATTTTTTTCAGTGTATATTTTTGGATTCCGAGAAATTTTCGGTTACTACTAGTCGGAATAACGAGCACCATTGATTTTATTAGTACTACGGAGTTGAATGCCCGAACTTTTTAGAATCCTATCGTCAGTTTTTTATGTGAACTTGTATGGAAGTAACGTTATGGCAAATCCAAATTAATAGAAAAATATTGGGACGTTTACAATTTTTTTTAACAACGTCCTTTTGATTGGATGAATTACCGCGTATAACTAACGTTCTTCTCAAACGTACCTACGAGTAAGTTTATTATCAAATAAGCACTTAGGCAGACTGCTATAATTATTGGCCACTACATAGTACAGTACCTAATTGGCCTAACAAAATCAGAAAGAAACAAACGACAAGAAAGTCTTATTACGAGTGGCCAATAATAGTGGCTATAAAGCAGTCATCCTAGATAAGGGCTGATTTCATTTTGGGCAGAATTAACCTGAAATCACAATTAAGGACAAACCATGTAATTTTCCGTTGATTCAAGAAAATTTCGTACGTTCCTGTATCTCAGAGGTTTTTTTTCGGGCGTACAATGAAACTGCGCTTAAATTGTACAGGATAAGGGAACTCTGTTTTATTCGCCAAGTTTTATCCCAAACTGGCGAAAAAATACGACAACAAAAAAAAACGATGTATTATATGCATTTCAACCAAAAAGAAAACTCTCTCACTACTTTTAAAAGTGGCTTGCATCCTACGGTCACCCTCCAGTACCATCGGTCCATTTTCCCAATCTGTCTACTTTACCAAACGGTCTACTTTCCCGATCTGCCTAATTGCTTTTCTCAATCCGTCTAATTACCTATCGGTCCACTTTCCCGATCCGTCTAATTGCCGATCGGTCCACTTTCTTCATTGGTCTACTTGACCAAATGGTCCGCTTTTCCGATCCCATGAAAAACATTTCATGTAAAATGTTGCCAAGACGAAACCACAAGGCTCGGACTGTCAAAAAGTTATCAGATATCTTGTAGAACCAAGCTTCTAACTCTACAAGCCCTAACATCACAAACTCTACACCTTAGTCAAAATACGTGGCTTGGCCGTTTTGTTAGTACAAAAACAATTGTATAATAAAAAATTATGAATAGATTTCACCTTCCGCCCATCACGCCCATGTGACGGTAGCGAAACGGCCAAGCCACATATGTTGACTAAGATGTAGAGTTTGTCATGTGAGGGCTTGCAGAGTTAGAAGCTTGGCTCTACAAGATATCTGATAACTTTTTGACAGTCCGAGCCTTGTGGCTTCGTCTTGGCAACATTTTATATGAAATGTTTTTCATGGGATATTGTTTACTGGAATGATCCCAGACATTTTGTTCGTTGTAGTCACAAAACGGTAATTTGCTGCAACGCAATCAGTTATATTTGATTAAATACTGTCAGAACAATGACGGTGTCTCACTCGCACCTGTTACAATACTGATATGTCGGTCCTCTGAGGTTGACACATATTGACTTGGCATTATGCTGGCACTAAGCGTTTTTAGTATTCAGAGAAACTGGTGGTTTGCGTGTATAAAAAATACATTTCGCGAATCGCCAAATGAAAGTTCGCGAAGTTGGTACTATGCTACGAAACGAGTGAACCAATGGCGAAAGTAGACAACGTGCTCAAGTAGACAAATCGGGAAAGTGGACCGTTTGGCAAAGTAGACAGACCGGGAAAGTGGACCGATGGTAAAGTGGACACATCGCGAAAGTGGACCGTTCGGTAAAGTACACAGATCGCGAAAATGGACCCTTTGGTAAAGTAGACAGATTGGGAAAGTGGACCGATGGTACTGGAGGGTACGGTCATGGTATTATTTGTCGTCGTCAACTAGGTACCGAGGTGCCAATATCATAACATATTATGTATGCAGCATGTGTTACAGTGATCCCGGCGACACGTGTCGTTCCGCGGGTGCAAAGCCGGGATCAAGGGTTACCCTTTACCTGCCTACTGTAAACTTCTCATTCACACTTGCATGGTCGTAACAAGAGTGAAAGAGATGGTAATAGGTCGTTAGTTTGGTCGCGGATAGTATAACTGAGTCGCTGACATCTATAAGTAGGTCACAGCAACGAATATTAATCAACGCCTATACCTTTAAGAGCCCATAGATGTTTGTGAGGAAATAGTGATTGTTGACGTCATGTTATAGAGAAAAACACTATAATTTAATAATGTGTAAAAATCGTGAAAGTTTAAATCAGTGAAAAACACTCTTCTTCCTATTTTTCTGAGTGAGTATTTCACTTTTAATATAGTACCTACTAGGACACTAGGTAGGTTTATTTATTTAGAAATTTAAATCAGGCAACAAGGCCCAAGGTTTAAGGAAGCCTTGGTAACTTAGCGGCAAGAACGTGCGACTTTCAATCCGGTGGTCGCGTGTTCAAACCCAGGCTCGTACCACTGAGTTTTTCATTGCAATTGTCGAACAATTCAAACGTAGTGTTGCTAACCCGCGATTTTTCATACTACTATAAACTAGGTGATAGTAACAGTAAATAGTATCTAAAACATTATATATATTATACTTGGTCAAGCAAATCTTGTCATTAAAAAATGTGGCAAATATGAAAAACCGCGGGTTAGCAACACTGCGTTTGAATTGTTCGACAAATGCAATGAAAAACTCAGTACGAGCCGGGGTTTGAACACGCGACCACCGGATTGAAAGTCACACGTTCTTGCCGCTAAGCTACCACCTTGGGCCTTGTTGCCTGATTAAAATTTCAAAATAAATAAATAAACGTACCTAGTGTCCTAGTAACGTAACCTAATTCCTTGAGAAATGGTCTTGCTACCCGTATAGCGCAACGTATGGTCCCCAGAAGGGCACTTTCTGCCCTCTAGTGATAAGGGTACGTCTCTTGTGGCTCGTGCCTTAATGTATTTATATGCCGTTGTTTTTTATTTGTGACGTTATCTATGAGAAGGGACCTTATTATCGATGGCGCTTACGCCTTTGTTAACGATTCTCCAATATAAATACAATGCCGCGCGACGCTGAGCGGCGTAAGCGCCATCGACAATAAGGTCCCTTTTAATAGATAATGCCCCATTTTTGATTGCGCTTGAAATTTTGTGTCTGTTATAAAAAGAAAACAATTCATTCATTCATTCATTCATTTATTTATTCACAAGCAATATTTACATCGCATTGGAAATTATACATACAAATTGGCTAACACAAAAGAAATACACGGTAACATACAAGCAATACACATTATTTTGCCCAACAACAAGAAAAATAATTAACTAGGTAATAAAAAAAAATACAATTACAATAAAATATAGAATGTCAGTCGAAATTTATATAAAAAAAATTAATATATGTCAAGTACGGAATAATTATATCACCTAATAATTCCTAAAGTTAATTGCTAAAGTTAAAGTCATGTCATAATGCTGAAACCGTAATTTTTTCAGGACTTTCGTAAGGTTAGCCTGTGTATAGATAGGTTAGGTTAGGTTTGTTTTATGGTGTGTTGCGGAAGAGTACTTCGGCGTTCCTGGGACCTCGCCTTATAGCAGCGAGGCGGCAACAGAGGGGTTTTAGTGGGTAAACCTGGGGTCTCATTAGCCCACAACAGGGAGTCCCACATAACCGTCCCCGCGCCGGGTGGTATGCGTAAAGCATTTCCCCTCTAAAAAAAAAACAAAAGGTTTGTTTTATGGCAATCCTGAAAGTTACGCTTTTCTGAGATAAACCAAATTATGACTAACGAAAATGCGGACAAACATTTCATTATGACTTAAAACTTTATTATGCCAAACAATAGAGACCCGTATAAAATAGCTAGTGATATAGCTGATATAGTTTCAGAGTTAATGAGATAAAACGATGGCCAAATCTTCCGACGCTATTAGTTTCGCGTGGGATAACATTATTCTTTTATTCCTTTCTATGTAATGCCCCTGCTTTACGCTCCCTCTTAAGTCGAAAACCCAAGAATGTCACTATAAAAACTCGCCCAAAAAACTCCAATATTCTCTTTGCACTTCAGTAAAAAAAAAACAATCGACGTTCGCTCGCGGACATCGTCCTGCCGGTTCACATTTTTTGTGTGAACTTTTCCTTTTCCTGATTTATTTGCGATGAGCACTTTATCACATCCTGCAGGGATGGTTGTTTGCTTCCATCGTTTGTTTAATCGGGGTGTCTGTTTCAGTTACGTTTGTTTCATATCGTACTAGCTTTTGAGGTGGAATAGTAGTTTATGTGACTGCTGCATAATGAAAGGCATTAAAATACGGGTGTGGGTTTAAGAAACGAACGAAGTGAGCGAGTGATTTAACTTGCCCTGATAGAATGTTAGTGTGGGTCAAGTCTTGGAAGCTAAATTGGACCCACTTTCCTATTTCCGATTGAGCTGAAATTTTGCAATATAGGTACTTAATAATAACATGGAGCTGATCTGATGATGGAGACAGGAGGCAGCCCAAGTTATCCCGCTATCGCTGATGCCATTTAAATATGTGATGACAAAAAGTTTATGATTATTTCAAACTAATTTAAATTATTAATAATCATTTTATCATAGGTGCGAATTTTCGTATGTTTTTAATTTTACTGTCATAAATCTTCATACAAGATTTTCTTTTCACACACAGTGTTTTTTTGTGCTGTATCATGTATGTATTAAATATGTGCAGAGTAACTATTATCTACAAAATTACATCTACATAATCTAACTAGGCCCCATTGCCGTTCGATAATCAGTACATCCATTAATTCTAAATTTAATCGCACACACACAGACACACACATACCTACAAGGTTTATCTAATTAGGTGCTTGTTTATATCGCTCGTCGTTTGTCACCCGGAGAATCCCGCGTTGAGCGCACCTGCGTACCGTTAAGTCGAAAACAATTATATTACTACTATATCCTATTTATACAGGATTATACGCAAAGATGTGCCCATGCTTAAAAGCGATGTATTTTGGTACCTATTGTTAGTCGGTGTGTGGTTCAAATGTGGTTCAAGCTTATTTATACGGAGTACCCGTACTCCGTATATTTTAAGGTGTTTATTACATTAGAATACCTAGTTGGGCGTTTTTTTAGGGTTCCGTAGCCAAATGGCAAAAAACGGAACCCTTATAGATTCGTCATGTCTGTCTGTCTGTCTGTCTGTCTGTCTGTCTGTCTGTCTGTCTGTCCGTCTGTCTGTCCGTCCGTATGTCACAGCCACTTTTCTCCGAAACTATAAGAACTGTTGAAACTTGGTAAGTAGATGTATTCTGTGAACCGCATTAAGATTTTGACACAAAAATAGAAAAAAAACAATAAATTTTTGGGGTTCCCCATACTTCGAACTGAAACTCAAAAATTTTTTTTCATCAAACCCATACGTGTGGGGTATCTATGGATAGGTCTTCAAAAATGATATTGAGGTTTCTAATATCATTTTTTTCTAAACTGAATAGTTTGCGCGAGAGACACTTCCAAAGTGGTAAAAAGTGTGTGTAACTTCTAAAATAAGAGAATGATAAAACTAAAAAAAATATATGATGTACCATGTAAACTTCCACTGAAAATTGGTTTGAACGAGATCTAGTAAGTAGTTTTTTTTTTATACGTCATAAATCGCCTAAATACGGAACCCTTCATGGGCGAGTCCGACTCGCACTTGGCCGCTTTTTTAAGTTGTCCCTTACGCTTTCTTTTTCAAATTTGGGATTTTATGTTATTTCTACTCAGAATCACGAGCTCTTTCTATCCTAATAGGAAAAAAAAAGTGTCCTAAGGTTTTTATTTCCATTCCGTCACCATTTTTCATAGACTTTGTATGGCGGTAGCGGAATGGAAAGTTCGAAAAATGTATGGAAATTTTGGGACACTTTTTTTCTCCTATTAGGATAGAAAGAGCTCGTGATTCTGAGTAGAAATAACATAAAAAATCCCAAATTTGAAAAAAAAAGTGTAGGGAACAATGTGCAAGATAGCACAACCTTTTTGTATAAATTTACCTTTTTTATTATGTTTATGGTTTTGATACTTTTTTGTCTATTTTTATTTGTCAGAATACATTTTGTTTTCTCCTTACCAGTGCCTATTATTATACAGTCGTTAATAAAATTGGTTCTTCAACCGTAAATCTCAATGATAACTCGCTCCAAAAGTGCAATGAGTGAGACGGTTCATAAGGGAGACGGTGAGGCCGTCGGGAGGGACATTGCTCCGCTCGCGCAGGAAGGCGCGGGCCCTGCCCTTCACGAACCGAGGCCGACACCTTCCCGCGTGGCGAGCGGCGCCTCGTCGCGCTCCTCTGCCACCATTGTCGCGCGCCAGCTGCAAGCGAGGGCGCAACATGCGCGCCGTCTGGCTGAAATAGAAAAAGAACGAGAGCGGCAGGCCGCTGAGCGCGAACGTAAAGTTGCTGATCTCGAACTGGAAGCCAGTCTCGCCGCCATAGAGGCGGGCCCAAGCCGACGTGGAAGCCATGGCACGCGCAGTCGTGCAAGCGTACAGGAATGGTTAAATAATACGATTCCTAATACCACTGAGCAACATTTATTAAGTGCCAACCCACCTTTCAGATCCGACGATATTGCGGCCCAGCGCGAGCCACTGGGACCGAGAGAGCCGCACGGCGCGAGTGCCGCGGCATATGAAAACTCTCCTGAGCAAAATCGCCCTGAAGACGGAGGAGTGACCCGCTTAGTAAATTCGCTCGATAAGTTAATAAACAAAGTAAATCAAACAAAGACGGAGCTGCCGACCTTCGACGGCAAGTCATATTTGGATTGGTTAGCTTTAAAAAGAGTTTACGAAAATAAAGCAAACAGTTTCTCGCCTACTGAAAATCTAGCTAGGTTGTCACGCGCCCTACGTGGGGCGGCGCGCGAGGCCGTAGCGGGCCTGCTGGCAGCAGCCCGCGACCCCGCCGCGGTGGTGGCCGCGCTCGACTCGCGCTTCGGTCGTCCCGAGCTTGTCGTCATGCATGAAGTGACGGCGGTGCGTGCCCTACCTAAGGTAAGCTACGACGGTAAGGACCTAGTGATTTTCGCAAGTCGTATTCGTAACTGCGTAGAGGTAATCCGCATGTTAAATAAGCCCGACCATTTACGCTCCCCTGAGCTGTTCCAGGCATTGTGGAGCAAGCTGCCTGCGCTGCTGCGTCCACGGTGGTTGGATTATGCTCATTCGCGCAATGGTAGCGCTTCAAAAATTGAAATGTTTGCCGATTTCCTCTCGCGCGAAGTCGACCTGCAATGCCGATTTGGAGCCGCGGTTGACTACGCGCCAGCTCAAATTTCCCGGCCAAATGGTGGTAGGGACAGAGTAAACGTTATCGCTGAAAATAATCATTCGTCTGATAGCATTCCAACATCATTAAATAATAATGATTCTAGCAATAATTGTTCATTATGTAAACAAAACCATGACTTATTTGATTGTGACAAGTTCGTCAAACTGTCAATTAATGATAGGTGGCAATTTATCAAAAAGAATAAATTATGTCATAGGTGTTTAAAAAAAGGTTTCCATAAAAACAAAACTTCATGTATGAAAAAAGTATGTAGCGTAGAAGGTTGCGAATTGCGTCATCATAAGTTGTTGCACGGGTCTAAATTTGAACGCGTCGTTACTGCGCACGTCGACGCGGAGGACAACGACGGCGCCGCCGACGACGACTCCGACGACGACGACGAGCAAGTGCCATCGACGTCTGGCGTGATCGCGCCCGCGGCCCCCAGCCTACCCGAAGCGTCCGTTGCAGCTCCACTGCCTGACGACTCGGAACACGATATTCTGACGCATGCGACCTCTTCATCGCCCGAACTGCCTTCCGTACGGCCGTTGTTAAAAGTAGTTGCCGTCACCGTGTCCGGACCATCTGGTAGCGTTGACACATTCGCGTTATTGGACGATGGGTCCTCAGGAACGTATATTGATTCCAAAATTTCTTCTCGAATTGGAGTGAAGACCTGCGATAGGCTAATTCACGTAGATTGCGTACTTGGCTTGAGCAAGGACGTTAAAGTGCAGTATGTCAATTTTAATATACAGGGTCGTCATTCAACCGAAGTTCACTCTATTACAAAGGCTAGATCGATTAACGGTTTAGATGCTGCGCGGCAGTGTGCGCATCAAGATAGTGTGCGCAAATACCCTTACTTAGCTGACATAGCCGGTCAATTTTGCTACGGGGACATAAAGCCCATGCTGATTATAGGACTTGACAATTGGCATTTGTCATTTGCTACAGACGTGCGCAAAGGAACCAAGACACAACCTGCAGCTATTTTAACAGCTCTTGGCTGGGTTTTGTTTGGTTGCGGTTGCAGCAAGACTAAACGAGTTGACGTTGTCAACCATATCACAGTAAGCAAGCCTGACTCCGATAGCGATCGTTTTACTCTAGAACAGCTTATTAGGGAGCAATTTAAGATCGATTCAATTGGTATATCGAAAAAAGAGGCCCGCAATGCTGACGATGAGCGTGCCATACAAGTACTAGAGAGCACGGCTCACCGTCTGCCAGTTGGCCGTTTTGAAGTAGGATTACTATGGAAGGCTGATAATCTGGATATTCCTGACAGTTACAAGTTAGCACTGTCCAGATTCCTCAGCTTAGAAAAGAAAATGAGTAAAGATCCTCGCTATGCTGAACGTTATCGTCGCAATATTCATGACATGTTAACCAAAGAATACGCTGAACAATGTTCTTCCAGCCCTGCTTCTGGACGTCCTGTTTGGTACCTTCCTCATTTTGGCGTGATTAACCCAAATAAACCCAATAAGTTGCGAACGGTACACGACGCAGCTGCGAAATCTTACGGCGTGTCATTAAACTCTTTGTTATTGACTGGCCCTGATCTTTTGCAACCTTTGTTAGGTATTCTAATGCGTTTTCGTGAGGGTGCCGTCGCTTTAAACGCTGACATTCGTGAAATGTTTCCACAGATCAAAATTATTGAAAAAGATAGAGACGCGCAAAGATTTCTGTGGCGAGATACCCCTGGTGATCTGATTAAAACGTATCGCATGTCATCCATGATTTTTGGCGCCGCGTCGAGCCTATTTACAGCCATACACATAAAAAACAAAAATGCTTTAGAATGGCAGGAAACTTACCCTGACGCGGCTCGAGTAATCATCGACGACCATTACATGGACGATTGCATCACTAGCTTAGACGACGTCGGCAAAGCTGCCAAGCTGGCAGCTGATATTTACACCGTACATGCTCACGCTGGTTTCGAGATGCGCGGCTGGACGTCGAATAATCCTAGTGCGCTTTCGTTGTTACCTAAAGAATCTTTGCTCGAGGTGCCTCACTTTACTAATGTTGACGTAGAATTAGGTCGCCTGGCTACGCCCGTTCGCACGCTAGGTCTTATCTGGCAACCCGCTAACGACCTGATTGGTTTTAATACTGGCATTAGGAATGATACCGTGTTGCCGGAGAAGCTAACAAAGCGAGAGGTTCTAGTGCACGTAATGAGAATTTATGATCCGCTTGGAATCCTTGCACCAATCGTCGTTCGTGGTCGTATTATGTTTCAAGACGCTTGGCGCAAGGGTTTGAACTGGGACCAAGAGCTCTCTCAATGTGACAGCGCCGCGTGGAAGTTATGGTTTCAAGACTTGATCTCCACTTCCAGTTTACAGATACCACGCCGCTATAACTTGAGCGGTCTCGAGGTAGTAGAGTGCGAATTACATGTGTTTTCGGATGCTAGTGAGTCCGCCTTTGCTGCTGTGGCCTATTGGCGCTTTCTATATGTGAATGGTGATGTAAGGCTCTCCCTTATCTGCAGTAAAGTCCGCGTGTCTCCAATTAGACCTGTCTCTATTCCTCGTTTAGAACTTCAGGGTGCTCTAATGGCCGCGCGCCTTGCCACATCGATATGCGAAGCTCATCGACTGAAGCCAATGAGACGCGTTTTCTGGTGCGACTCAATGACTGCACTGGGTTGGCTTCGTAGTGATGCGCGCACCCTTAAACCCTTTGTATCTCATAGAGTTGGCGAGATACTGGAGCTTACCAACATCAGCGAGTGGCATTGGATACCGAGCGACCTAAATGTAGCCGATGATGCTACACGTGCCAAACGTTTTGTGCTCTCTCCAGAATCTCGCTGGATCTCTGGGCCTACCTTTCTCCTTTCCTCGGACTGGCCCGCTGAACCGCAAATTGATGTCAGCGGATTGGGCCGCGAAGAGTATAAAAACATCATTCATCTTATCACCGAGACTGATCTGCCCGCACCAATCTCTGCGGATCCAAGTCGATTCAGCTCATGGCTGAGAATGGTGCGAGCAACGGCAAAGGCGCATCAATTCATATCATTATTGCGAATGCGTAGTATGAGCAGACGAGGCGTAAACTTCGACCTTCCTCGTCTTGAAGGACTCTTATGTACCTTCCACCCAACTTGCACATCCTCTCCTGGTACCTCTAATCCCCCTCATATCCCACCAAGAATAACCGCGACTGATTTACGTCTAGCCGAGTGCCATATTTTGCGGCAAAGCCAACTGGATTCCTTCAAAGAGGATATTTTGCGGATAAAGAACCGAGACCCGTTGCCACGAAGCAGCCGCCTTTTCAAACTGTCCCCCTTCATAGATGACAAAGATCAACTTCGAATGTGCAGTCGTATAGTTGCAGCAACAGGCGTCCATGACGAAGTTAGACGACCGCTGATTTTAGACGGAAAACATCCAGCAGTACGCCTCCTAATAGCCAGATATCATCAAAAAGCTGGCCATGCTAACAAAGAAAAGGTCTTGAACGAGCTACACCAAAGATTTTGGATTTTAGGCCTTAGAAATGCTGTCCGTGTAGTGGCCCATGCCTGCCAGTTTTGCAAACTTCACCGTGCCAGAACGTTTCAACCACCGATGGGAGATCTACCGGAGTCTCGCTTGGCTCATCATCAGAGGCCGTTCTCTTTCGTCGGCCTGGACTACTTTGGACCCATACTTGTTTCGGTCGGTCGAAGAAGGGAGAAGCGCTACGTTGCCCTATTTACGTGCCTCGTCATCCGCGCCGTACATCTTGAAGTGGTACACAGTTTATCGACGGATGCGGCCATAATGTGTCTACGCCGTTTTATTTCTCGTCGAGGAACACCACAAGAGATCTGGTCAGACCACGGAACAGCCTTTGTTGGGGCAAACAGGGAGTTACGAGCTCTTTACGGCGACTCTGTTGAAGATTTTGCCGCCAACGAATCTATCAATTGGCGTTTCATTCCTCCCGCAGCACCTTTTATGGGTGGAGCGTGGGAGCGGTTAGTTCGCAGCGTTAAAGAAGCTTTAAAAGTGACCCTTAGAGAACAGGCTCCTTCAGACGAAGTTTTAAGAACACTGTTGGCGGAGGCTGAAGCCCTAGTGAACACAAGACCACTAACCCATGTGTCACTCGATGCCGACGCTGATGAGGCTCTAACACCGGCCCATTTTATACTTACATCTCCATCTGGGCGCCCATTTCCCGCTACCCTCACCGAGGCCGATCTTCTTAGTCGAAACCAGTGGCGCAGAGCAGTCAGGCTAGCTGACCATTTCTGGCAGCGCTGGGTCAAGGAATACCTGCCCTGCTTGTCACCACGTGTAGGAGGAGGGTCACCGCCTAATGTTGCAGTGGGTGATGTTGTGATCATTTGTGATTGCAACCTTCCTAGAGGCTCGTGGCCCAAGGGTCGCGTGACCGCCGTATACCCCGGCAGAGACGGGATCGTTAGAGTGGCGGATGTTGCTACCGCCGCTGGAATCTTACGTCGACCCCTAAAGAAGCTCGCGAAAGTCCTTGTCTCTACTTAAAAAAAGGGGAGAATGTGCAAGATAGCACAACCTTTTTGTATAAATTTACCTTTTTTATTATGTTTATGGTTTTGATACTTTTTTGTCTATTTTTATTTGTCAGAATACATTTTGTTTTCTCCTTACCAGTGCCTATTATTATACAGTCGTTAATAAAAAACAACTTAAAAAAAACGCCTTGTTTAAAGTAAAACAAAACGAAGGAATTTCGTAATACTTAGATATATACCAACAGATAAAACAGTCATATTTCAGGGACACATATTTGTTATACGGCCGTTTTCGAACAATGCTTCTAAGAGATCACTGCGGTACGATAACGATCGGATCTGTCAGTGTCAAAAGTGATATGTCTTCAATCAAAAACGTCACTTTTGACACTGACAGATTGGTATCCACATTGGTATCGTACCGTAGTGATATAGAAGCATTGTTCGAATTGGGCCGATAAACACACAAATTAAGTGCCCTTACCAGGATTCGAACCCTCCTGCTACGTAGGCGGAGTTACTATATACCGACTAAGTTAGGAGGCCGTCAAAGTTCCATCGTTTTCCATATGAGATAAGGGTCAATAGCTCGCCAGCTTGCAATTATGGCCGTAAAATAAAGTATCGAATGATATTTTAGACCTGAGCAATTGGAGTAAAACAAACGTTGAAATTAATTGGAACCCGATATTTTAACACACGTTAATTAAATAGCTACGCTGTTAATAAATTCGCTGTTGGTTTGTTGTGTGCGTTTAGATAATTTAATCATGCATTAAATAAGGCTATTATTAGTATCAAACACTGGTAAAAGTGTAACACTAAAAAAGAAAATATAATAGTAGTACTTAATATTCAGTGGGACGGAAATTCTTTTTATAAAATCTGTAAGCGACGGTACCAGCAGACGTATTTAAAGGAGCCAATGAGTTGGAAAATTATAGAGACGCTACAGACTTGGACGAGTCAGATATTGAAAACGGTTTACAAGAATCCAATATTTCGAGCTAGTTTTCACGTAGCATGGCCATGAATGGTTTTAATCCAACATTATAGGTTTAGTTTACTTTTATCATAATCAGAAAATTTTTATGTGATGCATGTCATGTTTTATAACAGTATATTCCAATTTATAACTCTTCTTCATTCTCCTGAATGTAGTTATTATTATTATCTCCTAAATATATTTTTTCAGAATATATGCACTTATGTTTTGTTTCTATTATACTATATCCGAACTCTCCGTGAGTCCGAACAGGGGTTTTTTTTTTGAAGTTCGGATAATTGAGGCCTTCAGATTTTCCTGTCCGCAAACCTTACGTTCTGGTACACTCAAGCGGGCCGGTAGACCGCTGCAGAAATCCAAAAGCGATCGCGGTTTAAAATTGTTGCAATACAGGTGACAGACTCCCTTTTGCACACTACTATTATCTTTAGGCATAAGCGTCATTAAGCCTAAAAACCAACAACTGTAGTCGTGCAAAACGCCACCCACGTACAGACAGCATCAAAAGTAACTGATGAAACAACACGCAAAAGTTATCGTTAGCCGCGGGAATACTTCTCCAAATAAAGATCTACAGTTTTCGTTCAAAATTATTTGTCACAATCTAATTGTTATACTTACGGAGACCTTATCTCTTTATTTTATTTATTTGTAGATCCAACAGCTGTGATATGAAATAAAATAGTACCTAGTAGATTAGATACAGAAAGCCAAATATAGGAAGTCACAGGTACTACCTGTCAGCACCTGTCAGGTAGTATGTTAAAAGCTATTAGAGTATGGTAGCTACTTTTGACGCGTAGTCAGATCCGCTACTTTTGATGCTGACTGTACCTAAACACCCGGGCATTATCGATCTCCATAAACCGAGCCGAATTTCAATATTTATGAAGTATCTTTTGTTACGAGTTATATATCTGGTCATTAAGCACAGACGTGTATAATCGTGGCTTATTTCAGGCGCCCTGTATATTATAATATGTATGTAGGGATCATTTACATGAGGGCCGAGATGGAGCACTAGTTAACGCTCAGTTGACACGATCTCAAAGATATTTTATTAAAACATTAAGTACTTAAGTTCGATGTGAAGACCGGCATACAGGCTGTTTCCTGTAACAGGAGCAATAAATTAAACTGTAGGTTGTACTCCTCAAACTGACCAACTTTAGCAACTTTTGAAAATAACTCACGTTTTGATTTTTATTACACTTTTAAGTTTATTCTAAGACTCAATGTATTGCAAATTTTGTTATGTTTAAAGCATGACAAGCAACGTCAAACACACTGATATCAGCGTACATTGAAGGCAATATTTATTTTGTATGAAAAAGAGGAAGTCTAAAGGATTCATAATTTTTAAAAGTTACTGAACAAATGTTGGTCAGTTTGAGGAGTACAGCCTTTAGTTTAATTTATTGCTCCTGTTACAGGAAGCACCCTGTATAAAAGTTTTGTATTTATATGTATGTATGTATTTGTAATTGGAGTATGTGTACCTACAAACGCAAGATTAAGAAGAGACGAAAGAGCTTGTAAAGAGTCTTACTTGATTGACGGTCTTCTGAACACTGACCTTACTTACTTTATTACAAAATTAGAATTAATTGAAATTTAAAATGAAAACTACCTACAAAACTTAAACTTACACCTAAAAAAAACATGGGTGAGCATCGACTTTTAAGTAAGCATGCTCCATCCCACACCGCATCGGCACTTATCTAACCTAAAAATATTAGACTAGATCAACCAGGTATGACCACAGAATAACTAATAGGGTAGTACCGTATGACCCCTTCGGAAGGACTTCGGTCCGTTGGGCGAGGAATTAGCCAATTTCCTTGACTAACTTGGAGATAGGAACAGGCGTTTCTATGTACCAAATTTTTTAGCGCGCTTTCAAGTATAATTTACCTTCGTCTTATATAACAGAAAACGACCTAAATATATATAGAAAATATAAACATTTAATTTGTTGTACCACATTTCACGCAAATTAAATATATATAATACTATTTCTGTTTCTACAAGGGTCATTTTTGGACCGTTAGCCATATTGTGCGAGATGATTAGGTAGGTCATACTGAACAACTTCTTCTATGGGACCAACCCCAAAATCCCAAAAAAAAATTTGGCCTTCCCATAGAAAACGTCGACATCCACTCGACCAAAATGTATGAAACGGCCAAAAAAAAATTTTGTGATTTCGGAGTTGGTCCCATAGAAAAAGTTGTTCAGTATGGCCTACCTAATCACCTCGCACAATATGGCTAACGGTCCAAAAATAACCCTGTATTTCTAAAGATTCAACATAAAGATGACAACTGAAATAGATATCTTTACTTTCCTTAGAGTTACAGTGAATTGAAAAGTTCTAACTCTTGCCCAGTGCACCATTACTAATACATTGTTAAAAGTTTCATTATACTTCACTGATTGCTGTGAAGACTTTCTTAGCATATTCAGACAACTTTTTAATTTATTTAGCGTAGTTCTTAGAATCATCAGGCAACTATAACTTGAGTTTGTACTTCAGTCTGTAACTTGCCTTTTAGAGTTGAAAACTATCTACTAATGCAATATGCATATTTAAATATATAAAGACGTACGTTACTTTTTTACTAGGTATTTTAAGAATTTTTTCTTCGTAAATACATTTTTAAGCTATTTTTACGGTTTAATTCACGTGTTTTTAGTCACTTATGCGATATGTTTCGGAGAGCCTAGGTCTCCAGTGGCGATGTTCGTGTTTTATTTTTATTTTCGAAATAATTTTTCTAAAGTCGTTCTGCGATCGTCAAGGTCGTATCATAACAATATAAAAATCTTTACAAATTGTTCAGCCAGAAGTGTTGCTTTCATCGGTAAACCAAGTAGCGTTTAGCTCCTATATTATGGTTGAAAAAATACGCTTGACTTTCCCAAAGACTGATTTAATCACGTTTGCTAAATAAAAAACTGTTTTTTCAAGCTAAGCAAAAACACAATGAAACGCCGCCAAACAAATAAAAATTAGATATAGCTGTATTTTTTATGATATAATGGCAAACGAGCAAGCGAATCGCCTGGTGGAAAGCAATTACCGTCGTCGATGGACACCTGCAACACCAGAAGGAAGCTCGTGATCCTGAATAGAAATAATTACCTATAACAATTCCCAATTCTAACACAAAAGTACAACTTCACTACATAGTATAAAACAAAGTCGCTTCCCGCTGTCTGTTTGTCCCTATGTATGATCTTTAAATAAATAAAATAAAAATAAATAAAAATCATTTATTTCGGACCACAAAAAATCCATAATATGTTAGTCGAACATGTGCATGCAGGAACTTGTAAATTAGACTATGTTAGTACTTAAAATTAACTTATTATCCTATCTACCAAAAAACTACGCAACGGATTTTGATGCAGTTTTTTAATAGATAGAGTGGTTCATGAGGAAGGTTTATCATATGATTTGTTATCCCGTGCGAAGCCGGGGCGGGTCGCTAGTTAAATATACATGCCCATAAACCGATTACAATTCCCTCGAACCGGTCCTCGAAGTGCAGACCGGACTCCCCTCATCCGTAACGCCGGTGTAACCAGTGATTTACGCTATACGAGATCGTGAAACACTATATATTAAGATGGCGTCACTAGCTTCCGGTGCTCGATTTCCATAGGAATTGGTGTACTTAACCCAATTGGAATGGTTCTGTTTAAGCCAAGATATACTGTGGACCCTTATTGAAGCTAGAGGATTGCATTTGCTTGGATTTTGGAAAGTAGTTGTTTCGTGAGTATCAGCTTAGGATAAACCTTAAGCCCCATTTGACGTTTCAAGAACTTGCATACGATTTTCGTTACATTGCGGTACCTATTTCGTCGGTCGTACGACTGAATTCATTGTATGCTGTAGTTATTAGCAATGTACTATCAAATATCTCAGTGGTTCCTAACCTTTTCAGTCCGGTCACCTCTATGACTAACTAGGGAACCTGATTTTACCCCTCCTCCCAATGGTAATAAAAAATAAAACGTGTACGTTTGTTTTATTGTTATATTAGGTTAGCTTATTAGTAATAATAAGTTATTACCCCCGTAAAATACCAGTTTTACCTCACGGGGGTAATTATCCCCAGGTTAGGAACCACTGGTCAATATTGCAAGCAAGTTCTTGAAAATAAAGAAATTTAGTTTTTTGCCGTAGGGACTTATTTATTTTCTATCGAACAACTAGCGGCCCTTGAGAATATCCAGCATAAGATAGACCTCGAGATTGTATTAATAATGCGTAATCAGAGATCACAGCATAATGGTAGCTATAAGAAAAGTCAGAATAAGATGGATGCGGATTGACCAATGTCCAATAGGCACTCGCCGGGTCGGTGGTCAAAGAATTATTGGGGTTTACGTGAGATATTAATGTCAGTACGGATTTCGCAAGTTGGGATTTTTTATGGTTAGTAGTGAAGCTGCTGGTCATGGATTCAAATCCCGAAAGTGATGAGGACAGGTGTTTTGATTTTTTGAAAGGTTGCCATTTCAAGTATTGCCCGAAGCGGTATTTATTCCATTTTTCCTTTAAAATAAAAAATTGTAGGTTCATTCTGTGTTAGATAGTCCCATAATACTAAAAATCTAACTGCATAAATGGTTGGTAGTGCACTTACGAAAAATAAGCAAGCTTTAGCCCAAGGGGGCGGGAAAATGTACAATAAAGAAAATATTTTATGAATGACGGCATAATGTGATGCTAAATATTTCATAAAATTTACATATATACGTGAATAAGCCGATTTCCAAAAAGGGGAGTTTGAGTACATAAGAGACGAACTGACGTGCGTCTTTTGTTCGCGTTTCAAGCCGTTGTCTCAATCTGAGCTCGTCAAAGATAATATTACTTACGGGTTTCCTCGGATGTTACCGCGAAACCCCATTTTTTCTGAAAACGCGTTTTCCTTGTTACAGTTTAAATAGGTTAAAACTGATTTTCAGTGGAACTTTTCAGTAAAATCTAGTTTTAGAAAAGTGCCTTGATGAAAACTAGTTTTTACTATGAGTAGGCCAATTCAAACTTACATTTTGATTTCAAAATTATATGTCATTTTGTCAATATTCCCCCGTCACCGAAATGTATGTTCGGATTGGCTTCTAGGAAATTGTTTAGAAAATAAATCTGTGTAAGCTAGTTTTGACTAGGCTATACAAAAAACAAAAAACTTCTTTTTCGAAGTTATCATTACAAAATACAAAAAAAAGTCCAGTCTTGGTCACTAACCCTAACAACCTCCTCCTCGCTTCGCTCGTTGTTCATAGGTTTTCTTTAGTGATTTAAATGCCATCTAAATGAGTGGCCATCTAAACCTTACGGCCACGTGATCGCCTTACGGTCAAGTGATCGCCTTACGCTGTCTCGAGTCATTTTTTCCCCACCTCAAAAAGTGCCCAGCGCCGCGAAAGAAGTTTTCACTTCAAAAAATAACCTTCAGAATTGTTACCAATAACATATTAGGTAACATATGTGAAAGGGATAACGGACAAAATTGGAGCAGTACTTAAGAAATTCTCCATCAAGACTGTATACAAGCCGTTATTCAAAGTAGCAGATCTGTTGCGCAGTCCAAAAGATGTCATTCCGTACCAAAATCCGGGCGTTTACAAAATAGACTGTAGCTGCGGAAGTGTGTACATTGGACAAACTAAACGTAGCGTGCAAGAGAGGGTGAAAGAGCACATAGCGGCAGTTAAAAATCGCCAAGTACACAAATCCGCAATCGCCGAACATCTTCTTACATCTGGCACAAATCACTGGATTGAGTTGCATAGACCAAAAGTTGTCTCCACTGAACGCCATTATTATCCTCGAGTTGTGCGAGAAGCAATTGAAATCAAGAAACACCCCAGGAATTTTAATAGGGAGGATGGATTCAACTTATCGCCAACTTGGGAACCAGTGATACAGAAGTTAAAGCCAAAGGATCTATCTTCGGACGTGTGCGTGGATATTGTGAGTGTTGCGTGTCGGACTATTGACAATAATTAACATTATGTGTAGTGGGTGGTTTGAAAATGTGATGTCTACCCCAAACTTTTTCATACACTTTTCGTCGGGTAGTTGCACAAATCTCTGTTTTGACATTTTGCTGAGACTTTAGTTGGCCGCGACCATGACCAGTGAAACCTGTGTCGAAACGTCGGTATATAAAGGTAATTGAATAAATTTCGCGTTAGACCCGTCTATAAATGTGAGTTAATATGTGTTCAAAACGCGAAGGTTTTAAATATTATAACATATTAGGTACCTACCCTACGAAATATACACGTTAGATAGGAATAATCTTCAGCAAATACAATCCGAGTATAATAAATACTTTCGGGCTATTTATTCTGGCGAACAAACACGTAGGTCTGGTCCCTCGCGTAATTCTATTATAAATGTGGACGGAGGTATTGTATTATTCAATGTCGAAACACTCTTTGTGTTGGGAGTCTTGGGTTGTGTGCTTAAAGACTTAGATGGGCTTAGTGGAATAAGGGAAAGGAAGTAGGGTACTGAGACTACTGAGAACCTAGTAGTGATGCTAATTTTACAAAATAAACTCGGCGCCATTGGTCTAATCTAATCAAAAAATGTAAACGAAAATGTCAAGTCAAGACACAAAAATATATCGATGTAAAAGTTGCTAAACGAGTTTTTAATCGATATAGTAAGTACTTACTGGTTTAGAATAAATTTAAAAGTGGAAAAATTACTGTCTTGGGTGAGACTTGAACTCACGGCCTCTGGATCTGGAGTTCAAGTCTCACCTAAGACAGTAATTTTTCCACTTTTAAATTTATTCTAAGCTTAATAGCATCGATCGCAGATGTTACTGCTTGTTAGAATTAAAAAATACTTAGGTACTCGATAATCATATCAGTGTATACCATTAACAAAAACGTATTATTTGGCTTATTCCTATACCTTATTTAAACGAGCAATTATTGTATATATTATGTATTTCGGGGATCTCGGAAACGGCTCTAACGATTTTGATGAAATGTGCTCTATGGGAGTTTTCGCGGGCGAAAAATCGATTTAGCTAGGTCTTATCTCTGGGAAAACGCGCATTTTTGAATTTTACCTCTATGTTATAATATATGTTAGTCTGTAAGATTTAAGGTTTAATTTCGTAATATGGGCCTTGTTGCCTGATTAAATTTTTTTTTAATAAATTAATAAATACAAATGCGGTAGGAAGAAAAAATATACATGTGGATTGTGCCCGGCATCGAAGGGACACATGAGAAACGACCGGAGACCCACGTCACCCAGTGTGTGTGTGTGTGTGTGTGTGTGTGTGTGTGTCTCAGAGAAAGGGACTTAGTTTGAGGCGCTGACGTGTTGAACCATTTTTAATATGCATTCGTGTTAAGAATTAGTTGTGAATTGGCAATATTTCAGATTATTGTATTCGGGTACCGTGAAACTATGTTAACGGATTAAGTACCTATATCGCGTAAAATGATTATAAAATACATTCTGACGCTTCAAACCCTTTAAGCGTTCGTGGTCAATGGTAGACTGAGGAAAACTATATTCACCTCAATTTTTTTTATAAATGAGAGTAACAATAATAAAATACAAAGAATTGTTGGACCATAGTTAGCTGATTGTATTGTAAGGTCAATGTGGCTAATTCCGTCATAGGGACTATTCCGTCTACTAGCGTTTTCTCTAACAATGAACAAAATTGATAATTGCATCGACAAAGCAGCGATTGCTTTTAGTTTCAGCAATCAAAAGCAGATGGTTTTTTTTCCTACAAAAAAGAAAATATCAATACACTCGTGGACGGAATAGTCCCTATGACGGAATTAGCCACATTGACTATACCTAAGAATCCTAAGTGTTTCCCCTACTTCAGCATAATGTAGACTTTAGTGCCCTAGTGCCAGAAACCCAAACGAATGGCACGTGTAGCAAAAAGTGAATTATATATTTCGGGTACCCTTCGGTTTTTACGAGCTAAGCACATAGGAATAGAATTAGGATTGGATACGTAAAGAACAGTATAGGAACTCTCAGATAAATCTATTATACTTACCTACGACCCGACAGAATTGAATCTTGAATTCATTTTTAAACATCTTAGTTTTTTGTGATTATAGCCCATCAGCCAGTTTAATCTTATTCATGTTTTTTGAGGTTTTTTATGTTGTATCTAAAAAAACATTTTGTAATTGTATTACTCCTATCTACGTATAGGTATAGCCATTATTAGGTATATACATATAACTACCAATGTTAGTAGCTATACATATCTATGCGGCGTGTTTTTTCAACCCTTAGCCATTTTTTATTTATTTTGAGAAGTCAATATACAAGTCAAACTAACTAAGTATGAAATCGACCAACCCCGATAAATTGTTTGAATACCTTGACATATTTTCTGCCAAAACGTATGACAAAAATTTCGGGGTTGGTCCCATCGTTGCTCATTATGTGCTACTGTGCCCTATTCACCTCGAAAAGTTGATCAAAAAATATGTCTAAGGGTTATATTATAAAAGTTATAAGGGTTAGCCTGGTGGTACAAATAATATCAAATAGATAGCGACTGCCAAAGTGACACATTCTTATTTCTATGGCAACAAGGATGTGTCACGGTATATTATTATTATTTGCCCACTTTTGGCCGTAATCTATTTACCTACTCGTAATCTGACTATTTCGATGTATAATTTATATTTCTTTTGACTAAATGTTGAGTAATAAGTTAATGTAAAATATTTCCAGCCGATCTACTGCGCTCGCCATCTTGTTGGGATTGATTGAAAGGTTTTACGAGCCACGTTTCATGTGAAATTCATTACGCCTCAATATAAGGCCGAAGGCTCCGAAAAGATTTTATCGACCAACGGCTTTTAGGTTGTGGTTAAAATTAAAAGAGAAGCAAGTTAATCTGGGTGTGATTTTTTTATGTTGTATACTTTGTAGATATTGCTGACTGTACCCTTTACACAATACACACTAAGTATTTCCCCTTTTAAAAGCGGCCAAGTGCGAGTCGGACTAGCCCATGAAGGGTTCCGTATTTAGGCGATTTATGACGTATTAAAAAAAACTACTTACTAGATCTCGTTCAAACCAATTTTCGGTGGATTTTTCATGGTAATGTACATCATATATTTTATTTAGTTTTATCATTCTCTTATTTTAGAAGTTACATTTTACCACTTTGGAAGTGTGTCTTCCTTGACGCGTGATTCTCTTAACAGTAAAGTCGCGTCAAGATCATTTTGAACACCTCTCCCGCTTAGCAACTATTGCTGCTGACTGTATTAAACTTTTGGAGCATAGTTGGGTGATTTTATGGTACAGTCGCCATCAGATATATCGGAGCGGCCAAGGTATTCACAATATCTGAACACGCCTCTAACGCCTTGACAATAGAGGCGTATTCAGATATTTGTGAGCGCCTTGGCCGCTCCGATATATATGATGGCGACTGTACAAAATAAAAATCGGCCCACTTACGAGTTCTACAATTCTAACCATTACGTGCGCGTCAACCCTAAACTGTACATGACCTTGCAACTCCTCAGGGAAATCTGAGCCGTCCGTATCTCGGTGAGATATGAGCGCGCGAGACGAAGAATAATGCTCGCATGCGGGATTATACGGATTAGACAGAGACAGCTGCTGGCATGATATTGCGTCTTTTAGGATTAGTCAGTTATGTTTGAAGTAGTTCTACTAAGATAAACGCCTTCCGCGGTTATTATAGTCGTTTGTTTTGTAGCTGACCCCGAACGGCTAATCCATTGGCTAAATATTGTAAGTAAAAGCGCACGTGCTACTTACCTACATAAAAAAGTTGGGTTCGCTTTAACCGGTTATTGAATTACGACTCTATGGTAATTGGAATAAGATTTAAAATTAACTAATGGAAAAATATTTTGCGAGGCTGTGTGTGTTCCCTCAACGGTTACTGAGTGCCGGCGAGTCGAACGCTACAGAACCAGTCTAAAATGTGTCATCGAGATGCGTAACAAAGGCGCGTTATCGGAGAGCGCACTTATATTGGTTTTTTAAGCGTTGGACTAGCCCGCGCTCAGGTGCTAATTAGAATTATACGTCGGTTTTTACTTACAATAGACAAAGAGTTATCCGTAAAGGGCCAGCTTGAAAGCTAACGACTATACACTGATGCGAATTCGCACGTCGCTCCGGGTATAAGCGTGACAACGCTATGCGCGTATATAGCGATGTCCCGCTCGCACACCGGCGTGCGAATCCGCATCCAATGTGAGGACTGCCTTTTAGTGATCGACTGGCTGTAAAATAAGTAAGTAATGTACAGGGTCATTTTTGGACAGTTTAGTTAGCCATATTGTGCGAGGTGATTAGGTAGGTCATACTGAACAACTTTTTCTATGGGACCAACACCGAAATCCAAAAAAAAAATTTGGCCTTCCCATAGAAAACGTCGACATCCACTCGACCAAAATGTATGAAACGGTCAAAAAAAAATTTGTGATTTCGGAGTTGGTCCCATAGAAAAAGTTGTTCAGGATAGCCTACCTAATCACCTCGCACAATATGGCTAACGGTCCAAAAATGACCCTGTATTTACACCTTATTTTATTAAAGGTCGGTTTATATCTACAGACAGTAAGGGTGCCGCCCGCGGAGAATACCGCTAGTGCTCGACACTTTTACCTCAGGCATGGCTACCCGCACCTCAAATTCCACACACACGACCTACCCCTTAAACTAGCGAATTCCCAGCACTATGTAAAGTATCCATCACCGGCCACGTAGAATATAAAACGGTGCACGTACCCCAAACATTGCTTATACTGTACAAACACGCGAAAATAAACCCTCCACTGAACTAATAGGACTCAAAATTAGTATACACACGTTAAGCATACAATCTGTGATAGTTGGCTTTATTTTATACATGACGTGTTTAGATGTGTTTATGTAAAGCTAAGTTGGGTAATCCCTCAAGATGTTGAATTTATGTAACACGCTATATTTATAATAACTGTGGTGGAATAATATGTAAAGTTATACAATTGTAGCCATGGCATTTAGGTATATAAATTATGTTATGTGTCAATCGAAATACATCTGGTACATATATTTTCTTGTACGTACTAAGCTACATAGTTTAATATGTTGCATAACTATATACTTTTAGCCTAGTCGAATAAAGAATAGTACTAGATACAGAAGGCTCACTTCTCTAACAATACATGTCTATTACGAGAGATATGTCCGTTCCGTAGCGGTGCGCGGCAACCACTTACTTACCACTAGACACCAAAATTGGTGTGGGCCGCATACTGTACAGTGTAAATCTTTTGAACTGAGCTAGTTTACTCAGTCTCAAAAATATAAAACCATTCAGTGGTACTGGTAAAATTGTCCTGTAAATTTTATTTATTAAAAAACAAAATAACGAAACGTCAAATAATATTGAGAATTTGAAAGGAATGATAATAAACGTTCAAAAAAAAAACATTTTATTTTATCAATTTTTTTACCTTAAACCTAGGGAGTAGTTTTGGACAATCTGAAAGTAAAACAAATATTCGTATACTTAATAGCCAATCTTGTATGTATGTAGATTTAAGTATGTACGAATATACATAAGTGATATGATATTTTAACACAGTCAGTAGCAAATATTTTATCTGTTTGAATATTTTGGTAAATGTAGAACTTTACTGCATTCCACGCAGCAACGCGAAAAGAGAAAATTCGGCAAATTTGCTAAACATATTTTCGGGTAACGAGTTTTGCCGCGTTTCGTACATTTTTCTTTAACCCCGTGAACATTCTTAGCGTACATAGCTGTTTCCTGAGCAACAAATAGCACATTACGATGCGTTCGACTGTACGAAGTTAGCTCGAATGTAGTGAGTGATTTATTTAAACTGAACAAGGTGAAATCTGAAACTAGTGCGCGAATTCCCATCGGTCTTGCGGTCACTTTTGGGCAATGAAAACATTTATTAGAAATATTTATAATTTATTCAAGATAAATACAAATAATATAATTATAACAGTTAACTAAAATAAAAATTACAAACTAGAATTAGAAACGAAGCTTAAGAAATGTTTAGGTAATAGAAGTTAAACTTAATTTCATTAATTCATTATTCAACTAATCCAGTGAAATTGTAGAATTTTGTAACGTGGCTCTTCTGCCTCAAATCCGGTAGTTCTGATTTTTTGCAGACTTATTTATGATGTTGGCCGAATTAATAATTCAGGTTTGTGACCTCAAGCGCCGAACGCAACTTTGTGAAAAATCGAAAAAGTCGCGAAAATTTCTTTTTTTTTTTTTTCTCTTTTCGGTTTTCTTTTAGATTTGGGCGATTATAACCCTAAAGGACTAGTTTTTGATAGTACCTTCCTTAAACGTTTTTAAAGAAGACTAAATTTGCTACAATACGAGGGCGATTCTCAGAGATGACGTTCGGTGCCTGACTTCGGTGCCGAATTTTAATTTTTACTTATTTGATACACGACTTCATTTCCTAAAATCTAGCCTTAATATAAAAAATATTGGTAGTGGAGGCCTCCATTAGAACCTTATAGTTTTTTTGATATTTGAGATTTAAAAAACACCGAAATCATGTGCAGGCACTGAAATAAATTTGCCTCACCGAATTCAAAAACGCTTACACAGAAATCACACTTCAATATTATATCTAAATTATATTATAATCTATTCATATTTTTCATTATTATTTGATGATAAGTGATGTATGGGGTTCTTCAAAAAAGGAGTGTACAGGTTTTTAAAAAAAGGTCGGCAACGCGCATTTAACACCTCTGGAGTTGCAGGCGTCCATAGGCTACGGTGACTGCTTACCATCAGGCGGCCCGTATGCTTGTTTGCCACCTATGTGGTATAAAAAAAAATGTAGCGAGGCTAATGATATCGCATAGCTTACATAAATTTAATAGATAGTACCTTTGTTTACTCGAGATTTTAAAATAACCAAGTTGCGGCTTATGAAACAACATCTCTAGAAGATATCCCACACTAATTGACTATCCTCATACAATAGGGCGAAGTACGTATGGTCCCGAAACGAGTTTTAGACATGTCGACCACAAATTCGCACATACTTAAGTGCCATGAAAAAGAAAATGTTTGTTTCACACAATCCAACGGCACACTCATCAAAAAGAAACTTATGTTACCTACACCCGATAAACAAGATACTTTTGAGTGGTGTTCAATGCTCAAAAATTTTTAATGCACTTATAAAACAATGTAAACAATACGGAAAACAAGTATTTTGCTAGACTTAAAAATATGTAGTATTTTTGAATGACAGAGTTTTAAAGCGTGTATTCCCTCAATTTAAAACTATTTAAAGTTATTGACTAATGCTTAAAGATCTAATCACCTATTCATTATGATCTCCTGCACCGTCAAACACTTGAGCTAAATTGTAACTCCGATATTTAGACATAAATACATCAGACATTGAGGATTGTTAAAACATTGGCTATGTTGAATTTGTGTTCATGGCTATGCTTTAGAAATATTGATCAGTACCTACCTACGTTCAGTGCCTTTGAAGCGATCTCGACATTCGAAGGCGACTTTATTTTTAATCCCTTGTTTTGTGGGTGCACCTTGCATAGTATGTAACTACACAAGTTATTTTAAACGAAGTGGGATCTAATTAACTACATTTATTTAAATTGGCTCAAGTTCAAGGTATCGTGGTGTAGGAGGGCCACAAGTGATACAGAGGATAAATTCACATAATATACTCCATTGATTTGAAGAGAAATTAAGACAACAGCGGATAGAGAGAAAGAGACATTGGGTCTACGATTTTCAACATACGTCTTGTGAAAAAAAAAACTACTCATTGTAAACTAGTGATTTTGTTTACCTATACTATGATTTAATAACATAATAAGTACATAGTTTTACGTTTATAAAACATATCTTGTACTTTTTAGGTGTGATAAGTTGGAAAATAAAGTACAACAAACTAGTTTACAAAGCAGGATTTGAATTCGGTGATCACTTTCTTGATATCGGTGGTCAAAAAATCCACTGAAACCAAGGAAATCAACACCAGTGATGTCAAAATTAATCGCTTTTTAGCAATTACAGAAATAGTATGAATGATACAGAGGAGATGTAATAATGATGGGTTTACGTACTTTCGAGGATTTCTTAATCACTTGCGTAACGACAAAGACACTAAAACTGTGGGAGAAAATTGCACCACCGATCTCAAAAAAACATAGAACCAAACCCACCGAATGACAGAGAAACATTTAAAAAACTACCTTAGTATACTGTGACTGCACCTCTACTTTATTCAACGGTTAAGGCACAACTAAAGCATACTTTGTTTGAGCCACTGAGTTCCTGGTCTACAACTTTGTAAGTGTACCGACATGGTTTGTAAATTACACCGAAATCAGTCAGTAGCCCGGGACACATCGTAAATTTGGTTTTATTCAATGTGTTGAGCTAACACATTATTTTGATTTATAGAATATGATCAGTTAACTAATACCTTATGCGTGAATACCGATAATAACTTCGATATAATTCCCCATCTTGAGTAATAATTTTTTGTTTCAAAAAATCTGGGCGCGGGACACGCCCACCGAACATCATTTTTCGCATTTGGATATTTTTTTCATGTATTATATAAATAACAAATAATTAGTTTGATAGTGTTCCAGACGGAATATATGCTGAAGATCATGCCTGAATTAATTCAGATTTATTAAACAGTAAATTCAATAACTTTTTGCCCCGGACACGTAAAAATGGCCCTCCTGAGAAATGCCCACGAGATTAGAACTGTCTCTGTAGATTGAACAGTTTCCGAGATAAAGGCTTTCAAAATTTAGATTGTTTTTGAAATTGAGCTCGTAAGCTAAACCTGGGTGCAGTGAGTACATTGATATAGTATAAAGAACTGGATACCCAATCAGCCGCCAAAAATGGCCCCACAAAAGTGATGTCAAAACAGATCATGCATTACTTTTTCGTTTAGTCTTGTTTGAAACGCTCAAATATGAAGTTGTCAACAATTACGAAATGTGCCGTTAAAATATGTAAAAATAACAATGATAAAACAAGGAAAAAGGATGGAATGTATTTCTTTCGGTTAGTTCTTTGGATAGCATTACATAATTTATGTAATCTGGTGGTAATTTTATGGTTTTGAATAAATTAATTTGTTAGCACCAAAGAATGAGTCGATGTGAGGTCAATATTTTTTTATATTTTTATATGGAATTCATAAGAAATAATATTATGTTTAAATTCAAGATTTCCAAGAAAACCTATGCGACGTGCAAAGTGGACTGCTATTTAATTATAGCAAGAGATAGGGGTGATGCAGTTTTAAACAAGGCAAAACGGCACTTGTGTGTTCGGCCCATTTCCCTGTTTCCGACATATACACCACCAATAAGGGCTTATATCGACTAACTGTAAATGCTAAACCTGTCGGAACACAGTGACAACCACAGGATTTTTTTTATAAAGTATAGGTAGACTTTATAAAAAAAATCCAATCAGTATCTAAATGTCCCCGTGCACCCGCGCTATGAGTAAATGTAGATCTTAAATACACAGTTATTTAATAAGTAGAATTTATTTCAAGGAAATTAGTATTTAAAGACGTATACTTACGAATTAAAAATTTGATTTGTTTGAATTTGAACCACGAATTAATTTTATTTGAGCTCCCGATTAAATTAAATTTGTTTTATTTATTACTTCAATTGGTTTTCCTGTACAGTAATACATACGAGGGGTGTTCAAAATATTCTCGGTATGAGAATGAAAACAAACAAGTACGAAAAGTTTGATATTTTTATTTTTCAATATACTCCCCCCCTATGTTCATACACTTAAAAGATCGATCAATTATTTTTTTTAATCCTGCATAAAAATATTTTTTATCTTTGGTGTAAAAATGCTCCTCCACTGCCGCCTTCAATGCTTCATCATCGGAAAATTTATTTCCACGCAGATCCTTTTTAAGATTGGGGAACAAAAAGAAGTCGCTGGGGGCTAAGTACGGACTATACGGTGGGTGAGTAACAGTTTCAAACCCACATTCAACAATAGCTGCCTTGGCAATATGAGCAGTATGGACGGGGGCGTTGTCATGCAGAAGCATAACACTGTAACACTCTCCCATCTCTCTCCTCAACTAACCCTACTTTACCCTACCTAGCTAGACCTAGACTTGCCTAAAATACTAAAAATTCCAATAAGAAAATCTAAAATTCTAAAACCCTTTTAAAATTCCGCAATCCGTAAATACCTTTATTAATAAATATAAAAGTAATGTAAATAACCTAAAAAGCTAATTAAATAAGTTAATATCTTGAATTGGATCAGTAAATTGGCCAAATGATCGTCTAGTGTTGATGTAGAACCCTTCGTCGTAACCGCTAATAGTAACCGAAATCCTTTTCGCATATAAAGAAAGAGTTATGAATCCTAATAATATCAAATAATTATTAAACCGTAAATTATGTCTGAATAAAATATATGTCCGAGTTGTAAGAAAGATTATTGCAAGATTTAGTAATGTTAGACTTAGTCTGACTAAGTCTGTAATATGATGTAAACAAAAAGTCAATAGTAAAATGTCATAATTAAGTATGTCCGAGAAATGTCATAGTAAAATTGTCAGTAAAGTATGTCAAAGTAAGTAAAGTCTGTCAAATGTAATAGTCAGTTGGTCAATGTCAGAAAGAATTCTAATAAATGTCACAATTACAAACATTTTTGTTTTTGGGGTATAGATGTCGCTCCGCCTCCGCGACACCCGTGATCATCATCCAGTTGCAGGTCAGAATCCCCGCCCCAGTTCGGAAGGAACTATTTTGTGGTCCAGAAGGGACATCTTTTATAATGACTGGCCTACTTCATCATTTGACCAAGTCATTATTTTGTGACATTTTTCGTCAACATTGAGAGGAAATCAAAGGGACAATTTAACATAACAAAATACTGGTAGTAGAGCAGCTGTATTTGATCCACTCTAATTCCCCAGAATACTGCAATTCTGTAGTAAACATATTTTAGTATACAATGAAATGATATTATCCAGACCGTTGTTGTAGTCATTCTGAATCACACTTTCGGACCAAAATAAACTACGGTCTTGCATCTGCCTCGACCTAGCCCAGACAAACCACTCACTGATATATTTCAATAATAATATGACCTTGTATTTTTAAGGCCAAGTGTGAAAATTACAGATCTGTAGAAAACAGAATGAAATCGTCATACAGACTGCCAAGGGACAGGCAAAATAAATATTTCTTTCATAAGCAAAGTGACTCTACAATACTACAGTATATTGTGGTTATTAACTTTAGTTTTTCCCACAATATATTTCTACCAGTAGCGTTGCAAAGGACCAAAATATATTTAAAGTCATAAGTAGATATGTCAAGTTTGTCAATAAGTCATAAATAAGTATATGTAATAAAATCCTAATAATCCCTAACCCCACACTACATCCTAGCTATTGATATTGTGATATTAACCCATAAACCCATAATTATAATCGTAATATACAATTAAAATAGCCATATCAAATGTATCGATAGGGATCCTAGCTAACTACTGTGAATATCTAATGGCTTTGTTAAATTAAAATTATCAACCTAGATTAATCCTACATTCCCTAAGCCAAACAAATATAAAACCTAGCCCTAACAGCTAAACTAACCAACTACTCTACCGATATATTTGCAAACTAGTATCCCGGGATACACATTTAATTTACTCGCGTAATTACTCGATGTGCAATGAGTAATCTCTAGTCTACAGCTAACTAAGACGAGTGAGGAAGCTCGATTTAGTCTAGATCCTATTCCTCGTGTGCTGGCCAATATATCCACACAGGGGGTTGGGACAGCGGATATATAGCCGGAAAAGGGTAATATAAAAGTGAATATATAAATATATAGATACGGGATATTTGGACTAGAACCTGGCTTTTTTAAGAAGTCTAGTTGACAACCCAAATCGTCCAGATTCCAGGGGTAAAACCTGTCTTAGTAAACGCAGGAACTGCCAGGTCCCACCTGGTATTTATCAAAAATCCGCAATTAGTGAACTAGGGCTGTAGTTGACACCGTTTGGTTACTCGCCCTATCTCTCTAACCACCCAGCACTGTGCTGAATTGGAACTTGTTCTATCTACCCCATAATTTATATACGATAGCTAAGAAATAAATCGCAAAACTAACTTTAAATTAATATATAGAGTCCTCTAACCAAGATCATTTCGGTGTTAAATATCACTAAAATAATCCAAGTCAAAACACTAAATATATTAAACACAATTAAATCACAAATTAATAAATTACACTGAAAACTAAACAAGACTTTAAAAACGTTAATACTATTGATTTGTAACCTAAACTTCACCAATATATTCACATACATTAGCGCTTGTCTGAGCACAAATCAATAAACAAATAAAATAATTTAAATTCACTATGAATGGCACTATGAACAAAACAAACTTTACAATCTTAATAAGTCTATTGATCAATAGTTTAGACTTCACTTAGTACAATTTAAATACTAGCGCTTGTCTAATCCACAAACCAATAAACAATAAAACCCTCAAAATTTAACACAAATTAAATGAACTTCTCTAAAAACTATCAAATAAAACCCCACAACAAGTTACGTTATATTATGCTCCAACCCAAACTCTACCAGCATCATAAGATTCTAGCAAAGTCCAGGCCAGGACACAACATAGGTAACCTAGATTAACCTAACCACCTACACTATTGAACCAGTTCCAACGGACTGCTGAAGGCCCAGAAAAAGCTTGTGCAATTCCTTATAAACATCCCTACCATGCCATGACGCTTCCCCGCTATTCCCAGTTCCTTTGCCCTCATTGGTATACCTCAAACCAATGCTGAACTTCATAATCGCATACAAATTAAACCCTATTTACTAATTAAAATAAGGTCCAATTTGACCTACTTAATGGGTGTGGTTTAAAATAATATTTTGACGGCTGTGGGCTTGACATCTCAGTTTCTTTTAGGGTTCGCATCTCAAAAGGCAAAAACGGAAACCCCATAGGACCACCCGTGCGTCCCTCTATCCATCTGTCACAGTCTACTTTCTCCGAAACTACTGGATTATTTAAATTCAAATTTAGCACTTGTGACTCAAAGTCAAACATGTATTGTAAACAAATGAATTTTAAATATAGATGCAGTTCTTGAGGAATAAATGAGAAAATCTAAAAATAAAGTTCTTCAAACTATATCGCGTTGCATATCAAACAAAAGAGTTTATCGCAAGAATCTTAAATATATTCTTTTTTTTTATAATTTTAGGATAAATAGTTTAGATATTTCACTCACGTTTAATATAAAAAATAGATTGCCAAAAACCGTGCAATGTACGGAACCCCCGGAACGCAAGCCCGACCCGCATATGGCCATTCTATTCTAATCGCCTTTGTTTTTTTATATGAGCCATTTATTGTAGAGCTCCGCCCTTTCTTAATTCTTTATAATATGGTTCAGTTTTGCATAGAATATTTTAACCAAAACAAACATATCTCATTCATTTTTATGATGACGTGCGAAGTGTTAATCGAAATTTGAAACTAGTACTTGAGCTAAGAGAACCAATCTAATTTTTAGGCAATGTTTTATAATGCAAAAGCTTTATGACATTGAAATAAAGTTCAAATTATTTTATAAACAAGTATCTTAATAAATGGTTTACTACAAATCACCAGGCCCTTCAAAACTTTATCTAGAATTTCAGTCACTTCGGCTTATTTAAGATGTGAGACGAAAAATAGCTGTTCCAATTACCGTGAGAAACAAGAATTAAATTTAGCCGATTTAAAAATAGAATAATGCTATGTTTACATATAATGATAACATGATAGATAGATTCTGGCATGTTACAATCGCCTCCCAAAATTTGCTGTAGCTTAAATATATTAACAATATATTTGCGAAAGTAAATTTTCGAATGAAACCAAAATAAGACAATTAGTCGTAATCAAAATAATGCAATTAACTCTAATAAGAAACCTTTTTAACATTCTTCCCTTCTGTGTGTGCCTTTTTTTTTTGTTGCGGCTGTGTGTAGTGTGTGTTTAAACCAAACAGAGGAATGAACACTTCTGAGAGTATAAGTTAACAAGTTCAGTCATGTTAAAAATAAACAATTAAAAGCGCAACCAGTTAATCCTGCCTCAACAAGAGAATAGAAGTTGTGCTTGCAGAACATTTGTCCTGACCTTCTATCGATCCGAATGATACATACGCACGTTTCCGACTTAAGTCTGCATTTTGACGACCAAGAAAGGAACTGAACGTATCCCCTATAAGACAAGATTGAACCTTCTGCCAAGCAGCATATAATGCCACTCGACGAGTCGCTTCCCTCTTCTGCCAAGCAACATATGAAGATGCCACTCGACGGGCTTTTCTTTTTTAAAAGATTTAATTCCAACACCGTAACTCATGACTTATATCCCCAAAAAGCCTTTCTTAGTCTGGAGCATGTACATCATTAATGGGACGTTAAAATAAAAGATTAAGCTCTGCTTAACCCTTAGCTTCTACAATGAAGCGCCAAAATGTATTCAATACAAACATCATTTTGTATATAATAAAACATTTAAATAGTACTAACCAATAAAAAAGCACAACTAATCATTAACCTGATTCGAAATGAGCTAAATAATACACTTCATCTTTAAACATTTTTTAAGCTTATCTCGCATTATGCTTTTCCATATGAAGAAAGCACTATGACGTCACATTAACGATGGGTATGTGGGTTTCTATTCTGATGTTGTGTGTAGTGTAGAAATAACACGGCGGCAGTTTATAAATCTGCAAATATGCTCTTTTTTTTAGCGAGCCTAACCTAACACCAAACTACCGTGTTACCTCCCTTGTATAGTGTAATGTTCCAGTCAGAATGTCAGAAAAGTGTTTTGATTTTAGTCTTGCTATCTTCCCAGGGCCCTGCGTACATTTTTTTTTTGTTCATCAAACATTCGTCATAGTTATGCACCTCCTTGCTCACTTTCACACACCCCTGAAAATCTAACAAAACTTCCGCTAATAAAATAATTAAAATAAAATAAGTTTTAATGATGTGTAATATTTTTATGAAAATTTACTGTTAGCAAACATACAATCAATACATCTATTATAAAAAAACTACTACTGTTTTTATAACTCTATTACCCATTTGAAAATACCAAAAATTCAATATACTACAAAGTAAAAGTTTAAATATTTATTTCAACTTGTGATAAAAAAAACTACAATACTGCTTAATGCTTTTACTTGACATAAAATATAACTATGGAGAGCCCAGCAAAATATAATAAACATGTTAAAATTTGAAAATATTTAAAAATGGCATATAATATTAAAACGTTTTTGACATAAAAAGAAGCAATTTAATGTGATAATCAATTATATTACCAACTATAAAAATAAAACTGTTAATTGAATTGGATACCTACTACTAGAAATTCAAACGTAAATAAATTGTTTGTAATTTGAAATTCACTATTTTTTTTTTTTTTTTTTTTTTTTTTTTTTTTTTTTTTTTTTTTTTTTTTTTTTTACCTAACGTACTAATTATTTATTGAAATTATAATTATTTATTTTTATTTAAGCCTAAGTCTTTTAAGTTCCCACGCAAGATCTGAATGGAAACCTAGACTACCTAAGCCAAACTTGTCACTCACTGCAAAACCGCCCTTATTGTATATGACACAAGTTACAACAAATTACCTAATCATTTGAAAGTCATGGATCTGAAATTATTTAATTCAAACGCAAAAATGTGGCTTATAGAAAATGTTTTACTGTATTACTGATTATTTAAATAACTCATAAATATTCCTAGCATTTATGTAAATATGTAAATATAAATGTGACAAATGTATCTATAACTGAAAAAATAAAATCTGAAAGTAACTGAACGTGTAATTGTATAATTATTCATCCTACAATGTAACCTGATTCGTATATACCGTAAAACGTTAAACTTCAATATTGACATATTTTTAATTATTCAATACATATTTCAATTCTGGCTCGGAAATTGTAATATTCTTAACAACCATTGTTTACACATACGAACATTAAAACCAAAAACTATAAACCGCTTCAATAACCACTAAGTAAAATAAAACAATAGCTTAATTGCAACTTAGTAACTTACGCATTCCTATACCTACTCAAAGAATTCAAAAAATAAAGATAAACCCATTCATATAACACAGAGCGAACAAGCGCACCAACGTAAAACCCGATTATATTAAGTTATTCACAAGTTAACGTACCTACGGACTTGTAAAAAAAAATTTGTTGAATAACGCAGTGTTAACAATATTGAGTATAAAAGACCTACAATATTTATGAAATAAGTAATTTATGTTAATGCTCAATTATGTGCCTAAATATACAATTAATTACTAAATACCTAGATGAATTAAACTTTTTACATTATTGTATATCTATCTATCTATCGTTTACGTATTCTTAATGTTTTAAATTTTAGTGATTCTAGTAAAATAATGTTATCCACAGCTAAGCACTAAGCATAACTTCAGCACAAAAAACGTAAGTAATCTTAATATTTATTTGACTTCACACTAAAAGTTACTCCCTACATGGTAAAAAAACAAACACATTCACACTTTAACCTCGAGCGATAACGAAAACAACACTGGAGTTGCAGTCAAGTGGTTGGCGCGACGATTTTTTGTAACTTCTACGAATGACTTTAACTCTAAACAATAACAGACTCAACTTCAGGTAAAGTGGCTGACGCGACTTGTTTTTGTGACTAGTGACGAATTTCTAATTTCTATATTTTACAACGACTGGAATATTCATATCAGAATCTAATAACAACAAATCCCACAACTTTACACTATTTTAAGCATTACTATGTACGCCTCCCCATGTATACAACTTTAATAATTTTAGCAATCAACTATGAAATTACATTTAGAACATTAAGTATGTTACATGTACGCCTCCCCATATATACAACTTTAATAGTTTTAGCGAACTACTTTTAATAAGATTTTTTTTTAAGTTCTAATATTTAATCGCGTAAAAGTATGTAAAAGCTACGACTATCTTGGCAATGAATACATACGCCTAAAATTTATTTTTAGAATGATCATAAAAAACGTTTTCTAATTAACAAAAAAAAACTCAATCCCATAATATGCTATCCGTTTTCACGACAACAATTGTGTTGCTATAATCGACCGTTAACACAAATCAACTATAACAACAACTTTGATCCAAAACAAGACATGTAACTCAAAATAAAAATAATAACGTTGATCAAATAATAGAATCAAATTAAATAAACTTAATCTCAATATAAATTATACAAAACAAAACAGTCACGGAATAATTTTATAAATGAACGTATTATTATAAAATATAAACTATAAAAATATGTTTAAGTTATCCGCGGTCATACAAATTAATAAAATCAAATGATATAAACTTTATCCTGGTCACGGCACCAATTGTAACACTCTCCCATCTCTCTCCTCAACTAACCCTACTTTACCCTACCTAGCTAGACCTAGACTTGCCTAAAATACTAAAAATTCCAATAAGAAAATCTAAAATTCTAAAACCCTTTTAAAATTCCGCAATCCGTAAATACCTTTATTAATAAATATAAAAGTAATGTAAATAACCTAAAAAGCTAATTAAATAAGTTAATATCTTGAATTGGATCAGTAAATTGGCCAAATGATCGTCTAGTGTTGATGTAGAACCCTTCGTCGTAACCGCTAATAGTAACCGAAATCCTTTTCGCATATAAAGAAAGAGTTATGAATCCTAATAATATCAAATAATTATTAAACCGTAAATTATGTCTGAATAAAATATATGTCCGAGTTGTAAGAAAGATTATTGCAAGATTTAGTAATGTTAGACTTAGTCTGACTAAGTCTGTAATATGATGTAAACAAAAAGTCAATAGTAAAATGTCATAATTAAGTATGTCCGAGAAATGTCATAGTAAAATTGTCAGTAAAGTATGTCAAAGTAAGTAAAGTCTGTCAAATGTAATAGTCAGTTGGTCAATGTCAGAAAGAATTCTAATAAATGTCACAATTACAAACATTTTTGTTTTTGGGGTATAGATGTCGCTCCGCCTCCGCGACACCCGTGATCATCATCCAGTTGCAGGTCAGAATCCCCGCCCCAGTTCGGAAGGAACTATTTTGTGGTCCAGAAGGGACATCTTTTATAATGACTGGCCTACTTCATCATTTGACCAAGTCATTATTTTGTGACATTTTTCGTCAACATTGAGAGGAAATCAAAGGGACAATTTAACATAACAAAATACTGGTAGTAGAGCAGCTGTATTTGATCCACTCTAATTCCCCAGAATACTGCAATTCTGTAGTAAACATATTTTAGTATACAATGAAATGATATTATCCAGACCGTTGTTGTAGTCATTCTGAATCACACTTTCGGACCAAAATAAACTACGGTCTTGCATCTGCCTCGACCTAGCCCAGACAAACCACTCACTGATATATTTCAATAATAATATGACCTTGTATTTTTAAGGCCAAGTGTGAAAATTACAGATCTGTAGAAAACAGAATGAAATCGTCATACAGACTGCCAAGGGACAGGCAAAATAAATATTTCTTTCATAAGCAAAGTGACTCTACAATACTACAGTATATTGTGGTTATTAACTTTAGTTTTTCCCACAATATATTTCTACCAGTAGCGTTGCAAAGGACCAAAATATATTTAAAGTCATAAGTAGATATGTCAAGTTTGTCAATAAGTCATAAATAAGTATATGTAATAAAATCCTAATAATCCCTAACCCCACACTACATCCTAGCTATTGATATTGTGATATTAACCCATAAACCCATAATTATAATCGTAATATACAATTAAAATAGCCATATCAAATGTATCGATAGGGATCCTAGCTAACTACTGTGAATATCTAATGGCTTTGTTAAATTAAAATTATCAACCTAGATTAATCCTACATTCCCTAAGCCAAACAAATATAAAACCTAGCCCTAACAGCTAAACTAACCAACTACTCTACCGATATATTTGCAAACTAGTATCCCGGGATACACATTTAATTTACTCGCGTAATTACTCGATGTGCAATGAGTAATCTCTAGTCTACAGCTAACTAAGACGAGTGAGGAAGCTCGATTTAGTCTAGATCCTATTCCTCGTGTGCTGGCCAATATATCCACACAGGGGGTTGGGACAGCGGATATATAGCCGGAAAAGGGTAATATAAAAGTGAATATATAAATATATAGATACGGGATATTTGGACTAGAACCTGGCTTTTTTAAGAAGTCTAGTTGACAACCCAAATCGTCCAGATTCCAGGGGTAAAACCTGTCTTAGTAAACGCAGGAACTGCCAGGTCCCACCTGGTATTTATCAAAAATCCGCAATTAGTGAACTAGGGCTGTAGTTGACACCGTTTGGTTACCCGCCCTATCTCTCTAACCACCCAGCACTGTGCTGAATTGGAACTTGTTCTATCTACCCCATAATTTATATACGATAGCTAAGAAATAAATCGCAAAACTAACTTTAAATTAATATATAGAGTCCTCTAACCAAGATCATTTCGGTGTTAAATATCACTAAAATAATCCAAGTCAAAACACTAAATATATTAAACACAATTAAATCACAAATTAATAAATTACACTGAAAACTAAACAAGACTTTAAAAACGTTAATACTATTGATTTGTAACCTAAACTTCACCAATATATTCACATACATTAGCGCTTGTCTGAGCACAAATCAATAAACAAATAAAATAATTTAAATTCACTATGAATGGCACTATGAACAAAACAAACTTTACAATCTTAATAAGTCTATTGATCAATAGTTTAGACTTCACTTAGTACAATTTAAATACTAGCGCTTGTCTAATCCACAAACCAATAAACAATAAAACCCTCAAAATTTAACACAAATTAAATGAACTTCTCTAAAAACTATCAAATAAAACCCCACAACAAGTTACGTTATATTATGCTCCAACCCAAACTCTACCAGCATCATAAGATTCTAGCAAAGTCCAGGCCAGGACACAACATAGGTAACCTAGATTAACCTAACCACCTACACTATTGAACCAGTTCCAACGGACTGCTGAAGGCCCAGAAAAAGCTTGTGCAATTCCTTATAAACATCCCTACCATGCCATGACGCTTCCCCGCTATTCCCAGTTCCTTTGCCCTCATTGGTATACCTCAAACCAATGCTGAACTTCATAATCGCATACAAATTAAACCCTATTTACTAATTAAAATAAGGTCCAATTTGACCTACTTAATGGGTGTGGTTTAAAATAATATTTTGACGGCTGTGGGCTTGACATCTCAGTTTCTTTTAGGGTTCGCATCTCAAAAGGCAAAAACGGAAACCCCATAGGACCACCCGTGCGTCCCTCTATCCATCTGTCACAGTCTACTTTCTCCGAAACTACTGGATTATTTAAATTCAAATTTAGCACTTGTGACTCAAAGTCAAACATGTATTGTAAACAAATGAATTTTAAATATAGATGCAGTTCTTGAGGAATAAATGAGAAAATCTAAAAATAAAGTTCTTCAAACTATATCGCGTTGCATATCAAACAAAAGAGTTTATCGCAAGAATCTTAAATATATTCTTTTTTTTTATAATTTTAGGATAAATAGTTTAGATATTTCACTCACGTTTAATATAAAAAATAGATTGCCAAAAACCGTGCAATGTACGGAACCCCCGGAACGCAAGCCCGACCCGCATATGGCCATTCTATTCTAATCGCCTTTGTTTTTTTATATGAGCCATTTATTGTAGAGCTCCGCCCTTTCTTAATTCTTTATAATATGGTTCAGTTTTGCATAGAATATTTTAACCAAAACAAACATATCTCATTCATTTTTATGATGACGTGCGAAGTGTTAATCGAAATTTGAAACTAGTACTTGAGCTAAGAGAACCAATCTAATTTTTAGGCAATGTTTTATAATGCAAAAGCTTTATGACATTGAAATAAAGTTCAAATTATTTTATAAACAAGTATCTTAATAAATGGTTTACTACAAATCACCAGGCCCTTCAAAACTTTATCTAGAATTTCAGTCACTTCGGCTTATTTAAGATGTGAGACGAAAAATAGCTGTTCCAATTACCGTGAGAAACAAGAATTAAATTTAGCCGATTTAAAAATAGAATAATGCTATGTTTACATATAATGATAACATGATAGATAGATTCTGGCATGTTACAACACCTTTGGTTAACTTTCCTCGCCTCTTTTCTTTGATTGCATCCTTTAATTGACGTAGAATGTTAGCGTAGTACTGTCCTGTGATATTTACACCTTTTTCTTTATAATCGATCAGTAATACTCCTTCACAATCCCAAAATATCGTGGCCATGACCTTGCCAGCTGAAGGGATGACCTTGAACTTCTTGGGATGAGCTGAACCCTTAATGTGCCACTGCATGGACTCTTGTTTACTCTCTGGGTCATAATGATGAACCCAGGTTTCATCTCCAGTAACTATTCTTTGCAGCACCTCATCAGGATTTTCACCGCACAGGTCAATAAAATCGGAACAACAAGCTACACGCATGTCTTTTTGAAGCCGAGTCAGCATTCGCGGAACCCATCTTGCACTTACTTTTGACATATTAAGATGGTCATGGATAATATCATGTACGGTACCAATAGAGAGATTGGTTACTTGTGCTATAGATTTTACCTTCACTCGACCATCTTCCAATATAAGTTTTTCCACTTTATCAATATTTTCTTGTGAAGTAGCTACTACAGGCCGGCCAGGTCTAGGGTCGTCTTCAACACTCTCCCTTCCACGTTTAAACTCGCTTGACCACTTTTGAATGGTAGATAAAGAAGGAGCAGACTCACGGTAAACACAATCCATTTCCTCTTTTATGGTTTTTTGATTTTTACCCTGTTTTGTCAAGAATTTTATCACGCATCGATGTTCTAATTTAGTTAACATTGTCAATTCCCACATGATGTTCATGTTTGTTCAGCAATTGCAGAAAAATAAAAGAACATCTCGGTTCGAATTATACTTTTTTTTAATGTCAATGAATAAACCTTAGCGGTCAGTAAAGAAAGAAATTTTAGAAGAGGTTGTAAGATATCAATACCGAGAATATTTTGAACGCCCCTCGTATTAAAGTGTACCTAAGTGACTCCATTCGTTCATTATTCTCGTTTGACGTTGTTTGACGTAAATACGTTACGTTTAGTGCCATCGGACTAAATTTTTTAACAGTGTTGGTACTTATGTTTGCAAATTTGACATTTAATGCTTACGACATTAAGCTCTTTTCTGTACGAAACATTTATCTTGACTCAAAATTTACGTAAGCGTTTTTATCATCAATGCAAATGGTGCGAAACGTCATTGGGATCCACATTTCTTGACGTTTTTGTTCTGCTTTGTGTGTCTATTTCTTTTATATTAAGTCAGTGAGTGAGTATGCGCTTTTGACTCAGGCGATGCCGCTTGGCACGATTGTTCCTAAGATCAAACAAAGCTGATTTGGCTCAGTAGCTACGAGATCGTACCGTGCCTACCCCCCCAAAAAGGGAGGGGAAAGGGTCGGATAGGTCCAATCTAAGGTATATTTCTTCCTGCTCTTAGCAGCTAGAGCAAGTAATATATGATTTTCATATAATTTACGGCTTCCTTATTCTATAAAGTATCACTTCAAAGCAGGCATTTATACATTTTTTTGTAAAAATATGAAGCGGATTGAGTGACGATTTCCATAGGAATGTAATTATGGCCAAAGTCAAAAGTTAAAAATCTTTAAAAAAAACACTTAACTTGGCGTTTTAAAAGTATGAATATAATGTTTTCATCCCTAAATTATATGAAAATGATATATAACTTGCCCTAGTTGCTAAGAGTAGAAAGAAATATAGCAAAGATTGGACCTGGGGATCCGACCTTTCCCCTTCCTTTTTGGGGGGGTAGGCAAGGCACGGTACGATCTCGTAGCTACTGGGCCAAATCAGCTTTGTTTGACCTTAGGAACAATCGTGCCAAGCGGCATCGCCTGTGTCAAAAGTGCATACTCACTGCACTCACTTACGAGTAGCTTACGAGCTCAATTTCAAAAAAATCTAAATTTTGAAAGCCTTTATCTCGGAAACTGTTCAATCTACAGAGACAGTTCTAATCTCATATTGTGGCAAATTTAGTCTTCATTAAAAACGTCTAAGGAAGGTACTATCTAAAACTAGTCCTTTAGGGTTAGAATCGCCCAAAACTAAAAAAAAAAACGAAATTTTCGCGGTATTTCCGATTTTTGACAAAGTTGCGTTCGGCGCTCGAGGTCACAAACTTGGATTATTCATTGGGCCAACATCATAAACAAGTCTGCAAAAACTCAGAACTACCGAATTTGACGCAAACGCAAAATGTATAAAATTACTGGATCAAATAGGTATTTAGGCTATGAAATATCTAATGCAATCATAATACGCAATTAAAATCCTTGACTCTTCCTGACCAGACATTGCTATTTAATTTACCTACATACCTATGTATTGGTACTTCAATATTGTAATTTATTATTTATAAGATTCACCTCATTATAACTGAGCTATTATTGCCAGCACTAGTTGTGTCTCTTGCAATCAAGAAAGCACAATAGAAAATTTCAAATCAAAATGCGAATCCATATAATAAATAATATTTTCAGTTTATATTTCACCACGAACCAAACTTACTTGGCCCTTGTATCTACCAAGCCCTAAACTTTCATAGACCAAATCATATCAACCCGAAAACTGACTCCAAATATTGAATGGAATTCTTTTCTTAGAACTCTTGTCCTTTTAAAGGTAAATTCTCGAGCTTTAGCAAAGAATGGGTATATCCCTTTGCGATATCAAGTGGGCTTACACCCTTCTGAAGTACATTTATAGAATTCGGAGTTAGGTACAGATAGTTGAGCGTGTTTCGTGCACGAATAGGTTCTCCCAATACGCTCGTTAAGGTTATTCAAGATTCATTGACAAAAATATGTCTCGGAAAGTCAATACCTGTTATTGGGTTTTCAGATTTAGTTTACCCAGCTTTGATCGGTAAAATTAGCTTTACGCGTAGACGAGTAGACTACCAGCCATATTCGAACTTTAAGATACGTCAACTATTAGACTATATCTATACGATATGGATCGGATCGGGTATATCAAAAGTGACGTTTCTTCAACCAAAAACTTCACTTGTTTGACACTGGCATATCCGATCCATATCGTTTAGATATCTATTATTTGACGTATCTTAATGTTCGAATATGGCTGGTAGGCAGTTGTTTTGTGTTTTATTTTATTCGTAATGCATTTTTTGGGTTTCGCAAGTTAACTAGGTACCTTTATGGCTTTGCCATGTCTGATTGAAAGTGCGATCATCTATCTTTTTGATCAGTAATAATAAAATCACGGAGTCAAATATAAAAGTAACAATTATAATTGAAACAAAAAAATAACTTTGGATACCTACTAGTAACAGATACGTACCTACACTAGACATATATTGCGTGATATATTTAAACCTCAAGTCATTTATAATTATTGCTATAGAAATATATTTCAAAAAATCTATTTCTAAAATACTGACATTTCTGGCAATTGTTTCTTTAAATATTTTGAATACCGACTGACTCGAGACTAGAATAATGGTAACACTGAGAGGTTCAGCAATATGCCTATTTATTTTATGTACCTATTAGTATAATGTACGAGACGTTACCTATAGACGCTGCATTGGGAATTCGACATTTAAGCAGTTTGAACAAAGAACGACGAGCGAATGATATTAAAAACTCAACAAACTCCGGACTCACAAACCAAAACTCAATTGATCCACTAGAAACTACGGAAGTGGACACTAAAAAATCCTGAAACCGTTCCACTACGAAAAGGTAGTAACTACTGTAAACGTCCTACGAGAAAAGTTCTTTTTAGTTTAAACTACAAACCCCTTCACTGCGAAATTGGCACAATTGCGCTAGAGCCACCAACTGAATAAATAGATGAAGCTTTTTAATTATTCAAATGATGTCCTACAGCCCTCAGTACCCTCCAACTGAAACCAAACTGTATCTCTATAACATAAGAGTTTAAATTCCAATACTTGTAAAATTGCAGCGTGCTCTGCTGTATTACTGAACAGTATAACGTTTTGCGACAAAAAGATTGGATTAGTTGTGTTGATGGTCTGATTATCATAATCGATGTACGAGTTGGAGCCTTATGCATTATGCATACAGTTTGGAACTGGTTTCAAATTTGGAATAAATGGAATGTTTATTCTCGTACACAGTTACACACCCAACGCTGATGCACTACAACTTTTTTATTTCGTCACTTAGCACACTAGCGCTATAACCGTAAAAATCAAATTTCGCAAATTGCGGGCATTTTTCTCTGTCACTCTAATTACGCCTTCATTGGAGTAAAAGAGAAAGATCCCCGCAATTTGCGAATCTCGGTTTTCGCCGTAGCCGCTCTGATACAGCAACGGAGTTGAAAGCAGTCGCCGTGGCCGAATCGGCCGTGGAGTTATTTTGTCACTTTTCTTATTCAAGTCAAGTCAAGTCTTATTCATTGGTCAAATTATCATCTGACAATCTAGTTAAAAGTGCCTGCGCTAATCTTTTGAACCACTTTTTATTGGTAACCAATATCTCCAGTCCAAAATTAATGGACACAGTATTGAGAGTTGAAAAAAAAAAGGTAAAAACGCTGTTATGGCAAAGAATGTATTGCATTGCTATAGGTAGTTAGGCCTGGCTTATTTCTGGGATTTCAGAATTGAATTCGATCGAGCAATGTTTAAAACTGTAACTAAACTTAAGCTAGCGTCAATTCGCTAAATGGTTAAGTACACAATCGAACAGAGTTCAGTCTTTAGAAAAAAATTAATTACTCTCAAAAAACCAGCGCTTATTCTTATGACTATTTAATGTTGTCACAAACATGATGCATAATTCAAATCATTAAATAAATGTAAAAGAAGCCACCTTTTCACGTGATATTCAGAGAGTTGGCCGCAAATAAAAACTTAAAACTCGATGACACAGCTGACAACTTCATTACTTTTAGAGCACTCCTGCAATCACTGAGCCTTGCCTGTGAACTCCAACTTCAAATAAGGGGAAATAGGCGTGATTATTATATTGTATGTATGTATTTAGAAGGAAGCATGACGATAGTAAACATGTAAACTAGGAAGGAAGCTAACGAAGGAAACTGATACCAAATTTCAACACGAGCGAAATTTCGCATGCATCAGTTCAGACCAATATTCCTTACAGCCAGGTGAGTCGACAGCTTTAGATTACCAGTAGGGCTGAGATGGCCGGCTCTTTATCATTTGTCACCATGCCTGTCACGTTCTAACAAGTACGTAAGTGGGAAAGTGTCGCATGACATGACAGGTGATAAAACGCGACCATGATACCGCTGCAGAAGGCACCAAAATGATAAACGTCAATCGTTAATACGAATCGAAATAGTACTTTGTTGGAAAATAGTTATTAACGATACAAGTGCGGAAAAGAGGAAATTCGAAACGAGTGGCGATAAATTACCTTATTCGCACATGTATCGTACAACGTTTTACAATACATATGGCACTTTAAACTTTCGACATGCGCACGGAAAGTGCTCTTTCCCGCACTAGTTCGGGAAAGTGCTCTTTCCCGCACTAGTTCGGGAAAGTAGCACCATATGTACCTACTGTAAATGGTATTTTCTGACGAGGTACCTAGATGCCAAAAGGAACAAGTCAGAGATTGCCCGTTTCCACCGAGGTGATAGTGCTTTTCTCAATACATGTGAGGTATTATAGTACACAGGAGAAACAAAATTTGTTTTATGAGCTGCATAGTATAACATATCTAACAAATCGCGTTCGAGTCACGCTAACAAAAGTAAGCAACAGCTACTCGTGCCTAGACTGGATTTACTTCACATGTCAAAAGTCGTGGAACAAGATTAGGAAGTTTATGGCAGTTGTTTCCACTTACCAAGCATCCTCTGGTCCAGTATATGTTAACTTCCCAATTAGGAAAACTTGTTTAAATTTCACTCCCAAATAACACTGGTATAGAGTTATCTGAATAACTACTATCTATTTCACATGTCCTCGCACCTTTCAAACGTCACTCTAAACTACACCCGTCAAACCGGGGTATACTCGTATAGGGGTATACCAAGACTGGGATGGCCATATGATATGATGAGCAACCTATCAGTTGCCTACCAGATAACCTGAGAATTAAAAATCGTTTTTAGGGTTCCGTACCCAAAGGGTAAAAACGGGACCCTATTACTAAGACTCCGCTGTCCGTCCGTCCGTCCGTCCGTCTGTCATCAGGCTGTATCTCACGAACCGTGATAGCTAGACAGTTGAAATTTTCACAGATGATGTATTTCTGTTGCCGCTATAACAACAAATACTAAAAACAGAATAAAATAAAGATTTAAGTGGGGCTCCCATACAACAAACGTGATTTTTGACCGAAGTTAAGCAACGTCGGGCGGGGTCAGTACTTGGATGGGTGACCGTTTTTCTGCTTATTTTGCTCTTTTGTTGATGGTGCGGAACCCTCCGTGCGCGAGTCCGACTCGCACTTGGCCGGTTTTTTTCTGATTTTTATCGCATTCACATAATTCGAATTCAAAGCCTTAAATTTTTTAAATCAAGTCGGAGACAGATTTGGGCAATAAATTTTAAGAGAAATTTCGTTTACATTCAAAACTCACCTACACAATTTAATTATAACTCATTGTGCAAAGGAAAATTTGTATTCAATTTATAAATGGAAACCGATGTCTATTCAAAGAAGGAAATTGTTTTTGTTTCAATCCGCATAGTAGACTAGGGCTTTTGACATTTAACAGCATTTACATTTCAAAAACTTTGTATTAATGTTACCTTAAAGAAATCGCTTCTGAAGCAAAATAGTTATTTGTTTTACAAAGGGGCAAAGTTGTTGTTTAACCTCTCGTGCTAATATTGATACCTGAGTAAGCGAAAGATTCCAAAATTGAACCACTAGCGTAGCGAGCGGTTCAAAAATGGAATCTTGAGCGTTGCGAGAGTTTCAAAGCACGAGGGTTAAACAAAATTTGCGCCCTAGTGAAACACAAAATTTTTCACCACACCAACCCGAAGAAAATATTATCAGTAAGATATCAAACAAAATCAAACCAAATCAAATCCAAATGAATGTTATTAAATATTTATCATTCAGAATCATCATTTAAAAGTCAATTCTACCAGCAAATATAAGAAAACAACTCAAAATTTACATTTGATTACTTTGCCTCACATGTGAACAAAATGCAACTTTGCTATTAGTTTTTGAACAATCAAGAGAGCCGAGCCTTTTACCAGTTGGTGTGGTGAAAAAGAACTTGCCTGTTGTTTAATTTTCTTAAAGTTTAATGATCAAATTATGTTACACCCAGCTAGCATATTGCATGGTCACTTTATAAACGAATTGATTTATAATGTGTCCATGCAATTTTGAAGCTTGCTATATAGTCAGCACCAACATTAGGAGTGACGGCCAAATAATTGGCCACTTTGGCTGTCACTATTTATTTGATGCAGACAGCACCTACCGGTACTAAACAGTGAATAAGTTTATTACAGTATTTACAGTAGTAAAAAATGTCTTTGAAACTAGAAACTGAAGTCAAAAAGCATAAAAGATCAACGAGACTGCAGAGATAATGGCCTTTGTAATAAAACAACTATTTCTCAAGTCACGTCTTGGGAGGCACGTAACCAACTTTTTTACTTGGAACTACTTGCAGCCAAGAAAGAAACCGTATAAAAAATCCGAATTACGGGCAATCCAATTTGGCGTACATGTTGATTCGGTTCATTCAAAATAATCGAAAAGTTTTGCGGCGTCACAGCACACCGATGATATCAGCGCGATCAACTCCTGAATTAATATGAGTGGATTCCAAAACTTTAATAGGCTACATGACTAATTTTTTTTTATGGTATCAATCGATTGGGTTTGTTGTTAGGATCAAATGTCTATATGGGACCCATTGCATTAAAGTAACACAAAAGTCAGAAATTGTAGTCAAAGTCCGACAGTCGCACTTCACTCGCGAAACGCCCTATACAAAACGGCCAGAGGCCGTGACGTCATCGCCCATCTTGTAGTATGGACAAAACAAGAAAATTGCGTTTTTGTCGGTGAAATATTGCGTTTATGTATATAGTTGCTATACAATATTTTTTTGGATAAAATATAAGGAATCGAATGGTACCCTTACTTTTATCGTTTTTGGAAGTTAAAAAAAACTTAAATTTTGAAACTTTCAGGTCCTGTAATTTTGTAATTTTTCAATATTTTATTTTAATATCCACATTATTGTGATAAATTGCTCGTTTGCTATCTATTTTACTAGATTTTATTATAAAATTCAACATGTGTCATCATCCCTATTACACACATGAAATATACCATTAGCTACGGAAGTGTATGTGCCTAATATATGCGCCACACATGTGGAAGGGAGTCGTTCCTCAGTCTTTGCCTCAGTCGCTATTATGTATTTTTCCGATACCACGAATATTTCAGATTCCAATAACCTTTGGAATGTAGATTCAAAAGGTGATGGCATGATAGGATAGGATGCATAGACACAGTTGTTTTAAGTGAATAGTTGAAAAGAGTTATATTTCGGAGATCTATTTTTTATGTAGTATTCTATTCTATTCTATTACAAATAAACCCATTTTTTTAAGTGAATATCAGGCTATAGAAAATTCATCATACCAGCATATTTATTATAATCAGTTTTGAATCTTTAAAAGTAAATAATAACTCGCATGTTTTTTTTTCATATTTACAAATACCTACAAAATATAACCGCACACCTCAATAATGATAACAGTGCTAAATTTACAATTGCACACAGTAAACTCATTTTGTTGTAGCAATATTGGCCGTGCAGCTTTAATATATGACTAATCTAGATAAAACACATAAACTATCATCAGAGTGCCATTAATTTCGTCCGCAACTACTGTTTCGAAGCACCCACTGCGCCGCGCGCATTTAGCAAAATGCGAAATTCGCGAATCGCCTCGGCGAATGGAAATGCTTTGTTTTCGCAGATATGGGAAATAAATTTTCACCCCGGGCGAACGGGCAATTCGAAAGGGCCAACTTAAATCGACTTTCGAACTGTTACCTACTCGCCGGATGCTGCCGATAGGGCTATCAGGTTGGGTGCGTGAATTTTTTTGGATACTTTTAATCAGTTTATGGGCGTGGGCTTAGATGGGAAAAGGAATTTTTGTTATGTCAGAGATTTTTTACGCAATGAAATTTATGTTGGTGGTGGAAAATAGCTGTCTGTCAATAAAAGTTTCATTTTGATTGCGACATCGTTACTGCCGATTGCATCGATACAATGAACTGTAAAAAATAATAAGTCGATGTGTTAAAATTGACATACTTATACAGTACCAGTATGCAACAATGTTGTCGCGATTAGAAAGTAACCATATGGCGCAAATCCAAAAGTAACTCTGTCTGTCTGTCTGTTACCTCTTTACGCTTAAACCGCTGAACTGATTAAGATGAAATTTAGCATGGAGATAGTTTGAGGCCCAGGAAGGACGTAGGGTAGTTTTTGTAACTCGTTCATTCTCATTTTCCTACGCAGACGACTATCTGACCACGCCTCTATTGTCTAGTTGTTAGAGTGCGTGTTTAGATATTTTGAGCACCTCGGCCGCTCCGATTTATCTGATGGCGACTTTACAACAAAGATTCAGAAATCAAAGCTGACAATATAAAATAGCCATAACTCTTGCCTAAAATGTCCTTTATGTGACTAAAGTGACTCGAACGTTGTCGCTGACACGATCGAATAGTACTAAAAAGCGATAAACGTCAATAAAGTTCAAACGATCACATGACACCTAACGACTCATAAACCGTTTTTTATCAAGCTACCAGCTGTCTCATAAACAAAACTCGATGTGCAGCCCCAAAATCACAAACCTATAGCCTAACCGTTTTCAAAACGCTCCGATCTTCGGTCGATTTTAGAGCTGACCATTTTAATAGAGATATCCAGTCACGCCCAGTTTTTATGTAACTTAAGATCTTTGTATACTGGTTGCCATGTAGCGATAGGAACACAGAAAAACAAACAGCTTTACCCACCATTAAGTTTATAGTTCCACCATGTGCCAAGCGACGCTCGTCAAAATCTATGGAGCGGCGATGGCCCGATTCCAAACCCATATTCTTGTGATATTATTAATTTAAAGAGAATTTTACCTTGCTTGCTTTTTTTTTTTAAATGAAGCGGTGGTGGCCGAGTGGATATGACGCCCGACTTTCAATCCGGAGGTCGCGGGTTCGAACCCAGGCTCGTACCAATGAGTTTTTCGGAACTTATGTACGATATATCATTTGATATTTACCAGTCGCTTTTCGGTGAAGGAAAACATCGTGAAGAAACCGGACTAATCCCAATACGGGCCTAGTTTACCCTCTGGGTTGGAAGGTCAGATGGCAGTCGCTTTCGTAAAAAAAAAACTAGTGCCCACGCCAATTACTGGGATTAGTTGCCAAGCGGACCCCAGGCTCCCATGAGCCGTGGCAAAATGCCGGGACAACGCGAGGAAAAAGAAGAGAGAGAGAGAGAGATACATTTTATTTAACACCACACAAAATGTTTACTCAGAGGCCAATTCGAACATACACTGGTATCAAAATTATATCTTAATTGTTTAACACTCGTGTCTTGAAACGCTCTCAACGCTCAAAATTCCGTTTTTCTAACCACTCGTTATGCTAGTAGTTCAATTTTGGAATCTTTCGCTTGCTCGGGTATTAATATTAGCACGAGAAAAACAACATCGCCCCCTTCTAAAATAAATAGGCATTTTACTGTATCGCTACAGACTTATTTTAGTTTCGCTTAACTGCGTGGGACAAAACGCGACGAGCCCCGTACATTTTTGCTAATAGATCAACGCAACTACATATGACAAGTGACAATGATAAACTGTGACACGTTGTCGCTGTGTCGCGCCTCGTTTATCGCTTCTTTTTTAGGGGTCTCTACTTCATGTGAATGACTATTGTTTAACAGTCCTATATGGCCTTAAAATATTTAGTTTAAAAAAATTCTCAAAAAACAAAGACTGTCATGAGTATAAAACCGGGACTTGTTTGCAATTTAAATCGAAATATTTAATTGACACATAAAATAAAATGTATCTAAACTGAAAGTTTCGAGAAAACCTTCAGTTTCAGTTAACCATGTAATAATTTGAAATTATTTCCGACCACTCTAAAACCATACAATCTGTGATATATATAGGTAATATACTTATATTTCATATTATTATTAATTATACTCGTAAGTTCCGTTTTGTCAGTAATAATGAGTAACACAATTTCAATATTGCCTAAGAAATACTAGGTAAAATCTTGAGCTACCAGAAATCCAATCCTAAAGAGCACAGAAAACAGGGATTCCAGGTTTACACTACGCTGATCAGCATCCTCCTACATTTCAGCTCCACAGCTCCTTTAGGTATCCGTGCTAAATTGGAAGAAAACTGGGACGCGGGTGACAGCTGATGTCCCTAGACAATATGCAAAATATTCGCTTATTTCGTGTTCGCCCGAGTTTGGATGCGGATATGTACCTACGTCTGCGAAACACGGAGGATCACGTGTTCTGTGTATGTTGTAAATGTGTGTACAGATCGATTTGCAAAGGAGATGCGAATAAAATGAAATATACGTGTGAAATCCACCTACGCTGTCTATGTATTCTTTACAAAATGTCGTAGTAGGTAGTACTCGTAATATTAGTAGGTAAAAAGAAATGCATAATATTTTGTATCTTTTACGATTGGATGTCATTGTAGCATACATAATTATATTAAAAGTGTTTGTGTCTGCATTTGATTCTAGAATACACTTTTTTGTGAATTTTGAAATATATGAATACATATTGATATTTTAAGCAGGAATACTAGTAAACCGCAAATTATTATTGCCATCTGTTTTTGTACCACATTTTTCTTTGAATAAAAAATAAATAAAACGTGAAACAGTTATAAAAAAACCTACCTCAAAACTGTACCAGGAACTCACGGCTAACAAGAGAGAGAAAAAAAAGAGTCGAAAGGAAACCAGAATAACGAACAGAAATGTCTCTGTTAAATCAATGCGCGTAGCTAGCTGGAAGCCGGAAACAAGCCTCTTTCCGCACAGCCGTCACGCCTTTAATGTAGAATTAACCGTAGGTATCTATTTAACGTTCCGAACTGCAACACAATTTTTTACTGCCTATGACATCGCCAGTCTTGTGAAATAAAATTATTACCTACATTTTATAATCATATTTATCTCTAAAATTAGTAACAAAGTATCCATGTAACATTTTTCATTATTTATTAAATAACAACGCAAATTATAGTACTTATTCAACATCGTATTCACATTTACATCAAGTAAGTAATGTTCAATATTTATTTTCTGTAATTTTTTGGACCCAATTTCAACAAAAAGTAAATCATTTTTATCCTACATATGTATATGAATTTATTGACTATGTTGCAAATTTGTAGACTATAATAAGGCTTTCGACTCCCTTAAGCATGACGAGATATGGAAATCACTTACAGAACAAGGAATCTCAGAAAAATATGTTAGAATCATAAAAGAAATTTACTCAAACAGCACAGCTCGGATTAAACTAGAGCGCACAGGCAAGGAGTTTCCTATAAAGAAAGGTGTCCGACAGGGTGATCCCTTATCACTAAAAATATTTACTGCCGTCCTTGAAAGTGTGTTTAGACGTATGAATTGGGAAAACTTGGGGCTCAATATAAAAGGCCTACGGTTCGCAGATGACCTCATACTAGTAACAGATAACCCTTCAGAGCTGAAAACTATGTTGGAAGATTTAATCACACAAAGTGAACTGGTAGGCCTTTCTATGAATATGTCAAAAACAAAGTTAATGACGAACAGTACTAAGACGCAAATTATAGAGCACGGAAATGAAATAGACTACGTTAAGAGCCAACAGGAGCTAAGATTTAAATATTTTAGGTAAATATACCCGTCTCCCTAACGGAAGCGGCTCCTAAAACTAGTGCGATAAGGACAAGGCGAAAAATCCTGCGTAAAAATATCAAAAATCGAGGTTTCGTACTCGACTGTTTCCTTCTTCAAAACTTAACCAATCGTAACCAAATTTGGAAATCTAAATGATTATGACATTATCTGTGTCGGACCGTTTTGCTTTTTTGACTAATTGATGTCAGTTTTGAATAGCACGCCTCTCATTGCGGCATAGTCAATTAGGCCATTTTGGCCATTTTTGAAGGGCTCTAGCGCCTTAAAAAACAAAAATATCAAAAAAAGCAAAACGGTCCGACACAGATATTGACAATATTAATCTGTGTTGAAAAAATCATTGCTCTAGCTTCAAAACCCACGGAGGAAACAGTCGAGTACGTTTGTATGGAGAAATGACCACTCCTGTTGGCTCTTAATGAATATGTATACCTTGGGCAGATAATATCACCTGAAGACCAAACAGATAAGGAAATCGAGAAAATAACCACAAATGCATGGAGAAAGTTTTGGTCTCTGAAAGAAGTTTTTAAGGCAAAAGAAATACCAACAAGGCAGAAATTTAAAGTCTTCAATAGTTGTATAATACCAGTACTAACTTACGGTTTCCAAACTTGGGGACTTACAAAAAAGCAGCGCCAAAAACTTAATGTATGTCAGAACCATATGGAAAGAAGCATACTTAACATAAAACTTAGAGACAGAGTCAAATTGTCCATAATCAAAGCAAAATCAAAAACAAAAACAATAACTAAAATAATAAAAGAACAAAAATGGCGCTGGACAGGCCATATGATGAGAGAAACCTTGGATAAGTGGACAAGAGACCTTGTAGAGTGGTGCCCTAGATATAATAAAAGAAAGAGTGGCCCACAAAAGTTTAGATGGTCGAATGATTTAACAAGTATAGGAGGTAAATGGATGCAAACAGCAAAAGAAAGAAACAAATGGAAAGCTATGGAGGAGGCTTACGTCAAAGGACGAGTTGAAGCTAAAGTTGATAAATCAAATTAATATATGTTATGTACCAGCTTCAATAATAAAGGCTAATTACAATTACAATTACAATGTTGCAAATTGTACTCGATACTACAGACCACAATTGCAAAAGCAAAGAGTTGTCGAAAGACTAGATTAACGAGCAGAAATGAAGCCAGCAAAGAGTTGAGGCATTAAATCGATGCGCGCCGCTCCCGCTGGACGCCGGAAACCTGCTTATTTCCGCACTGGCATCGCGCCGATAATGTTGAATTAACCATACTTCAAGCTGGAACCGCTCCGGTTTTCGATTTAGCTTATGACATGATCGCGTTTAAATATAAATATCTGGGTGCCGAGCTTCGCTCGGAAAACATATAAAAACTCGAAAATGCGAGTTTTCCCAGAGATAAGACCTAGCTATATCGATTTTTCGCCCCCGAAAACCCCCGTATAGCAAATTTCATCGAAATCGTTAGAGCCGTTTCCGAGATCCCCGAAATATATATATAAACAAGAATTGCTCGTTTAAAGGTATTAGATAGATAGATAGGTACCTACCTACTAGGTAACTGTACTGAAAGAAAGAAAATACATTTATTTACATCAAACCGAACCAGTTAATTACATAAAATACATAGATGAGATAGACTTTAAAAAGGACACACAGCGTAATGCTACGGTAATCCGCAGCGCTGATTTTCAGTGGGGACCTAACTTATAATTAACTTAAGGCTAAGGAATAAAGACAAAAATTAACACATAGAGGAAAAAAATAAATAACAAACACTTTGGGTAGGAACGATGTATAAATTATATGTAAGTACTGAAATGCTTTTAAACTAAGAAAAAGTTAAATATTTCAATTTTACCCATTTTTTAATAGGAGTCAGAGTTAATGACATTCTCATACAAAATTCCACTTCTTCAATCTTTTACACTTAGAAATTGATTTTCGGGAAGTAAGTACATTATGTCTGGATAAGATATAACATAGATTGTCTTTTTCAGCCAAATCTATATAGTCGATTACACGATAATTGATTAACCAACATTCAAATGTAGACGTTGATTATATTCTTTTGAAAAATATGCACTATAAAAAGCCAAAACTTGGCGTTTCGGTAGCAAAACCTAGTAAATATAAAAAAAGTATCTACGTACTTTATTTTTGAATGCACAACATAGGTAAATGTTATCGAAGAGAATCCACACTCAATAAATTTTTATTATTATAAATCATATTATGTAGATTAATTCCGTACACGGCAGGAAGAAGTTGATAACTCACGGGAAAAAATGGAAGAAATTTGAACCTTATGCAATTTAATTTTAAGTTCAAATTTCTTCAATAAAATATCTCGAGTTATCAACTTCTTCCCGCCGAGGACCGAATTTGTCTAAAACAAAATGTAAAATGTTGTTAAAAAACTTTGTTATATTCCATTAGTTGAATATATTCGGCAGGATGCCAAAGTTAATGGAATTCAACAAAAACACCGTTTATGAAAACAACCTTAAACTGTGTCTATTAACCCAAGCAATTTTCGTATTTCTCCCAGTCATAGCGCCGAACAAAAATACCCACTGAAATACCCCTACAAAAACGAGAGGCTAAAATACGGAGCAAAATATACTTACAACAACAACAAAGATATTGGAAGTAGCACATTGTTTACTCCGCAGTACACACACTTAAGTAAAGAATACCAGTCTGTTGATATAGTATTTGATATCTTTGCAGATTTTAGGGTTCCGTAGCCAAATGGAAAAAAACGGAACCCTTATGGATTCGTCATGTCTCGTCCGTATGTCACAGGCCAGGCACTTTTTCCCGAAACTATAAGAACTATACTGTTGAAACTTGGTAAGTAGATGTATTCTGTGAACCGCATTAAGATTTCCACACAAAAATAGAAAAAAAAAACAATAAATTTTGGGGGTTCCCCATACGTAAATAGAACTGAAAATAAAAATAAAAAATTTCATCAAACCCATACGTGTGGGATATCTATCTATGGATAGGTTTTCAAAAATGATATTGAAGTTTCTAATATCATTTTTTTCTAAACTGAATAGTTTGCGCGAGATACACTTCCAAAGTGGTAAAATGTGCCCCCCCCCCCATGTAACTTCTAAAATAAGAGAATGATAAAACAAAAATAATATATGTGTGTACATTACCATGCAAACTTCCACCGAAAATTGGTTTGAACGCGATCTAGTAAGTAGTTTTTTTTAATACGTCATAAATCCCCTAAAATACGGAACCCTACATGGGCGAGTCCGATTCGCACTTGGCCGCTTTTTAATCTTGAACGCTTGTGTTTGAACATCTTTACAAGGTATCTATGAAGAAACCAGCGTGTTCAAACCCATATTACTTACTCAAATTGCATTCTTATACAATTTGAGTAATATGGGTTTGAACATGCTGAAAATTAAACATTGACACTATTAGCCACTCGAACGACTGTATATAAATAAATATAATTCTGTAGACAGAGTAAACAGACGAACAGAGAGTTAGTAAGCAGTACTTAGTATGCCAAGACAACTTTTGTTAGTGATCCTGCTGAGATTTTTTCGAGGGACTACACTTTGGGATTCTTAAAAAAAGGATTATGTACACATGCAAAGAAGGGCAACATGCATGTATAACACCCGTGTAGATGCAGGTATAAGGTAAATGTACTGGTGCTCGACACGGTCCCAGTACATGTCATCTTAATAAATAAATAAATATTATAGGACACTATTACACAAATTGACTAAGCCCCACGGTAAGCTCAAGAAAGCTTGTGTTGTGGGTACTCAGACAACGATATATATAATATAAAATACTTAAATACATAGAAAACAACCATGACTCAGGAACAAATATCTGTGCTCATCACACAAATAAATGCCCTTACTGGGATTCGAACCCAGGACCGCGGCTTCACAGGCAGGGTCACTACCCACTAGGCCAGACCGGTCGTCGTCTTGAAACTTAAGTCATTATCAATAGAGATGACAGCAGGGTGTCATCTATTGGGCGTTAGCATGTCGAGCACTAGTACGTTTACCTTACATAGCCTAAGCTACGGGGCTACGGTGACCAATTACCATCAGGCAGTTGGGTTGCCACCGACGTGTCATATAAACAGACCGTTAAAAACTAAATTTGAAAGATTTTCCAAAACCCTTTCAGAATATTATTCGCATTTAGTTTTTAGGATCTTCCAAAGTTCTAGAAGTTTTAAAACACATGGAAATAATGTGAGACAGTAAATCGGCACGCAGTTAGACCGGATAAGTGGGGCGGCCGGATGTCCGCCCGCGTCTTGCCCGGATGCAATGAACCAGCAAGCGCACTGGATTGCCCGGGCCCGGTTAATGCACACACGGGTAGAAAATAGGACATCGGACATGTACCTACTAAGAATCTTTTCAAGTTTAATGTCCCGTCAAGACCGTTCACTTACTTACACACCTAGATTATCGTGCGCGGCGCGTAATAGTTAAACTTGGAACCTTGAAATTGTATACACGAAGGTTGTATCGGTCTATAACCGCGCGCATCAGTTGGCGTCTTTGGCGAAGGGTTAATGCACACACGGGTAGAAAATAGGACATCGGGCATCGCCAAGGCAATCTAGAGCGGCATTTGTACGTTAAGACGATTGGAAGGCCCAATGCCCTTGAGCGTCAGGGCGGAGCTAAGCGCTCTGTACCCGCACCACCCGCTTACCCCGCTCGCTGCGATCGTACGTGAATTTTGTATCGCTGCACCGCCACGAGGTTCAAAGAATAAGATACAGCCCAGAGGCGTGCAGTTGGCGCTATACTCGTATACCTTTTGTTTGCAGCCGTGCGATTGCCAAGTCATTATATGTATTACAAATTAAAGATATATATTTGATACAGTTTTAACACCCCCTGGCACTGATTAAAATAACTGATTTGGTTTCACATTACATCTCAAAACTTTTTTGTAGTAGAAGCGTTGCGAGACTTGCACCTTTTTTACATGTAATGTTTTTGATGGGATCTCATCTCTTTTTGTAGGCAGTCCTTCTTTTCGGGTACTAATACTATGTATACACATATCATAAAGAAACACATCTTCATTCATACTCACATCGTACATCGTAGTGTACCTTTACTTTACTACCTACTATTTGTAGGAACTGCAACAGTAACTTTGTAATAGCAAATATTTATATGGGATTACAAACTTACTTATGCAGTTCTTAGATCTTTAAAACGTGACTGATATTGCAATATTTTTAGGTTTTAAAATTAAATTTAAAAACTACTTATGTTTAAAATTTGAAGCTTGTGGATATACTAGAAGTACCTTAGAATTATGATGATCGTAGGTGAGTGAGTGAGTGAGTGAGTGTGTCAGTGTCGAAAATAAGGAACTTTGACTACAATAATTCTTAAACTACTAGTTCAAATTGGATGTTTTTTAAGAATATATCTTAAGCATGTTTAGCCCTATATATTACTGAAAATTCAGGGTTTTAGCTTCAGCCAGCACAAAATTACAAAACGTCGAAAATGGCCTGAATCGCTTCGAGAAAAGGATGGTACGGCCGTGCCTCTTTTTTTGCTCGACTTGGCGGGGGCACTGCCGTGCCCCCAGATTTACTTAATAAACTAACATCATTTTAATGGGTAACAATCCTAAAAATGTAATGGTTTCTGAATCAAACTATATAGTATATACCTACAACATAAATTGCCAATGTTGATCAATTTTTTTTAGAAATTGAATTTTATTAAAAACGTTAAATTTTAATGGCAATATGTCGGCGCATGTTCGAAAACATTTTTTATATATTTCAAATGAAGCTTTCTCAAACATAAGTGGAAATATTGTCATTACGTTCGTAATAATAGCCTGCGAAACACCGTGTTGCGCGCGCTAAAGCGCGTCACAACCAAATCAACATTCTGCAGTTATTTAATCTTTGGCCACAATAACTCCAAATTTATTGCACCTCGGCTCAGAACAAGCATGCAGAATACAAGGAAGGCACGGAGCGACGAGCGACACAGCCTCCTCGTCTCAAAGCTAGCCCACGACTGCCAGCCACGCCTTTTCGAGCTACATACGCACAAAATGTTGAAAAATATTCGATTTCTTAAAAAAAAAAATTTTTATTAACATTATTCTACGTTGCATTTGTAGTATCTGTTAAAACAATTATTCTAGTTTAAAAATAACTTTAATCGAATAAACCGTTTACTAGAAATAGGCAAAGTTAGTCGCAAAACGGCCTGTCGTAATGTTCCTTTTTTGGAAAAACTATAAGTTATAGCCGTTATAGGGAACAAGTCAAACGTTGGAAATGTTGTACATAAAACGTAAAATCATATATATTTTTTTTATATTTTTTTGTTGAACCGTTAAGAAGATATAGACTCTAGAATGTTAGAGTTTTCGGCCAAAAACGGCGTCTAGCGCCTTAAGGACCTCATGTCCAAGCTGTCTAGGCTTTCCGTTACGGAATACATGACCCTGAATGACATGCTCATTTTGCATTTAATTCTTGGTTGGATTCTCTTGAAAGCACATATCACCACACAGAACTAGTTTTTGATCTAAACTCCTTGAGGTTACGTCAGCAGATTTTTGTTAACAGAAAAAAAATGAAAATCAATTTACTTATGTTACACCACACCATTATACCTAAGTCTAAGTACGTTACGTATACTAAGTAAAATACGCAAGTAAAACGGGTTAGCACTTTTTGACTAGCACGTTATTTCGCGGATTAGCATAGTAATATTTTAGCTTTAACCACTATTTCTCCTTTGTTACAGTTTCCATGACACAAGTGATAGCGGTGGCGGGCGAGCCCGTGTATCTGCCGTGCGACATCGCGTCGATAGATGAAGATGACGCCGTGCTGCTAGTACTGTGGTATAAGGAGGATCTCGGGACGCCGATATACAGGTAGATATACATATATACAACTGAAAAGAACCACAAAAAATGCTTCAAGCTAATTTGATTGCACGTTAACACGAGTAGAAAATGGTTAAGGTACTTAGTTTGTATGGCGATAATCGGGCATCCTCGTTCCGATACTGTTTTCACCAATTGTGTGGCGGCTAACGGTTCTGTTTCGAAAGCTAGCAAAGAGCAAATTTACTCGCATGCCGCTTAATGCATCCCTGGTACACAGCTGTTAAAATATAATACATTTTTCTCAAAAATGGTCGGCAAAGTCGACGTTGCCGGTTAAAAAATAGGTCGCGAAGTGCGTAGTTTATGGTCATTCAAAAAATTAAATAGTTAAAAACATTGCAGTCTCGATTTCTGTGAAAATTAGAACGTTGCTTCTGTAAAATATTTCTATTTCTTGCACCATTTTTGAGGAAAGCACTATATATATTATATGACTCGGCTGGAAGGCTACTTGCTGGCTTCGGATTCAATTAAACGGACTCCCAAGGTCGTCCGTTTAAAACGAATCCTCAGCCTGCAAGTAGCTACTTCCGAACCTCGACAATAATGTACTATTATTACACAATGTTGGAGCGCAGCAATTCAATAATTTACATTTAAGTACATAGGCATATGAAAACGAAGATATAACCGTAAGTACCTATAATGTACTTTGAAAATTTATTGTTTCGAAAGCGATCAACAGCAAGCACCTTCCCGAATCGGAACAATCAATAATTCAATATAATCTCATTTAATTATCTTATCAATAGCAGACAAACAATACGCACTTGTACAAGAATAAGCATAAACAAAATTAGGAAATATCAAGAAATTCGCCCGCGGCGAGAACTCTCGAGTCTGTTTATTGGCCAAATTCAATGAGCACTCTTAACACGGCGAGCATAATGTGCGAGCGGTGCGAGTTAGAAGCGTTGTGAGGAGTCTGACTTAGTGTAAGGCCCGAGTGGACGCTCGGAGCGGAGCGTTCGGCGGGGCGTGCAGCGTGGCGTCGGGCTCACAAGTAATTTGAGCAGCGTGCACTAAGGCCGCTCCTATACGCTTGCATTTGTTTAACATGCACGCCACACGCCCCGCCCCGCTGCACGCCCAACTCGAGCGTCCACTCAGGCCTTACACTTAAAGTGACATTCGGATAGCGACTACGCCCACTTTAAGCTAATATTCGGATGGCAACTACCACTAAATTACTAGCCGCGTAGTCGACATGCCAACCGCTTACGCTCCGTAGCGAACGAAACGTAACTGTCACTCTTGCACTAATATGGAAGAGTGATAGAGATACACAAAGAGTTTCGTTGTCGTAGCGCAAGCGATTGTCACCTTAGCTAGGCCAGCGGTCACTATCAAAAATTTGGTTCGCAAAGAAAACATTTACATCAAGATGTTAAGAACAGGGATTTTTTCTTTGCGATTACGGTTTATGTTTTCCACTCGTTTCTACACTGTCATCGAGAGAGGAATAATTCGTAAAAATAATATCGCAATAATTAGAAAAATATACAACTATATATATACACATATTTCGTTGTAATTATGAAGATAATAACGATGGTACTATTGCCCCGTGGTACTATTGCCCCCGGTCTACCCTACCGACATGACGCTTGTGATTGTCTACGTGAGAGCGTGATAAAGACAGTATCCGTCATAACTCATAATTCGCTTACTGATTTCTTTAAAAAAATGCAACTCAGCCTATGACTTGCACCACCATTTGTGCCTCATCCAAAACTCTTTACAACATTGTAAAGACAACTCGAAACTTGGGAAGGGCTTTCAGGTGAACAATTTATTCGATTTCAGTAAACGCGAGGGCTAATGACGTTATTGTTTATTTTTTTACATCAAAGAGGAAATTCAGGATGAAAGCTTTCGCCAATTTCGCCTACTCAGGTTTATTATTATTATTGGGGTGGTATCGGGCCTTTGAGTGTCACGTCGACCAAGTATTGATCTATTGTGACGGCCCTTTAAAGTTCATTACTAATGCCCGTTGCATCCAGAAAATTACAGATGCTTTGGGCCGTAACGTTTAATCCATGGGCAATACTGAAAGTTCCTGTAATGAGCCGCTTAGAGATAACACGAAAGAAAAGGATTATTATTTGAAGATGTAACTCAATTCATTTGAGTGTGATGTAAAAAAAAATCGTTTATTAAAAGAAAAAAGATAAAATAACATAACTAGCTCAGTGGTCCCACACTAGGCTAGGCCTGTGTCGTGGTGACCGCTCTACATAATTTCTAAAAACATAACGCGCACAAACATGCCATATAAACATATGTGTAGCTTATTTTAGGAATGCTGGCAGTTTGATAAAGATGATTAAATGTAATTTATTAAATAAACTTTGGAATGATCAGGTAAATAATAATTTAATGTATTATTTTTTGTTTCCTTGTAAATAGTAATTGTAAAATAATTTTAATGTCAATACTATTTTACTGTATATTTGCATGTATACTTGTGTACGTATGGCAAATAAATAAATGATTATGATTTGAAAATGGTATGTGGAGCCACCCAATTTAATTCCTCTTTCTCCATATTTGTTATGTAGGTATAGGTATTAGTTACTAATAAGGCTTCAGGTTTCATACACAGACAAGACATCCTCTAGACTGAGCATAGTAGCGCTACCCCTCTGCCACAAATATACGGTAGTTTTACTCTATTTTCGAGTCAGTGTCTTTGTGTGACGTCCGTGTCTTTGAACGGACCAATCACGGCATGGGACTCGCTCACCTCGTCCCCCGTACCACAGTATTTTTGGCAGCATCGGTTTCATGAAATAATTGCTCTAAACTCCGTCTAGAGGATTTCTAGTCTATGGTTTCATATAACCTATCATAAAGCGAGATTCTTATTTTGTAACATCGCCCTTCTCCGAACTCACAATATCTTTAATAACGATGGTTTCACAAAGGAAAAATATTTACTGAAGATGTTCCAAGAATTTCTTCGGACGCTTACAAACAATACTAGTGATGTCTTCGTTTTGCTAAAGTTGAAATTGCTGAATACTTTAGGTTTTTAGGGTTCCGTAGCCAAATGGCAAAAAACGGAACCCTTATAGATTCGTCATGTCTGTCTGTCTGTCTGTCCGTCTGTCTGTCCGTCCGTATGTCACAGCCACTTTTCTCCGAAACTATAAGATCTACACTGTTGAAACTTGGTAAGTAGATGTATTCTGTGAACCGCATTAAGATTTTCACACAAAAATAGAAAAAAAACAATAAATTTTTGGGGTTCCCCATACTTCGAACTGTAACTCAAAACTTTTTTTTTCATCAAACCCATACGTGTGGGGTATCTATGGATAGGTCTTCAAAAATGATATTGAGGTTTCTAATATCATTTTTTTCTAAACTGAAAAGTTTGCGCGAGAGACACTTCCAAAGTGGTAAAATGTGTGCCCCCCCCCCCCCCCCCTGTAACTTCTAAAATAAGAGAATGATAAAACTAAAAAAAATATATGATGTACATTACCATGTAAACTTCCACCGAAAATTGGTTTGAACGAGATCTAGTAAGTAGTTTTTTTTTTATACGTCATAAATCGCCTAAATACGGAACCCTTCATGGGCGAGTCCGACTCGCACTTGGCCGCTTTTTTAGGTTTTACTTAGCAGTGTTCTAACAACAGGAGTGTAGCGAAACTTTTTAGTTTTCATTTTAGTTACGTACCGCTTGCGAACGCTAACCGCTAAGCTACGAATAACTTAACATGCTTGTGTCAGAGTGACTTGCAAGTACAGTCAGCAACAGAAGTTGCTAAGCGGGCGAGGTGTTCAAAATGACATTGACACGCTCTTATTCTCTTTACAATAAAGTCGCGTCAAGATCATTTTGAACACCTGGCCCGCTGTGTACGTGCTGTTATTTTACAGCATCTTCATTAAAATGATTTTATTTGCCAACAGCGTCGACGCCCGCGAGCGAGACTTCGGCGTGGCCGAGCGCTGGTCCGACGAGAGCGTCTTCGCGTCCCGGGCATATTTCCTGCCGGAGAGAAGACCAGCCGAGTTGGGAGTCGACCGAGTCAAGGCTTCTGACCAGGGCATCTACCGCTGCCGGGTCGACTTCAAACAGGCTCAGACGAGGAATTCTAGGGTCAATCTCACTGTCATAGGTAAGCTTAGATGATATACACATCTCTACCATCTCTCGAGAGTGGCCAACGCTCTAAAGATGCATGCTCTGAGCGTACACGCTGGACGCTAACGCCGACAGACTCACGCCAGAGATTGATATTTTTATGCACGTTCTAACAAACATATATTATTGTTATATTAAACTGGGAGTTCAAAACCAGGGGAATACCAAGAAACAAACAAAAAGCAGCAATTTTCATTCAACTATGAATGTAAACAAAACAGTTCCACAGATAAGATATAAATGACACGCGATTTTCGAAGAATTCAAACGTACTTAAACGTTTTTTGACAATTTCAATATGGCGGTCTGTTTACATAAGTAGTTAGCAAGTTCCATAGATTGACACTTTGTGTTGCGATTTTCCAAATTTGGCGCCTTTTCCTACTGACAAGATTTGCTTGACCAAGTATAATTAAATGCTTATTTCTACTTGCATAAACCCCAAGTGCAAACTTTACTTGATATTCATGTAAACTGCAAATGTGTTCCAGAACACTTGATGATATTTGACTTTAAAATGTCCGATTTCCGAATTCGGTTTGGCTTCGTTCCAGTCTTCAATACTAGATTTTACATGTTTAATTCATAGTTATTGTAACATACGCACTCTCTTGGTCATTTTCGACCAAGTTACTTTCACCAATAAGTACGTAACTTGACCTTCTGGTGTAGGTATGTAGGTACATGTATATTAGAATTTGAATATTATGTTTTTTGATAACTAATAATGTCTGATCTAAGATCTGTTACGTCTAAGAAAATATTTTTAAGAAATTTGATGCTTAGCTGGTATTAACCACGAAGGCCATCGTTTGATTTTTTTCGATGTTACAATTATTGTAAGAGTTAGGAACTTTTAATTTTTTGAAGTGAAAACTTCTTTAGCGGCGCTGTGCAATTTTTGAGGTAGGGAAAAAATGTTAAACTCGAGACAGCGTAAGACGATCAGGTGACCGTGAGATTTAGATGGCCACTCATTTAGATGGTATTTAAATCAATAAAGAAAAACTCAATGCCATTACATGAAAAACTGTTACATTTAATGTCATTGCGTTTTTCTTTATTGATTTAAATGCCATCTAGTGAGTTTCGCTCTAACTGGTATTAATATAACTCGAGTACTAACAGTGATGTGCTTAGGGGTTTCAAGTAATTAACGCTAACGCTAGATGGCGTTATCCTCAATTATACATAGTGCATTTTGCACTAGTCATTGAGTTTTCACTTCTGCCGGCACTCCCTGAGTGCAACCCGTTGTTTTTTTAAATGGGATAAGGCTAGGCAGAGAGAGATAAAATGTGACCGCAATTGGAAAAATTAACAAGGGATAAATCCAACGTTAAGCCTCTTTGTGTGCACGCAGTCAGCGTAATATATGTCGTAATATCGAGGCAGGAATAAACTGATATATCGTCAGGTGACAAGCAAAAGTCGCTAATTACTATAAAATATTTAAACAATAAGTTTTTGGCAAAAATTTAATTTTTGGTACACGCTTTTATCGCTGACTGTACTTTTCTTACGACAGACAACTAATACTCATCGAGAAAATTCTACAAACCCCTAACACAATTAGGTTGCGTTGTTTCATCACAGAGTTCCTATGGACACCTCCTGTCTCCATCATCAGATCAGCTCGATGGTACCATAATATTGCATTGTCACCCGACTTACGTATGCAAAATTTCAGCTCAATCGGAAACCGGGAAGTGGATCAAATTTAACTTGCAAGATTCCATTACATGTTAGTTACATACAGGTCGACCTAATAAAAGCGTGTTAAAAATCAACCTTCTTTTCGTACTAATATCGTTCACTATGGCTATGAACTTGTGGAGGTACTTTAGTGACTTTTGCTTGTCACCTGATGATATGGAGGTTCAGCTTTAAAATAGGTACGTAATTATTAAAAAAAGCGGCCAAGTGCGAGTCGGACTCGCCCATGAAGGGTTCCGTATTTAGGCGATTTATGACGTATAAAAAAAAACTACTTACTAGATCTCGTTCAAACCAATTTTTGGTGGAAGTTTACATGGTAATGTACATCATATATTTTTTTTAGTTTTATCATTCTGTTATTTTAGAAGTTACGGGGGGGGGACACACATTTTACCACTTTGGAAGTGTCTCTCGCGCAAACTATTCAGTTTAGAAAAAAATGATATTAGAAACCTCAATATCATTTTTGAAGATCTATCCATAGATACCCCACACGTATGGGTTTGATGAAAAAAAAATTTTTGAGTTTCAGTTCGAAGTATGGGGAACCCCAAAAATTTATTGTTTTTTTTCTATTTTTGTGTGAAAATCTTAATGCGGTTCACAGAATACATCTACTTACCAAGTTTCAACAGTATAGTTCTTATAGTTTCGGAGAAAAGTGGCTGTGACATACGGACAGACAGACAGACGGACAGACAGACAGACAGACAGACAGACAGACAGACAGACATGACGAATCTATAAGGGTTCCGTTTTTTGCTACGGAACCCTAAAAAAGAGAACTAATAAATAATAATGTTACGTGATCCTACATAATATATCATTAGCTGTATCTGTATCATGGTAACCGCTATAGGTGAAATGTATCTGAAACAGTACATAGCTGTTTTAAGAACAGCTATTTGCCGTACGCGTCTTTTACACGGTAACTAAGTAATGCACCTTACAAGGACCTATCGAGGACCTAGGAGTACGGCGACTCAATACGTCATTCTGTACCATGCAAGAGAACCATTACCGGGTAGTAAACCATTTTCACATGCCTTATGGCAGAACTTATTAAGGGTCAATAATGTAAATTTTATAACATCTACTGTACTGTACCATATGTTCTTGTGAATAAACTTTCATTCATTCATTCATTCAAAGTTACGGACAGAAGCTAGTGACTAATAAGTATAAACTAAGCCTAAGGAACTAGATATTGCCAAACACGACCAAGCCAAGTTAAATGAAAACAAGTCTCCAATATTGGCACGGAACACTAAAAATAAACCTATACCTACACCTATAGGTATAAAAGTATCTGCGGCGCAGGAACTTGATTAAATTTTTATATACCCGCAGACTATTTTATAATAGAGCTTCCAGGGATATTGGATGGACCGATGGTCAGATTATGTATTGACCATGCGGATGTACGTAAAATATAAGTATATTGCATTTTTACGGGAAAGTAATCGAAGCTATTTTGTATTAAAGGTGAAATTTGCTTGAACTGGATTTGGTTTTTAATTAGCAAGATAATTATAAAAACCCGCCAAGTGCGAGTCGGACTCACGCACGAAGGGTTCCGTACTATTACGCAAAAAACGGTAAAAGAAATCACGTTTGTTGTATGGGAGCCCCACTTAAATATTTATTTTATTTTATTTTTAGTATTAGTTGTTATAGCGGCCACAGAAATACATCATCTGTGACAATTTCAACTGTCTATCACGGTATAAAATTGGAATTATATCGCGGTAGACCGGTTTGTGAAATTAAATATGCGTAGGTACAAAACGGGAGAGTTTAAAGTGTTTATCACGGTTCATGAGTTACAGCCTGGTGACAGACAGACGGACAGACGGACAGACAGACAGATGGATGGCGGCGTCTTAGTAATTGGGTCCCGTTTTTACCCTTTGGGTACGGAACTCTAAATATAAAGAATAAACTCAGACAAATACAAAAAAATACACTGATGTTTCTATTTAATAAATATTCAACTTTGTGGACTAAAGTTTGGGTGTGTTTTCAGTATTACTAATGATTGAAATGAAATAGCGAAACCTATAATACTCAGAAGTCTTAGAATAAACCAAATTACAATGAAAGCTCTCAATAATATTGTGTATTTCATATTTTAGCGTCTCTGAACAGATATTCTGCGAATTCCTCCTGAAACTGCAAAATTCATGCAACTGAGTACTTACTAGAATAAGATAATGTATCTGCATTATGTATTACTCTGTGGCATATTAAAGCAAAATCATAAAATGGTTGAAATATTGGTTAAGTGAATAAACTGGAATTTTTCTTTAGGTACAATCTATTATTAGTAATTGTTCGCATGTAATTTAAGAACTGTATGTTGTTGTATTTTGTTTTTATAGATTAGATTGATTTAAAGTTTCGCAAGCAAAACTTGCACAAGACGTCATTCGTACTTAAGTATCTGAAATTCTCTCTATAACGAGGAACGGATAATGTCTCATCTTTCCCAAAATCTTGCAATGCCGAAACAAAAACAGAATTGTTTTGATATAATAAACTTCTAACCCAAGAGCCCACGCTTCGAGCGTTGACGCTTAGGCTTATAGTAAGCCTGGCTCACTCTGCGATTTCGTCGCGTCGCTAAAAGTACATGCGGCCCACGCCAATTTTGGTGTCTAGCTATATTAATTGCCGCGCACCGTTACGAAACGGTCGCTTGCGCCACCTAGCAGTCACAGCTGTCGTAATAGACGCGTTTTGGTTTGAGACCTTCTGTATCTAGTACTATTATTTGTTCTGTGCTTATTGTAAGACGCTCAACTTTGTGGCCATGTTTCCGATCATCTAAAATGGACGCTTTAGCCACTGGCTCACGCTGTACACTGATTTAAACTTTCATAATTTTAACACATTAATAATTATGGAAATCGAAGTCGGAGGTAATTTTAAAACATATTTATACGTGATTAAGTCCCGGCTCCACGCTGTGTCGAAAAACAAGGAACGTTTTATTTCCGTGGACGAGGCATAACTTTTGTACAACAGCGTAATTTGATACTATAAATTAAATTAAATATGAACTTGATGCAACCTGAATTTATAAGTAGTATTATGTCCATTACAATGCTCAACAATATCTAACTATAGTACCTCCACCTTAAGAACCTAAAATTACGGTTTTAATTCCCGTGGCCACTGACTTGTTACTTTCTAGTATTGTGGCTCATGTGACGACCTTACATCTCAGTGCGACTATGCTTTTGAATAAGGTTATTCAGCAAAGTGCACGAGTCGACTCTTGAGTACAAAGAGCTGGGATTGCAATGGCGGACATGGAAGCGTATGCAGATTGATTTTGCCGCAGTGATATGTGGATTAGATTTAATCTTTGTGGGCTGTACCTAAGTAAATTTTGTGGCATTTTCGATCTGTATGTTGAAACTTGTCGACTGCCGGTATACATTTATCTATAGGTACCTATCACTACATATATTATAAAACAAACTCGCTTCCCGCTGTCTGTCTGTCTGTCTGTATGTATGCTTAGATCTTTAAAATTACGCAACGGATTTTGATGCAGTTTTTTTTAAATAGATAGAGTGATTCAAGAGGAAGTTTTATGTATAATTTATTAACCTGTGCGAAGCCGGGGCGGGTCGCTAGTACTATATAAACGTAAAAGGCCCGACTGACTAAATTGACTTAATCAGATCGCAGACCAAACAGTTTGAACTAGAAAGCCGAATTTTTCACTAAAGGCTGACCTCACATAAGCAAGTTCAATTCCTAAGGGGGTATGTTTGTGGGATTTAAATTCTAATATCTGGGTGACCGAGCTTCGCTCGGAAAACATATAAAAACTCGAAAATGCGCGTTTTCCCAGAGATAAGACCTAGCTAGATCGTTTTTTCGCCCCCGAAAACCCCCGTATAGCAAATTTCATCGAAATCGTTAGAGCCGTTTCCGAGATCCCCGAAATATATATATATATATATATAAATAAATAAACAAGAATTGCTCGTTTAAAGGTATAAGATATATATATAAATAAATAAAAAAATAAACAAGAATTGCTCGTTTAAAGGTATAAGATAAGATATGAACATCGTGTGATTTTTGAAATTAGAGATTCGAGTTCACGTACTTATAGTTCGTTTTTTAGCATTAGAAAAAGGCTACGCGATATTGGCGCGTCTTTTCATTGAATAATCAGTAATGAAAGCAAAAAAATTAAATAATCGTATATGATTCATAATTGTTACATATTTGCCGTGACTTATTTTTCAAACATGTTTTTCAATAAAAAGTCACAACAACATTGTTTACCTTTTTTCTAATGCAAAAAAAAAACGAACTACAGACCAGACCGGTCGTCAAATATAAACAACTCCACAAACACATAAATGAATAACCCCCCAAATGTAGGGTTTGCAATCCGGATCCGACATGTATGAAATTATCCGGATCTGGATCCGGATCCCCGGGTCTACGCATACATTTCGGATCCGTCGTGCAAACCCTACCCAAATGTATTGTTTCGATTGCCATGACTTGCACTGAATGCAGCTGCAGTGTTTCATGTTTCTCACTAAAGTAGCGCATACGGACAGACAAGCCACCACTCTTATGTTCTTTTGCGTTTGCTGGAGTCGTATGTCCCACTTCGCTGAACTGAGACCAAGTTTGTATCTTGAATAGATTCAATTATTTATCTACTGTTTCTTTTGTTTAGTTATTTTGTTAGTATGGTAATATTATTTAATTATTTCTACAGTCACGATACTTTATTTAACAAGAAAATAATTGCCTGTGTGCCCAATCATAAGTGGCTGTGCAATTTTTCTTGAGTTATTAAAGGAATTTTCCTGTCTTTTAGTCACAGTGTTTTATTTTTATTCCTTTACAAAACTTCAAAACGCAACTCACTGTGTAAACCGAAAATGTTCCTTAATCAATTCCGAGAAATCGTTTCAAAGCAGCAAGTTTAATGTTGAAAATTAAATTTATTTCTATATCAGAACTCAACATGCTCCGTTAAGCATTTTTATTAAATTCTGTAACTTTTCAAACTCGAATTATTAATATCAAATATGGCGCTGAACGTTTAAATATTGTCTAGTAACTTTGTTCGCGGTATCAGAAACAGATTATTAATATAATATTCGTATTCCTAGAAATTTTACGTAATTCTTATACCTATAACATCGAACATTTTGGCGTGTGATTTAATAAAGTGTAAACAAGTACCTGGAATGGGGTTACTTTTATCAATTTTAGAATTTAATACTAAGTAAATTTCCCCGAATATATTGGATGGAATATGTAGGTGACAATACAAGGTTCAGCTAACATCATAGACGCGCAGCAGAAAATGCTGCTGTAATGTCAATTCAAAAACAAATGGTTAGTTTCAATGTGGCTAGTTCCGTCATAGGGCCTATTCCGTCCACTAGCGTTTTTCTCGAACAACGAACAAAATTGATAATTTCATTGACAAACCAGAGATTGCTTTTAGTTTCAGCAATCAAAAGCATATTGGTTTTATTCCTGCGATTGAAAATCAAAGAAATATATTATACGCTCGTAGACGAAATAGTCCCTATGACGGAATTAGCCACATTGACCTTTCCTTAAATAATTTGAACTTAGGTATATTCAAATTACTTGTTCGAAGATAAAACTTTCGAACATTTTGGTTGCATTAGCATTTTTATAATTTATAAATACTTCCTCAAAGGATTTTTTACAGAAAGGGCTTAAGTGCTGTTCAAATCTAATGCATTTTTGCCACGGCAAGCAAAACGGATTCTCCCCGGGTTTAATGGGAAGCAAATTGGCCGATTTTATCCTGTTGGTTAACTTTACGGTGTAATCGGTGGTTCGTTAAATTACCTAGATATTTAAACGTGGTCCTTATTGCTTAAAGGTCAGATTTTCCTCGGAAAAGGCTGTTTTAACGTTAGGCTTCTTTAACAGATATTATTGTCACCATTACTCAGTGACTAGTCTATGTGTCTCGTTTTAGACGTAGGTATACAAACCTGTACTATAATATTATTAAATGCGAACGTAACTCTGTCTGTCTGTCCGTTACCTATGGGCCAAATGCAACTACTCTAAAAATACAAGAATTCTAGTCTAGAGAGCCACTTTTATTCGTGGCACATTTTCACCAGTCATAAAAGAGAGTTTATCCATAGTATTAGTTTGGCTCTAGCTCTCTCTCTTGTATTTTTCGACATTATTTGTTAACTGTATTCACTCGTATGACAGTTAAAAAGTCTACATATCATTAAAAAAAACGATTGTATCATCATTATGCCCTTATTCATATAACTTAGCAAACCTCCTTTAAATATTGTCACTTTCTGAACACAAAGGTGAAAATGTCTAATAGGAACAAACGATTATCAATTTTAATGGTTGTAAGACTTGATAGACGTATATGAAAAACGGCATATCTAAAAGTCGCGCTATCATCGCAACACTTATTATTTTAATAAATTAGAAATCCCTAGTTACAATTATTGAAAACCAAGGCCCTATCGGGGAAAAGATATCGATAATAATCCATTACTGGAACGATTAACATTCAGGTCCTAAAAGAGCTCCCTGGGGAACACCGAGCCTTACTGCCGAGGCCATTACTTTGATAAAAAGCCTGATAACAGAAGGCTCTGTAATCTGAATAATTTGAGGTTCAATTTATTTCTTTAAGAGAATAATATATTAGTTAGACAAATTTTCGATTGGTAAGTATAACTAATGGTTAAGTTTTAATGAAAGCCTGTACAAAAAAAAACAATTGCAAACTAACAAACAGCGCCTTCACATTTTGTTATCATGTAATTTGCATTAATTTGTTTTTCTCTTTTTGTATCTAGAGTTAGAAATAAAACTGACAGTTGCTGGAATAATATATAGAGTCTGTACGGAATGAGAAGAGTCGTGGAAATACATTCCACGACTCTTCTCTTTCCGCACAAACTCTATTTTATGAGATTAACACGTTATCGTTACTGTAAATATTGTTGACTTAAATAAATAAAAAATAAGATACGAAGACGGTACCTATGTAGTACCTTTGTCAATGTACCTTTCTAATCGATCGTCAAATATGTTAAAACATGCCACACGACATCCAAGTAGGTCAAGAAAATAAAAAGTTTTATTACAAAAACTTCCATAATGTCTCACCCCTTAATAAATTATTCGGCATGTTCAACTTCGTATGGTTTCTAAGATAACGTGTGAAGTTCTCGTCATAACTTCTGCGTTAGAATGGTTGTTAGAAACGGGATCTTCAGGAAGAGTTTTTATTCCCTGTTTACGAGAGTTAGCATTCGTTTTCTTAAAGTTACTAATTTGTTGTTTTGTTTTTTGACACAAATTATTTAAGCCCTGCAGTAAGCTCAATAAGGCTTGTGTTGTGTGTAGGTACTTAGAAATCGATATATATTATAATATATTCCACTAAATATTACATACCTACATAGACAGCACCCATGAGTCATGACTTAGGAACCAATATACGTGTTCATCACACAAATAAATGCCCTTACCGAGATTTTAACCCACGACCATTGGCTTCATAGGCCACGTCACTAGCAACTCTGCCAGACAGGTCGTCAAGTTAAGTTTACATATTAAAAATAAATTAATTTATAAAGTGTCCATGCCGTTTTGCGGCTTGGTGTACCTGGTCTACATTGTTTAATAATAAGTACTTTTGGCTTTTTTGTTTTAAGTAACTTTATTTTCAGCTCACTTAGTAGATATTGAAAGTCCCTGAGCCTGCCAATGAACAGAACTTATAATATATAATAAAAAAAAACATACAACCGAATTGATAACCTCCTCCTTTTAGATTTGGAAGTCGGTTAAAAAATCCGTATAGATTGGTTTGGTCTTACCCTCAAAGAGACCACGAACATTTTCAACAGAGATTTTCAAATACCGTTATATATCTCTCTGTGTATCCTCTGACATTATAAATTTTGTCGACAGTGCCTCCGAGCAAGATGGTGATAACCGACGACCAGGGTGACGTGAAGCAGGCGATCGTCGGGCCCTACGTCGAGGGGGACTCCTTTACGCTCAAATGTGACGTCAGTGGAGGTGAGTTTACGAAAGAAGGAACGAAAGGGAGGGAGAACTGCTGACTGAGTGACTATAGTCACAGCGTATAACCTCGTGCCGCCCAACATAAAAAATTATAGCCAAGGAAGTTAGAACCATGTTGTATTTTCAATTAGATTGAATTTCATTTGTTCGAAAATTTTACGAGACAAATGAAATGCTACCTACTTTGTTTTTAATTAAGGTTGACTTTCCATCGAAACTGAGTGTACATCCCAATGTACATTGGGCGGCACGAGGATAGAACAGAAGTAATCCACGCAGATTTATTAATGCCTGACAAAACTATTTTAAGCAAAAGAAAAGAACTTATTCCTTCCTCACTACTCGGAGCACTCAAGAGCTAAGCGCGCACCACTAATTCAGTAATGTTATTATTTGTCTGCTCTTGACCATATCTCGGGACCATGGGGTCTCGGACCTCTGGGAGGCGTGCGTAGGGCCAAAGCCAACAGCGCAGAGACCCTTTAAGACACTTAAAGCAAGAATTATTGTTCAAGTGCAAAAAAATATGTTGATAACGACTTTATCGGCTCTATCTAAAACCACGCCAGCAATTTTGAAAATTTTGCTGGAATTTTCGGTTTCATTATTAAGGTCTTGCACTACTAAAAATATTTATCAGTACCGTGAAAATCAAATGCTAATTCTATAATTGTACTTACTAGTTTATTTACTTACTGCTGTTGCGCAGCGAAGTACATCTTGGCCTCCGACACTAAAGACCGTCATGCTTCTCTGTCCAAATGGCCGATAAATGTGACCACAAAATTCATTCTGTTAAGGGGCCCACTGATTACCAGTCCGCCGGATGATATCGGCCTGTCAGTTGTTCGGAACTGTCAACTTTTTGTTCTAACTCACAGGCCGATATAGTCCGGCGGACTGTTAATCAGTGGACCCCTTTATATAAAGATAGAGCTGTCATTTTGACTAGCTCGTTTAAACCGCCATCCAAAACAACCCTGCATCTGCAACCCTTCGAACTTTTTTATATTCATCCCTACAGATGCCGAATTATACTCGTGACTTGAAAATCAATTAAGAAGACCTTCGGCCGTCTCCGGTTGCCAGACGAATTATACAAAGCGATGTTTTGAATAATTTGTTGACTCCCCTAACTGGTCCATTTTAAGAATGATGGCTCGAGGAAGCCAATATTTCTTTCTGATTTTGATTTCAAACATAACAGGCCAATTCGAGTTTTAGTTATTCGATCTGTTTCCAATATGATACTGATCTGTCAGTGTCAAAAGTGACATTTCTTCAAGCAACAACGTAATTTTTGACATGACCGATCAGTATCACTATCGGAAACAGATCAAATAACTGGAATTGGTCTATAAGTCAAGAGCAAGTTCTTGGATGTAATGTAAGGTCTCACGCTATTCACGTGTCAATAATTTCAGGCAGTCTTTCCATTGGATACGAATTCACATGCCACTCCGGTTTGCGAGTGGGAAACCGCTATATACGCACATAGCGCTGTCACGCTCATACACCGGAGGAACATGCGAATTCGCATCTACATGGTATGATAACCACGTAAGAATTAATGAATATTTTTTTTTTATTAATGGTAAGTTGCTAACCTAACCTAAATGTTTGTTTCATTCGTAAATAGTTTTGATTCTTTTGTATAGATGCCTGGTGGTTTTAATCAATTATACAAGGAAACAATTCATTTTAGCTCAAAGTGAGATCAAGTTGACATTTCTATTAACAATTTCACTGAGGGAACCATTTTAGATTGTTCTATTGTTAGTAAATAAGTACTTGTCATGCTTTATTGTAATCCAAAGCGCGTGTAAACGGAATTTATGGGCGAATATAGTTTGGTCAATCTATCTGTCATTAGGGAAAGCAGGTGGCTTTGAAACATGAAGGCTTGAGTGTTAGAGGGACCGATCTCTTGTTCATTACGGGTTTAACGGTAACTATGCCATAATTATATTCCTTGCTTAGTTCAATCAAAGGTCAATAAAAAAACAAAGCACAGTTATAATATGCAAAATACAGTGTGAAATTTTAACCACCCGCTGGTAACCATCGGCCAGAATGTATGAGAGCCAAATTTTTTTCGAAATTTTGGCATTGGTCCCATAATAAAAATCCCTAAATTTTGTCTCATACATTCCGGCTGATTTGATGCCTCTGATTTGTATGGGACAGCCAAATCTGACCTATAATATCACTACGCAGACTATGGCTGGTGGTCCAAATTTCAACCTATATAGTTTTCACATTGAAATCGAAATAGCAATTCCAAATCGTCAGCAAAATTTTCCTGATAATTGTCCTAACTACTAAACCTTGTTATGCCCAACGAAATGTAATTGTTTTACCAAATTGTTGAATCATGCGAACACTAAGCTGGCCTTTGCCGCTAAATCACAGGGGAATCGCGCAATTAAAGCTGCAATTTTGTTATTATACTCGAACTGGCACAACAACATTAGCGGGACAGTACTCATATAGTTTGTCGATTTGTAATAGGCCCAGACGGCTAATTTCTCTGTCGTAATTTTTAATTTTTTTATAATGTGGATGTAGTTCTGCGCGCGGCATGAGAAATTAACAAAATTACCGTTAAAAAAATTATTTGATCTAAATTTGACATCACTGGTAGTAATTTTGGCTCCATCTGACGAGTCAATTTAGATTTTTTTAATACCGCTCTCAAAGAACGAAATTCCCGGCTTCGTACTGTTTCAAAATTGTTTACTGTGGGTACAACTGTAAATTTAACCATAACCTATCCGTTGTTTCACTAATCCCTTGTTTGCCCTGGACGTTGCGGTCGGCCCGATCGCTTATTTGATTATTTGTCTGTCTGTATGCAAAAGCCGATTCCGGTTTCAATCAAGCTTGACTGATTGATTGAATCTGATGCGGTGTATTTTGGCTATGGTAACGTTTTGGAAATATATTCAATTCATGTTTGGGAAATAATGTGTGGACAAAGTGTTAGCCGCGTATGAAATGATTTGGAAATTTAACAACCACAGAATGTATAGACAATAGGAAAAAGTATACGGGGTGATTTATGAGATAGTACAAGTTCATTTTTTAGGGTTCCGTAGCCAAATGGCAAAAAACGGAACCCTTATAGATTCGTCATGTCTGTCTGTCCGTCTGTCTGTCCGTCCGTATGTCACAGCCACTTTTCTCCGAAACTATAAGAACTATACTGTTGAAACTTGGTAAGTAGATGTATTCTGTGAACCGCATTAAGATTTTCACACAAAAATAGAAAAAAACAATAAATTTTTGGGGTTCCCCATACTTCGAACTGAAACTCAAAAAATTTTTTTTCATCAAACCCATACGTGTGGGGTATCTATGGATAGGTCTTCAAAAATGATATTGAGGTTTCTAATATCATTTTTTTCTAAACTGAATAGTTTGCGCGAGAGACACTTCCAAAGTGGTAAAATGTGTCCCCCCCCCCCCCCGTAACTCCTAAAATAAGAGAATGATAAAACTAAAAAAAATATATGATGTACATTACCATGTAAACTTCCACCGAAAATTGGTTTGAATGAGATCTAGTAAGTAGTTTTTTTTTTATACGTCTTAAATCGCCTAAATACGGAACCCTTCATGGGCGAGTCCGACTCGCACTTGGCCGCTTTTGCTATTTGTTCTTATCTTAAAAACTAATGCAAATTAAAAATATCTTACAGCCAATTCTGTATTAATTAACTAGACATATTTTTATTATGAATTTTGTAGTCGGATGTAAGCTCGCTCAGAGGAATCATAATAATTTAAATTACAGTTCAGTATAAACAGTCTTGTTTCAAATACAACTCGAATTCGAAGAAAAAACTCGCTTATTAAAATCACACTGGAGTATTTTCTACAACTTTTATGTCAGTGTCTAATTATCTGTGTCTATAATTACGGAAATATCAAAAGGATTTTAATTATTTGCTAGCTCCAATACTAAGAATTCAAATTTTATTTTTGTTAGTGTTTTGCTGTGGTTCTGTATTTTGAGTATTTTCATCAAGCTTATGTTACTAGAATGTTTGTAGCGTGTAGTTTTAAAATTAGAGCGTAACTTCAATTGCAAAGTCTCATTCTATGGAACCTGCTAAATATATAGTTAAACAAACCGTCATATTAAAATTGTCTCTAAATGTCAATTTACTAGTGACTGTTTGTTTACATAAATAGTCAGCAATTTCCATAGAATGACACTTTATATATGTGGCTTTTTGGGCGGCGGATTCATGTGACTCTTAAACCTATATTACCTATACTATAGTTATCAGAAGACTTATTAACTCTTTTTGCCCCCAGGCCGTCCCCGACCATGGGTGAAATGGTTCAGGGATGAAGTGGAACAAGACACGCCGGCGACGCCTCTGGTGAACAACGGGGTCCGCGGGGTGCTCCGTGTAGGGCCTCTGACCAGGGCTGATGTGAGGGCCACACTTACGTGCCGAGCGTCGAATCATCAGCGGGCGCACCCTATTGAGACTACGCTCACTTTAGATATGAATTGTGAGTAATTATTCTGTACTAGCGACCCGCCCCGGCTTTGCACGAGTTAACAAACTATACATAAACCTTTATCTTAAATAACTCTATCTATTAAAAAAACACATCAAAATCCGTTGCGTAGTTTTAAAGATCTAAGCATACATAGGGACAGACAGACAGCGGGCAGCGACTTTGTTTTATATTATGTAGTGACAGTGATAGTGATTAAATGAGCCTATTGTAAGATGGTGACACATCTTTATATGTACCTAGTAGTTGCTTCATGGTATTATCATCTTACGTCTTGCATAGTATGATGTCAAAATATACTTATATTTGTATAGTCATTCAAAATAAAAATATATTAAAAAAAAGAATTGTATAAAATTTGGCTGCTGTTTTTTAAGTGAACGGAGATTTTACCACGTTTACTTTTGCATTTCTAGACGGTAACAATAATACATTAGAAACTTGGTGCTAAAGACAAACGTACTTACTGGACTGTACCTGGACTCTTTACTATTAACGTTCTCTTTAATACTAACGTGTTTATCCTTGGTTAACTCCATATTAAAGATCGTAGATCTTCTACTTGTTGTCATCTCGTTCTATCACACTTTGACTACATTACTAGACGCATCGAGAACAACCCTGAGAAAGGTCACAAGGCGGAAAAGGACCACCACAAGATATGAAATGAAAATGAAAAACTTGATTTCCAGCAACTAGGGACCCATTAATAAATACCTTAAAACTAGCATACATTATTATAAGAAAAGGAATTTTTTTATTACATGTACATGGAAAACCAACAGCTATAAACATGTCTAAGAGCTACAATAGATTTACAGACTCAATTACAGGTTCTCACTTATAAAAAATAAACACTTCAAAACACCTTGTGGCTGCGATGAATTACGCAACCACAAGTGTCAGGGCTCCTCTACACGATGGGCCAGCGTCGGCCACTCCAAGGGACGCAGCCATGCAGTAGAATGAGATAGCAATATCACTTGCTCCCTCTAACGCATAAATGCGTCCCTTGGTGTGGCCCGCGCTGGCCCATCGTGTAGAGGAGCCATCAGGGAGCCGGCCGTGCCAAACTCCTCCTTGGTGAAGGTCGCTAGACGTTCAGTCGGAATGCTCACCACAAAAGAAAATAATGTGATACTTATAATACCTTTATATTCTGTGTTCAATGTAAATCTTATTTTCGTCTAATGTTTTTTTTTTTGACAGTTCCTCCTCTAACTGTCCACATCCTGGGCTCGAACCAGCCTCTCTCGGCCAGCAGGCGGTACGACCTCCTCTGCCAGAGTTCGGGGTCAAGGCCTCCCGCCTCCATCACCTGGTGGAAAAACGGCCACCGGATTAACAACGCTAAAGAAACGGTAATAAACCACAATTTTGCTTGACTTACTTTAGAACACTTAAACACAGCTTTATTAAATATGAAGTGCGCCCAAAATTGAATGTTATAGACAAAGTCTTAAGGTATAATTTTCTTTGTATATTGTGTACACGTGTATTGTCATAAAATCGTTTAGCTTTATGAAAAACACATTACCGATTGCGGTAGATGAGTAATATTATCATATTTATTGTTTTAAGCTGTTCCTTGGGACCGAAATTACTATTTTATTACTTTGCTTTGTAAACGATTTTTTCTTACGCAAACCTTTACAACCAGCGTCCATCGGTTCTGCGTCCTTTTAAAGGATGACTTACGCTAGAACGGTCCGGGTCCGGCCTGAGGCTACCAACGCTTCGTTTTCTATAGAAAGCATCACACAGCCAATTTGTGGAATGAACTGTCGGGTGTCCATGGGCGGCGGTAATCGCTTACCATCAGGTGATCCGTCTGCTCGTTTGCCTCCTATATCATAAAAAAAAAGCGGCCAAGTGCGAGTCGGACTCGCCCATGTCCGTATGGGTTCCGTATTTATGGGATTTATGACGTATTAAAAAAAACTACTCACTAGATCTCGTTCAAACCAATTTTCGGTGGAAGTTTGCATGGAATGTACATCATATATTTTTTTCAGTTTTGTCATTCTCTTATTTTAGAAGTTACAGGGGGGGGGGGACACACATTTTACCACTTTGGAAGTGTCTCTCGCGCAAATTATTCAGTTTAGAAAAAAATGATATTAGAAACCTCAATATCATTTTTGAAGACATATCCATAGATACCCCACACGTATGGGTTTGATGAAAAAATTTTTTTCGAGTTTCAGTTCTAAGTATGGCGAACCCCCAAACATTTTTTTTTCTATTTTTGTGTGAAAATCTTAATGCAGTTCACAGAATACATCTACTTACCAAGTTTCAACAGTTTAGTTCTTATAGTTTCGGAAAAAAGTGACTGTGACATACGGACGGACGGACAGACAGACAGACAGACAGACAGACAGACATGACGAATCTATAAGGGTTCCGTTTTTTGCCATTTGGCTACGGAACCCTAAAAATCACGTGATCCCCCATGACTTATCATAGAAAACGAAGTGTCGGACGCCTCGGCCCGGAACCTTACCGTTCTAGCGTGAGTCATCCTTATGTCTGGCACTGGTCCCCATGCTGCTGGCCTTAGCTTTTTAGGGTTCCGTAGCCAAATGGCAAAAAACGGAACCCTTATGGATTAGTCATGTCTGTCTGTCTGTCCGTCCGTCTGTTCGAGTATGTCACAGCCACTTTTTTCCGAAACTATAAGAACTAAACTGTTGAAACTTGGTAAGTAGATTTATTCTGTGAACCGCATTAAGATTTTCATACAAAAATAGAAAAAAAAAACAAAACATTTTGGGGGTTCCCCATACTTAGAACTGAAACTCAAAAAAATTTTTTGCATCAAACCCATACGTGTGGGGAATCTATGGATAGGTCTTCAAAAATGATATTGAGGTTTCTAATATTATTTTTTTCTAAACTGAATTGTTTGCGCGAGAGACACTTGCAAAGTGGTAAAATGTGTGTCCCCCCCTGTAACTTCTAAAATAAGAGAATGATAAAACTTAAAAAAAATATATGATGTACATTACCACACAAACTTCCACCGAAAATTGGTTTGAACGAGATCTAGTAAGTAGTTTTTTTTAATACGTCATAAATCCCCTAAATACGGAACCCTTCATGGGCGAGTCCGACTCGCACTTGGCCGCTTTTTCAACGCCTTTGGTTCTCAATTTTTTTTACCTTGTTTTGTATGACCAACATTGTGCAAGGCCCAATCCCACAAGAAAAATACACACTAAACAATTTGTGTTAAGTGGAATGGTCCCTGTGAAAGTCCCTCCCAAACTTTCCGGTCCGAGAAAGTTCAGAAAGAGAGTCAATTTCACACTAAAGTTGGCCGAAATTCCTTATTGCCCTAATCTTTATTGCGATAAAAGACAAACACCTAGCAGTCAACTTAAGGCGAATAGTGACGTGCAATGTTATTCAAAGGCGCCTTTCTATAAACCAAGCCAATATTTAAAAAAAATCTCACAAGGTGCTTATGTACTACGTACTTAATAGTTATTAAAATATTTTTTATGATATAATTATTATAATGAAACTGATTTTAGTTTGAAAAATCACTAAAATTCTTTCGGCTTTAATGTTCTTTTTATGGTAAGTCATTAATTTAGGTATATATATTTTCTGCAACTAGCCCCTTTGAAATTTATTAATAATAACTTTCGGCTCGCAGGCTGTATTTAATATTTGTTCAATATATTTCAGTACAGGGGTAGTAATTAAATTTATTAACGTCTTAAAAGAATACGATTAAAGATGCAGATTCCAAGATGATTAAATGAACTACAGAAAAAGTTTTTTTTTTGTTTTTTTTTTGTTTGCACTAAATATGATATGTAAGAAATCCGCAACGCAGGCTGCGGCTACAAATATAAATCAGCAACATGCTTTGTCCCAAAAATTTGTAGCAAAGCAAAATAAATGTGAAAATGAAAAAGTGTCAAACAAATTATCAACTGCTTGTTTCATTTGATTATTGTTTATGATTTTGACCCAAAATAGTACATTGTGCATATGGCAGTGTTGGCCGTAATGTGTAATTCTAATTAACAATTAATCATTTCCATTAACCATTAAATCCGCAATTAGTCAATTGCATTACGCATCAATTTAAATTAAGTTAATTAGAATTGAATTTTGAGACGTTTAATTACATTGATTGTCAATCTAAATTAACGTTTAATGCAATTAAATCAATTTTTTCATAAACTAATAATTAATGTTACTATTGCTTAGAAACTTGGAGCTAGGTATTAAAATTAAAAATAAGCATATGAATACAAGCTTCAGTGAATTATCAGGTCGTGATATTTTAAAATGAGACAACAAAATGACCCGGAAACCTGGCAGTAGGTACCTACTGGAACTCAGGTTTGGTGCAACATAGACACACGCCGTTTAGGCTATTCGACTCGTCACAATGAGCACTTGGGAGAGCAGTACCCAAGATGGAGCTGATGCTGAACCTTGGCTGTACCTAGTGGAACTCAGGTTTGGTGCAACATAGACACACGCCGTTTTGGTCATCCGACTCGTCTTGATGAGCGCTTGGGAGAGCAGTACCCAAGATAGAGCTGATGCTGAACCCTGGCAGTACCTAATGGAACTCAGGTTTGGTGCAACATAGACAAACGCCGTTTTAGTCATCCGACTCGTCTTGATGAGCACTTGGGAGAGCAGTACCCAAGATAGAGCTGATGCTGAACCCTGGCAGTACCTAATGGAACTCAGGTTTGGTGCAACATAGACAAACGCCGTTTTGGTCATCCGACTCGTCTTGATGAGCACTTGGGAGAGCAGTACCCAAGATAGAGCTGATGCTGAACCCTGGCAGTACCTAATGGACCTCAGGTTTGGTGCAACATAGACAAACGCCGTTTTGGTCATCCGACTCGTCTTGATGAGCACTTGGGAGAGCAGTACCCAAGATAGAGCTGATGCTGAACCCTGGCAGTACCTAATGGAACTCAGGTTTGGTGCAACATAGACAAACGCCGGTTTGGTCATCCGACTCGTCTTGATGAGCACTTGGGAGAGCAGTACCCAAGATAGAGCTGATGCTGAACCCTGGCAGTACCTAATGGAACTCAGGTTTGGTGCAACATAGACAAACGCCGTTTTGGTCATCCGACTCGTCTTGATGAGCACTTGGGAGAGCAGTACCTAAGATAGAGCTGATGCTGAACCCTGGCAATACCTAGTGGAACTCAGGTTTGGTGCAACATAGACACACGCCGTTTTGGTCATCCGACTCGTCTTGATGAGCACTTGGGAGAGCAGTACCCAAGATAGAGCTGATGCTGAACCCTGGCAGTACCTAATGGAACTCAGGTTTGGTGCAACATAGACACACGCCGTTTTGGTCATCCGACTTGTCTTGATGAGCACTTGGGAGAGCAGTACCCAAGATAGAGCTGATGCTGAACAGCTGGCTGTACCTAGTGGAACTCAGGTTTGGTGCAACATAGAAACACGTCGTTTTGGTCATCCGACTCGTCTTGATGAGCACTTGAGAGACCGTACCCAAGATAGAGCTGATGCTGAACCCTGGCTATACCTAGTGGAACTCAGGTTTGGTGCAACACAGACACATGCCGTTTTAGTCATCCGACTCCTCTTGATGAGCACTTGGAAGAGCAGTACCCAAGATAGAGCTGATGCTGAACCCTGGCTGTACCTAGTGGAACTCAGGTTTGGTGCAACATAGACACACGTCGTTTTGGTCATCCGACTTGTCTTGATGAGCATTTGGGAGAGCAGTACCCAAGATAGAGCTGATGCTGAACCCTGGCAGTACCTAATGGACCTCAGGTTTGGTGCAACATAGACAAACGCCGTTTTGGTCATCCGACTCGTCTTGATGAGCACTTGGGAGAGCAGTACCCAAGATAGAGCTGATGCTGAACCCTGGCAGTACCTAATGGAACTCAGGTTTGGTGCAACATAGACAAACGCCGTTTTGGTCATCCGACTCGTCTTGATGAGTACTTGGGAGAGCAGTGCCCAAGATAGAGCTGATGCTAAACCCTGGCAGTACCTAATGGAACTCAGGTCTGGTGCAACATAGACAAACGCCGTTTTGGTCATCCGACTCGTCTTGATGAGCACTTGAGAGAGCAGTACCCAAGATAGAGCTGATGCTGAACCCTGGCGGTACCTAGTGGAACTCAGGTTTGATGCAACATAGACACACGCCGTTTTGGTCATCCTACTCGTCTTGATGAGCACTTGGGAGAGCAGTGCCCAAGATAGAGCTGATGCTAACCCTGGCAGTACCTAATGGAACTCAGTTCTGGTGCAACATAGACAAACGCCGTTTTGGTCATCCGACTCGTCTTGATGAGCACTTGGGAGAGCAGTACCCAAGATAGAGCTGATGCTGAACCCTGGCGGTACCTAGTGGAACTCAGGTTTGATGCAACATAGACACACGCCGTTTTGGTCATCCTACTCGTCTTGATGAGCACTTGGGAGAGCAGTACCCAAGATAGAGCTGATGCTGAACCCTGGCAGTACCTAATGGAACTCAGGTTTGGTGCAAAATAGACAAACGCCGTTTTGGTCATCCGTCACATCTTGACGAGCACTTGGGAGAGCAGTACCCAAGATAGAGCTGATGCTGAAGCCTGGCAGTACCTGCAGGTTCAAGATGTGACGGATGACCTAAATAGCGTGAGCCTATGTTGCACCAAACCTGAGTTCCACTAGGTATAGCCAGGGTTCAGCATCAGCTCTATCTTGGGTACTGCTCTCCCAAGTGCTCATCAAGACGAGTCGGATGACCAAAACGGCGTTTGTCTATGTTGCACCAAACCTGAGGTCCATTAGGTACTGCCAGGGTTCAGCATCAGCTCTATCTTGGGTACTGCTCTCCCAAATGCTCATCAAGACAAGTCGGATGACCAAAACGACGTGTGTCTATGTTGCACCAAACCTGAGTTCCACTAGGTACAGCCAGGGTTCAGCATCAGCTCTATCTTGGGTACTGCTCTTCCAAGTGCTCATCAAGAGGAGTCGGATGACTACAACGGCATGTGTCTATGTTGCACCAAACCTGAGTTCCACTAGGTATAGCCAGAGTTCAGCATCAGCTCTATCTTGGGTACGGTCTCTCAAGTGCTCATCAAGACGAGTCGGATGACCAAAACGACGTGTTTCTATGTTGCACCAAACCTGAGTTCCACTAGGTACAGCCAGCTGTTCAGCATCAGCTCTATCTTGGGTACTGCTCTCCCAAGTGCTCATCAAGACAAGTCGGATGACCAAAACGGCGTGTGTCTATGTTGCACCAAACCTGACTTCCACTAGGTACAGCCAGGGTTCAGCATTAGCTCTATCTTAGGTACTGCTCTCCCAAGTGCTCATCAAGACGAGTCGGATGACCAAAACGGCGTTTGTCTATGTTGCACCAAACCTGAGTTCCACTAGGTACAGCCAGGGTTCAGCATCAGCTCTATCTTGGGTACTGCTCTCCCAAGTGCTCATCAAGTCGAGTCGGATGACCAAAACGGCGTTTGTCTATGTTGCACCAAACCTGAGTTCCACTAGGTACTGCCAGGGTCCAGCATCAGCTCTATCTTGGGTACTGCTCTCCCAAGTGCTCATCAAGACGAGTCGGATGACCAAAACGGCGTGTGTGTATGTTGCACCAAACCTGAATTCCACTAGGTACACCCAGGGTTCAGCATCAGCTCTATCTTGGGTACTTGTCTCCCAAGTGCTCATCAAGACAAGTCGGATGACCAAAACGGCGGGTGTCTATGTTGCACCAAACCTGAGTTCCACTAGGTAAGGGTTCAGCACCAGCTCTATCTTGGGTACTGCTCTCCCAAGTGCTCATCAAGACGAGTCGGATGATCAAAACGGCGTGTGTCTATGTTGCACCAAACCTGAGTTCCACTAAGTACAGCCAGGGTTCAGCATCAGCTCTATCTTGGGTACTGCTCTCCCAAGTGCTCATCAAGACGAGTCGGATGACCAAAACGGCGTGTGTCTATGTTGCACCAAACCTGAGTTCCACTAGGTACTGCCAGGGTTCAGCATTAGCTCTATCTTAGGTACTGCTCTCCAAGTTCTCATCAAGACGAGTCGGATGACCAAAACGGCGTTTGTCTATGTTGCACCAAACCTGAGTTCCATTAGGTACTGCCAGGGTTCAGCATCAGCTCTATCTTGGGTACTGCTCTCCCAAGTGCTCACCAAGACGAGTCGGATGACCAAAACGGCGTTTGTCTATGTTGCACCAAACCTGAGTTCCACTAGGTACAGCCAGGGTTCAGCATCAGCTCTATCTTGGGTACTGCTCTCCCAAGTGCTCATCAAGTCGAGTCGGATGACCAAAACGGCGTTTGTCTATGTTGCACCAAACCTGAGTTCCACTAGGTACTGCCAGGGTCCAGCATCAGCTCTATCTTGGGTACTGCTCTCCTAAGTGCTCACCAAGACGAGTCGGATGACCAAAACGGCGTTTGTCTATGTTGCACCAAACCTGAGTTCCATTAGGTACTGCCAGGGTTCAGCATCAGCTCTACCTTAGGTACTGCTCTCCAAGTGCTCATCAAGACGAGTCGGATGACCAAAACGGCGTGTGTCTATGTTGCACCAAACCTGAGTTCCACTAGGTACTGCCAGGGTTCAGCATTAGCTCTATCTTAGGTACTGCTCTCCAAGTTCTCATCAAGACGAGTCGGATGACCAAAACGGCGTTTGTCTATGTTGCACCAAACCTGAGTTCCATTAGGTACTGCCAGGGTTCAGCATCAGCTCTATCTTGGGTACTGCTCTCCCAAGTGCTCACCAAGACGAGTCGGATGACCAAAGCGGCGTTTGTCTATGTTGCACCAAACCTGAGTTCCACTAGGTACAGCCAAGGTTCAGCATCAGCTCCCTCTTGGGTACTGCTCTCCCAAGTGCTCATTGTGACGAGTCGAATAGCCTAAACGACGTGTGTCTATGTTGCACCAAACCTGAGTTCCACTAGGTACAGCCAGGGTTCAGCATCAGCTCTATCTTGGGTACTGCTCTCCTAAGTGCTCACCAAGACGAGTCGGATGACCAAAACGGCGTTTGTCTATGTTGCACCAAACCTGAGTTCCATTAGGTACTGCCAGGGTTCAGCATGAGCTCTATCTTGGGTACTGCTCTCCCAAGTGCTCACCAAGACGAGTCGGATGACCAAAACGGCGTTTGTCTATGTTGCACCAAACCTGAGTTCCACTAGGTACAGCCAAGGTTCAGCATCAGCTCCATCTTGGGTAGTGCTCTCCCAAGTGCTCATTGTGACGAGTCGAATAGCCTAAACGGCGTGTGTCTATGTTGCACCAAACCTGAGTTCCACTAGGTACAGCCAGGGTTCAGCATCAGCTCCATCTTGGGTACTGCTCTCCCAAGTGCTCATTGTGACGAGTCGAATAGCCTAAACGGCGTATGTGTATGTTGCACCAAACCTGAATTCCACTAGGTACACCCAGGGTTCAGCATCAGCTCTATCTTGGGTACTGGTCTCCCAAGTGCTCATCAAGACGAGTCGGATGACCAAACGGCGTGTTTCTATGTTGCACCAAACCTGCCAGCCTATTATGGATAGCTTTATCCATCTTTATCCACGTGATAAAATAACTGTCACTGTTTAACACCGTGGGAAAGAAAGTGACGGACACCGTTTTATCACGCTGTCACGTAGACAAGAACGACCATCATATCCGTACTGAGGTCCACTAGCTAGATAAAAATTACGGGCGCCTTTATAAAATTACGATATATTTTTGTTAATTGATAATTATCAATAATATTTTTAATTGTCATTAAAAATTGATTTAATTTTTAATGGTTTGTGAAGCATTAACCATTAATTCTTTTTAATTTTTAATGGTTCGAAATAAATTAATATTAATGCAAATTGATGTTAATGCGAATTGACAATTAATTTTCCTTCAATGGTTAATGGTTAATTCGAATTAACCTTTTCAATGGTTAATTTTTAATGGTAATTGGGATTAACGTTCGGCCAACACTGCCATATGGGCAGTAAACAAGAATTTATGATCGAGTGTGAATGAGGTGTGAATGGAAGCCTGAAGCCGAAGGCGAGGGCCTTAATATAACACTAATTCGTAATTTTGTAAGACACAAATAATAACCATGTGAGGAAAAAAACCGGGAAATAAAAAAATAAAACTTGCCTAATTTCGTATACCTACTACTGTACATTACAGCGCTAAGAAATTTAGTATTTACGGACCGCATCGCCTAGCAAGTTTTCTTGAAATGAGCACACAACACTAGTCGCCTTAAAATAAGGCCACGTAGTTGTAATAAATGTAGATTGAATGGGACTGGAGCGCCCGGGCCGCTCGAATCGGTCGTAAGGGACCACTGTACTCGACAAGTTTGACGTAAGTGACAACGGCGATTCTTCAACAGCTGCATTCTTAGATTACTTGTTTTATACATACCCGCCCCGGCTTCGCACGGGTAGTTCAACGAATTTATACAAAACCTTAACAAATTATACACCAAAACCTTCCTCAAGAATCACTCTATTAATAGGTGAAAACCGCATCAAAACCCGTACAGTAGTTTTTGAGTTTATCACGAACATACAGACAGACAGACGCGGCAGGGGACTTTGTTTTAAAATAAGTATCTATTGATGATTGATGATGATATTGAATTATATTAATATAATTGAACTTAGATGTTGTTAAGTACATAAAAATAACGTGTCTAAGTACTTACAGAAGTGTTTTAATAGTATACTATGGAGGAGATTATTTCTCGTTGCTACCTTTTGCGAGAGCTTGTAATTATTTATTATTTTTTTTGTTTGTATTATTTGTAATTATTTCCAACATAAGTGGGGTTGGAAGGAATCTCCCCTCTGCGAGTGCGGCGAAGAAGAACAAACCACTGAGCACATATTACGGCGCTGCCCTCTTCACTCCTATCCTGGCCCAGCTGAGGATCTGGATGCCCTGACAGTCCTGACACCCGACGTAGTTGCCTGGCTTAGCAACCTCAAAGCTGTACTCTGATTGCCTAATCATGCATGCCATACGATTAAATAATAAATAAGTATACTATGTATTGCGAGTCTCCGCCATACTCATTTTACATGGAATGTTAAAAAAATGCAAGCAAAAAAGTGGAGTGGATGAAAAGAGCCCTTTTCCCAGCAGGATAGCAAAACAAGGTAACAAATAGTTATTTTCGATACAAGTGCGAAAAAGAGGAAATTCGAAACGAGTGGCGATAAATTAACAGCAGGATACCAAAACAAGGTAACAAATAGTTATTTTCGATACAAGTGCGAAAAAGAGGAAATTCGAAACGAGTGGCGATAAATTAAAACACGACCGATGGGAGTGTTTTAAATCGACACGAGTTGCGAATTACCTATTCGCACGTGTATCGAACAACGTTTTACAGTACATATGGCACTTTAAAGTTTCCACATACGCACGAAAAGTGCTATTTTACGCACTAGTGCGGAAAAGTAGCCATATGTACTGTAATAGTTATTTTCGATACAAGTGCGAAAAAGAGGAAATTCGAAACGAGTGGCGATAAATTAAAACACGACCGAAGGGAGTGTTTTAAATCGACACGAGTTGCGAATTACCTATTCGCACGTGTATCGAACAACGTTTTACAGTACATATGGCACTTTAAAGTTTCGACATACGCACGTAAAGTGCTATTTTACGCACTAGTGCGGAAAAGTAGCCCCATATGTACTGTAAAAGGTATTCTCAATGAAATGAATGAAGTAATGAAATCAATAAAATGGCATATATGATAATGAGAGTAACGAAGCATGACAGTTAGACCGTTATACTAGGTATTTTACTATTCGATCCAGGCGTCTGGCAGCTTTTCCTCGGTGGAAGTCAGACTAACAGGCCAGCGAAACTTTCAGTTAGAAAAATAATGCCGAAGTAAGAGAAAAGCCCAATTCATATTCAATAAAATCACTATCCATCTTCTTCTGAGGGAATAAATTACAGTATTTTGAATTAATTAGTATATAGGTATATAACTATAACTTGTCTCAGTCAGCATTGTACAATATACATTTTTCTACTCCAGCACTTAAATGCGTCAATTAAATGACTGACAGTGATATCTAAAGCAATGTCATTTGAATGCTTTGTCTATAGGCTCATAAGATGACTGCTAGCAGTCATCTTATGAGTATAATACAACTGCTTTATTTTTTTTAAAGATACAAGTTCCGATCATCTTGATTGAAAGAGGTATGTTTTCATTTACAATAATAACTCTTTTTTTTTTAAATAATAACTCTTTTTTTTTTTAAATAATAACTCAATTTTTTTTAAATAATAACTCTTTTTTTTAATAATCTCTTTTTTTTTAATTGCAGCTGTCATAGAAAAAGTAATGTATGCAACAGCTCATAATTGGTTCTTAAAATTCTCGGGTCTTTTTTTACAAAACTCGACTACGTCTCGTTTTGTAACTTCGACCCTTGAATTTTAAGAACCCTTATTATATCACTGTTGCATAAACTACTATTAATTATTAGCCATTAAACGGTAGCCTGATAATAGGACTTAGCGAACCAAATCACGTATTGATTAGTGTTTAAGCTTGAGCGATATAATTAACGTTAACTGACGGAATTCCTGGCCAAATTAATTATTAATAGATTCTCCGAATTTCTCCATGTGTTTATATCGTGCTTATCCAATTACATTATATATGTGGCTTATTTGACACAACTACAGTTTGTCAAAGGACTGTCTCATTACATAGACAGAGAGAATCATACTATCTTTGTCCTACACTTGCACTAGCACCCAAAAGAAAAGGATGAGTATAGTTTTTTTTTGTTCTTATTTACTGACAAATTGGTTTGACCAACTATAGTAGGAGTATTGCGCGGTTATCACACTAAAGGTGATGTTCGGATTCAAACTGCACCAGCAATACTGCTGCAGGCTACTGCATTACTACAGGAAACGTCAAAATGTCAATTTAGGTATCTAGAAATTTATATGAAATTTGACATTACTACATATATTATAGCAGCTATTATACAGAATGAAATACTTGCTTATACTATAATAATGATATTTTAAATCCGGGGGTAATTTAGCCCGGTAACTAGTGATTGTGATAACAGAATTTACGTAATATCATAATATTGTTATGTGATGATAGAAGCTTAGCACGACTCGCAGTGTATCTCGTGTGATCATATAAATATCACAGCCGTAATGTATTTTAAATTTTGAACAGTTAAGTAGCTAGTCCAGTTAGCTACTGCAGTTAGCTTCTATTTTACGGAAGAAGCTTAGGCCTAGCCTTACTGAAGCGTAACAGAAGTCATTAAGCCTTCTCCATTTTGTCATCATCTGTCCCATACACCGTTTATTACGACCAACCAAATGTCCACATCGAATAATCCCCGAGTTTATGCCTGTCCTCTCCTCGACCGTTGTCAGCGTAATGTATTTCTCTATTGATGAGAATGTATGCCCGAGCACAGTGTAGGATCTAACTTAGAGGATATAACCAAACGGAGTAGCCATTAACAGGTGTTCCCCTCTGTCGAAAATAGGCGGCCAATGGTCATACACAATGTACGGACTGACGTATATCTGACATGGCCATTTTTGCGTTACGCATACATTTGACGTGCCCCTCCCCCGCTAAAATCGGCAGAATTTTTTGTACAGAAAATTACAGACAAGGCGTCTCCGTTTGGTTATATCCTCTAAGGGATCTAACGATAAGGGCAGCCAATAAACTATGACAGAAATGTCTAAGGAAAGCTATTGTATGAGTCGGAATACTCGGCCTTTTGATGATGTGAATGTTTTTGTGAAATGGGTTTGCTTTGTGAAATCGGTGTCTGTTATATGATTGACATAAATGAAAGTCTTGTTATATAAAATTGGTATACAATAGAAAATCACGTTAAAGTCAAAATAGTGATTTATTTTGAAATATGACAATAGACAAACTTGCGTCTATGTGGGTTGCCTTTCAATAGCGAAACATGGTGATAATAATATAATAATATAGTAGTAGTGGGTATAAACCCATATTAACAAAATAAGATAACATTTGGCATGCCGTGGGCTTACATTACGTAGAAATAGTATAAAGGACTTGTGCCAAACTAATCCTAGTGCTTAACGATTAGCTCATAAGGAAGTTAAGGACAAAACATTTCCAATTTGACTGTACTTGCAATATTTTCACACCTTAAAAGTATAGACAAGATGCAACTGTGAGTAATATCGAATAAATATCAAATCCAAAACCGATTTTAGCTACCGTACACACAGTATCTTTTGTTCATCGGTGAAGCTTATGCCTTTTGTAATAGGTTTACGAACTGTCAGTTAACAGTGTGGGCGATTGTACATACAATACAATATTATACTCGTATTTGTTTCAGACTATGTCCATATAGTGTTAGTGTATCCTGTGTGTATGTCCTAATAATCCTATGTTAGTGAAACCTATACTTAATTATAAATTACGCCTCTGGATCCCATATGTACAGTCACCGGCATAAATATATGACTATGGGCAGCCGTGCAAAAATATCTGATGCTCCATTGGAGCCATAAGTATATGACGACACTACCTCGATAAAAATATGTGATGCCTTGTGGCCGGCAAAAATATATATATAGGCGGTCCGTCTGCCATCCCATGTATTTGCATTCACATGGAGATAATTATATTTATGCCAGGTGAGAGTAATCACATAATTTTGATTTTTATGAGTCGTCATACATTTTTAAGCGACCCGATCCGATATTTATGCGGATACAGGCTAACGATGTTTTTCCGGCCACAAAGCATCACATATTTTTATCGAGGTAGTGTCGTCATATACTTATGGCTCCAATGAAGCATCAGATATTTTTGCAGGGCTGCCCACAGTCATACAGTTTTGCTGGTGACTGTACATCGCCTCAGTGTTTCCAGAAGGCGCAAGAAGGCGACCCTAGCACTAGGAACATGATGATAAATGTGTTCGTCATTTGTTAACAGTTGTCGACGGATGGCAATACAACGACGTCCACCGTCTCACTGCTGCCGAGCAAGGCGGACGCGGGTGCGAGGCTTGCATGCCGCGCCTCCAATCCGGCCATGCCGCAGATCCCCTCCCTTGAAGACGGCTGGACGTTGGATATACAGTGTAAGTACTTGTAGCGTTCAAACATCTGACTGCTCAGACTGCGTAGCTAACGTGCCAATCGCTTACGCTCCGTAGCGATCGAAACGCAACTGTCGCTGTCGCACTAATTTGGAAGAGTTATAGAGAGACACAAAGCGATTCGATGGCGAAGCGATAGCGATTGTCACCTTGGCTAGGCCGCCAGTTTGTATTTGAGACGCCTGGCGCGAGGTTTTGCTTACGTGCGGCCACCGCAGCCGGGCTAGCACAATACATGATTGGCGCGACAGTATCTCGCGGCGAGATAGACTACCCGTCTTTTTCTAACCATGTTAATATAAGAGGCTACCCGTCCCTCTTTTACTAATATAGTTATAAAAAGACGGGTAGTCTATCTCGCTGCGAGATACTGTCGCGCCAATCACGTGCTAGGCCTATAGCTGTACCGCCGATGCCCTCATTTTAAGACGGATCGGTAAAATGAAGATATACCGAGATCATTTTGTCTAGACCACAGCCGAGGTTCGAATTTAATAACTTCGTCAGTATTAAAAATAATTATTCATCAGTAGGTATAATAAACAATTCATTATTGCCTCAGAACTTATTGTGTTTTTCCAATAATGCCACTGCATCGTGCGATGGCATTTAATTAAAATCGCGGTAATGACATCAAACTTATGCGCCAACATTATTTCAAAATGAAATTTCGCTCAGTTTTAATATTATTTGGTTGATATGTCTCAACATAATAAAGCATTTTGTGTGTCTGTTAATGAATCAATTTTCGATAATTGGACGAACATGTTTACGCTGTACTGACACTATAATACAATGCCACATCACGACAGGTAATTTTACTCACATCACATTCCGTGTTAATTAGCAATAAAGAATCAAACATTAATTATTGTTAATTGAATGTAGTTTATACTAGCAGTAACAGGAAAATCTATATTATGCTTTATGTTGATGATTTGATCTGTTTTGTGTTACGAGTTCCGGTACAATTTCAATTTATAATTTTTCAATATTTTAAACCTTAACTACCTCCTCATGTTATTCAACAAATTTTAAACTTTAGCGCGTTACGTGCAGAGTCCAAATTTTGATGTTCACGCCACAGTTCATCATTAGGGCCACCCCACATTTAGCGTCTTTCGAGCGTCGGCGTCTGGTCAGCGCTATGGAAAATGACGTCGCTGCGCAGTTGCGTCGACGTTGCGTCGAGCAGCGGCCATAGAGTTGTAGACGCCGATGCTCGAAAGACGCTAAATGTGGGGTGGCCCTTAGGTTAATGCAATAAATAGGTATATAGTTTACTTAATAGTACTAACAATGGTTGGTATATCAAATGGGCCCAAACAAATTTTGTTTTTGTGTGTGCAGTCGGTCTGTTTGGCACAATGACTTTATGACCTACCTACTGACTATGAGTAAGATCTGCGGCCTTACCATGATGTCTTATTGCGATTCTGTTTATGTCCTAAACAGAATCGTAATACAGACATTTTAAGGCCTCTAATCAAACTCGATATTATAAAACAAAATTCTAGTTGAAAGATTGTCTACCTACGCAATATAACAAAATCTATTTTTTTTTATAACATTCAACTATTTCTGTTTTTATCCTTTTCCAGTATTACTTCTAAAGCTTTTGATCCATGCATGACTCAAAAGCTATGCGTTTTTAATACATAACTGTAATAAAATACGTAAATCAAAGCGCTTAAACAATATATATGAGTACCTACATATATTTATCAGTTTATATTCGAGGAATGCTTTTATCCCTGCTCTTGAAAGCATAATACGGTTTATTTTGTATAAAATATGGCTTCTTGAACTGCCGACATAATAAAAGAACGTAAATACTAAATGACGCGGTGATTTAATATCATGTATGTGTGTGTGTGGATGCTTATTTAAAAATCGATATTGATATTATTATCTTCATCTCGACCGCATTTGTATATTCGAGTGAAAAATACTCTAAAAAAATAGTGCAATGAACATGCAATCCCCACAATAACTGTATTAACTACGAATTTTACTTGTTTTATTAAATAATTAAGAGTATAAAATTATTAGGGTAGAAGTTGAAATTACCTAAATACTTACTTGGGAGATTCTAACTTTTTATACCTGTATTTTTAATAGGGAAATACCATTTTTATACTGTCAGCCCTAAAACACCAACCCTGTTAACTGATGTAGACGGCGCACGAACTCGCAAGCGATTTTAGTTACGTTGCGGACTGTTGGTTACATCCAATTCAACCGACCGATCAAAACCCGCAATGTAATGAGACTCGCATGCGAGTTCTCGTTCTCGCATCATCTAAATGAGCCCTAGGTACTCTAATAAATAAAGGCCACCGGAAGGATAATAAAGGACCGCACACACACACAAACAAAAACAAAGTCGGTACTTGCGCTGTGTGTGTGATGCTGATGAGTCTATAAATTAAGTAGGTATAATATTACTTTAAATGTGGGCGTAGATTTATGTACAGTAAAGGGACACGCAGTTTAAAAATAGTTTATCTCTAAGAATACATTCTGTTATATATGTATTCTCATATTTTCTTTCTTGCTTGTTCGTAAAATAACACTAGTTTAACATCAACAGATATCCCGGAGACCACAGTTCGATTGGGCACCAATCTCGATCCTACCAACATCAGGGAGGGGTCGGATGTCTACTTCGACTGCATCATCAGGGCACACCCCTATGTGTACAAAGTAGAATGGAGGCATAACGTAAGTACCCAGATCCTCACTTAACCTCCTAAGGCCCAAGGAGTCTCTCCTACCTATAGTACTTCTTCAGTTCGATGAAATTTAAACCATATTCAATTGGAACAGAGTCGCATTTCATTTGTTTCGTTTAATTTTCAAACAAATAAAAGTCGACTCTATTCCCTGCATGGATGGATGGGAAGGTACCGTTCGGATTCAAACACCAGCAGCTGATACAGTATTGTAGCACGAAATTACTGCCGATTACATTGTGGCCGCAAATATCTTTAAGTCTGGCAGCAAAATCGATTTTGACGTTTCCACCAGGTATGCAGTCGACAGTAATGTCGCGCTGCAATACTGCTGCAGTAATGCGACCAAATGTATTGCTGCAGGAAAAGTCAAAAAGGTCATGTTATTAAGACAATATTAAATTTGACGTTTCTTGTAATGCAGTCGTCAGCAACACAGATTTAGATATAATTAAGATTATACTCGTAGTTTATAGGTATTATAATTATAGGTTCATAACTTTTTTTAAATATTGTGTTTACTGTATTCGCTGCTGTGTCAGTAAATACATCTTCTTTCTTTCTACCTTTTTTCATTCTGTGTTTCATTCTTTCTATATCTATATTTCTTTCTTTGTTTCTTTATTTCTTTTTCTTTCTTTCTTTCTTTCTTTCTTTCTTTCTTTCTTTCTTTCTATCTTTCTTTCTTTTCCAAGGTAAATTAAAGGATAAGTTCGCCTTTATCATGTTTAATTTAACGGTGTCTTTTGTATTTTTTTATACAATAAAGCTTACACAAGTGCATACTACACACAACTACAGCTTCCTTGGAGCCTTGTCTGCCAACAAATCACAACAATTATACTTACTTAATGGCGCAGCGGCTCAAAATGAGGCTTGGCCTCCGACACGAGTACAAGCCAATTGTCTCGATCCTGTACCATCTCCCGCCAATTATCGGCATGGAGATCTCGCAAGTCCGCTTCAACCGCATCGCCCCAGCGATGCTTTGGCAGAAATCCTATGTCACATGAGCATATTACTTTTTTTTATTAGGGCAAGACGTTGCTCCACAACATCGGGCAAGGCGTCATCATCAGCAACCACTCGCTGGTGCTGCAGGGCGTTGGGAGAAGAACGGCGGGCAACTACACGTGTGTCGGCTTCAATGCGGAGGGCGATGGCGAGAGCAAGCCGTTTTCCTTGGACGTGCTTTGTAAGTAGTGCTTTGGTTTCATTTCAACTATATACCTTAACCTCTACCCGCCCAGAGGCTCTTAAAAAGCCTCTCGTTCCATTCACATTTCAACAACAACTTAGTCCCTAAATACCGATATACCAAATCGTCGACTAATTACCAGCACAAGTTGATAGCTATAGTGAACCATAATATTAGTACTATAAGGTTATATTTTTGTTTTAATATGTGTTTAGTAATTACTGAGTTTTGCTTGTCACCTGATGAAATAGTGTCCATCTTAAAATGGCTGAATGTCATAATGACTTTAATTAATTGCGTCCAAGTCTCAAAATACCTACGTTAAAAAGTAAATTTTCTAGAAATACCGAATTGCCGATGGGATTTTGTTTTTTTTTTTCAACTTAGGTGGTATTAAGCTTAAACATGTCTTATGTGATTTTTTATAATCTTTGCCGTATTAATAATTATAAGTAATTGAATGGTCTGCTTTACCCAAGCCAGTTTCGACAAACCTTAGGAAAATAAAAACTTGAAAGTATATTTGTATCAGTATAACACATAAGTACCTAATACAGTCATGCTAATACTTATTCAGCTTTTAAAACGTAACCTTCATACGATCGCCAGAAAAACATCTGGAGGCTGATTCTGTTTTAACAATTTGATATGATTTTCATCGCATGATGATTTTTTTCAGAGTATGTTTAGTTTGTCTTTGACTTTTATGTTTTTGTGTCTATGATTGAACAGAAGAACAAATGGATTCTTAGACCAAACTAGATATGGTTGTTGTTTATTTAAAATCTTAATATTACACAACTTACAATGGATCTCCCTCATACTGACCATTAGTGCAAGCGAAATCCACTACGTTCGAGTTGACGTTTAAGGCTGCGTAAAACTCATGGTGCGGGTACAGGAGTTGTCTCAAAGGCATCGCGCTCGTACTGAATGGTGCGCCTGAGACACCTTAATGACACGACTCAATATTATACCTTTAAACGAGCAATTCTTGTATATTTATATATATTATATTTCGAAGATCTCGGAAGCGGCTCTAACGATTTCGATGAAACTTGCTATATGGAGGTTTTCCGGGGCGAAAAATCGATCTTGCTAGGTCTTATCTCTAGGATAACGCGCATTTATGAGATTTATTATGTTTTCCGAGCGAAGCTCGGGTCTCCCAGATATTGTCGTATAAAATGAGATAAAAACCATATCAAACTCTTAAAATAGAATCGGCCTTCTGATTTCGCCTCTGGATGGCAGTTTAAACGCTGAAAGGACTGTGTAAGCTCTTTTGAGGAGTTTGTGCTCATTCAAACCGGCGAACGTATTTGTGAAATCCTTAATGCAGGCTATTTCGACTTGTTTGCGTTTCTGAGGAATGGAATGAACGTATCTATGTGCCAATTCGAACGCATACTGATATCAGAATGACATCTAACTAAATGACATCAGGGGCCGATTGCATAACAACTTGTAACTAATAATATTAGCGGAAGTCTCTTTTCCATTCCTTTGATTAGAAAGAGACTTTCGCTAATATTATTAGTTACAAGTTGTTATAAATAAATAAATAAATAAAAATTCTTTGTTATGCAATCGGCCCCTGTTAAATTTCATTCTGATATCATTATGAATAAGTACTATGTCTAAGTACGTTCAATATATGAAAATAATATTCAATTACTTATTTACATCCCGGTAAGTGAGCTCGTTCAATAAATACATGTTTTCACGCCATTTTAAATCCCTTGTTTGATATCAGCCTTCAATTTCCTTATATTTAATAGTTTCCTATTCAATTTCATTTTTTCATCCATTTGAATCTTGTCTTAATTTAATAGAACAGAAGGTTGTCACTTCATAAAAAAGGCACACCTAATAATGATATTGAACCAGTAAATTCTGCACCAAAGCAGATAAGTTATAGGTTATAAGGAGACAGAAAAACCTGTTTATTTTCCTGTTTGTAATATATTTGTTGCACCTGTATATTTTTTCTGGTAGATCAATGGTTTTTACATGATACTTATGCAGAAATTAAAAAGTTTTTTTCGTAATTTTTTACCATATAAATTATTTTAACCAGAATTTTGCTTCATAGCGACTTAAATTTACACGACATTATCGCCATCACCCTCGACGGAAAACAAGGCATTTAATTTCGTTATGTGCAAAAAAAATCACATAGCTTTTTTTATACAAATTTTGTTAGTTATTTTCAAAACTAATATAGATATAAAAAAAATATTGATATATGTCGACGGGAAATTGTAAAAAGGAATTAAAATATGCCAAAATCTAAAAATCGTAAAAAAACACATAGCGATTTTTTTATTCGCACCGACGTTATGAACATCAAATAAAGCTACACCGGCTCCAACCCTACACCTCTGCCCTCTGCTATATTATTGCAGTATCGCTATTTTCTGCATATTCACATAATATTTACGGTGCATAATCTATCAACAGACGCACCCACGTGTCGCAGCTCACAGCAGAGGGTGCACGGAGTAGCGAAGCAAGAACGAGCACACATCACGTGCCATGTTGACGCCAATCCATCTGACGTGACTGTAAGTATAAGTAACTACATACCTATCTGGTGTCAGGCGCTCTATCTCATAGATCCACAGAATAGCGAAGCAGAAAGTTCCATGTTGATGGCAATGTCAATCCGGACCGTAAAGGACCAACGGCGCGATTCGGAAAATGAATAAGAGATTCACTAGATATGAAATTGTAAAGATATGTGACGTTCCACGGGAAAAGGTACCATTGCCCCGGCTGAATATTGGAGCGGCGTTAATAATAGCGTAAGCGGCAGCCGCCATAAAGTACCTTTTGCCGTGGAACGTCACATATCTTTACTATTTCATATCTAGTGAATCACTAATTCATTTCCCGAATCGCGCCGCCAGTTATAAACTGAAATAGATGTCATAAATATACGAACGAAAAAGTGGCTAAGGTCTCCGGTATTAGGGCGCCGAAAGCCTTTAAGAGATTCCATATATATACCTACTCAACAAAATTTGACTCATACGGCACTGGACCCCTAGGTCACTTTTTCGTTCGTATATGACATATATTTCAGTTTATACATATAGTAGTGTTTAAAAGTAATTTACCTTAATAATAGCTTACCTACGTACATACTTCAAGCACTAAATTAAAATTATTACTGTAGGTAACTAGATTTATTATGACATTAAGGGTGCAATATGTTACATAATCACGAAGAAATAATAAAGACTGTATTATCTCGGAAGACAGTCGAAATACCAAACCGACAAATAAAAACAATCAATCAATTACAATAATTATAACATAGATTTATTTAGGTATTTCTTCCACTCCAGTTTCGTTGGACCTTCAACAACACGGCCAACAGCAACGAAGTGAGCGACTCGTACGTGTCTCGCTCCGGCACCAGCTCGACCGTCACGTACACGCCCCACACGGAGATGGACTACGGCACTCTACTCTGTTGGGCGCATAACAGAATTGGGAAACAGCGGGTGCCATGCGTCTACCATATTATTGCTGCTGGTAAGTTCTTTTTGCCTATGTGCCAATGGTTAGGAAATTTTCATCCAAACTATCCTAATTTGTTGTCTTTCTTTTATTAGGGGCCGATCATCCACCCATCTGGTCGGATGTTTGATACTCTTCAGCTTTAATCTAGTAAACTAGAGGATACTGATAGGTAAATATGTTTTGTGTGCAGGGCGGCCAGACCAAGTGCACAACTGCACGGTGGTGAACGCGTCGCTGACGTCGTTCGGAGTCCGTTGCATGGAAGGATTCAATGGCGGCATGCCGCAGTCCTTCCTCCTGGAGGTTCGGGAGATCGTCACACAAGTAAGTTACTTAGGATCGATTTTTATCAAGATACATCAATTTTTATATTAAAGGAAAAATTCACCGCCTCAGATCCGTAAAATTTGAATCTAAAGAGTTACCCTAAATAACAAAAAAAACACTAACACTTAACGTCTCAAATTTCGCTTAGACATCATCAAGAGTCGTTTGTCAGCGGAGCATAGGCGAAATGAATCATAATACTATATTTTTGTTTTATGCCAGTAAAACCCGAAAAAGAGGGTTGGGTATAGTTTTTTTATTCTACTGTTACTGATTAAACTTCCTGTGGTCCCATCAGCAAATCGTGGCGAACGTGTCCAGCGCCGTCCCTCGCTTCACTGCCGTGGGTCTCCTGCCCGGGCGTACGTACGCCGCGGCGGTGCTGGCCTACAACGCCAAGGGGAGGGGCGAGCCGTTCCCACTCCGAGCTGGGACGCTGCGACCGCCGGAGAAGCACCATGTTCATGACAAGAGCTTACAGGGTATGGAGTATTACTTCACAGCATAGTTTTTTCGACTACGAAGACTTTATAAGGCATAGGGTATACCCCACACTGATCTAGAACTTTACAAAGTGATAAGGTTATATTTTGAGTAATGTCGAAACCTTTATGCCTTTAATTGGGAAAGCAAGGTGTTGTCTTGTTATCGTCAGGTTCCAATCTCAACTTGCAGCATATTTTTTTATTTAAGTAAGTAATAGTTTATAGTGTCGCATATCGGTTCTTTTGGAAAAATCACTTTATTGTGCATTGATTCTACGATACCGTAAAATACAATGATCAACAGAATTTCCCGTTCTGCTGGTTTCATTGTTATCTTTTTAGGTCACATAAAATTTTGATAAAACATTTTACCATTCTCGCATACAACTGCGTAAATACACTGGCACAACGTTGAGTTATCCTAACAAATAAAACAACTTAACAACTCCCTAATTCCACAGACTTGCCCCGAACCGCCTTCCAAATGTCAGGCACCATGTCAGCGGCCGTGGGAGGCGGTGGCGTGCTCATGGTCGTCATAGTACTCTTCATGATCGCGGTGCGGCAGCGCTGCGCCAAGCGCAAGCCGCGCTCTGCGCCCGCGCCGACGTCGCAACCAGCGTCGCCGGACAAGCTGAGAGAGAAGGACGATAGCGAGAGCGATGATAGGAACCCGGACATTATACCTTCGGATACTGATCAGATGCAGGTAAGTAATTTAAAAAAGGTTTAAAAATAAAAATGCAAAGAAGAGAAAGGTAGATCTGAATGATCATTCGAAGTTTTCGAACCCTACATGAAAACTAGAACTTCATAAAACGTCTTCTACCTAAGATCTAAGTCTTATCTAACAGACTTGCTATAACCGTTTATACCTCTCATCTTACCACAGATGGACTACTACCGGCAGCAGCAGGTTTCAACGATATCCCCACCGCTGGGTAACCGCGGGCCGCGGGGCAGCGTGGCCGGGGTCCGCGGCGGTTTGCCCGGGTACTGTCCGCTCCGCACTGCACCTCCACCCTCGCACCCAGCCATGCATGAGTCCGGGGTAAGTACGGTTAGCAGTCATGCGCAAAGAAGCTAGTATCCGCAAAGTCCTTCCTGGATAATTAAAACTATCTAGTTAATTTTCAAGATCTGACACCTAAAACATGGGAATGGAACAAGCCAGTAGCAAAATTAAAGAAAGTTACATAAGATCAAGATAATAAAAGTGAAAAATATTCAAGTATTATGATATTTATGATCGTATGATCCAGGCGTGCACAACTGCTTCGAGGAATTGTAGGGGAGCCCCAGTCCACCATACTCCCTCCCACTTCCTCTGCTCGAAAATACAGAAAGCTCGTGCTCTGACTGTATAGAAGCAGCTCGTCTACGCCTGGACCACGAAACGCACGCTCCAAGCGTAACATCCTCGATGCTAACGCGTAGTTCAAGTAACAATAGGTGGTAGGCGTCGAGCTTGTACGTTCTGAGCGTTCGTGACCCTCGGGCTACAGATATCATGTGTCCAAAATGGGTCTCTATTGTTTCCCAAATAGTTTTAAGCCATAATGTATTGTTTGCCCGAATTTTCGTTATTCATAATTCATTTGGTTCAGAAACGCGTCACTTTGCCGTCAGGATTGCCATAAAACAAACCTAACCTAACCTAACCTATCTATAGGATAACCTAACAAAAATCCTGAAATGTTAACGGTTTCAGTTTTATGACTAACGATAATATGACAAACAATACATTAGACGACCGGTCTGGCCTAGTGGGTAGTGACCCTGCCTGCTAAGCCGATGGTCCTGGGTTCGAATCCCGGTAAGGGCATTTATTTGTGTGATGAACACTAATATTTGTTCCGGAGTCATGGATGTTTTCTATATATATAAGTATGTATTTATCTATATAAGTATGTATATCGTCGCCTAGTACCCATAGTACAAGCTTTGCTTAGTTTGGGGCTAGGTTGATCTATGTAAGATGTCCCCCAATATTTATTTATTATTTATTTATGACTTAAAACTTTATGGGAAACAACGGGACCCCGTCCAAAATTCTACAATCTCTCCTTCTTTCAGAACGCGTCATCCGGCATCCCGCCGCCCGCACGCTTCGCGTCCGGCTCTTGCACGCTCCCCCGCGGCACCACGCTCGCCCCCGAACGCTGCGGCATCCCGCTGCAGCACCTCCGCACGCTGCCGCGGCCGCTGCCCGCCCCCGCGCCCCTGCCGCGGGTCACCCCCCGCGACACCCCGCTCTGACAAACAACGCAGCTGTAGGACATGTAAATAATTAAGTGAGTGCTCAAGACTTTTGTTTCGTTCTGGTGACAAGTTTAGATTTAAAATTGGTTTTGTGACCAAGAAAAATTCTGAGTGCTGCAATGTCTTTGGACCAACACATCGAACAGGGAAAAGCGGAAGGAAAAGACAAGGAACACATTCCCCACGATCAGATGAGATGAGGTGAGACCACCACAAGGAGAGAGAGGGAGAGAGAGATTTGTTATTTAAAGAGTGAAGACGCATGTCTAGAAAATTATTTAATTTAATATAAATGTCCGGATATATTATATTCTTTCCGATGTTTGCATGCCGAAAGTGAATCGAATGCATTTAGCATTATTTCTCTTCTTAACTTTTGGAGACGATAGATTATTTAACGGATTTTGCAAAGAAAGCTTTCGGTACATTAGTAGTGTAATGTTTTCCGGCCAATCATTGTCTATGGAAAACTAGTTTTAAAAAGTATATGTGATAGGCCTCCTCTGTGTTTCATATTTGTTTATTGCAAAACTTATCTAGTGACCTATATTACAGAAACAATTAAAATCTAGAATTGTCACTTAACATGAACGAAATGTTACGAGTGTTACCGAAACGAAAAGGTGTTTTTTATTAGGTTATAATATTTTAAAAGTCTATAGTTAAATAGTTAGGGTAAAATGAAATAACGAATTGTGTTACCTAATGTAATTATTGTAAATAAATGAATTTTTTCATTGAATAGTGGCAGAAGTTTTAAAATTAATAAATCATATTGTACTTATAATAGAAAAACAATACAAAGTATTGGTTTATTGGTATCATAACGTAACAGTATTAATTATTTCAGTATTATTTATTTTTCTTGTGGTAAATGGTTGTGACAATCGTAATGTTATAATTTGATACTTGAAGAACCTTTGTTATAAATGTTTTACAAATATCTGTTTTGTCAATTTTAATTTTTATATAGTAACAATAAATATAATAGAAAATTTAACGGGAAATAATGTACTTATTCATCATAATCACGATTTGTGATATTGTTAATATTATGTAATAATAAACTACGAATGGTTACCTTTTGTATGTCCAATCCTTTTGTATGATGGAATGATTAAAAGTTTATTTTATTTTATTTATGGAGCAAAGTTGCTGTTTAACTCCTCGTGCTAATGTCGATATCCACGCAAGCGAAAAATTCCAAAATTGAATCACGAGCGTAGCGAGTAGAGTAGAGCTGGTGTGGTGAAAAAGTATTTGAATTGTTTGTTAAGCTGCCTCTCCATATAAATGCCTGGCGGGTTGTATAATTAATTAATAAGAGTACATGCCTTTCTTGAACCAAATAAAGTTGAATTTCTTTGGTTTAATTGTTTAAAAAAAAAACTAATGATTCATCCCAATTTACTTACACAACAAGGTTGAAATTAAAAATTGGAAAGCCTTACGTGGTTAAATAAGGTAGATACATACTTATCAAAAAAATAAACAAAGCATAAGTCCCTTAAAGCGTAATGTTTGTTAACTTTAATAATAAAGTTCGTAACATTATACAATACAATACAAATAATCTTTATTGCACACCTCATTACAGAAAACAATACAATGAATACAGAAAAGAAGAGTTTAAACAACAGGCAGTATAATTGTAATTATTTAAGTAAATAAACCTAAATACAAACACTGCCCTAATGTATTTAAGAACAACTATACCAGAGATAACTGTTCGTAAACCTAATAAATAATAAATTTGTAAATAGCGTAACGTTGAAATATGTAAATATGTTTTGTATTTAAAATAAAACTGTCATTATTTTTATTTGTGTCTCAATATGCTTGAATTTTTTTTTTGAACGCTGTTAACAACAACTGAAATAACTGTAGAAGTCTAGACCTAGAGTTAAAGCTCATATATGACCCCATGTGCCGCGAGCGACTTAACTGCAATGATTTATAACTCAAGATAGATTATAAGCGTTCCAAAATTGAAGCGCTTACCTTGTGACAAATTGGACAAATTGCCTTTAGTCGCGGCTGGACAAGCGAGAAAATGTGCACGTGCTAACGAGCTCCCGCATACCGAAACAGAAAGAGACGACCTTATGTTTAACAATGAGTGTGACAAAGATGGATGGAATGAGAAAATTAATCAAACCAACAGATTTCTTCGTAGGCATAGAAATAAATATGGAAGTATTTTTGTGCTCCTCAAGTATGAGTATAACCTATTTATGGTTATATAATATCATTGCTTAACTGAGGGCTTACCGTGATCCACGTTAGACGTGTTCCCCTCTGTCGCACTTGTAAATTCGTACGTAAGTGTGACAGGGAGGAAACACGTCAAACGCGGTTCGCGGTAGGGGTCTACTGCGCGCAAGGCGAAAAATGTAAACATATCTCTGGCGTCAACTATATACGCGCTTCAAAGGCTTATCTAACTACTCATTTTACATTCTACATCAGAGAGTATCCCGATTCAAACAATGTGCAATACAAAGCCATAATACCAGCCTTTCATTCAAGAGTAAAGCCCCCGTCACATTATACTGCGTTTGCGGCGACACTGACGTACACCAGCTCCTTTGTCATTGTATGCATCCAAAGCGCCACAATGCAGCGCTTCCAACAATGAGACGATACCGAATTGCACCTTTTCTGTCTCATTTGCGAATGCTGTCACATGTGTAGTGTAGAGATACAGAGTTGAGTCGGGAATACTAAGGAGAAATGTACATTTATTTAATTTAACTTGTGTAACATATCTGCCAGCGGCTTCATAGCACGTAGAAGTCAAAAACTATTCTTTAAAGGCTTATCTGTGGTCGGACTCAACTTTTCATACATTCAGTATGGTTTCACGGGGTTTAGATGCAGGCACAAATCTGGAGAATTACCCTAAATAGTTCCTAGTGGCTCTCTTCTCCATCTCCAAAACCTAAATAGACCAAATATTTATAACACATTCATTGCCACCCAGCCAAACAAGACATCCGCACCAGGCCACAAAAATTTCATCATATAAAGCTGTAGTACCACGATCCCGACTATCGGGTCGTCCGGCCTGGGAACGAAATCATATAATACCCGATAGTCGGGTTTTCAGCACTGAATGTGTTAATATAATTATTGAACCAATTATTTTTCAAGAATTCGTTGAAAAATGCGACCTGTTGATGAGAACATCCGAACATACGAAAGCATTTTTGCTCAACATGAAACGATGATTTCGCTCGGTCAATAAACCAACCTTACATACAAGAACATTCAGTATGATAAAGTAAATTAAAACGGTTATATTTAACGCGTTTTTCATACCTACGTAAAATGTGAAATATAATTATAACCGATGTTTCATTTGCCAAGTTTTTATCTTCATTAAAACCTAATAGCTTCTACAGCTGCCTTTTACAGAAGTTTAGAAAACTTAATGGATTTTGAATAAACGCGTTCAGACAAATGAAAATTTATAAGATTATTTTCGGGAATATGTATAATATTAATACAATTAAGAACATCTCGAAAATATTCGCAGTAATATCACATAATATCCAGGCAGTGGGCGATCTTTAAAATAAAGTCTACATGCTACGCGTTATTAATGTTGTGAAAATTGGTACATATTGGCGTTTGAAACAGTTCCGAGCTTCGCCGTGCAGACAAACGTCGTGCGATTTCGTGCGTGATATTGTCATTTTATGTGTCCTTTTTGGATAGTTTTTGGTGAATGAACCGTTTTAAAAATTTACTGCGGTTTGGGGTAGAGAAAGTGAATGATTGAATGGAACATTTGTTATTGACTTGTATCGGTTAATCAACTTGTTTTTGCTGTTGGGTCTATCGAATACGACACAATTAAATACCTAAAGCACAAAAAAGTTGATTTATCTGTATAAAGCTCTAATCAAATTCGAATTCATATTTGATAGTGAAAAATACAAATTTTACAATACCATGTAAAGGCAGCATTTAGGCCTTTTACTATGAGTCAAAAATCATCGAATGAGTCGTAAAGAGAACTTTGGTCGTATTGAATTGCAATAATTCAATATTAACGTAAAGAATATGTTTAAATAAAGATTTTTTTATGTATTTCACAAAACTGTCTGACAAATCATTTTCACTACCTACTAAACAAGGCAAATAAAAGAACAAAGCGTCAGGGTTTTTATTTTGCGCCTTTTTCTAGTGTTGGACATCTTTGACCAAGAATACTTATAATAAGATGACTCAATGTGTTTTGTACGATGTTTTATTGACTATAGCGTTTTAAAAACAAGTTTTTTTGAATATGGCATTTTTGGTGTTTTTTATTATTAAGAGCTTAATATGTAATTTTGGACACTTACTGCTTTGTCCTTATTTGACTACAACAGTCATGAAGGAAATGTATTAATTTGATCAAATTCAGTTGTTTGGGCCAATTTATTTAAAGTTGTATCTACATGACTGGACTGTATTTTTTAATTTGGAAATTTGTATGTTATTCATGAAGAAAAAAAAATGTCCCAATTTTTTTTTTACATTACGTTACCATCCATAGAATTTGTATGACGGCACCCGAATCCAATGGCGATGGCCAATTGAATGGCGGCAATGAAAATTGTATGGACATTTTGGGACACATTCAGAAAGAACATTAAAAAATCCAAATTTCAATAAAAGTGTGCAACTTTAAAATAATTATAATGGACCGTTTTCGTTTTGGAATTTGACTATCCCAGTTCGTCAATCTTAGGATTGCCAAGTACATACATACAAATTTAAAGTATCGGAGTTTCGGGGTTTCATTGCTAAATAATACTTATTATAATATACATTCATATACCTATTCCTATTCCTATTTATTCCTTTATTATTTATTTTTATTTTTATTATTTATTCCTTATTTTCTTTAATAACGTGCAATACAACATTTTTAAAACGATTTTTAGAATAATTTAGTAACAATTGTTTTGAGGATATAAGATATCCTGTTGTTTTCCTATAGCTAATAGTTTTACTCGTGTTTTGTTTAAGTTTGATAAGATTAGTCATGTTTTGTAAATAGTTAAAACCTTTCTTAACTGTCAAGATGTTTTCAGTAAAATAATGAAAAATGAAAATAAATGGAATTATTCACTAAAAATTAAATGTGTTGTTTTATTTTTAAGTTTTTTACTGTGTCTTAATGACAATTTTTTGATGTTCTTTATTCCGTACAATAAAAAATATCTGAACACTTAAAACGAAAGTGGATGACGGCGCGAACTGCCTTTTCATACAAACGTAGTCCCCAGTTTCCTCTCTGAAGAATAATATTTTAGAAAATATTTTTACTCAGCTATGACACTCCGTTTTTTTTTTTCGAGTTTTAAATTATTATCAGAGAGCATTTAAAAATTAGTATAAGATTTTGTTTTACCATCTTATACTCGTACACTCACTATGAGTTTTACGCGGCCTTAAACGCTAGCGACTGCGTCAACTCAAACGCAGTGCATCTCGCTTGCACCAATATCAGTACGAGGGAGATGCATTGTGAATTAGTTTACACAGTCGGTAGCGATTATGAAAGAACTCGTGGTAAGGATACTAATATGTGATCTGTGACCTAATCTAAGCTACAGAATAGGTACCTAATGCCTAACCTTAGTATGAACGGATTAAAACTTGAGTGGGGTCTTAGTGGAAATAAGATTATATTCCTATTACATGTTACATGCGGTTTCAGAGAAATTTTCCAACGTGAACGCTGTGGAATTAACAACCTAGATTTTCGCAAGGGACTAGAGTCAAGCTAACTCGGCATTGATAGCACAGACTGTGCAAGTGTTCTTTTAAACTTCAATTAAATTATTTCGTTTAAAACAACACATGCACAGTCTGTGCTATCAAATTGCTGCCGAGTTAGGATGGTCTGACTCTACAGTATGTAGTCCTTCAAGAAAGAAATGTACAGGTTTAAGAGGAAAGAGGACGACCGCTTCCCCAAACAAACGTAGTCCCCATTTTCCTCTCTGGATATTGATATTATGCAAAACATTTTTATTTCACCCACCGACGCCCCGGTACACCCCGCGGCCCAACATTGTGTATGTTATAATATCCTATATCTGATATCGGATCGGACAAAGTGAAAACGGTCTAGGGGCCCGATTCGGATTTTGAAATAGACATCTGTTAGATATCTTTTAGACATCGCCAAGATACGATAACGATATGTTTAAGATCTAACCTGTCAAATTTGACATTTGCGAGATTCTGGAGATACTCTTGAACGATGTCCACGAGATATGACTTAGAGATCCAATTCACATCTAATAGATATCTAACTCTATCTAACGTAAAAGTGACATTGGTTGCCCGAATTGCGCTGCAAAAGAGAACTAGTTGAAATCTAAACTATAACGTATCTAGAATGGATCTAATACGTGTCGTCTCTTGTGAATATCTTGAAGTTCGAATACGGCAGTAAAGCTCATATATTCCTAACGCCATAAGAAAAAAAAAAGGCATTGGTAATTAAAATAATCCAGACCACTGCCCACTAAGCTTCGTAAGACAGCCCACATTTTTATTAAAGTTCTATACGTAGTATATGTGTAGATGTCCGCGCACACCCGACCCCACCGGCTTCTTAATGCGCCCGCCCTCAGAAATATCACGTGTCTCGTGTGTGGCCGCACTAAGCCCGGATTATCGTTTTTTGCCACATTCCACCATTAAACCTGGACATATTGTCATTTCATACCAAGCATCATACTTCAATAAAACCACCATAAACGTACCCGAAAAATCTGTAGGAATTGTACAGAATAGCAGACCACGCTTACTGGTTATGAAAAGCAAGAGTGTAAGCACGGACAACCGTGGTAATCCGAGCTTTAGGCGTGCATAGCCTTACTTCAGAGAACATAACTGCTTTTTTTATAGGGACTTGTGCAGAGGGCAGATTTGGGGTTTTTTCATACGCTCGTGCTTTACGGTTACACTTAACCTCCTAAGACCCTGCGTACAATTTTTTGCACACATTCCAATAAATATTTTGAACGTTCATTGAGTAACTAATAAGGCTTCCAAATTTAAAAACAAATGCTTCTGGGTCTCAGGAGGCTATATTATGTAGACGGAGAGCTAGACCCGAAATGCACAGATCTACAATAACGCTTACGCTTAAAGATAATAAATAATGGACGTAGTTTAGGGAAAAGGATCCACAAAAATCTGTCAGTAAAATTTGAACTTTCTGTCAAAAGGAAAAGTCATTCATATAAATGACAAGTTTTAGAGGATGGATCCTTTTCGCTAAACTGCGTTCGAAGTGTGCAAAAGGGAAGCCATCACTTATGTGAACATTTCGTGAGTGCGAAAGAGGCAGATTACAAATGTAAAAACGTGACCACTTTGAACTTCATAGTGGCTTCATCTTCTTCTCTCTAAAACTCTTAAAAGCCATACTTTGGCTCTATATAAAGATGGGGGACCACTGACAAAACATTTCCAAGAAACACGTAAACAATGTCCGCAAAAAGGCCGCAGAACCTTGAAACGGCGCTCAAACTTTCGCATTCTTCAAGTTAACACTCGGGGCTAAGTGGGAAGTTGCCCAAACTTTTAACGTCCTGGTTGTGTTTGTATTTAGAATGTTGTGTGGAGTATTATTATGACTTTGTTCCTTAATGTAAGTGGTGAAGTTTTTTGCAGTTCTAAAACTTTGCAGGTGAAAAAGCTTTTGGTGTAATGAATTACTTATATAAAGTATGAAATGCAGGAAGTAAGTGAAACTTAGTGGTTTCCATAGAATTCAGAAATGATTTTTGCGAAGCAAAGCAACAAACAGCCAAGGCTATTATACTGTAATCTCGTTTTTATGGATTAAATAAATAAAATTAAACATAGCGTTAATTGGTACCAGAAAACTACAAATAAGCTAAGCTAAGGTCTCACAAATGCGACAGAACCAGTACTGACTTTCAGGCCAATTCGAACAATGTAGCTACCATCATGCTGATACATCAGAATGATATCTGAATGATGTCAATTAGTTATCGTGTATTTCGTCCATATATGCATTGGCCACTTTATTGGCACAGTTTTCCGTGATTTTAATGTATTTTAATGTGTGTGTATTTATGTACCTTTATCTAAGTACATACAAATCCAGTAACATTGCCAACAACAGAAATGATAACTCCCGTGTACGATGGCATACCTAGCTTGTACCCCTGGTGTAAATTTCATGCCATAGCGTGACGTGACGTACGCGTTTGGTGTCAATTTGTGTGGAATTTCAAGTTTCCAAAACGTCCCGCTTGGAGCGCTGTTCAATACACATACAAAAATAGACATAACCCAAACGCGAACGCACGTCACGCTATCGAATGAAATTTACACTAGGGATTCAGACTACTAACTTTACACAAGTAAATTCACACAAACTAAAGCGTCATACATCAAAAAACATATAGGTACTAAATCTACAAAAACTAACCACATTACCCTTATCGGGCAGATAGGAGAATTTACGTCCTATGCCTACCTTTTGTTTCTCACATGTCCTGGAAATTACTTTTGCTTACCGACAAATTGCCTCAAACAACTTAAATGTCAGTCCTGGAAACTACTTCCTTTGGTCAAAACTAGTTTTCACAATCTCGGTGAAATTAGTATCATTATCATCATCATACCAGCCACCTCCACCATCTTTCATCGCCCACTGCTGAGCATAGGCCTCTCTTCGAGTACGCCACTTATCCCGGCCCTGAGCCAATCTCATCCAGAAGTGACCCGCTATCTTCCAAATGTCGTCCACCCAATGAGCCGTTGGCGACGGACGCCAGGCACTCCTTTCGTCTGAAAGCGGCCATCATTCTGTTAGGTAACAATTTAGCCGTCTAGTTTTACAAACTTGATTGATCAGGGTTTACCTAATATGCTCCTATATGTATGTCACCGTAAAATTGTAAACACTCGTCATATTATAATCTCGCTAGTTACATTATAAACTGACGGCAGGGAGATTATAATCTAACCTAACCTAACCTACGTTAGATTATAAACTAACGGGTTCACAATCTTACGGTGACATGTATAAGCTTCACCCGTTATAGCACCAATATGTTGACCCTGACAAATGAAGACTGAACTGTATGGCACTTCGTAAAAAATAGTTTTACTGTAGGTAGGTACTTTAACGATTGAGGTCGTATCCGACATTCGATATCCGGATCATTCTTCAGATTTGTATGTACCTGCATTTAAACTCCATCAAACCGTACTGTAATCGTATGAAAAGGTTAACAGAGTTGAGTAGGTACGACAGTCATCAAATTTTAGAACGATCCAGCCAATCGGACAATATGAATACCCTCTGAGGCGATGCACTTGGCGGGCTGTGGCAACGAGGGTCAGGTAAATGAATGCAAATTGTTGGAAGCACTCGGGAGGGGCACTTTGGGCCTCTGCGTAACTTGGCAATGGGCTTCGTTTTAGGTGGGTAATGACGGTGCATTATGATACTAGCCCCTGCCCGTGACTTTGTATACGAAGGCGTGAAAAGAAAAGTAAAGTAAAGTAAAGTAAAGCTTTATTTGCGTTAAATGTGGTTAACAAAAGGTCTTAAATATTACAAATTGCAAAGTATCACACATTTAGCTGAATTGCAGCATGCAAAATATACACCTTATATATATCTATAAAATCTCTTGCAATATATACACAAGCTTATATACAATTAATATACCTATCTAAGAGTTGAGTGCAAGAAAAACATGAATTTAAATACATTAATAATTTGGCTATTATTAAATCTAAATTTATATAAATGATAGAAATAAAGCAATAATAAATAATATAGTATTTCTTGTAAGCAATTGAGCCATATTGACCACTAATTAATACTAAATGTCAGAATACGTAATCAATATGTCAATTTCTATGAGTTATTTTTATTAAAAAAATCATTTAATGAATAGTAACTTTCTTCAATTAACCAATAAAAAGATAATACCTATGCGATAATATTATACACGCGAAAGTAAGTGCCTGTCTGTCTATTTCACTTTCACTTCATTTACCCTAAACCGCTGAACCCGATTCGCTAAACTTGAAGCCCAACATAATATTCTTTAAATAAATTTTGAATTTTGGAGAAATTTTATAGCATAGCATAGAATTTTTTTACCGACCGACCGTGGATCGTGGGAATTAGTAAATTTGTCTAAGAATGTCATTGTGTAGTAAGGGTTACTCTCCGCAGACGAAAACAACGTAGTTATCTCAGTCGGCTTATTTATTGCAATAGTAACGTTATTACAATTAAACTGATACGTATCGAAGCTAATGTAACCTCAGTAGGCGTTTCGACAGAGACACCGCACTGTTATTACAATAGTTCGCAGGATTAATGTTGGAAGGTGTTCAATAACTTGAATGCAGCCAAACAAGCACTATTCCGCTCCTAGCGTTTGACATCGATCGGTAATTTGCATCTCGGAGGTCATGATTCTACGTCGACACATCGTTAGCGCGTTCTATCTCGGAGGTGGCGCCATCTCTTGACGAGTTTGGGTACTACAATTGTAATATTTATTTATTTAAAGTAGGCATAATTTACGGAAGATTATAATTATCATAATTATATTATAGGTGTCATTGTACCTTTATAATTTTTTTTTTATATTTATAATATTTTATAAGCGCAGATTTCAGCTGTATTACAGAATATGATAAATCTTTTCCACTTGGAAATATCTCTCGGAGTTCCCGGACTTACTTAAAAAATCATAATCTCCCTTAATTAGTAGGCAAATTGCTAAAAGCACGAAACGCTAACAACGAAATTTGGCCCACTCATTAATGACCAGATATACAGGCGAGCCCAAAACGCACCCTAAAATCGAAGTGCAAATTTTGATAATTAACATGAAATTTATTCAGGGAACGCAAACGAGACCAACATTCGTATTCGACCTTTTTAATTGGTTTCCCATGACATGGCTTTTGTTGTGGCATGCCAATTAAAAATACAGTGTCGATTATAAACTAAGTAACCGAATTCATTTTTCTATACATATTTGCAGAAGATGTCCGACTCTAAGACCAAGTTAAACTTCCATCAAAACAACAAAAAAAATTATGTCCATTGTATATAAATAATTCTTATTTCGTTTATATAAGATGTCCGACTTCATGGTCGATGTAAAAAATAAATATATAAGATGTCCGACTTCATGGTCGATGTAAAAAATAAAGAATATACATAAATTAAATAAGAATACAATACAATACTCGAAATTATTTTCTACCCCCTGGAGCGCCCCAGGATTACCGTAGTATGGAACTCCTATACTAGTTACTAGCACACGTGTCTTGTTAGGGCGCTCCAATGGAACTCCTATACTAGTTACTAGCACACGTGTCTTGTTAGGGCGCTCCACGGGACACACGATCATCACATTTTTGGCGTCAGCATTATTTACTTGTACATGCTTGTACTTAGGTAGTTTATTATTATAGTACCTTCTCGCCACTTTTGACTGCGTCACTTTGTGTGTGTTTTAAGGAAGAAATAAAAATGAATATTTTGGACAAATCAGAATGCAGTCAATACTAAAAAGAATCATACGTTCTCAAATTAAAACAAATATCAAGCTATTAAAAACAAAGTCGAACATTGCACTTTGCCACGTGAAATGAGCACTCGGTGTCGTAATACAAGCGTATGCCGATGTTTAGAGCGATATTATCGCTGGCTTCCAGTTAATGGTGTCTGATTAGGTACTATACAGGATGACTCACGTTAGACCGGGCCGTGTCCAGGCCGGAGCTTCCGGCGCTTACTTTTCTATGACAGATGACCGGTGATCACGTGATGCTTTCCATAGAAAACGAAGCTCCGGAAGCTGAGTGAGTCATCCTTAATGCTGGTGTTTTCCAGCGATGAACTTCCGATAAGACCATCCAGTGAAACAAACACTGCCTGCAGGCAACAAAAGCATGGAATACACAGAATAGTTATTTGTACAACAAGAGATCAAAGTTTGATATTTCTTCGAGTGCTTATTTTGAGTCCCGTGCAAGCGAAAGATTCTATACTTGATTCACGAGCGTAGCGAGTGAATCTAATTTAGAATCTTGAGCGTAGTAAGGGACTCAAAAGCGCACGAGATGTAAATAACTTTGATCTCGTGTAGTTCACAAAACTTTTCACCTCAGCAGTGAGAACATATTAGAGAACCCGAAAAATGTATTCCTTCTTCATCACTTACCTATTCACTCATGTTTTCTTAAGATATAAGAACAATTAAGTTTTCACCTCAGCAGCTCGAACAAGGGTACTTTGCTACTTAAAAACAGTGAACAAAATCGCATTTTGCTCATTTTGTCTCACTCAGTGTGTGAGTGTTTTTAAGTAGCAAAGTACCCTTGTTCGAGCTGCTGAGGTGAAAATAAATTTACTAAAGACTAACTAAACTCGTAGTATCGATGCGAGTATCTAATGCCAACACCATATTGAACATGTGATTATTAGCAGTGATTAAAACGGGGCGTGCGATTGGCTAACGACCAGCCCTCGATTATACAGCACGTACGTTAATACATAATAGCGGTCTAATTACGACGCAAACGTACGTGCTCTTAAACTTTTATTAGAAACCGGTCTAAATCGTTATTTCATCTGTCCTTGCTGCATGTTTTGTTGTTTATTTATACAGCATTGCAATATTAATCAAAACACCAATAAACACCACACAACCACGCGTCAAAATTATCTACCATTCTCTAATCGCTAAACATAAGTTTTGCTGTAAGTGTATACTTTAGTTTACAAAAATGTACGAGGTGCGTTACATTCACCTACCGGCTGCGCCATGTAGTATTTGGTGTTTTAAGGTTTGGAGGAACACTAGTAATTTTATTAGTTATAGTTACAGTAAAGTCTTACAACGAGTAATTGTCGTTATGAAGACTTGGTAAAAAGAGGGCGTGGTCACCTATTTAACAATAGGGATGATGACACATGTTGAATTTTATAACAAAATCTAGTAAAATAGATAGCAAACGAGCAATTTATCACAATAATGTGGATATTAAAATAAAATATTGAAAAATTACAAAAATACAGGACTTGAAAGTTTCAAAATTTAAGTTTTTTTAACTTCCAAAAACGATAAAAGTAAGGGTACCATTCGATTCCTTACATTTCATCCAAAAAAATATTGTATAGCAACTATATACATAAACGCAATATTTCACCGAAAAAACGCAATTTTCTTGTTTTGTCCATACTACAAGATGGGCGATGACGTCACGGCCTCTGGCCGTTTTGTATAGGGCGTTTCGCGAGTGAAGTGCGACTGTCGGCCTTTGACTACAATTTCTGACTTTTGTGTTACTTTAATGCAATGGGTCCCATATAGACATTTGATCCTAAAAACAAACCCGATCGATTGATACCATAAAAAAATTAGTCATGTAGCCTATTAGGTAAAAATCTTTTCTTTTAATGATACGTTCGGAAATGTTCTATATTGATTTATTTGGTTTGGATACAATAGGCTAGATGATTAATTTTCATTTATGGTATCAATCAATCAGGTTTGTTTTTAGGATCAAAAGGAATCGAATTTCGTTTCTGGAAGTTGACTTAAATTTTGAAACTTTTAGGTGCTGTATTTTGGTACTATTTCCATATTTTTTTTTTAATATCCAGAATATTGTGATACATTGCTCATTTCCTATCTATTTTACTAGATTTTGTTATAAAATGTGTCATCATCCCTATTACCGCAGATATTACACGTGAATCTAAAGTTCTCCGTTTGGAGGGTTAGCCCACACCAAACATTTACTCGTCCGCTCAGTGAATAAAGATTCATTACGAGCTCGTTAGTCAGAGCTAAGTACTAGATCGATATCAGGTCGTAAATACGCTTCACAAAAGCACGTGTAACTAAATGCAAATTGACCCGCACTAGCACTAAAACTTTTAAGTCCTCTTTTTGACGCGAATATGCACTTTACTGACATTGACGCTTGCGACGTTTTAAAAATGTTTCTATACCATTCTGAAGCTTTGTGACTCAAACGCATAAAGCAATAAGGATTATTTTCCTATAAACTAAACTTGAAATTATCCAGAAAAGTAAGGACAAGCTACTAGATTCTGCAACCGAATAAAAGACTTTTCAGAATTAAAAATAGTCCATGTATAGTATCGGATAGCGTTTTCACTCCGCTTTAAGAAGGTTGTATGTGTAAACCCTTTTGGAGTGTCTCCTTGGAATTGAATATCCTGACCATGTGTCAATCGAAATTTGCAATTTCGTTCTTGTTTTACTTTCTAATTTCCATGGAAAAGGCTTGAATTTTCTGCAACATGTTAGCTTCTCATTAAAGTGAAGCGTTATTCGAGAATACACGCGATAAAAGATAGCGTATATTAATTATTTTTTTATGATATAGGAGGCAAGCGAGCACACGACTTGCCTGATGGTAAGCAATCACCGTATTAGTCCATGGACACCTGTAACACCATAGTGGTTGCAAGTGCCATGCCGGCCTTTAACAGTGGCGTAGCTAGGCGTGGGCCCAAAGCGCGAGGCCCCTTCAGGCACAGTGAAAGAAAAGGGCCTCGCAGATGCGATTTCGCCCACGGCTAGATTAGTTCACGCTACGCCACTGGCCTTTAAGATGGTAGTACGCTTTTTATTACTTGAAGGGTACAATTCTCTTACTTTATAAACAAACAATTCACATAGGTAATATTCATATACCTAGTTGTCGCAGATTCGGCGTTTCTCAAACGGCGTCGTAATTTTACAAAACGTTTCCACGATTGCAAATTGCCGTAGGCAAATTGTTAGTGCGCTCAATAGTGTCAACGTAAACGTGATGGTTAATGGAAAAACGACAACATTTCGACCAGTATATTAAAAGAATATTAAATAAACGAAATTTTACAATGTAACTGAAGGTACGTTTACATATAAATTGACCAACCCTGCTATACTTTTACCAATAGGTATTTTAAGTTAATGCCTTTTATTATGCTATTTATTTTGTTTATTTATCTTGTTTTAAATGAAGCTTACTTAAATCCTAAGTGGCGTTCGAGACTGACGCTTAGCATAAATAAATGAAAAGGTTTATTATAAGAATAGAATATCTTTTAATACTGCTTAGCGTAGAATTGCGGAGCAGCTGAAAACCGCTTTATCTTTTCCAGGCAGTCGCGAGGTATGTAGCAGTCAGGCGTTTTGATAGTCCTTATACTCGTAATTTAAGTTATGGTATTGTCAAAACTAAGTGTGCTTTCAAAACTAGTTTTCACAAATTATTCAAAATTAATTTCGGCTACTATTTTTGACTAGACCTAACGCGTTTTCACTGGGTAGAACTGGTTTTCACAGCGTTTCGCGAAGTCTTAAATAGGTGCGACTACGAGTGAAACGATTAGAAGCGTGTTAGGTTAACCGTGACCAAGCAGCGTGACTAATGTCAAATTTATATAATACTATGACGTTTATAATGGCCTCTTCAAGTTGGTGCGATGTTAGCTTAGATGGATTCTAAGAAGGTTTTATTGTAATATACTAGCGTCCCGCCCCGGCTTCGAACGGGTTAACAAATTACCTTCGCACGGGTTAATAAAATATAAACATTCCCCTTGAATCACTCTATCTATTAAAAAAACCGCATCAAAATCCGTTGCGTAGTCTTAAAGATCTAAGCATACATAGGGACAGACAGACAGCGGGAAGCGACTTTTTTTTTTATTTTTTTTTTTATATCTTTATTTAAAGAGCTGGGTCACTTTTGTGACAATGTCGCTCTGTAAGTATACAAAAATGTAACTTTATCTTCTACTTAATCCTACCGCAACAAGTTTATATATACATTTTGCATCCTCAGATAGTGGGTGCCCCAAAATTTGGTTGCAACCCCCAACTTCAAATAAGGTTTCATTCATAATATCCTTTCTCTCACTTTCATTCCGGACACACTCCATGATGATATGGTATGCATCCTCCAAAATGTCACATTCGTCACAGTTTGGCGACGGCACCTTTTTCATCAAAAACGCAAGCGACTTTGTTTTATACTATATAGTCATGTAGTGATTCATATTTGTGACATTCTACGACGAAAAGTACCTTATGGCGGTCGGTGCTTACGCCATTATTAGCGGCGAATTAATACTAATGCGGTACCTTTTGTCGTGGAACGTCACATTTAAATTCCAGACAGCTACATACCTAGCAACCGCCCGTACCTGCAGACCGCGGCCTTTATTGTACCGGTGACAAACTACATCAGCCGTTTAATAAAAGCACGTTGAGAAATGTCGCGTCCAGCCCTTTGTTACCGTAAATATAGGGTTTACGAGTCGCGAGTATGAGTATGATAGTGCCAATGAGTATGAGTATAAAATACTTACACGCACGTTGAGAAATGTCGCGTCCAGCTCTCTGTTACCTACCGTAAATATAGGGATACCTACGAGTCGCGAGTATGAGGGTATTACGAACGAGTAGGTGTGAGTATAAAACACTTGATGTTATAATAAAAGCTCGTTGAGAAATGTCGCGTCCAGCCATTTGTTACGATCGTAAATAAAGGGAATACGAGTCGCGAGTATAAGTATGAGATTGCGAATGAGTATCTGTATAAATTACTTGACGTTATATATAAAAGTATGTTGAAAAATGTCACGTCCAGCCCTTTGTTACGACCGTAAACGTAGGGGCTATGAGTTGCGAGTATGAGTACAACGGTGAGATACTCATTCGCACCCTCATACTCATAACTTTTGTCCAAAAATAGTTACAATTTTTAATAGTGTGCTTTAGACCTCGTGATTTGTTTCTTTTAAAATCGATAAAGTTAGGTACTACAGAAAGGCTTGAAGATTGCTATTATTTTTTTGGCAGCCGTTTTATGATCTAAACAAGCGCTAAGATTTTCCAAAAACTCTGCTGGCTAAACCCGCTGTACCTTAAGATAAATGCACGACTCGAAAGCTTGCGTTCAGCTGCTATTTTCTGAAATAGTAAATGCACTATCCTGTGAATGTCAGTGTAACGTCGGAGCATACTATTCCACATTCTTAACACGAGTAAGGCACTCGCGAGTATTTTACATAAATTCGCATCACTATCTAAACGTATGCCACTAGAAACGAATTGTTAATACAAACGTCGCACTACTGTCTTGCGCGCGAATGGTGGTAACCGACATAGCACCCCTATATATGTCGGCCATTTTGTTTCTGAGGGGGTGGGGGGGTAGGTTGATTGACGCGGCCTTCTCGCTATTGCCTTTATTTTTTAACCTACCTCTGGATGTGTCAAGAATAAAAGGATATGTCTAACAATAGAACGTTTTATTTTTGAAGTGGAATAATGTAAGGTGACTTTGGACTTTATTTGCTTGTTTGTGATCGAGACTATACCTTTAACCTGAATTCGAATTATAAATTATAGAATGATGTTTGCCAGCGTTTATTTTATATGATTACGACGTTAAGGTACCGTTCCGATTCAGGCTGCACCAGCGTTCAGTGTTGACTGCACTGCTGCCGCAAATGTCAACACAAAAGACTTTTGACCAGAACTATATACTAAACTAAAGCATGTACAGCGCCATCTATCGGCAAATCGGCTAACTAATTTGCGAGAGCGGTGTTAGGTACCTATGTACTTATGTTGGTTTTTCAGGGATAATTCACATACATGGCTAGGAAATGGCACGGAAACACTATTGGATACTTCAGGATGTATAAACAATTAAACATTTTAAGTACTAGGTATGTTTAGATGGTTATACCTAACACGAAAACGCCTTTTTATCGCTATTACCCAAACTCCACATTTTCACAAACTGCCACAATGTAATTTGGACCCCAAAAAAACAGGCCAACCCTCCGGCCCAGAGGTCCACTGCACGTTTAATCTCTTTATTCAGCAGTTGAAAGTTAAAAGGTTCGAGTCCCCGGAGAGGCAAAGGCAACATTTTTCTAGTCGCAGGTGTTGTAGATTAGTTTTCTCGATACCCGTACAGTTTCTAGCTTCGGGTGTAGGGTGACCGTGGTTTATTTTTTGTTAGAGACTTGTGTTTTACACGGGTGTCATGGAAAAGCTAATTTTTACAGTGTTACACGTAGGTTAAGTTTATCATTAACTTATGTTATTTTTTTATTCATTTTGTTCATTGTTGATGTTCATTTGGAAACCACCAAAACAAAACTATCATTACCTATTATATTTTTAATATCATTTTTTAAATTCTCTTCATGCTGAACTAGAAAATCTAATGTATTGTACCTATTGGTACCTAAAAACGATCTGTCACATACGAAAATGATTACTTGCGAAAAGAAAGATAAAAAGTGATGTATAGAAGGATTTTATAATTGTACTAAAGCGTCCGCCACGTCGTTTTCTATAGAAAGTATCACGTGATCACCGATCGTTTTGTCTATTCTCATTATGTTCTCTTTTCGAAACATTACATTGCGCTCCAAAACACGCATAGCTGACGTGGGGTAGAAGACCGCCAGACTGAAGTAGGACTGGGTGGGTAACGTCTGCCGCATGCATTCAGATAGAGTGGGCTAGATAAGTCACCAAGTAGAAGCGCGGACGTGGCAGGCCCAGACAGAGATGGCGGGACGACTTAGCCACCTTCATCAGTAACTGGCCGGTAAAAGCACAAAACCGAGTTTTGTGGAGATCAAGGGGGCCTTGCCCAGCGGAGGGACACTATAACAGGGCTAAGAAAAAAAAGTGTTCTTTTTATGCACCAATGTCTATTAACTATTTGTGTGTTTACCAGTAAAAAAATATATTTCTATTTTTAATACTTGTTGAAACAGAGTCCTGAAACTTTCCTATAGCATGGTGCTATCACGTCGTATTTCACGAACTCCTCGCTCCTACACAATCAGTTTGTGTTATTGAGCCGGGTTTATTACCTAATGGCTCCACTTATTACTTCTTCTAACTTGGCGTTAACTTGCCTGTAAAATGTATCGTGTTGGGTAACTAATTTGGCACTTTGTTACTAAGGAAAATTTAGAAGGGAACAATAGTAATTTGTTTTACAAGGGGGCAAAGTTGTTGTCCGCTTGTGCTAATGTTGATACCTGAGCAAGCGAAAGATTTCAAAATTGAACCACGAGTGTAGTTCGAAAAGTGGAACCTTGAGTGTTTCGAGGGTTTCAAGGCACGGGGGTTAGTTAAAAATACAAACTTTTCTCCACACCAATGCGAGGAAAATACTAAGTAACTGTAAAACATCAAACGAAATGACATCCAAATGACCATTATTAAATATTTATCTTTTAAAATCATCATTTAAAAGTCATTTCTACCAGTCAATAATAATCAACTCAAAATTCGCATCAAATTACTTTGCCACTTGTGGATAAAATGCAACTTTCTCATTTGTTTCTGAGTAATCAAGAGAGCCTTTAGGAGCTCGTGTGATGAAAGAAACTTAAGCGGCCCACTGATTATCAGTCCGCCGGCCATCAGCCTGTCAGTTAGAACAAAAAGTTGACAGTTCCGATCAACTGATAGGCTGATATCGTCCAGCGGACTGATAACTAAAGCTAAGTATTCGTAATATCCGGAATCCGGATCAAAGTAATCATCAGAAAATCGATAACATTAAAATTAACCTCAACCCCTCACAAATTTTAATATCTGTTAAAATTTATAGCTGTCACTTTATAATAACATCGTAATTAATATAAATTGAACCGTTTTGCCCATAACAACCCCCTTCCGGAGGGTTGGGGGTTAACCCCCTGATTTAATACGGCCCTTGTGCAAGAGTAATGGAAGGACCAGAGTAACATCTATGAGGTTTTCTACCACTTATCTGAGGCGGATGATTTTCTAGTAGACGGAAGCTGAATTTTAGAAATTTAGTTCATATCATATTAAATGTCACTCTAACGCCTAGACAATAGAGGCGTGCTCAGATATTTTTGAGCACCTTGACCGCTCCGATATTTTAAGGGTTTGTTAAGCGTGATGGCGACTGTATGTTGCGCCTATTTATTTACTCTCGCTGTACGTAGGGACCATCATATAAAACTGTTACTCTGTACACGTGTCTTTACTCACGCTGCCTTTACTTTTAAAGATAATATTGATGGTGGAAGTAACAGAAAATTAATTTTATCCTTAGGTTTGAAAAGCTCTTACTTACTTTATTGCACGAAGATGGAATATTAAAGGTTAGGCAAACCATGCCAAGTTATAACAAAGTTTGCTCCGTTACTTACAAAAGCCAGGTAAGGATGACTCACGTTAGACCGGACCGTGTCTGGGCCGGAGCTTCCGGAGCTTCGTTTTCTATGGAAAACATGACGTGATCACCGGTCATCTGTCATAGAAAAGTAAGCGCCGAAAGCTCCGGCCCGGACACAGCCCGGTCTAAAGTGAGTAACGTGTTTTTTAAATTTTTTAATACCTATGTGTTATAATATGTAGGTGTTATAAACTACTGTGTCAATAGGCACAGAACGCCTTACAATAAACAATATGACGAGAAAAGTTTCCAATCGTAGCTAACTTACTTAGGTAATTAAAATGTCAACATTAACAAGAACAGTACCGCCCCACGTAACATAATAACCTAAAACGGCTTTAGAAATAAATACTTTGGAATCTATTGCGTGGCAATACCGTTTAGATTTGAATGAGCTTCAAATGTCACTTAAGCTTGTTGTTAAGCGTGGCAGAGTACACAAACATCCGTCTGAATTTGAAACTTATTGCGTGGCATTAAGGTAAATAATGAAATGAGTTTCTAAACGTCACTTACGTTTGTTAAGAGTGGTAGGGCAGACACGAGTTTCCGAAATCTAACTTGATTTGTCCATCTTTGTCGTAAACTTGTTTGGTGTTAGTTTAAGCTGGGGTTACACGAAGTACACGAATCATAACTGTGTATTCTTAAGTATTCCATAGCTGCAATGGTTAATTCCAAAAAATATGGAAGAATTCACACAATAAATCGCACAGCTCAGGTTTACACATAATTATAAGAGTAATGTTTATTTTTTACACTATGAATTTCAGCATGTAGGTAGCATTTTGTGCCTTGTCACAGTGACAATAATATGAGATTTCTAACGACTTCCATATTGACAGACACTGTGACAAGATATGAAATTGTATCTACTTTTGGTAGGTATCTACATACATCAAATTCGTTGATTGTATATGAGTACAGAGTACATGACAAAAAGTACACAAACATTATAAAAATACAGTTTTCACTGTCGCGTTTAATTTTTCGTACTTACATGGAGTCGTAGATATGTCTTCTCCGCACTTTACTTTAGACTGGACTAGAGTCTAATACATATAGAGTCTATCTAAAACAACTCTGCACCTACTTAATATAATAATAATTTATTTACCAACAAGATATATACAGTGGTATTACTAAAAGAAATTAAAAACTAGCTTAAATTTAAAATAGGCCCCTGAGGCATTGTACCAAGGATGCTGGCGACATTTCCTCGCTGTATCGCAATGCTGATACGTTGTGCGAGGTAGCCGCCAGCTCTTCGGTCACCAGTTACGTCAACCAGACGCTTCGCGATTTCTGCGAACAACTTATGCGCGCTGGAACCCCATGGACCTAGAGTCAACTCCAAATGGTGCAAAATGGTACTCTCTACCGAGGGTCTTATATTTGTTGGGTTTTGAAATTTCGGCGCTTTCCGCCGCCCCGCCCGCTTTTACATTAGTCTGTTGGAGGTGGGACGGTGCACTACTTTAATTGTCACCTACTGTAATTGTTTTGTACTTTAAGTGTTACCAGTCCGACTCTAGCAAACATACTCGAGCTAGCTCTCAGTGTGTACACAGCTTTAGACTCATCGTGATTCCGCTTGATTTTGTTTGGTTTGTTTTCTGTTTCAATTCACAGTTAGTTTGTTTAAATTTGGACTACTTTCTCCCCTCCATCTTTTAATTGCATATGAATTCTGGTCAGAAGGTGTATTCCACTACGTGACTCAAGATTTCCCCATTAGTTACCACCAAGTTGTTACCAGTGGTAAAAACTGAGAATGTTGTCTCACCTTTTACCACCGGGAGCAACTGAGAAAAAAAATGTTACTAGTCAACACCAAAGTGAGTTGGTGGACGGTGTTAATAGTGGACTGGGGACAGTGTGGCTATCACCAGTTTGGCGCTGACATAAAGGCCAGAGATCGACTGAGAGTACTGGGGTGTAATTTCTGACTTTTGTATTGCTTTAATGAAATGGGTCGACTGATACTATTAATAAAAAAAATATTTATTTCTTCGCGATTTCGGGGTTGGTCCCATAGTAAAAGTTGCACAGTATAATCCCAAAATGCAAACAACGGGAATGCAGTTATTTTTTAGCCATCCTGTATATGAATATAAGTATAATATATATAAATATTGACATTTAATAAAACTTGTCATCTGGCCTATTTTTTATCCTGATACCCTTATAAAAAATTCTGCCTGAATATTTATGCCTCTGGCTATAACCGCGAAAGTTCGTAAATTGCGGGTATCTTTCTCTGTCACTCTTATTACGACTTCATTGGAGTAAAAGAGAAAGAGAAGAGTTTTCACGGTACGTGGTGTAAGATATTACAGCAGTGACCGTCCAGGTTCACAGCTCGCATTACTCAGTCGCAGCCCATTGGTCGCGCTGTTGCGGAGATTTGTAGCGCTGTAACTTTGTACAGAAAATACCTGCAATGTACAACGTACACTCAAGAGAAGTGGAAACGTGGCACTTTCAATGAAGATCTCAATACAGGGTGACATGTCAGCGAGAAAATGCTGCCCGCATCTTAGGCACCTTACCACATGGACAAACTTCCCTAGAATTAGATTTTTAATTTTGTAGACCTAATTTTGTGAGTAAAGTTAAATGTGGTCGCTTGGAAAGTAAATTAGCAAAGTCCATTTTTTTCGCAAAACGTGAGAAAATTACGGAGAAGACCTTAATATCAGTAAATATAGCTTTTGCCCGCGACTTCGTCTGCGTGGAATTAGTTCCAGCAGTTAGAGTACGTATAGCGCCTGGTAAAATCTAATGGCAGTAATTTTGAGCATAATCCGACCGGACCGGACCGGACGACCGGTCTGGCCTAGCGGGTAGTGACCCTGCCTGTGAAGCCGCGGTCCTGGGTTCGAATCCCAGTAAGGGCATTTATTTGTGTGATGAGCACAGATATTTGTTCCTGAGTCGTGGTTGTTTTCTATGTATTTAAGTATTTGTATATTATATCTATCGTTGTCTGAGTACCCACAACACAAGCCTTCTTGAGCTTACCGTGGGGCTTAGTCAATTTGTGTAAAAATGTCCTATAATATTTATTTATTTATTTTTATTTTATTTATTTATAATAATTATGCTTAATTGCTTCTTACACCAATTAATAGGCAATAATGTTCTCATTAAAGTTCGAATCGCCCCCAGTTTAGCAGTACAGTCGACGTCAAATATATGTTTACAGTTTTAGCCTTATTACAAAGGATTAGATGCAAAAGTGTAAACATTGCGAAGTCGACTGAACCAAACACTTTAAGATCTAATAACATTTTTATAAAAACATTTCGCTCCTCGCGGATTAGAGCGAGATTTGCATTTTGTTCCACCTTGCATTTATAGAGAAACACTTCAGTTGGCAATTTGCTATTGCTTGCCGTGGAATAATAAAACCCATAAGGTGTACAGGTAAAGTAACTATTAGTAAGTAACTAGAAGGCAAACGTATTTTTTGAAGTGAAAAGCGAAAAGCGCGACAGGTAAGATTCGTAAGACGTAAGACGGACACGTGACCTGATCGAAAAAATGTTACAATGTCATTGGGTTTTTCTTTATTGATTTAAATGCCATCTAGTGAGTTTCCCTCTAACTGGTACTAACATAACTCGAGTACTAACAGTGATGTGCTTAGGGGTTTCAAGTAATGCGACGAAATAACGGTAGATGGCGTTAACCTCAATTATACATAGTGCTGCAGACATTTTGCACTAGTCATTGAGTTTTCACTTCTGCCGGCACTCCCGGAGTGCAACCCGTTGTTTTTTAATGTTGTTATTGTGTGTTGTTGTCCAAGTGAAAAAAGTGGCACAGTTTGATAAGAAATGTTGTATCATGGTCTTACGACTTAACTTAGAAAATGCCACATTATGATAATAGCTTAAGGTGACAGTCCATTTCCAACCGCAGCTGCACTACTGTTCATTTTACTATGGAAATTGACAGTAACAGCGACGCGTTCAGTACCAGTAGTGCAGCTGGGGTCAGAAATGGAATGTTACCCTTACAGTACCTAAGCTCAATACAGCTTGTGTTGTGGGTACTAGACGACGATATATAAATATGTTTGTGGACTATATTATATACTAAGGGGCCTAACTGATTACCAGTTCGCCGGCCTGTCAGTTGTTCGAAGCTGTCACCTTTTGCGTCTGACTGACAGGCTGATATCGTCCGGCGAACTGGTAATCTGTAGGCCCCTTAAGGGTGTCTTAGGGTAACATTCCATTTCTGACCGCAGCTGCACTACTGGTACTGAATGCGTCGCTGTTACTGTCAATTTCCATAGTAAAATGAACAGTAGTGCAGCTGCGGTTGGAAATGGACTGTCACCTTAAGGCTGTCTTAGAGAGATACCTTTTTAGCGATAAGATGGCCGTTCGTTTGGCCTCAGCCAGTAATTGACTTTTTCTCTTTACGTCACATTTTTATGTTTTGAGATATGAAATAAAGTTTTATATTTGTCATCGACATAGCTCTTCAAATTGATAGGCACTCGTTAGGCGTGGGGGCAAAAAGGTTCTTAAGCGGCGACCTCAAACCGGAAGGCGCTTCGGATCGCAGGAAACTGTTTGGACAAGTTGAAAGTAAACCTTTTTCGTAATTAACGTAGTAAAATATACAATTTTAGATGCTTCTCATTTTCATCCATAGGTTGTTGGCAATCAATAAAACGGTACATATGTACGATGGCAAAATATTATGCACTACATATGTATATACCTACTGCAATCGAGGTTCAATCACAAATGGACCTAATTCGTGTGGTACCTTTTGCAAGAAACCGTCACACTTATTTGTCACATTTGGCACGTCTTGCAACTCCAATTGAAGTTGTTCATAATGTGCATGTGCATATATTTGGAGACCTTTGTCCAGCACAATAGATGAATTATGCAGGCTTTTAGCTTCAATAGTAGTGGATGAAATAACGCTCCAAAATTATCTGCGTTCCTGGAACTATTTTCAAAACATAGATATATTGCTACAGTTCGGTTTTTAACGTATTACTAGCGAACCGCCCCGGCTTTGTATGGCTTAACAAATTATACATAAACCTTCCTCTTGAATCACTCTATCTATTAAAAAAACGCATCAAAATGCGTTGCGTAGTTTTAAAGATCTAAGCATACATAGGGACAGTCGATAAATCGAATATCGTTAGTGTTGTGTGTCTACAGAGTGACATCCCTAGTGCGCAAAACGTTCAAGCGGATAAACAAGACCAAGTGCGGGTAGTTCGAAAAACTCGCGCGGTTAGAAGATGCTGATGTCAACTTAAGCCAGTCTTCTTCGAGACCACGGGGACAACGCCGTCCTCGAAACGTCGGAGGTAAATCTTAAAAACTTAGATACGTGATTAAGTCCCGTTGTACAATTTAATAAGGATTAATAATATAGGCAGGCAGACATCAGATTCCGAGATATTTAAAACAAACTTTAGATTTAATATCTCTAGGTATTTTGGTAAAAGAAAACAGACAATTTCGTAACGAAGCGTAATAAGCATCTTCAGTCTCTTAAAATCAAAATTTACTCCAGAAAACCCTTTTATAAACTCCAACAAATTTAAACTGCCTTCAGAATCTCAACTCCATTCGTAAAAACCAAAGCAAATCAGGCGTAGCATCGATCTTAGAATTTGAAAGTTAAATGTTCCCGAAACTCCGTATTCTTAATTAGAAGACCCTTCTAAACAGTTTCATGGTAATTCTGCCTTCGAATTTGCATAGCGAATAGCCAAAAGATCGTAGCCCGTTAAATATAAGCGAATACCCCCTGCTTACTGTACAAACCTCTTATTTGACACGATAGTGCTCAAGTAAAATCAAACTTCTGGGGCTTGAAATAGAGTTCACATGTGAAATTGAGTTTTAAAGGTGTTGCGAGTTAGATTAAGCGTTCTGTATTTTACCGGCTTTCGTAAGATTGGGGATCTCATATTTAGGGTTCCACAGTCAGGGTACCCTAATAGTTTCGCGATGTCTTTCTGTCCGTCAATCGCAGCTTAAAGGGGCCCACTGATTAACAGTCCGCAGGACGGTATAGGTCTGTCAGTTGTTCGGAACTGTCAAAATTTTGTTCTAACTGACAGGCCGATACCGTCCGGCGGACTGTTAATCAGTGGGCCCCTTAACTCTATAAGTACTTTATAAGTAGTAGAGTCTGTGCGGAAATAGAAGAGTCGTGGAATATAAGGGGCCCAATACATTCCACGACTATTCTCTTTCCGCATAAATTCTAACAAACACATGGTTAATATCGTTACGATTATTTTTGACCATAGATCTACGATCTACAATGTTCATTGCCTGTCAAATATTAAAAGTGCGACCAAAATCGGAATGATGTCAAGAGTAGGTAATTGGAAATATTAAATAATATGTGATTGCGTAAATTATTTGCTCTTCTAACAGTATATTCCAAGACATAATCGCCCACCGGATCTCCTAAATACAGCTTTTCGTATTTTCTAGTCCGCTAACCTTACGATTTGGTACACTCAAGACTCAAACGGCCGTTAGCGAGTCACGTTTCATTTGTAGTCTGCCTCTTTCGCACTCATGAAATGTTCATCTAGGTATGTGTTGTCCCTTTTGCACACCTTCAATTATCTTTAGGCGTAAGCGTCATTGTAGATCTGACTGAGACGAATCTAATGTCGTCTCACACATGTCATGTCATGTCATGTCTAGGTTGTAATTCGTCAGACAGCTTTATCGCCGGCTGGCTAACAGGCGGGATGTAGACTGTAGTTAGGTCGTGCTAAAGTAGACAAATCAGGGTGCCATTGGAGTTGTGATCAGTAATATGTTTTTCTAACTCCATAAACAACGAGCAATTTAATGCCCCTACTCTTACTAAAATCAGACAAGATTTTTTTATTTTTTTGTTTATTTTTTGTCATTTATTTTACTGACTACTTGAGCAAAATAAACTATCTTCATCTTTCTTTATTTAACCTATGTTCGTCCTACCCCAGCTTACCTTAATTATTTACGTTATGGCCGTAGATTGAACGTAAGTATGGATGTAGGTACGAGTCATAGGTACCACAGTTGGACGTGTGCAATTTGGTTAGTCGTCTGAATAGTGCGAGGACAACGTAAAACTTACTTTATAAGCCTATGTCGATAAAATGGCGATGATATATATCACATCACCCATAAATATTACGATCTAAGGAATAATCGTACATCGTACTAAGCGTCATCGCCTGAGACAAAAGTGCATACTGCTCCATACAATTCTTTACTTACTTCCCTATAAGTATACGTTGCCCAAAGAGTACTTGTACCTACATTCAACAAGCCAACAAAAAGAGCCAATACCGTTTTACCACACAATACAAGAATGCCCCAAGAAAGACATACAAGCTGAACACAATATCGGTACTAAATCTCCTCAAATGAACATGTCTGAAGCAAGCCGGGGCGCCATCCATTACGCGCTCGGAACGGGGTCCGAGCATAAATTGCCTCGCAACACAGCAACCGATGTGGTCCAATTTATAGCCACGTAGCAGTCCAACTTGGTTGTAAAAGTCGTAAGCTACTGAAACGATACTATGGAGTTGTGACGTTTTATTTGGGGAGCGACGAGAAATTCCGATGACCGGTTGCATTGAGATATATTTTACAAATGAAATGGAGGTTGTTGAAGAGACATTGAAATAGGGTTTGTCCACAAAACAGAATTTTGGTCTCTTATCTAATGGTGATGATGGTGGTATATTCGAATGGTGAGTGCACAGCGTTAACGCGGGCGATTAAATTATCAATTTCCTTGCTAAACTTTGATGTCGTTGCTGTCGCGATTTATAGTTTTGTCAAGAATGATAGTGACAGTTAATAGTGACTTTTAGATAGATACTGCACTGCACGTATGTAGCGAGATTACCGTTTGTTACTGTGAATTTCCTTGATAAAATGAGTGACGTTCATCGCTGTATTAGAACGTTAAATCCGGCACGCGTTTTATCAAGGAAATTGACAGTGACAGCGCCCACGCCAAGGCAGCATCAATACAATTACATTATTTAGATATCATTTTGATTTCAGGTATAAGTTTGAATTGGCCTCAAAAGTATAATCCTAGCTTTAAGCATCTATTCATACTAATATTATAAATGCGAAAGTGCGTCTGTCTGTCTGTTACCTCTTCACGCTTAAACCGCTGAACCGATTTAGTTGTAATTTGCTATGGAGATAGTTTGAGTCCCGGGGAAGGACATAGGGTAGTTTTTATCCCAGAAATTACCCTTTAAGGGGGTGAAAAAGGGAGTGGAAGTTTGTATGGGAAATCGAAAAAAGCAGATTGGGTAAAAATAAGCTACCCGAATTACTAACTCCACGCAGACGAAGTCGCGGACAAAAGCTAGTATATTATAAAGGTCTACTGCCTAGCACAATGTTAAAGGTTACAAATAGGAGGTTTTAGTTGCTATCGGACCCTGGCCATTACGCTACAATGAATAAGAAATGGGTACCCTACGTCGGATAGTCTAATGGCCCCTTTAATGGTTACTTCACGTTGCACATGGTCTTAAGATAGTAGGGCACTTACTGTACTTAGGCAAGTGCCATTTACAGTTTTGAATTCACGGTTAGTTTCACTAGACTTATATTGACCGGGATATGAACCGTGATTACCTTTTGTATTATTAAATTATACAACGGGACTTAATCGCGTATCTAAGTTCCACATGGAATCCAGTCATTAGTAAATGTAAGCGTAAACGAATATTGACAGTCGATAAATCTAATATCGTTAGTGTTGTGTGTCGCCAGAGTGACATCCCTAGTGCGCAAAACGTTCAAGCGGATAAACAAGACCAAGTGCGGGTAGTTCGAAAAAATCGCGCGGTTAGAAGATGCTAATGTCAACTTAAGCTAGTCTTCTCCGAGACCACGGGGACAATGCCGTTCTCGGAAAGTCGGATTAAGTCCCGTTGTACAATTTAATAATGTGTAAAAATCGTGAAAGTTTAAATCAGTGTTACCTTTTGTATTGTTTTGTGACGTGTTTTTGTATTGTAATCACGGTTTATATTCCGATCGATATAAGTCAAGTGTCATTTACCTAACTTAGGTACAGTTGATTTCAAAGATATCTTTACACTATTGCACCTTATTCCTTCGTAATGAGGAAGGAAGGTTTGTTTTCGAAGACATTTATACCTACTGGCCTAGAATTAATAATTCCTGTATTGTGTGTTGTACGTATATGTTACGGGCAATATTAAACTCAAGTGAGACCTGAATTTTGAAATCGGTTTAAAATGGTGCGTTTTGATTAATATGGGAAAGTTATTAATCACTATTTATGCTTAAATCTTTTATCACAAGCGTATTCACACAATCCCTTTTACAGTAATTAATTTATATCTACCCACTGTCACGGCGGTACAGATTTACAAACATATCAACACGTTCACTACACCCGTATGCCGAAGCATTAAGGTTCAGTATCGTTCGTAGTCAAATATTAATAAGTTGGTAGGTTTATACTTCATTTTGTGGCTGGGTTGTTTCGGATGAGGGTCGAAAAAGGTGTTAATTAGAAGCAAGATAAGGTCCGCGGATTCGTTAGTTTAAAATCTGAGGTCCTACCGTGAACCACGCTCGACGTGTTGCCTCTCTGTTGCACTTGTAAATTTGTACGTAAGTGTGACGGGGCGGCAACACGTCGAACGTGGTACGCGATAGGCCCTCATGGTTTGCGGACGTCAGGTTTTTCTGAAGGGCTATTTAAGAGATGAAGATAACCGAAGTGTTGTTCCTTCAGCATTAGCTAGAGCACTGAAAGCAAAATATTGGATCAGGCAGTTTTTTGTCAAACATAAAAGTATAAGTGTAAGGCCTGAGTGGACGCTCGAGTTGGGCGTGCAGCGGGGCGGGGCGTGCGGCGTGCATGTTAAACAAATGCAAACGTATAGGAGCGGCCTATGCACGCTGCTCAAATCCCTTTGGAGCTCGACGCCACGCTGCACGCTCCGCCGAACGCTCCGCTTCGAGCGTCCACTCAGGCCTTACACACTTGTATGCACCCCAAAATGTCCCTCCTTTATCAAACATATGGCAGAAACTATATCTCAACGGTGGACCCGCTTACTAAGCACCATACTGAGCTGGCTTAGATGCAGGATCAGTATCGCCGTTATACGCGCCACCATCATGTGCATCCGAGGCACACGCCACCGGTTTAAGTCCACTGCCAGGTGGCTTGGGTTCGACGACGGTGCCGCCCTTACACACATCGATTGAAACCCCTTGTCTACCATACCTATGTATTATCTACCCCTTTACCTCTGTATTATGATTGTTATAATTTTTATTACTATATTAAATGGTGATTGGGTTTTATAACTTGTTGGCTCCTCTACACCATCGGCAATGATGGCCATCAATTTACGCATAAGTATCCTTTAAGGATGACATACGTTAGACCGGGCCGTGTCCGGGCCAGTGCTTCCGGAGCTTCGTTTTCTATGGAAAGCATCACGTGATCACGTTACCTGTCGTAGAAAAGTAAGCGCCGGAAGCTCCGGCCCGGACACGGCCCGGTCTAACGTGAGTCATCCATAATATCATCTGTCTTAATGGGTTAACTACAGAGTCAAAGATATAAGACCGTTGCGTTTGAAGTGATGATCATAGTTTCATAGTTTGACATATTACCATAGGACCTGAACTCAGTGCCATACTACACCTTGGCATGAATTATATCAGTCTATAATTAATCACATTTACAGGGCAAATAATTGTTCATCGCCAACCATCCGTATTCAGATTGAGACAAAGATTTCAATGGGTCCCGCGGAATTAGCCCGTACAATGGGCGCTAACTGGAATTTCAATTGGGATAGCTACTATTGGAAACTCGATAGCGAAGTGGATTATAGAATAGAATAGAATAGAATAGAATAGAATAGAATAGAAAGTCATTTATTCGATAAAGCACACATACACAGGACAAAAAGATGAAAAACAAACAAAAAGAAAACGAAAAGGATAACAATAACAATTATCGATAAATCGTATTAAAACTGCACCAGCATTACTGTTACAGTATTGCAGCGCGTCATTGCTGCCAAATGCAACGGGACGGGGGAAAGTGGGTGACGTTCAGCGCAGCATTACGGCCGGGATTATGACATCAATCCGTCAATATAATATTTAAAACTTTTGCTTTTTGAACACATAGTAACTCACCACCACCAGTGAAACCTGCATGTGTCGAAACGTCGGTAAATAAAGGTTGAATAAATTTCGCGATAGGCCCATCTATCTAAATGTGAATTAATACCAATCTCTCACTTAAAGCCGCAGCAGTAATATCACAACAGTAAATGCAGTTTCAGTTGCCATCTGGATTTCACCTTCACTTACGGAAAATATTACTGTTGCGGCGTATAGGCGGGCAATGGCACTGTCAATTTTCTTACAGTTATGTTATAAAATGAGACAGCTATACATGCACGATTTTTTAAGATTTTAAATAGATTTTTATAGTCTAACTAAATGTTATCTATCTATACATATAATAAAGCTGAAGAGGGTCGAAAGTCTGTACATGGAAGATATTCGAAAAAAAGTTGGTTGGGGATACTTAGAATCGATAACAGAACACGTTCCAACAGTTTTTAGAATTTTTGTCTGTTTGTCTGTTTATCTGTTTGTCTGTTTATCTGTTTATTTGACCGCGCATCACGTGAAAACGGCTGAACGGATTTTGATGAAAACTTTACGAATCTGTCAAGAAAATCCCTGGCCCTATTTTAGGCTAAAAAAATTCAACCCCTAAAAGGGGGGGTGGCCACTACACTCAATTAAGTTATGTTTGCACCTGAATCTTATGGCGCTAACTTAAGAAAGTGGTGCAAACTTTTTTTTTGTGTATGTACTTTGTAAAAAAAAACAACATTTTTCTTAGTCAATGTTAAACGTCTTTGCAAATACATATTAAATCACATTTATAGACGGGTCTTGCTTATAGGCGGGTCTATCGCGGGTCTATTGTCAATAATTAACATTATGTGAAGTGGGTGGTTTGAAAATATGATGTCTACCCCAAACTTTTTCATACACTTTTCGTCGGGTAGTTGCACAAATCTCTGTTTTGACATTTTGTTGGGACATCAGTTAGCCGCGACCACGACCAGTGAAACCTGTGTCGAAACGTCGGTAAATAAAGGTAATAAAATAAATTTCGAGACAGGCCCGTCTATAAATGTGAGTTAATATGTAGTTATACTATTGTTCTGTGATTAAGCACTGACATCCAGGACGCTTTGGGCCTTTGGCCCTACGCGGAGCTCGGTCTTCGCATTTAGACACTGATACCATTGTTCTGTGATTAAGCACTGACATCCTGGACGCTTCGGGCCTTCGGCCCTACATGGGGCTCGGCCTTCGGCTTTCGCATTAGATATCCACACCAAAATTTCACGTACACCACTGCGGCTATGTCCCTGACATAGCCTCTCTAATTTTTTTCTATCAAAAAAAAATTCGGGCTCGCTACGCTCGCGTTTTTAATACGATTTTAAGGGTTAAGCCCTACTTTAATAAAAATGGCATTCTGGGCTCAAGCGACTACGACTTAAGCCAATTTTTTTTAATTTAAGTGTTATTTAATAAATAACACATAAATTAACAACTTATAATTAAAAAAAAATTTACACTGTTAAAAGTAATCCCCGGTACATACATATATGTAAACACTAGCTGTTGCCCGCGACTTCGTACGCGTGGATTTGTATGTTGGTGGTTATTATATTCTACATTAGCTTAGAACATTCTTGTATTCTAATAATATGCCTTTATACAAAGATTCAAGTCCCGCACTCAAAAAAATGTTTGACTTTCACATAAACTTTCAACCCCTTTTTCACCACCTTGGGGGATGAATTCTCAAAAACTCTGAAATTCGTTTTCTTCTCTTTTAATATAATACCTTTTAACAAAGTTTTAAGTTCCTAGAATTAAATAAAATTTGAACCCCTTTTTAACCCTTTTAGGGGATGAATTATTAAAAACGCTGAAATCACTTTTCTTTTTTTCAAATAATTTGCCTTTATACAAAGATTCAAGTCCCGCACTCATAAAAATATGTAATCTCCATACAAACTTTCAACCCTTTTTTCACCACCTTGGGGGATGAATTTTTAAAAACGCTGAAATTAGTTTTCTTTTCTTTTAATGAAATAACTTTTTACGAAGTAAGAAATTCCTAACTTAAAAGACAATTTGAACCCTATACAAACTTTTAACCCCCTTTTAACCCTTTAAAGGGATGAATTTTTTAAAAACGCTGAAATTACTTTTCTTGTATTCTAATAATATGTCCTTATACAAAGATTCAAGACCCGCACTCACAAATATATTTTATCTCCATACAAAAATTTCAACCACTTTTTCACCATCTTGGGGGATGGATTTTTAAAAACGCAGAAATAAGTTTTCTTCTCTTTTAATGAAATAACTTTTTACGAAGTTAGAAATTCCTAACTTAAAAGACAATTTGAACCCTATACAAACTTTCAACCCCTTTTCAACCCTTTAAAGGGATGAATTGTTAAAACGCTGAAATAACTTTTTTTGTATTCTAATAATATGCCCTTATACAAAGATACAAATCCCGCACTCGCAAAAATATTTTATCTCCATACAAACTTTCAACCCCTTTTTCACCATCTTGGGGGATGAATTTTTAAAAACGCTGAAATCAGTTTTCTGGTCTTTTAATTTAATACCTTTTTGCAAAGTTTAAAATAAAATTTGCACGCCAAGACAAATTTTCATCCCCTTTTTAACCCCCTTAGGAGTTGAATTTTCAAAAACGTCTCAATTACTTTTTTTTTGTAATCGGCTATTATGCCTTTCTAAGAAGTTTCAAAGCATTTGTAATGTATTCAAACTTTCAACCCCTTTTTAACCCTGTTAGGGGATGAATTTTTGAAAACGCTGAAATTATTTTTCTTGTATTCTAATAATATGCCCTTATACAAAGATTCAAGTCCCACACTCATAAAAATATTTGGTCTTAATACAAACATTCAACCCCTTTTTCACCACCTTAGGGGATGAATTTTCAAAAACGCTGAATTTACTTTTCTTATATTCGAATAATATGCCTTTATGCAAAGATTCAAGTCCCGCACTCAAAAAAAGGTTTGATCTCCATACAAACTTTCAACCCCTATTTGACCCTTTAAGGGATGAATTTTTAAAAACGCTGAAATTACTTTTCTTGTATTCTTATAATATGCCTTTATACAAAGATTCAAGTCCCGCACTCAAAAAAATATTTGATGTTCATACAAACTTTCAACCCCTTTTTCACCACCTTGGGGGACGAATTTTCAAAAACGCTGAAATGAGTTTTCTTCCATTTTAATATAATACCTTTTTCCAAAGTTTCAAGTTCCTAGCTTGAAATAAAATATGCACCCCAAGACGAATTTTCATCCCCTTTTTAACCCCCTTAGGGGTTGAATTTCCAAAAACGTCGCAATAAGTTTTTTTTTAAATCGGCTATTATGCCTTTATTAGAAATTTCAAAGCATTTGTAATGGATTCAAACTTTCAACCCCTTTTTAACCATGTTAGGGGATGAAAATTGAAAAACGCTGAAATTACTTTTCCTGTATTCTAATAATATTTCCATACACAAAGTTTCAAGTCTCGCACTCAAAAAAATGTTTGTTCTCCATACAAACTTTCAACCCCTTTTTCACCACCTTAGGGGATGAATTTTCGAAAACGCTGAAATCAGTTTTCTTGTTTTTTAATATAGTACATTTTTACAACGTTTCAAATTCCTAGCTTAAAATAAAACTTGCACCCCATACAACCTTTCATCCCCTTTTTAACCCCCTTAGGGGTTGAATTTTTCAAAATCGCTTCTTATCTCTTGTACACTTTATAAATTCAACCTAGTGTGCAAATTTCAACTTTCTAGCTTTTGTAGTTTCGGCTCTGCGTTGATGAATCAGTCAGTCAGTCAGTCAGTCAGTCAGTCAGTCAGGACACTTGCATTTATATATATAGATTTAGTTGTGCATACATAAACATAACTGTAAATAAAGTGTAAATACTCGGCCTCAAGGTTTTGATATCTATAATATTCTCCTTTCCTCTAATCTTACTTCTAACTAATATAATATTAGACCTAAATTCGAAAGTTTGTTAGAAAGTAGGTATGGATTTTTATGACAAATAATTTTATTTCTATTAAATAAGTTACAAATTATAAATTTCCATTACACATTCTAACACAAAATACACACATTAAAATTAACATATAACTAGGACAGTTCACACACAATAAATAAATAACTTAAATATATCTAACTAAATAAAATCTTACTCTAATAGACCTCCGCGAGCCGTACCGGGTGCAAAGGCGCCCATCACCAGGATTTCTATGTGTATAATTCTTAATTTTTCAAGCTCAGAATGATTTAACTGGAGGACAGAATTGGATGATATTTACCATGGACATGATTTGGATAGGTACAGTCGAGAACGTAAAAATACAAAAGTAGTACGTATTGTCCGTTATACACCTACTACTCTGTGTCGTTTAAATCACGTCTAATATTGGAATAAGGGCGAAAAAAACTATTGGTTTTGCAGTTTAGTTTTGTTTAGTGGTACCTACCTAATTGTAAAATATTTAATCTGGACTTCAGTCCGCTAATCGTATCCATCTGTCAACTTTACTTCAAGTTCCGCCTCCAGGGGAGAGAAAGAGAAATTAGGGATGAATTAGCTTACTGACACAGACCGAATTCCACGCGGGCGGAGCCGCGGGCACAGCTATTTACTTATTATTTAAAAAAAAATTATCGCAGCCCGTTTTACGAACACTTTTTTAGTTCTATCGCAACATTCGCGAATCAATAGTAACTCCCAGGTCAGAACGGATAGGATGATTTATTTGACCATTACTTTCAAACCGTTGTAAAGTGCAATTGGTTATATTTGAGGTTCGAAATTCAGCCGTGTAAGATCAAAAGGGACCTATATTACAAAAGGGCACCTACGAAAGGTCCCTTGTATAAAAAGTACCTCTAGAAATGTTAGTCTTTAAAATTCGGCTAAAACGAAATGTTACTCGAGTATTTTGTTGCGTTAAAACAACGTTTCCGCCCTGGCTTCGCATGGGTTACACAAAACCTTAACAAATTATACATCTAAACCTTCCTCAAGAATCACTCTATTGATAGGTGTAAACCGCATGAAAATCCGTTCAGTATTTTTTGAGTTTATCGCGAGTTATAGTTATAGTTTTATATACACATAAACAGATAGACACGATGGGGTACTTTATTTTGGTGTAGTGATATAAAACCGATGTTTAATTAAGTGAAAACCCATATTTAATTACACAAACGGGTCTATCGCGATATAATTTAATTGTTTTTTCCTTTAATTCCGACGTTTCAGCTGAGTTTCACCAGCTGTGGTCACGGAAAGACCACTAAACTATCCGAAATTAGGGGGTAGACAAAGAAATTGCATCTATACCCGTCAAAGTTTAATGTTTATTGTCCACGGCACGACACGCAACACTCACAGTATCCGTACACTGGTCCGAAGATATATCCGCTGGTTTCAACATTTGAATCACTGGTCCCCAAGTAGACGATAATTTGTACCCGTCCTCTCGATTGACATTTTTAGGGTGTTAAATATGTGTACAAAACGCGAGAGTTTAAAGTGTTATAAGTGAAAACCGTACGATAAAAATAAAAATAAATAAGTTAAGTGAGACCTGTGTTACAGCGATCAAACTCATTACGAACATTACTCGCCGTGATGTAATTAAGACCGAAAACATGAACGCATAAAACAAGGAGAATGTTTAAGAGAAACACGGAACTTTTCAAACATTTTCTTCAAAAAAGCAAAGCTTAACAACGAGATTTTTGATATTAAACCCTATATGCCATGTCGTAAAGTTGTTTTTTACTTGACCCGGTTTTAGTCGGCTGTCCGTTTGGCCCGAAGCGTGCTTTTGTGTTGTGTAATGATTTTTTTGATGGAAAATTTTGTTTGCATGGCTTCATTAATGGAGATAGCGCTTAGCTTGTACCTATCTTGAATATTTTTGAAGGTAACAAACATAATTTAGACCGTACCTCGTTGCAATAAGGTTTTTTTTATGATACAGGTCCTATATCCTATATTATAGGAGGCAAACGAGCTAACGAATCGCATGATAGCTTAGCTACCTCCGTGGCTCATGGACGGGTGTCCCCTAAAGGGGTTGTAAGTGCGTTGCTAGAATTTAAGATGGGAGTACACTCTTTTCTTGAAGGTTGAAGGTCGTGTCGGTCCTGAATGGAAATACCGCGACAGTTCATCTCACAGTTTAGCTGTGTGAGGTAGGAAGTTTCTGGCACAGTTAACTATGTCAATGGTGGTAGTGGTAGTTATTACATTACTATACTAGATCATGGATAAACCGACCAAGAGCATGTCACTAACGATCATGGAGCATAGCCGCGGACGCACAGACAGACGGACATGGCGAAACTATAGGGGTTCCTAGTTGACTACGGAACCCTAAAAAGTACACCACGCCTACCTACCATAAGAACAATTTAGCAGGCACAATGTATGGCAGCGACTAATTTGTTTATTAAGATAGACGGAAACAAGATAGTTATTTTTATCAATAAATTATTAATGAGTTCGTTTACGAAATGTTTCTTACTAAGCTACCGCAAAGTATATTAAACTAAACCTCCATTCAACTAACCGTCACCATTTTCTTTTAATAAAAGTGTTGCCAACTTTTAATTTCCATATCGTCCTAGTCCATAGTACTCAGAGACAATAGGCGTCGCAAACAAGCTACAACACCAACAGGATATTACGTTGTGTCTAGTTCTCAGCTCAGATGAACAATAGGTACCTACTATACTTACTCTCGTAAGTCCCCGTGTACTTGTATAAGTACAAATTAAACTCGAGTTTTGAACTCATACAGAAATAAAAGAAAGTTCCAAATTCAAATGCGCCAAAATTGCCCTGGGTCTTACAGATACAGGTTGAAATTTGAACAACACCGTTTCATACATTCCGGCTGATGTGATGATTTCTATGGGACAGCCAAATTTTTTTGCGATCCCTAACGGAATAATATCCCAGGATCAAGGACGTTAGCCGCGTAAGCTGAAGACGCCGGTTCGATTCCGGCCTCAGCCACCGGAGGGCTTGATTACTTTTTCATGAGTAGCGTAGAGCGGCGGAGGGCTGGTATTTCGGAGTCCCAATTTCGAGTCGCGCTCGAGACAGTGACCTTTTCACTTTTCCCTTATTTATTTAGAAAGAAAGAAAATACATTTACGTCAAACCAAACCAGTTAAATACATAGAAGACATAGATGAGATGGACGTTAAAAAGGACCCCCCGGCGACCACTTAGCCGACCACTCGGCGTAATGCTAGCATTGTTTAACCCTTTCTGGGTACCGTAAAATGGGGTGAGTAGGGTTTGCGGGGAGAGTTGGGTTATGAATGGGGAGAGAAGGGATGAAAGGGGGGTGAGATGAGATTTTAAGGCTACTGCAACAAAAATAATGTATACCAATTTAAAATGGAGCTATAGGTAATACTCATAATAATAAAAAAATAGATCCAACAATTTACCAAAATCACCTTTGTATGAAATTCCATCTCACCCCAAATACGAGGCACTACGGGGTGAGGTAGGTTTACCTCTTTATCGTCAAAGTTATGAAATGGAACTTCCCAAAATAAAATAAAAACCAAAATACAAACGTCCGGAACACTTATTATATACACCATTCAGTTTTCATATGTAAAAATAAAATGTTATCGAGGTTTGAATTTCAGTTTTGACCCTACTCACCCCATTTTACGGTAATAATTGTATTTTTTTTTTACTTTATGCATTGTGAACGTTACAAATCTCACTTAAGCTTTAATAATATCTGGGAGACCGAGCTTTGCTCGGTAAAACATACAAAAACTCAAAAATCCGCGTTGTCCCAGCGGTATTTAAAGACCTAGTTCATATTAGTCTATTCAGTTTGCATATGTAAAAATAAAATGTTATCGAGGTTTGAATGTCAGTTGTGCCCCTACTCACCCCATTTTACGGTAGACTATTTTACCAGTTTACCAATTTTGAATGCAGTCTGCCAACAATTTGTTTTGTTTGTGCAACTCAGTTGAAAATAAATGGAACCGAGTAGATGGAAAGCGAGTTTCTTAACAAGGGTCGCTTGCCCAAATAGCAATTCTACTTTCCCGTCCTTCACAGCTAGCCAAATCGCATTATCAATCAGTGAAACTGAAACTCAACTCTCGAAAATCAAAATATTTACTCTAAATATGGAGTAAGTATAATTTTCCTGCTCCAAAACATCGTTTCCGTCAGCTTAAATCTATAAAAGTATTAGGTTATTTTGCATTCCTTGTACAGCAATCGGATAAAACTGCCATAAAATCAGAAAAATGCCTCAACAAGAATGCCGTCATTGCTCTTACCGCCTTTTAAAACGAGCATACATCTGAATAAATTCTCTAATTCCTTCGAAAGAGGCGCTCACATGTCGTGGTCTCTAAAAACATTCCAATTTCACACCACTTTCCTTTGGCGTAAGCAAATATTTTTCTTCCCCTAATATCTTTGTCCTCCGTAATTCGAAGCCAAGCAAAAAACCTCATATATAAGGAAAATTAATTATCGCCTTTCACGTTCAAAAGAGATTGCCGAGGGATTTCCTGCGAGAAAATGACTTTTGGGAGGAAGTGTTTTTGCTGTAGTTTTGCTCTTGAAGCGAATATTATTCATTATAGGAATGAAAAAGAAGCGTAATTGTCATGTTAATTATGGAAAACTGCGTCGCAATCGGCATTTGTTTTCATCGTCATGTATTTTCTTTAAAGTAGTTAAGAAGTAAGTAATTGATAATTAAAATAAATAAAGACGTATCTATTAACAATGTTTCATATATCTTTGAATCCGCGCACAACTTTCAAATGTCAGGGACGCCATTGTCACGTGTAGAGGAAAGATATACACAAAATAAATAGTTACCTTTTTGTAGAAATTAAAACAACTATAATAAGTCTTAAAAGTAATATTTGATTATTACATAGGCGAAAGCTATTGGGAAAACTTGGAGTCATAGACTAGGAGTCCTCTAGTCTAGACGGAGTTTAGAGTAATTATTTCATGAAACCGATGCTGGCAAAATACTGGGGTGCGGGGGACGAGGTCAGCGAATCCCCGTGCCGTGATTGGTCCGTGAAAGACACGGACCAATCACGGCACGGGATTCTGACACTTGACTCGAAGATGGAGTAAAACTACCGAATATTTGTGGCAGAGGGGGTTACTATGCTCAGTCTAGCTAGATGATGTCTTGTCTGTGCTTGGAGCAAAATAAAGCAAGTAGCTCAAGACCGATCCAGATGGCGGTTCACTGTGGACGCCCTCTGCCCCATCTAGGGGACATTTATGAAACTAAGTCAAGTACCGTAAAACGGGGTGAGTAGGTTTCGCGGGGAGAGGTGGGTTATGAATGGGGAGAGAAGGTTTGAGAGGGGGGTGGGAAGGGATTTTAAGGCTACTGCTACAAAAATAATGTATTCCAATTTAAAATGGAGCTATAGTAATACGCATAGGTAATAAAAAAAAATCGATGCAACGATCTTCCAAAATCACCTTTGTATGAAAACCCCTCTCACCCCAAATACGAGGCACTACGGGGTGAGGTGGGATTTCCTCTTTATCTTCAAAGTTATGAAATGGAACTATTACCCAAAAAAAACTAAAATACAAACGTCCGGAACACTTATTATATACACCATTCAGTTTTCATATGTAAAAATAAAATGTTATCGAGGTTTGAATTTCAGTTTTGACCCTACTCACCCCATTTTACGGTAATAATTGTATTTTTTTTTTTACTTTATGCATCGTGAACGTTACAAATCTCACTTAAGCATTAATAATATCTGGGAGACCGAGCTTCGCTCGGAAAACATACAAAAACTCAAAAATCCGCGTTGTCCCAGAGGTAAGACCTAGCTAGATTGACTTTTCGCCCGCGAAAACCCCCATATAGCAAATTTCATCGAAATCGTTAGAGCCGTTTCCGAGATCCTCAAAATATATATACATATAAATAAATAAATATACAAGAATTGCTCATTTAAAGGTGTAAGATTAATATTTCCAACCGCTGGAAATTACAATTTCCAATTAATCACTGCACCTTTACCGAGTCTAACTTTCCACGAATAATTGCAATAGTCGCCGGAATATTTCTGGAATATCGCGGCTCGCTCCAACTTTCTGGAATATTGTAGTACATTTTAAAATCCCTGAATACAGAAATTGAAAACTGATTTTAATAGCTTGGATGGAAAATATAATCCCCAAGGACGCCGAATTTTAATATGAATTAAGCCATGTCCGACAGCTTTCTACATACCAGGCTTAATCAAAATCTGTTTATGTGAAACATACTTGAAACGGTAACGGACAAATAGTAGTAGATTTCTACTACACCAGCTTATTCGTAATTTAACCCTCACAACGCTCAAAAGTTTCCACTTTTCGAATCGGTTAAATTTTGGAATCGTTCGCTTGCTCGGGTATCAATATTAGTACGAAGAGTAAAACAACAATTGAGCTTTCTTGTAAAACTATTTCACATACCAGTATGCTTGCCGTTAGTGAAAAAAAAAAACAATTGAATTAAGTTACATAATTGAGGTTATTACAATGCACGTCGCTAAATTCAGGCTCAGCACTTAAAGAAAACAGGAGCTGTCAACGGAGAATACAAAATGCGCTTTTTAAGTTTAAATGAACTTTCATTGAGTTCTACATATATTAAATAAAATTACAAAGGTGATCGCGGGACGTGTCGTTATAGTTCGGATCGAGAAAAAAGAAAGATAATTGCCACATACATTATAAGGTATAACTACAAAATAATTAATTGTTGCTATATAAAAAAAAATACTTAAGCTAAGCTACACTCTATATGTTTTGTATTCATTTGTCAATACGTTTATATTAATTAAGTAAACTACCAAAGCCAACTTCGACTTAATATTAAAATGCCAATAATTCAATGAAAATACAATTTCATTAAAATTTTAATATTAATGCATCCATTACTGCACGTCAAATATCGAATGTGAAATTTATGAGAGACTTTAGTCGCGCGGCGGCTCGGATTTCAATTAAAATTTCAATATATTATTGTAATGAATCACGAATATTGTAAAAGGGATTGTTTCTGGATCCTTTTAACATACGAATGGAGGAAAGCAGGAACAGCTTTTCTAGATTTGTCTATTTTTTGGAAGCATTGTAAAACAACACACTAAAAGGATCTGCCATCACATATAGTCGTTCGATTTGTAGCTGGCCCCGAACGGCTAATCTTTTGTCTATTGTTAAGTAAAACCGCACGTGCCACTACCTGCGAAAAAGGCATTCTAATTGACACCTGAGCGCGGGCTAGTCCAACTCAACAAACCAGTGTAGGTGCGCTCTCCGATAAAGCGCCTTTGTTACGCATCTCGATGACACATTTTAGACTAGAGCCCGTACCATGAGTCACTGACAGTGTCAAAACTGACATATACGCTCGCTTAACATCTCGCTCGCACTAATACGTACGAGTACGAGCGAGATGTATAGAAAGTAAATTACGTTCTCGATGGCGTTTATGTCAGTGCCAAACTGATGGTAGCCGTATAGTGGAGCATTCGCGTTCGACTCGCCAGCACTCAGTAACCGTAGAGGGACCACACAACCTCGTAAAATAGTTTTCCATTAGTTCATTACCTATATTACATTATTATTTCAATTAGATATATTTTTTTCCAAATTGAGATAAATCTATACTGTAATATACGGTCAACAATATATTCTACCGTCTAATTCATGTAGTTAGCTAGTTTTTATGAAGCTATAAAGCTACTAAACTAATGAAGAGTTGTTTATAGTGGTGCCATGGACCAGGATGCAGAAAACTTGCGCAGGCTTCGATAAATAATTCAACAATTTCGTGCGCCATGGTCTTAGTGCATTTCTGTGTAGGGACATCGATGTGTGAAACCGCGTCTGCTCGTTGTTTAAAACGTACTCGTATAAATTTAAAAACAAAACATACAGGCCAATTCTAACGTTCACATGACATCAATTCGATATTTGAATGATATTGGAATCATATCACAGCTGCCATTCGCGCGGGCGTCTCGCTCGCACTAATACATGTACGGACAAGTCAGAGAGCGTGAATGACAGCTAACTGATAATTATGATAATGGTGGCTACATTAGGTGGTTTTCATAGGTATTCAATCAAACCCCGGCTCGTACCAACGATTTTTTCGGAACTCATGTACGATAGGTAAGTACATATATCATTTGATATTTACCAGCCACTTTACGGTGAACATCGTTAGGAAACCGGACTAATACCTACGGCCTAGTTTTACCTCTGAGCTGGAAGTAGCTTTCTTAAAAACTAAAGTTTATTCTAATTCGTGGAAGTTGCAAAGCGGAAAAAGGGTAACATTCCATTTCTGACCGCAGCTGCACTACTGTTACTGAACGCGCCGCTGTTACTGACAATTTCCATAGTAAAATTGACAGTAGTGCAGCTGTGGTTGGAAATGGACTGTCACCTAAAGTCTGCAATATATCACGTAAACTGCGAAAAAAATCAAACGTACAATGCCGCATCCATAAAGTGGTTCTAACTTCAAGCCCTAACTTATGCCTCAAGTGACTTACGGCATGGGAATTAATGGCACATAAACATTAGCCTAATTTGTTCTGACGTCATTCTGCTGAAACCTAGCGTTTTAGTTCAACTGGGCTTATATTAGTTACATACCTATTTCGACTTTATTCAATAAAATCTTGACATGTCGACAGCTGGGATGCGACCCGTATTATTTTTGCAGTAACATCTGGTGCTCCGATAAGACACCCTGTGCTAATTTAAATTTCAAGGGCCGTATGTACAGTAAAACGTTGTAAGATACACGTGCGAATAGGTAATTCGCAATAATAAGGGTTGCAATTTTATTTTGTGTTGTTAAGGTACTGTAAGGTATTGTTAAGGTACCTAAGGTATAAAAAAACCGGCCAAGTGCGAGTCGGACTCGCGCACGGAGGGTTCCGCACCATCAACAAAAAATAGAGCAAAACAAGCAAAAAAACGGTCACCCATCCAAGTACTGACCCCGCCCGACGTTGCTTAACTTCGGTCAAAAAATAATTAATTAAAAATTAAAAAACACAACTGCAGTTTAAAAGCGAACTGAAAAGCTAAAAATAATTTTATTTATGTTAGTTACTCAACTTAATGAATGTAAATTAGAATATAAGTGTTCAGGCAGGGTCATTAACAGCAAATGCAAAAGTTTAGGCTCATTTAGGATCGTGACGCTGTACCTGCATATTTTATTTCAATTGCAGTCGGGGACCTAGATGTATTAAAATTTTCCCATTTAAAAGGTCCCCGACTGCAATCAAAATAAAATATACAGGTACAGTCACGATCCTAAATGAGCCTAAACTTTTGCATTTGCTGTTAATGACCCTGCCTGAACACTTATATTCTAATTTACATTCATTAAGTTGAGTAACTAACATAAATAAAATTATTTTTAGCTATTCAGTTCGCTTTTAAACTGCAGTTGTGTTTTTTAATTTTTAATTAATTATTTTTATTTTATACATTTTAGTGATCATACAAACTAACCATATTTTTTATGATTTAAGACAATGTAGTTCCTTCAAGGAGCTTTCATCATTCTGATTTTTGATATGTTACCATGAAACGTGCTTGAAAACCTAAATAGGTCGGACCCAAAACCAGACGTATTGAAAAGTGCTAGAGCTTACTATTTCTGCAACTACATATTTCCTATAATATCTTTAATACTGCATAATTATAATACCGATATTTAGATAATATAATATATGTGTCGTAGTCAGATTGTATAATCCGCCGTATTACATTACGGCTAGCCGTTTTACAAAACAGGGGCGTTTTGAAATGCGGCGGTTCGACGATTAGCCGGATTGTCATTACGATACGTTCTTCAATAAGGCGGCCTACGTTTAGCCGCATCGTATCTACTATTTAAATTGTAGAGTGACCATTCTTACGGTCGCCTACGTAACCGGAGTTTGACAATGTTTGCAATTTAATTTATTTTTACCATGGTCCCACCGCACTTCATGTGTTTCTTTTCCAAAACATTTCCTTCACAACTTAAATAGACGGAGCCCCGCTTCGCGGTGCTCCTATTTCTGGGCGGTTTGCCCTTCGGGCATCTGAAGCTACCTAACGAACCTAACCTACTTACCTACCTACGCTTTTTTCCCCAAAGTGTAATGTTTTCACGGACGTCTCACTAAATCAATAGCTAGGTAGGTTAGGTTCATTAGGTAGCTTCAGATGCCCGAAGGGCAAACCGCTCAGAAATAGGAGCCCCGCGAAGCGGGGCTCCGTCTAGTTAAGTTGCAAAGGAAATGTTTTTTGAAAAGAAACAGTCCGACGAACTCCAGATTTGATGGACACCCCAGCGTTTTTCATAGTTTGTTGTTGTTATGTCAGGCAGCGCCACGAGTGTTAAAAATGGGCACTAAAAACTGTCAAAGCGGCGGCTAATGACTCGCTGTATTACATTACGGCTAGCCGTCTTGAAGAACGTATGGCGCCGAATACATTCCGGCGGATTTTCATTCAGCCGCATTCAATCCGGCTAATCGTCGAACCGCCGCATTTCAAAACGCCCCTGTTTTGTAAAACGGCTAGCCGTAATGTAATACGGCGGATTATACAATCCGACTGCGACATATGTAAATGGTAGCAATTGCATGTACCTAATGCTGATACAGATGGCGCTGATTTATTCGGATCTAAAGTTACACTTATGGAGGTTTATTTACGTGATTACCTCCTCATCAGAGTTGATCGATGAATTTGAACGAAAGTTGTGGCATATGTGGTGTTGTGGTTTATGTGGCATAGATATTACTGCGATTTAGGTTAATAGTACAAGCAAAAAGTATGTGGGCTTATAGCGAGCTGTAAAAGTTCCTTCGACCCTTTGTGGAGTTCGGTCTTCGGCCTTTATCATTTAGATACTTGTACTTGTGCTTGGTTTTTGAAGAACTAGTAAGCTTGCGTAGAAATGATCCTCTCTCGGACGCTACGAGCCGTCGGCCCTTAATTGAAGCTTTGGCCTTCGGCCTTCGCAATTAAGAAAATTGGGGAAGTTTCAAAAAGCACGCACCTGCCTTACGCTCCGGGACTACGGCCCTACGCGGAGCTCGGCCTTCGAAATTAAGATGCTTCGGGAAGTTGGAAGCGCGCACCGAGCCTGGCTAAGGGCCTCCGCCCTACGCAGAGCTCGGCCTTCGGGCTTCGCAATTAAGAAACTTGGGGAAGATACAAAAAGCACACACCTGGGTTATATACGCTCCGGGCCTTACGGCCCTACGCGGATTTCGGCCTTCGGAATTAATATGCTTGGGGAAGTTGAAAGCGCGCACCGAGCCTGGCTCCGGGCCTTCGGCCCTACTCGGAGCTCAGCCTTCGGCCTTCGCAATGAAGAAACTTGGGGAAGATACAAAAAGCACACACCTGGGTTATATACGCTCCGGGCCTTACGGCCCTACGCGGATTTCGGCCTTCGGAATTAATATGTTTGGGGAAGTTGAAAGCGCGCACCGAGCCTGGCTCCGGGCCTTCGGCCCTACTCGGAGCTCGGCCTTCGGCCTTCGCAATTAGAATACTTAGGGATATAGTATAAAGCGCGCACCGGGTCTGTCTTACGCTTTTACGCCTTCGTGTAGGGTATGCAGCTCGGCCTTAAGTTTTTGAAAAAATTTTGATTTTTACAAAAAGAATAGATTATTAATGACACTTTCACACTTTTTTCTGTCAAAGTCGGTGCAGAGTTAGCTTAGACGGACTCTACAATCGTATCGATTAATAAATATAAGTTATTTGTACACATTTCGATTCCATTAGCGCAATTTGGAACATAGGTACCTATTGGCTGCTTTTAATAGATGTGTTAAAAACTTTAAGTAATATAATGTAATATGTACTATAATTATGTTTTTTTATGATCGGCGGTCAAAACCTTCCTTTTAATATCCGATTCAATAATAATATTTGGTTTTATGGGATTTGCTTTTCTTAACATATTTTGATAATTCTTACTTTCTTAAAATTAAACTTAAACCAACATGTTGCATATATATTATTACTCGTCTTTTAAAGCTCTACATTTTGATACCCTACTCGATAGGTTTGCAAGATATTTTTTTCTTAAGGTTCCGTAATATGGCGTATTAAGTCCGCCATATTGATTTTGTAATGACGTCACATAGCCTATGTTACCCGGGATGACGTAAGGATTCTAATGATGTATCATACATCTAAATCGGTTGAGGCATTCTGAAGTTATCGTGGAATAAAGAAACTCACATACATATATACATACAAACATGAACGCTGAAAACAATACACTCTTTTTTTTGGGCAGTCGTGTAAAAATCACGTTTGTTGTATGGGAGCCCCACTTAAATCTTTATTTTATTCTGTTTTTAGTATTTGTTGTTATAGCGGCAACAGAAATACATCATCTGTGAAAATTTCAACTGTCTAGCTATCACGGTTCGTGAGATACAGCCTGGTGACAGACGGACGGACGGACGGACGGACGGACGGACAGCGAAGTCTTAGTAATAGAGTCCCGTTTTTACCCTTTGGGTACGGAACCCTAAAAACGAAGTGACGGGTGCATTGACCCGGGCTCGGACCATTCTAGAATGATGGGCTTGATTTTCATACTGGAAGCGTATTCTGATGGTAATAAGTAAGTAAATATATATAATGATAAGCTGTTAGGTTAGAGCAGACATCAGACTACACTATATAGAATGAATATAAAATCAGCCCCAGTGGCGCTATTTTTAATGAACGCTGGTAAACTAATTTGCTAACCGATATCAAAGGGAATGCGAAAAATAAAAAAGCAATCCAATGAATTTTCAAATTTAAACGCTACCAATCATTCCGCATAAAAAAGTTAACGTAATTTTTATTTAATTCGAAACGAAACTTCGACACACTAAGTTATCCGTTATCCTCTTTTGTCCAGTTTTTAATTAATTAAAAAAGTACGAAGAATCGGTACGAATGTCCGTGAAAAAGCGGAACGGTAATGAACAAGCGAAATTTTTTAATTTCTTTAACGAAACTCCGTGGAGTGTCGTGCCAAATGAAATAAGTTGATTTTCTTTCTTGTTTACAAGGTTCAGTTGTGAGTTTGTTGGTTCTGCAAATTGGGATTTACGTTTAGCGTTTAAATTTTGGTGTTTTATGATCATGACTGTTATGAATGTTGGGAGTTTAGTCTGTTTCTTAGTGACAGTATTTTATTGCTATTTTTTCTGTCTTCTTCCTCGCGTTATCCCGGCATTTTGCCACGGCTCATGGGAGCCTGGGGTCCGCTTGACAACTAATCCCAAGAATTGACGTAGGCTCTAGTTTTTACGGAAGCGACTGCCATCTGACCTTCCAACCCAGAGGGGAAACTAGGCCTTATTGGGATTAGTCCGGCTTCCTCATGATGTTTTCCTTCACCGAAAAGCAACTGGTAAATATCAAATGATATTTCGTACATAAGTTCCGAAAAACTCATTGGTACGAGCCGGGGTTTGAACCCGCGACCTCCGGATTGAAAATCGCACGCTCTTACCGCTAGGCCACCAGCGCTTCTGCTATTGCTATTCTTTTCTGTAATTTTAGGTTAATTACTGACTTCTGCCTGCGTCTGCGTGATAATAATTAAAACTATCCCAACGTCCTTGGGACCCATATCTTCTTCTACTCAACTATCTTTAACTATCTTCATACCAAATTCATTGAAATCGGTTGTGCTATTTGAGCGTGAAAAAGTTACAGATAGACAGACAAAATTACTTTAGCTTATAATAATTAGGGATTTAATAATTACGTAGGTACTAAATGGCACCATTTATGCCTCATCAACTTTATACTGCATTTTCATAAAAATATATATCGTTAGCCGTGTTCGTATTTATGTAACAATTTGTTAAAGTTTTGGTATCGCACCACAAACTAGTGCGATTTACTTACTAGAGTCTGTTCGGATAGACAAGAGTCGTGGACTGTATGGGGCCCAATACATTCCACAACTCTTCTCTTTCCGAACAGACGATTTACTTAATGGTGACTCTCAGTACATTTCGCGCACAATATCATAGTATTGTATGTAGTTAGTTAATGGCACCTACGACTCTGAATATCTCATTAGAAATGTGCCCTCTCTTCGCGATGATATTCCTAGCAACATAATAAAGATTTAAACCTCTATCTCAGTACTGAAAAATCCTAACAAATTAGAACAAAACAGATGCATGCGTCCACGAACTTTCCATGCATTGTGAGTCGAATTCAAGTTTCCGAATCAAAAGATTTAATATTTCTTACTAAACCTCTATATCATTTTGTTGCAGCCATTTATTAATGTAACTTATTGTGTACCGATTAAGGCTGCAAATCCAATGATCAGTTAGTGCGAGATACGGTGTTGCGAAAGTAAAATCTGGCTTAGCAACCGGAATGGAATGATTTACATGTCCCATTGTGTATGTTGTCTTTGTTTTCTTTTAAAACGGAATATGTGAATTAACAATAAGCTCTGTGAAACATGCTTCTTGGTTTTGGAATATTGTGCCTGAGTTTTTAATGTTTTTATGAGCTTTTATTTAACTTTCATTGCTTGCATATCTCTCCGTTTAAATTTTATAAACGTGTTGCAATTCGATTGAGCTGATGTTTCTTCTATAATAACACCTAGAACTCTATCGAGGTGTATTTTTAATTGCGAAATATGTTTACTTGATAAAAATAAAAGGTAATCGCCATCAACATTATGATTATGGAAATCTCTAAAATTCAGATACCCTGATGAACTATTTCAAATTTAATGAGACGACATTTCACTGTACTAGTACCGCGAAATAATTTGCTGTTAGCAGCGCCACGCTTAATCTCAAGAAGACATTAATGACTTGCCTACATGGATGCAATTTTGATTTGTCAAAATAACGATTCAATATGGAATGGAATTGAAGACCTTTTTGTGGGCCTTTGCCGGGCTAGCACATTATTGGTGCAACAGTATCTCGTGGCGAGATAGACTACCCGTCCCTCTTTTGTTAACATATTTAGAAAAGACTACCCGTCCCTCTTTTGTTAACATATTTAGAAAAAGACGGGTTGTCTATCTCGCCGCGAGATACTGTCGCGCCAATCATGTGCTAGCCCGGCTGTGATAGACTTCATGTATACGGTTTACTTATCAAAGTGTGGGCGTTTGGTAGATATCAAGTTACAGTATTATCACCACAAAGTCAAAAGCTTTGCACTTTGCCATCACCAGCGTCACAAACTCGCAAAATGTCCAGCCTGAAATCCATATGAGCGACTAATCCGCCCGTCTAATAATCCGTCATGGAATCTGGACTTTGAGTCGTATGAACACATGAACACAACGTACTAGAATTAATATAGAAGTCTGACTAAAGCCACAGGGCGGACACGCCATAGGTACATCAAAAATGATTTGCGTTTATATGTGTGCGCGGCACGTCTGTACACGCGTCATTGAGTTTCTGACGGAATCCTGACTAGGGCTTCCAAATACCGGACTTCTCACAATACCGGTATTAATACCGAAACTGTCTTCATCAATACCGGGATCCCGGGATCTCGGTATTGGATATGAATCGCTTAAAAATATATAGTTTTATTAAAAAGGGGAATTAGAAAGGCTCACTGGAATACCAGATATGTCCTAAAAGCTATTACAACAATAAAAGAGTCAATGCCGCCATCTGCAATAATTTTATTTCACACTCCAGGTTGGCAATAATTTTATCCAATTTGTTGACTTCACCTCACCAGTCACATTTGTAGTTCAACTTAACCAACCAGACAACATTTTTTTTGGTTTGCCATTATTACAGTTATCCTTGCTCTTTCGTTTTATTTTTTGATATAAAATTATAAGAACTAATTATGTTAATATTAATGTTACTATCATCATATTCATCACTCACATAACTTCAGGATTCATCCACCACCAACCACCAAATATTAATCTGACGCATTAGGCAACGATCTTGTTTCAATAATAAAATGCGGGCTAGAGACCAGTTAGAGTTAGACCAAGTAAAGTCTGCAACGATTTTGATAGCATACGCAGTACGCAGTGCAAGTGTTATTTGTACGTCATAATTTCATAGAAGTTTGACGTTTAATATAACACTTGCACTGCGCGTGCTATCAAAATCGTTGCAGACTTTTCTTGGTCAACTCTAGATGCGTCTGACGTTTAGTAAGCTTTTTTATACAGCCGAATATAATAGATTTAAAGGGTTTATACTGAGCATTTCCCTCATTTTTTTAAATACCGGGATCCCGGTATTGCCTTTAAAAATACCGGTATTGAAAAATGCGTTTAAAAAGACGGGATCCCGGGATCCCGAAATACCGAGATCCCGGTATTGGAAGCCCTAATCCTGACATGTTCTCAGTAGAGCGCCTTACGCATACATTCATGTCGCGGCCTGTCGCGGGCGAGGTAATCCGAATCGGGGCGGGGCGGTGCGTGTCCGTTCTGTATGATAATACTATTACTTATTCTGTGCTAAAGCTCAAAATGTATCCCACGGAAATTGTGTCGCGAGCGTTTCAACTGTACTGCGCGCATGTTGACGACATTGTAGGTAAAGGATGATTCACGCTAGACCGAGCCGTGCCCGGGCCGAGGCCTCCGACATGTAATTTTTTATGACTGCTGATCGGTGATCACGTGGTGATTTCACCAAAACTTTGACCAATAAAAATAATAACTTTATTCTGTATTGGCAGATATTTGATATTGGGTAATTATTGAAAGCTGACCCAAAGCATAGAGAAATATAATAAAACAAGAGTGCTCACTCCATACATCAGTTCAGACTATTAATTTCAGTGTCTACATCTAGCATCGAGTAGCGGAACTATCAGTACTACTACTTGACAATAGATGTAGCACCGACCGGAAAGTCTTTTCTCAACAGCATAAGACTTTCCGGTCGGTGCTACATCTATTGTTAAGTAGCAGTACTGATAGTTCCACTACTCGATGCTAGATGCTAAATAGTCTTTTTGGTACTAAAACTGATGTATGGATTGAGCACTCTTTGTATTTTTTTCTCTATGCCCAAAGTCATTAAATATTTTAGAAACATTAAATTTATCTCGCAAAAGATATATTTTTGTGGTGTAACAACGCCATTGTATCAGTCTAAACTTATTTGTCAAAATAACATTTAACTGTTCACTTAGCCACTAATTTGAATCCACAATGGCGAGCGCTAATCTATGGTTATAGGCTCTAATACAATTAGCATTAGCATTCGCTTCCGTAATAACATCGTCCATATTGTTAAGAGTCACACGAACATGGGTATTATCATTATAGAAAATATATTTACACTACATATGGGGCTACTTTTCCGCACTAGTGCGGAAAATAGCACTTTTCGTGCGTATGTCGAAACTTTAAAGTGCCATATGTACTGTAAAACGTTGTTCAATACACGTGCGAATAGGTAATTCGCAACTCGTGTCGATTTAAAACATTCCCTTCCGTCGTGTTTTAATTTATCGCCACTCGTTTCGAATTTCCTCTTTTTCGCACTTGTATCGAAAATAACTATTACGCAATTTGATATATTTTAACCAGTCATGTTTTTTTTTTCTTTTTTTAATTAATATTTCATATTATTATATTCATATTTCTTTATTCATAAAATTACAAATTTTATATGTCAAAAATTAATACTTATAATTAGTCAATTTCAATTCATTAATATAATATTCATCAGTTACAGTAAAATAAAACACTATTATAATAATCAACACCATTCAGATAAATAAAATAAATTAAAAAATTAAATTACAATTAAATCATTATTATTATATTCTGACATGTCATAAAAGGCATTTCTAGTGTGCCATTTTTTTAACTGAGAGTAGAATGTCAGGTCATTTTCAATATTTTTAATAATAATAGGATCTGGGAGACCGAGCTTTGCTCGGAAAACATATAAAAACTCAAAAATGCGCGTTTTCCCAGAGATAAAACCTAGCTAGATCGAGTTTTCGCCCTCGAAACCCCCGTATAGCAAATTTCATCGAAATCGTTAGAGCCGTTCCCGAGATCCCCGAAATATATATAGATAGAAATAAATAAATATACAAGAATTGCTCGTTTAAAGGTATTAGATAGATTAGATTAGATAAAAGTATTAAATAAATATTTGCATGTTTTTCGCTTCATAACTCTTATAAGTAACCTACCCAAAAAATCAAAGAAAGGGAAACGAAGGGGTAGCTATGATTAATTTACAATAAATTGTGTTAAAGTAGTTCGAATAATGTCAATATGCATGAAAATGGTGACTACATTTGTATGGAAAGGGGTCGTCCACTACCCTCTTAACCGGGTATTTTTTTAAATTAATAATACTTCGTTGATTCACTATCACAGCGAACTCACAAGTCTCAAACTACTCAAGTGCCATAGATTATTGGCGTTCATTTCCTATATGCCAATTTCCGCCATTCTGAAATCTTTTCCAAAAAACGAAACGACAAAAAAAATCTAACTACCTACCTGCCTGCTCACAAAATTTCACGAGAATCGGTTTAGATATGCGACAAGCAGATACATCCGGACATACGAAAGCATTTTTGCCAAAGCTGAAACGGAAACCTTTGCTAACGCTCGGTCAATTAAAGCTCGGTCGTTAAACTATTGCATCTATATATATTGTACAATAGTGTTAATTTCCATATCTTTCCGATGTAAAGGCATTTGATTTACCCAACACCCTGTGCATTTGACTCCGAATACCACCCGGGCGTTATATCTCGGTTCGTCCGGTTCAAGATGGCTGGCGGATATCCGGTCTTATTGGAGATAGCTGACGGATATACTTATTTATACATGGTGTGTAGTGGGTAATTAAAAGTGAATTAATATCGGTATTTAGGTATTATTGTATACCTACTTACTCTTAAACAAGACGAGCAGCATACATTTTTGCACAGGTACAACCTCCACCAAACTGTATATTGGTAACAGTTAGTTGGCAGAAATAGGTTCCCTCTCTTTACATACCGTTTTAAGCTATTACGTATGTATTTACTTAGGTATATAAACTATTTAGGTTTGTTGCTAGCTGTACCAGAATGTATGGGAGCCCCACTTTAATATTTATTTTATTCTACATAGTATTTGTTGACAGAAATACAATACATCATCTGTGAAAATTTCAACTGTCTAGCTATCACGGTTCATGATTTACAGCCCCAACCGACCGACAGACAGACGGACAGACAGATAGACAGGCAGACAAACAGACAAACAGACAAACAGACAGACAGACAGACAGACAGACAGACGGATAGAAGAATCTTAATAGTAATAGGGTCCCGTTTTTACCCTTTGTGTACGGAACCTTAAAAAGTAGCGAGGCATACTATTTCTCGTGAATAGAGGTCAGGATTTTTTATTAATATACTACTAAAAGAGATTGGTTTTCCTGTATTGGTTTAAATTGAGGAAACCTACAGGGGGCCGATTTTTGAATCTCGATCACTCGATTTCGTCACTCGAAAATCGGAGGAAAACGGCGAAATGCTGATTTTTGAAATACGAGCGATATATATTGGGAATCTAGTGGTATTGACCACTTGTTTTCAATTCTATTAGTAGAATTTACATGACTAATAGTGGAGATATTACTGAACGAAATACGCGAAATCAAGCGGTCGAATTTCAAAAATCGGCCCCCAGGTACTATTACCATTCTTCGCCACCATGCATAACAGTAGAAATTGAGATTCGAAAGCTCATTCAACTAAATACCATATTCTAAGGCAATAAAGTTCAAGTTCAAACTGGTCTTCCAATGTCGCTTACGACTGGTATGGGTAGTATTTTGCACAATTCGTAATCATATCTCGGTATACACACCGATTGTTCGCCATTGTATTGTAAATTCAACGTTTCCCTAACATGATTTATTGGGGTATTTATTTGATAGATGGCGTTACTAGTAGGTATCAATAAACGAAAATAAATTATATTGAAGGGACATGTCATGTTTTGTTGTAAGTTGGGTCTTAGCTGTTATAGTGTGGCTGAAAATTTTAACCGACTTCAAATAAACTAGGAGGTTATCAATTCGACCGTGGTTTTTGCACTTACCCGTCAAACTAGCCAATTAGGGTATTTGTCAATTTTTTATCAGGTTTGGGACCCATTGTCGCAAAGTAATACAAGAGTCACAAATGATGGTCAAAGTCGGGCACAAGTTTGTAGACCACGAAATTCTGCTTCATAAATTGAACAGATATGGTATAAGAGGTCCAGCGTGGGACTGGATCGCTAGCTACCTTAGAAGCCGTCACCAGTGTGTTGAAATCACCAGCATCGATGGTAATGACAAAATAGCTTATAAATCGAACTACAAACCTAACACGACCGGCGTGCCTCAGGGCAGCATCCTGGGGCCCTTGCTATCTTTACTTTATATTAATGATCTCCCAAAAGTAGTAAGCCATGATTCTATCCTCTTTGCGGATGACACAACGCTGCTCATTAAAAATGACGACGATACGGCATTTGATGATAAAATCAACCAAGCTCTAGTAAATGTAATAGACTAGCTAGAAAACAATAATTTAAAAATTAACATTAGTAAAACAAAAATGATACAATTCCAGAGATACCGAAGTAAACATATTGATTTAGAAATTAAGTACAACGGTTCAATAATTGAAGAAGTAGATTCTGCATCTTTCCTTGGAATAAACATTGACCACTTCTGTAATTGGAAGAGCCACATTGATAGCCTAGGCACTAAATTGGATCGATTTGTTTATGTACTCTATCGTATTCGCAATGTGGTTTCGGAAGAAGCCGCTTTCGGCATATCACGGGTACGTGTCATCCCTATTGAGATATGGTTTGATAATATGGGGGAACCCAGTCGATGCTGATATCATATTTAAAGCACAAAAAAAATGTGTAAGGTCTCTATCTGGGGCTTGGCATTTAGACCACTGCAGACCTTTATTTAGGCAGAATAAAATATTGACACTACCCGCAATGTACATCTTGAAATATGTACTTTTGTCAAAAAGCACCCCACGTGTTTTAAAACAATCACCATGAGGTCTCAAAGAGGTACACATCGATTTAATCTGTACATGCCCAGGACAAATTTTTCACTGAGCAGGAACGTACATTGCATGGCAATACAATTATTCAATACTTTTACTGACGATTTTAAGGCCCTTCCAATAAAATTATTCAAAAAGCACTTGTTTGACCATTTGACAAAGAGCTGTTATTATTCAATTGATGAGTTTTTGACATTATGTAAACTATAGGCTACAGATATATTGTTTGATTATTGATACATTGACTATGTTTTATAATGATTGTACATTTTTATACTAGACGAACTGTAATCTTAAATTATATTGTCAATTTATGATTTTATTATTAATTGTAATTTATTATTTTTCAACGTGACATTTGAATGGAAGTTTAATATTAGATAGTAATTTAAGAATATTTGTACGCCGTTTATTATGGTAAATTAAGGACTGGAAACAATATTATGTAACATCAATTTATACCCTTTTTTACACAAATAAACTATTCTATTCTATTCTATTCTATTCAAGCATTTTACTGACGAATCTCATCTAACAAAATGGCAATACATCGTGACGTCACCAGGTTTTTCTTTTACTAGAGTTACGACAATTATTATTTGCCACTTAAATTTTTAATTATGCGTAAAATATCGGTGAAACCTCATATACCTTGGTAAACTTATACAGGGTGCTTCCTGTAACAGGAGCAATAAATTAAACTGTAGGCTGTACTCCTCAAACTGACCAACATTTGTTCAGCAACTTTTGAAAATAACTCGTGTTTTGATTTTTATTACACTTTAAAGTTTATTCTAAGACACAATGTATTGCAAATTTTGTTATGTTTAAAGCGTGACAAGCAACGTCAAACACACTGATGTCAGCGTACATTGAAGGCAATATTTATTTTGTATGAAAAAGGGGAAGTCTAAAGGATTGATAATTTTTAATAGTTGCTGAACCAATGTTGGTCAGTTTGAGGAGTACAGCCTTTAGTTTAATTTATTGCTCCTGTTACAGGAAGCACTCTGTATAACCCTAACTAATTGATTTCTGCGGTGGCATTCGCAATAAGCAAAGCAGTAACATCACAGAGACCGACTTCATTTAATTGCTCCATATGAACTTTAATTAAACCTTTTAATTAAGTATGTTACTGCAATCGCAACAAGCGCAGACTCCACTATCGAGCCGAGGCCAATTCAGATGGCAATTTCTTGTTATCAATTTTTTGCGGATATGATCAGTCAGCTGTCAAGATAAATATTCTCAACCAGAAATGTCATTATTTACAGCTGACAGTTTAGTAATTCAAAATTTAAGAAGATGTCTTAGTAGGTATAACTTTCATACGTTATACCTACCTAGTCTTAAGTATAAACAGGGCAGGGCAAGTATAAACAAACCGCGAAAATCGAAGTTCGTCAATTGCGGGAATTTTTTCTGTCACTCTCATTAACTCTTGATGAGAGTAAAAGAGAAAGATCCCCGTAATTTGCGAATTTCGGTTTTGGCGGTAGGCCCTCAGGCTGCACTGTTTGTTCATTCTCGAATTTCCCGATAATTTCGGTGTGCCCCTTGCATGATTGTCATTAATATGTATACATAGTTATCACGAAAAGTCGCTTTGAATCATCTAAATACTCGACTTGCCTGCTCTTGGGAACTGGTGTACTGAAATAGTTTTGAATTGTAATTAGCCTCGTTGTAGGTAGTTAGCTGCAATGTTGATTAAGATTGCAAATTGTTATACTCGTACTAGACTGAAAACAGTAGAATATTAATACTGAAAAGTGGTTCTGTTCTGTATTGTTTCCCAAAAAGTTTTAAGTCCTAAATAATGTATCGTTTTCCCGCATTTTCGTTAGTCATAATTCATTTGGTTCATAAACGCGTCACTTTTCAGGATTGCCATAAAACAACCCTAACCTAACCTATCTATAGGATAACCTTACGAAAATCCTGAAAAGTTAACGGTTTCAGTTTTATGACTAATGATAATATAACAAACAATACATTATGACTTAAAACTTAAAAGTGGTTGAGTGATGGTCAAAGATACGAAGTTGAGTTGATCTATTCGTAGGAGAATGTTCTCTGTGTACGAAAAAGTGTCCGTCAAAAAGCTTTAAAAAGGCGCCATAATAGCAACAGCCAGCCTATTATGGATAGCTTTATCCATCTTTATCCACGTGATAAAATAACTGTCACTGTTTAACACCGTGGGAAAGAAAGTGACGGATACCGTTTTATCACGCTGTCACGTAGACAAGAACGACCATCATATCCGTACAGGACGCGCCAAATAATACTAAAGTAGAACAGAGAAGGAAAATTTTCGTAGCATATGTCATCCCTTGATACATATTTTCTTTTCGTCTGGCGTTTGTCGATGTACCTACGATCGACATGTTAATCGTACAAAAAAGCGGCCAAGTGCGAGTCGGACTCGCCCATGAAGGGTTCCGTATTTAGGCGATTTATGACGTATTAAAAAAAAAAACTACTTACTAGATCTCGTTCAAACCAATTTTCGGTGGAAGTTTACATGGTAATGTACATCGTATATTTTTTTTAGTTTTATCATTCTCTTATTTTAGAAGTTACAGGGGGGGGGGACACATTTTACCACTTTGGAAGTGTCTCTCGCGCAAACTATTCAGTTTAGAAAAAAATGATATTAGAAACCTCAATATCATTTTTGAAGACCTATCCATAGATACCCCACACGTATGGGTTTGATGAAAAAAAAATTTTTGAGTTTCAGTTCGAAGTATGGGGAACCCCAAAAAATTATTGTTTTTTTTATATTTTTGTGTGAAAATCTTAATGCGGTTCACAGAATACATCTACTTACCAAGTTTCAACAGTATAGTTCTTATAGTTTCGGAGAAAAGTGGCTGTGACATACGGACGGACAGACAGACGGACAGACAGACAGACAGACATGACGAATCTATAAGGGTTCCGTTTTTTGCCATTTAGCTACGGAACCCTAAAAAGTGGCTTTTCCAAAGTTTGGGTTTAAGTCAGCTGTACGGCTGCAAAGGGGTCGTTCTCGCATTTCGTGCAAATCGGTGTTTTCGGAAATTTACCAAAAATGTGGTGGCGTTTTCAAATATCTGTTAATGCAAGGTTGTAACATAGGGCCTAAAGTATATGTCTCTCCAATGAACAATTCTAAAAAGATATGTATTTTCTTTATATGTACAATTAACACCCAATTTTTTCATTCATCTCTACATGTAACGCGTGAAGATATAACTTTGACCTACATTTTAACCTTAAGATACTACAAATAGAAAATTCGTTGTTTGTTCAATAAATGACTTATTTAGTTATGTTTTAAATCGTATAATATTAGAAGCTAGAAATAAATAATAAAAACTATACAGCCTTATAAGTGTATAGTTCAAGTAATTTCTTCATTACCGACGCGAGAAATAGATTAGCTATATTTTGCTATATAGCGAGGGTATATAGCGCCTACCGCCGATGCAACACATTGTTCGTCAGTCAGTTGGCCGCGTGATCTCGTAGCGGACGCCCGTGTGCCGCTGTTAGCGAAAATATATACGATCTCTCGGGTCGGGAAGGAGTGTGGTTCTCGTTAGTCTTCATCGCCATCGCGTGATTTATACAGTAAGTAGCAAGTGTACATTATTATAATTATACGTAATGAAGTGTTTTAGTGTCCCCTTTCAGATGGTTTATTCTGCAAAATTAAGGTCTGATGCCAACTGATGTAGGCGACAAAAACTTCCAAAACTTCATTCATATCGGTTTCATTCACTTCTTTTCCTTCTAATTTTACTGGGAAAGGTAATGAATGACTTAAGAAGGTAATGATAATATATTCGAGGCAGTGCATTTAATGGAAAGAGGCTTAGTTATTATAAATATTACGTTGTTATAAACATTTAAAACTGTATATGATAATAGGGGAGCCCAACCGGGGAGCCTTTGTAGTCTAAGATGGTCGACCTTCACCGATATGTCTGACGGATGAAACTTACATATTATGAAAGAAAATATATTCCTGAACATAAATAAATAGGGTTGCTTAAAGAAATATGGTCAAAACTATGTTTAATTATTTTTTGAAAAAAAAAAATTTTTTCTTCAAATTTCACCGATCTGTCTGACAAACGAAATAAGTTCCAATGGAAAGTATACAACTTGTACAATATAAATCAACTAGGTTGCCTATCTTTTTCCGGTCACTATTATGTGGTTATAGGGTTGCTTGCGAAAATCCGGTCACAAATAAGGTTTGCCAGGCTTTTAAATAAAATAAGAAGGGAAGACTTTTAGCGATAACTCATAAACGGCTTAACTTATCAAGTTCGCTTTAATTTTGTTTGAATGAGTTTATTAAGCACTATTTTTATGATTTTTTTCCATATTTTTTGGATCGATTTTTCAAAAGTTAGAAGGAATAACCGTTTTTTATTCTTTCTAAATTATTATTTCCGAATTGATTGACTTTATCAAAAAATGTTGTTTGCAAACTCCTATTTATTTTTAAAGACCTATCCGACGACACCCCACACTATAGGGTTAAAACGATAAAAAAAAATTACATAGGTACAAAACGCGAATGATTTAAATATATTTTGTCTATGCTAATTTTTGAAAATTTGAAAACTATGTTTTATGTGATATGGTGCGCAGATGATCAAACCGACTTAACAAACACTTGGGGTTAACAATCTCGACTTATAATGATGATAAGTAAATGGTGAATGTACCATCTAGCTTGAACATTATAAGTTGAGATTGTCAACTCCAAGTGTATGTCAAGTCGGTTTGATCATCTCCGCAGTGCTTAAGACACATGTTTTTAATATTGTTGATTTTAATTGGTGTTAATTTTCTTGAAATACAGTTTTTTATATAAATAATAAATAAATAAATAAATAAATATTGGGGGACATCTTACACAGATCAACCTAGCCCCAAACTAAGCAAAGCTTGTACTATGGGTGCTAGGCGACGATATACATACGTATATAGATAAATACATATTTATATACATAGAATATGTTCGATTTCATAAGTTTGTTTCATTACCGTCCACTGATAAAATTACCATCTCGGCCGAATTCATTACCAGCGCGTAGTTCATTACCAGTAGCCTTATTAAATGAAAAGTAATAACGTTACAAAGGTGCCTTTAGCAGAAAAATGTTAATAAATGAATCCACAAATTGACGAAACTCAAAAGTTTACCATTTAAAACAAAAATTACAAATCGAGAGAATCTCACCGATTTGCACGAAATGAGAGAATGACCCAAAGACGATACAACAAAAACAACAAAATGTTATTATTTGCTGCGAGCACGATCACTTTCTGGTCGCTAGCCAGATTATCTGAACACGCTGTGCAGATTTTAATCACATCTCCCGTGCCAAGATTCTGATGTGCCAATTGCTTGCCAAGGTATCGCCTAGTGTAATACAAGTATATGTCTTGAGATTCACAATAATATTTAGCGAAAACTGCTTCAACTTCTAGAGTCAGACCAAAAAAAGTCTGCAGCGGATTTGATAGCCCACGCAGTGCAAGTGTTGTTTATAAGTCACAATTTCATAGAAGTTTGACGTTTAAAATAACAGTTGCACTGCGTGAGCTATCAAATCCGCTGCAGACTTTTCTTGGTCTGACTCTACTATTTTAGACGGATTAGGTACTTACATCGAATATAATAATGTACATATTTTAATTACATCCCGACGTTCGAAGATCGAGATGTATTTCATTTCATGAATAAAGGGTGACTCACGCTAGACCGGGCCGTGGCCGGGCCGGAGCTTCCGGCGCTTCATTTTCTATGGAAAGTACCACCGGTACGGTACCACAAGTACGGAGATGGCGGGACGACCTGGACGCGCGCATATTTCAACGATTGGCCGGATTGCTCAAGACCGAGACGAGTGGAGATCGAGGGGGGAGGGGGGAGGCAAAGGCCCAGCAGTGGAACACTGTATAGGCTTATAATAATAATAAAAAAGTACCACGTGATCACCGATCAGCCGTCATAGAAAATGACGTCGGACGCCCCGGTCCGGGCACGGCCCGGTCTAGCATGAGTCATCCTTTAAGGGGCCCACTGATTACCGGTCCGCCGGACGATATCGGCCTGTCAGTTGTTCGGAACTGTCGAGTTTTTGTTCTAACTGACAGTCCGATATCCCTATTAATCAGTGGGTCCCTTTAATATTGCGGTTACCTAACGCTGCGTTTACGAAAAATTTTGGATTACAACGAACCCGCTACCAAAAAGCCGCTCCAAAACAATCGAAGTCACCCTCTCGTTTTCAAACACTTGGCATGAATAGGTATTTGCGTAACATTTATGGTACTCGATTTCGTTAAAAAAACAACGGGTTGCACTCCGGGAGTGCTGGCAGAAGTGAAAACTCAATCACTATTGCAAAATGTCTGCAGCACTATGTATAATTGGGGTTAACGCCATCTACCGTTATTTCGTCGCATTACTTGAAACCCCTAAGTACATCGTTGTTGGTACTCGAGTTATATTAATACCAGTTAGAGCGAAACTCACTAGATAGCATTTAAATCAATAAAGAAAAACTCAATGACATTACATGTAGCAGTTTTTCAGGTCACGTGTTCGTCTTACGGTCACGTCATCTCTCGCGGGTTTCACATTTTTTCCCCACCTCAAAACTTTCTGAGGTGGAGAAATGGGTGGGGTGGGGATTTTTGAAGTGAAAACTTCTTTAGCGGAGCTGTGCACTTGCACAGCGCCGCTAAAGAAGTTTTCACTTCAAAAATACGCCGACTAGAAATGTTGTTAGTAAATCCCGGAGATAATTCTACCTTATGCTGGTCAGCCTCAAACGTTCGCAATAGTAATACAGCGCCAGACTGGCAGTTCCGGCTGCGTGTCAACGCCTCACCGTTCGCTGCCCCAAACTGTAGCTATTAGTGTAAGGCCTGAGTGGACGCTCGAAGCGGAGCGTTCGGCGGGGCGTGCAGCGTGGCTTCGGGGTCACAAGTGATGTGAGCAGTGTGCACTAAGGGTCTCCCCAAACTTATCGACGCGGAATCGGCAATGCCAATAGAAATGAAACTTTATGTCCACGCAATAAGAGCGAAAAAGACGCCGACGCGTCGGCCGTCGACGGCCGAACGGAGCCGAACCGAACCTTACCTGTTTATGCTGTTTACTATCGGCTTTCGCCGAATCCGCGTCGATAAGTATGGGGAGACCCTAAGGCCGCTCCTATACGCTTGCATTTGTTTAACATGCACGCCGCACGCCCCGCCCCGCTGCCCGCCCAACTCGAGCGTCCACTCAGGCCTTACACTTATTGTATAGCTACGGTTTGGATTAGTAAATAGCTATTTTATATAACGATGGTGTGAAACGCTTAAGTAGTTCAAAATATATCTTGACTAGCGACCCGCTCCGGCTTCGCGCGGGTGGACCTTAATAAATTATATACCTAAACCTTCCTCAAGAATTTCTCTATTGATAGGTGAAACCCGCACAAAAATCCGTTCAGTAGTTTTCGAGTTTATCGCGAACATACAGACAGACAGACGCGGCGGGGGACTTTGTTTTATAATATGTATAGATAAATATAAAGTATCTCTAGTATGGAAAATCCATGGAAAATATGACACACATTATGAGTTAATTCCAAGAGGGAATTTCTAAATTAGGCAGAAAAAAATCGTTTATTATTCGTATATTAGAGTCTACTTAATGTCGAATATATTAGAGTCTACTTTAACAATCCTTAGGTATCTAATTGTCTTTTTAGTTCATTTTCCAAGCCATAAGGATTTAACAAATTTTACATCCTATTAAGATTGGCTTCTTTCACACCACGTCGAATTGTAGAGCAGACAAAAAGTGACCAGGGGCCTTACCATGATGTTTGCGATTATGTTTAGGACCTAAACTGAATCGCAATAAGGACATCATGTTAAGGCCTCAAGTCCTCGAGAGCAGTGGCCGAGGTCGGAGTCTTCAACTTACGTGGCTAACGCCATAATCTCAAGCCAAGGGGCTTGATGGTCACTATTCCTTTAGTATCTTCTTCCTCGCGTTGTCCCGGCATTTTGGCCACGGCTCATGGGAGCCTGCGGGTCCGCTTGGCAACTAATGCCAGGAATTGGCGTAGGCACTAGTTTTTACGAAAGCGACTGCCATCTGACCTTCCAACCCAGAGGGGGTAAACTAGGCTTGGGATTAGTCCGGTTTCCTCACGATGTTTTCATTCACCGAAAAGCGACTGGTAAATATCAAATGATATTTCGTACATAAGTTCCGAAAAACTCATTGGTACGAGCCGGGCTTTGAACCCGCGACCTCCGGATTGCAAGTCGGACGCTCTTACCGCTAGGCCACCAGCGCTTTCACTATTCCTTTAGTAAATGACATATATTTCCGTTTATAATTTTTATTATAGTCAACTAAAAAACAAAAAGCGGCCAAGTGCGAGTCGGACTCGCCCATGAAGGGTTCCGTATTTAGGCGATTTAAGACGTATAAAAAAAACTACTTACTAGATCTCGTTCAAACCAATTTTCGGTGGAAGTTTACATGGTAATGTACATCATATATTTTTTTTAGTTTTATCATTCTCTTATTTTAGAAGTTACAGGGGTGGGGACACACATTTTACCACTTTGGAAGTGTCTCTCGCGCAAACTATTCAGTTTAGAAAAAAATGATATTAGAAATCTCAATATCATTTTTGAAGACCTATCCATAGATACCCCACACGTATGGGTTTGATGAAAAAAAAATTTTTGAGTTTCAGTTCGAAGTATGAGGAACCCCAAAAATTTATTGTTTTTTTTTTCTATTTTTGTGTGAAAATCTTAATGCGGTTCACAGAATACATCTACTTACCAAGTTTCAACAGTATAGTTCTTATAGTTTCGGAGAAAAGTGGCTGTGACATACGGACGGACAGACAGACGGACAGACAGACAGACGGACAGACGGACAGACAGACAGACAGACAGACAGACATGACGAATCTATAAGGGTTCCGTTTTTTGCCATTTGGCTACGGAACCCTAAAAATCAAAATATTTTATAAATTATAATCTAGCTTTGTAAAGCAAGGTTAAGACCAGCAAGAACTTGCATGCAATTTACGTTACGAGTACATTGCCGACTGCATTCAAAAGTTTAATCAGACACCGCAATGTAATGAAAATTGCATGCATGTTTTTCAACCTAGCCCACGAATCAAAACTTGCCAAGACAAATGCAATTTTTATTTGTCAACCTAAGGAGTAAGGATTCAAAATACTTACAGTGTAACGGGAGGCCTTTTTATAGGTCTTTGGGCTTGAAGATACCGCAATAATAACAGCTTATTCAAAGAGCTCGGTGTGACACACTGCCAACTAAGACCGCTATTAACTCAAAACTAAGCCACGGCAATTTGATCCTCATTCCCCTAACCTTAAAGTCGGCCGCAAGGATTATTCCAGAATCATCTTCCCAAAATCACATCGCCCGTTGAATATATTTTCGAAAATGTACCTTATTTGTTAAAGTATAAGGTAGAATTTGAAATAAAAATAAAAATTATATACGCGTTTTTGATGTACATTTGCAATTGCATTGGATTCACTTTGTAGAGGAAGTAATGTTTTTATCTTCTCGCTGGTATTCTAATGCAAATTGCTGGGAGGCCACTTCGCTTAATTTATGTTATTGGTCATACAGATTAAGACAAAGTTAACTCGTTGTTGAGGTTTAAAAGAGTCTCGGGAGGGTACCTATTCTAAAAGGTTATTTTAAATAAGCTGCTTTTCACAGAACAAGTAGAATGGCGATGCGAGCAGGGTACGTGTCGCCGCGGGGTTTTGAGCAAACGCTCGCATGCTACTCGCCCGCGCTGACCGAAAATGAAGTAAACATGCCTTTTTGCGCCACAATAACGTACAGATTAAGAAGCCAAACGTCAAATCTGTTTAAAGGAGGCGTATCCAATCACCACGCGCACAAGGCGCTAGCTAGTTTTTACTACCGTTGCGCGAGTGTTAGTAAATGTGGAGAGGAACGAACGGCGACACCGGTTCCGATACTAACTGTGCGCTATATAGCCATTCTAACCTCTTTAATATGTTCTGTGCTGCTTTTAGTGATAAGTTAAGAGGATAGCGAAACCGAACTTTTTGAAAAGTTACTTAGTATTTGAATAACATGTGACGCACGAAGGGACAAATGGCTCCATGAAATATTTGTAGTCCAAAATAGCCATAATTTGAGATAAACGCATTGTACCCATTGGGCTAGATTCGTCAGTAGGTAAGTCGTTGACATAATCTAAGAACGAGTCTTAAGGGCTCTAATAATGGTGCTAGTTCAGCGGTGTCACCACGGTGTCACTCACGAATTCGAGCCAATCGTGCAGTCTTTATTGCCCGTAAGGCCGGTCCTTAGATATCAATGTAGTAAGTAAACAAAAAAAAACTAATTTAGACTTGTAGAACAAAACTAACTTTGATAATTAAAGTTATACAAGTGAAAACTTCTGATTGGCTCTGTAAATCTATTGTAGTTTGTTGAAATAATACCTACATAGGTAGGTAAGTATTACCTATATTACGCTGTTTTGTTGTGATTTTCCATGTATGGTATAATTCTATAGAAGAAAAAGCGGTCAAGTGCGAGTCGGACTCGCCCATGAAGGGTTCCGTATTGAGGGTATTTATGACGTATTAAAAAAAAACTACTTACTAGATCTCGTTCAAACTAATTTTCGGTGGAAGTTTGCATGGTAATGTACATCATATATTTTTTTTTAGTTTTATCATTCTCTTATTTTAGAAGTTACAGGGGGGGGGGACACACATTTTACCATTTTGGAAGTGTCTCTCGCGCAAACTATTCAGTTTAGAAAAAAATGATATTAAAAACCTCAATATCATTTTTGAAGACCTATCCTAAGGTATAGATACCCCACACGTATGGGTTTAATAAAAAAAAATTTGAGTTTCAGATCTAAGTATATAATATAAGGTCTAGTTAATACTTATATTAATGCTAGAATTTGAAATTTTTTCATAGTTTATTATTACATATTATTCCTAAGATACTTATTGTAAACTAACCGCGTGGAAGAGCGGTGTTCTCTTAGCACAAGTGTATTCTCACTTAAAAAGAGGCACCAGTGCAGATACTGTAATTTGTTTTTTAAGCTACTGAATAAAATATTTTTCATTTTCATTTTCATTTTCATTTTTCAAGTATGGGGATCCCCCAAAATTTATTGTTTTTTTTTCTATTTTTGTGTGAAAACCTTAATGCGGTTCACAGAATACATCTACTTACCAAGTTTCAACAGTATAGTTCTTATAGTTTCGGAAAAAAGTGGCTGTGACATACGGACGGACAGACAGACGGACAGACGGACAGACAGACATGACGAATCCATAAGGGTTCCGTTTTTTGCCATTTGGCTACGGAACCCTAAAAATGGAGACTAGGTACCTACATTTGTACGTATTCATTTCACTTAAGGCGCTACGCGCCGTTTTTGGCCATAAACTCTTACTTTCTAGAGTATATATCTTCTTAACGGTTCGACAAAAAATTATGAAAAAAATATATATGAATCTACGTTTTATGTACAACATTTGTAACGTTTGCCCTTTTTCCTGTGACTTATAATTTTTCTATAAAAGGAACATTACGAGATGCCGTTTTGCGACTAACTTTGCCTATTTCTACTAAACGGTTTATTCGATTAAAGTTATTTTTAATCTAAAATAAATGTTTTAACCCCTGGAGCGCCCCAGAATTACCGTAGTATGGAACTCCTATACTAGTTACTAGCACACGTGTCTTGTTAGGGCGCTCCACGGGTTAACCGACACTACAAATGCAACGTAGAATAATGTTAATTAATCATTTTTTTTATAAAAAAATAATAAATCATCATAAGAAATCGAATATTTTTCAACATTTTGTGCGAATGTAGCTCGAAAAAGGCGTGGCCGGCACGGCCGGCAGTCGTTTGCTAGCTTTGAGACGAGGAGGCTGTGTCGCTCGTCGCTCCGTGCCTTCCTTGTATTCTGCATGCTTGTACTGAGCCCAAGTGCAATAAAATTGGAGTTATTGTGGCCAAAGATTAAATAACTGCAGAAAGTTGATTTGGTTGTGACGCGCTTTAGCGCGCGCAACACGGTGTTTCGCAGCCTATTATTACAAACCTAATGACAATATTTCCACTCATGTTTAAGAAAGCTTCATTTGAAATTTATAAAAAATGTGCCATTAAAATTTAACGTTTTTAATAAAGTTGGATTCCTAAAAAATAATATAGTTTAATATATAGTTTGATTCAGAAACCATTACATTTTTAGGATTGTTACCTATTAAAATGATGTTAGTTTATTAAGGTGATTCGATTTTCATACAAAATTCAATCCGCGTTCATTAAGTAACTACACACTATTAGTACATAAATATTTCCGCATTTATCTATTTTCGAATATTCGTTTGCGCGAAATGAATAGGAAAACAATGTTTCATACAGAAATTATGCAAAAATCACAGTTAACTTTTCATCAATTTTACGTATGTGTGTGTCACAAATGTCGTGTACAGATACATTTGCGACGTTGCCATACCATTTCCGACGTTGCCGGGCTGACCACGGCGCGAATTTGGAGTGCCGTCATGTTTAGTGCAATTTTGTTGACAGGTACTTAATTGACCGAAGCGAGAATAAGTAAGTACCCGAAGTTCGTCAGCTTAGCTAAGAACTATCATGGTGTGTTTTGTAAACAGTCGCTTTTTTGCTTATAAACGGAAGGTTCCCGGTTCGATCCCCAGTCATTGTATGCTGGGACATATACAAATATTTGGGACATAGTTTTTATATTAGCATCAGGATTCAACAAGAATATGGTAGTGATTCTGAGTTGGAAGAAACCAGAAAGATCATAATCTATGAAAATCAGATATTGAATATATTTTTTTAAAACGTTGATAAAGTAATTTATTGATAATACTGAATATCTGGGGGAGTATGAGTGAGTAATAGTAGGAAAAAGCGTGACAGCAACACTCCGTCGACTTAAAAGGGTGGTTTTTGCACAATGAAGTATTCAATGTTTATCTTAATAGTTCAATATTTACTTAAAGAGTGCGCTAAACATACTTTTAAGTATACAAATATCAAGACCATTCCACAAAAAAATAAAACCTCAAACAGATGGCGATGGCGTCGCATTTTTACGCCGATAAGGATCCGATAAAAGATAATTTTAGATATTAGACAAATTAAAACAAAAAAACCTTAGTAGGTAATAAACACATTAAAAAATTATTGCATAGAGTATCATTCTATGGATGCTAACTATGTAAACAAAAGTTACTAGTAAATTCATTCATTCATCAAGTTTGATTACTTTGATTACATAGTTAGCAAGTTTCATAGAATGACACTCTATACCAATACGACGGTTATGTCAATTACACAAACGTGCACGGTGCGTAACGGGATGGGTAAGTAATATATAATAATAATATAATTTTATTTGGCGTATTATCCGCCCAGACGCTCAAGGGCATTGGGCCTACCGATCGTCTTAAGGGCTCAAGTAAGGCCAGAAAATTGGAAATAAAACATATGGCCCGCGAAACTTGTGACAGAATATTAATTAATTATTATTAAAACCTGTCGTGCGGGTTTGAGTCTTTTATCTCAATAACAAAATATACTTCTGTTTAAAATTTCGCTCGACATAGTTGATCAATACTAAAAATATCTGGGAAGACCGAGCAAAGCTCGGAATTTACGTATGAAATCTCAAAAATGCGCGTTTTCCCAGGGATAACACCTAGATATTTATATACATAGGTATATATTTCGGGGATCTTTGAAAGGGATCTAACGATTTCGATGAAATTTGCTTTTCGGGGTCGAGAAATCGATCTATAGCTAAAAAAAATCTTTATTTCACTTTGAGTTATTACATATATTGAGATCAGCTCTCAAAGTAGGTTTCCCTGTGTCTCTAGATCTTATCTCTGAGAAAACGCGCATTTTTGAGTTTTTATATGTCTCCCAAATATTTCGGAATTATACCTGTTGAATCAACAGTGCTGATTTTCTGAATAGCCCCCCAGGACGGTGATAGAATTAAGACTCTTGAGTGTTCATTAGTATAATTAAATAGCATTTCGGCTAACGAATTCAGAGCTTCGACTTTCACACTCACAGTAAGTTTTTCTACAAATAGGCTACGTTAAGAGCCAACAGGAGTGGTTGAGTTTCTCTATACAAACGTACTCGACTGTTTCCTCCGTGGGTTTTGAAGGTAGACCAATGATTTTTTCAACACAGATTAATATTGTCAATATCTGCTGCGTTTAGCTTTTTTTGATATTTTTGTTTTTTAAGGCCCTTCAAAAATGGCCAAAATGCCGCAATGAGAGGCGTGGTATTCAAAACTGATATCAATAAGCCAAAAAAGCAAAACAGTCCGACAAAGATAATTTCATTACCATTTAGATTTCAAACTTTCGTCATATTTGGTTAAGTTTTGGGGGAGGAAACAGTCGAGTACGAAACCTCGTTTTTTGAGATTTTTATGCAGTGTTTTTCGCCTTGTCCTTATCGCACTAGTTTTAGGAGCCGCTTACATTAGCGAGACGTATCCTCTTAACGTTAAAAATTGACGGCCTCCGTAGCCTAGTCGGTAGTGACCCTGCCTACGAAGCTGGAGGTCCCGGGTTTGAATCCCGATAAGGGCATTTATTTGTGTGTTCATCACAAATATTTGTTCCTTAGTGCCACTTGCACCATTCCACTAACCCTGCGCTAGCAGAGTTTACCCTGGAGTTACCATGGTTACCAGTACAATTTGACACTGAGTTAGCGCTTCAACCGCTTAACCTTGGGTTAGTGGGATGGTGCAAGTGGCCCTTAGTTATGGATGTTTTCTATTGTATTTAAGTACTTATATGTATCTATATAATATATATATCGTCGTCTAGTACCCACAACACAAACCTTATTGAGCTTACCGTGGGACTAGGTAGATTTGTGTAAGATTGTCCCATAATATTTATTTATTTATTTATTTATTTATATGTGACTTGTAATTTAAGCATGTCATTTTAAAATTAGATCTTCAATTGCATGGCAGCGCGCAGCGGCTTTATGGTGGCGGGTCCGTGTGACTCTTAAAAATACCTGATTATTTCTTAAATATTGCAACAGGATTGCGGTAAACGGTTTTTTGTCAAAATAAATTACATGCCGAAGCATGCAGGCGTGCACTGGATGGGATGTTAAAATGTTTGTAAGTAAATGCGACAAATTGCAGTGAGTGGCAGTCGATTATTGAAAATGGTTTGAAATTCGAAATAAACCGCAACCAAACTAATACGTTATGGCTCCTCTACACGATGGGCCAGCGCCGGCCACTCCAAGGGACGCATTTATGCGGTAGAGGGAGCGAGTGATATTGCTATCTCATTCTACCGCATGGCTGCGTCCCTTGGAGTGGCCGGCGCTGGCCCATCGTGTAGAGGAGCCCTTCATAATTTCGCGTTGACACGCCATTTCCTGTCTCCGTCGCCCGCGCATAACTATATTGCTGTCCCGCTCGCAACGTGGCATTGATCGCGGGATAGGTGGTTAGCGTTCTCACTTTAGTATGGTCAGCTCTAAGTAGAGTCGCCATCAGATATATCGGAGCGGCCAAGGTGCTCCAGAGGTGCTCACAATCTGAACACGACACGAACGATTATTCATATTCACCCTAGCCATCCCTATTCACCACGGTTGACGGTACTTACAATGAAAGGAGGTCAGTGCCTACCAGTAGGACATATACAGTCAGCAGCAGAAGTTGCTAAGCGGGCGAGGTGTTCAAAATGACCTTGACACGCTCTTATATATTCTCTTAACAATAAAGTCATTGATGTTGAAAGCTTATTACAGAGTCGAGGACTACTTGACAGACAAACATGCATGGCCCAAAGCAGAAACAAATAAAAACTAAAAGAAATTAAAAACATTGCATTTATGTATAGAGTTATAGGTGACACAGCTCAGTTAAGAATGCACATCAAATATGTTATGTTGGTAATTCATAACAATCAATCATATTTATTGTTTTCCCATTTATTTTAATAACTTTATTTTCTTTTCCTTTTGTAAGAATTTGATATGTTTTCTGAAAGAGCTACGTATTTGTATGATTCCATACAAATTGTATTACACCTTATGAATATTATTGCATGAATTCTATAGTAATTTAAAATGTATTTTTTTTTACTTATTTTCTCGTAATGCATGTTAATTATAAGATGTAATTATTTTTTTTGAAAAGATGTGTCCCGCCGAGTTTGTTGCCGGTCCCATATTGGGATACCCTCCTCCAATTGAGGGGGGACTTAAATCTTCTCGGGGCAGAGATGTAGGGTTGGAGCCGGTCTACCTAGCTTTATTTGACGTTCATAAGTGCATTGTAATTATGCCTACTTGAATAAACTATCTTTTATCTTATCTTATCTTATCTTATCTTAATAACGTCGCGTCAAGATCATTTTGAACACCTCGCCCGCTTCGCAACTTCTGCTGCTGACTGTACAAGCTGTTGATAAAAATGGATTTATAGAGCTTCCTAGCCTGAAACAAATGTCTTCCTCACTACGAATTATCGCTGTAAAGTTTCAAGTCCGAGCAACGAATCGGTCCCAAGGCGCTGGATGGAAACGACATCTGCCGGGAGTGCCGCGTAAAGGATGACTCACGTTAGACCGGGCCGTGTCCGGGCCGGAGCTTCCGGAGCTTCGTTTTCTATGGAAAGCATCACGTGGTCACCTGTCATCTGTCATATAAAAGTAAGCGCCGGAAGCTCCGGCCCGGACACGGCCCGGTCACGGCCCGGTCTAACGTGAGTCATCCTTAATGCTGACATTGTTGACTCGACATTCTGTTAATCTTCAAGTACCATGAACCCGATTCAAATTTAATAACTTGTTATGGTTTGATACGACCTTGAAAATCACAACCACGCCACACTGGCGTCAGGCGTCTAGTCAAGTCTATGGCCGCTGCTCGACGCAACGTTGGCCCAACTGCGCAGCGATGCCATTTTCCATAGCGCTGACTAGACGCTCAAACGACGCTAGTATGGGGTGACTCTAGGGTTTGCACGACGGATCCGAAATGTATGGAAAGATCCGCAAATCCGGATCCAGATCCGGATAGTATAATTTCATACATTTCGGATCCGGATTGCAAACCCTAGGAGGCTCGTACGCTGATTGGTGCATGCAAAAGAAGTGAAAGCCGTGCGTGAGATGTGCGCCAATCACCGAGACGACGATGGTCAAGGTCATATCAAAACCAGTCCAAAACCGTAACAACTTATTCAATTTGAATAGGGCATCTTCTACGCTGTTAACTAACAATTCTTAAACCTTATTGCAAGGAGATAAGGTCCAAAGTTGGTCAGTTAAGATAACTGTTACTGTTTTCGGTAGACCGTAAAATTTTCACTTCTCATGCTCGTAAAGTTGAACTTTATGGATGAGTGTAAGTTGCATAAAACAGATTTTACGTTCTGCTGCATACTCGTAAGAAGTAAATTTATTTAGCAATATAATGCATAGTCCGAATCCTTTTTCATTTTTAACCGACTTCAAGAAGAGGAGGAACCTTAACACAACCAATTATTGCGGACTGTATTTTTTAAACGTACCTATACTTTTTATCAAGACGAGCCCAAAAATAAGGTTGCGTTGTTTTGCTATAGAGCCACTTTTTTACCACTGTGACAATTGTCACCTGACAATGACAATTCGCCGTACATTGCTAATCTAATAAGTCAAAGTGTATTGTCCTTACTTATCGACCCTGAAATGTTAAGAAAATTGACAGTTTCAACTGAAACTGTCAATTTTCTTAACATTTCATTTTCTTAACAGTTGATAACTATCAACTGTCAGCGGGTGAAATAGGCGCCTGTTATGTTATGGCCTCCTTCTGAATTTGTCATCAAATCATGGCTTGGCTAGACACAACACTGTCAACAGACAATAACAATTCCTCACATATCGACCCGGAAATGTATAGAAAATTTACAGTGTCAGTTGCCAAATTGCCAGCGGGGTGAAATAGGCGCATGTCTTTTCAATATTTGTCACGCAATCAGCTTAAATTGGCAAGACACTACAAGAATTTGTCAATAAACAATGACAATACCTTACTTATTGACCCTAAAATGTACAGAAAATTTACAGTATCAGTTGCCAATTGTTCAATGTTTGCCATCAAATCAGCTTAAATTGGCAAGACACAAGAATTTGTCAACTGACATTGCTTAATAAGACCACCAACAAGACAGCAAAGTCAACCTTTGCAATGATTCCTATTAATTAATATTTTAATTAACCTCCGTTCCGGTACACAAAGTATGAAACAGCTCGGGCATTAGTGGTGTTAACAAAGCAAACCAAATGTACCAGTTGTAAGGGCCTAGCGAATTCAATAGGCTAAATTGCGGGTCGGTCGCTCTGCAAATGGCTGTGTTGGGGTGTGGTGTAGGGGAAGAGAGTAAGCGGGCCGATTCTTACCCGAGGGTCACGGGACAAAAGTAACATCATCATCAATGGCCACTGCATCCCTGACGGATGATTGTTGCAACGCTGTGTCAAGAGCGGTTGAGACGGCCAATGCATTTCCGCTTATGACTATATAAGCCTATCGCTGCATCATGGCACTTCTTGCCGCACAAGTCGCATGTGTGAATATATTGACAAAAACAATAAAAAGCTCTGTTTAGGTGTCCGCTTGAACCACGTATGAGGACACCCTTGTAACTATTAGTAAATTTCTCAGCTAGCAGCGCCATCTATCGCGCCACTCAAATAGGAATGTCGCCCGGTTGCTATAGACTCGGCTGCTTTCTCCTCAGGCGGCCTAACCAAAGTGACAATCGCTATCGCTTCGACAACGAAACGCTTTGTGTCTCTCTATCACTCTTCCATATTAGTGCGACAGTGACAGTTGCGTTTCGATCGCTACGGAGCGTAAGCGATTGGCACATTGGCTACGCGGTCAGGTCCTATAATAAAATTAATCAACTTGTTTTTGTTTTTGAAGTGTATGAGATTTAGAATGCCGTAAGGTCTTACGTCAATGTAAATAAGACTAACATATAAATGGGTGATTCTGTAAAGCTATTCTTATCTATATTTAAAGCTAATTTTTTTCAAGAATATAACATAATAATATATTGCTTTATGATTGGTATTATGTTGCATTAAATGATAGGCCTCCTGGAGGCCAATTCAAACTTACATTGTGACATAAAAAATATGTTAGTTGCATGTTAATTTCGCTCATACTAGCCCGTACATGTTTTGGCGCTAGCGAGAGACACAGGCGACTAACATCAGTTGACATTTTAATATCACAATCTTAAGTTTGAAGGCATTCCCCAATTTCCCCGCTACCGCTCCTCCCTTAACCCCGCTGGAGGCCACACAGGAAGACTGTAAGCTGATGGGCCGCTGCGGAAATTACGCGGCGCAGGGGGAGGGGAGTGTTTATACCAACACCCATAGGACCTTTGTATATTCACAAATGTACATTTCAAATTTTAGGGGAACGTTTTGGGTCAGTTTTCATAGTAAAGTTTTGGGGGCTATTTTGGGTGTATTCAATTCAATGTCATAGTCATAGGTACTTATTTAGAGTATATGCCGTCTACATGACGATTAAATGTAGTAATGATCTTCTTATTTGAGGTTGTAGAGGCCAAAGCGACTTGTCAGAGTGACAGCTTATCATATTTCGACAAAATAATAATAATATAAATTCTACTACGTCACTGCCTAAACCGCTGATATACTTAATCTTGAAAGAAACACAATAATAATATTATGCTTAAAATGTTGCCAAGTATTGTTGTGTTTTCGTTGTTTATTTACAATACTTTAATCTTTGTGCTGCAATCGATTTAAAAGCACAAGCTGTAAGCACTTTCGCAATACAAGAAAAAAGCCTTATAAGTGTTATTAAAGTTGTACAAAGACTTGTATAACAGCCGTTGTCTCCCGCGGATTAGTTTTACAGTTATTTAAACTTCTCCTTGAAATTAATTCCGAGACTTCTACCTCATTTTCTTGGGAGCAAAATCGCTAAAAGTTGCGTAAAGCTCCAGCTCTTAGTTTCAATGTCTTCTTGGTCTGCATTCAGTGAACCGTTTAAGAAATATAAATGGCTGCAGTTGCACATTTGTGTCGATTGCGTAGTTCAGGTTTAAGGGGCTGTCAACATCCAACGTCCTTGAAACATTTGGAGTTGGAGTAACATACATATGTTACTTAAGCAGTTTTTGAGATAAACTATTTTTTTTGTAAAGCAAACTGATTTTTTCAATACCAATGTTCCTATAGACTCTATATCAGAACAATGACCATAATATGGGTAAGCGTCATTGAGTTATTATTACTATATTGTACAGACGACATACCAAACAATTAAATTGTCCCATTCACAACCTGTACCACGTGACCAACACGAGGAGTTTAGGTCGCGAGACTTACGCTCCGCTACAATAGTTTGATGCCAAAACGGCAACAACTCTTAAGGAAAAATACCTACTGGTTCTCTGTTCCGGTTCTATACGTTAGTAATAATAGTTCAATGGTAAGCGTAAACTAGAATTTTGACTTTATTACTAATATTAAAATAGTGAAACTAAGATGGTAAGGATTCAGCAGCCCTCGTAATCAAGGGAAAACAATGAGTAAAAGCCCTGATGTCATAATTATATTAATTGTGATCTAGATACATATATGCAGCGGTTTGTATTTATGAGATAACACAGGAATCCAGGGCATTTCATCGAAGGTTAAACGTGATGCGATGCAGAATTCATAGTCTTACTGTGTTTATATTGTTATATATTTTAAATTTAATTGAATTAAATTAATTGATAGAACATCAAATAAATAAATCAATGAATATCGACTACACTGGCGAAATTCATTGTGTTGAATTGGCTAAGAATCTGAAGCTAAAGCTAAATAAATAATTATACATAAAATTAAAATATAAAGTATTTAATATTCAAAAGAAAAGCCATTATTTATTACTCATTATCGATTTGAAAATATTGCCACTTTTCACAAACAGTGGCATAATTATAAACCAAACAATAATTTTAAATTTAAGCATTGTCTATGAATACCTGAATGCCATGATAATAGCAGTTCGCTTTATTTTTACTATCAGTGTGATCTTCACCATGGGCTTTATGGTAAACTTATTCGTCATATTGTTGTTAATTAATAATATAAATACTAGTTCATACATCCGTGTACATGGCGGAACAAGTCTCACTCAAGAAGCAAATAAGCATTTAGTTCTAATAAAAGTAAATCTAAGTGAAGAAAGTAAGACGTGCACTGGATCTGCGTTAAATGCAAATTGGATTATAAGTGCAGCCCATTGTTTTAGATATAAGAATATTAAAACAGTAGAAGTAGCACAATTTAAGGCGCTAGACGCCGTTTTTGGCCGAAAACTCTAACATTCTAGAGTCTATATCTTCTTAACGGTTCAACAAAAAAATATGAAAAAAATATATATGATTTTAAGTTTTATGTACAACATTTCTAACGTTTGACTTGTTCCCTATGACTTATAGTTTTTCCAAAAAAGGAACATTACGACAGGCCGTTTTGCGACTAACTTTGCCTATTTCTAGTGAACGGTTTATTCGATTAAAGTTATTTTTAAACTAGAATAATTGTTTTAACAGATACTACAAATGCAACATAGAATAATGTTAATAAATAATTTTTTTTTTAAGAAATCGAATATTTTTCAACATTTTGTGCGTATGTAGCTCGAAAAAGGCGTGGCCGGCAGTCGTGTGCTAGCTTTGAGACGAGGAGGCTGTGTCGCTCGTCGCTCCGTGCCTTCCTTGTATTCTGCATGCTTGTTCTGAGCCGAGGTGCAATAAAATTGGAGTTATTGTGGCCAAAGATTAAATAACTGCAGAATGTTGATTTGGTTGTGACGCGCTTTAGCGCGCACAACACGGTGTTTCGCAGCCTATTATTACGAACGTAATGACAATATTTCCACTTATGTTTGAGAAAGCTTCATTTGAAATATATAAAAAATGTTTTCGAACATGCGCCGACATATTGCCATTAAAATTTAACGTTTTTAATAAAGTTCAATTTCTAAAAAAAATTGATCAACATTGGCAATTTATGTTGTAGGTATATACTACGAGGGGCGTTCAAAATATTCTCGGTATTGATATCTTACAACCTCTTCTAAAATTTCTTTCGTTACTGGCCGCTAAGGTTTATTCATTGACATTAAAAAAAAGTATAATTCGAACCGAGATGTTCTTTTGTTTTTCTGCAATTGCTGAACAAACATGAACATCATGTGGGAATTGACAATGTTAACTAAATTAGAACATCGATGCGTGATAAAATTCTTGACAAAACAGGGTAAAAATCAAAAAACCATAAAAGAGGAAATGGATTGTGTTTACCGTGAGTCTGCTCCTTCTTTATCTACCATTCAAAAGTGGTCAAGCGAGTTTAAACGTGGAAGGGAGAGTGTTGAAGACGACCCTAGACCTGGCCGGCCTGTAGTAGCTACTTCACAAGAAAATATTGATAAAGTGGAAAAACTTATATTGGAAGATGGTCGAGTGAAGGTAAAATCTATAGCACAAGTAACCAATCTCTCTATTGGTACCGTACATGATATTATCCATGACCATCTTAATATGTCAAAAGTAAGTGCAAGATGGGTTCCGCGAATGCTGACTCGGCTTCAAAAAGACATGCGTGTAGCTTGTTGTTCCGATTTTATTGACCTGTGCGGTGAAAATCCTGATGAGGTGCTGCAAAGAATAGTTACTGGAGATGAAACCTGGGTTCATCATTATGACCCAGAGAGTAAACAAGAGTCCATGCAGTGGCACATTAAGGGTTCAGCTCATCCCAAGAAGTTCAAGGTCATCCCTTCAGCTGGCAAGGTCATGGCCACGATATTTTGGGATTGTGAAGGAGTATTACTGATCGATTATAAAGAAAAAGGTGTAAATATCACAGGACAGTACTACGCTAACATTCTACGTCAATTAAAGGATGCAATCAAAGAAAAGAGGCGAGGAAAGTTAACCAAAGGTGTTATGCTTCTGCATGACAACGCCCCCGTCCATACTGCTCATATTGCCAAGGCAGCTATTGTTGAATGTGGGTTTGAAACTGTTACTCACCCACCGTATAGTCCGGACTTAGCCCCCAGCGACTTCTTTTTGTTCCCCAATCTTAAAAAGGATCTGCGTGGAAATAAATTTTCCGATGATGAAGCATTGAAGGCGGCAGTGGAGGAGCATTTTTACACCAAAGATAAAAAATATTTTTATGCAGGATTAAAAAAAATAATTGATCGATCTTTTAAGTGTATGAACATAGGGGGGGAGTATATTGAAAAATAAAAATATCAAACTTTTCGTACTTGTTTGTTTTCATTCTCATACCGAGAATATTTTGAACACCCCTCGTATATAGTTTGATTCAGAAACCATTACATTTTTAGGATTGTTACCCATTAAAATTATGTTAGTTTATTAAGTAAATCTGAGGGCACGGCAGTGCCCCCGCCAAGTCGAGCAAAAAAAGAGGCACGGCCGTACCATCCTTTTCTCGAAGCGATTCAGGCCATTTTCGACGTCCTGTAATTTTGTGCTGGCTGAAGCTAAAACCCTGAATTTTCAGTAATATATAGGGCTAAACATGCTTAAGATATATTCTCAAAAACATTCAATTTGAACTAGTAGTTTAAGAATGATTGTACGTCAAAGTTCCTTATTTTCGACACTGACACACTCACTCACTCACTCACTCACCTACGATCATCATAATTCTAAGGTACTTCTAGTATATCCACAAGCTTCAAATTTTAAACATAAGTAGTTTTCAGCTTATCAAGCCATAGAAAACCTAAAAATATTGCAATATCAGTCACGTTTTAAAGATCTAAGAACTGCATAAGTAAGTTTGTAATCCCATATAAATATTTGCTATTACAAAGTTACTGTTGCAGTTCCTACAAATAGTAGGTAGTAAAGTAAAGGTACACTACGATGTACGATGTGAGTATGAATGAAGATGTGTTTCTTTATGATATGTGTATATATTAGACAAAACAAAAAACCTAAGGTAGGTAATAAACACATTAAAAAATGTTGGCTGACGGCGTATTGCATAAAGTATCATTCTATGGAACTAACTATGTCAACAAAAGTCATTAGTAAATTCATTCATCCAGTTTGATTACTTACATAGTTAGCAAGTTCCATCGAATGACACTCTACCAATTCAATACGACGGTTATTCAATTACACAAACGTGCAGCATGGTGCGTAACGGGATGGGTAAGTAATATATAATAATAATATAATTTTACACGGCGTTTTAAACAGGACGCGAGTCGTATTAACCGTGAAATGTAATTTACGACCTCCACTAAATGCATTATCTACTCATACTCAAACAACAAAATATCTGCAAACAAAAGGTATACGAGTATAGCGCCAACTGCACGCCTCTGGGCTGTATCTTATTCTTTGAACCTCGTGGCGGTGCAGCGATACAAAATTCACGTACGATCGCAGCGAGCGGGGTAAGCGGGTGGTGCGGGTACAGAGCGCTTAGCTCCGCCCTGACGCTCAAGGGCATTGGGCCTTCCAATCGTCTTAAATATGGTAAGCTTGAAACAATCGGAAACGTTAAGCTTGCTAAAATTAAAGTACATCCAAAATACGATGAAGATGGAGGCATTAGTTCAGCTAAATATGATATTGCTTTGCTTAATTTGAAGATTCTTAACAAAATATTTATGGAAATAGCTGAAGAACGTCCAGAAATTGGTCAAAAAGCTACTATAGCAGGATTCGGAGAAACCAAATATAGGTCTGGACCGAGCGAAGGAGTGGTTGTTATTCAAAGAAGAAAGGACATCATTTGTACGTTTGGAAATATTTGGGGATGCCATGGAGATTCAGGAGGGCCGTTAGTGTATGAAGGTCGACTAGTGGGTATTATTTCTAGACGGAAATGTAAAAGAACACAGTGCACAACGTATTATTCTGATGTTTATTCTAACCTTAAATGGATACAACATGTAATTAGTTATACTGTGTAATAAAATGAATGTGTGAAATAGAAATTATTTTGTGTTTTACAATGGAAAAGATGTCATTGAAAGATAACATTATGGAAATGTAATCTATTTTGTAGATTTATTTTGACACATATTGGTTAATTTTAGCAATAAAATTAAACATAATAGAAATTGTATTATTGTGTTTTGAGATATTTTAGAAGTACTGAGTTATATAAGTACCTATCCAGGCCGTTATATTCGTTATTCGAAGTTCTCTTGAGGGAACTTTGTTTATAATATACCTAATGTACTTATTGTCGCTCATTGAAATTTTGAAATAGAAAATCATTCAATAAAATTACCCTCAAAGAGGCGAAGGTTCCACTTGAGGTATTAAAATTTAAGAATCAGGATACAATTCTGTAAAACCTTTTCGCAAGTACCTATGGGAAAATCTCTCAAGACGTATTCAATGCGATATTGCGTATGAATATCTATTTCAGAGATACGTTCTAAAGGCGACGTAGCTATTTGGGTTTAAAGTCCAATTTTAGGTTGAAAATGTTACAAGTTTGCAAGAGATATCGGATTTATCTTCAGAACTGTTATTTTCTATCACTTAGCGAACGTTTGAGTCATAAGTACCAGTGTTAACTAAATAAAAAGATAACCGAAGACGCATAATAGCCAATAGGGTTGGATATTAAAAGCAATATTAAAAGTTTAATTACCTTCCAAAATTAAATTAAAGAATGTAATTTCCTTTCACTTGAAAGAAAGTAACACATCAAATGAACAGCTGCCAGACGCCCAAATCTAGTCATCTAGTTGACAGGCAGCTAAACCGACAGAACTCCTCAGCGACGGACGCTTCTTTAGAAACAGGTTTCTCATGTATGAAGGGTACCTACAGATACACTTTTTTATGCTCCACATACAACCATTGAAAAACCTCGGCAAGAAGGTGTCATTCCACAATCGGAGCGTATAAAATACCCCTGAAACTGCACAGTGCGCACCATTTGGGTTCTAGGATGTGATAAATAATAATAATCCGCTCAGTATACCCCTTACCTTTCATTAAAGCATAGAAGGTAGGATCCTATAGAAGTAGTATACGCGTGTCTCCGTAAGGGACAAAGCATACGCAATTCGACACTATGATTGGTCGAATTTATTTATTGCCCACCATAATCCATACTAATTTATGGTGGGGGAAAAAAATGTGAGACTGTGACAAGGACAAACAATAATAGCGCTTTCGCTGCTACTCCTACTGAAAGATACATAAGACTATCCCGTTCGGTAATTTCCCCCCACCCCTCATGCCTGGTCCAGTTAAAATACTAGGTACATGCATTAATCTGTCAGCTCCCACGGCTCAAGTGTCTGTGTTGTTGTTGTACAAACATCAGCAACACTCCTAACTGTACATCGGGGGACCTTATTACATAAGGCACAAGGTCTACCGATGTAAAGTTAACAGTGTGGGCGATGGTACGTGTTGGCTTCGGCTCCTGTCTCGACGCCTGTCAAATGTCCGGAACACCGTTCAGTGATGGGTAACAAGATACAAGTTAGTTAGTTTGTCTTCAAATATTTTTGTGTGTGCATTTACGAAATGAGCAATTCTCAAAAAGTTTGTACATTTCGATCACATCTTAGATTTCTATAAAAATTGGTATGCTGGTAAAGTACATGAAGCTGAACAACTTCCACCACATTTCCCAAAATGTCCCAGAAAGTTTCTAAGAAACATTCCTTTTTTGTTACCAAATGTGTAAGGAAATCTGGTAACAAAAAAGGAATGTTTCTGTTTAGAAACTTTCTGGGACATTTTGGGAAATGTGGTGGAAGTACAAACTTTTTGAGAATTGTTCAAATATAAACCAAGTCTTAAAGGGCGTGTGGCTACGTTTATACTGGATATCGAACGATCGCCAGTCTTTTTCAACCAATCGGAAGAGTAGCATGGATAAGCTGCAGGAATGCGAGATTCAATGGATGCATCTCACCAATAAGCTTAGCGTTTGGGTACTGAATGGAATCCATTCCGTTTTTTGCAATTGTAGCGCATTCATAAAGAAATTTCTGGTATAGATTCTTATATTTATCTAAGAGGGTTTGGAGGGTGAAAAGCGAATAATAACCAGAGTAAGATTCTACAGAGAATTCCATTCATAAAATTACAATGCCTCTGATAGTTCAATTGATTTGTCCCTTAGCAAAACAACCACGAATGTCAAATCGAATTGAACCAATCTAAAAATATTTTGATGACACTTTATATTATGAATTGAGGCATTATTTTTTAAATCGTGTTATTGTGCTGAAGAAATATGGGAGGTTATAGGCATTTTCGAATTTTTGTTAGGTATTCTATTTGTTTCCGATATAATACTGATCTGTCAGTGTCAAAAGTGACATTTTTGGTTGAATAAATTTCACTCTTGACACTGAAAAATCAGTATCATATCGGAAAAAGATAGAATAACTAATATTTGAATACGCCTGTTCAAGTACCGAGGTCCGTGAACCTTAAGGGGCCCACTGATTAACAATTTAACAGTCCGCCGGACGGTATCGGCCTGTCAGTTAGAACAAAATTTTGACAGTTCCGAACAACTGACAGGCCGACCGGCGGATTGTTAATCAGTGGGCCCCTTTACGCGTACCCAATCGAATTTAATCCATCCGACCACCAGCCGATTTCTAGTTGAAGCTGATAAACAGACAACTGCCTCGGCTGATCGTCTACATCCACTCCACACAACTGCACACACCCGATGTACAGTTCTTGCAGTTGTGCAAGCGTCAATTACAATGCAAACGTACGTATTATCTAGTGGGCACTGGCGAGAATTTCCCTCAAGTTCGGATTTGTTTCATCAGCTGTCTACGAATGCGAGTGACGATTGAAGTGTATGTATTCTGTATCTTTGGTACGTTTGATTCAATCGGCCGGCGATGCAATGTACCTATGTGAACCGGTAGACATTTTAACATACTGTACATAGACTTTTGTAGTATTCTAATAATCAGGTACCGTAAAACCCAGTATGACCCAAAATCTCCCGACTATGTTCCAAAACTAACTCAAATATTGTGTTTAGGTAAGACTATTATTTTATTAAACTAATGATGACTTAGATGTAACATTTTTACTTTCATGAGATAACCAACTCACAACAAACCGAAAACAACGATGATATAGGATACTCAATTACGTGATTGACGTGATTGAGTTTTTGTGTTGGACTATACTTAATCGTTTTTAGGGTTCCGTAGCCAAATGGCAAAAAACGGAACCCTTATAGATTCGTCATGTCTGTCTGTCTGTCCGTCTGTCCGTCCGTATGTCACAGTCACTTTTCTCCGAAACTATAAGAACTATACTGTTGAAACTTGGTAAGTAGATGTATTCTGTGAACCGCATTAAGATTTTCACACAAAAATAAAAAAAAAACAATAAATTTTTGGGGTTCCCCATACTTCGAACTGAAACTCAAAAATTATTTTTTCATCAAACCCATACGTGTGGGGTATCTATGGATAGGTCTTCAAAATGATATTGAGGTTTCTAATATCATTTTTTTCTAAACTAAATAGTTTGCGCGAGAGACACTTCCAAAGTGGTAAAATGTGTGTCCCCCCCCCCCCCCGTAACTTCTAAAATAACAGAATGATAAAACTAAAAAAAATATATGATGTACATTACCATGTAAACTTCCACCGAAAATTGGTTTGAACGAGATCTAGTAAGTAGTTTTTTTTTAATACGTCATAAATCGCCTAAATACGGAACCCTTCATGGGCGAGTCCGACTCGCATTTGGCCGCTTTTTTAAATAGATAGAGTGATTCAAGAGGAAGGTTTATGAATAATTTGTTAACCCGTGCGAAGCCGGGGCGGGTCGCTAGTTCCAAATAAAACGATTCTTATATCAATCGTAGAGGCAACCCATACAATTGCCAAGAAAATGCCACACTCACCCTTTTCCTCAGTAACATCTAAATATTCAAATAGAGGCAGTGGAGTTCGGAAACAATTATCTGATAGCGCGAGCGTGTGGTTATCGCACTAATTTATTGTTCTGGCCTCGCGGGGCCGGCGCGAGGCCTGGAGGAAAAATTTTATAGGCCAATTCGAATGTACACTGATATAAGAATGATATCAGAATTATGTCATTTAGATATCCTGCATCTCGCTTGCACGAATAATTGCACGGAGAAGTACAGATAAGTGTGAAAATATCGGTGTAGACAACTTCCTCAAAAATATATAGTTCTTAATTCGCTGACATAAGAGCTAAGGGGAATATTTTTGAGGTGATTTGTGCACCCATATTTTTACACTTGACTGTACGAACGAAATGCACGATTACTGTATGACGTCATTTAAAATGTTATTCTGAAATCAGTGTACGTTCATATTGGCCTGTTAGTTGCATACTTAATTACTTTGAGCGATAGAAACATCAAAAAAAAAGAACAGATTTACCGGGCAGCGACATCAATTTTGACATTTGCGGCAGTCATGCAGAGGGCAGTAATGTCGCGCTGCAGTAATGCTGCCGTTTTGCAGCTGCTGCGGAATTGAATTGAACAGAAAAAACCTCTTAATAATATTACCGTGTTCCAAGCAATTAATAACTCTTATCTCCATATCATTTGCAAAACTTTCTTACGCGGAAAGAATTTGTAAAGCAGACTGCATTAAAGAAAACCTTAACTCATCACTTCCTTAATCTAGCAGCTCTTAACGACGGTACATTCAAAATTGGACTTTATTATCTAAGAAGCATAGATAGTTTTAAAATGAAGGTGTTGAAAATGATAAGAAGTTTCAAAAGTTATCAGTTGGAACGTCGGCATCGCTTATTTTAGGTCTTTCAACGTGTCGCCACCGGTTTCAGAAAATGAACCTTTCAGGTGGGCGAAGCTTTTGAGGCGGCAGGATAAAAGACCCCGTTGTATGCGGTAGCCATTTTGTACCTAAGTAGTGAGGAGTAGTTAATTTCGTGCCTTTTTCATAACGGTCTTGAAAGGACCTATTTGCTGGTAGGTAGCCTTTGCTAGTGACAAATGCGGACTAGATGACTCAGTGTTTATTTTACAGAATATTACTCGGGCAGAAAAGCAGTTAATTAATAATCTTGATTCAGTTAAGTCGTTCTGAACATGAAAAGGTTTGTTATTTGAGCCTTAAAGTGGAACATCTCTTGACTCTTACGTATAAAATAATGATGAAATGCCTACACTTTTTCTAGCGTTAAAAGCTTTCATCCTAAGTTTGAGGGTGTACTTAAAGGTAGGTTCAGGTTTCTATCCTATTGATAAAACGTACAATACCACGCTAATCTAAATAGAAAAAATGCGATTCACAATTTCACAGTATGCTTTGTAAATATGTAATGTTTTTATTATGAGAATATTGTTCATATTGAATTCGGACTATTCGTAATAGGTATTCAATTTTCACATATAGATAAGGGCATAGAGAAAAAAATACATAGAGTGCTCCCTCCATACATCAGTTCAGACTATTAATTTCAGTGTCTACATCTAGCATCGAGTAGCGGAACTATCAGTACTGCTTCTTAACAATAGATGTAGGACCGACCGGAAAGTCTTATCTCAACAGCATAAGACTTTCCGGTCGGTGCTACATCTATTGTCAAGTAGCAGTACTGATAGTTCCGCTACTCGATGCTAGATGCTAATAGTCTTTTTGGTACTAAAACTGATGTATGGATGGAGTGAGCACTCTATGTATTTTTTTCTCTATGATAAGGGAAAGCCAATTCGACACGATCTGCGAATTACCTATTCGCACGTGTATTGTACAGCGTTTTAATTTTCGACATAGGCACGGAAGCACCCTTATTTCCGCACTAGTGCGGGAAAGTACCATATTATGTACTTACTGTAAAATATAAATCTAACTATTTTTGTTGCAACTTTCTTTCAAACTTTATATGTATTTCTTGTTAAACAAAATGTATCTCTCTCTCCCTCTAATTTTCATTATCATCATCATCTTCCTCGCGTTGTCCCGGCATTTTGCCACGGCTCATGAGAGCCTGGGGTCCGTTTGGCAACTAATCCCAGTAATTAGCGTGGGCACTAGTTTTTACGAAAGCGACTGCCATCTGACCTTCCAACCCAGAGGGTAAACTAGGCCCGTATTGGTATTAGTCCGGTTTCCTCACGATGTTTTCCTTCAGCGAACAGCGACTGGTAAATATCAAATGATATTTCGTACATAAGTTCCGAAAAACTCATTGGTACGAGCCGGGGTTCGAACCCGCGACCTCCGGATTGCAAATCGCACGCTCTTACCGCTAGGCCACCAGCGCTTCTTATTTTCATTATCACCGTGTTTTTATTGAATTCCGTTAACTTCGGGGTATGGTTAAGTAAGTACGTTTAAGAGAACTAAACGACATAAGTAGGTACCTATTTAATTAAAAAAAAAATCCTATCATTTCGAACATCGATCGACCGAGATTGTACTTAAGTTTAGTAGCAAATGTAATCAATATGTAAACCGGCCCTAAGGCAAGTGTACACGCTTGTAGAGGCCTTATAGGAAAAAAATAATGATTGATTATCTCCGAAAGGGAGAGTTAATTAGAATATCGCGTGTCTTTGAGAAAGTTAGAATAGAATAGAATAGAATAGAATACTTTATTGCATATCACATTACAAACATGGATGGAATGGAACATAAAGGTATACATGTGACACCCTGCAAGGGCACAGCAATATAAGAGAGCTACAAGTAGGTGATTTGATTACAATTTGTACACATTTCATTAAATTCATATTATACATACATTCACACATGATCATTTCATAGCATTATTACATTTTTCCTTACATAAACAAAGCACGGTAATATTTTCATTTACTGGCTTGATCAAAAAATTCTTTAATATTATAAAAACATCCACTAATTAAAAACAGTTTCAGCTGTTTTGTAAATTGACTTAGATTTTCCAGATCCTTGATAGAGTTTGGAAGGTGATTATAGATTTTTATAGTCATATAATGGGGGCTACATGTGACAAGTTTTAATTTCAAAAAAGGCAATTTTAGTTGATTAAAATTACGATTATTTCTTTTAATTTGGGTTGTATCTTTGATTTTTTATTTGAAGTTACTTGATTTAAGCTCAAGAATGCACCCTTGAAATTAACGGAAATAAAAAAAACACGGCGTATTAATCGTTTTTATCTTAGTTACGTAAAGGATGTGGTTAAATCCTTTGTAACCTTTTGTCTGAAAGCAATTTACATTCAAGGCTCTATCGGTATTATTATTAAAGGCAGACTTTATTTATGGTGGCCGGGCCACTACAATTACCTGAAAAGGGGCGTCCCGGTTTTGGACGAAATATTATTAATGCTAAACCGTAGACCAAATTTTATCAACGGAAAGTGGTTTGAAATTGAAATAATAAAATATTAATACTGATTAGAGTCCAAAAAGTATTAAAATCCAAAAATATACTTACTTTTTCAAATAGATCATCATCATTCGACCGTAGGCTACCTATGTTCAAAATAGTTCCACAATATTGAAATACCTACCACTTTGCCTTAATTATTTTTGTATTATGATTTATGATAAAGACATCCTTTAGCATAACACTTAATTAAATTCAGATAAAACTCAGTTGTTTGTCAATTATCTAATTTAAGTTATTTCACTGAACTCACTCTCATTTCTTACCAATATTTGGACTGCAGCTGTTGGCGATGCGCTCGTTATATCTGTACCTAGTTATGTTTTACTTATGAAAAATCATAGTCATGTTAAATTAGCTTTTAACTCCTTAGTATTAAGGTTTATATTTGTTTGTAGCATATCTAATGCAACTTGTTACTATGCACCGCGGGGCAGTCCGCTGCTGGCCGCGAGCCTACGCACATACGCTCTCGCGACATTTTTTTGTAATTGTGTTTTTCCGAAATACATCTTCGTGTTAGAACCTCGGCCTTTCCTTCATACGAACCCCATACAGTCAACAAAGTGGTCCTTCGAACCGGATCCATGTACCGCACTCCGACCACGATCGAAACGCGTAGGTCGAAAGCGCGCCGTGCAGAACAATTAAGGAGGCTTCTAGAAGAAGAACAAAGGATGTCTCAAACGGGCCAGCCGAGTGAAGCACCTTATGGTCATAGTTCTACAGCCAGGTTGGAAGATATTAAGCCAGCTTCAAGTGTTCCGAAAGATTTAGTTATCATAAAAACAACGGAGGGTAGCGTGAAGTCTGAACCAACCGCGGCAGAATTGCGCAAGAAAATGCTTCATACTTCTGCTTCGTATGCCAGCAAAGCTTCTAGCAGCAAGGGCTCAAGAACTTCATCGGCTTCTAGAACAGCAAAGAAGAAGCAACTTTTATTAGAAGCCGCAAAACAAAAAGCTGCCATACAGATGGAGATCATCGATAAGACTCTGGATGCTCAATTAGCAGAGCTGGACGACGAGGAACAAGAGTACGGTTCACAAGTAAGTCGAAGGAGCTATTCTCGAAGTCACGTCGCAAATTGGGTGGATAATCAGAGCAACTTGGAACCGCAAGACGATCTGCAGCCAGCCCCCGATAATGGAATAATTAACATGGGTGAGTTGCATCAGCAAATGCCACATATGCTGCCCGTACCCGGCCCAGCGCCACGCGCCGCCACGCCCGCGCCAGCCCCGGCGCCCGTGCCGCCCGCTCCGCTGCCGCCGCCCGACGGCACCGTCATGGCACTCAACAATGCGATACAAGTTATGGCCGATGCTGTGAAGAACATCTCCACTGCCAGTGCACCGAATACCAGCTTACTCAGTCGACTCAGCACGCCAAAAGATCTCCCCGAGTTCTCTGGCGATTATTTAGAATGGTTGCAGTTTAAACAAGCATATTACGAGTCCACTGAGCTATGTAAATTCACCGATAAGGAGAACCTTTGGAGGCTTAGAAAATGTTTGCGCGGAGCCGCTAAGGATGCAGTCAACGCTTTGTTTATAAGTGCCACGTCACCTGAGAAAGTCATCTCGGCGTTGGAACTACGATATGGTAACTCCGAGTGTATCATTTCCCGCATATTGTACGACATTAAAAAGCTTCAACCATTACACCAAGATTACCACAAAGACATTATTACGTTCGCGTTAAAAGTTCAAAACTACGTGGAAGCAGTACGAGCAGTCGGTCAAGAGGAGCACCTACAGGGGGTAAACATAGTTTCCATTATTTTATCTAAGCTGCCGACAGTACTAATATCGAAGTGGTCAGATTACAGCTTTAATTTAATCAAAGATGGTAAAAAACCTAGATTGGTCATCATGTCTGACTTTCTTAACGACGAGGCAGTCAAGATTTCAACCACTGCAAGTACCTATATTGCCACAAAAAGTGAGAGTTACAAACATAAAACTCAAGACAGTAACAACACACGTAACCACACAATATTAGTGCACGGCGAAGGAAGTGATAAGAAATGCCTTTTTTGCCGAACATCTGTTCACAAGATAACTGATTGTAAACAATTCAAACGAGCGCTGCGCAAAGTAAGGTGGCAATTCGTTAGAAAAAACGGCCTATGTTATAAATGCCTATTATCCAAACACGAACGAGAATCGTGCCTTGCGCCTGCTTGCGATAAGGACGATTGTGGCGAAGCACATCATCGACTTCTGCACTACACGGTAAACAAGATCGAGGTACCGCTTGCGTCATCATCATCATCGGGCCCTTCGAGTTCTACAACATGTCCTACTACGAGTGCGTCAGTGCAGCAAGACCTCGAATCCAAATCGGTTCCTGAGACTTTGACGCATATTAACGCAAGTGATAAAAGGGTGTTGCTGAAAGTTGTACGTATCAGCGTTAATGGACCTAACGGTGTATTTTCGACTACGGCTTTATTGGACGGTGGTTCTTCGGTTAGTTTAATAAGTTCGAAATTAGCGCGGCGCGCGGGATTAACTGGACGTACTAGCACGTTTTGCACACAAGGTGCATTTGTCGGCAGCGAATTAGTACGCGAATCTACCATTGTGAATGTGAACATTACGGGTATAGACAATAAGGTGCATAATGTAAGGGCGCGTAGTGTAGACGATTTGAGTGTACCGTTACAAAGTCTATCACTTTTAAAATGTGCCAACTTTGCTCACTTAAAAGATATTAAAGGTAAATTATGTACTTCCGATTCAAAACCTGAGATTTTAATAGGTCAAGATAACTATCATTTAATGATGCCTTTACAGATTAGAGAAGGTAAAAATAACGAGGGTTATGCCAGCCTCACTCCCTTGGGTTGGTGCGCTCATGGGAAGGTGTGCGTGCCGCAGGGCGTCCGCCCGCCCACGCAGGTCGAGTCTAACCTTTTTATTTCAGAGTCGGAGCACACGACGGATACCTCAGAGGGTATCGATCTGTTAAGGCAGATCCACGAGGAGGTCCGGCTGTCATTCAAGGTGGACACGATGGGCGTGGCGTCCGCGCCGCGGCGGAACGCGCAGGACGCGCGCGCGGTGGCGCAGCTGCAGCAGTCCGCGGAGCTGCGCGCCGGCCGCTGGCACGTCGGCCTGCCGTGGAAGGAGGACCACCCATCCATGCCTGACTCGTATCCTAGCGCTCTTAAAAGGATGAAAGGTATCGAAAATAAAATGATCAAGGACTCTGGTTTTGCTGATAGGTATCGGGAGCGCGTGACTCATTTACTTCAAAATGATTACGCATCTGAGCTGTCGGATACTCAGGTGAGGCCCAAAACATGGTATCTCGCTCATTTTGGAGTAGATAACGTCAACAAAAAACGTCTGCGTTTGGTCTTCGACTCGGCAAATAAGGTAAACGGCTTATGTTTAAACGATTTCTTATTAACAGGTCCCGATTTGCTGTCATCACTATTTGGTATTATGTTACGCTTTAGGGAAAACAAGATTGGAGTAACCGGTGACATCAAAGATATGTTTTTAAGGATTAAGATTCGAGCCGAAGATCAACACGCTTTAAGGTTCCTATGGAGGGACAAGCCTACTGACCAACTAAAAACGTATGTAATGACATCACTGCCGTTTGGGGCTAATTGCAGTCCGTTTGTTAGTCAGTTTATCAAAAACTTGAACGCGCGACGGTTCGAGTCAACTATGCCGGAAGCTGTCGATGCGATATGTAATTCGCATTACGTAGATGACTACATAGACAGTTTTGCAGACGAAGCCTCGGCCATCCAAATGGTAAGAAATATAAATTCAATTCACAGTGCCGGCGGTTTCGAGATGAGAAACTGGACTAGCAACAGTGTCTCAGTTTTAAATAGTCTGCCAAATCAAACCTTAGGTACAGCGGCCGTAAGGTTTAAAGTCGATCAGCAGCAACAAGGTGAGCGTACTCTCGGGCTAATATGGTATCCAGTCGATGATAAGTTAACTTTCGACTTATCATTAAAACGGATTCCCGAAAGTATTGTCAACGGTGATGAGCGTCCTACAAAGCGTCTTATGCTTAGGGTAATAATGTCGATTTTCGATATCTTAGGATTCTTATCTCCTTTCACCATTCAGGGACGTATTATGCTGCAGGATACCTGGCGATTAAATGTAGAATGGAATGATTACATTCCGGATGCTATTTACAACAAGTGGCGAAAATGGATTGACCTACTTAAGGTAATTAGCGACATACGTATACCAAGGTGCTATCAGTCAGCTATTCGCAATCACAACCACGGAGATGTCGAGTCTCCATCTGTGCGAGTAAGCGAGACGGCAGATCACCCGAGCGGAGCATCTGCTGGTACCCCGAGCGCGACGTTGCCGCTATCGACGATCGCGCCTGGCAACGGTGCGCCTACGTCATGCGCTACGAAGGTCTACGAATCCGTAGCAGAAGCTACAAGCGCTACGCGTACGGCAAAGGTAGGTTATAATAACTTACAATTGCATGTGTTTTGTGATAGTAGTACTCGGGCTATGTGTACTGTTGCTTATTGGCGTTGGGAGATAAATGGTTGCATTAAAGTTGCCTTTATTGCCAGTAAATGTAAAGTTATGCCTGTGAAACCATTGACAGTACCTGCACTATTAGCCGCAAGGCTGGCTAATACAATAGGTAAGGAGCACAAGATAGTTCCCGAGCGGCGTTACTTCTGGTGCGACAGTTCAACTGTGTTGCACTGGGTGCGTAACAATACGCGCTCATATAAAACGTTCGAAGCGAACCGGTTGGGCGAGATTGATGAGTTATCCCGCGTAGACGAGTGGAATTATATACCTACAAAGCTAAATGTAGCGGATTTAGCTACGCGGGAGACTTTCGATCATGCTCAACTAGATAAATGGTTCGCGGGTCCGAATTTTTTATATGAAGACGTATCCTTATGGCCAAAAGATGTGATTTTGTCACAGTCAGACGCCGTGTCGCCTGAATGTGTTGCTGTCGTACACGACGGTTCAATTGGACTGGCTGTACCGGACCCATTGCGGTTTTCTTCTTGGTTGCGCTTGAAGCGGGCCACAGCTACGGTACTAGCGTTTATCGACAGATGCAAAGGTACTCAGAGTCAAGTCGACTGCGGTACTATGGAACGAGCTGAAAGATTGCTTATACAGCACGCACAGGCGGAGTCCTTCGGCGAAGATATCGCCACTATTAAAAATGGTAAGCCATTGCACCGCTCTAGTAGATTGCTCTCTCTGTCACCGGTGTTGGACGAACATGGTCTGCTGCGGGCGAGCGGCCGCATCGATGCTGTAACAGACGTACCTATTGATGTTAAGAGGCCGGTGATACTCGATGGTCGGCATCAGGTGAGTAAGTTGATCGTCCGAGATTATCACGTGAGGCTGGCGCACGGGAACCAAGAAACCATAGTTAATGAGGTAAAACAACGGTTCTGGATCTTACGTCTAAGACCAACCGTGAAGTTCGTAGCATCATCCTGTATGCTGTGCAGAATTCGTAAGTGTCAACCGCGTATTCCGCGAATGGGGAACTTACCGAGGGCACGAATGGCGCACCATCAGCGCGCATTCTCATACTGCGGTTTAGACCTGTTCGGACCGATGGAGGTCGTCGTGGGACGACGACGCGAGAAAAGGTATGGAGTTTTGTATACTTGCCTGACGGTGCGCGCGATCCACATTGAGCTAGTCTCCTCTCTGACTTCGGACTCGCTGATAATGTCGCTGCGTCGGATGGCGGCCAGGCGTGGCTGGCCATCACACCTGTTCTCCGATAACGGGACAAACCTGCGTGGTGCCTGCACTGAGCTGCAGCGATCGATGCAGGAACTGAACGCCGAAGAGCTGAAAAGCTACGGTGCCAACAAAGGTATGGAGTGGACTTTTATCCCTCCCGCTCCATTGGGGTGGGGCGTGGGAGAGGCTAATTCGTAGCGTTAAAACGTCTCTAAAAGTAGTTTTAAATGAGCGTGCACCACGGGACGAAGTTCTAAGCACGCTTATGGCGGAAGTAGAGAATATAGTGAACAGTCGTCCCTTGATGCACGTCTCTGTGGAAAATGGAGGTGTGGAATCACTCACACCGAACCATTTCCTTCTTGGCACGTCGTCAAATCTGCCCACTATCGGTTCTTTTGACGGCTCTGACCTGTACCTGCGAAAACATTGGCGTACAGCTCAGCGGCTAACCGATATGTTCTGGCAGAGGTGGATGAAGGAGATCCTTCCCGACCTCATACCAAGAAGGAAATGGCACGAGGAAAGTAAGCCGCTGCAGGTGGGCGACCTGGTTCTTGTTGTGGACCCGAACTCTCCTCGCAACATGTGGCCAAGAGGTTTGGTCACTCAGGTGTTCGCCGGTAAGGACGGGCGCATAAGGTTGGTGGAGGTGAAGACCAAGACTGGGACTTGGCGTCGGTCTACGGCACGCATCGCACCTATCTCTTTAGTTAATTAGTGCTGAGACAGCACTGGGGTGGGGAGTGTTGGCGATGCGCTCGTTATATCTGTACCTAGTTATGTTTTACTTATGAAAAATCATAGTCATGTTAAATTAGCTTTTAACTCCTTAGTATTAAGGTTTATATTTGTTTGTAGCATATCTAATGCAACTTGTTACTATGCACCGCGGGGCAGTCCGCTGCTGGCCGCGAGCCTACGCACATACGCTCTCGCGACATTTTTTTGTAATTGTGTTTTTCCGAAATACATCTTCGTGTTAGAACCTCGGCCTTTCCTTCATACGAACCCCATACAGTCAACAGCAGCCATCTTAAATTGTGCAATTCGTGCAAGAATTGTAAAAAAAAAGTCATTGGCAACGTTAAGCCGCTGCAAATTGAAAATAAAAGGAGTAATTTTGTCGTTTCTATGTTCATTGAAATTACCGAACGTGCTGGTTGGCGCTCTTCAGTTTGATGTGTTTTAAATGAGTTCAAAGTAACGTTTTGAAAACTTTTGTACAACTATGGGTAAAAACGACCTTATTAATACCGCATTGTAGTCCGCTCATCCGTCCAAAATGGGGAAATCTATTGTTTCCCATAAAGTTTTAAGGCATAATGTATTGTTTGAATCGATCGTTCGAATTCCATCATGGGATAGCTGTAGAGAGCATTTTAAAAAGTTGGAGATACTAACAGTCCCCGCCCTTTATATTTTAGTCCTATTGACGGATGCAATCAAGCATAGATATCGCTTCGAATCGGATGAGCAAATGGCTTTAAGATTAAAATCTAGGACAAAAAATATTACTCCTATTATTATTACACCCCAATCACCCCATCTTGTGGTAGTAGAGCATACTACCAGAGTTCAAGCCGTGCGACTATTTAACAAGATGCCAATCGAGCTGAAGGGACTCGTTAATCATGAGATCTTTAGCTGTAGGTTAAAAAAATACTTGCTCGACAAATGTTTATATAATATTGACGATTTTTAGGGTTCCGTACCCAAAGGGTAAAAACGGGACCCTATTACTAAGACTCCGCTGTCCGTCCGTCCGTCCGTCCGTCCGTCCGTCTGTCACCAGGCTGTATCTCACGAACCGTGATAACTAGACAGTTGAAATTTTCACAGATGATGTACTTCTGTTGCCGCTATAACAACAAATACTAAAAATAGAATAAAATAAAGATTTAAATGGGGCTCCCATACAACAAACGTGATTTTTGACCGAAGTTAAGCAACGTCGGGCGGGGTCAGTACTTGGATGGGTGACCGTTTTTTTGCTTGTTTTGCTGTATTTTTTGTTGATGGTGCGGATCCCTCCGTGCGCATGTCCGACTCGCACTTGGCCGGTTTTTTGAAATTACAAATTCTTTCCTTTTATTTTTATTAATGCTTTATTGGTTAAATTTTAATTGCACTCTTGACTTTATCTATTTTTTTTATATTTTTATCTTCGGTATATTTATAATGGCAAATTCTTTCCTTTATTTTATTAATGTTTTTTTTTTTGTTTTAGTTAAATGGACATTGTATTTCATGAATTTATTTAATGTTATGCTTCTACTGTATGTATTAAAACACAATTGGCATTGTTTATGAATAAATATCTTGTCTTTCTCAGAAACGCGTTACTTTTCAGGATTGTCATAAAATAAACCAAACCTAACCTATCTACAGGATAGTATTGCAAAAATCCTGAAAAGTTAACGGTTTCAGAGTTATGACTAATGATAATCTGAATCATTACATTGAAAGTTCAATACTTATGGTAAACAGAGAAGAAATCATCATTTTCCTCGCGTCGTCCCGGCTTTTTGCCACGGCTCACGGGAGCCTGGGGTCCGCTTGGCAACTAATCCCAAAAATTTACGTACGCACTAGCTTTTACGAAAGTGACTGCCATCTGACCTTCCAACCCAGAGGGTAAACTAGGCCTTATTGGGATTAGTCCGGTTTCCTCACGAAGTTTTCCTTCACCGAAAAGCGGCTGGTAAATACATGGTGATATTTCGTACATAAGTTACGAAAAACGCATTGGTATGGAGCCAGCGACCCCGGATTGAAAGTCGCACGCTCTTACCGCTAAGCCACCAGCGCTTCGGTTGGGTTACTGTAACTAAAGTAAGTACCTAAAGGTGCTAAAGCTGAATAGGTATCAGGTTTTGGCCGCGGTATATAATGCCGCCCCGATAGGCTAAGGTATGATTTACGGCAAATGTTACGCAACAATTTCAGCCTGAATTATAATTATCAGCCCGCTTTAGGTTTAGCTTCGCCCTGCATACATTATTAGAGCTATTATTAATGCATAGATACAATTAGGTGTACACTGTATGTTTGTATACGCAAGAACAATGTATCGTTCCCAGAGGTACCTATCAGTATTTGTAATTTATTATGTAATTTTGAATTTACAATGTTATAGTGTTATAATTATAGCACTTAAATTATATTATTTAAATGAATGCCAATATCTGTGTCATTCTCAAACTAAAATATTGATTGGCGTTAATCTAAATGAGATGGCCTGATATTGAAAAATATGGTAAGATCAATGTGGCTAATTCCGTCATATGGACTATTCAGTCCATTAGTATTTTTCTCTAACAACGAATAAAATTGATAAATTCACCAATAAAGCAGCGATTGCTTTTAGTTTCAGCAATCAAAAGCAAATGTTTTTTTTTTCCTTCGATATATGCATCTGGGGGCATCGTCCCCAGGACGCTTGCTCCGTTTCCCCGCTGTATTGCCAGACTTAGCCGATTGAAAATCAAAGGAAACACATACACTCGTGGACGGAATAGTCCCTATGACGGAATTAGCCACATTGACCTTATTATACCTATTACATTACATGATTGCTATTAAGGTCGGAAAATAGGGAATTGGCGGCCAATCTCGAGGCTGAAAATCCTATTCCCGCTGAGGTCTGCATTGTATCCTCAAAAAATGCGACCTGAAAATTAATAACAAAAAAAAAACAACGGGTTGCACTCCGGGAGTACCGACAGAAGTGAAAACTCAATGACTAGTCCAAAATATCTGCAGCACTATGTATAATTGACCCATCCTCCTTTCTATTGAAAAACTTTAGTTTCGAAATTGCTGGTCAGTGAGCTTGTTTAAAATTCGAAATTCAAATTTGTAGCGTTAATTGTTTAAAATTCGAATAGAAATTGTAAAGTTACCTTGCAGACCTCGCATCTAAATATATTTGGTCATGATATTTTGAGTTTTATTCACCAGTACTAGAGTTCACTTTTATTAGCGATTTCATCAAGATGTAGCTTTATTGAATTATATTATTTGAGCGATATAAAGTTAGAATGTAACTGTGAGATCCTCGTATTTCAGCCCGTACAAGATTAGAACCTTTTTCATGTAATGTCATTGAGTTTTTCTTTATTGATTTAAATGCCATCTAAATGAGTGACCATCTAAACCTTACGGTCACGTGATCGCCTTACGGTCACGTGATCGCCTTACGCTATCTCGAGTTTATCATTTTTTCCCCACCTCAAAAAGTGCCCAGCGCCGCGAAAGAAGTTTTCACTTCAAAAACAATGTAGGTACCTACGTGATGTGCAACACAAGCCTATTTATAAGAAGTGCAAGAAAGAGCCTTATTATTATTTATTATTATTATTTGTATGTCTTTTCCATATTATTATTGGGGTGTTATGGTCCTTTGAGTGTCGCATCGACCAGGCATTGATCTATTGCGACGGCCCTTTAAAGTTCATTACTAATGCCCGTTGCATCCAGAAAATTACATATTCTTTGGGCCGCAATGTTTTGTGCCATCTCACTTAGGGACAGGAAAACAAACAAGTGGCTTCGGGAACATAGCATAGTCACTGATGTAACCAGACGAATGGCGAAACTGAAGTGGGAGTGGGCTGGACATGTGGCCCGTAAAGACGGCTCGTGGTGTAAGAGGCTGGTAGAGTGGAGACCATGGGGAGAGTGACGCCCAGCAGGAAAACCAAAAATGCGTTGGTATGACGACATCAAGAGAACGGCTGGATCAAAATGGGTGCAAAGAGCACAAAATAGTACAGAATGGCAAAAATTGAAGGAGGCCTACATCTTAAAGATTGAAAAGGGCTAAAAAAAAGAAGAGTTTTGTGCCATGCCATTTCTGTGGCAGAGAAAAATTGCTCCGCTAAAGATACAATTTTAAACAAACTATACTTTGTAACCGACTTCCAACATTTTTCTAAGCGAGACGTAAACGTTCAACGTTATTTACTGTTATTGTTTCGCCGTAAGACGTCAAAGTTGTGCATACAGAGAACCTTATTTCATAACTCGATGCAACTATTGGAAATTGGCGAGCAAGTTATGGAAGTACCGCTGTTTTTAATTTTGTATAGGTACAACATCAAATAATATTTTATTTATTATTAAATTGTACAACGGGACTTAATCGCGTATCTAAATTTTTAAGATTTACCTCCGACGTTTCGAGGACGGCGTTGTCCCCGTGGTCTCGGAGAAGACTGGCTTAAGTTGACATCAGCATCATCTAACCGCGCGAGTTTTTCGAACTACCCGCACTTGGTCTTGTTTATCCGCTTGAACGTTTTGCGCACTAGCGATGTCACTCTGTAGGGGTGTCTGTCTGTCTGTTTAATAATGTGTAATAATCGTGAAAGTTTAAATCAATATTTTATTTGTTTACTAACGCAAAAATAAAATTATGAATCATACACACTTAATAGTATACTTAATACTATACTTAAGGTCATAGCAGAGAGGGTGGATTGCACCTTCTTGAAATTTTGGGTCAATATAATAGTTATTTAATGTAGTAGTAGTTAAGTAATTATCATATCATAAGCCAAACTAACAATTCTATGGATAAATTATTATCTGAAATAAAGAATTAATAATAATAATACACATTTCGCGGGTTCAAATCCTGGCTCGTACCGATGAGTTTTTCGGAACTTAAGTACGAAATATCATTTGATATTTACCACTAGCTTTTCGGTGAAGGAAAACATCGTGAGGAAACCTGCATACATCTGCGAAGAAATTCAAAGGTGTATATGAAGCCCTCTCGCGCATGAGAGGAGGCATGTGCCCAGCAGTGGGACGTATATACGTATATTATACACATTTTAAGTAATTACACTATCATATTATTACCAGTAATTAAGGTCAATATGGCTATTTCCGTCATAGGGTCTATTTCGTCCACGAGCGTATATTTCTTTGCTTTTCAATCGTAGGAAACAAAACCATTTGCTTTTGATTGCTGAAACTAAAAGCAATCGCTGCTTGGTCGGTGAAATTATCAATTTTGTTCGTTGTTCGAGAAAAACGCTAGTAGACGGAATAGTCCCTATGACGGAATTACCTACATTGACCTTACTAACGCAAACACAAAACTATGGATCATACACATTTTAAGTACACTATCATTTTACCATTTACAATAATTATACCATAGACAGTATTGGTTTTATAATAGCTACTTAACTAAAAACGAAAGTTTTGCGCAAATGAAGTGAAGTCTAAACTTGTAAATTAGTAATCCGCTAAATAAATCACAAAGTCAATGTCTTTTTTCCGCCTTTTCTTGTAAATTATAAGCAAACATAGAAATGAGAATTTATCTCTACCATTGTAATATTGTAGGTGTCTTGTTTAAAGTTTCCTAACTAAAACAAGAATATTGAATTCATATTTTAGAGCTTAGTAATTAATCAACGTATCCGTAGAATAATGTCATTTATCTGGTATTAACTTGCTTCTACCCGCGAGCGCTGGTGGCCTAGCGGTAAGAGCGTGCAACATTCAATCCGGAGGTCGCGGGTTCAAACCCCGGCTCGTACTAATGAGTTTTTCGGAACTTATGTACGAAATATCATTTGATATTTACCAGTTGCTTTTCGGTGAAGGAAAACATCATGAGGAAACCGGACTAATCCCAATAAGGCCTAGTTTCCCCTCTGGGTTGGAAGGTCAGATAGCAGTCGCTTTCGTAAAAACTAGAGCCTACGCCAATTCTTGGGATTAGTTGTCAAGCGGACCCCAGGCTCCCATGAGCCGTGGCAAAATGCCGGGATAACGCGAGGAAGAAGAACTTGCTTCTACCCGCGTCATCGTCTGCGTAAAACGACGATTTCCGTAATAAACACTACTCCATACCAAATTGTTTCTTAATCGGTTCAGCAGTATAAGCGTGAGGAGGAAACAGACACACAGACATAGTCACTTCCGGTTTTATAATATTAGTAGCGGGGATTATGGATTTAATACGCCTATCAAGGTAAATACATATTATTGAATAAGTAAGACTACTACGTTATATTTTAATAAAATTATCCCATCGATTTAAAAGCAATTATGTAGAAGAATTCCTAGAAATACATTTAAACTGAGATTCGTGGAATAATAGTCAGCAATTCAAATAAAATATTCGAATCTGCTTTCGTGAAATAAATTCTGTTAATTCAAAATTGGAACATCCAACTCTAGACATTTCGGATTGTCATTAAGAATGCCGCTTAATGAACTTTAAAGTTTATGATATCCGTCAGCGCTGTCATTATTTTCCTCGAAAACCAGTTATTTTGCTGAAACCGGTAAAAGTTTTAATTTTCCGTTTTGAGTCAACTCACTAATTAAAAATGCGGCGGCGCAACGTTTGCAACATTTTCGTTGAGCATTTTCTGTTAAACAATATTGTTCAGAATATATTTTGTTGTTATTTAAGTTATTAAAATTTTTAAGTAGGCACATGTTATGTTGGCTATGTTTGGCTTTGATTTTAGTGCAAAAAATTTATCTAGATTACACAAAATGTTATTCAAACGTAAGCAGTATGGCATTCGCTTTCGTTAAAACTACGAGTAGTAGGTATCTACGCCAATGTAACAAATGAATGACTTTTTAGGAAGATGTTAATCGATTCTACTTCACGTGCGATTAAAATGTTTCTATAAACCTGCTGTCTATTGTGCCCCTGAAACTTCCTTGGGAAAATAAATATGGTGCGTGCACCGCGAGTAGCTAACTAAGGCCCCATACAAAAAGCGCGCGCCATGTGAGTCATGTGACTTTATACACAGGCTACACGGCTGAGGACATACTTAATCATGAAAAATAAGTTTTTCGTTGTTTACGCCGTTAGAAAATGCTTTTAGGTATATCATTGCTATATATGTTTTCAATTTATAACATAAAAAAAATTTGGTTATAACATAAGGGCTTAATATACCTACCTACATTTGAGCAATATTTAAATACTAGCTATTTTAAATTTTACGTTTTTAAATTCGAGTACCTATATTTACAAAATTGTTATATAAAATTGCGGATTTCACATTTTATGCATTAATTGCGTGTTACTTTTTAATGTATTTATGATCATCAATAAAAAAAAAATTACCACACCAGCCCGTAAAGGCTTTCTTTATTCTTCAAAATCCGGTTCCGTTTTAAAAGTAAAATTTGATTTAGTTTTACATTTAAAATCTGTATAATGCTCCGCATTTTCTATCAGGCAATTTGACAACTCAGCGGATTAACTTTTGGATCTAATTTCACTTGGCGAGCAGAAATCCTAGCAACGACTCTAATTCAAGTTTTGAGAACATGTTCAAAACTAGGATTAAAATACGTGAACAGTCTGCGAGGCGGTATTAGTTTTGTAGGGTTCAGTAGTCAATAGGGAATGCGGCTCATACATGTTTTATTGTATACTTAACTCGTTCGCGTCTTACCTGTAGACATTGCAAGAGAATCAAACATTCAGATATATGGAATCAAAAGCTAAATTTTAAACAGACTAGCGACCCGCCCCGGTTTCGCACTGGTTACCTACACAAAACCTTAACAAATTACATAGGTACCTAAACCCTCCTCAATAATCACTCTATTGATGATAACCGCATGAAAATCCGTTCAGTAGTTTTTGAGTTTATCGCGAACATGCATACACACAAACAGACGCGGCGGGGGACTTTATTTTATAAAGTGTTAGTGAAAGACATGAATGAACGCGTTAAGCACACACACATAATGTTTATAACCATTTTACTCATAGTTCTTAACGACAGTTAAATTTTATTCCCGCTGACAGTTCCGGTACGAACTGCTTAACTATACGGTATACCTGTAACCACAGAACATATTAAAGAGGTTAGAATGGCTATCGCGCGCAGTTAGTATCGGAACCGGTGTCGCCGCTCGTTCATCTCCACATTTACTAACACTCGCGCAGCGGTAGTAAAAACTTGTGTGCGTGGTGAATGGATACGCCTCCTTTAGACAGATTTGATGTCTGGCTTCTTAATCTGAAGGTTATTGTGGCGCAAAAAGGCATGTTTACTTCGTTTTCCGGTCAGCGCGGGCGAGTAGCATGCGAGCGTTTGCTCAAAACCGGCGGCGACACGTACCCTGCTCGCATCGCCATTCTAACTTGTTCTGTGCCTCTGCCTGTAACTGCTGGTAACAGCCTTAACCTAATGGCAGGTAAAAAAACAATAAATTGAAGCCGCGCTGCAACGCAATCATGCAACCCCTAGACAGCGAGTTGTGGCTGCTACCACTGAACCGAGCGACAAATGTCGCTTGACCCGTTATTTCCGTTCTAATATTTGCCTGCGAGTTTAAACGAAATGTCAACATTTAAAAAATCGGATTCTTCCCTTCTTGTATGAGGATCGAATTTTTCATTTCCAAAAAGAAAATTTCCTTTATCCCAGTGAAATTTTACTGAAGTTTCCGGGAATTTTCGAACAAACGAATTTATAACCCGGCACTGGCGGTGAATGTATTTAAGCAGAGTTGCTAATAGGTACGTAACATCCTCGATTTGATTGTAAAGCATGCTCAGTCAAAGATGTGCAAACCAAATTGATTTACTGTTGTATAAGGTATTTATTTATTGTCATATCGTTTTGGGTGTTTGCTGCTATATTAGATTTTTTTTGAGCATCACAGCACTCGAATGGGCAATGTCGAACGCTGTCAAAATACTCCCCAAGTTTATTGCAAAACCGACAACTACCGGCAATTAAGCGTTGGAACTCAATTACATCAACAACTTTGAAGAAACGCTCGCTTAAAGTGCTTGTAATCATGGAAAAATGGCCATTGTGGTTTATAGCCTAAGTGCCAGTGTGGCATGCAGTTAATTGTCCAGCGATACCCGGTTACTGCCTAGTGAATTTTCATCGTTTAAAGGCGATTACAGGCGAAAATTTTCCACAAAAGAGGCATGTCATTTTGTGTAACGGCCTAGTCGGTAGTGAACTAGTGACCATGGCTTCGAAGCAGTACCCGTACGTATGAGTCACTGACAGTATCAAAATTGACATATACGCTAACGTCTGTCTACGTAATTTACTTTCTATACATCTCGCTCGCACTAATATGCGAGCACGGGCGAGATGCATATAAAGTAAGTTACGTTCTCGATAGCGTTTATATCAGTGCCAAACTGGTCGTATTTAGCCACATATTTAGTTCATACTATATGTCTTATAGAGTATTAATGACCAGGTTCGGCCTGGCCAGCCGCCACAACGTTCATAATATTTGGGGTCGCCGTCATCGAAAACGATGAGGAGGACTATATATTTAGTTCATACGAAATGAACTAAAAGTCGTGCGTGAGATGCGCGTCAATCACCAAGACGATCGTCAAGGTCGTATCAAAACCAAATCAAACCCATAACAAGTAAAAAATCTGAATCGGTCTTCAGACGTGCTAAAACACGTGTATTCTGATTCTCACGGGACGCCCTTAAATAATTAAGAGGGTCTCACAGATTCATCTTGTTCCTAAGTATGTACCGACGACTAAGAATAGATATCGGCATTTTATAGATACTGTTTGTAATAGACTTGATTCTGAAGACACGGCAGTTTTTACAAAAAAATCCATAAATAAATAAAAAAGAGTGTAATGTATTCAGGGTCCATGACATGTAGTGGGTGGGCATTTTCAGAAAAAAATCACTACCTATTTAGTTTTTTTTTTTATATCGGCTTTTCGGTTATTTCTGTTCTAAATCACGAAGTATATAATAAAAATATAATAAAAAAAATCGAGTGTTTAATCTTAACAAGAATGTTGCAAATGAATAGTGGATTTTACACTAAGTAAGTAATGGGGGAAGATGGACAGTTAGTTGTGGGGAGAATAAACAGGGATACTTAAAGATATTAAAAACTAAATTAATACGATTGAGCAAACATGCAACATGCTAAAATGTTTTTCACGCACGTTTCGAATTGCCACCGCCATATGAAATTGCCGTGTCTGTATCATTATTGGGTCGTATAGTGCGCTCGACGCCGCGACGCCTTCAGTGTTTGTTGCCAATCCGTCTTTCTGATTGCTCAATTAATATACACTTAAACCGATGGATTTATTTATCCACTGAGCGTTTAGACTACTTTAAGTATGTATACTGGGTGGTGCACCACCCATTCCCCCAAACACCGATTCACTCGAACACCCATTTATCTTAACACCCATATACCCAAACATCCTTACACCCATACACCCATTCTCCTATTCACTAATCAAATTTTGCTCACTATTTTTAAGCATCAAACCAGCTGTATTCGAAGGTGAAAACATTTTTACAGTACATATGCCTACTTTTCCGCACTAGTGCGTAAAATAGCACTTTTCGTGCGTATGTCGAAACTTTAAAGTGCCATATGTACTGTAAAACGTTGTTCGATACACGTGCGAATAGGTAAATCGTAACTCGTGTCGATTTAAAACACTCCCTTCGGTCGTGTTTTAATTTATCGCCACTCGTTTCGGATTTCCTCTTTTTCGAACTTGTATCGAAAATAACTATTTTCATACACGCTTCTAATTGCCACCGTCATATCAAATTGCCGTGACTATAACATTAGTGGGTCATGTATTCGTAATGCGCTCGATGGCGCGACGCCTTCAGCGTTTGTTGTCAATCCAACCTCCTAATTGCACAATTAATATACACTTAAAAGTCCACTGAGCGTTTAGACTACTTTAAGTATGTATACTGGGTGGTGCACCACCCATTCCCCCAAACACCCATTCACTCAAACACCCATTTATCTTAACACCCATACACCCAAACACCCATTCTCCTATTCACTAATCAAATTTTGTTCACTATTTTTAAGCATCAAACCAACTTTATTCGAACTGCTGAGGTGAAAACATTTTCTTCATGCACGTTTCTAATTGCCACCGTCATATCAAATTGCCGTGTCTATAACATTAGTGGGTCATGTACTCGTAATGCGCTCGACGCCGCGACGCCTTTAGCGTTTGTTGTCAATCCGTCTTCCTGATTGCGCAATTAATATACACTTAAATCGATTGAGTTATAAGTCGTCGGAGCGCTCTTAAGCGACTTTATGTATACTGGGTGATGCACCCTTCCGTATAAATCAGAGGTGATTAATAGGCTTATCCTATTTTCAAAATTATTTAAATATTTGTGCAATTACAATAAAATTAAGATCAAGTATAGTCAGCAGCAGAAGTTGCTAAGCGGGCGAGACGTTCATAATGTAAAAAACGGGACCCTATTACTATAAGACTTCGCTGTCCGTCCGTCCGTCTGTCACCAGGCTGTATCTCATGAACCGCGATAGCTAGACAGTTGAAATTTTCACAAATGATGTATCTGGGTACCTAATGACTCTCCGTGAAACTTTTAGCAGATTATCGATTCGCCGACAACGATTCGCCGAACATCGTTTCGCAGAGTCATTTATTTGTAAATGTAACTTTTGGTCGACTAACGTTACGTAGACTCTTGGTTCACATACCGTTCAGTTCGCTTCTGTGTAAATTAGCAGAACTATTATTGGACGATTTCCATTTGGCAGAGTAATCGTTTCGTTTAAGCAATGTTTAGTCGAATAACGTTTCACAGTTTTCATATAAGTCGTAATTTTCGAAACAAAAGGATGAAATAAAATATTATCATTTTTTTAGTAAATGCGTTAAGTATATGCATATAAAGTAAGTTACGAAGAAGTTAGCGAATATGTAGTGTCAAACTCTTGGTAAGGCTACAATTGCACAACATCAAATTGGTGGATTTCGGGAGGAAATGCTCGAGTTACCTTAGAAAATACCGAATTCATAATACACATGCCTTTAAAAATTGAGGAGTTCCGTCGATTCCTCATGGATTTCAACATCAGATCAGAACCAAAATTATTACGGGAATACCTCGAAGGTAACTTCTTTCAAACAAAAAAAGAATTACTCAAATCGCACCATTGGGTGCCGGAGTAATCGCTGAACATACTGCTTTAAAAAAATCATCATCAGGTGCACTTCATCATAATATTTGAAATCTCACATTATTTTATAATTATTTTGATTAAAATGTTGTTTTTTTCGCAAGTGTGATGAAAAACATTGTATGTAACTCCGGCGGTAAGAATATTCTAAGTTCTGCTAGTCAATATTAATGCCAAATGAACATTCGACCTATTGTGTTTCGACCAATGGTTTTTCGGGTAATTATGACAGTTACTAAATGATTATTCTACGAATAGTAAATATGCGTATCAATGTTCTGCTTATTGACCATTCTCGCAAACGACTATTATGCGTAATGAGATTCGGCCAATCGTTACTCTGCCAAACAACCCTTCGGCGAATCGTTGTCGGCGAAACAAAAATCGGCGTATTTTTTCTCGGAATATCAATAGGGCACCGATGTATCTCTATTGCCGCTATAACAACAAATACTAAAAATAAAATAAAATAAATATTTAAGGGGGACTCCCATACAACAAACACGATTTTTTGCTCTATTTTTTGTTGATGGTGCGGAACAACCGTGCGCGAGTCCGACTCGCACTTGGCCAGTCTATCAATTTTTTTTTTCTTAACAATAAAATTGCGTCAAGATTATTTTGAACACCTCGCCCGCTTAGCAACTATTGCTGCTGACTGTACCAAGTTATTTAACGATTTTTTTTTAAATGGCTTGGGGCCCGATTCGGATTTTGTAATAGACATCTATTAGATATCTTTTAGATATTGCCAAGATACGATAACTTAAGATATTATCTTGTGGAAATCGTTCAAGAGTATCTCCAGAATCGCGGAAATGTCAAATTTGACAGGTTAGATCTTAAACATATTACAAGATCTCTAAGTAATACATATTATGTATTACTTAGAGATCTAATTAACATCTAATAAATATCTAACACGATCTATCGTAAAAGTCACATTGGTTGCCCGAATTGCGCTGCAAAAGATAACTAGTTGAAATCGAAACTATAACGTATCTAGAATGGATCTAGTACGTGTCGTCTCTTGTGAATATCTTGAAGTTCGAATACGGCAGTGTGTCTTGAGGTATTAAGGTCTCTGCCCACTACACCGTATTATACTATGACCGTAGTAGGAACGTGTCAGGCAAAAGAATATTCTTTGTATTAAAAAGTATGAGACTATGCCCACTAGCCCGTTCCGTCACCGACCATACCCGTAGCGTGCCATGCACGGACCGTCAAAAATTGTCGGCGAGGATATTTTGCCGGTGCCGAAACGCTACGTGCATGGCACGCAACGTTGCCAGAACGGTGCGTGCAGGCGGCGAAACGGTGAGCATACGGGTTATAACCGCGTATGGTGACCGTTCTACGCCCGTTAGAAATGCGTTACCGTATCTGTTGCTCGCTCTTGCCAGTATGACAACTATTCGCTCGCTCTTTCTGACGAGACTGGCTCTCGCGAATAAAACGCGGGTACTAAGGGGATGAAACGCGGATGCTACGGGCATTATATGCGGATGCTATGGGGATGATACGCAGTTACCAAGGGCACTAAACCCGTTATGTACGGATATGAAACAATGTGGACACGGTGTAGTGGGCATAGTAGTCCGTGTCGCGTTACATTCCCTGCCTTATACGTTCATAGCACGGTCATGGTATGATACGGTGTAGTGGGCAGAGACCTTTACAGGTAACAGAGCCACTGGATAGTAAATTGTCGAAAGTATACTTATTACGGAGTTGAGGTTAAGAATATTGTCCAAAAACAGCTGCGAAAGAACAGAGCCCCGGGTGGTTATTGTCACGAGTGCAACTATTAAATTGGTAACAAACAACAGGACGCTGAGTGAGAATACGTTTGTGCCATACGCCACTTACATTGGTTTACAGGAGAGCGAAAAGAAGCAAAAAAAATAATTTCTCGAAAAGTTTTACATTTAGGAAATATTGAACTTATTTATCATTTAGGCACATATGTTTACTATTTATAGTACTATACAAATATTGTGAATATAGTGATAATCATGAAATAAAAGCACTTTTATTATTGCCATATCCGTTTTGATGAGTAAATGTTAAACGTACAATGTATGATATGACACAAAAGTTTTGGATATGTCACACTTTTGTGATAATTTTCTGTTAACAGAGTGTAATTTTATCCTACAGTAAAATGCGTATATGGCACAACATTTTTGAAAAATATGTTTTTCCAAAAACCGATTAGTGTCAATTATAGCATATTTTTTGTTATTTTAGAAATCATTAAAAAACTAATTTGCTCAAAAATGGATATGGCACAAACGTATTTTCAGCCGGCGAGATACGAATACGAGTATTTATATGGTTCTTCCTCAGTATTTTGTTTGAGTCCGAGTCCGGTATTGTCATTATAATAGTTATACATATTTTCATAGAAATTTGACATTAATAATGAGATTTTTCACATTTTTTGCAGCAATACAGTTAGCTGCATTACTGCGTAACTTACTTTCTATTACTGATGTGCCTAAGGAAACTTTCCAAAATTGCGAAATGTTTCGGAAATTTAACGTAGGAAAAATTCGGAAAATTTCTTACATTTTCGTATAAGAATTGAAACTTTCCAATTTTAAATTTAAATTCCCCATATTTCCTAGTGAAAGTTTCATGAAACCGAGAATTTATAGAATTGTATGGAAACTTTCCGCAACTTGCACATCTGTACTTTCTATACATCTCTAACGTCTGCGTAGGTAACTTATTCTAATATACATCTCGCTCGCCGTACGCCAGAATATGCCAGTACGAGCGAGATGTATAGAAAGTACCTAACTTACACAGACGTTAACGATAGTATTAATGTAATGTCAGTGACAAGCTCGTGGTAAGGCTACAGGTACACTTTTTTAGTTATTTTTTATAGGTACTTAGTTTAATAACCATCGCAATAACGAATTCAACATAGGGGACTTCGTAAAGGCAATAAGTTAAAGGGGAGGGGAAGGCTCAAAGAGAAAATCGGGATTAAAAGTTTCAAGATTCCGCCGTTCCTTTTGAAGAACACATGCATCTGTCTTAAATTTAAAATAAGTAAACGCTTTGGAGGAGTTGCATGCGTGTTTTGGAACGTGAAAAGACGGTTATTTAAATCTGTTTGCAAGAAAAAAAGGAAGACGAGAAACGTGAGCTTGATATTATTTTTACGTTACCCTAGGCCCGTAAGTGGGATTTTCTCCCCGCTACGCGAGGAGAAAATCTCACTTCCTGGCCAAGAAAAGACGTAAAACTTTAGACAAACCACGTAAACCGGTAATTCGTAAAGCCCCAGATCGCATATTTATGCACAACACCTGCGATCTGGAGCATTCACGAATTCACCTCCCTAGGTATGTAATGTAGGTACTATTCACCACACCAGATTGTGAAGGCCCCTTTGATACTTCAAAAAACCGGCCAAGTGCGAGTCGGACTCGCGCACGGAGGGTTCCGCACCATCAACAAAAAATAGAGCAAAACAAGCAAAAAAACGGTCACCCATCCAAGTACTGACCCCGCCCGACGTTGCTTAACTTCGGTCAAAAATCACGTTTGTTGTATGGGAGCCCCACTTAAATCTTTATTTTATTCTGTTTTTAGTATTTGTTGTTATAGCGGCAACAGAAATACATCATCTGTGAAAATTTCAACTGTCTAGCTATCACGGTTCGTGAGATACAGCCTGGTGACAGACGGACGGACGGACGGACGGACGGACGGACAGCGGAGTCTTAGTAATAGGGTCCCGTTTTTACCCTTTGGGTACGGAACCCTAAAAACGGTCACCCATCCAAGTACTGACCCCGCCCGACGTTGCTTAACTTCGGTCAAAAATCACGTTTGTTTTATGGGAGCCCCACTTAAATCTTTATTTTATTCTGTTTTTAGTATTTGTTGTTATAGCGGCAACAGAAATACATCATCTGTGAAAATTTCAACTGTCTAGCTATCACGGTTCGTGAGATACAGCCTGGTGACAGACGGACGGACGGACGGACGGACAGCGGAGTCTTAGTAATAGGGTCCCGTTTTTACCCTTTGGGTACGGAACCCTAAAAACGGATGAAAACGTGCATTTTATCCATAAGAGTGGCAACGATGCAAATTTTGAGTTGTTTCCTTATTTTGGCTGGTAAAATTGACTTACATAAGTGATGATTTTGAAGTATTCATGAGATTTTTGCATCTAAACATGATTTATGCTTTTTATGATTTAATGTAATTTTTTTTATGGGCTTCAAACCATTTTCATCGTATTCATGCATAAAATACGATTGTGAATCTAACAAATCTGCTTAATTTTAAATATCAATTTAGGTTGCCTTAACTAAAAAACTCCCGTGAGATGAGTCAACATATGTATATTATATTGTCGAATAACGCACGGCATTTTCGGTCCCTTTTTGAGGATCTTCGAACAGGTCTCTCTCTAGTGTCTTGTATACTTAAAAAAAATGTACGATATATTTTTAATAAAAAAATATACTTGATATTATCAAGTTGATAATACCATGGCTGCAATAAACGATTATGATTATGATAAATACGAATTCTTTTTTGTCTATTTCCCGAACCCAACCGCCCGTACGTTCCACTTGGCTCCCTATGTTATTTTTTTAACCGTAACTGGCGGGGACATCTTCGAGACTATGGAGTCGCGCATACTGCCAAAGGCAATATCATTATTTCATATTCTCCGAGATGAGTTCGGAAACATTCGCCATGTTTATTGTTTGATTCTTTTCTCTGCGTTTACGATTTTGGCAAGCGGGCTATGCCACTTTTCGAGTGCTTATCTTGCGAAAAATTGAGTTTGGATTCTACTGTTTAGTGTTTATGTGCCTCTTTGTTTTCAGTTTTGTTTAAATTTTAGTGAGATACGGATGTAATATGAATGAAAAGTCGAACTAATTTTGGAACCAATGGAGTTTTTTTTAGATGTATTGTAAGTAGGTATAATTACATAAGTTGGCTCAAATATACGTTGAATAACTAATTATGATGTGTCACAAAATAGATCATACTGTCGGGTCTGCCTGATTTTAACTTTAGAGTACATCAAAAATTTGGTAAAGATACGACATGGATCAGATATGTCAGTGTCAAAACGTCACTTTTGACATTAACATCCGATCCATATCGTACCTATATTTAGCAAATTTTTGACGTACCTTAAAGTTCGAATCAGGCCGTGTCTCTCGAGCTGACATTAAATTTTGGTAAATACCGCAGGTTTTCCCTTGAAATGACAGGCTCTCATATTAAAAAGCGTTGAGAAGTCGTTTGTTCCGCGCACCCACGTATACTCTCTCTACAGGTGTCCAGGTTATCGACGGAAGCGATTCACAATTTGGTACTTTCCTCTACTTAAAATAAATTATTTCACACTGTGCACGAAATAAAACACCAGATGATTATTAGAAAAACATAGATACCAGTTATTTTTAGACACAATTTATATTTAATAAATCGGATTGAAATACTTATAAAAAACGTTTAAAAAGTAGATGAGTTGACCCTGACGTCACTACACATGTTTTCATATAAATTCCATAATAGCAAATCGTTTTAACAGTGCTAAACAAGAAGTTGATTTGACTAGTAGGAAAGTAGCTAATTTAAATGCCTTCTTGGCTTGGCAGTTCGAAATTGGAGCAATATGCGATACCGTAAAATGTGCGTACTTTGTTCCAAAATTCGAAATTTTATTTCAATTTGAGATTCCACATTTTTCCACAGATTTTAGTCCACATGAAAAATTGTGTTCTTCTTCCTCGCCTTAACCCGTCTTTTTGCCACGGCTCATGGGAGCCTGGGGTCCGATTGACAACTAATCCCAAGACTTAATGTAAGCACTAGTTTTTACGAAAGCAACTGCCAACACAGAGGGGAAACTAGGCCTTATTGGAATTAGTCCAGCTGCTTCACGATGTTTTCCTTCGCCGAAAAGCAATTGGTAAATATCAAATGATATTTCGTAACATAGGTTCCGAAAAATTTTTGGTACGAGCTGGGGATTGAACCCACGACCGACAGTCCGGAATTGAAAGTTACACGCTCTTACCGCTAGGCCACGATCGCTTTTTTCCCATGAAATATTATGGAGTTGTTATAATTCCGCGGTCGCCTACATATTGTCTCGCACGGCATAAGTAATTTAAGATTAATTATTCCTCAACAGTATTAATTACAAGCGTACAACAGAACAAAATGAAAACACCCTCTCTTCTCAAGAAATTACACCATGTTTATTAACAAATAACGTGACGGTATAAATTATAATAAATTGCTCACAAGATTTTGACTTTATATTGTTGTCAAAATATAATGGGAAGATTCGGTTTCGGTACTTATCCAGGAAATGAAGATACAATAATGTAATTGAAAAAGCAAATAACAATTAACATAATTAAATGGCTTTATTGAAAAAGATATTACAGGGATGTGAATTAAACATGTCCCTCCTACACGATTAGGGCATCTAATATAGGTAAATTTTCAATACCGGTATTAAAGATCGATGTTGGCCCTCAATACCCGAATTCCGGGAATAATACCGGTATTATAAAATCTTTTTAAGGTAAAGTAAGTTGGATAGTCAATGAAAATCAGTTTTAATTATCCGAGCTCCGATTTTATTATTTTGCGCCTAAGGTACAAAGATTGTTTTTTGTATAACAATGAATTGTTAGCAATAATAAATGGCACACTCGTAGATACCTATAATTAATGTTACGTAAATGTACATGCCAAGTTTAAGCATAATTATTGTTTTAAAATGAGACGATACTTCTATTGTATGGGAGCGGCATTTTGGCGGTGGCTGGTAGGACTCTTAACCATCTTAAGGGGCCCACTGATTAACAGTCCGCCGGACGGTTTCGGCCTGTCAGTTGTTCGGAACTGTCAACTTTTTGTTCTATCTGACAGGCCGATACCGTCCGGCGAACTGTTAATCAGTGGGCCCCTTTAGGCCCCTTAGTTGTTAAGCATGTAAAGTAAGCGCGCATGTGACAACTTTAAAGATCACAATACCTTATATAGCTAAAGTGTCATTCTATGGAACTTGATTACTATGTAAACAAAAGTCACTTAAAATGCTAAACTCTAGATTAGTAATTTTAATGTCCATTGTATAAAATACTGTCTAGTATGGTAAATAATTGACTTCAACTTAACCTTCCTCGTCTGGACTATTAGTTTATGATGTACAGTCAGCAGCAGAAGTTGCTAAGCGGGACAGGTGTTCAAAATGATCTTGACGCGACTTTATTGTTAAGATAATAAGAGCGTGTCAAGGTAATTTTGAACACCTCGCCCGCTTAGCAATTTCTGCTGCTGACTGTACGTAAGTTATGCCGGTCATTGCACTGGTGACAGTGTGTGGCTACCAGTTTGGCACTGACATAAACGCTATCAAGAACGTAACTTACTTTCTATGCATCTCGCTCGTACTCGCATATTAGTTCGAGCGCGATGTAAAGAAAGTAAATTACGTTGAAGTTAGCGTATTGTCAGTTTTGACACTGTCAGTGACTCATGGTACAGGTACTGAACACTTGATGTCATTGTATGTAAAAGTATCTTACTTCACATCAGTGTTTACAATAAATTAATTATTTATGAAAAAAAAGAAGGATATAGCCACGTGTAGCTAATGGACGTTGGCATTAGCAATGTCATTAATTAATTAATTGTTTAAATACGAGGTACATACCTAATTGCATGAAAACATACCTAAATACATTCTTGGTTTCACTTTAGTAACAGTTCTGCAATTATCTATCCATCTATCTAATACCTTTAAACGAGCAATTCTTGTTTATGTATATTTCGGGGATCTCGAAAACGGCTTTAACGATTTCGATGAAATTTACTATATGGGGATTTTAGGGGCGCAAAATCGATCTAGCTAGGTCTTATCTCTGGGAACACGCGCTTTTTTGAGTTTTTATATGTTTTCCGAGCAAATCTTGCAAAATGTTTACACAAAAAAAATAGGTGTGATCAAGATGTATTTATTAGAAAACATAATAACACTTAAATGACAGACAGACAGACAGCGGAGTCTTAGTTATTGGATCCCGTTTTTACCCTTTGGGTAGGTACGGAACCCTAAAAAGCATTTCGCCGTTTTCCACCGATTTTCGAGTGATGAAATACTTAAATACATAGAAAACATCCATGACTTAGGAACAAATATCTGTGCTCATCACACAAATAAATGGCCTTACCGGGATTCGAACCCTGGACCATCGGCTTCGTTACTTGCTAAACGTTAATGCAATTGACTATTTTTGACCATTAACCATTATAAATTGAACCGTAAACTGTAATCGTCCGTTACGGTTTACGGTTCAATTTGTACCTACTGGTTAATGGTCAATTGCAATTAACGTTCGACCAACACTGTCACTACCCACTCTAGGCCAGACCGGTCGTCAACAATGTGAGGGAATTAAAAACGTCATATTTTCATAGTACTTTGACATTAGTGACATCTTCCCACTTTGTCATTGAATGGCATGCAGAGTGCAGACTTAGTTTGGTCCGACTCTAACAAAATCTAAATCTTAACAAATTATAAACTTAAAAGAGTTTGTAACATTCAGAAGAGAAGTATCGCTTCTCTTCTGAATTTTACTTAAATTAAAAACTCTTCGTACAATTTTCACACCATTAACGAATCTAACTAATAAACTCACCAGTTGGTGAGCCAATCACTCATATTTTTTACGATTTGAAACATGTAGGTATTTGTATTTTTTTTTTATCAAAGATTCCCAGTAAAACGTTAAAAAAGGTATTTCCTCAAACATGGTTAATTCTTCAATAGCCCATAACTAGGCAATAAAGAGTGACAGGAGAAAAAAAGGGGTAGGTACATATTTATGCTCACTAGTACTATAATTGACCGGAATATAAAAAAAATCCAAGACCTCACTTTTTTTCCTTGTCCGGTTGACGTGAAATTCCCCCAATATAAACTCGTGTGTAACAAATGTGATATTTTATATATTATATAACCACCGAAAACAATTACATGCATACACAATGGAATTGTCAAGGTTTAGAATAATAAGTAGTTGTACAGACGTAAACATTTTACATATTTTTAACATTTAGGTGCACCTCTAAAGAGTCTAAAGTCACCACGGCTGTAAGCTGTTCTGCCCTAGTAGCACGGTCGCATTTTTATAGTTTATCACCATGCCTGTCACGTTCTAACAAGTATGTAAGTGCGAAAGTGACGGGCATAGTAATAGTCGATAAAAATGGAACCGTGCTGAGCCCGCTGTATGTTGTTTTTTAAACATCCAATTACGTATATACAGGTTGAGAAAGATTTTTAGATGTGATTGATACCGTATTCGTACAACAAGTTTTCATATGGTACGTCTAGTTTTGTCAATTTTGACAATTCTACATTTTAAATGTGGGGAGAATACTCAGACTTAACAAGTTGGGACTTGAAATATTGTATTAAAAGAAAAAATAATATGAAATATGAAATATCATAAGGTGGCATTGGAGAGCCGATCATCTTATTCGGTGTAATAATATTCCGATTGCCTTTTTTAAGAAGGTAATCAACGAAAAAGTTGTTTTCTACGTTTTTCATTTTAAGCTAAAGATAAAAATAAGATAAACTGTATTTCATTTAAAAATATCCAAAAATAAGTACAACCTTAATACGCTTAAACAGCGGTAAAATACTGTAAATATACAAACATGGTTTAAAATAGTCAACGCAAAATATAAAATTTTGTGAGCAAAAATTATAACTGGCTCCAAAATATTTCACATCAATGCTACTTGTATCTTAGGTATTTTGTAAAGGTAAAATTACGGTAAGTATCCATTACTAAGGAATTACCTACACATCATTTAACGAAATAATATTGAAACACGAATTTATTAACATTAAACAAAAGTCCTAGTAATATTGACTTTAATTTGAATGGCGTTTCGCGTTTGAAGAAAGTTTGTCTATCATTAAGTAAACAAAAAACAACCTGTATTTCTAATTATTCGACCTTGACAAAATTTGTATATCCATATAAAAGACCCGATTTTAATTAGTTTGCGCATTTTCAAAAGTATTTCGTGATAGTTACAAGTGCGTCGATATTCTTATAATGGCTCCGACACCGCAGGAGATACCACAAGTGGATATCGGAGAGACGGAGCGTGTCAGTGGCGATGATCAAGATGGAAACCGCGTTGTCATCTCCGGGATTTCTGGCGCCTATCCGCGCTCGCTCCATATAAAAGAACTCTCTGACATCCTGTACAATAAGGTCAGGGAGTGTTCTTGTTTTAATATAACTGACCGAAGATTTTGAGAGGCCCCTGATGGGCTTGCAGGCCAATTCGAACGTGCAACAGACATCAAACCGATATTTGAATCATATATTGGAACTATTATATTAGTTAGGTGTCATCGCGGGCGTCTCGAAGTCGAACCCCGAAAAGAAAAAATGATCTGCTCTCTCATACATTTTGGCGAATCATAATGTCAACGTTTTCTATAGAACAGCAGTTTTTAGCGATTCTGGGGGTGGATTATTCAGTATGACCTACAGATATAGTGCATAATTGTTTTCCATCGTATTTTCACGGAAACGTACGAACGTGCCTTGCTATTTCAATCAGTCTGTACAATAAGTACCAACAAGTAGGAACATGTTCACAATTACTATGGTCAGACATAAGACAATAGTTTTAATACTCTTTTCATTGTTATTTAAAAAAAAGTGTCAGAATTAAGCTTTTTAATAGTATTTTATAATAATTTAGGTGGACCCAATAGCAGATGGCAAACCGCGCTGGGACTACGACCACCCAGAAGTTCCAAAACACGTGGGCTTAATCCCTGGTCTGGATCTGTTTGATGGCCAGTTCTTCCGAGTGGCCTACCGTATGGGGATCAACATGGACCCCATGTCGCGGAAACTCCTCGAACAAGTCTACCAAGCCATATACGATGCAGGTACCTACCTACGTTGATTATCAGGTATACAGACATAATATAGTCCGCTGGTGGCCTAGCGGTAAGAACTTTCAATCCGGAGGTCGCAGGTTACCTCGGCTCGTACCAATGATTTTTTCGGAACTTATGTACGAAATATCATTTGATATTTGCCAGTTTCTTTTCGGTGAAAGAACACATCGTGAGGAAACCGGATTAATCCTAATAAGGCCTAGTTTCCCCTCTGGGTTGAAAGGTCAGATGGCTGTTAATTTCGTTCCACAAAAACTAAAGGCTAACGAATTGGTATAAACCCGGGATCTGAATCGGTTTTATGCAAAAACTTCGAAATAGCCTTTACATTTCGAGTTATTTTATACTCAATAAATGTAGGAACGTAACGACTTCGTATTATTAGATTGCTCACTTAGAAATGAAATCATTAACAAAGAACGAATAAATACCGGTTTCGGGCTCATACAAAAAATACCGGTATCCAATCTCTGGTATAAACTGGTATTTAAATACAACAGTTCTATAACCAGTAACTGCAAATGGAAACGAAATCCCTTTCGTTCTCGGGTCAATAAACGAAACTGGTTTGAAAAATAAAACGGTTTCCGAACTTTGCTTGGTTGATTCAGTAAGTTTATCTTCTTCCAATACTTCCAGGTGTAAACCCTGAGCATTTGTCTGGGAAGAAAGTCGGCGTTTATGTGGGAACTTGCTTGTCGGAAACTGAAAAAGTCGTTTTTTACTGCGGCTTTGAAGGAAGGACGGGTTTAGGTATAGCTGGGTACGTACATAGTAATAATTCACCTAGATTTATAGGTACTTAGGTAGGTATAATCGCATGCACTGTCAAATAAAATCGGCTAAGAGCATGTCGGGCTATCCTTAGTGTTATAGGGTTCTATGGTAACCCATTCGTCTTAACTGAACAAAGTCAGTTTTTATCCGTCTTCGGCAACTGAAAAGCTTGGTCACTTTTTTTTTTTGGTGTACGACTATCCTATTTCAATTAGTAGCGGCTAAAGCGGCCGAAAAGCTTAAAATTCAAATGTACAGAAGTCTCGGTCCCGCGTACATTTTTATACCATTAGGGGTTCTAACGCTCTACAGCTTTTCAAAAAGCTTACTAAAAGACTGGCGAGCAAAGAAATGGCAGCTAACTCCCGCAACGTGTTAGTATCGCAATATAGCGGGTAAATCATACCACGAACGAAACGATCCCACAGGAGCCAAATTTATACCAAATATTTTAGTATGTATTTGTTTTTAACCGACTTCCAAACCTCAAAAGGAGGTTATCAATTCGGTTGTATGTTTTTTTTTTAGTTTAAATTTAGTTTTAAGTAGGTATTCTAGTTTATATTTATACGTTATTTGAGTTATTTTTAGTCAATAAGGTAACATTGTTGCTCAGGTGCAACAAGTCAATGTTCGCCAATCGGATATCTTACTGGCTGAACGCGAAGGGCCCGTCTTTGGCTATCGACGGTGGGTGCTGCAGCTCCGCAGTAGCGCTGGAGCAAGCCTATCAGGCACTTACGCGAGGCGACTGCGAGGCAGCTGTAGTCGGCGGCTGTAACATATGCCTCCATCCGCAAACTTCTATCCATTTTAGCAGGTAAATATTTAATCATCGTCAAATATTTAAGAGACACTTGTCGATGGAGTAACTGCCATTCTTAAACCATCTCAGCCAGAAGGCCGAAGGTAGAAACCTACAGCCTCTTATTCCTTTCATTTTTCTTGTCGTGTCATGTCAGGAGCTGCCCCAACATATTTCGTCTACTGGTTATATATCGTCATTATTAGAAAACTTTTCTTTCCTACTAAATTCATGACCAGAATTTTTTATTTAGTCTAATTTAGTGTCCCACTGCTTGGTAAAGGCCTCCTGTCATATCCTCCTCGTGATGCTGTTGTTTGTACTTTCCCACCAATCCGGATAGAATGCGTCTTAATCCAAATATCCCGCATCCCATCATCTTCACCAATTAATCATATTTTCATTTAATTTTCAGGTCAATTTCTCTATGTTTAGACGGTAAAAATAAATCCTATGACAAATCAGCCGATGGCTGCGTGAGATCTGAAGGCATTAACGTGCTCTTCTTACAAAAAGCTAAAGATGCTTTAAGGTACGTAATCAGTTAAGGTGACAGTCCATTTCCAACCGCAGCTGCACTACTGTTCATTTTACTATGGAAATTGACAGTAACAGCGACGCGTTCAGTATACCTACCAGTAGTGCAGCTGCGGTCAGAAATGGAATGTTACCCTTACTGTTGCATCGTTATTACTGCATTGTTGACGCGTATGGTGTCACTGTCAATCTGCTCTGTTGCATTCGCCATCATTCGAGTGTAACCTTTATATGCCATCAGTATATGTAAGCTTGCTATTATTTTAAGTAATTGATTATAGAAATAAAATTTGTAATTTACAATTTTAGAATTTACGCTGACGTAGTTTACTCCAAAGTGAAATATATTGCTAATAAACACCCTGGAAGCTGGAAGCGAACGACGGAAGAAGTTACAGAATTCCTCAAAGAGTTTTATGATGAAATCAAAGTATCTCCAAGAGATGTTGAATACGTAGAAGGCTTTGGAGCAGGTACAATTTGGATATAATATTATATACCTACCTACATATTAAAATGCGTGGAGACGGCGAGGCCACTTTGAGACCTTCCTTAAGAAGATGTACAAAATGTAGGTTAAGGGAAATCAGGCCTTTACGATGGCACTCTTACTCTTTGTGAATTCAAAGTCAGTACAATGTTTTCCACAGTTTATCAATCGGAAGTCGGTGCAGGAATAGGTTATAACGATAAGGGATGACTGAGTAGGTACCTACTTCTGTCAAACTTTTTCTTTTTCAAGTGCCTACAGATAATTTTGTATCAGCACAATTCAACTTTAAAGTGTGATTTATCTGTTCATGATCAACAATGGCAATAATGATTTCAAATTTCTTTTAACAACACAAACTTTACTTGATATGATTAGACTATTCAGAGATATTTCATACCTGAAGATTTATGTTTTAAAATTGTTTGCGTTTTAGGTGACGCTGAAGTTGACAAGACAGAGTTGGAAGCAATAGATAATGTGTTCTGCGGAGGTCGCAGTGACCCTCTTTACGTCGGCAGCGTCATGTCCAATGTAGGCTACTTGGAGTCCGCTTCGGGTATTGCGGGGATTACGAAGGTTTGCGATATTTTTTTATTTTTGTTTTCTTATGATAAAGGAGGCAAGCGAGCAAACAAATCGCGTGATGGTAAGCAATTGCCGACGCCCATTTCTTTTTCTTTTTTATGTTGCCTCCTATGCAAGCGAGCAAGCAGACTAATCATGGACAATTTGCGAACAGCCAAAAAACACTTGGACAACACAGAGGGGTTGGAAGTGCGTTGCCACATTTAAGATGGGAGTACGCTTTTTTCTTGAAGGTTTGAAGGTCTTATCGGTCCGGAAATATCACAGGAGACAGGTCATTCCACATTAGCTGTTCGAGGCAGGAAGGGTCTGGAGAAACGCACAGTAGGACGGCCAACCTAAAAGCTTTTCTTACCGAGAAAGCATACTACTCTATAACAGAATTTTTGACTGATTTGTAAATTAAAATGTATTGACAATGAATCCTGACCACTATTATCACATAATATTAAGATTATTTATATTAAGATTTACTGCATGAGATAACCCTGTTTTGACTATTATTGTTTATCTGTGATATTATGATTAGAGTGTGTATTTTTATTGAATTTGTATGCCAATAGATGCACGACATAGTGATACTGAAACATTTATTTAACATCTTGTAACTTACCTATGTTGAACAAATAAAATCTTTGAATCTTTTGAATCTTTGAATCAACCATCTAAGTGGTCAGTGGTCATCAGTCTTTTGTTTTAGTCTTTTGTTTCATCGAATCCTTCATTCCAGGTGCTTCTGGGCTACCACACTGGTCAACTGGCTGGAAACCTGCACTGCGACCAGCCAAGAGACGACGTGGCTGCCCTACGTGAGGGTCGCATTCAGATCCTGCGCGACCACAAGCCAACGGCGAGGTCGTACATCGCAGTCAACGGCCTGTCGGTCACCGGTATCAACTCCCATGTACTTTTACATGGACATTACAAGCCGAAGGTACCTATTTTTTTACTGCCAGAAAAAATCTTGTAAACTATTTTACTCTCGGGTTTCGATGCGTAAAAAAATGATGCGCTGGATTTCGTTAGATTGATTTTAGTGCATTGGAGTCAACTCAACGTTGCTGGACGGCCACACCTCAAAATTATTGACTTTTGATTATTGCATAGTTGGGCTTAAAATTGCGACCTTAATTTTATTTAAGAAAATACTTTTTTAATGCATACTCAATTCTCAAAAGTGTGGACTCAGTACTTGGATGTATACATGATTTCTCGAAAAGTTTTTTGTAATGTGGCCGTATTGCAGGCACCATATATACCTATAGCTATCCATGCCGTAACCGGCAACGGCGACCCTAGCTAATTACGAGCGTGAGCTCTGATATGGCTGGCAAAGCAGGCACCATACGAAGTACCTAGCCGACTACTAGGTTTTAGTGACCAAAGTATTACAATAATCATATTTTTTTCTAGGATCTGACTAAATACGAGTGCAATATTCCGCGCCTGGTTCTAATCTCGAGCCGAACGGACTCCGCTGTTACGAAAGTGATAGAAGCATTAAAATCGAAACCTATCGACGCTGAGGAATTAGCCTTGATTCAAAATATTCACTCTTCTAGAATAAATGGTCATCTAGGCAGAGGATTTACCATTTTGGGTAAGCATTTGTTTTCGTTTTACTCTGAGTAGATCATAAAACTTCTGACATGATTGTATTTGGCCCAGAGATAGGCCATTCGAAGCTACGTAATGTGATGCTTATTATAGTACAGGGTGTCGTAATGGAGCACCAGATGAACTGTAAAGAACTGTTTATTGTTAACAGATACAGATAAAGAATCGAAAACCACAAGTCTGTGTGAGAAGGCGACGTATTTCGACAGTGGCGAGCGGCCTCTTTGGTTCGTCTACAGCGGCATGGGCTCGCAGTGGGCCGGCATGGGCACACAACTTATGCGCATACCTATCTTCGCGGCTGCTATTGAAAAGTACATGTTTAATTATTTTGCCTTACTTGCTACATGCTTAAGTTTATCAAGAGAGGTCGATTCTAGTTTAACAATTTGCAATGGTTTAGGACTGGTTTTGATACGAGGATGACGATTGTCTTGATCGCATCTCACGCACGACTTTTACTTCATGCACCAACCGTGATAAATTGTTAAATCAGAATCAGGTTTAGATTTTTTTTTAACCTAGAGTCTAGACCAATTACCGAAACAATCCGTTAATGCCAGTAATCCAATGTCGTCATTGTTTTAATGAAGAATGAAATGAATAAGAATATATTCATACGTCTTAGATTATGCAAGAATACGATATTGCGATTTGACTTTTCGGTTCCATTTCTAGTTATTAATTCATGACTCTCCTGCACCAACATTACTGTCTCTGTTTGACCCAATGGTTGACTGGTAGAGAATGCCTTTTTGTAGAGAGTACATTTTTCTTTCTTTGTGCAAAAAAGTTTAAATAAATAAATAAATATAGATAAGAATAGAATACGATACGAATGCAAAAACAATACGATATTTTAGAGGTATAGAGTAAAATTTTACGATACCCTGTGAATCGAGTTTCAATAGGTATGTGGCAATATAATATATTTGCTACAAGAAATGATTGCGGATATATCCAAAATAAATTAAAAAAATAATATTTTCTTTTTAATACAGATGTCGGCGAGCGTTAGAACCCAAAGGCATCGATATTCTCCATATTATAACTACGGAAGACAAAACTATCTTCGATAATATTTTACATTCCTTCGTGGGGATTGCTGCTGTTCAAATTGGTCTGACCGATATACTCCTTGAATTAGGTTTAGTACCAGACAAGATTATAGGTAAGTCATACTACAATTTTTTTAGTGATTCGTATAATACTTTGTTCACAAAGCACTTATATATTTTATTTGACAATAAGTAACTTTTGCCTGCGCTAATGTCGCTTATGCAATAAATAGTAACGAGTAGGTAGGTATAATCTATCTATTTTTTTTTTAAGTTGTCCCGTACACTTTTCTTTCAAATTTGGGATTTTTTATGTTATTTCTACTCAGAATCATGAGCTCTTTTGATCCAAAAAGGAGAAAAAAAGTGTCCCAAAATTTCCATACATTTTTCAATCTTTCCATTCCGTGACCGCCATACAAAGTCTATGAAAAATGCTGACGGAAACCTTAGGACACTTTTTTTCTCCTATTAGGATAGAAAGAGCTCGTGATTCTGAGTAGAAATAACATAAAAAATCCCATATTTGAAAAAAAAAAGTGTAGAGGACAACTATAAAAAAAAACGCCCAGTTCCGACACCCATCCCATTGGCCGTAGTCCTCTCAAAGACGTCATTTTTATCCTTCTATGACGTTCACTCACTACTGAGGATCATCACTCCGTTTTCCTTATAGCAGGGGCCCGTTTCTCAAAAGCTTGTAACTTGTAATACAAGTGGAACTCCCTTTCTAACAAAAGCTGTCAATAAGTGACATCCGGTTGTATTACGAGTTACAAGCTTTTGAGAAACGGGCCCGATCTCTCCATTTCTCGCTATCGATTATTTAGACGTATGTATTTATTTGTAAGAAAGGGATAAAATATAAATTAACTAATTGAGGCTTGTAAAGTTTTATGAATGAGAGGGTAAGAATCTTACCATTTTCTCAGGGCACAGCGTCGGCGAGCTAGGGTGCGCGTACGCTGACGGCTGTCTGACGGCCGAGGAGATGATTTTATCAGCGTACAGTCGTGGTCTCGTGTCTGTACAGACTCCCTTCATACGCGGCTCCATGGCCGCTGTCGGCATCGGGTTTGAAGAGGTTTGTATCTCAAATAGATCATACTGAACATTTACTATAAGACAAATATCGCGACAAAAAATTTGGTTGTTCCACACATTTCGACCGTTCAGTTTTCGATGTTTTGTATTGTGTAATTTGAGCAAAATAAACTATGTTTCTCTTACTCCGCATGACCTTGCTATATTTTCTTTAGCAGACATTTTGCTTACAAAATTATAATATAACGAAACTAGCGACCCGCCCCAGCTTCGCACGGGTAGTACAACGAATTTACACAAAACCTTTACAAATTATACACCAAAACCTTTCTCAAGAATCACTCTATTAATAGGTGAAAACCGCATGAAAATCCGTACTGTAGTTTTTGCGTTTATCGCGAACATACAGGCAGACGCGGCAGGGGACTTTGTTTTATAATATGTATTGATGTTAAACAGGTGTCAAATATGTGCCCTCCGGAGATTGAGGTGGCCTGCCACAATTCAAGCCAGTCCAGTACCATCTCCGGTCCAGCTGACATTATGACGCAGTTTGTTGCTGACTTGACAGCTAAAAGCATCTTCGCGAAGGAGGTCGCGTGCTCCAACATCGCCTATCATTCACGATACATTGCCGAAGCAGGTGACTAGCGAAATATTTTGAAACAGATTGACCAGCGGGCTCAGCACGGTTCCATTTTTATCGACTATCACTATGCCCGTCACTTTCGCACTTACATACTTGTTAGAACGTGACAGGCATGGTGATAAACGATAAAAATGCGACCGTGCTACTAGGGCAGGGGACAAAATCTAGCGATGTATATGATGTGACACAAAACTGGCTGGATTTATTTCGATATGTTTGATTGAGTGTGTTCGGAAAGAGAAGATTCGTGGAATGTATTCGGCCCCATACATTCCACGACTCTTCTCTTTCCGCACAGACTCTACGACACCGTTCGTGAGGCGGTTGTATTATATTAACTGTCATGTAACATATATACAAAGTATGATGACAGGGCGACATTGCTCATGCTGACGCAAATGTTAACCCCTCGTATGCGGCCTGTCAAATTTGATCATTGAAAATGTGACCTTGACATTTACAACAATAAATTAAAATTCCCACGCACGGATCCGTGTCTTAAGCATACGAGGGGTTAAAATCGATGTTACTTCCCAGAATTTTGAGAAATGCGGCAGCAATGCAGATAGCAGTAATGTCGCGCTGCAATACTGCTGCAGTAATGTTGGTATAATCTGAATCAAAACGAAACCTTTAGCTAAGTGACAATCAGCCACGGCTCCATACTCGTATAGTCCAGGTGAATTGCTTGACATGACTTCCTCTAGTGTCCTGTAGGGCTAAGATGGCCGGCTCTTTATCATTTGTCACCATGGCTGTCACGTTCTAACAAATATGTAAGTGACGCATGGCATGACAGGACGTGATAAAAATGCGACCATGATAGCTGGTCTGCCAAAAATTACATTTCTAAGATTAGTATTTACTTTTTTTTTCAGGACCTGGACTCCTTAAGTACTTGAAAGAGGTTATTAAAACGCCGAAACTCCGAAGCGAGCGCTGGGTATCGACATCAGTACCACAGGACAGGTGGGAAGAAGAACTAGCCAAGTTTTCTTCGGCCGAGTATCACACTAACAATCTGCTGGTAAATACTTACTTTAACAATAAATTGAGTAACTGAAATTACGAAGAACGAGCACATGTCTTAGGTCGTTAACTGTAAGAGACCTGGAGTTGTATTCCGATTTTAATAACAGCAACTGACAGCGAGAGTAGGCTCTTTTTGCTATAAAGCGGAAAAACTATAAAAACAGTAGCCGATAGTGGCTACATGCGTAGAGCGTAACTCGCGCTGGCAGTGAAACGCATTCACCCTTTCATACTAATAATTTCGATGTCGTAGAACCCAGTACTCTTCGAGGAGACGTCCCGACTAATCCCAAAGAACGCGGTGCTGGTGGAGGTGGCCCCGCACGGTCTGCTGCAAGCGATCCTCAAGCGGGCGATGCCGTCGTGTGTAAACGTACCACTCACCCGACGAGGACATGCCGACAATACGAGATTCTTACTGGAGGCCATTGGACAGTGAGTTCTTCTTTCTTTTTCCCTTTCGTTTCCTCCTTTCTTTCTTTTACAATCTAAAACGAGTATTCCATTAGACTGTGAGTATCTTTGCAGTTATTAGTTAATGTTTAATGCTACCGCTTATTTAAGACTGTTCATAAGATGCACGGTCCTACAGCTACGGCTCGGCTTAAAGGTTTGACTATGTCGATGTGCGGCTGGTTTATTTTATGCTCAGGAAGTCAAAATTAATCACTCAAATTAGACTTGGCCTTTAATATAAGTCACTTGCTTCTAAAAAGAGGACCAAGGTATAAAGTTTTCCTCATTGCTGTGCATATTTCCATCCTTTCGCATGTAAAAAAATAAGGATTTGATAGAAAGGTTCCTATCACATCCAGTAGCATAGATTGTTAGAGCGGTAAACCATGCAGTATCCAAGATCTACTACTAGTTAGAATTTTAAGATGATTTTTTCATTTTTTTTATTTAGGCAACAAACAGTCATTTACAAAAATAATGTAATAATACGCGATGTGTTAATAGACCTTGAGTGCCCTACCTTAATAAACTAATTCTTAAAGTAGCTAGTGTAGGAGTAGTAAGCGGAAAACAAAGTTATCATTAAGTAACAAAGTTATCAGTAACTTGAGTGCATCTATATTCATTCATTCGTCCATGTGTATGTATGTACGGGCAGGTTGCTTGATACTCGTACATACATCCACCCTTTTTACCTTTTTACCAATTTTACCTTTGCTTTTAGGTTGTTCATGGAGGGCTACTATCCTGATATTCGTCAGTTGTACCCGAAGGTCGAATTTCCCGTCTCCACTGGAACGCCCCATTTGTCGCACTTGGTCGAATGGGCTCACCAGGAAAAGTGGTAAAATACAGTCATATTGATCGATTTTTCTATATTATCTACTTTATACAGAGTTGCTATCTCTGCGTTAGACTATATTCCTAATCAGATTGGATTATACATCTGTTAAATTTTTATATGACAGTAAAATAAATAGACAATAAAGCATATTCATAGAGACATATTTAGTTACCTACTTACTCGGTGTATTGGAATTTTTGTAATGCCGTGTTAGTAACTTTTTATTTAGGTCTTCTTCTTCTTCAACCTAACGTTTTCCCGGCCTAGCGCCAGGGTCCGCTTTCCTGCTCAGTCTTCTCCACTTTGCCCGGTCTTCGGCATCTTCAGGTGTGAGATTGTTCTCTCCCATATCCGCTGTCACGACGTCCTTACTTAGGTCCTTACTTTTTACTTAGGTAATAAATAATATTTCATGTAATGGATATTCCAAAACAGGAAGTTCCCGTCGTATGCCAGCCCAGAAAGAATTGAATCTTCTACGTGCGTTTTTAAGATTTCCCTCCACGACGCCGAACATCTTTACTTACATGGTCACCGAATTGAAGGTAATATTTTTTTGGTAGTACTGTAAGTGCACATTAAACATAAAAAAACTATCCTGTTCAGTATAAAAATAACCGCTCTATGGGTCGGTTGCACCAAACCGCCATTTGCTAAATTTTGCTTTATGGGAAGTTTAGGGCCAGTTGTGCCAACCACAATCAACATCACTCTGCACTGAACCATGAACTACCCATACAATAAAATTTAGCGAACGCTTTAACAATAACAGACAGTTTCGTGCCGGTTATCGTTCACTGCTGAACGTTGATCAGTCTGCTAATTGTAGTGGCCGTTATTCCACCCCATTATAAAGTAACCAACGTTCAACCAGGAAAGACGTTGTTCCCGTTCGCCTCTGCGCTGGTCTGCGCCTGGGACACACTCTGCATGGTTTCGCGCGCGCCGCTCCGCGCGTCTTCCGCGCGGTTCCAAGACGTCATGCTTCACGCGCAGCCTGTGTTGCACGAGTCGCGTCTGCTGCGGCTCAATGTGGCGTTGCAACGGGGGTCTGGGCACTTTGAGGTACCATTTACCCTAATTTAATAATAATTCAGATTGAACTTCAACTTCACACACCACCTTCTAGGCAGGCTCGCTCCATCGTAGGCCACGTCTTCGCCTCGGCTAGTCTGTGGCCATGAGTAAGCCCATTTATAATCTATATATATAAATGCAAGTGTCCTGACTGACTGACTGACTGACTGACTGACTGACTGATTCATCAACGCAGAGCCGAAACTACAAAAGCTAGAAAGTTGAAATTTGCACACTAGGTTGAATTTATAAAGTGTACAAGAGATAAGAAGCGATTTTGAAAAATTCAACCCCTAAGGGGGTTAAAAAGGGGATGAAAGGTTGTATGGGGTGCAAGTTTTATTTTAAGCTAGGAATTTGAAACTTTGTAAAAATGTACTATATTAAAAAACAAGAAAACTAATTTCTGCGTTTTCGAAAATTCATCCCCCAAGGTGGTGAAAAAGGGGTTGAAAGTTTGTATGGAGATCAAATATTTTTGTGAGTGTTGGACTTGAAACTTTGTATATGGGGATATTATTATAAGACGGGAAAAGTAATTTCAGCGTTTTTGAAAATTCATCCCCTAACAGGGTTAAAAAGGGGTTGAAAGTTTGAATCCATTACAAATGCTTTGAAACTTCTTAGAAAGACATAATAGCCGATGACAAAAAAAAAGGAATTGCGACGTTTTAGGTAATTCAACCCCTAAGGGGGTAAAAAGGGGATGAAACTTTGTCCCGGGGTGCAAATTTTATTTTAAGCTAGGACCTTGAAACTTCGTAAAAAGGTATTAAATTAAAAAAACAAGAAAACTAATTTCTGCGTTTTCGAAAATTCATCCCCCAAGGTGGTGAATAAGGGGTTGAAAGTTTGTATGGAGATCAAATATTTTTGTGAGTGTTGGACTTGAAACTTTGTATATGGGGATATTATTATAAGACGGGAAAAGTAATTTCAGCGTTTTTGAAAATTCATCCCCCAAGGTGGTGAAAAAGGGGTTGAAAGTTTGTATGGAGATCAAATATTTTTGTGAGTGTTGGACTTGAAACTTTGTATATGGGGATATTATTATAAGACGGGAAAAGTAATTTCAGCGTTTTTGAAAATTCATCCCCTAACAGGGTTCAAAAGGGGTTGAAAGTTTGAATCCATTACAAATGCTTTGAAACTTCTTAGAAAGACATAATAGCCGATGACAAAAAAAAGGAATTGCGACGTTTTAGGTAATTCAACCCCTAAGGGGGTAAAAAGGGGATGAAACTTTGTCCTGGGGTGCAAATTTTATTTTAAGCTAGGACCTTGAAACTTCGTAAAAAGGTATTAAATTAAAAAACAAGACAACTAATTTCTGCGTTTTCGAAAATTCATCCCCCAAGGTGCTGAATAAGGGGTTGAAAGTTTGTATGGAGATCAAATATTTTTGTAAGTGTTGGACTTGAAACTTTTTATATGGGGATATTATTATAAGACGGGAAAAGTAATTTCAGCGTTTTTGAAAATTCATCCCCTAACAGGGTTAAAAAGGGGTTGAAAGTTTGAATCCATTACAAATGCTTTGAAACTTCTTAGAAAGACATAATAGCCGATGACAAAAAACAGGAATTGCGACGTTTTAGGTAATTCAACCCCTAAGGGGGTAAAAAAGGGGATGAAACTTTGACCTGGGGTGCAAATTTTATTTTAAGCTAGGACCTTAAAACTTCGTAAAAAGGTATTAAATTAAAAAAAAAACAAGAAAACTAATTTCAGCGTTTTTAAAACTTCATCCCCCGAGGTGGTAAAAACGGGGTTGAAATTTTGTACGGAGATCAGATATTTTTGAGAGTGCGGGACTTGAATCTTTGTATTTGAGGATATTATTAGAAGACAGGAAAGGTTATTTCAGCGTTTTGTAAAATTCATCCCCTCATTTAAAAGGGGGTTGAAAGTTTGTATGGAGTTCAAATTTTATTTTAAATTAAGAACTTGAAACTTCGTAAAAATATATGTTATTAAAATACAAGAAAACTAATTTCAGCGTTTTTGAATTATCATCTCCTAAGGTGGTAAAAAGGGGGTTGAAAGTTTGTATGGATATCAAACATTTTTTCGAACGTGGGACTTGAATCTTTGTATTTCGGGATATTATTAAAATACAGGAAAAATAATTTCAGCGTTTTGTAAAATTCATCCCCCAACAGGGTTAAAAAGGGGTTGAAAGTTTTAATCCATTACAAATGCTTTGAAACTTCTTAGAAAGGCATAATAGCCGATTACAAAAAAAAGTAATTGCTACGTTTTTGGAAATTCAACCCCTAAAAGAGGATGAAACTTCGTCTTAGGGTGCAAATTTTATTTTAAGCATGGAACTTGAAACTTTGTAAAAAGGTATTAAATTAAGATACAAGAAAACTAATTTCAGCGTTTTTGAAAATTCATCCCCTAAGGTGGTGAAAAAGGGGTTGGAAGTTTGTATGGATATCAAACATTTTTTCGAATGCGCGACTTGAATCTTTCTATTTTGGGATATTATTAGAAGACAGGAAAAGTTATTTTAGCGTTTTGTAAAATTCATCCCCTAACAGGGTTAAAACAGGGTGAAAGTTTGTATAGGGTTTAAATTTTATTTAAAGCTACAAACTTGAAACTTCGTAAAAATGTATTTTGTCAAAAGAGAAGAAAACTAATTTCAGAGATTTTGATAATTCATCCCCCGAGGTGGTGAAAAAGGGGTTGAAAATTTGTTTGGAGGCCAAACATTTTTTTGAGTGCGGGACTTGAATCGTTGTATAAAGGCATATTATTAGAATACAAGAAAAATAATTTCAGCTTTTAAAAAATCATCCCCTAAAATGATTAAAAAGGGGTTGAAAGTTTGTATAGGGTTCAAATTTTATTTAAAGCTAGGAACTTCAAACTTTGTAAATAGGTAGTTAGGTAGTAGGTTTTATTAAATAGAGGACATGAAAATCTTCTAAGGGGGTTTAGAGGGATTATAACGAGGACAATTTTATTCAGTTAGGGGCTTGAAACTTCGTAGGTTGTGAAAGACAAAGTCTCATTCGTTGTATAATATTAATAATTAACAAATGATTAACCGTCCTACCGCAATCTCTTGCTGCACAATGTTCTAAGCTAATGTAGAATATATAACCACCAATATACAAATCCACGCGTACGAAGTCGCGGGCAACAGCTAGTATAATATAAAGCTTTTAAATACAGAACACATTTAAGAGCTGAACCCTTAGCGGTGGTCTTCTTTCTTCCATATTGATATGGCGTGAATATTCTCCTGGGTCTTTTTGATATGATAATATATCAGAGACCCACCTCCCACCAAATCTCTCTTCCATAACTTTTTGAATTATACTTTGTACTGTAACAGGTGTTTGGGCACCACTATTTCCTCTTCTATTATCAATAGATTTTTCAGTAAACTTTTTTATATTTTTGTCATACGTAACTTGGTCATTGGTATTATTTACTGACAAACTGATCTTTGCCGAACTTAGAGATGGTTTAATGACCAAAAATCATTGCAAGTTTTAAGTCCGACGGGTGTTTGCTTATTAAGTATGTTTTTTTTAACAGATCGAAGATGGAATTACAAAAGTAGCTTCAGGTTATGTACTTTTGGATGAAAGTAAAGAAGAGAGCGCTATGAATAAAGATTCTGAAGATTCTGTGGAAGACAATGTAATAGGACAGGATGAAATATACAACATTCTCAATGAGAGAGGTTACATGTATCAGTGAGTATGACGATAATTTTAACGAGTGCTTAGACATAAATCTGAACCTACAATCACGTTTAAAACAACAATTCATTAGGTACTCTTTCGTCACTTCTAACTCTAGCGTTTGTATTATACACATAATCTACTTAGAGACGATCGGTAGACCAGAAGATGCTCTTCCTTTCAGACAGTGTCTGAGCGACAAATAGTTCTTGCACTACTAGCACGGTCTTCTCAACAAAAAATTACTGTCTTCTCCAAACTGATTTCATGATTATATGTATTTTTGTGTAATTTAAAAGTTTTGTTCACTAACAGGGGCGAATTCCGTGGTATCCGTGAAGTAAATCCTACATTGACTGCGGGCCGCGTGCCGTGGCACGGACGCTGGGAGACCTTACTCGACTCAATGCTGCAGCTCAACGTTCTTCGACAACCTCACGACCACATCTCACAGCCGGTCTTCATCAGGGAAATCAGTATTAATACTGATAAACACGCTAAATCTGTTGAATTAGATACGGATTTTAAGGTTGAAATATCCACGGTCCATGATTATACCAGGTAATGTATTTTTTTTTGCAAAAAAACATAATGATCCCACAATTATAGTTCGTTTTTTTTAGCAATTTTTTTTATTAGAAAGAACTTGAAAGAAGGTAAGCGATTTTGACATGTCTTTTAATTGAAAAACACTTTTTAAAAATAACTATTACTTATGAAAGCAGAAGACTATAAAAGATCGTATTAGATTCATAATTGTTACATATTTACCGTAACTTATTTTTAAAATGTGTTTTTCAATTAAAAGACACATCAAGATTGTTTACCTTATTTCTAATGCTAAAAAAATCGAACTATAGAAGCAAGTATAACAGCAAGTGTGATTCCTAACTTAACTTGACACCAAGCTGAGGGGAAAACTTTTCAGTGACGTTTATCTATACAGCTGAAGAGGGTCGAAAGTCTGTACATGGAAGATATTCGAAAAAAAGTTGGTTGGGGATACTTAGAATCGATAACAGAACACGTTCCAACCGTTTTTAGAATTTTTGTCTGTTTGTCTGTTTGTCTGTTTATCTGTTTATCTGTTTATCTGTTTATTTGACCGCGCATCACGTGAAAACGGCTGAACGGATTTTGATGCAAACTTTACTAATCTGTCAAGAAACTCCCTGGCCCTATTTTAGGCTAGAAAAATTCAACCCCTAAAAGGGGGGTGGCCACTACACTCAATTAAGTTATGTTTGCACCTGAATCTTATGGCGCTAACTTAAGAAAGTGGTGTAAACTTTTTTTTTGTGTAGGTATGTACTTTGTAAAAAAACAACATTTTTCTTAGTCAATGTCAAACGTCTTTGCAAATACATATTAAATCACATTTATAGACGGGTCTATCGCGGGTTTATTGACAATAATTAACATTATGTGAAGTGGGTGGTTTAAAATATGATGTCTACCCCAAACTTTTTCATACACTTTTCGTCGGGTAGTTGCACAAATCTCTGTTTTGACATTTTGTTGGGACATCAGTTAGCCGCGACCATGACCAGTGAAACCTGTGTCGAAACGTCGGTAAATAAAGGTAATAAAATAAATTTCGAGATAGGCCCGTCTATAAATGTGAGTTAATATGTGTTCGAAACGCGAAAGTTTTTAAATTTTAAACAGGTATTAAGTCTTTGTAAATGTCAAACAATTTGGGACTTGCATTTTAAACGCGTTACCATACCTTTCCGAAAAAAAACGAATTTTTCGCGAAATTCTCGCAACGTATTGAGGTTACAAGGTAGCAGGGTCTCAGGAATCTGAGGAAGAATCGGAGACGTTCACGCAGTGCGAAGAGCGGTTGACCGCTCAGCGGATTCGCACGACAGACGCGCTCGACGGTAAGTACTGTGGTGCATCAGCGGATACTGGAGAGCCCAGCACACACATTAACCTACATTAATACTATTGTTCTGTGTTTAAGCACTGACAGCCTGGACGCTTCGGCCTTCCGCCCTACGCGGAGCTCGGCCTTCGGCCTTCGCACTTAGACACTTATACTATTGTTCTGTGATTAAGCACTGACATCCAGGACGCTTCGGGCCTTCGGCCCTACGAGGAGCTCGGCCTTCGGCTTTCGCATTAGATATCCACACCAAAATTCAACCATTGCGGCGGTGTCCCTGACATAGCCTCTCTCAATTTTTTCTATCAAAAAAATTCGCGCTCGCTACGCTCGCGTTTTTAACTTTTAAAGTTAAGCCTACTTTGATAAAGGTGGCATTCTGGGCACCCTACCGAGCGACTACTACTACGACGGACGCTTCGGGCCTTCGGCCCTAAGCGGACCTCGGCCTTCGGCTTTCGCATTTAGACACTGATACCATTGTTCTGTGATTAAGCACTGACATCCTGGACGCTTCGGGCCTTCGGCCCTACATGGAGCTCGGCCTTCGGCTTTCGCATTAGATATCCACACCAAAATTTCACGTAAACCACTGCGGCTATGTCCATGACATAGCCTCTCTAATTTTTTTTTGTATAAAAAAAAAATTCGCGCTCGCTACGCTCGCGTTTTTAATACGATTTTAAGGGTTAAGCCCACTTTGATAAAGGTGGCATTCTGGGCACCCTACCGAGCGACTACTACTACGACTTAAGCATTGACATTCTGGACGCTTCGGGCCTTCGACCCTACATGAAGCTCGGCCTTCAGCTTTCGCATTAGATATCCACACCAAAATTTCACGTAAACCACTGCGGCTATGTCCCTGACATAGCATCTCTAATTTTTTTTCTATCAAAAAAAATTCGCGCTCACTACGCTCGCGTTTTTAACTTTTAAAGTTAAGCCTACTTTGATAAAGGTGGCATTCTGGGCACCCTACCAAGCGACTACAACTTAGGCCAATTTATAATTAAACATTTTTTTACACTCTTAAAAGTAATCCCCGGTACATACATATATGTAGATATTTAGTTATGCATACATAAACAACTGTAAATAAAGTGTAAATACTCGGCCTCAAGTTTTTGATATCTATAATATTCTCCTTTCCTCTAATCTTACTTCTAACTAATATAATATTAGACCTAAATTCGAAAGTTTGTTAGGAAGTATGGATTTCTATGTGTATAATTCTTAATTTTTCATGCTCAGAATGATTTGACTGGAGGACAGAATTGGATGATATTTGCCATGGACATGATTTGGATAGGTACAGTCAAGAACGTAAAAATACAAAAGTAGTACTGTATTGTCCGTTATACACCTACTATAACTCTGTGTCGTTTAAATCACGTCTAATATTGGAATAAGGGCGAAAAAAAACTATTGGTTTTGAAGTGTAGTTTTGTTTAGTGGTAAGTACCTACCTATTAATTGTAAAATATTTTATCTGGACTTCAGTCCCCTAATCGTATCCATCTGTCAACTTTACTTCAAGTTCCGCCTCCAGGGGAAAGAGAAATTAGGGATGAATTAGCTTACTGACACAGACCGAATTCCACGCGGGCGGAGCCGCGGGCACAGCTAGTGCTTTATATTAATACAAGTTTAATAATAAATTTAAGCAATATTGTAAGCGTCCTGATTAAATTTATTTTCTTCTTTCTCTCTTTCTAATAAATTCGGCCATTAGGCATGTGAAAATTTGTGTTGGTTTCGCAACTTATTTATGACGGGAACCTTCTTGTTCCAGATGTGGTGGAGTCACATTAAAGGGCATCAACTTCCGAAACATTGTAAAATCTGACGAAGATTCATTGGTTTTCGATACATCAAAGTTTTACCCGAAATATCAATTGACAGACACTGTAAATGTAAGTTTTTTATATATCTTTTTAGAAGTATAGATATTTTTTTATTATTCATAAATAGACTAAACTCTTTACTTCATCCAGGTTGAAAACGGTGAAAGGTCCCGAAATGGAAAAGTATTGAGGAGCAGTGTAGCTGGAGACTTGGGATCCTTACACTGGGTTGAAGGTCCTGCTGTAAAGAGTCCTGGCATCCCGGTTAAGGTATCTACAGTATCCTAAATTGTTAAATGTATAGGTACGCAAGATACCCATTAAATACATTAAAATGGATCGTTAATATTCGTTTTATATAGTCCTCCTCATCGGTTTGATGACGGCGACCTCAAAAATTACGGATTACGCCTATTATGGGCCCGAATGTGACTGGTCAGGCCGAACTTGGTCTTAATAACTCTTTTGCAGGCATTACAATGGAGTTGGCCAGACGCGTTGTAGGTAAGCTTCGGAGGACTTCGATCTTTCTTTACGTTGTTGGCGTTTGGCATCTAAGCTATGGAGGCGGTTTTCCTCAAACGATTTGATGCGATTAAAGATGGTAGACCGCCATGATGACCTGTCTGTAGCAAGCTCCTCCCAACGCTCAGGGTCGATGTTGCAAGCGTTCAGTTGTCGTTTGAGCACATCCTTATAACGCAGATGCTGACCGTTTAACTGTATGTATTTAGGTTGAAATAAGTACCTACCTAATATTGTTTATTTGCTTGTAAAGGTACACTTCGCTGGTCTGAACGCTTCCGATGTACTCAAAGTTAAAGAACCGTTTGTTGATCAACATGAATCTAGTAACGGTGTTTATGGAATGGATTTCAGCGGAAGTACTGAAGAGTAAGTATTAATTCTTAGAGCAAGTTTTTTTAACATGATTAATAACTTGATTACGAGTTTATAGAGCGTACTTGACTGGGTTGATTGCAGATCATCAACTTTTTGACTTTTTTGAGTTCACTAAGTGTTGCGCAATTAGGTACCTAATCTAATACCTTTAAATGAGCAATTCTTGTTTATTTATTTATTTATTTATATATATATATATATTTCGGGGATCTCGGAAACGGCTCTAACGATTTCGATGAAATTTGGTATATAGGGGTTTTCGGGGGCGAAAAATCGATCTAGCTAGGTCTTATCTCTGGGAAAACGCGCATTTCCGAGTTATTATATGTTTTCCGAGCGAAGCTCGGTCACCCAGATATTTATTGTTGAATAGGGAGCTCCATAGAAAAACCGGCCAAGTGCGAGTCGGTCTCGCGTTCCAAGAGTTCCGTACAATAAGTCCGACTCACGCTTGACTGCACATTTCTAATAGATTTTCCTGTCATAAAGAACTTTTTTGTGTATTTTTTCAAAATTTTACACCCAGTAGGTAGTTTCAGAGATAAAGGGGGGGCGGGGATGGTCGGACAGACAGACAGACGCACGAGGGATCCTATAAAGGTTCCGTTTTTTCTTTTTGAGGTACGGAATTGAAGGAGACAAAGAAAAAATATTTATTTCTTTTGTTTTGACATATGTCCCCAGTTTTTCATACAAATTTTAGGCTTCAGTTTTGGAACCCTAAAAAGTACCTACACGATTGCAGTTTGGTCTAGGTGGCCATTGTAAACATTAAAGTGTCATTGTGAACTATATAGTAGAAGGAAAATTGATCATGTCAATATTGTTGTAGCGGGACGCGTGTAATGGGCTTGACGCGCGGCGCTGCCCGCGAACATGCGCGTGCGATCCCCCAGCTCTTATGGCCGGTTCCAGCGCATTGGACCCTTGAGGACGCCGCCACAGTACCCTTCGCTTACGCGCACGCACTTTACTGCCTTGTGAGTTAAAATTCCTCTGAGAGATGTTTCTCTGTAGCGACTGACAGGGGACCGAAGTAACGCTGCGTCTTACGTAAGCGAACAACTCGCGAACGCGAAGTGACGCGGCGCGGCGGGCCCACGGCGTTCGCGTTCGTAACGAGATCGCCCACGTAGGACACTTCTATAGATATCAAAGGATTGATTCACCCCGCGCTGCATCGCTTCGTTTCGCGTTCATGGTTCAAACCCCAACGTTGCCAAAAAAATATTTAAAACACTAATATTGCTTTGCTAATCCAATCAACCCAATCAAAACATTTGTTTTGCCTTTGTACACATACTCCACTTATAGAAGGTCGATAAAAAACATACAATCGAATTGATAACCTCCTACTTTTGACATTTGGAAGTCGGTTAATGACTACGAGAGTTCATTGACAGGACTGTCTTCCCAAGGCAAAATTTTATATATCGTCTTCCCCACATTAACTTTATTAGATTTCTTTAAGAGGTTAGTTGACCAAGTCAATATACTGGTAATATTTGTTTCTCCAGGCCATAAAAACGAGTCTAAGCCGAGGCATGAAAGTGTTGGTGAGCGGCGGCGCAGGCGCAACAGGACAAGCCATCATCGCGCTGGCGCTGCACTGCGAGTGTCGGGTCTTCGTCGTTGTCAGCGACATCTTCAAGAAAAACTTCCTAATGAAAATGTTCCCTAAATTGAATGGTAATAAGGCCCGTGTAAGATAGGTTAGACCTTGCACGAATATCAAGTTTAAATTATTTTATAGTAGAGATCCGAGGAAGTGAAATAATACCACACTTCATTTGGTAGATGGGGGTGCCAGATACCCAACCGAAGCACGCCCTCTCGCGTCCTTAGTCCCTGAAATCACGGTAGTAATAATTAATTAATTTTAGGTAACATATATTTGTCGACTTCTATCGTGCTTTTATCGATAAAAACACGTAATTTTTAAAAATTGCTCGCTTCCAAAGTCCTGTAGAATGAATAGGTACCTACTCAGCCAGCAAATGTCTCCATTCCCCGATTCGACAATAATCATCATTTCCTCGCGTTGTCCCGGCATTTTGCCACGGCTCATGGGAGCCTGGGGTCCGCTTGGCAACTAATCCCAGTAATTGGCGTGGGCACTAGTTTTACGAAAGCGACTGCCATCTGACCTTTTAACCCAGAGGGTAAACTAGGCCCGTATTGGGATTAGTCCGGTTTCCTCACGATGTTTTCCTTCACCGAAAAGCGACTGGTAAATATCAAATGATATTTCGTACATAAGTTCCGAAAAACTCATTGGTACGAGCCGGGGTTCGAACCCGCGACCTCCGGATTGCAAGTCGCACGCTCTTACCGCTAGGCCACCAGCGCTTCGCTTTTATTCGACAATAATATTTTTACTATTATCGTATTGTATTCACATTACACACCATCTATTTTAAAATGTATTCTTGAGAAAAGGTTTCCTATCTTATCTCCGAAAAAATTAACCCCGAAATTTTCATTTGACCGAAAACCGTTAGTTCTAAAAACCGTTTAATATTTAGAGGGATCACCAATCTAACATTACCTATTCCGCACTGGGTTCCACAGGATGCCTTTTTCAAAAGTTTGGAAAAGTTAACGGTTTTCGGTCAAATGACAATTCGGCAAATGAAACATCGGGCAAACAAATTTCGATGTTGCGACATGTTACCTTGAGAAGAATATATTATTATTATCGAGGCGGGGAATGGAGGCACTTGCCAGCTGAGTATTAATTGTAAATGGACGACCAACCTTTTGTACAAAATTTCAGCTGACGACATCATTTGCTGCCGAGATGATACATTCCAGAACCGCGTGTTGCCTGAGACCAACGGGCTTGGCTGTGATGTTGTTGTATGCAGTAGAGGGCAATACAAGGATGTAAGTCCTCTGAAATATGGTCTGGTAGACCAATTTTGTCATTAAAATTTTGTCATTAACTGTACATTAAAAAACCTAGTCCGTGAGACTTCTCCAGGTGGAAGACTTGAACCATTCGAAGAGGTGCCAAAATAAATATAGTTATTTATTAGCATACTTACCTACACAGCATTTTTCTAATAATAATTTACTTACAGGCCTACATACAGTGCTGTGGACCCTTAGGAATAACGTTGGATATTCATCAAGTGAAGAGGAACGAAAACTTCCGGTTCAAAATGCACGCGTTGACTTATGAAAGAAGTTACGCCTGCGTGGATTTTTCATCCTTGTTTGTTCGTAATGACATAGAAACATTCCAGGTAAGTTTTATATTGTTATAATTATTCGAATTTAACTACATTTATGTTATGGACGTACATTATTTACATACTTTTTATGGGCATCGCCCAGGTGGGGCAGGTACCCATTTTGATTTACAATTCCGCGCATAGCTCGAACACACAAACTCACGTGCCAATTGGCTCGATCTGGACGCACCTTATAGTTTATTTTATTGTACCCTCAATGAAGGCCACGAGATACATGCACCGAGTATGCACGGTCGACGCCGACGCCGACCGTCATTTGTTTTAACATTCTAACATACGGCGTCAGCGTCGTGCACGCTTGGAGCATGTATTTTACCTTTTATGTATGTTACCTATGTTACCTTGAATACAGAGGCTGCAACGGCTAGTGGCAGAAGGCATCAGCGCCGGTTGGGTGCGGCCGCTATCGCGGGTGACATACGCCCCGCAGGACGCCACGCGCGCGTTTCGCACGCTCGCCCGCGGCGCGCATCTCGGACGCGTGCTGTTGCGCGTGCATGACGCGACATATCGTGCAGAGGCCGGGTAAGAAATTATTGATTTTGCTTATGATTATAAATAACAAAATGCTGTGGATTTTTTTTTGGGTGAATCAACTAATTTAGTATCACTCGTTACCATACTGTTAGTTGTCCAGGGGAAAACAACTCTTAATAATCGTGATTTTATGGCATTGCAATTTAACAAAAGCATGTTGCTATTTTGTGCTTTTTATAAGCTCTATTGCCCCTCCGACTACATTTTAGAATAACAACACAAAAAAGTTGATCTACCCTCATTAAACTACCTATTTTATTTGAGCAATTGGTCTATCAATACTGGACAACCATTAAGAATGACTCGCTGGAACGCTCCTGGTCCGGACTCCGGACCGGGACGTCCGACAATTAGTTTTCTATTACGGGTGACTGGTGATCACGTATCAAAACGAAGTATCGGACACATCGGGACCCGGACAGTTTTAGTAAAAACCTCACCATGTTTCTGATTTTGGATTGGCAGTCTCATGTGCTCCGGAACGCGCTCCCAGCTTATGGTGGGTGACTCGTCGCTTGTGACACGACTCGCCGCGCATTTAGTGCAACGCGGCGCGCGAAACCTGCATCTTCAGCTGAACGACACTGAGCGCCTTGCCCGACAATTGAAGTAAGTATTATTTTAATAAATATGGAAAGGTAAACTTATAACTAACTATTTTGGCTCAGTGATCCAAAGTCAATCTTGGCCTCCGAAACGAGAGCGTGCCACCTGTCCCGATCCTGCGCAAGTTCCTGACAGTTACCGACGCGAAGCTGAAGCAGATCCGACGTCACACTGTCTTCCCAGCGATACCTGGGCCGACACACCGGACGGCCACCAGTCGGTCGTCCCATGAATAAACAGTGGCAAATACAGTGTATAAATTAAATATGGGCAAATATCTAAACGGTGGTTAGCATAGGACCAGTGGCGTAGGTAGGCGTGGGTGAATGGAGCCTTCGCCTCGCCTCGCACTTAGGAGGGGGGCTCGCAAAGCCAACCTTTTTATTACCTTGGGAAAACACATTGAAAAGGGGCCTCGCAAATGTGGGCCACGGCTTGATTCACGCTACGCCACTTCATAGGACCTACGAAGTATATTAAGATACATTTGGCTTAGAAATTAAATTTCGTTTTTTTTAATTAACTTTGCATTTTATATTCACAGGGAGTGGCAGAAATGGGGAGTAAATATAAAAACATCCTCAGAAAAACTCGTTCACACCGATTGTGCATCAAATCTGCTCAAGCAGAGTTTAACTCTGGGTCCTGTTGAAGGTGTTTTTGTAGTTATCACTGAACAATTGAATGATCAGACGCGTGAAATCTACAAAACTCTGCTGGATAATTTGGACGCGCAGACAAGGAAAATGTCATCTATCAAGTAAGAGCTATTTCACGATTTACGTAAACAGTCAGTGGCGTAGTAAAAGCCTGACAAGATTCTATTTGGCTTGAGATCTTGGAGGATACAACTAAACGGAGTAGCCATTAACAGGCTTTCCCCTCTGTCGAAAATAGGCGTCCAACGGTCATACACAATGTATGGACTGACGTTTATCTGACATGGCTATTTTTACGTTACCCATACCTATATTTGACGTTCCCCTCCCCCGCAAAAATCGGCAGACTGTTTTGTACAGAAAATTACAGACATGGCGTCTCCGTTTGATTATATCCTCCAAGCTTGAGATAGTGTCCCTACAAGCAGCATACATAACAAATGGTTCTAATATAATACCTACTTGGGATGAAAATATGACACACAAGCGAGTACAATCGTCGAGCCGTAAGTCCGCGAACTTACCCGCATCCCTCCTTATCCATCTATCGCCCCCTTACAGGTATATATTTGTGAAAAAAATAATCTAGTTAGTATAGTAAATTATAGTACAAAATAACATGTCAACCGTTACAACAATTAAGATTAAAAAAAAAATTAATCTAGACTCCCTGACATCTCATTGTTTTGTAACTTTGCAGGTACTTTGTAGTAATTGGCATCAATAACTCTCTAGGAGAGAAAGTTTGTGTTAAAAGAGCAGCAGACGGGTTCCCGGCAATGATGCTTTCCGTATCAATAGACACAAAGGTATAGTAAAAGATTATTGAAAGTTTAGTTATTTGAAAAGTCTTTGTACCACTAGCTGACCATAATACCACATTATACCACCTCTGTTAAACGGTAGAGGTAATATTTTACCCAATTTTTTTTCATTCATTCGTTATTTACAGATTGAAGGTAGTTTACCATCGAGTTACGGTGACATTGTAAATGCAACTGAGCGGGGACTGCAGACTAAGCAGCCTGTCATTTTTGCTCAGTATCCTTCTGTTTGCGAAGAATCGCTGACACAGCAAATAGAAAAAATAATTGGTAAGTACATGAATCAAATACAATCAAAATCATGACAAAGTCATGTCTATATCGGTTCACAGACATCCATTTCAGTATTTTTGGGGACTGAACAATTCTGATTTGATTCGACACAGATATAGCAATGATACATTTTTGTAATAAGAAGAATTCTAAACTATATAAATTTATTACAGATGTCACCATAACAGGAAATGCTGAAAGCAAAACTTTACAAGATTTAGGCGTAACCAAGGACCAAGCTCAAAAACTTTGGGTATATCTAAGAGACAAGAAAAATATAAACATCCCTGAAGACGAAATTGTATTACTCAGTGTAGAAAAGTGGGTATAATATCTTCATTGTTACATTAGTTGATTTGATGTAAAAATTAATTTTATTTTTTCTAACATTTATATTAATATTTTTTCTAGAATACGAGAAATGGAGGATACGTTAAAAGAGTCAAATGCACCAGTTGAAGGACTATCTGCTTTTATTCCTTTCGTGGATACTGATGAACTCGCGGCAACGATTAATGTTGTGGTAATGCCCACACTCGCGCAAGGCTATGACATGGTCAGTATAAAAAAAAATTAACGACCTCCTCACAAAATTTTACGAGAAGCAGTTGAGAAATGAGACGAGAGGGCAGCCGGAGAGACAGATAGCCGGAAAAAGCTTTCTTACCAAGCTGCAATGCAGACGCGATCACTCAGGCAATAACAAAATTAACTGCATTTTGTACTAAATTACTTGTTCTATCTATGTTGTTGTGTTGTTGTGTTATGTTGTTGTTCTGTTGTTCTATGTTGTGTGGATACTTATCATTTTATTTTGTATATAATCTGCTATTTTCTTCTAGTCTTCTATATACGATTCTAGTTTATGATATTGCATCTCCATTGTTAGAGAGACGAAGAATTCGACGCGTCCGAGGCATGCCTGTACATAGTCCCAGGATTACAAGGCCTGCATCAGCGGTACCACGCGCTGTGCGAGCGACTGAAGCTGGCAGCTGTCGTGTTGCAGCCCGGTTTGGACCAGCCCGACGAGTCGCTGGAAGACATGACCAACAGATATACAACGGTATGTCATAGGAAAACTATGACTTTTTGTTATACTGTAACCAGGGGCGTATTTACCCTAGGGCCAGGCCATAGCCCGGGGCGCCAACCATCAGGGGCGGCATGGAGCGGCATATGCCGCTCCTAGCGGATTGCATTTTGTTTTTCTTCCTTGACTTCTGGGGCGGCAAAACGTATTGGCCCGGGGCGCCAAATTTCAAAATACGCTCCTGACTATAACGTATTAGTAGCATTATTGCGGGGACCTGGAGCCCGATTCTCTAAAGCTTGTGACTTGTAATACAAGCGGATGTCACTTTTTGACAGCTTTTGTTAGAAAGGGACTTCCACTTGTATTACTTACAAGCTTTTGAGAAACGGGCCCCTGTCCCGACAAATGAGTAATAGACACCTACAAGAAAATACATCAAATATTATTATAGCTCTTATCCGACAAAGAGCAACCGGCCACTCGTATTTCTAGCGAGGACCGATTGACTCACACAAAATGATACAAATAAAACAAAACAGTATAGCAGAGTTATTTATTGTATTAGAAAGGTACTAAAAAACCGAACCCCCTAATTTGAACTGGCGCTGTCATTTGCCATGTTTTGTGGCCACTGAATTGTCAAGCGATATGTGTGTTTTAGTTTGCAGAAGTAGATCAGTGTAAACAGTAATCTTGATGCTTGCAAATATTTTTTATTTTATTTTCAGATGATCCTGAAGAAAAAAGGCGAAAGCAATAAATTTTACCTTCTGGGTCACGAACTGGGAGTACTCTCCGTTTTTGAAATCGCTGCAGCATTAGAAGATCAAGGTATTATTCATTTCTCATGCTGAAAGTGTCACATTTAACTTCCAAGTAGTTTTATTTTCCAAGTATGTTTTTACGTTTAGCAATGAAAATTCCATTCTAATATTTTACTCCCAATTCCATAAATAACCATGATAATGAGTTTTTCGGAACTTATGTACGAAATATCATTTGATATTTACCAGTCGCTTTTCGGTGAAGGAAAACATCGTGAGGAAACCGGACTAATCTCAATAAGGCCTAGTTTACCCTCTGGGTTGGAAGGTCAGATTGCAGTCGCTTTCGTAAAACTAGTGTCTACGCCAATTCCTGGGATTAGTTGCGAAGCGGTCCCCAGACTCCCATGCCATAATGCCGGGACAACGCGAGGAAGAAGAATTTCATAAATAACCATATTTTTACCTCAATTGTTCAGTAAAATTAGCACAAGTTTATGTAGTTTTGTAAAATGCAAATATTCAAAATTATTAATAGCTAGAGTTTAACTCTAGTGAAAGCGCTCATTTCTGACTCCAACTATTGGCGTCAGGAATGGCCTTTCATCCCTTGGTTAACAATCTACTATTATTGATCAGGCATGACGGGCACGGTCTTCTGCCTGGGGGGTGGTCCGGACGAGTTCGTCACCGAGCTGGAGCGGCAGGTGTTCCTGGCGTGCGCGGGCGACGACTCAGAGTCGGCGCTGCAGGAGGCGGTGGCGAGGCACATGTGCGCGCTCATGGGATATTCGTCGCCGCAGCTCGACGCTGCGTTGCGCGACGCCCCGACATGGCCACTAAAGGTAAACAATTGATAGGAATCGTCGAGATATGTTACTGTGACATCTTTAGGTTCATACGCGAGACACAGGCGCTCTTTGGGCTTAGCGTCGCCGCACCTATTTTGTATCATTCGTATATTTAACTCGTGATTTCATAGATGACGATCCTTTTACCATGATAAAAGATACTTAAGACACGCATATTACAAGTGTATGCTTAAGTAGTTTTATTTTGCTATCTCATTTAATTATTGGCGCTCTCTTTTTATTCGAGAGCTAAAATATCTCGAGTGCAGTACTTTCAAGCCTTTGTTAATAATATATAACATAAACGTACAGATGTGTATTTATTCAACAGGTGAAGGAGAGCGTGAGCGCTCTGCGCGGACGCGTGACTCACTCGATGCAGTACGCGCGCTTGCTCATAGAAGCAGCGTACGCGCGCATAATGAAAGCCCGGCATCACACGAGGGGCGAGCCGCGCGCGCTCCAATCGCGAGTGGTCGTCCTGCGCTCCCCCGCGCCCTCATACCTCGACCCCCTCCAGCTCCAACGTTACACGCGTGAGCCACTCGCCGTGCACGACCTGCGTGCCCCGCTCGCGCTCGCCGCCGACGACCTCCGCTCCGCAGCCATCATAAACCAATATCTTGATGAGGAAACTAGACAATCCTTCGCTAAAAAGACTCTCTGCTATACATATATTATGGAATCGACAAGTTATTTTAAAGTAAGTGATTAATTTTTACTGTTTTCTGTAAGACATGGTTGTATAAGTTTGTTACAGTTTGGAAAAATACAGTTTGATTTTAGACGCAATTGTATTTTTTTTTTCCTGGTAAATTTATCTGTCGTCTAAAAATAGAGTTATCAATTATAACAATTACTGAGTTGATAATAATTAGTAATAAGCATTTACTTAAGGATTTACTTACTACCAGAAATCAAATTAAAACTACTCATCATTCCCAACAGCATGATTTTAAAAATATCTAAGTAAGATCATAAATTAATGGTTGCTGCCGGCCTAGCTAAGGTTACAATCGCTATCGCTTCGACAACGAAAATCATTATGTCTCTCTATCACTCTTCCATATTAGTGCGACAGTGACAGTTGCGTTTCGATCGCTACGGAGCGTAAGCGATCGGCATCTTGGCTCCGCGGCCTGTTCCGCCCATGATGGCTGTTAATGTCACTGTGCGAACGTGACAGCAATATAATTATGCGCATGCAATAGAGATAGCAACAGGCGGTTCAATGTACAATAATCCTTGTGGTACTCGTAAGCGTCTTTTTTATTTATTTATTCGTCAGGTCTCATTTCCATACATTTATTTGGTGTAGCCGTTGTACTCGTTTTTATATCACACTTGGCCGGCAATTTCCTATTTCCCGGCCTTTAAATTCAGGGAAACGCTTAAAAATACTAATTGTTGAAAAGCAGTAGAGTTTTCAATGGAATTGCAGAATAGCAACAACTCACTAAGACTCGTAAAGGATGTTCGGAATTCGAACATAAAACTGGCCAACTCTGTTATTCACATCTCTTGCAAGTCGAACCAATTTAGATTTGACCTCTGTCCAAAACCACTTTTAGTAGGTACGGTTTTTTATTAATATTATATTCAGAAACAGTACAAATGATAGCACAATGCTTGGAACTAAAAAAAACTACTGAAAAAATTCTAAGCATTGTGCAGTAGGTATGTGATTGGAGTTTCTTCTTCCTCCTGCCCTTATCCCACGTTATGTGGACTCGGCACAACATGTTTTTCTCTTCCATTCTCCTGTATCTCGCGTCACCTCAGCACTCACTCCTTTTCTTTCTCATGTCCTCTTTCACACAATCCATCCATCGTTTTTTGGGTCTTCCATCCGCTCTCTGTCCATCAACATCCATCCCTAACATTCTTTTGCTTATATGGCATAAGAACCTAACCTAATAGGTTATATATGAATACATTTGATTTTCTACATTTAGAAGCTGGCTATGGCTGAGTTCACTAACTGTATTTTTGAACGGGAGCAAAAAAACACGATTAGCGGGCGATCGAGTTCGCAAAATCAGTAAACTCATGAATTAAAAACAATTTCGTCCCTCAAGAAAACCTCGAAGGAAACTCATTCCACAGCCGGAGCGTCCGCGAGAGGAGATTTATCCATTCAGCTTCCGGGGTATGAGGGTGTGACTGATAAGCAATCAGGTGAATTAAAACTATGTGTCAATTACAGACCATAAGGAACCAAGAAGTAACCAGGGTTCATTGTTCAGTTTGAGACATGCATATCACACTCGAGCAACAGGAATCGGGAATAAGAAGCCGGGACATCCAATATCACAGCAGTAAATACAAGTTTACTTAGAAATAGTTATTTGTAGGTGGAAACTTCCTCAGAATCCTCTTAAACGACGACGCAACTAAGCTATTTCACGTGTAAGTGCTCTTGTTTTACTTACGGCCCGATTCGAACTTTAAGATATGTCAAATATTACGTCTACGTTTTGTTTGAAGAAACATCACTTTTGACACTGCCCACGCGTCACTTTTGGCCGTAAAAGTCGTAACACACTATCGCACCGGGACCTTGGTAGAAAGAGATATCTGTTTCTCGCTCTCACTTATGGGTGCGGTGAACCATGACCTTGAACGGTGCGATAATGTGTTACGGCTTTTATACCAGGCGTGGCTCACTCCGCGATTTCGTCGCGTCACTACAAGTACCTACAAGTACATGCGGCCCACACCAATTTTGGTGTCTATATAGCCATAGTAGTTGCCGCGAACCGCTACGGAACGGACGCCTGCTCGCGCTGGCGCCACCTCGTGGTCATATATCTGTCGTAGACGCGTTTTGTTAGAGAATGAATCTTCTGTACATGTACCTACCTATTACTATTATTTATTCGGTGGTAATACATAAATGGATAATATCTGGGAAACCGAGCTTTGCTCGGAAAACATATAAAATCTCAAAAATTAGCGTTTTTCCAGAGATAAGATAGGTCTTATCTCTGGAAAAACGCTTTTCGGGGGCGATAAATCGATCTAGCTAGGGCTAGATCGATTTATCGCCCCCGAAAACCCCCATATACGAAATCGTTAGAGCCGTTTCCGAGATCATTGAAATATATATATAAATAAATAAATAAATATATAAATAAATATGCAAGAATTGCTCGTTTAAAGGTATTAGATATAATAGTACCTACTTATTATAAAAACCAATTACATTACCCAAAGGTCTCACAGCGGCAGCGAAATAACACAATCGTGTAAGTATGAAAAGTACGGTTATGAGATTTCTAAATTTAAAATTGCGATATGTAATGATAAAGATAAGATAAGATAAAAGATAGTTTATTCAAGTAGGCATAATTACAATGCGCTTATGAACGTCAAATAAAGCTAGGTAGACCGGCTCCAACCCTACACCTCGGCCCCGAGAAGATTTAAATGACGTATGTATATTAATGTGCGTGGCCGCTCGCTAATAAAAAACCTATAAGTACTTATGATTTAAATAAGTATATTATAGAGTTATTAAACTAAACCCTGTACAATTTTACTGCTACTTATCTGTATAATATTTGTCTCCTGTCCAACGTTGTGCTGCGTACCATCGCCCACACAGTTAACCATCGGTGGACCTTACGCCCTTTGTTATAAGGTTCACCGATGTCCAGTTACGAGTGTTGCTCTTTGTACACAATATAAAACTCAGCAGCAAAAAAACCTTTCAATGACACGAGGCTCTTAGGCTTAGTCTAGCTGCGACGAAAAAAACTACTAGAAAAGATCTCCACTTCAACAACAACAAAGGAAACTGTATTGTGTCACCACCACACACGGTTTATTTTCGTTTGCGCTCGCCAAATCTATTATCAACAGCCAGTACATCTGTTTAGAAGATTTATTACTATAAATGCCTATTTTCCAGTAGACTTATTGGCGACCTAATGCGTATTGTTAACCGCCTTCAAAAAAAAAGGAGGTTCTCAGTTTGACCCGTATGTATGTATGTATGTATATTTGTTCGCGATTATCTCGCGTTTGGCTGAACCGATTTTGATGCGGTTTTCGGAAAAGTGTTTCTTACATTCTGGAGAAGGTTTTAGTATACATAGATCTGAGCTGATGCTGAACCCTGGCTGTACCCAGTGGAACTCAGGTTTGATGCAACATAAGCTCACGCTGTTTTGGTCATCCGACACGCCTTGATGAGCACTTGGGAGAGCAGTACCCAAGATAGAGCTGATGCTGAACCCTGGCTGTACCTAGTGGAACTCAGGTTTGGTGCAACATAGGCCCACGCGATTTTGGTCATACGTCACATCTTGATGAGCACTTGGGAGAGCAGTACCCAAGATAGAGCTGATGCTGAACCCTGGCTGTACCTAGTGGAACTCAGGTTTGGTGCAACATAGGCCCACGCGATTTTGGTCATTTGTCACATCTTGATGAGCACTTGGGAGAGCAGTATCCAAGACAGAGCTGATGCTGAACCCTTGCTGTACCCAGTGGAACTCAGGTTTGGTGCACCATAGGCCCACGCTATTTTGGCCATCCGTCACATCTTGATGAGCACTTGGGAGAGCAGTACTCGAAATAGAGCTGATGCTGAACCCTGGCTGTACCTAGTGGAACTCAGGTTTGGTGGACATAGGCCCACGCTATTTTGGTCCTGCGTCACATCTTGATCAGCACTTGGGAGAGCAGTACCCAAGATAGAGCTGATGCTGAACCCTGGCTGTACCCAGTGGAACTCAGGTTTGGTACAACATAGGCCCACGCTATTTAGGTCATCCGTCACATCTTGATGAGCACTTGGGAGAGCAGTACACGAAATAGAGCTGATGCTGAACCCTGGCTGTACCTAGTGGAACTCAGGTTTGGTGCAACATAGGCCCACGCGATTTTGGTCATCCGTCATATCTTGATGAGCACTTGGGAGAGCAGTACCCAAGATAGAGCTGATGCTGAACCCTGGCTGTACCCAGTGGAACTCAGGTTTGGTGCAACATAGGCCCACGCTATTTAGGTCATCCGTCACATCTTGATGAGCACTTGGGAGAGCAGTACCCGAAATAGAGCTGATGCTGAACCCTGGCTGTACCTAGTGGAACTCAGGTTTGGTGCAACATAGGCCCACGCTATTTTGGTCATCCGTCACATCTTGATGAGCACTTGGGAGAGCAGTACCCAAGATAGAGCTGATGCTAAACCCTTGCTGTACCTAGTGGAACTCAGGTTTGGTGCAACATAGGCCCACGCTATTTTGGTCATCCGTCACATCTTGATGAGCACTTGGGAGAGCAGTACCCAAGATAAAGCTGACGCTGAACCCTTGCTGTACCTAGTGGAACTCAGGTTTGGTGCATCATAGGCACACTTTGTTTTGGTTAACCGACTTGTCGTCGTGTGCCTATGTTGCAGAGTTCCACTAGGTGGGTCGATAAACTTTTTTCTAACTGCCTTTAAAAAAAGGACGTTCTCAGTTTGACCCGTATGTATGTATGTATGTATGTTTGTTCGTGATTATCTTGCGTTTGGTTGAACCGATTTTGATGCGGTTTTCAGAAAAGTGTTACATTCTGCAGAAGGTTTTAGTGTACAGTACATGGATGGTTTGAAAAACCAATTGGACCCCGTAGGTGGCCATGCTATCCGTATACCTACCAACAAATTTAAGTTGCTGAAACCGATTTAGATAAAATAGTGGGAGTGGGAGTGGGAGGCAGACTCGGACTGGGACTGGGAATGGGAGTGGGAGGAATATACATACAAATCGTTTAGCACCAAAACGTCATATTATGTTGTGTCGCGATTATCGTCGAGTTAGGTCATCACCAACATTAGTAGGTAGTTACTAGCCCAATATTAAATGGAGAGCCTAACAAACATATTTTAGCCCAAAACCTAAAATAAATGAAGTACCTACCTATCACTAAAAAGTAAAAAATAAAATAAAATAAATAAAAAAGAATTAAAAAATTAAAAATAAACAAAAATAAAACCAAAATAAAATAACTTAATATAATATCTTTTTTAAAAAAAGGGAACCGCCTTCAAAAAACCAACCCACTGAAAAGTACAAAATAATTTTTATATGGCACCCCTTTACGTGTCCAGTCCCTATCCCGTCGTAAAGCAAATTTTTGCCAAAAAGTAATTAATACCTAATAATAAGAAAAATGATAATCATCCGGGTAATTACTTAGTTTTTGAAGGCGGTGCCAAACCAACAAAAACAATCTTTACTACCAATCAGAAAAAAAATACGAGTACGTAGTACCTACAAAAACTAAATTAATGAGTAAACTAAGTATGTCTTTATAATGCAAGTAAGTGCAGCATTCTTCGTTGTCTAAAATATCGGTTCTCAAAAATTTTGGTTTGGCACCGACTTCAAAAACTAAGTAATTACCCGGATGATTATCATTTTTCTTATTATTAGGTATTAATTACTTTTTGGCAAAAATTTGCTTTACGACGGGATAGGGACTGGACACGTAAAGGGGTGCCATATAAAAATTATTTTGTACTTTTCAGTGGGTTGGTTTTTTGAAGGCGGTTCCCTTTTTTTAAAAAAGATATTATATTAAGTTATTTTATTTTGGTTTTATTTTTGTTTATTTTTAATTTTTTAATTCTTTTTTATTTTATTTTATTTTATTTTTTACTTTTTAGTGATAGGTAGGTACTTCATTTATTTTAGGTTTTGGGCTAAAATATGTTTGTTAGGCTCTCCATTTAATATTGGGCTAGTAACTACCTACTAATGTTGGTGATGACCTAACTCGACGATAATCGCGACACAACATAATATGACGTTTTGGTGCTAAACGATTTGTATGTATATTCCTCCCACTCCCATTCCCAGTCCCAGTCCGAGTCTGCCTCCCACTCCCACTCCCACTATTTTATCTAAATCGGTTTCAGCAACTTAAATTTGTTGGTAGGTATACGGATAGCATGGCCACCTACGGGGTCCAATTGGTTTTTCAAACCATCCATGTACTGTACACTAAAACCTTCTGCAGAATGTAACACTTTTCTGAAAACCGCATCAAAATCGGTTCAACCAAACGCAAGATAATCACGAACAAACATACATACATACATACATACGGGTCAAACTGAGAACGTCCTTTTTTTAAAGGCAGTTAGAAAAAAGTTTATCGACCCACCTAGTGGAACTCTGCAACATAGGCACACGACGACAAGTCGGTTAACCAAAACAAAGTGTGCCTATGATGCACCAAACCTGAGTTCTACTAGGTACAGCAAGGGTTCAGCGTCAGCTTTATCTTGGGTACTGCTCTCCCAAGTGCTCATCAAGATGTGACGGATGACCAAAATAGCGTGGGCCTATGTTGCACCAAACCTGAGTTCCACTAGGTACAGCAAGGGTTTAGCATCAGCTCTATCTTGGGTACTGCTCTCCCAAGTGCTCATCAAGATGTGACGGATGACCAAAATAGCGTGGGCCTATGTTGCACCAAACCTGAGTTCCACTAGGTACAGCCAGGGTTCAGCATCAGCTCTATTTCGGGTACTGCTCTCCCAAGTGCTCATCAAGATGTGACGGATGACCTAAATAGCGTGGGCCTATGTTGCACCAAACCTGAGTTCCACTGGGTACAGCCAGGGTTCAGCATCAGCTCTATCTTGGGTACTGCTCTCCCAAGTGCTCATCAAGATATGACGGATGACCAAAATCGCGTGGGCCTATGTTGCACCAAACCTGAGTTCCACTAGGTACAGCCAGGGTTCAGCATCAGCTCTATTTCGTGTACTGCTCTCCCAAGTGCTCATCAAGATGTGACGGATGACCTAAATAGCGTGGGCCTATGTTGTACCAAACCTGAGTTCCACTGGGTACAGCCAGGGTTCAGCATCAGCTCTATCTTGGGTACTGCTCTCCCAAGTGCTGATCAAGATGTGACGCAGGACCAAAATAGCGTGGGCCTATGTCCACCAAACCTGAGTTCCACTAGGTACAGCCAGGGTTCAGCATCAGCTCTATTTCGAGTACTGCTCTCCCAAGTGCTCATCAAGATGTGACGGATGGCCAAAATAGCGTGGGCCTATGGTGCACCAAACCTGAGTTCCACTGGGTACAGCAAGGGTTCAGCATCAGCTCTGTCTTGTGTTGTATATGCATGCATAGGTATTAAGTACGTACGGTGGCTGCGCCCACCGCGTTATAATCCCGGTAACGGGTTAAATAAACCAGTTCGCTAACAGCTACGTTGTGTGTCACTTGTGCGCCTTCCCGTCCCAATATCTATCAGTGGCGACGAGGATGGGATGGGAAGGCGGCAATCCCCGTCACACGAGCCCGTAGGCCTGAATAACGAAGATGAACTGACGATGGGGGAGGAGGAAGATGCGAGGCCTCTTGACACAGCGTCTGTGGCCGCGCCGCCAAGCCCGGCTTCTGTGCCTGCGCCGGCAACTGCCGCCGGCCGCGCGCCGCCGCCGCCGCCGCCCGGCGCCGCAGCGCACGGCGCGCCTCCCGAGTCCGCGGACCCACCGGCCGCGTCCTCACGGCTCAAGCGGGATCGCCCGCGTTTTGATTATAAACAGTACTTCTAAGCGTCAGACTGTGCTAGTTTTAAGTTAGTGTAAGATACTATGGGAAAGGGATTGTTGTATATGCATGCATAGGTATTAAGTACGTACGGTGGCTGCGCCCACCGCGTTATAATCCCGGTAACGGGTTAAATAAACCAGTTCGCTAACAGCTACGTTGTGTGTCACTTGTGCGCCTTCCCGTCCCAATATCTATCATCTTGGATACTGCTCTCCCAAGTGCTCATCAAGATGTGACAAATGACCAAAATCGCGTGGGCCTATGTTGCACCAAACCTGAGTTCCACTAGGTACAGCCAGGGTTCAGCATCAGCTCTATCTTGGGTACTGCTCTCCCAAGTGCTCATCAAGATGTGACGTATGACCAAAATCGCGTGGGCCTATGTTGCACCAAACCTGAGTTCCACTAGGTACAGCCAGGGTTCAGCATCAGCTCTATCTTGGGTACTGCTCTCCCAAGTGCTCATCAAGGCGTGTCGGATGACCAAAACAGCGTGAGCCTATGTTGCATCAAACCTGAGTTCCACTGGGTACAGCCAGGGTTCAGCATCAGCTCAGATCTATGTATACTAAAACCTTCTCCAGAATGTAAGAAACACTTTTCCGAAAACCGCATCAAAATCGGTTCAGCCAAACGCGAGATAATCGCGAACAAATATACATACATACATACATACGGGTCAAACTGAGAACCTCCTTTTTTTTTGAAGGCGGTTAAAAATAGAGTATTGTTATTTAGGGAGGCTTAGGTTTGGCGGGACTTATTTTCGTATAATAATATTTTAGACTATGCTATGAATTGTCAAACTCTTCAGTACCTAACTTTAAAAGTAGGTAACTTTAAAATGTTTTTTTTTTCATTTATGTACTTGAAAGAGATAAAGTTATATAGGTACAGCAAAAATGTTCACGTTTGTCCTGTTGACAGACATGAGCCTTGAGCTACACACTTGAGTTACTTAATTTGGATGATTGAAGGACTATGAAAAATTAAGTACAATATATCGCAACTAGTTTCCCCTCTGAGTTGGAAGGTCAGATGGCAGTCGCTTTCTTAAAAACTAGTGTCTACGCCAATTCTCGGGATTAGTCGCCAAGCGGACCCCAGGCTCCTGAGCCGTGACAAAAAGCCGGGATAACGCGAGGAAGATGATGATGATATCGCAACTATAGGTATCGATGGCACTTACGTTGAAATCTCCCATTCCTAACTCATAGGTATACCATGCATCTGGGCGTGTTTTTTTTTTGTTATCCCCTACACTTTTTTTTCAAATTTGGGATTTTTTATGTTATTTCTACTCAGAATCACGAGCTCTGTCTATCCTAATAGGAGAAAAAGTGTCCCAAAATTTTCATACATTTTTCGATCTTTCCATTGCGCGACCGCCATACAAAGTCTATGAAAAATGGTGACGTAATGGAAATAAAAACCTTAGGACACTTTTTTTCTCCTATTAGGATAGAAATACCAAAAATACCAAATTTGAAAAAAAAGTGTAGGGGACAACAAAAAAAACGCCCATCTCCGGTACGCTGGCTAAAAAGAACACTCTATAAGAAAATCAATCAAAAACCTTTAGCCAAAACTTTATAATTTCATAGAAAAATTCCATCTTACAAACTAAAACCAAACTCGATCCTTTAAGGTTCAAATTCAAAAACACTTCTCATGTTCACCTCTCAGTTTGTCGCCGTCTGAATATTAATTCTATCACTCAAAACTCGACCTTATGAAGTTCTGATTAAAAACAAACCTTGCGACTTAATTAAATTTCGGCGAAGGGGAATAAAGCGAAGTACAATCAAGGGCTTTTCCGCTTGTTATCTCTATTTTGTGATATAACAAATTTGTCGGAAATTATGCCGCGTTGGGGGTTACCTTCCGTAACAGTTATATTGGATATCATTATTAACATGTGGATGAATCAAATATTTTGTGTGACTCGTTACCATGGCTACGTTTAATTTGGCAGGAAAATAACTCTTAAAATATTGAGTTTTATGATATTTAGGTAGATTTACGAAGATGAATTTTTGTGGCAAAACGTGAAACAACATTTATTCTATCAAACTTGGACACCGACTCCGAATAACAACACAAAAAAACCGGCCAAGTGCGAGTCGTACTCGCGCACCAAGGGTTCCGTAACATTATTATGCAAAAAACGGCAAAAAAATCACGTTTGTTATATCGGAGCCCCACTTAAATATTTATTTTATTTTGTTTTTAGTATTTGTTGTTATATAGCGGCACCAGAAATACATCATCTGTGAAAATGTCAACTGTCTAGCTGCACGGTTCATGAGTTACAGCCTGGTGACAGACAGACGGACAGCGGAGTCTTAGTAATATAGGGTCCCGTATTCACCCTTTGGGTACGGAACCCTAAAAAGTTGATTCTACAATGTAGGTACTAGTAGGCTAGCTCCAACATTCTGGCACTACGCCTAGGTTTGACTGCATTGTTTTGATTCTGCTAGTAGGCCTCAATGACTCTTTGACAAGACAGTAGAACATATTAGAGTAGGTAATACAATCTATACATATAATAAAGCTGAAGAGGGTCGAAAGTCTGTACATGGAAGATATTCGAAAAAAAGTTGGTTGGGGATACTTAGAATCGATAACAGAACACGTTCCAACCGTTTTTAGAATTTTTGTCTGTTTGTCTGTTTGTCTGTTTATCTGTTTATCTGTTTATCTGTTTATTTGACCGCGCATCACGTGAAAACGGCTGAACGGATTTTGATGCAAACTTTACTAATCTGTCAAGAAACTCCCTGGCCCTATTTTAGGCTAGAAAAATTCAACCCCTAAAAGGGGGGTGGCCACTACACTCAATTAAGTTATGTTTGCACCTGAATCTTATGGCGCTAACTTAAGAAAGTGGTGTAAACTTTTTTTTTGTGTAGGTATGTACTTTGTAAAAAAACAACATTTTTCTTAGTCAATGTCAAACGTCTTTGCAAATACATATTAAATCACATTTATAGACGGGTCTATCGCGGGTTTATTGACAATAATTAACATTATGTGAAGTGGGTGGTTTAAAATATGATGTCTACCCCAAACTTTTTCATACACTTTTCGTCGGGTAGTTGCACAAATCTCTGTTTTGACATTTTGTTGGGACATCAGTTAGCCGCGACCATGACCAGTGAAACCTGTGTCGAAACGTCGGTAAATAAAGGTAATAAAATAAATTTCGAGATAGGCCCGTCTATAAATGTGAGTTAATATGTGTTCGAAACGCGAAAGTTTTTAAATTTTAAACAGGTATTAAGTCTTTGTAAATGTCAAACAATTTGGGACTTGCATTTTAAACGCGTTACCATACCTTTCCGAAAAAAAACGAATTTTTCGCGAAATTCTCGCAACGTATTGAGGTTACAAGGTAGCACGGTCTCAGGAATCTGAGGAAGAATCGGAGACGTTCACGCAGTGCGAAGAGCGGTTGACCGCTCAGCGGATTCGCACGACAGACGCGCTCGACGGTAAGTACTGTGGTGCATCAGCGGATACTGGAGAGCCCAGCACACACATTAACCTACATTAATACTATTGTTCTGTGTTTAAGCACTGACAGCCTGGACGCTTCGGCCTTCCGCCCTACGCGGAGCTCGGCCTTCGGCCTTCGCACTTAGACACTTATACTATTGTTCTGTGATTAAGCACTGACATCCAGGACGCTTCGGGCCTTCGGCCCTACGAGGAGCTCGGCCTTCGGCTTTCGCATTAGATATCCACACCAAAATTCAACCATTGCGGCGGTGTCCCTGACATAGCCTCTCTCAATTTTTTCTATCAAAAAAATTCGCGCTCGCTACGCTCGCGTTTTTAACTTTTAAAGTTAAGCCTACTTTGATAAAGGTGGCATTCTGGGCACCCTACCGAGCGACTACTACTACGACGGACGCTTCGGGCCTTCGGCCCTAAGCGGACCTCGGCCTTCGGCTTTCGCATTTAGACACTGATACCATTGTTCTGTGATTAAGCACTGACATCCTGGACGCTTCGGGCCTTCGGCCCTACATGGAGCTCGGCCTTCGGCTTTCGCATTAGATATCCACACCAAAATTCAACCATTGCGGCGGTGTCCCTGACATAGCCTCTCTCAATTTTTTCTATCAAAAAAATTCGCGCTCGCTACGCTCGCGTTTTTAACTTTTAAAGTTAAGCCTACTTTGATAAAGGTGGCATTCTGGGCACCCTACCGAGCGACTACTACTACGACGGACGCTTCGGGCCTTCGGCCCTAAGCGGACCTCGGCCTTCGGCTTTCGCATTTAGACACTGATACCATTGTTCTGTGATTAAGCACTGACATCCTGGACGCTTCGGGCCTTCGGCCCTACATGGAGCTCGGCCTTCGGCTTTCGCATTAGATATCCACACCAAAATTTCACGTAAACCACTGCGGCTATGTCCATGACATAGCCTCTCTAATTTTTTTTTGTATAAAAAAAAAATTCGCGCTCGCTACGCTCGCGTTTTTAATACGATTTTAAGGGTTAAGCCCACTTTGATAAAGGTGGCATTCTGGGCACCCTACCGAGCGACTACTACTACGACTTAAGCATTGACATTCTGGACGCTTCGGGCCTTCGACCCTACATGAAGCTCGGCCTTCAGCTTTCGCATTAGATATCCACACCAAAATTTCACGTAAACCACTGCGGCTATGTCCCTGACATAGCATCTCTAATTTTTTTTCTATCAAAAAAAATTCGCGCTCACTACGCTCGCGTTTTTAACTTTTAAAGTTAAGCCTACTTTGATAAAGGTGGCATTCTGGGCACCCTACCAAGCGACTACAACTTAGGCCAATTTATAATTAAACATTTTTTTACACTCTTAAAAGTAATCCCCGGTACATACATATATGTAGATATTTAGTTATGCATACATAAACAACTGTAAATAAAGTGTAAATACTCGGCCTCAAGTTTTTGATATCTATAATATTCTCCTTTCCTCTAATCTTACTTCTAACTAATATAATATTAGACCTAAATTCGAAAGTTTGTTAGGAAGTATGGATTTCTATGTGTATAATTCTTAATTTTTCATGCTCAGAATGATTTGACTGGAGGACAGAATTGGATGATATTTGCCATGGACATGATTTGGATAGGTACAGTCAAGAACGTAAAAATACAAAAGTAGTACTGTATTGTCCGTTATACACCTACTATAACTCTGTGTCGTTTAAATCACGTCTAATATTGGAATAAGGGCGAAAAAAAACTATTGGTTTTGAAGTGTAGTTTTGTTTAGTGGTAAGTACCTACCTATTAATTGTAAAATATTTTATCTGGACTTCAGTCCCCTAATCGTATCCATCTGTCAACTTTACTTCAAGTTCCGCCTCCAGGGGAAAGAGAAATTAGGGATGAATTAGCTTACTGACACAGACCGAATTCCACGCGGGCGGAGCCGCGGGCACAGCTAGTAATAAATAATGTAACATTTACATTGTTTTCACCACTGATCTAGAATTAAATGAGGCTTCAGGATGACTCACGCTAGAACGGTCGGGGCCAGGCCGAGGCGCTTCAGTTTTCTGTACATAGCATCACGGGATCACGGATCACCTGTCATAGAAAACAAAGAGAAGAGAGGCCCGCACCCGGACCGTTCTAGCGTGACTTATCCTTTAAGCTTACATTCTAGACCTGTGATTTTCACATACTGAAATTTTCATGAAAACGGCGAATACGGTACCTACTTTCAAATCAAGTAACGTCCCAAAAACTCAGAGCGACGCGACAAAATTATACACATTATCTCTTTCAAATAAATTTAAAGGTTGTTGATCTTATTTGTTAGTTAACGTCTTAGACAGGGGGGCCTACTCTGTCCTCGGGAGACAATTTTGTAAAGCCGCTGATCAGATAATATGCAAAGTTAGGTTTAAAATAATTTTACGGGTTAACTAACATACTTTTAGTCCCTTGCGTGACATGTTTTTAGAGCCTTGTGTCTGAGCCTAGGTTCCAATTTTCAAGCACTAATAGTGCTGTGCAATTGAAGCTTGCGTTAGCATAGCGAGTGACTAAAATTATTTGAGTTAAATTAAACCGTAAAAGCACAAGATTTGCTTAGTTTGGGGCTAGGTTAATCGGTGTAAGATGTCCCCTTATATTTAAAAATCAAATATTTTGTGTGACTCGTTACCATGGCTACGTTTAATTTGGCAGGAAAATAACTCTTAAAATATTGAGTTTTATGATATTTAGGTAGATTTACGAAGATGAATTTTTGTGGCAAAACGTGAAACAACATTTATTCTATCAAACTTGGACACCGACTCCGAATAACAACACAAAAAAACCGGCCAAGTGCGAGTCGTACTCGCGCACCAAGGGTTCCGTAACATTATTATGCAAAAAACGGAAAAAAAATCACGTTTGTTATATCGGAGCCCCACTTAAATATTTATTTTATTTTGTTTTTAGTATTTGTTGTTATATAGCGGCACCAGAAATACATCATCTGTGAAAATGTCAACTGTCTAGCTGCACGGTTCATGAGTTACAGCCTGGTGACAGACAGACGGACAGCGGAGTCTTAGTAATATAGGGTCCCGTATTCACCCTTTGTGTACGGAACCCTAAAAAGTTGATTCTACAATGTAGGTACTAGTAGGCTAGCTCCAACATTCTGGCACTACGCCTAGGTTTGACTGCATTGTTTTGATTCTGCTAGTAGGCCTCAATGACTCTTTGACAAGACAGTAGAACATATTAGAGTAGGTAATACAATAATAAATAATGTAACATTTACATTGTTTTCACCACTGATCTAGAATTAAATGAGGCTTCAGGATGACTCACGCTAGAACGGTCGGGGCCAGGCCGAGGCGCTTCAGTTTTCTGTACATAGCATCACGGGATCACGGATCACCTGTCATAGAAAACAAAGAGAAGAGAGGCCCGCACCCGGACCGTTCTAGCGTGACTTATCCTTTAAGCTTACATTCTAGACCTGTGATTTTCACATACTGAAATTTTCATGAAAACGGCGAATACGGTACCTACTTTCAAATCAAGTAACGTCCCAAAAACTCAGAGCGACGCGACAAAATTATACACATTATCTCTTTCAAATAAATTTAAAGGTTGTTGATCTTATTTGTTAGTTAACGTCTTAGACAGGGGGGCCTACTCTGTCCTCGGGAGACAATTTTGTAAAGCCGCTGATCAGATAATATGCAAAGTTAGGTTTAAAATAATTTTACGGGTTAACTAACATACTTTTAGTCCCTTGCGTGACATGTTTTTAGAGCCTTGTGTCTGAGCCTAGGTTCCAATTTTCAAGCACTAATAGTGCTGTGCAATTGAAGCTTGCGTTAGCATAGCGAGTGACTAAAATTATTTGAGTTAAATTAAACCGTAAAAGCACAAGATTTGCTTAGTTTGGGGCTAGGTTAATCGGTGTAAGATGTCCCCTTATATTTAAAAATAGTTTCATTTCATTTCATTTATTTGCATAATCAGGTACATTACAATACACAGGTGTCAGATACTTGTAAATTAGGAGGTACATGATGTCAGGGCATTGCAAAATGTCTTAAATAGGTACTAAGTTTTAAGTGAGTAACAGTATTAATTAATGTCATGCATAAGGGATTTTTTTTCTAAACAATCGATATTCAAAACAATAGTTTAGGTACCTATGTCTTAAGGTAAGAAGTTTCATTCAGTCAAGTCCTTAGGAAGATATAATTTTAAACTCCATGGCTTAAGTGTATCCATGTTTCAAGCCTCTAGAACTTCCCATATATCAGAAAACGGGAAAATGTACTTATCGATCGCTACAGCAATACCTACCCTCAATTTACGAGTAGGTACAGCATTGTCTTGAGTTGTTGACGAACATTTTGCAGTGCAAACAGACACACGCAAATGTTTATAATGGAAATTGACAAACAACGCACATATGAATACGAGAACATCATAAGAAGCAACATAGATTAAGGAATACTAAGACCAGCTATGTAGTATGGCCCGCAATGTTGTATACCTATTAGCGAGTGTGGCCACACATTTGCTGCAATAATTGGCTATGTCAGTCACCCGAGGGCGCACCAGCACGCTCTCAGCGGTAGAAAACACCTGCTGTGGCCGAAAACGGACTTCGAAACCCGCGACTTCGCCTGCGTGATATGAGTACCGTAAAACGGGGTGAGTAGGTTTAGCGGGGAGAGGTGGGTTATGAATGGGGAGAGAAGGTTAGAGAGGGAGGTGAGAAGGGATTTTAAGGCTACTGCTACAAAAATAATGTATTCCAATTTAAAATGGAGATATAGTAATACGCATAATAAAAACAAATCGATCCAACAATCTTCCAAAATCACCTTTGTATGAAAACCCCTCTCACCCCAAATACGAGGCACTACGGGGTGAGGTGGGTTTTCCTCTTTATCGTCAAAGTTATGAAATGGAACTACCCAAAATAAAAAAATAAACTAAAATACAAACGTCCGGAACACTTATTATATACACCATTCAGTTTTCATATGTAAAAATAAAATGTTATCGAGGTTTGAATTTCAGTTTTGACCCTACTGACCCCATTTTACGGTACTTTCATATTATGCCCATTCCCAATTCCACAGATAAAAACTTTTTTTCATTTCCGAGATAAAAACTTATCCCATGTAAAGGACATGGGATAAGTTTTTCCCGGGACTCAATCTAATATCTATATCAAATATCTAAATCCGTTCAGCGATGATGTAACAGACGGACAGGGTTACTTTCATATTTTATAATATTTTACAGTACATATGGTGCTACTTTACCGCCCTAAGGTGGGATTTAGCTCAATACGTGCATATTTCAAAATTTTAAAGGGCCATATGTACCTACTGTAAAACGTTGTACAATACACGTGAGATAAGCTTTTTCGCAACGAATGGCGATAAATTAAAATACGACCGAACGATTTCTACTTTTCGCACTTGTATCGTAATATACTAATATGGTAGGGATTCAGACGATCAAAATATAAATTTACAGCCTTACCAAACTCATAAGGAAATTATATTACAAACTGCAATCCGGCTAGCGTTCATTTCACACTAAAGTAGGGCACTTGTGCACTAAACTCACTTCTACCAACGCTATAACACATTAGTTAGATAACGTAAGATGGCTCGTAGCTTATAACAATCGGGGGAGGTAACGCGCACAGCCGAAGTTAGCTTTAATCGCATTTCATACTTAACCTGCAAACTGGCTCTTTACACTTACAGTAAAGGTATCCGGTACGGAAAAGGTATCTAGGTTATCCCCACAATACGAGTATATTTTATTTGGATTTTCTAATCAATAATCATTTTAATTTTCCGTCAAAAGATGGCAGTAAATTTACTGTGGCTATATAATTTACCTTGACACTCCGCCTCTATTTTAAATTCTCTTTGCCTTTAGAGTGCAGTCGTACCGATCCCGTGACGTGTAAAGCGCCCTTAAGCTTGCATAGGGATGAAGTGAGATGTGAATATTAAGGCAACGATTTTGCATGTATCGGCAGATGCCTGGCTTAAGCTGAAATTCTACGAAGATTCTTAAAAGCGGAGTACTTATTTAAATAACTTTTACTTACCTCATTTATGCTTAACAAGTTTTACAACAGGTTCTAGAACAAAATATCTTTACAGTAAAGGCCGTAAAGTATTTTTCGTCGTATACAACTGTATAGGTACAGTCGCCATCAGATTTATCGGACAGGCCAAGGTGTTCACAATATCTGAACACGCACTCTAACATATTTAATTACACTCACTCTAACGCCTTGACAATAGAGCCGTGTTCAGACATTTGTGAACGCCTTGACCGCTCCGATATATCTGATGGCGACTGTACAAAGAACATGTAATTTAAAGTATGACTCACGTTAGAAAGCATCACGTGATCACCGGTCACCTGTCATAGAAAACGAAGTGTCGGTTGCTCCGGCCCGGGTCCGAGCCGTTCTAGCGTGAGTCATCCTTAAGTGCAAGGTCTCCAAAACATGTCTAGAATGGAAGTTTAGAATGACATATTTAAGAGACAAACGCCTACTTTCCGGACAACCAAAAAACAACATTGCCATTCAAGTTCAAGTTTCAAGTGTGTTTATTTTTTCGAATATCGCTCGACCGCGTTAAGGGGCCCACTGATTACCAGTCCGCCGGACGGTATCGGCCTGTCAGTTGTTCGGAACTGTCAAGTTTTTGTTCTAAAGGGGCCCACTGATTACCAGTCCGCCGGACGATATCGGCCTGTCAGTTGTTCGGAGCTGTCAATTTTTTGTTCTAACTGACAGGCCGATATCGTCCGGCGGACTGTTAATCAGTGGGCCCCTTAACTGACAGGCCGATATCGTCCGACGGACTGGTAATCAGTGGGCCCCTTTAATTCACCCGTTTTATGGCCGTGGCATACAATAGTTCCAAAGGAATTCCATTCGAAAATACTGGGCCTCTGATTGCGCGCTCGACTTTCAAATTGATTCTCCAACTTTCTCGGCTTCAGGATGTACTATCGTATCTCGATTTAGTTGGAGGAATAATTAATTATTTTAAATTTTAATCAGACAATGAGACCCATAGTTAAAATACCTTATTGACTCACATACAATACATACATATACATTTTACTAACTAAATTATTATTATTATTATTATAACTTAAAACTAAAAGCTATTTAGACGAAAAAACAGCGTGGCTCCGTTGAATCGTCTGCTCGTGAGTCGGATTCGGCAGTTTGCCCCAGAACCCCCGAAACACGACACCCTTCGGGCAGCAGTTGGCGCACTCGAAAAAAAAGTTATAATTAGTAGTTACTATTGTGAGCCTATTGTGTCCCACTGCTGGGCAAAGGCCTCCCCCCTCTTCTTCCATTCATCCCAGTACTTATCTGAATTAATAATTATCACAAGAATGAATGATGAAATTACTACAAAGGGATACTTAAGATAACATACGATAAGAAAAAATCAGAATAAGATTTATCGTTCCGTTTCTTCAGTCAAGTAAAGCAGCTAAAAAGCTATTTTGCTTTTTTTCTTCCTTAGTACAAGACGTAACTATGCAGAGGCGAAGGAAATATGAAGAAAAACGCAATATTTTCAAAGCATCTTCCCGAACAGAGTGCTAATTTATATCCCCACAAGTAAATCATGGTAGTGGCTCCGGTCCTATTTGTCACGAATATGTTTATGATCATAATATAACATTAATATATGTGTTGGCACAATCTGCGAAAGTTATAGCGTGATATAGATACGACTCGCGGAAATTGCTGTTATATTACGTGGTAGGTACCTACTTGTAGGTATTATTATGGTCTGACTGAGATAGATACGAGTACGACTTGTTAAGGTGACATTCCGATGTCAACTGCAGGTGCAGCTGCATGTTGCGACATTACTGCGGCAGCGTTGATATCGCCGCTGTATCTGTCAATTTCCTTGATAAAATGAGTGACAGATTGGTGCTTTACGACTCCCATTAAGAATGGTCACGTTTCATATCCATAGGTCGTCTGTCATTACTAACTAGTCACAACACACAGTATTCAGAGAGTTTGGTCCTCTTTGAGAAATTTGGACAAGATAAATTAATTATTATAATATTATTTCCCGAATGCTTAGCCTTACTTTGAAGTATAAGATTAGTACAGCCGCACAATAAGGTTTTGTATTAAGGATAAATCATGCTATAACTGTCCGGGTCCAGGCCGAAGCGTCCTACGCTTCATTTTCTATGACGGATGATCGCTGATTACGTGATGCTTTCTAGAAAACGAAGTGAAAGAAAAAGGAAAAATAAAAAAAGAAAATAAAGAAAAAGAAAGAAAGAGAAAGGTGTGCAATAAAGAGTGTTTGTATTGTATTGTGTCTGACGCCGCGGCCTGGACCCGGATTGTTCTAGCTTGAGTTATCCTAACCACTTAACCAAAGTTCAAGGCTTTAAACCGCACAGAGCATCAGTGCTCGAAAATCGCGTGACGGTCGGTTGCAGTAATTTGGTTAATTTGTGCTTATGTTATCGTAGAATAAATGACCCGCCGTGAGATACTGGGGGGTTAAAGCCGTTGGCATTTTGCCAGGCTGTGGCATGACGACATGGATGTAGGGAGAATTGAAGTGGTTTAAAAATATAAAGCAAACCGTGCGCGGTGCGCTGAAAGGCAAACTACATGAACTGAAAAACAAAAAAAACTAAATAAATGAGTTAGGTGCCTTTCTAACTGATACACTAAGCAAAACGGCAACCTATAACATTTTGAAAAATAATCATTTTAGGTCGGAGGAGTGTAAGTCAGAGTAATAAACAAATAAACTTCGAAAATTGACGTGCGACGGTAATCGCACGTTGACTTTCGCTAAGGCCGACAGATATTCAGGGCAGCGCAGCGTAGAGAAAAGGAAGATACCTAATCTATTCCAGTCAACTCCAACTTTCATGTGGTTATGCTAAAAAAAGTAAATAAATGGTACATTTTGACAACAATCTCCGCAGGCTCATTAAAATATTACAAAATATGAATAAAATTTGAAGCCCATTTCTCGAAAACTTGTTCCTTCTAAAATAAGATTTTTTTAATTTATTTTATTAGTAACTTCCGCTATCCTATTTCGAAGAAGATTCAACTTAGGCACAAAATCCAAAACTACACTAAAGTCACCTAATCTTTTACATACACCACCCAAAATCAATCCCGACTTAATTTTCGAGTATTTCCATTATTATTTTTTTCATTAAAACATCTCACCTGATGGTAAGTGCCGATGCAGTCTAGGATGGAACATGCTTACCTAAAAGATGTCTATTCACTCTCGATTTAAAAAGATCCAAGTTATTGGATTGGGAATAGATTTGCAGGAATTATACTTTGTGTCTCTAATGTTTTTAACTTTCAAGAACAGAGGACAGATGTTCCAGCCGTTTCCAGAAGTTACAGTTCCACGCGCGGAGTTATGGAACAGTGTACTCCACACTCCGCATGCGATGCATAGCGCCTCCCTGCGTTGACATTTTCCAAATCACTGACCCGCGCTGGATTTTTGAGGAAATTTTGGATGTGACGCCATGTTTAAAATATGTTAATAATACCAAAATTAAAGTTGAGTCGCTGTGTTTTAGACCTGCAACTTTAAACCAGGAATTAGTAAGCACTACTACTACTGGCTGGCTGGCTGGTTGGCTACTGGCTAGTTGTAGACGTATTTGTCTCATAGACGGTCTTCGGGGTCTTCCCAGCATTTACCTCATAATTTTTAACGGGTCTGATTACGATGCAGGTTACACTGATCTTGTTCGGAGATGATTAGACCAAACCAGAGATGTACGTGTTACTACCCAAAGGAAGTCTATAAAAAAAAGTAGGAGGTACGAGTAGACATCACATGTTAAAACCACCATTTTCCTTAAGTTGTATGTATCTTGTACAATTGTATGCATTAGAATACCTTTTCTACCTATTGTATGACCGTCTAAGAAGAACAGAAAGGGTCAATGACGTCACCGCTAGCAAGCTTCTTGCCACTACAGTGTTATCACTAGCCGACATTCGCAACTTCCAGCCCGCCATTATACTGGAAACTCTTTCCACACTTGTGCTTGGTACATGTGATAAGACGAAGCGATACTACCATCACATTCGCTTATCGATATCAAACGCCAATCGAAAAATAAAAATGTATCGGGAAGTCGGAAGTACAAAAAGTCACGTAGATAGGTTAGGTTGGTTCAAAACGCTACCCGACAAAAGGGTTTTAAGGATGACCCACATTAGACCGTGTCCGGGCCGGAGTTTACTTTTCTATGTCAGATGACAGGTGATCAGGTGATGCTTTCCATAGAAAACGGAGCGCCCGAAGCTCCGGCCCGGACACGGCCCGGTCTAACGTGAGTCATCCTTTACTCGTATAAATAAAGTAGATGTTTAAATAAGCTGTCACTTACTCTTTACACATCTACAGCAAAAACACATTTGAGAATGTCATCCGTAATAAGCTTAAGTAAGCCCTACTTACCAGCCAGTAACCCGCCTTAAACCCGCCTTAAAACCGGTTTAAAATTAATTTCTGCAGGAACAACAAAAAAGTACGCAACAGATACTTTAAAAGAGCTTAATAATCAATAAGACCACCACCATTTTTGTCTAAAAAGCAATAGGTTTAAGTGCTAAATTATCATAATAAGAAAAGTAAAATTATTGTATTATGCAAAAAAAAGAGTACTAAAAAATCTGATGAAAATGTTAAATAGTAAACTCGCAACATACTTAAGCAAAGTAAGGACGCTATATATAAGCAAGAAAAATTTCGTACATTATAAAATGTAATCCTTCGTCGTGCTTAGCGCAAAGGCGCTAAGCACGACGATAAAGTAAAGACTTTATTTGCACTATTCCTGAAATGAGTATGTCTTTAAATCCGCTCCGCTTGTAAATTGCACCACACCGGTTAGGTTAAAACGCTTTTCCGCTTTAGGCCGGAAAATATTGAAAGTTCTTTGTGCGATGTTCGTACATTTCGCCCGTGTTGGATATATCTACGGCCTTTTATTCAGACTTGTTGAACTTTTACAATATTACTTGGGCAATATTCAGGCTCGGTTGGTCTAGAATGTTAGGTCTGTGCTTTAATCAATTTCAACTCTAGGGCTTCCACATATTAGGGGCATTTTATTTTTAGTTCTACGCTACACTTTTTTTCAAACTTGGGAATTTTCATGTTATTTCCCAAGGTATTTATTTACAATCCTTTACCATTTTTATTGTACTACATGCGCCCATTTTGCGTACCTTTTTCATATAACGGTAACAGAATGGAAGGAAATAAGAGCTCGTAATATTGAATAGAAATATAAAAAAAAACACTTTATCTTGTAATATAGTGCAAAACTTTATTTAAACATACATAATTTAATTATGAGTTTGAGACATGTTATAAGTTATGTAAGTAAATACATCAAAAGTTGTTAAAAAACTGAAAAAGCACTAGTAACAAATGTGTCAGAGACCGAAACTCCAAAAAAAGATCGACATAACATTAAAATAAACTAAATGTTGCAAAGATCAAAAAGAATTCTGGAATACTTCGACTAGGAGCACGATTCAGATTTAAAAACTTGTTACATGTTCGAACTGTACCCGTACCACGAGTCTCTGACAGTGACAACACTGACAATTTTTAATTATTTTAATAATTAGGAGCGCTTAAAAATTTGTATGAAATCAGTTATTCGCTCCTAATGATTACAATAATCAAAAAATCTAAAAAAGTCAAACGTAGGGGCATAACTATGGTTAATATACATCAAATTATGTAAAAATATTTTCCATAATATCAATATCCAGGAAACGTTTGTAAAGTGTCATTCTATGGAACTTGCTAACTATGGAAACAAACCGCCATATTGAAATTGTCTCTGAATGATGAATTTACTAGTGTCTTTTGTTACTACCTACCTATGTAAGGTAGCAAGTTCGATAGAATGACACTTTATAGAGAAGCGGCCATCCCCTTTCCTCTTAAGGTAGTGTCTAAATTAGATCAAAACCGTAACAAGTCGTTAAATCCGAATCGGCCTCTCGGATCCCAGGGAATTGATGCGGAGTGTTTGTCTTTTATTTGGCTCTGCAAAAGTCAAGAAACATGGAGATCCCTGGTGGTAAGAATAAGGAATGACTACGAGAAATACTACGGAATAATGTTGTACATCCTAGATGATATTTGGATTTGCTTCCTTTCTCCCAAGTGTTTTTCATATACATAAATAAGTACGAATATGTAGTGACAAAAATTGAGAAAGGTATGTTGAGATGGTTTGGACACGAGGAAAGAATGTGTGAAAGAAGGCTGACAAAGAGAGTGTATAAGGGAGAAGTAGAAGAGGGAGTTGGAAGGGGCAGACCTCGGCGGACTTTCTCTGATCAGATCAGGGAAATCCTGAAGAAAGACTCAAGAGCACCCTAAACAGGCGAGCGTGTATGAGGAATGTTATGAAAGTAACGGAAGCGAAAGAGGTATGCCAGGATCGTAGCAAGTGGAAATCCGTGGTCTCTGCCTACCCCTCCGGGAAATAGGCGTGATTATATGTATGTATGTATGTATATATAAAGTCCTGAATTCCCTTTATAAACAGTTAACAATATTGGAATCGTTCGAGCAACACCGGCTCCCGACTTGTCGGAAGGGAGGAGCCCAAGCGATATCTTACCGTACAAATCATTCTGCCATTTTTTGCGGAGGGAAACGTGCACACAGTCGCACTTCTCACTCACTACATACAAAATCCAATCTGTAATGACAACATAAATACATAGAAAATTATTTGTATGATTTCATGTACTTACATACTTTTAACAAGCTTTTATTAGGTCGACCTGTATGTAACTATGTAATGGAATCTAAGGTAACTAATTTAACCATCTTCCAAGGATACTGTCGAACTGATCTGATGATGGAGACAGGAGGTGGCCATAGGAACTCTGTGATGAAACAACGCAACCTAATTGTATTAGGGATTTTTAGAATTGTCTCGATGAGTATTAGTTGTCTGTCGTAAGAAAAGTACAGTCAGCAATAAAAGCTTGTACCAAAAATTTAATTTTTGCCAAAAACTTATTTTAAATCAAATTTCTATAAAGAAAAGTATACCTACTGTGTATAATTGCATGAGTTCTATAGTAATTTAAATTGTATTTTTCAGACATGTTATTTCCGTGTACCCTAAATAAGTTAATAAATAGCCATATTTTTTCCTTCTATTTAATAAAAAATATAATTCCGCGTGACTCGAATGTATGGGATATTCGCATTTGTCCAAAGATTTATCACATTTCCTCTCGCAATATTATTCACATTATTTCAAATAAAAAATATGTCAAATTTAATATAAAGGCGACTTTCACATTTCAGGAAAAAATCCAAATTGTTATTTGTAATTCAAACTGATTCTTTAACAAATTTTTCCTATAAAAGTCCTGTACACGGTTCACACGAAATTATAGTTTGAATTTTGGACATACGGTTGAAAATTGCAAGGCAAAAATACTTGTATAGGTAAACGTTCGAAGCCAGCCAAGTTTCCAACAAGAAAATTAGATTTGTTGTATACATTTTCCGCCGTTTATACAATTTACATTGTACTTGTATTTTGTATTCACCTAACGCGTTAAACTTGGGAAGTTCGAGCTACTTTTAGGATATTTGCAGGTTGAATCTAAGGGTTCCGTACCCAAGGGGTAAAAACGGGACCCTATTACTAAGACTCCGCTGTCCGTCCTTCTGTACGTCTGTATGTCTGTCACCAGGCTATATCTCATGAACCGTGACAACTAGGCAGTTTACATTTATACAGATGATGTATTTCTGTTGCCGCTTTAACAACAAATACTAAAAACAGAATAAAACTAATATTGAAGTGGAGCTCCCATACAACAAACGTGATGTTTTTTGCGTAATGGTCGGAACCCTTCGTGCGCCACTGCACGTGCAAACTCGCACTTGCCCGGTTTTATTTTTAACTAAGGTTGACATTCCATAGAAAATATCGAAACGGAGTGTACTTCCTAATGTACATTGGGCAGGATGAGGTTAACACTGCTGCAGTCGCAAAAGTCGCTTAATTACACGATATACAAAATGGTTTAATTACACGATAATTATGTTTTCTGGATAAAATATCGAATCGATAAAATCGAGATGGGCATCTCGCAACTGAATTATAGTTTGTGAAAGGACTGTTTCATTTCAAACATAGACAGAGAGAATCATACTATCTTTGTCTTACACTAGTACTAGCACCCAAAAAAAAAGGATGAGTATAGTTTTTTAGGGTTCCGTACCCAAAGGGTAAAAAACGGAACCCTATTACTAAGACTTCGCTGTCAGACGGACGGTCCGTCCATCTGTCACCAGGCTGTATCTCATGAACCGCGATAGCTAGACAGTTGAAATTTTCACAAATGATGTATCTCTGTTGCCGCTATAACAACAAATACTAAAAATAAAATAAAATAAATATTTAAGGGGGGCTCCCATACAACAAACACGATTTTTTTGCTCTATTTTTTGTTGATGGTGCGGAACCCTCCGTGCGCGAGTCCGATTCGCACTTGGCCGGTTTTCTTTTTCTTATTTACTGCCAAATTGGTTTGACCAACTATATTACACAAAATTGTGTCTCCTTTAATCTGCAGTTACTTAATTATTCAATTAAGATCATTAAGGTAATTATGGTCGATTTGATAACCTTTTTATCTCACATTTGGTTGAAAATAAGAAATTATGTAGGTAATTAAGTATTGACATTGATCATCATCTCGGACTTATATTCATATCAAAATGAAGTAAGTAATTATTTTATCATGTAGATATGTTTAACAGAAAAAATAGAACCGTACTTTAAATATAGCAAATATAAAATTAGTCTTCTTCTTCTTCCTCGCGTTGTACCGGCATTTTGCCACGGCTCGTGGGAGCCTGGGGTCCGCTTGGCAACTAATCCCAGTAATTGGCGTGGGCACTAGTTTTTACGAAAGCGACTGCCATCTGACCTTTCAACCCAGAGGGTAAACTAGGCCCGTATTGGGATTAGTCCGGTTTCCTCACGATGATTTCCTTCACCGAAAAGCGACTGGTAAATATCAAATGACATTTCGTACATAAGTTCCGAAAAACTCATTGGATTGCAAACTCCGGATTGCAAGTCGCACGCTCTTACCGCTAGGCCACCAGCGCTTCGCAAATATAAATTAGTGTATAAATATAAATTCGTTATTAGGCGCTTACCAGGCGATCCGATTCGCACATCGTTCCGATGTTCGAGCGAGACAACGCTATGCGCGTATTATAGCGACATCCCGTTCGCACATCGGAGCGACGTTCGAATCGCATCCAGTGTGCTAACGTCCTGGCCACGATATTGCGCGACTGGCTTCGGCTAAGGTGACAACCATAGGTTGGAGCGAGACAGCGCTCGGACCTCTCGTTACCACCTATGGTTTTCGCCTTAGCCGAAGCCAGTCGCGCAATGTCGTGGCCAGGGGGCCGATTTTTGAATCTCGACCATTCGATTTCGTCACTCGAAAATCAGTGAAAAACGATGAAATGCTATTTTTGAAATTCTACTGATAGAATTTGAGAATCGAGTGGTATTGACCACTCGTATTCAATTCTATCAGTAGAAAGTAGGAATCCACAATTTTAGTCACATATTTGTATTATATGCCGCCAATAAAAAAATATCTTAAAGGAATTAATTTATTAGATTTTATGTGTTTATTAGATTAGCTAGTTTTTGATTGAAATATAAATATTTTTTAAGTCCTTACCATCGAAAGTCAATCACTACACGGTGGAATGGTGACTTTCAAAAATAGGTATTATTAGGATCATGCGAAAAAAATCGTGACAAATTTTCGTATACGAGTATTTTCGACCACTCGCTTTTAAATTCGAACGTTCGAAATTCAAAAATCGGCCCCCAGGCCGTAAGCGCCTTAGGCCCTAGAAAATTCACTTGTTGAAGAAGCGTATAGGTACCTACAGTCCCCACCAGATATATCGGAGTGGCAAAGGTGGTCACAATATCTGAACAAGCACTCTAACGCCTTGACAATAGAGCCGTGTTCAGATATTTGTGAGCGCATTGACCGTTCCGATATATCTGATGGCGACTGTACAACAAATCAAAAAGTAATTTGATTTCTTCCCTAGTTGGAAGCGTATTAGTTATATTAGGAATAGAAATTTCGCTATCTCACTCTTGTATATATTTGAGCGACAGAAGCAGATAACGAAATTTCGATTTCCAATGTTCGCGGTAGGCCCTCTAAAAGTATTCTATACTATTTTCGCTTGAACGTTTCAAATAAAAACGTATCCACTATTTCAACCACTAAACCTCTTTCTCAAATAAATGGCGCTGGTGAAAATAGAACAAAACCCAACTAGCTCCCTAAATATTCAATTGATGTCGAAAAGCCGTATTAATAAAACTCGCATAACTTTGAATTGTCACCCATTCGCTAGGGTTACCACGATTTGTTTAATGTTGGGACAAGATTAAGATACTTATGAACAATTTGTATAATTATAATGATTTATTCATGAGCTAGACAGTCTCAGTTGAAGGTACAGTCGCTATCAGATATATCGGAGCGGCCAAGGTGGTTACATTACAAATACCTATCTGAATAAGCCTCTATCGTCAAGGCAAGATATGTCTGATAGTGAATTGATGGTACCTGTTTTACGAGACTCACTTAAGGTTGAGGAAGCAAAATTGTAGTTTTTATATTCAATTTTTATTATACCATTTATTCAAGAGCAAACGTCATGTTTTTTTACGGAAACTTAATTATTATTAAGTCAAAATTAACCTTTTGATTGGAGTCGAATTGGCGTTTGTCGATACCTATATGATTGATATTTTAATGTTACCGTGGTCATATATATGGGTAGGTATAGGCATACCTTCCGCTAATACCGCTTCAGGTTCCAAGGGCTTTTTAAGGTTAATTTAACCCACCCATTCTAATCTAGTAGGTAGCAAAATGTTTCTAACACGGATTCAATGGTCACCCTATTCGAGGCTATATCCAGTGTCCGTGGAAACGGTTGGAGGCAAAAACGCGCCTGCCATATGTCGATAACGATAAATTCCAATTTTCAACTGGACTTGGTGAAAATTTGACCTCTTTCGACCGATGTAGTTAGTCAAACGTTTTATATGTTATTTTAGAATAGTTTGTATTTAGTTTAATTGTAATTTTAAGTTGTTTTTATTATTTATTGTTTTTGTCACGTTTTATGTTGGTGCTAAAATGTGCGGAATACATTTTGACAAAATGGAAATTTGCTAAGCTAATTTTACGGGACACTCGCGTGATTTTAGTCACTCGCGCGATATGTTTCGAAGAGCCTAGGTCTTCATTTTCAAGCACTAACAATGCATAAGTGAATAATAGCGTGACACGTGAGTTTAACCATAATATTAGCTTACTTTTAGTATGTCTCACAATAGTTTAAATTCGATAAATTGGAAATATTTTTACGTGATACTTATCGTGAAAAAAAACATGAAATCGTTATAAATCCCAATTAAAAAACATCCTTTATTATAAAATATAGTCGGCATGAATGAAAAAAGTTATTCGGCCGATAAGCGAAAGGAAAATTGCCTTCAATCTTATCGTATTATTCGGTACGCTGCGGTACCATTGGTTTTAAACCATTTTTTTTTTATTAATAATTTTAATTTTTTCTTCCTTGAGACACAGACATATTAAATACCTTTATTAACACTTTAAGGAAGCTTCGCCTTAATTGCAATTCTGTAGGCCAAAAAATCCTGTACAAGAAAAAAATACAAAAAGATGATGTTACAGATTGGTCTTCTTTGAGACCGTTGACCTATAAAGGGTTAGGGTTAAGGGTTAAGGGGGGGTAAGTACGTTATAAGTTTTAACTATTAAACTATTTGAAGCGCTAGTGGCCTAGCGGTAAGAGCGTGCGACTTGCAATCCGGAGGTCGCGGGTTCGAACCCCGGCTCGTACCAATGAGTTTTTCGGAACTTATGTACGAAATATCATTTGATATTTACCAGTCGCTTTTCGGTGAAGGAAAACATCGTGAGGAAACCGGACTAATCCCAATACGGGCCTAGTTTACCCTCTGGCAGATCAGATCAGCATGACTGTCAGATCGCAGTCGCTTTCGTAAAAACTAGTACCCACGCCAATTACTGGGATTAGTTGCCAAGCGGACCCCAGGCTTCCATGAGCCGTGGCAAAATGCCGGGACAACGCGAGGAAGATGATGACCTATGTTATCTTAATTTACAAAATTATGTCATTTCGGCAAATACAGTCTTAAAAACACTATTATTGATGTTTTATATCATTGGAAACAAATGTTAAGAGCCGATCAACGTACACACTAGCGCCACTGCTAAATAATCGTTATTATTTAAATTTAACGATAGCTATTTTAAAAAGCGGCCAAGTGCGAGTCGGACTCGCCCATGAAGGGTTCCGTATTTAGGCGATTTATGACGTATTCAAAAAAAAACTACTTACTAGATCTCGTTCAAACCAATTTTCGGTGGAAGTTTACATGGTAATGTACGTCATATATTTTTTTTAGTTTTATCATTCTCTTATTTTAGAAGTTACAGGGGGGGGGGGACACACATTTTACCACTTTGGAAGTGTCTCTCGCGCAAACTATTCAGTTTAGAAAAAAATGATATTAGAAACCTCAATATCATTTTTGAAGACCTATCCATAGATACCCCACACGTATGGGTTTGATGAAAAAAAATTTTTTGAGTTTCAGTTGAAGTATGGGGAACCCCAAAAATTTATTGTTTTTTTTCTATTTTTGTCTGAAAATCTTAATGCGGTTCACAGAATACATCTACTTACCAAGTTTCAACAGTATAGTTCTTATAGTTTCGGAGAAAAGTGGCTGTGACATACGGACGGACAGACAGACGGACAGACGGACAGACGGACAGACAGACAGACATGACGAATCTATAAGGGTTCCGTTTTTTGCCATTTGGCTACGGAACCCTAAAAAGGGAGCAGATACGTACTTTACTTTGTATTTAAGTACCTTTTGAATACATCAAACAAGTTTTTATGTTGCTGAATTCGTCAATCTATGCGTCCAAAGTTAAAACGGCCGTTTTTGTTTTGAGTTCATTCCATCCTTTCCTTCCTTCCTCCTTCCTCCATTACGTTTATGATCTTGGGTTTCAAGAATCCTCTCACGCACGACTTTTACTTCATTTCGCATGCCCCAATCACAGTGACCGATCTTCAAGGTCGTATCAAATTAAAGTCAAAACCGTAACAATACGTTAAATCTGAATCGCGGTACTGGTCTTTTTCATTACGATTTAAAGAACCCGATCGAAACGCACCCTTAGATGTAGATTTAGATGTAGTGTAAGGACGCCCGGCCAGACGCAGGCGGGCTGTCGATCGCGTGTCGTGTTCATTCAGCCCTGGCCCCGTAGCCAACATGCCAATCGCTAACGCTCCGTAGCGAACGAAACGCAACTGTCACTGTCACACTAATATGGAAGAGTGATAGAGAGACACAAAGCGATTCGATGGCGAAGCGATAGCGATCGTCACCTTGGCTAGGCCGCCTGTTCCCTGAGGTTAGAGCTGCAGGTTACTGTCCCGGCGGCATTCCCATACTATTCTCCTCGAATCTTCTTGTTTTCCTGCAGAACAGAAGGACATCTTTAAAAACGCACCCTTAGATCGAGTTCCAAAAGTTCCCCCGGGCCCTGGCCAGCGATTCCTCTCAAAGATTATGTCGACCAGTTATAAAGAAAAGTAAATTCCGGGAATTGGGCGCCGCCAGGAATTGTCCATTAATTTAATCAAACGATATGAGGGACGTTACGCCGTCGGCGCGAATAAGGGATTCTTTTATGGGGATAATTTGAACAGATTTTGGAAGTGTTGATTTGTATGTGAAAAAGGATATAAATTAAAGTTTTATTTTTTATTTATGTACTAGTTATGTAATTCATACATAAGGATTTTGTAGATAATGTGTTGTCGCCCAATCTCTATTATCACCCTATTTATGATCTGAAACGTTTCTAAGGGTATTATGGTGTAACTTAAACCTAACAGTTTAGTAATCATACAAATCTGGATATGTCGGGTCGAAAGGGCCTCAGGGCTTACCGCGAACCACGTTCGACGTGATGCCTCCCTGTCACACTTACGTAAGTGTGTACTTTTTTTCGTGTTGTTGTTTTTGTAAATTCGTACGTGAATTTACAAGTGCGACAGAGAGGCAACGCGTCGAACGTGGTTCGCAGTAGGCCTTCTGCTACGCGTAGTTCGTAAGTCTGATAGATAGCCTCTCTATCGCTCTTTCCGAGCTATAGAGCGAGGCAAACAGACGAATGAACTAGGTACCTAACGAAGTTTTAGGTTATATTCCTGTACCTGCTATCACAAACATCAAATAATTGGATTTACATGCTATTTTGTTTTTTTATTTATTTATTCAAACAGTAAGTACCTACACGATTACACAAAAATTAAATATGTTATCGCAAACTGTAACTAGTTTGTACAACGTTCTATGAAACTTCCAATGATTATTACAAGATACAAACTTTCACAAAGCCCCTGAACTTAGTCAATGAAAACCTTCCGTTAAACGACATTCATTTATTTAACGATCCGTTACCTGCTAATTGTTTGAAGGTACGAACCAAAGTCAATCGCCTTTGTTCCAAACAAAAAACTTATCAGACAAGCAATCGGGGCCATTCAATTCTGGAAATGTCAAAGGGTCATAAGCTCACTGGAGTAAGTCATGAGAGAAGGGCGTTTTTTGATTGATTTGAAGTTAAACTTCTTAGCGCCATCGCCACTTGCACCTGATCTGGGGTTAACCGGTTAAACCTGGAGTTACATTGGTTACCAGTACAATTTGACACTGGATTAACGGTTTAACGGGTTAACCCAGGGTTATTGAAATGGTGCAAGTGGCGCTATGAGAGCAATACACCAGATGACCCTAAATAAAGGGAGTGTTTGTTATATTATAAAAATACTTGCTAGCCGATGATTGGCTGTAAACTACTGAAATTGTAAACCAAGCTATGGCATACACAGATATCGTCAAACATGAGTTTGCAGGCATTTTCAGAAACATCAAGTTAGCATTTGTATGCGCTAGTCTTGATGATTGGGAACTAAATAAAAGTTTCCAATTGACAGGTTGATGAGAATTAAGAATGTCTACCAAATAAAAAAAATATCAGAGAAGCCAATCGGATCCATTGGATTTTAGAAATGTCGTAGGGTCATAAGCTCACGGGAGTGAGTCATGAGCGACGGGCGTCTTTTTGAAATGAAATTGTTTAGGTGGCGATTCGAAAATGGAGCGTTCCATTATTCAAATACCACAAAAAAATTAACTGTAGATTTTAATGAAATTATTTCTATAGTCACGACGACTTTTTATTTCATCGTATTTTGAATATTTATTTCAATCAAAATACCATTTGTCTTTGCAAATTTTCATTTGCGCACGGCTAGAGTCACTAACTCTGCACATCAATGACAAAGTGAGGCTATGACATTATTAATGTAAAATTTCTAAAGTGCAAAGTTTACGATGAACTCTATAGCTTTGTTTCGAAAGTCGCCCGTTTTTCTAAACGATTCTGACCCAGATTCGCCTGCAGGTAAAACGAGAATCTGAAGTACCTACCCGCCATCAACCCACATATTATGCCGCGTCCGTCCATCCTGTGAACGATGCCCACACAATCAACATTACTTGCGGACACAGAAAAGAGTACACCTATACACGCGCATGAGATCTGTATTCTTATTTCAAGAAGAAAGAAATAAAATACATTTATTTAACGGTACAACATAGTACATAAATAAAAAGCACTCGGCATACGTATTTCGTGATTTACTTCTATTTTTACTAACGTATTGGAAAACGAGCATTTTTGAGTTTTTATATGTTTTCTCTGATATTTGAAATGAAAGGTAATTATTATTATTACCCAGCGCGACGGCCGTATTATCATTCATCGCAAGTTTCACGCGGCGCGCCATATCTTTTATTCCCTTCTGTTTTCTTGGCTGTATCTGGCTCTTAGGTATATAACTAAAGTACATAGATATTCATATAATTTTTAAAGACGTACTCTTTCCACGGGCCGCCATTGCACACCCTTCCAAGCTCAGGATAAAGAGCGCATTATCATCGGCGAATAAATTAGTCTGCATTATTGTGAGTTCACAATGGCCCCGATACCCATCTATTTGTGCCCCATCGATGTCGAGTGTTTTCCGACCCTTTTAGATAGGAAGCCTTTGTAGCTAAAAGTATTGGTTATAGGTCTACCACTTATCTTAGACGGTTTGTAAGGAAGTTGAGCCGGGATTTTCTAATAGAAGGTTTGGGACTAAAAAAACTAGTTTATGTTAATAAGGGAGGAGCCCAAGCGATTGCTAACAGTACAAATCATTCTGCCATTTTTTGCGGGGGAAAATGTGTAAAGGTATACAGTCGCATTTCTCACTCACTACATACAAAATCCAGTCTATAAAGACGATACAAATACATAGAAAATGACACACATCGAAGACAAATCTTGCATACTTCGATCTATTTTTCTGTACGGACGAGTCACAACACGCATAGGGCTGCCATCCGTCCAGGTTTCCCCGGATTTCTCCTAGTTTGGAGGCCGTCCGGGGAGGTTTTCAAAAAGAGTCCAGGGAAAATCAAAGGGAAAAAAAGCGATTGTCTTTTTAATAATATTATCTTCGGACACGTGCGGGGAAAAATGCGATTTACGCCAAATGTCCGGGTTTTTTAAGTCTATGTCCGTGTTCGGCGAATTTAGGGATGGTAGAGTTAGACCAAGAAAAGTCTGCAGCGATTTTGATAGCCCACGCAGTACAAGTGTTATTTACACATCATAAATTCAAAGAAGTTTGACGTTTAAAATGACACTTGCACTGCGTGGGCTATCAAAATCGCTGCAGACTTTTCTCGGTCTGACTGTAGCCGTAAACACGCATAGCGCTAGTGTTGGGTGCATGCCCAGTTGGGCATGTGCTTCGGCAGAGGGGAAATAGTACAAATGCATACTCCCTTCCCTATGTTGCTCGAAGCATGACTGATTCACAAAGTCCGAGTAAAGTCTGTCTACTGCAGCTGCATTTTGCATTAAGGATTACTCACGCTAGACTGGGCCGGGGCCGGGCCAGAGCTTCCGGCGCTTCGTTTTCTATGGAAAGCACCACGTGATCACCGATCAGCCGTCATAGAAAATGACATGTCGGAGTTCACGCAGTCGCTGACGTAAATGTCGAACGCCAACTCGTGGTAGCCGTGCTTAAAGTAATGCAAACTACTATGGTAGATAAATAGATATACTATAGATATTAGATAGGTCTCGGTGATGTCCTGTTTCTGGTGGTACCTTTTCTCTGCAGCTGACTATACACTAGGACTGCAATATCGTTAAATTCAAAAAATCCCAAGTAAACAATCCTATTCGTTTTAAATATTTTTTTTTTAGAAATCTTACGGATTCTGATATCATGGCCGTATCTTTTGTAAGTCTAATCTAATTCTATTAGAGGTATTGGCCTAGAGCCTAGATATTAGGTTAAAAAATAAGATTTATGTCCAATCTAGCTTTTTGTCACTAATTTGGATATTCTAGTCACGATTTTGAGTTGTTAATGAATTTTAAGTAACTACTGTTTCTGTAAACGCTCGTTGAGATGCCACATTAAAATAAATTTCAATTTCAAATTGTACATTGGAATTATAAATTGACTTCTAGCTACTACTTTAAATAAGAAAAGAAGCCAGAAATATGAATTTATTGATAAACGATCCACTGCTTTTAATTTGCTTTTAAATTTATAAATTTGCATTATTTGTAGCATTCTGTTAAGGGGCCCACTGATTACCAGTCCGCCGGACGACATCGGCCTGTCAGTTGTTCGGAACTGTCAACTTTTCATTCTAACTGACAGGCTGATGTCGTCCGGCGGACTGCTAATCAGTAGGCCCCTTTAGGCAATGAGGGATTAAACATGGATTAAACCTAGAATTATTCCTTACATTCAACCTCTTTCTAAATCTCAAAATCAGTTAAGAGTATGAAAAAGTAGCTGACTGGAAAGAATGTTTACAATTTTCATGTTTCGAATACTTCACAGCGTGATATTGAGCGACTTTGAATTCAGAACCCGTTCGGAACTTGGCCGTTTGGATTACAGATCATTTGTCTACCAGACTGAGCGTACAGGTGACACGCGGTCACCTCCGTACCGTATATTGGAGCTCCCGTATTAAAGTAGCGCCTAACAGCCATATTCGAACTTTGAGATACGTCAAATAATAGATATAGAAACGATATGGATATATGTCAGTTTCAAACAAGAGTCAAAATAGACGTTTAGAATTGTAAATAACTATCTTATTTCAATTGTACCTGTGTGACCTGTAAAATACTTTTTACACATAAAGAAACTAAACTAAACTAAACTTCAAACAAAAACGTCACTTTTGACACTTATTTGACACTGAGCTGTCCGATCCATATCGTTTCTATTTCTAATATTTGACGTAGGTATTTAAAGTTTGAATATGGCTGTAAGTAAAGAAACCTATCTGTGGTGACTTTGCGGTTTTTAGATGTAAACGCTTTAGGATGTCCGCTAGCTGGTACGGAGCGGGTGAGCGGAAGAAATGCTAACTACATTTGTGACGTTCCACGGCAAAAGGTACCTTATGGCACTTGGCGCTTACGTCGCATAGCGCCGCAATAATAATAGCGCGCGGCGGCGGAGCGGCGTTAATAATAGCGTAAGCGCCAACGGCCATAAGGTACCTTTACCCGTGGGACGTCACATTTTACCTAGAATAGCACCCGCGTGCTGGCGTGCACCCGCGCCACGCGCCAGCGATCGGACGCCCGCGCCCATAAAATGCGGAGTCTGCGAGTGGTAGTCTAATATGGTTTGAATAGAATGCAGTACTCTTTTATTTTTATTTGAAATCCTTGGTCTGGTATGGAGAAACTTTTTAAATGTTTACAGTTATCGTCTTCATATTGTAGGATCCTCATGTTTGACTTCTTTTAAGCTGCATAGCATGATATATGATAGGAAAATATTTGTAAGCAACTTAAAATATTCCTATGACCCAATGCTCTAAACGAAATCATTATACACCGTGTTTTTATTGAATTCCGTTAACTTCGGGGTATGATTAAGTACGTTTAAGAGAATTAAATGGCATAGTTAATTTTCAAAAAAAAATTTTGCTTTTTTTACAAAAAAAAAATAAGTTTAAAAACTAATTAAATGTAGCATATAGCGTTGTTGTAACACGGGCATTACATTTAACTCAACCAAACAATTGAAATCTGTGACATATCAATGTCATTTCGAACATCGATCGACCGAGATTGTACATAAGTTTAGTAGCAAATGTATGAACTCATTCTAAACACTAATCAATATGTAAACCGGCCCTAAGGCAAGTGTACACGCTTGTAGAGGCCTTATAGGAAAAAAATAAATTATTGATTATCTCCGAAATGGAGTTAATTAAAATATCGGTGTCTTTGAGAAAGTTACTTGATTTAAGCTCAGGAATGCACCCTTGAAATTAACGGAAATAAAAAAAACACGGTGTATGTAGCTACGACATTGATAAGTCGTTTAAAATTACGAATAAAGGTGGCATTCGGATTCAGACTGCACCCGCATTACTGCTACAGTATTGCAGCGCAACTTTACTGACGGCTGTATTGCTACCGCAAATATCAAAATTCCGGGCAGCAACATCGATTTTGACATTAGCGATAAGGCAGTCATAAAAAAAAAAATACTCATTTTGCTAATGTCGCAACAGTAATGCAGTTGCAGTTGACATCCGAATGTCATACCATAAAAGAAAAAATATTACCTAATAAACATCAAATCAGATGGAGGTTCCTGTCAGCTACATATCTATCATTTATGTATTCTTAAGGGGCCCACTGATTAACATTCCGCCGGACGGTATCGGCCTGTCAGTTAGAACAAAAAGTTGACAGCTCCGAACAACTGACAGGCCGATACCCAGGTTGTTATAAGGGGCCCCCCCTTTATAACAACTATGCCACATAGTCAAAATGAAAATTAATAAATTAATTTGAAATAAAGTTCCGACGCTTTTACTCTCCCACGCGTAATTACGTGTAACCAGAGACTAGTAAATATTTAAGACAGAAAACCTCCATACAACACTCCGTTCCCTGCGTGTGTTTTTTATTTACTATTTTAATAATTTAGCTTTAAACGTGTATTTGTCTGTTAATACATAGTAGTTATGACTTCTAAACATAAAATCCGACTTTCCGGATGGCCACTGTCAAATGCATAAATATAAGTACAATTAAAGTATATACCTATAATAAAAGCATTTTGGCAAGTTTTGTTTTTAGGGTTCCGTACCCAAAAGGTAAAGACGGGACCCTATTACTAAGACTCCGCTGTCCGTCCGTCCTTCCGTCTGTCACCAGGCTGTATCTCACGAACCGTTATAGCTAGACAGTTGAAATTTTCACAGATGATGTATTTCTGTTGCCGCTATAACAACAAATACTAAAAACAGAATAAAATAAAGATTTAAGTGGGGCTCCTATACAACAAACGTGATTTTTGACCGAAGTTAAGCAACGTCGGGCGGGGTCAGTACTTGGATGGGTGACCGTTTTTTTGCTTGTTTTGCTCTATTTTTTGTTGATGGTGCGGAACCCTCCGTGCGCGAGTCCGACTCGCACTTGGCCGGTTTTTTTATTATTCGGTTGCGCCATTTTGTTTTAAAATTTTACAGCTTTTCGTACCTAATAGGCAGTTATATAGGTAAATGTTAAAAAATATATACTCGTAATACTTAATGTCACAAAATTAAGTAGCATGATGCATTAAACCTGCTTACTTGATGTGCAAACTGTGCAATAAAGTTTAAATAAAATAAAAATAATATGATATACCGTAATTTATTCGGCAATTTTCGTTAATACAGTCCGTAAAAAAAATATTTTAAATATCTAAATTACTTAATACATTACAAATAAACGAATCAAAAAGACCTCCGCGAGTTGTACCGGATGCAAAGGTGCCCATCACACTGGCTGCGTTGCCACGTTGGATAGCGATGGCCAACCTAAATAAAAACTCCACATTGGCAATTCTCGCAGCGTTATTTAGGGGTTGTCAGTCTTCATTTACTAAACCTGTAACCTATTAAAGCACGATTTATACAAGCGTGCTGGCGTGACGCAAGGCGTGTTCAACCTTTTCTGGCCCCATCATTTACTGGTATACTGGCAAGCTCACCGTGTGCTAAAATGCAGTAATTGGCACATTATTCACCGCTATCGCGTGAACCGAAAGCTTGCGCTTTTGACGATAGCATCTCATTGCAAGATTGTTGCTAGGTATAGTAGTGTGCAATAATGAGGCATTTAACGGCCTCTTAGTCCTAAGCCTATGGTATTGTAGTGTGCGATAATGAATTGGATTGAACGGCCTAGCCTATAGTCGGTAGTGACCCTGTCTACTGTACTACATATATGCCTAAATTAATATATTAACAGTAACTTTACGTAACAGTATATTACATTTCCTATCTAGCTACGCTGTTTTGCCGTAACAATGCAGTCGTGCATAGTGTAACAGTATAGGCCGCGTAGCCAACGTGCCAATCGCTTACGCTCCGTAGCGATCGAAACGCAACTGTCACTCGCACTAATATGGAAGAGCGATAGAGAGACACAAAGCGATCCGATGGCGAAGCGATAGCGATTGTCACCTTGGCTAGGCCGGCTGGGGATATTACGTTCACAGGATTACGCATTGACTGAAGCTGTGTTATCAATCGATTGTTATTACACTACACTAAAGTCTATTTTTTTATTCGGTAGACTAAAATGACATTTCATAGTATGAAATGACACATGATGTTCATGCTATGAAATGTCATTTCAGTCTACCGAATAAAAAAATAGACTTTAGATGTCGCTGTCCTATAGGCTACTTCGCGCTGTTAATATACCTACTACAACCCCTTATAAGGTAAATGGCTTCCAAATAAATCAGTATTAAATTGACAAGTGAACTGTGTCAATTTAAACACTAGTAAGTGCAGTGCATTAGTGAATTGGACAGAAACGCTACTTAAGAGGAAATGGCAGGTATATTACTGTTGCGAACGCAACCTTTATATTTGTATAAAATCTCAATACCTATATTCCTAATGCAGTAGCTAAACGCGGCCGTCGGGCTCGGCTAGTATTCGGCAGCTTTTTCTTAAGCACCAATAGGAGCGCTCCACATACTTTGTATCGCGGCCAATTAGAGGCACCTAAATTTAAACCACCTTTTGTACTATTGAAATTATGCAAATCACTCTCTCATCAGCCTTCATACAATATCCACCACTTCTACATTTAACCGTTTTGGCAAGAACCCTTGTAAACCAGTACTTGGAAAATTATATCAGTTCACTATAAGAATTGAAGCTTTTTATTTGAGTCGTCGAGCTCCTGACCTGCACGGCGGCTACAATTACCTACCATACTTTTTAATTCGTAAACTCTACCTAAAAACACGGTAACAGTATTGTACAACGAACATAATTATTACTCAAAGAATAAAGTTCAATACGACCAATATCGCATGCTTTCAAAATACGCTCCTACAAATGATTATAGATGGTCCGGCGCGCTACACACGGTGAATAGGCCAGGAAAGTAGGGGAGTAATAGTTTCCCGGCTGACTAACGATTCTAACTGGCCGGCTGGCATTAGGTGGATATATTATGTGGCTGACTTATGTGCTGCAGCTGTTGCCTTTGAAAATTTATACATACAGTCAGCAGCAGAAGTTGCTAAGCGGGCGAGGTGTTCAAAATTACCTTGACACGCTTTTATGCTCTTAACAACAGTCGTGCATTCAATACTGTGATTGCAATTAGTAGGTACTCTGGGTAGCTATGTGTGTGTGTGTGTGTATGTGTGTGTGTGTGTGTGTGTGTGTGTGTGTGTGTGTGTGTGTGTGTGTGTGTGTGTGTGTATGTGTAATCATTCACTTCAACTCTCCTGGCGATACAATTTATATGTACGAGGGGTATTCAAAATATTCTCGGTATGAGAATGAAAACAAACAAGTACGAAAAGTTTGATATTTTTATTTTTCAATATACTCCCCCCCTATGTTCATACACTTAAAAGATCGATCAATTATTTTTTTTAATCCCTCGTAAAAATATTTTTTATCTTTCGTGTAAAAATGCTCCTCCACTGCCGCCTTCAATGCTTCATCGTCAGAAAATTTATTTCCACGCAGATCCTTTTTAAGATTGGGGAGCAAAAAGAAGTCGCTGAGGGCTAAGTCCGGACTATACGGTGGGTGAGTAACAGTTTTAAACCCACATTCAACAATAGCTGCCTTGGCAATATGAGCAGTATGGACGGGGGCGTTGTCATGCAGAAGCAGAATACCTTTGGTTAACTTTCCTCGCCTCTTTTCTTTAATTACATCCTTTAATTGACGTAGAATGTTAGCGTAGTACTGTCCTGTGATATTTACACCTTTTTCTTTATAATCGATTAGTAATACTCCTTCACAATCCCAAAATATCGTGGCCATGACCTTGCCAGCTGAAGGGATGACCTTGAACTTCTTGGGATGAGCTGAACCCTTAATGTGCCACTGCATGGACTCTTGTTTACCCTCTGGGTCATAATGATGAACCCAGGTTTCATCTCCAGTAACTATTCTTTGCAGCACCTCATCAGGATTTTCACCGCACAGGTCAATAAAATCGGAACAACAAGCTACACGCATGTCTTTTTGAAGCCGAGTCAGCATTCGCGGAACCCATCTTGCACTTACTTTTGACATATTAAGATGGTCATGTATAATATCATGTACGGTACCAATAGAGAGATTGGTTACTTGTGCTATAGATTTTACCTTCACTCGACCATCTTCCAATATAAGTTTTTCCACTTTATCAATATTTTCTTGTGAAGTAGCTACTACAGGCCGGCCAGGTCTAGGGTCATCTTCAATACTCTCCCTTCCGCGTTTAAACTCGCTTGACCACTTTTGAATGGTAGATAAAGAAGGAGCAGACTCACGGTAAACACAATCCATTTCCTCTTTTATGGTTTTTTGATTTTTACCCTGTTTTGTCAAGAATTTTATCACGCATCGATGTTCTAATTTAGTTAACATTGTCAATTCGCACATGATGTTCATGTTTGTTCAGCAATTGCAGAAAAACAAAAGACCATCTCGGTTCGAATTATACTTTTTTTACACGACTGCCCCAAAAAAAGAATGTATTGTTTTTTTCAGGGTTCATGTTTGTATGTGGGTATGTAAGTTTCTTTGTTACACCGTAACAGCTAAGTGCCTGAACCGATTTAGGTGTTTGAGATATCATTGGAATCCTTACGTCATCCCGAGTAACATAGGCTATGTGACGTCATCACAAAACCAATATGGCGGATTATGCACTGCAAATTGTGCAACCGAAACAAAAATAAAACTTATAAACCTATCGAGTTGGGTATTAAAATAAAGGATTTTGAAAGACGATTCTAAAACTGTACACAAAATATGGTTTAAACTATTCATTTGGTAGAACAAGATTTTACAAAATATAAGTATAACGCAGAGATAAATGAATTGTCTAAATCTATTGAATGGGATATTAAAAGAAAGGATTTTTTAAGGCGATCATACGGATATATATAAGTTATATATTTAATTGTATCGTTGGAGAGAAAATACGAAATGTTCTACATCGCGCTAATGACATTTCTCTTTGCAGCTATATACGACAACGTCATACGTGGCGCTTACGTTATTTTCAATTGCGAAAGTGTCAAATACGAAAGGAACGGTTTGAACGATTGACTAGATACATACTCTGAATAAACATATTGTGTTGTTTATTATAAGATTTAACTTGAGACTTTGAATAGAATGTAACAGTTTTCTATGGAAAATGGCTCTTTTGAAAAAAACATAGGGCACGTAAAGCTTTCGATAAACGTATGAATGAATCGCCGCGTTCTCACAAAAATAGGCTAGACAGCGTGAGAGAAAGCATGTCTAAACATTATTCTCAACTGTCTAACGAACCAAAGCAGAGTATTTCCTAAAAATCTGCCCAAAATAGGTATTCCCTAGTAAGGCGTGAAACAGACAACCAAAAAGAAGCATGTTTAGCTACAAATCGCTCACAAATGTCACAAAGACGACAAGAGGAATCCTTGTCTGCGCGTTCTACAAGGCTGACTCAGATGAGCCTACACGCTTCATTAATGCGTGAGCATGAGTCTCCCAAATCTCGTGATAAGCGTTTGGCACAGAAGCGAGAGTATGCTTCAATGATGAGGGAGATAGAGTCTCCTGCTCCACACGAGGCAAGACTTACTCAGATGCGTGAACACGCATCACTTGTCCGGGAGCTATATAGAGTCTCCCACTGCACGTGACACTAGGTTGACGCAAAGTCGCGAGTACTCGGCGTCAGCACGTGCACAAGAGATACCTTAATTCTTCTCGTGAAGAAAGTCTCTCAGGTATGCGACACTAATATTACCATGACTGTAGAAGGCATGTCTTTGATGATGATTTTAATTTTGCACGACAAATTTTGCAAATCCCGTAGCACACGTGCTACTGTTGTGAAACAATATTTTACGAGAAGCAAAGACTGGTAGCTTAAGACAGATGGGCTCTTCCTGCAATTTCCCCGAGTATTTTAATAACGAAAGCCGAAGGCTGAACTCCGCATAGGGTCGACGCTCCGAAGCCTAAGGCAGGTGCGTGCTTCCTGTAAATTCCCCAAGTATCTTAATTGCGAAGGCCGAAGGCCGAGCTCCGCGTAGGGCCGAAGGCCCGGAGCGTAAGAAAGGTGCACGCTTTTGCAGTTTCCCCAAGTTTCTTAATTGTAAATACCGAAGGCGGAGCTTCGCGTAGGGCCGAAGGCCCGGAGCGTAAGAGAGATGCATGCTTAAACAACATGATAAATATCAACATGATGAAAGCTCTTTGAAGCAACTTAAGTGCCTTAAATCATATAAAACATGTGGTTGGTTTGTATGGTCACTAAAATGTATAAAATAAAAAAAAATAATTAAAAATTAAAAAACACGACTGCAGTTTAAAAGCGAACTGAAAAGCTAGAAATAATTTTTAGTTAAGTTAGGTACTCAACTTAATGAATGTAAAATAGAATATATAAGTGTTCAGTCAGGGTCGTAAACAGCAAACGGAAAAGTTTAGGCTCATTTAGGATCGTGACTGTACTTTGTATATTTTATTTCGATTGCAGTCGGGGACCTTGATATATTGAAATTTTCCCATTCACAGGTCCCCGACTGCATCGAAATAAAATATACAGGTACAGTCACGATCCTAAATGAGCCTAAACTTTTCCGTTTGCTGTTTACGACCCTGACTGAACACTTATATATTCTATTTTACATTCATTAAGTTGAGTACCTAACTTAACTAAAAATTATTTCTAGCTTTTCAGTTCGCTTTTAAACTGCAGTCGTGTTTTTTAATTTTTAATTATTATTTTTTATTTAATGTCAATGAATAAACCTTAGCGGCCAGTAACGAAAGAAATTTTAGAAGAGGTCGTAAGATATCAATACCGAGAATATTTTGAACGCCCCTCGTAAGTAAATAACGCACATCGTATACCTAAAAATACATTTCAAATTTGGAACGAAATGCCAACATAATAACTTAAATCCCGCTCTTTGCATCATAAATTTATATTCTCGTAAACAGTTAACCTAATACCGTATGTCGCCTACGAGACATTTTAAACGACTTCAAAGCTAGCTTTGTTCTTTTGTGTCTAAATAAAAAAGAAATTCTGCCATGAAAATTTAATGTTGAGAGTGCCTTAAGATTTTTTGCTTTAAAGACTTTTTTTGGCAGTAGTATTTTCTGCGAAATTAAATTTTACAACCTTTTGCCCGTGAATCACTAAACAAAACGTTTGTTTACGCTCTGTATGAAAAATTATTAGGTATAGTTTGTCAAAGGACTATCTCATTTCGATCATAGACAGAGAGAATCATACTATCTTTGTCTTACACTAAATAGTACTAGCACCCAAAAGAAAAGGATGAGTAAAATTTTCCTGGTTTTTACTGATTGACAAATTAATTTGACCAACTATACCTACTTATTTCGTTATCAAGTTCAAAAATTGTAGACTACAATTTTCCCAAACCCATTGGAACTGGCTGTTAATAAACTCCAACGTACACTCAAAGCTTTATTCTAATTTCAAACTTATAGATATTACTAGTGACTGCGAATTTCAAATTAGGAATTCATGCCACGAACGGATTTATACCTTGTAAATGCAGATAGCTCATATCTTGCCCCATCAAATATCACAAAGTAAACCGTGTTTGAATAATCATAAAGTTTAAAATCGGACGAGGGAAGCGACGAGATACCAGTTTTTGAAAATAATTTGTTCGGTTAGAGAGTGCAAAGCGACCAAATAGCAATAACCGCAATTTAAATAGTTGAGTAACGCCGTGTACCGCGTTTTGAATTCCGACGGTTTATGTTCGAACTGCAAATTACGCTAAGTCAGCGCCATAGACCTAGAAATACGCTAGACTTTTGATTCAGACGGGTTTTCTTATTTGCCAATATGGTGCTAAGTATTTAAAAAACCATTGATGCATTCATGATGTAAGTAAAACTTTATTCACCACACCAGCTGGTAAAGGCTCTTTTTACTTTAAAAATTGATAAGAAAGTAGATAAAAAGAAAGGATTCCGCAATTATAACCGGTTTATGCCTTGAAAGATTATCAAAGATGCAAGAAAAGATATTTGGAATATGTACAATAAAACATTAACGTCTATAAAAGGACGATGACGTTTGAAATTAGTCGTTAACATGACCGGTACTGACATTTTATTTGACTTTATGTACATTATGTACCTGACGAATTTATCCTCTTAGATAATGGCAATATTGTGCGTATATTGCCATTATCAAAGAGGATAGATTTTATAGACAGTTACTATCATGGTAAATTATGTAGCAAATTACCGCCATCTTTTGACAGAAGATAAAAACTGTTAGTACGCCATTTGACTTTGATCCTTATTCTTTCACTGATATGTGTTAATTAGTAAATATTGAAATTAACGCAATCTAGCCGAGCATATGCCAAAGGTATGGTGCAATCTTTTCGAACGATGGCGCATAAGTATAACCTTTGGCATGTAAGCTGCTTATACCGACACTATTTTAGGACCAAATAAAATCTTTTTAAGCTTTACATGCCTAACATTTTCATGTTTATAACAACTGTACTTTATCACAGAATGTCCTCTGCGCACGAAGGTCGATGTGTCTGAGTTGCACTGCATCACGTATTCCGCTTGGAGCGGCCATTAGGCGGAACTCTCGGGTTCGCGGCTCAAAGGGCATATATCACACGGAAATGTATCGTTCTAGCGGAAAAGGGACCAGCCCTAAGGTCTCTTATGCCGCCGCTTACAGTCGGATTAAGATTGGGTAAACTTACAGCACTTTGTAAACCCTTGTGGGCAACCTACTATTTTTAGGGTTCCGTACCTCCAAAGGGAAAAACGGAACCCTTATATTAGGATCACTCGTGCGTCTGTCTGTCTGTCTGTCTGACCATCCCCCCTTTATCTCCGAAACTACTGGGTCTAAAATTTAAAAAAATATACACAAAATAGTTCTGTGCAGTCAAGCGTGAGTAGGAATAAATGTACGGAACCCTTGGAACGCGAGTCCGACTCGCACCTGGCCGGTTTTTTAGTCCAATAGCTCCCAACTAATCCAAAATTAACTGACACAGCACAAAAGGGTATTTGACTACTAGTCATATCAGTTTCTTTTTTCGAACTTTCAAAACGATTCGCTACTATAGAATTCATATGAAACACTAGCATGTGACGTCACGATCAAATTATCTCCTCTTTATAGTTTTCTACGGGTTTTAAAATAGAAATTGTGTCTAAAAATAACTGATGTCCAAGTTTCTCTATCAATCTTCTGGTGCTTAATTTCTTGCATGGTGTAAAATAATTTATTTTAAATACAGTAAAATACCCTATTGTTGAGTTTCCCCACACAAAAAGTCACACAGACGCCAACGTAATTTTTCACATACTTACAAAAAACAATATTTAAAAAATCCAAGAATGTTGAAAAAGCTTATCCTGGTCAAAACATATAGATAGATAGATAGATAATCCATTTAAACTCTAATACATAATCAATATAAAATATTATATTGTAAGCAATATGCATCTTAACTATATAGGTACGTCTGAGGTACGTAAATAAAAAAATATTTATATAGATTAATGCTTTATCTTTTTTGACCTTGCCACTCGTACCTCGTTTAAGCGGTCTTATCACTCTTATCAGTGAGTCGTTCGGCTGATTAATGATTGTGTATTCTTTGCAAACGACCTGCCTCTTTTTATCGCGTAACTTGTTTCCAATCGATCAGTAAGTCGATTTATTTTTGTAAAACATAATATCACTTAAATTAAAAACTTATAAATAAAAGTAATCATTGGTAAGTCACTTGCAAAAAACAAAATGTAAGAGATAGAGTTATTGTTCTGACTGAACATCTATAGTGCGTCAAGCAAATCTTGTCAGTATGTACTGCAAATTAAAGTAGGGTAACACCATGTAACACTCAAAGAGCAGAATTGGGCTAAGAAAAGCAGCAATGTACATCGAACCAAACGTGTTTATTTTTCCGCCCTTCATACGTCAGTTCGAGTGAATTATCATAACCTCAAATTTTAGTAATGTTTACCGTCAACGAGCATGATTGTACATTGTAGGCACCTTAGCTTTGCTTGAGGTCATGCATAATCTTGGTATTTAATGGTGACAGTAGAAATTTCTCTTGAAATAGAAACGATTCAGAATGCGTTTTATAGCGATCTTCACCAAGAAGGAGTTTTGACCAGATAATGCCACATTACATGCTTATTTTTCGCTGCACAGAAACAACAAAGTCTTGCTAAAAGTTAAAGTCAACCTTTTTTTCGGCACCTTTGTTTTCAAAAGAAAAAACTAGTATTATTAACTTAGAATAACAAAGTTTTAAGGGCTTGGTAAAACAAAGAGCCTTTTTTACTTAAAACTTTGAGAGCCATCATTAGATACAGGGAGATCAAAGCTAAAGTTTGGAGACAACGGAGATTAGATTCCGGCGCCGGTATGGAATACTAGAAGTGGTCTAAGACCGTGATCCATTGCTTGTCCTGGCCAAGCATTCAAACAATAATTATAAGTACTTATAATACCTACGTACAGTCAGCATGAATAATAGCGAATGAGGCTATACCTCAAAATGCAAGCTACCATTATCTAAGCATAAGAGTACGGAGTCTTGTCTCGTCGCATTGATTTTCCTAATATAAATGAGTTTTATGCGTAACATTACATTAGGACAATTAATTATTACGCTACCCAATATGGACCCTAAGAATACCACTGCACTAGAATGTAACAGATAATTTTGAAAGCAAAGAGAGATCTATCTCTAGTTATTCTTAAAACTATTAGAGCGTGCCAGTTTTGGCGCGTTGTTCTATCCGCTACTTTGATTCTAAGTCTATCATTCTTCAAAATGGCTTCGGCAGTGCCAAATGTCCATAAAGCTTATTCATTTTAGTCATAAACTATTTGCAAACATAAGTAGAGTATTATTTCAACAGCACAACTTAACTGGCCCCCGTGGCAATTAGTTGGAAGACTTTCATCTCTAGACTGAGTTGACTTTCAAGCTGTGTAGTTGGCTCCTTCGGCGCAAACAAGCGTTGAGAGGTATTGAAACTTTCAGGACTTGCACTGCATCTAACAAGATCTTTGAAGATATCTATAACCGTGGCACTTATCTCGTACAGTTTAGACTGTTAGTGGGGTAGTTGTATAAGGGGAAGTTTGAAAGTAGCACCGGTAACGGAGAAGATGAGGAGTAGTAGGTTAGCGTGGTAGTGTTGAGTCGCTCACTCGTGAGGCACCTCATTTGTACCACTCATTTTGTTAATTTGTCGCAGTACTTCGTACCGCAAAAATGTCTTACTTCACTCCTCTATTCATTTTACTCATTTACTCGCGCGCATCACAAACACCTCTTGGCACCATCACACAAATCATTCACACACTTCAAATTTCAAAAAACTCTTATCCGTTCAAATTCACTCGCGAGTCTCGCGATCCTCAAAACTCGTACAACTCGGAAGAGAGTCACTGGATTGCGCGAGGCGCTAGGTGCTCGCCTGCTCGCCGACACTCAAAACTCAAATGTCTCAAATGAAGAAACGAGTAATGGTTCACACTGTCAACTGCCGAACTACAAACCTTATTGCAACGACAAAAGGTCCACCGAGAAATGCGTTGAGTTTGTACCACTCACCGCCTCTCTGTGACATGAACCCCTCAAAAATCCTTTCCAAATGAAACAATGAATTAGAAATACCCAAAGAGGGAGTGAGACAGACACGCGACGTACTTGAATATCGCTGAAAAATTGTCGCTGTTGGAATTAATGGAATAGTCGATGCTGAAAATATGCTAGTACCTCACCTCATTTGAAGTAAGACATTGTAACACCTCATTTTAGAAAATGAGGTACTCATACAAACTCATTTTAAATTGATGTCCTACCCATCACTATAGCGTGGTATGGGCATGTAATGAGGAGGGATGAATGCCATATAGGCAAAATAATGTTAGGGATGAATGTTGATGGATTGAGAGCGGATGGTAGACCCAAAAAACGATGGATGGTTTGTGTGAAAGAGGATATGAGAAAGAAAGGAGTGAGTGCTGGGTGACGAAAGATGGAGGAGAATGGAAGAGAAAAACATGTTATGTAATATGAACCAGTTTACGATATTCAATAGTTTGCGGCAACATGGGAAAATTAATTATAAATTTTCTAGAACCGCTTTTGTATCAAAAAGTATATTTGGTATGGCACCACGAATATTTAATAAATTGCCAATTAATATTTTAAGACTAGAAAACATTAATGAATTTAAAATTGCATTATATAATTTTTTGACATCCAAAGCCTACTACACCATTCAGGAATATCTTAATGACATATATTCATAGTTATAAGAACTAGTTAGTAAGTACTTAGATATTAATTAATTTCATTTAAATATGATGCATGCGACACACATGACATCACACAATATTTGCATGTCTCTAGATGACCAAACATGTAGCTCTATTGTATTAGTATTTAAGACCTGTATATACCATGTTTAAGCAAATAAAACTCTGAATCTGAATCTGAATGTTGTGCAGACCCCACATAACGTGGGATAAGGACAGGATGAAGAAGACTGGCGTAGTTGTGCAGTGGTATTCTAGGCGTTGTAATAGGTAACAATTTTGACGGTCTAAGGTCACGCTGGCTTTGGTCGTGGCGCAATGCTATTTGATGGCACTCACTACTGAAAACCAATAAGGTCACCTTGGTTGAAAGATTTTGTTGGAAGCCTTGTAGAAAAGGCTTTATAGGTCGTTTATATAGTGGTTATATGGATACCTATTATAGGTAAACACTTTTCTTATTTTACTCGTTCTATAAGTGGCAAACGAGGAGTCGAATCACCTGATGGAAGACACACCAGACGGTTTGCAAGTGCGCTGCCGGCCTTTAACATGGGAGTACGCTCTTTTTTGTGAACTTTTGAAGGATTTTTCTGCGACTTCGATGTTATTTTGTTATCCTACTTCGAAATTTCGATGGAGGAAACATAAAGAAATTGTTTTTTTTAAAGAGCAGAGATATATTTTCAGAACCTTTCTTGTATCTTTATAGCCAAGTACCCCAGTTAAACATTCTGTTTGTTCCGAATTTTATTTAGAACAAAGTTGCCTTAAGTTAGGCGAAGTTAGGAGTGCTTCGTAATTGGTGACCAGATACTAAGATATCAAGTTCACGGTTGAAACTTAGGGATCTTTGTCGATATACGTTACATGGTGGAAAATTATTTCAAGGTCTCGGTGGAAGCGGAGACTTTCCGGATCTCTATTTTGTTTAGACCCTGAAGTTTCGAATATACAAGATTAATTCTCACGGGGCATCCTTCGAGAACGTTTACTAGTTTTTCGTAAATAACTCGTAAACGGTGGCCCATAGCAAAAAATGTTTTTTATACATAAGTACGAGTAATCTACATCACTTTTCCTTCATTTTCAGACTGCGCATCAAGAGACGATTTATTTTTTTACCTCTATTTACCGAATTTTCGACACAGGTTTCACTGGTCGTGCTCACGGCTAACTGATGTCCCAGCAAAATGTCAAAACAGAGATTTGTGTAACTACCCGACGAAAAGTGTAATAAAAAAATGTGTCGTAATGTCGGTAAATAAAGGTTATAAAATAAATTCGCGATAGACCCGGTTGCAAATGCGATTTAATTTGTGTAGGTGTCGGCGGCCGATCGTAAGATCAGGCATATCGTGAAATTCCTAGGCATATCGTGAAACCTGAAAATCTTTGACCCGTTCCCTGAGTCGACGGAGCCCCGCTACCCAGGCAGAGCAGTTTGCCCTTCGGGTATCTAAAGCAACCTAACGAACCTATCGTAGGTTTAACGTCACTATCGCCAAAACATTACACAGGAACATTACGATCTGCCTGATCTTACGATCGGTCGCCGACATAGGTATTGCCCCATGATCTTTATTTATTTTATTACCTACCTACCTATATGCTTTCTCCTTCCCGGACTCAATTAAACTTGCAACGTGTTACTTAGAAATCGGACACTGCCGAACTAATAACAACATTAAGCCGAAATACAGGGGCTCGGCTTAATTATATAAATCATTAATGAACCCCGACCCGTTCACGCTCCGCCGGGCCCACGGCGCAGGAGACAGTACAACAGTGAATCAAAATCAAATATTTACTTAGTACCTATGCCAGGCGTTAGATTAGGGCCCCTTGCCTTATACTGACCCAGCCGTAGCAGTTTTTAAGTAAAAAATAATTAGAATACGAAGTATTTAATGCCTCCGTACGGCATCAGTTTGGCACTGACATAAACGCCATCGAGAACGTAATTTTACTTGGGGTCCGGTTGTTTCCCATAAAGTTTTAAGTCATAATGTATTGTTTGTCATATTATCATTAGTCATAAAACTGAAACCGTTAATATTTCAGGATTTTCGTAAGGTTAACCTATAGATAGGTTAGGTTAGGTTAGGTTTGTATTATGGCAATCCTGAATAGTGACGCGTTTCTGAACCAAATTAATTATGATTAACGAAAATGCGGGCAAACAATACATTATGGCTTAAAACTATTTGGGAAACAATAGAGACCCAATTTACTTTCTATACATCTCGCTCGTACTTGCATATTAGTGCAAACGAGATGTATAGACAGTAAATTACGTTCTCGATAGCGTATAACTATGTCAGTTTTGACACTGTCAGTGACTCATGGTACGAGCTCAGGCGTTAGATAAGGGGCCCTGGCATACCTTTTTCTGACCCAGCCGTAGTCGTTTTTGAAAAAGAATTAGAATACGAAGTATTTTTAACGCCTCTGTTCGCTATTTTTAACGCCTCTGTTCGCGTTCGGATTTCCGTGAAGTAACTTTCATACAAACATGTTTACCAAATATCGCGCGAGATGGCGCTGTGCCGGGAGCGGCGATTTCTACATCGCGCATTTTTATTGGTATTGTATACAAGTAAAAGGATTAAAAATTATTTGTAACTGTTTGTTTGATTTCATAGTCGATCCTTCATATGTAAATATCGCCCTTTTTGATAAAAGTACGAGTGCACCTATCCTCACTTAACTAAAATTTTAGTAGACTAGACTCTTGCTGAACACATTGGGTAAGGTACTTACATCATTATTATTTTATTAGCTGCTAGTTATTATAATAGTTTGTCAAAGGACTGTCTAATTTCAACATATTAGACAGAGAGAATCATACTATCTTCTTACACTATAGTACTAGCACCCAAAAGAAAAGGATTAGTATAGTTTTCCTGGTTCTTACCGACTGAAAAATTGGTTTGACCAACTATAATTAAAGTCGTATCAAAACCGTAACAAAATGGATAATTCTGAATCAGGCTCCAGGGAACAATAATAATATGCACATCTTAAACTTGTCGTACTGTTTATTTCCTCTACTGTGCCAACGTGTTGATTTTGTCAAAAGGAGTTTCCTCAACAGACAGATACCTTGATTGGAGCGGCTGTGTCAAAATGTAACTAAGTCGGGATGTTTTATAATTGATCTCATGAACAATCAATTAAATATGTATTCTTTAAAATAAAAATAAACCGACTTCTCTAACTACTATTTAATGATCGGACACTGGTCATAGATGTAAGTAAAATGAGGTAGATATGGTACAAGGCGCACAATCGTGAGCCATTAAATATAGGTTAGGTACGGAACCTATATTGAGTTAGTCGTATGGGTGACACCAATGTGTCATGTTGTCAAAATCGTTGGATCAAATTTTAGTTTTGTCAACTATGAACGTCACACGTCTACATAAATAAAAGGTCATTGACACCGTTAGCATTTTATGTCATTTTGACGTCCAAAGTAATGACTAATTGCTCGTTTAAAGGTATAAGAGTATTACGTTGGACGTCAAAATGACATAAAATGCTACCGGTGTCCGATCATTAATTATCAGCCAGCCTATTATGGATAGCTTTATCCATCTTTATCCACGTGATAAAATAACTGTCACTGTTTAACACCGTGGGAAAGAAAGTGACGGACACCGTTTTATCACGCTGTCACGTAGACAAGAACGACCATCATATCCGTACAGAACTCAGAAAACTTGACAAAAATGTGGCTTAAAAACTTAACATGCTTAACAAACATAACGAAGAGGACAAATCGCCAAACGTGAACTATACGTCGTTGAAGAGTTCCATTCTGATCATCATCAGCTAGTATCTAATAAAATTTACACTAGGGGCTTACGTTCTAAGAGCACACTTTTAACGTCGGCGAAATCATGATAAATTTTATGTTAAACTAGCGGCCGGGTTAACAAATTATACATAATCCTTCCTCTTGAATCACTCTATCTATTTAAGAAAAACCGCATCAAATCCGTTGCGTAGTTTTATAGATCTAAGCATACATAGGGACAAACAGCGGAAAACAACTTTGTTTTATATGTAGTGATTATTTAAGAGAAGAAGATAAATATTACGATCCGAAAGGCTCCAGTTTGTAACCTTGATTAAATAAATAAAATACATGTTGTCTTACCAGTATCCATAACACATAATCAGGATAACACTTAACTGCGATCCTCTGTCAATAATGGTGATTAATTATACAGCGGCCAGTCTTAAGTGTGCTCGGAGCCGTGAAGGGGTTAATATGGGGTTGATGCTAGAACTTTGTTGGTTATTATTATTAAACTTAGGTGTTAGTTTGAAATATATTCATAGGTTGTTGTTACCTGTATGACCTATCTACCTACCTCTATAACTAGGCACTTAAGGCACTACTATTACGCACTAGTTTTACGAAAGCGACAGCCATATGACTTTAAGGAAAGACTAGGTCTTGTGATTAGTCCGGTTTCCTCACGGTGTTTTCCTTTACAAAGCGATTGGTAAATAATGAAATATCAAATGATATATTGTACATAGTTCCAAAAAACTCATTTGTTTGAACCCGCGACCTCTGGATTAAAAGTTGCACGCCGTTTCGGGCGGCCGGGACTCTACAAGGGTAATTTTTTACGTGATGCCTATAGTATATAATACCTATATTATATATGACTGTACCTATTACTGAGCAACTTTTGTTAGGAGTGCAAACCTGAAATCGCAACTAAAATTTGGTGTTCCGTACTAAAGTTCAATAAAAAAGAGATTCACAAAAAAAAACCTGGTTTCCATACATTGTGTCGAATTGCATTGCTGCTGTAGTAAAAGTTGATCATAGAAATGAGTATGATCGCGTACAAACCGGACATAAGTAATATCTTGTATCACCTAAAAAATGACACCCAGAGGTATATTTTAGGCTAACAATATTTTTCTGATTCTGATTATATGCAATGAATATCACCCCAGGTCAAATTACTGCGTGGAGGCAAGAGGTTTAGCCGATTGAAAAAAAGAGGTTGTATCACGGCAGCACGGATTTATGAATTTTAATTTTGTTCCAGCAGAGAAGTATTACCTTTCAGAACGTACCTACATTATTTTCAAAGCTGTGTCTAAGAGTTGAGGCGTAGAGGCGGCACTTTATTTAAAGTTGACTCAGAACCACTCATAAAACGTGTCTCAAGATTATTATTTGCATTCCGTTAACATTTTTCATACATTAGTCAATAGTCAATAGTCAAAATATACTTTATTCATGTAGGCCTAGCAACGAGCACTTATGAATCGTAAGTATCGTAACATACTTATAAATTATCTTAAGCTAATTATCAGAGCAATTTATTGATGTTATTATTCCATAAGAATATTGGATTATTATACAAATCAAATTAAACACAAATTTAAGAATTTCACAAAAATATCGTCAAACATGAAAAAAAATTGTATAAAAAATACTAGTCTAGAATGTTTCTAGAATAAAATCTAAATGTCAAATAAATAAATAAAAAACACAAAAGAAGTATATACATCGGAATATCAATTTCCTCATTATTAATCAAATATACCTAAAAAATAATCATTTCGAATAACAATTAATCCCACGTTGTTTTATCATTCATGTAGTCTTGTGTGGTATAATATGCTTTAGAAATAAGTTTACGCTTTACATAATTCTCAAATTTATTAATAGATAATTCAGTAATAGGTTTGGAAGTTTGTTATAACATCTCACACAATTACCCATGAATGATTTTTTAATTTTATGGAGCCGAGTGAAGGGCACTGCGAGCTTATGTTTATTTCTTGTATTAATATTATGAATTTCACAATTTTTTCTAAAATTTACAATATTTTTATGTACATACAGAATATTCTCATAAATGTATTGACAGTGCACTGTCATTATGTCAATTTCCTTAAAGGAGGATGGGCAGATTTGTATGGACACTGGCCTAGACCAGCGCACTATCACAGCTGCCCGCGCTCCCCATGCCTGCAAAGCCCGCTGCTGAACGGGCACCATCTGCTGCTGGAGTAGTGTCGAAGGAGTCGTGCTCGTTGTTGGAGTTCCCAGCACAGGATGTACACGTACCAGCGGTGGGCGCCCTACCGCCTGCAACGTCGGTCGCGGCACCAGCGGAGCGGCGAAAAGGGCTATGTGCGGCTGCACCACGGTTCGCTAGTCTGCACATCTTCAACTTAAGTGCAGAAACCACCACAGACGAAGTCGTAAACCACATTAAGTCCAATATGCGTGTCCAGGTCGACAGGTGTGAGCAGCTGAAGGTCACCAGGGGAAACTATTCCTCGTTTAAGGTGGATGTGCCGGCAGACAAAGTAGGTAAAATCCGAAATCACAAACACTGGCCAGCTGGCGTGTCTATTAGGTACTTCAATGTCGTCCAGCCAAAAAACTTCGTAGTGAGCAGCGGAGATCGACCGCCACGATAGCCACTTCATCAAAGTTCAAAATCGTTCACCAAAATGTTAGGTCAATTTGCGGCAAAACCGGGCTATTAGACTTGTTGTTAAACTCCGAAAAACCCGATGTACTGGCTTGCAGTGAGACATGGTGCAAAAAATATGAAATCGAGCGAGTTAGGTTATGTGGCTATCGGCTCGCAAATAGCTACTGTCGTAAAAACATAGCACATGGCGGCGTTGCGCTGTATACACGGGGCGATATTGAATATCGGCAGCGAAATGACCTGCAAAATCTGGCTATCGAGTTCCACTTTGAGTTCACCGCAATTGAATTGTGTAATTTAAATGTAATTATTATTGTATTGTATCGCACTGGAAATGGTGATTTTGACATGTATATAAATAATTTAGATTTATTATTAGATAAGCTTACAAATGAGAATAAGAAGTTCATTTTGGTCGGAGATCAAAATGTCGATTTCATGTCCGAAAACATTTCGAAACGGCGCGTAGACGAAATCCTTCAAAGCTACATGTGTAAAAATTGTGTTGAGTTTCCGACCCGTGTGACCGCGCACAGTGCAAGTAGCATCGACTGCGGGCTGGTGGCGCGCGGGTGGCGGGGCGTCGCGGCCGCTCCGCTTGACACCCCCATCAGCGACCACAGCGCCCAAGTGTTTACCTTGCCCACTGACGAGCTGAGACAAAAAATCAAGCCAAACACTTACATCCAAAAGCGGCTATACACTGACCAATCCTTATTAGCATTTTATATTGACATAGAAAATTACAATTGGAATTTTATATTTGACGACATATCTTCTATTAACTACAAATTTGACAAATTATTTAATGTTTTAAAGTATTATACTGACGTACACTTCCCGACCAAAAACATCTTAATCAAAAAAAGCAAATCGGTCCCATGGCTTACAGAAACCCTCTCAAAACAAATTACAGACTATAACGATCTAACCGAGATGAAACGTCAGTACCCAGAATTGGAAACTCTAGCGGAACGCATTAGCTATCTAGCAGATCATATTAAATCGGAATCTTTGACAGCCCGTCGAGAATATTATGCAAACCGCATCGTAAGCAGCAAAAACCCGCCTAAAGAAATGTGGCGCGTAGTCAACCACGAAACGTCAACAAAACAACCGCAACATGCCGTGTCCCTAAAGGATGAAAGCGGGAAGAATATACCACCTCGAGAAGTGCCTGAACGCTTAAACCAACACTTTCTCACAGTAGCTTCGAAGTTTAATTTAAATATAAATAAACCGGACTCTGTACAATACTTACAACAACAGTTACAAAACACAAATATACCTGAACTTGTTTTACCCACAGTCACACTAACAGACCTAAACCGTACGTTGCGGTCCATGATGAAAAAAAACACAACCTTAGATATCTATGATATATCACTGAACATAATCGAGTGTATCTGGCCAGTCGTTGCAGGGTTACTAGTAGAACTTATAAACTCCATGTTCGCTTGCGGAGTGTACCCTAACGTACTGAAATACACACGAGTATGTCCAGTATATAAAGGTAAAGGGGAAAAAAGTTCTGTGGATAATTATAGACCCATCACCATAGTACCTAATATATCCAAAATCATTGAGTCTATCTTATCCACCACTATAATGCGCCATCTTGAGACAAATGACCTACTGACGGACAGACAATTTGCTTATAGAAAAAATAGATCGACAACAGCAGCGGCATATCAAATATACGATTGCATTTCAACCGCTTTAGATGCAAAGGAGAAGGTAGCAGGGGTATTCTGCGATTTATCGAAAGCGTTCGATGTTATAAGTCATGAACTGATATTGGAAAAGATAGGGCACTACGGAATCAAAAATAAAGTTCATGACTTATTCGCATCGTTCCTTGACGATAGAAAGCAGACGGTTGAGGTCAAAATGGAGGTATCAGGTTCCATTGAAAACATTAGATCTGAGGCAGGTGTGCTAAAACTAGGCATACCACAAGGATCGGCGCTTGGAAACACTCTGTTTTTAATGTTTATAAATGATCTCCCTACCTCTGTAACCGAAGGTACGACGGTGTTGTTTGCCGATGATACAACCGTAGTAGTAACCGCTCACACGCACTTACAACTTGAGCAAAACATAGCTAACGCGTACCGCCAACTTAGCGACTGGTTCTCGGCGAACGGTCTCGTCCTAAACACCTCTAAATCGAACGTAATCTTGTTCTCAGCTGGAAACACTACACACATCCCACAGGTGCAGAGTCCGATACCGCGTTGCGACTCATGCAGGTTCCTCGGATTCACCATAGACGCCAAGCTGAAGTGGAAAGATCACATAGACAACTTGTGTGAAAGGTTAGGCAGCGCTGTGTTTGCGCTGCGCAAACTGAAACCAATTGTCTCAAATGACGCCTTAATACAAATATACTACGCGTATTTCTTTTCACTGATGCACTACGGTATAATCTTGTACGGCAACTCAACCGATTCAGACCGAGTATTTATACTGCAAAAACGGGCTGTAAGAATATTAGCGGGTGTGAGTTCGAGGCACTCGTGTAGAGAGCTCTTCAAAAAATTTAACATAATGACATATTACTCGCTATACGTCTACGAAATTATAATGTTTACGCGTAGAAATATTGACCAATTTAAACGGTCAACTATGCTCGGCAGAATAACCCGTCAAACGGGGCGATTACTACCCGTGCCGAGGCGGCTAGCGCTACTCGACAAGAACCCGCGAGTAATAGGTCCGTCGCTGTATGAACGTCTACCCGCCAGTATCAGAAATGAGACCGATGACGACATGTTTGATCGCCGACTTAAAGAACTATTATTAACGACATCGCTGTACTCTGTAAAAGAGTACAGTGAACAATACAAATATTAAAAATTTTTACTTGACTTTAATTTAAATTATTGTTTTTATTTTATTTTGGTTTTTTGTATTCATTTTTGACATTTTATTTATGGAACTTGACATTATATTACCTAGGAAAGCACTAGTATTATATACAAAATAGTTTTATATTTTAGTTAAGTTGTACGACATTTTAATTTTATTTCTATTTTATTTTTGACATTATTGATTTCACAATTTACTATTATTTTTATTATTCTTTAAATTTTGTTTGTATACACTTGACGATCTTTTTGTGAATTTCTGCTATTTTTAAGGAAGTAACATGTAAATTTTCAATCAGAAATAAATATTATCTATCTATCTATCTATCTATGAACCAATAAGAATAAGCGACATACCATTGGAAAGGTTTTTTTATATACTCAATTTTTTTGTAGGACGAGACTTGTCAAATCTCTGTTTAAAAAAAACAAATATGACACAAAAAAACATAAGAAAACGAATAAAAAAGTAAAATATCGTGACACCAAATCATCCACAATAACAAAACCTTAATGATCTGCGACACAGAAACTTAGTATCGAAAAAACTATACAGTCACGTTTAAACTCACACTACTTTTTGCGGTGATAACATTTTTCACACAAAGATTTGGGACTATCTGCCATAGTAGAAGTATTAGAACTTAGAATAAGCTATCCAGTGACATATAGCTTATCCTTATTGGTCATTAGGCCAATTTGCCCACCCTCCTTTATCTCTAAGTGAGTCTCTATGGTTGTTAGTTTTGTATGACGGTGACAGAATGGAAGGAACTAAAAATGTATGGACATTTTGGGATACTTTACAAATAAAATGAGACAGACGGCATTTATTTTTAACATTTTTACGTCAACAAATATTGAAAACTAGGAATATCTCGATTTTCGATTCATTAAATCCAATTTTGTATCAAGAGAACTTTATATAGGTATCTAATCCTTTAAGCATATTTGTATACTTGGTATTTTCATATATTTTGGTAGGTCAGATGACGATTTCTTCTATGAGGTAAAAAATCGTAACTAATAACGCCCTTACAATAACTTTTCAACCCAGTATACAATATAATGTAACACACGCACACACAGAACAATCAACATGAATAAAGTGAGTGTTGTTACACACACACACACACATACATACATTATAAACTAATTCAGTATTGTCTCTATTGTTAGTGATGTCATGATCAGATCAATTGTGGGCTCTTTACACTGACGATACGATACCGGATCCGATAATAATTACTTAAATTAAATTAGTGTTGGAACTCGAGTCTTTTGAGTCTAAAATCCTTATTAGGCTAGGAGGCTTAGGGCTAAAAACTTCGGTCTTTTAAGTCCCGAGTCGAGTCAATTATTGAGTATTTTTAAGCGCAATTCTAAGGACTCGAGCCTCCGAATAAAGACTCCGGCAACAATTTTGTAAGCTGTATCTAAATACTAGTAACAGTAAAGAAAATAGGCGCTTTTGCTATGTATTTTTCATGTCACTAACTGATGTCACCGTAAATATTATTCACTTGCGAAAGAGCTCTTGATACTCGTATTTCTACATATAAAAAAATTAAATTTATAAAAAAAATGTTTGCAGAAATCGCGAAGCGTCTGGTTGACGTAACTGTAACTGATGACCGAAGAGCTGCAAGCTGGCGGCTTCCGCGCACAACGTATCAGCATTGCGATACAACGAGGAAATCCGGCAGCATTCTTGGTACAATTCTTAAGGGCCTATTTTAGATTTAAGTTATTAATTTAGTTTAGTTGTGCCACCACTGTATACCTTTATGTACATAAATATTTTTTTATGTTAATATAAATTAAATTATCTCTTCATTGAGTGAATATAACAACCTTTTAGTCCCTAAATATTATTATGAAGTGTAACCTTTGTGACTTCTAAAAGCGATGTATATTCATATCGAGTCGGATAATGTTAAAGGGCTCTCAGCAGCAATCGGCGATCATTTGACTCCATCGTACGCGACAGTTCGAATGATCGACAGCTGGTATGCTCCATTTTGTACCTTAGCCCGTACCATGAGTCACTGAGAGTGTCAAAACTGACATTTACGCAATCGAGAACGTAATTTACTTTCTATACCTACATCTCCTTTGCACTAATATGCGAGTACGAGCAAGATGTATAGAAAGTAAATTACGTTGTCGACGGCGTTTATGTCAGTGCCAAACTGATGGTAGCCGTACTTATTGACAGAAAAATAAATTAGGCGAAGTTGTGAAACCGTTTTTCTCAATACCAGTTGGTAAAAACTCTCTTTATACTTCAATAACTGATTAGAAAATTGCATTTTTACAAACAGAGTTGCTTTCGCATTATAGTATACTGTAGGTAAGTAGGGATATTAGTAGGGATAAATTGTATCTTCTACAGGCGATTCCAAGAAACAAATAAACCAAATAAACAATCCTGTTTTCCGCGACTAGTCGCAAGTGAAACACATCTAACAGATGGTGTCGAGCGATAGACTTTGATTTATTGGAACAGGCCGAATGCCTCCAGCTTACCCGTTTATCTGAATTGCGTGATTCTTCATACAGTAGCTGATTGCATTGAAGGACGTTTTTAGAGTTGCGTAGTTCTAGGTAGGTACTTGTTTCGCCATTTGCGTCCGTCTCTTCGTCCGCTGTCCCTGACGGTTGTACTAGAAAACTGCAATAATAATCACGCTTACAAAGCGGTAAACTAAAATCTAGAAAATGCATAATGTTTTACAATATCTCCTCTTATACGTCACGTAAAGTTTTTTCTTCTTTGCTTTAACTCCAACCGAATAGGCATTTTAATAAATAGAATACCAAGACTTAAAAATCTTTAGGTATTTATTTAATTGAATAGGTATTTTAATAAAAAGAATACCAAGTCTTAAACATCTTTAGGTATTTATTTAATTGAATTGGTATTTTAATAAAAAGATTACCAAGTCTTAAAAATCTTTAGGTATTTATTTAATTGGCTAGTTTTCAGAATTTGCTACTCTAACTCATTGCTACTTTAACAGTTTTGCATGATTCACGGTTAGTTTCACTAGACTTATCAAACAACCCGTGAACAAGATGCATGTAACTGCGTCGAAATATCGGGAGCTCGAAAACAATACAAAAGGTAATTACGGTTAATATCCCGGACGATATAAGTCATTGCTACGTTAGTCCAAAAAAATTTAGGTACCCCTTCTCTAAATGATTAACCGTGAAAGTTTAAATGCAGAATTTCAAGAATTATTTTGAACATGATCCGTTGTGGCGTTATTGAGTTTACCTACGCACCCCTTCTGTGTTACTCTTATATCTTTTTCTTCTTGTTTTTCACCGAAAACCTTCAGTCGACAATTATTACGAGGATTTTCAAATTTTAAATATTATTTTATTTTAAATTTTAAAGAATCAAGAGATTTCCTGGCAAAATTACCACATTGTGGGTCGCCAGTATTTTTATTTATTTATTTAATTAATAAAGTACAGTGATATTCTTAACTATAATCATAGCCCCGCAAAACTCAACAATGAGTTTGACTGTGGGGTCATCAGTCTCTGGTTAATATGTAACTTAAAGTAGGTAAATTAGTAAGTAGTTTACTTAATAATGATTTTCTGCCTTATTGACAATCGTAAAAAAGCCCTTTTGTTTGAAAATGTTTATCCTTAAAAATGTTACATTTTAATACATAAGTACCATTGTAAAATAACAGCATTAATAAAATTAAATTCTCTATTAAACTTATAAATATTCTTTAAACTTATAATTTTTTTTTAAATTATCCAAAAGACGATGAAAATTTTGCCGCCTCTGCGCTTACTCTTTGAGCGCAGGTACCAAGCAGACATCGTATTATAGGGCGCACCTTAAGGGCCCCTCTTTATCATCGCCCTACAATGGGCCCGTAAAATGAAATACGGGACCCCGACCTTCCCGACCTCCCCTGAATTATTACCGCGACCACCTTTCTTGTTGTAAAAATTAAATTGCTTTTTGTAAGAATGTATGAGTGGATGAAATTTGGATATTAATGTTAAACCGCATTTTCAGTCGCTGCTCAATTTTAATAGAATTTTGATATTGCTCGCGAGAATTTGTTATTGTTTCAAATAAAAATAAAAAAGTTAAATCTATTTTGCATCAACTTTAAAAATGGTTTATACAAAATCGAATTAATCCAATAAAAATTAAACCAATAAGGAATTAATTAATTTCGAATTAATCCATTTTTCATGAACTATTTTTACTGCTGAGCTTGAATCTTTTTGCTGATATCCATTTATTTGGTGATTTCCCAATTAGAGTTGTTTGGTTGGACCAAACAATTATATATATCTAAGCAACAAAAACTAGCTCAGTTTATAATGCATCAATAATTATACTTTCAATTATAATAAAGCTTGTAAGTACCTACAATTATTCTCTAAGTACATTGTTTGTAAGAAAAAAATCGTAATACCTACAAGTAAGATGAAACGTCTCGATTTCTCTCCACTTCTGTTTGAATAAACATGAACTGAAAAACATACCTAATACATACATAAACATACATAATTTAACTATTATTCATCGACATAAAACGGTAAAGTTTATACAGATTTATGAGCATGACCCTACCTAAACACTCTCTTAGTTTTATCATATTTTATTTCGATTGCAGTCGGGGGACCTATTAAATAGGCAAATGCAATACATTATAAGGTCCCCAGACCAGCTATCACGGTCGCATTTTTATCACCTATCATGCTATGCGTCACTTTCGCACTTACATATTTGTTAGAACGTGGCAGCAATGGTGACAAATGATAAAGAGCCGGTCAGCTTAGCCCTGCTGACTTCGGCAGTTTGTCCAAAATTTTGAACTAACAAGGAAAGGTACCCAACTGCCCGACTCCGATTTGATTTATTTTTATATATGTTATAGAGTAGTCTAAAATAACGGACACGTATTTTTTTTAGCTGCCCATACTCAACTTTCTGGGAGAAATTGGCCTCCAAAGTACTGAAAAGTGACAAAACGCACTATAGAGAGTTTTGTTCAAGAAAATTGCTAGTTAATTACTTGTTTGAATATATGTTGGAGAACATGAAAAAATAATGGACACGTATTTTGTTATTTTGACTCGTAACCACAATTATTATGGAGTGTAGTAAAAAGTATGTTGCCTGTAAAATTACTCATTAGTTAACTTAACTATTTTAAAAACCATTTTGTATTTAGTATTATATACAAGGTGTTTTTCTAACGCTTAGCCATATTTAGCAAGGTGAATATATAGATCATACTGAGCAAATACTATGTACCTATGTGACCAATCCCGAACACGGGAAAAAAATAGGCCGTGTCTTAAATTTTGGCAGATCTTATATCACGAGAGAAACACTTTTTTAGGGATCCGTACCTCAAAAGGAAAAAACGGAACTCTTATAGGACCACTTGTGCGTCTATCTGTCCGTCTGTCACAGCCTATTTTCTGGGAAACTACTGGACCAATTAAGTTGAAATTTGGTACACATATGTAAATTAGTGACCTCAAAGATGGACATGTAACGTACCTAAACAAATGAATTTTAAACATGGGGGCCACTTTTCCGTAAAAGCCACAACTTGTAGACCAAAACATAAAACACTATTCGCCTTCCACATGATTGTAGAGAAAACTTTGCCTCTACTAGCTCATCTAAATCACAAAAAGTTAGGACAAGCCACCAAAATGAAACGTCACATATCACAGAAATCATGTAGCATGTTTAATTTCACCGTGTATGATACATAGAGGTACAATAATATAGAGATGACACGGCGGAGGGACCAAATGACCGAACGAGATGCACTTAAGGAACTTTCAGTAGGAGTAGCAGAGAAAGCGCTATTTGTTGTTTATCCTGGTCACAGTCTCACTTTTTTTTTCGCCACCTTAAATTTAGTATATTGTGGTGGGTAACAAATAACCCGACCAAATTACGTAGGTTGTTTTTTGTGTGTTGCCAGGCATGTTAAAACATGTTTTTTTGTTCTTGGTAATTTTAATACGAGGTATATTTTTTTAAATTTTGTCGCATTGCGTATGTTCTGTCCCTCACGGGACATCTATATAATACTAGGTCTATGGTATGACACGAAAATTGAGTCGCCTAACTTGAAATTAGTTTCACATGTACAGTCCGAATTTATCATTTCCTTCCCCTATCTTACGAGCGTTATCTATCGTAAAATGAACATTATTTATTAGAGAACAGAATTCATATTCCAATGGATAGATAGATGGATATATGTGTTTGGGAAACACGGTTTAAATTTGGTACGCGCTCGTTAAAAGTTTTGACATGGAAGCGAAATTCTATAACCTTTTTTATTTTGACAGATAATCTGACCTGTATTTTTTTAAATTACTACATTGGGAAGTTTATTTGGTATTCTAATGAGATGCCATGTTAAACGTATGCTTCTGAAATTGTTATAAAATAATAAATATCCCTCCGTTCCTAAGAACAAATGTAGCTGTACCGTAAAACCACCTAACTACTTATAGTCTAAAATATTCCAACTGTGGTCCAAAATTAACTTGACGCAATTTTGAGGCAAAATATTTTCTTTTTTTCATAGATGAGAGAAATAACTCTTAGTCTTGAGACTTATAAACCAGTGGCGCTGTTAGCTGTACACAAAAAACTGAAAATTTTCGAATAACAAAATCGACAAAAAACATCCTGTATGTGCCATGTGTCATGAATGAATGTGTAACGTATTGTTGGTGTATTTTAACACATATATGACAGTTAATCAGGTTATTAGTTTAATACATGTAAATTTGCGTACTATTTCATTGAATGTGAATTAACCCTGACCTTATCGAAAGTTCACTCCATATCGTATAGCCTTTATCTAGGCCATCATCATCATAACTTAAGAGCTTTGCTCTTGTCGGTGGAGTAATCGCCAATCATTCCTTTCTTGTGCCAGTCTTTTAATTTCCTCATACGATGAATCATTATTTATTTGGCTAAGATAAGTTATTCTAGTTTTCCCTTCTTCTCTTGTCTTTTCAATCCTGCCTTCCAAGATGTTCAGGAAAAACTTGTCATGCCGTATCAGGTGTCCTACCATCATGCCTCTCCTATTTCTTATTGTATTTAATAAGCATCGCTTTTCTCCTATCATACTCAGGACTTCTTCATTCGTCTTCCTCTCAGTCCAGCTGATCCTTTCCATCCTCCGCCAACACCACATTTCGAAAGCTTCCAACAGTTCCAACCGTTTTCTATCTTTTTGTCTCAGTGTCCATGTCTCACTCGCATACAACGCAATGCTCCAGATAAACACCTTTACTAATCGTTTTTTGGCTTTTTTTGAGATGCGTGCCTTAAGTAGATCTTTTTTGTTATTGAAGGCTCTTTTAGCCATAGCGATCTTTTTGATGATCTCGTTATCTAGGGCATCTAGGCCAATCAACTTTTTCTAGTTATTGCGGCTCCTAAAATAACAAAAGAAATATTATAAATGTATTTGGTACCTACAATCAAAGAATTTCATTTCCGACCCGATTCATACCGTGCTACAGGCCACATCCGGTATGTACCTAAATTAGAATCGATTTCACGTATAAAGTATGACTCACGCTAGACCGGGCCGGGCCCGAGCCGAGGCGTCCGACACGTCATTTTCTATGATGGCTGATCGGTGATCACGTGGTGCTTATTGGAAATGGGCTAATAATTAAAAGACACACAGCAATTTATATGTTTGTATTTAGTATCGCAATATATTATTGAGGTGTGTTTCTATACCAAGCTACCGAGAGACTAACTTACAAAGCTTGTGAAGTAAGCCTTAACAAACTAAGGGCTGTTGCATTTCGTTCGGTTAAGTCTATGTATACGAGTGAAAGAGAAAGTATTCAAATGTATTAAGTTTGAGTGGGATACATTTAGTTTTGTTAATAATTCCAACAGTGCTTCCCATAGAAAACTAAGCGCTGGAAGCTCCGGCCCGGCCCCGGCCCGGCCCCGGCCTGGTCTAGCGTGAATCGTCTTTAACCTGAACCCCTAGTGGAAATTTACAACATTATTTATTATTATTTATTATTTTTATTTTTATGCATTAAAGTTTTAAACTGTATTTAAGTATTACTTGGTATTACAGACATTTAGAACATCGTAAACAGAGCCGCGAAAATATTCCGCATCGAAAAATCCACACTGCGAGTGAAATCCGAATATATTTTCTATTAGATTCGACTCACGCTAGCCGATAGACATATTTCCGATTTATCGACAGATGCAGATTAGAATCCATGTTTCGCTGTTATAAAATATCAACGCGTGTCGTTTTGGAATTTTGTATTTTCACAGGCTTTTATTTACTTGCCCTGTAGTGTGGGTCAAATTTTGGAAGCTAAATTGGACCCTCTTCCCGATTTCCGGTTGAGCTGAAATTTTGCATATGTATGCAAAATTCAATATTATGATCGGATGAAAATGCAATATTATGATGACAATAGGTCTTTTTTACACAGATCGATCTAGTCCCTTAGTAAGGCTTGTGATATAGGTTAGTTAGACGACGACATATATATTGTGTGTCGTCGTCGTATATAGTTAATATTACTTTTATGTATATTTATACAAAGAAAACATCCATAACTCAGGAACAAATATTTGTAATGTAATATTTAAAACCTTCGCGTTTTGAACACATATTAACTCACATTTATAGACGGGTCTAACGCGAAATTTATTCAATTACCTTTATATACCGATGTTTCGACACAGGTTTCACTGGTCATGGTCGCGGCCAACTGATGTACCAGCAAAATGTCAAAACAGAGATTTGTGCAACTACCCGACGAAAAGTCTATGAAAAAGTTTGGGGTAGACATCACATTTTCAAACCACCCACTACACATAATGTTAATTATTGTCAATAGTCCGACACGCAACACTCACAATATCCACGCACACGTCCGAAGATAGATCCTTTGGCTTTAACTTCTGTAACTTGTGACATTTTATTAATAATGTTAATTTAATTTCTTATTTAAAATTTAATGATATTGTGGTTACATAGTTTTTAAGATGATTATAACTACATTTTAGAATGATTCACGGTTAGTTTCACTAGACATATCGACCGGCATATGAACCGTGATTACCTTTTGTATTATTTTCGAGCTCCCGATATTTCGACGCAGTGTCAAAGTAATACGTATTATGAGGCTAGACCGAGCGCGGTCTACTAATCCATATAATCCATATAATCTAGTCATTACGAGTATAACTAGTTTTACATAATTAAATAAGTGGATCTAATACATGAAGTAAATGATACAATTTCATTTTCAATAAGACAGCAAGACAGTAGAAAACGGAAGTTCAGTTTCTTTGCTCGTCTTCAAATTATACAACCATTATACAACTAGCAAAACTACTCAAGTTTCAAGACACGGCGGAGTATTGGCGAAACTTCAACTGAATGGCAACTAATAAGTTTTGACAGTTCATTTAAGTAAATGACAGCTTTGAGAGAGGTTCTGTTTCAGCTGAATTATTGAAATTCGCAATTAATTTCATCTCAAGTTTTTATGTGCCTTCTTATTTGTCTACGGAAATATCAAAATATCTTTGTTGGCCTTATGGTATTATAAATTAAAATATAATAGTAGTAGTTTATCTGCTACATAATGAAAGTCATAAAATACGTGTGTAGGTTTATGAGACGAGCTGAAAGCGTAGTTCATAAAAACATTACGGGGGTGTTTTAAGCTTAATTATGTACAGTTACCTACATACATTGCTTTATCTATAGGTACACATAAAATACGCTCTCTATGATGTGTTCAGGAACCGCATGTTACGACTGCCATTGCGGCATTTGATTACACACTCCATAAAACGTCGTCTCGACTGATACTAAAAATCAGTTGTTTTCCTTTATTTTTCAGAGAAGTTCGAAATTTAAACGACATTATTATATCGATAATGATGGTATTATCAAGCATTAATAACATTTTCATAGATAAGAAATTAGTGGTAACAAAATAGTTAATTTTTATGCTGGCCATAATTTGTAGTTTTTGAACGCATCATAGAGGTTTTATGATAATATCATAAAACCTGATGATCATATTATGTGTGTAGATAAGCTCGACTTAAAGTTTTTTATTGAATTATGTTTCTTTGTATACATATAAGTATGTATGTATATCGTCGCCTAGCCCCCATAGTACAAGCTTTGCTTAGTTTGTGGCTAAGTTGATCTGTGTAAGATGTCCCCTAATATTTATGTATAAATTGTAACATAAATACCTAGTATAAGAAATAACGTGGAAATAACCCTCTCTAACTACAATTTCCAACAGAAAATACAATTCTCATTTCCCTAGCGTTTAGAATATCAACCGACTGACAACAAAAGAGAGTCATGCGTTTTCCAAGTTGGGAGGAGACGGGGCCTGGGGCATATTTTCTATTGCAGCCAAGTTTGTCTGGGACGAGGGTGACCACGTTAAAGTTCGTAATACGTACTGTCTCGCTTATTTACTTAGGGTCTGAGCGGAAAGAGAAGAGTCGTGGAATGTATGGGGCCCAATACATTCCACGACTCTTCTCTTTCCGCACAGACTCTACCGTACACTTAAGTACTAACATATAATAATTAGTTTGTGCTGCGGCGAACCCGACGAAGCCTGCGTTGCGGATATAAAATTGTGGTCCCTGAATAAAATGTTTCAATCTTCATCTTCCTATGGTGCCGTCTCCTGCCGGAGGTTGTCTATCATCAGGCCTATTTTCATTTCATTTTTGACTTCAGGAATAGAATAAGAGGGAACATATACGGAGTTAACTTAGGTATTACCTAATAGGTAGCATATTGGCGCTTGGAGCTATAAAACCATGGGATATGCATTGCCCACTCGAAAACAAACCGTTTCAAATAAATAAAGAAAATATGAAAAACAAATACGTATAAAAAGTCCCTCATTATCAAATCTTCTAGTCACCCCACAGCTAAGCGCTAAGCGGATAAGCTATATAGCCAGCAGCCGCGAGTCCGGACAAGTTGTGACAGGCGCATCGAATAAACATGTTTTGGCGGAACTTGGGTCGATAGCACGCCAATCTTGCGTGCCTGAGCCTCATTCTGGTCTATGGTACCGTAAACGCTATAGTTTAACAAACAGGCAACATGATGCAAACATCTATGCATCTATCTCTTTTATTGGCTTCCTTTGTTGACTGATAGGTAGGAAGTCGTTAGGTAGGTAGAATATAATTATGTTTGTTTATGTAAGTGTATATTAGGTATTCAATATTTGCCTTTGTAATGTATTTGTCAATTGTCTTTACTGGATTGTTCGTTTTTCCTTGCACCCATTGACGTATAATATCTAAGGACGCGCTAATGGGGCACTAAACATCGTACTAGTTCAGCGGTGCTACCCACGAATTCCAGCCAATCGTGCAGTCTAACGCGACTAGTTTCGACCAATAGCGCGCGTAATGCGAACTCGTCAACCAATCGCGCTCGTGATGCGAACTCATCAACCAATCGCGTTGTAGCGATTTCACACCGCTGTACTGGCCCCTGTCATGCCTCATTATTATTGCCCGTAAAGTCAGTCCCTAGATATCTATGTCAATGCTTGCACCATCTTTTTAGTGTTTCTGTTTGGCCCTATGGTTGACTGGTAGAGAATGCCTTTTGGCATTAAGTCTGCCATTTGTACATAATTGTATATCTTTGTGCAATAAATAGGTAGATAAACAGCATCCGTGCCCACGAATTACACTATCACCGTGACAGGTCAGCTCATTAAGACCAAATTTAAAACTTAATCAATGCCAAAGGTCACAGATAAACTAAATCGTAAACATATTATGAGAAATGCAATCATGCAATGTGCATGCTGTTATGCGATAAGGTGTCAGATCGTGTATAAGCCCGTAGGTAGCTGGAATGGGTTTGGCAGAGTTGAGGTGGCAGAGGAAGGATGAAGACTGTGCTGCTCTTAGCGGCTCTTGTGGCCCTGGTCGCCGGGACGGGCAAATACGATGTGAAACTTAAATCTGGTAAGCTTCTTTCGAATATTGTATCCACAAAACACTGACAATCCAACCTCTAGGCTGAGCTTAGGCCAATTCTTTCATGAAACCGATGCTGCCAAAAATACGGGGGTGCGGGGGGACGAGGTGAGCGAATCCCGTGCCGTGATTGGTCCGTTCAAAGACACGGACCAATCACGGCACGGGATTGACTCGAAGATGGAGTAACGCTACCGTATGTGTGGCAGAGGGGGTAGCGCGACTATGCTATGTCTAGAGGTTGGATTGTCTGTGCCACAAAATTACATCATTCAAATATAACTACTGTCACTATGACTTTTAACGTATATATAGGTAGATATTTTTAATTATTTTAATTTAGGAGGCATTATTTCAGTTCCTAGCTTAAATTAGATTTAAGTACTTATAATATAAGTTCCATCGACTGTCTAAGTTATATTTTTTTCGTTAATTATTTTCACCAACTACTGTTTTGGTGCAACTACTACTAAGTAGGAAATTTGGGCTTTAGACATGCTTTCACATATTAAGTACATGCTTATAGTTTCTGAACGTACCAATGAAAATTTAATCATACTTATTTTATAAACAAAATATTTTTTATTGTTACAGTTGACGCCCATTACATCGAGCGCCAGGAAAAAATCTTCTCCCTTTTGGAGAGCATAGGACAGTACAGAAAGAACGCCGACTTCTGGAAGATTGGTCACGAATACGGATACGAGGGTAACATTGATAACTACACCGTAAGTTACTGCTGCAAATAAAACTCGATAGGTTTATTAACTTAAATAAATCTCATATATATACTAAAGAAAAAACCGGTCAAGTGCAAGTGGGACACGCGTTCCAAGGGTTCCGTACATTACCCAATTTTTAATAATGTATTTTTTTATGTGGAACGTGAATGAAATTTCTTTAAAACCCGCAGGGGTCGGATCAAAATCTAAAGAAGTAGTTAAGTCCGACTCACGCTTGACTGCACATTTTTAATAGGTTTTCCTGTATTGACAGGACCTATTGAGGAAAAGAACTATTTTGTGTATTTTTTTCAAAATTTTAGAGCCAGTAGTTTCGGAGATAAAGGGGGGGGGGGATTGGTCGGACGGACAGACAGACAGACAGACGCACGAGGGATCCTATAACGGTTCCGTTTTTTCCGTTTGAGGTACGGAACCCTTAAAAGTGCCTATACCCTCCAGTTTTCAAGTTCAAATCAAACCGGCGTCTCCACCCTTTGCAGTTAACACCATAAACTTCACGCCAACAATTTTTCGATTTATAATGCTATTTCAAAGGCTAGTCGCCTTTCAGGCCACCAAGCGCTAAAGGCAAGCTGTATACAGTCGAAGAATTTCATTTCCGACTCATTTTGTACCTTGTCACAGTGACAATAGTGAGAGGTTTCATATTGATTGCAACTAAATCATAGTCGTAAATTAAATTATTTGACTGTGCTATCTTACTTACGTGTTTTCACATTAAATAACGCAACTTACACAATATTCAATAAATTATTTAGATGGTGTTCCCTAGTTTATAGGATTAGCTGAACAAACCTTTTTATTTCAGGACAAGAAAGTGTTTGAAAAGTTCGTAGAGTATTACGATAGCGGTTTAATGCCCAAATACAAGGTCTTCTCCGTTTTCTACGACGAAATGAGAGAGGAGGGTTTGGTCCTCTTGAAGCTTTTCTATTACGCGAAAGACTTCGAGACCTTTTACAAGACCGCCGCCTTCGCCCGCGTGTATTTCAACGAAGACCAGTTCCTGTATGCCCTCTATACGGCCATTTACGTGCGCCCCGACACCTGCACTCTGGTTCTGCCTGCGCCTTACGAGATGTTCCCTCAGTACTTCGTCAACACTAAGACTATCCTGAAGGCATACCGTACCAAGATGCAGAACGGCGACTTCGACCCCGCCTATGGTGCCACCCACGGCATCTACCACGAGAACGGCAAATACGTGTTCTACTCCAACTACACCAGTCCCTGGTTGACTGGTAGCGCTGAGGACAAGCTTTCCTACTTCACTGAGGATATTGGCATGAACTCGTACTACTACCACTTCCAGACACTTTATCCGTACTGGTGGTCGAGCAAAAACGTCGAACTCTATGACGAATTCCGTGGAGACCTGTACTACTTCTCTTACCGACAGCTCATCGCTAAGTACTATCTCAACCGTCTAACCAGCGGACTTGGAGAGATCCCTGAATTTTCGTGGTACAAGCCCATCGAGACCGGTTACTATAGCCAGTTGTCCACCTACTACCCCTTCTTCTCGAGGAACGAATACTACCAAATCAACAAGCCCGAAAATGACCAATACATTTCGTACCTTGACTCTTACGAGAAGTCTTTCCTGTACTACTTGGAACAGGGCAACTTCAAGGCTGTGAGTATAACTTATAAAGTATATTTTTTTACTTAGTTACTTATATTTTAGAATATAAAACCAAATTTCTTTACAGTACAACCAAGAGATCGATCTGCGTGACGAAAAGGCCATCAACTTCGTTGCTAAGTACTGGTTCACCAACGTTGACTTGTACGAGAGAATGCCCAAGAACTATGAACGTTCCTACGAGATCATCGGTCTTCACCTCCTCGCCGGCACTCCCGAGCCCACTGACAAGTAAGTTGTTTTTATAAATTCCTAGTAGTAGAGAGATGGCTGTGCTTTTTGAAAGTAATTTGTGAAACTACTTTGTGTAATGTTGGAACTGGTCTTATAGTAGCTTCTTGTTGCAGATACACCATCTTCCCAAGCGCTTTGGAGCTGCCGCAGACCTCTCTGCGCGACCCCATGTTCTATCAGTTCTACGCTCGCATCCTGAACTACTTCCAACAATGGAAAGAGTACCTGGAACCGTACAGCTACAGCCAGCTTCACTTCGAAGGAGTCAAGATCAACGATGTTAAGACTGACAAACTTGTCACCTTCTTCGAGCCCTACGACTTTGATATCACCAACAACGTCTTCCACAGTGTTGAGGAGTTCAAGGCTAATGACCCTACACTCTACACCGTCCGTCAGCCCCGTCTTAACCACAAGCCTTTCACCGTCACCGTAGATGTCAAGTCTAACGTTGCTACCGACGCCGTCTTCAAGTTCTTCCTGGGTCCTAAATATGATAGCAATGGCTATCCTCTAAACATTGAAGACAACTGGATGAACTTCGTTGAGCTGGACTGGTTCCATCATAAGCTGACCCCTGGACAGAACAAGATCGAGCGCCGTTCCCGTGACTTCGCCCTGTGCAAGGAAGACTCCGTCCCCGCGGTTGAACTCTTAAAGCTGTTCAAGCAAGGAAAGGTCCCTGTTGATATGTCTGAGAAGTTCTTCTACCAGCCCCAGAGGATGATGCTGCCTAAGGGTACCAAGGGTGGCTTCCCCTTCCAGCTGTACGTCGTCGTCTACCCCTACACTCCTCTGCCTAAGGAGATGGAAGAGTACAAGGCTCTCTTCCCCGACATGAAGCCCATGTCTTATCCGTTCGACCGCCCCGTGTACGAGACTTACTTCAAGCAGCCCAACATCTACTACGAGGATGTGCTCATCTACCACGAGGGAGAACAGTACGCCAACTTCTACAACGTTAAAGAGTACTACCCTAACTACAAGAACCAAGTGCCTAAACACTAAAAGGAGAGAGAAAAATCGTCCAGTGTGTTATTATTCCAACGAAATTACTATTAAATAGACATGAAAGTGAGTGAATAAACTGCTTTATGTGCCCTACAGGGTGTCATGTTGTACACAATTATATGTAATATGCTTAGATACAATGTGATATGCAATAAAAGTTAGAAGTATGAGTACAAATAAGTACTTAATTAATTATATGCTTGTTTATTCTTACGACATTATGCATGTATGAAATTGAAGAAATGTGATTGTTTCTCGAAGTGTCGTCATAAAAAAGTGAAATTTAAGAAAATAACATAAGGTTTTTTTTATCAAACCTTTTCCTAGCGAGAACTTTTCGAGATACACATAAATATATGTTGTTTTATTGAATTTCTTCTATTTCAGCGTATCACTTAATACATTTAAGAAAAAAAAAACAATTTTTAGGGTTCGGAACGGAACCCTTATTCCTTTATCTCCGAAACTACTGGGTCTAAAACTTTGAAAAAAATACACAAAATAGTTCTCGACCTATATATGACAGGGAAACCTATTAGAAATGTGCAGTCAAACGTGAGTCGGAATTAATTATTAGTTTTTGTTCCAAACCCTACGGGTTTTTTAAAGACATTTCACTCGTCACGTTTCACATGAAAAATACATTGTTAAAAATTGTATTATGTACGAAACCCTTGGAACGCGAGTCCGACTCGCACTTGGCCGATTTTTAGTGTTCCGTACACTTACTACTTACTGACTGTGTTACGTACTTTGTTCACGGAACACTTTGGGATCACTTCGGTCTTGGAAATCGGTTAATTAAATCTGTTCTTCTCAGAGACGGTTTGATGTAGATAGCTAAAATTTAGAACAGTTATATAGCAATTTCCACTACTAACATTATTAATAAGTCAATACCATTTACTTTTATTATACAACATTTATTTAGTGCTCTATCTACAACAACAATTTACGAGAATTACGAGTATATAGTACAATTAAAGGTGACAGTCCATTTCCAACCGCAGCTGCACTACTGTTCATTTTACTATGGAAATTGACAGTAACAGCAACGCGTTCAGTACCAATAGTGCAGCTGCGGTCAGAAATGGAATGTTACCATTACTCAACTCAACCAAACAATTGAAACCTATGACATGTCAATGTCATGTCGAACACTGATAGTCCGAGACAGGTACCTACGAGGCCAATCGAATTCGATTTTTTCGAAGAATTAATTCCCAGCAAGCTAGAAATTGTTTTAATGCCTTAATTTCACAGATGATGCATTTCTGTTGCTGCTGTAACAATAAATTTAAAAACAAAATAATATGAATATTTAAATGGGGCTCACATAAAACAAACGTGATTTTTTTGCCGTTTTTGGCGTTATGGTACGGAACCCTTCGTGTGCGAGTGCACTTGGCCGGTTTTTATTCAACTAATTAAAACACATAATTTCCTAAAAATACGTAGGTACGCGTATGTTCATCCAGAAAACATATCAACCATTATATTTAAAAGTAACAGTCTGTGTAATAACTTTAATTAAGACATAATATTTACAAAAGGAAAAGAAAAATCAATAAATATATGAGAAATTAAAATAAAAACTGATTGCCGTGAAATACTTATAACATTTGGTTTCCTTCTCTGGATTGTATCATTTACTTATTATTCTACTCTATTCTCCTATCTAACAATTTAGAGCTTTTTTATATGTTTTCCTCATTTCAGCCTACATCATTATACTCCGTTTACTCACACATGTAATAATTTCTAGTACTAAAATAAGTGTTTGACATAAAGCTACGAAATAGTAATTCATGACAGGAAAACTTTTATAGAAATATTAGTTTTTCTATAGTTTCATCAAAATAAAACAAATATGTAAGTAAATTATAAATGTATAATTATCTACTTTTATATATAATTTTATACTTATATATTTCATTGGACTAATAAGTCTAATAACACACTTTAGACGGTCCTTCTCTCTCCTTTTAGTGTTTAGGCACTTGGTTCTTGTAGTTAGGGTAGTACTCCTTAACGTTGTAGAAGTTGGCGTACTCTTCTCCCTCGTGGTAGATGAGCACATCCTTGTAGTAGATGTTGGGCTGCTTGAAGTAAGTCTCGGACACGGGGCGGTCGAACGGATAAGACATGGGCTTCATGTCAGGGAAGTAAGTCTTGTACTCTTCCATCTCCTTAGGCAGAGGAGTGTAGGGGTAGACGACGACGTACAGTTGGAAGGGGAAGCCACCCTTGGTACCCTTAGGCAGCATCATTCTCTGGGGCAGGTAGAAGAACTTCTCAGACATATCAACTGGGACCTTTCCTTGCTTGAACAGCTTGAAGAGTTCAACCACAGGGACGGAGTCCTCCTTGTACAGGGCGAAGTCGCGGGACAGTCGTTCGATCTTGTTCTGTCCAGGGGTCAGCTTGTGAACAAACCAGTCCAGCTCGACGAAGTTCATCCAGTTGTCTTCAATGTTAAGAGGATAGCCATTGCTGTCGTATTTGGGACCCAGGAAGACCTTGAACACGGCGTCGGTAGCGACGTCAGACTTGACATCGATAGTAACGGTGAAGGGCTTGTGGTTAAGACGAGGTTGACGAACAGAGAAGACGACGTAAGTATTTCCGTCGTAAGGTTTGTTAGCCTTGAACTCCTCAACGCTGTGGAAGATGTCGTTGGTGATGTCAAAGTCATAGGACTCGAAGAAGGTGACAAGCTTGTCAGTCTTAACATCGTTGATCTTGACTCCTTCGAAGTGAAGCTGGCTGTGGCTCCAGGGTTCCAGGTACTCTTTCCACTGTAGGAAGTAGTTCAGGATGCGAGCGTAGAACTGGTAGAACATGGGATCGCGCAGAGAAGTCTGATACAGCTCCAAAGCGCTCGGGAAAATGGTGTACCTACGTAACAAAATATAAGTTATATTAAACCACTTCCAACATTTCACAAAGTATTCCCACAAATTATTTAAACATTAAAACATTTAATTTATTACTTGAAATAAATATGATTGACAGCTATCTTTCTTCTTGATAAGAATTAAATTAGGAATAAATCTTACTTGTCAGTGGGCTCGGGAGTCACGGCGAGGAGATGAAGACCGATAATTTCGTAGAAACGTTCATAGTTCTTGGGAATTTTCTCGTACAAGTCAACGTTGGTGAACCAGTACTTGGAAACGAAGTTGATGGCCTTTTCGTCACGCAGATCGATCTCTTGGTTGTACTGTAAAAGAATTTCATTTCATATAAAATATTAATAAATAGGTGTGTTAACATAATGTACAACATACGGAGTTATACTCACAGCCTTGAAATAGCCCTGCTCCAAGTAGTACAGGAAGGACTTCTCGTAGGAGTCAAGGTACGAAATGTATTGGTCATTGTCGGGCTTGTTGATTTGGTAGTATGCGTTCCTCGAGAAGAAGGGGTAGTAGGTGGACAACTGGCAGTAGTAACCGGTCTCGATGGGCTTGTACCACGAGAATTCAGGGATCTCTCCCAGTCCGCTGGTGAGACGGTTGAGATAGTACTTGGCAATGAGCTGTTGGTACTCGAAGAAGAACAGATCTCCGCGGAATTTGTCATAGTGTTCGTCGTTCTTTTTCCACCAGAACGGGTTAAGCGTCTGGAAGTAGTAGTAGAACGAGTTCATGCCAATGTCCTCAGTGAAGTAGGAAAGCCTGTCCTCAGCGCTTCCGGTCAACCAGGGGCTGGTGTAGTTGGAGTAGAAGACGTATTTTCCGTTCTCGTGGTAGATGCCGTGGGTGGCACCATAGGCGGGGTCGAAGTCGCCGTTCTGCATCTTAGTACGGTAGGCCTTCAGGAAAGTCTTGGTGTTGACGAAGTACTGAGGGTACATCTCGTACGGAGCAGGCAGAACCAGAGTGTTGGTGTCGGGGCGTTGGTAGATGGCGGTGTAAAGGGCAAATAAGAACTGGCCATCGTAAACCATGTAAACTTCCACCGAAAATTGGTTTGAACGAGATCTAGCAAGTAGTTTTTTTTAATACGTCATAAATCGCCTAAATACGGAACCCTTCATGGGCGAGGCCGACTCGCACTTGGCCGCTTTTTTTTAGTAGACCATAGCAAATATAAAAAAAATCGAGTAAGTTAGTGTTTGACAAAACGCTAAATACGACATAGTATTTCATGACGGGAAAACTTTTATATAATTATTCGTTTTTCTGTAGTTTCATCAAAATTAAACAAATACGAAAGTAAATTTAATATTTATTTCTAATTTTATATAATTGTATATATACAATTCGTTAGACTTATAAGTCTAATAACACACTTTAGACGGTCCTTCTCTCTCCTTTTAGTGTTTAGGCACTTGGTTCTTGTAGTTAGGGTAGTACTCCTTAACGTTGTAGAAGTTGGCGTACTCTTCTCCCTCGTGGTAGATGAGCACATCCTCGTAGTAGATGTTGGGCTGCTTGAAGTAGGTCTCGGACACGGGGCGGTCGAACGGATAAGACATGGGCTTCATGTCGGGGAAGTAAGTCTTGTACTCTTCCATCTCCTTAGGCAGAGGAGTGTAGGGGTAGACGACGACGTACAGTTGGAAGGGGAAGCCACCCTTGGTACCCTTAGGCAGCATCATTCTCTGGGGCTGGTAGAAGAACTTCTCAGACATATCAACTGGGACCTTTCCTTGCTTGAACAGCTTGAAGAGTTCAACCACAGGGACGGAGTCCTCCTTGTACAGGGCGAAGTCGCGGGACAGTCGTTCGATCTTGTTCTGTCCAGGAGTCAGCTTGTGAACAAACCAGTCCAGCTCGACGAAGTTCATCCAGTTGTCTTCAATGTTAAGAGGATAGCCATTGCTGTCGTATTTGGGACCCAGGAAGACCTTGAACACGGCGTCGGTAGCGACGTCAGACTTGACATCGATAGTAACGGTGAAGGGCTTGTGGTTAAGACGAGGTTGACGAACAGAGAAGACGACGTAAGTATTTCCGTCGTAAGGTTTGTTAGCCTTGAACTCCTCAACGCTGTGGAAGATGTCGTTGGTGATGTCAAAGTCATAGGACTCGAAGAAGGTGACAAGCTTGTCAGTCTTAACATCGTTGATCTTGACTCCTTCGAAGTGAAGCTGGCTGTGGCTCCAGGGTTCCAGGTACTCTTTCCACTGTAGGAAGTAGTTCAGGATGCGAGCGTAGAACTGGTAGAACATGGGATCGCGCAGGGAAGTCTGATACAGCTCCAAAGCGCTCGGGAAAATGGTGTACCTACGTAACAAAATATAAGTTATATTAAACCACTTCCAACATTTCACAAAGTATTCCCACAAATTATTTAAACATTAAAACATTTAATTTATTACTTGAAATAAATATGATTGACAGCTATCTTTCTTCTTGATAAGAATTAAATTAGGAATAAATCTTACTTGTCAGTGGGCTCGGGAGTCACGGCGAGGAGATGAAGACCGATAATTTCGTAGAAACGTTCATAGTTCTTGGGAATTTTCTCGTACAAGTCAACGTTGGTGAACCAGTACTTGGCAACGAAGTTGATGGCCTTTTCGTCACGCAGATCGATCTCTTGGTTGTACTGTAAAATAATTTCATTTCATATAAAATATGAATAAATAGATGTGTTAACATATTGTACAAATACATGAGGAGTTATACTCACAGCCTTGAAATAGCCCTGCTCCAAGTAGTACAGGAAGGACTTCTCGTAGGAGTCAAGGTACGAAATGTATTGGTCATTGTCGGGCTTGTTGATTTGGTAGTATGCGTTCCTCGAGAAGAAGGGGTAGTAGGTGGACAACTGGCAGTAGTAACCGGTCTCGATGGGCTTGTACCACGAGAATTCAGGGATCTCTCCAAGTCCGCTGGTGAGACGGTTGAGATAGTACTTAGCAATGAGCTGTTGGTACTCGAAGAAGAACAGATCTCCGCGGAATTTATCATAGTGTTCGTCGTTCTTTTTCCACCAGAACGGGTTAAGCGTCTGGAAGTAGTAGTAGAACGAGTTCATGCCAATGTCCTCAGTGAAGTAGGAAAGCCTGTCCTCAGCGCTTCCGGTCAACCAGGGGCTGGTGTAGTTGGAGTAAAAGACGTTTTTTCCGTTCTCGTGGTAGATGCCGTGGGTGGCACCATAGGCGGGGTCGAAGTCGCCGTTCTGCATCTTAGTACGGTAGGCCTTCAGGAAAGTCTTGGTGTTGACGAAGTACTGAGGGTACATCTCGTACGGAGCAGGCAGAACCAGAGTGTTGGTGTCGGGGCGCTGGTAGATGGCGGTGTAAAGGGCAAATAAGAACTGGCCATCGTTGAAGTGCACGCGGGCGAAGGCGGCGGTCTTGTAGAAGATCTCGAAATCCTTGGCGTAGTAGAAGAGCTTGAAGAGAACGATGACCTCCTCCCTCATTTCATCGTAGAAGACAGAGAAGGTCTTATATTTGGGCATGAAGCCATTCTTGTAGTATATCAAAAACTCTTCTACGGCCTTCTTGTTCTGAAATAAAATGTTTGTTTTACTAACTAACCAAGTCAAATCCTGAACTTTAATTACATATCACAAGGAACTAGAACTTGGCACCCATATAGATCTCAATTCTTTTTCCGGCGAAGCCAACAACGACGCATACCTACCTATTCTTAATACGGAACTTGGGTCTCATTTCACATTTATGTTTTTGATTTGATTATTATACTCGAGACGGGTCGAGTTGCGAGATGGGTGCTGCCGTGTACGGGTTGCCTAGATGGTGTTAGCCGCCTCAGCAAATGGAGGACATAGAGGACTCTCTATTTAATAAGATACTCGTATTTTTTACAAATTATAATCCTATTAGAGAAAAGTTTGGGAAATGCCCACTTGACAAGTTGGTCGATATATAAGTCTAATGAAACTAACCGGGAATCATTCAAAACTGTTAAGTTGCTTCCAATCGATTTTTTTTCTTACGTATAAAAGCTACATAATATAATATAATTATGTACACACTACATATTTGTAGCAGTAACTTACGGTGTAGTTGTCAATGTTAGCCTCGACATCGTATTTGTAGCCAACCTTCCAGTAGCCAGCGGCCTTCCTGTACTGTCCTATGTTCTGCAAAAGAGAGTAGATTTTGTTCTGGCGGTCGAGGTATTCAGCGTCAACTATAACAATAAAAATATAATATTTATGATTTGTATAATTTAATTTACATAAGTACCTACTACCGCTGAGCGACTATAAAAGATGACTCACGTTAGACCTCGCAGACCGAGTCGTGTCCGGGCCGGAGCTTCCGGCGCTTACTTTTCTACGACAGATGACAGGTGATCATCGTGATGCTTTCCATAGAAAACGAAGCTCCGGAAGCTCGGGCCCGGACACGGCCCGGTCAAACGTGAGTCATCCTTTACGTGAGTCATATGTAAAGTAAGACATGCATTAAAGAACACCTCTTTGTACAATAGTTTGGTGCAATACTTAAATCTTTTGCATCAATCACTGGATCGCTAGCCCAGTGCTATTCCAAATGAACTACCAAGACCCAAGACAGCAAATCTGACTGTAGTAGCAAATGTGACCACGGATGTAACGTCAGGCCAAATAATAAACGTAACTGTACGCGATTAAGTCCCGTCCCGTTTTAATCACTACATAATATAAAACAAAGTCACTTCCCGCTGTCTGTCTGTCCATATGTATGCTTAAATCTTAAAAACTACGCAACGGATTTTGATGCGGTTTTTTTTGATATACATATAGAGTGGTTCAATAGGAAGGTTTCTGTATAATTTGTTAACCCGTGCAAAGCCGGGGCGGGTTGCTAGTTAAATATAATGTAGTTAATATACCTACATCATAATGCGTCAATAATGTAATATATCCAGAGAAGAAAATTGGGAATTTGGGACTACATTTGTATGGAGATACCGTCATACAATTTCGTCCCTTTTCGTCTGGCTTACCAGGTTTAAGTTTCACATCGTATTTGTGCGGTACGGTCCCGGCGACCGCCAGGGCCACGAGAGCCGCTAAGATCAGGACAGTCTTCATCTTACCCCTCCTACCACAATTCTGCCAACCTACCCGAGGCACAGGTTTATATAGCTGGTCGCACACCTTATCGCATAGGAACGTGCACGTTGCATATCTCATGTATGTTTTCGATTTCATTTATCTGAGACCTGATTATGTTTCGAATTTTGTCTTAATGAGCTGACCTGTCGCGGTGATAGTGAAATCACGGCCCGTTGTTTGTTTAATATCATATGGAACTTTACAAGCCTCAAAAAGCACAGCTGGGTCAATCACATATTATAGTATGCTGAAATCATTCGCGTCTTTCCTGTAGACATCGAAAAGTTAAGGGTCGGTAAGGTACATATAACATTTGATATATTTCCTTCTCTGAACTGTATAATTTACTATTTATTCTACTCTAGTCTCCTATGTAACAATTTAGAGCATTTCTTATATGTTTTACTTTTTTGTAGTGAAATTTTTAACCTACATATTTATATTCTCCGTTTACTGACACATGTAGCAGGTAGCGTAGTTTTTTTTAGTAGACCATAGCAAATATAAAAAAAATCTAGTAAGTTAGTGTTTGACAAAACGCTAAATACGACATAGTATTTCATGACGGGAAAACTTTTATATAATTATTCGTTTTTCTGTAGTTTCATCAAAATTAAACAAATACGAAAGTAAATTTAATATTTATTTCTAATTTTATATAATTGTATATATACAATTCGTTAGACTTATAAGTCTAATAACACACTTTAGACGGTCCTTCTCTCTCCTTTTAGTGTTTAGGCACTTGGTTCTTGTAGTTAGGGTAGTACTCCTTAACGTTGTAGAAGTTGGCGTACTCTTCTCCCTCGTGGTAGATGAGCACATCCTCGTAGTAGATGTTGGGCTGCTTGAAGTAGGTCTCGGACACGGGGCGGTCGAACGGATAAGACATGGGCTTCATGTCGGGGAAGTAAGTCTTGTACTCTTCCATCTCCTTAGGCAGAGGAGTGTAGGGGTAGACGACGACGTACAGCTGGAAGGGGAAGCCACCCTTGGTACCCTTAGGCAGCATCATTCTCTGGGGCTGGTAGAAGAACTTCTCAGACATATCGAGTGGGACCTTTCCTTGCTTGAACAGCTTGAAGAGTTCAACCGCGGGGACGGAGTCCTCTTTGTACAGCGAGAAGTCGGTGGAGAGGCGCTCGATCTTGTTCTGTCCAACGGTCAGCTTGTGAACAAACCAGTCCAACTCGACGAAGTTCATCCAATTGTCTTCAATGTTAAGAGGATAGCCATTGCTGTCGTATTTGGGACCCAAGAAGAACTTGAACACGGCGTCAGTAGCGACGTTAGACTTGACATCGACAGTAACGGTGAAAGGCTCGTGGTTAAGGCGAGGTTGACGAACAGAGAAGACGTCGTAAGTATTTCCGTCGTAAGGTTTGTTAGCCTTGAACTCCTCAACGCTGTGGAAGATGTCATTGGTGATGTCAAAGTCGTAGGACTCGAAGAAGGTGACAAGCTTGTCAGTCTTAACATCGTTGATCTTGACTCCTTCGAAGTGAAGCTGGCTGTGGCTCCAGGGTTCCAGGTACTCTTTCCACTGTAGGAAGTAGTTCAGGATGCGAGCGTAGAACTGGTAGAACATGGGATCGCGCAGAGAAGTCTGATACAGCTCCAAAGCGCTCGGGAAAATGGTGTACCTACGTAACAAAATATAAGTTATATTAAACCACCTCCAACATTTCACAAATTATTCCCACAGATTATTTAAACATTCAAACATTTAATTTATTACTTGAAATAAATATGATTGACAGCTATCTTTCTACTTGATAAGAACGAAATGAGGAATAAATAAAAACAACTTACTTGTCAGTGGGCTCGGGAGTGCCGGCGAGGAGATGAAGACCGATGATCTCGTAGAAACGTTCATAGTTCTTGGGAATTTTCTCGTACAAGTCAACGTTGGTGAACCAGTACTTGGCAACGAAGTTGATGGCCTTTTCATCACGCAGATCGATCTCTTGGTTGTACTGTAAAAGAATTTAATTTCATATAAAATATGAATACATAGGTGTGTTAACATATTGTTCAATATACATGAGGAGTTATACTCACAGCCTTGAAATAGCCCTGCTCCAAGTAGTAGAGGAAGGACTTCTCGTAGGAGTCAAGGTACGAAATGTATTGGTCATTGTCGGGCTTGTTGATTTGGTAGTATTCGTTCCTCGAGAAGAAGGGGTAGTAGGTGGACAACTGGCAGTAGTAACCGGTCTCGATGGGCTTGTACCACGAGAATTCAGGGATCTCTCCCAGTCCGCTGGTGAGACGGTTGAGATAGTACTTGGCAATGAGCTGTTGGTACTCGAAGAAGAACAGATCTCCGCGGAATTTGTCATAGTTTTCGTCGTTCTTTTTCCACCAGAACGGGTTAAGCGTTTGGAAGTAGTAGTAGAACGAGTTCATGCCAATGTCTTCAGTGAAGTAGGAAAGCCTGTCCTCAGCGCTGCCGGTCAACCAGGGGCTGGTGTAGTTGGAGTAGAAGACGTATTTTCCGTTCTCGTGGGTGATGCCGTGGGTGGCAGCATAGGCGGGGTCGAAGTCGCCGTTCTGCATCTTAGTACGGTAGGCCTTCAGGAGAGTCTTGGTGTTGACGAAGTACTGAGGGTACATCTCGTACGGAGCAGATATAACGAGAGTGTTGGTGTCAGGGCGCTGGTAGATGGCGGTGATTAGGGCGTAGAGGAACTGGCCATTGTTGAAGTGCACGCGGGCGAAGGCGGCGGTCTTGTAGAAGGTATCGAAATCCTTGGCGTAGTAGAAAAGCTTGAAGAGAGCGATGGCCTCCTCCCTCATTTCATCGTAGAAGATTGAGAAGGTCTTGTATTTGGGCATGAAGCCATTTTTGTAGTACAGCAAAAACTCTTCAACGGCCTTCTTGTCCTGAAATTTAAAATTTGTATGAGCGAGGTCCAAGTACTTAAAGTACCTGTAGTAACCTATTGTTAAAAATAAGCCTGACCTTCCCAAGATTATATGTTTATAATTATACTCGAAAAATCAAGACGAGTGCTGCCAGATTATGGTGTATGGTGTAACTTTGGTAAATGTCCACTTGACAAGTTGCTTCCACTCCATTTTGTTTCTTACTAACAAAAGCTACATAATACAGGGTGTCCCAAGAAGTAGTGATATACTGAAGCTGGGAGGTAGAGGACCTAGAGGGCTATCTGAATCACCCCCATGTATGTTCCGCGATTTTTCGTATTTTCGGAGTTATGATTTTTTTTTTAATTTTTCACCTATCGCCGAGTACGATGAGATTTTTATTTATGGTGACGTGAATTATTGCGGTATATGCTTGATTTTTTTTGTGTGCTACGCTGATAGATAGGCCAATTCAGTATGGTAACATTTACTAACGTTAGATCTTTGAATGGGATTAAAAAAAAAATTAATGCCAAGTAAGATAAAATTACCCAGTATGTTCACAACTTCAAGGGCGCTTAGAAAAATAAAACATACTGGGTAATTTTATCGTTCTTGGCATTAATTTTTTTTTTTTAATTCCATTCAGAGATCTAACGATAGTAAATGTTACCATACTGAATTTGCCTATCTATCAGCTTAGCATACAAAAAAAAATCAAGCATCTACCGCAATAGTTCACGTCACCATAAATAAAAATCTCATCGTACTCGGCGATAGGTGAAAAATTAAAAAAAATCATAACTCCGAAAATACGAAAAATCGCGGAACATACATGGGGGTGATTCAGATAGCCCTCTAGGTCCTCTACCTCCCAGCTTCAGTATATCACTACTTCTTGGGACACCCTGTATATATACATGCTAAGTTGTACATATGCTTTCTCCCAGTTGGTACTATACTTTGAGCCTACGAGTCGGACTGTACCACGTTCTATTTGCAGCAGTAACTTACGGTGTAGTTGTCAATGTTAGCCTCGACATCGTATTCGTAGCCAATCTTCCAGTAGCCAGCGTCCTTCCTGTACTGTCCTATGTTCTCCAAAAGAGAGTAGATTTTGTCCTCGCGGTCGAGGTATTCAGCGTCAACTATAACAATAAATAGTATTTTATGCAACCGTTGTTTAAGAGGTCAAAAAAGGCGAGTGGCGTGAGTAACAATTTGAGGCCAAGCCGAAAATTGATAATAAAGACGCCACGAGTATTTTTTGACTCAGTTAAACAACGTTACATACAATACTTTTTCTACGGCCAAGCACTTTGAAATAAAATTGAAAATTTAACAAATCTTTTTAATTCAAGAAGTAGCAAAAAATGGGAGGGTACGGGCGGGAAAGGAATGAATGAATGAATGAAATTACAAAAGACACGTCTATGGTTCACTTATTTGTCAGAGATGACATTTAAAATAAGGTTGGCAACACTATATTTCCAAGTGTTACTTTTTAAGTGGTCATTACACGAAGTATCGTAAAATCGCCAAAAAGAAACTGCGTGTATGCACAAATTCTTTTTTGGGGAATAGACTAAAGACTTGTCTTGACAACTATAAGGTAGGGTTTTAAAGGTGTGTGCACAACCCTTTAAATGACAAATAAAAGTACGGGAGTGTAGAAAAAATATATTACATATTTATAAAATTTGTATAATTCACTACCGCTGAGCGACTAAGGTACTACGTACTGGTGCTCGACGCGGTCCCAGTACATGTCATCTTAAAACTTAAGTAATTGTTAATAGAGGTGACAGCAGGGTGTCATCTATTGGGCATCAGCATGTCGAGCACTAGTACGTTTACCTTACAAATATGTAAAGTAAGACACAAAGAGTGCAATCTTAAATCAAGAACTATTCTGCCAGTATTATACATATAACGTACAGGGAAGTACAGGGAAAAAACTGAATATTATTTTTTTTTTTTAATAAATAAATAATAAAGATAAATTTGTACGGAACCCTTGGAGGGCGAATCCGACTCGCACTTGGCCGGTTTTAGTAAGGAGCGGAAAACAAATTCGACATACCTTCCTCCTTACTCTTACAATAATTAAAAAAAAGCGGCCAGTTGCGAGTCGGACTCGCCCATGAAGGGTTCCGTATTTAGGCGATTTATGACGTATAAAAAAAAACTACTTACTAGATCTCGTTCAAACCAATTTTCGGTGGAAGTTTACATGGTAATGTACATCATATATTTTTTTTAGTTTTATCATTCTCTTATTTTAGAAGTTACAGGGGGGGGGGACACACATTTTACCACTTTGGAAGTGTCTCTCGCGCAAACTATTCAGTTTAGAAAAAAATTATATTAGAAACCTCAATATCATTTTTGAAGACCTATCCATAGATACCCCACACGTATGGGTTTTATGAAAAAAAAATTTTTGAGTTTCAGTTCGAAGTATGGGGAACCCCAAAAGTTTATTGTTTTTTTTTTCTATTTTTGTGTGAAAATCTTAATACGGTTCACAGAATACATCTACTTACCAAGTTTCAACAGTATAGTTCTTATAGTTTCGGAGAAAAGTGGCTGTGACATACGGATGGACAGACAGACGGACAGACGGACAGACGGACAGACAGACAGACATGACGAATCTATAAGGGTTCCGTTTTTGCCATTTGGCTACGGAACCCTAAAAATCACTACATAGTATAAAACGAAGTCTCGCTTCCCGCTGTCTGTCTGTCTGTCTGTCTATATGCTTAGATCTTTAAAACTACGCAACGGATTTTGATGCGTTTTATTTTAATAGATAGAGTGATTCAAGAGGAAGGTTTATGTATACTTTGTTAATCCGTGCGAAGCCGGGGCGGGTCGCTAGTCTACAGTAAATCATGAAGAGAGAATGGTTGTAGTTAGCATCAAAATGCGTAAAAATATTATTCAAATAATGTAATAAATGCACTATATCCAAAGAATCAAGTTGGGACTACGTTTGTATTAGGGAATGCAAATCGCTTATTTTTTGTATGGAAATAACCGCGGTTTCGGTTAATAACCGATTATTTCCATACAAAAAATAACCGAAAATAACCGATTGGAATGCAAATAGTTTGTATGGAGAAACGCGGTCATGTAGCTTCTTCCCGTTTCGTCTTAAAGAATAAATTACTTACCAGGTTTAAGTTTCACATCGTATTTCTGAGGTACGGTCCCAGCGACCGCCAGGGCCACGAGAGCCGCTAAGATCAGGACAGTCTTCATCTTTACCCTTCCACCTCAACTCTGCCGAACCTTTTCCAAGTAAAGACTTATATAGCAGGTCTCACACCTTATCACATAGCAACGTGTACATTGGAATTCTCATACTATGTTTTCGATTTCATTTATCTCCGACCTTTGACATTGATTACGATTCGAAATTGTGTCTTAATGAGCTGACCTGTCACGGTGATAGTGAAATCATGGCGTGTTGTTTGTTAAATATTTTATGAAAATTCACAAGCCTCATTTAGCAAAGAATGTCTAGAATTTACGAGATTGCCTGTCAAATATCAAAAGCGCGACGAAAATCGGAATGATGTCAAAGCTTCGAGCAACACCGGCCTCCGTTCCAACGCATCGGACTAAACCAATTAAACAGAAATCATCAAAATCTACATAACATTAAATAATAAATGGCATACCAAGCTTAAGCTTCACATCGTATTCGTGCGGTACGGTCCCAGAGACCGCCAGGGTCACAAAAGCCGCTAAGATTAGGAAGGTTTAAGCATCGTATTCGTGTGGTACGGTCCCGGAGACCGCCAGGGCCACAAAAGGCGCTAAAATTAGGACAGTCTTCCTCTTTCCCTGCCACGCCACCTCAAGTCTGGCGAACCTACTCCAGGTTTGCTTAAAATATTGTTTTTAGGGTTCCGTAGCCAAATGGCAAAAAACGGAACCCTTATAGATTCGTAATGTCTATCTGTCTGTCCGTCCGTCTGTCCGTCTGTCTGTCCGTCCGTATGTCACAGCCACTTTTTTCCGAAACTATAAGAACTATGCTGTTGAAACTTGGTAAGTAGATGTATTCTGTGAACCGCATTAAGATTTTCACACAAAAATAGAAAAAAAAACAATAAATTTTGGGGGTTCCCCATACTGTGAAATGAAACACAAAAATTTTTTTTTTTTATCAAACCCATACGTGTGGGGTATCTATGGATAGGTCTTCAAAAAAGATATTGAGGTTTCTAATATCATTTTTTTCTAAACTGAATAGTTTGCGCGAGATACACTTCCAAAGTGGTAAAATGTGTGTCCCCCCCCCCTGTAACTTCTAAAATAAGAGAATGATAAAACTAAAAATAATATATGATGTACATTACCATGCAAACTTCCACCAAAAATTGGTTTGAACGAGATCTAGTACGTAGTTTTTTTTTAATCCCCTGAATACGGAACCCTTCATGGGCGAGTCCGACTCGCACTTGGCCGCTTTTTTCTTTTAATTTTTTATAGTATGTGTAACGTTTCATAAGGGCACTTTATTCATTTTATTTTATTTTATTTTATTTTATTTTATTTTATTTTATTTTATTTTATTTTATTTTATTTTATTTTATTTTATTTTATTTTATTTTATTGAATTTTTTTTTATTGAATTTTTTTTATTAATTTTTTTATTTTATTTTATTTTATTTTATTTTATTTTATTTTATTTTATTTTATTTTATTTTATTTTATTTTATTTTATTTTATTTTATTTTATTTTATTTTATTTTATTTTATTTTATTTTATTTTATTTTATTTTATTTTATTTTATTTTATTTTATTTTATTTTATTTTATTTTATTTTATTTTATTTTATTTTATTTTATTTTATTTTATTTTATTTTATTTTATTTTATTTTATTGTATTTTATTTATTTTTTTTTTATTTTTTTTTATTTTATTTTATTTTGTACATGGAAAACCAACAGCGCTATATATACTTGGTCAACCAGATCTTGACAGTAGAAAAAGGCGGCAAATTTAAAAAATGTAGGCGCGAAGGCGCGCCTTTTTTTACTGACAAGATTTGGTTGACCAGCTATATATATCCAGATATTACAATCGACTCGCAAAGCCTTACTTTTAGAAATATAATTAATTATAAAAAGTTTTTGCCCAACATAGTTAAACATACAAGTTCCCAAAGCATAAGAACTGATGATCCTTAGCTCACTAAGTGAATTGTAAATAATAAATGACAATGTATGACTATTACTGAATAAATGATATGATATGATATGATATGATCTATAAATAACTGATCACACACCTGATTGACCTTCTCGCATAATAAGATGCATCACAATGCATTTCATATTTCAACATACTAGTGTGCGTAAGTTTATGATTTCGTTCATCTGAGGCCTTTGACATTGATTCAGTGAAGAACGCTTATTTTTAGGCTTACAGACTCGAGCCCTCAAGACTCGTAAGTCTTGAAGACTCGACTATATTTGAGAATTGTATTTATTTATTTTACTGAGAGATGAGGAAATAATCATTCATTTACAAATAAGATATATACGAGTACAGTGTTTTACTAAAAGAAATTAAAAACTAGCTTAAATGTAAAACAGGCCCTTGAGGCATAGTACCAAGGATGCTGGCGACATTTCCTCGCTGTATCGCAACGCTGATACGTTGTGCGAAGCAGCCGCCAGCTCTTCGGTCACCAGTTACGTCAACCAGACGCTTCGCGACCTCTGCGAACAACTTATGCGCGCTGGGACTCCATGGACCTAGAGTTTCAACTCCAAATGGTACAAAATGGTACTCTCTACCGAGGCTCTTATTTATTTATTTATTTTACGCGTATGGATGGAAGAAATCGTCTTTGGCGCCTTTGAGGCGTTAAGCCTCGAGAGTCTTAAGGGTTCGAGTCTTTAAGCCTCAAAATGAGCGTTATTCACAACACTACATTGATTACTTTGGTGTTGATAAGTTGACCTGTCATGAAGATAGTAAAATTTAAGGACAGGGGTATTGTTTATCTATACCACTAAGTAGATAGTATGCTAGATATATAATAGATATACATATATAAGTAGATATGGATATATGTTTTAAATGGAAAGTAACGAAGTAATTACCCACAGATTTAAAGCCTTTACAGTGACAAGATTCTATTTGGCCCTGAGATTGTATCACAATCAGCTAACATATGGCAATAATGTGCGTACGTCATGTAATTTTAGTCAAATAAAATGGCGGTACCGGTCACGTCAAAGAAAAATAGGGATATTTGGGCATTTATATTCAAAGTTGTAATATATATCCACTCAGGACCACGAGCTTTTTTGATCCTAATATGAGTAAATAGGCGGCCAAGTGCAAGTCGGACTCGCCCATGAAGGGTTCCGTATTTAGGGGATTTATGACGTATTAAAAAAAACTACTTACTAGATCTCGTTCAAACCAATTTTCTGTGGAAGTTTGCATGGTAATGTACATCATATATTTTTTTTAGTTTTATCATTCTCTTATTTTAGAAGTTACAGGGGGGGGACACATTTTACCACTTTGGAAGTGTCTCTCGCGCAAACTATTCAGTTTAGAAAAAAAAGATATTAGAAACCTCAATATCATTTTTGAAGACCTATCCATAGATTGATTTTTTTCTATTTTTGTGTGAAAATCTTAATGCGGTTCACAGAATACATCTACTTACCAAGTTTCAACAGTATAGTTCTTATAGTTTCGGAAAAAAGTGGCTGTGACATACGGACGGACAGACAGACGGACAGACGGACGGACAGACAGATAGACAGACAGACATGACGAATCCATAAGGGTTCCGTTTTTTGCCATTTGGCTACGGAACCCTAAAAAGGGTCCCCTAAATTTCATACATACATTTTTTTCGTTTTGTTACAGTCATAGAGGGTTGTATTAAAAACGAACCAAATGGACCCAAAAAATTGGAGATAAAAGCTCTTGATTCTAAGAAATAATATAAAAATTCACAATTTTAACAGTTGGAGGTACAACTTTAAATGTAGAAATGCCCTTTTTTGGTCGTTGGAGCTGTTGGAAGAACAAAATTGCCAAGATCTTGAATCCTAAGTGTTAGAATGGACAAAACGGCACCCTCTTAATTTCAAACTATTCCATTACAAGTTTAGCATGTGTTCCCGTTGAAGAGTGCATGCGAGTCGAATGTTCATAAAACCGGAGGCTGATTCAGATTTAAGAATTGGTTACGGTTTTGATCTTGATACGACCTTCAAGACGGTCCCGCTGATTAATGAAATCGTGCAAGCGACGCGAATCAATCATAATCATAATCATTTATTTGTCGCAACGCAACCTATGGTATTACAGATGTTTTAAATTCAAGATCAACCGCCTCAGTAGACCCACCATTACGACTCGGTTTCTAAACATTAGGAATATCATCACAGACCTCTGTAGAACTTCGTCATGCGCGATTTAGTTCGACAAATGGGCAAAGTTGCCCGCTTTGTCAGTGGTCAGCCAGTAAAAACTGACGACGGTTACCAAGGGCTATTTGGAATAGTTTCAGTTCAGACACTGATTTAAACTTTCACAATTTTTACACAGCTGTACGGCTACCATCAGTTTGGCACTGACATAAACGCCGTCGAGAACGTAATTTACTTTCTATACATCTCGCTCGTACTCGCATATTTGTGCAAACGAGATGTATAGAAAGTAAATTACGTTCTCGATAGCGTAAATGTCAGTTTTGACACTGTCAGTGACTCATGGTACGGGCTCTGATAATAATGTGTGATAAGAATGATGTAATTTTGTTATAAATCATTCGTACTTACGTCTCGCTCGAAATTAACTAAATGACATCATTTTGATATCAAAATGTACGTTCGAATTGGCCTCAAGATGCCGTCAAGTAGTTAAGTAAATAGCTACTCAAATATTTATAGCAATCGTAATCTAAAGCAGTCCTCTCACTCTCCCTAAAGTACCGCTTTCCTCAATACGGGAAGTGTAAATAATATCAGGACCCTTTTCAGGTAAAACGCGACAGAAAGTTACTTACATTTGAAAGAAACCTAATATCAACCATCTCCGTGGCAACAATAACTTTACAAAAAGATGGATTCACTGAGCATCCTGACGTACAATGTACAAAAAATTTGACATCCTATAATAAATCGCCAAGAGATTTTAAGCCTTAAAATTTTAGAGATACGTGCGAGAGTTCGGTGAGCGCATGTAATAGATGTGACAAAATTTGTTGTGCCGTTTGTATTCTCAGAGGGATTACGTTTCGGGGCTTGTATTATGATGCCGTAGGTATATTTTTATGACAAGCATAGGTTTAGAGGTGTTCTGGGGCCTTATTTTTTCTTATTCCTGTTCGTGCTCTCATCGCACGTGATTTATACAGTGGCTGTTACAGATGGAAAAGACCCTGCGGCGCCCTTTGAATATTCTATGTGCTGCATTTGGTTTGCGCAAGGTTCTTAGGTTATTAGGGTCACAACTTTTTAAGTGAAATGGCTGAGGTATAGTGCGACATAAAATAGTAGAAATAAAATAAAATAAAATGGAATGGGACTAAAAATAATTACGTCAAAAATGTGACGTAATTTTCTACAATACTAAAAGTCGGACTAAAAGTGATGTTTAATAAGCTTCGATTAAGATGAGGCTACCTTGATCAGTACTCCCAGTCGAAAATCGCATTACCTTTCAATTCAATTCATTCATAATGTGTCTATGCAATTTTGCAGCTCGCTGTACGTCTAAGGATAATTATCATCACTACATAGTATAAAAAGCGGCCAAGTGCGAGTCGGACTCGCCCATGAAGGGTTCCGTATTTAGGCGATTTATGACGTATTAAAAAAAAACTACTTGCTAGATCTCGTTCAAACCAATTTTCGGTGGAAGTTTACATGGTAATGTACATCATATATTTTTTTAGTTTTATCATTCTCTTATTTTAGAAGTTAGGGGGGGGGGGGACACATTTTACCACTTTGGAAGTGTCTCTCGCGCAAACTATTCAGTTTAGAAAAAAATGATATTAGAAACCTCAATATCATTTTTGAAGACCTATCCATAGATACCCCACACGTATGGGTCTGATGAAAAAAAAAAATTTGAGTTTCAGTTCGAAGTATGGGGAACCCCAAAAATTTATTGTTTTTTTTTCTATTTTTGTGTGAAAATCTTAATGCGGTTCACAGAATACATCTACTTACCAAGTTTCAACAGTATAGTTCTTATAGTTTCGGAGAAAAGTGGCTGTGACATACGGACGGACAGACAGACGGACAGACAGACAGACAGACAGACAGACAGACAGACAGACAGACATGACGAATCTATAAGGGTTCCGTTTTTTGCCATTTGGCTACGGAACCCTAAAAACCGGCCAAGTGCGAGTCGGACTCGCGCACGGAGGGTTCCGCACCATCAACAAAAAATAGAGCAAAACAAGCAAAATAACGGTCACCCATCCAAGTACTGACCCCGCCCGACGTTGCTTAACTTCGGTCAAAAATCACGTTTGTTGTATGGGAGCCCCACTTAAATCTTTATTTTATTTTGTTTTTAGTATTTGTTGTTATAGCGGCAACAGAAATACATCATCTGTGAAAATTTCAACTGTCTAGCTATCACGGTTATCACTAGTATCGTAATATACTAATTTGGTAACTACTTAGGTATACAATAGTTGAGGTTACTTGGGAGAGAAGTGGCATAAAAAAATTGTTTTCACTTCTCATGCTCAAAAAGTGCACCTTTATGTCGTACGTAGACGACATAAAGTTGCTTATTATAGAGCATAAAGTAAAATCATCTATTGCGACCCTTATTGACCTAGCAATAAAGTCCAAAATCTGCCAGCCTTGCCGGCGCGCCCGCGCCCGACCGGCGCGCTCCCGCCCGGCGTGCCTCGCGCCCCCGACCGGCCCGAATAAAATTTTCTTTAGTCTTGAATAAATACGGGAAAATAACCTAAAATATTGGATATTTTTGTATCGAAGTCAAAAAATTGACTCGGGTAATAATAGGTCACTTTATGCCCTTGTTGTACAATCTACTATTTATGAACTCGAGGTAGGTAGGTACTAACAGCTATTCTTCATTATAATTATTTTCATATTCATACAAATGCAAGTAACTTTTGTTTAGATTCTTGATTACTTTGTTTAATGTTCTTTCTTTGTGTTATCTTTCTCTGTCCTCTCGACGCCGAAGCCAAAAATAGGAAGGTATGTATTTTACCTGTATCTACCTACCTGTCCGCCCGTATTTATTCACTACGATATTTTATCAATAAATAATTCTAACCAATCAATGTCATTTATAAATTACGAATTCCATTCGGGAATTTGTGTTATTTGAACCATAAAACAATTGCATATTTATTCACGCCCCAACCTTCAAAATTTATTCGAAAACTAACATTCAAATGAAGCCCCAGTTTTAATTTGTGGAAACTAATCTAAATTCATTAGGCGCTGTTGTTGAAATATTTGAATAATTTGATTTGGCACTGGCGAGTAACTGTGGATGGACAAAAGGTTATAATTAGAGGGTCGAAACATGGAGCTGAGAATTTTTAGACAGTTGAAAGCTGTATTTATATAATTATTAGTAATTATATAAATACGTGATAATAGTTAGCAATATATCGCTATTAGGAAAAGTATTTCAAGGTGTCAAATACTTTTGGCGCGTTTGTTCCTCCGCAACTATTTATTAAGGCCGTGCATCGAAAAATAACAGGATCTTAGAAAGGTGGCAGTGGCTAGCCCCGGAAACAAACAGTAGTGATTTTCGGATATATGTTTCTTGACTATATGATAAGAGATTTCGTAGTAGTCGAAACACGAATGCTTAAAATTTTCTCGATAGAAAATAAATCCAAACTTACGTGTTCATTTTTCGGTTTTAGCTTCGTGCAACTAGAAAACACATCCATATCCAGCACAACCCACCTTACAGCAAAGGTTTTCATCTCGTCTTAACTTTCAAAGAACTAAATATTAACTTATTATCCTTTACCGATGGATTTATTATCGATTTTTGATTTTATGAATTCAACAGCAAACGCCCATTTTACGCAGTTCGGTTTCTCATTCTGTCATGCGTCAAAGTCATAAATGCATCCTTTATGCCAGTAATGTTAGATGGCCGTCGTGCCTCAAAGAGGTAAGACCTATGTCACTTCGCGCAGCGCTCCGAATTACGTAAAATTTTAATATCCAATAAACGTTGAGTCGTAACTCCATTGAGTAGTAACGGAATCGGAGGTAAACCTATGATTGTGCCTTCTTACAGGCCTATACGTTACGCATGTGTGCGTGTTTGCTAGGCTACGTCATGCTACGTCGAAATCTATACTCTTTGTCAGTTACAACGGGTTAGGAAATTTCGACAGACATTGAAATGTATCGGTAGCTGTTTGGTATTTAGTCATCAGAATCTAACCGTAACTTTTTGCTTTATTTTTGTTTGAAAATAAAATATCTATAAGAATATATTTTTTGCTTTTTTTCTATTGTAATGATAAAAATAAATCTAGTATGTTTCATGCTCAAATAATTTAAAATATATGAATAAATATTAAAAACTAATTGATATTATTCGTTTTAATTATTATATTATTAAGTTTGTTTGAATAAAATATTTTATTTCAATAATACGAAAAGTTATTATATTTAAGTACCACTAAAAAAAGGTCCCTACTTACAAAAACTCACTTGCACGGGCCGGCGGGGTTCGAACCCGTGACCTCCGGTTTGAAAGTCGCACGCCACTACAATTTCACATAAGTAATTTACAATGACATGATACCGTGGAAAAAGTGAATATTACAATGTACTGTGTTACTATCATTTTATAGTTTATTTTGGCTTGACAAGGAGGAATGAGAAAAACGTGCAGAGCGAGAGGATTAAATCTCTCTGTCCCTTTCTTAAAGTAGCCAATCCTAATTATGACATCTGTTTTGATATTAATTCTTTGAACATAATTTGTCGATGTTCTTTTTAGGGTTCCGTAGCCAAATGGCAAAAAACGGAACCCTTATAGATTCGTCATGTCTGTCTGTCTGTCCGTCTGTCCGTCTGTCTGTCCGTCCGTATGTCACAGCCACTTTTCTCCGAAACTATAAGAACTATACTGTTGAAACTTGGTAAGTAGATATATTCTCACACAAAAATAGAAAAAAAAACAATAAATTTTTGGGGTTCCCCATACTTCGAACTGAAACTCAAAAATTTTTTTTTTCATCAAACCCATACGTGTGGGGTATCTATGGATAGGTCTTCAAAAATGATATTGAGGTTTCTAATATCATTTTTTTCTAAACTGAATAGTTTGCGCGAGAGACACTTCCAAAGTGGTAAAATGTGTGTCCCCCCCCCCCCCTGTAACTTCTAAAATAAGAGAATGACAAAACTAAAAAAAATATATGATGTACATTACCATGTAAACTTCCACCGAAAATTGGTTTGAACGAGATCTAGTAAGTAGTTTTTTTTTTATACGTCATAAATCGCCTAAATACGGAACCCTTCATGGGCGAGTCCGACTCGCACTTGGCCGCTTTTTATATCATCGAAAAAGATTTTTATTAAAAAAATGTGTTGAATTTATATGTTTTATTTATGTTTTTTTGGCATAAATTTCATTACTTTTGACAAATTTTGATTGTGATGACAAACGATTTGATGTGATGTGTGAAACGAACCATGTGATCAACGATTTATCTAATAAAACTTCATTTAGTCGAAAAAAATAGTTGTCTACTACCGGGTGGAAAAAAATTATGGGCCCTGGAGGGAAAGTGCCTTAAAACCTTAAGTTTGCTCATTTTACTTAAATGAAACATTATTGTTTTTTAAAGAAACAACTGCATTCAAAGATTTTTGAAGTGAAAACTTCTTTAGCGGCGCTAGGCACTTTTTGAGGTGGGGAAAAAATGATAAACTCGAGACAGCGTAAGGCGATCATGTGACCGTAAGGTTTAGATGGCCAATCATTTAGATGGCATTTAAATCAATAAAGAAAAACTCAATGACATTACATGAAAAAGGTTATAATCTTGTACGGGCTGAAATATGAGGATCTCACAGTATTATAACTTTATATCACTCAAATATAATTCAATAAAGCTACATCTTGATGAAATCGCTAATAAAAGTGAACTCTAGTACTGGTGAATAAAACTCAAAATATCATGACCAAATATATTTAGATGCGAGGTCTGCAAGGTAACTTTACAATTTCTATTCGAATTTTAAACAATTAACGCTATAAATTTGAATTACGAATTTTAAACAAGCTCACTGACCAGCAATTTCGGAACCAAAAGTTTTCAATAGAAAGGAGGATGGGTCAATTATACATAGTGCTGCAGACATTTTGGACTAGTCATTGAGTTTTCACTTCTGTCGGCACTCCCGGAATGCAACACGTTGTTTTTTTTAAATTCGCTTAGTCGCGCCCGGGAATCGAACCTACTTTTTCCACACTGTATAAAAGAACACAAATGCTTTTCTTCTGGTAACTTAAATGTTCTATCTATCTTGGTGATATGTCAATGCAATCAAATAATCTGAAAAAATAATAATAACCCAATTTATGAATTCCGTTCCTTCAGAAAAATGCGAAATGTACGTACAATTTTTAGGGATATCGTACTTTTCCCAGAGACAAATTTAGTTGGCTAAGAGACATTTTCACTGATTTGGGGTCTGTACTAAAAATCTAACATAATATGATAAGGACTTAATCGTTTTAAGCTCAAGAGTGAGTTTTCCTAAAGCTTTTTCTAAAAATTATGTCTTTATTAACGTTAGGAGTGCACTGCAGCATGTCAAATGTATGCCAAAATGTCAAGGGAGAGAACAATAAATTAAGTTTCAATTCCACTTCCACTCATCAGCAAAGTGATATAAGTATATCAGCAGTTTAAAGTTATTTTAGATTACAAAATTAGCGCATCAAAAAAATCAAAGTGCATAGAAAAAAAGTCTCCTGAGTCATAATAAAATTGATGTCTCTTGGGTCACCAGAAAAGTCACCAGGGAGAACGATCACCCAAATCACATTTAAAAGAAAATGTAAATTTTGTGTACTACCTACGAACATTTTTCAAAAAACTATGTTTTTATAACATATTAGACCCAGGATAAATCTAATACCTCTTTTCGTACCCCGGATAAAATGGTCGGCGACTAAAAAAGTAACTGCGTTGTACCCTTGCCTTCGTTGCGATATGTTTGGTAAGTCAGGAGACTTAAAAAATGAGCCATGATTTTGGGACATATTAAAAAATATTTTTTTGAATAAGTATATATTAATTTTAGCGGACTTTAATAATTTACCAGTTAAATTAGATGTAAATACCGTTTTAGTTAATCGTTAATATGATATATTAAGTAGCAGTAAAACACTTTATTGTACAAAAAGACACATAAAACATGAAAAAACACACATCCTTCGTATATGGTAGAATATATTTTTCACACTTATAAGTACAAACCAAAACCGATACGCGATTGGGATACGCTCTCTTTATATGGGATACAAAAAAAAATTCTCCTGGGTCACCAAGACTAATCGACATATTAAAATAATTCAGTTCGTTTTTAAGTTCTAGTCAGATTGACTTTTTGGTTATTTGAGATAAATTACAATAACGCTTAGATTTGAAAAACATGATTTTCTATTTTGTTGCGATCGACCCGGGTAATAAAAATACGGCGAATTTGAACTTTTGTTTGTTGTCGTTGTAAAATGTATTAAAAAATAATGTACCCCTGACAATTGAAATTCAAAATTATCCAGAAAAAGCGGCCAAGTGCGAGTCGGACTCGCCCATGAAGGGTTCCGTATTTAGGGGATTTATGACGTATTAAAAAAAACTACTTACTAGATCTTGTTCAAACCAATTTTCGGTGGAAGTTTGCATGGTAATGTACATCATAAATTTTTTTTTAGTTTTATCATTCTCTTATTTTAGAAGTTACAGGGGGGGGGGACACACATTTTACCACTTCGGAAGTGTGTCTCGCGCAAACTATTCAGTTTAGAAAAAAATGATGTTAGAAACCTCAATATCATTTTTGAAGACCTATCCATAGATACCCCACACGTATGGGTTTGATGAAAAAAAAATTTTTGAGTTTCAGTTCTAAGTAAGGGGAACCCCCAAAAAAATTTTTTTTTTCTATTTTTGTGTGAAAATCTTAATGCGGTTCACAGAATACATCTACTTACCAAGTTTGAACAGTATAGTTCTTATAGTTTCGGAAAAAAGTGGCTGTGACATACGGACGGACAGACGGACAGACAGACAGACAGACATGACTAATCTATAAGGGTTCCGTTTTTTGCCATTTGGCTACGGAACCCTAAAAATGAGTGTTTCAAAAAGGCACCCTGTATTCATTACATACCTAAATAATCTCTTATTCAATAAAACATAAACTAAACACTGTGATTTATTTCAAATAAATGCAAATCGATCGGATAAAAGATATTAATACCTACCTATACAACAATGAATACGAGTACAGTCAGCTGCAATAATATGTTACACACCGAAGGCCGTTTTGCGGTAGATCATGTTAGATCTTATTTGTAGAGCCATAAGAGCGAGCGTGTCACATATTTTTGCGGCCGTCGAAGAGTAACATATTATTGCAGGTGACTGTACCTATGAAAAATTCGAGGGTTAAAAAGCATTTCAACCAAAGTATTTATAATAATAACGACTATGGACGCCTGCAACCCCAGGGATATTGTAACCCCATAACAATAAGGTTGAAATTTGCATTTAGTGACCGCAAAGTCAGGTGAGCGTAATCAAGTAAATCTGTTTTCATCATATTTTATCAAAAATAATCTCTTTTCTGTTCTTGTGCTATTTTCTTATTATCAATACTCTTAACTTATATGCTATATACGCTGCTGCTTCTATGCTGTTAACATCTTCCAAAACAACAATAAATATTCAGATTTATTAATTAATTATTTTATTGTTTGCTATTATGAACAAGTAACAACGCCATCTGTTTAAATTTTTTCCGAATTTAAGTTTCTGGCCGACCGCAGCGACCGCGTATAATGGTAGTTAACTTCTGTAACGTTAGATGGTGCTAAAGGTTCACACAAACTTCACGTGCGGCGCGAAGCGTTTCCATGTGTGCGTGTTAGCGGGGAGGGAAGAACTAGCGGGCGTGGTTTACGAAGCGCCAGACGCGGCTGCAGTAGGCCCTTAATGCTAACTGTGTACAAGTACTGTTGCCAAATCAACTGCTTGTAATGTTATGATCATTTATTTCACCCAGATTACTTCAAAGATACTAAAATACTTACGAAAATAAATGTCGAATTTGTCTCCAGTTATTAATTTATAATTTTCTAACTCCGCCGCCGGCCAATCTATTCATCGTCCAATCACAGTGAACTTTACTGCTACCAGGTTTGCCGGAATTAATTATTATTTACCATGAATCTAAATACAGGTCAGTGGATCTGAACTTTGATTCCGAGGTTTGTTGTGAACATTGAGTTATTATTACTATAGAGCAGCCATACCAAACAATGAAATTGTGTCAATCGCAACATGTACCACGCGACCAAAATGTTTTTCACACCACCTATTCGGAAAAGAGCTTTTTCTTCCCTGCTAGGAGGGATCAAAGTGGCACTTTTCTGTTCACTATTTTTACATTTTTTTGCACATTATTTTTTTAGCTTAAATAATCTGTTTAAGCATCAGATTGTGTCAACACTAAGATTTTTTTATTTTCCTCATAGTTGATGTGAAAAGCAGTATGTGTCACACGGTATCAAAATTATTTCGTCTTGGGCGTTAACACTTGAATCCCTCATTACGCTCAGGATTCTACTTTAGAATCCCTCACTACGTTCGGGATTCTATTGTAGAATCCATCGCTTCATTCAGGATTCAATGTACGCCTTTGACGGAAATATATCATTTTGATCCCTTGTAACACAAACTACTATCGTTTGTTTTGTTGTCGGCCGTCAACAACTCATGGCGCAAAATACTGATTCTCTGTGCCGGTTCTACGTAGTAATAATAGTTCAATGGTTGCATTATGAAACAGTTACTGTTTGTTTAGGAAGGTTCTAATAATCTCCAGCCACCTGCAATACACATTTTTGAGGCCTGACGATCGCTACTGATTGGTGCATGCGAATGCGAATGCTGTTTCGGCACCAACTACGAATTTGTAGCTTTTAGTGTCGCTGTCAAGACACTCGGTCCATGGGGCAGGGGTACACGTGTCCATAGGGAGTTCGAGAAGCGTTTGAGGGAGGCAACGGACGGAGGACCCTTTAGTTCCGTAACGTTAGAGCTGTGAAATAACTACCTAGGTACCCTGTAGGGCTAAGATGGCCGGCTAATTATCATTTGTCACCATGGCTGTCACGTTCTAACAAATATGTAAGTGCGAAAGTAACGCATAGATTGGCAGGTGATAAAAATGCGACCATGATAGCTGGTCTGAAAACCAGCGTCGTGTCTACAGACACTGCCTATGCCGAGCGGTATCCTATTTGGTGTACGTGTCTTTAATAATTTCCTGTTGTTATAATGTATTACATGTTTTTACGCCAAATAAATATGTTTTATTACTATTTCTATAACACTAAGCATAAACGCATTGATACAATTGTTCTCTTAGTTTAGCAGCCGCCTCGTCCGAGACGCGGCGCGCGCGATTGCTGCACGTCGAGAGCTGCTCGCACGCTTGATCGTTGTACCTACAATCATTCCAAAAATTTAAATATGATTTTATCTACACACATATCATGCGTCTATGAAACTCTTTTATTAAAACAAATTGCGTAATAATAACGTCGGTATCGATTAATAATGACTTAGCGCCACTTGCACCATCCCACTAACCCCGGGATAACTGGTTAAACCCATGGTATAATAATATACTCCGCCTGGTACTCTATTCCGAGATTCGCGAATGACCTAACTGGCACTTGCCTACGTCATAATGCTGTTTACAGGTTCTCAAACTTTAAAATGTGGGAGAATTTTAACCAACAGTGAAAATTATTTTAACGGCATTAATTTTAAGTTATTCATGTAGAAACATAGTAAAATAAAACAAATCTATACTGCACTTTTCACTCCTACTCTTACAGTTCCGAATAGAGCAGCCAACCATTTTCGTAACAAAACATTAATTACGAAGCTTACGACGTGAAAAGTTTGGAAAACACTGCGACTGCTGACACTGAGCGAGAAGGGAATAACAATTAACACGCGTTCGACAAGGACGGTCGGTCAGGGACAAAATGGCGGATTGTCAAATGTGAAAGCGCTATCCTGTGTTGCCAGTAGTGTAAACAGAATTACCCGAACGTCTGAAATTTCTTTCGTGAATCGGAAGATATTGCTAATGAATAATTAAAAATGACGTGTTATTGTAAAATTTAAGATAAAATACATATAAATGAAAATTATTAAATTATAAAGAAATAAATTAACTTATTATCCATAGATATAATGTACCCATGTAACATGTTATGTTGAAATAAAGTGGCAATGTTATTGTGACGTAGGCAAGTGACACTCTGGGAAGAGAAGACCATGTTTTATTAGACCATGGTTAAACCGTTAACCCAGTGTCAATTTGTACTGGTAACCATGATAACTCCAGGTTCAACCGGTTAACCCCGTGTTAGTGTATGGTGCTAGTGGCCCTCTGCTTCGGCTGGTACCTGTGTGAGAGGGTGGGAAGAGAGCCGACGACAGCGTGCCACCATTGTGATGGAAGAGCCGTGGACACGGCACAACACACACGCGAGATATGCCCTGCGTGGGCGGAGCCTCGCGCTGCCCTGTCCGCGGCTGTAGGAGGAGACCTCTCACTGCCGGCGCTAATACGCCGAATGATTAGCAGTGAAGAGGCATGGGCGGCAGTGGCTTCCTTTAGCGTCACCGTTCTGACACAAAAGGAAGCCGCAGAACGATCGCGCGAGGACGACGCGAACTCGCTCCCTCAGCGCCGAAGGAGGCCAGGTAGGCGGAGAAGAGCCTTCGCAGCAAGGCTAATGCCGCCTTAACGGGAACCTGCGGGTGATGGGTCGGGAGTTCCATCACTCGCCTGAAGAGGTTTCGAGCTGGAAGACCCTCAAGTGTTCCGAGGTGTCTTCAGCGGAGTAAGCTGCTAGAGCAGCCCCATATGGTGAGCTCGCAAGAGCATCGCCGACGGGGTATCGGAGGTCTACAATAGAGTTCCCGAAACCCCGCCTACAAAGCGCGCGGCGGAACACCCCAGGGGGTTTAGTCCGTGGAAGTCGGACATACCCACAGGGCTTCTCCCGGGCCAGTGGGATCCATAAGGGATTCCCCCTGGGTCATCAAAAAAAAAAAAAAAAAAAAATGGTGCTAGTGGCCCTTAAGACGAAAAAGGAACTAAGATTTAAATATTTTAATAATTCTCGTCTCGCTAACCGAAGCGGCTCCTAAAACTAGTGTGATAAGGACAAGGCGAAAAACCCTGTGTAAAAATCTCAAAAATCGAGGTTTGGACTGTTTCCTCCTCCAAAACTTAACCAATTTTAACCAAATTCGGAAATCTAAATGATTATGAAATTATCTGTGTCGGACTGTTTAGCTTTTTTGGCTAAATGATATCAGTTTTGAATACCACGCCTCTCATTGCGGCATAGTCAATTAGGCCATTTTGGCCATTTTTGAAGGGCTCTCTAGCGCCTTAAAAAACAAAAATATCAAAAAAAATCAAAACAGTCCGACACAGATACCTATCGACAGTATTAATCTGTGTTGAGAAAATCATTGCTCTAGCTTCAAACCCCACGGAGGAAACAGTCGAGTACGTTTGTATGGAGAAATTACCACTCCTGTTGCCTCTTAATGATTCAAATTTCCAACATCTCTGAAAAACAAAGGAATTTTACCTCATTTCTAGTAGGTATCAGTCGAGGTGACATTTTATTCGAAATAAAATGTCAAATGCCACAATGCCGGTCGTAACATGCGGTTCCTGAATACATCATAGACCGCTTATAATATGTGTGGATAAAGCAGTATGTAATTAACTGCACATAAGTAGGCATTAAGTTTTAATGCCTCGCTTTTAGCTTATTTCATAAACCCACACTCGTATTTAATGCCTTTTATTATGTTATGTAGCAGTCACATAAACTACTATAAATGTGACGTTATCTATGAAAAGGGACCTTATTGTCGATGGCGCTTACGCCATTTTTAACGATGCTCCGATATAAATACAAAACCGCGCGATGCTGTGCGGCGTAAGCGCCATCGACAAAAAGGTCCCTTTTCATAGATAATGCCCCAAATAATCTAACTTGAGACCGCGAACCCCAATAGACAAACTTTTATATAGCTTTGTGGGGCAAGAATTATACTATCTTTGTCTTACGCTAGTACCTACTAGCACACAAAAGAAAAGTATAGTTTTTTTGTTCTTATTTACCGACAAATTTAGTTTGCCAGACTATAGTAAATAAATAAATAATAACCGGCGGGCGTTCGTCAGCGTCAGGTCCAACTCGTATCCGAGGTTGGCTGCCGCGCGGGACAATTCTTGCATACAGGCTGGTACGTCACCCCTGAAAATATGCAATTTTAATGCTACAGCCACCAGTGTGAATACACCCACCATAGATAGTAGGGCCATTTTATTTAAAGTTGTCCCCTACACTTTTTTTTATTTGTGTATTTCTATGTTATTTCTACTCAGAATCACGAGCTCTTTCTATGTTAACAAAAGAGATTCACTGATTTAAACTTTCACGATTTTTACACATTATTAAATTGTACACCGGGACTTAATCGCGTATCTAAGTTTTAACTTAAAACTTAGATACGCGATTAAGTCCCGGTGTACAATTTAATAAAAGAGATTAAACTCGCTAAACGGAACTTACTTCGGTATAACCACAGTACCCTCATTAAACGACCTTGTAGCATCATTTAACTGTGATTGCATGTGCTGTCTGGTTAGTTGTATCATTTCGTCAGCGTATACGCCCATCTGAGCGATGCCGTCTCTGGCCGCCTCCACGCACTTGTGGATGTCGGAGACGTGTTGGCTGGCCAGGGTGCGGGCGGCGCGGCGTTCTTCATCGCAGGATGCTGTGGGAAATTGGACATTGGACAAACGATGATGAGAAGTATGAAACTTTTAAGTGGGTTTTTTTCTTGTAAAATTGAAGTTTTGGCCAAAATAACAAAACACGTGTCTATTATTTTTCACCTCAGCAGCTCGAACAAGGGTACTTTGCTACTTAAAAACAGTGAGCAAAATCGCATTTTGCTCACTTAGTGAGACAAAATGAGCAAAATGCGATTTTGCTCACTCAGTGAGCAAAATTCGATTTTGCTCACTGTTTTTAAGTAGCAAAGTACCCTTGTTCGAGATGCTGAGGTGAAAATTTAATTCTTGGTATATCTTAAGAAAACATGAGTGAATAGAGGTAAGTGATGAAGAAGGATTACATTTTTCGGGTTCTCTAATATGTTCTCACTGCTGAGGTGAAAAGTTTTGTGAACTACACGAGATCAAAGTTATTTACATCTCGTGCGCTTTTGAGTCCCTTACTACGCTCAAGATTCTAAATTAGATTCACTCGCTACGCTCGTGAATCTATTATAGAATCTTTCGCTTGCACGGGACTCAAAATAAGCACTCGAAGAAATATCAAACTTTGATCTCTTGTTGTACAAATAACTATTCTCATGTTCTCCAACTTAAATTCAAACCAGTTATTAACTAGCAATTTGCTTGAACAAAAGTTAGAGGGTTTTGTCACTTTTCAGTACTTTGGAGGCCAATTTCTCCCAGTAGGATGAGTTTGGGCAGCTAAAAAGACGTGTTTGTTATTTTAGACTACTCTGTAACATTTAAAAATAAATCAAATCGGAGCCCAAAAGTTGATGGGTACCCTTCCTTGTTAGTTGACTATTTGTCCAAAACAGATTTGGACAAGTACTCTTGCTTTACTAGTCTTAGGCCATGACCATTTTTAATAATTTTAATAGAGGTTACAAATACAAAATACACAATAGTAAGTAAGTAAGTAATAATAGCATTACAAACACGTGAAATTTAAACCCACTCACGCGGCACATTAAGTTCATTAGCCAGTTTGGTAAGCTCGTCGTATAGTTTCTGTTTCTTCTGCACCGCCTGATTGATCTCCTCCTTGATCCGGCGCAGCAGCTTGGCCGTGAACTGCTGGTACGAAGTCTGGATGTTCCTGTGGTAAGCGTCGAGGAATGGGGCCAGAACGGTGTCCACGTATCGGGATACTTCGCTGAAAGAAAATAAAAGCGTAAACTGGAACAGATGTCATAGAGGGTGAAATTTTAACCAACGTGACTTTATAATATTTAAAACTTTCGCGTTTTGATCACATATTAACTCACATTTATAGACGGGTCTATCGCGAAATTTATCTCTAGTCTCTGTTTTGACATTTTACTGGGACATCAGTTAGCCGCGACCACGACCAGTGAAACCTGTGTCGAAACGTCGGTAAATAAAGGTAATAAAATAAATTTCGCGATAGACCCGTCTATAAATGTGAGTTAATATAATGATGATGTTACCTATTAACGAGTGCTTGACGGGGAGACACTTTTCTATACTCCGTAGAAGTTCTGTTTCTCAGCTTTTGTCGCATGTGGTTCAAATGGTTGTCCAGGTCCACTGGCTGCAGCTGCCACGGAAGGACCTCGAAGCATAGCCCGCCATCTTGCCTTACGTGCACGCTTCTCAGCTGTTGTAAAAAAAAATATGATAATAGTGCGGAAAGTAGGAAAGAAAAACGTTGTACGATACTCGTACACGTGCGAATAGGCAAATCGCAACGAGTGGTAGTATTGGAGAACACGACCGAACTGAGTGTATTAAATCGAAACGAGTTGCGAATTACCTATTCGTACGTGTATCGTACAACGTTTTATAGTACATTTAAGGCCCTTTTAATTTTCGAAATAGGCACGGAAAATGCTAGTGCACTAGCACCATATTTACTGTAATAGTTATTTGTACAACAAGAGATCAAAGTTTGATATTTCTTCGAGTGCTTATTTTGAGTCCCGTGCAAGCGAAAGAATCTTGAGCGTAGTAAGGGACTCAAAAGCGCACGAGATGTAAATAACTTTGATCTCGTGTAGTACACAACATTTTTCACCTCAGCAGTGAGAACATATTAGAGAACCCGAAAAATGTATTCCTTCTTCATCACTTACCTCTATTCACTCATGTTTTCTTAAGATATACCAACAATTAAATTTTCACCTCAGCAGCTCGAACAAGGGTACTTTGCTACTTAAAAATAGTGAGCAAAATCGCTATTATATTGTTTTGGCGTACTCTTGTGCTGCAGACGAAAACTTATTTTGGGTCATCGCGCCAGCCAAGCAAATAAGTAAGTATTTTATTGTTTTACCCCGATACTGACATGGTTTACTTAGAAAATGTACCCACCCTACAATCACTGCTGGATTCTGTGGCCGACCATGTGAACAAGCTTAGGAATACAAAAGGTATCAACATTTCTCGTAAACTAACACAATTTTTACAATTTTCCTACTTCGAAGTAGTTATCATAGTCATTGCTCATCGACCATTCGCTTCAAGTTAGTTCAAACCACGTTATACTGGTTAAGCCACTATCACATTATTATTTACGAAAACGGGACGAAATCTCGTATAAATACCTATCTTGTAACATACCTAATGTTGAACAAATAAATCTTTGAAATAAGTTTTAAATTACCTCCGACGTTTCGAGGACAGCATTGTCCCCGTGGTCTCGTAGAAGACCAGTAGTACCTAGTATAATCTTCTCCATGACCAAGATTAGTCATTAGGTAGTTGTTAATTGCTTTAACTTGTAACCGTTCAAACGCTTTAAAATTAAAGAAGTATTTGCTTGATACAAATGGAAAATATTACCTAATTGTGCATTACATCTGTACCAAAAGTGTTACGGTTCCTAAAATTCTGAGGTAAATTTCCTGAGGCGATTCGCTCGGAGCGTTTGCAATACCAAACGACATCTGCACCTGATTGGTTTAAGTCTAGCTTGCGATTTAACTGTTATTTTAGTATGCAATTACATGCTTCAATGGCTCCACGGAGAATTCTTTGCCCAGTAGAAAGCAGTATCAATTACAATTCGTTAAATATTACATTTTCCTACGCAAACGGAAGGTAATCTAATGTATATAGATACATTAATGTGTATAGGTACGCTATAGAGCGTACGACATAAGTATAGTAAGACCGAGTAAGACTATAGCTGAAATATAATATTTAAAACTTTCGCGTTTTGAACACATATTAATTCACATTTATAGACGGGTCTATCGCGAATTTATTTTTATAACCTTTATTTACTGACCTTTCGACACAGGTTTCACTGGTCGCGGTCGCGGCTAACTTTACTGATGCCCCATCAAAATGTCAAAATAGAGATTTGTGCAAAACTACCCGACGAAAAATAAAGGTAGGTAATAAAATAAATTCGCGATAGACCCGTCTATAAATGTTACATGTTTACTGATTATTTTTTATATTGCTTTAGTTTTTTGGTATCATACTTTTGTAGGAATATGATTTATGCAACAGTGCCTAAGACACGTGGGGTTCTAAATCAATCAATTCATAAGGCAAAGTAAAAACATATAAATCATTAATCAAACTATGTAGTTCATATACATACAAGGTTATTAACGCCGCAACAGTAAAGGATGACTCACGCTAGAGGGCGTTTTTTTTTGATGTCCCAAACACTTTTTTTTTCAAATTTGGGATTTTTTATGTTATTTCTACTCAGAATCACGAGCTCTTTCTATCCTAATAGGAGAAAAAAAGTGTCCCAAAATTTCCATACATTTTTCGATCTTTCCATTACGCGACCACCATACAAAGACTATGAAAAATGGTGACGGAATGGAAATAAAAACCTTGGGACACTTTTTTTCTCCTATTAGGATAGAAAGAGCTCGTGATTCTGAGTAGAAATAACATAAAAAAACCCAAATTTAAAAAAAAAGTGTTTGGGACAACAAAAAAAAAACGCCCTAGAACAGGCCGTGACCGGTCCGAGGCGTCCGACACGTCATTTTCTATGACGGCTGATCGGTGACCACGTGGTGCTTTCCATAGAAAACGAAGCGCCGGAAGCTCCGGCCCGGTCCCGGCTCGGTCTAGCGTGAGTCATCTTTAATGCAACTGCAGTTGCCATGTGAATATCACCTAAACTGCACAAACTTTTGTATGGAGAATAATCCGCGCGCTTCATCCATAAGTGCCTTATTCGCTGCACTCTAGCTGCACTTCTAAAATTAATTGCAAACTCGAAATCTTCAACATTAAAGTAAGCGTAGTAAAAGGCGGTATCGTAATTTAGCGGTCTTCACATCACTACAATAACCTCTGCGACAGCACTATGACGTCTGTCATCTAGAAGATCGGTCTTTGCGCCTAGACGGCGTCGCGTATTACCTAAGTCCAAAACTCTGATTATTATTGTGATCCCCTAATAAATATTGTTTAAAATGGTGCTCTGGTGTTTTTACCCTTACAGCTTCAGAAGTGCGATAGTGGATTCCCGCCTACTACGATATAATTTGTCGAAATTGACATTACGAAATTTACCGCGCGTAGTCCTTCCTTGTTTCATTGTTCTGATCGTTAATCTGATTGTAATGAGTAAATGCACCAACACCACTCATCAGTTAGGGACTTAAATATACAAAGTCCAAGATTGGTGTCAAAATCATACCTACAAGAATAGCCTACAAAACTAACCTGTGCCGGCTATTGGCTGGCGTATCGTACCTTTGCCGTGTGTTTTGTGTGTTTTGTGTTTGATTTCAGATACCTATTTCAGTTTATGTACATCAATGATCATGACTGTCAAAAATAAAACATATTGACAGTGTAATAAAGCTGCTGGCATGTATGTATTACAATATTCACAGCAGAAGATCACAAGACATAAGCTGACAGATACCATTAGGTACAATTGAATTTTGATATTGGTATGAATGAAATAAATCCTTGGGATTATAGAGTAACTCAGGTAAAAGTTAACTCAGGTAAGAAGTCTGTCGATCCAACACCTAACAGTGCTCCGGGGCCATAGTGGTAAATATTCACTGCCTCACTTATATGTTGTGTTATTTTTGTAATCTATGTGCTTTCAGATACATAACATAATGTGATTAAGTATGTCTACATGACATATTAACAAAATGCTATGATCATTTTCTAAGTTTGTGTCGTGGTGAAATTTACATTCAAGTAAAAAGCATACAAAACAAGTTTGGTAATGTAAACTTAGCCTTGATTGATACTATATGTATGTTGGTATTATGCTTTCATGATTAACAATGAGTGCTATTTAATACTTTATCCTTTCAGTCAAATTAAAATAGATTACAAGTTTTCAAAAACACTGGAATATTGGTTACAACAACAATAAGGAGAAATTACTTGTTGTTTCATATGTGTGTGTGTATGATATTACACATGCTTATTGCAACTGACATAATGCTTTGTTGGTGTGTTTTTGGTTTATGTAATTTCCAGAAATTTGACAGCAATGATTCTTGAATTGAACGACCATACCGTCGTTGAACGCACTAGAGTGACTATCGGGTCAGGCCTCTATAATGAACCTGGATGGACATGGATAATATTTCAAAGTTAGTTGGTTATGGATGCCAGGTATAATATGTCCAAGTGTTCAACTAATTCATTATATGGAGAAAATATGTTGATACTTAATCTCTGATGTCATGGAAAATGAGGTATTTATTTAGAAATAAAATGCTTGTTCATTTTGTACATGTATACTAACGGTCAGTATGTGTTACATTGACTGTGTGTGGTTAGTAAAATGCGCTTTGTGAATAAGCGAAAGGTGACATTTATTTGTAGCTGGTTAGTATTGTCTGTGACAAATGTAGTCGCTCCATGTTTCCGGAGCCTCCTCGGGTTGAATAATTTAAAAAAACAGTCCATATCACATATAACCTCATGCATTCTCGCAATTAACATTAAGTTGCAGACATACTGATGATGTACATGGACAATTTCTGTCTGTACATATTATTGATTGGTTCTATGTATGAAAAATCTTATGAATAAAATGTTTGTACAAATTAATTGCATACAGCTTTTAGTATGTTGTGGTTGTTGTTTTGTTCATTGGGATGTTGGTTAAAGTTTGCATTGCAAATATTTTTCACAAAATGTCATGTTATAAAATGAACCAAAGACATATATTTAAACAGACTTACCAAACTAATGAAAGTTTTATTGGCATGACATTGTCAAGTGTTTGAGTTATTGACAATGATAATCATTTGTGTTCTAACAGTATGTTTCAGATGCATTTCATTATAACAAAACTTTATTACTGATGAAGTTTGATGAATTTCCAAGGTTAAAATCTTGTCAAAGAGATGGACTTATTGAACAAGATATTTACTGAGCTGAGTATGACACTGGTAAAGCAGGTTGTTGCTAATGGTAAGCGAGGTAAATACTTTCAGGAGTCAATATGGATATTGACGGTCTACATGATACATGTCTTTTACATACAAGTGCGACTGGACTCTAAACGTTCCAGTCCGATAAGTGTTTTATGGGTGAATATTAAACGAAGGTAAATAGCTTGGTTAAAGCTTTCCAAATAACTATTTTAACCCATTCACTGCTAATGAACATTGACCGAAGAATATCATGTCATGAGCTACTGTTTGAAGTTATTGACGGTTTTCGTCTGAACTTGTAGTGTGTTATGGTACCGTTTGCATTAATAAACAGTACACTTTTATTACTTCTGGGTTTCATAAATCAGAAGTTATAAATAATAATATGTTTCACAAATTTTGTGGGTTCACTAAGTATGTATTTCATTGTTTTGAAAAATGCATAAATTGTGGTTTATTATGTTATGAACTCATTTATCTTACAATGTGTGCTTGCATGGCATTTAACAAAATTATTTAGTTTTGTGCAGGTATAAGTTAACCTGGATGATGATGTGTTGAGTTATCTACACATAAAATGCACATGCACAGCTGGAGAAAATCAACCATGTGTGTCTTGGGATTGGAAGCTTTATGGTTTAAGCATATGTGCCATGATTTGACTGATTGGTCATTATCAATATACACTTCATGATGGTTGAAAAATACAATTTGTGAAACCTCGATAAGGCGAACCTGGGTAAGAGAGGAACCTCTATAACATGAACTTCTGTTCAGGCTCTACTGTAGTTCAATGTGGTATAGTAAGAGTGTTGCCTTTATTTAGGGGCACGGAAGAGGCAAGCCAAGTTGCACATGATCATTTACAATTGGTTGCATAGTAGCAACTGCTTATTATTTTATATTTCCCATGTTAAGGGCAAATGCTGTTATTTCAGGTACCGTTTTCAGATTAAGAACTGACTACGAGTATATTCTCAGATTAGGAACTGAGATATAATTTTATGAGACACTCGGATTGAGAACTGAGTGATTATTTTATTTATATTACTTACTCTCGAGTTCGGAATCGAGTTGTGATTTTGTTTTATCCCAGATTTAGAACTGGGGTACTGTTGTCATACTTATGTTTTGTTAACAGGTTTGGCGACTAAAATAAACACATTGTGCTTGATTAATTTTATTAGACACTCGGATTGAGAACTGAGTGATTATTTTATTTATATTACTTACTCTCGAGTTTGGAATCGAGTTGTGATTTTGTTTTATCCTAGATTTAGAACTGGGTTACTGTTGTCATACTTATGTGTTTTGTTAACGGGTTTGCCGACTAAAATAAACACATTGTGCTTGATTAATTTTATTAGACACTCGGATTGAGAACTGAGTGATTATTTTATTTATATTACTTACTCTCTTCAATGTCTGCTATAGAGCTTTAATTATTATGTGCTCTTTAAGAAGGGCTGTTACTTTAGTCTTGGCAAGGGATGCTATCCTTAATAGGCTACTTCCTGGCGCCGGTAATCGCAACAGAGGCTTTAAGGAGCGGCCTGTTGCTTGTCACTATCCTTGAGAGGGTGGTTGTTGCTGATATTTGCAGTGTAGGCTTTAAGAAGCGGACCATTGCATGTGATATAAGACTATCCTTCAGAGGATGGTTGTTACTGGTATTTGCAGTGTAGGCTTTAAGAGGCGGACCATTGCATGTGATATAAAACTATCCTTAAGAGGATGGTTGTTTACTGGTATTTGCAGTGTAGGCTTTAAGAGGCGGACCATTGCATGTCACATAAGACTATCTTTAAGAGGATGGTTGTTACTGGTGTTTGCAGTGTAGGCCTTAAGAGGCGGACCATTGCATGTGATATAAGACATCCTTAAGAGGATGGTTGTTACTGGTATTTGCGGTGTAGGCCTTAAGAGGCGGACCATTGCATGTAATATAAGACTTTCCTTAAGAGGATGGTTGTTACTGGTATTTGCAGTGTAGGCTTTAAGAGGCGGACCATTGCATGTGATATAAAACTATCCTTAAGAGGATGGTTGTTTACTGGTATTTGCAGTGTAGGCTTTAAGAGGCGGACCATTGCATGTCACATAAGACTATCTTTAAGAGGATGGTTGTTACTGGTGTTTGCAGTGTAGGCCTTAAGAGGCGGACCATAGCATGTGGTATAAGACTTTCCTTAAGAGGATGTTTGTTACTGGTATTTGTAGTGTAGGCCTTAAGAGGTGGACCATTGCATGTGATATAAGACTATCCTTAAGAGGATGGTTGTTACTGGTATTTGCTGCAATGCAGGCCTTAAAAGGCGGACCGTTGCATGTGAGCTTATTTATCCTTAATAGGCTAATTTTGTTACTGGTATATCTGCAGTGCAGGCCTTAAGAGGCGGACCATTGCATGTGATACAAGACTATCTTTAACAGTCTAGTTTGTTCCTGGTATCTGCAGTGCAGGCTTTAAGAGGCGGACCATTGCATGTGATATGATATTATCCTTAAGAGGAACATTATTTCTACTACCGATAAATGTTTTATCTATATCGTATCGTACTATTTGTTGTTGACCTTGAGAGGTTGGCTTGAGACCTTCTTTACAAAAGGATATTTTAATGACCTTAAGACTGATGATCTCAAGGTTACCTTGAAAGGGTTGCTTGCACTTATACCTTCTAGGGATCGCTGGCGAAGTACCGGATCCAGTAGAGTTGGAGGGAGTGCCTGTTCAAAATACCCAGTTGGAGCGAGTGCGTGCACCGGGCTCCGTGACAACCTTATCGTGAAGGGCTGACTTCTACGGTCGTTGCGCCTACAAGGGCAGTGGTGTCCTAGCCTAGGCAGCTCCGCACATGCATGAGACGGGTCCCATGTTAGCCTCTCACGAGTTGTACGCATTTTTGTGCGTGCATGCGAGGGAGTCTTACATCCTACAACGGAGAAGCCAATTGTGAGTTTGTTCCAAGTCTTTGTTTTTAAAACGACACATATAGTCATTGTTACGTTAAGCGGTCAGTATGAACGCACCGCTCAATGGAAGGTTTGGGTTAGCTGCATGGGTATACATGCTAGAAATTTATCAAAATCTAATAAATCCTTCAAATTTATATGACGTTATTCACAAGAAAATAATTTATGTTAGATGGTGTTACAAAAAAGGGGGTGGTTTATCTACCTGCCGCTAGATGTCACGCTCATCGCAATATTTTATTATTTTGCATAATTAATTAATTGGTATTTATATCCTCTTGGTGTCATATGCACGTGAATTAAGCCTTTTGTGTATTTCAAGCAAGTGCTGAGCAGACTTGCATATCCTAACACCTCTCATACCACGGATTATTTGGTACTTAGCCTGGTCATGCTTTCTTACATTTGGTTCAGTCGGCTTAAGCCCTTACTCCAATTCGACTGAAATAGAACTAAATATCTTGGTGTAAGTTGACAATAACGAAATAGACCGTTTCAACGGAACTCGAGTCGAATTATTCAAAAGGACCAAGGCTTGTATATCGGCTGAGCGTAAAAGGTGCTTGTTCAATTCGCAGAATATTGAACTGGTGGAGGCTACATCCACCTGGTGAAGACCCAGCTTGCTGCGACTGCGTTGGCTGTGGCAGACTTCAGTGGCTGCGCTGATGACAGTGACCTTCGGGGCGCCGGTCGGGTCAGGCGATGGCCGAGCTAAAAGGCGGTATCGTAATTTAGCGGTCTTCACATCACTACAATAACCTCTGCGACAGCACTATGACGTCTGTCATCTAGAAGATCGGTCTTTGCGCCTAGACGGCGTCGCGTATTACCTAAGTCCAAAACTCTGATTATTATTGTGATCCCCTAATAAATATTGTTTAAAATGGTGCTCTGGTGTTTTTACCCTTACAGTAGTAAATGTACAATTTCTAAAACACCGGCCAAGTGCGAGTCGGACTCGCGTTCCAAGGGCTCCGTACATTAAGTCCGACTCACACTTGACTGCACATTTTATGTAGGGTTTCTTATCATCTATAGGTAATGAAGTATTTTGTGTATTTTTTTTTTAATTTTAGACCCAGTAGTTTCGAAGATAAAGGGGGGAGGGGGAGTGGTCGAACAGACAGACAGACGCACGAGTGATCCTATAAGGGTTCCGTTTTTTCTTTTTGAGGTACGGAACCCTAAAAAACACGAAACCTGTAGTTTTACTAGACGAGGAAAAAATTCATTAGGTGTATAATTAAATCAGGTATATAAGTAACGTCTAGGTCTCAAGTGCCGGACTAAGAACGGACAGTACAATTTTGAAGAGGAAAGTGGGGCGTTCTCCAGACAAACGTAGTCACCATTTTCCTCTATGGATATTGACGTTATGGTAAATATTTTTACACAATTATGTAGATTTTTATTAACCATAGCTATGCCCCTTCGCCTAACTTTTCGAGTTTGAAATTATTACAATAAAATAAATTGCAAAAATATTTTTGGAAGCTTCTGATTTTTTGACGTGATATCTAACGTCTTATGAATCGATGAACACCGGTAGAATGCACGAAAAAGTGTCACGTTGTGGACATCTCCATGGTAAAGTCACTAGTACGCAATTAGTTGGTAGTATGCAATTTTTCATCAATGTTTTCTTATGAGTGTTATGACGTTATCACGCAAAATTATCGTCCGTAAACCGACTTTACAGACAACCATTTTTTTTTTCAGTTTCTCTTATTTTCTATAATGTTATGTTATTACCCAAAAAGGAACGTTTACGTAAATTGACATCGTGACTGCTGAAGAAAATAAATGTATCGCTTAAAACTCCGATAAACCATTCGACCCTCTCAACAAATATCTACTTACCCTATTTTATTTTTGTTTCTTAATGCCAAAATCGACTAGCGTCTCAAATACGGCGCACCGGTCTGAGCAAAACAAACGCTGTTTTGTTACAGAATATAATAATATTCTGTTATTAAAATACATTCATACAGAATTAAGTACCTGATAGTCAGAGATACCTAAATAAATAGTCACCTCATTCGCTGGATAATAAAGTTCTGGGGTATCACCCATCAACCTTATGATAACCAGGTTATTGATAATATGATGATGTCACACACGTATGTTTTATATGTACAATCACTGATGTATGGAGTGAGCACTCTATGTATTTTTTTCTCTATGGTGCAATTTACAGTGCATTTTCATAAATAAAGCACAATCAGATACAAATAAGTGAACATTACTTGGCTTCAATCAAATCGCAAAATTTCACCTAGTCCGCTAATCGCCCACTACCGTAATATCAGGGGCGTATATGCCCTATGGGCCATATCAACGGCCATGGCTTTATTTGGCCATAGGCTATGGCCAAATAAAGCCATGGCCGTTGATATTCTGTTTAATTTAGTTTTCTAATAAAAAATAGATTTATTTAAGACACATAAATAAATAAACATGGAACATTAAATAAGCTTAAAAATAATAATACAAACTATATAAATAAACTTAAAATAATCGCCCTAAAAATAAAATACGGCCTTTAGTTTTCTTAACTGGCATCAGAACATCTGTGCCCAATAGGCTGTGTCTACACCAAGATAGCTCTCGAGCACTTAGCGCTCGAAAAAACACATTATGAGCAGAGTTTTACGAGAACGGTTCTCTCCGGAACTCCATCCTATTATACCTGGGCTGTTCTGATCAGCTGGCGAACACAGGTGAGCGTCCAACAGCGCTACGAAGCAACCCATTCTACCATCGGACTTTTCGACGCACGGCCGGTTTCTATCCTTACTTGGTAGATATTCCACCAATTCGCACGAAGCGCTTTGCTTCCTCTTTTCTTATGCGCACTGAATGGAATCTGGGAATGGAATTCCTTGCCGGCGTCTATATTTCCGAGCTCATATAACCCGGCAACCTTCAAATACAGGCACCTTCTGGGCAGGCTCGCTCCATCGTAGGCCACGTCTTCGCCTCGATTAGTCTATGGCCATGAGTAAGTCCATTTATATTTAAAAAAAAAGAAATTATTCCGTACGCGGTGGGAAGAAGTTGATTACTGGCAGGAAAATGAACCTTATGTCATTTTATTTTAAGTTCTAATTTCTTCAATAAAATATATCTCGAGTTATCAACTTCTTCCCGCCGTGTACGGTATTAAACTAGCGGCTCTTTGAACTGTGGACCTCGAGAACCCCTATGGCCGCAATCTTCAAAAAAATCCATAAACTGGTTCGACAAAAAATTTGACACGGGGGTGGTCATGCGTTTGGTAATAGAGGCGAATGGGGGTTATCAATGTTATCGTGGGGGTTGTCATGTAATTCGCCGTAATTCCATTATATACTACTGATAGTGCGTATAAATACGTATTTATAAAGTTCATGCGATAAATAATCGAGAACATTTTTCATACAAGAATATTCGACCGATTTCTTGCGCTCGAATTTTAAAATTGGCCGCCCGACGCACCTCTACTGGGCTATAACCGCGAAAATCGAAGTCGAATCGCTAATTGCGGTCATCTTACTCTGTCACTCTAATTACGTCTTAATGAGAGTGAAAGAGAAAAATCCCCGCAATATGCGAATTTCGGTTTTGGCAGTTGGCCCGCTGTTTCGTGTGAAGCAAATATTTGGTTGTTTTCAAGCGATGGAAATAAGACTACCAACATAGAACGTTGTGGAAGTAAATAGACTTGTTATCGCAAGGTTTTGTCCTACTAATTACGTAATTACTTCTTAACTTAGGTATAGCCTTTTTATGCAGGATAAAAGTTTTACTAGAGATAGAGACGAGTTGAGAGTGATTTTTTTGGGCAATAATCAATTTTAATTTTATTCTAAAGTACTGGAACAATATCTTTTCAAAGTATAATCTTGACTTTGTGCATATTTGTGATCTTACGTAAGAATTATCAAGACTCCCTCCCACCACCTTGTACGGAAAAATAAGGCATAGTCGAACTCTTCCCCCCTATCTCGTCTTACGTAAATTAATGGCGCCCATGGATGGAGTATTTATTAATTGCCTACGTCATCGAAGAAAGTGTATACAACATGTGTAGGTTGTACGTATTATCTTCGAATATATTATTGTGAATGTTATCGACATTGCATTAATTGGGCAATGTAGGTACCTAATTAACAAATCCGTATAATTATGAAATAGATAATGCAAGAGAGTAATAAAAACATGTGCTAATGCGACCCGTACGAAATATCATACTGCGATAAAAGTTTTTTCACCTGACCAGCTCATAAAGGCTATCTTTATTCTTCAAAAACGTATAGAAAGTTGCATTTTATCCACAAGAGTGGCAAAGTAATGTTATGAAAATTTTGAGTTGTTTTCTCGTGTTAGCTGATAATTAGACTTTTAAATGATGATTCATTTGGATTTGATCCAGATATTACGGACAGTTAATATTTTTCTCGCGTTGGTGTGGTGACATTTTTGCGTTTGCATGCCTTGAAACCCTCCCAACGCTCAAATTTCCACTTTTCGAACCACTCGCTACGCTCGTGGTTCAATTTTGAAATGTTACGCTTGCTCGGGTATCAATATTAGCACGAGGGTTTAAACAAAAACATTGCTCTCTTATAAAACAAATAACTATTTTACTGAAACCTAATAGGGGGGATAAAAATTTTAACAGTCACGGGGGTAATCATCCTTAACGTCGTTTGTAGCCATAAAATTTCATCTGAAAAATAGATACTGCTATAAAATACCTGACCTTGCCAAACCAGGAATAATTCCAAAGTTTGCTGTTGAGTCGATCGCTGCTACAAACCAGCATCAGGCCGGTAGGTCAATGGCGGAGTGTCCGTAGAACTCGATTCCCACCGGCTTGCCTATTTCAAAACAACTAACCAAGGTGCCTCTTACCAGTCTCTAAGATATAGAGAGCCATATCAAATTTGGCTTGCCCGACTGATGTTTGACGCGCCGTCACATACAGAATATATCTCCTCTTATTGTAAAAAAGTTTAGTGCATATTTTGACGCTGATTTATTCATAACTGATACTACTTATAAGCTATAGTGTGTCAAAGGTCTGTTTGATTTCAAACATTGACAGAGAGAATCATAATATACTATCTTTGTCTAACACTAGTACTAGCACCCAAAAGAAAAGGATGAGTATAGTTTTTTTTTGTTCCTATTTACTGACAAGATTTGGTTGACCCAGTATAACTGCGCACGTCCAAGACCAAATTTAGACATGTACGAGTAGGTACCTACCTTTTTAGGGTTCCGTACCCAAAGGGTAAAAACGGGACCCTATTACTAAGACTCCGCTGTCCGTCCGTCCGTCCGTCCGTCTGTCACCAGGCTGTATCTCACGAACCGTGATAGCTAGACAGTTGAAATTTTCACAGATGATGTATTTCTGTTGCCGCTATAACAACAAATACTAAAAACAGAATAAAATAAAAATTTAAGTGGGGCTCCCATACAACAAACGTGATTTTTGACCGAAGTTAAGCAACGTCGGGCGGGGTCAGTACTTGGATGGGTGACCGTTTTTTTGCTTGTTTTGCTCTATTTTTTGTTGATGGTGCGGAACCCTCCGTGCGCGAGTCCGACTCGCACTTGGCCGGTTTTTATTATTATGAGAAAAATTTGAACATTTACCGCTTACTTACGTAGATAACTGCTTGATGACAATTTGTTTAGTGGATCCTTATTTTTACATATCCGCTTAGCATATCCACTTAGATATATCAAATATATTAAAAACGGGTCACTCACGTATTTTAAGTCGAAAACGCTCGACATGTTTCACTCCGTACCGAGTAGTGTCATCAGGAGCTTGCGTTAGGAGTTTTGTTATTAAAATCCACTTAGAGGTCATCATTGCTTGGACGTATAACCGTTCGACTCGTCTCTGGAATGATGGCTACGTAATATCCCTCGTAAAATCTCACGATAAAACTTTGATTTTAAGAGTCGTAAAATAAGAATTCGTTATGTCATTCGTCAGTCGGTACTTTATTGTTGCCTTATTTATTTTTGGACTATTTTTGGTATTGGTCTCAGGACTTAATTACCTATGTGCAATCTTTTCGAGCGATGGCGCCACGATGGCGCCATAACCTTTAGCCTACTGTCGAGTAGCGTTAATTTCAATATTTAACAAATTAACACATATCAGCGAAAGAATAAGGATCAAAGTCAAATGGCGTTCTAACAGTTTTAATCTTCTGTCGAAATATGGCAGTAAATTTACTGTGGCTACATTAATTTACCATGACAGTGACTCTCTATACCTACACTCTATTTTCTTTGGCCGTACTACCGGCCTAGCCAAGGTGACAATCGCTATCGCTTCGCCATCGAATCGCTTTGTGTTTCTCTATCACTCTTCCATATTAGTGCAACAGTATGACTGCCGTATTCGAACTTCAAGATATTCACAAGAGACGACACGTACTAGATCCATTCTAGATACGTTATAGTTTAGATTTCAACTAGTTCTCTTTTGCAGCGCAATTCGGGCAACCAATGTCACTTTTACGATAGATCGTGTTAGATATCTATAAGATGTGAATTAGATCTCTAAGTAATATCTCGTGGAAATCGTTCAAGAGTATCTGCAGAATCGCGGTAATGTCAAATTTGACAGGTTAGATATTAAAGATATCGTTATCGTAACTTGGCGATGTCTAATAGATGTCTATTACAAAATCCGAATCGGGCCCACAGTTGCGTTTCGATCGCTATGGAGCGTTAGCGATTGGCATGTTGGCTACGCGGCCTGACCTGATAACGCGAGCTTCTAGTTTTTAGCCCCATACCATATAATTGAACAACAACATCCGTCTTTTCGTTGCTCGTAACGTTCCAACGACAATATTTTGCTACCCTGAATTCAAGTGTCGCTTTTGGATTGGATTTTGAACCGTGCGTCGATGGGGTAAGGACAATTTTGCGGTGTCGCGCTTGTAAATGTATTTTTGGCTGGTGTGCGTTGGGAAGAATTTATGAGGAGTAGCAGCTTAAGACAATATTAAAAACATCTCACTCTTGTACAGTACATTTTTGTAGCTACCTGAGTTAGGTATGTATGTTTTCTATGTATCTGTATGTACCTACAGTCACTATTCGCTTAGCAGCACCTCTGCTTACAAATATGTATGCAGGGGTGCTGAAATGCATGTATGCAAAAATTCTTAATTACAACTGCAGGTTTCACCAAATCATTTCATTTTAAATGACACACGATAGTTACAACCAATAACTCGGTTGGTATATGTATATCTCATCTATATCCCAAATCGACAAGCCTAATTAATCTACCCGCCGATTTGGGTAGATTGGGGAAATACCCACTACCTATCTCTACTTGTGTGAGAATGCACTCCTGTATCCTCACCACGAGTTCGACACTGCCATATTCGCTAGCGACAGCGTAATCTAACTCACAATACATCCCTCGTACTGACATTGGTGAAAGCGAGATGCACTACGTTCGCAGTAGCGTTTAAGGCCGCGTAAAACTCATGGTAACAGTACTGGTATCAGTTATTACTTATTACTTCCTAACTCTGGCTTGTGTAAACATAGTGCAGGCAATAATTACTACAGCGCCAGCCATCTTGTCTGATAGATTCATATTTGTCTTCCTTGGTGAGTTTGAGAGGGAATCTAGACACTAAAGATTACATTGGGAAAATCCATATATGCATACTAATATTATAAATGCGAACGTGTGTCTGTCTGTCTGGGACCTCTTCACGCTTAAGCCGCTGAACGGATTTAGTTTAAATTTGGTATAGAGTAGAGATAGTTTGAGTCTCGGGGAAGGACGTAGGATATTTTTTTTTGTTGGAAGTCCCTAAAGAGGGTGGAAATGAGAAAATTAATGAATTGCCTGTTAACACCAAAAGCAATTAAACATATTATTATGCTCAAAATTATTGCCATTAGATTGTATGCAGGCGCTATAGGTACTTACTCTAAATGCTGGTACTAATTCTGGTACTAAGATAATATAAGATAAGATAAGATAATTAATTTATTGACCATGTAATATAAGTAAGTACATTACATTTAGCACGTCATACATTACAGTCGCGGTTACTAAGCGCGGGGGTTACTAAGTCGCGGGCAAAAGCTAATACATAATAACCTAATTGAAAAATTAACTATTTTAAAGATTTGAGTAGTTTTCTCTCTACCCGCCCATCTGCCCGGCTTAGCCAAGATGACAATCGTTGATAGACGCTAATCGGAACTTACCTAAATAATGTATGGATGGTATGGATATAGTCACGTGTCTTTTCGTTAAGTCAATTGCATTTACACTTCTAATTATTCTTCATAGTTTCCAGTAAATGGGCCATATTGTTAGGGTTCCGTAGCCAAATGGCAAAAAACGGAACCCTTATAGATTCGTCATGTCTGTCTGTCTGTCTGTCCGTCTGTCTGTCCGTCCGTATGTCACAGCCACTTTTCTCCGAAACTATAAGAACTATACTGTTAAAACTTGGTAAGTAGATGTATTCTGTGAACCGCATTAAGATTTTCACACAAAAATAGAAAAAAAACAATAAATTTTTGGGGTTCCCCATACTTCGAACTGAAACTCAAAAATTTTTTTTTCATCAAACCCATACGTGTGGGGTATCTATGGATAGGTCTTCAAAAATGATATTGAGGTTTCTAATATCATTTTTTTCTAAACTGAATAGTTTGCGCGAGAGACACTTCCAAAGTGGTAAAATGTGTGGGGGGGCCCCTGTAACTTCTAAAATAAGAGAATGATAAAACTAAAAAAAATATATGATGTACATTACCATGTAAACTTCCACCGAAAATTGGTTTGAACGAGATCTAGTAAGTAGTTTTTTTTTATACGTCATAAATCGCCTAAATACGGAACCCTTCATGGGCGAGTCCGACTCGCACTTGGCCGCTTTTTTTAACATATATAGGTACGTATGTTTCTAAATTTTACTATAAAATTGGGTGTTACAAATAAATTTTACACGTATATGCCACCGTAAAATTGTAAACACTCGTCAGTTTATTGGTTTATAATCTCGCTAGTTAAATTATAAACTGACGGTATATGGAGATTTGTATATTGGCGCGAGATAGACGCACGGTCGAATGACAACAAAAATACAACATTTAGATATCATTTTAATGTCTAAATGCTTAATTGGCCTTCATAATTAGATTTCCAACCTGTCCTAGTCCTTCTAAAGTGTGTGACCACTTTCTAATTTAAACAGTAAGCACGTTTTTAAAACACCTCGTTTGCCGAGTGGCCCGCTGCTCGCTCGTTAGCTACGAGTACATCGCTGCATGTCGAGACTCGAGAGTTGTCCAATTTGTGAGGCAGCGATTTCATAAATCACAAAATTCTGCAGCTACATATTGTGGTATTCTGATTTTAGAATTTGTAATTTTTTTGATGTTGTTATCGGCCTTGACGCGACTCGCAGTGTTAATAGGTACTAACGCGAATAAGTGCGATGCTTTGCGATGCTTGATTAAAATGTGTAATAATTCAATATAAAAACCCGGCCAAGTGCGAGTCGGACTCGCGCACGAAGGGTTCCGTATCATTACGCAAAAAACGGCAAAAAAATAACGTTTTTTGTGGGAGCCCCACTTAAATATTTATTGAATTCTGTTTTTTGTATTCTGTTTTTAGTATTCGTTGTTTGGCGGCAACAGAAATACATCTGTGAAAATTTCAACTCTAGCTATCACAGTTCATGAGTTACAGCCTGGTGACAGACAGACGGACAGACAGGCGGACAGCGGAGTCTTAGTAATATCTCGTTTTTACCTTTCGAGTTCCGTACCCCAAAAACTATAATATTGCGTTAGCCTCTCTTAATACAAAGTAAATCTCACTCGATGCATGGCGAGTCTTGTCAACATCGTATCATAACAATATCGAAATTTGGGCATATTTGAAATTCAGAATATCGCTCTAGGCACTTGAGGCTAAGCAGCAGCGAGATCTAACCTGATTTCCATCCTAACCTAAACAGATTTCGCCGGATATAGGATTCCTTGTTAGAGAATTTGTGGCTCTTTAGTTTGCATTTTTCAACAGCGTTTTATGATACTTTAAAATAACTTCTTTAAATTTAACCCATTCAACGCTAACACATGTTTTGCCTCATTCAAAGCGATGATAAATAATAATCATATAAGGTGTATTCGGGTAATTCCGAAAACCTCAGAATGTCGGGTAGTTCTAAAAATGAACTTATTTTTAAGTTTAATTCCTAATTTCTAAACTAATTTAGCGCAGTACCTAATTAAACTTTTATTTTGCGTTCCTCAAAATGTATATACCTAGGTATAATATAATATTAATTTATTTTGATTTATATCGACTAGGAATCGCCGCACAGCTTCTTCACAAAAGTGGCCCACTGATTAACAGTCCGCCGGACGGTATCGGCCTGTCAGAACAAACATTTGACAGTTCCGATCAACGCACTTGTTAGAAATATAGTGTCAACAAACTAAAGACCCATGATAAAGATAAGATAAAGATAAAAGATAGTTTATTCAAGTAGGTAGGCATAATTACAATGCGCTTATGAACGTCAAATAAAGCTACACCGGCTCCAACCCTACACCTCTGCCCCGAGAAGATTTAAATCCCCCACCAATTGGAGGAGGGACCGGCAACAAATTCGGCGGGACACATTACATCACATACATACACACAAAAAAAAATTACATCTTATAATTAACATGCATTACGAGAAAATAAAGAAAAAAAAACCATGCCAACATACGACAGAATTTCAATCCGAGATGAACCCATTTTCACGCTGTATTTTCCCACCGTACGTGCTTTCATCAGTTGTATTTCGTAACATTCCCCCTAAATCCTCATCTTCAAAGCATCTATGACAACCAATACCTTGCGCATTCCTTAATAATAAGGTCACGAAGCTAGATTACAAGTACTACAGGCGAGACTCCACTCTGAAAACAAAGGAAAATACTATAGTGGCTGCGTAAGCTCTTAGCGACCGCGCGAACTCCGCCATTTAAAAAAAAAAGAACAATAATCGATGTAATCACAAAACCCACACTTGATCCACGTGAAAACAACACGTGATCACCGATCACCAGTCATAGAAATTGAAGTGACGGACGCGTCGTCCCGTACCCGAACCGTTCTAGCGTGTCATCCTTAACGCCGTTAGTTTACTCTTTCTAAAGGTGCAGTTCGGATATTTCCTGTTACATCGTCGTTGTTGTCGCCGCTGTATCTGTCAATCTACTTGATAAAATGATTGATATTCGCAACAGCGATGCTGCAATTGACATCCGAACGTCACTTTAATTCTGAATACAACAGTTAACCTCATAATTATTTTTCATATAACTAAATAAAACTGCTTTTCTCATCGCACAAACAACTTTCAACAACGACCTTCGCAATCTGACACAGAATGATAACAATACGGGCTGTTATTCCGAGAGTTGCATATCTGTATGACATAATCTGTGTCACAATACTCGACCCGCTGTGATAAGGCGTGCGTATCAACCAGGGTTATATTCCCGTGGCCTAACAAAAGCAAGCAGCCCACGGGAACCAATAAGCGTAAGCTGCATGCCATTTGCAGTGATAAAGTGTGGAAAAGTACCTAATCACAAACGTCAAATTTCTATTAAAATATGACGATTATAATGACACTTCACATTTTGTTATGTCAAAGTAGAGCGGTGCAGACAGACATTAAAGTACATACCTGAGAGGAAAAAGCTAATTCATAACTTACTAAAAGTTTAATGTGTAAAAATCGTGAAAGTTTTTTCATACCACGTCGGTGTCATCGGTGGCTAACAAGCATACGGCCCTGTTGGCCCGCCTGTTGGTAAGCGATCACCAAAAGTAAAAATAAAATAATCACGTGTTAAAAAAATAAAACGAATCGGAGTTCTCGCTCATAGTGGTTACTGAAACGAGTGGTAGGAAAGGGATGAGAATATATCCTTGGATTTGCTGAGCCATTTATCATTCGAGACGCCTCAAGCGAGCGTGTTTCGTATATTAAGAATATCCATCCTAACTAAAATCGAGAGCTCATTTTATTATATATCACATTGCCACGCAGTAAGGTTCAGTTTTGAGTGACCTTTCAAATGTAGTTATTGGTTATAGGCGCGACAGTAACGTGTCTGCATGGATTTATTTCAGTTTCAATGATACTAGGCCCCTGTAGTTCCCGCGTCTTACTTAATAGTAATAGTGTACCTACGTATTATTGCAATCGGATGAATCTTTAGCAAATTATACATGCCTTTTCTATAACTAACTAGCGACCCGCCAGGCTTTGCACGGGTTAACAAATTATACATAAATCTTCCTCTTGAATCACTCTATCAATTAAAAAAACCGTTGCGTAGTTTTAAAGATTTAAGCATAATAGGTACATAGGGACAGACAGATAGCGGTTTTAATACTATGTAGTGGTACACGTAGGGTGACTGCTATAGTTATTGGCCACTACATAGTAATCACGTGGTGCTTTCCATAGAAAACGAAGCGCCGGAAGCTCCGGCCCGGCCCCGGGCATGACGTGTTAGATAAGTGTTAGACTTATGGTCTGTTTTCGAGTCAAAAATGTAATTTCGCTCTCAAAATGTACTAAGTCCGTGTATATTCCATCGCTGTATCTCACGAAATCAAGGATCCGCTACAAATAGGCCTTCAAATTGGCAGTAGGCTTATCAAGTCATACTTTATGAATGAACTGGCTATAATTAGTTCAGTAACTCGACTCGAGCAGGGCAAACTCGATTCTCGCCGAGCTGACAAGTTTTTCCATAATATCTCGAAGTTTTCCATGGACCAGTTTAGTCGTAGATTAGATAAAGCAAAAGTTCCACTTTTTATCTGACATAAAAGATAAGACTATTAGAACTTTAATGAATTAAAAAATGACATTCCTTCAGATCCACAGCGCTGGCTTCGTCAACTTACAGAAAACTCATTCACCTTACGTTTTGTCAAAATAAAACGTGCATTTACACATCTGTAACACGCACCGTCAAAATGGAGAACAAATAATTCAAAGCTATACCCTAAAGGATGACTCCCGCTAGACCGGACCGGGCCCGTGCCGAGGCGTTCGACTTGTTATTTTCTATGACAGCTGATCGGTTATCAAGTGGTGCTTTCCATAGAAAACGAAGCACCGGAAGCTCCGGCCCGGCCCCGGTTTGGTCTAGCGTGAGTCAGCCTTAATCCGGTAATAAAAAAAATCCGGTAATTATTTACCTGGTACAAACATCCCCAAAATACCAGCGGCGTTTCCGAGTTGAGTCAATAAAATACGTTGGACCCACACCTACCTGAGGTATGAACTAGACCTAGGATCGCAACCCCTGATCTCGCATGAGACAGATAATATAAGATAAAAAAAATATTTCACATTAAAAAGAACAACAGTACATATTATACAAAGTACAACGGGAAGAAAAGCGTAGTATTTGTTTTCAAAGCAGAAAGAAAATCCTACAAAACGGTATTACCTGTGACATAAACGTTCAAGTAACCTTGGTCATTGGGTCACAGAGGACCTCAATTTAGCTTTTTAGCAAACCAGCTAGTCTATGTCGAGACATACCATCAAAGTATAAATCTTTGCTTTTTAACTTTCTTCAAAAAGTGTAAGTATCTGTAACTACTTTTAAGTGATTTCGCTTTTACTGAACTGTGACGCAGTAGGCAAAGTTACGTTTCAGGGCAAAGTTTTATACTTTTACGGTAGGTTATCAGGTTTGCTAATAAGTAAACTAGCTGGTTCCTAATGCTTTACAGTGCCGTGGCACTTAGTCACTAATTAGGCCCCATTTCAATTACAAGAGGCTCGAACTTTGGCAAAGGATTAGAAAAAGCTGGGAGTGATCGCTTTCGAAATGTTCAATCAAATTAAACTCTCGTTAAATTGGTTGAATGGTAAATTACGAGAGGATTTATTAAGGGATTTTTTTTACAGAGCTGTAAAAATAAATATATTAAAAACAACAATTTTTGAATAAAATAAGTACAGCATATGAAGGGTCCACGGAAAGAACATGTCTAGTCACATTTTTCGGAGAATGAGATTTTTATCTCAAAATGAAGAGCTCTTAATAAACTATTAGTTATACCTTTTGCTATCACTGTATAATAAATGTAACACAACTTTATTTTTAGTTAAATACGTGACCTTCAGGTATCAATGAATTACCATACGTTTTGACATTGTTCCAAATTTTAAAACCGCGATTACTCAAAATGTCACTAGTGTGACTAGACATGTTCTGTCCGTGGACCCTTCATAATTATGTAACTTGATAACTGTGTAATCGATTTTTTTGTGTCACTCGTAGCCATTGCTACGTTCGCCTACTCTTAAAAGCCAGATTTTATAATATTAAAATTTACTAAACAAGCATTTTAGTCGTTATTAGTGATTCCCATGGGCGATTAGTAGAACATGATATACCATTTTGTTGTAACAGTTTGTAGTTGGTAACAACATAAAAAAACTTTATCCATCCAAATATTTAAACTACTAAATAATCAGTTTTAAATTATGCGAATAAATATATTTACGGAGTATTTTTATCAATACCTACCAAGCAGTCTGTGGGTTACGTCGCTAAAAACGATGTGGGTGTCACATTCAATTTACATTATGAAATCTCTCCAATTGTCCGTTCCCGGACACTCCTCAATATTTTTTATTTTTTGCACCTTACTGCAACTTGTTTGCAGAATGCCGACCAAAGTCATACATTTTCTAGTTTTTATACGTTTTTGCGAATTAACATAGGTAGCTTATTAATTACTGTCATTTTTATCTTAATATAATTTTATTACATATAGCTTTATTATTAGTATTATTACTTACTTACTTTTACAGCGCATTGGCGATCCTTAGCTGTAATGCTGTAAAAATTTATTTCAATAAATATCAAATATCCAATTATTCCAAATGTTCTAATAATCACGTTTATTGTTCCAGAAATAACTGTATCCATAGTTATTTGTGAACAGTCTGGTCTACCCACAGTTTTAACAAATAAGTTCTTAGGTTAAAATACAGACCTACAGAGATTAAAATGTTTTATTGTATCTTTATTTTATCCAAACCAAGAACATTTCGAAACTCCCCACATCGACACGAACTATGTACAGGAACTACCCTTATTAGAGAGTCACAGCCCTTTGTATTGCGTCAATGAGGATCAGAATCGGCATCCTGATTTACCAATTTGTTATGGTTTTGATCTTGTTATGATACGTACTTATACGTGATTATTTCTCACTTGATGGTCTCATCGGAAGATCAGCGCTGGAAGTCACCAGCAACATGCTGAGTTGGGGCCATTTCGTGACACTTTATTTTCATTAAGTTCTTTTTGTGTAATTATGTGTATCGTCTGTGTGTTTACGAATCAAAACTATTCTATTTTATTCTACTTGACACGACTCGCAGTGCATCTCACGAGCACGAATAAGCGCGAGCGGGATGTATAATGACACGAATTCTAATACGTTTCGCTCGCACCGTAAACCGATGAAAACCGTGACAATATTTTAAAACAGAATCAGCCTCAAAGACGCTAAATAGATCACGTATCGGGTCAAATTCTAAGGAAGGCTGTCTTTTGAAACAAAAGCTTTACAAACATACTACATTCACCCCTCTTACTGAATGAAAACTGACCTTACAGGTAAGGTATTAAGAACTAAAGGGAGTTAATATAGTGTTTATTATAAATTGGTCGACCTTTGAACATTTTACGGTCGCCTTTTTTAACCCGATTTCTAAAATAAAAGACGGTAACAGAATTGGATTTAGTTTACGTTCTTGCTTTTGCCGCTGAATATTATATAAAAACCTAAACCACATCGAATATTCGCCTTTTTTTCTAATGTTAAGGTTCATATAATCCTACTGATTGCGCCAATAACATACAAATGCAATAGGGTATTTGTCATTTTATTATGAATGGTATCAGTCGATAAGGTTTATTTTGAGGAACAAATGGCTATATGGGACCCATTGTCTTAAAGCATTCGATGTATAAAAAACAAGGAAATATAGCGATTTAATCGGTGAAATATTGCGCTTATGTAGGTATATTATTGTTGCCGTATAATATTTTTTTAAATAAAATGTAAGGAATCGAATCGTACCATTATTTTTTCCTATTTGGAAGATTCTTGTATTTTTTTATTATTCCCACATATTTTTTAAGGTTCCAATGTATTGTGATAAATTGCCCATTTTCTATCTATCTATGTAACTAGATTTAGTTATAAAATTCAACATGTATCAACAGCTATATTAATTGCAGTAAACGAATGTTTGTCAGATAATCAGTCATTACAAAATCTCATTGCATATACAAAATACTATATTACATCTATTTCAGTTTATTTACATGAATGCACGATTGCACGCACATCACACCTAACAAATTAGTTCAACAATAACGCTATGAAAGCTTAATTTTAAATCGATACACCAACAAGCCTAAATCGACATACAAGTTGTCCAATTTGTCGATAGTAATTGGTGGAATTAATGCACGCCCAAAGGGATCAATAGGGCGCGTATACATTTATAATTAGCTATTGTAGCAGACTTCTGTCTTACACTGGAGGCCTGGGCCCTTAGTCAACATACCAATCGCTAACGCTACGTAGCGAACGAAACGCAACTGTCACTGTCACACTGATATAGAAGAGTGATAAAGAGACAAGCGATTCGATTGCGAAGCGATAGCGATCGTCACTTTGGCTAGGCCACCAGTTCTGATTACAATTTAACTAATGTCAATTTTAATAATACCTTGACGTCTCGCAGTGCACCTTTCGTGTAAGTTCAATCGCGATGCCTAATGAGGGGAGGTAGGCCGCGTACAATCATCATTTAGGTACAGTTTGTGACCACGTATCCAGATAAAAAGCGTACTAATCCCTGAATAAGACCCTTTACGTATCGTTATGACGACATCAAAGACAAAAGAAGCCCGCGGGAATGCCAGCATAAAACTATTGTAAGAAACATCCCACAAAACATGAACGTCGTAAGCGCCACAAACGTTTCGACACATACGCCTTTTTGCCGCACAGAAACTGTTGTAAGGAAACACCAAAACATAAACGCTGTAAGTACCACTACAGCTTCGAAACATACGCTGTTTTGCTCTCAGGATGGAAGAATAAGGAATATTCTTTGGAAAATGTTGCTCGTGAAGGTCACGATATCTTGGCATAGTTTCTTGAATTTTTGACGGCGAATGTAATATGTATTTTTATAGGATTCTTTGGATAAGGCCTAGGTATTAGGATGTAAAGCTTTGTGGTATCTTAATACCTATAGAATATCTAATGAACAAGAAACATTACTGAACAATAATCTCTTTAAGGTGGGATTCCACCAGTGTACGGCACGGCACCACTGTACTGAATATCCTTGTGTCGCACAGTGCCGCACCCTGATGGAACCACGCCTTTATTTTTCTGAAAAAATCTCATTTGGATTCATACCCTGAATAAATACCACATTTAAAAGTGTAACGCTCTTACGGTAGATGTCGCTAGGATCCCCTAGACCCATGTATTGTGGTGGAAAGATTCGCTAGCTATGGACGAGGTCTTGGTGAGTCAGTTGGCAGGGCGCTGGATTATCGATCCAGAGGCCTTGAGTTCAAGTCACCCAAGGCAGTAATTTTTAAATTTAAAATACCAAAATACAGTAGAGCCTCTTTCATGGCCAGCTGAAACTCCAATTTCACGTTACAATATTGTTGTTTTTCAAAACTGTCCAACAAAACATCCGGATACATATTTTGCGTCGATCGCAGCGCAATAAATATCACTCAGTGTGAATGGAGCGATAAATCTAGAGGCCAGAAACCAATTTTCTGTGAGCGTTATCACCCGAATTGCTTCTTCGTATGCTGAAATCATGTTTGAGGCATTCTGAATAAATTGACGATATATTTTATTGGAAGTTTTATTTGTTTTTAATCGTATATTGTTTTGTGGAACTTGCTCAGTTCAGTTTTATTGGATTTGGATATCTCCACCTTTCCTTCTTTCTTCACCTTTCTTTCTCCTTATTGGTTCCCACAGGTCAATTCGGACATACATTCCGATATTTCGCCCATTCGTGCGTGTATTTCGCTCGTACTTGTTCGTACATACCTATTATATATGGCTATTATATTGACTCGAGCGAGAAGCTTTAAATACGAATTAGCCTCCCAGTTGCATCCAAAAAAAAACGAGATCTAGTTACGGTAACAGCGAAGGGGCCAATACAAACAAACTTTCAGGCCAGGCCAATTCAGATTTAACAATTTGTAATAGTGTTGAACTGGTTTTGATGTGACCTTGAAGATTGCTCGCGCTGACTGGTGCATGCGAAATGAAGTGAAAGTCATGCGTGAGATGCGCGCCAATCATCAAGACGATCTTCAAGGTCGTATCAAAACCATAATAAATCGTTACATCAGAATGGGGCTCCATGTTCCGAACTCACGACCTCCAGTTTGGAAGCCGCTAGTCTACCACAAGCCGCCCCGCACTGGCACAATCTCCTCGCGCTTTAGGGTGGTATTCGACGTGTCCAATTTCTTGGACACGTCCAATGCGTCTCACATTTTGCTTAATGAGAGAGTGAGATGCAACGCACATTGTGCCAATAAATACCACGTTGGAATACCACGCTTCATTGACGTATATCTCAGGACTGGCCTTACGGACAATAAGAATGGGGCCAGTACAGCGGTGTGACACCACTACAACGCAATTGGTTGATGAGTTTGCATCACGCGCGCGATCGGTCGCAACTAGTTGCGTTAGACTGCACGATTTGCTTGAATTCCTGAGTGACACCGCTGAACTAGTACCATTTTTAGTGACCGTAAGGCCCGTCCTGATATACGTCAATGTCACACTTACATATGTCTACGCGCAACTCCAAACTCGCAGAATATTAATTTAAAAGTAAGAACCAGAACCAGAATGGACATAAAATTAAATATCCGGAAAGAATCAGGGCGTTATGGCGTTATCTGTAATAGAAATCTCTGGATTTATCGGGCTGCGGCGAGGGAGTGCGGTACAATGAAATATAGGCAGACTTGCTGTTTCTTTTTCGAAGATAACGGCCGCTTGGCGCGCTTTTTGAATTTCGAAGTTGTTTTATGAAATTCGAACGGCTCTTTTTTCGATGTTGTGTGAAATATTGGAGCATTGTGTTTTTTTGCTGAACATTTTGTACGTAGTTGTTAACGAATTATAAAATGTTTAGTTTTTTCTTGTGAACGCTCTTTTTCGCATTCGTGTGGACTGTGACCGAAATCTTGTAGTAATAAGAAGCTTGTATAATACCTATAGTCGTAACCTGGTGATTATGCTACGTACATTTATTTAAAAAAATAATAATTTTGCACGGCACTTAACACGCATAAAGTAATAAAAAAAATAGAAAAGTCTTTAAAGCAGCTACATCAGGTGAAGATAAGCAAGCTATTTTTAAACTTGGTGCTTTATAGTTTAGGTACCTAATTAATATTTCCTTGCTCGCATACTTACCAGACGCCTTTTATTAAAAAGCTATGCGCTTATAATTACGAGGTTGTCTGAACCATACGTCGAACGGAACGGAGTCTATTCGTATCGCAGCATAAAGGGTCGTATACACAGGTTAATTTACTAATCATCGCTCGGAACAAGCACATTGTGCGAGAGTTAATTACAGCAGTAGAGACACACGGTTATAAAGAATGACACATCGAGTTTGATGGTCGGTTGTACTAAAGGGACACCTCGGACACTGGCGATCAAATGTATGAAACAAACGCGTTGCTACGCACACAGCCTAAGCTCGTGTAGGTGAACGAGTACCATGCTTGTGTGAGTGAGATAAGACATTGTAGGGTAACTGTGAGGTAACCGAGAGCGGGTGGGCGGCACTTTCAACGGGAGGCAGGGAGCATCCATACTGTACATTAGTACTCTTTATTATACTGTGCTAAAGGCCAGCCCAGACGAGGAAATTGACAATTAATCTGGTTGTGTGGACGCAAAAATGAAATTGGCTCGCCGATTCCACTTTGAAATTTGTGTAAGTCTACACTTGTGTCCCCACACAAGATGAGATTGACCAATTTATTTTCTGATCCATTTGAGCATCCCGTTTGGACTTACCACTCTTTAAAGTTGGAAAAATGGCATAAGATGTCGCGCTTCGCAACAGTGTGTAACAAGTAATCATACGTGCTAACACACTTGGCCGTGTCTCATAGATGAATAACGCATATATTAATACACAATACACTCCTTCAAGAAACAATCACGAGATTATGTTTCTCGTCTCAGATTATTGACAATGTAAAATATTCTACAGAAAGCGAAAGCGAAATTTGAAATGATAATGCTAATGATGATAATGATGATTTGATGCTAATTTTTACGTTTTTTTTTACAATTTTACAGTTTTGACATCAAATACGCGTATATCGGTTATTACACAATGGCCCAAAAATACGATGAACGAAAATATTTTAGGAATAATTTTCTTACTGCCTTTTACAAAATGTCATAAAAATAACAAACAATCGTGTAACTGAAACAACACATTTTTATTTTCAATACATTCTCATTTGGTTCACACAAACGCAAAGCTTTGTTAAAATAATCAACAATTATGCACAATTGCACATTAGTAGTTGTTTTACAAGGGGGCAAAGTTGTTGTTTAACTTCTCGTGCCAATATTAGAATAGAATAGAATAGAAATAATGTTATTCATGAGCACAAACACAAAATAGAAAATTATACAAAACAAAGAAACATAAAAGGATAAAATGCCACGAAATGGTCTCACCTCAGCATGTTGCTGGCGACTTCCAGCGCTGATCTTCCGATGAGACCATACGGCGAAACAATCACGACAGTTAACATAAATAAAAAACAAAATTAATATATAAGTAACATACCAAATATTGATATCCGAGCAAGAGTTTAATGTCAGATCAATATTATATTTGTCGGGGCGTGATGGCCAGAGGGACGTATTGCGGCGTTACAGTTCATAGTTTTAGACGCCTGTATACAATCGATTAGCAATGTTTGGCTACGTATCACTGAAGTTGTAACGAAATTCATAACGTAGATAGTAACGCCGTCTATTGGCGTATTGTTGAACTATGATGACAGGTAGAAGGCTTTGGAACGTCAAGTTGTTTAACTTGGGTGAAGTTGGTACAAGGTGGCAGTTTTGTCGTTATGTTGGTAGACCGGTCGAGCAGGTTTGCCAGCTTGACTTCGAGGCGGGAGTGATGAGGCTCCGCCGGCAGACTTGATCGGACCGCGCTAGAGATCGGACGTTAGCCATACCTAGTGCCTAACTCGCCACGTTCCTGAAGGCTTATACCTGAAGGATTATTCTGAAAGCTTATAGAATCCAACGTTCTTTATCCATTTAGCTAAGTGTTTTATTCCAAGTGTTATTTTGATTTCTTATGTGTCATTAGAAGCTTACTTTTGTGAAATAAAGAAAGAATGTGTTGTTTTGAAAAGATGTGTCCCGCTGAGTTTGTTGCCGGTCCCATATTGGGCTAAATCTTCTCAGGTCAGAGGTGTAGGGTTGGAGCCGGCCTAGCTTGACTTAAATAAAGCTTTGAACGTTTCATGTGCTCTTTTATTTCACAACAAATCCGTTTGCATTCGAATAGCAATTAGTTCTTTTTATCATTTAGTACTGGAATATAGTAGGCGCTAGTATGGTTAACAAGTCCGAATGCTTATATCATGTACTGGTAGCATACTAATTTAGCTGTGAAGTAATACATTGAGGTACTACGCCCATCGCCGTCGCCTGTGCCTCCGTCATCAGAAGTTGGGATACTCGTGTATTGCTTGCACAGCCACGTGGGAACATGGTGTATTTCCGTGTGCTGCAACCTGAGCAGAGACATCGCGAGACGCTTTCAGGCCTGTAACACAGAGGCAGCTGTGCAGTATCTGCGGTGCTGGAGCATTGGAAATAAAAGGGCAGGTTTCGTTCCACTTATTTAGTGAATTTTTTTTTCTAAACAACAGTCGAGCGTCACTAATGAACTGTCGCTTTTCGTATTAGTTTTTTTTTAAAGAGTTTTATTAATTTTTGGAACACGTCTTTGTTCATATAATATTCCGATCCTCATTTATTGCTTGGGAGCGCAGGTGTATTTCCGGTTTGTATTCGGTGACCCACATGCCTTAATCTGGACACGTGGTAATAAGCTCACGTGTCTAACCTTCATTTAGATGTGAGTGCAATTCATTATGTTATTTGGTGTGAATTATTGTGAATTATGAATGGGGCTGTCGAACAGAGTGGTCGTGACGTGACGTCATCTCTGGTATCGCCACGTTTCTTTATAATTAATTTTTGTAATCCATTTAAATCGAAGCGATCTTGAGTTATTTTGATTTGAAATCCATACTGTTAATTAAAACAAAGTATTAGCTATCACGACGTGATATTATTTCATCGCTCACTTGTGAATCTACCCTCAATAATAGATTTTTCATGAAAATACAATTAATTTTTTAAAATCCATTTAAATCTAAGTGATCTTAAGTTATTTTGATGTGAAATCCATATTGTTAATTAAAATCAAATATTGGCTGTCGCGACGTAATATTATTTCATCGCTCACTTGTGCATCTACCCTCAAAAAATCTTTTTTTTCATGAAAATACAATTGCACCGATAAAAGATGTTTCTAAGATTATGACATCCTTTTTATCGTTTAGTAATCAATAAATTGCGACAAATTATTGCCCGTAATGCCGTGATAGATCACGAACCGTGTATACTTTGAAAACATGAGCTACGCATATGAAAATTAATGTTACAGTGTGCAGCAGCCTGAGCCGAGACAATTTACAGACGCCATCACGCCTGTAACACAGAAGCAGCTGTGCGGTATCTGCTGTGCTGGAGATTGGGAAATAAAAGGACAGGTTTCGTTCCAATTGTTTATTAGTGTTGTTATTTTTTTATTTTTTGAGTGTAATTGCTAAACATAACAGTCTAACGTAACTAATTAGCTGTCGCTTTTCATATTCGTTTTTTTTTTAAAGCCGTTTTACAAGTTATTGGAGCACGTGTTTGTTCGTGGAATAAAATAAAACACACTCATTGAAGTTTAAATTTTAATCTGAGATAAAAGAATTAAAAGTCCTGTATCCATGTTTTAGTTTCTGCTTCTAGAGCACACTCGCAATCCTTGAAGTTTAACCTACTTAGGTACACAAGGGAACTGATACCGTGCAAATGATAATTTCAGTATCAGCCAGCTACGATAAACCACATCGTGCATCTCGCCATCTGTTGCAGCAACGAACGGCAACTGCAAGGCGGAAAGCATCAGCCGTCGTGCTTGGGTTGGACTTCCTTTGTCTTGGACGCGTGCATCATACTTTATTAATCTGGTGAGCAGTTCCCATTTCGTTGGGATTATTTTGAGATGTTTTACTTCTGTTTAAGAACTCTTGAGCGAGTTTCTGTAGTTGTTGTTGTCCTCAGGGGCTGACCAGGAGGTTCGGTCGTCCTTGAGGATTGTTCATGTGTGTTGGTCTTTCTTAGGGGCTGTCCATGGATTTCGGTCGCCCTTGAGAATTGACCAGGAATATCGGTCATCCTCAGGAACTGTCCATGGATTTCGGTCGTTCTTGAGGATTGTCCAGGAAAGTCGGTCGTCCTGGGGTTATCCTCGGAGTTACCTGGTTAAGACAAGGTGGCTGTCGGTTACCCCAGGATTGTCTAGTAATGTCGGTCGTCTTCCGGGGTTGTCCATGAGGTTCGGTCACCCTGGAGGATTGTCCAGGAATATCGGTCAGTTAAGCAAAGAGTTTGAGAGGAAATAGACTTTAAATTGTGTATCATGTGTAAGGTTAATGAACTATCTGTTGTCAGTTATCTTCATGCGAATACTTTTTGTACATTTCTGTCATAAAATAAAGACAATACCTTGTGACATGGTCAACTCTTTATTATTATTCACATGGTCAGGTTGGCCGAGCTTTACAGCAATTACTGTTGCAAATTTATTTTCCTTTTCAGATACGGCTCGCTCACACGGGGACGTGTGAACCGCAGGATGGCCGTGTCGGGGCGTGATGGCCAGAGGGACGTATTGCGGCGTTACAGTTCATAGTTTTAGACGCCTGTATACAATCGATTAGCAATGTTTGGCTACGTATCACTGAAGTTGTAACGAAATTCATAACGTAGATAGTAACGCCGTCTATTGGCGTATTGTTGAACTATGATGACAGGTAGAAGGCTTTGGAACGTCAAGTTGTTTAACTTGGGTGAAGTTGGTACAAGGTGGCAGTTTTGTCGTTATGTTGGTAGACCGGTCGAGCAGGTTTGCCAGCTTGACTTCGAGGCGGGAGTGATGAGGCTCCGCCGGCAGACTTGATCGGACCGCGCTAGAGATCGGACGTTAGCCATACCTAGTGCCTAACTCGCCACGTTCCTGAAGGCTTATACCTGAAGGATTATTCTGAAAGCTTATAGAATCCAACGTTCTTTATCCATTTAGCTAAGTGTTTTATTCCAAGTGTTATTTTGATTTCTTATGTGTCATTAGAAGCTTACTTTTGTGAAATAAAGAAAGAATGTGTTGTTTTGAAAAGATGTGTCCCGCTGAGTTTGTTGCCGGTCCCATATTGGGCTAAATCTTCTCAGGTCAGAGGTGTAGGGTTGGAGCCGGCCTAGCTTGACTTAAATAAAGCTTTGAACGTTTCATGTGCTCTTTTATTTCACAACAAATCCGTTTGCATTCGAATAGCAATTAGTTCTTTTTATCATTTAGTACTGGAATATAGTAGGCGCTAGTATCGTTAACAAGTCCGAATGCTTATATCATGTACTGGTAGCATACTAATTTAGCTGTGAAGTAATACATTGAGGTACTACGCCCATCGCCGTCGCCTGTGCCTCCGTCATATTTTTTAAATCTAAATACGCTTACTTACCTGCATGAATCGCACCTAATGATGCATACCACACTAGTACAAAACTCGGTAAATGCTGCACATGTTCAGATACTTTCAGTCGTTTAGAATTATAACTGAATGATAAAGGAAAAAGTTTTGTAAGATAAATAGCGTAGAAGCACTTAAAATACTTGCTGATGTATTTATATAGGTAACACTAGGTTCTGGTCGTAATTTCGTCTGTATGGGATCATTATGATTAATAAAAACTATCATAATATGTCTTTTCCCAGGCCTCAAACTATCTCTATATCAAAATTAACTCGGTTCATTGGTGTAAGCGTGAAGAGGTAACAGACAGACAGACAGACAGAGTTACTCTCACATTTATAGCTACTAATAACTAGCTTCTGATCGAATCGGGGTCCCTTTGATTCCCTTAAAGTTGTAAGTCATAATGTATTGTTTGTCATATTATCATTAGTCATAAAAGTGAAACCGTTAACTATTTCAGGATTTTAGTAAGGTTATCCTATAGATAGGTTAGGTTTGTTTTATGGCAATCCTAAAAAGTGACGCGTTTCTGAACCAAATGAATTATGTCTAACGAAAATGCGGGCAAACAATACATTATGACTCAAAACTTTTTGGGAAACGATAGAGACCCGATCTAATCATATCAAATTGAAAAAACAGAATAGGCCTCCAAAGGTGCTTAAGCTTCAGACCTTCGCTCTCGGACCTCCCATTCCCCTAATAATTATTAGCGAACTTATCGCAGACATCGGGAACTTACGCACAATAGCCGTGGAAAGCGACGTAACCTTATATGTATGGTATATGTTGTAAAAGATAGCGTGATGATGAGGACATTAAGAGGAAAGAGGAAAAAGTCACGTTATCCCTTCTCCATACAAACGTAGTCCCCATTCTCCTCTTTGGTAATATCCAGATTATAGAAAATTATGTTTACCAAATTTGATGCATATTTACCACAGCTAGCTATGTTTTGATTACTCGTATTATGTATAAGAGTTAAGACCTTTTAAAAATTGTTTTTTTCTCTCCTAACTCTTAAATTATAATTTAAAAAAAGTCAAGTGCAAGGGCATAGCTACTAGAGGTTAATATAATTATAATAAATTGTGTAAAATTATAAAGTCAACATCAGACCTTGCATGTTATTAAGTCCACTGCCAGGTGACTTGGGTTCTACGACGGTGGCGCCCTTCCACACATCGATTGAAACCCCTTTTCTACCCTACCTATGTATTGTCTACCCCTTTGCCTATGTATTATGATTTTTATAATAAATGCTTGTTTATTTTATAATGCGTAGCATTATACTTGGCCCACTCAAAGTATGATGATTGCGGATGTCAGCATTTAATTGACGGCATTGTGTTTACAACAAAGACCCCAAATTAATGAGGGTTCGGTTACATAAATATTACACATGCTCGTACTCTCCGAAAAATATTTATTGTCACTTTTGCAGTCGGGTAAAAAAGTTAGTACCTACCTACCTAAAGAATGACTCACGCTAGACCGGGCCGTGCCCAGGCCGAGGTGTCTGACATGTCATTTTCTATGACGGCTGATCGGTGATCACGTAGTGCTTTAGATAGAAAACGAAGCGCCGGAAGCTCCGGCCCGACCCCGGACCGGTCTAGCGTAAGTCATCCTTTACCAAATAATCATCAAACCTCTTTATCAATGTTGCAGTTGAAAATAAGAGCATTACTTCGATTGTATGGGAGCGACTTTCTAGTTTTTAGTTCGTGTGACTCTTAAAAACCAGACAAGTGCGAGTCGGTCTCGCCCACCGAGTGTTCCTTTAGTTTTTTTAGTATTTGTTGCTATAGCGGCAACAGAAATACATCATCTGTGAAAATTTCAATTGTTCATCACGGTTCATGATGACACGATGCCTGGTGACAGACAGCCAGACGGACAGACAGACGAACAGTGGAGTCTTAGTAATCGGGTCCCGTTTTACCCTTTGGGTACGGAACCCTAAAAAATATTAAGCTTAGAATAAATTTAATAAGTGTTCCGTGAACAAAGTTTTGTACGGAACACTAAAAATATACCTACTGAAATCAATATTGGTAGGTATGCCTATAAAATTTGAGGAGTTCCCTCAATTTTTCCAGGATACTTCATCTGCTCCTTCATGATAATAGAACCTACTAGAAAGCATGATTGCGGATGTCAGCATTTAGTTGACACCATTCTGTTTATAACAAAGAACCAAATTAAGGAGGGTTCGGTTACATAAATATACACACTAGCTTCTACTCGCAACTTTGCCTGCGTGGAGCGGTGATGACGATTGATAAAAACTATCCTATGTGCTTTCCCGGACCTTAAACAATCTCCATACCAAATTTCACCCTAATCGCACTTATTAGTGCGCAATAAGGGTCGCATAATAATTGATTGTCCTAATGTAATGTTACGCATAAAACTCATTTCGCATAATTGTTATTGTGCTGAAACTATTATCATTTCTGAAAAATTATAAAAGGATCCTAACCTGACCTACCCTCTTCTACACAGCCTGTGCAAAATATTTTCGAAAATACTTTCTGTTTCAGCTGGAGAAAAATTATGCGTGAAGAGTTTTATGCGTAACATTACATTAGGACAATCAATTATTATGCGACGAGATACGACCCCCGCTTTCAGGCATTGAGTTATTATTACTATAGAGAATCCATACCAAACAATGAAATTGTCGCAATCACAACTTGTAGCATGCGGCCAAAACATCGTAAGCGCCTTAAAATTCACGGCGCTTACGCGTTTAGGTCGCGAGAATCACGCTCCGCTTCAATGGCTTGATGTCAAAACAACATCAACTCATGGCGCAAAATGCTGGTTCTCTGTGCCGATTCTAAGTATACAGGGTACTTCCTGTAACAGGAGCAATAAATTAAACTAAACGCTGTACTCCTCAAACTGACCAACATTTGTTCAGCAACTTTTAAAAATTATGAATCCTTTAGACTTCCTCTTTTTCATACAAAATAAATATTGCCTTCAATGTACGTTGACATCAGTGTGTTTGACGTTGCTTGTCACGCTTTAAACATAACAAAATGTGCAATACATTGCGTCTTAAAATAAACTTTAAAGTGTAATAAATATCAAAACATGAGTTATTTTCAAAAGTTGCTGAACAAATGTTGGTCAGTTTGAGGAGTACAGCCTACAGTTTAATTTATTGTTCCTGTTACAGGAAACACCCTGTATACGTTACTAATAAAATTTCAATGTTTTAAGGTCGTATCAAAATAAGATGAAAACTATATCAAATTGTGAATACAGAATCTGCCTACATGGCGTTCATGTTGCAAAGTAAATGGCTGCACTATGTGCAGACTCAAAGGAATTCCTTCCACAAATGCTCCGGCTGTGGAATGAACTCAAGGTTTTCTCAAAACTACAATATGAGGTTCGTCAAGGAGTGTACCTGGTATTTTAAAGCTGGTAAATGACTGTGTACCCTTGCGGGCTCAGCACGGTTCCATTTTTATCGACTATCACTATGCCCGTCACTTTCGCACTTACATACTTCTTAGAACGTGACAGGCATGGTGACAAACGATAAAAATGCGACCGTGCTACTAGGGCTGGAGTTGCAAGAGATGTGCATGGGTACGGTACGCTTACTATTAAACAACAGCCGTACTAATTGCACAAAAAAACTCAAAACTTTTATTGACCAATCACACCTTTTTTATGAGCGGGAAATCGTGTTTATTAATAAACAAAATAAATGATATTCCATTCTATACTATTCTATAAATGTGCAAAGCTGTGGGCTCGGGTAACCCGACAGATGTTAAAGGTGTCGTATTCTATTCTTGACCGCATTTAGAGACTGAAATGTCATACAATGTTTTCTAAAATAGATCTTGTATTAAATCTTTTTTTCTGTAATAACTCAGTGAAAAACTCCTTTTTGGCGATGCTGCCATTATTTGTGACTTGGTTTAGAAAGGAAAAATATAATTTGGCCGAATCAATAGCATATCTCTCAGTAATTATCTCTCTGTTTAATGATTTTTATTGGTTTAACTCATGGACCTAGAATATTACGGACGGACTGTCACCTAAGACAAACTGTGACACTGCAATGGCGGACGGTTTGAATGTGTGCGTGTAGACGAGTGTTACCATGTAACACAAATTCTCCCCTAATGGTGAAACAATTATTTTTAATATCGTCCTTGTTTTCGAATAAAAAAATTGGGACAGTTTTACGTTAGACAATAAAAAAAGTGTGTACGTATCTGATTTTATAGGTCTTGAAATTCGCAATATTGCACAATTACTTTGTGCAAACATTATTTTCAATACCTAATGATACTTAGCATCGTAATGAAATCAGTTCGTCATGTTTTTTTAATTTATAAATTTAACTTGAAACATATCTGGTTTTCAACAAAAAAAATATAATACATAACAAACAAACGTTAACTATCAAACATGCATGTAAGCGTCTAATCTCCTTAGTATCGGGAAATTACCATACCGACCTAGTTTGAAATGCACAATCAATAATTTAACCATTTACCTAAATGATCTCTTAATACATAATGATTTAATAAGAAGGGTATCAATTACCCTACTTTCGGGAAATTACCCTATTCATGTTACTGGTCACACTCCTGTTTTGCAGTTTGATAATTTATAAACAACAAATTATCGTGATTTTTCGTACTGATTGATAAACTTAAGTATGAAAAGTTATTCTGTGACTTTTTTCTTTCGATCGGTACAATTCTAGCAGGATTGAACTACGCATGCCGGCATATTTTATATTTTTCTTCGACATGTTTACTTCAATGACGTTTCGATTCGTCTGACGGCAAACTGGTGGATGTGGGCTGTCAATGTGTGTGTGTCACGCGTAAATACTATGAAACTGGTGGATGTTGGAATCACAGTTGTGTTGTAAGCAAAATTCTGTCCGTAATATTATAGGTCCATGGTTTAACTTATCCTTGAAAAAATACCAATCAAAGTCACTCTCTTTTAACTCGTTATATATTAAATAATCTAAGATCGACTTTAATGAGAACACAGCAAATACGGAGCTACCACGCACCCTGATCTCACTAACGAGACGTTTGCGATTGGCCCAATATTTATTTAGGCACGTTCGGCGCTAATGACATTCACCTTCCGCCGCCAGATGTGAGAACCCTTGGTGACGCATGCATATCTTGAGTCATTTGACACTAAATACCTACTTAGACTGCTTAATTATTTGGTAAAGTCACAAGATTCTGAGTTCCGTGAACAGGATAGCAAACATCATGTTCACGTTTTGTGATCGTCACGAATAAATAACTTTTATCTTTTTTTAGGGTTCCGTACCCCAAAAGGAAAAAATGGAGGGTTCCGTTTTTTCCTTTTGAGGTACGGAACCCTTATAGGACCACTCGTGCGTCTGTCTGTCTGTCTGTCCGACCATTCCCCCCCCCTTTATCTCCGAAACTACTGGGTCTAAAATTTTTACACGAAATAGTTCTTTACCTATAGATGACAGGAAAACCTATTATAAATTTGCAGTCAAGCGCTCAAGCGTGAGTCGGACTTAATGTACGGAACCCATGGAACGCGAGTCCGACTCGTACTTGGCCGATTTTTTTCTTATCGTTCGTCCTTATCGTTATCAGTGATCACGTGATGCTTTCTATAGGAAACGAGGTGTCGCCTTGGCCCCGACCCGGACCGTTCGAGCGTGAATCATCCTTAAACCTTATACCTAGTTTCTTCATGTTCATCTATATACCCGTTCGATTTTCTGTGTAGCAATTTAGCACGATTGGTTTTATTTATTTTTTACAAGCTTTTATTTACTTTCACCTGTCCCGTTGTCTGTAATAAAATCTTGCAAGTTAAATTTGATCCACTTCCCGGTTTTCGGTTGAGCTGAAATTTTGCATACACATGTGAGTCGGGTGACAATGCAATATTATGTTACCATCGAGCTGATCTGATGATGGAGACAGGAGGTGGCCATAGGAACTCTGTGATGAAACAACGCAACCTAATTGTGTTAGGGGTTTTTAGAATTGTCTCGATGAGTATTAGTTGTCTGTCGTAAGAAAAGTACAGTCAGCGATAAAAGCTAGTATGTACCAAAAATGAAATTTTTGCCAAAAACTTATTAATAACGTTTCGATCGCGCCTATGTAAGTTCTCTGTCACTTGCCTATATGGCTAGTCCACCTTGTCGGCGGCCTTTGCACAATGCTTTTTCCAGTACGTAACGTAGGTACCTACAGTCGCCATCATAGGTATATATCAGAACGGCCGGGGTGCTCAAAAATATGTGAACACGCTCTCAAAAGCCTTGACAATAGAGGCGTGTTATCAATAAGACCTAGCAATGTACAAGTTGCAGAAGTTGCCTTCTGAAAGTTTTCAAAATTTCTGGAATTTTTTATGAGAAAATACTCATGCAAGTTTCCACTTAGTGTAAGGCCTGAGTGGACGCTCGAAGCGGAGCGTTCGGCGGGGCGTGCAGCGTGGCGTCGGGCTCACAAGGGATTTGAGCAGCGTGCACTAAGGCCGCTCCTATACGCTTGCATTTGTTTAACATGCACGCCGCACGCCCCGCCCCGCTGCACGCCCAACTCGAGCGTCCACTCAGGCCTTACACTTAGGAAGTCTCTGTTCCGATTAGGGATTATTCAATGTTCTGTTAACGAGTGTTTTATTTAACATTGTTGTCACTCATTCATTAGCGTCTATTTCAAGTGTCATAAAAATCGACTCGTCAATCATAAAAACTGTAAGAACGAAAACAAGCAACAACGATTGCACTCCGGGAGTGCCGATAGAAGTGAAAACTCACCTCACTATGTTACCGACGCCCGGTAACACGATACATACGTTTAGCGAAGGTATTCTATTTATTTATTATATACATATTATTATCATTTTCAAATAATATTACAATTTTTCATTGACATGTTTATTTACATACTGCCATGACAACGCCAAATTATTTGAACATAGGTAAAGAGTCTTGAAAAGGAGTCCGCAACATAAATGTCAAATAGTGGCCACCTTACGGGGCTTACGGTCACGTGATCGCCTTACGCCCGTTACGGTCACGTGATCGCTTTACGCTCTCGAGTTTATCATTTTTTCCCCACCTCAAAAAGTGCCCAGCGCCGCTAAAGAAGTTTTCACTTCAAAACATTCTGAGAACGATTCATGGGAACTTTCCAATTTAATAAAATTTCTATTAGACCAGAAAATAAGTAGGTACAATAATGAACTTTGTTCCACCGAAATAAGTAGCTTCAGAATCAACAGGCAAATTCAAATCGTGGAAATTCACAAGCGCTCTTCAACACAATTGTTTTACACAAAACTGGGTACACCTAATTAAGCATTCTTTTATTGACGACTTAAAATTCATGTCCACCTTAATTTCAACCACAAAAGCAGAGAAAAGGAAATAAATCACACTTAATTAAAGATAATAAAAATTCCAGTAATTAGTCTTAAGAGTAAAAATAAAGTAACTGGATACCTTCCAATTTTTCTCATCAACAATTTTAAGTATGGAGTAATTAATTGCAGGTTCAATGGCTTTTACCTTAATGGGGCGCTTTTGAAATAATTAGAATTACTGCGTCGCCTAAGGGTGCGATTTTCGAGGGGTGTTTTAAGTTACGTAAAGCCTATGACAAGCGCAAATGAGAAAATGAGTGGACAGTATAAGATATACACCTTTTTTATACTCAGTGGCAAACGATATAGATACTAAACAGATAATAATAACGAATATAGAGTGTACGTAAAAACTAGCCAAGTTCAATCCTGTATGGCTACCATCAGTTTGGCACTGACATAAACGCTATCGAGAACGTAATTTACTTTCTATACATCTCGCTCGTACTCGCATAGTAGTGCGAACGACGAGATGTATAGAAAGTAAATTACGTTCTCAATGGCGTTTAAAATGTCAGTTTTGATACTGTCAGTGACTCATGAACTTTAATTACATATCAAGTTAAACTGGAACCTGGCACCCATAATTGACCTCAATTCTTTTGTCGGCGAAGCTAACAACGACGCTTATTCTTAATATTGAACTCTTTCATTTCACATTTATGTTTTTGATTGGTTCAAATATACAGCATGGCACTCAAAATAATGCAAAACAAAATTACCAGAATAAAATCATAGATATGTCTATCGAACAGTGCAATAGGTAAAAAGCTTGTATCGTAAATAAAATTTTCGACGAAAGCTTTTTTCAGTTTCCTGTATAACAAATTATTAAATTACTTTAACCACAAATTCTCCTAAAACAGTAATGACATTTAGAAATAGGATTTTCGTGTAGGCTAAGTGGGCGGATAAGTTGATTTCTGGGCGACTTATTTTATTAATATTCTGCAAATACCACAGGAGATTTTTTCGAACCAAATATTGCTTCGCCGAAAAGCCAGTTTAGGGCATATTTTGAACGGCCACCCACTTATTACAAGGGATAAAGTAATTTTACGGCAATAAAGTGGCCTCTCAGACAATTCTTTATCTTCTTCTGGCTTTTTTCCGTTTTAAATCGACGTGTCGGCTCTAATAATCCTTTACCAGAGAAGTAGTTTCTAGGTCGTCAGATCGTCACAGGTATTTAATTCTAATGCCATCATATACATGTTATGTTACGAGAATGTTATTGTTTTCAATTAAAAGTATCCTTGAAAACCAAAAAAAGCTCAAGGATGCCCGAGTCAATCCATATTCAGCTTCTGCTCTAACTTTTAAATACAAATTTTAAATCACTGGATTTTATCATCGTTGTTCTGCTTAGTCCCAATTGTAATTATTTGCTACTGCATTGTTACCGCTGCAATATGGCTGCAATCGTGTCCAAACGCCACAAATAAGGCCATCAAGTAATTACAGTGAGTCCCGCAAATACACTGCATGCCCCGGTTAATTTAAATGTAAAGTCTTGCCAGACTTGTCCGTTCACGGTCCGCAGTCTGCCGTATTTTAATTAAAACCTCTTTGTGCGGGGTTGCCAGCGCGAGGAGTTTTAGGATCACTAGGATCTGTGTTTTTGCGACCAGCTCGCCATCACCAAACTTTATTTAATACCACGTCAGTGGCAAACAAACATACGGGCACAGTAGCCTATGGACGCCTGCAAATCCAGTTAAATGCGCGTTGCCGACCCATTCAAAACCTGTCCAATCCTTTTTTTTAAGATTCCCATACTGTGGTATTGGATAACCTCTGCAGGGAGCTCATTCCACAGCCGGAGAGTATCCAGAGATTCCACAGAGGAGGAAATTTCTTTTAAACCGCCCAGTGCACGACTATTTAAGTTTCTTACTGCTTGGATCAGTAGACAGCATGAATGCGCAGCAAGAACTAAATTAAAGTAAATTAAGAGAAGGCTAACGCAAAATTGTAGTTTTTTATATTGAATTTTTGCACCTTACAATAAAAAGAAATGCCATATGGTGCAAGGGCAAACTCCAACCAAAATTTTTAAAGGATGGGTCGATAGAAAAATATCACGAAAACATGTCTAATTTTCATTTATTATGAGTTGCATATCCCTATACACAGCAAAATGTTTTTAGTATAAAATACGAGTAGCTAGCGATAGCCAAGGGATCTGACAACCAAATTTTAAATAAAAGTATATTTTCAGAGTAATGGAGATAAAAGGTAAAAACCCGCGTGACGTCCATATCTCTAACCCTCGTATTTAAAATAACTTTTCGGTATCGTCGTCTCTTTCCCACAACTAATATTTATCACTCAACTAGCGATCCGATCTCACAAACACTTGCCGGCTGAGGTTCTTTCACACGTACCTAATTTAATTTGGCTCGATTGTATGGTGCGAATGTATTACCCTAGTTGCTATCTTACGTATAGTTAACACACCTGCAGTACTAAAAGATCCCAAGTTTAATTAAATTGCTGGTACATACGCTTTTATTGCGAAATGGCATGCAAATTTATTACGCCTCAAAATGTAATTAGAATTTGCTTTGAAATTGTATGAAAAGGTGTAAAAAATTAGATGCAGTTGGTTAAACCGAATGTGTTTTTGATGTGTGCCTTTATTTGACAAGTATAGGTACAAAGAGATAATACTGATAATGTATAGGTGTTTTTCTTTTACGTATTCAGTGTTTAGCTACACTCGTAGTTTTTTGTAGGCTCTTTAAGTCCGCGTGTACATAATATTCTTAGTTAAAGCGGTAATCTTTGCAATTTGGTAAAGTGTGATAAATGCGAGCGAGGTGCCTAAGGGCTCATTTAGACGAGGCGAGAACTCGCATGCGAGTTTGATTACCTACATTGCGTCGTTTGATCGGTCGGATGAATTGATGTAACCTCCATGGTTCGCAATGTAACTATAATCGTATACGAGTTTGCGCGCCGTCTAAATGAGCCCTACGATACAACTCGTAGCTAAGCTTTCATATGTGTGTGTGGTGGTCATAAATCGTACCTCGGTTGAGCTGTACAGAGGAAAAAATGGTTCTCAAAAAAATTACAAAAATAATAATACTTATTACACAACAAGAGGTAAATCGGCGTAATCATACCAATATCAAAACCTTAAAATATAAACTTAAATGCATTATGCCTCAATATGTGTATTTATTTATTTTTGTGCTCTATGTGGACAAGATTTACGTTTAATGGCTCCTCTACACGATGGGCCAACGCCGGCCACTCCAAAGGACGCATTTATGCGTTAGAGGGAGCAAGTGATATTGCTATCTAATTCTACCGCATGGCTGCGTCCCTTGGAGTGGCCGGCGTTGGCCCATCATGTAGAGGAGCCATAAGTACTTAACTTAATCCACTGAGGTCCTTAAATAAATCCGAGTTGAAACAACCACTATTATTTATTTGGCAGCGAGCTTACAGAGAGAACAAGTAAGACATGAATAAATTCTGAAAGTGCATGCTCTTCGCGCCTTGAACAATGCCACAGATTGTGTATACGCAGATAAGTCTTTTAGTTTTTTTCTGTTAAAGATAGTGGCCGATTTATCCATATAGACGTAGTATCATTTTCCTTTCTGGATATTGATATTATGGAAAATATTTATACACAATTTGATGTATATTGGTCATAGCTATATGCCCCTTCGTTCGTCCTATAGATATAGGCGTATTACTGCGCGCAGTTTGACAATATCAAATATTGTCACGCAAGGGGCTGTTCATAAATTACGTCATCTATTTTTGACGATTTTTGACCCCCCCCCCCCTCCCCTAAAATCATCCAAAAATCATGCTTCGAATGACCTCCTGATCCTCCTACGTCATGCTACCATCATCCGATGTTTAGACCCCCCCCCCCCCCCCCAGTGGCGGATTTCCCATAAGGCACAGTAGGCTCGAGCCTAGGGCGGCGAGATATTAGGGGCGGCAAATTGTGGCAAAAAAATTGCTGACAAGAAATAACACAAAATTAGGCCAGGCAACGAATTCTCAAAAAAAAGGTATAGAGAGAAATGCTTGGAACACAATTTTTGACTTCGTAACTTAGTTAGGAGGAGAACATATCAAAAGTCCCCGGCCGAAGCACTTGAGCCGAGGGAAGAGGGAGGTTTGAAGGTCCTATTTTTCGGTTTTTCGCTTATATCTCGGAAACGGTATACACCCACTTGCCAGAATTTCATTTGCCATAATTTCATCTGCCATAATAGTCAACAGCCATTATATTGTTTCCCATAATTACATATGCAATACTTATTGTTTACTATATTAGTCACGTGCCAGAAACTTTGTTTGTTTTGTAGCCATAATAAAATTTGCCATTCAAATTGCTTCCCAGAAAGTAGGTTAGGTTAGGTTAGAACTGTGACCTCCTACAAAATAAAACGGCTACCAGAAAGTAGGTTAGATTAGGTTAGAACTGCGAACAAGCGAGCGAGCGAAGGGAGCGAGCAAGACTTTCCGGGGCACTCCGACTCGGATAGGTTAGGTTCAGAAGTCGATGTTAGGTCTTTTTTTTTGCGCGCCTTGCTCCGGCTCTTAGGGCGAACTGCGTAATCGTAATCGTATGCCAGAATTATAGTGACTAGATAGATTCGGGGAAAAACCATTATTTAGTATGGCGTTTAAATATTCTATTAAATAGTATTATTACAATTAATAATATGGACAACAACACGTAATGGCACTCGTACGTTCTGAAATCTAATAATCGGGTAAACAAAGAGTATGTCACATCATTTTTATGGTAAACAAACAATTCGGGCAAATAAAATTCGGGCATATGAGTATTATTTTATAAAATTTTCGGACAACAAGTTTTATTTAGTACAGTTTATCGATATCTTGAGGGCCCTCCACAGTTGTACGCGAATCGCGGCGCGAAGCCGCGAACGCGAGTGTGGCGTCGATTTCACAGATTGTTCACGCCTTCACGCCTTGTTCCCCGTTTTTTGTCGGTTTTTCGGCCAGCGTCAAAGGAGGCACGAAGCGCGAACTTGCAAGACTCCACAATACACACTATTTTGGCTCATCAGTTGCAAGATAAATATTAATTCTATTATACATAGCGGCTATATTTTACGGTTTTACAACAAAACAAAATGGAAATATAGCTACAGCAAGTATGATGCCTTAGATAAATGACAGTTAAACTCGATAAGCTGATGCTTTTCAGCCATCTTGGCCTGAACTAAACTGCGAAATCACCGAGAAGTTTGCGAGTGTGGAGTCATACTTCAACGTCGCGATATGTTCGCTCGGCGAAGTCGCGCCGCGATTCACGCACAATAGTCTGGAGGGGGGCTTGTATAGGGCCCTCCACACTCGTGTGCGAATCGCCGCGAACGCGAGTGTGGAGTCGATCTGCTACACTGTTAAAATCTTTCGGGTTCCTTTTCTCGTGAGCATCGTGAATATTATTGATATAACCTTTTCGTTGCCTGACCTAAATGTAGTCAATATGATGGGTGCTGATGCTGAAGGGGCGGCTACAGGGTCTGAGCCTAGGGCGGCAAAGACTGCAAATCCGCCACTGCCCCCCCCCCCCCTTATTTGAAATGACGTAATTTATGAATAGCCCCCAAGATGTTTTTCATTACCTACACACAACTTGTTTTTCAAAACGGGAAATTTTGTATTGGGTAATATTCAATGCTGTGGGTATCTATCTTATCTTATACCTTTAAACGAGCAATTCTTGCATATTTAATTATTTATTTATTTATATATATATATATTTCGGGGATCTCGGAATCGGCTCTAACGATTTCGATGAAATTTGGTATATGGGGGGTTTCGGGGGCGAAAAATTGATCTAGCTAGGTTTTATCTCTGGGGAAACGCTAATTTTTGAGATTTTATATGTTTTCCGAGCTTTGCTCGGTCTCCCAGATATTTATTTATGAAGAAGGAAAGGAATAACAGTCAGTGATACGTTTCAGATAAACATCAGTCATTTGGACTGTATTTTGAAATCAAAATGTACTAAGAACTTGATCTAGTTACATGTATGTATTCCGTTCCGTCGCTGGAAATTCTAGTTTATGTCGTATATAATTTTTATCCGATTGTGTAGGTACACGTTGAAGAATATTTATTGAGGGAGTTTTTCTCTGACTAAAGACAGCTTTCTGAAACATAATCTGTTTCTTTTAATCCAGCGTCTTTTGTTTCCCGCAATTGAATTAACAGCCATGATAATTATTCGTGGTTTAATTAGGTTCTGTGAGCGCTGTAAATACAAGGGGTAAATAAATAAGTGTTGCTCTCTAGTTGTATAACGAGATGTCTAGAAACGTGAGAGTAATGCAGCTTATAATGCTATAGAGAATGTTGTTGGGATTAAAGGGAAACCCAAGGTTTAATAAGTAGTACGAATACTTCTTCTTCCTTAATTAATACTTCTATCCGAATTAACTAATATCTATTCCTATCTAGAAGGTCAGATGGCAGTCAGTGCCTATGTCTATTCTTGGGATTAGGTTGCCATAGCGAACTCCATGCTTCCCAAAAAGCCATGGCAAAACGGGCGGCACAGCGCAGCGCTAGGGAGATGACGATGGTACTCTACAAGGAACGGCACTATAAGTGTAAGTGTAAGGCCTGAGTGGACGCTCGAAGCGGAGCGTTCGGCGGGGCGTGCAGCGTGGCGTCGGGCTCACAAGTGATTTGAGCAGCGTGCACTAAGGCCGCTACTATAAGTACGTTTGCATTTGTTTAACATGCACGCCGCGCGCCCCGCCCCGCTGCACGCCCAACTCGAGCGTCCACTCAGGCCTTACACTAAGTGTCAAAACAAAATCAAATTTTCAGTCTGAAACCGCTCAAGCATTTAAACGTACCTTAGGTACGTACCGGTCGAAGTTAGTTATCTTGAAATCGGGGCGTGTAGGGTTAATGACCTGTAAATACCCGCCATTAATAACCCGCTGTCTTGCGCAGCTCCTTCGCGCAATTACCTCCGTGTGTGCAAAAACTGGGACTAATTACTTCAACGAGGAGTGAATGCTGATGCGGATTCATATGAAGTACAGCCACGGGGCTAGTGACGGAATATATATAGACTAAGGAGTGCTCCCGGTGCTGGTTTTCTTCATACCTGAGCAATTCTCAAAAAGTTTGTACATTTCGATCACATCTCAGATTTCAAAACAATTTTTTTGAGAATTGCTCACCTACAGTACCGGAACCGGGAATTCTTGGTTCTAGCCATACAAACTCAGTACCGGGAGCATTCCCTAATATAGACGAAGCTCTTTTAATCTATCTAATATTTACCTTTAAACGAGTAATTCTTGTTTATACTTGGTCAACCAGATCTTGACAGTAGAAAAAGGCGGCAAATTTGAAAAATGTAGGCGCGAAGGGATATCGTCCCATAGAAAATTTGAATTTCACGCCTTTTTTTACTGACAAGATTTGATTGACCAGCTATATTTACATATATATTTCGGGGATCTCGGCGGAAACGGCTCTAGCTATTTCGATGAAATTTACTATAGGTGGTTTTCGGGGGCGAAAAATCGATCTAGCTAGGTCTTATCTCTGGGAAAACGCGCATTTTTCAGTTTTTATATGTTTCCGAACAAAGCTCGGTCTCCCAGATATTACAGTCTAACAAACAACTTTGCCACCGAGTGAAACACAAAAATTTTCACCACGGCAACGCAAGGAAAACTAACCGTACAATATCAAACAAAATCAAATTCAAATGAACGTTATTACATATTTATCATTCCAAATCATCATTTAAAAGTCAATTCCACTAGCCAACAAAAGGAAACGACTCAAAACTTACATTAGATTACTTTGCCACACATGCGGATAAAATGCTTTCTCATCAGTTCTTGAATATTAAAAAGAGCCTTTACCAGCTGGTGTGGTCCGAAGCGCTGGTGGCCTAGCGGTAAGAGCGTGCGACTTGCAATCCAGAGATCGCGGGTTCGAACCCCGGCCCGTACCAGGAAAACATCGTGAGGAAACCGGACTAATCCCAGTACGGGCCTAGTTTACCCTCTGGGTTGGAAGGTCAGATGGCAGTCACTTTCGTAAAAACTAGTGCCCACGCCAATTACTGAGATTAGTTGCCAAGCGGACCCCAGGCTCCCATGAGCCGTGGCAAAATGCCGGGACAACGCGAGGAAGATGATGACCAGCTGGTGCGGTCAAAAAGAATATATTCACAAGGCTACCATTGTAAATAACAAGCAATTAAAACACCCCAGGTTGTCAAACCTATAATTAAATTTATAAAACGACTAATTAAGCCCGGGTCGGATTAATTGAACTAAATTAATTAAATCCAAGTTTGAGTGGTCACGTCGCCAGTAATAATTGATTGTTCCGGCCCTTCGAATAGTTCCCGGGTTTATGCCTCTTGGTTAGATCTGCCTGAGATTTGTATCTACTGTATAATAAACGTTAAATGTATGAAGCAAATAATGAGTGTTAAAAGTCCGTATCTATTATTAGGTATGGTTGAACTAAAATTACAAATAATAAAAAAAGCGTAACGTTTGCAATTTACAACAGAGTTAAGTGTTATTATTGCCAAAATTTAGGACTTTTATAATTATGTGAATATTCGTTATTTAAAATTAGTATTGCCTATTTATTTATAGGAATTGCTAGTTTTCGTTTCATATATACTCGTAGTTTTAGGTTAATTTAGGTTACATTACCTAATATTGTTTTTAATTAATTGTTTTCAACGCCGATACATCGGTCACTTTTCTGAAATTACCCGTAGCAATTACGAACTAAAAATGTTATGTAGAAATGGAAAAAGTACTGCACTGGGTGATAAAACCGAAAAACCCACATAGCGACCCAATTTACTTATAGAAATGTGAATGCAAGTATCATCAATAATTCAAAATGGCGGCAATCGCACGGCGCAGCGCATCCCATCGACAACCCGCGGCCTCGCAATAAAAATATATCAACATTTCATACATTTACAAAGAAACATACCCCTTTTGAACTTGAACGTAAGTATTAAATTTGAAATAATGGATATTTAAGTTAGGACTTTTTTGTTTTGAAGCCGCAAACTTTTAATTTTCGTGTTTACGCATAATTGGGTGCTATAATGCGCTTTAAACGCTATAAATCTGCCGTTTGGTTATTTATTCGCAATGTACGTGGCGATAATACAATGCTTGAAATTAAATGTACCCTAATATTACAATGCAATAATCTCTACCGAGCAGTAATAATAATTAGAATAGTAGTTTTATAAGGCAGGCATCCGCTTTTATATCCTGTACCCCAGTATGAAGTCCATCGCTTTCACCCAATAACCTAGTTAATTTCAGATTCCACCAACTCTCAATAGTCCTTACACCCTGGCGGGTGCTGCCTCTACGTGCGTCCCATCACACGGGCAAGGGCAGCATCCGCTCGACGCTCGGTGTACCCTTTACATTTCATTAAAGTGTCAAAATGGCTACTACGTGTTTGCTTCGGCTCTGCGCCCGGCTCCCAAATGTCCGGAACACCATTGTTTCGTGATGGGTACAGATATACAATAATAGTAATAGGCAGCTAAAGGGGCCCACTGATTAACAGTCCGCCGGACGATATCGGCCTGTCAGTTAGAACAAAAAGTTGACAGTTCCGAACAACTGACAGGCCGATATCGTCCGGCGGACTGGTAGTCAGTGGGCCCCTTAAGAGCCTAAGCGTTAAGTAAGAATGGCTCACTGTAGAACAGTCATGCGTCCGAACTGAGGCATCTTTTATAGAAAGTCTCACCGATCTCCCGTCGCAGAAAACGAAATGTCGGACGCCGTTCTAGCGTGAGTTGATCCTTTAATGAGCGATGTCCTCTAGACAAACCTTTGTAGTAGATCTGTGAGCTGAATAAAAAGCGTTATAGCAAATTACAAATAGGTCCCTGACAATATTAGCCTTATATTAAACCTAACGATTTTGCCACACGAAATAAAAGTGACGCAAATATTTAGGTCACCGAAACGTAGGTACATGTTACGCTATATGTTATGCTATATGTTACATTCAATTTCAATCATAATCAAACAAAAGAGATTTTTTTTATACCACGTTGCGTTGCTGGCAAACAAGCGTACGGGCTGCTTGATGGTAAGCAGTCACCGTTGCGTATGGACGCCTGCAACTCTAGACAAACATTCACGTACAATAAACAACTGAATGAATATAAAACTAAATGTGTCATAAACGGGTCAAAACGGAACCTCTATATTTTATACGACTAAGTATAACAACATACTTTAGTTCCAAAACAACTTAAAACCATATGGAGTACAATTATATACTCGTTTGAAACGCACCTAGCGCTACAAAAAGGCTCAAACTCAAGTACATAGGTACATTACCTATTCTCACAAAGATCCAATATGTCCCAAACTTGAAATTCTTGAAACACAAAGAATCAACAAGGCTATCGAGAGCTCCAGACGTGGCATCGATTCGATACGTAACGCGATCAGGCCGTAATCGAGACATTTAACTCGACGCGTGACTCCATTAGGGAATACAAAGAAACAGCCCTACATCAAAGAGTGCTGCAGTTAAGCATTCCCTTTCCCTTGTGTAGGGCGGGGATGATAGTCGAGGCGTTTTACAATCGGCAAGAATAGTGGCGTAGCTAGGCGTGGGCGAATAGGGCCTTCGCTCTAGCGTCTCTTAAGCGTCGCCGTCTAGTCAGCGCTATGGAAAATGGCGTCGCTGCGCAGTTGCGCCAACGTTGCGTCGAACCGTAGAGTTGACTAGACGCCGACGACGCTCAGGAGAGTCGGGAGACCGGGGAGACGCTAGTGTAGGGTGGCCCCTTTTAGCCCGCACGAAATCTTCCCAAAAAAATCCAAATATATTCAAAATTGTTAAGTTTTGGTGATTATTTTGAAGGCTAGGCACGTTTCTCGAAAATGCGATCACATTTAATCCTTAATTTGAAGTGCTAAGGTTTAAATTATATTGAAACTTATGTAGTCGATAAATCGTACTACATGAGGTACCTGGAAATGGGTTAATTGAATTACCGCATTTGTCATTTTGGCTACGGAACCCTGATAAGTAGACTACAAAGTGTAAATAAATCATCAAGTCATGTTATTACCCATTTAAAATGTTCAAATATTTGCTTTGGATGCCCGATTGACAATTTCAGAAGGGGTCTCAAAGTTTGTAAACAATCTTAATGGGTCAAGGGAGTGTTTCTGAAAAGCCTATCCAAATTATGGGAAACTGGCTGTTCACTCTTCCATGTCAGGAACTGTCGGAGTGACCTTCCTTTGATCAGTGCTGCTTTGAAGTTTAAATATCAATATTTGGCGGATATTGCGTTATTGTCGCGTCAAAGCCAAACTGTATACTACCTTTGAGTATATAGCCTAAGGAGATGTGATACACGGGCGACCCCCTCCGGCAAAGTACATTGGTCAACTGTTCAAACACGTTATATAAAACTACTTGAAGTCACCGCCAAGTTCACCGCCATTTTGCATCGTTCCGTGTCGCGAGACGTTTCTCTTAAAAAGTGGTGACTTGTTCAGTATTATCGTGTAAAAGGTGATCTGATAGCTCAAATTCGCAACAAGATTGCGTTTCCTATCATAAATAAGTATTTATACTAACTATTAAATGTATATTGAAGTACAATCTCCATTTAAAGAAAAAACTGTTGCGATACATAAACGACAGAAAAATGTAAACATGAATACAGTGGTACGGGGACGAATCGGTCTTAAGGGATGTGACAAAGTCAAAAAAGCGACTCAACATTTGAATGATTGAATGAATCATTCATTCATTCAATCACTGCAGTTTGTTTAATATAGCTGATCAAGCAAATAATGTCAGTAAAAAAAAGGCGCGAAATTCAAATCTATATATATATAAACGTGAAAGACCTGACTGACTGACTTAAATCAACGCCCAGCCCAAACCGCTGGGACTAGAAAGTCCAAATTTGGCAAGTAGGTTCCTTATAAGGTCTAGGGGTCCACTAAGAAAGGATTTTTCAAAATTCATCCCCTAAAGGGGTGAAATGGGGGTCCAAAATTTAAAAAAAACTCCTGCGCGTGCGAAGCCGCGGACAAAAGCTAGTTTTCTATAAACCCGGAAAACCCGCGGGCGACAGTTCATTCCACAGTTTAGCTGTGCGTGCGGGCTAAGACACAAAGACACATAAATACAGACAACCATACATATGTACAAACAATCATTTTATTGGCTACCTAATATCTTCAATGTACAGAATTTTCACTTTTACAATTTTATAATAAATAGTATAAGACAATTCAGTTCATTCATCAAACTGATTTGACTCATTCTTCAGATGTGACCCATCACTATTATGTTCGTATGTATGCTGCATAGTTATGTGAAAACTCTGTCTGTGTGCGTGTAATTTTTGATGTGTTGAATTTTATTGTAGTGTGCGTTTGTCGCAACAGCAAAATCTGTGTCTGTTGAGTTACTTATCTTTTGGTGGTGTGCTGTAGGTGTTTACCTCGCCCCCCGCTTAAAGTGGTGAAAAAATTTGTTCGAAGAGTTTACGTTATCACATCTCCTTAGGCTATATACTCAAAGGTATACTACTTATCGTTCGTTCACGTTAAAGCTGTGTCCAGACGAGACAATTTTTCGCCAATCTGATGAAATTGTCCTATCAAATCAGGACGTGCGGACGCAAACGCCAATTTGGCTCGCCGAATTCGACCGCCGATTATGACCGATATTACCAATAAAATGGGGTGCGGACGCAAGAATACCAATTTGTGACGCTAGTATTTTCGTTTTTGAGCATATTTTAACTTAGAGGGCTCAAATATCACCATAAATCTTAAATTGGTGATTAAATTGGAGATTAGCGCCAATTATTCGGTTCCTGATCAAATCGGTCGATTTGCCCAGCTCGTCAGGACATGGCTTAAGAATGCAGTAAAATTACGATTATCTGCCGGCCTAGCCATGCTCGTGACCAATCAAATTTTTTCTAATTAGAAAGTATGCATTCAACTGGTCACCGTGAACTTGACTTTAATTTGCGTATTTAAAAGATAGGTTTCTGTAAAACAGAGTTTTTTTTAATGATTTATTCGGATTCTTTTTCAATTTCGTCCAACCGATTTTCGGCGCCCGCACCCCATCTCTAAAGCCGCGTTGTTAAAATGTTTCAATTTTTTGTCGGTTGTTTGTCGTATAATGGCCGTCGGATAAGTACCTAGACGTACTGTCAAGGTCATAAATATGTGTACAAATATTACCTTATTCCAATGGGTTAAAGTTCGAAATCGTATACATATTTACAAATACAGTAACCGTTCAAAGACGTACACGTTCAAGATTTTCCTTGTTACACGCTTTTTGACAAGACTGGATTTTTTGCCGTAATTGAAATCAAATTATCTTCTCAGCAAGATTTTGGGGGAGCAAACTACATAATTAATGGTGGAAGTAAGAAGTGAATAAACCTCATTTTTTTATTCAATCTGATTTTGATAATGTGAGGAGTAGCACTTACTTTAAAATTAGATCTTGAATAAATATTGATATGACGTCACTTAATCCTTTTTAGTTGCAGTGGTATTGACAGTAATTACTTTTCCATATTTTTGTAAGTAAGATAAACACTTTATTGTACGAATAAGAAATATTTTACAGCAGAACATATAATGTGTAGTACAAAGGCGAATTTACCTATAAATAATAAAGAATAAAGGGGGCGAAAGGGAGGTGGAATTTACTATAGATACTTATACTAATTATACTGGTGGCCTAGCGGTAAGAGCGTGCGACTTTCAATCCAGTGGTCGTGGGTTCAAACCCCGACTCATACCAATTCGTTTTTCGGAACTTATGTACGAAATATCATTTGATATTTACCAGTCGCTTTTCGGTGAAGGAAAACATCGTGAGAAAACCGGACTAATCCCAATAAGGTCTAGTTTACCCTCTCGGTTGAAAGGTCAGATGGCAGTCGCTTTCGTAAAAACTAGTGCCTACGCCAATTCTTGGGATTAGTTGCCAAGCGGTACCCCAGGCTCCCGTGGCGAAATGCCGAAACAACGCAAGGAAGATGATGACTTATACTAATTATGCGTGAACGAAATCGCGGGCAAAATTTAGTAGGGTATTTAGTTTTGTATGTTTTTATCATTGTTCCGTGTGAGGTCCCCGACCTTACATATATTTCCCTGTCATCACTAACTCCACTCGTTAAACGCGACAAGGGGAGGATATGCAAAAGCGTCGAACGATAAATCAAGAGGTACTGACGGCAAAAAAATCAATGATACAGCGGGAGACATAACATGCGCGCATGAGGCGCATGCTAATATGCCTGTGATTGATTAGGTAGCGTCGGCAGAGGGGATTCTGGGATATTGAATGTTTTATGAGGATGTAAGTTTTATAGTTTGATGTTGGTTTAAAAACCACGGTTAGCTTGTATAATAGTTTGAAAATGAAAGTTGGGAAAATGAGCTTTGCCCTAAAAATCCCGAAAATGAGATAAAAAAACATGATTGTTTGTAAACAGACATGAGACTTTCCTTGTTAAGTTTAAATTTAGTTTATAGTTAATTTTAATGTATTTTTAATGTAATGTTTGTAAGATTTTTATATAAAATTGGTTTCGTTGTCAATAAATTTATTTGTTACTTGAGATTAATGTAGGTAGGTTACTATATTGTATAGGTCTACCAATTTTCTGAGGCGGTTGGCAAAGAAGTTGCACGGTGATTTTCTAGTAGAAGGTAGCTGAGTTTGGGAACTAAAGCTAGTTTTTATATAACTTTATTACCTCTTTTATCATAACATAAGTCAGCTTTATGCATCCAAGCCTTTAGCCAGTCCGCAGTTGACTATAATATATAACTTCTCAGTAACCGCCTCAGTTAAATGGTAATCCTATAGTCGAATTTCTTTATCATTTCAATCTTAGTTCGCGCTCGACACGTTAATCCTACCCCCTACTCTTATACCTTGCCTTAATGGCCTAAAAAACTCAGGTCCAAATCAACTTCGAAATACATCCGTAATGGTGAAAAAGATCCAAAATCCTAAAAGCACCGCAATGAAAACCACGTTAGCTGGCGCAGTCGGTAGTCCAAATGGCGTGCACGAAACTCGAATTTCCCTTGGCACGGTTACAAAGGCAGTTTTGCTACACTGTGTCGTATCGTTGCGCACGTGACACGCATCCATCCCTTTGTCCAGGCGAGTTTAATATGAATTCAAAACAAATTATGTCACCAGCTAATTTGGGACGCTCGGGTAATGAGATTCTAGCCTGCGCGCTTCGTTTTTGCAAATTCGCTAGAATTGTGATTAGGTTTTTAAAGGTATATGAGTACGTTTATTAGTACTTCATTGAAATGAAGTTGTGAATACAACGCTAATGAACTAGTAGCCAGGTGCTTGAACTCGCGCGCCAAGAGTTCCATAACAAATATAATGTTTTAGTTAAAATATATTCGTATAAAGAACTGTGTTCAAAGGTTGTAATCCGCCTTCAATTGTTACATCTTAGATTTTGTAAGTTTACTTTGTAAAAAATATTTTTTTTATAGTTATACATCCAAAATGATACTAATTATTACGTATGCTATTAAATAAGCAACGGCGTAGGGTAAGTGATTAATAAAATTTACGTAACCCCAGAAATCATAGGTAGTAACAGAAATTTGGTTAACACCGTTGGCACGTTACGTAATTGATGTTATTGGTTGCGAATGGAGGCATTAAATATTTCTCACTAATAATCTATTATTAACGTATTTTATGGCGATTAGTAAACCGAACCTAATGAAGGCACTGGGTTATAAATTTGCCAGAAAAACTAATCAATCATAATCGTAAGTAGTTAAGACGATAGAACTAATCCCGTAAATAAATGTATGTAATTTTCCGTTGAGTTACCTTACGTAAATACGTTTTCGTAACTCGGAGAAAGTTTTTAGGACATACGGTTAAATTGCGATTATATTGTAGGTATAGAATAGGACACATAACTCTATCTACCATTTTTTATCGATGTCTGATGAAAAGAAAGTCAACCACAATATAAAAATCAGATTATTTATGGCAACTACATACACGATAAGAAACCGTTTACTTTTAATATCACAAAAATAAAATGCGTTTAGGTTTTGGCTAGGTACGAAAAAAGTTTAGTTTTTCGCTCTTCAATCCCATTGAGCCAAATTGTGAATCCAGTTCATATCCAATTACAATTTTCTCGCCATTCTTGCGTCAACAACGAACCGTTTTCTTTCCTTTCGTTTTGCACTTGGCCAGCGAATAATGTTTTAATTGATTGTAATGTTATTAAAGCACGGTTTTCCGATTTGTAAGTAAAATTGTTTTTATTTTCGAATGTTGCCAAGAATTTCACGTCATATAAGAAATTAACTGAAAGATGTGGTTTTGTAAAGAGAAGATGCAGTCAAGGTATTAAATATCGACACGGACATACCATACCAAAAATATGCACACACTACCATAAGGTAGCCTATTATAAACCAATATATGTATTTAAATACTTACGTATAAATAGTATAAATACATATAGTTTTCCTTTTCAAATATTATTGTCCGTTAATAAGTTTGTCTATCTAATTCGATTTATCCACTAATGAACTCTAAGGTTAGCTGGAAGTGATCCCTTATACGAATAAGTTCGCCTTTGTATTGTAAATTTATGTGAATTTCATGTGAACCTGTTTTTGTACAATAAAGTGATTTACTACTACTACGTATTTTTCTTTATTATAATAGAAATAGGTACAATTTCTGTGTTAATTTATTTATGTCAATCGTGATTTCAGGCCAAACTGTATATTTCCTAAATTTCATGTAAAATTTGTAACTTCACGGGAAGCCGATTTTGTTTTACCAAATGGATGTGGTTTTCATTCTGTTTTGATACGACTCTTATCCGTACCATGAGTCTGACAGTGTCAAAACAAAATTTACTTTCTATACATCTCGCTCGCACTAATATGCGAGTACGAGCAAGATGCATACCTAGAAAGTAACTTACCTACCTACGTTCTCGATAGCGTTTATGTCAGTGCCAAACTCGTGATAGCCACATTTGACCGTGAGCACCAATCGCATTAGCGGCTCTCGCTGATTGGTGCTGACGAAATGCAGTGAGTCTAACTTCGATTGTATGAGAGCGGCTTTTTGGCGGTCGCGATTTCGCTCGCACTTTACCCACTTATCGGTGTGTGTGAAATGCTTGATAACACGGCTCAAGGTGTTATCAAAATGAGATGAACAATAGGGATGATGACACATGTTGAATTTTATAACAAAATCTAGTAAAATAGATAGCAAACGAGCAATTTATCACAATAATGTGGATATTAAAATAAAATATTAAAAAATTACAAAAATACAGGACCTGAAAGTTTCAAATTTTAAGTTTTTTTTAACTTCCAAAAAAGATAAAAGTAAGGGTACCATTCGATTCCTTACATTTCATCCAAAAAAATATTGTATAGCAACTATATACATAAAGTGTCATTCAATAGAACTTGCTAACAATGTAAACAAAAGTTACTAGTAAATTGACATCCAGTGTCAATTTTAGTATGGCGGTTTGTTTACATAGTTAGCAAGTTCTATTGAATGACATTTTAAACGCAATATTTCACCGACAAAAACGCATTTTTCTTGTTTTGTCCATACTACAAGATGGGCGATGACGTCACGGCCTCTGGCCGTTTTGTATAGGGCGTTTCGCGAGTGAAGTGCGACTGTCGGCCTTTGACTACAATTTCTGACTTTTGTGTTACTTTAATGCAATGGGTCCCATATAGACATTTGATCCTAAAAAACAATCCCGATCGATTGATACCATAAAAAAAAATTAGTCGTGTAGCCTATTGTGCCATTTTCAACCAAAAGTTGTCAGTTGTCAATAAGGCGCTATTTCCATATAGCTTCAATTTGAAATCAATCTTATGGACAAGCGACAATGTGATACCTTTTGGTTGAATCGTCACAATTGAACCCCACATCAAAACGTGAATACAGAATCAGTCTCCGGTTCCGCTATTACTATTAATAATAGCCATATTGAGAACAAATGTGTATGACATTGTTTGATTGCGCCCCCGCCCTATCTATTGTGATATCAATCGACACGAATTCGTCTTCGATGTGGGTTAAGTACGTGTCAGGAAAGAACATGGAACCCGCGTTAATAGATGATTTCTGATACTCCGATTCAATCCCAGGGGCCATACTGAAAGTTTCTGGATTCTGATATATGAGACGACTTATTTTTTCTAAGTGGCTAGTCCAGGAATTTTCAGTATGCCCTAAGTATAAGCAGACGTGTCTCACTCCGCGATTTCGTCGCTTTGGTACAAGTAACTAAAAGTACATCCGTTCGACCCCAATTTTGAGGAAAGCCATAAGCCGCGCGTGGCGCTGTCGCCACCTAGCGGCCATATCTGTGCTGATCGTAACAGACGCGTGTTGTTAGAGAGTGAGTCTTCTGTACTTAGTACTATTATTTATTTTATTCTGTGGTATAAGTAATAGATGTTATACTGGTATGGCGTTATTCATAAACGGCTGCTAACTTAATCAGTTGATGATCGTCGTTTGTCCCTATCTGTCGTTATGCCATAGAGAGGGACAAACGACGATCATCAGCTGATTAACTTACTCGTAGCAGACATTTATGAATAAGGCCGTTAAATAATAAATACCGGAAATGAGTCACTTAGGCCCACTTGTACCATCCCACTAACCCGGGATTAAGCGTACACGTGTAAAAATTTAAATAGGTACCTTCTCTTCTTTGTTATAAGGTCAATGTGACTAATTCCGTCATAGGGACTATTTCACGTCATATTCCACGAGCGTATATTTCTTTGATTTTCAATCGTAGGGAAAAAAAACATTTGCTTTCGATTGCTGAAACTAAAAGCAATCGCTGCTTTGTCGATGAATTTATCAATTTTGTTCGTTGATGTTATATTGCTAAAGAATAAATACAGGAAATGAGACACTTAGGTAACTTAGGTACACGTGTAAAATTAAAATACTTTCTCTTCTTTATTATTATTATACATAGAAGTGATAGGTAATGTTTGAGGAAATAAACACAAATTATAACAAAAATAATGACAAGACAATAACCTCGGTACAGCCCACAGACAGGCCTTTTATATAAATCTGACTGGTTTAATATAATTGAAAGACAAATGATAACAAATCTTTTTATTTTTATTCACAATACAAACCATACTTAAATAACCAAGAAGTTGGTTTCTAGTTAAAGTCTTCAGGTCATTTTATCCCTGGCACAAATGTGTACCTGCAAAGAAGTTAATAACAATAAAGAATATTGCAGGGACGGAATAAATAAAGACGAATATCTCTAAAGTTCGTTTTTTTAGCATTAGTAAAAGACTACGCTATCTTGACGTGTCTTTAAGTTGAAAAACGCTTTTAAAAAAATTCAGTAACTATTACTTATGAAAGCAAAAGAATGTAAATAATCGTATATGATTCATCATTGTTACATATTTGCCGCGACTTATTTAAAAAAAAAGGCACGTCAAGATTGTTCTTTTTCTAAAGCTAAAAAAAAAGAACTAACGGGTTGGCTTAAAGTAATGAGAATTTTATTTTCAAAAACATCAATAAAAACTCAATTGCTATAGGTTTAAGGATTTTAATATGGTAAACTCAATCGTGTTTTATGTTTTAATTTAATATTATAATATTGCAAAAGGTCCCGCATCTCCGATTTTTCTTAGCTTACTTTTCACCGTTAGCATCATACTTTGGACGACATTCAAAAAGGGAAAAAGGGATTTCGAGGGCAGTGGTCAGAGACTCGTCGGGTCCAGCAATAAATGCCGACGTGTATCAACGTGACTGCTTACCTGTAGTTCGCCAGTTCATTACTAAGTATCATTCTGATGGTAAATATATATTTTGGCCTGATTTAGCTAGCTCTCACTACGCCACGAGCACACAAAACTGGTTGAAAGGCCATGGCATACATTTCGTACCAAATGACGCCAACCCTCCGAACGTCCCTAAAGCTAGACCGATCGAAGATTTCTGGGCAATCTTGAGTAGACACGTGACACACGTGTATAGTGATGGCTGGGAAGCAAAATCATCGCAACAATTGAAACGAAGGATACAAAGTCAATTTAAACAAATTGACTTGAATGTCGTCCAAAGTATCATGCTAAAGGTGAAAAGTAAGCTAAGAAAAATCGAAGATGCGGGACCTTTTGCAATATTATAATATTAAATTAAAACATAAAACACGATTGAGTTTATCATATTAAAATCCTTAAACCTGAGTTTTTATTGATGTTTTTGAAAATAAAAATTCTCATTACTTTAAGCCAACCCGTTATATACATTTACGGTTCATATGTTCACACTTATCTGACACATACTACGAATTAGTATGTCGTTGTTGTAATTATCAACACATACCTCTAGACTCTCTCTGCTTTGGAACTTTTGAGTGCATATTAGACAGAGGAATTCCACCGTAACTGTCTGAATATTTATTGATTCTGAAAAACGAAAAATACCGTCAAATTATTCAGAAAAAGGAAACATTTGAACTATTGTTTTATATTAAAAATCTGTTTTTATAGTGGCAATCAGAGACTAGTAAATATTTAAGACGAGGGGTATAATATTGTATTTGACTGTATTTCAAATAAATTATTTTACACCATGCATGAAATAAAGCACCAAAAGATTAATGTAGAAACGTAGACAGCAGTTATTTTTAGACACAATATTTATTTTAAAACCCGTATATTTAAAACTATAAAGAGTAGGTAATTTAGTTGTGACGTCACATGCTAGTGTTTCATATAAATTCCACAGTAGCCAAATCGTTTTGACAGTTCGAAAAAAGAAACTGATTTGACTATAGTTCGTTTTTTTTAGCATTAGAAATAAGGTAAACAATCTTGATGTGTCTTTTAATTGAAAAACACATTTTAAAAATAAGTTACGGTAAATATGTAACAATTATGAATCTTTTATAGTCTTCTGCTTTCATAAGTAATAGTTATTGATTTTTAAAAAGTGTTTTTTCAATTAAAAGAGTTTTCAAGTTCTTTCTAATGCTAAAAAAAACGAACTATAGTAGTCAAATAGCCTATTAATGTAGGCCCTCCCTAAATGGTCCCGTGGGCACTGTGGGTACGATTGGTACGAAACCTTAAAAAAATTAAGGACCTAACCATACTTACCAGTCACCATTTCATTGTCCGTCAACATTTCTGCGTTTGGGCTGTCCGTCTCCTTTTTATGAAGCCTCATGTGGGCATCAATAAGCTTTTTACCTAAAAACAAGGCACTTATTAGTAACTAATTTCGCATTTATATATTTTTTAAATTACGTCTCACGAATTAACTAATCACTTTTTCTAGCAAAAACGAGGCAACGAAATTCGAAATTAAACTTTCGTGAGACATATTTTAACCTTTTGGACGCCAATGACCGATGTATCGGTCACAGACCACAGAGCAATATCGACCTACGTGCATATACACAAAGTTCAATTTCAGTTTTGACACTTCAATGACGTGGCGTCTGTGTGACAGCTTTTGTGTTTGACACGGCGTCGAAAAGGTTAAACTGACTGCGGCCCTGTCAGCGCGCGCGCAACGAGCGTAGAGGCAGGCGGCGCGCTCAGTGCACGAAGCACTCGAGCCTGAGGAAGGACCCCCGACGGGCCCGAAACATGTCGCCAATAGCGACTAAAAATTCAAGTGAGTGGAACCGTTGTCATCTAAACAGATTAACGAAATTAAATACATAAGTAACAACCTCTAAATATCTCTCTGCAGAGTGGACACTCGTTAGCCGAGTGTGCGTTTTCTCGATGTCTCAGCAATGAATCTACAAACAATTACGTTACTTATTAGTGCCGTCAATTTACAAGCTTATACAACCTCGTGCCGCCCAATGTACAATAGGATGTACACAATTATTGAACAAATTTAATTCAAAACAAAACACAACTAGATTCAAACTTCCTTCGCTAGAATTTTGTATAATGGGCGTGACGAGGAGTTTAGATAAAAATAGGATTTTTTAAATGATATAGGAGACAAACGCGCAGACTAATCGCCTGATTGTAAGCGATTACCGTCGCCCATGGACACGCGCAACACCAGAGAGGTTGTAAGTGCGTTGCCAGCCTATAAGATGGGAGTACGCTCTTTTCGTAGAGTAGTAAAGGCAAACCCAAGCTTAGAAGGTTGGACGGCGCATACCAGGACATCAGGACTTCAGGAGTGAAAAGTTGGAGAAGGAAGGCCACAAACAGATCGGACTGGAGAGACTTGCTTGACCAGGCTAAGGCCTACCCGCGGCTGTAATGCCTCAGATGATGATGATGACGATCTTTTCTTGAAGGTAGGTGAATGTGAATATATGAAGTTGACAGCTTACATTTATGCAGAAAGCTCTTGTCGCAGTCGATGCACTTATGTTGGGAGCGGGCATCGTGCGCCTGCGCGTGTTTCCTGAGGCTGGATTGTTGGGTGAACGAGCGGCCGCACGTATTGCATTCGTGGGGTTTTTGGTTTAAGCTGTGGCTTCTGTAAAGTTATATTACATATAAAGTAATATTCGGGGTCCCGTTGTTTCTTATAAAGTTTTAAGTCATAATGTATTGTTTGTCATATTATCATTAATCATAAAACTGAAACCGTTAACATTTCAGGATTTTCGTTAGGTTATCCTATATATAGGTTAGGTTAGGTTTGTTTTATGGAAATCCTGAAAAGTGACGCGTTTCTAAACCAATTGAATTATGAATAACGAAAATGCGGGCAAACAATACATTATGGCTTAAAACTATTTGGGAAACAATAGAGACCCAGTATATTTTCTTTTGAGAATATATTTCAAACTGTTAGTAAGACCAAGGATTTTTGTAAATTCAACCCGAAAGAGGACGGACAAAACATTTATGGGTCATTCTTTGAGAATATGTCCGTGTATTTTTTTAGAATCCCTTCTAGGCCCTTCTACGCGGAAGAAATCGCTGCTAATTTTAAATATTTAACTACATATAATATACTTACACCATATGCGCATTTAGAGTTTCCACTCGCTTCCGCCTCGGCGAACACTTTTTGACAGACCTCGCACCGGTGTCGGCCGCCGCTATGCCGCCTCAAATGCTTGAGCAACGACGTTCGCCAACGGAACCTGGCTCCTGCAAAAACATACTCATACCTTAGGGCATCTGCAACGTCGCACGCGCACGTAGCGGGACGTAGCAGGTGGGCGGGTTAACAAAAAAACCGGCCAAGTGCGAGTCGGACTCGCGTTCCAAGGGCTCCGTACATTAAGTCCGACTCACGCTTAACTGCACATTTCTAATAGGTTTTCCTGTAGTCAAGCGAAGACTATAGGTAAAGAACTATTTTGCGTATTATTTTTTTTCAAAATTTTATTTTAGAGTAGTTTCGGAGATAAGGGGGATGGTCATTTTTTGCCTATTTTCTTGAATAACTGCTAAACTATTTATCCTAAAATTATTAAAAAAAATATTTGAGATTCTTACAATGAGCTCTTTCATTTGATATGTAACACGATATAGTTTGAAAAACTTTATTTTTTAATTTTCTCATTACCCCCCAAAAATGGCCTCCATATTTAAAATTCATTTATTTACGTTATACCTTTGGGTCACAAACTTACATATGTGTGCCAAATTTCAACTTAATTGGTCCAGTAGTTTCGGAGAAAATACGTTCCGTTTTTTTCCTTTTGAGGTACGGAACCCTAACCCTTAAATACATGATTTTTTCGTTTTGCCCGAAATTAATATATATATCACATAATTGTTTGCCGTTTCTAGGAAAAATAGTAAAAAAAAATATATCATCGATTTTCACTGGGAAATCAGTGTTAAAAGTTGCATAGTCTAAATCATATTTTTGGAAATATATAGCTATTAGTAAGGGGTATAGGAAAAATCTTAACTGCCAACAGAAAGGTACACTATTTGTGATGTTCCTATGATAAAATTTGTAAATATAAAATAATTACAAACCCCGAAAAATCTGCCCAAAATCACATACTAAAAATCATCAACTTCCAGGTTTTTCCAAGTTTTCCGACATTTCGTCTATAAACAAATGTAACTTTTATAAATTAAAATACTGCGTAAATTTATGTAATAATTCGGAAAATTTATTAGTTTTACTATTGAAATAATATACAAGAACAAATAGAATTTGTTTAATAATGCATAACATTTGATGTTTATGTTGTGTGTATAAATGCATCACTATGCATTTAAGGGCTAAAGGAACAGTTATTCATATGCTTGAGAAAATTCGACCCATCCCAGGCGTGGCTCACTCTGCGATTTCGTCGCATCGCTACAAGTACCTTCAAGTACATGCGGCCGACACCAATTTTGGTGTCTAGCCATAGTAGTTGCCGCGCACCGCTAAGGAACGAACGCCTGCTCGCGCTTGCGCCACCTAGCGGTCATATCGTTTTGTTAGAGTGAATCTTCTGTACCTAGAACTATTATATATTCTGTGCCCATGCTGCCGTGATCCGGGTGGCCGAGCGATTATAGCCATCTGCCGCGATTGCAGATAACGCTGGTTCGATTCCTGCCCTAGGCACTGGAAGGTTTGGTCACTTTTTCTGTCATATATGACATTAGTTCCAGTTTATTATTTAAATAAAATATTGAATATAGATAGTTTACATACCACAGATATTACATAGTTGCGCGCAGGCGTCTAGGTCTTTCGATATATTTTTAGGTCCAACAAGGTGTGTTTGTAAATGAACCTGTTAATAGTAAAAATATTCGAATTTAAACTGTCGTTAGTGTATTCGAATTAGTGTATAAAATATTCGAATTTAAAGTGTCGTGTAGTAAATAATTCTAACTCTATTTAGTGTTAAGAAAGCATGTTGTTACGTTGTACCTAGCCAGAAGAGGGGACTGCAAACTACGGCCTGCGGGCCGAGTCTGGCCTGTGAAAGGAACCAGATTTGATACCATCTGGCCTATTGAAAAGGAAGCAGATGCATGGTCATGACGGCTAAAAATATTCTTAGAATCGCCTGAGCTAGAACATAAGCAAAATCGTGCCACCCAATGTACAGTCGCCATCAGATATATCGGAGCGGCCAAGGTGCTCACAGATATCTGAACACGCCTCTATTGTCAAGGTTTTAGAGTGCGGGTTCAGATATTTTTGAGCACCTTGGCCGCTCCGATATATGTGATGGCGACTGTACAGTAAGTTGCAGAGATAACTGACTTGTAAATTTTGATAGTAAATTGGGATGAGTTTTGTTTATTTGAGAAAGCAATTAAACAAAGGATTCAAAGGAAATACTACTTTATTTGGTTCACGAAAGGGTTCTAATTAGATAGGAACAAATATGTGAAATATGTACATTGTAATGTACATTGGGCCTTATGGGGTCAAAAGTACAACTAGATTCAAAGCATAAATTTTGTATGGTCTTTTTTTTCTACTTGTAAACTTTTTTTTATTATTGACTAACTTACATTAATGTCAGCTATACCAAACATATAAGTTATAAACATAACAAATTAGTCGGCGGCACGAAGTTATTATTATTATTCTTCGCCACTTACCTCAAAAGTTCCCTGGTTCTTTGAAGTATATTCACACTGTGAACAGTGATAATCGTCTTCTTTATCAGAATCCTCACTATGCTCCGATTCCGATACTATAGGTGTGTTCTTTGCTGTAATTATTTCTGTAATATAATTAGACTCAATCATCATCTGCCTGCCGAGCAAAGTGGCGTGCTCTTGTGTTGAAAGCCAAGACTCATCGCGCCAGCCAAGTAAGTATCATCTGCCTGGGGTCCGCTTGGCAATAAATCCCAAGAATTGGCGTACACACTAGTTTTTACGCAAGCGGCTGCCATGGCCTTCCAACCCAGAGGGGAAACTAGGCCTTATTGGGAATTAGGATTAGTTTGGTTGCCTAGCGATGTATTTCTTCACCGAAAAGAGACTTATGAACATCAAATGATCTCTTCCTCAGGCCTTGTCCCATTTCTAATTGGGGTTGGCTCTCCTAATTGTGAATATGAAATGATATAGTGAAAGATAGTTTAAAATTTCGACCCATACTCACTTGGATTGAAATTTTGATCACAAGGCACTTTCCTCTGAATATTTGATGCGATTTGACATTTCTCTGATGTAGTTTCTTCTGTCTTTTCTATTTCGGTGTATACTTTCTCTTTCCCTTGTTCCTTGTTGTCTGCTGAGGCAGATAGTTCTCCATTTTTTTCAGCAGTCTGAAAATTCATAACAATTTCTAATTCATATGTTAACCTACATTTTTTGCCTTTGTATTTTCGTTTTGGTACACCACCCATAATTTGTCTGCTTTGCCTTAAGGTTGACTGGTAGAGAATGCCTTATGGCATTAATTCCGCCTTTTGTATATTAATATTTTCTTTATTAACTCCAAATATCACAGTAGAGTTAGCATAGAATTGAATAAATAAATAAATATTATGATACAATGTTACACAACTCATCCTAGTCCCAAAGTTAGCTCAATAAGACTTGTGTTATGGGTATATACAATGATGATGATGATGATGATATAAGATAAATACTTAAATACATAGATAACATAACTCAGGAATAAATATTTGTGATAAACACACAAATAAATGCCCTAGATTGGGGCCCAAAACCTATTTCTCCATAGCAAAGAGATTAGATTTTATAGAGACTTACTGTCATGGTAAATTATGTATGTAGCCAAGCATAGGCCAAAGGTATGGTGCATTCTTTTCGAACGATGGCACCATAACCTTTGGCCTATGCTCGACTAGATGGCGTTGATTTCAATATCTACAAATTATAGTTCGTTTTTTTTAGCATTAGAAATAAGGTAAACAATCTTGATTTCTTTTAATTGAAAAAAACATTTTAAAAATAAGTTACGGTAAATATGTAATAATTATGAATCTAATACGATCTTTTATAGTCTTCTGCTTTTCATAAGTAATAGTTATTGATTTTTAATAAGTGTTTTTCAATTAAAAGTCATGTCAAAATCGCTTACCTTCTTTCAAGTTCTTTCTAATGCTAATAAAAACAAACTATAACACATGTCAGTGAAAGAATAAGGATCAAAGTCGAATGGTGTTCTAACAGTTTTAATCTTCTGTCAAAAGATGGCAGTAAATCTAATGTGGCTACGTAATTTACCATGACAGTAACTCTCTATAAAATTTATTCTCTTTGTCCATAGGCAGGGTCACTACAGCCATAGAGAAAAAAATACATAGAGTGCTCACTCCATACATCAGTTTTAGTACCAAAAAGACTATTAGCATCTAGCATCGAGTAACGGAACTATCAGTACTGCTACTTGACAATAGATGTAGCACTGACCGGAAAGTCTTATGCTGTTGAGATAAGACTTTCCGGTCGGTGCTACATCTATTGTTAAGTAGCAGTACTGATAGTTCCGCTACTCAATGCTAGATGTAGACACTGAAATTAATAGTCTGAACTGATGTATGGAGTGAGCACTCTTGTCTTCCTATATTTCTCTATGCTACAGCCTAGGCTAGGTTGTTAATATTAATACCTCTAATATTTCTTCTAAAGTCTTGTGGTTTCTCATCACCATTGTGTAGAAAGTGTATGAAGAGCTCAGTTTGAGAACACATCGGGAACACATTTGTTGCGGGAACCCATCATTCTGTGCTATCTGAGGGATTGGAAATTAATTATTATAATAAATGCTTTCATTTAATCTTATCTGTGATTATTAAATTAAAAATTTTGAAAACCCCTGATGCAATGTATGGGTTTTGATCAAACATAATATATCTAAGAACTACCTCTAGAAAACTTTATTTTGTCATCTTGAAGATTGTAATGGCAATTTTTTTTTTTTTTTTATAAAAACAAATCCAATGTGTTGGTAAAAATGCATATACCTACACAAAAATACTAAATTGATATACTTAGATACGTAATGCATCCCTTTAAATTTATTTTACATGCTTAATGCAAGATTTTAATATTAAATACAACTTTTTTTAAAGTATGTACCTGAAAACTCATTAATTTTGTAAGCATATCATTGAGACAAGCACCAAATATAGGTTTCATTGCATCCACCATCGCAAGGCAGCAGCGACAACATCTGTTGAAGTCTTCCAAACGGACCTCCATCTCCTTCTGTCATATTAAATATCAAAAACTATTAAGACAATCTATTCCAAAAATGTGGCAGTGAGAGATAAAATAATGTCTTAAAACGAATAGGACAGTAAACAAAGTACAGTACAGTAAGTGTAGGACAGTAAGTAAACCTATAGGACATGTTCAGTTATTGAAATCTAATATTAATAAATAAATATTGAAATAAAGAGTCTACTCTGCGATATCTGCGTTAAAACTTTTAAATCGGTACTGAAACGTTTTGACCGGCAAACTTACAGAAAATACATACAATTTTGTACTAAGTTACATACCAATTATTATTTAGTCTTATTTAAATGGCGTCTTACAATAGATCATTAGCTTTAAGAAAGTCTTGGATTTTATTAAATTGCAATTACAATAACAAAACGAATTGCAATCCGATGATTCCGATGCAATAGACATTGAAAGTTGACATATGGTTGACATTGACAGTGATATGACAGCTGCATTTATGGCTGCATTTAGAAACTGCAACATGGTACGTCTCTCCTCTGGCGTTCAGAAACATTTGAACCAAAGTAATTATCGTCTAGTAAACCATAACAGACGGACGTACCGGACCGCGGCCTTGGCCCGTACGTTTAAGGTGGTCGTCGTTAAAGTCCCCTCCAGACGAGTGTGGAGGGAGCGTAAGGACGAAGGTGTAAGTGAGAGTGAAAAAGAGATATTTTGACCAGACTAAGATCGCAGTTTGGTCCGCCCGTCTGGTATAGCTTTAAGTCATAAGCAGTAATAAACTTTAACCAATGTTAACCATGAAGTATAAAAACCAAAGATAAAATACATGAAAAGTTTTTCGCATCGAAGCCAAATAGCAAGCTATCAACTATCAAAGAATGACAGTCTGGCACTTGACACTTTCTTGTTGTTTTTAATTAATAGTATAAGAATGCGACATCCGTTTTACAATCATGGGAATTAAATAAACCGTACCAATTCCAAAAATATCGAAAACCATAACCGGACCCACATTTACTACTACAAGTCAATGGATTTAGATGATGCTATTACTGTTACACCATTAGAAATCGATGGTAGACCATGGTATGTGATGATCAGTTGGCTGGAAAATGCATTCAGACTAAATTTATATAATGCAGATGTTGTATGGAAAGGAAAATTTTCCTACAACAGACTAGCGACCTTTAGTAAAAGTTTTAACATGACCGAGAAGGAGTATTATGCCAGCATAAAACGTTGTTTATCTGAAAAGAGAAAAGATTACCAATATGAACTTAAGGACGGGTTTTTCTATTGGAAACAAAAAATTCAAAACGGATTAAAACAATATAAACGAGATATGATGATAATTCGAGGATTCATGCCAGTTGAATTGGATACCTCGTCAAACAAGATTCGTCCAGATTTGATAGAAGTTCTTTTGACTTTAAATAAGCAACTAAAATATAAAGTAAACAAACTCAAAACCGAGTATGAAACAATTAAATCAGACTATGAAACGTGCTTAAAAGACACTCAAGAATTTTTCAATTTAAAAATTGAGATGGAGAAAGCACTTTGTAGTAGATTTTTAAACACAATAATTCATTTTAAAAAATCTGAAGTGGACTCATTCAAGACTTCGAACGCAGTGTGCGCTGACACCAAACTATTTATAAATCGTTTGAGCAAGATTTATCCAGACGAGATTAAGAATTGATTTTCAAAAAAGCATTAGGTAATTTAAGCATATGAAAAAAATTAAGCATATTGTTAAATCGGCATCCAAAAATCTAACCACGTCCACACTAGAAGAACTACTAAAAAGGAAATTTTTAGGAATAATAATAGGACTTGGAATGAGATTGTTAAAAATGCGATAAAAAATATGGTAACACCTTCTTATCGTTAAAGTCCTCGTTTCCAATTGGAGAGCGTTAGTTTTTGCACAAAAGCTTGCTTTAATGTTCATGTAATACATTATCACAGCCATCACAGGGTCATTCTTCAACTCGAGAAGGTCACGAATGGCGCACTAGAGTTTTAACATAAACCCAGCCTAAGAAATTACAGTAGGTACTGACACTAATAGGAGTTTTTGAGCAAAAATATAAGTATACTTCTACAGTTTACCTGAAAAGTCGAAATAGGTAAAGTCAAACAACACGACTTTAAAATGTACCATTTCATCAACGGGGCATAAAAACTGTAGTTTGTTATAACAAGAACTTTTTGCTGTATTTTGTAACGGGTATTGTTTTAAAAGTTATTTTAATGTCTAATAAAGAATTCTTTGTTAACACAATATGTTTTTTTAATATTTTATTGACCGAAGCGTAGCGAAGGTCTACGTTTTGACTCGGGCATTTTGCTTTTGTATGTCCGGATGTTCTCTTCTACAGGTCACAATTCTCAACCGATTCTTGTGAAATTTTGTGACCAGATTCTATGAGTAAATAATTTTTTTTTGTCGATCCCGTTTTTGGAAATTTTCAAAAATGGAGGAGTTGTGATACCTCGCGCTTAAACAAATAGTCGTATCGATATCATAAGAGTATTTTATTTTTGAGACATATTTACATAGTAAATGGCAAAAAATGCAGACAAATTGTATTGCTGGTTTAGGCGGTATTTAGATATTTAGTTTGTACTCGAGAATGAGTAGCCGAATTTCGTCAGCTTGGCTAAGAACTATCATGGTGGATTTTGTAAACAATCGCTTTTTTTGTTTGCACACAGAAAGTCTGGGTTCGATCCCCAGTAAGATATAACTTTTTGTATTTTTTTTTTTTCACTTAAACTTCGTATTTTTTTTTAATAAATTAAAATCTTTGTATTCATGATTGATCAAACCGCAGTGTGGCGCTGTCATCGTGCACGGTCCCAATAAGCTATGCTCGCGAGGTCTACAGCTCACAGAGCCACTAGTTTTATCAATGTTATAAGTACGTGTTGCGTGGCTGGTATTGGAGCATAGGTAGTATAAGTAGAACCGTAGCGTAGATGCTGCTTCTTTCCTACGCTTGTATCGTCGGCCACTCCAGGTACAGGCTCTCTTTATACAGGGTGTCCCAAGAAGTAGTGATATACTGAAGCTGGGAGGTAGAGGACCTAGAGGGCTATCTGAATCACCCCCATGTATGTTCCGCGATTTTTCGTATTTTCGGAGTTATGATTTTTTTTAATTTTTCACCTATCGCCGAGTACGATGAGATTTTTATTTATGGTGACGTGAATTATTGCGGTAGATGCTTGATTTTTTTTGTGTGCTAAGCTGATAGACAGGCCTATTCAGTATGGTAACATTTACTACTGAAGTGAACATACTGGGTAATTTTATCTTTCTTGGCATTAATTTTTTTTAATTCCATTCAAAGATCTAACGATAGTAAATGTTACCATACTGAATTGGCCTATCTATCAGCGTAGCACACAAAAAAAATCAAGCATCTACCGCAATAATTCACGTCACCATAAATAAAAATCTCATCGTACTCGGCGATAGGTGAAAAATTAAAAAAAATCATAACTCCGAAAATACGAAAAATCGCGGAACATACATGGGGGTGATTCAGATAGCCCTCTAGGTCCTCTACCTCCCAGCTTCAGTATATCACTACTTCTTGGGACACCCTGTATTTCAAAAACAGATATTCTAGGAATGTTGTATATTAGCCACAAGAGTGGCATAGTAATTTCATGAAAATTTTGAGTTGTTTCATCATTTTAGCTGATAGGATGGATTTTAAAGTGATAATAATAACTATTAGAATGATAAAAATGTAATATCATTCAATGCACACTGCACCTCACTGCACACTGGACCTAGATATTGGACAGGTGGAATATCAACCTTAAGCCCCCTCCAGACTATGCGCGTGCGGAGAGGGCTGGTGCACCGCACCCATAAGTGAGAGCGAGAAAGCGAGAAAGAAATATCTCGGTGCGGTGCGGTAGTCTGTTATGGTTTTTACGTCAACCGAATCCGAAAAAAAAAACCGTTACTGTCAATTCAATAGTGTCAATCTGTCAATCACATCACATGCAATTTTTTTCATAATAATAGCAATAGCACCACTAAAATGTTATAAAAATGGACATAAATGAACAAAATAATACATTCGTAACAAAATTCAACATAAATGGTCGAAGTATTTACATAAAAGTCTCTTGGAAGGATAACGAAACCGACGTGTTTCGCTTAAAACTGTACGAAGGAGAACGCACTTGGTCCGGGCGGTTTTCTGTCGAGTTTGCCGAGAAATACATGGAGTGTTTTGACGAAACTAAATCAGAATACTTGAAAAATGTTGAGCAGAGTTTAAAAGGTGACAGTGATGATTTTACTTACGCTTTTAGTGAGACTGGCGATGATGAGGCAACGTTCGTTTGGAAGAAGAAATATACAGGTTCTAGTGCAACTAGAATCCACGGATCGGTGTCCTTGAAACTGGAGGCTCCTGAATCCAAAGACGTTTTGATAGATTTCTTATTGGATGAAAATAAATGTTTACAGCAAGCCATATCAGATTTTAATGTGAAGACCAACATATTGACTGGAGAACTAGACAAATGCAAACAGGAAATGGAGAAATATGTAGATATCAAAACCTCTTTAGAGTCTGTGTTGTATGGAAAGTTTGTTCAGATATTGAATACAAAGAAAAGGAGAATTGAACTTCTTGAAGAAAATATACAGAAGTTCACTCAAGGAAAGAATGTTTAAACTACAAATAGAAATTTAAATTATTATTATCTGTAATCTTTATTATTATCACAGACAATCCAACCTCTAAAGTCTATTTTTTTATTCGGTAGACTAAAATGACAGTTAATAGTATGAACATGAAATGTCATTTCATACTATTAACTGTCATTTCAGTCTACCGAATTAAAAAATAGACTTTAGACATAGCATAGTCGCGCTACCCCCTCTGCCACACATATGGTAGCCTTACTCCATCTTTGAGTCAATCCCGTGCCGTGATTGGTCCGTGTCTTTGAACGGACCAATCACGGCACGGGATTCGCTCACCTCGTCCCCCCGCACCCCTGTATTTTTGGCAGCATCGGTTTCATGAAAGATTTGGCCTAAGCTCAGTCTAGAGGTTGGATTGTAAGTGATTACTATATACTGATTGTGAGTTACTAGAAGTTACTGGAGTTTCCCACAGTCAAATATGTCTGTATTTGTTTGAATTTTATTATTAAACTCCAAATTACTTACCTTTATCTGTATAGATTATAGTACAACATACCTAGGGAGGTGAATTCGTGAATCCAGATTACAGAGGGCCATAAATATGTGATCTGGGGAGTTTTATTTTATTTTTACATTTCTTTCCTTTTTATTTTTATTTTTAAATTTTTTGTATTTTTATCTTAAAATTATGTAATGGGTCTATTGCCTGAATAAAGAAACATTCATTCATTCATTTACGAATTACCACCCGTGGTTTGTCTAAAGTTTTACGTCTTGCCTTGGCCAGGAAGTGAGATTTACTCCTCGCGTAGTGGGGAGAAAATCCCACTTACGGGCCTAGGGTGACGTAAAACATTAAACTGTATCATTCAGTTTAGGAATAGTCAATAGATTTTTTGTTATTGAGATCTATGATTAGTTGACTATTCTTGATTAGTAAAATTCATCAAAGATGTTTTGTTAGTGGTAAAAATAAGTTCATTTAATAATTGTGCTATCAAGGAACATTTTGTTTATATGCAAATAATAAATTATCTGGTGATAGAAATAAATTATTTTCTAACTTTTTACAAGCTTTTATTTTACTTGCAATGTACCTATGTATCGAGCTGATCTGATGATGGAGATAGAAGGTGGCCATAGGAACTCTGTGATGAAACAACGCAACCTAATTGTGTTAGGGGTTTTTAGAATTGTCTTGATGAGTATTAGTTGTATGTTGTAAGAAGAGTACAGTCAGCGATAAAAGTTTGTACCAAAAATGAATGTTTTGCCAAAAACTTATTCTACTTGTCTCTTTTATAAATTAGGGCTGCTACAGATTGGATGCAGGATGGGACTTTCAAAGACCAACTATAATAATATTGTCAATAATTTATTTACTGAATATAAAACTTGAACTTAATAGGTTTTAGGCTTTTAATAGGTTAGTAGCTACGTCCGAAGAGTGTGATCATCTTCGGCTTGTTGTTGCACGCCGGGTGTATGCAGCGGTCGGCGGCGGTCAGCGCGCGCGGCTGCTCGAACGGGATACACAGGGACTTGGCGCCCATGGCGGGGGCCTTCACGTCCGTTGTTGAGTCGTCATCCGTCCTGACAAATAAACTTGTGTTAATAAATTAAAAAGCTTGACCACAGAATAAATAAATAGTTCTAGGTACAGAAGGTTCACTCTCTAACAAAACGCGTCTATTACGACAGATATGATTGCTAGGTGGTGCAAGCGCGAGCAGGGGCCCGTGTCTCACAAGTTTGTAACGTGTAATAAATAAGTAATAAATATTATAGGACATTTTTACACAAATTGACTAAGCCCCACGGTAAGCTCAAGAAAGCTTGTGTTGTGGGTACTCAGACAACGATATACATAATATACAAATACTTAAATACATAGAAAACAACCATGACTCAGGAACAAATATCTGTGCTCATCGCACAAATAAATGCCCTTACCGGGATTCGAACCCAGGACCGCGGCTTCACATCAGGCAGGGTCACTATAACAAAAGCTGTCAAAAAGTGACATCCGCTTGTATTACAACTTACAAGCTTTTAAGAAACGGGCCCCAGGCGTCTGTTCCGTAGCGGTGCGCGGCGACTACTATGGCTAGACATCAAAATTGGTGTGACCGCATGTACTTGTAGCGACGCGACGAAATCGTTATAATTCTCGCTTTCCACCTTAGTGGTTTTAGAACAATTAAAAGTCACCTACTCATATACATATTGTACCTATATACCCATGTTGTCACGGCTGCGCTGGTTCAGACAGGCAGACTACATTGCGAATATATATTAGATACTATATCGATGTTGTATCGCGATATTAGCGATGCAGAAATCCGATTGTAACTTGGTCCTCTGGTCATAATAGGGTAAATGTACCTAGCGCTGTCGTTCTTGATGTTGTCCTCGCACGGTATTTCCCCGCAGAAGGGCGCCAGCAGGATATGCTTTCTCTCGAGCGCCGCCGTGAAGTCTTCCCACTTGGTCACCGACGATAGCCGCTCATCGCGCTCTTTAGTCGCCCTGCGAAGAACATTTCAATATATATGTCACCGTAAAATTGTAAACACTCGTCATATTATAATCTCGCTAGTTACATTATAAACTGACGGTAGGGAGATTATAATCTAACCTAACCTACGTTAGATTATAAACTAACGGGTTCACAATCTTACGGTGTCATATACACTATAGGGATGATGACACATGCTGAATTTTATAACAAAATCTAGTAAAATAGATAGCAAACGAGCAATTTATCACGATAATGTGGATATTAAAATAAAATATTGAAAAATTACAAAAATACAGGACCTGAAAGTTTCAAAATTAAAGTTTTTTTTAACTTCCAAAAACGATAAAAGTAAGGGTACCATTCGATTCCTTACATTTCATCCAAAAAAATATTGTATGGCAACTATATACCTACATAAACGCAATATTTCACCGACAAAAACGTAATTTTCTTGTTTTGTCCAATTGTCCATTACTACAAGATGAGCTCCCAGACCCAGAGACCTTGACGTCACGTTCCCTTATCGTTTTGTTTAGAGCGTTTCGCGAGTGAAGTGCGACTGTCGGCCTTTGACTACAATTTCTGACTTTTGTGTTACTTTAATGCAATGGGTCCCATATAGACATTTGATCCTAAAACCAAACCCGATCGATTGATACCATAAATGAAAATTAGTCATGTAGCCTATTACAGAACATCTCGACTACAAAATCGTATAAGACATTTCGTGGTCACCACAGTACAGCAATTGCCATCAGATATATCGAAGCCCAATGCTCAAAAACATCTGAACACGCCTCTAAATTGTCAATATTTTTTAGCACCTCGGCCGCTCCGATATATCTGATAGCGACTGTACCTATGTACGCCTATGCGTTCTCGTATTAATTTAGAGAGAAAATGCTCAAGTCTATCAGCACCTTTATAAGCCGTGACCTACAAAATAGAATATACATGTACAGAATTCTCACTATCTACCAAAACCGATGTTTTACAGCAAAAGGTCAGGAATTGTTCCTCCATAACCCACGCATGTTCTTTTTCTCGCTCGCTCGCTAGAGGGCTCAGGGCAGTCGATAATTGATTTAGTATAGTATAATACCACTGCCACTCCGTAACTCCGTAACTTGAAGAAAACACTCACTTAGCCAACATATCATGGTGCGTCCTCTCAAGCAGATCCATCAGATCCTTAGGAGCCGTGGCCCGTTTGAACGTGAGCTTCTCTCCCGCGAGTCTTCGGACCGCTACCAGCTCGCCCTTGGCCAGGTCTTTGACTCCCACAGTGTATAGTATAATACCATGCCACTACGTAACTACCTACTGTCAACTTGAAGAAAACACTCACTTGGCCAACATCTCATGGTGCGTCCTCTCAAGCAGATCCGTCAGCTCCTTAGGAGCCGTGGCCCGTTTGAACGTGAGTTTCTCTCCCGTGAGTCTTCGGACCGCTACCAGCTCGCCCTTGGCCAGGTCTTTGGGCCCTAGCTCCACGCGGACTGGAACACCCTGATGGGAAAATATTGGTACAAACGTAAGTTGACATGTTTTAGCTGACACGGGTTACAGTAATCCTTAAGGGCCACTTGCACCATTCCACTAACCCAGGGTTAACCGGTTAAACCTGGAGTTACCGTGGTTAGTAGTACAATTTGACGCTGGGTTAACGGTTTACCCGGTTAACCCCGGATTAGCGGCGTGGTGCAAGTGGCGCTAATAAGGATTAGAATAAAGGAACTTAACAAGGAATAAGCAAGACATAGGACTGTGAGACCATTGTGTGCATAATGGTGTGGACATTTTAGTAGATATAGTTATCCCTGAGGTCAGGAAGTGACCTTCTGTCTTGACGCGAGCGGCAACCAATCTCAACAAGTTTGCTGCACTCGTCCGTCCGCTTCTGGCGATCCTCGTGCTAAAGATAAAAGATAGTTTATTCAAGTAGGCATAATTACAATGCGCTTATGAACGTCAAATAAAGCTAGGTAGACCGGCTCCAACCCTACACCTCTGCCCCGAGAAGATTTAAACTGCTGCTGCTGGTGGTAGCCGTGGTGCCGCGGGGCACCACGATAACTTGAAATGGAACTTGGATGTCGGCTACACGGGGAGGCAACACCAGCCGGGCTAGCACATGATTGGCGCGATGGTATCTCGCGGCGAGACAGCGGCCGTCCCTCTTTAATTAACATAGAAAAAGACGGGTAGTCCTATCTCGCCGCGAGATGCTGTCGCGCCAATCATGTGCTAGGCCTACAGTAAAGCTTACCTTCAGCTCCCAATGGTTGAACTTCCATCCAGGCGAATAGTTATCCCTGAAATCGCCCTCAGACTTGATGCCGGCGGCCACCAGCTCTACAACCAGTTTGCTGCACTCGTCCATCAGCCTCTGACGATCCTCGTTGCTGGTGCTGGCTGTGATGCCACAAGGCACCACGATTACTTGGATGTCGGCTACGCGGGGAGGCAGCACTAGACCGCGGTCGTCGCCGTGGACCAGGATCATTACACCTTAAATAATGAAAAGGAGAAATGTTTTAGGGTTTACAAAAATAGAATCGAGGTTAGGATATCCTAGTAGGCATATGGACGCCAGAGAAAAAATATAGGTCATTGGCGTCATTGTGTTACCCATGGCTAAAACAAAAGATGTGCAACTAAGTACCTATTCTGCCCACCACAGGTTTAACAGCCATAGGAAAACTTATTCAATTTGTCTCCCGTATTCTTGAGCTACAAATTCCAACTTTGAACTTGTTTTCAATGGCTTGTATTTTAGGGTCTTTTCACAATGGAGTTTTTGATAGGCAAATTGCTGCTTTTTTGTAGAATATGACACCATTACATCGCTCAGTTTTTACCACGCGGGTGAATAAACGAATGTAAGTAGACCATTAACCTTTCGTATGTGTGGCGGTCAAAAAACGTAGAATCAAACATTAACTAGTGCCAAAAACATGTGTAAAAAAAGAAGACTAAAAACCTGGTCAGGATCTTTATGACACAGACGAGAGGTTAATCTAAGTAAGTAAGTAAGTATCTACATTTTAGTAGGTACGAATATCAGTGCTCACAGCTTTAGCAAAGCACATTACTCGTATAGTTGCAAAATTCCGGTCTTAATAACGCCGAGGAAAATCAACCGCTTAAATGACCTCATCTTGCTTGACCGGTTACTAAGTTAAGACTATGTACGAGTATATATACAAGCTATAGAAGATTAGAGGCTAAAATTACATTTATTTCATTTTATTCCTGTAGTATGTTTGCCGAATACCAGCAATAAATTATAAAATACTGTGATCTGTCAAGTGAAAGTGGAAATGCCGACGATATGGCTTCCTGTTGTTATAACGTTGACTTATTTATGTGTTGTGGAAGGGCGTAAGTAAACCAGTTTTAAAATAGTCTGTGCGGAAAGAGAAAAGTCGTAGAATGTATTGGTTCCCATATAATCCACGACTCTTCTCTTTCCGCACAGACTAAATGTGTTCCTTGAGTTTGGCGCAATATAGTATCAGCACTTAGGTACTTTGGGTACTTTTCTATCTTACACTTTTAAACTCAAATATGGCGAAGTTTTTTTCTGTAGAAGTAGGTGTATGTAGAAGTTCAATAAGAGACTTTTTATGTCGCTTGAAGTATTTTTAGTTATTTATACCTATTCAATTATTCATTAGTCACTTTTAGTTTGTGAAGGAAAACATTATATGTAAACCGAAATATTCCCAATAAGACCTAGTTTTCCTTCTGAGTTCAGGTCAGATGGCACTATTTTCAAATAAATAATACCAATTAATTATTTTGTACAGAATCTCAGTGTTTAACCCCTGATGGCAAAGGCGGTGAATGCCGGAGTATAGTAGAGTGCCCAGAGCTCAGGAAAATAGTAAACAAGACTATAATGACTCCCTACGAGTCGGACTTTCTGATAAAATCAGGATGTGGATTCACAGGCGGCCTCCCTAAGGTAAAGTATACATTAAAATAATTATAACTATAATGAATATACGACGAAACGCTCCACTAAAGAGTAGGCAGTGCCCTTTGTCTTGTCTTGGTGGACAGATTCGGGATGAGCATTTAACGAAATAAGATAGCACAATAGGATATCTTCTCTTCGCGTGAACTATGGTTCACGCGTTGATTGGTTGGTTGGTGGTTAGGATATAACCAAACGGAGACATCTTTCCTGTAATAGCCATTTCAGATAAACGTCAGTCCATGGATTGTGTATGACAATAGGGATGTTGACACATGTTGAATTTTATAACAAAATCTAGTAAAATAGATAGCAAACGAGCAATTTATCACAATAATGTGGATATTAAAATAAAATATTGAAAAATTACAAAAATACAGGACCATAAAGTTTCAAAATTTAAGTTTTTTTTAACTTCCAAAAACGATAAAAGTAAGGGTACCATTCGATTCCTTACATTTTACCAAAAAAAATATTGTGTAGCAACTATATACATAAACGCAATATTTCACCGACAAAAACGCAATTTTCTTGTTTTGTCCATACTACAACGTGGGCGATGACGTCACGGCCTCTGGCCGTTTTGTATAGGGCGTTTCGCGAGTGAAGTGCGACTGTCGAACTTTGACTACAATTTCTGACTTTTGTGTTACTTTAATGCAATGGGTCCCATATAGACATTTGATCCTAAAAACAAACCCGATCGATTGATACCATAAAAAAAATTAGTCATGTAGCCTATTGACCGCCTATTTTCGACAGAGGGGAAAGCCTACACTGGCTACATTAGAGCAGCTCTAACTAAAGAAGTACTTACACATAGGTATCAGTATTAGACGACTAGGTGTCCCTGTGTTCCTGACGTTTTGTCAGAGCTCACAAAGATGCCAAGTATCATGTTTTATGTTGGTTGGGGCCATATTATAATGAAGAACCCTAACCAAAAGTGGAGAAGGTCATTTAAATTAATCTCGTCTTTGGTAAATGTCACTCAATTGGATCGTGGTTGCTTTCAGCAGTAATTGTGTAAGTGAGAATGTGTTAGAGAGGGACTATATGATTCAAGACGTCACAGTCAGAACTCGTACGTACATACTATTATTTACTTTGTAATTTACGTTTTAATTACAGGTGTGCTGTGCAACCACCGACGCCTGCCTTACACCAGAAGGCAGCGAAGGCCAGTGTACAAGCGTGTTCGAATGTCAGCATATAGCGGAGATATTGCAATCTCCGAACGTCTCGGATAAGGATAAAGCTTATGTTAACAGTATAAGGTAAGATTCGGTATTGATTGTTAGATTGCTCTGAAATTTTACAAATACAAATGCATTTATTTCATTACTTTTTACATCAGTTCATAGGTATAATATAAGGGTTAGGTAGGTATATAATTAGCCCATCTTAGGTATATGAAGTAAGTAGGTAAGTATTTATCTAAACATTGTGCAACAAATTGTGTAAGTAATGAAAAAGGTGCGGGTACAGCGTGCTGAATTTAAACCCGCCCTTGGTCAGTTAATTTTCTAGCGTACCTACGAGTACTTAAGCCAGGGAATAACCGCACGTATGGATGCCGAACGCTGGACCAGGAAAACCTGGAGTGGAGGCCGGGAAGACCCAGGGAAGATCAGCGGGGTAGTGGTTGCCAACCAGAAAGATAAGTTTTTTAAGGCCACAACTGGTCCCAAGTGGCGAGGGACAGAAAGTCTTGGGCGAATTCGGAGGAGGCACATGTCAGAAACGGGCAAACTAAATGCTGCAATAGATAGATTAGATAATATACAAACAGCAACACTCTTAACTGTCCATCGGTAGACCTTATGCTTTTTGTAATAAGGTTTACCAACTATCAGTTGAGCGTTTCTTTTATTTTTTGCCTTTTTAGGGTTCCGTAGCCAAATGGCAAAAAACGGAACCCTTATAGATTCGTCATGTCTGTCTGTCTGTCTGTCCGTCTGTCCGTCTGTCCGTCTGTCTGTCCGTCCGTATGTCACAGCCACTTTTCTCCGAAACTATAAGAACTATACTGTTGAAACTTGGTAAGTAGATGTATTCTGTGAACCGCATTAAGATTTTCACACAAAAATAGAAAAAATAAGAGAATGATAAAACTAAAAAAAATATACATATGATGTACATTACCATGTAAACTTCCACCGAAAATTGGTTTGAACGAGATCTAGTAAATAGTTTATTACCGCCATACAAAGTGTATGGGGAAATGGTAACACAATAGGAAAAAAACCATGGGATATTTTTTTATCCCATTAGGATTGAAAGAGCTCGTGATTCTGAATAGAAATAACACAAAAGTGGCAAAAAAGGTCACAATATATAAAAATGGCAAAAAATAAAAGAAACGTTCAGTTAACAGTGTGGGTGATGCAACAAGGCAAGACTTTATGATTCGAAGGAATGAAGGTAAACTCATAGCAGAAACCCGGGACGAAAGGATTTTGCCCGGTATAGTACTAATTTCTAGTGTATGTAAAGTAGCGCACCTATGCTATTGCTAAAGCTTTAGACATTGACGGAATAATCATATAAGACAAGCTGTATAATACTATGATAAGTATGTCTTTTTCCTTCCAGATGTCACAGCCCCACAGGTTTCTTCGTGTGCTGCGGGACAGAGCTGGAGCCCGGCCTTTGTGTGCCCTCCACGGCTCCGCCCCACCCTGAGAGCGGGTGCTGTGGGGTCGATGGGAGCAGCGGCAACAAAATAACGGGTAAGGCGGTCTTAGGGCTCATTTAGACGGCGCGCGAACTTGTATACGATTTCCGTTACATTGCGGACCATTGGGGTTACATCAATTCAGCCGACCGATGAAATGACGCAATGTAATGAAATCGCATGCGAGTTCTCGCACCGTCTAAATGAGCCTACGACGCGTGAACGAGACGTTATAAATAAACAAGCATATCGTTGTGGTTGCGGAGCTAGGGTAACAACTGTCTAAGCGGGTTGGGTTAGCACAAGTCAAGAGAGAGACAGAAGAGGGCTTTTGTCAAGTGAGTGAGCAAGCTGACTGCTAAAAGATCTCAAGACTCTTGTAAACTTCGCTTCACTGCTGACTACTGCAGTCATAAAACAGAATGGAAGTTAAAATGGTGGTCTTAATTTTTTTGATTCGCTAAAAAAGACAATATCTTAAGCCTCTTTGACTCAATAATTCTGGTGATTGCAAAACCCCTTGCTTTGAAAGTGTTTAGTAAAAATGGCAACAAAAATCTAGTCAGTTTTTTTTTTCAGGTGGAAACGCGACATCCATCGAACAGTACCCGTGGTTAGCGATCATAGAAAATAAAAGAAGTGACATAACGAGGGTAGTTTGCGGCGGCGCGCTCATCTCCGGCCGCTATGTGCTGACGGCGGGCCACTGTGTGAAGGGCTTGGCCTCAAACGCTGGGACACCGTAAGATACTTTCATTAGTTATGCCAGGATCATAGAAAACAAAACAAGCGACATAACCAAGGTAGTTTGAGGGGTCGCGCTCATGTCTAGACGCTATGTATTGAAGGCGGGGCGCTGTGTGAAGGAGTTATTGGCTTCTAACGCTGAGACACCGTAAGATAACTTAATTAGTTATGCCAGGGTCATAGAAAACAAAACAAGCGACATAACCAAGGTAGTTTGAGGGGACGCGCTTATTTTTAGACGCTATGTACTGACGGCGGGCCACTGTGTGAAGGGCTTGGCCTCTAACGCTGGGACACCGTAAGATACTTTCATTATCCATGACAGGGTGATAGAAAACAAAACAAGCGACATAACCAAGGTAGTTTGAGGGGACGCGCTTATTTCTAGACGCTATGTACTGAAGGTGGGGCGCTGTGTGAAGGGGTTATTGGCTTCTAACGCTGAGACACCGTAAGATAACTTAATTAGTTATGCCAGGGTCATAGACATAGAAAACAAAGCAAGCGACATAACCAAGGTAGTTTGAGGGGTCGCGCTCATTTCTAGATGCTATGTACTGAAGGCGGGGCGCTATGTGAAGGGGTTATTGGCTTCTAACGCTGGGACACCGTAAGATAACTTCATTAGTTATGCCAGGGTCATAGAAAACAAAACAAGCGACATAACCAAGGTAGTTTGAGGGGTCGCGCTCATGTCTAGACGCTATGTAGGTACTGAAGGCGGGGCGCTGTGTGAAGGGGTTATTGCCTTCTAACGCTGGAACACCGTAAGATACTTTCCTTGGTCATCAATTCATCATTAAGGGCTTGGACTCGAACGCTGGAACACCGTAAGATACTTTCCTTGGTCATTAAAGGCTTGGACTCGAACGCTGGGACGCCGTAAGATACTTTCCTTAGCTATGACAGGGTCGCCATGCGAGGTCATATTTGTCAATATTAATCAACTCTTAAGTCTGGATTTACATGGTACCTACGTAGAAAAGAGAACAAGAGTCAAAGGTGGTTTGCGACTCTGTGAAGGTCTTTGATGCTCTAAAACTTGGTCATCGTAGTTTATTTATTCTGTTTCTATAATATAGTAACCGACAAGTTACGGTATAATACTTTGGATAATGACAAAATACTTTGACAAAGTGTAAATCTTAACCCATTTCTAGATACAGGCACGTATGTACCTGAACTTCAGTATACGCGTATGAAAAACACTTTTACAGTACATATGGGGCTACTTTGCCTACTTTTCCGCACTAGTGCGTAAAATAGCACATTTCGTGCGTATGTCGAAACTTTAAAGTGCCATATGTACTGTAACACGTTGTTCGATACACGTGCAAATAGGTAATTCGCAACTCGTGTCGATTTAAAACACTCCCTTCGGTCGTGTTTTAATTTATTGCCACTCGTTTCGGATTTCCTCTTTTTCGCACTTGTATCGAAAATAACTATTTTATTGTTTCTAGAGCAAACGTGCGCCTCGGCGAATACGACATATCAAACCCGGGTGCGGACTGCGTGCCCGTCGAAGGGGGGGACGGTATGGACTGCACCGAAGAACCGGTGGTGATCCCCATCGAACGGGTGATACCACATCCAGGCTTCGACCCGACCAATCGATTAAGGAGGAACGACATCGCTCTGCTGAGATTGTCGAGACTTGCGCCTTATACAGGTAACCAAAAGAGGGTATGAATTGCATAAGTAGAAGAGCCGGTGGTAAATCCTATCGAATAGGCCACGTCACATCCAGGTTTTGACCCGACCAATCGATTAAGAAGGAACGATATCGCTCTGCTGAGATTGCCGAGACTTGCACCTTATACAGGTATGCAGGCGTAGCGTGAACTAATATAGCCGTGGGGAAAGTATAGTAACATAATCTTTAATAGAAAAAAACCGACTTCTCTAACTACTAGCCTGGACCCACTTAACGGCGCTTATACTTTATTTGGTAATATGTATACATTTTATGGTAATCATAGTGGTTTGTTTAGTTTAGGTATCATAGTGGTTTTCCGGATCAAGGTCCGGGTCCGTGTCCGGATCCGGGTCCGAGTCCGAGTACGGGTCCGAGTCCGAGTACCTACGGGTCCGAGTCCGGCCGAGGCGGGCCCAGTCCAAGTCAAAATCGAAATTCAGAATCACAAAACGTGTACTATGCGTCGTTGAAGAGTTCTGTTCTGATCATCATCAGCAGTTCCGCTTCATCAAATGCCACAGTTTGTAATGTAAATGCTTGATTTTCTGATGAAAATATATAAAATTATATACGTATGCCTTTAAGATTTGAGGAGTTCCCTCAATTCCTCATGGATCCCATGTTCAGGACTTGAGATTGACATAAATGTGCCTAAAAACCTAACATGCTTAACAAACATAACGAAAAGGACAAATCGCCAAATGCGAGCTATGCGTCGTTGAAGAGTTCCGTTATGATCATCATCAGCAGTTCCACTGCATCAAATGCGACAGTTTTTAATGAAAATGCTTAATTTTTTGATGAAAATACAAAAATCTCTATATGCATGCCTTTAAGATTTGAGGAGTTCCCTCGATTCCTCATGGATCCCATCATCAGAACTCGAGCTTGACAAAAATGTGGCTTAAAAACTTAACTTGCTTAACAAACATAACGAAGAGGACAAATCGTCAAACGTGTACTATGCGTCGTTGAAGAGTTCCGTTCTGATCATCATCAGCAGTTCCACTTCATCAAATGTCACTTTTTTAAATGTATATGCTTGATTTGTTGATAAAAACACAAAAATCACTATATGTATGCCTTTAAGATTTGAGGAGTTCCCTCGATTCCTCATGGATCCCATCATCAGAACTGGGTTTTGACAAAAACGGGACCAATCTGTATGCATATACATATAATCAAAAAAAATTTCAAAATCGGTCCAGTAATGACGGAGATATGGAGTAACAAACAAAAAAAAAAATAAAAAAAATAAAAATAAAAAAATAAAAAAATAAATAAAAAAAAACAACCGAATTGATAACCTCCTCCTTTTAGATTTGGAAGTCGGTTAAAAAAGGGCTGGCGGGGCCTCCTTAAGTGCAAGACCATGGGCGAGGTGCCGGCCGCTTCGGCCACGCCTAGCTACGCCTCTGGGGATATGACTGCATAAAAGTGCCGGTGATCATCTCCGTCGAAAGGGACCTACTACTTAACCAACGCTCTTTCGGGATCTCACTAGAGAATCAATTCTTCTCTTTTATCAAGTCACTGTAGGATGTAATATACAAAGATGCGGCTATGGTGTCTTTGTATGTTGTGATATAAGGCAAGAACTTACACTCCACGATATTATTTCGAACCCATTTAACCTTTTCGACGCCGTGTCAAACACAAAAGCTGTCACGCTGACGCCACGTCACCGAAGTGTCAAAACTGAAATTGAACTTTATGCATATGCACGTAGGTCTATGTTGCTCTGTGATATATGTGTGTGAGGTAAACTGAAATAATTGTTAATTTGTTACCCAAACACGGCTATTGAGAATTATTTTCACATTTCAGATTTCATCAGACCCATCTGCCTCCCAACGAGCGATTCGACTGCCCACTTCCCGTCCACCGAGAGGCTATTCGCGGCGGGCTGGGGCCCTAATAACGAAACGCATTCAAACAGCGAGGTCAAGCTGCACGTCGACTTGCCTTACAAGACCATTGAGGTAATATAAAACTAATATTTTCTGAAACATGCGTGGAAATATCGTCATTACGTTCGTAGTAATAGCACAGGCCGGACAGGCCATACATCAAAAATGATTTGCGTTTATATGTGTGCGCGGCACGTCTGTACACGCGTCGTTGTGTATCTGACGGACTTCTGGCATGCTCTCAGTAGAGCGACTTACGCACACATTCATGTCGCGGCCAGTCGCGGGGCGAGGTAATCCGAGTCGGGGCGGGGCGGTGCGTGTCCGTATGATAATACTATTACTTATTCTGTGGTAATAGGCTGCGAAACATGTTGCGCGCGCCTAAACAAGACGGCGGGAATATATTTTCATACAATGGGGTTGGCCGGTCGAAGTATTTAGCAGATGGCGCCAGCGTAGCTTGCCCTGTCAATCCCTAGAATTGTGTCAAATTTTTGTTTTTTTACCGCCCCGGATGCCAGCCCTTTAAGCCAAATCTCATAGAAAACGGGGCAAGCTATGACGGTGCCATCTAGGCAAGCCTTTGACAGTTGCCAACCCCATTGCCATATAGACAATGTGTGTCTATGTGACCGCTATCTTTCCGTTCACCGAGAAGCTATTCGCGGCAGGCTGGGGACTATATACACAACACAGGAACAAACATTCGCGATGAACACACAAATGAATGCCCTTACCGGGATTTGAACACGGTACCTCCTGCATGCTGCTACCGTTACTGGGCTCGGAGGCCGTTAAAATAGTAACATATTATGTAACCAGGGACATAGGTTGTAAAGATTTATTTCTTTTCAGAAATCAGAAATCGTTTATTGCGAACCATGGTACATAGATGATACAATAAAAACATAGAATCACATGGCATCCTATAAAGGGTATAGGAAGTATTCTTATAGCTAGGTAGGACTACTTTGTATAGTAATGTCATTTATTTTCAATAATTTCAGTCCTGTCAACCAGCTTACGACGTGCCGAAACGCCGCGTCGCCTTGTGGGACAACCAGATATGCGCCGGAGGCGAGAAGGGGAGGGACACGTGCAAAGGTAAACTACTTACTCGTGGTCTGATACCTCTCTCTAATGGTCCCTATAAACTGTTATAGGCACCAAGTCTCATATACTTGGGCTTAATTTTAAAAATATTTGATGTACCGAGTATATCGTGAATTTACTTTGTTAACTTTATTTCCGACGTTCTCTATTATCTACGTATCTAGATTTATAACATCACAAGTAAAATTTGGATATTTCTTAATCTCAATGGCCTCGCGTAACATTCTGCGTATGTATCGGTTCTCCTTGGCAAGAACCAGAGGCTTATCAAACTTTATTGTGTGATTGACTCTATCCATGACATGTTCCTAGACTGCAGATCTAGGCCCGCGGTGCTTGACATCAGCGATGTGTTTCTTTACCCGAGTGGAAATGCTCCGCTTCGTCTGCCCGACATGTGACAGGCCACACTCGACACTCACACTCCAGCTTGTACACTCCTGGATTCTGTATAGGGGTATTCCATCACACAATAAAGTTTGATAAGCCTCTGGTTCTTGCCAAGGAGAAGCGATGCATACCCAGGATCACAAGTAAAACTTTATTTCCGTTTACAGGGGACTCTGGAGGCCCCCTAATGTACGCCAAGACGGACGCGTTCGAGGTAGTGGGCATCGTCAGTTTCGGCCCCTCGCCGTGCGGGCTGGTGAACGTGCCCGGAGTGTACACTAAGGTGGCCGCGTACCTGCCGTGGATTAGGAGCACTATTCTACCTTGATTACACAGACTATACTGATAAACAGAATTAGAATTGGTGGCAACCCCGGCTGTCAAACGATAAGCAGCTGATTTTGCTAGGTCCCTTGTAATTATTTTAATTTTAATGATATTTCATGTAATATTAAGCATTATAAGTGTGAATTAAATAGTTTTAACATTAAGTTATATGTATAAATAATAAGTGAAGTGCTTTAGTGACGTTTACAAGTGTCTTGTAATATCTCAGATTTGTAGCCGTTAGAGGTTATAAATTTGAAACCTGTGTTCGCCTTAGAATCCTTTCTGGTTTTTTATCACTAGTATTTACCAAGTGTGTTTATAATAATCATTGTACAGGGTTAGAACACAGTGTAGACACAGTCAATCGTCACTATTTCATGTAAGTACCTAAATATCACTTGGCGTGAGTAAGCGATTCCTTGTTTATTTTGGGTTTAATATAAATTGCCTAACCATCTACAATGCTAACCCGCAGAGCAGCTGCAGCAGCTCGCCAGCAGGAGACTGATAAACTCCAACTTACCTTGCTGGAGTTGAAAATATCCAAGGAATCTTGTGCTCAATTGCTCAGTGAAAGGGAAGACAGTGAGAAGGAACTATTATTAGTAATTAATAGCAATGATAAGCTGAAAAAGGAACTGTGTTCGTTAGAAACTGATTACAATAATGTAAATTCAGAGCGGGCCCGGCTTCAGGAGATGGTTGACAGGTTCACTGAGTGTAGTGCTGCGTATGAGCAGGCCCTGAAGGACATCAACTCATTGGAGAGAGCACTGCACGACGCCCACGAACAAATCTATGAGCTACAGGAGGCCCAAAACAATGCAGCAGCGGCACACACTCAGACCTTGTTCGAAGAACTGGTCCGGCCCGACTCTCAGTTGGTTGCCGCACCAATTGAAAACCCTGTGGCCACTACAGTTTTAGCCAATGATACTACCACACCAAGGTTAGTAAATTGCAGCGGAAACAAACTAAAGAAATATATTAAATTAAATAGGCTCATGAAAAAAAACCAAAAGTTGTCAAAAATAAACAAATTGTTTTTAAAAAAACTGAGATTCTGTAAAATTAATGTTAATTTAGTGGATAAGTTAGATTTGTATTCTGCTCAGTTAGAAAATAGTCAATTACAATATGAAACCGACACACAGACTTTAAAATTAAAAATTCAGAGTTTGGAGGATTCAATACAATCCCTAGAAACAATAAATGACAGTTCTAAAAAGGTGATTAATGAATATTCTTTGGCCATGGATGACTTAATATCCCAGATTAAGCTTAATTCAGAGCGGTTTGAGTCACTGACCAATGCCCAGTCATGTGTTTGTAAGCAAGTGACTGAACATTTGTCGACCAGTGTACTCGACCCAAGCCTGTGTGACGGTTTACCACACGAGCAAATAAATGATAATAGCTCCTTCCACACTACACAACAAAGCACACCTAAACCTAATGTTATTATGTATTGTGATGAAATTGGAAGCAATATGGGCTCATTTTTAAACTTTTACCTAAAGGGACTTAGTACAATCAGCAATTGTCTGCCTCATAGTAGTTTTGAAAATATCTTAAGACAAATTTTAAATGACAGTAATATTAATTCTAAGACAACACTGCTTATTCTTATGGGGAATAGGGGTAATGTGAACAAAAGTAATTTAATTAAATACTTTGAACAGTTAAACTCACTGGCAGTACATGAAATTATTTTTTTCACATTCCCCTATTGTGAGCAAATGTCAGAGGCAGAAAATACCACTAGACATAAGTTAAATATATCTCTATATAATCTTTGTACATATAGTAGTAAGTTTAGGATAATTGACACTAACAATTTTGTTAGTAAATACCATATGCCTATGATGTTTTTGACTAAAGGCAAGTATTGCCTTTCAAATTATTACAAAAGACAAATAGCTTTATCGCTATCCTATTTACTTGACATTTCTGCCAAGAATTTGGCAGTCAATTCTGCTCCTATTGAGCAGCCCAGTATGAACATGGAATTGGTTCCAGTCATAACCAATGATTTAAACTAGCTGTTAAGACAAAAGATTCTGTCTCTGGCAATTTAGTTTTAAATAAATATAATGAAAAATACTGCAAACATGGAAAGTATATCCACCTGGTGCATCAAAATATTCAATGTATTAGAGGTAAAGATTTACAGATTGAACTTTTTTTGAATGATTTTAATATTGATATTTTATGTATTACTGAACATTGGTTAAATAATAATGAATTAATGCCTCAATTTAATAATCACCAGGCGGGAAGTTCGTTCACCAGACTTAGTTCCATACATGGTGGGTCATTAATTATATTAAATAGTCAGTTAAAATTTAAGGAACGTAAGGACATTGTATCCATGTCTGTTGAACGGACTATAGAACTAAGTGCAGTAGAATTGGAGCAATTTATTGTTGTCTGTGTGTATAGGCCGCCATTAAGTAATTTTGAACTATTTGAAAGCATAATGGAATCTGCCCTACTTAAAATATCATCTTCTAGTAAGAAATTGCTTATATGCGGCGACTTTAATGTAAATATTTTGGAAAATTCAACAATGTCTTGTAGATTATTGAATCTTTTCAAATCTTGTAATCTCAACCACATGTTTATGGAGCCCACTAGAGTGACTGCTACTAGTGCAACCTGTATTGATAATATTTTCACTGATATTTTTCCTATTACTAAAAAAGTTATCAGCAATTTAGAATCAGACCACTTAGGTCAATTAATGGTATTTGAGGCATTAAGGAAAAATACTATGAGAAAACAAATAACTTTTGTACCAGTAACCTCGGACCGCGTGGAAAGAATGAAGCAAAGTTTAGTTCAGGCGCTACCCTTTTTGTCTTCCGATATGAGTCCTAATAGTATGTATAATTCATTCTTTCACACTTTTATGGAACATTATAATGCGATATTCACCTCAAAATCGGTCGTAGTTAATGGTGCATCAGTTTTTAGTGAGTGGGCTACTGCGGACTTACATCAACGAAGACGTGAACTGTATGCCTTGTATGAGGAACGGCGGTTTAATCAGAGTGATGAATTTAAAGAACATGTCAAGGAATATTCGAAGAAGTTTAAAGTAGATTGTCATATAGCTAAGCGAAATTATCTAAGTCAGAAAATAAAAAGTAGTTCCGACATTATTAAAGCAACCTGGAAAGTAATAAATGTGGAGACTGGTCGCTCGAAACACACAATTAAAGAACTTAAACTAAATATTGATAACAAAATTATAGATTCCAATTTAGAAGTAGCTACAGAATTTGAAAAATTTTTCACCGAGGTACCAGTATCCACAACTAAGGATTTAAATTCATCACCCTCATCTGCTGTTACATTATTAAAACATAACGCTCCAGAATGTTGTGGAGACCTTCATTTTGAACATGTTTCTACCTCAGATGTAATAAAGGCGTTTAAATCAATTAATGTCAAAAAAACTAATGACCTCTGGGGAGTCTCTGTCCATGCTGTCAAATCCTTAGTAGAAATTGTAGCGCCTGACTTGGTAGTTATATTTAACAACAGTGTTGATTGCGGCGAGTTTCCTGATCTAATGAAACATAGTAAAGTAACTCCTTTATTTAAGTCTGGTAGCAGCTCTGACCCCACTAACTTTAGACCGATATCTGTGCTACCAACATTTAGCAAGATTTTTGAAAAATTAGTTCTTTCTCAATTAGTACGACATTTTAACGTTAATAATTTAATGCATAATAAGCAGTTTGGTTTTACACGGGGTCGCTCAACAACCGATGCTGGTGTTGAGCTAATTAAGCATATTTTCGATGCCTGGGAGGAGTCACGAGATGCTTTAGGTATCTTCTGTGATTTGTCTAAGGCCTTCGACTGCGTTTGTCATGAAACATTAATCAGGAAACTTCATTATTATGGAGTTAGAGGATCGGCACTGAATTTACTTAAGTCCTACTTAAATGGTAGAATACAAAGGGTCGATGTGAGTGGACAGCGATCACCGGGGTCATTGGTCTCTATGGGTGTACCGCAGGGGTCAATATTGGGGCCTTTCCTGTTCCTTATCTACATAAATGACTTGCCATTCCTTGTAAAGACCCACCATGATATAGTATTGTTTGCAGACGACACCTCACTTATTTTCAAAGTCAAACGACAGCAACAAGCTTACAGTGATGTAAACGATGCTATTTCAAAAGTAGTAAATTGGTTCAATGTTAATAATTTATTGTTAAATGAGAAAAAGACTAAATGTATTAAGTTTGTCACTAGTAGTAACGTTAGGCATGTGCAAACAAGTGTCATTGTGAAGGATGAGGAATTGGAATTAGTTGATAGTACAGTTTTTCTTGGTATAACTTTAGATTCTAAACTCCAGTGGGGTCCCCATATTGATACTCTTTCGAATAGACTGAGTTCTGCAGCTTTTGCAGTGAGCAAAATCCGTCAGTTAACTGATGTGAAAACAGCTCGATTAGTATATTTTAGTTACTTCCATAGCATTATGGCATATGGTATTTTACTGTGGGGTGGTGCTTCAGAGATAAATACCATTTTTGTTCTGCAGAAGAGGGCTATTCGAGCAATATACAAAATGAACCATAGAGATTCACTTAGAGATAAATTTAAGGAAATTGACATAATGACAGTGCACTGTCAATACATTTATGAGAATATTCTGTATGTACATAAAAACATTGTAAATTTTAGAAAAAATTGTGAAATTCATAATATTAATACTAGAAATAAACATAAGCTCGCAGTGCCCTTCACTCGGCTCCATAAAATTAAAAAATCATTCATGGGTAATTGTGTGAGATTTTATAACAAACTTCCAAACCATATTACTGAATTATCTATTAATAAATTTAAGAATTATGCAAAGCGTAAACTTATTTCTAAAGCGTATTATACCACACAAGACTACATGAATGATTTAACAACGTGGGATTAATTGTTATTCGAAATGATTATTTTTTTAGGTATGATTGATTAATGATGAGGAAATTGATATTCCGATGGACATACTTCTTTTGTGTTTTTTATTTATTTATTTGACATTTAGATTTTATTCTAGAAACATTCTAGACTAGTGTTTTTTATACAGTTTTTTTTCATGTTTGACGATCCTTTTGTGAAATTCTTAATTTAATTTGTGTTTAATTTGATTTGTATAATAATCCAATATTCTTATGGAATAATAACATCAATAAATTGCTCTGATAATTAGCTTAAGATAATTTATAAGTATGTTACGATTCATAAGTGCTTGTTGCTAGGCCTACATGAATAAAGTATATTTTGACTATTGACTATAGAAAAAGTGAACTAACAGTATATTGTTTTTTTTTTATCCAGGCGTATTTATGTCAAAATGTTTAAGATAACTAGACACGTAATTAAAAGTACGATAAAGTGTGAATGTGTCAATATAAGTAAACGTCTTATGATAATAAGACCTTTATTATACACACCACACTTTGTCATGTCAAAGACTTAGCTAGGCCCGACTATAATGTACGCCAAGACGGACGCGTTCGAGGTAGTGGGCATCGTCAGTTTCGGCCCCTCGCCGTGCGGGCTGGTGAACGTGCCCGGAGTGTACACTAAGGTGGCCGCGTACCTGCCGTGGATTAGGAGCACTATTCTACCTTGATTACACGCACTATACTGATAAACAGAATTAGAAAGAGTGAACTAACAGTATATTGTTTTTTTTTATCCAGGCGTATTTATGTAAAAATGTTTAAGATAACTAGACACGTAATTAAAAGTACGATAAAGTGTGAATGTGTCAATATAAGTAAACGTCTTATGATAATAAGACCTTTATTATACACACCACACTTTGTCATGTCAAAGACTTAGCTAGGCCCGACTATAATGTACGCCAAGACGGGACAGGACGCGTTCGAGGTAGTGGGCATCGTCAGTTTCGGCCCCACGCCGTGCGGGCTGGTGAACGTGCCCGGAGTGTACACTAAGGTGGCCGCGTACCTGCCGTGGATTAGGAGCACTATACTACCTTGATTACACGCACTATACTGATAAACAGAATTAGAAAAAGTGAACTAACAGTATATTGTTTTTTTTTATCCAGGCGTATTTATGTAAAAATGTTTAAGATAACTAGACACGTAATTAAAAGTACGATAAAGTGTGAATGTGTCAATATAAGTAAACGTCTTATGATAATAAGACCTTTATTATACACACCACACTTTGTCATGTCAAAGACTTAGCTAGGCCCGACTATAATGTACGCCAAGACGGGACAGGACGCGTTCGAGGTAGTGGGCATCGTCAGTTTCGGCCCCACGCCGTGCGGGCTGGTGAACGTGCCCGGAGTGTACACTAAGGTGGCCGCGTACCTGCCGTGGATTAGGAGCACTATTCTACCTTGATTACACGCACTATACTGATAAACAGAATTAGAAAGACTGAACTAACAGTATATTGTTTTTTTTTATCCAGGCGTATTTATGTAAAAATGTTTAAGATAACTAGACACGTAATTAAAAGTACGATAAAGTGTGAATGTGTCAATATAAGTAAACGTCTTATGATAATAAGACCTTTATTATACACACCACACTTTGTCATGTCAGAGTCTGTGCAGACTTAGCTTGGCTCGACTATAATGTACGCCAAGACGGACGCGTTCGAGGTAGTGGGCATCGTCAGTTTCGGCCCCTCGCCGTGCGGGCTGGTGAACGTGCCCGGAGTGTACACTAAGGTGGCCGCGTACCTGCCGTGGATTAGGAGCACTATTCTACCTTGATTACACGCACTATACTGATAAACAGAATTAGAAAAAGTGAACTAACAGTATATTGTTTTTTTTTCCAGGCGTATTTATGTAAAAATGTTTAAGATAACTAGACACGTAATTAAAAGTACGATAAAGTGTGAATGTGTCAATATAAGTAAACGTCTTATGATAATAAGACCTTTATTATACACACCACACTTTGTCATGTCAGAGTCTGTGCAGACTTAGCTTGGCTCGACTATAATGTACGCCAAGACGGACGCGTTCGAGGTAGTGGGCATCGTCAGTTTCGGCCCCTCGCCGTGCGGGCTGGTGAACGTGCCCGGAGTGTACACTAAGGTGGCCGCGTACCTGCCGTGGATTAGGAGCACTATACTACCTTGATTACACGCACTATACTGATAAACAGAATTAGAAAAAGTGAACTAACAGTATATTGTTTTTTTTTTATCCAGGCGTATTTATGTAAAAATGTTTAAGATAACTAGACACGTAATTAAAAGTACGATAAAGTGTGAATGTGTCAATATAAGTAAACGTCTTATGATAATAAGACCTTTATTATGCACACCACACTTTGTCATGTCAAAGACTTAGCTAGGCCGGACTATAATGTACGCCAAGACGGACGCGTTCGAGGTAGTGGGCATCGTCAGTTTCGGCCCCTCGCCGTGCGGGCTGGTGAACGTGCCCGGAGTGTACACTAAGGTGGCCGCGTACCTGCCGTGGATTAGGAGCACTATTCTACCTTGATTATACTGACTATATTGATAAACAGAATTAGAAAAAGTGAACTGACTTTATTTTGTTTTTATTCTTTATTCAGGCGGACCGTCGCGCGCAAGCAAATGTATTAGAGATTTTTAGTTTCGAACGAGAATTATAAATTGCTGGAAGTTGGACCACTGAATCAAAAAAACAGTTACGTCACCTTAGGGTGACGCGAGAAGAAAATCTCACTTCCTGGCCAAGGCAAGACGTAAAACTTTATACAAACCACGGGCGGTAATTCGTAAAGCCCCAGATCGCATATTTATGGCCCGAACCGAAGGTGAGGGCCACAAACACCTGCGATCTGGGGCATTTACGAATTCACCTCCCTAGGTATGTAATGTACTATTATACTGTGATACTGGTCCCGTCCGTCAAGTCCCGGCGACCGTGTAGATTTAACACATTCATTGCCACCCAGCCAAACAAGACATCCGCGCCAGGCCACCAATATTTCGTCATATAAAGCTGTAGTACCACGATCCCGACTATTATGCTTACTCTACTCTTTGCTCCCAACTATCGGGTCTGGGAAGGAAATCATAAAATACCCGATAGTCGGGTTTTCGGTACTGAATGTGTTAATAACCTCTTAAATATAGCCACTTACCAATAGTCCTGGTGGTGAGACCCCACGAGTTCTGGAACACGTATTTCTTCTCCTGTGTGTCCGGGTCGTCATATACGATCTCGAACATTTTTGAGAAGTTCTGGCCCAGGTGGTGACTTGTCGCGCCCTGTTAAAAATATAATATCCATACTTAATATTATAAATGCGAAAGTGTGTCTGTCTGTCTTTATGTCTGTGTGTTACCTCTTCACGCTTAAAGCACTGAACGGATTTAGTTTAAATTTGGCATAGAGATAGTTTGAGTCCCGGGGAAGGACATAGGATAGTTTTTATGTCGGAAGTCATCCCTAAAGAGGGTGGAAAGGGGTTGGAAATGAGAAAATTAATGAATTGCCCTATTACTACTAGATTCCGTCTAAGTAACTTAACTCAAAATGCAGCGACAAAATGTGTAAGTGCCATTATACACGTCATATTGAGCAACGTCTTATATTTACAGCCTTATTTAGTTTACTGTGGAACTTATTCAATTTGTGTAAAAATGACCTATAATATTTATTCCATAACAAAGACCAGCATAAATGAATGTCTATTTTAAATGTTTAATTAAAAATGCGTGTGAAATATCCTTAGACCATTTAATAACCGGAGTCGGCTTGAAGAGCTTACACCCCTCTGCCGAAAACGTTGCACAATTGTGCAAACTTTTGTATGGACTGACGTTTATCTGACATGGCTATTTGTATGTTACATTTGCCGTGCCCTTAGAGGATATAACCAAACGGAGATGCCTTGTCTGCAATGTTCTATACAAAATAGTATGCCGATTTTTGCGAGGGAGGGGCACGTCAAATGTATGCGTAACGTAAAAATAGCCATATCAGATAAACGTCAGTCCATACATTGTGTATAATGTGTATAATTGGCCGCCTATTTTCGACAGAGGGGAACGCCTGTTAATGGCTACTCCGTTTGGTTGTATCCTCTAAGGCCGTGCCCCTCCCCCGCAAAAATCGGCAGGCTAATGTTTTGTACAGACAATGACAGACAAGGCGTCTCCAGTTACTAAATGCTCTAAGGAAATATCCCTTACCTGAATTCCACGGCCGCTAGCCGGCACATAAGCCTCTACCGTGGTGGTGTAGTCTCCACCCGCGAACTTCTCCTTCTCTGTCTTCCGCCCCTTGATGACAGGGATGGCGAGATACTCCTCGTACACGCGCGCGTACAGATCTGTAATACCGTATTATGTTAAATAATATTTCTTTTTTAACATATATCTTTATAAGACAATAAAGGCATCAGTTTAAGGTCGGCAACGCGCATGTAACACCTCTGGAGTTGCAGCCGTTCATAGGCTACGGTGCTTGCTTATATACCATCAGGGAGTATGCCTGTTTGCCACCGATGTGGTATAAAAATAGTTTATGATCTTCATCAACTATTGATGATGATGATGATGGTTTCCGAAAGGTATAATATAATATTTCAAGTAGGTATATTGCGCCGATATCTCCCCGAATTTTATATTATTGTCCAATTCGTGTTCAAAATATCGGAAATCGGGAAACACACATGTACTGTTGACAGCTTACCGAGTAACAGTTTTGAATGATTCACGGTTAGTTTCACTAGACTTATATCGAATATGAACCGTGATTACCGTTTGTATTGTTTTCGAGCTCCCGATATTTCGACGCAGTTACATGCATTTTGTTCACGGGTAACTGAAGATTGCGGGTGGGTGTCAAAGTTGTGTAGACCGCGCTCGGTTTACCCTCATTCGTGCGCGTCGGCTGCGTTCGCTTTCAACGTTACCAACGGTGCGTCCGTTCTATCCAAGCACACTACACTCACTCACTCACCGAGTATTTGAAGCACTTCCTCGCCCGCCTCCTCAGCGGTGCGGTACGCGGTGTGCCCCTCCTGCCACAGGAACTCGCGGGTATAGTTTGTAGCTTTCTAGTAGAGCCCGAAGGCTTATCCTATTGTCTATTGTTCAGTAAAACCGCACGTGCTACTTACCTGCAAAAAAGGGTCCTGATTATTCTATTTGGCACCTGAGCGCGGGCTAGTCCAACGCTCGAAAAACCAGTGTAGGTGCGCTCTCCGATAACGCGCCTTTGTTACGCATCTCGATGACACATTTTAGACTGGTTCTGTAGCGTTCGACTCGCCGGCACTCAGTAACCGAGGTACCGATTTTTTATGCAGGTGGTTGTGGCACGTGGCACGAGCGGTTTTACTTAACAATAGACAATAGGATTAGCCTTCGGGCTCTATTAGAAAGCTACAAACTATACGCAGGAACGGCTGCGGCTGCTTGAACTCCCAACGCTGCTGACAATATACATGTACATACTGTTGACAACTTACCGAGTATTTTGAGCACTTCCTCGCCCGCCTCCTCGGCGGTGCGGTACGCGGTGTGCCCCTCCTGCCACAGGAACTCGCGGGTACGCAGGAACGGCTGCGGCGGCTTGAACTCCCAACGCTGTTGACCATATACACTCGTTCCTATACAGCTGCTGACATAGGTACTTACCGAGTATTTGAAGCACTTCCTCGCCCGCCTCCTCGGCGGTGCGGTACGCGGTGTGCCCCTCCTGCCACAGGAACTCGCGGGTGCGCAGGAACGGCTGCGGCTGCTTGAACTCCCAACGCTGTCAACAACATAGATAAATAGAATACTTTTTGCGATATACAACCGCCTCCCTGATAGCATAAGAGATGCCCAGTCTCACCAATCCTTTAAAAAAAATTTAGAATCGTGGTTACTCACAAAAAACTTTTACACCTTTAATGAAATAATGGCACTGCCAATGACTATGTAAAACATGTTTTAATTTTTATTTTTTTTTTCTATTTTGAATTGTTGACATTCCTATGTTGTTTATATTTCAGTTGAAATACTCTGTAATGTGGAATTTGTATGAATATTGTACAAAATTGTATCTGACGTGTACCTGTATTGTACCAATAAAGATTATCTTATCTTATCTTTATTGGCACACCTCAGTGAAACGATACAAAAGAAAATAACACAAAAACCTCACCAAATATCACCAAGGGGAAGGGGGGGTCAAAAAGTAGCCGATAACACCTCGCGTGATTTGTGCACAACCCCTTAGCGTTGCTCATACTATTTTAGGTAACCCGTTCACCCGTTTCGTGCAACCGCTCCAGTTATCGGACGCCTAAAGAGGTAGTTTGCGGTGACAATAAAGGAAATGCGCCTGAGACAACTGTCAGGAAAACGGAATTTGAGAGGAAGATATTATAAGAAGATTGAGATGTCAATTTGATTCTTTATTCTCTTTATTCTTTATTCAGGCAAACACTAAGTATAAGCATAGAGAAATAAGTAAGACAAGAGTGCTCACTCCATACATCAGTTCAGACTATTAATTTCAGTGTCTACATCTAGCATCGAGTAGCGGAACTATCAGTACTGCTACTTGACAATAGATGTAGCACCGACCGGAAAGTCTTATGTTGTTGAGATAAGATTTTCCGGTCGGTGCTACATCTATTGTCAAGTAGCAGTACTGATAGTTCCGCTACTCGATGCTAGATGCTAATAGTCTTTTTGGTACTAAAACTGATGTATGGAGTGAGCACTCTATGTATTTTTTCTCTATGGTATAAGTTTACAGCTATAGCCAAGACACTTATACTGTTAATAGATATGTAGTCAGTATGATAAAATTAGTACACTTGTATTACACACATTATACACTTTTCGAACTATCTCTAGAATTAAACATAGTTAAGTACATAGTAAGTATTACTAAGTTACATAGAGATTTAAAAAAAAATCTGATATTAAATAACATAGGTGGAGTTTAAAAAATCCTGATACTACGTTGTAGGGACGGCCACTTGTCTGCGAATATGTCTGCGTTTTGGACTGTAGCTATGAAGTTGTTTAGTAACCTTGATGGGCTATCTAGTGGTATATCTATGACTTACCACAACATTGTTCCACTGGTTAAGCTTGATAGGCAAGTCTCTGTAAGTCTGAAGCCACTTGGCGTACGCTGGGTACATGACCGTCTCCGATGTAGGACGGACAGCGATGTGCTCGGCCAGTTCTGATGACCCCGAGTGGGTCACCCATGCGACTTCTGGGGCGAAGTCGGCTATGTGGGTCTTCTCGCGCTCGAGGGCCGCCTAAAACAAAAGCGGCCAAGTGCGAGTCGGGCTCGCGCACGGAGGGTTCCGCACCATCAACAAAAAATAGAGCAAAACAAGCAAAAAAACGGTCACCCATCCAAGTACTGACCCCGCCCGTCGTTGCTTAACTTCGGTCAAAAATCACGTTTGTTGTATGGGAGCCCCACTTAAATCTTTTTAGTATTTGTTGTTATAGCGGCAACAGAAATACATCATCTGTGAAAATTTCAACTGTCTAGCTATCACGGTTCGTGAGATACAGCCTGGTGACAGACGGACGGACGGACGGACGGACGGACAGCGGAGTCTTAGTAATATGGTCCCGTTTTTACCCTTTGGAACCCTAACAAAACAAGTATTGTACAGTAAATGCCCCAACTGAAGTAAATGCCCCAACTGAAGTAAATGCCCCAACCCAGACCAGCTGTCATGGTTGCATTTTTATCACCTGTCATGCTATGCGACACTTTTGCACTTACATATTTGTTAGAACGTGACAGTCATGGTCACAAATGATAAAGAGCCGGCCATCTTAGCCCTACAGGTCCCCATTTTAGCTGTATATTATGAAAGTGGATACTTATGTAAGGGAATTGACTGTACAATGAAAACCTGTGTTTGAGGCAATTTGTCAGTCTGAGCTTCAAGGCAAGACCGAAATAAGTTGCAATAAAATAGGTTTTATAAACACGCGAGTTTGGAATAGCAGCATATAAGTACATAGTGATGTAGGTAGTTACAGTGACCAGGAAATTAGGGATTGCTGGCCAAGCAGATATAGACGATAAGAAGGTACAGTCAGCAGCAGGACTTGCTAAGGTGTTCAAAATTACCTTGACGCGCTCTTATTCTCTTAACAATAAAGTCGCGTCAAGATGATTTTGAACACCTCGCCCGCTTGGCAACTATTGCTGCTGACTGTATGTATAGGGATACTGGGCTGGTGATTCCTTTTCTGACCGCACAGCGCATTTACTGCGAGTCGCGTCACGCCGCGGCCTAGGCCGGCAATGTTGCACAGAAATCCATTCCGGTATTTCGCTTACCTTGGAGACGAAGATGGGGAAATAGCAGTCCTTGACGCCGAGCCTCTTGAAGTTGGTGGAGAGGAACTCGCGTATCACCTCCCAGATGCTGTACGACCACGGCCGGAAGATGTAGCAGCCAGATATGTCGTAGTACTCTATCATTTCCGCTGCGGAAAAAAGGAAAAAATATTTAATGAAATTTGACTTTGGGTTTGACCATTGACGTACTCAGGACGGGTCTTACGTGCACAAAAATGGTACTAGTTCAGCGGTATCACTCACGAATTTGAGCCAATCGTGCAGTCTAACGCAACTAGTTGCGACCAATCGCGCACGTGATTTTTTTTTTTTTAATTAGTATGCAGTTTGGTCGACCTTGTGACCAGCGACTGCTCTTGTTGGTAGAAGATTGGTGACGTGGCCGGAAGGGCCACGTCACCACCAAGGACGAAAGGGAAAGGAAATTCACAGAAGTAAGAAAAGAGAAAAGCAAGAATAGAGAAGAGAAGAGAAGTTAATTTGTAGCAAAAACAATAACGCTAGGTACAGAATGTTTTGAGTTGTACAGAAGTTTTGAGTTATGAGTTCCTGGTCTTTTCCCAATGGGGGCGGGTAGAGTAGTACCCCACGTGATGCGCACTCATCAACCAATCGCGTTGTACCGGTGTCACACCGCTGTACTAGCTGGCCATATTCATGCCACATAGGTACTTTTAAAATTGACGACGTCTGAAGTGCTTACTTCAACTGGTCAATGTGAACACGGCATTACTGTCATCTAATGGGAGTTGGCCGGTCGAAGTATTTAGCAGATGGCACCAGCATAGCTTGCCCTGTCAATCCCTGGAATTGTGTCAAATTTTAGTTTTTTTTAATGGAATTGTAGGCCCTGGATGTCAACCCTTTAAGCCAAATCTCATAGAAAAAGGGGCAAATTATGTTGGCGCCATCTATGCAAACCTTTGACAGTTGCCAACCCCTTTGGTCTAGGGGCGTGGCTAAGCCGAATAACAGCGATGAGTTACAATTTTCTTAACGCGAACTATAGTGACTCGTATTGTAAATACAATAAGGTCTACAATGGTTAGTTGAGATTGAACTTACATTTGGTGATGACCTGCGAGTACCATTCGGACAGGTCTGTATCCTTGCTGGCCTCAAGTCCTAAGCGAGTCACTTTTTTCACGCCACTCGCTGATTCCTCCTTGGCGGGCTTTGGTGACTGAAATAAACAATACGCAATGTTAAATAGAGATGTTGATGTCGATGAAATAACTCGCGGTTTGGTAAGAAAACGGTTGTATTGAGTAACCACTCTTTCTTTACACATATTTCTCTATGGTCCAGAAAAGCATTGTTATGTTGTATGGACAGTTCGAAAAAAGAAACTGATTTAGTTGACTAGTACCCTAATGTCCCAATGAATTGCTTGTTGAAAAAAAAGTACAGTCAGCGATAAAAGTGACAGCAAATTTGTACGTCAATGATTTCAGTAAATAATAGGGAGTATTACTGCAATGTTTTTCCGCCAGAGTGGAGCACTAGTGACTTAAGTATACCATAGAGTAACTTAAACTGTTTTTTGACAAGTTTTCACAGACAATCAAATATGCCATTGATACATCAAGGCGGTTTGTTTACAAAGGGCCTGCCGGGAAACGCGAAATCGAAACTCAGCTATCTGCCTCTTTATCGCTCGAATATACAAGTGACAGAGAGGTTAGAAAACAAAATTTCGACTCTCTCGTTTGCGGTAGACCTTTAGATTGTCACTTATTGTGGGAGTGGCGCCCCCTACGCAGACTTTCGCGTAATATTCCCTATTAAACTAGTAGGCTTGGGTATTACCTGTTCTTTAGGCTTGTCTTTCTTCTCCTTAGGTTTATTTTCCTTCTTGTCTTTAGGCTTAGGTTCGCGCGGCGCAGCGGGAGCGACGTACGCCATTCCCGTCTCGGCCTGGTACTTGGCTTTTAGTTCTAGAAGTTTCTTCACTTCTGCGTCTATAGCGGCCTGGGAAGAGCGAAGGGAGTTAAAATAATCAAACAGCACAAGTAAGCAACATATAAAAGTCATGTGACGAGAAAGTTATCACGAATGAAAGTGGAGGGAAGTACGAGAGGAAAACAGAGGAAAAGGTGGATCGACTGTGTGAGAGATGATATGAAACGAACGCAGCTACGGAAAGCAGGTACGGAAAGTTACAACCGTCGCTACCGCAATTTCAACATACCGAGCATACGTAGAATCCACGCTACGATATGGTGTTCTAGCCTGGGGCAATAGCACTGATAAGGATAGACTATTTATCGCCCAAAAAAAATGTGTTCGAGCAATTTGCGGCCTCCCACCTTGGGAAAGTTGTAAACCTATTTTTAATTAACTTGGCTTACTACCGCTACCCGCACTATATATATACGAAATATGTATGTTTGTCAGCAAAAATAAGCATCTCTTTAAAAAGGCAGCTGACCTGAACCAGCGTCCTCGTAGAGACCCTAACAGGCCCGTATTAGATGTTACTCCAAAACTAGCACTCTACAGTAAAAGCTGTCTCAAATGATTAAATTTCTTAGCTTTAGCATTGACATTTGAATTATGTTGTATATAACTGTCTATTTTGATTAATGTGTTGTATGTCCTAGAGTTTAAGGTGTAAATTTGCATGCTACTATGTAGTTAATCATGTGTTACCTAATAACAATAGCATAAGAACCACTGTACCATGTTTATTGCAAATAAATGAAATGAAATGAAATGAAACGCAACTGAATGTTGAGATGACGGGTGACAGAGAAGTATGGAAGAAAAAGACATGCTGCACCAACCCCAAGTGAATGGAACAAGGGCAAGCGAATGATGACAAGTAAGCAGCATATCGTCGCTATACTGAGTAAGTATAGCGACCTCATATCTGCAACAATCATTTGATGGAAATGTCGCTTTTCTTTCATTCGGAATACGGGTGTTTTTGTCATCAAATGAGTGTTGCAGATACGAGGTTGAGTAAGTATAGCGGCGATATTATTGTCTCTGTAGATATGAACGTTAATAGCAAGATGGTGAATATATCCATACCTTATCAGCCTTCTTAGTTTTGAGGTCCCGTACAAGGTCGCCCTGTTTACCGACTTCAGCCGCGAGTGCGGCGGCTTTCTCATCCCCATTCATTGTGGCACTTTCCTATATAAAAAATATAATTAATAAATATTATAGGCCATTCTTACACACGTTGACTAAGTCCCACAGTAAGCTCAAGAGGGCTTGTGTTGCCCACAAAAGTACCCATACTCAGACAACGATATATATAATATACAATGTAAATACATAGAAAGCACCCAAGAGTCCCAAGACTCGGGAACAAAATTAAATATCTGTGCTCATCACACAAATAAATGCCCTTACCGGGATTCGACCCCAGGACCGCGGCTTCACTACCCACTAGACCAGACCAGTCGTCTAATATGTATTTGACAAAAGAGCAGAATTGTTGTTTACTCATGCTAATAAGAAGTTAAGAACAAATTGAGACCAAAGCCCGCGAAAGATCCCAATGTTTAAAGAGTGCATGGAATCGTCAACGTTACGAGCGTTTCAGGGCGTTTTTTTTTTGTTGTCCCCTACACTTTTTTTTCAAATTTGGGATTTTTTATGTTATTTCTACTGAGAATCACGAGCTCTTTCTATCCTAATAGGAGAAAAAAAGTGTCCTATGGTTTTTATTTCCATTACGTCACCATTTTTCATAGACTTTGTATGGCGGTCGCGGAATGGAAAGATCGAAAAATGTATGGAAATTTTAGGACACTTTTTTTCTCCTATTAGGATAGAAAGAGCTCGTGATTCTGAGTAGAAATAACATAAAAAATCCCAAATTTGAAAAAAAAGTGTAGGGGACCACAAAAAAAAACGCCCTTCAAGGCATGAGAGGTGAACAAACTTAGCTGCGAGGAAAATCTTACTTTACAACTAGTCTAATCCAAATAAATGCTATTATATATTCATAATCATAGCATAGCATGATGTTATGATATAGCTTCAGTTAGTAAGCTAAAAAGAGGAAATAACTCAAAAGCATCACATTACTGAGCGCCACTTGCACCATCCAACTAACCCGGGGTTAACCGGCCAAACCATTAACCCAGTGTCAAATAGTACCGGTAACCATGGTAACGCCAGATTTAACCAGTTAACCCCAGGGTTAGTGAATGGTGCAAGTGGCCATTAGAGGATAAAATGCCATCTATCCCGCTGATTTATGCACTTTTATTACTTATTTTGTCCCAGTGCCTCGCAGTTGAACGTAATAATAATAGGCCTTTACCATCTGTGTCAGATGTTTAAGCAGCATCCCGGATACGACACTTGTGTTCGTGGCTGTAAAGCCCTATACGAGAGGATCCCTCGGCCACACACGCAGCAGGTGTATGATGATGATAATGCTAGTATAGTTTGTAGCTTTCTAATAGACCCCGAAGGCTAATCCTATTGTCTATTGTTCAGTAAAACCGCACGTGCTACTTACCTGCAAAAAAGGGTCCTAATTGTGGCGCACCAATACTGGCTGCCCACAACCCGTCTACAAGTCTACGTCAACGTGTCGGTCATGTCACTTCGACACAACTAAATTTCCCTTCTATGATACGGAAGCCTAAATCTTGTTTAATCCTATTGTAATATATTCGCTGTAAATATTCTCTCATTATATGTAAATATTCATCATCTCTATCTCCGCGTATTATTTCACATATAAATAGTGCTCTAGGCAAGGGCACCATATTGGTGACCCGCGACTTTCAAAATTTTCAAATTTTTAAAAAATGACCGACGAATTCGAAGATTCTGTTACCGGCAATATAGAGCCCGAACGATCAAGTGCTGCGGTTGATCGTCTCACCATGAGATTACCACCTTTTTGGGCAGAAGATGCGGAAGTTTGGTTCGCCCAGGTCGAGGCGCAGTTCGCCGTTTGGGGCGTGAAAGCAGATTCTACGAAATATTTTCAAGTGATCAGAGAGCTAGATCCCAAAACGGCTCGAGAAGTACGGGATATCATAACGAAGCCCCCAGAAACAGATAAATACGAAAAGTTGAAAAAACAATTGATCGACCGACTGTCAACGTCGCAAGAAAACAAAAGACGTCAGTTGCTGCAATTTGAAGAACTTGGAGACAGGAAACCAAGCCAATTCCTTCGTCACCTTCGAGGATTAGCTGGCGATAGTGTCACTGACGATTTTCTCCGAAGTTTATGGTCTACTCGCCTACCTACTCAAGTGCAAGCGATCATCGCGTCTCAGAAGACGGCTTCTTTAGACGACATCGCGATCCTTGCAGACCAAATCATAGACACTGACACCTTGTTCTTCTTTTAAGCAGGTTGCAAGCATGACTTCGTTCGAAGACATGTTTAAGAAGATGGAGCAATCTATAACGGCGCGCATCCAGAGCGAAATGACGCAACAGATTGCTCAGCTAAGCACCGGTAACGGCAGCGGTCAGCGACGTTCGCGTTTTAACAGGAACAGGTCGCGCAGTCGCAGCAGATCGAAGTCACACGGTCGGTATCGAGCTGTCAAATCAGGTATGTGCTGGTACCATAGTCACTTTAATGCAGACGCACGGAATTGCATTCCGCCGTGCAACTTTAATTCGGAAAACTAGCAAGACAGTCTACCGTGGCGGCTGCCGACTGTCATACTACAACCAGCCGCCTATTCATCACGGATAGAGTAACTAAAATTCAATACCTCATTGATACCGGATCTGACCTCTGCGTTCTGCCACGCAATTTTATGCCTAAATGCAAGTCGCCTGACAACTACTCACTTACTGCCGCTAATGGTTCGCTTATACAAACGTATGGCATAATCAAGCAAAAATTAGACATAGGATTACGCAGAGATTTTATTTGGAACTTTGTCGTAGCAAATGTAAACAAACCTATAATCGGCGCAGATTTTCTTGCACATTATGGTATTATTATCGATTGCAGAAATAGAAGACTACTTATTGACAGCTTAACAAGTCTGGGGTTGACTCTGAAAGCCCACTAGCCTGCACTACCCCGGGTTGCGCTATGCGCATGCTCCACAATCTGGAAGGTTTCCATTCCGGGCTGAGGATCCTGGACCACAGTGCAGAGCCTTCTTAGAATACTCTGGACCTGCGACTGCGATGCCTGCTTTGTTCAGCGGAGCCATCTACAAATGCCCGCCTGCGAAGTAGAGTCCCAGGAAAGTGCCTCCTATTAAAGACTTGTTTCATTATTTCATTCTTGCCGGCTCAGTTATAAGGACTCACGGCCCTAGCTAACTTATTGTAATTCTAAATACCTAATATTAATTAACTTTTCTAAATTAAACTTTCATTTCCTTCCTACCTCTTTCCAACTTTCATTTCCTTCCTACCTCTATCCAACTTTCATTTCCTTCCTACCTCTTTCCAACTCTAAATGCGACGCTAAACGTCACTTCACCATATTCTATTTGGCACCTGAGCGCGGGCTAGTCCAACGCTCAAAAAACCAGTGTAGGTGCGCTCTCCGATAACGCGCCTTTGTTACGCATCTCGATGACACATTTTAGACTGGTTCTACATATAGCGTTCGACTCGCCGGCACTCAGTAACCGAAGTACCGATTTTTTATGCAGATGGTTGTGGCACGTGGCACGAGCGGTTTTTCTTAACAATAGACAATAGGATTAGCCTTCGGGGTCTATTAGAAAGCTACAAACTATACCTCAGTTTTGGATGCGGGGGATGCGGCAGGCGGGGCAGCGTTAGGCGCCCACGCGGTGCCGGTTATGGACTTGTACTGCTCCTTCAGGTTCAGGAGGTTTTTCACCTGCGAAAAAAATAAATAAATATTATAGGACATTCTTACACACATTGACTAAGTGTAAGTGTAAGGCCTGAGTGGACGCTCGAGTTGTGCGTGCAGCGGGGCGGGGCGTGCGGCGTGCATGTTAAATAAATGCGCACGTATAGGAGCGGCCTTAGTGCACGCTGCTCACATCACGCGTGAGCCCACAGCCACGCTGCACGCCCCGCCCAACGCTCCGCTTCGAGCGTCCACTCAGACCTTACACTAAGTCATGGTCTAATAAAACATGGTCTTCTCTTCCCAGAGTGTCACTTGCCTACGTCACATGTTACATGGGTACATTATATCTATGGTTAATAAGTTAAAATATTTCTTTATAATTTTATAATTTTCATTTATATGTATTTTATTTTACAATAACACGTCATTTTTAATTATACGTTAGCAATATCTTCCGATTCACGAAAGAAATTTCAGACGTTCGGGTAATTCTGTTTACACTACTGGCAACACAGGATAGCGCTGTCACATTTGACAATCCGCTATTTTGTCCCTGACCGTCATCCTTGTCGAACGCGTGTTAATTGTTATTTCCTTCTCGCTCAGTGTCAGCAGTCGCAGTGTTTTCCAAACTTTTCACGTCGTAAGCTTGGTAATTAATGTTTTGTTACGAAAATGGTTGGCTGCTCTATTCGGAACTGTAAGAGTAGGAGTGAAAAGTGCAGTATAGATTTGTTTTATTTTACTATGTTTCTACATGAATAACTTAAAATTAATGCCGTTAAAATAATTTTCACCGTTGGTTAAAATTCTCCCACATTTTAAAGTTTGAGAACCTGTAAACAGCATGATGACGTAGGCAAGTGACAGTTAGGTCATTCGCGAATCTCGGAAGAGAGTACCAGGCGGAGTATATTATTATACCATGCACTAAGTCCCATAGTAAGCTCAAGAAGGCTTATGTTGTGGGTAGGTACTCAGACAACGATATATATAATATACAAATACACAAAAACACCCAAGACTCAGCGACAAAAAATATCTGTGCTCATCACACAAATAAATGGCCTTTAACGGGATTCGAACCCAGGACCGCGGCTTCACAGGCAGGGTCACTACCCACTAGGCCAGACTAGTTGTCAAGAACAATAGACAATACAATCCCGTTAACCCCGTTGATGCAAGTGACCCTTAGCGCTACTTGCACCATTCACTAACCCGGGGTTAACCGGTTAAACCTGAAGTTACCATGGTTACCAGTAAACTGTCATTCAATAGAACTTGCTAACTATTTAAACAAACCGCCATACAAAAATTGACACTGAATGTCAATTCACTAGTAACTTTTGTTTACATAGCAAGTTCTATTGAATGACACTTTACAATTAGACACTGTGTTAATGGTTTAACCGATTAACCCCAGATTAGTGGGTTAGTGCAAGTGACGCTTAATATCCTTACGTTACACCGTACCTCAGTGTCTATGACGGTCTTCTCAGCTTTATCTGCCTTGAGCTTGCGTATCTTGTCTCCCTGCGTGGATATCTGCTGCAGCACGGTGGCTACTTCAGACCCTGACCCTTGGGCTGAGGCTTCGGTCTTTACTGGGGCGGGGGCTGCTCCGGGCTTCCAGTCCTAGATCAAAAATAGGTTAAAAAATTGGCTATATGTCACGTGACACCTTCACAGGACACCTCCACGTAGAATTATAATATGTATGTGACTTTGATGATGTGATTTTTTTATATTTTTTTGAGATCATAGTTGACATTATGGCCACGGCGTGCGCTGTCAAAGCTCTCTGTTCCCCCGCAATGCGCTTCGCATATTCCAGTGTTGGCCGAAACGTTAATGCAATTGAAAATGTTGGCCATTAACCATTATAAATTGAACCGTAAACTGTAGTCGTCCGTTACGGTTTAAGGTTCAATTTATAATGGTTAATGGCCAACATTTTCAATTGCATTAACGTTTCGGCCAACACTGGCATATTCCAATACGCGAACCTCTCTAAGCACGAATCAAATAGGTAATAAAAAAGGAGTGTACAGGTTTTTAAAAGGTCGGCAACGCGCATGTAACACCTCTGGGGTTGCAGGCGTCCATAGGCGACGGCGACTGCTTACCATTACCATTGTTTGCCACCGATGTGGTATAAAAAATACAAAATATGATAAATCATAAAAACCACTTCACATAAGGCCACTTAAAAAAAATGTGACTTTGTATACTTAATAATGATCACCCTACTTTCTGCAACAGACGATTATATAGCACAGATATCGCGTAACAAACAAAAATCATGGTTTTCAAGAAAAATATTAATTCAGCGAAGTGAAAACTTGACAATGAAGAAATAATCCACCACACGTAATACTAATAACAATTATCAAGTCGACTGTAATAGTAGGATATAATGGTCGCACACTTATCGTGTCGTGTCATGCGTCACTCCTCCACTTTTTTACTTAGTTACTTACTGTTACGTATTAGAAAGTGACGGCCACGATGAAAGACGATAAAATTCAGACCATCTTAAGCGTACGAGCGTGTTAAAGTAATAAAAATACATTCGTATAAAATACACCTATCACGTCATCATGGACATGCATTATGGAAGACAAAGTTATATCACTCACCATAATATGACTAATAGATAACGAGTTATGGTATGGCCTACTTATTGATTTTGCGAGCCGTAGTAGGTATATTAAATTAATATTATTAATTCTAACAAAATAATCAAAAATATCGCGCACCTCTGATATTCAGATTTGAAAAAATAATCTGATAGAAGTTTTTAGAAATATTTTTAGATTCAGGCGTATTTAGAGGGGCTACCGCAAAAACCGAATTTCGCAAGTTGCGGGGATCTTTCTCTTTTACTCCAATGAAGGCGTAATTAGAGTGACAGAGAAAAATGCTCGCAATTTGCGAAATCCGGTTTTCGCGGTTCCGCTAGCTGGCGCGAGTGCACGGAGCGGGCGCGTACGTGGGTGCCATTGTAAGCAAAATCCATCGCATACGCACCGCGCCAGTTAGCGTTGCTCATACTATTTTTCGTTAACCCGCTCTGTGCAACCGCGCGAGCTAGCGGACGCCCTTACATAAAAATATGATGAGAAGACATCTATCCACGTAAAAAAAGTGTAAGAGTTCTTTGATAACGCGATAATCTCATGAAAAGCACGCCACCAATTGTCATTTTACTGTTTTTAATTCTAGATTCGAGTATAAGTTTTAATAAAAATAAAAAATATTAACTACAGACCGATTATGCTCCAGATATGAGTAACGACTGATCTACTGATAAACGTTAATGTGCCGTGAATGTTTACACAGTTGCTGATGCATATTGGGTCGTATTGTGACGTAATAACGTACAAAATGTAGGTCTTTTGTTTGGAGTCCTTAATATTTGTATTTTATAAATTGTAATAATATTGAAGGTCTTGATTTTTTAGGCCTTGCTACATACCTATTATTACAGACTTACAGTACCTATACTTAACCACACAGTGTTGAAGTTTTACTTCAAGTAGATTTATTTGTTAATTACTAACTTATGCCAAAAGTGGCATTACCGAGTTAGATCTTACACTATGATAATTGGCAAGGTGCGAAGTCGGTGGAGGGGGAAGTGGCGCTGATCGTCACAAACACAGGTAATCTTATGGAATGTCCGCCATTAGTACTAGCGGCAGCCGCTTGAACTAATTTTACTCCATAAGATTTAACGTAGAAAGTCCGCCAAAATGAGAGCAGCACCAGTCGTGCACCTAGCGAATAGTAAATGTTTACCACAACAACTCATTTCATTTAGATAATATTATTTACATCTCAATTTGTACACACATATAGGTATTCCCTTACTAATTGGTAGTATATTTCAAACAGCTTGGGTAAGGTGACAGATGTCATCTCCATTACAATTTATAACCTTAAAACGCAATCCCGCAAATTTGTATTGAGATGACATCTCTGTCACCGTAACCAAGCTGATTGAAAAATACTAAAGTATGATTTATCACATATATGTACATGACCTTACCCCTCACCTTATTATGTACATGACAATGCAATATTGAATAAATGACTAAATGACTATGTATATCTAGTAACAAGTGGTCTAAATAATAGATTACCTGTCCAGTAGCAGCCTTGTACTTGGCCTTAAGGTCAAGCAACTTCTTGACAGCCTCGTCAACCTTGGCCTTCTCGGCCTTGGCGGCCTTCAGCGTACGCACAAGGTCACCCTGCTTGGTGACGTCATCACTCAATGTAGCACCGTTCGATGGTGTGACCGCTGGCGCTGGGGCCGCGCCTGGCTTCCATTCCTTAAAAAGATATATCAAATGTAACAGACTATAATTACTTGAGAGAAATGTCGAAGTATGTTCACTAAAGTTACGGGACGAGTCCACGAGATTTTTATGATAATACTTTCAATTTATATTTAAAGTACGACGCAGACGGACATATTATTCCGCCAAGGAATAAATTATGCTATATGGCGCTATTTAGATCCGCCAAACGCACTTGAATGACACCAATGGTGACAAAACAAAATCTAAGTCGCGTCTACGATGAAGCCAGTACCAGTAATTTAATTCGTGATTTGTTATCTGACTCATGACAACTACATGACCCTTTGTGTTAGGTCAAGCTTGCACGAGAAGTAAATTAGTCCAAACTGACAGTCACACCAAGTAATTGAAGATGCTCCTTACCTGACCAGTAGCTGCCTTGTACTTGGCCTTAAGGTCAAGCAGGGTTTTAACCGCCTCATCAACCTTGGCCTTGTCAGCCTTGGCGGCTTTAAGAGAGCGTACAAGGTCGCCCTGTTTGGCAACGTCGTCGCTTAACTTGGCCGCGTCGCCTGATGCTGCCGGGGCGGGTGCAGGAACAGCAAGAGCGGGCTGAGCGGGTGCGCCAGGCATCCATTCCTGTTTGTCCCAATAATTATACATTAAATACTGTCCTGTGTAATACTATCCTGTTTTATTAATGATAATTTCTTCTCACCTGTCCAGTTGCAGCTTTGTACTTGGCCTTAAGGTCAAGCAGGGTCTTGACCGCCTCATCAACCTTGGCTTTATCAGCCTTGGCGGCCTTGAGAGAACGCACAAGGTCGCCCTGTTTGGCAACTTCGTCACTCAACTTGTAGGAGTCACCAGATGCAGCAGGGGCCGCGGCAGGAGCGGTGCCCGGCTTCCAGTCCTGGTTCATATTAAAGAGATTTTATTGACTGATAATGTGTTAAGTTTATATGAAACTATGTATACTTAATAAGGCCGAATAGTAGCGTTGGCTATGTTGTACAGTTCTGTTCTAAAGTTATTTCATTATTTCAAGCTAGTATAGGTACTACGTAAATGTTGATATGGTAGGGCAAAAAGAGCCTGGCTCTGGCTAAATCTGTACAATCAAAAACTGTTGATTTACAAATATTACAAAAAGATTTTTTAAATCTTATCTGACCAATTAGCTACCTTGTACTTGGCCTTAAGGTCAAGCAGCGTCTTGACAGTCTCGTCAACCTTGGCCTTATCAGCCTTCAGTGTCCTCATCAGGTCACCCTGCTTGGCGACCTCGTCTCTCAACTTGGCAAAAGTGATTTAAGATGGTCCTTACCTGACCAGTAGCAGCTTTGTACTTGGCCTTAAGGTCAAGCAGCGTCTTGACAGCCGCGTCAACCTTGGACTTATCAGCCTTGGCAGCCTTCAGTGACCTCACCAGGTCACCCTGCTTGGCGACCTCATCACTCAACTTGGCAGAGTCGTTTGCGGCGGGCTGCTTGGCTTGCATTGATTGCACTGGTTTAGGCTGAAAAGAAAACTGTTGTGAGTAAACTTGTAGGTAGGTATTATAGAGTTATACTTCGCTAGAGTTGGACCAAGCTAACTCCGCATGGCATTCCTCTTACTAATTCTATGTACGAATCAATAAGTATAAATTAGGTACCTACGTATATTCGTGTATTGTACTTCTTGTTTTATTTATGTACTATGTCGGTGGTACACAAAATTCTATGAAATTACGACGTTTATAACACTTGCACGCCTGTGCTGTAAAAATCGCTGCAGAGCTATCTTGGTCTGATTCTAAACTTGCTCTAAACTATTGGTAAAAAAACCGGCCAAGTGCGAGTCGGACTCGCGCACGGAGGGTTCCGCACCATCAACAAAAAATAGAGCAAAACAAGCAAAAAACGGTCACCCATCCAAGTACTGACCCCGCCCGACGTTGCTTAACTTCGGTCAAAAATCACGTTTGTTGTATGGGAGCCCCACTTAAATCTTTATTTTATTCTGTTTTTAGTATTTGTTGTTATAGCGGCAACAGAAATACATCATCTGTGAAAATTTCATCTGTCTAGCTATCACGGTTCGTGAGATACAGCCTGGTGACAGACGGACGGACGGACGGACAGCGGAGTCTTAGTAATAGGGTCCCGTTTTTACCCTTTGGGTACGGAACCCTAAAAACGTCAAGTGACTGACCCGGCGTGAAATATGAAACAAAACAAAACGCCGGCAATTCTTAGGTAGCCTCTTAAAAAACAAGGGTACCTACTTGAAAGACAAAGGGTCATGTAGACTTGATTAGCCCGAAAATCATTTCATTTGTTGTGAATAACCGGTAGTATAAAGGCCGCATCCCATTTTATCGAGCGTACGCGAGAGCAGATATAGGTCACTTCACTCTTTCGTACAGACCAAAAGCCCCCTCCACACCCGTGCGCGAATCGCGGCGCGAAGCCGCGAACGCGAGTGTGGAGGGGGCTTAAACTACTAAATTTCGTTTATTGAAAAAAGTTCGATGACAAGTGGATAAATGATACAAAAAATCTTCGAAACAAAACGCAATCTCAAGTGTCAAGTGTCAGGTGACGGCTGTCAAATAAAATCCAAAAAGGGTATTCGGCGCGATTATTTCTTCGAGTAAAATTTGGATTACGAAATGAATGTTTTCAACTCTAATTACCTTTAAAATGAATGTTTGTGATAGAATATTAGCACTACTACTTAAAGGGCGATAAACTGTAGTTGTGACTTCTGGTTTCGTGTTATACATTGATGTAAAATTGTGTTACTTTGCAGGCCTACTAGGGAAGTTTAAATTGTATATTCAATAAGGTAATGTGGGTAGATTTTTCTTGTATACCAGAATACATATCAAATTATCTGCAAGTTCACTGAAGTAAACAAAGGTAAGTTATAAAAATATTACGTGAATTAGTCGTAAAAAGTTAAAAACTCATTTCAAAATAACACCTAAAACTTTTCGGGTGTCTTGTCTAATTATTACCATACGTGTGAGAAAACTGAATTAATTGCAATCACTTTAAGTTAGAAGCGTCGCCACGATGTAGTTTTACTGTTATTATTATGGTAAATATGTTCACAGACTGGTAAAAAACCTTCATAAAGAATTTTAGCCTATAGGAATCATAATTTCAATGTTTCTGCTGTCGGTTAACTGACACCATGAGGTTATGTGAATACATTGTGGCTCCTCTTCACGATGGGCCAACACCGGCCACTCCAAGAGACGCAGCCATGCGGTAGAAAGAGATAGCAATATCACTTGCCTCTAACGCATAAATGCGTCCCTTGGAGTGCCCGGCGCTGGCCCATCGTGTAGAGGAGCCATTAGGCAGTTATCACACGGGCGCCACATATGGATCATGCATCAGTGTGATAATTGCCTTAGGTACTTTAAAGACAGTTTTAGAAAAAGGTAAAAGTGGTTAAAACTATGTAAAATGACCTCTGATTTTTTTAAATTCTTGTCTAACTGTTGTTATCTTGTAGATTAATATAAATTTTATTTCGTTGAATAATTAAGATAATCTTAATAGAAATAGTATTTTAAAAATGTAAACATGTGATTATGGTTAATAATAATAGTCAACATAAAATATAAAATCTTGTAAGCAAGCTTGCTTGTTGATAGCTGGCTCTAAAATATTTTACATATACATATTATTTTGCAATACCTAAACTGAGTAATTTGATACTTGTATATTAATGCAATAATACCTACCGCTATAAAAAAATGTTCTGTTTGCATTTTTATTCATAAGTGTAAAGGTGTCTGTACAGACTTAAGTTGGTGCAAATGGGACGTGTGGACATGAAGTCTCAAGTCTGTAATGACATCTGTGCATTTTTGTATCTGGCATCAAAAAGTCGGCGCAGACATGCGTGTTTGCGCCGACTACTGCACTGTGTGGACGCATGTTCAGACTTGTTTGGGTCAACTTACGACAACTTTGGTTAGTTAATTCACAGTTTGCTTTGTTTTTATTATAAAAATGAACGATTTAAGAAAATATTCGAGAGAATTCTTAGTTGAATTTATAGATCTATACAAGTCCCTTCCAGCTGTATGGAAAATTAAGTCCAAAGAGTACAATAATAGGGATATGAAGACATCCGCACACCACGAGGTTTAAAGAACAACTAACATGTCTGTATCATGTGGACGATGTGAGTCGCACATACTTTTGTACGTGCAACAGTCTGCGCAGCGCAAGTCTGCACTGTCTGGAACCAACTTAAGGCCTGAGTGGTGAAATTATCAATTATGAGCTTTAAACAAGCACCCATATAAAGAAAACATCCATAACTCAGGAACAAATGGGGCATTATCTATGAAAAGGGACCTTATTGTCGATGGCGATTACGCCACACAGCGTCGCGCGGCATTGTATTTATATCGGCGCATCGTTAATAATGGCGTAAGCGCCATCGACAATAAGGTCCCTTTTCATAGATAACGTCACAAATATCCGTGATAAACCAAGAATTAATGGCTCCTCTACACGATGGGCCAACGCCGGCCACTCCAAGGGACGCATTTATGCGTTAGAGGGAGCAAGTGATATTGCTATCTCATTCTACCGCATGGCTGCGTCCCTTGGAGTGGCCGGCGTTGGCCCATCGTGTAGAGGAGCCTTAATGCCCTTACTGGGATTCCAATTTATATTCGGCCACTTTCAAAGGCACTATATATTTTATGATGATTGTATGATTTGTACGTTTCCCAGGTGCCGTAGTAGAATTTTAGAATAAAAATGTTTATTTATGGGGTCATTGCACTAGATTCCGTCAGCTCTAGTTTTCGTCCACTTGACGAAATTTGAATATAAACCTACCGTGCCGCACAAGTTTAGACTTATTGCAATCCTTAATGTCTAAACAACATATCTGTCTACATAATAATATTTCGCAAGTAGCAAATTAAGTATGTAATATATTATTTGCTACTCCGTCAAGTGGACGAAAACTAGCGCAATGACCCTACATGTCACTACATATTATAAAACAAAGTCGCTTCCCGCTGTCTGTCTGTCCCTATGTATGCTTAGATCTTTAAAACTACGAAAACGAATTTTGATGCGGTTTTTTTTATTAGATAGAGTGATTTAAGAGGAAGGTTTATGTATAATTTGTTAACCCGTGCGAAGCCGGGGCGGGTCGCTAGTTCTCTAATAAAAAACATAAACACTACTCTATTTTTCCAGCATCCAAGACCCAATGCACAAAAATGGACCAACAAACAGACCTCCATTATGACCCTAACATTATCAACTGCGACGATATACCCGACACCATCTCAATAACATCGACTCCAAAAAAACATAATAAAAAAAAGAAAAAACGTAAACGGAAAATTAATATCTACAACATGGATAACCTTTTGATCACACGGAAGTTGAAGGTTAAAAAGAAAAAGGTTAAATGTGTTTTAAGCGTAAACACATGTGGAGAGAGTGCGGCGTCTATTGTGAGGTCTGCTTATAATGTGTGTAAGAAAGAAGCTTATTATAAAAGGATTGTGCCGATGTGTTTGAGAGACATGTGTTCTGATATTTCTAGCTGTTGCAGGTCAAAATTGAGCAGAGTAAGTTGAATTTGAAAATAGAACAGACAGATCAGATCAGTATATGAAATATCTATACAGGGTGCTCTGACCAAACTTTGAGGGGTGAATATGTAGGTCACACTGAACGACTTTTACTATGGGGCCAACCCCGAAATCGCGAAAACGCCCTAACACTTTACTTATATGGCATAATTAGCGCCACCTAGATAAGCTGCTATTTTTGTACGAATTCTTCGAATAGGGAATATTACGCGAAACCTGCGTAGGGGGCGCCACTCCCACAATAAGTCACAATCTAAGGGTCTACCGCAAACGAGAGAGTCGAAATTTTGTTATCTAACCTCTCTATCACTCTTGCATATTCGAGTGATAAAGAGGCAGAGTTTCGATTTCGCGTGTCCCGGCAGGCCCTTTGTAAACAAACCGCCTTGATGTATCAATGTCATATTTGATTGTCTGTGAAAACTTGTCAAAAAACAGTTTAAGGTACAGTATGTATAAGTATGTATTACTAAAGGCGCTAGTGCTGCACTCTGGCGGCAAAACATTGCAGTAATACTCCCTATTTACAACGTCGTCACTCCATTGTCTGAATTACGTAGCAATTTACATTTTCCTGTCTGTTTTTCGTTTGAAATTATTTTAATTTTCTTACATTTTAGGAATGTCGTAACCCGAACAACAATCTCTCCCCGGTATCGTCTATAGCCTTAACTGATGTGTTCGCCTGTAATAACATTTCGTACGAAGACGTGAGCAATGGAAGTTTCTCGAGTGACTCTGAAGAATTGGACACGCTCATTAAACGCACTAAACAGGTAAAGGGTTAATTAATAAATATTGTTGGATTTGGATACTCTTGCATAGATCTTATTGTATTGCATGTAGGCGAGCGTGGCTCAATCCGCGATTTCATCGCGTCGCTACAAGTAAAGTACCTACAAGTCCATGCGGCCCACACCAATTTTGGTGTCTAGCCATAGTAGTTGCCGCGCACCGCTACGGAACGGACGCCTGCTCGCGCTTGCGCCACCTAGCGGTCATATCTGTCGTAATAGGCGCGTTTTGTTAGAGAGTGAATCTTCTGTACCTAGTATGTACTATTATTTAATCTGTGATGTATATAGCTGTAGAAACATACAATACATTCTTTACTACTCACCAATATCAAAAGAAACGTGACAACACAACATAGTACCACGGTAAGCTCAAAAAACTGATGTTGTGGGTACTTTAAACGCGTAGTCTGACCTGCTATTTTTTATTCTGGCTGTACCTACGACTTAAGGGGACGGTATATGACGTTTTCGATTTAGAGCTCACTTTGTGCAATCAATTTGTTCAAGAAATGTTTAATAACTGCATTAAATTATACGTAAATTTGTTCACGAAGAAGCCGTGTACCGGCTCTTCACGGCATAATATTTTTTATTTGCTGTAATTCTCTACAAATCGACACTAAAAGTATCCAAAAATCAAAATATGGAGTTCCGTTTGAGCAACACGCATTACAGTTTTGCCTTTAACAGTAATTGAGTTGTTGTGTGATTTTGAAAGCTAGATAACTAAACTAGCAAATTATTATCTACTTATATTTTTACTCACAAATACAACACAGAAATTCAATCCCAAATGTAAACTTTCGTACAATTTCCATACATTGACGACATCACTCAAAATTCTTCTTCGAGTCAGATGGCCGCTGGCCTTGGATCGAAGCAGACGTGTACATCGTCGTAGCTCGTTTTTGACATTATTTAGACATTTCATCATATACGCATACGAAAATGTATACCAGTAGATAAATTGTATTTCAAAAAATAGGGTAAATAAATTTATTTAAAATTTGATTTGTTGTTATTTACAGGTCGTAACGATCGAAAACAGCAGTAAACTATCCTAAAACAATACGATTACAATTGAATTTAAGTAACTTGTTCCTTCAAAACCCGCTTAAAATGAAAAAAGTTTAAAGACTCGTTTTACTGATTGGGATTGATTTTCATTATGCTGGTATCAATTTTGCGTCATTAAAAAAAAGTATATGACTTCTGTACGTCAATGACATTTGATGTCAATTGTAATCTTGTATTTACGTTAGAGAATATTATATATTCATTTAAATATTACTTACCTATTAATACGAAGCGTAATTCGTTTAATACCTGAAAGTCTTAGTGTCTACACCTACTTTGTTGCCGTTCGTTCCGTCTATATGTGTGCGATTACGTGCTGTTCTCAATAATCAAGAAACAAGCCATAATCTTCAAGAATAAAATAACAGCAAGACCAGCATTTAGTACTAACTAGTTTTTGCGGATTTGGAGACAAGAGATGAAGCTTACAGGCTAATACCGCTGCGGTCTGGTTATTGTTATGTGTATATATCGAGTATTATATAAATTTACTATAAAATAACAATGTTTTATTTCAATGACATTATGTGCGTAGGTATGTATGTTTCGGTGATTATAAGAATTTTGTCCACACAATAATTGTGCAAAGCAGAGACTGCATCATGCTTTCTTTACGGTATAAGCGGTATGGTACCGTTATTATTTATCAATACCGGTTCGTTTTGAAGGTAAAACTATACCGGTTGAAATACAAAGTACGGTACCGGTATAAAATTACAGCAGGGACAACCATTTTTATAGGTGTACAGTCAGCTGCAGAGAAAAGGTACGACCAGATAGATAATTGTATGCAGGGGTGGTACCTTTTCTCTGCAGCTAGCTGTACCTAAACCATCATTGACCGAGCGTTGGCGAAGGTCTCCGTTTCAACTTGGGCAAAAATGCTTTCGTATGTCCGAATTCTTCTCCTTTGCATATCACATTTCTCAACTGATTCTCGTGAAAATTCGGTAGTCCGATATAATTATTCGGTTTCTTTTTTTTTTGAACAATTTAAAATAGGCAGAAATTGTCATAAAGGACTTAAGCGCTAGTAGGGTCTGTGACACTTAAGACCACTGCGATTATTTGGTACTTACTGGCCCCTATTTCACCACGACCACGGTGACAGGTGCGACAGTTGTCGACATCACTGTTGCTGACGTCACAGGCCTCCATAGGCTACGGTAACCGCTTAACATCGGACGGGCGATGTGCTTGTTTGCCACCAACATTTTAATTAATAAATAAACTCCATTATATTGCCACTAAAAAATTCTTATTTTGCGAAGCTAATGACAATTGTCACAAGAAACACGGCAACTGTATCGAAATTGCGACACAGAACTCATTTCCTGTCAAGACTTACCGAAAATTCTTTGAAAAATCTTGTGACAATTGTCACAAGATTTTTTCGCGACAGAAATGTCTGTTTTATCCGATATAATAAAGTTTTTTTTTAATAATAGGTACAATGACGGTGGCAAACACGAATACGGCCCGCCCGATGGTAAGCGGTAACTGTATTATTAAATTGTACAACGGGACTTAATCGCGTATCTAAGTTTTAAGATTTACCTCCGACGTTTCGAGGACGGCGTTGTCCCCGTGGTCTCGGAGAAGACTGGCTTAAGTTGACATCAGCATCTTCTAACCGCGCGAGTTTTTCGAACTACCCGCACTTGGTCTTGTTTATCCGCTTGAACGTTTTGCGGTTCCGTTGTACAATTTAATAATGTGTAAAAATCGTGAAAGTTTAAATCAGTGTTAGCGGTAACTGTAGTCCATGGATGCCTATGGCGTCAATAACAGTGATGTTTTTGTCGTACCTGTCACCGTGGTGAAATAGGGGCCAGATTACGCCGCGCCGCGTGGAACGTGAGGTGCATTGGGGTAAATGCATACCATTCACTCAAGGAAAATAATCTCCCTTATAAGATCACTCGTGTGTCTGCCATTTTGTTAAAGCCAATTTTCACCGTACCTACTGGACTAGTTCAATTGAAATTTAGTACACATATGTCAAGTAAGGAAGTAGTAAGTCGGTGATCCGAAGATGAGTAACGTAAATAAATGAACTTTTAACTTTGCGGCGATTTTTGGTATCATGTGACATATCAGATATAATACATAATTATAAGTAGGTGAGCAAAAATGTACCATAACCTAACTCAGAATTGTATTACATAAATACATATACAAAAAATAGTTCAACGCCAAAAGATTAATGGAAGACCTATGTCCTGAGTTGGTCTTAAACAAAAAATATGCAATAAAAATGTGTAACTGTGGAACCCATAGTGAATCCTACTCGTACATGATCGGTTTTTATATTATGTACCTATAAGATATTTTCTACTTTATACTTTATAAGTGTACCTACATAATATTTACTTATAAGCAGTTGTCACGTAAAATATTTGTAGATTTTTTTGGAAGTATGTGTCACAGCATCATCATCTTCCTCGCGTTGTCCCGGCATTTTGACACGGCTCATGGGAGCCTGGGGTCCGCTTGGCAATTAATCCCATAAATTAGCGTGGGCACTAATTTTTATGAAAGCGACTGCCATCTGACCTTCCAACCCATAGGGGGTAAACTAGGCTCTTATTGGGATTAGTCCGGTTTTCTCACGATGTTTTCCTTCACCGAAAAGCGACTGGTAAATATCAAATGATATTTCGTACATAAGTTCCGAAAAACTCATTGGTACGAGCCGGAATTGCAATTCGCACGCTCTTACCGCTAGGCCTCCAGCGATTTTTTTGAAGTATGTATAGCCCAAAAAAAATATTTAGAAATGTAACATTTAAGGTAGGTAATTAAAATACGGTATAAACATTATTGGAGAAGACTTGGAGGAAGGAGGATAGGGATCTACATTCGATGCGTGGAAAACAAGTTCTTTTGTCTAATTATAATCCATCGGCAATCACGCGAGGGCATAAAACGAAAATCATTTTTTTTCACTCCCTAAAACTCCCTTAACCTAATAACAGTAAAACAAAAAATAAAATATAGAGGGTTACCAACCAGCCAAAGAATTATAAGTAGATAGTAGATATATGCACTTATCCCAACGCACCTCACGTTCTACTCTGCACGGGGTTCATTGCCGCTCCTACCGCCGTAAGTAACTATCAACAGCACTGAAATAATACCGGTGGAATACCGGTATAATATTTTTTATTTTAACTGTATTAATTTAATAGTGAAACAAAAGGCGAATATACCACATAAAAGTAAATCGGTAAAGATATTAGGGGTACATTAGCCAACACTGTTTCCATATATTTTCAAATTTTATTTTGTCCGCCTTAATTAAATTTTGCACCCTGCCGTAACTTTATTTATTTAAATTCTCATTTAATTGATTTTGAGCCTTATGAAAAGTCGTATAGAGTAGTAAATAAAATTTTACATCTGACTTAATGACATCTGGTTTTATTCGGTTTAACTTTAGAAAACGCGTACCTCGACAAAGCCATAATGTAGAAAATTGTCAACAACCAAATGAATTATTAGAATTTAAATACGTCACGTGTGACATGAACAGACAAGGAAAGCAAGATTAAATGTATTGTTTCTCTTTCTTCTTTCAATGGAACGCTTTTCCTAAAAGGAGGCCACTAAACTCAAAACGCTATCTTAAAAAAAAACTTGATGGGTCAGTGACCTGTCCCAGTAAAGTGAGGTAGTGTGCGTGAAGTGCGCTTGTGTGTGAAATGGGGTAAATTGACAGAATCTGAAAATTTACCCACCTCTACCGTCACCTTAAGAAATTTCCATTGAACTCGTTTCTTTCCACTACTCGTATTAGTGCATTGACGTCACATCGAGTAATAAATTCGCAACAAAGTTAATAAGAATAATAAGGTATTGAATGATAAGGTCAGTTTACCAAGAAACGGGGTTCCATAAAATAAGTTTACACTGATTTGTCATGGTTATAGATTATCTGTGCCTTTTTTATCGATTTATTAGGTACTTTCATAAAACCTTATGTAAAGATTTTTTCTGAATTTATCGGGCCTGCACGGTCATCCAAACATGTTTACCTACCTTAATCACAGAACAGGGGGCCGATTTTTGAATTTCGACCGTTCGATTTCGTGTATTTTGTTCAATAATATCTCCACTGCTAGGCATTTAAATTCTACTAATAGAATGAAATCGAGTGGTCAATACCACTAGATTCCAAATTTCTATCGCTCGTATTTCAAAAATCAGCATTTCGCCGTTTTCCACCGATTTTCGAGTGACGAAATCGAGCGATCTAAATTCAAAAATCGGCCCCCTGATAATAGTACTAAAGTCTGTTTTTTTATTCCGTAGACTGAAATGACAGTTAATAGTATGAACATGAAATGTCATTTCATACTATTAACTGTCATTTCAGTCTACCGAATAAAAAAATAGACTTTAGGTACCTACTTAATATTAACTGACTTTTCACTGTCTAAAATTATAAATGTTTTGGTCGAAGGGTGTCAATTTCCGGTGGTTCCGCGGCCGGCTTCCTGACAATGCATATTTATAATATGTTTCAGTTTTAGGGGATTTATAAGCCACTAGTTGCCTGAAATAAAGATTTTAATTTCATAACGAATGTTTGACAAAGTGATGTTTGACAACGGAAGGCTACGTACGGACTCTCTAAAGTATTGAATAAATGTTTTTTTTTCAGCGAGAAAGACAAATCAACCATTTCTACCCAGCACGAGAGTACACCAGCACACCAATGCAAAAAATCGACCATATACCCACACCAAGTCCCTATAGTATCGACATCGACACTGACAAAAAATCCATACACTCTGACACCACTATGGTACTATACCCACTTTCCGAAGCTTATTCCCCAACCGCATCTTTCATGGAAAATGATATAACTAATGATATGGTTGATATTAATCAACCTTACTCTCCTACAATGACTCGTGATTTAATCAAAATAGGGAATATGGATTATTCCCCAGTACGAACTATTCATGATAACGTGCCATACTCTCCTACGTTTACTCCGGAACGTATTGAAATAGATTATGCTACTAGACACATGAATGTACCATCTATATATTCACCTGTTTTAATCAAAATGGAAAATTTTGATAACATCAGGAGCAATCTTAATGAAAACGAGGCATACTCGCCTACAATGAACGGAATGGAAAAAACAAATAGTTCTAACGTGAATAACAGTTTTAATATGAATGCATTTGAAAACGTTAGATATTCGCCTAGTTCTCCTACTGTAACTCTGGATATACACAAATTTGCAGTTAACACACAAATGAACACTGTGAATAATCCAAATGTGCCACATTTTATTAGAACAATGATTAAACAGGAGAATGTAAGTGATAAAGCTACGATTAATAATTATACTAGTTCGCTAAACTCTACTATTTTGACTAAGGAATTAATAAAAAGGGAACCTTGTGAAGAGTATTATGATTACTCTACTGATATTGATTATAATATGAACAATACAATTCGTTGTAATAATGAAAGGGATCGTGAGAAAGGGAGACACAGTCTAGCTAATTCGAATGAAATAGTCGTCAAAATTGAAAAAGAGGAATATACGAATGTTGATTCGGACTCAAGGGTCTTTCAGAATAATGTTAACATTAAATCTGAACACTATTGAAGAAAACTTGCTTTTAGGTTTAAGTGTTTATAGTTCCATGTTGCTAAGAAGTTGATTCAAACACATGATGTTTCAATACATTTGAAATGTATTAGTTTTATTACCTAAAAATAACTTTTTAGATTATAAAATACATGTGGCTTGATTTACTTAGTTACTGCGGTTTATACCTAATCTAGTTACCTACACATTAACTTTTCCACGCCGTGTCAAACACAAAAGGTGTCCAAAAGGTTAAAACAGTCGTAGTATTTTTATGTAATAATAATATATTTTGAAATATATTATTACTGTGATTTCATCTTACCTTTTTAAAATTAGTATGTTTTTGTTCAAGCATGATTCTTGCTAGTTGATTTAGAGAACGTGCCTAAACAAATTATGTCAGTTTAATAAAAAAATATTACTAACTAAACGTAATTTAGTTTTATTTTCAAAATACTCCTCACAAAAAAAGCATCACTAGAATATACGATTTTGTAATAATTATGTTCTTAAATGAATAGTTAATATTATGTCTTACAAGGGCCAAAGTAATTGTTTATACAATCCCTCGTGTTAACATTGATATCCGAGCAAGCGAAAGATTCCAAAATTGAACCACGAGCGTAGCGAGAGCGACAAACTTTGCTCACGAATCTTATCAACTTACAGTTACTGAAGTAAACAGAGAGCCTTTCCTAAAGTCTATTTTTTATTCGGTAGACTGAAATGACAGTTAATAGTATGAACATGAAATGTCATTCCATACTATTAACTGTCATTTCAGTCTACCGAATAAAAAAATAGACTTTAGCCTGTGTGTCAAAAACAGCATACAATAAACTTTACCGTTGCCACAGACCGACTGAATGAACACATCATCACATCACACCTAAAATATCATTCTATGGAACTTGCTAGCTATGTAAAAAAACCGTCATAGTAAAATTATCTCTGAATGTCAATTTACTAGTGACTTTTGTTTACATAGTTAGCAAGTTCCATGGAATGACACTTTTAGCATGAATACAGTATATCGTCTCTTAGAAGACAACAATGTCAATGAATAATTAGGTCAAAGCCGCCCACTTTACTCGTATAGTTTGTAACTTTGTATCCTAACACCTTGTCCTCATCTTGTCATTATAGATTAATATGTCGAGTACGGAAACGCCTTGGATACGGAACCCAGATATAGACATATAATAATCGTGATCAAGACGCAATGCGCTAGCGCACAATTATGATTTAACTATGTGGTCAAAGGAACTACATTGTTTGGGTTTGAATGACAAAAGATGCAACTCGATTTTTTTTTTGTTAATTTTTTTATGCTGCTCTACTTTGAGAGTTAAATGTTAGGATTATTTATAAAAAATTGAAAAGGAGTGTTATGGTTTTGGCAGTCGTGTAAAAATCGAATTTAAATATACCTATAGTTTTATTAGTGACTCGAAACCTACCTATAGTAGATCCAAAGCTCCGCTTACCATCAGGCGGGTATATGCTTGTTAGCTATTCTCGTGGAGTTAGAGGCGCCCTTTTTGGACTTATTAAGGCGAGGGTAGATTAACAATCACTTAAGCGTCAAAGTTCCTTATTTTATGTTATGAATGTGAATGAAGACCAGGAAACAAGTAGTCTATTTCAAAAAATTCGAAAGTTCATGGAAAAAGATCGTTTTCTCAGATATATCCTTATCCTATAGCAGACATGTATCGAACAAATATATCAGTACAGCGAATCATTTAATATGCGCAATTACTACTTAGATAAATATGCTAACAATTAAGTAGATACAACTTCATCATAATGCCTTAGCTTTCCGTAAAGTATAGGAAAACCCACCACAACGCTTCTGGCACTTACGGCCTTCTTCTAAACTTTATTGACTGATTATTGTTATTGCAATCGCTACTAATCGTAGGCGATTCGGTAATAGTAGGTAAATACACTGTAATGGACCTGAGGGCCTAACGCGAAATTATCTGCCTCTCTATCACTCTTTTATATGTATTCGAGAGATAAAGACGCAGATACCGAAATTTCCCGAAGCCCTATGGCAATTGCATTACCGCACCAATAATGAGACGTAAAGCACCAATCCTCTAAAACAAGTATTTAACAGTGTATTCCCATCTGTGCCTGCCTAAGTGACCACCGCCATACAAGAGGCGGGCACAAATGGGAATGATTTGTATTAGCGCCTAATCCCATCTGTGCCCGGGGGGGACGGATGGGAACACACCGTATTTAACATCAGTTTTTCCCTATCGCTCACGATGAATGCAATACTGCATATCATACTGGTTCACCAGTGATCGACTCGGTAAAGCTTATGAATCCATAATCTAAGTAAGTACGACCATCCGTAAACCTTATTCCAACTAGATAAGGACTACGTCTGTTAAATTCGCTGCTAACACGTTCTAAACTCAAAAGTCGTAACCGCCACTAGCCATTGTCGTTTTAACTTAGACTATCCAAGTTCCTGCCGCATATAAATACAGGGTCGCAGTAACAAGACCACAGAATCATCCAAGATGAAGACGGTACTGATTGTCTGTTTGATAGCCTACGTTGCCGCGGAGACTAAATACGACTCGTCTCATGATGACATAGATCTGTCGGAGGTGTTGGGGAACGAGCGGTTATTGGTGGGATATACTAATTGTTTGGTGGACAAGGGCCCGTGCACTCCGGAGGTGAAGCAGCTGAAAGGTATGTTGTAATTGTACTGTATTGTAACATTATGTAAAAGACCGCCTACGAGCTCTTTTGTTGCTTTTAATTAACTTGCGTTTGTATACATACTTCACTTATACAAGGTCGGTAGAACAGTATAAAAATTGAAGTTAGCAAATTGCGGGCATTTTTCTCTGTCACTCTAATTACGCCTTCACTGGAGTATAAGAGAAAGATCCCCGCAATTTGCGAATTTCGGTTTTCGCGGTAGCCCCTCAGAACGTGTGAAGCTCTTCCTTTCTGACTGTGTCTGTGATGTATAACCGACGACGTAGGTACGTATGCAATACGAGAGTTCTTGCCCTATGACGCTAACTGACCCCCCCCCCCCCCCCTGCATAGATCTTTTTTAGACAGGGCGTCAATTATGTCTACAGCCGACTGTACCTACTCTAAACTAGAACACCTAATAGGTACTCTCTTAGGTACGGAAAGATAACCTGTATTGGTGCCCATCGAAATCTGTTCTCTAGCTAGGCTAGGAGGAGGCTATTCTAAAGAGGATTTATTTTATCAACAGACAAACTTCCCGAGGCCCTGGCAACCCGATGCGCCAAGTGCACAGACAAGCAAAAGAGCGTCGGCAAGCAGCTGGTCAAAGAGCTGAAAGAGAAACACCCTGACCTCTGGAAACAGCTGGTCTCCAAATACGACCCTAACGGGAAATACCACAAGTCTTTCGAAGACTTCCTGAAGAACTAAGTTTGTCTATGGCTAGGCTCGATTTAGATAATCAATTTTATTGCGCAATTAGCTTTCAATCAGCTAATATTGCGCAAAATATTGATCCGTCTGGTGAAGATTCGGGTTTTCTTTTAGGTACTTGTGTATAATTATATTTGGGAGTCGATGTTTTTGAAGACTTCTGTTACATATTTTCCTTCACTGATACTTTATTGTACTTATAATAAAAAGTATTAAGAATAATATAGTTTATTAATCAATATTAATATAAACCCCTATTTAAAAGTAAACCGAACATCTAAACTAACACTGTATATCAATCTAAATAGGTACTAGAAAGAAATACGTAATATCATTTATAAATACAATTGCATCCGCCCTGCGTATACGCAACTGAATAGGTACCTTACCTGCATGTTGTTTACAAAACATCAGATCAGTTTACTCGCGATAAAATTTGACCTATATTTTTTTTAAGTATATGAATATGACTATTACAGCATTTCTTTAAGATAAGTTAAAAGTAATACTATGAATAACTTCATCACCTAAGTACATTGCTCTTAACGAGAATCTATTTTCTACCTTGATGCTTAATCAATGCGCGCCTGAACGTTTCAAAGCACACCCATCCCTCAGGATGATATTTCATAGCTTCTTGCCAAATTTCCTCAAAAGTATCATGTGTAAATTGTTCCCCGCTCTTCTCAAATACTTTTCTAACCAGTTGAGGTTCCCTTTTAGCGTACATGTCACGGTGACTGACGTTAAAATTGGTAAAGACGCTTGGGATCAAGCAGGACTTAGCGTCAGATTCTTGTAAAAGATAAAATGTATCCGCCTTGCAGCAATAATCAGGTGTTATCGGGTAGTCGCGGTCGAAATATCGTCCGGATGGAACGCCCGCCATTGGACTTACTTCAGGACATTTTGGCTCGCTCAACTCCATGTATGTCGTTTCGTAGTTTAGGCAATTGGCTGGTATGTCAGGTATTTTTGGGATCTCTGGCGAAGGTTCTCTATAATTTATCACGTGAACAAACGTCTTATACTCTATTCGGGATCCGTCGAACGCTTTCCACAATGATAGCAGAGTTTCGATTAAGACAGAATCTAATTTGATCCTCTTTATAACACACTGTTCGTAAACGATATCTTTTGACAGCCATCCCGAATTTTCTCTATCAAAGTGTTTAAGGATTAAGTAGAATTTAGCGAAGAAATCTGGTATGAACAGTTTGGCTAAGACTTTTCTTACACAATTGAGATGAGCAAAGCATTTCTTGACGAATTCTTTTTCTGGGTATAGTTTACAGGAAATAAAAGATTCCACGGAGGGTATTTGGGTTCCAGATGGGGCGCCAAAGCTGGTGCCTTCTGGTACTTCTTTTATGTTATCGTAAGGGGCCAATACCTTTCCTACCCGTGGATGGGTAGCGTTTAAATAGTCTGCATAGCCACTTGTAACTAAGGCGGTAGTGATACCATTTTCAACATTGTCATCTGTCAGGCATTTCTTTACATATATTCCAGACTTATTGATTCCTGTCTTGTTAGGGAAAAACGCGTTTGGGTTGAATGATTCACAATAATTGCGCTTCTTTTGAATACCAGCTAGTTTGGAAGGCGGGGTCTGGTCAGGTAAAGGAACCTTGGGCATGACTACATCGTATAACGACACGCTTTGATATGTTTTCTTACCGAAAGTTGTATTTTTATCGAAACCTTCTGGCAACATAGGAGTAGGATCCCTGCATTGGCCGAGAGGCTTCCAGTAGGAAGCATATACGGTGGATTTCAAATCTTCGGCTAGGGTTTGAAACTTCTTCTCGTTTTTCGAAAACATTACTTCTCGGACTTCGCTAAAAAACGCGGCATGTCTCTTATCCTGGGGGAAAGGTTTGCGTAAAGGGGGAAGGGGTCGCGGAGGTTTCGGTGGATGTATCGCATCCTGAATTAAAGCATCTACTTCTTCTTTTAAGAGGTAATGCTGCATATCATCTGCTATTTTATCATCTGGTTGAGCCGTTGGTAAGCCGGCTGCGCAAACATGAGGGCTTCTTTCTATAAACATCCCTAAATTCCCCTTACCACCTGTGGTCAATCTTTGGCAGTTCACGGGCATTATAAATTACTATAATAATATCTTTCTACAGGAAAGGTAACACAGAAATATGACTTTTCTGATGGTTGATCAAGTAATTGACATTCTGTCACAGTCAAAATTCTAAAGTTATCTTCCTTTTGTCTATGTAGGTTAATACCACAGTTAATACCTAATGTTCTTTGACGTAGGTAGGTATATGTAGGTTTTATTATTTTAAAAGATATTTGTAAAGAAAGTTTTATAAAAGCGAAAGTGTGTCTGTCTGTTACCTCTTCACGCTTAAACCGCTGAACCGATTTAGTTGTAATTAGGTTGTAGATAGTTTGAATCCCGGGGAAGGACATAGGGTAGTTTTTATTCCAGAAATCAACATTTTAGGGGGGGTGGAAATTTGTATGGGAAATCGATAAAAAGCAGATTCGGTAAAAATAAGCTGCCCAAATTACTAACTCCACGCAGACAAAGTCGCGGGCAAAAGCTAGTATTTCATATAGCATAGCCCGTACATTGGGCCAACGTCAGCTAATCTACGGCTGCGTCCCGTACATATTTACGGCGAGGGCGTAGGTACATTAAATTGAATCCTAAACGAAGCGAAGGATTCTGTAATAGTATCCCGAGAGTAGCGAGGGGTTCTATAATAGCCGTAACACACTACCGCACCGCACCGCGACCGTGGTGCGGTCAGGTAGTGTGTTACGGCTTTAAAAACCGTCCGAGAGTGAATCGGACTCGCCTCGACTCCGAGTTCAGTTATTTATGACGCACTTTTTTAAGGTATTTTTATATATAGGTACTTAAGATGGACTCACGCTTGAACTTTTTTATAGATAGTATAGTGAAACCGGCCAAGTGCAAGTCGGACTCGCGCACGGAGGGTTCCGTACCATTACGCAAAAAAAAACATGTTTGTTGTATGCAGTGTTGGCCGTAATGTGTAATTCTAATTAACAATTAATCATTTCCATTAACCATTAAATCCGCAATTAGTCAATTGCATTACGCATCAATTTAAATTAAGTTAATTAGAATTGAATTTTGAGACGTTTAATTACATTGATTGTCAATCTAAATTAACGTTTAATGCAATTAAATCAATTTTTTCATAAACTAATAATTAATGTTACTATTGCTTAGAAACTTGGAGCTAGGTATTAAAATTAAAAATAAGCATATGAATACAAGCTTCAGTGAATTATCAGGTCGTGACTCGTGATATTTTAAAATGAGACAACAAAATGACCCTGAAACCTGGCAGTAGGTACCTACTGGAACTCAGGTTTGGTGCAACATAGACACACGCCGTTTAGGCTATTCGACTCCTCACAATGAGCACTTGGGAGAGCAATACCCAAGATGGAACTGATGCTGAACCTTGGCTGTACCTAGTGGAACTCAGGTTTGGTGCAACATAGACACACGCCGTTTTGGTCATCCGACTCGTCTTGATGAGCACTTGGGAGAGCAGTATCCAAGATAGAGCTGATGCTGAACCCTGGCAGTACCTAATGGAACTCAGGTTTGGTGCAACATAGAAACACGCCGTTTGGTCATCCGACTCGTCTTGATGAGCACTTGGGAGAGCAGTACCCAAGATAGAGCTGATGCTGAACCCTGGCAGTACCTAATGGAACTCAGGTTTGGTGCAACATAGACAAACGCCGTTTTAGTCATCCGACTCGTCTTGATGAGCACTTGGGAGAGCAGTACCCAAGATAGAGCTGATGCTGAACCCTGGCAGTACCTAATGGAACTCAGGTTTGGTGCAACATAGACAAACGCCGTTTTGGTCATCCGACTCGTCTTGATGAGCACTTGGGAGAACAGTACCCAAGATAGAGCTGATGCTGAACCCTGGCAGTACCTAATGGACCTCAGGTTTGGTGCAACATAGACAAACGCCGTTTTGGTCATCCGACTCGTCTTGATGAGCACTTGGGAGAGCAGTATCCAAGATAGAGCTGATGCTGAACCCTGGCAGTACCTAATGGAACTCAGGTTTGGTGTAACATAGACAAACGCCGGTTTGGTCATCCGACTCGTCTTGATGAGCACTTGGGAGAGCAGTACCCAAGATAGAGCTGATGCTGAACCCTGGCAGTACCTAATGGAACTCAGGTTTGGTGCAACATAGACAAACGCCGTTTTGGTCATCCGACTCGTCTTGATGAGCACTTGGGAGAGCAGTACCCAAGATAGAGCTGATGCTGAACCCTGGCAGTACCTAGTGGAACTCAGGTTTGGTGCAACATAGACACACGCCGTTTTGGTCATCCGACTCGTCTTGATGAGCACTTGGGAGAGCAGTACCCAAGATTGAGCTGATGCTGAACCCTGGCAGTACCTAATGGAACTCAGGTTTGGTGCAACATAGACAAACGCCGTTTTGGTCATCCGACTCGTCTTGATGAGCACTTGGGAGAGCAGTGCCCAAGATAGAGCTGATGCTAAACCCTGGCAGTACCTAATGGAACTCAGGTCTGGTGCAACATAGACAAACGCCGTTTTGGTCATCCGACTCGTCTTGATGAGCACTTGGGAGAGCAGTACCCAAGATAGAGCTGATGCTGAACCCTGGCAGTACCTAGTGGAACTCAGGTTTGGTGCAACATAGACAAACGCCGTTTTAGTCATCCGACTCGTCTTGATGAGCACTTGGGAGAGCAGTACCCAAGATAGAGCTGATGCTGAACCCTGGCAGTACCTAATGGAACTCAGGCTTGGTGCAACATAGACAAACGCCGTTTTGGTCATCCGACTCGTCTTGATGAGCACTTGGGAGAGCAGTACCCAAGATAGAGCTGATGCTGAACCCTGGCAGTACCTAGTGGAACTCAGGTTTGGTGCAACATAGACAAACGCCGTTTTAGTCATCCGACTCGTCTTGATGAGCACTTGGGAGAGCAGTACCCAAGATAGAGCTGATGCTGAACCCTGGCAGTACCTAATGGAACTCAGGTTTGGTGCAACATAGACAATCGCCGGTTTGGTCATCCGACTCGTCTTGATGAGCACTTGGGAGAGCAGTACCCAAGATAGAGCTGATGCTGAACCCTGGCAGTACCTAATGGAACTCAGGTTTGGTGCAACATAGACAAACGCCGTTTTGGTCATCCGACTCGTCTTGATGAGCACTTGGGAGAGCAGTATCCAAGATAGAGCTGATGCTGAATCCTGGCAGTACCTAATGGAACTCAGGTTTGGTGCAACATAGACAAACGCCGGTTTGGTCATCCGACTCGTCTTGATGAGCACTTGGGAGAGCAGTACCCAAGATAGAGCTGATGCTGAACCCTGGCAGTACCTAATGGAACTCAGGTTTGGTGCAACATAGACAAACGCCGTTTTGGTCATCCGACTCGTCTTGATGAGCACTTGGGAGAGCAGTACCCAAGATAGAGCTGATGCTGAACCCTGGCAGTACCTAGTGGAACTCAGGTTTGGTGCAACATAGACACACGCCGTTTTGGTCATCCGACTCGTCTTGATGAGCGCTTGGGAGAGCAGTACCCAAGATAGAGCTGATGCTGAACCCTGGCTGTACTTAGTGGAACTCAGGTTTGGTGCAACATAGACAAACGCCGTTTTGGTCATCCGACTCGTCTTAATGAGCACTTGGGAGAGCAGTACCCAAGATAGAGCTAATGCTGAACCCTGGCTGTACCTAGTGGAACTCAGGTTTGGTGCCACATAGACAAACGCCGTTTTGGTCATCCGACTCGTCTTAATGAGCACTTGGGAGAGCAGTACCCAAGATAGAGCTAATGCTGAACCCTGGCTGTACCTAGTGGAACTCAGGTTTGGTGCAACATAGACAAACGCCGTTTTGGTCATCCGTCACATCTTGACGAGCACTTGGGAGAGCAGTACCCAAGATAGAGCTGATGCTGAACCCTGACGGATGACCTAAATAGCGTGGGCCTATGTTGCACCAAACCTGAGTTCCACTAGGTATAGCCAGGGTTCAGCATCAGCTCTATCTTGGGTACTGCTCTCCCAAGTGCTCATCAAGACGAGTCGGATGACCAAAACGGCGTTTGTCTATGTTGCACCAAACCTGAGGTCCATTAGGTACTGCCAGGGTTCAGCATCAGCTCTATCTTGGGTACTGCTCTCCCAAGTGCTCATCAAGACAAGTCGGATGACCAAAACGACGTGTGTCTATGTTGCACCAAACCTGAGTTCCACTAAGTACAGCCAGGGTTCAGCATCAGCTCTATCTTGGGTACTGCTGTCCCAAGTGCTCATCAAGACGAGTCGGATGACTAAAACGGCATGTGTCTATGTTGCACCAAACCTGAGTTCCACTAGGTACAGCCAGGGTTCAGCATTAGCTCTATCTTGGGTACTGCTCTCCCAAGTGCTCATCAAGACGAGTCGGATGACCAAAACGGCGTTTGTCTATGTTGCACCAAACCTGAGTTCCCCTAAGAACAGCCAGGGTTCAGCATCAGCTCTAACATGGGTACTGCTCTCCCAAGTGCTCATCAAGACGAGTCGGATGACCAAAACGGCGTGTTTCTATGTTGCACCAAATCTGAGTTCTCTAGGTACAGCCAGCTGTTCAGCATCAGCTCTATCTTGGGTACTGCTCTCCCAAGTGCTCATCAAGACAAGTCGAATGACCAAAACGGCGTGTGTCTATGTTGCACCAAACCTGAGTTCCACTAGGTACAGCCAGGGTTCAGCATTAGCTCTATCTTGGGTACTGCTCTCCCAAGTGCTCATTAAGACGAGTCGGATGACCAAAACGGCGTTTGTCTATGTTGCACCAAACCTGAGTTCCACTAAGTACAGCCAGGGTTCAGCATCAGCTCTATCTTGGGTACTGCTCTCCCAAGTGCTCATCAAGACGAGTCGGATGACCAAAACGGCATGTGTCTATGTTGCACCAAACCTGAGTTCCACTAGGTACAGCCAGGGTACAGCATCAGCTCTATCTTGGGTACTGGTCTCCCAAGTGCTCATCTAGACGAGTCGGATGACCAAAACGGCGTTTGTCTATGTTGCACCGAACCTGTGTTCCATTAGGTACTGCCAGGGTTCAGCATCAGCTCTATCTTGGGTACTGCTCTCCCAAGTGCTCATCAAGTCGAGTCGGATGATCAAAACGGCGTTTGTCTATGTTGCACCAAACCTGAGTTCCACTAGGTACTGCCAGGGTCCAGCATCAGCTCTATCTTGGGTACTGCTCTCCCAAGTGCTCATCAAGACGAGTCGGATGACCAAAACGGCGTGTGTGTATGTTGCACCAAACCTGAATTCCACTAGGTACACCCAGGGTTCAGCATCAGCTCTATCTTGGGTACTGCTCTCCCAAGTGCTCATCAAGTCGAGTCGGATGATCAAAACGGCGTTTGTCTATGTTGCACCAAACCTGAGTTCCACTAGGTACTGCCAGGGTCCAGCATCAGCTCTATCTTGGGTACTGCTCTCCCAAGTGCTCATCAAGACGAGTCGGATGACCAAAACGGCGTGTGTGTATGTTGCACCAAACCTGAATTCCACTAGGTACACCCAGGGTTCAGCATCAGCTCTATCTTGGGTACTTGTCTCCCAAGTGCTCATCAAGACAAGTCGGATGACCAAAACGGCGGGTGTCTATGTTGCACCAAACCTGAGTTCCACTAGGTACAGCCAGGGTTCAGCATCAGCTCTATCTTGGGTACTGCTCTCCCAAGTGCTCATCAAGACGAGTCGGATGACCAAAACGGCGTGTGTCTATGTTGCACCAAACCTGAGTTCCACTAAGTACAGCCAGGGTTCAGCATCAGCTCTAACATGGGTACTGCTCTCCCAAGTGCTCATCAAGACGAGTCGGATGACCAAAACGGCGTTTGTCTATGTTGCACCAAACCTGAGTTCCATTAGGTACTGCCAGGGTTCAGCATCAGCTCTATCTTGGGTACTGCTCTCCCAAGTGCTCATCAAGACGAGTCGGATGACCAAAACGGCGTGTGTCTATGTTGCACCAAACCTGAGTTCCACTAGGTACTGCCAGGGTTCAGCATTAGCTCTATCTTAGGTACTGCTCTCCAAGTTCTCATCAAGACGAGTCGGATGACCAAAACGGCGTTTGTCTATGTTGCACCAAACCTGAGTTCCATTAGGTACTGCCAGGGTTCAGCATCAGCTCTATCTTGGGTACTGCTCTCCCAAGTGCTCACCAAGACGAGTCGGATGACCAAAACGGCGTTTGTCTATGTTGCACCAAACCTGAGTTCCACTAGGAACAGCCAAGGTTCAGCATCAGCTCCATCTTGGGTACTGCTCTCCCAAGTGCTCATTGTGACGAGTCGAATAGCCTAAACGGCGTGTGTCTATGTTGCACCAAACCTGAGTTCCACTAGGTACAGCCAGGGTTCAGCATCAGCTCTATCTTGGGAACTGCTCTCCTAAGTACTCACCAAGACGAGTCGGATGACCAAAACGGCGTTTGTCTATGTTGCACCAAACCTGAGTTCCATTAGGTACTGCCAGGATTCAGCATCAGCTCTACCTTGGGTACTGCTCTCTTAAGTGCTCACCAAGACGAGTCGGATGACCAAAACGGCGTTTGTCTATGTTGCACCAAACCTGAGTTCCACTAGGTACAGCCAAGGTTCAGCATCAGCTCCATCTTGGGTACTGCTCTCTCAAGTGCTCATTGTGACGAGTCGAATAGCCTAAACGGCGTGTGTCTATGTTGCACCAAACCTGAGTTCCACTAGGTACAGCCAGGGTTCAGCATCAGCTCCATCTTGGGTACTGCTCTCCCAAGTGCTCATTGTGACGAGTCGAATAGCCTAAACGGCGTGTGTGTATGTTGCACCAAACCTGAATTCCACTAGGTACACCCAGGGTTCAGCATCAGCTCTATCTTGGGTACTGGTCTCCCAAGTGCTCATCAAGACGAGTCGGATGACCAAACGGCGTGTTTCTATGTTGCACCAAACCTGAGGTCCACTAGCTAGATAAAAATTACAGGCGCCTTTATAAAATTACGATATATTTTTGTTAATTGATAATTATCAATAATATTTTTAATTGTCATTAAAAATTGATTTAATTTTTAATGGTTTGTGAAGCATTAACCATTAATTCTTTTTAATTTTTAATGGTTCGAAATAAATTAATATTAATGCAAATTGATGTTAATGCGAATTGACAATTAATTTTCCTTCAATGGTTAATGGTTAATTCGAATTAACCTTTTCAATGGTTAATTTTTAATGGTAATTGGGATTAACGTTCGGCCAACACTGGTTGTATGGGATGCCCCACTTAAATATTTATTTTATTTTGTTTTCAGTACTTGTTGTTATAGCGGCAACAGAAATACATACATCATCTGTGAAAATTTCAACTGTCTAATAGCTATCACGGTTCATGAGTTACCTACAGCCTGGTGACAGACAGACGGACTGACGGACAGCGGAGTCTTATTAGTAATAGGGTGCCGTTTTTACCCTTTGGGTACGAAACCCTAATAATGGTCCCATTTTTACCATTTGGGTACGGAACCCTAATAACACATAGGGTACATTTTGTATTAAATCGCGTGTGCCATATACCTATAATATAGCGTTCGTACCTAACTTAAATTCCCGACATTTCTTGAGCAAATACCTGCATCTTTCCGCAAAATAATAATAGCTCTTCTAAACAGAGCATCGCAAACGGTGTCACTGGTGTCAGAATACAAAAGAGACCTTCGAAAAATTAAAACAATAGAAAACTATTCCGAGTAGGCACTTATCCCTTCCTTCCTACCATGTGCAAACGTGGCGCAAATTATTGTACAATGCAAACTCATTTTTTTTTGTATTGTTATCTTATCTGTATCCACAGGGGCGGGCTCGGACTTCGAAGGCGAGCGAAGTGAATGAACAGTTCTTGGTACTGAAAGTGTTGCCAGCAAATTACGTTAAACTCGCTTTAAAAGATTTGATCTTCGTTAGATATTTTTCTTTAGACTAGAATATCTTTATTACTCACATGTTGGTGTACAGGTCTTATTAGGTACAATACTTACATTACAACATTGAATTGTAGAGTATATTGTAGTGTATTGTAGAGTGACCTCTACAAGGGTTTCGACGGTATTTAGGCGCGAACTTAATTATTTCAGTACGTTTGTTTTATCTACTAAAGTGGAAGTGATTAGTAGGAACGTTTGAAATATATTTTATAGCTGGTCAAGCAAATCTTGTCAGTAAAAAAAGGCGCGAAATTCAAATTTTCTATGGCACGATATCCCTTCGCGCCTACATTTATTAAATTTGCCGCCTTTTTCTACTGTCGAGATCTGCTTGACCAACTTCGTTACCATTATAACTGTATTATGTTTTCAAAAGAGGTGAAGTAGGTTAGATACTAGCTACAATCATATTACTTATGATTTTCCTCCATGTCCACTGATGTTAAGCTCCCTGTCTAGTAGTAGTCTTCCCAAAAGACCACAGTGAGATATTTGTCAAGAAAATATTGACTACAGCAACGGATTTATCGAACCTTAATACGCTTATTTATTTTTGTTTTTTGTTTATGACACTTATACCGGTCCTTGGTTTAATATGCTGGGTGAGCTGGGAATGCATTTTTAAACGAAGTAGTCAGAATCTTTTTTAATGTATGTTCCATTGTTCACCATTTACTTTGAGACTTCTATTTTTTATACCACATCGGTGGCAAACAAGCATACCCAGCCTGATGGTAAGCAGTCACCGTAGCCTATGGACGTAGGACGCCTGCAACTCCAGAGGTGTTACATGCGCGTTGCCGACCTTGAAACCACACACTACACTAAAATTTTAGTTTTTATAAGATAAATATATGTATATATGTTTTTTCTTGAACTCCCCATCAGCACACAAGCCTCCTCAAGGTTTTGCCCACGATGGGTCTTGTAATAATAGTAACATGCCTGTAACTTGTTATTATTCAATAAATAAAATAAAATAATTAGACTTGACTTGAGACTTAGACAGATTTCAATTTTATTTTGTTTGAAAGTCTATGCTTACTAGTTGGTAAAGGATCCTGAAAAAATCGAGGGAAGTCTTGAAGACACACGCGCACTTCTAGTGATTTTGGTACATATTTCATGGTTACGGGGCAACCTGCTGAACCCTACGCCGATTCAGACGACGCTACGGAGCCACGCTGTTACGTCGTCGCCCAAATCGAATGTTTAGTTAATTTCATTTTTATGAATATTGTTATTTTTTTTTGTATCTTTTCTTTTATATTTTGTAGTTTTAGGTTTTATACTGTAATGCTGTGTTACCTACTTGATGAATAAATAAATAAATTATAAAAGCTCGTACATTTTTTGTCTGAAAGCATTTGTAAAGCTGATGAAGATTATAAAATAAAGTGATGGAATTTAAAAATATTTTGTTAAAAAGTTTTTTTTTCAAGGTTATGAAACCAAAAGTCAAGCTACCAGCAATAAGTAGTAAGTGTTTTCAACGGAGAAATGTTATCGAAATCGGGGTGACGTTACCTGACTAACCTTTTTTTGTCCCCACCATCCACACAATCGATATGCCTATTGCTTGAGCGAGCGCAGGCAAATTGTTCTGGATTGTACCAGTGTAACGTGACCTTATTATCCGAAACAATTACACGTAATCCGTGAACGCGCTTCGCCCGGTTCTCTTGAGCATTTGGGTGTTGCAAAATCATTGTTATGACTACTTGTGACATTACAACGCCGAAATCAGTCGTTCTTCAGTCATTTAACGCTCCCTTGTGCGGTCAATGGGGCAAAAACTAATTATTCAATCTTTTTAAACCTTATTTAAATAACCTTAATGTTTCGTGTGTGAAAATGCGAATTAAAGTGTCATACTATTCTGGTTAAAAACTGAAAGCTCTAAGCATTGTAATATTTAAACTTTCGCGTTTTGAACACAACAAGCTCTAATCATTGTATTGTGATGGTGAGTATTTTTTACAAGCAAATAGATCTAGCTAATATTTAATATACAGGGCTATAACCGCGAAAATCTAAGTTCGTCAATTGCGGGCATTTTTCTCTGTCTCTCTAATTACGTCTTAATGAGAGTAAAATCCTAATCCTAGCAATTTGCGAATTTCGGTTTTCGCGGTTGGCCCCCTGAACCAAAGTTTGTGACATGGCATTTGCGAAGCATATTTTTACCTCCTTATGTATAATATCTTATCATGGCGACTTTTAAAATTTTCGATTCAATATAAATGTGAAAATGTATCAAAAGTATAAAACGTAAACTTAACAATATGTATAGTTCAATGTAGTCATAGAACTCATAGATATTAAAGGGGCAACAACGTCCATAACTCCATAAGCGCTAAGTGGTCGCTTATTATCAGGCCAGCTGTAGGTACCTACACTAATTTTTAAATTACTATGCGGCTCAATTTTATTTACCTATTGTCCGTATAATAAGTTAGTCCAAGCTAAATTGGCAGCGATTCTGTTAGCCTAGATTTTGCAAGTGTTATTTTAAATGTCATACTTCTATGAAATGATAACGTTTAAATAAACACTTGCACATTGCACATACTGGGCTATCAAAATCACTGCCAACTTAGCTTGGCCTAACTCTAGCAACTATGTCAAGTTGGTAAGGGCCACTTGCACCATTCACTAACCCGGGCTTAACCGGTTAAACCTGGCGTTGCCATGGTTACCAGTACAATTTAACCGCTTAAGCCCGCGTAAGTGGGATGGTGCAAGTGGACCTAAAATAAGTTTATACTAATTAATGGTTAATCCCAGATTAAGTCCATACCCTCGTTCGTGCTATGATCGACGACTGACAAATTCGAGCCAAATGTCAACGAGCTATGTTTTATATCCCAAATACCAAAATGAAAATTCTATTGGCCAAATTTCTGCACAATCGGATTATTGTGTCATTTTAGAAAAAAAATGGCTTTTATTTTCTAACGACAGACATACTTTTACTTTGACAAATGGGACAATCGAACTGTGATTTTAATATTTATCTGGGATATAAAAAAAAACCGGCCAAGTTCGAGTTGGACTCGCGCTCGAAGGGTTCCGCACCATCAACAAAAAATAGAGCAAAACAAGCAAAAAAACGGTCACCCATCCAAGTACTGACCGCGCCCGACGTTGCTTAACTTCGGTCAAAAATCACGTTTGTTGTATGGGAGCCCCACTTAAATCTTTATTTTATTCTGTTTTTAGTATTTGTTGTTATAGCGGCAACAGAAATACATCATCTGTGAAGATTTCAACTGTCTAGCTATCACGGTTCGTGAGATACAGCCTGGTGACAGACGGACGGATGGACGGACGGACGGACAGCGGAGTCTTAGTAATAGGGTCCCGTTTTTACCCTTTGGGTACGGAACCCTAACAAGGTTTATGTAACTAATACTGCTGAAAAAGTTGAGGGAATTGCATAAGAGACCTGGCAACACAAACTATGTCAAGTCAATGTCAAGTAGGATCAAAACAAGAAAAACTTATCGGGAGCGACCATTCAAATATTGTTAAGTGATTTTTGTCGGGTGGAAGTTTACGTTAAATACAACTATAGTATATTCGTAATATAAACATTAATTAGATAATTACCTATATCTCAAGGTCGTAAACAGAGTACCTAAGGAATTAGCTTTGGAAAGGTTATAAAATGTGCGCGAGTCGTATTTCATTTCAAATCTATCATGACATTCATGACTGTTAAAGTAAACATTTCTATGTTAGTTCTATTTTTGATATTCTTAACGACTTTATTGAATTAAAATGTAAGAATTATGGAATGTCAATGCATGACAATATCCAATGCAAGCGTATTATTTACGAAAACTGCTAATTTAAGTCAAATGTTCAGCATTTTCAATCAGACTGCGAAATTGTTTTTTCTGCTGACAGAACGAATTTGTTTACCTACCTTCTTTGATTTTATCGCACTTTTGAACATCGAGTAACAAATGAACGAGCGTCTCGCAAACGTGACTTATTATTTATATTTCTGTGTAAAATGTCGAAGAAGCCTTACGTTATTCAGGAGAACAGTCCAAATCTTGTAATTGTGCCTGTTGATAACATCGATACGTTCTACGAGCCGTCACCTAAGAAAATCAAAGAAAGTGATGCTCCTAATCCTGCTCCTACTCCAAGCATTCCTCATACTAGTGTTTTTGCAAGAAAATCTGGTGCAAAACTGAATTTCAGTGGCAGAAATAATGATGTGCTGATTGATGTACGTAAAGTTCAAAGGTCACCAACAAGTTGGGCGACTAATTATCTTCAGAGTATCGGTGGGACTTCAACAAAGTTTGACAGAGTAAGTTTGTGATCACTTAGTTAATGATAAGTGTGCGATGGCGAGTATGCATGGAGACAAAGGACAGCCTCTCATGTGGTGCTGGAATGCAGCGGAGTGGCTCCATACAGGGCAATGCCTCTCGGATCTCCAAGAGATGTCCCTGAGGTCCTATTCAACATCACAGGTTTGATAGGATTCCTTGAGGAGCTGGGCTGGCAAGACTACCGTACTCTCATCACGCAAAATAGGCGCCAGTCGTCCAGTTGCGGAAAATCACCTGCACTACAATACAAGTGTGAATTAACTGTTTTTTTTTTATTATAAATGGGCTTACTCATGGCCACAGACTAGCTGAGGCGAAGACGTGGCCTACTGTATGACCTACCAACTTAATTCATTAATCTTAATACAAACTGAATTGAAAGTGCTACTATTGGTATGGTAAAGTTTTAGGAAAGAAGAGGCCATAAACCCAGAGGGCAGAATAAAATAAGATCTAGAAAAGAAAAACAGTTTACTGACCATTGAATAAAATTACCAAATTATGGTATAAATCAGCCATTTTCAAAGTGTGTCTACGGACCCCTAGGGCTCCGCAAAGCCTCAGTTGGGTCTCCACGAGAATAGTTGTAACAATAAGAAATAAAAAACATCTCTTCTATATATTTATGGTACTATTTCTTTTAATTTATATTTTGTGAAAGAAAAGTCTCCATTCTGTGTTGATTAAGTATGAAATTTCACTTTATGAATGATGCAGGCAAGAAATTGCGAGACTCGGTTAATTAATTATAATGCAAGAATGTTTGTTTTGTATGTCTACTGAGTACCAACCACACACATAATGATTAATTTAATTTTTTTACAAATATGGCTAGACTCAAATTCATGTTAGTTCTCAGAATAAAATAACTAAGGTCAATATGGGTAAGGGTAGCATACTACTGCCTGTGCTTATTGCGTTTGGTGGCTAATGTATGAACTCGGGTTAAACATTTTAATAATGTGAAAGCCAGCCACACTTACCCCGCTGCCACACATTGACATCATATAAATATTAAAACCCAAATGAAATTCTTGGATCGCCTTGAAATGCAGGGGTCTCCAAACATTTTGGTAAGAGTGCCACAGGCAGGCCTCCACTCCACTACCTTTTCACAGACCGGATGTATAAGATTTGTCAGTATTCAAATAGGTAGGCTCTCGGCCCAGATATATAGTTTGGATACCACTCCAGGTGTCAGGTTTACCTCTTTAATACTCGTGTTCTGTGGTATGGAAGTCACGTGACTTTTCATAGTATTCGTCATCTCGATACGTTTATAGGTGTAGTAACAGTCAAGTTATGTTTACATTTTTCGCCTTATTACAAAGGAGTAAGGTGCAAAAGTGTAAACATATTTTAGACGTCGACTGCACGAACACGCACATTAACGCCTTGACAATAGAGGAGTGTTCAGATATTTGTGAGCACCTTGGCCACCCCGATATATCTGATGGCGACTGTACAGTTAGCAGCAGAGTGATCTGCGACTGTCTGTGGTCAGCAAAATAACATTAGTGCAAATAATTTAAGCAAGCTAAGATAAATTTGTTGATGATTATTGATTAATTGATTATCTTATCTTATACCTTTAATCGAGCAATTCTTGTTTGTTTATTTATTTATTTATACATATATATTTCGGCGATCTCGGAAACGGCTCTATCGATTTCAATGAAATTTGGTATAAGGGGGTTTTCGGAAGCAATAAATCGATCTAGCTAGGTCTTAACTCTGGGGAAACGCTCATTTTTGAGTTTTTATATGTTTACCGAGCAAAGCTCGATCTCCCAGATATTACATGCTTATAGCATCAAAAGTCTATAGTGAAAAAGTCAGTCAATAAAAATAAAACAAGTCATGTTGACTGTTATCTATCAGATACATAAGTAATATTTATTTTATAAGTGTTGTATTTAAAAAGACACCTATGTTATGATGATGTTAACATAACTAACAAATAAAAAACGTATTAGAACGTATAGCTTGTAAATATTCATTCTTTAAACTGTTTGAATTCGGTATATTTTACTTACACAAAGTGAAACAAGTAGAATTATACCCATAATAGTTTATGGGACATGCTGCAGGCACGGTAAAAATTTTACATGCCTAGAAATCTTCTCAGCTCACAGACTGTCTGAACTCCCATAACTGGATTGATTTTTTCCCCATACGTTTTTATCGGGGTAACCTTGAAAGCCGCTCTTATGGCAAGGGGCGAAAGTTCAATATTTAACTGATCATACCGCTGTTTACTCTGCTCCTCCTCCCTGGACTCCCATAAGTTCTTTATGAAATACAACTTTATAATCTTTATATAAACCTGCCATGACAGTGTAGAAAAATGTAGACAATTTATTGAATTCATCTATGAAATGTTTCTCATTCACCATTACATAATTCCCTTTTTTTCGACAGATTTATTCCTTGGCGTCAAAACCAACGTCCCTTCTCACACATACGGAAACCGTGCCAGGAAACAGACATCAACAAGAAACTACAACAGAATCAGCTCAGGAAACAATGCAGAAAAAAACTTCTCAACCAAAGATCAACATCAATCTTATAAAACCAAAACCTGTACCACAACCCACCATGGCCAAAGAAACTAGTAAGCCAAATTGTAACACAAACAATATTACATCAACATGTACTACCAATGTACGAAAAGAACCGTCTTTGCCAAAAAATTACAAGATACCCATGCAATCAAAATACAATAAACCTTCAATTCATCCAGTAACAGACAATGAAACTGGTAGGCCAAATATTAACAATAGCATTTGTATACAAAACAGCATTATATTGAAAAAACAGGCATTCATTTCACCATCAAAAAATAATAACAAGGTCATTAAAACAAACCATAATAAAACTGCGACCCCTAATACAGCAACGACCAAAGAAATTGCTGACCAAAATAAGAATAAAAAGCCAAATCAATTAAAACATGATTTGAATAATAGCCAGTACAAAAATAACCAAGACAAAGCTCAGGTAAAGATGAACAAAAATACCGAACATGTCAATAATGGTATTGAAATAAAACAGCTGAAAAAGAAAGTTACAGTTCAGCACATTGATAAACAATATACAACAAAATGTGATGAACGAATGCCACCTGAATATAAAGAAAATCATCAAAGTCAACCGGTAAACAATAAAGAAAACGATCAACCAAAGTATGAAAAGGTAATTAAACAGCGCAAAGCAATCAAAGAAACAACTAGGCCAAGGGATTATAAAGATGGGCAGGGGCCATCCAGAAACACAAACGAAAATATAACTCCTGAAACAAATGAAGCTATTATTGCTCATATTAAAGCTATTAAAGATATGTATAAATTAAAGAATAAAAAAGAGCCTACCTTTTCTACTAAACTTAAAACAAAAAAAGAACATATTTCAGATATATCTAAAAAAGTCAGCAAATTAGAAAAACATACTAAATCGAAAGACAATCGAAGCCAAGAAATCCTAAAAATATCCAAAAAACCTAAGGACAAGGTAGTAAGTAACAAAGAAACGCATTTGCCGCGAACTCTTTTAACAAAGGAAGATATTGATGATAACCTAAAAAAGAAACGTGCCATAGAAAAAATAACGAGTCAAGGTGAATATTCGGGAAGTAAGACTAAAAAAATTAAATTGTCTTCGCCGGATACTAACACAGCCAAAATGAACACGTGTAAATCTGTCCACGAAAAAAAATTAAGTAAAAGTATCTCCCCGGTCAAAAGCGTCGTTTCCCGAATAAATACAGACCGTCAATCTCATAATTCTGAAAAGTTTTACCATAAAGAATCGGGCTACTGTCACTCGCATTATGAAAAAACGTCGGGCAAAAAAATTAATTATCACTGTCAAAATTCAGAAAAACATGTGCAAAGAGGTTCAGACGTTGATTTAAGAACAAAACTTAAGCGTAAATATCCTAAAATCGATTATCGAAAAGAAGACTGTAACTGGAACCATATTCATAAGAAAGATAAGTTTGCCACAGTACCAAACGGAGACCGATTTGTGCCCGAGGAAAATTTGATTATATCATTTAATGCGGAAGACGACAATGAAGAAAAACCCACAATAAAAAAGTCACCGGTAAAGAAGTTGGCGCGTAAGCAATCGTCACCTAAAGATAAAAAACGTAAAAAAATTAAGCTAGAAATAAATATTGTATTTGGCCATGGAGATTCAACTGATGAAGAATCTACCAAAGGTGAGGTTGAGACAAGCGTCGAGACGGTGGAAAATATGGACCTTAGTTTCCTTGATGACTTCAATGTAGATGAAATAGCTGAAAGTCTAAATGAGTGTAAAGACTGTACTAGAAAAATGAATGAGGAAGAAGCCGTTGTTGATGTCAACGCACAACACATTATAACAAACAACAATACGATAACAGAAGCTATGACTAATAAAGAAAGTGCGGTATTTAATACAAATGAAAGTATGTGTAATGATGAGTTTGCTGAAAATAAAACAGAATATCGCAAAGAACCCGCATTGCAGTCAACAGTCGATAAAAATAGGTTGGTTTGTTAATGTCTAAAACTGTAAATTACCCAAATGTTCTATATTTTATTTTATTATTTTAATGGTTGTTTTTATTGATTACAGTGCCTGCTGTGAAGAAACCCAAAACACAATTAAGTCTAATATAAGCACAGGGTTAGATAATATAAGTACAAAACAAAGCGCCAGAACTAAAAATAAAACGGATATATTCCAGAATTACAATTCTCAAGACAATAACATACAGGATCTATCTTCGGAAGTACCTACGGTAAAGATGAGTTCTGAGAATTGTACTGACTCTGATCGCAATAGCAATATACCAATTAATAAAACTCAAGAATCTACCGCGATGAATATGAAAGCAAATGTTGATATAGAAATAAACGATAACAACAATTTCATTACAATGCTAGAGAATAATTCTGAAGGAGTTGAGAAAACACATATAGATAACGGTTTGCTGTTAGTGAACAAAATGGACTATTCAGAAATCATAAAAGATAATAAAAATTATAAACAACATCTAACATCTTCTGAAATACCTGTGGCAATGTCGAATTCCGATAGTAATATTTACTCTGATCACAACGATCTTATAGATGCTCTTCAAGATAATAGTGTAGATGATAGTTTAGAAATGAATGCGATTAAATCCTTTATTGCCTCTATGAACGATAAAACCGATGAAAATAATTTAAAACCTTCTAAAGTTGAAATGTCGTCGACGGTAACGAAGTATTCGAATACGCCTTACAAAACTAAGATTAAACAAATGGAGACAGTCATGACTTCTGACCATAATACCACTGAAATATTGACGTGCATTAAACCAGATCCTGAAGTTATTTTAATTGATGATTCAGACAGCGAAAATGAAACGGAAGTGAAAAACAAACAGACGACCAAAGACGAAAATGCAGAAAACGTACAGCCTAGCAAGTTAATTTCGCCAGATAAAAAAGATGAAGTAGTAATTATAGAACCTGCTGAAGAAAACTCTGAATCAACCTTAATATTAGACACAAATGAAGAAGACTTGCAGTCTGCTAAGGAAACTTGCCCAGTGAAATCAGATGAAGTAATCATTATTAAACCTACGGGCGTAAATTCAGACTCAGTATTAATATTAGACACAGACTACGACATTGAAGAAAGTATTGATACTAGCCAGTTAAATGAAAGTAATCAGAACGCTTATAGTGAAAATATAATTATGGTTGAACAAAGCGAGCCTAACAAAACGGCACTGAAAGATACTTCCATCGAAATTAAAGCCAATACTAATGCTGAAATTCAGTCGGAAAGTGAAAAAACATTAATCCAAGATAATGTAACAAATAAAACACAACCTGGAACAGCAAACACAGATATACATAATAGCAAAGACAAGAAAGATAATTTACAGGATGCAGATAAAGGAGCCGGTAAATCTAATACAAACCCATCTGATGAGCCTCCATGTAAAAAACCAACAGGAAAGGACGATATTCCCGAAAAATCTACACCAAATACAGTTTCAATAAATATAAAAACGCAGAATGTTAGCTCAAAAGCTGATGCAAAGGCTCGCAATAAAGAAAAAGACGAAGTTGTCCAAGAAAGTGAAAACAACGGAGTTGAAAGAAGCCGCTGTATAGCCAATAACAAGTTTGTACAAACACTGGAATCAAAGTTGTTTTGGTTTTTGGGACAAAAATGCACAGTTACAGACGTAATACGACACGATGGAAGGTTCTCCAAAATATATCGTTGCAAAGATTCTTGCAAACAGGACTACGCCATAAAAACATTGAAGTGAGTACATTAACTTTCTTTCAAGTATTTCAGTTATAACTTTGCTGGAAGCTCCAAAAGTATTGGTACAATCATGCTCCTTCATTGTTTGCCATTTAGGGTTCTAGCTAAATTGGACATTCCACAGCAGACGTATTGAAAACCAATTTACCTGGGACCCTAAATGTTTAATTTATTTGCAAAAATATTTCTTACTTTTACGACGCAAAAAGTGGTCTTGTAAGTTTAACCGCAATGATTGTGTATATGGCCCAAGATACACTTGTAAGTTTTACTTACGTAAGTAGGGACACAGCCTTACTACAGAATGAGAGAAAAAAGTGGTCTTGTAAGTTTAACCGCAATGATTGTGTATATGACCCAAGATACACTTGTAAGTTTTACTTACGTAAGTAGGGACACAGCCTTACTACAGAATGAGAGATGAATATCGTTATCTTATTCTAATAAATAGCTTTGTCTCTACTTACGTAAGTAAAACTTACAAGTGTATCTCGGGCCTATGTGTGTCTGTCTGTGACAGCGTAGTTCTTTAAAGGGTGAACCAAGTTTTCTAGCGGTGGTTCATACGTTCATAGACATGTTTTTTTCGGTCTTTCCTTTTCATTGTGAACTTTGTAAACATTATCATTTTTTTTAAGCTTACATTGTGTAAATTCTTTCAGGAAACAATTCGACGGCTACAACGTAGGCCTTCAGAAACAAAATATGATGATGGAACTACAAAACGGCGTTCCAGAGAACAACCTCAACTGTGTCCGTCTGATCACCGGATTTGTGGTGTCAGGGCTGTGGTGTTACTTAATGGAATACTATCCCATGAATCTCCAGCAAGCCTTTGTTGAGAACAAGCGGAGTTTCCACATTGATCATGTGCAGATTTTGAGCGGCCAGCTGGTCTCCGCTGTTACTATATTGAGGAACAATAACATCATACATTCAGGTACCTATGCGTTTACCTTTAGTTTGGTATTGTCTATGGCCCTCGCGTTGTATGATGGTCCCTATGACAGTTCCGTGAAGTCTTGGTAGAAAAAATATGATTTTCACCCTTGGAGGATACAACTAAACGGAGTAGCCATTGACAGGCTTTCCCCTCTGTCGAGAATAGGCGGCCAACGGTCACACACAATGTATGGACTGACGTTTATCTGACATGGCTATTTTTACGTTACGCATACATTTGACGTTCCCCTCCCCCGCAAAAATCGGCAGACTGTTTTGTACAGAAAATTACAGACATGGCGTCTCCGTTTGATTATATCCTCCAAGTTTTCACCCATGTTTTTGTCACTTAAATGAAAACATCATAAATAAATTAATGTGCTAAATTTGTCAAAAATGTCTATAAATATTTTACATGACAGCTACTCCATATAAAAATGAACTGTCATAGAGACCATCATTCGATGCGAGAAGTTTTAAGGTTTTATAGATTCGATATTTTACTTTTTTTCTGGGATTTTTTTTACGTGAGCGTAACTTCGATTGTATGGGAGTGATTTTTCTTCTTCTTCACCTACCTCTTATTTATGTATGTGCGTGTGTACATGGCTGTACAAACTACGAAGTATGTCGTCAATACGTTTGCTTTAAGTTTCAAGTTTACAGTGTGTGTAAAGTACTTTCTAGCTTATTGTCCCCTTGCTATACGGTCACATCTCAAAATTTATGATTATTTGAGATTCAATCTTAATTAATAAATATTAAAGTTTAGTTTCCAATAATTATAATGTGTATCAGGGGACGTTATAATGTCCTGATTGTGCTCAGTTCACCCAAAATAATAGTTACGCACTTCACTTTGTCGTTAGTTTGCTATTTGCCTGGCAATGAGGTCAGGAGCTAAAAATAGAATTATGGGTTTCGCTTTTTCATAGAACATATGTCTAACAATGTGTTTCATAGACATTTGGTCATTTAATATTGCCTGTACAGTCGGCAATAAAAACATGAACTTAAGTAAGACGAAAGACGACCGCGCGAATCGCCTTTCTATTATACAAAAGTAGTCCTCATTCTCCTGGATAATAACATTATTGGAAATATTTAACAACAATTTGATTTTTAATTTAAAAAAGATATGGAATTTATTTTCGCTCCGAATACTTACAAAATTAAAAAAAAGTTAAAAAGTAGGGGCATGGCTATGGTTCATATACACCATAAAAATATTTTCAATGTCAATAACCAGAAATGAAAATGGGGCTATGTTTGTACGGCTACAGAGACGCGCTCGTCCCCTTTACTCTTAAAAATAATAATTTCTGATGTTATTTCTATTTATCGTTTGCAGATATAAAACCAAGCCACATCCTCATCAACTCATCCCAAACCCGAATTAAACTCTGCGGTTTCGACCAAGCGACCTACCTCGAAGACAGCAACCTTTTACCAAAGACCGGCACTGTCAACTACAGGGCACCCGAGCTCATACTAGGCTATCCAGCCGGGTACGGTATAGACGTGTGGTCGACAGCGCTAGTGATGTACGAAATGGCGACCAATAGGAAACTGTTTCCTGGGTTTTATAATAATAACATACTGTATCAGCAGTTGTGCTCGCTCGGTGCTATACCTATGCAAATGCTGATGGAGTCTAAATTTAGGAATGCACATTTTAAGGGTACGGCGTTTATGAAAATAGTTGGGAGTAAAGAGGTATGCATTTTTTTAACGCACTTTTATTTAGTCGGACCCCACTAAGTTTTCATGCCAAGTATAAAGATTATAGAGATATATTATGTACCTATACTTACTGCCAAGTTTGTGCAAAGTTAACGTGGCCAGAGTTTTACTACCTACACTTTTAACCAAAGAGTTATTGACTGTTTAAGACATGTGAATTTCAGAAAAATCGTGAAACGTCAGCTAAATCTTTAGTTGACAAATTTAACGAGAATTCAAAGAAAGGCCGATTAAAAAATATCTCTTGATTAGGTTTGTTTAGGAGTGTTTGTCGTATCTTAGGGCCACTTGCACCATTAACTAACCCGGGATTAACCGGTTAAACCTGGAGCTACCATGGTCACCAGTACAATTTGACAATGGGTTAACGGTTCAACCGGGTAACCCCGGGTTAGTGGGATGGTGCAAATGGCGCTCAGTGTCGTATCACTGGACTGTGAATATGTTTAGATGACAAATAAAATAACACACGTTTTTTTTACAGAAAATCATAATAAACGAGATCGAATTCAACGGAAGACTGAATTCCACCCTATTCCAAGTCTACACCTCCGATTGGGGGAAAGAGAGAGACGCAGCGAGCAAGCGAGAGGACAAGAGGAAACTCCGTGCGTTTTTGGACCTACTTCAAAATATGTTAGTTATGCATCCGCGGTGCAGGATCGCTATTGAATTCGTGTTTGCGAACCCTTTTATTTACGAGTCGTTTGATGACTGTTGATGTGTTGATTAGTTAAGAGGAGATTTTAGGATAATGTTTACGTTTAATTTGTTTAATTTTGTTATGTGAAGAGTACATTTTAAGTTTTCTATTTGTCTTGTTTTATTTTCTACAATACCTATACAAAGTTAATCAACCAAGGCACCATTCATCTATTACGTAAATCGCTTTAGGGAGTTCGACCACGCCTTATTTTTTCTTACAAGACCCACTGGCGAGCACTGTTTAGAACGGTGGGACAACGGGTAAAAAAATACCCACTGTGGCTAAAAGCAGTGGGACCACGGTTAAAATGCGCGCGAGGATAGTGGTGTGGTATAAAAGATCGTGGCCATTCAGACAACCATCACGTTTACGTTGACACTATTGAGCGCACTAACAATTTGCCTTCGGCAATTGACAAACGTGAAGCCGTTTGTAAATTGACGACGCCGTTTGTAAACGGCGGATTCCTACAATTTGCCTGCGAGAGATACGTCAATGAATTGGTTTATTAGAAAACACAATTCCCTGAGGGCGCCACTGGACGGTCGACGCAGTCTTAACCTTTTGGACGCCAATGATCGATATATACGCACCGCAGGTCCAACGCCAAAGACGGATTAATCGGTCATAGACCACAGAGCAACATAGACCTAGCTGCATATAAAGTTCAATTTCAGTTGGCGGTGTCGAAAAGGTTAATATGTGTATAAAAGCGGTTTATGACATTTTTTCAACGATTTTAACAAGTAAAGTTTTGGTTTCGGCAAAAAAACATGTTTCGGACACTAGTTTCATACGTTTTTCAACACACTTGAAATGAATAGAACTCACCTGTCCTGGCATCTTAGTGTGTCCGTCGGGCACGTGCATCAGCACGAGCGGCGCGGCGCGCTGTGTGTGCGCGGAAGAAGCCGCGCCTCTGCAGCTCATACACGTACACACACACACACACACACACACACACACACACACACACACACACATACAAACAAACACACCCACACTCGCACACCATATAAGTTGCATGCGCGATTATTTTGTATCCTATTAGTTTATAAATTTTATAGTTAATGCTCTTTGTTAAGTGTAAGTAATAAGTGTAGCACTAGCATGATAATCTTAATGTCAAACCTGCTTTGCACTCAAGGGCTCCATGATACAGGCTCAGCTTAGTTTGGGTTCCGCCAGACATTTCTTTTATGTAAAACTTGTACTGTTAAACAATAAACCATTTTTGATTTTTTTGATTTTTTTTTTGAGCTGTATGACGTCACCCACCTTCAGCTTGGAGAGCTCAGGCTCGCTGTCATGGGGACTAATAGAACTCACCTGTCCTGGCATCTTGGTGTGTCCGTCGGGCACGTGCAGTAGCACGAGCGGCGCCGCGCGCTGCGGCGTCCACGCGGAAGAAGCCGCGCCTCTGCAGCTCATACACGCACACACACACACACACACACACACACACACACACACACATACAAACACACCCACACTCGCACACCATATAAGTTGCATGCGCGATTTTTTTGTTTTTTTTTTTTGAGCTGTATGACGTCACCCACCTTCAGCTTGGAGAGCTCCGGCTCGCTATAATGGGGACTAATAGAACTCACCTGTCCTGGCATCTTGGTGTGTCCGTCGGGCACGTGCAGCAGCACGAGCGGCGCGGCGCGCTGCGTGTGCGCGGAAGAAGCCGCGCCTCTGCAGCTCATACACGCACACACACACACACACACACACACACACACACACATACAAACACACCCACACTCGCACACCATATAAGTTGCATGCGCGATTTTTTTGTTTTTTTTTTTTGAGCTGTATGACGTCACCCACCTTCAGCTTGGAGAGCTCCGGCTCGCTATCATGGGGACTAATAGAACTCACCTGTCCTGGCATCTTGGTGTGTCCGTCGGGCACGTGCATCAGCACGAGCGGCGCGGCGCGCTGCGTGTGCGCGGAGGGCGGCGCCGGCGCGGCGTCCACGCGGAAGTAGCCGCGCCTCTGCAGCTGGATGACGTCACCCACCTTCAGCTTGGAGAGCTCAGGCTCGCTGTCATGGGGACTAATACAACTCACCTGTCCTGGCATCTTGGTGTGTCCGTCGGGCACGTGCAGTAGCACGAGCGGCGCCGCGCGCTGCGGCGTCCACGCGGAAGAAGCCGCGCCTCTGCAGCTCATACACGTACACACACACACACACACACACACACACACACATACAAACACACCCACACTCGCACACCATATAAGTTGCATGCGCGATTATTTTGTATCCTATTAGTTTATAAATTTTATAGTTAATGCTCTTTGTTAAGTGTAAGTAATAAGTGTAGCACTAGCATGATAATCTTAATGTCAAACTTGCTTTGCACTCAAGGGCCCCATGATACAGGCTCAGCTTAGTTTGGGTTCCGCCAGACATTTCTTTTATGTAAAACTTGTACTGTTAAACAATAAACCATTTTTGATTTTTTTGATTTTTTTTTTGAGCTGGATGACGTCACCCACCTTTAGCTTGGAGAGCTCCGGCTCACTGGTTATGGGGACTAATAGAACTCACCTGTCCTGGCATCTTGGTGTGTCCGTCGGGCACGTGCATCAGCACGAGCGGCGCGGCGCGCTGCGTGTGCGCGGAGGGCGGCGCCGGCGCGGCGTCCACGCGGAAGAAGCCGCGCCTCTGCAGCTGTATGACGTCACCCACCTTCAGCTTGGAGAGCTCAGGCTCGCTGTCATGGGGACTAATAGAACTCACCTGTCCGGGCATCTTGGTGTGTCCGTCGGGCACGTGCATCAGCACGAGCGGCGCGGCGCGCTGCGTGTGCGCGGAGGGCGGCGCCGGCGCGGCGTCCACGCGGAAGAAGCCGCGCCTCTGCAGCTGTATGACGTCACCCACCTTCAGCTTGGAGAGCTCAGGCTCGCTGTCATGGGGACTAATAGAACTCACCTGTCCGGGCATCTTGGTGTGTCCGTCGGGCACGTGCATCAGCACGAGCGGCGCGGCGCGCTGCGTGTGCGCGGAGGGCGGCGCCGGCGCGGCGTCCACGCGGAAGAAGCCGCGCCTCTGCAGCTGTATGACGTCACCCACCTTCAGCTTGGAGAGCTCAGGCTCGCTGTCATGGGGACTAATAGAACTCACCTGTCCGGGCATCTTGGTGTGTCCGTCGGGCACGTGCATCAGCACGAGCGGCGCGGCGCGCTGCGTGTGCGCGGAGGGCGGCGCCGGCGCGGCGTCCACGCGGAAGAAGCCGCGCCTCTGCAGCTGTATGACGTCACCCACCTTCAGCTTGGAGAGCTCAGGCTCGCTGTCATGGGGACTAATACAACTCACCTGTCCGGGCATCTTGGTGTGTCCGTCGGGCACGTGCATCAGCACGAGCGGCGCGGCGCGCTGCGTGTGCGCGGAGGGCGGCGCCGGCGCGGCGTCCACGCGGAAGAAGCCGCGCCTCTGCAGCTGTATGACGTCACCCACCTTCAGCTTGGAGAGCTCAGGCTCACCGATCATGGGTACTTCCCACTGGAAGAAATATCATTGGTTAACCTTTTGAGCTTGGCCCACAGACAAGACATCCTCCAGACCGAGCATATTTTGCTATGATGTAAATATGTAACAAGTTCTAAGCTATCTAGATAATAAGTTAGATATAAGAAGACTAAATATTTGTACACCTATATGGTAAATCACAGAGTACTGTATCAACTCACTGTCATCTGTATATAACCTGTGTTTCACAAATAAATATTACTTACTTACTTACTTATGAATGAATGAATGAATGATAATTTATTCGAAACACACATACACAACAACACTAAAATAGGCTTAAATGTAGGTAAATTAGTAGGTAAGTAACAGTGCTGCGAGGGGTTCCAGAAAAGGATAACACTCAGCATGTGTCGTAGCACATGAGTTGTGTTACGACGCTGATTTTCAGTGTACCCATTGACACTTAAAACAAACACAAAACAACACAGAACATAAAAACAAAAGCGAAGCAGAATACAACAGAATGTGCAGGTATTGGCCCACAGACAAGACATCCTCCAAACTGAGCATAGTAGCGCTACCCCTTCTGCCACAAATATACGGTAATTTTACTCCATTTTCGAGTCAAAGTGTCTTTGTGTGACGTCCGTGTCTTTGAACGGACCAATCACGGCACGGGACTCGCTCGCCTCGTCCCCCGCACCCCAGTATTTTTGGCAGCATCGGTTTCATGAAATAATTGCTCTAAACTCCGTCTAGACAATTCCTAGTCTATGTATTGGCCCGAGCGACTGACATCTGTATTAAAAATGAATAATTTTACACCATGCATGAAATAAAGCAGCACTAGAAGATTAATACAGAAACGTAGACAGCAGTTATTTTTAGACAAAATTTCTATTTTAAAACCCGTATAAAACTATAAAGAGTAAGTAATTTGATTGTGACGTCACATGCTAGTGCTTCATATAAATTTCATAGTAGCATAATCGTTTTGACAGTTGGATTCAAGCCGTCAAAAGGTGGACTTTTACACATCGAACATTCGTCTGATGGCCAATATACTCCTTATTGGCAGTCGCGAATGAGTTTTTAAAACTAGCTTTTTTACGCATGGTGCAGAACTATAAGTTTAACTGAAATTATGACAGCGGACGCCTTATAATTTAAAAGCGTTTTCTACCATGACACCTGTACCATAAGACTCCCACCAGCTCGATATCGGTTCAGCCCAAGAGCCTCTAAATTCAATTCTAAATGCTAAACTCGATGGTCGCTTTTTGACTGACTTGATACAGAACTGTGGGATTTGAGAGGATTTAAATATTTTTTTCTTCTCCCGTACTTTTATTTGTCATTTAAAGGGTCGTGCACACAACTTTAAAACCCTACTTTATAGTTGTCAAGACAAGTCTAGTCTAGTCTATTCCCCAAAAAAGAATTTGTGTATACACGCAGTATCTTTTTGGCGATTTTACGATACTCCGTGTAATGACCACTTAAAAAATATTGAATGAAATACAGTGTTGCCAACCTTATATTAAATGTCATCTCTGACAAATAAGTGAACCAGACTTTTTTTTTTAATTTCATTCATTCATTCGTTCTTTTCCCGCCCGCACCCTCCATTTTTGCTACTTCTTGATTTAAAAATATTTATTAAATTTACAATTTTATTTCAAAGTAAGTGCTTGGTCGTAGAAAAAGTATTGTATGCAACGTTGTTTAACTGAGTCAAAAAATACTCGTGGCGTCTTTATTAACAATTTTCGGCTTCGCCTCAAATTGTTACCCACGCCACTCGCCTTTTTTGACCCCTCTTAAACAACGGTTGCATAAAATACTATAAATGACATACCCTAGTCTGATGCCCGATATACTGCTTGAAATCCTCGTCCTTTCCAAGCACAGCCTTGGATATGATATGGTCGAAGTACACGCAGTATACTTCGAGGGGGGGAGACTGTGGTGTGTCGGCCAGCCAGGTCAGTTTGAGGGTTTTTTTGTAGTCCTTGTTATCGAGGTTTGGTGTCGCGTCGATGCTTGTCACTGTACCGTCGGAAGATCTGATGGTGGCAAAAAGAATCAGATGTACGGATTTTATAGTTTAGAAAGCCATTTGCGTAGAAAAAGGTGGCAAATTTGAAAAATGTAGGCGCGTAGTACAGTCTTCCATACAAAATTTGAATTTCGCGCCTATTTCTACTGACAAAGCTGGGTTTGCCAGTGTAATAACAAAACTTCCGTAAGACACGGAGATATTATATAGGGGTCATCATTGTTGTAGGTCGCGCTATATACTAGTTTTGAGTTCTAGCTTTGTCCGTATGGAAACAGGTAAACTTAAAATTAAAATACACAGAAAATATCCATAAAACAAGAACAAATATTCGAGATGAACACACAAATAAATGCCCTTACCGGGATTCGAACCCGAGACCCCCTGCTTCGTAGGCAGGGTCACTACCGACTAGGCATGGAGGCCGTCACGGCTCGGCCACGACATTGAGCGACTTGCGACGGCGGCAGCGATAACCATAGGTTGGAGCGAGACACAGCGATCGGACCTTTCGTTCCCACCTATGGTTGTCGCTGCCGCCGTCGCCAGTCGCGCTATGTCGTGGCCGAGCCGTCAAAGTCATGTAAAACGCCAAATATTTTTATGATGTCATAATATCCTTTTTTCTACTCCAGCACTTAAATGTGTCAATTAAATGACTGACAGTGATATCTAAAGCAATGTCATTTGAATGATTTGTCTATGCAACAGCTCATAATTGGTTCTTAAAATTCTCGGGTCTTTTTTTACAAAACTCGACTACGTCTCGTTTTGTAACTTCGACCCTTGAATTTTAAGAACCCTTATTATATCACTGTTGCATAAACTACTATTAAATGATATCAAAAGCTACTCACTTGTGAATCTTATCAATCATAACATTCCCGTAATTAATGAACGTTGCATTCTCGCCCTCTTTTAACGTCCTCGCGTCGACCTGGTCGATCAGCAGCCGCCGCGAGATCCACACGACTTTGGACCCTATGTCCGCGTTCTTAGGGTGCAGCGGCACGGTGAGGGTGGCGTCGGCGCTTACGCCCTTTAGGTTCACGGGTACCGGGTTGGCTTCCAGGGCGGTGTAGCGCGGGGCGATGGGGTCAATGACCTGGGATAATAAAAAAAATATTGTTTAATGAGAGCCGGGTACGGGGCTAAAAGTTATGGTTATGTATCTGTGCCTGGAAATAGTCCTAATAGGGAATGTTACGCGAAACTCTGCGTAGGTGGCGCCACTAACAGAATAAGTCACAATACAATACAAATACTCTTTATTGCACACCTCATTACAGAAAACAATACGGATAATACAGGAAGAAGAGGTTAAACAACAGGCGGTCTTATCGCTAAAAAGCGATCTCTTCCAGACAATCTAAGGGTTTCGATTTCGCGTTTCCCGGTAGGCCCTTTGTAAACAAACCGCTTTGATGTATCAATGTCATATTTGATTATCTGTGAAAACTTGTCAAAAAACAGTTTAAGGAACAGTATGTACATATAAGTTACTCTATGGTATACATACGTCGCTAGTACTGCACTCTGGCGGCAAAACATTGCAGTAATACTCCCTATTTTGAGAGAATTGATGGAACGCGAACTAAAAAAATACATTGTCTTTTAAACGGAATTTTATGGTTCTCGGAACGATATACGAGTAAGTAATACCGGTTACTTTCGGCTTTCAGACTCTCGGTTAAACTCGTTGTCATACGTAAAACAGCAATAAAATTATTGTTCTATCTTGCTTAGATATTTTCAATTTAGGTAAGCGATAAATTTCGTTCCACCAAAACGAAACGTATCTCAATAGTTCTTTAATCGGGAAACGGAAACGAAATCCTTTTCGTTCCCGAGTGAATGAAAGAAACCGGTTTGTAAAATAAAATGGTTTCCGAGCCCTGCTACCACTACCAGGGTTCGAAATTATCTAGATAATTATAGTCTTTTTGATAATTATCGCGATATATATCCTGAGGATACTTATCAGGCATAAAAATGACGATACTTATCGCGGTAAGATTTGCAGGCTGCGTAGTCAGTCAAGAAAGATGGGACTTGAAAATGTATATTTTATTGAAAGAACTTGTATATAACCTTTTTTAACGCAAATAAATGATTAAATGATAATTATCAAGATAACTATCATTCATAATTATCCTTTCCAACCCTGACCACAGTTAAAATCCATCCATGTCGCCTTACATTGTAACTCGTGAACATTAATGGCATGATATTTGTATAAGTATTTAGCTGTAAGATTAGTTTTAGTATTAATATTGTACTCCGCATCGCGGTTGATTGTGATGATTCTACCTTAACATAATTTTAAGATCATTGTAACTCACAATATGACAATAAAGATAAAGATTTCAAAGATTAATACTAGTTCGTTATCTACGCTGCAACGCATCTGAACAGGACGGTCGAAGTAACTTGTTCTCTAAGCCGCTGGTTAATACTTGTTTCAAATTATTTCTACCCACTTTACCATGCATAACAAAAAATATAGTATGTATATAATATTGTTTACATGTAAATTAATTAGTGCACGCTAGCCTAAAAAAAAATTTTGTTTTATATAGTGTATCTCATGTAAGTTAATTTTGTAAATTCTTAATGAGATAATAAATGTCTTAAACCATAAAATACCTTCTTGTTGATGGCCCAGATCTTGTCCCACTCCATGAACACGACGGAGCGGCTGGAGCCCTGCGCCTTGATGAACTGGCGCAGCCCCTCAACGGTCATACCGCGGCGGAGCACCCCGCGCACCGTCGGCATGCGCGGGTCGTCCCTGAAACAAAATAAGTTTTTCATTTTTGGTACAAACCTTTATCGCTGACTTTACCTTTCTTTCCACAGGCAAATGGGTTAATCAACTTTTTCTTGTCACACGTTGCTAGAGATGGGTCGTGGGTATTTACCCACCCAGGTAAATACCCGGTAAATACCCATCTACCCGGTATTTACCCGTATCTACCCAAATGGACGGGTAGATTCATTTTTTATTGCACATGTCGAGTTGTGTTAAAGTGGAGATATAAACCGAGTTAATGGTTGTAATTAATGTGTCATTTAAAATGAAAAGGTTTCGTGAAACCTGCAGTTGTAACTAAGGATTTTATAGTACACATTTGATAAATATTAAAAAAAGACCGTAATAAGAGTATTTTTTTTATATTTTAGTAAATTATCATACTTATACGTTGATAATACATTTTATGTAACATTATAAAAAATTACTTAGATTAATCTTATTTATACTCACATACCATTAAACACATCAAATTTAGAAGAAAAACGAAAATACCCGCGTATTTACCCGCGGGTAGGTAAATATCGGGTATATACCGGGTAAATACCCGAATACCCGCTCTCGGGTATTTACCCGGGTAGTTACCCATCTCTACACGTTGCTATTGTTACCATGGTCTAATAAAACATGGTCTTCTCTTCCCAGAGTGTCACTTGCCTACGTCACAATAACATTGCCACTTTATTTCAACATAACATGTTACATGGGTACATTATATCTATGGTTAATAAGTTAATTTATTTCTTTATAATTTAATAATTTTCATTTATATGTATTTTATCTTAAATTTTACAATAACACGTCATTTTTAATTATTCGTTAGCAATATCTTCCGATTCACGAAAGAAATTTCAGACGTTCGGGTAATTCTGTTTACACTACTGGCAACACAGGATAGCGCTGTCACATTTGACAATCCGCCATTTTGTCCCTGACCGTCATCCTTGTCGAACGCGTGTTAATTGTTATTTCCTTCTCGCTCAGTGTCAGCAGTCGCAGTGTTTTCCAAACTTTTCACGTCGTAAGCTTCGTAATTAATGTTTTGTTACGAAAATGGTTGGCTGCTCTATTCGGAACTGTAAGAGTAGGAGTGAAAAGTGCAGTATAGACTGTATAGATTTGTTTTATTTTACTATGTTTCTACATGAATAACTTAAAATTAATGCCGTTAAAATAATTTTCACTCTTGATTAAAATTCTCCCACATTTTAAAGTTTGAGAACCTGTAAACAGCATGATGACGTAGGCAAGTGCCAGTTAGGTCATTCGCGAATCTCGGAATAGAGTACCAGGCGGAGTATATTATTATACCATGTATTGTTACGGTCTCCTGAGTCACTCTTAAAATTCTAGGTTTTCCGTATTTAAATGAACCAAACTTGCATTTGATGGTAGTTATAAGACCTTTCCATAATGGGACATCTACTAAGCATGTTAGTAGAACATGGTACAGAAGTTGTTCTAACAATCTAAATGCTACTATTGTCTCCTCGCTGATGGGACAGAATAACAACAAGAAATAGTTGATTGACCCATTATAATACTTATCGGGACAATTCTAAAAACCCCAAACCCATCGGTGGAACTTATTACAAAAGGCATAAGGTCCACCGATGGACAGCTAAAAGCAGAGCTCGGAACCAGTTTATTTTTAAAACCCAAAATAGCCCTTTAGTTTTTTAATTATTTTATGCTCTTTACCTAGGACTAAATCATGTATTTAGGTAACAACTTCGTATTATTAATTATTAAATAATAAACCAAAATTAAAAATGAAATACATAATAAACCAAAGAACCTTTTGTTTTTTTTTATTTATTTGACATTTAGATTTTATTCTAGACACATTCTAGACTAGTATTTTTTATACAATTTTTTTCTTCATGTTTGACGATCCTTTTGTGAAATTCTTAATTTTTTGTTAAATTTTATTTTTATAATATTCCAATATTATTATGGAATAATAACATCAATAAATTGCTCTGATAATTAGCTTAAGATAATAATATCTGGGAGACCGAGCTTTGCTCGGAAAACATATAAAAACTCGAAAATGCGCATTTTCCCAGAAATAAAACCTAGCTAGATCGATTTTTCGCCCCAAAAACCCCCATATAGCAAATTTCATCGAAATCGTTAGAACCGTTCCCGAGATTCCCGAAATATGTATACATATAAATAAATAAATATGCAAGAATTGCTCGTTTCAAGGTATTAGATATATGTTACGATTCATAAGTGCTTGTTGCTAGGCCTACATGAATAAAGTATATTTTGAACTTTGAACTTAGAACGAAATAATACCGATATTTTTTGTATGAAAAAAAAAACCGGTTCCGAGCCTTGGCTAACAGTATTGCTGTTGTACTGTTATAAAATGTCTACGTACCATCCATCGACGAGTCCTTGTTCTACGAACCACGTCAGCTTTCTCTTAGACAACACCGTGTTGGTCATACTCAATCTGGAATAAAATTTATTATTTATTAAAATGTATTCGCTGACACTGCTGACACAAAATAGCCCTTTTGTTGATATTTTATTTGAATTCTGAAAGTCGATGCTACCTCGGCGTTCAGCGTAGATGGACCCTACTCGACCACATCACACACACACACACACCACACACAACACACACACACACACACACATCACATCAGTGGTCACATGTAAGACCACTTGTCTAAAAACATAATAATTTCTTAAACCAAATACTGAAAATTATATATTTGTAATCTACTCAAAAAGCCCTTTCATTCGATATATTTAAAAGAAAAAAAAAAAATTGTACCTCATCTTTATGACGTCATATTTACTACCCCACCATTTTTGCGGTTGTCATCTCAGTTATTTACTTATTTGTATTTAGGACATCATGGTTAACCCATTTTTTTTTTTTTTTTTTTTTTTAATTTATTTATTATTAAAAGGGGAAGTTACATAATCATTGTTACTTATCTGCCAAACTGCATAGCAGTTTGTTGGCAGAAAACTTATTCTACCCTCCACCATCGTAAAGTAAGTTATTTCTTACTTAAATTATAGTTGTTCGTGTGCGATTTCTTACAAACGGTTATACGTAACAGACATACCTTAGTTCCATTAGTAATTATTAATATATTATATTCTATTATATTCTATTGTCATGTGAAAAAGTAGGTAGGTATCATCTCAACCAGACATCGGGAAACAACAAACATACGGAGTGAAGCCAAATACCATGTGTAAGATAATAAAGTCATTAGCAACTATATATACCACAATTTAATATCCTCATCCTATCTAAAGTAGACAATTTTATATTGACCCTTAATTACACATAGCTCAGTAAACAAGCGATCTAATGATCCTGTAATTCTATTGTACGTAAGGACAACAGAAGCGGGTCATCTTGCATCGGTATTTCCATACAAGGTGACCCGCTTCAACTTTCCCCGAGTGTAGATATTTATATTAGCGTTATACATAACTATATGTTTCTACGGTAACATGTGCAAGGTATAAATTTAAGGTTGTAGGCAAAATAGGTACATACTTATAAAACAGTCGGTTGGCATTTTAATCATGTGATCCGTTCCAATCTAAGCATAAATGTTTTTTTCAATCGTTTTTTATACACCACCTTTGATACACCTTGGCAGGATCTTAACTGATCTGGTACATTATTTAAAATTATAGGTACTAAATATTTTCGTGTACGTTTTCCATAGTAATTACAGACTTTCGGTACAAACAACCTGCGAAGGTTTATTTCTTTGGTGACGCTTCTTGTTTGGATTTTATGGTCTACCGGTTTTTTATAATCATTACGTTGATACTGTTCCAAAGCTATAAGCAAAGACCGTTTTTCATGCACTGGTAATATGTTGCAAATCGGAAAAAGTTTGTCATAGTTATTTCTATTGGCCAGCTTTGTTTTTTTGTCGACTAAATATTTTAAAAATCTAACTTGTATTGCTTTTATTCGATCTAGGTATGAAGGAAAGGTGCGACCGTAGCTACTGAGACCGTAGGATAGAAGCGAGTCTACAAGTGCGTGATACAACATATATAATGTAGCTCTGTTTACTACACCTCGTAAGTGATAAAATTTACCGAGCACAGATTTGAGTTTATCACATACGTTATCAACATGTGCCGACCATGACATATCGCAGTCCACTGTTAACCCGAGGTACTTATAGCTATTCACAAAGTCGATTTCACTACATCTGCAGTCTCGCCCCCCCCTGTGCAAGCAGTCGTAGTCATGCCCAACTATACTTAAATTCACCTGCAGGGTTTTATTATATGGTGAGCGTATATGCATGCATTTTGTCTTATTCAGGTTTATGATAATGCCATTATCGTGTGCCCATTTAATTAAGTTGTCTAGGTCATTTTGCACTTTTTTCATCACAACCGCTATGTCTTTGTCCGCGTACAGCATGCACGTATCGTCCGCATACATATAAATCTTACAGTCGCGTACCACATTACAGAGACTATTTACGTGCATGATGTAGCCGACAGGACCATAGACCGAGCAGGCGCGGATCCAGCCCTCAAAAAAGGTTGTGGTCACAGGAACCCAAAAATCTTCAAGTACGAGTCAGAGTAAGGTGTCGAACTCGCTCATGAACAATCATGACTCTTGAACGACCATCCCGATCTCAATAGACCTTGATGACGTCACAAGTCTTTTAGGGGGGTACCTAATGATTCTCCGAACAATTTTTCGCAGAATATCGATTCACAGACTATGTTTCACCGAACATCTAACTTTTAGACGACATTTTCTAGTTTTGGTTCACATACCGTTCAATTCGCTTTTGTGTTAATTAGCAGAACAATTAATTATTGTAAGAATTTCATTTGGTAGAGTAATCTTCTCGTTTAAGGAACTTTTAGTCGTGATTTTTAGAGTTCCGTAGCCAAATGGCAAAAAACGGAACCCTTATAGATTCGTCGTGTCTGTCTGTCTGTCCGTCCGTATGTCACAGTCACTTTTCTCCGAAACTATAAGAACTATACTGTTGAAACTTGGTAAGTAGATGTATTCTGTGAACCGCATTAAGATGGTTCACACAAAAATAGAAAAAAAAACAATAAATTTATGGGGTTCCCCATACTTAGAACTGAAACTCAATTTTTTTTTCTTCAAACCCATACGTGTATCTATGGATAGGTCTTCAAAAATGATATTGAGGTTTCTAATATCATTTTTTTCTAAACTGAATAGTTTGCGCGAGAGACACTTCCAAAGTGGTAAAATGTGTCCCCCCCCCCTGTAACTTCTAAAATAAGAGAATGATAAAACTAAAAAAAATATATGATGTACATTACCATGCAAACTTCCACCGAAAATTGGTTTGAACGAGATCTAGTAAGTAGTTTTTTTTAATACGTCATAAATCGCCTAAATACGGAACCCTTCATGGGCGAGTCCGACTCGCACTTGGCCGCTTTTTTTTACCGTTTCTTGCGTAATGGTATAGTCCTTCGTGCGCGAGTGCGACTCGCACTTGGCCGGTTTTTTTAAAGATTTCGTTAAGTAGATAGTCTAGTCGACGAGTTCAGGGTGGTGGAAAGTAGAGATACTGCTGCTAGAGATACGTGCGATGCCTCATTGAATTCAGAATAATGTCTAGAAATTTCTAACAGTAGTACATGCATTGACATGTTTAAAATACACCATACCTACACCATTATTTTTTTCCATATTTTTAAATGAATATTTAATACCTTTATAACATTTTACCTTTTCACGCCAATTAGTTTATGAGATATGTACTGGCCAAAAACGAAATACCATACCTATGTATTTTTTAATGTTAATAATTATAACTTTAGCAATTTTTGATGTGCGCTTCGAATAAACACGTATTTTTGGGTGCAGTATCTCAATTTTTCATCATTTTGAGCTTGTAGACTAGACTACTAAAAGTACCTACTAAAGTTACAGGTAAGTAAATTAGTGATTTAGCAATTGCGTTACTTACAACATTATATGATCTGTGCTTACAATATTGATTCATTGATGCATAGATAACACTTTTTATACATAGATACCTAAATATAAAAATAAATGCAACGCTAACTACGCGGAAAAAAAAACTCGTAAATACACCTGTAAATTAAAAGCTGGCATTATTAATTTAGGAAATTGTACTAATATTTGTGAATGTCTAAGATTTTTAAGACCCCATAAACTAAAAATAATTGCCCCTGTTAGTAAATAATCTTTATGCTTGCAAATAATTAGAGAATTCCTAATTCATAGGTACCAGACTACCAGTTGATCACACTACCTACTGTGTTTCAACACTTTCAACCAATGGTTACTCGGGTAATCGTGACAGTTAGGTACCAAACGATCAGTCTAGTAAAGTTAATTCGCATATCAATAGGTTAATTCGCAATGAAATTCTGCGAAAGGTTCCTCTGCCAAAGCGTCTGTGAAAAATCGGCTAGTCAGGGAATCGATAGGACATACTATTTAGGGTTGTGGGCATGCCCACCGTGCCCACAACGGTGGATCCGCGCCTGAGACCGAGCCGGTGGGCACGCCGTAGCGCACGGAAGCACACTCGCCAGCCTGGCCGCATACCACCGTGCGCAGCGCACGCTCCGCGAGGTAGGCGCGCAGCCACGCCAGCAGCGGGCCCCGCACGCCACACTCGTGCATGGCCTGCAGTAGCTGCGAGTGGTCGAGGGTGTCAAATGCCTTTTTGAAGTCGATGAACACCGCCACCACCTGCTTTTTCTCATTGAGGCGCTCATTAACATAATCCGTAAACTCGGCAAGTGCAGTGGCGGTGCTCCGACCCCGTCTGAAACCGTGCTGCGCGTCCGTAATAATGTTGTGTTTTTCTAAAAACTCGGTTATCTGGCGGACTATTATTTTTTCTGTTATCTTATTAATAACAGAAAGAATAGCAATCGGCCTGTAGTTACAAAAATCAAGGTGACAACCTTGCTTAAAGATTGGTCTAATTATTGCAAGTTTAAGTTTATCGGGGTATACACCCTGCGATACACACATGTTAATGAAAGAAGCAATAATCGGGCTTAACTGTACCTTAAAACGCTTGACATCCTCGATCCTTATCCCGTCCGCGCCAGGTGATTTTTTGCATGACAGTCTATCAATAACTCGTTCAACATCTGTTGCACTAGTGTTTACATATCGAAGCGTCACCAAAGAATCTCGAACGTAACTCGACCGCGGTAAAAACTTTTCATTACAGTTGTGTTTAATCTTGTGTATTTCGTCTGTAAAGGTGCTAGAGAAAGAATTACATATATTTTGTATGCTATATTTTTTGCCTAAGTATTTCATAATGACATCATCCAAGCTAACTTTATTCTTACCGATCCAACAGTTAATATTAGCCCATATTTTTCTACTATCCTGTTTACATTGCTTTAATTCTCCTTGCCTGTACTCATTTTTGACTTTGTTAATGTGTTTATTAAGCTTATTCCTATACCTAGTATATTGCAGTCTGAAGTTCATATTATTTGGGTTTGATTTCCATATCCTAAATAGTTCGTCACGTCTATGAATCATTTTCTTTAAGTCTACAGAAACCCATGGTTGCGCATTTCGCTTATTATCACCGCGTGTACTTGAAAACTCAGACTCTTTATATACATTAGTAAACACATTTGCGAGTGTTGAAAAAAGTAACATTGGACATTTAATCGCCGCTATATTGTCCCACTTGACTGCTTCCAGTTTTTCGCGCACTAACCGATTATTCAGTTTTATTATCTTAATATTACTGGAGTTTGACACATTCGCACTGTAACCACCGTAGGGTATCCGTAGTCCTATGAGGTAGTGATCGGAGATACTGCAGGTTAGTAGGTACGCCTCGGGCGGGCGCCCGCCAGCGACGATACTATATAAGTATAGGTTACCTACATCCGAGATGATTTGTGTCAAAATCGATTTCTAGAAGACTTTTGGACCAATTACCGATCTACTAATTGTCACTTACCGACTATATTCCCAAATATACGGTTTCCTCAACCCCAGAGCGTCGATGAACCAGTAGAACTGCGGGTCGCGGTCGTGGTACTCCATCGTGCGTAGCACGTGTGTGACGCCCTCTACGGCGTCCACAATGGGGCACGCGAAGTCGTATGTTGGGTACACCCTGGAATTATATACATCATTAGTACTTAGTCGTAGGAGGTGCAAAAGCATATTGCTTTTTAAAAATCAGTAACTATTGGGTGAATCAACTTTTTCTTGTCACTCGTTGCCATGATTACGTTCTCCTGGGTCACCCTTTAAAACCTGATTTTTAGGCATTTAAATTCACCAAACACGCTTTTTTAATGATACTTATAAATCCTTTCCATTGAGGGACGTCTACCAAGCGTGTCAGAAGAAGGTGGTGTACAATGTCTTCTAACAAACTATGCTACTATTGTCTCTTGGCTGACCGGACAGAATAACAACAAGAAATAGTTGATCCACCCTATTACATATGAAAATGTAAATAATACGATTCATAATTGTTATGACTTATTTTTCAAAAGTGTTTTTCAATAAAAAGACAAGTCAAGATTGTTTACCCTTTTCCTAATGCTAAAAAAAACGAACTATAGAAAGGCGAAACACGTGTCGAGTTTTTTACTTTTGGTGGTGGTTTCTATGTATTTTCGCGGTGTTAACATTCAGTCTGCACCGTGCAGTCCACACCCCACAAAATGGAGACAAAACATGTGATTGCGATCCTCATCAATGAGGGAACGAGAAAGAAGACTGTGCTAGCTCACTTGTACTGTGTTCCGGTCCGGGGGTGTGGCTCAGGCTTGCAGCGGTAGATGGTCGGGTCTCGCATGCACCCGTCGGTCGACTGTATGTCATCTCGCTCGCACAGTAGACAGAGACTCACTTGTACTGCGTGCCGGTCCGGGGGTGTGGCTCAGGTTTGCAGCGGTAGATGGTCGGGTCTCGCATGCACCCGTGGGTCAACTGTATGTCATCTCGCTCGCACAGTGGACAGAAACTCACTTGTACTGCGTGCCGGTCCGGGGGTGTGGCTCAGGCTTGCAGCGGTCGGGTCTCGCATGCACCCGTGGGTCGACTGTATGTCATCTCGCTCGCACAGTAGACAGAGACTCACTTGTACTGCGTGCCGGTCCGGGGGTGTGGCTCAGGCTTGCAGCGGTAGATGGTCGGGTCTCGCATGCACCCGTGGGTCGACTGTATGTCATCTCGCTCGCACAGTAGACAGAGACTCACTTGTACTGCGTGCCGGTCCGGGGGTGTGGCTCAGGCTTGCAGCGGTCGGGTCTCGCATGCACCCGTGGGTCGACTGTATGTCATCTCGCTCGCACAGTAGACAGAGACTCACTTGTACTGCGTGCCGGTCCGGGGGTGTGGCTCAGGCTTGCAGCGGTCGGGTCTCGCATGCACCCGTGGGTCGACTGTATGTCATCTCGCTCGCACAGTAGACAGAGACTCACTTGTACTGCGTGCCGGTCCGGGGGTGTGGCTCAGGCTTGCAGCGGTAGATGGTCGGGTCTCGCATGCACCCGTGGGTCGACTGTATGTCATCTCGCTCGCACAGTAGACAGAGACTCACTTGTACTGCGTGCCGGTCCGGGGGTGTGGCTCAGGCTTGCAGCGGTCGGGTCTCGCATGCACCCGTGGGTCGACTGTATGTCATCTCGCTCGCACAGTAGACAGAGACTCACTTGTACTGCGTGCCGGTCCGGGGGTGTGGCTCAGGCTTGCAGTGCAGCGGTAGATGGTCGGGTCTCGCATGCACCCGTGGGTCGACTGTATGTCATCTCGCTCGCACAGTGGACAGAGACTCACTTGTACTGCGTGCCGGTCCGGGGGTGTGGCTCAGGCTTGCAGCGGTAGATGGTCGGGTCCCGCATGCACCCGTGGGTCGACTGTATGTCATCTCGCTCGCACAGTAGACAGAGACTCACTTGTACTGCGTGCCGGTCCGGGGGTGTGGCTCAGGCTTGCAGCGGTAGATGGTCGGGTCTCGCATGCACCCGTGGGTCGACTGTATGTCATCTCGCTCGCACAGTAGACAGAGACTCACTTGTACTGCGTGCCGGTCCGGGGGTGTGGCTCAGGCTTGCAGCGGTAGATGGTCGGGTCTCGCATGCACCCGTTCGCTGATTGCATATCGATCTTAGCTCTGACGCAGCACTGGACTCCGGTGGAAGATCCCTTCTTCATTTCATCCCAGAGTTGCATGTTCTTTTGCACAGCTATGGAGAAAAATATCCATTTAAAATTGTAAACTGAAATAAATGTCATATACTAAGAAAAAGTGACCCAGGAATCCAGTGCCCCAGACTGGAATCGAACCAGCGTCCTCTGCTATCGCGGCAGTTGCCTGTTGCCACTCGGCCACCGGGCCACAGCGGCATAGGTCGAATGTTTCCAAGTATATGCATTTCTTACTGGATGCTTATGGCGCCATTATGGCATTTAAAATTGTCTGATTTAATCAATGTGAAGAATACCGTTTATAAGGGAGGACTATCTACAAGCACGTTTCTTTCATCAACTTTAACTCATGCATTTGTACACATACTACACTTTCAGAACACAGTCTACTTACAGAACACATACCCCACTTACAGAAGGTCGTTAGAGCATAAGGAGTGAAGTTCAGTTCCTTACCCTACCCTTGATCAGCTAAGTGCATCAGATCTAAGTGAGACGTGTGTGAAGCAACATTAAACCTAAACGTTTCATGGCGACCCTGCCAATGCGGCCTTGTATTGGACTGGCGTCCAAGCTTATCTAAACCTTTTTTTATCCAAGATACTAAAATGACAGTTAGATTTGGCCATACTACCCAACCATTATGTTTTTGGACCGTATTTGAACTGTCTGTTCTATAATCTGTTGGACAAATTGGGGTAGATTCGGCTCAATGAAATACAATCAGCAGCAGAAGTTGCTAAGTGGGCTAGGGGTTCAAAATGATCTTGACGCGACTTAATCATCACTACATAGTATAAAACAAACTCGTTTCCCGCTGTCTGTCTCTATGTATGCTTACATCTTTAAAACTACGCAACGGATTTTGACGCGGTTTTTTTAATACAGTAAAACCCGCTTAATACGATCACGTTTAATACGATTTCCCGCATAATACGCCATTTTACGACGGTCCCTGCAACTTTAGGCCTGTTTTCATACATTATTTCACGGTTAATACGACTCGCGTCCCGTTTAATACGCCATCTAAAATTATATATTACTTATCCGTTCCGTTACGCACCATCTGCACGCTTGTGTTTTTGACATAACCGTCGTATTGTTATGCAATACGCCGTTAGCCAACATTTTTTATGTGTTTATTACCTACAGTTTTTGGTTTTGTCTAATATATTTTATCGGGTCCTTATCGGCGTAAGAATGCGATGCCATCTGCTTGACCGTTATGGACCACGGAGTGCAAGCTATCGCTCTCAGATTTATTTGCAGGCAGTTATTAGTTACTTTACTCCACGACTTTCTACTTGAGCCTAATATCGTTAGTGTTCCTAGATTACCTGCCTACACTTAGATTTCATTCGCTCATTATCACCGTTATTCTAGTTTTTTTGTTCACGCTTAATACGATTTCTCGTTTAAGACGCTCTTTTTGCTAGGTCCCCTCAGAATCGTCTTAAGCGGGTTCTACTGTGGATAGAGTACACGTGATTCAAGAGGTAGGTTGATGTATAATTTGTTAACCCGTGCGAAGCGGGGGCGGGTCGCTAGTTTAGTATACTCACAGTTGTTTCTATTCTTGCTGTCAACCTTCTGTTCTCTTTGGTTTTTCATCTGCTCAGCCGGGGTGTCATCCACGAAAGCCTTGCCTTCCTTGATAAGTTTCTCGCAGTATTGCAGCATCAGGTCGAAGTACTGGGACGTGTGAGTGAAGAGGTCCGGTTTGATTTCTAGCATCTCTACGTCTTCGAGGATCACCTGGAAAGTAATTATCCATACTAATATTATAAATGCGAAAGTGTGTCTGTCTGTCTGTTACCTCTTCACGCTTAAACCGCTGAACCGATTTAGTTGTAATTTGGTATGGAGATAGTTTGAGTCCCGGGGAAGCACATGGGGTATTTATCACAGAAATCACGCTTTAAGGGGGTAAGAAGGGGGTGGAAATTTTTATGATACGGCAGGTGTGCCTTACGTCATATAATATGATGGCACGCCTACCATGTCATACGCCACACGTTAAAAACATGGTTAAATAAAACATACCTTCTCAAATTCGACGTTCTCCTTAGCAGGGTTGGTGTCATCAAATCTCATGACAAGTTTCCCCTCGAACGCTTGCTGGTAGTACTGGTTAAGCAGCGCGGCCTTCGCGTGCCCAATGTGCAGGTAGCTGTGGCATAGCAACGATGTTAGTTAACTTTTGGACCAACACTAATCTGTCCATGACTAAACTTCATTCAAAAACCTATTTAACCCTTTAACCGCCAGAGTCTGATATATAAGACATTACATATCCAGGTCATTTCGCCACAGTCTGATAAATAAGACAAAGATCTGATGTGGTTATTATAGCACATTAAAACTCCCGTAACTATGCCAACCTTACTCTGCGTGGTACAATTACTGTCGGTGGCGACACGAGCACGCTCGATCAAAAATTGCTGGCGGTTAAAAGGTTAATAACAGGGTTCGAAATTATCCGATAAATATTGGATAATTATCCCAGGTATGGATGGTGCTATATTTATTTTCTTTGAATTCTTTGATAGTAAGAAATAATGACTGGGGCGTTATATATATTTTAGGTTTTAAATTTTAGTTTATTATCAAATCGATAATTATCAGGCATAAAAATCACGATAACTATCATTGATAATTATCCTTTCGAATCCTGTTTAATAACAAGCGATTTGCTGCCTGATAGGCCTATTATTTTGACAAAAGTTTGATTTGGAAACGTTCTTGGTAATTCCAGAGATATTTTTGGTAACGCCAGAGACATTTTGGTAACGCCAGAGACATTTTGGTAGCGCCGGAGACATTTTGGTAACGCCCGAGACGTGAGAACTCGTCTAAAAGTTGACTCGAATGAAATTCAAGACAGTTTATACTGTCTTTAGTTAGTAACATGTTACTTACCCCGATGCTTCAGGTGGGAATCGAACGACGACCTTCCCCATCTCGGCGTGGGGCAGGTCCACAAACTTGCCCTCTTGCTTGGGACCCGAGCCATCGCCAGCTGGTGGTGACCTCCTGAAATTACAATAAGAATTTGTTTATTCCAACGCAAAATTAACAATACAAATTGTTCTTGCAATTGTAATCTATCACTTAACTTTTGGTTTTAATCATAGACATAGAAACTCTAAAATACATAAAGTTGATATACATAATTATATTGCTAACCGCTGGCATCATGCGAGACAGCATATACTTAATTAAGCGCGTGCGTAAAGATAGGAAATGGTGACCCGCCATTGTGCGGAATTCTTCGTGCTTACTTTACTAAATCTGGGTGACCGAGCTTTGCTCGGAAAACATATAAAAACTCGAAAATGCGCATTTTCCCAGAGATAAGACCTAGCTAGATCGATTTTTCGTCCCCGAAAACCCACATATAGCAAATTTCATCGAAATCGTAGGAGCCGTTCCCAAGATCCCCGATTTTTTTTTAATAATCTAATGAACTATAAAATAAAATAAACAAGAATTGCTCGTTTAAAGGTATAAGTCTCTTTAATGGTGATATCTGATATATGAACCATGATATGAACTTATAGGTATAGCAAAAAGTGACAATTGATATGACATTGCTGCCAATTAAATAAATCAACAGTAGATGCCTAGAGCCCCTAGAGGACACCTGAAAACTGTTGAAGGAAAAAGTATTTTAATGGATAAATAAACCAAACAAAAAGCATACCTAGAAGAAGCCTTGGTCAGATTCTCCAGGGCATCGGCAGGCAGTTCTTTCAGGGCTTTAGCCATGGGTGACTGGGCCTGGATCAGCTTCATCCAGCGCAGAATGTTAGCCGGGGCACCGGATTTGGAGATCTCCTTAAACTTGCTGGATACTGTAATTTTTACAATTTAACCCTTTAACACAGCTGTCCGCAACCTTTTAGCAGCCAAGGGCCACATAGTAGTTAACAAAGTTGATGCGGGCCGCAGTTTGTTAAATATTTATGACTTTATCAAACATTGTTGTCAATATTACATACAAAATAACCAGGGGGGCTCACGGGCGGCAAGTGAGAGCTTTAACAGAATAAAACAACCGCGAGTTAAATTCATTTGACATACATTCACAATATTTTAAATTTGATTAATACAAAAAATATATATGAATTTGTGTTGCATCTATTTTCTTTATACGGCGAAAGAAAGTGATGCAATTACACTACACAAACCTTAAATTACCACCATTATATACATTGTCTGTTATATTGAGTCATAATTACTGCGTCTTACATCATGTGATCCAAACTTTAAAGGCGCTCCACTCATACAACCTTCTCTACCGTTCTAGCTTAATAAAACTGTGTATATTAAACTATATTTATAACATCTGATAAAGACTCACCGTGAAGCACACTAAACACAGCCAAATCACTGACTGATAAGGCCTCTCCTACTAGATATGTCAATGCACCCAACGTTTTATCCAGATATTCAATTGATTTCGGGATCTCGTCGTCCAAGATGAGGCTGAACGACAGCCAGTGGTTCATTGTGACCTTTTGGAGTGGTCCGGCAGCTTTATTGAAAGCATTCTCCAGTATTCTTATCAAATCATTACTAGTTCCATATGGCACGGTTTTAGACCCATTAGGCAGGGTAACAGAGGAGTCAGCTCCCCATGACACCTCGATGCTCTTCCCGGCAGCCCGGTACAGCTCTACAGCGAGCAAACCACCTAGAAATTAAAGAGAAAGTACTTTAATTACAAGTTGTTCTGAATGTGAGGAAAATCGTAAGTTTATTGTATATAACCGATATTTTTTACCTAAAGGCGGGTTAGATTTACTGCAGGAGATCTTCATGGTGTCGCTATTTTTGGCTGCCGATCCTAAATAATTTTCGTAAAGGAAAAGGCACAGCGTAGCCGACCCACGTTAGCACATGAGAACTGTCACTGTCAAACAGGGTGTGACACTGACACTTGACGTGATTAAGGCGTTTTTAAAAATTTAACTTCTTTCGATCCACGTTGGAACTTTTTTTTAAACAACGTTGGAACTTCTTCCAGCATATTCTTCAATCTGAATTCTGAAATGCTGGACCGTGTAGATACGATTTAATTCCTAAATAAAAAACCGATAATAGGAATTTTAATAGTACAACACTATTATTGACAAAAGTTTTTTTTTTTATAATAGAAACATCGACTGCCGATTTGTGTATTCATTTGTGCTGTGATTTTGTACAAACAATTTATTTATTTTATTTATTAAAAATAGCACGTCAAGTCTTTTATAATTTATAATAGCTTCGTCTATACTTATCATTTAATTGGAAGACTGTTGAAAGCCAAATTAATCATTAGTCGTTTACATTTTTTACTTAATCGTAATCTGCAGGGCAGAATTTAAATACCTCACTTATACATTATCGTATTTCGCACAAATTCTATTTATAAAACGGTAAATGCATCATGGGAAAATTTCGTTTACTCAGTATGTTACTATTTTCATGAATAATATTAATTATGATAATATTTACGACTGTTTTGCAGGTGTGCGCCTCGGTGCGATAAATATTATTTTGCCGCATATTGCTGCATTGCTGCTGGTATCATGAAGCGGCAAAACGTCCGCACTTTGTCCCTAGTGGTGTGCACGTTTACATATTTGCTGATCGGCGCGGCAGTTTTCGACGCTTTGGAATCTGAAACTGAGAGCAAGAGATGGGAAGTTCTTTCTGGTCAGTTTTGTCAACATTTTTTATAATTTACTTTAGATAATCATGCTGGATAATTCACATAATATATACAGTAATTAATTGTGACTTAATTACATAAATTTACTATTTAGCACATTAAAATTTTTTATAAATAATAATTAAGTACATTCACGACACATTGTCGTGAATTCGTGATTAATTACGGAATAAAAAAAATTTACGATCGAGATTTTTAGCATGTATTTTTTTACAACTAAGGAACAAATCAAATTATTTCATAAAATCAGTGGGTCGTTTTTTTAAAATAACAAAACACAAATAAAAAAATACAAACAAGTGTAAGAATCAAACTCTCTCTCTTTCTCTCTCTTTAGCCTTTTTCTACCCTTCGGGTGTAGAAGGAGGCCTACACCCGAAGGGTAGAAAAAGGCATTCTTCTCCATTCGTCACGGTTCTGTGCAACCTGGAGCCATCTCATCCCCGCAGCCCTTTTGACGTCGTCTTCCCAACGCATATTGGGTCTACTTGGAGGACGTTCTTCTCCCCATGGTCGCCACTCGAGTATTCTTCTACTGAATCAAACTACTGTGTAATATGTATTTTATACTTGGTCAACCAGATCTTGATAGTAGAAAAAGGTGGCAAATTTGAAAAATGTAGGCGCAAAGAGATATCGTCCCATAGAAAATTTGATAAAGATCTCTATCTCTATCTCTAAATTACATATAAATGGCAATAGTTTTTTTTTCTTTCGCATAATTATGACATCTATTTATTGCAGTTTTTAATTATTTATATTGGTAATTTCATGAAATGTCCTTATGCCCATTTATTTTTATTGCAGACATGAGAAATGGTCTTATGCGCAAATACAACATAACGCCTGAAGACTACCATATGATAGAGATAGTTATAATAGAGAACAAGCCCCACAAGGCGGGGCCTCAGTGGAAGTTTGCCGGAGCATTCTATTTTGCCACTGTTGTGTTGGCTATGATTGGGTATGGACACTCTACTCCTGTGACTGTTGGGGGCAAAGCGTTTTGTATGGCATATGCCATGGTAAGTACCTTATCTGTATGTCACTTTTCCGTAGTTGGAAATTAAACTTTATATTAATTAGTCAAATTTTAAATTTAATTAAATTAATCGACCACGAGCCGGCCGCCTGCCACTTGAAGGGTTAATTTCATATCATAGTAATGCTTACCGATAGCATAGTAATAGGTAACAGTAATGCTTAAAAGAATGGTAATAAAATTACTACTTTTGCCTCTTAAATAAAATTATTGAGGCCTGGTTTTGATCTGGATCTGGAGCTAAAAATATGTCCAAGCTATAGCGAATGCACTTTTTAGGGATAAATACAGCTAAAATTAATGGCAAAAATAATTTAAATCAATGTAAAAAAAAACATTCCAAAGCCCTCGTTTTGACATACAAAAGAGTTCATTTCTATCAGAATATTCAAATTATACAGTTAATTTATGGAACAATTAATTCAGGTATAAGAATTGGGAGTCTACCTGTCAGTTTTTAGGGTTCCGTACCCAAAGGGTAAAAACGGGACCCTATTACTAAGACTCCGTTGTCCGTCCGTCCGTCCGTCTGTCACCAGGCTGTATCTCAGAAACCGTGATAGCAAGACAGTTGAAATTTTCACAGATGATGTATTTCTGTTGCCGCTATAACAACAAATACTAAAAACAGAATAAAATAAAGATTTAAGTGGGGCTCCCATACAACAAACGTGATTTTTGACCGAAGTTAAGCAACATCGGGCGGGATCAGTACTTGGATGGGTGACCGTTTTTTTTGCTTGTTTTGCTCTATTTTTTGTTGATGGTGCGGAACCCTCCGTGCGCGAGTCCGACTCCCACTTGGCTGGTTTTTAGGGTTCCGTACCCAAAGGGTAAAAACGGGACCCTATTACTAAGACTCCGCTGTCCGTCCGTCCGTCCGTCTGTCACCAGGCTGTATCTCACGAACCGTGATAGCTAGACAGTTGAAATTTTCACAGATGATGTATTTTTGTTGCCGCTATAACAACAAATACTAAAAACAGAATAAAATAAAGATTTAAGTGGGGCTCCCATACAACAAACGTGATTTTTGACCGAAGTTAAGCAACATCGGGCGGGGTCAGTACTTGGATGGGTGACCGTTTTTTTGCTTGTTTTTTGTTGATGGTGCGGAACCCTCCGTGCGCGAGTCCGACTCGCACTTGGCCGGTTTTTTAATAATAACGATTAAATTGTTTTTTTTTTATACTAGATAATATCATTCGTCTGTTCGAAATCAAGTAATCGATTAGAATCGATTATTGATATTGTAGAACGAACAACACTAGTCGCTAAATTTGACGGACGAATGAGAATTGGCCTGTACCACGAAGTCGAAGCGATGCGCGACAGTATCGCTAGTTCCGATATTCATCGACTCTTTAACACACAACGTCAGATCAAACGCTCAAAGCAAACGCGCAATGTAATGGAAATATAGTTTTGTAACGTTAATCTATAGTTACTTAGGTATATTATTGGAAACACAACTTGGAATACTTAAAAAATTGTTTTAAAATGAATTTACGCATAATATCATTTTAAAATTACTTACCTGTGATAGGAAATATGTCCTTGCCCTTGGGTGCTTGCAATTTTTGGGCTGTTGCAGTTACTTATCACGCAACGAGGCATTTTTAAATTTTTTACGAACTACCGGCTGCAACAACTGACGCGCGTGGACTGTCAGTAGCGACGGTCAACCTCGACGATTCGTCGGGGTTCGGACACGCGAAGTAGATGCATTTGCGTCATCTAGGATATTTAAGTCTGTGGTTTTGCTCTATTTTTTGTTGATGGTGCGGAACCCTCCGTGCGCGAGTCCGACTCGCACTTGGCCGGGTTTTTTTTCTTTATTACCTATAGGTATTTTTCATAACTTATTTCAGGTGGGCATTCCCCTAGGACTCGTGATGTTCCAGAGCATAGGCGAGCGTTTGAACAAGTTCGCGTCAGTCGTGATACGAAGGGCTAAGTGTTATCTGCGCTGCGAGACCACGGAGGCCACGGAAATGAACCTCATGTTCGCCACGGGGATGCTGTCTAGTATTATTATTACTACAGGTAATGTTAAACCGTAAATAAACTGTAGAACTGTTCTACAGATAGCTTAATATGTATGGTCTGTATTAACCTACTCAATAACTCGGCCTTTATAGGATGCAATCTACATTGTAAGTCAAAAATGACTGCCTAGGTAGTAACATTATCATTTTGTATTCTTTTTAATGCTGATTTTTTAGGACTGCCAAATGAGGCTTGAATTATGGATTTATTTAAATCTGGTCTGTTAAGGGGATAATTATTAATCTCATATATTTTTTACCCATTTTCTGGTAAGTATTCGTAACAATTCGTAGAACAGCATATTATTCTCTATTACTTCCATCCTTTTGCAAATTAAGTTTCATCTAATGCAGCGGTCGGCAACCTGCGGCCCGTGAACCTGTCACTTGCGGCTCGCGAGCCTCCCTGGCTATTTTGTATGTAATATTGACAAACGACAATGTCTGATAAGTCATAAATATTAACAAAGTACGGCCCGCGTCAACTTCGTTAACTACTATGTGGCCCTTGGCTGCTAAAAGGTTGCCGACCACTGATCTAATGCAATGATAAAATGATCCCTTTTTTAAATAAAATTACTACAATAATTTAATAAAAAGTTTAACGCACACGTGTCGTCATTGGCATTATAGATTATAGAATACGTTGTTGCAGGTGCCGCAGTGTTTTCTCGTTACGAGGGCTGGAGTTACTTCGACAGCTTCTACTATTGCTTTGTGACGCTGACAACCATCGGATTTGGGGACTACGTGGCCTTACAGGTTATTTTAATTTTTTACGTCACCCACGCTACTTACGCGAGAAGAAAATCTCACTTCCTGAGACGTAAAACTTTAGACAAACCACGGGCGGTAATTCGTAAAGCCCCAGATCGCATATTTATGGCCCTCTCTTTCGGTTCGGGCCACAAACACCTGCGATCTGGAGCATTTACGAATTCACCTCCCTAGGTATGTAATGTACTATTTTTGTTACAGAGCGAGTGAAGAAATGAGTACATTTACCCTTGATTTTACTGTATCATTGTATCGCACCAAATAATGTTAGAAATTCTGAGTTTGATGGATGCAATTTTCAATCTATTAAAATAAATAAATTAAATTAAATCACTTTATTTCAGACAAAAAGTCCAAATAAAATTGTTTGGCTCAGGACAGTCTCATTTCAAACATAGAGAGAATCATACTGTCTTTGTAATCTAGTACCTAATAGTATCTAAAAAAATGGTGGAGTAAAATTTTCTCCTGGTTCATACTACCTGATGATAAGTTGTTTGTCAGAATATATTAATTTAATCTACATTTTTAATTTTGTAATAGGTACCCGTTTGACCCGTTTCATAAAAGCTTGTAAATTATAATACAATCGGATATCCTGTTTTAACCTTTTCGACGCCGTGTCAAAAACAAAAGCTGTCACTCAGACGCCACGTCAGTGAAGTGTCTAAACTGAAATTGAACTTTTTGTGTATGCACGTAGGTCGATATTGCTCTGTGGTCTGTGACCAATTAATCGGTCTTTGGCGATGGACCTACGGTGCGGATATATCGGTCATTGGCGTCCAAAAGGTTTTTTTTTTGATAATTGCCTTCAACTGTAGGTATGTGACGTGACTTAAGATTTAATAACAAATCCGGATCATTTATTTTTAGGGTTCCGAAAGGTAGAAAAAATACACAAAAAAATGTTTTTTTTTTTTTTTTTCAGAACGACCAAGCGTTGACTAGTAAGCCAGGCTATGTAGCCCTGAGTTTAGTGTTCATTCTGTTCGGGCTAGCGGTGGTAGCTGCTAGCATCAACTTGCTGGTGCTTCGATTTATGACCATGTAAGTTCTTTAAATAACTTCAAAAAAAAACCGGCCAAGTGCGAGTCGGACTCGCGCACGGAGGGTTCCGCACCATGAACAAAAAATAGAGCAAAACAAGCAAAAAAACGGTCACCCATCCAAGTACTGACCCCGCCCGACGTTGCTTAACTTCGGTCAAAAATCAAGTTTGTTGTATGGGAGCCCCACTTAAATCTTTATTTTATTCTGTTTTTAGTATTTGTTGTTATAGCGGGAACAGAAATACATCATCTGTGAAAATTTCAACTGTCTAGCTATCACGGTTCGTGAGATACAGCCTGGTGACAGACGGACGGACGGACGGACGGACAGCGGAGTCTTAGTAATAGGGTCCCGTTTTTACCCTTTCGGTACGGAACCCTAAAAAAAGAGAATATTGTCCGGTAAAAATCTTTACAAATTAGGACTACAATAGTTATTTGTTTTACAAGGGGGGGGGGGTTTATTGTTTAACCGCTCGTGTTAATATTGATACCCGAGCAAGCGAAAGATTCCAAAATTGAACCACGAGCGTAGCGAGTGGTTCGAAAAATGGAATCTTGAGCGTTGCGAGGGCTTCAAAGCACGAGGGTTAAACAAAATTTGCCCCAAAGTGAAACACAAAATTTTTCACCACACCAACCCGAAGCAAATATTAAATGTAAAATATCAAACAAAATCAAACCAAATCAAATCCAAATTAATGTTATTAAATATTTATCATCCAAAATCATCATTTAAAAGTCAATTTTACCAGCAAACATAAGAAAACAACTCAAAATTTGTATTTGATTACTTTGCCTCACATGTGAATAAAATGGAACTTTGCTATCAGTTTTTGAAGTGCAAAGTAAGTCTTTCCGAGCTGGTGTGGTGAAAACATGTTTATTGTCTGTATAACTTTTTATTGCTTAACACATTAATTGCCACCTTAGAGGATATAATCAAACGGAGACGCCTTGTCTGTAATTTTCTGTACAAAACAGTCTGCCGATTTTTGCGGGGGAGGGGAACGTCAAATGTATGCGTAACGTAAAAATAGCCATGTCAGATAAACGTCAGTCCATACATTGTGTATGACCGTTGGCCGCCTATTTTCGACAGAGGGGAAAGCTTGTTAATGGCTACTCCGTTTAGTTGTATCCTCCAAGATTGCCACCCAACCAAACAAGACATCCGCGCCAGCCCACAAAAATTTCGTCATATAAATCCGGGCCGTCCGGCCTGGGAACGAAATCATAAAATACCCGATACCTAGTCGGGTCTTCGGCACTGAATGTGTTAACATTTTTTTTTTTGCGAAAAACTCTATAACCCTTCGATCAACACTGGCTTCCGACAGGTCGGAAGGGATAGGCCCAAGCGATATCTTGACATTCAAATCATTCTGCCATTTTTCGCGGGGGGGGAACGTGCACACAGTCGCACTTCTCACACACTTACATACAAAATCCAATCTGTAATGACGACACAAATACATAGAAAAAGACACACGTCAAAGACAAATCTTGCAAACCTCGATCTCTTTTTGTGTACGGATGAGTTACAAGTGTCACAACACGCACACTAATACATTTTCGTCAAAGAATTTTATTGTTTTCTGAGAGATGAGAAGTCGGATTTGTCCCTCGACCGATCCGCAATTTGTACTGGGCGAGCAAAATCGATAAATCCAGCAATTACATGAGACTAAAACATAATAATTGTGTTTAAATGTAATTAATCGTATGACATGTAAAAAAAATATTACATGTGAAATGTAACACCTTCTTTTTGTAAATTGTATGTCCCCTACCTCTTTTTACAACAAAAAACCGAGCAATTAGGCATTTTTTCTGCTGCTGTGTTCACTCGCGCGTCTGGACTCGGTCTAAGTAAAAATCCGAGCGCAACTAGTTTTATTACCCGCGCTAGATCAGTTGATCTTGTACCTAGGCAGAGGGGAAATAGTGCGAATGCCGCATCCCTTCCGTGTTGATCGAAGGTCAAAACTCAAGTGGGTCTCTACTCTAGTATCCATAGATATTAAAACATTTATCGATACGAAACGTCAATTTAGTATGTTTTTTTAATATAAACCGCACGATATTTGATCTCGAGTGACATGAGAATAGGGACTTCATTCTTTTGTCTAGGAATTATAAAAACTACGGATGTGTGACATGCGTGAAAAAAGTTTTCATTCATTTGACGTACAGTTTATCTTTTAGTTAGTTTTAAGTATGTGTTTAGATAAAGTAGTGTATGTAACTGTACATAATTAGGCATTAAAATACTCGTGTGATCCTTTTAAGAAACTCACTAACGTTCGTTTCTTAAACCCACACTCGTATTTTAATGCCTCTCATTATGTAGCAGTCACATAAACTACTATTTTTTGCGAAAAACTCTATAACCTCATAACGTAACAACAGGCAAGCAGAAGAAAACGCCCGTGACGAAGAGAAGGAAGCCGCGCGAACCATACTTCAACTTGACGCGCACGGCCTAGAGGGCCGCCACCATGACGACCAGGCTTCGGTAAGCGACGTTAGTTTCACTTTCTACCTTTATCTCTACCACAAAATCGTTAGTTTCACTTTCTACCTTTATCTCTAAAGTGTCATTCAATAGAACTTGCTAACTATGTAAACAAACCGCCATACTAAAACTGACACTGACTGTCAATTTACTAGTAACTTTTGTTTACATAGTTAGCAAGTTCTATTGAATGACACTTTACCACAAAATCGTTAGTTTCACTTTCTACCTTTATCTCTACCACAGAATAAATAATAAAGATTCAAAGATTTATTTGTTCAACATAGGCATAGAGAAAAAAATACATAGAGTGCTCACTCCATACATCAGTTCAGACTATTAATTTCAGTGTCTACATCTAGCATCGAGTAGCGGAACTATCAGTACTGCTACTTGACAATAGATGTAGCACCGACCGGAAAGTCTTATCTCAACAGCATAAGACTTTCCGGTCGGTGCTACATCTATTGTCAAGTAGCAGTTCCGCTACTCGATGCTAGATGCTAATAGTCTTTTTGGTACTAAAACTGATGTATGGAGTGAGCACTCTATGTATTTTTTTCTCTATGACATAGGTAAGTTACAAGATGTTAAATAAATGTTTCAGTATCACTATGTCGTGCCTATTGGCATACAAATTAAATAAAAATACACACTCTAATAATACTAGGTACAGAAGACTCTCTAACAAAACGCGTCTGTTACGATCAGGACAGATATGGCCGCTAGGTGGCGACAGCGCCAGGCGCGGCTTATGGCTAGCCACCAAAATTGGTGTGGAACGGATGTACTTTTAGCTACCTGTAGCAAAGCGACGAAATCGCGGAGTGAGCCACGCTTGTCAATCTGAAGACTCAAAATAGAATGGAATGGGAGACATTTTAGAGGCCTTTGGACCGCTAGAGGTAAGAAGAGTGAAAGGGATAGTAATATGACCGTCATTTGTAGGTATAGTTTGTCGATTTCTAACAGGCCCCGACGGCGAATCCTTTGTCTATTGTTAAGTAAAACCGCACGTGCTACTTATACCTGCAAAAAAGGGTCTTATTTATTCTAATTGACGCTCAAAAAAACCAGTTTAGGTGCGCTCTCCGATAACGCGCCTTTGTTACGCGTCTCGATAACACATTTTAGACTGATTCTGTAGGTTCGACTCGCCGGCGCTCAGTAACCGTAGTACTGAGTGCCGGCGAGTCAAATGGACCACACACAGCCTAGAAAAATATTTTTCCATTAGTTTAGATTAAGATCCTATGTAAACCGTATTATGACAAATAAAATATTGATTGATTGATTGATTGAACCTTATTGCAATCTCCATAGAGTGGTAATTTAATAACCGGTAAAAACGGCCCATTTTTTTAGGCAGGTAGAAGCACGTGCGGATTAACTTAATAATAAAGGATAAGCCATTCGGGGCCTGTTCGAAATCGACAAACTATAACCGCATTGGTTGTCTAAAGTTACTGGTTGTCGATGCAGGTGTGCTCGTGCAACTGCCTTGGCAGCAAAGCGTGCGAGGGCGAGTTACTGCCCGTTTCCACGCATAGGGGCTCGCTGGAAATACTTGAACGCGCCTCCGTCTAAACACGGCATCGGAGAATCGGTCACTCAGTGGAGCTTTGCAAAAACATCACTTTAACTACGCAATAGGGAGTATTACTGCAATGTTTTGTCGCCAGAGTGCGGCACTAGTGACTTAAGTATACCATAGAGTAACTTATACATACTGTACCTTAAACTGTTTTTTGACAAGTTTTCACAGACAATCAAATATGACATTGATACATCAAGGCGGTTTGTTTACAAAGGGCCTACCGGGAAACGCGAAATCGATACTCAGCTATCTACCTGTTTATCGCTCGAATATGCAAGAGTGATAGAGAGGTTAGATAACAAAATTTCGACTCTCTCGTTTGTGGTAGACCCTTAGGGCCACCCCACATCTAGCGTCTTTCGAGCGTCGGCGTCTACAAATCTATGGCCGAACGTCGACGCAACGTCATTTTCCATAGCGCTGACCAGACGCTGACGCTCGAAAGACGCTAGATGTGGGGTGGCCCTTAGATTGTGATAAGTCACAATCTAAGGGCCACCCCACATCTAGCGTCTTTATTTAGCCACATTTAGCGTATTGAGGAAGTGGCGCCCCCTACGCAGACTCGCGTAATATTCCCTATAATCATATTCGCGTAATGAATGATGAATAGTTTAACCCTATTCCGTTCCGCTATCTGTACGAGTATCGTACAGATAGCGTATCGAGGTCGTGTCAAATAGGCTGGTTCAAGACATTTACCTACACTACCTGTGAGGCACTCTCAAAGCTGGTTAAAAGAATAAATTTGTTGGAAAATATAGTTAAAATTGAAATGATAATAAATAAGGATAACCGTCTTAACTTAGATTAAGCGTAAAAGATGAAGATAAAAGGAAAGTAAATAGTAAATAGATAAATTGAATGAAGTCACTAATTAGAAACGTAATTTAACTGTAATTACCTCGCCTCGGCGTCGAATTTAACGTAATTGCAAATAAAATAAAAAGAGAGTTTAAATAAATACTAAGGTGACGATGATAAAGCATTTGAAATTATTAAATCACTAAGTTTTAACTTATTCTAGGGTTGTATTAAGTGTGCTAGTCATGCACTATCAGTGCTTCTTTTCCTCTAATAATTTTGTAGGTTGTAGGGCTTCCCATATATATTAATAAATGCAATTTAAAATGTTAAAAAATAAGATATTTATTCATATTTGCAAAGCATATTTGTTTAACTTATTTAAAGCAAATGTTGTACGATGAAATCCTTTTATTCCATTTTATTTTAGCATTAATAAGAAAAAGTATAAGTAATTTCCAAATATCAGAAAAGCCAAACGTGATGTGAATGTAATAATCAGTATGTTTTGTGCCAAATTCTTGTACCTAATGTAAATAGAATCTTCCCACCATACTTCCTACGCTTATATATATTATAAGTTTAATTATTAAGTTGGTCATTACAAATCGGATCTTCCTTATTAAAATGTTTCGTGCCAAAGATAGTTTCGTGGTTAAATATTGCCAAGTATCTAATTTATGTCACAAAGTAGTTTTTTTAATTGTTTTACTTGATATTATATCTTTGTGGTATTATACTCCACTGTCTTCAAGGTTATTTAGTATATCTTCTAAATAAAACAATAATATAGAAAGTCAATAAAATAGGAACATTAATCACAAACGAACAACAGTAAGTCTGGTTTTAAAATAAGCTAAATAAATAAATTAGGTATGACAAACACAAATAGGTATTTTAAGCAAAGATTTTATACACATTTTTAATGTATTGTAATAATAAAATGACAGAAGTTGAAATTGTTTGTCATGGTGATTTTTAGTTTATTGATTGTTTTAGGAATATTTTTTTAAAGTCAGTTTATTTTTTTAGTTTGAACAACAGGGTACTTACTTAATTAAATTGAAAAAAATATCCTTAAAATATCTTGTCTACGTTTCTCTTTGTCTAGTTATATTTAATTAATGCTTAAATATAAACTGTACCTATACTCTCGCTTTCTTAAAACAGACCCCTTTAATTTTGTCGTGTGTTACGGTTTGATACCTTTAACCACAATCACGAAACAGTGTCGTTAACGTCAGACGTAATGACCGACCGCTGGGTTTAGGTCCTTTAGGATAACAGATATTTTTACGAAACTCTAAAATATGGGGCATTATCTATGAAAAGGGACCTTATTGTCGATGGCGCTTACGCCGCTCAGCTTCGCGCGGCATTGTATTTATATCGAAGCATCGTTAACAAAGGCGTAAGCGCCATCGAAAATAAGGTCCCTATTTATAGATAACGTCACATAATATATTTAGAATTTGACAATGTAAATTTGTGTCCTTGGAAACATAGGTACTTGATACTTGTCATGTTACGCAACGCAACGCATGATGAGTATGCTGTGTGCGTCATTCCAAGTAACGCATTGCATACGTTGCGTACATGGGCTCGGTTAGTGTAAGGCCTGAGTGGACGCTCGGAGCGGAGCGTTCGGCGGGGCGTGCAGCGTGGCTGTGGGCTCACGCGTGATATGAGCAGCGTGCACTAAGGCCGCTCCTATACGTGCGCATTTGTTTAACATGCACGCCGCACGCCCCGCCCCGCTGCACGCCCAACTCGAGCGTCCATTCAGGCCTTACACTTAGTGGTAGCCTGCCTTAAAAAGGTTGCACCCGCTTGACGTCAATGTGTCGTGATTGGCATTAAAGGACTAAAATTCTTCATTCCCATGAATTGAAACTTCTGTCTAATCGATGATTGCGCAAACTATTGTTCAATGCATGCTTAGCCAAATATAATTATAATCACTGCAACATACGTTAAGCACAAATTAATCTTATCGCCAATCTGTGATTTATTTGATCTCATTTACTTGTTGTTTAATAATTTAGTCAACACAAGTGGGCCTTTATTATTGAATTTAGTATCTTATTTCGTAAAAATGTTATTAATGTTTTTAATGTGGTATTGTACCAATGTTCAATGTTTAGTAATAAATGTTTTATGTAATTATGTTTCTTATTTATTCCTCCTAAGGTCCCATCATACTAGAAAAAATGGCAGTTGAATTTGAAATAGTGTAGAGTCAGACCGAGAAAAGTCTGCAGCGATTTTGATAGCCCACGCAGTGCAAGTGTCATTTTAAACGTCAAACTTCTATGAATTTATGACGTGTAAATAACACTTGCACTGCGTGGGCTATCAAAATCGCTGCAGATTTTTCTTGGTCCAACTCTATGCAACTCTATTAATTCAAAATTATTGATCAGGTACCGTCAACCGGGGTGAATAGAGAATATAACTTTAAATGTGATTTACCTGACAATTCCCTAATAACTACCTAAGTACCCACACAAATTGTTTCATACTAAATTTACTATTATTTTCAATCGATTGATACATTTTGTGTATCTTTATTAAGTAAATGTCAGGTAAAAAATGTGATTTTTGGTCGTGTCCCTATTCACCCCAGTTGACGGTACATCAATCCACAAAAAGTAGCTTACAGTAAACTGCAGAGAAAAGGTACCACCCCTGCATACAATCTTCTATGCAGGGGTGGTACCTTTTCTCTGCAGCTGACTACCTCTACAGCATGTCTAAAGTAAGCACGCTAAGCACGAAGAATTTTGTGCATGACCCGCCTGTTCCTATCTCTATCGCACGCGGGTAATTAATATTGCTGTCCCGCCCATGACGCCGGCGGCTAATGACACTAAAACTCGAGTCGCTTTGATTATTTTCTGCACTTGTATCACAATTATCAAATAACTACTAAAATTCTTTGCCAATCGAAAGTATACCTTGTGTCAGTGTGTTAAGGCATTTAATCTTGACCCTAGTCCCAAGTGCTTTATAACCATAAAATGCCTTTGTCACCTGGATAATGTAATTGTAGGTATACTTATGTCAATACTGAGCACCTATCCAAAAACAACGAAATATCTTTTTAGCATGTATTACTCATAGGTAGCCACAGACAAGCCATTCTCCAGACTGAGCATAGTAGCGCTACCCCCTCTGCCACAAATATACGGTAGTTTTACTCCATTTTCGAGTCAAAGTGTCTTTGTGTGAAGTCTGTGTCTTTTAACGGATCAATCACGGCACGGGACTCAATCACCTCGTCCCCCGCACCCCAGTATTTTCGGCAGCCTTGGTTTCATGAAATAATTGCTCTAAACTCCGTCTAGATGATTCCTAGTCTATGTAGGTAGCTAATTATCTAAGTATTTCCAACTATTTAACCAATTAACTTATCAGACACTGACCTACCACTAATTATAAAGTTAACCCGTTTAAAACCCCACATTGAGCCCACTAGGATCCATTTACACAAAATGGGTGTTCTCAGGACCTCGTGTCTACTGCTTGTGGTGTGTCTTGTAGGGAACGTAGTGGGGTTGCTGTGGCCTTCTTCGACTGATACAGGGTTAGATGGAGTTAGGAAAGCTTCACGATGTAAGTATATACCTGCCTACTAATATTTGGTTTTTATCCTTGTTGAAATTGTAAATGTGAAAGCTTTGATCACGCAGTAAAACCTCCCCACAATAGTCCAAAGCTCCAAACTATGGTTCAAAATTAGCTGTAATTTTTTTCGTTCCTACTCATATGCTTTTGGCCACTGTAGTTGCCATCAGCTGTCATCCTTATTTTATTATACAAGGTGTCCCAAGAAGTAGTGATATACTGAAGCTGGGAGGTAGAGGACCTAGAGCGCTATCTGAATCACCCCCATGTATGTTCCGCGATTTTTCGTATTTTCGGAGTTATGATTTTTTTTTTAATTTTTCACCTATCGCCGAGTACGATGAGATTTTTATTTATGGTGACGTGAATTGTTGCGGTAGATGCTTGATTTTTTTGTGTGCTAAGCTGATAGATAGGCCAATTCAGTATGGTAACATTTACTATCGTTAGATCTTTGAATGAAATTAAAAAAAATTTAATGCCAAGAAAGATAAAATTACCCAGTAAGTATGTTCACAACTTCAAGGGCGCTTAAAAAAATAAAACATACTGGGTAATCTTATCTTTCTTGGCATTAATTTTTTTTTTTAATTCCATCAAAGATCTAACGATAGTAAATGTTACCATACTGAATTGGCCTATCTATCAGCTTAGCACACAAAAAAAATCAAGCAATAATTCACGTCACCATAAATAAAAATCTCATCGTACTCGGCGATAGGTGAAAAATTAAAAAAAAATCATAACTCCGAAAATACGAAAAATCGCGGAACATACATGGGGGTGATTCAGATAGCCCTCTAGGTCCTCTACCTCCCAGCTTCAGTATATCACTACTTCTTGGGACACCTTGTATATAATAATAGAGGTCACTGAAAAATATTAATCATGTGACTGGCAGGTGTGTCTTTTACTGTATTTTTTGTAGTTCTCAGGCAAGGTAATGTTCTTAACCTTTTCGACGCCGTGTCAAACACAAAAGCTGCCACGTCACCTGAAATTGAACTTTATGCATATGCACGTAGGTTTATGTTGCTCTGTGGTCTGTGACCGATTAATCGGTCTTTGGCGTTGAACCTACGGTGCGTATATATCGGTCATTGGCGTCCAAAAGGTTAAATGGAAGAAAACACTCGCAGTAAACCATAAGGAACATTGGTATGGATACTTCATTAATTTTTTAACTTGTGGACCATAGTTGCAGTATTGGACTTTATAGTTGGGAGGTTTTACGTAGGTACCCAAAAGGGCTAAAGTGCGGTCACAATGGAAAGGCCAAAACCTTTGAGTACCTACTTAGTAATACTTATAAATAATAGGTTGTTCATTTCATAAATCTATGATAGTATTCACATAACGTTGTATCGCTCACACCAGAGCGCCGTGCGAATTTGCACACTGTGATAACCATGTATCAATAAATGTATCTGTTAAAAGGGAATATGCCCTGGCTGGGTATCGGCATATGGTGCAACGGCTGCCCCCCGAAGAGCTGCGAGGACGATGACGCCATCATACATGGCTACTGCTGCGGTTGCGCTTATTCTTTAGGTAGGATCCTAAACTAAGTGATAACAGCGCCACCTAGTGTCTAAAAAGGGAACGTGCCGTGGCTGGGTACCGGCATTTAGTGCAAATGCTTTCGTACTGTCCATGGCACAGAATAAATAATAGTACTAAGTACAGAAGACTCACTCTCTAACGCGTCTGTTACGATCAGCACAGATATGGCCGCTAGGTGGCGACAGCGCCACGCGCGGCTTATGGCTTTCCCCAAAATTGGGGCCGAACGGTTGTACTTTTAGCTACTTGTAGCAAAGCGACGAAATCGCGGAGTGAGACACGCCTAGGGTTGCCAACTATTTTTTGGTGGAATATAGTATTTTCCAGAATAAGGCATCAAAAATATAGTACATTTCAAAAAAATATAGTACTTTTAGATAAAATACTATACATCAGTGTAATACAGGGGGTCTCTGACCATAGGGCTTTAAATCCAGGGCTTGATTCTACTCGCTAAACTGAGCTACTTTTATTATGGCACCAACCCCGAAATCTCTAAAATAATTTTTTACTTTTTCATACAGTTTAGCTGATCAGATGTCGACGTTTTCTATGGAAAAGGCAAAAAAAATTCCCCGATTTTAGGGTTTGTCCCACAGTAAAAGTAGCTCAGTTTAGCGAGTAAAATCAAGCCCTGGATTTAAAGCCCTATGGTCAGAGACACCGAATACGTTTAATCGGAAATATAGTATTTTAGCGTACTATATATTTTTCCAAAAATATATAGTACAGAGAGCCAAAATATAGTACAATACTATATAATATAGTACGGTTGGCAACCCTAGACACGCCTGTCCATGGCCAGCTGGCTGTTCTTCTCTACGAATTTCTTAATCAATTCTCGTTAAATTATGTGTAAGTGCGACATACATAGATTGTTTTTGTTGAATCAGTTTCAGTAAAATATAGGTGTTACATACACAGTCCCGAATGAATGTTTACAGCACTTTGTGCTACGAGTACAAGGTTGTACCTAAGGATGTAACGATACATGAGTTCGCCGATACGATACCGATTTTGAAGTAAATAATCGGCGATACCGATGGCTTAGATATTAGTAGTAGGTACTTAATAAATCAAATTAATAAATAATGATGTACCTACCTTACTACTTGGAGGATACAACTAAACGGAGTAGCCATTTAGCTTGTAGCTTTCCCCTCTGTCGAAAATAGGCGGCCAACGGTCATACACAATGTATGGACTGACGTTTATCTGACATGGCTATTTTTACGTTACGCATACATTTGACGTTCCCCTCCCCCGCAAAAATCGGCAGACTGTCTTGTACAGAAAATTACAGACATGGCGTCTCCGTTTGATTATATCCTCCAAGCCTTACTATGAATAAAACTATTTTATATTCCAGACAAACTACCAGTACTGTGTCCGGAGTTTCTGCAGTGCCCGCTGAACTTGCACGGGCTGTGTCACGACTATGAATACATGATGAGGTGCTGCTGCTAGCCACCAAGGGCGTAGGCAGGGGCACAGAATAAATCGAGGGCAGCCCTAGTAGCACGGTCGCATTTTTATCATTTATCACCATGCCTGTCACGTTCTAACAAGTAAGTAAGTGCGAAAGTGACGGGCATAATGATAGTGGATAAAAATGGATCCGTGCTGAGCCCGCTGGACGGTCAACCCCGATAAATCAATAGTTATTTGTACAACAAGAGATCAAAGTTTGATATTTCTTTGAGTGCTTACTTTGAGTCCCGTGCAAGCGAAAGATTCTATACTAGATTCACGAGCGTAGCGAGTGAATCTAATTTAGAATCTTGAGCGTAGTAAGGGACTCAAAGCGCACGAGATGTAAATAACTTTGATCTCGTGTAGTTCACAAAACTTTTCACCTCAGCAGCTCGAACAAGGGTACTTTGCTACTTAAAAACAGTGAGCAAAATCGCATTTTGCTCATTGTGTCTCACTCAGTGAGCAAAATGCGATTTTGCTCACTGTTTTTAAGTAGCAAAGTACCCTTGTTCGAGCTGCTGAGGTGAAAAATATTTTATTATTCAAATAAGGGCCACTTGCACCATCCCACTAACCCGAGGTTAAGCGGTTAAACCGTTAACTCAGTCTCAAATTGTACTGGTCACCATGGTACTCCGGGTTTAACCGGTTAACCCCGGGTTAGTGGAATGGTGCAAGTGGCGCTAAGAGTTCTACGCATGTCACATATAATTCTAATTTCAAAAACCCTTTTACTCGACTTATCGGGTTTGACCACCCAACCCTCGAAATAATAGTACTATAGGCACAGAAGATTCACTATCTAACAAAACTCTACGTCAAATATGACTGCTAGGTGGCGCAAGCGCGAGCAGGCGTCCGTTCCGTTGCGGTGCGCGGCAACTACTATGGCTACACACCAAAATTGGTGTGGGCCGCATGCCCTTGTTGGTACTTATAGCAACGCGACGAAATCGCGGAGTGAGCCATGCCTGCCTCAACCTCAGCTTAAATTAAGGGAGTCAGTATGTATTAGTATAAGATAGGTTATAAAATAAAACATCTTTATAATAGCATACTGTTTTAATTTCTAAGAACCCTCATACAGAATTACAGTGGGTCAGCGCTTGATTTGGTTAACTAACTGATGTAGAAAAATAACCACATAAATAAGTGAGTCGGCTATAGATTTAAAAAATAAATTATCGGCCCATCATTTTAAACACCAGCGATAATATAATACTTTAAATAAAGGACGAAATCATAATTAGTGCCATTTTCAACTGAAATTATACTTATCGGTTGTCAATACGGCGCTATTTCCATATAGCTTCAATTTGAAATCAACCTAATCGACAACCGACAATGTGGTACCTTTAGGTTGAAAACGTCACATTTATACTGGTGCTTAGAATAAAAGACAATTTAATTTTAAAATTATCATATTGCGGTATGACATATGTAATGTCTTTTATTTTAATACTATATCCCCTTGCCTACAGATGCTAATATCTCGTTTCTAAGGCCATAATGCTATATCTACAATTTTGTGTTAAACATTATATTTGAACACAAAACCCAACACAGCTCGGTCTTGTATTAAACACTCAGTGCGTATATAAAATTAGTACCTCAGTGAAATCAGCGGGTAAACGAAATAGCCCTTCAGACGGGCCTGGTAAGTATAGACTTATAACTAGAATCGCTGCTAGCTCGCTCGAATGATACTTTTGTTCGAAGACACACAAATCTACAAAATTTATAAAGACCACAGAACAAGTAATAAGGTTAGAATGGCGATGCGAGCAGGGTACGTGTCGCCGCCGGTTTTGAGCAAACGCTCGCATGCTACTCGCCCGCGCTGACCGAAAAACGAAGTAAACATGCCTTTTTGCGCCACAATAACGTTCAGATTAAGAAGCCAGACATCAAATCTGTCTAAGGAGGCGTATCCATTCACCACGCTCACAAGGCGCTAGCTAGTTTTTACTACCGTTGCGCGAGTGTTAGTAAATGTGGAGAGGAACGAGCGGCGACACCGGTTCCGATATTGACTGCGTGCGAAAGCCATTCTAATCTCTTTAATATGTTCTGTGGTAAGGACGCTAAACACGACAAAGAATTTCGTACATCGATCCGCCTGTTTCTATGTCTATCGCACGGGCTTACATTACTGTTCCGCTGATAATTCCGGCGGTCAATGCCACATGCGAGCGGGACAGCAATATAATTATGCGCGTGCGATAGAGATAGAAACAGCGCCGATGTACGAAATTCTTCGTGCTTGGAGTCCTTACTTTAATGTATCGACTTAAAGACTCCGTCTCAGATGACTCTGCAATCGCTGCGACATCGACAAAGTATGGCAGTGCCACTATAAACATCATATTACAATTTGACGTATTCGCTACGTGCACGACTGGTGCTGCCCTCATTTTGTCGGACTTTCTACGTTGAATCTTATGGAGTAAAATTAGTTCAAGCGGCTGCCGCTAGTACTAATATCGGACATTACATAAGAATACATTTGTTTGTGACGATCAGCGCCACTTCCCTCTCCACCGACTTCGCACATTGCCAGTATGGTCGCGCTTTCACGCTGTCAGTATGAGTCAACACAGATATCAATATTTTCGATACGTCGATATATGTGATCACAAATTATAATATTGATCCATCCAGTTAATTAGTTGTAGTTTTGTGTGCGTTCAAACCTGAAGGTAAATAGCGCTTTTACATCAGTGATATTCTGTTCTCTTAAAAGAATCAAGTTGTAGGTAATAGGGGGTATTACTGCAATGTTCTGCCGCTAGAGTGCAGCACTATAATTCGTTTTTTAGCATTAGAAATAAGTAAACAATCTTGATGTGTCTTTTAATTGAAAAACACATTTTAAAAATAAGTTACGGTAAATATGTAACAATTATGAATCTAATACGATCTTTTATAGTATTCTGCTTTCATAAGTAATAGTTATTGATTATTGATTTTTAAAAAGTGTTTTTCAATTAAAAGACATGTCAAAATCACTTACCTTCTTTCAAATTCTTTCTAATGCTAAAAAAAACGAACTATAGCACCCATCGTAAATCATAGATATTTTGCCTTAAACTGTTTTTGACAAGTTTTCATAGACAATAAAATATGACATTGATACATCAAGGCGGTTTGTTTACAAAGGGCCTACCGGGAAACACGAAAATCCAAATTTAGCTATCTGCCTCTTTATCGTTCGAATATGCAAGAGTGATAGAGAGGTTAGATAACAAAATTTCGACTCTCTCGTTTGCGGTAGACCCTTAGATTGTGGCTTATTGTGGGAGTGGCGCCCCTTACGCAGTTTCGCGTAATATTCCCTATTAGCATTTAATGTCCTGTGGACATCATATACATCAGATCGCCCAAGATGCTCACAAATATCTAAACATATTGACAAGTGTTAGAGCACAATCGCCATCAGATATATCGGAGCGGACGAAGTTTTCAAAAATATCTGAACATTCCTCTATTGTCATGTGTTAGAGTGCATGTTTACATATGTTTGAGCACCTCGGCCGCTCCGATATATCTGATGGCGACTGTACCAGCGAGCGTTTGTGCAACTATAGTTTGTCAAAGGACTGTCTCATTTCAAACATAGACAGAGAGAATCATACTATCTTTGTCTTACACTAGTACTAGCACCCAAAAGAAAAGGATGAATATAGTTTTCCTGGTTCTTACTGACTGACAAATTGGTTTGACCAACTATAGCTATGCAATTGTGAATATCACTCTGTAAAGACACCATTTACCTCCCCCACATGTACCTAACACTAACATTAGAGGGCGTTTTTTTTTTAAGTTGTCCCCTACACTTTTTTATCAAATTAGGGATTTTTTATGTTATTTCTACTCAGAATCACGAGCTCTTTCTATCCTAATAGGAGAAAAAAAAGTGTCCTAAGGTTTTTATTTCCATTCCGTCACCATTTTTCATAGACTGTGTAGCGGTCGCGGAATGGAAAGATCGAAAAATGTATGGAAAATTTGGGACACTTTTTTCTCCTATTAGGATAGAAAGAGCTCGTGATTCTGAGTAGAAATAACATAAAAATTACCAAATTTGAAAAAAAAAGTGTAGGGGACAACTTAAAAAAAAAACGCCCTAGAACATACAAAACGAGCCCTCACATACAAATTTGACCTAAGTTGAAATCGGCTTGACCTCGCGGATACAGCACAAAATTAACCTACGATATTCATTATATATAAACATGTATAAACATACACCCATCCATATCGTTCCCTTTAACTATCAAGATACTCGGACATAGCAACTTAAGTCAGCTTACTTATACACCACACGCGGCACAGTACGGGTATAAACAGTTATTTGACTCGCCTAACGCTTGACACTACCGATAGATGGCGCTTTCGGAGATATTTTGCTAAAAGCAAGTATACTATAGAACTGCACGCGTGCGCCCGTGAGACATACGTAATGGAACGACATTAAAAACTCGTTTTAAATTGCTACCAATAAAGCTAGGTTTACACGAAGCCAGTGAAAGCACTGGCTTGTTATTGGCCTCGTATTAACAGCTGGCTGCCAGCACTGGCTTCGTCTAAACCTAGCTTAACTACGTCATTTAGTTGGGTTCGTTTTTGCCCGCCAAACTTTGGTTGGGAGAACAAGACGTGCCGTTTTGACGTGGAATTTTTTAGTCGTAGGCAATAATTCAAATTATGACAACGACAAACAATAATAGCGCTTGCTGCTACTCCTGTTGAAAGTTCCATAAGGCCATCCCGTTCAAACTTGGTATTATTATTACCTTAACACATTCACTGCCCCCGACGCACATGTGCGTCCACCGTTATACAAGTTTGTTCCTAGGCCACGCCCCCTGGCAGTGAATGCGTTAATATCTCTATGGTATACTTGATTTTAGATATTTTGTGTTAAACTTGACAGCTCAGGGAACCAACTATACACTGGTGGTAATTTTAACATTATCATTAGTTGGTGCGGTTTTGGAACGTGAATCGGGTCTTTGAGACAGTATTGCATTCATTCAGATGATAGTGATAAGTCTATTTATCTTATATCAAAACAATTTTCTAACCTTATATTTTACTAAACTGAAAAACTATTGTAAACAAAACATTTATTTACAATAAAATTGCAATTTTAGTTCTGTAAATTTTAAGGTTAGTAAACTTAATAAATGAGACAAGCATAAATCGAATTTTAGAGCACATAGAAATAGATTTAAAATGCTGAATATTATTTATTAACTTGATTTTAATTACTTATTTATTATGCTCAATTTCCCGGCCAGGAAACATGTTGGAGCAAATATTGTTGTATTTATTATTTCATTACCATTTACGTACTGTGCCGCCGCCAGTCGGGCACTATATTAGTTTATATAATTAACGATGCGATGAAACGATTTGTGGTAATTGCATTTGTTATGTGTGGTGCGGCCGGCGCATCGCACAGCGCCCGAGCCAAGCCGCCGGCCTGGAAATTTAAATAATAATCAATTAGAAAAAGTAGCAGTTCCGGTAAACGTCAGTCATTAAAAGTTACTATAGGAAGGTTGGTTGTACTGTACATGTACATTGTTGCCGCTCAATTAATTGTAATCCTCTGTATCAGGCTCTCAATGTGGCTCATTTAGCTTGGCAACTATGCAAAGTGGTATTGATTTCATAAAATGATTGCCATATCACGAAATGATCAAATCTAAGATCTGGCCACGACATTACTCTGTACAAACATTAAACTTTGTACCAAGTATCAGAAATAGATCAATACAGATGGCAATCCCGGAGCTCAGAGGGTCCACATACACGGTTCACGGGTTAGGGTCGGTTGCACCAAACCGTCTGTCACCGTAAAAAGAGTTCGCTAAATGTTATTGTATGGAAAGTTTCATAGTAAACCGCCGCGGCGCGCCGGGTGACGATGATCAGTCTGTCAAGTCCGGATAGTGCAACTGGCACTTAGGGCCAGTTGCACCAACCACACTAAACAGGCTGATCAACGTCACTCAACAGAGAATTATGAAAATTCCCATACAATAAAATTCAGCGAAACCTTTAATCGTTACAGACGGTTTCTACGGACGTCAGACGGACCCTAAGGTTCGGTTGCACCAAATTGTTCGTATCGTTAAGTTCGCTAAATTTTTATGTACCTATTGAAAAGTTTTATAGTAAAGCGCCGGGCCGGCTGACGTTGATCAGTCTGTCACATGTAGAGATGGGTCGCGGGTATTTACCCAATTTACCCACCCAGGTAAATACCCGGTAAATACCCATCTACCCGGTATTTACCCGTATCTACCCAAATGGACGGGTAGATTCATTTCTTATTGCACATGTCGAGTTGTGTTAAAGTGGAGATATAAACCGAACGTCACACACGTGGGAGTTGACGGGTTAATGGTTGTAATTAATGTGTGTCATTAAACAACTGTACCGATATTCGGAACCTAAAGTAATATATTGAGAGTGGCAACACTGTAGTTAGTCGTATTGTCCTTTTCTAGCATATACGTCCATCTCTCTCCCACACCCCCACCACTTCAGGCAGTTGCGTTTGACAATTTTGACAGTTAGAAACAAACGCAAATTACCTCATTGGCTTGCTGTTTTTCCATCTGGAAGGTCGTGAAGCTAAACTGCTGGTGAGTTTTTGAATTTGTACCCCAGTTTAGCTGACTATATTGAAAAACAGTTTCTAACGGCTTTTGCCGTTCGAAATAAATATTTAAATTTAGTTGTCCGTTAAACTATCTAGCAAATAAAAATGATCCGGAATAGTGATGTGCAAGTGTTTTCAAAGGCTGCCTGCGCGCACCGTGGCTATGCCAATGAAAATACTAAAACACATGGTAGAAAACACATCGAGCTGGTAAAGCGTGCACGTGTCACCATTATAATTTAATTTTATTAAGTCCTTCCGAGTCTTGTTAGTTTAAATCTTTGTGTGTGTATAATAACGGTTGAAATTATATAATACTTAAATGGTGATGTGTGGAGGTATACCCTTTCAAGTGATTTGTGTTTTCGAATACGAATGGATCGGATAGTTAATACGTGTTACGTAGAACCTACGTATTAAGGTAGAAGCTTATAGACGTGTAGGTTTTTTATCTGTCCAAGTATCTATCAGCAATTTATCTTTTTATCCCGTTCCGGGTTAATATAATATTGCAAAATTAATTTTTTGGTAATAAACTTGCTGATAAATAACGTGTACCCGAATAGGAGTCGACGATATTTCCGCTCTAAGGGACACAAGGTAACGAACAAACCTACATCGCAAACATTGCATTTATTTTTGTGGAAAGTGAGTACTTCGGCAGTACATAAACTTAAATCTGACTAGACATAGAGAGAGATTAGCATGGCTCTGCGCAAGAATGACATGCGAATTCGTGAAGTATTTCACTCTGTATCTATCAACTTATATCTCTCCAACTAGATCTTTGATTTATGTAGGTAGGTACCTACTTAAATATACCTATAACTTAGCAGGTACTTACAGCTTTAAAGGTTAAGGAAAAGAACTCTTGCATGTAGGTGCTATATGTGCTTGTGTTATTTTGAATTTGAATAACTTGATTATTAATTCTATACGTAACTACATACAAGAGGGTCAATTCTTAAGCCTACTTACCTACCTACATAAATAGTACACTTAAATTAAACGTTTCAAATAAAATCGGAAGCCTGTGACATGGAAGGGCATTAACGATACGGGAATCTTTAGATTGATTCATTGACGAAGACGCATGGTTTGGTTCATATTGTCAAATTATATTAGTTAACTGTAGAGTTAAAGTTTAGTTTTGGCAAATCTGCGCGTCACCGTGAATGACACTTTCTAAAAGTGCCTGTTAAAGCCGGCGTAAAGCCTTTCACCTTGTCGAGCAAGGAACCCGCAACTTAGGGAATATTACCCATAAACTCAGGGTATTTGATTTGAATGATACTTATTCTTAAACTTACGTTTGTTATGGTTCCACCTGCTAAGGTGCGCCTAAGAGAATCTTTTATTCGTTCACAAACTAACGTCAAGTTATTTGTGATGAAACCAATATATTATGTACCTATCTAAACCTGCGCAAGGCTGCCATGTTTACACCTGCGTAAGGTGTGCCAAAAGAATCTTTGATTCGTTCACAAACTAACGTCAAGTTATTTGTGATGAAACCAATATATTATGTACCTATCTAAACCTGCGCAAGGCTGCCATGTTTACACCTGCGTAAGGTGTGCCAAAAGAATCTTTGATTCGTTCACAAACTGACGTCAAGTTATTGATGATGATATTATAACCTATGTAAGCCTGCGCAAGGCACGTCAGACATATTCACAGAAATATAAATGATATGGTCATAACACAGGCGTGCGAGTAGACCACAATCACAAAAATATTACAAAGATTAAGTTGTAAATATCTCTTTTTAGAGAATGTAAAAATGGTTTAAAATAATGTTTTGGGTAAAAATCAGTCGAAATAGGCAAGGCTTCGTTATTAGAGTTTTCATTTTTGTTTACCAATCTATTTCAAGGGTCCCGAACACCCTATTGGCTAAACCCGAAATTGGGCTAATTAACTGTGGTAAAAGTGAAAACTGCTTTCCATTTACATAACATTTCTAAAATTATAATAGGTAAAATAAAAACCTAAGATTCCAGGCCTATCTCGACTCATTTTTATTTTAAAGATGGAAAAAATCTTTGCACCCTAATATAAAATTGTGGTCTGGAGACGCTAAGCCTCATAACTTGGGTGGCATAGATAATACTAAGAGATTTAGTCACCTAATTTCGACTATAAGCCCAGGCAGAATATTGATAATTAGAATAAGGAGTGGTCAATCCTCCAAGGTCCATACAATCTGTGGACTCTAATTAAATCAGGCTCGGTAAGCTCACGACACGACAGAGCTTACGATTCCATTCTGAAATAAGCTATGTTTACAATATATATTACCCATGGTGTGAAACAAACAGCCTGCTCAAGGTGTACAAAGGGTCCGTTTAACGGCCCTATAAACATCTACAAACCTTTGAAGTCTAGGCCTGCTACAATATGACAGACTAGAAATAAATACATATGATCCCAATGTAAGAGCAGCTCACAGTTGCATAAATTATATTTGGCTGGAGAGCACTTGTCTTTCAGTTAACATGTTTACGAGTACCTACCTATGTACACGACATGACCAAGGTTACCTACCTTTTTACATAATTATTATATCCCTGACTGCCATGGTATATTAGGAAAATTATCATGTGCTGGCGGTGCTGCACAAGCATGTTTGAAATAAAATATACAAAACTGGCCTAACGGGCGTTTATGAATTATGTATTTTACACCCTTGTGTCTGTATTGTGACCCTGGAAGTTTTAAACCACCTGTATCGTAAGTGCTCCTATGCACGGATTAAGTTTATAATAAACTACCCATGCCCTAACCTCAAGGGCAAGTGCTTCTATGCACGGACCAGATACTGTTGTCACTTATTTCACTTATCATGACTTGTCATAGTTTGATACTACACGTTTAATAAATTTAAGACCGTGGAATGTACCCACTACAAAAGGTTTTTAAAAATAGTGACTGAATGGTTTGTACGAACGGTTCTAGCACAGTTTCTGGGCGGTCACGTCTAGGGCATGACCCTCTAGTTCTCAATTTATACAAAATTATAGCATTGTGATACTGTTCGCTTTGCACAATAAAATAGGGGAACAGGAGCACGCCTTGCGAAAAGGCGAAGCTATTTTGAAACGCAAACCTTTCAAAAATAGATTGAAATATATAAATAATTATGTTTTTGGTGTGGAACATGTAATTGTACACCCAAACAAATGCAATCATTTATTATATGTTAGCAAAACTCTGCCAAAGTGTTAGTCTGTCTCTACAGTGTAACCTGAAGGCATGAATGCACATGAATCTCTTGAAACATGGTGGATTAACTAATTTACACCCCGTCTGTGTCTTGCTCCTACCAAATCCACAAGTTGAGGACCTCAACCTATCTAGGCACCCTTCTTGCTCGAGACCTGAAAAAATAATCTCATGCAGTCAAGTGTCGGAAAACCAGGTCCACACTCTTAGCACTACCGTGAATATATCTAAGAAGTCTGTATACTGCCTTCCAGGAGGCGGGATGTTAATAGACTAGCCTATATAGTAGGCCAGAGATATAGTATACAAAAGCACACTGGCCCAAATCCAGTAATATTATATGCACTTCAGAATACAAAATAATTGACTATTCTGCGTATATTTGATATCAAAAAGTTACAATTACCTACCCTTAGGTCATAAGGAGGATAAATATACATAAATATCAAATATATTCGACAAAGTGTTGACCCTAGCATTGGATAAAATAGAGGTTCCTCTTAAACGGCATCTGCGCTGTTGGCTTTGGGCCCACGGGTGCCCGGCAAAAGGTCGGGGACCCCATGGTTCCGCACAGTTATTGCAAATAATGTAAAATCACAAAATAAACACAAATTTTCATTTTGGTTAAAAACACATATGCGATGAGCTAAGGTTTCGAATTAAGTACCTTATTCTTAATCTGGAAAGAGAAGACTGAATATTCAGAATTAAGCTATGTCTATGAATGGTTTACATAAATTAAGCCACTTTAGCGTTCAGAAACAATCAAGTTTATGTCTACTAGTAGGCACCAGATAAGGTAAACTACTCATACTGCATATATAGACAATAATGAGTACAATTAAGGTCACTTGATGATAGCTAAACATGAACATAAGCAGAATGAGCTGCACCTATACAAATATCATTGATAAAGCTCTGTGGCAATTCTACATTTACCATTTGAACGCCAAGAGCACCAAAAAGCGTCGTAACTAGTGCCCACATGAGTATTATGATATGGCTTAAGCTCTCAAAGTAACCTTCACAATTTTAAGTAAGGTTTGTTTAGGTCCATTAGCTCGCGTTCGCGTTAGTAAAGCGTACAAACGATTAAATGCATTTTATAGCTATAACCAAATAAATAGCTCACACTGGCTCAGTCATTAAAAGAATTCAGTAAAATCATTAAAAGTATTCCCTATGATATTTTATTAAGTACCTACCCAATATTAACTTTGTGGGTAGTGATAGTGATATAACGAATATTTAAAATATTCGTCTACTTAATCCTGAGGGATTCTGGAAATAAGAAAGGTCTTGTCCTTGTTATATCCTGCAACTGCTTACCTTACTAGATAATTATTATCAAATTTGTCAATAATTGGGAGTTATAAATAAAAACTACTCGAGTACTTTATGATTTTTATCTTTTCATATTTTAATTACATCACTCCATATCACAGATGTTGTATGCTCCCTGAAGAGTAGACTGACTTATCTTCTTTTACATAGTCTCACATACATATAATTAAGTACTATAGCACCCTTGTGGTGACTCACTTATTTTCGTTGAAAATTTATAAGTACCTACTACATTAAATACGTATATAAAATGGAAAGTTAGTATCATGATATAATGGTATATAAAATTGTATGCTTTACTAAATACCTCTCTCCTCACATGTATTAAAATAAAGGGTGTACTACATAATTAATTAATTAATTAAACACTCCTAATATAATAATATTACATATACATAATATGTAAGTACATGTATAATCACATTGGCTTGGCGTCTTCCCACCACCAGGCGATAACAAACACGTCTCAATATATTACTTTAGGTTCCGAATATCGGTACAGTTGTTTAATGACAGCGTTTTACACAAAAATAAAACGCTAATTAAATAACTTACCATATTCGGAACCTAAAGTTTTAATCCTGCCTGGTGTAAATATGTATAATTTTGAGACAATGAGGTAATTTGCGTTTGTTTCTAACTGTCAAAATTGTCAAACGCAACTGCCTGAAGTGGTGGGGGTGTGGGAGAGAGATGGACGTATATGCTAGAAAAGGACAATACGACTAACTACAGTGTTGCCACTCTCAATATATTACTTTAGGTTCCGAATATGGTAAGTTATTTAATTAGCGTTTTATTTTTGTGTAAAACGCTGTCATTTAAAATTAAAAGGTTTAGTGAAACCTGCAGTTGTAACTAAGGAATTTTTAGTACACTTTTGATAAATATTAAAATAAGACCGTCATAAGAGTATTTTTTTAGATTTTAGTAAATTATCATACTTATACGTTGATCATATTCGAACTTCAGGCGGCGGGGGGTGTGGTTGGGGGGAGGGGGGTAAAAGTGAACTTTTTCATATTTCTTGGAATCTGTCATTAATATCGAAAGGTGTTGTATGTACAAACTAAAGTACACAGAATTTCCTACAAAAAAAGTTATATACATTTTTGTCCTAAAACGAACTGTTTTTGACTTATGAGCTTCCCAAGTTGTGACACTGAACAATTTTTTTTTTCGTATCATTCATAAGTAGTCTTTATTTTCATCTTTCTAATGTATATTAAAAGCGTTATAAAACATTTCCGGAAGCAAGGGAATGATTTTACACGATATTCATAATTTGACTTATATGTTAAAATCGAACTTCACCTCATAGCAACCTTTTCGTAATTAGTTTGAACATACATTTTATGTAACATCATAAAAAATTACTTCAATGAATCTTATTTATACTCACATACCATTAAACACATCAAATTTAGAAGAAAAACGAAAATACCCGCATATTTACCCGCGGGTAGGTAAATATCGGGTATATACCGGGTAAATACCCACTCTCTGGTATTTACCCATCTCTAGTCACATGTGGTTGGTGCAACTGGCCCTAAGTCACGGTAATTTGACGGAGCAAGATAGAGCAGGTGTATGTTAGCGGGTGTAAGGACTCACCTGGTGTCGTGTTCACGTTCAGCAGCACGAGGACTTGCCGGTGTCGATTGAAAATTAGTCATGTGGCGTATTGAAGTAGTATGATAGAGAGCGTGTTTAACCCTTAAATGCATAGTGATGCATTTATACACACAACATAAACATCAAATGTTATGCATTATTAAACAAATTCTATTTGTTCTTGTATATTATTTTAATAGTAAAACTAATAAATTTTCCGAATTATTACATAAATTTACGCAGTATTTTAATTTATAAAAGTTACATTTGTTTATAGACGAAATGTCGGAAAACTTGGAAAAACCTGGAAGTTGATGATTTTTAGTATGTGATTTTGGGCAGATTTTTCGGGGTTTGTAATTATTTTATATTTACAAATTTTATCATAGGAACATCACAAATAGTGTACCTTTCTGTTGGCAGTTAAGATTTTTCCTATACCCCTTACTAATAGCTATATATTTCCAAAAATATGATTTAGACTATGCAACTTCCCAGTGAAAATCGATGATATATTTTTTTTTACTATTTTTCCTAGAAACGGCAAATAATTATGTGATATATATATTAATTTCGGGCAAAACGAAAAAATCATGTATTTAAGGGTTAAGGACTCACCTGGTGTCGTGTTCACGTTCAGCAGCACGAGGACTTGCCGGTGTCGATTGAAAATTAGTCATGTGGCGTATTGAAGTATTATCATGCCGCGATCAGAAAGGGATTAGAAATAACAGATTTCCATACACTTACGTCAAAATCAATATGGATTGACAGCTATCTCAATCCCTTTCTAATCACGATTCAGTAATAGTAAGATAGAGAGCGGGTGTAAGGACTCACCTGGTGTCGTGTTCACGTTCAGCAGCACGAGGACTTGCCGGTGTCGATTGAAAATTAGTCATGTAGCCTATTGAAGTAGTTAGATAGACAGCGGGTGTAAGGACTCACTTGGTGTCGTGTTCACGTTCAGCAGCACGAGGACTTGCCGGTGTCGATTGAAAATTAGTCATGTGGCCTATTGAAGTACATAGTAAGATAGAGCAGGTGTATGTTAGCGGGTGTAAGGACTCACCTGGTGTCGTGTTCACGTTCAGCAGCACGAGGACTTGCCGGTGTCGATGGGGCGGCCCTGCTCGATCTTGACGGCGGCGCCGGCGGGCGCGGCGCCCGCGGACGGCGGCCCGACGCGCGCCTTGATCTCGGCCGCCATGGTCATGAAGGCTTGCTCCACGTTGGTCGAGTTCTTGGCCGACGTCTCCAGGAACGGGATGCCCAGCTGCTCCGCGTATTGCTTGAAGGTGGTTAGGTGATGTCAAAATGGCTGCTGGTAGTTGGTAGTAAAGTGGTGCCGGGTTCGAATAGGGGTTTATGAGGGCATTTACGGATATTTTCTATGTCTACATTAAAATCAACCAAGTCCCAAATATAATAGGTACTAAACATTGTCCAGTAAATACTCTGCTAGTATTTACTAGCCTAAATCTAGTACCGCGAACCTAACCGTATGGTTTTGTTTGACGATTTGTTGATTTCAATCCCATAACAATTATGTTACAGCGAATTCTTTCTACGATTAACAAATGTCTCCATTCCTACAAAAATTACTAATAATTTACGATGAAAGAGATACAACATAATGCGCGAACATTCACTTGACAGAATATTAGAAACTGCAAGTTAGCTTCACTAGAGTTATATCGACCGGGATATGAACCGTGATTACCCTTTGTATTGTTTTCGAGCTCCCGATATTTCGAGTATTTCGACGCAGTTACATGCATCTTGCTTGTTCACGGGTAACTCTAGGTGAAACTAACCATGAATCATTCAAAACTGTTATAGCAAGTTAGCTTATTAGGTAAACCAATTATTTTATAAAGTATAATACACTCACATTGGCCGTGGTGTAATCGACCACTTTCTTGGTGGTGAGATCACACTTGTTGCCGACTAGCAGCTTGTTGACGTTGTCGCACGCGTAGCGGTCGATCTCTTCAAGCCACTGCTTCACGTTGCTGAACGAATCCTGGGAAATAACAAAAAAATAGGCTGTGACAGATGGACAGACACACGAGTTATCCTATAAGGGTTCCGTTTTTTCCTTTTGAGGTACGGAACCCTAAAAATATCGTTAATTAACCTTTTGAACGCCACGCCTATCGTGTGCGGCGCGTCATCGTGGACCTTGTCGGAATGCATGAATGTTGATATTGGGCTGTAGCCGCGCGCGTCAGTTGACATCTTTGGCGGTCAAAGGGTTAATCGAACGAGCGAGCGAAGCGAAGCGAAGTTCTTACATTCGACTTTGAACACACGGCTGGCTAGGGGCACGTCCCGGCATTTCAATGTTTTTAAGCTGAACTTTCAGAGGATAGTTTGATACTCAATAACTTAAGTAAATTTATTCTAATTTAAATGAAATTGGGTGAACGTATAGTCGAGGGCATTATATTTTAGTCATTACATTTTGAGCTGGCTTGAACAAGAGGTTATTGAGCTAGAAGAGCTTAAAATGCTAAAAAGCCATTTGTGAGGGGTCTTGCTATTCTGGTTATGTTAATTGCAAGAAAGTATGGTCGAGTTTGGTATCAAATGAAAGTGCTCGGTTTACACATTTATAATATTGTTTTTTTAAAGATTTTTTTTTTTAATTATGACAATTTTGGAATCCAAGATGGCGGCCATGCACTGTCATTAAATCGTAATGGATATCATTTTATAGGTTTTAGGGGGCGCAGATTTCGAAAATGATGATCATTTTGGATTCCAAAATGGCGGCCATGCACTCCATGCAGTATGTCATAAAAGTCGTCATGGATATCGTTTTATAGGTTTTAGGAGGCGCAGATTTCGAAAATGATGACCATTTTGGATTCCAAGATGGCGGCCATCCAGTATGTCATAAAAGTCGTCATGGATGTCGTTTTATAGGTATTAGGGGGCGCAGATTCCGAAAATGATGACCATTTTGGATTCCAAAATGGCGACCATGCAGTATGTCATTAAAGTCGTCATGGATGTCGTTTTATAGGTTTTGAGGGGCGCAGATTTCGAAAATGATGACCATTTTGGATTCCAAAATGGCGGCCATGCACTATGTCATAAAAGTCGTCATGGATGTCGTTTTATATGTTTTAGGGGGCACAGATTTCGAAAATATGACCATTTTAGATTCCAAGATGGCGGCCATGCACTATGTCATAAAAGTCGTCATGGATGTCGTTTTATAGGTTTTAGGGGGCGCAGATTTCGAAAATGATGACCATTTTAGATTCCAAGATGGCGGCCATGCAGTATGTCATAAAAGTCGTCATGGATGTCGTTTTATAGGTTATAGGGGGCTCAGATTTCGAAAATGATGACTATTTTGGAATCCAAGATGGTGGCCATGCACTATGTCATAAAAGTCGTCATGGATGTCGTTTTATAGGTTTTAGGGGGCGCAGATTTCGAAAAATATGACCATTTTGGAATCCAAAATGGCGGCCATGCAGTATGCCATAAAAGTCGTCATGGATGTCGTTTTATAGGTTTTAGGGGGCCCCGATTTCGAAAATGATGACCATTTTGGAATCCAAAATGACGGCCATGCAGTATGTCATAAAAGTCGTCATGGATGTCGTATTATAGGTTTTAGGGGGCGCAGATTTCGAAAATGATGACCATTTTGGATTCCAAGATGGCGGCCATGCAGTATTTCATAAAAGTCGTCATGGATGTCGTTTTATAGATTATAGGGGGCGCAGATTTCGAAAATGATGACCATTTTGGATTCCAAAATGGCGGACTTGCACTATGACATAAAAGTCGTCATGGATGTCGTTTTATAGGTTTTAGGGGGCCCCGATTTCAAAAATGATGACCATTTTGGAATCCAAAATGACGGCCATGCAGTACGTCATAAAAGTCGTCATGGATGTCGTTTTATAGGTTTTAGAGGGCGCAGATTTCGAAAATGATGACCATTTTGGATTCCAAGATGGCGGCCATCCAGTGTTTTATAAAAGTCGTCATGGATGTCGTTTTATAGATTATAGGGGGCGCAGATTTCGAAAATCATGACTATTTTGGAATCCAAGATGGCGGCCATGCACTGTGTCATAAAAGTCGTCATGGATGTCGTTTTATAGATTTTGGGGGGCGCAGATTTCGAAAATTATGACCAGTTTGGATTCCAAAATATTGGCCATGCACTATGTCATAAAAGTCGTCATGGATGGCGTTTTATAGGTTTTAGGGGGCGCAGATTTCGAAAATGATGACCATTTTGAATTCCAAGATGGCTGCCATGCAGTATGTCATAACAGTCGTCATGGATGTCGTTTTATAGGTTATAGGGGGCGCAAGTTTCGAAAATGATGACCATTTTGGAATCCAAAATGGCGGCCAAGCACTATGTCATAAAAGTCGTCATGGATGTCGTTTTATAGGTTTTAGGAGGCCCCGATTTCGAAAATGATGACCATTTTGAAATCCAAAAAGACGGCCATGCAGTATGTCATAAAAGTCGTCATGGATGTCGTTTTATAGGTTTTAGGGGGCGCAGATTTCGAAAATCATGACCATTTTGGATTCCAAGATGGCGGCCATGCAGTATTTCATAAAAGTCGTCATGGATGTCGTTTTATAGATTATAGGGGGCGCAGATTTCAAAAATGATGACCATTTTGGATTCCAAAATGGCGGACTTGCACTATGAAATAAAAGTCGTCATGGATGTCGTTTTATAGGTTTTAGGGGGCCCCGATTTCGAAAATGATGACCATTTTGGATTCCAAGATGGCGGCCATGCAGTATGTCATAAAAGTCGTCATGGATGTCGTTTTATAGGTTTTAGGGGGCGCAGATTTCGAAAATGATGACCATTTTGGATTCCAAGATGGCGGCCATGCAGTATTTTATAAAAGTCGTCATGGATGTCGTTTTATAGATTATAGGGGGCGCAGATTTCGAAAATGATGACTATTTTGGAATCCAAGATGGCGGCCATGCACTGCGTCATAAAAGTCGTCATGGATGTCGATTTATAGATTTTGGGGGGCGCAGATTTCGAAAATGATGACCATTTTGGATTCCAAGATGGCGGCCAGGCAGTATTTCATAAAAGTCGTCATGGATGTCGTTTTATAGATTATAGGGGCGCAGATTTCGAAAATGATGACCATTTTGGATTCCAAAATGGCGGACTTGCACTATGACATAAAAGTCGTCATGTATGTCGTTTTATAGGTTTTAGGGGGCCCCGATTTCGAAAATGATGACCATTTTGGAATCCAAAATGACGGCCATGCACTATGTCATAAAAGTCGTCATAGATGTCGTTTTATAGGTTTTAGGGGGCGCAGATTTCGAAAATGATGACCATTTTGAATTCCAAGATGGCTGCCATGCAGTATGTCATAACAGTCGTCATGGATGTCGTTTTATATGTTATAGGGGGCTCAGATTTCGAAAATGATGACTATTTTGGAATCCAAGATGGCGGCCATGCACTATGTCATAAAAGTCGTGATGGATGTCGTTTTATAGGTTTTAGGGGGCGCAGTTTTCGAAAATGATGACTATTTTGGAATCCAAGATGGCGGCCATGCACTATGTCATAAAAGTCGTCATGGATGTCGTTTTATAGGTTTAGGCCCGGCGCAAATTTCGAAAATGATGACTATTTTGGAATCCAAGATGGCGGCCATGCACTATGTCATAAAAGTCGTCATGGATGTCGTTTTATAGGTCATGGTCATCATATTCGAAATCTGCGCACCTGTTTCAAATAAGATATAGATGCATCCTAGTAAGTCAACAACATCTATATCTACTATCGAAATGTACTTTTGATAGTAGTAGTACGAAATGTAATCTGAAAGGAATCAAGTAATGCATTCCTGTAATGAGGAATCGACATTGATTCCAATTACTAGTAATTGTAATATTCGAGAAATTGATTCCTGATTCCTCAAATGGAATTGTACTTAGTAATTCGGTATTGTTACATTACAAAGTACCTAATCTGGGAATCGGTAATCAGATTAAAAAGTAATTTCAAGTAATCGTGGAATCAGGATTCAATTACGAAATGCCCATCTTGGACTAAGTAGCACTGCTTTCAATTGATCTTTTTGACGAACCGCGAGTTCTCAGTTCGGGGCGAACTACTAGTAATAGATTTACAAATATGTATAAAGGAATCTAATTTCACTGAATTATTTCAAGAACAAGAACCTGGTCAAGTTGACAAGTATTGCCTTGTAATGGAATGTCACGCTAAAACAGCGTTATGTTTGAGTTATTGTACTGTGTTGTTAAAATATTGTGTAAATTTTGAATGTATAAGGATTAAGGTCAATTTCTAATTGAATGTTTATGGCAGAAGCGCCTTATTGACTACCGACATAAACACCGTTTTGCCTAAAAATTACACAAATATGTTCTATGCCTTATGTTCATTGATGTCTTATTTATCCTATACTTCCTTGTGTTATTTACAGCAAAAGAAAATTGTAATGCACTTTCACAGGGAACATAAATGTAGAATTATCTCTGAAAAGGGACCTTATTGTCGATGGCGCTTACGACGCACTGCGTCGGCGTTATTTATATCTTTATATCGGAGCATCGTTCGTACCTAATAACGGAAGCGTCATCTACAATAAGGTCCCTTTTCGTAGATAACGTCACATGTCTGTAAGAGATATGTAGTGTAGTGTAAGGCCGTAGGCACTATCTTAAGTTTAATTAAACTACGATAACGCAGACATATTCAGTCAATCCACGCCGAGTATATATCACAGGTGACATTAATAGCTTGATAATGAGTCATTGACCCCAAGCTCATAGACACGCAGAGTATTATCAGTTCTCACTTCTCAGTGATTATGGCGACATTTTGGCGATTAGTTGGGACTGCTAACAATAGTAGTTTATAGTTGAAATTTTCTAACAGTAAGGGCCGATACAGACGGACTGCAACCCGACTGCAATTTCTATGGGAACTGCACGCCAACTGCAACGTCGGCGTGCAGTTCACGTACAAGTTGCAGTCCGTCTGCGCCGGCCCTAACAGCTAATATTTTTACCTGACTTTAGGGGTCCAACATTACCCAAAGATAATCTATCGGACAGGTAAATATGGAATATTTCGTACTTACATAAGTTCCAAGAAATACATATATGATAAGAAAAGGTTCGAAGACTTCGAACGTACATGAAGCTCCTCATTATGGCCGAAAAATGTTAAGCAATTTTCGACTTAAAAAACGTGAATCGTTTTAATATATTTGTGACGTTATCTATGAAAAGGGACCTTATTGTCGATGGCGCTTACGCCATTATTAACGACTCCGATATAAATACAATGCCGCGCGACGTTGTGCGGCGTAAGCACCATCGACAATAAGGTCCCTTTTCATAGAGAATGCCCCATTTGAGGAGAAAATTACATAAAACAATAATATTTGAACGTAAACTTACGCTCTTAGCATTAACTGTTTAGTTTAGACGTCAGTGTTTATGTAATTAGTGGTTCCTGGCATTGTTTACATATTGAAGTTAGGCGAACTTGGCGCGCCGCCAAACAGGCGGTTTTAGTGCAAATTATACGTACTTGAGTACTAATGAGCTGGCACTGTAATTATTTAGAAATGTTTGTTTAATAGGGAATAATACGCGAAACTCTGCGTAGGTGGCGTCACTCCCACAATAAGCCACAATCTAAGGGTCTACCGCAAACGAAGAGTCGAAATTTTGTTATCTAACCTCTCTATCACTCTTGCATATTCGAGTGATAAAGTGGCAGGTAGCTGAGTTTCGATTTCGCGTTTCCCGGTAGACCCTTTGTAAACAAACCGCCTTGATGTATTAATGTCATATTTGATTGTATGTGAAAAGAAAACTGGTCAAAAAACAGTTTAAGGTACAGGATGTAGGTATAAGTTATTGTATGGTATACTTAAGTCACTACTGCTGCCTGCACTCTGGCGGCAAAACATTGCAGTAATACTCCCTATTGTTTTACGAATTTTGAAAATCTATCCGATAGTGCTTCTTAGGTATAGACTAGTTCGACCGTCCAGTGGCGCCCTCATTAGGACAAATGTGTTTTCTATTAATATCTGTATAAATCAGTACATTCATATTGTTGTCCTACTGATTCCCAAACATTTGGTCTTTGTCACAAAGTTTTATTTTGGTTATTTTTTGCTTTATCAAAAAATAATGGTAAATACGAAGTATGTATATAGTGGGGACATGGACAACTTGGTCGTATCATCTAGGAGTAATTGATTCATAATAATACGAATACTTTGTTCAACAATAAAAACAATTAGATTGCATATTTCGTGCGAACCGCTAAAACATAGAACAATAGATAAACAATTAAGACGCAGATTATCAAAGACGTTTAGATTCTTAACATAATAATTTACGCACAGTGTATTGAACGCGTAAACTAGTTATCTTGAAGGTTACCCAATAATTGGACGCTAGGTCACCGAGGTACACGGAAAAACTTAGTAACCTACTTTTGGATCGTTATATTTATAATAAAATTAATTATAAAATATGTATGGTCAAGGAAATTTATTTAGGTATATACCCTGTCACAGTGACAATAATATAAGACACCAAGAGGGTTTCATATTGACTGCTACTGTGACATGGTACGAAATGCTACATAAATAAATTTTCTTGACTGTGATATGTAGTCATCATCAATAGCAACGAAGGAGACTACGAAAAGTTTCTACCATTATCTAATGCAGGGGTTCCCAAACTTTTTTCAGGCACGCCCCCCTGCTGCCTAAAATGAAGTTCCCACGCCCCCCTTTTCGCTTCGATGCAAGGAGACGGAGAACTATTAGGTAATCGTGTTCAAATTTCCCGAGGCCCTGCGCCCCCCACTTTGAAAACCCCTGATCTAATGGCTTTACAAAAAGAGATGATACTCTATGTGAAACGCAACCTATACTACAACTGTACTTTTAGCGCGTTGTTCTATAAGCTGTTGCTGACCGTACGGAGAATAATTCGTGACAATTATATTTATCTAATAGTGTTAGCAAATACGTGATAATTATGTTTACCGTTAGCAAATATAATTGGCGTAAACCATTCGGATCTGTGGTCATAATTAGGAAATATTGATACAGATCTAGTTCTGTACTTTCTACACACTTTCACTGACCTTCTTTAGAATTTATATTAATTAAACAGATTCAGTTTCAAAAATTACACTTTTAAATCAATGTGAGGGTTAAAATAACTTTGTGTAACTTGTGTAGGACTATAATATATAACAACCATATATACATTCTAATAATATATGGTATTGGTAATCAGTATTTGATTGGAGTATTGATAACATTATCACTTTTAATTGATTAATGGGCGTTTTTTTTTGTTGTCCCCTACACTTTTTTTTCATATTTGGGATTTTTTATGTTATTTCTACACAGAATCACGAGCTCTTTCTATTCTAATAGGAGAGAAAAAGTGTCCAAACTGAGATAAATCATGGGAAATCCAGATGATGGCAGCCCTAAATGTATTGGAAATTAAACTAAAGTATGTACAGTGGAATCCGTTTATTATGACTCCTCTTAGACTGACCAACCGCTTACTATGACTTAATTACTGTGCAAAGTTTGGTTTTCATATAATATTCATAGTGACAAAGTCGGATAAGATGACTTCGCTTATAGTGACAAACCGCTTACTATGACCTATATGAGGGGCGTTCAATATATAATGAGAATGAGATGCAAACTCTTTAAATATTAGGAAAGTAAATACTGGCCGACAAAGCTAATCTACCTAGCTGATTGCCATGAAAAAAAAAACTAACTGTTCTTTGTTTAAAAAAAAATACGGCGATTTCTTTGCGATGCTATTGAGTACGTTAGCGAAAATGGAGAAAATTGAACTGCGCGCCGTTATCAAATACTTGTGTTTGAAATTTTTTTCTATGGACCAAGTCAATTTAGATTTACGGGACACTTTAAGGTCTAATGCTCCTCCGTATTCGACAGTCGCACGTTGGTGCGCCGAATTTAGACGTGGAAGAACATCGACCATGGATCACCCCCGCTCCGGACGCCCTACTACAGCAGTAACTGAAGAAATTGTGAAAAAAGTTGAAAACTTAGTTTTGGCGGATTGTCGTGTCACGGTTCGTTTTATTGCTGAAAATGTAAAGATTTCAACGGGGAGCGTGCATAATATTTTACATGAACCCTTGGGTATGAAAAAGGTATCAGCGCGTTGGGTACCCAGAATGCTTACTGACACGCAAAAACAAACTAGAGTCGAGATTTGTCAAGAAGCTTTGGACCTGATACAGCAAGACCGGGAACTTTTTTTGGCGCGATTTATAACAATGGACGAAACATGGCTCCATCATTACGACCCTGAAACGAAACTGCAGTCTATGACATGGAAAAGGCCATCATCTCCAACTCCGAAGAAATTCAAGGTGGGCCCATCTGCCGGTAAGGTCATGGGCTCTGTTTTTTGGGATGGTAAAGGGGTCGTAATGATTGAGTATCTCGAGCATGGAGCCACTATTACGGGCTCTTTATATGCCAAACAAATAGCAACATTGCGCAATTAGATCCGTGAAAAACGGCGAGGTAAACTCTCGAAAATTGTGTTGTTCCATCAGGACAATGCACGGGAACACAAGTCCGCCGTTGCAATGGCTGCAATACGTGATGCTGGGTTCGATATCCTTAAGCATCCTCCGTATTCACCAGACCTCTCCCCTAGTGATTTCTACCTATTTCCGAGATTGAAGGAATACCTAAGAGGCAAGAAATTTGAAGACGACGACGCGGTAGTCGCTGCAATACAAGATTTTTCAAGTACTCAAGATGAAACCTTTTTTAGAAATGGAATTTTAAGTTTAGAAAAAAGATATACTAAGTGTATTATGCTAAAAGGTGACTATGTCGAAAAATAAAATAACATTTAATAAAAGTTGTATATAACATACTCATTCTCACTTTTTATTGAACGCCCCTCGTAAATCCTGTTTTCATGAAATTATGTCCGGTTATACTGACACATTCGCTAGGTTTCGTGGCCGTCCCCACGTCTTTCCCTGCGAGTACGCGTGCGTACGTGGCGTGTAAGTTGTTGATTGATACAAGGTTATTAAAACTCATCTCTTACAATGGCATTTGAGATTAATTCAGGAAAATTAACAAAAATAAGAAGTTCATCCACTATGCTTTATATGACATCCGCTTAGTATGACGTCTTTGTCACTTCCCTTCGATGTCATTATAAGCGGATTCTACTGTATGTAGATGGTCTGGCAGATAATGTTCATGAGCAATTTATTCATGCCCTTATCTTATTGAATCAATTATTATATTGAACATGATCATCTGTTTATCTATGAGTCATAATAGGACTTTGATACATTGAACCATAAGTAAAATACTTAAGTATTTTTTAGCTTATCTACAAATAACTTGTAAACAGTAGAGGACAAACTAGAAAAATACAATATGATATGTTGTTTTGATTACGTATTCTCTGTCAAGTAGGTACAGAAGACTCACTCTCTAACAAAACGCGTATGTTACGATCAGCACAGATATGGCCGCCAGGTGGCGACAGCGCCACGCGCGGCTTATGGCTAGCCACCGAAATTGGTGTGGAACGGATGTACTTTTAGCTACTTGTAGCAAAGCGACGAAATCGCGGAGAGAGCCACACCTGATATTACTAATTTTCTTGCTAAGATGAGATTTCTATTTGGTGATAAGACTGCCTGTTGTTATAGCTACTAAGTTTATTTTCTATGTATTTTTATATAATCTGTGTTAGTATGTGTACAATAATTAAATGTGCTTGTGTAACGTGAGTAAATGTACAGATTATAAAAAATAAATGTATAATGTACTAATAATTATAAACAATCGTATCTACTTTGCAATAGATCATTGATTTCATTGTATTTTATTCAGGAAAAAGTAGGTATTTAATCACTTTAATCAGTTATTTACAAGGCATGTATTTACCAAGATATAGCTAAAACTTGAACTTGATTTACCTCATGTGTCATTAATCTATTGACCGCCAAAAGCACCAAGTATGAACAAAATTTAACCTAGCTGCCAATTGTTTTTCTTTATTTATTTAATGTTCATACATATATAGAACTGACCAAGCTTTGATTTTAAATTAATTGGATATGAGTAGCTATTGGTTTCAGTTTCTTTAACATTACCAAAACAATAAGAAAACTATGAAAGGGTCAATCCATTTTTTCTTGTTGTTTGCCAATTTTGTTGCCATGGCTCTGCCTTTTGGGTCACTATTGAAACTCAATTTATGGTAAAAAAACATTATTAATAATTTTTTAAAGAAACCCTCAAAGTAGCCTGCATGCAAAGGCACAGAACAACAAGATACTGTTGACCAACCCAAATACAAGATAATATCAGAATACTGACCTGGTCTGTGCAGTCGTAGACAATAATAATGCCATGTGCCCCTCTGTAGTATGACGAGGTGATGGTCCTAAACCGCTCCTGACCTGCTGTGTCCCATATTTGTAGCTTTATTGTCTTGCCGTCTAATTCTACAGTCCTAATTTTGAAGTCCACACCAATAGTACTGATGTAGCTTTCTGTGTATGTGTCATCGGCGAATCTGAGTAGGAGACAGGACTTGCCCACTCCGGAGTCTCCGATAAGGAGCAGCTTGAACAGATAGTCGCTGGAAAGGATAGTATTGGAGTTAATAATTGCTTGTAAATATTAAAATAAAGATTGTTACAGTGAAGACAATGCAAATCAGACCCATATTAGTGTTCTTCAAACAGTACTATCGTTTACTTTATGTGATACTCGTAGAATGAATGACAAACGTGAGCAAACTTTGAAATGACATAGATTATAAATATGCGATTGCAAAGGAGGCGTATACGAGTAACAAAGAGAAAATATTTCATCACAAATCTAGCACGCGCAGAGTTCAGAGTGTAATCGTGGCCGTCTCATGATCTCAGTTAGCAAGTGCGCCATTCATATATTACACTCGATTACATTTTTTCTCCATAAATTCCTCGAATGTACCTCACACGAACACAATGAGTCACCACATCATTCTTCAATGTTTAAGCTTAATATCACTTCAAACAAAGGTTTACGTTTAAAAATTGTTTAAGGTGAAAGAGAAATTGTATCGAGAGACAATGAATATGCGAAATAGAACGGATTTCTGCCCAGCCTTGTTTTCAATCGCCACGATATGGAATTGGTACTTACTATTCTGGATTCATATTTGTACTATAAACGTATTTTGTCCAAAAGTATGGCTTTAGAGAATATATCTAAAATATTCAAGTTCTTTGTTTGGTAAAGCACTAAACAGCAAAAAAACTAAATAATTAAACGTAGAATAATGGCCGCCACACTGAAACCGAAACACCCACACTGACGTAAGTCAGAACGTTCACAGGAGTGCCACTTGGCAGAAAGTAAACTGCGTTCATAAATAACAAAAGTAAATGGAGAATCGATATTTGTTATCTGTGGTTTTTAATTAACTCATTTAGGACTCGATTAGGACAACACTAGGGTTGAAAAGAAAGAAAGTGATATAATATGTCGCTTTCTATAACGTGCTTTTCATGTTTTTGAGATGTTCGTTATTTAAATTGTTAAGTGATTATAAAGGAAAACTTGGAGAAAATCCAGGATTGAGTTTTTTACAACATAATATTTCTTTTGTTTCATTGCTTCCACAAACAAAATTCATCCCAACAAGGTTCAAATTAATAAAAATAGGAAAATTTTGTGTGGTGGATCTTATGACACTTAGGCCGTTTCTACACTTGTAAGTTTCACTTACGTAAGTAGGGACACAGCTATACTAGAGAATGAGAGATGAATATCGTTATCTCATTCTAACAAATAGCTTTGTCCCTACTTACGTAAGTAAAACTTACAAGTGTAGAAACGGTCTTACGAGGATAAAAATATAGGTACGTGAGACACGATAGAAATCACTTCTACGTATTGCCATGTATTGCTAGGTCCTTGTCAGTTATTTTATATACAGTACGGTGGTGTATAAGACGCATGACCCGTGAGTCCTCAATTTGCAATTTGCAAACTCTAAATTGCTTTTTTAAATAAGAACTCTCACTATTCCTTTGGAGAATGGCTTAAAAATAAGACAAAATTTATAGTAAATTTTTAATATTAGTTCTCTTATAAATAAAACAAATACATTAAAACCAATTAACATTTTAATTAAACTTTAATTAAAACATTACGATCTAATAAAGTAAAATACATGTTCCCGTAACTAAAATAACCTAACACACAGTTAAAACAGTGCAAAACGTCTACAACACTAAGTATGGTAGAAGATAGAATTTACAAAATCATTTCTTTTAGTATGCTAAGTGGAATTTTCCATATGTACAAACTCCTGTCCTTGTATCCGGCGATGATCTGCAAAAAATAAACATTATTTATTCCTTTTAGCAGTAGTCACCTGCAATAATATGTTACACAACGAAGGCCGCAAAAATATCTGACACGATCTTATTTGTAGACCCATAAGAGCGTATCACATATTTTTGCGGCCTTCGAAGGGTAACATATTATTGCAGGTGACTGTACCAAGCTAAAGAAGGACGATTTTTCGTACAGTGCTGACACGCCCATGATGCCAGCGGCCAATGTCACGACATCTAGCATCGAGTAGCGGAATTATCAGTATTGCTACTTGACAATAGATGTAGCAGTACTGATAATTCCGCTACTCGATGCTAGATGTAGACACTGAAAATAATAGTCTTTTTGGTACCAAAACTGATGTACGGAGTGAGAAATCTATGTATTTTTTTCTCTACGGTGTAAGACTGTCCTATTAATCACAGAATAAGTAATAGTATTATCATACAGAACGGCCACGCACCGACTCGCATTACCTCGCCCCGCGACTGGCCGCGACATGAATCTGGCGTCCTCTCAGTAAAGCGACTTACCCACACATACACAATGACGCGTGTACAGACGTGCAGCGCACACATATAAACGCAAATGATTTTTGATGTATGGCGTGGGCGGGTCCGCCCTGTGCTATAATATTTATTTATTATATATATTGATTGTCCTAAATCAATGATTCACTCCAAGATCATTGTTTTTACAACTTGAAAGAATTTTGGAATTATAAAAACATGATGACATGAAAAATGTATTGATTTTTAATTATTTGTTTTCTTATTATTTGGCATAATTTTAACTTGACATTATTCATAAATTAATGTAAATGTATTGTGTATAAGTGTATATAGCTAATTAATGTACTTTGTAAATACCTATATGAATGTTGTAGAATGTAGTTTTAAGAATAATTTGCATGCTGTCATGAGATAGCGGATCAAGGTGGATTACTAACCTAACTTTAAGACCTGGAAGTAACCCTTTTACTGCAAATAAATATGAATATATGAATACGGTCGCCAACATGGACGCCAGGGCTGACCTTGGTGCCGACGACGGCGAGCGACAGCAGCATGAGGCCGGGGCCGCGCAGCTGCGCGAGCGGGCGCGCGCCGCCCTGCCGGTACACGTACACGCAGCCGTCGTAGCAGCCCCCCCGTTGCGCGCAGGCACACGGCGCCCTTGCCGCAGTGCGACCCGCTCTACACATTATAATGATTATGGTCGCCAACATGGACCCCAGGGCTGACCTTGGTGCCGACGACGGCGAGCGACAGCAGCATGAGGCCGGGGCCGCGCAGCTGCGCGAGCGGGCGCGCGCCGCCCTGCCGGTACACGTACACGCAGCCGTCGTAGCAGCCCCCCCGTTGCGCGCAGGCACACGGCGCCCTTGCCGCCCGAGTGCGACCCGCTCTACACATTATAATGATTACGGTCGCCAACATGGACGCTAGGGCTGACCTTGGTGCCGACGACGGCGAGCGACAGCAGCATGAGGCCGGGGCCGCGCAGCTGCGCGAGCGGGCGCGCGCCGCCCTGCCGGTACACGTACACGCAGCCGTCGTAGCAGCCCCCCCGTTGCGCGCAGGCACACGGCGCCCTTGCCGCAGTGCGACCCGCTCTACACATTATAATGATTATGGTCGCCAACATGGACCCCAGGGCTGACCTTGGTGCCGACGACGGCGAGCGACAGCAGCATGAGGCCGGGGCCGCGCAGCTGCGCGAGCGGGCGCGCGCCGCCCTGCCGGTACACGTACACGCAGCCGTCGTAGCAGCCCCCCCGTTGCGCGCAGGCACACGGCGCCCTTGCCGCCCGAGTGCGACCCGCTCTACACATTATAATGATTACGGTCGCCAACATGGACGCTAGGGCTGACCTTGGTGCCGACGACGGCGAGCGACAGCAGCATGAGGCCGGGGCCGCGCAGCTGCGCGAGCGGGCGCGCGCCGCCCTGCCGGTACACGTACACGCAGCCGTCGTAGCAGCCCCCCCGTCGCGCGCAGGCACACGGCGCCCTTACCGCCCGAGTGCGACCCGCTCTACACATTATAATGATTACGGTCGCCAACATGGACGCTAGGGCTGACCTTGGTGCCGACGACGGCGAGCGACAGCAGCATGAGGCCGGGGCCGCGCAGCTGCGCGAGCGGGCGCGCGCCGCCCTGCCGGTACACGTACACGCAGCCGTCGTAGCAGCCCCCCCGTTGCGCGCAGGCACACGGCGCCCTTGCCGCAGTGCGACCCGCTCTACACATTATAATGATTATGGTCGCCAACATGGACGCTAGGGCTGACCTTGGTGCCGACGACGGCGAGCGACAGCAGCATGAGGCCGGGGCCGCGCAGCTGCGCGAGCGGGCGCGCGCCGCCCTGCCGGTACACGTACACGCAGCCGTCGTAGCAGCCCCCCCGTTGCGCGCAGGCACACGGCGCCCTTGCCGCAGTGCGACCCGCTCTACACATTATAATGATTATGGTCGCCAACATGGACGCTAGGGCTGACCTTGGTGCCGACGACGGCGAGCGACAGCAGCATGAGGCCGGGGCCGCGCAGCTGCGCGAGCGGGCGCGCGCCGCCCTGCCGGTACACGTACACGCAGCCGTCGTAGCAGCCCCCCCGTTGCGCGCAGGCACACGGCGCCCTTGCCGCAGTGCGACCCGCTCTACACATTATAATGATTATGGTCGCCAACATGGACGCTAGGGCTGACCTTGGTGCCGACGACGGCGAGCGACAGCAGCATGAGGCCGGGGCCGCGCAGCTGCGCGAGCGGGCGCGCGCCGCCCTGCCGGTACACGTACACGCAGCCGTCGTAGCAGCCCGCAAATAGCAGCCCCCCCGTCGCGCGCAGGCACACGGCGCCCTTGCCGCCCGAGTGCGTGCCGCAGTGCGACCCGCTCTACACATTATAACATAAATAAATAAATATTGGGGGGGGGGGAAGCGCTGGTGGCCTAGCGGTAAGAGCGTGCGACTTGCAAACCGGAGGTCGCGGGTTCGAACCCCGGCTCGTACCAATGAGTTTTTCGGAATTTATGTACGTAATATCATTTGATATTTACCAGTCGCTTTTCGGTGAAGGAAAACATCGTGAGGAAACCGGACTAATCCCAATACGGGCCTAGTTTACCCTCTGGGTTGGAAGGTCAGATGGCAGTCGCTTTCGTAAAAACTAGTGCCCACGCCAATTACTGGGATTAGTTGCCAAGCGGACCCCAGGCTCCCATGAGCCGTGGCAAAATGCCGGGACAACGCGAGGAAGAAGAAATAAATATTGGGGGACATCTTACACAGATCAACCTAGCCCCAAACTAAGCAAAGCTTGTACTATGGGTACTAAGCGACGATATACATACTTATATAGATAAATACATACTTATATACATAGAAAACATCCATGACTCCGGAACAAATATTAGTGTTTATCACACAAATAAATGCCCTTACCGGGATTCGAACCCAGGACCATCGGCTTACAATTATTTAGTATAGTTTGTCAAACTGTCTCGTTTCAATTCAAACATAGACATAGAGAATCATACTATCTTTGTCTTACACTAGTACTAGTAGGCTTGGACACGTAACTTTATAAAATTATAACACCTCTATGTAAAACCCTTTTTATGTGCAAATATATGATTATGACTAGCGCCCGAATAGTATTTTTTTGTTCTTATTTACTGACAATTTGGTTTGCCCAATCAAACTATACCTATATATACTCTGGCAAACCCGCTTTCTCAGTAGAAAAAGGTGAGAAATTCAAATTTTCTATGGAAGACGACCCTTCGCGCCTGCATTTTTTTAATTAACCCATTTTTTCTTCTGCCGAACTATAACACAGTTGTATATAGCTTCGCTTATACAGTTAAAATGAAACTGATAAAGCAAGAATGCATCGCGGTCCTATCGCTATATACGATGTAGTTAAAATAAAACAGCATTCTTAGTGCTATATGCGCTTCGCTACGTATATAGAGCGTGCGTGAACTGTAGAAGGCAGCACCGAAGCCCCCTATTCATTGGTGCGAAGCATTATATCAAGTTTCCATTTTTAGATCTAAGCCACTAGACGACAGCCCAAAATAGAGCCAGCGTGAAATGTAGGGGGCAGCACGTGCTTAGAAGCATCAATTGTTTTCGCTTTCGATTCGGGTCTCTATCCTCCTAAAACACTGCGTACAAATTTTTGTACATATTCCAAAAATTATTTTTAACTTTCATTAAGTAACTAAGGCCCAGTTGCACCATTCCACTAACCCGGGGTTAAGTGGTTAAACCGTTAACCTAGTGTCAAATTGTACTGGTAACCATGGTAACCCGGTTACTCGGTTACACCTGACCGAGTAACCGGGTTAGTGGAATGGAGGTTGGCCTAAGGGTTCCAAATTCAAAAACAAAACAAATGCTTCTGGGTCTCAGAAGGCTATTGTATAGGTAGTTATTTGTACAACAAGAGATCAAAGTTTGATATTTCTTCGAGTGCTTATTTTGAGTCCCGTGCAAGCGAAAGATTCTATAATTTAGAATCTTGAGCGTAGTAAGGGACTCAAAAGCGCACGAGATGTAAATAACTTTGATCTCGTGTAGTTCACAAAACTTTTCACCTCAGCAGTGAGAACATATTAGAGAACCCGAAAAATGTATTCCTTCTTCATCACTTACCTATTCACTCATGTTTTCTTAAGATATACCAACAATTAAGTTTTCACCTCAGCAGCTCGAACAAGGGTACTTTGCTACTTAAAAGCAGTGAGCAAAATGCGATTTTGTTCACTGTTTTTAAGTAGCAAAGTACCCTTGTTCGAGCTGCTGAGGTGAAAAACATATTGTAACTTTGAATAAGACCTTTCTAGTCTACACTAGTACTCACATTGTAATCGAACACGTGTATCTGGTGGCTGGAGGTGCCGCAGTAGACCTTACCCTCCTCGAACACGAGCGTGTAGACCGTCATGCGTGGACCCTCGAGGGTCCGCATGAGGAGACCTGTTTGCGCGTCCTTGATTGTCACGTTTTCGGACCGCGCTGCCACTAGCAACACCTAAAAAAAGAATATGTATATTTTGTTTAGCTCTGAGACTTCAAAGTTTATTACTCTAGAGCTTTTAAGGGAAAAGTGATCTAGTGAAATACTGTATTGTACAGTCAGCAGCAATAGTTGCTAAGCGGGCGAGCCGTTCAAAGTGATCTTGACGCGAGTTTATTGTTAAGAGAATAAGAGCGCGTCAAGGTAATTTTGAACACCTCGCCCGCTTAGCAACTTCTGCTGCTGACTGTATTAACCCTTTATAGGGCGCACTTAGATATTATATGGCAAAAAGGACCACCTTATACCCAGGGACCGAATATCGGTATGTTTTTCATACAAATGAACCAGTATTCCATTTCGGTATCTCAGTTGTTTATGTATATTTCTGCATTTAATTTATTTTAGCTAAATTGATCAATCATTATCCTTACCTAAATACTATTCTAGAATATCAAAGAAATATCGAAGATGCCATGTAATAACTTATAACATCATTTTTTGTATTTTTTAGGACTTTAAAGTGAGGCTTGAATCGTGTATATGTTTAAATCTTCACCATTAACGGGTTAAAATAAGTAGAGATAAAAGATAGTTTATTCAAGTAGGCATAATTACAATGCGCTTATGACATGACAGTACATAACATACTTAGATATAAAAACACGTAAAATGTATAGTAAGGTGAAATACCTACCAATAAAATCTGTATTCTGTAATATACCTTAAAATATAAGTACAAAATAAGTAATATTTGAGTAGCGTCGGGGGTTAAACTAGGCAATGTTATTATTTACTGTCTTCTTCCATTGTGAGCCGAATCTATTTAGCACACAGACAATCCAACCTCTAGACATAGCATAGTCGCGCTACCCCCTCTGCCACACATACGGTAGCGTTACTCCATCTTCGAGTCAATCCCGTGCCGTGATTGGTCCGTGTCTTTGAACGGACCAATCACGGCACGGGATTCGCTCACCTCGTCCCCCCGCACCCCCGTATTTTTGGCAGCATCGGTTTCATGAAGAAATTGGCCTAAGCTCAGTCTAGAGGTTGGATTGTCAGTGATCTACCATCTTACCTTCCGAGGTCCCTCCTTCAGGGCACGAAGGGCCAGAATCGACTGCTCCGAGAACTTCATAGTACTCCGCGGTATTAGCATGTTGTTCTGAAACGAGGAAACAGTTTTAGGACACTTACAAATCTGTTTACTAAAAACTTAGGTCAGGCGTGGCTCACTCCGCGATTTCGTCGCGTCGCTACAAGTACATGCGGCCCGCACCAATGTTGGTGTCTAGCCATAGTAGTTGCCGCGCGCCGCTACGGAACGGACGCCTGCTCGCGGTTGCGCCACCTAGCGGTCATATCTATCGTAATAGACGCGTTTTGTTAGAGTGAATCTTCTTATTCTGTGCTTAGGCTTTAGGCTTTTATAAGCTTTGGTTTCATTACACCTTAATTTCATTTTACAACAAGGGCATAAAGCAACCTATTTCATGCGAGGCAATATAGGTCGAGGATAAAATGAGGCATTTATGCCCGATTTGGCCGAAAATCGTACTCGGTCCGGTCGGAGGCGCGCCGGTCGCCAGCTGCAGCAGTGGCAGTCAATAAGAGTCGTAATAGATAATTTTACTTTATGCTCTAGAGCATAAAAAGCAACTTTGCGCCGCTTACACGTGGCTTAAACCACAGAATAAATAATAGTACTAAGTACAGAAGACTCACTCTCTAACAAAACGCGTCTGTTACGATCAGCACAGATATGGCCGCTAGGTGGCGACAGCGCCACGCGCGGCTTATGGCTTTCCCCAAAATTGGGGCCGGAACGGATGTACTTTTAGCTACCTGTAGCAAAGCGACGAAATCGCGGAGTGAGACACGCCTGCTTAAACCTCAATTTTACGAGAATGAGAAGTGAAAATGTATTTATCTGAACACCTTGCATTCATACTGCGTGACGAAACCCGTTCTGGTGCCCACGTATACGGTGTCCCACGCGCGGTCCATGGTCTGGATGGGGCTCAGCACGTTGCATTCCGGACCCTTCTCCAACCCAGTCTGAAAAAAATATATCGTGACTACATTTTCTCATACATATGACATAAACATTAATTATCTTAGAGGATATAATCAAACGGAGACGCCATGTCTGTAATTTTCTGTACAAAACAGTCTGCCGATTTTTGCGGGGGAGGGGAACGTCAAATGTATGCGTAACGTAAAAATAGCCATGTCAGATAAACGTCAGTCCATACATTGTGTATGACCGTTGGCCGCCTATTTTCGACAGAGGGGAAAGCCTGTTAATGGCTACTCCGTTTAGTTGTATCCTCCAAGTTAATTATAACCATGACTAATGATATATTTTAATTTTATTTGAATTATATTTTATTGGATTTTAAATTTAAATGTATAATGTACTTAATAATAATTGTAACTGTAATTTATTTATTTTATAAAGGTAACATATGCAAGACTAAATTATATTTTAGTTCTCTTTGACATTTGTATGCCAACCGGTAAAACAAAGCGCTCAAATGTAACCTAAGACCCATGTATACCTATGTTTTACAAATAAAGCATTCTGATTCTGATTTTGATTCTGCTCTTTTTTTATAGAAAAACTAAAAGACAAAATAAAATGTAATTATGTGCCAAAATGTAAAGTTAAACAATTCGCCTTTCTGCCGAGTGCACATAAATAGGTCACATGCGTTAATGATACAAGATTTTACAAGCTTAGCAATTTGCAATTCTTCGGAATGCTAAGTTGCATCAGTATAAAAAAATAATGGTGTCAATTTCCGGTGATTCCGCGGTCGATTATTTACACCGCTGGCTTGCATGACATATCAATTTCACAATCTTGCTATGTATATTTGCCAATCGCTTTTCGGTGAAGGAAAACATCGTGAGGCAACCGGACTAATCCCTATAAGGCCTAGTTTACCCTATGGGTTGTAAGGTCAGATGGCAGTAGCTTTCGTAAAAACTAGCGCCTACGTCAATTCTTGGGATTAGTTGCCAAGCGAACCCCAGGCTATAAGCCGTGGCAAAATGCCGAGACAACGAAAGGAAGATAGTGATTAAGCTAATGGGGTTGGCAACTGTCAAAGGTTTGTATAGATGGCGCCATCATAGCCTGCCCCTTTTTCTATGAGATTTGGCTTAAAGGGCTGGCATCCAGGACATCCAAGTGCGAGTCGGACTCGCGCACGGAGGGTTCCGCACCATCAACAAAAAATAGAGCAAAACAAGCAAAAAAACGGTCACCCATCCAAGTACTGACCCTGCCCGACGTTGCTTAACTTCGGTCAAAAATCACGTTTGTTGTATAGGAGCCCCACTTAAATCTTTATTTTATTCTGTTTTTAGTATTTGTTGTTATAGCGGCAACAGAAATACATCATCTGTGAAAATTTCAACTGTCTAGCTATCACGGTTCGTGAGATACAGCCTGGTGACAGACGGACGGACGGACGGACGGACGGACGGACAGCGGAGTCTTAGTAATAGGGTCCCGTTTTTACCCTTTGGGTACGGAACCCTAAAAAAACAAAAAATTTACACAATTCTAGGGATTGACAGGGCAAGCTATGATGGCGCCATAACCCCATTGCGAGGTCTACACCTCATAGAGCCACTAGTATTTAAAGTACCTCTAAATCATAGTATCGTATCCTCGAGTCCAGAGAGCCCGTGTACACAGTGGTCCCGTACTTCTCCTTGACGATGATCAGGCAGGTGACCGCCAAGTTTGACCCTCGTAATGTGGTCAACAGTTGACCGTCGCTGTTGAAATGGTACACGTTGCCGTCTAGGCATGCTGCCACGAAGTTGTTGTCTATAGCCTGAAAAAATTAGAAACTCTAGCTTTCTTTTTTTAACACATTCATTGCCACCGACCAAGACATCCGCGCCAGGCCACAAAAATTTCGTCATATAAAGCTGTAGTACCACGATCCCGACTAATGGTTGTCCGGCCTGGGAACTAAATCATAAAAAAATACCCGATAGTCGGGTTTCGGCACTGAATGTGTTAAATAAAAAAAAAACGATAAAAGTCACGTGGGAAATAGACAATAAATTGTTTTTTTTTCCATGTCAATATCCGGGGAGGAAAATGGGTCCCCATGGGTCCTAAACAAGTATCGATTGGCGTTTTCGATCAACAATTGTCATATTGGCTAAGCACCCAATTCTGGGCGGCCCTATAGACTTCAAAATACAGAGATTTTTTATTCAGTAATAGTGCACATACCTCTATTGCCAGCACAGCATCAGCATTTCCAGTGACCGTGATTGATTCTCGCTTCAGAGACTCATCTGATGAGTAGTCAAACATCTTACACTCATCCTCACACTGCCCCTCTACCACCACCACATCATCTGACGACTGACTGTTATCCACAATTATGTCATCACCTATCGATACTCTCTCTGTCTCCTTCTCTCCTGACTTGACTTCACAATTGTCCCCGATAACTATATCTTCGGATACATCTAACATGTCTAACATGTCAGTAGGATCTACTGTCTGTTCTACTACATCTGGTACTTCTATTACTACTTTTTGAGGTTCAGGCTCTTTTACTTTTTCATCTTTTACTACAGGCTCTTTTGGCGGTTTAAGCTCATTTACTTTTTCATCTTTTACTACAGGCTCTTTTGGCGGTTCATCTGATTTCTTAGAACTAGGCAGGTACTTGCTGAAGTCTTCTCTAGTTAAAACTACTTGGCATTCTTTTAATATGTAATCAGAGAGATTGACAGCAAGCTTGGTAGATTTAGTTTTTTTTGGAGGCTGTTTTTTAGCTTTAGATTTTTGTGCCTTTTTAGATTTGCTTTTCTTTGTGACTGGGGCTTCCCCTGGATCTTCAAAATCGTCCAGGGATATGATATCTTCTAAAGGCCGGTCATCAGTAATAATCTGCTCTATTAATGATATGTTGGGAGCAGCTGATTTCTTATTGGTTTTATTGCGAACAGTTGGACTCTGAGAGCTTTTCTGTTGCCTCTCTAACGCAGCACGACGTTGACTGCGTTTACTCTTTTTAGGGGATTCAATGGGTATATCCTGCACACTCTCAAAAGCAATTTGTTCCAATTCCTCCACTGGGATACTGGTAAAATTATCCACTATGACGTCTTCGGATAAGCCGTCGTCATTAGTATCATCATCCTTATCTTCATTAGGAGTAACATTTAATACAGTCATACCCAAATTCTGCATAGCATTAGAACATGATTCTCTTGTCTCAATAGAATTGTACAGTTTAAACTTCTCTTGTAGTAATACTTGTATTTCGAGATCAATTTCTTTCATCCTTTCAAAAGTGTCACTGGATTTAATACGCGACTTTCCGAAAGCAACAGAATCAGTTTGAATAGCTCTTGTTGTAAATCTTTTAACTTCTGTTTGACATAGTCTTGATACTGAGCTTTTAGACAAAGTTGTCTGTGTTTCTTTATTACGTGATTTATGAATCATTTGTGTCCCCACACTTCGTTTGGTCACCTTGGTGGATTGTGGTGTATTTTTGTCAATATTATCTTCTTTTTTAGAAACTGTTGCTATTGCTGTATTTCTACGTGCTTGGTGCACATTGGATACTTTAACTGGATGAGTCACAAACATATCTATTGTTTTAAGCTTATTCTTACTATCCGTTTTGGGTTGTGCTTCACTAGAACTATTATTGCTATCTATAGGGCTAACAATGGAATGACTGTTTGAGGAACGTTTCCTCTTATCTCCACTATCTTTCTTTTTAGGTGTTTCTTTCCTCTTAACATATTTATCTGAATAAGCTTTATCACTGGATTCGACAGTTTTACCCTCTTTTGGTAACTCTTTTCCACTTTCGTCCTTAGAGAAAAATAAATTGAATATGGACTTAGCCGTATCACATTTCTTTTCTGTGGACTTTGAACCACAATCATTTACATTTATGATAATATTTTTATTTAATATCTGTTTATTGGCTTCAGGACTGACGTCACTCTTTTTGCGCTTTTCTTTTCGATGAGAAGGTTTTTGATCAATGGATCTTTTTCGAGAATTTGGTGCAATAGTAGACTTGACTGTATTCGAGTTTTCTGACTTTAAGCTTTCTTGGCTGTCCGTCAGCTCTGGATTGTTTTCGTGCTTTATATTCTCAGTATTCAATTCTTGATTATCATCTTTGCCTTGATTAGTGTCATGAATGGATACATGACTATCTTCTTTTTTTATCTCACTTTTTGAATGTCTTGTTCTATGACTCCTCCGAGCTTTATTAGTGGAAGAAGACAATTTTAAGGGAGATTTCGCAATATTCAGTAACTGGTTATCAATTTCCTTTTTTATAGAAACTGGATCTATTTCTGGGCTAAGCAAAACTTCCTTTTTGATAGGTTTGTTTGGCGAAACATCTTTAACAGAGCTTATTGGTTCTATTTTCGTTTCATTATTGTTCTTGACAAGGTTATTCTCATTAGCAGCCATGTATTGTTTGTCCAATTCCTCTTCAATAAAATTGTGGTCAACAGCAACATGATACTGCTTGTCTAAGTCTGCAAAAGGATCTTCTTCTTCAGAGAGCTGCTCTACGTTTGTATCAAACACTGGTGGTGGAGTCACAAGCTTACGTCTTGCATCATTAAACCTATTCCGTTCTTCATCAATGCTGCGTCTCATTTGGTGGCGACTTTCAGCACTTTCCTTCTTGAGCTGGCTGTAGTCACAACTCTTTCTAGCAGCTCTTCTTTCAAATAATTTATCAGGCTGGTCATAGTTGTACTGCTCATTTTGCTCACACCCTCTTGGACTTTCTGGAGTGTCTTGTTCAGGAAAGTTGGTTGGTGAAAACTGCCTGTCTTCATAGTAAGAGTGGTTTTCTTCTTCGGGGTAGTTTGGCAGTACATCTTTACTGAAATCTGTGTTATCATATGCATAGTTATTAGGATAGTCTGTATCGGTAGCCAATTCTTCCGATAGGTAGTAATTAGGATCTTCGTCTCCTCTTTCAAATCTCTGATCAAATTCGTCTAATTGCAGAACTTTGTTTAACTCAGCCATTACCAGCGGCTTGATATCTTCAAGCAAAACTGTATCTTGAGGTTCTAGGATACACTGCATTTGTTTCAAAAATGTATCTTCATAAATAGTGTTGTTGTCATCATGTATAAACTCTGTACTTGAGCTACATAGTGACTTCTCTGCAACAGACCTCAAATGTCTGTCCAAGCTGTTTTGAGACTCTGTTATAAGACTGCTAATGGCATATTCAAACTTAGAAGATGAATTTGGATTGTCCATCAGCTTATTAAGTTTTTCCTTGTCCATTTTGAATAACTGGTGAACAATTTTGTTTTTAATTTTATCACAATTAGACTGTGTGTTCTGTCTTCGTCTCTGTATCCTCTTTCTGGTCGGAGGTGTCTCTGGTTCACTTTGGTATAAGGTGGTTGACGCTGCCTCGGAATCTGCCCTCGGGTTCTGATCCGTAGAAGGATCTGTATTATTATGAGATTCATTCCGATTTAATAGCCTTCTTCTGACAATATCTACAGTGTCATCAACAGAGCGGCTGAATGAATTCGAGTTGTCTATAGCCGAGGCTACATTTGTTCCGTAATGGTCAGATGACGGTGGTCTATGGCTTGTAAAATTGGGAATAATGTTCCCATCTACATTCTCATGGTATTGGCTTGGTCGTCTATGAACTCTGTCTTCGAAACTAGCCCTCCTGTCTTCAGTTGGAGGGTGCACCCACGGTGAAATAGGATGTGGGCCATAAGGTTTTGGAGTATGAGGCGAATTAAAGGTTTGCCTATGGTCTATATCCCCCATACTATTAATGCGGCTGTGGTCATTTTTTCTGCTCTCACAGTAACTGACTAAATTTTTGTAATTATCGCTGGTGTCATCATTTCTTAAATGGGGTTGATAGTTATACCGGTCGGAGGGACCTGGAAATCGAGGCCGATTATCGTGAGGTCCAAATGATCTACGATCAACTCCTCGCATTCGGTGGTTTGGTCCCATGTGAGGATTGTAATGTTGTCCTCCTCTGTTCATTCTTGGCCCTCCATATCTTTAAACAAGAAATTACAAGTTTATAATTTCAAACTAATTACTAACTACAAGCTTAACCAGTAATTTATTACAATAAGATGAAGGCAGAATAACGTAAGTAAATAAAAAAACTTAGGGCACGTTTTAGGCGCGCAATATGATGCAATCGAATTATTTACTGCTTAGTGTTTATTTTGACTTACTTGGCGGGTAGGTCCAGTAGAGGGTATTGTTGGGGAGGTCCATGCCGAGGAACACCGCCTCCGCGAGGCCAAAAATGTCTTGGATTTTCATTCCGCCATCCACCGATGCCAGAATGACCTCGCCTCATTTTGCGGTTTTACCACATATTCGGACCACAAAAATGAGAAATAAAACTAATATTTATAGAGAAACGTAATAATAGCGTCGAAACTTAGATAAAACTCGTGAATAAACAAGTAATCCCGCTTAAATAATAAAAATACAGAGCAAACGTTTCCGTCAATCCGTATCTACCAAGCAATTTTTTTTTTATTGTTGATAATTTGACACTTATCAATGTTGCCATTGAATCGAATGTTTTTCTCGCAATCGATTTAGAATCGAGTAGTTTATCAGTCGTTTAATAAAATGTTGGCCAGACCGCCATAAAATCAAAGAAGAAGAAGAAGAAGTTTAATAAAATGCTACGCGCATAGAAGGTAGCAAACGTGTCAAACCATGAATCTAGTATTTTAACTGGATCAGGCATGAGGGGTGGGGGGAAATGACCGAACGGGATAGTCTTATGTATCTTTCAGTGGGAGTAGCCGCGAAAGCGCTATTATTGTTTGTCCTTGTCACAGTCTCACATTTTATTTTATTTCTCACCATAAATTAGTATGGATTATGGTGGGCAACAAATAAATTCGACCAATCATAGTGTCGCATTGCCTATGTTTTGTCCCTCACGGACGCAAGCATAGGTATACCACATCTATCATATCCTACCATCTATGTGTCAAACCAAATTTGTCAGTAAATAAGAACAAAAAAACTATATTCATCCTTTTCTTTTGGGTGCTAGTACTAGTGTAAGACAAAGATGGTATGATTCTCTCTGTCAGTTTGAAATGAGACAGTCCTTTGACAAACGCATCAGGCATTGATCAAATGATCAAGCCAAGTTGTTTCAGTGCATTACACTACTTTCGCAAACCTCATACGTCCATCTCATTCCACTGCATACGTGTGTTCTGCACAGGTTTCCCGTAATGGACCTTTACCAAAGGCCAATACATCCATACTTGCGAACGGGCCCGATTCATATGCAAAAATATTAATTGTATTTTTTACATGCCATATTATATTCATAAAGATGAGAAAAAGAAGAGAAACGGAAAACGACTCTTGGTCAGGCTCCGATAATGCCCCGATAGATATGAGCGCCGATAGGCATATAGCCGGCGGCGGCGCGCCGGTCAAAATTGGTCGGCGGCGGCGGCGAATCGGCGGCGTGGCCTTGAAACACCTTCGATTAATGAAAAAAGAATTCAAACCAAAATTTTACCGAAAAAACATGTATTTGCTGTAAGAAAGTTATGAAATAAATGCATTTTTTATTTTCAAGGATAATTTATTGAATAATGGTACGAAAAAAATTGATATCGTATAAACTGTGGATAAGCGGTATCGCGCGGCATCAGAGGCGGTCTTAATCTTGGCGAGGCTCTGGCCGGAAGATCTTAGCGAGGCCCTTATCTTTTGTGCTAAGTTAAAAATTGCGGATTGACTGTATCAGGGAAACGTCTTGTCGACAGTCCAAAGAAAATCGAGCTCCGTCATTAACCAATATCGATTCATCAAAACCAATTTATGTCAAAAAGTGAGGCCCAACGCCGAGCTCCATGTAACACCGAAGACTTGATTTCGACGCCTCCCAATGCGAGGCCAGAGGATGAGCTGCAGGTAAGCATACAGCTAAGAATCGAACGCCAAGTGTAAGCTTGGCTGACGGCCGAACGCCTAGAGCGCTGATTGCGGCGCGCTTCTGTGCGAGGCCGAGCTGCAAGAGAGCAGAGCGAGGGCGCAGGCCGATAAAGACTGAAGCCATAGTGTTAAAGATCTGGAGCTTTCCTGCGGGCGCATTCGTGCGACGCCAAAGGCCGAGCTACAATGGAGCTAAGATCGCATAAGGACGCGCGAAGGATCAAGCGTTTTAAAACAGGCCGAAAGTTGAGCTCCAAACAGGGCCAAAAACTTGCAGGTTCAGATAGCGGCTTAATTCCATGCGAACGATGCAAGGCCAAAGATTGAGTTGCGAGAGAGCAAAGCTTGAAATTTGAACAGTGGCCAAGTATATTTGAGACCCGATTCCGACGCCTTTCGCCAACGGCCGGACATTTGGACGTGGAAACGCTTAATATCTCAAAATTAACCCCATTTAATACCTTTTAAAGACGTTTAACCATGCTTGCAATGGTTAAATTCGCGGTAAATGACGGATGGTTAGCTGGCAAAATTAGTTATGCATTGGATCGGTAATCCAAAGATGTGGGTTCGAGTCTCACGTTAGCCAGAGTTGATCACAGTTATTTTTTTCATTGTGATTGACATATGTCTAGTGTACTCGTATATATACAATATAAATTGTAATGTGGAACGTTCCACAATAAAAATTGAAGGAAATCAGTATGTTTATTACAAGCATATTGATGTTAAAATTGATATTAAATAATTTCGTTTCCCCAAGACTACTAGCGCGGTTACTAGACATATAAGTTTGCATTTGCCTTCGATATTTTTTAATTATATGGGCCTATAATACCTTTTGAATGCCTTTAAACTATTCGAAGTGGTGCCGTTAATGATCTAAACTCGATTAAAAATATATTATCTGATTCCGAAAGTAGTAGTAACTACCAAGGTCACGCCGATGCCACGCCGATAGCGCAGCGTCGGCGGCGGCGGCGCGAAAATTTTGTCGGCGGCGGCGGCGCGCCGGCGCGGCGCTCATATCTATGCCCCGATAGCAAGTGAGCCGTAACAGATTTGAACAGATTACCGCACCGCACCGCGACCTTGGTTCGGCGCACCGACAGAGATATTTCTTTCTCGCTCTCACTTATGGACATTTAAGCTGCCCGATTACGTTTTCAACCATAAGGAATCGGGTACCACATGTTTTAGTCTAAAACATGCTTTATATAATTTTCTCGCATTTTTTCACTATTCGTGCATGAAAGAAAACGATATATGTGATTCTTGCCCCCACATTTGGCTTGAACTCCCTTCATTGAACACTTACGTTATTAATGGACGACTCCCAAACGAAATAAATAAAACAAAGAGCGTAACAAATTCACGTATATATTGACTTCATTATTAAAGTACATAGCGTCGCTATACTTACTCAACCTCATTCTGCATCATTTGATGGAAATGTCGCTTTTCTTTCATTCGGAATACGGGTGTTTTTGTCATCAAATGGGTGTTGCAGATACGAGGTTGAGTAAGTATAGCGGCTATAGGCTATTCAGGCCGGTCATTACACTAAAACAAACATCCATAATACACTTTCATATACAACAAGTCATAGGTGAAGCAAATGGGAATTCGCCAGTAACTGGCCACCGGCCAATAACTGGCCACCAATAAACTATTATAAAAATGAGTTCTATTCACCTATTAAACAGAATTAATTTTAGTATATAAGGTTTCAATAACTGGCCAGCCTTCAAGAACTAGCAAGAAGGTTAACTGGAAGAAATCCCTTAAAGGGATAAGTTCGCCTTTGTACTGCCTATCCTGTGCCATAAATTTTTGTTTTGTACAATAAAGAGTTTATACATACATACATACATACATAATTACATACTAGCCACCTATGAAATAATAAAAAAGCTAAAAAATTAATTCTGTTTATAGGTGAATAAATTCATTTTTAGTTTAGGGTGGCCAGTTACCTACTGGCGAATTACCCTACGTCATTTTAATAGGTTTTGATAATCCATTATGTGACATAGACCATAATTTAGTAGAGGTGTCATAAAAACAAAATAAATAGTTTGGCACACCTAGTTTGGCAGTTTAGTCTTGTCCTCCTGTAGATAATTTGAATTTCGCGCCTTTTTCTACTGACAAACTGAGTGGGCCAGAGCAGAGTATAGCAACCATGTATCGAGTGCTCGTTTGCGCCATTAAGCTCCCTATGAGACGTGACCCCCAGACTATGTGCATACGCAAATATTTAAAGCGCCCACACTCGCGCACAAGGGGCCCTTTAAATATTTGACACAGCATTTTTTTTAATAATTGCGCATGGGTATGGCGTTGTTGAATATCGAGACAAACTTTTAAAAGCCGGTACAGACGGGGGACGCGACGTTGGTGTGGTCAATATATCCCCTTTTCGCTCGCACTTATAGCTAGCTGCGTCCTTACTCCTTAAAGGACGAAGACGTACGGCGGACTACCTTACACACGATAAAACGTGCGCGGTCCGGTGCGGCCGTCTGTAAACACTATAAAATTCTATCACACGGCTATGTCCTTTTGAAGGCAAATCACTGGTTCCAAGCTGGATCTTCCGCTACATGCCAGCGAGGATGGACGTTGGGTCTTCAACTCCTGACTTGACCTTTCGGAGGAAGAGCACCGCTTCGCGCCCGTCGATCAGTCTGTGGTCGTAGGACAGTGCCAGGTACATCATGGGCCTGATTTCGATCTAGAAAAAGATCATAAGTTTGTGTCATAGTAAGACTGGTAAGAGGCATATAACGAAATTTACTTAAATACATTTTCCGATGAAGGAATTGTATGCTGACGACATGGCATTGTGGATGATTTAAAAAGAGGCGTGCAGCGCGGCGTTCAAGTTAAACAAATGCGATATGCGTGTGAGCAGCCACAGTGCGCGAACCACTGAGGCCCTCTGAGATTCCCCATACAAAGTTCCACCTCAATCAGTTTTATCAATAATATACTTGCTCGTTCCAGGGTTAGTCAACTAACTCAGAGTTAACCGTTTATTTATACAGTACAGTTAAACTTGTATAAATGGTTAAGTTAGTCGGCAGACCCTGGAACGCACGGATAAAGGGCTGGACCTATACTTAGAAACTGTTTATATTCAACACTGATGCAAGCAGCAAAGTTTCGGTGCAGTGCTAATCCATTGTGTACTAACTTTTTTCCCGACAGCGACAGGCCGCTGGAAAATGGCGTGCATGCCCAAAATGGCGGACTGCGGCAGGTTGATGATGGGCATGGACAGCAGCGAGCCGAACACGCCGCCGTTGCTGATCGTGAATGTGCCGCCTTGCATGTCCGCTGGGGTCAGTTTGCCTGAAATATGAATGTCTGGATTAGTGGGTCTATGCGCAAAAATACGGATAGGTAGAGCGTGAGTGAGACGCGTCTTTGGAGCGTCGATGTCTAGTCAGCGCTATGGAAAATAGCGTCCCTGCCCTGACCTGAGTTGAGTAGACGCTGAGGCTCAGGATACGCTAGTGTGGGGTGGGGTGCGGGTACCAGTACCACGCAAAATTGACAGGCTACTAACGGAACTCCTCATCCAGATGGTTTGGTGCAACTGGCCCTAAGCTAAGAAGTAAGAACTCTGCCCCGACATTGCAGAAACAAAGTCAGTAATAACATACGCATCTATATGAATTCTATGAACGAAGTGTCGACGTATTACGGAGAGGTCTGTCTACAAAAATCCCTGGGCCTTTAAGGGCCCCTTGATTATGAGTTCGCCGGACGATATCAGCCTGTCAGTTAAACGAAAAAGGTGACAGTTCCGAACAACTGACAGGCTGATATCGTCCGGCGGACTGGTAATCAGTGAGTCCCTTTAGGATAACAGATAGAACGTAAGTTGGTCGGGGCGTCAGCGTCGTACGAGCATACTCGAAGCGCACGCGGTCTGGCCTTTGGGTAAGCTTTGTATGTTTTGTCACTAACCGCTCCTCGCCTTTTCCGCGATGCCGTTTATAGTGAGCTCTATTTTCGGGTAATCCATGGACTCCACGTTCCGTAGTACCGGCACCACTAACCCTCGCGGCGTCGCCACTGCTACTGAGATGTCCACGAAATCCCTGTAACATCAAAATAATAGATTCCTATCTATTTTTCTCCTGAAAATTAACATAAAGCCCCACCCAGCCCCACCCCACCGGGGCCCATCTAAAACTTTCCATAATTTGAAATATGTAGGTATACATACCATGGTATGCAATAAAGATTTACTTACTTACTGAAAAATTTCAAGTTCATGCAAACTACCTATACATATGGCAGAGGCAGGCGCAATCGGTTGCGTCGTTCAAGGAGACGTTAAGAAGCTATGGTTATCTGATTTGGCTGATTAATTTGTCTATATTTCTATTGTATAGCGCTTTATATTTTTCTAATTCTTTCCAATTTTAGTGTCTTTTCCCCATTCCTTTTTGTCCCATTCAATTTTTGCTGCATTCGTCACCCTCTTTTCACTTTCTCCTCTCATCTACTCAAAGGTTAACTGGAAGAGATCCTTCATAGGGATAAGTTCGCCTTTGTACTTCTCACTACTTGTATGTTATTTTTAATATGTCTTTTTGTACAATAAAGAGTTTACTACTACTACCACATATCTGTGAAATTAAAATTTTCTGAAATTTTTAATAAATCCTGCAATTTTTCGCTTGAACAAAGCGGTGGGAGATTTCCTGGCTCTTAATCAAACATTTCTAGTTTAAGTGTCTATACCAATTATACGTCGGATACGTCATTACCAAATTTAAATGGAGCTGGGCGGGACATGATGCCAGGCAGAGTGATGGCAGGTGGACCAAAATGTTAAAAGAGTGGTGGCCGCTTTCAGACGAAAGGAGTGCCTGGCGTCCGTTGGCTCGTTGGGTGGATGATATTCGGAAGATTGCGGGTCACTTCTAGATGAGATTGGCTCAAGACCGGGATAAGTGGCGTACTCGAAGAGAGGATTATGCTCAGCAGTGGGCGATAAAAGGCTGATATGAAGATACCTATAAACAATATTGCCGTCAACAATGACCGCGTTGATGACGGGCTGGTCCAGCAGCGCGTTGGCAGAGGCCTTCAGGAACGGAGCTATCCAAAAGCTGCCCAGGACCGGAGTAAGTGGAAGGAAAAGATTCGAGCCCTACACCCCAGCGGGGGGTAACAGGATGGAAAGAAGAGAAGATACCTATAAACAATATTGCCGTCGACAATGACCGCGTTGATGACGGGCTGGTCGAGCAGCGCGTTGGCAGAGGCCTTCAGGAACGGAGCTATCCAAAAGCTGCCCAGGACCGGAGTAAGTGGAAGGAAAAGATTCGAGCCCTACACCCCAGCGGGGGGTAACAGGATGGAAAGAAGAGAAGATACCTATAAACAATATTGCCGTCAACAATGACCGCGTTGATGACGGGCTGGTCGAGCAGCGCGTTGGCAGAGGCCTTCAGGAACGGAGCTATCCAAAAGCTGCCCAGGACCGGAGTAAGTGGAAGGAAAAGATTCGAGCCCTACACCCCAGCGGGGGGTAACAGGATGGAAAGAAGAGAAGATACCTATAAACAATATTGCCGTCAACAATGACCGCGTTGATGACGGGCTGGTCGAGCAGCGCGTTGGCAGAGGCCTTCAGGAACGGAGCTATCCAAAAGCTGCCCAGGACCGGAGTAAGTGGAAGGAAAAGATTCGAGCCCTACACCCCAGCGGGGGGTAACAGGATGGAAAGAAGAGAAGATACCTATAAACAATATTGCCGTCAACAATGACCGCGTTGATGACGGGCTGGTCCAGCAGCGCGTTGGCGGAGGCCTTCAGGAACGGGGACATGAAGGAGAGCTTCACGCCGAACTTCTTCGTGAACGCGGCTAGGTTGGCCTTGCGGTACTCCATGAGCTTGCTATGAAAAAAAAAAACTGCTATAAATATTATAGAAAAAATGAAATATTGGTTTACCCCTCGAACGCCAGTGTCAAAAATTTGCTACTGAATTACCTTCCAACTGTTAATTACAGTTCAAATTGTCTGGGACGGATACGGGACAAGGCAGTTTTATAATCGAGAGCGCACTATTCGCCAACAAACTGTCTACAGTTTGGCGAAACTTTTGTATACCTAGACATAAGTATTTTTTTGAAATAAATAAAAAAAAAAAAAAAAAAAAAGTCGAGGTGTTAAGTGCCAGTACTGCAGAATCAGAATCATCTTTTTTTTATTTGCTAAAACATAGTGCAAAAGGTCATGAATATTTAAAAAAAGAGAGATTCTGATTTTTCGAAAATGGACGGTTTTTAATATCTATAAAATTTTCCATTAGTTTCGGATAAAATACCTATGGATTTCATTTTCATCTACAGTTTCTATTTCACCAAATCCCCAAAAAATCAAAGGTGTGTTGGAAGAGTACCCTCAATTTTACTAGGATCCCTAGATGATGAGAACCTGATGAGGTTGGCCCTGACTTGATGACCTCACCCCTTCGAACAAAAATTGTAGACTATATTATAAAGTTCCCGATGAATCGAAAATACGAAGTTGGTACCTCATATCACACTCGTTAAAGGTAGTAAGCATGGCCGTGGTGTTCTGCGCCTCCTTGAGCCGCTGCGCGATGCGCAAGCGCATCTTATTCATAGGCACGGGATGCTCGGTGCGCGTGCCTGATATCGTCTTCGTGGGGTCTGTGAGACGTTGCGCTGCTAACTGAAATTAATTAATTTTAAATGTGTGTTTTTTTTGTCTCTTGCTATATTGAACTATGGGAATGTGTTACCATGAAGAGCCGAAGGCAGGGAGTTCTACTGCCTTAAGTTCTGGTACATCAAAAGTTAATACATAGTTTAAAAAAAATTCTTACGGTAGGTCCCGCTGCTACTTTCGCTTTGCCTGCGACCTTGGACACAACCGGGGCTGCGGCCGGCGCTGCAGCGGGGGCGGGCGCGGCGGCAGGGGCGGGGGCGGGGGCGGCAGCAGGCGCGGGGGCGGCGGCCGGGGCGGCAGCGGGCGCCACGCCAGTTACATCTACCTATAAAAAACATTTACCCTATGTAAACCCGGCTGGTGTCCGCGGGACGTCATAACAACACCCTCCATCAAAGAAAAATAACTCCCGAATTACCAGAGAACTCAAACTCGACTGCCACAAGTTCAACAAAACTATAAATATATGCGATGGGTTGATGACACTACACTTATAATCTTCTTAAAGTAGGTATCTATCTATCTAATCGCCTGATGGTAAGCGATTACCGTCGCCCATGGACACCGACACCTTCTGGTTGTAACACGCTTCTGCGTTGTAAGGGGGTTTTCAGAAAAAAGTATACCATTTACTTTGTTTCAAAAAACTAACAACTTTTGGGTAATTTCGACTCAGAATCACACAGGACTATTGATTAAAAGAAAGAAAAAAGTGTCCCCAGCTTTCATCCAATTAAATCTGGGGACTGGGGTCTATACAAAAATGTAGGTACGCAAAAATGCGTCACAAAACTGTCACATTTTAAGACACCTTTTCCTTTTTAAATCGATAACTATATAGTCCTCGTGATTTTGACTAGAAAATAACCCAAAAGTTGATGGTTTTTCCAAAAATAGTAAATGGTACACTTTCAAGTGAAAATACCCGTAAGTGCCTTGCCGGACTTCATAATATACTTACTATAAAACAGGGCTGCTGTGATTTGATAGCCTCTCCCTCTTTCACCAGGTACCTCACGAGCTTCCCTGACCCGGGGACATGACTGGAAGCGCCGTCTTGTCTGTTTCATATACTTACTATAAAACAGGGCTGCTGTGACTTGATAGCCTCCCCCTCTTTCACCAGGTACCTCACGAGCTTCCCGTGACCCGGGGACATGACTGGAAGCGCCGTCTTGTCGGTTTCAATCTCCATCACGACTTCGTCCATGGCCACTGCGTCGCCTTCTTTCTTTATATATCTGTCAAAGACAATGTCATTTGTTTACATGCGCACCCGACTGCAAAAGTGCAAAGGTGACTTTATGAATGAATGAATTCCATTCATAAAGTCACCTTTGCAGCTGGAATGTAACCCCTGTAGTTACAGATATCGTTTTATGTCAAGTGTATAGGTACTTTAGGTACTTACTTTCAAATTAGCCTGTTAGTTTAACAGTGAAACTGTCATAAAACCTGTGGAACTTTCACATAATACAGCGCTTCAACGAACATAATTTAGGTACATAATGCCCCCCCCCCCCTGCACCCAGCCCAGTCCAAGAATTCCCATTATGGTTGCAGCATTCTCCAATACAGCGTTATTGGAATGGAAATTTGTTGGACTAGCCAAGATCCAGAGCGGGGATCATTACTCCTCTCCCGTAAACGTTAAATATACTTATAGTTGTGCTGTTCTCGAATTCGTTCTCTAGCTGCTTTGCATGGAGAACGTTCTCGCTCAAGAATATTCCCCGTAGTATCTAAACGACTAAACGGAGAACGTTCTCGGGAACGGCACAACTTATACCTACTTACTTAACATCGCCAGTGGTGACAGAGTCGGGAAAATTGGGCGCTTTCACTTCCTCTTCTTTCCGCAGCGCAACAGCGAAATGGATGGAGCGAAGCGCTGCTCTCGATTTCAACTTTGAGTGGCTGTTGACACATGGTTCTTTTTATTACAAGGTTTTATTTATTGAAATGGAACTAGCACACAATCTCCTTCTTCTTCCGGCCTTGTCCCATTTCTAATTGGGGTCGGCTGTCCTAATCCTCCTTCTCCAGAGACTAAACTAGGACACAATAAAAACATTTTACTTATAACTTCACTGAAAATGTTTCCACTTCGCTTAGCGTCAAAAGTACCTTGACGATTGTCTTCAATCGAATTGTCTGAAATAAAAGCCTCAAAAATAGGCGGAGTGTACCCCGAATATCTGACACATGCTGTAGGTAGAGTCATAATAAAAGTGAGTAAGGTCAACGTGGCAAAGAACGTCTATCAGGTAAGACCGTCTACAGGCTCTTTCGTCACTTCTTTATCTTGCGCTTGTACACATACCCCACTTACAGAAGGTCGGTAGACCAGAACGAGCGTAGCTTTTCCTTTCTAACTGTGTCTGAGCAACGTACGTGTACAAATTAATATCAGAGTTCTTGCCCTATCCTCCTAAGGCCGAGGTCCTACCTATAGTACTTCTTCAGTTCGATGAAATTTAAATCATATTCAATTGGAACAGAGTCGCTTTTGCTTTGTTTCGTTCAATTATCAAATAACGCTAAATCAACTCTATTTCATCACTTTAGGTTCAAATTTCAGTGGCAAATTTTGGATTTTTCATTTGTATGGCTGGGCCTTAGGAGGTTATGACGGTCTTCTCAATCAAAAATGTTACAAGTCGCTCTTATCCACCTTGATCTTAGACATGAGTTTATAATTTCATACCTCAATGAATGGCTGTGAGTCATGTGAATGTGATTGTTCTGGTAACTGCTTCGTGGGATGAATTTCTGTGCGTGGTGTAAATGAACCCATTTGTTTTTTTGACTTCGAACTATCTGTAAACATTTAAACAATGCTATAAAATAAAACGTCGCAAAATATGCTCAAGAAAAGTACTAACCTACTAATATTATATATGCGAAAGAAACTCTTGTCTGTCTGTCTGTTGCCTCTTCGAGCTTAAACCGCTGAACAAATTTAGATGAAATCTGGTATGGACGTAGTTTGAGGCGAATGTCAAGTATCAATTGAGAGGATTCAATTCAGAAATAATATGTGATTGCATAAATTATTTGCTTATCACAGTAGGTATATTCATCAGTTAGGTATTATATTTATAGTGTATATTTATGTGATAAAATATAGCTTCTCTAAAGAGAACAACACATCATTATTTATAAGTAAGTTGACTGAAGTGTGACTACCTAAAAAAACGAATCAAAAGATATTTCATAAAATAATTCGATTAGTTCCCTAGTTAAGTTATAACGACTTACAAAATAAAACACTTACAAGCCACGCTATTCTACATCTGAACATGTTCTTTTAAATACTAAATACGTTATAAATTATAACGTTAATAATTTACTACGAAAAACAATGCTAAACTTTCATATTACTTGACAAGCGTTGACGTAAATTTTCTTTTCTTAATTCTGACAGAATTTTATTATGAATAGGTCGTAAATATGCTCGACATTTTACATAATAATAACTTAACTTATTTTGATATTATGTAACCAAAAAATCTTTTTGACCTTACGCAAACAACACTTTTAAAATAAATGCTTAAAGTAAATTGGTCAAAAACCCGCGGTAAAAGGCAACTATGAAAAGCGCGACTTGCATCTATCTACTCGACGCTAGATGGCGGTGGTATTAATGTCCACTTTTTCGTCAGTTGGCGTCTCTGACGCTAGGTGGCTAACTGAAGATTTTATTTATTTAATATTTTAATCCAGAGAAAAAAAGCACAATAAATTATTGTTTTACAAGCAGACACGTCTGTGAACGATGCTATTAAGCTTAGAATAAATCTAAAAGAGGAAAAACTACTGCCCTGCCTTAATTTTTCCACTTTTTTTTATTAAAATCACAATACTTGCTCACTCAGCTCATTATTAATTAACAATACTTATTTTATTTTATTTTACGACTATTGTATTATGTTATTTAGTTAACTCACTTTTGAATTCAAATCTAAAGTAAAACTTTATTTTGAAACTTGTATATTTATAGGTACCTATATAATTTTGTTTTCATATATTTTATAGTACCTATCCAATTTATTGTAAAAATGCTAATTTACTATCTACTTATTCAACTAGATTTTGTAAAAAAATTCAATGTGCCTATTTGAAGTAGAGGTATCTTACACAAGAAATTATTAGAAATCTCTAAAGTGATAAGACACAAGAAATAAATTACTTAGGCTAACTAATGGAGTTGCTGTGTCCATGAGTCACCTAACATACATACATACATACATACACACACACACACATAAGAACCAGACGCATTTTGGACATTAGAGCCGTCCACTTAAGACGATATGTCGACTTGTCGAGCGAGCTTCTTGGTTATAATATGCAGGGGTGTCAGTAACAAATATCTGGGAAACCGAGCTTTGCTCGGAAAACATATAAAAACTCAAAAATGCGCGTTTTCCCAGAGATAAAACCTAGCTAGATCGATTTTTCGCCCCCGAAAACGCCCATATAGCAAATTTCATCGAAATCGTTAGAGCCGTTCCCGAGATCCCCGAAATATATATACATATAAATATATAAATAAATAAATATGCAAGAATTGCTCGTTTAAAGGTCATCATCATCATCATCCTGGCGTCAATCCCAGCTGTGCCCGCGCGCGGGGCGCGAGGACCCGGGGTCCGCCTATGGTCGCCTATGCTCGTTTAAAGGTATTAGATTATATTTTAAATAAATATTGTTAACCGTTTTTTTTAACAATTTAAGTTCACAAGGAAAGAAAATTAAAAAAGTCGTGAACTAACAAAAAATGTGATGTGGGTATTTTGTTCCTCAAATTGAATTAAGTTCTTTTAATTGAAAAACACTTTTTAAAAATCAATAACTATTACTTATGAAAGCAGAAGACTGAAGACTATAAAAGATCGTATTAGATTCATAATTGTTACATATTTACCGCAACTTATTTTTAAAATGTGTTTTTCAATTAAAAGACACGTCAAGATTGTTTACCAAATTTCTAATCCTAAAAAAAAACGAAGTATAGGTATAGGTATACCTATAAACTTAAAAAAAAATTGTAAATATTAACATGTACCTAAGTACCTACCTATTACTTATATAAAATTAAAAAAAAACCGGCCAAGTGCGAGTTGGACCCGCGCACGGAGGGTTCCGCACCATCAACAAAAAATAGACCAAAACAAGCAAAAAGAAACAAGCACGACGTGGCTTAACTTCGGTCAAAAATCACGTTTGTTGTATGGGAGCCCCACTTAAATCTTTATTTTATTCTGTTTTTAGTAATTATTGTTATAGCGGCAACAGAAATACATCATCTGTGAAAATTTCAACTGTCTAGCTATCACGATTCGTGAGATACAGCCTGGTGACAGACGGACGGACGGACGGACAGCGGAGTCTTAGTAATAGGGTCCCGTTTTTACCCTTTGGGTACGGAACCCTAAAAAAGAACAAAGTATATTACATTTCTCACAAGATACATTGCTAAGAAGAGGGTTAATGTATCTAAACCCTAATGTATGTAAAAAGTCAACCCTACTTTTAAAGACTTCATACTTCATAGGTACTATGAAAAAATATCGTCTGTCGTATCGCCAGCCCTATCCATAAAGGGTAGCTCCCCTCTAATTTGCTAAGATTCACCCGCATCTTTGATTAGAAATCTATCGTCCGGTTCCTGAATAGCATACTTACAACCTTGTCGTATCCAAACGCTTCTCCCGACATTCCACCACCGTAGACACTCGCAACCTTTGTTTATTACGACAACGTCCTAAACCGAACATTTTCGTAGACCTTGTATCGATGCTCACTTACGAAGTAACTTTGAAAATGTCTAATTAAAGTTTGGCGTTTGATTAAAATTTGGACTGTATTTCAATGCCTTAAGGTGGTATTTTTCTTGTCACGTGGGTAAGATAAGAGTTTGTGAAAGATGTTAAAGTTATCTTTTGGGCTAATTTGTTGAATGGCGATCTTGGGGTCTCTTGAATGCATTGGGGTAACTTGAATTCTAAGATGTAATTGAAATTATCTACAGACGAACCTTTACAGGGTCTTACAACTTAGATGGGTAAATGGAGGCCTCCGTTTCAGCACTTTCAGCTTGGGCAAAATGTTTTCGTATTCGGGTCAAAAATCGAAGTTCGCAAATTGCGGGCATTTTTGTCTGTCACTCTAATTACGCCTTCATTGGAGTAAAAGAGAAAGATCCCCGCAAATTGCGAATTTCGGTTTTCACGGTAGGTAGCCCGTCCGCTGGTCGCAATTCTCAACCGATTCTCGTGACTTCTGTGAGCAGGTTTGATGATTAAAGGTTGATTTTATGTCGGTGCAGGTTTTCGGAGCCACACATTTTTCAGTGTTACGTTATCACTCGGCATTCGGCTGCGAGTGAGCTGTGGGCCAATATCGCCACAGAGTGGCAGCCCAGCTCAAAACGAGGAGTTGGCAAACCACGTCGGCGATGGTGAGACGAGTTAGACTCCTTTTTAAAGGAATGACCAGAGACTGCACAGGATCGGGAAGGCTGGAAAAAGTGGAGTGTAAGGTTTTGTTATATTGATAAAAGAATTTAACATTAATTATTAGCTACATTGACTATTCTGGTGACGTCATGTCCGATGGCGGCAAACGGGAGTGAGGTGACCTGGCGCACAAGGGCATTCTGGGCGGGAGATCGTAACCGAACGGACGTCTGATATTGTTTACAGTGAAGTTGTTGGTTTTGTGAACTTAAGTATAAAACAGCTTTGAAATATAATTACTTTTATAAACTACAAGGTGTTGGTTATTTCCGAGGTTGTTTACAAGTCAGCCAGTGGGATAACGAAATTCCGTAAGTACTCGCTCACATGTATATTTTGTTAACAATGCATATTATAACAAATATGATTAAGGATCCCTTGTTCAATAAGGTGATGGGGTAATTTGGAGACGAGTGTATAATCAGGTTAGGTAGCATATGTGTAAAATATTATGAATATTTAATAGAAGACTCAGATTTGTAGAATAAAATGCTTTTATTTCGATAAACTATGGGTTAAATTGTGACATCACCTGTTTCCGTACTTTTTCGTTAGTGACAGACGATCATGTGGTGCAACCACGTGTTTTAACTTGATAACCACGTGTTTTATAAAACAACATTTTGAATTACGCCTGCCACGTGGTAGGTCGACATGCGGGTTATACCACCGACTTTGGGTTCTTTCTTTGTTTATAATTACCAAAAATATCAGATATGGGTGTACCTCAAGGTACTATACTGTGGATAAATGAAGGTTGGAAATTTTTTGGAAAACTTAGGATTTTCAAAATTTTTGATTTGTCAATCGTTGGGCCTAGGGTCCACAGGGGTATCACAGGGGGGCTAAATTTTCATTAGTTTTGCGCTAGGACGCACCGTTTTCGAGATATAAAAGAAAAAAGAAAATTTAAAGTTCTAAAGTTACTCTATACCTCCCTAGTTGAAGTACTAATGCTACCATACGACGAGTTTCAGATAATGAATCAAGAAGATGGGAAACACCGGAGCTTAGTGACTCCAGGGCGTGACCGATCCCGATCGAGGCGCAGTGAGACGAACGTGCGACACAGGAGTCGCAGCCGCAGCCACAGCCGCCGCTTGAGGGAGCGAGAGCTAGCTCTAAAGGAAGAGCGAGAGCGCATTCGACAGATGGAAGAGGATCTGCAGAAAGAAAAGGACGCCGAGCGTCGCTCACGGAGGAGCGAACGAGGATCGTCGTCAAGATGGAGCCGCGAGCGCCGCAGCCGCAGCCGACCACCGAGAGCCGGGACCAGCCGCGAGCCGCGCAGCCGCAGCCGAGAGCGGGGACCCAGAGCAACGCGTGACCGGGCAGGAAGGGATTCCACGAGCATCGATCGACGACATAAAAGGTCATGTAGTCCTTCTTTCTCTTCTAATGATATTGTTAAAATAATCAAATCCATTAAAGATGTCTTACCGTCTCAGCCGACAACACAAAGCCAAATTCCGATTAATAGAAATATCGACCATAAAAACATTATTCCAGAATTTAATCCATCCGAAAAAAATCAAAGGATTGATGTGTGGTTAAAAAAAGTCAACGAGTGTGCTAAAGTTTACGGCTGGGACGAAAAGACTGTTATACATTTTGCTATGCAGAAACTGACAGGGTTAGCTAAGACTTGGTTTGAGAGCCTTAATACAATTTTGTTTTCATGGGATGAATGGCAAACTAAATTAACTAACGCATTTCCATCAGAACAAAATTACGGGCAATTACTAGAAGACATGTTGAAACGTAGGAGTAAGTACCAAGAATCCATTGAAATTTACTTTTATGAAAAATTAGCGTTGCTAAACCAATGCGAAATTACGGGTAGGCGGGCAGTCGACTGCCTTATCCATGGCATCGGTGACAGGACTATGCGATCGAGTGCGTTAGCTTTACGATGTGAGGAACCCGATCAACTGCTCAAATTTTTATTAAGCAATAATAAAGAATCATCCGTAAATTTTTCGTTGCCTAAAGAGAGGAGCGTAGCTGGTAGTGATGATAAGACGTCTAGTAAGGGCGGCGCGAAAGTAAATCCTAACATATTTTGTTATAATTGCAAGGAGAAAGGGCATATTTATTCTCGCTGTCCTAAGCCTCTAGTTAAATGTAGTACGTGCCAAAAGGTGGGCCATAAACCAGAGATGTGTAAGCTAAAGTCGGACTCTGGTTCGACAAAGGCTGACACTGTACCTAGAGTTATGCGCATATACGGATCTAACCCATCCGACAAATTTAGAAAATCAGTACAAGTTAATGGTGAGACAATGGCAGCCTTTGTCGACCTAGGAAGTGAAGTCACTCTTATACGAGAATCCAGTTTCTCTCATCTTGGGCTTTCTCATGATTGCATTCCTAGTGCAATGATAGGGTTCGGTGATAAGCTGGTGCAGTCCTTAGGATCGGCAGAGTTGACAATAACAATTGATGGCGTGTCTGCCACCGTTATGTGTAGGGTAGTTAATGATAGCCTTCTTGAGAAGTCGATGCTCATAGGTCAGACTTTTTCTGAGCAACCACATATCGTGGTTTACAAAGATGCAAATAAGTTGCAATTTTTACACATAGGTACAGAGCTTCCTAACTTACCGGACCGAGTTGATGAGAAGTTAGAACGAGTAAGAATTGTAGCACGGAACAGGATATATGGGGTAGCTAGCGTAAGAGCCGCCACTGGGACAGAGTTTAGTGGTAGCGTTGTGTTAAATACGAATGTGGTAGGGAAACCTCAAGATCAGTATGTAGTTTGCGGCGGGATTTATGAGGTGAATAAGGGTAGTCTTTTTGTAACGGTTATGCCCTGTGCTTCGTCTTGTTACCTACAAGAAAATTTTGTATTTGCGCGAGCAGAACGTGTAGAGGCGGTATATAGGTTGTCGGATATAGGTACAACATTATGTCAGTCTGAAAAGGAAATACCTGTAGAAGAAACCGCGTCATCACCGTTTGATGAGAAACAGCTCCACATAGGTAAAAATGTTACCGAAGGTGATAAAAACAAGCTCGTTAAACTTCTCAGCCGTTACGGTGATTGCTTTGCTTCTGATTTAGCCAGCCTAGGTTGCACTAATACAACCGAAATGAACATAGAGTTAAATAGTGAGCGACCGGTCGTATATAGACCCTACAGATTGTCACATCATGAACGTGAGAAGGTCCGTGCGATGATAGATGATATGTTACAAGCCGGTATAATCAGAGAATCCGTGTCTAATTACGCTAGTCCTATTATACTCGTCCGAAAGAAGGATGGCGGCGTCAGGCTTTGCGTCGATTACAGATTACTGAATTCAGTAACTGTAAAGGAACGCTACCCAATACCGGTGATAGAAGACGAGATCGCTCGTCTGGCCGGCCAGTCATGGTTCATCACGTTGGATCTGATGTCCGGGTACTATCAAGTACCAATCTCAGAAGGTAGTAAGCATTTGACAGCGTTCGTCACGCCGGATGGCCAATACGAATATAACCGTATGCCGTTCGGCCTGGCAAACGCGCCAGCGGTGTTCCAACGTATGATGAACCGTGTACTGGGACCGGCCAGATTCGATAAAGCTACCGTGTATATTGACGACCTGTTAATTTTTGGTAAGACCTCCGCGGAATGTCTGAGTAGGTTAGAAGAAGTCCTTTTGTCGCTTAAAAAGGCTAATCTGAAGCTTAACTTATCTAAATGCAGTTTCCTACAAAACGAAATCAATTATTTAGGGTTCGAAATCAGTTCGGCAGGCATGCGGCCGGGAAAGACAAAAATTCAATGCGTGGTCGATTTCCCACGACCTGAAAATGTGCATAATGCTAGACAATTTCTTGGGCTCGTGAGTTATTTTAGAAAATTCATACAAGGTTTTGCTCAGTTAGCCCAGCCTATAACAAAATTACTTAAAAAGAATGCCATTTGGGAGTGGGGAAACGACCAGGAAGAGTCGTTTACAAAGTTGAAAGAAAAGTTAGTTGATAGGCCTGTACTAGCAATCTATGATCCTACTGCAGAGACCGAACTGCACACGGATGCGAGTAGGTTAGGCGTAGGCGGAATTCTCCTTCAACGACCCGCGGGGAGTGGGGGTTCTTTTCATCCGGTGGCGTATTACAGTCGCCAAACTACCCCGGAGGAGAGGAACTTCCACTCCTATGAATTGGAGACATTAGCCGTGATATGCTCGCTTAAAAAACTGAGAGTGTACTTATTAGGTAAACCATTTAAGGTAGTCACCGATTGTAGTGCCCTCCGCTCCACCTTCGTAAAACGCGATCTTATACCTAGGATCGCCAGGTGGTGGTTAGCGTTGCAAGAATTTCAATGCACGGTGGAATATAGGGCAGGAACTAAAATGGCACACGTCGATGCACTATCTAGAAATCCCATTACTGATGTAGATACCGAATGTCCCGAACAATACCCTTCTGTCATGACAATTTGCGATGATGACTGGCTTCTTACGCTACAAATGGGTGATTCGGAACTGTGCCGCATCCGCGATACTATTAGTAGCAATCTAGACCCCAAAGGCGTAGAATACATTAGATCAAATTACGTTTTACGGGACAATAAAGTATTTAGATGCATAGGCGGTGATAAGGAATGTTTGAGGTGGGTAGTGCCGAAGGGCGCAAGATGGCAAATATGCAAGCGTAATCATGACGATATAGGTCACGTAGGTTTTGAAAAAACACTAGATAGAGTTAAAAGAAATTACTGGTTTGCAAAGATGAAAAAGTTTATAAAGAAATATGTAGGAGCATGCATAGAGTGCGCGTATGCCAAAAAGGGTACAAACGCAAAGGAAGGCCTTTTACATCCCATAGAAAAGATTGAAAAACCGTTTCATACGCTGCATATAGACCATCTTGGGCCCTTCGTTAGATCAAAAACAGGACACACTCACATATTAGCCGTAGTAGATGCATTTACGAAGTTCTTATTTATAAAACCGGTTAAAAACACGAAAACTCAGAACGTAATCAGGGCATTGCAGGATATATTCGACACCTTCCGGGTGCCTGATCGAATCATTAGTGATCGTGGGTCATGTTTCACTTCTCATGCGTTCAGAAGGTTTTGTTTAGACAAAGGCATCAAACATGTACTGAACGCAGTGGCCAGCCCGAGAGCAAATGGCCAAGTCGAGCGATACAATAGAACGATCCTTGACTCGCTGACAGCTCAGGGCCTTGGGACGGATGAGAGAGAATGGGACAGGGAATTAGGGAAAATTCAGTGGGGGCTAAACAATACAGTGCAGAAGACAATCGGTAGGGCACCAGCTGAAGTTATGTTCGGGGTTGAAATGACAAGCGAATATAATCCTGTGTTAAATCAAGTTTCAGATAAGGCACAAAATGATTCGTCCTTAACGTCTATTCGTAGAGAGGTTAAGGATAGGATTGACAAGGCTCAAGACGCTCAAAAACTACGTTATGATCAGGGTAGACGTCCTGCGCGTTCCTATAAGAATGGTGATTTAGTAAAAATTACTAAAGTAGCATTCCAAAACAATGGCAAGAGTACCAAACTTATGCCTTCATACGAGGGCCCCTTTAAAGTCGTTAAAGTACTAGGTAACGATCGTTATAAGGTAGCTCCCATTTCTGGTTATGAAGGTATGAAGAATAAACGGAAAACTACAGTGGCTGCGGACAGAATGCGTCCGTGGATCCATATAGCCTCATTAGAAATCGATAGCGATAACGAAAGCGATAACGATGTTTCTTACATAGAGGAGGTAGATGATTCAGAAAACTAGATATCGCAAATGTATTTTTTTTTGTCTCGTTTCAGGTCGAGTGCTAGAAGACGCGGAAATGGTTGGCGTGCTTAGCTTGGCCTGGAACGAGATGAATTAATTTGGATATATGCTCGATTGCATATTTGGTTACAAGGTTACAAGGATATTTGGTTACAAGGTTACAAGGATATTTGGTTACAAGGTTACGAGAATATTTGGTTACAAGGTTACAAGGATATTTGGTTACAAGGTTACAAGGATATTTGGTTACAAGGTTACTAGGTTATAAGGATATTTGGTTATAAGGCTACAAGGATTATTGGTTATATGCCTACAATGATTATTGGTTATAAGGTTTCAAGAATAATTGCATACAAGGCTTTTTAGTTATACGATTACTGGATTATTTGGTTATATACATAGTTCCCATGATAAAGAGTTAAATATCTACTTGGATAAATGATATTTTTTTTTTAATAATGTAATTAGTATCTGAATAGATAATCACTTGAACATAATCTTAATTATGTAACAGGCAAATTGATATTAAAATATATATTTATAAAATACCTACTTAATCAAGAAGCTCCATTGGAGATGTAAATTTGGAAGTATAAATTACTATAAATACTTTTAAATAGATTTTATGTCTACATAGATTGTTTGATAATTTATATAGTTTTCTAGAAAATTATCTTAAATGTAAAACTATTTCTAGGGCTGGAATGTCCTTGCTCGCCGAGTGTAAGGTTTTGGTTTCACCAGATACGTGCCTGGGGACATGCACGTCATCAGGATGGTCGAGTGTAAGGTTTTGTTATATTGATAAAAGAATTTAACATTAATTATTAGCTACATTGACTATTCTGGTGACGTCATGTCCGATGGCGGCAAACGGGAGTGAGGTGACCTGGCGCACAAGGGCATTCTGGGCGGGAGATCGTAACCGAACGGACGTCTGATATTGTTTACAGTGAAGTTGTTGGTTTTGTGAACTTAAGTATAAAACAGCTTTGAAATATAATTACTTTTATAAACTACAAGGTGTTGGTTATTTCCGAGGTTGTTTACAGGAGGAGGCCTTTGCCCAGCAGTGGGACATTCATCATCTTCCTCGCGTTGTCCCGGCATTTTGCCACGGCTCATGGGAGCCTGGGGTCCGCTTGGCAACAAATCCCAGTAATTGGCGTGGGCACTACTTTTTACCAAAGCGACTACCATCTGACCTTCCAACCCAGAGGGTAAACTAGGCCCGTATTGGGATTAGTCCGGTTTCCTCACGATGTTTTCCTTCACCGAAAAGCGACAGGTAAATATCAAATGATATTTCGTACATAAGTCCGAAAAACTCATTGGTACGAGCCGGGGTTCGAACCCGCGACCTCCGGATTGCATTTCGCACGCTCTTACCGCTAGGCCACCAGCGCTTCCCTCAGCAGTGGGACATTATAGGCTCCTAATAAATAATAAGTCATGCTCGCGAGGTCTACAGCTCACAGAAGCCACTAGTAAAATAAACTGCTAAGGTTTATTGCACACTACGTACATGTAACTTGATACCTAAGTAGTTTGTGTAACACTGATTTAAACTTTCACGATTTTTACACATTATTAAAATTGTACAACGGGACTTAATCGCGTATCTAAGTTTTAAGATTTATCTCCGATGTTTCGAGGACGACGTTGTCCCTGTGGTCCCGGAGAAGACTGGCTAAAGTTAACATCGGCATCTTCTAACCGCGCGAGTTTTTCGAACTACCCGCACTTGGTCTTGTTTATCAGCTTGAACGTTTTCCGCACTAGGGATGTCACTCTGTCGACACACAACACTAACGATATTCGATTTATCGACTGCCGATATTCGTTTACGCTTACATTTACTAATGACTGGATTCCATGTGGATGAGATCTTGAAACCCTCGTCCCGATAGAAATTACTATGTTTTTTGATTTCAATAGCTTCCCGTACTTTCCTGCTGTAGAAATGACGATCCGTGGACAGGATTTTAGGGTTATACAGCTCAATCCAGTGGTTTGGTCCTGACTCCTGTAAACAACCTCGGAAATAACCAACACCTTGTAGTTTATAAAAGTAATTATATTTCAAAGCTGTTTTATACTTAAGTTCACAAAACCAACAACTTCACTGTAAACAATATCAGACGTCCGTTCGGTTACGATCTCCCGCCCAGAATGCCCTTGTGCGCCAGGTCACCTCACTCCCGTTTGCCGCCATCGGACATGACGTCACCAGAATAGTCAATGTAGCTAATAATTAATGTTAAATTCTTTTATCAATATAACAAAACCTTACACTCGACCATCCTGATGACGTGCATGTCCCCAGGCACGTATCTGGTGAAACCAAAACCTTACACTCGGCGAGCAAGGACATTCCAGCCCTAGAAATAGTTTTACATTTAAGATAATTTTCTAGAAAACTATATAAATTATCAAACAATCTATGTAGACATAAAATCTATTTAAAAGTATTTATAGTAATTTATACTTCCAAATTTACATCTCCAATGGAGCTTCTTGATTAAGTAGGTATTTTATAAATATATATTTTAATATCAATTTGCCTGTTACATAATTAAGATTATGTTCAAGTGATTATCTATTCAAATACTAATTACATTATTAAAAAAAAAATATCATTTATCCAAGTAGATATTTAACTCTTTATCATGGGAACTATGTATATAACCAAATAATCCAGTAATCGTATAACTAAAAAGCCTTGTATGCAATTATTCTTGAAACCTTATAACCAATAATCATTGTAGGCATATAACCAATAATCCTTGTAGCCTTATAACCAAATATCCTTATAACCTAGTAACCTTGTAACCAAATATCCTTGTAACCTTGTAACCAAATATCCTTGTAACCTTGTAACCAAATATTCTCGTAACCTTGTAACCAAATATCCTTGTAACCTTGTAACCAAATATCCTTGTAACCTTGTAACCAAATATGCAATCGAGCATATATCCAAATTAATTCATCTCGTTCCAGGCCAAGCTAAGCACGCCAACCATTTCCGCGTCTTCTAGCACTCGACCTGAAACGAGACAAAAAAAAATACATTTGCGATATCTAGTTTTCTGAATCATCTACCTCCTCTATGTAAGAAACATCGTTATCGCTTTCGTTATCGCTATCGATTTCTAATGAGGCTATATGGATCCACGGACGCATTCTGTCCGCAGCCACTGTAGTTTTCCGTTTATTCTTCATACCTTCATAACCAGAAATGGGAGCTACCTTATAACGATCGTTACCTAGTACTTTAACGACTTTAAAGGGGCCCTCGTATGAAGGCATAAGTTTGGTACTCTTGCCATTGTTTTGGAATGCTACTTTAGTAATTTTTACTAAATCACCATTCTTATAGGAACGCGCAGGACGTCTACCCTGATCATAACGTAGTTTTTGAGCGTCTTGAGCCTTGTCAATCCTATCCTTAACCTCTCTACGAATAGACGTTAAGGACGAATCATTTTGTGCCTTATCTGAAACTTGATTTAACACAGGATTATATTCGCTTGTCATTTCAACCCCGAACATAACTTCAGCTGGTGCCCTACCGATTGTCTTCTGCACTGTATTGTTTAGCCCCCACTGAATTTTCCCTAATTCCCTGTCCCATTCTCTCTCATCCGTCCCAAGGCCCTGAGCTGTCAGCGAGTCAAGGATCGTTCTATTGTATCGCTCGACTTGGCCATTTGCTCTCGGGCTGGCCACTGCGTTCAGTACATGTTTGATGCCTTTGTCTAAACAAAACCTTCTGAACGCATGAGAAGTGAAACATGACCCACGATCACTAATGATTCGATCAGGCACCCGGAAGGTGTCGAATATATCCTGCAATGCCCTGATTACGTTCTGAGTTTTCGTGTTTTTAACCGGTTTTATAAATAAGAACTTCGTAAATGCATCTACTACGGCTAATATGTGAGTGTGTCCTGTTTTTGATCTAACGAAGGGCCCAAGATGGTCTATATGCAGCGTATGAAACGGTTTTTCAATCTTTTCTATGGGATGTAAAAGGCCTTCCTTTGCGTTTGTACCCTTTTTGGCATACGCGCACTCTATGCATGCTCCTACATATTTCTTTATAAACTTTTTCATCTTTGCAAACCAGTAATTTCTTTTAACTCTATCTAGTGTTTTTTCAAAACCTACGTGACCTATATCGTCATGATTACGCTTGCATATTTGCCATCTTGCGCCCTTCGGCACTACCCACCTCAAACATTCCTTATCACCGCCTATGCATCTAAATACTTTATTGTCCCGTAAAACGTAATTTGATCTAATGTATTCTACGCCTTTGGGGTCTAGATTGCTACTAATAGTATCGCGGATGCGGCACAGTTCCGAATCACCCATTTGTAGCGTAAGAAGCCAGTCATCATCGCAAATTGTCATGACAGAAGGGTATTGTTCGGGACATTCGGTATCTACATCAGTAATGGGATTTCTAGATAGTGCATCGACGTGTGCCATTTTAGTTCCTGCCCTATATTCCACCGTGCATTGAAATTCTTGCAACGCTAACCACCACCTGGCGATCCTAGGTATAAGATCGCGTTTTACGAAGGTGGAGCGGAGGGCACTACAATCGGTGACTACCTTAAATGGTTTACCTAATAAGTACACTCTCAGTTTTTTAAGCGAGCATATCACGGCTAATGTCTCCAATTCATAGGAGTGGAAGTTCCTCTCCTCCGGGGTAGTTTGGCGACTGTAATACGCCACCGGATGAAAAGAACCCCCACTCCCCGCGGGTCGTTGAAGGAGAATTCCGCCTACGCCTAACCTACTCGCATCCGTGTGCAGTTCGGTCTCTGCAGTAGGATCATAGATTGCTAGTACAGGCCTATCAACTAACTTTTCTTTCAACTTTGTAAACGACTCTTCCTGGTCGTTTCCCCACTCCCAAATGGCATTCTTTTTAAGTAATTTTGTTATAGGCTGGGCTAACTGAGCAAAACCTTGTATGAATTTTCTAAAATAACTCACGAGCCCAAGAAATTGTCTAGCATTATGCACATTTTCAGGTCGTGGGAAATCGACCACGCATTGAATTTTTGTCTTTCCCGGCCGCATGCCTGCCGAACTGATTTCGAACCCTAAATAATTGATTTCGTTTTGTAGGAAACTGCATTTAGATAAGTTAAGCTTCAGATTAGCCTTTTTAAGCGACAAAAGGACTTCTTCTAACCTACTCAGACATTCCGCGGAGGTCTTACCAAAAATTAACAGGTCGTCAATATACACGGTAGCTTTATCGAATCTGGCCGGTCCCAGTACACGGTTCATCATACGTTGGAACACCGCTGGCGCGTTTGCCAGGCCGAACGGCATACGGTTATATTCGTATTGGCCATCCGGCGTGACGAACGCTGTCAAATGCTTACTACCTTCTGAGATTGGTACTTGATAGTACCCGGACATCAGATCCAACGTGATGAACCATGACTGGCCGGCCAGACGAGCGATCTCGTCTTCTATCACCGGTATTGGGTAGCGTTCCTTTACAGTTACTGAATTCAGTAATCTGTAATCGACGCAAAGCCTGACGCCGCCATCCTTCTTTCGGACGAGTATAATAGGACTAGCGTAATTAGACACGGATTCTCTGATTATACCGGCTTGTAACATATCATCTATCATCGCACGGACCTTCTCACGTTCATGATGTGACAATCTGTAGGGTCTATATACGACCGGTCGCTCACTATTTAACTCTATGTTCATTTCGGTTGTATTAGTGCAACCTAGGCTGGCTAAATCAGAAGCAAAGCAATCACCGTAACGGCTGAGAAGTTTAACGAGCTTGTTTTTATCACCTTCGGTAACATTTTTACCTATGTGGAGCTGTTTCTCATCAAACGGTGATGACGCGGTTTCTTCTACAGGTATTTCCTTTTCAGACTGACATAATGTTGTACCTATATCCGACAACCTATATACCGCCTCTACACGTTCTGCTCGCGCAAATACAAAATTTTCTTGTAGGTAACAAGACGAAGCACAGGGCATAACCGTTACAAAAAGACTACCCTTATTCACCTCATAAATCCCGCCGCAAACTACATACTGATCTTGAGGTTTCCCTACCACATTCGTATTTAACACAACGCTACCACTAAACTCTGTCCCAGTGGCGGCTCTTACGCTAGCTACCCCATATATCCTGTTCCGTGCTACAATTCTTACTCGTTCTAACTTCTCATCAACTCGGTCCGGTAAGTTAGGAAGCTCTGTACCTATGTGTAAAAATTGCAACTTATTTGCATCTTTGTAAACCACGATATGTGGTTGCTCAGAAAAAGTCTGACCTATGAGCATCGACTTCTCAAGAAGGCTATCATTAACTACCCTACACATAACGGTGGCAGACACGCCATCAATTGTTATTGTCAACTCTGCCGATCCTAAGGACTGCACCAGCTTATCACCGAACCCTATCATTGCACTAGGAATGCAATCATGAGAAAGCCCAAGATGAGAGAAACTGGATTCTCGTATAAGAGTGACTTCACTTCCTAGGTCGACAAAGGCTGCCATTGTCTCACCATTAACTTGTACTGATTTTCTAAATTTGTCGGATGGGTTAGATCCGTATATGCGCATAACTCTAGGTACAGTGTCAGCCTTTGTCGAACCAGAGTCCGACTTTAGCTTACACATCTCTGGTTTATGGCCCACCTTTTGGCACGTACTACATTTAACTAGAGGCTTAGGACAGCGAGAATAAATATGCCCTTTCTCCTTGCAATTATAACAAAATATGTTAGGATTTACTTTCGCGCCGCCCTTACTAGACGTCTTATCATCACTACCAGCTACGCTCCTCTCTTTAGGCAACGAAAAATTTACGGATGATTCTTTATTATTGCTTAATAAAAATTTGAGCAGTTGATCGGGTTCCTCACATCGTAAAGCTAACGCACTCGATCGCATAGTCCTGTCACCGATGCCATGGATAAGGCAGTCGACTGCCCACCTACCCGTAATTTCGCATTGGTTTAGCAACGCTAATTTTTCATAAAAGTAAATTTCAATGGATTCTTGGTACTTACTCCTACGTTTCAACATGTCTTCTAGTAATTGCCCGTAATTTTGTTCTGATGGAAATGCGTTAGTTAATTTAGTTTGCCATTCATCCCATGAAAACAAAATTGTATTAAGGCTCTCAAACCAAGTCTTAGCTAACCCTGTCAGTTTCTGCATAGCAAAATGTATAACAGTCTTTTCGTCCCAGCCGTAAACTTTAGCACACTCGTTGACTTTTTTTTAACCACACATCAATCCTTTGATTTTTTTCGGATGGATTAAATTCTGGAATAATGTTTTTATGGTCGATATTTCTATTAATCGGAATTTGGCTTTGTGTTGTCGGCTGAGACGGTAAGACATCTTTAATGGATTTGATTATTTTAACAATATCATTAGAAGAGAAAGAAGGACTACATGACCTTTTATGTCGTCGATCGATGCTCGTGGAATCCCTTCCTGCCCGGTCACGCGTTGCTCTGGGTCCCCGCTCTCGGCTGCGGCTGCGCGGCTCGCGGCTGGTCCCGGCTCTCGGTGGTCGGCTGCGGCTGCGGCGCTCGCGGCTCCATCTTGACGACGATCCTCGTTCGCTCCTCCGTGAGCGACGCTCGGCGTCCTTTTCTTTCTGCAGATCCTCTTCCATCTGTCGAATGCGCTCTCGCTCTTCCTTTAGAGCTAGCTCTCGCTCCCTCAAGCGGCGGCTGTGGCTGCGGCTGCGACTCCTGTGTCGCACGTTCGTCTCACTGCGCCTCGATCGGGATCGGTCACGCCCTGGAGTCACTAAGCTCCGGTGTTTCCCATCTTCTTGATTCATTATCTGAAACTCGTCGTATGGTAGCATTAGTACTTCAACTAGGGAGGTATAGAGTAACTTTAGAACTTTAAATTTTCTTTTTTCTTTTATATCTCGAAAACGGTGCGTCCTAGCGCAAAACTAATGAAAATTTAGCCCCCCTGTGATACCCCTGTGGACCCTAGGCCCAACGATTGACAAATCAAAAATTTTGAAAATCCTAAGTTTTCCAAAAAAATTCCAACCTTCATTTATCCACAGTATAGTACCTTGAGGTACACCCATATCTGATATTTTTGGTAATTATAAACAAAGAAAGAACCCAAAGTCGGTGGTATAACCCGCATGTCGACCTACCACGTGGCAGGCGTAATTCAAAATGTTGTTTTATAAAACACGTGGTTATCAAGTTAAAACACGTGGTTGCACCACATGATCGTCTGTCACTAACGAAAAAGTACGGAAACAGGTGATGTCACAATTTAACCCATAGTTTATCGAAATAAAAGCATTTTATTCTACAAATCTGAGTCTTCTATTAAATATTCATAATATTTTACACATATGCTACCTAACCTGATTATACACTCGTCTCCAAATTACCCCATCACCTTATTGAACAAGGGATCCTTAATCATATTTGTTATAATATGCATTGTTAACAAAATATACATGTGAGCGAGTACTTACGGAATTTCGTTATCCCACTGGCTGACTTGTAAACAACCTCGGAAATAACCAACACCTTGTAGTTTATAAAAGTAATTATATTTCAAAGCTGTTTTATACTTAAGTTCACAAAACCAACAACTTCACTGTAAACAATATCAGACGTCCGTTCGGTTACGATCTCCCGCCCAGAATGCCCTTGTGCGCCAGGTCACCTCACTCCCGTTTGCCGCCATCGGACATGACGTCACCAGAATAGTCAATGTAGCTAATAATTAATGTTAAATTCTTTTATCAATATAACAAAACCTTACACTCCAGTAAACACGGCAGACTTGATCACCTGACGATTTTTGACAGCAATATGTTCCTTAACTCTTTCTGCTATTGTCCTCGAAACGTCGGAGGTAACTTAGATACGCGATTAAGTCCCGTTGTACAATTTTAATAATAAGTAGTTTGTGGTTGAACAATGCCAGCATAAGCAATAGACTAACTGCCGTATTCGAACTTCAAGATATTCACAAGAGACGACACGTACTAGATCCATTCTAGATACGTTATAGTTTAGATTTCAACTAGTTTTCTTTTGCAGCGCAATTCGGGCAACCAATGTCACTTTTAGTATAGATCGTGTTAGATATCTATTAGATGTGAATTAGATCTCTAAGTAATATCTTGTGGAAATCGTTCAAGAGTATCTCCAGAATCGCGGAAATGTCAAATTTGACAGGTTAGATCTTAAACATATCGTTATCGTATCTTGGCGATGTCTAAAAGATATCTAATAGATGTCTATTACAAAATCCGAATCGGGCCCTAAGACAAAGCAATTGTGAGCCCGTCTCAGGCGCGGTTGCCAAATTCTACGATTTATGTTTCGCCGGAAGTCTTACTCGTTCCGGTGTGACGTCAACACACTGGTTGTGCGCCTTTACAGTACGGCTACCATCAGTTTGGCACTGACATAAACGCCATCGAGAACGTAATTTACTTTCTATACATCTCGTTCGCACTAATATGCGAGTACGAGAGAGATGCATAGAAAGTAAATTACGTTCTCGATGGCGTTTATGTCAGTGCCAAACTGATGGTAGCCGTACAGGGGGGTTGCCATATATATATTATACTACTCTTTGGGGGTTGCTATTTCTATAACAAAACTATTAAACCTAACGAAAAATACTATGACGACACAATTTCTTTTTAATGGAAATATTTTTAACTTGTGTTATTTTAAGTAGAAATACCATAAAGAGCGCCATAGCGCGGTAGAGTGGTAGAGGACGCCATAAAGCCCTTAAGGCCCGTTACACACTATCGCACCGCATAGATATACCTATCTTTATCTCGCTCTCACTTATGGGTGCGACGCACCAAGGTCGCGGTGCGGTGCGATAGTGTGTTACCACTTTAAGAAATTGCATAGGTAAGTATATGAGGGAAAAATTCGACACATGCTGCTCTGACCCAGGGCCGAGTAGTTTTAGGCATCTGTCGCGATTGCAGAGGACGCTGGTTCGATTCCAACCTTGGGCACCAGCCGAGGCCTTAGTCACTTTTCTATCGTATATGACATTTATTTCAGTTTATAACGAAAAACAGTCAAATTCAAAAGCATTTATTGCGAACACATTACACAACATGGACCCTGTAAGTCAATAATGATGGCATAGCCACACTTCGTCATTAATCGCCGTACAGGGCTTTGTCCGACTCTAGATTTTTCAATTTTCCTTTAATATATAAAAACTTAAAATTTAAAGTTCCTGAATACGAATCCAGTCCCGTCATTGCCGTGTTCCTACCGCAAATACCGAAGTTCACAAATTACGGACATCTTTATCTTGCTCGCTGAGAATTAAAACTGCAAACCCCCGCTAGGCACACAGCTCCTTCCGGCGCACACTTGAGAGAATATATTAAGAACTTCCTTGGCTCGTGAATGGATTTGCGAAGTCGCATGGGGGCCGTTTTTAACCGAGGCAAGGAGGGTTATGCTAAACTGCAATAATATGTTACACAACGATGGCCGCACAAACATATATATCTGACACGATCTTATTTGTAGAGCCGTAAGAGCGTGTCACATCACATATTTTTGCGGCCTTCGAAGAGTAACATATTATTGCAGGTGACTGTACCTACATACGTACAGTCAGCCATACCTACAATTAGCTTACCACCCCTGAATATGAAAGTGTTAAAAATATATGCAGGGGTACTAAGCTTATAGTATTGCTGACTGTACGTAGGTATGTAGTTGGTACAGTCACCATCAGATATATTGGAGCGGCCGAGGTGCTCAAAAATATCTGAACACGCACTCTAACGCCTTGTACAGATGTTTGTGAGCGCCTTGGCCGCTCCGATATATCTGATGACGACTGTACAAGATTAATAAAACTCATCTCCCACAAAGAAATTTGAGATTAATTTGGAAAAAATAACTAACATAAGAAGTGTATCTATCAACTATGTTTTAATATGACATCCCCTATTATTAACCGCTCTGGAAATCTTCACGCTTAAAATCAAAACTGTCCCCTTCAAATGATTCGAACAATCCAAGTAACTTCCAAGTCTCAACGATTTATCGACAAATATTAGACAATATCGCTAATTTCGCATTCTGCCAAGACAAACTGTAATCCGCAACTATGGGCGGTATTCAATAAATCGCAAGTTGCCGACCAAGACCGGACTTATGGCCGAAGAAAGTATAACTCGGGCTGACCGGGCCTAGGGTTGGGGCGACAGCATTATGGATATTCACGGGGTGTAATGTTTTTGGTGATAATTAAATTTATAATAAAAAACAATAATAATAATTTCAGCTTATATACGTCCCACTGCTGGGCACAGGCCTCCTCTCATGCGCGAGAGGGATGAAGGAAATAAATTTAGTGACAGAAATTAAAACAAAGACCATTATAATATTTAAAACTTTCGCGTTTTGAACACATATTAACTCACATTTATAGACGGATCTATCGCGAAATTTATTTTATTACCTTATTTACCGACGTTTCGATACAGGTTTCACTGGTTCAAAGACCATTACTTCCCTAGGATATTTTTTTGTTATTACTCGCGCTAAATTTGCGTGAAATTATACTACACTTTATGTGTAAGTTACCTATATACGACGGGTGTTCAAAATATTCTCGGTATGAGAATGAAAACAAACAAGTACGAAAAGTTTGATATTTTTATTTTTCATTATACTCCCCCCCTATGTTCATACACTTAAAAGATCGATCAATTATTTTTTTTAATCCTGCATAAAAATATTTTTTATCTTTGGTGTAAAAATGCTCCTCCACTGCCGCCTTCAATGCTTCATCATCGGAAAATTTATTTCCACGCAGATCCTTTTTAAGATTGGGGAACAAAAAGAAGTCGCTGGGGGCTAAGTCCGGACTATACGGTGGGTGAGTAACAGTTTCAAACCCACATTCAACAATAGCTGCCTTGGCAATATGAGCAGTATGGACGGGGGCGTTGTCATGCAGAAGCATAACACCTTTGGTTAACTTTCCTCGCCTCTTTTCTTTGATTGCATCCTTTAATTGACGTAGAATGTTAGCGTAGTACTGTCCTGTGATATTTACACCTTTTTCTTTATAATCGATCAGTAATACTCCTTCACAATCCCAAAATATCGTGGCCATGACCTTGCCAGCTGAAGGGATGACCTTGAACTTCTTGGGATGAGCTGAACCCTTAATGTGCCACTGCATGGACTCTTGTTTACTCTCTGGGTCATAATGATGAACCCAGGTTTCATCTCCAGTAACTATTCTTTGCAGCACCTCATCAGGATTTTCACCGCACAGGTCAATAAAATCGGAACAACAAACTACACGCATGTCTTTTTGAAGCCGAGTCAGCATTCGCGGAACCCATCTTGCACTTACTTTTGACATATTAAGATGGTCATGGATAATATCATGTACGGTACCAATAGAGAGATTGGTTACTTGTGCTATAGATTTTACCTTCACTCGACCATCTTCCAATATAAGTTTTTCCACTTTATCAATATTTTCTTGTGAAGTAGCTACTACAGGCCGGCCAGGTCTAGGGTCGTCTTCAACACTCTCCCTTCCACGTTTAAACTCGCCTGACCACTTTTGAATGGTAGATAAAGAAGGAGCAGACTCACGGTAAACACAATCCATTTCCTCTTTTATGGTTTTTTGATTTTTACCCTGTTTTGTCAAGAATTTTATCACGCATCGATGTTCTAATTTAGTTAACATTGTCAATTCCCACATGATGTACATGTTTGTTCAGCAATTGCAGAAAAACAAAAGAACATCTCGGTTCGAATTATACTTTTTTTTAATGTCAATGAATAAACCTTAGCGGCCAGTAACGAAAGAAATTTTAGAAGAGGTTGTAAGATATCAATACCGAGAATATTTTGAACGCCCCTCGTACCTACTTATTGAGACTTCTTAGTAACAAAACTGCCCGTTAGAGTGATTTTTAAGGAAGGTTTTGCGTATAATTTGCGAAACCAGGGCGGGTCGGTAGTGTAATATATTTTTAGGCTCATTAACGAAAAGACCGTCATTGTTGCTAAGTTATAAATGCAAAATACTAGGTACCAGTACCGGCGTGTCAAAAATGTTCACTAGGTAAGCCGAAGTTTATTTGGCTTGCTGTTTCCTTGGGATTTCTGATCTTCAGAAAATAATGTTCTCAGACTATGTCTTTAAATGGGCAAGCCGGTGGGAATCGAGTTCTATGGACGCTCCGCCACTGCTAGGCACACCTATATTTTTTTTTACATTGCCGGTAATTTTTTAAATTTCCGCCGACAATTTTTATCGATATCCTCACACCCCGTCACTAGAAGCGGCCGCCTTGTTTGCGCGGCAAGTCTGATCGTTTAAGCTGAAACAGTAGCTTACTTATTACCTGAGATGGCACAACTTGCTCCGACCGATGCCGACTACTTACCTAACTGATAACGGTGGAAGTGAAAATTGGCTGGTCAAAAATGATAAAATATTTAGGTAAGTGTATATGTATGGCAAAGACAAATGAAGAGTGAAAAAAAAAGACTTGAAAGATACGGATACCTACACTAAAAAAAGTTCTTTGTTTTTAAATAGGTATCTTGCATGTTCATAACACATAAATAAAGTAGTACACTCGTATTTAGATGTTTTTTTTTATATTTTTGTCGATTTAACTTTTTTGACAGAGTTTGATAATTTTATATAAGGGTTGAAGTGCGCCTCATTCTGGTCGAAATAACACGATAAATCCCAATTTGAGACAAAAAATGTATCTAAATTTCCGCGCTCATGTTGTACAGAATAGGGAATTCTATCTATCCACCAAATTTTATCGAAACCTGACAAAAAATAAAAAATAAAAGACAACAAAATAAAATACGGCCCAATAGGGTATTTGACTGTATTTGAAATAAATTATTTCACACCATGCATGAAATAAAGCACCATATAATTATTATAAAAAAATAGATAGCAGTTATTTTTAAGCACAAGTTCTATTTAATAAATCGGATGGAAATATAAAAAGTATAGTGTGTCAAATGACTGTCTAATTTCAAACATATACAGAGAGAATCATACTATCTTTGTCTTATATTCGTACTAGCACCCTAAAGAAAAGGATGAGTAAGTATAGTTTTTTTTGTTCCTATTTACTGACAAATTGATTTGACCAACTATAAGTGAGTTGACGGTGACGTCACTACACACGTTTTCATATAAATTCCATATTATGAAATCGTTTTGATAGTTCTAAAAAAGAAGCTGATTTGACTAGTAGGAAACTAGCCCATTATGCTACCTTCGCCGCCTGGCCCGTTAAACTTAGTTTCGCTACGAACCAACACATGGAAGTATTAATAACTTAAGGCTTGCTTACCGCCTGGGCCTTGTTTTAAGACTTTAGTTCTCTCTTCTCTCGCCGTTTACCAAATTACGTTGTTACTAGGTACACGAATAAACGCGGTAACACGTGTATTACTCGTGTGATTACTTATTGACTTATAGTAATTATTATGTGACATACCTACCAAAATTTCAAAAACTATTAAAATACTTAATTTTGTTATTATTTAAGAATATAATTTCTTTAAAGTAATGTCATTAGTGTCATTACTCATGATAGTAATGTCATTAAATTTCAATTTGATATATTTGTGCCAACCCTAATATTTGCAATCCCAAAATAATACCGCGATAATATAATAATACCGCGTTCGCAATAAATAATGCACTTCAAATTCGAAATTCGAAGGGGTTCCAAAAATGGCCGAAATCGAGCAATAGACCACGCGCTGAGCGAGCGAAATCGCAAACCCCTCGTTAAAAAATAAAAATGGCGAAGGGGCGTCTTGTCTTTATCTTTTCCTTATGTAAATGAAGACATAAATTCGTGAATTATTGGATATTTAATGAGGTTAAGAACTTTCATGGAACTTTCCCGGCGCCGCGCTCCGGGGCGTCGTTATTTCGAATTCGGAATCTTCTCGATAGAAATAATAACGGAATTTTTGAGGCTGGCAAGTTTGCACGGTTCGGAAATTGAACGGTTTTGGCGGTGGCTGCATTGTTCAAGTTTCCTTTGGGTTGGTAGACTTGTACAGGGTAAAAAACAAAATATAAAATACAAGTATTTATAACATAACACAAACTTTTTAGACTCATTGCAACATAGAGTCTGTTCGGAGACGTTGAATGTAGTGGGCCCTAGATACATTCCACGACTCTTCTCTCTCCGCACAGACTCTACTTGTTTTGAACGTTGTTTTTGGTGATTATTGTACTTTTCTTAAGATTTTAAGTTGTTTGCTCATGTTGGCCGATGGAATTGACTTTTAATCACCTTATTCATAAACGTTTATTAAAGTTGACAAGCCGATAAAAATCGTTTGTCACTTTCCGACGTATTGGTATGATGGAAAGGGACAAACGATTATTATCGGCTTGCCAACTTTAGTAAACGTTTATGAATAAGGGGGTAAAAGTTTAATGATAGATATTTAATATAATTTTCCTCACGTTGCTGGTGAAGTTTTCTGTTACAATCGGTAGCAAAGTTTGTTTAACCCTCGTACCTTGAAACCCTCGCAACGCTCAAGGTCCTACTTTTCGAACCACTCGCTCGTGGTTCAATTTTGGAGTCTTTCGCTTGTTTGGGTATCGATGTGAATATTAGAACAAGGAGTTAAACGACAAATTTGCCCCCTTGTAAGTCACATATAGCTGGTCAAGCAGATCTTGTCAGTAAAATAAGGCGCGAAATTCAAATTTTCTATGGGACGATATCCCTTCGCGCCTACATTTTTCAAATTTGCCGCCTTTTTCTACTGTCAAGATCTGGTTGACGAAGTATAACTATATATTTTGTGTCTATTATTATTTGTTTCATATACGAGTATGATACATTGACATTAAAAGTGTTAAAAAAATATTTATAAAAACTCAACCTTGGCAGCGGTCGTGCAATGCTTTTTATATCGAGTTGGTAATAGAAAAAAATAATCCGGAAAATGACTATTCGAATATCAACTTAAACAGCTGGTAATAAATGACAAAATTACAAATGATGAATACATACAGGCTGGCCCAAAAATACGTTGACAACGTTTTTTCTAATTATTTTTTAATTACTTGCGTAACTAGTACAAAATAAGTTAAAAATTAAAACTACAATCTTTTTATGCAACAAGAACTAATTGTCTTCAAAACAGCCTCCTTTCGCTTTAAAGATAAAGATAAAGATAAAAGATAAAAGTTTATTCAAGTAGGCATAATTACAATGCGCTTATGAATGTCAAATAAAGCTAGGTAGACCGGCTCCAACCCTACACCTCTTCCCCGAGAAGATTTAAATTTGATACATAAACGCAAACGTTTGTTAAATTTTCAACGAAATGCCGCAGCTCCTCCAAGGGTATTTTTTCCCATTCTCTGGTAAGTGTTTCTTTTAGAGCGTTTACACTTATATGTTTAGTAGCACAGGCCCTTGTCCCTAAGATTGACCACAAACTATAATCCATTGGATTTAGATCAGGCGAGTAGAGTCTTTGGACCTAAGGAGTTGGGAAATTTTTCTGTTAAAATATTTTCCTTAATGTCTATATCCCAGGGAGGAAAATGGGGACTACGTTTATGAAGAAGCGGTCGACGGTCGTCCATTATCCTCTCTGTCCGTCCGTAATCAAACCGACACGGTCTTAATTTGTCTCAGATTGTAAGAGTTGTAAGCCCGGGAAGGACAAGTGGGTTGGTTCTTACGCGGTTCTTACTCAATTCAGGACGACCATGGGAGAATAGGTACCTAGAATTTTAATTGATACTTATATAGTGTCCTTAGAGGCCGATTTTTATTAGGGTTCCGTACCCAAAGGGTAAAAATGGGACCCTATTATTACTTTAAACTCCACTGTCCGTCTGTCTGTCACCAGGCGGAACCGTGATAGCTAGATAATTAATTTTTTTACAGATGATGTATTTCATCATCATCTGTTATTATAATAACAAATACAAAAACAGAATAAAATAAACGGTTTTGAGTGGGGCTCTCATACAACAAACGTGATTTTATTTGCTGATTTTTTCGTAATGGTACGGAATCTACGGAACCGCACTTAGCCGATTCTTTTAGGGTTCCGATGATCAAGCGTTAGCGAATGTCTCCGTTTCAGCTTACATTGGGCAGAAAAGAAAATTTAAGAAAATTTGGTTTGTCGATTCAATTTATGAAAATTTTTCAAAATCTCTGAGACATAGGTACATTTCTTGTATTAAGTTATACTCGCAAGGTATACAGCTAACAGAGCCACTGTCTAGGTTAATATTCTAAATTGTATGTATAAAGTATTAATATACTTGGTCAACGATCTTGACAGTAGAAAAAAGCGGCAAATTTGAAAAATGTAGGCGCGAATGGATATCGTCCCATAGAAAATTTGAATTTCGCGCCTTTTTTTACTGACAAGATTTGGTTGACCAGCTATACCCTGTAAAGTAATTAATAGGAACTCGTCTTCGAACCGGACCGGGCAGTGATTGCAGACGATGTCAGGTGACGTAACTAGCATTTCCGGTGGGGCCGCCCGCCCGCCGCGGCCCGCCCTAGCCGCCCAACGAACTGTGCATCTATATATATCTATTCACACACACATTTTACCTTGAATTTTATGACGTCTAAAGGTAAAAAGTAAAAACGTTAAGTAGATAGGTACCTAATGGTTTTCTTGTATTTAATTTTGATAATAAATGAAAAAAAAAACAGAAAAAAAAGCGGCCAAGTGCGAGTCGGACTCGCCCATGAAGGGTTCCGTATTTAGGCGATTTACGACGTATTAAAAAAAAACTACTTACTAGATCTCGTTCAAACTAATTTTCGGTGGAAGTTTACATAGTAATGTACATCATATATTTTTTTTAGTTTTATCATTCTGTTATTTTAGAAGTTACAGGGGGGGGGGGGCACACATTTTACCACTTTGGAAGTGTCTCTCGCGCAAACTATTCAGTTTAGAAAAAAATGATATTAGAAACCTCAATATCATTTTTGAAGACCTATCCATAGATACCCCACACGTATGGATTTGATGAAAAAAATATTTTTTGAGTTTCAGTTCTAAGTATGGGGAACCCCAAAATTTTATTGTTTGTTTTTCTATTTTTGTGTGAAAATCTTAATGCAGTTCACAGAATACATCTACTTACCAAGTTTCAACAGTATAGTTCTTATAGTTTCGGAGAAAAGTGACTGTGACATACGGACGGACAGACGGACAGACAGACAGACAGACAGACAGACATGACGAATCTATAAGGGTTCCGTTTTTTGCCATTTGGCTACGGAACCCTAAAAATGTTTTCGTTTTTTATCGACCCAACTTTAACATTTTAAGGTTGACTCATGTTAGACCGGATCGGGTCCAAGCCGGAGCTTCCAGCTCCTCGTTTTCTATGAAACTGGCCATCTGTCATGGAAAAGTTAAGCGGCGGATGCTCCAATGATGGTCTAACTACAATTTTGCGCCCTTCTAATATGTTTTGTTTTTGCTCATCCTTAGGTTTCGTCAAAACAGAATGTACATTTTACACACAATTAAAGTCATCTGCAATTTCTGCAACACGCATCGTCAAAATTAATAAAAAAAAAATCTAATCTGAATCTCTAATATTATTCGTATACCTAGTATCCGCAGAATATTAAATATGTGAAATTAAATAAATAAACTTATTGAAACATGTCCGGGACAGATAAATAACGTGGTCAGTCACGCGTGAAAATACGGCCCACGCGGCTACTTACAGTCCAAGTAAACTTCTGTGTGGGCCGAGTTATAAGCGGTAGCGGTGTGGCTACCACCAGTTGGGCACTGACATAAACGCCATCGAGAACGTAATTTACTTTCTATGCATCTCGCTCGTACTCGCATATTAGTTCGAGCGAGATGTAAAGAGAGTAAATTACGTTCTCGATAGCGTTATATGTCAGTTTTGACACTGTCAGTGACTCATGGTACGGGCTATTTGGAACAAAAGGACAATTCATACTCATATTGTGATATAAATGGTGTCACATTGTTTTCATTCACCCGTGCGTATCACTCGTGCCAGTCGTGCCAGTGCATGTAAGAGTGAAATAGGTACCTACTCGCGCAAATGATAACGAGTTTACATCTTTTGCCAATTAAACTTACATTTTGATGTCAAAATGTAAGTTTGAATTGGCCTGATGGCGGCTTAGCCAAGGAACAATTAAGTCCTGTAGAAATCGCCAATGAAGACGTACATTAAGTATATTGTATAGAAATGATGATGTGACTCGACTTTTCATCGCAGGCGTGATTATTTCCATACATTATTTAAGTTTCGATTGCCGTTCTCTATCAACCGCTAGACCGGGCCGGGCCCGGGCCGAGGCGTCCGACGTCCTTCTTGTATGACGGCTTATCATACAAGAAGGACATGTTGTATGACGGTGATCACGTGGTGCTTTCCATAGAAAACGAAGCGCCGGAAGCTCCGGCCCGACCCCGACCCGGTCAAGCGTGAGTCCGTGACGCTATTCGCCTATCATTTGCGACGCCGGCTATTGTCCAAGCAGCTCTTCTCAGCGGGTAGCCTGGTTTCAATAACAGACCATTCAGAGGGGGTTATTGTACAGATAATTACAAGTTTTACGCTCAGGTGGCATCCGCAGGGTTTAGATTAGAAATATATAAACTTAATATGATCATTTCAGCAGACAAGATGGATTAGAATTTTATTAGCTGTAAAACGCTCCGCCGGTTTGACCCGTAAAGCTTTGGTTTAAACATAAATTAATTTATTAAGTGTAAAGCAAATGGTCTTATAATTTGACGGCTAAATAAATAAATATTATAGGTATATATATTCTTACACAAATTTACCAAGTCTCACGGTAATAAGCTCAAGAAGGCTTCTGTTGTGGGTAGACAACAACAACACTCAGACAACGATCGCGATATATATAATATACAAATACTTAAATACCTACATAGAAAATATCCATGACTCAGGAACAATTCTCTGGGCTCATCATACAGATAAGTGCCCTTACCGGGATTCGAACCCAGGACCATCGGCTTCATAGGCAGGGTCGCACGAGGCCAGACCGGTCGGAAAATTGACCGAATTTCTGCCACTACTTAAAAATACTGCCACCAAAATTCTCAACGATTACTGGCGGCCTAGCCAAGGTGACTATCGCTATCGCTTCGCCATCGAACCGCTTTATGTCTCTCTATCACTCTTCTCTATTAGTGTTTAGATTTTAGATCGCTACGGAGCGTAAGGGATTGGCATGTTGGCTACGCGGCCTGGAGTGTGTTTTTTTATAATTAATTAAATAAATTAACAATATAATCGCTATTGCAACCTACCTGGCTCTCAAAGTAGGTTTCCCTGTGTCCCAAGAGCCAGGTCCTTCCCGGTTAGAGTCTGTGCGAAAAGAGAATAGTCGTGAAATGTATGGGATCCAATACATTCTACGACTCTGCTCTTTCCGCACAGACTCTACATGCAATATTTAAATTAGAGAAATACCTAATGAAACATGTGAAACTAGGATGTGTACCTGTGTACAGGCGCATGAGTGAGTAGGTATTATGTGTGTCTAAAGTGTCATTCTATGGAACTTGCTAACTATGAAAACAAAAGTCACTAGTAAATTCATATCATTCAGAGACAATTTCAATATGGCGGTTTGTTTACATAATAGTTAGCAAGTTCCATAGAATTAAAAACATTCTACTGTAACATAAAACTGTCCTAATCTTAGTAAGATTAGGACAGTTTTGCATAAAACCGTAATGCTGCACAAACCTCACCTACATCTGTATAATTATTATAAATGTATAGAAAATGCGGATATTATTATAAACAAGGCATCTAATGCGATCCCTCGCATTCCGCGGTTTATCCATCTTACCCTAATATCGAAACTGATCACCCCTCCCCTCAGGAACTATTGATACATGAAGATTTATGTCTGTTCGTGTTTATTGGTATTTTATTCAAAATGGAGGAATTTATTAAGTTTAGGCAGTGGGGAAATATATTGTCTGGGCCTGTACCGAGTACCTACGATGCTCGATTCAACTAGGTATGTACTTAATCTTAGAATAAATTTCAAAGAAGAAAAATTACTGTCTTGAATCAGACCGACGGTCTCTGGCCCAGAGACCGTGAGTTCAAGTCTCACCCAAGACAGTAATATTTCCACTTTTAAATTTATTCTAAGCTTAATAGCATCGCTCGCAGACGTTTCTTCTTGTTAAAAATTATTATTTTTTATTTACTTTAGTCTTTATGTTGTCTTCTTGTTGTATAACTTTTCTTATTTTTTCCAAAACGGCCGTGCCATTTCTCCTACAAAAAATTAAAAATGCAATGCGTGTTTACAAAATTATTCCAAAACCTCACTGTATACACTTTTTGTCCCTCATAATCGCCAGACATTTGCTAAATACACCTATACAAAAATATACATACAACAATCAAAATTTCATAACCCTCGGCATTCATCTTAAGACGTGCTTACATCAAACGCCATCTCGACGTAGGGTCCCAACCCTAGCAAAAAGGGAAAAGAAAAAAAAAAACAGCCAAAGACGCAATTACTCCTAGACAACATTATGTATTACCGCTGAAGAAAATAAAAACAACCCCTATTGCTATCGGGTTTAGGTTGGCATACGCGCGAAATTCCTTTTTCGAACTGAAAACGTAAGGTGGTTTTACAGATCGCTAAAAGCAGGGCTGTATCAAAGAAATGTGTCTAATGAATCTATTGGTAGCTGCGCTTATGCGTGTACGTGTCAAGTATTTTTTTAAATACACAAACACAGTTGTGTGACTTGTGTGTGTGTGTGTGCAAGGAGGGGAGAGCCAAGAGATGCTTTCTTCGGCTCCTTGCTTCTTATGGAGCGTTTGAGTCACCTTGATAGTTGCTATGCTGGTCTGGTCTGCTATGGATTTGATTTATATGATATGGATTTGATTATTCAAACTCATAGTCAAGCTATTCGAAGCCACTCTATGGGACCACACACAGAAGCCACCGCATTGGTCGTTTTAGTACTTCAAACATACATTGTGACATCAAAATGATATTGCATTTCGCTCGTACTTCGTAAGGTCAAGCCGGATGAGCTGGAGCCCGATTCAGATTTAACAACTTGTTACGGGTGTGAACTGATTTTGATACGACCTTGACGATCGTATTGGCGATTAGGGTGCATCTCACGCACGACTCTTACTTCGTTTCGCATGCACGAAGGTCGTATCAAAACCGCGAGGTCAATTTGGCCAATTTAGTTAGGTATCGTTTGCCCGTGCGTCTCGCTCGCGCTAATAGATCTACGGCAAGTCCTAGCGAAATGAACGTGCGAATTAAAACTAACTGATATCATTTAGATACCGTCTACTGGGGTGAATAGGGACGGCTAGGGTGAATAGGGACAAAACTTAAAATATGATGTACCTGAAAATTACTTAGAAAATATCCACACAATCATACAAAATCTACTATTATTGTCAATCGAATGATATAATTTGTGTAAGCATTTTGTAAGTAATTGTCAGGTAAATTACATTTTAATTTGTCCCTATTCACCCCAGCCATCCCTATTTACCCCAGTTGAGTCCGTAACAAGTTGTTAGATCTGTGTCCCTAATGTTTCCCAAATAATCTTAAGCCATAATCTATTGTTTGCCCGCATTTTCGTTAGTCATAATGCATTTGGTTCAGAAACGCGTCACTTTTCAGGATTGCCATAAAACAAACCTAACCTTACCTAACCTATCTATAGGATAACCTAACGAAAAACCTGAAATGTTAACGGTTTCAGTTTTATGACTAATGACAATATGACAAACAATACATTTTGACTTAAAACTTTATGGGAAACAACGGGACCCCGCCGTGGGTTCTGAGGGCCTACCGCGAACCGCGTTCGACGTGTTGCCTCCCTGTCACACTTACGTACGAATTTACAAGTGCAACAGAGAGGCAACACGTCGAACGTGGTTCGCGGTAGGCCCTCTGAATCGGGCTCGTGTACAGTGTTGAAAATACTGAAATTCACGGCTCCTATTAGAAAATGTATTATAACCATCAAGACCACTCATTCGCCCTATAAATCACTCCCCCAATTTCGCTCTCGCGGCCGATCGTCTCAACTCACGCACACAAACACACCACCACTATCGCACTACGCACCCACACAGACACGGCCGGGGGCGCGTGCCCTAGACTCCTCCTTTATATTTTCTTCTTTGTTATGTAAAAAATAATAATAAGAGAAAGGGGACTCAAAATCGATACTCAAATGGCGGCGGTATCGGCCGATTTACTTTTTTGGCTGCTTATTGCCTGGGTCTGGGTAAGGATGGGATTTGAATCGTTTGCGGTAAGTGGTGTGTTACGAGCGAGGTTGGTAAAAAAACAAATGAGTTCAAATCTAGAATTAATTGTACTTGTACCAGTACACGGGGACTTGCGAGGATATATGCCATTATGGCATTTGCAATGACATGCAGTCGCTGCATGTCACTGACTATACCAGTCGGTCTGATGAAGGTAACCTATCTTATGTAAACGTATACATATGGGAGCGTATACTAATAGCTGATGAAGGGTCGATTTTAATTAAGATCTGAGCAAGACGACACGGACGACCGTTACCATACATTAAGTGGCCTCTACTAAATCACCATACGTTCGACAGTTTGTCTAACTTGTACGTACTGTAAAATTACTCAACTATAGTAGAAAGGGTGCAAAATTAATTACTATGGTGCAAAATTAACTCAAATATGTTCAGGTGGGACATTTATTTTAAATTCGAAGTGTGTTTTTTTTTAATCAGACAAAACTCAAAAACAACATTGATATTTAATTACGTATTAGCACATTTATGTGCGTATTAGGTATCTAACTATTGAAATTTTACACCATAGTTGGAGGTAGTATATGTATATACAGGACTATGGTTGGGTGATTTAACGGTAAGTATTTATTTTCACTCAATGCTTGAAAATAAACTGGAATATCCTTTAAAGTGATAATACCACTTATCCGGTTATAAAACGCACATAGATACAATTGGTACCATTTATAACTTATAGCATCCCATAGAAAATTTGAATATCGCGCCTTTTTTTTACTGACAAGATCTGCTTGACTATCTATATCTACCTACTCAGAACTATAGTTTGGCAATCCATTTCCGTCAGTAGAAAAAGTAGGCGCGAAAAGTTGTGCTCCCATAGAAAATTTGAATTTCGCGCCTATATATATTATACTGACAAAGTAGGTTGCGAGAGTATAATAAGAGAAAAAAAATAGAGTTTTCTTACCACACAGTCGCGTCTTCAACGGAAAAAAATAAACTGATCTCTGATTATTTCCCATGACTACACTTTTTTTTTTACTCAACCAAAAACAAACCGTTCCACGTTCGTAATTCACCGCACACTGACTGGCCGTTGCCCTAAATAGCTTCAAAATAAGAATAAAAAGGATAATAGTGAAAAGAAAAACCGGTTATCGCGAGATTGTCTTACGCACAATAGCTGGCCAGATGGCCGCGGATGCTGCGCGGTTTCAGTTAAAAAGGAATAAAACTGGTTTAAATTGTGAATGAGCTTTTGTGCGGTGATCGGTTATTTTGATTTATTCGATTTTTAGTAGCGCGTGTATGGGAATAAAAAGATGCGAGCTCAACAGGTACCGGCGGGGACAGAAGTGTTTGGATACGATAACGGGCCGTTTATATTATTGTCGATTTTTTTCGGTAGATTTGGATAACATTTGACTGGTTTAAAGAGCTCCTTATTCTGACCAGAATAATTATAAAATCATAACTTTTCCCGAAAAAAAATTATGAATTTCCCGTTGAGTTTCGAAAATACCATACTTTTTCGTAACTCAATGGAAGATTTTTTAGGACATAGGTACTGTACGTGAAATCGCGCTTATAAAGTACAGAATAGAAAACTCTATCTATGTACATATAAACCAAATTTTATAGAAAATTAAGGAAAAAAATCGATCGAGAAATGAAAATCGGCCCTAACACAGATTTTATTGAACTTTTGATGACTTGACGTAAATTGGAAATGTAAAAGTTTCTAAATGTGTTTATTTAAGCTTTCCAATTAGATATTTCATATTTTACCACACCTATATTTTATCTGTAGACAATGCGAAATCGAATTAAAGTTTCCAAATTCAATAAATTTATATTTGTACCATAGGATTATTCTCATGAAAAAAAAGGTTATAAATTGCTATCATTCATTTATTTATTTATATAATGTTACATCTTACTCACCGTAGACGTCAAATTAGTAATTAACATGATAACAATTATATTTCAATATGTTACATTAATTGGAAACTTTAGGTATTATTAAGTTCTAACTTAGGTAGGTACTTTTTTTCCAAGATCAACAACAGCAAGATACAGTTCATGATCAACGTTCCGGCCATTCCGACAAGTTCACGATAATTGCGGGCATCGTTCTCTGTCACTCTTATTACCTACGCCTTCATTAGAGTATTAGACAAAGATCCCCGCAATTTGCGAATTTCAGTTTTCGCGGTAGGCCCCCAGAGCGTTACATTGATGTAACGCTTTCGCATGCGACAGTACCGTTCACTTTTTACTCTTACTCTGATGTCAGCGCCTTTATACGACCCGGTCCGGCCCGGCACGGCGGTTCAAGTTAACACGGATTAGTTTAGTATGTTTGTTGTCCCTGTTTGGTGCATGCATGATTTGACGCACATGGAGGCCAATTTAAACCTAACTGTGACATCAGTCACAAAGGATGTCAGTCGCTCGTACTTGTTCGTACATGTACATATAGGTACCTATTGGCGTGAACAAGACGCACGTGCGACTGATATCATTTAAAAGATCGGCGCGATTCGGGAAATGATTTAGAGATCAAGATTCACTAGATATGAAATAGTAAATGTACCTATATGTGACGATCCACGGCAAAATGTACCATTGCCGCGGCTGAATATTGGAGCGGCGTTAATAATAGCGTAAGCGCCAGCCGCCATAAGGTACCTTTTGCTGGAACGTCACATATCTTTACTATTTCATATCTAGTGAATCTCTAAATCATTTCCCGAATCGCGCCGATTATTTTGATGTCACAATGTAAGTTTATTAGCATCATTTTCTCGGGATTACATTAGGTACATTATGCACTTTTATGTATTATGTACGTCACGGTAAAGTCAGCATTAAAAGTATAGAATCATACTACAGTAAAATGTGCCTTTTTTGTCCAAAATTAGGGATTCAATTTAAGTTTTATAATGATTGTGTTGTGGTAGATATAAGTATTGTGGCAACTATATATTCAATTCAATTCAATTTATTTATTTAAAAGACAACAATGGTCCATAATGGTTAGTAACAATTAAGATTAAAAACTAAGTGTTAGTGGAACAAAAACAGAAAGCGATTTACAACAACATATATGTACATATATGTACAGCATGCTGATTGATGTAGACAATCACTACTATCACGTTGTAACACTTATGTGGTGACATATATATATGTATACAGCAATGTATATATGTGCGATTTATATATGTATATTTAGCATGCTGATTTAAAGTAGACAATCACTACTATCACGTTGTAACACTTATGTGGTGATATATTTTTATATCTAGAAACAGTTGGAGCACAATTACCCAGAGGGGAGCAAAAGTAAGCATATTTTACGGTATTTATAAGTTTCAATTAATTTTAATAACACATACAATAATAATGATTCAGGCAAACATTTAGTAAGAAACTTTCCATTTCCAAGCTCTACTACAATAATTATTAAAAATTCCTAATGAACATTACAATCGTTCGCATCACACATCATCACTACATAGTATAAAACAAAGTAGCTTCCCGCTGTCTGTCTGTCTGTCTGTATGCTTAGATCTTTAAAACTACGCAACGGATTTTGATGCGGTTTTTTTTAATAGATAGGGTGACTCAAGAGGAAGGTTTATGTATAATATGTTAACCCGTGCGAAGCCGGGACAGGTCGCTAGTTTTATATATAACAATAATAATGATTCGGGGAAACTACAGTACAGGTGTTACTTTACCGCCCTAGTGCGGTAACTAGCACAATACGTGCCTATGTCGAAAATTTTAGTCATAATGTACAGTAAAACGTTGTACAATACACGTGCGAAAAGGTAATTGGCACTTGTATCGTAATGTCCTATTGTTACTTGTAACAAACTTTCCATTTCCATTTTCTACAATAACATTTTTTACATTTACCTACATACTCGTTCGCATCCCACATTTCGTGTTGTACGACGGGTACATTTGAGATGAGCAGTTGCTACAATAATTATTAAAAATTCCTAATTAACATTACAATCGTTCGTATCACATATTTCGTGTTCTATGACGGATTGAGATGAGTCCGGCAGCTGCGTGGAGCCGGACACGGGTAACTGGTTTGCATTGTAAACACCGAATTGGGGTGATCGGGAAACACTTCGACAATGTCTGGATCTGGAGTAATCGGACTTATAACATTTGGTTGTGATCGAACTTTTGAAATTTGGTTTTGACTTTTTTTGGTTTTGATTTGACATTAGGTAGGTACTATGCATCTCGCTCCCACCGATATACATTTTATATATCTAAGTAGGTAAAAGTGGAACTGGAAATGTACCTACCTAAATAAATTTCAAATCTAGACCAGATTCTCAGTTAAGGGGCCCACTGATTACCAGTCCACCGGACGATATCGGCCTGTCAGTTAAACGCAAAAGGTGACAGCTCCGAACAAGTGACTGGCCGATATCGTCCGGCGGACTGGTAATCAGTGGGCCCTATTAGACCGTAACGTACATTGATTGCGCAAGAGGTTAAAACATTTTTATGCGTCTTTCCTGTGGATTTTAAGGCCTAATTTTCTTGCCAGGCCGTTGGCCTTATAGGCATGTTCTAACCTTCGATTAATTACCTAAATGATATGTAATGAGAACCTTAATAACCTAATCCAAACAATGATTTATAACTCAAGATAGGTTATAGGTATTCCAAAATTGAAGCGCGTAACTTGTGACAAATTGGACAAGTTGCCTTTAGTCGCGGCTGGACAAGCGAGAAATGTGCACGTGCTAACGAGCTCCGGCACACCGAAAGAGAAAGAGACGACCTTATGTTTAACAACGAGTGTGACAAAAATAACAGATTTCTTCGTAGGCACAGAAATAAATATGGAAGAATTTTTTGCGCTCCTCAAGTACGAGGATAACCTATCTATGGTTATATAATATCATTGAATCCAAATCGTTAACTTTCCTGTCCACTGGGACGAGGCCCGATTTCCCGAACGTTTTTGAGTAGGTAAAGAATTGAGATGAAGCACACGTCGAATTTTATAAGATAATCTAGTTTATTAGATTAAAAATGAGCGATTAATTACAATAAATTGGGCACTTAAAAATATGTATGTATATGTCGGAGCGGGACGCCGGAGAGACGTGTTGCGGCATTACAGTTCATAGTTAGACGATAAACGACAGCAACGGCAACGGCAAGCGGAAAGGATCAGCCTCCGTGCTTGGGTTGGACCTCACCACCACCACCTTTGACTTGGTCGCGTGCATCATACTTTATTAAGCTGGTGAGCAGTTCCCATTTCGTTGGGATTATTTTGAGATGTTTTACTTCTGCATAGAAGTCTTGAGCGAGTTTCTGTTGTTAAAGCTAAAGAAGAAAGCTATCTTTAGTGATTTTGATCAGTAATGTTCAGTTTCAGTTGATTAGTTGACGCTGATAGTACCAATGGTTCTGAGTAACATGATTTAAAGACCTGTTTTTATTTTCTTTTTTTTTGGAATTCACTGTTAACATTGTTTTGCTTTCGACGGACTGAAAGCTTGTACTTTCGTAGGACTGAAATTATGCCCGATGGACTGGGCACTACTGTTTTGCTTTCAATAGACTGAAGGCGCGCCCGATGGACTGGGCAATACTGTCATGCTTTCGATGGACTGAAGGCATGCCCGATGGACTGGGCAATACTGTTTTGCTTTCGATGGACTGAAAGTACGCCCGATGGACTGGGCACTAGTGTTTTGCTTTCGATGGACTGGGTATTGTTTAGTGACCGCATCAGAAGTGCCGGAGCATGTAAGAGGTGCACGTGGTCTGCTTTTTATGTGCAGAATGCTCTTTGCGAGGAGTAGCACTTACGCGGCTGAGATGGTTACTTCTGACGAGGGTCTGGTATCTGCCGAAGGACTGGCAATGCACCGAAGGACTGGTGTTGTTTTGTTAAAAATGAATTCCTGTTTATGTACTGTGTTCATATGAGTAAAATTGAAACTATCAATTCAGAATGTTATTATTTTAAGATGTCTTACAAAAATTTAGATCACATATGACCAATTTTTTTTTAAATGCCAGATAATTTCCCTGTAAATTGATATTGACGACAATAGTAGTGATACTGTCGAGCAATGAATTAGAGCTGTTGTGATTTGTGTTTTTGATGTTTGGGATTGTTCTGTTTTCACATAAATTTGAGAGTATCCGCCAGATGGAGGCGATGATTATTGGAGTGTATCCGTTAGATAGCGGCGATGATTACTGATGATTATTTTATTTAGTCGTTGCTCGATGGACTATTTTTGACTAGAGAATTGAGGATTGTTAAAGTAATTTTGAACAATTATTTTTTCTGGTTTGATTGATAACAAAGTTTGATTTTAATAGTAATTTGAGTGAGACCCAAATTGTTGGTCAGGAATGACCGAGCGATGAGATACTGTGCTGAGTATTTTGTTTCAGTATCAAATGCATACACCCACACACGAGGACGTGTGTAGCGCAGGACGGCCGTGTCGGAGCGGGACGCCGGAGAGACGTGTTGCGGCATTACAGTTCATAGTTAGACGCCTGTATAGAATCGATTAGCAATGTTTGGCGTATTGTTGAACTAAAGTGACAGGTAGAAGGCTTTGGAACGTCAAGATGTGTACCTATCTTGAGTGAACGTAGGCACGGGCAGGCATTTTTGTCGTTATGTTGGTAGACTGGTCAGGCAGGTTTACCAACTTGAATTGGAGGCGGGAGCGGTTGGCTCCGCCGCTGGAACTGGCTTCTTTCTTCTTGATCGGACCGCGCTAGAGATCGGACGTTAGCCAAGCTCGTGCCTAATTCGCTACGTTCCTGAAGGCTTACACCTGAAGGATTATTCTGAAAGCGTATAGATTCTCACGTTGTTTAACCGTTTAGCTAAGTGTTTTATTCCAAGTGTTATTTTGATTTCTTATGTGCCATTAGAAGCTTACTTTTGTAAAATAAAGAAACTATGTGTTGTTTTGAAAAGATGTGTCCCGCCGAGTTTGTTGCCGGGTTAAATCTTCTCGGGTCAGAGGTGTAGGGTTGGAACCGGTTTAGTTTGACTTAAATAAAGATTTGAACGATTTCATGTGATCTTTTTATTTTTATTGAATTCCGATTCCATCGTAAGATCGTTTAGTTATTTTTATTATTTAGTACTCAAATAATAGTAGGCACTAGTATGGTTAATGAGTCCGAATGTTTATTTCATGCGTAGGTAGCATACCCATGAACCTATAATATTACGGACAGAGTTTCGCTTACAACACAACTGTGATTCCAACATCCACCAGTTTCATAGTATTTACGCGTGACACACACACATTGACAGCCCACATCCACCAGTTTGCCGTCAGACGAATCGAAACGTCATTGAAGTAAACATGTCGAAGAAAAATATAAAATATCGCGGCATGCGTAGTTAAATCCTGCTAGAATTGTACCGATCGAAAGAAAAAAAGTCACGGAATAACTTTTCATACTTAAGTTTATCAATTAGTACGTAAAATCACGATAATTTGTTGTTTATAAATTATCAAACTGCAAAACAGGAGTGTGACCAGGAACATGAATAGGGTAATTTCCCGAAAGTAGGGTAATTGATACCCTTCTTATTAAATCATTATGTATTAAGAGATCATTTAGGTAAATGGTTAAATTATTGATTGTGCATTTCAAACTAGGTTGGTATGGTAATTTCCCGATACTAAGGAGATTAGACGCTTACATGCATGTTTGATAGTTAACGTTTGTTTGTTATGTATTATATTTCTTTTGTTGAAAACCATATATGTTTCAAGTTAAATGTATAAATTAAAAAAACATGACGAACTGATTTCATTACGATGCTAACTATCATTATTCATTAGGTATTGAAAATAATGTTTGCACAAAGTAATTGTGCAATATTGCGCATTTTCAAGACCTATAAAATCAGATACGTACACACCTTTTTTATTGTCTAACGTAAAACTGTCCTAATTTTTTTATTTGAAAACAAGGACGATATTAAAAATAATTGTTTCACCATTAGGGGAGAATTTGTGTTACATGGTAACACTCGTCTACACGCACACATTCAAACCGTCCGCCATTGCAGTGTCACAGTTTGTCTTAGGTGACAGTCCGTCCGTAATATTCTAGGTCCATGAGCATACCTACTATTTTGGCTGTGAAGTAATACATCTAGGTACTACCCCCACGCGCCCACCGCCATCGGGACCGTCTGTCGCCGACATATATATATGGAAGTATTAATATTTTATATTTTATAGATATTTTCTGAAAATAATTTAATTTGTTCTAATACATATATGAAAGTGATAAAAAAATACAAATTTCAAAATTTAAGTTTTTTATATAACATCCAAAGTTAAAAAAAGTGGTACCATTCGTTTCTTTATATTTTAATAAAAAATAGATTGCCATCAATATTTCGCAGTCAACATAAAATTTCCTTTTTTGCCATAATTCAAAACGGTTTCAACTCAAGTGTGACGTCACGATCATATATCGTTTAGTAAGAGGCGTTTCGTCGAGTACGACTGTCAGACTTTGACTGTCTACTACAAACTGAGTGACCTACAAATCATCATATCTACAGTCATACAAGTATATCGGATGGGGCTGTAACATGAGTAAATAATTAAAACATAGACCTACTTTACTCCCCAAACGATGACACTTTTGTTCAATAATTCTGAAAATTATGAAGTTTTTAGATTTCCTATTTTTCATACAAATTAAATACTTATTATTTTCAATGGACACTATCATCATTTTAATTGACGTTGCTTGTCACGCTTTTAAAATAACAAAATTCGCAATACATTGAGTCATAAAAAATAAACTTTAAGGTGTAAGTAGTAAAAATCAAAACACAAGTTATTTTTAAAAGTCTGAACAAATGCTGGTGAGTTTGAGGAGTACTTACATGATTATGTTTAATTTTTAGCCCCACCTGGTATATTCATAACAATAAAAGGCATTAAATTGCAATAAAAGGCATTTAATTAATGTATAATTAAGGCATTTAATTATACATTAGACATTGATTTGATTAAACTGGAAACACTATAATTAAGCAATGCAAACCAACCATTTACCTGAGTACCTTTATAGGCAGGTACGTACTTAAAAGTAAATTAAATTACATTCACACGAAGTTACAAATTCAGTAGCTGCGTGGATGATTTTAAATAAAATGAAACAATGACAAGTATTTATTCCGTGAATTTTCTAAATGGTTATGAATGAAAATTCATTTTACTAAACTGCGTTATTTTATTCATATTTTATGTAACATTATTAAATTTACAAACGTCACCTAAAAGTATAAATAAATATTCTTATATTTTTACACGACTGCCCAAAAAAGGAGTGTATTGTTTTTGCTACAGTGTTTTGAGAACGATTAATGTTCAGTCCTTCTAAAAATTACATTTAATTATAAATAAACCCTTTCAAAAGTTTCAAATCTACAATTTTAAATATTAATACTTCTACTCGACACAAGATGGCGTGCTTACGCTAAACACGCGACTGTAGCGCTGCGTGCGGAATTTCGATGGAACTAATTTTAGTTCATTGGCCATCTAGTGACGAGTAGGTTACAACTCTTAGTTTTGACTATTCCATAACAGATGGTGCTATGCACTAGATTCTTACACCAGTTTATTTAGAACATAATAAGTTTTTTAATATTATGCACAAAACACTGCATACATTTTAAATACAAGATGAGAAGAATATTGATAAACCAGAAAATTGATTACCAATTAAACAAAGAAGCTCTGTCTTACAATAGATATTTAAAAAATCCCATCATCTCAATTACTTAATCAAATCTCTTAACATGTACTTGTACATGCATGTACGTGTCTCTGAACGTCAGGATGTAAAATAAATTCAATATATGCGATATAATCCGTTTTAATAGTTTTATTAGATTTACATTGCATTAGTTTGTAACAACATTTATAACATTTCAAAACAATTTTCACCGTTTTTTACAAACTATTTTCAGAATTTTTCTCATAAGAGTAATTCGCCTGAACGCTTGCATAACTCGTCCAATCCGATCTTCGTCGAAAACCTTTGAAAAACACAATTTTTCGCACCATCGGAGCGCTCTAAAGAAAATTAGCGGGGGAACCTGTCGAAAATACCTCATTTTCGTGCTATCTAGACTGGAACATAACCTTAGCACATGGTGATAGAGGTCATAGTTGCTTGTTTGTTTACAGGTTGGTGGACAGGTGTAATGGAGGCGGTCTAGGCATTATCTACGCAACCTTGTTTTGGTAAAAACAAATATTTCACCTTGAGGTTCATTTATAAAATTGATTGTCAGGATAATGCGAGTAGGTACCTACTTCATATTGAAAAAATACCATTTTATTACATTGTAAAACAAGACTTAATATTTAAGTTTTAAGACTTAAATACCGCATAAGTTTAAAACTTTGCCCTTTAACCTAACTTTGCCCACCGCGTCACTGTGACGCTGTGACGTACGCGATTAAGTCCCGTTTTACAATTTAATAATGTGTAACAATCGTGAAAATTTAAAATAACACTTTTTCAGTAGCTATTTATTTAAACATGGTAGGTTTTTTGTAGTTTGTTAAATTGTTTAATAAATGTATGCAAGAGGTGATTTAATTAAATTACATTACAGAGCACTTCTATGGCGGAAACCGAATCCGTCTTCATCTCTATTAGTATCTCTGTTTTGATCACTACATAGTATAAAACATAGTCGCTTACCGCTCTGTCTGTCCCTATGTATGCTTAGATCTTTAAAACTAGGCAACAGATTTTGATGCGGTTTTTAGGGTTCCGTAGCCAAATGGCAAAAAACGGAACCCTTATAGATTCGTCATGTCTGTCTGTCTGTCTGTCTGTCTGTCTGTCCGTCTGTCTGTCCGTCCGTATGTCACAGCCACTTTTCTCGGAAACTATAAGAACTATACTGTTGAAACTTGGTAAGTAGATGTATTCTGTGAACCGCATTAAGATTTTACTTCGAACTGAAACTCAAAAATTTTTTTTTCATCAAACCCATATGTGTGGGGTATCTATGGATAGGTCTTCAAAAATGATATTGAGGTTTCTAATATCATTTTTTTCTAAACTGAATAGTTTGCGCGAGAGACACTTCCAAAGTGGTAAAATGTGTGTCCCCCCCCCCCCCCTGTAACTTCTAAAATAAGAGAATGATAAAACTAAAAAAAATATATGATGTACATTACCATGTAAACTTCCACCGAAAATTGGTTTGAACGAGATCTAGTAAGTAGTTTTTTTTATATACGTCATAAATCGCCTAAATACGGAACCCTTCATGGGCGAGTCCGACTCGCACTTGGCCGCTTTTTTTATTAGATAGAGTGATTCAAGAGAAAGGTTTATGTATCATTTGTTAACTCGTGCGAAGCCGGGGCGGGTCGTTAGCATCAAAATCCGTTGCGTAGTTTTAAAGATCTAAGCATACATAGGGACAGACGGACAGCGGGAAGCGACTTTGTTTTATACTATGTAGTGATTTCAACTATACAATAAGACCGACTACCGTATTTATTCGTACTTAAATATGGAATAATTAATACATATTTGGAAATATTTCACAATTATACTCGTACTTATATTTGCAGTTTCATCTATACCGTCACCCGTTCATATAACATTCGTATAATGCTCCATATAATTTATAAAGGGTATTGTCCTCTGTATACAATATTAGCATAATGACACCGGAAAGAGGGCGAAAATCGACGGAGCACAACCTGGGAAAGTGGCGAAAAAAATGATAATAAGTATACTGAATGTTAATACCTACCTTTTCTATGTATTAAACTTATAGATGTAGTTTATTTTGACATGTGTGAAGATTTTGTATCAGGAATAAACACTATTTTTTTTTGTGTTGATTATATTTTTTTTCAGACAAAAATGGCGGACTTATATACCTTTATCAGTAACTGGCCGGAAAAAGCACAAAACCGGGAGTTGTGGAGATCAAGGGGAGAGGCCTTTGCCCAGCAGTGGGGCACTATAACAGGCTGAGATAATCTTTTTTAGCTAGAAGAGGTGGCCAAAACGGCAGTTGTTTCCCTTTGTTTATGTATCTATAGGAATTCATGTACAAAAATTACACCAATTGCAACAAAAAGCTAAAGTTTCCAGTTAACACTGTATCTGGAACAGAACTCTGCTGGTAAGACCGGCCGCTAATGAGTTTTAAATACGCGCCGCAAACCGCGTAACTTTCCGCGGCTGACGCTTTTTATTCTCAGATACTTTGAACACTTTGAAGGGATATGTTTGAGTTTACATTGCTGTATTTTATTGTTTATTTTTATTTAATTATAGCTTATAATTGTACAGTATACCTTAAAATGAATAATACAGTAGTGAGTAGGCACATGAGTTTCCACTTAAATATGATATAAATTACAGATGCTCAAAAATAACTTATTAAAACAGAAAAAACTACTAATTAAGTATCACGATACCAATAATGTGTTGGCAATAAGTGTTTAATTAACTTGAGATTAATTTGTAATGTTTTTTTGACATACCTAGCTAAAAAAGTTTAAAATAAAAGCCGAATTTTGATTCAATTGATAATTTTACTGAACTCGACTACTGCATAACACGCTGGATAGTATCTTAAATTGATATAACAACAGATCAGAAGGTAAGTACGAATTACACAGTACAAGTTACAATTAGTAAAATACATAATATACATATACACGACTAAAAATAAAATTGAAACCAATAAAAAATTCTTAAATAAATTCTGCGCAAGGTACCTACCTAATTAAGAAATCGGACTAGATGTTTCGAAATTTAAACATGGTTCGACTCTAATATAAAGTTTTTACGAATAACCTATAGGAAATACATTATAATTCATAATTACTTACCTAGTTTATTTTTATTTATTTTATTTATTGATAAAATAAGTAACACAGCATTACAGTATAAAACCAAGGCAATAACTTAAACTAGTCAACCCTCCTCTCTTTTGTTTATATTTATAAATTTAGACTAGAATACTATTTATAAGCTAAGGAAGTATCGCGAGTGTGACAGTGTGTGTTACCGTCCGTGACGTCACTGGCGTTACTCAATTGAAAATAGTAAAAAATCCACCAACAAATGAAAGGATGTTTCTTTCTGTGTACCTTTTTTCCTATAAGTATTGTTTTAGTACCTAGTCAACATAAAGAATTGGCACCGATTACCACTATTTAATGAAAAATTTAACAAAATCAATAAAAAATCGACCCGAAACCCCAAAAATGTAACCACACCCGTTAATAAAGAAATTCCCAACCAACAGTGACGCCATGAAATCGTCGGGCGCGAATCGTAAACGGGCGCCGAATACAAAACGCACCCCCTCCCCTCCCCTACCCATCTTCAGCCCTTCCTTAATGTACAACAAAGACACCCCACTTTGTACTTAACTTGTATGTGTGCGTGTAGTGTACGATAGTTACGATAGTTCAGTTGGAAATATTTCATATTAAATTTTGGCCCTCTATCAATATAAAGTTGGTCGGGTTATCTTTAGGGCATATTATGTGTTCTGTTAGCTTTGGTTTCAGTTGGACGGTTGGATAATATGGCTGAAACTATTACTTGTAATGGAATATTTGAAGCCCAATTTTAATTACCACAAACTAGCTTCTGCAGAATTCTTCACGAATCATTTCGTCGAACGCCAAATAAGTACCAAACACCTATAACACTCGTAAGTATTCTAGATAATTCAGTGTAAATAATTTACTAATTTCGAAGTTGTTTAACTCCTTGATAGCCGAGCAAGCGAATGACTCCAAAATGAAAAGTGGAAGTTTGAACTTTGCGAGGGTTAAACAAACTTTCCTATTGAGTGAAACACAAAAATGTTCGCCAGACCAAATGTAAAACATTACAAATCCCAATGAACGCTAATTAGTAAGTATGTATCATAAAAAAACCACTTAAAGTTCAATTTCACCAACCAACATGAAAAAACAAGCCAAGATAGGTATCTATCTTGGCTTGTTATAAGATAGGTAATCTCTCTCTATCACTCTTTCATATTACATACTTAAGTAGTGCGACAGAGAGAACATTAGCGTATCGATAGATATGCCGCAATCGATTGACATCTTGGCTAGGCACCCAGGCCTCAACAATATCTTTCTTAACTCACCAAAATTAAACATTAAACCTATAAATCTTACTACAGCAAAGTTCGCCAGAAATTATTGTATACTTAATACGAACATTGGGATTCAGCCGACAAGCCCGGGCCCCCGGGGCACCCGTATTAATGAAAATATGACCTCGGACCTTCCAGATTCGGACCTCATTGTTGCTGTATATTTTATAAACAGTTCACACCATAGGTCTGTCGCTCATTCGGGACATGCCGGCGACAACACATAATTAAAAATAATTATGGTTAGTGGAGTTTGGAAATTCTTGAAACTACTTTTGTTTTTCGTTTAAAAATTATAATTCAATCCACTTTCAAACACACACGTCGTTTTTTAGGGTTCCGTACCCAAAGGGTAAAAACGGGACCCTATTATTAAGACTCCGCTGTCCGTCCGTCCGTCCGTCCGTCCGTCCGTCTGTCACCAGGCTGTATCTCACGAACCGTGATAGCTAGACAGTTGAAATTTTCACAGATGATGTATTTCTGTTGCCGCTATAACAACAAATACTAAAAACAGAATAAAATAAAGATTTAAGTGGGGCTTCCATACAACAAATGTGATTTTTGACCGAAGTTAAACAACGTCGGGCGAGGTCAGTACCTACTTGGATGGGTGACCGTTTTTTTGCTTGTTTTTTGTTGATGGTGCGGAACCCTCCGTGCGCGAGTCCGACTCGCACTTGGCCGGTTTTTTTAATTTTAGATATTTTTACTTCGGCATGGTGTCAATGGCAATGGTGGTGAAAGCGCTGGTGGCCTAGCGGTAAGAGCGTGCGACTTGCAATCCGGAGGTCATTCCCGGCTCAAACCCCGGCTCGTACCAATGAGTTTTTCGGAACTTATGTACGAAATATCATTTGATATTTACCAGTCGCTTTTCGGTGAAGGAAAACATCGTGAGGAAACCGGACTAATCCCAATGAGGGCCTAGTTTACCCTCTGGGTTGGAGGGTCAGATGGCAGTCGCTTTTGTAAAAACTAGTGCCCACCCCAATTCCTGGGATTAGTTGCCAAGCGGACCCCAGGCTCCCAATGTCAATGTGATCCCGTAAATGATTTCCATCCCCGATTTATACGAATGTCATGTCATGCATTTATCACTTGTCATGTCATGCGTCACTTTCACACTTACATATGTATGTTAGAAGTTAGGCATGATGATAAAAAACCGACCATCTTAGCCCTACAGTTAGGTATAGCTTGCCTTGCTTTCCCTAAGTTTTACGGCGTTATTCATAATCGTCTGGCTAAGTTAATCAGCTGATGATCGTCGTTTGTCCCTCTCTATGGCATAACGACAGATAGGGACAAACGACGATCATCAACTGATCAAGTTTATGAATAACGCCATTAAGAACTACAACATCGAAAACATACTCGTAAAGTCACAGAATAAATAAGTAAGTACTAGGTACAGAAGACACTCTCTAAGAAAACGCGGCTGTTACGATCAGCACAGATATAGCCGCTAGGTGGCGACAGCGCCACGCGCGGCTTATGGCTAGCCACCAATATTGGTGTGGAACGGATGTACTTTTAGCTACCTGTAGCAAAACAATGAAATCGCGGAGTGAGTCACGCCTGGTAAAAGTGCTAACCGCGAGTCCCGGCCTCGCTCGACTATTTGAAACTCATTAGCGGCTTGCATTCTCGACTCCCTTCTTACCTACGACGGAACGGAGGTTTATGTGTAAACTGTATAGTGTGAAGCTATTTGTGTGTTAGTGTGTTTGTGCTCACTAATTAATGACCCCTATTATCTAGATCCCAATTAAAATTCCAGTTTAGTAACGCATTTTCACATAAGTAGGTATATTTTGTATGGATCCTTACAAAACTGACACCCAAAAACTATATGCAAAACTGGGGACACTTTTTTTCTTTGTCTCATTAAATAGTACTCTAAATTCCGAGTTTAAATTATGGTTTTTCGAACCTAAAACCACATCATATATGTATAGTCCCAGACCGAATAAAAGTCTAGACGGAAAATGGCGCTAATTGCAGTTATCACGTGGCATTAAGAAGACAATTTTATGCTAATCTTACTACTTTTACATTTTTTAACGTTCGAGAGGACTTAACGCGGCTAGGGTTGCCACAGTAAAGTATGAAATATTTTCTTTTTTGGTTTGGTTTCACTTTGATGTGAAAATTATCAGGTTCCATTTTTCCCGTCTATCCTACTCCTTTCCCAACATATTATACATACGACTTAATCCAATAATAAGTATTTTCACAATGTTCCTGAAATTATTTGGAAATTATTTGGCGGAATGTTTTTCTTAAAAAAATTCCCTATCAAAGGCACCAAACTTCTAATAACGATGCTTTGAAAACCTTAGAGCCGAGATAATAGGTTTAGTCTGAAAACTGTACTCATGGCAGTTATCACTTGGCATTACCCGCTGTAAGAAGACAATTTTATGTTAAGCTTCCTACTATTTTTACCGTTAGGACTTAGCATGGCTAGGGTTGTCACTGCTATGAAATATCAATTACCATATCTACTGGTTTTGTAGTTAACAATAATAAACGTTTATTTATTTAGACAACAAGTTCCACTTTGTTAGTATTATAAAAACTCACTCATGACACAGCATTCATAACTCACTAATGACAACGTATTTTTAATTAAGTGTACATTATCATCAGTGGCGGATTTGCAGTCTTTGCCGCCCTAGGCCCAGACCCTGTAGCCGCCCCTTCAGCATCAGCACCCATCATATTGACTACATTTAGGTCAGGCAAAGAAAAGGTATAGAGGGAAATGCTTGGGACACATTTTTAACTTAGTAACTTTGTTTGGACTTGTTAGGAGGTGAAAATATCAAAAGTCCCCGGCCGTAGCCCTTGAGCGGGGGTAGGGTTTGATTTGAAGGTTCATTTTTCGGTTTTTCGCTTATAATATCTTAGAAACTATGCGTCGTTGTGACATGATTATTATACAAAATGAAAGCTGAATAAATTTGCTACAAGTTTTATACAGTCGAGTTTTTCGATAGGTATCTTGTTTAGTTTTTGAGATAGCCGCTCTTGAATGTCTATAATTTTGCATTAAATTTCCATCAATAATATTCACGGTGCTCACGAGGAAAGGAACCCGAAAGATTTTAACAGTGTAGCAGATCTGCGAAATCGACTCAACACTCGCATTCGCGACTTTGCGCCGCGATTCGCGCACGAGTGTGGAGGGCCCTATACAAGCCCCCCTCCAGACCAGACACTTCGACTTCGCCGAGCGAACATATCGCGACGTTGACGTACCTATGACTCCACACTCGCAAACTTCTCGGTGATTTCGCAGTTTAGTTCGGGCCAAGATGGCTGAAAAGCATCAGCTGATCGAGTTTAACTGTCATTTATCTAAGGCATCATACTTGTTGTAGCTATTTTTCCATTTTGTTTTGTTGTATAACCGTAAAATATAGCCGCTATATATTTATCTAATAGAATTAATATTTATCTTGCAACTGATGAGCCAAAATAGTGTGTATTGTGGAGTCTTGCAAGTTCGCGCTTTGCGCCTCCTTTGACGCTGGCTGAAAAACTGACAAAAAACGGGAAACAAGGCGCGAAGGCGTGATCAATCTGTGAAATCGACACCACACTCGCGTTCGCGGCTTCGCGCCGCGATTCGCGCACAACTGTGGAGGGCCCTCAAGATATCGAAAAACTGTACTAAATAAAACTTGTAGCAAATTTAATCAGCTTTCATTTTGTACAATGATCGGTCGTTAGAACGCATAGTTTCCGAGATATAAGCGAAAAACCGAAAAATAAGACCTTCAAAGAAGTTCAAACCTCCCTCTTCCCCCGGCTCAAAGGCTACGGCCGGGCACTTTTGATATGTTCACCTCCTAACTAGTTCAAACAAAGTTACGAAGTCAAAAATTGTGTTCCAAGCATTTCCCTCTATACCTTTTTTTGAGAATTCGTTGCCTGGCCTAATTTTAAGTTATTTCTTGTTATCATCAGCGATTTTTCTTGTCACAATTTGCCGCCCCTAATATCTCGCCGCCCTAGGCACGTGCCTACTGTGCCTTATGGGAAATCCGCCACTGATTATCATACCTTACAGCTATTGTCTTCATTCTAGTTAAGAAGTATTTAACAGATTTCTCTTTTTCTTCTTCACATCGATAAATATGTAATTGTAAAATAAAACAGTGACTTTTACTTTCTTATTTTTTTATAATTTCTTCCACGGGTGTAATTTTATTAGAGATGCTACGAATTGTGGTTTTGGCCGAATACCGAATATTCGGCATGACATGTGAACATTTTGAGTCACAATTATTATGAAAACTGTTCGCTAACAAATTCGTGGCATCTCTAGATTTTATGGTTTAGTAAATTAGCGCATGGGCGGCAACCCTGGCTGCAAGCTGACGTCCCTAACTATTTCTCGACTCCAGACAGCGTTGAGTTTCTTTTTACCGAGGATTTACTTTCCTTTTCTACTTCAAATGCTTTTCAACTTAGTCTCATGAAGGATTTAATTTTTTGAATGGGGTTTTCACTCTATTAATAGGTATAATACCTGCAATAGGTATCCGAAGTTCGTGGTAATTATATTTTAGGATAGATAAGTATGTGTATCCTAAAATACAACGATGTAATACATTATCATCACTTCTAACGAACTTTTAAAAAAGGAGGTTCACAATTAGACTCTAATATGCAACAGGTATGTTTTTTTTTGTTGTTGCTAAAATTATAACATTTGTGCTAAATGTTCATAAAAATGAACATTATAAATTAATTAACTATTTAGTAGACAGCTAATATCTATTTCATGTAATTATAATAATAATTGTCTTCCTTTTAATTTTGCCAATTTTGTGATTAAGACTAAAACCATAGTTCCTATTATTATTTTATATCTTGGTAATCCATTAAAATAAAAATGTCATTTTTTGGGAACATTGGGCAGGAAGCGAAACTTCCTTCAAATATTGCCAATAGGTATAGGTATATTAAGAAGGAGAAATGTCATATCAAGAGATATCATGTCAAATGAGAACCTCCTTTTCAGGAGAAGATGGTTATTGGTCGAAAACTAGATGTAAGTACATTGTTAACGTTTAATCTAATCCATCTACAGCTTAAAAACACTCTGGCATTCCTAGCTTTTACATCCCATACTATGTTATGTTATACTTCCATTATATCTTTAAAAAAAAAACAATCCGAAAGCAAATACCCGGCCGTTCTCGTCAAACAAAACACGTACCAGCGTTCAGCGATAACCATCTCCTCTAATGAAAAGCACTAGTTCTGATTGCGACCCCACTAACAGTCTTAAAGTTGCGGATCCCACCCACACACACACATAAACACCCCCACCCACCCTACTAAAGGAAAGGAAGAAGATATAAACACGACTAGTTTAATAAGAGCTACCTCACCCCCCGCGCGGGTGGGATCCCCTCTAGCAACACAGCCACGGAATGAATTGTCAAAGTTCTTCGCAAACTGGCCGTGGAGTTAGCTTGCATGTGTGCGTCGGGGCCGAAGGAACGAAAGAAGAAACACCCGCCACGACCGCAGAGACCCGACCCGTCCCCCCGCAAGGAACGAACCTTAAAGTGTGGTCACCCTGCTATCGATCCACGCCCCGTCTTAATGCCCACTTTGTAGGATGTCCATTATTTATGCGGAGTGAAGACTGAAATGTTTTCGGGGAACCAATCCGAACGGTTAATGGGTCGCCGCGAGGTCGCCTTTGTAGTTTAATTCGTTAATTTGAGAATGGACCTTCTGAATTTGTTTTCGTGTAGGTTTTTAAATGTTGTAATTGATTTTAGGGCTGGTCCTAATCAATCCAAATCAATCTAGATACGTTGCATCTACGCAGTATGTAGCTTTTTAATTTCAATGAATTCTCATACCTATTGAATAAACTACCCGCTACACCAGAGGGGTTGTAAGTGCGTTATCGGCTTGTACAGTAAGAATACGCTTTTTTCTTGAAGGTTGATGAAGGTGACTTTTGAACAAAACTTATCTAGCAACATAATTATACCTAAATTTTAACACAATCAAATTACGGGTGAAAATAAATACGAAACTCAATGAAACCTTACTTTCACCGCTATCGATTTCCAACTAAGCAATCCCACGGCCCCTCAAATAATGTACATAATTCCATTCCAGACGTAATTCAAACCTCGTGTTTATCGTCTAATATTTATCGTGATAATTACGAATAGACGGCGATCTCGAGTGGTCATTTATCAAGTGAAGAGCGGGAGCGGTGTCGCGTTGCCAACCCTACGGCGCCCGGGTAGCGCTGGTAAACAATTCGTAAGTAGAAACTAGAAAGATGAATTGGGAACAAATCTAATTATTACAAGCTTTTATTTTTATTATTACAAGCTTTTATTTACTTTCACCTGACCGTTGTCTGTCTGTAATCAAATCTTGCAAGTTTGATCCACTTCCCGGTTTCCGATTGAGCTGAAATTTTGCATACACATGTAAGTCGGGTGACAATGCAATATTATGGTACCATCGAGCTGATCTGATGATGGAGACAGGAGGTGGCCATAGGAACTCTGTGATGAAACAACGCAAGCTAATTGTGTTAGGGGTTTTTAGAATTGTCTCGATGAGTATTAGTTGTCTGTCGTAAGAAAAGTACAGTCAGTGATAAAAGCATGTACCAAAAATGAAATTTTTGCCAAAAACTTATTTTATATTTTGGTTTGTGTTTTTTCGGGGCTGCGGCTGAATGAGTGAAAGATACTTTTGACAGGTAGACTTACATTAATTTATTCCGTATGGAGGGTTGGCCGACTTGGATGACCTGCTCCATATTTTTTTTAATTATTTTCCGCTATCTAAAGGTTTTCTGGAAGAGATCGCTTTTTAGCGCTAAGACGGCCTGTTGTTTACCTCTACTTGAGTTTGTGTTCATTGTGTTGTTTTCTGTATTCAGATGTGCAATAAATAGTATTTGTATTGTGTATGTAGTGTGTGTGTTAAGTGGAAATGACCGAGCAGGAATGCGGACCCTGGCGCTATTAGGCAGGGAAAACGCTAGGTTGAAGAAGATAGTATGTAAATGTCATGTAGGTACCTATTATATTGACCACCATGAAATTCAAGGTTTGTATGTATAGTAATATGGCAATTAATTTAATAACAAGTCATTGTTATTTGGGTATTCACCTAATCGCCAAATTATCTGTGCCCGCTACCGCGCCCGCTTTCGCGCCCGCCTCCGCGCCCGCGAGTCCTACGTGAACTCATATGTGACGTTATCTATGAAAAGGGACCTTGTTGTCGATGGCGCTTACGCCATTATTAACGATGCTCCGATATAAATACAATGCCGCGCGACGCTGTGCGGCGTAAGCGCCATCGACAATAAGGTCCCTTTTCATAGATAATGCCCCATATTTAGACGGCGATCTCGAGTGGTAATTTATCAAGTGAAGAGCGGCAGCGGTGTCGCGTTGCCAACCCTACGGCGCCCGGGTACACGTATCTGTTACATAATAACCAGGCACCACGATAAAGACGTATGTGATACTAGCTTGTACCCGCGACTTCGTCTGGAATGATGACGAGGATTTATAAAAAATTTTGACAGTAACTTTTCAATTTAATAAAAATTATTTCAAATCCGCATTTGCTCTTCGGGCCTTGGTTATATGTAAGTCTTACAGGAGTTTTATTGTTATTTTTTAACATCTAAAATATAGAAGAAAAAAAATACAATCTGCAAAACGTAAAAAAAATATCTTTACCTCTTCACGCTTAAACCGCAGATTTAGACGAAATGTGGTATATGGAGATAATTTGAGGCCCGGGGAAAGATACTGGGTAGTTTTTTATTCAATCATTATTATGCTATTTGAGCGAATTATGATTGTTTTTAATTTTTTAGATATTTTTCAATGAAATAAACTTTATCTTATCTTATTACAATCATTCGACGCAGACATGGGCAAAAACTAGTATCGTGTAAATAACAAAAGATAATAATTAAAATCGGTCCAGCCGTGGTGTAAATGTTGTAATGTAACTAAACCGACTTTTGTTAGTAAGTGTACATTTGTGTGGCATTCCATTTCCAACCTCTCTATTGTTCAAAATCGTGATCCGCATTGATTGGTCAATTAATTTAACTATTTATCAAATAACAGGCGTGTTTGCAATACTTATTATTGTTAGCTTTGCCAAAACATTAAAAAAATAATCTAAAAACACTGAAATAATATTTAAGCGTTCCCCACTAAATAGTTTTGACGTTTTACATAGAGTAGCACATTTATATGTTTAGATTTACCCTGTTTTGCGAAAATAATTGTGAAACTGTGTGAACCGCAATTTTCTTAGCACCCTAAAATTGCGGGCGGGGCGCGGGGAAGACGCTCGATCAATACCGGCGACTTTCAAACTGCTTTCGCCCTCGAAAGTCGCTTCTGTCGAGCGGGCCCCGAAATATACGGCTAGAGATGATACAACGCTAAGCTTAAATGGGACTGGACTGGACACATCAGTCGTATGCCAGACGACTTGTGGACGAAGAAAATCTACCGAGTGTACACCAACCATAATCGCGGCGTCACGGCAGACCTCGAAGGAGATGGCGGCACCATCATGAATCATGATTATGAAGAGAAAGGGATGAATATAAATTTTCTCGTTTTTACTGACTGACTAGTTGTGTTTGCCAGACTATAGTTACACCTAGACGAAGATATTTGAGTTCGTTTTTGACAATAGTTGGGAGATTTTAGACGAGTTATAGTTCGGTGGTTTTAGGGTAGGTACTGTTAGGTACTTTACGTTATTTACAGTAATCTTATTAAGCTTATTGAGCTTGTTCTTCTCTCTTCTCGCTCTCCATTTAAGCAAGGATCTCGAAAGCAGCGCCATCTTGAATCTTCAAAAATTTGTCGTTACTTGTAAAGAAAGAAATCACCTGATATTAATCTTTCGGTGTGAGTGGATGTGAACGATGAATATGATCGAAGGGAAAATTCAAATGTGTATGTTACGTACTGCTTAAAATGGTACATATTCCTTTGATTTTTCTAATGACGCTGCTTTAAATACCACTTAGGTATCCCCATTCCTTCAGTACCTGAAACAAGATAAAAAGTTATATGCTTAGTAAAATGATAAAACGAATTATCAAGTTCATTGATGACGACAACAATCATCGAGTTTATCACGTTTGATTGCGCTTAATATTTTTTTAAACAAATAAAAAGTAGGTATACTTATGACTTATGAATCTAAAACCTAAGTATTTTAACTACAACAGTCGAGGAGTAAATGTAAATGCCAGTTAGTAGGATGCTGGTCATTTGTCAATGTTGTTCTCAGCTATTGTGCTAGCGTTTTGCGACTTTCAGTGTCATTTTGGGCCTACAAATTTTATTGAAGGTTCTCGGCACATGTTGACTCTCTTTCGCCATAGTTTTATTTGTCCTAGTCCCTTTGTATAAAAAAAAACGCTCAGGTTACCACTCTATATAATTCCATTCCCGTCTTCACACGCCGTCTTCACGCCCCCACCCCGTCTTATCGCGTAGGTAGGTATATACCGCCCCCTGTACCTACATATGAGTGGGAGTTATTGTAACTAACGCGGGCAACTCTATATAGTTCCACGTCTTCGTCTTCCCACCCCGTCTTATACGGGTATTAGGGTTATATACCACCCCTTAAATACATATGAGTGGTAGTTGTTGTAACTACTATCTCGCGGGTATATACTTATCTGCGGGTATGACAGTATATTTTTCCAATCTTTAGCAATATTTTGCGAGGTGAATACGAGGGGCGTTCAATAAAAAGTGAGAATGAGTATGTTATATATAACTTTTATTAAATGTTATTTTATTTTTCGACATAGTCACCTTTTAGCATAATTCACTTAGTATATCTTTTTTCTAAACTTAAAATTCCATTTCTAAAAAAGGTTTCATCTTGAGTAGTTAAAAAATCTTGTACTGCAGCGACTACCGCGTCGTCGTCTTCAAATTTCTTGCATCTCAGTATTCCTTCAATCTCGGAAATAGGTAGAAATCACTAGGGGCGAGGTCTGGTGAATACGGAGGATGCTTAAGGATATCGAACCCAGCATCACGTATTGCAGCCATTGCAACGGCGGACTTGTGTGCCGGTGCATTGTCCTGATGGAACAACACAATTTTCGAGAGTTCACCTTGCCGTTTTTCACGGATTTCATTGCGCAATGTTGCTATTTGTTTGGCATATAAAGAGCCCGTAATAGTGGCTCCATGCTCGAGATACTCAATCATTACGACCCCTTTACCATCCCAAAAAACAGAGCCCATGACCTTACCGGCAGATGGGCCCACCTTGAATTTCTTCGGAGTTGGAGATGATGGCCTTTTCCATGTCATAGACTGCAGTTTCGTTTCAGGGTCGTAATGATGGAGCCATGTTTCGTCCATTGTTATAAACCGCGCCAAAAAAAGTTCGCGGTCTTGCTGTATCAGGTCCAAAGCTTCTTGACAAATCTCGACTCTAGTTTGTTTTTGCGTGTCAGTAAGCATTCTGGGTACCCAACGCGCCGATACCTTTTTCATACCCAAGCGTTCATGTAAAATATTATGCACGCTCCCGGTTGAAATCTTTACATTTTCAGCAATAAAACGAACCGTGACACGACGATCCGCCAAAACTAAGTTTTCGACTTTTTTCACAATTTCTTCAGTTACTGCTGTAGTAGGGCGTCCGGAGCGGGGGTCATCCATGGTTGATGTTCTTCCACGTCTAAATTCGGCGCACCAACGTGCGACTGTCGAATACGGAGGAGCATTAGACCTTAAAGTGTCCCGTAAATCTAAATTGACTTGGTCCGTAGAAAAATTTTTCAAACACAAGTATTTGATAACGGCGCGCAGTTCAATTTTCTCCATTTTCGCTAACGTACTCAATAGCATCGCAAAGAAATCGCCGTATTTTTTTTTAAACAAAAAACAGTTAGTTTTTTTTTTCATGGCAATCAGCTAGGTAGATTAGCGTTACCGGCCAGTATTTACTTTCCTAATATTTAAAGAGTTTGCATCTCATTCTCATTATATATTGAACGCCCCTCGTATACAGTGTGTAAATCCAATACGGGCGAATATTTAAACATTTTAAACGATGGTCAGCATAGGACCTAAGAAGTATATTGAGATAGATTTTGTTTAGAAATACAATGAAAATTTTACCATACAAAATAATTCGGCTCGCTATGTACTTACAAATGCTCTAAGACCACACAAGTTACGGAATATGAGCGTTTTAAAGTAACTGTCAAGGCTTGTTGGCAGTTACTATAAAAAGCTCGTATAGTATCTCATAATGTAATACATTTTGGCTTAAGATGTCGATGGAAGAGCATTTTTTTTTTGTGATTTTAGGTTTGGTCCATAGTAAAAGTTGCTCAGTGTGACTTATATAATTTAAATAGGTATACATTTACCTCGCAAAATATGGCTGAGGGTTGAAAAAACACCCTGTGTAGCTCCACTTCTTCGCCCAGTGTCTTTCTCACCCCGTCTTATAGGGGCAACTATGTACAGTATTTACCACCCCCTATGTGCGGGGTTATGAGCTTAGTTTAGTGTTTTGGTTTTAGTTATAACTTTGTAACACAAGTTATTAATACCTGCTAATACGGATAGTATGGTAACTATGTTAAATTTAATGTACACAGGTAATACAGGGTGTTGCCTGTAACACGAGCAAATAATTAAAACATATATATACTGCTCAAACTATAAAACTTTTGTAAAAGAACTTTAAAAAATTATGAATCCTTTAGACTTCATCTTTTTCATATTTACAAAATAAATATTGCCTTCAATGTACGCCGACATCAGTGTGTTTGACATTGCTTGTCACGCTTTAAACATAACAGAATTTGCAATACATCATTGCGTCTCAGAATAAACTTTAAAGTGTAATAAAAATCAAAACAAGTTATTTTTAAAGTTGCTGAGCAAATGTCGGTCAGTTTGAGGAATAGCCTACAGTTTAATTTATTGCTCCTTACAGGAGCCATCCTGTATAAGTCGTGGGGTAGGAAAACTCAATGAGCGGCAGGGCTTATATGTGACGTTATCTATGAAAGGGGCCCTTATTGTCGATGGCGCTTACGCCATTATTAACGATGCGCCGATATAAATACAATGCCGCGCGACGCTGTGCGGCGTAAGCGCCATCGACAATAAGGTCCCTTTTCATAGATAATGCCCAATATTATAAATGACTACTAAATCGTGTATTTATCCTAGACGGCTTAATAAAACGATAGATAGATAAATATATCTGATTGGAAATCACATGTAATTTTATATATATATGTATGTTTATGTTTGTGTATTTCTTATGATTGTATTGTGTTCGTACAGGTACCTAATCGTATCATCTATACCACAACGGTATTTGAAATACTTCTAATAATCACGGATAATACTGAAAATCCAACTTTGCACCAAGCGGTCAGAAATATCCTGTAAATTATTTTTTTTAAAAACCCAAAAGATAATAATAACCTGTACATACATAAAAATATTCAAACGTCTTAAAACCTGTAGTTTAACCCTTCAGACGCCGTGAGAACGCGCTCAGATACTAGAATCTTCCCGATTTGACCCCGGGGCCAATCCGGGTAAAGCAACCCTTTGGATGCTGCGTGAGAACGGGACTAGACGCTAGAATCTTCCAGATTTGACCCCCGGGTCAATTCGGCTAAGGTAACTCTTTGAATTCTTCGTGAGACCGGTAGGGCCATGGTGACCCTAGGTCATCTAAACTGGATGCGAGATGAATGCTTCGGATGCTGTGTGGGAACTTTGTGAGTAGGGTCATTTTGACCCGTAGGTCATCTGAACCGGATTTTAAAAAGACCGTTAAAATTTCTTGATTAATATATTCTTAACAGTTGGTAGAAGCTCCTAATGGTATATTTTATTTATGCAGTTTAATTAAACTATAAAAAGTGAGGAAAGTTTTTTTATCGTAGAAAATACGTATACGATTATGAACAGTTATCTTAGGCCTTACATTAAATTTCACCTGTATTAAAAGACTTATTATGTTGCTTTACTATATTATAATTTACTTAGGTACAGTGAGCTGCGAATTTGCATGGAGAAATTATGAATGAATTCATTGATAAAGTCACCATGCACTTTTACGGCTGATGAGTGATGGTACATGTAATTTATTTAATACTAGCGACCCGCGCCGACTTCGCACGGGTTAACAAATTATACATAAACCTTCCTCTTGAATCACTCTATCTATTTAAAAAACCGCATCAAAATCCGTTGCGTAGTTTTAAAGATCTAAGCATACATGCAGACAGACAGACAGACAGTGGGAAGCGACTTTGTTTTATACTATGTAGTGATAGTGATTCATATGTTTGACTTATTAGGAAGAGGCCATTTACAAACACACACAATGTTCAGATGCACGCATGCATGTCAGTCATGGGAAACACTTTCACAACTAAACGGGTACCGGTCACAGGGACCCATTGATGACGCGGGTCCCCGGGTCAGCTCTGACCCGAGGTCAATAGTTGCGGGACGTTTGAAGGGTTGGATAGTGTACGCTTTCACTATTTCACCCGTTTTGAGTGAGCGCAGAAAAGAAAGTGATAAATGTAGGTAAATATAACAAAAATAAACATACTGTATTAATCATTGGCAGTGATTTGACTCTACCAAGAAAAATATCAAGCCTCCAACATTTATATTAATAACGCTGTAAGATATCGTATCGTAACAGGTAATTAGCAATGTACTTATCATAAAAACCGAAATTCGCAAATTGCGGGGATCTTTCTCTTTTACTGCCAATCAAGGCGTAATTAGAGTGAAAGAGATAAATGCCCGCAATTTGCGAACTTCGATTTTCGCGGTTATAGCCCAGTACACCATGATAATAGATAAATGTAGACCTGTCGATGGTGCGGGTCGCGCGGGTCAACCATGCCATGGGTTAGTACTTACAATGACCAACAGGCATTGAAAGGGTTAACGTTTACAATTTATATTTAATAAAAATAATAATAACATGAGTTAATACGACAAATAAAAGTTTGAAAAACTATAACTGTTGTCGGCTGATGAGCTGTAGTCCCGCAAATTTTGATTAAGTAATACATATAGATTTGCCGCTTGATAAAAAACTTTAGTTATGAAGTTACTAAATAGGTACTATTGTAGGTACCTAAAGTCTATTTTTTTTTATTCGGTAGACTAAAATGACAGTTCATAGTATGAAATGACACATGATCTTCATACTATGAAATGTCATTTTAGTCTACCGAATAAAAAAATAGACTTTAGATTTAGTAACTTCATGGTATTACTTTAGGGTTGACACTTGTATATTGTGAATACAACAGTAGTACGCCAGGGTTGGCACTTATCTTTAAAGCGCGCAATATTCATAAAGCGACCAGCTAAGATTTTATTACGACGCCTCGAATTAAACGAAATTAAAAAGAAAGCAAAAAGCCGTTTCGTATTTTAGGAACTCTTGAATCCAGCTATATTCAAACTTTTTTTATGAGGGCCACACAGATGGTTTTGCCCATGAGAAATACTAGGACAAAATTCATATCACTTATGGTTTTTTATAAGTACATATATGTATGTTAGACTTTATTGCAAGACCTACCCGTGAATAGTATTTGTTTCATCTAAGGTACCTATTAAGTCGGTACGTGCCGCCACACGCCCGTCGTATCTTATTTGGGTGTGAAATATCGTGAATGTTCGGCGAGCAGTAAAGGATATGAAATATGTCTTGGGGGGAGGGCGCCTTAAGCCAGGGGTGTATTAGGGGAGGTCGTTAGGAGGGTGTAGTATTGGATGTGCTTGGCAAAATTAAGATGGCTTTACATGTAGGATAGTTGGAGTGTTATCATAGTGAAAGGTACCTACAGACAGTGTTGGAAATTTCACTGGTAAAATTTAGACATGTTAAAAATTGGGTTTAAATTGACCCAGCGAATCTAAAGCTTAATCCTTACTAATATTATAAATGCAAAAGTAACTCTGTCTCTCTGTCTGTTACCTCTTCACACTTAAATAACATAGGGTAGTTTTTATCCCAGAAATCACCCTTTAAGGGGGCGAGAAGGGGGGTGGAAATTTGTATGGGAAATCGATAAAAAGCAGATTGGAGACGCAGACGAAGTCGCGGGCAAAAGCTAGTAATATTATAAATGCAAAAGTAACTGTCTGTCTGTTTACCTCTTCACGCATAACTGCTGAACCGATTTGAATGAGACTTGGTATGGACATCGTTTAAGGCCCGAGGAAGGATACCAATACCTAATTCTTACAAATAAACATAAAAAAGATAAAAGATACTTTATTCAAGTAGGCATAATTACAATGCCCTTATGAACGTCAAATAAAACAAAATCTCAAATCTTACAATCATCCTAAGAAGTTGCTGGAGAAATAAATTGAACTAAGGCTTAATAATAATTCTTGATGCAAGTTCGATTCTTGCCCTGGGCACTGGATGCCTTGGTATTAACTGAAAATAATTGCGGTCTAGGTTTTTCTAATATTATTCTGGTGCTTTATTTCGTGCATGGTGTAAAATAATTTATTTTAACAGGCAACATCCCTAAAAATACCATCAAATCAATACGTCCAAGTTTCTCCAAAAGCTTAATTCCCAATCCTTCAATAAATCCGTCCAACTAATTCAGTTATTGCAGTCTGTTGCCTTCAGATTGACGTCAAAATACCTAATCGAAGGGGGTAAGAGGGTAAGAAGGCGGGCCAGGGGGGTAATGTACCCCAGGGAGGGGAGGGGGCGCTAACTTATGCAAAACAAGTTTGGCGAGATGACGAGGTCGATAGTAAGGGCTTGAAAAAGGGGATTGCAATTGGGGCAAGGTTTGAGAGGTGACAATAGTGTTGGATTTGGTCGCGCGGAAATAAGGTCTTATAAACTCAAGCTTAAGTTGTAGTTAGAAATGAAATGTTACCAACGGGTCCATATTGTATATAAAATGTAAACATATATTTGACGTCGACTGTACATAAGGGCCAATGTGATCCGTTTCAACGAAATACCAGAACATCTTTAATAATATTTGACATGTAAAAATACTTTGTCTTTAATTGCCAAAAATTTACAATGTTTAACATTTTTGCATTTGAAAATTTTTTATACATTTCAAATATTGTTATCGATGTGCTGATATTTGGTAAAACGGAAAACGACTTTTGTTCGGGCTCGACATCGGCTTTTGACACTGACATATATCCGATCCATAAGTATCATATCTTTAGCAACTTTTTGAAGTATCATAAAGTCCGAATTAGGCCGGTCGGCCCTTTTGCCATTCGGAACAGCTCAAGAAAAAAATCGATACACCCTAATAGGCAAGCAAAGGGACAGATGTAATGACCCAATTTTCTTGAACAGGCTCTTCAGCCGTGAAGGGACCGACCCTAGCTCTGCCCTATTAAGTAAAAATGTCTTATGTCACATGAGACTCCTGGGCTCTTACGACATTTTGCCACGGAAGGGATGGCTACTTGCTACGCCGATATGGTAACGCGTTTTTACCTAAAGGTTGTAAGTCGCACGAACATCCTTGGCAGTTACGACGTTTAGTCAGGGAAGGTCGAGCTAGGGTGCCTATTTGGCCTAGTTAGGAACGCGCGCGGAAACGATTTTTTTTGGGTAAGGATATTATTTTTTGCTCATAGGGCCCTTTAAGTTGGGGTAGTTTGAGCGAAAAAAGGTAAGAAATAGAGCGAAAAATCTGTGTTAAATCGAGGGTTGTAGGTTGTATTAGGTGCGAGGGTTACTTTGCTAGTTGATTTGGACCGTCAGTCGTAATTATTATGGTATATAATATTATGACAAAGTTGTGTTAAAGTAGGTACTTTTAAGGCGATGGCGATATTAAAAAGAATAAAAATGTTTACAAAACCAAAAAAGGTTAAGTTTATTTCAAAAAACAATGGATAGAGTAGGTAAGTACGTAATAGAATCGCCTGGAAAATTGCCAAAGACTCATTACCTAATGTTTGGCTATAAAAGCCTATAAAATGCAATCAATTCAATTGGAGTGGACTTTCAAGCTCAATAAAATTGTATTTGTGATGGCAGGTTTAAAATTCAAGCATATATCTATGTAAAAATATAATTAGGAAGGCACAGGGCCCCTTACATAGAATTAACTTTAAGTCATAAAAACTCTTTCTAATTCTGGAAATGTATAAAATCACTACGCCTTATAAAACAAAGTCCCCCACCGCTAGGGTTGCCAACTATTTTTTGGTGGAATATAGTATTTTCCAGAATAAGGCATCAGAAATATAGTACATAATTTCAAAAAGATATATTATTTATATTAATTTTGATAAAATACTAAACATAAGTGTAAAATACGTATTTTAGCGTACTATATTTTTCCAAAATTATATAGTACAGAGAGCCAAAATATAGTACAATACTATATAATATAATATAGTACGGTTGGCAACCCTACCCACCGCGTCTGTCTGTTTGTGTGTGTAAGTTTGCAATAAACTCAAAAATTACTGAACGGAATTTCATGCGGTTTTCACCTATCAATAGAATTATTCTTGAGGAAGGTTTAGGTGTATAATTAGTTAAGCTTTTGTGTAACAGTGCGAAGCCGCCCTGGGCCGCGTCAATAATAGTCACTATATATATAAAACAAAGAATCTTTCCGCTGTCTGTCTGTCCCTATGTATGCTTAGATCTTTAAAACTACGCAACGGATAGAGCGATTCAAGAGGAAGGTTTATGTATAATTTGTTAACCCGTGCGAAGCCGGGGTGGGTCGCTGATAATGTATAAAATGTGAAAGCAACAATGAGTCGGAGGTTTCTATGTACCTACTTATATACGTAAGAGTAATTATATCTTACATGCTTAGGTACGTAAAATAACTCATCAACAGCGTCTCAAATTACCTGAGCAGTCATCAACCCTAATCAGGGCGCGGCAAGGGTCCGCTGAAGAATGAGAGTAATCTTGTGGTAATTCTACCCGCGCCCGAACTATCGTCACAGCGGTGTTATAGGCAGATAATTCACTGTTAGAGTCTGTACGGAAACAGAAGAGTCGTGGAATATATTGGGCCCCATATATTCCACGACTCTTCTCTTTCCGAACAGACTCTAAGATGAAAGTGGAAGACTCGCGCGTAATAAATCACCTTTTTCATACAAACGTAGTCCTCATTTTCTTCTCTGGATATTAACATTAGGTATTGAAAATATTTTGAGACAACTAGATAGAGTAATATTTTGGTATTAGGCAATTGAAAATGATATCTACCTATATGATGTCATTTTTATTTATTTATTTAAACTTTATTGCATACAACATAAAACGAATGTAGAAATGGCGAACTTAATGGCCTAATGGCATTCTCTACCAGTCAACCAACGGGCCAAACAGAGACATGTAAAAACAGTGCAAGGAGAAAAAGGAATCGTCAGCGCGTGCACTTCGCTAGTACTTATTCGTACATGTATTGATACGAGCGAGACGCACGGGCGAATGATAACAAAAATACATAATTTAGATATCATTCCGATGTCAAAATGTAAGTTTAAATTTTTTATAAATCGCTATCATGGGCCTCCAAGCGCCTCCAAGTATTGTGCAAGCGCTACGCCGTAGCGCGTAGCGGGAAGTTTTAGCCTGCCTTTCCACTGTAGATCAGCGACGAAAACGCGCACATTGTATTGAATTATGTACCTACTAGCGACCCGCCCCGGCTTCGCATGGATTAACGAATTATACATAAACGTTACTCTTGATTCATTCTATCTATTAAAAAAAAGTCATCAAAATCTGTTGCGTAGTTTTAAAGATCTAAGCATACATATGGACAGACATACAGCGGGAAGCGACTTTGTTTTATACTATGTAGTGATTGGCGCGAGCAAGACGCACGGGCGACAGAATATAATTACCTCCTCCCCGGCCTCCTACCGGCCTCCTCGAGTACCCAAGCTGACTTAAGCTACACCATCCCTACCCATACCGGTATAGTTAGCTATAGTGTACACACAGTAGGTATGTTTGCGGAGGAGCGTTTTCATTAAAACTTGCATGGCTTCGTCGATCGTCTGTTTACAGCGGTGTATCTATAGGTATGTATTATGTATTTAGAGTGTAGATACATTATGTGGGTGTAAGAAGCCGTAGTTTGATATGGTTGAAGCTAGTTTTAGAAGGTTATGTTCAAGTGTTAATGTTTTAAAACGTATGGTCGCTAACAAAACTTCAATCCTTCAAAAAGTCGCGTTACATACATTAACACTGATAGACCTTGAAATTTGAAAATTATATTAGCCAAATGTAGATCCTAACTTAGAAATGTTTTTTAATTCAGCTCATAATTAAGAGCCCGTACCATGAGTCACTGACGGTGTCAAAACTGACATATACGCTATCGAGAACGTATCTTACTTTCTATACATCTCGTTCGCACTAATATGCGAGTACGAGCGAGATGTATAGAAAGTTAATTACGTTCTCGATGGCGTTTATGTCAGTGCCAAACTGATGGTAGCCGTATAGAAAATTAAAATGAGATTGAAAGTTATAAGACGTGGGTGGTATTATTTTTTTTTTAATAATAAACTGATCGGCGATTGGCCATATGTCACATGATGTAAAGTGCGCGCCGCGCCGCTTCGCGTCTAAATCGCTCACGTACGAGTAGGACACACCTATACGTATCAACGGTTTGTTTCATCCTCGCCGCGCCGCGCCGCGCCGCGTTCGCGCGTTGTTCGCCTACGTAAGCCGTAGCGTAAGATGGAGCTCCATAAATGATTATATCTCTTTTTCTCAAAAATGGACGGCAAAGTCGACGTTGCCGGTGAAAAAATAGGTCGCGAAGTGCGTAGTTTATGGTCATTCAAAAAATTAAAAAGTTAAAAACATTGCAGTCTCGATTTCGGGACTGCAATGTTGCATACAAATCCGATTATTTAACGAGTTCCAAACTTTTTAAAACTTTAAATGGCCATATCAAATGAAGGCATAGGTCCATTAAACAGCCAAATAGATGATCAGCACTTATTATTATAATGTTGGTACCGCGACTATTTAGGTGTCTCAAATACGTTAGCGTATTTTCAGCAGAAAAATACACTTCTTTTTTTTTTAGGCGACAAGCAAATCTTTTTAATGGTTTTACTTTTTTCTGTGAAAATTAGAACGTTGCTTCTGTAAAATATTTCTATTTCTTGCACCATTTTTGAGAAAAACACTATATATGACTCGGCTGGAAGGCTACTTGCTGGCTTCGGATTCAATTAAACGGACTCCCAAGGTCGTCCGTTTAAAACGAATCCTCAGCCTGCAAGTAGCTACTTCCGAACCTCGACAATAATGTACTATTGTTCGCTTCATATTTCTCTAAAAAGTCGTGATATATCTCTATGGTATGGGAGTGGCCTGTAACACGAGCAAATAAATAGATTGAGTACGCCACAAACGGTGACACTTTTTTCATTGACTTAAGGGGCCCACTGATTAACAGTCCGCCGGACGATATCGGCCTGTCAGTTAGAACAAAAAGTTGACAGCTCCGAACAACTTACAGGCCAATATCGTCCGGCGGACTGTTAATCAGTGGGCCCCTTTAGACTTCATATTTTTCATATAAAATAAATATTATCTGTAATGTATGCCATTACCATTGTGATTGACGTTTCTTGTTTAGTCACGCCTTAAACTTAAACTAGAAAAAATCGCAATACATTTCGTCTTAGAATAAAATTTAAAGTGTAAGTATTAAAAATCGACACATAAGTTATTTTTTCTACTCGTCGACTGCAATGCTTGAATTAAGACTTCGTATACCAAAGTGAAATCGCATACTTTTTCACTATGGAACCCCAAATCAACTATAATATTCATTTCGATACAGTTTAGTCAACTATAATATTCATTTCGATACCGTTTAGTTAACTATAATATTCATTTCGATACAGTTTAGTCAACTATAATGAAATTGACCAATCGAAATCGCGGAGCAAGTACCAGGGCCTCATGAGTTACGAGAAGGTGTCGTTGACCAACCGGCCGGGGGCGCGGGGCGCGGGGCCGGGTCGCGTATGAGTATGAAGGTATCGCGGCTGCTCGCGCATCTTAGCTGTATACTTTTGGTTTTTTTACCTACATATATGATTCTTTTACTAGTTTTAAGTATTTTTTTTTGTTGACTCGTAGAAAAAGTATTGTATACAATAGTGATATAATGAAGCCTTTCAATCTCGTACCTTTACTTAGGCAACTCAGCAAGCTTCGTTGCCTAAACACGGTACTCGACTGAAAAGCTCTCCATTATATCACGATTGTATAAAATACTATTTAAAAGTCGCTGATCAAATGAGGAGTACAGCCTATAGTTTAGTTTTTTGCACGTATTACGGGCTACACCCGGTATAACTGTATAACTGTAACTCTATGGTGTATAACCGATAACTATAACAAACTTGCACACGCAAGGAAGAAACTCAAATGTACTAGTAAGAACACGTACGTCCAACTGTCTGTTTGTCCAGTTACATTGTCCGAACACATTTAGTTGCGAACTGTACTAACTGCAGTGCAAGTTGGTAGACAATGTAGTCTTGTCTGTCTGTTCAGATAAGTTGCTAGTCTTGTGTTCGGTGATAGCGAACATGAGATATATCATACGGAAAACGAGAACTTTTACCACCTTATTCATAAAACTTTACGGGCCTGATTTAGTTAAATAATGTTTTATCCCTTTCTTATAGATACATAAATCTGAATGACAGATAAGGACAAACGATTATTAGCTGATTGAGGATTATAGCGCGTTTATGAATGGGTTAATGTTTAGGCAAGCAGAAACGTCTGCGAACGATGCTATTAAAATTAGAATAAATTTAAAAGTGGAAAAATTACTCCTCCTCTGGAGTGATACTACTATACTAGGCCGTGAGTTCAAGTCTCACCTAAGCTAATTTTTCCATTAAAACGTTATAGGTTAGTACTTCTTCTCCGTATCAGTAGGTACTTTATTTAAAAATGATTTCGCTTTTATGACAATTTTTACAAATATTTACCGGGTTGGAATAAAACATATATTCCATCAATTCGCACGAAGCGCTTTGCTTCCTCTTTTTCTTATGCGCACTGCCAAGAAATGGAATTCCTTGCAGGCGTCTATTTTTCCGAGCTCATATAACCCGGCAACCTTCAAATCAAGGGTGAACAGGCACCTTCTGGGCAGGTTCGCTCCATCGTAGGCCACGTCTTCGCCTCGGCTAGTCTGTGGCCATGAGTAAGCCCATTTATAATTAAAAAAAAATCTGACTTATAAACTTTGTATGAAACAGTAGTTTTTAAAATTAAACTTCTCCAGATTCTTACTTACTATAGTGTTCGCTATAACCATGTTTGCAAAGCTTAGGGTCCAAAACAATCGCAGATTTTGTAAAATTATTTGAGGTTCACTATTTCCTATAAGTAATTTTATATGTAAGTAAGTAAAGCACAAAACAAAAGTGCCTACACATTGTTTACACGTTATCACCCTGTATATAATGAACTTATTCAAATAATGTCCAAGTCTGTTTTTCGACTGGAAACCTGATATTTTCAAACCCTCAAACAAGACAAACGAAAACTCCTTTATACAAGACACACGCCAACGTACAAAGACACCCCGTAATTTGGCAAGGACGCGTTTAAAATCCCCCCGGCCTTAGAAACAAACAGATCCCCCTCACCCCCCCGGGGTAAAATGGCCGCCTTATACGACCGCATCTTACCCCCAATTCCTACTTCCTTGCCATTACCCAGCGCTGCTGACTAAACATAATCGGCGAACTTCCTTACGACTCTACCCTTCCGGGAAACTGTTACATCACCACACAACCAACAATAAAATTTAACACTAAGAAAATAAAGCTTATTTTACATTGAACAGTTTTAACGCGGGCAGGAGTCGCGAACATTTGGAATTTAACTTTAAAAGTAAGAGAATAAGGTTGGGTTTTGGTTATAAACAAGAAAATTTTCCAATTTTCCCAGAATGACCACTCCGAAGCACCCGAGTTAAGAACACCGCATCACAAGTTTCGCTGTACGCTGTTCACGTTTGAATAGCGGCGGGCGTCGTAACTTGTTCGCTTGGTTGTACATATGAATTTCTTACACAAAAGATGGGGTTTGATAGATGGGGGAGATACCGTTTAATGATCTTAGTTTGGCCGTAACCCGCGGGTTTCCGTTAGTTTTAGTGTTTGAATAATTACGATACCGGGTCGCCCGTAAAAGGCTTTGTGTTCGAAGGATCTAAAGTTGGATCGTATTGTATGCAAACTTAGATTTTGTATTATCTTTGAGATTTTAATTTCAAATGTATTTAGTGATCTAAATATATAAAACCGTTGCGTTATATAGTAACTGACAGACAACACACAGTGTACGTAAATCATTTAAAGTACTTTAAGTAGGTAGGTACTCTAGACTTTGAAATTCTATACATACATATTACGGCCCAGACTAGAACCGTTCTATGTGGATGTTTCTAGTGATTCAAGATAATTTATAACAGTTTGTATGTGTAAAGAAGTCCACTGATTACCAGTCCGCCGGACGATATCGGCCTGTCAGTTAGAACAAAAAATTAACAGCTCCGAACAACTGACAGGCCAATATCGTCCGGCGGACTGATGGTAATCAGTGGGCCCCTTAAGTGGCAGAGGCGATAAATCATAGACATATTAGTTCGACATATCTCAGCTACAATATAACTACTTCTGAACCATATCATATTACAACACGTACTTCAATATTTAAATCATCTTTATCCCCTAACAACTCGAAAACTTTATACATAACCGTACCTTTGTAGCTGTAAATCCCAGTGCCATATAATACCATCCTTAATCCTAAAAACTTGAAACTATTTCTTATTTATATGATTTATATATGTACTTAAATAATAAATATAACCCCCGCTGCGACATAGCTCAGCTATTACGAGCTCTGAATTCTCTTAGCACTCACTCAGCACTTACAGCGTAGGCACTTGTAAATAAGAGATCCTCTTGCAGTGGGCGATAAATTTTAGAGCAATATTAAACATCATATCATCATCATCATCATCTTGTAACATGAAACTATCGCTACCTACTGCTGCCCTCACGTACCTATTTACACCTACCTACGTAAATATAACGCCCGATGCGACATAGGCCATAGCTCAGCTATTCATCATCTTCCTCGCGTTGTCCCGGCATTTTGCCACGGCTCATGAGAGCCCGGGGTCCGCTTGGCAACTAATCCCAGGAATTGGCATAGGCACTAGGCCATCTGACCTTCCAACCCAGAGGAACTAGGCCTTATTGGGATTAGTCCGGTCTCCTCACGATTTTCTTTCACTGAAAAGCGCCTGGTAAATATCAAATGGGCTCTAAATTCTCTATAAGCACTTACAGCGTAGGCACTTGTAAATAAGAGATCCTCTTGCAGTGGGCGATAAATTTTAGAGCAATTAGACTTAATCGCCGAGTAGAAAGCGTGCGATCTTCCGCCGGCGATCGATCGCAGCGAAGGACAACCTTTGGACACATTTTATTAGAAGTTTATTTTATTTTATTTGTGATAGCGATGTTTTACTGTAAACATGTGAAATCTCTGGTCAATCTAACGAAAATTATATTAGAAGACATATGAATGAAAAATAGTAAATAACCAAATTTAGCTTAAATAGGTTTTCGTCTGGAGAATGAACTTTTACTAGTCACACAGTTACTAGTCACTAATTAAAACATTTCAATTCAATTTTCTATGACAACATGATAAGAAGATAGATGCCTTGGTTTCAACATCTGAATCACTGTTCCGCAAGTTGACGATAATTTGTGTCCGTCGTCCGTTGTCTTCGGACCAGTGTGCGGATATTGTTAGTGTTGCGTGTCGTGACGTGGACAATAAACATTAAACAAAAACGGGTAGATCAATTTATTTGTCTACTCCGAACATGTATTGTATAAACGAATATCGGGTAGTTTAGTGTTGTTTACCAATAACTCCATTGATATTTTGATCGGACATCATCAGTCTTTTGTGACCACAGGTAGTGCAACCTGGCTGGAACGTCGGAAAAAAGGTAAAATAATGAAATTTAATCGCGTTAGACCCGGTAATGACATTAATAAAATTATGTGTACAAAACGCGGGAGTTTAAAGTGTTAAACCTCTATATACCCTACCATACCATTTAAATCCACTACTATTTTTAACAATTCACAGTTTTAACATATTTTAAGTTTAAACTCGAACATAAGTCGAAACAGTTGGTCTCTCCTGGCGTGGTTTATCGGGCAGCGGCGCTCAGTTTACAGCGCCTGCTCGAGGCGTCGTAATAAAATCTTGGCGCGTCGCTTTATGAATATTGCGCGCTGTAAAGATAAGTGCCAACCCTGGCGTACTACTCTTGTATTCACAATATACAAGTGCCAACCCTAAAGTAATACCTACTGCTATAGTTGGTCAAACCAATTCATCAGTAAATAGGTAAGAGCAAAAAAAACTATACTCATCCTTTTCTTTTGGGTGCTAGTACTAGAGTAAGACAAAGATAGTACCTACCAATGATTATCTCTGTCTATGTTTGAAATAAGACAGTCCTTTGACAAACTATACCATTTATTTACACGCTCGTTCGGAATTTTAGTTAGGTAATATACTTATTATTCTTTATCCATAATATGTACTATGTTGTACTAAGGTTGTCTGGAAGAGATCGCTTTTTAGCGATAAAACCGCCTGTTGTTTAACCTCTTCTTCCTGTATTATCTGTATTGTTTTCTGTAATGAGGTGTGCAATAAAGAGTATATGTATTGTTGTATTGTATTGTATGTTTTCTTTGTAAGTAAGGTACCTAACAAAACTATTTCTAAAATCTCAGCTGAAACGTTAGTGTTATCTAAGTGATCTACAATCGAGTTACTATAATCGCAAAGCTGGTAAAACAAAATCACTAAAATTAAATATTTTTATGTCAGCGACAACCCTACAAATTTATTTACATTTTAAATTGACACCTGTCATGTCATTCAATAGGATCTACTTGCTAGGGTTGTAACATACAGATTTTTGCACTAATGTTTAACAAGACTGTATCTCAAAAACGGTTAGAAATATAACGTGATTAATAAGTGAAACATAAAAGTACGTAGCCTAAACAATTCCCCTTTGCGTAAAAGTCCTTCGTTATTTTCCACCCGATACATTTACTAGAAGAATTTATAAGAGATAATATAACAGTGAAAAAATCTCAATATTTCAACAGGTATTTGTAATAGTGGGAATAAGCCTCAAAGGCCCACCCAGACCTTCCACCCAAACCTTTCCCTGAATTCTAATACACAGCTTAAACTTAACACCCAACCTATTTATAAGCAAAACTAAAGGTGCCCGGCCCAAAATGTTTACAAAGCATTTGCTTAATAACTAAAACTTCGGGGGTGGCAGCGGGGTTGCCATATGGAAACGTGGAAAATCCTGACAAAAGTTATCATTCCTGTATATCATTCTGATAATTTTACCTTATTTTGTTTTCATCAGGATTTATTGTAAGGCTTTTATTGCCATTTTCAATTATGTTTTTTTTTCTCCCCCTCTCTTTTTGTACGCATGTGTGTGTGCGTAGGTGCTAGCATTAGTTTAAAATTTAATACTTTGTAACTACCAGTGAGTTCCTGTAATTGGCTTCCTGTTTTTAATCTTGTTGTCTATTGTAAGTTTATAGCTGTTGGTTCTCTTTAACATAAATAAATAAAAGTTCGGACTTTTGTCCGGAGAGATGTTTGGACATCTCTCTAAAAATACTGTAATTTTTTGTATTGTAAATTTAGTTAGGATATTTATATAGTCAATAACATAGTTTTTTAAGTTTTTTTTATTGAAAATAACTAACATTTTATGTGCCACGAGCTTGAAATAAACGTTAATTTAATTTAATTTCCTATGAAAGAACTTAAGGAGGGTAGAGTAAAGCTATCTATAATCTGGAAAACCCACTTTGTCAGTAGATAAAGGCGCGAAATTAAAATGTTCTATCTATAGGAAGATAATGCTTCGCGCCTACGTTTTTTTTAATTTGTTTTACTGATGGTCATAGCGAGCCAAACAATATATCTTCAAACAATCGTCATCCATTCATGATCTCTCATTCTCTCTCTGGTTTACAAAAAAAAACATAATGAGATTTCAAAACCTTTATTAAGGGGCCCACTGATTAGGTAACAGTCCGCCGGACGGTATTGGCCTGTCAGTTAGAACAAAAATTTGACAGTTCCGAACAACTGACAGGCCGATACCGTCCGGCGGACTGGTAATCAGTGGGCCCCTTTAGGTTACTGCAGCTCCTTAACCCCTTTAGGGCTAATCACGACACGTTGTCGTTTTGCCTCTACGAAGCATTTCCACTACATACCGGGAAATCCATGTTATCGGCCAAAACGTAGTTCTACGATCATAGCTCAGCGGTGAATATTGCCTAAGCCCAAACTTTCAGCTAGCGTATGTTTTCCAGTTGTTTGCTATTTCCAAAGAAATATTTTCTTACTTTACTCCTTGCACTATTTTTACTTCTCTGTTTAGCCCCATGCTTGACTGGTAGAGAATAACATTAGACATTAAATCCGCCATTTGTAGGTACATTGATTTTTCGTGCAATAAAGTTTAAATAAATAAATGAAAATCCCGACATGTCAGGAGAAATCCTGTCGCATGGCAACCCTATGCGGGGGTGTGGGTGTGTGCGTGCGTTGCCATGGCGACGTATCTTGAAGATCTCCCTCTCTGACCGGTCTCAGTTTTCTCCTTTCTCCTTTGCACGCGTTTCTTGTCAGGAGGCGTGGACGGACGGTTTGCAAAAAAAGCGGTATTTAAATTTAATAATAAATTGATACAATTAAGTAAGGATTTTCAACTTGTAATTTCACCATACTAAATATATACGCTTACCTATTTCGGTATTCGTCCGTCCGTGGAAGAAAACTAAAATGTACATAATTTTAATAAAATTGGTATATCGCTGGGTGAGAATACGTTTGTGCCATACGCCACTTACAATGGTTTACAGGAGAGCGAAAAGAAGCAAAAAAAAAACAATTCTCGAAAAGTTTTACATTTAGGAAATATTGAACTTATTTATCATTTAGGCACATATGTTTACTATTTATAGTACTATACAAATATTGAGAATATAGTGGTAATCATGACTCACTCCCCCAACGGCAGGCCCCATTCCGTGTGTAACACCTGACGAAGTACATGCAGCCGTCAAAGCTATGGCTAACAACAAAGGTTTGGGACCAGACAATATTCCTGCCGAACTGTGGAAGAAGCTAGGGCCGAAAGGAGTGGTATTCCTGACCAACCTTCTTAACACTGTCATAACCGAGGGTATACCAAGCGAATGGAGGAAAAGTCACCTAATCCCATTTTATAAGAGTAAAGGGGACATAAAGACTGTGCGAAAATTACAGAGCCATAAAACTTATACCTCATACTCTTAAAATATGGGAGCGCATAATAAGCAGAAGGATACTCCAGTTTATTAAGATCAGCGAAAACCAGTGCGGCTTTGTTGCGGGAAGATCGACCACTGACGCAATTCATACCATTCGAATCCTAATGGAAAAATTCAGGCACAACAGGGCTGACCTTCACATGGCTTTCATTGACCTAGAAAAAGCGTTCGACAGGGTCCCGAGAAACTTAATCTGGCAGGCACTGCGAGCACATAATGTACCTGAATACTACATAAATACCGTAAAGGATATGTACAACGATGTCACAACCAGAGTGCGGTGCCCAGCGGGAGTGAGTGACGAGTTTGAAGTAAAGGTCGGCGTCCATCAGGGGTCAGCTCTGAGCCCCCTTCTCTTTAACGTCGTGATGAATCACTTAACCGCCAGGTTGCAACAACCACCGCCATGGACTCTACTTTACGCAGACGACATAGTCCTCATTAGCGAAACATCTCACGAGCTGCAAGAAATGCTGGAGGAATGGAGAGTAGCGTTAGAAAGTGCAGGTCTACGTATAAGTCGCCACAAAACAGAATACATGCACTGCAACTTTAGCGGCAGCCAAAACCTCCATGCCATTCCCTTGGACGGAACGCCCTTAAACCAAGTTAACAGTTTTAAATATCTAGGCTCGGTCATTTCTTGCGATGGTTCCATTGATGCCGATGTCTCCCACAGAATAAACACGGGCTGGATGAAGTGGAAAGACCTAACGGGTGTTTTATGTGACAAGAGAATGCCGGTTACCATTAAAGGGAAAGTCTATAAAGCGGCAGTCCGTCCGGCCATGGTGTACGGCGCCGAGTGCTGGCCCCTCAAAAAACAACTAGAGGATAAGCTTCATGCCGCCGAGATGAAAATGCTCCGCTGAGCCGGTGGCGTCAGCTTACTTGACCACATCCATAACACCTACGTCCGTGGTAGTTTCAAAGTCAGACCTTTGCCCGAAAAATTAACCGAAGGGCGACTCCGATGGTTCGGACACGTCATGCGCCGAGAACCCGAACACATGACACGTAAGGTGCTAGATATGTTCCCCACACAATCTAGACGAGGAAGACCCCGACTGACATGGCTGGCAACAGTCAAGAGGGATATGGAAGAAGCCCAAATCACACCTGAGACGACCCAGGACCGTGAAGCCTGGCGAAACATAATTAGGAGAGCCGACCCCAAATAATGGGAAAAGGACAAGGAGAAGAAGAAGAGTGGTAATCATGAAATAAAAGCACTTTTATTAAATTTCCTGTTAACAGAGTGTAATTATCCTATAGTGAAATGCGGAAAACCGATTAGTGTCAATTATAGCATATTTTTTGTTATTTTAGAAATCATTAAAAAACGATTTTGCTCAAAAATGGATGCGGCACAAACGTATTCTCAGCCGGCGATATTAGTTCTCGCCCACTAAATTTCTCTAAGAGTTCTTTAAAAAACTTCATAAAACTGATCATTTTTGGTTTCATTAAGTAATTTAAGTATACTTCTAAGTATCACGTGCTAAAATTATTACTTAAAATAGCTAAGAACAGTTAATAAACTTACCATGAACATTTCCCGCCTTATTATTTTCTTGGTTTTATGACCTCTGACAGGCACGGATGCGAAGCTGCGACTAATAATGTTTTATTTTTAATTCGCTACTTGCAAAATATAATTTTCATGTACATAGATCAATTTTTTAGAGATTAAGGATAGCAATAAGTCTAAAATTGTGCGATAAGGTACGTTTATATTAAAATTCGACTCTTCGATTCGACGAAGACATCGACTCGCACCTGAATTGGAAGGCACATGTGATAAAAATTAAAAACAAACTGTCAACATTCATATACGCCTTAAGAGAACTAAAGAAATGCACCGACCTAAGAACAGCCCTCAATGCTTATTACGCATATGCCTACTCGTGGTTAAAATACGGTATTATACATTGGGGTGATGCTACAAACATTGAAGATTTGTTCATCCTTCAAAAAAAATGCGTACGTATTCTTGCCAACATCAAAAGCCCAGAGAGTTGTAAGCCGCTCTTTGTAAAACACAATCTACTGACCTTAACATCAATCTATATCTTAGAAATATGTAAATTTGTTCGGAAATACCCTCAATATTTCACAAAAGTCGATGAACAACCACGACGATACCCCGCGAGATACAAAAATAATTTGGCAATTACAACAAATACTAATTTAAAATTGTACCAAGCAAGTCCAAACATGATGGCTATAAAGATATATAACAAGCTCCCAGATAAATTAAAGAACGAAATATCTGAAAATAAATTTATACATAAACTTAAACAATTTCTATTAAATAAGAACTACTATAGCCTTCAACAATTTATTGATGATACCGAAGAAAAATGACAAAATAACGTCGGTCTGCCTCTATTCACATCATTCTAATGCCCCTCTGGCCCTACGCATAATAATTTCCATTTACAATTAATTTGTTCGTTATATTTATATTTTAGCTTTATAACATTGATGAAATCAGGATCTTAAATTGCAAGTTGACAATTTTTTAGCATTAGCCTATTATTACAACCTACACAATTGACGTCATTTATTTTTAATTTAATTTATTACTAATAAGTAAATGGTATTAATGTTATTATGCTGCCTTATAGACTAGCTTAGAATAGAATAGAATAATAATACTATTGTGTGCCCTAACAGGGTGTCATGATCTGACCATATATAATGTAACATCTAATGTACATGACAATACAATATGAAATAAATGAAATTATACGCAATTATTTGTAGCAACTCCGTCAAGTGGACGGAAACTTGCACTGGATGGCAAACAGGCCCATAACAAAAACCCTATAATAATTGTAATTTTAGCTCCTTACTTATTTGTAAATATGTAGTCAATTATTACATAATGCCAGCCAATTATCTGCTTTCAGAAGGTCTAGGAAGGACGTTAAAGTAAACACTCAAAGACAGAAAACCTACTTATTACAATGTGAACCATAAATGGTTTTATTTCAAACTCTTTGACCATTTGTAAGCGATTCCTTACAATACACTCAATACACCATTGACATTAAGTATATAAACCAGAATAAATAATCGCACTACTAAACCGCACCTTTTTTGCACACCCTCCAAAAGGGTCTAACTAAGCGCGGGGGCCCAGCGACCCGCCCCGTCCCACAGGCCATAAAATTGTAAATTACTGATGAACCGGGCAGCGCATCGATTTATTGATAGTTTCGCTACCCATCATCTAAAGATTTGTACCATTTAACTCAAAACCAACCTTAATGTATACTAAATATGGTTTAAATTAAAAAAGCACGCCGCGAATTCCTAATTGAAATTGAAATGGAATAGTTTGACGCATTCTTTGCGCTTCTTCGTTCGAAATTTGAAATGACTTCATGCATTTAGACGTTGCAATTTAGACTTTATTATAGGTAGATTAATGATGCTTTTAGATTGTGTTATGAAATAACACTTTGGTATACGGTAAAACGAATCCTTTAAACGTGAATTTGTGTCTATTTGGGTTGTGGTATCTTTAGTAGGAGTTGCAAGGATTATCTAAATGTGCGATGTTTAAATGTCAAAGCCTATGTATATTCAATGTTCATAATGTACCTATATCGTAGCTTTTTAATAGCTAATATAGATTTTTTTTCAGAAAAATGCGTAATTTCGTAGGTGATTTTCTGATTATGGAATATGTTTTACATATTTATATCGTATAGCACTTCCACACATTTGACATGGATGAAAGTTAGGTCATTTGGAAACCAAAAAACAAACATGAGGGCCTAGGTGGATAGACAAGGGCTCTCTAGAAGTCTAGACTAGACAATTAACTGTAATTTTTAAAACGATGACAATAGTTTTCATAAATACTTAAAGAGAAGACTTACCATATCGTTTTTCCATTTTTTCCATTTCTATTTTTGAATTTAGAACTTTTTTCAACTGACCAACCGTCACAGCATCTAAACGAGCACTGAACTATCCCAATAACAATCCAGAGCAATGATAAATATTTATAAGTGTCCAGTTTATCTCCGGTCAAGGAGTTATGTTAATATATCTATTGTGAAAAAACCAGTTTCCTCTACAAATTAAGGGTGCTGAGTAAGAGACCATAGTAACTTTACCAGTCCTAAAAACATCCAACATCCTTATTACCTTCATCTTAAGGTTCAAAATCTTATAGGTTTGAGTTTAGCGACTGCATTTATAAAGTTGTATGAAAAGTCTGTCTGCATACGGAATGAATCCGATGCAGGGTGTTTCGATCGCTTTCGAGTGAGTCGAAAACTCGAAATTATTGGAACCAGTGTAGGGACGCGCTGTATACGCACAAAGTACCTAGATGGCAACACAAGTAAATAAGCCAATATACTAAGTTTGCTCAATATTGCCTACCATGCCAATTTTGGCTGACCAAAGTCGACCATTCGGCACTAAGAAAAAAATATTACGCAGCAATTTCGTGTAAAGTTAATCAATATTGCTTATGTGGAATCTTGTTGTAGTTACCTTTAAATTTTACGCAAAGAGCAGTGGTGCGGCTCTGCCCGTCCATCCGTCTGTCACATTGCTAAATATCTAGAGAACTACTTCGATTTGAAATTAGGAATAATATTTTTTTACAGTACATATGGGGCTACTTTTCCGCACTAGTGCGTAAAATAGCACTTTTCGTGCGTATGTCGAAACTTTAAAGTGTCATATGTACTGTAAAACGTTGTTCGATACACGTGCGAATAGGTAATTCGCAACTCGTGTCGATTTAAAACACTCCCTTCGGTCGTGTTTTAATTTATCGCCACTCGTTTCGAATTTCCTCTTTTTCGCACTTGTATCGAAATAGTTATTTTCGATACAAGTGCGAAAAAGAGGAAATTCGAAACGAGTGGCGATAAATTAAAACACGACCGAAGGGAGTGTTTTAAATCGACACGAGTTGCGAATTACCTATTCGCACGTGTATCGAACAACGTTTTACAGTACATATGGCACTTTAATGTTTCGACATACGCACGAAAAGTGCTATTTTACGCACTAGTGCGGAAAAGTAGCCCCATATGTACTGTAAATAACTATTTCTACGCCCGCACTTGTCGTGCACACATCTTCAAAACCCTACCTTATAGTTTTCAAGACAAGTTTTTAGTCTATTCCCCATAAACGCAGTATTTTTTGGTACTTTTCGATACTTCGTGTAATGACCACTTATAAATTTTGTGAAATAAGTACATTTTATTTCAAATTGGTCACCTTACGTTGGTCTAGCTCAGAACTCGACTCGCACCCAACGGGAACGCACGCAGCATCCCCAGCGATTTGGGCCGTATCTGAACTCTTGGCCACTTTGACCCGGCCATTTTAGCGTCTGGCCAGTGCCGTGGGACCCGAGTGTCCGACTTGCTAACGGATATTGACGGCTTGGGTACTTTGGAATTTCAATATGCAAGCCATTAATATAAACATACTTTGAATTATATACAAATTCAATTAAGTATAAACATACTTACATTTAAATTATATACGAATTCAAAGGTCTGAGAATAATTTGATAATAGTTTTCTTATACGTAGGTATTAGATTTTTTATTTTAGCTTTGACAGTTAAACTTTTACATAGGTATGTATAGAAATAAAGATATTTTAGTAGGTATTAGCACATTAGTTGAAGGTAGAGGTGTGTTGTTTGTTATTTTTAAATTATAGTGTTTTTGTGTTTTCGTCATTTATAGACTGAATGACTGTATACATCTCACATAGGATAGGAATTTTGTAATAAAAGTTATAAGTGGAAACTGTTTTGGCTTATGTTCTAACTACATATATCTTTTACCTTATTGTGTTAAAATTATGTGATGTATGCTGTATGTTTCCCAAATAAATTAATCACTAAGTAATTATGGAATAATTCATTGATTTGATACTCATAATTGTAGGTATTATACATTTTTGGTGATGAATAATGAATATTTGCTGAATGAATGTTTGATTATGAGTATAATACAAATACAACCAACGCATGATATTTTTTCAGGCACTGTTTGTCGTATAGGTGTAATTAATTAAATAATATCAACTATCATAATGATTACTCATTGTTTAGAGTCTGTGCGGAAAGAGCTTAGAAGAGTCGTGGAATGTATGGGACCCAATACATTCCACGACTCTTCTCTTTCCGCACAAACTGTACTTAAATATTTTAATTTTCAGGTTCTTCAGATCTAAGCTGAAGCCGAGACCTTAGCTTCGCTTGGCCAATTAGTATTAGGACTTAGGAGGCGAGGCAAGGCGAGGTAGGCGGGCGCGCGGTGGCAGACAATTTGCTCCAGGAAATGACTCGCAAGGAGGCACGTAACTATTTTGGGATTGGGTCCTTCTCAGTCACACTAGGTACCACTATGACTGCCTACTTCCGTTACTATCCATTTGAAGAGTAAGCACCGTCGCCATCAGATATATCGGAGCGGCCAATGTGCTCACCAATATCTGAGCTCGCCTCTATTGTCAAGGCGTTAGAGTGCTTGCAGATATTGTGAACACCTTGGCCGCTCCGATATATGTGATGGCGGCTGTACTGTAAAATGTGCCTACTTGAATATACTTGAAGGCTAGTGAAACATTTTTTAAATGTGTTCACACAAAAAATACTCATAATCCTTGAGTAATATAGACATTCAAAGTAGGCTAAAAAATAATGGCCTGTAGGTTCAAACGAGAAAAATTCAGGCGCATAATAAAATTTCCAGTAAATTAGAAGCTAGAGTTACGCCTTATTAGGCATGCGTAGGATCAGACTGTCTCGCCGAAGTAAAAACGCGTAAGTACAAAAATAGCAAGATGTCACCCTTCGTGCGGATGGGTGCTCGACTCACACGCCTCACGCACCGTGCCGACGCAGACTTTGTAGGTTATAACCATTGACATATATCTCAGGACTGGCCTTACGGGTAAGAAGAATGGGGCATGAATAGGGCCAGTACAGCGGTGACACCGCTACAACGCGATTGGTTGATGAGTTCGCATCACGCGCGCTATTGTTCGCAACTATGTAGGATTGTGTAGGTAGTTGCGTTAGACTGCACGATTGGCTCAAATTCGTGAGTGACACCGCTGAACTAGTACAATTTTTAGTGCCCGTAAGCACAGATTATATAATAGTTCTTACGAACAGATACTTATCTCTCAAAGAAAACGCAAATACCTACCGTTTTGATACCTACACAAAAATACAATGGAGTGACCTTCAACGCGCCGCTTCCCGCACCGCGCGCGCCGGCACAACGCTAGGGTTGCCGACGCTTAGAAATGATTTTACAAATAATAAGTAGGTACCTACTTAAACTTTATATTCTATAGAAGATACCTACCTAAAATATAAGTTTTAATTGTCCAACTTGCATTAGAACTTGCCATATACAATCATAGCGTACAATAACTATACACGAGTAAGATAAGTTGCAATTAGTTATTATAATTAATATTCCGTTTATGCGTTTTATTCCGACAAGTGACTGCGAAACATTTTAAAAGGTCATATCTCCTTGCAGTAACCGCAGTGTTTACGCCGTTTTATAAACTACTTATATTGGGAATGTCTATCTATACTATACTTTTCCTATCTATCGGAAGAGCAAAAACTGTTATTTTTTATTAATTTTGTTGTTTCTACATCCATCGACACTACAAGCTGTGTTATTTGTTCGTGAAGAAGACATTTCTTTCGCATATATACAATTTGGCATATTCGAGCGCGCGGCGACGCGACGTGCGTGCGTGAGCGCGTGTGGCAACCAACTGGCTTGCTTTTCTACCGTGAACGGGAACAGATTCGTAGGTATAAATCCGAGCTCGCGCGGAGAGTTCCATAGGCCTGCCGTAAGGCCCGTCTTGAGATATACGTCAATAATGGTTATAACATACATCTACAGGTCAGGAAACCAGTAATATCTTTATGTCTGAGAGATTGTAATATTTATTCAGTGAGTCGCTGATTAAATGGGCCGGTTTTTATTTTGTCGTTGTTTTTTAACTTTCTTCATTTCGTTAAATTTGGTGAATAGATACCTAGAGTTCCCTATTCTGTACAATATTATGACAGTTCATTTTTAGGGTTCCGTAGTCAACTAGGAACCCTTATAGTTTCGCCATGTCCGTCCGTCTGTCTGTCCATCTGTCTGTCTGTCTGACCGAGGCTTTGCTCCGTGATCCTTAGTGCTAGAATAGGGTCCCGTTTTTACCCTTTGGGTACGGAACCCTAATAAAACTAAATTATTCTAAGATATTCCTTACATTTAACGCAAAACAAGCACTTGTAAATTTAAAGACAATGCAAGAACTAGTTAACACTCGTATAAAGCGCATACTAAACTGCGGCCAACTGCACTGCTAGAGCGAGACAGATGCCACGCTATACGGGTCTTGGTATGAGGGAGAAAGGAAAGGACCGTGCAATATACTTGGAGTGAGCTCTAGGGAGATAGTCTTTTTGAGGACACTCTTGTGTGTTGGGGCTAAGTTAGGATGGAGAGGATTTTTAGGATATAGGAGGCAAACGAGCTAATCGCCTGATGGTAAGCAATCGCCGTCACCTATGGACACCCGCAACACCCTCCTCAAAATGTACTCTCCCATAGAATATGGACCAGCCAAAATGTATGAAACAGCTAAAAAAAAAATCCCGATTTCGGGGTTGGTCCCATAGTAAAAGTTGCTCAGTTATAATCCCAAAACCTTTCTGGCAAACGGGAATGCAGTTATTTTTAACCACCCTGTATAGATAAAAATACATAGGTACATATATACTTATATACAAAGAAAACACCCATGACTCAGGAACAAATATTTGTGTTCATCACACAAATAAATGCCCTTACCGGGATTCGAACCCAAGACCCTCGGCTTCACAGGCAGGGTCACTAACTCACTACCCACTAGGACAGACCGGTCGTCAAACTCGTACACAAGGGATCTCCACTTTACTAGGTATAGGGTATTTGACTACTAGTCAAATCAGTTTCTTTCTTCGAACTGTCGAAACGATTTTGCTACTACCAATGGATTCCAATGGAATTTATATGAAACACTAGCATCACTAGCATGTGAAGTCACGATTAAATTACGTATTCTTTAATAGTTTTATATGAATTTTAAAATAAAAATTGTGTCTAAAATAACTGCCGTCTACGTTTCTCTATTAATCTTCTGGTGCTTTATTTCATGCATGGTGTAAAATAATTTATTTTATATACAGTCAAATACCCTATTTGGAGGTTCAAAGGAGCCTTTGCCATATTATCTTAGCGGTATTACAGAGTCGGCAGTACGTACAAATTTGCATCCCAGACGAAATCGAGCAGTTAGCGAATAAAACGTAAATATTTGTCGTCGCGATAAATTCTGGGTGGATAGCCAAGTTTCCTGGTTTATCGCCATGGACTTGTAGCGATATGGACTTTATATGTACATAATATAGTAGTACATATATAGTTGAGTAGGTATATTATTATTATTCTTAATTATGAGCCTATTGTATTGTATGCTATTGTGTCCCACTGTTGGGGAAAGGCTTCCCCCGTCTTCAAACCAACATCAACATTTATTCAGCAAATAGACCAGAAGGGCACTTTTACAAGTCAACATGGAACTTAAGTACCTATCAAGCAAAAAAAAATACATTACAATTATAAACTGTCAAATTATAAAATTCTGAATAGAGTAGAACAAATACGAGATCTTGGTGTTATTATGGATTCCGAGCTATCATTTAAACCTCACTTAGACTCAATAATAAAAAAGGCATATAAGCAACTCGGTTTCATATTGCGTGTAGGGAAACCGTTTAAAAATAATCTCACTTATAAAATCTTATATAATAGTTTTGTTCGCAGCCACCTTGAGTTCGCCTCTGCTGTCTGGAAACCTTACCACGCCATTCATATTGAAAGAATAGAACGAATACAGAAAAAGTTTATCAAAGCTCTTGATTATAGAACCGGCCACACTCACATTGGCTACCAGGACTCACTAAATTATCATAAACTCCAAACACTTAGTGAACGCCGTGATTGTATAGACTCTGTCATGTTATTTAAAGTTTTACATAATATAATGGATGTCCCCTCGTTGCTACATCAAATCCAAATCAAAGTCCCTCGTGTTCATCAGCGCCAGTGTAGGAAAAAAGTTTTATTTTCCATATCAAAAAGCCGAACTTGTTACGCACGAAATGTGTTCATAAAGCGCGCCTGCAGACTATTTAATGATAATTTAAAACTTCAACAAATTGACTTATTCAACTGTAGTGTTGTTTCCCTAAAACTTGTTTTCAGATAACACAGAATTGCAGATTGGTAGGTATTGGTAGGTAGTTTTTGCGACTTTTTGACTCACTTATTAGAGTTATTAGGTAAATAAACGATTTGTATTTTGTATTTGTAATATGTAGTAATTGTATAGATTACTGTTATTTGTGTGGATAAGCATCACTTATTGTTGATCTTAGTGTAATTTATTAATTAGTTACTCACTGTTTTTCATTGTAAATTCAAATAAACTAACGAAACTTTAGGTCTAAACTTAAAAAAAATGTATTCTCTTTTTTGTAAAAGACTGTTTGTTTCTGAAATAAATAAATAAAAAAAAAAAAAAAAAAATAGGTACTACTTCTATTCGTCCCGCTTTTGAGCTTCATCTGGCTCCGTAGACAACATGCCAACGCGCAACGCTCCGTAGCGAACGAAACGCAACTGTCACTGTTCCACAAAGCGATTCGATGGCGAAGCGATTGGCTAGGCTGCCAGCTTTAAAAAAGAGTCCAAGTTATCCCGCCATCGCCGACAAGGTCTGCCGGACTCCGGTTTCACTTGTGGGGAACCCACTCCGTGATGGTTATCTTGGCCCACAAGTCATTCAGCATGCGGCAGACATGACCAGCCCAGACCAGCTATCATGGTCGCATTTTTATCACCTGTCATACTATGCGTCACTTTCGCACTTACATATTTGTTAGAACGTGACAGCCATGGTGACAAATGATAAAGAGTCGGCCATCTTAGCCCTACAGCACAGAATAAATAATAGTACTAAGTACAGAAGACTCACTCTCTAACAAAACGCGTCTGTTACGATCAGCACAGATATGGCCGCTAGATGGCGACAGCGCCACGCGCGGCTTATGGCTTTCCCCAAAATTGGGGCCGAACGGACGTACTTTTAGCTACCTGTAGCCACAGACTACATATATACAGACGCTGCTATCCCATACATTCAAATGTGACCGCCTAAAAGCGCATCATTACTAGATGGCGTCAATGAAAATGCACTGTTGCCTATCATGGATACAAGATGGCGCTGTGTCACATCCAAATCATAGAATTCCTAACGACATCTATACGTCTTCATTGAAAGTTAGTAGACATATGTCGTTGCCAACGATTAGAAGTAATCAACAGATGTCGCTTTATAGCGTATTGAATAAATCATGAATCTAGTTTAAAACTGGATCAAGCATGAGGGGTGGAAGGAAATGACCGAACAGGATAGTCTTATGTATCTTTCAGTAGGAGTAAAGAGAGTTCGGGTACTTAAGGAGTACAGGGAGGGAAGGGAGAGGCAGGGTACAGAGAAATAGCGTAGCCAAACGGTATAACCATAAAGTAATTTCGGAAAACTATACTGTGGTGATGATAATATTTATATATTATAAGAATGCTACATAAGTCTTGCCGAAACTATTTAAACCGGCTGAAAATAAATACCTGTCATAATAATTTTGCGCATGCTACCATTGGTGCATGGCAAAAGGATTAGACATTACTACTGGCGTAAGTCCGTCTATATGCCACCATGCCACTGGTACTTGAGCGTTTCTTTATATTTTTTTAATCCAATTGCTCAAAAAGTTTAGTTTTTGTAGCTGCAAATTGTGCGTAAAGTTTGATTTTTTTACACTAGTGCTAAAAAGTAATCTGATTGATACATTTTAAATAAATGAGTATTATGCGAGACCCGCTTATAAATGACCCACCTGAACAACGCGCGATTGGGCATAAAGGAGTATTATTCGAGACCCAATAGTATTACTTGAACAACGCGCGACTGAATGAAGCTGACGTTCGTACAATACACTTTATACACTTAATATAAATGTAATTAATTAGATATATATCAATATAATGAAATAAAAAAAGATTCATGTTTTTTTACATATAGCTGGTCAACCAAATCTTGTCAGTAAAATAAAGGCGCGAAATTCAAATTTTCTATGGGACGATATCCTTTCGCGCCTACATTTTTCAAATTTGCCGCCTTTTTCTACTGTCAAGATCTGGTTGACCATGTATAATTATATGTTCTGAAAATTAATTTTATTAATTTTAATAATACAATTTCTCTTCAATTGGCATAATGCTGACAACAGTGACAACAGAATCCACATTGAAAAACATGGCAATTAAAAGTAAAACTTTTTTTATTCCCTTCCCGCCTTTTTTATTCAACATTTAAAGTGATTTATGTTTGTAAGTAATTGCCAAGAAAGCATAAGTTATTAAATAAAAATGAGTGATTCAGACGATTTTGGAGTTAATTTAACGCCACCAGATATCAAAGCAAAGGCATCCGTTGTAAGTGACAGGGCTATAACCGCGAAAATCGAATTTCGCAAATTGCGTGCATTTTTCTCTGTCACTCTAATTACGCCTGCACTGGAGTAAAAGAGAAAGATCCCCGCAATTTGCGAATTTCGGTTTTGGCGGTAGCCCCTCAGTATATTACCGGAAAAATCGAAAGCTCGGTACTCGTGCAAAATGACATACTTCTCGCACTTATATCGAAAACTACTATTTTTTGCCATTTTTTATATTGTGTACTTTTTTGCCACTTTTGTGTTATTTGTACTCAAATTCACGAGCTCTTTCGATCCTAATGAGATAAAATACCTCAATTCATGCTCAATTCACTCTTATCGTGCCTTCTAAAAATTTACGATACAAGTTGCATTGCAATAACTATAAAAAAGTAACTGATTTGACTAGTACGAAAATACCCTATTGTAACAATACAATGCGACGTTGTCGAGTTAAACTGGACTCGCTTCGCAGTAACTCATAGCAGTTTGGCAACGTCGCGTCGTGCTTTTATTTTTAAGCAACAGATTTGTACATGATTTGTACCATCTTAGTACCTATACATACAAAGATATGTTTTCATAACGTTCCTTTTCAACTTCTCCCATGGCAAAACCCGTACCTATCAAACCTGAAATTATTACACAAAAGCATTTAATGTTTGTTTTAATAAACTTTTTCTGTTATAATTAGAATAAATATATCTAATTTTGCGTATATTGACCAGGCAGGTGTTTGTATCACTAATTATGTGACCTATAAGTATAGACAGACAACAGCGTGCACAGAAACGTCAAAAACGGCATCAAGAGCATCAAGTAATGATTATTGCTATTTTAAAATTAGTCCCCTACTTCAGGGTAATGTTATACGCCTGTTCCTTAAAAAAGCAGAAATGGACACTGAGGCATAATTATCATTATTTTGGAATTTAAGTACTATATAATATTATTTGTAGTCTTTTGGAATATCATATTTTATTTGAACTAATAATATTGTATAATAATAAATCATAAAAGCTCTATTTAGGGACAAGAAAGAACTTTCAACGGCAACACTAAAAATTAACTGTCAAGTAGTTAAGTCGCCACAAAGCGGCACCGCGTTTGTTGCCTTTGCTTTGTTTCTGTTTATACAAACTTTTTAATTTCATATTATAGCTTCATTTGAAATATAGTACAAGTACGTGAATAGAATACCTAGACGTGTCTTGCTTGGTGCAGTTGCGTAGGTATGCTAAAAGGAACGTTGGAAGACCGATGTGGCGCTTTAAAGACTGTGCTAAGCGTGATATGTGCCCAAAATATGGGAGGTCGTGCCGCTCACGCATCGGCCTCCACAGTCACCAAACCCGTTGTCTAAACAGCAATGCATAAATCGTCTGCAATAGACGGAAAGACCTGTGATGATGACGTGAATTGCCGATGTAGTAACGGAACACTACTCATCGTAAGATCTACATATGAATCTGACAGTGTCTACTGTTTGCCAATAAATGATAAAAAATTAACACTTCAGGTAAGTTTGTTTTGAATACAAAGGTTAATTAAATAATTTATCACCACACCAACTGGTAAAGGCCCCCTTGATTGTTCAAATACTAATGAGAAAACTAAATTTACTTTTAAATGATGATTTTGAATTATAAATTCTTTATAATGTTCATGTGGATTTGATTTTTTTGGTATTTTATAGTTGGTATTTTCCCTGCTTTGGCATGGTGATAAATTCTGTGTTTCATTAGGTGGCAATGTTTGTTTAACCCTCGTGCCTTGAATTCTCACAACGCTCAAGATTCCACTTCTCGAACCACTCGCTACGCTCATAGTTCAAATCTTCTGCTTGCTCTGGAATCAACATTAGCATGAGCGGTTAAACAACTGGTTTGCCCCCTTGCCCACTAATAACTATTGTCAAGTTTTATTTTAACCCCCCATGCTAATATTGATACCCGAGCAAGCGAAAGATTCCAAAGTATTTAGAGTTAGAGCAAGAAAATTCTGCAGCGATTTTGATAGCCCACGCAGTGCATCTGTTATTGATACATCATAATTTCAAAGACGTTGGACATTTAAAATAACACATGTACTGCGCAGGCGATCAATATCGCTGCAGACTTTTCTTGGTCTAAATCTATACAATGGTTAGTGTTTGCCACTTAATGCAAGTGAAAGTAAGCAAATGTATGTCAATTTGCAAACAGACTCCAATGTGAAGGCAATGTGACTTTATTGTGATATTATTACATTTTATATATAAAAAATATGTTTCTGATTTCAGGACCCAGCCTCTAGCCACTAGAAGTTACAATGTACTCGTATGAAGAGAGTGAAGATGAAATAGTCAATGCATCTCTGTACAGTCGCCATCAGATATATCGGAACGGCCAAGGTGTTCACAATATCTGAACGCGCACTCTAACGCCCTGACAATAGAGGCGTGTTCAGATATTTGTGAGCGCCTTGGCCGCTCCGATATATCTGATGGCGACTGTACCACAAGTAAAATATTTTGAATGGAAGATGGTTGAGATTGATTCCTGTTTCAACGGACAGACACATGCTATGAAGATTCTCTTAAAAATAATAAAATACAATTAATAAATTCAATGTTTAACATGATAGTGACTTTATTTTGTCTACCCACTAATAACCAATTTGTTCAATGCTGGCGGGCAATGGGGCGGTAAACTTAAATATTTGATGTGGTATGAAGCTAAATGTTTTGAACATAATGGCAAGCCACTAAAAAGTTTTAATCCTAGATTAGCCATTAAACTGTGGCTACCAGTCTGATTTGTTAATTGTTATATAAGTACAGTCAGCGTCATATAGTAGGTAGCATCCAAAGTATTCAAATAGTTCGGTACACCATATTATTTGTATGGCGAACTGAACTATTTGAATACTTTGGATGCGACCTACTATACGACGCTGACTGTACTTAATTTAAACATATATAAATTGTATATTATTTCTACGGCCTCCTAGCTAGTCAGTAGTGACAGTGACCCTGTTCTGCCTATGAAGTAGGAGGTCCTGGGTTCAAATCCTCATAGGACATTTATTTGTTTTTTAATTGTGTGTGTATATATTAATGGTCTATATCTATTCCCATCTGTCCACACCTCTTGTATGGCGGCGGGGACAAATGGGCCACCACCATGGGACACCATATTAATACACTTTTAGGGGGATCCGAACCTAGGACTTCCAGCTTTTATATGATCACAAAATATAAGATATGTATGTATTTACATTTACACATTGTATTATTTCTCTCATACATATTATACATATAGGGATATTTTTTTAAATGTCGGATGTCTCTTCTCTTTTGAGCATGAATAGAAGCAGGGGATAACTGACAGAACGGGATAGTCTTATGTATCTTTCAGTAGGAGTAGCAGCGAAAGCGCTATTATTGTTTGTCCTTGTCACAGTCTCACATCTTGTTTTATTCCCCACCGTAAATTGACCACCGTGATTGGTCGAATTCATTGGTTGCCCACCATAACAAATAAATTCGACCAATCATAGCGGCGCAATGCGACGCTATGATTGGTCGTGTTTATATGTTTTGTCCCTCACGGAGGCACGCGTAGACCACTTCTATAGGATGCTACCTTCTATGCTTTTGAGCAAGTTTTTGTCACCTGCCCTGCTATTCAAACTGCTCAAGAATTTACAATGTTTTGTTACCAAGTAGGTCGCTTAGTGTAAGACTGTCCTAAAATATATGTATAGCTATATGAGGACAATTTTGCAATGCGTAAGGTTAAGTAAATTAATATACAAACAGCAACACTCCTAACTGTACATCGGTACAGTTAACACTTAACAGTGTGGGTGATGATACCATGTAGGTTTAATATATTTTAATTATTATCACGTTTCTAAGAACAAAATTATATTATTACTTAATAATGTTGATATGATCATAAAGTATGAGGATTTACTACAGTGACATCTATTGATAGTCTTTCTCAAACAATCGAGCTATTTAGTGTGTTACAACGGCAAGAAACTAACTGTCTAGTAATGCGATAGATGGCGCTTAGAATAGTTCATGCCATTATTTATTAATTTTTTTCTGCGTCGATTTACTATGTGTAAATGGATGTTTTAAAAGGTTTTTGTTGTAATATGCTAAATAAATTAGAACTATACATGTTAATTTAAAAATTGGCAAGATTTGAAATAACACAAATATATATTTAGGCCCAATGGTGCTCTGAGTGACATCTCTTGAATTTTTGTGGAACTAAGCGAGGCTTGTATGGGCCGACTACTCTATACTATACTTACTTTATGCTGTAGCAAAGCGACGAAATCGCGGAGTGAGACACGCCTGCCTACAGTCCCATTTTAACTTTGCCGCTTTTCGAGCTATACATCTTCTATTTGAGTTTTTGAGCGCAGCATGGTGTTCCGGATGCGATCCCTTAGTTAATAGGTATTAGTAAATCTAAAAACTTGACTTTTAAAATAATTACAGCAAAAAGGTACATACATGTTGATAATAACCTCTTTACATCTCAGCATCGTTTATCCATTATTTATTACCAGCTTCACGCAACCAAAACGTCGTATAAACGCTATTACGCTACGCTTATACGACTATTTACTCTTGGAGCGTAACTATAAAGTATTAGATAGAGAAACCGTGCTTATCTCGAACGCAATAAAACGTGAGTAATTACGTCATAGTGTAAAGCTAGAGAGCGTACGCGTAAAGCGGTTACGCCTTGAGCGTTGTTGTGAAAGCGCGCGGCGTAAGTCATAGGATACAGCGAAACAGATGATAATAAAGTTGAAAATGATGTCACAGGATAAAGCGCGTACTCGTAACGGCTCGGCCACGACATTAAGCGACTGGCGACGGCGGCAGCGACAACCATAAATGGGAACGAAAGGTCCGGTCGCTGTGTCTCGCTCCAACATATGGTTATCGCCGCCCTCGTTGCTAGTCGCTCAATGTTGTGGCCGAGCCGTAAAGCGGTTACGCCTTGAGTTTTGCTGTGAAATCGGGCGGCGTAAGCCATAGGATATAGCGGAACAGATGATATAGATGAGCGGTCAAGGCGCTCACAAATATCTGAACGCACGCCTCTATTGTCAAGGCGTTAGAGTGCGTGTTCAGAGGGGCTACCGCGAAAACCGAAATACGCAAATAGCGGGGATCTTTCTCTTTTACTCCAATGAAGGCCTAATTAGAGTGAGTTCGATTTTCGCGGTTATAGCCCAGATATTGTGAACACCTTGGGCGCTCCGATATATGTTGTACATACCTATCTGATGGTGACAGTACAGATAGAAAATAAATAAAACGAACTATTCTGCATACCTACTGGTTACCTACTTAATTAAATTAGAAAAATACAAGAGAATACTTTCAGTGCACCATAAAAGTAATCTTCCATCCAATGTGAAACTTCCTTCTCAGACTAAAAATAATATAAAATGAAAAGCGATATAATTATGAAGCCCAATTATTTCACTTATATCGCAGACGATAGCACAGACATAGCGACATAAATAGAATTTTCATGAGCCAGACACTTACACCTTTAAACGAACAACAGCCTAAGTGTCTAATTATTTTATACGGTTATTACTTTTTAATATAGAATGGACGTTAGGATAAAGTGACAGCACGTTTGGAATATTCTTCTAGCATATTCTTTTAGAAAGTTTTTAGACAATTTAATTTGTAGTGTCTAGCTGAAAATTGAAATTTCCAGTGAATTAAAAAGTAATGGTGTCTTTGGAACCTCATATTATCACTACATAGTATAAAACAAAGTCGCTTCCCGCTGTCTGTCCCTATGTATGCTTAGATCTTTAAAACTACGCAACGGATTTTGATGCATTTTTTTTGAATAGATAGAGTGATTCAAGAGGAAGGTTTATGTATAATTTGTTAACCCGTGCGAAGCCGGGGCGGGTCGATAGTTACTAATAAACTAGCTTCTTCCCGCAACTTTGTCTGCGTAGGATCGATAAACCTACGCTGCAAGAACTATCGTGCACTGGGTTCAGCCAGAGTTTTTGAAAAATCGTAGGTAGCACTTTTTAGATCATAATACGGTTGACAAAAAATACGAATGGCAATTTTAAGGCCTTTCTCTAGTAACTTCATCAATTCGAAAGCTTATTAAACAACTTTTGCTCGTTCGAGAAAAATCACGAACATAATATATGTCTAAAACGCACCATTAAATTTTTGTAACTATTTTTGCACAAAAGCTATCAACTAGAAAATTATTTCTAAAAATGCGTAATGTTTGCTTCGATCGAACTCATCGATTACTTTTTAGTTGTTTTGTTATATTTTCGATGGCGGGCATGCACGGCCGTCCGCTCAGTGCTCAGCTCGGCAAGCTGCGTCTGATGAAGGACTTGAACTCACTCCTCGGAATCTATTATGTTTAAAATATGTCCAACCCATTCTGATTCGATCTTTATTAAATTTTAGGTCACATTTTTCTCGCCTGTCACTCTTGCGCTTACATACTTGTTAGAACGTGACATGCATGGTGACAGGTGATAAAAATGCGACCGTATGGCCGCAGTTCTACCTATAACTCATTTAAAACTACCAAAACAACATTACCATTCTACCTAACTAGCCGACTAATCAATACCAAGACCGCCCGTAACGCAGGTGGGCTAAACTCTGGCCTAAACTGGCCATAACAAGTTTGGGGAGGGACTAACTGGATTCCTCCCAACTTTCTCGGCCAGATAATGATCTTTGGTACGTGGGTGCTGGGTGGCGGGGCAGACGGGCGGGTTAAACGCCCGATACGGGTAGACGGGCGGGCGGGACGTGGCGGGTGAGACGCTCACTTATACACGGATAAAAAAAATTGTAAACTAAACATATTTTGAATGAAATTGAAATATCGCTTAACAAAAATAAAACGCATAATATGCAAAATATTCTCATCTGATCATTGATACACAAAGGCAAACGTTTGTTAAAATTGTCAACAATATGCCGCAAAAAAATAAAATTGTACCTACGCATATTTTTAGGGCAACGTTTTTGCCATACCTATCAAACATCTTATTAGAATAATATAATCTTTATCTATATTAAGGGCGTCCGCTAGCTAGCACGGGTGCACGCCTGCACGGAGCGGGCGCACGTACGCGGGTGCTATTGTAAGTAAAATACCTACATCGCACGCATCCGTGACAGTTAGCGTTGCTCATACTATTTATCGTTAACCCGCTCACCCGTTCCGTGCACCCGCGCCAGCTAGCGGACGCCCTAACATATTTTTCTGTTCATCTACCCTAGATTTCTCGCCCACAAAGACACCACTTACTTATATACCTAAACGTACATAATGTACTGCTCATGACTAAGCGAGAAGATGATTAATTGACCACGGACACCTATTACAACTTCGCAGGGGCCGCCAACCTTCGGGTTAAATAATGATTGCTTCTATCCCTTGTGTGCAAAATGTCACATTGCACTCTAAAAAAAATTTGGTTGGCCCTATCAATATCTTGATAGTCGTAATCAAGCATCTTGATTCCATACGAGCCTAACAAGAACTTAGACACATCAAATAAGGTAATTCTGATTGCTATTACTATATCTATGTAACTGAACCAATTAAGATCTTGTTCAATATTTACACGAAAAATAATTATGCTAACTAATTGATCCTAGCAAGATCAACTAAGGGCTTGATAATTATTATCATGATAAGTTACTGTACCAACTAATACAAACAAGTCAGTTTAACTAAGATGTAGGTCAATATCAACATGAAGAATTACTGTATTAACTATTTGACCCAAATAAGTTCAACTAAGAACATGATTACATCGACTAATGCACCTTATTAGCCTGAACTAAGATATTGTTAAATTTGAATCTCAATGGTTTAATCATTTCAACTAAGATGTAAATCAATGTTAACATGAAGAATTACTGTATCAACTATTTGACCCTAATAAGTTCAACTAAGAACATGATTGCATCGACTTATGCATCTTATTAGCCAGAACTAAGAAATTGTTAAATTTGAATCTCAATTGTTTAATCAGTTCAACTATGAAGCTTGTCTAGTACAATATACCATTCTTCATCAATTGTACTAGTACAATAAAACACAACAACAAACAACAAGCTTCATAGTTGAACTGATTAAACAATTGAGAATCAAATTTAACAAAGTAAAGTTTTATGAAAAGGGGGTAAATGAATAAAACAAAATATATATATAATAAGATGTTATTTATCCATCTAAACATTTAGAAAACTAAACGTTTTACATTTAAAAATCGAACTTTCTTTTACATAGGTACCTTACATATATATTATAATTAACATTTAAAACGGGCTACAAATATAATGACCGTTTGGCGTACAACCGTCGATTTCCCCCTTATGGGTACCCGTTGGCGGCAGGCTCGGGGACGTCTGTCGCCTACACGAGGTTCCCTGGGATGGCCAATGCGCAAAAAATGGCGCACTCTTAGAGAAGTAAACGGAAACAGTTCCTCCGAAGTCGAGTCCGCAGTTCGGACAGCCGCTGGCGGGGTTTCGGAAGCATGGTCCCGATCGTTTCCCGTGCCTCGCCTTAAAGCCTTGAGGCGGCCAACAGGGGTTTTACTGGGTAGACCTGGGGTCTCATTAGTCCACAACAGGGATTCCCACATAACCATCCCGGCCCGTCCCCGCGCCTTTTATTCCCGTCGCCGCGATTAGCACTTGCTCCATGTTGCACATACACTATTATACATTAGGTACACAAAGCAAAGGTAACACGTTCACTGTTCCAGGCTTGCCGTGAAATAAAGGCACAAGTAAAGTTTATTTCGTTGACGCGTACTTGAATGACTAAGTAGTTGAATGTTGAACGTCGAGGCTGAGACTGACTCCCCACTCGCACGGTCACAGGCGCCGCAGGGGCGCGGGCGGGGAGGACCGCGGGTGCACCGGCGCCCCCCTACTTATCTCTTGATTGAACGGATTAACTGATTATTTAATTTAATTATGAAGAAAATCGATTTAACAAATAATTCTTAATAGAATGGAATATTAGTTTCGTAATTAATACAATAACTTGATCATAATGGGATTGAATGTTTTATCTTCGTTGTTCTAAATATTATATGTTTAGTTGATTAAAATACCAAGTCTTATGTAAATCAACAAAGAGAAAATAATCACATAAACTATTAAAATGTTCATAACTATTAACATATTTATCTGTTTTAATTAATTTGTTAAGGATTGAATCAACCTACGTTACATAATTATGCCAACAAGTTAATGATAGATGCAAAGTATACAATTGTTAGGATTAATAACATACCTACTTTATTAGTTCAATCACAGATACACTTATTGTTTTAAGTAATCAGGTTTCTTTGATTTATATAAGATCGTTATTGTTATAATTAACTTAACGTCAACTAAGAGAAAACTGCTCTTAGTTGGTCTTCATTTTTTAGAGTGTGTACTCGTGCACTCTTAATAAAGTCCCTTTTCTAAAGATAAGTTTTCAAGCTTATGCTAGGTACCTAGGTAGGATGTTATATGAAAAGTCGTGATTGTAGATGAGAGTGAAAGTGTAGTCCTACTCGCACTTGACCGGTTTTTTTAGATACTTAAATTAATTAAATGCGATAGGTTTTTAACATAAAATAATACGATATAATTATTTACCTATGTTTTAATACGATATGTTTTTACTTACTTAAATACCATAGACTGATAACTTAAATACCTGTTACAACTATTAAAATGAAATAGTCAAACGTTGGAGAAATTTGCAAAATATGCAAAATCTTATAATGAAATTTTCGCGTTTCACAGCATCCCTCACCGCAAATCTAATTGTCGCGTACTCAATTATACTCTAAATTATAATAAATAAGTGCAATCTGGTATTCTTCGGCTTTATTTTATATTACATAGGCAGGTATATGATTAATAAAACTTATGAGATATTTTTAAAATTAACGAGTTTTTGAGAATTTGAGAATTAAGTACATAATTATAAAGTATATTTAACGGTATGCACTTTTTTCTAAATAAAATATGCATTTCCGCAAAGTAACGCCTGATTCTTTTAATTACATATAAAAAAACTACTTACAGTAAGTTTGCCTGTAAAAAGTGTTACCAAAAGGTTGTCGCCCCCTCTAATGCGACAAACTACATATAGAAGAGATAGGGCTCATTTAGACGGTGCGAGAACTCGCATGCTAGTTTCATTACATTTCGTCATTTGATCGGTCGGCTGAATTGATGTAACCTCAATGGTCCGCAATGTAACTAAAATCGCATGCGAGTTCTCGCACCGTCTAAATGAGCCCTTAGTATCTTGCAGTAGGGCCTGGGGGTGAAGATGATTGCGCAAAACGTGCGGGCTTTAGCACCGGCCCCTTAGCTTTGTCCCTATTTGAGCGCAAGGCGATGCGTAGACATTGAGAGTAGTACAGTCGCCGTCAGATATATCGGAGCAGCTGAGGTGCTCAAAAATATCTGAACATGCACTCTAACGCCTTGAATAGAGGCGTGATCAGATATTTGTGAGCAGCTCGGCCGCTCCGATATATCTGATTGCGACTGTACATTAGAAATTTTAAAATTCACCAAATACTCTAGGTTGGCCGGCCCAAAATACTGTCAGAGCTGAGACTAATAGATCCTTTTTAGGGTTCGTACCTCAAAAGAAAAAGAACGGAACCCTTATATAGGATCACTCGTGCGTCAGTCTGTCCGACCATTCCCCCCGCCCTCTTTATCTCCGAAACTACTGGGTCTAAAATTTTGAAAAAAATACACAAAATAGTTCTTTACCTATAGATGACAGGAAAACCTATTTAAATGTGTAGTCAAGCGTGAGTCGGACTTAAGTACGGAACCCTTGGAACGCGAGTCCGACTCGCACTTGGCCGGTTTTTTTCTAGTTTAGTAATGTTTATATTTTTTGTTCTTATGTAAAATTAGTGTTTTCATGTAATAATGGCTGAAACGCAATACTTTATGAATAAGACCCATATCCACAGAACATCGTAATTCGATAGAGTTCACTACAAGCTCCTTTCGCCATATCGCGTCTAACCAATTCGTGGTTCTTTCCATGCTTCCACTTCAAACTGAATGAAACCTTCACGCTTATGGGATAAAGTCTCATTTCCAAGTGTATTGTGGCCTGAGTTGCGAGCTTGCGTAAATTATTTGCATAGATGCTCTCGAATGTTAATTAGATGAATTTGAGTCATATCTTTATGATGTTAAGATGTAGTTTAAGTTACCCTGTAACGGTGGAGGCAATAAAATGTGTAAATAGCGAGTCCTCTTAAATGGAGTTGTAGCATTGTATTCGACGCTCTAAGATCAGAAGGTCGTAAGTGCACGGAATTTCCTAATAAGTTAGTATGTTTCGTATTTAGGTAGAATTGTAGACTTATTTTAGAGTATTTGTACAAGTTTAATTGAATAACTTGAATTATTTCTAATTGTTTTTGTAAACATAGATACTGATTTGGTAGTTTAGTGTTCTATTGTCTACCTACTTTACTAAGAACTCACGATTCGACTCGACTCGTCTCTGCTATACTCTTTTTCACGATTCCCTTACGTATTATGTGTAGTAACGTAGAGCGTATGTTTAATTTCTTGATTGGAAAACAATTGAAAATTACTTAGACCTGAATTCAACTATATGCCTAATAAAAAAATGTTCTAAAAGTACATAAACAACTACATAGGTAGGTACTTATCACTTCACAAGAACTTAGCCGCCGCAATACAATTAAAAAAATATATAATTATATAATTACATGTAATACAACTCGGTAGTTGTTACCTATATTGCCAATATTGCGATGTAAAAATTACATAATTATAAAGTGTCATTCAATAGAACTTGCTAACTATGTAAACAAACCGCCATACTAAAATTGACACTGAATGTCAAACTACTAGTAACTTTTGTTTACATAGTTAGCAAGTTCTATTGAATGACACTTTAGGTAATAATATTAGTGCCCGTTTCTGCCACGACTCTTCTCTTTCCGCACAGTAGACTCTATTAAATATAATGTAAGTTAAGGTATTAAAGGCTTAAAGTACTAAGGTCTAAGTACCTTAGTACTTTAAGCCTTTAATACCTTAACGCATCCTAACAATATAGAATTAAAAAAGAAAGATAGATAGATAAGTACCAAGCAAGCCAAAAGGATGTAGGTACTGAAATTTAACTTAAACTTTGAAACCAAATCTCTACGAGCCACGCATCTATACACTTTCAGTATTATGTATACATATGTAGATGTCGTACGGGACAGAAAGCGATTAATATGCACCCTTGTTGTAGCCACATTTTCGCACCTGCGTCAAATTAAATATGCGAGCGTTACTCCAAACGCCACCTAGTGGCGAGTAGCAAAACTGAAAATACTATATCACTACATAGTATAAAACCAAAGTCGCTTCCCGCTGTCTGTCTGTCCCTATGTATGCTTAGATCTTTAAAACTACGCAACGGATTTTGATGCGATTTTTTTCAATAGATAGAGTGATTCAAGAGGAAGGCTTATGTATAATTTGCTAACCCAAACGAAGCCGGGCGGGTCGCTAGTAATTATTATAACATTAAAATATTATCTGACTGCTAAATGTATGCGTATAAAGCAAAATACTTTTAAAGTATGGAAGTAATAATGCACATTTAATGATTCCACAATAAAACTTAGTCAGCGTAAACTACGCCATCTGTGGGCGATTAAGTATATGAAAGCAAAAAAAAAGTGTTGAATTAAGAGAAAACAAAGATTTACTCAGATTCATTTTAAAAAGTGTAATTTCTATAAATAAAATTTATCACAACAAATGATGTTCAATATTACGACTTCATCAAACTTTAAAATAAGCCTTGAAACTTTTTAGTTTTGCTACTCGCCACTAGATGGCGTATAAAGTTAATCTGGGTTGATCAGGTGAATAGCGACACAAAGCTAATTAATGCTATGATATGAAGCTATTCACGTCTTTGTTAAATACATATGTATATATTACATTTTATTTTAGTTAAATATTTAAGCCTAGAAAACAATGATGATTCGAATTTGTTTCTACAGGGGGCCGATTTTTTAAATTCGAACGCTCGATTTCGTGTATTTCGTTCAGTAATATCTCCACTACTAGGCATATAAATTCTACTAAAGTCTATTTTTTTATTCGGTAGACTAAAATGACATTTCATTGTATGAACATCATGTGTCATTCCATACTATGAAATGTCATTTAGTCTACCGAATGAAAAAATAGACTTTAATAGAATTGAAAACGAGTGGTCAATACCACTCGATTCCAAATTTCTATCACTCGTATTTCAAAAATTAGCATTTCGCCGTTTTCCACCGATTTTCGAGTGACGAAATCGAGCGATCGAAATTCAAAAATCGGCCCCCAGTAGATAGTTTAGTTAAATAAGTTTAGTTGAAGTTAGTTACTCGAAACCAAAGAGAGTATACATGTATTAACAGTTTCTCGTAGCTGTCTTCGTGTCTTGAGTATACTTCTGTCTGTTTAAATAAATAATAAAAGTGTCCAGCTGTCTGCTACATAAATAACAGTACAAGATCTCTCCAGTGCCAGTGGCGCTTAGCTAGATTCTAAAGTCTATTTTTTTATTCGGTAGACTGAAATGACAATTCATAGTATGAACATAAAATGTCATTTCATACTTTGAAATGTCATTTTAGTCTACCGAATAAAAAAATAGACTTTAGGTACTACTATGAACTAATAGCCGTTATTGACCGAGTGAATTGCGCTGTCAATGTTTTTTTTTATCAAATATTGTAGGTATTGTGGCGTCACCGATTTAACTCTTTACCAGCCTGACATTACAAAAATGACAATCGAATGTCAGTCTTACTCATCGAAAATGGAACACATGTTTGAGGTGACTTATGTGGGAAATATATTATATCCGAAGGCGATGGGCGACAGGGTATAGCTTGGTATAGTGAATGCTTGAGATTCTGTGAGGCGATGGATGCTAGGTGCTCAACTGTTCCAATATAAGTCTATGATAATGTAATGTGCTAATTTGTCTATGCTAGCGTAATGTGCTACTATTGTTGTTATAAGTATTGTTATTACTGGTAGTCTAAGTTTCGTGACGCTTTGGTTTAACTGTAATGTCATGTAAACATTTTTATCAATAAAATAAATAAATATCCCTTAGCCTGGTAAACGGTTAAGGTTTTTTGACGGACACATGTTGAATTTTGATACACAGAGTGCTGTCCTTATCTCTACTCTAGATAGCCCAGACAGATTGTAAGATTATGATGTGTAGTGTCTTTAGATTTGTCTTTGTTATGGGAGTGACATGGGAATCATGGGATTGGGTACTTTGTTCAGGAATTCTGTACAAACTGTGTGTATTCACCTCTCCCCTAAAAGCTGCATTTTGACAGTTTGATATAATCCTAGGTGCATTTTGGTAAATCTGAGAAGGGTAGTAGTTCCTAAGTGTTGCAAAGTTGTTGGTGGGGAAATACAAGCGACGCCATTTTGCTCACTCAGTGAGCAAAATGCGATTTTGCTCACTGTTTTTAAGAAGCAAAGTACCCTTGTTCGAGCTGCTGAGGTGAAAACTTAATTGTTGGTATATCTTAAGAAAACATGAGTGAATAGGTAAGTGATGAAGAAGGAATACATTTTTCGGGTTCTCTAATATGTTCTCACTGCTGAGGTGAAAAGTTTTGTGAACTACACGAGATCAAAGTTATTTACATCTCGTGCGCTTTTGAGTCCCTTACTACGCTCAAGATTCTAAATTAGATTCACTCGCTACGCTCGTGAATCTAGTATAGAATCTTTCGCTTGCACGGGACTCAAAATAAGTACTCGAAGAAATATCAAACTTTGATCTCTTGTTGTACAAATAACTATTTATTAGTTACGACGAATTTGCCTTGAGATTTTTTTCCTTCTTAGGCTAGGTCATTTATACCTACCTAATGTGAATATAAAAGTAAAATATAAAAACCCTTAAAATACAATACAAAAAAAAACATTATAAAAAACCTAACCTAGGGTGCCGCCAGCGGCGGGGCAGGGCCCAAGCTGCCGGTGGTCAGGGCTGCAGAGTGAGGAACCGACGTACTATATACGCGCCGTGTTCAAAATTAATTTCATTACGGTTAAAGTTGCGGGATATTTTAGTCTACTGAGAATATATAATAATGGACTATACTGATTAAAACGACTTCGAAACGTTTTACTTCGGGTAACAGCTTAATTATACGTGATTAATTCCCGTTTAAGCAAATAATATGTAATGGACGTTATGAAGTAAATCTTTTGAAAGCATTAATCCAATATTATATCGGTTATTTTTATTTATACTGATTGAAAGGTATCATGAAAAGTGTATGATTTTTATTAAGGTATTTAGTATTAAAATCAATCATCAGATATTCATTTCGAAAATTAAAATGTTTTACGTTCATTTGTTTCTGAGTTCACTCGTAAATAATTAACCGAACAATTTATTCTGAACGCATAATATTATGTAAATAGGTAAGTATTATAATTTACATAGGTTAACATAGTGTTTATCTTTAATATATTATGTTGCATTATAATTATAAAGCTCGTGATTTTGAGTAGAAGTAACATAAAAATCGCAAATTTAAAATATGGTCAAATGTAAAAATATGCCAGAGGGGTTATAAGTGCGTTGCCGGAATTTATGAAGGGAGTACGCTCTTTTCTTGAAGGTTTGAAGGTGGTGTTGAACTGGAAATTATCGTAACCATTTTTACTATTTTCAATTTTGTTTTCTAATTGTCAATGAGTAGTATAAAAATCCATCACATGAAATTCACAGGTTTTAGGGTTCCGTACCTCAAAAGGAAAAAAACGGAATCCTTATAGGACCACTTTGCTGTCCTTCTGTCTGTCCGTCAAGACCCTTTAAAATCTCGGGAACGCGTCGAGATGTTGAGGTATTGAAACTTAAACCTTTTTTTAACTTAAACTTAAACCTGAAATACATATCTACATAGGTAGCTTATTAATTGTATTGGCTCGCCTTTCCTGTGGGATAAGACAGTGAAGCCGAGAGGGTAATGCAGGTGCTGGGCATCCCTGCGTTTCCTTAATTCCGTCCCAGGCGGTGTAATAGGATATTTCTCCGGTTTTACACCATAAATCGTCTGCATTAGACGCTAAGGCCAATGATGAGCTTATTAATTATACCTACTGTCATATTTATCTTATAATTTTATTACCTACCTATAGCTTTATTATTACTTACTTACTTAATTTTACAGCGCATTGGCGCCCTTTAGCTGTAATGCTGTAAAATTTTATTTCAATAAATATCAAATATCAATAAATATCTATGGTCCCTTGAAGCTGTGAAACTACCAAGTTAACGTAAAAAAAAAGATACGGCCGTTTATGCCGCAAAAAACGTATATTTCGACGGGAGTCAAAATTTATAGGGTACTTCCCGTTGACCTAGAACTATGTTTGGCAAGTACCAACTTAATATCGTCTTACAGTACCAATATACAGAGAAAATCTGAAAACTGTAAATTTGTAAAAAAATAATATAAAATTAGATAAATTGGTACGGAACCCTCGGTGGGCGAGTTCGACTCGCACCTAGCCGGTTTTTTTAATGTCATATAACTGATATAACTTTGTTTCCATACCAAAAAAAAAATTTAAATTGTTGTTTGTAAAATTTGTATCAAATTATTTTATGAAAAATGATGAATTGAAATGTGACTTTCTTATCAGTTTTTGAATAATCAAGAGAGCCTTTTACGAGCTGGTGTGGAAAAAAATTTGATTATTATTATGCAAAAAAATGTTTTAGTGTTAACATACTAGTATTAAAATGTCAATTCAATATTAATACAGTGTAAAAATATCAAGGTACCTAAATCGAAATATTTATTAGCCCTAACTAGAAAACCACAAACTACCCTGGTCACCGCCACGCCAAAGTAGCTATAAAATACTTGAAATCAACGAATTACGCCAAAATTAATACGAGTCTTCGCCCGACGGAAACATGGCGGCCTATTCACTCCCCCTCCCCCGCATCTAACACCCCTCCTCGCCAAGCGATTCAAAGCTTTGCTTTTTTGCGAGCGAGAGAGACCTTCCACTCTCCTACGCTTTCGTTCTAAAATATTTTCAAACCGAACTTTTCTTCAATCTAATTTAAACCATAATCCTTCTGTTTAGGGTACAATTTTGATTGGAGATACCAGCGGAGATATGCCGTTACTAAAGTGAAGTGGTCAGATGAAAAGTGTGAAAAAGTGAAAGAGATGGATAGAAGCAGCCGTCTCGGGCGGAGCCCAAGTTTTCGTGAGTCGTTCGTAGCTTAGCCGTCGCACCGCTCGCACGTTCTCGTGCCCGCGGCGCCGGAAAGAGATGGAGATATTTTTCACGTTTTCTTTTTTTATTTGGTCTTTATCTTACTTGGGGGAAAAATGCGTTGGGGGTGAGTGGGGTGTGCGTGTAATGTTTTAGGGGGTGAAATATACATGTAGTATAGATAATGAATAGTGGTGTAGAATGTTTAATCACGATTTTCGGTGTACTTAGCCCGAATGTGGAAACATGAGATAATTATGGCCAAAAATGATTTGGGCGTGAGAATGATTGAACGGAAATTTTAATGAAAACCAGCTCATTATAATAAAATGTGCTCGAAAAATGATTAAAGCGGTTTTCGAATCCTATCGCCTAAATGGAAATTTGTGTTTTGGTTCGCTAACATTTTTAATACATTAGGTATTTACTGGTTATTTAGGTACATAAGGCTGGCCTGTTAATTAGTTTTTATATAGGTACTTTATAAGCTATGTGTCGGGTTTTAAAAATGGTAACTATTTGCAGTCGACATATTATTTTAATCTATTATTTAGCTTTTGTGTTAGCGCAAAATACATGGAATTAGTATTTTACTAGTAAAGTAGGTATTAACTAAATAAAAATATTTCGTAAAAATGGTATTTTTATCAAAGAGTGTTTGGATGTTTTTAGGTTCCGTACCCAAAGGGTAAAAACGGGACCCTATTACTAAGACTTCGCTGTCCGTCAGTCTGTCTGTCACCATGCTATCCATGTACCGTTATAGCTAGACAGTTGAAATTTTCACAAATTATGTATTTCTGTTGCCGCTATAACAACAAATACTAAAAAGTACGGAACCCTCGACGGGCGAGTCAGACTCGCACTTGTCCGGTTTTTTTAGTTAGATATTCCCGCATAGAATCGCTGATAGCTGAGTGGTAAGATGCCCGGCTTCCAAATAAGACGTCGTGGGTTCAAACCTCGAGCAGCAAGGTTTCCAGCAGTATTGCAGCAGGACATTAGTGACGACTATGCGGTCGCAATATTGGCAATATTACCAATATTCGCAATATTGGCAATATTGGCACAAGGGTAAAATGGAGTGTGAGAGGCCAATTCGAACGTAGGTACCTACACTTTGACATCTAAATGATTAATTTAGTTATCATTGCCTCCGTACAAGTATTGGCGCGAGCGAATTCGCGTGAATTTCAATCGCGATAACAAAATAACATAATTTTGATACTGGAATGTAACTTCGAATTGACGTCCTAAGCCCGTACCATGAGTCACTGACAGTGTCAAAACTGACATAAACACCATCAAGAACGTAATCTACTTTCTATACATCTCGTTCGCACTAATATGCGAGTACGAGCGAGATGTACTTATAGAAAGTAAATTACGTTCTTGATGGCGTTTATGTCAGTGCCAAACTGATGGTAGTCGTACTAGATGTTGAATAAATATATAAAACGTTTTTGCAAAATCGATTTGCGGTATTTCATACAAACAAAAGTGGATAAATGGAAAAAATATGAAACGTGCCTATTTCCGAGAAAAGTATAGAGTTTTCCAGAGAGAAATGGGCTATTCCAGGAGTCGGTTCACCGCAGCTCTTGAGCCCCATGCGGCTCTTTGGAACTGCAATTGCGGCTCTTTAAGACTCCCAAACTAATGACACTTAGGCCCACTTCCATCATCCCGCTAACCCGGGGTTAAGCAGTTAAACCGTTAACCCAGTGTCAAATTGTAATGGTGACCATGGTAACTCCAGGTTTAATCGGTTAACCCCGGGTTTGTAAATGGTGCAAGTGGCCCTTATTAGATTAGACCAGTTTAGAATTATACCTAACAAATCTTTTGTGGCTTTTTGACAATCCTAAAACGGATGATTTCTAGAGTTAGACCAAGAAAAGTCTGTAACGATTTTGATAGCACACGCAGTGCCAATATTATTTTAAACTATTTTAAACGTCAAACTTCTATGAAACTATGACGTGTAAATAATCATTCGCCGCCAAGGCCATACACTATAGAGCATCATCATAATGCGTAATGATTGATATTCAAAGACGGGACCGTGAGAACAAGGGTCAGAGGTCAGACCTGTCGTCTGACCCCATAGGGTCATGTGACCTCGCGTGCCACATGAGAAAGTTTGGAGATATGATAATTAGAACAGGTTAAAGATTCACCCTTCTATTGAAACTAACTGGGTCACCCAAAAATGTGTTCACGTCTTTCCTGTAGACATACACCCAAAAGTTAAGGGCCATAAAGGTTAATTTTCGTATTTAACCCTTAGCAACATGAAAATGTACAAACTGATTATGATAAAGTCTAAGAACCACTGTTAGAAAAACTGCTTTCAAATATAAAAAAAACAACGGGTTGCACTCCGGGAGTGCCGACCGAAGTGAAAACTCAATGACATGTTACGTCTTACGGTTACGTGATCGTCTCACGCTGTCTCGAGTTTAACATTTTTTCCCCACCTCAAAAAGTGCACAGCGCCGCTAAAGAAGTTTTCACTTCTAAACCGCATCCACATCGGTTCACCAACGCTTAGCTACGGTGCAACGGACAGACACATACATATAAAGGTCAAACTAATGTTACCCCTCTTTTGCGTCGGGGGTAAAAAGGTCAAAATACCAGGACAAAGGAAACTATGTTTATTTTCTCTTACCTTACCTTACTTTGGCTCTTCTTCAAATTTAAGAGTTATTCTCTTGTCGGTGGAGTATCTTCCAGCATTCTCTATCTTGCTTGCTTTTTGATACGACACGACCCCTACTTTTTCTTTCACTTGGTCTAAAAAGCTGTGTCTGGGTTTTCCTCTACCCCGCTTGCGTCCTATCCGCCCCTCCAGCCGGCCTAGCCAAGGTTACAATCGCTATCGCTTCGACAACGAAACGCTTTGTGTCTCTCTATCACTCTTCCATATTAGTGCGACAGTGACAGTTGCGTTTCGATCGCTACGAAGCGTAAGCGATTGGCATCTTGGCTACGCGGCCTGGATAGTTTTAAAGAAGTGGTTGTGTCGTATTAAGTGGCCAATCATTTTTCCGCGTCTATTTGCAATAGTGTTCAAGATAGCTCTCCTTTCATTCACTCTTCTTAGCACCTCCTCATTCCTTATCCTGTGTATCCAGCTAATGCCTTCCATACGTGTCCAGCACCACATTTCAAATGCTTCCATTCTCTTTCTGTCTCTTAGGGTACTTTGTCTATATAGGCTAAATCATACTCAGTACCTCCGGGTTTCGAAATCTTCAAGAACAAAATCTCTACTACCTATACAACTTTACTACACGCAAAAATGTAAATAAAATACGCGACCGTGTGAAAACCGAAGTAATTAAAACAATAATTACCATAATCTATTCTTGAAGATGACCCCTTTCGCTGACCTCACCTGTGTCCATAATTAACATTATATTACCATTACAACGAACTGAACTTTTCTCACATCTCGCACTATATTAGCATTCTACCGTTTGCTATTATATTTATGCAAGAAGCTGGACTAGTGAATATTATTCTAATTTCGAAGGGTTTAATTGTTGGTGCATGAGATGCGAAACGGTTACGGAATGAATCAGTTGTCTGTCTAGGGTGGAACGAGTTAGTTTGAGAGATTTCTTGAAGACGGGCGACTTGGTGATTTAAAATAGTTTTAAGCCGATTTCCGTATACCTATTAAAGTAAATGCCACTTTAAAGGAAGATTGGTATTAGAAGAAAGTTACTAATTTAAATATTAAGTGCAATATATCATTTTGATTAAGTAGGTACAGGTAGGTACTTATTTAAAATGTGACAGTGAGAAGAATTTTTAAATGAGAAAGTACAAAAGTTGATTATTGTGAAGTGTGCATATTTTTGTATTGGATAGTAGCAGTAGGTACCAATACCTACAGATGCATCTCGTATTAAATTTCACAAGCTGGATCTAAACGTAAGTACCAAATAAAAATAAAATTATTATAGTCTGTGCGGAAAGAGAAGAGCCATGGCATGTATGGGGCCCCATACATTCCACGACTCTTCTCTTTCCGCACAGACTCTAGCGGTTTAAAAGGAACATTACCGACCAGGGGGCCGATTTTTGAAATTCGACCGCTCTATTTTGTGTATTACGTTCAGTAATATCTCCACTACTAGGCATGTAAATTCTACTAATAGAATTGAAAACGAGTGGTCAATACCACTAGATTCCCAATTTCTATCGGTCGTATTTCAAAAATCTGCATTTTGCCGTTTTCCACCGATTTTCGAGTGACGAAATCGAGCGATCGAAATTCAAAAATCGGCCCCCTGTCATGGAAACCATTATTTTTCATGTATTTTCTGGAAGGAATTTTATGGAAACTTGTCAGCGAATTTGTACCTAAAGTTTCATTTTAAAAAGCATGCGTTTGCAATATTTCTTACACTGTTTGCAGAATTGAGACTGTACATTATGTACAGGTACGTAAAAAAACCGGCCAAGTGCGAGTCGGACTCGCGTTCCAAGGGTTCCGTAAGTAGGTAATACCTACATTAAGTCCGACTCACGGTTGACTGCACATTTATAGGTTACATACATTTTCGGTTGAGTGATCCTATAAGGGTTCCGTTTTTCCCTTTTGAGGTACGGAAAATAGTAGAATGTATTACAAAAACCGGCCAAGTGCGAGTCGGACTCGCGCACGGAGGGTTCCGCACCATCAACAAAAAATAGAGCAAAAAAATCGTGTTTGTTGTATGGGAGCCCCCCTTAAATATTTATTTTATTTTTAGTATTTGTTGTTATAGCGGCAACAGTTACATCATTTGTGAAAATTTCAACTATCTAGCTATCGCGGTTTTTGAGATACAGCCTGGTGACAGACGGACAGACGGACAGCGAAAGTCTTAGTAATAGGGTCCCGTGTTTTACCCTTTGGGTACGGAACCCTATAAACAAAGGTAGGTGAAATCTAAACCTACAGCCGAGTTTTCATAACGATGGAGTCGTCTAATTTGGTACTATAATACCTACAATAGCCTCGAACAAAGAACCGGAGGGCCGACAGTTGAATCGAGATAACGTGAAATTTTAGCGCAGTAACGTTAGCCGGGTTTACGAAATATTGAGTTTTAAAGCTTTTATTGTTCTATTTGCCGTGTTGGTTAGTAGGAAAGTACAAGGCCTATTGTTATAAGTTATTTAAATCTTGGTTCAAAATTTAAGTTCTCGATATCTGATTGAGCTGAAATTTGGCATACAGTGAAATTTCGACAATCCGGCACTTCGATGGTCCGGTATACCCAGTAATCCGGCACTAAAATAGGGGTACAACAGTAGAATTTTGTTTGAATTAAGTATTTTAATAAAATAAAAAAAACTATGACATGCTAAAAAACAAATCAAAATAATATGCAGATTTGCTCTAACTTCCAGTAATCCGAATTTTCCAGAAATCCGGCTCTCTTGTGTCAGCATTAGTGCCGGATTATTGAGATTGTACTGTAGTTACATACGTAAGGCTTCCGTCAATTACAGAAGTATTCTAAATTTAAGACATTCTGATTTCCACCGATGAACAGCTGCCAGACGACTCTAGGTAGGTAGGTAGTCTGGGTCCAGTAATAAAGATATTATACGAACTAATTTTTCGGCGCTCTTAGTTCACAAGTATAATACGTTATTGTGATACCATCAATCTGATTTGATAATGTATACCAAAAGATTCGTTACAATCATTTTGATCAGTGTTTAACTGACGTAATGACTGTTTAAAAAATAGTACAATCCAAAAAAGGCGGGCAGTACATTCTAGAAAATGGGCAGTCCGCTGTATTATTATTATTTGCTGATTAAGTCGTGTATTCGATCCGACTGTACCTCAGATATCGCTGTGATTTGCTTGAATAAATTATTTTGTTCTTCATGATATCCCCCGTCAAGTTGAAAATACCCGCTTAAGAGATATGGTGAGGGGTAGGTAGGTATTCGGGTTTAGAATTACATTTTGCGGATTTGGTTTTCGGTGTTTTAACTGACATAAAGGTTTTAAAACATAAAAGTGTACGTAATGTATTATAAAGCTTCATATGTAGTTTAATCGACTGCTTGTCGTAATACATACTGTACATTACTGCTCATAAACATTAATACTTATTTGTAAATAAGTAATTACTTACTTACGATTACAAATGTGCAAGTTGCGAATTTTCACTTAACAAAACTTCCGTGAGACACAGACATATTTAATGTTATTTTTCCTGTTTTGTTCTGATTTTTGTACAATAAAGTGTTCTACTACTACTAAATACTTATATATTAAGAATAGCGTTTTCGATTTAAAATACGTGAGTCGTTCTTAATATAGGTATAGAATTTTCACTTATTTTGAATTGTAGGTAGGTATATCGTTACCCTGCATAGCACGGCAATATAATTTCTGTATAAAATTAGCTAAAGATACAGCCAAGGAATTTCACTAGCAAAATATTAAACAGAAGTATGTGTATTTACTTTATGTTTATTTTAAAACCCGCGCGATCGCTAAATCTTCTGTCGCAAGTTTCGCGCAGCTCGCCATATTTTTTGCTCCTTTCTAATTCCCTGGCTTTACGCCCCCTCTTAAAGAAAGTGCTTAAATATCGACCGCCCTTACCGGCCCAATCGGCAACGAACCCTTTAACGGGTATTCCCATCGCCCTACCGACTATTAGCCAAAGAAAAAATAAGGTCTGCTTTTTATACGTCGGTGGTAAACTAGCATACCGCCTGGCAAGCACAGCACTTTGCGCTACGACAACGAAACGCTAAGTGTAAGGCCTGAGTGGACGCTCGGAGCGGAGCGTTCGGCGGGGCGTGCAGCGTGGCGTCGGGCTTACGAGTTATTTGAGCAGCGTGCACTAAGGCCGCTCCTATACGCTTGCATTTGTTTAACATGCACGCCGCACGCCCCGCCCCGCTGCACGCCCAACTCGAGCGTCCACTCAGGCCTTACACTTACTGTCTCCCTATCACTCTTCCATATTAAAGCGATAGAGACAGCATTTTGTTTCGTTTCTCTATGAACGATTGTCATCTTGGCTAAGCAGTAAGCACCCAGGGGTCATGAATTTTTGTGACCCTTAAAAACCCGTAACTACACTCGTTTTTGTCAAGGACCTCAATGACCCCATATTTACTGCAAAGGATGATGAAAGGAATCATCCTTTCATCAGTCCAAGAGCGAGCAGTATGGTGTACATCAACTCAGCCGACCGATAAAATGATGCAATGTAGGTAATGAAACTCGCATGCGATTTCTCGCACCGTCCAAATGAGCCCTAAGTCATCCTTTATGCTGGCAGCGTTCCTTGCGAAACTTGTTGGCTCAAATCAAGTCAAAAAGACCCCGATGCTTAGTGCCAGTGGAACACCAACCAGATTTGGGGGGGTTTTTCGACATTGATCCGAAGCCGACGGCGCCTGCGTCGCCCAGCAAGGTCACGTCGAGCTTCTTTTTTCGAATCGGAATATTGAATGGAGATTCATAGGACGGCTCAGTGGGACGAGTGACGTCAGCACTTTCTACATTGCATTATGACGTACGTTTTGGAGTTTGCATGGGTTACCTAAAGACGTGGGGTTAAGAAAGGGTACTTATTAATTATGTAGGGGCGATTTGGCGATTATAATCTACAGGAACGGAATGAATTCAAAGAAAGAAGAAGAATTGTGTGGTAGGGCACACAGCGGATACAACTGGGAAGGTACCTCCACCTTACAGAAAACCGCAGCCAAATAACAATAGACCCTACTCATAGTGTTGTGTTCCTGCTCCGGTGAGTAAGGTTGCCAGAGCTTAACTACGGCCTCTGACGGCAATTTGCTAGAGACAAAAATACTTGCCCTTCACTACATAGTATAAAACAAAGTCGCTTCCCGCTGTCTGTCTGTGTGTATGTATGCTTAGATCTTTAAAACTACGCAACGGATTTTGATGCGGTTTTGATGAGGTTTTTTTTTAATAGATAGAGTGATTCAAGAGGAACGTTTCTATGTATAATTTGCTAACCCGTGTGAAGCTGGGGCGGGTCGCTATCAAATTATAAGAGAATCTCGCAAAAGGACCTTTAAGTAAGTCAATTTAATTTGAGACCTACAAGTTACGAGTGTAAGTCCCAGGAAATTCAGCCAATCATGGCTAATAGATTCCTATAGAGCAAAACGGCCAAAGGGTCCGATCCGATTACCGGGCGGTTTGTTATCGGACTAAGCCGGCTGTCGACGTCCAATTCATTAACCTGAGTATTTTATTTGTAACTTGGCTGTCAGGCCAATTCGAACGTGCGCCTGACATCAAACCGATATTTAAATCATATTGGAATCAGGCAGCTGTCATTCGCGCGGGAGTCTCGCTCCCACTAATACATGTACCAAATAACTAATAATATATGAACATACCTAAAACCAAAGAGAATCTGATTGATCTTTTCGAGCGATTGCGCCATACCTTTGGTCTATGCTCGAATAAATGAACACTTTTTGATAATAATTAACAAATTTAACACATATCATGCAGTGAAAGAATAAGGATCAAAGTCAAATGACGTTCTAAAAGTTTTAATTATGTGTCGAAAGATGGCAGTAAATTTCCTGTGACTACAAAATTAACTTTTACAATCCGCCTGTATAGGTACTAAATTCTCTTTGCTTAAACAAAATACATCAACATAGTCACATCAAAATACTTCACACACCGATATTGGGTAACAGACCAATATCCATCAGAGGTCAATGCGCTAGGCATAGGTATTTAGGTTATGTACACCGCACGGCCATTCACCAGCGACCACATAGGTGTACATTATCTATACATTAACACTGCAGTACAGACAAGACCACAAGTGTTACAAGTTTATATTAGAAATGGCGTATAGTTAACTATTCTGTTTATTCATTGGATTGAAGAGATTTTTATTGACCGAGCATTAGCGAGTCGAGTTTCAGCTTCGATAAAAATGCTAAAGTATGTCCGGATTTTCTCGCCTACAAGTCGCATTACTCAGCACTCTCAGCAGATTCTCGTAATTTTTTGTAAGCAGATTCAAGATTTTTTTTGTCGATGCAATTTTCGGTTTTTTTTTAGTAAATGGCGGAGCCATGGGCGTTCGCCACGTTCGCGAGGTCTACAGCTCAGAGGGCCATTCGTTTTTAGTTCGTCCTGTCCAAGTATTTTCTAAGGAACTACAGGATTCTGCAAAACAATGCTCAAAATGAGTACACTTTTTTGATTTCGCAATGGCCTGGCCTAATAATAAATTGTTCTTTATTGCGAAGATTGGCCAAGAGAAGGGTAAAACATTTTTTACAACTTTTAGTATGTGGAATTGGTAACAGTTTATAAAGGTAAATTTTTTTTTACAACTTTTAGTATGTGAAATTGGTAACAGTTTTTACTTATGTTCTATGTCTTTCAGATTAGGATAGGTACTTTAGTGGCCTTTTCGATAAAAAGGGCGATAGTTTTTAAATCTCTTTATTCAATTTTATTCTCTTACGAAGATTGACTGCAAGCTATTCGGAAGCCTTTTTAGGGTTCCGTAGCCAAATGGCAAAAAACGGAACCCTTATAGATTCGTCATGTCTGTCTGTCTGTCTGTCTGTCCGTCTGTCTGTCCGTCTGTCTGTCCGTCCGTATGTCACAGCCACTTTTCTCCGAAACTATAAGAACTATACTGTTGAAACTTGGTAAGTAGATGTATTCTGTGAACCGCATTAAGACTTTCACACAAAAATAGAAAAAAAAACAATTAGTTTTTGGGGTTCCCCATACATTTTTTTTTTCATCAAACCCATACGTGTGGGGTATCTATGGATAGGTCTTCAAAAATGATATTGAGGTTCCTAATATCATTTTTTTCTAAACTGAATAGTTTGCGCGAGAGACACTTCCAAAGTGGTAAAATGTGTGTCCCCCCCCCCCTAACTTCTAAAATAAGAGAATGATAAAACTAAAAAAAATATATGATGTACATTACCATGTAAACTTCCACCGAAAATTGGTTTGAACGAGATCTAGCAAGTAGTTTTTTTTTAATACGTCATAAATCGCCTAAATACGGAACCCTTCATGGGCGAGTCCGACTCGCACTTGGCCGCTTTTTTTTATTCTCGCGTGTGTTGCGTCTAGGTGTGAAACCTATCATTGAAAAATCAGCGCGGGGTGATGAATGGCGGGTTTTTGCGTGCAGTGCGTAAATCAATCAGGCTCAGTCGTGCCGCAATACCATGAAGCTATAAGGTAAGTTCAACTGAAATGCAGTAAGGTCAATGTGGCTAATTCCGTCATAGGGACTATTCCGTCCATTAGCGTTTTTCTCGAACAACGAACAGAATTGATAAATTGATCGGCAAAGCAGCCATTGCTTTTAGTTTCAGCAATCAAAAGCAAATGGGTTTTCCCTACGATTGAAAATCAAAGAAATATACGCTCCTGGACGGAATAGTCCCTATGACATAATTAGCCACATTGACCTAAGGCCAACCGGGGTCAATAACAAACAAATATCCTTGCTTTATCACACAAATAAATAAATAAATGAAGCGCTGGTGGCCTAGCGGTAAGAGCGTGCGACTTGCAGTACGGTCCCGGGTTCAAACCCCGGCTCGTACCAATCAGTTTATCGAATCTTATATACGAAATATCATTTGATATTTAACAGTCGCTTTTCGGTGAAGGAAAACATCGTGAAGAAACCGGACGAATCCCAATAAGGCCTAGTTTACCCTCTGGGTTGGAAGGTCAGATGGAAGTCGCTTACGTAAAAACGAGTGCCTATTACGTACGCCCCTATGTCTGGGATTAGTTACCAAGCGGACCCCAGGATTCCATGAGCCGAGGCAAAATGCCGGGACAACGCGAGGAAAATGCCCTTACCAGGATTAGACCCGGGACCATCGGCTTCACAGGCAGGGTCACTAACCGGCTAGGCCAGGGGCCTGTTTCTCAAAAGCTTGTAACTTGTACCTACCTAAAACAAGTGGAAGTCCCTTTCTAACAAAAGCTGTCAAAAAGTGACATCCGCTTGTATTATGTATATTATAAGACTTATAAGTTACAAGCTTTTGAGAAACGGGCCCCTAGTCGTGAAGATGACTAATGCCATAAATTTCCAAAGCACTTGCGTGCCCGACTGTACGTCTAACGTAGCTCTAATAGCACTCTCGCTATCGGTGGGGGTCAAGGCACCACTTTCGTCGTGACCTACGCATTGGCGCGTCTTGGGGTCAGGGGGTCAACGACCCGATATCGGGGCGATAAGACAAGCGATGTATCAATTGGAGGAGAGTTGATACAGTTGGTCAAACCAAATTATCAGTCAGTAAGAACCAGGAAAACTAAACTATTTCTTCTGGGTGCTAGTACTAGTAAAAATAGTATGATTATCTCTGTCTATGTTTGAAATGAGACAGTTCTTTGACAAACTATATCTGATAAATTCATGTTCTCCCTACAAAGGTTAAAGGGTATAAAATTTTCTAAATCAATTGTATAATTGGAACCTATTATGTATATTAATATGAAGACAAGAAGTAGGCTGTACAAAGGAAGACATGAATAATTTTAATATATCTGTCAAGCCGGATATGTCAGTAGCAAACTAAAGTACCTATGGTATCCCTAGGAAACGAACCAAAAGCAGCAATGTACATTGAACAATGATGAAATTTAAATAAAACAGTTCCACATATAAGATATAAATGACCCGCGATTTTCGAACATTTCAAATGTAGTGTTGCTAATCCGCTATTTTTCAAATTTGCCGCCTTTTGCTATTGACAAGATTTGCTCGATCAAGTACCTATAGGTAAAATATTATTCGTCGCGACAGGTATAATCAAAGGAATAGCCATTAAATTATAAGTAAATCATGATTTCAAGCTATTTGCTATTAAAGTTCTGTGAGATCCCCCGTTAGATTTTATCTGTTTACAAGCTAAACCGCCTATTATGTAGTTTAGGGGTGATTGTGACGTCACGGCCAATAGCGCTTCAATAGCGGGGTAACGTCGGCAACTAATTTACTTCACACCAAAATATTGATTTAGTTCTACTTAGGGCCACTTGCGTCAACCACCGGTTTACCGTTAACCCAGTGTTAAATTGCACTGGTAACCATGGTAACTTCAGGTTTAACCGGTTAACCCCGGGTTAGTGGCTAACCCTGGCTGGCGCAAGTGGCGCTTATACAGCTAGAGTCAGACGAAGCTGACTCTGGCTCAAAAACCAATATTTCTTCTTCTGAAGTATACCCAAGTAGCACAAAGATAAAAGATAAAGATAAATTTTATTTCATTGAATAATGTCCAACAATTACAAACAATCATAAATTCATAATACGCTTAAATAGTCACTTAAATATTATAAATGTCAATCAGCTGATTAACGGCTGAATAGCAGATGTCTTGAACTCTTCAAGCTGACACAAATTGCTGTATATTGGCTGCAGTAAGCTGTAACGATGCTACAGAAAAATGGGCCGAAAATTACTCAACTAAAGGCTGTAAATTAGCTGGATATGCTGTAAGCGGCCCTATAAGGCTGAATAAACGTTGTTCTGATGCTGACAATAACACCTATGGTCAAGAATTTCTCTTTTATACAGCTTATACTCAGCTAAAGGTGGTAAATAAATTATAATGTATCCGGTGAGTCTAATAGAGCTGCGCACCGTACCATTTAGCCGGCCGTAAAGTGTATCGACGGGCCTAACTAATTGCCAGGCCCGCAATTACAGCCTGTCCACTAACGGAATGCTTTATGCGTTACGCAGGCCAGGAAGACGGCATTTTCGACTCGTCATAGTATGGCGTTATTCATACACGAGTTACAAGCCCCAATTAGCTGTTTTTCTTGTGAAAACGTCATTTTTAGTATTCCGTACAAAACTTTGTTCACGGAACACTTATGGGATCACTCTGGTCTTGCAAATCGGTTAAATGTGTTATTTTTTTCATACATTTAACGTTAAACTAATAAAGTTACGAAATGATAACAAACCTTAATCTACTTTTAAAAAATCCTGGATTTTTGATCCATAATCCATAATTTATGAGTTTTGATCGTGATTAGGTTTTGCACGACGGATCCGAAATGTATGGGAATATCCGCGGATCCGGATCCAGATCCGGATAATTTCATACATTCGGATCCGGATTGCAAACCCTAATCGTGATATTAAAGTTAGACCTCAAAATTAGCCATTAATGGACCTGAAAACATAAAATATAGAACACAATTAGCGTTTTTCCGCAGATACTCACATAATTCACTGTATAAACAGTGAATTTTACCCAACATTCAACAGTATTATAACGTAATGTAGGTAGATAAATAACGCACATCATTTTAATTGTAGGTACATTATTTAAGTTATTCACGGGCTGATGTTTTATAAAATAAATATAATTATTTTTGTTATTATCAAATCAAATCAAATCAAATATCATTTATTGTCAGGCAACTAAGGCCCATAGATACATACCTTACAAACTAACATACATACAATAATAAAAATCTTACAAGCTAAAAATTATTTCGGCGACGCGGAGGTTTTCTGTTGTGTCGCATCTTCCGGTGTAGGATTTGGCAGATTCCCACGGAACCGCCGAAACACCAATCCCTTCGGCCAGAAGTCCGCGCTGGCGATGGTTTCCAGCAGCGGCCGCGGCACACGCATGACACGCACCACGAACGAGGTGAAGTGCACGTAATGGCGCGATCGCAGCTGGAACACTTTCAGCTCGAACCGGATCTTCTTGCGAACATATTCCACCACATCGTCAGCCGTGGCGCCGTGCAGGCGCGATACATATAGCGCCGTATTCGGCGTGGCAACTCTCAGGCCAGAAGTAATATCTAGCTCCGCAGTGCCACACTGGCTCTTGCGCGAGGCGCCTTGCGCGGCTTCCTCTCCTTCGACGCCTGTGTGAATCCTTTTTCGGCTTCTCATCATTATGTTATCCTACCTATGAGGAGAGAGATCGCACGAGTCGTAGTACTCGTAGTACTCGTAGTAAACATATTTCGCACAAAAATAATAAAATTTATCATTTTAACTTTCATATTTCGGTAAAGAAAAACATATTGGGGCTATTCGAAAAATATAACTTTCTGACAAACTAACAGATGCTTACGTAACCGCTGAAATTTTATATCACGCGCGTTACTGAGTCTGAATAAAATAAAAACCTATCGAATGTTTCGACGGTGAATTTTAGCATTTATATATTTTTTTACTTTACACAACTACATATACCTAGCTAATCAAAACTGCCCTTACAAACACGGTGTTCCAATTTAAAATATCCGAGTATGTTTTTTTATTAGGTTACTACCAGGGATGTTGCGGATTTTTTGACATCCGCGGATGCGGATGCGGATGCGGATGTCAAGATAGGTACATAAAAAACGTCAAATATTAAATTTTAGTAATTTTTATTTCAAAAAACCGGACAAGTGCGAGTCGGACTCGCGTTCCAAGGGTTCCGTACATTAAGTCCCACTCACGCTTAACTGCTAATTTCTAATAGGTTTTTTGGCTAATGACTAAATTACCTAGCAGTCTAGCACTTACGCCGATGCTAAGACGTTCCTGTACCGACCTGTTCCACATCGGCATCCGCATTAAATCCGCATCGATTTTATGCGGATGCGGATGCAGATGCGGATGTTGATAATAATGCGGAAGTTCCGCGGTTGCGGATGCGGATGCGGATATTCGCAACATCCCTGGTTACTACCGTAAAATGTGTCTACTTTGCTCCTGTTTCAAAATTCGAAATTTAATTACAATGTTAAAATTATTTATTTTATTGTGATAGAGAATGTTCGGAAAGAGAAGAGTCGTGGAATGTATTGGGCCCCATACAATCCACGACTCTTCTCTCTCCGCACAGATTCTAGGTATGTTGATATACTCGTATATGCCAATTTAATGTAGACACTCACTATTCTCATGTTGTAACTAGGGTTTGCACGACGGATCCGAAATGTATGGGAAGATCCGCGGATCCGGCTCCAGATCCGGATAATTTCGTACATTCCGGATCCGGATTGCAAACCCTAGTTGTAACACTTATTCAAATGAGGTCATAGTTTTCTTGTATATAAACTGTTGGATCATAATTACCCAGTGAAGAGCAATTTACGGTACTGACTCATTATTTAAACATAAGTCGTATCATACTACGACTTTCCACCGACATACGACTTTTAGGCGCTCGCCTTCGATTTTCCTAGTTTACAAAAACGGCATAATCTTGCTTAATGACTAGTAAACATAAGGGTAGGTTGGGGGGAAATGAGCCGCCGATTATTTGCGCCTAAGCCTGTGTTTGCCCCGCTTCCTCCACTAATTGATGCGAGCCGTTTGTTCCCCTTTTTACCCAAGACCGTTCTAATGGGGCTCTTTTGGAGTGAAATATCTTTTCGGTTTTTGTTTTAACTGTGCCCTTTTTGGGGTATGCTTTAAAATGTGGGTGTAATTTAGCATTTGCCGTTCGGGTCGGGGCCTACTTTTGGAAGTCATTAAGACAGATCAGCGGTTGTTGGTGGTATTTATTTCCCGTGGGATTCGGCAAATTGTTTCGCCGATGTATCGCTCTTGAGTTTCCCACAAATAGCCAGGGATACATGGATATATCTATATAGATGTGTATCACGGCGTAAAATTTTATTTTATTTCAGCTAACGGATACAAATCTGTGAGATGTCATTAATTGTACCAAGGATGCTGGCGACATTTCCTCGCTGTATCGCAATGCTGATACGTTGTGCGAGGTAGCCGCCAGCTCTTCGATCACCGTTACGTCAACCAGACGCTTCGCGATTTCTGCGAACAACTTATGCGCGCTGGGACCCCATGGACCTAGAGTTTCAACACCAAATGGTACCTACAAAAGTGACATTTCCGCCTATTCCAATAAAACAAACAAATTCTAGAGAAAACACACAAACTCCACACTTACACGCAAGTTAAACGCTACACATTTTTAACTGCCTCAATTTCCCTCTGTTTACATAGGCCGTGTTTATGTAGGACGGTATAACGCGGGCTGTAATTTACATATGTCGACTTAACTCCTTCCCGTGATGGATGAGCCTTCAGAGAACCTTTTTTGGTGAAATGTGTGGGCGCCTTTATGAAGATAGGGATGTACTACTTAGTTATGAAGTGGCGTATGGAATGGGCGTGTGTGTGGTGCTTAAGTTCTTTTAGGTGTGAGTGTATGTAAGGGTTGTAATGAGAAAAAATGCGCGTTTCTTTTACGGGAGGGTTTGGGCAGTGTTAGGGAAATACTAGAATTTATAGTACATTGTGCTGGTATGGCAAACTTTGTTAATGCCGAAGAGAAAACGATGAAGGGCAGATAATAGAATATAAACCGCCTATTCGTGCAGTTACAGGTTCATTCTAAATTAATATTAGAGGTAATATCTCGGTGACCGAGCTTCGCTCGGAAAACATATATAAACTCGAAAATGCGCGTTTTCCCAGAGATAAGACCTAGCTAGATCAATTTTTCGCCCCCGAAAACCCCCATATAGCAAATTCCATCGAAATCGTTAGAGCCGTTTCCGAGATCCGCGAAATATATATATAAATAAATAAATAAATATATCAATAAACAAGAATTGCTCGTTTAAAGGTATTATTAGAGGTATAGGTTATACCTAGGTTCTAGGTTCTAGGTTCATATGACTAGACTTAAGTTACAAAATTGACTTAAGTAATTAAAAAAAAATAACTCCAAAGGGAATAAAATGCTTTCTAACTCCCGTTACACATTCGTGAAATTTGTTGCTTTATGAACAAAAATGTGATGCGCCCATTCCAAGTACCTACCACTGGCCTATTGATTGAGCCCAATTCTAGGAAAATTCAATCGCCCTGTAGTGACACTAGAACTCTAATAAATATGCGGTAGGGTAGATCTTGATAAAGGCTGAAGAATGACTCAAGCTACACCGGGCCGGGGCTAGGCCGGAGCTTCCGGCGCTTCGTTTTCTACTACTACTACGTGATCATGTGATCAGCCGTCATAGAAAATGACATGTCGGACACCTCGGTCCGGGCCCGGCCCGGTCTATCTAATGTCATCAAAGCCGGTTTTTATTATTTCTAGCTCTACACCCAGATGTTAATCAGTAGGTTTAAAACATCACTTTTTCACACATGTCTAACTTGCATTCTGGTAAAAATCAGAATACCATCTGAAAGTCACATAAACTAAAGGCGTGAAATTTTAATTCATTCGCCGCAAAAACAATTAAGTAAGGGCTTTAGACTAAAAAGTAAAAAAAAGTCTAATTTGTTAAGAATTCCACACTTGCCGTAATTGCGCGGACAGTCCGCAAAAATGCGTTCTGCAGCACTTCATCCCGGGTACAGTTGGCTGACGGTTGTTGGGTGCGTTTTTGATACTAAAGTAAGGATGGTAATCACGAATAATTTCGTACATTGCCACGCCATTTCCTATAGAGGGACGCAAATAATTATAGTTTGTCAAAGGACGGTCTCATTTCAAACAAAGACAGAGAGAATCATAATATACTATCTTTGTTTTACACTAGTACTAGCACCCAAAAGAAAAGGATGTGTATAGTTTTTTTTGTTCCTATTTACTGACAAATTGGTTTGATCATCTATATATTACTGTTCCGCCGATGGTGCTGTAGACGATGATATTAATACAAATGATGCTAATCGCTAAGTTTCATACTCTCTCCTGAATGGGACTGTAAGTACCTCTACCAGAAATATTACCTATATAGTCTGTGACTTTATTTTTAAAATTCGTTATTTAAAAGTGCATATTATCACTACATAGTATAAAATAAAGTCGCTTCCCGCTGTCTGTCCCTATGTACTTATGGTTAGACCTTTAAAACTACGCAACGGACTTTGATACGGTTTTTTTTAATAGATAGAGTGATTCAAGAGGAAGGTATGTATAATTTGTTAACCCGTGCGAAGCCGGGGCGGGTCGCTAGTTATCTATATTTTCTTAATTATTTCAGCGGCAAATGCCTATCATATATGCCTAACCTAACCTAACCTAAAAATTCAAGAGCATAACCATTTAGAATCAAACTGGTTCCCAATTATAAATACATCAGCCATAATAGTTTAGTCAAAGCCTATAGCCGTTCCGTAACTAATTCACCCGAAAATGGTGACGGCCGTCAGCTAAGAGTGTAAAGTGGTTGCAGTCTGGACGCTGTCGATTCTAAAACAGGCGGCCCCAGGGGAAGGCGGACTTGCGGCGAAAAGGGGTGCATTTTGCCTATACTGTGAAGACAGTACGGTACGTTATGAATTAGAAATGCGTTAGACTGTTCCATAAACTGACAGCTACTGTACAGTCTATAGGATCTGAGCACTATTTTATTATTAAAGGAGTAAGAGCGTTTTTACATTGTCCGATTTGATATCGGAAGTCAGATGACCTTTGGAGAAAAAAAAAAACTATGAAATGCCTTATGGCATCAAGTTTTTTATTTTTGTATTAACGCTTTCTTTTGAACAAGAAACAATAATTAAGTTTATGTATTTTTTTCTTATGCAGAATTTTTAGGACTTTAAACAGGCGATGAATCATGATTTTTTAAATCTGGTCCGTTAAAGAGTAAAATAATGAGTAACACAACACACTCTCCCCAAGTTTTTTTAGTTTGCCACAAAGAAAAATATGCACACACTTTTTAACAAATAAGGCGAAGTGAATAGGCATTAGACCACCCTGATTGAACACGCGTTCGCAAATTATGGAAATGAAATATTACCGGCCTGTCATGCTCACTGTCCGCGGGCCAGCAATAATTGTGTCAGTATCGGCGCGACGTTGATTAGGCTACAATTATTGTGGCTAACAATATCTATGCGAATTTTCAAACATACTAGCATTACTAGCCTCTGCTTCCAACGCACGGTCGAGTTCACAAATGTTCACAAATAAACTAACGTTCCAAAAATATATTTACTCCACCTTACTGTCAGTGTCTAAGGGTGGTATTCCAGTTGTCCAATTTCTTTGTCCAATGTGTATTTGCGTCTCAGATTTTGATCAGTGAGAGAGTAAGACGCAATGCACATTGGACTAAGAAATTGGACAGATGGAATACCAAACTTAGGGGGGTGTACATATTTTTTTGGAATGTCGGCTTGTTAAAATGTTTGTAAATTCGACTGTACGAGTCGTTAACTGACCACATGGTTTTCTTGCCTTTAGGAGATGATTCCATATTATGTTAATTCAGGATATGAGAATATATGTGCTAATATTAAACGACATCATACGCAGAGCGCTAGTCTCGGCAAATGTGCCTTGTTTGCTTGAGCCCCCGGGCCTTAGCCGGTCTGATGGGAGGAGGCCGGATGGCATGACGTTGGTGCCTTGGCAGAAAGGGAAGTGCCTGCTTTGGGACGCAACATGCGTCAGCACTTTTGCTGCTTCGCACTTGAGTCGCACAGTAGGTCTAGCGGGGGCAGCTGCTGAGATAGCTGCTCTTAGAAAGCGGGAAAAGTACGCGTGCCTGGGTGGTTATTTGTTTGTTCCGCTCGCGGTGGAGACCACTGGGTGTTGGTGCTCGGAGGCGCGGTCCTTCTTTAGCTCGGGAGTCACTTGCGAGAGAGGGGACTTGATCCCCGCTCCGGGTCATTCCTGGTGCAAAGGTTATCTATTGCGATTCAACGCGGAAACGCAGCGAGCGTGTTGGGGACTTTTGCGCTTGGAATGACTCGGGGTGGGTTATTTGATTAGTTACCTAGTATTAGTACCTAGCTATTAGTTTTATGTTAAGTGTCTTGGTTTAAATGTAGTAGTTTTTAAGGTTTTTTTTTATTATTGTATTTTTTGACATGTGTGGAATATGACTGTATTTGGAATTATAATTAAATGAATATATATTTACTTAAACTGATATCTGTTTTTGTGTCTGATCGATTTTTAATCATCCAGAAAAATACTGTACTGTTAAAGATAATATGTACTGTTATTCCCACCGCGAAGTAAATTTAGAGACAGTATTTTCAATACGTTTTCCGTAATGGCTTTACTTTTTATCATAAATGTAGGTATATAAATCTAAAAAATAGTTTTTTAAAAGGAATCTTTGCTAATATTTTACTAGAAGTCAACAAAGATGGTTCAAAGGCCGAGGAACACATCACCATACTTCGAGGTTCAATACAAGTGTATTCAAAAAATATTAAAAAATATTAGGTATAGATGGTCAAGCAAATCTTGTCAGTAGAAAAAGGCGGCAAATTTGAAAAATGTAGGCGCGAAGGGATATCGTCCCATAGAAAATTTGAATTTCGCGCCTTTTTCTACTGACAAGATTTGCTTGACCATCTATAAAACTGTTTCTGTTTTTTTTTAAATTTTGAACTATTTTTGGCTAACATTCCCGCAACCAAAATTCCGGGATACACACCTCACCAAGCGGCCGACCGTACGCATGCTCTCGACGGGTGTAATTTTTCTCGCGCCATTTACTCAGATGTCCATCATTTCGGAGATTCCGTAGACACATACCTAAACTCAAAGGGGAGTAAATGAAGGGCCGAAATGCAAATCATGACCACGATTTTAATATTAATACGGACACGTAGACACGGCTGGAATAAACGGCAAATTTATTCGCTAGGCTGTGTTGCCTAGCGTAAATTATGTTAAAGTAACAGTCATTTGGTATGAGATGGGTAGAATGCTTTGTTTAATGTGGATTTATTTATATTAATGAAATTGAGGATTGCAATGAAAAGTATGAGAACTAACAATATTTTTTATGTGTAGGGCTGTAGGTGGCTAGAGGATAAAACAGATTTAAATGGAAATAGTATAATGCAATTTACTATACTATAGTTGGTCAAACCAATTTGTCAGTCAGTAAGAACCAGGAAAACTATACTCATCCTTTACTTTTGGGTGCTAGTACTAATGTAACACAAAGATATAGATGGTCAAGCAGATCTTCTCAGTAGAAAAAGGCGGCAAATTAAAAAAAAAATGTAGGCGCGAAGGGATATCGTCCCATGGAAAATTTGAATTTCGCGCCTTTTTCTACTGACAAAATTTGGTTGACCATCTATAGTATGATTCTCTCTGTCTATGTTTGAAATGAGACGGTCCTTTGACAATCTATACCTAATACTCTTTGGCATAAACTCGCTTTTGCAAAAAACGAAATCTTAAACTAAGAATGAATCTAACAAAAAATACATTAAATATTCAACATCAAATCTCAAAACAAAACCGTAACATAATTTAAATTTCAAAATTCGAACAGAACATGAGTAGCATAAAATATTCGCTTTCGGAAAAACAAAACGCAACCCTTCTTTTAAATTTGGAACGCACATTAAGGGCACGTCAAGAATATCAAGATGGCGGCCTAATGGCCGCTAAACATCCAATAGCGTCGTTACGAGCGAAATTAAAAACGAGAGTGATACAGCATTTTCTTTTTTGCGAAGGGATATTTTGTTGAAAGAATATTTTGAAAGGGCCACCCTTTTGGGTTGTGGGTGGATCTTTTGATCTAAGTAATATTATGTGTCCTTTATAGGATCATTTTATTAATGTTTACGTAAAATGTCATGCGAGATTAACTAGAGGTAGGTAACGAGGGTGTTATTTCAAAAGGAATTAAATATAAATTACATATTATCTATATACAGGTCGTTATGTGATAGAGATAATATGATAGATTCTGTTTTCGGTCTCTAATTACGAGTATGTCAACAGAACTGTAATGCTATGTGTTTCGCAGAACTTGTAACTATCTACCAATCTAAATTAGGTTGGCAAGCCATTTCCGTCTGTAAAAAAGGCGGCGAAATTTTTTGACGAATAGGGTTCACTACAGTGTTCCTAAAAAAATCGAATTTCGCGTCTCGTTTTATACTAGAGTCTGTTCGGAAAGAGAAGAGTCGTGGAATGTATTGGGCCCCATACATTCCACGACTCTTCTCTTTCCACACAGACTCTATACTTTTCTATTATAGTTTGTAGCTTTCTAATAGACCCCGAAGGCTAATCCTATTGTCTATTGTTAAGAAAAACCGCTCGTGCCACGTGCCACAACCACCTGCATAAAAAATCGGTACTTCGGTTACTGAGTGCCGGCGAGTCGAACGCTACAGAACCAGTCTAAAATGTGTCATCGAGATGCGTAACAAAGGCGCGTTATCGGAGAGCGCACCTACACTGGTTTTTTGAGCGTTGGACTAGCCCGCGCTCAGGTGCCAAATAGAATAATTAGGACCCTTTTTTGCAGGTAAGTAGCACGTGCGGTTTTACTGAACAATAGACAATAGGATTAGCCTTCGGGGTCTATTAGAAAGCTACAAACTATATACCCACTGACAAAGTGAGTTTGCCACAGCATATATGTTTTGACATTAGAATAATATCTAAATTAAAGCTGTTCAAGCAAATCTTGTCAGTAAAAAAAGGTGCGAAATTCAAATTTTCTATGGGACGATATCCCTTCGCGCCTACATTTTTCAAATTTGGCGCCTTTTTCTACTGACACGATCTGCTTGACTAGCTATGTCATTTATTAATTGTAGTGCGACTTACTACTTTTGATCCGCTACTTTTAATGCTTACTGTACGACTTAGTAACGTTATATTATATATCGCTGGATTACATGGCACTGGGAATTTTGTTAAAACGTAATTCACGAAAACGTTAATAATCACGTTATATATTTGGGAAGTCCTCGAGCGGATAACGGGACCTTTTGTAAGGATTACCAGTTTACATCATTAACGGAGTTTTGGGGCAGAGCCGTGGCGTGCTAGCAGGGTTCTTGATTTAAAGTAATCTGTAGATATTTGCATCTAGTTAGAGTTACTCAAATCATCAAAATTTTCGTGTGGTTTTGTTTATTCATGACCCCTTGCCACGCCGTGAAACCAAGACATAAGTCTGCACTGGCACTGAATGTGCCAGTGCAGTTTTTAGTACCCTATTGGGAAGGTGCGAAGTCGGTGGAGGGGGAAGTGGCGCTGATCGTCACAAACACAGGACAGGTAATCTTATGGAATGTCCGACATTAGTACTAGCGGCAGCCGCTTGAACTAATTTTACTCCATAAGATTTAACGTAAAAAGTCCGACAAAATGAGGGCAGCACCAGTCGTGCACATGGCGAATAATTAAGTAATTATGTGTAAATATTACCTAATGGCCGAGTCACATTTGGTTTTAGTGGCTACGGTAAATAATGATATTTTTGTAAAGTAACCCTAAAACTGCCCAGAGAAATGATTATAAATGGAGTGTTCGCCGAGACCGGCCTAAGCCCGCGCGCCATTACGCCGTCGCCAGCGCGTTAATTACGTTCCTAATTTAAATTAATAGGCGATTATTCGCTGAATTTTCTAAATAACACCGCTTTAAAACTTGGTGAAGATGCTAAAAGTGTTCGGGCATTTTAAAAAGATCCCCGCAATTTGTGAGTTTCGGTTTTCACGGTAGGCCCCTGAGTCACTTACTAAGATGCCATCTTACTAAGACTAGGCGTCTTTGACCAACTCTAAGTGCAAGCAATGCGCCTGCACGGCCGCTGCACCACCACAAAAAAACACAAATCAAAATATTTAATAAAATAATTTGATTTGTTCCCAAAGTTGTTTAAAAAATAATATCCAATGTTAGCAGAATGTTAGGGACTGCAACGTAGAACGTCATAGAAAATTTACATGAATTTATACTGTTGTGAGACATACTAACATTGAATAATTTTACGGTTTAGAGTTTAGACTCGCATATTGCGCCAGTGACTTAAAATAAGTGAGTCTAAACTGTAAAATTATTCAAGAAAATGATATGTCGGACGCCTCGGCCCGGGCACGGCCCGGTCTAGCGTGAGTCATCCTTAAGGCCGTGCATCGAAAAATAACAGGATCGTAGAAAGGTGGCAGTGGCTAGCCCCGGAAACAAACAGTAGTGATTTTCGGATATATGTTTCTTGACTATATGATAAGAGATTTCGTAGTAGTCGAAACACGAATGCTTAAAATTTTCTCGATAGAAAATAAATCCAAACTTACGTGTTCATTTTTCGGTTTTAGCTTCGTGCAACTAGAAAACACATCCATATCCAGCACAACCCACCTTACAGCAAAGGTTTTCATCTCGTCTTAACTTTCAAAGAACTAAATATTAACTTATTATCCTTTACCGATGGATTTATTATCGATTTTTGATTTTATGAATTCAACAGCAAACGCCCATTTTACGCAGTTCGGTTTCTCTTTCTGTCATGCGTCAAAGTCATAAATGCATCCTTTATGCCAGTAATGTTAGATGGCCGTCGTGCCTCAAAGAGGTAAGACCTATGTCACTTCGCGCAGCGCTCCGAATTACGTAAAATTTTAATATCCAATAAACGTTGAGTCGTAACTCCATTGAGTAGTAACGGAATCGGAGGTAAACCTATGATGGTGCCTTATTACAGGCCTATACGTTACGCATGTGTGCGTGTTTGCTAGGCTACGTCATGCTACGTCGAAATCTATACTCTTTGTCAGTTACAACGGGTTAGGAAATTTCGACAGATATTGAAATGTATCGGTAGCTGTTTGGTATTTAGCCATCAGAATCTAACCGTAACTTTTTGCTTTATTTTTGTTTGAAAATAAAATATCTATAAGAATATATTTTTTGCTTTTTTTCTATTGTAATGATAAAAATAAATCTAGTATGTTTCATGCTCAAATAATTTAAAATAATTGAATAAATATTAAAAACTAATTGATATTATTCGTTTTAATTATTATATTATTAAGTTTGTTTGAATAAAATATTTTATTTCAATAATACGAAAAGTTATTATATTTAAGTACCACTAAAAAAAGGTCCCTACTTACAAAAACTCACTTGCACGGGCCGGGGTTCGAACCCGTGACCTCTGGTTTGAAAGTCGCACGCCACTACAATTTCACATAAGTAATTTACAATGACATGATACCGTGGAAAAAGTGAATATTACAATGTACTGTGTTACTATCATTTTATAGTTTATTTTGGCTTGACAAGGAGGAATGAGAAAAACGTGCAGAGCGAGAGGATTAAATCTCTCTGTCCCTTTCTTAAAGTAGCCAATCCTAATTATGACATGTGTTTTGATATCAAAACTTTTGATATTAATTCTTTGAACATAATTTGTCGATGTTCTTTTTTATATCATCGAGAAAGATTTTTATTAAAAAAATGTGTTGAATTTATATGTTTTATTTATGTTTTTTTGGCATAAATTTCATTACTTTTGACAAATTCTGATTGTGATGACAAACTATTTGATGTGATGTGTGAAACGAACTATGTGATCAACGATTTATCTAATAAAACTTCATTTAGTCGAAAAAAATAGTTGTCTACTACCGGGTGGAAAAAAATTATGGGCCCTGGAGGGAAAGTGCCTTAAAACCTTAAGTTTGCTCATTTTACTTAAATGAAACATTATTGTTTTTTAAAGAAACAACTGCATTCAAAGATTTTTGAAGTGAAAACTTCTTTAGCGGCGCTAGGCACTTTTTGTCCTTTTTGAGGTGGGGAAAAAATGATAAACTCGAGACAGCGTAAGGCGATCATGTGACCGTAAGGTTTAGATGGCCAATCATTTAGATGGCATTTAAATCAATAAAGAAAAACTCAATGACATTACATGAAAAAGGTTATAATCTTGTACGGGCTGAAATACGAGGATCTCACAGTATTATAACTTTATATCACTCAAATATAATTCAATAAAGCTACATCTTGATGAAATCGCTAATAAAAGTGAACTCTAGTACTGGTGAATAAAACTCAAAATATCATGACCAAATATATTTAGATGCGAGGTCTGCAAGGTAACTTTACAATTTCTATTCGAATTTTAAACAATTAACGCTATAAATTTGAATTTCGAATTTTAAACAAGCTCACTGACCAGCAATTTCGGAACCAAAAGTTTTCAACAGAAAGGAGGATGGGTCAATTATACATAGTGCTGCAGACATTTTGGACTAGTCATTGAGTTTTCACTTCTGTCGGCACTCCCGGAATGCAACACGTTGTTTTTTTTTAAATTCGCTTAGTCGCGCCCGGGAATCGAACCTACTTTTTCCACACTGTATAAAAGAACACAAATGCTTTTCTTCTGGTAACTTAAATGTTCTATCTATCTTGGTGATATGTCAATGCAATCAAATAATCTGAAAAAATAATAATAACCCAATTTATGAATTCCGTTCCTTCAGAAAAATGCGAAATGTACGTACAATTTTTAGGGATATCGTACTTTTCCCAGAGACAAATTTAGTTGGCTAAGAGACATTTTCACTGATTTGGGGTCTGTACTAAAAATCTAACATAATATGATAACGACTTAATCATTTTAAGTTCAAGAGTGAGTTTTCTTAAAGCTTTTTCTAAAAATTATGTCTTTATTAACGTTAGGAGTGCACTGCAGCATGTCAAATGTATGCCAAAATGTCAAGGGAGAGAACAATAAATTAAGTTTCAATTCCACTTCCACTCATCAGCAAAGTGATATAAGTATATCAGCAGTTTAAAGTTATTTTAGATTACAAAATTAGCGCATCAGAAAAATCATGCTGCTGCCACCTTTGGGACGGTTCCGCCAAGTATCAGCTGGCGGCCCTGGACTCAATAGAGCGCCGGGCTCATAGACTTTTAGGCGATGACCCAGCTGTCAAATCAAAGTTACAGAGCCTCGATCATCGCCGACGAGTCGCATGTCTGTCGGTGTTCTATCGGATACATTCTGGAGAATGCGCACAAGAGCTGCATGACCTGATTCCACCTTCCCCTTTCCATCATCGGACGTCCAGGCGCGGGGAGCGAATGCACCCGTTCGTGGTTAACATCCCATTTGTCCGCACAAAACGATTTGCCTCGTCTTTTTTGGTAAGGACGGCTAAGGAATGGAATGCGCTCCCGTCATCCGTATTCCCTGAGAAATATGACCTCGGTCTCTTTAAAGCTAGAGTGAATAGGCTATTACTGAACCGATGAGCTCCATCTTAGGCTCTGTCTTCACTTTCCATCAGGTGTGTCTAGAGCCAATCGCCGATCAGTTTATCATAAAAAAAAAAAATCAAACTGCATAGAAAAAAAGTCTCCTGAGTCATAATAAAATTGATGTCTCTTGGGTCACCAGAAAAGTCACCAGGGAGAACGATGACCCAAATCACATTTAAAAGAAAATGTAAATTTTGTGTACTACCTACGAACATTTTTCAAAAAACTATGTTTTTATAACATATTAGACCCAGGATAGATCTAATACCTCTTTTCGTACCCCGGATAAAATGGTCGGCGACTAAAAAAGTAATTGAAACCTTACGTTATTAGGTTCACGATGCCGCGTTGTACCCTTGCCTTCGTTGCGATATGTTTGGTAAGTCAGGAGACTTAAAAAATGAGCCATGATTTTGGGACATATTAACAAATATTTTTTTGAATAGGTATATATTAATTTTAGCGGACTTTAATAATTTACCAGTTAAATTAGATGTAAATACCTTTTTAGTTAATCGTTAATATGATATATTAGTAGCAGTAAAACACTTTATTGTACAAAAAGACACATAAAACATGAAAAAACACACATCCTTCGTATATGGTAGAATATATGTTTCACACTTATAAGTAAAAACCAAAACCGATACGCGATTGGGATACGCTCTTTTTGTATGGGATACAAAAAAAAATTCTCCTGGGTCACCAAGAAAAATCGACATATTAAAATAATTCTGTTCGTTTTTAAGTTCTAGTCAGATTGACTTTTTGGTTATTTGAGATAAATTACAATAACGCTTAGATTTGAAAAACATGATTTTCTATTTTGTTGCGATCGACCCGGGTAATAAAAATACGGCGAATTTGAACTTTTGTTTGTTGTCGTTGTAAAATGTATTAAAAAATAATGTAGGCACCCCTGACAATTGAAATTCAAAATTATCCAGAAAAAGCGGCCAAGTGCGAGTCGGACTCGCCCATGAAGGGTTCCGTATTTAGGGGATTTATGACGTATTAAAAAAAAACTACTTACTAGATCTTGTTCAAACCAATTTTCGGTGGAAGTTTGCATGGTAATGTACATCATATATTTTTTTTAGTTTTATCATTCTCTTATTTTAGAAGTTACAGGGGGGGGGGGGGGACACACATTTTACCACTTTGGAAGTGTCTCTCGCGCAAACTATTCAGTTTAGAAAAAAATGATGTTAGAAACCTCAATACCATTTTTGAAGACCTATCCATAGATACCCCACACGTATGGGTTTGATGAAAATAATAACCCCCAAAAAAAAATTTTTTTTTTCTATTTTTGTGTCAAAATCTTAATGCGGTTCACAGAATACATACTTACCAAGTTTCAACAGTATAGTTCTTATAGTTTCGGAAAAAAGTGGCTGTGACATACGGACGGACAGACGGACAGACAGACAGACAGACATGACGAATCTATAAGGGTTCCGTTTTTTGCCATTTGGCTACGGAACCCTGAGTGTTTCAAAAAGGCACCCTGTATTCATTACATACCTAAATAATCTCTTATTCAATAAAACATATAATTACTAAACACTGTGATTTATTTCAAATAAATGCAAATCGATCGGATAAAAGATATTAATACCTACCTATACAACAATGAATACGAGTACAGTCAGCTGCAATAATATGTTACACACCGAAGGCCGTTTTGCGGTAGATCATGTTAGATCTTATTTGTAGAGCCTTAAAGAGCATGTCACATATTTTTGCGGCCGTCGAAGAGTAACATATTATTGCAGGTGACTGTACCTATGAAAAATTCGAGGGTTAAAAAGCATTTCAACCAAAGCATTTATAATAATAACGACTATGGACGCCTGCAACCCCAGGGGTATTGTAACCCCATAACAATAAGGTTGAAATTTGCATTTAGTGACCGCAAAGTCAGGTGAGCGTAATCAAGTAAATCTGTTTGACATCATATTTTATCAAAAATAATCTCTTTTCTGTTCTTGTGCTATTTTCTTATTATCAATACTCTTAACTTATATGCTATATACGCTGCTGCTTCTATGCTGTTAACATCTTCCAAAGCAACAATAAATATTCAGGTTTATTAATTAATTATTTTATTGTTTGCTATTATGAACAAGTAACAACGCCATCTGTTTCAATTTTTTCCGAATTTAAGTTTCTGGCCGACCGCAGCGACCGCGTATAATGGTAGTTAACTTCTGTAACGTTAGATGGTGCTAAAAGATCACACAAACTTCACGTGCGGCGCGAAGCGTTTCCATGTGTGCGTGTTAGCGGGGAGGGAAGAACTAGCGGGCGTGGTTTACGAAGCGCCAGACGCGGCTGCAGTAGGCCCTTAACCAGTTATTCGACAAAGTTAATCTTGAAGGGCACCAGAAAAAGATGAAAACCTATTCTCCCACCACTTGAACGATAACCGCAGCTAATCCTAGCCCGCGCCGCGCCGCGCCCAAAAAGCCAAAATCCACGCGTGAAAGTGCCCTTCTTTTACCTTTTTCCAATGGCCATCGACGAACCACCTTTCGATTTCATTACGGACGTCCGACGTTTTTTATTTTTAAATCACGGCAGCTCGCCGCTCCGTTTTTATTCCGGCCAGTTTTTGTCTGTATTCTTCTCGTTTCTCTTTTTTATTGCGGCCCGCAAACAACGCGATTGCGGTCACAGAATTAACTCCGCCTTTTAACCGTTAAAATATTTTAATTCGCGCGGTGTAAATTAATAATTAATATTTTTCGATATCCGTTTAATGGAAACGTTTAACACGTGTCTGCCGATTGTTTTTTTCGCTGGTGAATGGAATGATGACATAGTATAATGACGTGCGCCAATTATAGGTTTTATTGCTTGTTTTTTCGTCGTTCAATGAATGGGGACTATCGGATTTTAGCTCAATGTCATTATCACTTTCACGATGGCTGTTGATTCCATTCATTGTCTGTAGTAATGTATTTTTACACTTTGTGTAACATTTTTTTTTATATCTTTAGAGTAAACTGATTTATAATCTTACTAGCGACCCGCCCCGGCTTTGAACGGGTTAAATTATACAGAAACCTTCCTCAAGAATCACTCTATCGATAGGTGAGAATCGCATGAAAATCCGTTGTGTAGTTTTTGAGTTTATCGCGAACATACAAACACACAAACAGACAGACGCGGAGGGGGACTTTGTTTTATAAGGTGTAATGATATGGTTCATATTCCCGGTAATTTGAATGTATTTAAGATTAAGTGAAAGAAAATGTAATTACGCTGAATATTTTATTTATAACTTTAACAGGAGACACATTTTGTGTTTGTAGATTATACCCAAATAACGAAACCTTAAGTGTAAGACCTGAGTGGACGCTCGAAGCGGAGCGTTCGGCGGGGCGTGCAGCGTGGCGTCGGGCTCACAAGTAATTTGAGCAGCGTGTACTAAGGCCGCTCCTATACGCTTGCATTTGTTTAACATGCACGCCGCACGTTCCGCCCCGCTGCACGCCCAACTCGAGCGTCCACTCAGGCCTTACACTAATAAAGACGCAAGGGTATTTTCTCACCGATTGTATTTTTGTATCTCACGGTCCAGCATCTCGCAACCGTCCTTACGAGTATTAATAAAAATCTGCATAAAGCTATTTAAAACCCCTGCAATCTTAAAACATTTCTTAGCAGAAACTTGCATATTAATTCACTAGTACAATACTTGTTCTTGCATACTAAATATTAGCAAGTAAAGAAACAGGTTTGTGGATAATGGGTGTTTTTAACTATTAGACAGGGGATGGTCAAGTGACAGTTTGACCTCTGGCCTCTGGCCTTAGGATTTGGGACCAGTTTGGACATTGGGGGCACGCGTGGCCTTTTGAAGGGTTAACCGGCTAATGTTTGGGAACATAACGGTAATTTGCAGCGGTTTTTAAGTAAAAACACGTGACTGATGTTATGCAGATTTGGAACTAATAGGTACAAATTATTTTTTTAAAGCTATATTCGTTTTGCTCATTCACTTTGCTTAGTTTATGTTTAGGGTTTGCAATCCGGATCCGAAATGTATGAAATTATCCGGATCTGGATCCCGATCCGCGGATATTCCCATACATTTTGGATCCGCCGTGAAAACCCTAGTTATGTTACATAGTTCAATTATTTTTATTAATTGTATTATTTATCAATCCTTAATACAAGTAACGTAGATCAATTTAAATTATGTGATCCATTTTACATGTTGGCTGGTGAGATGGTCGATTATGGGCCCATCTCATAAGTATATCTTACAGACTATTATGTAAAATACATACGAATTTTATTATTATTATTTTTATCGCTGATCGAAATATGACATCGTTCAGAAACCCTAGTATTTTCATTCGATAGCGTTACGTGACGTACGCGTTTGCGTTAAGTGTCATTTTGTATGGGATTTTGAGTTTCCAAAACATCCCGCTTGGCGCGCTGTTCAAAATCCCATACAAACGCGAACGCTCGTCACGCCATTGCCATCGAATTACAACACTAGGGGTTCTGATCGAAATATGCCAACGTTCTGAAAGGCGAGTTATTGAGAGATGTAGAATCGAATGACACATGTAGAATCGGAACCATAACAGATATATATAATAAATAACGAATACATTCCGGCGCCCAAACAAACACACCCAAAGCAAACAAATTAATTCAAAGTACATACAAACTCAAGAGCCGAATTTGTTAGTCCCTTATTTATCCGTTCTATCGTTGCCTTTCATGTGCCCAAAAACGTTGATTAGCATCTCCCCGAGCTCCTCTTTGTTATTGTCAAATTAGCCAATCCTCAAGATAACAAAAACATCCCTTTATTTTAAGGGACAAAGGCCCTTTTGGGGTCCGGTGGGCCGGTAATGGAAATGGGGTCGCGGGTGGAAAAGTATGAGGAAGGTTTTTATATTACTTGAAAAATATGACGAGAAATTCCTCTCTCTATATATATATATATCACCCACACCCACACTTGCAAAAATAGCTCTTTATAATATACTAGCGACCCGCCCCGGCTTCGCACGGGTTAACAAATTATACACCTTACTCTTGAAACACTCTCTCTATTTAAAAAAAAACGCATTAAAATACGTTGCGTAGTTTTAAAGACAGACTGACAGACAGCGGGAAGCGACTTTGTTTTGTCAAAGTCGGTGCAGAGAACACACTCTATTATTTCTTCTATAGATTAATCAAAAGCAGTTTCGACAGATGGCTTGTCTACTAAGGGCTACCCCACACTAGCGTCTTTTGAGCGTCGGCGTCTAGTCATTGCTATAGAAAATGGTGTCGCTACGCAATTTGCGCCAACGTTGCGTCGAGCAGCAGCCATAAAGTTCACTAGACGCTCAAAAGATGCTAGTATGGGGTGTCTCTAAGTGTTCTACATTTCTGCCACAGTACACACACACACACACACACTGCAATCGTTTTCGTTAACCTCACTCAAGTAATTTGAAAATACTAAGTACCTTTTACTAAGAAGTTTTAAATAACTTTTAAGCTATCAGTCAGATTTTATAGAACGGAACTTGAAATAGAAATACAATTCTTACCACCTACATTGACGACCAAAATTCAGAACAGGCTTAACTATCTTCCACATATAATCCGAGGGGAGCTTGGGGTAAAGTGGTATACGTATGTATAGGGTAAGTATCTGCGGTCCCTCCAGGGTAACTTATCTAGCTTAGGAAAGAATTATATTAAATTTTAGAGGTTTGGGGAGAGTGGGGACGTTATGGACGGCTAAGCTTTTTAATTGTGTCTGCGCTGTTATCACGTTGGGCAGAGGCGATAAAACGTGGTCGTTGGAGACGACTATGTTTTAAAACGGTTTTGAAATTCGGTTTTCATCTGAGTACGGAGGTAAATATTTGAGAATGAGTATGAGCTTTAAGGTAAGCTTGTATTTACTATATATTTTTTTTGTCGCAAAAATAAACATATATTATTATTATTTTATATTTATAAGCATAATGTATAGTTTAAGCATACCTACTATCAATAATTATTTCATAAGTAGAGGCATAACTCCACAGTTTTTTGATAATTATATAAATATTATGACGATGAATCATAGTATTTTTTATTGTTAATTTCCACTTACCGTGATTTTCAGAAGTGAAATAGGCTGTTACTGAATCAGTGAGGTTCTTCTTAGAACCTTCCGTTTGATCCCTCTTCAGAGTCAGGTCAATTTTGTTAGGCTTTTAAGTGACACCTCCAAGGGCCCAGGCCAATTTTCATGCTCTAGAAAGTGGAATTTTCTGTTATTTCTATAAGAGTTCAAAATTAAAATTTAATTTGTACTTTTACAAGGACGCCAGGACGTACGAGGTTAATATAACATCTAAAGATCTAAAAAGTGTTCAATTAGTCATATACAGCAGTATTAAAACACTTCAAAATTGTCTGGTGCAAGAATATCAGTGAAAAGATAATTCTCAATTACTAATTACTGTATTTTTTACAAATCGGCAAATGCAAAGGTATAATGTTCCATTTTAAACGAGCGTAAAGTAAAATCTTATTTGAACACGAAGCTACCCCGTTTTATTGAAGACATAAAACCCTGTAATTCGCAAGGGGGAAGGGGGGCAATTTTAACTATCCTTGTATGTAATGAGGGTAGGGGAGGCAGGGGATTAGAAGGGTGCATCTTGCAAACGGGCCTGCGTGCCCGGCCGCGGGCGCCGGCGATTTGTCCCTACATCCCCCGGCCTACCCTTTTGGGCTGCGGTAAGCGGTTCTCAAAGTTTGTTTTTTATTTTAGAAAGACGGTAAACAAATCCCCGTGGATGGAGGATTAAAATACGACTTCCAGTTAAGGAGTCTCCAAATCCATTGTCTCCTTTTTCATGTGAAAATAGAGTGGTGGAATCTAAGGGAACCAATACATTTTATAACACTCTACTCTTTCCGCACAGACTCGAGCATGTTGGTTACAAATTGAGACTATATTGGTATGTAGTAACTATAATTGAATATAGTAATAAACATAATGATAGGTAAGCAGACAATCTACGATGAACATTTGTACACAACGTCATTAACCTTTATTGCAACCTAAGGCAATAATTATTATATTTTTCAGATTACACGAGGGTAAATTAGGTTTGTATGCGCTAGGCTAGGGTATACATTTTTGATGAAAGGCTTAGGGATAGAGATTGCTATTTAGGGTTCGGCTTGTACGAATGAAAAACAATCCTAACAGTCCGCCGGATGATATCGATCTGTCAGTTAAACGCAAAAGGTCCGAAAAACTGACAGGCCGATATCGTCCGGTGGACTGTTAATCAGTGGGCCCCTTTATTTTTTATTCTAAGCAAAACATCAATAGTCACATTGTCATTAGACTAATATCCATAAAAATCAGTAGTTTAATATTTTATGCTTTGTTTTAGCAAAGTTTGGCACTCACTGGGCCGTGCCGTCGTAAAAGTTGGTCGATAAGGGAGAAGGGCCTTGCGGCGTAAACACCGCTATGTAAGGCTTATGAGGCCTATATATTATTACATAGGTGTGGCAATTATACAGTAGCAGAAGTAGCAAAACGGGCGTGGTGTTCAAAATGATCTAAACACAACTATTACGGTACATTATGAGTAAGAAATGTAGTTTAATACCACGGTTTTGGGTGAAGCTTTTGAATTCAAACTTTCAGCCCTATTTTCATTGAACAAAGTGAGGTATTGTCATTATGAACGTCATTTCATTAAAAAAATGCAGTAATACTGACATCTTTACCTACTGATAAATATATTCTATTATATTTAGGTATACCGTGAAAGTATTTATTTTACATATTAATCGATCTGGGTCCGAAAATACGGATAATACGCAACCCTATTCACCGTTTAAAATACCTCTGGATTGACGGCCCACCGGCTAGGGTTGTCACGAAGGTGAGTGTAATCGAAGATGTCAGGTGTCTCGCACAGACGCGACAACCCTCTTCAAGTAGCCCCAGGATTGGGCCTGTTAATTATAACCCTATGGGGTTATATTACATACATACCTATCACCATAGCTGGCTGGCTGTGTTGACTAATTGGTGCAAATTTCGTGGCAGGTCTTACAGATCGATCTGTGTCTAACGGAATCAATGACAAAGCGTCAAAAATCCAAAACAAGTCGATGGGAATCGAGTTTTATAAACGCGTCGCTATTGAACGCTATTATTTAGGTACATAGTGAAATTTTTGTCTTAAAATTTTGAGCATAAATTGTGATAAATGTGTTAGATTTATTATTTAAGGAGCTAAAAATATACCTACCTACCCTCGTATGTTCAGTCTTAATTGACTAAAAAAACCTATTTTTTTTAGGGTTCCGTACCCAAAGGGTAAAAACGGGACCCTATTACTAAGACTCCGCCGTCCGTCCGTCCGTCCGTCCGTCCGTCGTCCGTCCGTCCGTCTGTCACCAGGCTGTATCTCACGAACCGTGATAGCTAGACAGTTGAAATTTTCACAGATGATGTATTTCTGTTGCCGCTATAACAACAAATACTAAAAACAGAATAAAATAAAGATTTAAGTGGGGCTCCCATACAAAAAACGTGATTTTTGACCGAAGTTAAGCAACGTCGGGCAGGGTCAGTACTTGGATGGGTGACCGTTTTTTTGCTTGTTTTGCTCTATTTTTTGTTGATGGTTCGGAACCCTCCGTGCGCGAGTCCGACTCGCACTTGGCCGGTTTTATTTAATAATCGCACAATAGAGGGTCTTCTTCTTCAGTCGGTCCCTCAATACTGAGGATCGTGACATCATGTCCTTCTGTTGAAGACCAGGTTCCTCCATAGGGTTCTGTTCCCCGCCAAGCGCATGGCCTCGTGCAGTTTTAATTGCATAGGTGCCGTAATTTGAGAACACCATCTAGTAGGGGGAGGGGCCTGAGGTCTCGAGCCTTCAACTTTGCCCGTCATTATTACTCTTTCCAGGCTATCAGGAGAGCGACGTGAGAGGTGTCCGAAGTATGCAAGCATTAGGGTACCGTATCTGTATTCTTTATACCAAACAAAAAATAAGCTTTCAAAATTATGTTTTTGTATAAAGGCGATACAAAAAACGGCGATTCACTGACGGAAATTAATGGCCAGATATATGAATCCACTTCATAATCCGTTTAAAAAAAATTAAACGAACATCGCAAACGATCTTGAAGCACCAACATCCTGGCAATCTACAATAGCCATTTAAAACTAAAAGCGATGGCGGGTGGAGTGTTCTACACACGGATTCTGCCACTTCGCAGCGCTCTGGGGCGCTCGAAGTCATTCTTTTTTTAAGCGCAATGGAAGGGAGCAATAGTCAATTGATATATTTTTAAACGTATTGCGAGGCTAACAAACTCCTACCTTCCTATACGTTTTATTTTATGTTAAGTTGTATAAAAAAAAATAGTGCCATGGAAATTAGAAGCTTTCTATTTAAGTTAGATGACTTATATGTGTACGAATTAAATACAATAAATACAATACAATACAATTTACACAGTTAATTTTCGTAACACAAATGAATCAATTACGTAGACTAATCACATCTTCTTAACTGCGCTTAATTACGTACAATTTTTTTGCAATTCACTCCTATGAAGCTATATAACAAGCTCCTAGCAATTTTTTAAGTTTTTACTTTACGTTTGAGTAAAATTTTGTCTATAATGTTTTTTTTTGCATGTTTGGTTTAGTTGCATTAAGTACTGTACACAATATCACGTGAATAATGAAATTACTAAATATTGACAGTAATATTGATGGAAAGAAATAAAATAATATTGAAGTTGGAATAGAAATAAGAATGACAATATTACCTATGTATTTTTTTAAAATTTATTATCTACTAGCGACCCGCCCCGGCTTCGCACGGGTTAACAAATTATACATAAACCTTCCTCTTGAGTCACTCTATCAATTAAATAAAAAAAAACCGCATCAAAATCCGTTGCGTAGTTTTAAAGATCTAAGCATACAGACAGACAGACAGACAGACAGACAGCGGGAAGCGACTTTGTTTTATAATATGTAGTGATTATGTTAAATTATTATTGTAACAAAGGATATAAAAAAAACTCTATTTTGTATTAATTTATTTAATAAATATTGTATAACCATTAATTTATTGGCGCAGTCGGTAGGATTTTCGTAAATAAAATTAATTTCATTTATTCATAATATTAGATTTAACTAAATATCTTTACAATAACCAGCACAACTTCGAAAAATAATTACTAAATAAGTAAGATAAGGCAGGAAATCCAATTTCAAAATACCATTCGTTCCTTATAATGAATGTTCTTGATTAAAACCGGTCTTAGTCGTTAATTTTCGCCGAACGGCCCCCCAGAGACTGACGTGGAGTAAAAGAGAACTAATTAAGCCGGTTATATATTCCTTTTGTGTTACAAAGGTATGTGGGAGGAAATTGTGTGTTAGGTATTAGTATATTTATATTATATTAGGAGACAAACGAGTATGTTGACTGTTGTTAATAGTAGATTGGTAACCAAGGTATAAAATGGCGCCTTTCACCCGAGTTAGGACTGATTTAGACGGCGCGCGAACTCGCATGCGATTTTAGTTACATTGCGGACTGTTGGTTACGCCCAATTCAACCGACCGATCAAAACCCGCAATGTAATTAAACTCGCATACGCATATTTATAGAAAACATGACTCAATTAAGAATTTAATAAAAGTATTTTATCTACCCAAATATCATAAACCCTCCATGATGCGTCCAAGAACCACACATTATGACCACCATAAAAATATACTGTTTTGTTAGAACAAATTTCTTATCTGTAACAATGTTATTATTGCTAAATAATAACATCGATTTCGATAATATTATGCATTCAAATTTCGAACATCTTTGAAATACAAAGAAATTTTATTTGACCTCTATTCTAATATCAGTCGAGATGACGTTTAGTTCGGAATGAATTGTTAATTTTCAAACAAATTTGACAAATGTCGCACGTAAGTAAGATATCGAACGATATGATAGTTGGGGCCGACTCTAGTTTGTCTCTGAATTAAAAAAAAACTATGACAGCTGCCAGAAAACTTTTCAATACTGCCATTACAGGTTAAAATTTGTTTTGTTGCATAAAATTGTTCAATTTGTTGAATTTAAACCATAAAATGAGCGATCAAGATGATATAGATATTTCGGCGACGCCTCCTGATATCAGTGACAAAGCAACTAACGTTATTAATGACTTATTACCAGCTAAGTCAAGGAAACAATACAAAGGAACATACTTCTGTCCGAGCTGGGCAAGTGAATTATAATAATTGCACTATCCAAACTGTAGGTAAATAATTATTATTGTTCTAAATCAATTTCTTCATTTTCGCATTTGTTTTCTGTTTTATTTTACTAATAATTATTGTTAGTGGCCCTGAACAACACCGCGATGCCGGTCATAATATGCGGCTCCTGAATGCATCATGAAGGCTTATGATATGTGGGTAGATAAAGTAGTGTATGTAACTGTACATAATTAGGCATTAAAACACTCGTGTGATCCTTTTAAGAAACTCACTTCGTTCGTTTCTTAAACCCACACTCGTGTTTAATGCCCTTCATTATGTACAGTCACATAAACTACTATTATGTACAGTCAAATAATTTAATTTCATACCTTGTCATATTGACAATCAATAAGAGAGTCTCTAGGGACCTCATAATATTACGGGAATTAAAAGTAATTATTTTAACTTTTTTCCACAGGCATTGTTCCAAAGCAACTATTTACAATTCAGTATTATTCTATAAAAGTATTTAGTTGCAAACTTAATGATGTCGCTAAAAATACAGTCGGTCGTCGGTTAATTACGTATTAATCGTGTTCGGCCAACGTTTTAATTTGGATCAATAATGCCCTTTGGATCAAACTAAACGTTTTTACTGGTTTTAATGTGGAACTGTAAAATTGTTTTATTACGGTAAAATTCGCTAAAATAAGCAATGTATGACGTCTGTAAAAAATGTATGGTTTACAAATAGTACATTGTGTATTAAGGGCGGTAAATAAGAATTTTCTAATGAGTGTGAATTGAAGCCCAAAACCGAAGGTTTCTTCTCGCTTCTGTAAATCAAACTTCTTAAAAGACTTCTTTTGACCCTATACCACATTTATATTAAAAATATGTAGCTACTAGGTTTATTAATGCTAATTTTTTTTTATAGTTTAAAATACTAACTTACATAATATTATTCCTAAGATACGTAGGTACTGTAAACTAACCGCGTGGAGGAGAGGTGCTCTCTTAGCACGAGTGTCTTCTCACTTAATAAGTTTTTGGCAAAGAATCCATTTTTGGTACGAGTTTTATCGCTGACTGTACTTTTCTTACGACAGACAACTAATACTCATCGAGACAATTCTAAAAACCCCTAACACAATTAGGTTGCGTTGTTTCATCTCAGAGTTCCTATGGCCACCTCCTGTCTCCATCATCAGATCAGCTCGATGGTACCATAATATTGCATTGTTGTTGTTGTTATTCTTACATGTGTATGCGAAATTTCAGCTCAATCGGAATCCGGGAAGTGGATCAAATTTAACTTGCAAGATTTGATTACAGACCGACAGACAGACAGACAACGGGACAGGTGAAACTAAATAAAAGCTTGTAAAAAGAGGCACCAGCGCAGCGCATATTAATACTTAAAAATCTAACAAAAAAGCACCAAACCTAACCTCAAAATAAAACAAAATGGCGGAAAACAGATAGCAGCTTTAAATCTTCCCCGTTTTGGCGAGCTATTTTTCTCAAGGGCCAGTAGGGTGGGAAGGGAGGGTGCCCTAATTTTCATGGGTCCGTTAGAAATGTAATGAGATAGGCGTGGGTGTTGGGGGTCCGTAAGGTTATGGCGGCGTTTGCTTTGGTTTCGAACGGGAGAGAAAAAAAAGATAATTATTTTATGGTATTTGGTTACAAGACATGTTGTTTTTAAAGATATATAGAACACAGAAGATATTTTAGAACATAAAGAAAACGTTCGAACGTGGTCCAATTTAGGAACCTTATCTCTATCGTATAATAATCAATTGTTGAGATTACTAACTCAGCAGAATTTATACGTATCAACAAAATATGAAAAGACGAACTTGAAAAGGCCGAGTTAAAAATATAAATAAATAATAAATAAATATTGGGGGACATCTTACACAGATCAACCTAGCCCCAAACTAAGCAAAGCTTGTACTATGGGTACTAGGCGACGATATACATACTACTATATAAATAGATAAATACATACTTATATACATAGAAAACATCCATGACTCGGGAACAAATATTAGTGTTCATCATTCATCACACAAATAAATGCCCTTACCGGGATTCGAACCCAGGACCATCGGCTTAGCAGGCAGGGTCACTACTCACTACCCACTAGGCCAGACCGGTCGTCAAATAAACATTTTAATGCAAAATGCAGAAAAAGTGTGACCCTCCGTGAGAAAAAAACTTACTCGCATAAAAAACTTACCTACTTATAAGTACCACTTGCACCATCCCACTAACCCGGGGTTAAGCGGTTAAACCTTAGTGTCAAATGGTACTGGTAACCATGGTAAATGATTAAACCCGGGTTAGTGGAATGGTACAAGTGGCCCTAAGACTTACTGGACAAATAATACTTTTTTTACGAGTAAGTAGGTATTACTACTGCCCAGAGTGTTGCTTGATTAAAATTAGAGTTTGACTAATTGATTGATACATTTGTTAATTTATGTTAAACGAAAATGCTATACGTAGCATACTACTTATACTTACTTATACTTACTTATGTTTTTTTTTTTAAATCCTGTGCTTAAAATGTTTGAAGTACCGCTATAACCTATGTAGGTAAGTATACCTACTATACCTTATGTATACCTAATACTTACACATTCTACTAGACATAGCACATATAATATAAGACATCCCAAACTTAATTCCAACGCAAAAACCATTAATCAAGCCACACATGGCCCAGGCGCTCATAAATCAGGAAGATTTAATTAATATAACCGAACAAAATCTTAGTCCGCCATGTTGGACCCGCCCGCTGCCTCCAACAGACGATTACACCTCAACTAATTTACAAAACACACCTGTCTAAATTAATTGACACTCTTAAAACAATCACAAAAAGAATCATAATGGCTTAAAAATAATTTAGGTAGCTTTAGAAGTAAATTTGTCTCTTCCAACCCAGTCCTTCCGCGGGTATAATTAGGGACCGAACCCTCCAGATGAGATTTTCGGGACTCTAAATTGATTCAATCGAGTCTGTTTTTAGGGTTCCGTACCCAAAGGGTAAAAACGGGACCCTATTACTAAGACTCCGCTGTCCGTCCGTCCGTCCGTCTGTCACCAGGCTGTATCTCACGAACCGTGATAGCTAGACAGTTGAAATTTTCACAGATGATGTATTTCTGTTGCCGCTATAACAACAAATACTAAAAACAGAATAAAATAAAGATTTAAGTGGGGCTCCCATACAACAAACGTGATTTTTGACTGAAGTTAAGCAACGTCGGGCGGGGTCAGTACTTGGATGGGTGACCGTTTTTTTGCTTGTTTTGCTCTATTTTTTGTTGATGGAACCCTCCGTGCGCGAGTCCGACTCGCAGTTGGCCGGTTTTTACTTTTTTCGCCCAGTTTCGCAAGTGTTTACTGGTAGGTATTTCATTAAAGCCGGTTTAGGTTTAGTCTTGTCTATTCCCCGGATTCGTAGTGTAGTTAATTAGTAAATTCATTCGTTTGGCTGAATGCCACTGTTTTGTAGAACGGGTAGGGAAACTACGAAATTAGGTGTTTCGGATGTTTAGGTTTTTGTGTATGTTGTAATGAGCTTGAGTATATCACAGAATATGTACCCAGCAGGTATCCTAATATTTAAAAAAAAATCTCATACTAGTGTTGTTCTGCGCTTGATGATATTACACTGCTGGCGTATTGGACTTCAACTTAATTAATTAGACACTTACTAATATACTCTATTGCAAAATCTTCAACGTTGTAAACTTATACGTAGTTTAGTATTTATTGCATGATTGGGGTATTATAATTAAACTTATGCCTGTATTCAGTAAAAACTGATGATTTACTGCATCAATTCTGCATCAGCAAATCAAGATAGGGGTATTATGATAGCAAGTCAACAGTTCCCTCCTTCGCCGCGTCCGAACCTAAATCCGTTTTACCCAAGTGGAAGATTGGGCTGCTTTTCCAGTCGTATCTTTTCGACTAACACTAATGTCTACTGGCTAAAAAGAGAGCTCTGCCAGCTTATAAGCAAAGACGCAAGCCTCATAATTTCGTTTTATAAATAACAAATGGCGCAAAATCTTTTCTTGCCACTCGCAGCCGGCAGATAAATATATTATTTAGAGCTTCCCCCGGGCTTTAAGCTCGGTTAGAATTATAAATGAGGGAGCTTAAAGTTTAGAAGCGCGCTGTGCAAGTCTAAAAGCTTAGGCGCGACCAGAAAAGTGGTAGAGGTGACACATATTGAGAATTGAATATTTTTTCGAAATCCGTGTTGGTGTGTAATTCGGAAAGAGGAATAACGAAGACAATGTGATAAAAGAAAAGTATGAAGTGTGAAGTGATGACTTTATAATTAAAAACTTTTAATGACCATTATAAATTAAAAGTGGAAGATTTTACGCAGCGTCTTACGTATCTAGGCGAACAATAGCGAACGAAGGGGCGCCGGGTGAATCAATCCTTTGATACCTATAGCCTCCTATATAAATAAGGCCCAGCCATACAAAAAAACATCCAAAATTTGCCACTGGAATTTGAACCTAAGCTTTAGGAAATAAAGTTGATTTTGCGTTGTTTGAAAATTGAACGAAACAAAGCAAATGTGACTGTGTTCCAATTGAACATGGTTTAAACTAGTGGCTTTGTGAGCTGTAGACCTCGCGAGCAGAGCTTAAAACTGAATAAATGTATGGCAAAAATATTTATTAAAATATAGGTATAGTACATGTAATATAAACAAAAAATTCAAAACTACATAAAGCTACAAACAAAAATTAAACGAATACGCTTAACCCGCGCTTGATAAATAAAAAATACGAAATTTTTCATTTTTTCAAAATAAAAAATAAAATGAAAAACAACTAGGTATACGAAATTTAAGTATAACAAAATACAAAAAGTTATGTAGCAGTATACAATTACTGGGGACGGAACCAGGGACCTGCCGTTGCAAACAAAAAAAGCGAACGTTTGCAAAATACGCCATTATAGTTCTTACTAAAGCTGACGAAATTTAGCTACTCATTCTCAAGTAAAAACTAAATATCTAAATACCGCCAAAACCAGCGATACAAATTTTCTGAATTTTTGGCCATTTAATCTATAAACATATCTCAAAAAGAAAAAACTCTTACCTATGATACCGATACGACTATTTGTTTAGGCGGGAGCTATTACGACTCCGCCATTTTGAAAAATTTCCAAAAACCGGATCGATAAAAATTTTTATTTAGTCATAGAATTCGGTCACAAAATTTCACGAAAATCGGTTAAGAATTGCGACCTGTAGAGGAGAACATCCGGACATACAAAAGCAAAATGCCCGAGTCAAAACGTAGACCTTCGCTACGCTTCGGTCAATTACATCGAACTAAATAGGTACTATAGGTAGGACCTTGGGCCTTAGAAGTGCCCTACGTGGGCGATCTCGTTTACCTATAAATTTTGACGCAAACTGTGCCGAGGTCTGTCATGGTTTTTTTTGCCACGTCTGCCCATTACTGGGTCTTTAAAACCGCGAGCCGGGGCGCGCTGCCAAATAATTTTAGAACTCATTCCGTACCGTCGTACCGTACCGTCTTGTCATTCGGCTACCATGCTAGCTTAACCAGCAGACGTCTAAAACGAAACAATATTCTAATTTACTGCTAAATGTGCTGATTTTGCAGCTGCTTGTAATTTGAGTGGGGTAGACGGCAAAGGACGAGGTACGGAAGTAAATGAGAGTTAATTTTAGGATATATTTTATATCATTTTAAGGAAATAATACCTATTGTCTTCGGTTACCGCGATAGTTACTCATGAAATAAAACTATTCACACGTCACCCGTTGACCACGAACGCTGTAAAGGGTTCGAAACGTCGGGATGTGTATGAATTCAATATAATTATGCGATATGCCGTTTTATTTTATATTTTAAGGAGATATTCGAATGGTAGCTGCAGTGCATTACCGTTCCGGCGTTACTGCCGCGGCGTTGAGCGGGCGATGTCACTGCCAATTACCGCTTCAGCAGTAACTTTACTGCGATGGTAATCTTAATATTGTAAAGCTTGCAAACCTGTACATAGCTCGCCTCCTCGGGTGAGAGAGACAACCATTTTTTTTTAAAGAAAAAATATAGCCAGTAGCTTTTTAAGTAGGTATTTGGATACCTACTTAAGGATGACTTACGCTAGACCGGGCCGGACCGACATGATGCTGCCCATAGAAAACGAAGCTCTGGAAGCTCCGGCTCGGCCCTGGCCCGGTCTAGCATGAGTCATCCATCATGTAGGTATGTGCATTTTATATACACGTATTATGTAGAAAAGTAGGTAAGTACAAAACGTGATAACAAAATTGCATCCATTTTTATACCCCGTTTTTCTCGATTCGCGCACTACATAGGTTTCCTCATAATACGAATTTATATGCGATAAAAACAACGCTAGGGAAGTATCTTCTAATTTTTTTAAGCCGCTCTGTGCTTCGTTTCTGAGGCAGAAGCTTAAGAGCTCAGGTTATGCATTCCTATTGGAATATGTGAGTGGGTGAGTCCAACGCTCAACCGAAGACAATCATTGTTATGGGGTATTTTTCCTCCTCGTTCCGTGCGCATCTATCGCCAACGCCATCTGTGTCAGCAGCATGAAGTTCCGAGAAATGGATGGTTTGAATGAGTAGTCATTTTGCCCTCGTAATTATAACGTTCAATCCGTCACTCATTTTATCCAGGAAATCGATATATACAACGGCATCAACGCCACTGCAGTAATGTCGCAACAGTAATGCAGCTGCAGTTGACATCCGAATGTCATGTTAACAATACAAATACAAATACAAATACAAATGCATTTATTTCATTACTTTTTACATCAGTTCTTAGGTATAATATAAGGGTTAGGTAGGTAATTAGTCCATCTTAGGTACATGAAGTAAGTACAGTATTTATCTAAACATTGTGCAACAAATTGTGTAAGTAATGAAAAAGGTGCGAACACAACAAAGGTGAACAATCGCTTATCAGCGAAAAAAAAAATAGTGTAGGCCGATAATATATTTTAACTTGGCGTAATCATAGAGCTCACGTATAAAAGGTGCCTAGCCAAGGTGACAGTCGCTTGCGCTACGACAACGATAAGCTTTGTCTCTTTATCACTCTTCCATATTAGCGCGACAGTCGGCTCAATTCGAACAATGCTTCTAAGATTGCGGTACGATACCGATCTGTCAGTGTCAAAGTGACGTTTTTGGTTAAATAAATGTCACTTTTGACACTGACAGATCGTTATCGTACCGCAATCTTAGAAGCATTGTTCGAATGTCCACAAAATACATTTTTACTTTACTTTACGGCCGAGTGACAGTTGCGTTTCGTTCGCTACGGAGCGTAAACGACTGGCATGTTGGTTACGCACCCTGGTTTCGTTAAAGTTGGACTCACGTAGGGCACATTATGAGAATAGTTCAAGTCTTACCAGCTGCCTCGGTTGACAAACAGGTTCCGTAAACGCTGGAAAAGCTTACCGTGCCCGCGTTTGGGATTAAAGTCTTTGTAATTTGTAATAGATTACAATTTTGTGGACGCTTGACTTTAGTTTAGACAATCGCCTTAAGAGGGAAGTATAGCACGTGATCGTCCATACAAAAAGAGAAAACGTTTTTCCACTTCTAAATATTTTCCATTCTACATGATTTTTTAGAATGTTATTTTTATTTGACACTATGAAAAACGAAATAGGTTTTATCTGTTTTCCTTTTCTTCAAAATTTACAATAGGTACACAAAAAAACCGGCCAAGTGCGAGTCGGACTCGCGCACGGAGGGTTCCGCACCATCAACAAAAAACAGAGCAAAACAAGCAAAAAAACGGTCACCCATCCAAGTACTGACCCCGCCCGATGTTGCTTAACTTCGGTCAAAAATCACGTTTGTTGTATGGGAGCCTCACTTAAATCTTTATTTTATTCTGTTTTTAGTATTTGCTGTTATAGCGGCAACAGAAATACATCATCTGTGAAAATTTCAACTGTCAAGCTATCACGGTTCGTGAGATACAGCCTGGTGACAGACGGACGGACGGACGGACGGACGGACGGACAGCGGAGTCTTAGTAATAGGGTCCGTTTTTACCCTTTGGGTACGGAACCCTAAAAAGGTTTTTTCAAAGCGACTCCTAATATAAACCTAGAATATATTATGCTGAAGCGATCGACATCAAAATCGAAGTGATATGATATGATTTATTTATCTCACAATATACAATTTCACTTAAAATTACACATGGTAAATTTTTAGGAATTTATATAGGTAAATGTTAAGATTTTGTTAGTGGAAACCGTTTCTCCCGAAATGAAAATTGTATGAATACTTTTGCCAGTAGCTATACTTCCCTCTTAATACTAAGCTAACATTGCACCGGCTTTAAGGCCAACTTATACTTACATTTGGCATCAAAACGATACAAAAATTTAATGATGTACTAATGGTTTAAAAGGATTAACGGAGTAACGGTGTCAAAATTATTTTTTTCTACTCCCGTACTTTTATTTGTCATTTAAAGGGTCGTGCACACACCTTTAAAACCCTATCTTATAGTTATCAAGACAAGTCTTTAGTCTATTCCCCAAAAAAGTATTTGTGCATACACGTAGTATCTTTTTGGCGATTTTACGATACTTCGTGTAATGACCACTTAAAAAATATTGAATGAAATACAGTGTTGCTAACCTTATTTTAAATGTCATCTCTGACAAATAAGTGAACCATAGACATATTTTTTTTATTTCATTCATTCTTTTCCCGCCCGTAACCTCCATTTTTGCTACTTCTTGAATTAAAATTTTTATTTCAAAGTAAAAGTGCTTGGTCGTAGAAAAAGTATTGTATGCAACGTTGTTTAACTGAGTCAAAAAATACTCGTGGCGTCTTTATTAACAATTTTCGGCTTCGCCTCAAATTGTTACTCACGCCACTCGCCTTTTTTGACCTCTCTTAAACAACGGTTGCATAAAATACTATTAAAGTAGGTACATCTGGTGCTCCATTACGACACTCTGTGCTATAACAAGCATATAACGTAACTACGTCGAAAATTTAAAGGGCCATTATGTACTGTAAGACGTTGTACGATATACGTGCGAATAGGTAATTCGCACTTGTATCGTAAATACCTATTCAATAAAGAGACACGTCAAGATCACATAGTCTTTTTCTAATGCTAAAAGAACGAGGTATAGGATTAGACTCAGATAGGACTCTAGGGATAAAAGTGGCTAATACAGTTTTCTGTGCACCAGCTGGTATAATCCCTAGATTGCCTATCTAGCCAATAAACGCCTGGCAAGTTGGCCATTAAACTTATTCTAGCCAATGGCATGCGGTTTAGAGACATGGCTTGGTACTGTTTTAAATACTCGTAAAATTCTACTTACAAGTCTCTTTTAGATACTTGTTTACTAAAGTAGGTAACTTATTTTTAGGGTTCCGTACCTCAAAAGAAAAAAACGGGACCCTTGTAGGATCACTCGTGTGTCTGTCTGTCCGTCTGTCACAGCCTATTTTCTTGGAAACTATTAGACCAATTAAGTTGAAATTTGGTACACATTTAGTGACCTAAAGATGGACGTGTAACGCAAACAAATTTCAAATATGGGGACCACTTTTGGGGGTAAATGAAAAAGTAAAAAAAAGCGGCCAAGTGCGATTCGGACTCGCCCATGAAGGGTTCCGTATTTAGGCGATTTATGACGTATAAAAAAAAACTACTTACTAGATCTCGTTCAAACCAATTTTCGGTGGAAGTTTACATGGTAATGTACATCATATATTTTTTTTAGTTTTATCATTCTCTTATTTTAGAAGTTACAGGGGGGGGGACACACATTTTACCACTTTGGAAGTGTCTCTCGCGCAAACTATTCAGTTTAGAAAAAAATGATTTTAGAAACCTCAATATCATTTTTGAAGACCTATCCATAGATACCCCACACGTATGGGTTTGATGAAAAAAAAATTTTTGATTTTCAGTTCGAAGTATGGGGAACCCCAAAAATTTATTGTTTTTTTTCTATTTTTGTGTGAAAATCTTAATGCGGTTCACAGAATACATCTACTTACCAAGTTTCAACAGTATAGTTCTTATAGTTTCGGAGAAAAGTGGCTGTGACATACGGACGGACAGACAGACGGACAGACGGACAGACGGACAGACAGACAGACATGACGAATCTATAAGGGTTCCGTTTTTTGCCATTTGGCTACGGAACCCTAAAAATAAAGTTTTTCAAACTACTTATATGTATTGTGTTATATATCAAATGAAAGAGCTCATTTTGAGCATTTCTAATATATATTTTAAAATACATAAGTTAGAAATTATTTAACAAACAGCCAAAACTTTAGGACCTTGTTCTATCTAAGTAAGCTCATTTTTTACAATATGAAAACGGCTCTAATACTTTAACTCGTTACTCGTTAACCCTCTCCGTTGCACCGCTATTTTACTAACCCACGGGATTTTACCGCGGCTCTTCAAGCGAATAAAAAATTAAATACATTGGTACGACACCATTGAATTAAAACAGAAGGTATCGGATCGTTCCTTCTTTGACTTGATTAAATTAGTCAATCCGAACATAGCCACTGAACGGAAAGCAGCTGCAACAAATTGAAATACCCAATCTCATTAGACGGGCTGCGACCACATTTTACCATCATTTTACCAAACTCCCATCTATTTGAAGGCTTCGACTAAATATAAACTTTATCTAATGCAACGGACGGTTGCTTTTAAAATGATACCGCTGAGTAAGATACGAGACTTAGATAGTTATATTGCAACGTAACATAAACCTGCAAACCTTGCATCTACTTAAATGTTTACCTAAATCTCAACCTTATGTTGTATATTACAAGGTTGTAATTAAAATGATACAGGTGGAACATAGGAGCATTAGAAAATTAGCTGTCGTACACGACTCGGTACTAATTCAGATTGCACATGCTTGCAATTTAAGCGGGTTTGTAGATTGGTAACGGAACTTCATTCTGGCAAGTTTTTTTTCAGTGGGTCATAAAAGAATTATTTAACTACAAAATTGTGTTTTAAATTCGATTATTTTTGGAAAAAAAGACTTTGTTTATTATTTATAAGGTAGGTACAGTCATCTAGCCGTAGGACTGAGCTGGAACGAGGCCAAGACGGTTGTTCAAGACGGGAAGGCGTGGAAGGATCTTGTGGAGGCCTCCGTGGTGCCCTAGGACAGACAACAACAACAACCTCCAATAATATGTTTCTCTTTGAAGGCCGCGAAAATATGTGGCACGCTCTTATGGCTCTACAAATAGGATCGTGTTCGTGTCAGATATTTTTGCGGCGTTCATTGTGCAACATATTATTGCAGGTGACTGTACACCCTACACTTACTTGAAAGTGTGATACTATATCATTTCTAGAGTAAAAAGGTATTATATGAATGCACTTTCTAAACTATGTATTTCATATAAATCCGTTTACCTGTTTTTGCGAGACTGAGTAACAAATATCCAAGCATTTCAATATAATAGTAAAAGATACCTATAAATTTCGAATTCCAATAAAATAAATCAATCATAAAAATAATTCTTTCACTAATAACACGATCACGGTAAACTCGAGCATTTAACAGCCAAAAAAGTGATTTTACAAACACTTAATAAACATGCTCATTTTACCAGCACTTACCTACCTACCTACCTACCTATCGGCCTTTTTTAAGCGTCGAAAAAACACCCAATCACCCCAAAAACACATTATTTAAAGCTTTAATATTTCCCATTACTTTTAAAAATCGAAAGTGAACTCGCATTGTCGATGAAAAATATTTCGTAAAAAAAGCAACAAGTGACCGACGGCCTTGAACTGCGAATTAAATTAAAAATTAAAATCAACTGTCTCGATTGAGGGTATTTTTTGCTGTTTAAACTGAGGCAACAAAAAATATTTATCAGTAAATTTAATCATTCGCTTAACGCCGGGATTTTAACTGAATGATTGTGGATAAACCAACAATTTGCCGGTCATTTTGTTTACAGACTTGTAGTGCTGAATATGAGTCTATTTTATTTTAAATGGCATTTTATACTTTTTTATTATGGGTTTACTTACTCTGCCCGCGACATCATTTGCATATAACATGGTAAATATACTTACGTATCTCTACATTAGTTGGAAAACTGGCGAGACTTGGTCACCTTAATTATAAAACCATAATTAACTGCCAATAAATGAAAAATAACTGTCCTAAAAGGAACCAATCTCTATTTTCTGATTTTGACAACGTAACTCTGCTAAAAGTTACAATTGCTATTTTGTACCTATTTTAAATTTAATATCATTTTATAATTTAGGGGACCTAAGTCCCCCATAGAATCAAGTCTTCCAATACTAATCTTCCCGTAAGTACATTCTAAATTTCGTAAAATAAAGTAGGAAATATTTTAGGGCATACACTATGTCTAACTGAACATCTGTACAAATTTGTAGAATAAACCATCACATCTTAAAATATAAGAAACGATACCCATATAATACCTAAAACACATTACCAATATTTTCTTACCTCCCCAATAACCCTCTAGTCACTAGTGCAAAACTCACTCCAAAGTTAGCCCTCTAGTGCGACAAAAGGACTAGCGCATCCAATGACGCTTCGTGACGCAAATCTAATTTCGCATGACACAAGCGCGTCATAATACGCGACTAGGAAATTACTGCCTAAAAGCCGGGATTCAAAAATAACTCCACGGACGACATTTAAAATTGGTAAAGTGGTTGATGGTCGCTTACTGTACTTTCAGGCGTATTCTGATTTTAAAAACCGGTTATGAATTAGGTAGATCAGATCCTTAACTAACTTAGATCTAATATAGATATAATAACCTGTTATTAAAATCAGAATACGCCTGTTGTTTTTTTTTAGAATGTCTTTTTATTGAAAAACACTTTTGGACATTTATTATAATAGGGTTTTGACGTAAACTATTTATTTTGGTAAGGTGAGAAAAGTATATTTTATTAAAATTTATTGTATTTTCAAGAACTTTGCTGTATTCAATAATTATGATTGTAAGACATTGGTTCGGTAGGAAATAAATCCAGGAAATAAATTTCATCAGTTTAATGTAGGTATTATTTTTGACTGTAGGTAATAAAAAAAAACTTCAATATACTCATACTAAGGTTAATATCTGGGAGACCGAGCTTTGCTCGGAAAACATCTATAAAAACTCAAAAATGCGCGTTTTCCCAGAGATTAGACCTAGCTAGATCGATTTTTCCATCCATATAATAAATTTCATCGAAATCGTTAGAGCCGTTTCCGAGATAGATTAATGTTTGACAACCACGTATAGGTCCTGTCGTGTTGGACGATGGTCCCTAATGACAGTTAATTTTTATATGGAGAAACCAAAAGACACTTATTGTCATCGCCATTTTTCTACCCAATCATTCTGCTTTTACACCAATTTTGTACCTACTAAAATGGCAGCTCGATCTGTCCAATTGAATCGAACTTTCATTTATACTATTTATAGTATCTGTGCTATATAAACCAATATCAGTGGATCAGTAGTAACAATTACAACGAGAAGTAACTACAAAAATAAAACCGACTTCAAAAAGGATGAAATAAAATATTATCCTTTTTGAAGTCTATGCGTTACCAACTGATATGTTTGAAGTCGGTGCCAAGCCAAGTAGCAACAATACGAGTCAAAAATGGGATTTATAGCCATAAAGCTGATTATTTTTGACTGGTATTGTTACTACTTGTTTATTTTTCCATTTTTAGTTTCAATCGGTGAGTGTAAAATCAATCATCCCCTATTTTCCTACCCTTAAGGTTGGAATTTTTTTTCCAAATTTATATGGGACCAACTTCGGGGTATACCCTTTCCAATAAAAAAATAATAATCAAAATCGAACTACTCTGTAAAAAGTTATGCGTGGTCATACATAAAAAGAATATACGCGTCGACTTGAGAACCTCTTCCGTTTTTTTCGTCGGTTAATAAAAGGAAGGAGGTGTGACGCTAATCTAATTCCGCGACCAAAACTTCCTCATATAACGCCACGGTCACGGAAATTTGCACCAAAAAGCACTATTGTCAAGTTGTGACGTTACGACACAATACGGGTTAAGCTTTTTTCCTTTATTTATGTATATATTTACCTATGGGTCGATTCACGAGGGTTAGCGAGGATTTCTTTTTGGTTTTTTTTATAAAATAAATTTGACAGTTTGGTACAAATCTTGCGCCGACTCTCGTGAGTCTAAAGGTTTTACATATACCTACGTTTAAACTAACCTAGTAGGTACCTTATGTTTTTGTTGCTATATTTTGTAGACTACAATTTATATATAATAAGGCAACTCCGTCTTATTGTAAGATATATTATAGTAATCTTGTTTGTAAACGACTGTTTGTTTCTTAAATAAATAAAAATAAATGAATAAATGCGTTCAATTTCACCTCTAAATACGGCAACACCTCACTAACCACTCACTGGTGGCCGACAGTTTACTTATTTTCGCATCGACCCGTGAGTGGTGGGCCGGTTTTCAATCCGACCATAACCTGTTTTCAATCCGACCATTCACGGGTTGACCGCCACTTGAAGGGTTGTATTACATGTAGTATTCCATCAAGCAAAGATATTTTTAAAAATAACGTCGCTCATAGATACCAATGCCATTGTACGAAAATTCAAATGCCTTTTATAATTTTCCACGCCGTTCTTTCATTAGATATTTATTCTGGGATACGACGCGATGATAATTATCTTTTATGAGGGTTCCCGATTTAGCCGTCGGTCTAAATTTTGATAATTCTCTTGGAAATGTAACGAAAATTTATCTCATGTGGCTACTTATTTACTGATTTTATGTATTATTAGCCAAGTCCAGTTTTAAGAGTAATGGTGGAAACTGGGCAGCTATTTCTTAATACAACGTTAATAACTGTTGATAGTCCAGGCTACACTATTTAGGGCTGTATTGTAAATCTAAAACGATCCATATGTATCTTATGCCATGTTGTTGGTTGTGACCTCCGTGTTATCGCCTGGCCGTGCGATTTTTGCCATTATTAAGGTCGAACAGAAAACCGCCAGTGCAATCAATAGTAAATAGGGTGAGCATAATAATGTCAATTACTAACTAGGTAAGGAAAAAAAAAACTAGGTAAGAGATTCCTTTAATTTACAAAGAATATAAGTTTGACCATCATACAGGGATATGAATCCCATTTAAAATTTTCACCGTAACAAAAACAATTTTAATCCAAATCAGAATTTCAACGAAAATTACATCCCCAAATTCGCTAATTTCGCCTCAACGACCCTTATTTCAATAGGAACCCGTTCTTATTTTACATTTTAAGTCTTTCTGGCCAGGATTTATATTCGGCGGACACTTCACCGGACCCGAGAGGGCCATAAATAACTGGGAAAGGTCTGCCCCTACCCCATTTTGCCCCAAGCCGGGTGAAAAAGGGGTTTCGCCCGCAGCCCGCAAACGACTAAGGTTACCGCGCTGTGCAAGATGAAAGAATACCCCCATATATCTTTTTCAAAGTGTGGATTGTTTGAGAATTTTAATTTTGCGCGGGAAAGGTTGGACCCGGCGCCATGTTTTTTTGGAGTGCTGCTGACGGATTGTGAGTTTTATTATACTGTGCGTGCTTAAGGATTCATTTTTCTGGGGAAAATATTCGTCCAAAATATTGAGGACAAGGTTTCGACCAAATATTTTGAAAATATGGGTTACGACTACGGTCATTCGTGTTAAAATATCACTAAATAGTATAAAACAAAGTCACTTCACTCTGTCTGTCCCTATGTACTCGTATGCTTAGATCTTTAAAACTACGCAACAGATTTTGATGCGGTTTTTTTAATAGATAGAGTGATTCAAGAGGAAGGTTTATGTACTTACCTTTAATTTGCAAACCCGTGCAAAGCCGGGGCGGGTCGCTAGTTTATGATAAATTCATATATGTATACTAGCTGTTGCCCGCGACTTCGTACGCGTGGATTTGTATATTGGTGGTTATATATTCTATATTAGCTTAGAACATTATGCAGAAAACGACAGCAGTAGGGACTGCAGTTAATCATTTGTTAATTATTATACACAACCTGGCTACGAAGTTTCAAGCCCCTAACTGAATAAAATTGTTCTCGATATAATCCCTCTCAACCCCCAGCATATTTTCAAGTCCACTATTTAGTAAAACCTACTACCTAACTACCTATTTACGAAGTTTGAAGTTCCTAGCTTTAAATAAAATTTGAACTCTCTACCAACTTTCAACCCCTTCTTAAACCTTTTAGGGGATGAATTTTTAAAAAAGCTGAAATTACTTATTATGTATTATAATCAGGGGTCGGACAAAAAGTGCGGATGACGTCAAACCACTTATAGGATGATTTCAAATAGTATTTTTGATTTTCATAAACAATTATCACTTATCATTTATCAACTCTTTATTAAACGATATCGCCACTTGAAATGAGTAAGTACGTTTTTGACTGACACATTGTCAATCAGATGAACAATAAATTGACATCGTTATTGTTTAGCTATTGTATCTTCACGATTATATTTAGCTAAAATTTATATTTACTAATGTATAAGAAAACGCTCTAAAATGTCATCTGTACTCGAATATTGTGGCCGGCATTCACTACATCACCCTACCACCTGTATTATTAATTCCATGGATTTATTTACGATTATTTTGTTACTTCATTAATACTACTTTGTTACTACATGTCACACGGAAGTTTAAATACAAACTCAAACATCATCCTGTGTGCAAGACTACGTCATTTTTACGTCATCGGCACTTTTTGTCCGACCCCTGATTATAATAATATGCCTTTATACAACGATTCAAGCCCCGCACTCAAAAAAATGTTTGACCTCCATACAAATTTTCAACCCCTTTTTTACCAACTTGAGGGAAGAATTTTCAAAAATGCCGAAATTACTTTTCTTGTATTCTAATAATATGTCTTTATACAAAGATTCAAGTCCCGCACACAAAAATGTTTGATCTCCATACAAACTTTCAACCCCTATTTAACCCTTTTAAGGGATGAATTTTTAAAAACGCTAAAATCAGTTTTCTTGTATTCTTATAATAGGCTGAAATTACTTTTCTTGTCTTTTAATAATATCCCCAAATACAAAGATTCAAGTCCCGCGCTCGAAAAAATGTTTGATATCCATACAAACTTTCAACCCCCTTTTCACCACCTTGGGGGATGAATTTTCAAAAACGCTGAAATTACTTTTCTTGTATTCTAATAATATGCCTTTATACAAAGATTCAAGTCCCGCACTGAAAAAAAATGTTTGATCTCCATACAAACTTTCAACACTCAAAAAATATTCGATGTGCATACAAACTTTCAACCCCTTTTTCACCACCTTGAGGGATGAATTTTCGAAAACGCTGAAATTAGTTTTCTTCTCTTTTATTATAATACCTTTTTACGAAGTGTCAAGTTCCTAGCTTACAATAAAATTTGAACCCCAAGACAAACTTTCATCCCCTTTTTAACCCCCTTAGGGGTTGAATTTCCAAAAAACGTCCCATAGCTTTTTTTGTAATCGGCTATTATGCCTTTCTAAGAAGTTTCAAAGCATTTGTAATGGATTCAAACTTTCAACCCCTTTTTATCCCTTTTAGGGGATGAATTTTCAAAAACGCTGAAATGACTTTTCTTGTATTCTAATAATATCTCCATATACAAAGTTTCAAGTCCCGCAATCAAAAAAATTTTTCTTCTCCATACAAACTTTCAACCCCTTTTTCACCACCTTAGGGGATGAATTTTCAAAGACGCTGAAATTAGTTTTCTTGTTTTTTAATATTATACCTTTTGATAAAGTTTCTAATTCCTAGTTCAAAATAAACTTGAACCCCATACAAACTTTCATGCCCTTTTTAACCCCCTTAGGGGTAGAATTTCTCAAAATCGCTTCTTAGCTCTTATACATTTTATAAATGCAACCTCGTGTCCAAATTTCAACTTTCTAGCATTTGTAGTTTCGGCTCTGCGTTGATGAGTCAGTCAGTCAGTCAATCAGTCAGGACACGTGCATTTATATATATAGAATAGATAGATAGATAGCTGTTGCCCGCGAGTTCGTACGCGTGGATTTGTATATTGGTGGTTATATATTCTACATTAGCTTAGAACATTATGCAGCAAAATATTGCAGTAGGACGGTTAATCATTTGTTAATTATTAATATTATACAACGCATGAGATTTGTCTTTCACAACCTACGAAGTTTCTAGCCCCTAACTAAATAAAATTGTTCTCTACATAATCCCTCTCAACCCCCTTAGAAGATTTTCATGTCCTCTATTTAATAAGACCTACTACCTAACTACCTATTTACGAAGTTGATAGTAAATAAAATTTGAACCCTATAATAAACTTTCAACCCCTTTTTAACCATTTTAGGGGATGAATTTTTAAAAACGCTGAAATTACTTTTCTTGTATTCTAATAATATGCCTCTGTACAAAGATTCAAGCCCGTTCTCACAAAAATGTTTGAACTCCATACAAACTTTCAACCCCTTTTTCACCACCTTGAGATATAAATTTTCAATAACGCTGAATTTTTTTTTCGTTTTAAAATAATACCTTTTTATGAAGTTTCAAGTTCCTAGCTTAAAATAAAATTTGTACCCTGTACAAATTTTCAACCCCTTTTTAAACCTGTTAGGGGATGAATTTTACAAAACGCTGAAATTACTTGTATTATCTTCTAATAATATCCCCAAATACAAAGATTCAAGTTCCGCGCTCTAAAAAATTTTTGATATCCATACAAACTTTCAACCCCTTTTTCGTCACCTTAGGGGATGAATTTTCAAAAACACTGAAATTAGTTTTCTTGTGTTTAAATTTAATATCTTTTTGCAAATTTTCAAGTTCCTACCTTAAAATAAAATTTGCACCCCAAGACGAACTTTCATCCCCTTTTTAAATCCCTTAGGGGTTTGAACTTCCAAAAACGTTGCAATTACTTTATTTTGTAATCGGCTATTATGCCTTTCTAAGAAGTTTCAAAGCATTTGTTATGGATTCAAACTTTTAACCCCTTTTTAACCCTGTTAGGGGATGAATTTTACAAAACGCTGAAATTACTTTTCCTGTCTTTTAATAATATCCCCAAATACAAAGATTCAAGTCCCGCGTTCGAAAAAATGTTTGATATCCATACAAACTTTCACCCCCTTTTTTACCACTTTACGGGATGAATTTTCAAAAACGCAGAAATTAGTTTTCTTATATTTTAATAATATATCTTTTTACGAACTTTCAAGTACCTAGCTTAAAATAAAATTTGAACCACATACAAACTTTCAACCTCTTTTTAACCCTGTTAGGGGATGAATTTTACAAAACGCTGAAATTACTTTTCTTGTCTTTTAATAATATCCCCAAATACAAAGATTCAAGTCCCCGCGCTCGAAAAAATGTTTGATATCCATACAAACTTTCAACCCTTTTTTCACCACCTTAGGGGATGAACTTTCAAAAACGCTGAAATTAGTTTTCTTGCATTTTAATAATATATCTTTTTACGAACTTTCAAGTACCTAGCTTAAAATAAAATTTGAACCACATACAAACTTTCAACCTCTTTTTAACCCTGTTAGGGGATGAATTTTACAAAACGCTGAAATTACTTTTCCTGTCTTTTAATAATATCCCCAAATACAAAGATTCCAGTCCCGCGCTCGAAAAAATGTTTGATATCCATACAAACTTTCAACCCTTTTTTCACCACCTTAAGGGATGAATTTTCAAAAACGCTGAAATTAGTTTTCTTGTATTTTAATAATATATCTTTTTACGAACTTTTAAGTACCTAGCTTAAAATAAAATTTGAACCACATACAAACTTTCAACCTCTTTTTAACCCTGTTAGGGGATGAATTTTACAAAAGGCTGAAATTACTTTTCTTGTCTTTTAATAATATCCCCAAATACAAAGATTCAAGTCCCGCGCTCGAAAAAATGTTTGATATCCATACAAACTTTCAACCCTTTTTTCACCACCTTAGGGGATGAATTTTCAAAAACGCTGAAATTAGTTTTCTTGTATTTAAATTTAATATCTATTTGCAAAGTTTCAAGTTCCTAGCTTAAAATGAAATTTGCACCCCAAGACGAACTTTCATCCCCTTTTTAACCCCCTTAGGGGTTGGATTTCCAAAAACGTCGCAATTACTTTATTTTGTAATCGGCTATTATGCCTTTCTAAGAAGTTTCAAAGCATTTGTAATGGATTCAATCTTTCAACCCCTTTTTAACCCTGTTAGGGGATGAATTTTCAAAAACGCTGAAATTACTTTTCTTGTCTTATAATAATATCCCCATATACAAAGTTTCAAGTCCCACACTCACAAAAATATTTGATCTCCATACAAACTTTCAACCCCTTTTTCACCACCTTGGGGGATGAATTTTCAAAAACGCTGAAATTAGTTTTCTTGTTTTTTAATATAATACATTTTTACAAAGTTATAAATTCCTAGCTTAAAATAAAACTTGTACCCCATACAACCTTTCATCCCCTTTTTAACCCCCTTAGGGGTTGAATTTTTCAAAATCGCTTCTTATCTCTTGTACACTTTATAAATGCAACCTAGTGTGCAAATTTCAACTTTCTAGCTTTTGTAGTTTCGGCTCTGCGTTGATGAATCAGTCAGTCAGTCAGTCAGTCAGTCAGTCAGTCAGGACACTTGCATTTATATATATAGATGAATGCTCTTACCGGAATTTGAACCTTGGACATCCAGCTTCAAAGGCATTCACTACTGACTACGCTAGGACTGACAAACAACTAAAATGACTACGAGTAATATAGTCGACCAATTGCAAAACACATAGCCACAATTTTAATTAAAATACACCTTTGACATTCGTATACCTCACAGAAACACTTGAATGTAATTTCTCCAGGGCTTTGCCAATTAACATAATTGCTCATTACGGCTAGGCCGGCACCTAATTAAAACATGTTGCCTTTAGTAAAGGGTTATTTGCCCTGGGCAAATAACCCGAAAATGGCGTATTTGTGAAGGGTACCAGTCTTAAGGCTATGTAGCATTTTATATTAATTAAAGGCCGTTTTAAGCTAGATATACGGTCATATCGGGGTGAAGGGGAGCTACAAATTAGAGAGATAGGGAGAAAAATAGACGAACGAAGTGGTTTGCGGTTAAAAGTCAGACACAAGATTTTATGATAAAGTCTGTAGTCTGCTGCAATTTATAATATTTTTATTTAAATTCATTTTCAGAATACTTATTTATAGTTTAGTTTAATTTCATCTTGTTTTTGTGACTATAGAGGGTTCGGTTTGGGATATAGTCCACACACTAATATAATGCGTATAGAAAACTTTACTATGAGTAGGTAAACGTAGCTTTTAGTATGCAGTATACAATTTTTCTCAAGCCTTTTTTCACCAAAAAGCAGCTGGTAAATATCTGCTTCAAGAGTTTAGCTAACTTAACTTCTGCCTCAAGAGCTCATTGGTACGAGCCAAGGTTTATGTAAACCCACGGAAGCCACGCGCTTCAAATACCATAATTTAAACTGTAACTCCCGCTTACCCTCGTGTTACAAGTACACTTAATGTTACACTAATGGATGGACCGGAAGGGTCCGACGGAGATCGAGTTTCATACAGGCATGGTGAACTAAAAGTAACATAGTTTATTTGACCAGCACACTAGTCGGTTACAAGGGTATTTCACTTAAATTAAAGTTGTACCTTTAATGGGAGCGATATTTTCTATGCGTTTACATCATGCATGCCAAACTACAGGTAACCTACCTAGCCTTCTGGGCTGTGATCTATTAGTGTTCTATTTATTAATCGCTGAGACATCACTTGTACTTACATATGTATTAAATTAAGATGTGTGCAATAAATATAGAACACACTTATGGCGTTAGTTAGTTAATAAGTTTGTGTGTGTGTACCTACTAACATCAGTTGTAAGATTAAATGTGTCACTAACGAAATTGATCCTTTGTTGGTCTTAAATAAATTTAATTTAATTAATTTAAATTATTTACTTGTTTTACCTTTCCTAGTAATAAGTCCCTATATTACTTCTCAAAACCTACTACCCCAATACAGTCATGTACCACAGAGATATAGTACTATATCAGGATTGCCGAGTGTTAGTGCATGGACAACTTCCTTAACTAATTAGGTACGACTATTCAGAGCATTAAGGTATTCCGACACATACCAGATCCGATACTTGCAATAAGATGTGGTGATGTAAAATCTACCTTGAATTTTATTCTATTATGGCAATACCAATACGTGTGCCACAGGGACATAATACTTTATCAGGATGGCCGTGTTAGTGCGGCAAATTTCCTTAACCAATTAGGTGCAGCTATTAAAGTGTTCCAGCCACTCCGAGACGCCACGCACTCTCAATTACGGAGTTGCGCGAAGTTGGCCACTCATATATTTCCATTATGTGTGAAATACGAGCAAAGTGGAAAGTTAGGCAGCGCTATCCTTTGGCGGCTATAATTTATGTGCGGCTAACTTCTGCGCGGTAGCGTTAGCAGAGAAATGGTACCTATGAGACTACTTGGGAGTCTAGTTCGTAGAGTGAGCTTGGTCTATTTTGAAGAAGTAAAAATTCTTACTTTAAACTGACACAACAACCCAATAACGTTAAAAGTGTCACACTGTCACACAGAGCTATAATAGCCATTTATTAAACAAGGGGGCAAAGTTAATCTACAAAACTAGTTTTTTTCTACAATGCCTCGAAAAATTGCATTATTCACATACAATTTTTGTAAGCACCTACACAAAAAATTTATGGTCTTCTGTAAATCAACAAATTAGGAGCAAAGCAGCATTTTACCGTAGGTACCTATTCATAAAATAAATTATAAAAAAAAAGATTAAATAAGAAAATACTTATGAGCTACATTTACATTGCTACTTAGGGCCACTTGCACCATCCCACTAACTCGGGTGAACCGGTTAAACATGGAGTTACCATGGTTACCAGTACAATTTGATATAATTTGATGAGTTAACGGTTTAACCCCAGGTTAGTGGGATGGTTGGTGCAAGTGGCGCTTAGCAATGTAAATGTAGGTGCAAAAGCAAATAAAAAGAAAATATAACTATTGGTAATCCTGGCTGTCTTAAGATCTGACAGGGTGAGGGACACAGAGCTTCACTCCAAAACCCGCGTCGTTTATGTTGGGTTGAAGACCGCCAGGCTAAAGTGAGACTGGGCTGGACATGTCTGCGCGGATGCATGATGACAGACGGGCCAAAATAGCCACTAGCAGGCGTCCCCAGTGTAGTCGAGGCAGAAGCAGACCGAGAAAGAGATGGCGGGACGACTTGGATGCATTACAGCGGGATTGGTGGGATCTGACTCAGCACAGGGAGGATTGGAAAAGGAGAGGGGAGGCCTTTGCCCAGCAGTGGAACACACACATAGGCCAATAAAAAAATAAAAAACATATTGGAGTTAGCTTGCTTTGCCGACGCTCCAGCGGCAAAGCTCCAGGCTGCGGCGCGCAGTAATTGTACAAAAGTTCCGATCCTCAGCCATGGTAAATTTGTTCACGCTTCCTTGTGGGCTAGGCTAACGGGCGTTTGGAACGCGGCGGGTAAAACGCTCGCTTATCAAAATACATTATTGAAGAGTCTGTTCGAAAGAGAAGAGTCGTGGAATGTATTTGGCCTCATACGTTCCACGACTCTTCTCTTTCCGCCCAGACTCTACAAAAATTCCTATTCTTAGTTATGGCACAGGGCGGACACGCCATACATCAAAAACCATTTGCGTTTATATGTGTGCACGGCACGTCTGTATACGCGTCATTGTGTATGTGCGCGTAAGTCGCAGTACTGAGAGCACGCCAGAAGTCCCCCAGATTCATGTCGCGGGATGGTCGCGGGGCGAGGTAATGCGAGTCGGGGCGGGGCGGTGCGTGGCCGTTCTGTATGATCATGAGTCACTTTCGCACTTACATACTTGTTAGAACGTGATAAGCTTGGTGACAGGCGATAAAAATGCGACCATGCTACAACCGCTGATCCTTAGCTATGGATAATTTTATCACGCTTTCTTATGGGTTAGGCGAAAGAGCGTATAGAACGCTGCCGGTAAAACGTTCACTTAGTATAATAGTAGGTAGTTGTGGGGATCATTTTGGTATTGTAAATCAGCTCAGGAGTTTTTCTTACAGACTGTTAGAAGAGATGATTGTGAGAAGCTAGCTAAATTTTGGAACAGCTATATATATAAAATACTAGTTCCAAGCGATTAGGTCAAAACCGTTATTTAAGTTCCCATTGCCAAAATAACAAAAACAGAACCCTTATAGGTAATTTCGTTATATCCTTCGGTCCGTTCGTCCGTCTGCCTGTCTGTACATATGTCACAGTCATTTCTTAATAGGAAACTATTATGCGCTTAGGTATTTTAATTCAATTTGGGTATTTTGTAAGCCGCTATATTTATTTAGAAGTCTCTATGGTAAATAGCTTTGAAAATTATCGCTCCAATATAATGTCTCTCCCCCTCTATACCTCTACCTCCTAATATGATAAAATTTAAGTAAATAATAAAGCTTAGTAATACTTACTACAGTAAATTAATGTTTTTTTCTATGCTAGTAATAGTAAAAGATCAACGTCTAAGATACCACTACCACCAGTTTGGCACTGACATAAACGTCAACGAGAACGTAATTTACTTTCTATGCATCTCGCTCGTATTCGCATATTAGTGCAAGCGAGATATATAGAAAGTAGGTACTTATATTACGTACCCGAAAGCGTTTAATATGTCAGTTTTGACACTGTCAATGACTCATGGTACGAGCTCTAGTCACGACACGCCAAGTGTTTAGTTTCGTTTCCTTCCCACTACATAAAACAGAAAGAGCTGGAGCACATTTTCTCGTAACAAGGAGTTACGTGGTCAGGAGAAACATTTGAGGGAGACATTGCCATTGACAAGCGATAGCGATTTTTGTTAACGTGCTATTTTTGCAGTAACTCCGTGCTTAGTGACAGTAGATAAGCTCATAATGTAATACCAGCGGTTAGTTAGTTAGCTATAAAAAGTTACCACACTGTGTCTAGCAAGAATGACTCGAACGTTAGACCGGGCCGACCGGGCCGTGTCCGGGCCGGAGCTTCCGGCGCTTACTTTTCTATGACAAATGACAGGTGATCACGTGATGCTTTCCATAGAAAACGAAGCGCCGGAAGCTCTGGCCTGGACACGGTCCGGTCTAACGTGAGTCATCCTTTAGGCGTTAGGCGGCTCTTACGGAATGGATTTAGCCGCTTTTGCGACCTCCACGATCGCGGTCGTCTATGACACTGTTAGACTAGGTTCAACACAAAATTGGGTGCTGCATAATCATTTTCCATCGTATTTTCACGGAAACTTACGAACGTGTCTTTGCTATTTCAGTCAGTCTCGGTACAAAAAGTACGAGTAATGACATTGACTGAACTAGCATGACAAATTACGAATGTTTCCGAGAAAAAAAAAATGGTTGTCTGTAAAGTCGGTTTACGGACGATAATTTTGCGTGAATCGTCATAAGAAAACATTGATGAAAAAGCGGCCAAGTGCGAGTCGGACTCGCCCATGAAGGGTTCCGTATTTAGGGGATTTTATATATATATAGCCTTTATTGCTGATACTAAACATAAATACAACAAATTTTACATACTTAAAATCTTATTAACTAGCACATCGGTTTTTCCGGTTTAGTGGTCAGCGTGTCAAGTGACACATAGGCCTCTTCCAGCTTCCTCCATTCTGTTTTGTCCGCTGCTTTCTTGGGCCATTCTACTCCTCCGATTTTTTTAATATCATCTCCCCACCTTTTGAATTGGCCGCCATTTTTCCTTTTGCCATCCCGTGGGAACCACTCCGTTATAATTTTGGTCCATTTTGTCCTGCTATCTCTTGTCATGTGTCCCGTCCATCGCCATTTTAGCTGTCTTATTTTCATTACTATATCCTCCACCTTTGTCGTAGACCAAATTTCCTCTGCTCGTTTGCGGTCGTTTAGCCGAACACCAAGCATGCTCCTTTCGATTCCTCTCTGACAGGTTCTCAGTAAGTTTAAGGAGTTGTTTTTGAGTCAGTGCCCATGTCTGGCATCCATACGTGAGGCAGGGTAGGATACATGAGTTGAACACTTTTCTCTTGGCTGATTTAGGGGATTTATGACGTATTAAAAAAAACTACTTACTAGATCTCGTTCAAACCAATTTTCGGTGGAATTTTGCATGGTAATGTACATCATATATTTTTTTTAGTTTTATCATTCTCTTATTTTAGAAGTTACAGGGGGGGCCGGGGACACACATTTTACCACTTTGGAAGTGTCTCTCGCGCAAACTATTCAGTTTAGAAAAAGATGATATTAGAAACCTCAATATCATTTTTGAAGACCTAGCCATAGATACCCCACACGTATGGGTTTGATGAAAAAAAAATTTTTGAGTTTCAGTTCTAAGTATGGGGAACCCCCAAAATTTATTGTTTTTTTTTCTATTTTTGTGTGAAAATCTTAATGCAGTTTACAGAATACATCTACTTACCAAGTTTCAACAATATAGTTCTTATAGTTTCGGAAAAAAGTGGCTGTGACATACGGACGGACAGACGGACAGACAGACATGACGAATCCATAAGGGTTCCGTTTTTTGCCATTTGGCTACGGAACCCTAAAAATTGCATACTTTTATATGTTACCATGGAGATCTGTCCACAACGTTACCATGGAGATCTGTCCACAACGTGACACTTTTTCGTGCATACTACCGGTGTTCAGCGATTTATAAGACGTTATCACGTCAATACGATGGAAAACAATTATGCACTACATTTGGACCACTGCCTCCTCCGCCCCCGCGTTCGCCTATAGCACTCTGCTATAAGTTACCACACTGGGTCCAACGAAGTTGGGTTGGGCTCTTGCGGCTCGGAGGCGGTAATGAGATGGGATGTGGCGTTCAATAATTATGCACTCTATCTACCACTGTCTCCTCCGCTTCCGCTGCCTCCTCCGCTGCCGCGTTCGCCTATATCACTCTGCTATAAGTTACCACACTGGGCCCAACGAAGTTGGGTTGGGCTCTTGCGGCTTGGAGGCGGTAATGAGATGAGATGTGGCGTTCAATAATTATGCACTCTACCACTGTCTCCTCCGCTTCCGCTGCCTCCTCCGCCCCCGCGTTCGCCTATAGCACTCTGCTATAAGTTACCACACTGGGTCCAACGAAGTTGGGATGGGCTCTTGCGGCTCGGAGGCGGTAATGAGATGGGATGAGCAGCAACAGACTGGACATTATACTGCTAGGCATACCTATAGGGATGCTCAAGTTATTAATAATATAAAAGGCTACGTCAGCCACCTGAGCTCACGATCGTCCGTCGCTCTCAATAGCTAGTACAGTCGACTACAAAGAGTTGTATCCACTTTTTCACCTTACTGCCTTGTAAAAAGGTGAAAAAGTGGATACATCTCTTTGTAGTCGAGCCTACAAACCCAGTCGCTGTGGCCTAAACCGGCCAGGACAGGATGATGATGATGATGATGCTCAAGCAAGTCAAAACAATAAGCCATCATCTGACGGAAATAAAATTGCGTAACGTTTTATTAGGTAGGCGTCTGGTTTTTATCCCATAGCCCAATATTTAATTCATCGCGGCATCGCTTTCACCGAATAACCTAGTTCATTGTAGAATGTAGATTCCATCAAATTTCAATAGTCCTATTGCGGGTGTTGCTTCTATGGCTACAATGCAATGCATGAAATTTTTCGTTGAGGTAGGTACGAACACACGATACGTTTTCGTAAGTCTGATGAAGATTTTTGGGACATACTGCGAAAATGCGTAAATAATGTACCTACCTAACAGTTTATGGAAATGACCACCAAATTCAGGAAACTTCTCATGAGAAAATTCTCATACAAGATTCCACTCAGATTAGGGATTATAACTCAATGTTCTTAACTGCGGGCGACTGTTTTCTTTAATATTTATGTCACTCATGAGCATCTATTTCGAGTGTGATTGAAATCGAAACTAACCGTAAAAATATTTGACAATAAACGTGCAGAAAAAAATACCGAGAACATTTCACGGGAACTTTGCCATTTTTGAAAATGCCCGTTGGCACATTGCTAGTTACAAGTTCCCTGTCTGAACATTGTTGGTCTGTGACAGAAGTTGGCCAGGCCCGGACTAGAGATATTTATCTGGCCGCGGCCAGACTTTTTTAATATAAATGTTCTTTGTTCGTGACGGGGAAAGTTTTAATGAAAATTCAAATAAGGACAACTTTTAACCTTCTGTTTTTTCACCCTTTTTAGGGACGAAATGTTTTGTTTCAAGGACTTGGGTCGTTAGCTGTGCTGAATTAACTAAGGTCTGTTCTATTAAAATTAATGAAGGAAAAAATATTAAATGTATGATGTGTCTGTCGCTCCCAGATCATAGATTTTGATCATTTCATGAAATGCTATTTTAGAATTGATCACTTCATGGTTGAAGGCTTGTGTCGTTAGGTTAGGTTTGACTTTTCATGATGTGGCCAACCGATAGGTATGATTGCCACATCAAAAAAATATCAATTTTAAGATCTGACCACGATATCTCCATTTATTTATTTAATGTAATAAATAATAAACAAATAGTTTAAATAAAAAAGCAACATAATAAAATCACTTATCTAATCTAGTTAAAGCCTGCCCAGTAATATAATATAATGTTATTCTCTTGTATAGGGTGTCAGTTCAGTATAAGTATGAAAAAATTAGTTCCAGTGAAATTTCGCAACATGGCGCATGATCATATCCTGCGGGCTCAGCACGGTTCCATTTTTATCGACTATCACTATGCCCGTCATTTTCTCACTTACATACTTGTTAGAACGTGACAGGCATGGTGATAAACGATAAAAATGCGACCGTGCTACTATAGGGCAGGTCAGGCTTTACTTAGAGATGAACTATTTTTAATTGCCCCCCTGAGCACCTAATACCTCCAAAGAAATGATTAATCTATATATTTTCAGAAATGTACCTCGTGGCGCCACCTACCGGGCGGCGCGCGAACTTCGTGAAGGGTCCACTCCGCAGACCATTAATCCGCAAGGGACCCGCGCCCCGCTACCACGATACCACTGAAAAGAAAAGTATATGGGTGACGCGCGGGTTTGACTGCTATTGCTGTTTCCATTTCTTTTTTTAATGTATTTAATATATGCCGTAGGTATGATAAAAAGTTCAATAAACAACCTACACGAATTCACTAAATTTCGTAAAAAATAAAAAAAATTTCGACCACATCTAAAGTAATTTTATAGACGCAACGCAATGCACACACATACTACTTTAGATTTTAGATATAAGAAGACCGTAGGTATAGTCCGTCAACCAAATCTTGTCAGTAGCAATGTAAAGCAAACTAAAGTAGGGCAACACTCAAAGAGCAGTATTGCGCTAAGAAAAGCAGCAATGTACATCGAACCAAAATATTTTTTTTTCCGCTGAGCGCGCCCTGCGTACTTCAATTCAAATTGTCACACGCGGTTTATTGAAAAAATTTGAAACATGGACAGACAATTTAAAAGCGATGTTAAAACAATGTTAATCAAAATGATGAACAAATTTGAAGATATCAAAAACATCTCCCTATCGTAGTGCTTATATTCTCTTTGTTCCCTATCTATGTCTTCTAAGTTTACTAAAATAAAATCATATCAAAATGCAGATAATTAGATAGTGCATATATTTGTTATTTACAATATAATATGCCACTTGTTAATGTAAATTAGTGTACTCTTCTGGATGAATATGACATACCTGTGTATTTTTTTGATTGGTATATATTGTACAATATACATATTAAAAATAAAACAACTGATATTTGGGTGTTTATTTAATTTAAAGGTAAATAAGATAAGGGTCACTTTAGCTTACACTATAATTCAGGTCATTAATTGAAAAAATATAATGAAGTTACCAATGTTACTCTGTAGTAATCTATTGCATCTTAAGCATAAAACAGATTTGTTTCAAAATGTGTAATTTAAGTTACTACTACTAGTGCTTCATATGCACGCTGAATAAATTATTTTCTTTTATTGAACAAACAGGTACGTACAGCGACTTAAAACTTCTTTTAAAGTAATTGAACAAACAGGTATGTACAGCGACTTAAAACTTCTATTAAATAGATACATCCCTACTTCAGCAAGTATAAACTAGGATTTTCCATAGGTACATATGTGCAGTAACTGAGTGCATGAATCAAATCAGCCTACATAATCTATTTTCTTGATGATTAACATAATGACAACTTTTACAAGACTAATCTGTTCCATTGCTCTCAATATTTTTGTTACATTTTTAAATAATAAGTTTATTTTTCGACTTGGTTGCGTTGTACACGTACATAAACCGCCATAGGTAAGTATTGTCTGAAGAGATACTACCTACTACGAACGCCTTATATTGGGCAAGATTTAATCCTGCAACAAACACACGTTTGTTGCAGGATGCAGGATGTATTAGGTAGATATTGCGAAAGAACGGCGATATAATCAAGGCTCTTAATACTGTTTAAAAGGTTTACCTTTGTAAATAGTCACAACTGATTGCTGAAAATATTAGACATGTGGGCCTATGGACGGTTTCCAGGACACAATTTATGGTCTTGCTGGATAGATTTAGGCATACGTTTTAATTTTATTTATGCCTTTTAACCCTAAAACAAAAAAACTGGACATAATCATAAAAGTTCGAAAGAGTTCTTCCAGTACTTGTCACAGCCTCAATTTTTAGTAATGTTTACCATCAACGAGCATGATTGTACATTGTAGGCCCCTTAGCTTTGCTTATTCTTATTTAATGTATTGGTATTTAATGGTGGCAGCATAAATATCTCTTGAAACAGAAACGATTCAGAATGAAAACCAAATGAAAACAAATAAGGTGACGGCTGTCATTCACTATCCACATTCCACAGATAAAACACAGATGACACGCGTTTTGGAATTATTTGAACACAGTGTTGCTAACCCGCGATTTTTCAAATTTGCCGCCTTTTACTACTGACAAGATTTGGTTGACGGACTTTAGTAATTTTATCCTCTTTGCATATCAACTAACTGTTTTGGATCGGCGCGCCAATTTTTTAAATCTCGACATTTTTTTCAGAAGTGTACCTCGTGGCGCCACCTACGGGGCGGGACGCGAACTTCGTGAAGGGTCCGCGGAGTCCGCTCCGCAGACCATTAATCCGCAAGGAACCCGCGCCCCGCTACCACGATACCACTGAAAATAAACGTATATGGGTGACGCGTGGGTTTGCTTTTTTTATTTGTTTGTTTTGTTATTTAGGTTGTTTTGTGTTAGATTGTCCCGTATAATTTTTTGTTTGTAATCTATCTATCTAATACCTTTAAACGAGCAATTCTTGCATATTTATTTATTTATATATTGATTTATTTATTTATATGTATATATATTTCGGGGATCTCGGGAACGGCTCTAACGATTTCGATGAAATTTGCTATATGGGGGTTTTTGGGGGCGAAAAATCGATCTAGCTAGGTTTTATCTCTGGGAAAACGCGCATTTTCGAGTTTTTATGTTTTCTGAGCAACACTCGGTCTCCCAGATATTAACTAGTAATAAGTGTAGTGCTTGAGCAGTGCTCGTCGACGCAATGAAAACGATAGTACTTACGTATTTTATACAGAATTTCGTAAATTTTAGATACCTTCAAACGTAGGTACAGTCCGCAGCAATCGTTGCTAAGCAGGCGAGGTGTACAAAATGATCTTGACACAACTTTCTTGTTTAAGAAAATAAGAGCGCGAAGAGGTAATTTTGAACAACTCGCCTTGCCATGCTGCTGACTGTACATAATATACTTATCATCAACCTTGGTCTGTTCAAAGATTTCAAGTTAAGGTACCTAAATAAAATAAAAAACCGGCCAAGTGCGAGTCGGACTCGCGCACGGAGGGTTCCGCACCATCAACAAAAAATAGAGCAAAACAAGCAAAAAAAACAAGCGAAAAAAACGGTCACCCATCCAAGTACTGACCCCGCCCGACGTTGCTTAACTTCGGTCAAAAATCACGTTTGTTGTATGGGAGCCCCACTTAAATCTTTATTTTATTCTGTTTTTAGTATTTGTTGTTATAGCGGCAACAGAAATACATCATCTGTGAAAATTTCAACTGTCTAGCTATCACGGTTCGTGAGATACAGCCTGGTGACAGACGGACGGACGGACGGACAGCGGAGTCTTAGTAATAGGGCCCCGTTTTTAGGGTTCCGTAGCCAAATGGCAAAAAACGGAACCCTTATAGATTCGTCATGTCTGTCTGTCTGTCCGTCTGTCCATCTGTCTGTCCGTCCGTATGTCACAGCCACTTTTCTCCGAAACTATAAGAACTATACTATTGAAACTTGGTAAGTAGATGTATTCTGTGAACCGCATTAAGATTTTCACACAAAAATAGAAAAAAAACAATACATTTTTGGGGTTCCCCATACTTCGAACTGAAACTCAAAATTTTTTTTTTCATCAAACCCATACGTGTGAGGTATCTATGGATAGGTCTTCAAAAATGATATTGAGGTTTCTAATATCATTTTTTTCTAAACTGAATATTTTGCGCGAGAGACATATCCAAAGTGGTAAAATATGTCCCCCCCCCCCCCCCCTGTAACTTCTAAAATAAGAGAATGATAAAACTAAAAAAAATATATGATGTACATTACCATGTAAACTTCCACCGAAAATTGGTTTGAACGAGATCTAGTAAGTAGTTTTCTTTTTATACGTCATAAATCGCCTAAATACGGAACCCTTCATGGGCGAGTCCGACTCGCACTTGGCCGCTTTTTACCCTTTGGGTACGGAACCCTAAAAATTGTCACACATTTGCATTCTCATTTGCATGTCTATCAAGTACTTCCCTAGACCTTTCTAATGAGCCTAAACTTGATGTGTTTGTCTTTTTCCATCGAGGAATTCCTTGAATTACCTTCCGACTGTATCATCAGATCAGCGCCATATTGGCATGTTAGTTACAAGATTTGAAGTAAATACGCAGTGAAGCTAAATAAAAGGCTAAGTAACTTTTAATATTTGTTTTTACAAGTTTTGGCAGGGGCCCGTTTCTCAAAAGCTTGTAACTTGTAATACATACAAGTGGAAGTCCCTTTCTAACAAAATCTGTCAAAAAGTGACATCCGCTTGTATTACAATTTACAAGTTACAAGCTTTTGAGAAACGGGCCCCTGGTAGTTAAGGTAGATTGTTTCTGCCCATCGAAAACGAGCATAAAATGATTTTTATTTATTTTTCAGGTCAAATCCAAAAACTACATCTAGCGGCCACGACCAGAATTCTTAGTAATAGTCGATAGTGATGCAAAATTTTTGTATATCCGGGAGCTCGATTCAGATATAACAATTTGTCATGATCTCACCTCACGCACAACTTTCACTTAATTTCGCATGCACCAATCATCGTAAGCGATCTTCAAGGTCGTATCAAAACCAGTTCAAATCATAACACGTTGTTAAATCGGAATCGGGCTACTACCACCTGTTATTAGTGTATTATGTTACTTGTTAAGTATCTACCTATTGTATAAAAAAAAATGTAATTTCCACCGCTAGGTATCGTGGTACGGGGGCGAGCTTTATCGCCCCGCGCACGGCTCTGGTAATGTGATGAAAAATTACACCCGTCTGATACTGCCTTTGTCCGCTGACTGTACCGCTACCAGTCTTAACTAACCATCGATGAACCTTACGCCTTGGGAATAAGGTTTAGGTACGATATGTCAGTAGTGTGCGGGCGATGGCACTGTTCCAAAACAACAACGACGTATGTGACTTTTGAAAGTCAATGTAGATGCGACCTTTTGTGTTGTGATTTTTGTGTGCGTGGAAAATCGCTGAGTTACGCTTTTAGGGGTTTATGAGACGCGTTGTACTTTTTAATACGTGCTGTTCTAAGGAAAACGTGAGCAAACAAACGAAAGGGCATTGCTGTAGTGTAATTGATACATTATTTACATCAATTAGAATTTTGTCGAAATAATTCTAAATATCCAGGGAGGGAAATGAGGACTACTTTTGTATGAAAATTGAAGTTTTTGCGGAGTACTCGGGGACATTGCCGGTGAACCACTTCAGAAAATAATTACCTCGATCCTTACGAGCGAGCTAAACTCCACCTTCCATAGAAATAACCAATTACGATGCATTTAGGATTCTTTATGTTAATAATGAAAAGGGTAAAAACAGGTACCTAATGAGACAAACAATAGGTAGTAAGGACAGTTTATTAGTTGTTGTTGAGGCTAAGCTTCGCGGCCCCATAAAGATAACCCATTAGGATGCATTTTGGATTCCTTATCTTAGATTGCAAATGCCGAAAATGGGCGGCAATAAACTACCTGAGCTAACGTTTTTTTTCAACACCCACATTTTTAAATGCCACGCTATTGGTCATCACTTTTATGACATCGCCTGACCGTCTGCAAGACGTTTAAACGATTTGTGCCCTTAAGATTTCACCGGGTTCACCGGGAATGTCCCCCATTTGTACTTACAAGGTATTACATTTTTATCGTCAGCTAATCGAAACCTAATTTTTCAATCGGTCGGCAATTTACATCCATTTCTTACTTATTATGCAACGAGTAGCTGGAAATAGCAGTAATTGAAAACATGATTTAGTATGGAAATATGATAATTAATACTGTAAGAGTATTATCGGTTAACGACGTTCTGACTCCCTATTACGTATTGCGAGGATTCAGATTAAGTATCTTATAATAGTAATTATAGTATAGGTACTTACAATGTACTTTCTTCGGTTAACATCACGGTTACAAATAAAAATAAAAACTATAATCTAACTTTTTGCGCCTCAATATTGAAATTGAAACATACTTTAATTTAATACACCTGTATTAAGTTTTATTCATATCTTTTTATATGATATTGATAAAGCCGTATGCCTGTTTTAGTAGATGTGTTAGAGGGATGTAAATGTTAAAAATATTTTTGCAGTAGGTACCTATTAGATAAAATTGAGTACTTACCGAATGTTAGTTCGTTAGTTCAGTTAGTACCTAACTATATGTAGTTACCTATTTATAAATATGTAAATTAAGAAAAATCTCAATAAATAATAGGTATACTTTGGCAAGAGTCGAGTATGAACAGAGAGAATCATACTGTTTTTTTCTTGCATCATAACCCCAAAAGAAGGATAAGTATAATTTTAAGTAGTGCCAAAATTAATAAGTTCGACATTTAAACGACCAACTTCCATTAATTGACGAACAACCATACAGCATTCGTGTTAATTTCACCTGAAAAGCAACCTTTTCATTACCGTTTTTTTACTCAACCGATTGATTTCAGTATTTCCAGTGAAAGCTATCATTCCGCCGATCTAAACTAAAGGCCGAAGCCATTAGCGAGATAGCAGGCACAGGGTTAACCTAATGTGTAGCGACAGTGAGGGGTTAAGGTTAAGGGCTTACAGGAAAAGTTCGATGAATGAAAAATGTTACAATATTTTGTACAACAATTCCTTTGTGCAATAAAGACGCGTGTGTATATGACGCTGATGTCAGATACGGGTATTCTGTAGCTATTCGACAAGTATTCTATATTTTTTTTTGATGATTTATAAATAAAAACTGGGCAAAGACAGAGTGGATACCTATCTGACAAAATGAAATTAACCTTGAAGTGCTTAAAAAAATGCAAAAAGTAGTAATAGGTACTTTCCGGGTAGACTTTTGACTAGGTATGTCTACTTTTTGGACACTATTTTTTTTACCTTTATTTATGAAAAAAATAATGAAACAACTACATGAAAGAAATAAATAGATACCTACTTAAATAATGAAGTAATTCTTTTAAGAAAATAATATCTGCCAAAAATATTTTTTTTTTGTGTTAAATAGGTTCATCCAAGGGGCAGAAATCAAAAAGGCTAACTCCAACTTAAAAATGAACCTAGAAACCCTAAAATAAACCCGAATTATTTCTAAAATGCTATCAAATCTGACGTCCATCCGCTCTCAAGGTTTCTGATACAATGCGTCTTTCCCCTCCAATGATACGACCCCCCCACCACCCGCCCCCCTCCTAGCCTTTTTAATACACGCCGCCTTTGCACTCGACCCTTGTCTGATATAGCCCTTTCATTCATAAAAGACAAATTTTACATACCATCCCAAAAGCTATTTTAAACTTTATTACAAAACGTGAGGGTTGAGTTTCGCTTGCAAGCGGAAGCGAAGTTAGATCCGTATCTAATGGAATAGCTATCAGATCAACAGAACTATACGTTCTTTAGAGATTCGTTCTTACGATTGCCAACTTCATTTGTAATATCGACTTTAAAGCACAGTGTTAAGGTCGAGTTTAGTTCGCGCGGGGTTAGCCGAGATATGTCTCCAGGGTAGGAATGTAGGTGCAATAATTTAAGCAAAGGGTGGAAAGCGACGGAGAGTTCTTTTTGGAGTTTGTGCGAGTGAGACGTGCGTAGGGGTCGAGAGGGTGCGGGTTAAACGCGGCGCAGGGCCGCACTCGGGCGGGTTGGTGACATTATCTATTGTATTTAGCTTAAAACTTGAAGTTACAGTTTGATTAGACCAGCTTTATCTATTTTATTATATTTATGACAATCGGTCAGAAACTCGTCAGTATTCATTTCTATCAAGCATCAAACACAAGGGCTAGTGAGGTTAGAGTCCCTACCTATAGATACTAATAGGCTATAAATAAATAAATAAATTGCATACAATTAGAAGGGAAAATTAAATTTTAATCTACTTACAAATAAATCCATAATAAAACTGTATTCAGAGAAACAAAATTGTAAAAGACTAACTAAGAAATTTCATAATATTAGTTATAATAACAATGAGAAAACTTGATTTTAATTGATATAGCTTTTAACTCTGTTTTCATCGCGGTTTATAATTTATATTTTTAAGCAATAAAGACCTGGTAACCAATCGACGAAGCCCCGCTTTACGGGAATTCTTTTTCCACTCTAAAGGACGAAGGTACCTAAAAAACTATCCATGTGACAATAATAGGGGTCACACAGTTTATTTTATTTAATGCGGAAGTTTCGCCATCGAAGCATCACCCCTAGTGAGGGCCTTCGACCTACAAAATAACAAAATACTCCTCTATGAATCCTAATGTTTTCGACTGTATGAGCAGGCACACTAATAGCTTTACTCGTTTTGATATAGCAGCTGAGCGACTGTGCCAACCTGAGTCACTGTTCCCATCCTACAGTTATAACCGATTTTATTAACTTAAATGTCACGGAATAATATATGTATAATACAAATAGGTACATTTTGATTATCTGTACAGCGGGAAGTACTAACAGCAGCTCACGTGAGCACGTGAGTGACCATTGGTAGACCTTACCTGATGGAAAAAGGTTTACAACTCATTAAGAGGATGGTGGACGACCGCTTCTCCATACAAATGCTCTAGCTAGATACATCAAATTATTTTAACACTATTTGATGTAGGTATAACAGCCTCTAGTCTATTCCCCTTTATTCAACTTTTTTATAGTTTTATGAGTTAAGAGCGAAATAAGAATTCAATACAAATTATTAGAGGTAGGTACTTCAACAAACGTATTTCTTACCTGTTTGGTTCTTAGTGCTTCAGCGGTTCTCGTCATTTCTAATTTGATCTTGCAAGGCAACTATAACGAGGGTATATCCATTACCTACATAAATTTATACAACATTTTGTATTTTTTTTTGTTTCTCGTTTATGATAAACGAGTATATTTATACGGAAATTACAATAACAAAACGCAAGCTAACTAATATAGCTAACAAATTAATGTCGTCAAAAAGAACAGTGTACCTAATGATTAAAAACAGAACGTGTAAGTGTAACATGTGGACCAAACTTAACCATTTTATAATCATTCAAAATCATGAAAGATTTGATGACTAGATATCACTAATCCTCCCTCAATGCGGTCCTGGAGCCATCAACACCCCAATAGGCCTGCGAGCGCTAAAAACGCACCCCACCCCTCCCCCGATTTTTAAGCCTACCCCTCCCGCTGGGTTAGCCAGAGGTACATTTATGCGCAATAAATTTTGACCGCCGACACCATTTCAAAATGGCGTCACTTTCCTACGTTCCGTCACGCAAAAAAGCAATCTAATTCTATAATTTTACGGTTGAAAATTAGATGAGCACTTCGGGTATGTAAAAGAAAGTGCCTCGAGTTTTGAAGCTGATTCTTTTGCTTTGCGATTTTAAACTTTTTCCTATTGTGTTTGAGTTTATTTTTGGGTATCGAAGTTTTAGTGAAAGAAGGCGCCAGTTTTGCGGGTGAAGGGGAAGGTAAATATAGAGTAGATGTTTGTCTATTTCTCATGTGTCTTGGTTATAGTGCGGTAATAAAATCTATTGTTGCCAGGTTGGGATGGAAAGTCTGGATCAAAGAGTTTTCTAACAAAGGGGTTTCAGAGAGGGTTTGATTCACAGAACACTTGATTTCTTAAGGTTTTATCGTAGACTCCTTTTGATAGGTTATAATGCGCATTGTCGATTTTAACCGACTTTAATAAAAAGGAGGTTCCTTTTCAGGGTTCGGGACCTCAAAAGGAAAAAAACGGAACCTTTATAGGATCACTTGTGCGTCTGTCTGTCCGACCTTCCCCCCCCCCCTTATCTCCGAAATTACGGGGTCTAAAATTTTGAAAAAAAAAAACAAAATAGTTCTTTACCTATAGATGACAAAAATATTGGGGACAGTCTTACACAGATCGACCTAGACCCAAACTAAGCAAAACAGCTTAAGACGGAAGTGGAGGGCCCATCACGCTAAATCGTCTTTTCATATAAACGTACCTAGTCCTCACTTTCCTCTCTGGATATTAAAATAATTGAAAGTATTTTGACACAAGATGTTGTATTATGTAATCAAAAAAACCGGCCAAGTGCGAGTCGGACTCGCGCACGGACGGTTCCGCACCATCAACAACAAATAGAGCAAAACAAGCAAAAAAACGGTCACCCATCCGACGTTGCTTAACTTCGGTCAAAAATCACGTTTGTTGTATGGGAGCCCCATTTAAATCTTTATTTTATTCTGTTTTTCGTATTTGTTGTTATAGCGGCAACAGAAATACATCATCTGTGAAAATTTCAACTGTCTAGCTATCACGGTTCGTGAGATACAGCCTGGTGACAGACGGACGGACGGACGGACGGACGGACAGCGGAGTCTTAGTAATAGGGTCCCGTTTTTACCCTTTGGGTACGGAACCCTAAAAATCAAAAAAAGTCAAACGTATATAGCTATGGTTAATATACATACATCAAATTATGTAAAAATATTTTTCATACTGTCCATATCCAGAGAGAAAAATGGGGACTACGTTTGTATGGAAAAACGGCCGTCCCATTTCCTCTTAAGCTTAATTATAGCTGGTCAAGCTAATCTTGTCAGTAAAAAAAGGCGCGAAATTCAAATTTTCTATGGCACGATATCCCTTCGCGCCTACATTTTTCAAATTTGCCGCCTTTTTCTGACAAGATTTGCTTGACCAAGTATAAGTATCATGTTCTTTAAAATTAGTGGTCTACGTGTAACCACGATGTATACTAGGTACTTTACGCGACATTAAATCTGGCTCCCAGTCCCAAGCGTTATGTACGAATGCACACTTTTGGGTTTAGGGGGAGGGGGGTGAAATGAGCCCCCATTACCCGCAATGGCCGGTTCCAATGCTTTGAATAGAACACTATTTGAACTTTTGTTACAGCAATTCTTAAATAAACATATAGTGTATCACTACATAGTATAAAACAAGGTCGCTTCCCGCTGTCTGTCCTTATGTATGCTTATAGATCTTTTAAACTATGTACGCAACGGATTTTGATGCGGTTTTAATAGATAGAGTGATTCAAGAGGCAGGTTTATATAGGTATAATTTGTTAACCCGTGCGAAGCCCGGGCCGGTCACTAGTTAATATCTAAGGTCTATTGTCTCCTCTGGGTTGGAACGTCAGATACAGCCGTCGCTCTCTTATAAACTAGTACAGTACGCTTCAAAAATAACCGATCATACTTTGCGTCAGGTGTCTACCGTTCTCTGAGAGCTTAACAAAGAGAGATATATAATAGAAAAGAATATAAATAGCAGATACTTTTGACGCTTAGTCTTAGTAAGATGGCATATAGTCAAGAAATTGGTACTGGGTCCACAGTGGCGGGGTGGCCTAGGGGTTTAAGGCGTTAGCCCGGATTGCTAAAGACGCCGGTTCGAATCCGGCCTTTACCACTGAAGGGCTTCGTCACTTTTTCTTTAATATATTAAATTTATTTCAGTTTAGATATAGGTAAGATACCTAGGTACTTTTCAAAGTCAAAGTCAAATAATTTATTTGCTATAAGTATACAAGTATACATGCAAATATACAATAAAACAGTATTTACATTTAGAATAAGTTTACATAAAATTATTATTTCAAAAAAAGAAATTTATTAATTATATCATAGTTATTAGTTAGTTATTATATTATATTATTTTGAGTTTTGAAGGCGAACGGTTGAGATAAATCTGTATTTGGTAAATTATTCGGGGGTAACAGATACTCTTGGCGCGTTGTTTAATCCTACTATTGATGCTGACTGTACCTACGAAAATTCTCAGGATTTCGTTTTCTGAGTCTATTGCTCTTGCATATATTCAAGTGATTTTCGTTTCCCGCGCTACGGGCTCAGATGTGAGCCGTGTTGACATTCACTGCCAGTGACCCGCTACACGGGTTCTCTGTTCGCAGTCGCTTTTCGCTACATACGGTTCTTCCCATGTTATCGGCTATTACGCTCGTAGTGCGTAGCTCGCACGTGCAGTGAATGTGTTAACCAACATTAAACAACCTATTTTCCCTCCTTACTTTTCGCATACCATACCAACTTCAACCTTCCCCCACCATTAAGAGGGTGGTAAGGGGTAAAGGGGGGTGTAATCCATCATAGTGACAACTCTATTTATCATGATGAGCACTTACTATGCTAATGGGTTTTTTCCTGCGTTTATGTAAGGAATGAGTTTTTGAAGCGGATTTAAGGTTGACTCACGTTAGACCAGGCCCTGTCCGGGCCGGAGCTTCCGGAGCTTCGTTTTCTATGGAAAGCATCACGTGATCACCTGTCATGTCATAGAAAAGTAAGCGCCGGAAGCTCCGGCCCGGACACGGCCCGGTCGGTCCGGTCTAACGTGAGTCATCCTTTAATCTTTTCGAAACGGGGCATTTCTGTTGTGGTTGTGGTGTTATATGGGAAGCCGAAAAATTTGCTACGTCTTAGGGCCGGCACAGACGGACAGCAACCAGACTGCAATTTGTATGGGAACAGCATGCCAACTGCACGCCAACTGCAATGACGGCATGCAGTTCCCATACAAGTTGCAGTCCGTCTGCACCTACCCTTAGTTATCGTTTTGATATTTAATTACGCAAACGGGTCTACCGCGATATAGTTTCATTGTTTTTACCTTAAATTCCGACGTTTCAGCTGAGTTGCACCAGCTGGGGCCTCATTCGACAAGCGACTTTTGACGTCTCGTGTTGAACTCCCGTTGAATCGGAACAATCCTGTGTCAAAATTTGACATTAGCAATCCACAGTTAGGTGACAACCAAACCAAACCATTATAAACCTTAAAGTAATAATAAAACAAAGTAGATTTTTCTTAAATTATTGGTTGTACCAAATGATAGTATCCGCACTTGATGAACTTGCGATTCATTCAACTGTTGAATTGAAGTAGACGCGAAATCTGACAGTTGTACAACTTGTACATCTCGAATAGGGGCCCTGTGGTCACGGAAAGACAACCCCCAACAAGACCTGTTTGTGTAATTAAATATGTGTATCGTTTTGATGTCAAATGCACGTTCGATTTGGCATCAAAGACTCGATACCTACATTATTACGGCACGTATTTAACCGGTCAACTAATTAATCGAAATTGGGTAGTTTAAAAAAATAGAAATGGCTATTAAAATTAATAGTTTGGCAACAAAAACAGAGGCTTAAAATATATCAATATGAGTTGTATTTTAATGCCGTTACAGCTTTTGATTATTTTTAGGCAGGTACCAAGTATTTATTTGGCAACTGAATTAATATATTGGAGACCATTTCTAAAGCACATTTTAAAAATAAATTTTTTTGGGTGGCTTGATTTTGCAGCCAGTTTTTTTAATAATATGATGATATTTGAGGCTACAATATTTTTTTTGGCGCTAAAATATTAATGCACAGGCAAATTATATTATTATATGCTCAATGAAAGTTCTTGTTTAATATTTTAGTTGCCCGGTTAATAATAAGCCCATTATTACTAATGAAAGTTATACCTACAAACTTCATTCGTTTATCGCGTCAGCATCCGTTGTTGCGGCCGCGAACCCTGAAAAATGCAAACAAAAGCAATTTAGTCTAGGAGGCTTGCGAACGCATAAATTGATGTCGATTTCATCTCAATTTGAAATATTTGAATTCGAACATCTTTGAAAATCACAGGATTTTAATTTGACCTGATTTCTTATTAGTACCTATATTATTAGTATTAGTCGAGTAAGTCGAGAAGACGTTTTATTGAAAATAAAATGTCAAATGAACAGTGTGATCAAATACGTAACATATGCGTCTACCGCGAAAAACGAAAATTGAAGTTTAGTTATCTGCCTCTCTGCCACTCTTGCTTATTGGAGCGATAGAGAGAGAAATTTCGAGATTAGAGCAGAAGAAGAAATTTTGATTTTAGTGTTTCGCGAGAGGCCCTGTTCGACAAGAGCTTATAATTAAATACAAAGCATTAAAACACTCGTGTGATGTTTTTATGAAACTCGCTTTCGTATTTTAATGCCTTTCATTATGTAGCAGTCACATAAACTTACTATAGGTACACTAGCGACCCGCCCCGGCTTCGCACGGGTTAACAAATTACCTATACATAAACCTTTCTCTTGAATCACTCTATCTATTTAAAAAAAACCTCATCAAAATCCGTTGCGTAGTTTTAAAGATCTAAGCATACCTACATAGGGACAGACAGCGGGAAGCGACTTTGTTTTATAGGTACTATCGGCGCGATTCGGAAAATGAATAAGAGATTCACTAAAGTCTATTTTTTTATTCGGTAGACTGAAATGACAGTTCATAGTATGAACATAAAATGTCATTTCATACTATGAAATGTCATTTTAGTCTACCGAATAAAAAAATAGACTTTAGATATGAAATAGTAAAGATATGTGACGTTCCACGGCAAAAGGTACCATTGCCCCGGCTGAATATTGGAGCGGCGTTAATAATAGCGTAAGCCCCAGCCGCCATAAGGTACCTTTTGCCGTGGAACGTCACATATCTTTACTATTTCATATCTAGTGGATCACTAATTCATTTCCCGAATCGCGCCGTATGTCGTGATAGTGATTACACACCCGCATGCGTGTTTTGTAGACGAGATTAGGTCAACGCTACGCCATTTGCATGAAAATAACGCAAACGAAACGCAACTGTCACTGTCGCACTAATATGGAAGAGTGATAGAGAGACACAAAGCCTTTCGTTGTCGTAGCGATTGTCACCAACGCACCCCGGTACAGAGAATTTACCGTTTCACGAAATATCTTATCGCAACGACCATTATAGGCACTGGCAGAATTCTGGCCTGTTTTATGTGAGAAAGGACTACAGTATTACGATGGATTTGGGATGTAGGATAGGCGGAGCCGGGTGCGTTGGGTAGTATAAGTAATACCACTAGTATAGGTACAAATAAAATTATATTTAATTTAAATTGTATAGCTTAATCACGGAGAGAAAAAATATTGTTCGAATTAAAAATCTGATTTCTAAAAGACGGGATTATCAAACTTTATTAATTTTTACATTTTTTTTTAGGCGATAGAAAATAATATAATTTCAAGTAAGTTTTATTAATTTCATAGTATAGGAAATACAAAACGGTTTTACTTAATCGTGAAATTAATATTCTTTACTCGGAATAACAGATTTGTATAAATTCTATAAAACTTTCCTTGAGTTTATAAATGGTGAGTACACCTTTATAAACTCAAGGAAAGTCTTCGCTTCGCGGGGCTCCTATTTCTGAGCGGTTTGCCCTTCGGGCATCTAAAGCTACCTAACGAACCTAACCTACCTACCTACTGATTTAGTGAGACGTCCGTGAAAACATTACACTTTGGGGAAAAAAGCGTAGGTAGGTAAGTAGGTTAGGTTCGTTAGGTAGCTTCAGATGCCCGAAGGGCAAACCGCCCAGAAATAGGAGCCCCGGTTGCGGGGCTCCGTCTATTTAAGTTGTGAAGGAAATGTTTTGGAAAAGAAACACATGTAGTGCGGTGGGACCATGGTAAAAATAAATTAAATTGCAAACATTGTCAAACTCCGGTTACGTAGGCGACCGAAAGAACTGGTCACTCTACAATCTAAATAGTAGATACGATGCGGCTAAACGTAGGCCGCCTTATTGAAGAACATATCGCAATGACAATCCGGCTAATCGTCGAACCGCCGCATTACAAAACGCCCCTGTTTTGTAAAACGGCTAGCCGTAATGTAATACGGCGGATTATACAATCTGACTACGACATATAGACAAGTTTGATTCGTTCGTTTGAGAATCTCGAAAGTCTTAGTAGTCTGAAAAAAGTCTTTGTGTCGACTTCGCGATAAAAATACAGAAAAAAAAACAATAGATCGATGATAACTCCACACATAATCTACCTAAAGTCCACACTAGCGCTAAAAAAAGAGACTCCACAAAAACAAAATGGACGGCGTTTAGGTAATACTGGCGGGGGATGTCGTCATACGCATGTGCGTACCACCCCCGGGGGGTGAGCCCACTTGGGGCATTTTAGGGGGGAAAAATAGGCATTTTTCACCCACATTTTCTTGAGCGCCTTTGACGTGGGCATAATTTGGTGGTTTCAAATATATAGGGGAGACAGGGGCTTTTGAGTACGTTAATAAGAGATTTTAATTTTCCGAGGGTCTAGTTGTTTGTTTTGAAAACACGTTTTTAGGGTTCCGTAGCCAAATGGCAAAAAACGGAACCCTTATAGATTCGTCATGTCTGTCTGTCTGTCCGTCTGTCCGTCTGTCCGTCTGTCCGTCTGTCTGTCCGTCCGTATGTCACAGCCACTTTTCTCCGAAACTATAAGAACTATACTGTTGAAACTTGGTAAGTAGATGTATTCTGTGAACCGCATTAAGATTTTCACACAAAAATAGAAAAAAAACAATACATTTTTGGGGTTCCCCATACTTCGAACTGAAACTCAAAAAATTTTTTTTCATCAAACCCATACGTGTGGGGTATCTATGGATAGGTCTTCAAAAATGATATTGAGGTTTCTAAAATCATTTTTTTCTAAACTGAATAGTTTGCGCGAGAGACATTTCCAAAGTGGTAAAATGTGTGTCCCCCCCCCTGTAACTTCTAAAATAAGAGAATGATAAAACTAAAAAAAATATATGATGTACATTACCATGTAAACTTCCACCGAAAATTGGTTTGAACGAGATCTAGTAAGTAGTTTTTTTTTTATACGTCATAAATCGCCTAAATACGGAACCCTTCATGGGCGAGTCCGACTCGCACTTGGCCGCTTTTTTATCTTGGTCAAGCGGGTTTGATGTGGAATTCATTATTTTTAGATTGTCGGGAGAATTCAAAGGATTTAAAATGTATGCCTAGATTATACGTGTGCGTATTTTATAGAATTGTTTGTTTCTTTTTTTACAAAGTTACAAGTACCTACACGTTACTAAATACCTACATCATCATCATCATCATCATCCTGGCGTCAATCCCAGCTGTGCCGCCGCGTGTGTGTGTGTGTGCCGTGTGTGCGGGGCGCGGGGAGGAGGGGGGGTCCGCCTTCCGACTCCTTCGTGTCCACTTTGCCCGATCTTCGGCGTCCCTGGTGGTGAGTCCGTTGGCACGCATGTCCTCCTTAACGACATCAAGCCATCGCTTCCTGGGCCGGCCTTTTCTTCCCGTACCGGGAGGTGGCGGCATGGCTAGGCATTTGTTACCCACGTAACTTGCCGGTCTGCGCGAGACGTGGCCATACTAACGAAGGCGGCACTCTTGCAGTTTGTCAGCGATGTCACGGACGCCAAGACTACCCCGGATGTGGGCGTTTCGGACGCGATCCTTGCGTGAAACTCCGCACATCCACCGCAGCATCTTCATTTCCGTGACACGCAGTTCCTGCTTGTGCCGCTCTAGTAAAGGCCAAGTGTCGCTGCCGTACAGAAGGGCAGGTCTAATGATGGTCTTATAGACCTGTCCCTTCAATTTAAGCGGCATTTTGGGGTCACAAATAACCCCAGTCCCCTGCGCGCCGTTATGCGGCGGCGCCCTATCCGTGGTGCGTTTTTTTCTTAGACTTTCCATTTTTGTTTGGTGTTTTGGCTTTTTACGCGCGGCGACTACCATCTGATCCGCGCAACCCGGGCAGAGCCGGGGAAAGCCGGGGAAAGCCGTTTCGCCATAGCCTCGTCCGTCTGTCGGCAGGGGGACCGCGAGCAGGTGAGGTTGACTTGGGCCCAGAGGATGGTGGTAGGGCCCCGAAACCCCCCCAAATACAAGTACTAAATACCTACGTCACATTTTAATACATTTCCACGACTTTTTTTTTCTTAGGCAAACAAAGTTCATGTATTGTACATATGTATATATATATATATATATATATATATATATATATATATATATATATACTTATCTAAGTTACCTACGTAAAACAAGGCCCGGGAAATCTTGCATACCTACTTTCAAATTTCCTTACTTTTATAAGTATGAATGGGATCAAATTTTACGTTCATGTTCTCTAGTACAGTCGAGTTAATAAATATGTTTACATTTTTCACCTTATAATTACGATGGATTACTTAAGGCCGTGCATCGAAAAATAACAGGATCTTAGAAAGGTGGCAGTGGCTAGCCCCGGAAACAAACAGTAGTGATTTTCGGATATATGTTTCTTGACTATATGATAAGACATTTCGTAGTAGTCGAAACACGAATGCTTAAAATTTTCTCGATAGAAAATAAATCCAAACTTACGTGTTCATTTTTCGGTTTTAGCTTCGTGCAACTAGAAAACACATCCATATCCAGCACAATCCACCTTACAGCAAAGGTTTTCATCTCGTCTTAACTTTCAAAGAACTAAATATTAACTTATTATCCTTTACCGATGGATTTATTATCGATTTTTGATTTTATGAATTCAACAGCAAACGCCCATTTTACGCAGTTCGGTTTCTCTTTCTGTCATGCGTCAAAGTCATAAATGCATCCTTTATGCCAGTAATGTTAGATGGCCGTCGTGCCTCAAAGAGGTAAGACCTATGTCACTTCGCGCAGCGCTCCGAATTACGTAAAATTTTAATATCCAATAAACGTTGAGTCGTAACTCCATTGAGTAGTAACGGAATCGGAGGTAAACCTATGATGGTGCCTTCTTACAGGCCTATACGTTACGCATGTGTGCGTGTTTGCTTAGCTACGTCATGCTACGTCGAAATCTATACTCTTTGTCAGTTACAACGGGTTAGGAAATTTCGACAGATATTGAAATGTATCGGTAGCTGTTTGGTATTTAGCCATCAGAATCTAACCGTAACTTTTTGCTTTATTTTTGTTTGAAAATAAAATATCTATAAGAATATATTTTTTGCTTTTTTTCTATTGTAATGATAAAAATAAATCTAGTATGTTTCATGCTCAAATAATTTAAAATAATTGAATAAATATTAAAAACTAATTGATATTATTCGTTTTAATTATTATATTATTAAGTTTGTTTGAATAAAATATTTTATTTCAATAATACGAAAAGTTATTATATTTAAGTACCACTAAAAAAGGTCTCTACTTACAAAAACTCACTTGCACGGGCCGGGGTTCGAACCCGTGACCTCCGGTTTGAAAGTCGCACGCCACTACAATTTCACATAAGTAATTTACAATGACATGTGATACCGTGGGAAAAGTGAATATTACAATGTACTGTGTTACTATCATTTTATAGTTTATTTTGGCTTGACAAGGAGGAATGAGAAAAACGTGCAGAGCGAGAGGATTAAATCTCAGTGTCCCTTTCTTAAAGTAGCCAATCCTAATTATGACATCTGTTTTGATATTAATTCTTTGAACATAATTTGTCGATGTTCTTTTTTATATCATCGAGAAAGATTTTTATTAAAAAAATGTGTTGAATTTATATGTTTTATTTATGTTTTTTTGGCATAAATTTCATTACTTTTGACAAATTTTGATTGTGATGACAAACGATTTGATGTGATGTGTGAAACGAACCATGTGATCAACGATTTATCTAATAAAACTTCATTTAGTCGAAAAAAATTGTTGTCTACTACCGGGTGGAAAAAAATTATGGGCCCTGGAGGGAAAGTGCCTTAAAACCTTAAGTTTGCTCATTTTACTTAAATGAAACATTATTGTTTTTTAAAGAAACAACTGCATTCAAAGATTTTTGAAGTGAAAACTTCTTTAGCGGCGCTAGGCACTTTATGAGGTGGGGAAAAAATGATAAACTCGAGACAGCGTAAGGCGATCATGTGACCGTAAGGTTTAGATGGCATTTAAATCAATAAAGAAAAACTCAATGACATTACATGAAAAAGGTTATAATCTTGTACGGGCTGAAATACGAGGATCTCACAGTATTATAACTTTATATCACTCAAATATAATTCAATAAAGCTACATCTTGATGAAATCGCTAATAAAAGTGAACTCTAGTACTGGTGAATAAAACTCAAAATATCATGACCAAATATATTTAGACGCGAGGTTTGCAAGGTAACTTTACAATTTCTATTCGAATTTTAAACAATTAACGCTATAAATTTGAATTTCGAATTTTAAACAAGCTCACTGACCAGCAATTTCGGAACCAAAAGTTTTCAATAGAAAGGAGGATGGGTCAATTATACATAGTGCTGCAGACATTTTGGACTAGTCATTGAGTTTTCACTTCTGTCGGCACTCCCGGAATGCAACACGTTGTTTTTTTTTAAATTCGCTTAGTCGCGCCTGGGAATCGAACCTACTTTTTCCACACTGTATAAAAGAACACAAATGCTTTTCTTCTGGTAACTTAAATGTTCTATCTATCTTGGTGATATGTCAATGCAATCAAATAATCTGAAAAAATAATAATAACCCAATTTATGAATTCCGTTCCTTCAGAAAAATGCGAAATGTACGTACAATTTTTAGGGATATCGTACTTTTCCCAGAGACAAATTTAGTTGGCTAAGACACATTTTCACTGATTTGGGGTCTGTACTAAAAATCTAACATAATATGATAAGGACTTAATCGTTTTAAGCTCAAGAGTGAGTTTTTCTAAAGCTTTTTCTAAAAATTATGTCTTTATTAACGTTAGGAGTGCACTGCAGCATGTTAAATGTATGCCAAAATGTCAAGGGAGAGAACAATAAATTAAGTTTAAATTCCACTTCCACTCATCAGCAAAGTGATATAAGTATATCAGCAGTTTAAAGTTATTTTTTATATCACAAAATTAGCGCATCAAAAAAATCAAAGTGCATAGAAAAAAAGTCTCCTGAGTCATAATAAAATTGATGTCTCTTGGGTCACCAGAAAAGTCACCAGGGAGAACGATGACCCAAATCACATTTAAAAGAAAATGTAAATTTTGTGTACTACCTACGAACATTTTTCAAAAAACTATGTTTTTATAACATATTAGACCCAGGATAGATCTAATACCTCTTTTCGTACCCCGGATAAAATGGTCGGCGACTAAAAAAGTAACTGAAACGTTACGTTATTAGGTTCACGATGCCGCGTTGTACCCTTGCCTTCGTTGCGATATGTTTGGTAAGTCAGGAGACTTAAAAAATGAGCCATGATTTTGGGACATATTAACAAATATTTTTTTGAATATATGTATATTAATTTTAGCGGACTTTAATAATTTACCAGTTAAATTAGATGTAAATACCTTTTTAGTTAATCGTTAATATGATATATTAGTAGCAGTAAAACACTTTATTGTACAAAAAGACACATAAAACATGAAAAAAAAAACACATCCTTCGTATATGGTAGAATATATTTTTCACACTTATAAGTAAAAACCAAAACCGATACGCGATTGGGATACGCTCTTTTTGTATGGGATAAAAAAAAATTCTCCTGGGTCACCAAGAAAAATCGACATATTAAAATAATTCAGTTCGTTTTTAAGTTCTAGTCAGATTGACTTTTTGGTTATTTGAGATAAATTACAATAACGCTTAGATTTGAAAAACATGATTTTCTATTTTGTTGCGATCGACCCGGGTAATAAAAATACGGCGAATTTGAACTTTTGTTTGTTGTCGTTGTAAAATGTATTAAAAAATAATGTAGACACCCCTGACAATTGAAATTCAAAATTATCCAGAAAAAGCGGCCAAGTGCGAGTCGGACTCGCCCATGAAGGGTTCCGTATTTAGGGGATTTATGACGTATTAAAAAAAAACTACTTACTAGATCTTGTTCAAACCAATTTTCGGTGGAAGTTTGCATGGTAATGTACATCATATATTTTTTTTAGTTTTATCATTCTCTTATTTTAGAAGTTACAGGGGGGGGACACACACATTTTACCACTTTGGAAGTGTCTCTTGAGTTTCAGTTGTTCTAAGTATGGGAAACCCCCAAAAAAAAAATTTTTTTTTCTATTTTTGTGTGAAAATATAATGCGGTTCACAGAATACATCTACTTACCAAGTTTCAACAGTATAGTTCTTATAGTTTCGGAAAAAAGTGACTGTGACATACGGACGGACAGACAGACATGACGAATCTATAAGGGTTCCGTTTTTTGCCATTTGGCTACGGAACCCTAAAAATGACTGTTTCAAAAAGGCACCCTGTATTCCTTACATACCTAAATAATCTCTTATTCAATAAAACATATAATTACTAAACACTGTGATTTATTTCAAATAAATGCAAATCGATCGGATAAAAGATATTAATACCTACCTATACAACAATGAATACGAGTACAGTCAGCTGCAATAATATGTTACACACCGAAGGCCGTTTTGCGGTAGATCATGTTAGATCTTATTTGTAGAGCCATAAGAGCGTGTCACATATTTTTGCGGCCGTCGAAGAGTAACATATTATTGCAGGTGACTGTACCTATGAAAAATTCGAGGGTTAAAAAGCATTTCAACCAAAGCATTTATAATAATAACGACCATGGACGCCTGCAACCCCAGGGTTATTGTAACCCCATAACAATAAGGTTGAAATTTGCATTTAGTGACCGCAAAGTCAGGTGAGCGTAATCAAGTAAATCTGTTTTCATCATATTTTATCAAAAATAATCTCTTTTCTGTTCTTGTGCTATTTTCTTATTATCAATACTCTTAACTTATATGCTATATACGCTGCTGCTTCTATGATGTTAACATCTTCCAAAACAACAATAAATATGCAGGTTTATGAATTAATTATTTTATTGTTTGCTATTATGAACAAGTAACAACGCCATCTGTTTCAATTTTTTCCGAATTTAAGTTTCTGGCCGACCGCAGCGACCACGTATAATGGTAGTTAACTTCTGTAACGTTAGATGGTGCTAAAAGGTCACACAAACTTCACGTGCGGCGCGAAGCGTTTCCATGTGTGCGTGTTAGCGGGGAGGGAAGAACTAGCGGGCGTGGTTTACGAAGCGCCAGACGCGGCTGCAGTAGGCCCTTAAAGCGAAGAAATTAATACATACATAATTATGTATGAATTAGTCTGTACCATAAAAAAACTGCAAATTCATATAAAACAAAAGATAACGATGGGCCATCTTTTAAGCGGATACCGTCAAAAGCGACAATCTTAACGGGATAAAACCTTCAAGAAAGATGACGGAGCGGAGTATTCAATATAGAAAGAGACTGTAAAGTTTTTAGATTCATAAAAAAATATTACCAACTCTTTAACGAGTGGCACTTTTTTCGATCTACCTATATAAATACGTAATTTACACAGGTAAGTTGTATAAGCAAGCCTAGGTAGTCCAAAAAAAATCGCGAAACGTATTCTTCAAAAGGGGAGGGCGTTCCTCCAGCCCAATTATTCACTTTGACGTTCCGTAGATAATCATCTGTCATACGACGCTACCGGGTATACCACCTTACCCTGACCTCCCCGATGTCGTGTCTCTTTGTATTTTCCACCATAATTCGAAGGGGGGACGGCTCAGGTTACAGTGGACGAGGGTAATAGAAGGCAGACAGATTTTGAGCCGGGTCGTTTTGTGCGTATGATATAAGATTTTTTTATGGTTTTATGTGAAAAATAATCTGAATAACACATGTGGTTCGAATGTCATATTACCTTTATATATATGTGTTGACATATAAGTAGGTAATGCCATGTCAGAGGCAATCGAACGGAATGTATGGCACGTGAGCCACGGTTCGGAGTTCGAATTGTGGTTCTTTGTAGAATACCTACCTACCTACTGCGAGTACTTACGTAACATACGTACATTACGAATATCAATTAATATTTTTATGCAAAGAAATTCAACTAAGGTATGTATATAAGCCCTTTGAAACAAAAAATCGAAATTAAAAGTCAAGTTGTGCAAGAAAAATCCTCATCTTTAAAATCGATATTTTTTTAACATAAAACAACATACCTACCTACTAAACCGTAGTTACTATAACGAACTAATAATGTTACCATTTTTCCGCTGGACGCTTTACTTATAGAAATCCCACCAGTTACCTAACCCTCGTGGTAGAGTAAACAGGAACACTCATTAAGAACGACATGTAGGTATCAAGTTACTCCCTGCTCCCCTTTATCAAAGGCCTGACTCAGATCATAACCATAATTTAATTACAGGCGTCAAAATTCATTCGTCAGGTTCTTTAGTTGTTTTTTCTACTCCCGTACTTTTATTTGTCATTTAAAGGGTCGTGCACACGTCTTTAAAACCCTACCTTATAGTTGTCAAGACAAGTCTTTAGTCTAAATTCCCCAAAAAAGCATTTGTGCATACACGCAGTATCTTTTTGGCACTTTTTCGATACTTCATGTAATGACCACCTAAAAAATATTGTATGAAATACATTGTTGCCAACCTTATTTTAAATGTCATCTCTGACAAATAAGTGAACCATAGACATGTTTTTTTTTATTTCATTCATTCTTTTCCCGCCCGTACCCTTCATTGTTTGAATGAAAAATATTTGTTAAATTTACAATTTTATTTCAAAGTAAGTGCTTTGTCGTATAAAAAGTATTGTATGCAACGTTGTTTAACACTCACACACTTTAACAACTCGTGGCGTCTTTGCGTCGTTGCTTTGCGTGGCGTTACTCACGCCACTCGCATTTTTTGACCTTTTTTAAACAACGGTTGCATAAAATACTTTGTCTTTCTAGAAATCGTTTATGTGTTTCTAATGCCATTTGGAAATCGATTACACGAGATATTCAATTTCCCATTTCGAATCTGGTTACCAAATTAGGTTACGTTACGCAATTGCTACAAAAAACCTATGGTTCCACCCAGGGACCTTTAGACATATGTTAATAAGAAGATATTGTATAAGAGTGGTATGAGAGAGACTGTATGGTGACCAAATTGTCTAAACTATTAGCGTCTTTATAAATTTATAATAAAATAAGAAATAAAATATTTACATCACAACGGTTACACTTACTTGTATAATATAATATTATTGTATTGTTGGCCAAATATTTTAAAATATGTCTCACGAAAGTTTAATTTCTAAAATTAGAAATGATAAAAACTTTTTATTGATTTGATTAACCTTTTTCTCGTAAGTAATCTTTACGTCGTTTTTTTGTTAGGCATGCACCTTTCATAAAATCATCCTGTAATATTTACGAGGTTAGCCTATTACAAAAAATATTTATTGTTACATTTACATTTAAAAACCTTTCTCTAAAACACATGAAACACTTTCAACAAAAAAGCATTTTTATTTTTTACTGGCCCATTATTTATTGTCACGTCTACACATATAAAAGACCCTAAGGTTTGTTTTTAAAATGAGCGGGCCCAAACGTTTCATATAATCCGGAAGGTACGAATTAAATTTTAGCACGTAGGCAGGAAAAAAGGACGAAACCCTTTCGTTGCAAAAAAATTGAATATTTCTTTTTGATTACAACAATATATATTGTGCCTTCAGGTGGGCCGAGTCATGGGAGCGAACGGATTTTGTATCTCTTATATATATTGTAAATCCAGTGGTCTCGCAAAAGCATTAAATATCTTTTAAATATATAATACAATAGTTATTAATACTTGCGCAACTGTAGGAACTTTGAAAAGTAAAAATGTATAGATCGAATCAGCAAATATACAAATTTTACTTAATTCAGTCTCTAAACTACGGCCCGTGAGCTCAAAAATTCTATAAAATGCCTGATTGCCTGACCCTCGTATTAAAAGTATGGACATCCGTATCTTAACCCTTTATAAATAGCTATAAAATGGAAAAAATTGCCAACCTATAACATTATCTTTTTGTAGATTTTTCTTACGCCGTATTTCTAGGACTTTAAGGAAGCGATGAGGCTTGAATCGTTTATTTTCATTAATCTAGGCCGTTAAAGGGTCCTAGGCTTAGTCCCTTTCCGCTTCTGCCTATATCTTACCCAACCCTCACAAACCCTTTTCGAATACGCCAAATTAAGCAGGGACGCCCTTTGCGGCTCCAGGCAAAAATTCAATTACAAACTTCGGCCCATCCCAAGAGCACAGAAAGGGCGTAGGCACTTTTTGCCTCTAAATTTTTATGTGGCCCTTTACAAGGTCGTAAACGGGGTATTTTATGAATATTCCATTTACGCTGCCTCCAGGGTCTATAATGTTACATAGGGTCTATGTATTGAAAGTTTACGGAGGGGAAATTACGGAACACGATTTTGCCTTTAATCAAAGGTGGAATGCGGTATGGGTTTTACTCCCTTATACGTTACATATGTATGTATATATTTTATTCTTATGCGTAAATGCGTAGCAGACCTATACAAGTACCTATATACATACATATGCTTACATGACGGTAGACTATGAGCTTCTTCGAACGTGACGGAACTAAAAAACTCAGATAGGTTTTCACATAGGTACCTACCTAATCATTACAAGCATGCATACTTTGAAAATCGCACTGAATTTCGCAATAAAACGGCGCCTACACACTTGATGACTCACGCTAGACCGGGCCGGGGCCGGGCCGTAGCTTCCAGCGCTTCGTTTTCTATGGAAAGCACCACGTCATCACCGATCAGCCGTCACAGAAAATGACGTGTCGGACGCCTTATCCCGGGCGCGGCCCGGCCTAGCGTTTGTCATCCTTTAGGCGGGATAACCCCTTCAGGCTCCTCTCTCCTATATACTCACATAGTAGCATTGTTTGGTAGCAATTTGTCAAAAAAGTTGGCGCCGCCGCGTCATTTATTACGTCCCCTCTGTCCTAAGGCCCTAATTGTCCCTTCGAAGCACAGACAAGACATTCTCTAGACTGAACATATTAGTAGCGCTACCCCCTCTGCCACAAATATACGGTAGTTTTACTCCATCTTCGAGTCAGTGTCTTTGTGTGACGTCCGTGTCTTTGAACGGACCAATCACGGCATGGGACTCGCTCACCTCGTCCCCCGCACCCCAGTATTTTTGGAAGCATCGGTTTCATGAAATAATTGCTCTAAACTCCGTCTAGAGGATTCCTAGTCTATGTAAGGCCCTAATTGGCCCTTCGAAGCCTCCGTGAACGTAATGCGTAACGAGGTGACGTAAATCGTGGGGATTTAACCCTTGTTCAACCCTTATCTCGCCGGGAAGTATATGCTGTGACAGGTTTACGTGTTTGGAGTTATGGAGATGGGATTATTGAGGATTTATCGGCGTATACTCGTTTTTAACCGGCCAAATAAAAAAGGGTATCGTAAAACCACCTATCTAAATATAATCCAAAGTAACTATGGTCCAAAGGTTCAACACGTCGTTAAGTATAAATTACAATGTTCTTTTCAGTTGAAGATCTTTCCTTAGAAATGCGTCAGTTATGTGGACGTATCTTGATACTTGAAATCTAAAATATATGTACTAAGTGCTTCGTCTACATCCACATACATATATACGTACATATATTCCGTCGCTGTGTGTATTTGTGTGGTATTTAGCAACATTTTCTTCGTGTACTTAACTGTGACCGTATCCTGAATCTAATTTTTCATTTTTTACTCGCCATGCAGCGCAACAAAAATCCTTTCCTCCATCAGCGCATAAGCGCATTGTAATTATGCCTACTTGAATAAACTATCTTTTATCTTTATCTTTATCTTTATCAGCAAAAAAGACAGCAACTATGACAAAAAACTGCATTTTTCTCCCTAGAATCCTAAGTGTAATTTCAAGCGAATCTCCGCAGTCCTAAACTTTAGCAAAAACCACACATTTACATAATGACTTTATATTATGCCCCGCGACCCGCCTGAATGTTAATGTCCCAATTTTTTATACTTTCCCAGTTTTATGCCATGGCATATAATTTTGAATTTAAATGCATAAGGTGTATTGGGGTTATTCTGGGCTGCAAATAATGCTGCCGTTGCGTATGTTATCAAACGGAGCCAACTGCTATTTGGGGTTAGTTACAACATAACACTACATGGGACACAATATACTATAGGAAACTAAACTCATAATAATTTTATTGGAACTATCCCGTGTGTAGAAAAAAAAAGTCATCTTATAAAATTATTTAACAGCAATATATAAAGCGTTGAGTAAGATATTCAATGTAACAATAACAACATTAGTTTTGAAGAAAAAGTTATTCTTGTGAATTTCGAACACTCAACTCAACTACGCCATAATTTGAAGTTATTTAATATTGTAAAACATACAAGTACTTACCTAAATAAATAGCATAATAAATAACATAAAACTAAAATACATCCAGTCATGGCACCAGCGACCTGGTCCCAAGATACTCTTCAGAAACTTAATTATCCTGGCCGCCTGGGTCCCACAGCTAAACTGTGAAATGAATTGTCGCCTGAAGGCCGGCGACGCTCTTACAACCCATTTGGTGTTGCGAGTATCCATAGGCAACGGTAATTGCTTACCATCTGGTGATTCTGATCTTTTGCCTCCTGCCTGCCTTAATGATATATTAAAAAAACTCTCCGTAAAATATTACGGAATGACCCCAACGCACCTTACTTACAGCTATAATGACACGGTTCTCTGGACCCGTCACATTTTACGGACACTGTAATTTGCGCCCTTTGGATAATGGATAGGCTTGAAACGTGTAGGTACTTAATAATGCGTACGTAGGTAATGCTGTTGTTTCCGGTTCAGTCTGAACTTTTAGGCTTCGTTATTATATTACATTATTACATATTTGGTCATTATTTACTGATGTAATATTACATTATTGTCGAGGTTCGGAAGTAGCTACTTGTTGGCTCAGGATTCGTTTTAAACGGACGACCTTGGGAGTCCGTTTAATTGAATCCGAAGCCAGCAAGTAGCCTTCCAGCCGAGTATAGTGCTTTTCTCAAAAATGGTGCAAGAAATAGAAATTATTTACCTGAGCAACGGTCTAATTATCACAGAAAAAAGTAAAACCACTGAAAATATTTGCATTGCTGCCTTTAAAAAAAAAGAAGTGTATTTTTCTGCTGAAAATACGCCAACCTATTTGAGACACCGAAATAGTCGCGGTATCAACATTATAATAATAAGTACTGATCATCTGTTTGGCTGTTTAATTGGACCTATGCCTTCATTTGATATGGCCATTTCAACTTTTAAAAAGTTTGGAACTCGTTAAATAATGGAATTTGTATGCAACATTGCAGTCCCGAAATCGATACTGCAATGTTTTTAACTTTTTAATTTTTTGACTGACCATAAACTACGCACTTCGCGACCAATTTTTTAACCGGCAACGTCGACTTTGCCGTCCATTTTTGAGAAAAATATTTTGTACGAAGTAAGGACATTCTAAATCCATTGTGGCTACCACCAGTATGGCATTGACATAAAGACTATCGAGAACGTAACTTACTTTCTATGCATCTCGCTCATACTCGCTTATTAGTGCGAGCGAGATGAATAGAAATTAAATTGCGTATATGTCAGTTTTGACACTGTCAGTGACTCACGGTATGGGTACATACCTCCATGAAACCTATATTAAAAGAAATTTGATCACCATTTCCAAAAAACCCATATATCTTATCACACCCTCTTGCAGATAAAGTAAACAGAGCAACCCCTATTAATTTTCGTTAAAAATTAATCATGTTAATCAAAACCACCCCTTAGGGGACAAGGGAGGGAAATTTGAGATTGGGAACGTATATAAGTAAGGGTATATAAAGGGGAGGTAAACCGAAGGTCCTAATTGAGATTGGGACTAAAGAATAAATAAATAAATATCGGGAATCTTATACAGGGTTATATTTGGACCGTTAGCTATATTGTGCGAGGTGATTAGGTACCTAGGTCATACTGAACAACTTTTTCTATGGGACCAACCCCGAAAAACCAAAAAAAAATTTGGCCTTCCCATAGAAAACGTCGACATCCACTTGACCAAAATGTACTGAGACGGCCAAAAAAATTTTTGTGATTTCTGAGTTGGTCCCATAGAAAAAGTTGTTCAGTATGGCTTACCTAATCACCTCGCACAATATGGCTAACGGTCCTAATATGGGTCCTAATCGCTTTGCTACAGGTAGCTAAAAGTACATCCGTTCGGCCCCAATTTTGGGGAAAGCCATAAGCCGCGCGTGGCGCTGTCGCCACCTAGCGGCCATATCTGTGCTAATCGTAACAGACGCGTTTTGTTAGAGAGTGAGTCTTCTGTACTTAGTAGGTACTTACTATTATTTATTCTGTATCCGCAGCAAGCTCTGCTGGATTTCACCTTCCCATACAAACGGAGTTTCGTTCTCATTTTAAAACTACGTGTTGGATTGTAATGAAACTTTGCACATACAATTACATGAAGTACTTATATATATGCCTATAATTAGTGTATATAGATCCAGCTTATAAAACAAACGAAATAGAGCAAAAACAAGTTTTATATGAAAAACTTAAATGTGCTGTATTTTTTTTTAGCTGGTAGGTATCTATGTAAGCTACAGACAGGATGAGAATCTACCAGAGTGCTAAAATACATATTAAGAATGAATTTTTGGCATGGATTACAGGCATAGATATACCTTATCCTTTCACTGCTTATATATCCTATTGTAAGTACAAAGTTTCAGAGCAATCTAGCTTGTCATTTTAAAATGAGAGCGTAAAGTGAACTACCTACGTTTATACGGAGAACCGAGCTTGCTGCGGACTCTTTATGTCCACTTTAAATAATTAGTCGGAGTCAAAGTGACATTTCTTAAACCTAAAATATACGCAAATCAAATTTCAAAGGTATTTCGCGTAGGTAGGAAAAAATAACACTATATTTGAATTAATACACACGATATACTAAAAAAAATTCTCTGGGTTTAAAAGGATGTAGTATAATCCTAACACAAGACACAAAATTGGGTATAGGCAATTAGGAATTTTAGGCATATACCAGATCGGAGTTCCCCTAATAGGGCGGATATGAGAAAATTAATTAACTGTGTACAAACACACAACAAATCGTTTTTTGTTTATATGTCTATTCGCTGCCATCGCTGCTAGCGTTCTTTTGAAAATGAATTAAACAGTTAAACATACAACACAAAATACAGGGTGGCAAAAGAATAAGTTGTAATTTTTTTTACTGCGGCATGCTGTTGATAATTTTAACAACCGTTTGTATTTTGTATTAAATCTAGGCGAGAATAATTAAAAAAAAATACGTTTTATTTTAGTTAAATGATTGTAGTTTATTTTTTTTATTATTATTTTATAAAAGACGCGTAAAGTATATTCCTAAAAACCCTTTCTTATACTTATTAAGAAAAGGCCATCAGAAAAGTATGTTTTTTTGCCGCCAATTATGAACGCGACCGCCGGATGAACTTGTATTTTTTTAATTTTCCTTTTAACCTAAATTTTAAAGTGGAAGTATTACTGTCTTGGATGAGACTTGACAGATGACAGATCGCTGGAGTATCGATCCAAAGGCTTCAAGTCTCACCCAAGACAGTATTTTTTACACTTTTAAATTTATTCTAAGCTTAATAGCATCGTTCGCAGACGTTTCTGCTTGTTAAAAATTAAAATTTTCTTTTTGGTTACATAAACCGTCATAGCTCATAGGTATTAAATAATGAATGTCAGTAACTATGTATTTCTATCCCTTCTTTTGCGCATTTAGTTCGGCATCTATTTAATAACAATTTTCTAAAATATAAACTGGAATCTTTTAAACAGTACAATAATACATTTTTATCCCAAAAAAGTGACATGCAATGATACCTACAATCAACCCGTTTTTTGCAAGTCATTGAAACTCAACCCTTCTAACGTATCAATGAAACTGCAGCGGCGCGCTGCAAAACTGAGCTCAAACAGGTTTTAAGAAATAAACAGTTTAACCAGCTACGCGGAACGCAAAGTCGGTAAAACAGGTTTTTAATTTTAATCTACCATTCATTGCAAAATACATGTCAACAGAACTGGACTTTTATTATAATTATTATTACGCTGCACAAACTTCTTCAATGATAATTTTAACTTGTAGTACGTGCTTTATCATGTAGCCTGTTCCATGAATGTTACAGAGAGGCAAAGCCAAAATTAAAAATATGTATCTGATTTATGAACATAACTCCTACGTTGAACGATTCCCGCGCTGTCAACTGTCAATGTCATTGTGTTTATTCATGTTAGCCTAGACCATTAGGGCTTAATAAAATATAACTTTTTTAACAGGAAATAATAGTAAATATATAATAAATATGTGAAAAAATAAAATATTAGTGTACGACAGTCCGACCAATTACAAAATTGGAAGAAAATACAAGAAGACTGAAGAAGAAAATGCTACTTTCGCGACCAAGGTCAAAGGCGGCGTCGTTTCGTGGATAGCATGACTATCCACCCGGACATGTTGCATATCAAAATAAGAATCTAGCAGGGCATGGACGTAGGTACCTACTTTTTATTTTAGGTCTGCATCATCATCTCCATCTCCGCCAGCGGCGTAGAGAAAAAAGCGATTTTCGCGTGGCGTATAAAAAGCAATCTGTGCCCTTCTCGCTCGCCAGCGACCGAATGTTTAATACGTATCTAAAATTCCGAAAGGGAAATAAACGCAAAGTAGGAAATACAGTGGACCCAGTATCAAGTGCTTATTTGTTCATGATTTTCGACGTTTGTGCTACTTGTGCATTCTGGATTTTTTGGAACACTATTCTAGCTAGGTGTATATCTGTCCGCTAACTGCACATGGTGACTGAGCTGTGCACTGCATTCTGGAGCACTATTCTAGGTGCGTCTGTCTGCTAACTGCACACGGTGGTTGTGCTGTGCACTGTGCATTCTGGAGCACTATTCTAGGTGCATCTGTCTGCTAACCGCACACGGTGGTTGCGCTGTGCACTGTGCATTCTGGAGCACTATTCTAGGTGCCTCTGTCTGCTAACTGCACACGGTGGTTGTGCTGTGCACTGTGCATTCTGGGCCACTATTATAGGTGTGTCTGTCTGCTAACTGCACATGGTGACTGAGCTATGCACTGCAATCTGGAGCACTATTCTAGGTGCATCTGTTTGTAAAATGGCTATACTAAGCTTTTTGGAGTACTAACCTAGGTATCTCTGATGATATTTGAACTTGGCAATCTTTCACATACTAATACTAGGTGTGTTCAATGCCAGTATATTTGGGACATTGTGGTGTTGTCACTTATTCCTTACTAACAGCACTGAGATATGGCTCATATCCTACCTGCCAATGGCAGTGGACTTAAGGCCACAAGTCTTGCTAGAACTGGGTTTTGTGGCCCCATGAGTTAATCAATGTGGTATGCCAAATTAGGCCGTCTCTTGATATGTACTCATCTTCAAGTAGGTGAATTAAAATATTTATTCTTATTTCAGCAAGCAAGGAATTAAGCGAGTAAATCTTGACATCGTGAGACGGAGGCACCAGAAATCTGGATATGGAAAAATCCTAATAAGACAACCTCGTTGTTTGTTTTTTCAGATGTATAATTAAGAACATTACAAAACCAGTATGACCCAAACAAGATTATGCAAAAATAATCTGCGCTGTAAAATTTTATTGGCAGCGACTTGAACTGCGGCTGGTGAGATGCTTGTCAGTAATGAATAAGGCTAAGTATTTGTTTGCTAACTGTGATGATTTAGCTCTCAATCAATTTTGTGCTGCAACCGGCTGTCGCTTTTAAGTGACTGACTTTCATTTGTGTGACTGTCATCACTGAGAATCTTCGCTAAGGCAGCGGTCCTTTAAATACTATTAAAGCACAATAAATGGCATTAGAGATTTCTTTAAAACATGCTGTCGACAAGTGATATTATAAGAAAATCTAACAGAAAAACTAATAGCTTACGGCCCGGTACTTCAACTTCAAGGGCTCGATTATCAATCATATTTTCCAATGTATGTTTTGCTGTTACTATTTGTTTCATATAATAAAGTGTTCATTTAACATTACAACATACAAAAAACCCTGGTCAAAAGCAGCGATAAGGAAGCGGAGCAACACTTTCCTCTCTGCAGTCACAATGTGGTCGCACTCAAGTGACATTACAACAGCCTGTGTTCATTTAGAACAAATTCTCAAAAGCTGTGGTTTATTTAAATACACTTCTTTAATTGCAGTGACATCATATTTACAAGGATTCTGTCATACAAAATTAAATTTTTGTCTGTGCTAATACCTAGAGGTATTCCGAAATATGATCAATTCTGTAAAATTGATAGTCAAATACTAGAAAACTATGTGACTGTGATATATACTGTGTGTATATGCCTATGATGTCCTTATAAAATAATGTACACTTTATACAGTTTAATATTGACTTCAATATTTTCTCTACCAAATCCTAAGAGAAATAAATACAGATACCTATAGAAGAAGTAAATTTATTGCAACTAAGCAGTTTAAGTCAACAGGGAATTGGAACTGTTATGAAACTAATGAAGTAATGACATAAGTCCTTTTATTAGACTATTAGACTAGGTGTCGATATGTGTCAGACCTTTCATGAAGTGTCTAAGATCTAGAGGTCACATAATGAGCAATTGTTTAGATTATATATCTATTGTTGAAGCTTATTATTATAAATGTTATTTATACCATGTAGGTGCATACATATACAAGATACACTTAATTAGTCTTGATACCATTACCTATATGGAGCTATAATCAAATGAAATTAGCTCCTTAGTACTTACCTCAGAAAGCTGGGTAATACTATAATTATTTCTTTAGCCGATAAGGATAAATACAAACTTAAACAACAGATAAAGTCCTTTATATATTGGTCACATTGTAATTAGTTTTAATGAACTTTGCTCATATAAATGGGTTGTTGTACCTATAACTAAAAGTTATAGGTACCTATAACTACAAGTTATAGATATTTAAGTTTGGCTAATGAATATGGTTATGTGTGTATTTAAAGAGCTGAATAGATAAAAGTACCTATACTGAATTTCGTATATTTTAAAGAAATACAATGCCAATATATCACCTAGTGTGACATAATTTGGTGGCTAATTAAAATAAAGGGTTATAAATATATATTTTTTCCAGATATTTAATTACTTACGGTAATACTTACACCCGTGTGGAAATTATTAAATAAGCCTAATAGAATGAATTAGGTACATTAATTTTGTTCAGGTTATGGTGGTCTTGTTTATGTTTAAAGACCCTCTTTTCCGGTTTACCACACTGAGATACATCTGAGAGAAGACAACACAGCTATCGCAATTATTTATAAACCGGTGAAATGAAATACAGTATTTTTTATGTCTAGGAACATTAGCAGTGGTGTGAAAAGAGAAATTACAATATTCTACTTAAATGCTATATGTGCTTTAAGTGTCATAAGCTGATTGAGAGAAAATAATGTAAGATTTCAGATTTAACGCAAATTAAATTTGAAATTCTTACAACATTTTGGAAATCCATATACCTCACGAGTTATTGGTTATTATATAAATATCCTGGTGAAGTAACCCAGATGTTTTTTCTACATAAGTAGATGCTTTTGCAAAAAATATTTTATCTATGTTTTCCTTCCAACTGAAACGAAATCTAAGGTATTAAAATTTAGGAAAAGTAGAAGGCATCAAGGCACGGTCATTGTAACTACTCAGTTTACAAAATATTTACACGCATATGTACATATAATTGTATAAGATTTGCGCCCCAACTCTCATTTATAAAAACATATTTTATTAACTGGTTTCAAGTTTCAACAGCGGTTACCCCATTATCCATTATCCTGGTTACCCCAGTGTTATCCAGGAAGTGCCATCAGCCATCACTGAAGGAGAAGAGGAAGAGGAGAAAGGAGTACAGTACGGTGTAATCCCTTGCGCCCAACACCGTCAAGCACACACACACACACACAGTACACACTTGAAATACTGGTGTATGTTATGTAAAAATAATTACATTAATTATTTTATGGCATCTGTTTCAGAAGTGCTTGCCGTTTTTAATAGCATTATGTAATGAGGGTATAGATGTGTAAATAATTGTAAATCTGCTCTTGTGCTTTTATTGGGGAATAGGCTCTCCTCAAATGATAGAATTGAACACTTTATGAAGAACGTTTTTTCGATTACACCAAACTCAACCTTAAAGTGTGACCTAGTACCCTTAATCGGTCTTAAATTATTTATTAACAATGTCACCAACTAATGAAAATCATTCATTACAGGATTAAGAAAAAGTAAAAAATTACTTTATCACTTTTATTAGCTGTTGTGATTGTACCTATACAACGTGCAAACCCTGTCCTTGAAAAAATATCAAACTTTACTGTTATTCTGATTGATAAATTTCAGCAACCCTTGCTATCCATAGCATTAATTTTTTCAGGGAAAACACTAATTTCAAATTGAATGAGGTGTAAAACATTGATTACCTGTATATATAAATAACGAACAATAATATTCGTGATGGTAGTTAACTTGTTAGTGATTATTTATTGCCCTCAGAATCATGAAAAAATCACTTCCCAAACGATTTGTAGAGGGATTACATAAGTCAACTCTTAAAGATTTGTATTGATATATTTTTATTTTCATCACCTATTTAACCTGTTATGTGTTGTGTCAACCGTAAATCGTTTAGGAGTTGGTGGAAGAAAAACATCAAGGTGGAGTGATTCTTGTAATGATTTTTCTCAATTTCATAATCATGGTTCCATCCAATAATTTTGGTAAATCCTTACTATGATAAATGAGAAAATAAGTGTTACTTAAAGGTGTAACCAACAATAACACACTGCCAAGAGTTGCTTATAGTTGTTGTATTCGCCAACAGATGCATCTCATGCTATCCTTTGATTTCTTTCCTATAATAATTAAGTTGTATGTGGTATTTGGTGGTATAAATGAAAATACTTACCTATTAATAAATAAGGATCAAATTATTTTTGTTTCAACTATCTATACTATACGATAGACAGTTTGATGAAATGATATCACTAGATCTCTAAATAATGTTGTAAACTAAATATACATACCTATATTTTGAAAATAGTTAATGATAACTAAAAAGGTACCTAATTTAAAATGAAATAATAAATCATTGTTAATCAATGATTTCATTGTTGTAATACAAAGCCAAAACAAACTTTGAATACTTATCTCTAAACATCTACAAGTTAAAATTATCATTGAAGAAGTTTGTGCAGCGTAATAATAATTGGAAATTAAACGAACTTACCTGTAAGTGAAGTTCATTTCAATTATATTAGCTGCACAAACTTCGAAATGATAACCCATCCCACCCAGTACCCACGTTGTCCTGAGACAACCAGGGATTCGTGTACCTATAATCCCTGTCAAAGTTATGGCAATATTGGCTTTGCTGAATTGGGGGCCAAGTTGTTCCATCTATTGGCATATTCACTGCCAGCGTGAGCTAAAAGCATAGCGGATACCATATGTTTTTTCCGCTTTGTAGCGATAAGTACCTAAGAATAGAGAATCCTAGCGGGCTACTGGCAGTGAAAGTGTTATGTCTTGGCTTGTTACTCTAAACTAAATGACATTGACAGTTGACAGCGCGGGAATCGTTCAACGTAGGAGTTATGTTCATAAATCAGATACATATTTTTAATTTTGGCTTTGCCTCTCTGTAACATTCATGGAACAGGCTACATGATAAAGCACGTACTACAAGTTAAAATTATCATTTCGAAGTTTGTGCAGCTAATATAATTGAAATGAACTTCACTTACAGGTAAGTTCGTTTAATTTCCAATTACAATAGTATACACAAAGATGCACAAAAAAAAACCAGCTGCAAACTAAAGCCCATTTACGAATTAAAACGATGCCAATGCCATTTACAGAATTTGAATTTGGAACACATATTTTAAATAAACAAGCGTTTACCTTTCAAAGGTAAGAAATGAAGTTAAAAACTAAAAAAGTACGGCAAAAGTAAAATAAAAATCGTAGCGTGGAGTATGAAAGAAATTATCATAGCAATCTCCGGCGCTCTAAATCACAGTATATAAGGGGAAGAGTATTTACTCGCAAACGTACAAAATTAATGTTTTATTACATAATGCGAATTTCTCAGAGTCTCATTCTACTATTCGCGATATAAAACCGACCTTATTCCACCCACATATAAGTCAATTTCCAATTCCTGTGTTTCAGGGAATCGTTTCCTGTTGAATCGTTTAAGTATGAGCTTTAGCGCGCTGGTTTTAGGTTTTTTTTTGCTTGAATGGCTAATACAGATGTGCCTTGTGTATAAAAAGGGTTGGTGCAAAATTTTAAGTAGAGGGATTTTGTCGGGCGTCGCCGTATTTGACATACGCAAAGCCATATCGCTGTAATTAAGTAATGTTGCTAAACTTGCTAAAGTATTTTACAGGATTTGTCAAATTCTTAGCTGCAACTATTAGACTGTTTTTGCTTGTTAGGATTCCGTATCCAAAAAGGTTTCCAATGGGAATATGTATATCACTAAATATCCCACGGAATAAATAATTAATGTGTTCTGTGTTCTTTCTGTGAAATATCCTTTGTCCGTACGTGCGGTAGGCTTTCACCAGAAGGCCAATTCCAACTAAGTCGCTGTAACATTGTGACATCAAAATTATATCTAAGATGTCAGTCGCCCGTACGTACGAAAAGCACGCGCGGCTGACATCATAATATCATCCTGTACGGATATGATGGTCGTTCTTGTCTACGTGACAGCGTGATAAAACGGTGTCCGTCACTTTCTTTCCCACGGTGTTAAACAGTGACAGTTATTTTATCACGTGGATAAAGATGGATAAAGCTATCCATAATAGGCTGGCTGATGTCACAACGTAAGTTTGAATAGAAACAAATCATGTAATTTATTAATCGCAATCAAGTACAAGATTACTTAAAAACTAAAAACACATGTTAGTACTTAAAATATAAAACAAACACGTACTTACATAAATGACAAATATGTAAATACCTACAAAGTTAGAATTGGCCTCTAGGTGACATCTAGATGTATGTACATACCTACACTCTACAGTACCTACCATCTAAAAACATGCGTAGGTACATTTTTTACCATATATCGGCATATAACATAGGTATAGGTAGATATAGATACCTCGATCCTAAGCACGCCACCCTTAACCTAAAACATAACTCTTCCCTAAACCCCATCCCCAATTACAAAAGGCCCCGTAAGGGACAAAAATACAAAAATATATTTAAATAAAAACCCACCCGCTGTCGCATAAATTGCTCCCATTAATTTCCGGGGCTGCGAAATATTGTCTTGAAAGGATAATCAAATACAAAAACGGGGGAAATGGCGGTGCGTCATTTCCATAACATTTTTCCCCCTTTTCCGGCCCCCTTGGCCCTCGGCCCCCTTTATGAGTCCTCCAATTAAGGCCCAGCTTAAGCTTGCATTAGAGAGAATGGTAATGGGGCAATTATCTAGCGCACATACTTACGTACGGCTTTTTACTGTTAATAGTCGTAATTAGGCGGGTTTTTTGGCTTTTGTTGTCGATTATTATACTTTTACAAGCTTTCATTTTGCTTGTAACACTCGCATGTACAAATAGAAACAGCTCAGAAATACATATAATAAAAAATGACATTAGTTGTAACTATTAACAAATGAAATTTTTGTTCAAGTCTCACCCAACACCCAAGACAATAATTTATCCACTTTTAAATTTATTCTAAGCTTAATAGCGTAATAGTCGATATAGTGGATGAAGCTGCGGCCATGTCTTAATCAATCTATGTAAGTAGTTATACAAGACATGGAAACACAAAGTAAAACTTTCTTTCAAAATGACTTCGTATTATATCACTCAGGTTCGGCTCGCTATACCTAGTCGATGCTAAAGGGCCGTAACCCAAAAACGTGAAATTCCACGCGGCGCCATTTTACCACGGCATGGCATAAAATAAGTAAGGCCGATTTTGGTCGATGAAGCTCCCATTAGCATATAGATTAGTGCTGCGTGGCCACTTCGTCTGAACGACTGCGGTTATGTCGCCTGGCTAATGCGAATTTTAATTGCTTATATTGTAATTGCGAATAACTCAATCTTACGACTTTTGTTAATTGGTAAATAGGTACGGAAATCATTTGATATTTACTATTAGCATTCGGTGAAGGAAAACATCGTTAGGAAACCTGCATACATTTGCGAATAAATTCTAAGGTGTATACTGTGAAAACTCCAATCTGCATTGGGCTAGCGTGGGGACTGGCCAAGCCTCTCGCGCATGAGAAGAAGCCTGTGCCCAGCAGTGGGACGTATAGGTATGTAAATGTCACATTATTCCTATAGGAAAAAACCTACTTTTTTGTTGTTGATAGTCGTCGATTACGAAGAAGTCGAAGAAGACAGTTTCTAGAGGGCCCACCGCTAAAAACGAAAGTCGAAGTTTGGTATTTCGCGGTAAGGGCCTTATCAGACCAGTAGATAGATAAGACTTATCTTATAAAATAAGATGCATTTACAAATCCTCAGTATTATTTTAATAAAACCTAGCCATTTCGTTAAAAAACCTTCATAACTGTTATTATTTGAGTATCTGGAACACACTATTTCTATTCCCTCAGAAAAGATCACGTAAACATGTTAATTAAAAGAAGAAACCCATTACATAACCAGCCTGCAAGCGGCATACTTTTAATAAGGCTGTCATTTCTTCGGCCGCATTCCCCTGCACCTACAAAGCCTTTGTTAACGTAAATATTACTCTTTTAACGTCACAAAGTCCCATTTTACAACAATAATAGCACTGAGTTACGCCCTTTTCTCACGACACCGATTCATACTTTCTGGTGTAACAAAGTCACATTTTACAGCGATGATGGTAGTAAGTTACACTTTTTTCACACGAAAGCTGCATTTTATCCTTTGTTGCTTTTTCTACTCTTTAAGAGCGCAGAAATTCAAATGAAAATAAGGAAATTTGGTCTGTGTGAACTGTGTGCTTTTATTTATATGCAAGTAAGTTTATAAAACTTTGTTGAACGTTACAATAAAGATGTTTAATTTACACATAAATATGATAGGATAATAACTAATGGGTTACCTGCACTAAGAGATATTGTTTCGAACCAATCATCAACGCTTTTCTAGAGACCTGGGGATAAATTGAAACATAGTATAAAACACGATCTATCATCTGGGAGCCACCTCTTTTTTTAACATCGTTTGAAAATGCCCTACTGTTTTTAAAGTTTCATAGCTAACTGAATCGTAGTCGAGATTGAAGCATTCCATGTTTAACAAACAAAGCCCTGCGTAACATAATACATATAATTTAGTTTAATAATTAAAACGAATTATAACATGACAACATAAACTGGAAACTAAAACTGTTAAAATTACATATGTACATAATATTAATATAAGATATATAATATTAGTATAATATTTATATTTTTAGTTATAAAAAATTAGCGTCCGCGAAGAATTCGTAAAAACTTTCAACCCCAGTTTGAGAATTTGATGAATTATTTTTTAGTGGAGTTCTACAACATTGAAAATTACATAATAACTATAATATATAATATGTATTGCAAAAAGTCAAATTGAACGATATTTTTGATACATTTTGACTTCTTTTTTGTAGATGTATACAATATTGTAGGTAAGTACTTACATTAATATACTCGTAAATTCGTACTAAGTTTGACCTAATTCATTCAGTGAGTTTTATCAGAATAACTAAGTACTTGCAAGTGCCGGTCTATGTTCTAATTATACAATTTATATACCCATATAAATAAGTACATTTCCATAAGGGTTGCACCCTAAGCTCGCTGCAGCGTCAGAGCTCGCTGCACACTCCTACCTCGCTATATACCTACGACCAACTCAATCATTCACTCGGCAAAACTAAAAACTAACAAACCTCCATACTTATTTAGCAACACTAGCGCCATGACAACGGCAAATATAAAACTGCATCCCTGCAAACTTTAGTTACAAAAAACTCGCACAAAGATGTTGTGGCAACGTGATTCGTCCGTTGTTACTCGTTAACTCAAATTGAATTTTTAGACTTTGTAATAAGGTTCAGAGCGCTAATGCAATTTTGTTTGGCTGCGAGCCTGTTTACCTCTTTCAATTGTTATTTTTTAAAGTGGGGATAGGATTTAGTGGTAGATTTTGATACGCTTTCGATTTAGTCGATAATTTATACTGAAGGTGCCACAGTGCGTTTAGTGCAGTGTAATTAAATAAGGTATTGATTTTTACTTTTAGTTAAAATGTGATGCAGGTAAACTACGTACATTTTTTTATTGATTAAGTGAAAAGTGTACAAGTGATTTTGTCATGGATCGATTAAAATATAATAGTGGAAAATATATTAAAAATGAATTTATGAAAACGGCTAATTTAGTGGTTTTTGAAATCGTGTTAATTTTGCTAGTACCTATAAGTAGTTTAATTTGTGTCCATTATTTAACTGTAGATCAAGATTACGGGGATCCCGTTGGTTTTCTTTATAATATCAGTAATTCAGTAGGTATTAGGTAATGTAGGTATACAGGCTGTAATCGTTAAAATCGATTCTGTTATACTTATAACAGATATCAAAAAACTTAAAATTGTCATCGAAAGTAGGTACGTTACCTAATGTGTAAAATTACATCAATAACTTTTAAATGTTAGATATTTCCAAAATATGAAGTTATTTACGCCTTTTGTTAAAGGTAGGTATTCGTTTTACATTTAGTACGACTTTTGTTAAGTGCTAGGTATTCGTTTTACCTAGTTTTGAGTATATAAACTTTAGAATGTAAATGTCATGAAAGTAAGAAACGTCTTAGTTGGATAATTAAATTTTACACGAGCAATAATGTTTGTACATATGAAATATGTTTGTTTGTTTGTTTGTTTGAAATACTAACTTCTACCTGTAAATCCCTTATTTGAACCCTTATTTTCAATGAAATGTAACATTGATAACGGGATTTGGTTATAATAATATATTATTAGGGATTTAAGGATTAGGAATATAGTAAACTATTGTCTTAAAATAGACAAATTTATTAGTTTATTAGTTGCTATTGAAATCAAATACCAACGGCCCGCCACCGCATTCCAGGGTCATACAGACGCCTATTGTAACAACACAATCCGTCCAAATCAAAAATTAAACTACGAAAGACAGACCACAGCGACAATTTGTTTATTTGTTTGCGCAGACGACGCACGCCATCTGTCGGGGAGTACGCAAAACAATACGCGAACAATTGTTGTGTACACAGACTTGCTTTTTTGATTTTAGTACTTACGCCGCTTTGCGCGGCGGGAGTTTGAATGATTTTTGGAATCGGTGTTTTATAGGTACATTTATAATTTATAGTATGTATTATATATATATATATATTATTAAAGACATTTATAATATGTACCTATTATATAGGTATTATATACTACACTAGTTAGTATTACATAGTTAATGACATTTTCTTTAAAGAATCGAGATTACTTTTTTTTAAGATTTTTTTAGACATTTTCTTCTTAAATAGAGTCTGTGCGGAAAGAGAAGATTCGTGGAATGTAATGGGAGCTGATACATTTCACGACTCTTCTCTGCGACTTTAATAGTTTTTAGTACCTACAAAAGTGTAAGATTTGCAAGCTTCAAAGTCTGATAACTCGATAATAAATTTCATAACAGAATCAGATAATCTCGAAATGTTTTTAACTGCCGAAATAAAGTCAGCCTGTTTACATATGTTTTTAGGAGTACATACATATAGTAGTAACTCACAAGCAGCCGAATCATACTATAGTACTCAAAATGTCTAACTCTGACTAAACGTCTCGTCCTAAATACCAAAATGAACACCTATATATTGTTGAATCAGACATAATACCAAAACTTGCCCGGTACTATCTACGTATAAGCTGATATTTGCTTATACATCGGTTTGATACCCCTGGCTTACTATTGATGCACTCTGATTTTTGTACAATTACCTACGCAAGGCAGAGATTGCAAACCTAAAACGAGCACAAAAATGTGTATACTTTATTTTGTCGCCGCCCGCTTGGTAAGGTTTGCTGAGCTACACTTTCCACGGTTACCATGCTTGTTTGCTTTTATTTTTTTGTTGAAAATGTTTGCTTTTCTACTTCCTTCTTAGTTCGTAACAGATAAGGTACTTCTAATATCACTATCACTAGATACACAGCATAAAACAAAGGCGCTTCCCGCTGTCTGTATGTATACTTAGATCTTTAAAACTACGCAACGGATTTTGATGCAGTTTTTTTAATAGATAGAGTGATTAAGGAGGAAGGTTTATGTATAGTTTGTTAACCCGTGCGAAGCCGGGGCGGGTCGCTAGTTTATAGTAATCATCGCTTACAAATGCGCTCAAATTTCTTCCTTAGCTTTATTAATACCACTACAAATAATAATTAAAATAATTGTAGGTACTTGTTTCCATTATTCATGGGCAATTTAATACGAACTATTATGTAACCTAAAATTAATTGTATTTGTGCCATTACAGTCTTCAGACCATACAATCCATAGGTAGTACATACTAGTGACATCCGTATAGACGGATGTAGGTAGATGGGCAATCCTGGAATCCGAATATAAACTCGTGAAAAATGTATGGGAATGATTTCCATAGTTTATGAGCTGCTCTATCAGTCACCTAGTTTGTTTCAGTATATTAGGCCATTAAGTCAAGTTGGATCCTATCTTATCTTATTTTATCAAAATTCATAATTTTACTCGTGGATTTATATATTAACATTCAAGTATAGGTATGGGTGAAGTGGTCGTCAGTAACGGTCCTTGATTAGGCTTAACTACGTAATTTTTTTTTGCAACTCACTCATAGGTATGTACGACCCGGCCCGGGCACGGCCCGGTCTAGCGTATGACTGAATTTTCTATGACGGCTGAACGGTCATCACGTGGCGCTTTTCATAGAAAACTAAGAGCCGTAAGCTCTTGCCCGGCCCTGGCCCGGTCTAGCGTGAGTCATTCTTTATCGTTCCAACTGAGCGAGACTAATAATGAAAAAAATAACCTTCACAAACTGCCATCCATCCGCCTTTGTATTCGCCAAATCTCACGCAAGCATCGATTCATCGCACAAAACGAAGAAACGAAAAGTTGACGCCGAAAAATTCCATTCTATTACCGTTGAAATTGGCGCGCATTTTAAAAACGGAACAATAACCTCTAACTCGGCCACGGGCGCGGGAAAGAAAAAAGAAAAAAAAAACCGAATGTTGACGATCGCCGACACTCGGGCGGAGTCGATGGCCGAGCTCGATTGACACGTATCGATTCTATCGATTTCGGGCTTTTTGCTTATGGAATGTGTCTTATGAGTTTTGTTTATCTGTGGCCGCGAGCGGGAAAAGTTGTGTCGGAAACTCTCACTGTCTATGATTGTGTATTTGCCTCGTATTGCTAAACGTCGTCGAGGTTTTGAACTTAGGTACTAATATAATGAAAGTTTAATGTTGCATTATAGGGTATTTCACTGTATTTAAAATAAATGATTTTACACCATGCATGAAATAAAGCACCAGAAGATTAATAGAAACACGTAGACAGTGATTTTTAGATATAATTTCTATTTTAATACCCGTATAAAACTATAAAGAGTAGGTAATTTGATTGTGACGTCACATACTACTGTTTCATGTAAATTTCATAGTCGAAAATTCGTTTTGACAGTTCGAAAAAAGAAACTGATTTGACTAGTGTAGTCAAATACCCTATTGTAGGTAGGTATGTATGTAGGTACTTACGTTGAAATGAACAGCAACAAAAAGGTAAATATAATTAATTCACAATTAACTTTCTGGCTAAAAGTTAAAGTCCAAATTTCTGTAATAAGAGCTATCTCCATAAGAGTCAGAGGTACGAGTCGACGTATCAAAGCGTTTGGATGCGAAGACGGAGCAGGAATCCTGTACTGAAAATTATACTGAAGAGTGAAGATCCCTCAAGATAATTATTAGGTATAGGTAGGTATACGAGTATATAGGTATTTTTTTACTGTCTCGTCCATATATTTTTTTTTTACAAAAAGGTAATCTTAAGTGTATTTTAAATGTAAAATATTTGTTAGAAAATTATTTATTTTTAACAAACTACCGCTGTGACTTGTATCTTCGTTTACCTTCCGTTGTTTGATCACTAACGGCCGTACAAACAGTACTATATCGATTACAACACATGTATCGATTTCTATGAACCGATAATCGATTGTTTGACCAACGCAGTTGTACAAACTTTGAGAAACAGCTGCCGGAATAAAGGTTTGTGTTTGGTTATATTTGATATGATTGTTTCTGTACTGGATTGTAATAGGTACCAGTTATTTACGATACAAGTGCGGAAAAGAGGAAATTCAAAACGAGTGGCGATAAATTAAAACACGACCGAAGGGAGTGTTTTAAATGGACACGAATGCGAATAACGTATTCGCACGTGTATCGTACAACGTTTTACAGTACATATGGCACTTTAAACTTTTGACATACGCACGGAAAGTGTTATTTCTTGCATTAGTTCGGGAAAGTAGCACCATATGTACTGTAAAAGTATTTTTACTTCGACGGAATGGAGACATTAGGTAGGTAGGTGGCGACTGGCAACTGTTTGTTTGTGTTCGTCCACATGAATGTCTTTTTCCTTTTATCTTGGTAACGGCTTGGCCGATTTGGTTACGGTTTTTGGTCATGTAATCAACGATGGTTCTTTAGATAGGTTTTAACTTTTAACCCGCTAGGGCGCTGTTGCAATTTTGTCTAGTGTTTAATATTTTTAGTTTAGGGTTACTGAAATGCATCCTATACCTAACATTTAGGTACCTAATTCGTCACTGTTTAAATCATTTTATTATATTATTTGTACAAGGTAGTCACATTATTTATGTTTGATTTTAGAAACAAATATAAACTAACCTTGTTTCCTACACTTTTGATTCAAATTGTTGTGATGTTGGTGAGAAAACTCTACAGCTTCAAAAAAACTAAAACGTCCAACTAATTCTGCGACTGTTCCAAATACTGCATTCAAGTGATTCAAGCAATTTATCATCAACATGATATTTAACTGGATAATATATTATAATATACAGACTAATCCACTCAATACAGAATTCTACCATACGCCCATTATATAACAAAATACACGATACATTTTATTCCCAAAAGCGAAAAACAAAGCGGCAGGTGAGGGTATCAAAACATTACCATAAAACAAAGGCAAGCCTCAATCGCCATTTTTATAGCACAAAGTAGATCCACAAAATAAAGTCCTTTCACGAAAAGAGCAAAAAACCGCATGAAATAATGCTACATTTTCATACAAAGCTTTTAATTTATACCCTTCCCCATCCCTTTATATATAATCGACCATTATTTACACCGTAAACAACAGTTTTCTTGTGAAAAGAGCCATTTTTTCGCTGTACAGTGATATTAATAATATAACCGGTGGAAGACATCTCCCAGTAGGGGGCGGCTAAATGTGCCTCGGCGACCCCTACGCGCTAAAATATAAGCACAAAAAAACACCCTAACCCTACCGTACAAAACCCAACCTAAGCCCAACTTTTTAAGGTTTCTTTTAGCTTGTATTAGCCGTAATCACCGCTATCTTCGTATATTATGTATGTATAATGGTGTCGTACTTAGGTTTTTTTCACAAAAAGGTCGTTTGTGACGCCTAACGCGAATTCAAGATGGCGGCCGCTTTTTGTGAAACTTAACGCTTAAAACGGGGTTTGTGAAAATATTGCAGGGGAAGATTTTGGGTTATGAGGCGGTATATTGGTTTTAAGGATATAATGCTTAGCAGGTTTTTATCAACTCTATAAAAGCTCGCTTGGGAAGGAGAAATTACTATAGGTTTTGGTTATTCTTACCTATTTATTCGTACCTACACTACAATAGGTACTGACGTATGAAAATACGAGAAAGTATTTCGCATTTGCAACATTTCAGAGGTAAATTGATCGCATAAATCGCATTTACTTTATACTTTTTGAGATTGAATCGAAAACGTTCCAATTGTACGGCCGGCATCAGGGCGAGATATATCGGAGCGCTCAAGGGCTTAGGTACAAATATCTGAACACGCCTCTATATTGTCAAGGTGCTAGAGTGCGCGTTCAGGTATTTAAATCTGTACATCCGTTTAGGAGCTACGGTGCCACAGACAGACGCACACACAGCGTTCAAACTTATAACACCTTTCTTTTGCGTCGGGGTTAAAATGCTGCCTATCGCCGTGAGTATAGGATATTTAATAGTTATTTGTACAACAAGAGATCAAAGTTTGATATTTCTTCGAGTGCTTATTTTGAGTCCCGTGCAAGCGAAAGATTCTATACTATCTAATTTAGAATCTTGAGCGTAGTAAGGGACTCAAAAACGCACGAGATGTAAATAACTTTGATCTCGTGTAGTTCACAAAACTTTTCACCTCAGCAGTGAGAACATATTAGAGAACCCGAAAAATGTATTCCTTCTTCATCACTTACCTATTCACTCATGTTTTCTTAAGATATACCAACAATTAAGTTTTCACCTCAGCAGCTCGAACAAGGGTACTTAAAAGTAGCTCATTTGATCGTGACGTCACATGCTAGTGTTTCATATAAATTCCATAGTAGCAAAATCGTTTTGACAGTTCGAAAAAAGAAATTGATTTGACTATTTGATCCAGTAATTTTATACATTTTGCGTTTGCGTCAAATCCGGTAGTTCTGATTTTTTGCAGACTTGTTTATGATGTTGGCCCAATGAATAATCCAAGTTTGTGACCTCGAGCGCCGAACCCAACTTTGATAAAAATCGAAAAAAACCGCGAAAATTTCGGTTTTTTTTTTAGTTTTGGGCGATTCTAACCCTAAAGGGCTAGTTTTTAGGGTTCCGTAGCCAAATGGCAAAAAACGGAACCCTTATAGATTCGTCATGTCTGTCTGTCTGTCCGTCTGTCCGTCTGTCTGTCCGTCCGTATGTCACAGCCACTTTTCTCCGAAACTATAAGAACTATACTGTTGAAACTTGGTAAGTAGATGTATTCTGTGAACCGCATTAAGATTTTCACACAAAAATAGAAAAAAAAACAATAAATTTTTGGGGTTCCCCATACTTCGAACTGAAACTCAAACCCATACGTGTGGGGTATTTATGGATAGGTCTTCAAAAATGATATTGAGGTTTCTAATATCATTTTTTTCTAAACTGAATAGTTTGCGCGAGAGACACTTCCAAAGTGGTAAAATGTGTGTCCCCCCCCCTGTAACTTCTAAAATAAGAGAATGATAAAACTAAAAAAAATATATGATGTACATTACCATGTAAACTTCCACCGAAAATTGGTTTGAACGAGATCTAATAAGTAGTTTTGTTTTTATACGTCATAAATCGCCTAAATACGGAACCCTTCATGGGCGAGTCCGACTCGCACTTGGCCGCTTTTTGATAGTACCTTCCTTTGACGTTTTTAAAGAAGACTAAATTTGCTACAATACGAGATTAGAACTGTCTCTGTAGATTGAACAGTTTCCGAGATAAAGGCTTTCAAAATTTTGATTTTTTTTAAATTGAGCTCGTAAGCTGAGTGCAGTGAGTATGCACTTTTGACTCAGGCGATGCCGCTTGGCACGATTGTTCCTAAGGTCAAACAAAGCTGATTTGGCCCAGTAGCTACGAGATCGTACCGTGCCTACCCCCCAAAAAGGGAAGGGAAAGGGTCGGATAGCCAGGTCCAATCTAAGCTATATTTGTTCCTGCTTCTTTCAACTAGAGCAAGTTATATATGATTTTCATATAATTTAGGGCTTCCTTATTCTATAAAGTATCACTTCAAAGCAGGCATTCATAAATTTTTTTGTAAAAAATATGAACCGGATTGAGTGACGATTTCCATAGAAATGTAATTACTTATGGCCAAAGTCAAAAGTTAAAAATCTTAAAAAAAAATAGCACTTTTCGTGTGTATGTCAAAAGTTTAAAGGGCCATATGTAAGTACTGTAAAACGTTGTACGATACACGTGCGAATAGGTAATTCGCAACTCGTGTCGATTTAAAACACTCCCTTCGGTCGTGTTTTAATATCGCCAATCGTTACGAATATACTCTTTTCCGCACTTGTATCGTAAATAACTATTATATACCTACACTACACAACTTGAAAGTATCCACACGAATCAATCAAAATTGCACCCAATTTTATACACAATAGCGTTCAATTCCCTTTGTACGCAACACCCTCGTCTATCCTAGCGAAATAGGGCCCCTATTATTAGGAATACATAAAATGCATTATTATTTATGTATGCATAATAGTGTTCTGTGATAGGGCTAGGCCATGTGCGCTTTCTTATTGCATAGAGTTATGTAATGTTTGTGAGGGTGAAGCTAATAAATAGGTAACTAAATAGTAAAATCACATAAGTATTATTATATAAGTTAATAGCTACCCTGCTGCACTAGCGTCGTATTCTTTCTGTTTTTGCTCAACTCTGCTTTTATTATTGTCCATTTTCTAAGGTTCCGTAGCCAAATGGCAAAAAACGGAACCCTTATGGATTCGTCATGTCTGTCTGTCTGTCTGTCCGTCCGTCCGTATGTCATAGCCAACTATACTGTTGAAACTTGGTAACTAGATGTCAGTGGCGGCGCGTCAAACATATCCATAGGCAAGCCGGGGCTGATTTGGCTTACCTACATATTTCCTTTACAACTATGCTCAAGCCTCAAACGTCCAAAAACAGGCAAGCCGGTGGGAATCGGCTTTTATAGACGCGCCACCACTGCTAGATGTATTCTGTGAACCGCATTAAGATTTTCACACAAAAATAGAAAAAAAAACAATAAATTTTGGGGGTTCCCCATACTTAGAACTGAAACTCAAAATTTTTTTTCTTCATCAAACCCATACGTGTGGGGTATCTATGGATAGGTCTTCAAAAATGATATTGAGGTTTCTAATATCATTTTTTTCTAAACTGAATAGTTTGCGCGAGAGACACTTCCAAAGTGGTAAAATGTGTGTGTGTCCCCCCCTGTAACTTCTAAAATAAGAGAATGATAAAACTAAAATAAATATATGATGTACATTACCATGCAAACTTCCACCGAAAACTGGTTTGAACGAGATCTAGTAAGTAGTTTTTTTTTAATACGTCATAAATCTCCTAAATACGGAACCCTTAAGGGCGAGTCCGACTCGCACTTGGCCGCTTTTTTGTTATTATTTCGAATAAATTCATAAGGTGAGTTTATATTTACCTATGTAACTTAGAAGGCCGGCCGCACAGGCTTTAGGCCAGTTTTCGATCATGTCGTCTCGGATGTGGGTGAATATGGTATCGATGCATTCAGTGTAATGCCCTGAACACAAATATATGAAATTACAAACGCGAAAGTGGTGGGGGTAGTTGCTGTGACGTGATAAATTCGGCAATACAAACTTTTTTTTCTTTAAAACATATCATGTGAGGTACTTACCAAATGATTTGGCTTTTTTTTTTGTTTGGCTTTGTGAGTCATCATCTCATCATGTTCCTTCACTCAATCAATCACATTCAAAAATTTCACAATCCACAGTTGACTTTCAAGTGCTCTAAATTGAAAATTTAATAACTAGACTATATTTGCTAGGACTATAGGTATTTATATTCAGTTGTAGGTAGGTAGATAGCTTGTGTTTTTGGTACCTATAACTTAGCGACTCGCCCCGGCTTCGCACGGGTAAACCTTAATAAATTATAAGTACACCTAAACCTTCCTCAAGAATCCACTCTATTGATAGGTGAAATCCGCATGAAAATCCGTTCAGAAGTTTTTGAGTTTATCGCGAACATACAAACACACAATCAGACAGACGCGGCGGGGGATTTTGTTTAACACGTTCACTGCGGCAAGCCAAAACCTTTACCTAAAATGTAGTGCGTTGCGAGGCCTAATCCGCCCCGTAGTGGTTAACACCGTGGTGCGTTACGGGTATAAAAGTCTGTTAAAACGGCTATAAAGTCCTGAAGTATATTTTATAATTTATTTTTTGACAAGTTTAAAGACTATTAAAATACCTACGTCAAGTTCGCTTCGCATGTAGACACGATAAAAACGCATCAAAATATATAGAAATGAGATCACGGGGTTATTTTCACCCCGTATCGCACTAAAATTTAAAACCTACGGGGCTCAATAGTGATGGGAAATAAAACAAACGATATTTTAGTGTTTACTATATCAACAATTAGATATAGTTTTTCAGGTTGAAACCTAAAGTTTTAATAACGTCACTTTCCGACACAACATGTCTGGAACTGATTGGTGTCAGAATTGACTTCTGAGCAGCAGTCAACAATACGTAACATTCAGTGATGTTATAATGTCGTGAAGTATATTAGTTGTTCTAAAATATACCAATTGTTAACTACATTGTTTTTGCAATGAGACCATTCTAGCATGCCTGTCGAACGCATTCTTTTTAATATGCCGATAAAAACTCTTGCAACTCTGCACTAGTGAATCTGTGGCCATAACCCCGTACGGGCTAGCTAAAGTCTATACGGGGTTCACTGGAACCCGTATCGCACTAGAATGCAATTTTTGTTCCCTGGTCGGTACGGGGTTCCTGAGACCTCGTATATTTTGAATATACCACTTGATTATACTTTTGACAAGAAACTCAAAACTATATTTGTCTTTATCGTACTCATAAAAATAACCAAGATACAGTTTCCGCACCAGCGAGTAAGACACGATTTTTAGCCTCCGCACTGAATGATGACATCGAACGGGGTTCAATAGCCCCCGTAACGCAGTGAACGTGTTAATAAGGGATTATGTTAAACGAAAACTCCTATTCATCACTGTCTGATCCATCAAACCTTACTGGTAGTGCCATTATAATATAATTGATGGTGGGTTCCTTCTACATCGACCAGTGTGGCAATCCAAAAAAAAAACCAAGCCTTCCAAAATGTAAGCACACCTCCTGGGATTACGCAAACTCGGATTACACGCATTTAGGATCAAATAAAGGTATTAAAACGATTTCCAGCTTCATCATCAGCATACCAGCCTTTTCTCGCCCACTGCTGAGAGCATAGGCCTCTCTTATTTCCAGCTTGCTGGGAATGAGTTCCTCAAAACGCTTTTTAGGGTTCCGTAGCCAAATGGCAAAAAACGGAACCTTAGGATTCGTCATGTCTGTCTGTCTGGCTGTCTGTCTGTGTCACAGCCACTTTTTTCCGAAACTATAAGAACTATACTGTTAAAACTTGGTAAGTAGATGTATTCTGTGAACCGCATTAAGATTTTCACACAAAAATAAAAAAAAAATTTTTTGGGGGTTCCCCATACCTAAAACTGAAACTCAAAAAAAAATTTTTTATCAAACCCATACGTGTGGGGGTATCTATGGATAGGTATTCAAAAATGATATTGAGGTTTCTAATATCATTTTTTTCTAAACTGAATAGTTTGCGCGAGAGACACTTCCAAAGTGGTAAAATGTGTGTCCCCCCCCCCCTTCTAAAATAAGAGAATGATAAAACTAAAAAAAGTATATGATGTACATTACCATGCAAATTTCCACCGAAAATTGGTTTGAACGAGATCTAGTAAGTAGTTTTTTTTAAATACGTCATAAATCCCCTAAATACGGAACCCTTCATGGGCGAGTCCGACACGCACTTGGCCGCTTTTCTGGATCTAATTTGATTGGCCTATCTTGTCAATCTTTCCATTCATATTTCGACCTTTCAGAGAAACTTCGAGCATATTAGCCAGGCGTGGCTCACTCCGCCATTTCGTCGCGTCGCTACAAGTACATGCGGCCCACACCAATTTTGGTGCCTTGCCATAGTGTAGTTGCCGCGCACCGCTACGGAACGGACGCCTGCTCGCGCTTGCGCCACCTAGCGGTCATATCTGTCATAATAGACGCGTTTTGTTAGAGAGTGAATCTTTTGTACCTACTACCTAGTACTATTATTTATTCTGTGGCATAGCTTATCTAAGAGCTTATTATGAGCAGCAATGCAGTCTGCAGCATTACTGCACAAATATTGCAGCGAGACATTACTGCCAACTTCATTAGTGCCGCAAATGTCAAAATCGATTTTTCGACTCGACATTTGCGGCAGCAAAGCATGCAGTCGCCAGTAATGCCGCGCTGCAATACTGTTGCATGAATTATAGTAGTCTGAATCCCAACGGTACCTATATTCACTGCCAACATTTTCGCAGCGTTACGCTCTTAACCCAGCGTTTTTCCGCTATGTAGAGGAAAGCGACTACGAACATAGAAGTCGCCTTGCGGGTTTCCAGCACGCAATGTGTTAAGTTAAGACACGCTGCCTAAAAACTCTACCCCTACTAAAGAGTTATACAAATGCCGACACTTTTGTTGATTAGTCAGCATCGAAAAATAGACCATAAGCCGACGCGATAAGTTTGATATTGGAATGGGAGCATTAGCCGGGCGACGCTACGTAGGGGGGTTATTACTTAAGCGTTCGAAACGTAAGTATTTTGTGAAATCACGTTAAACAGTAGACAAAATTATATGCATTACAGTTTCATTTTTTAATTTTTTTTCTAACAGAGTAACGAGACAGGTAATGTTAATTTTGACGAAGCAGGAGATCCTAGGTGCGAATCCTGGTGAGGGCAATTTTTTTATATGCTTATCACAAACATTTGCTTTCTTTTTCTATACCTATAACTATTTATATAGGTAATACGATACCTTTTGAAGAAAACTATTTTGTATTTTATTTGAAATAGTTTATGGGACCTATTTTCTATTTTCAAAATACAAAATACTTTATAGTAGCTAATTTAGGTAGGAGTTACAATCTCTTCTGATGTTACAATCCTGGCAAAACTCTCATTCTTTTAACATGGAACTGTTGAATATGTTTAGTAACGTCGCACATGACCACAAGAGTAGCGAGTGGTTAAAAAAGAAGAATCTTGAGTGTTGCGAGGGTTTCAAGGCACGAGAGGAGAACAAACTTTTCTGCCCTGGTGAAACACAAACGTGACGTTTTCATTACACTAACGAGAGGTGTTACCTATACTAGCTGTAAAACATTACGTATCTAAATTAATGCTTTTAAAAATTGGCCGTTAATAACCATCATCCATCATCCATCCTTCTGGTTAATATGAGCAAACAACTAGAAATTTGCACTTTAGATAGAGGACTGATTGACACACTGTTTTCAAAGAATAAAGAGTCTTTTCAACTCGGAAATTCCGAGTAATACTTTTCAATTCAGACTAGGTATTCACTATTCAGAGTACCTTTTATCGCAAAGTATTTGTATTTAAAAAAAGTATTTTGAAAATACCTATTTCGTATTTTGTATTTTAAATATAAATTCAAAAACTATTTTGTATTTTGCATTTGAAATAGTATATCAAGGAAGTATTTGCATTTTGTATTTAAATACTTTTTATAAAGTATTTTTCACATCTCTGAATATAACTAAATATTATATAGTCGTCTAGTACCCACAGTGCAAGCTTTACTCATCTTATTGTGGGACTAGGTTGATCTGAGTTATATTGTCCTATATTCTTTATTTATTTATTGGAGCTTGATTATATGTACATATATTTTATTATACATTTAATTGTTTTATATGACGTTTCTATTGCGATTTGAACCGCATTTTTTCACGACGACGAGATATTCCGAGAGAGATTTGTTGACCATTTGGGGTGTAAAGTCGCATAATTTTTAGGGCTCAATACCTCAAAAGGAAAAAAACGGAACCCTTATAGGATCACTCGTACGTCTGTACGTCTGTCCTACCAATCCCAATTGATATCGCTCGTATTTAAAAAAATGCATTTCGACGTTTTACACCGATATTGCAGTGACGAAATCGAGCGATCGAAATCCAAAAATCGCCCCCTGATAATAAATGACATTATACTTGGCAAATGGTGTTAATTAAAACACAACTTTTCTTTAACAAAACATTATCTAACCACACTCCTTTAATATTAAATATCATCTTGAGAATCGGCCCCCAAAGCACCCCAAATATTACACCACAAGCGAACCGGTTGTCTACACATTGCATAATAACTTCGCTACTCAACGATAGAGGGCGCTTATATCAAAATTTTCATTTTTATTAAAAAATAAAAATTACGTTATCTGCTAACACCAAGACATAAAAAATAAAAATATTATTATATTATTTATAGAACATTGTTGTGACATGTAATATCAAACTTGACCCAAAATTAAAACAATTTAAAATAATTCCCGCATATTGTAATAGATGGCGCTGTGACAAATCTACCTACTTATTGGAATTTAAACTGTTGTGAGACATACTAACATTGAATAATTTTAGGAAACATGTCGCGCGAGTGACTTAAAACAAGTGAGTCTAAACCGTAAAATTATTAAATACCTACTTATTATTTGTAGACTCGACCCGTAGGCGCGTAGCAACGAAACACAGATAGACTGCCGTATTCGAACTTCAAGATATTCACGAGAGACGACACGTACTAAATCCATTCTAGATACGTTATAGTTTAGATTTCAACTAATTCTCTTTTGCAGCGCAATTCGAGCAACCAATGTCACTTTTACGTTAGATAGAGTTAGATATCTATTAGATGTGAATTGGATCTCTAAGCCATATCTTGTGGAAATCGTTCAAGAATACCTCCAGAATCGCGCAAATGTCAAATTTGACAGGTTAGATCTTAAACATATCGTTTTCGTATCTTGGCGATGTCTAAAAGACATCTAACAGATGTCTATTTCAAAATCCGAATCGGGCCCTATGCTCAAGTCCCAAACTAGGTACTTGATAAACGATTTTTGTACTGAATATGCTTGTGCCGCAGAGTGCCGCACCTGGTGCAATCCCGCCTTAATCATCTAACTAAGGTATAGGTAATGTACATATTACGTAACGTATCTAAAATTGACGTATTCCTACATCTTAAGTTTTGTGTAGGTACCTCAACTTTATCACCATACCTCAAGTCCCCCAAGGATCTGGACAACGACCGATCTACCGCTGCCTTCACCACTGCTTCCATGCATCTTGCACCATCGATACTCCTTATTGGGAACCTTTTCGATGTTATTAAGGTAATGTTTTCCTTTACATTTATTTCGCAGCTACAAGAGATGGCGCTGTTCAGTCACATTAATAATAAATGGGGCGATTTTTAGTTTTTTGGTGAATTTTTGTTTTGTTTATTTGCATGAAATTTGGCTCCTCAATTTGGACAGGATAAATAAATTCGAAGTCACAACTTGTCCTGAAAAAAAAAACAGTTTTCTGTCGAGTACTTTTCGTCACTCAGTGGGCGTTTTTTTTAGGACATAATATATCTAAGGTGAAATTGCGCTTATATTGTACAGACGGAATAGATTTTTTATCGAAATATGACAAAAATAATTCGATAACAAAACATCGGCCCGAATGACACTTTTGCCAAAAAACTGTTTCAACAAAAGGTATCGTTCTACAACGCCATCTATTGAGGGACGAACTGTTCTTAGACATTAAAACTCCAGAAGATTAATATAAAGGATGGCTCACGTTAGATCGGTCCCTGTCCGGGTTCAAATCCTAGTAAGAGCATTTTTTTGTGTGTTTATCACCAAACAGTTCCTGAGTTGTGGATGTTTCCTATGTATTTAAGTATTTATCCACTTATGTACTTACATATCTATTATAGTGCGTCAAGCAAATCTTGTCAGTAGCAATGTACTGCAAATTAAAGTAGGGTAACACCATGTAACACTCAAAGAGCAGAATTGCGCTAAGAAAAGCAGCAATGTACATCGAACCAAAACGTGTTTATCTTTCCGCCCTTCATACGTCAGTTCGAGTGAATTATCATAACCTCAAATTTTAGTAATGTTTACCGTCAACGAGCATGATTGTACATTGTAGGCACATTAGCTTTGCTTGAGGTCATGCATAATCTTGGTATTTAATGGTGACAGTAGAAATTTCTCTTGAAATAGAAACGAATCAGAATGTAAACAATAAGATGATGGCTGTCATTCACGATCCACATTCCACAGATAACACACAGAAGACACACGATTTTGGAATTATTCGAACAGTGTTGATAGGGTTAAAATCGCGGGTGCGATTTTTCAAATTTGCCGCCTTTTACTACTGACAAGATTTGGTTGATCCAGTATATATAACAATTTTCACCCAATATTATTATTTCTCTTATCTTTGGAGTAAGATTTTTTTTCAGTGCCGATGTTTCAATAGCAATGCTTTGTGCAGAATATAGGATATTTCCGTAATCCAATAGGAAATTTCTCGCAATTCCTATTGGATGCCTTTTTGTATTCTGATTGGATATTTCTCAAAACCATCTTTATTTATATTTTAACAAAGACAATCGCATTGTAAGTAAAGCTGCATAGCTTTATTTTTGTTAAAAACAATTTTTGTATAATTTTAAGATTTAAAATTTTGACCTGCGATTTTCGCTTGCTTGAAACAATTTTGTGGGTGGGGAGGGAAAAGTTATTTTTTTCTATACCTACCGTCTTACACTGTAACTAGGTAAGTACATATTTAATTTAAAGCTGAAACACTAAAAAAGCAACAAACAAACAAACTGCACTACTTTACTATTTTTAGTATGTACAAAATGCTAGTGTTATTATTTTTAATGAATTCTTATATTTTAATCAATTCAGATCAAAAATAGAGAACCCTACATGACAACTACACATAGGTATGGTGCATTTTTTTATACCACGTCAATGGTATACGGCCCACCTGATCGTAAGCGGTCACTGCACCGTAGCCTATGGACGCCTGCAACTGCAGGGTTGCTACATGCAACGGTACTTACGTAGTAGATACCATAAGAACGTAAGTTTGTTTATTACCAACCTTATTAACCCTTTTCTTGGTAATGTATCTTACAGGATACATAATTTTACACCTGTTTTGTATTTAATTCATAGCTAGTTAACTTAAATATTTTTTTCCTCTGTTAGGCGCAGGCGAGGTTAAAACGCATATTTTTTTAAATTTTCCAATAAAAAGAGTTAAAAAAATGAAAAGAAGTTCATTTCTAAGTATTCATTTATGTGGTTTTAATTATAATAATAAATAAAGGTCTCTAATATTTTTTGTTTGCCAGATTATAGCTAAACATAAAAATAACAAACGTAGCTCTAGATAGATATACAAAACCCTATACCTACAAAATGTTGTAGTAACATTTTAGAAACGAAAATTAATTTTTACTTACCTATCTACTTAAAACAATTCTAAGGCGTTCTACACACCAGCGCGGTATTAACACAATACCAAATGCTGTCAACCATCGTTAAATATATTCCCTAATAACGCGAGGCGACCTCTAATTAGTAATTACCACTGAATAGCTATTAAATTAGTCTAAACTGTGAAACTTTCCCTAAATGTTAAGTGATGGAAAATGAAAATTTGTGAGTCTGCACTTCACAACAATAGGTACTGAAGTAAAAAATTCTAATCTATAAAAGTTAGGAGCTAAAAGATAAAATAGTAAATTACGATATTGTAACAAAATACATTGCTGAACATTTCCTAAATATCTTCCATATATGTATTTGTAATTAAAGCGAACAGGTACCTATATAAAAACGCACAGTTCGTAAATCGCGTCCAATTTAGAACCTTTGTTCGTCTATTTACCTCATTATATAACGTTCCTATATCGCGAACTATCTGGGACGCACAAAATCTAGTGCTAGGTGCAGGCTAGGCACACTAGCGTACAGCCACCCTACGCCACTTAGGACAAGAACCCGCATGCTAGAAAAAGATAGATATAAAAAACACCCGCTTGGTGTGAGGCGATGCCCCAAAAAAAGCACCAAAAACGCTCGCTGCGCAACTTCCCGGCGCAGAATCGTTAACGATTCCCGCTCTCTTTATCCTACTCGCCGTGCCTCCTATATTTCCATTTTTTCTCCGTCCCCGTTTAGACGTAAGACTAAAACGACACCAATCGAAACTTACCCTTAAAACAGCTACTAATACCGACCGTTTTAGTGTGGACGTTTCGCAACGCGTCGGTCGCGAGACGCACACATCCGCACCGGAACAGAAATAACGATCGCATTTTTGACCGAAAAGGACGGACAGATGGTTGAAAAGAGAAGAAAAAAATGACGACCATTTTGCTTGGCGCACCTACGGCGGGCCGAGGTTATGTATGCTTCTTTTTTTGAGAAAAAAACCCAACCAAAACAAATGCACGTGGTCGGTTGTTATGACCGGGGGGGAAATGCTGGCGTCCGCTAAGAGAGGCCGTTGCGATCGCGATTTTTTCAGAGGTTTTTAGTTATGGGAAAAAATACGCGGTGGCGCCTCGGCGCCGCTTGACGCCTTCGCGGATTTTTGTAGGCGACTAGTAGGTGTCTAGGATGCACATAATACGTTTCAGTATATATTGGATAATGATATGTTATCCGATTTATGGAATTTGGACAAGAAATCAACACTAATACGTATTATTCATTTAATACGAATATTTTAGGACAGTAGATTCATACTGCACTTTAAAGGGTTATTACAGTACCTAAATATTATATAAATAATTGATTTTATATTTATTTTAATGCCGCTCCATATCAATCTGTTTAGATATTGACGTTCCAGTATTTTGTTTAATATCAAGGGGCATTAATTATAATTATTATACCTATATACAGGGTGTTTCATGTAACAGGAGCAATAAATTAAATTGTAGGCTATACCTACTCGTGAAACTGACCAACATTTGTTCAGCAACTTTTAAAGATAACTTATGTTTTGATTTTTATTACACTTTAAGGTTTATTCTAAGACGCAATGTATACTTAGCAAATTTAGCGTGACAAGCAACGTCAAACACACTGATGTCAGCGTACTTACATTGAAGGCAATATTTATTTTGTATGAAAAAGAGGAAGTCAAGAGCATTACTTATTCATAATTTTTAAAAGTTGTTTAACAAAAGTTTTATAGTTTTAGGAGTATAATATTATACGTTTTAATTTTTTGCTTGTGTTACAGGCAACACCTGTATAAGCTTTAAGCATTACAAGCGCCACTCTGCAAAGCAACAGGGAAAATGAAACAACTGAATATATTTATAATATTTATTTAAAAGAAATGTCACTGATTAGATTCCATTCTATTTTGCCCCACCGGGCCCATTTCTCGAACGGATTAGACTAATAATATTAGTCCACGGACTGTCAAATCATATGGATTGCCATGACAACCCACTAATAATAATATTAGACTAATAATATCGTTCAAGAAATGGGCCCCTGGCATAACAGATAACACCCCTAACAACGATAGAAAAACTCATTCATTTTATGGTATTTTTGCATGACATTCTAAATTCAAAGTGTTTTTTTTTATGTTCATGGTGGAGTACCTAGATTTGTATTGAAAGCATATAGGTGCATAAGCCTGGGTATTTCACTCAACTTTGTGCACATACAAAAAATAAACGATCTGCTCCGTTTACACAAAACTATTTCTTACCTTGTGTATGTATATGGTAATAGCGCACTCTGTATATCTCAAAATCTTATTTTTGTCACAATTTCATTAAGTTACACAGCTACGTTTAACTCGGTGGGTAAAATAAAATTGTCTCAATATTAGTTTTTTTTTTAATTTAACGGCACATTAACCACACACTCCGATTTTTTACTAAATTGTTCTACAAATGGACTAAATTACCTTCAACTCCGTGTGTGTAAGTTACTGGAATGCATTAGACAATAAATTAAATTATCAAATTATGTTAAATAGGTACCTACCTACCTATTAAATATTTTGACTTGTATTGTTTTAACGTTATATATGTGGCTCCTAAACTATTAAATTTACATTAGTTGCTCTGCTACTCACACATGTTAGTTTTATTCTTACATAGTTAACTTACTTATTAAATTGTTTAGTTTTTAGTTTGTTATCAAACTTATTATCATAGTTTTAGCTTGTAGTTAATCACTATGGAAGAGCGGTGTTCCTTATCACAGGTATTTATATACTTAAAAAGGGGCACCAACCTGTATTTTGTTAAAGATTGCTTGTTAGTGAATAAATAATTTTTCAATTTTACAATATTTCTTTTTCAATTTAACCAGTAGCAGGCGTGTCTCACTCCGCGATTTCGTCGCTTTGCTACAGCTACAGGTAGCTAAAAGTACATCCGTTCGGCCCCAATTTTGGGGAAAGCCATAAGCCGCGCGTGGCGCTGTCGCCACCTAGCGGCCATATCTGTGCTGATCGTAACAGACGCTTTTTGTTAGAGAGTGAGTCTTCTGTTCTTAGTACTATTATTTATTCTGTGCCAGTAGGTAACACTAAGCAGCGTTATAATATAAAAACTGTCATCTTTACTCTTTAGTTCCGCATAGTCTGTTCGGAAAGAGAAGAATCGTGAAATGTATTGTGCCCCATACATTCCACGACTCTTTTCTTTCCGCACAAAATCTATTAATTGCTAGATATCATAAAATAAGCAACTAAATTGCGACCGACATTAACTGGCATGTAGTAAACTTCCACATTAACACGTGGAATAATTGTTGGTATAACAGGCTAATTGGTTTAGGTATCTGACTATTATCTATTCAATGAAACGCCGTTTAGTTAATGATATTAATGTTAACAGTTTACAGGAAATTATTTTACTTGTCCGGGTTTAGGGAAAGTCAAATTTCAATGACGAAAATCAGGAGGTTTGCTTTTTGTAATAAATTTATTCCCAAACCTAAATAGATACTTATGAACAAAAGTTCTTTGAATTTTCTTATTACTGTAGTGCATTTGTACCTACGTAGAAATTATTTGCAACATCAAATATGTATTCATTTTATTGCCAAATAAAGTCTATTTTTTTATTCGGTAGACTGAAATGACATTTCATAGTATGAACATCGTGTGTCATTTCATACTATACTCACTACTATTTATACTATTTCATACTATGAAATGTCATTTTAGTCTACCGTATAAAAAATAGACTTTAAAGTTGACCACTAGAGTCTGGGGGCCGATTATTGAAATTCGACCGCTCGATTTCGTGTATTTCGTTCAGTTGTATATCTGTTATGGACCAAGTGATAAATCGGGCATTTTTCATAGTGCCCGGGCATTATGTAAAATGACCAATATGAGATGGCAATTTGATAATTAATTAAATTGCCCGGGCATTTTACATAATGCCTATCACCTATTGGGCAATTTGATAATTACTATTTAAATAATTAAATTGCCCGGGCACTTTACATAATGCCTATCACTTATTTGGCAATTTGATAATTATTCTTCAAATAATGCTGATGCTATAAAAGTAGGTTTAGGTTAGGTTAGAATTGAATCCCCCCACAGAGAAGTCGTGGAATGTATGGGGCACAATACATTCCACGACTCTTCTCTTTCCGAACAGGGGGCCGATTTTTGAATTTCGATCGCTCGATTTCGTCACTCGAAAATCGGTGGAAAACGGCGAAATGCTAATTTTTGAAATACGAGCGATCGAAATTTGGTATCTATTGGTATTGACCATTCGATTTCAATTCTATTAGTAGAATTTAAATGCCTAGTAGTGGAGATATTAATTAACGAAATACTTACACGAAATCGAGTGGTCGAAATTCAAAAATCGGCCCCCTGACTCTATGTAGTGGAAAACAAGGTCAAATCAATTCAGGATGGTTTTTCAACATTTTGTCAATTGAAGTCTAAGCTAACGTGCACCGACATGAACATAATAAAGTGTGAATGTGTCATTATAAACGTCATATTTTCGTTGAAATTTGACATTAATGATGACATACTTCACTTTGTCATTGCAAATGACATGCAGTTAGCTTGGTCCCAGTCTATAACTTTTACTATCGGACCTAACCCAAAAACATGAAAAAGAAATCCTTTTAATTCGGTTGATCAGGGGCTAGACAAGATGCCAATCGTTTGCGCTACGACAACGAAACGCTATCTGTCTCTCTATCGCACTAATATGGAAGAGTGTCTCTCTAGATAGCGTTTTGTTGTCATAGCGCAAATGAGTGTCATCTTGGCTAGACCCCCTGAAGTCGGTGTATTTTTTTATAAACAACCTCTTGTTTTCTATGTCATGGTTTCGGAGTTGGCTCAATAATAACCTATATAAATTCACTTCGTATAAGGTAAACGTACTGGTGCTCGACGCGGTCCCAGTTACAATGTCATCTTGAAACCTAAGTAATTGTCAATAGTGGTGACAGCAGGGTGTCATCTATTGAGCATTAGCATGTCGAGCACTAGTACGTTTACCTTAGCTAAATGTTGAAAAAACACCCGTTTATCGAATAAGGAGCATGAGCGAAGCGAAGCAGAGGCTGGGCTGCGAAGCGAAGCAAGGCTCTTGCGCAGCGAAGCAGTCTCAGCGAAGTAGTGGGAGGAGCTTACTGCGTTGTTGGGATCGGCGCAGGCGCCGCCTGAAAAACAAAAAGTTACTGCTATTATATTTATCACTTTTATATTTAGTAGGGCTAACACCCATATTCGAACTTTAAGATACCTCAAATACGATATGGAATGGATATGTCAGTGTCAAACAAGTGTCAAAAGTGACGTTTCTTCAAACAAACGCGTCACTTTTGACACTTGTTTGACACTGACATATCCATTCCATATCGTTACAATCTCTAGTATTTGACGTATCTTAAAGTTCGAATATGGCCGTAAGATGGCCGACTCTTTATCATTTGTCACCATGGCTGTCACGTTCTAACAAATATGTAAGTGCGAATGTGACGCATGGTATGACAGGAGTAGACGTGTGCGCCGATTAAAAAATGATCGGCGGCGGCGTTTGCCAAAAAATCGGCGGCGGCGGCGTGTTTTCGGCGTGAAATCGGCGTGACCTTGACTTTCAGGTTTCTTAAGTAAAATCATTAATTTGTTGTTTTTCTTGACAATTTGATCAATCTAGGTTTCTGATCAGTGAACTACGTATAGTTTTGAACAGCCTGTGAGTGAAATAGGATTTATAAATGAATATACTTCAATATAGGATAGGCATGATAACTTAATTTCCCCAGTAACTAGCTTGCATTAAGGGGTTACCTGGTCCCAATGACCTTCGATCCTATCTGTAACTCTCCATTTTCTCATGATTTCCATGGCTTGTCGTATTAAAAATGACGAACTTTAACAAAACAGAACTCCAAATACCCTAGAAATTTGCTAGATATAGTGGACTGCTATGGTTTCCTTTTAACGGTTCTCTTGTCGTACAAGCACCAGGCTTACTGAGACGGATCTTCTTTCTAGTTTTCTCATTGCTGAGGATCGCGACGACATGTAATTTATCTCCATTTCGCCCTGCCATAAGCTGTGTGCACGCAGCACACTGCCGCAAGCCGACCTCTTCATAGCGTTCGACCATCTCACACATGCTCCAAGTCCAGCACGCCATTCATTCGGCCTAATTTCATGTGTTTCTCTACATCATGCATTGGAAACCGCATAATATGTCCGAAGAATCTAAGGGCTCACCATGGCATATTGTGAAGAGCTGAGTGGCGATATTGAGATCTGAGCTCTCTGAGAATGGAGGGGTTTGTTCTTCTAGCTTTCCAAGGTATAAGTCTTCGTTAACACTACATCTTAAAAGCGCCTACCTTTGCCACTTTGCACTTTTTGAGGCTTAAATATGTACGAGTATTCTTTTTAATCAGAGACCTCCAGGAAAACGAATATCACTAATTACTGTTGAATATTTTATGTTCATTCTTTCCATTCGCCCACTCCACTCGTCGGGAAGAATGGTGAAGCTATCGATCCCACATTACGCACAAACAAACGTACGTTTCGGCACCATACTGGAATATTGAAAACACGACAGCTCGTACCAAGCGCACTTTAGTTGCATTCGAATACCTCTGTTCTTCCAGATTTTGTCGAGGTTAGCCATAGCACTCTTAGCCATGCCAGCTATGCGGCGTTTCTCGGCGGTGCAACCACCGGCGCTGGTTATCAACCCAAGATATACAAACTAGCTCGCTTATTCGTAATCTCCGAGTGCGTCGTGCGTCGGTAAATGGGAGTGCGTTTGCCCTGTCTACTACCATTACTTTTACTTTGGTCTTGAAATGGTTGATCTTAAGACCTAGAACTTCCATCTTCAATTTTCTTCAGAAGAGCCGCCGTTTCGATGTATTTCTTGTTGTTACACCACCTTGAGGTCCTATGGTAAACGAGCCCTGTGATTTCGTTGCCTAGTCAATTGTAAAGCCTACTTCATATATCGCTCCCTCATCTTTCTTGACGTTGAATATTGAGGATTACTGAATTACATTAATGGGTGTGTCAAAATTGATGTATATTTGACCACTGTAACATATATAATTCCAAATAATCCATATTGTAATCAAAATACCAACTTGCAATAGCTAATTAACAACACTCAAGGTCACGCCGATTTCACGCCGATCATTTATCGGCGGCGGCGGCGTGGCAAAAAAGCCCGGCGGCGGCGGCGCGCCGGCGCGGCGCACACGTCTAGACAGGAGATAAAAATGCGACCATGATAGCTGGATGGCCCTTTAAGCCAAATCTCATCCTAGAGCAAAACTAGAGACAGGTAAAACCTATGCTGGCGCCATCTATGCAAACTTTTGACAGTTGCCAACCGATCTGTTATATTAGTACAACTTTATACAAGAGCAGAATGCTTGGGTAGAAAATGAGGCCGGGAAATGTGCTTACTTTGCTCCAAAATTCGGAATGCAAAATAAAGTGTCATTCTATGGAACTTGCTAAGTATTGAAATTGTCTCTGAATTATGAATTTACTAGTGACTTTTGTTTACATAGTTAACAAGTTCCATAGAATGACACTTTACAACTTAATACTAGACTAGTTACTAATGTAAGGGGATAAAGGTAACTTTCTAGGTATTACTATTACTACTATTATAGCGTGGATGCCGCCGCTCACACCCCACACTGCTAATTGTCCATCGACCTTATTACAAAACGCATAAGGTCCACCGATGGTCAGTTAAGAGTGTTGCTGTTTGTAGTTTGTACCGACCAGACAATTTCCTTGATAAAATGAGTGTCGGATTGAACGTCAGAACGAACGTCTCTAGGGGGCAGTTTAAACGACTCCGCGGGCGAAATCACGGGCATAAGCTAGTAATAATCACTACATAGTATAAAACAAAGTCGCTTCCCCCTGTCTGTCCCTATGTATGTTTAGATGTTTAAAACTACGCAACGAATTTTGATGCGGTTTTTTTAAATAGATAGAATGATTCAAGAGGAAGATTTATGTATAATTTGTTAACCCGTGCAAAGCCGGGGCGAGTCGCTAGTTAAATTATAATTACCTTAAAACCGTGCTGTCTTTTCACAATGGACGCGCTATATGTAGACAGATGAGCTGAATGGAACGTTGAGGCGTACTGAAATGTATGAAAAAAGATTGAGTTAAATTCCTCGGTAGATATTTTAATAAGGAGCTCAATTCAATTCAAATTATTTATTTCGAATCAATGATTCGTAGATTGTTAGTAAATTACAGTGTAAACTCATAAAATGTAACAAAGGTACAATTAGGTATAAATTAAAAAAAAAACAATCGTTACAGTTTTACTTAAAATGAAATAATAGCTAGGTTGTTGTGCTTTGTATTTTCCGACCAAAATAAACGAAAAGTTGTAACTATTATCATTACTTACAAATATCACGTTTTTAGAAGTGACGATAATATGAATGGTTGAGAATAATATTCGTGTGTTATAACTAAGAAATTTTAGTACCTAATTATAAGGCTTACCAATATCGAGTCAAGTGATGTGTTTCGAGACGACGAGGCATAACGTGACTGCGAGGCAAGGCGTGTTCGCGAGACACGTGCCCGAGGCAAGAACGTTTCCTGTAAAGATGAACATCTTTTGTATTAAACACGAAGTAGTTATTAAGCCCTTATGGGTCAATTTCTGAACACGATTTTTTTTCTGTCCGTGATGAAAATCGCGGGTTAGCATCAGATAATACTTACCATTTTTTTTTACATAAAGAAGTCACACTTTCACACCGAGTTCCATATGAATTCACTGATTAGTTGGTTTTTAGAGTACACATAAAAATACCTAAAGGCTCAAATTACTACTCCCGTGCCCTGTCCGGAATCTACTTTTAAGCATAATGAAAAATCCTACGAAAAATTCTACATTAGTATCACTAATTTAGTGTCAAATACTTAAACTAGATGATATTTACTATCACTGAGCACATATACTATTAACTTAATTGTGGTAAATAACTTGTGATCGATGTTTAAATTTTGTCCGAGCGCGCGAGTAAAATTTCGTCGGCAAAACTCAAAGGGCTCTGACAGCCGACGTTTGTATTTGAACCGCCTCGTGTCCCGCCTCACCTGTACTGGCAGTATTCGGCTGTCTCTCAAAGCAAGCGGATGTAAGTTAAGCCGCGGCGTGTTCGAGGAAATCGCGTAAGTATTTCGGAATCCGGGTGGGCGACAATTTTTTTCTAATTTCGATGCCCCTTATAAATTTTATTTTCCACATAGCTTTTCAATGACAATTGTCATATTTAGGAGCCCTTTATGTATCTTTATGTAAGCGATAACATATCAGTTTGGTCAAACACGATTTAAATTTTTGGCGAATTTTTTTATTACGAATTCTAATTTCCGTGCCCTAATTCCCATAGCAAATTTACCTAAAACAGCTGATTAAGTGGCACGGGAATTAGAAAGTATTACATATATTGTCAACAAATCTTTTATTGGGGGCACTGTAAGTTAATTGGCAATGTTTACGTGATATTATTATTACATATATATATTGGCATTGAATATATATTATATGTAATAATAATACGACGTATATCTGTCTATTTTACATTTAAGGAAATCTTAAAGAATGCACAAAAATCTGTGAATAGTTTTTTAGTATAAGTACTATAGTACATACAGGATGGACCCGAATAACCCGGGCAATTTTAATACGTAAGGTAAGGTGGGGTAAGACGACACCGGGGTAAGACTATCACTTGTATGGAATCCTTGTACTGTTAGTCTTATCCCACCTTACCTTATTCATTGACCATATTATAACATTAAAATATTATATAAACATAAAACTATTTCTGGAATTATTACATATGTATTATAATACCTGTACCTAAAGTTACATGAAACAAAATGAATCACATTTGCAATGTTTTGTTTTTGTAAATTTGACAGCTGACAGCGTATGCCGTATAAAGTTTAAATATCTGGGAGACCGAGCTTTGCTTGGAAAACATATACCTAAAAACTCAAAAATGCGCGTTTTTCCAGAGATAACACCTACCTAGATCGATTTTTCACCCCAGAAAACCCTCATATATGATCAAATTTCATCGAAATCGTTAGAGCCGTTTCCGAGATCCCCGAAATATATACAAGAATTGCTCGTTTAATAGATTAGTTGTTATAAATTAAACCGTAATACTATTAGATACCTTATTTGGGTTCCGTAGCCAAATGGCAAAAAACGGAACCCTTATGGATTCGTCATGTCTGTCTGTCTGTGATAGTCTTACCCCGGTGATAGTCTTACCCCACCTTACCTCATATGTGGTTAAACAATTTTTTGTGTTATGAATTTATGAAGGCAGCATATTCGATTTCTTCAGATTAACTTACACAATAACTTCTTCTCTCTGTGCCCCTATTTATTTCTTAGTATCATTTCCTATACGGCCATATACCAGATCATACACCTTGTACCTATCTACATGCAGATACATAATGACACTTTTTAATGAATAGTTTTGTATGTAAGGCGGACATGTTTACGCAACTACTCAAAGTATTGTTTTGAAATATGTATATTTTACTAAGAAAGAGAGATTAGTTGCCATTAAAATCAAGGAAACGATTAGTCAAATACGTAGTTTTTAGTGTATCATACTTTCGTAGATTTGTCGTCCGAAACTAAAATTAAAGAAGATAAATATGTTCGATGCCGCTTCAGTATGGTTGAAGTATATTATTGTAGATTAAAATATATATAAATAATAGTTTTAACTACCAAAATAAGCTAAGAAAACAATTCCTGTGCCATGTTCTAATTTCCGTGCTAGTAAAATCTAATTCCCATGGACACACTAATTCCCGTGCCCTGACCAAAATTTTAAATTGAAATAACTTTTATAGTTTTATGAATTTTTTTACCCCATAAGAAAATTAATGTTTATTATATTTTTTATCAAATTATCAGCATAATTTTTTTTGTGTAATGTTGGTATTTCAAAATTCCATGGGAATTAGACAAAAATGCTCGTTTGGTGAAATTGACCCTTATAATCAAACTTCTAAACTAGATTTCACACGATAAATAATGCGATAAATACACATTGAATAATAAGGTTTGATGTTGATACGCGAGTTACTAATATTTGTACACAGTTATACAATAAATAATATCTTATCTTATCTTATCTTTGTAAGTTTTTTTAACCGCCATCAAACAAGAAGAAGGTTCTTACTTCGTAAGAATCTTTTATTTTATTATTGTTCAATAGGTACCGCCCAAGGTACAGTATCGTGCGGTACATAAGTGTACATAGGTAGGTACATAAACATAATGTGGTCGGTAATGAGAGTCGCTTCACATTTGTTTGGGCTTAATTTAAAAAACAATTGAAAATATGTTTGTAACGTATTTTTATAATTACATAAATGTTAAAGTTCTAAATAAATTGATGTGCTATCCTTTGAAAAAAAAACGGCGTGTAATTAGGTACAGTCGCCATCATATATATCGGAGCGGCCAAGGCGTTCACAATATCTGAACACGCACTCTAACGCCCTGACAATAGAGGCGTGTTCAGATATTTATGAGCGCCTTCTACTATCTGATGGCGACTGTACATGACTGCTAGGTAAGTTTACTGAACTGAACCATCATTCGATGCGAGAGTGAATAAGATTGACGAAAAAATGCCTCACTGAAAAAAACTATGCACTAACAGACTATATAGGTACAGTCAGCACCAGAAATTGCTAGGCGGACGAGATGTTCAAAATTACCTAGACACGCTCATATTCTCTTAATAATAAAGTCGCGTCAAGATCATTTTGAACACCTCGCCCGCTTAGCAACTTCTGCTGCTGCCTGTAGGTATATACATACCACGTCTGTTGGTCTGCCCTCCTAAGGTAAAAGGCCGTATTTTCAAACAACACTATGAAAATACGGCCTTTTACCTTAGGAGGGCAGTGGTAGGTAGGTACCTACGTCTGATCAAAACCCGGAGTACCTATTCAAAGTTTTAATGACTTTTATTACACATTCGCGAATAACAGCTGCCGAGGGAACTTCAACTATCAGTAAATAGTTAGTAATGTACGAATAGTTATTTAGCGCGAATTTACTGCCCCACGGGAATCTGGTGGGTGTATTAAAGTTGTTAACTAATGGAGTAGGTATAGCAGATATATGCGAGATTCTGAATATATGGAAACATATTATAAGGTAAACGTACTGGTGCAGAACGCAGTCCCAGTACATGTCATCTTGAAACTTAAGTCATAGTCAATATTAGAGGTGACAGCAGGGTGTCATTTATTGGGCATTAGAATCGAGGACTGATACGTTTACCGTATATGAGACTTAAATGCCATATTGACATGCTCTTGTGCATACCTAAGCACTTATACGGGGTGTTTGGTACATCGTTTGCCAAATTAAAATGTCAGAAAGGTTGAATAACTTGCTATCTTCTCATGTCTTGAAAAACAATAATTGCGCACGTTTTTTTTTCAGCTCTACGCCAGTTTTTCGTAAATTTCAAATTGTTACTTGCGTAGTGAGAAAAACCGTGAGCAATTTTTTATTTCTACGCATGAGAAGATAGCAAATGACTCAACCTATCTGCCGTTTTTATTTGGCAAAAGATGTACCAAACATCATAAGCGTCTGTTGATTTTTTGCATGTAGTCAGAATAGAATATTCTCGAGCGAGAACATTCTCCATACAAAATATAGAACGTCCTCGAGAACGGCACAACTATAAGTCAGAACCGTCAGAAGCGTAACGCTACCACGAGCCTAGTTCGAAATACTCGTAGTTTTTCAATATCTCATTACTAGGTTACATTTTGTAACTTCTCCGAACTTGTAAAATGTCTATAGATTATCTCCGTTTTCGACACCTTCCCATTAAAAAAAAGATATTCCCAACGAGACGAGAGACCTAAATAAAATAAGTTTTTGGCAAAAATTTCATTTTTGGTACACGCTTTTATCGCTGACTGTACTTTTCTTACGACAGACAACTAATACTCATCGAGACAATTCTAAAAACCCCTAACACAATTAGGTTGCGTTGTTTCATCACAGAGTTCCTATGGCCACCTCCTGTCTTCATCATCAGATCAGATGTGTATGCAAAATTTCAGCTCAATCGGAAACCGGGAAGTGGATCAAATTTAACTTGCAAGATTCCATTACATAGTTACATACACGTCGACCTAATAAAAGCGTGTTAAAAAAGTAACTCGTCGTGTAATCTATACATATTCATATTTATTCATAATTTCCGAAGACCCTCAAAATCCGATCACAGCAAATCAAGTCATTTAATATCACACGTCAATTAAAAAGGGACCCTTAACGCGATCCAAAAATCCTTAAAACGAGACCATTTAAAAATAGTCTTTATTCCATTAAACATAACGACGTAAATCAAATTTAAAATCTATGTTTCCTAATGGCTGTTTAAGACGTAAATGCAATTAGGGCGCACCCACACGATCATTCAAAATTTGCATCGCGTGTGTGTTGTATGTAATGAGCGTGGTGTGAGGGTAGTTTTAGAAGCTTGCGGGCGAAACATGGGATGCGGATATGTGGAATTTTCAGATGAAACTAATGTGTATTAAATAAAATAAAAGAAAATAATAAACCAAATAACAGAAAATTACCCTCTTATTATATAATCAATATAATCATCATCATCGCCAACTTTTTAATACGGCACTGCTGGGCACAAGTCAATTCGGCGTTTTGCTAATGCGGATTGGAGACCTATGTAATATATTTGCGAGAAACATCTTCTTATAATTACTCGGTTTTTGACATTCACTAGGCGGGTTCTTTATTCATAGGCGCTTTTCGCTACATACGGTTTTTCCCGTCTTCCGGTACGCTCCTATAAGCGCGTAGCTCGTCCTGTCACTGAATGTGTAAAAAATGGGAAAAAATTGATACTTTCTAACCAAGTTTCTCACAATTAATAGTCCTTCTTCTTAAAAGGTTTAATTTATTCAAAACATTCAAACAGAATCAAAATAAATTCACAAACCGTGTGAAACTGCTAACTATCGATTCCCAAAACCGTTAAATCAACATAATCATTACCGAATTACAATAAAAATAGAGATAGATACAGGGAGATGACCGGTGACCGTGGGATCAGAGATCGCGGCGCACGAGTTTAAAACAAAATGGCGGCTGTTGTATGGGCTGTCTTGGCGCTTACGCCCTTCTGAGCGCTGCGCGTACGCCGCGACCTTGCGCTGACCGTTGATCTTACATTGTCGTTGACAATGGGAACTGGTTTGATCTAATACACTTTGAACTTATCTTGACCGGTGTAAGGGGTCTTGAGATGTTATTAGAATTTATAATTTTTATGTTAATTTTATAGATATTTTAATAGTGATTTGTTGGAGTGTTAAGGAATGTTGAAAATGTGTAAGGAAGGGTCGCTAATAGGTTGATTAATAATTTTACTTAATTTACTTAGTTTGGTTTGGTTCAAATAAGTTCTTTTAAGTTTCAATAAATACCACGACATACCTACTGATGGGCAATTTCATTTTAACTTGTACTTTCAAGCGCGTTTCAGTAACGTCTGTCACATTCCTGACAAAATGTATGGGATTTGACTGTGACCGTCAGTTTTGTGACGATTGCTAACCGGCCGTTAATGGTACACAGTTAACTAAAAATGCCCGGATATACAGGGTGTCCTTTAATCAAAGCCGAAAGGTACTTACATATCGATTAGGGTATTTAGGGTATTTCGAACCATTATTATACAAAGTATATAGGTAGGTATCACAATAATCGGCACAGTAGCTAAACGAAGAAAATTAACAAATTATGATTAATAATAGCATGGTTGACACCTATATATAGTTTTCAATCATAAAATTATTTTAGGTAGGTATATCTAATTACTATTTAGCTGAAAAATAGATGTCTGATTAATAAAACGACATGTTACATTTTGCATTACTTAAAACTTAAAGGGAATAAACAATTAATTTTTTATTTGATATTTAATACTTACTATTAGGTATACACGTATTGAATAAATACCTACAACATTAATTGTATATTTTTTTACTATAAGTTAAATTATATCAAAAGAGAACAGTATATAACATAATAGTATGACAAAGATGTCTAAATATTTTCTAGAGCTGTGACGCCTGTGACAGTATCCTTTTTAATCTGAATTTCCGATATACGGGCGCATCTGGTGTTTCTCGCGCGAGGTGGTAAGGACGTTAAGCTACGTTTTCATTGACAGACGTAACTGCTAATAGCTTTTTAAATACCTACATCTTGCTGACTAGCGAAGGAACTTAAACTGAATTTTCAATTGGAGATTTTTTCTTACAACTAGTTTGACTTGTATCGTGTATTAGCTTTTAGCTGTCTGAAGTACCTACCATTTGACTTTAAATGTGTGATCTAAGTTTGATACTGATTTGACAATGAAAATATTTTTACATAATTTCATGTATGTATACATATAGTGTTTTAAAGGACTGTCTCATTTCAAACATAGACTAAGAGCATCAGACAATCTGGCACCCAAAAGAAAACGATGAGTATAGTTTTTTTTTGTTCCTATTCACTGACAAATTGGATTAATCAACTATATTACCATTATTAACTATAGCTATGCTCCTTTGTAAAACTTTTTGCAATTTTTTTATTACGTTGGTATGGAAAGGCGATTTCCCGCGGTAGTCCTTCGTCTTAAGAATTTGCAAGTCCGAAACTCCGAATGTTAATTCTGCTTATTTAATCTACCTCTCTCTCTAAGGCATCCTTGTTTTTGTAAACCGTTAAACATAATATCCACACATAAGCCAAAAGTCTAGCTTTTGATACATAGATAAATCTACATTTCACATAGTAAACCCGTAATCCCAGCATTATAATTAGAACCAAAACTTCCAGTGACTCATTAGATCTCTAATATATATACATACTTATTCCATCTATTCTGTCCTCCACTTAACATGTCTTTGTGCGAATCTAATCCCATGTGAACCCGACATTACCGTGTGTGTGTGTGCTGTGTGTCTGTGTGCAAGGCGAAGTTAGATCGTCCACACTTTACCGCGGGCCTCAATAGGAGGTGTACAGCGCGACGGGGTAGTGGGTAAACTGGGAGTTTTAGAAATATATAGGTACCAGGCCCCAATTTCACATCGGTGACAGGTCCGACAATTGTAAAACATCACTGTTGCTGACGTCACAGGCATCCATGGTCTACGGTTACCGCTTACCTTCGGGCGGGCCGTATTCCTGTTTGCCACCATCATTATATTATTAAAAAAAAACATTATTATACAGGAAAAAAACAGATATTTCACTTGCGAAGTTTATGACAATTGTTCCCAGATTTAAAAGAATTTTCGGTCATTCTTGACAGGAAATCAGTTCTGTGTCGGAATTTTGTGACAATTGTCGTGTTTCTTGTGATCTGTATAGATTTAAGCGTTGTACTGTATGTGTATACTAATATGTATGTATGTATGTATGTATGTCACTTTATTGCACATAAACAGGTTTACATAAAACGGACAAAAACAAATAATTAAATAAAAATAAATAAAAGAGAAACACTTGTAGGTAAAGAAACAGTTAACCTGACTCTAAAGTAACACTGTCAAAACCTTGCAAAGGGGTCCTAAATCCGGTTTGAAGACTTTGAAGATACGAATAAAGACAAGTGGCGACCAGACAGACATTATTATCATATCTATAGGGACGTTTGACCTCGAACCGTGAAGAATAGCAAGGGTAGCTAGCTGGAGCCAAAGGTCGAGCAAAATCGGCTCAATTGCTACGTTTACTTTTGAAAAGGGGAGATTTATTTTTTATTTTCATATTTTGACTTGACGTAGCACAGAACTATTTATATGCATTTGGTACTTTGGTAATACTTATTGATGGTAAGTTGGTGCTAATCGGCTAATATTTAGCAAAGAAATATATTTAATATGCGATTTTACTGTGTAGTTGTATCCTTGTTAGTTATTTTATTTTTATTATAATGTATGACATGTGTTTTTTGACTTTAAATCTTTTGAATTGAATTGAATTGAAACAGACGCAAGCCGGTATGGTGCTGTTTAATAGTGTTTACACTAACCGAAAATTTTATTTTGAACCCACACCCCCTGCACACGTACTCTGGTCAGCTCCTAACATCATTAATCTAACTTTCGTGCTACCCTTTATAATAGTTCGGCCGCTCCCCCGGGGGTGGAGGGGGGTGGCAGGGGGGTGGGTTATATTAACATACGAATTTGGACGTCCGAACCTTCTTCTTAGGGGGGGATTTAAGTTTCACGTCATGTATTGATCCAACTGGCTACGGAGCGGTTTTAGTGTTAATATTTTGCATTAAGTATGTTTTTAAACCTTTTTATTTTATTTTATGTTTTAAGACGTTACTACGCTACGACTTATTCTAGAAAGCTTCAACCCTTTTCTTTGCAATGTATCTTAAAAGATACATACTTACTTACTTAATTATACTCTTTTTGAATTTTTCTGAGAGCATTTTCTTTGCTCTGTAAGGCGCATTGGATTCTTGAACTCACGACTTAGGTACCTATTTTAAATTTGCCAGGAAAAGGGTTAAAAACCAATACTAAATGTCACGTAACAATTTGAAGAAATGTTTTATTCCTGTATTTATGCTTTGAAACATAATGAAATGGCGGTTTCATGCTGTGAAATATAAACAAATTATTAAGCTATATTTCAGCGAAGGGTAAAAACAAAAACGTATACTTAGCGGCGATCAGTGAAGTGATATAAAAATCTACTCGCCAAGTCCGAACACTGGGGAAAGGAATAAATAAAATAAAATAAATAAATAAAATAAACTAGTATTAGATGATTTTATTTATATTAAATATTATTCGTTTTGTATTGATGTGGATGGAATCACGTCTTTATAGGCCATAATAGGAAGAAATTCGTAGCAGGAAATTCAAAATTACAGGTTCTGCGTTTTAAAAGTTATAAATAGGGAGTATTACTGCAATGTTCTGCCAACAGAGTGGAGCTCTAGAGTAGATTGTATTGCTATAGAGCTGTACCTCCATACTACGCCAATCCATCCGTTTTTTGAAAAAAAAAATACAGACAATTTGTTGCGAATGAATATGACATTGATGCACCAAGAAGTTTTGTTTACAGGGACCTATCGTGAAACGCAAAAAATCCATTTTGTTATCTGCTTTTCTATCGTTCGAATATACAAGAGTGATAGAGAGGTTGATAACGAAATTTCGCTTTTCATATTTCGCAGTAGACCCCCTGAATGTGCTAGGCTAATGGCTCTCCCTACATAGAGCTTTGCGTCATATTCCCTACACTTACGGTAGTGTAAATACTCATCTAAACCAATAAAACGCACGAAATTTCCTCAACATATCGCTGGGTGAGAATACGTTTGTGCCATACGCCACTTACATTGGTTTACAGGAGAGCGAAAAGAAGCAAAAAAAAATATTTCTCGAAAAGTTTTACATTTAGGAAATATTTAACTTATTTATCATTTAGGCACATATGTTTACTATTTATAGTACTATACAAATATTGTGAATATAGTGATAATCATGAAATAAACGCACTTTTATTATTGCCATATCCGTTTTGATGAGTAAATGTTAAACGTACAATGTATGATATGACACAAAAGTTTTGGATATGTCACACTTTTGTGATAATTTTCTGTTAACAGAGTGTAATTATACTATAGTAAAATGCGGATATGGCACAACATCTTTGAAAAATATGTTTTTCCTAAAACCGATTAGTGTCAATTATAGCATATTTTTTGTTATTTTAGAAATCATTACAAAACGATTTTGCTCAAAAATGGATATGGCACCAACGTATTCTCAGCCGGCAATATTATAAATTAAATATGTTAAGGCGAACATTAATAACCCCTGTCTAAGGCAATCTACCCTAATATCGGAAGGAACCCTAATGTAAACTCCAGTTTTGTTGCAGATGTGTTTGATTGGATATCAGCGGAGAGGAAACGCAAAAAGACGGAATCAATTATGCTTCAGTGTTGATTATTTTTAGGGTCCCGTACGGAAACCCTTTACTAAACCTATTACAAGAGGGCTAGGAAAAAAACGCTCTGAGCGATTCGCTCAACGCTAACGCTGTGCGTCTGGGTAAAGGTATCGTTCAGATTAAGACTTCACCAGCATTACTGCCAACTGAATTGCTGCCACGAATATTTGTTCCTGAGTTATGGATGTTATCTATGTAGGTATTCATCAACTAGGTATGTAATACATACTATGTATCAACATCTCCACGGAACCTCTGTGACGGCAGCTGCTGCAGAGGCGATCGAAAATACAAAGGTGGGGAAATAACGCGGTCTCGGTGCCGAATACAGGTTTGTTTTTAGGGTTCCGTACCCAAAGGGTAAAAACGGGACCCTATTACTAAGACTCCGCTGTCCGTCCGTCCGTCCGTCCGTGCGTCCGTCCGTCCGTCCGTCCGTCCGTCTGTCACCAGGCTATATCTCACGAACCGTGATAGCTAGACAGTTGAAATTTTCACAGATGATGTATTTCTGTTCCCGCTATAACAACAAATACTAAAAACAGAATAAAATAAAGATTTAAGTGGGGCTCCCATACAACAAACGTGATTTTTGACCGAAGTTAAGCAACGTCGGGCGGGGTCAGTACTTGGATGGGTGACCGTCTTTTTGCTTGTTTTGCTCTATTTTTTGTTGATGGTGCGTGGTTCGTGCGCGAGTCCGACTCGCACTTGGCCGGTTTTTTTCGGCGTCGAGACCCTGGGTCCGTGGGGTCCTGGCGCTCTGAGTCTCTTTGGAGACCTTTCAAAGAGACTCAGGGACGCAACTGGGGACCCGAGAGCTGGCAATTACCTCGCTCAACGCATAAGTCTTACGTCTTACGGACCTTGCCGCAGGAGCCGGATTTAGATTTAGTTTAGTTTAGTTTAGTTTTATTTTATAATAGTTTGTACATATTTAGTTTAATTGTAATTTTTTGTTGTCTTTATTTAGTGTTTTTGGCATGTTTTTGTACGTTATATATGAATTAACGTATCTTTTGTAATAAAAACTAGGTTTATGTGTTAATTTCATCTCATATTACGCTTTGATTATTTCGTTTGGGGTTGGGTTGACCTAAGTATGATTGTCCCCAAATATTTATATTATATGCCTGTTGAACAGAGATTTATAAGTATGTACATGCCTAGATTTTATCAGCTGATAGAATCAGTCGGCTTAGACTCGTGTTATACGATCCGTGTTCAATCAGGGACAGAAACAAAACCTTCTCACCTGTCCTACCGCCATCTTTGATCGCACCACGGTTGAGTGGTGGCCAATGAAGCGATCTGGCCGATCATAGGAATGTTTACTATTCGTTGGTGTATCGACGAACTGTAGTTTTTAAAACATGTATCCTAATGCAACCTATTTACTTTTTCTAGGGTATGTACAACATTTCGTATGTTGCTTAAAGGTTGTCTGGAAGAGATATCTTAGGGCTGCTGTAAAAAACGTCAAAAAGGTAATTTTATCGAGAAATTTATTTTAAATTTGAGTAATACCTGATCCTGTAGAAATTAATATAGTCAGATCATAGGAATGTCGTTGGTGTATTGTCGAACTGTAGTTTTTAAAACAACATATCCGTATTTAGTTTTTCTAGGGCTAGCTACTTGCCGTCATGTAGGTACAAATTTTGCTTAGACTACCATTTCGTATTCTCTCTTTAGCTTTCTCAGTTGCTTAAAGGTTATCTGGAAGAAACTCTTAAGGCTGCTGCATAAAACGTCAAAAAGTTAATTTTATCGAGAACTTAATATTAAAATTGAAGTTTCCTGTAGTAGCCGACTGTAGCAGTAGCGACAATACTGCCGACTTCATTGCTGCCACAAAAGTCAATATCGATGTTGAAGGGCATTTTCACGTAACTGTGTAACATTAACGGCCGGATAGCAATCGTCACAAAACTGACGGTCAATTTGAAATCCCATACATTTGTCAGGAATGTCACGGTTAAACGCTACTGAAACAACTTACGTAAGTCGTACTTTAGAGTACAAGTTAAAATAAAAATGCCCTGATACCCTGAATTTTGAGACTTGCGACAGCGATGCAGCCGGTTACAATGTCACGCCGCAATACTGCAGCAGTACTACTGTAGCAGTAGCCTAATGCTGGTGTAGTATGAATCCGAACCGTACCTTAACGGTAAAACTGATTACAGTTTCAGCAGCTATGACAGGCTGCCAGGCGAATAATTTTCCAACGCACATTCTAAATTATTTTAGATAGTTGGGAATATTGAATTACAAATGCTGTCGAAAGTTATTTGCTGTGCAAACGAACATATAAAGCTCACGGTTTTTTGTCATGTGTTCTATAATATAGATTTCACAACAGTTTGATTAAAGTAAAAAAAACCGGCCAAATGCGAGTCGGACCGTTTTGTCCTTTTGAGGCAGTCAGGCCAAAGTCGCAAGCTTGACTTTAACGTAAACTTTTGGAATGAAAATGAAAAAAAATGAAACATGAAAAAATGTTTCAGATAACAGACTATATACTCTGGTAATAACAAAACCAACTAAGCCGCTAAACTAGGATTAGCCATGTCGTGTAGACATTACACAAAGCTAGGGCCTCGACCCTTTCCTTCATTAATTCATCTATTCCTCTGACTTGTGGTATTCATTAGTGAGTCCCTAATACATGTTACTTTGTGCTAATCTTCTAACAAAGGAGCGGCATTGCGACGCAAATGGAGCTGTGTCACGTGGGGTTAGGGTTGATTGTTGAATGACGCGGGATAATAAGTCGGTTTGACAATTTGGGACTAAGTATTTCGCCACATTGTCTCGTGGTTTTGGTACAGTGCCGAGCAGAGTCATTGAGGCGTTTGTAAGAAAATTAGACAAACATATTTAATAAACTCTATACTTACAGCCAGAGATTTTGGCAGCTATTCATTTAGTGATCTACTTTCTGGAATTTATTCTCCACTTTGTTAAATAAAAAAAAATGGCCGCAGGCAAATCTAAATGAATCAAACTTTAAAAACTAATTTATCGGATAGGAATATATGAAGTCGCAACTTTCACTTCTACTTTATTTAAAAAAAAATCTCCGATATCTTACATTTATAAACTAAACTGTCTACTTTTGGTTTACTCTTTTACAAACTGGATTATTTTTGAATTTTTTGATGTTTTGTTTTGATCATTCTCAATCGTCAATATATGTATAAGAGTAGAAACTAGAAACTACTTACGTAAATTTAATTAATTAAATCAACTAAACCTTCACCCTAGAGAATCTGACAATTGCTTAAAAATTTTGTCCGCCAGTGCACTTCTGTTTAGAATTTAAGAGGGAATTTGTTAATTTCCAAAATGGCGGCGAATAGTTGAATTTCTGGGCAGGCGCTCTTTGTAAGAAGGGTAGAGGGATACAGTATCATTTTAGTTTTACATGGAAATTCTTCCTTTGAAGGGTAGATTAGATGCTCATTATTTTCTAAATGCTGCTGGAGAATAGTTAGTTAGTTTCGTCGCATTTTAAATTACATTTGAAGTATTAGAACAAATTAAATTATTTTAAGTTTTTTTTTATTTCAAGTAGAAACACTAGTGTATTCGCTGGTTCGATTCCAGCCTGGGGCACTGGAGGCTTTGATCACTTTTCCTTGTATAATATATGACATTTATATCAGTTTATAATTTAAATTATACTTTATTTTTGTATGTGCTATTTTATGTACTTTTATTGAAAATTTACTCGTTGATTGACAGCTCTACCTTTTGAGATTTTAATCTCATTTTTCAAAAAAGTGACTAGACATGTTCTTTCTGTGCACCCCGCAAGAATAATATGCAGCATAATAGGTATATAATGTAGATATATAGTCGTCCCCCTAAAACTAACATCTTTAATCAGCAAAAATCAATAGAAAGCACATGCCGTCCCCCTCGCACGTAAGATAAGCGGTAAAGGATGCGACAATAATGAATCCGGGGCTCACAATTAAACAGGGGAAGTGTGTACGGATGATCTTGGCGATCTGGGGAGGGTGCGGGTAGCAGCGCGTAGAGTACTACGATCTTGGCATTTTCCGTTTTTTTATGATCATCATCATCATATTAGCCTTCGGTCGCCCACTGCTGAGCATAGGCCTCTCTTCTTGTACGCCACTTGTCCCGGTCCTGTGCTAGTCTCATCCACGTGCCCCGCGATACTTCGAACGCCATTCACCCAACGAGCCAACGGACGCCAGGCGCTTCTTTCATCCGTAAGCGGTCACCAATCCGTCAACATTTTGGTCCACCTGCCATCACTCTGCCTAGCAACATGTCCCGCATGTTTTTTATATGAGGCAAACGAGCAGACGGATCTCTTGATGGTAAGCGATTGCCGCCGCTCATGGACACCCGCAACACCAGACGGGTTGTAAGGTTTCTTGAAGGTTTGAAGGTCGTATCGGTCCGGAAATACCGTAGGCGACAGTTCATTCCAAAGTTTGGCTGTGCGAGGCAGGAAGTTTCTGTAGAAATGCACAGTTGAGGACTGCCAACCATCTAAGTGGTGAAGACTGAAGATGGAAATGTTGTCGCGTAGGGTGATGGCGGAAAGAAGGGCCAGGGATTAAGCCGAACAGTTCGGAGCACTCTTCGTTATTTGTATGGCTTATATTTTTAAAGAAATAGCCCGAGTATTGGTAGCCTAGCGGTAAGAGCGTGCGGCTTTCAACCCGAAGTTCGCAGGTTCAAACCCCGCCACGTGAAGTCAGCATCAATTTCAGCGGATGAAACAACGGAACCTTTTCCAAATATAGATATATCTACAGTTCGCGTCCAAAGGTATTTTTAACAGTCTATTTACAATATACTTAGTGAAAGACATCTCGTTTTGTAAAGCTATCAGAGAATGGTAGATATTTTTAACGCGTAGTCTGTAACGTTACTTTTGATGCTGACTGTACCAATGAGTTTTTTGGCATAGGTATCATTGGATATTTACCAGTCGCTTTTCGTGAAGAAAAACATCACAGTCGCTCTACCTAAGCCAAATAATGTTACGCTGGAAAACATACCTTACCCACAACTTTTCTAAAGCTTGTTAATTTCTGCATCTACGCCAAATTTTCCTACTCTGTGCAGTTAATAGCCTTCTTTCTGCCAAATATGTAAGGACGGGGAGAGGAGGGTCGTCAAAAGGGGAGAGGGGGAGGGGGGACACACAGCCGAGCGTGAATGGCAATTTCTTGAATAGTCGGGGGACTCAAGAGGGTCTAATACCTACATAATTACGCTATTCGGACCTATGTTGTGTCCTTTTAGATGAGTTTCGTTCGGGGTTTTACGTGATCGTTTTAATTAAGTTTTTTTTAATGAAAGTACTCGAAATTGCTTCAATGATTACTTTATTAAGTATTTATTTGGAAAACACAGTTCAAAACTAGGTAAGTACCTAAATGTTGTAAGAAAACTTGTGCAGGTATACCTATATATACCTACTCGTAAAAATATTGATTGTTTTACCAATTTCTGAGAACTGGTATTAAAGCTTGCAAAAATTTGATTACATTATTACCTAATGTATGTTGATTTAATACTAATGTTATTTTTTATCGTTTTATGACAGTAGAAAAAAATACATAAATATAATTTAATGCCAAGTCAGCTGATTTGGTCAAAATTACAGCAATATGAAAGCGAATTTCGCCGAAGGTATTTTTTTGTGCTGCTGATGATGAATAGTTGAATACCTATTGCTTATGATATGTAAAGTTTATTTGGTAGAGAATATTTTATAGCATTAACACCGCCCTTTGTATACAAAACGATAAAATACTATAATAATAAGAATAAAATTATAAATAACCTAACTTAAGAGGAGAAATAAATAAGGAGAAGAATAAAATTCTATATTTAGATAACCTGGATCCACAGTATAGGTATTGTTAGTTACATATATTTTATGTTTTACAAGTATGTATATATGTATCAATTTTATAGTTAAACCACAACATTGTGTGACATAATCGTGGCAGTAAATCCCCCTCAGCACACAAGGACATTAAACTGTCGGGATACCTAAACTTATAGCAAGTTACACAAGGGCCATTAAAACTGTCGGAATACCTAAACTATAGCAAGTTTTCAATTACAGGAGGCGCGCGAGATATTCGCGATGGGTAGGGCTGGCGCGCCTGAGTGCCGGCCATAGGGTACTTATTTAAGTACCTACTAGTGTTTTGGTGAAACATATTTTAGAAAGTGTTATTAGCAGAGATCGGACAAATTAGCGTCATTGCTCGAAAGAATGTGGACATGTGTCCACAATTGATTAAATAATTAATCATTTAATTAATTTCTTACCTGAGGTTTAATTTTGATTCCTAATCAATAAATAACACAAAGATTTCTTATAATGTAAATTTATTTAAAAAAATAATCAGTATGTTTTCCAAATTTTCTGTAGGTACTAATTTTTTTATATCAAAGATATATATAAGTGCTATTTATTGACTAGGGAACAAAATTAAAACTCAGGTAAAAAATTAATTAAAATAATTAAATGATTAATTATTTAATCAAATTTGGAGTCATGTCCACATTATTGCGAGCAATGACGCCAATCTGTCCGATCTCTGGTTATTAGGTAATATACAATACTTTATTATTGGGATATAAAAAGACAAACTAATCAATAAAACTGAACTAGAAAGAGGTCACTTCTGTGGACGATGCAATAAAAATTACCGACATTGGTAAATACATATATATCCAATTTTTCTTATTTCAGTCTCAAGTACTGAAAATATAATACCGCCTTTAAGGATACAGCGGAAAAATTAGCTTTAGATTCCCTTAGCTTTGCAATGTCTACAGGAAAGACGAGATATGTACCTACTATAAAATGTGTATTAGATATCCATTTATTAAAAATTTCATTTAGGTAACAAGGTCCACATTGCAAATTCAGTAGAATCTCGATTTTCCGAACAAAAAGTTTTAGAAAGAGGACTTCGTTTTATAAGCTATCGGGCCGATTAGAACTTTAAGATACGTCAATTTACGTCCAGATACGATATGGATTAGACATGTCAGTGTAAAAAGTGACGTTTTTGTTTGAAGAAACCTCACTATTGACACTGACATATCTAATCCATATCATATATGTATAGACGTACTACTTGACGTTTCTTAAAGTTAGAATCGGGCATCAGTATAATAGAATAGAATTTGAATTTTATAACAAAATCTAGTAAAATAGATAGCAAACGAGCAATTAATCACAATAATGCGGATATTAAAATAAAATATTAAAAGATTACAAAAATACAGGACCTGAAAGTTTCAAAATTTAAGTTTTTTTAACTTCTAAAAACGATAAAAATAAGAGTACCATTCGATTCCTTACATTTCATCCAAAAAAATATTGTATAACAACTATATACATAAATGCAATATTTCACCGACAAAAACACGATTTTCTTGTTTTGTCCATACTACAAGATGGGCTCCCAGAGACCATGACGTCACGTTCCCTTATCGTTTTGTTTAGGGTGTTTCGCGAGTGAAGTGCGACTGTCGGCCTTTTCTGACTTTTGTGTTACTTTAATGCAATGGGTCCCATATAGAAGGTTGATCCTAAAAACAAACCCGATCGATTGATACCATAAATGAAAATTAGTAGTAGTCATGTGGTATCATTGGCAACAAGCGGCGGTAGCCCTAATCCACGCGCCCCGCGCGCCATTCTCGCGCCACGGCGCCATGGCGCCATGGCGCCATTCATAACACTTTCCCGCCTTTCGGCTTTCGGCGTATCGATTTATTCGCAAGGATTGCTTGTATGTGTTGACTGACTAAACTGAAGCGTTTTAGGGTTAACCCACACTCTAAAAAATGAAGACCAACTAAGAGCAGTTTTCTCTTAGTTGACGTTAAGTTAATTATAACAATAACGATCTTATATAAATCAAAGAAACCTGATTACTTAAAACAATAAGTGTATCTGTGATTGAACTAATAAAGTAGGTATGTTATTAATCCTAACAATTGTATACTTTGCATCTATCATTAACTTGTTGGCATAATTATGTAACGTAGGTTGATTCAATCCTTAAAAAATTAATTAAAACAGATAAATATGGTAATAGTTATGAACATTTTAATAGTTTATGTGATTATTTTCTCTTTGTTGATTTACATAAGACTTGGTATTTTAATCAACTAAACATATAATATTTAGAACAACGAAGATAAAACATTTAATCCCATTATGATCAAGTTATTGTATTAATTACGAAACTAATATTCCATTCTATTAAGAATTATTTGTTAAATCGATTTTCTTCATAATTAAATTAAATAATCAGTTAATCCGTTTAATCAAGAGATAAGTAGGGGGGCGCCGGTGCACCCGCGGTCCTCCCCGCCCGCGCCCCTGCGGCGCCTGTGACCGTGCGAGTGGGGAGTCAGTCTCAGCCTCGACGTTCAACATTCAACTACTTAGTTATTCAAGTACGCGTCAACGAAATAAACTTTACTTGTGCCTTTATTTCACGGCAAGCCTGGAACAGTGAACGTGTTACCTTTGCTTTGTGTACCTAATGGATAATAGTGTATGTGCAACATGGAGCAAGTGCTAATCGCGGCGACGGGAATAAAAGGCGCGGGGACGGGCCGGGATGGTTATGTGGGAATCCCTGTTGTGGACTAATGAGACCCCAGGTCTACCCAGTAAAACCCCTGTTGGCCGCCTCAAGGCTTTAAGGCGAGGCACGGGAAACGATCGGGACCATGCTTCCGAAACCCCGCCAGCGGCTGTCCGAACTGCGGACTCGACTTCGGAGGAACTCCCTTTACTTCTCTAAGAGTGCGCCATTTTTTGCGCATTGGCCATCCCAGGGACCCTCGTGTAGGCGACAGACGTCCCCGAGCCTGCCGCTAACGGGTACCCATAAGGGGGAAATCGACGGTTGTACGCCAAACGGTCATTATATTTGTAGCCCGTTTTAAATGTTAATTATAATATATATGTAAGGTATGTAAAAGAAAGTTCGATTTTTAAATGTAAAACGTTTAGTTTTCTAAATATTTAGATGAATAAATAACATCTTATTATATATATTTTTTGTTTTATTCATTTACCCCCTTTTCATAAAACTTTACTTTGTTAAATTTGAATCTCAATTGTTTAATCAGTTCAACTATGAAGCTTGTTGTTTGTTGTTGTGTTTTATTGTACTAGTACAATTGATGAAGAATGGTATATTGTACTAGACAAGCTTCATAGTTGAACTGATTAAACAATTGAGATTCAAATTTAACAATTTCTTAGTTCTGGCTAATAAGATGCATAAGTCGATGCAATCATGTTCTTAGTTGAACTTATTAGGGTCAAATAGTTGATACAGTAATTCTTCATGTTAACATTGATTTACATCTTAGTTGAAATGATTAAACAATTAAGATTCAAATTTAACAATATCTTAGTTCAGGCTAATAAGGTGCATTAGTCGATGTAATCATGTTCTTAGTTGAACTTATTTGGGTCAAATAGTTAATACAGTAATTCTTCATGTTAATATTGACCTACATCTTAGTTAAACTGACTTGTTTGTATTAGTTGGTACAGTAACTTATCATGATAATAATCATCAAGCCCTTAGTTGATCTTGCTAGGATCAATTAGTTAGCATAATTATTTTTCGTGTAAATATTGAACAACATCTTAATTGGTTCAGTTACATAGATATAGTAATAGCAATCAGAATGACCTTATTTGATGTGTCTAAGTTCTTGTTAGGCTCGTATGGAATCAAGATGCTTGATTACGACTATCAAGATATTGATAGGGCCAACCAAATTTTTTTTAGAGTGCAGTGTCTACATAGACGGACTATATTTGGATCGCTTGAGCTGAAAAATTGTAGACTGCGTTTTGCATGTCGTTTTTAGTTCAACTCCAGTCTGTTGATTTTTATGCGAAATGTTCCTTTTAAACGTAGGTATACTTACACTAATAAGCTACCGTATAAAGGGCCTACTTGGTTCCCCACTAGGTAACTGTGTTCCAACAATTTTTATATATGTATTCATATATAAAAAAAAATATATATGAATACTATCACAACATTCACAAGTTTCACGACAAAATAAAATGCGGTTCATAGGAATTTGAATCTATTATTTCACATTGACTTGGGCTCATCTCACCTTAAGTGACGGCAGGAAGCCTTACAAAGAGCTTTTAGTTTTGTAGGTATTTGTAGGTATTAAAACTGGCAAATAATGGCTACATTTAACTGTTCATAAAAAAAAGAGTAGCGTCATTCCACAATACATAACAAATTTGCAATGGTCGTTGTCCATTGTCAAAATTAAATCAATACCCTACACAATAGGTTACTTAACCCTTAGAATGCAATAAGGACGACCATTTGCGAACTTAGAGGGTCGCAAACTTGGGGGGTTGTCAAGTTAGGGGGACAGGGGGTCACAGATGTCGAGGGGTCTTCTTAATTTCAGTGTATTAGCGAGTCTTGCCCCTGGACATTAATCTAAAGGGTCCAGGGGTCACTGCCCCGAATTAAGATGGGAAGAAGGCGATCGTTACCCGAAGAGAATTAACGAATTTATGACCGCTTGGCCGGTTTGAATTTTAATCAAACGACATAGCGACGAAAGAGTTGTGTTGTGAACATTGCTTTCGTTGTAAAGCTCATCTCAATGCTAGTATTTAATGATAAATTGTATTAAGTATCACTACATAGTATAAAACAATGTCGCTTCCCGCTGTCTGTCCCTATGTATGCTTAGATCTTTAAAACTACGCAACGGATATTGATGCGGTTTTTTTTAATAGAGTGTTTCAAGAGGAAGGTTTATGTATAATTTGTTAACCCGTGCAAAGCCGGGGCGGGTCGCTAGTTTAATAATAAATTGTATTAAGTATATGAATTAAATAAATACGCATAGACATTTGTCTGCCCGGTGACTTTCTCTGGTATGGACGCGAAACACTTAATTTCATATTATGATTTCATTTCGACGCTTAGAGAGCCTTTACCTATACCTTATTTCGTGACGTTTCTAGAAGAAATGCAGTCACCAGATGTACTTACGGTACCTTTAGCATTCATACCTAAACACATTTACTATGAATACTTACGTTACACATCAGAAAATGCACACATCAAACGTTTCAAAATTCATAATGTGCAAAACAAACAATTGGACACCGCACGGCAAGCGACGAATTTAGCAAAGTAAATAGTGTACTTGCATATGTGGCCGCAGCTATGTTCGACGCAAATAGGGTATATGAGTGAAATAGTCTTCTTTTTAATACCAGTGGCAAATAAGCATAGGGCCCGCCTGTTGGTAAGGAGTCACGCGTAACTTATGGACGCCTGCAACTCCTAAGAAATTACATGCGCGTTGCCGACTCTTTCAAAACCTGTACACTCCTTTTTTGAAGAACCTCATAGGTTTTAGGAACCCCACGACCTCATTCCATAGCGTCCGCGGGTAAAATTCCTGTTAAACCACAGTGCGCGACCGTTTCGGTTCTAGGGGTAGGTTCTCGTTTTTGTACGATTTCTTATGAGTAAATAAATACGAGTACCTACCCCTGCGTCAGGAATTCTAACACAGCAACCGAATGATGTAATGTATAATGGACAATATGGTACGAAGAATCAAACGCACCCGTCACTTTTTATCACCATGCAATTGAAAGAGACGGACCCTGACATTGTCACGCTGTCACATAGTAGTCGGGTCACTAACGACTAGACTAGGAGGCCACATTATACAATACACACACGACTACATAATCCAGCATGCGGTGAGCTAAATCTTCTTGTCACGTGTCCGGGAAGCGCACCTGAGGCACCTTTGTTGCATCTTGAACTAGATATCCTTATCATGAGGCCTTTAACTAAACATCTTGACAAATGATTTAAGGATGACTTACGGTAGACCGGGTCGGGACCGGGCGCTTCGTTTTCTATGGAAAGCACCACGTGATCACCGATCAGCCGTCATAAAACTGACGTGTCCGACGCGTCGGCCCGGGCTCGGGCTGGTCTAGCGTAAGTCATCCTTTAAGCAGCGTCTATGCGAGGGACAACGTCTCTCGTAACCCTGGATGATATAACCAAACGGAGACCCCTTGTCTGTAATTTTCTGTATAAAACAGTCTGGCGATTTTTGCGGGGGAGGGGCACGTCAAATTTATACGTAACGTAAAAATAGCCATGACAGATAAACGTCAGTCCATACATTGTGTATGACCATTGGCCGCCTATTTTCGACAGGGGGGAACGCCTGTTAATGGCTACTCCGTTTGGTTATATCCTCTAAGCTCGTGGCTGTATAAGACAACGCGCGATGGGCTATTGCGAGCGCATTTGTGGCAGCTGAATTAGGGGGCCATGTCCACAGCAAATTTCGGAGGATTGTGACTCTACGCGTTTTTGGACTAGGTCTTGGAACTTAAGTACTAAATTATCGTAACATTAGATGTAGGTAGGTGAGGGTGGGGAGGGTCGATCCCTAGGGGACACTTGGTAAACTTCATTTTTAATCAAACCAAACGAGATACAATTTTTTGCGCTGGTAACACTCATTCATTCGTTCCTAACTTCACGTTCTGTCATGGCACTGTATCGGAAAAGTCAGTGGTTCAAAAATGGCGGACGGTGAAAGATTTTCTGCGTACTATATTCAATTTTCGGTAAGCTTTAACTGGATTTATTTTATAATATGAGATGGAAATGATGTTAGTGAGTGTGCTTATTTTATTTGTTGTTTATTGAAGTGATGATTAACTTGGATTACATTGATATACGCGAACACATGTTTCGAGTACGGCACGTTTTATAATCTTACTATGTATGGGGAGACTTTGTCTTTTTCTTCAGGGGAGATATGATTCCGGGATCATGTCACCCCCAAAGCGATCATACATTGTAATAAATTTTCTTACAAAATGATTCATAGAGCTATCATAAATATTTTCTTTTCTTTAGTAAATCATGCCGCGAAAGTACGACCAGAGAAACACTGATTTAAACTTTCAAGGTTTTTGACTCATTATAGTTTATTAAAACGGAATTTAATGGCGTATAATTCAGTTTTTAATTATACAACCGACTCCGAAAACGGAATTATCCCCGTGGCCTTTGAAAAGACTGACTAAAGTTGACATCAACATTTTACGAACTACCCGTACTTGGTCTTGTTTATCAAGTTAAACGTTTTACACACAGGGGATGTTACTCGGTCGACAAAAAACACTTATAACGATATTTGGTTTTCAACCGGCGATATTTGTTTTTATGGATGAAATGCTATTTCAATGGCTTTCCGACATTATGTACTATAGAACCGACGGTCCATAGAAAGGATTTTAGGATTATGCAGCTCAAACACCGTCCTCGAAACGTGAGCAGTAAATTTCTAAACTTATTTATTATAGTAAACAATAACGACCGTGATGGGTAAAAAATTTAAAATTGCTGTAGGTATTCATAAGAACTTTAAAAAAATTAGCTTGTTACAAGAAATGTTATGTTAATAACTTAGATTTTTGTTTTTTTTTTTTACTTTTTTTTAGTACAAAAATTGATTCCCTATTTTATGTTGTTTTATGGATAATACGAATACATTGTTTTTTTAAAGTATAAGATTATGGATCAATATGTGTTTGATATCTTCATATATACATTTTCTGTAGATAAAGTGAATACATTAATGTAGATACTACCCTCGAAATATGACATTACCACTTAAAATCTTTTTACCAAGTGTCCCCAAATCTGGAAGACTTGATCCCTTCGGCTTAGACATCTGATTACCGGAAATACAACTTCAAAGCATGGAAGATGCAATATATATATGTTTGCTGTGTATTTTACAAATTATAGATGCATTGCTAATAGCAATCCGAGTTATATAATCAATGAGAATCTGGTATGGGGAGACATGGTAAAAATATGTTTACCATGTGTCCCAAGAACCAGGGTCACTTGATCCCCCTAGGATCAAGGCTCCCGACCAGGGGTAAACAAGTCTCCCTTACATAGGGGACACATGGTAAAAGTCAACAGTATGAGTTTTCATTAAATAATGATCTAATTTATTGCACAAATCTGTTCTAATTCAAACTACTAATGAAGAGATAAATTCTGAGTCGTATGGTCTATAAAGTTTTTCAATACTACAAATAGTTAAGAAAATGTATGCTAAAAACAAAAGGGGTGATCAACCCTCCCCAGTTTCCCCTACTGTAAGTAACTAAGCCGAGACGGTAATAAAATCATTATAGAAGAATTAATCGCTCGAATGTGTTTCGTACGTAATTTTGGTATATAGGTACCACAAAAATTCGAACCTGTAATTCGAAATATATTAGGCCAAAGATCAGAGTCTAATGTTTCATGTCTTTCTCCAATAATGATTGTTGATTTGACATTTGAAGCAATTCCAAACATCATGACCGTAACATACATAACATGACGTACAAAGCGCTTTATATACTCGTAACAAAACAGCCTTATATACCGCCAAAGTAAGCAACTAGGTACGCCTCAAAAACACAAACAAAGTCCGAACTGCTGCTTAGGTAATTGTTAAACCTAGCGTGCTTTTGCCAACATTACCCAAGCGGAGAAAAGTTCCGTTCCGAGCGGAACCAGGCTCCGCAACTTTCCACAACTTTCCACAACTTTCTAGACTATAGAACCACAAAGGTACGTGCCGCGGACCATATCAGCACATCAGCACTATCTGCTTTCCTATGCAAATGAGTTGAAAGTTGGAGCTACGGCAGAATAAGAAAACAAGGGTAAAATGGCGTGGCGTTTACAAAGTTCTGACGTAATGAGTTTTGAAGTTGTGTATTCATAGTTATGGGACGATGCCTTAGTGTGCTTGTACATACTTATATCACAAATTGTATAAATAATATAGAAGGCTAGCCTTATGAGCGATAGGTGAAAATTACCTCATTTTCTCATGTGTCAAATCAATCAGGGCTATCATGACTAAAAGACCGAACCGACCGAAGATGAGAATATCAACGCAGCTCTGTAGATAACTTAGCGTTTATTCTTATTCACTAGATTTGGTGTATGATTTTCCGAGTAGAGATTCAATAGATTAATAATAATTACTACTAAATCTCCGCAGTTTACACACCTTAACTCGAAAATGTACGATGTCATTCAGATAAAAAATAAGCTAGGTCTAGCCGGGAAATCGCATTAACACTAGAATGTTTTTCTCAAGTGCAGTCGATTTACTCTTCCTAATAAAGATGATAATGTAAGAATATGATTCAAAATCAATAGTTGATTGAAGTGTATAGTACTAGTATAAAATGAAGGGATGGAAGTATAGGATAGTTTGGGTCAGGCCGGGATTGGCGCGAGTGTGGAAGGCGCGTGTGGCGGGGCGGAAGGTAGAAAGTTCGATATAGTTGCTCCGCGCCGCCCACGACACGTGGGCAATGGACGCATTATTTGCTTGTTACTAGATAAATAAAGCCAACTTCACAAAACAGTATTTAAAATGCCATTAAAATCATTAATGGCATCATCTCATCCTCAAGACACTTAAAATGATCTTGGATAAATAGTGTCTTGTTCCGTTGGTTTATGGTAGGTATATATGTATACCTATTCATCGGCAATTTCTCTTTAGTGAGCATAAAACAAGTATTTAACAAAGAGAGAGTACAGTCAATGTGTACAAAGGCGAACTTATGCCTTTAAGGGCTCTCTTCCAGCTTAACTTTAAGAAACTGAGATATAGACAAATGAGATATGGTAGTCAAACTATATGTAGATGACGGTAAGACTTAAAATAATTTGTTAACCCTAAACATACATAAAAACAATGATAGGTAGGTATATATGTCACCGTAAAATTGTAAACATTCGTCAGATAATCTCGCTAGTTAAATTATAAACTGACGGTAGGGAGATTATAAACTAACCTAACCTACGTTAGATTATAAAGTAACGGGTTCACAATCTTACGGTGTCATATACATATAAAAATAGAAATGAACTTTTTAAAACAGACAGAAATAAAATTATAAAACAAGACTATAATGTATGCAGAAAACACGTTCACTGTAGAACAACCCAGGCTATCTGAGAAAGTAATTTATAAAGTTGGATGGCGATAGCTGGCATTATTTATCTTTCAGCTGCCAGCACGAGCTACGAGAACATTTCAGAACTAGCTTAGAAATTCATTTAGTAAGCTATATTATATGCTTGATATGCAAGGCTCGGAACAACGGCCGCCGTTTTGAAAAAAATACCCTGTTGCGTACAACAGACTTAAACGCCATCGAGAACGTAATTTACTTTCTAGTATGAGCGAGATCATACTCGCATATTAGGGCAAGCGAGATGTATAGAAAGTAAATTACGTTCTCGAAAGCGTTTATGTCAGTTTTGACACTGTCAATGACTCATGGTACGGGCTCTAGTTGAAATCTAAACTACCTACGTACTTACCTATAACGCATCTAGAATGGACCTAGTAGTAAAGTTCGAATACAGCAGTGTGTACCTAAATATTTTACTTATTACATAGTTTCAACATAAACTCATCATTAGAGTAGGTTGTATTGACTCGTAGGTAAATGCAGAAACATTATCTATTCTTAAGGGGGCCCTTATCTATTCACAAAAGGACCCAAGTTCCATTATATTCCCATCAAATCGCAATGTTTTGCACCACGACATCCAAGAATGCATGTACTGTCGCCATGAGTCAGATATATCGGAGCGGCTAACGTGCTCACAAATATCTCAACACGCCTCTATAGTCAAGGCGTTAGTGCGTGTTTAGATATTTTGAACACTTCGGCAGCTCCGATATATCTGAGGGCGACTCTACTTTAATTATGTATCGCCACCACCTTTGTCTGAGACGACCATTCGTAGCCATTGTCTTAAAACTAAACCTACCTTCTACTTGTTTCTAGAAAGACGTAACTGACTCTTAGCTAAATACACCGTTATTCCGTAAGGAGTAAGGTTTAATGTAGTGATAGCAATCTTTTTTGTTTAGAGTAGGTATGTATTGCTTTGTGCGTGTTTATAATAGTGTACAGAGATAGGAGTATTATCATTTAGTTTTGTGACGTCTTTCATGTTTCGTGCTGAGTAAGATGGACGGATGTGGCGAGTAGTACAGTAACAGTACTATAAAATTCTAACTTTTATTATAGGTAGATAACATTCATTGTAAAGGACCATGAGATTTTTAGTCTACTTTTTTAGTCTTTTACGCCGCCGTATTATTATTTTTGATTATTCTTTAAGTTACTGTAAGCAGGTACTTATACCTACCTATTTACATTACCTACCAATTAAAAATTCAGCGAACTAAATTTTATCTAACTCTAGTGAGTTACTCATACTTACCTATCTAGATTATCTACAAGTTGTTAGGTACCTATTCATTTCGGAAAATTTAAATTCCAACCACCTAATTCTAGAGTGACATCCAAACAAAATCTTTTTTTCAAATTAACAAATAGATAACTAAGGCTATGAAATATATTTGTCAAATAGGTACGTATATTATATACAAAGGCCTGTTTAATCTCAAAACAAGCCGCCATTGCGAAAACTAACCCTTCTAACCTCTCTTAACAACGGCCCCAAATCTACACCCCCGCGATCTTCTTTCATCCCTCCCCCTTTTGGGGTCAAGTCACCCTACTTAAGATCGATGGAGGGGGGCAGATTACTTCGCGATAAGGGTGGGCTGCCCTAAAATTAAGGGCACCCTTTGTGTCTCAGAGCGTCCAAACTTTGTACGCTGTTTTGACGGGTTTTATAATTAATTTGCTAGTTTTGACCCGTAGTTTAACGAGGGGAAATTAATTTTGATTAAATTTAGGAGGGCTGTAATTAGATGATAGGTAGGTATGTTTTTATGTGGTGCGTGTACTTAAGATAGGTTTCTGAGTCTACGAGAATTATAAACGTCCAACGTAGCTTTAGGCAAAGTGAGATATAACGTATTTCATGTGATGATAATATGTATTACTGCGAGAAAACGTGTCCAATTAATATATTGTAGTTTAAAAGAAAGACCGTGTAAAAATGTAAGGATAACTCGATAATTCTAATTAAGAGTATTTGTATTGTATTGTATTGTATTCTCAAAATCTGAATACTCGAGACGATTGCTCGAACTACATAAAGCGTTTGACATGTTTTGTTTTGATAAACTATGTATATATTGCTACGATGAAGCCAAATAAACAGGGTTATGGATTCTTCTACATAGACCAAAGCCACTTCTTAAGTCATTGAGCTAAACTCGCATCTAGTAGCTTTTGTTTGAAACTCATTTACAACCATGTCCGACCGGGTTGTCACAAGGAACCTTTATCGGGCCGCAACTTTTCCAATTATGTATGTGAAGTGAGCGCGGGCAAGAAGTTTTAATTGCTGCCGACTTGCGGCACTATTAGGACGTTGTAATGAATTTAGCAGCCATTTTGCTTTAATTGCATACATTGTTTTTGAATTTTAGTATATTTTGGTGTAGATTTGGACTTCCAAATCCATGTTTAATCTGTTACGATTTCTTACTTACTTTTATTTATAAGTGAACAAATTAATTGTTGCATAAAGGTGACAGTCCATTTCCAACCGCAGCTGCACTACTGTTCATTTTACTATGGAAATTGACAGTAACAGCGACGCGTTCAGTACCAGTAGTGTAGCTGCGGTCAGAAATGGAATGTTACCCTAAGTTTTGCTCGAATCATCCCAGTGGTTGTCATTCGTTTAGCTGATATGCAAATAAATATAATGAAGATTTTCTCTTCGTCACAAAATCGAAAATGTCTTCGTCCAAATTAAATACTTGCCCAATAGTATGCTGTATGCTGATGTTGATGTCGGCGGCCGATCGTAAGATCAGGCAGATCGTAATGTTCCTGTGTAATGTTTTGACGATAGTGACATTAAACCAATATATAGGTAGGATAGGTTCGTTAGGTTGCTTTAGATGCCCAAAGGGCAAACTGCCTAGAAATAGGAGCCCCGCGTAGCGGGGCTCCGTCCACTCAGGGAACGGGTCAAAGATTTTCACGTTTCACGATATGCCTAGGAATTTCACGATATGCCTGATCTTACGATCGGCCGCCGACATTTATACTAAAATTAATCTCATATTAAAATTGGCAGCTCCGTTTCGTTGACGAGTTAATATGTATTATACCTACATATAGCAAAAAATCGCTACCTAAACTGAAATCTAAACATAAACACGGAATCAACATATGATTAGGTAGGCTTAAAATACCTTAACATTAACAAGTGGAATCCAAATGCATACAACGCGGCACGCTGTATTAACGAAATCAAATCTATTTAAAATGAAATTGTCAGTATAAACTTGTATAATATCTAAATTGCTAAGCGAGTCACGATTCTACATCAAATAGGTAGCCATTTTTAACCTACCACCTATCTGCTTTCTCGATGCATTGAAAAATGAACTTGATATAGCACTCAATAGGGGTGTTTTTAAAATATAACTGATGCGTCAGATATGAGTTTGAAGGAATAAGCCGTGGAAATGCGCAATTTTTTTATTCATCGCCTATCTTCATTTGACGCTGCAACGAGAAATCAACTTTGTATTTAATGTCTAAGGTTGATTTTAGAATGCCGATATGGGGTTAGATACGAGGGTGTGATATAAATCGAGTGAAATGTCCAATAAGTCCGTCTTGTGGGCGGGGGTGGGGCGCGGCGGGCGGTTTAGATGTTTAGGTATTTAATCAAAGTTTGTATGTACATTTTTAAGGGGTTTGTATTTTGTATGGACATTTTCTAATGAATGAGATGTTAGGAACAAGTATTCATTTATAATGGTTATTAATAAGTAACTTTAGTAAGTACTAAAACTAAAGTATATTGTAGTTTGATGGTTAAAGATGTTTGATGTTTAGATGTTTGATGATTCCATTCATAATGTGTTCATGCAATTTCGCAGCTCGCTATAGGTACAAGTATGTACATACTTACTTAATTAATTTTAGAATAATAAATAATATATTAAATGTTTTTTATGTCAACTACGGTGTTTATAAAAACACAGATTATACTTTTGATCATTATCATTCAAAACCCGTTTGGTATATTTTAATTGATACCTATAAGTACATATAATTATGTATGTGTTGAGACACGTATGTCACAAAGTCTATTTTGAAGCCATTTAAATTGTGGCAGAGCTTTTTCTTTATTTTAATACTGTAAGAAAAAAGTTACCCAAAGTATATAGATATAATTATATGCTCCTCATAAAGTCATACAGAACCTTGATAACGGAATACCTATTATACAAAAGAAACAAACAAATTGCCGTTTAGTAGCTAAATGACGCTTAAAACATTACAACATACACGAAAAACAACTTTCCCTAACTTCTATAGGCAAGAACTAAAATACCCTCAAGTAAAATTCCACCCCATCCCTAGGGTAGTGCGTATTCAAATTACCACCCTTGGGAGGCAAGAAATTACATACTTTGGTCTTATCGCCGAGTAAAATAGAATATTAAATCCGCCGGACGAATGCGGACAGACCGTACTAAACAACAGGTTTGCTCCACAATGGACCTAATAAAATAAATAAATATTATAGGACATTTTACACAGATTTACTGAGTCCCACAGTAAGCCCACGAAGGCTTGTGTTGTGGGTAGGGTTTGCAATCCGGATACGGAATGTGTGAAATTATCCGGATCTGGATCCAGATCCGCGGATCTTTCGATACATTTCGGATCCGTCGTGCAATCCCTAGTTGTGGGTACTTAGACAACGATATACATACATAATATACAAATACATAGAAAACATCCAAGACTCAGGAACAAATATCTGTGCTCATCACACAAATAAATGCCCTTACCAGGATTCGAACCCAGGACCGCGGCTTTACAGGCAGGGTCACTACCCACTAGGCTAGACTAGTCGTCAAATATTCTCATTTTATTGAGAAAAAAAAATCGTACCTAAGTTAAGGTTGACTCACGCTAGACCGGGCTGGAGCTTCCGGTGCTTCGTTTTCTATGGAAAGCACCACGTGATCACCGATCAGACCTCATAGAAGATGACGTGACGGACGCCTCGACCCGGGCCCGGCCCGGTCTAGCGTGAGTCATCCTTTAAGTCCAAATGATTGGAAATAAAGGAAAAGTGGAAAACTCACTGTCACGGGCGATACACGAACTCACGACTCTGATGGGATACCTGCTGCCAACTGAGCGACAGAAACTTGAAACCCGAAGATAGGTAGCGAATATTTCCACCAATGTTAAATCAAACAGTCGTCAACAGTTAAGAACATTGAATAATACATAATCCCTTATCTGAACCGGAACTCTAAGTGAAGAGTACACGGAAAGAACATGTCTAGTCACTCTGACAACATTTTGAGTTGTCGCGGTTTGAAAGGAACGATGTATATAATTAACCATATTATTTTCGTGTATAGATGTTTTTAAAGTGAGAAAAAAAGTAGTTTTATATATACAGAGGTAACAGAAGCTGTCTGTAACTAATAGTTCATTGACAGCGCTACATTTTGATATTAAAATCTCATTTTTCGAAAAAAGTGACTAGACATGTTCTTTCCGTGTACCCTTCAAGTGGAAACTTGCGTGAGAATTTTCTCATGAAAGTTTCGAGAAACTTTCGGAATTTTGAGAATGTACGTTCTAGAGCAAAGCAGAGCAAACCAGAGGGTCTCAGCGTGGGATAAACACATTCGATATGACGGGTCCTAACGTCAAGGAATGCCTTTACGTTGCTCATTGGCGCACAAATCGCACCCGGGAATGCTTCATACGTGTTTAATTTAAAAGGAGGTGAGACATCTGACACGGTTGTATGTGGGCCAGTGGAGAAAGGCATTGTTCACAAAAAACATCTTTTAACTTGTTTGATCCCTCTAACTATGTACTCAACCTATAGGCAGATCCTTATCACATACGAACTTGAAAACGGTATTTATCTGACTATGCTTCTGCCAAATTTCATAAATATTGCCTAAAGAGTACTCGAAATATCATGTCATATAACAACCATGAAGCTTACAAACATGAAAGTTGCCCCCAGATCTTAAAACTTCACTTCGGTAACACTTTCGTATATTAAGTAGGTACAGGGTTCTAGGTACAACGTTTTTCTTCGACCACCGATCTTTTCCAATCTACATCTACCCATCATTATGTATATTTCTCCTTTCCTTTCCTATCAGTTCCTATCATTACCTATCAGTTTCAAGAATCTACAAACCTGCCCTAAGTATGCAACTAATACAATTACGTACGTCCGCTTACACTAAATTGTGTCATTAACATCGCTTTTTAGGGTTCCGTAGCCAAATGGCAAAAAACGGAACCCTTATGGATTCGTCATGTCTGTCTGTCTGTCCGACCGTCTGTCCGAGTATGTCACAGCCACTTTTTTCCGAAACTATAAGAACTATACTGTTGAAACTTGGTAAGTAGATGTATTCTGTGAACCGCATTAAGGTTTTCACACAAAAATTGAAATAAAAACGATAAATTTTGGGGGTTCCCCATACTTAGAACTGAAACTCAAATTTTTTTTTTCATCAAACCCATACGTGTGGGGTATCTATGGATAGGTCTTCAAAAATGATATTGAGGTATCTAATATCATTTTTTTTTAAACTGAATAGTTTGCGCGAGAGACACTTCCAAAGTGGTAAAATGTCTGCCCCCCCCCCCCCTGTAACTTCTAAAATAAGAGAATGATAAAACTAAAAAAAATATATCATGTACATTACCATACAAACTTCCACCGAAAATTGGTTTTAACGAGATCTAGTAAGTAGTTTTTTTTAATACCTCATAAATCCCCTAAATACGGAACCCTTCATGGGCGAGTCCGACTCGCACTTGGCCGCTTTTTTTAAATGTAAAACCTCCCTTATTCTTCTGTTATATCCACTTTCAAAACGAAAGTTCTAAATAGAAATATTAAACAGAATAATGACTCTCATTCCCACATGAATCCATTACAAAACTATTCGTCGTCAAACATTAAAAGCAAGTTTTAATATTCACCCCAGACAAACTAAGCACTATTATTATTTGGACAACGCAAGAGACACACACACATAGGTCCCCGGGCAAATATATCCAAGTGACGGGGGTCTCGGTCAGTTTCGTGTCCTTCCCCCTTTTACCACTATAAGGGGGTGGGGGCTACCCTTATAAACAGCTAAAGCGGGGCAAAATTGTAAAATTTGGACGTCTCGCTCTGCCGTCAATTTGTTAAGATAACATTGTAGGGTTAGCAATTTGAGATCGGATATGGATCCGTTAATTCGCTTTGCAAGTTTCGAGATTGGATATTTCCTTTGAATAGTCTATGGCGATAGTGGACGGTAAAGTCGTTATTTAGTCGTTGATAAAATCGTATTCTGAGCTAAAAGCGAGATGGTTTGCTTCAGGCTCATTGAAAACGATGTTTCTTGTAAAAAAAACTATTCTTAACATAAATGCGTCACTTTAATGAAGAATTTTGTTAGATAGACCTTAAAATATCGCAAATACCCGTATCAAATGTAAAACACAACTCTTTTCTTTGTCGTGACAATTGTCTCTGATAGGTAGGTACAGGTACAGTCACCAGCAAAAATATGTTACACAACGAAGGCCTCAAAAATATTTGCCACGATCTTATTTGTAGAGCCATAAGAGGGTGTTACATATTTTTGCGGCCTTCGAAGAGTAACATATTATTGCAAGTGACTGTACCAATGGTATTTCACTTAATTGTTCGCGCGTTGTTTAATCAGGTTTCAAATGGAGATAAATAGTTACTAGAGGAAGGTCTCAAGATTGCTATTCATATTTTAGGCAACCGTATTATGATCTGAAAAAGAACCACAATTTTTCAAAAACTGCTAGCTGAACCCACCACAATGAAAGGAGCCATGCGTCATACGACGTGACTGGTGGACCGTCGCTATCCAACATCGGTTTTGTTAGGTTTGACAGTGAGAATTCTGTACGAAGGCGAAGTAGGCACTGTTATCTAGTCCGTGCTGTCTGACGCTTTACCACATTTCTGGCTGGAAAATACAAGTGGTGCTGCGCTCTGTAGCTTCTTAGATATTTGACTTGCATCAACATCAAGTCGTTTTAACTGTTAGGATCTACAATCAGCAGCAAAAGTTGCTGAGCGGGCGAGGTGTTCAAAAATTTTGAATCAAAATTACCTTGACACGCGCTTATTCTCTTAACAATAAAGTCGCGTCAAGATAATTTTGAACACCTGGCTCGCTTAGTAACTTCTGCTGCTGACTGTACTAAAACGTGTAAAAATAAAAATATTACGAGTGACGCTTGGAACGGGAACAAACATTTAACTTGATTTTCCCTCTGCGCTCTAAAATCAGTCGATTTGCAAGATTGACTAGGTACGATTTTCTTAAATAGGTATCTTTCTTAAAAGGTACCATGTTTAAACGATTTTCTACCAAACAGTTGTTTCAATTCCTGATAAAGTTCGCCTTTTCCCCATTATAAATGAATTAGATAATGGTGTTTGGTAGAGACTCCCTATTTTCGTAGGTAGCCAATAGGAAGTCTGTATTAGTTTTAATAATTTTCCAGTCCGACTATAAAGGTGATAACATTATTGGCTCGAACACAATCCATCGCACACCAGCATTACTCACGCACACAGCGTTTTAAACACACAATTTTCCGGAGGACGAACACGGACGCAATGCTAAAAACGTAGGCCTAAAAACTGGATTTCGGCCATCACCCCCCCTTTGGGAGGGAACTATCCCCCCGGCACTTGACGACCGCGACTTTAGAATATTAATGTTGGTGGATTATTTAATACTTTCGACTTATCGATTCGCTTTTAAGGTATATAAAGGGCTTATCTGCATTTTGGTAAAGGAAAGGACTGTCAAGCGAACGGACTAATCTTAAACGGCTTAGTTTCGCCTCTAGTTTGGAAAATCACATGGCAGTTGATGTCGGATTCAAACTACCTAAGCTAATTCGTGAGACAGGTGGTCGAGGGAACAAAGGTTTTACGTATTTAGGATGCATCTAGGTGGGGAATTTTTCTCATTTTTAATCAAGAAATAAGAATTTTATTCCAGCATTCCGGAGTGACGTTAAAACCTTAAAAAACAATTAATCGAAAGGCAACATTACAGGTAGATAGTTGATAAACTCATTGGTACGATTTTTTGAACCGCACGCTTAAACCACTGAGTTTGATGTTATTGGCAACAAATGCTTGTTAAAAATAAATAAAATATCAATTCGCATACTTATCTATCGGCTCGAATGCGTGCGACATTCTTAACTTTACCGCCCTAGGTATGTAAAACATCCTATGCCGCGTTTTTAATGAAGGCTGCGGTATGATAATCAGAATCACGCTACATACAGACAGAGCTGCAACGCTGTAGCGATTTTTGGCAACTCTCAATATATCACGTCGGTTGCACGTCACTGGATGTGTGTGCACGCACACGCGCGCACGCGTCATCGTCAAGTTGGGTGGTACGGTTGGAAAAAAAAAGAAAAAAAAAGACGGTTGGTTTTTTTTGACACGGAGAAGACACTACATGTCACATGTGAGCCGTTTAATGAAGCTCCATGTTGCAATGGGGTTGAAAACTGTTCCTCAAATCAGAATACGCTCCTAGATATAGGTTCATCCAAATGCTATGGAAACTAAAAGTTCTTCGCAAAGGAATGAATTTTTTATAATGCGTCAGTTCACAGGAATGAGAATATTTATTAGGCTGAATAAGTTTTTTCGCTTAATCGTAAGAGCGAGGTTTTAATAAAAAACACATTGAAAAGCAAAATACAATCCGTTGGGGTCAATTATTTAGTCAGGGCACTAAACACATAGACCAAGAAAAATCTGCGACGATTTTGATATTACGCATTGGTGTTATTTACACGTCATAATTTCATAGAAGTTTGACGTTTAAAATAACGCACTGCGTGCGCTATGACGTTTTATTTTTATCTATGTACACAGTTTAATTTTTCTCTAGGTTCTTAGTAGAAATTCACAGATATTGCATTAGAACTATTTAACTTTAAAGGCTTAAAGTTATTTTTTGTCAATCTATGCAATTATGAGTTTTTTTAACTTCTATTGTTAAGAAAGTCCAATGTTGCTCAAGGATTTCTTCAAGGACAGAACTGATCTCACGCTGTCCTCATCGAATGTTATATTGACGATAATGACGATTATCACCGCGAGTTAAAAAGAAACGAGCGTTAGAGTCTGTTCGGGAAGAGAAGAGTCGTGGAATGTATGGGGCCCAATACTAGGTATATATATATATACACTGTATAAATCCAATACGGGCGAATATTTAAACGGTGGTTAGCATAGGACCTAAAAAGTATATTGAGATAGATTTTACTTAGAAATGCATTGAAAATTATAACCATACAAAATAATTCGGCCCGCAATGTAATACACCACACACGTTACGGGATACGAGCTTTTTAAAGTAACTGTCAACGCTTGTTGGCAGTTACTATGAAAAGCTCGTATCTCGTAATGTCATTATCATCTTGTTTCTTAATGTTTACAGTACATTGCTGCTCGGTACATGTGGAAAAAATTAATCACGGGGTCATAATTAAGTGTAACTTAAAAAAACATCTTAATTAATGATAAGACGGGTAAATTCTATATCTGGTTTAATTTATTGCCCGTATTTGACTTACACACTGTATATATTTTTTTGTAATCTACAAAATGTCGTGCAGTTCGGTGTGCTTTTTGGCATAGGCCTCCTCCAACCTACGAATCTCCAATGTCCTCTGTCCTCTGCAACTTTGGACCAGTAAGGCCCCAAGGTTAAGCGGATTCATCTACCCATCTTGTTTTTGGATGTCTTTGTTTTCTATTTCCCTCTCTTGGGTACCATAGGGTAACTTGTTTGCTCCATTTGTTTAATTTGCATCTCAGCATGTGTCCGCATGTGGGCACATGCTGAGATTGTCATTTAGAGTGCCCTTAAGAAACGTTAACTAGTATTATGTATTAGAAAAAAAACAACGGGTTGCACTCCGGGAGTGCCGACAGAAGTGAAAACTCAATGACTAGTCCAAAATGTCTGCAGCACTATGTATAATTGACCCATCCTCCTTTCTATTGAAAAACTTTAGTTCCGAAATTGCTGGCCAGTGAGCTTAAATTTGTAGCGTTAATTGTTTAAAATTCGAATAGAAATTGTAAAGTTACCTTGCAGACCTCGCATCTAAATATTTGGTCATGATATTTTGAGTTTTATTCACCAGTTCACTTTCACTCAGTTCACTTTTATTAGCGATTTCATCAAGATGTAGCTTTATTGAATTATATTTGAGTGATATAAAGTTAGAATGTAACTGTGAGATCCTCGTATTTCAGCCCGTACAAGATTAGAAACTTTTTCATGTAATGTCATTGAGTTTTTCTTTATTGATTTAAATGCCATCTAAATGAGTGGCCATCTAAACCTTACGGTCACGTGATCGCCTTACGCTGCCTCGAGTTTATCATTTTTTTCCCCACCTCAAAAAGTGCCCAGCGCCGCTAAGAAGTTTTCACTTCAAAAACATTCTTCTAAGCAAACTTTTTTTTCTTTTTCGCCTGTCCGTACCCCCACCGGGTATTTGCGAAGTGTGAGGCGCGTTATTAGTTCGGCCGTGTCGGCAGCGGATAGGTTTTCACAATTTTGAGCACGGCGCACAATGCCGCCCATTTTCTATGATTAATGGACGTTAGTTCAAGTTTTAGTTGCGAACAGTGACAAACAAGACCGGGTTTGTCAGAGTCCACAGTAAATAACAATATTGCCTTTTTAGGTCTAAAAAGCAGGAAAACTGGCAAGTGTGAACATTTTAGCGGTAAACTGGCAAGTAGTGTAAACGTTTTAGCGGTAGGTTATTAAACTGATTCTAGACTTAATTTTTAAAGTATATTACGTCTCTGTAATATTGTATTAACTGTAGAGACTTATACATACATCCCTGATATATTATAGTAATTATTTATTTTAAACTGTTATTTAGCGACATTTTTGGTTGAAGCAATGACACTTTTGACACAAACATATCAGCATCATATTGGAAACAGATTGAATAAGTACCTAACTAAAACTAGAATTGGTCTGTACGTTAGTACCTATAAAATTGCTAGTAAGGTTACAACTTTCATCAAAAACGTATCTTTTCAGCAATCTGATTAAAACTATGCGTGTTTCAAAGATTGTGAGTTACGACGCCTTACGATAAATCGTAAAAAAAGGAAACTGAAGAAAATTTGATTAAAACAATGTCAATGCTACTTTTCACTAGCATCGCTAAATTTTAAGATAGCGGTCATTATAATATTAAAAATAGGTGACATTACAAATTTCAGTGAACCCGGCCTTGTCACGTCATCGTCACGACCTATAAAAAACAAAGTCGAATGGCCCACATGCTGCCGTATTCGGACTTCAAGATATTCACAAGACACGTACTAGATCCATTCTAGATACGTTATAGTTTAGATTTCAAGTAGTTCTCTTTTGCAGCGCAATTCGGGCAACCAATGTCACTTTTACGATAGATCGTGTTAGATATCTATTAGATGTGAATTAGATCTCTGAGTACTATCTTCTGGAAATCGTTCAAGAGTATCTCCAGAATCGCGGAAATGTCAAATTTGACAGGTTAGATCTTAAACATAGGTATTTCGTTATCTTATCTTGGCGATGTCTAAAAGATATCTAATAGATGTCTATTACAAAATCCGTTTCGGGGCCCTAGTATTGCAATTTGCAATAGCTGTGTTAATAAAGGTAGAAAGACAAACTCCGCAAATTACTCGGCACATACGAAATTCGTAATGAAGAGCTCGTGCGAATACGAATAAATTAGAATTTATATTTAGTTGAAAGACCTACCTACCTACCTAACGCAGCGTAACTACTAGAGAAGCCACGAATATTCGGCAACTATTCGGTATTCGGCCGAATGCCGAATATCTCTTACACCTAAGTAAAAAGATAAATTACACAATAAAAATAACCGCAAACCACTATATTAATGTTTTCTGGGAAAGTTGTTAAATATGAAATTTTTATTTGAGCATTTGTTGGTTACTAATATACTAATAATTTTATTTTTATTTTTGGTTCGATTTTATTGACTCTGATTACATTCATTAGTTCTGAGCAACGTTGAGCTTTGTTAGCGAACAGTTTTTATCATAAATGTGACTAAAAATGTACAAATGTTATGCCGAATATTCGGCGCTTCGGCCGAGGGAGGGGCCGAATATTCGGTATTCGGCCAAAACCACTATTCGGGGCATCTCTAGTAACTATGTACTACGTAGGCGAACAACACGCGAATGCGGAGCGAAGCTATGCGGCGCGGGGTGAATCATCCCTTTGATACCTATAGAAGTGTCCTACGTGGGCGATCTCGTTGCGAACGCGAACGCCGTGTCCAGCCACGCCGCGCCGCTTCGCTTCGCGTTCGCGAGTTGTTCGCTTACGTAAGACACAGCGTAATCAAAAGGGTCGACGGATTCAACAAATTTTCTGGCAATTTCTAATCATTCATGAGCAGGTCATTTGTGATTGACAGTTGGTTATAATTGACCGAACGTTAGCGAAGGTCTCCGTTTCTGCTTGGACAAAAATGCTTTCGTATGTCCGGATGTTCTCCGATTCTAATAAAATTTTGTAAGCGGGTTCAAGAATTAAATAGTTTTTTTTTTGTCGATTATATTCATTCTAGTCGGATTGGATTGTTGGAATGTCTAATGTTTCTAATGCTTCTTTACTTAGTTTAGGGGTAGGTTGATATGTGAACCTACCTTTATTCCCAAATATTTACTTAAATATTTATTTGTAGTATTAGAAAATTCACCAAAGCTGCCTTTAATGTTAAATTCTTGTGTCCTGCAGGTATGTTCACTTTTACTCCTCATTTATCGGACTTTGACACCTTCCAGTGGTGTATTTAATTGCAAACATAGCTCACTCAGTACCAGTGCATACATTCCCTATCAAAAAAAATCCTCTTCTCTATGTACCTATGTGCCTTCTTAATACATACTAGGTACATCTGATTCGCACAATCGCTGGTGTCTTATACGAACGTACGAGATTTTTTTACTACATATAAATATTAAAAGCATGTTATCGATCAATATGATCATACAACATAGGTCAGAATCTTATACCTATAAGACAATTAGGTACCTACATTAGGAAAATAAAACAACTCGGTTGATACATCGGTTTCGTAGTCGAAACGCCTATTATGTATTACATTCAAGGATATATTATATTCCAAGTATTATATTTGTAGTCAAAATTGTTGTGCATCGACAAACATTCGTTCGACGGCCATTCGGGCCCGATCACTCCACTCGCAAGCATCTCATTTGCCGCGAGACATACAAACGCCTACGTGCATTTTCAAATTTTATGCCTACCACGTACAGCCCCCTCGGCGCGCTAGTGTGCAGTTTTTGCTGACATTCGTCGAGAACAGTGGCCAGTGTAACATGAGCTATCCGAATGTCGAAATGGTAAAGTAGCCGAGCTAAAACAAGCGAGCGGCGGGGTGAAGATAGTCCTAGATCCGTTGGTTGTTGCGCGTGTGTGCGTATAGTTTGGCCATAGTGCCACCCCCTGCGTCATCGTACGCTTGTGTTAGAGAATGAACATTTAAAATGCCCACCCCTTGACGATCACTGCGCGGCCATTTTTTTTTTTGAATGATTTCGGTGGCTAAAATAATTTAGATTGCGAACTGTTCATGCGGTAATGCTGCTAGGCGTGTTTATTGTCAAACAAGGTTGAATGATATTTAAATGTAGTTTCGAAATTTATTAGTGATTTTTGATTGTTGGCAGGTAAATTAATAAGAACCTATCTTCTTTGTCGTCTTTTTATTTGAAATCAGTAAGTAGCAATTATTATTTTTGTCTTAGTTTACAACAATGACCAACGCAATAAAGTAGGTAGGTGCTGGCGTATTTGATTTCTTATACCTACTTACCTACATTTAAAAATTGTGGCGCTCACCTACTTCAAAACTTCTTTATTTCAATATACACCATACATTAAGTACAGACTCACTACTCTCCTTACACTTTCCATGATCATCATTTCAAAATCATCAAAATAAAATCATCATCGCCCCGCGCACGGCTCTGACACTTTTGCGAACATTTACCGTATTTTTGCACATAGGATAGGCCTATATAGCGTTGCACAGCGCTTACCCCCTTTTAGCACCACGGATCCCATTATAGAAACGTTGGATGACGAGTACAACGCTAAAGGTAGAACGGTGTAAGCGCCATTGTTTCGCAAACCATCTATCAAAGTGACACGATTAGTATCCGCATACTTTCCACTACGCCGCCATTTTGAATTAGCGTAGGTACCTGTTTTGGTTTTGTAATCGATTTAATGCAGGCATCAGTCGATAAAATCATCCTTTTTATGTACCTATTCTTCCGTTTATGTAAGTACCTACGAGTACAGCTACTTAGCATGAGCCCGAGTTCCAAAGAATTGTATTGAACCCACGCAGGCCCCCTCTCTCATTACATTACCACTTGCCACATCCCCTTCCGCCTAGGGTTACCAGATAAAAATTTAGAATTTCCTGACAAAATTCCTGATTTCCGAATATTTTTCCTGACATTCATATTTTTGACGACGACGACCAGGGGGTCCAGTCCAGTATAGCCGATAGCCGCATCAACGCGGTACACGGCCCTAAAAGTGCAATTGTATTATTTTGGTGAGTTAGTAGTTAAATGTAGTCCGAGTATACAAGATGTTTTACCTACATTAATTTTAATCACAGAGGCAGAGGATACTTCTTATATATTGTTATCTTTGCAAATTTCGAATATTAGACATGATTTCGATTTCTAAAACATCTATGTATGTATGCTTGATAAGTTGAGTGGATCTCATTTATTATTATTTTTACAATGTTTTTGGATTAATTTAAGTAAATAAAAAGGTACTTTGTAAAAAAGTCAATCAATTCAAAAAATTCCTGACATTTTCGTGTTCCGTCCCCATTCTTGATAAAAGGCCAAAATTCCTGACATGTCAGGAAAATTCCTGTCTTCTGGTAACCCTACTTCCGCCGGTATCTTTGGAACTACAGCGTAGGCTATAGGTACCTATCGCATTGAATGATGATCCCTATGACAGTTCTTTTAAGTCGATTATGGTTGAACTTAATTTAAAAAATAGTTGAAAGGTACTTTGTAAAAAAGTCTATCAATTCAAAAAATTCCTGACATTTTCGTGTTCCGTCCCCATTCCTGATAAAAGGCCAAAATTCCTGACATGTCAGGAAAATTCCTGTCTTCTGGTAACCCTACTTCCGCCGATATCTTTGGAACTACAGCGTAGGCTATAGGTACCTATCGCATTGAATGATGATCCCTATGACAGTTCTTTTAAGTCGATTATGGTTGAACTTAATTTCAAAAATAGTTGAAGACAAATTTAGGGCAAATTTTTGAAGTGAAAACTTCTTTAGCGGCGCTGTGTCTTCTGGTAACCCTACTTCCGCCGATATCTTTGGAACTACAGCGTAGGCTATAGGTACCTATCGCATTGAATGATGATCCCTATGACAGTTCTTTTAAGTCGATTATGGTTGAACTTAATTTCAAAAATAGTTGAAGACAAATTTAGGGCAAATTTTTGAAGTGAAAACTTCTTTAGCGGCGCTGTGCACTTTTTGAGGTGGGGAAAAAATGTTAAACCATCAACAAAAAATAGAGCAAAACAAGCAAAAAAACGGTCACCCATCCAAGTACTGACCCCGCCCGACGTTGCTTAACTTCGGTCAAAAATCACGTTTGTTGTATGGGAGCCCCACTTAAATCTTTATTTTATTCTGTTTTTAGTATTTGTTGTTATAGCGGCAACAGAAATACATCATCTGTGAAAATTTCAACTGTCTAGCTATCACGGTTCGTGAGATACAGCCTGGTGACAGACGGTTACACGTCATAAATTCATAGAAGTTTGACGTTTAAAATGACACTTGCACTGCGTGGGCTATCAAAATCGCTGCAGACTTTTCTCGGTCTGACTCTAAGTAGGTATAAGAAATTCGAACATTTACTAGGCAATTCTTTTCTTATAAGACTTTTTCATATTGGAATGGTTAAGTAAATATAGGTATGTACCTATATGTGTAAGTACCCATACAACAAACGTGATTTTTGACCGAAGTTAAGCAACGTCGGGCGGGGTCAGTAATTGGATGGGTGACCGTTTTTTTGCTTGTTTTTAGGGTTCCGTACCCAAAGGGTAAAAACGGGACCCTATTACTAAGGCTCCGCTGTCCGTCCGTCCGTCCGTCTGTCACCAGGCTGTATCTCACGAATCGTGATAGCTAGACAGTTGAAATTTTCACAGATGATGTATTTCTGTTGCCGCTATAACAACAAATACTAAAAACAGAATAAAATAAAGATTTAAGTGGGGCTCCCATACAACAAACGTGATTTTTCTCCGAAGTTAAGCAAAGTCGGGCGGGGTCAGTACTTGGATGGGTGACCGTTTTTTTGCTTGTTTTTTTTTTGCTTGTTTTGCTCTATTTTTTGTTGACGGTGCGGAACCCTCCGTGCGCGAGGCCGACTCGCACTTGGCCGGTTTTTTTTGCTTGCTTTGCTCTATTTTTGTTGATGGTGCGGAACCCTCCGTGCGCGAGTCCGACTCGCACTTGGCCGGTTTTAAAGCATTTGTTGATTACCATGAAATATTTTATTTTTATCATGGGTCTGATTTGATTGACACTAACTACATTCATTTGTTCGGTTTTACAAAAAAAAAATATCTTAGCTAACGTTGTGCTTTGTTGGCGAACAGTTTTCATAATAATTGTGACTCACAATGTTCGCAACTCATGCCGAATATTCGGTCGCCAAATATTCGGTATTCGGCCGAGAGTGGCTGTTGGCGACTGGCTGGCGTGCGACCTCTTTTATACCTTTTTAATTTGTATTTTCTAATTCGAATCCTTGTCGATGTCAGTCTGCCTGTCACCGTGTTACAAATATCATCCTTTGTGTTTGATTTTATTTATTTAAATCATATCAATCTACGAGTTTCCATCATCTCCATAATACAGTCCACCCCAGTAGCTATCAGTGGCCAAATATTCGGTATTCGGCCAAAACCACTATTCGGGGCATCTCTAATAAGTATGCCCTGCTGCTGTATAGCCTGTATATATGCCCTTTGGAATAAGGGTCCACCGCGGACCCTTATTCCAAAGGTCGCTACTCACCATCAGCTCGTCACAAACTGCCCCCGCGGGGTTATTACTTATTATTCCTTTATTTCTTTTGAAACTTAAGTTAGGCTATTTTATAATATGGATATTAAAGTAAAATACAAAAACACGTACAATAACAATACAAAATACTTATAAACATATTATAAAAAAACCTAAACTAAGTGTGCCGCCAGTAGCTGCCGGTGGTCAGGGTCGCAGAGAGAGGAACCGACGGACTATTATTATTATTAAATGCCCTAATAATAATAATAGTTAGGTTTTTTTATAATATGTTTATAAGTATTTTGTATTGTTTTTGTAAGTGTTTTTGTATTTTATTTTTATAGCCATATTATAAATTAACCTAACTTAAGATGATAAATAAATAAAGAGAATAATACCTAGTATTTAGAAGAGAGAGCCTGTATAACAAAAATTCAAATTCAATATATAATGCAATGTACTTCTAACTTGTTTTGTAAGTAACTATTTGGCGGCTACGAAAACAAAAGCAGATAATAGCATTGTTATAGAGTCGGACCAATAAAAGTCTGCATGTGTTATTTTAAACGTCAAACTTCTATGAAATTATGACGTATAAATAACACTTGCACTGCGTGGGCTATCAAATCCGCTGCAGACTTTTCTTGGTCTGACTCTAATACAATGCCATTATTAGTGCAGATAAGTGAACAAGCTCACAATCAGTTCAAAAGATTTTTACTTTAACAACGAGGACTCGAGGAGTTTAAACTAAAATTTATTTCTGGGCATATACCTACGGGTTAAATATATTGTGTTTTGACTCTGAGACGTTACGTTTCTTTATCATTTTCTTGATAAAACAGTGAATCTCTACCAACCAGTTTACGGTTACAAGAAATGCGAGCGATGTGTCACCCAACATGTACTACATATCAACGTAATATAATGTAATATACTTGGTCAAGCAGATCTTGTCAGTAGAAAAAGGCGGCAAATTTGAAAAATGTAGGCGCGAAGGGATATCGTCTCATAGAAAATTTAAATTTCGCGCCTTTTCCTACTGACAACTAACTTAATCTTACCTCTTTATCCAGGTTGCAAGGGCTCCAACTCCAATCAGTATATTTCCACTTCGACAATTTCAAATAAATAATTCTTATACACGATATCCGTTAGCACTAAACATTACACTTTTTTTCATTAATTTTTAAACAGGCACAACACATCGTTGAAAAACTTAGCTTCCTTTTTAAAAAATTTGCTTTCTTTTATTCGTTGTTCTGGACAGGCTAAAACCATAAGGCCAGTCTGCCACGTTTTCGAACAAAAATGTGTTTATTTTTTAATTTATTGATAGCACGATGGTTTAACATGACATCCAGAATCCAAATGGACCACTGAGCAACTTAAGGGGCGCGGGTCAGGCAGATTCTCACATACATTAAAGCACGTGTTCCACAGGGGTCAAATCTTGGACCGGTTATGTAAATACTTGATTTTTAAGTGGACCTCAGCCTTCGAAGAAATCTGGTCATTGAGTATTAATTATTATGATTCTTCTGTAATTTATTGTACAAATTGCAAAAACTACAAACACTGTAGTAATAAGTACAGTCAATATTGAAAAATCGATGTGACTGTATTTGGAAGCCATGGCGCTGTTGTCCTGCATGCATATTGGTAGTTAGATGTACAGAGCAACAACATGTCTAGACTTGACTACAAGAATTACAAAAAAATTAAATAAATTGTTACCTATTTTACCAATCAATCAACCTCTTTCATTGTAGTTATTTTGGAAATGCCTAATTTTAATATATTTAAAACTCATCTACCTAAACATTAATTGACCAAAGTTAAAACTGCATGTCCCAATAAGTAGTCGAAACACCTACCTAATATTAGAATAATGCCTAATAATATGCTAAAATGCATAAATGTCAAAATGTTTCCTTCTTGAAATGGCCAAATGACATAATGACTAATTCATATAAAGGAAAATAAATAAAATAAAGTACCGATATGCCAGAATGTATTAAATAAAAGAGAAAAAAAAGATGTATCCACAGAAAAAGATTTAGAAGAAGAAATTAAATAACTAGCAAGTAAGACATGGTTGGCGCCTGGTGCCGATCTTGACGACGAATTGTCTGCGTGAGAGACGGCAGACCTTGCGTCCTCCGAACCATGGTTGGCCGGATCCTGCCCCGTATCCTGATCCGGCGGCGGCAGAGGAACCAGCGCTAGCAGAAGATCCGTATGGAGCCACTGATCCGTATGAACCAGCGTTAGCGTTGGCAGAAGCGCTAGCAGAAGATGGAACTTCCTCGATGATGATGACTGGGCTTCCGGCGCTAGCTGATCCTTGTGAAGCGGCCAGTCCTTGTGGTCCCCATGGTCCTTGTGATCCTGCTTGGGCAGCGGCCCCAGCGCTAGCTTGTTGTTGTTGTTGTTGTCCGTATGGTCCTTGTGATCCTGCTTGGGCAGCGGCAGCAGCGGCAGCTGCAGCTCCTGGTCCTTGTAGTCCCCGTGATCCTTGTAATCCTGCTTGGGCAGCGGCAGCAGCGGCAGCTCCAGCTCCTGGTACTTGTAGTCCCCGTGATCCTTGTGATCCTGCTTGGGCAGCGGCAGCAGCGGCAGCTGCAGCTCCTGCACCTTGTGGCCCCCATGATCCTTGTGATCCTGCTTGGGCAGCGGCAGCAGCGGCAGCTGCAGCTCCTGTTCTTTGTGGTCCCCATGGTCCTTGTGATCCTGCTTGGGCAGCGGCACCAGCGCTAGCTTGTTGTTGTTGTTGTTGTTGTCTGTATGGTCCTTGTGATCCTGCTTGGGCAGCGGCAGCAGCGGCAGCTGCAGCTCCTGGTCCTTGTAGTCCCCGTGATCCTTGTGATCCTGCTTGGGCAGCGGCAGCAGCGGCAGCTGCAGCTCCTGCACCTTGTGGCCCCCATGATCCTTGTGATCCTGCTTGGGCACCGGCAGCAGCGGCAGCTGCAGCTCCTGTTCCTTGTAGTCCCCGTGATCCTTGTGATCCTGCTTGGGCAGCGGCAGCAGCTGCAGCTGCAGCTCCTGGTCCTTGTGGTCCGTATGGGCCGTATGGTCCGTTTGGTCCGTAAGGTCTTTGTTGTCCAGCGTTCGCGTTAGCGTTGGCAGTCACGGTCACTTCTGGTCGCTCCTCAATTATGATAATCTCTTCTGGACGAGATGAGACAGTAGCAGTAGCAGAACCGCTAGCTGAAGATCCTGCGCCTTGTGGTCCCCATGATCCTTGTGATCCTGCTTGGGCAGCGGCAGCAGCGGCAGCTGCAGCTCCTGGTCCTTGTAGTCCCCGTGATCCTTGTGATCCTGCTTGGGTAGCGGCAGCAGCGGCAGCTGCAGCTCCTGTTCTTTGTGGTCCCCATGGTCCTTGTGATCCTGCTTGGGCAGCGGCAGCAGCGGCAGCTCCAGCTCCTGGTCCTTGTAGTCCCCGTGATCCTTGTGATCCTGCTTGGGCAGCGGCAGCAGCGGCAGCTGCAGCTCCTGTTCTTTGTGGTCCCCATGGTCCTTGTGATCCTGCTAGGGCAGCGGCACCAGCGCTAGCTTGTTGTTGTTGTTGTTGTTGTCTGTATGGTCCTTGTGATCCTGCTTGGGCAGCGGCAGCAGCGGCAGCTCCAGATCCTGGTCCTTGTAGTCCCCGTGATCCTTGCGTTCCTGCTTGGGCAGCGGCAGCAGCGGCAGCTGCAGCTCCTGTTCTTTGTGGTCCCCATGGTCCTTGTGATCCTGCTTGGACAGCGGCAGCAGCGGCAGCTGCAGCTCCTGGTCCTTGTAGTCCCCGTGATCCTTGTGATCCTGCTTGGGCAGCGGCAGCAGCGGCAGCTGCAGCTCCTGGTCCTTGTAGTCCCCGTGATCCTTGTGATCCTGCTTGGGCAGCGGCAGCAGCGGCAGCTGCAGCTCCTGGTCCTTGTAGTCCCCGTGATCCTTGTGATCCTGCTTGGGCAGCGGCAGCAGCGGCAGCTCCAGCTCCTGGTCCTTGTAGTCCCCGTGATCCTTGTGATCCTGCTTGGGCAGCGGCAGCAGCGGCAGCTGCAGCTCCTGGTCCTTGTAGTCCCCGTGATCCTTGTGATCCTGCTTGGGCAGCGGCAGCAGCGGCAGCTCCAGATCCTGGTCCTTGTAGTCCCCGTGATCCTTGCGTTCCTGCTTGGGCAGCGGCAGCAGCGGCAGCTGCAGCTCCTGGTCCTTGTAGTCCCCGTGATCCTTGTGATCCTGCTTGGGCAGCGGCAGCAGCGGCAGCTGCAGCTCCTGGTCCTTGTAGTCCCCGTGATCCTTGTGATCCTGCTTGGGCAGCGGCAGCAGCGGCAGCTGCAGCACCTGGTCCTTGTAGTCCCCGTGATCCTTGTGATCCTGCTTGGGCAGCGGCAGCAGCGGCAGCTCCAGATCCTGGTCCTTGTAGTCCCCGTGATCCTTGCGTTCCTGCTTGGGCAGCGGCAGCAGCGGCAGCTGCAGCTCCTGGTCCTTGTAGTCCCCGTGATCCTTGTGATCCTGCTTGGGCAGCGGCAGCAGCGGCAGCTGCAGCTCCTGGTCCTTGTAGTCCCCGTGATCCTTGTGATCCTGCTTGGGCAGCGGCAGCAGCGGCAGCTGCAGCTCCTGGTCCTTGTAGTCCCCGTGATCCTTGCAATCCTGCTTGGGCAGCGGCAGCAGCGGCAGCTCCAGATCCTGGTCCTTGTAGTCCCCGTGATCCTTGCGTTCCTGCTTGGGCAGCGGCAGCAGCGGCAGCTGCAGCTCCTGTTCTTTGTGGTCCCCATGGTGCTTGTGATCCTGCTTGGGCAGCGGCAGCAGCGGCAGCTGCAGCTCCTGGTCCTTGTAGTCCCCGTGATCCTTGTGATCCTGCTTGGGCAGCGGCAGCAGCGGCAGCTGCAGCTCCTGTTCTTTGTGGTCCCCATGGTCCTTGTGATCCTGCTTGGGCAGCGGCAGCAGCGGCAGCAGCGGCAGCTCCAGCTCCTGCTCCTTGTAGTCCCCGTGATCCTTGTGATCCTGCTTGGGCAGCGGCAGCAGCGGCAGCTGCAGCTCCTGTTCTTTGTGGTCCCCATGGTCCTTGTGATCCTGCTAGGGCAGCGGCACCAGCGCTAGCTTGTTGTTGTTGTTGTTGTTGTCTGTATGGTCCTTGTGATCCTGCTTGGGCAGCGGCAGCAGCGGCAGCTGCAGCTCCTGTTCTTTGTGGTCCCCATGGTCCTTGTGATCCTGCTTGGGCAGCGGCAGCAGCGGCAGCTGCAGCTCCTGGTCCTTGTAGTCCCCGTGATCCTTGTGATCCTGCTTGGGCAGCGGCAGCAGCGGCAGCTGCAGCTCCTGTTCTTTGTGGTCCCCATGGTCCTTGTGATCCTGCTTGGGCAGCGGCAGCAGCGGCAGCTCCAGCTCCTGGTCCTTGTAGTCCCCGTGATCCTTGTGATCCTGCTTGGGCAGCGGCAGCAGCGGCAGCTGCAGCTCCTGTTCTTTGTGGTCCCCATGGTCCTTGTGATCCTGCTAGGGCAGCGGCACCAGCGCTAGCTTGTTGTTGTTGTTGTTGTTGTCTGTATGGTCCTTGTGATCCTGCTTGGGCAGCGGCAGCAGCGGCAGCTGCAGCTCCTGGTCCTTGTAGTCCCCGTGATCCTTGTAATCCTGCTTGGGCAGCGGCAGCAGCGGCAGCTCCAGATCCTGGTCCTTGTAGTCCCCGTGATCCTTGCGTTCCTGCTTGGGCTGCGGCAGCAGCGGCAGCTGCAGCTCCTGGTCCTTGTAGTCCCCGTGATCCTTGTGATCCTGCTTGGGCAGCCGCAGCAGCGGCAGCTGCAGCTCCTGGTCCTTGTAGTCCCCGTGATCCTTGTGATCCTGCTTGGGCAGCGGCAGCAGCGGCAGCTGCAGCTCCTGCGCCTTGTGGTCCCCGTGATACTTGTGATCCTGCTTGGGCAGCGGCAGCAGCGGCAGCTGCAGCTCCTGGTCCTTGTGGTCCGTATGGGCCGTATGGACCGTTTGGTCCGTAAGGTCTTTGTTGTCCAGCGTTCGCGTTAGCGTTGGCAGTCACGGTCACTTCTGGTCGCTCCTCAATTATGATGATCTCTTCTGGACGAGATGAGACAGTAGCAGTAGCAGAACCGCTAGCTGAAGATCCTGCGCCTTGTGGTCCCCATGATCCTTGTGATCCTGTTTGGGCAGCGGCAGCAGCAGCAGCTGCAGCTCCTGGTCCTTGTAGTCCCCGTGATCCTTGTGATCCTGCTTGGGCAGCGGCAGCAGCGGCAGCTGCAGCTCCTGTTCTTTGTGGTCCCCATGTTCCTTGTGATCCTGCTTGGGTAGCGGCACCAGCGCTAGCTTGTTGTTGTTGTTGTTGTTGTCTGTATGGTCCTTGTGATCCTGCTTGGGCAGCGGCAGCAGCGGCAGCTGCAGCTCCTGGTCCTTGTAGTCCCCGAGATCCTTGTAATCCTGCTTGGGCAGCGGCAGCAGCGGCAGCTCCAGCTCCTGGTCCTTGTAGTCCCCGTGATCCTTGTGTTCCTGCTTGGGCAGCGGCAGCAGCGGCAGCTGCAGCTCCTGTTCTTTGTGGTCCCCATGGTCCTTGTGATCCTGCTTGGGCAGCGGCACCAGTGCTAGCTTGTTGTTGTTGTTGTCTGTATGGTCCTTGTGATCCTGCTTGGGCAGCGGCAGCAGCGGCAGCTGCAGCTCCTGGTCCTTGTAGTCCCCGTGATCCTTGTGATCCTGCTTGGGCAGCGGCAGCAGCGGCAGCTGCAGCTCCTGCGCCTTGTGGTCCCCGTGATCCTTGTGATCCTGCTTGGGCAGCGGCAGCAGCGGCAGCTGCAGCTCCTGGTCCTTGTAGTCCCCGTGATCCTTGTGAACGTGCTTGGGCAGCGGCAGCAGCGGCAGCTGCAGCTCCTGGTCCTTGTAGTCCCCGTGATCCTTGTGATCCTGCTTGGGCAGCGGCAGCAGCGGCAGCTGCAGCACCTGTTCTTTGTGGTCCCCATGTTCCTTGTGATCCTGCTTGGGTAGCGGCACCAGCGCTAGCTTGTTGTTGTTGTTGTTGTTGTCTGTATGGTCCTTGTGATCCTGCTTGGGCAGCGGCAGCAGCGGCAGCTGCAGCTCCTGGTCCTTGTAGTCCCCGAGATCCTTGTAATCCTGCTTGGGCAGCGGCAGCAGCGGCAGCTCCAGCTCCTGGTCCTTGTAGTCCCCGTGATCCTTGTGTTCCTGCTTGGGCAGCGGCAGCAGCGGCAGCTGCAGCTCCTGTTCTTTGTGGTCCCCATGGTCCTTGTGATCCTGCTTGGGCAGCGGCACCAGCGCTAGCTTGTTGTTGTTGTTGTCTGTATGGTCCTTGTGATCCTGCTTGGGCAGCGGCAGCAGCGGCAGCTGCAGCTCCTGGTCCTTGTAGTCCCCGTGATCCTTGTGATCCTGCTTGGGCAGCGGCAGCAGCGGCAGCTGCAGCTCCTGCGCCTTGTGGTCCCCGTGATCCTTGTGATCCTGCTTGGGCACCGGCAGCAGCGGCAGCTGCAGCTCCTGTTCCTTGTAGTCCCCGTGATCCTTGTGATCCTGCTTGGGCAGCGGCAGCAGCGGCAGCTGCGGCTCCTGGTCCTTGTAGTCCCCGTGATCCTTGTGATCCTGCTTGGGCAGCGGCAGCAGCGGCAGCTAAGGCTCCTGGTCCTTGTAGTCCCCGTGATCCTTGTGATCCTGCTTGGGCAGCGGCAGCAGCGGCAGCTGCGGCTCCTGGTCCTTGTAGTCCCCGTGATCCTTGTGATCGTGCTTGGGCAGCGGCAGCAGCGGCAGCTGCAGCTCCGGGTCCTTGTAGTCCCCATGATCCTTGTGATCCTGCTTGGGCAGCGGCAGCAGCGGCAGCTGCAGCTCCTGGTCCTTGTAGTCCCCGTGATCCTTGTGATCCTGCTTGGGCAGCGGCAGCAGCGGCAGCTCCAGCTCCTGGTCCTTGTAGTCCCCGTGATCCTTGTGATCCTGCTTGGGCAGCGGCAGCAGCGGCAGCTACGGATCCTGGTCCTTGTAGTCCCCGTGATCCTTGTGATCCTGCTTGGGCAGCGGCAGCAGCGGCAGCTGCAGCTCCTGGTCCTTGTGGTCCGTATGGGCCGTATGGTCCGTTTGGTCCATAAGGTCCTTGTTGTCCAGCATTCGCGTTAGCGTTGGCAGTCACGGTCACTTCTGGTCGCTCCTCAATTATTATGATCTCTTCTGGACGAGATGAGACAGTAGCAGTAGCAGAACCGCTAGCTGAAGATCCTGCGCCTTGTGGTCCCCATGATCCTTGTGATTTTGCTTGGGCAGCGGCAGCAGCGGCAGCTGCAGCTCCTGGTCCTTGTAGTCCCCGTGATCCTTGTGATCCTGCTTGGGCAGCGGTAGCAGCGGCAGCTGCAGCTCCTAATCCTTGTAGTCCCCGTGGTCCTTGTGATCCTGCTTGGGCAGCGGCAGCAGCGGCAGCTGCAGCTCCTGTTCTTTGTGGTCCCCATGGTCCTTGTGATCCTGCTTGGGCAGCGGCACCAGCGCTAGCTTGTTGTTGTTGTTGTTGTTGTCTGTATGGTCCTTGTGATCCTGCTTGGGCAGCGGCAGCAGCGGCAGCTGCAGCTCCTGGTCCTTGTAGTCCCCGTGATCCTTGTGATCCTGCTTGGACAGCGGCAGCAGCAGCAGCTGCAGCTCCTGTTCCTTGTAGTCCCCATGGTCCTTGTGATCCTGCTTGGGCAGCGGCAGCAGCGGCAGCTGCAGCTCCTGGTCCTTGTAGTCCCCGTGGTCCTTGTGATCCTGCTTGGGCAGCGGCAGCAGCGGCAGCTCCAGCTCCTGGTCCTTGTAGTCCCCGTGATCCTTGTGATCCTGCTTGGGCAGCGGCAGCAGCGGCAGCTGCAGCTCCTGTTCTTTGTGGTCCCCATGGTCCTTGTGATCCTGCTTGGGCAGCGGCACCAGCGCTAGCTTGTTGTTGTTGTTGTTGTTGTCTGTATGGTCCTTGTGATCCTGCTTGGGCAGCGGCAGCAGCGGCAGCTGCAGCTCCTGGTCCTTGTAGTCCCCGTGATCCTTGTGATCCTGCTTGGGCAGCGGCAGCAGCGGCAGCTGCAGCTCCTGGTCCTTGTAGTCCCCGTGGTCTTTGTGATCCTGCTTGGGCAGCGGCAGCAGCGGCAGCTCCAGCTCCTGGTCCTTGTAGTCCCCGTGATCCTTGTGTTCCTGCTTGGGCAGCGGCAGCAGCGGCAGCTGCAGCTCCTGTTCTTTGTGGTCCCCATGGTCCTTGTGATCCTGCTTGGGCAGCGGCACCAGCGCTAGCTTGTTGTTGTTGTTGTCTGTATGGTCCTTGTGATCCTGCTTGGGCACTGGCAGCAGCGGCAGCTGCAGCTCCTGGTCCTTGTAGTCCCCATGATCCTTGTGATCCTGCTTGGGCAGCGGCAGCAGCGGCAGCTGCAGCTCCTGGTCCTTGTAGTCCCCGTGATCCTTGTGAACGTGCTTGGGCAGCGGCAGCAGCGGCAGCTGCAGCTCCTGTTCCTTGTAGTCGCCGTGATCCTTGTGATCCTGCTTGGGCAGCGGCAGCAGCGGCAGCTGCAGCTCCTGGTCCTTGTGGTCCGTATGGGCCGTATGGTCCGTTTGGACCGTAAGGTCTTTGTTGTCCAGCGTTCGCGTTAGCGTTGGCAGTCACGGTCACTTCTGGTCGCTCCTCAATTATGATGATCTCTTCTGGACGAGATGAGACAGTAGCAGTAGCAGAACCGCTAGCTGAAGATCCTGCGCCTTGTGGTCCCCATGATCCTTGTGATCCTGCTTGGGCAGCGGCAGCAGCGGCAGCTGCAGCTCCTGGTCCTTGTAGTCCCCGTGATCCTTGTGATCCTGCTTGGGCAGCGGTAGCAGCGGCAGCTGCAGCTCCTAATCCTTGTAGTCCCCGTGGTCCTTGTGATCCTGCTTGGGCAGCGGCAGCAGCGGCAGCTGCAGCTCCTGTTCTTTGTGGTCCCCATGGTCCTTGTGATCCTGCTTGGGCAGCGGCACCAGCGCTAGCTTGTTGTTGTTGTTGTTGTTGTCTGTATGGTCCTTGTGATCCTGCTTGGGCGGCGGCAGCAGCGGCAGCTGCAGCTCCTGGTCCTTGTAGTCCCCGTGATCCTTGTGATCCTGCTTGGGCAGCGGCAGCAGCGGCAGCTGCAGCTCCTGGTCCTTGTAGTCCCCGTGATCCTTGTGATCCTGCTTGGGCAGCGGCAGCAGCGGCAGCTGCAGCTCCTGGTCCTTGTAGTCCCCGTGGTCCTTGTGATCCTGCTTGGGCAGCGGCAGCAGCGGCAGCTCCAGCTCCTGGTCCTTGTAGTCCCCGTGATCCTTGTGATCCTGCTTGGGCAGCGGCAGCAGCGGCAGCTGCAGCTCCTGTTCTTTGTGGTCCCCATGGTCCTTGTGATCCTGCTTGGGCAGCGGCACCAGCGCTAGCTTGTTGTTGTTGTTGTTGTTGTTGTCTGTATGGTCCTTGTGATCCTGCTTGGGCAGCGGCAGCAGCGGCAGCTGCAGCTCCTGGTCCTTGTAGTCCCCGTGATCCTTGTGATCCTGCTTGGGCAGCGGCAGCAGCGGCAGCTGCAGCTCCTGGTCCTTGTAGTCCCCGTGGTCCTTGTGATCCTGCTTGGGCAGCGGCAGCAGCGGCAGCTGCAGCTCCTGTTCTTTGTGGTCCCCATGGTCCTTGTGATCCTGCTTGGGCAGCGGCACCAGCGCTAGCTTGTTGTTGTTGTTGTCTGTATGGTCCTTGTGATCCTGCTTGGGCAGCGGCAGCAGCGGCAGATGCAGCTCCTGGTCCTTGTAGTCCCCGTGATCCTTGTGATCCTGCTTGGGCAGCGGCAGCAGCGGCAGCTGCAGCTCCTGGTCCTTGTAGTCCCCGTGATCCTTGTGAACGTGCTTGGGCAGCGGCAGCAGCGGCAGCTGCAGCTCCTGTTCCTTGTAGTCCCCGTGATCCTTGTGATCCTGCTTGGGCAGCGGCAGCAGCGGCAGCTGCAGCTCCTGGTCCTTGTGGTCCGTATGGGCCGTATGGTCCGTTTGGACCGTAAGGTCTTTGTTGTCCAGCGTTCGCGTTAGCGTTGGCAGTCACGGTCACTTCTGGTCGCTCCTCAATTATGATGATCTCTTCTGGACGAGATGAGACAGTAGCAGTAGCAGAACCGCTAGCTGAAGATCCTGCGCCTTGTGGTCCCCATGATCCTTGTGATCCTGCTTGGGCAGCGGCAGCAGCGGCAGCTGCAGCTCCTGGTCCTTGTAGTCCCCGTGATCCTTGTGATCCTGCTTGGGCAGCGGCAGCAGCGGCAGCTGCAGCTCCTGGTCCTTGTAGTCCCCGTGATCCTTGTGATCCTGCTTGGGCAGCGGCAGCAGCCGCAGCTGCAGCTCCTGGTCCTTGTAGTCCCCGTGATCCTTGTGATCCTGCTTGGGCAGCGGCAGCAGCGGCAGCTGCAGCTCCTGGTCCTTGTAGTCCCCGTGATCCTTGTAATCTTGCTTGGGCAGCGGCAGCAGCGGCAGCTCCAGCTCCTGGTCCTTGTAGTCCCCGTGATCCTTGTGATCCTGCTTGGGCAGCGGCAGCAGCGGCAGCTCCAGCTCCTGGTCCTTGTAGTCCCCGTGATCCTTGTGATCCTGCTTGGGCAGCGGCAGCAGCGGCAGCTGCAGCTCCTGGTCCTTGTAGTCCCCGTGATCCTTGTGATCCTGCTTGGGCAGCGGCAGCAGCGGCAGCTGCAGCTCCTGGTCCTTGTAGTCCCCGTGGTCCTTGTGATCCTGCTTGGGCAGCGGCAGCAGCGGCAGCTCCAGCTCCTGGTCCTTGTAGTCCCCGTGATCCTTGTGATCCTGCTTGGGCAGCGGCAGCAGCGGCAGCTGCAGCTCCTGTTCTTTGTGGTCCCCATGGTCCTTGTGATCCTGCTTGGGCAGCGGCACCAGCGCTAGCTTGTTGTTGTTGTTGTTGTTGTTGTCTGTATGGTCCTTGTGATCCTGCTTGGGCAGCGGCAGCAGCGGCAGCTGCAGCTCCTGGTCCTTGTAGTCCCCGTGATCCTTGTGATCCTGCTTGGGCAGCGGCAGCAGCGGCAGCTGCAGCTCCTGGTCCTTGTAGTCCCCGTGGTCCTTGTGATCCTGCTTGGGCAGCGGCAGCAGCGGCAGCTGCAGCTCCTGTTCTTTGTGGTCCCCATGGTCCTTGTGATCCTGCTTGGGCAGCGGCACCAGCGCTAGCTTGTTGTTGTTGTTGTTGTTGTCTGTATGGTCCTTGTGATCCTGCTTGGGCAGCGGCAGCAGCGGCAGCTGCAGCTCCTGGTCCTTGTAGTCCCCGTGATCCTTGTGATCCTGCTTGGGCAGCGGCAGCAGCGGCAGCTGCAGCTCCTGCACCTTGTGGCCCCCATGATCCTTGTGATCCTGCTTGGGCACCGGCAGCAGCGGCAGCTGCAGCTCCTGTTCCTTGTAGTCCCCGTGATCCTTGTGATCCTGCTTGGGCAGCGGCAGCAGCTGCAGCTGCAGCTCCTGGTCCTTGTGGTCCGTATGGGCCGTATGGTCCGTTTGGTCCGTAAGGTCTTTGTTGTCCAGCGTTCGCGTTAGCGTTGGCAGTCACGGTCACTTCTGGTCGCTCCTCAATTATGATAATCTCTTCTGGACGAGATGAGACAGTAGCAGTAGCAGAACCGCTAGCTGAAGATCCTGCGCCTTGTGGTCCCCATGATCCTTGTGATCCTGCTTGGGCAGCGGCAGCAGCGGCAGCTGCAGCTCCTGGTCCTTGTAGTCCCCGTGATCCTTGTGATCCTGCTTGGGTAGCGGCAGCAGCGGCAGCTGCAGCTCCTGTTCTTTGTGGTCCCCATGGTCCTTGTGATCCTGCTTGGGCAGCGGCAGCAGCGGCAGCTCCAGCTCCTGGTCCTTGTAGTCCCCGTGATCCTTGTGATCCTGCTTGGGCAGCGGCAGCAGCGGCAGCTGCAGCTCCTGTTCTTTGTGGTCCCCATGGTCCTTGTGATCCTGCTAGGGCAGCGGCACCAGCGCTAGCTTGTTGTTGTTGTTGTTGTTGTCTGTATGGTCCTTGTGATCCTGCTTGGGCAGCGGCAGCAGCGGCAGCTCCAGATCCTGGTCCTTGTAGTCCCCGTGATCCTTGCGTTCCTGCTTGGGCAGCGGCAGCAGCGGCAGCTGCAGCTCCTGTTCTTTGTGGTCCCCATGGTCCTTGTGATCCTGCTTGGACAGCGGCAGCAGCGGCAGCTGCAGCTCCTGGTCCTTGTAGTCCCCGTGATCCTTGTGATCCTGCTTGGGCAGCGGCAGCAGCGGCAGCTGCAGCTCCTGGTCCTTGTAGTCCCCGTGATCCTTGTGATCCTGCTTGGGCAGCGGCAGCAGCGGCAGCTGCAGCTCCTGGTCCTTGTAGTCCCCGTGATCCTTGTGATCCTGCTTGGGCAGCGGCAGCAGCGGCAGCTCCAGCTCCTGGTCCTTGTAGTCCCCGTGATCCTTGTGATCCTGCTTGGGCAGCGGCAGCAGCGGCAGCTGCAGCTCCTGGTCCTTGTAGTCCCCGTGATCCTTGTGATCCTGCTTGGGCAGCGGCAGCAGCGGCAGCTCCAGATCCTGGTCCTTGTAGTCCCCGTGATCCTTGCGTTCCTGCTTGGGCAGCGGCAGCAGCGGCAGCTGCAGCTCCTGGTCCTTGTAGTCCCCGTGATCCTTGTGATCCTGCTTGGGCAGCGGCAGCAGCGGCAGCTGCAGCTCCTGGTCCTTGTAGTCCCCGTGATCCTTGTGATCCTGCTTGGGCAGCGGCAGCAGCGGCAGCTGCAGCACCTGGTCCTTGTAGTCCCCGTGATCCTTGTGATCCTGCTTGGGCAGCGGCAGCAGCGGCAGCTCCAGATCCTGGTCCTTGTAGTCCCCGTGATCCTTGCGTTCCTGCTTGGGCAGCGGCAGCAGCGGCAGCTGCAGCTCCTGGTCCTTGTAGTCCCCGTGATCCTTGTGATCCTGCTTGGGCAGCGGCAGCAGCGGCAGCTGCAGCTCCTGGTCCTTGTAGTCCCCGTGATCCTTGTGATCCTGCTTGGGCAGCGGCAGCAGCGGCAGCTGCAGCTCCTGGTCCTTGTAGTCCCCGTGATCCTTGCAATCCTGCTTGGGCAGCGGCAGCAGCGGCAGCTCCAGATCCTGGTCCTTGTAGTCCCCGTGATCCTTGCGTTCCTGCTTGGGCAGCGGCAGCAGCGGCAGCTGCAGCTCCTGTTCTTTGTGGTCCCCATGGTGCTTGTGATCCTGCTTGGGCAGCGGCAGCAGCGGCAGCTGCAGCTCCTGGTCCTTGTAGTCCCCGTGATCCTTGTGATCCTGCTTGGGCAGCGGCAGCAGCGGCAGCTGCAGCTCCTGTTCTTTGTGGTCCCCATGGTCCTTGTGATCCTGCTTGGGCAGCGGCAGCAGCGGCAGCAGCGGCAGCTCCAGCTCCTGCTCCTTGTAGTCCCCGTGATCCTTGTGATCCTGCTTGGGCAGCGGCAGCAGCGGCAGCTGCAGCTCCTGTTCTTTGTGGTCCCCATGGTCCTTGTGATCCTGCTAGGGCAGCGGCACCAGCGCTAGCTTGTTGTTGTTGTTGTTGTTGTCTGTATGGTCCTTGTGATCCTGCTTGGGCAGCGGCAGCAGCGGCAGCTGCAGCTCCTGTTCTTTGTGGTCCCCATGGTCCTTGTGATCCTGCTTGGGCAGCGGCAGCAGCGGCAGCTGCAGCTCCTGGTCCTTGTAGTCCCCGTGATCCTTGTGATCCTGCTTGGGCAGCGGCAGCAGCGGCAGCTGCAGCTCCTGTTCTTTGTGGTCCCCATGGTCCTTGTGATCCTGCTTGGGCAGCGGCAGCAGCGGCAGCTCCAGCTCCTGGTCCTTGTAGTCCCCGTGATCCTTGTGATCCTGCTTGGGCAGCGGCAGCAGCGGCAGCTGCAGCTCCTGTTCTTTGTGGTCCCCATGGTCCTTGTGATCCTGCTAGGGCAGCGGCACCAGCGCTAGCTTGTTGTTGTTGTTGTTGTTGTCTGTATGGTCCTTGTGATCCTGCTTGGGCAGCGGCAGCAGCGGCAGCTGCAGCTCCTGGTCCTTGTAGTCCCCGTGATCCTTGTAATCCTGCTTGGGCAGCGGCAGCAGCGGCAGCTCCAGATCCTGGTCCTTGTAGTCCCCGTGATCCTTGCGTTCCTGCTTGGGCTGCGGCAGCAGCGGCAGCTGCAGCTCCTGGTCCTTGTAGTCCCCGTGATCCTTGTGATCCTGCTTGGGCAGCCGCAGCAGCGGCAGCTGCAGCTCCTGGTCCTTGTAGTCCCCGTGATCCTTGTGATCCTGCTTGGGCAGCGGCAGCAGCGGCAGCTGCAGCTCCTGCGCCTTGTGGTCCCCGTGATACTTGTGATCCTGCTTGGGCAGCGGCAGCAGCGGCAGCTGCAGCTCCTGGTCCTTGTGGTCCGTATGGGCCGTATGGACCGTTTGGTCCGTAAGGTCTTTGTTGTCCAGCGTTCGCGTTAGCGTTGGCAGTCACGGTCACTTCTGGTCGCTCCTCAATTATGATGATCTCTTCTGGACGAGATGAGACAGTAGCAGTAGCAGAACCGCTAGCTGAAGATCCTGCGCCTTGTGGTCCCCATGATCCTTGTGATCCTGTTTGGGCAGCGGCAGCAGCAGCAGCTGCAGCTCCTGGTCCTTGTAGTCCCCGTGATCCTTGTGATCCTGCTTGGGCAGCGGCAGCAGCGGCAGCTGCAGCTCCTGTTCTTTGTGGTCCCCATGTTCCTTGTGATCCTGCTTGGGTAGCGGCACCAGCGCTAGCTTGTTGTTGTTGTTGTTGTTGTCTGTATGGTCCTTGTGATCCTGCTTGGGCAGCGGCAGCAGCGGCAGCTGCAGCTCCTGGTCCTTGTAGTCCCCGAGATCCTTGTAATCCTGCTTGGGCAGCGGCAGCAGCGGCAGCTCCAGCTCCTGGTCCTTGTAGTCCCCGTGATCCTTGTGTTCCTGCTTGGGCAGCGGCAGCAGCGGCAGCTGCAGCTCCTGTTCTTTGTGGTCCCCATGGTCCTTGTGATCCTGCTTGGGCAGCGGCACCAGTGCTAGCTTGTTGTTGTTGTTGTCTGTATGGTCCTTGTGATCCTGCTTGGGCAGCGGCAGCAGCGGCAGCTGCAGCTCCTGGTCCTTGTAGTCCCCGTGATCCTTGTGATCCTGCTTGGGCAGCGGCAGCAGCGGCAGCTGCAGCTCCTGCGCCTTGTGGTCCCCGTGATCCTTGTGATCCTGCTTGGGCAGCGGCAGCAGCGGCAGCTGCAGCTCCTGGTCCTTGTAGTCCCCGTGATCCTTGTGAACGTGCTTGGGCAGCGGCAGCAGCGGCAGCTGCAGCTCCTGGTCCTTGTAGTCCCCGTGATCCTTGTGATCCTGCTTGGGCAGCGGCAGCAGCGGCAGCTGCAGCACCTGTTCTTTGTGGTCCCCATGTTCCTTGTGATCCTGCTTGGGTAGCGGCACCAGCGCTAGCTTGTTGTTGTTGTTGTTGTTGTCTGTATGGTCCTTGTGATCCTGCTTGGGCAGCGGCAGCAGCGGCAGCTGCAGCTCCTGGTCCTTGTAGTCCCCGAGATCCTTGTAATCCTGCTTGGGCAGCGGCAGCAGCGGCAGCTCCAGCTCCTGGTCCTTGTAGTCCCCGTGATCCTTGTGTTCCTGCTTGGGCAGCGGCAGCAGCGGCAGCTGCAGCTCCTGTTCTTTGTGGTCCCCATGGTCCTTGTGATCCTGCTTGGGCAGCGGCACCAGCGCTAGCTTGTTGTTGTTGTTGTCTGTATGGTCCTTGTGATCCTGCTTGGGCAGCGGCAGCAGCGGCAGCTGCAGCTCCTGGTCCTTGTAGTCCCCGTGATCCTTGTGATCCTGCTTGGGCAGCGGCAGCAGCGGCAGCTGCAGCTCCTGCGCCTTGTGGTCCCCGTGATCCTTGTGATCCTGCTTGGGCACCGGCAGCAGCGGCAGCTGCAGCTCCTGTTCCTTGTAGTCCCCGTGATCCTTGTGATCCTGCTTGGGCAGCGGCAGCAGCGGCAGCTGCGGCTCCTGGTCCTTGTAGTCCCCGTGATCCTTGTGATCCTGCTTGGGCAGCGGCAGCAGCGGCAGCTAAGGCTCCTGGTCCTTGTAGTCCCCGTGATCCTTGTGATCCTGCTTGGGCAGCGGCAGCAGCGGCAGCTGCGGCTCCTGGTCCTTGTAGTCCCCGTGATCCTTGTGATCGTGCTTGGGCAGCGGCAGCAGCGGCAGCTGCAGCTCCGGGTCCTTGTAGTCCCCATGATCCTTGTGATCCTGCTTGGGCAGCGGCAGCAGCGGCAGCTGCAGCTCCTGGTCCTTGTAGTCCCCGTGATCCTTGTGATCCTGCTTGGGCAGCGGCAGCAGCGGCAGCTCCAGCTCCTGGTCCTTGTAGTCCCCGTGATCCTTGTGATCCTGCTTGGGCAGCGGCAGCAGCGGCAGCTACGGATCCTGGTCCTTGTAGTCCCCGTGATCCTTGTGATCCTGCTTGGGCAGCGGCAGCAGCGGCAGCTGCAGCTCCTGGTCCTTGTGGTCCGTATGGGCCGTATGGTCCGTTTGGTCCATAAGGTCCTTGTTGTCCAGCATTCGCGTTAGCGTTGGCAGTCACGGTCACTTCTGGTCGCTCCTCAATTATTATGATCTCTTCTGGACGAGATGAGACAGTAGCAGTAGCAGAACCGCTAGCTGAAGATCCTGCGCCTTGTGGTCCCCATGATCCTTGTGATTTTGCTTGGGCAGCGGCAGCAGCGGCAGCTGCAGCTCCTGGTCCTTGTAGTCCCCGTGATCCTTGTGATCCTGCTTGGGCAGCGGTAGCAGCGGCAGCTGCAGCTCCTAATCCTTGTAGTCCCCGTGGTCCTTGTGATCCTGCTTGGGCAGCGGCAGCAGCGGCAGCTGCAGCTCCTGTTCTTTGTGGTCCCCATGGTCCTTGTGATCCTGCTTGGGCAGCGGCACCAGCGCTAGCTTGTTGTTGTTGTTGTTGTTGTCTGTATGGTCCTTGTGATCCTGCTTGGGCAGCGGCAGCAGCGGCAGCTGCAGCTCCTGGTCCTTGTAGTCCCCGTGATCCTTGTGATCCTGCTTGGACAGCGGCAGCAGCAGCAGCTGCAGCTCCTGTTCCTTGTAGTCCCCATGGTCCTTGTGATCCTGCTTGGGCAGCGGCAGCAGCGGCAGCTGCAGCTCCTGGTCCTTGTAGTCCCCGTGGTCCTTGTGATCCTGCTTGGGCAGCGGCAGCAGCGGCAGCTCCAGCTCCTGGTCCTTGTAGTCCCCGTGATCCTTGTGATCCTGCTTGGGCAGCGGCAGCAGCGGCAGCTGCAGCTCCTGTTCTTTGTGGTCCCCATGGTCCTTGTGATCCTGCTTGGGCAGCGGCACCAGCGCTAGCTTGTTGTTGTTGTTGTTGTTGTCTGTATGGTCCTTGTGATCCTGCTTGGGCAGCGGCAGCAGCGGCAGCTGCAGCTCCTGGTCCTTGTAGTCCCCGTGATCCTTGTGATCCTGCTTGGGCAGCGGCAGCAGCGGCAGCTGCAGCTCCTGGTCCTTGTAGTCCCCGTGGTCTTTGTGATCCTGCTTGGGCAGCGGCAGCAGCGGCAGCTCCAGCTCCTGGTCCTTGTAGTCCCCGTGATCCTTGTGTTCCTGCTTGGGCAGCGGCAGCAGCGGCAGCTGCAGCTCCTGTTCTTTGTGGTCCCCATGGTCCTTGTGATCCTGCTTGGGCAGCGGCACCAGCGCTAGCTTGTTGTTGTTGTTGTCTGTATGGTCCTTGTGATCCTGCTTGGGCACTGGCAGCAGCGGCAGCTGCAGCTCCTGGTCCTTGTAGTCCCCATGATCCTTGTGATCCTGCTTGGGCAGCGGCAGCAGCGGCAGCTGCAGCTCCTGGTCCTTGTAGTCCCCGTGATCCTTGTGAACGTGCTTGGGCAGCGGCAGCAGCGGCAGCTGCAGCTCCTGTTCCTTGTAGTCGCCGTGATCCTTGTGATCCTGCTTGGGCAGCGGCAGCAGCGGCAGCTGCAGCTCCTGGTCCTTGTGGTCCGTATGGGCCGTATGGTCCGTTTGGACCGTAAGGTCTTTGTTGTCCAGCGTTCGCGTTAGCGTTGGCAGTCACGGTCACTTCTGGTCGCTCCTCAATTATGATGATCTCTTCTGGACGAGATGAGACAGTAGCAGTAGCAGAACCGCTAGCTGAAGATCCTGCGCCTTGTGGTCCCCATGATCCTTGTGATCCTGCTTGGGCAGCGGCAGCAGCGGCAGCTGCAGCTCCTGGTCCTTGTAGTCCCCGTGATCCTTGTGATCCTGCTTGGGCAGCGGTAGCAGCGGCAGCTGCAGCTCCTAATCCTTGTAGTCCCCGTGGTCCTTGTGATCCTGCTTGGGCAGCGGCAGCAGCGGCAGCTGCAGCTCCTGTTCTTTGTGGTCCCCATGGTCCTTGTGATCCTGCTTGGGCAGCGGCACCAGCGCTAGCTTGTTGTTGTTGTTGTTGTTGTCTGTATGGTCCTTGTGATCCTGCTTGGGCGGCGGCAGCAGCGGCAGCTGCAGCTCCTGGTCCTTGTAGTCCCCGTGATCCTTGTGATCCTGCTTGGGCAGCGGCAGCAGCGGCAGCTGCAGCTCCTGGTCCTTGTAGTCCCCGTGATCCTTGTGATCCTGCTTGGGCAGCGGCAGCAGCGGCAGCTGCAGCTCCTGGTCCTTGTAGTCCCCGTGGTCCTTGTGATCCTGCTTGGGCAGCGGCAGCAGCGGCAGCTCCAGCTCCTGGTCCTTGTAGTCCCCGTGATCCTTGTGATCCTGCTTGGGCAGCGGCAGCAGCGGCAGCTGCAGCTCCTGTTCTTTGTGGTCCCCATGGTCCTTGTGATCCTGCTTGGGCAGCGGCACCAGCGCTAGCTTGTTGTTGTTGTTGTTGTTGTTGTCTGTATGGTCCTTGTGATCCTGCTTGGGCAGCGGCAGCAGCGGCAGCTGCAGCTCCTGGTCCTTGTAGTCCCCGTGATCCTTGTGATCCTGCTTGGGCAGCGGCAGCAGCGGCAGCTGCAGCTCCTGGTCCTTGTAGTCCCCGTGGTCCTTGTGATCCTGCTTGGGCAGCGGCAGCAGCGGCAGCTGCAGCTCCTGTTCTTTGTGGTCCCCATGGTCCTTGTGATCCTGCTTGGGCAGCGGCACCAGCGCTAGCTTGTTGTTGTTGTTGTCTGTATGGTCCTTGTGATCCTGCTTGGGCAGCGGCAGCAGCGGCAGATGCAGCTCCTGGTCCTTGTAGTCCCCGTGATCCTTGTGATCCTGCTTGGGCAGCGGCAGCAGCGGCAGCTGCAGCTCCTGGTCCTTGTAGTCCCCGTGATCCTTGTGAACGTGCTTGGGCAGCGGCAGCAGCGGCAGCTGCAGCTCCTGTTCCTTGTAGTCCCCGTGATCCTTGTGATCCTGCTTGGGCAGCGGCAGCAGCGGCAGCTGCAGCTCCTGGTCCTTGTGGTCCGTATGGGCCGTATGGTCCGTTTGGACCGTAAGGTCTTTGTTGTCCAGCGTTCGCGTTAGCGTTGGCAGTCACGGTCACTTCTGGTCGCTCCTCAATTATGATGATCTCTTCTGGACGAGATGAGACAGTAGCAGTAGCAGAACCGCTAGCTGAAGATCCTGCGCCTTGTGGTCCCCATGATCCTTGTGATCCTGCTTGGGCAGCGGCAGCAGCGGCAGCTGCAGCTCCTGGTCCTTGTAGTCCCCGTGATCCTTGTGATCCTGCTTGGGCAGCGGCAGCAGCGGCAGCTGCAGCTCCTGGTCCTTGTAGTCCCCGTGATCCTTGTGATCCTGCTTGGGCAGCGGCAGCAGCCGCAGCTGCAGCTCCTGGTCCTTGTAGTCCCCGTGATCCTTGTGATCCTGCTTGGGCAGCGGCAGCAGCGGCAGCTGCAGCTCCTGGTCCTTGTAGTCCCCGTGATCCTTGTAATCTTGCTTGGGCAGCGGCAGCAGCGGCAGCTCCAGCTCCTGGTCCTTGTAGTCCCCGTGATCCTTGTGATCCTGCTTGGGCAGCGGCAGCAGCGGCAGCTCCAGCTCCTGGTCCTTGTAGTCCCCGTGATCCTTGTGATCCTGCTTGGGCAGCGGCAGCAGCGGCAGCTGCAGCTCCTGGTCCTTGTAGTCCCCGTGATCCTTGTGATCCTGCTTGGGCAGCGGCAGCAGCGGCAGCTGCAGCTCCTGGTCCTTGTAGTCCCCGTGGTCCTTGTGATCCTGCTTGGGCAGCGGCAGCAGCGGCAGCTCCAGCTCCTGGTCCTTGTAGTCCCCGTGATCCTTGTGATCCTGCTTGGGCAGCGGCAGCAGCGGCAGCTGCAGCTCCTGTTCTTTGTGGTCCCCATGGTCCTTGTGATCCTGCTTGGGCAGCGGCACCAGCGCTAGCTTGTTGTTGTTGTTGTTGTTGTTGTCTGTATGGTCCTTGTGATCCTGCTTGGGCAGCGGCAGCAGCGGCAGCTGCAGCTCCTGGTCCTTGTAGTCCCCGTGATCCTTGTGATCCTGCTTGGGCAGCGGCAGCAGCGGCAGCTGCAGCTCCTGGTCCTTGTAGTCCCCGTGGTCCTTGTGATCCTGCTTGGGCAGCGGCAGCAGCGGCAGCTGCAGCTCCTGTTCTTTGTGGTCCCCATGGTCCTTGTGATCCTGCTTGGGCAGCGGCACCAGCGCTAGCTTGTTGTTGTTGTTGTCTGTATGGTCCTTGTGATCCTGCTTGGGCAGCGGCAGCAGCGGCAGATGCAGCTCCTGGTCCTTGTAGTCCCCGTGATCCTTGTGATCCTGCTTGGGCAGCGGCAGCAGCGGCAGCTGCAGCTCCTGGTCCTTGTAGTCCCCGTGATCCTTGTGAACGTGCTTGGGCAGCGGCAGCAGCGGCAGCTGCAGCTCCTGTTCCTTGTAGTCCCCGTGATCCTTGTGATCCTGCTTGGGCAGCGGCAGCAGCGGCAGCTGCAGCTCCTGGTCCTTGTGGTCCGTATGGGCCGTATGGTCCGTTTGGACCGTAAGGTCTTTGTTGTCCAGCGTTCGCGTTAGCGTTGGCAGTCACGGTCACTTCTGGTCGCTCCTCAATTATGATGATCTCTTCTGGACGAGATGAGACATTAGCAGTAGCAGAACCGCTAGCTGAAGATCCTGCGCCTTGTGGTCCCCATGATCCTTGTGATCCTGCTTGGGCAGCGGCAGCAGCGGCAGCTGCAGCTCCTGGTCCTTGTAGTCCCCGTGATCCTTGTGATCCTGCTTGGGCAGCGGCAGCAGCGGCAGCTGCAGCTCCTGGTCCTTGTAGTCCCCGTGATCCTTGTGATCCTGCTTGGGCAGCGGCAGCAGCCGCAGCTGCAGCTCCTGGTCCTTGTAGTCCCCGTGATCCTTGTGATCCTGCTTGGGCAGCGGCAGCAGCGGCAGTTGCAGCTCCTGGTCCTTGTAGTCCCCGTGATCCTTGTAATCTTGCTTGGGCAGCGGCAGCAGCGGCAGCTCCAGCTCCTGGTCCTTGTAGTCCCCGTGATCCTTGTGATCCTGCTTGGGCAGCGGCAGCAGCGGCAGCTCCAGCTCCTGGTCCTTGTAGTCCCCGTGATCCTTGTGATCCTGCTTGGGCAGCGGCAGCAGCGGCAGCTGCAGCTCCTGGTCCTTGTAGTCCCCGTGATCCTTGTGATACTGCTTGGGCTGCGGCAGCAGCGGCAGCTGCAGCTCCTGGTCCTTGTAGTCCCCGTGGTCCTTGTGATCCTGCTTGGGCAGCGGCAGCAGCGGCAGCTCCAGCTCCTGGTCCTTGTAGTCCCCGTGATCCTTGTGATCCTGCTTGGGCAGCGGCAGCAGCGGCAGCTGCAGCTCCTGTTCTTTGTGGTCCCCATGGTCCTTGTGATCCTGCTTGGGCAGCGGCACCAGCGCTAGCTTGTTGTTGTTGTTGTTGTTGTTGTCTGTATGGTCCTTGTGATCCTGCTTGGGCAGCGGCAGCAGCGGCAGCTGCAGCTCCTGGTCCTTGTAGTCCCCGTGGTCCTTGTGATCCTGCTTGGGCAGCGGCAGCAGCGGCAGCTGCAGCTCCTGTTCTTTGTGGTCCCCATGGTCCTTGTGATCCTGCTTGGGCAGCGGCACCAGCGCTAGCTTGTTGTTGTTGTTGTCTGTATGGTCCTTGTGATCCTGCTTGGGCAGCGGCAGCAGCGGCAGATGCAGCTCCTGGTCCTTGTAGTCCCCGTGATCCTTGTGATCCTGCTTGGGCAGCGGCAGCAGCGGCAGCTGCAGCTCCTGGTCCTTGTAGTCCCCGTGATCCTTGTGAACGTGCTTGGGCAGCGGCAGCAGCGGCAGCTGCAGCTCCTGTTCCTTGTAGTCCCCGTGATCCTTGTGATCCTGCTTGGGCAGCGGCAGCAGCGGCAGCTGCAGCTCCTGGTCCTTGTGGTCCGTATGGGCCGTATGGTCCGTTTGGACCGTAAGGTCTTTGTTGTCCAGCGTTCGCGTTAGCGTTGGCAGTCACGGTCACTTCTGGTCGCTCCTCAATTATGATGATCTCTTCTGGACGAGATGAGACAGTAGCAGTAGCAGAACCGCTAGCTGAAGATCCTGCGCCTTGTGGTCCCCATGATCCTTGTGATCCTGCTTGGGCAGCGGCAGCAGCGGCAGCTGCAGCTCCTGGTCCTTGTAGTCCCCGTGGTCCTTGTGATCCTGCTTGGGCAGCGGCAGCAGCGGCAGCTGCAGCTCCTGGTCCTTGTAGTCCCCGTGATCCTTGTGATCGTGCTTGGGCAGCGGCAGCAGCGGCAGCTGCAGCTCCTGGTCCTAGTAGTCCCCGTGATCCTTGTGATCCTGCTTGGGCAGCGGCAGCAGCGGCAGCTGCAGCTCCTGGTCCTTGTAGTCCCCGTGATACTTGTGATCGTGCTTGGGCAGCGGCAGCAGCGGCAGCTGCAGCTCCTGGTCGTTGTAGTCCCCATGATCCTTGTGATCCTGCTTGGGCAGCGGCAGCAGCAGCAGCTGCAGCTCCTGGTCCTTGTAGTCCCCGTGATCCTTGTGATCCTGCTTGGGCAGCGGCACCAGCGCTAGCTTGTTGTTGTTGTTGTCCATATGTTCCTTGTGATCCTGCTTGGGCAGCGGCAGCAGCGGCAGCTGCAGCTCCTGGTCCTTGTAGTCCCCGTGATCCTTGTGATCCTGCTTGGGCAGCGGCAGCAGCGGCAGCTCCAGCTCCTGGTCCTTGTAGTCCCCGTGATCCTTGTGATCCTGCTTGGGCAGCGGCAGCAGCGGCAGCTGCAGCTCCTGGTCCTTGTAGTCTCCGTGATCCTTGTGATCCTGCTTGGGCAGCGGCAGCAGCGGCAGCTGCAGCTCCTGGTCCTTGTAGTCCCCGTGATCCTTGTAATCTTGCTTGGGCAGCGGCAGCAGCGGCAGCTCCAGCTCCTGGTCCTTGTAGTCCCCGTGGTCCTTGTGATCCTGCTTGGGCAGCGGCAGCAGCGGCAGCTGCAGCTCCTGTTCTTTGTGGTCCCCATGGTCCTTGTGATCCTGCTTGGGCAGCGGCACCGGCGCTAGCTTGTTGTTGTTGTTGTCTGTATGGTCCTTGTGATCCTGCTTGGGCAGCGGCAGCAGCGGCAGCTGCAGCTCCTGGTCCTTGTAGTCCCCGTGATCCTTGTGATCCTGCTTGGGCAGCGGCAGCAGCGGCAGCTGCAGCTCCTGGTCCTTGTAGTCCCCGTGATCCTTGTAATCTTGCTTGGGCAGCGGCAGCAGCGGCAGCTCCAGCTCCTGGTCCTTGTAGTCCCCGTGATCCTTGTGATCCTGCTTGGGCAGCGGCAGCAGCGGCAGCTCCAGCTCCTGGTCCTTGTAGTCCCCGTGATCCTTGTGATCCTGCTTGGGCAGCGGCAGCAGCGGCAGCTGCAGCTCCTGGTCCTTGTAGTCCCCGTGATCCTTGTGATCCTGCTTGGGCAGCGGCAGCAGCGGCAGCTACGGATCCTGGTCCTTGTAGTCCCCGTGATCCTTGTGATCCTGCTTGGGCAGCGGCAGCAGCGGCAGCTGCAGCTCCTGGTCCTTGTGGTCCGTATGGGCCGTATGGTCCGTTTGGTCCATAAGGTCCTTGTTGTCCAGCATTCGCGTTAGCGTTGGCAGTCACGGTCACCTCTGGTCGCTCCTCAATTATGATGATCTCTTCTGGACGAGATGAGACAGTAGCAGTAGCAGAACCGCTAGCTGAAGATCCTGCACCTTGTGGTCCCCATGATCCTTGTGATCCTGCTTGGGCAGCGGCAGCAGCGGCAGCTGCAGCTCCTGGTCCTTGTAGTCCCCGTGGTCCTTGTGATCCTGCTTGGGCAGCGGCAGCAGCGGCAGCTGCAGCTCCTGGTCCTTGTAGTCCCGGTGATCCTTGTGATCCTGCTTGGGCAGCGGCAGCAGCGGCAGCTCCAGCTCCTGGTCCTTTTAGTCCCCGTGATCCTTGTGATCCTGCTTTGGCAGCGGCAGCAGCGGCAGCTGCAGCTCCTGGTCCTTGTAGTCCCCGTGATCCTTGTGATCCTGCTTGGGCAGCGGCAGCAGCGGCAGCTCCAGCTCCTGGTCCTTGTAGTCCCCGTGATCCTTGTGATCCTGCTTGGGCAGCGGCAGCAGCGGCAGCTGCAGCTCCTGGTCCTTGTAGTCCCCGTGATCCTTGTAATCCTGCTTGGGCAGCGGCAGCAGCGGCAGCTCCAGCTCCTGGTCCTTGTAGTCCCCGTGATCTTTGTGATCCTGCTTGGGCAGCGGCAGCAGCGGCAGCTGCAGCTCCTAGTCCTTGTAGTCCCCGTGATCCTTGTGATCCTGCTTGGGCAGCGGCAGCAGCGGCAGCTGCAGCTCCTGGTCCTAGTAGTCCCCGTGATCCTTGTGATCCTGCTTGGGCAGCGGCAGCAGCGGCAGCTCCAGCTCCTGGTCCTTGTAGTCCCCGTGATCCTTGTGATCCTGCTTGGGCAGCGGCAGCAGCGGCAGCTGCAGCTCCTGGTCCTTGTAGTCCCCGTGATCCTTGTAATCCTGCTTGGGCAGCGGCAGCAGCGGCAGCTCCAGCTCCTGGTCCTTGTAGTCCCCGTGATCCTTGTGATCCTGCTTGGGCAGCGGCAGCAGCGGCAGCTGCAGCTCCTAGTCCTTGTAGTCCCCGTGATCCTTGTGATCCTGCTTGGGCAGCGGCAGCAGCGGCAGCTCCAGCTCCTGGTCCTTGTAGTCCCCGTGATCCTTGTGATCCTGCTTGGGCAGCGGCAGCAGCGGCAGCTGCAGCTCCTGGTCCTTGTAGTCCCCGTGGTCCTTGTGATCCTGCTTGGGCAGCGGCAGCAGCGGCAGCTGCAGCTCCTGGTCCTTGTAGTCCCCGTGATCCTTGTGATCCTGCTTGGGCAGCGGCAGCAGCGGCAGCTGCAGCTCCTGGTCCTTGTAGTCCCCGTGATCCTTGTGATCCTGCTTGGGCAGCGGCAGCAGCGGCAGCTCCAGCTCCTGGTCCTTGTAGTCCCCATGATCCTTGTGATCCTGCTTGGGCAGCGGCAGCAGCGGCAGCTGCAGCTCCTGGTCCTTGTAGTCCCCGTGATCCTTGTGATCCTGCTTGGGCAGCGGCAGCAGCGGCAGCTGCAGCTCCTGGTCCTTGTTGTCCGTATGGTCCTTGTGATCCTGCTTGGGCAGCGGCAGCAGCGGCAGCTGCAGCTCCTGGTCCTTGTTGTCCCCGTGATCCTTGTAATCCTGCTTGGCCAGCGGCAGCAGCGGCAGCTCCAGCTCCTGGTCCTTGTAGTCCCCGTGATCCTTGTGATCCTGTTTGGGCAGTGGCAGCTTGTTGTTGTTGTTGTTGTTGTCCGTATGGTCCTTGTGATCCTGCTTGGGCAGCGGCAGCAGCGGCAGCTGCAGCTCCTGGTCCTTGTAGTCCCCGTGATCCTTGTGATCGTGCTTGGGCAGCAGCAGCAGCGGCAGCTGCAGCTCCTGGTCCTTGTAGTCCCCGTGATCCTTGTGATCCTGCTTGGGCAGCGGCAGCAGCGGCAGCTGCAGCTCCTGGTCCTTGTAGTCCCCGTGATCCTTGTGATCCTGCTTGGGCAGCGGCAGCAGCGGCAGCTGCAGCTCCTGTTCTTTGTGGTCCCCATGTTTCTTGTGATCCTGCTTCGGCAGAGGCACCAGCGCTAGCTTGTTGTTGTTGTCCGTATGGTCCTCGTGGCCCGCTTGGTCCTTCTGGTCCTGATTGAGCTAATGCTGCTGCATTAGCTGATGAGGATGTTGAACCAGATTGCGGGCGAGGGCTGGCACCGGCGTTGGCTGCAGCGCTAGAGCTGGCTGAAGAGCCACCGAGACCTGAAATAGCGCGGCGTCCAGTGGCGGTGGACGTGCTTCCGCCACCTGGCACCTTGTGGATGACCACATCCTCTTCGTAAATGGTCTCTTGACCATCAGCGGCGGTCTCGATGACGAACGTCCTCACTATCTTGTCTTCGCCTGAGATATTTGGTTTAGCAACTTTTCTGTGGAACTCCTTGCGAGTTGTTTGTTTTTCGTAAGTTGTTCCGTTCTCGACGGAAATGGAGTCACGCTTGTCAGATTTGGTTTCGCTCATTTGGCTCTCCAAGTTCCACATAGCCGCAAGGGCGGCATCTTCATCCACTTGTTGGGCTCCGGCATACTGTAAAATAAATAAATAATTAAATTTTCTGTATTAATGATTTAAAATGATTCTCAATTATCTTTTTCTCTTTTTTGTATAAAAATTGTATAAAATATAAACATCTCCTACAACTAATATTCTGGGGAGTAGCGCTGTATACCCTAAAGTACAGGTTATACCTATTTAGGAAGCAGAGTTTCTAGTCTTTAAGGCAATCACTGTAATATGATGTTTGTAAATAAATTATTATTATTATTAAAAAATAAATAAATACTCTACGAACAGAGAACTCCCGGCACTCAATGTGTTAAGCCATACTTATTGTTAGTATAAGTTGATAGATTACAGAGTGAAAAAAGGGATGTGTTGGGCACGAGGAGCGTATCACATACAGATTGATTGTAGTTAAGATGAAAACATTATACATATATAAGATAAGATAAGATAGAAAAGGGGTTTACTATCGAATGGGCCAAAAACGTTTCCCAAAGTATCACATCCCAAACTATGAATGAATGAATGAATATATATTTATTTCGTGTAACAAATGGAAACTATGTTTCCCAAATTATTATTTCCCAAAAAAATGTTTGGCAAAAGAACTTATCGCAATTTTTCAGTTAGCAATAGTCTTTTTTGGCAAGTTATTGTTTAGCAAATAATTACTTGGTCAAGTTTCATTTTACACAGTATTATTTAGTCAAATGTATCATTAAGCATAAATTACATGCCCCAAAATAATACATGGCATACAATTTACATACCAATAGAGGGCCTGCAGTATTTTTATTTCTGCTTTCATTTGAAATACTTTATCCCGACCTTGGACATGTTTTTAGTATTTTGTTTCTGTAAGGTCACAGTTCTAACCTAACCCACTTTTCTGATAGCGGTTCGGTTTTATGAGGATCGCAGTTCAAACCTAACCTAACCCACCCAAATTACGTAGACTTATCGTACCTACTTATATTAATTAACACGACAAATTCAGGTATTAAATTAAATAGAGATGCCTATTTGTCAAATTTGCGAAGTGACAATTTGATCAAACATCTTTTTAGAATATAATATTAGCCAATAAAAAACGTTTGCTAAATAAGTTTTTGTCCTAATAACATTTGACAAAGTAAAATCATGCCAAATGATAATTTTACCAAATAAATTATATGCGAAGTGTAGCTTTGCTAAAGGTTCCTTTGGGAAATGAAACTATTGCGATAAGTTTGTTGGGAAGTGAAATTTGGCGAAAGGCGTTTGGCCCAAACGAAAGTACTACAAAGTACACCCTCAACACAACCCTGTGAGGGTATTGCAATACTAAGTGTACTGCAATACCTAAGCTATGAACTAAAGTACCTATAAATAATAACATTTAATAATAATAATAAAGATATTTTATTATTTATTTATTTTATCTTGAGAGACTCTCGCTAGGTGGTTGGATCAAGGGCCAGATGCAGAAGGCGGTGATCTTGGACACGGCGCGGATAGTCCGCCGGTTCCTCTCTCTGCAGACCTGACCACCGGCAGCTTGGGCCTTGCCCCGCTGCTGGCGGCACCCTAGGTTAGGTTTTTTTATAATATGTTTATATGTATTTTTTATTGTTTTGTAAGTGTTTTTTATTTTACTTTTATATTCATATTGTAAAAAAACCTAAACTAAGAAGATAAATAAATAAAGAAGATAATAAATAATTTTTATATTGTATTTGTAAGTGTTTTTATATTTTAATTTTATATCCATATTGTAATAAAACCTAACTTAAGACGAAAAATTAATAAAGAGAATAATAAATAATAAAATATCTTTATTTCGAAGAACAGACTTCATAGTTGTTAGTAGCAAACAGTAAAATTAAAATAAATAAATACAAATAAGTAATAATAATAATATAAGTACAAATGTAATTAGTTAGGCATTAAAAATACAATTTAAATTAATTTAATAACATTTGATTGAGACATTTGATCCTAAAAACAAACCCGATCGATTCATACCATAAATGAAAATTAGTCATGTAGCCTATTCAGTTTTTTGACGGGGCCTAAATTGCATTATTTTTGTCTTGGTAAAATTTATTTCTAAATTGTGATCGTTCATCCACCCTACAATGTTTGTAACAAGTTGATGTATTCTGTCATTGAGGTTGAAACTATTTTTACATGATAGTAGTAAGGAAAAATCGTCTGCAAACATGACACAAGTTTTGGAGAAAGATCTTGGGAGGTCATTTATGTAAATAATAAAAAGCACGCATCCCATAACGCTTCCCTGGGGGATTGAGTCTAACATGGGCTGGACATCAGATCTAACGATGCTAATTTCTCTCGAGGTTTCGTTCGTATACTAAATATCAACGCATTGCTTTCTATTATTTAAATAAGATTGGAACCATTTGTGTGTTATTCCTCGCACTCCCATTCCGTATAATTTGTGAAGGAGTATGTTAAACTTGACTTTTTCATAAGTACACATTGCTTTTTCAAAAAAAATTGAAATTGCGGGTAACAGAGCTATCGGCCGGTAGTTGTTTGGGTAGGTTTTTTGGTTCTTTTTATGGATGCGTTTATTACAGCTTGTTTTAACGCATCGGGAAAGATACCCTCGAGAAACGACTAGTTTACAATATAGATCAGTGGAGGAGTTAGTTCTACTGCACAGGCTTTTATTAATATCGGAGGTAGCTCGTCGATGCCGCAGCTTGTTTTACTAGAGAAAAGCTCTTAAGTTATGATGATGATGATGAAGATAGAAAAGAAGGACTTACCGCCACCGCACAGCACAAGATCACGAGGGTGGTTGCTCTCATTGTGGTGAGAGTTGAAACCGAACTGATGCCGATCAAAAACTCCTCAGCCTTTTTATACCCAAAATCCTGTAGTCCAATGACGTTTTTCCAGCAAGTGTAAATATTGACTTGATTGTAAGAAAAACAAGAACAATGTCAAAGTTACCTTGCGATTTAGAACAATGCGGTTTAATTGTGGATTGATTGAGATATTGTAGTGTCGTAGACAATAATAATTTTTGTGTACATATGCCACCTGTTTGCTGAATGCGCGCGTCGTTTTCGAATGCCTCGTACCAAGTATGTTATATTTATGATCTACTAGCGACCCGCCCCGGCTTCGCACGGGTTAACCAATTATACAACAAACAAACTTTCCTCTTGAATCACTCTATCTATTTAAAAAAAATCGCATCAAAATGCGTTGCGTAGTTTTAAAGATCTAAGCATACATAATAGGGACAGACAGCGGGAAGCGACTTTGTTTTATTTTTATACTATGTAGTGATTACCAAGATTGTTTAGGCTGTGGCCGCTGTGGCCCAGTGGCCGAATGGCACAGGCACCTGCCGCGATAGCAGAGGACGCTGGTTCGATTCCAGTCTGGGGCACTGGAGGCCTTGGTCACTTTTTCTTAGTATATGACATTTATTTAAAGTTTTTTAGGTATCTGGGTTAAAATTCTTTTCGTTGTCTTATTTTTTGTCCCCACAAAATGTGACGGAGTGAAGCTTTTTGTATGGGGTGAAAATGGTGAAATTTAATTTTCACCTCAGCAGCTCGAACAAGGGTACTTTGATTCTTAAAAACAGTGAGCAAAATGCGATTTTGCTCACTGAGTGAGACAAAATGACATTCAAGTGACCTTTATTGTCAAATGTCATTTCAACATGCGGGGTCTAATAAAAGTTCGAAATACTTGGGTTCTATTATCTCTGTCCCTTTCACACTGTTAGCAAAGAAACAGACAAAAAAAGTTAAAACGATATTCAACGGTATATTCACGGTTTATAATAGACCCCCGAAAAACTTCAGACCGCATCGTTCCAAACCACGTACGAGTATGAATTCTTAATAATTAATAAATAAAAATAAAGTTTAAGATTTCATAAAACCTGATAAAATACTATATTTTAGGTATTTTATTGTACAATTAAAATAACGAACTCAAAAAATACACAGATCATCACGCAAAATTAATTATTTTACTTTTAAGAATTTCTACCATAGTTGACAAATAGTACGTATCCGCAATTCGGACCGTATCTTACAAAGATTTTTTTTGTTGTCAAAGTTGGCGATTGAAGTGTCAGTTAATGTTTGTTATTTTTATATTATTTTACTGGAATTTATTATTACGCTTTGTTTTTGTGTTCCATTGCGGTAATTAAACTTAATTGTTTGTATATCTTAAGAAAACATGAGTGCAGGTATTAAGTGATGAAGAAGGATTACATTTTTCAAGTTGTCTAATAGGTATGTTCTCACTGCGCTGAGGTGAAAAATGTTGTGTACTACACGAGATCAAAGTTATTTACATCTCGTGCGCTTTTGAGTCCCTTACTACGCTCAAGATTCTAAATTAGATTCACTCGCTACGCTCGTGAATCTATTATAGAATCTTTCGCTTGCACGGGACTCAAAATAAGCACTCGAAGAAATATCAAACTTTGATCACTTGTTGTACAAATAACTATTTTAATTCTTCTCATGTGAATCATAATCTACAGCTAGAAAGACACGCAATAGTTCTCTTTTTTATTTATTGGATAAAAGACAAAAATACAAGCGTGACAGAGTGGTCAGAAACAAGACTCCGAAAAGAATTTTGACGCATCTATAAAAAAGAAAGAGAGAGAACATCATCATCATCATCATCCTGGCGTCAATCCCAGCTGTGCCCCCGCGCGGGGCGCGAGGACCCGGGGTCCGCCTTCCGACTCCTTCGTGTCCACTTTGCCCGATCTTCGGCGTCCCTGGTGGTGAGTCCGTTGGCACGCATGTCCTCCTTAACGACATCAAGCCATCGCTTCCTGGGCCGGCCTTTTCTTCCCGTACCGGGAGGAGGCGGCATGGCCAGGCATTTGTTACCCACGTAACTTGCCGGTCTGCGCGAGACGTGGCCATACCAACGAAGGCGGCACTCTTGCAGTTTGTCAGCGATGTCACGGACGCCAAGACTACCCCGGATGTGGGCGTTTCGGACGCGATCCTTGCGTGAAACTCCGCACATCCACCGCAGCATCTTCATTTCCGTGACACGCAGTTCCTGCTTGTGCCGCTCTAGTAAAGGCCAAGTCTCGCTGCCGTACAGAAGGGCAGGTCTAATGATGGTCTTATAGACCTGTCCCTTCAATTTAAGCGGCATTTTGGGGTCACAAATAACCCCAGTCATCTCCCGCCATTTGACCCAGGCAGCGGATATTCGGGCTTTGACGTCGCTGTCGATGTCCCCGGTAGTGCTAAGTACAGATCCTAGGTACTTATTAACTTGATCCGTGCGCTTGACCATGTCCCCGCCTATGCGGACGGGTAGAGGATCTGTACTATTGCAGGCCATGTACTCTGTCTTCGCCACATTTAGTTTAAGACCGCCGTCCATCTGTTCACCCGCTGGACAAGTCGGCCCTTATCAGAGTCTGTCAGCGCGATATCATCAGCATACATGAATAGCCACGGTGGCTGCTCATGGTAGTCTCGGATGCTGGCTGACAGGGCGTCTAATATCACGCTAAACAGAAACGGGCTGAGCACAGAGCCCTGATGTACTCCAACGGTGACAGAAAAGGGGTTGGTGTCACCAACAGCGGTCCTGACTATTGAATCGGAATCGCGGTACATGTCCCGGATAGTGTCAATATAGGTCTCAGGTACAGCCTTGGACCGCAGCGCCCACCAGATCATCTCAGGAGGGACACAGTCAAAGGCCTTTTCCATATCCAGAAACAGGAAATGTAGAGGCGTGTTCTTTGCTCTGTATCCCTCCATGAGGATCCTCAGAGCAAATACAGGGTCCATCGTTCCGCACCCTGGCCGAAACCCATACTGACATCCCGAGACTGTACACTCCTGTCGGAGCCGAGCATCCATTATGCGCTCAAAGAGCTTCATGGTGTGAAACATAACCTTTATACCGCGATACTTGCTACACTCCCGCACCGAGCCCTTACCTTTGAAAACTGGAGTAATGATATTCAGCCTCCACTGGTTGGGTATCTTCCCGGTGAGGAGTATGCGGTTATAAATATCCGTGAGTATGCTCACACCCCGAGAGCCCATCGACTTCCATGCCTCTATAGCGATTCCGTCGGCTCCGACAGCTTTCCGATTCTTCATGCGGCGAAGGGCCGCCTCGACTTCCTCTGGCGTTATCAGTGGCACTAGTCCTTGATTCGGAGGGAGATCCAGAGGTTGCACCTCTTTGTGCTGGTTATTCAGCAGGTTGTGGAAGTAAGAGCGCCATCTCTCCTTTACCGCGCGATCCTCGCATAGCAGGTTACCGTGAGGGTCATTTACGCAGCGGCACATGGAGATGTCCTGCGCCGCTTTGACCCTCGATCGTGCCAACTTATAAATGAACTTCTGCCCCTCAGACGACTCCAACTTATCGTACAGAGGGCGCAAGTGGTTTCGTCTGGCTCTGGCTACAGCTCGTTTAGTGGCACGTTTGGCATCCCTGTATGCCGCGTGGTCTTCTGGAGATCTGGACGCTTGCCACTTTTTAAAGAGGGCTTTTTTCTCCCTAGTCTCCCTCTGGACTGTGGCGTCCCACCACCAAGTCCCCTTGTCAAGCCTGCGACCCCCTTTAGACACCCCCAGCACCGCCTTCGCCGCCCGTGTGATGGCTGCCTGAGTTTTATCCCAGATTTGCTGTACGGAATGGCCATCCGTCACAACACTGAGGTCGTTGACAGCGGCAGCAAACTCATGGGACTTGGTTCCTTCGAGCAGCCACCACCGGGTTTGGGGACGGCACTGCTCCCGGTATGTGCCTCGGGGCTTGACGAGCAGGTCCATCACAAGGACTCTGTGTTGGGCAGTGCGACTCTCTCCCGGTATGACTTTACAGGTGGCTACTTTGCCGATATAGTTTCTCTGAGTGAGAAAGTAATCGATCTGACTGGCGCTCCTCCCACTCCTGTAGGTGATCAGATGCTCGGATTTCTTTTTGAAAAACGTGTTCACGACGGCTAGATCAGCAGCCGTACACGTCCGGAGAATTTCTTCCCCTTCGGGGTTACGGCTCCCGAAACCAAAACCACCGTGAACACGACCAAACTCCTCACACTTCTCACCCACATGACCGTTCAGATCGCCACCCACAACAACACTCTGCGACAACGGGATGCTACGCAGCAGTTCCCCGAGTTGCTCCCAGAACATCGCCTTGTCCGCATCGCTACAACCGGCCTGTGGGGCGTAGGCACTTATCAAATTGGTCACGACCCCTTCGATAAGCACCTCCACAACCATAAGGCGGTCGTTTATACGCTTTACGTCCAAAACGCTATCCCTGAACTCCTCAGAGAGCACCACCCCCACGCCGTTGTCCCCCCTCGGAGAGCCCGTGTACATCAGCTTGTATCCATTCCCGATGTTCCGGGACCTGTTGCCTTTCCATCGAGTCTCCTGCAGGAATGCCACTGCCACCCTCCGCCTGGCGAGTACGTGCTTTTGGTCGTTTCGCTACCGTCACATGGGCGTAAGCCGTAAGGTGAAAAAATTATTAATTTAATATTCATCATTTTTATTATACAATAATATGTAGTTCTTGTATCTAGTAACGAAACGGCCAAGCCACATTTATTTCCCATACAACAAACTTGATTTTATTGCAGTTTTTTTGCGTAATGGACAATGGTACGGAACCCTTCGTGCGCGAGTCCTACTCGCACTTAGCCGGTTTTTCATTGTCAGTGCGATTTTACGCACACACGAAACAATGACTTTTAACGATGGAACCAGCGCAGCGTTGTTGTTGTAGATGCTTTCATTTTCAACCAAAAAATATATACCTATAGCTGGTCAAGCAAACCTTGTCAGTAGAAAAAGGCGCGAAATTAAAATTTTCTATGGGACGATATCTCTTTGCGCCTACATTTTTCAAATTTGCCGCCTTTTTCTACTGACAAGATCTACTTGACCATCTATATATACTTTTATACCCATGTAATGTTTCTTGAGAAATTAAAAAAGTTTCGTAGGATAATTTCTCCAATTAAAAATTTATTATTATTATTTTATTTTTTTTGTATTTGTTATTTTCGATACAAGTGCGAAAAAGAGGAAATTCGAAACGAGTGGCGATAAATTAAAACACGACCGAAGGAAGTGTTTTAAATCGACACGAGTTGCGAATTACCTATTCGCACGTGTATCGAACAACGTTTTACAGTACATTATGGCACTTTAAAGTTTCGACATACCTACGCACGAAAAGTGCTATTTTACGCACTAGTGCGGAAAAGTAGCCCCATATGTACTGTAAAAATATACCTATAGATACCTAAATAAAATGTTTTACTGCTGTTTTTGTACCTACTTCAAAAAATTTATAAGGCAGACACTTGGTTGACACTGACATATCCGATCCATATCGTTTCAATATCTTATATTTGACGTATCTTAAAGTTCGAATATGGCTGTAAGATTAATTTTGAATAGAAAGGATTGCATAAAAAGTTAATTCACTAAAAAAACATAGGGCATGTGTTCCAGAATTTTGCATAATATTTTAAATGTGTAATAGTCAACACATTTAAAATAGTATGCAAAATTCTTTAAGATACGTCAAATACATAATTATAAGATATTGAAACGACATGGATCGGATATGTCAGTGTCAACCAAGTGTCAAGAGTGACGTTTCTTCAAACAAATATGGCTGTTATACATATTTCTTACACAAATTGACTAAGTCCCACGGTAAGCTCAAGAAGGCTTGTTTTGTGGGTACTCAGACAACGACACTTATAATATACAAATACTTAAATACATAGAAAACATCCGTGACTCAGGAACAAATATCTGTGCTCATTATACAAATAATTAATAAATGCTCTTACCGGGATTCGAACCCAGGACCATCGGCTTCAAAGGCAGGGTCACTACCCACTAGGCCAGACCGGTCGTCAAACTAAATGCCTTCTCTATAATCTCCATGATTCTCTAATACGCGCATGCACGTTTAGAATGAAGGGTTAAGAAATTCATATGCAAATTATATTCTATAGCGAGTAAGTAATAGGGTTATCGCGAGCCTAAGATTAAAAGGTGGTCGATACTACCAGTATTTATTGATGGATATAACTCTGTCAATACATACTGATATCAGTTTACGTCTCAGAACAGTTTTAGTTTTAGTAAGCTAGTATATAACTCAGGTACATGCATATATGTACTTACAACGAAATCTTAAATATCCCTACTATCATTTCTAGTATTATAAATGCGAAAGTATTTCTGTCTCTTTGTATGTTACCTCTGTACATTTAAACCACTAAACAGATTTAAATGCAATATTTGGTATAGAGATAGTTTGAGTCCCGTTAAATGACATAGTTTTTATCGGGAAAATCATCATTCGACGCAAATGAAATCTCAGGTAGACGCTAGTATAAAATATGCCGCTAAGAGTGAATGCTACAATCATTGGCCTTCTATTAATAAATGAATTAAATTACTATGAAATGTATTTGTATTGGTAGTAAATTATAATGGTTGAATTTTATATTTTGTAAGCTGTTATTTATTATTAATATATTTATATGTATTTTTGATAATTCAAAAGAGATTGTAAAATCCTACTTGATTAATTGAGATTCTGATTCTGATTCTGTATGATATTTGGTAAGTACAGCACATACATATACGGTTTTTACCTTATTATAGGCAGATTAAATAGAATCAAGACAGACATTTTACACCAAATAAACTATTTAATATTTCTACGTTATGAAGAAGCACTTCATTACTCTCTTGAGTGTGTTGTGGTTTAAAATAAAGTGCCTGACATACTATCCAAGTGTATATGATAAGAAATTAAATACTAAAAAAGCTAACCATTAAATACTAAATAATATCTTTGTTTTAAAATAATCGGACTTGTGTGATCTAGCCTAATATATACATATTGGGCTAAGTCACCCACATAATTTTTTTTTTTTTTAGGTATTAGTTTTAGTTTTGTAGGTAGTTTTAATTTTAGGTTACTTTTTATTGTAAGTGTGTTATTAATTATGTTTATGGTTTTAATAAATAAAAAATACTCTTATTTTAAAAACCATTTTTATGATAATGCCAGAAATATAATTAAATATATAAAATAAATAACTCTCATTCAAAATTTGTGTACCGAGATCGGCAGGGTGTGTTTGAGTAAATATTTAGTTTATTCTTAAATTAATAAATTACCTTCCTCAACCCAGTTATAAATTGAAAAAGCGGCCAAGTGCGAATCGGACTCGCCCATGAAGGGTTCCGTAGCAGCAAGTAACATAATAAAATTGCGGTTTACGATTTATGACGTATTAAAAAAATCTACTTACTAGATCTCGTTCAAACCAATTTTCAGTGGAAGTTTGCATGGTAATGCACATCATATATTTTTTTAGTTTTATCATTCTCTTATTTTAGAAGTTACAGGGGGGGGGACACATTTCACCACTTTGGAAGTGTCTCTCGCGCAAACTATTTAGTTTAGAAAAAAAATATATTAGAAACCTCAATATCATTTTTGAAGACCTATCCATAGATACCCCACACGTATGGGTTTGATGAATTTTTTTTTTTTTGAGTTTTAGTTCTAAGTATGGGGAACCCCCAAAATTTATTGGTTTTTTTTCTATTTTTGTGTGAAAATCTTAACGCGGTTCACATAATACATCTACTTACCAAGTTTCAACAGTATAGTTCTTATAGTTTCGGAAAAATGTGGCTGTGACATACACGGACAGACAGACAGACATGACGAATCCATAAGGGTTCCGTTTTTTGCCATTTGGCTACGGAACCCTAAAAAGAAGTAGGTATAGTCTTAAAATTTTCTTTCATCAATATTTTAATATATTCAAACCTTCAATAAATATTGACAGTGCACCGCGCCAAGACGTAAGTTTTATCATACATCCGATCTTAAGGGGTTAATGAAAGGCGTATATCTTCGAGGGTGTTCTATAAGAAACGACTTTTGTTCTTGAGTGCATGATAACAATGTCTGAAGCCACACATTCCAGGGAATTGGATCCCGGTTGAATATTCAAGATAGATTACGTCGGGATAATAAGGTAAGATATAATAAAATGGTAAGTAGGTTATAAATAAACAATTATCAACCCAGTTATAAATTGGAAAAAACGTAGTATAGTCTTAAAATTTTCTTTCATCAATATTTTAATATATTCAAACCTTCAATAAATATTGACAGTGTACCGCGCCAATACATTCCTAAGTTTTATCATACATCTGATCTTAAGGGGTTAATGAAAGGCGTCTTTGAGGGTATTCTATAAGAAACGACTTTTGTTCTTGAGTGTATGATAACAATGTCTGAAGCCACACATTCCAGGGAATTGGATCCCGGTTGATTGTTTAAGATTAATAGATTACGTCGAAAGATAAGGTAAGATTGAATATGGTAAGTAATTAACACCTTAACAGTCCCCTTAGAAAATGTACTTAAGTGCAAGCAAATTACTTAAATCTCACGTCCATGCTGCACGTGCACTATCGGTAATAGTAAGTACAATGTGGCACTGGACAGTGAAGGTATTAAAAAAACCGGCCAAGTGCGAGTCGGACTCGCGCACAGAGGGTTCCGCACCATTAACAAAAAATAGAGCAAAACAAGCAAAAAAACGGTCACCCATCCAAGTACTGACCTGCCCGACGTTGCTTAACTTCGGTCAAAAATCACGTTTGTTGTATGAGACCCACTTAAATCTTTATTTTATTCTGTTTTTAGTATTTGTTGTTATAGCGGCAACAGAAATACATCACCTGTGAAAATTTCAACTGTCTAGCTATCACGGTTCGTGAGAACAGCCTGGTGAGTGGTGACAGACGGACGTCCGACGACGGACAGCGGAGTCTTAGTAATAGGGTCCCGTTTTTACCCTTTGGGTACGGAACCCTAAAAATAAATAGGTACAGTACACTCTGATTAGAGTCTGTTTGAAAAGAGAAGAATTATGGAATATATTGAGCCCCATACATTCCACGACTCTTCTCTTTCCGCACAGACTCTGTTTTCATTGCTCAGATAACATTGACCAAAAAAATAAATTGTAAACCTGTTTTTAATTTTCACAAAAGTAAAAAATAAGTATGCATATAATACAAAATTAATTTATAAAATAATCATTAAATAATACATACGGCTTAAAAAATCACCAGATACAATCCTGTTTAAAATGCTACATAAAAAACCTCTATTTTTATCAAGTCAGTTATGTTTTAAGACATCTGAGCGCCTACCGCGAACCACGTTCGACGTGTTGCCTCTCTGTCGCACTTGTAAATTCGTACGTAAGTGTGACAGGGAGGTAACACTTCGAACGTGGTTCGCGGTAGGCCCTCTGTTTTCAACGGGGTCCCGCACAGACAGCTGCCGCCGACTTACCTATATCTTACCACTATATCCTGACCCACACGTTTCAAACACAGTATCTTATTAACATCAAAAAGACGTAAACGCTATATAAATCATATGCACTTAAGCCATTTTAAGTTCCAAGGCTACGGCATAGGTCTTAGTATATCTGTCGGATAATTATTTTGTCTTGAGCTGCAGTTGTCATAGAAGTTATATCAAGTTATATGTAAGTGTAAATGGGGAATGGGGTCTAATTAGGGTGGTTTTGGGGCGCGTGCCATACGCAACGGTCGCTGGTAAGTCACCTGTAACTGTCGTTGTATGGGCACGGACCGTGACAGAATAGGGTGGTTCAGACGATCGTCTTGACCATTTCTTATAAATTAAGTAAGTCAGGACGCGTGTTTAACCGAATTTCAAAAAAAGAAGTAACGTAAAATGTGCTTATTTGCTTCTAGAATTTTATATTTTATATCGGGGAAGTCCGGGTAAAGCGAACACCCCAGGCAAAGCGAATTCGGGCTCCCAATCCTAAACTATTCGACTTTGTCGCACCACGCGCCTATATGATGTTCAGGATCCTTCGCTCTATGAGCGGCAAGCGTCACAGGGAGCGGTCGCTGTGAGCGTCGTCAGTGACGAGTCAAAATGTGTTTTTAGTGCAAAATATTCGGTTTTGAAAGGTAAGTACATTGTATGTTATTTTATCACAGTAATTATCTCGAATTTTAATTCAAGATGCTTGTATTGCTTATTATAGTATCTTCCTTTTACAACGCATTTCTTTTAAAACAATCCAACGGTTATTTTTTTTTTAATTCTTAATTTCTTTAACTGACTGAATGGGCAAAGTAGATCAGGCAAAGCGGATAGCGTGTTCACTTTGAATTTATTAGGTAATTTTTTTAATGATAATATTTTGTTACAGATGGTATATAAATATCAAAAAAAGATCGATAATGGCTCCTGGCTAACAGACGTCATGGAAATGGCTATCAGAACGTGGATTCGCTGTGTTAAAATGTCTTTAGAAATGCCGTAAAGACTTATGCTTATGAAATCAGTGAAAATATATCAAAAGTTACTTGTGACAGCTGTTTCTAATTAATATTATCGAAATGATCTTATGTTGATTAATTTTCACTTAGTTATTAAGTTCACTAAGATTTTATGAGATTTGCTTTGCCCGGGGGGCTGTTTCACTTTGCCCGGCACCCTGGGCAAAGCGAATAATATATCTTTTTTTACGTTTTGTTCAAAATTGCAGCAACTATTAAACATTGGAGGCTAGTGTTGTTTTAAATTAAAAGATTATTAAATAAAGACTTATTATTGATACTTTTTTCATTTCTTCCTCGTTAATTTTCTCTGTTATGTCAAGTCAAAGGTAAAGGTGTTCACTATGCCCGGACTTCCCCTATACTTAATATGAATCACAGGCAATCACAGCTTACAACCTCATTTAAGTACATGACAGACCCCGACCACGCTAACATTGTATAACTTGGCTGTAAGAATATTATCGTGCCTATTCTGGACTTAGTGTTTGACATGAAAACTCATCTTACTACATGAGATAATTGGAAGTTTGTACGGAACCCTCGGTGCGCGAGTTAAACGAACTCGCACTTGACCAGTTTTTTTATCTACCGTTCCTTTAATAAAGAATCCCTTGAAAAAGAAAGTAACACAAAACTTTCGTCAAATTGATTAAAAAATCGTATAAAAGAGAGTTTTTATCAAAGTTTTTGTCCAAATTGTTTCGGAACGGCCATGCCATCTGTCGGGTCGATAATAAAGTAGTCTATACTCACCGTAGGAGACATCATTAGGACGATAATAACTCTATAGCACCTCTATAGGGTCCTTCCTCGATGTTAACTGTTTAGCTAGATATGTGGCAAAGTGCGAGTCGGAACTTGCGCTTGGGTTCCGTAGTACGTAGTAGCCTTATTTGTTCACTATGGTGAACCAAAGGTTTATTTTGGGAACGGCCATGCCATCTGTTGGGTCGATAATAAAGTAGTCTGCTCACCGTAAGAGGACATTAGGACGATAATAACTCTATACCTAGGTTCCTTCCTCGATGTTAAATGTTTAGCTGGATAATTATGTGGTCAAGTGCAAAAATAGCGACTAGGTATAGTTTGTAGCTTTCTAGTAGAGCCCGATGGCTAATCCTATTGTATATCTATTGTTAAGTAAAACCGCACGTGCTACTTACCTGCAAAAAAGGGTCTTAATTATTCTATTTGGTACCTGAGCGCGGGCTAGTCCTACGCTCAAAAAACAACTGTAGGTGCGCTCTCCGATAACGCGCCTTTGTTACGCATCTCGATGACACATTTTAGACTGGTTCTGTAGCGTTCGACTCGCCGGCACTCAGTAACCGAAGTACTGAGTGCCGGCGAGTTGAACGGACCACACACATCCTAAAAAAATATTTATCCATTAGTTCATTCTGAATCTTATTGCAATTTCCATAGGAGTTGTAATTCAATTACCTGGGTAAAGTGAATTTAACGAACGATTTTTTATGCAGGTGGTTGTGACACGTGGCACGAGCGGTTTTACTTAACAATAGACAATAGGATTAGCCATCGGGCTATAGTAGAAAGCTACAAACTATATATGTACCTCTAATTAGCAGCCTATCATAAAATTATTCTACTGAGTAGAAACACAATGTTTTGTTTGCCAACGAGTTACAGAAACGATTGGACCATGCTGTCAAACTAATAAGGAACAATACAAAAAGGAACCCTAGAATTTCTATTCGCCATTTCGTCTGCTTGTTTGTCATTTTGAAAAATGAATTGCATTTTATTTTGGCAGTTTATACGTTAAACCGTTACCAATATGATTAAATTCGAACTATTCGAATTGATTCGAAAAAAAAACAGTACGAATAGGAACGTTGCGTCTTTTCTTTAGGTTTGTAAATTGTCTGTGGTAAGTAAGGTCAGACGGTAGCAGCTTTTGTAAAAATTTGTACCTATATATACCACCACCAAAGTTAACCCCAGAGCATTGATATATGCGTAAAAATATTTAAAAAAACCGGCCAAGTGCGAGTCGGACTCGCGCACGGAGGGTTCCGCACCATCAACAAAAAATAGAGCAAAGAAGCAAAATAAAACCGGCCAAGTGCGAGTCGGACTCGCGCACGGAGAGTTCCGCACCATCAACAAAAAATAGAGCAAAACAAGCAAAAAAAACAAGCAATAAAACGGTCACCCATCCAAGTACTGACCCCGCCCGACGTTGCTTAACTTCGGTCAAAAATCACGTTTGTTGTATGGGAGCCCCCCTTAAATCTTTATTTTATTCTGTTTTTAGTATTTGTTGTTATAGCGGCAACAGAAATACATCATCTGTGAAAATTTCAACTGTCTAGCTGTCACGGTTCGTGAGATACAGCCTGGTGACAGACGGACGGACGGACAGCGGAGTCTTAGTAATAGGGTCCCGTTTTTACCCTTTGGGTACGGAACCCTAAAAACGATCACCCATCCAAGTACTGACCCCGCCCGACGTTGCTTAACCTCGGTCAAAAATCACGTTTGTTGTATGGGAGCCCCACTTAAATCTTTATTTTATTCTGTTTTTAGTATTTGTTGTTATAGCGGCAACAGAAATACATCATCTGTGAAAATTTCAACTGTCTAGCTATCACGGTTCGTGAGATACAGCCTGGTGACAGACGGACGGACGGACGGACGGACAGCGGAGTCATAGTAATAGGGTCCCGTTTTTACCCTTTGGGTACGGAACCCTAAAAAGTAACCTTCAAGAAAAAAAAAGAACCAAAGAAAAAAGTGTTTGCAAGAAAATAGCAGGTGCACTGTAGGTACTTATATTACTCCCATCTTAAAGGCCACAACCCTTCTGGTGTTGCGGGTGTCCATGGGCGGCGGTAATCGCTTACCATCAGGTGATCCGTCTACTCGTTTGCCTCCTATATCATAAAAAAATATCCAGAGAGGAAAATGGAAACTACGTTTGTATGTAGAAGTTCCACTATCCTCTTAAATATATTTTTTATCAAAATATTTGCACCCTCTCGAAGGTTTGCCAAGTCGTCGTAAATCTCGACACACTTAATTAGGGCTCCGTAGACAGAGGGTCCGTTTACGAGCGAAGAACCCCTAACGATGTGTACGGACCTCTCTAAACATGATCTAATATTGTTTGAGAGATCTTGGTAATTGGTATCGAAGTGTTTAAGAAATCTATTGCTTTCTTACCGTACCTTATCTATCTTGTCAGTAGAAAAAGGCGTCAAATTTGAAAAATGTAGGCACGAAGGGATATCGTCCCATAGAAAATTTGAATTTCGCGCCTTTTTTTACTGACAAGATTTGCTTGACCAGCTATAAGTAGTTCTTTTTTTTTAGCATTAGAAAAAGACTACGCGATCTTGACGTGTCTTTTATATAATTGAAAAACGCTTTTTACAAATCAATAACTATTACTTATGAAAGCAAAAGGATGTAAATAATCCTATAGGTAATACGATTCATAATTTGTTACATATTTGCCGTGATTCGTTTTCAAGCGTTTTTCAATAAAAAAACACGTCAAAATTGTTTACCATTTTTGTAATGATAAAAAACGATATACATTAACATGTTGTGTTAAAGGTTAAGGCGTCGTTGTTGCCGCCGCTGTATCTGTCGATTTCCTTGATAAAATGAGTGACGGAATGAACGTATCACAAATTACGTCATCTATTTTCGACGATTTTTGACCTCCTTCCCCCCCTCTAAAATCATCCAAAAATCATGCTCCGTTTCTTCCTACGTCATGCTACCATCATCCGATGTCCAGACCCCCCCCCCCAAATTTGAAATGACGTAATTTATGAATAGCCCCTAATCGCGGCAGTAATGCGGCGGCGAACGTCACTCATTTTATCAGGGAAATTGAGAGACACAGCGGCATCGGCAGTCGGCAGCAACGACGCTGCGCTGCAACAGTAATGCTGCTGCAATGCCTAAATCTTTAATGACATTTTGTAGAAGACGTGTCGGCCCATGATGCCCATGGTTACCAGTTCGCCGGAAGACGGCAGCAACGACGCTGCGCTGCAACAGTAATGCTGCTGCAATGCCTAAATCTTTAATGACATTTTGTAGAAGACGTGTCGGCCCATGATGCCCATGGTTACCAGTTCGCCGGAAGATATCAGCTTGTCAGTTGTTCGGAGCTGTCACCTTTTGCGTTTAACTATTACTTATGAAAGCAAAAGAATAGTTATTTGTACAACAAGAGATCAAAGTTTGATATTTCTTCGAGTGCTTATTTTGAGTCCCGTGCAAGCGAAAGATTCTATAATAGAATCTAATCTAATTTAGAATCTTGAGCGTAGTAAGGGACTCAAAAGCGCACGAGATGTAAATAACTTTGATCTCGTGTAGTACACAACATTTTTCACCTCAGCAGTGAGAACATATTAAAGAACCCGAAAAATGTATTCCTTCTTCATCACTTACCACTATTCACTCATGTTTTCTTAAGATATACCAACAATTAAATTTTCACCTCAGCAGCTCGAACAAGGGTACTTTGCTACTTAAAAACAGTGAGCAAAATGCGATTTTGCTCACTGAGTGAGCAAAATCGCATTTTGCTCATTTTGTCCCACTTAGTGAGCAAAATGCGATTTTGCTCACTGTTTTTAAGTAGCAAAGTACCCTTGTTCGAGCTGCTGAGGTGAAAAATATATTTTTTTTGTACAGTATATGATTCATAATTGTTAGTACACCAAACGAACACCAAAAATTGCCAATCGGGGGAAATAATACATGTGTAAAGCAATTTTAGCACGTTGTGTATGAAATAAGATACTAAAAGTACCGGAGGGTGGGGGTGAAGCTAACGGGTAGGGGGGGTTTAAGGTCCCTTTTTATAGTTTTTAGTAAATAACTCTTAAACGGTGGCCCGTAGCAAGATATGCTCTACTACATAAGTAATGTACATAATATTTTCTACAAAAAAGATTTAGTACACTTTTTCGCTAGAATCAATATTTTAAAATATATTAAGGTTGGAAAGTGACGTATAATTTGTTCTAAGGTCGTTTTTTTTAGTTTTTCGTAAATAAGTTTTTCACCTCAACAGCTCGAACAAGGGTACTTTGCTACTTAAAAATAGTGAGCAAAATTGCATTTGCTCACTGAGTGAGACTAAATGACATTCAAGTGACCTTAATATTCAAATGTCATTTCAACATGCGGGGTCCAATACAAGTTCGAAATACTTGGATTCTATTATCTCTGTCCCTTTCACGTCGTTAGCAAAAAGAAAGAGACAAAAAAAAGTTCAAACGACATTCAACGGTATATTGACGGTTTATATAATATAATAGACCCCCGAAAAACGTCAGAACGCATCGTTCCAAAACACATACGAGTATGAATTCTTAATAATTAATTAATGAAAATAAAGTTTAAGATTTGATAAAAACTGATAAAAACACTATATTTTACGTAATTTATTGTACGATTAAAATAACGAACTTAAAAAATACACAGAATATCACGTAAAATAAATAATTATACTTTTAAGAATCTCTAGTATAGTTTACAAATAGTAAGTATCCGCAATTCGGACCGTATCTTACAATGTTTTTTTTTTACAAAAAAAAGTTGTGGATTGAAGTGTCAATCAATTGATGGTCGTTGTTTCCATATATTACCTATTTTACTGAAATTTACTACGTTTTGTTTTTGTGTTTGATTGTGGAAATTAAACTTAATTTTTAGTATATCTTAAGAATACATGAGTGAATAGGTAAGTGATGAAGAAGGATTACATTTTTCAGGTTGTCTAATGTGTTCTCACTGCTGAGGTGAAAAGTTTTGTGAACTACACGAGATCAAAGTTATTTACATCTCGTGCGCTTTTGAGTCCCTTACTACGCTCAAGATTCTATAGTAGATTCACGAGCGTAGCGAGAGACTCAAAATAAGCACTCGAAGAATCTCTTGTTGTACAAATAACTATTAAACGGTAGCCCACAGCAATAAATTATCTGTTACGTAAATAATCTATTTGAGATTTCTTATATGGACCCTGTATCTTGGGCCTTACGTAAGACGCAGCGTAAGTAGATAAATATTCATATAAAAATTAACTTATTTTAGGCAACCTGTATATAGTACCTGCCTAATAATCAATGTGTGAACCGCTGAGCTATCTAAACAACATCGATATTGTTACATTGCGTCCGTTCTATTATAATGTCTATTATCTTTGTCGTCGATAGCATTATAAACACACATCGTGGTTTTCGGTGCGGGAATGTTTTACACTAGCCAAATAACAGGTAAAAAATGTACAAAACGATACTAATTTAACATTTCTAAGCACATTTGGACCTTACTACCTACGTTTAATTCATAGTTTGGTAATTATTTTACAATAAACAAAGTTATAAATACACGAAATCATTCCCGCACCGAAAACCCCGATGTATGATTATAAGTAAACTTGAACAACTGTTTGTTTGTGATCTTGAACAACTGTTCTGGCGACAACATGTGCTCGATGAAATGTCTTCATTAGCGAGTCGATACAAGTGTTTAATGACGCTCTCAGCAATACAAATAAAGCGTATTAGACTTATTTCATTGCTGAATCGGGATATGACGTTTGATCGCATTTGGAAATAGTGTCGATGTCACCAGTGAAAATAATTAATGAAAATATGCATTTTTTAATAAATATTTTTGCTATATAATCATGCGTTATCCCGGCATTTTGCCACGGCTCATGGGAACCTGGGGTCTCATGAGCCGGTTTCTAAAACGTCCCGCTTGGCGCGCTGTTCAAAATCCCATTCAAAAATAGACATTACGCAAACGCGAACGCTTGTCACGCTATCAAATGAAATTTACACTAGTACGGCTACCATCAGTTTGGCACTGACATAGACGCCATCGAGAACGTAATTTACTTTCTATACATCTCGCTCGTACTCGCATATTAGTGCGAACGAGATGTATAGAAAGTAGATTACGTTCTCGATAGCGTATATGTCAGTTTTGACCTGTCAGTGACTCATGTCATGGTACGGGCTTAGTGGTTCTTATTCTATTTTGACAGAAAATTATTATGACACCAATCAGCAGGCAACCTGTCGTCGACATATGTTCGTTAAAGTCTTCATTAGAGACAAGTGTCAGACTTGGAGGCCGAGGCTATAAAAACTGCTCACAATTAATTTGTACGTCTGTCTGAGGGTTGCAGGTTCAATCCAGCGACATAGTTAATTAAGCTGTTAACGGTTTCAGGGCTCCAGAAAAACTCGGCTAAGTACTTTAAAAACCGGACAAGTGCAAGTCGGACTCGCCCACCGAGGGTTCCGTACTTCTTAGTATTTGTTGTTAGAGCAGCAACAGAAATACATCTTCTGTGAAAATTTAAACTGCCTATCTCGGTTCATGAGATACAGCCTGGTTACAGCCTGAACAGAGGAGTCTTCGTAATAGGGTCCCGTTTTTACCCTTTGGGTATGGAGCCCTAAAAACAGAAGAGCCTACCGCCAGCATCAAATAATCGAAAAACGTTATGTGTCTCTCTTTCGCTCGAATATGCAAGAGCGATAGAGGCAGATAAAATGATTTTCGATCTTTCGATGTTGGCGGTCCTGAGGACCAGAGGAATTTAGAACCTACTTTTTGAAGTCGATTAAAAATGGAACGGCCTATAGAGTTGTGCCATTCTCGAAAACGTTCTCCGTTTACTATGAGGAATATTCTCGAGCGAGAACGTTCTCGACACAAAACAGAGAACGTTCTCGAGAACGGTACAACTATAAATGGCACTGCATTCAAATACTCTAGTTAACCTAATAGTTCTCGCCATACAAGACTTCTTAAAAACTCTCTCGAGACATCCTGTCTTGGAATCGCCAGACCCTATCGGCTCGTGCCAGCCGGCCTCGACACTTTAACACGAAATTCAATTCTATCGTCTATGTAACTAGGTTCAAAATCTAACAGATACAATATTAACTTACATTTCTGGTAACCAACATTATTTGCATAATTCAAATAGCTAAATTGAGCTCTGAAGCGTAAGTGTTAAGGTTGAATTTATGATGATATCTAGTTAGGGTTGGCACGCTTCTTGAAATAAGCGATTTCCGTTCGCGTGTCTTGCACGTGGCGAGGCGTTATGCTTGGCCAGGTGACGGTTGGGTTTGAATTCGAATTTAGAAATACGTTTTTTTTTAATAACTAAAAAGCCAAAGTTTTGCCTTGAAACCCTCGAAACGCTTAAGATTCCACTTTGCGAACCGATGATAGTTTTATATCGTGAACAAATCATTAATTTTAATTTTTAACAAGCTTAAACGTGTGCGAAAGATGCTAATAATTAAGCGTAGAATAAATTTAAAAGTGGAAAAATTACTGTCTTGGGTGAGACTTGAACTCACGGCCTCTGGATCGATACTCCAGCGCTCTGCCATCTGAACCACCAAGACCTCATCCATAGCCAGCATCAAGTCAATTATTTCATTAATTATTTCAAAGAGACTTGTGATTCTTACTATTGATAGTGATAGTATCCAAGCCAAGGTACAACTTGGAACAATTTGCCAATTAGTCCAAAGATAGTCAAACTTTGGAAACAGCTAACTGCAATAGAATCGTTTGTCGCAATCTCGAAGTAATTGAACTAGTTGCAACTGTTAAGTTCAAGTTTCCAGTTCGAAGTCGAGTAACTTGACAGTTGAACTGTTCAACTTGAACATAATTACTTGCTTGGCAGTTTAACGCTACGGCTTACGTAGGCGAACAACGCGCGAAAGCGGCGCGGCGCGGCGAGGATGAAACAAACCGTTGATACGTATAGGTATAGCCCTTGCTACACGGTCGCCGACAAGCCTTCTAACCGTCTGTCCTTGGTCTGACCTTGGTCAGTTTTGGTCAAATTTTGTTGGAAACAACTGTCTACACGGTCCGTCCAGACCAAGGCCACGCGGTCTGAGGGGCTTGTCGGCGACCGTGTAGCAAGGGCTTATGTCCTACTCGTACGTGAGCGATTGACCAAGGTCAGACCAAGGTCAGACGGTTAGAAGGCTTGTCGGCGACCGTGTAGCAAGGGCTTTAGACGCGAAGCGGCGCGGCGGCCGCGCGGCGTTCGCGCGTTGTTCGCCTACGTAAACCGTAGCGAAGATGATACTGGACCACCGTGTCTCCATACAAACGTAGTCCCTATTTTCCTCCCTAAATATTTTTATGTCAAAATATAGTAGTTTTTTACAGTTACATAGTTAACTATATAGTTAGTATAGGTGAGGGTGGGGAGGGTCGATCCCTAGGGGACACTTGGTAAACTTCATTTTCAATCAAACCAAACGAGATACATTTTTTTGCACTGTTAACACTCATTCATTCGTTCCTAACTTCACGTTCTGTCATGGCACTGTATCGGAAAAGTCAGTGGTTCAAAAATGGCGGACGGTGAAAGATTTTCTGCGTACTATATTCAATTTTCGGTAAGCTTTAACTGGATTTATTTTATAATATGAGATGGAAATGATGTTAGTGAGTGTGCTTATTTTATTTGTTGTTTATTGAAGTGATGATTAACTTGGATTACATTGATATACGCGAACACACGTTTCGAGTACGGCACGTTTTATAATCTTACTATGTATGGGGAGACTTTGTCTTTTTCTTCAGGGGAGATATGTTTCCGGGATCATGTCACCCCCAAAGCGATCAAGTACACATTGTAATAAATTTACTTACAAAAAGATTCATAGAGCTATCATAAATATTTTCTTTTCTTTAGTAAATCATGCCGCAAAATTACGACCAGTGAAACACTGATTCAAACTTTCAAGGTTTTTGACTCATTATTGTTTATTGAAACGGGATTTAATGGCGTATAATTCAGTTTTTTAATTATACAACTGACTTCGAACTCCGAAAACTGAATTATCCCCGTGGCCTTTGAAAAGACTAACTAAAGTTGACATCAACATTTTGCGAACTACCCGCACTTGGTCTTGATTATCAAGTTAAACATTTTACACACAGGGGATGTTACTCGGTCGACAAACAACACTTATAACGATATTTGGTTATCAACCGGCGATATTTGTTTTTATTGATGAAATGCTATTTTAATGGCTTTCCGACCTTATGTACTATAGAACCGACGGTCCATAGAAAGGATTTTAGGATTATGCAGCTCAAACACCGAAACGTGAGCAGTAAATTTCTATACTTATTTAATATAGTAAACAATAACGACCAGAGATGGGTAAAAAAATTAAAATTGCTGTAGGTATCTGACGCTAAAAATACCTTCATAATAACTTTAAAAAATTTAGCTTGTTACAAGAAATTTTATGTTAATAACTTAGATTTTTGTTTTTTTTTTTAACTTTTTTTGGTTCAAAAATTGATTCCCTATTTTATGTTGTTTTATGGATAATACGATTACATTGTTTTTTTTTTAAAGTATAAGATTATGGATTAATATGTGTTTGATATCTTCATATATTAATTTTCTGTAGATAAAGTGAATAAATTAATGTAGATACTACCCTCGAAATATGACATTGCCGCTTAAAATCTTTTTACCAAGTGTCCCCAAATCTGGAAGACTTGATCCCTTCGGCTTAGACATCTGATTACCGGAAATACAACTTCAAAGCATGGAAGATGCAATATATATATGTTTGCTGTGTATTTTACAAATTATAGATGCATTGCTAATAGCGATCCGAGTTATATAATCAATGAGAATCTGGTATGGGGAGACATGGTAAAAATCTGTTTACCATGTGTCCCAAGAACCAGGGTCACTTGATCCCCCTAGGATCAAGGCTCCCGACCAGGGGTAAACAAGTCTCCCTTACATAGGGGACACATGGTAAAAGTCCACAGTATGGGTTTTCATTAAATAACGGTCTAATTTATTGCACAAATCTGTTCTAATTCAAACTAGAACTGAAGAGATAAATTCTGAATCGTATGGTCTATAAAGTTTTTCAATACTACAAATAGTTAAGAAAATGTATGCTAAAAACAAAAGGGGTGATCAACCCTCCCCAGTTTCCCCTAGTCGTTTTTATATAATATGTTTTAGGGTAATAAATTACCTATGTAGGTACTTAATTTATTTTTTCGATTTATTAATTATTATAATAGTTAGGAGCTTTAAAAAATTCTATGAAATTTGTTTTTCGCTTCAACTCTTATCTCAAAAAATCGAAAAAAAAAATCAAACGAAGGGGCTTTATAAAAATATTTTACATTATGTTAATAAATAAAAGTTCAAATTTCCTTTCCTCTTATCATTTACTTTACAGGATTGGCGCAGTGATGACCCTAAAATACAGTCAGCTGAAATAGTTATTTACGATACAAGTGCGGAAAAGAGGAAATTCGAATCGAGTGGCGATACCTAAATTAAAACACGACCGAAGGGAGTCGACACGAGTTGCGAATTACCTATTCGCACGCGTATCGTACACGTACAACGTTTTACAGTACATATGCCCTTTTCAATATTTGACATAGCAACGAAAAGCAACCGTGCTACCGCTGCAGACCAGCCAAAACGTATGAAACAGCCAATTGAGCCAATTTTTTTTTTCACATTTTTGGGATTGGTCCCATAGTACTTACCTAAAAGTTGCTGAGATAAGTACTTAGTCGAATCGCTAAAAAAAAATGTTTATCCTTTGCGTAAAAATATACGTACGCTTCGTTTTGCTCGAGTGAGCGTTTTTGAATTTCGAAGACGCATAACGTTCAACCAGTCGTTCAACGTACAAATTACAGGGATTATCAAGCCACGGGTCGTTCATACACATTATATCAAAAGGTACGAATATTAGATATTTTCTCCCCGGCAGATATTATTATTATATTTTACCTTTGTAGGTATTTATTTACTGGATAAGTTATCTCGCTGTACTTGGCTCTTACAGTGGTTTAGTTACCTATGGACTTCTAAAACGCGCTCAATCAAGTAAAAATGCCATTTTTTTAAGGACGCAAATTGACTTTCTGACCCTATTGTACCTACCGACCAAAATACTTAAATCATATCTTATGATATTGTGCTTGATAGGTACTTAAGCATTCAACACAACGCATCATAAAAATCAATAAAATACATAATATATGACACTTATAGTGCAAGTTCCCATTAAGCTATAAGTAGGTAATGTCCGCTAACCATGAAGCTTGCCGTATGCTTGTTAACCACCATCGCGGTATAAAGAAGCGGGCCGCAGTTGGCAGCCGCACCGGCTCGTGCCAGAATGACCGTTAAAATAAGTCACCGTGCAATACTTCCGAGCGCAGGGCCGGACTGTAGGTACGCATCTATCATAAAAATATTAATTTTGTTTTGTATTCACGTTACCTGTCGTGATTGTTTCACCGGATGGTCTAATCGGAAGATCAGCGCTGGAAATCGCCAGCAACATGCTGAGGTGAGACCATTTCGTGGCACTTTATCCTTTAATATTTTTCTGTTAGGTATGTACCTATAATTTTCTATTTTGTGTTTGTGCTCATGAATAAAATTATTCCTATTCTATTCTATTCTAAAAACCCTTGAAATAAAACTATGGAAACTGATTGTATCGCGTAATGACATTTTGACTACATCCCGATCCCGACGTTTCGAATCAATCGAATCAACCATAGACAATAATGTTATTTTCTTCTTATATGTATAAATGGCTCCCATTTAATTTTTTTATGATTTCGAAAATGTCAAAAGTGTGCTCGTAGATCATAAAGTTGTTCGGTAGTTGCTTTGAGTACCTATAGTGATAATTGGACTTGCAAAAAGTACACATGTCAAAAGAGCAGTTTGAACTCTTTAAACTTTCAAAATTATTTATTGATAGAAATAAAATATGGTTGTCTGTAAAGTCAGTTTACGGACAATAAGTTTGCCTGATAACGTCGTAAGAAAATATTGATGAAAAATTGCATACTTTTATATTACGTTACCATGGAGATCTGTCCACAACGTGACACTTTTTCGTGCATGCTACCGGTGTTCATCGATTTATAAGACGTTATCAGGTTATCACGTCAAAAATCAATTACGTAACTAACAAATAAATGCGGAAACAACATTTATAACAACTTAACAGATTGACACTTTACTTTATCCATTTCTTTCTATGAAATATAAAAAATATTAACAGTTTTTGCATTATCTCAGTGACTGTGCTCGGATAACATACCTAAGTAACTTAGTAAGTACATAATTAGTTAGCTTAAAAAGCTTAGTTAGTTTAAGCTTAGTTAGTTTTAAATATTTTAGATATTAATCACATATGGAATATGGAATAAATTAATTTCATTCATTCATTCATTCATTCATTCATTCATTCATTCATTTTTTCCTTCATTCATTCATTCATTCATAATTAGTTATATAGTAGTCACACTCAATAACACTAATATAAGTACCTAATTTTTTTTTAATAAACTTCCAATTCGTCCCTGCGCTCTTTGTCGTCTTTTATGAGTACACAATGATTAGGAACAACAGTAGTGCTCGCTAAGAAAGCTTACCCTCCTCAATAGAGCTTTTTTGCTACCTGGCCCCCAAAAGCTTATACTTTAACGCTCATAACTTAAAAGTGGATTTTGAATGACAAAATTTGAAGTTGCGTTAACTGGGTGAGTTTTATCGCATATGGGATTGCGACCGTCGCCTTTAGCGTTATTTTAATGCAGATACAGATGTAAAATTAATTTCAATATAAGCGATATAATCCGTTTTAATAGTTTTATTTCACGAGTCACGAGTAACTATCGCGGTAACCGAAGACAATATTAAAATTAATTTATATTTATAACCTTGTTTTTTCTTATGTTAAATAAAAGCTATAGGTGGTACTTACCTACTAATTATTACATTTTCCTTTTTTCTGGAAACGAAAATAAAATTTGTCATCAATTTGCTGGTCTATTAAAAAGTGTAGGTTTTTAAATTGACGCCTTTGAGCAATTGTATCGTTGGTGCTTGCCTATTTAGAAAATAGTGAAAATACATTTATATGCTGTTATTTTAGGAAGGTTTAATTGAATAGAAATCAATCAATCTTCAATTAAAGGCAAATTACTCCTTAATATTATTGCTTAAAATATCACCGGCCACTTAAAAGCACCAAGCCGCAATCACCATACAAACCCACCGAAGGGGATCGCAGGGAACGTAACGTCTTTTCACCCTCAAGACGAGTTCCTACCCGGCCGCCCGCGCGAGCGGACCCCGGCCAAATTCAAATTTGGAATTCTTTATTCGAAATTCAAATATCGCTTTTAATCCAATTTTATACAGTGAAAGTTTTTTTTTCTGGTAACTTTTTAATCGGCCAGTGTTGGTGTTTTAATATTGTGCAATATTTTTGTGAAGTGAAATCAAAAGTCTGATATAGTGCTTTAAAAGTTTAAGTGTTAATGGAAGTCATCTATTGGAGTGATATTAAGAATTAAGGTAAGTTCAATCGTCAATTGACAACCAAAACCTGAAAATGAACGAATATTTGCCATACACATAATTGCGATATTTTCCATTTTAAAATACTGTCAAGTTCTTTACGTAAAAGTCTAGTGCTTAACTTTTCGTTACTTAATTGGTAGTATTAGTATAATTAGTACCCAAGTACTTGGAAACCTCGTCATACACATTGGCGTTATTCATAAACGGCTGCTAACTTAAATCGGTTGATGATCGTCGTTTGTCCCTCTCTATGGCATAACGACAGATAGGGACAAACGACGATCATCAGCTGATTAACTCGGCAGACGTTTATTATAAATAACGCCGCTGAGATACGAGGTTTTGAAGATTAGTGAGCACTTGCTTTAAAATAAATGTTGGTTGTCAACTGACGAATTAAAAATTAAAAACCAGTTCAACAATACTAATTAGTAAATAATAATAAAATAAACATAAGTCACCAAACAGTTTGTAACGGTCGCGCAAGTCGTGACGTAAACAAAAGTCAGCTGTTTTTGTACGAGGGGGCGTGCATCGAATCCCGCCAAAACTTCTAAAGGTACCGTTTAGATCAGTGGTGGGCAAAGTACGGCCCGCGGGCCAGCTCCGGCCCGCGCAAGAATTTTATCCGGCCCGCTGCCGGTCCTTCGAAATAATTAGTATAGGTACCTATGGCTCGCGACGTCACTGTTTCAAATCAAAATGTATTTTTTCTGCAGTTTCGGTCGTCCACGGATTTTTTGTAATTTTCTGGCCCCCCTTGAAAAAAATTTGCCCACCACTGGTTTAGATTCAGATTACACCAGCATTGTTGCGGCAGTATTGCAGCGCGACTTTATTGCTCACTGCATTGCTGTCGCAAATGTCAAAATCGATGTTTTCTTCCCGGATTTTTGCCCGGAAAATGTCAAAATCCGGCCAGCAACATCGATTTTGATATTTGCGGCAGTGATGCATTCGGCAGTAATGTCGCGCTGCAATACTGTCCAAATTAAATTCTCTTGCTTTTCTTCTTGCAGCATTTTTATTACATCTAAGTTTAGACGTATGGTTGACTGGTAGCGTTAAGTCCGCCATTTGTAATTTATTTTTTTATTTTGAGCAATAAAGTTTAAATAAATACTGGCAGTAATGCTACCGACTGCATTACTGCCGCAAATTTATGTCAAATTTGATATAAATTTCTCGATGGGTGTTCAAGGTGTTCACAAATATCTGAACAAAGCCTCTACGAGTATTATCAAGACTTCAAAATTAGAATGCATTTTCAGATATTTTTGAGCACCTCCAAAACTCAAAAATTAGCTTATGAAATTTGAACCTCTATTGTAGGAAATAGAGTTGATTCTGTTTTGTTTGAAAATTGAACGATACAAAACAAATGCCACTCTGTTCCAATCCAATAGGCTACATGACTAATTTTCATTTCATTTTCATTATTTTCATTTATGGTATCAATCGATCGGATTTGTTTTTAGGATCAAATGTCTATATGGGACCCATTGCATTAAAGTAACACAAAAGTCAGAAATTGTAGTCAAAGGCTGACAGTCGCACTTCACTCGCGAAACGCCCTAAACAAAACGATAAGGGAACGTGACGTCAAGGTCTCTGGGAGCCCATCTTGTAGTATGGAATGGACAAAACAAGAAAATTGCGTTTTTGTCGGTGAAATATTGCGTTTATGTATATAGTTGCTATACAATATTTTTTTGGATGAAATGTAAGGAATCGAATGGTACCCTTACTTTTATCGTTTTTGGAAGTTAAAAAAAAACTTAAATTTTGAAACTTTCAGGTCCTGTATTTTTGAAATTTTTCAATATTTAATTTTAAAATCCACATTATTGTGATAAATTGCTCGTTTGCTATCTATTTTACTAGATTTTGTTATAAAATTCAATATTATGTACGCCTATGATAAATCTAATAGCAAATGCGCTTTATCGTGCCTTGGCGTAAACTTTTTGTCTGTCAGGTTTATTTTATTATTTTTATTACAATTTATTATTTATCAGTTAAACATGATTTATTTCGACGTAAACAATATATGGAGGAGACAGTAGGAGTTACATAAAAAAAAAATATATATATATATACTCTCTTTGTCTTATTTATTATTTACCTGTAAATTGTGGTAAAGCCGGACCGAGCTGTGATAAAACAAAAGGATTAATGGCTATAGTCGTCACTAACCGAGTTTGGGTTTAGTACATACCTATAGTCTGTCAAGCCATTTCCGTTACTTAAAAGAAGCGGCAAATTCAAAAAATTTAGGCGCGACGGGTTTTCGTCCCATAGTTTGAATTTCGCACCTTTTTCTGACAAAGTTGTTTGACAGACTATAATAATAATATATACCTATTTTATCTTTTTATCAGTGAATCCGACACCCCCGCACTACGCGTGACGTCACTATAATAGCGGCCTTCACCCAATTACGGGCGGCACAAAAAGTATTTTTAAACGTTAAGCGAAATAAAAAAGTAATCAGTTATTGATTCCGCCGGGGTTAATGCACTGCCGTTGGACGTCATAACGTGTCAAGGTCGCTGTTGTTTACTGTTCTTTTTATAAATTTCGAACGTTTTTTGTGAGAGCGTTTTCACATTGTCCGATCGGATACGACCGCAAACCGCAAAAAAGCAAAAGGTAAAAAGTGCCTTTTCTCAAAAATGGATGGCAAAGTCGACGTTGCCGGTTAGAAAATAGGTCGCGAAGTGCGTAGTTTATGGTCAGTCAAAAAATTAAAAAGTTAAAAACATTGCAGTCTCGATTTCGGGACTGCAATGTTGCATAAAAATTCCATTATTTAACGAGTTCCAAACTTTTAAAAAGTTTAAATGGCCATATCAAATGAAGGCATATTTAGGTCCATTAAACAGCCAAACAGATGATCAGCACTTAATATTATAATGTTGGTACCGCGACTATTTAGGTGTCTCAAATAGGTTGGCCTATTTTCAGCAGAAAAATACACTTCTTTTTTTTTTAAAGGCGGCAAGCAAATCTTTTTAATGGTTTTACTTTTTTCTGTGAAAATTAGAACGTTGATTCTGTAAAATATTTCTATTTCTTGCACCATTTTTGAGAAAAGCACTATATATGACTCGGCTGGAAAGCTACTTGCTGGCTTCGGATTCAATTAAACGGACTCCCAAGGTCGTCCGTTTAAAACGAATCCTCAGCCAGCAAGTAGCTACTTCCGAGCCTCGACAATAATGTACTAAGTATTTTAAGTTTCCGTAGCTCTTTTGAAAAAAATACACAAAATAGTTCTTTACCTATAAATGACAGGAAAACATGTGCAGTCAAGCGTGAGTCGGACTTGTACGGAACCCTTGGAACGCGAGCCCGATTCGCACTTGGCCGTTCTTTTAAATTTCGAACGTGGTTTTTACGACCACAAAGAAGAAAAAAGTAAAAAAATGCCTTTTTATAGTTATTCATAGAAAAATCTACAAACAAAATTCATTTAGGTACGGCTGTACTTATACCTACTTTGATTTTATGTATCATTTTAGGCATTTACTGCTGTGTTAGAAAAAAATTGTATATAAAACGGTACATAAAAGTCTTAAATAACCCTTATTATTGACATACTTAGGTACCTACCTGTTGCACGAAATCCTATTGGAATTCTCCGCTATTGGGTTCTTTTACTGCTAAAGTGTCATTCTATAGAACTTGCTAACTATGTTAACAAACCGCCATATTGAAACTGTCAAAAAATATGAATTTACTAGTGACTTTTGTTAACATAGTTAGCAAGTTCCACAGAATGACACTTATAATTAGAACTTAGTAGTAAATTCATATTTTTTGACAGTTTCAATATGGCGGTTTGTTTACATAGTTAGCAAGTTCTATAGAATGACACTTTAGCAGTAAAAGCATAATCAAATCAGGTTCAGGTGTACGTAACCTTCTCAATACGAATACACGCATTAAAATCAGATCCAGGGGTACACAATCTCAACGCGAAAGGTACACGTATTGTCCAGGGGTGGTCAACCGCAGCCGCAAGGAGTCCGGATTTATAGCTGCGTGTTTAGCCAAATTGAAAGTTCACTATAAATTAGCCGTGGACAGTGTGGTCTCGTGATTTATTTAGCTATGGCTAAGTGGTCTGTGTTTATGCCGGTTATCTAAATCTAGGTTTAACTGGATATCCTGGGTTTTATAGGGATGGATTGGTAATAAATAAGTATGAATATACTTAGAAATAAAGGAAAAGTGGAAAAATTCACTGTCTGGGCTCGAACTCGCGACTCTGGATCACAAGCCCATCGCTCTGTCAACTGAGCTACCGAGACTTGCCTGATGACAGCGAATATTTCCACCATATCCTTCATATTTGCTTTAGGGAAGTGCGAGACAGTAAGTTTTTCACTTTTCCATTATTAGTAAAGTGATTAGTAAGCATTGTAGTATCGTTTACTTACACGTTTTCTGTTTAATACAAAATCAATTTAAGTATGAATTCTATGGCCGGAGGGCAAAGTTTGTGTCTACTTAGTTTTATTTCGTTACTTAAGTTTGTGTGTTTAATATTTTTTTGTAAATATTGTGTACAAAAAACGTTTATTTATAACTGTTAATTTTAATACTTAACTATACACTACATTTTAATATGTTTTTCATTAATGTTCGTACATACTATAAATCTCATCTCTTATAAGTACATAAAAATCGCTATAACTGGTACCTACTTTTTATTACCACTCGAGGAACTTAAATTAAAAGAACTTCATTAAAAAGTTCCTTAAATCCTTCGTTAAAACTGTATTCAATTTCATTCAAAGATTCTATCGAGAGCGTTCAACTAGCTTAACACAAAGAGGGTTATATCTTCAGTAGCTTCGCTGCTAATATCAATCTTATGTTCCAGACATCAAGGTTGACTTTACATTGATGTTCAAATGTAAATATATCGTGAAATATATGAACCACAAAACCTTTAAGTTCTCTATAAGTAACCCTTTTTCCTGAACACTTGTAATATTTTGCGGATTACTGACCCTTTCTTTGATATTTTTAATATTGAAAAAAAGTTTCACAATTCTCATACCTACCTACAATCCTTTATGAATTGCATAAGAAAAAAGAGTGCATTTAACTTTATGGCAAATATCACCATTCACGGAGCGAGCTCAAAGCGCGAGCGAAGTGTCTCCAATTTAGTTTAGGTTTTCTTCTACAGGTCGCATTTCAAATAGTTTTTTTTTATCGATTCAGTATCGAGGAAGCCGTGGGGTATCGCGAAGTCAACTCAACAACACTGTAGCCGTTTCGCGCGTTTAGGTGTTTCAGAAAATTAAATTTACGGCATTAAAATACACCTAATTGACTTTTTACATCAAACATGCCATTTGCGAACATAATTAAAATTAGCCTAGTTCCTGAAAGTGTAGTACACGAACTTTAAAGAAATATTACAGACAATACAGACACAAAAATATTTTGTATACAAGAGAAAAAATTATAAAAATGGACATCATAAAAATCGTTATTCCCCTGGACACTTAAAATGTGAACAGGGACCCATAAATTACCTGTTAACAACATCCGAATTATTGTCCCACTTTACATCTCCATAAGAAACGTTTTACGACGCCGTTTTAAATAAAAACAACGTATAAAAACTTCCATTCGTTTCCGACCGACGCAGGTCTCATAGAAAACTCATAAAAAGACTTTTTTCTACTCCAGCACTTAAATGTGTCAATTAAATGACTGACAGTGATATCTAAAGCAATGTCATTTGAATGCTTTGTCTATAGGCTCATAAGATGACTGCTAGCAGTCATCTTATGAGTATAATACAACTGCTTTATTTTTTTTAAAGATACAAGTTCCGATCATCTTGATTGAAAGAGGTATGTTTTCATTTACAATAATAACTCTTTTTTTTTTAAATAATAACTCAATTTTTTTTAAATAATAACTCTTTTTTTTTAATAATAACTCTTTTTTTTAATAATAACTCTTTTTTTTAATAATAACTCTTTCTTTTTAATAATAACTCTTTTTTTTTTTTTTTTTTTTTTGCTGCAGCTGTCATAGAAAAAGTAATGTATGCAACAGCTCATAATTGGTTCTTAAAATTCTCGGGTCTTTTTTTACAAAACTCGACTACGTCTCGTTTTGTAACTTCGACCCTTGAATTTTAAGAACCCTTATTATATCACTGTTGCATAAACTACTATAGGTTCATCCCTAACATTATAAGAGGAGGCGACTTACTTCCCAAAACTCCTATCTTCATTAATCGCACAATGAGAAAGCAACTTAAATAGGGAATCAATAAAGTTCAATTTTGAAAACAACGCAAAGGAAAGAAAATGTGGATGATAAAGTTTTCATTCGCAACATTCCGTATGCCCGAGACATCAAAAAGGACAATTATTTTGAAACAAAATGTGCGAGTCTTTGGATTTCGAACGGCAAAACATTGTCTCCAAACTCAATTATAGCCACGCTATATTAAACTTTCATACGACCTAATAGAGTTCAAATTCCAACCAGCGTCAAAAAAGTTACGTCCTCAATGAAAAACAAATGAAAAAGTTTATATTTATTGACAACATTCAAATCTTATACACGTGCAAGTGAAATTGAACGTTGTTATAAAGGTTTGGAGTTGAAAATTGTGTGTAGAAATCGGCTGGTCACAATAAAACATTCTAAATTCGAAGTTGAAACGCTGAAGGCGAAGGTGCGCCAATAAAAAAGGAGTTAGCTTCTTATGTGACGTCATAATGTGAGGTGTGAAAAGTTATGGCGGGCAGAGGTCGACCATAACAATATTGTTGTTTCGTGCTGATTGTGTTACAATGTAGACTCATTCTTTTTATACTATTTGGTGGCAAGAAGGTACCATCATTATGGTACCATCGAGCTATGATGGACATTTAAGAGGTGATGGCCATAGGAACTGTGTGATAAAACATCGCAACTTAATTTTGTTTGGGTTTGTAAGAATTTTCTCGATGAGTATTGAAAGAAAAGTCAGCGATTAAAACTTGTAAGTAGGTATGATTTTTTTGTCAAAAATACCTATTTTTACATTACTTTTTTTAAAGTAGCTCTTACCCTGGAAAAGAATAAAGAACTCAATCCAATTATCATAAACCTGTATCTCATTCTTCGTAAGTCGCTCGTAAACCGCCGTTAACCGAAAACGGCTCGTAAAACTGTTGTCGACCCCTGAGATTGCTTACGAGGTTGACGCAAGCCGCCATCTTATTATCTATAAAATAATTGTGAACGGGAAAATGGCAAGCTACTGGGCCCGATTCGGATTTTGAACTAGATATCTATGAAAAAAAATCGGCCAAGTGCGAGTCGGACCCGCGCACGGAGGGTTCCGCACCATCAACAAAAATATAGCAAAAAAAATCGAGTTTATTGTATGGGAGCTCCCCTTAAATATTTATTTTATTTTATTTTTAGTATTTGTTGTTATAGCGGCAACAGAGATACATCATTTGTGAAAATTTCAACTGTCTAGCTATCGCGGTTCATGAGATACAGCCTGGTGACAGACGGACGGACGGACAGCGAAATCTTAGTAATAGGGTCCCGTTTTTTACCCTTTGGGTACGGAACCCTAATAAAAATATTTATTTTCATTAAACATACAAAAATATTAACCTATAAAACTTAAAATCTAAATCTAAAAATAAGTAAAACTATTCCTTAAATAAATAATTAAATACTAAATATATCTATTAGACATCACCAAGATATGTCAGTGTCAAACAAGTGTCAAAAGTGACGTTTTTGTTTGAAGAAACGTCACTTTAGACACTTGTTTGACACTGACATATCCACTCCATATCGTTTCGATATCTAATATTTGACGTATCTTAAAGTTCGAATATGGCTGTTAGGTTCCGGAATTCCGGATTTAAATGGGTCGTTATAAAACTAACTTGTAGATAATATTGAAGGTGACTAGTAGAGCATGCCTTTACAACATTAAGTCCGCCTTTTGTACGATTGTATCTTTTTTTTGCAATATAGATTAAATAAATAAAATAAAATTCGTGATCTTAGTTGAAATAGGTAATCCAATTTTTTTTTCCCTACATTTTTCGTTATTAGAAAGTTTATCAACTCCTGTGGGAAATTGACGACCCCTGCCCGACTTCAAATGGACTTCAGATATTTTACCTATGCTTAAAGAACATGGTAATGGCATTTCTCAAAAGAATATTTTGATTTATTTTTATATTTTTAAGTAGTCACACTACTGTATTTAAATTATAAACTGAAATGGATATGTATCATCGATCCCCGCCTCAGCCACCGGTGAATTTGGTCACATTTTCTTTAGTGTATGATAATTTCAGTTTAAAATCTAAATTTTATTCTTAGATATAAAATTATAAGAAAAGTCATTAACAGGTTAATACAATCTTTTCGGCTTTCATTATGCTCGGTAATGAGATCATTACACAAAGTTATTTCTTATAATTAAATAAAATCACGGCTCAGGATATGTAAAGTGACAATAGAATAAGCAATGCTAACGCCATCTATCAAGAGGGTTGGTAAGACGACTAATTAGATTTTTTAAGGCTAGCCAAAATTTCTTATAAGAAACATACCTTCATAGGTATGTTCATCACATGATAATAAATGATTTTAGATGTTCTGTAATGTATAAACAGTTCAAATAATATAATTAAATTCGATGTCTATACTCTATAGGTAAAGACAGAGTAAGAAAAATATATGAAAATCGCCTCCGAACTCTTAAATAACAAAATAAAGCAGAAAATACGTTTTATCGTGACATCAAATGAAAACTGTTGCAACTTTTCAATAAAAATCTTAATATGTTTGCGTATTTCAGTGCAACTCGAGATGTTACGCGACGAAAGAAATAAAAGCAAACCGTAGACTTTTGAGACTACTAGCGCCATCTTTTGACGAACCTTGCAGTCAAGTAATAATGAGCTCGCAATAAGGCATTAAAACAACGTAATTTGATATAACAGTGGCACTAAAAAATAAGTAACCAAATAGACTTTGTACTTAAAAGTTATTATGCACATACAATGTCGATTACAACGATCAGAGCCAACGCGAAATTTTCAACACCTCGATCAAAATGTCTGCGAAAAAACCAATGGAAACGAAAAAGAAACCGAACGAAAATGGCCGATGAATGCCAAGCGAAGTGAACGTTGCACTTTCACGATTAATCGAAAGGAAAAAATAAAAGATGCGCCGAAATGAACCGACGCTGGTTCGCGCGGCCGCCGCGCGACAGTGGCGCCGCCGCCTAATCAAGATTAGTTCCGCTACCCGACGCCGCAAACACTGGCAGCACTGTCTTTATAATTAGATTAGATTTGGTTTTTTATTTGTATAATTTAATGATTTAAATTTTTATTTATTTAATTGAGTTAGACTAATCAACACATTAGATCACAATCAGTTTAAATGGTACAAGGTTATGTTTATTTTGTTTACACATGGGATTAGAGAAACACTTTTTCAAACATGACGTCTCAGCAACTTAGATCAGAACAGCCCGCGTCCAGATTTTTTGCTTACCGCTACTACGTCCCATTCAGAGCGCGAAAAAACTACGAACGTATCGAAAACCGTCGATCACATGAGCACAACAGGTGAGTTGCGGGCGCATCAACTAAAAAATAAAATATCGAAATGGGCAAAATAATAAAAATGGCAAATGTAGTAAATTAAAAAAAGTATAGCTGCGTCACTGTCCGGCTGGGGTGTTTTTTGTATTTTGGTCTCTCTCTGGGGTGCGCGCACGTGGTTGAGGCGGGCGGGCGGGTGCGACACTCCGCACATCCCGACACGGCCCGTGCCGACCGGCTGCGTTGCCCGTAACCTCCGGATGACCTGATTTTTTTTTCTTAAATGTAAATATTCGGCGGCATAGTCTATAAGTGGTATTAAGTTCCTGGACTTTTTTTTTTACTGTAGTCTAATTAGTGAATAGTGACTTTTTAAAGTGTAGTGACTGAGGACCGGGATCTGTAAATATTATTTTAAGTTAAATTTTATATTGGGACTCTGTGGTGATATAGTTACGACATCGACGAGGAACTTTTGAAAGATGATGGTTTGGATTTAGTGACAGCAGGTAAAAATTGTGGTCGTGGTTATAAAAAAACATTTTTGTTCACTTATTTTTTATTTTAGAATTTTATATATATCAAAAATGTTGAGTTCGTAGATATTTTAACTAATTAATATTCTACTGGGTACCTACCTACTTAGTAAATTATACATTTTTTAAATAATTTACTCTATATTGTTAACATTTAACGCCAGACATATAATATATTGTAACAAAAACATCAACCAGAAATTGTTTTAAATTAAACCACAATAGAAAACGTTAGACTTGTATGTAATTCAAAACATAAACGTATTTGTATTACACTGATTTAAACTTTCACGATTTTTACACATTATTAAATTGTACAACGGGACTTAAGAAGAAGACGGGGAAGTCCTGTTGTACAATTTAATAATATTTGTACTTATTAGTTAAATTACAGAAAAATGTGCCCCAGATTTATGTAATGGTAAAATATTTTAAATATTTCATTTGTTTTTTAATTGTAGATTCAAATTAATTGTTTACAAAAATGTTAGAAAACAATTAATCGATTAAGTCTCTTGAATATGTATTTAAAAACACTATAAATATTGACGATTGAAAAAAAAATACTAGTGACAATGAGTCCGCATCGTAGGTATCCACTTTTAAAAATCGAAGCCTCGTTAAAATCCGGGTGCGTTCACCCCGCGGTCGGCGTAAGAATCGTATTAAGTACTATTAATTTCGCTTCCATTTACCGAGTTAAAGTAAAAACGGAATATATCGTTTTTGTTTAACTATTCGCACGTAAATCATTTTATCAGGGACATGTTTAATTTTTCGTTTTTATTTTTTACAAGTTAATTATTTTAGTAGTTTTTCTTTACAAATTAAAAAAAGATCGATTGCGCCTGATAAAACAAAAAAAAATATCTTAGAAAAAATTACAAAAAAGGTGTAATGTATCTCTTATAAGATGTAATTTTGATGATTTTTGATTATTTTTATGCTTAGGTATACAATTATTGGACAGTTAATAACATAAAATGTGTCTTATAATATAAAATTCGCAAAAAAAAAACCGTTTAGTTCCTATGATAGATAGATAAACCATTTATTCGCTGTAAACATCTGATAACTCTAAGACAAAAAGTTTTATTCAAAATAGGTAATTAGGTACCTACCCAATCGATCATTTTGGTAATGGTAGCAGAATATCGATATGTATCGTACGTACTGGGTTAAATCGCCCCGAAAAAATAATAAGTTTAATTTAAAGTAAGTATAACCTTCTGTTTCAATTTTTCTAGAAAAATTGCATTTATCTTAATCATTCCTAATTTGACTTGTTTTACTGTGACCAAATAATTTTTATTTGATTAGTAAGTACCTATTACTAAAACAAAACAGTTGTGTAAGCGTAGTATTATTGAATAATGTAAAATAATGATTTAATCCAACAGTACATATTAAAATGAATATCTGGGAGACCGAACTTTGCTCGGAAAGCATATAAAAACTTAAAAATGCACGTTTTCCCAGAGATAAGACCTAGCTAGATAGATTTTTCGCCCTCGAAAACCCCCATATAGCAAATTTCATCGAAATAGTTAGAGCCGTTTCCGAGATCCCCGAAATATATATATAAATAAATATACAAGAATTGCTCGTTTAAAGGTATTAGATTAGATTATCCTTTTATTTCGATTTTCTAGAGCGATGAATGAAGTTCACAAAAAAACATTATTTCATGAGCAATCTGTAGTCTACTATTACCGAGTTGTGTTTCGCCCTAGAGTCGGACCAATTTAAATCTGCATGGAATTTGCAATGACAAAATGTGACAATCGCATAATTAAAGTCAAATTTCTATTAAAATGTCACGTTTATGATGACACCCCCTCACTTTGTTCTATTCAAATCGGTACAAAGTTGGCTTAGACGGACTCTATTAGACCTAGATTGTTAAACTTCAGTTCATCTCATTTAGTAAGTAAGTAAGTTATATTTATTAGCACAAGAAATTAACAAATTAGCATACAAATTAACAAAATATAATAACAGAAATTGGAGAACTTAGCACACGAATTAGTTTGCTAATAAATGTCCGAATCATTTATTTCTACATAACATAACTAAGGTGTATCTATTTTCTAAAACTATCTAGAAACTTAGTTAGCTATCCAATGTCTATGTACCTACTACGTACGTCCCTAAAGCTTTTCAAAAAGATCTGTTCGTAATAAAAACAGCCGAAAAGCAGTGACGTCACTCGCCCGCTCGTATGCACTCATTGATATTGTCGGTCGGTGATTACGAGATTTTTTTGCGAATGATTGAATTTTATTTACAATTAAGCCGACCTCGGCGTTGAAAGCGAGAGTGACGATTAAATGCCATTTAAAAATAAAACAGCCCGCGTTACTACTGGCATGTCAATGATTTAACTTTTACGCGTGTGTACGCGGTTTTTTTTTGTTGAGTTGATACAATATTTGTGGTTTGACGGTATTGAATGATTCTAAGTCCTATAGTTCTTTTGAATGCTCATGATATATGATTTACGATGTGATGTGATTCGAGAGTGTAGAGGTTGTGTAACACTCGTAAGGCGGCAACGTCTTCAAGAAAACGCCCAAACGCCCGAGACGGTGGGGCGGGCGGCTCGGGCCTAATTTGTCTTAGGCGGAAAAATCGCTCGGCGATTACAAGTGGCTCGTAACGAAGTCGGGTCGGGCGGGGTGGGGCGGTCGAAGTGGGAGGGGGGACGCGCGGGTGGCGGCGCGGCCGGCCGCGGGGACGTCTCAGTCGTCCGTCTAGTGTCGACGCGGCCGGCCGGGCCGCGCGGCGAAATATTCGTTCCTCGTGCTCTTGTGATTATAAAATTAAAAAAAAATAACAAAATTCAAAATAAAACTCTAACCGCGTCTAATCGAAAATATTTTTAGGCTAAACCCCTCGACCCTAAATTTTTTGACCTGTGGAAAAGAAAGTTTTTTGCAAAATTTTTAATATTTATGTCGGTTATATTTGTAAAGAGAATTAACGTTTGGCAGTTATCGAGAATATTTTTATTTGATATTTTATTTTCTTATCGGACCGAACTCGAGTGAACGATTGGTAGCGTAGTTTAGCATAAGCGTTGAATTAGTGTTAAGGACTAGTTTGTAATTAAGACTGCCACAAATATACTCGTCTATAGAGTAAGTTAGTTATTGGGACTCATGTGATACTTTGTGCGAACATTAAGTGTTGTACATCTTTGGACCAAGGTTGTCATCTAAAGATTGTTTCTTAAATTATAAAATTGTATTTAGAGTAGTTTTTTGAAGTGTTTTTCTTGTTATTTTGTATTTTTTTTGTTCGCTAGTTTATTACCTAAAGTGTAAATAAGTAATTCTTCTGTTTCTGTGATCGCTTAAGTTCGCATTTTACAGAATCCGACGGGTTACTTACTTTACTACGATTTTTCTTAAGTTTGTTTTAGATTTCTTGATAATTTGTTTTTGTCTGATAGTTATTAAGATAAATTGTAATCAGTGTGATTACGTGTACGCTATATTTATTGTATCTTTATGTTGTTTTTAAATGTGTTTTAAATAAATTATTTTTTATTTTGTTTTATTTTTATTTTATGTAGCCCGTAGGAGTGATTTTAGTAGCAACTTAGAAATGCCTTATTTTTTGTTTTCAATTCTAAATAATAACAGAAATGCACACTAAACAAAACGTGACTGAACAATATGAATTAAATCGTCATAAGTACCTACCAATACCTACTACCAATATGAATACGATGAACCTAAAAAAAAGTTTATTTTTTTATCATATTATTTCTGTAAACTGTTTTTAAACATTTCAAGTGAATTTATGAAAGAAAAATACCCTGAGAACCTGTTTTGGACCCTAACTGGAATTAATCTCCACGAGAACTGGTTATAGCGCACCCCAAGCCCGTCGGGACGGATGAATTCATTTTCAGAAAGCGCTCCGCGGCGATCTGGCTGGAATTTTAAAGATGGCTTCTTTTCGTTTTAGTTCTTCACTTTACATTAAAAATAATGATAATTCTGTTTTACAAACAGTTATAGTGAAACGGGTATGTTTTTCATGAAAACTTAATATCCGTTTTGAAATACGTTTGAGCTGAGCAAAATCCGCAGACGCTAAGTATAAAAACGTTTGCCGCTATGATTTCTTGGGATATTTAGTTCATTCTTCTGGATAAAAAAATATTTTAGTAATTTAAATGAAATCTACTTATATTCACAACGTTGCTTGTAGTGGAGCTAAAAAGGTTAGAAAAATAGATTAAATATTTAATATATTGTAATTTGCATTAAGTTATGATACACGTATTCTGAACAAAAAATTAGTAAGACGTGTCTAGACTTACAAATATCTAAAATCTGATTTTCTCATTCCTGTTTAGTGGTTATGTCTGTATTTTTTAAACGTATGTAGTTAGTAGAATTTGAGTGCTAGTAGAAGTTGACATTTTTGTTTGCAATCTGTATACATATAAGTATAGGTGCAAGAGGAATCACTTGCTATCAATTTACTGTAAGTCAAAGGATTTTTAAAACGTCCGACTACAAAATTAAAACAGGCACCGTGCAGACTTCGGTTCGGCAGGTATCGAATTTAATTTCGGTCTTTAAATTCACTAATACTTTTAAATATGGCTTGTCTCCTAACGAGTCAATTTAACGCTTTATGAAACGTCCATCCTTAGGTTAGAACTATTTAAATTCCAAATTTAATCAAAATCTATTCAGAAGTTAGTCGTGATAGACAGACACACTTAATTTTTATTGAATTACCTAATAATATAACGTTCATATCAGTTTTATTGAATAAATATACAGAACGTGCGCGTTGGAGACCCCGGACTGTTTCCGCGAGTATCATCAATGTTGTAGAACTTGTAGATGACATTAAACATTTGATATTTTTACATTTTAGTTATTTTCGTATGTAAACTGGCTACCCCAATGCTATGTATAACTTCAAAAAGTACGATTGGACTTGACTGACCACAGTTATAGTCACAAAAATAGATTTAATGTGTAATATGTGTATAGCATTTTGAGCCCTTATAAAAGGTTACCTTTGTATCAAGCAGAAAAACGAAATTAATTAAAAGCTGAAAAAATGTACTGTCCTGGGTGGAACTTGAACCAACTACTCTTTGACTTACCCAGTGTTTTTTTTTTCTAAACTTAGAAAAGGTTTTAACATTTCAAAACTAGATGGCGCTATTAAATAAGATTATATCTAAAATGCTGTTATTATGCTTTAATCACGCCCTTTAAATATACTTAAATATAATGTTATATGCACAACAGTGGCCAGAAAAGTCAAATTTTATGTTGAGAAGTGATAAAAGCAGTAGGTGACAGATTTGTACACCTACGTATAAAGCTAAAAAAAAAATGCTACCCGAGGACCGCGATGGTGTATGGAGATATTGGAGATAGTTCGTCTGAACATTTACTAGTCTGTGCCTCTACGAAGCATTTTTGCTACATACCGGGAAACCCACGCTATCCGCTACGACGTAGCGCTATGGCCGAATACTAATGAATAAACGGGGAGCTTCTGTGCTGCCCCCAACAGTTTTAGCGAACTCTATTATCAAAATATTCTTACTCAAAGCTCAAGATACTCAGACGTTACGATTGTTCCTCAATTTGATTTTTTTATGCGTCAATAAAATAAACATAGTCTGTTGGTTTTTATTAATTTATTAAAATAATTAGAACTTACATTTTCTACAGAATCCTGGGGTCACACTTTTATGAAATAAATATGTTGACATCGAAACCATACATGTACCTAAGCCATTGGGATAACTTTGAAAACGGGGTAATTTAGAAAATCGCAAATATCTACTAAACCAGAAACACTTAAAGTGTTATTCTATAGAACTTGATAACTATGTAAACAAACCGCCATATTGAAACTGTCAAAAAATACGAATTTACTAATGACTTTTGTTTACATAGTTAGATTAGTTGGCAAGTTCCATAGAATGACACTTTAGCAATAGTAACCAAGATTTGGCACCTTGGTAAACATGGCAGTAGTGTAAGTAAGTGTTGCCAAAGTACCATAATGCACCTTACGGGGTCGAATGAACCCCGTATCGTAATCGTCAATTCTTACAAAAAGATTCCTTAATGTGGCTGTTAATTGGGGCTGTTAAGTTTACGTTCAAATATTATTGTTTTATGTAATTTTCTACTCAAATGGGGCATTCTCTATGAAAAGGGACCTTATTGTCGATGGCGCTTACGCCGCACAGCGTCGTGCGGCGTTGTAGTAAGTACCTATTTATACATATATCGGAGCATCGTTAATAATGGCGTACGCGCCATCGACAATAAGGTCCCTTTTCATAGATAACGTCACAATTATGCTCTAAAGTCACCCTTAATTCGCCTTGGTATACGAAATTATTTTTTTCCTTTACCTGCCTGCCTTTCCTTTTTATTCGTAGAAATATCTTATCTCTCGTATATTTATTTATTTATTTAAACTTTATTGCACAAAATACAAAAAAAATACTAATGGCGGACTTAATGCCTAATGGCATTCTCTACCCATAAATCCCATATTAATAATTCAAACCCTACGTAACTACATTATCTATCTACATTACATGCGCAAAAATATGCTATTGTACCTCTCCTTGTATCTAGAAAGCGTTTTTATTAAACTAAAATACGGATCCTAATAATAATATAATTAAAAGCGCCACCTATAGCTGAATAGCAGAACTTGTACGGCAGCGTTAAGTATACCATCATAGTTAACGTTCACGCACACCGCGTTTCCGTGGTTCGCGCAAGTTCCCACAGATGGCGCTAATAGCAAAGCCGCACGCGCACCGTTGACGTTTTAGGTTCATACTGTAGATGTCGCTATTAGTCAACGTCTTGCTATAAAACAAATTCAGACGAATCCTTCATAGTAGTCATCAGTTTACTGAAGATTTGATTTTTACCCAATTGTCTTGATTTATAATAGGTACAGGTACATACACATATAATCAATATTTAGGTAGGTGTCGTATTTTTTTAATAAATGATAGGGCAGCCTTACTGTTGCACAAAGTTCAGTCTGATTAACATTTCTAAGTAAATAAAAAATATTGCATGTGCAATCCTTTATTTAAATAGAAAAAAATGAAAGTCATACATTTTGTGAACAAATGTTTATGCCATCTATATCTAAAAGAATGAACTTAAACAGCACAAAAAGTAATAGTAAGCATATTCATTCATAGATGGCGTTACCAGTTCTCTCGCATGTCGGTGTACATTTGGCATACAGAGCAAAGAGTAAAGTGTACAGAGGAACTGTACAGGGAAAACTGTACAGTTCTGATGAAGACACAAGTTTTCTGTCCTGTGGACAATAGTTAACAGCTTGTGGGCATGTAGATAATGATTTTATCTTGATCATCCAAATTAAAGAGTACCTTTTTATATGGATAAGGATTAAATAAGAAAATTAACCTTATAGCCTTAACTTTCGGGTATGTCTACAGGAAAAAACGTAAACACGGCCTGATTCAAACTTTATGATACGTCAAAAATTTGCTAACGAAACGATATGGATCGGCGGATGTCAATGTCAGTATCAAAAGTGACGTTTTTGAAGAAACATCACTTTTGAAACTGACATATCCGATCCATGTCGTATTTTTAGAATTTTTTTGTAAGTTTGAATCATGCCCACAGTTTTGTGTTTGACCCTACTGCGACTGATCGCAGTAGAAGTTACCTAATGTCAGTAGGCGTCTTAGATGTTTAGGGGGCGGAGCCTAACTCTTAAGAAAGGGGGCGTGGTGCCAAGACGTTATTGGGCGCTCGCAACTTCACTTTAACGAATAAAAATAAAAGCGTTTCTTTGCTTTTTATGAGATCTATTTACAAAACTTGGTGTACATTATCAGCATAATAAGTGTAACCAAAAAAGGGGGCCGCTTCTTCCAGCTAGAGTTTGAATTTTTCCCATACAAACGTGAACCACCCTAAAGTACGTAAGAAGGACGGCCTGTATGCATTAGTAAGACATTTTTACCTTGCTGCTCCAAATGGATTTTTTTACAAAAAATATATTTTGTGCAATGCTATCTCACAAGTATTAAAAAAAAAAGTTAAAAAAATTAAAAATATTTTTTAAGCCTTTATAAACAAGTTACAACCTTGATTTTTTTTGTAAATAAGTATACTAATATTACATGCAATTAACATCCAAATTTCAAAACAATCGAACCACTAGTTTATCTACAAAAATATAAAAACGATTTAAAAAAAATTTTTTTTAGCCAAACCAAGGGGATTCTAGCCTTGAAATTTGGTAAAACGATATCTTATAATAAGACAAATAAACGTACCTAAGAAAGGTACCTATACACTTCAGCCAGGGGCAGTTTCACTATTAGGATTGCGGCTAGACCCTTATTGACTAGGAGAGAGAATATTTGACGATGAGCTGGGCATTACACAACAGTAAATTGACAGTGAATCAATCAATACATATTACATATTATAAAATAAAGTCCCCTGCCGCGTCTGTCTGTCTGTATGTTCGCGATAAACTCAAAAACTACTGAACGGATTTTCATGTGGTTTTCACCTATCAATAGAGCGATTCTTGTGGAAGGTTTAGGTGTATAATTTGTAAAGGTTTTGTTTAAATTGGTTGAACTACCCGTGCGAAGCCGGGGTGGGTCGTTATATTATAAACGTGTAAGTTAATTGATTCAGCATGCTTTGGTTTCTTATTTGCCCACCTGGTGTGCAGATATTTATGAATTCGTCGATAAAATGGACATTGTCAAATACTTCCAAGACCCATGGACCCATAGAGTACTTAATTCAATGTAATTTAAGCCATTTTCAATTGGAACAGAGTTTCATATCTTTTGCTTCGTTTATTTCATAACAAAAGAAATTCAGTCATATTATTATCTACTAGCGACCCGCCTGGCTTCGCACGGGTTAACAAATTATACACAAGCCTTCCTCTTGAATTACTCTATCTATTAAAAAAAACCGCATCTAAATCCGTTGTGTAGTTTTAAAAATCTAAGCATACATAGACAGTAAGCGGGAAGCGGCTTTGTTTTATACTATGTAGTGAAGTACACTATTGATTTCAACTTCAACTAAGTAGGTATAGATACTTATGCATTTGTCGGAACCTCCTTTCTTTTTATCCTCAGCCCAATAACTACTTGAAACGTGGTAACAGCATATACCCCGCCCGCGTCTCGCGCCACCCACGCGGCACACCCACTTTCTTACAAGACGTCTCCGCCCCTCGACCGATCTTACTCGAATATTTTAAACGTAACTTTCAGCCGTATTCGAACAATAAGATACGTCAAATATTAGATATTGAAACGATATGGATCGGATATGTCAGTGTCAAAGTGACGCTTTTGTTTGAAGAAACGTCACTTTTGACACTTCATGGACGACCAATAGTCATGATATTGTTTATATGTAGAACAATTAGGCTGTAGTCGGTAACAGATACTTTGGACAACGAACTACAGAGATTTATCTAACCTCCTAAGACCCAGCGTACAAATTTTTGTACATACCTATTCATAAAAATATTTTGAACTTTCATTGAGTAACTAAGGGTTCCAAATTTAAAAACAAAACAAATACTCAGGGTCTCAGGAGGCTATAGAAATATAGATAATCTATATTAGGTGTTAATGGCAAGCGTCCATAGGCTACGGTGACGTAGTATAAAAAATGTTTGCATAGTTCACAAGTCTGTTTTTACTAAATAAATATTTTGTTACTCATATGCAAACATATATATGTATATATCGACTGTTCATAATACCTAAAGACAATAAACCTTACACCCTTATACACACATGACATTAGACCTTAGCATTATTTTGACAGTTTTGTTTTTTGACAGATAACCGTCGATCGGCATCCACAGGGCGACTCCACACCACGTAAATTAAAAAAAAGGTAAGCAGATAATTTAATATCTTGTTCGGTAAAACCGATGCTATTAATAATATAATTATTAATTAATATTAGATCTATTTCCCTTAGATGTTAGACGTATTTACCTTGACTTTTCATATTTCCCACTAATGTCTATAGGATTGAGATAACTAATTACAATTATAGCTTATTAAAATATGTCTAAACTCACTCTGCACCGACTTTGACGTGACAAACTTTTGAAGTACCATTAAGCCATTATGTCGTTATTTTGACGTTTATGGTGAATGGTGACTTTCCCACTATCACTGCAGTCTGTAATCAGTAATCAGTGTGTTTATTGCTTAATAGGTACGAGTTATTAGCAAGGTCCAAATGTAGTTTATATTATTATTCTTTTTTTTTTAATTTTGACTCAGGCAACAAGGCCCGTATTACAATACCTTATACCTACTAGCTAGACTAACATACATAGGTAAAAATTAAAACAAAACACATGTTAGGCGACAGAACGGGCGCGTGGCTCCGCTCCGTTGAATCATTTGTTATTGATTCGAATCTATCTTCTTATAGGTAACCAAGAACATATAGGTACACATTACGTATTTAAGTATATAATTTGATGCATAATTATTTAAAAAAACCGGTCTTTCTTTTTTCCTTGCGCCTTTTCTTACGCCTGTATCTTCTCGGGGCTGTAGTATATAGGTTAGATCTGGTGGTAGTTTTTTATATAAAGTATTCATAAGTGTAATATGCCCAACTGTATTTATTATACCTACATACCTATAATATGTCCCTTGTAAACACTTTCACTATCACTTTCAGAGGTATAATATTGGATCTCTTTATTCTTTATTCTTTCATAATTGCATACATGTAGTGTACACAAGATATTAAATATTACATTTCGTTCTTACATGCTACCCGATTCGGGTGTTGCAATATCTACACTAATTACTTATTCTAACATTATATACCTACATACAATTTACATATTTACAAATTAAACTAAATTTAACTTTAACTGTCCGCTACAAATTCCTCGACAGAATAAAAACATTTTTCCACCAGGTACTTTTTAAGTTTCTTAATAAATATTATTATATTTTCCTCCGACTTTATATGGGCAGGGATTCTATTATAAAATAAAGCGTTTCCAGATCGTTTTCTCCTTCAGAGTGGATCTTTTCTTTTCTGTTTCCCCCAATTTGCGCACGCGCCATCTGCCGGCGCCACCTGGACACACAGAACGAGCATACACAGTATATTGACTTGGATCTGACCCCTTATCTAGCTTGACTTGCATTGTCGCGCGCGACTCCATACTTAAAATCACGCTTTACGTATATAAATTGACAATCACCATATAAATTCCTGAAAATCTACCAAAGTGAAATTGTATATTGTGAGATAAATAAATCATATCATATCATATGGAGTCGCGGACGACAACGCAAGTCATGATATGGGATCCGGAACCCGAGTCTTAGTTTAAATCTCATAAGATAATTTATTTGTTGTAAAAACTGGGTAGGCACAATAAGAACGCGTGTCAAAATATAGAACAAAAAGTAAAACAGTTTGCTCATTTCGGGCGTGCAACGTACAATATTATAATAAATTAAAGCTAAAATTACCGTAAAAGTAAAAAGGAGGGTATCTACAGTTTTTCAAAAGGTCGGTAACGAACGTGCATAAAACTTCTAAAGGTGTCCATAGGCTACATGGTTTTTAAGAAACGAATTGGAAAATCCAGGTTCCATTTAACACTTCTGTATAGTAAAAAAAAATTCCCAACGTATAACTATTTATACTAAATATTAGACCTTTATGATATGATTTATAATAAAAGGCTTATTATTAACCGGGCAACTAAAATATTAAACAGGAACTTTCATTAGGCATATAATAATATAATTTGGCTGTGCATTAATAGTTTAGCGCCAAAAAAATATTTTAGCATCAAATATAAGCATCATATTATTAAAAAAACTGGCAGCAAAATCAAGCCACCTAAAAAAATCCTAGGGAACTTAAAGTGATAAGTTGGCAACTAATATTGTAAAGCGATCATAAAATTTAGTTGTCATCTAGTTGTTCACACCTAAGTAATCAACTAATCATAACTGAGCATATCGTTTCAGCTAGGTAGTATTTTAACACGAAAGCAGTTAAATTTAATGAATATTGGTCACTTTTTACACAAAACACCTCAAATTAATTTACCAATACGCAATGGTCAGTATACTTATAGTCGACATTTCTAATCATGAAACGCCTAATAGCCATTAGATCTTTAAATTTTTAATTACTAATTTCAATAGTTACCACTGTGTTCTGCTAGAGTCAACAGATAAGTGCGACGACGAGCGAAGCGAGGAGGAGCGTGTTAGGTTGACCGTATAATGACCAAACAAAATATTTTAAAAGAACTTCATTTTTTAATTAATAGATAGCTGTTTTCTTTTTAAAATGTGCTTCATAAATGGTCTCCAATATATTAATTCAGTTGCCAAATAAATACTTGGTACCTGCCTAAAAATAATCAAAAGCTGTATCGGCATTAAAATACAACTCATATTGATATATTTTAAGGCTCCGTTTATGTTGACAACTATTAATTTTAGTAGCCATTTCTATTTTTTTAAACTACCCAAATGCGATTAATCAGTTGACCGGTTAAATACGTGCCATAAAAAAATACCTGTTCAAAATTTCAAAGCGGATAATGTTCCAAGAAGAACAAGTACAGAGACCCAATTTAAAATGTAACAAGTCAGAATACTAGATACACTACTTGTACTGTGTCCCCTCTCGTGCAAGACGCATTGTTACCCACAATACATTATTATTATTGTAATTACGACCTTTCACAACCCCTGCCAATGACATCTTGCAAGTCCATTTTGACGCCAAACTGGGTTTGATAATTCGTACGCGTGTGTAGGTACTACTTACGATTTAAAATTTACCTTTAACTTATTTTATACTAGTTATTTATTTACAAAAAATATGGTCGAATTGAGATAAAATATGGTATGCACATAGTGGGTAATGTAGGTAGAGAACTTATATTTAGGTAGGTATTAGTTATCCAGGATATTTTACTACGGAAATTGTTTTTCAAACAGAAGTCATGACGGGTGGAATGATTGTTTAGAAATATACTTACTATTAAAGAATTTCGCCGTTATGAAATCGCGAGCAGGCAGAAATATTTAAATATACCGTAAAACGGGGTGAGTAGGTTTCGCGCGGAGAGGTGGGTTATGAATGGGGAGAGCAGGTTTGAGAGGGGGGTGAGAAGGGATTTTAAGGCTACTGCTACAAAAATAATGTATTCCAATTTAAAATGGAGCTATAATAATATACACATAATAAAAAACGTCGATCCAACAATTTTCCAAAATCACCTTTGTATGAAAACCCCTCTCACCCCAAATACGAGGCACTACGGGGTGAGGTGGGTTTTCCTCTTTATCGTCAAAGTTATGAAATGGAATTACCCAAAATAAAATAAAAACTAAAATACAAACGTCCGGAACACTTATTATATATTATCATGCCGCGATCAGAAAGGGATTAGAAATAACAGATTTCCATACACTTACGTCAAAATCAATATGGATTGACAGCTATCTCAATCCCTTTCTAATCGCGATTCAGTAATACACCATTCAGTTTTCATATGTAAAAAAAAAATTTTAGCGAGGTTTGAATTTCAGTTTTGACCCTACTCACCCCATTTTACGGTACTCAATTTATTTATAAAGTAAAATAAAATTCCTAACCACTCAAGAACAATAAAAATTGCCACTTTTCTATGGAAATTTGATTAAGGTTGGCTTGTTTTAAGTACTTCCTTTTGATTTACCTTATCTAATTGATCATACCCTACTTACTATAAAACTAGAATCCCGACCGGATCTTCACCGTTGTATGTTTGTATGTATGTGTGTAAGTCCGAACCGTGACGCCCGCCATTGGCTCACTTCCGCTTCCTGAAGCCACGGCAATTACCACGTTAAGGTTGGTACACCTGAATGTATGGAAATGTGGGAGGGGTCAGCGACTGGTCGTTAGTTTTTATTTATTTATGGAAAACACATAGTAGTTAGGGAATCATTCATTGTCTTGTTGATACTTATATTAATTATTATTGGCTGGAAGAAATCCCTTAAAGGGATAAGTTCGCCTTATATTTGTGTTTTGTAGAATAAAGAGTTTATACATACATACCTACATTTAATAAGTTGCCCGAGACATATTAGGTACATACACCGAAATATACACCATACCATACCATACACCATACCATAGGTTCTGTTTTCTGTATTTGAGCTCACTGTGGGACTATACTAGAAAATGACACGTCGGACGCCCCGGCCCGGCCCGGTCTAGCGTGAGTCATCCTTTACAGTTACAGTGTCGGCTGATTTGTATGTCAAGAAAACATGTTTTTAAATTTTTGGGTTATCTATAGGTATATATTATCTATTAAAAAAATAGGCAATTCACTAACACACCCAAACAAACACATTAAGCTCTTAAACAATACAAGATGCACAAAAGAAGCGCGCAAACAAAGCGCCAAGTTGTCGCAAATTGCTCGCGAGGCGACGCAAATTGAATGCGGAGGTGCGAACGGGCGGAGGGGCGCGCGGTCGGGGGGAAACGCGGCGGGCTAAAAACGCTAGAAGACAAGGATTTTAATTTAATGTTACTGTGAAATATTGTAGAGGACACAATAATGCTTTATTGACATAAATATGCTTTATTATACTACAACAGGTAGTATCTTAAAAAGCGACCTGTTTCAGGCAACGTTAGGGTAGCAAAAATAACTTATAGATGCTGAAAAGGTTAGCGCCTATAGTACATTATAGAATTTATTTCACTGATACATATTACATAATAATAAATAAAATGACAAAATGGAACTGTAATATCGTTTTCATTATAATGTTGTTTTTGTAACGTAGTCAGGTAAAATAGTAGCAATAGAGGTTTCTAACATTTCAAAGCCCATCTCGGCTATGTGGACGCTTGGCAAAATATTACGCTTACTCCCGAAATCTGACTTCTACCCCATTTTTCAAGATTCTTCTATTTGTTTTTATTTTGTGTCATTTAATATACGCCACAAGAATACACGACGAATTCGAATATTTAAATAAAAAAGTCGAGACCACGAGAATGTCCGAGCGTTCCCGTCCAAATCGGCCACACGTGTATCCCCACCACGAGTGTGCTTACACGCCAACTTGCCTGACACTTCCGCGCCGTCACCCGCGAATAAACGCTCATAGTTGCCAACTTTTCGCATTACCCTCAAATGCCTGCGGCAAAAACCTAATTAACAAAGCGTCTTGGTTCGCAGGAATCTTAAAGTTTTAAGGCAATTTGTGCTCGAATTTTCACATGTGTGAAGACAGGGGGCGCCGATACGTAAACTACGCAAAATATTTGGTAAAGTTACTTTCAGAAACCGCGATCCAATCGATGCAAACTTAACACTTACCACAAAAGTTAACCTAGCTGACAACCAACTCATTAAAAAAATACATGTTACATGCATCTTTAAAAGTGCAATTTAAGATATGAAGATGAAATTCTAAAGAACCAAAGTAATGATATCAACTTGAACCACTATTTTTCAAGAACTTGGCGCAGCGTTATAAAAACTGTATTACAACCGAATTCTCTTTTTAAAAACCCAACGTCTATTCGTACGTTCCAAAGCATAGAAATATCTAGTTCACATTGAAATACATAAAGCGCGTTCCGTTCCACGTAATGATCGCTAAGATTCCCGCTCCATCGCGCTCAGTTCTTAATTCGAACGCTCTTTAATGAGATCCACCTTCGTGTCTACGTACAATGGATTATGATGCGTGAGGTTTCTTTTTTTTTATTCCTTTTTCGACGTTGACTCTATTCATGCAGCGTTTTAAAAGATGGAGTTTAAGTAATGATTCTCGGCTGAAAGGTTTAATTTTGTTAGTGGTTAGGTACGACTCGTTTAACCTAACTCTTAATTATGAACTTTTTTAATGCGACGTGGCGAAATAAGAAATGCGAGGTGTTCTTATACGGTAGTTGTTGGAGCTGCTAAAATTATCAAAATGAGACGAGAGATATAGTATTTTGCACCCTAACTACAAAGTCACCATTGAAAATGGAAGTCGATTGTAAAAAAAAATACATTGCATTATTCGTAAGATTTTATTTATCACAGACTTTTTGTGGTTCGATTTTTCCATTAAACAATTGTTGTTTTTTTAAGATTTAAGTACCTTAGTACTAAATTTCGTTTTACATACTCATACTCATTTATTCATAATGCCAATTTACATGTCAAAATAAAATACATTTTATGGTCCGTTATTATATAAATTGATCAATTATCCATAGGGGTACCACCTGAATTAAAAAAACCTATCTGCAGACTTCAGTATCCGAAGCTCTCCGCTTACCTACTTTTAAAAGGCCTTAAAGACGTTTCAGCTCCCATCGCTTAGATGTTTCAAATCTGATTGTTCCCTTAATGTAGAGATTCTTAAGAATTCCTCACTTCAACAATACATCCTTCCGTATCTAAGTGTGCTGTTCTATTACTTCCAAAAGGTCTTAAGAGCGTTCGTCCGTCATACGTTTATACGACATTCTGGACGTGAACGAGCCGTTAATGGAGAGGTCTCTAGTCTTTGACGCGGGCCTTTCACGTTCCTTTACACGCGATGACGAGATAAAGCACTCTGTCTTGGTTCCCATTGCTTTAAAAGTCTAACGCTTATAGTTGAACCCGTGTAAAGATCAGGCGGCCTAGCCAAGGTGACAATCACTATCGCTACGACAACGAAACGCTTTGTGTTTCTCTATCACTCTTCCATATTAGTGCGACAGTGAAATTAGCGTTTCAATCGCTACGGAGCGATTGGCATGTTGGCTACGCGGCCTGTTTACACCGGATGCGTGTATGCACATGTGCGCGTTGTAATATACTGATGCTTATGAGAGACGGCACACCGCTTGCGTGACGTGTGCACGTACGGCTCTAACGTTTTACCGCACGCGCACGTGCGCATCTACGCACACGCAGACGGTGTGCTCTGGTCTTAAGTCTACGGAGATATACTTATGCGTTCCGGAGTGAGAAATACACCACACTAGTGTTTAGTCGCTCACTCGTGAGGCACCTCATTTGTACCACTCATTTTGTTAATTTGTCGCAGTACTTCGTACCGCAAAAATGTCTTACTTCACTCCTCTATTAATTTTACTCATTTACTCGCGCGCATCACAAACACCTCTTGCCATACAAATCATTCACACACTTGAAATTTCAAAAAACTCTTATCCGTTCAAATTCATTCGCGAGTCTCGCGACCCTCAAAACTTATACACTCCTCACAACAGTCACAACTCGCAAGAGAGTCACTGGATCGCGCGAGGCGCTAGGTGCTCGCCTGCTTAAATATTACTATTTATTTATTTATAAAGGAAGTGATGAGTGATGAATACATAAATATGTATATATACATTAAAAAATTGGCGCTGTTGGAATTAATGGAATAGTTGACGCTGAAAATATGCCAGTACCTCACCTCATTTGAAGTAAGACATTGTAACACCTCATTTTAGAAAATGAGGTACTCATACAAACTCATTTTAAATTGATGTCCTACCCATCACTACACCACACTTTTTCATATTTACGACTCACGTCAGACCGGGCCGTGTCAGGGCCGGAGCTTCCGGCGCTTCGTTTTCTATGGAATGCACCACGTGACCGACCGACCGTCACAGAAAATGACATGTCGGACGACTCGGCCGGGGCACGACCCGGTCTAACGTGAGTCCTTTATACTGGTTGTACTGAGGGAGCGACTCTGTGAGTGGTTGGAATAAGAACACTTAGGCCCACTTGCACCATTCTACCAATCCGGGGTTAATCGGTTAAACCGGAAGTTACCATGGTTACCAGTATAATTTGACACTAGGTTAACGGTTTCACTGCTTAACCCCGGGTTAGTGAGATGGTGCAAGTGAGCCTTAGAAGATGCGCTCAGCTCGTCCCGGTTTTGAAGATTAATTTAGTTTTAGAAATAATTTTATAATGAGCTTTTTATGGTAGCTGTAGTACTTTTCATATGAAAATGCGGTTTTTGTTGGTGCTGGTTTTTCTTATAAGATAAAATGTACTAGGTACAAGTAGGTTATCTTTTTTGATTGCTTGATAATGTTTAAAGTCAGGCTTTATTAGAAATTAATTAAACTACATTATTGAATCTACAGGCAAAAGCACGCTACATAAATACAATAATATACAATAATATTATTGCCTGCACGCAATTTTATATGTATAATACCTATTGCTATTATAGCTAATATTGTGCTATAACTAGTTAATCCAATGAAATTGTAGAATTTTGTAACGTGGCTCTTCTGCGTCAAATCCGGTAGTTCTGATTTTTTGCAGACTTATTTATGATGTTGGCCCAATTAATAATCCAAGTTTGTGACCTCGATCGCCGAACGCAACTTTGTCAAAAATCGAATCGCGGTTTTATCGATTTTTGACAAAGTTGCGTTCGGCGCTCGAGGTCACAAACCTACCGAAAAAATCAAAACTACCGGTTTTGGCGCAAACGCAAAATGTATAAAATTACTGTATTAAGTAGCGCTGTAACAAAACCAAAACACGACAAAGTTGTACCTTTTTCCGAAAAACGATGGTGTTTTAATGTCATTTCGATCAGTAAAAGCTTTTCACAATTTGTCTGCTTACAGTTTTTGACGTTTACTCTCAGATTTTTTATTTTATTCCAGTAAAGTCAAATCGGGATTAAATAAAGATTCAATTGGCAGTTGAAACGTATTAATATTTTAAAAAATATCAGCAAAGTACTTAATAATACCATCTCGTTTAAATATTACTTTTTATATTAAACATTCAATAAACGTTTAATCTTATTCAAGAATAACGAGTGCGATTATGCACGCATGAATATCACCCTAATCACCCACTTCAGATAATAAATGGCTATTATTATTTATTATAAAAGTCTTATTAGAATCACACAGGGGCGCGTACCTTGTTAATTGTTTAATAGTTCGTGTAACAGTCTTATTATTAATAAAATAGTGTTGTTAGGCGGAAAATCACTGAATCAGTGTTCATTTGCAGAATGATCCGACACTCAAACACGATTTAGAATTACCCGAACACACCACAAAGACATATGATTAATGTACATTTTTATTTTCTTATAAATAAATATTTTTATACAGATATGAAAACAGATTTAAAGTTTTTGGACAGTCCTAGTTCCTAAAATAATCAAATCAAGTTAAAAATAAACAAAAACAAATGATTTATTTGTAAACATAGGTAACAGTGTTGGTGTTGGTGTTCAAACTTCTGAAATAAGTAAATAGAAATGGGTACCTACGTTTTCATTTTTTTTAGTAAGTAGTATCAAAACTATTTCGTAGGTATTCATGGGAACTTTTGATAATTCTCTTTGGCACATTGCCTACCTAGCTAGTAAGCTATCTAATTTGCGGCTACGATATTTGGCATTATACATTCTTATTTTGTCTCTGGTTCCACGGAACACACCAGTTGCAAGTATATTATTATTCCTCGCGGCATATCGCACCTCGCCGGCAGAAGCGCGCCAGGTGTGAGCTCCCCCTAATGCAGCATAATACAGTAGGGCATTTCTTTTCTTACTTTACAAGTTTACATGTTTGCTTGTAAAGCGAGTTTTAATTAGGAATGTAGGAATAGGATTGTATCAGTTTAATGAATGAAGAATCTAAATATGTATATAGTTTCAGTTTAGTTATATATACTTAGGCCCACTTGCACCATTCCTCTAACCCGGGGTTAACCGGTTAAACCTGGAGTTACCATGGTTACCAGTACAATTTGACACTAGGTTAACGGCCTTAGATACCTGGTCTACATACAGACAATGCACAGCATGCACCTTAAAAAGTAGAATTCTTAAAATAAAAAAAAATAAAAATCTTCTAATTTTATAGAACTCTTCCAAGAAATATTTTTTGTGAATTCTGTATCTAAGGGGAAAATATACTCATATAGGTATACGTATACCTATAATATATTAGAAACAGCCAAAAAAAAACATTGTTAATGATTTTTTGGAATCATTTTTGGATAAGTTGGCTACTTTTAGTAAAATTATTTGAATTAGTATAAGTAGAAAGTAGTATAATAAACCTTTCAACTTCAGCTTTCAACTTTCAGCGTTCCAATAAGTTTGGTCAACGAAATCAGATTTGATTTGACATTTTTTACTCTGACAAAATTATTTTGCGAAAAACACACCCACTGTTATTTTCCCAACAGCGATGATACTTATTATAGCAAACTCCTTATTATTTCTTGTTTTAATTGTGCCCTTACCTTTTGCTTTTGTTTTCGTTTAATGGCCTTTATTGTTCGCTCTGCTGTCTGCAAGATTGCTTCAAAAGAGGTTAATTTTTTATTTTCCCGCGATTTTTAATGTCACTGGCAGTTTTTGTTTTTTCAAATTGAAATGTTGACTTTTTGCCGTAAATGCTGGCTGTTTTTTAAAGCTGATTTATAAAGTTACTGGTCGTATAAAGTGTTTTTTTTTGTAAACTGCTTTAATTTTTTTAGCTTCATTGGATGTGGCTTGCAAGCTAATTTTTGTTAATATATATTATGGATAAATATCAATCGTATCATAAAATAGAACCATTAGAGGTAGAGATTTCACATAATGAGAATATTTTAGTTTATCTATCACTAGTGCGTTCATGAGTCCAAATGGCCGGGTGTGGGGTGTCTTGTGTTTGTCCGTCTGTCCCGGCTCTGATTACATTACAGTCTAAATAGGACAAGGAAGTTTTAATTAAAAAGTTATCTTTGTATTGAGTGAGTCATTTAAAAAATGCTACGTGATTCGGACAGCGGGGAGGAAAATTGTATTAATAAGAGTTAACGCATTAAATCACGACTATTAACATAATACACAGATATATTATGATTTCAGTAAAAAGTACCATTCGACAGTTGTCGGTAAGGGCGGTAACTACCTATACAGCGTATCGAAATATAAGGGTATATTTACGCCAATAACGCATACCAACCAACCAACCAAATTGAAAACCAACCACCAACCCAACCAAGCAACCACCAACCAACTTGAAAACACCATCCATGAAAAAATGTATCGTAAAATGTTTCCATAACGAATTTACCTATTAGAAAATAATTCGTACCTATTTAATTGGTATTGGAGCGTAATTTGCAAGTAAAAAAGAAAAAAAAATCAAGAACACCTTTTCTACGAACCCTCTCTACCCAAATTTACTTAAAAAACAAAGTTCATCGTCCTATAAGGGCCGCCTGCGCATCTGTTTGTTGACAAATACTTCCATATGACGGTTGGCGTTTGAAGGGTTAAAAGAGAACGACATACTTATCATAACCTATAGCAATTAATTGATGTCACAATGCGTTACTCCTAAGATTAAATATATATTATAGGACAATCTTAAAAGGTAAGACCAATAAGCCTTTATGTTGCCGATAGGTACTTACCCAATAGACGACGATATGCATAACTATATCGCTACACTTTACACCTTATAAAACAAAGTCCCCCGCCGCGTCTGTCTGTTTGTATGTTCGCGATAAATTCAAAAACTACTGAACGGATTTTCATGCGTCTTTCACCTATCAATAAAGTGATTCATGAGGAAGGTTTAGAAAGAAAGAAAGAAAGAAAATACATCTATTTATGACAAACACAGATGACAAAAACTTGTTGACAAATATACAATCTATATATATAAATGCAAGTGTCCTGACTGACTGACTGACTGACTGACTGACTGATTCATCAACGCAGAGCCGAAACTACAAAAGCTAGAAAGTTGAAATTTGCACACTAGGTTGAATTTATAAAGTGTACAAGAGATAAGAAGCGATTTTGAAAAATTCAACCCCTAAGGGGGTTGAAAAGGGGATGAAAGGTTGTATGGGGTGCAAGTTTTATTTTAAGCTAGGAATTTGAAACTTTGTAAAAATGTACTATATTAAAAAACAAGAAAACTAATTTCAGCGTTTTTGAAAATTCATCCCCCAAGGTGGTGAAAAAGGGGTTGAAAGTTTGTATGGAGATCAAATATTTTTCTGAGTGTGGGACTTGTAGCTTTGTATATGGGGATATTATTATAAGACAAGAAAAGTAATTTCAGCGTTTTTGAAAATTCATCCCCTAACAGGGTTAAAAAGGGGTTGAAAGCTTGAATCCATTACAAATGCTTTGAAACTTCTTAGAAAGGCATAATAGCCGATTACAAAATAAAGTAATTGCGACGTTTTTGGAAATTCAACCCCTAAGGGGGTTAAAAAGGGGATGAAAGTTCGTCTTGGGGTGCAAATTTCATTTTAAGCTAGGAACTTGAAACTTTGCAAATAGATATTAAATTTAAATACAAGAAAACTAATTTCAGCGTTTTTGAAAATTAATCCCCTAAGGTGGTGAAAAAAGGGTTGAAAGTTTGTATGGATATCAAACATTTTTTCGAGCGCGGGACTTGAATCTTTGTATTTGGGGATATTATTAAAAGACAGGAAAAGTAATTTCAGCGTTTTGTAAAATTCATCCCCTAACAGGGTTAAAAAGAGGTTGAAAGTTTGTATGTGGTTCAAATTTTATTTTAAGCTAGGTACATGAAAGTTCGTAAAAAGATATATTATTAAAATGCAAGAAAACTAATTTCAGCGTTTTTGAAAGTTCATCCCCTAAGGTGGTGAAAAAGGGTTGAAAGTTTGTATGGATATCAAACATTTTTTCGAGCGCGGGACTTGAATCTTTGTATTTGGGGATATTATTAAAAGACAAGAAAAGTAATTTCAGCCTTTTGTAAAATTCATCCCCTGACAGGGTTAAAAAGAGGTTGAAAGTTTGTATGGGGTACAAGTTTTATTTTAAGCTAGGAATTTAAAACTTTGTAAAAATGTATTATATTAAAAAACAAGAAAACTAATTTCAGCGTTTTTGAAAATTCATCCCCCAAGGTGGTGAAAAAAGGGTTGAAAGTTTGTATGGATATCAAACATTTTTTCGAGCGCGGGACTGGAATCTTTGTATTTGGGTATATTATTAAAAGACAGGAAAAGTAATTTCAGCGTTTTGTAAAATTCATCCCCTAACAGGGTTAAAAAGAGGTTGAAAGTTTGTATGTGGTTCAAATTTTATTTTAAGCTAGGTACATGAAAGTTCGTAAAAAGATATATTATTAAAATGCAAGAAAACTAATTTCAGCGTTTTTGAAAGTTCATCCCCTAAGGTGGTGAAAAAGGGTTGAAAGTTTGTATGGATATCAAACATTTTTTCGAGCGCGGGACTTGAATCTTTGTATTTGGGGATATTATTAAAAGACAAGAAAAGTAATTTCAGCGTTTTGTAAAATTCATCCCCTAACAGGGTTAAAAAGAGGTTGAAAGTTTGTATGTGGTTCAAATTTTATTTTAAGCTAGGTACTTGAAAGTTCGTAAAAAGATATATTATTAAAATACAAGAAAACAAATTTCTGCGTTTTTGAAAATTCATCCCGTAAAGTGGTAAAAAAGGGGTTGAAAGTTTGTATGGATATCAAACATTTTTTCGAACGCGGGACTTGAATCTTTGTATTTGGGGATATTATTAAAAGACAGGAAAAGTAATTTCAGCGTTTTGTAAAATTTATCCCCTAACAGGGTTAAAAAGGGGTTAAAAGTTTGAATCCATAACAAATGCTTTGAAACTTCTTAGAAAGGCATAATAGCCGATTACAAAATAAAGTAATTGCAACGTTTTTGGAAATTCAAACCCCTAAGGGATTTAAAAAGGGGATGAAAGTTCGTCTTGGGGTGCAAATTTTATTTTAAGGTAGGAACTTGAAAATTTGCAAAAAGATATTAAATTTAAACACAAGAAAAGTAATTTTAGTGTTTTTGAAAATTCATCCCCTAAGGTGACGAAAAAGGGGTTGAAAGTTTGTATGGATATCAAAAATTTTTTAGAGCGCGGGACTTGAATCTTTGTATTTGGGGATATTATTAGAAGATAATACAAGTAATTTCAGCGTTTTGTAAAATTCATCCCCTAACAGGTTTAAAAAGGGGTTGAAAGTTTGTACAGGGTACAAATTTTATTTTAAGCTAGGAACTTGAAACTTCATAAAAAGGTATTATTTTAACGAAAAAAAAAATTCAGCGTTTTTGAAAATTTATATCTCAAGGTGGTGAAAAAGGGGTTGAAAGTTTGTATGGAGTTCAAACATTTTTGTGAGAACGGGCTTGAATCTTTGTACAGAGGCATATTATTAGAATACAAGAAAAGTAATTTCAGCGTTTTTAAAAATTCATCCCCTAAAATGGTTAAAAAGGGGTTGAAAGTTTATATAGGGTTCAAATTTTATTTACTTCAAACTTCGTAAATAGGTAGTTAGGTAGTAGGTCTTATTAAATAGAGGACATGAAAATCTTCTAAGGGGGTTGAGAGGGATTATGTCGAGAACAATTTTATTTAGTTAGGGGCTAGAAACTTCGTAGGTTGTGAAAGACAAATCTCATGCGTTGTATAATATTAATAATTAACAAATGATTAACCGTCCTACTGCAATATTTTGCTGCATAATGTTCTAAGCTAATGTAGAATATATAACCACCAATATACAAATCCACGCGTACGAAGTCGCGGGCAACAGCTATCTATCTATCTATATATATAAATGCACGTGTCCTGACTGATTGACTGACTGACTGACTGACTCATCAACGCAGAGCCGAAACTACAAATGCTAGAAAGTTGAAATTTGGACACGAGGTTGCATTTATAAAATGTATAAGAGCTAAGAAGCGATTTTGAGAAATTCTACCCCTAAGGGGGTTAAAAAGGGGATGAAAGTTTGTATGGGGTTCAAGTTTTATTTTGAACTAGGAATTAGAAACTTTATCAAAAGGTATAATATTAAAAAACAAGAAAACTAATTTCAGCGTCTTTGAAAATTCATCCCCTAAGGTGGTGAAAAAGGGGTTGAAAGTTTGTATGGAGAAGAAAAATTTTTTTGATTGCGGGACTTCAAACTTTGTATATGAAGATATTATTAGAATACAAGAAAAGTAATTTCAGAGTTTTTGAAAATTCATCCCCTAAAAGGGATAATAAGGGATTGAAAGTTTGAATCCATTACAAATGCTTTGAAACTTCTTAGAAAGGCATAATAGCCGATTACAAAAAAAAGCTATGGGACGTTTTTTGGAAATTCAACCCCTAAGGGGGTTAAAAAGGGGATGAAAGTTTGTCTTGGGGTTCAAATTTTATTGTAAGCTAGGAACTAGAAACTTCGTAAAAAGGTATTATAATAAAAGAGAAGAAAACTAATTTCAGCGTTTTGGAAAATTCATCCCTCAAGGTGGTGAAAAAGGGGTTGAAAGTTTGTATGCACATCAAATATTTTTTTGAGTGCGGGACTTGAATCTTTGTACAAGGGCATACTATAAGAATACAAGAAAAGTAATTTCAGCGTTTTTAAAAATTCATCCCTTGAAAGGGTTAAATAGGGGTTGAAAGTTTGTATGGAGATCAAACATTTTTTTCAGTGCGGGACTTGAATCTTTGTATAAAGGCATATTATTAGAATACAAGAAAAGTAATTTCAGCATTTTTGAAAATTCATCCCCCAAGGTGGTGAAAAAGGGGTTGAAAGTTTGTATGCACATCAAATATTTTATTGAGTGCGGGATTTGAATCTTCGTATAAGGGCATATTATAAGAATACAAGAAAATTTATTTTAGCGTTTTTAAAAATTCATCCCTTAAAAGGGTTAAATAGGGGTTGAAAGTTTGTATGGAGATCAAACATTTTTGTGTGCGGGACTTGAATCTTTGTATAAAGACATATTATTAGAATACAAGAAAAGTAATTTCGGCATTTTTGAAAATTCTTCCCTCAAGTTGGTAAAAAAGGGGTTGAAAATTTGTATGGAGGTCAAACATTTTTTTGAGTGCGGGGCTTGAATCGTTGTATAAAGGCATATTATTATAATACATAATAAGTAATTTCAGCTTTTTTAAAAATTCATCCCCTAAAAGGTTTAAGAAGGGGTTGAAAGTTGGTAGAGAGTTCAAATTTTATTTAAAGCTAGGAACTTCAAACTTCGTATATAGGTAGTTAGGTAGTAGGTTTTACTAAATAGTGGACTTGAAAATATGCTGGGGGTTGAGAGGGATATCGAGAACAATTTTATTCAGTTAGGGGCTTGAAACTTCGTAGCCAGGTTGTGTATAATAATTAACAAATTATTAACTGCAGTCCCTACTGCTATCGTTTTCTGCATAATGTTCTAAGCTAATATAGAATATATAACCACCAATATACAAATCCACGCGTACGAAGTCGCGGGCAACAGCTAGTGTATATATAACATAAAGAGCAAATGCCATAAAAGGGTCACAACTCAGGTTTAGGTGTATAATTTGTTAAGTTTTTGTGCAGCAGATACCTAATACCTGATGTAATCCGATGAAAACTAAACGAGATACTCGCTTTTGTCTATGTTTTTTTTTAAATTATTTTAAAGAAAAGAAAATTAACTGAGTAAAAAAATATTATACGCGTCGACTTGAGAACCTCCTCCGTTTTTTTCATCGGTTAAAAACTCAAGCGGTCTAAATATGTCAATTGTTTTGTTATTCCATTGTTCTTTTTTTAATAAACATCTAACACGCCCAACGCACCATCCTATAGCGCTATAGATCATCGCAAAAGGTGTAATTTTGCAGCGCGCGCGCGCCATATGTTCTTTTTTTTTAATTGACTTGCGCCGTCATGGTTTATGTCAGTGGCAAATGACGAGTGTTCGTTTATTATTTCAAAATATATGAATGACAATCGATCCCAGGCCAAATAGGTTAGTCGAAAAGTAAAAATGTATCGAGTTGTCGAAAAATTACGTGATCGTTTCCGTATACGTTATTTTATTTCAATTTTAATTTATTTCAATTTTCAACATTACAATGTCATGTGCATTACAAAAGATGTTACATACTCAGTTACAGATAGTTGGTACCCTGATAGGGCACAAAATGTTAACAGAGCTAGATAGGTACCTACTTACTATTCTAACTATTCTAGCGATTAAATTATTTATGTTTCGATATGCGTTTTCTGTAAACGCTTGAAGCTTTCTCTCCAAATAACGTTATCTATAACTAATGTGAAAACTGAAACGAACTTACGTTCAGTTTATAACCACCCGCAAAATATTGTGTCCATAACAGAAGCGTGTTATAGTTAAAACTAGCGCCCCGCCCCGGATTCGCACGGGTTAACAAATTATACATAAACCTTCCTCTTGAATCACTCTATCTATTAAATAAAACCGGCCAAGTGCGAGACGGACTCGCGCACGGAGGGTTCCGCACCATCAACAAAAAATAGAGCAAAAAAATCGTGTTTGTTGTATGGGAGCCCCTTAAATATTTATTTTATTTTATTTTTATTATTTGTTATTATAGCGGCAACAGAGATACATCATTTGTGAAAATTTCAACTGTCTAGCTATCGCGGTTCATGAGATACAGCCTGGTGACAGACGGACGGACGGACGGACGGACGGACGGACGGACGGACGGACAGCGAAGTCTTAGTAATAGGGTCCCGTTTTTTACCCTTTGGGTACGGAACCCTAAAAAAACATCAAAATCCGTTGCGTAGTTCAAGATCTAAGCATACATACAGACAGACCGACAGCGGGAAGCGACTTTGTTTTATACTTACTATGTACCTAGTGATGAGTTTCCTCCTCAAAAGACCCCAATAAAGTAATATCGTTCTTTAACAAGTTAACATAACCTAAACACCAGCATTAGCCCTCTCAAATCAAACCCCAAGTGTTTATAAAAGAAACCACAAAGGGCGCCCACGCCTTAAGGTTGCACATGTCACGCTCCGTGGGGCGGAAAAGGCCCACTTAAGGGTTTGGGTGGGGCGCGAGTGTTGGCGGTAAGAACATATAAGTCAAAACCTGAAAAGAGTACTTATTCTAAGTTCTCGTTAAGTGAAATGTAAAATTTCTTATGAGAAAAATAAAAAAATCTGTAACCCGAACCAGTGCCAATATAAGTCAAAAACATTTTCAGCCAGTCCACAAAATGTATGATAAATGATAAGGTCAGCTGGCCTAGCACATGATTGGCGCAACAGTATCTCGCTCGCGACCGCGAGATAGACTACCCGACCTACCCGTCTTTTTCTAACGGTATTAATTAAAGGTGGGGAGCTGGGGAGCAACATAGTTTATTTTGTTCGGGGCAACAGAAATCGTACGAGAAAAGTCCTTCTAAGTAAGTTATTTTATTTATGCATTAGTTATTTTTAGTATTATCATTAAATTTAGTTTTTAACATCTTTTAAGTACCTATCTGTAACTGTTTATTTTCCCTAGAAGTGTTCCTCTTGCCTCATACTCTCCGCTCACACTGCTACATCAAGTAGAGTTCCCCGCCAACACTGGAGCCCCACGTCTTTCAGGGTAATCGCCGACAAACTGTTTACCTACCGTCTTGTGCAGTAAGACGTTAGGGGAGCTAGGGTTGCCACTAATAACGTGTTAACATGAACTCTCCGCTCACACTGGCGCCCTACATCGAGTAGATTTCACCGCTAACACTGGAGCCCCACGTCTTTCAGGGTAATCGCCGACAAACTGTTTACCGTCTTGTGCAGTAAGACGTTAGGGGAGCTAGGGTTGCCACTAATATCGTGTTAACACGAACGCTATCGATGTTGGTTGATTTATTGAGACATGAATCACATGAACGTTTCATTCGTAAGTATAAAGATCATTGATGTGACTTGTCATGCATTTATGGTTTATATAATTTGGTTGATTTCTTTATTGATATTAGCATTATAGGTGACGTTATCTATGAAAAGGGACCTTATTGTCGATGGCGCTTACGCCATTATTAACGATGCTCCGATATAAATACAATGCCGAGCAACGCTGTGAGGCGTAAACGCCATCGACAATAACGTCCCTTTTTCCCTTTTCATAGATAATGCCCCATATCAGATTATACACGTCCCACTGCTGAAGATAAACCTCCTCTCTATGAGAGGGTTTTACTACGTTATAGCTCCCTATAACGTCTTACTCTTACTTCGTGAAGTATAAATCAGTGATGGTATGATTTAAGATTTGGTGACAACCCTAAGAGTGTCTTATCCTAAAGTGTTAAGTTAAGATACCTCCCTTGAGTTTAGGGCGATCGAGATTGCTGTTTTTGTGATTTTTACACCCAATTACATGTTTTATTACGGTTAATTTAACTCAGAGTATTTTTTACCTTTTTTAATTAAAATTATAAAATTAGAAGTTACTTTTGAGACCTGTCATTTCTGTCAGAAAGTAACGTGATATTTTTATCAAGTTTAATATCTAAATTCTTTGTTAAATTGTAAATTAAATACCTAATTGTCTAGCTCAAGCGTAATATTCAATAATGTTACCACTTAAAAAATAATTCTACAAAAAACTACCCCTAAGTAATTTAAATGATTCCAGACCTTAAAATTTTTCGATCAATAATCTATAATACTTCCGGAGAAAGTGTTTTATCTTTAATAAATCTTTATTTTAACCCATTCACCTTTCACCAGGTTCCTATGAGAGTAATCTCACCCCCCGAGTTTCATACTTTTTCTCCATTAATAACAAAGTGAAAGTTCTTAGGTTATTAAATATCAATAAGATATATCTTATACCTTTAAATGAGCTTTGTATATATATTTATTTATGTATATATTCAAATAGTTGCACGATTATATACAAAGCTACAAATGATAAACTCAACAACTACTGAACGGATTTTCATGCGGTTTACAACTTTTCACCTATCAATAGAGTCATTCTTCAGGAAGGTTTAGGTGTAGGTACCGTACAATTGGGGTGAGTAGGGTTCGCGGGGAGAGTTGGATTATGAATGGGGAGAGAAGGGATGAAAGGGGGGTGAGATGGGATTTTAAGGCTACTGCTACAAAAATAATGTATTCCAATTGAAAATGGAGCTCGAGAAATCGATCCAGCAATCTTCCAAAATCACCTTTGTATGTAATCCCATCTCACCCCAATTACGAAGGACTACGGGGTGAGGATTTCCTGTTTATCGTCAAAGTTATGAAATGGAACTACCCAAAATAAAATAAAAACTAAAATACAAACGTCCGGAACACTTATTATAGGTACTTATACACCATTCAGTTTGCATATGTAAAAATAAAATGTTATCGAGGTTTAAATGTCAGTTTTGCCCCTACTCACCCCATTTTACGGTATAATTTGTTAAGGTGAGGTATATGTAATAAAACTAGGTTAACAACATAAATACTCCCAATACGAAAAATAAATACGCTACAAATATCGTGCAAATATCCAACGGTTGACCAACAAAGCTTTAATCACCAGCTAAGCAAAAACGGCAACGTGTCAAAAAAATAGCTAAACAAAAACCACAATGGCCACATTACAAGATCATAAAAACGCGGACAAAAAAACAAAAGGCATAATAGAAACAAAAACGTGCTGGGAAAGTTTCGCGTGTGTGTAACATGCTGCTAGAGATGTGCTACTACATAGTATCCATCCGGTCAGGTTAAAAGTTAAAACGGTAAAATAAGCATAATATTATTTTAATATTAACCTTTTAACCGCCAGCAATTTTTGATCGAGCGTGCTCGTGTCGCCACCGACAGTAATTGTACCACTCAGAGTAAGGTTGATGGCATAGTTACGGGAGTTATAAATGTGCTGTAAAAACCAAATCAGATCTTTGTCTTATTTATCAGACTGTGGCGAAATGAGCTGGATATGTAATGTCTTATATATCAGACTCTGGCGGTTAAAGGGTTAAAAATAGAGTGTGTAATATTAAAAATCTAAACGATCAGCAAAAAAGTAACCTAACCTAACCTAAAAACTAATTTCACAGCAAAACAGCATTCTGATTTGCAAATAAATTCTACTGTACAAATTAGTTTATTGAGGGACGATTAAAAATATATCTTTAAAATACTTTATTTATTTATAGCGCTGTTTTACCACTGCTAGACCCAAAATTAGCTTTGCCGATGACGCTTCCTAATATCAGAAATGGAGGCACTAGTTTGTTCAAATGCAACTCCCGGGGAGTTCCGTCTACCTCTATCCTCAAAGGGGAATCTACTAGGGCTCGCGGTCGAGTCCGTGTTTCGTTTACACGTTTCGAATACCCGTTTCCGAATAACACGTACACGGTTTTCTGGCCCGTTCTGCACGTGTAATTAAGAAACGTGTAATTAAGATCCGTTCCCACGGATAAACGGGTATTCGAAGAAACGGATCTTATTTACCCGTGGCTCCGGAGACGTCCTTCACGAGTAGCGAAGGAACGAACCGGCGTAGGTACTTAAGTTAAGAGCTACAAATGAATAGACAAAAGATTCATGAGAAGTTTCTGTAATATTTAACCTTATTTCGTGGTTCATAGAGTCGAAATTCAATAAACGGTTTACAAACCCCTTTTCTGAGCAGGTAGTTTTTGCTTGCAATGTTGCAATACGAGTAGAAAATTAGAAATACATCAGGTATACCTACATGCTACTATCAAAATAGTATTTTATATAAGACTTCAAATACTAATACTTTATGGTTTATTATATAACTTGATAGCAATAAATATAAAGTGCTAGTAATAAAAAATAAAAGCAATAAAGAGTATAAAGAGAAGACTGTACGATAAAAAATTGGCCATGCATGATCTGGTAATACATACAATATTCTTACCAATTGCACATTATTAAACAGTTCTTATATTTTTAATAATCTGTAGATATAAGTCCTATAAGTATAATTATAATTAAAATTCAATCAATTACCAATCATATTACTGATATTACCTACAATGTATGTGTGAGTTTTCTCGAATAGGTATATCAATCAATCAATCAAAAAAACTTTTATTGATAAAATAGAAGTATTTTACATGTCAATACATTATTTATCGAATAAATATTCTGTCAATAAGAAATGTATGTTTTTTAATCGTATTATTTTTTAACTTACGTAAGCCAGGCATCTAGGTATTAAGTATTATATTAAACCATGTAAAAATTTATAAATAACTAATAATAAATATAAGTTACAATTTCTTGTGTAGACGTGTTCACCTTATTACACCGACATAAAGCTTATAATTGGTTGTGGCAGTTCTGATAATGGTTTGGGAACCTACTTGTTTTCGGCAATATCAGACAAAAGGGTATTGGAAAACAACACGTTCTAATGAATGGAACACCAGCGGCCGGCATTTATTACCTGAACACTCGTGTGAAAGTGACCGAAGTGAACATGAATGATTAGCAATTTTGAGATCTATCTTAATGTTCTTAACAATATAATCGCTAGGTAACCAAGGTAGCATGGGTTTCTTTTTAAGGTTCTCGTGTGAAATCCTGTGTTTCGAATGCCGTTTGTGTGTACTTTTTTTGCGTCGTTGGCAGATTTGCTGTTTTCGCTCAGCAGTAAATTGATAATAATAAGATTTGGTGCCCTCGGGAGGGTGCCCAATACGCAGGCAGCGTTCCCGCGCTGGATTGTGATTGCAATTCTCTGCGCGAGAAAGCTGCCCGCGCGGGGGTCACCCGTTGCAAGAAGAAATAACCACAAAGTAATACATACTTATTTTCTTAACCGTTATTTTTAACTAATATAAGTAGGTAGTATTTGTCTGCACATCTATTCTTCACGAAACTATATTACTTACACAATTATACATGTATAAAATGTATTTCTTTGATTGAAATATAATTATATTAATTATGTAATTAATAATGAATATGTTAGCTTAAAAGCAATAATAGTAAAAAATGAAGGTTTTAATTTAAACTAGGGACGAGTAGGTTTAAAATTAAAAATAGTAGACAATATAGGATAGGGACACCTACTTCGATTAATATATTGTATAGTTGGCTAAATATGTATCAACACAGTTATAAATAATTAAAAAAAAATCGTACGCCAAACGAGTTCATCTGAAGTCAACATTCAATATTAGACCTTACATACCCAGACCTAGAGCATTGATTGGATCAACCTGTTTCGGATCCGTTCGGGCCGGTGTTAAGTACCCGTGTAAACGGAGATCCGTATCTGAGAAACGTGTCTTGGGAACGTTTATTGGAGACGTATCTGGATCCCGGCGGTTCCGTGTAAACCGTGTTCTTAGCACCGCCGGGCTTAAGAACACGGGTATTCGTTTCGGCGTGTAACACGGATACCGGGAGCCCTAGAATCTACTGGTTTCCTCACAATGTTACTAAAAACAAGTGACACGTACACATCAAATAAATTTGGTATAGTTAGGTACTTAAGTAGTATATTATGTAATTAATCAACCTCAGATTTCAAAAGCAGCTTTTTCATAGAAAATCTTTCAAAATATATATTTAACTATGTAATTTTGGACCGGATTTTCATTAATATTTATAACGGAGGCAAAGAAAACCTCCTATTACTACCTAATTATCTCGAACTCTAGTGGTTAAATGGTGGTACAAGAGTTCGTTGTAAATAATGCCACCGACATACAGTGAGACTAATGATGACTAGTACAGGCTAGATAAGTTTTCATACCAAGTGCTACGTCAAGTATGGAGCTTATAGAGATAGTAGGTACGTATGCATTCTTACTGCCATGTTTGTGTAAAGTTAGCGTGGTCAGAGTTTATCAACTATTAGAAAATATGTATAACAGAGAATAGAGAACGTTTAATCATGGCAAAATAAAAGAAATGGACTCATTTTATAATTAGGCTGTTAAAAACCGGCTAAGTGCGAGTCGAACTCGCGCACGGAGCATCTACACAAAATAGAGCAATAAAATCGTGTTTGTTGTATGGGAGCCCCCATTAAATATTTATTTTATTTTATTTTTAGTATTTGTTGTTATAGCGGCAACAGAGATACATCATTTGTGAAAATTTCAACTGTCTAGCTATCGCGGTTCATGAGATACAGCCTGGTGACAGATGGACGGACGGACGGACGGACAGCGAAGTCTTAGTAATAGGGTCCCGTTTTTTACCCTTTGGATACGGAACCCTAATAAACTAAGAGCTAGAGTCTGTGCGGAAAGAGAAGAGTCGTAGAATGTATGGGGCCCAATACTCGTACATTCTACGACTCTTCTCTTCCCAAATAGATTCTATTTAAAAAAGATCTAGAATTTTGCCAGAACGTTGGCTCAGCACATCCCTACCAAAGACGGGCTCCGAGAGACAATCCTCTTAATCAGCGACAGACATTGTGTGGAACGGGGCCACGCATACGTTGATTAGTCGCCGCCATTGTGCGCTGACTGTGCCGAGTAATTAGAAACTAATAATTATATTATAATATCTTTTAAGATATGTTTATGAACACAGATATAATATGACAATTCAGACTGCTACCTAATCTACCCAATTCTACTGCCTTTTTACTTTTTAATGTAAAAGCAGATACCTAGATTAGAGTTAATAATTATCATCTCTGTTATATTATCTTACTATCCTTGTTGGCTTTACAATTCAGTTTTGCATAGATTTTCAAAAGAAATTGAAGTCACATTTTCATTTTTAATCATGTAGGTAGCCAAAACTACCAATTCAGTCCAAAGCTCCCAACTACGTCGAAATAAAACATTTTGATATTATTAGAATGTCGAAATAAAACAAAGATAACACCCATAAGAAATTTCGTACCTAATTGATTTTTTTTTTATATTTGAACTTACGGACCATACTTGTAGTTTGTAGGTAGTACTTGACTATATAATACCTAGGTACTTATTTACCGTATTACCATTTATGGAAAGGAAAAAGTAATCATAATTTTCTTTTTATTAGAGATTTTTTATTGAGCATATACCCTCATATGAATCTTATTTTAGTAACTAGGTTTGTTCTATAACAATGAAGTAGATATTGCTAAACCTATTTCAAAACAAACATGGAATTATCTATTCTATACTTAAGTTGAATAAACAAATAAACAAACAAAGGTCAACTATAAAATAGCTGCAGAAAACAAAAGCCTCACATCAACAAACATATGAAGAACATCTTATATCAAAAGACACGCAAGGCACACTCAAAGGCCTCACAGCCGCTAATTAAAAATAAATCACCAAAGACAAAGGGAGCTTTCGTTTTATTGCGCAAAAAAGAAAAAACCGCAAAAAAACACAATAAAGACAATGTAAACAAGTTAGGGTACTTGAGTAGCTCATTATGAGGCAGATACGGTATTAGCTCATAGCTGTTTGAGCGCTCAGCCTCTGCCTCAACCATGGTTGAGCTCTGAGCACGGATGGCTTGAAACAAAAGACATTAGTTGAGTCTTTGTTTAACCTATTTCGTCTACGGTTTTATTGTGACGAGTTGATTAATTAAGTCGTTACAAAGTGATTGTTTTAATGAGGCTGTTGTTACACGGTTTAGTTAATGATATTACTATGAGTCTTCATTAGATACATTAACCATTTTACAGTAAATTATATTTGTATTACCGTTTAAGTATGCCTCCAATACTTGTAACCTTTGCAAAGGCTTTACCAATAAATATATGAAAAAATAGTTCGTAGACTCGTATTAAATATTGACATTATACTAACTAACAATTTTTTCATATATTTATTGGTAAAGCCTTTGCAAAGGTTACAAGTATTTGAGGCAAAATATGTGATCATTCTAGAATGATGACATATTTTTATTAATACAAATGCATGATTGCGAGCGCTTCTTAATTATTTTTCAATCACTTTACTGTCATATTTTATGCGTCTGAATATGCCTCTTAGATAATACACTAGCAGTCCCCAATGTCCCCATGCATGAAATACAGGAATACTCCAAGGGTCCAATTTAGGAACGATACTATTATTTTCACAAGTGTCTATTGTTGTTACGTATTAGTTTGCCAAGCCTACACTTGTCTCAAAAATTGTGCCCGGATCGGGCTCAAATCGGATTGATTCCTTTGTTTTAGACAACGAGCCCTTTGTTTTTTTCAAAATAGATTCTTCATAGTGTGTTTCGTTTTTTCCCGAGTGTGTATTGTTTTTTCAAAATAGCTTCTTCATATAGGTTTCAGTATGAAGTATGCCTAGGTACCAGTGAAAGCATATAACTGGAAACCGCCTTTGGGAACACTACCGTTCAAATTCTCGGGCCAAATTAGCACACATACACAATTACGCCTACATTTAAATAAGACGATACGTTTACAGAGCCTGTCTCTATTACACTAACGTACACAGCTAAGTGTAGATGAAATGCATATAATGTCAATAACTACCAATCAGCGACATTAATCCGCTAATAACCTTCTTGCTGTACGTACTGGCAGCTGAGAGTTCGCGGTTCATATTTGATTAGAATATGACTTGGACAGGGGTAGGTTTATGCCATACATTGAAGAACCAGTCAAATAATTCACGTATAATAATTTAATGCAGATTAAAAGATAACTAGTTAAAATGTTGTTATGAAATTAAATGACAGACTAACTCAACATAATTAAATATTCATTGTTGTAGGTATAAATGTATTCCGCTATAATAAGTATTTTGTATATTTTATTATAAATCTGTATGGCAGTGCGAAGTCACGTTCAGAGCCCGTACCATGAGTCACTGACAGTGTCAAAACTGACATTTACGCTATCGAGAACGTAATTTACTTTCTATACATCTCGTTTGCACTAATATGCGAGTACGAGCGAGATGTATAGAAAGTAAATTACGTTCTCGACGGCGTTTATGTCAGTGCCAAACTGATGGTAACCGTACTGGTATAGTCTGTCCGTTTTTCTAAGATCAAGTACGCCATAGTAAATGTATGGCGAACTTGATCTTAGAAATCGGACAGGCTACAGCCTGCAAAATTTACATGGGTACACGAATCGGGTCAAAAACATTTGAACAGGCGGAGTCACAATAAATCCCCACTTTCAGTTCCAATGGAAATATTTTATATGTATATAGCCGGTCAAGCAAGTTTGTCAGTAGAAAAAGGCGCATAATTACAATTTTGTATGGGATCATAACCGTTCGCGCGCTTACATTTTCTAAATTCGCCGCTCTTTTCTACTGACGGAAATGGCTTGAGACAGAACCTACATATATGTGACAGTAGAGGGTGGATTCAAATGATCAACATTTTGAGATAATGTGTGTATTTGTTAAATTAATTCAGTGAAAGCGTGATAGAAAAAAAATGTATCTACATTATCTACATATAGGAGACCGGGTATGATTATCTCACGGGTTATCTCATGAATAGAACATTAGATATCTTGCCTGGCATCCACTCAATTTCATGTCTCTCTAATTGGACAGCTTTTTTCCATAGTTCTCTGCGAATAGCATCTTGTGGGAATCTGAATGTAAAGTAATGTAAAATGACAATACCAAATTTGATTATTAATTTGAAATAACTAGGTAGTTTTTTTATAGCTCCATCTCATGAAATAAAAAAGGAAAATACAAATCTGTAAGAAGGAATTTATTACTACATATATAATTACAGTGGAATCCGTTTATTATCTACTTCGCTTATACTGACCAACCGCTTACTATGACGCAATTACTGTGCGAAGTTTGGTTTTCATATGAAATTCTTTTTGACAAAGTCGGATAAGATGACTTCGCTTTTAGTGATAAACCGCTTACTACCTATAAATACTATTTTTATGGAATTATGTCCGGTTATACTGACAAATTCGCTGGTTTTCGTGGCGTTTAAATTGTTTTAGTTTTTACTCTTGGTGAAAGTTGATAATTGGTATAAGGTTAATAAAACTCATCTCTCACAAAATAGTTTGAGATTAATTTGGAAAAAATAAAATAAAAAGTTTATCAACTATGTTTTATATGACATCCGCTTAGTATGACATGTTTGTTACTTCCCTTCAATGTCATTATAAGCGGATTCTACTGTAGGTATATAGAAAATACCTAAACCAATCATAAGTTAATAAAATAGTCTACTTCATTTGGCATAAAACCATCCCTATTATCCTCGCAATTTAAAAAGTCGTATGTTGTTATGAAAGTCGTATGCAGTTGTTACGTTTTAGCTTAGCACGGTAGTATTGAAAAAATGTCGTCATGTTTATTCCAAATTTTACTGAAGTTGTCTGTTTAATTACTACAAGTGAAAAGTGATTCCACTGTCCTTGATATGAACTAAAACAATTTCTGCACCACTTCACGACACATGAAGACATTTTTAATTACATTTTTAATTACAAAAAAAACCTATTTAGCCATCCATCACTGACTGTCATCTCGGCCGAACAGAAGTTGCCAATCGAACAGTCTGTAAGCAGCGCCTACAATCGAATAGTTTACGTTGGGTCATAATTGAGCGGACAGAATACTTCCATGGTTTATATGCGTTCACTGCTAGGTACTAGATTTGTTGGTTACTTCGGGTTTCGTCGGCTAAAATCGGCATAGCACGGCTTATTTGAACGTTGTACGTACACCTTGGAGTTTCATGGGTTTATAAAGTTTGCTATATGATTCAAAGTTGAATGAACTCTCATTGGTCTTGTTATGTATGTGGTAAGCGTATCCTTTTATTTTTTTAAATATAGGTTGTTATTGTCTCTTCTATAGGTACCTAATTTTCTTTTACAAGATATTTAAGTAAATACAGTCATAATTCAAATAAGTTTTAAAATATAAAATATTCTCTTTATACGTTACGTTATAAACCTATACATTAGTAACAAAATAACGTTTTATTCTGAGATGACGATAAAAGTGCGATAATATTTACGGATTCATTTTAAATGTGTTGTTCGATAAAAACCCCAAAAGCATGCTAAAGTGGACACGAAATTTTCAGGAAAATTCGAATTACTCTATATTCTTTAATCTGTTAAAATCGTATGTCAACGCGGCGAGGGCGTGGCCAGGGGAGGAGCGGTAGCGGAAGAGTGCGGATGTGCCCCGTAGAAAGATCGCACAATGTATAGAGGCGAAACTTTCACTTTTTTTTGTAATACATTTATAATTTATGGCTTAAGTACCTATGTAATTAACCGCTCTTTATAAAATAAATTTAAAAAAAGGCTAAACGTTAAATCATATATATATTTCTTGTAAGAAAACTTTTGATATTATATTTTTTGCAACCATATGCAGTAGGTACCTATTACCTATATAACGTTATTTTTAAAAGTCCTAACAAGTAGTTTAATATTTAAATACATAGTATAAATAGACAGGACCACAAAAATAAGATAGACAAAGACTATGTCTAAACATTCTCATTCTACGAACATAGCGTAAAGACCACAGGATGTGCGCAGGACCATATCGCCAGTCGCATTCCAAATACCAAGCAAGCAACAAAGATGTCAATCAAACCAATATAACTGACGTCTCCGGTTACACACATTTGTCAAACATCTCAAGGTCAAATTTCACTGGTTTTGGAGAAGGCGCGCTTGCGCAAGTAATGGTTAGCCAGTTCCGCTTGTCACGGTAGGGCACGTGGGTAATGTGTTCCGCTGGGACCGGTAGTAAATGTTACAAAGGTTTAATTACTTTTGGACAAAAGATGACTGGTTATTTAATTAAGTATATATTTGTTGCTAGTCGATTTTTTTGTTGCTTTTAGTTACAGATAGAAAAATGCATTTTTTAATGTTTTATTTAAATGGAGTTTATTAAAATGAAAATAAAACAAAGCAGGACTCCATGGAGTTAAAAGACTAAATGTAGACACATGATTAATCACGTCGAAATGTGCAAAAACAAAACTTACCCGGAATATAGTTTGGAATATTGATTAAACAAAAAAACTAGTTACGTAAAACCTCACAAAATAATATACAGTTTTCAGGTTTAGTTTTAAAATACTGAAAGACCTATTTTGAAAATTCTCGATTTTCGACGCATCTTTATTAGTATTTTTACTTAACTTCCACCAAAAACTTCTAAATGTTAGTGGTACAGTGCCAAAATGGATCATTCAAATTAATATTGAATAAAAAAACCGGAATCGCTAATGTTGATAATTCAACATTGAAAACGCGTACAAACCCTATTCAATGGCACCTTAAAAGGAAACAGCAAGTGGAAGTGAAGGAAATAGCAAGTGGCATCACACTTGCCATTTTCTTCGTATCGAGTGTCAGATCGTCCGGTTATCACGCGCCGCGTAATTATATGTTATCCGGTGTTTTGTGGCGCGTGCGGCGCATCCGGCGGGGAATCGGTATGTTGCTCGACGCTCATTGGTTTTCATTGTATCTTATGAATATAGATAAATAAGAGGGAGGAATCTTGCATTTTCTTTGTAAAATGTTTTTTTTTTGTGTTTTAGGTATTTGTTTTCAATCCACTCGGCGATTAGCTGTTGTTCAGCGGTGAGGTGGATTATGCTGGTTCGAATGGTCGAAGAAGTAAACTAGATCTTGTAGTCACAAATTAATATTTAATATAAAAGCACAATAAAATTAGCACATATTCGTTTAGGTGAGAATGTGAAGAGAATGTTTTTTCAGTTACCATAGTAACGGAATACAGAGTTCTGTTGGACTTGCCAACAGCTGTTATATCTACAGCTATAGGTATTCCTTAAAAAAAATTAAGAGAAGGGTTTATTTTAAAATTCCTGTAATCATTTGTCATCTGTCAAACACACGTAAATAGGTTTAAACAAATGAAGAAAATTTATATTAGTAACCAGTACATTTTAGATGCCGTTTCTGAGCCTTCATCGTTTAAATATTAATTCACACAAAATATTAATAATATTGTGAAAAATCTTCCGCCTCCGCTTAAGGCAAAGCCACACCTCACAATCACGATAGGTGTCATTTAGGGACAGCGTTTGGATTTCCTTCATTATTAAATAATCGTCACTTAACACATCAAATGACATAAAACAACATAGGTAACTAACCATCAGCTTTAATTTTCTATCAGTACCACTTTAATTACTGTTTTTTTTTTCTATGCTATTATTACGCATAGGCTTAAACATTTTTTTATCTTTTAAACACAACAAGTTTAGTTATTATTCAACGCATTAAAGGCTTACCTATTATAATTATGAAGAGATAATTGATTTCACACGATATAAGCACATATAAAATCATAAATAAAATAAAACATTCATAACTAACCACGGAACCGATTAAAAGGCCCTTACACCACGATTAGGGCCCACCAAATGTCACTATGTTCTCAACAGATGGGGTCCAAACTTAGGGGTTGTTATCATCCCCTAAATAAAGCACTAAGTGGGTAAGGTCCACTAATGTACTTAGGCCGTTTTTCTTTTAAAGTTAATTCGAAATGATACTCATAAGAATTGTGCGATATTGATTCTTATTCGAAATAGTTATTGATTTCTTTTGTAGGAATTGTGCCGATTATGTTGAGATTGATTATCATGAGACCATGATATTCATGATGTTTCAATGCACATTATGCTGTATATAAAAAGTAAAGCTAGATCTCACTTCTTCCTTAGAATAAAAAAAACAAGTAAGAGATTTTAATAGACTTATTAAAGGCAAAAAGCACTAAGTTCGGTTTAAAGAAATTTTATTGTCTAAGAAATTACAGAAATTTCAAGTTACCTTATTTTTCTACTAACGTACTTATTTAATATACGTAATTACGTACTCTAGTTAGCTATGGTATTTTGTATAATAAACCATTAATTATCATACTATATCATATTATTTCTTAAACAGGTAAAAGGTATTACTACACAAAAACAAACATGTAGCAAGGTTTTATCTCTCCTTTGCAAGAAATATATTGTACATAACACGAATGTATCCATCAGTCATGATACTGTTTTATAGTAAAAAAAAATTATGAATGAAATACAATAACCTGAACAATTGAACATAGTGGGGTTGCGTCGATCGTCACCCATTCATTTAATTAGTAAGCAGCGACCTTGATATAATTAGCTGGGCAGTGCGAGCATAATTATATGATCGAAAATCGATCATATGATTTTGATTACATCACACTTCAACTGATAATTCATATCGATATTATTTTAGTTTTAAGGAAATATGTTCCAATGTCATAATAGTCAATAGTTTATGTGACTGCTACATAATGAAAGGCATTAAAATACGAGTGTGCGTTTATGAAACCGATGCAACAAACTAAACTGCTTCTAAAAAGTAAAAGACAATCGCTGTGATAAGAATATCCAAAGTATTATTTGTTTCAAGTACCAACTCCCAGCTAAACATGGACCAACATGCTTAACGATCGATTATACGTGAATCGATAGTTTACGCCGATTAAACTTAAATAAATAACCTATCATTCACGCTTCTGCGTATTTTTTCAATCAAATAGAATGCCCCAATTTCTTTCATAGCAAATGTTCAATCAAGAATGGCACAGCAAAAAACGAGAGCCCATGCGGGCAGCATATGTTCGCAAGGTGGAGGTGCACAATGGAACTCTTTCGAGAAAGGTGCAAATCTTCGAGAGCATCTTCAGTTTTTTCTTGTTCCGTTGTCATTTGTGAAGGTTGAAGATTGATAAATGGTGACTTTTGTACTTTTCCCAACACACACAGATCCTCACGACAAAACACAAAGTACAAATTTGGCTAAAAATTAAATTAACTTTCATTCTGTAGAAGTGGCCATGTCGCTAAGGTGCATAGTTTCCGAGATATAATCGAACCGAAAATTTTTACCTTCATCTCCCCGGCACAAGGGCTACGGCCGGGGACTTTTGATATGTTCACCTCCTAACTAGTCCAAACAAAGTTACGGAGTCAAAAATTACATGTGTTCCTAGCATTTCCCTCTACACAACAGTGACATATGTCGTATTTCTTGTAGGTAACAAATGCTTACCATAGAAATACTATATCCAACCACTCGAGTGATCTTCATCATAATCATCATAACATTATTAATCAATGAATCATCTCTTAAGATCTCCTGGGGTCGGTGGAATAATCGCTAATCCCTTCTTTCGTGGGCTTTTTATTTTCTCGTAAAATGCATTCTTCTTCACTAGGCTGAGATGTGGTCTAAGCTTTCCTATGTCTGCTTCTCGTCTCTTCAATCCTGCCTTCCTGCTTCTTCCTGGCTTAAGAAAAAGCTGTCTTTGTCTTACCATATCAAGTGTGGTATTAAGTAAGGATTTTCTCCTACAATACTAGGGTATTTAATAATCAGGCATTTTCTACTAATACATACTAGTGAACGTAGGCCATCGAATAAACATTTGACTTCAGGGGCACGTTTCTCAAAAACTTGTAACTTGTAATACAAGCGGGATGTCACTTATTGACAGCTTTTGTTAGAAAGGGACTTCCACTTGTATTACAACTTACAAGCATTTGAGAAACGGGCCCCAGAGTGAAAGTGGGGAATTCCTCTAAGATCGCTTAAAAATAATTGAAAAGCAGTTTCACAAGAAAACAAGTTTGCTTGTCGCGATCTTTTGATTTAACCTTTAGGCCCTTTAGCGCCTTAGACGTAGGTATTTTATTGTTTCTATAGGGCTTAGCCTCCTAAGGTCCAAGGTCCTCCTCTTTAGGTACAAATTTCAGTGGTACCTAAATCTTGGATGTTTCGTTTGTATGGCTGAGCCCTAGGAGGATATACAGAATCAGTCAACTGGAAGTACAAGTACAACAAATAAGCCTACGATGACACACAATACTTTCACTAGTACAGTTATCACAAGGTGTCAACTCCAGCTCGCCTCTGCACGTGCATCTGCCTGCGCACGAGTCTCAAAGGTGCACCCTTTCTCCAATATATTCGATGTTTTGCGACTGTAAAGAAGGGCCTATGTGACGTGTTTCTAGTACTGATATAAGCTTTTTTAGAAGCAGATTTTGCTGTAAGCTAATCGATTAGACTTATTTTATAGGGGCTTGTTAAGTCTTCTGTTCCTATTTGTTGTATCGTGAAATCATTGGCGAAATGACATTTGTATCTGTTGCTTTTTGGTGAAGGAAATAGAAACTTGCAGACATTTGCAGAGGTGTATGTTAAGTTCCCAATTCGTATCAGGCTAGCGTGGGAAAAGATTCTCTTCTCTTTTCCAAATGAGTTTTCTAAATAGTTATGCGATCAATCTTGAACTAAATTATAATTTGCTCCAAACACTTAATGTGGTATTACGAGTATTTCATACGTTTCTCAATACGAGTAACAACACCTTTTCACTATGAAACCTAACATTCAAATATTAAAATCAACGCCAACAGACAGAAAAAGCACGAACAAAAAGTAATGCGTCCTTTTACCGCTACACATTGTCTTCGGTTTCATACGTTGTCCACCATGCTAGGCCAGAACGTCGTATCTCATACAAGCCCGTTAATTACAAACGACTTGTTGCCCTAGCATGGTCGCGGAGGTAATCAAAGGTACACAAAGCATATCTGGCTCAAAGTCCTTTACTTTTGTGTAGTAATTGGCTTTCGATTTGCGAACGCTTTTTCGGTTGTCGGTTAAGATAATGATTTTTTGTTGGGTGTCTGGATTTAGTTTTGGGGGCGTAAAGTGAAGAAATCAGAATGAAACTAAACTTTTTTAAAGATATAATAGGCAAATGAGCAGACGAATCAAAATATTTTAATCTGTCTACATTGCATAACTTATCTTACTCTACCCATCTCTTCTTGGGTTGTGGTAGATTCTCTGTAAGTATTATTTTCTTCTATTCAATAAAGAGTATTTTTATTATACTTTAATTCATTGAAACAATCACTTATTACGAATTACTTCTGCAACAAAGCCATCGTCGTGGCTTCCAACCTCCGTGGCGACCTGACATACACCAACTGACGGACTGGCTGACTGACATACATATTTGGAACTACGGACATTTAAATTCAAAATTAGACATGACAACGACACGACCAAATAACATCAGTTCACGACGGACAGCAAGACCAGACAGACTGTTCACTTAACTTATAAATATTATGATTAGGTAGCAATTATTAATATAATTTTATAAATCTCAGTGTCATTGATGTCCAAGAACCGCTTTATCCAGCATCAAACATTCAAGCATCAACGAAATTGCAAGACGCGTTCCAAAAATTTGAACGCAACCGTCAACGCCGACGCTCCCCCAGCGGCGCGGGCGCACGCGACGCAAAGGTGCGCATGCGCACCAAAGGGGGCGAACCTCCCCTATTATCTTACCATTCAAGTCTGTTTGCAAGATAAAGGCAGGAACAGGGGGTGAAATTCTTTATTCCTCACCCGGATTTATTATTATTTTTTAGATATTATTACTGGTCGCGTGCGCATATGCCCCGCCACCCTACGTTTGTTTTGTTCGGGGATTATTGAAGGTTACATTAGTGGTTCGGGAATAATAATATTGATTCTGATGACAAGGTATCCTCTCATATCTTTTTAAAATCAATATGTTACACAGATTTAGCAGAAGCATACCTAATATACAATAAACGACCTAACCTATAAATCGGGGTAAAGAAACGGCAATCTCATCAAAACACCTTGCAACTTCGTATAAAAGATCAATCAGATTCTGCATTCAAAAAAACAAACATGATTTTCTTATGTAGTTCTTGGCATTTATTTCCAGGAGATTAAAGCTCACAATCGCACGACAGAACACCTTTAGACGGCAATGGTGTCTTGAAAAAGCTGAATTGCAATATTTATTTTGCGGCGTCAAAAGCTGTGGTGTAAAGAATTAAAGTTCACTTTCATCTAACCACGTTTTATCTTTAACTTTGTATCTCATCAAATGGAACATCCGCTCAGCTGATCTTACGCTCGCACCTACACTATATCGTAGTAAAAATTCCCTTGATCAAAATCGAGTCATATTCTCAAGCTGTTAAGATCTAAACCATCTTGAACGTATTCTTAAGACGGCATTAACCTGAAGCACTGTTGTGTACGATTTAGAATCTTTTCACGTTTGACCTAGAGTTGAAATTGTAATGGCTGGTGAAGGCACGTGGATGATAAGATCGCTACACATGTTGTTTGATCCGGTGTCAGAATGGGCGTATCAAATGTCTACGGTTTCATAACATGGCGCTTAAGACAATCGAATGGACCAGGTGGTTGTTTTTTCTGGTGCTACCTTCTGTGGTATGGTTGTGGTTATCAATTTGTGTTCCGACGTTTTAATTTGATGTTAAGTAGGAAGATTTAAGATTAACAGTTTTAAGAACTATGTACTTGTATTCAGTTGTTTAGCAGACATACCTACTCCTACATCCGTTTTCATTTCTTTGAAAACAAACCTAACCTGTTTAATTAAAATATGTAAATAAATAAATATTACGAGTATAGGACATTCTTACACAAAATGACTAAGAACCACAGTAAGCTCAAGAAGACTTGTGTTGTGGGTACTGAGACAAAGATATATATAATATACAAATACTTAAATACATTTGAAACACCCATAACTCACGAACAAATATCTGTGCTCATCACACAAATAAATGCCCTGACCGGGATTCTAACTCAGGATCGGCTTCATAGGCAGGGTCACTATCGACTAGGCCAGAGCAGTCTTGAATCGATTGAATTTCTACCTGACAGATTTCACTGGCTCCACTAGGTCCTATAAAACACTCAAAGATCGAAGAGTATCGATCCAACATGGCGGTAATCCGCTCGTGCCCCTCATGCCGGCGCGGGCGCAGCTGCAAGGCGCAGGCGCGGATCGATACGGCTTGAGGGTGCGAGGAGAAAGGGGATGCTTCTGTGGCTTGTTCGAGGGTACTTGTGAAATATGTAGTACTTTATTGTGTACCATGGATATTTTTGAGGAATAAGTATAAAGGCGAATTTGACGCGAGAAATAATTTCTTGGTCGATATCTTAGAAGCGCATTTTTGTAATGTATACCAGTGTACCGCATTGATTAAAAAAAATCAAGTTATTACTAAAACAATTATAGTAAATTTTGATTTTTAAGGTGTAAGAAACTTTAATTGGCAAACATTAAGTAGTCAACAGGTACCTACTAACCTACATAATTACTAACCGCCTTTATTTAGATGTGAAAAAAAAGTACACAATATACTCTTACTCATTTCTGAAATATTCCAAAATTAAATAATGTAGGTACACAAATACAATGAGGAACGAAATTTAGTATCTAAAATACAATCTCGAATTATTTTTAATTGTTTTTCGAATAGGTACACTGTAAAAGAACATAACAGACAGTTGTCAGACCTCTTCGCATTTTAATAATTCGCTAAAAAACCGCCAAAAAAAAGTAACAAGGTGTTTAAAAACAAACATCAACAAACCATATTGGCACTACCGTATTCCAAAACCATTAATAACAGAAACCTGATCCAAAAACAGACATCCATCGATCATCGTACGCGCATCTTTGCAAACCGCGATCACTAAACATCCTATCTTAACTCGCAACTCAAAATAACTCAAGTACTCGTATATATACACGCGATTCAAGACTATAATATCCTGCAAAAAAGGAGTATTCTAGTGCGAAAAGCAAAAGAAACTCAAGACCGTTCTCTCTTTTTAAATCGGGAATTAGTGTCAGTTAAGTCGTTTTGTAATTAAAATATGCGCGCACGCGTCGCAGATGCGAATCGCAGCCTTCGATTAGCCGTTTCGAATTTAAAAAGTTAAGTGGGTTCATTCATGCTTTGTGGCTCCTGTGTCGGTACAAAACGAGCAGGGCTGGCTATTGTTTTGGTTGCATTTATTATTTGTTTGGCCTGCTTGGTTTGAGGTAACACCTGTGACATTGGTGTATACTTGTAGAGGTTGGCAATCGTAGAATTTGCGTTCCCTTATCCAAGCGATAAGCGATCTATGAGATCTTAACAAGCTAGAGATCTTAAGAATCTACAAAATGTTAAGTACCTATCTAAAATCTCTTTTGAGACACTGAGATAAACATGTAGCGTTCTCTCTTGTTTAACGGCCTCTTCGCCTAATCGGTAGTGCCTGCGAAGCAGGTCCTGGGTCCTGGGTCCTGGTTCGAATCCCGGTAAGGGCATTTTATTTGTGCGTTCACCACCAATATTTGGTCCTGAGTTATGGATATTAACTATGTATATTGTATCTATATATTGTATTATAATATCTATGTAAGTATGATTATCGTCGCCTGGTACAAGTACAAGTTTTGCTTATTTGATGGGGCTAGGTCGATCTGTGTAAGATAATATTGTCCCCAAATATTCATTTAAATTTTAAGTAAATCTTAGGTACTTACTTCAGAACATTGCTTCGCTTCTGCTCAAAACAGTAAGTCCACAATCCACATAGGTAACGAAAAACGTTACTCACAACTGTTCAATATGTCCACACTTGACCGCTCCTAGAACAATTGGACTTGAAAAACTGTCAGTCATTTCCGAATTTTAATGACGCGTTATCATTAATGACGGGAGCATTGGACCTTGTGCCAAAACCATAATACACGGACGCGACCTTATTTGAAACCCAACCTTGTTTATAAAGCTTTAGAGTTGGAATTGGAGTGGTAGTAGTTGTTAAGGGGAGGCCGGGCAGGTGTGAGGACAGATGTCTTGGAACTCGGTGCCATAAGGCCCGACGCCCTTAGCTCTGGCGTGTGCCGTGCGTTAATTTTATGCTTGATTACTGGTATTAATGAAAGATGAAGGGGATTAGAAATTAGATGGAGAAATGTATCGCTGCGCATTCGAAAAAATACAATGCTATAATGTTCTGGCTAGTAGTACCTAAGCAAATGATAGCATTCCTATTTTAGCTTCCTTTAGATTATAATAGTATATAGTATATTAGTACTTATACTAAGTATACTTCCTTCCTTCCTTATACTGTGGTTTTTACTGTACCTACTGTAATTTATAGACAAATTATAGATTCCGGTTATCGAATACGCATATTTTTCTATATTCATAATATGTCGTTACAAAGCTAATTCGGGCATTCGGGAAAAAAAGTTTTTTTTAAGAGTAACAAGAATGTGGCTAGCAGATAGGTACATAATATTATCTTAAGAAATACCTTCCCCTAAAACTATCTACTTTACTACATATATACTAAAACAAGACTTAATCGCGTATAATTAAGTTTAAAATATTTATCCGACTTTTTAAAACTTAATTATACGCGATGAAGTCCCGTTTTACTAAATAATAATGTGTATAAATCTTGAAAGTTTTAATCAATGTCACTACTGATAATAAAAGAATGAGATTTACAGTAACAGACAAACGTATTCGAAATCAAACCGTAAGTGAATCTCTAAACTAAAGCCTAAGATCAAATCCGCCGATCGTGTTTGCCCATCTTACTCGCATCGTAAACGTGACGTTTGCCCATTCACACACACACACACACATACACACACACACACACACACACACACACACACGCACAATGCAAGAACGTGTACGTTCATTCAAGAAACGCGTAGTGGGTAGTGGTGAGACAGTAAGTCTTGCTGTCCTATTACGTTGTACTGTCTCAAGGAACTTACCAATATTTTTTTTAACAGAACTCTTAAACACGTTAATTAATCCTAGCCGGCTACAAATCAAGACTTGGCAAGGCAAATGCAATTTTATTTGTCAAAAAAGATAAACAATGCAATGTGGTTTAGCTTAAAAAACAAGCTAAACCACAGTTTAATATTAACTTTTATTATTTTACAGTCAATTTTGCTCGCAGCATAGAAATCAATGTTAAAACATAGTTAATTAAATAGGTACCTAACATATATTTGCTGTTTTCTGACCAAATATACATACGTATATTGAATTTAACCTACTAAGCGGCATGCAACTTAAAAATTTAGTTTATTAACTATTCATTTGAAAGGCACAAAAAGGTTACGAATTAGTCAGCGTATATCATCGTGACGCAACATATACGAAACAAGAATTAACTAACTTAAACTCTAACCTGCCTAAAGCACTGTCAAATTTTGATAAGTATAACATCACACAATTGATCGTACTATTTTACTGTGTAACTCTGTGTGCTAGCAGTCTTACGTCAGTTCCTGTGACGTCACCGTCTTAAGTGGCCGTGGGACCGCCGTGAAGCGTCATATATGATTACAGGGTATGTCATGTCATTCATGTTGCGTACGCGCTTGAATGATGTCCGACTTGTTTGTGTACAAAATTAATTGAATTGACAGACGTATGATAAACCAAAGTAGTAATTATGTAATAGAGATGGGTTTGTGGTTTTTGGTATGGTTGTACATATATGTAACCTTAAGGATCCTGACCTAATATTACAGCCATCTTTTTGCTTTTTTCGAAGACATTTTTTTCTTCTTCTCTATACGGCACGAGTGGGGTTTGTCCAACGATTTTAGACACACGCACAAAACAGGTTCAGATGTTTCCATGGGCGACATAATTGCTTACCATCAGGCGATTCATGTCATCTCATTTTTAACAAGCTTTTATTAGGTCGACCTGTATGTAACTATGTAATGGAATCTAAGGTAACTAATTTAACCATCTTCCAAGGATCGTAGTGTCCTGAAAATTGTCAGCTGTATTAGTTCTCATGACAATACAATATGGTATTGTCGAACTGATCTGATGATGGAGACAGGAGGTGGCCATAGGAACTCTGTGATGAAACAACGCAACCTAATTGTGTTAGGGGTTTTTAGAATTGTCTCGATGAGTATTAGTTGTCTGTCGTAAGAAAAATACAGTCAGCGATAAAAGCTTGTACCAAAAATTATATTTTTGCCAAAAACTTTTTACTTATTAAAAAGAGAAGTCACATTAATTATTGGTATATATAGTGCGTCAAGCAAATCTTGTCAGTAGCAATGTACTGCAAATTAAAGTAGGGTAACACTATGTAACACTCAAAGAGCAGAATTGCGCTAGGAAAGCAGCAATGTACATCGAACCAAAACGTGTTTATTTTTCCGCCCTTCATACGTCAGTTCGAGTGAATTATCATAACCTCAAATTTTAGTAATGTTTACCGTCAACGAGCATGATTGTACATTGTAGGCACCTTAGCTTTGCTTGAGGTCATGCATAATCTTGGTATTTAATGGTGACAGCAGAAATTTCTCTTGAAATAGAAACGATTCAGAATGTAAACAATAAGATGATGGCTGTCATTCACGATCCACATTCCACAGATAACACACAGATGACACGCGATTTTGGAATTATTCGAACACAGTGTTGCTTTTTCAGTCCCGCGATTTTTCAAATTTGCCGCCTTTTACTACTGACAAGATTTGGTTGATCCAGTATAGTATCTGCCAAACTGCATAGCACTTTGTTGGCAAAAAACTTATTCTACCCTCCACTATTGTAAAGTAAGTTCTTTCTTACTCCTATATCTTAAAAAAAATATTTATTGTGGAATCATATCTCGGTAACGCCTTAAAGGCGTACCTTGAATCAGTATGTATTACTATCACAGACACCCCTTACTCCAAAACCTCGTGTTACATTGACAAGACAATATTATGACTAGCACTACCACTGAAGGGGTGATAATACCCTATAATTTGCCTGGTTACTTGATCAGGTCAAACGCCATTGATTCACCGACAGTGCGACTACAAATTGGTTCTTTCCGGCCTAAAGAAACGAGTCTGCTTGTGTAAACATCCGTAGTGCTAATATAGCTTTTGTGGTGGATTACGTTTTTGTAATTTGATGCAGTTTAGTTTAAATTTTAAATTGGAAGAAGATCGGATCGGAAGAACATTTATAGGGCATAATAGAGTGTCGTTTCAAAAGGGCTTATTTTGTAGAGTTTTCATAGAGAAATAAGCCCTTTTGAAAAGACATTCTTCAATAAGATACATATACATACTATTAATTATTATAGGTACTTATCAAAGAAAAAAATTACCAGCCTACGTCACCTTTTTGTATTTTTCCTTGAGCAGAATTTTTAGGACTATAAAGGTGGCAATGAGGCTTGAATGTTAAAATCATTTATTTACAAACAAGATATATACAGTGGTATTACTAAAACAAATGAATAACTAGCTTAAATCTAAAATAGGCCCTTGAGGCATTGTACCAAGGATGCTGGCGACATTTCATCGCTGTATCGCAATGCTGATACGTTGTGCGAGGTAGCCGCCAGCTCTTCGGTCACCAGTTACGTCAACCAGACGCTTCGCGATTTCTGCGAACAACTTATGCGCGCTGGGACCCCATGGACCTAGAGTTGGCTTGAATTGAGGATTTCTTACAATCTTGTCGGTTAGTTTCTGTGCAACTGTATCACTTCAACCTATCCCACATCCATCACTCCCGCGTCTTGAACTGTCAACGCCATTGGGCCAAAATTAAAGACATTTTTTTGGCCCGCGGGGGGCCAAGGATGCGGGAACTATGGCCAATTTGGGCCAAGTAGTCCAATTCCAAGCTATTGTGTGGCAAGATCGTTTGCTCGGCCCGCATGTTGCCGAAATAAATATTAATGTCTGCATTGTTGTTTCGAGTTTGGGTGATTGGGTTTGAGAATGTTGAGAGCCTCTCTATTTGAGACGCTTATGGTAATAGAAGATTAGATTGGCAATTAATTAAGGAGCACGTAGCTTTAAGTGTTCGATTGATTGGTGTTAGGTGGCATAGAAGACTCTTGAATGTGAATATAAACCTGAACTGAGAGAACAAAATAGTGAAATTATTTTCAAAGAGACTAAACACTGTATTAATTAGCAAACAATTAAACGTCTAATACTCATTTAAGTAACTATTATAAATGAACAACATCGAGGCATGCAGAGTAACAAACAGCGGGCACATTTCGCACTCCAAACCTCATAAATCTGCGTAAAAACGATACACTTACAAATTACTTCCGTTGCACAAGGGTTTCCTTTATTACCTAACCTCTTCTAAACGCAAAAAACGCAATAAAAGGTCAATGCGTACACGCACCTGGTCAGAAACATCTTTCGGTTTGTAAGCTGCGTATTGTTAATTTGACATAATTTTTATTGATTTCTTTTATGATGGTCGAGATGAAGGAATGGAATAAATATGGCTAATTCAATAGTGTTTACTTAATAGTAGTAGCCACGTAGTAGCCTTGATTTTTGACACCTTGCCGTTGCCACAAATGTTAGTTTTTTTCGATTTTGGACCTTCAGAGCTATAAGGTAAACGTACTGGTGCTCGACGCGGTCCCAGTATACGTCATCTTGAAACTTCAAGTCACTGTCAATAGAGGTGACAGCAGGGTGTCATCTATTCGGCATTAGCATGTCGAGCACTAGTGCGTTTACCTTATTGTACATGACACTAAACAATATTATTAAAATAAAAAATATTCCGTTTATTTCTTCATATTCTGCGAGTGAAACTTATTTTAATATGTATTACTTTTGCATGAGATTTTCTTAAAAAGTAACAATTTACCCTTTTGATTTTAGAATATAAATAAAAATACAAAAATTGTTTAGCAAAACATTTCTTTTTTCATACGGGCGAAAGGCCACCTGACCTTTATAATCAAAAATCCTAATCTAAAAACAATAATTTACTAAGATAAAACCTTTTCAAAATTAACTATTTAAGAAACAAAAAACGGCGCACGCGCCGCCAGCGGGTGGTCCACACGTGCACCCCTATTGATCGATAGATCGATATCGATAATGCTAGTCGATAAAGGGTGAGGTGGGGTGAAACTTAATCTTATCTAAGAGTAACAAAATGTATTTAGATCAGCTTTAGCTACTTGTTTGCCAAAATACTGATTTAAAACTCGAAAGCTTTACGTAAATACAAGGCTCTTTTTTCTATTTAGTCATATTAAAGGCCAGTCCAGACGGGACAAGATTTCGCCGAATCTGGTTAAATTGTCAATTTAATCAGATGGTGTGGAGGCAAAAAATAAATTGAAGGACATTGGCATCACTACGAAATTGTATACGTCGACGCTAGATGTGATTGACGACATTTTTTTCTGATCAATTTAATCATCCCGTCTAGACAGGCCTTCAGACTCATTTCTATCTAATCATTATTTTGCTTAATATTTGTTGTTTTGATTTTTATTTTATAAACACAGGTTTTTCTTTTTTTTTCAGATCCATCGGAGGCCACGGGCATATTTTGGTCTGGATAAGTCTCAAAAATCACATTAATGGTAAGTTCTGTTTACTATATCTACATCTACATAATATTTAAGTAGCAACGTTCCAATACCTTAGTAATCTTATTATTTACATAAAAGATATATACAGTGGTACAACTAAACTAAATTAGTAAATAGCTTAAATCTAAAAAACGTGGCAATCATTTCATGAAATAATCGGTTAGTCACAAGCGTCACAGCATGAAAAAGTCAATCTTAACCTAAAGAAGTGACGAATTCTAAAATGGCATTTCATGAAATGATCAAAATCTATGATATGGCCACAACAGAAATATTTCTTTATTTGTACATTTTGTACAACTATTCGATGAGCAGACTTTTGCCACGTTATTTAAGAGTGTAAACTCAGCCTAAAGTGCAAAACCGGCCAGTACCAGCGCTAACCGGTTTCGTCCACTTTTGTCCGGCTTGCAGCGGGATAAAATGGATCGGGTTTGTCTGTGGTCGGCGGGCGGGGCATGAATTTTGGAATAATCACGGGACGTGCTCACGGCGTAGGCGTGTGTGTAAAAAGCTATCTAGTACGCCAGTGTACACTATGCATGGGAAACAGACAAATTCGAAATGTACGTCACGCTTTATGTCCCTACGATGACAAAGGCGTTCCATAGTAAGACATCATAGCATATGGAAGCTATAGTTCGTTTTTTTTTGCATTAGAAAGAACTTGCAAGAAGGTAAGCGATCTTAACATGTCTTTTAATTGAAAAACGCTTTTTAAAAATCAAAAACTATTACTTATGAAATCAGAAAAATATAAATGATCGTATTAGATTCATAATTGTTACATATTTGCCGTAACTTATTTTTAAAATGTGTTTTTCAATTAAAAGACACATCAAGATTGTTTACCTTATTTCTAATGCTAAAAAAAACGAACTATAGCAATTCTTAAGTATTGATTGCAGATATTTTAACCTATTACGTAACAGTTATTGGACTCATTAGACAGCAGTACCACTACCACCAGTACGGCTACCATCAGTTTGGCACTGACATAAACGCCATCGAGAACGTAATTAACTTTTCTATACATCTCGCTCGTACTCGCATATTAGTGCGAACGAGATGTATAGAAAGTAAATTACGTTCTCGATAGCGTATATGTCAGTTTTGACACTGTCAGTGACTCATGGTACGGGCTCAGTTTGGCATTGACATAAACGTAATCGAGAACGTAATTTACTTTCTAAGCATCTCGCTCGTACTCGCATAATAGTGCAAGCGAGATGTATAGAAAGTAAATTACGTTCTCGAAAGCGTTTATGTCAGTTTTGACACTTTTGACACTGTCAGTGACTCATGGTACGGGCTTTTTTTATTCTCAAAAACTATGAATTAGAGAGCTAATCATATAATCATGTTCTAAGCGTAATAAAAAGAAGACAAAGTCTAAAGTCTGTCTTTAACTAACACCTACCCACCACTACCACACCACCACCTTTGTGTTTTTTGTTTGTAACTTTGCACCGATTTGAACAGAGCAAAGTGAGGCAACTCAGGCAACTGAGGCAGTGTCATTATAAACATCATGTTAGCTTATACTCTACAAAATTAATACAATTTAAAACTTTTCGCAGTTACAAATGGAGATGGGGTATGTGAAAAGTAGATTAAAATTGTTCAACCCTAACTCTAATAGATACGAGACGAACATACTGCTTTTATCATTACCTGTACGATATCAAATACATATATGTATATAAAATAAACCCTATTACAATGTAGCAAGGCACAAAATGTGTAACTGTATCTGTGACGTCGATCGTACGCATAGGCTAGGGATGTCCAAAATTTCACCGTTTTTCATTACGCCTCCCCATTCGTAAAAGTTGTGAATATTTGAAGAGTCGAATTTTCGCGGCATCCTACCGCGAGCAGTACTACCTACATAACAATGTATGTAATACGTCTGCACCTATTTTACTTGCGCAACTAAAAGGAAGGTTATACTATACAGTTATTTTCAACTGAAGCGATTTCACGAATTCTGTAATGTGAGGCTATTAGGCTACTTTGTAACACTTTGACTGTAACACAATACCAAGCATAGTGATCCAGAATTCCAATTCATTAACTACTCAAGCAATTTTGATTCCCAAATGAATTAAGACCAAATCAATTTTAATAGAAACGTCAAACAGTTAAAAATTCAAAAGAGATTCAAATCGGCCAACATTACTGGCTGGTAATCAATCCGTTTAAAATTCGAATCTCGAATTTCGCAGCCAATATTTTTAATCCGATAAGGCCAAGGCACGCGAACGTTCGAATTCCGAACGAAAACCGAACGTTGCAATTCGTCTATCTATGGTCTCCGATAAGACTTGACGCGGCCGTTATGAGTTTCTGATCACGCCTACAGGCCAGAATTAACGATCGTTCTTGTTACATTTTTGAATCGATTTTAGTTGAAATCAAAAATCAGTTTTACTCCTTTGATTCAATGCACAGATGTCTAAACCTGTATTTTCTTTAATATTCCTATCGATATCGATAAATATCTTTAACTTCAAGGTATTATAAAAACCGGCCAAGTGCGAGTCGGACTCGCGCACGGAGGGTTCCGCACCATCAACAAAAAATAGAGCAAAAAAATCGTGTTTGTTGTATGGGAGCCCCCGTTAAATATTTTTTTTATTTTATATTTAGTATTTGTTGTTATAGCGGCGACAGAGATACATCATTTGTGAAAATTTCGATTGTCTAGCTATCGCGGTTCATGAGATACAACCTGGTGACAGACGGACGGACGTGCGGACGGACGGACAGCGAAGTCTTAGTAATAGGGTCCCGTTTTTTACCCTTTGGGTACGGAACCCTAAAAATGAATTAACTGACCGTATACATACTAAATATTAAAAGTGTAGAGTTATTTTGTTTCTAAGCTAACAGTATAGATACTTTTAATTAATGGCACGATGGTACGAAAGGGAGGCAACAAGTTTACAAAATAAAAATATACAGACAACTAAAGCTTGTAAAAGATTTAACAATTTGCAGTCTAACAAAGTTCCAGCTCAGTCCGTTAGTGCAAATATTGATCCGTCTGAATGCACTTGATCCTATAAGCAGTCTAATCAATATAAGTAGCCGGTACTTATCCCGAACGCCATAATTCCTTTAATAAAAACAGTGAAGCTCAAAGGGGGGAGGGGGGCGCAATGGGCTCAGAAAACTCACCCGTTGAATAGGAAAACGCGGCAATAGACAAACACGCTCGGGTCAGCCTACTCCCCCCACCCTCCCCACACATTTTCAAATAATCAACGTTTTGCGCGTCTGCGTTTTCGAAAATCGAACTTACGTTCCAAATTTAAATTTAAACGGCAAATGATACTGGCATGAAATAAAGTCCTCAACTGTCAGATGCATACAGTCTTACTGGTGTTAGCAACGCAGAGGTTATAAATCTCGTCGATACGGGCTGACCAGCGCTGCTATTACCACCACTAGTCGACTCGGTCATCCAGTGTATAATTTGACCTAGAGATATCGCTAAATCATTCGTCATCAAAGATCATATTTAAACTGGTTTTGTTTGAACCCCGGTATGCTACAAGAACACAGTGCCTCCCCCTGTAGTGGTATAGCTGAGCCTCTGCAAAAGTGTGCACCATAAATTTTATACAGATACGCGCGTGTGGTAAAACTGTGCGAGTGTGTGTGCGAAAATTCGTATTCGTAAGAGCAGTGGACATTGCCGCTTTGTATGCACCTAGAGTACCTAGCGTACCTAGGTCGGGCGAGGGTTCAGCACTAAATAAATTGATTGTACATCGTAACGCGTTTTATTGGCTGAGGTTAGTTAGGTAGCCATTTTAAATGAGGTTTCACTTAATTACTTAAATCAATGAAGTCTGTTTATTGTCTGTGGTTTTGAAAGTGTAAATGGCGATTGTTTTCACGGTTTTGCTCATATTACCAACTAATCCACAAACCAATACTAAAATCTTATTTTTAAGAATTTGTCCTATTACATTTTTTGAAGGTAAATTTTAATTTGATAATAATCCATAAGAATAATAGGATATAGATAGGGTATATCATTCATCCCGAACTACGAGTATATAGAAATTAACAATATAGGTAAGTTAAATTTTGTCAACCAAAATTCGAAACCTCTACCCATTATAATCGTGTTTACTTTCCTGTAACAGCGAATCACAATATATTAGGCTTTTTTTCTCATCTACCCTTTTATGTAGGTTTCCGTGCGGGTAGTTTCGAAAGAACGGGCCGGCGAGGCGTTCACGCTTGGCCGACGCCATTAAGTCTGCCACTAAAAATACTACCGTGTTTTATTTTTACAGCCTGCCCCTACGCATAACACTACGATGTCTACATTACACGGCCAGTCTTAAGGGCAAATTAAACTGTGTCTATGCACAAGCTAAACCCCTTTCACATAAGTGCGTATAATACGTAATACGCGCGTAAGGCTTGTCCAAATTGATAAGTGATCTCAACACAACGACAATGACAAATCACTATATCGATTGAAGTCTTGTAGCGTTTGCAAAAATGCATTAAGAATAAATATTACGATAAAGATACTACATAAGCGTGTTGGTTTGTTACAGCCGAATATAAAGCTAGCTCTAGACGTATGAGCATTTTACAGACTCACAAAATCAGCTTTGCGAACTTTACATGAGACTTTACATTTACTTTTTTATTTACTCTATATGAGAGTTCGGAACTTAAAACTCACCACTAATTCTTAATATCCATACAAACCCAGCAAATAGGTCCTTTAAAATCCGTCGTTTGAAGTTAGCTGTAGACATGCGTTCGTTGTAAGCAAAACTGGCTCTAGATATGCGAGAAATTACAGCACGGCCTATGGATGCGAGTTGGTCCTTTACGGCTTAACAAACAAAGCGACTGCAGTACGAACTAGCCTTTTAGCGGACGGACATTCCTGGACATGAGGGCGTAGGTTTGAGATTAACATCAAGTTTTTCAGATTCCTAAATTAAAATCAAACTTAATAAGTTAGTAACGTCTTACATGATGTATTGACCAACTTTGACAAATGTGAAATCCTTTTTAAAAGTTTAGACGTATGTCTTTTATTTTGATCGATGCAGAGGCTTAATCTCTTGACATAGGTATTTCATAATTTTCTATCGATACCTGCTGCTACATTTTAAAATATTTTTATACCTACGATAGCAGCGATTACCGAAATATTGTATGTATTTTACATTATCATCTGTTTTTAACTGACAAGAAAATCTAATCATAATTATTCGCTGATTTCGTTATGATTATAGAAAGATAGACACATTATCGACCGAAAACACCAAAACCTCCCTAATCTATGAAATCCGCTAATCCCAATAGAATATCGACTCACGCACTTTTACATGCACTATATGCACAAAAACGCATCTCTGTCCCCACTCCCCACCCCACGGCGGGCGGCTAGCCGTTCGCAATACCTACAGTACCACGTGTGTGTGTGTGTGCACACATATAACTGCGTTTTAGCCGTGTATGTACAAGCTATTGGTTTTCTGTACTGGGCTTTAAATTTTGAATTCACAAAATCGTGATTGGTCGGCATTTTGTTTGGATAAGCAGACTTTGGTACGGTAATTCGTTTATTATGTTACGGTGTGATTTGGATTTCATTTTGATAGAAAAAATAAATTCAATTAGCTATATAAATAAATGTAAAATAATTCTTACTTTGACAACAAATTACTCATTGATGCAATTTCATCAGCATCATGCATGATTAGATAGTTAATTTATACTATAAATAGTAAGTCAATTTCTAGCAAAAAATATACAAATCCTTTCGGTATGAAATACATTTGACCAGGTATTGCTTTCGTTACCAAAAAGGTTGAAATGTTGAAATCGCTTATTAAGTTTGTAACGAAAAATAATCGATAACTTTCACCCGTCGAAATATTCTTGCAATTATCGACCTCACCAAGTAATATAGTCATTAACTTGTGATAAATTCGATCATTACCACCCGACCAGAACACCTCAAGACAAACAGCAAACGATCACTCTTCCTCATTATATCCACGAATGAAGTTATTAACAACACACACTTCACTGAGCAACCGGACGACATACGACGTAATAGCCACCTAAGATCCTAATATCAATTTCGAAAGACAAGTCAAGCGAAAATTCCACATTCGAATTTTGAAACCCGGAAGTGAGCCACAAAAAGTCAATCAACCTAAGAAATTTAAACTTGTCAATTCACGGTTCCTTTTCGGCCAGCATGACGGGCAATTTGAATTCGAATTTGGAACAATCGAATGGTTTCCTTTAAGACGTTTAATTGGATAGGGAGTTTGTAACTTTGGAAAACTCTCATTTCCTTTTGGCTTTTGGTTAACTGTAAACTTTATTGTGTGGAGCAAAAGGTTGATTTTGTCTTACACGTTTAGATTAATATGCAATTGCAAACGTAGGTAATGAAAGTGATCACTGATTAGACTTCGGCAACATCGTATTGTGTTGTTTTGGATCGTAAAGACTTTGGATTGAGAGTCAAATTGAATTAGTTCTAAAGAATGAAATAGCCATGTCATGAGTAAAACATATGGTTACGTTTTAATGTTAATTCCAATTAGAGAATCAAAGATTCATTTTCGTTTCACCCCTTTCTGTTAACATGATTGTTCAAATTGTTTAAGGCCCGAAGTATTTGTTGCCTGACAATAAATCTATTTAAATTTTACAGAATACATACCTACTAAGTAAAAACCGAATTAGAAAACTAATATAAGTAAAACTCTGTTTTCAATTGTAGAATCCTAAGAAGAACACAAAATACTGATTTACATACGAAGTCAAAAAGAGCCGTTTTAAGGCATCTACATAAATATTTGTTATCAAATAATTAGCAACGCGAAAGTAACACCCACTCCTGAAGTTGTAAGCGTCCGCAGATTATACTTACCTTAGAAATGTAAAAAAATGTAAAAAAAACTATTATGTCAAAAATGTTATGTTAATACGAGCTTTTATCGCTGACTGTATGTTTCGTTCAACAGGCAACTAATACCCATCAAGTCAGTTGTAGGTATAACAAACCGAAACACCCTCAATGCGTTGTTTTATCATATAGTTCCTATGGTCACCTCCAGTGTCCATCTTTAGATCAGCTCGATGGTACCATAATATATTGCATTGTCACCCAACTTACGCAAGTACGTCAACTTTCAGCTCAATCGAATAATTTGATATTTGATATTTGATATTTATTGAAAACAAATTTTACAGCATTACAGCTAACACCAATGCACTGTAAAATTAAGTATTAAAATTAAGTAAGTAATAATAAAGCGATTAATAAGTTATAAGAATAAATAATAAGAACTAATAATGAGAAATGGATCTAATTTAACTCGCAAGATTTGACCCGAAGTCCCGAACATACAATGCATACATACAAACATCGCTAGTTGAATATCAAATTGTAAAATTAAAAAAAAATGCAGATAAAACCATATATCCAAAGACGCTGCGTGCTCTAGTTTCGAACGTAAAGTAACGGCCGAGCAAGCAGTCGTGCCGTACCGGCCGGCATCTGCCGGTTTTCTGGCCTCGTGCAGTAACCGACTTTTTCTACACTGCTGCCCATAGAACGTTATTACAAGAACTTTATGACCTGGGGCCCATTAAAAACCTTATTATACTAATGATTAGGAACTTTACGTATTGTCGAATCCATGGTAACACTTTATTTGGTAGACTAAAATGACATTTCATATTATGAAATGTTATTTTATGTTCATATTATGAAATGTCATTTTAGTCTACCGAATAAAAAAATAGACTTTAGTCTACTGCCGTTTGAGAAATTGGCTACCTAAAGTGTCATTCTATAGAACTTGCTAACTATGTAAACAAACCGCCATATTGAAACTGTCAAAAAATATGAATTTTCTAGTGATTTTTGTTTACATAGTTAGCAAGTTCCACAGAATGACACTTTACGTATTGTATCAAAAGGTAGCTAATGAAATAACCGCAATCCTAGTTCTTGACTTTAATAAAAAATATAACCAAAACAAAATAATTTCGTCAAACCGCACATTTCCTTGTAATTTTATGACATCACATTGAATTTCGCTACTCATATCCTAAAAGCAGTCATATATTATTTTTCCTTTTTCTTGTCTATTCAAAGCGTAATTAAATTTAATACAAACTCGGTTCACGTGTGGACACACCCTAATGACAAGCAAGCACGCGACGGGTAATCTTTAGACGCATCTTTTTGCATTTATAATTATCTCTACGGACATTATATGGTGGCGTAAATCGTAAAAAAGATGTAAATATGGCTTCGGGTTTTGCCATAATTATATGTTAAACAGTTCCGTGACCAATTCGAGTAGTGTCAAAGTGAATAGTTTTTTGAATCGCTGGTATTTTGGTAAGAAAAAAATATCTTATAGGATAATATATTTGTTAAAACATTATTATCAATTTTCAATTTAATTAAAAGCTTAATGAGAAGATTAGTTATTTATACGTAAACAACAATATATTAGAATAATTTTTATCTAATATATTTTTATATATTATTTGTTTTTGGGTTAATATTACTTAAAATACTATCTGAAAAATATCTAAACACGCACTAATGACAGTAGAGGCTTGTACAGATATTTGTAAGCACCTTGGCCGCTCCCATATATCTGATGGCGACTATACCTATTCTACAAAAAATATTCATGCTTAAGTGTCCACAAAACTATGAGACAGGAAATAAATTCGGCACCATCGTTAAGACACACGATATGACAAACAAGGTCCCCCTAATTCCCACGATACCCAGTTTAAACAACGTTAAAACAAAAGCCGACCTAAGACAGGGCCACAATGGAACGTTAAGCGGCGAGAAATGACAAAAGAAACGTTTTCTGCGGAAGAAATGTAGCTCCTTGCGGTTTTCTGCGAGTTTAAGAAAAAGGGTTCATTGTTTAATGGTTTATTAAACCTTTTTAGGGTTCCGTAGCCAAATGGCAAAAAACGGAACCCTTATAGATTCGTCATGGTCTGTCTGTCTGTCTGTCTGTCTGTCTGTCTGTCTGTCTGTCTGTCTGTCCGTCTGTCTGTCCGTCCGTATGTCACAGCCACTTTTCTCCGAAACTATAAGAACTATACTGTTGAAACTTGGTAAGTAGATGTATTCTGTGAACCGCATTAAGATTTTCACACAAAAATAGAAAAAAAACAATAAATTTTTGGGGTTCCCCATACTTCGAACTGAAACTCAAATTTTTTTTTTCATCAAACCCATACGTGTGGGGTATCTATGGATAGGTCTTCAAAAATGATATTGAGGTTTCTAATATCATTTTTTCTAAACTGAATAGTTTGTGCGAGAGACACTTCCAAAGTGGTAAAATGTGTGTCGTCCCCCCTGTAACTTCTAAAATAAGAGAATGATAAAACTAAAAAAAATATATGATGTACATTATACCATGTAAACTTCCACCGAAAATTGGTTTGAACGAGATCTAGTAAGTAGTTTTTTTTTATACGTCATAAATCGCCTAAATACGGAACCCTTCATGGGCGAGTCCGACTCGCACTTGGCCGCTTTTTTATATGAAGTAGCTATCACGTAAAATGTTTATAGACTTTTTTTTGGAAGTTTGCATATTCATTTATTTGGATATTTAACATTTGAGTAATAAAAATGCGGTAAAAACATATTTCTTCAATTATTTAAATTAAGCCCACAACCAGAAGAGACTTGAAGAAACTGCTATAGGTACTATCATTCGACGCGAGAGGTATAATGTGTTAACGTAACGATTTGCCAAGGAAATAATTATAGTGTCATCTACTTCCATCTTCCTATGAATCATAACGTCACTTCCCATAACCTGACAATACCTCAAATCACTTACCTCAATCACCCACTCAACACTTCCTTCCTCAGTGTCCCTCAAGCCGGGACATGTCCCGGGGTTCCCAGGCGGTCACCCGGGTAACGATAATGAGGTGTCAGTGTCACTTACAACCACTGTATGACCCTACAAGATTACACGTTCGGATACTGTTGTAAAAGTTATCTGGTATGGAAAATAATTAATGTTAACTGCGAGAGGTTTTCAGGAATTTATTAGTAAACTTTATTGTGACATAAAAATACAAACTAAACTAAGTACATGCATTATAAAACTAAAAATAATCTTAGAAATAAACTTATAAATAAACTTAAAAATAGGAGTTAATAGGTATGTAAGAAAAGTTGTAGCGCAAAAGGGTTTTTTTTTATTATAAAAATTGGATGATATCAACAACAAATCAATGATTGAGTATATGGCAAACCATACTATGGGACAGTATTGGACAGTTAGCGGGAAAGGCAAATTTAGGAAAAACTTAAGTAGTAAATTCCATAAAAGTGACAGTGAATTGAACAGTATATATTTATACGAAATGACAAATGACTGTAAAATATTTTGTAAAATGTTATCCTTAAAGTAGATTTAAGCAGTTCCATACTAATAAGCTACCACCTACTCTTACATACCATCTGACTAGGGCTCATTTAGACGGCGCGCGAACTCGTATACGATTTTAGTTACACTGCGGACCATTGAGGTTACAATATCAACTCAGCCGACCGATCAGATGACGCAATGTAATGAAACTGGCATGCGAGTTCTCGCACCATCTAAATGAGCGCTTAAGTTGTATAATAAAGCTAATAATCAGGTTAACTTTTTGAGTTGGGCTGATTTAGTGAAAAAAGTTCACCTGAGCCACAGGGCGGACACGCCATACGTACATCAAAAATGATTTGCGTTTATATGTGTGCGCGGCACGTCTGTACACGCGTCATTGAGTTTCTGTTCTGGCGGAATCCTGACATGCTCTCAGTAGAGCGACTTACGCACACATTCATGTCGCGGCCTGTCGCGGGCGAGGTAATCCGAATCGGGGCGGGGCGGTGCGTGTCCGTTCTGTATGATAATACTATTACTTATTCTGTACCTGAGCTCACTAAATTAAATCAGTGCGAGGAGATAGTATCCGAACGCAACCTGCGTATACGCACAGGAAGGAAGCGTAAGGCAAGCGCGTGTGAAGCGCGCATGCGTCGTGAGAACCGAGACAGGTGGCTTGTCGGTGTACTTGGTTTACTTAGACCACGAGGACAATTCGAACGAACATTTGACATCAAAATGATGTTGAATATACGCGTGTGCATTTTGCTTGTGTGTTATGTCCATATTTTTATCTTTTACTTGTTGAAAAATATAAATAAAAAGTAAATCGGTAATAAAAAGAACAAAAAGGAGTTCTAAAACTTTTGTTTCGTCTAGTTATCCTCATGTCATTCAATTCAATAACATACCTTAATAAAATAAGTTACACCATTAAATACATGGTTGAATATGTGGTTAATAACATTAACGATATCTTTCGTGAGCATGTTAGTACCTACTTAATTATTATAAATAATGTATTTACTCGTATTTAACATGTTTTTCAATATTTATCAAGGTGGCCTTACCTTATTTGTGTATTAATTAAGTTGCATCGCAAAATGTTGACATAATAACATGTAAGTAGTTAGAGTCAATCAAATTATGTCAATTTCAAATCGGCTGAAGCTAGATGCAAGTAATGTGAAGTGATCATTTCCATACATTATTTAATTTTCACTTTGTGTTTTCTGTAAACGATTGTCACTTGGCTAAGGCCCCACTGGCCCCAAGCCGCGTAGCCAACGTGCCAATCGTGCTCCGTAGCGATCGTAACGCAATTGTCACTGTCACACTAATATGAAAGAGTGATAGAGACTAGACACAAAGCGATTCGATGGCGAAGCGCAAGCGATCGTCACCTTGGCTAGGCCGCCAGTTCTGTAACCCTTTAATCAACAGAAAACACGAAAATATGAAAAAAAAAGGCTCAAAGATATCCCACTAATATATCTTCGAGCCATTTACCAAGCTTCCATAGACGTAACCGCTTATTCTTTTTGCCACCGACGTAGTACAAAAAATCTCAGCCCAATAATATAATGATTACCAGCTCAGAGGCCCCAGGATGATACATCACGAGGCAATATGGGTACGACATCGCCAATAAAAAGATCGCCGCGTCCGAAGATCGGGGAGCGACGACCTGGCGGTCCAAGGGAGGGGAGTACGCGGTACGCAGGATACCGATATTTAGGGGTCACAAAAAGAACAGGAAAATGTGTAATAAAATGTAATATAACTTTCATAAATAAGAAGTTAAGAACAAACAACAAAAATAATCAAACAAAAACTAAGACACGTAACATTAAAAATCTCAACAATTTTCTTTTCGATTTTAGTGAGCGCGCAACTCGCGCAAGACGTAGTCATCATGGTTGAAAAAAAATGTAAAAAAAGCGGCCAAGTGCGAGTCGGACTCGCCCATGAAGGGTTCCGTATTTAGGCGATTTATGACGTATAAAAAAAACTACTTACTAGATCTCGTTCAAACCAATTTTCGGTGGAAGTTTACATGGTAATGTACATCATATATTTTTTTTAGTTTTATTATTCTCTTATTTTAGAAGTTACAGGGGGGGGGGGACACACATTTTACCACTTTGGAAGTGGCTCTCGCGCAAACTATTCAGTTTAGAAAAAAATGATATTAGAAACCTCAATATCATTTTTGAAGACCTATCCATAGATACCCCACACGTATGGGTTTGATGAAAAAAAAATTTTTGAGTTTCAGTTCGAAGTATGGGGAACCCCAAAAATTTATTGTTTTTTTTTCTATTTTTGTGTGAAAATCTTAATGCGGTTCACAGAATACATCTACTTACCAAGTTTCAACAGTATAGTTCTTATAGTTTCGGAGAAAAGTGGCTGTGACATACGGACGGACAGACAGACGGACAGACAGACAGACAGACATGACGAATCTATAAGGGTTCCGTTTTTTGCCATTTGGCTACGGAACCCTAAAAACCACTGACCTCTGCGCGTGCGACTTACGCGCCGCCGGAAGGAATCAGGCGCACAATCTCGACGTCCGGAGCGCGCTTCCGGCGCGCTGTACCGTGTCCTGCGGGCTCAGCACGGATCCATTTTTATCCACTATCACTATGCCCGTCACTTTCGCACTTATCTACTTGTTAGAACGTGACAGGCATGGTGATAAATGATAAAAATGCGACCGTGCTACTAGGGCTGCGCGCGCGCCGGTGAAAGCCGGATCGAAAGCGCACGGAATAGGGCATCGGACTGCAATCAAAAATATTTAACATGTATTATAACTAGGGACGGAATCAAATTATGTATTTTATTAAAATAAATAAACATTTATTGTATTGAATAGCACCGTAAGCTTTTAAGTATATTGCATATAATTATGTACTCGGTACTCGGTAAAAAAAAATAACAACACTATATAACCGAAAACGAAGTTTAGCAACTAATAATTGTAAAAAAATATGCTTACATTTCCAACAGCTGACGTCTTGAAATCACAATACGAAATGATATAAAAATAACCATTTCACCTTATAAATACCGGTACCGGTGTCCATTCCGGCCCGGTCTACCCCCGCTAAGAGACGGGACCACGGGAGATGACGAGAATAGTCAACTAAGCCTATGGCAGTCCTTTGAGAAGGTCAGCTGTAGGTGGAATTACGAGTAATTATAGAATTAAGTCATAACAACGGAAAAGGGTAGAAGAGATGGCGACAGTTTGTTGCTGTTGAAGAAAGAAGAAAGAAGCTGTTCCTAGAAATGGCCACGAACCTCTGTTATGAGGAAACTTATACAAATAGGAGGGAATATACAATATGTAGTTACATCAGTGGTATTTCACTTAGTCGTTTGGCCGCGCTCAGTTTTTGACTGCAGGAAACGTAATATAATAAATGTCTCGTAAAAATTACCTTTTTGAAGCAATTTTGTTTTGGTTTGAATTAAATTTAATAGCAGTTGTATGTTGTAATAGGTATGTTAATTGGCTTGTAATGTTTGTGAACTCGAGCGTACCTAAATTTGTTTTCAAAAACTAACTTAATCAATACGCCATAATTATAACGTAATTACCAATAACACATTCGTAACTCACACTTGTCCTATATAAACTACAAATCTCAAACTTACTCGGAGCAAAAAATCCGCATACGCGAAACCCAAATAATCTTTCAACTTTTCAAAAAGACGAAATTTCTAATAAACTCTTACGACATACGTCATTTGAGAACTGTGACGATAATAAGCATCAAGTTCTAAAAAGTCCCAAGTCACGTTAAAATCTTGGGACTTAATTCATTTCAAAATTAAGTAATTACGTCCACAAACACCTCCCTAATTGCTTTCCTTATAATAATAATTGGAGGTGTGAGCATTAATTATTCATTAGCGTGGGGGCCTCAACTTGAGATGCGCTAGTTTGGCGAAGAGGGCTTTTCACCGATTGCGGATAAGGTGGTAATATTACCTGTAATTTTTTTGGTACCTAAACAAATTTAGAAACTTTCTGATATAGTTTTTTAACCAGAAACCCATTGGACGGGAAATCCTTGCAAGGAAATGGCGTTGGATCGGACACGTGTTCGTTAAACCGTCCAACCAACTATCCATGCCATCATCATCTGTATTCCCTGAGAAATATGACCTCGGTGAACCGGTGAGCTCCATCTTAGGCTCTGTCTTCACTTTCCATCAGGTGTGACTAGAGCAAATCGCCGATCAGATTATTATTAAAAAAAGCAGGGTCTCCGCTTGCATTCAACTGGCAGTAGACGGTCTGGGAGGCCTACTGGGCGTTCTTTTTTGTTGTCCCCTACACTTTTTTTTCAAATTTGGGATTTTTTATGTTATTTCTACTCAGAATCACGAGCTCTTTCTATCCTAATAGGAGAAAAAAAGTGTCCCAAAATTTCCATACATTTTTCGATCTTTCCATTCCGCGACCGCCATACAAAGTCTATGGTGACGTAATGGAAATAAAAACATTAGGACACTTTTTTTCTCCTATTAGGATAGAAAGAGCTCGTGATTCTGAGTAGAAATAACATAAAAAATCCCAAATTTGAAAAAAAAAGTTTAGGGGACAACAAAAAAAAAACGCCCTAAGTACTACATGGAGGCGATCAGTTGAGGAGGCTGGCTCAACTGGACTCCGCTGGAAAGAGCTGGGAGTAGCCGCTCATGATCGCGACAAATGGAGAATTTTTCTAAGATTCCTGTCACTAATGAGGGATAACAGGAATGCGTCATCAACTCCGTACATTGAAGTGACAATGTGTTGAAATGTCTCTATAATCGTCATACTTTTATAGGAATTTCACGTTTATGGTGACGTTTCCACACTCTTTTACGGTAATGTACCGTCTGTGCAGAGTTAACTAGGTCCATCTCTAAGCTGTTTTAAGAGCACTCGTAAGACATGATTATGTTCATCAGATACCCTGTAAATGATACATTAATTCAGAAAGTAACGAAATAAAACAAAGATTGCAAACATTTTTTAAACTTTTCTAACCCTGCAAATTTAGACTACCCTGTTGTCAACACCGTACTTTAAATTTCATGGCGATCCGAACCCATATTTACCAGAACTTTCCTCCTCTTTGAGAACCATGAACAATCTTAAAGTATAACAAAAAGTTCTCCCAAAAACCACATCGTTAGGGCTTCTGAGAAACACCGGAGTAAATACAAATTTGTTATACAGAAAGACGTGGAAATGTGTAAATTAATTGCCTTGGGTCTGTAACCGGATATTTTCGTAAATAAATGTCCAAAAAAAGCGACCGCTCTGATTTCTTTTCAGTGTAATTTGAAGGATTCTCTGTGCTGTATACGGCCTGTATACCAAGGATATAAAGAAAAAGAATTGACTCGAGGCAAAAAAAATAAATAAAAATGAACTGAATAATTACTAAAACAATACAACCTTTGTCATTTCACCAACTAAGACGAATCGAGCGACACTCATTAGTTATAGGTAGGTACCCAGTCAAAGTGTTTGGGCTATAGGAGCTGATAAATACAGATGCATACCTATACTTACACCAAAAAAAAAAACAGATATAAAATTATACAACCAAAAAACAATACAACACTTTAAATACAACTTTTATTTATATACAACTAGCTTTTGCCCGCGACTTCGTCTGCGTGGAGTTAGTAATTTGGGTAGCTTACTTTTACCCAATCTGCTTTTTAACGATTTCCCATACAAACTTCCACCACCCTTTTCACCCCATTAAAGGGTAAATTTTGGGATAAAAACTACCCTATGTCCTTCCCCGGAACTCAAACTATCTCCATACCAAATGTCAACTAAATCGGTTCAGCGGTTTAAGCGTGAAGAGGTAACAGATGGACAGATAGACAGACACACTTTCGCATTTATAATATTAACTAAGTACCTATGTATTTCATGTCAATGTCCTTTTTAAACCCCAACCTTAACGTGGTCTTAAATATTTTCATCGACATCATCACGGAGCGTCAGTGTCTTTATTTTCCTCATAATTTAGCACCGGGTGGGGTGGTCGAGTGCCACCCCCGCAACCCTTCTCAAGAACAACATCGGTTTAATACAGTCTGCAGGGTTACGGGCAAAATTATATGCAGTTCTTGTTTATTACTTTCTTAGAGATGTGCAATAGTTTGCCGAACGATAACGGAATTGGTATTGGGAATTTAGGTTTTTTTGGTAACGAATACGTAGGTAGGAGATTGAATTAAGGATCATTTCAACATGTCGGTATTGGTACTTATGTTTTTTTGTTGAAATGAAAATTGGTAGTTGTCATAAATTACGATTTTAAAACTTCTTGATACTTGCACGACTTTGTTCTTTAACTAGCATTTAAATGTAATAATTAAAGTTTTCATTACAATAACAATCAGATTATATGTTTTATTTTTCAAACAAAAAGGGGCTTGACTTTCTAGCAAAATTAGCTGCACTCCTATAAAAATGACTCATTTGTATACAAACCTTTAAAAAAATCGTCCAAAATGTCATTCAAGTTCGGTTTAAAGATCTTTATTTTCTCAAAAGAATAACAATAATTCACTTACTTGAGAAATGAAAACAACATGCATAATTTAGCTATGATACTTAATCTATGCTTAATCTAGGCTAGCGCTAGGTTAGAGCGTAAACATTAATGCAATCACAAAACCATAAAAGTTAAAATTTGCCGGTAGTGTTATAAAAGCATACAAAACAAGTAAACACGATCGCTGTCTACTTGGAGCGCGCAGCGCTCTGCACTGTGTGATGCGTCATGCGAGCGTACTTAGTAGATAAGTTTTACACGGATATAAGGAGTTTGGAAGTGTCTTTATAAGTGCGTACGTACATTGCATTTGCCGAGTTAAATTAACTAGTAAGTTGAGTAGTTTTATAATTGTATGTGTATTTTATTGCATAGTTAATGAATGGTACATGATTATTGTGAACAGTTATATGATGGTTTAAGTCGAATATTTATTACCCGTAATTTTATTATATACCTAGTGTTTTTATTTGATTTTATATTTATATGTATACTTTTTTTTTAATTCTGTTTGTTTATTTACTTTATTTATACGCAGATAACTTAGTGTAAGTTTATAGATTATTTATATATGTAATTATATAAATGAAAGTGTTTCATGGACGGCTTGAGAGATATTGTTTTAATAATCTTTTAAATGTGCGTAACGATTTGGCGTCTTTGATGTCATTTGGGAGTTTATTGTATAAGTTGGCTCCCTCGTATAATATGCATTTTTTGCCATAACTGGTACGCGGGGGGCGTAAAATAAGGTTATTAGCGTTCCTGAGTTTAATTCTTTGAATTTGTTGCTTTTTCGTAAAAGAGATTTGTATTTGAAGGTCATTTGATAGTATTTTTCTTATAAGAATACAAGTGTAATATACGTAGGCATGGTTAATGGTCATTATTTTGGTGTCTTTGTAGATTTTAACTGTTGGCGTACGGAAGTTGTAGTTAAATAAGACTTTGATCAGTTTATTTTGAGCTCGCTGTAGACAGTTCAAGTTAGTCGGAGGGGCGGTGCCCCATATCTCAATTAGATATTCAATATGTGGCTTCACGAGTGTGTTATATATTGTATATTGGACACGTTTTGGAAGGCATCTTACTATACCCTTTTTTGGCGCAAATATTATGTAATTCGTTTTGCTAATATTGATGGTTAGGATATTATTTTGAAACCACTTATTGAGTAGATTTAGGTCACTTTGAGCATCAGCTATTATGTCATGAATAGAGTGGCCGTAGTAAAATAGGCTAGTGTCGTCTGCATACAGGGTAGTGTCGCCTCTAAGACCTATTTTGCTGATGTTATTAATATATACTAAGAAGAGCAAAGGACCCAAAATAGAGCCTTGAGGGACGCCAAAAGTGACATTGCGCGGACTACTTTTATATTCACCTATTCTGACTATTTGTTTGCGGTTTTCAAGGTAAGACTCAAACATTCTAAGGACCTTACTGCCCAAACCAGCCTCCCTCAATTTAACCAGAAGGATCTGATGGCTGATAGTGTCGAAAGCCTTCTTTAGGTTGATAAACACCCCCACCGCAATCCTTTTTTGGTCAATACTGACTTTTATTTTGGTCACAAGATCTATGGTGGCAGTTAAGGTGTTTGATTGTGCCCTAAAACCATATTGCTTCGGGTAAAGGAAGTTTATCGACCTAAGATGACCTTCGAGACGTTTGTGTAACAAAGTTTCAAGGATCTTTGAGAGTACCGGTAGAACTGATATTGGGCGGTAGTTTCCCGGATCTGATTTTGTCGAAGATTTGTAAATTGGAGTTACTTTTGCGAGCTTTAGACTATCAGGGAAGTAACCTTGTTTCAAACATTCATTTAACCTCTTAGTAAAATTAAGGTACACAATGGCAACAAAGAAGCGTTTACCGCTCCGGCGTCTACAAAGGGCCGTGTAAAAGATATTATAGCCTAAATAAAAAACTAAGAAAGCGTATAGCTGACAAAGGAGCTCGCAAGGTGCGTGAAAAGGGCACAATGTCAAGTATCAAGTTCACACGTAGCCGAGCGTGGGTACAGTCGGGTGACGAGGAAATAAAGTTACTTTTAAATTGGCTGTAAGTGTACAGTTACAAGTTTTAACAAAAGTAAAATGTGTATGTATGTGTGTATGTAGTAGGAAAAGCTCTTAAAAAAGCGTGAAAACCCTTTGCATATCTCACAAACTGTTTGTGAAGAAAATACAAATATTGTACGGTATTGTGGAATTTCTGGACCCACTTAATTTAAAACATAAATAATATAATATAATAATTGTATGAGAGCATAATGAACTATCCTGAAATAGGTTTTATTTATCTTTAACTTAAATATCGTGGTTTTCCTATAATTTATCCCAGCAGGATATTGATTGGTAATACCAACTAAAACCAACTAAAACTTAGTTACTATATTAAAATATAATCTACTAACAACTTAATAGGCAAAGGAAAGAGGGTTATTAATTTCCTCTCTCTTACTTTAAAAAACGCTAAAATAATAGTTTTCCCACCGCGCCAGCAGGAAAGTCTCTTTTTACTCTCCAAAAACAGATAGCAATGTTGCCTTTTACCCCCGCAAGTAATATGATGCAAATTCTGAATTGTTTTTTCTATTGCACTGTACCTGAAAGCGACTCCTTCGCGGTAAGATTATGAAACAAAGGAAAAGACAATACAAGTAATACAATATTGCTGGAGTGTGGGAAACAGAGCATTCTAGCCCTTTCCTTCAATTTGAGGTGGCCAGAGACAATGGAGGCGCTTGAGGTTTTTTTTTAATTGTTTGATATTGTTGGGCAAACGCAATTGTGGAGTTGTTATTGTCAATTATTTACTTGAAGGATTAAAAAACTTGTACGATAGTCACTATTAAGTTTTAAATTTGAAAGAAATTTGACGTCGCTTGATGTAGTTTGACAAAGGTGGTTTTCTTATAAATCTTTTTCTTGCAGTTGTTTTAATCTTAGTGTGTACATATATCAGATTTGAATTATTGTTCAAACATTGTAACTGTTTTAGTTTTTGTACTATTAGGTAACGGAATCAGATAGACACTGTACAATGCAAGCATCGCACATTTCTCGCGTCAGCATTAAATACAATGACTTTATAATAATTGCTGTATTTGCGATTACGCCATACATCGATTTATGAATTAGTTTACGTTTATACGTGCTCCTAGCTAGTACTTACTTATATACCTTGGTTATCAATAAATACATATACCGAAATCAGTGTTTCCATCAAGATTGCAATCAACCATCAAGAATCATATCAACTCAGATGTACGACCCGTACATCTTTTGGTCCTTCAAAGTTATCAGTGACTGTGACAGTGATTTCGTCCAAACGGCCTCCCACAAGCGGGTCTCACCGATTGAACAGGCGCTGTGAGTCATCCAGAGCCTGATTATATTCATTGTCATCGGAGAACAGCATCAGTTCATCATCGAAGATATCAAGATTATCAAGAGACGTCTACTATCAAGCCAAGTAAGAGGAATCTCGAACTTGAAAGATCATCATTATCAGTGCTGCAGCAATTATCATCAATTTTAAATCAGGAAATCAATATCATTATCAAACATCAAATATCAGTGGCCACAGTATTGTCAATTATTTGTTGATTAATACTTATTATTATTATCAATATCTACTCAACTACCTATCAATAAATCAAGATGAGTTCGGAAAAGGAAATGGAAGCGATTCGCAATGATCAAAATCAGCTCATGGCCAATATGAACAGGCTATTTGAGAACTACAAAAAAGATGGTCCAAGCCGACGAACTGAGTCTAACATCAATAACAAGTTGACCGGCCTCGACGGATTCTGGCAAGAGTTTCAAAGCAATCATGCAAGGCTGGTAGCATTCCAGAACGAGGATTGCACTTATTATGCCGAAAAGACTTTTAACAAAACCAAAACCTTCTACGAATCAGCTAGGTCTGTATTGCTAGATCATTTGGAAACAGCTAAAAGCGCTCCTCTAACAACGAGACCTAGGCCAATCTCACCGAAACCGGCAGAACGTTTATCACACCCTTCGTCAGCAATGCCCAATTGGGCCGAAGAAAATACAAAAAGTGAAGAAGTGCACCCTGGGCCATCAAATCACCAGAGCCGCGCCGTCTCTCAAGATCAACAACCTGAGAATCAAGAAAAAACGGCCACCCGGGCTCCAGTCAATCCAGGGTTCGCAATTCCACCTATTTTTAATTTCACCGAACAACCAAGCCTCGATGCTGCCAAGTTGTCAGAGAAGATGAGAAAACAACAGAGCAACTTCAAGGCCTTCGCGCATACTTTACATTACATAGACCTCTCCACGATTAATGAAAAGTGGGAATTGGAAGACTTACTCAAATCAGTCCAGTCTCGTTGGGCAACCATTGACACTCTGCACTGGGATATCGACAGTGAACTTCTCGAAGACGACGAAACCTATAATCAAACGTTCTACAAATATGAGAAGAAATTCCAAGACATCAAAAAATCTATCAATTCGAAAATATGGTCCATGGCTCACCGTGAGAAATCAACCCCCGTCATGGACATACCGCCGTTTAGTGGGAACTACCAACAGTGGGTTTCATTCAAGGATCTATTTAATGAAGCCATACATCATAATCGCTCCATGTCCAACGCACAAAAGATGCAATTTTTGAAAAACAAGGTCAGAGGTGAAGCTGAAAAACTTATTCAACATCTCAACATCAGCTCAGAAAATTATGAAACCTGCTGGGAAATCTTAAACCACAGGTACAACAACACGAAACTAATTTTCACCGCCCACCTCAATAACCTGCTGTCGCTATCAACAATGCAACAACAATCATATCAACAAATCAAGCGTTTACATGACACCACCAACGAGTGCTTAAACGCCATCAGGAATCTCGGCGTGGACACCTCGTCATGGGATCCGCTTATAGTCCATATTTTATCACAAAAGTTGGACGCGGAAAGTCATACGGAGTACGTCGAATCATTAAAGAACCCACGTGACTTGCCGACCTTAAAGGAATTCCTAGATTTCCTAGAAATGAAGTTTACATCATTTGAAGCAAGCCGTCGCAAGTTGGACACACCAAAACCATCCCAACAATCAGAAACATCAAGAAAACCTTACTACAAATCATTTGTAGGCATAAAGGATTCATCATTATCACAAAATAAATCAAATGATGTTAAATCAAGCTATTATCAAAGAAAACATTGCCCAGTTTGTAATAAGAATCATGGCATATTTAATTGCGAAACATTTCAAAGTGCAAAGCCAGAACGCAAACGGAGCATTATTGCAAGTTTGAATTTATGCAAAAATTGCCTTTACAATCACTACGATAAGGAATGTTTTTCAACAAGTCGATGCCGCACGTGTCAGGAAAGACATAATACACTCGTCCATGATGCCTACAGTCAGAAACAAGACACTTCCGACCTGCTTAATAAACGGAAAACTGTTGCAACTATTACGCAAGAATGTAATAAAAATATAGAAGTTTTATTACCAACCGCCCTCATCAAAGCAAGGGCAGTAGATGGAAGTTATCACATTCTGAGAGCATTTATTGATCCTGGAGCACAGATGTCACTGATCACGGAGGCTGCGGCTCAACTTCTACAAATACCCCGAGAAAGCTGTGACGACACTATGTATGGCCTCGGCATTACTGGAAACACCTGCAACGGCGTTATAAACGTCACCATGTCATCAATGCATTGTGACTTTCAATTTAACGGAGAGTTATTTATCATGAATAAACTCACTCTTCCATTACCGAATCAAACCTTCATCAAACCCGATCTGTCGTACTTAAGAGGACTTCCACTGGCAGACCCGGATTACAACATCAGCCGCCCTATCGATATAATCTTGGGAACAGAAATCTACGCTAAATTCGTCCAAAATGGTACCATAATAAAAGGCGACGACCTTCCTGTAGCTCAGAAAACTAAACTTGGGTACATCATAAACGGAAAGGTCCCACTGCCATCGTATCAATGCTGCACCGTCGTCAACAACATGACTGATATCTCACGCTTCTGGACCATAGAAGACATCAATGAAGCATCAAGTTTGTCATCAGAAGATCAACATTGTATAAACTTCTATCGCGAAACTACATTTCGACAAGAAGACGGAAGATACGTCGTTCGATTGCCGTTAAAGCCAGAGATGGAAAATGCTCTAGGACACTCAAAGAACATTGCCATAGCACAATTCAGGCAACTCGAGATCAAGTTTCGAAAGGATCAAAACATCGAGAGAGAGTACAAGAAGTTTATTCGAGAATACATCAGTTTGGGCCATATGCGCGAATGTACAGACGAAATCGACGGGCCACCCAACTCGACACAAGAGTGCTTTTTGCCACATCACTGCGTGCAAAGGCCTGAATCAGCAACTACATCTCTTAGAGTCGTGTATAATGCGTCTTCCAAAACATCAAACGGGACAAGTCTGAACGACATCATGTACAGCGGACCCAATTTACAACACGACTTATTGTCACTCATCATTAAATGGAGACAATATAAGGTCGCGTACGTTGCAGACATAGAAAAAATGTTTAGAATGATTGGTATAAACATTCAAGATCAAAAATATCAAAAGATCATTTGGAGAGACAACGAACATCAAAGGTTTCGAGAATACGCATTAACTACCACAACCTACGGCACCAAGGCTGCCCCCTGGTTAGCCATGATGACGTTAAGACAGCTGGCCAAGGACGAACGCCACAACTATCCTGAAGCGGCTAAAGTCGTAGAAGAGAGTTTTTACATGGATGACCTTCTACACGGCTGTCACGATCTCGAATCAGCAAAAAAAATGAAACAAGATTTGATTGAATTGTTAGAATCAGGAGGGTTCAATCTTCGCAAATGGGCATCAAACACACCCGAACTACTGCAAGGAGCTAATAGCAAGTCTCAAGATCAACAACAAACTTTCGAATTCAAAGATCAAGAAACAACGAAAACTCTGGGTCTACGCTGGCACCCGCAGGAAGATCTATTTACTTTCCAACTAAAAATTACACCGCTATCAACTCAAACATCAATCACAATGACGAAGAGAGAGTTACTGTCAAGTATAGCGAAAGTTTTCGACCCTCTGGGGTGGCTTTCGCCAGTAACCACGAAATTGAAGTTACTGTTTCAAAATGTCATATCAAATGACATCGGATGGAACGATCAAGTGCCCCATAATATCAAGAAGGAATGGTACACAATTTCACAAGACCTACAAATGATCAAAGATATCAAAATCCCGCGTTGGCTAAATACCTACAAGAATCAAGACCTTGAACTACACGGGTATTGCGATGCATCGACTAAAGCATACGCGTGCGCAATCTACTGCCGTGTCATCCCTACCGATGAAAAACAATCAACGCCGCCGCCGGTACTGATAGCAGCAAAATCAAGACTCGTACCGACGAAAAAAGCTGTGACCTTGCCGAGATTAGAACTGTGTTCAGCTCTACTTCTATCAGCCCTCATGGAGAAGGTCAAGCAATCCCTATCAGAAAACAAAATCAAATTGGTCTGCTGGTCTGACAGTACAGCAGTTTTGGGATGGCTAAACGGCGAACCTAGCAAATGGAAGCCATTTATAGCTAACCGGGTTACGCAAACTACAAAAATCATACCGCCGACTTGTTGGAACTACGTGAAGTCCGAGGAAAACCCGGCCGACTGCGCTAGTCGCGGAATCACGGCCCAGCAATTATTAAAACATCCTCTTTGGTGGAATGGTCCAAAATGGCTATCATCGTACAGTGAAAATCAAGAAAGGCCCACATTCACTACGGATCAAGAGGTTAAAACATCAAAACAAAGCCACGCGGTAACATGTAAACAAACCGACGGGGACATTATCAATGAATTAATAAGCAAGCATAGCAACTTGACACATTGCACCCGCGTGCTCGCATGGATACTACGAGTGGCTTCGCGGCGTCAGCAAAACTCGAGTTACCTAACAGCTGACGAGTTAAGAAGCGCTAAAAATAGAATCATTAAGTACGTGCAAGAAAGAGAGTTTGCAAATGAAATCGTCAATTTGAAAACAAATCAATCAGTGGATTTAAAGAGCCACATTTTGAAATTAAGACCTTTCCTGGATCAACATGGAATGCTACGCGTTCGAGGACGACTTCATAACGCACCCATCAGCTGGGAAATGAAGCACCCTCTTATCATTCCACATAGAGGTCGCCTGACGGAGCTGCTTATAGATCAAGCACATAAAGCTGTTTTGCACGGAACCGCCAAACTCACTCACTCCAAACTAAGAGAATCAGTCTGGATTATAGGAGGTAATAGAGCTACGAAAAATCTCCTACGCCGTTGCATAACGTGCCTTAAGCAGAAACCTCCAAAACTATCACAACTCATGGGTGACTTACCTGAGTCAAAACTGCCAGTATCAGAAAACGAATCATCAACCAGTGATGAACAGAAAAAAGATTCATCGGCCACGCCCCCTGCAAGACAAACAAATCAAAGAAAACCAGCAAAATCCAAACTCATTGGTTACATCACTATGGCGCTTATGATGTTCATGTTATTTATATCGCCGGCGCAATGCGCTCATGACGTATCACGTTTCAAAGAGGGACAAGGCATTTACTTTGATAAAATAACAAATATGAAACTGGCCCGAGACGAGTGGAAACTTGTAGTTTATTATGACATCAATCCATACTGGGAAGGATCAGAACTATTTTCCAAATACATCAAGCACTTGGAAAATATGTGTCACGCCATCAAAAATAAACAACAGTGCAATGTCGTACTCACTCAACTGCGTCACGCCTTTTCGGAATTAAAATACTACGACAGCATGCTACTCGGTCAACGTGTCGAATCACCACGAAAGAGGAGAGCATTCTTCAACGGCGTCGGTAACGTCGCTCACAGCCTATTCGGCGTGCTCGATGATCAATTCGCCGAACAATATCAGAAGGACATCGACCTGACCAGAGCTAATGAAAAACACTTGGCACAATTATGGAGGAATCAAACCTCGGTTATAGAAGCGGAAGCCAACTTACTAAAGAGAGTTGAAACATCAATGCAAAATCAGCACAAAACTTTCAACCAACACATAAACAACATCGAGATAAGCCTTAACAAACAGGCCACCGAAATTCAAGAATCAACTCAAATTAATGAAATCACCGTGTCATCAATCATCGCTAATAACATACTCGTGAACCTGAAAAGCATACAAGACACTTTATTGGACACCATGGCTAACGTCATTTATGGCAAATTCAACGTTCACCTCTTGACACCACAACAGTTGAAAGATGAGCTGAATATCATAGCCGGGCAGATGCCAAATGATTTGACTCTACCCTGCGAAAACATCAACACCGATCTACCTAAACTATATCAATTAATGAAGGTGCGAACAAAAATGACCCGCCAGTACCTTATCTTCGAAATCAAGATTCCCTTAGTATTTCAAGATGTGTACGAACTCTTCAGATTAATATCAATTCCACGTCAAGTTGGAAAAAATATGATCAAAATACGACCTATAGCAGATCAAGTGGCTATAAATATCAAAAAAGAATCGTATATACCTATGTTGGATGAAACCGTAAATAAATGCTCGCACTACGATTCTAATACTCTTATTTGTACGCTACAAGGTCCAATTTATCAACTAAAGTCTGACTCACACCTTTGCATTGCCGATCAAGTTTCAAACGAGTGCTCAGCTGACTCTGACACTTGCCACAACATATGGACGGAACTAAGCACTATGAATACATACCTATTCTTTTGTTGTGACGAATGTACTGCGAGAATCATATGCGGACAGGAAGTCAAGGCCGAGCATCTAAATAAGTCAGGAATCATAACCCTTCAAACAAAGTGCGTGTTAAATGGAGACGCCTTTACCATATTTCCACAGAAGAAACTTTCGAACGACATCAAAACACAAGCAACCGTTGTTAAGTTCGACGTGCCCTCCATAAACAACGTTATAAACTTAACAGTACCAGTCTTACAAGGCGAATCAGATGCTCTTGAAAGAAATGACAAATATTTCAAGGTCATCAAAGACCAAATCGAACACATGAAGAACGAGGGAGCGCTATCAGACAGAATCAACTACCACGACGTGCATCACTACACAGTAATCTATGTGGTCATGGGCATCGTCATCGTGTTAGCAGCGCTGTACGTGCGCCGCTGCATTCGACGCCGCCAACTCGTCGCGCGCCTCACCCCTTCGTTCGCCGCCGCCGCCGCCCCCCGGGAGAGCGGTCGCAGACCAACCTCGATGTCATCCACATCGCGCAGCTCCATCCCATCAGCGACCGAGCACAACCACAGTGGACAACCCCCTGAGAGACAAGATCATCGCGTCGCGGCAACTGCACTCAACTCTACCTCTATGTTTAGGGGATTTACTTCTATCAAATAATTTAATTCAACTTAGATATCATTTGATTCAGTTTCAAATTATCTCACTATAACAATCAGTTTTATATAAAAATATCTTAGCATCTCTTATCAACTTCTCATCTCCTGGCCGGGAATATGTACAATGCAAGCATCGCACATTTCTCGCGTCAGCATTAAATACAATGACTTTATAATAATTGCTGTATTTGCGATTACGCCATACATCGATTTATGAATTAGTTTACGTTTATACGTGCTCCTAGCTAGTACTTACTTATATACCTTGGTTATCAATAAATACATATACCGAAATCAGTGTTTCCATCAAGATTGCAATCAACCATCAAGAATCATATCAACTCAGATGTACGACCCGTACATCAATACAATAGATGTAAAAAATCTGATACCTAGTCGATATCAAAACTTCTTAAATATCAAAGTAAAGAGCTTTAATTCTTATCATAATTAAGATGTATGTTCATAATTCAGTGATAACAATGAACGATGTTCCAGTATGAATGCATCTCCCAGAATATAAAAAAGCCTTCCAAATAAGAAACGCAGAGCGCACTTTCCCCCAAATCGTTAGTTTACAATCCATCGCCGTCCCTTTTGCCTTTCTTTTTCCTTTTACAACTCTACTTGGGGGGGGGGTGTCTTACCCCTTTTGGGGGGTACTTGAGGCCCTTTATCTGTTGCAAGTTTGTATAGCGCAGTGGATGGACCCCTTCGGTGCATCTTGAGGGTCGTGGCGGTGAATACGGGATGTGGGCACTTCGGGAAAAATCTGGAAGAATTATTTTTTATAATAGGTAAAACAAAAATATGGAATATGCGTAATACTTGGATTCGATTCAACGACTTATCAATTTTATTTCTTTATTTTTTTTTATATTTTAATAAGTACCTAGTTATTTTTTTAGTTTTTCTTTATTGTAATAAATAAATGTTGTACAATCACCATAAGTCATCGTGAAATCACTTGAAATTGGCAAATGAATGAAGATTCTGACTTAACCTGTATAAAAATTTTTTGCACATTAATTTACATACATATAACGCCACTTTAACACAGTTCCGTGATGGTAAGGTATTCCAAGTTTTTTTAACCTGCCAAACATTGTCACTGACAAAAAGTAGTACAATTTGAAATGTACCTACTTAAATCCTTTTTTTTGCGATAGATTCATATCAATTTACATAGTTCATGAAACAAAAAAGTGTGACTTCCAAAACGACTGAAAGTTGTCCAAAACACATAGGATTTCCATTAGACCATTAAATAAAACCACAATTGTAGATCAAATAGAATATAATTTATTCCTCAATGCATAAGTTATATCAAATATAAATATGAAATATCATCTGACACAAATCAAAAGTAATGATCGCTCCTGTCTCCTAGGCATTTCAGAAAAGTCTGAGACCGTTCCATAGTTTGCCCGCAACTCGCTACTACTTATGCGTGCATGCAAGTTAAGGGTATTTTTTTTATTCCCTCCCCCTGGTCTGTCTGGCCATGGCCACAATACGTTGATTAATACCTACGTAGGATGTTGAGGACTCTTTTCTTAAAGTTACGCGTCTAGGTGCGAAGTAAGAAAAAAAATGCCGGTCGATTTTTTGTTTTTGTATTTTGTCATAGTTGAAAAAAGTTTGATACTTAGTTGTGCCTTCGGGTGTTCAAGTATCTAAGTGCATTTAAATTATTTTCCAATTAGTAGTAGGTATTTGAGTACGTGGTAATATTGCAGAAAATAGTCACATACGTTATAGCTAGGTTATAGGTACCTATTTACCTGTCCTCCTGTCCTGTCCAGGCCGGTTTCGATCTTTCGATCTCGGCGACTGATTATGCACTGGCTACTGAGAGCGACTATCGTGAGCTACCTACTACATATAATAGATACCTAAGTATGCGTTTAACCTTAGGTACTATAGAAAACACGTGCAGGTAAGTAGGTATTATTTAATCGTTATTGTTTGTTAGATGCACATCAGTGTACCTAACACAATTATAACACATACCTACCCTTTATAATAAATACCAAATACTTTATCTCATAAATTATGTATATTACTTATATTATTTCGGTAAACAACCTGTCTAAGATACTTGAAGGGTCCACGGAAAGAACATGTCTAGTCACATTTTTCGGAAAATGAGATTTTTATCTCAAAATGAAGAGCTCTTAATGAACTATTAGTTATATCTTTTGCTACCACTGTATAATAAATGTAACAAAACTTTATTTTTAGTTAAATAATACTAAGCTTTAATTTATTTGTTTATAAAGAAAAATTAATTATTTTGAAAATTTTAAAATTTATAGTCACGGAATTACCATACGTTTTGACATTGATCCAAATTTTAAAACCGCGATTAATCAAAATGTCACTAGTGTGACTAGACATGTTATTTCCGTGGATCCTTCACTTACTATACAATATGTAACTAAAACAATGAGAAAAACACAATAATAAGCAGTAAAACGTCTCACTACAGAATGAAGTCGCTTACGCAAATAAAGGAGTTCATTAAGCGTGGTTCTGGTTACGCAGCTCTTTAACTATCCTCGGCTCTTTAACCATCGATTCTGAGAATTCCCGGCCGAGTCCTATTAAAACGGTGAAACTGCGGGAAATGCAACGGTCTTACGTTGGGAAGGGTTCCCGTGGTTTTAGACTTTTTATTTCAGTACGCAAAAGTCACTTGAACTGACTATAAATTTTCCAATGTTTTGCAAACTTTTGATATTCTGTAGTTGATATTTTTATAGATACAGATACATATAAAAAAAAAGTATTACAGACAAGTTTATAAAAAAATATTTTAACTTATATCTATCCGACTGAGCAGTTTATCTATTATTGTTTCTTGCAAAATAAAAACACAACCGATACATAGTAAAAAGTAATACCTAGCTATAATAGTCCTTAACACATTGAGGGCCCGGAACCCGCTCGGCGGGTTCTCTGTTCGTAGATCTATAAAGCGGGAAGACGCTGGGATTGGCTACGAGCGTATAGCGCCAAGAAAACGTTGGCAGGGAATGCGTTCAAATTAGGTACTAACAACACCACTCTAAATTGAACATTAATGTAAAGTTTCATTAAAGTTTGGCTTTGCAATTAAAACAAACTGTCAGTCGTTTTTATATTGTCATAGCAAAACTCAAATAAACCATAGTGGACGATAATATATTTATAATATACCTATACTTAGTGTCATACTAAAAATTCAATCTCCATAAGAAAAAACCTGTAAGTTCTTGAAAACCCCCCGAACCCTAAAACGCAGGCTGAAAATAAAACTGTGTGCCCACTAGCGTAACGGTAAGATTGACGGGGGGTGGGTGGAAATTGTACGTGCGACGCGTCTTCACGACGAGGCTTCATTTCATTTAGGAGACGAGCGACTTCATTATGTATTTACTGTGACAATTAGGAAAAATAGAAGGGAGTGTGTCTTTAAATAGAAGTATTTAAAATGTCAGTAGGTAGTGCGTATTTGTGGTACATTTTGGTGTAAGAGGTGGGTAATGTAGCCTTAGGGTGGAATCACATCTGTCAGCATCGAGCCGCATTTTATATATGAGAAATCGCTCGTTAGTATGAAGATGCGTACGCATGCTTTCAGCTTTCCGATGCGTACGCATCTTCATACTAACGAGCGATTTCTCATATACAAAATGCGGCTCGATGCTGACAGATGTGATTCCACCCTTATCGAATCGATAATTTAAAAAAATATCTTAAATGTGAACTAATTACATGAACAATTTTTGCTGACATCAACTTTTAATACCTTTATGTGAAAAAAACCATTGTTATTTTACAAACAACCCATTGAAAGTTATGAGCTATTAAAATCACCATAATATAATTTGGCTTTTAATATAAGAGACAGCGTTTTTAATGAAAAAAACTTCCATCCAACTAACTAACTACTTCATTCGACTTCGTCCTATTTCAAGCACATTCTCAGTTACGGCCTACAGCAAGTAGTTACGAGCGTAGACTTTCCCGGGGAAGTTTCAAGCTGTTGTAGCAAAGTGCGTTCTGAAATGGTTATTGCTATACTAAGAGCGGCTTCATCGATTATGAGGAAAAATAATTAAAATAGGTACTTACTACATTATTTTGTGACACCATTTACAATAGGTAGGTACATACTTACACACAATTTTCACTGCATATAAATTAAAAATGATCGGGTCTTACAAGCTGTTAACTAGGTACTTATTGTCCAAAGAAGAGAGAGGCAATTTCTGTTTTCGAAATGTGTCATTGCACTTTTGATGTCTACGAAGATACTTATGACTTTCATGAATTATGAATGAAGCTAATGACAATTATAATGTTTTACAAATGAAAAATTAAATATAAAAGGCATGTTAGTCACCGACCCATGTAACGCTGCGTCACTCAGTAATAAGAAAAATCCAACAACACATATTTTCGTATTATTTCTCATAGTCAATATAAATACTAATTAATTTCTTTCGGACACACATCCATAATTGTTAGTTACATTTAGACACGCGGCAGCATGTCAAGCCAAGTTCAAAAGAAAAATAATTTTTACATTATAGTTTCACTAGTAGAGCCTCAACTACTTAAAAATCATCTTAACCATGAACACTAACATAACTTGCAAAAAAAAAACTCCATGTCAACTCCTTGCAGTTTCCTAAGTATGAATTATACCGCTCGGCTCGCTAAGGGGTGGATCCATTCATTCTTTTTGTAGAGTCCACCCTGTGGGGGCACCCGACTTGAGAGGGAATATTTTTTTCTCGGATCGGCCTTGGAGGCTCGGCAATGATAGTTCGAGTTACATTTTTTTATTTTTTAAGTGTGTTTGGCGATAATGAGTGAATGGAAATCGATAACTTCAGAAGCGCGATGATTTTGTAAAATGGTAAATATCTATAAAACCTGAAGCACTTCATACTTTAGTATAATTTACGCTACTGCTACGCTTACCAAGGCATCTGGCTTACTGTTGCTTCAGTAGAAAGTGCTTCTAGTTTAGTAGATATTTACCATTTTCAAAATTACCCCGCTTTTGAAATTAGCCCAATGCGCATTACGCTTGATTCAAAAGTAACGTTTATTTTATCACGTGGATAATTCCATCATACACCCTTTATGTTTCTATTAATTTTCTATGCTCTATGAGACATACGAGCACTATTATCGAAAAACATAACTTATATTTTTTCTTAAAAATGTTTGCTCACAAAGCTAAAAAGCCAGCAAAACTTACTGCAATCCACTATGTAAAGTCTGTTTTTTTACTATTAAGTAAGTACACAACATTTTCTGGAGCTTGTAAAAAATATTAGCAGATTAACATAAATTACATAAAAACATAAAATAATCGATAACTGTAGTAGTGTCCCATCCCTACGCTCGCGGGCGGTAATGAACTGAATCTCTTTGAGTTCTTCACAGTTTCTTGAGGTGCATCCCTTAATGCAGCTTAGTTAACTCACATTCAGCTTTTATGTAACGGTTGAAAAATCACGCTTTTATGAAACTGTAATTATTTGCTGGAAAATACTGCCTGGCCGCGCGGTTTATGAAATAAAAGTCTTGTTTTTGGTGCAACAAGCGAGCTAAAGTTACCGCTCTAGGCGTATAATGTTCTGGTTTCTATAAACAAAAATAGTTTATTAAAAGTGGTGATTGAGTGATAATGATATTTAAAATTATCATATCAGTTAAGCACCAGGCAATGTTGGTTATACATATATGTTGAAACATATGAAAATTAGGAGTCCGATTTAGAATCCTGTTTTGATACGACCTTGATTATCGCCTTGGCGATTGGCGCGCATCTCACGCACGACTTTCACATTTCGCATGCACCAATCATTTTAATTAAATTTGAGTCGGGCTCCAGGTTATTAATAGGAAAGAATTTTAGTTCAAATATAAACAAATATTTTTATTATGGCATGAACATGAATTAAGGGGTTAAGAGTGACCCAGGAGATCGTAACCATGGCAGCGGGTGACAAGAAAAAGTTATTTTAATTTTTAACAAGCAAAAACGTCGGCGGCTATTAAGCTTAGAATAAACTTAAAAGTGGAAAAATTACTTGTGTGAGACTTGAACTCACGGCCTCTGGATCGATACTCCAGCGCTCTGCCATCTGAGCCACCAAGACATCATAGCCAGCAATTTTTTCCACCAAGACAGTATTTTTCCACTTTTAAATGTATTCTAAGCTTAAGAAAGAGTTAATTCGCCCATATAATACAAAGCACACGTTCTGTAAACGCACTTGCCGTGATGGAAACAGTAAACTCCGATGTAAGTGCATCATACAAGATAACAGCCACTTATCTTACCACGCGATCCTGGGGCACAGCTTATTACAGACAAGTCACTTGACATTGAAAAATCATCGTCATCGTCTGTCATTGTCGTAAAACTTTGTATTTTATAGGTAATTTAGATCGTCTCTTTGTAAGAAATAGGTACCTACATGTCAAAATGACAGAAAAAAATAAACCATCGATGTTACTGCTAAATCAGTGTTAGGAGTCACATAGGCAAAATCCTATTTCTGTAATATACAATTATTGGGAAAAGATATATGATAAATTACTCTACCGTCAGAAAGTACAATATTTTTCATATACCTACCTATAATACATTTTTTTAATAGGTATAAAGTATAACAAACTCGAAAAACACCGCCTAAATCACATATTAAAAATCATAAACCTTTGGCTTTTTCCAAATTTTACGTCATTTCCTCTTAAAACGAAATATATATTAAAATACTGCGCTAACTATACAAAATTCGTAATGTGAATTTTACTATAAAAATAATATACCAGTAGATTTTCCGTAATTATGCAATTTGTACATAAAATTAGATATTTTTGTTATGTAAGCTGCAACCTACACTATGAGTTTAAGAGTTAAAGGTATGTACACTAGCTGTCAGTTTAATATCTATGTCAGCGGCCACATTTTCCCTATAGTCCAAATTAGGCGGTTGATCGCGAACGTTTAGCGCATCAGATTAAGGGTTAAATAAGTTCTAACCCCCGTCTGCAGTTGCGACTTACGTTTGTTAAACATAGACTGGTCTATTTTATTTTATTTTTATTACATACATAGGTACCTACATGGAAAACCAACAGCTATAAACATGTCTAAGATCTACAATAGATTTACAGAGCAAAATTACAGGTTCTCACTTATAAACCTTTAATTACCATCTGACATCCTACAATAGATACCTACTATTTTCTTTCCTAAATAACTGGTACATTACTACTAGGTACTAATTCATACATATATACTTAGCATATTACTAGAACGTCGTATCGTATAACATTAATTTCTTCTGAGGTAGATATATTAAAATATCCTTCCTCGGGTCTTAAACTATGTCAAAGTAACGAACAAGCTATATACAACGATCTGATTTACAAAAAATCTAATAAACAACCCATTTTTAGGGTTCCGTAGCCAAATGGCAAAAAACGGAACCCTTATAGATTCGTCATGTCTGTCTGTCTGTCTGTCCGTCTGTCCGTCTGTCTGTCCGTCCGTATGTCACAGCCACTTTTCTCCGAAACTATAAGAACTATACTGTTGAAACTTGGTAAGTAGATGTATTCTGTGAACCGCATTAAGATTTTCACACAAAAATAGAAAAAACAATAAATTTTTGGGGTTCCCCATACTTCGAACTGAAACTCAAAAAATTTTTTTTCATCAAACCCATACGTGTGGGATATCTATGGATAGGTCTTAAAAAATGATATTGAGGTTTCTAATATCATTTTTTTCTAAACTGAATAGTTTGCGCGAGAGACACTTCCAAAGTGGTAAAATGTGTGTCCCCCCCCCCCCCCTGTAACTTCTAAAATAAGAGAATGATAAAACTAAAAAAAATATATGATGTACATTACCATGTAAACTTCCACGGAAAATTGGTTTGAACGAGATCTAGTAAGTAGTTCTAAGAAGCTGTTGTACATATTCTGTAATTAATTTTAATTTAATTACTAAGGTTTCATGTCATGTCAATTTGGAAAATAAAGATATTTGTATTTGTATTTTGTATTTGTAGTTTTTTTTTATACGTCATAAATCGGCTAAATACGGAACCCTTCATGGGCGAATCCGACTCGCACTTGGCCGCTTTTTCACAAAAAAATTGCCCATTCTATGCCTTGTACTAACAACTCTACATATTGTATTATATAACTAACTCAAATTTATTATTACTAGTTCTAATCTAAACTGTCTCTAAATAACAACTATGACCAAGTCTGACCCAAGACAATCGCTCGTCTTAATCTAAGCACCGAACTTTGCACTTCTCCAACTTTACCTGAGGGCTAAGATACCTTTTAAGTTAAAAGTCGCATTTGACTGTGAAGGTCGCATGTACAGTCACCACACGGGATTGTTACGCCATTTAGGGTCCTAGCTAAAATGGTTGTTCCATACTTACGCTATGCAATGTCCAATTTAGCTAGGACCCTAAATGGCGTAACAATCGCGGAGCGTGATGGTAACATGCGACTTTTTGCCCTAATAACACGACTGTAGCAGGATTGTTGTGATAAGCTTCTTGTAAGTTTTGCATGTGTACAAGTTGTACAGACAACGGTACTAATTGTCTAGGGGACAGACGAATGCGATTTTCAAGACAGATCCGGCAAAGCAGTTATTTTTAGGGAAATTTAGTTAAAAATGTGGAATATGTACGTCATACAAGTTAGTATCTCACGTTAATTTGTACGTACAAGTTGATAATGAATAATTGAATATTTAAATTTGAAAACGTCAACCCCAACTTTTCGTCGCATCTGTCGACCCGATACATTTTTACTTTTCGATTGTCGTTTGTCGATAAACGCTTGTCATCATGGCTACGGTCTCAGTTCTTTACACAACTTTTTAGGTTTAGTTTAGGTTTATTTTAGAATAGTTTGTATTTAGTTTAATTGTAATTTTAAGTTGCTTTAATTTATTGTTTTTTGTCATGTTTTTACACAACTATTTTAAAAACGACGTTCAATTTTGACGATGGCTGTTTTCGTAACGTGTTCACAAGAGTTGTCACCAGTTAGTGATGTACCTAGGTTACTCATCGCACTGGCATATGTGAGCCATATGACTTTGGTGCGTGGCCCAGACACCACAAGTACGAGTGTGACACATTAGCGCACGCAAATAGATTGTTCTTGGCTTAATTGTTCATTAAGGATATTTCCTTTTTACCAATTGTGACATTAGTGACGCGTGCGCCGTGTTTACGACACTATACTCTAGTCAATGAAGTTGGTGGGTTTGAGGTTAATTTCTTGTTCGCGAAATTGCGCAGCAGATAAAGTGTAAAATATGAAACAAGAAAAAGTTTGGGCCTTATAGGTAAATAATATTATTAACTTATTTTCAGAATATTTTTCACTTTCATTCTTTACTTTATCATTACTTTCATTCATTATGGTCCTAATTTGAAAAAGTATTATAAAGACAGGTTTTAGTACGTATGAGACAATCTTACATCATTTTTCCTTTGTAAATTCTTTTAACATAAATATATTTTTTTATTTAATTACTATGAGGATAAAGACGCCCAAAGCTGATAAAACTTAATTCCACAAAGAAAAATAAATTTTTACTTTATTTAAAAATCATCCAATTAATTGCATCTCCTTAAAATTCACCAATCTTCAACTAACGAATACCACAAAGCACTTAACACTTCAATTAAAATATGGGTCAATTAAACCCGTCAAAGACGACGGATGTTGCAAAGGTTAAATCCATATCGGAGCGCGCGCGGCAAAAGGCCGTATCTTATTCGAGTGCGAGAGGCAGATGCGACTTTTTTCTGCTGAACTTGATGGGACATCCTCTCGCGTTTCCTGCTTACTGCTAATTGTAGCAAGTGTTTAATTCTCTTGGTTAAATTTGGCTAGGTTCACATACGCTTCTAATAAAGCCGCGTTTTTTATAGCGAGAATTTAGAACAACTTATACTACGGGATATGCTGTTTTTAGGGTTCCGTACCCAAAGGGTAAAAACGGGACCCTATCACTAAGACTCCGCTGTCCGTCCGTCCGTCCGTCCGTCCGTCCGTCTGTCACCAGGCTGTATCTCACGAACCGTGATAGCTAGACAGTTGAAATTTTCACAGATGATGTATTTCTGTTGCCGCTATAACAACAAATACTAAAAACAGAATAAAATAAAGATTTAAGTGGGGCTCCCATACAACAAACGTGATTTTTGACCGAAGTTAAGCAACGTCGGGCGGGGTCAGTACTTGGATGGGTGACCGTTTTTTTGCTTGTTTTGCTCTATTTTTTGTTGATGGTGCGGAACCCTCTGTGCGCGAGTCCGACTCGCACTTGGCCGGTTTTTGATATCTGAAATCTAATTTGAAACTTCTTCAAAGCGTCTTCTTTATTTTTGATATTTATTGTCTTGGATTATACCGAATAAATAATATTTGGCACAGACATAAGTGAGAAAATAATACCTACATAACTTTGGGAACTAATCAAATTACTTTATTATAACATTTTGATTTGTGTTTTTTAAGTACTCACCCTACTAGGTATATATAAATTCATCTAAATCATATCATTTGAGGGAGGAGTTTTGGCCGAAGGGTGTCAAGTTTCGGCGGTTCCGCGGCCGGTTCCCTGACACTGCGGGGTTGCGTAATGCATCGCAATCATAATGTGTTTTTTAGTGTTTAGTTATATTTTTATAATATGTATGCTAGTTTTAAGGTATTTATGTATGGGCCACTAGTTGCCTGAAATAAACGATTTCATTTCATTTCATTTATCTATTTCAGTTGAGAAAAGAATGTTAAAGTGTAATATAATACACATACTTACTTAATATTACTTACCTTATTACTTTGACCACAATGGTTTGTTGCGTCACTATCTTTATAACTAACCTAGAAATATAGAATTTTGTTCGCTTTGGTCTGGACTACAGCTGAGAAAAACTCAAATAATGTATAGAATAATGGGGAATTAGCTCTAATTATCCTAATACTAATGAGACCTAGGTCACCAAATTACGTCTAAAAATAATCGTCCTTGCGACTAGTCGCGCGACCGGTCGCCCGACTTCCGTTCTAAATAAATATTACTATTTAAGTAAAAGGACGTATGTGACATTGAGACTAGCATGTAGATACGTCTTTATACCTTAGGAAGGAATACCGCCGAGGTGCGCGCATTAATTCAAGGAAAGTAAATTTATGTGACAATTTAGACGGTTTAGCTTTGTTGAAACAATTAGCTGCTAAGTTTAGAAGACAGCTGTTTTAAGCATTTTAGGGAATTTTTAAACCTAGATGCTTCTAAATACATGGTTTTACCTACGCATAGTTGAATAATCATATTTTTTGATGATCTTTATTTAGCATTATCTTTCATGTGAATGACTGTGTGTTACCTCTAGAAAGAGGCGATTATAATAGTCCTACACCCAGTTTCTTCTTATCTCAACTACCGTACTATTTCAAAAATAAGACAAACGACTCAAAGCTAAGTGTTAGATACATCCTTTTTGCTAAGGTTATATCACAAACTAGCGACCCGCCCCGGCTTCGCAAAACACAAAACCTTAACAATTTATACACTTAAACCTTCCTCAAGAAACCCTCTATCGCTAGGTGAAAACCGCATCAAAATCCGTTCAGTAGTTTTTGAGTTTATCGCAAACATACACACAAACAGACGCGGTGGGACTTTGTTCTACAAGGTGTAGTGATGTTCCCGAAATAACCAAAAGTCCAGCAACAAAATGCTTTAAGTTGCAATTTAACGTATAAATCGACTAACATACCAGCCAACAACAACACTAAGCCGCAGTTATTACCAGATATTACACTTAGCAACAAACGACATTAAAACTGCAACGGAACTTGTGCCGTTATCCTACTCCATATGCATACGGTCATTCGAGAGTATTCGAGACACACGGGCTAGAAGAGAAGATATCAGGGTTATAACCGCGAAAATCGATTTTCTCAAATTGCGGGCATTTTTCTCTGTCACTCTAACTACGTCTTCATTTAGGGTTTACAATCCGGATCCGAAATGTATGAAATTATCCGGATCTGGATCCGGATCCGCGGATATTCCCATACATTTCGGATCCGTCGTGCAAACTTATCTTCATTGGAGTAAAAGAGAAAGATCCCCGCATTTGAGATTTTCGGTTTTTGCGGTAGCCCCTCTGGTCTGGTGTACTTGGGTGCATCAACTTTTTCCTACCATTAAAATCCTGAATATCAAAATATTACTTTGCTAATCCGAGAAAAGATGACGTGCTAGTCAATCAGTGCTAACCCGTTATGGGAGGTAGGAGGGTGGGAACATTAATTGCATGTAAAAAATACGCAAGTAAATAACGGGTTAGCACTGATTGACTAGCACGTCATCTTTTCGCGGATTAGCAAAGTAATATTTTGGTATTCATTAATATGGATTTCCGCAAAGTAACGCCTTCTATTCATTACTAAAATCCTGCTTTTATGGTATTTAAAATAACCATTGGCTCCCAAGTGCTATAATGACCGAAAAGAGGCCGTTTTGTAACACAAGGCTGGTAATTCCTAAATATTTCGGCCGATATAACCACACTACACTATAGAAGTAGCCGATATATGTAGGTAATATCTAACACACGGTTGCGCAAGGTAAATTCAGTAATGTTGTATGAAAATCCTTTGTGTCTTGCCAAAATTTCCTCGTTTGAGAAAATTCCTTCTTCTCATTGGTTGAAAATGTCTGTATGTTAACAGTCATTTGTTTTGTCATATCCCTTGAACTGCAAGTATTCTTACGGCAGTATACTTCAGTAGTTTGGATGGCGGCCAGGGTTTTTGGCTTGAAGATGTCGTTCTCACCGACCCCGGTTTCAACTGTAATCGTGTTAGTTCGCAGTTTGAACTTACGTACGTCAGTGTCTTGCCAAGCGACGGCACAGAATAGATAATAGATACTAGGTACAAAAGGTTCACTCTCTAACAAAACGCGTCTATTACGAGAGATATAAGAGCAAGAGCGAGCAGGCGTCCGTTCCTTAGCGGTGCGCAGCAACTACTACTGCTAGACACCAAAATTGGTGAGTGTGGCCGCATGTACTTGTAGCGACGCGACGATATCGCGGAGTGAGCCACGCCTGGCGCAGGGGAATGGTTGTATTAGGTAGAGATGCGGAACGATGTAGGTTACGAGTAGATACTGAATATAATTAAGGATGATTCTCGCTAGAACGGTCCGGGTCCGGGCCGAGGCTTCCGGCAATTCATTTTCTATGAGAAACGATCGATGATCACGTGATAGCTACTCTTAAAACGTTAATCCAATCGTCCCAAAAAACTAATTTGACATATAGAAACTCACAACATCCCGCGATCCTCAGCTCACCAAGGATGTAAGTACGTCTGTTTAATGGCTCAATTGGTCTAATAGGCGCATCCTAGCGGCAGTCAAAACTTCCCTAACCCATTGCACTTGCACTTAGGACACTTCCATGTATGGCACAACAAATTGCTCCTTCCTTTCAAACAATCTATCTAAGGTGGGGATACACTGGAAGTTATTTACAGTGGCAGCAGCAGTGGTTATTTTGTGCATATTGCAGAATATTCACAATTTTTTATAACTAACAGGGGCCTTAATCGCGTAACACTTGCGCAATAAACGTAAATGTAACGCGATTAAGTCATAAAAGTATGAGTGGAAATCGTGATAGTTTTAATACTTTTAATCAATATATGTATTCTCAAAATTTCCGAAATCTTTCATGAGAAAAATTTCATGCAAATTCCACTTAGTAAATTGCCGTTCAGATTAGGGATAAGTTATTTACTCGACGTTCTTAACTGTCGACGACTGTTTCATTCTACATTTACGTCACTCATTGGTTGGCGTCTAATTTGAGTATAACTGCCGGCAGCCCGGCACCCCTCTGGTGTTGCAGGTGTCCATTGGCGATGGTATTACTTATTTAATTATTGTGTCAAAGAGTGTATTTTTTTCTGCACGTTTATAAACGTGCAGAAAAAAAATACTGAGAACATTTCATGGGAACTTTGCAATTTTTGATAATTCTCTATGACACAATAATTAAATAAGTAATACCATCGCCAATGGACACCTGCAACACCAGAGGGGTCTTTAAGAAGAGAGTACGCTCTTTTCTTGAAGGTTTTAAGGTCATGCCGGTCCAGAAATTTCAAATGTTTCAATCCATGCGTTTGACCCACGACCCATATGTGTCCCCTGCCTAACTCGCGCCGAGATTGACTAGAGTTCCGTCGCAAGCGGAGCGCGTGCAAGATTGTTTCCTCGTTAGGGGCCAATTGGGGCCCAGTTCCGCTCCTTGCGGGGCCCGGGGGAGATTGATATGTGACCAGAGATTTTATTTCATGAATACATATGAATAAGTTGTTCCTAAGGTCTGCTTCTTGCGGTACTCTCGACGGTCTTCTATTTATATGTGACCATAAATTTTATGGTCCAGATTTCTGCCCCTTGTGGTATGTTCTACATACTCTCGACCTATTTCTATTGATATGAGATCAGATTTTTCGTCTATCTAATCTTTTATTTTCTCTAGACCCACGGACCGACAATTTGCATTAACTGATTGAGGTGAACAATTAAGTAGATCGAATTTAATTTCAATGGTTTAGTTTTGTTTATTTTTAAAACAAACAAGTTTCTCTGACCTATCTCAGACCGTCAGTTTTTTGCTTGGATGACAAACAAGACAATGAAATCAATTATCTTTACACATCTGCATAAGTTTCTTACGACAGCAATAACTTTTTACATTTTACAACGTCATTTTCGTACATATTCGTCAATCATCCAAAACCGGACCCAAATAAACATAGTTAAAATTTGACAACTGCGACCAAAAAATCTTTTGTGACATCGTAAACAAATATTATGACCGATAATGATGGGTTAACGAGTTGCAGTAACAATAAACAACCAGGGTTATCCTTCAATATAACAAAAACTGTCATTTCATTGTATCCGTCTTGTTCTGATTCTATCTGTTCTGTTTGTGTATTAGTTTTAAGGTTTAGCTTTTAATTTTGGGTGCCCCGAAAACCAGCGCGTGTCTTAGAGACACTGCTTATGCTGAGTGGCATCATATTTGGTGTACCTTTCCTAATTAATTTTCTGTTGTACCTAAATAATGTATGTTTTTTACGCCAAATAAATATTTTTCTATTCTATTCTATTCTATTCATTTCTACATTTTTACTTCACGATCCTTAGCAAAAACGCCAAAAGTCCTGTGAGACTGCTTTTAGTGTGAAATGATAAAGCGTTGAACGGAAATATGAGTAATGAGATAAAACTGTTTTCCTTCACAACAATGGCTGGTGTTTCTGTCTTGATAAGAAACCCACCAGATGTGGTGTAGAGTTGTGTCGCGTGCGGATATAAGTTATGAGCGACTAGCTGTTTTCATACCCCCTATCGTCACAGGCAGTATTTCATAGCCTATTCCTAAAACTTCACAAGCCTGCATTTATGTTTATTTGCATTTATGATTTATCCCTTTCTTACAAATACGCAAGCCAAAATGACAAACGATTGTTAGCTAATTGAGGCTTATAGACGCGTTTACGAACGACGCTAGGTATAGATCTACAATGGCTGGAACCGGAAGGTATCTAGGCTAGATACGAAAAACAAAATTCAAATGATAATTAAAAACAAAACACGGTCCAAATCTAAAGGGAGGAGGTTATTAATTCGGCTGTATGTTTTTTTTTATGTTTGTTACTCCATAACTCCGTCATTACTGGATCGATTTTGAAAAAAAATTTTTTTATTGTTTGGTCCCGTTTTTGTCCAAACCCAGTTATGATGATGGGATCCATGAGGAATCGAGGGAACTCCTCAAATCTTAAAGGCATACATACAGTGATTTTTGTGTTTTTATCAACAAATCAAGCATATATGTACCTACATTCAAAAAAGTGACATTTGATGAAGTAGAACTGCTGATGATGATCAGAACGGAACTCTTCAACGACGCATAGTACACGTTTGACGATTTGTCCTCTTCGTTATTTTGTTCATATTGCCGCCAAAATGTTTAAACTACACGTTTATAACCTCAGTTGGCAGATGGCAGCACTAGTTTATTTAAATCCCGAAATACAGGGTGCTTCCTGTAACAGGAGCAATAAATTAAACTAAAGGCTGTACTCCTCAAACTGACCAACATTTGTTCATCAACTTTTAAAAATTATGAATCCTTTAGACTTCCTATTTTTCATACAAAATAAATATTGCCTTCAATGTACGCTGACATCAGTGTGTTTGACGTTGCTTGTCACGCTTTAAACATAACAAAATTTGCAATACATTGCGTCTTAGAATAAACTTAAAAGTGTAATAAAAATCAAAGAATGAGTTATTTTCAAAAGTTGCTGAACAAATGTTGGTCAGTTTGAGGAGTACAGCCTACAGATTAATTTATTGCTCCTGTTACAGGAAGCACCCTGTATAAATGGCAACCCTCGTATGCACTGTTTGCCGGCGTGTATTGTTCCTAATGAGATATGAAATAATTATACCGCGTAATGATACAAATCAGCTATCAGCTTCCTCTATATATACCTAATTCTGCTTTAATTTAACAAGTTTTGCTAAGTACCTACTTGCACTACTGAATGTCATATTGTGATTTGCCTGATTGTTGTATAGGTACATTTGTTGTAAGTTTTACTTACGTACGTCGGGACAAAGCTATTTGTTAGAAAGAGATAACGATATTCATCTCTAATTCTGTACTATAGCTGTGTCCCTACTTAGGTACGTAAGTAAAACTTACAAGTGTATCTTGGGCCTAAGGCCTTTTAAATCGTTATGGATAAAAAATTTAGGTAGGTACCTACTTCTATTATTCTAAGAGACTGGGCTTCATAAAGTTTATAATAATTAATAAGTTAGGTCTTATGGATTGCTGCATAAAGGATGACTCACGTTAGACCGGGCCGTGTCCGGGCCGGAGCTTCCGGAGCTTCGTTTTCGATGGAAAGCATCACGTGATCACCGGTCATCTGTCATAGAAAAGTAAGCGCCGGAAGCTCCGGCCCGGACACGGCCTGGTCTAACGTGAGTCATCCTTAAAAAGAGTAGAAATCTAGAAATCAGTCCGCCTCTCGCTGGTCTGTCGTATTTTATACCAAGCACCATGCAATATTAATTTGTAACGAGATATGTTTTATCAATTTTCTGTGCGACAGACGACGATAAGAAACAGTGTTTCGCAACAAACGATAAACATTGAAGCGAGCTCGTAAGTGGGCGTTGTTGGGATTTTAATAGTGCTCATTATAGCCTTGATAACATCTGTGGGGCAAATCTTTACTGGCCATTTTATGAGTTTGTTGGAAACTTATTATAAAACACTTGATCGGTTTAAAAAAAGGTTGGACTTACTGTAAACATGCTGAAGGTTATGGCTACAAAATGCCGTAAACTTCAGTATTTTACTAGTTGGAGCGATTATCAATTTCTTCTGACGTTTTTTTTTCAATATACGTACAAAACGACATTTTAGGTATTTTTTCTTGAATATCCAAAATACAAGGGTGACATTATGACTACATACTTACTAGTTAGCTCTTAAACGGATTAGAAACACACGTCTATGTATTTTTTGATTCCTTTATTCCGTTATTTATCGTGAAATATGTTATTATTATTTGAATTACAAAAATACGGAGGTCGAGGGATATGATCAGAAAGTAACCTATTTCAAGGTACCTATCATAATTTATGACATGCGATAGAATTTGTATACCTCGCAACATACCTTACCATAAAAGGGCCTTAGTACACCTAAGTTCACTAAAAACCCGCCATTTTCGCCTAACAAGTCTCCATGGCATGTCACATAGCAAATAGCGTAAGTATGTACAGTAATTAGGATCGCATGTCGCAGTGTCGTGGTCGTTCGTGGTCATATTCGTTGTATTGGCCATATGCCGTGTGATACCGGGTAGATAATGACAGCTAATAAGTGCCTGTCTTCCACGGGCCGTAGGGGTGGGACACTGCAGAATATCGATGCTCGATGAACTGATGCTTGTTGCTGAACTGAGACTAATCGAACTTTAAGTCAAAAGTGACGTTTCTTCACACAAAAGTGTCACTTTTGACACTTGTTTGACACTGACAGTATATGCGATCCATATCGTTTCTATATTTAACATTTGACGTATCTTAAAGTTCGAATATAGCTGTATGTATCAAGGGGACTAGTCAATGTGACAAACGCCGAACGAAATATATTGGGATGATGTTATGAAAAGTCACGTGATCCATACATTATTCTATTTTCGATTAGCAGTTTCTATATCAATAGTACAAGCTTTGCTCAGTTTGGGGCTAGGTCGAGCTGCGTAAGATTGTCGCCAAATATTTATTTATTTATTAGTTATTAGTAGGATACTTTTTATCCCGGGACCGTCACCGAGATCCTAAAATTGATATTATTATATTACTATCGTATACGCTAAATTTGAGGCAAGTTTAACGACATCTACACTGAAAAAGTCGCGGGCATAAGCTAGCTTTTAAATTATATTATTTCCTCATGTATTTTAAGTCAAAACTTCTAACAAATTTCGTCTTAAAATAGATACGTGACTCGTTTTAATATATTCAATATGTCAGTGTCTTACGAAAGTTTTGTTACTAAAAAACTATCTTTCCTATGAAAAGCGGATTATCGACAAAGTAAAGTCTGTTACATCCCTAGCCGATCTTATCGCCGGTTTTATTCTGGCGATACAGCGATAAGCCGGACTGTCCTTTTTCATAGAAGCACAGTAATGGCGGCACGAATACTTATAAGTTATGCATGCTGATTGCCGCTTCACCCTTTACTGCCCGTGTTTTGTCTGAATATTGATTTGTACAGCTATCATATTAAAAATATCTACAAATAAGGCATTCTTGAAAACAAAGAAGTAGAAAACGTTAGGAAAATTATGTGACACAAGAATGTATTCGATAGCTTGTTGACTTATTGAGTTCAAGCACGCTCAACTAGCCATAGAGGTAGGTACCAACAACTATATTTAAAACTATGTTAACGTTTTTAATCACTATAACATTTTACAGAGTGTTTTTGAAGTGAAAACTTCTTTAGCGGCGCTGTGCACTTTTTGAGATGGGAAAAAAATGATAAACTCGAGAGCGTAAGGCGATCACATGACCGTAAGGGGCGTAAGGCGATCACGTGACCGTAAGCCCCCTCATAATATAAATGGCATTTAAATCAATAAAGAAAAACTCAATGTTATTTGACAATTATGTTGCGGACTCCTTTTCCTCTTTACCTCTATTTTATGTTTAAATAATTTGACGTTGTCATGGCAGTATGTAACATGTCAATGAAAAAGTGTGATCTTATTTGAGAATGATAATAATATACGAGAATACCTCCGCTAGACGTATAATGTATCGTGTTACCGGGCGTCGGTAACATAGTGAGGTGAGTTTTCACTTCTATCGGCACTCCCGGAGTGCAATCGTTGTTGCTTGTTTTTATTGACTACTAAGCTTGAGCTAGAATTTAGAGCTAGAAGAAAAAATATTGCGCCCTTGCTTCAACAGAAACCTATTCATTCGCAATTTTAAGACTCTCATCTGTTATGGTTTTGAACTGGTTTCGATACGACCTTGACGATCGTCTTGGTGATTGGCGCGCATCTCACGCACGATTTTAACTTCATTTCGCATGCACCAGCTAAGCAACCAATCTTCCGTTCAGATTCTTGAAACACTTCACTTACTTACAAATAAATTATGTCGCGTTCCATGCAACAAGGAGATGGAAAATTTACTATTTCTGTCAAGACTTAATTATTTAATAAATAACTTGTTATTCAGTAGTTCATGTCAAGTAAATCTACTTACGATTTGTATCATATACCTATTTTCCTCTGTTTAATAAAAAAAAACACTATGATTAATGATATATCCATAACTCATATCGTTACAATAAACATCAATAAACTGTTTACATTAATACTGACGAGAACCTTAAACTTTACAAAGCAACTAATCCAATATTTACACGATATGTAATTTATGATTCTTCGCCGCCATGTCTGTCCGCCATTTTGATTTTCGTTCGATTCTTCGCGCGGTTTATCGCTAAATCTAGCATGTCTAAGCGCTATTACTGTCCTGCGGCCTTTTGCTTATTAAAATGTAATGGTCACTTTTAATACACAGATATAATGATAGGGTAAAATAGCCTTTGTTCTGTCTAGGCTTTTAAAGTTCTGTCTATCTTTTAGTGCCTACGGCCGTCAAACTCAATACGATCGTGTTACACGAATTCTATTTTACACAAATGGAAGTTACACGATTCGTGTAACTTCCATTTGTGTAAAATAGAATTCATTTGTTTTCACGATGACCGGCCTATTGTGATTGACATAATGGTGTACTTAAGTACTTAGTTATTGAAATTAATCGAAGATTAAACCAACAATCAAGTGCTAAGAAATCAAGCTTATATAGGTATCCTTGATAAATTCGTAAGTGAAAAATTGTTCACTATTGAATATCAGTAACTGAACTTGGTATTGGTATTTATATGTGAAATTTTCTCGATACTACGTTTTTTTTTACGAAAACACAAGGACGACATTATAGAAGACTCCGAGACCACGCGGACAATACCGTCCTCGAAACGTCGATCGAAGGTAATTTTATAACTTAATTATACGCGATTAGGTAAGTCTCGTTTTCATAAATAACACAAACAAACTTCTTAAACTAAATGGTCTATAGCAAATTATATCTACACCCATAAAGAAAACTTGCCACCCGTTAAGACAATTTGCAATACCAATAATAATACAACATTGCACCACATGGTACCGAAAGGGGAAGTGCAGGAATGCGTGGGAACCATTCACCCCCACAACCCCACAATTATTCCCATTTCCCTCTATAACGACGTATGTACATAGTAAATTTAATGAGACACACTCCCTTTCAAACTAGACTGATTTTAAAGACCGGTGACTTATGGTAACTGACCATATGGTCACAACGGTAGCGAAGATGATTATCTAGTAATTTTGTAGAATAATTTATGTGTGTATTTAGTTATGAGTACCTACTTGTCCGCAGCATAGGTAGGTGGGTATTTTAAAACGAGTTTAAACTACATATTTAAAAATGTTTTCCAGATATCCAAATTTCGTATTGTTTACAACGTCAGTAAAATTAAGCAATTTAAGGATGACTCACGTTAGACCCGGCCGTGTCCGGGCCGGAGCTTGTGACGCTTACTTTTCTATGACAGATGATCACGTGATGCTTTCCATAGAAAACGAAGCTCCGGAAGCTCCGGCCTGGACACAGCCCGGTCTAACGTGAGTCATCCTTTAAGAGGCAGATATATAAACGCAGTGCACTCGAAAAACAACTAAAATACTATACCACAAAATCTGCCTAACGTACCTCGCCTTAAAATGCCAGTTGAAAAATCTTTTCCCATACTAAGCCTCCACTTCCGCGCTAGCACCTGGTTTCCAAAGGGCAGGGAAAGCGTTTCCGTCGAGCTGTCGACATCGCGTCACGCCTAATTACATGTCAAATATATTTAGTCATTCTTCGCCTTATTAGTTTAGTTCAAAAGTGGACTTATATTTCATGTTGATGTGGCCAAGAAGCCGTATGTATGTTCAATTTTTAAGAGCAACGTTTATTTAATATACAATGTTTCTAAATTTATTATACAAAAGGTTAATGGTATATAAAAAATCATACAAAAATAACTTAAATATATCTAAATAATAAAATGTTCAATTGAGATTATTGAGACTTTTATAGGCGTAAGGTTTTATGAGCTTGATGATTGGTAGTGCTATAGTTGGTCAAACCAAATTGTCAGTAAATAAGAACAAAAAAAAAACTATACTCATCCTTTTCTTTTGGGTGCTAGTACAAGTGAAAGACAAAGATAGTATGATTCTCACTGTCTATGTTTGAAATGAGACAGTCCTTTGACAAACTATAGATATGATATGATGAAAGGTTTTTTTATGGTTTGATAATAAGACATTTCATAAAATATCTAACAAATTTAAAGTACTTAAGTTAGGTCATCAGTTGTTTCTTTGCTGTAGTGTCTTTGTTGATTTTACATATTTTAACAAATGTAAAAAATTACATCAAGAAAGTCTGGAATGTCAAGTGCGGGAAGTAATAGGTGCGGGAAGGCCCTAAATCTTAAAAAAAAATCTTTTTTCTGCCCTTGTCTAGATATTTTTCTAGACAAACCATCGATATGTCGATGAATTCTAAACACCAAACACAACACTAGTGGTGCCCTAAGGGTGGATATCAACAGGTCGCAGGCCTGTGTGCCCGCTTTAAACAATGCTGGCTATAGTCTAGTCAACCTTTGGGAGCCGGTTGCTTAGTGGTAACCTGGGGGCTTAGCCAAGATGACAAAATGGTATAAGATCTTAGGTTTTCCAAACTGGAGGATGTATTCGAATCTTTAGCTAGTATTAGGTGAAGTTTTTTCACTCACCAACCTGAGCGGAACAGTTAATCTGATATTAGCTTTACTATAAGTTTCTTGCAATTTACAATATATAATTAAATTGCCAGTTACTAAGGAAAACATCGTAAGGAAACCGGTGAAATACACAAACGCAAAAACTGTGAAATATTGCGTTTATGTATTTTTAGTGTCTAATTTGTTGCGTCAGTTTGCTTATTTTCTATCTATTTTTAGTGTCATCATCCCAATAGTGTGCACTGGGTTACGGGGGTAAGACTAGACTGTCTCCTAATCTCAGCGTCTCCTGTCCTGCAGTTTGGCAGAAGAAAAAAAAATCTGTATAGGTATTAGGGTTTATTTCATCTGAATAAATGTTTTTTTTTTATATTAAGGCATTTAATTTACTGGTCAATACAAGCAGCCGTTGGAATTCCTCCATATTGTTGAAAACTAAATTATACCCTACTTAATTACGACTTTGCGTACAGTACAGGAATTAGTTGCAGTAGGGTCAGACACATTGCTTATTCATGGTGCCAAATCACCGGAACACACATTGCGATAGAGGGGAGTTGTTTTTGTTTTATGGTGCGATATGGAAACCATACTGGGGCTAAGCTATGGTTAAGTTCCGCACCTTAAACAATTTTTTTGTCACAAACCTAATTTTCATTACAAGTTTTCTCGCCGACTCTAACAGGCAAAATAACACATGAATCATCTGATGGTAAGCCATTATCGTCACCCATGGACACCTGCAACCGAGAGGATCAAGTGCGTTGCCGGCTTTTAAGGCGGGATTACTACGGAAGTACCGCGGGCGACACAGTTCATTCCACAGTTTAGCTATGCGAGGCAAGTTTCTGGAGAAATGCACAGTTGAGGACTGCCAACAGTGCCAACCATCTAAAAAGTGGTGAAGATGGAAATGTTGTCGCGTAGAATAACGGCAGAAGGAACCGCCTTTATGAAGTTCGTAACAAGGCAATAATAATAATAATAATATACCTATTAACTATAGTCTGTTCGAAAAGAGAAAAGAATCGTGGATGTATTGGGCCCCATACATGCCACGACTCTTCTCTTTCGCACAGAATCTAGTTACCAAAATTGCGATGTCAAGAATTGGCTATAAAGTCACTTTTTGTTATAAATTATTAAATATTTTATTAGGTTACCCATTGTTACTAACATACTTAAATCATAAGCTATAACTAACAAATGTATGGACCATTGTTGTCTTAAATAAAGAAATTTTAAAAAATATATGTGAAGTTGGTGGTAAGGGCGCCAGCGACGCCAGCGCACGACTCGGTCAAAATATCAACTTTTGTGAGACATCTTCATACTATCAAAATATAAGCAATATGTCCCATACCCACTATTAGGGTGGCCCCACAGTCATGCACGAAGCGAATAAGCAATTAATGCATTTTATCCTATACCTGATGGCTCAGCTACACGATAGCCCAGCGCTGGACCAGCGAGATGGCCATGCGATGGTTGAGAGCACTCACTATGGAATTGGCCACGTGTAGATGCGTACGCACCATCGCTGGCCCTCTTGTGACCTTTGATGTGCGGACGAAACATCGTGGCCATCCCATCGCCATCCCGCCGTGCCATAAGCCTTCCGACACCACTACCCTCTCTACACGCTGGCCCATCTTAGTGGGCCAGTATGATGGCCCATCGTGTAGAGGAGCCATGAAATGCTAGTTAGATACCATGTGTTTTGCAACCAGTCCATCGACCTTAATAGAAACCTGAGCACAAAGCACCGGAAACACCGGAACAATATGAGACGCTCCACCGGCCATTTTGTTCAATCTCCACCGAAATGACCACAAATTACAGGTAAAGTTCATTACAATCACTATCTCCACACGCTGTATACTTCGACCGACTTACACCCTAATTTAAACCTTAAACTTGAGTAGTTTAAGTTCATTTTTCGTTGACGCGATGAATCAGGATACGAGCGTTTGATAGTTAGATGGTGATGGTATTATTTGGTTGAGCTAAAGTGAGTCATATTTGTATGGGGATAAAGAATGCCGTTTTTCGCATAGATCTAAGAGTAACTGCTCGTTTGCTGGTAATGGGCGTAGTGTGAGAAATGTAGTGGCAATATGTTAAATTAGTATTTTTGGGAAACGGACAATAATAATAGGTACCTACATGTACCTGTACAGATTGTTCGAGTACCTAATTCAATTCATCATTTAATTTGCACAGCTGGAATGTTCAAAAAGTAATCCTTTTAAGATCGCACTTATTGACTTTTAGCAAGCTTGAACTAGGCCGAACCAGATGCATCTGTGAAATGAACTGTCGCCCTTAGTATTTCCCGACCGATACGACCTGAGCCTTCAAGAAAAGACCTTACCTACTCCCATCTTAAGGGCCGGAGACGCACTTGCAAACCCTCTAGTGCAATTACTTACCGTCAGGCAATTCGTTGTTTCGTTTGCCTCCTATATCATAGAAAAAGAACCCAAAGAGGTGACATTTTTGTATTTTTTTTAATAATGTGGTTGTTCGGCAACACAAGCAAAGCCCGTGACGGCGGTCGCAAGTGGCCGGTCACGCCATCGGAAGCAGCCCCATTGATACCATCTCATTGTCATCTAAATTGCGGATGTTGCCAGAGACGCGAGATGACGGAGTTTCCACTGCTACACGTTTTTCAGTCGAATATGTCCACTGTGTCACTTAATTTTTTAATGGTCCATTTTAGGAAAAAGTGTCCCCTGTATAACTAAAAGCAAAGTTGATAGATCATAAATATGTCTGATACGTTATGCATTGTTTTACTCTTTTTAGGGTTCCATAGCCAAATGGCAAAAAACGGAACCCTTATAAATTCGTCATGTCTGTCTGTCTGTCCGTCTGTCTGTCCGTCCGTATGTCACAGCCACTTTTCTCCGAAACTATAAGAACTATACTGTTGAAACTTGGTAAGTAGATGTATTCTGTGAACCGCATTAAGATTTTCACACAAAAATAGAAAAAAAACAATAAATTTTTGGGGTTCCCCATACTTCGAACTGAAACTCAAAAATTTTTTTTTCATCAAACCCATACGTGTGGGGTATCTATGGATAGGTCTTCAAAAATGATATTGAGGTTTCTAATATCATTTTTTTCGAAACTAAATAGTTTGCGCGAGAGACACTTCCAAAGTGGTAAAATGTGTGTCCCCCCCCCTGTAACTTCTAAAATAAGAGCATGATAAAACTAAAAAAACTATATGATGTACATTACCATGTAAACTTCCACCGAAAATTGGTTTGAACGAGATCTAGTAAGTAGTTTTTTTTTATACGTCATAAATCGCCTAAATACGGAACCCTTCATGGGCGAGTCCGACTCGCACTTGGCCGTTTTTTATTGTTTGTAACTAAAACCACAGCCCAATAACCATTTAAATCAACGGGATCCATTGACTTGGTAGGTACCTATACTTATTAAGTATCAACTCACTGTAATCAAAGCGCAGCGGATGTCCAGTTGTCCACTGCGTCACGCTTCTTTGAGGCCAACTCTAACGTTATCTGATATCAAAATGATGTTATTAAGTTATCTTGCGTCTCGCTTGCACGAATACATATTATACGGGCAAGTACGAGCGAAATGCTCGATAATTAAATGACATCATTCAGATATCATTCTGATCTCAGTGAGCGTTCGCATTGGCCTGTTTGTCAATGCGGGGATTTGAATTATCTTTTCTGTGTAGACTTGTGGGCGGATTTGTCAACAGGCGACTAGATAAAACTTAACCAACGGATAAGAAAACGTTATCGTACTTTAAAAATAGGTACGTTAAAAATGTACAGGACTAAATCAGAAAATATAACTTTAAGAGTAAGACACTGTTACAATATGGTGAATTTTCGCTTCGTGTTCTAAGTCATTGTGAAATTAAATAATTGTACAGAAAAATATGAGTAATAAGAATTAATTCTAATTAGAATATAAAAATTGCCAAGATCTTGATTAACATAAGTCTACAAGAGTAAAGTTTTGCTAATAACATGTGGCTATTAAATGCTTCTGGAATAAATTATTTCGCTTCCGAAGTTAACCTAATGTAGTTTACGTAATTAAGTATCGATACCAATATTCTTTTTGGATTTTTCTCTCATTTATAAATATATTTCGACCCACAATTGGGTCATCCAAATTCTAAACAAAGATACTCGCCAAGTTCTTGTGAACGATAATTGGGATATTTTATGATTAGTTAGTTGGTTAGGTTTTCCGTATCTAGGTTCAAAAACAAAGTGTAGTGGAAACACGAGAACACCGCGTGTCTCACAGAATTATTTCTGACATTTTTAGCTTCATTGTCCACTGGCAAACGGAGTCACGCTCCAAAAGGAATTAATGTCTGCTTTGTTAGGTGTGTCCGCCATTATCTGACATCTACGTACCTAACACGTACTAGGTATGGTTCTCATTGGCCGATCATTTTAACACGCACGAGAGACTAAGGTGGATATTTTTTATAGTTTTTAAGATTTAATGCGTCGTGAATGATAATAAAAAATCCCTAATATAAATACTGAGTTTACCAATATGTACAAGTATTTTTTTCTTCTAGATACTTATTTCTAAAAATCTAGGTATGGTCAAAGAAATTGATTTCCGTGCCACTTCATACCCCGACACAGTGACAATATAGGGATGAACGTCACCTTAACAGGAATAAGATCCCTTTCATATTAATTATCCCTCCGACAAGGCACAGAAATCAATTCTTTGTGTACTTCCAATAGGTATTCTCGGTCTTATTGGAAAATCCAAGAAATCTTTCAGAGAAATATATCTTAGTTTTGTCTTGTAATTTAACGTAATTTTCCCATTTTCGTGTATATACTTATGATAATGATAATATAATACTTACCTGGCTACAATTCCTAGCATTTAGTTTTTCATGCTTTTCAGTGTATTACAAATTACAAGTCATTAAGAATTATTGGAACTATTATGTGAATTTGTATCGATAGCGGGCAGTTTAGATCGCTTCGATAATAAATCGTATCTTTCTAAATTTAACCACGATCGATGTAAGAACTATTTGAGAATATTAGTGATTCGATTATAATCAGTTTCTAAATGACTGTAATTTGTTGTTGGTATCTACTTTTTACAGGATAATGAATTTACCAATTTGATAAACCTTCTTAATACCTAAGTATTAAGCCGCATATCGTAGGACGACGACTATAAACTTTATAGTAGTCGTAGTAGAAAACATCTTTATAGTATAAAGATGTTTTCTTTAACTTATCTTAAAAATCTACCACTTAAGTATTAATCAGGTACTGAATGTACTATTGGAACGTTGCTACTCTACATTTGACTTAATACTTATAATATTCATACTAATTCTACACCGAATGCATATTGCACGCCTTTTATAAAGTAAGACATTGTTCGGTGCGCGTGCGTCGCAAGGCAGGTGCTCATCGCTCCCCTCTCTTACAGAACGGGCAATGCGGCGCAAGTAGCGCGGTGGGGCCCAGCCCGCCGCCCGCTCGGCCAATCGCGGCGCGTCATGTCATCGGAGGAGGAGGATACCCCCTACTCAGATAAGCTTCTAAAGAAACAGAAGCGCGCCAGACAGCGCGTGGACGCCGGCGAGCCGCGCAATTCTTACTCGACTCTCGCGACGAACGGTCCCGCGCCCGCGCGCTCCGCGATGAGTGGCGGTATTTACGGTGCCATTTTCGAGGGCCGACAACACTTCGGGCTGTTCGGTCCCGGCTACGCGCAGGCCGAGATGCTCAACGAGCTTCTCGGACGCCCGCCTAAACAGGAAGACGGCAGCGACGAAGCTGCCGGCGGTGGCATCGCGCACAGAGTGCTGCGAGACATCCTACAGAGCCGCAAGGAACTCATGCGGCTCTCGCCGGACAACAATAACGTGATAGCGAATAATAACAATGACGAACCGAAAAATGAGAAGCGGTCGCCCGAGCGACCGACTTCCAGAGATTCCCGGCCGGATCTCGACGATGCTCTGCTCGCGTTGGACAGTGCCGGTGATTCGCGAACGTCGCCGCCGCCGGCGCCGCCTCCGTCTGAAGCCTTGCTGGCTCCCAAGTCGGAGCCCGAGGACCGCGACAGCGACGCGCAGCGCTCCTCCCCGCGGCCGCAGGATGTGAAACGTGCCCGTGTTGAGAACATTGTGTCGACCATGCGCGCCAGCCCCGCGCCGCAGCCACAAGTGAACGGATGCAAGAAGCGAAAACTGTACCATCCGCAGCAGCACGACGGTGCGGCCGAGCGGTACGGCACCAGCCACGGCAGCAGCGCGCAGACCGTGTCCGACGACTCGGAGGACGACGGCGACCGGCCCCCTATACAACAAAAGTTAGTAGAAAAGAATGCTTTAAAATCACAACTTAGAACTATGCAAGAACAACTAGCTGAAATGCAAGAGAAATATATGCAATTGTGCAATAGAATGGGCCAAGACTCTGAAACGGCCGATAACGATGGCAGTGATGTAGAACAGACGGAAGATCCCGTTCCTAAATCGGAGCCGCCTTCGCCAGTGAAAGAGATCCCGCCTCCAATACCGACCAGTGCTCCTCCAAACATGCTGTCACAGGTTATGAGCAAGATGATGAGTGCGAAGATGCATGCACATGCGGCAGCGCACTTCCCCCCGGGTCTCAATGGCACGCTGCCCATGCTGCCGCACCTCCCACCCGAACATATGCATCCCCCACACCCGCACCAGCTTAACAATGCTGCCGCCATGTACCTCAACGTCAGCCAGAAGCTGTTCCTAGAACAGCAGGAGGCCCGTATGAAAGAAGCGGCTGAACAGCAACAGAACATGCAGCAGCAGAGGCCACAGTCCAACCAGCATTCTCCTCAGCAGCGGCAACTTGGCCAGACCCCCAAGCCTCCCTTGTCTTCAGAACTAGCCGAAAGATTAGACGCAATACGTAGCAATGCCGGTTCAGTCGGATCCGTTACCGGTGCCGACTTGGAAGGTCTAGCGGATGTCTTGAAAAGTGAAATCACGTCGTCACTGACGAGCCTAATCGACTCCATCGTGACTCGCTTCGTGCATCAACGCAGAATCATGGGCAAGCAGTCGGAAGCGGCGGCGGCGGCGGCGGACCAGCTCAATAAGGACCTGATGCGGGCGACGCGGCTGCTCGAAAGAAAGTCTCCGCAGCCGAAACCCCCAGAGAGACCCGCCGGACCGATGCCAGGTAATCAACCCGTCCATCCACCGCCGAACGGCGTGCCCTTCCTGACGCATAACCCAATGCTTATGAATCAAATTAACGGTTCCCGGCCGCCCGGAGCGTTCCCGCTCCACGGCGACGGGCCCGGACACGGCTCTCACGTGCGACCTCCGACAGGCATGTTCCAGGCGCCGCCGAAGCCGATGGGCGCCATGTACCCGATGAACGGCCACTTCGAGCGTGAACCGAACCCCGAGCAGAACGAGGCGCTCAGCCTCGTCGTGACGCCGAAAAAGAAGCGTCACAAGGTGACGGACACGCGGATAACTCCTCGCACCGTCAGCCGGATTTTGGGAGAAGGCGTGGGGCATTCGCCGGAGAGCAAGTTTCCGGAGTCGCCGTCGCCGAGGCCGTACCACGGAGGGATGGCGCTGCCGACGTCGGTGGCGATACCGAACCCGTCGCTGCACGAGAGTCAGGTGTTCTCGCCTTACTCCCCGTTTTTCGGGGCGGGCGGGGGCCTGGCGCGGTCTCCGCCGGCGCCCGAGCGGGACTCGCCGCCGCTGCCGCACGCGCCGGCGCTGCTGCACCCGGCGCTGCTGGCCGCGGCGCACCACTCCTCGCCGGACTACCTGCGTCACCACCACGCGCACGTGCCGCACCATCTGTCCGTGCCGCACCACCCCCACATGGACGCTCAAGATCCTCACTCAGACTGCAACTCTACAGACCTGCCTTACGACGGAGTTCAGCCTACTATATCCTTTTCAAATAGAACAAAACATACTAACCATGTATCTTTCTTAAGCATTTACAGCAAGAAAGATTATTTTAGATAGAAGACTATGTAGCTATGAGAAACTATGAAGTCTTAAATTTACTCATTAGAAAAGAAAAATTGGTCCTATACCTAATTATTTATCTATTGCTATAAACTCGACCATCAATTACAAGAGTAGGTGTACCTAGTGTGTCTAAAGGCGGCTACTACATAATTATAATTATGCATATTAACAAACTTAATGAACACAACTACTGTTTAAAAATCGTACAATTAAAAACGGCCTTAAAACACATTACCTAAAATTACAAGTCTTATTAATTGTTTCAAACTTTGGTACCTAACATTAAACATTTATCCTTCTGATTAAAGTTACGTTCGAATAGATAGATTGCGGTTTTCTTAGCGCGTTTTCCTTCAAATAGTCACGTATCGTTATAATTTCCTCAAAAGTACGGCCGAAACTCGACTCTAAATACACAGTAATATCTTATTTCTTCACGAGGTATTTAACCTTTCGCTTCCTACTTAGCTCGGTAACCCCACAAATGCTGCGGTTACGCGCATTCTACGATTCCCACACAATTTAATTTAGTTTCAATTCTACTTACTTAGCAAACTAGAAAAGGCAATCCTCATTCTCAATACGATTTTTTATCAAGCAAAACTCTATTTCTGAAATAAAATTAGACATTTCACAACTAATATTCTGAAAAGCCCTAATGTCCTTTATAAAGGACATCCTTAAATTAGATATTGTCAACAACTCCCAAAACAAAATAAATACAAAACTATTATAAGATACGCAACATGTTGTGCCTTTCTAATTACCATTTTAATATTTTCAAGACATCTAAATATGACTAAGTAAATTTAGAATGCAAAAAAAATTCACTGCCTTGCTTTTTTTTGTAAGTAGATATAAAAGTATTTGTATAAAATAGTTTATCCTTCACTGCCCGTAACGGGCTAAGGCACATTATAAGATTAGATGCAAATGGATTAGGTCTTTGTGGTGCTTCATCAGTACGACACAGGATAGGCCATATAATCAGATTTAACCGCGCTAAGGAACTACGCACACATCGGCCTTGGCTCGAAGAAATATTACGTATTCGAATCAAATCAAAATCAAATATCATTTATTGTCAGGCAACTAAGGCCCATAGAATACTTTACAAACTAACATACATGCAATAATAAAAATCTTACAAGCTAAAAATTATTTCAGCGACACAGTACTGTGACTCAGGCCCACAACTGATTACCAACATCTCTTTTTTTTAAATGAGAAAAAACAAACATGGTTGATTTTTTTTATATACAATTTTTGAAATAATTTAGTTATCTTAGGGAAAAGGCGCGAAATTAAAAATTTACATGGGAGGTCAAATCTTTGCGCCTAAATTTTCCGAATTATTGTATAGAAAAAAAAAAGGTGAAACACTATAAAAGTTTTATTGATTTAACCTATGCGATAAACTCAAGATTGTTTAAGCTCCTTTAATAGGAAATGGAGGCAATTGCACAATGTAATCAATTTTACAATGGCTATTTTGTGAGACTCGTTAATTTTATTGACGCGATATAATTATAACGATCGCTATCAATGGCCTTGGGTTATCTGGGGTCGGTAAAAACAACTGATTAACACATTTTAAATGCCACTTTAGAGATTTAATTATTACAAAACACTCAAATGATTAGTTATAAAAATGTTTAAAAATAACTACACGGTAATATAAAGTGGTAAAAAGTAATGTAGAACTATTAATGTTTAATTTAACCACATCCTGTGATGAACGTTTACTATTTCAAATCATACAGCTGAATGATTCTAATACATTTTGCCTTCCTACTGATTATATATTGACTTAAACGGTGAATTTAAAAAAATATGATTTTTAGTACATTTTCCCATCACTGCCAAGTAACAGCCTTGTTACCAATTATAAAAATGTGAACGTTGGGATTTTTTATATTTTTGTGATAAAGGAAATATAAAAAAAATCACTGCTTCGGGCGACAGTCAATATTCGACATTTCATTTATATAAAAAAACATTAGTATAAAAATGTGCATAGTACAAAATGTATGTTACAACGAACATTCCAAATTGTACAAAATGTATGTTATAACGAACATTCGAGAATTCCTTTAACTCCGCTGCACTCGTCCACGCTGACGCCGATGCACCTGCGCAAGGCGAAGCTAATGTTCTTCTGGGTGCGGTACCCCAGCTCCGCGGTCCTCAAGATGTACTTTCCCGACATCAAGTTCAACAAGAACAACACGGCTCAACTAGTCAAGTGGTTCTCCAATTTTAGGTAAGTCTCATCATACATTTATAACTATTAAAAGATACACTGCACTTCTTATTTCTTTTTATACTTTTTTTAGTAGATCAGTATGTGTGTGTGTGTGTGTGTGTGTGTGTTTTTTTTCAACGTTTAGTTTCACCGTTGGTTATTGTTTTTTTTTTTGGTAGTACATATTTGATAAAATGTGGTTCCGTATGTATCCCGCTCAGAGTAAGGTGCTTTTCAAAGCAGCCGAATAAGATATAAATGACACGCGATTTTCTAACGATTCAAACGTGGTGTTGCTAACCCGCGATTTTTAAAATTTTACGCATTTTTCTACTGACAAGATTTGCTTGACCAAGTATAATATCGGTCCATACATGAATACTTAATTAGGTAACGTGTTTTTACAACTAAACATTTTCTAGACACTAGATTCAGTGACCAAATCTTGAATGTGTTCGAAGTAGGTATACGTTTTTGATTCCATACGAGTAAATAACATATAATATATAGTGTATCTTGAATGCATATGTACTTTCCGTGCTATTTCTGATCCTTCAGGGTTTTTCACACTTAGGTACCTATAAGATAATATATTTGTAACGGAAAATAACTAACCCAGAAACCGTTTATATTTCTAGTAAGAACATGCCTATATTTTATTTCTTAAAACCGCATAGTTTATATTTATCGACATTACTCATGCGTATAATACGATAATCCACAAAACAGGAAGGAGAAGTACCTAAACATATGAAGTATTACAATTATCAGAACGTAATAACAAACTAAAGCTGTTTGATATGACATATCCACTAAATTGCCGATTTAAGTATAACTAAACTAACATTAGACACAGTTACAGTAACATAAGTTACAAATTTCTAAGTAATGACTGACTTTTATAAATACGTAGGTACCTACATTTAAAGTCATTTTGTCAAAAACTCACGAATAACATATTCTTATCCAATTTAGATTAAGCCAAACTTATTATTGTTTGTTCATACCTACCGGAAAGCAGATATCTATATGGAGACCGTCAAAAAGTTATTTTTTATTCGATTAATCATAGCATTTACATTCATAACAAGTTACTTTAAAGACTGACGTAAAATGATTAGTCCCAACACCTTTTCTTACAAATTAAACTACACTACTAAAAACTACACCGAAATAATACTTTTCTTTTGTCCCCTTATATTAAAGTTCATAATTGAGTGCTTTCTCCGAATCCCACATGCAAGCCAAAACTTGTAAAATATTACCCCTTTAATAGGGTAAAACGATTGATTAATCCCAATCTGTGTAGTTGGAATCTAATAATAATGCTAGGGTTGTCAATTCACTATTTCCTGTTTACACGCGGGGTGCCACCCCTGGATTGCGTGTAAGTAAACAAATTAGAAAAGGAAACGGTTGTCTTAAACGGTTATTATGGAGTGAAATGTTAGAAAAGGTATGACGTAACGTTAATTGTCGGATAAGCAAAAATACAGAAAAAATAAACGATTTTATCTCTTTAAATATATCTAAAAAATAGAGAAAATCTTCATTTCTGTAATATATTCTAGCGACGTAATTAGTCATACAAAATATGTAAAGAAAGTAATATTAATAACTATACACAAGTACTCATGATAAGTAGATTTTACAATTATTTTCATACTTGCTTGATATCAGTTAGATTTAGATCCGATGCCAACATGTTTTATGATCCTTCCATACTAAACACTTGGCGTAGCACTCGTAGCCTCTTCGTAGCTGTTGTAGCATTTCGTAGGCCTGCTACAAAACGTAGACGTAGACCATAATAATGTTGGTACTATTTTAGTAAAAAAAATGTTTACAAAACTTTCTCATAAGGATCTACTTTTGTTCAGATATTTTAAACGATTTAAATATAGGTTATTAAAAGACTACAATTTTATTTGGAAGCTGCTAAAATATTACTAACCTTCTGTAACTTTGTAGGTATTTAACCCGTACATTGACTTTGTCCATTATACGGAACATTTTGAACACTAGTAAAAGAGTGAAAGCTTAAGTGTAGGAAAAATCCCATGTATTGATTGTGAGCCAATTTCCTCGTTATCAGAGATAAGGTTCACCTGGCCGACACGTGCCAGATAAGTCACCCTTCTTTGTATCAATATGTACACAAACATATGGATTATACGAATTCATATTTGCTTCATTTGTTTTTGTACAGTGTTGTATTTACACGCTGTCATGGTCTGTTTGATGAATTGTGAACCACATTTCTTCTATTAGGTACATTTGCGTAAATCTAATGTCTTGGCAGATTATAACTATCAAACCAGTACTAAGGAAATAACTTGCTTATTAATATTTTTAATTAGGAAACCTAAGTTATACAATTTGTATATCGCTGTATATTAAAACCGATTTAAACTCCCTGATTTGCAAAGTTTCCTTAAAAGACGTCATGTGTTGGGAAACATAAAAATTTATAAAATAATTTCTATACTCAATATATTATTATATTGTTAGTCAGCAGCTGTATCTTAAACCGACCGAGTTATGCGGTATACTTATTTATATTAATAGATGTATGTTTTCCGTTTGAAAGAGGAAAATATCAAAGATAAAGTGTTTATTTGCAATAATAAGGTTTTCCCTGTAAATATTCGAATTTAAGCAGGAATTATATAATACATTTTATGTTAATCACAATAATTAAACAAACGTCTCTTAAATAAATACAAACAAAATTAAAAAAGACAGATAACAAGTGTAAACGAAAATTGTACCACAAGATGGACATCATAAAACAATGGGCTGATTTTATATATACATTTATCAAACCATCATTTCCGTCTATTTTATCAAAGAATGACAAATACATTTCAAAACAGGTCTGACCTTACAACTAACTAAATCAGTGTGCGATATAACTAACGTATATGTAACACATTTGATTTAGGTGCGTGTCAACAAGATGGCAATAAATAAATATAAGTTGGGATATAAAAGTACGATATCGATTGTAGTCTTTAGCAAACACTCGAAGCTTCGTTATCACCGACATTTTATATTAAAGCTTTCTAGTGCTATCTCAAGCTAGTATTATCTTTATCTAAGTGCGATATAGGGAACTTGGTAAAAGCATTGATAGCGTATCTCCACAAGTGCCAGATATCTAAAGTGACGATAATATTAATGAAAAACTTAGTTATGTTGTGAAATATGTCTAAAATCACTAAACGTATGATGTCCTTTAGGATGGACAATAAAATGCTTTAGAATGAAGAAATTCAGATATATTCGGGTAAATCCGAATGTTGAAAACCTTCCAATAATTCCGAAAAAGACTCTTATTATGATGGAATTTTGGATGATATTCATCAGATTTTCGGAATTTTTCGAAATACGAAATTACATGAAACCCCATATATAAATAATGAAGTAAAAATGTTTAAATTCTCCATACAATTTACAAAATTTAAGAATTTAAAAATAACCGTCGCCGTACCCCGTACCTTCTTGACTTATAAATCTTTTTTTTAAATCCACCTTCCAAGTCCACTATGGCGGACTTAGTCCATTAGTATTGTCCTCTAATGGCGGTATTGTGGACAACGGAAAACGGTCATTTCCTTCCCGATAACATCTCTGAAAGAACTGAAAGGGCGAGGGTAATTTTACAATCGCACGAACGTAATTACAAACTGAGGTGCCCGGTGCAAACTTGCCCGATGGGGTTATTTTAAATTTATGACATCGATTTGTGGACGTCGTTTGTTCATTTTGACAAACTTCATCGTATTGTAAAAGACGGATTTGATGCCTCAGCATTCTAAATTTTTGTAAATATGTTAAACCGAGTCAAAAAGTATGCTAAATAATTTAGTCGGTTTTTACATTTACAGACAATACAGATATTGACAAAGCAGTTTCGAAATCACATTTTTTTTTATCTAAAATGCTTCGATGATGTAAAACGGCGCCATTTATTTATAATGTTACCCAACCGATATGGTATCGATCTTCTAATTTAAACTAAACGCAACACTGAAACTTTCTACAATTAAGTAAATTAGCTGCACTAATCGTAAACAAGATTACAGAAGTCAAACCTTTCGATAACCTTAGATAAGGCACGATAAATCGTATCAATTAAAACTAATCCGTTAATAAAACTGGTCGCTTTTAAAACGCTCGATTCTAAATTCAAAACTTTAACTGTTGACAAACGCCTTAAGCCCTCCACACACGATCCGACTGTCCACTTGTTAATGAGTATACGTGAAGAGTGCTACAGCAAGTGCTCTTCTATCGTCTTACCAAGTAACGCCTCGTCGAAAAGGTAGACGGCGCCTTTTTAAAAACTTTTCCCCACCTAAATCTTTTCCAAGTTTTAATACGATTAAAGAAAAATATGACAATTTAAGCACCTCAAAGGTTAAGAAAGGCTCAAAAGCGAGTACCTATTTAAATGGCGGCCAAATTCTTTCGTTTATTTACTCCTCTTAAATAATAAGAATGTAAGCTTCAAAGTGAAGCGCTGTAACCGCAACGCGAACTTTTCTCGGCCGGTTCCCGTCAAAAGTCTCTGGGGAGAAACAAACATCCTTTACGCAAAAGTCTGCAAAGACAAATTCTTTTGGCGTGTAACTCAAAGAAGTGCAGTGCTTTAACAAAGAGCTACTCGTAGAATTAGCCAGTAGCACTAATTAGTGAGTCGTTTAAGTTATTTCACTTAATTAAGTGGTGAAGTGGTCTAGGCCGGCCGGGTACGGCCTGCAGCTAGCGCTACTGTAAGTTGTTAGGCACTCCAATTAATCTTTTTTACGTGCAAGTCGCGAGGGCGCGCTCACACGATCGACAACGTTTAGAACTGTTTAGTAACGTAATGCGTGCCAGACTTTACTTATATTATGACGTTCAAATAAAAAAGTTGTAATATAGATTGCTTTTCGTATTGCATTTAAAATATTATTTATAAATAACATCTGGGATATTGTTCTTTTTGCTCAATTTTTACCAAAGAACATTTTTAGTGTTTTTTTATTTAATATTTATAACCTTTGAACTAGATATTTTATGTAAATCCTACAATACTAACCTGAGTTGCCTCAAGTCCAAAGGAAACTTTATTAAATTTGTATATGATTCGGAAATATGTATGCGTTCACATTTACCCCTTATAACGGATAAAGTTAACTTGAATTAAAAACTAAAGGCAATTTCTGATAAGCGGTTGATTCGTAAAAGCGAATAAAACCTCTAAGGACTCTTACAGAAATGTTACAAGCCTTACGTCGCAATTTCCACACGGCTTTTTAAGTCGCCATGTTTGCTTAATGCTACGTACACATCTAGTTCAATAATTTTAATTTAAAAACTGTATTTTATTAAAGCTCGCTTTTTCACGCTAGTAAAGATACTGATACATGTACCGTACATGATGTACGTATACTTTGCTTCCCTCGCGAGAAACTTATTCTATAACCTCTTAAATTTAATTGGTTGGCTAATACACACTAAAACAGTCTTAAATAAATTGCAACCACATACTCATGTTAAAAAGTGCATTAGAATTTCCGTCCATTGTAAAGGACATTTTTGAAAACGCACAAGTGAGTAAGTTTTAGCGTGAGATGTGCCGTTTTTAGCACAGGTGTGTCGGAGTCTAATTTACGTGTTAACATTTTTAATAAGGCCGTAGGGCGGGAAGTGGCCGGCAGTTTTCACGCCACGCTCGTACGAGCCCCGTAATTGCTGCGGCCCTCACGAAGGAAGCTTATGAGTAGTTTTCCTTCAAATCTCTGCTAATTACTCACAAGTTGACACTTCTTATTAGTAGTTTTTCTCGTGTACTAATTAAAGGACAAAACGTACTTAATGTTGGCGCCTTAGGTATGGCGTGATGGTGATTTATATTTTTTGGGAATTCTACCTTTTAGAGCGTATTTGATTGGAATAGCTACAACAATATTTCTAAATTATGAAACTTTAGTACAATAATATTGATATCAATTAAATTAAGAATTTCCACGCGTTGATATTTCGTGAAGTAATTGAATTGAGACATTTACTGTACTTAATAAATATTTAACATGGAAATCCGTGGTCTCTGCCTACCCCTGCGGGAAATAGGCGTGATTATATCTATGTATGTATGTAAATACTTAACATTTACCCGTTTTTATGTATGATTGCGATTATAATTCTGTAAATGCTACAATAATGAAATCAATTATGTACTAATTTTAGTACAAAAACACTAAAAAAGGTCTAATTTCGCTAAGAGCGTGCAAGAAGACTCCAATGGCGTGAAGAACGTCACACCTCACCACTAAATTCCTGTTCACTTCCGAATTAGAGTTCAAGCTCACGCGAGCATCGCCTAATAGGAGGGAGCGGCATATTTACATATCATGGCGATATACGCCATTATAAAATAATTCTTTCACCGGCCTTTGTCGTTAATAATATAATTAAAACGACGCGCCTTACTTATCACTGTCATCAAGACGCGGCCATTTTTTTTTCTTAAAATTTTGAAATTCGGATCATTTTTTGATGTACGTTTTAATGCTCGTGTTTTTGTTTTTATTAACTTAACTTAATAACTGCTTTGCCACAATAGCTTACGAGACGTTCGACAAAAATGGTTTTATCCATATTGCCCTGTTTAATGGTTATTAATACTATACTCTATTAGTAAGTGTATCAACAAATAGAATCGCTTTGTCGATTGCAAACTACGCTAAAACGACGTAAGTACATTCATAACCAAATATCCATTTGTCCTTTATTTAGGACATAAACTGCTTACGTGCTTTACGTAGTCACGTTCATCAGCTAATGAAAGTGTAATTAGAAGAGTGGTGGTTTCTTCCGGCTTATCTTGTCTTCGGGGCATTACGTTTTTTAATTACCACGCCCTGGGCAATCAACTTTAAGTAGTTACACTACAGTTTTATTGCGGGCCCTACTTTGTGTTTCAAACGTGAAATGCAAAACATTTAGGTACATTATGCCTATCCTATATTAAACTATACATACGTAGATAGCAGGTTCTGATCAGAATATTATATGATACGAGATGATGGTAGAATTGTTTATTAAAGGGATATTTTAATGCACTGTTTGGAAATGGTGGATTCTAACATTTCTAACTCTAAATCATAGAAAAATGTTTTTTTTTTCGTCAGCAGGTAATTTTGAAATCGTATTTAGCATTGCATTTACGATTAATATAATATGATACAAGAGTATATTATGTAGGTGTACGTTAAAACGGTAGCATTAACGAATTTCATAAAAAAAATATACATCATTTTCGTGTAGGTACCAACAAACTCACAATAATACATGTCCTATAAAAAGGACATTTATAATCATCTAGTAGATATCTAAAAACAAAACTATAACTGTCGAGTTATCACACATGCGAGGCCGCGCCTACAGTCTCGAAGGAGCGGGCTTCATTAGAGTGTACCTTAAAAAACTTAATATTGTTCTAATGAACACACGTTTGGGCGCGTTCGTCACGCGATAGTTCGACTCAGTGTGGGTAAGCCACGCATGAAATCTTTTTTTTTGGCAATATCTGTTTATTTATTTTTTACTTCTGCTTAAGTACGATTTTAAGTTGTTCTTAATCCTTAACTTGAGATACTTTAAATAGTTCTTGATTTTAAGTTAATTAATTAATTTTCAGTAATAGTTTGTCAAAATTCCTAGCCATATTTTTATTATCTCTTAGATTTTTGTTAGTTCAGAGCTCTATGACTAGCAATCCAAATTATCAGTAGAAAAAGGCGCTAACTATAGAAAAACTAGAAACTAGAACTATAGAAAAAAACCCAGACAAATACCAAAGACAAGTTCACACAATACAATATTTTTCTACATTCTTAATAACCACAGCCGCTATCAGTATTATCCTTGCCCACAGACGGAAGTTCTCTTATCTATGGCACAGAAAACTGACCAATCACAGGAGATCTCTTACTGGCCATCGCACTTGCAACATTCGTTTGTTCTTCCAAGTTTAAACAGGTCACGTTACATTGGCGAAGACGGTTATTATTATTTTAATGTGGTTTAGCTTCCTTTTCTGATATGTCCTTTTTATGTGACATTAGCGACGAATATGTATTTCGTGATAACGCTTTACCGTTAAAACAATGTTTATATAGCCGGCCAAACAACTTTGTCAGTAGAAAAAGATGCGAAATTAAAAATTTCTATGAGACGATAGACCTTCGCGCCTTTTTTTAAATTGCCGCTTTTTTCTACTGACGGAAATGGCTTGACAGACCATATATACACTGTAATCATGCAAATCATGCATCAATAATTACATAAAAGCATCACAGACTTCGCTGTGATCGAATGATAAAATTTTGATACTTCAACACTTCACAACAATGACATAACTACGTCAAAATGTATTTAAAGAACTAGTAAACTTTCAAAATGGCGTTGACAGCTGTCACCGTATGGAAGAACTGAGAAATTCTCATACCAAGTAAGCAAACTCACACTGGCAGTTTATTAAAACCACCCAAAATAGCCAAAGCTAACTTGTAGGGAGCTTTGGCTCATAAAACTAGTATCTAAGTCAACATTGTTTAAAAAAAACTTGTAGATGCGTTCGGAAATCGTTTTTTTTTATCACGTATCCACATTAACCTCATAACGATTTGATGACATCAACCTCCTTACGAATCAGCAGTAAAAGGCACGGCACGGGCCGCATGGGAAATTATTCCAAGTGCCACGCTAACTGTCTCTCGACCCGCCCTAAGACGTAATTAATTAACGCGTGTGTACACACCTTTACTTCACGTTTTTGTTAATGTACACACGCCTTTATATTTTTGTGGCATGCACATATGAACAGTTGTTGGAGTTTTTGATAGGGAGTTTCTGTATATGTTAGGGTTATAATGTTGTATGCCTAAAAAACTTTATCAGTGATTTAATTAGTACCAAAAAAGGTCGAGATTCACTTAAAACTGTCTCATAATCATCCAACTAATACAAAGTCCAGGCAACCGTGAATGGTCAGCTATGGCCTTAAAGGGACGCTTTAACCCTTTTTTCGCTTAGCGATGGTTGGGGTAATAAAATCTCGGAGGCACTCCAATGAGCTCAACTTTTGTAGCGCGGTACAAGACAGCGGGTCAGCGAGGGGGAGGCGCAGGGATGGAGTCGGGAGGGATCATTATTAGCCAATTATTATGTCTGTTTTAAACAAGGCGATTTAAAATTTAAACAAAAGATTTTCGTGCTCGAGTACTTAGCTAATAATACTAAGGAACCGACCACACCGGAATTTAAAGCAACGCATTTAAAGCAGTAATTTGTCTTATGCGTAGCGTATTTGTATTACTGTTTATGAATAAATGAAATGTCATATACATATTTTGCTGAGTGACCGCCTGACCGACGCGTCAATGTCTTTTAAGCAGCGAGCGGCACATTTTAACTAAAAACAAAAAACAAGATTTATATAAATACAGTAATAATTGTTGTTAAACCTGTAAAAGTATTCCGCTGATCTGCAGAACCATTTTTATCGGCGACCCCTATAACTATGAATAATTCTTACAGAATATAATATGTCGATTTAATCGATATTTCGTTATTGTTACAACATTCCATACGACATCATTTTCTGAAGAGGTAAAGAATAAATACTCTATATAATAATGAATTCCGTAATACCAAGATAATGGCATAATTAAAGTTCGAAACATGCCGCCGATAAAATAAAACATATTTACCTGGAAACCTTAATCATAAGGTAATTTCATACTTAAATTGTACTAAAGTGACTATAGTTCGTTTTTTTTAGCATTAGAAAGAACTTGAAAGAAGGTAAGCGATTTTGACATGTCCTTTAATTGAAAAACACTTTTTAAAAATCAATAACTTTTACTTATGAAAGCAGAAGTCTATAAATGATCGTATTAGATTCATAATTGTTACATATTTACCGTAACTTATTTTTAAAATGTGTTTTTCAATTAAAAGACACATCAAGAATGTTTACCTTATTTCTAATGCTTAAAAAACTAAGTATAAGAATGTCAATATGTAATAATTTAACCAAATATGGCTTTCGAGATTGAACAACAAATTATATAATATTAGTCGTTTGATTTTCCTTTTACATACCTATATGGTTTCTATTCCGCGTTACTTTTTAGGCCAAATTGGACTAAATATTTAATTTTTTTTTATTCCATTTATATCCTGACGCGGCGAATGATGATCCCTATGACAGTTCATTTTTGTATCGGGTAACTCTCAATATTAATGTTTTTAAACTTTTTTTTGGTAAGTACTTTAACAATTTTTTTATTTAGAACTGTAACAGTAATAAAAATAATTGGTAAACAGCTATTTCTTCAATTATTTTTTTAATGGAGTCTATTCAAAATTACTTGGAGGAACTGTCATAGAAATCATCAATCGCCGCGTCAGGTATAATAATTTCATATCATAATAGGTACCGTAAGTGTATTCGCGAAAGTCAAAATATGCTAACTACCCGCATACGGTTGCTTAGAACGAGCGGCCGACCGATAAGAAAGCAAAAGGTGTTTATGTGAAGACAAGTAGGTCAGTAATGGCACTGTATCTTTTTTATAACTGTTTAGGCTTAAAATACATAACTGTGCATATGTTTAGTCTTCACTGCAAGGCAACAAGTAGTAGGTACACGAAAACTATGGACACCTCCATAGACACCTTTAATATTTAACAAAAATATTATTATAAAGGATGCAAAAATTCTTTAATATAAATTCTTAAAAAACAAATATATTCTGCCACTTATAGACTTGTACCTACATACTCATGTATAACTTGGTGGAACCATCGTGGTGAAAGGATTAGCCGCTCGGTAAATGAATACCGAACGTTGCCGTTTTTCATTGTATAAAAAAGGAACCTCGACACGAAAAGAAGAAGAAGACCTACATACTTACCATTCCATTATTTACCAATTGTATCGCCTTAGGAATGAATATAAAAATATGGTTTTCCTTTCTATTATCGACATTTCTATGAAACTTAATCAGGTCAAGTATTTGCGGTTTAGGAATTGAAATCCGATAAAAAATTTAAGCATTACAAATCAGTGAAATGAGTCAGGAACGGTTATTTATTTATTACATACTTGCTTGATTTTTGATGAATTTGAAAATAGGTAAAACTAATAACGAATAAAAATATTTACGCCATAATAAATGTACAAAAAAATACAACTATAAATTTAGGCGCGCCAAAAACCGTCCGCAAAGGCTAGTAACGTGTCAATATAAAAAACCACCTCAGTCCACCCCTGGGTCGGACGATGCAGTCTGAAAAAAAGTTTTTTCACTAACTGAAGCATTAATCCGCCCGGTATTAGTTTACTCGCTTTTACTATGCATGTGTGTGTGCGTTGTGTATGTGTGCAGCGCGCCGTGCAACTTTCAGCACAGACTAAAAAAAACAGAGAGATCAAAGTTGCCGAAATTAACTTCTTTAATAACGACGAATATTTGGTAGTTGGACTATGCTTGAAGTTTTATATTGAGGTTGATTTGACCGCTGAATGTTACGTCGGTTTTTGGAAGTTTGAATGTGGCAACTTTGTCGGTTGATGTGCCGCTGTTAACACATTGGGATGAAGTTTTATCGCAGTCACAGTGTATTTTCGTATTACGTAACTAAACAAAAATATAAACAGTATGGCATATGTCGGTTACGTCACAGTTTTCCTTTAAAATATAATTACAATGCCTTTCCCTTCACGAATACCTACTTGTACTAGTTGTACTTGTACTAAGATAATTTACATTTACTTATGTACTTACAAGCAAAAATATTTTTTATTTTACTAAAAGTCTAAAACACTGACAATAAGGTAGTGTAAATATATACGTAGAACATTGGCTTGTAAAGACGTTTGTGAACTCGACAAATATAAATACGTAAAAAGGTAGAGACTACACTTTACATACTCTGTCCATTGCAGTCATCGGCTCTCCTCGAAAGCTGGACCGTCCACTCACACACACAGACACACCCACACAGGTGAACTCGCTTTAATAACCATTGTATTTGGGAACGATCGAAATGAGTGTTTCGAAATTCAAAAAGTCAGTGGTGTTTGGAAACTATGACCTTGGAACTAGAAGGGCGTAAGTTGGTTCGAATTTTAAAGTTATAATGCGTTTCGTTTTTAACGGTTCTGAACAAACGGTTATGAGTTTTGACGTTCATTATGTTCGGTTGGTTGGTAGGAAATAAGGTGATATTTATAGGTTTATGTATCGTCAATTGTTCTTCTGCAATCTGCAATTCGTGTGTTTTGATGATGAAATATGTCTGGCAAAAAAATTTATGAAGATTAGGACTGCAAAATATAGTTTTCCTTAAGAATGCATAAAACATTACCTAATGAATTGTTTATACCGCGATGATATAAAACAATGATTAGTGAGAATTAAATATGAAAATGAAGTCATAAATGAATTTGGTAAACTTCGGTAGCTCAGTTGGTAGGGCGGTGGGCTCCCAGAGCCATCAAGTAGGTATACTAATCCCACCCGAAATTATTATTTAGATTTAAAAAAAAAAAATTTATAATCGGTTGTGTACACTAAATTAACGCCTATTCCATAAAAGTTATGTCTTCTACCTCGCGTTGTCCCGGCATTTTGCCACGGCTCATGGGAGCCTGGGGTCCGCTTGGCAACTAATCCCAGGAGTTGGCGTGGGCACTAGTTATTTACGAAAGCGACTGCCATCTGACCTTCCAACCCAGAGGGTAAACTAAGCCCTTATTGGGATTAGTCCGGTTTCCTCACGATGTTCTCCTTCACCGAAAAGCGACTGGTAAATATCAAATGATATTTCGTACATAAGTTCCGAAAAACTCATTGGTACGAGCCGGGGTTTGAACCCGCGACCTCCGGATTGCAAGTCGCACGCTTTTACCACTAGGCCACCAGCACTTTTCCTTAAAAGTTAAAATGTGTTCTTAATAGCCCACAAAATTCTCCGAACACAATCTCAGTAATACGAATGCAACGCCCCTATCTTATAAACGTTATTATTATTAGTTAACCTATTAACGTTATTCCCACATCTCCCGATGGCGGGAAATCGGGTTCTAAGTGTAAGCAAGTAAACAATGAACCTTGTCCCCTAACGTCTTGAGGAGGACTTAGGAAGGGTAGAAGCGGCAAAAGAAATTAGTCAGACCGAATATAAAGGGGCCCACTGATTAACAGTCCGCCGGACGATATCGGCCTGTCAGTTAGAACAAAAATTTGACAGTTTCGAACAACTGACAGGCCGATATCGTCCGGCGGACTGGTAATCAGTGGGCCCCTTTAGTCTGCAATTGTTATTTTAAACGTCAAAGTTCTATGGAATTATGACGTATAAAATAACACTTGCACTGCGCGTGCTATCAAAACCGTTGCAGACTTTCCTCGGTCTAACTTTAAAGCTCTAATATACATTCGATGGCAATGAAAACGGGTTACTTTGTAGGTATGTAAATTTCCATTGACTGTAATAGTTGATTGCATTGTTTTATTTCTGACGTGTTGAAATTGTCAACTACCGAATATGTACCTACAACAAAATTTTACAGTTCCATTTAAAACAAGTTTTTCGAAGTTTGGGATGAAGACAATGATTTTCTTATAACTTTTATACTTTAAACGATTGAAGACGTTGATAGTTATTTACTATAGGTATTTAATCAGCCTAGTACCGATAATACAAACTTTACTTAATTCCGGAGTTCGATTCATGTAAGATTATCCCTAAATATTTATCTATTTACGTATCTGATTTGTTTCCCATATGACAACGTACTGTACTTCGTAATTCTATGGTCCCTTAAACGGAGTTCTCACGGGAATCGAATGCCTTGAGGGGGACCACAAGACGGTCTCCCCACTTTGCACATTGCTTTTTTTTCTTTCTTGGGCATACATTATCAATTGACTTTAAATTTGCACTGACTTAATATTTGCTTTGAAATGATTTAAAAAAAGCACTACTTACAGTTATAAATTTACGTACTGAAACTGCTTACAGTCACTTACGTAAAAAGTGTTAATAAAAATAGACTATGAACAAGATATCTGCATGACAGAACATTAATCTTAATCCTGGCCATTTATAAAATGTAAATAACAAATTAAAGAGAAAAAACGGTTCCAATTTTATAAACGGTATCTATCAAGAACCGCGTCCAGATTTTATTTAAAATTCGAAGGAACATAACTTTGACCTAACGTTGTCTCTCAACGATAGTTTTTTGCAAACGGCCAGCATCAATGTTCCCTAAGACGTTGGCACAGGCAGGTAGCAAGATGCGTTTTCTTAAGAAATCCCGATGCATTTTTTGCACCACAAATCGAATTGGCTTCAAAGAAATTAAAACCCTAAAACCATATGATTAGAGTTGAATCTTTAGTACCGCGCCAATTACGAGCGTTGACAATTGTTATATTTTATTTCGCTATACTTAAGCCGTTGAGCCATTTTAATTTAGATTTTATAACGAACTATCAAAGATGATTTCAGCTTGAACTTAACTTTGCAAAGTCGTTGGAATTGAAAACGAACAGCTGATTCAGAGTGTAACGGTTTTTACAAAAAAAACTAAATCAAATCAGTCTAAACTAGTGTGTAAGATTATTTTATTTGTGTTGTATATAAATCGTATTTTGAAATGCTAGACAAAATCCGTTTAATGTTTATTAGACAGAGTGCACAGGTCCATGACACATACGCTTCGGAGTTTATCTAATCTCCAAATGTACCATAAAAGACCTAATTCTAGAGTCCGTCTGCTAACTTTACACCGACTTGAATAGAACAAAGTGAGGGAGTGTCATTATAAACGTCATATTTTCAAAGAAATTTGACATTACCACACTATGTCATTGCAAATGACATGCAGAGATAGCTTGGTCCGATTATATTAATAATAAATTTAAATTAAGAACTAAATACTTTTTTTTTAAACAAAAGGGTTGTTCCACTTAAGTCCCGTATCGTAAAATTGGGTACTTCTTTCAGCCCGCATCGGCCATGTGGGCCCGCGAACGTTACTTGCTTACAAATTGCTTGAACGATCGCTATCTCCGTATGTTCTTATCTGAATAGAAAGTTTGCATTTCCATACGAAGTTTGTAAAAGTGAAAATTGCAGATTTCGCTATGCGAAGTCAATTTTTCACGACGACGAACGACTGATTGTGAAGGCGCACTTGCAGCATCCCACTAACCCGGGGTTAACCGGTTAAATCGTTAACCAAGTCTCAAATTGTACTGGTAATCATGGTAACTCCAGGTTTAACCGGTTAACCCCGAGTTAGTGTAATAAATTACTTTATACTAGCTCATTTATGGATTTATTTATAGTTGGTCAAATCAATTTGTCAGTCAGTAAGAACCAGGAAAACTATACTCATGCTTTTCTTTTGGGTGCTAGTACTAGTGTAAGACAAAGATGATTATCTCTGTCTAATATGTTTGAAATGAGACAGTCCTTTGACAGATCCTATATAAAGTGTACCTATTCTGGTGGGTATGCGTAGACTAAACTTAGACGTAAAAAAAACCGGCCAAGCGCGAGTCGAACTCGCGCACGGAGGGTTCCGCACCATCAACAAAAAATAGAGCAAAACAAGCAAAAAAACGGTCACCCATCCAAGTACTGACCCCGCCCGACGTTGCTTAACTTTGGTCAAAAATCACGTTTGTTGTATGGGAGCCCCACTTAAATCTTTATTTTATTCTGTTTTTAGTATTTGTTGTTATAGCGGCAACAGAAATACACCATCTGTGAAATTTTCAACTGTCTAGCTATCACGGTTCGTGAGATACAGCCTGGTGACAGACGGACGGACGGACGGATGGACGGACGGACGGACGGACGGACGGACGGAAGGACGGACGGACGGACGGACAGCGGAGTCTTAGTAATAGGGTCCCGTTTTTACCCTTTGGGTACGGAACCCTAAAAAGATATGTAACAATACAATGTACCTATAAGCGGAAAAAATCGAAATGAAAAACGGAGACAGACACCAAAAACCAGATAACTCTATAATGAACGTTGACTCGAAACTCAAACTATGCGACGTAAAACAATTAAGTTTCTGACGAACGAAGGCTAATGAACGACATTAATAGACGTGTGCCTGACACTTGAGTCACAATGAGAATAAAAAGTGAAAAGTACTCAGGGGCGTCGAGGATTTGATTAGCCAGCTTCGCTTCGCTCAACTCGCTTCGCTTGCCTCGCTCGCTATCTTCGCTTCGCTTACGAGGGCGAATCGAGCATTCGAGACTCGCGAGGCTAATTACTTACGAGTTTGTATTCAGCCTTTTTCACTTTTGAAACTTGTGACGCGTAGTCTCGTGCGGTTTGTAATTGATTTGTGTTGGCTGTATTAAATTGTGGATGCTCAGTTTTTTAGCAAAGAACAGCCATATTCCAACTTTAAGATACGTCAAATATACGACGTTTCTTCAAAGAAATACGTCATTTTTGACACTGATATATCCGATCCATATCGTTTTCAATATCTTGTATTTGACCAATGATATTATATAACCATAGATAGGTTATACTCATACTTGAGGAGCACAAAAAATACTTCCATATTTATTTCTGTGCCTACGAAAAAATCTGTTATTTTTGATTAATGTTCTCATTCCATCCATATTTGTCACACTCGTTGTTAAACATAAGGTCGTCTCTTTCTCTTTCGGTGTGCGGGAGCTCGTTAGCACGTGCACATTTCTCGCTTGTCTAGCCGCGTCTAAAGGCAACTTGTCCAATTTGTCACAATAGTTAAGCGCTTCAATTTTGGAACGCCTATAACCTATCTTGAGTTATAAATCATTGTATTTGACGCATCTTAAAGTTCGAAAATGGCTGGAAAAATCTTATCGCGCAAGGAATTTTAGTTACAGAACAAAACAAGGAAAACTTAATAAGTATTTCATTAAGTACCCAAATGTTTAATGTAGGTAATCTTACACATGGCCACTAATTAATTTAATTCATAGTCATTAAAATCCTTAAGTCCTTTTGATGCACGATATTATCAGCGTATTAGAATCATATTTTATTTCTACTTATGACGCACTTAGAACCCACTTGAACTTTGTACAGCATCTGTTCTATCGGATAAATAAGCTGAGACATCTGAAAGTAATTATAATAAAAGATATCGAAATATTACGCTTTACACTCGATACAAAATATAATCAACTAGCGACCCGCCCCGGCTTCGTACGGGTACTAAAACTTAAAAGCGTGATTTTTTCCGATGCCAGTAGCAAACATCGCCATATTTCAACCAATTTATACAAAACCTCAACAAACTATACACCTAAACCTAGCTTCCTCAAGAATCACTCTTTTGATAGGTGGAAACTGCATTAAAATCCGTTCAGGAGTTTTTGAGTCTATCGCAAACATTCAGAGAGACAAATGCGACGGGAGCTTTGTTTCATAAGATGTAGTGTTACATATTGTGGTAGGTGCATTGAATAATACTGCGCAAAATAAACAAATGACAAAATGCATGCAGTTTTTCTTATGAATTTTAAATACTTGAGGGGACTTAAGATACAAAAAATTACGCACAAAAGAACTTTAAAAAGGTGTAGGTATACTTGGTCAACCAGATCTTGATAGTAGAAAAAGGCGGCAAATTTGAAAAATGTAGGCGCGAAGCGATATCGTCTCATAGAAAATTTCAATTTCGCGCCTTTTTTTACTGACAAGATTTGGTTGACCAGCATAATCAAACGTATACGAGTTTAGTTTTTTTTAAACCAATTATCCAAAAGCCTAGATATATACATATTGGGCTAGGTCACCCACATTATCTTTATTTATTTTTTAGGTATTAGTTTTAGTTTTGTAGGTAGTTTTAATTTTAGGTTAATTTTTATTTTAAGTTTGTTATTAATTATGTTTATGGTTTTAATAAAAATCCAAAAGGCACATAGCAAAAAACGTCCAAATATAGTTCTATCAATGCGGTTAATCCCTAATTAGGGCGGAACGGAACGTTTCGACAGCGAAAAGACATCTAATTATTTAGGCACTTCATTTACTTAGTCAATTAGTGCCTTCGTCGAGTGCCAATTAAAAAGATAAGTGCGAGCGAGAGGTTCGAGCATCGACTCGACTCGACTTAGAGATACACGTACGGCTCGGTAAACAGTCGAGTGTTATTGGATCATGTGTCATATGATTGAGATTTTATTTTAGGCGATAAAATATAAGTACCCTTTTGTGGGTGGGGAATAGTTATTTAAATTCCGTCTAATAATGTTAGTCATTGCTATTGTTAAATATTAGGTTTTCCTTCTATACTTGGTCAACCAGATCTTGACAGTAGAAAATTCGGCAAATTTGAAAAATGTAGGCGCGAAGGGATATCGTTCCATAGAAAATTTGAATTTCGCGCCTTTTTTTACTGACAAGATTTGGTTGACCAGCTATATTAATAAATAAAAACAAAACAACAATACTTCTAGGTTTGGTTCTGGACAAATTGATTTTTTTATGATTTAGATTTCGGTTTTTTTTTTCGATTAGTTGTGTATAGCCGGTCAACCAAATCTTGTCAGTAAAAAAAGGCGCCAAATTCAAATTTTCTATGGGACGATATCCCTTCGCGCCTACATTTTTCAAATTTGCCACCTTTTTCTACTGTCAAGATCTGGTTGACCAAGTATACCTATGGAAGTGTTCGATTTAGAAGTTGCATACTTGCATCGTTTATAGATAAAGTAATAATTTTATAACATCTGTAGTTCCTAGGCGTATAGTCTGCTCTCGACCCGCCCCGGCTTCGCACGGGTTAACAAATTATATATTTAAACCTTCCTCTTGAATCACTCTATTTATTAAAAAAACGCATCAAAATCTGTTGCGTAGTTTTAAAGATCTTAAGCATACATACAGCGGGAAGCGACTTTGTTTTATACTATGTTGTGATATATAATAAATTAACGCACAGCACGGAACTCGTGTTGATACCCCCTATCCATAGGTTTAGTCTATGTTCTTCAATAATAACGGGTTTTTTTTTTAATCTTTCCAGGGAGTTCTACTATATCCAGATGGAGAAGTACGCCCGGCAGGCTATCAGCGAGGGTCTGAAGACGGCGGACGACATCCACGTTGCTGGCGACTCGGAACTCTACCGGGTGCTCAACTTACACTATAACCGGAATAACCATATTGAGGTGAGTTTCACACCAAATAATAAGAGTAAGGCCGTAAGGCCTGAGTGGACGCTCGAAGCGGAGCGTTCGGCGGGGCGTGCAGCGTGGCGTCGGGCTAAAAAGTGATTTGAGCAGCGTGCACTAAGGCCGCTCCTATAAGTACGTTTGCATTTGTTTAACATGCACGCCGCACGCCCCGCCCCGCTGCACGCCCAACTCGAGCGTCCACTCAGGCCCTTACACTTACCATAGACACAAAAAAAAAACAATTCACAAAACAGTTGTGTACCTACCTACTTATTCGGGAAATTCCGAAAGAAAAAAACACTAAAAAGAGGCGGGTACTTCCGAATTTTTTAAAAATTACAACTACATGCACGCCGCACGCCCCGCCCCGCTGCACGCCCAACTCGAGCGTCCACTCAGGCCTTACACTTATGCAGACATTATATGGTGTTTATCGGCCACCAAACTTCGCCAAATGTCGTTTTCCGGGTCTGCACAGGACTATAAAAATAACAAAATCATTATAGGTATCCCTATAAAAATAGAGTTAAATTAATTTTGCATCAAGTAGAAACGTCTGCGAACGATGCTATTATTTTAATAGGTCATATATGGTGGAAATATTCGCTGTATTGGGTTAGGTCTTGGTAGCTCAGATGGCAGAGCACTGGCCTAGCGATCCAGCTTTTTTTTATTTACCTAGTATTATTATTTTAATACCTAGGTCTTATACAAAGTATACCAATTTTAATAGCAATATTGTTTTATTTCCAGGTACCGCCCAACTTCAGATACGTGGTGGAACAGACGCTGCGCGAGTTCTTCCGCGCCATCCAGGGCGGCAAGGACACGGAGCAGAGCTGGAAGAAGTCCATCTACAAGGTGATCTCGCGGCTCGACGACCCCGTGCCCGAGTATTTCAAGTCGCCCAACTTCCTCGAACAACTCGAGTAGGCCTCCCCGAGGCAACGCGCCTCGCCGAGGCAACACGCCTCGCCGAGGCAACACGCCTCGAGCGGCCAGCTCGAGAAACAAAACAAAACTTTTGGAAAAAATGTTTCGCACACCAAAATTATACGACACTCGCATTTAGGCCTTCAGAATCAAAATTATTAATAAAAAAAGTTAAATTAAATTATAAATTTTGAAGTTGGACGTGGGACGCGCGCAAGCGCTCTAGACAATTCATTAGGTTATCGAGTAAGAGAAAATTTAAGTCACCTAGAATTTTATTTCTGCACATAATATATTTCGCTATATATAATTATTATTATATTATTATTAAGTATTATCTTAAAATGGTTTTATAGTTGTGTATATTATCTTAAAAATCATTTATTGATTTATTCTTTAAGAAAAAAACGATTAATATATTAATTGCTTAAGTTTTGATTTTGGTTGTTTTTATTTTGTTTTCTATCCTTTTCCTTTCCTTCGGAGCAAGTTCCAGTTGCGTTGCATGTTGCGTTGGTTGTTGGCCCTCGGAGGCACAAAATTGTCAACCCTTACCTCGTCTTAATTATTTTAGGGATATTTAACGTTAACCATAGTTATTAGTACAATAGAGCAGGGTTATTTTTCGATCCACAAATAAAAATAATATTTAACAAATTATTTTTATACTGATAGCCGGTTTTATGTTCTTGCAGAGGATTTTACGATAAACTAGACAGACACAGAAATTCAAATAACATTACACATCTTTCGTTGAGATTACAGTAAGCATCCTTGTTTGTATTAAGGTCTCGGCAGGTCGGTTCAAGTTCAGTTGTCTGACGACAGATAGGGTTAAGTTTATATTTGTTAGAAGAATAATCTTTTCCAAAAACGCGCCGGGCTTTGCGACGCGCGCGTTTTCCCCTCGACACTCAAATATACAATATGCTAATCCAAATCTTCATATATATTACAGTTAACTGGGTATTCACGTAGTTCAGGTATTTACTTTTCCGAATTCTGTATTACATTTAGGAGTTTTTACAGTCGAGATGGGAAGCCGTCCGCCTCGCAGGCGGGCGCCTCGCGCCGGCTCTCACGCACTCATAGACATTCGAACCACACCCAAACAGAAAACAATAGTTGAAGGCAACACACAATAGACCAGACCTCATCAAAAACAATACAAAATCATACTACACCACTTTCGGCTGACATACACAAAAATCCATTGGGCCACCTCGTCCGATCAGAAGTGCCTTCAAAAATGTTGATTTTTTACAAGAAAAAGTAATAAAATTAATTGAAAAGGGCCCTCAATAGTACCTACTGCCCAACCGAAGCCGGCGCGCGGCGTCCGCGCGACTTGCGCGTTCTAACGAACAGTATACATACACACACTATTATACTATAGAAGATTAATTAGTTTGATTCGTAGATATATGTAGCGCGGCGCCACGAGCGTCACGCGGCTCGAACCAGTCAGATACGGAGTCTGCCTCGCAGAGGCTAGAAGCAGTGCAAGGCAGCTCCGCCTCACCTGGCGCGTGCCGCGCAAGGTAACGAGCCCGCACAACTCGATGTATTTGTTATAACATGTAGATGCCGGCCGTCCGCCCCACGCAAGGGAACACTTTCATTTTCACATCCTTGGTTCGACTGAAGACAAATTATTTTCACGCTTCCTATAGATATATTGATAGATAGTGTACAGAGATGTATAGCCATGTACATATACGATAGTTTTAATACAGATGACAATTATCGAGTTAACTATCTAGCCACAGTTTTAAGTGAACCACAATAGAAACGGAAGAATTGCGAATTGATTTGCGGAATTGTACAAATTTTATATCATCCTGATTTTCGAGTATGTAACCCGATTCAGGCAGGCGGCCGGCCTAGCTAAGCAGGTGTAAGCATTTTTCATTTGATATTGACACGTTTGTTATCGTTTAATTTGTAACCATTTGAACTATTACAATAATATAAGAGTACCTCAGTTTAGGACGGACCAGGCGTCGACTGGTGTGCTTAGAATAGCGTTCAGGTTAGGCGAGAGATACGGATACTTTAAGACATCACATCAAACACGCAGCCTCCCCCTTTTGGCAGCCGGTTTTAAGTTCCAAATTCCCCTAGTTGTCCGAATTCGAAGTTCGAATTCCCACCCACCAAACAGGCCAGCAATAGCCCGGTTTCAGTTCCCATGAGCGTCTTCCCGTCAGTCGCCGCAGGGTGTCATATGTTACGTTACGATGTTTTTGTTAAATGTTGTCTGTTCCGTTCTTACCATAAATAATGACAATTTAGAGCTAAGAAGAATTTTCTAGAAGCTGACTGACACATCTTCAGCCAAGAATTGAAGAATGGAATTGATTACGTTTACTCTACGCATTAGATATAACTTTTTAGCTCTAAACTGACATCCGGAGTAATCCTTTAGTAAGTAATGAATCCGTTATTCCGATCTCTCCATAGACTCTTCATATGTACTAGAAATATTCGCAGGCTACACACACACATTACAATAGAACATATTGATTTCCCATCGACAGTACTCAACCGAAACCGTATTTTCAGACTAGGAGCCGTGAACTTTTAGGATATGTTTATAAGACAGAGGAACCATTTGAAAATGTTTTCAAGCATGTTTTATCCGAATTTTTTACTTGGGCGATACACTGCGCAAGACCACAACGGATCGCGCGGTTCTTTATATCTAAGTTATTGGTTGACAATTTTCTAAATTAGTGTAAAGACTCAAGCTTGAAACATCGAAATATTAGTCCACAGTGATGCTGGGAGCTATCCCATGGAAAAAGTACAAAATTCGGTGTTGACTTTAAAACTCATGTTTGTATCTATAATGTATGTAGATTTATTGAAATTGTCCTTTCGGCAACGTCAGTTGGTTTGGAAGCTTTGTAATGTAGAGATAGAGTATTCTGTTTGGTATATTGATGTATGGGATATTTATGTTACTCTTTTAGTACTTCGATTCCGTCTAAAGGTGTCGTTGGGCTATCATTATGAAAGATATATGTAATTATTTTCAAAATTAATTATAAATAAAAAACAATATAGAATGTATTTGGTTTCACGTTTGGGTATTATGGTTCCTAAATTTTCGAAAATTGTAATAGACTCTATTGTATGTAGCATTTCATTTTTGGAAGTTAGAAGACATATAGATGTACCAAATAGTTGTATCAACTTTTCTATACTTGAACAAATCATTAAGAAATGCTGAAATTTAGGTGATAATGTACTTAAGTATCATTTGTTTGTATCAAATAAACGTTTTCAAAATTGAGCACGGAATACTATTAGATCTCGAAACTGACACTGCCGACGCTAGCCATGTAGCGAGGCGTGTCCTCTTAATGTTTACACGAGTCGTCGTAAGCAAAGATAATTTTGTAATGAAGTTAAATTTAAACGAGTAAATGGAAACATATTTTCAATATCCTTGTGGTCTTCATCGACAGCGATCCACGTTTTGTTCGGCGTGCGCGCAGGCGGCGGGCGCGGACTCAGTGATAAATTAAAAATTAGTTACAAAATTTAAAAAAAAAAACGAAATTATTTTAGTAGCGGCGCTCGGCGTACGCAAGTTTGACTAGTGTTTAGGCGTTCTTTCGGTATCCTCGCATTTCGGCTAAGTGTGGGCCCGCGGCCGCCTCGCCTGATGTATTTAGTACAAATTTCATGATGTTAAGGTAACGAGGCTCAAAGCGTTTCTTTCGGGCGTCCCCGCCCCTCCATCGCTCGACGTCGTGTATAAAATTTTATTCAAAAAGAGTATTTTTGTATTGAATATTTCTAAAGTGGGTGTAAAGATCAAAAAATTCATAAATTATAGTGTTGACAAAAATACGTTAGGTAAATTTAGAAAGTCATGCGTTTTTTGTATTTAATTTTAAGAATAGCGTCGGGATATTAAAAGTTTAGGAGCAACCATTTGTAAATACGGGAGAGACGGGGCGAGGGGGGGCGGGGACGCATTATAGATAAAACAAATATTATAAATAACTTAAAGATGTTTATATGGTTCTGGATGTAAAAAAGATAAATTTAAAGGCGATTTTAAGATGGAATAATGTCGGTATTGGTCTCGGAATGGCTACCGGTCACTATTGTAATCTGTGGGCCTCAGACTCGAACCTAGTGTAACGACAAACCTAACCTAACTACGCATTAATATTACGGTTCTTAATACAATACTTATACATTAATATAATATCACATTGTCATAATGCTTTAGTTACGAGCGTGTGTCTTTTGTCCGTGAATGTTTAGCTAACCACTGTTGGTGTATTTAGAGTAAAGTGGATCATTGTGGTTGGAAATTGTATCAAAAAGTCTAAATTGCCCCTCGGGGCTATCGCGAATTGCGACTCAACATTTGAAAAAAATTGGCTATACTAAATCTGATCAAAATTCTGGAAGTAACGGTGATAGAGCATGGTGACTTGTTGATACCAGAGGGGTGTTTCTTCGTCAATATAACGAGTAATAACTAATAAAGCTAAGCTTTTATTTGATTTCTGTATATTATTTATAATCCTTCCCTTTTTACTACTAAGATAAATCATATTATTATGAGACGATTACACAGGAAAATAAGAAGAATACGTAGGTATGTGAATAATAATGAAATTGAAAAAAACCGACATTCATTGAGACCTCTGTCAGTTTCGCCGACGAGAAATAGAATCACATCAACATTGACTGCATGAGCTGCTTCACAGGGCCCGTCTAGCGAGGCAAACGCCTGCAACTCGTACTTACTGACCCTGTACCAAGTTGCCACGCGAGGCTAAAACGCCGGCCTCAGCGAGGCAACTCACTTGTAATCACTCGCGCTGCCACAGCGTACACAACTTTACTAATTTGATTTTTTTTTATTATATAAATTATGAATGTAGTAGGTACGTTGCTTTTATTGTGTAAGTAGTTTAATTTTTAGGACTTAATATGGTTTTTTACTAGCTGGTAACTGGTACTAACTGGTGTTGGGTTAGCTTAGAATGCGGGATAATTTGAAAATTTCCATATACATAGGTACCTATCTACTAAACTATATAGGAGCAATTTCTACGCGTTGCTGCGTTGCGTTACTGTAGCCTGTAGCGTAAGTTTTGTCAATGTGCTAAGTGTTTAGTAGATATTAGGGAATTTCGAAACTACCCCTACTACTAACTAAACTACCTTCGAGATTACCCCAATGCAAAGCCACTTCCCGGAAAAAGTTATTGAATTCAGCCAACAACAACAATCCGACTCGCTCTTCACTTTTTTTATAAACATTTAATTATAAATGAACCGTATAACGGTGCTGATAATAGTTTTGGTAATAGTTACGCCTAATTAAGACCTTAAGGATAAATACAACAACAAGTAATAGGTACCGGAAGTAAGTCCGGAGGTCGCGGGTTCGAAGTTCGAACTAAGTACCTACGCATCGCGGGAACGAAATCTCATTTGATATTTACCAATCTCTTTTCGGTGAGTTTTCAAAAGGGTCGGCAACGGGCATGTGACACCCCTTGAGTTCCAACCGTCTTTTCGCTCGTTTGCCACGAATTATATATGCGCCATTATCTTGTGTGGGCTATGAAGGAGTGTTCATGGCCTATATTAATAGTTAAATATGTAATCAATTCAATTAATTTGGTTTGTTTTCCTACCGTTTACTTAAAAACCTTATTAAATTAAACGGTAAGAGCGAATAAGGATATTGTAAGATAAGCAAATACTAAGTAATTAAGTACCTACCTACTACTTATTATAGGTACTATTAAGTTATAATTCATGGCGGCCAATACACTTAGGCCCACTTGCAGCATTCCACTAACCCGGGGTTAACCGGTTAGACCTGGAGTTACCATGGTTACCAGTAGGTACAATTTGACACTGGGTTACCGATTTCACTGCTTAACCCCGGGTTAGTGGGATGGGATGGTCCAAGTGGGCCTTATAGAATTAACACAAATACCTACAATTATACAAATAATCAAAACATAATAAAGGTTCTCCTACTTTCAAAATTTCTTACTTTATAAATTAACTGTAACTGTTATCATAATTTTAACGGAAAATCATAATTTTAACCATGCAAGTACCTGTGGCAGCAGTATATTCTCAGTTCAGTATAATAATAAATAATAAAATAAAATAAAAAGCCCATTTATTCCATAACCAAAAAAGAAAAAAAAAATTAACTTAACATATCAACTTAAAGGTAGGTAAATTAAAATATATTTTAAGTAAATCATTTTGTACACTTAACCTAGTATTTATAAACTATAAAATTTGGTTAGGACCCCTCACGGGTAAAGGCCTCCTCCAGCTCTTGCCATCTTTTTCTGTCTTGTGCAGTGTTGGGCCAATCAGTTCAGTATACTGAAGCTTAAAAAATTATACATACTTATCTGGGAGACCGCGAGCTTTGCTCGGAAAACTTATAAAAGTTATAAATCTCAAAAATGCGATCGAATTTCGCCCCCGAAAACCCTTATAATAGCAAATTTCATCGAAATCGTTAGAGCCGTTTCCGAGATCCCCGAAATATATACGTACCTTTTGACGAGAAAGGATCGTATTTATTAAGAATGAGTATTTATATAAGGGGAAGTTTGAAAGCAGCACGGGTAACGGAGAAGATGAGGAGTAAGTAGTAGGTTAGTATGGATTAGGGATGAATGCCATAGGCCTATAGGCAAAAAAATGTTGAGGTGACGTAAGATAAAAGAGATTGGAAGAGCAAATCATGTTGTGCCGACCCCACATAACATGGGATAAGGGCAGGAGGAATAAGAGGTACTTACCTTTATAAATAGAACCTACCTATAAGTATACAAGAATTGCTCGTTTAAAGGTATCAGATGTATGTGAAACAATTAGTATGCTATATGGTAGATAGTAGATACTGTTCACTGCAAAGTAAAGAGATAGGTACCTACCTATCATTATTTGTAAAACAATTACGAGTAAAAATTGCATAAATATACGTATTTCGTAACTTATGTACGAAATATCATTTGATCCAGTCGCTTTTCGGTGAAGGAAAACATCGTGAGGAAACCGGACTAATCCCAATAAGACCTAGTTTACCCACTGGGTCGGGTGGCAGTCACTCTCGTAAAAACTGGTGCCTACGTCAATTCTAGGGATTAGTTGCCGAGCGGACCCCAGGCTCCCATGCGCCGTGGCAAAATGCTGGGACAACGCGAGGAAAATGATGATGATATTTTTGTTACAGCGACATCTATGCAGTTAATGTTACATTAATTACAAAAATAAGCACAAGAAGCGTACAGGTAACTGTGTAAGTTCACGCTTTGCATCACAGATAGCGCGCGGTGGTATTAATACACACTAATACCACCTGGCGACGTTCCGACAAACTAAATATAATGCCCAAATCGCCCAAAGACTAAACAATTGTTACTTAATAAATAAATATAATTTATAACACTTGTTCGTTAAGTTGGTTTAAGTTTCAAATATTATGTAATAATAAATACTAAAGTAAGAATCTTATTTTTCCTCATCTTATCCTCAATATTCTATTATATTCATGCAAATTTTAAGTTTCTTATTCTCATTAGGCAATAACTAGTCACCCCAAGTCCTTGAGTAAGTACTTCTGAAAATTCAAATGAACCAATTTGCCTAAAGGCAGGTTTTCAGCTGACAAACCTTCAAGGTGATCGGGCAATTGAGATTCACTACTTGAGGGTGGATTACTAATTTAGAAGGGGGTGAAAACTTACATAATAATTAGCAGCTAATATAAACGGATCGAAATAGGTAAAGCGATTCTTCGAGTTAAGTATTAATACGTGAGGACCACGCTTAAAATAATTTTAGCAGCTAATATATTTTCTTAAATAAGTACTTAAACATACTTTACCTAATTATCACAGAGTCTAGTAAGTGTTGTGTTAAGAGTTATTAACCTTTTGGACGCCAAATGACCGATATAGCCGCACCGTAGGTTCAACGCCAAAGACCGATTAATCGGTCACAGACCACAGAGCAACATCGACCTACAAGCATATACATAAAGTTCAACTTCAGTTTTGACACTTCAATGATGTGGCGTCTGAGTGACAGCTTTTGTGTTTTCTGACATTGACACGGCGTGGAAAAGGTTAATTGATTGGAAGAGGTGTAAAGTCAATCTAAATGACGCTATAATAAACGACATTTTTTCATAGAAATATCATAGACATACCATGCAGAGTTAGCTTGGTCCGACTATAGTCTTGTACTATAGTACAAGATTTGTTTACTTACCAACATCAAATATTATTGTGTATTTAACCTTTTGGACGCCAATGACCGATATATACGCACCGCAGGTCCAACGCCAAAGACGTATTAATCGGTCATAGACCACAGAGCAACATAGACCTAGGTGCATAAGCATAAAGTTCAATTTCAGTTTCGACACTTCGGTGACGTGGCGTCTGAGAGACAGCTTTTGTGTTTGACACGGCGTCGAAAAGGTTAATCTACCTCTGTAAAGATATCAATAATAATTATTACTAACCTAGGTTAGAAAATAAACTACATATTGCCTATTGGAATAGATATATTTAACTTAAAGAGTCAATATGACTCAATAAATGTAACTGAATATAAAAAAACAGTAGTTTAAAAATAGCTCACTTAATATATGAAATTTACTACCAGTCAACTATACAGAGAGACAGGATTGCAAAGATGTTGTAAAAAGAGAAATGGGAACAATCATTTCAGTTATTGAAAATAATTTTAATATCCACATTACAGTACATAATATCACAATAAATCTTATTCTAAACCCATAACAAAATACTTTTCACCACACCAGCTCAGAAAGGCTTACTTTGCACTTCAAAAACTGATAGCAAAGTTGCATTTTATTCATATGTGAGGCAAAGTCATGAACCTATAATATTACGGACAGAGTTTCGCTTACAACACAACTGTGATTCCAACATCCACCAGTTTCATAGTATTTACGCGTGACACGCACACATTGACAGCCCACATCCACCAGTTTGCCGTCAGACGAATCGAAACGTCATTGAAGTAAACATGTCGAAGAAAAATATAAAATATGCCGGCATACGTAGTTAAATCCTGCTAGAATTGTACCGATCGAAAGAAAAAAAGTCATAGAATAACTTTTCATACTTAAGTTTATCAATTAGTACGTAAAATCACGATAATTTGTTGTTTATAAATTATCAAACTGCAAAACAGGAGTGTGATCAGTAACATGAATAGGGTAATTTCCCGAAAGTAGGGTAATTGATACCCTTCTTATTAAATCATTATGTATTAAGAGATCATTTAGGTAAATGGTTAAATTATTGATTGTGCATTTCAAACTAGGTCGGTATGGTAATTTCCCGATACTAAGGAGATTAGACGCTTACATGCATGTTTGATAGTTAACGTTTGTTTGTTATGTATTATATTTTTTTGTTGAAAACCAGATATGTTTCAAGTTAAATGTATAAATTAAAAAAACATGACGAACTGATTTCATTACGATGCTAAGTATCATTAGGTATTGAAAATAATGTTTGCACAAAGTAATTGTGCAATATTGCGCATTTTCAAGACCTATAAAATCAGATACGTACACACCTTTTTTATTGTCTAACGTAAAACTGTCCTAAATTTTTTATTTGAAAAAAAGGACGATATTAAAAATAATTGTTTCACCATTAGGGGAGAATTTGTGTTACATGGTAACACTCGTCTACACGCACACATTCAAACCGTCCGCCATTGCAGTGTCACAGTTTGTCTTAGGTGACAGTCCGTCCGTAATATTCTAGGTCCATGGGCAAAGTAATCAAATGCAAATTTTGAGTTGTTTTCCTATGTTTGCTGGTAGAATTTACTTTTAAATGATGATTTCGGATGATAAATTTTTAATAACATTCATTTGGATTTGATTTGGTTTGATTTTGTTTGATATTTTACATTTAATATTTGCTTCGGATTGGTGTGGTGAAAAATTTTGTGTTTCACTTGGGGGCAAATTTTGTTTAACCCTCGTGCTTTGAAACCCTCGCAACGCTCAAGACTCCATTTTTTATTCAATTTTGGAATCTTTCGCTTGCTCGGGTATCAATATTAGCACGAGCGGTTAAACACCAACTTTGCCCCCTTGTAAAACAAATAACTATTGTCAAAGCCATGTTTACAACTTTGTATTTAGTCACCGCAGCGAAACTTGATTTGCTGACAGTGGCATTGACTGCCAGCATCATCGGCAGAACAGCAATATCATTATGCGCATGCAATAAAGATAGAAACAGGCAGGGCAATGTACAAAATTCTTCATGCTTAGAGTCCTTTCTTTCAGTGGTGTAGTGTTACTGTGAACTAATCTGGCTGTGGGTGAAGTCGCAACTGCGAGGCCCTTTTCTTTATATGTGTATTCCCGAGATGAAGTGTGTGGGCCAGTGTTGTGAATAATGCTTATTTTTAGGCTTAAAGACTCGACCCCTCAAGACTCGTAAGTCTTGAAGACTCGACCATATTTGAGAATTGTATTTATTTATTTTACACGTATGGATGTAAGAAATCGTCTTTGCCGCCTTTGAGGCGTTAAGCCTCAAAATGAGCATTATTCACAACACTAGTGTGGACCCATTTCGCCCACGCCTAGCTATGCCACTGCTTACTTTAGCAAACTATACTTGAAAGCAGGTTACTTTGACACTCAAAGTTTACATGCCGCTGAGCTTTAGAACATATAGAAAAATAGTTGGCTAGATTTCCTTGTAAAAAAGTTCTCCACTAAGTGGATCAAAGACAAAACTGTAAGGTTGGGGACTTTAGCTCTCCAAGGTTACTTTGTTCACCCATGAAAACCTATTTTATTGAATTGATAAATTCTTAAAAACCACATTATGAGATTAATCTGTTTTTGTGTAAGAGTTTAGTGTCGTTTTTAAGAATTTATTGTTTCAATAAATGGGTTTTCATGGGTGGGCAAAGTAACCTTGTAAGGGCTAGAGTACCCCGACCTTACGGAACATCACTATCCCTTAGCGGCTTTTTCCTGCAATTCCCCAATACCAAACAACATAAGCTTAATATGAGCCTTAGTCTTAGCACTCTGGTCTTTCAACTCCTCCGCTTTCCTCTCATACGCCTTAATTCTCACATCCAAATATTTCACAGCCTCCTCCGCAGGAAATTCAAGAAAATGATTCAATCCAACGTTTATTAGCATTGTTGAAGTGTCCGGAACTGAGGCCTCCATAAAAAAGTTGCATCCTAAGTTCACCTGCGTCTTGAAACCTTCGGGATGTTTCTCTTTTGAAGTTACCACTTCTATTGTGTGTTTTTGTTGAATCAAGTCGGTGATTTCTGTGTTGATTTGTTGCAATCGCCATTCCACCTTTTTTAGATCTTCTTTTAAGACGTCGTTGATGAACGCTTCGTACTTTGCGATAGATTCGTCGATTTGTGTAGTGGCCATGGTGGTTAACAGGTTTTTAAGTACTGTAACTTTTAAAATACTTCAGTTAATCTTTTAGTAACATAACGCATTTTTAATTTCACACGTCGCCCCAACGTCTGAATATATATATCAGATAACACTGAATGACAATAAAGTATAAAAATTAAAACTGAAACTATAATTAATAATACTAACCTACCTCAACCCTCGCCTCAACTGAACTGATTCAACTGATGGACCTGACATACTTACTTTACTCTTTGGACCTGACAGACACATGACAATCACAGTGACAGTAATGTAATTTTTTTTTTAACTGGCTCTGTGCCTTAAGGGGTCTCTATACATGTAAAGGCCATAATAGACGGACGTGCCGGATCAGATCTGGGTCCGATCAGCATATCTCTTTCTCGCTCTCACTTATAACTGTGTCCTTAACATACGTACGGTTGAGAACCAGTACGCCAATCTGCTACAGCGTTAACAATACAAACTATACTTGGTCAACCAGATCTTGACAGTAGAAAAAGGCGGCAAATTTGAAAAATGTAGGCGCGAAGGGATTTCGTCCCATAGAAAATTTGAATTTCGCGCCTTTTTTTACTGACAAGATTTGGTTGACCAGCTATAGATTAGATTCGGACTCATATTTTCAGAAAAAAAACAAGCAACCAACGGCAGAGTTCCTGTAGATCGCCATTTGTGATCGTGTGGTGTGGTAAAGCCTTAAATCTATTGTAATTCATGTTTACGAAGTTGGCTGTGATAATGGCGTACAGTACTTTTAAATTAATTATATTATGTATTTAGAGTGATTTCAATGTCAAAAGCATATAAATAAATAAGAAGTAAAACACTGATTAGGTTACATTTATACAATCCGAAACTTTACAACATTACGTAATCGTTGCTGAAAGGCAAAAACGTCGTAAACATCCAGGAATTGTAACCATTTCCGAGAATGCGCTACGTTTATCTGTCAAAGAGGCCGTGGTTAAAGTGGACAAAGATTTGGAGTCGTAATTTACAATATTTACCAACGATGTCTGCCAATTCACCACCCGGGACTAGCGATGGTAGCTATTTTTTCACCCATTTCTTGCCGGTACGCATAGGTTGAAGGTATTAATAATGTTATTGACTTTCAGGAGAAGACTCGTTAGATGCGTCGACCGTCCCGCCAAATCATATAGAAACTATGGGCGCCCGCCTTCGGGATTTGGATGTAGACTCTATCCGTAGATACTTGGCTCAAAAACTCGGTTTCTATGAGCCTACGGAGCCGGCGGCGCCGGTAGAAAAGGTTTTGGATGAAGTCAACCTAGACGGTATCGTGAAATGGATCAAGGGATCGCGATGCAAAAACATTATAACATTGGCGGGAGCGGGCATTTCCACTTGTAAGTAACATTTTTATTCAATCTGCATAAATAATTGAAGGGTATAATTTATGTAAATAAAATACATCATGTTTACAATCAGTTACTAAGTGGAATATTTTGGTTACATACTGTTTATGTACATAACAAATTCAAGGTCAATTTAGTCTATGATGAGTCAAATATTATGGAATAGTCCTATTGATTAGATTGCAAGCATTTAGTTACTTTTTTAAGTGTGGGTGATATACAAAGTTTTATTTGAAGGTTTTAATTTATCTGATATTTACATTGATCACTTTGACTGATCATCAGTCAGGGTTTTAGTTAGGTAATTTTCAATAGTTTAATAACAAAATAATAAAAACTTTTGTAATGATGTGCCAAATATACAGATTAACAACTTATGTTAGAGTCTGCAGAAAGAGAAGAGTCGTGGAATGTATGAGGCCCAATACATTCCACGACTCTTCTCTTTCCGAACAGACTCTAGGCAATTTTTTTACTAAGTCATGGTGCTTAAATGCTTTATTTGATTTATAAATTATTTTTGGGACTAAAATGGCAATAAGGAATAATTTTTAATTTATTTAAATTCAAGTGTGTTGTAATATTATTCCAGATTTTCCCTAACTAATTTCAAAAGTATAGTCTCATTTATAAGAAAGCATGCAAAACTATATTTAATTTTGCCTAGTGAAATGTCATTCAATAGAACTTGCTAACTATGCTTCTAATTTTTATCTTATATTATTTATTTTCGCCCTCTTTTATAATTTTATTGACTTTCCTCTAGTCTATTGTATTGTACTCAGTGCTATATTTGTCTATGTTCTTCATCAATTCTCATCTACTCAAAGGTTAACTGGAAGAAATCCCTTAAAGGGATAAGTTGGCCTTTGTACTGCCTATCCTGTGCCATAAATTTGTTTTGTGTTTTCTACAATAAAGAGTTTATACATACATATATACATACTATGTAAACAAAAGTTATTAGTAAATTGACATTCAATGTCACGCACTATTGAATGCACAGTTAGCACATTCTATTGAATGACACTTTAGTTTCTTATATGGTAAGCACTACAAGTTTAAACTCTAAAACCAGCAAGCTTAAAAAATATATATAAATTTTAAACATCCTATTTTGTTCCAGCGGCCGGAATCCCAGACTTCCGGAGTCCAGAAACGGGTCTCTACCACAACCTGCAGAAGTACAACCTCCCCGAGCCGCAGGCCATTTTTGAAATCAACTTCTTCCGACAGAACCCCAAGCCTTTCTTTCTGTTAGCCAAAGAGCTGTTTCCGGGGAGCTTCAAGCCTACTGTGTCACACTATTTCATCAGGCTTTTACATGAGAAAGGTAAAGTGGTATTGCATATGAGCTATTAGGGCAGGCGCAGACACTGGTAGTTAATCTGGGCTTGGTAAGTTCGGATTTATACCAAACAAAACCGGCCAAGTGCGAGTCGGACTCTCTTGAATAACTGCTAAACTATTTATCCTAAAATTTAAAAAAAATATATTTGAGATTCTTACAATGAGCTCTTTCATTTGATATATTATGTAACACGATTTACACAATATAGTTTGAAAAACTTTATTTTTTAATTTTCTCATTTACCTCCCAAAAATGGCCTCCATATTTAAAATTCATTTATTTACGTTACATGTCCGTCTTTGGGTCACAAACTTACATATCTGTGCCAATTTAATTGGTCCAGTAGTTTCGGAGAAAATAGGCTGTCACCACAGACAAGACATCCTCTAGACTGAGCATAGTAGTGCTGCATATTTTGATAATTTCAAAAAAAAGGAAAAAGTGGTCATACAAGTGTAACTTTTATAAGATACCATCGTTTTTTCCAGGTCTTCTCCTCCGCCACTACACTCAGAACATCGACACGCTAGAGCGCGGCGCCGGTATCCCAGAAGAAAAGTTAGTTGAAGCCCACGGGACATTTTACACGTCGCACTGTATCGACTGCAGGAAGCAATACCCGCTTGAGTTCATTAAAGGTACAACTCCTTATAAATAAATAAATATTATAGGACATTCTTACACAGATTGACGTCCCACAGTAAGCTGAAGAACGCTTTTAGGTAGACAACAATATACAGTATGTAAACTAACGAAAAACATTGACTCAAAACCGTTAATGTGTAGGTCACACTGAGCAACTTTTACTATGGCAACAAACAACCTCGAAATCGCGAATAACCAGCAAAATGTATGAAACAACCAAATTTTTTTTCGTGATTTCGGGGTCGGTGCCATAGTAAAAGTTGCTCAGTGTGACCTACACATTAACAGGTTTGAGTAAATGTTTTTTGTTAGTATACTATACATACTGTATATAATATACAATGCACCAAAAATACTTGCCAGCCAGGAATATCATCCCAAATTGAGATATATCTCTACAGTTTGCGTTCATCAGTATGTGTGACAGTCTCACTGTTTAACGTATAGAAACACTAGCGACCCGTCCCGGCTTCGCACGTGTTACACAAAATCTTAACAGATTGTACACCTAAACCTACCTCAAGGATCCGTTCAGTAGTTTTTGAGTTTATCGCGAACATACATACATAGAGATGTGCCGGTGAGAATGTTCTCGCTCTCGGAAATTCCTTCTCGTGAGAATTTCCCCACTTTCTCGAGAACATTCTCTTAAACGGAAATTTCTGAGAAAGTGTATTAAATAAATGCAAAGTTTGGGTTTTTATTGTATTTTATATTTTTCTTTAAGCGGCTAATAGGTGTCGGCAAGACCGTTAAACAATAATAGATTTCAAAGACTACTTTCTCTACGTTCTCAAGAAAGTCCCGAGAATATTCTCCAGAATGTTCTTGGGACTTTCTTGATGAGAACGTTCTGGCGAAAATTTCGAATAAAATAGGAGATAATTTTTGAAATTATCGATTTGCTTGTTATTTTACATTAGTACATACCGCAATTAAACAGTAATTACAGAAATGAAACTACTCAATATTATAAATAGAATTAATTTATTATAAAATTAATTAATTGATGCTGCTCGCAAACTTTTATACATTCCTTTGTTATTTAATCAATTATCAATTTTATCTCCTACGATCTCCATGTTGTTTTTAGTACAAATATATTTTTTACTTAAAACCTTGTTTTAGCAAATACAGGAGTTTACTTTAGAATTAAATAGTTTTTAGCATTATAACTTTTAACTCTAAGTAGGGATTACCCTTTACACCAGGTAAGAAGAGATAAGACAACTACTGTTCGTTAATTACCATGACATATTTTCAACAATGCTTGAGACTCTCGAATTACTTCTTCAGGTAATTTTTAAACAAAGAAATCTTTAAACCACACGTGGGGTTTGCGGTATAGATAAAGATTCTTCAGCGATGACCCCACTCCTATCACCTCATTTGTTCCCTTAGGATTAGACGTGTGCGCCGATTAAAAAATGATCGGCGGCGGCGTATGCCAAAAAATCGGCGGCGGCGGCGTGTTTTCGGCGTGACCTTGACTTTCAGGTTTCTTAAGAAAAATCATTAATTTGTTGTTTTTCTTGAAAATTGTATCAATCCAGGTTGCTGGGTAATGAACTACAATGTATTGTTTTGAATAGACTGAGTAAAATTGGGTTTGTAAATTAATATAGCATAGCTATAATAACTTAAATTTCTCTAGTAACTGGCTTGCATTAAGGGGTTACCTGGTCCCAATGACTATCGATTCGATCGGTAACTCTCAATATTCTCATGATTTCATTGCCTTATCGTATTAAAAATGACGTAGGTACTTTAACAAAACAGAACTCCAAATATCCTTGAAGTTTGCTAGACATAGTGGACTGCTATGGCTTTTATTTATTGGTTTTCTTGTCGTACAAGCAGGAAGCACCAGGTTCACTGAGACGTATCTTCTTTTTCGTTTTCACATTGCTGAGGATTACGACCACATTTACTTTGTCTCCATTTCGCGAGGTCAGACTGCCGCAAGCCGACCTCTTCATAGCGTTCTCTACCATCTCACAATGCTCCAACTCGAGCACGTTTGCCATTCATTCCTAAATTATCCTTCACACTTTTTGAGGCTCCACGTTTCGGCACCATACTGGAATATTGAAAAGACGAGAGCTCGTATCAAGCGCAAGCGTACTTTAGTTGCACGTCGAATTCGAATACCTCTCTTCTTCCAGATCTTGTCGACGTTAGCCTTAGCCATAGCACTCTTAGCCATGCCAGCTTTGCGGCGTATCTCGGCGTGCAACCACCAGCACTGGTTATCAACCCAAGATTCTCGCTTTTTCGTAATCGCCTTACTTTGGTTTTGGAATTGTTGATCTTAAGACCTCTCTAGAACTTTCATCTTCAAATTTCTTTAGAAGAGTCGTCGATGTATTTCTTCTTGTTAATCCCGTCAGGAAGGCGACAATAGTAGGTAGCACAATTTGTTACAAGAAATAGCATCGAGTGACATGATAATGTTGCTTTACCCATTTACAGCTTGCACATTACCGCTGGGCAAGCATTTGCGCTGTTCGCCAGATTGACAGTGAATCTATAGTGTTGTCACTCTGTCTCTTTCTTCTCGACATTTTTAGTCAGGGTCTCGTGAATTTTCGCACACCAATGTTCTCAGATTTTTGCTTGACTCCACTACATGAGCCCTGTTTTCGTTGCCTAGTTAATTGTAAGTCTTTCTATGATAGAGCATTCTGCCTTCGTATGTGAGGTAATGTGAATTCCCAATTAACAGGATCAAATCCTACTTCATAATTATCGCCCCCTCATCTTTCTTGAATACTTAGGATTACTCAGTTACTTTACTTGGTGTGTCAAATTGTTTATCAACAATACCAGAAAATGTGGCGTAAAGCCAATCGTGGTGGACTGTAATTGCTGTACCTGTACTATACACTATACTGACCTAAAGGAAGGTGACTGGGCTTACCGGTAGTCACAGACAAGACATCCTCTAGACTGAGCATAGTAGCGCTACCCCCCTCTGCCACAAATATACGGTAGTTTTACTCCATCTTCGAGTCAAAGTGTCTTTGTGTGACGTCCGTGTCTTTGAACGGACCAAACACGGCAAGGGGACTCGCTCACCTCGTCCCCCGCACCCCAGAATTTTTGGCAGCATCGGTTTCATGAAATAATTGCTCTAAACTCCGTCTAGAGGATTCTTAGTCTATGCCTGTAGTTTTGTGTTCTGCAGCTGGCAGAAGCTTCTGCGGGTTGATGGCTGCTTCCTGGTTATTTACACGCACTTAAATGTCGGTTTTTTACTGTTTTCTTGCAAATTGGGATATCATTTCCTTCGCGATTTTGCGGTGACACTTTACTTGGTATGTCAAATTGTTTATGCAACTTGGCTATTCTGTTTCATTTAATTAATAATTGATGTATATTTGACAACTCTAACATATATTATACAAAAAATTCATATTGTAATCCAAATACCAACTCGGAATAGCTAATTAACAACATTCAAGGTCACGCCGATTTCACGCCGATCATTTATCGGCGGCAGCGGCGTGGCAAAAAAGGCCGGCGGCGGCGGCGCGCCGGCGCGGCGCACACGTCTACTTAGGATTTAGTTTAGCCACATTTGACTAAGTGTCATCACAGCTCATACGCCGAACAGTTGTCATTTTATGTAAAATGGTACTCGAGTTTGTTACTAAAAATGAAGAAAAGTAAAGTTTTTGAATATTTTAGAACGTTAACAGACAATAACCGAGTTAAATATGTGTGTTTGTTTTGTAATTTATATGAACAAAAATGCAACAAGATTCGCGCGGCACATAGTTTTGAACTGTAAAAATAGCCCCACTGAAGTAAAACGGGATTTGGAACCAAAAAAACTTAAAGAAACTGTCCATAATCATTCAGCAGCTTCCGAAGAGGTCATTGAAGAACACTGTGTAGATAATGAAAGCGATACGATTTTAGTTTATATTTCTAATTGTTGATTTTGTATATAGGTAATAATCATTGAAAATGATTCAAATATTTAAGAGTATATGTATGTGCAATACAAAAATCATTATAATAGTTTTTTTTATATCGCACTGTCTTTTATTAACATAAAAACTCCTTTAACATGACCCAGATAGCCGCAGAGAAAGTTCTCCGGAGAACATTCCCGAGAACATTCTGGGAAAATTCTCGAGAGCATTGAGAATTTCCTCCTAGAATATTCGGTGGAGATTAAATGTTTCACATAAAGCTATAAATAGTAAATATATTTAAATGTCAATGAAAAAAAAACAAATATTTTATACATTTCGGACACTTTCTCGGAAATTTCCGCCCGAGAGAATGTTCTCGAGAACATGCCCGCAACATTCTCATGTTCTCGCACTTTCTCGAGAACGGCACATCACTATACATACACGTTGTTTTATAAGGTGTAGTGATACATTTTGACGCGAAGTCTGATAATTTTTTGATGCTGATTGTACAAAAGTGGAGCCAATTACGTTTTCATTTCAAACCTAAAAATAAATCAAAATAAAACCTAAAAATTTAAATTTACCATACAATTTCCACAGAGCATATATTCTCGGACCAAATCCCGATCTGCACCGCCTGCCCCGGTGTAGTTAAGCCTGACATCGTGTTCTTCGGGGAGAGCCTGCCGGACCGCTTCCAAGACTGCCTGCAGGAGGACTTCCAGCACTGCGACATGCTCATCATCATGGGATCCTCGCTGGAGGTGCAGCCGTTTGCTTCCCTCATCGACATGTGAGTGACAGAACTGTAGTTAAAGATAAGATAAAAGATAGTTTATTCAGGTAGGCATAATTACAATGCGCTTATGAACGTCAAATAAAGCTAGGTAGACCGGCTCCAACCCTACACCTCTGCCCCGAGAAGATTTAAATCCCCCCCTCAATTGGAGGAGGGTATCCCAATATGGGACCGGCAACAAACTCGGCGGGACACATCTTTTAAAAAAAAATTACATCTTAGTTAGGACATAGTGTTCTGAGAGAGCCTGCGAGGCTTCCAGCACTGCGACATGCTCATCATGGGTTCGTCGCTGGAGGTGCAGCCGTTTGCTTCCCTCATCGACATGTGAGTGACAGAACTGTAGTTAGGACATAGTGTTCTGAGAGAGCCTGCGAGGCTTCCAGCACTGCGACATGCTCATCATGGGTTCGTCGCTGGAGGTGCAGCTGTTTGCTTCCCTCATCGACATGTGAGTGACAGAACTGTAGTTAGGACATAGTGTTCTGAGAGAGCCTGCGAGGCTTCCAGCACTGCGACATGCTCATCATGGGTTCGTCGCTGGAGGTGCAGCCGTTTGCTTCCCTCATCGACAAGTGAGTGACAGAACTGTAGTTAGGACATAGTGTTCTGAGAGAGCCTGCGAGGCTTCCAGCACTGCGACATGCTCATCATGGGTTCGTCGCTGGAGGTGCAGCCGTTTGCTTCCCTCATCGACATGTGAGTGACAGAACTGTAGTTAGGACATAGTGTTCTGAGAGAGCCTGCGAGGCTTCCAGCACTGCAACATGCTCATCATGGGTTCGTCGCTGGAGGTGCAGCTGTTTGCTTCCCTCATCGACATGTGAGTGACAGAACTGTAGTTAGGACATAGTGTTCGGAGAGAGCCTGCGAGAAGAAAGTTTAAAATGGTTTCATAAGTTAGGTTATTAGGACCTGATGGAATGACGTTTTTGTTTCTTTTAAATTCTACAATTGTCTATGATGGGTAGTGTTGTGACCAAAGTTTGTGATATAAACCCGCTACACACTACCCAACTCACGCTCTGTACCTACCGCCGCGGTTGTAAAATACATCAATACATAATTTTTAAGTACCAATTTGTCTTTTGATCGTGATTAAACAAATTAAAAATAAGTAACTACTTGTTTTTTTACTTTTGGTATTTTATTCTTCGATATGGTTTGACATTAGTAAATTAATAAGTAAGAGTCTTGCCCATCACTAGTAAATTCAGCATTCAGAGACAATTTTAATATGGCGGTTTGTTTACATAGTTTTCAAGTTCTATTGACGGGGACTTTAGTGTCCACACGTACACAATTTAATCACCAATTTGCATTCCATAGATACTAACTTCGAAAATTGGCATTTTTGTGTCCGCACCTGCTGATTGATCGGGGAATCAAATTAGCGTTTGCGTCCGCACGGCCTGATTCGATCGGACAATTTCATCAGATTGGCCAATCCACTTAAACCTTGATATTATATAACCATAGATAGGTTATACTCAATACTTGTGCACAAAAAATACTTCCATATTTATTTCTGTGCCTACGAAGAAATCTGTTATTTTTGATTAATTTTCTCATTCCATCCATCTTTGTCACACTCGTTAAACATAAGGTCGTCTCTTTCTCTTTCGGTGTGCGGGAGCTTGTTAGCACGTGCACATTTCTCGCTTGTCCAGCCGCGACTAAAGGCAACTTGTCCAATTTGTCACAAGGTGAGCGCTTCAATTTTGGAACGCCTATAACCTATCTTGAGTTACAAATCATTGGCAGGGTCCCGGACTGGTGTCCGCGGCTGCTCATCAACCGCGAGAAGGCGGGGCTGCGCTCGCCGCTGCTGCGGTTGTGGGGGCTGTCGTCGGGCGGGCTGCAGCTGGACGGGGACGCGACCAGGGACGTGGCGCGGCTCGGGGACTGCGACGAGGGGTGTCGCGAGCTGGCCCAGAAGCTCGGGTGGGGGGTGAGTGCATCATGTACACAGGGTCCTAGACTAGTGTCCGCGGCTGCTCATCAACCGCGAGAAGGCGGGGCTGCGCTCGCCGCTGCTGCGGCTGTGGGGGCTGTCGTCGGGCGGGCTGCAGCTGGACGGGGACGCGACCAGGGACGTGGCGCGGCTCGGGGACTGCGACGAGGGGTGTCGCGAGCTGGCCCAGAAGCTCGGGTGGGGGGTGAGTCATTGTAACTTACAGTATAATTATACCTACTCAAATATTCAGCATTAAATTTTTTTTCTACTACCGTACTTTTTTTGTCATTTAAAGGGTCGTGCACACACCTTTAAAACCCTACATTATAGTTGTCAAGACAAGTCTTTAGTCTATTCCCCAAAAAAGAATTTGTGCATACATGCAGTATCTTTTTGGCGATTTTACGATACTTCGTGTAATGACCACTTAAAAAATATTGATAGATAGATAGATAGATAAATCATTTATTTGACAGCTGCAATGACACACAATATAAATTTACACACAATCATCATAACAGAAGAAAAGGAAAAAAAAAAATTATTATTACACTAACAAAGAAAATAACATAGAAATGAGTAGGTACAAAAGTAAGATTTAATAAAAGTAGGTAGGTAGGTACAAACTGTGTGCGTTGCAGCAGGACAAAAGGGTCACGGCTCAGTGATACGCTTCGCTCTTTCGAGCAAAGCACTGATTTTCTGCCGGGACCCAGGTCACAACAAAGAATATATTTACGAAGAAGTATTTACGTACGTCGGAAACAATCGTACAGTGTAAGTGTGAGTATTTGTGCATGTCGTGTGATAATTTTTGATAAAATACTTAGATAATAGGTAAAAATTGGTAAAAATTGACCCGTGTGTACTGTGTGTAAGCCTCCTAGTTGTGTGACACCAGCCCCACCATGTTATATCCTAAAATCTGCAACCAAATAGCCGAATGGAATCCCAGCGGTTTGTTTTTCAAGAAGTATTTTTTTAAAGTGATTTTTAAATGTTTTTTTGGATTTAAGCTGTCTTAAAGGCGGAGGGATATCATTCCAGCATTTGGTCGCGAGATAACGGAAACAACCGGTAAAGGCAATCGTCCTATGGGGGTGTACTTCTAAAATGCAACGTCGAGTAGATCTTGTGGCGTGTCGATTGTGAAAAGAAGAAATATTTATTTTAGAATAAAGATATTCGGGTGACTTGCAATTTATAACGCCAAAGAGAAGACAAGCAAGATGTAAATGTCTACGTGATGCCATATTCAGAGTCGAAGATTTGTTCAAAAACGGTGTGATATGGCTCCTTGGAGGAACTTTGTAGCAATATCGATAACACGCGTTTTGAACTCGTTGTATTAATCGACGAGTTTTTTGTTGCAGACGAGGCCCGTACACCAGATATTGAATGAAATACAGTGTTGTCAACCTTATTTTAAATGTCATCTCTGACAAATAAGTGAACCATAGACATGTTTTTTTTTTTCATTCATTCCATTCTTTTCCCGCCCGTACCCTCCATTTTTGCTACTTCTTGAATTAAAAATATTTGTATAATTTACAATTTTATTTCAAAGTAAGTGCTTGGTCGTAGAAAAAGTATTGTATGCAACGTTGTTTAACTGAGTCAATAAATACTCGTGGCGTCTTTATTAACAATTTTCGGCTTCGCCTCAAATTGTTACTCACGCCACTCGCCTTTTCACGGTTGCATAAAATACTATAAACGATTAATAATATGCGAGTAACCCGTTTAAAATAATTTTAATACGTTTTGCTCACATGTAAATAATGAGGATTTCATGAGTTGACATGACTAGATAACAAATTAATAACAATCAAGTGGAGGAGTGAACACACGACATACGCACACACACACACACACACACACATACACAGTCGACGCACACACAATTTTGTAATACCTACTAAACCTAGTGCCCAAGCAAATCCGTAATATTTTCGTTTGTATCTGTTAGGGAGACCTGTTATTGGCTTCATGGTTGTATCCATAAGTCTATATTGTTTGTAAAAGCTGTTGGTCTTCTAATAAAATAAAAATAACGAAACATGTAAATAATTTTAATTTTTAACAAGCAGAAACGTCTGCGAACGATGCTATTAAGCTTAGAATAAATTTAAAAGTGGAAAAATTACTGTCTTGGGTGAGACTTGAACTCACGGCCTCTGGATCGATACTCCAGCGCTCTGCCATCTGAGCCACCAAGACCTCATCCATAGCCAGCAAATCTTTCCACCATATTATGGGTCAAGGGGACCGTAGCGACATCTATTTATTCTAAACATGTAAATAAGTTGTACAATTTGTTTTCAGGAGGAACTTCAAGCCCTGGTAGCCTCCGAGCACGCCCGGCTAGAGCTGGCGGGCTCGCTGTCCGCCCCACACGCGCCGCACGCCCCACACGCGCCGCACGCCCCACACGCCCCACACGCCCCGCACGCCCCACACGCACCGCACGTACCGGAGCCGGGCGTCAGTACACCGCTAGACCCTAAACTGTGAGCGTAAACCTAAGGTCTGATGTATATCGAATACACCGCAGCCACATTGTTCATTAGCACCTGAATGTGGATGCGCGTATGTACATTTTCATATAGTTAAATGTTCCGAGGTGATTTTTTTCGGCTTAAGCCTTCATCTGTTAAACAAGAGGCATAGTTAGCTGCCGAATTCGCCAAGATTGAGAAGCAGCAAGCCCGTTTAAAAAGCAACTTCACCGGCCTGTTTTTAGGGTTCAAATTCAAAATCATGTAACAGCTCATTCGGATATTACAACTCGGATACGATCTTGGACAAAAAATCTTGAAAACATTAAATGATCTATTATTTGCGATCGTCGTCGTAAATTTATACGCCATAAAACTACAAAAACTTAAAAGCTGAAAAGCAATTAATTCTGTCAATAAACAGTGCTCGCATAGAAAAAAAGAAATACTGTCTAATCAAACACAAAAGTTCATGTATAGTGATCACAAATCGTATAGGTAAGTCATGAAAATAATGACCAGGAAATAATCGAAATCAAATATTTGAGATACGGCAATAGAAAGTTGATCCCATACCATCCTATGTAAAATAAAACACACAAATACTATGTCGTTTTGAACGTTTATGATAACAATTTTAGCGAGTCTGTGTTAAGTTCTTGTTTAGTTTAAAAATTATTTATTTATTTGATTAATTAAATTACTCATAAAATAAAATGTATTATTGGGTTTGGTTTGCAAATTGTCAGGGTAATTTTCACCAATATTTGGACAAATCCCGGTAACAAACCAAATAGTGATTGTTTGAGAGTTTTGTTTTATTGAGTAATATCGTCACGTTGTTGAACTGAATTTAGTAACTTTTTACCTTTTGAAATATGCTATAATTAAAAATTTTGCCAAAAATGAATTCGGCGCAACTTTAGTTGTGACTTACTATTTTTTAGCAAGCATTTCATTGACTTATTATAAACCCTAATACGATGGCATAGGGTTCATGAATGGTCACTTAAACGTGTCTTCGTGGACTGGTAGACAATTTAAAGTCAAGAAATGCATAATTTATTTATATCGAAAATATTAGAATTAAGTACTTATTTAGTCACCTTTATGTAACACTAGAACGTTATTCGGAATATTTTTTTAGGCCCAAGACCCAAGGTCCTACCTATAGCACCTCTTCAGTTCGATGAAATTTAAATCCTATTCAATTGGAACAGAGTCGCTTTTGCTTTGTTTCGTTCAATTTTCCAACAACGCAAAATCAACTCTATTTCCTACACTATAGGTTAATATTTCAGTGGCAAATTTTGGATTTCACAGTTGTATGGCCGGCCTTACGAGGTTATTTCGCGACATTCAAATCATAAAATTTTGGAACTGGCGGGTCAATGAACCAAATAGGGATGATGACACATGTTGAATTTTATAACAAAATCTAGTAAAATAGATAGCAAACGAGCAATTTATCACAATAATGTGGATATTAAAATAAAATATTGAAAAATTACAAAATTACAGGACCTTCAAAATTTAAGTTTTTTTAACTTCCAAAAACGATAAAAGTAAGGGTACTAATCGATTCCTTACATTTCATCCAAAAAAATATTGTATAGCAACTATATACATAAACGCAATATTTCACCGACAAAAACGCAATTTTCTTGTTTTGTCCATACTACTACAAGATGGGCGATGACGTCACGGCCTCTGGCCGTTTTGTATAGGGCGTTTCGCGAGTGAAGTGCGACTGTCGGACTTTGACTACAATTTCTGACTTTTGTGTTACTTTAATGCAATGGGTCCCATATAGACATTTGATCCTAAAAACAAACCCGATCGATTGATACCATAAAAAAAATAGTCATGTAGCCTATTCTCCGTGCTAAGCGTCCTTACTATAGAAATAGGTACATAGTTTACTAGCTTAGGCACACTGTTAAATGTGACGTTATCTATGAAAAGGGACTTAATTGTCGATGGCGGTTACGACATTATTAACTGTGCTCCGATATAAATACAATGCCGCGCGACGCTGTGCGGCGTAAGCGCCATCGACAATAAGGTCCCTTTTCATAGATAATGCCCCACATATGTCGTTCCGCTCGCCGTGGTCAGGCGTGGCTCACTCCGCGATTTCGTCGCGTCGCTACAAGTACATGCGGCCCACACCAATTTTGGTGTCTAGCCATAGCAGTTGCCGCGCACCGCTACGGAACGGACGCCTGCTCGCGCTTGCGCCACCTAGCGGTATCTGTCGTAATAGACGCGTTTTGTTAGAGAGTGAATCTTCTGTACCTAGTACTATTATTTATTCTGTGCCGTGGTATATCTTTGAGCCAATACAGACGGACTGCAATCCAACTGCAATTTGTATTGGAACTGCACGCCAACTGCAACGTCGGCTTAGGGGCCGATTTTTGAAATTCGACCGCTCGATTTCGTGTATTTCGTTCAGTAATACCTCCACTACTAGGCATGTAAATTCTACTAATAGAATTGAAAACGAGTGGTCAATACAACTAGATTCCCAATTTTTATCGCTCGTATTTCAAAAATCTGCATTTCGCCATTTTCGAGTGACGAAATCGAGCGATCAAAATTCAAAAATTGGCCCCCAGTGTGTGAAAAGCCTTTATTTCATCTTAGCGTATATCCGAGTTGCATCCTAAGCTACTGTTTTGGAATCCAGGGTCCGCTAAAGATCGGTTTTCCTAGGATAGCGGTGCCGTCATATAGCGGCCGTCTCCATACTAAATAATACGGCTAAATATGGATGTCGTAGTATTTGTATGGAGACGGCCTCTATATGACGGCACCGCTTTCGGAGGAAACCAAAGCTTAAGTGTGTGATTCGCCTATGTCATGATAATAGTGCCTCGTAATATAACATTAATTTATTTTATTTTAGGACATTGTTTTAATAAGTGTTTTTCTCAGTTTTAATATTGGATGAGAAAATAATTAATTTAATGAAATATATTTATGCTGATTTCGGAGTCATTCAATGCCAGCGCGAGCTACGCGCTACAAGCGTAGCCGATGATATTTAAGTGAAAACCCGTATGTAGCGAAAGGCGCCTACGAACAGAACCCGCGTAGCGGGTCGCTGGCAATGAATGAGTTAAGACCGTTGTTTTTACTGTACTTGGCACCATGCCTGTCACGTTCTAACAAGTATGTAAGTGCGAAAGTGACTGGCTTAGTGACAGGCGATAAAAATGGAACCATGCTGCGCCCGCTGGCTTTTACAAAGATATTGTTATTTGTCATGTTTCGTGTTTTACTTTTGTTGTTTTTTTGTATAAATTATATCACAAAACTGATGTAATCAAATGTCTTATGATGCAGATGTGTATGTATACTATTATAATTATATTTAAGATGTGTATAATTAATAATTATATTATGAACATGGAATTGATAGCTGTATTTACTGTATCCTGGCCCTTTTAAATTAGTAGTGCTTAAATAAGTCATACTTAGATATAAACTTCGTATATATTCCTTGTTAGCCACTAACTCGGGGTTAACCAGTTAAACCCGGAGTTACCAGTACAATTTTAGAGTCGTAACGTAACACACTATCGCACCGCACCGCGACCTTGGAGAGATATCTTTTTAGGGTTCCGTACCCAAAGGGTAAAAACGGGACCCTATTACTAAGACTCCGCTGTCCGTCCGTCCGTCCTTCCGTCCGTCCGTCCGTCTGTCACCAGGCTGTATCTCACGAACCGTGATAACTAGACAGTTGAAATTTTCACAGATGATGTATTTCTGTTGCCGCTATAACAACAAATACTAAAAACAGAATAAAATAAAGATTTAAGTGGGGCTCCCATACAACAAACGTGATTTTTGACCGAAGTTAAGCAACGTCGGGCGGGGTCAGTACTTGGATGGGTGACCGTTTTTTTTGCTTGTTTTGCTCTATTTTTTGTTGATGGTGCGGAACCCTCCGTGCGCGAGTCCGACTCGTCTTTTTCTCGCTCTCACTTATGGGTGCGGCGCACCGTGACCTTGAACGGTGCGACAATGCGTTACGGCCTTAACCCTTTGTTAACGGTTAACTCTGAGTTAGTAGCTAACCCTGGATGGTGCAAGTGGCCCTACTACCATTTGCCTGTCTTCTTTCTTTAAAATAAATGAAATATTCTGAGATACGTTTTCGATTGATTAAGAGCATACGGGAGCTCAGATTTAAATAATTTAGGTAAATATACCCGTCTCGCTAACGGAAGCGGCTCCTAAAACTAGTGCGATAAGGACAAGGCGAAAAATCCTATGTAAAAATCTCAAAAAACGAGGTTTCGTACTCGACTGTTTCCTCCTCGAGAACTTAATCAAATGTAACGAAATTTTGAGATCTAAATGGTAATGACATTATCGGTGTCGGACTGTTTTGCTTTTGAGGCTAATTGATTTCAGTTTTGAATGCCATGCTTCTCTTTGCGGCCTAGTAAATTAGGCCGTTTTTGCGAATAATTGAAGTGCTCTAGCGCCTTAAAAAACAAAAATATCAAAAAAGCAAAACAGTCCGACACAGATATAATAATCTGTGTTGAACATCTAGCATCTAACATCATCATTGCTCTAGCTTCCAAAACCACGGAGGAAACAGTCGAGTACGTTTGTATGGAGAAATGACCACTCCTGTTGCCTCTTAAGAAAAACGTTTATTTTTATGCACTTGGTATCTTATTATTACTTATACAGGATGATTTTGTCAAGTATATCATACTCTGAAAACCTACTAGTCAACCTTGAAATCGAAAAAGGGGCATAGCCAAATGAAAACCGTTTGTAGTAAACGCTAATAGAAACTGAAATGATGTATGGAAATTGTGATTCACCAAAATAGACATAGCAAGATCACCCTGTATATTTCTAGGTCTATTCAAGTTACCTGGGTCCGTAGCCAACATGCCTGTCGTTTACGCTCCGTAGCGAACGAAACGCTACTGTCACTGTCGCACTAACGAAAGAGTGATAGAGAGACACAAAGCGTTTCGCTATCGTAGCGCAAGCGATTGTCACCTTGGCTAGGTACCCTGCTTATGAATTAGTAGCCACTAGGTATGTGAGTGCTGTTTATATAACAATTTATAAACAATTCAGAGGATGTGTAGACATATTTTTGACACTTTGTCCGTATCGATATTTAATATCTTGACTTGACTGTAGTACAAGTGTACAGTCGCCGTCGCTATACTCGCTATCAGATATATCGGAGCGCCCACGGTGCTCACAAATATCTGAACACGCCTCTATTTTCAAACGTTCAGATATTTAAGAGCACCTAGGCCGCTCCGATATTTCTGATGGCAACTGTACATAAATCTTATTCCACTACATGTTTTTGCTGAAGCGTATCAAGTGTGTAAACGCACTATTATACATATTAACTAATTATATTCTCATTTGAATATGTAATAGATGTGATTGTGTATGTTGTGCTAGTTTTGCTATTTTTCCTATCTTCCAAAAAGGGTCAATCAATATAGGTGACGTTATCTATGAAAAGGGACCTTATTGCTGCTCCGATATAAATACAACGCCGCACGACGCTGTGCGGCGTAAGCGCCATCGTCAATAAGGTCCCTTTTCATAGATAATGCCCCATATTATACTTATTAGCGTATTGTAAATTGATAAACATCGGAATGCTCGACCATTTTTTAACACATTCATTGGCACCCAGTCAAACAAGACATCCGCGCCAGGCCACAAAAATTTCGACATATAAAGCTGTATTACACGATCCCGACTATCGGGTCGTCCGGCCTGGGAACGAAATCATAAAATACCCGACAGTCGGGTTATCGGCACTGAATGTGTTAACACCTAGTCTTCAACTTTGCTTATAAGTTTACCATGACTAGGGCATAGGTCTTATACCATATTAGGATAAATGGTGAAGCGGCTTATAGAATTATTTATTTATTGTTTTTGATACTATTTGGGTAATGATTAGAAGCATCTTGGTTGAGATATACGCCTTATACTTAACTCGTGAATTAACTTAATTCCACTACTATATATGGACAAATTGATTAGTGTTTATTGAGAGTTCATACATTCGCGACTAATGACTAAACGCAAGTATCAAATGTATGTATGAACTTGCACTAAACATTAACCTCAGACGCCACGCCACCGAAGTGTCAAAACTGAAATTGAACTTTATGCATATGCACCTAGGTCTATGTTGCTCTGTAGTCTATGACCGATTAATACGTCTTTGGCGTTGGACCTGCGGTGCGTATATATCGGTCATTGGCGTCCAAAAGGTTAATCAATGTGTAAACAGGTCACACTTACCCGTATCGACCTGAATTATTATTTAGCTTTCGTGCAATTTACTAATAAATAAAAATACATGATGAAAAATATATCTCAATCAAGAGGTGTATTTAATTTTAGTGTTAGCAATACGAAGATATAAAATATTTTTTCATTGGATTATTTATTCAAATCTAATGAAATATGCTGAATGCTTCCGGCTTGTCATTTATCATATACACTTGTTGAAATATAGAAATTAAAGCAATAGAAACTAAAGTTCAATTTATTGTCATATATAAAATGTGTAAATAAAGGATTAATTCGTAAATACTTGTCACTTTTTATTTTTATTACAAGCTTATTTCCCGACTTCCAATCTGCCAGCCTATTATGGATAGCTTTATCCATCTTTATCCACGTGATAAAATAACTGTCACTGTTTAACACCGTGGGAAAGAAAGTGACGGACACCGTTTTATCACGCTGTCACGTAGACAAGAACGACCATCATATCCGTACAGGGATGTTGCGGATGCAGATTTTTTGACATCCGCGGATGCGGATGCGGATATTTAAAGGCTCACATCCGCGGATGCGGATGCGGATGCGGATGTCAAGAATAGGTACTTAGAAAACGTCAAATATTACATTTTTAGTATTTTGTTATTAAAAAAACGAAACGTTTAGTATTTGAGCAAGAATATAGGTGCGTTATATTTAATAAACAGTAACTTGGCCGACTTTTCTGGATCTAGACGATTTCGTTATAGGTAATGACGAAATTACCTAGCACTTACGCCGCCGCTAAGACGTTCCTGTACCGAGTCGGACCGACTTGTTCGACATCCGCATCCGCATAAGCTCCGCATCGATTTTATGCGGATGCGGATGCAGGTGCGGATGTTGAAAATAATGCGGAAGTTCCGCGGTTGCGGATGCGGATGCGGATGTTCGCAACATCCCTGCTTCCAATGAAGCTGAAAATTTGCATACATAAATATGTAAGTCTGGTCACAGGGCGGACACGCCATACATCAAAAATGATTTGCGTTTATATGTGTGCGCGGCACATCTGTACACGCGTCATTGTGTATGTGTGCGTAAGTCGCTCTACTGAGAGCATGCCAGAAGTCCGTCAGATTCATGTCGCGGCCAGTCGCGGGGCGAGGTAATCCGAGTCAGGGCGGGGCGGTGCGTGTCCGTTCTGTATGATAATACTATTACTTATTCTGTGGTCTGGTGACAATGCAATGTTATGGTACCATTGAGCTGATCTGATGATGGAGACAGAAGGTGGCTATAGGAACTCTGATAAAACGAAGCCTAATTGTGTTTGGGGTTTTTAGCATTGTCTCGATAAGTATTAGTTGCATGTGGAAAGAAAAGTACAGTCGGCGATAAAAGCTTGTACCAAACATGATTTTTTTTCAATAACTTATTACTTTTTATTACCTTTTACCCTTTGAACGTTACGCCTATAGTGTGTGGCGCGTCAAAGTGAACCTTATCAGAATGTACGAAGGTTGTTATTGGCTTGTAGCCGCGCGTTAGTTGTTGTCTTTGGCGGTCAAAGGGTTAAAACAATTCACCCTTTAGTAGATGTAAAAACGTATCGATTTAGTCAACTTGGGCATAGAAGAGACAAGAGTGCTCACTCCATACATCAGTTAGACTATTAATTTCAGTGTCTACATCTAGCATCGAGTAGCGGAACTATCAGTACTGCTACATCTATTGTCAAGTAGCAGTACTGATAGTTCCGCTACTCGATGCTAGATGCTAATAGTCTTTTTGGTACTAAAACTGATGTATGGAATGAGCAATCTATGTATTTTTTTCTCTATGACTTGGGTAAATTAGTAGGATATAGAAATACCAGTGTATAATTCATATTTTTTATTTGTCTCACTGAGAATTACAATTACGTATTTACAATAAAATTAAAAGAAAATGGGACTAAAAATAGCTGAATAATCAATATCGTTTGCAGCTTAAATTACAGTTTGTCCATAAAAAACAAATACCTACTACATTTTATCAAGTCTCGTCTCGTCGTGCGGGTGCCATCAGTCACGGTCAGCCTTTTATTTTATTTTTTAATATGATTTACTACTCACACAGATAAAATGTCTTGAATGGGGTTGGCCGGTCGAAGTATTTAGCAGATGGCGCCATCATAGCTTGCGATATTAATCCTATAATTGTGTCAAATTCTAGTTTTTTTAATGCCCTGGATGCCAGCCAATTAAGCCAAATCTCATTGAAAAAGGGGCAAGCTATGATGGCGCCATCTATGACAGTTGCCAACCCTATTCTGCCAAAAGTGTAAGGCCTGAGTGGACGCTCGAAGCGGAGCGTTCGGCGGGGCGTGCAGCGTGGCTGTGGGCTCACAAGTGACTTGAGCAGCGTGCACTAAGGCCGCTCCTATACGCTTGCATTTGTTTAAAGCCCCGTCTCCATATCGCGCGGCAAACCATCGAACATTGGCTCGATCATTGGCGCGAGCCAACTCGATCATTGGCGCGCTCGAACGTGCCGCGCGACAAACCATTCATTGTGGGTTTTTCGACGCGCGGCAAAGGAATGTCCGCGCGCAGTTGGGACGGATGTGTATATATTTCAGTTGGCTCGCGCGGCCGCATACATGTATAATGAAAAGTGTCGTTTAACTTTAATTAAATTATACGGCACTAAACAGTTTCTATGGAACATTAAATGTAGTGGTTAGGTATGTAGATCATTTTTCTATTTGGCTATACTTCGTTCCGAATAATTTATTTTTGTGATATAATGTGGTCGATCGTCGGATCGCCTGTCGCGCTATAGTTCAAGATGGTGCCAAAATTGGCTCGCGAGCCAAAATACAGGTTTGCCGCGGTCGAAGAATGCACGCCCCGCCGCACGCCCAACTCGAGCGTCCACTCAAGCCTTACTGAGATTGTGGTCCTTCTTACGCTAGTGTGTGGAGCCCGTCTGTCCTTGGTCTGACCTTGGTCAGTTTTGGTCAAATTTTGTTGGAAACAACTGTCTACACGGTCCGTCCAGACCAAGGCCACGCGGTCTGAGGGGCTTGTCGGCGACCGTGTAGCAAGGGCTTTACGCTAGTGTGTGGAGCCCTGGATCTACTCCTTGGCGTCCGTGATGCCCTCGGTGCTGATGCCGAACATAGCCTCCGTCTCGGGCAGGCACGGGCTGTCGTAGATCTTGCAGATGCGGTTGTCGCCGCGGCCCTGCATACAACAAATAGGTTAGATAGATAGATAAACACTATTCATTTCCACAACATACATGGTAATTACAAAGTTATTAAATATTGGCATGCAGCTTAAATTAAAAAACTTATATAATTACACGATATGACCAAAAAACAAAACATAGAAGGACATAACCATGTGTCGTGGCAGAGAATTGGCGCTGGCTCAGCATGATGATGCGGGAAGCCACATCGCTGATATTCTGCCAGGACCTTACAATAAAAGTTTGTGCAACGCTTTATGACGTACATTATGTTCATGTTGTATTTGTGTAAGTATTGATTTAGTGCGATCTAGTATGTGTGTAATTGTGTATGTATATGTTAGCAGGGATGTTGCGAATATCCGCATCGGCAACCGCGGAACTTCCGCATTATTTTCAACACCCGCATCCGCATAAAATCGATGCGGAGTTTAATGCGGATGCGGATGTGGAACAGGTCGGTATAGGAACGTCTTATCATCGGCGTAAGTGCTAGACTGCTAGGTAATTTAGTCATTAGCCAAAAAAACCTATTAGAAATGAGCAGTCAAGCGTGAGTGGGACTTAATGTACGGAACCCTTGGAAAGCGAGTCCGACTCGCACTTGGCCGGTTTTTTGAAATAAAAATTACTAAAATGTAATATTTGACGTTTTTTATGTATCTATCTTGACATCCGCATCCGCGGTGTGAGCCTTTAAAAATCCGCATCCGTATCCGAGGATGTCAAAAAATCGGCATCCGCAACATCCCTGTTATGTAGCATCATTTTGTACCCTTTTTCACTAGGGCCACAAAATTAGTAATATTTGTTGGTTATGTAGCATAATTTCTAAAATCAAATATCCTAAGTAATTCCTTAAGGTCCACTTGAGCGACCACTTGGTTGGTTATTATCGCTGCTACAGAACTGTAATCATTATTTGAACGGGCTCACCTTCCGCAGGTAGAGCCTGGTGGTGGAGGCGTGGGCCAGCACGTGCCCACCGATGGGCTTCTTGGTGTCCGCGTTGAATACTCCCACGCTGTCCACTTGAGCGACCACTTGGTTGGTTATTATCACTGCTACGCCGAACTGTAATCATTAATTAAGAATTAATATTATTTAGTATATTTTTTAACAATAAGATAGGCATATTTATACATTATTTAGCACAATTATACAAATCACTACATAGTATAAAACAAAGTCGCTTCCCGTTGTCTGTCTGTCCCTATGTATACTTAGATCTTTAAAACTACGCAACGGATCTTAATGAGTTTTTTTTTAAAGATAGAATGATTCAAGAGGAAGGTATGTATATGTATAATTTTAATTTTTCGCCACTCATATTAAATATATTTAAAAAGGGGTCATGTTTCTTTCATATGTCAGTGTCTCACGGAAGTTTTGTTATTTAAATTGTTTATCACCACTCGTTTAGAATTTCCTATTTTTCGCACTTGTACAGTAATGTATACTTACATTACTAATACTCTAATAATAACACTAATCTCTAATACTAATACTCTATTAATAGTACTCTATTATCAAAGCTCATTACCTCATCAGCCAGCCGGAGAAGCATCCGCATGAAGCGGCCCAGGTGCTGCTGTCTCGGATTGAGCTCCCCCCGGCCTGAATAGTCCGTCCTGTAAAGGGCTGTGGCGCTGTCTACTATTATCAGTGAATATCTGAAACAACAATCACAACAATGAGTGAATATCTGTAACAACAATCACTATTATGAGTAAATATCTGTAACAACAATCAATATTATGAGTAAATTTAACTGTAACAACAATCACTATTATGAGTAAATATCTGTAACAACAATCACAATAATGAGTGAATATCTGTAACAACAATCACTATTATAAATAAATATCTGTAACAACAAGCATAATAATAATAAACGGTGTCCTTTTCAGTTCTTCCTGCCTGTTAGTTAGCCTGCGTTTTCACCAGATGTGCGAGGATGTGTAGCAAGGGGTGTGTTTGTTAAGAACCAATAAAATCACTGAAGCTCATCCTCGCTCAACGCTTCTCTAGTGGGCAATATCCTATTGTTGTTGTTGTCCTATGGCACCCCAGATGTGCAATAGCACATTATTGTCGAGGTTCGGAAGTAGCTACTTGCAGGCTGAGGATTCGTTTTAAATTATTCGTTTAATTGAATCCGAAGCCAGCAAGTAGCCTTCCAGCCGAGTCATATATAGTGCTTTTCTCAAAAATGGTGCAAGAAATAGAAATATTTTACAGAAGCAACGTTCTAATTTTTACAGAATAAAGTAAAACCATTAAAAGGATTTGCTTGCCGCCTTTCAAAAAAAAAGACGTGTATTTTTCTGCTGAAAATACGCCAACGTATTTGAGACGTAAATAGTCGCGGTACCAACATAATAATAATAAGTGCTGATCATCTGTTTGGCTGTTTAATGGACCTATGCCTTCATTTGATATGGCCTAAATGGCCAGTTTAAAAAGTAGTTTTAAAAAGTTTGGACCTCGTTCAATAATGGAATTTGTATGCAACATTGCAGTCCCGAAATCGAGACTGCAATGTTTTTAACTTTTTAATTTTTTGAATGACCATAAACTACGCACTTCGCGACCTATTTTTTAACCGGCAACGTCGACTTTGCCGTCCATTTTTGAGAAAAGGGCCTTCACAAGCCCGCGCCACGCCTTCCTATCTTCAGCGACCCTTCTGGCTTCGCTCCAGCTCAACCCGACCGCTCGTAGCTCATTTGCGACGGACCGTTGCCAAGAGTGTACAGCCCCGTCTGCATATCGCGCGGCAAACCATCGAACATTGGCTCGCGCGGCAAACCATCGAACATTGGCTCGCGCGGCAAACCATCGAACATTGGCTCGCGCGGCAGCCGGGGCTTAAAGGGCGCCCGGGGCCACGGCTTCTTCTGTCTGGCGGTTTCCAACCGAAAGCGATGCTTGCGTTATTAATTTTTCCCTCTTCGAATAGTATGTCCTATCCATCTTCATTTCCGAGTCGCGAATTCTTCATCAATAGGTGTTTGCCGGCATATACTCCATAGGTCTTCGAATCGTTTTTGGCCAGAAAACGCGAAGGATCGACCTGAGGGACTTTTTGACGAAGACTTGCAGTGTATTCTTTAGGCCCATAGTGACTCTTCATGTTTCGCAGCCAAAAAGCAACACTGATTTCACAATTGATTTCGCATCGCAATATCCTATTGGTTCTTAACAAACACATTCCTCGCTACGCTCGCACATCTGGGGTCATCCATTAATTACGTCACACGTTTAGGGGGAGGGAGGGGGTCAAGAAAATGTGACATGTTGTGACATGGGGGAGGGGGGAGTCACAAACATTGTGATGTCACTTTAACTTCATCAGTAACCGAAAATTAATTTATATTTTTTTATTCGCTGTATAGTTAAATAATGAGATTTTGGATGTAACTTTCGTTGTGTTATAAAATTACTAATATTTATACATATATCATAAATATTTTTTTATTAAAAAAATAATGCCCCGAGTTAATATTGTCGATTTCGTTGAAAACAAAATTGCCTAAAATGTGACGTCACACCAGGGGGGGGAGGGGTTTGGAAAATGTGACCAAGTGTGACAAGGCGGGGGGGAGGGCTAAAAAAACCTAGAAATTCGTGTGACGTAATTAATGGATGATCCCTCTCTGTTGGAAAGGCAGCCTTACCTGGACTCGGCCATCATGGCGCAGGCTTGCAGCAGCAGCTGCGTCTGGTGGTCGGTGTTGTAGGCGCGCGCGTACGCCACATTGTCCAGCACAGCGCCGCCCTATAGACAAACCACAAGTCCGCGTATACCCATTTGTCCCCACCCCACTTGACCGCCGCCATACATGAGGCGGGGACAGATGGAAATCATTTATATGAATACCTATATTCCCATCTGTGCCCAGCAGCGACAAATGGGAATAGACACGTCCCTTTGTTTCCCATAAAGTTTTAAGTCATAATGTATTGTTTGTCATATTATCATTAGTCATAAAACTGAAACCGTTAGCTTTTGAGGATTTTCGTAAGGTTATCCTAGAAATCAGAAATATTTATTGTATAAACTGTGTAGGTACAGGAAGTATAACTAGGTACATTTTTTTGGCGAGTATCAACAGTTTTACCCTTTTCGGGCGTACAATTTATTTTATCTTAAACTAAGTAAGTTTTAATAATTATCCTATCTTAAACTAAATTTTAATACACATTTAGGTTTACGGAGTTATAAAATTCTTTTAAGTTATAAAAGACTTTGTCTATTAAAAAGTTTTAAATCTTTTAAAATTATTTCCTATACAAAGGTTAGGTTAGTTAATTTAGTTTTATAAATTTAAAGTTAGTATACCGGCACCCTTACCTCCATGCCATAGCGCTGCGCCACGGCTAGCAGGCGCTCCGGCCGAAACGTGCCCTCCGTGTCGATATACATGCACTTACCCTCGCCGCCCGACTGCTCAATCGGTAGCTAGACAAAACACAAGTTTACACAAATTAAACCAGTGATATTTCATAAATTTCATTCAATAGGGAATATTACGCGAAACTCTGCGTAGGGGGCGCCTCTCCCACAATAAGTCACAAACTAAAGGTGTACCGCAAACGAGAGAGTCGAAATTTTGTTATCTAACCTTTCTGTCACTCTTGCATATTACGGTTAAAGATTCTTTATTCTCATAAAGAGGCAGCTAGCCGAGTTTCGATTTAAGAAGAAGAAGAAATACATTTATTTAGCATCAGGTACAAGTAACACACAATACAAGTAACACAAACAACTTAGATGCTAAACAGGATCCCCACTCAGCATAATGCCACGGCAAGCCATGACGCTGATTTTCAGTGGGTACCTGACTTAAAACTAATCTACATCTAAACTAAGACTAAACGAGTGGCAACACACAATTCAGACACAGATTACAAAATACATACCATAAAAGAGGGAAACTACAACCAAGAATAAACTTAAACAGTAGTTCAGCATTTTAGCATGCTTAACGTTGCGGACCGTTGTTGGCTTGCATACTGGAGTTACTGGGTAGGTAAGCAAGCAGGCAACAGGAAGGAGACAATTATGTAGTTTGTACGTTCAACAAGTATGCTCGAAATTTAGATTTAAAAGTGTTAAGCGATTTCACGTTTCCCGGTTGGCCCTTTGTAAACAATTATTATTATTATTATTATCGTAGTGATAATGGTGGAGAGTTTACTGATGGTTCTACATTTATAAGAATAGACTAAATATTTAAAATCTACCTATAACTGTTTCCGAGTTTATGGCTAGGATGATAATGTGTAAGATTAACCACAAATATTTACAAACAGCCATCAAAATACTATGAAATAGCTGATGTGTAAATTTCACTACAAAACAAATGCAAAATTGTAGTGAATTGTAGGTAAATGAATTACCTGACAAGTGACTGCCAAAGTGTGGCAGATCTGTGTTTTGCCGGTGCGGAACTCTCCGAATATCTCCGTGATGGAGCCCGTCTCGATGCCTCCACCCAGCAGCCTGTCCAGCTCTTTGGATCCTGTCGTTAATTGTATGATCTCTGCCCTGAAACATTTCGGTTATTTGTTTAATGCCCGGCTGAGGCAAGTCAACACTGGCCGTTTTATGCGCAAGGAAATTGCCTCGCGCGTATGCTCGCTCTGTGTGGGGGCCTAGGGGGTAATACCTAGGAAAGTATAAGGTTAGATGGGGTAAATACACACTGCGGCGAGAGAAATGCTTGCAGGGAATCCTCATACTTTTACGTTTCAAGCAAAATAAACTGCTTCTCTTGGCAGGCGTGTCTCACTCCGCGATTTCGTCGCTTTGCTACAGGTAGCTAAAAGTACATCCGTTCGGCCCCAATTTTGGGGAAAGCCATAAGCCGCGCGTGGCGCTGTCGCCACCTAGCGGCCATATCTGTGCTGATCGTAACAGACGCGTTTTGTTAGAGAGTGAGTCTTCTGTACTTAGTACTATTATTTATTCTGTGCTCTTGGGTATAAAACCATGAGAACTTTAAAGCTAATATAAAATAGTTACCAATGTAAAGTATAAAGTATCTAAATGATTTAAAAATCAGAATAAGAACTAGATCTAATAACCAAAAAATAATTTACATAAGCACTGTTTTCTTGACTAAGAGCAGAATAGTGGATTATTTGCCTTTCTTGTAATGAATGCTTTCAAACCTAAAAGGCTCACTTTGTTCATATTTTAAACTGTTTGTTCTTGGTTAGTTGAATCAATTCTAAAGATGCTAAGTACAAAAAATTTCATATATGACCCGCCCGATCCTAGCTCTATTACATACACATTATTATATTGCTGTCCTGCTTTCACAATGTTCTTTACCACTGGCATCAGTATAGTTGTGCATGTGCAATAGAATTACTATAAAGTACCTAAATCATTTGTCAGAAATTAAAGTACATTAATAGTAGTTTATGCAACAGTGATATAATAAGGGTTCTTAAAATTCAAGGGTCGAAGTTACAAAACGAGACGTAGTCGAGTTTTGTAAAAAAAGACCCGAGAATTTTAAGAACCAATTATGAGCTGTTGCATACATTACTTTTTCTATGACAGCTGCAGCAAAAAAAAAAAAAAAAAAAAAAAAAAAAAAAAAAAAAAAAAAAAGATTATTAAAAAAAAAGAGTTATTATTAAAAAAAATAGTTATTATTTAAAAAAAATTGAGTTATTATTTAAAAAAAAAAAAGAGTTATTATTGTAAATGAAAACATACCTCTTTCAATCAAGATGATCAGAACTTGTATCTTTAAAAAAAATAAAGCAGTTGTATTATACTCATAAGATGACTGCTAGCAGTCATCTTATGAGCCTATAGACAAAGCATTCAAATGACATTGCTTTAGATATCACTGTCAGTCATTTAATTGACACATTTAAGTGCTGGAGTAGAAAAAATACGTATGTTGACGACCGGTCTGGCCTAGTAGGTAGTGACCCTGCCTGTGAAACCGCAGTCCTAGGTTCGAATCCCGGTAAGGGCATTTATTTGTGTGATAAGCACAGATATTTGTTCCTTAGTGTCTTGGGTGTTTTCTCTGTATTTATGTATTTGTATATTATATTATATCATTGTCTGAGTACCCACAACACAAGCCTTCTTGAGCTTACCGTGGGACTTAGTCAATCTGTGTAAGAATGTCCTATAATATTTATTTATTTATTATTTATTATTTTATACCTTTTCTGATGAAACTCTGTAGCAGTCGTAAATCCCATAGGCACAAGTTTAGAAGCCTCTGCCAGTATTTTGTCCGCCTTTTGCTCCGAGATGCCCTTGATGGTAATCAGCCATTTCTTTGGTGCATATGCCACAGACTCAACCGTGTGGTACCCGGCTTCTTCCAGCTTTTTTATGTCTCCCGATGTGATACCATTGCCCTGAAAAAGTAAAAAAATAAAATGATGTAACATTATTATTGTCATGATCTGATCATGAAACATAAATACATGGTTAAAGCCATCAGTGATCTCATTCTATAGTTCGTTTTTTTAGCATTAGAAAGAACTTGCAAGAAGGTAAGCGATCTTGACATGTCTTTTAATTGAAAACGCTTTTTAAAAATCAAAAACTATTACTTATGAAAGCAGAAGAATATAAATGATCGTATTAGATTCATAATTGTTACATATTTGCCGTAACTTATTTTTAAAATGTGTTTTTCAATTAAAAGACCATTGTAAAAGACTCATCAAGATTGTTTACCTTATTTCTAATGCTAAAAAAAACGAACTATAGTTTGTGAATGTTTTCTTTAGTTGATGTAAGCAATAAAAAAAATTGTATATTGTATTTTGAATATTAGTATGTAAAGTAAAGGGTGCCAATAAATGTGTGGCTGGCTAAACAGATGAAAGACAGATCTGGAGAACATCATAAAAGATACTCAAGTCATGATTAATTAAGTAAACATACCTCTAATTTAGATATCAACTGCGGTCCACACTCGTCGGCATCTTCGTCCACTGAGACAGTGGCGGCGGAGGCCGTGGCTATTGCAGACATCGCTCCAAAAAATATCAACTACACATCGAAAAAAGTTCAGCAGCTGCTTTTTTTTACTGTAGGATCCAAATATATCAAATATCACGTCCACATGCACATATTATAAACAGAATTACGACTTTGTGATGGATAATCTGGCGATTTTGCAGTCAACTGGTATTCCTGATATTATTTAAAACCCCCTTTTCACTATTTACTTCGCAACTTCTGTTTAGTTCTGTCAAATATGTAATGGACTAAATGGAGCGGAGCAGGAGCACTATGATGTCTATGGTCATTACTCATTGGTCGATTATGGCATTTTTATGGCCAAAAACATGTCCCAACATGGTTCCAACCGATCAAACGAAATAATGTTGCAAAAAATTAAGTGTCAAAGTTTCCCTCCAAAACTTTTCAAAGACGAATGCACTTTAATTTCTTTATAAAATGAATTAAAAATTCATTAAAAATTCAACCTTACTATAGTGTGTTAAAGCTCAATCTATCAAAAATTTAAAACACAAGTGGAAGGTTTTTAGCAAAACTTTATTGGACCTGTGTAGGACTTGTGCATGAGCCAATCCATAGCCAATCACATCAGGGAATGTTGGACTTTTTGATTGACGTTGATGACATTTAGCTAGTCGGTTGATTAAAAGTCGATTTGCATACATGTTGTTGCCGATTTTATCCTGTTTTCAATGAAAATTTCGTGATTTTATCCCAGTTTAAGAACAGGAGTATTCTTTTATCCCAAAGTAATATTCGTGGTTTAGCAAATTTATCTTAAAACTAGATATGGCGGAAGTTTCTTTGCTCATCGACGGCCAGGTGTTTAAAGCGAAAAAAGAAGTTTTATGCGAGCACAGCGATTATTTTCGCGCTATGTTCAGCGGTAACTATGTGGAAAATGACAAAAAAGAAATATCCATAGACGTAAGTAAACTCAAGGGACTTAAATAAAATAACAAACCTTTGATTGATCTTGCGAAAGTATTTAATAATATTTTATTTATTTTCAGGTGATTGACGCTGAATCTATGAAAATAATATTGCATTACATGAACATAGGTTTAATAGATCTCACAGAATATTCCTTATCCATTATTAGTGAGTTGGTAACTGCTGCAAACTTCTTACAAATCACAGAGTTAATTAAGCAAATAGAGTATACTTTGGAACTCCAAATATCACCAGCTAGCTGTATGGAAATCATGAATATCGCCCAGAATTCAGCATTTACTCAGATAGAACAACTGTCCGCCACATGTGGCTTACTTTCATTTAAGTCTATGAAGCCAGAATACATTCCGAACTTAACCAAACTTTGCTGGTATCTATCGCACCCATATTTAAATGCTTCCAGTGAACTTGATGTATTTAACTTTGGCCATACGTGGCTTTTAGAAAATGAAACTGGCGGTGATGCATTACTAATTATTCTTGGTTGTTTAGACATTAAAAAGCTCAATCTTTCCGATATAGCACAAATCAAAACTTGTATGTTAGGATACCAGAACAGCTTAGCTGCTAAAGTTGTCGACTGTCTTCACAATTTGGCGGTACTTGACATGGAGTTGTCTGTAGTCGCAATACAATCGCAAGAAAAGATGTTGACGCATACATATACAGAGGGAGTTTATAATGAAACCTTGAGCATGGTTAAGGAAAGCCGATCTAGATCTTTAGCTTACACTCCAGCGGTGCCAGTTTGGGCGATGAAGGACTCTAAGTTGGAGATGGTACCGCACCATATGTATACGTTTAGGGAAAAAGTTGGTTTTGAGAACTGGCTGGAAGTTGCTGAGAAGAATCTGTGGGGTTGGAGCGTTGTGGGCTGGGGACCAACGAAGATTGTGGTTGTTTGTGGAGAACATGGGAGAGGCACGGGGTTATTCATGAAGGATGTGAAAGTCTACGATGTGTTAAAGAAAGAGTGGGCTCGGCATGGAGTGGAGTTGCCTGCTCGGAGACACGGAGGAGTAGCCGTTATGGAGGACTCCCTTTATCTTATTGGAGGCGTAGGTGGGTTTAGGTTAGTTTTTGATAAATCATAGTTTTATGCTGTCACATCTCTTGTTTGGTGACTGTCATTGTTGTTATTTCTGAGAGTAAGTGAATCTGGGGAAAACCATTTTACAGAAATGAAACAGCTAGAATATAATGATTTCTCATCTCTTAGGGAATTAGTCATCTTTTTTAACAAACTCCGAGAAAAAGGGACCCACACTTACCTAAACCTTACTTTACTAATTAGGCTTTCTAAATCCACTTATTGTTTGCATTTCAAATTTTCCAGTTCAGACTGACTACGTTTTTGTTCTCTGGTTATTAGGGTTCCGTACCCAAAGGGTAAAAACGGGACCCTATTACCACAGAATAAGTAATAGTATTATCATACAGAACGGACACGAACCGCCTCGCCCCGACTCGCATTACCTCGCCCCGCGACTGGCCGCGACATGAATCTGACGGACTTCTGGCATGCTCTCAGTAGAGCGACTTACGCACACATACACAATGACGCGTGTAAAGACGTGCCGCGCAGACATATAAACGCAAATCATTTTTGATGTATGGCGTGTCTGCCCTGTGCTATTACTAAGGGTGGAATCACATCTGTCAGCATCGAGCCGCATTTTATATATGAGAAATTGCTCGTTAGTATGAAGATGCGTACGCATGCTTTCAGCTTTCCGATGCGTACGCATCTTCATACTAACGAGCGATTTCTCATATATAAAATGCGGCTCGATGCTGACAGATGTGATTCCACCCTAAGACTCCACTGGCCGTCTGTCTGTCACCAGGCTGTTTCTCATGAACTGTGCTGGCTGAGGCTAGCTACAGTTGAAATTTTCACAGATGATGTATTTTTGTTGCCACTATAACAACAAATACTAAAAAGTACGGAATCCTCGGTGGGCGAGTCCGACTCGCACTTATCCGGTTTTTATTCCTTGCTAATTCCAACAAAGTGGACTTCCACATGTCGTTGCTTATCATGAATAGTGCCACAACTCAAAATGAAATGCCATTGCATTTAGTATTCTATCTTTTACTGGTAAGATTGAAAATCGAATGGCATTTCATTTTGTTTTGTGCCGCTATTCATGATAAGCAACGATGTGTGGAGTTCAGTTGGTTTACAAATGTTGATCAATTCAGACTAAAGTTCGGTTGCACCAAACTATTTGTACCTATTCGTTAAAGAGTTCGCTAAATTTTATTGTATGGAGAGTTTCATAGTAAACCGCCGCGGCGCGCGGGCTGACGTTGATCAGTCTGTCAAATACGGATGGTGCAACTGGCACTAAATCTTATACCTTTAAACGAACAATTCTTGTATATTTATTTATTTATATATATAGGTATATATTTCGGCGATCTCGGAAACCGCTCTAACGATTCGATGAAATTTGGTATATGGGGGTTTTTGGGGGCAAAAAATCTATCTAGGTCTTATCTCTGGGAAAACGCTCATTTTTGAGTTTTTATATGTTTACCGCGCAAAGCTTGGCTTCCCAGATATTGATATTGATACTGATATGACATAATATGTAATTACAATTTCAGGGTAACATTGGACACTGCAGTGGTATACGACTTGAAACGGCGCTCGCACAGGAAGATCGCTAATCTACCAGACGCCATACAGAACCCAGCCGTGTGCGCTCACGAAGGCACCATATACGCCGCGGGACACAACAACATATACCAGTACGAGGACTTGGGAGACACAGGTACTGGTTATTTGTAATTATATTTTTACCTTAATCAAGTACATTAAGGTCAGGTAAGAGAAATACCTATTGTTTATTTTGCTGGGAGCAAGACAAACCGTATGAGGAAAGTCCTTCTACTTAAGTATTTTAAGTTAATTTTATTTATGCATTTTATTTTTAGTATCATCATTTAATTTAGTTTTTAGTATCTCTGTCTATTTTCCGTAAAAAAATTTTTTACTCCATGTACTCCTTACACCTTTGACAAAGTTGGAGAATCTAAGTATTCTATGTCTTGGTGAATCATGCCACTATCGCTAAACTACCGAATGCCATACAAAACCCTGCCGTGTGCTCTCACGAACGCACTAGGTATATATGCCGCGGGATAGAACAAAATATACTAGAATAACATACATAATAAATAAGTGAAAGTAAAATATCTGCCACTAGACATAGTAGACATGCGCCCACTATAGCGAAAGCCCTATTGGTTTTTTCGAGGTACAAAATTCTAATATCTACATTTTGTTTACTACACAGATCGATGGACAACGGTAGTCGGCACTCAGATCCGGTCGAGCTGTATGGCGTCGTTTAAGGGCTACATTTACTGTACGCAGAGCTACTTCAGCCAGCTTTACCGCTTCAGGCCCGGAGTGGACGACCGGCTCTATGTGGTCACCCAGTTTACCAATCCACCGGCCACTTTTTGTAACTTAGGTAAGATAACGGTAGTCGCCACAGATCCAGTCGAGCTGTATGGCGTCGTTCAAGGGCTACATTTACTGCACGCAGAGCTACTTCAGCCACCTTTACCGCTTCAGGCCCGGAGTGGACGACCGGCTCTATGTGGTCACCCAGTTTACCAATCCACCGGCTACTTTTTGTAACTTAGGTAAGTTAACGGTAGTCTGCACAGATCCGGTCGAGCTGTATGGCGTCGTTCAAAGGCTACATTTACTGTACGCAGAGCTACTTCAGCCACCTCTACCGCTTCAGGCCCGGAGTGGACGACCGGCTCTATGTGGTCACCCAGTTTACCAATCCACCGGCCACTTTTTGTAACTTAGGTAAGAAAGGTTACTCACAGTAGTTGCCACCAAGTTGTAGCCGACTTCTTTGGTCGAGCGCGATGTATTTTTTTTTTTTGATACTCGCTGCTTGTGTCCAGTTCGCGGCCTTAAACCCGTCACAGACGGAGCGACAAACAAACAAACAAACAACAAAGATATATATTTTACGTACTATTTGACAGAGTCCACACACGATGCTATATAGGTAATATATGTTTTGGTGTCTTATGATATCATATCGCAAGGCATCTTAAGATACCTTAAGTTGTTATAGGTCGGTATATTACGATATATTTTGGAATATTTCGTCTCTCACACAATGTAGGTGCTCACAATCTATAGCTCCGTCTGTGACTGCCTTTAGAAACAAAAATTTCTATGAATTCCAATAGGTTCATAATAGGTTTTTCTAGCCAAGGAAGTAATTTAATTATTTTTTCTACTCCAGCACTTAAATGTGTCAATTAAATGACTGACAGTGATATCTAAAGCAATGTCATTTGAATGCTTTGTCTATAGGCTCATAAGATGACTGCTAGCAGTCATCTTATGAGTATAATACAACTGCTTTATTTTTTTTAAAGATACAAGTTCCGATCATCTTGATTGAAAGAGGTATGTTTTCATTTACAATAATAACTCTTTTTTTTTAAATAATAACTCTTTTTTTTTTTAAATAATAACTCAATTTTTTTTTAAATAATAACTCTTTTTTTTTAATAATAACTCTTTTTTTTAATAAAAACTTTTTTTTTTTTTTTTTTGCTGCAGCTGTCATAGAAAAAGTAATGTATGCAACAGCTCATAATTGGTTCTTAAAATTCTCGGGTCTTTTTTTACAAAACTCGACTACGTCTCGTTTTGTAACTTCGACCCTTGAATTTTAAGAACCCTTATTATATCACTGTTGCATAAACTACTATTTAATTACTGTCTTTCAGGAAACCGTCTACTATTCTTCACTCGCTCTATGTGCGGTCAAGCCGACGTCCTAAACGTAGAAGAATACCTCGGAAATAGCACAGAAGAGAAGCCAAAAGTCATCTGGCGGCAAAGCGAGAGCGCGATAAAGCTTAACGATGTGGCTGGCTCCTGTTCATTGGTGTTGTCTGTACCACCATTATGGCCAGATAGCTCGAATTATACTAAGAAGTATTTAAAGAGGTATGAAACACAGTAATGTGAGTGTTTAACGTTAAAGCTGTCAAAATGTACAATTGTAGTGAATAATCCTTTACCGTCGCATTTTCACGGAAACGCACGAACGTGTTATGCTATTTCATTCGGTCTCAGTACAAAAAGTACTGAGGTTGACTGAAGTAGCATGACAATTACGAACGATTCCGAGAAAATACAATACAATAAAATACTCTTTATTGCACACCTCACCAAACTCGAAATACGATGGCAAAAGATTGTTCACTACATCTATACAATGATAAGAAAGCTTTTACTGCTAGCGACTGGAGCGAACGGCGGCAACATTGCGTGTAATCTAAACGAATGTTGCTATTGTATAAAATATATAACGGGCTGTTCATAAATTACGTCATCTATTTTTGACGATTTTTGACCCCCCTCCCCCCCTAAAATCATCCAAAAATCATGCTTCGAATGACCCCGTTTCCTCCTACGTCATGCTACCATCATCCGATGTTCAGACCCCCACCCAATTTGAAATGACGTAATTTATGAATAGCCCCTAGGTCAGTGGTTCCTAACCTGGGGGTAATTACCCCCGTGGGGGTAAAACTGGTATTTTACGGGGGTAATAAGCTAACCTAATATAACAATACAACAAACGTACACGTTTTATTTTTTATTACCATTGGCAGGAGGGGTAAAATCAGGTTCCCTAGTTAGTCATAGGGGTGACCGGACTGAAAAGGTTAGGAACCACTGCCCTAGGTACTATTTTTGAATATATAGGCGTTATTTCGATTTATAATGTTATGATGTAGATACAGATGGCGCTGTACTGCTCCGTACATTTTGCAGTTTTCTACAAAGTTGACGTTTGACAATGGGGTTGGCCGGTCGAAGTATTAAGCAGATGGCGCCATCATAGCTTGCCCTGTCTATCCCAATTGTGTCCATTTTTTGTTTTTTTTTTATGCCCCGGATGCCAGCCCTTTAAGCCCAATCTCATAGAAAAGGGGCACGTTATGACTTAGACTTTACATGTATTATTCGCTCAATGAATTTTTGGTATCATGTAAAGGGACCCACTGAGTACCAGTCCGCCGAACGATATCAATTAATCAGGCCCCTTTAGTCTGGCTTGTGGTCCCCAAGATTATAGTTTCTAATCTTCCTTTATTGCTCACATTGATGTCAAAATTTAGACTATTACATAATATATAGAAATCATATTAGAATATAATGGATGACTGTATTTAAACCTGAGAGTATGAGACTGAATGACAAAGGAAATTATTTTTAAAGTATTCATTAGTAAGTAGTACCATAGAGAAATATAGTAAGACAAGAGTGCTCACTCCATACATCTGTTCAGACTATTAATTTCAGTGTCTACATCTAGCATCGAGTAGCGGAACTATCAGTACTGCTACTTGACAATAGATGTAGCGCCGACCGGAAAGTCTTATCTCAACAGCATAAGACTTTCCGGTCGGTGCTACATCTATTGTCAAGTAGCAGTACTGATAGTTCCGCTACTCGATGCTAGATGCTAATAGTCTTTTTGGTACTAAAACTGATGTATGGAGTGAGCACTTTTTTCTCTATGGTAGTCTTACTAAGTACCAACTTGTAAAATGTTGTAGTAAATTACACTAAAAGGGATGTACGATCTTATGATTATAGCAGTCTACATATGTAGGGGTTTTAAAGGAGAGGAGACCACTTCTTTAATATTTTTTTCTATTTATGTATGTAGTAAACACTTTGTAAGCGCTGGTAGCCTAGCGGTAAGAGCGTGCGACTTGCAATCCGGAGGTCGCGGGTTCGAACCCCGGCTCGTACCAATGAGTTTTTCGGAACTTATGTACGAAATATCATTTGATATTTACCAGTCGCTTTTCGGTGAAGGAAAACATCGTGAGGAAACCGGACTAATCCCAATACGGGCCTAGTTTACCCTCTGGGTTGGAGGGTCAGATGGCAGTCGCTTTCGTAAAAACTAGTGCCCACGCCAGTTACTGGTATTAGTTGCCAAGCGGACCCCAGGCTCCCATGAGCCGTGGCAAAATGCCGGGACAACGCGAGGAAGAGGTATGTAAACACTTTATTGTACATAAGACAGGTATTTCAATGTATTTCAATTTTATTCACAAATAAGCTTACAGTCTAATAAACCAAGGCGCTTATAAGTAATGTTATTATGCATGCTGTGTTACACATACACTATAAAAATTACATGTCAACGTTACAAAAACAGGAACAAATTCAATTATGTCAATCAAGCAAATAAATATTATAATAGTCATCAATTACATTAAATTCAAAAATTCATAGATATACTTGGTCAACCAGATCTTGACAGTAGAAAAAGGCGGCAAATTTGAAAAATGTAGGCGCGAAGGGATATCGTCCCATAGAAAATTTGAATTTTGCGCCTTTTTTACTGACAAGATTTGGTTGACCAGCATTAGATTTATCTCTCTCGTTTGAATATGCAAGAGCAATAGAGAGACAAATATCGGAAATGAAATAAACGGACCTTGTGTGCTAATGACGCGTGCGACAGAGATAGCAACCGGAGGGTTACTTAATGTACGAAATTATTATGCATAGCTTGCTTTATCTGACGACCGGTCTGGCCTAGTGGGTAGCAGGGATGTTGCGGATGCCGATTTTTTGACATCCGCGGATGCGGATGCGGATGCGGATTTTTAAAGGCTCACATCCGCGGATGCGGTTAAAAAAACCGGCCAAGTGCGAGTCGGACTCGCGTTCCAAGGGTTCCGTACATTAAGTCCCACTCACGCTTGACTGCTAATTTCTAATAGGTTTTTTGGCTAATGACTAAATTACCTAGCAGTCTAGCACTTACGCCGATGCTAAGACGTTCCTGTACCGAACTGTTCCACATCCGCATCCGCATTAAATCCGCATCGATTTTATGCGGATGCGGATGTTGAAAATAATGCGGAAGTTCCGCGGTTGCGGATGCGGATATTCGCAACATCCCTGATGGGTAGTGACCCTGCCTGCGAAGCCGATGGTCCTGGGTTCGAATCCCGGTAAGGGCATTTATTTGTGTGATGAACACTAATATTTAATTTTGTTCCGGAGTCATGGATGTTTTCTATGTATATAAGTATGTATTTATCTATATAAGTATGTATATCGTCGCCTAGCACCCATAGTACAAGCTTTGCTTAGTTTGGGCTAGGTTGATCTGTGTAAGATATCCCCCAATATTTATTTATTTATCTATTATTTTTTATTTTTTTATTTCTCGATTTATTAAAAAGAAAGAGACCAAATAAAAGTATTTTAATTTATAAAGTATTTAATAATATAATTTCCAGTTCGAGCACAGAACTTGAACGAATCGGATGACGAAATAATAAAATATTTCGACTGCGCTAATGATAGAGAATCCGACGAGGATACCTGCAAAACCGCCTATGTTACCTGAAGCAGGAAAATACAATTTACATTTCAAAATTGAAATTTAGACAAAAATAGAAAACAACGACACAACACCATTCATTATAGAACTAGAGTCTGCAACGATGTTGATGGCACACGCAGTGCAAGGGTCATTTATACGTAATTATTTCATAGAAGTTTGACGTTTAAAATAACACTTGCACTGCGTGTGCTATCAAAATCGTTGCAGACTCCTCTTGGTTTAACGTACCTCTCGCGTCGATGGAGACAGCTTCATTTTATATGGAGTAGCTACGAGTATATCACGTAAAATATTTATTTAGAAACATGACAAAACATTCAAGTAATAGAAATAAATAAAACCAACTGAAAAACACTGGAAGGAACTGTCATAGGGACCTTCATTCGACGCTAGAGGTACCTATTAGTATGTACTTTATTTAGCTTTGTGTGTGTAATGTTTTACCTACTTTTTGCACATCTATAGGTATCTACGGATAATATAGATAGGTACTTACTCAGTATTTCATACCAGTAGGACACTACGTCGAGCCGGTCCAAAATTCCGTCGTTTGTCGGCTGGTAGATGTACACCATCGCTACGTTAGTTAATTCTGTGACGTTGAGTCCTTTCCTGGGGTATGACAAAAAATACACCTTCTTCTATTACTAAGACTCTGCTATCCGTCCGTCCGTCTGTCTGTCACCAGGCTGTAACTCATGAACCGTGACAGCTAGACAGTTGAAATGTTCCGAAACGTATGTTTTTTTCAGTTTTTGGCGTAATGGTTCGGAACCCTTTGTGCGCGAGTTCGACTCGCCCTTGGCTGTTTTTTTTTTAGTCTAGACCTCTTAAGGGCAGTGACTCTCCTCGATTAAGTTGAGTAGAAGCGATTTTTTTTCAGTGGGTCAGAAACGACCCACTGAGCAGTCATATATGAAGAGACCTTTTGACTAATGGGCCAAAAGTTGTAAAAATACTATATGGATAAGTAAAAATGTTTTGAATTAAGTACCTACTAATATGTATCGCAAACAATTGCAATCGCGAACTCTGTGGCGGAACTTACTGCGGTTTTCTGGTGGGCATTACACACGGACATTACAGCATGGGGTTCTTCCAGAAAGGAGTGTTGTATGTATTAAGTTTCTAAAGGATTGGCAACACTCATGTTACGCCCCTGAAGTCGCAAGCGCTATCTCGTGAATTTTCTCTCGGAAACGACATTTTGTAAATTGGAACTGCTTTTGAAATCCATAAAATGATGGCATTTTAAACCGTCTTTTGGTTATAAAATGATCGCAACTCACGCGAGATCCGGCAGCACTGCCTGGTCTCCGAGTCCTCGATCCCTGAACGGAATCACGGAAGACTTGGTGGAGTGTTTCGTCAGCTCGCAGTCCGGCAGACACTCGGGGCAGTTGAGCGAGTCTAGGCGTTCCATCTCGAGCCCAAACTTGGCGTTTGAGTTGAACGGGTAGAAATAGAGAAGTTTTTCTGAAACGGTAATGAAAATTAGGTACCTATGTTGTCTTGTTCGTCGTCGTTCCCTAATGACTGAGGATCGTGACCAACAACTGTGTCCCTCCAGTCCTGTTGTAAACCAAAATAAATGTCAAAGGTATACAAGGGAAAAGTGACCTGACCAAGGCATCCAGTGCCCAGGGCTGGAGTCGAGCCAGCGTCCTCTGATCGCGGCAGATGCCTAAAACTGCTGGGTCACGGCGGCATGGGTCGAATTTCCCAAGAATATGCAGTTCCTGCTGGAATGTAGGTGTGTTGGTTGAGTTTTGCTTGGGGATTATTCCACTTGAGTGTCGCTTTTGACAATATAGTGATGTTTGTACAAATGGAGAGATCATTGTCTTGGTCATTGATACCTCTATACTTGTTGAGGCACCACAGATCCAACAGTGAGCAGACAGTCTCGCCATTGTCGCCGGCAGGCAAGTAGTAAGGCGTGCACTTGCAGAGAGAGCGGATGGTCTTGATCCGGCAGCGCGCAATGCATGCGCTGTATGAGTACATGCTCCCGAAGTGTTCGGGAACCTCGTCGTGGAAGAGACATTTCCTCTGGAAATAACAATACAATATTTGTTGTACACTGAATTGTTGTGAAATGAAAAGTAAAAGTATAGTAACAACAGGCGGTCAATTTCTTTCAGACAATTTCATAGGTAATTGAACAAAGTTTTCCTAAGTTGACTGGAAGACGTAGCGTAAAAAGTTCCCGATAAGGTGGGAAAACAATACAAAAGGTAATCACGGTCCATATCCCGGTCGATATAGGTGGAAGTCTACGGTGGAAAAACCAGAGATGTGACTTATTTGAAATACTTGTATTTAAAATGCAAATACTAAATGCAAAATACCTATTTTGTATTTTGTATTTAAATACCTTTTGAAGAAAACTATTTTGTATTTTATTTGAAATAGTTTTTGGGACCTATTTTCTATTTTCAAAATACAAAATACTTTATAGTAGGTAATGTAGGTAGGAGTTACAATCTCTTCTGATGTTACAATCCTGGCAACTCTCTCATACTGTTGAATCTGTTTAGTAACGTCGCACATGACCACAAGCGTAGCGAGTGGTTAAAAAAGTGGAATCTTGAGTGTTGCGAGGGTTTCAAGGTACGAGAGGAGAACAAACTTTTCTGCCCTGATGAAACTTTTTTGCACAAACGAGACGTTTTCATCACACTAACGATACTAGCTGTAAAACATTACAAATCTAAATTAATGCTTTTAAAAATTGTCCGTTATAAACCATCATCCATCCATCCTTCCAGTTAATATGAGCAAACAACTAGAAATTTGCACTAAGAGGACTGATTGACACACTGTTTTCAAAGAATGAAGAGAGTCTTTTCAATTCGGATATTTTGAGTAATACTTTTTAATTCAGACTAGGTATTCACTATTCAGAGTACCTTTTATCGCAAAGTATTTGTATTTTGAAAATACCTATTTCGTATTTTGTATTTTAAATACAAATTCAAAAACTATTTTGTATTTTGCATTTGAAATAGTATATCAAGGAAGTATTTGTATTTTGTATTTAAATACTTTTTATAAAGTATTTTTCACATCTCTGGGAAAAACTTAGAACGCAGTCTGAATGCTTAGACTTAAGACTTGAAAGTTAACTCACAATGCTAAGGGGGTACTTCCTCACTTCTGCCGTGGCGATCTGCCGGACCGATCGCAGCTCTAACACCATGGCTTCATTGGGCTGGGACACGCGCTGCAGCACGCGCCCACCGCTTGGATCCGCGAAGTGAGTTGGGTCGAACAGAAATATCTACAAAATACTTAATCATAAATCTACTTTGTTACGGTGACAATTAATGATATGAGATATTGGCTCGCAGTTTGCCGACGTGACAAGGTACGAATTGGAACATAAAAACAAATTCCTGCATGTACCTACATAGACAACAAACATTTAGGCCCCATCAAGGACACACTTACATACGTCTAAGATTTTTATTGGGAAAATTTACACAGCCAATAACTTCGTCAAATCCTTTGATGCCTCGCAGAGAATACGTTCCTACTTCATACAGCCGCTGGTATTCATAAAAAGTTAGAGCGATGAGCCCGTGATACATGCCCGCCTGCTTCTGACCAGGTTCTAGTCGCTGTCACAAGACGACCAGAGTACAATCTTACATCAAAACCTTCCACGTTCCGCAGAGGATAGGCATAGTCTTCCAGAAGCGGATCTAACACCACGACGAGCCCGTGATGCATGCCCGCCTGCTTCTGCCGCATCACATTCCCGATCAGGTCTTTGCTTTTGTCAGGCCTGAAATAAAGGTTTTTGGTAAATATTAAGTAGGTATATTTATATAGATAAAAACTTATATCGCCTGTTTATCTTAAAGAGGCCCACTGATGATCCGGCCGCCGGACGATATCGGCCTGTCAGTTGTTCAGAGCTGTCATTTAACCCTTTGCATTTAACTGACTGATCATGGGGCCCTTTAGACAGTCCTTTACTCAATGAAATGCTGTATTGCAGAGGTTTATAATGACACCCCTCCCTCACTTTGTTCTATTCAAATCGGTGCAAAGACTGCAAAGTTAGTTTAGACGGACTCTAAATAATAACTACAGAGTCTACAGACGATTACAATGACCGAATTTATAATTTTGCTTAACTTGTCTATGTTGTTCTATGCAAAACCAATCGCTTTTTATTTATTTTTTTACTTTCACCTGACCGTTGTCTGTCACTGGTCTGTAATCAAATCTTGCAAGTTTGATCCACTTCCCGGTTTCCGATTGAGCTGAAATTTTGCATGCATGTATAAATCGGATGACAATGCAATATTATTATGACAGAGCTGATCTGATGATGGAGACAGGAGGTGGCCATAGGAACTCTGTGATGCAACACCGCAACCTAATTGTGTTAGGGGTTTTTAGAATTGTCTCGATGAGTAGGTATTAGTTGTCTGTCGAAAGAAAAGTACAGTCAGCGATAAAAGCTTGTACCAAAAATGAAATTTTTGCCAAAAACTTATTTATGACGGATACAGTGATCGCAATAAAGAGCAGCGAATAATGCCTTTTTATCCTTTCCGATTTATCCTTAAAGGATGACTCACGTTAGGCCGGGCCGTGTCCAGGCCGGAGCTTCCGGGGCTTCGTTTTCTATGTAAAGCACCACGTGCTCATCTGTCATAGAAAAGTACCTAAGCGCCGGAAGCTCCGGCCCGGTCAGCCTGCATGGTCTAACGTGAGTCATCCTTTAAACGTTTCAGTTTTTGCGTCAAAATTCAATGCCTACAACTCAGTCAGACACGTTGACACTAAAATACATTATAATAAAATCACCAGAGCCCGTATTATCATTATTTTAAATTTTCAAGAGCTTTTTGTAGTCTTAAATGCTCCGACCACGAAAAACGTAGGAACCAAACAAGCAATAAGTACGTTTCTTTTTCACAAAAACTATGGCGGTGTTGAGCATATTCGCTTGGAGCCTTTTTCGTGGCCCTCGGAGTCCGTAAAAGATGTGAAGAAGAACAACCGTATGCGTACTTTTCAAGGTTCAAAATAGGAATAAAGATTAACGTAGTTATTTATTCTGTATATCTTTGTAGCCTATTTAAAAATCCAAGGTCTGAAGCATCCCGTGTCACCTAGCTGACATAAGTATTTTAATAAATTGGATTGTGTTCACGACCTCCTGTAACTTATTTATTGCCCCCGCACTGTAGGCAAAGATCACTTAACAGAAAATCGGTAAGCCTTGTGTGCTACCTTAAATGTCAAATTTTGTGAACTTTTTTCATTCCGCACAAGCCGATAAGGTCACTACTAGCTTAAGTACTGTAGCTTAGACTGTAGACGGACTCTATATACCTGCCCATAGAGTCGTACTCAAGCACGTAGTTGAATGCGCAACAGTGCCCCAGAACAGTGCGCCGCATGGTGAAGATATCGGTACAGTTCACTTCTTGTCCGTCCCAGGAACAACGTAACAGCATTTCTTCGCAGGATGGAGCCAGCTGTCAAATCACAACATAAGTTACCAGACATAGAACTTTTCGATGTTACCTTATATAGGGATTATATTAACGTGCCCAAAATTCGCTAGAGTAGGTATTTAGCAAGAAGATAGGGTATACGTGAGCCACCTAGATAAGCCCTATAAGGTCGTACCAGAGAGAGGATGAGCTCAGCTACACCCAAATAACGCGAATTAAAAAAATGCCTACTCCAGAGCATACCTACAGTCGCTGTGGCCCATAGAAGGTAGGATCCTATAGAAGTGCTATCGCGTGCCTCCGTGAGGGACAAAATATACGCAATGCGACACTATGATTGGTCGAATTTATTTGTTGCCCACCATAATCCATACTAATTTATGGCGGGGAATAAAAAAAATGTGAGACAATAATAGCGCTTTCGCTGTTACTCCTACTGAAGGATACCTACATAAGACTATCCCGTTCGGTCATTTCCCCCCACCCCCCATGCCTTGTCCAGTTAAAATACTAGGTTCATGCTGTGGCCGAAATCGATCAGAAGCATCATCATCATCATAACATCATCATCGTTACAGGGTTAATGTCGTATGTACGACTAATTGTAGTAATTGTGTAAACATATTTCGTATAATGTTACCTACCTAATATCCAGAGAGAATAAGTTTTTGGCAAAAATTTCATTTTTGATACAAGCTTTTATCGCTGACTGTACTTTTCTTACGACAGACAACTAATATTCATCGAGACAATTCTAAAAACCCCTAACACAATTAGGTTGCGTTGTCTCATCACACAGTTCCTATGGCCACCTCCTGTCTCCATCATCAGATCAGCTCGATGGTACCATAATATTGCATTGTCACCAGACTTACATGTGTATGCAAAGTTTCAGCTCAATCGGAAACCGGGACATGGATCAAATTTAACTTGCAAGATTCCATTACATAGTTACATACAAGTCGACCTAATAAAAGCGTGTTAAAAAAAATGGAAAACGTTTGTATGGAGAACAAAGAGTAGTATAATATATATATGAGAAGCGGTCGTCCACTGTCGTCTTAAATAAATTAAATGTCTTACCCCTTTCATACCCTCTATAATTTTTTGTGAGTGCTCCGCGTTCTGAGGGGTAAACTTCAGGAGACGTAGTCTAAGAGTCTCGTTGTAAGAATAGTCCAAGAGCCGACCGGTTTGCATCAGATACCATTCGAAGTCGTTCAGAGTGGTGTTTGGATGCAATCTCTTCTTGTTTTGGTACCTGAAACGTGTCATCTTAATTAATGATTTCAATTTAAACTCGACAGCGAGCGGTAGATGGCTTAATTTAAACCCGATAACGTGAGTGTGTGTGAGAATCAGTTTGTTATGAAACCACAATTTGCAGCAATATTTAATTACCTTTGTACCTAAGTACGAGTATTACATATTATAGCCTAATAAACCAAGACAATGAAGTAAATACGTCTATAGTCTCTAAGCTCACTTTGCACCGCACATTTGCAAAGAACAGAGCAAAGTGAGGAAGTGCCGAGTGTCATAAACTTCATATTTTCATAGAAAGACATTAATGATGACACTGACACACTTTTTCTTTGCAAATGACATGCAGAGTTGGCTTGGTCCGATTCTAACTCTGCAGCGACCAAGTGTGGAATTGCTACTATAAACGTCACATTTTCACTGGACGATTTATTGTAGCGGTTTCACATTTTAACATTTCTAACTCGGTGCGTAGCTTGAATTTTTTATTTGACTATTTTAGTCACAGTTTCTTTTTTAAAACTATCACGAGTTGCTATAGTTCGTTTTTTTAGCATTAGAAAGAACTTGCAAGAAGGTAAGCGATCTTGACATGTCTTTTAATTTAAAAAATCAAAAACTATTACTTATGAAAGCAGAAGAATATAAATGATCGTATTAGATTCATAATTGTTACATATTTGCCGTAACTTATTTTTAAGCTAGTTTTTAATTTCTTTTAGTAATACACTGTATATATGTATCTTGTTTGTAAATAAATGATTATATTATTTTTAAAATGTGTTTTTCAATTAAAAGACACATTAAGATTGTATACTTAGCTTATTTCTAATGCTAAAAAAAACGAACTATAGTATGGAATTTATACGAAACACTAGCATGTGACGTAAGGATCAAATTATTATACCTAGGTAGGTACTCTATAGTTTTATAAGGGTTTTAAAATAGACATTGTATTTAAAAATAACGCTGTCTACGGGTCTTCTGGTACTTTATTTCATGCATGGTGTAAGTAAAATAATATATTTTAAAGGCTTTATTAAGTTAATTAAGGTTACAAAGAAAAATCAAAACTATAAATTTCAAAAGACAAACCGCTTCATGCCATTCCTGGTGCAAAGGTGCTGGATTACCACGGACAGCCTTTCTGTTTGAGTCGACGTGAATACATTAATACATATTCAAATATGTACCCTATTCTAGTAAAGGATGACTCAGGTTAGACCGTGCCGTGTCCGGGCCGGAGCTTCCGGAGCTTCGTTTTCTATGGAAAGCATCACGTGATCGTTTGTCATAGAAAAGTAAGCGCCGGAAGCTCCAGCCTGCCCATCTTTAAGGCTTACATCGTCGCCCCACGTTCCTTAACGGACTTCATACTAATCCGATTGATATTGCACACGGCGATGGCAGGGAAGTCGATCTCGGCGATGGGGTACGTGGAAGAGTCCATGGTCACGATCAGGGGGTTGCTTAATGTGGCCTTCCAGATGTTCATGAGCATGTAGATCATAGCGCCGAAGGTGAGGGCGGTTAAGAAGGTCCAGAAAATTCTACAGCAAAGAAAAAATTGGTCAATACCTACATAACAGTGGCGTAGCGTGAGTGAAGTGGGCCGTCGCACACAGCCTCGCGCCCCCAAGGGGGGCCTCGCAGAAGTCGCAGATATGCGACTTCGCCCACGGCTAGATTAGTTCACGCTGCGCCACTGAATACCTGAACTGAATACTGAATACCTATTTTCCGGTCCTGTCCGGGCATGGTGACTGGATTTGTCCATGGTATTTGGGTGCAGTACCGGAGACAACCCACAACCGTGTGATGTGGCGCAAGACTACTAGCTGACCCCAAGTAAAATGGGATGAAAGCCAGGACCAAGAAGAGGAGAGGAGGAGTAGGTGACGTTTTGTCCTGGCTAGTATTAGCGCCATTAGTGAGCTATCACGTGGCTGACAGTATATTTTGGCAGCAAATGAACGGCTACACTCAATACTACAGCACCCTGGCGACAAAATTGTAATTTGATCATTAGTGCAGGTCGGGCCTTCAGCCTATGGGTCCTATGGTATCTTAAGACTTATTATATTATCTTTTTCCTTTAAAGTCTGTGCGGAAAGAGAAGAACTGAGTCGTGAAATGTATGGGGTACAATATATTCTACGACTCTTCTCTTTCCGCACAGACTCTCTAACATTTTATCCTGATATTTTTTTACCAAAACACCGCACGGCCTTCATAGTGGAGTCAATATAAAGTTAAAGTTACATTAATTGCACAGTCAAATGTTTCTACACGGGTGAATTATATATCATATTGAATACCCGGCTGCGAATTAACAACTTGATATCTGTTCCCGTTTTTGAGAAATAACATTTTTTTTATTTTATATTTTATACTACCTAAACAGTAATTTCACACTAGAGATTTTTTGAAGAATGGGCTATGAAGCTTACACGACTACACGGTCAGAATTTCTCCCGACAATAATATTGATTATAGATTTAATGAAAAAAACAATAACTTTGTAAGTTTTTCATGACCGAGAATATCCCACACTGAGAGAAAAGTTTACTATTGTGGTTAATAGTATTTGTTTCGATCATGTTTAATTTATCTGCCTGAGGAACTGCTATATTCGCAGAATAGCAGCATGATATTGGAAACAAACAGAAAATAATGTTCTACACAACTAATGGACACTTCTAGTTTTTTGACAGTAACTGTACAAGTTATTGAAGAATAACATACTTATTTTTCTCGCAATTATTAAATCCATTTCCAGCATAAAAAGTCAATGAAGTATGCTGTATTTCCAGGCTTACACAGAGGCCAAGTACACATAGTTGTTATTTTTATATAAAAAAATATTTTTAATAAAGAAAATTATTGGGAGCTGGTTTTGGTGTCAAGCTGGGAGAAAATATAAATACATAATGAGTATATGTTTGAGAACTGCATATTAAAAAATCTCGAGTGTCGGATTCATGTTTTGATATATTTTTTCTATTTTAATAATAGTTTGGATTTATTAAAACCATGTGACATATTTTGTGGAGATTTTTTTAAAAATATAGTATTTGCAACATAGGTTATCACATCTCAAAAAATCTCTAGTGTGAGAATTCATGTAGAGCTCTCATACATTATGAACTGTGCTGACCCGACTATTCATTTTGATTGCTGTAATATCGCCGGCAAAGGGCGCAAAAAGAAAACAAGCATGTCACATCACGAGACGTCACTTCAGATTACTTTAAAATTACATTTAAAAGATACATACATCTGTTTTATTATACCTGAGTATGGTGAATGTAGTGATAAAATGGCCTGCCCAGTTGTTGCGCAGAATGCACAAAAGGAGAAGTTTCTAAGAAGAGCAAGGAAACCTGATTGGCAAGTCCGTATTTTTGCCAGTTATCTATATTTTGTCCTAAAGATTCATGAAACTGACCAACGCGGACCACAGGACGGTGGACGAAAATGTTCTCAACAAGAGTATGAGATCAGATCTGGGGCCCGTTTCTCAAAAGCTTGTAACTTGTAACACAAGAGCTTCTAACAAAAGCTGTCAAAAAGTGACATCCGCTTGTATTAGAAGTTACAAGCTTTTGAGAAACGGGCCCACGGTGAATATTGTAACTGAAAAAAAACTTATTAGGGTATTAATTCAACACACGGCCTGTCATCATGGAGATCCTTAGAGAACGCTAGCTTATATCCAGCAGGGAACGCGTTTAAGGCAGATAAGAAGTCATTTTTCTTAACCATTAAAGTAAGTACTTTTAGACAAATTGAGGACTAACTTTCACCTTTATAGTCTTCTTCAGTTTACGAGTATGACAATTTAGATAATACACATTTGTTTCGAATCCTTACCGATTCCTAATAGGGATGTCCCGCTCGCACACCTGCTTGATGCCCACGAGTGAGCAGTGCTGCACTGTGCTGCACGTAATCCCTCAGCACTTGCTCCTGGACCATCTCCATTACTCAGCCGGTCGGGATGTTTCTTGGCGTGTGTATTTCGAACCCTTACCGATGCCTGATCGGGATGTCCCGCTCGCACACCTGCTTGAGGCCTACTAGTGAGCAGTGCTGCACATAGTCCCTCAGCACCTGCGCGCAGCTCTTGCGCAGAACCATCTCCATACTCAACCGGCTGTGATGGTTCTTGGCGTGTGTATTTGAACCCTTACCGATGCCTGATCGGGATGTCCCGCTCGCACACCTGCTTGAGCCCCGCGAGTGAGCAGTGCTGCACATAGTCCCTCAGCACCTGCGCGAAGCTCTTGCGTAGAACCATCTCCATACTCAGCCGGCTGTGATGGTTCTTGGCGTGCCTGTATTTTTGCCACCACGTGTTGTTTCGGTTCATGTTGAACTTGTCCATTTTGATGCAGGTCCTGTAATATAGTTCTATTCTGTTCTGTTCTGAAATATTTAATACGACCACGCTAAGTTTGCGCTGACTTCGTACTGAGAATGCATTTCTCGTGGCCAGATAATCCCTTTAATAATAATCAAAGCCATCCGCCCATCACGTATAAGTCTTCTGGCCATTTCATGAGTGTGAAAGAGGCAGGCCACAAATGAATAAATGTGACCACTTTTGAGCTCCATAGACCATAACGGCCGCTAGCGCCCGGCTTGAATGTAGGTACGACAAGTAAGATTAGCGGACTGGAGTCACGGTAGTTATTTACAGCTTGGCAAAAAAGAGTAGAAATTAAAAAACCGGCCAAGTGCGAGTCGGACTCGCGCACGGAGGGTTCCGCACCATCAACAAAAAATAAAGCAAAACAAACATTTTTGTTTGCAAACAAGCAAAAAAACGGTCACCCATCCAAGTACTGACCCCGCCCGACGTTGCTTAACTTCGGTCAAAAATCACGTTTGTTGTATGGGAGCCCCACTTAAATCTTTATTTTATTCTGTTTTTAGTAATTTGTTGTTATAGCGGCAACAGAAATACATCATCTGTGAAAATTTCAACTGTCAAGCTATCACGGTTCGTGAGATACAGCCTGGTGATAGACGGACGGACGGACGGACGGACAGCGGAGTCTTAGTAATAGGGTCCCGTTTTTACCCTTTGGGTACGGAACCCTCGCGCACGGAGGGTTCCGCACCATCAACAAAAAATAAAGCAAAACAAACAAAAAAAAAGCGGCCAAGTGCGAGTCGGACTCGCCCATGAAGGGTTCCGTATTTAGGCGATTTAAGACGTATAAAAAAAAAACTACTTACTAGATCTAGTTCAAACCAATTTTCGGTGGAAGTTTACATGGTAATGTACATCATATATTTTTTTTAGTTTTATCATTCTCTTATTTTAGAAGTTACAGGGGGGGACACACACATTTTACCACTTTGGAAGTGTCTCTCGCGCAAACTATTCAGTTTAGAAAAAAATGATATTAGAAACCTCAATATCATTTTTGAAGACCTATCCATAGATACCCCACACGTATGGGTTTGATGAAAAAAAAATTTTTGAGTTTCAATTCGAAGTATGGGGAACCCCAAAAATTTATTGTTTTTTTTCTATTTTTGTGTGAAAATCTTAATGCGGTTCACAGAATACATCTACTTACCAAGTTTCAACAGTATAGTTCTTATAGTTTCGGAGAAAAGTGGCTGTGACATACGGACGGACAGACAGACGGACAGACGGACAGACGGACAGACGGACAGACGGACAGACAGACAGACATGACGAATCTATAAGGGTTCCGTTTTTTGCCATTTGGCTACGGAACCCTAAAAACGGTCACCCATCCAAGTACTGACCCCGCCCGACGTTGCTTAACTTCGGTCAAAAATCACGTTTGTTGTATGGGAGCCCCACTTAAATCTTTATTTTATTCTATTTTTAGTATTTGTTGTTATAGCGGCAACAGAAATACATCATCTGTGAAAATTTCAACTGTCTAGCTATCACGGTTCGTGAGATACAGCCTGGTGACAGACGGACGGACGGACGGACGGACAGCGGAGTCTTAGTAATAGGGTCCCGTTTTTACCCTTTGGGTACGGAACCCTAAAAAGTGACAACACTGTAGTGTCCCGTTTTCTTATATAAATTGGTTTGAAAGGGATTTATTTCTACTCTTTTTTGCCAAGCTGTATATCTAGGAATATACTGTTAGAATAGCAAATAATTTACGATTTTACGCTATCACATATTTTTCTACACTTTCTATGAACTTACACAGTTGACGATCGGTAGAGAATAAATTCTGAAACAACTATTGCGTGTAAAAGCGGCGTAAACTATTTTAATTTCGTTGTTAATGATAAAATCAATTATACATTTAAAATTCTATGACACTCAGTTAAATTAATTTTAACTACGGCGTTTTTTACCCGACTACGCCTGAAAGGTACCTAATGTTTATTTATAATAAAGCGAGGCGTTGAATTTTTAATTTGTATAACTACGTTGTTATTACTGTCACTATATTCGATCGTTTCAGTGTGCCGGCTACCATCAGTTTGTCACTGACATAAACGCCATCGAGAACGTAATTTACTTTCTATACATCTCGCTCCTACTCGCATATTATTGCGAACGAAATCTATAGAAAGTAAAATACGTTCTTGAATCTCGATAGCGTAAATATCAGTTTGACACTGTCAGTGACTCATGGTACGGGCCCTGTAAGTGTACCTACTGTTTGCCATAAGTTTGACATTTCTATAAAGTAATTTGCACCTGCCAGCTGCCATTTGCCATCAGCATGGTAAAGGTGCATTGTACTAATACTCATACACATACTTATCTGACCATCGATGGACCTATTTATTTGTAAAGATTTAAAGCGTTATTCAATAGAACTTGCTAACTATGTAAACATACCGCCATACTAAAATTGACACTGAATGTCAATTTACTAGTAACTTTTGTTTACATAGTTAGCAAGTTCTGTTGAATGACACTTTACAAATTGTTAGTTAACAGTACTTACTCAGTGTCCGACCGAATCCGGATTTTTTGCTGTAACCGAAAGTTAAGTAGGTACCGTTTCATATTTAACAATTGTATCACATATCATCAGTGAAAATAAAAAATAAAAAATCATTTATCCATATTGTAAATGTACCTATACGTATATATTTTGATATTTTTATTAATATTTAGTTTTAATTCTCTGTCGAAAGATGGCAGTAAATTGAGTGTGACTACAAAATTTACTATATAACAATAACCCTCTAAGTATTCCTCTATTCTCTTTGGTTGTTAGTATGGAAGTACAATAAAAAGGGTGGCTGAAGCAGTTAGCTAGGCGCCGAATGCGAAGTGGCACGATTCATACATTTTTGCAAACTTAAATGATTACAAAAAAAATATTTTGTAATCTGTCGCTCTGCTTGGCGCGTGTGTGGCCGCCATTAAAGCGAGGCCGACCGCATCATTCGCATAATTGGCACTTACGTTTGACAGCTCGATGTCTAAACTACTTATATCGAGAACCACGAAAAAAAATTTTTGTTGTATTTTTTTTTATGCATTAATATGCATTTTTTTCGTGATAATTCACCACACTGCAAGTCTGAAGCGCAAAACATAAGTACCAAATATTTCATAAAATTTTCATTTTTCGTGCAACAATTCGATTTTTTCGTATGATAAAAAAGATAAAACGATTATTTCAATATATGAATTTCTCGTCCTTAATTTTATATTTTGGGTCAATTTCTGAACACGATTTTTTTTCTGTCCGTGATGAAAATCGCGGGTTAGCATCAGATAATACTTACCATTTTTTTTTTACATAAAGAAGTCACACTTTCACACCGAGTTCCATATGAATTCACTGATTAGTTGGTTTTTAGAGTACACATAAAAATACCTAAAGGCTCAAATTACTACTCCCGTGCCCTGTCCGGAATCTACTTTTGAGCATAATGAAAAATCCTACGAAAAATTCTACATTAGTATCACTAATTTAGTGTCAAATACTTAAACTAGATGATATTTACTATCACTGAGCACATATACTATTAACTTCATTGTGGTAAATAACTTGTGATCGATGTTTAAATTTTGTCCGAGCGCGCGAGTAAAATTTCGTCGGCAAAACTCAAAGGGCTCTGACAGCCGACGTTTGTATTTGAACCGCCTCGTGTCCCGCCTCACCTGTACTAGCAGTATTCGGCTGTCTCTCAAAGCAAGCGGATGTAAGTCAAGCCGCGGCGTGTTCGAGCAAATCGCGTAAGTATTTCGGAATCCGGGTGGGCGACAATATTTTTCTAATTTCGATGCCCCTTATAAATTTTATTTTCCACATAGCTTTTCAATGACAATAGTAGTATGTTTATGCCGGTTCTGGACCAAAACTTTTCCGCCAGGGGGCGACACTGCGCCTGACTATTTAGTTCGAGCAAAGATCCGCTAGATGGCGCCACTTGTTAGTACCAAAAATGTCCACAGAGGGCGCCACTTGTTAGTTCAGGCAAACATCCGTTAGATGGCGCCACTTTTAGTTTCACACTACTCCCCGCTAGATGGCGCCACTTTGTATGCGAGTAATTGATTTGCTTAAGGTTCCTATATAAAATGTATAGATGTCGCTAGTGTCGCCTCGTCAGTGGACACCGCTAGTTAGTTCCAAAAACCCCCACCAGAGACGTTTTAGTTTGGGCAATGATCCCCGCTAGGGGGCGACACTTTGTATGCGCAACGTTAGTTCCAAAAACATCCGCTATGAAATGTATAGATGAGCTGTGCCGTCTGAGTAGTTCTAAAAAAGTCCGCAGTCAGAGGGGGTTCATGCTTAGTTCATTATTGATTCGCTTCAAGGTATAGATGTCGCTAGTGGCGTGGCGCCTCGTCAGTGGACACCGCTAGTTAGTTCCAAAAACCCACACCAGAGACGCCTGACGTTTTAGTTTGGACAATGATCCCCGCTAGGGGGCGACACTTTGTATGCGCAACGTTAGTTCCAAAAACGTCCGCTATGAAATGTATAGATGAGCTGCCGTCTGAGTAGTTCTAAAAAAGTCCGCAGAGTCAGGTCATGGTAAGTTCATTAATCTTGGTCAAGCAAATCTTGTCAGTAGAAAAAGGCGGCAAATTTGAAAATCGCGGGCTAGCAACACTACGTTCGAATTGTTCGAAAATCGTGTATCATTTATATCTTATCTGTGGAACTGTTTTGTTTCATCGTTGTTCGATGTACATTGCTGCTTTTCGTTCGTTTCCTAGGGATACCATACTTTAGTTTGCTTTACATTGCTCAGTGACATATCCGGCTTGACAGACTATATCGATTCGCTTAAAGGTATAGATGTCGCTAGTGACGCCTCGTCAGTGGACACCGCTAGCTAGTTGGAGCATATATCGGCGTTTTCTTTAAACCATGTCGGTGGTAATCAAGCAGATGGCCCGCCTGATAGTAAGCAGTCACCGTAGCCCATGGACTCCTGCGAATTCTATCGTTACCACATAGGCGCACTTTTATTTGCGGTTGGTTTTGTCGCTTGTGCCTATCAAAAGTATGGAGTTTGTAGTTTATCAACCGCAAAAGGTTATCTCCTTTATAATACCACATGGGTTGCAAACAAGCATACGGTCCGTCTGATGGTAAGCAGTTACCATAGCCTTTGAACGCCCACAACTCCAGGGTTGATACAAGAGCGTTGACGACTGAACAAAGATACAATAAGTTTGTTTTAAGATACAATAAGTTAGTTTTAAATTATGAGGCATATATCGGCGTTTTTTTTAATACCAGGTCGGTGGCAAACAAGCAGACGGTGCCGCTTGATAGTAAGCAGTCACCGTAGCCCATGGACTCCTGCGAATTCTATCGTTACCACATAGGCGCACTTTTATTTGCGGTTGGTTTTGTCGCTTTTGCCTATCAAATGTATGGAGTTTGTAGTTTATCAACCGCAAAAGGTTATCTCCTTTATAATACCACATGGGTTGCAAACAAGCATACGATCCGTCTGATGGTAAGCAGTTACCGTAGCCTTTGAACGCCCACAACTCTAGGGTTGATACAAGAGCGTTGACGACTGAACAAAGATGCAATAAGTTTGTTTTAAGATACAATAAGTTGGTTTTAAATTATGAGGCATATATCGGCGTTTTTTTTAATACCACGTCGGTGGCAAACAAGCAGACGGTGCCGCCTGATAGTAAGCAGTCACCGTAGCCCATGGACGCCTGCGAATTCTATCGTTACCACGGGCGCACTTTTATTTGCGGTTGGTTTTGTCGCTTGTGCCTATCAAATGTATAGAGTTTGTAGTTTTTCAACCGCAAAAGGGCCCCTTTTTTTACGGTGGTAAACAAGCATCCGGCTCGCCTGATGGTAAGCAGCCATCGTAGCCTTTGGACGCTCAGAGTTGTTACATGCGCATTTTCGGACCTTTGAAACATCATCATCATCATAGGCCCTCAGGAAAACCTCGACACATATTCTAATAACCTGTGTCATGGAACAGAATAAATATGACGTCATCTGATTTCTCGAGCTTAGTGAGACTAGGCTAGGTCGCGCGCCGCCATCTTGGCGCCAGCTGACACCTGCGCATGACGTAATCATGGAATGCACCAAGGTCCGCCGGCGAGGCGCGTGGGCGACACGTGCATATTCAAGGTTAATGCCGCGTAATGCAGGGCGGCCCCCAGGCCGTCGCGACATCAAAACGTCGTAACCGCCGTGAAATTCATGGCGCTTACGACGCTACGGAAGCAGGGCGTGAATCTTGTGACCTAAACATGTAAGCGCCGTGGAATTCATGGCGTTTACGACGTTTTAGTCCATGATGAGACGAGATGTGACGTAGACGCTCACGCCTATACCACGTCGGCATTAAGGGTTGGCGAGTAAACAAGCATAAGGCTCGCATGATGATAAGCAGTCACCGTAGCCTATGAACACCTGCAACTTCAGAGTTGATACATGCACGTTGCCGACTGCAAAAAGGCCCAATGAGCTTTTTCTTTTTTTATATATCACGTCAGTGGCAAACAAGCACACAGCCTGCATGATGGTAAGCAGTCACCGTAGCCTATGGACACCTGCAACCTTAGAGTATGTGCATTGCCGACCATCTCATCTATTTTTAAAGCTTGTGAAATGTTGCGCAATAATGTGAAATTCGCGTATATCGGGGTTAATTTACATTAAATACTTACGCGACATGTGCTTGAAAGTGAATTTGGACTGCATTTGTGTGATAGAGATTGGGACAGCGTTCCAAAGTCTGATTGCCTGTTGGTCATGAAACCCGTGCGATATTGGGGGACCATAAGCCAAGAGTTTCTAGCTCATTGCGTAATAATGTGAAATTTACGTATATCAGAGTTGACCTACTCTTCAATTATTGCACCCGTGAGAGGACAGAACATACGCAATGTGATGAAATTAAAAACACGTTTTAAGATTATAACAACATACCAAAAACATAACCAACGTAATTTGGTCGGGTTATTAGTTACCTACCATAAACCATACTAAATTCGCTGGGGGGGGCATTAAAAAAAGTGAGACTGTGACAAGGACAAACAATAATAACGCTTTCTCTGCTACTCCTACTGAAAGATACATAAGACTATCCCGCTTGATCATTTCCCCCCACCGCTCATGACTGCGGGGTATTATATTATAATAAATGAGATCACAATACCGGCAACCTGCAACTGGCGCATATGCATTTCTAAAATAATTAAAAATTTTGAAAATAACAATGGAGTACGTCATAGAACTCGTTTCAAGGCTGTGGTTCAGTAACAAGGGATTGGGGTACAACTATAAATGTGGAGATAGCGATGAAACAAATATTCTATTCATCTCATCAATCGAGGCGTTAGCACCTGACGTGGACATTTACAAGTGGGAGGCGGCCCGGAGCGATCTCAAGATGCTGATCAAAGAACTTCTGGAGGAGAGGTCCATTCTTCAGTTACACTCGGGATACCATGCGGAGGGGCTTTTGCTGGAGGTGCTAAGAAAGCACAATATTAGATCATTCCTCTCCGTGCCTCTTAAACAGAAAACTTTAATCTGGAAAGACGCGGGGATGTGGTTCGTGGAGGTGATTAACCCGAAAATCATAAAGAGAACGTATGTGTTTTTGGACTGCGAATAAGTGTATGTATTTGCATACGGAAATAAAGATAGTTTAAAAGTGAATGACTATTTATTTATTTACCAATCATTTTCGTATTTTATAATGTCCCCATGCAAGTTTGGGGAACAGGTTTGATATCGGTTTCCCAAGTAGGTACATAAAAAGGGGCTCCCTGGCACCAATGATCTTAACAACAACGGCTTTAAGCAATATAGTATTCCCATATTTACTTCAAAGTTCATTGTCTTTGAGATATTTGGTATCAAAGTTGAACAATTTCAGACAAAAAACTGGTTTTCTTTGTGTTAATTAGTTTAAAATTCAAATCTCTTATCAGTTTTAAGAGACGTCAAAGACGAACCCCAAATATGCAGATTTTGTTCATGTTTTAAGATCCTTCACAGCAATCTAGGTTCACAGCAAAAGGGTTTTTTTACACAATGTTTCAAAAAATCATAATAAAACAAGTATTAATTTCATTCAAAATCCGGTAGATAAGAATGGAGATAAAAGATTAAAGAACCCATAGACGTTTGTTTTATAATTCTATCTGTAGTGTAAATGAAGGAGTACCGTCTCAAAACTTGTCAAAAACTGATGAAAACCGCACAGAGCCCCTTAAGGTGAGATTGTGTATTAGTAAAAGCTGATTACTATGGACAATAGTATGTAGAGGTATGAAAACCAACTGCAAAATGTGTCTATTAACTTTGTCGAGTTATTACTGTGTATGATTAAAATTTTAGATGTGGACATTCTGGACCAAAACTTCTGCCAGAATGCGCTACTTTGTATGCGGTAGTGAGTTAATTCTAAAAAAAAAAATCCGCTATCGATTATGAGGGTAAGCTCTAAGTGATTTCAAATAGATCCACTGTAAAAGGATCATTATGAAATGTATGTATGTTTGTATAGAGGTTAAGCTACAAAATTCCGAGTAGTTCCTATTAAAAGATCCGCTATGGGATGTATTAATGATCGTTGACAGTGAGCTAGCTTCAATTAGTTTAAAAAAGATCCGCTTAAATGGTTCGCTATGAAATGTATAGATGTCTATGTAATTTTATGCAAATCGATGATATCATCAAACTTAATCTTAGAGTCTGTCGCAGAGTGGGGTACTAAAGATGACCAGAATCATTGTAGGAGGGTTTCGGCCGCGATTTACGTATCTGACGTTTCGCATCAACAGTCAATGAGACGAGCGTCTTCAAAGTTTTAACATGAGAACTGTGGGCTTGAGGTAGAATGGTTAGAGAAAGCGGGGATTCCCCGTCAACCAAAAGACATTATTTTTAAGTATACTCTGTTTGTTAGTAGGAAAAGGCGCGATATTAAATTATTATTTATTTATTTAAACTATATTGCACAAATTTACATAAAAAGAGTACAAATGGCGGACTTAACGCCTTGAGGCATTCTCTACCAATCAACCATTGGGCTAAACAGATACAGTTTGGACAGCAATTTACGTATCTGAAGTTTCGCAACAATGAGACGAGCGTCGTCAAAGTTTCAACACGAGAACGCCATTCTGATCGCATAAAAGCAATATATTAAGAATATTGAGGCCTGTCCTGTCTGTACTTGCTGACGCTAGCTCTGAGCTTTCCTTTCTTGGAACTCGTCTACTTACATTTGGTAATTGGTCTCTAGGAGGTATTTCTGGTCTGTGTACAGTTTGGTAAATAACATTCGGTGTACGTGTCACGTCACGTGTTCAATGGGCATGCTAAGGGCTCAATATGCAAAGACTAATCTCAAGTTAATGCTTAAGAGCGCCATACGCATTTGGCCTGTTTAGTGTGCATATTCTGTAGACGCACTGCTTGGTCTCCTTTTGCAACTGCAAGTAAAGTTGTATGATGTCCAGCAGTGTATCTAGGGTCGCCCACTGTGTCGAGAAGAAGGCCCCTGTTAGTGTTAAACAAGCCGTTCGTTGCAGGCTGTTTAAAGTTTCTATTGCCGTCTTTTGGCTGATTTTGTTACACCGAACTGCGGAGGCGTAGGTGATTTTGGGTCATATGCTCATGCCATTCGACAGTTTGACCACACACACACACATGGCCATTTTTTGTTTTTGTATTCAGGTGAGGGTTCCAAGTTAACTTTTGGTCGAAGGTGATCCCTTGGGTACTTACTATGACAGTCTTGCTCGGAATAGCGGACAAGTCATTTTCTCTACACCATTTGAATATTGTGTTTAGTGCTCCTTGCATTAGGTTGGATATCGTGTGGAGGCAGGGGCCTTTAATAATGAATACCAGGTTGTCGGCATGTCTTGGTCTGACATAATTGCAAAAAGTTATTCTACTGCTATTGTATTGAGGGTCAGAGTGCTATGTACCCATCTTATGGTGGGTTTCTGCACCTTGTCAACCAGGTAGTCGAGTAGGGCAGTCTCTGTAGATTTTCCCTTTTTGTAAGCATGATGGTTTACACTTGGTGGTCTTTCCACCAGATATTTCACTCTAATGTGCTGATTCTTTCCATCGTTTTGAGTAGGAAGTAGGACCAGACCGCCGGCCTGATACCTGGTGGTTCACCGTGTCAAAGGATTTAGAACGAGCCCAATTCCCGCAGACAACCCAGTACAGCCGATCCGGGGCGCATAAGAACGACGAGAGCTGACCCCCAATAATGGGATAAAAGCAAAGAAAATGCAGTTTTAAGCAGGAACGATGTTAGACTAATAATGGTCTGAAGGATTTAGGCTGTGAGTCTAAAGATGCTAGTTGCTAAATTCCAGTCGATATTGCGTGCCCTACGGATTCGGGGATCCCTTTGGGCGCAAATCTGTTGAGTACGAACCGGGGGGGGAAGTGGGGATGCCTAGGAGCAAGTCCAAAGTTTCCTCTTCTGTGTTCGTAAATGTACCATGAATGGTGTGAATGATATGTGTATTTTAGGGTATCCCTTACACGGTTTTTGAGGTCAGCAGATCACAACAGAACAGGTAACAACAGAACAGGATATGTATATGGTTCGAAATTTAATTTTCATTGCTGACACGCCAGTCGCCTAGGCAGCTTGCCGCATTTTCAGTAGCGATTTTTACATCGAAAACGTCTTGTCTAGCTTGGCGTATTTCCGCTATTCAACATAGATAAATTAGAATAGTAACTCACCCCTGGTGTAATTGAGCCATACGCTGTTCCACACTTTGTGCTTGAATAGAACAAACCCTGTTCTGTTTACAATTAAAACAGACCAATTCCAAAACCTGTTCTGGTATATACCATTCTGTTATGACCTGTTCTGTTGTGACCTGTTCTGTTGTTACCTGTTCTGTTGTGATCTGCTGACCTCAAAAACCGTGTAAGGGATACCCTAAAATACACATATCATTCACACCATTCATGGTACATTTACGAACACAGAAGAGGAAACTTTGGACTTGCTCCTAGGCATCCCCACTTCCCCCCCCGGTTCGTACTCAACAGATTTGCGCCCAAAGGGATCCCCGAATCCGTAGGGCACGCAATATCGACTGGAATTTAGCAACTAGCATCTTTAGACTCACAGCCTAAATCCTTCAGACCATTATTAGTCTAACATCGTTCCTGCTTAAAACTGCATTTTCTTTGCTTTTATCCCATTATTGGGGGTCAGCTCTCGTCGTTCTTATGCGCCCCGGATCGGCTGTACTGGGTTGTCTGCGGGAATTGGGCTCGTTCTAAATCCTTTGACACGGTGAACCACCAGGTATCAGGCCGGCGGTCTGGTCCTACTTCCTACTCAAAACGATGGAAAGAATCAGCACATTAGAGTGAAATATCTGGTGGAAAGACCACCAAGTGTAAACCATCATGCTTACAAAAAGGGAAAATCTACAGAGACTGCCCTACTCGACTACCTGGTTGACAAGGTGCAGAAACCCACCATAAGATGGGTACATAGCACTCTGACCCTCAATACAATAGCAGTAGAATAACTTTTTGCAATTATGTCAGACCAAGACATGCCGACAACCTGGTATTCATTATTAAAGGCCCCTGCCTCCACACGATATCCAACCTAATGCAAGGAGCACTAAACACAATATTCAAATGGTGTAGAGAAAATGACTTGTCCGCTATTCCGAGCAAGACTGTCATAGTAAGTACCCAAGGGATCACCTTCGACCAAAAGTTAACTTGGAACCCTCACCTGAATACAAAAACAAAAAATGGCCATGTGTGTGTGTGTGGTCAAACTGTCGAATGGCATGAGCATATGACCCAAAATCACCTACGCCTCCGCAGTTCGGTGTAACAAAATCAGCCAAAAGACGGCAATAGAAACTTTAAACAGCCTGCAACGAACGGCTTGTTTAACACTAACAGGGGCCTTCTTCTCGACACAGTGGGCGACCCTAGATACACTGCTGGACATCATACAACTTTACTTGCAGTTGCAAAAGGAGACCAAGCAGTGCGTCTACAGAATATGCACACTAAACAGGCCAAATGCGTATGGCGCTCTTAAGCATTAACTTGAGATTAGTCTTTGCATATTGAGCCCTTAGCATGCCCATTGAACACGTGACGTGACACGTACACCGAATGTTATTTACCAAACTGTACACAGACCAGAAATACCTCCTAGAGACCAATTACCAAATGTAAGTAGACGAGTTCCAAGAAAGGAAAGCTCAGAGCTAGCGTCAGCAAGTACAGACAGGACAGGCCTCAATATTCTTAATATATTGCTTTTATGCGATCAGAATGGCGTTCTCGTGTTGAAACTTTGACGACGCTCGTCTCATTGTTGCGAAACTTCAGATACGTAAATTGCTGTCCAAACTGTATCTGTTTAGCCCAATGGTTGATTGGTAGAGAATGCCTCAAGGCGTTAAGTCCGCCATTTGTACTCTTTTTATGTAAATTTGTGCAATATAGTTTAAATAAATAAATAATAATTTAATATCGCGCCTTTTCCTACTAACAAACAGAGTATACTTAAAAATAATGTCTTTTGGTTGACGGGGAATCCCCGCTTTCTCTAACCATTCTACCTCAAGCCCACAGTTCTCATGTTAAAACTTTGAAGACGCTCGTCTCATTGACTGTTGATGCGAAACGTCAGATACGTAAATCGCGGCCGAAACCCTCCTACAATGATTCTGGTCATCTTTAGTACCCCACTCTGCGACAGACTCTAAGATTAAGTTTGATGATATCATCGATTTGCATAAAATTACATAGACATCTATACATTTCATAGCGAACCATTTAAGCGGATCTTTTTTAAACTAATTGAAGCTAGCTCACTGTCAACGATCATTAATACATCCCATAGCGGATCTTTTAATAGGAACTACTCGGAATTTTGTAGCTTAACCTCTATACAAACATACATACATTTCATAATGATCCTTTTACAGTGGATCTATTTGAAATCACTTAGAGCTTACCCTCATAATCGATAGCGGATTTTTTTTTTTAGAATTAACTCACTACCGCATACAAAGTAGCGCATTCTGGCAGAAGTTTTGGTCCAGAATGTCCACATCTAAAATTTTAATCATACACAGTAATAACTCGACAAAGTTAATAGACACATTTTGCAGTTGGTTTTCATACCTCTACATACTATTGTCCATAGTAATCAGCTTTTACTAATACACAATCTCACCTTAAGGGGCTCTGTGCGGTTTTCATCAGTTTTTGACAAGTTTTGAGACGGTACTCCTTCATTTACACTACAGATAGAATTATAAAACAAACGTCTATGGGTTCTTTAATCTTTTATCTCCATTCTTATCTACCGGATTTTGAATGAAATTAATACTTGTTTTATTATGATTTTTTGAAACATTGTGTAAAAAAACCCTTTTGCTGTGAACCTAGATTGCTGTGAAGGATCTTAAAACATGAACAAAATCTGCATATTTGGGGTTCGTCTTTGACGTCTCTTAAAACTGATAAGAGATTTGAATTTTAAACTAATTAACACAAAGAAAACCAGTTTTTTGTCTGAAATTGTTCAACTTTGATACCAAATATCTCAAAGACAATGAACTTTGAAGTAAATATGGGAATACTATATTGCTTAAAGCCGTTGTTGTTAAGATCATTGGTGCCAGGGAGCCCCTTTTTATGTACCTACTTGGGAAACCGATATCAAACCTGTTCCCCAAACTTGCATGGGGACATTATAAAATACGAAAATGATTGGTAAATAAATAAATAGTCATTCACTTTTAAACTATCTTTATTTCCGTATGCAAATACATACACTTATTCGCAGTCCAAAAACACATACGTTCTCTTTATGATTTTCGGGTTAATCACCTCCACGAACCACATCCCCGCGTCTTTCCAGATTAAAGTTTTCTGTTTAAGAGGCACGGAGAGGAATGATCTAATATTGTGCTTTCTTAGCACCTCCAGCAAAAGCCCCTCCGCATGGTATCCCGAGTGTAACTGAAGAATGGACCTCTCCTCCAGAAGTTCTTTGATCAGCATCTTGAGATCGCTCCGGGCCGCCTCCCACTTGTAAATGTCCACGTCAGGTGCTAGCGCCTCGATTGATGAGATGAATAGAATATTTGTTTCATCGCTATCTCCACATTTATAGTTGTACCCCAATCCCTTGTTACTGAACCACAGCCTTGAAACGAGTTCTATGACGTACTCCATTGTTATTTTCAAAATTTTTAATTATTTTAGAAATGCGTATGCGCCAGTTGCAGGTTGCCGGTATTGTGATCTCATTTATTATAATATAATACCCCGCAGTCATGAGCGGTGGGGGGAAATGATCAAGCGGGATAGTCTTATGTATCTTTCAGTAGGAGTAGCAGAGAAAGCGTTATTATTGTTTGTCCTTGTCACAGTCTCACTTTTTTTAATGCCCCCCCCAGCGAATTTAGTATGGTTTATGGTAGGTAACTAATAACCCGACCAAATTACGTTGGTTATGTTTTTGGTATGTTGTTATAATCTTAAAACGTGTTTTTAATTTCATCACATTGCGTATGTTCTGTCCTCTCACGGGTGCAATAATTGAAGAGTAGGTCAACTCTGATATACGTAAATTTCACATTATTACGCAATGAGCTAGAAACTCTTGGCTTATGGTCCCCCAATATCGCACGGGTTTCATGACCAACAGGCAATCAGACTTTGGAACGCTGTCCCAATCTCTATCACACAAATGCAGTCCAAATTCACTTTCAAGCACATGTCGCGTAAGTATTTAATGTAAATTAACCCCGATATACGCGAATTTCACATTATTGCGCAACATTTCACAAGCTTTAAAAATAGATGAGATGGTCGGCAATGCACATACTCTAAGGTTGCAGGTGTCCATAGGCTACGGTGACTGCTTACCATCATGCAGGCTGTGTGCTTGTTTGCCACTGACGTGATATATAAAAAAAGAAAAAGCTCATTGGGCCTTTTTGCAGTCGGCAACGTGCATGTATCAACTCTGAAGTTGCAGGTGTTCATAGGCTACGGTGACTGCTTATCATCATGCGAGCCTTATGCTTGTTTACTCGCCAACCCTTAATGCCGACGTGGTATAGGCGTGAGCGTCTACGTCACATCTCGTCTCATCATGGACTAAAACGTCGTAAACGCCATGAATTCCACGGCGCTTACATGTTTAGGTCACAAGATTCACGCCCTGCTTCCGTAGCGTCGTAAGCGCCATGAATTTCACGGCGGTTACGACGTTTTGATGTCGCGACGGCCTGGGGGCCGCCCTGCATTACGCGGCATTAACCTTGAATATGCACGTGTCGCCCACGCGCCTCGCCGGCGGACCTTGGTGCATTCCATGATTACGTCATGCGCAGGTGTCAGCTGGCGCCAAGATGGCGGAGCATTCCCAACTGGCGGCGCGCGACCTAGCCTAGTCTCACTAAGCTCGAGAAATCAGATGACGTCATATTTATTCTGTTCCATGACACAGGTTATTAGAATATGTGTCGAGGTTTTCCTGAGGGCCTATGATGATGATGATGTTTCAAAGGTCCGAAAATGCGCATGTAACAACTCTGAGCGTCCAAAGGCTACGATGGCTGCTTACCATCAGGCGAGCCGGATGCTTGTTTACCACCGTAAAAAAAGGGGCCCTTTTGCGGTTGAAAAACTACAAACTCTATACATTTGATAGGCACAAGCGACAAAACCAACCGCAAATAAAAGTGCGCCCGTGGTAACGATAGAATTCGCAGGCGTCCATGGGCTACGGTGACTGCTTACTATCAGGCGGCACCGTCTGCTTGTTTGCCACCGACGTGGTATTAAAAAAAACGCCGATATATGCCTCATAATTTAAAACCAACTTATTGTATCTTAAAACAAACTTATTGCATCTTTGTTCAGTCGTCAACGCTCTTGTATCAACCCTAGAGTTGTGGGCGTTCAAAGGCTACGGTAACTGCTTACCATCAGACGGATCGTATGCTTGTTTGCAACCCATGTGGTATTATAAAGGAGATAAACTTTTGCGGTTGATAAACTACAAACTCCATACATTTGATAGGCAAAAGCGACAAAACCAACCGCAAATAAAAGTGCGCCTATGTGGTAACGATAGAATTCGCAGGAGTCCATGGGCTACGGTGACTGCTTACTATCAAGCGGCACCGTCTGCTTGTTTGCCACCGACCTGGTATTAAAAAAAACGCCGATATATGCCTCATAATTTAAAACCAACTTATTGTATCTTAAAACAAACTTATTGTATCTTTGTTCAGTCGTCAACGCTCTTGTATCAACCCTGGAGTTGTGGGCGTTCAAAGGCTATGGTAACTGCTTACCATCAGACGGACCGTATGCTTGTTTGCAACCCATGTGGTATTATAAAGGAGATAACCTTTTGCGGTTGATAAACTACAAACTCCATACTTTTGATAGGCACAAGCGACAAAACCAACCGCAAATAAAAGTGCGCCTATGTGGTAACGATAGAATTCGCAGGAGTCCATGGGCTACGGTGACTGCTTACTATCAGGCGGGCCATCTGCTTGATTACCACCGACATGGTTTAAAGAAAACGCCGATATATGCTCCAACTAGCTAGCGGTGTCCACTGACGAGGCGTCACTAGCGACATCTATACCTTTAAGCGAATCGATATAGTCTGTCAAGCCGGATATGTCACTGAGCAATGTAAAGCAAACTAAAGTATGGTATCCCTAGGAAACGAACGAAAAGCAGCAATGTACATCGAACAACGATGAAACAAAACAGTTCCACAGATAAGATATAAATGATACACGATTTTCGAACAATTCGAACGTAGTGTTGCTAGCCCGCGATTTTCAAATTTGCCGCCTTTTTCTACTGACAAGATTTGCTTGACCAAGATTAATGAACTTACCATGACCTGACTCTGCGGACTTTTTTAGAACTACTCAGACGGCAGCTCATCTATACATTTCATAGCGGACGTTTTTGGAACTAACGTTGCGCATACAAAGTGTCGCCCCCTAGCGGGGATCATTGTCCAAACTAAAACGTCAGGCGTCTCTGGTGTGGGTTTTTGGAACTAACTAGCGGTGTCCACTGACGAGGCGCCACGCCACTAGCGACATCTATACCTTGAAGCGAATCAATAATGAACTAAGCATGAACCCCCTCTGACTGCGGACTTTTTTAGAACTACTCAGACGGCACAGCTCATCTATACATTTCATAGCGGATGTTTTTGGAACTAACGTTGCGCATACAAAGTGTCGCCCCCTAGCGGGGATCATTGCCCAAACTAAAACGTCTCTGGTGGGGGTTTTTGGAACTAACTAGCGGTGTCCACTGACGAGGCGACACTAGCGACATCTATACATTTTATATAGGAACCTTAAGCAAATCAATTACTCGCATACAAAGTGGCGCCATCTAGCGGGGAGTAGTGTGAAACTAAAAGTGGCGCCATCTAACGGATGTTTGCCTGAACTAACAAGTGGCGCCCTCTGTGGACATTTTTGGTACTAACAAGTGGCGCCATCTAGCGGATCTTTGCTCGAACTAAATAGTCAGGCGCAGTGTCGCCCCCTGGCGGAAAAGTTTTGGTCCAGAACCGGCATAAACATACTACTGACAATTGTCATATTTAGGAGCCCTTTATGTATCTTTATGTAAGCGATAACATAACAGTTTGGTCAAACACGATTTAAATTTTTGGCGAATTTTTTTATTACGAATTCTAATTTCCGTGCCCTAATTCCCATAGCAAATTTACCTAAAACAGCTGATTAAGTGGCACGGGAATTAGAAAGTATTACATATATTGTCAACAAATCTTTTATTCCGGCACTGTAAGTTAATTGGCAATGTTTACGTCATATTATTATTACATATATATATTGGCATTGAATATATATTATATGTAATAATAATACGACGTATATCTGTCTATTTTACATTTAAGGAAATCTTAAAGAATGCACAAAAATCTGTGAATAGTTTTTTAGTATAAGTACTATAGTACATACAGGATGGACCCGAATAACCCGGGCAATTTTAATACATAAGGTAAGGTGGGGTAAGACGACACCGGGGTAAGACTATCACTTGTATGGAATCCTTCTACTGTTAGTCTTACCCCACCTTACCTTATTCATTGATCATATTATAACATTAAAATATTATATAAACATAAAACTATTTCTGGAATTATTACATATTATAATACCTGTACCTAAGGTTACATGAAACAAAATGAATCACATTTGCAATGTTTTGTTTTTGTAAATTTGACAGCTGACAGCGTATGCCGTATAAAGTTTAAATATCTGGGAGACCGAGCTTTGCTTGGAAAACATATACCTACCTACCTAAAAACTCAAAAATGCGCGTTTTTCCAGAGATAACAGCTACCTAGATCGATTTTTCACTCCAGAAAACCCTCATATATGATCAAATTTCATCGAAATCGTTAGAGCCGTTTCCGAGATCCCCGAAATATATACAAGAATTGCTCGTTTAATAGATTAGTTGTTATAAATTAAACCGTAATACTATTAGATACCTTATTAGGGTTCCGTAGCCAAATGGCAAAAAACTGAACCCTTATGGATTCGTCATGTCTGTCTGTCTGTGATAGTCTTACCCCGGTGATAGTCTTACCCCACCTTACCTCATATGTGGTTAAACAATTTTTTGTGTTATGAATTTATGAAGGCAGCATATTCGATTTCTTCAGATTAACTTACACAATAACTTCTTCTCTCTGTGCCCCTATTTATATCTTAGTATCATTTCCTATACGGCCATATACCAGATCATACACCTTGTACCTATCTACATGCAGATACATAATGACACTTTTTAATGAATAGTTTTGTATGTAAGGCGGACATGTTTACGCTACTACTCAAAGTATTGTTTTGAAATATATATATTTTACTAAGAAAGAGAGATTAGTTGCCATTAAAATCAAGGAAACGATTAGTCAAATACGTAGTTTTTAGTGTATCATACTTTCGTAGATTTGTCGTCCGAAACTAAAGTTAAAGAAGATATTATGTTCGATGCCGCTTCAGTATGGTTGAAGTATATTATTGTAGATTAAAATATACATAAATAATAGTTTTAACTACCAAAATAAGCTAAGAAAACAATTCCTGTGCCATGTTCTAATTTCCGTGCTAGTAAAATCTAATTCCCATGGACACACTAATTCCCGTGCCCTGACCAAAATTTTAAATTGAAATAACTTTTATAGTTTTATGATTTTTTTTACCCCATAAGAAAATTAATGTTTATTATATTTTTTATCAAATTATCAGCATAATTTTTTTTGTGTAATGTTGGTATTTCAAAATTCCATGGGAATTAGACAAAAATGCTCGTTTGGTGAAATTGACCCATTTTATTTTATTTTTATTTATTTATTTATTTATAAAAGGAATTCCAACAGCTATGAATGACACATTAGACTTTAGATAGCATTACAGAGCCAATTATAGGAACTCGCAAATAGAAACTGATTATATGATACGTTACACACGTTATACGAAATGATCCCAAACTTGACCTGATAGCTATAGCTAGGCCGGAGTGGAATTTCTCGTTTCCTTTTTGGGGTCAGTCAAGGGTTAGTCTCGTGACTAGGGTTACTAGGGGACCCTAGAAACGATCATGCCGTGATTTTTTAAGGCAGGATTTACGCGGCAACAACGCCAGTAATGTCGCAACAGTAAAGCAGCTGCAGTCTCCATCCGAATGTCACCTTTAGAGAGACTCCCACACTAGCGTCTTTTGAGCGTCGGCGTCTAGTCAGCGCATTGGAAAATGGCGTCGCTGCGCAGTTGCGCCGACGTTGCGTCGAGCAGCAGCCATAAAGTTGACTAGTCGCTGACGCTAGGGAGACGCTAGTGTGGGGTGGACCTTATAATGGCCATAGATGACCATGAAAAACCTTTTACACTTTACCCCGCTCATTAGATGCATACAACAGATAAGCTAAACCGTTAATTAGGTACATGTTGATGCAAATCTGTCCCCTCTGGCCTTGACATTGCGTGTACGAGTGAAAAAGAAATTCAACCATATTTCCTTAGCTATTAATTTCAAATTCAAATGGCATTTTTTGTATCCTGGGCCTTAGGAGGTTAAAACTTCTTGTACAGCATGGATTTATTAAACAGGAAGCTTCAACCTCCTAAGGCCCGGGATACAAAAAAATGCCATTTGAATTTGAAATCAATAGTGAAAGGACATATGGTTGAATTTCGTTTTAACCACATCAGCGGGCTCAGCACAGTGACCGTGCTACTAGGGCAGCTTGTAAAAGCTCCCTTTATTCGTCAAAAACCAATGAGGAAGCTGCTTTTTCTCCACAAGAGTGGTAAATTAAATGCAAATTATGAGTTGTTGATTTGCATTGAAACACTCGCCACGCTCATGGAATCAACATCTGAACTGTGCATTTATTAAAATAAATCAGTAGTAACAAATTCTCTAATTAAACACAATGGAATCAGTTTTAACCTCTAGTCGCCCAGACTTTATTTATCTTATACTTATACTCTTCATAGATCTTTGCCATTACCTAATCTCATCTCAACATTCTCAACGCGCCTAAACTTATCGGAATAATCCCAGTACACCTTAAAGAAATAAACGTAATTTAAAATCTTTTCATGTTTACTTGTAGCCAAAGATTATGTTGTAAAATTCAACAACCAGGCTCAAAATAGGTTCACAGTTTTTACCAGCTGTCATATCGGTATTTACTTTGACGGTATACCGTCGATTTTTTACTAGTCGATTGTTTCGCATGGTAATACCATGATGGCGGCTGTCGCGAGATGATTTGTCGATGGCGACAGCGATAAAAAAGTTATATCACGTATTCAGTGTAAGTAGAGAGAGTAAACCGCAAAAAAGATGGCATAGAATAGTAAGGCCTAAAGTCAGCCCTCTACAAATTGCACACCTTCAAATGATTTTACAACTTTGCTGGCCAGTTAAAATTGCAAAATTGGAATCTATTGTTGCAAAATTGAAATTCCGATTTTCGAGTTAGGCCCGCTGACCTCATTTACATACCTATATACTTAATTATTTAACTTAATTTATTTATTATATTAATTTATTATTATATTAATGTATTATTATTATTTGTCTGGAAGAGATCGCTCTTTAGCGATAAGACCGCCTGTTGTCTGCCTCTACATATAATCAATTGTTCTTTTCTTTTGTTATTTTTTACTGAGGTGTGCCAATAAAGAGTACTTATTCTATCTATTCTATCTATACTTGGTCAACCAGATCTTGACAGTAGAAAAAGGCGGCAAATTTGAAAAATGTAGGCGCGAAGGGATATCGTCCCATAGAAAATTTGAATATCGCGCCTTTTTTACTGACAAGATTTGGTTGACCAGCTATATATCTATCTATTATGGTCAGATTATAGTAGAGCCAGACCCAGCTAAATTGGCAGCGATGTTGATAGCACAGATTGTGCAAGGGTTTAAAAAAAACTTTTATGAAATTATGACGCTTTGTTTTTTATTTACTTACTTGCACAGTCTGTGCTATTAATGTAAATAGCTGCCAATTTATTATTTTGGTCTGACGACTCTGACTCTAGAGGTAATTTAAAGTACATCAGGGGCTCGTTTCTCAAAAGTTGTTTTTTAGGGTTCCGTACCTCAAAAGGAAAAAACGGAACCCTAATAGGATCACTCGTGCGTCTGTCTGTCCGTCCGTCTGTCACAGCCTAATATTTTCTCCGAAACTACTGGACCAATTAAGTTGAAATTTGGCATACATATGTAAGTTTATGACCCAAAGATGGACGTGTAACGTAAACAAATGAATTTTAAATATTGAGGCTATTTTTGGGCGGTAAATGAGGAAATTAAAAAATAAAGACTTTCAAACTATATCGTGGTACATATCAAATGAAAGAGCTCATTGTAAGAATCTCAAATATATTTCTTTATAATTTTAGGATTAATAGTTTCGCAGTTATTCAAGAAAATAGGCAAAAAATTACCATTCCCCCGCCCCCTTCAACTCCGAAACTACTGGGTCTACAATTTTGAAAAAAATACACAAAATAGTTCTTTACCTATAGATGGCAGGAAAACCTATCAGAAAAGTGCAGTCAAGCGTGAACTTCGGACTTAATGTACGGAACCCTTGAAACGCGAGTCCGACTCGCTCTTGGCCGGTTTTTTATAGCAAAAATACAAGGAGGTAGATTTGTATTTGGTGAAGACACGGTGAAGAGCATTTAATAATGTTAATAACAAAACTTCTGTGACACACAGATACAAAAACACAGACACACATATATATTAAATATGATAAACGTTTTCAAGTCGAAAATTGCCCGGGAGCACGCGTTGGCAGACGCTCTTCGTTATTGAGCGAAACATGTGAAACAATTTCCTACTTAAAATACGTGAGTGACCCGTTTTAATATAGGCACCTATATTTAATAAGCATTGAATAATTATGAAATTTTAAACTTTTTACTGAGGTCGGTTCTTTATTGTTAAAATTAAAAAATCTTACAAAATATTTAAAAGACGCTACAAAACTGGCTTGCACTTACACAATTTAGCTGATTGCCTATTTAAAATAATAAACGTGCAAATGTTATAATGTTTAAAAAGTTTAAAAAAGTTAAAAAATAATTACGCGCCAACGCACACACATGAATGGGGACACATGCGATAGTGCGTGTGTGTGTATTAACAGCAACACGCTCGACTGGTTTTCAGTGGACCTTATTGCGCGGTAATACGGTTCAGGAATGGGCAGTTAATTGTGCCCACTATGGTACGCGACAGCACTTCACGCGCCCGCGATCCGCGTAGAGTGCACGCGGGAGCATTTGTTGCCGTGCGCATTGCAAATGCGAAAATTCGCAATAGCGTATTTTCCTACTAGTAAAATCAGTTTCTTTTTTAGAACTGTCAAAACGATTTGCTAATATGGAATTTATATGAAACATTACATCGTGACGTCACGGTCAACTCGCCTACTTTTTATATTTCTATCCGATTTATTAAATAGAACTTGTGTTTAACAATAACTGCTATCTATGTTTTTCTAATAATTATCTGGTGCTTTATTTCATGCATGGCGTGAAATCATTTATATTAAATACAGTCAAATACCCTATTATTTGTGAGTTTTGTTAATTTGTTTTGTTTTATGCGCTCGGCAGAAACCGGTGGAGGTAGATGCAACCTTGATGATGATGATAATCTCCTCTGATGATGTCTTCAGATATACGGGGCCGATCCAGAGTGAGGGACATGGAGTGTGTTTTAATATCCTAATTGGGTACTAACTGGGCTTTATCAACAACTCAATTTGTCTAGTTTTGTACTAATATGACTTTAGACAGACGGTATCGGCATTGCTTAGTAAATTGACCGATCGAACTGTTATTTTACGATCTGCTCAAGTATCTAAACTAAATACCTTCATGTGCCAGCTTAACATATTAAAATTTAGGAAATAAGTAGTGGTTTAGTTGCCTACTTTTTATCAGTTACACTACGATGGTGGCAAGTTAAGCTCGGTTTTTATATCTCAGACACCAAAAAGCACAGATTGGCTCCAATCTGTGCTCTTTGGTGGATGATTGCTCAGTCAGACTGTTATTTTAGTAAGTATATGAGGTGGGTCTCTATTGTTTAAGTCATAATGTATTGTTTGCCCGCATTTTCGTTAGTCATAATTCATTTGGTTCAGAAACGCGTCGCTTTTCAGGATTGCCATAAAACAAACATAACCTAACCTATCTAGAGGTTAACCTTACGAAAATCCTGAAAAGTTAACGGTTTCAGTTTTATAACTAATGATAATATGACAAACATACATTATGACTTAAAACTTTATGGGAAACAAAGGGACCCCATATGGGGTCTATAAAAACAAGTCCGTTTACCGGTTTGCGAAAAACTTGCTAATTGTTTAATTTGCTTGCGTGTATTACGTATTACGATGTCCAACGTGCGTGCAGAGCGTGAGAGATGACGCGCTAACGGTGCATTCGCTAAATGGGGATTTACGGTATATTCACAATCACACGGACGCTGATCCGCGCCACATGGCGGACACGCGGGACACGCCATACATCAAAAATCATTTGCGTTTATACCTATGTGTGCGCGGCACGTCTGTACACGCGTCATTGTGTATTACTGAGAGCACGCCAGAAGTCCGCCAGATTCATGTCGCGGCCAGTCGCGGGGCGAGGTAATGCGAGTCGGGGCGGGGCGGTGCGTGGCCGTTCTGTATGATAATACTATTATGTACTTGTTCTGTGTCCGCGCTCCGCGGCGGTGTGCAAACAGGACATCGGTATATGCATAATGTTCATGTAGGGTTACCAGATGACAGGAATTTTCCTAACATGTCAGGAATTTTGGCCTTTTGTCAGGAATGGGGACGGAACACGAAAATGTCAGGAATTTTTTGAATTAATAGACTACTTTATAAAGTACCTTTTTATTTATTTAAATCAATACAAATAATAAATTTAATAATACTTAAATTAATAAAACGCGGCTATCGGCTCAATTGGGTGCCCATCGCTCAAACGGCGAACATCGTTTACGCTCCGTAGCTAACGAAATGCAACTGTCACTGTCGCACTAATATGGAAGAACAATAGAGAGACAAAGCGTTTCGTTATCGTCGCTCAAATGATTGTCACCTTGGCTAGGCACCCTGTACTATATGTGAGTAATGTAGTACGTATTAATGGCGAATGTCTAACTGAACTTTGTTTATGAATGACGAATGAATGAATATATATTTTTTATGTCCGGGATCCGGGCATCTACCTACTCTTCCTAAGTATATTTTCTAAAATAAGGTTATTACTATTTTATTTATTTTTCGTTTCAATATTTAACAATATGACCGTTTAAAATGTGGTTAAAAACTTTGTTCATTATGGGCTGTTTCTATTGGACTTTTTTGTCAAAAGGAAAGTGCAATTTAAGCATGTTACCAACACACTGACCTAGTAAATTTCTTAAAGTGACAAGCAATAATTTTAAAGACGACAAAAACAGTGTGACAAAGGGGACGGACTCCGGTTTGACACAAAACAAGCCGCAAAACAGCTTATAGTTACAAAATACCAGCAATTGAGAGGTAATACCAGAGATTATCTATAAAGTAGCACGTACCTTAAAATGCAAATGTGTGGAAGAAAAGGCACCGATTTATTTGCATGACGAGAATCATTAAACCCAATATCGGAATAATGATTGAAACGATTTCTCAAACTTCCGCACCCTATAATTTGCAAACACGAAATCCGCCGACCGCGTGAAAAGGTCGTAACTGCACATGGATTCCAAGGGCGCTTACGACGTTTTTCTTTTGGAGGCTAAAGTGCATCAGCACGGGAGTAAATGCTCCGCAGACGGGGAGGGGCGCGGGGCGGAGCATGCACGGCAGTCGCATCGTGGCCGCGCGCCGGCTCGCACGTGTTTCGCGTTATGGTGTCCGTAGGGCCGTGGCGGCGCCGCGCGCCGGACGACGACGACCGTTCGGAGCCCGGGGCCTCCAGCTCGGGCGTGCCGCGCGCCCCGCCGAACTGCGCGCGTTGCCGCAACCACCGGCTCAAGGTGGAGCTGAAGGGGCACAAGCGGTATTGCAAGTACCGGTACTGCAACTGCGAGAAGTGTAGACTGACGGCTGACAGGCAGAGGGTGATGGCGCTGCAGACGGCGCTGCGGCGCGCTCAGGCGCAGGACGAGGCTAGAGCGCGGGCGGCGGACCACCACCCTCCCGGGATCGAGCTAGACCGGCCTGAGCCGCCTGTTGTGAAGGCGCCGAGGAGTCCCGTGATCCCGCCGCCGCCGCCCCGCTCCATGGGATCGGCGAGCTGCGACTCTGTTCCGGGATCGCCCGGGGTATCGCCGTATGCGCCGCACCCGCCGTCCGCTCCGCCTCCGCCGATGCCGCCGCTCCCGCCGCCGCAACCAGGTCTGTACGAAATTTGACTTTTTACTTAATCACTACATAGTATAAAACAAAGTCGCTTCCCGCTGTCTGTCTGTCCATATGTATGCTTAGATCTTTAAAACTACGCAACGGATTGATGCGGTTTTTAGGGTTCCGTAGCCAAATGGCAAAAAACGGAACCCTTATAGATTCGTCATGTCTGTCTGTCTGTCCGTCCGTATGTCACAGCCACTTTTCTCCGAAACTATAAGAACTATACTATTGAAACTTGGTAAAAAGATGTATTCTGTGAACCGCATTAAGATTTTCACACTAAAATAGAAAAAAAAACAATTAATTTTGGGGGTTCCCCATACTTAGAACTGAAACAAAAAAAAAATTTTTTCATCAAACCCATACGTGTGGGGTATCTATGGATAGGTCTTCAAAAATGATATTGAGGTTTCTAATATAATTTTTTTCTAAACTGAATAGGTAGTTTGCGCGAGAGACACTTCCAAAGTGGTAAAATGTGTGTCCCCCCCCCTGTAACTTCTAAAATAAGAGAATGATAAAACTAAATAAAATATATGATGTACATTATCATGCAAACTTTCACCGAAAATTGGTTTGAACGAGATCTAGTAAGTAGTTTTTTTTAATACGTCATAAATCGCGTAAATACGGAACCCTTCATGGGCGAGTCCGACTCGCACTTGGCCGCTTTTTTATTTAATAGATAGAGTGATTCAAGAGAAAGGTTTATGTATAATTGGTTAACCCGTGCGAAGCCGGGGTGGGTCACTAGTTCGAAATAAGTGCAATGAATAATACAGGGCTGTGAAAAAACCGGTCTAAAAACTTCGAATAATAAAACAATTGAGTTACAAGTTCCGATTTCCTATTGGAACACTTTAAGTTGGGTTGACGCAAGACGCAACCCAATTTAAAATAATCTTAATGTGTAACATACCTAAGAGTTGCGAAGAAACCGGTTTAAAGATATCGAATAAGTATAATAAAACAATATCAGATCTTGTAACAGTTGTAAGTTAATACCTTTACAACTTGTAACTCTTCTTATAGGACCACCATAGTTCAAGATTCTGGTCTAGATAAAAGACAAGTAATAATCGTTTGATATTATAAATGCATTTTATTTTAAATAAGTAATTAATATACCTAATCAGAAAAAAACATACCTGTACTTTTATGCAAAAATACGCAAGTATAATTATACGTACAGTCAAATAATTTAATTTCAGTACAATTTCGTACCTTGTCACAGTGAAAATCAATATGAAAGTCGCCTCATAGTACCTCACGTAGAACGTAGAACGTAAGGGACCTCATACTATTGTCACTGTGACAAGGTACGAAATGTTACTGAAATTAAATTGCTTGACAGTACCTATAACGATTGACAAGCACGTTATTGTTTCGCGGATTAGCAAATAGTTTTGTTTTAATTAATATGGACTTCCGTAAAGAAAAGTGTGCTATCTCCATTATTTAGAGTAAGTACATACTTTCCCTCCAGATGGTATTAGAAAATTCCATTCTGTATACCTACAGGTGAACAAGAAAAACCATATGTACGGAAAATCCTTCATTTTCAGAGAGTAGGTACTTACTTAAAAGATAAATTGATTCTATGATTTCTAAGCTCAATTCTTGGAGTTATTCAAGTCATTGTGTCATAGGCAGTCATTACCCTTTAAAAAACAAAACTTTTTTTATGGGAACGAAAACGGTATTATTTCGTTCTTTGCTAATTATTTCATTTCTAATTGGGCAATCTAATAATACGAAGTCGTTACCTAAAAAAACAAACGAAGTCCTACATTTCGAGTACATATAGAATAATCCGAAATATATGGTTTAATTATTTTTATTGCAAAAAAATCGGTTCCGATCCCTGGATACCTAGACAGAATTTTCTTTCGATTACAGAAAATAATATCCCCAAATTACGAGACATACAAATTACCTACATACATTCAATTTTGATACTTAACAAATATCAAATATTCAATCAATTCAATGGCTAAAAATAAAGACTCGGAAAAAAAGATTTCAGAACTCATACATAATATCAGACTCATCAAAAACAGTCTCAAGTAATTATATAGATAACGGTTTAAAAAGTCTCTACAAATTTTTGGGACCGTGCTTAATTTAATACCTTCTTAAGTAATTAAATTACCTATTTATCTATAAAACTGTGTAAGGTGCAGGGGGACAATTCTGATTGCAGGAAATCTTTAAGAGTCCGTGCACGAAATAAGTTGAAAAATGCAGAAATTGGTAAACTTCATCGTTGAAATTTTACAGTTTTCGTTTCCTAATAGAAATAAACAGCAATTGTTTTAATTAGCGCGTTTTCTTATATTTCCTTTTAATAGATCACAATTTTGAGAAAGGAGACTCTGAATTAATAATGTATTTTTTTCCTGATGATCGTTTATGAAAATCCGCGTAAAGCTCTGACTTCAGAGTCCTTATTTATACATTTTGAAAAGTTTAGACTGCTAAAAGTGGTGTTGTTGTATTATTTATATCCTGTTATTTATTTTTAATAGACTATATTTGTGTTATATGATAACGAACAAGAGTAAATGAAAGTTAGACGAAATCAATTTTCACCAGAAATTACTTCAAAACAAGTGGCAATTTCTCGTGAAAATCGACTTAATTTCAACGTAATTTTGATACTTCAACAATTTGTAACATTTCCTGAAACTGTTCTAATACATGATTTTGTATAATTTACCACCATAATTTTTTGATGAATTTTTAAAAACTGCCCCTTCTTGTCATATATTACCGATGACGCACGCTCGCGACCTCATTATTAAAAGGCAACATGAGAAGACGTGCTAATAGAAACCGATACTTCTTATTTATTATATTATACATATTATATTATTATATATTACGAAATAAAAATGTGTACAATTTCAACGACTAAATCTATCAATTTTAGATTTTTGCTCTAAAATCGGTAACGGGCTCTTAATAATGTAAAACATGGAATATATTTCGATTAGTTGAAATTTCCAGCAGTCGTAATTGCCCCTGCACCTCATTATTTTTCAAGGGATCGATAATACTGACCTCTCTTAGGTACTCAAATAGAATTCATTCATCTCAAAATGCACCTTTGGCAACATCAATATTTTTACGCTCTACATTTTCTTTTAATTTAAATATGTAGAAAGTGAATTGGTGGTCAATATGGCTTAAAATCTGGATCCAACTATGTATGTAAATGTATTAAGGGGCCCACAGATTACCAGCCTGCAGTTAAACGCAAACGCAAAACGCAAAACGGCGCGGCGAACTGGTAATCTGTGGTGTGGGCCCCTTTATGAAACCCGGATCCGGATTCAGGTCCAATTCGTCGGTAGTCGGCACGATTTGGAGTTTTGGAGTCTATAGCTAGAGTCTGTGCGGAAAGAGAAGATTCGTGGAATGTATTGGGCCCCATACATTCCACGACAAGAGAAAAATATGACAAAATCAATATCTATGTATAATCATTTTTGATACATAAAAATATTTTTGTAAAATACCTCTCTCACAGCTTCTCTCATTTTGCTGACCTGTGATGTGACTATATCACAGGTCAGCATGGGTCACAGTCACATCACAGGTCAGCATCTTTTAGGGCAAGGCCTAAATTATAATAGGTAAACATAGATTCACGTTCGTTCACCCAGATTTAGTACCTAACATATTCAAATGACCTACGAAGGACGCTTATCTTCGCTTACATTGTGATAAATGTAGCCAAACTTATCTGCACGACCTGCCTTATTGACTCCCGAGTTGAGCCGCACGATATCAGATCGAATGCATTCGCCATCAGATATATCGGAGCGGCCAAGGTGTTCACAATATCTGAACACGCGCTCTAACGCCCTGGAGAGGCGTGAATAGAGGCGTGTTCAGATATTTGTGAGCACCTTGACCGCTCCGATATATCTGATGGCGACTGCTGACTTTATTTCGATTATTTTTTATTTATTTACTAGTTTTACTACACGGTATGTTACGCGATTAAATATTTATACTTAGAGCGAGTCTGCACAGACAATGCGGTGACAGTCATCATCATCATCTTCGTTTCGCCGGCTCATGGGACCCTGGAGTCCGCTTGGAAACTCCCAAAAAATGGCGTAGGCGCTAGCTTTTACGAGAGCGACTGCCATCTGACCTTCCAACCCAGAGGGGAAACTAGGCCTTATTGTTAGGTATTAGTTCAGTTTCCTATGTCCTCATGATGTTTCCATTCACTGAAAAGCGACTGGTATCTAAATATCTAATGATATATCGCACATAAGTTCCGAAAAACTCATTTGTAGCGAAACACATGTCGAGTTTTGTACTTTTGGTGGTGGTTTGGTATACATATTTATTTGCGTACTTATTTTTGCGGTAGGACCCTCTCAGTCCCACATTAATTGCATGTAAAAATACGCAAGTAAGTATAACGGCGTGACACTATTGACTACACGTTATTATTCCGCGGATCAACAAAGCAAAAGCACGTAATATTTTTGTTTCAACAAAACATTGAAAAGAGTCTTTATCTATACACATGTCATTAGTGCTCTATAATGCGTTCAGAAACTGTAGGAAAAGACAAGCTTTATTACAAGCAATTTTAATGTAAGAACTTTCTTATCTGTGGTAGTAGGTAAAATCTGTACTTTAATGTTATAACGTTACAGATATTTTGTAACGTTATGAGTTTAAATTTCGAACAGCAGTCAAAACTCAAGTGGGTCTCTATTCTAGTACCCATAGATATTAAAACAGTTATCGATACGAAACGTCAATTTAGTATGTTTTTTTTAAATATAAACCGCACGATATTTGATCTCGAGTGACATGAGAATAGGGACTTCATTCGTTTGTCTAGGAATTAAAAAAACTACGGATGCGTGACATGCGTGAAAAAAGTTTTCATTCACCGCCATTTCACGTACAGTTTATTTTTTAATTAGTTTTAAGCAGTTTTAAGTATGTGTTTAGATAAAGTAGTGTATGTAACTGTACATAATTAGGCATTAAAACACTCGTGTGATCCTATTAAGAAACTCACTGACGTTCGTTTCTTAAACACACTCGTATTGTAATGCCTCTCATTATGTAGCAGTCACATAAACTACTATAATATTGTCTACTAGTACTATAGTACTAATAGTATAGTAGATGGCAACAAAAAAAACAAACCTTCACGTATAATAATAAATGTGGTGTAACAATGAATGTAATATGTAATCAATTACACTGCAGTGATAACAGAAGATAAGATAATGTTGCACGAGCAAGGAGAGGAACTGGCAAAGATGACAGTGACAAGGACGGAGTTTATTTCCTCGCTTTCACTCTATATACACGGTGTTTTTTTTAATTCCGTTAATTTAAGGGTGCATTCTTGAGCTTAAATCAAGTAACTTTCTCAAAGACACCGATATTCTAATGAACTCCATTTCGGAGATAATTTTTTTTTTCCTATAAGGCCTCTCCAAGCGTGTACACTTGTACACCTGCCTTAGGGCCGGTTTACATATTGATTAGTGATTAGTGTTTAGGTTAAGAATGAGTTCATACATTTGCTACTAAACTTAAGTACAATCTCGGTCGATCGATGTTCGAAATGACATTGATATGTCACAGATTTCAATTGTTTGCTTGAGTTAAATGTAATGCCCGTGTTACTACAACGCTATTATGCTACAATTAATTACTTTTTAAATATTTTTTTTTAAAGCAAGAATTTTTTTTACAATTAACTATGCGTGGTGTTACTTAACCATACCCCGAAGTTAACGGAATTCAATAAAAACGGTGTATACACGGTATTTTTAAATTCCGTTAATTTTAAGGGTGCATTCTTGAGCTTATATAAAGAAACCGGTATCCTAATTAACTTCATTTTGGAAATAATCAATGATTTATTTTTATCTAATAAGACCCCTACGAGCGTGTACACTTGCCTTAGGGCCTATTTACATATTTATTAGTGTACATGGGACGCCTTTTGAAAGTCCTTTATCGCGGATAGGGTTGTCCGTCCCTGGCTGACGCCGACTCTAGTTTGCCTCTCAAACCATGAACCTAGTATTTTAACAGGACCAGGCATGAAGGGTGGGGGGAAATGTCCGAACGGGATAGTCTTATGTATCTTTCAGTAGGAGTAGCAGCGAAAGCGCTATTATTGTTTGTCCTTGTCACAGTCTCACTTTTTTTTTATTACCCACCATAAATTAGTATGGATTATGGTGGGCAACAAATAAATTCGAGCAATCATAGTGTCGCATTGCGTATGTTTTGTCCCTCACGGAGGCACGCGTATACCACTTCTATAGGATCCTACCTTCTATGTCTCAAACAAACTACGGTTGCGTGACAAGCGTAAAAAAGTTTTTATTTCGGGATTTCGGCAATGCCATAGATAGACAATCAAATTGACTTTTGCCTTACCCTGTGAGTGTGTTGTCACTCGTTTAGTTTTAGTTTAGTTGTAGCTTAGTTTTAAGTCAGGTACCCACTGAAAATCAGCATCATGGCTTGCCGTGGCATTATGCTGAGTGGGGATCCTGTTTAGCATCTAGGTTGTGTTGTATACATGTGTGTATTTTAAAGTATTTTCCAATGTTATATAAATTTATTATCTATCTACCCATTACCTGAACGTATGCACCTAACAAAACTAAACGCACGGCGCACTAATGCGTCATTTCTGACGGAATCAAAGCGGTGCCAATACCATTATACCCGTTATCATAACCGGACTAGAACACTAGACCATTGCCAGATTAGAGTGCCAGTATGTACCATTCGATTCCGACGAATCCCTCATTCAGTAGGTGATCAGTACGGATATAATTTTTCTCATTTGTCTACGTGACAGCGTGATAAAATCTGTCCGTCACTCTCGATCGCGTGGTGTTAAAAATGACACTTATTTTATCACGTGGATAAAGCCATTCATATTAGCCTACTGACGGTAACCAGATATATTAGATTGTAGCCAAAAGTCACAGACGGTAATGTTGCACACTTAATAAATGGCATTCATTCATTAAGTGGGTATGCACTGATCACTGATGTAGATTATTCGGTAACACTGCCTGTCTGACTTGGCGTGCGATTTTTTTTTAAACTAAATCTCTTCGAGACACTTTGGTTTAATAAATGAATCACTTGCTTCTATTAACGTACGCAAGCCGGAGCCGTCGGGAATCGATGGACGAAAAAGCGTTTTCAAATCATCTCACATCACATCAATATAAATCAATATTTATCACTACATAATATAAAACAAAGTCGCTTCCCGCTGTCTGTCCCTATGTATGCTTAGATCTTTAAAACTACGCAACGGATTTTGATCTGGTTTTTTTTAATAGATAGAGTGATTCAAAAGGGAGGTTTACGTAAAATTTGTTAACCCGTGCGAAGCCGGGACGGGTCGCTAGTTAAAAACAATTCGATTTGTTCCCTAGTTCAGTAATCTGTTCATATTGATGAAATAGCACATAGCAACTGCAAACACTGTAATATACTTACAATAATTATCAATTGGTGTAAACATACATGTGTGTGTGTGTTTCGAGCGAGACCCGTCTGCAAGGTAATCTGGCAGATAACGGTTCACTGCTGATAACTATGTTTGCGAATGCATTTATATTCGCTATAGATATAATTCATCTCTCGACGCTTATTTGGGTCAATGGCATAGAAGGTAGCATATAGAAGCACCCTATAGAAGTGGTCTACGCGTGCCTCCGTGAGGGACAAAACATACGCAATGCGACACTATGATTGGTCGAATTTATTTGTTGCCCACCATAATCCATACTAATTTATGGTGGGGAATAAAAAAAATGTAAGACTGTGACAAGGACAAACAATAATAGCGCTTTCGCTGCTACTCCTACTGAAAGATACATAAGACTATTCCGTTCTGTCAGTTATCCCCACCACTCATGCCCAATCCAGTTTTAATACTAGATTCATGGTCAATGGACTTGGCAACTGTCAAAGGTTTGCATAGATGGCGCCATGCTTGCCCCATTTTCTATGAGATTTAGCTTAAAGGGCTGGCATCCGGGGCATTAAAAAACAAAAATTTGACACAATAGGGTATTTCACTGTATTTAAAATAAATTATTTTACACCATGCATGAAATAAAGCACCAGAAGATTAATAGAGAAACGTAGACAGCAGTTATTTTTAGACACAATTTCTATTTTAAAACCCGTATCAAACTATAAAGAGTGGGTAATTTTGTTTGTGACGTCACATGCTAGTGTTTCATACAAATTCCATAGTAGCAAAATCGTTTTGACAGTTCGAAATAAGAAACTGATTTGACTAGTAGTCAAATACCCCTAATGTGACGTTCCGCGATAAAGGTACCGTATGGTGGTTGGCGCTTACGTCGGGTATTAGTAATGGTAACGGAATGGGAAAAATAAATAATCATTTTCCTCGCGTTGTCCCGGCATTTTTGCCACGGTTCATGGGAATCATGGGAGCCTGGGGTCCGCTTGGCAACTAATCCCAGGAATTGGCGTGGGCACTAGTTTTTACGAAAGCGACTGCCATCTGACCTTCCAACCCAGAGGGTAACCTAGGCCCTTATTATGATTAGTCCGGTTTCCTCACGATGTTTTCCTTTACCGAAAAGCGACTGAGTATTAAATGATATTTCGTACATACGTAAGTTCCGAAAAACTCATAAGTTTGACCCCGGGAAAAATAGATAAAATTAAATGTAATTAAAACTTGTTAAATCTGGAAATAAACCCGTTTTTATTAACAATACACTTTGAGTAACATTAGCAATTTAACAAAAGCTAATGCAGCACTCAAGACATTAAAAAAGCTATAGCCGCCATAGTTATAAACTTTTCCCTTGTCCCGCTTGCTCCTGTATCCCCGTCTCGTTTGCTCAAGGGGTGTAGGCCGGGGGTGGGGGCTATAAAAACGCGCCTATGGGGCGGGTTTATGTAAGGTACCCGTTTATAGTAACCCCCGCTTATGTGGGATGGCAAGGAGCTGTCTTATAGTATACATTCGAACATATACCTACCTATATGATATGATATGATTTATTTATCTCACAATATACAATTTCACTTAAAATAACACATGGTAGATTTTCAGGAATTTATATTGTGATTGTCAGTTTATGATTGTCAGTATGAAGAATACAGTGACAATCAAAATTAGGTATTAAATTACAAATCGTATGTCAGCAGTTTCACAACAAATTCAAAACAAATACAGTGAAACCTGGTTAAGTGGGACCTGGATAAGTGAGAAACCTCTATAGCTGGGACTCATGGTGCGGTCCCGACACTTTAGCACTGAATTACCTCTGTTAGTGAGAAAAAACGAACCTCTGTAACTGGGATTAGTTGTTGTGATTTTAAAGTCACATTTACCTCTATAATTGAGACAGAGAGTGTATTTTACCTCTTTTACTGAGACTATATTTATAAGATCACATTTTCCTAATTGTTTTTTTAGAATTTAATAGGAATTGACCTCTGTATCTGAGATAACGTCAATCTATGACCTCTCTAACTTGGACTTTATTGATTAATTTCCGTATTCTTACTAAATCTTAGTCTATCCACAAATTCCGCATTTGCTTAATTGTGTCTAAACGACTTCAAGTTTCATTTAGGTACTTAATGTAGTTAAAACTATCGAAACGAAAGCTGAAATCTTGATAGTAACACGAATAAACAAATTTTCATTTAATAGATTTCTAAGACGCAATGAAGTCCGTATCAAATTTAATTGAAAAAATATATCCTTTGGAGAATCATTCAAAATAAATTCAAAGAAATATTTAAACAGACTTAAAAAATAGTTAGGGACAAGGATTATTTTACCTTATTTATTTTTAAAGATAATTACAAAATACCTTATTAACCATCACCTCTATAACTGAAATATATCCTCTATTCTCACCTCTATTAGTGGGACCCTCTGTAAATGAGACAGAAATTTATTTGTACCTGGCTAACTGAGAGCCTGGGTAAGTGGAATACCTCTTTAAGTGAGACAAATCTGCTCGTCCCTTGAGATCTCACTTATCCAGGTTTCACTGTATTTATAAAATAAATTCACCAGCCCTAGTAGCACGGTCGCATTTTTATCGTTTATCACCATGCCTGTCACGTTCTAACAAGTATGTAAGTGCGAAAGTGACGGGCATAGTGATAGTCGATAAAAATGGAGCCGTGCTGAGCCGGCAGGAATGGATCGTTATTAAGCTTTAAAATAAATAAACAAAATTGAGCATTTATGTCACAGAAATTAGGGTCACAATGACACAATGGTCACAATGATGATACTTATTGCAATTGCAATTATACTGTGTTATATTATTACAAGGTTTTGTATACGGTTGTAGCAGGTAAATTTTCTGACAAAAGTTTCTGCAGCTTTTTGGAGTGTCTAAGAAACATTTTCATATATATTACAAGTACTAGCGACCCGCCCCGGCTTCGCGCGGGTTAACAAATTATACATAAACCTACCTCTTGACTCACTCTATCTATTAAAAAATCCGTTGCGGAGTTTTTAAGATCTAAGCATACATAGGGACAGACAGACAGCGGGAATGTTATACGGTTTAATTTTGTATACGGTTATAGGAGGTAAATTTTCTGACAAAAATTTCTGCAGCTTTTTGGAGTATTTAAGAAACAATTTCATATTTATTAGAAGTAGGTATTAGAACAAATTAAATTATTTTCAGAAAATATTTTATTTAGTTTTTATTTCAAGTAGTGTGCCGAATGGCACAGGCACTGCCGCGATAGCAGAGGATGCTGGTTCGATTCCAGCCTGGGGCACTGGCGGCCTTGGTCGCTATTGCTTAGTACTCATATAACTTTTATTTCAGTTTATTTTCATATTTTACTGTAAATTTTGAAACATGTATCGCCTCTCATATTTATGCCAATCGCCAACCATACATTTTAATATCCAGAGAGGAAAACGGGACGGTAACGTGACTTTGTCCCTTTCCTCTATAATTCAAAATTGTTTTTCTTCACAAACGCTCATCTAGTTTCACAAGAAACAAAATACTGAACGAGTCGCTAGACTTTTTAGACACTAATACCAATAAAGCATGCCAATTCCACCTTTATCCCTTTAAGCTTAGAGTAGAAACTTGACTGTCACCGCACGTCAAGGAAATGAGAGATGGAAAATTCTGGAACAACAACGTTGCATTTACAAACTAGAGGGTTTCCGTATTTTACCGATATTATGACTAGGTTTATGTTACTCGCGTGAATGAAATATGTATGTTAAGGGTAATGTTAGAAGGTTAATTAAACTCAAGTTTACCATAGTATAACTAGTTATAATACTAGTATTACCCGAGGCTTTTGGGTAAAGTCCGAAAATTTAAACAACATTAATCTGTATTCGGCGTTTACCCGTAAACATCTAGGTCTACCCAACACTGGCTGGGTAATGTTCAGATTATCACTTCTGACATTACCCTCCTAGTTGCATGGTTTGTTGTCAAAACAACAACTCATATCGCAAAATACTGATTCTCTGTGCCGGTTCTATACGTAGTTATAGTTCAATTATGAGATCAGATTTTTTTTCAACACTTGTACGACTTTTTAAAGTCGGTGCGGATGCACGATGCATGCAGCCTTAAGACTGTTTATTTATTATTGACTTGTCAGATTTCATTCGTTCATCCATTCCTTCCAAACATCGTCTTAACTTTGTGGTTTTTAATTCAATTAACGTTTGGCAACATTCTTCGTTCATTCACGAACCGATTTCCACTCTACCGCTATTACCAATATAACCTGACCCCTATACAGGTATTATTTAGGTTCAGAGTTACACTGGACTCTAAGTTTTACGACAGCGCCATTTAAAAATCACTTCTCGTGATTGCGGTTCCCAATCTTTGACAATAAAAACTTAATTCGCTGCGGTAGAAATGTTTTGGTTACAGTTTTTAAGGCTAAGAGCGTTTGCACATTGCCCGATCCGATATCGGGTAAACTATCGAGAACGTAACTTAATTTATATGCATCTCGCTCATACTCGCATATTATTATAGTGCGAGCAAAGTAAATTAGGTAGACGTTAGCGTATATGTCAGTTTAGACACGGTTAGTGACTCATACTCGTAGTACGGGTACTGATTTTGACGGTGAAATACTTAAGGCTTGGTCACTTTTTCTTTAGTAGCGTTTCTATTATAATAAGTTCGTATAATAAGAGTTAATATGTATTGTTTTTCTTTTCTTTTTTTTTCTTTTCATTGTGAATTAATCATGCTAGTCTCCAGTAGAATTGACACATGAGACCATCATGTTCTCGATTAATTAGGTATATTGTTTATATTGCTTAATTTAATTTTAGTTTTTGACACTTGGAGACCTTATACATCTCTAAGTTTTAATTTTATTTTTAATTTGTTTGTACATATTTATATTTTTAATGATTCTGACACTTGAGAGACCTATACATCTCTTAGTCAATATAGGGCATTTTGCTTAGTAATTATGTGAAGATATACCGTTTTTCATGTAACATACAAGAACAAAATGTTGTGTCTCACAGCTATACGTTATTACAATTTAAATATTAATATGGCCCGGCAGCTTGAATATGTCATGCTCGCTTAAAAGTCTTTGCTTACGGTGGCGTTGTTGATCGGGTCGCCACTTTCCCGAATGAAGGTTGAGAGAGGCGATGGCTGAGATACGCGTCATACTCGTGAACGGGTGCTGTTTGTGGAGACTGGTCTATTTAAGCTAACACGAGCTATTATATTTAGTAACTTTATTTTTGAGTATAATTACATGGACACACCTCATTCGGTTCTCGTATGCTATTTTATTTTTACTATCATTTTCTTTAATTTAATGAATGTTTTAATTAGGTATACAGGATTTTGACTCTTGGAGACCCTATACATCTCTAAGGATAATTTGATTAACTACTATATATTTTAATCTTTTAGTTATGATGACACTTAGAGACATTTACATCTCTAAATAATTTTAGATTATAGTTTTTTTTTTTTTCAATACTATTGTTATTGCGTTTTCTGTAACTCGACATTTAGAGGCTTTATACATCTCTATGTTAGTTTGATTTGATATTTACGGCTTAGTTGTATTTTATAATTATTGATGTGTTTTTTTTTTTGCTGTATGTAAATTCCATATTGACGTGTAAAAGTGCCCTTGTGGCCTATTTGCTGAATAAATGTTGATATTTGATATTTGATATTTGATCTACTTTAAAAAGCAAAAATACTTTAATAAAATAGTTTCCTAGTTAGACTGAAAACATTCTAATAATATCCTAAGTAGGTATTATACTTACATGTAAGTATTATGAGTTTATGAGTGACCTTAAATAATTGTATTGTACTTTCCTCTATAGATAGAGGTGATTAGTAGAGTTAGTACTCTACATCATCTCTGTAGATATTCTATTTGTGCATATATAGAGTGAATGTAGGATTACTAAGGTTAGTCTAGAAACTATTCCGGAGGCAGCCCTGCCCGCGCCCCGTTTACGACCACTCGTCATTAAAGCTTCCCTGTACTAGGGGTGGCACAAGGACTGAAATTTCGATTTATTTTTAAACTTAGATATAACTTGACTTAACACAACTTTGGAAACAAATCAAATTATTTTATTAAATATTTTAATTTGTGTTTTTTTTAAGTCTGGCCACCACTTTGAGGACTTCGTCAGTTTTTCTTGAATATATGACATTAATTTCAGTTTATAACTTGACTTAAATTAAGATATAACTTTTGATGACCGGTCTGGCCTAGTGGGTAGCGACCCTGCCTCTGAAGCCGGTCCTGGGTTCGAATCCCGGTAAGGGCATTTTTTTGTGTGATGAACACAGATATTTGTTCCTGTGTCATGGGTGTTTTCTATGTATTTATATACAGGGGCTTCCTGTAACAGGAGCAATAAATTAAACTAAAGGCTGTACTCCTCAAACTGACCAACATTTGTTCAGCAACTTTTAAAAATTATGAATCCTTTAGACTTCCTGTTTTTCATACAAAATAAATATTGCCTTCAATGTCGGTGTATTTGACGTTGCTTGTCACGCTTTAAACATAACAAAATTTGCAATACATTGCGTCTTAGAATAAACTTCAAAGTGTAATAAAAATCAAAACACGAGTTATTTTCAAGTTACAAGTACAGTTTAATTTATTGCTCCTGTTACAGGAAACACCCTGTATATAAGTATGTTAAGTATATCGTCGCCTAGCACATATAATACGAGCTTTGCTTAGTTTAGGGCTAGGTTGATCTGTATAAGATGACCCCTAATATTTATATTTATTATATTTAACTATGTATAATTAACAGAACTTTATTTTGTCTGAACGTTGACCGTTGAGCGGTAACTGGTAAGTATAAGTATATAAATTCTTATAGCCTACCCGAAGATAAATTTTGTTTTCTGTTATAATTATTAATATCAATGAATATTATAGAACAATTATACACAAACCGACATATAGTCATCATAGTCCCAAAAATAAGGGCTGAGGCTGAATAAATCTTGTGTTATGGATGCTATTTAGAATAGTATATATAGTACAGTATAGTATTTAGAATGCCAATGCCGTGCTCATTGCAATTTTACCGGTATTCGAACCCAGGACCTCTAGCTTCATAGCAGTCACTATCGACTAGGCTAGGAGCCAAGCAGACCATCAAATAAAAAAAAAATGAAGTGTAAAATAGAAGTGACAACCCTAGCAGTAGGGTTGAGTTTTATAGCTCATAAAAGATTCGGCAGCGCTAGCGGGCAAGGTTGCTGCGTTTGGACGAATGCAACCCTATTTTGTTTTCATCGCATGGTGCTGTCATCTTAGTACAGTTTAATCTTACAACTAGAAATTGGACAGGTATGTATATAATACGAGTATGTATATATTCTAAATCTAAATCTATAAGTAGTTTTATCTGTGACTTCGCTTAGAACTCTTTCATCGCACTTCTATATAATTTTTTGTTTGATTGTTTTTTGTTTTTGTTCCCCCTTGGAAGATGAAACCGCGAATCTAAAGTCGGACTCGCGCCCCACGGATTCCGTAATCACACTTTTCTTTTATTAATTGTGACATACGCTTGACCTTGGTTATAAGTTTTCCTGTAATCAAATTCGGGACAGACTAACATACAAACATACAGAGAGAGAGAGAAACGGAGAGCCACATAAGTGATCCTAAAATTAAAAAAAAAATTGTAAGCGCATCGTTATTGGACTGGTGAATTTCTAATATGACTAAGAACTCCGGTAGCCATTTAAGAAGTGTAACACTCTTGACTCTTAAGGTAGATGTCGCTAGAGCCTCCCTAAGGCTGAATATGGTGGAAATAACTGGCTGTATTGGGTAAAGTCTTGGTAGCTCAGATGGCAGAGCACTGGGCTAGCGATCCAGTGGTCGTGGGTTCAAGCCCCACCCAAGACAGTGCATTTTTCCACTTTTTTATTTGTTTAATTTAAAATTAAATTATGGGCGGCTAGAGGATACTATAAACTGTGTGATAAATTGCAACCAATCCGGTTGGCTGTTTTACGTCAAAGAGTAAAACACATAATTATACCCATTCACAAACATTCACGTTCTTTTCACGCCAACTGGGCGAAATCGGTCCATATTTATTAGAGTCAAAGGAAATTGCAGCTTATCTACATTAGTTAGAGTCCATATTTCATCGGAGTCTACACCCGGTTGGTTCAACGGATGGCTCATAAGGCAGCTAGTGTTGTCAACTTAAAACTATTTTATAAAAAAATACAAGCGGCCAAGTGCGAGTCGGACTCGCCCATGAAGGGTTCCGTATTTAGGCGATTTAAGACGTATAAAAAAAAACTACTTACTAGATATCGTTCAAACCAATTTTCGGTGGAAGTTTACATGGTAATGTACATCATATAGTTTTTTAGTTTTATCATTCTCTTATTTTAGAAGTTACGGGGGGGGGGACACACATTTTACCACTTTGGAAGTGTCTCTCGCGCAAACTATTCAGTTTAGAAAAAAATGATATTAGAAACCTCAATATCATTTTTGAAGACCTATCCATAGATACCCCACACGTATAGGTTTGATGAAAAAAAAAATTTTGAGTTTCAGTTCGAAGTATGGGGAACCCCAAAAATTTATTGTTTTTTTTCTATTTTTGTGTGAAAATCTTAATGCGGTTCACAGAATACATCTACTTACCAAGTTTCAACAGTATAGTTCTTATAGTTTCGGAGAAAAGTGGCTGTGACATACGGACGGACAGACGGACAGACGGACAGACAGACAGACATGACGAATCTATAAGGGTTCCGTTTTTTGCCATTTGGCTACGGAACCCTAAAAACATGAAATAAGTCAGGAAATAGACGACTGACGTAAAGAAAACATGGTTTATAACTTAACTTTGACTTGACTTAAAATAAGATATAGTGACTCTGCCTGTGAAGCCGCGGTCCTGGGTTCGAATTCCGGTAAGGGCATTTATTTGTGTGATTAGCACAGATATTTGTTCCTGAGTCATGGGTGTTTTCTATGTAGGTATGTATGTATTTGTATATTATATATATCGTTGTCTGAGTACCCACAACACAAGCTTCCTTGAGCTTACTGTGGGACTTAGTCAATCTGTGTAAGAATGGCCTATAATATTTATTTATAATAATATTATTTGTCAGTCTGAATCCATAATGGAAACGATTAGGCCTTATTGGGATTAGTCCGGTTTCCACACTTTGCAGTTGCTAATTATCGAATGATGTTTCGTACAGAAAAGGTATTAAATATCGACACGGACAAGGTGCTAAAATTATGTATACACGGCCTTAGTGTTTACATATATTTGGCAGTTTGTCCGTGTTGATATTGACCTTGACTGCACATGAATTACAAGATGTTTTGAAAGTCGCACGTCTTATCGCTAATCCATCAGCATTATAAAAGTGAAAACTTGCTAAATATTTATTATACTCGTAAGAACGGTCGTTTGTTTGGGAAAAAACCGGCCAAGTGCGAATCGGACTCGCGTTCCAAGGGTTCCGTCCATTAAGTCCGACTCATGCTTGACTGCACATTTCTAATAGGTTGTCCTGTCATCTATAGGTAAAGGACTATTTTGTGATTTTTCAAAATTGTAAACCCAGTAGTTTCGGAGATAAAGTGAGGGGGGAAGGGTCGGACAGACAGACAGACGCACGTCCTATAAGAGTTCCGTTTTTAGGGTTCCGTACCCAAAGGGTAAAAACGGGACCCTATTACTAAGACTCCGCTGTCCGTCCGTCTGTCACCAGGCTGTATCTCACGAACCGTTATAGCTAGACAGTTGAAATGTTCACAGATCATGTATTTCTGTTGCCGCTATAACAACAAATACTAAAAACAGAATAAAATAAAGATTTAAGTGGGGCTCCCATACAACAAACGTGGTTTTTGACCGAAGTTAAGCAACGTCGGGCGGGGTCAGTACTTGGATGGCTGACCGTTTTTTTGCTTGTTTTGCTCTATTTTTTGTTGATGGTGCGGAACCCTCCGTGCGCGAGTCCGACTCGCACTTGGCCGGTTTTTTATTCCTTTTGAGAACCCTAAAAAGTTGCCAATTTGCATATTCCGGTGTTCAATGGCTCCAAAAGTTGCTAAAAGCTGCGCTGGTGGCAACCCTAGCGCTAGGGTTGAGTTTTACGACTGGGAATTCGGGCACTGTCTCTATCGGGCAAGGTCGGTGCATTCATATTCCGATTGCTACTGAACACAAGGGAGACGGAGGCCAATTCAAACCAGGGATGTTGCGAATATCCGCAACCGCGGAACTTCCGCATTATTTTCAACATCCGCATCCGCATAAAATCGATGCGGAGTTTAATGCGGATGCGGATGTGGAACAGGTCGGTAAAATAATGCGGAAGTTCCGCTGTTGCGGATGCGGATATTCGCAACATCCCTGACGTGGAGCCATATGTAGAGTCGTCAAGTTCTTCAAATTCATATTCATGGACATCAATCGAAACCAAACTTTTTATTTGGATAGAAAGGAAAAAGCGAGTTTTTATGTTGGTTCAGCATATCTACTCTTGTGCACGTGTCAAGCCTGGAGAATGAGGTCTCATGTTGCGAATGGTGTTTTTCTCCGAGGTGCAACTTTGTAGCCGGTCGTGTGCTTGCGTTGCTTGACGAACTTTAGCTTTTCGAGAATTGCTACATAAATATTAAGAAGTCGAATGTATGGGGACGATTTTTTTGGTTGCTGTAATGTAAACAAGTATGAAATGGAAAATCTTCATGCTAATATACAAATGGCTGTGAATATGGACAGACATGTCGATACTATAATGGTTCCTTTTTTGCCATTTTGGCTGCGGACCTTATAATCAAATCAACAAACAAAAAACTTCCGGTACGGAACCTTAAAAATCAACGATGCATAACAATTTATCTCGCACTTAACATAAAAGTGCAAATTATGTCGAACAGTCAACCGCATCAAAATTGTCGTAACCGAGATACTTACGGACGGACAGACGGATAATATCTCGTAAGGGCAGAGATAAATTATGTAAACACACTTTTTTACTTAACACCGGGGTAACGTTACATTGTAGTTTTTATATTGATTTTTTTAATGTTAAAAAATCTCGAAACAAGTCTAATTTTCATATTTTTTTATCAGTTTTATATCGTTACCCTGGATACCATAGCTATACAAGCGAAATTAAAAAAAAGTATATTTTCAAAACAAAATATGTAAAAGGTAAAAACGCAATTGCCATTTCTTCCGTCGCAAATTTCGCACGAAACCCGTATCTTTTGTCCCCTTATAATTTTCTGGCTTTACGCCCCCTTTTAACCTCCTAAGGCCCAAGGTCCTACCTATACAACTTCTTTAGTTCGATGAAATTTAAACCATATTCAATTGGAACAGAGTTGCATTTCTTTTGTTTCGTAAAATGTTCAAACAAATAAAAATCAACTGTATTCCCTGCACTTTAGGTTAAAATTGTAGTGGCAAATTTTGGGTTTTGCACCTGTATGACTGGGCCTTAGGAGGTTAAGGCTAATGGCACCTTTACAGCTACACGATGGGCCAACGCCGGCCACTCCAAGGGACGCATTTATGCGTTAGAGGGAGCAAGTGATATTGCTATCTCATTCTACCGCATGGCTGCGTCCCTTGGAGTGGCCGGCGTTGGCCCATCGTGTAGAGGAGCCATAAGGCCATCATGTAAGGGTCCCTTTCCCTTTTATTTGTCACCCTACACGAGCGCTACTCCGAATATCCAACCAGTATATTTTACTTAAAATAACGGATGTTGGCAGAAAACCAATGAAGATAAAGCAACCACACGCGGTCTAATTTTAGACTTTACGACTTTGGTGACAGGTTTTAGAATCGTTTGGCAATTCCGAACACCTGCTACGATACGTTCAGATCGTTGTAAATTAGCATTATTTTATTGTAAAACGAATCTATGTTTATGCAATCTTAGTTCTGACAAGCTTTTAAAATGTATCGAAGATTGTGGAGAGGTTGGGACGAAACTATATGTTATATGATATGTTATAGGACTTATAGGCGTTCCAAAATTGAAGCGCTTACCATGTGACAAATTGTACAAATTGCCTTTAGTCGCACTTGGGAAAGCGAGAAATGTGTAAGTGCTAGTGAGCAGGACGCTCGTCGAAAGATAAGTTCTGGAGGCCTAGCGGTATAAGAGCGTGCGACTTCCAATCAGGAGGTCGCGGGTTCAAACCCCGGCTCGTACCAATGAGTTTTTCGGAACTTATGTACGAAATATCATTTGATATTTACCAGTTGCTTTTCGGTGAAGGAAAACATCGGACTAATCCCAATACGGGCCTAGTTTACCCTCTGGGTTGGAAGGTCAGAAGGCAGTCGTTTTCGTAAAAACTAGTGCCCACGCCAATTACTGGGATTAGTTGCCAAGCGGACCCTAGGCTCCCATGAGCCGTGGCAAAATGCCGGGTCAACGCGAGGAAGAAGATGATGATGATTCTTCGGCCTATTAAGGTGCAGTAGGCTCAGAGAACAGAGCATTTGAAAAGTCGTAGCGATTTTTAGGGTTCCGTAGCCAAATGGCAAAAAACGGAACCCTTATAGATTCGTCATGTCTGTCTGTCTGTCCGTCTGTCCGTCTGTCCGTCCGTATGTCACAGCCACTTTTCTCCGAAACTATAAGAACTATACTGTTGAAACTCGGTAAGTTGATGTATTCTGTGAACCGCATTAAGATTTTCACACAAAAATAGAAAAAAAACAATAAATTTTTGGGGTTCCCCATACTTCGAACTGAAACTCAAAAATTTTTTTTTCATCAAACCCATACGTGTGGGGTATCTATGGATAGGTCTTCAAAAATGATATTGAGGTTTCTAATATCATTTTTTTCTAAACTGAATAGTTTGCGCGAGAGACACTTCCAAAGTGGTAAAATGTGTGTCCCCCCCCCTGTAACTTCTAAAATAAGAGAATGATAAAACTAAAAAAAATATATGATGTACATTACCATGTAAACTTCCACCGAAAATTGGTTTGAACGAGATCTAGTAAGTAGTTTTTTTTATACGTCATAAATCGCCTAAATACGGAACCCTTCATGGGCGAGTCCGACTCGCACTTGGCCGCTTTTTAGATCACAATACGGTTGCCAAAAATTTAATTTGCAATCTTGGCCTTTCTCTAATAAGGACTTCAGCGATTCGAATCCTCAGTTCGCTCGATAGGAAAAAAAACACGAACATTAGGTCCGTTAGGAATGTCCCGCTGCTTTCTATAGGAAACTAAGTGCCGAATGCCTCGGCCCCGACCCGGACCATTCTAGTATGAGTTAGGGCCACCCCACATCTAGCGACGCCAATTTCCATAGCGCTGACTAGACGCCGGCCGACGCTCATACGACGCTAGTGTTGAATGGCCCTAAATCGGCCCTGTAGCACAGCAGGGCGGACACGCCATACATCAAAAATGATTTGCGTTTATATGTGTGCGCAGCACGTCGTTACACGCGTCATTGTGTATGTGTGCGTAAGTCGCTCTACTGAGAGCATGCCAGAAGTCCGTCAGATTCATGTCGCAGCCAGTCGCGGGGCGAGGTAATCCGAGTCGGGGCGGGGCGGTGCGTGTCCGTTCTGTATGATAATACTATTACTTATTCTGTGCCTGTAGTAGGCGTGTCAATAGGCAACATACTCGTAAAACCTACATTGGCTCACTGCGTTTACCGTTTCGCTTATGTGAGTACTAATAACTGCTTATTAGTGTCTATGTTCATTTGTTTACTTGTAATTACCAATTACGCTTAATAACAACACAAGAGATACTTAGGACGTATTTTAAATTATGTAGTTACAGTTTAGTTCTGTTTGCCGTTGCATAAATGATAGTTACGGGCTGTTATTAAGTTAGTTTCATGTCTACTGGTACTATTTCTGAAGTCTAAATGGTAGAAGTTTAGTAGGTACTGTCTTTGTTGTGTATTGGCTATGTGTGAAGTTGGTAGCCAACGTTGCGTCGTGCTGCAGCCACTGACTACACCCCGACGCTCCAAAGACGCTAGTGGGGTTGGACTTAAACTCGATGTGTTTGTATTTTTCTACAGAGGAGTTCCATTAGCCCCATGTAGCCCCTATCTATCCTGACACCTGTGTCACACAACAACTAGGCCTCGGGACCTAGGCTTATTAGAAATTGGAGAATCCATGCCCTCCTTAAACTAGGTCCTGGATCCGCGCCTGAATTTGACAGTAACTGTGGCTGCATTCACTATACGAATCATCTTTCATCTTCCTCGCGTTATCCCGGCTTTTTGCCAAAGCTCATTGGAGCCTGGGGTCCTCTTGGTAACTAATCCCGAGAATTAGCGTAGGCACTAGTTTTTATGAAAGCGACTGCCAACTGACCTTCCAACCCAGAGGGGAAACTAGGCCTTGTTGGGATTAGTTCGGTTTGCTCACGATGTTTTCCTTCACCGAAAAGCAACTGGTAAATCTCAAATGATATTTCGTACATAAGTTCCGAAAAACTCATTGTTACGAGCCGGGATTTGTATTGTACCCACGACCTTCGGATTGAAAGTCGCACGCTCTTACGACTAGGCCACCAGAGCTTCCTACGAGCTTCTCAGATCTTCCTAGAATTCTCAAATTTTGACAGCACATTCTAGATATGCTGAAAGGGAATAATTGAAAGTGAACTTATTGACTCATTACGGCCGCGCCTCAATTAATGTGCAAATCACTCGATTAAATCAGTTGCAAAACATTTAATCGGCCGTTACTTCCGATTTTTTAATGTGGCAATCCTTAAGCCCTTGCTACACGGTCGCCGACAAGCCCCTCAGACCGCGTGGCCTTGGTCTGGACGGACCGTGTAGACAGTTGTTTCCAACAAAATTTGACCAAAACTGACCAAGGACAGACCAAGGTCAGACGGTTGGAAGGCTTGTCGGCGACCGTGTAGCAAGGGCTATACGTTTGCCGTCGCTTAATTATTCCAAGGGCAAGAATAAATAAACCATTTTAACTATAAAACTGCCGTGAGGCTCTTTGTAAAAAATCCAATCTTCAAGAAATGAAAATTATAACAATACAATAACAACACAAGTAAAAGTAACAGGCGGTCTTAGCGACCTCTTCCAGACAACCTTAGGTAGCAGAAATTCGTCAACAACACCACAGTTGTCTACAACATTTTCCTACTTAAAAATGAAAATGAAAAAAAAGAGAAATATTTATTGGTTTTTGCACAAGTGTTACACTATAGGCTGGGATCTTCTTTTAAGCAATAGGTATGCTTGTGACAGAAAACCCCGCTCTTCCAAAAATGCAAGGGTTTAAGTTTAAACCAATATGTTTGTGTACTTATTTGGTCATTTTGAAATATGTACATAATAACACAGATATCCCCGATTCCTCGCCAAGCAGACTAATAAAAATCTTTTTAATACCTTTTCTTTGTAACCCACTAAAAAACAAAACAAACACGAATAAAAAGGTTTCATTTCGCATCGCCCAGAAGTTACAAATCAAGGGTTATGTATTGGTTATAAAATTGCAACAAGTATAGTACGCTCGTATGTATCTGCACTTGGCTTTATAGGTCATAAAAGACGTTTACGATTGGCATAATACCATCCGGCTAAAAGGGTTCGGGCGAGCACTAAAGTTGCATCGGGCACGTTAAGTAATTATAAAAGCAGACTTTATAGTTGCATATCTGCCATTCTCTGTTTTTAATTGGAAAATAAACTTTCGTTTTGTGGTGTGAAAAATGCTTTTGTGCCTGAAATGTTTAGTGCCACCCCACATTAGCGTCTCCCGAGCCTCAGCGTCTAGTCAGCTCTTTGAAAAGTGGCGTCGCTGCGTCATAGGGCCATTTTATTTAAAGTTGTCCCCTTAACTTTTTATTTTAATTTGTGTTTCTATGTTATTTCTACTCAGAATCACGAGCTCTTTCTATCCTAATAGGAGAAAAAAGTGTCCCAAGGTTTTTATTTCCATTCCGCTACCATTTTTCATAGACTTTGTATGGCGGTCACGGAATGGAAAGATCGAAAAATGTATGGAAATTTTGGGACACTTTTTTTTTCCTATTAGGATCAAAAGAGCTCGTGATTCTGAGTAGAAATAACATAAAACATCCCAAATGTGAAAAAAAAGTGTAGGGGACAACTTTAAAAAAAAATAGCCCCATATAGGTGACTAGACGCCGACGCTCGGAAGACGCTAGTGTCGGGGGCCCTTAAGACGAAATGGAGAATCGACTTTCATACAAACGTAGTCCTCATTTTCCTCTCTGAATATTAACATTATAGAAAATAATTGTTTTGACACCATTTGTTGTATACCAACCACAGCTATGTTTAATTTTTTTTTGAATTTTTAATTATTATAAAAGTTAAGAGCATCATCAACATGTTCCTCGCGTTGTCTCGGCATTTTAGCCACGGCACCTGGGAGCCTGGGGTCCGCTTGACAACTAATCTCAAGAATTGGCGTAGGCACTAGTTTTAACGAAAGCGACTGCCATCTGACCTTCAAACCCAGAGGGCAAACTAGGCCCTATCGTAATTAGTCCGGTTTCCTCACGATGTTTTCCTTCACCGAAATGCGACTGGTAAATATCACAAGTGATGTTTCGTACATAAATTCCGAAAAACTCATTGGTACGAGCCGGGGTTTGAACCCGCGACCTTCGGATTGAAAGTCGCACGCTCTTACCGCTAGGTCACCAGCGCTTTTTTTTTAAGTCAAACCTAGGGGCATACCTATGATTAATACATATAAATATTTTCCATAATGTCAATATCCAGAGTGTAAAATGGGGATTACATTTGTATGGAGAAACGGCCGTCCCTCTTAAGGAATTGTATAAGTTTAAAATTAAAGCCAGAATTTTCTATTGTTATCAGATCTCGTTGTATTATTTAATGTCTTCAAAATATTGCGAAAGAATGCCTATTTTACAACATTTTTTTTTGTTTCAGGTATGTCTCCTTTCGTACCGTACCACCGTGTAAGATACGGCTTTCAACCATGACAAGATAGGTTCATATAGGTAAGTAGTATGCTCTGTAGCCGTACCACGAGTTGACACTTGACGTTTACGTTAGCGATTGCGTAAACTCGATCGCAGTCCATCTCGCTCGCACTGATGTACTTATTGGTGCCATAGAAAGGGAATGCGATCGATTTCACGCAGTCTCTAACTCGTGGTAGCCATGCTGGTCATAACAATGCTGAAGTGTTTTTGGAACGAAGTTCCTAATCGAACATTATTGAAATGTGTATTTAACGAACTGAATTACAGTTTTTCGTTCATAAAAAAAAACTTTGACTACCTAGCCTACTCTACCTAGAAATATAATGAATATAATGATACCTAGAAATATGATGATAGTAGGTAATATAAAATGATGAACGAGACGAGTAGACGACATATTCATCAGAGCGTTGATCGTGGCCCGCTAATCGTCGGCTGTGGCACAGCTGCCTAAAGACTCGAACGATTGTTCTTTTTTTTAAATTTCGATTTACGAATCACGCCAGTTTTGCGAAATCGTGAGCCGGGGACCGTCAACTGTCATTTAGGTATTTTAACCCGAGGCGTCTGTAATTTGCCTTAACATTAAATACTGAACTACATAGGGTAATTTCTTTATGTAGGTTGGGATACGCTCTGGGGTAAAAACATTGTAATTTCTACATCTTTGCGTTTTTTAAATACTTCTATACAGGGTGCCATTTGAGTCGTGATCAGTAATATGTTTTTCTAACTCCATAAACAACGAGCAATTTAATACCCCTACTCTTATTAAAATCAGACAAGATTTGTTTTTTTGTTTATTTTTTGTCATTAATTTTACTTTTATAAGTGGATTTAGGATATTACAACGGCTTATTAAGATATTTAAATTAGTAAATTGATTCGCCTCTTTGAATCGGAACTGTCATCGACATCAATTTTGTCATTTGTCCCAGTTAGAAATAAAATTTATTTAATTTTTCATTTGAAATATCTTACAAAGCTGTTTAAATACCACATTGCCACTTGTAAAAGTAAAATAAATGACAAAAAATAAACAAAAAAAAATCTTGTCTGATTTTAGTAAGAGTAGGGGCATTAAATTGCTCGTTGTTTATGGAGTTAGAAAAACATATTACTGATCACGACTCAAATGGCACCCTGTATATTCCTCCTTGTTTTCGATGACGGCGACCCCAAGTAAATATTATGGACGTTGTCTAGCGTGAGCCCTAATGTGGCTGCCAGGCCGAACTTCTTCTAAATGAAACTTCGAATCACTTCTAGCAAGCAATGGTAGAGAGACCCAAGTTTTAGGACAGTGAATTTTTTTTATTAGCAATAAAATGACATCATCATCATCATCATTTTAGCCTTCGGTCGCCCACTGCTGAGCATAGGCCTCTCTTCTTGTACGCCACTTGTCCCGGTCCTGTGCTAGTTTCATCCAAAAGTGCCCCGCGATACTTCGAACGTCATCCACCCAACGAGCCAACGGACGCCAGGCGCTTCTTTCATCCGTAAGAGCCTGTTCACACAGTCTCCGTAATTACGGTACACGTAAATTCGCAGTATACCACCGCTAGTCTGAATATTGTGTCATATGTGAAGTTCGTCACCGTCACCAATCCGTCAACATTTTGGTCCACCTGCCATCACTCTGCCTAGGAACATGTCCCGCTCAACTCCACTTAAGCTTGGCAATGACGTCACCCACGTCCCGCACCTTGACATAGTTATGACAAAGAGTCGGTTTAATCTAATACCTACGTCTTTGTACCGATATGAATAGAATTAAGTGAGGGGGTGTCATAATAAACATCATATGTTCATAGAAATTTGACATTAATGATGACATTGTCACACTTGAAAAATATCGGTCGCTTTTTTTTTTAGGTATTCGAGTATGAATAATGAAACCTCGTATTCGTGCAAGTGGTATAAAAAAATTAAAAAACGGCCAAGTGCGAGTTGGACTCGCGCACGGAGGGTTCCGCACCATCGACAAAAAATAGAGCAAAACAAGCAAAAAAACGGTCACCCATCCAAGTACTGACCCCGCCCGACGTTGCTTAACTTCGGTCAAAAATCACGTTTGTTGCATGGGAGCCCCACTTAAATCTTTATTTTATTCTGTTTTTAGTATTTGTTGTTATAGCGGCAACAGAAATACATCATCTGTGAAAATTTCAACTGTCTAGCTATCACGGTTCGTGAGATTTAGCCTGGTGACAGACGGACGGACGGACGGACTTCTAAGTAATAGGGTCCCGTTTTTACCCTTTGGGTACGGAACCCTAAAAACCGGCCAAGTGCGTGTTGGACCGCGCCTATTCTAATTAAGAAATACTAATTAATATTAACATATGAATTGCATCATTGATAACGGGCTTGGGTAATAATATTAGTCAATCTGAAAACATACGCAGGTAAACCAGGCTTTAAAATATATCCCAGATACTAAATAAACAGTTTGATTTTTTTTAATAAATCTCTTATGTACAAATTTTGTATTAAAATGACGAAACAATCGGAAAATTTTTACAATCTCATCATAATCATCACAATTTTAAGAGCCTGGCTCTTGTCGGTGGAGTAAACGCCAGTTCTTCTCTCTGCCACTGTTTTGAGCTCCTGATACGTCACTACACTGATTTTCTCTTTGGCCCGGTCCAAAAACGCGCACGTCTCGGCCTTCCTCTGCCTCTCCTTGTTTCCATTCTTTCTTCAATAATAGTATTTTTATACTCCCGTACTTTTATTTGTCATTTAAAGGGTCGTGCATACACCTTTAAACCCCTATCTTATAGTTGTCAAGACAAGTCTTCAGTCTATTCCCCAAAAAAGTATTTGTGCATACACGCAGTATCTTTTTGGCACTTTCACGATACTTCGTGTAATCACCACTTAAAAAATATTGTATGAAATACATTGTTGCCAACCCAATTTTAATTGTCATCTCTGACAGATGAGTGAACCATAGACATGTTTTTTTATTTCATTCATTCTTTTCCCGCCCGCACCCTCCATTCTTTGCTACTTCTTGAATGAAAAATATTTATTAAACTTACAATTTTAAGTGCTTGGTCGTAGAAAAAGTATTGTATGCAACGTTGTTTAACTGAGTCAAAAAATACTCGTGGCGTCTTTATTAACAATTTTCGGCTTCGCCTCAAATTGTTACTCACGCCACTCGCCTTTTTTGACCTCTCTTAAACAACGGTTGCATAAAATACAATTACCTATGTAAGTATCGTGCCGTATCAGGTGCCCCAACATGTTTCCCCTTCTGTTTTCAATCATTTTCAGCAAGGTTCTCTTTTCACCTACCAAATCTAAAGGGGCCCACTGATTACCAGTCCGCCGGACGATATATCGGCCTGTCAGTTGTTCGGAGCTGTCAACTTTTTGTTCTAACTGATATATCGTCCGGCGGACTGTTAATCAGCGGGCCCCTTAATACTTCCGTATTAACGAAAAATTGAACAATCTAACTGTTACTTGAATATCTCTGACATATAAACAAGGATTATCATAAACAGTATACAAAAAAAAAAACATTCTTTCTGACCCCACAACTTGGCATCGCCTAGACATCGTAAACGCGCGTGAATTATGATAATTGCAAAATTCTTCAATATATTACGTTTTAAACATTGATGATCCCGACTTTTGTAGGGCCATAACCGAGTTCGGAGAATGCTCCGTCTCGCTCTAACGCGCACAGGTAGGGTTGCCAGATCGAAAGGCGCCATTATCGGGAACAAATATAAATTTCTCGGGATTTTGGGACTTAAGTCGGAAAAAAAATCATTCAAATTAAAGTAATCGTATTAAAAACAACGATAATTTACATTATTGGCACTACGTCAGGCGTGGCTCACTCCGCGATTTTGGTGGCTAGCCATAAGCGGCGCGTGGCGCTGTCGCCACCTAGCGGCCATATCTGTCCTGATCAGAGATGTGAAAAATACTTTATAAAAAGTATTTAAATACAAAATACAAATACTTCCTTGATATACTATTTCAAATACAAAATACAAAATAGTTTTTGAATTTGTATTTAAAATACAAAATACGAAATAGGTATTTTCAAAATACTTTTTAAAAATACAAATACTTTGCGATAAAAGGTACTCTGAATAGTGAATACCTAGTCTGAATTAAAAAGTATTATTACTCAGAATATCCGAATTAAAAATACTCTCTTTATTCTTTGAAAACAGTGTGTCAATCAGTCCTCTATCTAAAGTGCAAATTTCTAGTTGTTTGCTCATATTAACCGGAAGGATGGATGGATGATGGTTTATAACGGACAATTTTTAAAAGCATTAATTTAGATTTGTAATGTTTTACAGCTGGTATAATGCCTCTCGTTAGTGTGATAAAAACGTCTCGTTTGTGTTTCATCAGGGCAGAAAAGTTTGTTCTCCTCCCGTACCTTGAAACCCTCGTAACACTCAAGATTCCACTTTTTTAACCACTCGCTACGCTTGTGATCATGTGCGACGTTACTAAACAGATTCAACAGTTCCGTGTTAAAAGAATGAGAGAGTTGCCAGGATTGTAAGATCAGAAGAGATTGTAACATACATTACCTACTATAAAGTATTTTGTATTTTGAAAATAGAAAATAGGTCCCAAAAACTATTTCAAATAAAATACAAAATAGTTTTCTTCAAAAGGTATTTAAATACAAAATACAAAATAGGTATTTTGCATTTTGTATTTGCATTTTTAATACAAGTATTTCAAATAAGTCACATCTCTAGTCCTGATCGTGACAGACGCGTTTTGTTAGAGAGTGAGTCTTCTGTACCTAGTACTATTATTTATTCTGTGACTACGTCAGCTGCTCTTCCCATAGACGTTTTTTTTATAAAAATAGTATAAATTCTTTGAGATCTTGTTTTATAATGTGAAGCTGTTCTTCGGGACAGTTTTCACTTTGTCGGGAATCGAGAACACATGCTAAAAATTGGGAGTCCCGCCAAATCCCGACCATCTGGCAACCCTGCGCACAGGCCGTATGCTCACGCGCACTTTAATTGCGCGTGCGCCTGGCACGTCATATTGACGTTTATTATTGCAACATTTTCTTATTGGAAGAGGGTCTACTGGGTCTAAAGTGCTGAATTCCAATAAGGTAGAGTCGCCATCAGATATATTGGAGCGGCCAAGCTCAAAAATATCTAAACAAGCACTTTAACGCCTTGACCATAGAGGCGTGTTTATATTTGTGAGCGCCTTGGCCGCTTCGATATATCTCCGTACCAAATTTCATCTAGAATCGCTTCAGCGGTAACTTATAGACAGGCAAACAGTTACTCAGTTATAATAGGTAGGGACGTAAGCTTTGTAACCCAACTTCTTGGGCCTATCGTGTATTGCCGCCGCCCTACCAACAGAGCTACCGCGACTTAACCGTTACCGGTGAGTTTTTTCACTTTTTTCATTTCTTATCGTTTCCGCTTGCTACAAAATCAATTGTAACCAGTCCACAGACAAACAAACATTCAGCATAGTAGTTGTAAAGCAATCAGGCCGCGTTTCGCGACGTCACACATAATTTGCTGCGATACAATCGCTGCTCTACTAATTGCAAACATGGTCGTAAAAAATTAATTAACGCTATCGCTGGACTTAATGCGAATGACTGGCATACGCTGTGGGCCCGAATAAAACGCTTTAGATTTTGAAAGAAAATATGGAGTAACAAACAAAAAAAACATACAACCACAGACAAGACATCCTCCAGACTGAGCATAGTAGCGCTACCCCCTCTGCCACAAATATACGGTAGTTTTACTCCATTTTCGAGTCAAAGTGTCTTTGTGTGACGTCCGTGTCTTTAAACGGACCAATCACGACACGGGACTCGCTCACCTCGTCCCCCGCACCCCAGAATTTTTGGCAGCATCGGTTTCATGAAATAATTGCTCTAAAGTACTCTAAACTCCGTCTAGAGGATTCCTAGTCTATGCATACAACCGAATTGATAACCTCCTTTTGAGATTTGGAAGTCGGTTGATAAAAAAAAGGTTTTAATTACGAGCACACGTAAACAATTAAGTATAAACAATAAATTAACTGGGGCGAATCAACTTTTTATTTTGATTCGCAACAAATCTGTCCACAAATTTTATACTTTTTTGTAAAATTTCACCATTAAATAATGGCTCTTCTGTGTTTCAGTTTATGGTGTATGTTAAAACATTCAAGGCCCCAACTGCTAAAACTAATAAACAGAAACTATGTACCTATATTAGAAGCCCGATTTCGTGGTAACTCCAGAGACATTATGAGTAACGCAACACAATCGGCCAAAAGACTCAAAGTTAATTCGCCCAACTAAGGCAGAGACGAAGTGCAGAAAGACCTTAGCGAACTCGGCGCCGTCGACTGGACAGAAACGGCTTTGGACAGAGTAGCGTGGCGGTCTTTGGTGTCGGAGGCCAAGATCCACTTCGGGTCGTTGCGCCACAGCAGTAAGTAAGCAAGGCCCACTTCACCATTCCACTAAACCGGGGTTAACCGGTTAAACCTGGAGTTACCATGGTTACCAGTACAATTTGACGCTGGGTTAACGGTTTAACCGCTTAACCTCGGGTTAGTGGGATGGTGCAAGTGGCGCTAAGTGTGCCAACATAAAGACTAAACATTGTGCAAGCTCGGAGGCTGCAGCGCAGATTTTTAGCTTGCTCCTTGTTGGTGACAACCAACCACACATAACATATATAAAATACACACATCCACACTCAACAAATAATTTAATATGACACTGATTTAAACTTTCACGTATTTTACACATTATTACATTGTACAACGGGACTTAATCGCGTATCTAAGTTTTAAGATTTACCTCCGACGTTTCGAGGACGGCAAGTGGTCTCGGAGACCAATTAAAACTAAACTAAAATTATTTTAATATGATCTGTCACCTTTTAAAAGCGACATTTCAAGGAATATTGTTTATGTTGTTTTATGTTTCTTTTTGGACTATAAAGTGTTTTAATACCTACCACTACTATATACTACTACATTTCTGGTTAAAGAAAATTGTCAGCTGCCAGCTGGCACCATGATCCAGATCAAAACCCATTAACCCATAACCAATAACCCATAATAACAATAACCCATAACCCAACCCATAATTCATAACCCATTATAACAATAAGAATAAGCCACTGAACCAAATTCTATATCCTTGGAAATGGATACTCGCCCTGAAGGCTCGTTCCATTATTTGCAACCTACACAAAAAGTATTGTGAAATGTTCACCAGTATTCAGTTTGCGACGAATGTCAACAATTACTACTTATGTGACAAGAGGGGCGAAAGCCTTATGTCACCTGAGTGTCTCTTTTGTCATTGATACAGGGTGACATTTTAGTCGGCGCGCAATTTGTAATACTTAGTTTCCTTGCTAGACCAGCTAGGCCAGAGTACCCAAACGCCTTCTAGAAGGCCGACCGGAGGGCCGCAGAGGAAAAGGCAAGCCCAAGCTCAGATGGTTGGACGGCGTATACCAGGACATCAGGACGTTAAGAGTGAAAAGTTCGAGAAGAGAGAGACTTGCTTGACCAGGCTAAGGCCCACCCGCGGCTGTAATGCCTCAGATGATGATGATGATGATGAGTTTCCTTGCTATCGTCCACACAGTTAACACATTTGATTCGACGTTGTAGCTCCTTTACTTGAATTATTGGTCTTGATCTTAAGTTCCGAGTCGAGTCAACTCAAAAAAAATCCAGTCTCCGAAAAAACTCCGTCAACCGTTTTGTAGGTTTTATCTAAATACAAGTAGCAGTAAAGAAAATAAGCGTTAGGTATTGTATTTTATGATGTATTTAACCCATGAATTTTACTGAGAGTTAGAATTAAGTGAGAGTTCTTCGAAAACCACTCAAGTCTCTACAAAAGACTCGGGTCTCTAACAAGTTGACAAAATCCCGAGATTCGAGTAAATTATACGAGTCTGAAAAACACAGTCTAGTCTTAAAGAGGACTCAAAGGTATCCTTAACCAATATTATTTTTAAATAGTGTGCTGTTTAAATTCCCACCCTGTATCGCTACCTAAATGGTTTTTGCAGTTAAACTTGCCAGGGTGGACAATTAAAAGGGACACCGTAATTTTAATCCACAATGACGGAAAATGGCGCGCATGCCTGCCCACCAGATGGTCTTTAAATTTAAAGCTTTGTCTGACCTTACGCCTTAGTAATTAGTCTCCGATAATTCAGCCGACATAATGTTTATTTGTTCTTATTATACTGTAGTTATCTTATTAATGTGTTTGTTAATTAGTTTTGATGGGTTAAGTGAAATTTAACGGTAGGCATAATTTGGTATGGTAACCGCTTTTATTAATAGTACATCTACATTTAGATGTAGGTATGTTATATTTTTAAAAACGATATAGCCTCTTAACCTTTTTTAATAGGTACCTCCTGGTACATTTATATGTATTTTAGGTATATCTTGAAAACTATATTGCCGCTTAACCTTTGGGATCTAATGGTGGATGAAATTACGATATGGTGGTTTGCCTGTTGAATAAAAATAAGACCGCCTTTTTTTAATTTTACTAGGTCATTACAAAATGTTAAGTGTTAAAATATAACTTTCTTTTGTTTTCTTTTGTTGTGTTATGTTAATGATTAATTTTATTGTACTTACATGTAGCTGTAATGTATTACTAACAATATTGTATGGAATTTTTAATTTTCTGAAATAAAGATATTTTATTTTATTTATTTAAAAATGTATACTTAGGGATTAATGAAAAAGTAATTATTTGACAGGTACACACAAAGCTGTATAGCTAGGTTGAGGACGTTCCATGTCAAATGACATTGAAAGAAAATGATACCGTTTCGGACTTTGTTCTTAGAAGAAACGAGGTCGAGTTTAGTAAAAATAAAAAATAACTTTCAAAGAATGTTTAAACTTTGTGATTGTTCTGTCAACAAATCTCTGTTCGTTTTACTTCCTGAAAAAAATGAAACATCCTGTAAACATAAACGCAATAACTTTATATTTTTTTGGAAAAAGAGAAGAGTCGTGGAATTTATGGGGGCCAATACAAATCATGACTCTTCTCTTTCCGAACAGAATCTACTCTCGACGGACTAATCCGTGACGTATAGGTATTTCTCTAATTGTAAGATTCCCACGTTACAGGCTGAGCTTAGTGTGGGGATCACTGTACCTACTGCTGCTCTTGGAATGCTAATTTCTTGAAATAAATATACGTTGAGTTGTTTATTTTATTTAGTAAAGTGAAAGTGACCAATCCTAAGATTAGAATTGAGATGTCAAACATTGCGATGTTAATCTTAGTTCAAATGAAGTTCAGAGATGCAGAAACTGACCTAATCTTCGAAGTTTGTAGTGAACCGTTATTATAATGTAGCTACCCACTGCTTCAACTGTTTGGGTCTAACAACCGACTTTACCATTTCACAGTGGTTAAATTATAACAATAAAATATCATTTTTACTACAAGTTCAGCTTGTAAAGGCTCTCTTTGTTCAAAACCTGATGAGATGATGATTTGATGATTGATAAAAACTACCCTATGTCCTACCCTTGTTCTCTCTCCGTACTAAATTTCATGTAAATTGTTGCAATATTTTTGTTTTAATACGGATTTCCGCAAAATAACATCGGATACAGTAAATTGCTTCCAATCGAGTTGTACTAGTAGTAGCGCCTGTTTACAATGCAAGAATGGACACTGCTTTTGATGGAATTGCGAACTCAATCCCCGACCGAATGTATCACGGACCCGGACACGGACACTGGGTCACTGCCGCCTTAATTGTTCAGGGACTCCCCACTCTATTGCCCACACTATTCACAACTTTCTGGCTACGTGATAAAGTTTATATTCAAATTGGTATGCTCCTTGCATTTGTTTTGCGTAGCCGTCATAATACACAATTATTGTCAATTTGACGACATATGGAACATGAATGGTATGACGGTTAACAATATTGTCTTGAATTTAAAATTGCGTTATGGTTATGCACTTAGCTTTTATTATGTTTAATTAGACCTTGAGACAAAGGTTATGTGAAGTTTTCAGGGAAATGCCACCACACTGACGTGTATCGTACAACGTTTTACAGTACATATGCCACTTTAAAGTTTAAACTTTCGATATACGCACGGAAAGTGCTCTTTCCCGCACTAGTTGTACTGTAAAATGTTTATGTTTTGTGGTGTTTTTGATGTTAGTACTGTTTGTCACATGGGCGAATTATGGTATTATGAATGTTTCTTCACTTTCTTCAGAAAGTGTATCTGTAACTTTAAGTTATTTCGCTTCTACTGAACTTTGACGCGGTGGGCAAAGTTATGTTAAAGGGCAAAGTTTTATACTTTTACGGTAGGTAATGTCCTTTTCTTGAATCTATATCTGTATGTAACCTCAAAGAAAATATGTAGATTCTTTATTGGATGTTTTTATCACAATGTTATAGGATCGCGTGAATAAAATGGTGGCTCGTTTTATGACCATATGTGGTCTTTAAGAACAAAAATAGGTCTACTTGATACATACAGTTCAACAGTCTAGTTAACAATTGAACTCGTGTAGACCTCACATCGACAATATAAGGTCCATAATAGGGCACTGAAGTGGGTTCCTTATCGCTACCTTGGGACTTAAAATACACTTTACGATTCATAAATTTACTTTTATATGAACATTAAATTCAGCGCATACTTTTATTTGTGGTATATTTTACTCATTAGATTCTGTGGGATTTAATTAGTATTTATTCTTTAATTAAATATGTACATACTTGTCTGTTTATTAGGTACTTCTTGTAGGCGTAACGAAGAAAAGCATATTAATTGTAATAATTTGATATTAAACGATATGTCGTCTAACTCGTTAAATCGACATAGCTTTTTTTATTGATATAGAACTGCCATTATTTAATGAACCTATATTTTTTTCTCCGTGCCTTTTTACTTTTTGTTAACAATGCTATCGATAAACATACGTATATTATAATTAATATTTTTATATCAACCTACTAATAAAGTAGCAATAAAATTATAGTCTATAAGTATATTTTACTCAATTTTTAAATCATTAGTTTGAAATTATGTATTTTTAATAAGATTCTACTTGCATGCACAATGAGTCAATATTTTTCTCTTAATGTTTTTATTTCCTGTTAACTATGTCTAATTACCTATTAGATGAACATAATATTAAATATAATAGACAATTGTTGCTTGTTTATTGTTATAGTTTATTTTTATTGAAATCGATGTGTACTACGACAGTTAATAGTTTTTTGTTGTTTAACCCCTGTGAATTAAATAAATAAAATAAATATTATAGGACGTTCTAACACACTTGACTTAAGCTCCACAGTAATCTCACTTAGGCTTGTATTGTGAGTATCTAGGCAACAATAAATATAATAGTATATAAATATTTTTGAATACAAAAAAAATACAGAAAACACCGATGACTCGGGAACAAAATACATATCCATGGTCAATTGTAGAGTCGCCATCAGATATATCGGAGCGGCCAAGGTACTCGAAAACATCTGATCATACACTTTACCGTCTTGATAATAGAGGCTTTGTTCAGATATATGTGAACAATTTAGCCGCTTCGATATATCTGATGGCGAGGGTGACACACTCATATTTAATTAATATTGATTTTTCGTTCTAAAATCGGCCCCAGAAGGTTTTTATAGCTTTTTTTACTGATCCCGCAAACTTGACATTTATGTCCAAATGAATATGTTTCGTTTTGACGTAAAGTAAATGTGCCGTGAATTAATCCCCTTTTTGTTGGATACTGACTTCTGCTAGAATAGTTTAACTGCTTTTTTGGACTCTCGAAGTCAACTCTCAGTTTCATTTGTGGTATTTTTGTTAGTTTATCTAAATATGTAATTACCCATCTTACCCCCTTATTCATAAACCTTAGAAAATTGTTGTTAAATTAAAAACCGGCCAAGTGCGAGACAAAAAAAAACCAAGAGAACATGAAGTCATAAAATGGATGCGATTTTAACACCGGCAACTATATAGGTATTTAGTTGAAGTTATCAGTAATGTTCGGATTATTGCACTTTATCGCTGAATCGCGGGTTTTATGCCGCATTTGCATTTTATAGGTTCGGCGGTGAAATTAAAGTATTATAAAATGCGATTCGTTGCATCGCTCGTAAAATAGTTGGCGGTCGTAAAAATATTGGGGATAAAAAATGTGCGTCACGCGGTTTTAGGGCCTCGAGAGCATCCGCAGTTAATATTGTTACAAGTTTTAACAAAAGCAAAACTACAGTTTTAACAAAACAATATTAACAATTGAACATTTAAAAAAACTACTGTTGCAAGTTGCGGAAAGTTTCCAGAAAGTTGGAAAAGTTCTCGGATATTTTTGGAAAATTTTAGCGAGAAATAAAAGGGTTTCCGTTTACTAAGTGATTGTGTTCTCAAAATTATTCCATGCGGAAATTTCGTCGTTTTAGAAACTTTCCAACGACTCATCAGTAAGCAAAACGTTTACCTATAAACATATCATATACCAGTTGGTAACGCAAATACTTAAATAGGTTAATATATATTTTTTTATTTTTTTAACAAGCAGAAACGTCTGCGAACGATGCTATTAAACTTAGAATAAATTTAAAAGTGGAAAAATTACCGTCTTGGGCGAACTCACGGCATCTGATACTCCAGCGCTCTGCCATCTGAGCCACCAAGACCTCATCCATAATAGCCAGCAAATCAACTGACTAATTACTGTCTTGGGTGAGACTTGAACTCACCCAAGACAGTCATTTTTCCACGTTTAGATTTATTCTAAGGTTAATATTTTATCCTCTTTGAAGTCCGATTTCTTTTTTTAATTTTTTCTAATTCTGAATAAAACTATACAACAACCCTCACATAAAACTATGTACTCCTAATTAGCTATTTTATCTCAAACCTTAATCGCCTCCATTAGTTCCAAAGCAAATTGATACTAACAATTGCCTAAGCCCACTTACCCTGTCACAGCTTAGAACAGAGAGAGCGATGTTCTCGTTAAATGCGGCGTCGTAAATCGTACAACACGGTTACGGAGTAGACTTACTGCGCACTTACTCTGTCGGGCTGGGTATTGTGCAGTAGTTGCGCGTGATTTCTTGGATGACCGAAGTGACTTGATCTCAGAAAACCGTAACTATACTTAGTTTTATTTAGCACTAGCGACCCGCACCGGCTTTGCACGGGTTAACAAATTGTACATAAATCTTTCTCTTGAATCACTCTATCTATTAAAAAAAACCGCATCAAAATCCGTTGCGTAGTTATAAAGATCTAGGTATACATTGGGACAGACAGCAGGAAGCGACTTTGTTTTATACTATGTAGTGATTAGAAAAGGGTAAACAATCTTGACGTGTCTTTTTAATGAAAAACACAAAAAATTTGTCACAGACACACATTCTTTTGGTTACATAAGTACATTTACCTACTATTTATTAAAAAGCGTTTTTCGATAAAAAGACAGGTCATGATTGTTTACCATTTACCGTAAAATAGTTACCGTATGTTGATATATATGACGATTAAAAGTAGACCATCACTACAAATCATGTTACAGATAGGTAATCTGAGGTACCTATTGCCTCGCTCGCGCTTGGCAGGCAGCAGGCAATTGGAAAGTCTGACGGAGTAATAGAATAGACTAATAGAGCCGATCATTAAGGCATGTTTTATCTTTGTTAAATCTAGATTTAATGTACGATTGTGTAAACACACGTTTTTAAAGGTACTCTTTGACATCTGTCAACTGTCAAATAGCGAATGTGTGACGTGTGTGGTGTGACGTTAGAGACCACTGTTTCACACAATCACATTAATTCTGAATTTTAATACTTACATCAATTTTCCATTGACACTCGAAATCATTCCGATGTACGTCGCGGTTTTGATCGTTGACAGGAAATATTGTACATTTTAGATCTGTAGTAAGTAGCACACAGTAGACTTGAGCTATTGCCTCGCTCTCGCTTGGCAGGCAACTGGCTCTGACGGAGTGATGGGCCGCGCCGGTCATTAAGGCATGTTTTATCTTTGTAACTCCAGATTTAGCGTACCATTGTGTACTATATGCCATCTGTCAAATGTAAAATAACGAATATGTCACACATGGACATTAGAGATCACTGTTTCACACAATAGGCTTGAGCTATTGCTTCGCTCTCGCTTGGCAGGCAACTGGCTCTGACGGAGTAATAGCCGCGCTGGTCATTAAGGCATGTTTATCTTTGTTAACTCTAGAATTAGTGTACGATTACTACGATTGTGTAAATAGGTACTTTATAGTTATCGATCGCTTCTTGTTTCGTCATTTCTCACGTTTTTCTAAGAAAGTACAAAATTACGAGGTTGGAGTGAATTTATAGGTTATTACTGCCTGAATTTGCTTAATATTATCTATATTCATGTATTGTTTGTCATATTATCATTAGTCATAAAACTGAAACCGTAAACTTTTCAGGATTTTCGTAAGGCTATCCTATAGATAGGTTAGGTTTGTTTTATGGCAATACAACTGAAACGGCTACATTGAATTGTTTTACGGCGATAGCGTTACAAAGCGTTTCGTCATCGTAGCGTAAACGATTGTCACCTTGGCTAGGCACCCTGAACTCACGGCGCCTTAAACCACCACGACTAATTTATATTACAGTCCGTCTAAGCTAGGAATATTAACTTTTGCGCCGACTTGAACAGAAAAAAGTGAGTCATAATAGTCATTTTTCATAGAAATTTGTTATTAATGATGAGTTTTCTACACTTTGTCATCGCAAATACCAGCTTAGCTTGGTCCGACTACTTACAAGCAATAGAAAACCTTATCGGAATGAATTAAGGTTCATTTTAAACTACAATCGTTGACATGTACAGAGGTCACTGGCGGTCAAAAGGTTGAGAAGGAAATAAAATTAACATCTAAAGCGAAACATTATTTGACTCGTTGGTAAATAAAGTAGGTATTAAGTACAGTAATGGGATAAGTAAATTATGAATTATGAGCAATATTAGTTACCTTTTTCATCGACCGTTAGAATGTTTGCATATTATTATGTTTCCCTAAGAATTGCAATTTATTGACCGAGCGTTAGCGAGTTCAGCTTGGGCAGAAATTCATTAGTATGTCCGGATTTTCTCCTCTACAAGTCAGATTTCTCAACATATTGTAGTGAAATTATAGAATTTTTCTGTCGTTTGGTTTTTTGAAAAAAGTTCAAAATGGTGGAAATTGGCATATAAGATTTATTGGCGGACAAATGTCTGAAATGTCACCGTATATTTAAGAATTACTTCGCTTATAACTTGGTTTTTTCTTTGCAAGTGTTATGAAAATCATTGTGTGTAACTCCGGGGGTAAAAATATTGCAAACTCGAGTCTAATTCACTCCAGCCTGCGACTGTCGTGAATCTAAAGACCTCGTTAGCAAAATTTTACTTACTCCCCACGTTGCACAATGGACCATGGACCATAACCGTTTACAAGCCATTAGTGCCAAATGTTTCAAATCCATAAATATATCTAAAACGTACCTAACTCATCCGAGCGTTCGTCAATAAAACTTTCAGTGTGTCCGTCTGTCCGTCACAATGTTACGTCTCAATGCAATTGGCGGGGATATCGTAAATCCGACAATTAGAGATAATAAGGACAGACATACGGACGGAGAGAGCGGCCAACAACATAGCCATGGTTATATCAATCACTACATAAGTAGTATAAAACATAGTCGCTTCCTGCTGTCTGTCTGCCCCTAGCTGTGCTTAGATCTTTAAAACTATCCAACGGATTTTGATGCGGTTTTTTGTAATAGCTAGAGTGATTCAAGGGGAAGGTTTATGTACAATTTGTTAACCCGTAAAATTTAGTTTCTAATTTTTAAGACAATACAGTCGCCATCAGCTATCAGATATGTCGGAGCGGCCGAGGTGCTCAGATATGTCTGAACAGTCACTCTAACGCCTTGACAATAGAGGCTTTGATCAGATATTTGTGAGATATTTTAAACTGTTTAGACGACAACGGTTTCACTCAGTTGAATTATTAGTCGCTATTGGCGACATGTTTCGGGCCCTTCAGGGGTCTTTCCTCAGGCTCGAGTGCTCTCGCTCAGGCTTCCTCAGGCTCCAGGTAAAAATTAAAGTGAGTGAAACCGTTGTCGTCTAATCAATATCAGATATTCATGACTTATTAAACATTGACTTGTTTCAAAACTTGTCATCATATATACAGAGTGCTTCCTGTAACAGGAGCAATAAATTAAACTGTAGGCTGTACTCCTCAAACTGACCAACATTTGTTCAGCAACTTTTGGAAATAACTCAGGTTTTGATTTTTATTACACTTTAAAGTTTATTGTAAGACGCAATGTATTGCAAATTTTGTTATGTTAAAAGCGTGACAAACAACGTCAAACACACTGATGTCAGCGTACATTGAAGGCAATATTTATTTTGTATGAAAAAGACGAAGTCTAAAGGATTCATAATTTTTAAAAGTTGCTGAACAAATCTTGGTCAGTTTGAGGAGTACAGCCTACAGTTTAATTTATTGCTCCTGTTACAGGAAGCACCCTGTATAAGAGCCGCTTCAACGTCTCCTTAAGTTCTTAACTCTCAGAATAAACATAAGTGCCTTGAGAGCGGCACTGAAATTTCCTTCGCAAGCCTACTTAAATAATACTTTCAAACTAACCAATATAAGCGTGAACTCAAGACCCATGTGAGTTGTACGTGAACAGAAATCAACTATTATTGGTTTTTAAGACAGTTGATGGCAATAGCAACTGTTATCACATCAGCAAGCATAAGAGTATGATTAAGTACCTTGATGAAACACATCGGTAGGAAATGAAATTCTAGCTAGTGTTGGTATACTTTACTTGTTATTATAGTGAAGTTATAATTCGGTCTGTATACCTCTAGTGTAAATTTCATTCGATACCGTGACGTGTCGCGCGTTTGCGTACGAAATTCCACGCACTAAGAGTTTTTCTTCACAATTAGACGAACATTTTCGAACATATGGGAAAAAACAATTTTTACCAATACATATACGTAGCTGTTTTAACTTTATGCACGAAATATCATTTGATATTTACCAGTCGCTTTTCGGTGAAGGAAAACATCGTGACGAAACCTTAAGGGCCTAGTTTACCCTCTGGGTTGGAAGGTCAGATGGCAGTCGCTTTCGTAGAAACAGAAAAACACGCGCACGCCAATTCCTGGGATTAGTTGCCAAGCGGAGCCCAGACTCCCATGAGCCGTGGCAAAAAATGCCGGGATAACGCGAGGAAGCGGAGGAAGTTGATGACGACATATATCTTATATCTTTAAACGAGCAATTCTTGTTTATTTATTTATAAATATATTTCGGGGATCTCGGAAACGGCTCTAAAGATTTCGATGAAATTTGGCATATGGAGGTTTTCGGGGGCGAAAAATCGATCTAGCTAGGTATTGTCTCTGGTAAAACGCGAATTTTTGCGTTTTTATATGTTTTCCGAGCAAAGCTCGGTTTCCCAGATATTAGCTGTTTTAATCGTCCGTGTGTCACGATTGGAATCCTTTGCGGCGCGGGAGGTTCGTAAATCGCACAAGCATTCGCACTAAAGAAGCGGGCCCGGAGCCCGGAGCTGTCAAACAGGCCTATTCGAACGCACGCTGGCATCAGAATGATATTCGAATCATGTTATTTAGTTAGGGCAGGCGTGGCTCACTCCACGATTTCGCTTTGCTACAGGTAGCGTACATCCGTTCCACACCAATTTTGGTGGCTAGCCATAAGCCGCGCGTGGCGCTGTCGCCACCTAGCGGCCATATCTGTGCTGATTGTAACAGACGCGTTTTGTTAGAGAGTGAGGCTTCTGTACCTAGTACTATTATTTATTCTGTGGTTAGGGGTCCCTTTATTTCCCGTAAAGTTTTAATGTAAAGCCCTTGCTACACGGTCGCCGACAAGCCTTCAGACCGCGTGGCCTTCGTCCGTCCCGGACCGTGTAGACAGTTGTTTCCAACAAAATCTGACCAAAACTGACCAAGGTCACGGTTAGACGGTTAGAAGGCTTGTCGGCGACCGTGTAGCGAGGGCTTAAGTCATAATGTATTGTTCGTCATATTATCATTAGTCATAAAACTGTAACGGTTAACTTTTCAGAATTTTCGTAAGGATATCCTATAGATAGGTTAGGTTAGATTAGATTTGTTTTATGGCAATCCTGAAAAGTGGCGCGTTTCTAAACCAAATGAATTACGACTAACGAAAATGCGGGCAAACAATACTATATTTGGGAAATAATAGAGACCCTATTTAGTTATCATGCATTTCTTTCGTACTAATCCGTACATGTATTGGCGCGGCGAGACGCGCGATAACTTAATAACATGATTGAAATATCATTCTGATGTCAGTGTACGCTCGAATTGGCCTGATAGCTGTCGCCATTTAGAGAGGACAATGGGATTAAGAGGATAGTGGAGAACCGCTTCTCTGTGCAAACGTAGTCCCCATTTTCCTGTCTGGATATTATTAGCATTATGGAAAATATGTTTACACAGTGTGATGTAGGTACAACCGACATCAAAGATATGTTAACACTTGCACCTTAGGTACTCCTTTGTAATGAGGCGAAAAATGTAAACATATATTTGACGTCGACTGTACGATATATTAACCATAGCTGCCCCTTCAGTCGCTATCGCCATCAGATATATCGAAGCGGCCGAGGTCCTCACAAATATCTGAACACGCCTCTATTGCCTAAACGCTAGAAAGCGAGTTCAGATATTTATGAGCACCTCGGGCGCTCCGATATATCTGATGGTGACTGTACTGGACTATTGTTGGGTGGTTTTACGATAGATACAGTCGCCATCAATTTATCGGAGCGGCCAAGGTCCTCACAAATATCTAAACACACCTCGATGGTCAAGGCGTCTAGATTGCGTGTTCAGATATTTTTGCATCTCGGCCGCTCCAATATATCTGATGGCGACTGTATTGGACTGTACTTGGGTGGTTTTACGATAGTTACAGTCGCCATGAGATATATCGGAGCGGCCAAGGTCCTCACAAATATCTAAACACACCTCGATGGTCAAGGCGTCTAGATTGCGTGTTCAGATATTTTTGCATCTCGGCCGCTCCAATATATCTGATGGCGACTGTATTGGACTGTACTTGGGTGGTTTTACGATAGTTACAGTCGCCATGAGATATATCGGAGCGGCCAAGGTCCTCACAAATATCTAAACACGCCTCGATGGTCAAGGCGTCTAGATTGCGTGTTCAAAACTTCAGATATTTTTGTGCGCCTCGGCCGCTCCGATATATCTGATGGCGACTATACTTACAACAGCGTTTGCACATGAAGTTACCTAAATCAAGCGTGTTGAAAAAGATTTAAGCCATTTTACATACATGACTGAACTCACGATTAACATGTCTAATAATTTATTAGACATGTTAATCGTGAGTTCAGTTAATAAACAATACGCTTTATTTATTCCCATTACCAAAGATATATGTAACTCCGTATAAAATAAGTAAAGTCTAAGGAAAAAACGTGCCTCGAAAATCAAGAAAAAGTTATTCACGAATAGATTTCGCCATACCTTTTGGCTAGGGTTGCCACATGCCAGATGGTCGGGATTTTCGGGGTCGATTCCCGACAAAGTGGAAATTGTACCGAAAAACAGCTGCACGTTATAAAACAATAATTTCAAGTTCCGAACTGTCGTCGAGCGAGCGAGCGACCGACCCGTGTCGAGCGTGTCAGCGTTAGAAAAACGTCTATGGGCAGAGCAGCTGACGTTGTGCCAATAATGTAAAATATCGTTGTTTTTAATACATTTACTTTAATTTGAATGTTTTTTGTTTCCGGACTTAAGTCTCAAAATTCCGAAAAATTTAAATATTTTTTCCCGATAATAGCGCCTTTCGATCTGGCAACCCTTTTGGCCCATACTCGGGTAGATTTCGTTGGCGACACCGTTTAATATTTAACAATTTTAACACATATCAGTTAAAGAACATGGTCATTTGGCATTCTTGCCGGTCCCATATTGGGATACCCTCCTCCAATTGAGGGGAGATTGAAATCTTCTCGAGGCAGAGGTGTAGGGTTGGAGCCGGTGTAACTTTATTTGACGTTCATAAGCTCATTGTAAAATGCCTACTTCAATAAGCTTTATCTAAAAAAAACATAAGTTTTTGATATTTTATAAATTTTCATTTTTAGTTTTAATCGTGTGTAGATAGATGGCAGTAAATTTACTCTGACTACAAAATTTACTATGACAATAACCCTCTATACTATCTATTCTCATTACCATTACCTACTCAGCAACTGCCATAAACATATCAATCCATAAATAGTGCATTTTCTTGTTGCATGTGCATTCCGTGCATCGATATCGATCGATTGCCGTTTACCGCGGCACATGCAAATACCCACTTAGTGAACCAGGCGACAAGGTTCAAAATCAATTATACAAGTTATGCATAAATGTTACTTACGCGTCGACATAAGTTTTTAGAAAAAAGTCGTCCAGCCGCACAGTAGCCATTAGATATATCGAAGCGGCCAAGGTGTTCACAATATCTGAACAAGCACTCTGACGCCTTGACAATAGAGGCGTGCTCAGATATTTATGAGCACCTTAGCCGCTCCGATATATCTCATGGCGATTGTACAATAGCCATCAGATCTACCTATCGGAGTGGCCAAGGTGTTCACAAATATCTGAGCACGCCTTTATTGTCAAGGCGTTAGTTAGAGTGCGTGTTCAGATATTTTTGATACAAGAGGGCGCAACTTTTTGAAGCTAGGGTTTATGCAGTAACTAAATAAAGCGCTGGTGGCCTAGCGGTAAGAGCGTGCGACTTGCAATCCGGAGGTCGCGGGTTCAAACCCCGGCTCGTACCAATGAGTTTTTTCGGAATTTATGTACGAAATATCATTTGATATTTACCAGTCGCTTTTCGGTGAAGGAAAACATCGTGAGGAAACCGGACTAATCCCAATAAGGGCTTCGTTTACCCTCTGGGTTGGTAGGTCAGATGGCAGTCGCTTTCGTAAAAACTAGTGTCCTATTCCTGGGATTAGTGGCCAAGCGGACCACAGGCTCCCATGAGCCGTGGCAAAATGCCGGGACAACGCGAGGAAGATTGGATTAGTTGCCAAGCGGACCACAGGCTCCCATGAGCCGTGGCCGTGGCAAAATGCCGGGACAACGCGAGGAAGAAGAAGAAGAGGTTTATGCAGTAACTGATATTGGGGTTTTTCACTCGATATTGGCGGAACCCCTGTCTAAAACTGCGAAATACGTGTACAGTTGTTTTGATATCTAGTAACACGTACTGAATCTCTGTAATGTAGATTGTAGAGAGAGGCCTAACGGAGCCGACATGTGTCAGTCACCTGAGAGCGCACCAGCGGCGCTGAAATCGGCTAGGAAGAGAGATGATGATGTATAGCTAATTATATAATTACATACACATACGTACATAAAAACTGGTCAAGCAGATCTTGTCAGTAGAAAAAGGCGCGAAATTAAAATTTTCTATGGGACGATATCCCTTCGCGCCTACATTTTTCAAATTTGCCGCCTTTTTCTACTGACAAGATCTGCTTGACCAGCTCTATACATATAAGTCATATGAATTATATGTATGTACTTACGTCATATTTAGGTTCATCCGTTGTCTCACGGCCATCCGGTGTAGAATTCATGTTATAGTTTCAAAGAAACTATATTAGGTGCCCGCAATGTTTTGAATGTAAATTAGAGTCGGATTTCGCATAAACAGAGAACAAAGACTCTTGATATGGTTGCGAGAAATATGAATAAAAATATACTTTAGTTTCTATCGGTGTTTGGAAGGATTTCCTATAGGCAGTAAGCCAAGTAGGTGCCGTTTAGGATTTAGATGAGCGGTTTGAAATTCGGCTTAGTAAAAATTAGGCTAATTTAAGAATAGGTATACAAGTTGGGCTCGGTATAGCGCAAGCAACAATTAGAACGACAAGTACTTTAATAAGGCAGTTTGTATTATTTGTTATTACTTATTATTTTCAATGATATTAACAAAAAAATATAATAACTAACGTTAAAAGAAACAGTATACGAACGTGCTATGACGTTATTATGTTATGACAAAAAAATATTTAATATATCACAATATTCCCTAAAGTATTGATTTATAATTACAATTTCAAGGTATTGGAGAATTTTAGATCGTTAAAATACAAACTTATTTTCGTGGAATTAATAAACCCATACAGAAAAAAAACGAAACACTAGTAACAATATCTTTATGAAGAAGAAGAAGAAGATAAAAAAATACATTTATTTAGCATCAGGTACAAGTAACACACAATACAAGTAACATAAACAACTTAGATGCTAAACAGGATCCCCACTCAGCATAATGCCACGGCAACCCATGACGCTGATTTTCAGTGGGTACCTGACTTAAAACGAATCTACATCTAAACTAAAACTAAACTAGTGGCAACACACAATTCAGACACAGATTACAAAATGAAACGTATAAAAATTATAAAATAAGTATGACAAACATATGTCCCAATTTTATTTCATAATTTTGTTGATCGCGTTGGGGCAAATGGTTGAACTTGTTTTTTCAGTGTATTTTCATAAATTTGATTTCATTTAAAACGGTGGATCAACTATTTCTTGTTGTTATTAATGTTATTATGTGACGTCACCCAGAGGAATAGTAATTTTCTATTAACACGCTTAGATGACCCTTTATGGCCCCATATATGTAACTACCATAAAAATCGTAATTGGTGAATTGAAATGCTTTAAAATCAAATTTTATAGAGAGATATAGGCTAGGAGAACCAAAGATTTCAAAAGTAAGGATAGGCCCATTAATATAATGCCTAGCGAACATGCGCACTTCGTAGTGTTCATAATAACCATCACAAGAAGTAGAGTTGGACCAACCTAACTCTGCATGGCATTTGACACAAAGTGTGGCAATGTCTTCTATATTTAATGTCAAATTTTCATGAAAATATTATGTAGTAGTAGTAGTACTTAGTAGTAAACACTTTATTGCACAAAACAAGTACCTACATAACACAGAGAGAATACAGTAAATGGGTACAAAGTGTAATACTTTATTTTAAACTAAGGGTCCTGAAGGGGATAAAACAAACAACCCGATAGTGGACAGGTACTATTTAATTGCCAGCCTGGTTAAGTTTACACTTTTGAGCTTAAACACTACTTAACGACTTATTGGTAGTAAACTAAATTTATATTTATCTAACCGGGTTTTAATTATTGTTGGTGATACTTGGTCGATTGCGCTATTGGATAGTTAATGCTAAAAGGTGAATAGTCCAAAATCGCAGTTTAGGAAAAAGTAGTGAAAGGCTTAGCTGCACTGTAGCGACAGTCGACGGCTCTCTCTCGACCAGATGGCCGGAGGTTCCAATAGCTCCGACTCTGGCGGGGCCAGCTGCACAGGTCGACTCGCACAGAATCTGGCCTACCAAAGGCCGCGCCCCTAGTAGACACCTCCTGTCGGAGGAAAATCGTCTTGCCGGGGTTTATGAGTGATCGAATATCAACTCCGAAGTGCCCAGGACGCTCCTGGTTCGCCCTTTCGGGAAACGGTTAACCTCAAGGCACACCTGAGGGCAGGCAAAGATGAGAACGTTGTCCCAATTATTTAATATAAAGCCGACCCCGGTTAGGTCGGGTCGGGAAAGAAAATCCAAGTCCCAAAATGGCGGAATCACTCCCTCGGGGCCTCCTCTTCGATGTTGCCAGGGTTACAATCCCAAGGCATTTAACAAAACTGACGTGAAATTCTAAATACGGAAATTAGACCAGAGCGTGGTAAACGCTGCTGGACAAGCACGGTATGATATTTTTTAAGAAAGGGAAAGGAAGACTCGACAATCTATACATTCCTACCCGTTCATCGAGAATGATAATAATTATTTTGGTAAGAACTAGTTGTCGACCGAACTGGTGTCGAAGGGATTCAGACCTATCTCCCTGGCAACACGGAATCGCTGCCAACTTGACAGTTCATCGACACTATTCGAGACACAGATTTAATCGCCCGTCCGGCTTCATAGAAGTATTTTGTTATCTAAATATTTTTCCATTACAAAAGGCGAACTTATCCCCTTAAGGGGTCTTGTCCAGATGTGATGATATGATATTTATTAGGGTTCCGTACCCAAAGGGTAAAAACGGGACCCTATTACTAAGACTCCGCTGTCCGTCCGTCCGTCCGTCCGTCTGTCACCAGGCTGTATCTCACGAACCGTGATAGCTAGACAGTTGAAATTTTCACAGATGATGTATTTTTGTTGCCGCTATAACAACAAATACTAAAAACAGAATAAAATAAAGATTTAAGTGGGGCTCCCATACAACAAACGTGATTTTTGACCGAAGTTAAGCAACGTCGGGCGGGGTCAGTACTTGGATGGGTGACCGTTTTTTTGCTTGTTTTGCTCTATTTTTTATTGATGGTGCGGAACCCTGCGTGCGCGAGTCCGACTCGGACTTGGCCGGTTTTTTATAATGCCACTCCCTCACTTTGTTCTATTCAAATCTGTGCAAAGTTAACTTAGACGGAATCTAACAAAAAAACAATGATTCACCCGAAACAATTCTAATAAATCTAGGTTGTACAGACTTGGCACCGTACTCGAAAAGTGCTCGAAAAGTGTCCCGACACCGTTTAGCATGGTAATGGGCGTAATGATCCTCCACTCCCGCGCATACGCAGTGCGCAGGCGTGCGCGGAATGTTTAACGCCCGCTGTGGACTCTGTGGGTGGCTGTGGCTGTCACGTGACAAGTTATAGCTAGGTTCGATTTAATTTTCTTAAACTTAACTTGCAATGAAATGTTGTTGTTATGTTCCTTATGTGAGCATTTCTTAAATAATTTGTACATTTCGATCACATCTTAGATTTCTATAAAAATTGCATGGTATGCTGGTAAAGTACATGAAGCTGAACAATTTCCACCATATTTCCCAAAATGTCCAAGAAAGTTTGTATGAAACATCCTTTTTTGTTACCAGATTTCCTTACACATTTGTTGCAGGATGTTGTTGGGGCTGTCCCGTTTCTGCAGCGCATCAGGCATGTTTGCACAAGCTCGCACAGATGACTACTATGCCGTAATACGAAAGAGAGTTGCCTCGTTGCTCTGCAGAGTGCGTGCCAGCTCTAACCCCATCCTGACTACTGTAGCGGGCCGATACGACTCACCTATAATGCGGCATTTCGAGTGTGTCATAACCGCTACTAGGTGATAGATTAAGTTATTGCTGTCTGTGTATGTTTTAATCGCTTTCTGTTTTTGTTCCACTAACACTTAGTTTTTAATCTTAATTGTTACTAACCATTATGGGCCATTGTTGTCTTTTAAATAAATAAATTGAATTGAATTGAATTTGGTAACAAAAAAGGACTGTTTCATACAAACTTTCTTGGACATCTTGGGAAATATGGTGGAAATTGTTCAGCTTCATGTACTTTACCAGCATACCAATTTTTTATAGAAATCTAAGATGTGATCGAAATGTACAAATTATTTGAGCAATGCTCATGTTAGGTTTCGAAGTAGCCCGTTTCGGGCGTAGTAGCTTGAGAGGTCTGTAATGGGATTTTAATACAAAATTGAAGACCTGGGCCTGCCACTTGCCAGGCAACCGTTTTTGGTTTCATACCAAATAGCCCTTATAGTTCCGCCATGGCGAAGTTATCCCTTTAAGGGCCTATTAGAGGCCGGGGAATGAAGCGAAATATTGACGGCCGAGCGTGTCGAGCAATTAGCAATAAACCAGTAGGTTGAGTAGGTATACGTACCTATATAAGGCCATATATACCGGTTTATTTGTAGCATAAGGTCAAACAACAAATAAACAAAACAACAATTACTTTTTGTGTCGCAGATTGTGTTTAATTAAAATAAAAGTGATAATAAAATAAACAACTCGAAATGAATTGAAAAGGTAGGAAATTTTTCTCATTCTCAATATACAGCATTGTACTGAAATGATAACATTTTTACACAATACTGGGTTAAAATAGACAATCCGCTTCCATTAAAAGGCGGCGTTAGGTAATGATTCGCTCACTCATTGTTATAGTCTGAGGGATAACAATAAGAATTGCGACATCGTCCTTTTTTTGTTTACAAATATTGTAAGTCAGTTAGTACGCGTGTGCAAAGTAGTAATCTGTGAGGCCTTTCAAGGTTAGCATAGACAAAGAGAATAGTATAGAGGGGTCCTGTCATAGTAATTTTTGTAGTCACAGTAAATTTACTGCCATCTATCGACACACGATTAAAGCTCAAAATGAAAATGTATAAAACTATCAAAAATATGTATGTATATATATGGATAAATGATTTTATTATGTATTTTTATATCATTTTGACCCATGTTCTTTCACTGATACCTATGTGTTCAATATTAAACGGTGTCGTCAACGCCATCTAGCCGAGCATAGGCCAAAGGTGTGTGCGCAATGCGCCATCTGTCCGAGAATAACTTTTTCTTGATTTCCGAATCACGTTTTTTCCTTAGACTTTATTCATCTTAATACGGAGTTACATATGTCTTTGGCATAGACTAGAGTATAAATTCTGTGAAAGTACAAACTTTCACAGAATCAGCACTAGTATTTTCTTTCTTACAGAATGGCCACCAATCCGCCCCGAATAGTGTTGGTTGGAGCTCGAGTTTTTTAAGTCTACATTTGAAGAACACGACTCGTTTTTAATGAAACAGGGCTAAAAAATCTTCCGGATCTTTTAAGTCCCGAGTCGAGTCCTTTATTTCAGTCTATTTTAAGCGCAACTCAAAAGACTAAGCCCGGAAATGAAGTCAACAATTTTGTAGCGATATTATAGCGTATGGTGTACATTAATATCCATATATTTTTTCATAAATCATAAATCTTTATTTGCGATAGATATAGTTTTTTTTTATAAAATGAGAGTTCTCTGAAAAGGCCTCATGTCTCTACTACTACGTGGCTTTAATATTGGGCTATTAAGTATGATTTGTTTTGACAAGTTCAATTCTTCGAGGGTGTCTACGTACAGTTGGTATGAAATATTAAGACAGTTAAAAAAAATCGCAGTTTTTTTACCGTAGTACACGACATATGACAGTTCCTTCAAATGTCCTTTAGTTGGGCTTAATAAAAAGTAATTGAAGAAATAGGTTATTACTTAATGTTACATTTCTAAATAAATTAGTTTGCTATACTTCCAATAAATGTCTGCGAACGTTTTATGTGACAGATTCTCCGTATAAAAATGAACTGTCATATGGACCATCATTCGACACGAGAGGTATAATATAAAAAAAAAATTGTTTAGTTCTGTGATATTAGTTACAGGCGCGGCCCGCCTTAAGGAGCGCTTGTGCGGTGCATTCCCATAAATAATCAAAATGAAATTATGGTACTTATTTAATATATTACTATTTAAGATCGATCGTAAAAAACTCAATACCAATTAAATAATAACCTTTATTCATTATACTTAAGTTTATAGACAGCTCACCACTACCTACACGGCGTACTCCTATAATTTCATAGAAATCAAGGGTAACGCGCGAAGCGGAGCGCTTTGGATTGCGCTCCTATGGAAAAAGATTTAGTACATTCGATCAATAGGAAATTCAATAAGAGCGAAAGAGAAGCTTCGATACAACTCCGCGCGTGAAACAGAATATTTTCTATGAGGATAGAGGCAAAATCGGTGCGGCGCTCCGAGCCCGGTTGATCTGCGCGCGCATCCCGCGCGCCATGTTGATATTGTTGTCACTTGTTTCTAAACAAACCTTAGTCAATTTTAAAGTATGTGCGGGAATGCAATTTTGTCTTTTTTTTCATTCTAAATAATGAAACAAGAGTTTAAACAGTTAAAGCACATAATTTGTTTGTTGTGAGGTGTTTAAAAATGAATGAATTTAACGTGAGAATGTGAAAAAGTTTACAAAATCGACTCGAGTTAAATTATGGACGACCTTGAACTTTCGTAGCAATGTTAGTCAAAAGCAAAAACTTATATATTTTTTAAATCAGATCAATAAGTAAAAACACCGTGGTTGTGTTGTGTGAATGTGATAAAAGTAACTAGCTTATTTTGTTTTTCGTGTTACCTATACGTTTTGTGTTTGGCGCGGGCGCGGGTGACGGCTGTGCGGTGAGTTTGTTTGGACCGAAACAGTTGTGTTAACAATTTAGTACATCTTTCCATAAAATTTAAATAAAAACATTATATCCATTTGTAAAATGAACTGCAGTTGGCGTCTATCGGTCGTCAAGATATTCGTAATACCGAAAATCTATGAGAGAGTTCAATGACCGGGTGGACGGAAACCGACATCTAGGTACTTTGCGGCGGTTAATTGAATGTGTAGGTTTAGTTTTTGTTTTTAGGGTTCCGTAGCCAAATGGCAAAAAACGGAACCCTTATAGATTCGTCATGTCTGTCTGTCTGTCCGTCTGTCCGTCTGTCTGTCAGTCCGTATGTCACAGCCACTTTTCTCCGAAACTATAAGAACTATACTGTTGAAACTTGGTAAGTAGATGTATTCTGTGAACCGCATTAAGATTTTCACACAAAAATAGAAAAAAAAAACAATAATTTTTTGGGGTTCCCCATACTTCGAACTGAAACTCAAATTTTTTTTTTCATCAATCCCATACGTGTGGGGTATCTATGGATAGGTCTTCAAAAATGATATTGAGGTTTCTAATATCATTTTTTTCTAAACTGAATAGTTTGCGCGAGAGACACTTCCAAAGTGGTAAAATGTGTGTGTCCCCCCTGTAACTTCTAAAATAAGAGAATGATAAAACTAAAAAAAATATATGATGTACATTACCATGTAAACTTCCACCGAAAATTGGTTTGAACGAGATCTAGCAAGTATTTTTTTTTTAATACGTCATAAATCGCCTAAATACGGAACCCTTCATGGGCGAGTCCGACTCGCACTTGGCCGCTTTTTATTGTGAGTGAACACCCATAATACATAGCTACCAGCCGCCTCTGATTAGTTAGGTATATTATATTTCCCATGGATTGTTTTAGGCTCCGCTATGTGGGAAAATTTTAATGTTTATTATTAATATTACAATTAATTTTATTCTACTTGTATAATTTTAAATTTACATATTAATGTGCTGGATTCGTCATTTAATATACTTGATTGCATATAATATAACGAAGTTTGTCATTTTAACAAGATTTATTACGTTTAAGCCTAAGGTTTATTACGATTTTTGCTATTAAATGGTTTTTTTTTAATTTATTACAACTCTTTATAATGGGTTTCTGAAGTTATTATTACTACGGTACAATCAAGCATAGAATTGCTCTTTAAAATTAACAAAAAACTTAACCTTCCGATGATTCTATCGGTATAACACATTTCAATCACATACTCTACTTTTATATAGATTATATAGATTTTGTATGACAATGAGCTGATTACATAGCTTGCAATTTCGAAAATAAATAAACCGTTCGAAGTTACCCCAACGTACTTACCTCACTGTGGAATAAAAAATAGACCAGAAATTTACAAAGCAACCCGCTCAATAATCGACCTTAATATTTAAACATGAAGATTCATTTTATGTCTATGTCGGAGGCAGATCGTAAAATCGGCCATATCGAGATATTCCTAGGCATACCATGAAACGCCGCCATTTCATGATCTGACTAGCGACTACCAGCCATATCGTTCAAACATCAACGTTTGACGATTTGCCTAGCGACGTTTAGGCATATCAAATAGTAGGGTGTGATATTCCTAGGCATATCATGAAACGCCGGCATTTCATGATCTGCCTAGCGCGACCATCAGCCATATCGTGGAAACTCAAGGGGTGATATTCCTAGGCAGATCATGAAACGCCGGCATTTCATGATCTGCCTAGCGAGGACCAGCCATATCGTACAAACCTCAAGGGGTGATATTCCTAGGCAGATCAGGAAACGCCGGCATTTCATGATCTGCCTAGCGACCACCAGCCATATCGTGCAAACCTCAAGGGGTGATATTCCTAGGCAGATCATAAAACGCCGGCATTTCATGATATGCCTAGCGACGACTAGCCATATCGTGCAAACCTCAAGGGGTGATATTCCTAGGCAGATCATGAAACGCCGGCATTTCGTGATCTGCCTAACGACGACCAGCCATATCGTGAAAACCTCAAGGGGTGATATTCCTAGGCAGATCATGAAACGCCGGCATTTCATGATCTGCCTAGCGAGGACTAGCCATATCGTGCAAACCTCAAGGGGTGATATTCCTAGGCAGATCATGAAATGCCGGCATTTCATGATCTGCCTAGCGCGACCATCAGCCATATCGTGCAAACCTCAATGGGTGATATTCCTAGGCAGATCATGAAACGCCGACATTTCATGATCTGCCTAGCGACGACCAGCCATAGGTATAGTGCAAACCTCAAGGGGTGATATTCCTAGGCAGATCATGAAACGCCGGCATTTCATGATCTGCCTAGCGACGACCAGCCATATCGTGCAAACCTCAAGGGGTGATATTCCTAGTCAGATCATGAAACGCCGGCATTTCATGATCTGCCTAGCGCGACCACCAGCCATATCGTGCAAACCTCAATGGGTGATATTCCTAGGCAGATCATGAAACGCCGGCATTTCATGATCTGCCTAGCGACCACCAGCCATATCGAGCAAACCTCAAGGCTCAAAAGGAACGTAAACTTGTATTAAAAGGTACGATCTGGCAACACTGGACTCGGACGCAGCGCCATATAGAATGCAGCGCCACCAGTGGCAAAAAATGCAATTATTTTACGATGCGATCGGTATGAATGAAGCTAGGAATTCGACGAATACATTGCTCCCATCGATCTGCCGAATCTTTTATAAGACAGATCGTGATATGCCTGAGTTAATTTTAGTCAGATCATGAAATGGCGGCGTTTCATGATATGCCTAGGAATATCTCATCGATTATTTTACGATGCGCCCGGTATGAAGCTAGGAATATCAACGAATACATTGGTCTGACCGATCTGCCGCCTCTTTTATAAGGCAGATCGTGATACGCCTGGGTTAAACTTAGTCAGATCATGAAATGGCGGCGTTTCATGATATGCCTAGGAATATCTCGATATGCCCGATTTTACGATCTGCCTCCGACATCTAAATACACCTGTCTCGATCGCACAAGACTTGCAGAGGCACAAGACGTGTCGCCTCCCTGCCACATTTACCAATTTACAAGTGCGACAGAGAGGCAACAAGGATTCTCGGTAGGCCCTCAACGCCCGATTCCGATTTTGAACTAGATATCTATTAGACATCACCAAGATGTGCCAGTGTCAAACAAGTGTCAAAAGTGACGTGTTTGTTTGAAGAAACGTCACTATTGATACTTGTTTGACACTGACATATCCAATCCATATCGTTTAAATATCTATCTAGTATTTGACGTATCTTAAAGTTCGAATATGGCCGTCAGTTTCTACGCAATATAGCGTGCGTAAATGTTAGGTAATAAAAGTTTTTAATATCCGCCATATTAGCAATTACAGACATAGTAAGAGTCGTTGAAGAGCGCATAAACATTCCATATTGTCCATGTTAAAGATGGTAGTTTCATTAAACGCGTATAGATCGTTAAACATTTATTAACAATGCCTATAGCTTGTAAGAAACCTCTACCAGTTATTAAGTGACTTTTATACCTGTGCAATCTACATCAGAAACTTTTATTGACACTTATAAGAAATAGTGGTCAGTAACACAGAACAAGTTAGAATGGCGATGCGAGCAGGGTATTTCATTTTTAACACCACACTAAGTATCAAAATAATATGAGTGCCGTATCGCTTCGGGGCGGTCTATCGTCCTACACTACCAAAACGTAATATCTAGAATATCAGTGACATTAAATTTGAACCTTAATACTATGACGATACCCGTTGTTTTTCAATATGAATGTTGTACTGGCACGTGCTAACGCTCGAGCTAGCGGCTTTGCGATAATAGAGACAATGGCCTTTGTTTGAAAGATTAAAGTTCGAAGCGAAAAGTTCACCTCAGAAGAGCCATACTATACGTGTGGCCGCCGGTTTTGAGCAAACGCTCGCATGCTACTCGCGCGCGCTGACCGAAAACGAAGTAAACATGCCTTTTGCGCCACAATAACCTTCAGAATAAGAAGCCAGACATCAAATCTGTCTAAAGGAGGTGTATCCATTCACCACGCACACAAGTTTTACTACCGTTGCGCGAGTGTTAGTAAATGTGGAGAGGAACGAGCGGCGACACCGATTCCGATACTAACTGCGCGCGATAGCCATTCTAACCTCTTTAATATGTTCTGTGGTCAGTAACATAAAACCAATTCGGTTTTGTTAAACGTATTTAATAAAATCAACAATTTATGTATAGGTACAGTCGACAATACTATTCGCTTAGCAACTTTGCATGCAAACTTCTATGCAGGGGGGGTCGCTTTTCTCTGCAGCGGGTTGTAGGTACAGTCAGCAGCAGAAGTTGCTAAGCGGGCGAGGTGTTCAAAATTACCTTGACGCGCTCTTATTCTTTTAACAATAAAGTCGCGTCAAGATCCTTTTGAACACCTCGCCCGCTTAGCAACTCCTGCTGCTGACTGTACATATAATTTAAGTTAAGTACTAACCCCCTTAAGACGAAAGTGGAGGACCTGCGCGAAATCGCATTTTTATACAAACGCTGTCCTCTGTTTTTCCTACCTGTACGGCTACCATCAGTTTGGCATTGACATAAACGCCATCGAGAACGTAATTTACTTTCTATTCATCTCGCTCTAGGGTTGCCAGATCGTAAGGCGCTATTATCGGGAAAAAATATCAATTTTTCGGGATTTTGGGACTAAGGCCGGGAAAAAAAAACATTCAAATTAAAGTAATTGTATTAAAAAAACAAAAGTTTACATTATTGGCACTACGTCAGCTGCTCTGTCCATTACGACTCGACGCGGGTCGCTCGCTCGCTCGACGACAGTTCGAAACTTGAAATTATTGTTTTATAACGTGAAGCTGTTTTTCGGGACAATTTTCACTTGGTCGGGAATCGGGAACACATGCTAAAAATCGGGAGAATCCCGCCAAATCCCGACCATCTGGCAACCCTATCTCGCTCGTACTCGCATATTAGTGCGAACGAGATGTATAGAAAGTAAATTACGTTCTCGATAGCGTATATGTCAGTTTTGACACTGTCAGTGACTCATGGTACGGGCTCTGGATATTAACATTATTGAAAATATTTTGACACAATTTTTTGTACATCAACCACAGCTATGCCTCGACATTAGATTTTTTTTCGATTTTTTACTTTGATAGCCTAGACTGTGCAAGTATTATTTTAAACTTCAAACTTATATGAAACTAGCGACCCGCCCCGGCTTCGCACGGGTTAACAAATTATACACAAACTTTCCTCAAGAATCACTCTATAGATAGGTGAAAACCGCATGAAAATCCGTTCAGTACTTTTTGAGTTTATCGCGTACATACAGACACACAGACAGACGCGGTGGGGGACTTTGTTTTATGAACACTTGCACAATCTAGGCTATTAAAATCGCTGCAGACTTAACTTAGTCTAACTCTACCTGCTTTCCTAATCAACTTAAGGATTCTGGTACTTACAGTGCGACTGAGAGAAACGGGTCGTTATCAAACCGTGTGAAATTGCCACAGTGTCACGGCTTCCAGGTTGCCTGGGGTTATAAAAAGGCTTTGCCGCCGTGGCACTAAACTCAAGTTTATCTCGCTTTTACGACGCGGGCAAGTGCCTCGGGACGAGGCAACTTGTCGAGGCAGGGAGAAAAGACGTAATATTTACAGCAAGAATACTCTTTATTGCGCATAACGAAAAGTTTGTAAAAAAAGTGAAATGGTAAGCAAAATGTTTGGACATCCCTACTTCAGAATCTAAATACCTACAATCATAGAGAAATAAGTAACTTAGCTTAGCAGCTTAGTCCGAAATGTTATACTTTTGACACTGACAGATCATATCCTTAAAAAATCCAGATCAAATTCAAATCCTGTTATGACAATCAGAATACGCCTACGCCCCCTGTTTAGATCTGATTCTGATAACATACCTACATAGTTTGTTATTAATAATATGTATTTGCAGTAGGTAAGTAGGTATGTATGGATTTTATTCCCCAACGTACAGTTAGCAGCAGAAGTTGCTAAGCGCGCGAGGTATTCAAAATTACTTTGACGCGCTCCTATTCTCTAAAGAATAAAGTCGCGTCAAGATCGTTTTGAACACCTCGCCCGCTTAGCAACTATTGCTGCTGACTGTACAGCAGAGTGTAAGTACTGCAAGTAGGTAACTAGGTAATAAAAACGCAAACATTTTCAATTTCACTTCTTAACTAATTATACGCCATATAATTTGTTATTTCAATATTATAAATACAAATAAAGACCATTAAAATTATAAAAAGTACAATAAATGTTAGTTAGTTAGTCCTTTAGTTAGTTATTAGATAGTTTGTTTAAATAAAAATTGTTCCGGTTAGAACGGTTAGTACGACTTCATTTTATTTGTTCTTCTTATACGATTCATATTTATTTGTTCTGCTAGACTGCTAAGTTATTTTGCGTGAGGGTACTGTATTAGGTAAAGAGAAAACATGAGTCTATTTAAATAAGTATGTATTTTCAAATCATTATTTAGAAAAAGTGGCCAAGTCCGAGTCGGACTCGCCCATGAAGGGTTCCGTATTTAGGCGATTTATGACGTATTAAAAAAAAACTACTTGCTAGATCTCGTTCAAACCAATTTTCGATGGAAGTTTACATGGTAATGTACATCATATATTTTTTTTAGTTTTATCATTCTCTTATTTTAGAAGTTAGGGGGGGGGGACACACATTTTCCCACTTTGGAAGTCTCTCTCGCGCAAACTATTCAGTTTAGAAAAAAATGACATTAGAAACCTCAATATCATTTTTGAAGACCTATCCATAGATACCCCACACGTATGGGTTTGATGAAAAAAAAATTTTTGAGTTTCAGTTCGAAGTATGGGGAACCCCAAAAATTAATTGTTTTTTTTCTATTTTTGTGTGAAAATCTTAATGCGGTTCACAGAATACATCTACTTACCAAGTTTCAACAGTATAGTTCTTATAGTTTCGGAGAAAAGTGGCTGTGACATACGGACGGACAGACAGACGGACAGACAGACAGACATGACGAATCTATAAGGGTTCCGTTTTTTGCCATTTGGCTACGGAACCCTAAAAAAACTTGCGAATTGCACTGCTTGATAGTTGCACTTTAGGTACGGTCGAAAGTATTAATTGTGACGTCCCATTTTAAAATAAATAATGTGTAGATATAGACCAAGATAAGTCTGCAACGATTTTGATAGAACAAGTGTCATTTTTAATGTCAAACTTCTATGAAATTATGACGTGTAAATAACATTTGCGCAGCGTATGCTATCAAAATCGTGTCACACTTTTCTTGATCTAACCCTACAAACATTTTACGTTACAAAATTTCGTTCGTCGCTATTTAACTGTAGATAAGAGATATAGAAAAGCTGGTTACCTATTGATTTGTTTTCGCTTTTTCTCGCGGAGCCCCCACAGATGCTCTACGGAGCCCTAGGGGTCCGCGGAGCACACTTGAGAACGGCTGGCATTAACTAGTCCCGTCTCTTTCTTACAGCATGACTAATGCCTATAATACACCAGATCGATTTATTATACCCGAACCCTACTTACTACATAACCTTTCTAAATGCACATACTGCACAGCCCATGCTAACCAAGCCAGCAAGCCAGAAAGAATTGTATTGAAAGCGGTGTAAGGTTGGTTTTTGTATGTTCTGCGCCTCGCTATGGGCGGGCCGAGTCTGACAAGTATTAATGATTATTATCTTTTATATAGTAGTGGTATCGTGTACGAAGATGGTAATATTACATACTTTGTCTGGTTTTGACCTATCTATATTTTGTACTGGGTGCTGTTAACGTGAGTGTAATAGGGTCATTGCCCTAGCTTTCGTCATCGTCAGCACTAGTTTTCGTCCACTTGTAAAAATTTGAATAAAAACCTACATTGCTGCACAAAGGAATTATTGCAATTCTTAATGTTTAAACAATATATCTATCTACATAAAAATGATATTCCGCGAGTAGAAAATTAAAACTGAAACATTTTATTTGCTAATCAAGTGGACAAAAACTAGAGCATGGACGGAAACTAGCGCTACGACCCTATAAGGCAGTTGTCCATTCAGTTAACGATTTCAGTATTTTCGTTAATCGGGTCTCTTCAGTATGTGGCTTAAAAATCCAGAAATAAACAAAGAATTAGTAAAAATACTAAATGTGTACGGTCGGGTTCACAAACATCTTTACCAACGTTCCAAAAATATATTTACATGACCTTGGGCCCGTTTCAAAAGCTTGTAACTTGTAATTGTAATACGAGTGGAAGTCCCTTTCTTACAAAATCTGTCAAAGTGACATCCGCTTGTATTACAAGTTACAAGCTTTTGAGAAACGGGCCCCTTATTTTCAGTGTCGTAGAGATGTGTAAATATATAATAAAATAATAGAGGCGTGTATATATTTATGCACCTGCAAATCTTCAGAAAATTCTTATGTACGGGATAAATGGGAAACGTAGAATGCTCCATTACAAATAAATAAGTAAATATTATAGGACATTCTTACACAGTAAGCTCAAGAAGGCTGGTGTTGTGGGTACTCAGACAACGATGTATATAATATACAAATACATATATGGAAAACACCCAAGACTCAGGAACAAATCACTGGCAATAATTTCTAGAGTCCCACAATCCTATAATACTTGTGCAAATTACCTGCATTGAAATTTAAATCTTTATCAAATGGAACTTTACGGCTACCATCAGTTTGGCACTGACATAAACGCCGTCGAGAACGTAATTTACTTTCTATACATCTCGCCCCTACTCGCATATTAGTGCAAACGAGATGTATAGAAAGTAAATTACGTTCTCGATAGCGTAAATGTCAGTTTTGACACTTTTGACACTGTCAGTGACTCATGGTACGGGCTCTTAGAGTCTGTTCGGAAAGAGAAGAGTCGTGAAATGTATGGAGCCCAATACATTCCACGACTCTTCTCTTTCCGAACAGAGTCTAATTGCTTTTGTTTAGTTTCGTTCGATTGTAAAACGAAACAAATTGGAATCTATTTTCTAAGACCATTGATTAAAATTCCACTGCCAATTTTTCTTGTATGGTGGGTCGCTGCGCTGTAGGCCCAGTTTATCGACCATTTATAGACCTTACTGCTACGATATACGGTCCACCACCGCTCAAGCTGATTACACACTCCATTAAAACTGTGCGTGATTATTCTAACCAGACGGTCATAAAGGCTCGTTCACACGTCCGGTGATAGCACACAAGGGTCCGTGTTGGGAACAAGGATACAATGTGTAGCTAGTGTTATTCCGATTGATTGCAAGTGTGACCAATGCTTAGATAACACAGTTCAAGTTTATACGGCATACACTTAAGAGTTTTCTGGTGTATATGGGTGGATCAACTATTTCTTGTTCTTATTCTGTCCGGTCAGCCAAGAGACAATAGTAACATAGTTTGTTAGAAGACATTGTCCACCACCTTCTTCTGGCACGCTTGGTAGACGACCCTCTATAGTCTATGAAAATGGTTTAAGTATGAGTTTCACAAAAAAGCGTGTTTGGAGAATCTAAATGCCTAAAAACCAGATTTTAAATAGTGACCCAGGGTAACGTAACCATGGCAACGAGAGACTAGAAAAAGTTGTTTCACCCATATAAATAATAAATCGACCTAGTGACTAGGATTAGTCACACACACGTTTAGGGGAATGAAGGGACTAGGTCCTAGTCCCTCCATTCCCCTAAACGTGTGTGTGTGACTAATCCTGACGACCTAATGAGTCGATTAAATACATATAATGTTGGTTCTTCTCTTTGACATAAGAATTTCTGCTATGACATTCTGCTCCGTGGTTATATTTCCACTGGTTCGCCTCTCGTTCGACTCACGCGCACTATAGCTTCTAGAACACTAGGCTACGTGACCGGCGCGCACGCAGGATGCGATAACCGAACGAACAGGCCATTGTTTACCTTATTTCCGATTTGCTGGGGGTAGTTAGCTTTTGCACACATCACGCCGGAAAGTAGAACATTGCTGATTTCAGTGCTAATAAAAAAAATCGCATGTATCTACTCTATACCTCTCGCGAGAGTCTCGCATCGAATCCCTATGGCAGTTCACTCAATCTAATAAGTACTGGGCTTAAATAAGTTTTTACCGTATTTTTATTACTTATAATCCGTTACATCACTACATAGGTATTAGTATAAAACAAAGTCGATTCCCGCTGTCTGTCTGTCTGTCCCTATGAATGCTTAGGTAGATCTTTAAAACAACGCAAAGGATTTCGATGCGATTTTTTTTTATAAGTAGAGATACTTAGAGTGATTCAAGAGGAAGGTTTATGTATAATTTGTTAACCCGTGCGAAGCCGCCGGGTCCCCAGTTTCTAAATAAATGAAAGTGCTAACTTCCAAAAAATTACTACAAACATTTTACGTTGACAGCTATGTAAGTACCAGGGATGTTGCGGATGCCGATTTTTTGACATCCGCGGATGCGGATGCGGATGCGGATTTTTAAAGGCTCACATCCGCGGATGCGGATGCGGATGCGGATGTCAAGATAGGTACATAAAAAACGTCAAATATTACATTTTAGTAATTTTTATTTAAAAAAACCGGCCAAGTGCGAGTCGAACTCGCGTTCCAAGGGTTCCGTACATTAAGTCCCACTCACGCTTGACTGCTAATTTCTAATAGGTTTTTTTGGCTAATGACTAAATTACCTAGCAGTCTAGCACTTACGCCGATGCTAAGACGTTCCTGTACCCACCTGTTCCACATCCGCATCCGCATTAAATCCGCATCGATTTTATGCGTATGCGGATGCAAATGCGGATGTTGAAAAGAATGCGGAAGTTCCGCGGTTGCGGATGCGGATGCGGATATTCGCAACATCCCTGCTACGTACACCTAATACCTACATACTCCATAAAAATGAACTGTCATATAGGGACCATCATTCGACGCGACAGGTACTCTTTAAGAAAAGGCTTCTATTAAACGATGGTCCCTACGACATAAAGATGTCAATGTCAACATATTTTTGGGCCACCGTGTAAGTGCAACTTATTTATAAGTGCTTAGTATATACCTATAAGCACCTCTGATTTCGCTAACTTCTTACAGATAAGTAAAACCGCAATTAAACCATTACCTGGTTATCTTTACAGCCAATGGGAAGGGAAACTATGAACGAGATCATTAATTATAACCGTAACTATATTACTTTGAAGCATAAACCAGTGTCTACATTGATGAAAATATCTAGTCATCTATTTAGACGCTTAAGTCTTTTTGAATAAAGTGATGCTGTTATCTAGGTAGCGAAAAATAATAAAATAACGTATGTGCACATTATACTAGTGCTGTGCTCAGGTTTTTTTCGTTTTAAACGACGTAAGTGACTGTTAAATTCATGTGTAGTTACGCCTTTTCTGTATAAAGGTTGTAGTGACCATAAAACTCCAATTAGAGAGTTTATAACTTGGCATCCGCTTTCGTTCAGTAAAAATGTATGAGAAAATGCGCGCGTACGAGATAAGCTTCGGTTTATTGCGCTAAATTGGAGTGGGAAGCTGCAGAAATATCTACAATGCTGGCGTGTGCGAAAATGTCTACACGGACTCTTTTAGAAACAAATCAACAACTTGGGGAACAAATCAAATGAAATATGTATTTTCATTATTTGTGTTTTTTAAGTAGTCACACAAGGTACTGACTAAGGACCAAGCTTTCATTATTAAGACTCCTCTGTCCGTCTGCCGTCAGACTGTATCTCATGAACCGTGATAGATAGACAGTTGAAATTTTCACAGATGATGTATTTCTGATGTTGCCGCTATAACAACATAGTTCACAAACCAACCATAACATAGTTCAGTAACAGTATAGTTCGTTTTTTTAGCATTAGATAAAAGACTACTCGATCTTGACGTGTCTTTTAACTGAAAAACGCTTTTTGAAAATCAGTAACTATTACTTATGGAAGCAAAATAATGTAAATGATCAAATATGATTGATGATTGTTACAATACCTATTTGCCGTGACTTATTTTTCAAGTGTTTTTCAATAAAAAGACACGTCAAAATTGTTTACCTTTTTTCTAATGCTAAAAAAACGAACTATAGTGCAACTAGGGTTGCCAGATGGTCGGGATTCGGCGGGATTCTCCCGATTTTTAGCATGTGTTCCCGATTCCCGACTAAGTGAAAATTGTCCCGAAAAACAGCTTCACGTTATAAAACAATAATTTCAAGTTCCGAACTGTCGTCGAGCGAGCAAGCGACCCGCGTCGAGCCCGTCAGCGCGCGCGCAAGGCGCGCGTAGCGAGATTGGGCAGAGCACCTGACGTAGTGCCAATAATGTAAAATATCATTGTTTTTAATACAATTAATTTAATTTGAATGGTTTTTTTCCCGACTTAAGGCCCACAATCCCGAAAAAATTATATTTTTTCCCGATAATAGCGCCTTTCGATCTGGCAACCCTAAGTGCAACCCAGCTGAAACGTCGTATTTGAGGTAAAAATAATGAAATTTACTACCCATATCGCGGTAGATCCGTTCATATCTCTAGGTAAATAATATGTGTACAAAACGCGAGAGTTAAAATTGTTATTTATTATCCTCTAGCTTTAGCCGCCCAGAGACCTATAAAAAGGTCTCCTGTTCCATTCTAATTTGAACTTTGTGTTGACAAAATAAAATTTCATTTTGCTTGGCAAGGTTTGACGTATGGGTGGCTAGAGGTTATTGTAGTTTGTAGCCTGCTCGTAAAGAGTTTCTTTATGTTCATTTTACTCACTAATTATCAAGATTATCTTTAGGTAGACTTTTTATAAGTTCGTTTTACTACAAGATAATTACTTAGGTACATATTCTCACACTCTGTGGAACCAGTTTATGGTTCTCTGCGGAATGAGCTGGCTGTATTTCTAATATTCATATCATTAAGAGGAGGAGAGACGAGTACGCATCTCCTTAAAAACGTAGTTCCCATTTTCCTCTCTTGATATTGACTAGGTATTATATGGAAAATATTTTTACGTCACCCTCCCCGCTACGCGAGGAGAAAATCTCACTCCCTGGCCAAGGCAAGACGTAAAACTTTAGACAAACCACGGGCGGTAATTCGTAAAGCCCCACATCGCATATTTATGGCCCTCACTTTCGGTTCGGGCCACAAACACCTGCGATCTGGAGCATTCACGAATTCACCTCCCTAGGTATGTAATGTACTTATACTCAATTATAGATGCATCAACGATTTTTTGTTTTTTATGAGAGATAGGAGAAAAAAAAGCATTTCATACAAACTTTGGACGTTTTTCACTCTTAGAAATGACGTTAGCCTGTAGGCTGTAGAGTAGGTACCTACGTTGACATAGGTACAGGTATAAAGTTTTTGGAAAATGATTACTTAACCGTTAGCTATAAAAATATTTTTGAATATTCTTTTAGTTATCAACTTATCATTGGCTACACTGGCTACACTGCCTACAGGATGGCCCAAAAACGTTGACACAAATTTTTACTGCGCCATTTTGATGATGATTGTAACAAACCTTTACGCAAAGCTATAGGAGAAGAAGATAAAACGTCTTGTTTAAGTTAAATAATTGTAATTTTAAATTGCAGTTGCAGATGTTTAAGTAAGAAAAATATTCTTAAGGGGCCCACTGATTAACAGTCCGCCGGACGATATCGGCCTGTCAGTTAGAACAAAAAGTTGACAGTTCCGAACAACTGACAGGTCGAAATCGTCCGGCGGACTGGTAATCAGTGGGCCCCTTTAAAATTGTTGTGTCAACTTATTTTTGGGTGATCCTGTTTAAATAACTAATGTCAATCTGAACCTACATATTTGTAAGTAGTATTTTATTAGTGTGCATGGATCGTTACGGTCCGCTCGGCGCGGAGGCGCACCTCTCCCTTCCGCGCAAGCTGCTTGCCTTGCCGCAGCCGCGAAGGCGTTAGAAAAAAAAGCGGTTCTATATTCAAAGTTACACGTTCGACCAATCGCGGCCGCGGTAGGCGTGACGGAGCGCGCTCATTGGCCGTCGGGCCGCACGTAGTGATGCGAACTCGCTCCATTATTCTGCGTACTACGTAACGGCTTATTGTGTTGTAGCTTTCTTTAATTGTTGACGTTACGAATGTCGTTACAATAAAATTATAACTATTTTGGTTGTTAACTTATTTATTATTATGTTATTATTGTATTTAACTTTGATATCGGGCTTTTTGTTAATCTATAACGTGGTTGCGGATCATTATTTTGTAATAATATTAACAACTTAAACTTAATTAATAATTAGTCATAGATATAATACTTACTAGTAATTTAGGTACTTACGTTACGAACTTACGTAAGTAATAAACCCTTTATCATTTATGGGGCACACTTAGATTTTATATGGTAAACATTTTTTTTTTGTATTTTTTCATATGCAGTATTTTTAGGACTTTTCTAAGGAGATGAGACTTGAATCGTGTATTTTTTTTTAATCTTGACCGTGAAAGAGTTAAAGCGGTTTGTTTTTCACATAAAAATCTTTAAACATATTGGCACTTACATTCCTTATAACATTACGAAGTAGGTACTAATAGTATTGAAAGCCAATAATAAACAGTAATTTATGTCCACGTTTCCATTTAAAATAAACATATAAACGACATTTTAAACTACAAGTCGAGATTTACGACCACATTAATTTTGTTGGTCATGGCTGCACTTTATTTTATACATTTTCTAAATCGTAAATTTCAAACACGTTTTAATGGTTATTCTAGTTTGCACAGGTTATGGCTTGTGGGGGATCAATCATTTTTAATATATTTGCGGGTTGAGAAAAATTATGAGGGCGTTTTTTTTTAAGTTGTCCCCTACATTTTTTTTCAAATTTGGGATTTTTTATGTTATTTTTACTCAGAATCACGAGCTCTTTCTATCCTAATAGGAGAAAAAAGTATCCTAAGGTTTTTATTTCCATTCCGTCACCATTTTTCATAGACTTTGTATGGCGGTCGCGGAATGGAAAGATCGAAAAATGTAATATGGAAATTTGGGGACACTTTTTTTCTCCTATTAGGAATTTAGGATAGAAAGAGCTCGTGATTCTGAGTAGAAATAACATATAGCTGGTCAACCAAATCTTGTCAGTAAAAAAAGGCGCGAAATTCAAATTTTCTATGGGACGATATCCCTTCGCGCCTACATTTTTCAAATTTGCCGCTTTTTTCTACTGTCAAGATCTGGTTGACCAAGTATAAATCCCAAATTTGAAAAAAAAAGTGTAGGGGACAACTTTAAAAAAAAACGCCCATTACAAATATTTGAGCGTTTTCCAAAAAAAGTGTACATGTCATTCATGTCTTCAAAATATTGACTTCTTGGGCTCATTTTACTCAGAATCATTTGTACATTCACGCCTCATACATGAAAAAATGTGTCCCAAAATTTTGTATGAAAAATTTTTTTTCCAGTGCGTCATGTTCATACAAATAAAAAAAAATTCATACAAGAATGTGACGATCAGGAAAGGAAATTTTCGGACACATTTATTTATGTATGAGGCGTGAATGTACAAATGATTCCGAGTAAAATAAATAAATAAATATTATAGGACATTTTTACACAAATTGACTAAGCCCCACAGTAAGCTCAAGAAGGCTTGTGTTATGGGTACTCAGACAACGATAGATATAATATACAAATACTTAAATACATAGAAAACAACTATGACTCAGGAACAAATATCTGTGCTCATCACACAAATAAATGCCCTTACTGGGATTCGAACCCAGGACCGCGGCTTCACAGGCAGGGTCACTACCCACTAGGCCAGACCGGTCGTCAAAAAATCAAAAAATGTCGTCAAAATGAGCCCAGGAAGTCAATATTTTGAAGACATGAATGAAATGTACACTTTTTTTGGAAAACGCTCATTTATTTTTACCTACCTAGTCTACCTACCTGAGTAAAAAAAAAATTTTAGGTAGGTAGGTAAATGAGTTTTTTCAACATCGAATTCGACCGAATTCAAAATATTTTTTTTGTTGTGCTGTGATAATAAGCCAATATAAAGTTTGACTGGTAGAGAATGCCTTATGGCATTAAGTCCGCCTTTTGTACTATAAGGTTTTTCTATTGTGCAATAAAAATTTAATAAATAAATAAAATAAAAACAACAATATGGCGTCAGCCCCCGCCATACAGTTGTTTTTTTTATATTGGATTTTTTGCATGGGCAGACTCCAACCAAAACCTTAAAAGGTTAAAGTTGGCTTTGATATGTACTTATAAAAAATCACGAATTTCGAAACGAGTGGCGATAAATTAAAACACGACCGAAGGGAGTGTTTTAAATCGACACGAGTTGCGAATTACCTATTCGCACGTGTATCGAACAACGTTTTACAGTACATATGGCACTTTAAAGTTTCGACATACGCACGAAAAGTGCTATTTTACGCACTAGTAAGTTACGCAGTAGTAAAAGTAGTGAGTAAAAGCCCCATATGTACTGTAAACGTCTTTTTAGGGTTCCGTACCCAAAGGGTAAAAACGGGACCCTATTACTAAGACTCCGCTGTCCGTCCGTCCGTCCGTCCGTCTGTCCGTCCGTCCGTCCGTCCGTCTGTCACCAGGCTGTATCTCACGAACCGTGATAGCTAGACAGTTGAAATTTTCACAGATGACGTATTTCTGTTGCCGCTATAACAACAAATACTAAAAACAGAATAAAATAAAGATTTAAGTGGGGCTCCCATACAACAAACGTGATTTTTGACCGAAGTTAAGCAACGTCGGGCGGGGTCAGTACTTGGATGGGTGACCGTTTTATTGCTTGTTTTTTTTGCTAGTTTTGCTCTATTTTTTGTTGATGGTGCGGAACCCTCCGTGCGCGAGTCCGACTCGCACTTGTCCGGTTTTTTTATTCGTATTCAGTTGTAGGTACCTATATACCTACCATAGGTATATCGTTATTCTGCATATCATAGCAGTAAGTAGCTGGTGTGATACAACAGTAACAGCGAGCAAAGTAGGTATGTACCTACGTATATTTTCAGAGTCATTGAGATAAAAAGTAAGTACCTAAAACCCGCGCAGAGGGCATATCATCCGTTCTTATATCCTGGCTCACGCCTCCTTATAAATCTCATAATCTAGCACTGGAATTAGAATGCCTTTCGCTCGGTTTCTACAATCGGGAAAGAACGATCAAGTATTTGATACTGCTTAATTTATCCAGTCTGAATATCCACGGAAGTAAGCCAATGTAATGTCGTAAAACGTCAATCGTAAACCGACAGCGTAATGGGTTTGGGACTCGGTCGGTGCGGGACGTCAAACCTCAAAATGCTGGGGGCATACCGCCAAAACCGAAATTCGTAAATTGCTGGGATCTTTCTCTTTTACTCTCATGAAGATGTAGGTAATTAGAGTGACAAAGAAAAAAAATGCTCGCAATTGGCGAACTTCGATTTTCGCGGTTATAGCCCTGGACTTGAGAGTAGTCGCAATCTGAATGTAACGTCAAATAGGGATACCTATGTGGCATACGGGTACTTACATACATAAGTGTTACTGGCCTTCACATTAGAGCTTGTTTACACATTGTTTGGTGTTTATTGCGAGTTCGTACATTTGCTACTTGGTTCAAATTCCAAATACAAAACAATTGCCTCCGGAGCTTAGAAAGCTACCATGGCTACGTAATACTATCTGTGCTAAGATACGGCAATCTTATTTGGGGTATTCCTTTGTTACCTCTAATGGAGTAGAACAGTCTTTTGTATTTGAAGGTGTTCTTGAGCATATTTATATACACATTAAATGGCGTGCTATACCAATGTATGTATATAATTATACATAGAAAAAGAAACATGAGAAACACAGTTACATATTCAATTAAATACCTACATCTAAAAGCGAACTTATCCGCGTATGTCATTGGGATACATATGCATGAATATCCAATGTAAATTATAGAGATATCTACGTGTTTATCGTCTTAGTTTTATTACAGGTAGTTAAACAAACATTGCGCATCCAACGCGTCTAATACTACATTTGACACGTCGCTATAAAGTAGAAACTTATTCGCGATTAGTTCCATAACCATAGCTAACTTTATATCCTTTGGCATTGAAGTGAAACATTTTAAGTTTTAGCCACAGAGTCGAGACACGAACAGAGCATCGCTTAACAAGCCGATTTCACATGCATACAAATTCCATCTTCTCCATTTCGATTTTAGATGGTTGGCAGCAGAGATGTTGCGGATGCAGATTTTTTTTCATCCGCGGATGCGGATATTTAAAGGCTCACATCCGCGGATGCGGATGCGGATGCGGATGTCAAGATTAGGTACTTAGAAAACGTCAAATATTATATTTTTAATATTATGTTATTTTAAAAAAAACGAAACTTTTAGTACCTATTTGAGCAAGAATATAGGTGCGTTATATTTAATAAACAGTTACTTGGCCGACTTTTCTGGATCTAGACGATTTCGTTATACCTAGGTAATGACGAAATTACCTAGCACTTACGCCACTAAGACGTTCCTGTACCGACTTGTTCGACATCCGCATCCGCATAAGCTCCGCATCGATTTTATGCGGATGCGGATGCAGATGCGGATGTTGAAAATAATGCGGAAGTTCCGCGGTTGCGGATGCGGATGTTCGCAACATCCCTGGTTGGCAGTCCTCATCTGTCTTCCAGACACTTCTTGCCCCGCACGGCTAAACTATGAACTGTCGTCTGCACTCTGCACCCCTAGCACATGATTGGCGCGACAGTATCTCGCGGCGAGATAGACTACCCGTGTTTTTCTAACTAGGTATGTTACTAAAAGAGGGACGGGTAGTCTATCTCGCCGCGAGATACTGTCGCGCCAATCATGTGCTAGCCCGGCTGCGGTATTTCCGGACCGATACGGCCTTCAAAGTCTTCAAACCTTAAAGAAAAGAGCGTACCTACTCCCGTCTTACGTAGGAAACAAAGCACTTGCATCACGGGTTGGCCCTTTGGTGTTGCAGGTGTCCATGGGCAACGGTAATAGCTTAACATCAGGCGATTCGTCTGCTAGTTTGCCTCCTGTATCATAAAAAAAGCGGCCAAGTGCGAGTCGGACTCGCCCATGAAAGGTTCTGTATTTAGAGGATTTATGACGTATTAAAAAAAACTACTAGATCTTGTTCAAACCAATTTTCGGTGGAAGTTTGCATGGTAATCTACATCATATATTTTTTTTTAGTTTTATCATTCTTTTATTTTAGAAGTTACAGGGGGGGGGGGGGACACATTTTACCACTTTGGAAGTGTCTCTCGCGCAAACTATTCAGTTTAGAAAAAAATGATATTAGAAAAGAAACCTCAATATCATTTTTGAAGACCTATCCATAGATACCCCACACGTATGGGTTTGATGAAACAAATTTTTTTGAGTTTCAGTTTTAAGTATGGGGAACCCCCAAAAAAAAATTTTTTTTTTTCAATTTTTGTGTGAAAATCTTAATGCGGTTCACAGAATACATCTACTTACCAAGTTTCAACAGTATAGTTCTTATAGTTTCGGAAAAAAGTGGCTGTGACATACGGACGGACAGACGGACAGACAGACAGACAAACAGACATGACGAATCTATAAGGGTTCCGTTTTTTGCCATTTGGCTACGGAACCCTAAAAAACACTCGCTTATGGGGTTTAAGCCATACCACCATTTATGCCATGCACTATAGTGCATGACAGTTTTGAATGATTCACGGTTAGTTTCACTAGACATACTTAGACCGGGATCCGGGATATCGGGAGCTTGAAAATAATGCTAATGGTAATCACGGTTCATATCCCGGTCTTTATAAGTCTAGTGATACCTATAGTGCTCGACCTCGAGTTATGAATGTATGCGTTTCGCGCGACAAGGAAACGGCGATTATGAAATCCCAGCGATTGTACCTCTGTCTGTCTATCAACTCTGTGGCTTTAACACATTTCCATGGCTTGGCTTAAGAGCGTGACCAAGTGTCTGTTCTGACGTTGAATAGGTTTTTAGAGACTGACAAAGGCACGTCGTAAAACGTCAATGTCCGGCAATGCGCGACCTTCTGACTCTATTTTATGACTAGTGAAGTGATCAAAGTCTTTCTCCCGTAGACTCCGTATAGGGTATTTCACTGTATCACTACATAGTATAAAACAAAGTCGCTTCCCTGTCTGTCTGTCTGTATGTATGCTTAGATCCTTAAAACTACGCAACGGATTTAGATGCGGTTTTTTTTAATAGATAGTGATTCAAGAGGAAGGTTTATGTATAATTTGTTAACCCGTGCGAAGCCGGGGCGGGTCGCTAGTTTAATATAAATAATTTTACACCATGCATGAAATAAAGCACCAGAAGATTAATAGGATAACGTAGACAGCAGTTATATTTAGACATAATTTCTATTTTTAAACCCGTATAAAACTATAAAAAGTTAGATGATTTGATTGTGACGTCACATGCTAGTGTTTCATATAAATTCCATACTAGCAAAATCGTTTTGACAGTTCGAAAAAAGAAACTGATTTGACTAGTAGTCAAATACCCAATTGTGGATCGTTTGAAGACCAGCACATATGGGTGTTATCACTGAGCTATCAGCTTTTTTTTAATTTTATGGTCAGTTAAGGCTTTCTTACAATCATTTATTAAACATACAATGTTCTTAAGTATTTAACCATGTAATTTGTCTTCAATATTTGCTTTTATAAGCCATTTGTTGGTGTCCGATAGAGCTGACATTTGGCATACATGTAAAACACAGGTGACAATGTAATATCGTGATGGCTTCGATCTGATCTGATGATGGAGACTCATTGAATTTTCTTAGAATGGTCTCAAGGAGTAGATGAAAAGGACTAAAATCTTGTTTAACTTTTTGTGATACCCGTATTTGCGTAAGACAAAGACAAGTCTTATGATTCTATCTATATAGGTAATCTATGTTTGAAATGAGACAGTCCCTGGCCAAACCCTATCTAAATAGGTAGAGTGAGGTTATACAAAAAAGGTGAACTATTAATTGTAGTACAAATTTTATAGGTAGTACATGAACCATCTAGTGGATAAGTTATCTGCGCTAGTGATGTGCCGTCGCTTATACATATTTCTTAATCCTTGTTTATGGTTGTCTATTGTCGATATCTTTGTTTTGCTTTTTGTTGGCAACTGTGTGGGGTTCTTTCAGTTATTTTATGGATTTAGTGTCACTGTAAAGACTTTTAATGCTTCTATGAACTAAATTGTGCGAGAGATATTAGTTGAACGTATCTACTTGTTTCATTTTACGAAGTATTTTGATGGGCTGGCAGCAAATGTACGACTGGCCAAGGGGGCTACCGCGAACATCGGAATTCGAAGATAGTCTAACTCTAACTACCTACATCCCTTGAGTTTTTGCTGTGAGTGAAGGGCATGAAAATAAACAGCTATTTAGATTGATGTTTGTTGGTCACAACCATACTGCTTTTGAACGGCCACTTAATGCTCGGTACCTAAGGAGACAGCTCCTTAATAGGAAAGTGGACTACCAGTTCTCCATACAAACGTAATCCCCATTTTCCTCTGAAATTTTGAAACAAATGGATGTTGCTATGCCCTTTCGTTTGGGTTTCCCTTTTTTATTGTTATAAGAGTTTGGAGCGACAAAGAAATTAAGTACATATGTACAAACGTTTAAAAGCTCGGATCTATATCTGAATCCCTAAAGTATTTTCTCCTATCTTTGCATTCCCTAATATTGTTTGTCATAATGATCAGTTGTCCTAACACTAAAAACACTAATTTTGGTTTCCCTAATCATTGATTAATATCCTAATGTTATTAAGCATATATTCTTTTTTGCGAGGGTCGTAGTTCTTTTTTTTGATGACCCAGGGGGAATCCCTTATGGATCCCACTGGCACGGGAGAAGCCCTGTGGGTATGTCCGACTTCCACGGACTAAACCCCCTGGGGTGTTCCGCCGCGCGCTTTTGTAGGCGGGGTTTCGGGAACTCGATTGTAGACCTCCGATACCACGCCGGCGATGCTCTTGCGAGCTCATCATATGGGGTTGCTCTAGCAGCTTACTCCGCTGAAGACACCTCGGAACACTTGAGGGTCTTCCAGCTCGAAACCTCTTCAGGCGAGTGATGGAACTCCCGACCCATCACCCGCAGGCATTAACCTTGCTGCGAAGGCTCTTCTCCGCCTACCTGGCCTCCTTCGGCGCTGAGGGAGCGAGTTCGCGTCGTCCTCGCGCGATCGCTCTGCGGCTTCCTTTTGTGTCAGAACGGTGACGCTAAAGGAAGCCACTGCCGCCCATGCCTCTTCACTGCTAATCATTCGGCGTATTAGCGCCGGCAATGAGAGGTCTCCTCCTACAGCCGCGGACAGGGCAGCGCGAGGCTCCGCTCTGGCATATCTCGCGCGTGTGTTGGGCCGTGTCCACGGCTCTTCCATCACAATGGTGGCACGCTGTCGTCGGCTCTCTTCCCACCCTCTCAAACAGGTACCAGCCGAAGCAGCCGTGCCCCGTCAGGAGCTGTGTGAGGTGGAAGGAGGGTGCACCGTGCTTGCGTTCGACCCATTCTTCGCAGTTCTAACCCTAACCTAACCCACCTTTGTGGCAGCAAGTTCTAAAACCTAACCATTTTTCAGAACCTTACATTATGGAAAATAATCGTTATGACAATTGATCGTTAGGGCATGTGCCCATTATGACAAACCAGTTAGGGCAAGTGACTTTAGGACAAACATTGTTAGGGATTCAGAATGACACCCTAAAAGCTCCGTGCACTTATAATAATTAAAATATCGATCGATAAAAAAAATCTGGATTATCGAAAGATGATAACCGGACTATACATACATTAAATTGTGTAATAATATTTTCTAACTAGGAGGAAAATAGGGAATAGGTACGTTTGTTTGTATGAAGAAGCGGTCCTCCGCTATATAGTAAGTAATCATTAAACATTTATTCGTCGCAATCCATGGTATTACAGTAGACGTTTTAAGTTCAGTGAGTAACTAATATTTATTAGCACAAAAATTAACAAAATATAATAACAAAACTTCATTAAGACGAACAGAACATTGTGCTAAAAGGTCCTCACTCAGCTTGATGTCCCGAAGTGAGCCCTAGGACACACAACGAGACGCTGATATTCAGTGAGGCCTAAAAACTAGAGCTCCCGATACACGTGTTACACGCTGACACGGGTACCCGTGTTCTTAAGCCCGGCGGTATTAAGAACCCGAACTACACGAACCCGCCCGGATTCGGAAACGTTTACCCGTGTACCCGTGTATTTCGTGTACCCGTGTACACGGGTACCCGTGTACACGGATCTTATTTACCCGCGGGTTCGACCCTTCACTCTCGTGTTGGGGAGATTCGTGCTTGAAGACATACGATTGAATTGGAAAATTCGATTACTTTGCAGTTTTACCGGATTGATTGGTAATGTCTAATAGGTAGGTAAGTACACTTTGTTTCAATAATTCATATTTCTAGCTTTACTCTAAATAATATTAAAATTAACAATAGGTATCTTAGTATCCGTTGATTTCATTGATAGCTCGTTTTCTTCATTGTAGTTTTTTGATAATGAAAGTAAACCTAAATGATAATCTAATACAAAAGTAGCTAGTTATGCTTACTGAAACTACCACGCACGGATATGTCATTATTTTCCTTTGTAGCGCGACGGTGGGCAATTCTGATGCTTGAACAAACCAGTATAATAATACTATCAAGACCCGAGACATAAGTATAATAATACTAATAATATAGCCATTGATTTCCATGCAAATTTACATTTAGTCGTTTTTTCCTTTACATGGCCCCGCTTTGGGTAAAGGCCTCCTCCATTTGTTTCCTTTTTATTATGTCTTGTGCTTTAAGCTTCCAGTCTCTACCAGTAATTCTTTGGATTTTGTCAACTCAGCGGTCTTTGGGTCTCCCTTTGCCTCTTTTTTTCCCGATAGGGCCCGCCCATTCAGTTACCAGTTTTGTCCCTCTTCTGTCTGTGATGCGAGCTACGTGTCTCACCCATGTCCATTTCAGCTGTAGAGCGTGTTGTCCTGCGTCTATTAATTTAGTTTTCTCCCGAATGTTTTCGCTATTACATCTGTCACTGAGCTTAATGCCCAGGTTACTTCGTTCAATAGCTCGCTGATATGAACGTATTTTTGTTTTTATTATGTCCTTTGTGAAGAACCATGTTTGTGCACCGTAAGATAGACAAGGCAATAAGCACGCATCTCTGACCTTTTTACAAACATAAGTAGGTACTAGGTAACCTAAAAGCCCTCTTACATCGATTAGCGTGATCGATCAATTCGCCGCCGCTCCAGTGTATTTACAATCGTGCTGATAAATAAACTGTGTTGTTTTATCTAAATGTTGAATAGCGTGAAGAAAATGTACAAGAATTCATACATACAGTTCATCACAAAAAGGGATTAAGTATTTAAAATGGCCATATGGTATGCAATAAACAAAGTGCAGGTGTTTCATTCAATTATACCGTGTTGTTTTACCAATATGAATTGGTGCTTTTGGTGTTATCTTTTTGTAACAAGCTTAACACGTCTGCAAAAAATACAACAACTAATCATTCAGGTAGAATTATCTCATTGTTTTGTTGCAACGCGGCACTAAAGAGCATTTTGCTAATGACAAAGACAGCAAGAAATGAATAATATCTGTGCCTAAGATTTATAAAGTATCTCATCACGTACGGTATGGTCTTTATTTTATCTATGCATGTTATTCTACGTCTACGACGATAATGAACTAAACCGTAAGTACATGTTTTTTGTGTAGCTACCTAATTATTACTTGAATAACGAGTTATTTTGTATAGGGGCTGTTCATAAATTACGTTATCGATTTTTGACGTTTTTTGACCCCCCTCCCCCTAAAATCATCCAAAAATCATGCTTCGAATGATCCCGTTTCCTTCTACAACATCCGATGTCCAGACCCCCCCCCCAATTTGAAATGACGTAATTTATTAATATCCCCATATCTTAAATGATGACAAAGGCAATACAAAATTAATTAAATTAGTATAATACATATCAATAACATTGAAAATCCGATAAAACTGATCGGATTCGATTCCAGTCGGAGCTCCTGATCCTGAATCTTTGTTTTATTTAAAGCTCTATACATTACTTCAATCTCCGCTACACGCCAAGACGGGTTAGGCCCGCGTGTATTTATGTTCCGTTCACCGTGTACACGGGTACACGGGTACACGGGTACACGGATACACGGATCTTAATTACACGGGTACCCGACTACACGTGTAGAACGGGTCAGAAAACCGTGTACGTGTAGTTCGGAAACGGGTACCGAACACGTGTACACGAAACACGGACACGACCGCGAGCCCTACTAAAAACTAAAACTAAAATTAAATCTAACTAGGGCCCACTTGCACCATTCCACTAACCCGGGGTTAATCGGTTAAACCTGGAGTTACCTTGGTTACCAGTACAATTTGACACTGGATTAACGGTTTAACCCCGGGTTAGTGGGATGGTGCAAGTGGCCCTAGGTGACACAAATATCTAACAAATCATAACATCAAAATGAAATAAAATATCGTCTTAACAAAGTGTTCCCAGGAACAATTAGAGTGTTTATTTTCATATAAATAAACAAGCGCTCCCGTTTCACAGTCACTTCACTTTGTTTATAACAATTAACATAAACAAGGCCTTGACATAAATTTTAATGACGTATGACAGTTCCACGAAGTGTTGTAGGGCCATTATGGAGTAATTTGGAGCGTTACGATTAAGTCATTGAAGTGTTAGGTTAGGTACTTAAAACTTATGAGAATTGGTTTTATTTGGACCTTATTCGATATATCCTATACCATTTCCTATTTTAGAACACACTATTATATATTTTTGGAATACCCAACTGGCGTGAAGTGGCGTAGAATAGGGCAGAGTGGCGCTCTCTTGTGTCAGAGTCCAAAATCCTTTTTGGGTCACTGAGCCAGTGAAGTAGTAGTAGTAGTAGTAGTTTCGTATTACCAGTCCGCCGGACGATATCGGCCTGTCAGTTGTTCGGAGCTGTAATTTTTTTGTTCTAACTGACAGGCCGCATATCGTCCGGCGGACTGTTAATCAGTGGGCCCCTTTAGAAATTAGTCAGATTTTTTTTATCACGACACCTATGCAAAATGCTCATAAAAAACCGGCCAAGTGCGAGTCGGGCTCGCGCACGGAGGGTTCCGCACCATCAACAAAAAATAGAGCAAAACAAGCAAAAAAACGGTCACCCATCCAAGTACTGACCCCGCCCGACGTTGCTTAACTTCGGTCAAAAATCACGTTTGTTGTATGGGAGCCCCACTTAAATCTTTATTTTATTCTGTTTTTAGTATTTGTTGTTATAGCGGCATCATCTGTGAAAATTTCAACTGTCTAGCTATCACGGTTCGTGAGATACAGCCTGGTGACAGACGGACGGACGGACGGACAGCGGAGTCTTAGTAATAGGGTCCCGTTTTTACCCTTTTGGTACGGAACCCTAAAAATGGACTAAATAAAAAAACTGTTAAAATTGGACTAAATAAAAAAACTGTTAAAATTAATAAGAATATTTGATTGTTCCAGTGGCCCTGGACTCCCTGGTAGAAAACTGCCACAAGCTGCTGGAAAAGTTCCACTACAGCTGGGAGATGATGCCGCTCGTGCTGGTCATCCTCAACTACGCCGGCTCCGACCTGGAGGAGGCCTCGCGGAAGATTGATGAAGGTAGGTTTAAGTTTAAGTTTGCGTACATATTTACCATCGCTCACACTGTTAGCAATGGACGCTATTATTCTGCCACCGTTGATGCCGCCGTCTGGTAGTGATACTTTCAGATCCGTATACTACCGCGCTCACTTCCATTCGCGTATGTCGTACGGAGTACTGATATGGGGAAACTCGACGGATGCCAAACGATTAAAGCTCTTTCCCACTGGCGTCCAGTTTTTTGCGGCTACGGTTTTCTGCAGTATCCCGTTTTAAGACACACACGCATTCTGTTTATTGGGGGTATTGCACGCATACTAATAAAAACGGGACCCTGCAAACGGTACCCGCAAAAAACTGGACGTCAGTGGGAAAGAGATCTTACGAAAACATGTCTCTCCGACCAAAACCCTTTGGTTGGAGAGACCGTTTTGTCACGCAAGATTGATGAAGGTAAGAGGTACGGTGGTACTGTAATGTAAAAGTGACAAGCCAACATGTCTAGTCGATTTTCAATGTCCAAATCTGATCTGAATGTGTTAATAAATTGTTTTGTTTTTATAATTAATTATTTGTGACGGATTTTGCATCGTTAATATTCAAAAGGCTAGGTCATTTTGGCTTCTTACTTTTTTACTATATAATATAAATACTATACATATATGTATTGTTGCGCATGCGATTGTTGGGGAAATGGATTCGGAACATTTTGTGATTTAAGGTCCTTTTACCACCGTTGAAGTATAAAGAGTAGAGTAGAATACGTTCATACACAAAAAATAAGTTCTTTAATTGAAAAATTTCAAGATATTTTGAATTTCGAGATAAGGAACTTCGAAAATGTCTTCATCTATAAAATAAAATGTCTTATAGGTATTATAATCTTGGGCCAAGAACTACTTTCTTGTATCAAATAACTAATTATTTAATAAAAAAAAGTCAGTTTTGATCCAATATAAATTTTTTGGTACCACTCACAATCTTTCAGTCTTGAATTTTGAGAAATTAACATTCTAGAACCGTTAGTGAGATTATTTTAGTCCCATTTGGACTACAACAACTTTCCTATACAAAATTATGAATACTGTCAAAAATTATTCTATGTGGAAGTTTTGCCTTATTGGAAACTTACCGACGGCACATCAGTATATCGCGTACTTTTGACCATTCGCCACTGCTGCCTATTCCGCTTTTTCGCCTTATATTTTGTGGGTATCGTCTTGGGTCGTCCCATTCGTTTTTCGTCAAGTTCTTAAATTAGTCCTATTCTGCTTTCGTCACCCATTCTACATTCGTCACAATCGTCGGTGGCTTTCAATGTAGAATGAATGACGAAAGCAGAATAGGACTAATTTAAGAACTTGACGAAAAACGAATGGGACGATCCAAGACGATACCATTTTGTGGACAAAAAGAAAATCACTTTTACAAAACTCAGTAAACTTACTTATTAAACAAGTAATTGTCAAAAAAATAATTTCGTGATACACACTTTTATTGCTGACTGTACTTCTTCTGTATGTAACAAAGGAAATACATACTTAAAACGCTCTAACAGGGGGTTAGATAATAATGATTACTTAAATCATTATTATCTAACCCCCTTATTCATAAATGTTTACTAATAAAGTTGACAAGCCGATAATAATCGTTTGTCCCTTTCCATCATACCAATACGTCGGAAAGGGACAAACGATTATTAATATCGGCTTGTCAACTTTAGTATAGTTTGTAGCTTTCTAATAGACCCCGAAGGCTAATCCTATTGTCTATTGTTAAGAAAAACCGCTCGTGCCACGTGCCACAACCACCTGCATAAAAAATCGGTACTTCGGTTACTGAGTGCCGGCGAGTCGAACGCTACAGAACCAGTCTAAAATGTGTCATCGAGATGCGTAACAAAGGCGCGTTATCGGAGAGCGCACCTACACTGGTTTTTTGAGCGTTGGACTAGCCCGCGCTCAGGTGCCAAATATAATAATTAGGACCCTTTTTTGCAGGTAAGTAGCACGTGCGGTTTTACTGAACAATAGACAATAGGATAAGCCTTCGGGGTCTACTAGAAAGCTACAAACTATAGACGTTTATGAATAAGGGGGTACATTTTTATATTAAATGGAAAGATATGAAGGACTTCACTTACGGAAAGAACCAACGGGTGATAGCAAAAAAATTAAATAATTTTCTGTACACTTATAAACAAAACTATCCACATAAACAAAAAATGTTCTTCATGAAGTTGTTGCTACTTCTTTTGAGGTTCTTGAATTGTTTTATTTTTAAACATTTGTTATTGTTAGAATGGAGTCGAAACAAGAAACTGCGAATACATGTTGTAGGTACATTTTTATAATTCTACAAAAACATGGGGAAAAAGTATACAGTGTGTCATTTTAGTATAAAAAATGTACCAGTTTCTACTATATATAGAACCTTGCATTCTTGACTATAAATCGCAAAAGTGGTAGTGGCTGGCGAGGATAATGACCAATGCAAGCCTGAACTGACTCCAAAGCACTCTTAATTATATGATTCCCATGAGCCAACGAGATGGCGCCAAAAAAATTAAGTGTTGCCAACCGTACATTTATAGATCATTAAAAAAACATATGCCTGGAATTAGTGATGTGCTGTGAAAATTTTCCCGGAACAAGGAAATTTCCCGTGTTCCCGGGAATATAAAAGATACGGTTTTTAACGTTCTAAAAAGTTTAAGATGCTGTGTTGATTGAATTTATGATAATAGAATATAGTATATCGATGCACAATTTCAAAATTTTCCTATTTTCCCTTCATATGGGAAATTTCCCGAGAACATTTCCGGGAATATTCCCACCTAGGGAATTTTCCCGGGAACACCTGGAATGCTGCTAGAAGGTAAGAACACCGGAATATACTGTTCAGCAAAAATCCCGACCATTATGTCTCACTGTCGCTAGATGACTTGAAATTACAAAGAAAAATTATTCAGTTTGGATGATGAAAGTTAGTTTCTCTTAACGGAACTGGTATTATCATATCGTATCGTTATTTGATCTTAGGTCTTAGTTATATATGACACCGTAAGATTGTGAACCCGTTAGTTTACAATCTAAGAATCTAACGTAGGTTAGGTTAGGTTAGTTTATAATCTCCCTACCGTCAGTTTACAATTTAACTAGCGAGATTATAAACTAACGAGTGTTTACAATTTTACGGTGACATATACAAGGTTACATAAAATAAATGTTCCCAGTCCACTTCTCCATTTTTTATTGTGTCTATTACAATTGTAAGGCTGCATTTTGTAATCATTAAAAATTAAAAAAATATAGTTATTTACTTTTTGAATGTACTTTTTGACAATTCAAAAAGTATGTAGAGTCGGACCAAGCTATCCCGGCATAGAATTTGCAATGGTAAAGTGTGGAAATGTCACCATTAACGTCAAATTTCTATGAATGATGTTTATAATGACACTCCCACATTTTGTTCTGTTCAAGTCTGTGCAAAGTAAGCTTAGACGGACCTAGGGCCCGTTTCTCAAAAGCTTGTAACTTGTGATACAAGCGGATGTAACTTTTTGACAGCTTTTGTTAAAAAGGGACTTACACTCGTATTACAAGTTACAAGCTTTTGAGAAACGGGGCCCTGATATCCCACTTCAATCTGTCATGGGCATGAATGAATGACAGAAGTTATTTATTTTATTGACAGCTTATCCTCTAGCCGCCCATACGTCAAACCTTGCCAAGCAAAATGAAATTTTATTTCGTCACCACAAAGTTCAAATTAGAATGGAACAGAAGACCTTTTTATAGGTCTCGGGCGGCTAGAGGTTATACCTATGGGTTCTCCAAAATGCAGTCTCCGCGCCGCCATGCGAACGTTCAAACTGTGCGATTTCCCTTGTCCACAGGCAAAATGATCATCAACGATTACGCGAGGAAGCACAATCTGAACATCTTCGACGGGCTCGAGCTGCGGAACTCGACACGCCAGTACGGACTTTAATACAGTAATATTAGTTGTTTCCAAGACAAACATGGAAATATTACTGGAACAGTACACACACACTAACACTTTTAAACTAGAAAAAAACACAAAAAATAAAATAGACCGACTTCCAAAAATTCATTCCCAAAAAAATGTTGCCTCGTAAAGAGACATTGGTTTTTTTTTCTAAAATTTGTTGAAAGATGAAATAGTTACATCCATTTTTCACACAGAACACATATACAAACTGAAACTTTGATGTTAGTGAAAAAGCAATGGCAATTTTAGATTTCAATGATATAAAAATAAAAAAATTGATTAAAATAGAATGCGAACTTAAAAATAACATTCCGTGTACTCATTAAATTTTGTTAAAAAACATATAGAAGTAACTTTAAGAAATATAGGTATAGGTATATATATTATAATCTAACTAATCTGTTACAGTCGCGCAATAAATCTTTCTTTAAAATATTGAAAACTAATTTCTAATAAATTCTCAACCATAAATCCAAATTCAATATTTATTTATTGGTTTATTATTTCAAGGTCTAATTTCCTGTAATAAATTAAGATAAGTACAACTTAAAAAATAAATAATACTAAACTTAAAATAAACATTAAAATAAACCTACTTAAAAATTAAACAATAATAGAAAAAATAACCACCCATTTATTGGTGAATATAATCATTTTAAATTTTATGACGATAATTTGTTGCTATTGACTATAATTTGTAATATTTGTATAAGTTTTCTTTGTAATGAAATATTTTAAAATTCCTTGTAAAACTATGTTGGCGTAAGCTCTACTCTAAACTTATGACAGACTTGTGTAATAAGTAATAAACAATAAATAAACAGCAAAACGTTTATTAAGACATGTTAATATCCGTAATTCCACGTCTAATAACTTCAACTGCAATAAATTCAACAGTGTACACAATAAAACTATATAAACAGACATTAATCCTCATGGCATTCAGCTCTTTTGTACGTTTTGTACAATAAATATAAAGTGAAGACGGGCGACTGGCGAATAAAGCCGCTATGACACTTCAAAGACGTTATTTTATAAAACGTCAAGCCTCAACAGTTTATGCTAATAATGACAGCTGACATCTTAATATGTATAAGGAAGTAATTATCAATTTATCATTTTATTATTAGCCAATTTGTATGAAAACGGGGTTTGAAGAAGCAATCGATCGAGCGTGAATTTTTTAAATAGAATCGAAAGTAGATACCTACAATATTATACAAACTAAACTAAAATACACCTATATTAAAAGCTAACATATAAAAATATAATTGAATATAGCCTTTAATAACAACCTTAGAAATTACATTTCATCTTAATACTAATTGAAACTAATGTTTATATTAGACACCGGTTGTTTGGGGAGGCCTATAAAATATAATACAGTATACCAAAAATGTAAGTAAGTAATAGGTACCTATTGTAGAAAATGTTTAGTGCTTCAAATATTTATTATTACCTTTTGCTTTTAAATGTATTCACTGCTAAATTGACTTGTTTGTAAGCCATAAAACAAATGATTTTTACATAAAAATTGTTATAAATTCGTTTTGAATGCATTAAATTGGTAATAATATCGTTTGGTGTTACGAGACGTTACTAACATCATCCTAAAGCACTGTAATCAGACCTCGTAGCCAACATGCCAATCGCTTACGCTCCGTAGCGATCGAATTCGAAACGCAACTGTCACTGTCACACTATTACGGAAGAGTGATAGAGAGACACAAAGCTTTTCGTTGTAGTAGCGATAGCGATTGTCACTTGGCTAGACCGCGCATCTTTAACCTTTTCCACGCCGTGTCAAACACAAAAGCTGTCACTCAGACGCCACATCATTGAAGTGTCAAAACTGAAGTTGAACTTTATGTATATGCACGTAGGTCGATGTTGCTCTGTGGTCTGTGACCGATTAATCGGTCTTTGGCGTTGAACCTACGGTGCGGATATTTCGGTCATTGGCGTCCAAAAGGTTAAACGATTATTTAAGAACTCACAAGCCGTGCTCTGGCATTACGCCAGCGAGTCACAATGTGATAAAGATTCTATACAGCTATAATAAAACAAATTTTACTCTCAAGGGGGAAAAGACGCCAAGTATTCGCGCTTCAAAGACGATACGTCTTTTTAACTTAGTGGTATCAAATTAAATTTACTACTAGATAAAACGACGCTCAGCGTACATTGTCATTCAATCAATGTATTAAATTGAGACGTAAAATAAGACAAATTTAATGTGCGAAACGGGCTAGTTGTTCGAGGGGAGAGGACGCTGGGTTGATTATTTCAGTAGCTGTTTATTTCACTTCAAGGAAACACAGGAAAAGTGAAAATATGTCTTCACCAATTTGTAACACTCAGTTTAACTCAAAAATATTACTTACCTACTTCTTCGTTAGTCGGGTAAGCGGCGGTGTGTTTCCCTGCTGTATTGCAATACGCATACGTGTTGTCCTTAAATTGCCAGAAGTAACAATATTTATAGATAAAACATAACAATAAGATAAATATAGGTAAAAAAAACAAGAGGCAATAAGTTTGAAAACAAAAAAAACATTTATTCCAGACAACATTGATCAATAGGAGTATATATACGCAATTTTTAAATTAATAAAATTACGAAGATAACATAAAAATACATGACAAAAATAATTGAGCATTTGATAACAGATAAAATATAAAATAAACTTGGCAATTCATTGATAGATACATAAAAATATATGACTAAACATTAAAATAAAAATAATTGAGCATTTGATAACAGATAAAATATTAAATAAACTTGGCAATATCCACTTAAAAACATCTTTTGACAGTTTGTTAAATGGTAGGTACCTTCATATATCGCTTCATATCCTATTATAAAAAATAAACAATCAGAAAAATAATAACCTGTTGGAAGTCGGTGTCAAATTAGATAAATACATAGCAACAAAGTGGCTAATAAAATATATATAGTAATATAATTATATATTTATATTTATAAGTATATAATAGGTAGGTACACTTGCAGTCTTGCACCAAACTATATTTTCATTGCACACAAACATATCATTCATAAGTTAACAGTTATCACTTATCATGTTTCATATACTTATCTAAATATCATACGTAAACAAAATAACCAAAATTCGACAAGAAACTTACCAACTACTTCATATTTTCACACACGTTTCCGTTTTGAAGCTTTTTTTAACTTATGTTTTTTTTTGTTTAAATCGATATGTTAGTTTTTTTTTTTTGCTTTTGCGAATGTTGTATAATGTTTTTGTTAATTTCAGCTCCATTTCGGATGGCGATGAAAAACGCCCACCGCCACCTAAGCAAGTTTCAAAGTAAGGTTCCATTTAAATCATCCAACAATCGTTAGAAACACACAAAAAGAAACCTAAATCCCCGTTCCGAAACTGACCTATGATTTTACACACACTTAGACCGACTTTGCAACGTTTTACCACCTTTTTTCTTTATATTTTATTCAGTATTAGTATTATTTTGGACCCTGTCAGTGATAATAGTATCAGGTCCCTAGCGATTGTTACTGGGACAAGGTACGAAATGGTACGGAAATTAAATTCTTTGACTGTACAATCTATCTTTGGGTATCAACAGAGCCATATGTTGATATTTACTGTTGATTATTTAGCGGTAGGCCCTCTGGTAACCGTGAAGGGAATCGGTGATTACTTCGTCTTAATAAAATATTACGTGTTATTGAGGTTTGAAGGGAAAGGAACAACCTTTTTCGTGTTAACGATGATTTCGCCTTATCGAGGTTCCACTGTATTATAAATAACTTTCATTTATAAACTTTGTAGGTAATTGATAAGAAATATGAGTCACGCTTACGTCGCTTGACGTTACGTGTAGTAGCGTAGCTCGCCGTTTACAAACAATGTACCGAGGCTACAACGTTGCAAGTTCGGTCCACACAACACAATGTGTCATAACACATTAACAACAATGTTACACACCCACACATACAAATTTGCCAAGTTGATAAAAGAGCGGTGTGTCAGCCGACGAATCAGACATCACTAACCCAGTCGTGATTTCATTCCCACAGTGACCGGACGAAGGTGGAGAAATTCGAAATTTAAAAAAGTGACCACATTTTATTTATAGTGATGTGCAAGTGTAACAATTTTTATTTTGTTTTTCTTTTGTAGGAAAATGCTGAGCGAAATTAATAATTTTAGTGGTGTGCTATCGTCATCGATGAAGTTGTTTTGCGAATGATACTATGTTTTTCAAGTGCTGTGTTATGTGGACTGTGCGGTGACTGTACCTGTATATAAGCTTCGATGGACATTATGTCTTACAAATGGGATCTCATGGTAAGTGCTAGCATTACAACTTAACTAAGCGAATTCCTTTGACTCTTAAGTCACGAACCTACGGCCGCCATACAAACTTAGTTCGCTCTCATTTTAAAACAACATTCTGAAATATCATGACATTTGATATGAAACATATACCTATGTCTGGTACTAGTTTTCGTTGCTAGAAATAGTAATAAAAATAAATTAGAGCGAGTAAAAAAGTTCTACTTACGAGCGGCATTTTTGCGGCGAGTTTCATGTGACTAAGTTATTAGTTTGTACGCTTAACGTTGCAAGCGTCAGCGTCAAGGTAATTCGCAGTGTTTTTTCGTACGTAAGTCTACGTTAAAGCCTTATTTAAATTAACAAACGTGACAACGCGATAAGACAGTTGACTTGACAAAGCAAGCAAGTTAAGGCCGTATGCTTGTTTGCTAGGTAGGTACTGTCAAATTAATCAGGTATGAGTCGCTTTCGTCGCCAATCTACTTAGAACAACAACGCGTTTTCTCTTTTAATTATCATGACAACATCTATATTGTAATTTACAGATATTTTTTGCATATTTACTTTAAAAAGTTGAAGTTGTGCTTCTGTCACATTTCTTATTTTTCAGGTACCTATTTGAATAAACGTTGTGACAATTTATCTGATCACTAGGTTACATTAAAATTTTAAAAACGTAAAGATATTAAAGAGTCATTCGATGGAACTTGCTAACTATGTAAACATAAGGCACTAGTAAATTGACATTCAGAGACAATTTTAATATGGCGGTTTGTATACATAGTTAGCAAGTTCCATAGAATAATAATATCATCCAAAACGGTATAAAAAAACTCATTTTTTTAGGGTTCCGTACCCAAAGGGTAAAAACGGGACCCTATTACTAAGACTCCGCTGTCCGTCCGTCCGTCCGTCCGTCTGTCACCAGGCTGTATCTCACGAACCGTGATAGCTAGACAGTTGAAATTTTTACAGATGATGTATTTCTGTTGCCGCTATAACAACAAATACTAAAAACAGAATAAAATAAAGATTTAAGTGGGGCTCCCATACAACAAACGTGATTTTTGACCGAAGTTAAGCAACGTCGGGCGGGGTCAGTACTTGGATGGGTGACCGTTTTTTTGTTTGTTTTGCTCTATTTTTTGTTGATGGTGCGGACTGCGGAACCCTCCGTGCGCGAGTCCGACTCGCACTTGGCCGGTTTTTTTTTTCAAATGTTGTGTATAAAATACTTGTAGTCTCTATTAGTATTTTTTCCTTAAGTACCTACGTAGCATTTATAAGGTGACAATGGATAGGCTTTGAATTGAGGATTTCTTATAAGTTTAACTCTTTAACAGACCATTTAAAGGGTTAAACGTGAAACTAAATTGCACCCGTCCCATCCGGGGTAGGTTTATAATAATTATAATATATTTATGTTCGTGTTTATACTACTTAGTACTACTAACTTAACAAATAACAAGCTACTTATATGAAACAATGTTGGAAACCGACGATAACCGGCGCTATTAAAATTATTACGCGCACAAATACCGTTATAAGTAATATATTTACGACTAAGCAACAAATAAAAACTTATAATTGCGATCATAGCAGTTAATTAGCAGTGAATTAATTAAATTATGGGTTGCCTGATGTTTTTTGCAAATTGCAAAAAAATGGTACTCAACTTGCTTGTGGTGACATGCAATTAAATATAAAATACCTTTATGAATAACAGAGATGAAGTATTGTTTTATGTTTCGTAAAAAAATACAACATAATATTACAAATATCTCACATTATTGCAGGTGACTTTCTCAAAAAGTCACCTGCAATAATATAAGACTCTTCGAAGGGCGCAAAAGGGCGTTTTTTTTGTTTTCAAATTTGGGATTTTTTATGTTATTTCTACTCAGAATCACGAGCTCTTTCTATCCTAATAGGAGAAAAAAAAGTGTCCCATAATTTCCATACATTTTTCGATCTTTCCATTCTGCGACCGCCATACAAAGTCTATGAAAAATGGTGACGTAATGGAAATAAAAACCTTAGGACACTTTTTTTCTCCTATTAGGATAGAAAGAGCTCGTGATTCTGAGTAGAAATAACATAAAAAATCCGAAATTTAAAAAAGCGGCCAAGTGCGAGTCGGACTATTCGGTGTTCCGTATTTAGGCGATTTATGACGTATTAAAAAAAACTACTTACTAGATCTCGTTCAAACCAATTTTCGGTGGAAGTTTACACGGTAATGTACATCATATATTTTTTTTAGTTTTATCATTCTGTTATTTTAGAAGTTACAGGGGGGGGGGGGACACACATTTTACCACTTTGGAAGTGTCTCTCGCGCAAACTATTCAGTTTAGAAAAAAATGATATTAGAAACCTCAATATCATTTTTGAAGACCTATCCATAGATAGTATAGTATAGGTTTGATGAAAAAAAAATTTGAGTTTCAGTTCTAAGTATAGGGAACCCCAAAAATTTATTGTTTTTTTTTCTATTTTTGTGTGAAAATCTTACTGCGGTTCACAGAATACATCTACTTACCAAGTTTCAACAGTATAGTTCTTATAGTTTCGGAGAAAAGTGACTGTGACATACACGGACAGACGGACAGACAGACAGACAGACATGACGAATCTATAAGGGTTCCGTTTTTTGCCATTTGGCTACGGAACCCTAAAAAAAGTGTAGGGGACAACAAAAAAAAAACGCCCAAAAATATATGACTCGCTCTTATGGCTCTACAAATAAGATCGTATCAGATAGTTTTGCGCCCTTCGTTGTGTAACATATTATTGCAGGTGACTGTACCTACTTTTCTTATAGGAAATAGCATGATGTATCGTATGCCAAAAAACCAGAACTACATCATAATTTTCAATTTTTATACTTGATTTCACTGGTTCACACCCACACGCAAAAGCTACGGACCGTAGAATTGATCAACAATAACTCATATATATTATTATTATGATTATGAATCTGAATGCTACCGATGCGTAACTTTCAATCGCTAGCACTCCATATAGTGCATATGGATTTTTAGGTGGTAGTTTTCCTTTTTAACAAGCTTTTATTAGGTCGACCTGTATGTAACTATGTAACATGTAATGGAATCTAAGGTAACTAATTTAACCATCTTCCAAGGATCGTAGCGTCATGAAAATTGGCAGCTGTATGTAGTTCTGATGACAATACAATAATATGGTACTGTCGAACTGATCTGATAATGGAGACAGGAGGTGGCCATAGGAACTCTGTGATGAAACAACGCAAACTAATTGTGTTAGGGGTTTTTAGAATTGTCTCGATGAGTATTAGTTGTCTGTCGTAAGAAAAGTACAGTCAGCGATAAAAGCTTGTACCAAAAATTAAATTTTTGCCAAAAACTTATTAACATAAAGATGCAGGGGGACAATTTCGACTGCGCTACGGGAAATTTGTACTAATCGCAATACATATAAGTATCCCCATAAGACCCACCATAGAAAGTTTTCCAATTTTTTATTTGAATCTTGTTCTATAAAGGTTTCGTCACACAGGCGCGTTTTCCGGGCGGGGCGTGAGCGGGGCGCACCCTGGGCGCACCGCTTTTACATATAAAACGCTCACGGCTGCTCACACAGAACAAGATGTTCTGTGGCAGGGTCCCGTTGTTTCCCATAAAGTTTTAAGTCGTAATGCATTGTTTGTCATATTATCATTAGTCAAAAACTGAAACCGTTAACATTTCGTTAGGTTATGCTATAGATAGGTTAGGTTAGGTTTGTTTTATGGCAATCCTGAAAATTGACGCGTTTCTGAACCAAATGAATTATGACTAACAAAAATTCGGGCAAACAATACATTATGGCTTAAAACTATTTGGGAAACAATAGAGACCCGTTCTGTGGCCGCTCACGTCCCGCCCGAAAAAGGCGGTTGTGTGACGGAACCTTAAGTAAATTGGACCGAATTTCGTTTGTTTTAAAACGCAATTAAATAATAGAAATGCTGCTTTATTTGTTTCATGGAAGGTTCAAATTGGATTGCAACGAATATGTACATTTTGATGTACATTTAGACTCACAAGGATATTCCATGTTTTACATTATTAACTAGTGCCACATATGTCCAGATAGCGAAAAACGGTTTTTAACAACACTTACACAATTTTGACTGTACATATTAGCATAAAAGATGACTAACGCTAGAACGGTCAGGATCCGGGCCGAGGCGTCACACACATCGTTTTCTATAGAGAGCTTCACGTGATCACCGATCACCCGGTATAGCTAACGTAGTGTCGGATGCCTCGGCCCAGACTCGGACCGTTCTAGCGTGAGTCATTGTTAATGCTATTATATACGCTACAGCGAACATCGAAAATCGTAATCCATCTGTCTCTATCTGTCTTTAAACACCAATTCATAGACGAGCATAAGCAAATACCATTTTTTCGATGCTCACTAGCCCGTTCCGTCACCGACCATACCCGTAGCGTGCCATGCACGGACCGTCAAAAATTGTCGGCGAGGATATTTTGCCAGTGCCGAAACGCTCCGTGCATGGCACACAACGTTGCCAGAACGGTGCGTGCAGGCGGCGAAACGGTGAGCATACGGGTTATAACCGCGTATGGTGACCGTTCTAAGCCCGTTATAAACGCTTTGCCATATTTCTTGCTTGCTCTTGCCAGTCTAATACCGTCAGTTTTACAAGACGCACGTTAATTGGAATATTAAAATGGATGACGAAAAGTAATAGTCTGAAAATACGAATTTTTTAACAATTCAAATAATTTTCATGTCCAAATTATTCGATACTCTTCCTAAAATCTGGCTCACGCGAAAACACAGATGAAACTACGAATAGACGGATGCTACGGGGATGATAGGCGGATGATACACGGATACTACGGTCACTAAGCCCGTTATGCACGAATATGAAACGATGTGGACACGGTGTAGTGGGCATAGTAGTCCGTGTCGCGTTACATTCCGTGCTTGATACGTTCATAGCACGGTCATGGTATGATACGGTGTAGTGGGCAGAGACCTTAAACAGTCAAGAAGCTTATGTTTTTAAGCACAAGGTATATTATCGCTTGTCTATAAGGGCGATATGTAATTGTTTACTTGCGGCACTAATAGGGATTTAGTGCCATAAGTAAACAATTATATATCGCATATATATAGGGCTTTGATAATAATTTACAACCTTTCTCTTGTTAGGGCCACCCCATACTAGGGTCGTATCGCGTGAGCGTCGGTGTCCAGATATTGGAGTTATAATAAATACATTGTCAAATGTCCCTCACGACACGACATTAAAAGCAAATTAAAACAATCATGAAATTAATTTAGGTCGTAGAATAAACTATACCAAATAGGTAACATTGTGCTATTATAGAGGTACAGACAGATATAACTTTCTTAGTGGAGCTTGTATACCTAGTAATAACCGTTAACATTTCATTTTATGCTAAACTATAAAGCTATGAGTGAAACAATTTTACAACAGTTCATTTACTACATGTCACTGTTTTATTAGATTCAGACAAGGACAGACAGAAAACAATAATTAAAGATGCTTTTTTTTCAAACAAGTTATGTCCGCCGCATCGCCGGTGTGAATTCGGACTATGCGATCTTAAGGGGGTGGACTTCTGAAAATATATTGTCCGATCCGATTTTGGATGTCGGATACGACCACAAAGAAGTCAAATTTAAAAGTGCCATTTTGTATTTGTTTGTCCATTTAATTAATAATTAGTGTTCAAAATAAAGCGTTAACTGAAATAAAATTACTACGCCATAGCGGCTGTTTATTTTTTCAGGGGTCGATATCTGATTGGACAGAGTGAAAACGCTGTTAGGGTGTTGAAAATTTTGATAATGCAACAGACATATAGATAGACAGAGTAACTTTCGTACTTACTTCACTTGCTCAGCGACCCAAAAAGTATCATGGCCTCCGACGCAAGAGAGCGCCACTCTGCCCTATTATGCGCCACTTCACGCCGGGGTCCCGTTGTTTCTCATAAAGTTTTAAGTCATAATGTATTGTTTGTCATATTATCATTAGTCATAAAACTGAAACCGTTAACATATCAGGATTTTCGTTAGGTTATCCTATAGATAGGTTAGGTTAGGTTTGTTTTATGGCAACCCTGAAAAGTGACACGTTTCTGAACCTAAAGAATTATGACTAACGAAAATTCGGGCAAACAATACATTATGGCTTAAAACTATTTGGGAAACAATAGAGACCCCTTTACGCCGGTTGGGTATTCCGAGTGCGGACAGGTCTTTTAGGGCTTCGTCACTCCAGCGGTACCTGGGACGCCCAGACGGACGTTTTCCGCCCGGGCGCCCCACATACGCACTTCTCACAGCACGATCCTCTCCCATCCTCTCCAGGTGACCGAGCCAGCGGAGTTTCTCTTATATTATTATACAGCACATATTTATTAATCACATAAATCAAATCTTTATTTACAATTGTATTTTACTGATCCAAACGAAATCCCAGGATCTCATTTGCCGTTTATTTTCTAAACTAGCCTTTGCCCGCGACTTCGTCTGCGTGGAGTTAGGGTTAGCTTGTTTTTTATCCAATCTGCTTTTTATCGATTCCCCATATAAACTTCCACCCCCCTTTTCACCCCCTTAAAAGGTGATTTATGTGATAAAAACTACCCTAGGTCCTTCCCCGGGACTCAAATTCTCTCCATACCAAATTACAACTAAATCGGTTCAGCGGTTTAAGCGTGAAGAGGTAACAGACAGACAGACAGACACACTTTCGCATTTATAATATTAGTATGGATTAGCCACTTACTACACTTGACTTTTTAAACAATAATTGCTTTTAAATTATTGAAAACGACAACAAGCCTCATCAAGCCCAAAAATCATAAATCGGGTGCACTGTACCACAATGAGCAGCCTTAAACTTTTATAATATACAATTAAGGATTGTAAAAATGTTAAATCGTACCTTTTAATGGTCCAAGTTGTAAAACTGCAATAATACCGTGTGGTGCAGACTTCGCAGAAATGCGATAAAAAATTGCAATTTATGTTATGGCCCGTAGTCTTGTTAGTTTTGTGTTGCAAGTTGTTATCCCTACTTAATATTATAAATGAAGGGGAAATAACATGTCTAGTTACTTTAGTAACATTTTGAGTAATCGCGATTTTAAAACTTGGAACAATGTATGTTAATTCCGTGCCCAGGTTTTTTTAACTAAAAAAAAAGCGCGCAAACTATTCAGTTTAGAAAAAAATGATATTAGAAACCTCAATATCATTTTTGAAGACCTATCCATAGATACCCCACACGTATGGGTCTGATGAAAAAAAAATTTTTGAGTTCCAGTTCGAAGTATGGGGAACCCCAAAAATTTATTGTTTTTTTTCTATTTTTGTGTGAAAATCTTAATGCGGTTCACAGAATACATCTACTTACCAAGTTTCAACAGTATAGTTCTTATAGTTTCGGAGAAAAGTGGCTGTGACATACGGACGGACAGACAGACGGACAGACGGACAGACAGACAGACAGACATGACGAATCTATAAGGGTTCCGTTTTTTGCCATTTGGCTACGGAACCCTAAAAAGGCGTGTTGCATATATTGTACAGTGGTAGCAAAAAAAAATTTTCTGACTAAATTTTCTGAAGTGACTAGACATGTTCTTACCGTGAACCCTTCAAATTTTGATTTGATAATATCTCATTCAATGTACACTAATTCATAATGACTTATTATACGTAATTACGTAGGTATATAAAAATACAATTGAGCATATTGATCGTACCTAATTTAGTTTTTCCTAATTCGGACATCATAGACATCGGTTAAAGTTAAACTACATCAAAATTTAGTTAAGTAAGTATAAATATGTTTATGACACAACGTCGTACCTCTATATTATACCTTATATATTCTTTATTTATTTATCTTCTCAGTTTAGGTTCTTTATAACATGAATATAAAAGTAAAATATAAAAACACTTACAAAACAATAAAAAATACATATAAACACATTATAAAAAACCTAACCTAGGGTGCCGCCAGCAGCGGGGCAAGGCCCAAGCTGCCGGTGGTCAGGGCCGCAGAGAGAGGAACCGGCGGACTATCCGCGCCATGTCCAAGATCACCGCCTTCTGCATCTGGCCCTTGATCCAACCACCTAGCGAGAGTCTCTCAAGATGTTGGTCGAGCCTCTTCGCTATTAGACCGTTCGCTGAAACAACTATCGGGACAATGATCGTCGAATCAACATCCCACATGGCGGTTATTTCGTGAGCCAAGTCTAGGTACTTACTGGACTTATATATTATTATTATAGCCATTGACAATTAGATAGAGATGAGTGGAAGAGAGGGTGACCTTTGCCCAGCAGTGGGACACCATAGGCTAAAGATCGATACGAATACTCCCAATAAATGGTAGTTGTAACTGACGGAAGGACCTTGCCTTAACTCTGATACATTGTTTCATATCCTATCGAAGCATTCCAATTAAGACAACAGAATCGTAAAAGTTAATTACCCGCCGTGGCCGCCATATTGCTATGCTTTAAATGTTAACAATTCTTCAACCAATCAGCGACGTACGCGCTCGTAAAAATTACATTACTGCCTAGAAAACTGTGCCGGTAATGTGAACATTGCGATGATAGTTGAACGTGTCTGGAGTTAGTGCGTTTCTGAAATGTGCGATTTGTGGGCGTTTAATGGGTTAGTTGTAATGTTTTAAACGTTATATTGAACGTAGAATGGCACAAAAAGAGACTGCATCTATCCTTGTTTATCTAGCTGCTAAAAGGGACAGAGAAACTACATACTACCTTTTCCTGTCCCTCTTAGCAGAAAGTGTTTTAAAAAGGATAGAATAACCTCAAAAAAGATTTTTTTATATGCCTTTTTTTGGTGGTGGCTTAGGTTCGTGTGACTCTTAAGCTCTTAAATGGCGCAGTAGTAAACAATACTTGTACTTAGCACAATATATTTGTACTAACCGCAACTCTGATTACCCGTATCCCCCATAGCCTGCCTGCCTGCCTGTGCATTTGTTTGCGCATAGCGCATTTGCTTGCGGTTGGTCGCACATAGATGATGACATTATATAGATATGATGATAGATGAATAACAAATATGGTTATAAGTGTGTAAAGGTCCCGGTCCCGAATCGTCGGTCGAATTTACAATTCCGGGGTACAAGCCCGCTGCTCTACAAACGGAGCTACCAGACTTACCCGTTTATAGCGGATAGATACATACATACATACATACATAATTATAATCACGCTTATTTCCCGGAGGGGTAGGCAGATACCACGGATTTTCACTTGCTACGATTCTGACGGGTATCTTTCGCTTCCTTCACTTTCATAACACGTCCTCATACACGCTCGCCGGTTTAGGGTGCTCTAGATATGTCAAGGCTTGAAAGGCCATGGCCTCTCTTCAGGATTTCCCCGATCTGATCAGAGAAAGTCCGCCGAGTTTCCGCCCTTCCAACTCCCGCGTCTACTTCTCCCTTATACACTCTCTTTGTTTATAACGGATATTTCTACCAAATACTTAATATGCGCCTAGCTAATAGCTAGTTTGTGCCGTGTGGTGGCCGGCTTTAGAATAGCGCCAACCCTCACATGGGATAAGGGTGTCGTACGAGGCGACTAAGTCCACAAACGAAGCAAAAAGTTGTTTCGTCATAGGGGAGATGGACCTCTTAGCATTGGCTTGCAATCCATCTAGGAGAAGGATACTCCAAAATTAAATCCCGGAATGGAGTTACCGTAAGGCGCGAGTAGGGTCCAACCAGAAATAAGCGGCAGATTCCTGCAGCCGACCTGCCTCCACACGTATTGGCTCGCCTTTCCTGTGGGTTAAGACAGTGAAGCCGAGAGGGTAATGCAGGTGCTGGGCATCCCTGCGTTTCCTTAATTCCGTCCCAGGCGGTGTTAAGTCTGGAGAGGTCATTGTCTCTCCGATTTGCACCATAAATTGTCTGCAATAGACGCAAAAGGCCAATGGAGGAATAGCTAGTTTATACACCCATGCAAATGTTAAATTATGTAAAATGAGAAAGGAACGTAACAATCAGGTGATCAGTAAGTTATCATGCATGATTACATGAAATACCTAATGGAAAGTTGTTTACTACTGGATCGAATAAAAAGTGCCTTTGTATTCTAACGGCAACCAACGACACCCTATTTGGTGCCTGCAATAAAGGCAATCAATACGGCCACTTGGGCACCAAAAACATTTTAAAAGGAAACTTAAGTTTATTAAAAATAAAACTATTAAAACGGATTATAATATCGCGTATATTGAATTTAAACCACATCCCGACACACCACAGCCCTTTATAGCGTTCGTGGTAACTTTATTATTTTTACTATTTTTAGTTAAGATTGAATCTCCTATGATCATACGTTTTGAGATATGACTGTATTGCAGGCAGGCGGCGGATTATCGGTATGAGTATAGGCAGGGACTAGTAAATGTTCAAGACGAACAACCTTCTTAGTTCCTCGAGGTCCCCAAATGTCAAATAGTGCGAGAGAAAAAGAGACCTTTAATTAACATACATACCAAATTTCAACACTCTTCTAGAGATTTCGAGGTTAGTCCTAATCCGATTGTGCTTTTTGTAAAACAACGCGTTCCGCGCCTTCCTTGTCACTATTTATCATTTTAGCTTTATACGTATACAATCTGTCACTTACTGATTTTATTCGTTTTTTTGGCCGCTGTGTATAAGTAGTATTATTTAATCATTTTCATTTCTATCAACTTTATCACGTGTTTTAAATTGATAAAACATTCTTCGTTTCAATTTCAACTACTTATTATTATGTACTTACATGATTAAGTATGATTATGTTGATTACTTATGCGTCTTAGTGCTTGTTCATATACACGTGTAAGTCTAGGGCAATAGGGCATATGTTATCAAAGAAGGTCTTTAGGTCATATTGTGACTGTGGGACTGCTGTACCACATATTATTTACCAAACCCCTTTATCAATGTTGCAAATGTTGCAATTCATTGCAAATCTACCGTAGTTCTCGGGGCAGAGGTGTAGGGTTTGGAGCCGGTGTAGCTTTATTCGACGTTCATAAGCGCATTGTAATTATGCCTACATGAATAAACTATCTTTTATCTTATCTTATCAACCTAACTTTACCGTTGAATGCCGTATTTGGTAATTGTAGTGGTTATGACACTAATTAATAAATTTACAAACCTTATGTTTTATTTCACGCTATTTTCCATAAATATGTTCAACAAAATACAAATGAAAACAACATACGAGTAAAACTAAGTCACTAGCGGCTATGCTATGAGGCCGTTCAACAATTCGCTGGGTGAGAATACGTTTGTGCAGGCACATATGTTTACTATTTATAGTATTAAACAAATATTGTGAATATAGTGGTAATCATGAAATAATAGCACTTTTATTATTGCCATATCCGTTTTTGATGAGTAAATGTTAAACGTACAATGACACAAAAGACACAAAAGTTTTGGATAAGTATGTCACATTTTTGTGATAAGTTTCTGTTAACAGAGTGTGGTTAGTAAAATGCGGATATGGCACAACATTTTTGAAAAATATGCTTTTCCAAAAAACCGATTAGTGTCAATTATAGCATATTTTTTGTTATTTTAGAAATCATTAAAAAACGATTTTGCTCAAAAATGGATATGGCACAAACGTATTCTCAGCCGGCGAATTGTTTTAAAATTATGTTGTTATATCTTTTAATAAAGTACATTTGACATTCAATATCACTTCAATTAATATGTTTCGACTTAATTGCAATATTGCTCTTCGGAACCGTGTTGACCTGAGATAAATAATATCTCTGTTTACAAAGATAGTTTCATTATAACTCATTGTAATATTGCAGTAAGTAGGTACCTACTATAAAATATTAATTATACTTTACGTGTTTGACGGATGTTCTTCAAGGCAAGAATACGAGGAGATAAGATACGACTGTACCAGCTAAATATGTAGTTACAAATATCATCCTGTCAATATTACCCTAATAGCATTTAAATTGCCGGGTTTAGGTGGTTACGGTTACGATGATGGGTCTTATTCGCCTTTCTTGAACCTCGTTGAATACGTTAGCCATGTTGCTCATGGCTCAATTTCCGTGGGGTCGTTTTTGAGGTCTAGTCAGAATTCTATAGTTATTCTAGTCTAGTTCATTGAGTAAAACCTCATGCGGTGCAAACTGCAAACCCTAGGTTTTAAGAGGAAAGGGGAAGGCCGTTTCTTCATACAAACGTAGTCCCCATTTTCCTCTTACATCATGGAAAATATATATTTTTACATAATTGCCAAGCGGACCCCAGGCTCCCATGAGCCGTGGAAAAACGCCGGGACAACGCGAGGAAGATGATTTGATGTATATTAACCGTAGCTATGCCCCTATATTTGACTTTTTTTTACTATTGTAAAAGTTAGCAGCGAAAAACAGATTTCATACAAATTTTTAAATGCTCCTATCTCTTATGATAATAAAAAAAACGAATTAATAAAACGTAGGAGCATAGCTGTGGTTGAAATTAATTGTGTCGATATAATATTTAAAAAAATTGCGTTATAAATGTTCCGTCTATAAATGTGAGTTAATAATGTCGATATATTTTCAATAATGTTAATACCCAGGGAGGAAAATGAGGACTACGTTTGTATGAAAAGGTGCGCTTCCCTCTTAATTACGCGTTTTTAGTCTTACGAAACGCAGAACGGAAGCATTGTACAGTCGCCATCAGGTATATCGAAGCGGCTAAGGCGCTCACCAATATCTGAACCAGGGATGTTGCGGATGCAGATTTTTTGACATCCGCGGATGCGGATGCGGATGCGGATATTTAAAGGCTCACATCCGCGGATGCGGATGCGGATGCGGATGTCAAGATTAGGTACTTAGAAAACGTCAAATATTACATTTTTAGTTTTTTTTTAAACGAAACATTTAGTATTTGAGCAAGAATATAGGTGCGTTATATTTAATAAACAGTAACTTCGCCGACTTTTCTGGATCTAGAGTCTAGACGATTTCGTTATAGGTAATGACGAAATTACCTAGCACTTACGCCGCCGCTAAGACGTTCCTGTACCGCATGAAATGCAGATGCGGATGTTGAAAATAATGCGGAAGTTCCGCGGTTGCGGATGCGGATGCAGATGTTCGCAACATCCCTGATCTGAACACGCCTCTATTGTCAGGGCGTTAGAGTGCGTGTTCAGGTATTGTGAACACCTTGGTCGCTCCGATATATCTGATGGCGACTTACTACGCCCGAAGCCGTCCTGCATGCGCATGCGTTCTGGTCTGTCCTTTAGATTATCTTCAACTTAATTTAACTCTTTACTGTATAGAATACACAAGGATACAAATATGGTACTGAATAGGCAATATAAAAGCGAGCTTTTCCCTTATGGAGCCACAAGAGTACATTTTAGTAGATGAGAATTGATAATGAATGGTAGACAAGTAACAGTAGACTACAGTACGGCTACCATCAGTTTGGCACTGACATAAACGCCGTCGAGAACGTAATTTACTTTCTATACATCTCGCTCGTACTCGCATATTAGTGCAAACGAGATGTATAGAAAGTAAATTACGTTCTCGATAGCGTAAATGTCAGTTTTGATTTTGACATTGTCAGTGACTCATGGTACGGGCTCTGTTCAGTAGACTATAGAAATGTCTATAAAAAAATAAATACAGAAATGCTTCGCTAAATGACCCCAGTAATCCGGACGGCCTCTGCGCGGGCGCGTCGCCTCATAGTTGGCTAAAAAAAACGACTGTTAGTACAGTCAGCAGCAAAAGTTGCTAAGCGAGTGAGGTGTTCAGAATTACCTTGACACGCTCTTATTCTCTTAACAATAAAGTCGCGTCAAGATCATTTTGAACACCTCGCCCGCTTAGCAACTTCTGCTGCTGACTGTACTGAAATTGTTTCGCCAGTGACTAAAAGACCGTGCCCTCAAAATAATGTGCGAAAATGAGAAGCAGTAGAGTAACTAAAGGATTATAGTAATACTAGCGGCCCGTCCCGGCTTCGCATGTGTTAACAAATTATACATAAACCCTCCTCTTGAACCACTCTATCTATTTAAAAAAAACTGCATCAAAATCCGTTGCGTAGTTTTAAAAATCTAAGCATACATAGGGACAGACAGACATCGGGAAGCGACTTTGTTTTACACTATGTAGTGATGTATGTTAATAGGCTTATATAATTATTAATAGTACTGAGGTGACGCAAGATAGAGGAGAATGGAAACGAAAAACATGTTGTGCCGACCCCACATAACGCGGGATCAGGGCAGGAGGATGAGATGTATGTTAATAGGCTAGACTTTGCCAAAAAATCGGCGGCGGCGGCGTGTTTTCGGCGTGAAATCGGCGTGACCTTGACTTTCATGTTTCTTAAGAAAAATCATTAAATTGTTGTTTTTCTTGAAAATTTGATCAATCCAGGTTGCTGGTCAGTGAACTACGTATAGTTTTAAATAGGCTGTGAGTAAAATAGGGTTTGTAAATGAATATAGGATAGGTATAGTATGGCTCTTCTCAGGTGAACTTTTCGCTTCGAACCTTAATCTTTCAAACAAAGGCCATTGTCTTTATAATCGCAAAGCCGCTAGCTCGAGCGTTAGCACGTGCCAGTACAACATTCATATTGAAAAACAACCGGTATTGTCATAGTATTAAGGTTCAAATTTAATGTCACTGATATTCTAGATATTACGTTTTGGTAGTGTAGGACGATAGACCGCCCCGAAGCGATACGGCACTCATATTATTTTGATACTTAGTGTGGTGTTAAAAATGAAACGTAGTTACATATTTATTATATTGTTTTATTTAAATTATTAGCTTGCGGTGGTAAATGTAATAATTTACAAAGGTGCAGCTGCAAGCATTGTTATTTTTTCTTATCTTTAAAATAACGATACCTACTGTGAAATTAGCACCTCTGAAGTGATGCCGACGCACAGTGACAATAAAAACACTGATAAGGATTTGCGACCTGACTACTATTGTTTTGCATAGGTAAATACAATAGGTTTATGAGAAGAGCGGTGTGCAAGATCCGTGTGCATGAGTAGTGGGGCACATTATTTTATCATTTAGCGACCCTAGCGACTATAAGAAAGAAATTGATTATATCTGATTTTTTATGACACGATTTTATCTAGTAGTAAGTACGTAAACTTATTAATCTTAAATTTACATTGTTACCTTAGATTTTGTTATATAACAAATATACAACGCTTTATCATAAATAACCGTGTTTCATTTTTAACACCACACTAAGTATCAAAATAATATGAGTGCCGTATTCGCTTCGGGGCGGTCTATCGTCCTACACTACCAAAACGTAATATCTAGAATATCAGTGACATTAAATTTGAACCTTAATACTATGACGATACCGGTTGTTTTTCAATATGAATGTTGTACTGGCACGTGCTAACGCTCGAGCTAGCGGCTTTGCGATAATAGAGACAATGGCCTTTGTTTGAAAGATTAAGGTTCGAAGCGAAAAGTTCACCTGAGAAGAGCCATACTATATAATAACTTGATTTCCCTAGTAACTGGCTTGCAATAAGGGGTTACCTGGTCCCATTGACCTTCGATCGGTAACCCTCCATTTTCTCATGATTTCCATGGTTTTTCGTATTATTTAAAAATATTGTACTTTAACAAAACAGAAATGCCCTTGAAATTTGGCATAGTGACCATGACATAGTGGACTGCTATGGCTTCCTTTTAATTGTTTTTTTTTGTTGTACAAGCATCAGGCTCAATGCGACGTATCTCCTTTTTCGTTTTTTCATTGCTGAGGATCGCGACCACATGTAATTTGTTTCCATTTCGTGCGGTCATAAGCCTAACTTCACGGTGCAGACTGTCGCAAGCACGATTGCCATTCATTCGGACTAAATTCATGTTTTTCTCCACATCATGCGTTGGATAATATGTCCGAAGAATCTAAGGGCTTACCAGCTCACCCATTGCATGTTGTGAAGAGCTGAGTGGCGATATTGAGCTCTCTGAGAATGGAGGGGTTTGTTCTTCTAGCTGTCCAAGGTACGAGGGGCGTTCAAAATATTCTCGGTATTGATATCTTACGACCTCTTCTAAAATTTCTTTCGTTACTGGCCGCTAAGGTTTATTCATTGACATTAAAAAAAAGTATAATTCGAACCGAGATAGTCTTTTGTTTTTCTGCAATTGCTGAACAAACATGAACATCCTGTGCGAATTGACAATGTTAACTAAATTAGAACATCGATGCGTGATAAAATTCTTGACAAAACAGGGTAAAAATCAAAAAACCATAAAAGAGGAAATGGATTGTGTTTACCGTGAGTCTGCTCCTTCTTTATCTACCATTCAAAAGTGGTCAAGCGAGTTTAAACGCGGAAGGGAGAGTATTGAAGATGACCCTAGACCTGGCCGGCCTGTAGTAGCTACTTCACAAGAAAATATTGATAAAGTGGAAAAACTTATATTGGAAGATGGTCGAGTGAAGGTAAAATCTATAGCACAAGTAACCAATCTCTCTATTGGTACCGTATATGATATTATACATGACCATCTTAATATGTCAAAAGTAAGTGCAAGATGGGTTCCGCGAATGCTGACTCGGCTTCAAAAAGACATGCGTGTAGCTTGTTGTTCCGATTTTATGGACCTGTGCGGTGAAAATCCTGATGAGGTGCTGCAAAGAATAGTTACTGGAGATGAAACCTGGGTTCATCATTATGACCCAGAGAGTAAACAAGAGTCCATGCAGTGGCACATTAAGGGTTCAGCTCATCCCAAGAAGTTCAAGGTCATCCCTTCAGCTGGCAAGGTCATGGCCACGATATTTTGGGATTGTGAAGGAGTATTACTAATCGATTATAAAGAAAAAGGTGTAAATATCACAGGACAGTACTACGCTAACATTCTACGTCAATTAAAGGATGTAATTAAAGAAAAGAGGCGAGGAAAGTTAACCAAAGGTATTCTGCTTCTGCATCAGGGATGTTGCGGATGCAGATTTTTTGACATCCGCGGATGCGGATGCGGATGCGGATTTTTAAAGGCTCACATCCGCGGATGCGGATGCGGATGCGGATGTCAAGATTAAGTACTTAGAAAACGTCAAATATTACATTTTTAGTATTTTTTTTATTAAAAAAACAAACGTTTAGTATTTGAGCAAGAATATAGGTGCGTTATATTTAATAAACAGTAACTTGGCCGACTTTTCTGGATCTAGACGATTTCGTTATAGGTAATGACGAAATTACCTAGCACTTACGCCGCCGCTAAGACGTTCCTGTACCGACTTGTTCAACATCCGCATCCGCATAAGCTCCGCATCGATTTTATGCGGATGCGGATGCGGATGCGGATGTTGAAAATAATGCGGATGTTCCGCGGTTGCGGATGCGGATGCGGATGTTCGCAACATCCCTGTTCTGCATGACAACGCCCCCGTCCATACTGCTCATATTGCCAAGGCAGCTATTGTTGAATGTGGGTTTAAAACTGTTACTCACCCACCGTATAGTCCGGACTTAGCCCCCAGCGACTTCTTTTTGCTCCCCAATCTTAAAAAGGATCTGCGTGGAAATAAATTTTCTGACGATGAAGCATTGAAGGCGGCAGTGGAGGAGCATTTTTACACGAAAGATAAAAAATATTTTTACGAGGGATTAAAAAAAATGATTGATTGATCTTTTAAGTGTATGAACATAGGGGGGGAGTATATTGAAAAATAAAAATATCAAACTTTTCGTACTTGTTTGTTTTCATTCTCATACCGAGAATATTTTGAACACCCCTCGTATAAGCAGCAATCTTCGTTAACACTGCATCTCAAAAGCGCCAACCTTAACCACTTCACACTTTTTGAGGCTCCACATTTCGGCACCATACTGGAATATTGAAAGGACGAGAGCTCGTACCAAGCGTGCTTAAGTTGCACTTCGAATACCTCTGTTCTTCCAGATCTTGTCGAGGTTAGCCATAGCACTCTTAGCCATACTAGCTCTGCGGCGTATCTCGGCGGTGCAACCACCGGCACTGGTTATCAACCCAAGATATTCAAACTAGCTCGCTTTTTCGTAATCGCTTTCCACCTCTCTAGAACTTTCATCTTCAATTTTCTTCAGAAAAGTCGCCATTTCGATGTATTTCTTGTTGTTAATCCCGTCAGGAAGGCGACAATAATAGCACAGTTTGTTACAAGAAGTTTTATACCAAGTCATATTATCATTTTTGTTAGATAGTCTATTATGGAAAGGGCTTATAACTACTACAAAAGTGTTTGGTTAATTGAAAGACTCAGGTGACTGTAACCATAGCATCGAGTGACAACAAAATGTTGCTTTACTCATTTACAGCTTGCACATTTCCGCGGGGCAAGCATTTGCGCTGTTAGCCAGATTGACAGTGAATCTACAGTGTTGTCACTCTGTCTCTCATTTTGTTCTCGACATTTTTGGCACACGACTTTTTATAGGAAACTCAGGGTCTCGAGAGTTTATCGCACATGAATGTTCTCAGATTTTTGCTTGACTCCACTACAATGAGCCCTGTTTTCATTGCCTAGTTAATTGTAAGACTTTTCATCATGGAGCATTCTGTCTTCGTATTGTGAGGCAATGTGAACTCACAATCACAATAAACAGGAATCCTACTTCATAATTATCGCTCTCTCATTTTTGTTGAATACTTTGGATTACTGTTATTTTAATTGTTGTGTCAAATAGTTTGTGCAACTGGCTATTCTGTTTCATTTAATTAATAATGGATGTGTATTTGACAACTGTAACATATATAATACAAAAAATCCATATTGTAATCCAAATACCAACTCGAAATAGCTAATTAACAACACTCAAGGTCACGCCGATTTCACGCCGATCATTTATCGGCGGCGGCGGCGTGGCAAAAAAACCCGGCGGCGGCGGCGCGCCGGCGCGGCGCACACGTCTAGATCAGATTAAAAATTTGTTCATCATCTTCCTCGCGTTGTCCCGGCATTTCTGGCGTGGACACTAGTTTTTAGGAAAGCGACTGCCATCTGTCCTTTTAAGCCAGAGGTTCCCCTATTGGGATTAGTCCGGTTTCCTCGCGATGTTTTCTTTCACCGAAAAGCGACTGGTAAATATCAAATGATATTTCGTACATAAGTTTCGACGAACTCATTGGTACGAGCCGGGGTTTGAACCCGCGACGTCCGGATTGCAAGTCGCACGCTCTTAACGCTAGGCCACCAGCGCTTCTGGATTAAAAATTTGTTCCGTTAAAAAGTTACGCAAACATGTTTACAGACAGACAAACAAACAGGTGAAACGAAGTAACTTGCAATATGCAAATTTTAAAATAGCAATCATGGACTTTGCTTTTACTGCTTAAAACTGGTACTGTAAAAAACTTTATTATTTAACCTTTCTACATCCTTAGTATTGGCGTAAGGCTATAACATACAATGTAGGCCGCGTTCTCTTTCCCTCATAAATAAACTGTGGAAGTGTGAAAGGGACGGCGAGATTTTACGACTTACCAGCGAAGGACTTTATGTTCCATTGATCGTTTTGCTGTGACTAATTTTATAATACCAGTCCTTATAGGCATTCTGAGAAACTATATTAATATTATTTTATTACGTACTTAGATATAATAAGCACGACTTTGTAATATGTATGTAGGTAACATTAGTACTTACAGACAAACAATATTATTTCCTACTTTATAATTAGATAGAAACAATTTTGCTCTGGATACTATGTGTCAATAGAAATGAACTTACTATAAAAAAAATATTGAAATAAAACAAAAAACCGGCAAAGTGCGAGTCGGACTCACGCACGAAGGGTTCCGTACCATTAGGTACTACTAGACTACCTAAAGCCGTGAGGTGGAAGTCACACACAAATATAAAAAAGTTATACCGTAAAAACATGAAGGTGATATATTATTGGCCGGTTCTGTAGCATTAAAGATTGAGATTGAAATAAATGTTTTAACTAAAATATGTCCCTTTTTCATGCAACACTAATGTCCCTTTTTTCGAGGCCGCCACATGTACTTACCTACATACCTAGTTCGTTTAACTGAAGGGTACCTACTAGTGTTGCCAGATCGAAAGGCGCTATTATCGGGAAAACATATAATTTTTTCGGGATTTAAGGACTTAAGTCGGGAAAAAAAAAATCATCGCTCCCTCACCGCACAATCTCTCGCCACGCACGCCCCGCGCGCTCCCTCGACGACAGTTCGGAACTTGAAATCATTGTTTTATAACGTGAACCTGTTTTTCGGGACAATTTGGACTTGGTCGGGAATCGGGAACACATGCAAAAAATCTGGAGAATCCCGCCAAATCCCGACCATCTGGCAACCCTAGTACCTACGTAGGTACCCTTCAGTTAAACGGACATGTAATTAATCAGTGCGGTGACCACCACTCGTCCTGTGTCACACACAAGCTACGAGCTACGCCGGTATAACAGATTTAGATGCACTGGATGTGTTTCATTTCATGCCTAAATAGGAGATAGGTACAAATGAAATATACAGGGTGCCCAGTAATTAATGGATAACCATCTAACCACCAACAGGGCACCTTAATAGGCTGGTCCAGAAAATGCACTTATAGGTCTAGTAAAAGTTTCGTGGTTTTCGAGATAATCGAACTTTTCAGTCATTTTTAGGGTTCCGTAGCCAAATGGCAAAAAACGGAACCCTTATAGATTCGTCATGTCTGTCTGTCCGTCTGTCCGTCTATCTGTCCGTCCGTATGTCACAGCCACTTTTCTCCGAAACTATAAGAACTATACTGTTGAAACTTGGTAAGTAGATGTATTCTGTGAACCGCATTAAGATTTTCACACAAAAATAGAAAAAAAACAATAAATTTTTGGGGTTCCCCATACTTCGAACTGAAACTCAAAAAATTTTTTTTCATCAAACCCATACGTGTGGGGTATCTATGGATAGGTCTTCAAAAATGATATTGAGGTTTCTAATATCATTTTTTTCTAAACTGAATAGTTTGCGCGAGAGACACTTCCAAAGTGGTAAAATGTGTGCCCCCCCCCCTGTAACTTCTAAAATAAGAGAATGATAATACTAAAAAAAATATATGATGTACATTACCATGTAAACTTCCACCGAAAATTGGTTTGAACGAGATCTAGTAAGTAGTTTTTTTTTATGTCATAAATCGCCTAAATACGGAACCCTTCATGGGCGAGTCCGACTCGCACTTGGCCGCTTTTTAATAGCTAGCACCATACTTCAAATTTAGAAAAGTGCGATTATCTCGAAACCCACGAAACTTTTACTATATCTATAAGTGCCTTCTCTGGACCAGCCTAAGGTGCCCTGTCGGTGGTTAGAAGGTTATCCATTAATTACTGGGCACCCTGTATATATTTAAATATAAAAAAGGAAAAGATATTAGTTGTGACGATCACAAAACATGTACGATCATGTACAGACATCAACAGCAATAAAATAAAAATCATTAAGTATGTGTGCATCACGAAATGGACCCAACTCAGCATAGCTATTTATACCTAAAGCTAGGGTTTGCACGACGGATCCGAAATGTATGCAATTATCCGGATCTGGATCCGGATCCGCGGATCTTCCCATACATTTCGGATCCGTCGTGCAAACCTTACCTAAAGCACAGAATAAATAATAGTACTAGGTACAGAAGACTCACTCTCTAACAAAACGCGTCTGTTACGATCAGGACAGATATGGCCGCTAGGTGGCGACAGCGCCACGCGCGGCTTATGGCTAGCCACCAAAATTGGTGTGCAACGGATGTACTTTTAGCTACCTGTAGCAAAGCGACGAAATCGCGGAGTAAGCCACGCCTGCCTAAAGCCAGAGCCAGATATAAGGTGTAACAAAAATAGTGGAGATCCGAGGGCATATTCGGTATCGTGTTCTGATTAGCAAAAAGTAGAAGACATTTTTTTGACCCGAAGTACTTTTTTCTATAGGCAGGTTGTCCAAGTCGGCCAACCCTCCATGCAAAGGTCAAAAAACTTTTCGCCTACTTTTTCCTAATCAGAACACGAAACCGAAATATGCCCTTAAACGGATCCACACTATTTTTTTACACCTTGTTATAGTGACAGGACAGAACCTGACAACTAACCTAACGCAATACGTACAATCGCCATTAGATATATCGGAGCGGCCAACGCGCTCACAAATATCTGAACACGCCTCTATTGTCAAGGCGCTAGAGTGCGTGTACAGATATTTTAGAGCACCTCGGGCGCTCCGATATATCTGATGGCGACTGTACATACATTTATCAGCACGGAAATGGTTGTCGCGCTTTACCCATCGTGACACGAGACACGAGTCACTGACACATGGCACTTGTCAGAAGTGACAGCCAGGGTGATGAAGTGACGGCCATATTCAGCCCTCAGCGGGCGTATAAAGATGGATAGCGTTGTCCATGTGAAAAATAAGAAGGTATCATTTTGTAACATCGTGCGAATAAAAAATATATGTAGTAATTTATCATCACGCTGACAAGTACGACGATAACAAACTAAGTAACTTGTCGCCACGCATTATTTGCAAACTAGGTGCTATAAATCACTAACGTATTCCATGAGTGATTAATAGATGATGTGTAGGAAATATATTGTTTACTTTTCGTAGTTTTATTGCTTTTATTCGTATTGTTAAAAAAATAAGGGCTCATAAAGAGGAGAAGGGCGGAGAAATCCCTTTACGACAGAGCCACCATAAACGTCATTTTGTTTATAAAAATATGATATTTATAATGGCACTTCCACCCTTTGTTTAAAGTTAGTGCAAAAGTATCTTAGACCGACTCTTTCTAATGCGTAGTGTGTGTCTAGCGGAGATCGGTTCGCAGGCATATCAATGCCAAATTGACATATTGACAGTTTGCCCACTTATAATAATATAATAAGTATCATTTATTGTCAGGCAACTAAGGCCCATAGATACATACCTTACAAACTTAATTAAATTATTTCGGCGACACGGTGGTTTTCTGGTGTGTTGCATGTTCCGGTGTAGGATTAGGCAGATTCCCACGGAACCGCCGAAACACCACGCGGGCACCACGCCCTTCGGCCAGAAGTCCGCGCTCGCAATGGTTATGGATGGACTTATGCTAGGGCCCTGTTTCACAACGCTGACAATTGACACCTAACACGGTCAATTCGCCGTTCATTTCCGGGTTGATAAGTGAGGACAGTACATAGCGTCTATCCATATTTACTTGGTGGATCAGCATTGTACGGCGTATTGTCCAGGTGACAATTTTTACTTTGGTGAAACGCCAGGTAGATCTAACGGACAGATCTGCATATACGTACCTATATTTCTAGATTTAGCGTATTTATTGCCACATCTAGAGCTTTATGCCCTCATATATCTTCGTTCCGAGGGTCCGTGGTGTTAAATTGATGTGTAAAACGATTTTCATTTAATTAGGACTGAATGAAACATTGTTGTAATGAAATATAGAATTTGTTTAAGAGATTTCGGCTCTTTTACTAATAATAACACCACATTTAAAGTAGCCTCGTATAATACTATAGTGCGACATAAAATAGTAGAACTAAATAAAATGGAACTAAAAAAAACATGTGACACAGTTATGTAGGAAGTGGCGCCCTCAATAATTTTCTGCAATATCTTGTCGGACTATACTAATTGTTTAAACACGTTGACATATTGGAATATCGCAACGTTTCGCTCCCTTTCCAAAAAGAGTACCATCGCTTGAGAAATTAGATTATCTCTCTATCTATTTCAACTTTCTCTGTTTATAAATTAACTTTTTTAAATTTCGAATAACAACATCTATCTCGTAGCATCACTATTATCACCATGTCATTAATATGACCAAAGGTATGTAACTTCATATAAGATAAATAAAGTCTAAGATAAAAACTTACCTCCGAAAATCAAGAAAAATGTATGCTCGAATAGATGGTGACATACCTTTGACCTATACTCGTATAGACGGCGACACCTTTTGATATTTAAGAGCCAACAGGAGCTGAGATTTAAATATTTTAGGTAAATATACCCGTCTTGCTAACGGAAGCGGCTCCTGAAACTAGTGCGATAAGGACAAGGCGAAAAATCCTGCGTAAAAATCTCAAAAATCGAGGTTTCGTACTCGACTGTTTCCTCCTCCAAAACTTAACCAATCGTAACCAAATTTGGAAATCTAAATGATTATAAAATTATCTGTGTCGGACCGTTTTGCTTTTTTGGCTAATTGATATCAGTTTTGAATACCACGCCTCTCATTGCGGCATAATCAATTAGGCCATTTTGGCCATTTTTGAAGGGCTCTAGCGCCTTAAAAAATAAAAATATCAAAAAAAGCAAAACGGTCCGACACAGATATTGACAATATTAATCTGTGTTGAAAAAATCATTGCTCTAGCTTCAAAACCCACGGAGGAAACAGTCGAGTACGTTTGTATGGAGAAATGACCACTCCTGTTGGCTCTTAACAATTGTAACACATATCGGTGGAAGAACATGAATAATAATTATAATAAATCATTTCTCCATATACTATTATTTTTTATATTTTCAATACATTTTCATCTTTAGTTTTGATCCTGTATCGAAAGATGGCAGTAAATAGACTGTGACTTCAAAATTTAATGTTTATTTGGGTACAAACGGTACAATAATTCTTACAGATAGTAATACTATTCAATACATAAACCAATGAAGTTGCCACTAACTACTAACGCGACAGAACGGAACCAATACTGCTACGAATACCTAACCTCTCAATAATTCTTACAGATAGTAATACTATTCAATACATAAACCAATGAAGTTGCCACTAACTACTAACGCGACAGAACGGAACCAATACTGCTACGAATACCTAACCTCTATCTATGCACTCTATCTATGCACTATTCTCTTCAATATGAGGTTACCATAACAAGATGTGTTGTTTCCCGTTCACCTAACATTTGCATGTTCACAAACTTCTGAAACCGCATATAAACAAACTCCGCAACAGTTGTGTTGTTCCTCTATCTCAAACTAACTTTTATCTGTGGTCACAAACTTTTCACAGTATATTCCTGTCCGTTTTTGAACCTTCCATCGTAAACATACAGTCTTAATTCGCTTGGCATGAAAAGGTGTGAACACAGTGAAACTGGCAACAGAAGGTCGTTTGAAACGAAGACTGCAGTTAGTGCCAAATAAACTGTCTTTATATGTTGTATTGTTTAACAGTCTCGTATTAAAAGAGCGTATGTCCTTCTATTCTCGTATAGAGGTACGGCTTTTTCGTTCAGTACAGTGAAGTGTGTAACTAACTCATACGGAATAATGGCAACGTTTGAGGCGACGCATTTAAACCTATACGGATGGGAATTAATGTTCGTAATAAACTCTTTGATGTCTTTATAACTGGGAGACTTATTTGAAATTTCAAACTGTTAGGTATATGTACCAAAGATAATTTGAAAATAGAGGCGGATTGTTAAAATTAAGTTGCCACCGAAAATTTACTGCCATCTTTCGACAGAAGATTAAAACTGTTAGAACGCCATTTGACTTTGATCCAGATATGTGACAGTTTGTTAAATATTGAAATTAACGCCATCTACTCCACAGGCGATGGCACCATTAAAGACGTGGGGCCTCTCTAAGACACTCCAAAGGCGCTAGTGGCTCTTATGAGCGTCGGTGTCTAGTCAGCGCTATGGAAAATGGCGTCGCTGCGCAGTTGCGCCAACGTTGCGTCGAGCAGCAGCCATAGAGTTGACTAGACGCCGGCGCTCTAAAGACGCTAGTGTGGGGCCTCTCTAAGACGCTCTAAAGACGCTAGTGGCTCTTATGAGCGTCGGCGTCTAATCAGCGCTATGGAAAATGGCGTCGCTGCGCAGTTGCGCCAACGTTGCGTCGAGCATCAGCCATAGAGATGACTAGACGCCGGCGCTCTAAAGACGCTAGTGTGGGGCCTCTCTAAGACACTATAAAGACGCTAGTGGCTCTAATGAGCGTCGGCGTCTAGTCAGCGCTATGGAAAATGGCGTCGCTGCGCAGTTGCGCCAACGTTGCGACGAGCAGCAGCCAGAGTTGACTAGACGCCGACGCTCGGGAGACGCTAGTGTGGGGTGGCTCAAAAACCTAATCTACTGTAGTTCAGTTGAGTACAGTCAGCAGCAGAAGTTGCCTTAACAATAGAGTCGCGTCAAGATCATTTGGAACGCCTGGCGCGCTTAGCAACTTCTGCTGCTGACTGTACCAGTGTGAAACGCACGAAAACAATCACGCTCGGACTCTGCACCCCTCTGTCTTATTATGCTGTCGTAATTGTTTGTGGTCGGAGAGGCATATTCGGATCCTAAACAAATGATACTGATATGATATCTTTCTTGTATGCGGGCATTTTCATTTTAACTTGCACTTTAAAGCGCGACTTAAGTCGTGTTTCAGTAACGTCTAACCCTTTCATTCCTGACAAAATGTATGGGATTTGACATTGACCGTCAGTTTTGTAACGATTGCTAACCGGCCGTTAAAGTTGCACAGTTAAGTGTGGTTAAGTGAAAATGTCCATGCTTGCAGTAATAGATTTTAGCATAACACAATGCTGTTTCAAAATCAATTGTTTAAACTTTTTGTTAAGCGGTTAGAGCAGTGGTTCCTAACCTTTTCAGTCCGGTCACACCTATGACTAACTAGGGAACCTGATTTTACCCCTCCTCCCAATGGTAATAAAAAAATAAAACGTGTTTGTTGTATTGTTCAAGGGGTCGTGCACACACTTTTAAAACCCAACCTTATAGTTGTCAAGACATCTTTTTGGCACTTTTTCGATACTTCGTGTAATGACCACTCAAAAAATATTGAATGAAATACATTGTTTGAAATGTCATCTCTGACAAATAAGTGAACCATAAACATGTTTTTTTTTAATTTCATTCATTCTTTTTCCGCCCGTACCCTCCATATTAGCTACTTCTTGAATGAAAAATATTTGTTAAATTTACAATATTATTTCAAAGTACTTGGTCGTAGAAAAAGTATTGTATGCAATGTTGTTTAACCGAGTCAAAAAATACTCGTGGCGTCTTTATTAACAATTTTCGGCTTCGCCTCAAATTCTTACTCACGCCACTCGCCTTTTTGACCTCTCTTAAACAACGGTTGCATAAAATACTATAATGAAAATTACATGCAAGCTTTTGCTAGTTTAAACCTCTTACAATTACTTGTCGGTGTGGGTGACATTAATACGAAATCAAATCAATACCATAGGTATTAAAACTCCGAATAGTCTCCCATTCCGTTTCCGAATGCTTCGTCCGGGACGGGCAGGAAAAGTCCAGTAAAGGGTTTCAGCGGTTTTCATGTCAGTGCGTAATTGTGAGTCTGATGAGGCTTTTACGTTGATTGGAAATTTACGCCTCGCAGGGACGATTTAGTAAGTTTGAGCAATTAAAAGTTTGTATTGACTCCTCTAGCCACCTACACGTCAAAACTTGCCAAAGCTAACGCAATTTTGATATGTCAAAATAAAGATTCAAAATAGAATGGAATGGGAGACCTTTTTATAGGCCTCAAGGCGGCTAAAGGATACAAATATCATAACAAAAAAAAGTTTGATTTAGTTTATAACACACTACTATTTTTACTACAGTATCTAAACTAAATCTAAAGTGAGTATTTAATAGCCTATCTAAGAACTTTAAAATAATGCGAATTTAAAAAATTAGGGCAACCGTAACATTATTTTAGTATCACGGATAAACTTGTTGTTTCATTTTAAAACACAATTCCTAAACAAGATTTATCCGGAAACTCCAATCTAGAATCTAGAACGTTTTACAGGCAGAAGCCATAAGCAATAAAAGGGTTATGTAATAAAATCGGAAATTTTAAAACTACTATAAAGCCACGATACAGGCACAACAGTAAAACCCGGTAAGTCCGATATCGCGAAAGCCGGGTATCAAAACTTTTATGGCGCCTTTTGTCTCGCTCGCTCTAACCCGGTTATAAAGAGATGACGATTCGCTGGAATTCATTGTTGGGTTTATGGTTCGACGGAGAATATTTTTATGCGTCTAGCGAATTGAATAGGTTTGCACATAATATATTTTGTTATATATAACTAGTATCGTTCAATGATATGTCCATCTTTTAAAGTTTTATGAGACGGTAAGCAAAATATCTATAACCTCGTAAGTCCCGACGTCCTTTTAAAAGGACAATATCAAATCTAATTTTGAAGTATAATGATGGAATAAAAGTAGCTTCCAAATTCAAAACTAGAAAAACGACTGCGACAACGCAAGTCATGCTAAGCAGTTGTATTGAACTGAGGGGCTACCGCGAAAACCGAAATTCGCAAATTTTTTATTTTAATTTATTTTATTTATTTGGCTCACAAAACAAGTTACAGACATTTACAGGAATTACATTAATAAGCTTACAGTTTAGATCTGGACTATAACTCCATACATGTGTGCACAGAAGGATAGGAACATACAGTTAAAATATAACGCTAGAGGGATGAGATGTCAACTGATGCAAATTGCGGGGATCTTTCTCTTTTACTACAATTAAGGCGTAATAGGCTACATGACTATTTTTTTTATGGTATCAATCGATCGGGTTTGTTTTTAGGATCAAATGTCTATATGGGACCCATTGCATTAAAGTAACACAAAAGTCAGAAATTGTAGTCAAAGTCCGACAGTCGCACTTCACTCGCGAAACGCCCTATACAAAACGGCCAGAGGCCGTGACGTCATCGCCCATCTTGTAGTATGGACAAAACAAGAAAATTGCGTTTTTGTCGGTGAAATATTGCGTTTATGTATATAGTTGATATACAATATTTTTTTGGATGAAATGTAAGGAATCGAATGGTACCCTTACTTTTATCGTTTTTGAAGTAAAAAAAAACTTAAATTTTGAAACTTTCAGGTCCTGTAATTTTTCAATATTTTATTTTAATATCCACATTATTGTGATACATTGCTCGTTTGCTATCTATTTTACTAGATTTTGTTATAAAATTCAACATGTGTCATCATCCCTATTAGAGTGACAGAGAACAATGCCCGCAATTGGCGAACTTCGGTTTTCGCGGTTATAGCCCTGATAAATATGGTGGTCGCACTGTATACCTGATAACCTGATAATTAAGTGTGTCTCTTTCAATCGTGCGGTGTTATTAAAACGACGCTTTATTGCATAGATAACGAGAATATAAACTATACGTATTACGGTGAGTGGGTAAACTTGTAAGCCTTGTAACTTCGCTTTGATTATTTGAATGAAATTTCATATTTTAATCTTAAAAACATCTGGGAGACCGAGCTTTGCTCGGAAAACATACAAAAACTCAAAAATCCGCGCTTTCCCAGAGCTCCTACCTAACTAGATCGACTTTTCACCCCCGAAAACCCCCATATAGCAAACTTCATCGAAATCGTTAGAGCCGTTTCCGAGATCCTCAAATTATATATACTTACATATAAATAAATAAATATACAAGAATTGCTCGTTTAAAGGTATAAGATATTGTCTTCGGTTACCGCGATATTTATTCGTGAAATAAAACAGTTCAAAGGGATTACATAGAATATAATGAATTTAAAATACAACCCCGCGTTTCGAACCTTTTAACATCGTGTGTGTCATTCTCTGTCAAAATTACATTGTGTTAAACCACCCACGTAAAAAATAATGATCACAAAATTAAGGCTAGTTACACATGCGAAATGGACTCACAAAGTTAATTACGCAACACACTAATTTTGTTTTATGAGACTATATTATACTAAAAATGTCCAAACCGTTCAACGTTATGGCCTCACATCCTGTCTGGTTTCCTTATCAGATGACAAGTAACAACTGGATACTGGATCGCAAGCTGGTGGCAGAGAAAGGCCATTCCCAGTTAAAATTAGGATAGTTTTTAATCATAATATCTTCACGCAACTTTCTGAGAATATAATTATAAGACTTGCGTGACGCTATTGAGATTAAGAAATCATCAATTAGAAAGTATTTAAAATTTATTATATGCGATATAATATAATCCGTTTGAATAAAATTGTTCAACTGTAATGTCACTTAGTATGTTTTGTAAGTAATGCTTTGTTACTTACTTTACTATTAATTTTAATATTAATTGTTACCTATGTTACTAACCCTGATTTCTGAAATAATAGTTTTTTTATTAAACATTATGTTAACCAACTGTCATCATAAGTGGACTACTAATGTATACATCACAATGTTAGATTCTTCGTCTAAGTTCTACAGACAGACTAGGTAATCTTAAAATAACCTCTATATGTTCGCTTGACAGGACACACTCGCAAATCGAAGTAATTCCTTAATGCAACCGTCCAGCAAATCCATATCGTTAATTAAGTGCACTAAAAAGTTCACAATATTTCAAACTGCAGCGTCTGGGGTAATGAAAAATGCTTCTGTTGAAATTTACGTTCAGGAGCGAGAATCTCGTAAATATATTCCGGGCCGTAAAAGTAAAACGGGCGTATTGGGTTATAGGGTTTTTACGCTGGGCGTCCGTAACACGGTAGTGTACGATGCAATGCATTTGGAATTAGAGCGGTGCTTGTCCAATCCAACTGTTAGGTAAACCAGTTGTTGTAGGACGGTCGCATTTTATTCGCCTGTCACCATGCCTGTCACGTTCTAACAAGTATGTAAGTGCGAAAGTGACAGGCGGTAAAAATCTACAGCCGCAGCCTAGCCAAGATGACAATCTTTGATAGAAAGTGCCAATCATCAAAACTTAAATAATGTTTAGAAATAGTCACGTGACTATTCGTAGCATCTGTCATCTCAATACATTTTGTCTTTTCGTTTGGCGTTTGTCGATGTACGATTGTCATTTTAGCTAGGTCCCCAGTATTCAGCAGAGTTAGTCAAAACTGGAGGTCGTGGGATCCAATCCCGGTAACGTGTGTGTTTGTCACGACTATTTGTTTCAGAGTTATTTATGTTTTCTATCTATTTTAGCATGTACAGTCGCCATCAGATGTATGGTATGTACATTATCGTCACCCAGTACTCATCGTACGAGCTTTAATTAGTTCGATCTGTCTAAGATTTTCCGAACCTTCTTAGGAAAAACAAAAAAATCGAAAGCTGTGGGAATCGAAATTTCCGTTACCAAAATGAAATTTTCCTTTGTCGATGTACGATCGTCATCTTGGCTAGGTCCCCTGTAACCTGAGCGATTACCTCGCATGATCACGGTTAGCGATGGCAATACGCTCAGTCGCTCAATCCGATCGGTCCAATTAGGTAAGTGGTTAAGTTGCCTGTAAAAGATCGCTCTTTAGCGATAAGACTGTCTGGTTTGTCCTTAACTTTGTTTTTTATATCTTAATTTTCTGTCCATTTTATTTTTTATATTTCATTGGAAAATAGAGTTATTCAGTATTATGTTGTAATAGTAGGTCATTTTAATTAGGGTTGTAAGTAAACGCGTTTTTTAAATTTTGAAATTGGTATGTTATTTCTAGTCAGAATTACTAGCTTTTTGATCCTAATTGGAGAAAACTAATGTCCTAATATTTTCATTGATTTTTGTTCCTTCCAGTTGGTTAGCGTCATACAAATTCTATATAAAAAATAATAAATAGTAACGGGATGAAATGAAAAAAAAAATGGTAATTTTTTCCTATTAGGATCGAAGACCGAAACATTCAAAATGATAACAAAAATAGGGTGTCACCCTATTTCACAGACAGAAATTTCATAGAATGTCGTTTCTCAGAAATTATTTCATATATTATTTGGTTCATATAATTTCAGTTCCAATATTATTGTTTCATAGACTATTTACTTGGTTGAAACATATTTCACAGAAATTCAGTTGAATGTATATTACTATCAAACTTTTTAAATTTAGAAACTTATCAAACAGTAAAGTTATGTTTCGTGTATTCTTGTTTCGTAGACACAGATTTCATAGATTGTTGTTTCATAGGAATTGTTTAATATAATATTTAGTTAGAGTATTTTCTTTTCAAATATTATTATTTCAGAACTTATGCACTCCATTTAAATTTATTGAAAAGGAACTCAATGCAAAGAATTTTAATATTAGAACTGCGACCTCCGCAGATACAAACTGTTGCCTGAAAAGTAGGTTAGGTTAGAACTACGACCCCCGCAGAAAAAAACTGTTGTCAGAAAAGTAGGTTAGGTTAGGTTAGAACTGCGACCCCCGCAGAAACAAACTGTTGCTAGAAAAGTAGGTTAGGTTAGAATAGAACTGCGACCACCGCAGAAAAAAGTGTTGCCAGAAAAGTAGGTTAGGTTAGGTTAGAACTGCGACCCCTGCGGAAACAAACTGTTGCCAGAAAAGTAGGTTAGGTTAGGTTAGAACTGCGACCTTTGCGGAAACAAACTGCTGCCAGAAAAGTAGGTTAGGTTAGGTTAGAACTGCGACCCCCGCAGAAACAAACTGTTGCTAGAAAAGTAGGTTAGGTTAGGTTAGAACTGCGACCACCGCAGAAAAAAACTGTTGCCAGAAAAATAGGTCAGGTTAGGTTAGAACTGCGACCCCTGCGGAAACAAACTGTTGCCAGAAATGTAGGTTAGGTTAGGTTAGAACTGCGACTCCCGCAGAAACAAACTGTTCTGTGCAGCAAAGATCTATGATTTATTTTTTGACAAAGTAAGTATTGAGAGTTACTGAGCCTTCTATGAAATGAAAATATTAAGTTAATAAAATGAGAAACAAAATTCTATGAATATGTAGGCTTGGAAACAAGTCTTATATAAACTTAACATTACAAGGAATAATAATATATGACCTGAAATTTTATGACATGAATTTCGAAACATTAATTTTCTGAACTTTTAAAAATCTACAAATACAGCTTCTACAATGTAAGTGCACTGGAAGTTGATCATTCTATGAAATGATAATATGAGAAACATTTTCTATGAAGCACAATTCTACGAAAATATAGTATATGAAACAACGTACAACCCAAAAATAGGTATACAACTTGACCAAAATGACGCAAGTGTGCTAATCAGTGCAACATTAGATCCGTCGGTGATAGCAGAAATGGTTACCCCACACTCAGAGCGTCTAATCAACTCCATGGCTGCTGCTCGACGCAACGTTGGCGCAACTGCGCAGCGACGCCATTTTCCATAGTGCTCAATAGATGCTAGTAGTCAAGTCAGGTAAATACCAAAAACCCGCCGTAACCATATACAGGATGACCAAAAAAAACACCAACAACCTTATTATCCAACCCTGGCAAACGTAATTTACGATATTTATAACTAATAATTTAATTACTATTCGAAGTGACATTGATGCAATTTCCTCAATGTTATTGGGGTCCACTTTTTTCCCAATTTAATCTAGATAATTACAAGCTAGACTAATCCGAAACAATAAGATGCGATTGACATTGGGAAATGATTAATAGGTTGCTTATATCACGCCAGCCAATAAAAACAAATGTCAATCTAATTTTCTTTTATTACCTTTCATCATGCTGCAATAGACAATTAATTCAATCGGGCTTGTAAATCGCGTTTTGGGGCCCGTTAATGAAAAATAAGTAATAAGTAATTTCTTTGTAGTTTTACATGTATGTAAAATGTATAATTATTGGTAAAAATATTTACTAACTACAAGTTTGTTTGACTTAATGGTTTACTGGTAGAAAAGCCTTACAGCAAAGGCAGCAATTAAAATATTTTTTTCAATCGCTGTAAACAGTCAGTGGTAAAGTCTGTCGCGATTTATTGAGCAACACAAGCCAATACCAATTACCAACACATACACATATGTGCAAATAGCAAAAACTTTTAAAAAGTTGCAAAAGCTCGCATTTTAATTAAACTGCGCCAGAGCGTCAAAAAATCTCAGAAATTTCAGGATAACTACTGTAGTTGCTTTCTTACTGTAAAATGACAACTTTTGTACATTATTCCATGAACAATTTTAGAAATTACGCAATTTTCCGACGGCACATAAGTACAAAAGCCCGAAGCTCACAGGCACCCTGTACCCAAGCTACCTATCGATCAGCTAAATAGTCCGCCAAATTGTAAACAGTAAATGGTAAATTGTCAATGATGAAACAACACAAGCCACCAAAACATAGGTACTAAATTGTACATGGATGTGCAAGTTGCTTGAAGTTGTAGAAAGTTGCCAAAGAGTTGCTTAAGTTCTCGGAAAAATCAACAAGAAACGAAGGAAATTTTCATTTTAGTAATGAAAACCCATACAAAACAAAACTATGGGAAGTTTCCGACATTTTTCCATCAGTACAGGAACACAAGCCCCAATGTCTCAGGCACCCTGTACCCAAGCTACCTATCGATCAGCTAGTTCGTCATATTTTAAACAGTAAATGGTAGGTTCTATCTATAGGTATATCAATCGTGATTGATTAAACAACACAAGCCACCAACACATAGGTACATCAACATATAACACATAGAAAGCTGCAGAAAGTTGCCAAAGAGTTGCTTAAGTTCTCGGAAAAATCAACAAGAACCAAAAAAAAACTTTCATTTTAGTAATGAAAAGCTTCGATTCCCATAAACTATGGGAAGTTTCCGACATTTTTCCATCAGTACAGGAACACAAGCCCCAATGTCTCAGGCACCCTGTACCCAGCTACCTATCGATCAGCTACTCCGTCACCCGTCCTCGCACTTTAATTAAACTGCGCCAACGTCACGACCGTTAAACGTAGACGGCCATTGTAAATTCCGCCGGAGTTTCAGTTTCATGGCTCCAACCGGAACCGGGCTTTTATGGGCTATTTCGGTTCAGACGTTTTGTTATAGCAATGCTTTTAAGGCACCGGTAAACATATGTGCTTTACGGTTTATGGAATATGCAGTAGTTAATGTTGGTTGGTCGTTCATGCAGATATGGCTTGATTTGTTATGTGTGGGTTATTGGGAGTTATCCCATAGTTATGGGTTAGTTGGCATAGGCGTGGGAGCTCGGGAAATTATTGATGGTAAGATATCGATCTTCAGGCTTAGGTCCCAAGTTGGTCGCAGCAAAACATGTCCAAATGGGGACTGCTCCTTGGCCCATCGACTCAGGGATGTTCGCAAATTGCGGGCATTTTTCTCTGTCACTCTAATTACACCTTCATTGGAGTAAAAGAGAAGTTTGCGGGGGCAAAGTTGCCCCGCTGAATTGGCACAGGCACTAGTTTTTACGAAAGCGACTGCCATCTAACCTTCCAACCCAGAGGGTAAACTAGGCCTTATTGGGATTAGTCCGATTTCCTCACGATGTTTTCCTTCACCGAAAAGCGACTGGTAAAATCAAATGATATTTTGTACACAAGTTTCGAAAAACCCATTGGTACAAGCCGGGGTTTGAACCCGCGACCATTGCAAGTCGCATGCTCTTATATATGTTTTATTAGGCCCTTCTAAACGTGATTTTCATGCGGGTCAAACTTACCCCTCGTTGGGTTAAAGTAACCCGACATTAAGGTAACTTTGTCACCCCAAATCCAAAGCCACCCTGTATCTGAAAAACGCTTCCGTACTGTAATCAAAACTTATTAATTACCTTGAACGGAACGGTTTCACACTGAAGTCGTAAACAAGTTTTTCTCATAAAATCTCACGGGACGTGCTAAGTCTAGCCTTTCTCGCAGCACTAAATGGACCTAAGAACCTTTTTACACGGCCAAAGAATGTTTTTCATCCCAACTGTAGTCCAAAGCTCCAAACTAAGGTCCAAAATTAACGGTATTTTTTTTCGTTCAGGTGTGTTGATACCTTAAACTTAATTAGCCTAATTGTCATTACATTACAGTCATTGTTAGTATTGTAACTTTTCACGAAACGACCCGGTAACACATTAAACCTTTATAGGTACACAAGAGATCACGTAGAAAGGGTCACTTTGTGTAGAAATTTCCTTATTGTTTCCATCTCTCCAGAGGAGTAGAGACAAGCACAAAAGATATAAATATATGTTACCTCGCGGGTTATGCAATAGTACTTAACTATGTTAACATTGTTATAACTATCGTTAAGGTACCGTAGGTTCTGCCAGCAGAGTTTTTGGCACCACAATACGGTTGTCAAAAATATGAATAGCAATCTTGAGGCCTTTCTCTGGTAACCTCATTGGAGGAATGTCTCGACTTACCCTCTCTACCTCTAGTGTTTAATTTTAGTTAAACCTAGTACAATTGCATGATAATTACTTTAAATAATTTATTATACTATTATAATTAAGTAGTGTAATTGTGAATTGTATTTAGTTATTAAGTTTAGTTATATATATCCTATATTGTACGCCCTAGCAGGGTGTCATGCACCTACGAAGACTATTTAAATGTAAGACCTATTGTACTGATGAGCATGAGAACAATGGATTAAATGAATATGAATATGAATACCCCCTTATTCATAAAACTCAGCAGACCTTTGTTAAATTTCGTCCCTTTCTAACAAACACAAGTTTGCTTAACGCCTATTATTAAACGGGGTTTAAGTTTAAACTGGAGAAATAACCTGACCTTAATTCAAAATTGATTTTGCAAAATAACATGTTACGCGTTTCACTTTCACCAGTTTCACCGTAACCTAAAACGGCGATGTTCCTAAGACTGACAGTACAGATACGGCCTTTATGGTACGGTAGTATCACTACTTCATGTTTGCAATTCATAATGAGAGACGTGCTTCAGCATCGCGTCCATTATTTCTTTCACGCACGACAGAGACTAGTTAATAATTAGGATTGTCTATCACACGATCCTCTTCGATATCTTTTCTAGTGCTGGACTGAAAAAAAACCGTGATTATCTACTATAGTCTGTTCGGAAAGAGAAGAGTCGTGGAATGTATTGGGCCCCATACATTTCACGACTCGTCTCTTTCGGCACAGACTCTGTTTTGTGGTAGTCTTACGATAATCTAATAATTCTTAATATTGGTTGCCTTTTCCAGTTATTAAATAAACAAATAAATAATGATACGGCAGGCAATATTGAGTGTTTACTTTTAATGTACCTACTCTATAATAAAATAAAAACAGGTTAAAAAACCGGACAAGTGCGAGTCGGACTCGCCCACCAAGGGTTCCGTACTTTTTAGTATTTTTTGTTATAGCGGCAACAGAAATACATCATCTGTGAAAATTTCAACTGTCTAGTTATCACGGTTCATGAGATACAGCCTGGTGACAGACAGACAGACAGACGGACAGTGGAGTCTTAGTACCTAATAGGGTCCCGTTTTTACCCTAAGGTACGGACCCCTAAAAATAGTTATGTTCAGATAATTTCAGCCCTTGTGACATACTTATTCAACAAAGATAATTATGACCTTTATACTAAAATTGACAGTCTTCATAATTTACTAGTATCTGATTCATGACTATTTAACATAGTGTATTGTACGTTGACCTCTATATTCATAGCGATAGTATGTATATGGAGGCCAGCTTACGTTGGTCATTGTTTTCTAAATTGCTTGTTCCTATCGTGTACCTAATTTTCATTTATTCAGAATAAGTAACTTTTGCTTTCCACAAGAAAGTGCCGTACTCTAGGTGCATTATCATCTATGCGGATAATGGAGGGGATTACTTGAACAAAAAAACATCAAATGTTAGGGTTCTAGGTAAGGTTAAAGAAAAAATAAATATACTAAATTAATTTTGTATTATGCAGAAACGTCTACGAACGATGCTATTAAGCTTCGAAATAAATTAAAAGTGGGAAAATTCACTGTCTTGGGTGGGACTTGAACCCACGACCACTGGATCACTAGTACAGTGCTCTGCCATCTGAACTACCAAGACCGTACCCAATTCAGCGAATATTTCCACCATATTTGAGCCCTAGAGAGGCTCATAGCGACATCTACCGTAAGAGTCCTACACTTCTTAAACGGCTACCAGAGTTCCAAATCATATTGGAAATTCAACAGTAACGATGCGCTATCCCATACTAAATTAATTTTGTATTAAGCAGAAACTTCTGCGAACGATGCTATTAAGCTTCGAAATAAATTAAAAGTGGAAAATTCACTGTCTTGGGTCGGACTTGAACCCACGACCACTGGATCACATTAATTTAGTATGGGATAGCGCATCGTTACTGGTGAATTTCCAATATGATTTGGAACTCTGGTAGCCATTTAAGAAGTGTAGGACTCTTACGGTAGAAGTCGCTATGAGCCTCCCTAGGGCTCATATATGGTGGAAATATTCGCTGAATTGGGTACGGTCTTGGTAGCTCAGATGGCAGAGCACTGTACTAGTGATCCAGTGGGCGTGGGCGGGTTCAATATTTCAACCAAATAAAAGAAAAGGAGGTCGTGTCATACCAGAAGGTTAAGAAGATGGCAGAGGACCGGACGGGACGAGTTGGAGACTGCTCCACCGACAAGAGCATAGCTCTTAAATATAAAGAAGAACAGCTATGAATGTAAATCAATTTACAGTAGGTCGGAGACTTGAGATACATAGAGGGTTCCTGGTTCAGCTATACCTTTCGCATCGAACGATATGATGGTCCCTGTGACCTGTGACCTATGACAATTCTTGTTATATGGAGTAGCTGTCACGTAAAATGTTTGTTGTCATATTAAAAAAAATTGCAATTTTTATCGATTTATTTACTTAAAAGATATATTGCACCAAGGATGCTGGCGGCACTTCCTCGCTGTATCGCAATGCCGATACGTTGTGCGAGGAAGCCGCATTTTAACAACTTGCCGTGCAATCTTGGTTTTCTATCCTACATACTACGAGTATGAACGTATAGCTATAAAGCTATGTCACTAGTTCAGATCAGAAACTAGATACATTCCTGTAAATACATTAAACGATCGTAACTCAAGTGAATCGTATTGGCATTAACATAAAAAACCCTAATGCCTGACGCATTCTAAACACGTCGGCGTAATTATGACTTAAATGCCTGGTCTACTTCAAATGAGTGACTTGAGTCGTTTTATTTTTAAATTAATGATATTGCCATATGGCGCCATTCATTTATTACGCATTAAACTGCCATTTTTGACTATGCACTCCTACTGTTTCATATTTATTAGGTAGAGTCTGTTCTCTTTCCGCACAGACTCTACGTAGGTAAAAACCTAAAGGAAAAATGAAAACAGGTTTGGGTTTTTTTACAGAAAGAAATTTTGGTTACATTTGTTTTGTAAATAACTACTAATAATTAATTTTTTTGGTAAATTGGACATAAGGTCATAACGGTGTCACCTAAACGTACAGCGTACAAATGTCTACCAAATTTTTACACACATTAGTATATATTACTTAATACGGTATCACGACAAATATATGTAAATCAAGGAAATCGTTTAGAGTTAGAGAATTGAATTCATTAATAATTATCCTAAATAAATAAATTATTACGTCCCATTTCCCATTTTTAATTCATTTCGAAGTTTATATAAACTCGAATGGTAGTAATGTATGTGCTGTAAGATCGATAAGAAGAATAAGAACAGACAGCAATGTCAGATATGCAATAATTATAAGTATTAATCAATGCAGAACTTTTAATAATTACCATACATGTAAACCTATTTTAAAATAAAATTTTAATAAAGCATAATAAAATTTTTTTTTTTTTCAATTAAAAAAAACACAAACAAAAACACTAAAACTACCTTAAAATAAAAAATAAAAAAGCACACTAAACTATAAAATAACCTACTTATCGCCCCCATTCCGACCCCCACCCAGCCCAAAAGTGCCAAAGATACTAGCGGCATTACCGCGCTGGATGGCAAGCGATATCTGTTGGACTAAGTAGGAGCCTGAACGTGGATCGCACCCTCTGTCACGTAGACGCCGCCCCAAGTCTCCAACCAACTTCTTCGCCTCCGAACACCACGGCCCAGCAGCTTCCACCGCGACCGGGACAAAATCGTACGCTGGTTCCAGGTTAGCGTATTTTAAACGCTTGAGCCTCGCGGCATTTGTCGCGGCTGCGCCTGCCAGCCGGCTACCGGGAGCAAGATGAGTAGGCGCAAAAGTACTCACGCAGGTTGCATCCCAGAGCAAGCAGCGGCCTTTGGCCCACGGAACCAGCGTTAAGCCGTCCGGGCGCTTCCCGTCTGTACGGCTTAAGCCTTGAGGCTCCAGAACGCAAGGCACGTTCGCCGAGACCATGGTACGACGTATTAATTCATTGATCGCATGGTGTCTCGGGAACCGCCCCGCAGCCCGGGAGCAGCTCAGGCCGTGGTGCCCATTCGCTTACACCGCCATTCCACATATACAGCGATGGGGCTCGCACACCTTGGAACCCAGCCGTAAGGCGACTCCTACTCTCTGGGTGTCGTTGTCCAGTAGAGTCCCCAAATGTGGCGAAGGCAGTGCCTGCAACCAGGCCCCCGATTCAGGTTGTCCTACCGCTTTAAGACGAGCCACATCTTCAACCCTAACCGCCTGAGCCAGCAATTGCGAATATGTTAGCTCGCACAAGGTGTCGTCCCAGAGTCTCTGCAAAGCAGGATGGTCCGGCTGCGTCCCACCAGACGACCGAGTCAACCACTCATCAAGGGCCTCCTGCAGGAAAGGAAGGCAGATGTTGCCACTGTTCACGGAGAGAATCTTCGCAACAAGGCCCGCCGAAGCATGAGAGGAAGCGAGGAACGAGACAATTCCAATGTCATGCATACGGCGAATACCTAAACCCCCATACCGAATGGGGAGTGTTGCCTGGCGCCATTGTTCATCAACCAATTGGATGTTTAATAGACCTTCCAGACCCTGTTTGAGCACGGTATCGTAGTCCTCTGTGTCTTGCTTAAACATCCAAGTGGGCGCCGTCCGCAGAGAATAAGTTATGCGCGGCATCGAGAAACAGTTACGCAGTAGCGTAAGAGATACATGAGCCGATAAATGCTTTAAACGTTCAAAGGAAGACCCCAAAGCGGATGTCTTTGCCTGAAGCATCGAACTCACGCCTTCAGGGAAAATTGGCGCACCAAGAAGACTAAAAGATGCCTTATTGATAACCTTTACGCCCGGCAGCAAAGATTCAAATTTGGACAAGGAGCTTAACGCCAGGGGGCTGCAAGCAAACAACTCACACTTTGAGGAACTCACCTCTAACCCAATAGCTCGTAGTGCTGGCAAAAGCTTGGCAACGTCATTAAATACGACATCAGAATCACTTCCTATGGTCCCATCGTCTAAGTACCAGACATTCAGAGGCGACTCTAATGCCGCTATCAGACTTTGGATTGCCAGACAAAATACGAGAGGTCCCAATGGATCGCCCTGTTGGGCGCCGACCTGTGAGGCGATTACAGTGCCCTCATACAAAAGGTTGCTTTCAAAGGCGTAGCACTGGAAAAGGAATGGATACAGATGGGGTGTGCGAAGTTTTACTTGCTGTAGAATGACATCCCTTTCGACAGAATTAAATGCATTTTTCAAATCTAGTTTGACGATGACAGTATCGCTGTGCTCGTGCTTCATTGAAAAATGCCTTGTCGCGTGGATTGCCGCCTCGCACCCCAAAGGTGTACCAAAACCTACCTGGCAAGGCTGGAGGTAGGCCGCCATCTCCTCTCTGACAGAACGGCAACCCAGTTTGGCAACAAGTCGTCTAAAAGTAGTACCAATAGCGATTGGTCTAATTCCCCCATCCTTCTTTTCCAAAGCGCACAATGACGCGCCGTACAGGTACGGACAAACTAGGGGATTGAGCATGCCGCGCAGAAGGAAATTGCACAGCTTAGCTAAGGACTCTAGCAATTTGGATCCATTATCTCCTGCACTGGAAGAGACGAGCTCCTTCAAGTGCTGAGGGCGTAATCCATCCAGACCTGACGCAGACCCATTGTAAAAAGAGTCAATTGCATTCTTTACATCCGCAACTGAAACTGTAAGAAATTGACTTGAAAGTATTAATTACTTAGTGAAACTACATATATTTATCCGTTTTCACATCATTAATAAGTAGTAAAAGTCAAGAAATACTTAATATTGAAACTCGATCAACATCTGGCCATAGTAACCAGGAAAATTCCACATCTAACTACCGGAACGATTACATACACCGTACATACACACATGCAACAATTAATGTGATCGCGGAAGAGCATCCACGTGGCGGGAGTGGGACGGCGATGTGAGCGAGCGAGATAGGTTATGATCGGTCGGCGTGCGCGCAGACGTTGAAGCACTCAGAAAAAATACGTACTAACAGAATTCTCACAGTCTAACAATACTGACGTTTGACAGCAAAATGTCATGATGTCCCTCCCTAAGGGCTCATTTAGACGGCGCGCGAACTCGTATACGATTTTAGTTACATTGCGGACAATTGAGGTTACATCAATTCAGCCGACCGACGCAATGTAATCAAACTCGCGTGCGAGTTGTCGCCCCGTCTAAATGAGCCCTAAAGGTAATATCGGCGGGTGACAACCAAAACTTAACTAAAACTCAACATCCAAAAATTCGTCATACCTAGCTCTAGCCTCGTGCCGCCCAATGTACATTAGGATGTGCGCTCAGTTCGGTTGAATGTTAACCTTAATTAATAACAAAGTGGGTAGCATTTCATTTGTCTCGTAAAATTATCGAACAAAGGAAATTCAACCCAATTGAAAATACAACAAGATTCAAACTTGCTTGGCTATAATTTTGTATGGTGGGCGGCACGAGGCTAATAGAATGTGTGTTCGAGAAGCCAAGCCCTTGAAAACATTGCATTAAGATAAAGATAAAGATAAAAGATAGTTTATTCAAGTAGGCATAATTACAATGCGCTTATGAACGTCAAATAAAGCTAGGTAGCCCGGCTCCAACCCTATACCTCTGCCCCGAGAAGATTTAAGTCCCCCCTCAATTGGAGGAGGGTATATGGGACCGGCAACAAACTCGGCGGGACACATCTTTAAAAAAAAAAACTTACATCTTATAATTAACATACATTACGAGAAAATAAGTAAAAAAAATACAATTTAAATTACTATACAATTCATGCAATTATACACATAAGGTGTAATACAATTTGTATGGAATCATACAAATACGTAGCTCTTTCAGAAAACATATCAAATTCTTACAAAAGGAAAAGATTTGCTATTGTAAACAGTTGGTTGGACTCATTATGTGGGTCAGCTTATTTGGACCTTGCAAGTCTACGTTTTACCGGGAGAAGTTGATAAGGGTTCCGTAGCGTGGGGGCTGCGTTCTTTATATTAAGTCAAGTTGGTATACACTTAAATAGCGACTTGTTGAACCACTATTGACGGCAGAGTCAATATACCCAGGTCTATAACCGCGAAAATCGAAGTTCGCAAATTGCGGGCATTTTTCTCTGTCACTCTAATTACGCCTTCGTTGGAGTAAAAGAGAAAGATGCCCGCAATTTGCGAATTTCGCGTTTCGCGGTAGCCCCTCTGTTCTGTATCGTGTACATTCGTGTTCATATCGTGCACATTGATAATTATAGGTACATATACTCTGGCAAGCCAACTTTGTCAGTAGACCAGAATATATATCTCTACTGAGACAGTCGCGAAATTAAGAGTGACATGAACTTAGCAGCCGCCATTCAATCGAAAATACGCTCTCATTTTATACGTTCAGAAATAACATGAAATTTTACATGCACATTCAAGTAACATATGTTCATAATATATCTTTGTCTGGAACTAGTTTTTTTTGCTAAAAATCGTACCCGTCATAGATATAGGTAAGGATAAGATAAAAGATGGTTTATTCAAGTAGGCATAATTAAAATGCGCTTATGAACATCAAATTAAGCTACACCGGCTCCAACCCTACACCTCTGCCCCGAGAAGATTTAAATCCCCCCTCAATTGGAGGAGGGTATCCCAATTGGGACCGGCAATAAACTCGGCGGGACACATCTTTTCAAAAAATTACATCTTATAATTAACATGCATTACGAGAAAATAAGGAAAAAAAATACAATTTAAATTACTATAGAATTCATGAAATGATACACATAAGGTGTAATAGAAATTTGATTAAAAAAATATAGGTACATATGCACATGGAATCATACAAATACGTAGCTAATTCAGAAAACATATCAAATATTATGGTATGTTACGTAAATGTTTATGTCATGTTTCGTGTAATTTAATAATGGCGTTTTGAAATGAGAGCGTATTTCGATTGGTATGGGGGCCTTTTTGGCGGCGGATTCGTACCTACTCTTAAACTTTTGTATGGGAACTCGATACTTCGTGCCTTTTTGAATTTGTCGACTTTTTCTAATAACAAAGCTGGCTTACCAGACCATATAAAGATGTTATATTATGTACAGATACTCAAATGATGTCTGTACCTAGTATGGCGTGCCCGCCGTGTCATAACTCATTAGTGTACACTGTACACGATCAGAGTTGATACTTAGTACGATAATTATACGCAAGAACATAAATAGTTCCCAGCTATTCCGGCTCAGAGTAGATGATCTATGAAAGATATTAAATAGCGCAGCGGAGGCGCTTTAGGCTAAAAAACAAACTAGAATTGGCGTCTATCGGATAGATAGACTCTATCCATACATCATTAATTACTCTATCCATTCATAGTATTTAGTATTTTATACAATCGTGATATAATGGAGAGCTTTTTATATCACTATTGTATAAGTACAATACTTTTTCTACGAGTCAACAAAAAAAATACTTAAAACTAGTAGAAGAATCATATATGTAGGTAAAAAAACCAAAAGTATACAGCTAAGATGCGCGAGCAGCCGCGATACCTTCATACTAGTACTATGCTAGATATGACCCAGCCCTCTGGTCACGCGTCAATTGCACTAACCTGCGGCTAATATATTCATTAAAACACAGGCGCTAATACATTGTTATCAGGCAACTAAGGCCCATATGATAGACCTTACAAACTAACATACAATACTAACAAAAATTTTACAGTCAGCAGCAGAAGTTGAAGCGGGCCAAGTGTTCAAAATGATCTTGACACGACTTTATTGTTAAGAGAATAAGAGCGTGTCAAGGTAATTTTGAACACCTCGCCCGCTTAGCAAGTTCTGCGGCTGACTGTACAAGCTAAAAATCATTTCGGCGACAGTCTTCTGTTATACATGCATAGCTCTGTCTCTCTCACACCGCGTCAGCATGATAACTGCATAAAAGATAAGTGCTGTACATTGTAGTCGGCTTACATAACATTAAACAACGACGATGCGCGCAATCAGTCGACGGTCAAGGTCAGTGGCACCACGTGCATATGTGCTGCATTTGCGAAACGGCATATGTCCAATAAGAGTACTCTATTTAATTTTACAAACGGGTCTAACGCGATATATTTTCATTGTTTTTACCTATTCCGACGTCTGAGTTGCACCAGCTGTGGTCACGGAAAGACAGTCTTTCCGTGACCATAGCTGGTGCCACTCAGCTGAAACGTTCGAATTTAATAAGGTAAAAACAATGAAAATAATAGACAAGAATATCGCGTTAGACCCGTTTGTGAAATTAAATACATATGTGTACAAAACGCGAGAGTTTAAAGTGTTATAAAGAGTTGTCTAGCTTAGTAGTAGGCTTTCTTCGTAACAGTTATGAATGATTCACGGTTAGTTACACTAGACTTATATCGACCGGGATATGAACCGTGATTACCTTTAATATCTGTAATATCGGGAGCTCAAAAACAATACATACCAGGTTTAATTCAATTCAATTGAATTACTTATTTAATTCAAATCCAAAGATCCATAATATTGTTAGAACATTACTTAAGGTTAGTGACATTAAAATAATAATAATAATCGGTTAAGCCAATAAGCCTGACATTGTGATAATAGATCGATCGCAACGCCGGGCCGTGCTCGTTGACATCACCATCCCCCATGATGAGAATCTCGTGAAAGCCGAGAAGGACAAGTCCAGTAAGTACCTAGACTTGGCTCACGAGATAACCGCCATGTGGGATGTTGATTCGACGATCATTGTCCCGATAGTTGTTTCAGCGAACGGTCTAATAGCGAAGAGTCTCGCGCAACATCTTGAGAGACTCTCGCTAGGTGGTTGGATCAAGGGCCAGATGCAGAAGGCGGTGATCTTGGACACGGCGCGGATAGTCCGTCGGTTCCTCTCTCTGCGGCCCTGACCACCGGCAGCTTGGGCCTTGCCCCGCTGCTGGCGGCACCCTAGGTTAGGTTTTTTATAATATGTTTATATGTATTTTGTATTGTTTTTGTAAGTGGTTTTGTATTTTATTTTTATATCCATGTTATAAAATAACCTAACCTAAGCTTAAAGACAAATAAAGATAATAATCGGTTAAATCGGTTAACCCCGGGTTAGTGGGATGGTGCAAGTGGCCCTTAATGGCTCTATTTAGTGTGATTTAGTATAAACTGAAGACCTCGCGAGTCCAACACCGCCATTTTGAAAAAATCCAAATACTGAATTGCCAAAAAATATAATTATCGAGACTGCTCACAAAACATCATGATAAGCAGTTGAGAAACTTGAGAAATGCGACCTGAGAGGCTACCGCGAAAACCGACATTCACAATTTTCGGGGATCTTTCTCTTTTACTCCAATGAAGGCGTAATTAGAGTGACAGGGAAAGATGCCCGCAATTTGCGAACTTCGGTTTTCGCGGAGGAGAATAGCCGGGCATACGAAAGCATTTAAAAATGCTTGCAAAATTACCCAAACTGAAATGGAGACACTTTCGCTCAGTTATCTTTGTCGTAGTTTTATTTTCGATTGCCGTTTGTCGATACGACAGTCATCTTAGCTAGAGAATACTTTACATACAGTCAAGAACAAAATGTCCAGTGGTAAATTAATAGATTTTTAAACTTTAGTGTTGTATTTTCTAATTTTGTTTTAACTTTTACTTTTTGATGACTTAGATTTCAACACGTGTCATAATCGAAACAATATCGAAAAAACCGGCCAAGTGCGAGTCGGACTCGCGCACGGAGGGTTCCGCACCATCAACAAAAAATAGAGCAAAACAAGCAAAAAAACGGTCACCCATCCAAGTACTGACCCCGCCCGACGTTGCTTAACTTCGGTCAAAAATCACGTTTGTTGTATGGGAGCCCCACTTAAATCTTTATTTTATCCTGTTTTTAGTACTTATTGTTATAGCGGCAACAGAAATACATCATCTGTGAAAATTTCAACTGTCTAGCTATCACGGTTCGTGAGATACAGCCTGGTGACAGACGGACGGACGGACGGACGGATGGACGGAGGGACGGACGGACGGACGGACAGCGGAGTCTTAGTAATAAGGTCCCGTTTTTACCCTTTGGGTACGGAACCCTAAAAATATGATTCGCGTGTGCTCTCTCACTCTCACGCAACAAAGTACATAAGTTATGTGCCGCGTTCAGTTTTTATTGGTATTGCATATAATGCATATTCATGTATCTTCGCCCAGTGTCGCGGTTTGTATTGCATTCTACCAGTCAACAGCTGGCGGGGGTACAGAGCCGTGACGAGTGGAAGGGGGGGGTCATGGCTTGTCAGTTGTCAGTAGCGCACAAGATATAAAGATGACTTTTTAAGGCCTGTCCAGACGTGGAAAATTTATCGCCAATCTGATTAAATTGTCCGATCAAATCAAGACATGCGGACACAAACGCCAATTTGGCTCGCCGAATTCGACCGCCGATTATGACCGATACTACCGATAAAATGGGTTGCGGACGCAAGAATACCAAATTGCGGCGCTAGTATTCGCGGTTAGGGGCTTTCTTTAATTTAGAGCGGTCAAATGTCACCATAAATTTGGTGAATGTGGCCAAATTGGTGTTTGCGTCCGCAGGGCCAGATTTGATCGGGCAATTTAATCAGATTGGCGAAAAATTGTTCTCGTCTGGACATGCCTTTATGATATCCCTAGACTGCCAAAGACGTCAACTGACGCGCGCGGCTGCAGCCCAATATCAACCTTCGTGTATTCACATAAGGTTCATGATGCGCTGCACTACAATCGCCTTACTGAGGGGTTACCGCGAAAATCGAAATTCGCAAATTGCGGGGATCTTTCTCTTTTACTCCAATGAAGGCGTAATTAAAGTGACAGAGAAAAATGCCCGCAATTTGCGAACTTCGATTTTCGTCGCTGTTCCGCACTGTCAACTAGTCGCCGGCGACTTGGTCTCTCGGCGACCTAAACATAGGCAACTAGGGCCAGGAGACAAAGTCGACTGCAAGCATCACTAAAATATGTTCTGTTCTTCACAACTATGGTCGAGAGAGAGACGGATACTTTGTCGTCTCGACAGTTGCTCGCAATGTGAACGCTTCCATTTGAACCCGTGTACATACTGGTCGTCGGCGACCAGCAGTGGCAGCAGTCGCTTGTGCGTCGCCAGTACCGACGAGTCGCCGAGTCGCTCGGGCGACCGGCGACTAACTGCGTCAAACGCCTAAGTATATAAACTATACAAACTCACAGTCGCCGTCGACTGACTGCCGTATTCGAACTTCAAGATATTCACAAGAGACGACACGTACTAGATCCATTCTAGATACGTTATAGTTTAGATTTCAACTAGTTCTCTTTTGCAGCGCAATTCGGGCAACCAATGTCACTTTTACGATAGATCGTGTTAGATATCTATTAGATGTGAATTAGATCTCTAAGTAATATCTTGTGGAAATCGTTCAAGAGTATCTCCAGAATCGCGGAAATGTCAAATTTGACAGGTTAGATCTTAAACATATCGTTATCGTATCTTGGCGATGTCTACAAGATATCTAAAAACCGGCCAAGTGCGAGTCGGACTCGTGCACGGAGGGTTCCGCACCATCGACAAAAAATAGAGCAAAACAAGCAAAAAAAAAAGCAAAAAAACGGTCACCCATCCAAGTACTGACCCCGCCCGACGTTGCTTAACTTCGGTCAAAAATCACGTTTGTTGTATGGGAGCCCCACTTACTCGTAAAGCAGCCGTTTATGAATAACGCCATAGTCTTGTATTAAAGTAAAATAATCATTTATTTACAAACAAGATATATACAGTGTATTACTAAAAGAAATTAAAAACTAGCTTAAATCTAAAATAGGCCCTTGAGGCATTGTACCAAAGATGCTGGCGACATTTCCTCGCTGTATCGCAATGCTGATACGTTGTGCGAGGTAGCCGCCAGCTCTTCGGTCACCAGTTACGTCAACCAGACGCTTCGCGATTTCTGCGAACAACTGCATATTTGTATTTAGATTTTAACAAGTAGCTAAATGTTATCATCATCCTCGCGTTGTCCCGGAATTTTGCCACGGCTCATGGGAGCTTAGAGTCCGCTTTACGAAAGCGACTGCCATCTGACCTTCCAACCCAGAGGGTAAACTATGCCCTTATTGAGATTAGTTCAAACCGAACTACTGGCGGCCTAGCCAAGGTGACAATCGTTATCGCTTCGCCATCGAATCGCTTTTTGTCTCTCTATCACTCTTCCATATTAGTGCGACAGTGACAGTTGCGTCTCGATCGCTACGGAGTACGGAGCGTAAGCCATTGGCACGTTGGCTACGAGGCCTGTTTTCCTTCACCGAAAAGCGACCTGCAAGTCACTTGCAATAATTATATACAGGGGTCGGACAAAAAGTGCGGATGACGTAAAAATGACGTAATCTTGCACACAGGATGATGTTTAAGTTTGTATTTAAACTTCCGTGTGACATGTAGTAACAAAGTGGTATTAATGAAGTAACAAAATAATCGTAAATAAATCCATGGAATTAATAATACAGGTGGTAGGGCGATGTAGTGAATAAAATAAATTTCACGAAACTTGCCACAATATTCGAGTAAAGATGACATTTTAGAGCGTTTTCTTATACATTAGTAAATATAAATTTTAGCTAAATATAATCGTGAAGATACAATAGCTAAACAATAACGAAGTCAATTTATTGTTCATCTGATTGACAATGTGTCAGTCAAAAACGTACTTACTCATTTCAAGTGGCGATATCGTATAATAAAGAGGTTGATAAATGATAAGTGATAATTGTTTATGAAAATCAAAAATACTATTTGAAATCATCCTAAAGTGGTTTGACGTCATCCGCACTTTTTGTCCGACCCCTGGTTATATATTACACAACGATCTCGTGATCGAGCTCTTATTTGCAGAGGCATAAGAGCGTGTCGCATATTAAGAAAGTTTCACTAGACTTATATCGACCGGGATATGAACCGTGATTACCTTTAATATCTGTAATATCGGGAGCTCAAAAACAATACAAAAGGTAATCACGGTTCATATCCCGGTCGATATAAGTCTAGTGAAACTTTCTTAATATGCGACACGCTCTTATGCCTCTGCAAATAAGAGCTCGATCACGAGATCGTTGTGTAATATATAACCAGGGGTCGGACAAAAAGTGCGGATGACGTCAAACCACTTTAGGATGATTTCAAATAGTATTTTTGATTTTCATAAACAATTATCACTTATCATTTATCAACCTCTTTATTATACGATATCGCCACTTGAAATGAGTAAGTACGTTTTTGACTGACACATTGTCAATCAGATGAACAATAAATTGACTTCGTTATTGTTTAGCTATTGTATCTTCACGATTATATTTAGCTAAAATTTATATTTACTAATGTATAAGAAAACGCTCTAAAATGTCATCTTTACTCGAATATTGTGGCAAGTTTCGTGAAATTTATTTTATTCACTACATCGCCCTACCACCTGTATTATTAATTCCATGGATTTATTTACGATTATTTTGTTACTTCATTAATACCACTTTGTTACTACATGTCACACGGAAGTTTAAATACAAACTTAAACATCATCCTGTGTGCAAGATTACGTCATTTTTACGTCATCCGCACTTTTTGTCCGACCCCTGTATATAATTATTGCAAGTGACTTGCAGGTCGCTTTTCGGTGAAGGAAAACAGGCCTCGTAGCCAACGTGCCAATGGCTTACGCTCCGTACTCCGTAGCGATCGAGACGCAACTGTCACTGTCGCACTAATATGGAAGAGTGATAGAGAGACAAAAAGCGATTCGATGGCGAAGCGATAACGATTGTCACCTTGGCTAGGCCGCCAGTAGTTCGGTTTGAACTAATCTCAATAAGGGCATAGTTTACCCTCTGGGTTGGAAGGTCAGATGGCAGTCGCTTTCGTAAAGCGGACTCTAAGCTCCCATGAGCCGTGGCAAAATTCCGGGACAACGCGAGGATGATGATAACATTTAGCTACTTGTTAAAATCTAAATACAAATATGCAGTTGTTCGCAGAAATCGCGAAGCGTCTGGTTGACGTAACTGGTGACCGAAGAGCTGGCGGCTACCTCGCACAACGTATCAGCATTGCGATACAGCGAGGAAATGTCGCCAGCATCTTTGGTACAATGCCTCAAGGGCCTATTTTAGATTTAAGCTAGTTTTTAATTTCTTTTAGTAATACACTGTATATATCTTGTTTGTAAATAAATGATTATTTTACTTTAATACAAGACTATGGCGTTATTCATAAACGGCTGCTTTACGAGTAAGTGGGGCTCCCATACAACAAACGTGATTTTTGACCGAAGTTAAGCAACGTCGGGCGGGGTCAGTACTTGGATGGGTGACCGTTTTTTTGCTTTTTTTTTTGCTTGTTTTGCTCTATTTTTTGTCGATGGTGCGGAACCCTCCGTGCACGAGTCCGACTCGCACTTGGCCGGTTTTTAGATATCTTGTAGACATCGCCAAGATACGATAACGATATGTTTAAGATCTAACCTGTCAAATTTGACATTTCCGCGATTCTGGAGATACTCTTGAACGATTTCCACAAGATATTACTTAGAGATCTAATTCACATCTAATAGATATCTAACACGATCTATCGTAAAAGTGACATTGGTTGCCCGAATTGCGCTGCAAAAGAGAACTAGTTGAAATCTAAACTATAACGTATCTAGAATGGATCTAGTACGTGTCGTCTCTTGTGAATATCTTGAAGTTCGAATACGGCAGTCAGTCGACGGCGACTGTGAGTTTGTATAGTTTATATACTTAGGCGTTTGACGCAGTTAGTCGCCGGTCGCCCGAGCGACTCGGCGACTCGTCGGTACTGGCGACGCACAAGCGACTGCTGCCACTGCTGGTCGCCGACGACCAGTATGTACACGGGTTCAAATGGAAGCGTTCACATTGCGAGCAACTGTCGAGACGACAAAGTATCCGTCTCTCTCTCGACCATAGTTGTGAAGAACAGAACATATTTTAGTGATGCTTGCAGTCGACTTTGTCTCCTGGCCCTAGTTGCCTATGTTTAGGTCGCCGAGAGACCAAGTCGCCGGCGACTAGTTGACAGTGCGGAACAGCGACGAAAATCGAAGTTCGCAAATTGCGGGCATTTTTCTCTGTCACTTTAATTACGCCTTCATTGGAGTAAAAGAGAAAGATCCCCGCAATTTGCGAATTTCGATTTTCGCGGTAACCCCTCAGTAAGGCGATTGTAGTGCAGCGCATCATGAACCTTATGTGAATACACGAAGGTTGATATTGGGCTGCAGCCGCGCGCGTCAGTTGACGTCTTTGGCAGTCTAGGGATATCATAAAGGCATGTCCAGACGAGAACAATTTTTCGCCAATCTGATTAAATTGCCCGATCAAATCTGGCCCTGCGGACGCAAACACCAATTTGGCCACATTCACCAAATTTATGGTGACATTTGACCGCTCTAAATTAAAGAAAGCCCCTAACCGCGAATACTAGCGCCGCAATTTGGTATTCTTGCGTCCGCAACCCATTTTATCGGTAGTATCGGTCATAATCGGCGGTCGAATTCGGCGAGCCAAATTGGCGTTTGTGTCCGCATGTCTTGATTTGATCGGACAATTTAATCAGATTGGCGATAAATTTTCCACGTCTGGACAGGCCTTAAAAAGTCATCTTTATATCTTGTGCGCTACTGACAACTGACAAGCCATGACCCCCCCCTTCCACTCGTCACGGCTCTGTACCCCCGCCAGCTGTTGACTGGTAGAATGCAATACAAACCGCGACACTGGGCGAAGATACATGAATATGCATTATATGCAATACCAATAAAAACTGAACGCGGCACATAACTTATGTACTTTGTTGCGTGAGAGTGAGAGAGCACACGCGAATCATATTTTTAGGGTTCCGTACCCAAAGGGTAATAACGGGACCTTATTACTAAGACTCCGCTGTCCGTCCGTCCGTCCGTCCCTCCGTCCATCCGTCCGTCCGTCCGTCCGTCTGTCACCAGGCTGTATCTCACGAACCGTGATAGCTAGACAGTTGAAATTTTCACAGATGATGTATTTCTGTTGCCGCTATAACAATAAGTACTAAAAACAGGATAAAATAAAGATTTAAGTGGGGCTCCCATACAACAAACGTGATTTTTGACCGAAGTTAAGCAACGTCGGGCGGGGTCAGTACTTGGATGGGTGACCGTTTTTTTGCTTGTTTTGCTCTATTTTTTGTTGATGGTGCGGAACCCTCCGTGCGCGAGTCCGACTCGCACTTGGCCGGTTTTTTCGATATTGTTTCGATTATGACACGTGTTGAAATCTAAGTCATCAAAAAGTAAAAGTTAAAACAAAATTAGAAAATACAACACTAAAGTTTAAAAATCTATTAATTTACCACTGGACATTTTGTTCTTGACTGTATGTAAAGTATTCTCTAGCTAAGATGACTGTCGTATCGACAAACGGCAATCGAAAATAAAACTACGACAAAGATAACTGAGCGAAAGTGTCTCCATTTCAGTTTGGGTAATTTTGCAAGCATTTTTAAATGCTTTCGTATGCCCGGCTATTCTCCTCCGCGAAAACCGAAGTTCGCAAATTGCGGGCATCTTTCCCTGTCACTCTAATTACGCCTTCATTGGAGTAAAAGAGAAAGATCCCCGAAAATTGTGAATGTCGGTTTTCGCGGTAGCCTCTCAGGTCGCATTTCTCAAGTTTCTCAACTGCTTATCATGATGTTTTGTGAGCAGTCTCGATAATTATATTTTTTGGCAATTCAGTATTTGGATTTTTTCAAAATGGCGGTGTTGGACTCGCGAGGTCTTCAGTTTATACTAAATCACACTAAATAGAGCCATTAAGGGCCACTTGCACCATCCCACTAACCCGGGGTTAACCGATTTAACCGATTATTATCTTTATTTGTCTTTAAGCTTAGGTTAGGTTATTTTATAACATGGATATAAAAATAAAATACAAAACCACTTACAAAAACAATACAAAATACATATAAACATATTATAAAAAACCTAACCTAGGGTGCCGCCAGCAGCGGGGCAAGGCCCAAGCTGCCGGTGGTCAGGGCCGCAGAGAGAGGAACCGACGGACTATCCGCGCCGTGTCCAAGATCACCGCCTTCTGCATCTGGCCCTTGATCCAACCACCTAGCGAGAGTCTCTCAAGATGTTGCGCGAGACTCTTCGCTATTAGACCGTTCGCTGAAACAACTATCGGGACAATGATCGTCGAATCAACATCCCACATGGCGGTTATCTCGTGAGCCAAGTCTAGGTACTTACTGGACTTGTCCTTCTCGGCTTTCACGAGATTCTCATCATGGGGGATGGTGATGTCAACGAGCACGGCCCGGCGTTGCGATCGATCTATTATCACAATGTCAGGCTTATTGGCTTAACCGATTATTATTATTATTTTAATGTCACTAACCTTAAGTAATGTTCTAACAATATTATGGATCTTTGGATTTGAATTAAATAAGTAATTCAATTGAATTGAATTAAACCTGGTGTTACCATGTTTACCAGTATAATTTGACACTGGGTTAACGGTTATAGTATTTTATGCAACCGTTGTTTAAGAGGGGTCAAAAAAGGCGAGTGGCGTGAGTAACAATTTGAGGCGAAGCCGAAAATTGTTAATAAAGACGCCACACATAGGGGTATTTCACTAGAAAAGCTGGCCAAAATTATTTATGTACATTTGTATCAGGAGTTCTATTGTGTGAATCCAAATATGCTATTTTAATTTATTTTATACAACTTTTATATATTTTCCGGTTGGTGTAGTGTTGTATCGTTTATATTCCGGTCAATAGCAGAATAAAACATTCTTCAAGTTTTAATTATTTGTTAAACAGCTACTATCTGATCAATCAAACGACCCTTCATCACTTTCTCCTGTTGAATCTGATGATAAGTCATCTGACATCGCGTTTGCGTCTATGTTTGGGCCAAGCATCATGTCCCTAGCAGCAAGACTAAATGGTTTCGCTGATTTTAGAGGCTTAGGCCTAATGCTGCTCAAAAACGGATCTGACGTAAGTAGCAGCCGATTTAAGACGTCCAAATTGCACTGCTCTCTCGAGAACTTCCTTGAAAAGCTCTTCCTAAATTCTCGGAAGTGCTTATTTCTGGCCTCGGCTGCCTCTTCGGACAAATTTCCTATAGGGAGAAGGGCATATTTCATTACAACAGGACCATGCAGTAAAATTTTGTGCACGGTTGGGGTCATTGGCTTCCAAGGATACAATTGGACATAGAGCTTGGCCGTGTCGTCGCAATATGTCTCAAATTTATTTAAATCTATTTTTTGGCCACTCGATATTACTTCGAGAATTGTAGCAAACTTCTGTATCAAGTTTAAATCGATCTCCGTGATGTTGGAAGAAATCTCTGCATTTGAAAAAAATCGTCTGCTGGTGTTCCCATCGTTGCTGGTTCCAAAGCCCTGTTTAGGAATATCAACTACGAGTCCCAATTGTTCTCTAAATTCTTTCTGTATTTTTAGTTTCCTGGTATTCATAATATATTTTTCTGCTTTTGTTAACGGCGTCATGAGTTTGTCGCAGGTGCTCCGTTTTGCGACGCTTACTACGTTCCGACAAATTTTCAAATTTTTTTTCTGGACGACCAGCAACAGTGTTACGAGCGACCGGTATTTCCAATGTTCCACTTAACCATTCTTTATTCTTCATTAAGAATCTATTTTCTTCTCTTTTAGACCTTTGCCACCTAGTCTTAAACTCCCACTTCACATTCGCAAACTTGAGGAGAAACTTATCTTTCTGGTCTTGTGGGAATGTGGCAGAACTAGTAATTTTATTCATGACTGCATCAAGTTTTCGTAGAAATTGGGGTTCGTTACAGTTTTTCATCATACGAAAAATGTATTCTCTGGTCACTACTCTCACGCCAGAAGGACCTGCCATGATAAATCAGAAAATTATTTTTCCCGACCGCAAAAAGAAACTTTGTTTGGTAATATCCCTCAGTGTAAAAATTCTCGTAATTCGTTAATGGGCACTTCTGGGCACCCTAATTTTAAATAAAATTGCTAGAGAATTAAATGTCCTGTCGAATAGAACTACAAATTTAGCCCAATATAGCCCAATAGAACAACTTTCGGCCTTTTGAGTTCAAGTCAAATTCGTAAATTCATAGTGCAAGAGAGTACTTACTGAAATTTGATATTAAATGTATATAACCCTTAGTAAGAAAATAATAATAAATAAATTAAATTAAGCATACCTGGTGAATCCATTTCCCGAACAGACATTTTAAAATATCACCTTATTTATTGTCTAAACAACGTATAACAATTGTAATATTTATTATCGAATTTCCGCTTTCGTAGATGTGTTTTAGTAAGAGCGGTTAAATAACACCGATTTGATAAATACCCACCACACGCAGCGAAAAATAAATATTGTTCTAGTATCTATGAATTATATGACTAAGGAGTTCGGCTACCCTTTTCCCGGGATTCTACGTTTTGATACATTCTACTAATGGCCAGCTTTTTTAGTGAAATACCCCTATGTGCGCCACGAGAATTTTTTGACTCAGTTAAACAACGTTGCATACAATACTTTTTCTACGACCAAACACTTACTTTGAAATAAAATTGTAAATTTACTTAACAAATATTTTTCATGTCATCTAGTGGACTTCTACCTACGGTATCTACCTGTTTTTAGTGATTCTTGTGCTATTACTGATATTTCTTCAGGTGTAGACACTAAGTTTTTGTCTTCATCCATTTTAACTTGAAAGACACACTGTTTTTTAACACAAAAGTTAAGTTTTACAGGCACAATAGTATTCATATTCAAGATTCACAATATTCAAGAAGTAGCAAAGAATGGAGGGTACGAGCGGGAAAAGAATGAATGAAATTAAAAAAAAACATGTCTATGGTTCACTTACTTGTCATAGCTAATTTAGACTCTCGCGTGAGCCACGAGACGAGCCGCGAGCCGCGCCACGAGACGCGAGTCCACCGCTTACACTCGCGTTCGGCTTGTCATTCGGTTATAAACCTTATGCCGTGCCGTTAGTGTTTAAATTATATTAGCTCGACGAGCTTGCGAGCCACGAGACGAGCCGCGTGCCCACCGCTTACACTCGCGTCTCGTGGCGCGGCTCGCGGCTCGTCCGTGGCTCGCGCGAGAGTTTAAACCGGCTATCAGATATGACATTCACACCCATAAGCGAGAGCGAGAAAGATATATTTCTTTCTCGCTCTCACTTATGGGTGCGACGAACCAAGGTCGCGTTGCGGTGCGACAGTGTGTCATGACTATAAGGTTGGCAACAATGTATTTTTTAAGTGGCCATTACACGAAGTATTGTAAAAGAGCCAAAAAGATACTGCGTGTATGCACAAATGCTTTTTTAGGGAATAGACTAAAGACTTGTCTTGACAACTTTAAGATAGGGCTTTAAAGATGTATGCACGACCCTTTAAATGACAAATAAAAGTACGGGAGTAGAAAAAATATATTAAAAACGGGTCACTCACGTATTTTAAGTCAAAAAACGCTCGACATGTCATAATGACACTTCTCGGTACGAAGTGAAACATGTCGAGCGTTTTTCGACTTAAAATACGTGAGTGACCCGTTTCTAATATATTTAATATGTCTTTGTCTAACGGAAGTTTTGTTATTAAAATTCACTTTGTCACTTTGGAATTACCTCTATCCGATATTATTGTCGAAGCCAAAGTGCATATTGTAATTAAATTATGTTATCTCAGTAATAAATTGACATCATTTGTGCTTCGTATTTAGTCGCATATCTTTATCTCATTTAATTGTGCGACATAAACATGATTATTTGCTACCGCAACAATGTATCGTATAATGCTGTGCTTATTATTAATTTATTTTATGATTATGACTACTAGAATAGTAGCATTCCTGATCTTAAGAGCTGGCCGATCGCCGACTAAAGTACGGGTCTTAAGAGGGAGTTAACGAGTAATTGTAGTTTTTATATTGAATTACGTATTACACGTTTAACTAATTAATCAAACGCTATGAAAAAAATCATACGGAAACTAGACTATATTTTCTAGGGCAGACTCTAACCAAAACCTAAAAAGGTTAAAGATTACTCGATAAAAAAATGCGAAAACATGTCCAATTTTATTTTTGTATTATCGTTACCCTGCTTAACATAACAGTATGATTTTAGTGTAAAATAGATAGTGATATAGCCGGGGGACCTGACGAGCAAAATTTTAAACAGAAGTACCTATATTTACAAAGTAACCGAGATAAAACTTAAAAACCCGCGCGACGGCGAAATCTTCCGTCGCAAGTTTCGCGCGGCGCGCCTAATCTTTTGTTTGCTTTTAATTTCCTGGCTTTACGACTCCTCCTATTATTACTCCTCTTATTTAAGAGTCCGCAGCATGCTCGGCCGAATGATGTATCTAATTAGTTTAATAATAATAATAGGCCTGTAATTAGTTTAAATATATAGCTCCGGCTTATAAAACAAACGAAATAGAGCAAAAACTAGTTAGGGAAACTTAAATTAAGTAGCTGTATTTTTTAACTAAGGTATCTGAAGCTACATAAACTAATTACAGACATAGATATATAGCTGGTCAACCAAATCTTGTCAGTAAAAAAAGGCGCGAAATTCAAATTTTCTTTGGGACGACATCCCTTCGCGCCTACATTTTTCAAATTTGCCGCCTTTTTCTACTGTCAAGATCTGGTTGACCAAGTATACCTTATCCTATTGTAAGTATAAAGTTTCAGAGCAATCTAGTTAGTCGTTTTAAAATAAGAGCGTATGTATGGAGAACCGAGCTTACTGTTGCTGCGGACTCTTAATTCTTAAACATTCCACCAGCTCTCTTTACGATCGCTATAGGCGTTGGATAGTAAGGTGACTGACTCATAAAAAGCACGATGTGCAAAAAAGTAGTGAATGAACGAATGAATGAATGTGATTTAATTGAACGACATTAAGCTAAATGCGTAAATACCCTGAAGAAACCTTTTCCTTTATCTTGCAGTTTGTTTAATTTGCTATTTGTAAGAAAAACAAATCCTGCCTTAATTTTTATTCGACCGTAATGAGAATGGGACCAAATTACGGTATGTTTAGCACAAAAGTACTTAGGTAGAGTCTGTTCGGAGGAGAGTCGTGGAATGTCAATACATTCCACGATTTTACGCGAAAGAAAGCCCAATGGCCACATACATTCCACGGCTCTTCCCTTTCCGCACAGACTCTATACGGCGTGTATTTTTGATATACCGTCAAACGGGATGAATAGAGATGGCTAGAGTCAATAGGGATGACTGGGGTGAATAGGGACAAAACTTTTTAAATCGAATGATTAAATTTGTGTGGGCATTTTTTAAGAAATTGTCAGGTAAATCACATTTTAAGGTACATTTTCATCCCGGTTGAAGGTAAGCGCAAATATTTTTCTTTATTAATATTTAGGACAACAACAGCCTTAAATAAAAGTTTTACATATAAATGCTTACATAACAGATGGCCAATAACAGTTATCCATTCATTACATTTTACTTAGAGTAACGTAAGTAGTAATTAGGTATTATCATAATAAACTTAGAAGTTACAACCCCTCTGGTGTTGCGGGTTCATTAATTAGACACTTTGAAATTTACAAGGATAATACTCAATAAACATTGTTACTACATATAAACTACAGTACTTGCAAACTATATAAACTAACTTTATTTTTTAACAAGCAGAAATGTCTCCGAATGATGCTATTAAGCTTAGAACCCGTTTTTGAAGTATAACCGCTCTTATGGTAGATGTCACTCGGGTCCCCCTGACCCATATGGTGGAAAGATTTGCTGGCTATGGATGAGGTCTTGGTGGCTCAGATGGCAGAGCGCTGGAGTATCGATCCAGAGGCTGTGAGTTCAAGTCTCACCCAAGACAGTAATTTTTCCACTTTTAAATTTATTCTAAGCTTTATAAAAACTAATAATATTTATTATTACGAGTATAAAGAGTGCACGCACAGATTTTTTTTTTTGAAAAGTCATAAGGTCATAACGGTGAAATCTTGCATCATTATCATTAAATTATGAAGTGTTTTTAATGTTTTATGAATAAATGCATGGTGATCTTTCACCTACTTTGTATTGTATAAAATAAATAGGTTAAGTTTCCGCGGAGACCTTACTTATTTGCAAGTAAACGACTTCAATGTATCGCGAGTGCATTGTTTAGAAGTTAATTTATACAGGTGTAATACTAATGTGTGTGCTAAGAAACTTACTACACAGTATATCTTGGTTTTAGGATTCCGTACCTCAAAAGGAACAAAAAAACCACCTTATATCGGGAACGCATGGATGTAACAAGTTGAAATTAAAACCATGTACCTACTCAAATCTGCAGCCCCTGTGAAAAAAAAAACCCTAAATTAACGTTAAAAAAGACACGGCCGTTTATGCCGCAAAAAAGTAGGTATATTTTGACACTCTCAAGGGAATCAAAATTTAAAGGGTACTTCCCGTTGACCTGTGTTATTTATCATGCTACACTACAAGTATACCTAAGGGAAAATCTGAAACTATAAATTTGAAAAAAATAGAAATTAAGTAGTTAAATTTATACGGGACCCTCGGTGGGCGAGTCCGGCTCCCGGCTCGGACTTGTCCGGTTTTTTTATAGATTAACATCTCACCATGACGACGCGCATAGTATAATATATATATATGCGCCGCATATCGCTGTCGGAAGTGTAACGGCCGTTCAAATTATGACTATGATACTACGGATACTTATTAAAGGTCAGACGTCGGGCAGAATACGCTGTAGTGTTCTGTTACCCTTCGTAAACAAATCAATAAATTCATTGATTTTATAAGGGCCACTAGCGCCAGCCAGGGTTAGCCGCTTAACACCACTTAACCGTTAACCCAGTGTCAAATTGTACTGGTAACCATGGTAACTCCAGGTTTAACCGGTTAACCCCGGGCTAGTGCGATGGTGCGGGTGGCGCTTAGATGTGTGAAGTTTTAGCTTCATGCTAATAGAAATGAGATTCTGTCAATCTGCTTCCACGGGGTGACGTAAATTCAATCAGGGCGGGGTGGGTGGTGTGCGGTTTAACCTGCGGCATAACATGCCAACCGAGGCGTATAGCGCCATCTACGTTAGCACATTATTACACATTTGTTACAAAACTTATACTGCCTTATTTGTCTTCGGTTACCGCGATACCTAGTTACTTAGTACTCATGAGTTTATGCCCCGTTCACCACGATCGCTGCAAAGGCTTTGAAACGTCACGAAACGAACCATATTCGGGTTAAAGATATTTTATTATTCTCAAAAGAAATTATCATTTCACTTAATGAGAGTTAAAAACTATTTACATACATGCCATGCAATTGCGCCCGTGAGCATTGAGTTTATACTTAAATTATTTACATTATTTACAAATATCACTATAACAAAATTCACAGAGACAATAGTGGGACGGGTAGAATACAATATGCGCACGCACACTGCACTTAGCGCTCGACTATTACTAAGCGCCAGGTCCGGATTCAGGTGGCGGGAATATTAGTGATAACATGGACCTTTTTTAACTTGTTTTTAAAAATGTTAAATGATTCAACCTCTTTAATATTTTTTGGCAAACTGTTATATAACCGTGCTCCTTCAAATGTAATATTTTTATTACCATAGGCTTTAGTCCGGGGAAAGGGTACGGACAGATCATCCGCACTGCGAAGGATCCTTCGGCCTTTTTGTCTATTGGTAACAAAAGCTGTTTGGCAGTGGATTTGGTTTTTTATGATCTTCTTGATTAAAATAGTATAACTGATTAAGGCTCATAATTTTAGTTTCAGCGTATATGTTTTTAGTAGGAGTAAGGAAGTCGTAATGGAACAAAACTTTAATTTATTTATTTTGTGTAATTTTAATATCCTATAAGTTAGTTTTAGCGGAACTACCCCATATCACAGAATAACTAATAGTACTACCGTACAGAAAATTCACTCCTTCACAAAAGTCAGATTTAGGTATAAAATTACACCTATATCGCCGCCTGCAACCAAAATTGAAACTTATAACCGCGCACGAACCGTGAATCTCCTTTGCGCGCCGTAGTTTTATGACCGAGCTGTGAGTGTTGGCACGGGGTTATCACTTGAAAAGTTTTTATACCTATACCCACTGATTTATTATTTTTAAATTACGAACGTTGATTATGTAAACATACATTTTTTATCCGGAGATAGTATGTCTGATTCTCACGAAAGTAAGTTTCGAAGCCATTGTGTATTTTCAATTTTGCGCGAGCGCCGCGTGACACGACTATCGTGCACGCCGAGTGGCAGCCCACTGCCATACGCCTGTCCGATGGGCGCGCCGGCCAAATGTACCTAAACTGCGGAGTGACACCCCCCTGCCCATATCACAGAATAACTAATAGTACTGCCCATATTTCTATGAGGTAGCCCAAGTGTGATTTTACTAAGGAATGATAGATGTTGTAACGGACTTTGCTCGGGAGACATCTAACTATGCCGCGTAGGGATCCTAATAAAGATGACAGTTTTGATTTTAGTTTATTGATGTGTGGTTTCCATGTCAAGCCACTATCTAATATCAGACCTAGATATTTCTCCTCGTTGGATTGTTTTAAATTGACATTATCAATACGTAGAGGTGTATGTTGTTCTATTTTCTTGTTTTTAGGTTTAAAAATTAGGGGTGACATAGTCACTGTGTGACAAAACCCCTTTAAAAATTTAGATAAAAAAAATAGGTTTAAAAATTATATATGTAGTCTTAGAAGTATTTATAGTCAATATGTTGCATTGAAACCATTTATGTAGATTATCAAGATCTTTTTGTGCTGTTTCAATAATGTTTTGAATCGAATGTCCAAAGTAGAAAATGCAGGTGTCATCAGCATATAAAGAAATTTCACCATGTATGGTTAGTTCGCTAATAGAGTTTACGTAGATCAAAAATAGGAGTGGTCCGAGTATGGAACCTTGTGGTACTCCATAATTTAGAGGTTGTGGTGTACTCTGACTTTTGTTAATTTTGACTAATTGAAAGCGGTTGGTTAAATAAGTATCGAAGATTTTATACGCCTTACCGGTTATTCCTATGTTGGCGAGCTTGCTTAAAAGGATAGTGTGACTAACAGTGTCAAACGCCTTTATATTACGCTAAATACTCCTTTAGAATATAATTTTTTCCCTACAAACTACTTACCTACCTATATCTATAACCTGGTTCAGTACGAGTATGTCAAACGTAAATAGGCAATATTACTTACGATAATGACATTCCCGCCCATCTGTAATGTGGCATCACCGCAATATCAATATGAAATGTCTGCGGTTAAACCCATCAAGACCAATTGGTGTATAATTGTGTAATATGTATTTGTCAATTATTTTAAGTGCTCCTCTATGTATGGTATAAAAGAAACCTCGAGGTGACATTGTGACTGTATAAAATAGTCTTTTGAATTGATATAGGCGTTTACATCTACGGACACTTAAGCCAGAGTGCTCGATGTGTTGTGAATGACATTTTTATGTAATTTTCTATCAAGTACCTAAACGTACTTTATTTATTCGTGCAAACATGTGTGACCACGATAAGTTTTCATGCCAAGTGCTACGTCAAGTATGGCGTTCCTTTGAGTTATGTATATAGAGTCCGTCTGAGTTAACTTTGCACCGATTTGAACAGAACAAAGAAAGCGAGTGTCATTGTATAATTATAAACAAACGTCATATTTTTATAGAAGAAGTCATATTTTCCTTACCCCCACCCCCCCTATAAACGATCACATGATTTCTCGACGACCCCAAAGCTGATTTGGCCCGGACCGTGCAAACCCCCTATCGCCTGAGATAAAAAAACATACCTAATTTTTGCACTTACTTACCCCAGCATACTAATAACCAGAAAATAAAAAAAACCTACAGTTTGTATAGAGAAGTGTTCACGTGAGTTCGTCTTCTTTTGTCTTAAATCTTAACACTTTATAAATTATCCCCAAAGGAGGTGAAAAGAGGGGAAAATTAGTGAGTAATGTTAACGAGTTAGCGAACGAACGAATGAAAAAATATATTATGGCTCTTAAAGCATTCAAAATTATGGTACCGGATGAAATGGCTAGTTATTTAAGCAACAGGTCCCAAGGTAATAATGTAGGCTAAATACATGTCCTGAACGATTTCGCAATTGCCGTGTTTAAAGTTTAAAAACAGAAATGTGATGAGTACATCACATAACAATATCAATTATCCAAAAGACAGCTGCGATATAATCCGGCGATCATATTGTGGTCTTAATATTTATTAGGTTACTGTACCATAAGAACTTACGAGCGTAAATTGCAGTGCAACCTTAAGAGTCGCAAGAATCTGCCGCCAAAAAGCCGAATTATTTTATTTTAGTTATTTATTACACAAAAGTTACACCTTTTTTGTTAAGGACAAAGCTCCACAAAACTACATTTGTTTGACTGTATCGAAGTTAATCAAGGAAGAGTTTTGGCCGAAGGGTGTCTAGTTTCGGCGGTTCCGCGGCCGGCTCCCTGACACTGCGGGGTTGCGTAATGCATCGCAATTGTAATGTTATTTTTAGTGTTCAGTTATATTTTTATAATACCTATGTAAGCTAGTTTTAAGGTATTCAAGTATGCGCCACTAGTTGCCTGAAATAAAGATTTCATTCATTCATTTAAGCGCGCATAAACGCAGCGTTGAACGCATGCGTTAACGGAATGTATGAACAATTAAAATGCGATTACCGCTGCGTTTACCGCCTAGATTACTATCATCTACCTAATGTAAAATGTCATTTTTCCTCCATTTCGTTGATCGCATACGTTTATCAAAACGACCGCACGCTTTAAGCTCTCATTTGCTTAAATTACGTGAAACTTTTCATAAACGTTTATGTACCATATATCTATGTCTTGCACTAGTGTTCGTTGCTAAAAATTTTTATATAAATCAATATAAATCTTTTACTTATTAAAGATTTATATTGATTTAAAGTAACACGATTTTCACTAATACGGGACTTAGTCGCGTAAAACTTACGTTTATTTACGTGAGTCTATCTGTGACCACGAACGTAACGTCACTTTCGAAACGTCAGGCCGTCAAATAAACGTAAGTTTTACGCGATTAAGTCCCGTGTTAGTTATAAAAGGATAAGTTAGAAGATTTGTCTGTACAACTTCTAGAGTTAGACCAAGAAAAGTCTGCAACGATTTTGATAGCACACGCGGGCAAGTGTTATATTAAACGTCAAACTTCTATGAAATTATGACGTACCTACAAATACCACTTGCACTGCGTACCTATACTATCAAAATCATTGCAGACTTTACTTGGTCTAACTCTACTCGCTTTAATTTATTTGTATTACAAGAGAAAACTAGTACCAGACATTGATATCTGTTACTCGAACGTTTATGTTGAATACCATGTTATTTCAGAATGTCGTTTTAGAAAGAGAGCGTAATTTCGATTGTATGGCGTCGTTTAGGTTCGTGTGACTCTTAACAAAGATAACGAATCGCCATTACCTGCTGTTTGGGAGTTCCGTGGCGGTCTTGATCAGCTGTTCCATTTTACCAAATAGCACTTTTTAATGCAAATAATTGATTTGTAGATGAAAACTCCCTCAATTTCTCGTGAATCTAACCAATATGGAAGTACCTTTATACTTTGAAAGAAAAGAAACCCATCAATTAATAAGAAATGTAACTAATAACATACTAGTAATAGTAGTAATACTCGTATTGAATTGATTGATATGATTACGCAATTCTTCATGAAATAAATCATTTATTCTAATCTATCTAAAGCCTTCCGGCAATTAGTGTTTTTGTACTTTACTTACTGTAAAGATTAAATTAAAATTATAAGTCGCTTTAGGACCTTGAAAAAAACCCAAAAACAGAATCGAGAAAAATGCAAGTGTTCACAAAATTTCACAAATTATTGAGAAATGCAATCTGTGGGGAACAGCCGGAAATACAAAAGCGTTTTTGCCCTCGCTGAAACGGACACTCGCCCTCGCTCGGTCAATAAATACTCCTCCACCGTCCGGAGTCTCAAGAAGACAGTGGACGACCGATTTGCCATACAAACGTAAGTTCCTCATTTTCACCCCTGGATATTGATATCATGGGAAATATTTTTACTTAATGTATTGTATATTAACCATATTAGCTATGCTCCTACGTTTGATTTTTTTAATAAAACAAGAGTTAGTAGCTTAAAAAAACCCGGCCAAGTGCGAATCGGACTCGCGTTCCAAGGGTTCCGTACATTAAGTCCAACTCTCACTTGACTGCACATTTCTAATAGGTTTTCCTGACATCTATATAGGTATAGATCTACGCGAATTAATCGTGTATCTAAGTTTTAAGATTTACCTCCGACGTTTCGAGGACGGCGTTGTCCCCGTGATCTCGGAGAAGACTGGCTGAAGTTGACAAGTCCCGCGATTAAGTCCCGTTGTACAATTTAATGTCTAAAAATCGTGAAAGTTTAAATTAGTGGTACCTATAAAATTTTAGACCCAGTAGTTTCGGAGATCAAGGGGGGGGGGGCAGACAGGCAGACTCATACCTGCGGTCCATATACATTAAATCGTGTAAAAATATATGTCAATATCCAGGGAGAAATATGGGGATTACGTTTGTGTGTAGAAGCGGTGGTTCATTCTCGTCTTAACTAACCAACGCCCAGTTTTTGCCCTCGACCATAAAACGGCGCGCGCGCACGCATGCCTCATAAACATCACGGCGTTTTTCCAGGTTGCTTTCTAGAACACTAACTGCATAAAACAGACACAATTTGACCATATAATTCTTCCGTAATTGCGACGTTTTTTACTACCAATAAAGGTTTTGTCCCCGGCGTAATGAATTGTCTTTGTCATTAATGAAATATTAACTTTACGAGGTTTTTTAATAGGTGGTACAAGATATACGCGATTGTACTACATAATTAGTGTAATCTATACTTTTGTTGAGAGCAACCCTGAAATCGCTTAAAAAGCAGATTTTTCATACTAAAGTTCAATTCGACACAATTGTATGAAGACCAGTATATTTTTTATGATTTCAGAGTTGCTACGCTCGGCTCCGGGCCGGCAAGATATTTAAAATGTATAATTTTATTTTAGCCATTCAAAACTTTTAGTGACCAATTACAACTTTTTGCATTAGCGGGATATTGTGTTTTGGGTTTTGGGTAATATTCAAAGATGACAGTCGCTATCGCTTCGCCATCGAATCGCTTTGTATCTCTTATGATATGTTACGTTGTCACCCAACTTAATGTATGTGAAGTTTCAGCTCAATCGAATTATGAGAATTAGGTCTAATTTAGCTTGCACGATTTGACCCGAACATACATACATAAAAACATTGCAAGTTAAATAAAAGCTTGTCAAAATGAAGTTGATTTGAATTGTTATATTTGTTATTCAAATCAAACACCCCTCTACGGCGTCGGTTCGCATGCGTAGTGCTCAGATCGACACAATTAATTGTCTAATCCTAAACCTTAATACAACGACGTAAGGCCTACTATTGGTCAGGTATATTACACGTGTGTTCAGTGTCAAGGCCTCGCAACAAAGTTGCAGATTGTTGGCCCACTGAGCGAGTTATGCAATGTGGATCGATTTCTTCATAAGCGTGTCTTGATTACGGTTCATAACGTGCTATTTTACTTGTAGAATGTTACACCCCAAACATTATTGAGTATACATACATACATATAATCACGCTTATTTGCCGGAGGCGTAAACAGAGACCACGGATTTCCACTTGCTACGAAATTGAGTGTATTTCAAATTAAAATCCCACCAAAAACATTTCATGTAAAACTGCAAAAAAGTTATCAGATCTCAGCAAATGCCAAGCCCTTAAGCCCCGACTTTACTAACCCTGAGGGGCTACCGCGGAAATCGAAATTCGCAAATTGCGGGATCTTTCCCTTGTACTCCCAATGAAGGCGTAACTAGAGTGACAGAGAAAAATGCCCACAATAGGCTACATTCCTACTAGTCAAATCAGCTTCTTTTTAGAACTGTCAAAAAGATTTGCTAATATGGAATTTATATGAAAACGAATGTAGTGACGTCACGGTAAACTCACTTACTTTTTATATTTCAATCCGATTTGTTAAATACAAATTGTTTTTAAAAATATCTGCTGTCTATGTTTTTCTAATAATTATCTGGTGCTTTATTTCGTGCACGGTTTGAAATAATTTATTTTAAGTACAGGAAACATCCCTATTTGCGATTTTTGGTGCAGGCACTTAGGTTTTTCTGTTGCCCCATAATTTCTCTTACCCCACCTAACCTTAGTCGTTTCAATGCCTATACGTCGTCGGTTCGCATGCTTAGCCTGACACAAGTAATTGACTAATCGTAAGCCTTTTTGCAACGATGTATTAGTCTACTATTGGTTTAGTAACTACACGTGTTCAGTGTCAAGGCCTCGCTACAAAGTTGCAGATTGTTGGCCCAATGAGCGAGTTATGCAATGTGGTTCGATGTCTTCTTCATAAGCGTGTCTTGATACTCTAGATTACGGTTTGTAACGTGCAAATTTTGCTTGTAGAATGTAATACCTATGTACAGTCGACTACAAAGAGATGTATCCACTTTTTCACCTTACTGCCTTGTAATAAGGTGAAAAAGTGGATACATCTCTTTGTAGTCGACCCTACATTTCAAATACCCGCAAACATTACATTTACAGGGTATTTTACATTTTATGTAAAATTGAAGGCCAAGACTCACTAACTAGCTTTTACTGCAAAAAAGTTATCATACCTCAGCAATAGTCAACCCCTAAGCCCCGACTTTACTAACCCTGAACCTAAGCTTTTTTGTTGCCCCATAGTTTCTTTTACCCCACCTAATCGGTCGTTTCATTGCCGGTTCGCATGCGTTCGCGGCAGCGCTTAGTTTGACACAATTAATTGACTAATCGTAAGCCTTATTGCAACGATGTAAGGCCTACTATTCAGGTCAGGTATATTCCACGTGTGTTCGTTCAGTGTCAAGGTCTCGCTACAAAGTTGCAGATTGTTGGCCCACTGAGCGAGTTATGCAATGTGGTTCGATTTCTTCTTCATCAGCGTGTCTTGGTTACGGTTTGTAACGTGCTATTTTACTTTTAGAATTAGTACGGTCCCCTATGATTTGCTACGTCATCTGATACCCTGATAACCACATGGAACACGTTAATAAAAGTGATGCTAAAATTCGAAAAACATTAAAGAAAATGAATTGGCTAAAAGCAAGAAAAAAGTACCACTTCCAGTGACAACAAAAAATGTGAAATTTTGTCATCTATCATGTTATTTTAGCCTCCTGAGACCCACAAGCATTTGTTTTGTATTTGCTACTCAATGAAAGTTTAATTTTTTTTTTGGATTATGTAAAAACAGTTGTACGCAGGGTCTTAGGAGGCTATAATGCCATTTTAAAATGAGAGCGTGTTTTCGATTGTATGCCGCGGCTATGTCCATATATGACTTTAAGTTGATTGATGGCCCGATTCGAACTTTATGATACGTCAAATAATAGATCTAGAAACCAGAGATGTGAAAAATACTTTATAAAAAGTATTTAAATACAAAATACAAATACTTCCTTGGTATACTATTTCAAATGCAAAATACAAAATAGTTTTTGAATTTGTATTTAAAATACAAAATACGAAATAGGTATTTTCAAAATACTTTTTAAAAATACAAATACTTTGCGATAAAAGGTACTCTGAATAGTGAATACCTAGTAAAAGGCGGCATCGTAAAACAGCGGTCTTGACATCACTACGAGAGCCGGGAATGGAGCAGCATTATGACGGCTGTCATCTAGAGATCGGTTTTTGCGCGTGATCAGCGTCGCGTATTACCTAAGTCCAAAACTCTGATTATTATTGTGATTCCCTAATAAATATTGTTATAAATGGTGCTCTGGTGTTTTTACCCTTACAGCTTCAGAAGTGCGATAGTGGATTCCCGCCTACTACGATATAATTTGTCGAAATTGACATTACGAAATTTACCGCGCGTAGTCCTTCCTTGTTTCATTGTTCTGATCGTTAATCTGATTGTAATGAGTAAATGCACCAACACCACTCATCAGTTAGGGACTTAAATATACAAAGTCCAAGATTGGTGTCAAAATCATACCTACAAGAATTGCCTACAAAACTAACCTGCGCCGGCTATTGGCTGGCGTATCGTACCTTTGCCGTGTGTTTTGTGTGTTTTGTGTTTGATTTCAGATACCTATTTCAGTTTATGTACATCAATGATCATGACTGTCAAAAATAAAACATATTGACAGTGTAATAAAGCTGCTGGCATGTATGTATTACAATATTCACAGCAGAAGATCACAAGACATAAGCTGACAGATACCATTAGGTACAATTGAATTTTGATATTGGTATGAATGAAATAAATCCTTGGGATTATAGAGTAACTCAGGTAAAAGTTAACTCAGGTAAGAAGTCTGTGTTGATCCAACACCTAACAATACTACGGGGCCATAGTGGTAAATATTCACTGCCTCACTTATATGTTGTGTTATTTTGGTAATTCATGTGCTTTCAGATACATAACATAATGTGATTAAGTACACATGTGTGTCTACATGACATATTGACAAAATGCTATGAACATTTTCTAGTTTGTGTCGTGGTGAAATTTACATTCAAGTAAAAAGCATATTATAAAACAAGTTTGGTAATGTAAACTTAGCCTTGATTGATACTATATGTATGTTGGTATTATGCTTTCATGATTAACAATGAGTGCTATTTAATACTTTATCCTTTCAGTCAAATTAAAATAGATTACAAGTTTTCAAAAACACTGGAATATTGGTTACAACGACAATGAGGAGAAATTACTTGTTGTTTCATATGTGTGTGTGTGTGTGTGTGTGTGTGTGATATTACACATGCTTATTGCAACTGAAATAATGCTTTGTTGGTGTGTTTTTGGTTTGTGTAATTTCCAGAAATTTGACAGCAATGATTCTTGAATTGAACAACCATACCGTCGTTGAACGCACTAGAGTGACTATCGGGTCAGGCCTCTATAATGAACCCAAATGGACATGGATAATATTTCAAAGTTAGTTGGTTATGGATGCCAGGTATAATATGTCCAAGTGTTCAACTAATTCATTATATGGAGAAAATATGTTGATACTTAATCTCTGATGTCATGGAGAATGAGGTATTTATTTAGAAATAAAATGCTTGTTCATGTTGTACATGTATACTAACGGTTAGTATGTGTTACATTGACTGTGGGTTGGTAAAGTGCGCTTTGTGAATAAGCGAAAGGTGACAGTTATTTGTAGCTGGTTAGTATTGTCTGTGACAAAAGTAGTCGCTCCATGTTTCCGGAGCCTCCTCGGACTGAATATTTTAAAAGACAGTTCATATCACATATAACCTCCTGCATCTTTGCAATTAACATTAAGCTGCAGACATACTGATAAATAAAGCAGTAAATCATTTGAGATGTTGAGAAAATTTCTGTCTGTACATATTATTGATTGGTTCTATGTATGAAAAATGTTATGAATGTTTATACAAATTAATTGCATACAGCTTATAGTATGTTGTGGTTGTTGTTTTGTTCATTGGGATGTTGGTTTAAGTTTGCATTGCAAATATTTTTCACAAAATGTCATGTTATAAAATGAACAAAAGACATATATTTAAACAGACTTACCAAACTAATGAAAGTTATTGGCATGACATTGTCAAGTGTTTGAGTTATTGACAATGATAATCATTTGTGTTCTAACAGTATGTTTCAGATGCATTTCCTTATAACAAAACTTTATTGCTGGTGAAGTTTTGACCATAGTTTTATAATACTTGCACCGATGAAGTATGATTATAGGTGTTTCCAAGGTTTAATCTTGTCAAAGAGATGAACATATTGAACTAGATACTTACTGAGCTGAGTATGACACTGGTAAAGCAGGTTGTTGCTAATGGTAAGCGAGGTGAATACTTTCAGGAGTCAATATGAATATTGACGGTCTATATGATATACATGTCTTTACATACAAGTGCTACTGGACTCTAAACGTACCGGTCAGTTAAGTGTTAAATGGATGAATATTAAACGAAGGTAAATAGCTTGGTTAAAGCTTTCCAAATAACTATTTTAACCCATTCACTGCTAATGAACATTGACCGAAGAATATCATGTCATGAGCTACTGTTTGAAGTTATTGACGGTTTTCGTCTGAACTTGTAGTGTGTTATGGTACCGTTTGCATTAATAAACAGTACACTTTTATTACTTCTGGGTTTCATAAATCAGAAGTTATAAATAATAATATGTTTCACAAATTTTGTGGGTTCACTAAGTATGTATTTCATTGTTTTGAAAAATGCATAAATTGTGGTTTATTATGTTATGAACTCATTTACCTTACAATGTGTGCTTGCATGGCATTTAACAAAATTATTTAGTTTTGTGCAGGTATAATTTAACCTGGATGATGATGTGTTGAGTTATCTATACATAAAATGCACATGCACAGCTGCAGAAAATCAACCATGTGTGTCTTGGGATTGGAAGCTTTATGGTTTAAGCATATGTGCCATGATTTGACTGATTGATCATTATCAATATACACTTCATGATGGTTGAAAAATACAATTTGTGAAACCTCGATAAGGCGAACCTGGGTAAGAGAGGAACCTCGATAACATGAACTTCTGTTCAGGCTCTACTGTAGTTCAATGTTGGTATAGTAAGAGCGTTGCCTTTATTTAGGGGCACGGAAGAGGCAAGCCAAGTTGCACATGATCATTTACAATTGGTTGCATAGTAGCAACTGCTTATTATTTTATATTTTCCATGTTAAAGGCAAATGCTGTTATTTCAGGTACCGTTTTCAGATTAAGAACTGACTACGAGTATATTCTCAGATTAGGAACTGAGATATAATTTTATTAGACACTCGGATTGTGAACTGAGTGATTATTTTACTTATATTACTTACTCTCGAGTTTGGAATCGAGTTGTGATTTTGTCTTATCCCAGATTTAGAACTGGGTTACTGTTTTCATACTTATGTGTTTTGTTAACAGGTTTGCCGACTAAAATAAACACATTGTGCTTGATTAATTTTATTAGACACTCGGATTGAGAACTGAGTGATTATTTTATTTATATTACTTACTCTCGAGTTTGGAATCGAGTTGTGATTTTGTTTATCCCAGATTTAGAACTGGGTTACTGTTGTCATACTTATGTGTTTTGTTAACAGGTTTGCCGACTAAAATAAACACATTGTGCTTGATTAATTTTATTAGACACTCGGATTGAGAACTGAGTGATTATTTTATTTATATTACTTACTCTCGAGTTTGGAATCGAGTTGTGATTTTGTTTTATCCCAGATTTAGAACTGGGGTACTGTTGTCATACTTATGTGTTTTGTTAACAGGTTTGGCGACTAAAATAAACACATTGTGCTTGATTAATTTTATTAGACACTCGGATTGAGAACTGAGTGATTATTTTATTTATATTACTTACTCTCGAGTTTGGAATCGAGTTGTGATTTTGTTTTATCCCAGATTTAGAACTGGGTTACTGTTGTCATACTTATGTGTTTTGTTAACGGGTTTGCCGACTAAAATAAACACATTGTGCTTGATTAATTTTATTAGACACTCGGATTGAGAACTGAGTGATTATTTTATTTATATTACTTACTCTCTTCAATGTCTGCTATAGAGCTTTAATTATTATGTGCTCTTTAAGAAGGGCTGTTACTTTAGTCTTGGCAAGGGATGCTATCCTTAATAGGCTACTTCCTGGCGCCGGTAATCGCAACAGAGGCTTTAAGGAGCGGCCTGTTGCTTGTCACTATCCTTGAGAGGGTGGTTGTTGCTGATATTTGCAGTGTAGGCTTTAAGAAGCGGACCATTGCATGTGATATAAGACTATCCTTCAGGGGATGGTTGTTACTGGTATTTGCGGTGTAGGCCTTAAGAGGCGGACCATTGCATGTGATATAAGACATCCTTAATAGGATGGATGTTACTGGTATTTGCGGTGTAGGCCTTAAGAGGCGGACCATTGCATGTGATATAAGACATCCTTAAGAGGATGGTTGTTACTGGTATTTGCAGTGTAGGCCTTAAGAGGCGGACCATTGCATGTAATATAAGACTTTCCTTAAGAGGATGGTTGTTACTGGTATTTGCAATGTAGGCTTTAAGAGGCGGACCATTGCATGTGATATAAAACTATCCTTAAGAGGATGGTTGTTTACTGGTATTTGCAGTGTAGGCTTTAAGAAGCGGACCATTGCATGTGATATAAGACTATCCTTAAGAGGATGGTTGTTTACTGGTATTTGCAGTGTAGGCTTTAAGAGGCGGACCATTGCATGTGATATAAGAATATCCCTAAGAGGATGGTTGTTTACTGGTATTTGCAGTGTCGGCTTTAAGAGGCGGACCATTGCATGTCACATAAGACTATCTTTAAGAGGATGGTTGTTACTGGTGTTTGCAGTGTAGGCCTTAAGAGGCGGACCATAGCATGTGATATAAGACTTTCCTTAAGAGGATGGTTGTTACTGGTATTTGCAGTGTAGGCCTTAAGAGGTGGACCATTGCATGTGATATAAGACTATCCTTAAGAGGATGGTTGTTACTGGTATTTGCTGCAATGCAGGCCTTAAAAGGCGGACCGTTGCATGTGAGCTTAGATTATCCTTAATAGGCTAATTTTGTTACTGGTATATCTGCAGTGCAGGCCTTAAGAGGCGGACCATTGCATGTGATACAAGACTATCTTTAACAGGCTAGTTTGTTCCTGGTATCTGCAGTGCAGGCTTTAAGAGGCGGACCATTGCATGCGATATGATATTATCCTTAAGAGGACCATTATTCTACTACCGATAAATGTTTTATCTATATCGTATCGTACTATTTGTTGTTGACCTTGAGAGGTTGGCTTGAGACCTTGTTTACAAAAGGATATTTTAATGACCTTAAGACTGATGATCTCAAGGTTACCTTGAAAGGGTTGCTTGCACTTATACCTTCTAGGGATCGCTGGCGAAGTACCGGATCCAGTAGAGTTGGAGGGAGTGCCTGTTCGAAATACCCAGTTGGAGCGAGTGCGTGCACTGGGCTCCGTGACAACCTTATCGTGAAGGGCTGACTTCTACGGTCGTTGCGCCTACAAGGGCAGTGGTGTCCTAGCCTAGGCAGCTCCGCACATGCATGAGACGTGTCCCATGTTAGCCTCTCACGAGTTGTACGCATTTTTGTGCGCGCATGCGAGGGAGTCTTACATCCTACAACGGAGAAGCCAATTGTGAGTTTGTTCCAAGTCTTTGCTTTTAAAACGACACAAATAGTCATTGTTACGTTAAGCGGTCAGTATGAACGCACCGCTCAATGGAAGGTTTGGGTTAGCTGCATGGGTATATGCATGCTAGAAATTTATCAAAATCTAATAAATCCTTCAAGGTTATATGACGTTATTCACAAGAAAATAATTTATGTTAGATGGTGTTACAAAAAAAGGGGGTGGTTTATCTACCTGCCGCTAGATGTCACGCTCATCGCAATATTTTATTATTTTGCATAATTAATTAATTGGTATTTATATCCTCTTGGTGTCATATGCACGTGAATTAAGCCTTTTGTGTATTTCAAGCAAGTGCTGAGCAGACTTGCATATCCTAACACCTCTCATACCACGGATTATTTGGTACCTAGCCTGGTCACGCTTTCTTACATTTGGTTCAGTCGGCTTAAGCCCTTACTCCAATTCGACTGAAATAGAACTAAATATCTTGGTGTAAGTTGACAATAACGAAATAGACCGTTTCAACGGAACTCGAGTCGAATTATTCAAACGGACCAAGGCTTGTATATCGGCTGAGCGTAAAAGGTGCTTGTTCAATTCGCAGAATATTGAACTGGTGGAGGCTACATCCACCTGGTGAAGACCCAGCTTGCTGCGACTGCGTTGGCTGTGGCAGACTTCAATGGCTGCACTGATGACAGTGACCTGCGGGGCGCTGGTCGGGTCAGGCGATGGCCGAGCTAAAAGGCGGCATCGTAAAACAGCGGTCTTGACATCACTACGAGAGCCGGGAATGGAGCAGCATTATGACGGCTGTCATCTAGAGATCGGTTTTTGCGCGTGATCAGCGTCGCGTATTACCTAAGTCCAAAACTCTGATTATTATTGTGATTCCCTAATAAATATTGTTATAAATGGTGCTCTGGTGTTTTTACCCTTACACTAGTCTGAATTAAAAAGTATTACTCAGAATATCCGAATTGAAAAGACTCTTTATTCTTTGAAAACAGTGTGTCAATCATCCTCTATCTAAAGTGCAAATTTCTAGTTGTTTGCTCATATTAACCGGAAGGATGGATGGATGATGGTTTATAACGGACAATTTTTAAAAGCATTAATTTAGATTTGTAATGTTTTACAGCTAGTATAATGCCTCTCGTTAGTGTGATGAAAACGTCTCGTTGGTGTTTCATCAGGGCAGAAAAGTTTGTTCTCCTCTTGTACCTTGAAACCCTCGCAACACTTTCCACTTTTTTTAACCACTCGCTACGCTTGTGGTCATGTGCGACGTTACTAAACAGATTCAACAGTTCCATGTTAAAAGAATGAGAGAGTTGCCAGGATTGTAACATCAGAAGAGATTGTAACTCTTACCTACATTACCTACTATAAAGTATTTTGTATTTTGAAAATAGAAAATAGGTCACAAAAACTATTTCAAATAAAATACAAAATAGTTTTCTTCAAAAGGTATTTAAATACAAAATACAAAATAGGTATTTTGCATTTTGTATTTGCATTTTAAATACAAGTATTTCAAATAAGTCACATCTCTGCTAGAAACGATATGGATTAGATATGTCAGTGTCAAATGTGACGTTTCTTCAAACAAGACACTAACATATCTAATCCATATCGTTTCTAATCGGACAGTAAGTGACCAGCCAGCCTATTATGGATAGCTTTATCCATCTTTATCCACGTGATAAAATAACTGTCACTGTTTAACACCGTGGGAAAGAAAGTGACTGACACCGTTTTATCACGCTGTCACGTAGACAAGAACGACCATCATATCCGTACAGGTAATAAATTAAAGATTTTGTTGGACACGCCCACCGCCCACTATAATGACCATTTGTATGGCTATTTAATTAAATGCAGTTATCTACGAATGGTCACTGGTCAGCTAAGTGTCGACCATTAGACCTTACCTCATTATCATAAGGCTGGTAATAAGAATGATGAGTGATTGACGTAACGCAATCGTGCTTATTTACATACTTATTAGTCCATAACAGTGTATCTACGTACAAACGTAAATCTAGTACCTTTAAACGAGCAATTCTTGTTTATTTATTTATTTATATATATATATATATATATATATTTCGGGGATCTCGGAAACGGCTCTAACGATTTCGATGAAATTTGGTATATAGGGGTTTTCGGGGGCGAAAAATCGATCTAGCTAGGTCTTATCTCTGGGAAAACGCGCATTTCCGAGTTATTATATGTTTTCCGAGCGAAGCTCGGTCACCCAGATATTATTCATTTATACTGGGTAATTATATAATCATATATCTAAATGGTTGCGTCATTAAACCACCTGGGGGCGCCAGGGGGCCTAGCCAATATAGGTAATAACCGTTGAAAAAAAAAACGGCAATCGACACCTACGTGAGTTTTCGTAGCAACTGTCATTCCGATACATGTTTACTTTTCGTTACGATTGTCATCTTTTCTAATATTTTCTATAATGTAAATATCCAGAGAGGAAAATGGGGAGTACGTTTGTATGGAGAAGTGCCCGTCCCCTTTCGTCTCATACAACATATGAATGTTTTTTAGGGTTCCGTACCTCAAAAGGAAAAACGAAACCCTTATACATAGGATCACTTTGTTGTCCGTCTATCGTCTGTCAACCGACGCTTTATCTCGGGAACGCGTGGAGGTATCGAGTTGTAATTTAAACTATATACTCAGGCCTAAACAGGGTCTAAAGTCTCTAGAAGCTGCGAAAAAATTCAACTTCTAAGTTAACGTGCATAAAAGATACGGCCGTTTATGCCGCAAAAAACGTATATTTCAACACTCTCAAGGGAATCAAAATTTGTAGGGTACTTCCCGTTAAATACATAAAAAAATTGAAAACTATAAATTAGTAAAAAAAGAATAATAAAAATAAGTCAAATTTGTACGGAACCCTCGGTGGGGGAGTCCGAGTCCCTGTTCGTTTTATTATAGTACGAACATTGTCTATCGGTTATCTCACGGTTGATTGTAGCGATTATATCGTAATCGCCGTAAGAAAGATCAATCGCTATGGCATTAAAAGACAGTAAAGACTGCAATTACACTGTTGCTTATTACATGTACAATAGGCTACATGACTAATTTTCATTTATGGTATCAATCGATCGGGTTTGTTTTTAGGATCAAATGTCTATATGGGACCCATTGCATTAAAGTAACACAAAAGTCAGAAATTGTAGTCAAAGGCCGACAGTCGCACTTCACTCACGAAACGCCCTATACAAAACGGCCAGAGGCCGTGACGTCAAGGTCTCTGGGAGCCCATCTTGTAGTATGGACAAAACAAGAAAATTGCGTTTTTGTCGGTGAAATATTGCGTTTATGTATATAGTTGCTATACAATATTTTTTTGGATGAAATGTAAGGAATTGAATGGTACCCTTATTTTTATCGTTTTTGGAAGTTAAAAAAACTTAAACTTTGAAACTTTCAGGTCCTGTATTTTTGTAATTTTTCAATATTTTATTTTAATATCCACATTATTGTGATAAATTGCTCGTTTGCTATCTATTTTACTAGATTTTGTTATAAAATTCCACATCCCTATTGTACACACGTAGAGAATGATGGACTTTGGAGCAGGCTATCTGGAACCAAAGGAAGGCTAGATGACTAATTTTCATTTATGGTATCAATCAATCAGGTTTGTTTTTAGGATCAAATGTCTTGTTGTTTGCGTTATGTCTCATTTTGTATAGGATTTTGAACAGCGCCCCAAGCGGGACGATTTGGAAACTCAAAATCCCATACAAAATGACACTTGACGCAAATGCGCACGCACGCATTTAATTCTATAGCGTGACGTGACTTACGCGTTTACGTTAAGTCTCATTTTGTATGGGATTTTGAGTTTCCAAAACGTCCCGCTTGGTGCGCTGTTCAAAATCCTATACAAAATGAGACTTAACGTCAACGCGCAGATCACGTCATGCTATCGAATGAAATTTACACTAGGGGTACATGAGCATAAGACTGCAGCGGCCATTATCTAACGTCCTAGTCGTCCGTCTAGGTACTAAATAACAAATATGTAGATAAAATAAATAATCTCGTGACCAGTCAAACGAAACGCATATAGGTAAGGTATTAACTGTTACATGTGTAGCGATCTTTTTGTTTTGCCAACATGGCGGCTGATTGACAGGTATAATGAATAATCACTATAATCAGCTCGTGTTTCTATATATACGATAACGTTTTAATTTATTTACTTTAACCCGGAAAAAGGTATAGTCACCTGCAATAATATGTTACACAACGAAGGCCACAAAAATATCTGACACAATCTTATTTGTAGAGCCATAAGAGCGTGTAACATATTTTTGCGACCTTCGAAGACTAACATATTATTTACAATACACCTGTTACCATACTCGTACAGGTTTTCAATTTATTATGTATCACACCGACGAAGTACTTAAGGTATTGAGCTAGTTAATACTTTGAAAAGTAAAGAGTTTTGCGTAGGTATTTCAAAATAAAGTAAAATAACCAAGGCACCGACAATACAATACACAATACTTTTTATTGCACACCTCCCTAGAAGGAAAAAAGCGACTTGCATTTATTAGCAAAGATATGAACTCGCACTTCGCACTAAACACTAATTAATGTGTAAACAGGCCCTAAACGCAAAGTGGATATATGTAAACAGACCTTAAGAGGGGACTAACGCAAAATTATAGTTTTTATATTGAATTTTTACACGTTTTAATTAAGACGAAACAGGAGCTGAGATTTAAATATTTTAGGTAAATATACCCGTCTCGCTAACGGAAGCGGCTTCTAAAACTAGTGCGATAAGGACAAGGCGAAAAATCCTGCGTAAAAATCTCAATAATCGAGGTTTCGTACTCGACTGTTTCCTCCTCCAAAACTTAACCAATCGTAACCAAATTTGGAAATCTAAATGATTATGAAATTATCTGTGTCGGACCGTTTTTCTTTTTTGGCTAATTGATATCAGTTTTGAATACCACGCCTCTCATTGCGGCATAGTCAATTAGTTTTGGCCATTTTTGAAGGGCTCTAGCGCCTTAAAAAACAAAAATATCAAAAAAAGCAAAACGGTCCGACACAGATATTGACAATATTAATCTGTGTTAAAAAAATCATTGCTCTTGCTTCAAAACCCACGGAGGAAACAGTCGAGTACGTTTGTATGGAGAAATTACCACTTCTGTTGGCTCTTAAGGGCAAGTGCCATGAAAAATTTACTCGGAAACTAGACTATATTTTCGAGGGCAGACTCTAAAGCTTCAAAAGTTACAGTTATTTTTTTTAATTTTCTACTGTTTTCAATTGTATATGTATGTATGATACGTATATGCTGGGTGTCTAGCATACCATAGCATAGTATCATTTTAGTATACAAATGATCTATCGAGCGAAAGTCAAAAACTCAGGATTCGAATCGAAACAGTCCCTCAAGAAAGACCTCAAAATTACTAATTAAATTTATGGCAGCCGTATTGTGATCCAAAAAAGCGCGCGCTATTTTAATAATTCCTGTTTCTGGACCTACTGCACCTTAAGGTCACATTCTCACATAACACCGAGGCACAGGGCTGACACGCCATAGTGCCTTCGGACATTTTAGTGTCTAGTCTCACGACATGTTTGCATGCGCATCAATGTGATATGCATGTGCAAGTTGTGTAGGGCTTTCGCTAGGTATGTGTTTGTCATTGGGGTCGGCCGGTCGAAATATTTAGCAGATGGCGCCAGCATAGCTTGCCCTGTCAATCCCTAGAATCGTGTAAAAAAATTGTTTTTTTTATGCCCTGGATGCCAGCTATGATGGCGCCATTTATGCAAACCTTTGGCAGGTGCCAACCTCATTTTAGTCGCACTATGGCAACGAGATAGAAGAAATAGTTGTTTGACCAAAAAGATGTTTCTTATTGATTTACTTATTTTATCTTAGGATTTATTTGGTGAAGGTAGCCATCAGGAAACTAAAAGCGAAATCTGAAATCGACAAGATACAAATTAATAAATATATTAGGACAATTTTACACAGATCGACGTAATCCTAAGCTCAATAAGTCTTGTGGTATGGGTGGGTACTGTGGAATTAACTGCCCCCAGTGCCTCCTGCGGTATTTCCGAACCGATAAGACCTTCAAACCCTCAAGAAGAGCTCATTCTCCAATTTTAAAGGACCGACCGACGCATTTACATCTGGTGTTGCGAGATTTGCGTCCAAATGCAACTTGAGGCACAATAGTACATTACATACCTAGGGAGGTGAATTCGTGAATGCTCCAGATCACAGGTGTTAAATATGCGATCTGGGGCTTTACGAATTACCGCCCGTGGTTTGTCCAAAGTTTTACGTCTTGCGTTGGCCAGGAAGTGAGATTTTCTCCTCGCGTATACGTATACCTAAGTAACTATGTGCCCGATCACTCGACTCGTTGGGAATACACAATACCTGTTGCGTCGAACCACGTGTCGGGTGCAACGCACAGCAACAATGTTGCACAGCCTTGACTTGCTGGTAGTGAGTTACTAACCAACTCACGCTATCTATAATTAATAAGGTTGTAATTGCTTAAGGCCAGGTTCTTCCAGTCAAATTACCGGTCTGACTTGGAGACAGGCTATTTTTAGTAATAGTTGACTAAACTGGGATAACCTTAGAAATAACTGGATAAATTGTCAACAGCCTCATAAGACTATAGATAAATATAAGTAAAGAAAGAGTGGTAAATTAACTCCATACATCAGTTTTCTTACAAAAACGCGAGTTATTTCATAGTCATAGTTCAAAAACGAATTTAATTGATCGAATTTAAACTGTTGGGAGACATACTAATATTGAATAATTCAACGAATTTAATTTGTACTTACGTACGTACGTACACGAGGACTTACGAGGTTAAAACTGTAAGTTTTTTTTATTCTCTTTTTGAAAAAGTTCTCCGAAGGAGATTACATAAGCAAGTATTTCAAACAACAGTGCTCTATTGTTAACTTCACCGATAAGTACCTAGTGATTGCGATTAGTTCCAGCAGTCAAAAGTATCTGGTGATCTATAAGTTACGGTTGCAAGTTTTTTGGTAAAAAAAAATTGATACAAGCTTTTATCGCTGACTGTACTTTTCTTTCAACAGGCAATTATACATTAAAGCAATACAAAAGTCAGAAATGATAGTCAAAGTCCGACAGTCGTACTTCACTCGCGAAACGCCCCGAACAAAACGATATGTCGACGTCAAATAGTAGTAGGTAGTATTGAAAAAATGTCGTCATGTTTATTCCAAATTTTACTTAAGTTATCTGTTTACTACACTTGAAAAGTGATTCCACTGTCCTTGGTATGAACTAAAATAACTTCTGCACCACTTCACGACACATGAAGACATTGTTAATTACAAAAAAACGTTGTTCTTATAAACCAATTTAACCATCCGTCACTGACTGTCATCTCGGTCGAACTGAAGTTGCCAATCGAACAGTTTATAAGTACCGCCTATCTTGAGGTAGTTTACGTTGGGTCATAATTGAGCGGACAGAATGCTTCCATGTTAATATCCGTACACTGTCTTTAAATCAGTTCACAATCAGCCTTGAATTTTTTGGCTAACTACGCCTTTATTGATTTTGATGCTTACTATAACTTCTTCGAAAAATAAATACTTTTATTCTAAAATAAAAATCATGTTTAAAAGAATCTCATACAATGTGATTGTTGTGACTTGTCAACTGGTGTTGTGTTGACACTATGTTTCGCCTTTAGTTCCGTTTTATTTAATTTCTACAATTTCTTGTAGGTACCACTACATGGTATGTATAACTTCTAGATTGCCTCGAACAGAGACCTCGCGCTATATATTTCTCTAACTCATTAACTTCAAAGCTGGTCGTCCTCGTATATTATACTAGCGACCCCGCCCCGGCTTTGCACGGGTTTACACAAAACCTTAACCAATAATGTACTATATTAGCTTAGGAGGATGGATAGGTATATTAAATATACCTAACCTTCCTCAAGAATCACTCTATTGATAGGTGAAAATCACAAGAAAATCCGTTAAGTAGTTTTTGATTACTAAACATGAATCTATAGACAAAATCTTATATTCATTTAATAATTCATAATCCCAAGACGTCGTGCGTTACCACACGCCACTCATCACATCATCTCAGTATTTGCGCCATCTACAACTAGTGGCTCTGTGAGCTGTAGACCTCCCGATAAAATACTCTTCAAATAAATTTTAAAGTCGAAAAATTACTGTCTTGGGTGGGTGTCTTGGGTCGTTCGCAGACGTTTCTGCTTGTTAAAAATTAAAATACTCTTCGTTGAGAAATCATCACAGCACACATCATTGGTCTTAAGCGCCATAGACCCAACTGGCGTTTAAATCTTTTATGTCAATTTCCGACTCGACAGAAAAATTCTATCTAAGTACCAAACCTTGTCACAACATCCGGACATACGAAAGCATTTTTGCCCAAGCTGCACGGAGACCTTCGCTAGCGCTCGGTCGCTAATGATGAGGCAGGTGGGGTAAGCGGTGTTATATGGAGGTTATCCGTCTTGAACATTACTAGTCTCTGATTTTATTCAGAGTTCATTTAAATGTTTTCCCTTTAAGTATTTTCTGCTTATAATATAATAAACTAGCGACCCGCCCCGGTTTTTGCACGGGTTAATTAATTATATATAAATCTTTCTCTTGAATCATTTAAAAAAACCGCATCAAAATCCGTTGCGTAGTTTCAAAGATATACTTAACCATACATAGGGACAGACAGCGGGAAGCGACTTAGTTTACTACTAAGTATGTATGTAGTGATGAAAATTCTGATAACACAACCTTCCATATTCAATTTACCGTTGAATCAAAGATTATTTATTATTTTATTTGTTAGTTTATTGTGTTCCACTGCTGGGCGAAGGTTTCCCTCTTTCTTCCACGCGTCTCGGTCTATGGCAATATTAGGCCAATCTTTCCGTGAGACGCCAAAGCCATCTACTTTGAGGTCTGCTGTGACGCCGCACTATGTCACAGAATAACGCTACGTCTTAGGTAGGCGAACGCCGCGCGGCCGCCGCGCCGCTTCGCGTCTAAACCGCTCACGTACGAGTAGGACATACCTATACGTATCAACGGTTTGTTTCATCCTCGCCGCGTTCGCGCGTTGTCCGCCTACGTAAGCCGTAGCGTAAGTAATAGTATTATCATCATACATCGGTAACATCGGGATTTTCGATGCGGGAATGATTTCGTGTATTTATAACTTTGTTTATTGTAAAATAATTACCAAACTATGAATTAAACGTAGGTATTAAGGTCCAAATGTGCTTAGAAATGTTAAATATGTATCGTTTTTAGGGTTCCGTAGCCAATGTCTGTCCGTCCGTATGTCACAGCCACTTTTTTCCGAAACTATAAGAACTATACTGTTGAAATTTGGTAAGTAGATGTATTCTGTGAACCGCATTAAGATTTTCACACAAAAATAGAAAAAAAAATTTTTTTTGGGGGTTCCCCATACTTAGAACTGAAACTCAAAAATTTTTTTTTCATCAAACCCATACGTATGGGGTATCTATGGATAGGTCTTCAAAAATGATATTTAGGTTTCTAATATCATTTTTTTCTAAACTGAATAGTTTGCGCGAGAGACACTTCCAAAGTGGTAAAATGTAACTTCTAAAATAAGAGAATGATAAAACTAAAAAAAATAGGTATATGATGTACATTACGATGCAAACTTCCACCGAAAATTGGTTTGAACAAGATCTAGTAAGTAGTTTTTTTTTAATACGTCATAAATCCCCTAAAAACGGAACCCTTCATGGGCGAGTCCGACTGTCAGTCAGTTTAGCACCAATTGCGCTCCATTCCTCTGGTAAACCAAATCAAATCCTAGATGAATTAAAAGTAACCGCGCATTAATTGAATGGACTATTATTATTGTGTATTCGATTGCAAACAGGTAGAATTACCAGCAATTATAAACTTTATAGTGATTACAGGAAAAGTAAGAAGTTTTTTTACGGAAGTGGCAACCAATACTTACGCATATGGCCCGCCATAAATCATAAATCATAAATTACTTATTTATTTGCGTGAATAGGGTCAGATTACAGTTGTTATATATACATAAAGTTTCTCCTAATTCAACCGTCCACAAACAGCATGCAAATATTTGTTGTATTTCTTAAGCTAAGTATTTATTACATTATGTACCTACTACATTACGGTATATTACGAGTTATTCAAATAATCGTAAAGTAAATAAAACATTTTATTTAATAGCCATTCATGTAGGGTTGTCTTAAATTTATTAATTGGCAAGCATTTGATGTCAGTGAGAGAAAAACTCGAACTTTGCACCTTAATCATCATCATCATCATCATATCAGCCCTTTATCGCCCACTGCTGAGCATAGGCCGTTGCATCTTAAGCTGTTAGAAATACTTTCGACTCTTAGTTTCATCTGCTTCTTTTGATGCTGACCGTACAACAGGTCAGAAATGATAACAAACATTAATTTAACTTTATTTAGTAATTAAATACAATGTTCTTATCAACAGCAATTACTGTACTTATTAATTATCGAACAAGGGACAGCCTGTTGAAGAATGTTGACTTGTCGTTATCATGAGAACAGTGGGGGCTCTCTTACAATTTATGTAAGTACAATTAGGTATTATTCATAAATTGTAAAGGCATCTCATTTGTCAGATATTATTTATTTATTTTAAACTTTATTGCACAGCAAAAAAGTACAAAAGGCGGACTTAATGCCTCGTGGCATTCTCTACCAGTCAAGCATAGAGCCAAACAGAAAATGTCAAAAGGTGGACATACTTATAGGCAATCAATTGATTGCGTATGTATAGTGTCCGACGAAGTTTCGGTATAAAATCATGTTTCGGCCGAATTAAAATTTTCAAGAAAAGAGCGTACTCCCATTTTAAATTCCGGCAACGCACTTACCCTGCCCTGCCCTGTCCTGAAGACCTTCAAATAATGCTGCAAAGATTGAATAACACACTTTTGGAATATGGACTTAGGATAAACATAAATAAAACAAAACACATGATTGTTAGTAAAACACCAATTTCAGAAACGCTAAGGCCACTACCTATCCTTAAATAACCAAATAATAGATAGGGTAAAAAGTTATAAGTATTTGGGTTGTTGGTTAAATGAAGACTGGGGATCAGAGAAGGAAATACTAACGAGAATTGAAATAGCCAGAAACACCTTTCAGAAAATGAGGAAACTTTTAACTAACAGAAAAATAAACCTAAAACTGAGGTAGCGAATGGTTAAATGTTACATCATCCCAATTCTTATGTATGGTTCCGAAAGCTGGACCCTGAAAAAGAATTTGGTCAACAAACTAAGGGCTTTTGAAATGTGGATTTATCTAAGGATGCTCAAAATTAAATGGACAGATAGAATAACTAATGTCAGAGTTTCGGAAATCATGAATAAAGGCTTAGAAGTAGTATCAACAATTAAGAAAAGGAAAGCAGCATATTTTGGACATATGTATAGAAACAATAAATACAACCTACTGAAATTAATAATTGAAGGAAAAATTTAAGGGAAGCGTGGCCGTGGTAGAAGGCGCACATCATGGACTAAAAATATAAGAGACTGGTTAAAAGTTAAGAGCATAGATAGACTAATTCGCATGACTGAACATAGAGAGACATATAGACGTATGGTCGCCGACCTCCTGGACGGAGAGGGCACGTGAAGAAGAAGAACGCACTTACAACCCCTCTAGTGTTGTGGGCGTCCATGGGTGACAAAATTGGAAATTCGCAACGAGTCGCGATAAATTAAAACACGACCGAAGGGAGTGTTTTCAATCGACACGAGTGAATGTACTGAATAGTGAATATACACAAATTAATAGTAAATAAATACCGCATATACACATACAGTACCTAACCTATGTTATGTATACCACTTAAAAGTGCTAATTATACAGTTTCTGATATGCTAAGTTGCTAACCTAGCCAAACTAGAGATAACAACAAAAGACAATGTCTATAATTGTCTATAATGATGAGCCCCATAAATCGGCCGGGCTGGCAGCAACTTGTACAAAATGACTACGAACATACAGACAGACTAATTATATGCTGTCAATCGCTGTCAACTGATGTCAAACTACCCGTTTAAGAGCTCCAACTTCAATATATATTATATTTCAGGGAACTCGGAAACGGCTCTATAACGATTTCGATGAAATTTGCTATATGAGGTTTTCGAAGGAAACCGATCTAGCCTAGGTTTTATCTCTGGGAAAACGCGCATATTTATTTGAGATTTATATATTTTCCAAGTAAAGCTCGGTCTCCCAGATATTAGTAGAGTTTATACCAGGCGAAGTTTTCGGCTTGAGCTGGGTGAAATAATTCACCGATATTAGCTGGAGTATAAGTTTTGAAAGTGCAAAAAACAATTTTTTGAAACACGAACCAGATGTATCTCATCTGATATATCTTGGATTCAAGATATATAGAGTTTGTCAAGCTGGATATGTCAGTAGCAATGTAAAGCAAACTAAAGTATGGTAGGTAAATACGCCTAGTAAACCAACAAAAAGCAGCAATATACGACCAACGATGAAATGTAAACAAAACAGTTCCACAGATAAGATATAGGTCACGCGATTATCGAACAATTCAAACGTAGTGTTGCTAACCCGCTACTTTTCAAATGTGCCGCCTTTTTCTACTGACAAGATTTGCTTGACCAATAAATATACCTTGGAATAAGATAATCGAAGTAATCAAACTAACGACTCAAGAATGTTAAATTCTCAAAATCTAGATTGTAAGTCTTGTGACAAGCATTTTATTAAGCGTCAAGGTATACATATTAAATCAAAATTAACCTTTTTTATTTGATAATTTGTTATTTTGTACTTAGTCCAAGATCTATAATACAAGACATTGTATTTCTTGAACGAAGACATTTTCGAGTTTTCTTATGTCGAAATTCGAAAAGATCTTAAAGCGAGGAAGATGATGAGTGATAGATATTCTAAGATTTTTTTTATTTACCCTCGTATTTTTTTTTTGGTTTGTTATGTTTTTTCAATGTTGATACAGTAAAGTTAGGGTCCAATTTTATTGTAACAATGAGGCCATCAATTGCGTATTGAATTATGTTGTCAGTCGTTTATAGACTTGTCTTTGTTAGTATGTACATATGTAAACTCTTTCTTGTATACAAATTGCGTTCGTTCTGTTCCGGTCAGAAGTTATGGGAATGCAGACCCTTGGATTAGTTTATCAAACTGATGTGGATCCGCACGTGCTTCGATGTGTGTCCCGTTCGCACAACACACAACCAGTTCACCAATACTTAACGGATGAAATCTTAAAGTTCTAACGGATTATCGACTTTATGTCTATGAATAATTACCGAGCGTTAGCGTATTTAGGTATCCGTTTCAGCCTAGGCAAAAAATATTTCGTATATCCGGAGTTCTCCTCTATAGGGGCCTTACCACGATGTCCTTATTGCGATTCCGTTTAGGACCTAAACTGAATCGCTAAAGGACGGAGCTATGCGACTTATATAGCTCCGTCCTTAGCGATTCATTTTAGGTCCTAAACAGAATCGCAATAAGGACATCATGGAAAGGCCCCCTGGCCCCAATTTCACCACGGTGACAGGTGCGACAATTGTAAAACATCACTGTTGCTGACATCACAGGCATCCATGGGCTACGGTTACCGCTTACCATCGGGCGGGCCGTATTCCTGTTTGCCACCATCAGTGTATTATTTAAAAAAAACTTTATTATATGGGAAAAAAACAGACATTTCTCTTACCAAGTTTCTGACAATTGAAATTGACAAGTGAAATTTTGTGAGCGATGATTTTAAATGAAATAGAATTGCCTTGTTCATAGAGATACAGGCCTATTCGAACGTACACTGATATAAAAAACCGGCCAAGTGCGAGTCGGACTCGCGCACGGAGGGTTCCGCACCATCAACAAAAAATAAAGCAAAAAAATCGTGTTTGTTGTATGGGAGCCCCCCTTAAATATTTATTTTATTTTATTTTTAGTATTTGTTGTTATAGCGGTAACAGAGATACATCATTTGTGAAAATTTCAACTGTCTAGCTATCGCGGTTCATGAGATACAGCCTGGTGACAGACGGACGGACGGACGGACAGCGAAGTCTTAGTAATAGGGTCCCTTTTTTACCCTTTGGTTACGGAACCCTATTAAAAATGACATCTAAAGATTTGCATTTCGCTCGTACTTGTCCGTACATGTATTGGCGCACGCGATACGCACGATAACTAAATGACATCATTCAAATATTATTCTAATGCCAGTGTACATAAGTTCGAATTTGCCTACCTTCCTTCAAGATGGTTCTGACGACTTTACTACGTGGTCATTAGCATTGCCGTGTTTTGATACCACAATCAATTGATTTGTATTCTTAACACATGAACTGCCAAATATACAGTAGTCGTGCTTGGCACTGAAAGTGTTAAGCACGCTGTAGTGGATGGATCAGAAAGAAAAAGAAAAACTTAACACTAACTGGCAACACTGCCACCCACTGAGAAACATATCACACATCTTGAGCACATTTCTATATAATTTAATTAATTGACTTATTAAAAGCTGTCAATGATATTTATAAAATGCGGCCAATTATCTTAAAAACTCGGCACATTATTCCCGATTATACCACGGGAAAAGCTACTTTATGGCAGCTGGCGCTTACGTTGCATAGAACTGCAATAATATGGGGCATTATCTATGAAAAGAGACCTTATTGTCGATGGCGCTTACGCCGCACAGCGTCGCGCGGCATTGTATTTGTATCGGAGCATCGTTAATAATGGCGTAAGCGCCATCGACAATAAGGTCCCTTTTCATAGATAACGTCACATAGTGGAGCGGGGCATTAATAGCGTAAGCGCCAACCGCCATAAGGTAAATATGTGAATAACATTGAGAAAGAATCTATAATTTATGCAATTCATTAAAAGTAAATCAATTAAAGCAAGACAATATAGTATTAATGCGAGGAGACAAATAAATATTCATTCAGTGTCGTAATTTTTTTACAATTACAGAGGGCTCGTGGCCTAGTCTGTGCGGAAAGAGAAGAGTCGTGGAATGTATTGGGCCCCATACATTCCACGACTCTTCTCTTTCCGCACATACTCTAGCGGTGATAATACTATTACATACTTATTCTGGCTGGTATATAAGAGCGTGAGACTTTCAATAAGGAGGTCCCGGGACTTTCAGTCCCCGGCTAGTACCAATGAATTTTCGGAACTTATGTACGAAATAGCATTTGATATTTACCAGTCTCTTTTCGGTGAAGGAAAATATGTCAAATCACTGAACGGATTAAAATCAAATTTGGGATATTTACCTAGAGATAGATTGAGTCCCATAGAAGGGTATAGAATAGTTTTTATCGCGGAAATCTACGCGGAAAAGTCGGGGGCAGAAGAAATTATAGATTATTATTTTAAACTCGATACTAAAACCAACTTCGCACAGACGTATCGTATGAAATTCCAACACTAAGGAAGCTATGACCATAAAATGCAGTATCGTATAGATCGCAACAATGTTGCACGTTGCAATGCTAATTTAGTATTAACGCACCGATATCAAACTATATCTATTTTTATTGCACCCACACATGGCAAAACGGGGCATAGGATTGAGAACTTTACGCTGTAATCTTAAGGCTCAAAGTTGGTTGTTTTTATAAGAGTTGGTTAGTAAGTGTGCGTCAATAATGCGCGTGAGTCGATGTCAATGGTTAGCTCTGCCAAGTCTAGTAACGTACCACGTGTGTCCACTTATAGTTATAGCTCGAAGCGGCGTCACCTGTCAATTTTAGTATAGAAAACAAAACTATAAAATTAATGTGTTAACCATAAGCATTCGCGGGATTATTCGCACAGTAAATTTCAAGTACAAATTGATTTTAAATAGTCCCTGGCGCAGACTTAATTATACGGCAAATGATGATGATGGAATTTCCTTTTGCAGAGTTGCTCCTTTTGACTCACAGATTGATTTAGGAAGGGGAGCCAATCGAATTTTTGATGCAAAATTTTGACTTCTGGGGGGGTGCCCCCCGAAATTTGTAAAAAATAAAGTATTGCTATTAGGTCAAGTCTGGTATCATTTTCGTGTAACTCAAGGATGCTAAATTCATTTTCCATATTTAATGTATACAGTTTCATATAAATAATTTGAAAAAAAATGAAAAATAAAAATTTGCTATTTTATTTTTTTTCGGAATAAATGCCAAAATTTTCCTTATTTTAATATATACACAAAAAATAAAAATTTCATGAAATAGCCCTACTATTCCTCGTTATAAAAAGTATACACATGGCATATTTATTTCAAAAAAATGTGAAGAAATAAAATAAAATGTAGACCTACTTTCGACCGAATAGTATACTTACAACGATGTATGTTACAGCTATTAGAATTACGGCGTTTGATGACGATGAGATACCTTTTAGCATAATGAGTCCTTAGAAGCCTTAGATCTTTTTAGGAAGGAGAGCCACCTTGATTTTTGGTACGGTCGGAATGAAAAGGTTTGGGTGATTTGTCCCATACAATCATAAATTTATGCCAGCACCTGTTTAGGTTTCTGCAATAAGTTTGGTGACATTCTTGAGCAAATCAAAAGGAAGAAATCATTTAGGTGATTAAATCTTCAAAATACAAAATAATGTATAAATATTGACTGATATTTACATTATTTTCCTCCGTATAGCTACGTCTCTGAAATCGGATAGGTTGTGCACCGAGCATAAGCAATGTTAAAGAGTGTAAACAAATATATAGGTGGTAAAATCATTAAAATACGAAATAATGTAATTATTAGTCCATTTCCCTTTTTTTCTTTTAATTTTCTCGATAATGACACCAAACTTAATGCAGAAACCTAAGCAGGCGCTTTCATAACTTTATGATTGTATGGGACAAATCACACCCCACCCTTTCATCCATACCGCACCAAAAATCAAGGTGGCTCTCCTTCCTAAAATAATCTAAGGGTTCTAAGGACTCATTATGCTAAAAGGTATCTCATCATCATCAAACGCCGTAATTCTAATAGCTGTAACACACATCGTTGTATACTATTCGGTGAGCTTGCGGTCGAAAGTAGGTCTACATTTTATTTTATTTTCTTTACATTTTTTCGAAATAAATATGCCATGTGTATACTTTTTATAACGAGGAATAGTACGCTATTTCATGAAATTTTTATTTTTTGCGTATATATTAAAATAAGAAAAATTTTGGCATTTATTCGGAAAAAAATTAAATAGCAAATTTTAATTTTTTTTTTTAAATTATATGAAACCATATAAATTAAATATCAGAAATGAATTTAGCATCCTTGAGTTACAAGAAAATGATACCAAACTTGACTAAATATCAAAACTTTATATTTTACAAATTTCGGGGGCACCCCCCTTGAAGTCAAAATTTTGCATCAAAAATTCGATTGGCTCCCCTTCCTAAAAAATCAATCTGTGAGTCAAAAGGAACAACTCTGCAAAAGGAAAATCCATCATCATCATTTGCCGTAAATCGCACTTTTTCGTCGTATGCGCCAGGGACTAAAAATGCCACCGACGGCTAAGAAATATGGATAAAAAACGTGTTGATGTATAAATTCATTATGTTCCACTCCACATGACTTAAAACGGTTTTAAGATACTGTATCCATAGTATAAATTACATTCGATAGTGTGACGTGACGTACGCGTTTGAGTTAAGTGTCATTTTGTTGTATGGGATTTTGAGTTTCCAAAACGTACTGCTTGGCGCGCTGTCCAAAATCCCATACAAAAATAGATATAACGCAAACGCGAATGATCGTCAGACTATCGAATGAAATGTACACTAGGGATTCTGAGCCCTTTTTAAGGGCCCCACTGATGATCAGATATCGGCTTGTCAGTTGTTCGGAACTGTCAAACTTTTGTTCTAAGTGTGGGCCCCTTTACTGTCGAGCAGATGTCATGTCATGTCACTGTCATGTCGCTATTTGTCAGCTGTTAACGATGAACTTATTTACAAACTACATGATGGAAAATACACGGGGAATCAAGTTAGAGTCGAACCAAGAAAAGTCTACAAGGATTTCGATAGCACACGCAGTGCAAGTGTTATTTATACGTCATAATTTCATAGAATTTTGACGTTTAAAATAACACTTACACTGCGTGTGTGTATTAAAAGTCGTTGCAGACTTTTCTTGGTCTAACTTTTCCTGGCTCGTACCAATGAGTATTCCGGAACTTATGTACGAAATATCATTTATATACCACTAGCTTTTCGGTGAAGGAAAACATCGTGAGGAAACCTGCATACATCTGCGAAGAAAGTCAAAGGTGTATGTGAAGTCCCCAATCCGCATTGGGCTAGCGTGGGGACTATAGCCCAAGCCCTCTCGCGCATGAGAGGAGGCCTGTGCCCAGCAGTGGGACGTATATAGGCTGAATTATATTATTATTTTAAATATACATAGCAGGCGCATTGCAAGCTATAAATATGTATATAGAAATTTAGTTTTGTAGGGTACTGTGTAATACTTGCTAGTGCAAAAAGGTCTATATTTTTACATACTATGACTACATTTGTATACGATTACTGGTCAAGGTTGATCGATACTGTATTTAATATCTAATGGTTAACCAATAGGTAATCCGTCGCGTGATAGTAGGTTGTAAATCTATAATTAATTGATTGGAAACTGCACGCATTTTGCATAATATCGTAACCAAAGAAGAGTTAATTATGAAGACTGGTAGCCCTGCTCCGCTTTTGGTGGCACTCTAGATTGTTTAGACTTTTATTATTGATTTTATAATTTTTAAATTGTTTGTTTCACTTTCATAAGAATATGCGCTCGTATACGGATCCGCTTAAGAGGAAAGTATTAAAAAAATCCTTATGGTCATATTGGGTTAATCAACTTTTTCTTGTCACACGTTGCTATGATTACGGTCTCCTAAGTCACTCTTAAAATTCTAGGTTAGTCTAGTTTTTCGTATTTAAATGAACCAAACTTGCATTTTATGGTAGTTATAAGACCTTTCTATAATGGGACATCTACTGAGCATGTTAGTAGAACATGGTACAGCAGTTCTTCTAACAATCTATGCTACTATTGTCTCCTCGCTGATGGGACAGAATAACGAAAGAAATAGTTGATTGACCCAATTCATAAATGCCCTACAAACCTCAATTAGCTAATAAGGAATAATAGCTGATTAATAATGAATCCGTTGTTTTCATCTAAAATCTATTTTTTTATTCGGTAGACTGAAATGACAGTTAATAGTATGAAATGACATTTCATGTTCATACTATTAACTGTCATTTCAGTCTACCGAATAAAAAAATAGACTTTAGCATTTTGACTTATGTACAGTCAGCAGCCGAAGTTGCTAAGCGGGCGAGGTGTTCAAAATTACCTTAACACGCTCTTGTTCTCTTAACAATAAAGTCGCCTCAAGATAATTTTGAACAACTCGCCCGCTTAGCAACTTCTGCTGCTGACTGTACCTACGATAAATCAACTAATTTAGACTTGTAAAGTGTCATGAGTACGGGAAATTTGCGTCTAACCTTTTCTGTCAATGAAATATGTAGTATACATAGATTATAAAAAAATAGTTTAAAAAGAAATTAGAAATTAGGCGTCGGGCATAATTTTACAGACTTAAAAAAACAAGATTCGTCTTATCTATGGTTAGTATGTCGTATGTCAGTAATTGACAGCTTATTCGCACGCAAGTTATGTATTTATAACACATTATGGAGACGTTAATGAGTCCAATCAAATTAAAGGCCAGGGGTTGCCAAACTTTTTTGCAACTCCATATATTCTAATTATTTTGCGACTCGCCTGTAAAATCAACAAAGTGAGCATTACGGGACATCGGCACAGTTTGGGCACCCCTGTTAATAAATAAGCTTTAACTTTGAATGTCTCTAATTGACCTACAACAAAGAAGCAATAGACGTCATCCAGTTATTAAATTCAACAATTCAAACACGCAGGGTGAATAATAAAGGCACGAAACGAATGATTGCAAGCATGAATACATTAATAGGAAAGCCGTAGTACAGTTGGCATCAAATAGATAGTGACGTGACGGCGAAAGTGGCCAAATATATTCTGGCACACTCAGTTTGTCAGTAGAAAAAGGCGGTTAATTAAAAAAAAAGCGGCCAAGTGCGAGTCGGACTCGCCCATGAAGGGTTCCGTATTTAGGCGATTTATGACGTATAAAAAAAAACTACTTACTAGATCTCGTTCAAACCAATTTTCGGTGGAAGTTTACATGGTAATGTACATCATATATTTTTTTTAGTTTTATCATTCTCTTATTTTAGAAGTTACAGGGGGGGGGGACACACATTTTACCACTTTGGAAGTGTCTCTCGCGCAAACTATTCAGTTTAGAAAAAAGTGATATTAGAAACCTCAATATCATTTTTAAAGACCTATCCATAGATACCCCACACGTATGGGTTTGATGAAAAAAAAATTTTTGAGTTTCAGTTCGAAGTATGGGGAACCCCAAAAATTTATTGTTTTTTTTTCTATTTTTGTGTGAAAATCTTAATGCGGTTTACAGAATACATCTACTTACCAAGTTTCAACAGTATAGTTCTTATAGTTTCGGAGAAAAGTGGCTGTGACATACGGACGGACAGACAGACGGACAGACGGACAGACAGACAGACAGACAGACAGACATGACGAATCTATAAGGGTTCCGTTTTTTGCCATTTGGCTACGGAACCCTAAAAATGTAAGCGCGAAGGGTTGTCCCTCCATTGAAAATTTGAATTTCGCGACTTTTTCTACTGACATACTCGGTGTGCCAGATTACATATCGTAACATACCTTTGTTAACATAGAAATAAAGATGCACACACCAGCATCCGCACTTTTATCTTCATCTAGAAGTTCTAAGTAATTTAGAAACAAAATTAAACTAAATAGAACCTGTAAACGCTAAACGCACTATAAATAAACTAAAAGTTCCTTGAAATCAAAGTCGGTTAAAAAGATAGGGAACCCCTGCCTTGAGGTACGCAGCATTCATTTCATTGTTGCGCATAAGGAATGCAATGATAATTGGTGATAAACTAGTCGCAATGGCGGCTCTTCTGAAGGAAACTGATTCGCCCATTATAAAGTATAATAAAGTAAGTATATATGTACTTAATGATGAAATGGTCTTTATTGTCAGGCAACTAATAGGCCCACAGACACTTAAAACAAACATACAAATACTCTCACTAATTTACCACAAGTTAATAGCCATAGTAAACCGTAGTTGTACTAAAACAAGGCTGATTTTTGGTTACCTAATTATTTTTTTGTAACTAATAACTAATATAACAGCCCAGGGGCCCATTTCTCGAACGATATTAGACTAATATTATTACGAACTGTCAAATCGTATATGTTGCCATGACAACACACTAATAATATTAGACTAATATCGTTCGAGAAATAGGCCCCAGGGGCCCGCTTCTCAAAAGCTTGTAACTTGTAATCCCAGAAATCTGTGCTTGTAATACAAGTGAAAGTCCCTTTCTAACACAAGCTGTCAAAAAGTGATTATAGGCTTGTATTACAAGTTACAAGATTTTGAGAAACGGGCCCCAGGTACACATTTCGTAGACATTTTTAATTTATAATTTTGCTTCCACCAGTTTGGCACTGACATAAACGCTATCGAGAACGTAACTTACTTTCTATAGTTTCTATGCATCTCTCTCGTACTCGCATATTAATAATAATAATAATAATAATAATAAGTTCTTTATTTACAGGTAAAAACCCATTTCAAAAATTAAGTACAGTGTAAAAATACAAAAATACAGAAAATAAAATAATAAAAATGTTAAAAACACTTAAGAAAAAATACCTAAAATTAATAATAATTAGGCAGTCACGGTCAGGATCGTCACTTCCTGTTCCTCTCACGGTGCACGGATATCCAGTATTTGTATATAGGATTGTCCAGATACACGGACAGCTCACGGAGAATACTGTTGTCAGATGATCTTAGGCGACTCCAAAAGGAAGCGACGCGGGAGCGAATAATAGCAAAAAAGTCAGGGACCTCGGCCTCAGCAAACATGGTCGACGCGCTGCAGTATCTTGGTAGCTTCATTAGAATGCGGTATGCGTCATTATACTGCACTCTAATTTTATTCATCGCACGTCTTGTGAATCTGCTCCAGAGCTGACATGTATAGAAGCATAAACAATATGCCCTAGACAATGTCACCTTCACTTCATCACTGCAACGCACGAATCTACGCGCAAGCATGTTGCACCGCATGGCCAAGGCCCTGCGCTCCCGCTCGATGTCTTCATCATCAAGCAGATCCTCCGCGAGCAAATGTCCTAGGTACCTGAACCCTTTCACTCTTTCCACTTGTGCTCCATCCAAATACACTGGCGGGACATTCGTCGGACCTCTCCCTGACTTAAATACCATCATTTTTGTCTTTAGTACGTTATATTTTAGACCATGGCTATGAGCATATTGCTCACATACCGTCAGAAGTCTTCGTAGGCCCCTGATTGATGGGCTGAGAAGCACCATGTCATCGGCATAGCTAAAATTATTTGTACATGTAGTGCCTATATGGCAGCCCACTCTGGTTCCTCTCAGCTCAACAATCAGGTCATTCACGTATAGACTGAAGAGGTCCGGCGAAGTCAGGCCTCCTTGGCGTACTCCACACTCTAATATATATTCATTAGAGGTTGTGTCGCCCCACCTTACACAGTTTGATTGGTTCCCGTACCAGTACCTCAACAGATTCACGATTTTTGGAGACACATTAGATTTAGCAAGTTTTTTCCATAGCAACTTCAAGTTAACTAGGTCAAAAGCTCTACTAAGGTCTAGAAAACAGACATATACTGATGTTTCCCGCGCCACATAGTAGTTAACCGTGCTTTTAAGACTGAAAATCGCAGAATCTGTTGAGAGGCCGGGACGAAAACCAAACTGGGCATCATCTACACACATATTGCGCTGCAATTCTGGGTGTATTAACCTTTCAAGTATTTTACCTAGAATTGTACCTAAGGAAATCGGTCTGTAATTTTTGATACTTGAAAGATCACCCGTTCTATTTTTTGGCACAGGAACTACCACGGTCTTTACAAGCTTCTCGGGTAGATACCCAAAGTCAAGACATTGATTATACAAAGTAGCTAATAAACCAAACACTCTATCGCCAGCGTAAAGTACATGCTCCACACTCAGCTCATCAAAACCCGGAGACTTACCTCGCTTCATTTGTCTGACGACCTTGGCTACATCATCAGCCGTGATGTTACTGCGTTCTGCGGTTTGTGAACGTGGACACTGCGACAGAGGTTCGACGGGCAAGTAAGACGCAGCACTGGCAGGGAGTGGCTTGACACTGAAGTGATGTGAGAACAACTCGGCAATATCCTTTGCATCATGTACGCCTTCGATACTGACTGGAACACTAGTTTTAGGATTAAGTTTTTTTGTATCCTTCCAGAACTTGACAAAGTTCTTGTCAGCACGATGGGTGGCTAGTATGTTCATTCGTATAGTGTCCTCGTTGTTCTGACACCACTTCAGTTTGTTTTTAAAAACCTTTCGACTATGGATCATTTGATCAAAGGTTTCCCCACTAGAGGGTCTGCCACTAGTGTCCCAACAACTGAAGCACTGCTTGGCCCTCTCGTGACTTTCTCTCACGTGGTAGTTCCAGCCCAAGACCTTTTTAGCTGGTTTCCGTGCAACGTGACAGGCATTTGAACTTGATGCAGCTGCTTTTTGCAGCGAAGATACAATCTTGTCATAAAAAATATCAGTTAGGTACCGGTGTTTCATGCATAAAACTTGCTGACAATCATCACAGTCGTTACTGCGACTATTAAACTTAATTAGTCTTAACCTAGTATCACAGTGCTTAGTGTACTTATTAATATGATTTAAGTCTCTTGTGCCCCATCGGACTCCATTGAGCACATTTAGTCTACTGTCTACTTCCTTCTTATTGGTGATCACACTCATCTCACACACTACCGACACCGGTTAGTGCGAGCGATATATAGAAAGTAAATTACGTGGACGCTAGCGTATATATGTCAGTTTTTACACTGTCATTACTGTCAGTGACTCATGCTTTCAGTTGCGCCAGCACGTTAGGACCAGTACCCGTGGTCGTAACGTACGTGTAATAGGTTTCGCTCCCATACGAAACTGTCATTCTATGGAACTTGCTAAAGCTATGCAAACACCCCATGCACACATGCAGTCGTCTGTAAAGTGTGCCTTATAAATAAAATAAAATAAAATAAATAAAATAAAACAAACCGCCATATTAAAATTGTCTCTGAATGTCAATTTACTAGTGACTTTTGTTTACATAGGTAGCAAGTTCCATAGAATGGCTATGTGCTATGTGGTGACCTCTGTTGTCTTATGTGCTCCGTCTAGAAGTTGAGGTGGCCTGTAGGCGTCACCGATGATAACGATGAGATACACCAGAACTCGTACAGCTTAAAATACTACGGCTAACGTCAAGAACAGAAACTACAATGTGTTGAAACAGAGCGTATTCGATAAGTGCGCGTTGGTCCTTATCTTCTCAATATTTAGCTCTTATCTACGCAGTAAGTGCCCTGACTCAAGTACCCACTTCGCCGTAATAGTTGTATCATGATGATGATATGATGATAGAAGTAAATTCTAATGTTATTGACTGTACGGTGCCAACACTTGAAGACAGGAAAGCTTATGACGTAGGTTGTTGTAGATTATTTTGCAACAGATTTCGATAATATTTAGTGCAGGAAAGATAAAGAGTTCCCACAAAACAAAGAAGTAATAGAAGCGAAACGTACGTGTATAGCGTGTGGCAGCATTAAGTTTAGCTAAACTCACTTTCACTACAGGCTACTGTCAGTCGTGTGTCAGTTCAGTATGGCGCTTATGAGATGTCAGATGTGAAAACGATTCCAGTTAAAATTACAAATAATTACAAATATGCCGTGCTGCTCCATTTTGGAGTGTAAAAACACTAGCGGGACAAAAAATATTAGACATGGAGGCATTTCATATCATCGGTAAGTATTATTTCATGTAATATTTCAATATTTTTACATTTTCGGTTTCCGCAAGGATTTTTGGATTGTTTAGTACAAAAATCAAATTTATGTAAATGAGATAAGGTTGATATCTACTTAGCGTAAAAGTCATGTACGGGTGCGCTATTCGGCCACAGTGCGAGGACCATATCAAAAATGTTATCGATGTCGATGTTTGTATAAATACACAGTTCGTTTTGTTTATGTTCATACATGTTCTTAGTAATTTATTTTTGTTTTTCATCTAGATGATCATATCGAAAAAGTCGTCGCTTATGCACATTTTATATTATGTACAAAATATGTTCTTACTTATTTATTGCTATTCAATGGATCATTTGATTTAAAGTTTTTCTTATAGTATTGTACCCAACTAGTAACTACCCAGGATGCATATTTGTCAATATTCTCTATCAAATACGAGTAGGTAAGGTGTCAGTTTTAAGCTGTCACATAATTTTACTGCCGGGTATTTGCCCTATTAAAGCCCGCTCCACACTCTTGCACAAATCTTAAAGCGGTCTTCACATTGGATGCGAGTACGCACCATGCTCCGGTAAAAACGTGCATAGCGCTATCTCGCTCGTACATCAGAGCAGCATTCGTATCCGCATTAGTGTGTTATCACACTGCGTCTAAGTGAAAAAATCATACAGAACGGCCACGCACCGCCCCGCCCCGACTCGCATTACCTCGCCCCGCGACTGGCCGCAACATGAATCTGGCGGACTTCGCGTCCTCTCAGTAAAGCGACTTACCCACACATGCACATTGACGCGTGTACAGACGTGCCGCGCACACATAAACGCAAATCATTTTTGATGTATGGCGTGTCCGCCCTGTGGCTAAGGATTAACAGTTTTTATTATATACTTGCTTACAGTTATATTCGTAGTTGGTGGCTTGATTACTTTCAATACGAGCATTTTTTTATTAAAAAGTAAGTAGGTACCTAGCCTAATCTTCGCCAGAAAATATAGTATACATATGTATAAAAACTGAGTAGTTTACGTGTACTTACACTAATTATCAATAAGCGTTTATCGATATCTCTCGGATATGCTATCTTCGGATAAAAAATGTATGTTTACATAATCAACGTTTGTAATTCCTACATATTTATCTTAAAAACAATAAATCAGTGGGTATAGGTACAAAAACTTGTCAAGTGATAACCCCGTGCCGACACTCACAGCTCGGTCATAAAACTGCGGCGCGCAAAGGAGATTCACGGTTCGTGCGCGGTTATAAGTTTAAATTTTGCTTGCAGGCGGCGATATAGGTGTATTTTTATACCTAAACCTGACTTTTGTGAAGGAGTGAATTTTCTGTACGGTAGTACTATTAGTTATTCTGTGGTATTAGTCAGCGGATAAAACCGGTTATTTTGCAGTAGTAAACTCTATGGTACGGGCAATAGGGCCGAAGTTATATGCCCGTCCGTTCTTATACCACCAGGCAAAAAAATAATGCTGTCAATTTATTTTGTTTCCTATATTTAAACAGTTATTAAACGCTTACTATGACGTCTATAAAGATAATAAAATTCAATCATATAGAGAATTTTATTATTATCAATTCTGTACTTGAATCATGTCCGTACCCTATCCACAAGCTGAGAAAAAAAAAATCCAACATCATCTCAACCCACCTAAAAACGTCCGAAACTTACCCGAACTCACCTTAATCCCTTTCGAAATAAGAAAATATGGCCAATTTTTGTGACAGCGTGTTGGCGACATAGGTTCCCATACTAATCCAGGCACATGCCGTTTCCCCTTAGAGCGCGGCGCGCTCATTCTTTCTTCCGCAAGAGTTCCCTATTTTGTACAATACTTGTTTATACCGGGTTACGGGTGTGGCTTGTAATACGAGCAAAAAATTAAACTGTAAAGTTAAATTTTTTGCTCGTATTACAGGCCACACCCGGTATAAGAGCACTTTCACCGTATGTCCCAAAAAACTCCCTCTAAGTTACGAAAACGTATGGTATTTTCGAAAGAACGCAGCTTTAAACTTTAAACTACATCAAGAGAATTTTCTCACATAACCATGTTTGTAAGTCGCCGTGATTGATGAACGAGCGGTTGTAATTAAGAGTTTAAATTCATTGAGTGTATCTTTTACGAGATTCAGCCTTAAAAACGTAATCGACGCCATTACGCGCGCAGGCGATCTCCGAGTTCCCACGCTGTCAATCGGGGATTGACAGGCGCTATTTGTCGCACGTCGCCATTTTTTCGGTTAACAGTAGTTATAAATTTATTAAACTAACGTAAATTATAGGTCTACCGTGTGCGGTGATTTCCAGTAAAAGGTAGCTGAGTTGGGACTAGTTTATTATGTTACATTTTTACTTAATATAACACAACTCAGCTTCATGTAACCAAGCCTTTAACCGGCCCGCAGCTTATCATAATAAATTCTTACCAACTGCCTCAGTTAAACGGCATATCGATACAATAATAACGTCATACAGCGAATTATTAATGTGGTCCAAATTAGAAAATAGAAACCCAGTTAGGGTATTTTCCTCTAATACATATAAAAATAGCCATACATTTGACGTGCCTCACGTGCCCCTCCCCCGCTAAACTCGGCAGACTGTTATGTGCAGAAAATCACAGGCAAGGCGTCTCAAGTTATTAAATGCTCTAAGGCAGCCTTCTCAAAGTGTGCTCCGCGCTAGGGCTCCGTACAGCCTCTGTGGGGGATCCGCAAGAAAAAGCAAAAACAAATCCATAACCAGCTCTCCTATATTTCCGGTCCACAGTTAATTTGTCGAACGGATTTTTTTTATTTGGGGTTCTATCAAAAGTTTGAGGACCGCTGCTCTAAGGATACGAACCATTGAAATATACGTTTCAAAATGGAACCTTCTCGTCCGTTCTGTGCTCTGTATTTCACTACAATTATTGTGCAACAATAAAAAAAAACAGGATTCACAACAATTAAGCCTGCTTTATTAGTTTGTTTACGAGTTCCCTTTATCCACATATAAGGCGGCCAGAGCGGCCGAGATACATTTTTTGTATGTTGGCCATTTTCATGACCAATTTACGTCTTTAGCTCATAATTTACTGTGTCCGCTTTTTGCCTATCCTCTTAAGGCCCAAGGCCCTACATACAGTACATATTCAGTTCGGTGGAATTGAAATCATATTTAATTGGAACAGAGTTGCTGTTGCTTTGCTTCGTTTAGTTTTGAAACAACGCAAAATCAGCTCTATTTCTTACATTATGGGTTCAAATTTCAGTGGCAAATTTTGGGTTTTTCGTTTCATGGCTGGGCCGCTGGGCCTTAGGACACAGAATAAATAATAGTACTAAGTACAGAAGACTCACTCTCTAACAAAACGCGCCTGTTACGATCAGCACAGATATGGCCGCTAGGTGGCGACAGCGCCACGCGCGGCTTATGGCTTTCCCTAAAATTGGGGCCGAACGAATGTACTTTTAGCTACCTGTAGCAAAGCGACGAAATCGCGGAGTGAGACACGCCTGCTTAGGAGGCTATCACACTGATGTGTGAAGGGGGCAGCACTATTGCACACCGGAGCAATGTGCAGACCGCAGTAAGCTCGGTTACCGAGGCTTGCCTATTTGACATAATCTTCCAATGAGGATGGCACGACATTAGCTACATAGGTAGGCAAGTAAGGTAGGTAATCGTTTGAGTATTTATGTGCGTGTGTCATTTCTGTATACGTATTCATGTGGTCTAATTATGTCAACTTGGTAAAAGAAAAAGTTATATTTTTCTTGAGGGCGGTGTTGCCCATAGCGGCCATAGCCAGTAAAAGGGTAGGAAATGAACGCGAAGAGTAAGTAATTGAAAAAAGTGATCAGGTCAGGTATATTATACAGGATGGTCTAAAACTAGACGTCCAAAAAAATTTGGCTGTTTCATACATTTTGGCTGGTCCATTTTCTATGGAATCGTAAATTTTTTTTTCGCGATTGCGGGGTTGGTCCCATAGTAAAAGTTGCTCAGTATAATCCCAAAACCTCCCTGGCAACGGGAATGCAGTTATTTTTTAGCCACTCTGTATGGGAACCCCGGAATTTCATAACAAAAGTTAAAAGTTTAAAAAATCGTAACTCGAAAACTACGAAAAATCGGCTAACATACATGGGGTATATTCTGATAGCCCACGACGTGAGGAATCTAAAAAAAATTTTTGGACGTCAAGGTTTGGAGTCCAAATTTTTTCCAAACTTTGGACCACCCTGTATAGATATTATAGATAACATACCTACAGTGTCATCTGATAAATATACTTAATATTATAAAAGGCCTAAATCCTTGTATGTCTTATAAACTCACGGGCATATACATCCCGGTCATTTGATAGGAGTGCGTTTGATTGGTTTTACCTAATGCGAGTATAATGTAAACGTACTGGTGCTCGACGCGGTACCAGTACATGTCATCTTGAAACTTAAGTCATTGTCAATAGAGGTGACAGCAGGGTGTCATCTATTGGGCATTAGCATGTCGAGCACTACTACGTTTACCTTACAGTGATTTTTCACTCAATTGAAGTTTTTACGTAAATAATGATGGGCTGTTGACGCAACCAGCACGGTCTCTTATCAGCTAATATGTTGAACCACTCAGTGCTTTTCTGGCCACCCTTGATGGCGATGGCGTTCCGCCAATGGTACAGTCGAGTTCACAAACATCTTTACAACACGCCTCTAATGCTGGCTACACACGTAACGATAAATCGTAGCGATTAAACTGTGCAGTCCGATTTGCGCAGTTTTATCTGCCGTGTGTATGACAAATCGTTGTCGATTATCGTTGATCGGTGGCAGTTGCAAATTATATTAGAAAAACCGTTGTCGATGCGTTTACACAGTTTTATCGTTGCGTGTGGATGGCGATCGGTCATTTCGGCAGCACTTCACGTAGCTTGCTTGTGTGCGCACGTTCGTTCCTATGAAAAATGTAATGAAAAATATAAAAATGAATCCATATTTCTCTTGGTCACGGCATCACGCGTGAACGGCTGGACCAATTTCGCTAATTCTTTTTGTTTTAAAATTGGTCAAGCAGATCTTGTCAGTAGAAAAAGGCGGCAAATTTGAAAAATGTAGGCGCGAAGGGACTTCGTCTCATAGAAAATTTGAATTTCGCGCCTTTTTCTACTGACAAGATTTGCTTGACTGTCTATATGTTAGTTATTGTCAGGAGAAGTTTCTTATGACAGAAAAAAAATAAGAAAGTTGCGCAGAACATTAGAAAATTTAAGAAAACTTAACTACCATATTAACTTTGATGACATGGATAACATGTTTCTTGCGTGAGCTTCTGCGGAGAACTGACGATCGATGCCGATATCGGAGGCGTGTGGAGGCACTTAGGAACGTTCGATTTATCTGCACAGTCGGACTGCACAGTTTAATCGCTACGATAGGTGTGTAGCCGGCATAAGACATAACTATTGTGTAAATATATATTTTTTGGAACGTGGCGATGCGATGGCGACTGTACCTCGAGAAAACCTCGACATAGCTCATTCAACAGCCAGTGTTTGTGGGACAACCATGTCATAGTACATTACGATACAAGTGCGAAAAATAGGAAATTCGCAACGAGTGGCGATAAATTAGAACACGACCAAAGGGAGTGTTTTAAATTGACACGAGTTGCGAATTACCTATTCGTACAACGTTTTACAGTACATAATGGCCCTAATAATAAGTAGACTAATTATCGGGTGGTATTGTAGTACCATATGTACTGTAAATATCATAACCACATCACAATGGCAGCTGAATGGCACATTAATGCATTTGCGATTAATATTTTATCACTGATCTGCAATGCGACTGCAAATTGCTACTAATTGTGTTACTATAATTAATGAGATTAGCTATTATTGTGGCGATGCGAATGTTATGTTAAGCTTAGATAAATTATTTATTTTGTTAAAAGTTATATGTAGATGTAGTAACCTAAACTTACGTTGTGATATGCTATGTAAGATCAGGTTATTTAAAATTTCTGGAACAATACATTTCACCACGAAGTTTATAAAGATACTGATCGAGCGTAAAAACCGATTATTAAAGTGGTAACACACTACGCACCGCACCGCGACCTTGGTGCGTCGCACCCATAAGTGAGAGCGAGAAACAGGTCGCAGTGCGTTGCGATAGTGTGTTACCACTATTATCGCTGTCGATATCCCATTTCCACCATTAGCAGCGAAATGTTCATTCGGTCGTGACGCTCCAAACACCAGTAATATCGTAAATCGTAATACCCCACTACGAATAAGTCGTAATAGCAATAAGTAATAGCCATTACAAAGCTCGTTCAATTGTTTACCGTAAACTGAGAAATAATCCAAATTCAAACTGATTTACCAACACTTTTGCGCGACAGGGAAAAGTAGTCGAGTTAACAAAGATTTTTTTATTTTATTTAATTTAATTGATTTACATTTACATTGTAAATGTAAATCATTTAGGATGTTTAAATTTAAAATGAAAATGTTTCTATTAGATAAAATTAAATTAAAGTTACCACCATAAGCAATAAGATGTACTGTTACCAATTAATTAGACGTTTTTTAGTTTATTATTAGTTTTAATGATTATGTTTTTTTATTATTTATTTATTATTTAATTGAACTTCTGAAATAAATAATTATTTTCCATTAATTAGGCAATTAGCTAAGTTTACCCATCTATGTTTTAAGGGAGTTCCCTCTGCCAACAAACTGTCCTGCAGTTTGGCAGAAGAAAAATATATGTATGTTAGGGTTTAGTAAACTGGGTTTAGTAAAAAAAACTAAACTTTAGTTCATCTGAATAAACGATTTAAATAAATAAATAAATAAATATTATAGGACATTATTACACAAATTGACTAAGCCTCACGGTAAGCTCAAGAAAGCTTGTGTTGTGGATACTCAGACAACGATATATACTTGGTCAACCAAATTTTGACAGTAAAAAAAAGTCGCGAAATTTAAATTTTCTATGGGACGATATCCCTTCGCGCCTACATTTTTCAAATTTGCCGCCTTTTTCTACTGTCAAGATCTGGTTGACCAAGTATATATAATATTTATTATTATTTATTATTTTACTTAAACCTAACTTTCTAATTCCAGCCTCCTGGGTGGTGCACCAGTGGCGGTTGTACGAGCGCTCGCTGTGCTCGCTGCTGGAGCTACAAGCGCGCAAGGAGTCGTTTTGCTGCTCGCCGCGCTACGTGCTGTCGCGCGAGTACGCGCCGCACCTGCCCGTGCCGCTCATGCGCTCGCCGCCGCCCGCGCACTTGTAGCCCCACACCGCGCCGCGACAGGTATGTGCACATATTAAAATGGTATAAAATCGCGGCAAGCGTATATTTGATCGGTTTGGTTTGTTCGCCGCTCGCCGCGTCACCGGTCGCGTCCGGCCTAAGGCCGTGGTGAGCGTTGTGTTCGATGCGGCTTGCAGAATAGCGTCAAGCGTCAAAGTAACCATCTGTACACCCTAGAACGGTGTCGACAAACTGCGGCTCGCGCGCCGCATGCGGATCTTTCCTCTCACTTAACAGATTAAGACTTGGGGTTCCTAAACTACTAATAAAAACAACATTTGTGGCTCTTTCAGTTTTCTAAAACGGTTAATTTCTACTACAGTTGGCTCTAAAAGTTTGCCGACCCCTTGCCAATTAGGGGGCAATTGTTTATCAGCAAAAACCAACCGAAAAGTATAAATGTATCAAAATGACAGATGCTGACCAAATGAAAGCCTTTAGTACCTACTTTCTGCAAATATAGTTGTTTAGCTTAAAATAAGGTAAGCTAGCAAATATTGTATACCTCAGGCGTTTCTTTCCGTAAGCGTTTCGAAAAACAGTTTCTCATGCAAAAACGAACAGTTTCTTGCTAGAACAAGAAACGGTTATTATAAAAATGACAAGGAGGCAACATAAAACGAGTATCTCACTAACGCGACGCAACGGTGTCGCAAATAGGGTTTGCACGACGGATCCGAAATGTATGGGAAGACCCGCGGATCTGGATCCAGATCCGGATAATTTCATACATTTCAGATCCGGATTGCAAACCCTAGTCGCAAATCTCAATGCATGAGTGCAAAATAAAATTCCGAAAAGAAAAAACTTATCAGGAACGTTTCATTACTTAAACGCTGTTTCGTTTCGTTAGGCGACCTTGCTTCGCGTGTCCCTGTGAAAATCAGTTATTTTCGAACTTACTTCAAAACAGAGGGGCTACCGCGAAAACCGAATATCGCAAATTGCGGGGATCTTTCTCTTTTACTCCAATGAAGGCGTGATTAGAGTGACAGAGAAAAATACCCGCAATTTGTGAAATTCTGTTTTCGCGGTAGCTCAGTTTCATGATTCAAAATAACAGTTTCGTTTCACTGAAAACTCGAAACGACCCAGTTGGCGTATGGCCCGCCTTATGAATGCAGAATACACATGTAGGTACTATAAATCGACTAATTTTGCTATAAACAGACTTATCGGTTAAGGCCCTTTCCTTACTTATATATGCAGTATGTAATATTTCTCATCCGGGGCGGGCGGGGCAATTATCCAAGTCGGGAAGGACCAGCTAATCATCGGTAATTAGGTAACGGTTGACTGCGGCACATAATAACTCAATAAGTAATAGTAATTCATACACAACGGATACGTTTCACCCCGGCCCGGATGGAATCCCATCCCCCGGTGTATGGAGGGTAGACGTAAGGAGAAAACTCTCTTATAGGAGAATTGCAAAAATATCTAGCTGTCAGCTATAAACAAGGCCCAAGATATATACACTTGTAAGTTTTACTTACGTAAGTAGGGACACAGCTATACTACAGAATGAGATGAATCTCATTCTAACAAATAGCTTTGTCCCTACTTGCGTAAGTAAAACTTACAAGTGTATCTCGGGCCTAACAGTTGCAAATCTCTCCAGAGTGGAGTGAACTTAGCCGTTATTGACTGAAGTGCGCTGTCAATGATTTGAATTTTTTTATCAATTAGTCTAGGTATTGCGGCGCCACCTATATTTATAGTTTTTTGACGGACACTTTTTCATACATAGATATTGTTCACCTTACCTCTACAAAATGCACACGCAAATGACATCATTAAGATATCATTAAACTTTATTGCATACAAACTTAATATACCTGTAAATAAAACATAATTAAATAACTAACCTATATAACTTAAAAACTAAATCTAAAATAAAAACAAATAAAACGCGATATCATTAAACTTTATTGCATACAAACTTAATATACATGTAAATAAAACATAACTAAATAACTAACCTATATAACTTAAAAACTAAATCTAAAAACAAATAAAACGAATTTTAAAATAAATACATAAAATCTATTCCCATGCGGCATGGTGCTGTAGATGCAGGCAGCATCTCCTCGCTGTATGATGTCAAAACGTACGGAATTGACCGCCCTGTTTTGTGTTAAACTATAGCGACACGCCCCAGCTTCGCACGGGTTAACAAATTATGCATAAACCTTCCTCAAGAATCACTCAATCGATAGGAGAAAACCGCATGAAAATCCGTTCAGTAGTTTTAGAGTTTATCGCGAACATACAAACACACAGACAGACGCGGCGGGGGATTTTGTTTTATATAGTGAGGGTGTTATGTGAAATGACCTTTTTTTGCTTGATTAAAGCATGAAACTTGGCACAGTTGTTCCTTATATCAAAATAAGCCGATTAAGATCGGTAGCCCGAGGGAACCCCCCACTAGAGCCCGAGAGGGGGGGGGGACAAGTAGCGCCCCGCCCGGCTTCATTCTAAAAATTCTAACAGGCCCCGTTTAGCTAATAGGTCATATTTGGTATCAATTTCGGATAAATCAATAACGTAGAATTCATTTCTGGTATAAAAAATTGCAATTTGTTGAAAGAAAAAATAAAAAAACACAAAAAAAACTAATTTTTCAAGTGTAATTTTTGTTTTTTAAGTATTGTCAAAATTAAACTGCCCGGTTTTTCTACATACAAAAAATATGACAATAAAGCCTATTTAATGCGGATTTTAAAAATACAACTTTTACTAACCTTTATTAAAAGGAAATTGCATAAAAAAAACTTATATCGTCTCGCGCCGGTGAATATCTTTTTACCGACATCGGCATCGATATAGACAACATCCGAAGTGCACACTCTGGAGACCGATTAAATGTATTGTTTATTGTTGTAGATCCTATTATAAAGATAGAAAGGCGTACAATTCTTTTTAATGTGTGGTTCAGTGAAAAAGGGACCTTGAGAAAAATTATCACAGCCTCGTGTTTGTATAGAAGCATACTCGTATTTAGTTAGTGCCAACCACTCCATAGACTCCATGGTCCCTGTTCTCAAACCTGTCGAATCCCACGATATGACGTCACCATAAGCGTTCTGGCTCATATATGAGCCGTGGGAGCTGACAGATTAATAAGAAGTAAACTGTAAGTATTCTTTAATATACTTGCTTATTACATTATACCACACTTTAATTTTGCGTCTTGTGTATTAATACAGTTCCTTCCCGCGACACATGAATGGGTACACATTTCGTCATTCACGTATGTATGTCAGTTTTAACCATATTCTGGCCACAGCAGGGTTGTCAGAACAGTATGGAAACAGTCGTCTGCTCCTTGCTTTCATTCCCAAGAAGACGGACTGAGCAAGTTTAAAGAGGAACTAAAGTCTGACCCCAAACATAATTCTATCCTGATAAGGCTGCTTCTATTTCATTAGTCGATTCATGTAAAGAATTATTTCGGGCATTTTTTAATTATTTAGTAACGGCTTTATCTGTAAGTATCAGTTTACTTTACAAGGTTATTTCACCTATCATCATATAAAGGTATAATAAAGTTTTGGCGAATGCTATTTATTTACTGCTATTGCTCCATCCTGTAGGAGCTTGAATCCTTGTATCGGCCAGGCTAAAAAGGGTCCATGCTTAGATCTCACTTTTATACACCTTATATTAAATGGGGAACCCGGGTTCAAATTCTAGGCATTTATTTGTCTGTTTATCGTGAATACTTGTTCCTGAATTACCTATGGATGTTTTGAGTGTATGTATCAAATATGTATGATATATATCATGTAGTACCCACATCACAAGTCATATTGAGCTTACAGTATTACAAGGTAGATCGAGAGAATGCTTGGAATACGAGTACGACTCCTGGTTTTTCAGGGCCCGATAGAAATAAATTAGAGTTTAATTTACCATGACGGTAAGCTTCACTTATAACCACTGATCTTTTAGTGAAACTCATTTCTTTACCACTAGGTAAATCATTTTGAGACACTGTGTTGACAAAACTTCGAAGAATTAAAAGTCCTTATTTATGCCATCGCGAAATTGTGTAGAGAAACATGTCACAAGTAATGTTCCTCGTGAGATTCCGAATACTCCAAGAACCATGAAAAGTCCGATTCATTTAATATGATGGCCCTAGTTGCAGATGCTGTAAAACTGTCATTGCAACTATTCAACTATTGCAAGGTATTGATACGCACAGTAGACACGAACGTAGTCATAGCAGCTAGACTAGATTCATGCGTACGAATATTTCCCCAACTACAGGAATTGTGGGCTCACGTTGACACAGTGGAAAACATAATTATATCACATGACACACCATTGCATCCAAGTCAGGGAATTTTATTTTAAGCTAATAAAATTATCTATTCTATAAGCTAAGTAAACTATCTTTTATTTACCCTAAAAGAGCGGAAGTCTTACCTCCTGTTTCGAGCATTCAGTGGAAAGGGGAGAAAAAGTGAATTCGAAGCCTGGAATCTGTTCAGAGTTCAACCAAGCCACTACAAGGATTCCAGCTCTTACAAGATGGAGCAATAGCAGTGGCTAAAAGCTTTCCCCTAAAATACTAAAATGTTATTATATGATCGGTAATAAGTGCAATATTGAAGAAGGCAAGTTACACCGGGATATTGAAATGAAGAGTTGTATAATGTTATACCTGTTCTATGAGATAAATTCCATAATGTATACCTACTTCTAACAAAAGGGAGCCATATAAATGCCCTATTACGCGCAGTGTACCGAGGGGTTGATGTTTAGGTTCAGACGTTAGCTCGTCGTCAAACTTGCTCAGTCCGTCAGACTTCTTGGGAATGGAAGCAAGAAGCAGACGACGGGTTCCACACTGGTCTGACACCTGCATTGGCCAGAATATAGTTGAAACTGACCAGAAGTAAATGCAAACCGGAATAAAAAACGCGATGCAACTACATACTAATGATGAAATGTACGCATTTTTGTGTCTGGGGAAGGAACTGAGCGCCTACCGCGAACCACGTTCGACGTGTTGCCTCTCTGTCGCACTTGTAAATTCGTACGTAAGTGTGACAGGGAGGTAACACGTCGAACGTGGTTCGCGGTAGGCCCTCTGTATTACGACACAAGACGCAAAATTAAAGTGTGGTAGGGTAATTCGCCAGTAACTGGCCACTTTTAGTAACTGGCCACCCAAAACCAAAAATTCATTTTAGGCCAGCCAGTGGCCAGTTATTGAAAGCTGGCCAGTTATTGGAACCTTATACTAAAATGAATTCTGTTTATAGGTGAATAGAATTCATTTTTAGTTTAGAGCGGCCAGTTACTGGCAAATTACTCTATAATGTAATAAGTAAGTAGATTAAATATAATACTTACAGTTTACTTCTTATTCATTGAGAACAGGGACCATGGAGTCCATGGAGTGGTTGGAGTTAACTATGCTTCTATACAAAAGAGAGGCTCTGTGATAAATTTTTCCAAGGTCCCTTTTTTCACTGAACGACACATTTTTTTTCTAATCAAATATTATGTACGCATTTCTATCTTTAATATATGATCTACAATAATAAACAACACATTTAGTCGGTCTCCAGAGTGTGTACTTCGGATGTTGTCTATATCGATGCCTATGTCGGTAAAAATATTCACCGGCGCGAGACGATATAAGTTTTTTTTATGCAATTTCCTTTTAATAAAGGTTAGTAAAAGTTATATTTTTAAAATCTGCATTAAATAGGCTTTATTGTCATATTTTTTGTATGTAGAAAAACCAGGCAGTTTAATTTTGACAATAAATAAAAAACAAAAATTACACTTGAAAAATTAGATTTTTTGTGTTTTTTTATTTTTTTTTTCAACAAATTGCATTTTTTTATATCAGAAATGAATTCTACGTTATTGATTTATCCGAAATTGATACCAAATATGACCTATTAGCTAAACGGGGCCTGTTAGAATTTTTAGAATGAAGCCGGGCGGGGCGCTACTTGACCCCCCCCCTCTCGGGCTCTAGTGGGGGGTTCCTTCGGGCTACCGATCTTAATCGGCTTATTTTGATATAAGGAACAACTGTGCCAAGTTTCATGCTTTAATCAAGCAAAAAAAGGTTCGACCTTTTTTTGTTACTTAAAACCTTAACTATATAAGGTTAATAAGGGTTAAAAGGCTGATATTATAAGACACCACAGTACAAGAACAGTAGTGAATCTTCATATAAATGTACCGCTGCCGGCTTGAATGTGTGCGTGCGCGCCGGGCGCCGTGTACGCACGCGCTGCCACGCACACATTCGCATAATATACGGGGGAATACGGTGGCGGCAGTGTGGGCCGTACCGCGACTGTGATCGCGCGCATTCGAGTACGCTCGCATTTACCTGCTCTTACCGGCCTTAATTTATACCTCATTTATGAATTGATAGAACATTTCATTATATTATATAAATAGAAACCTAGTGCTACTCATAATACGCAAATAATATTTAACTAAAAATAAAAGTGACGACCCTAAGCGTCAACGCAAGAGTAGGTAAATAACTTGCCGAGCGGCCTTAGATTCACTACTGTTCTTAGTATACTGTGAAGACACTGTTCGTCACATAATGCGCCAATAACTTTGTTCTAAAATGTCCACAAGCAGAAGTGTTTAATTTAACGCCTTTTTAACGAGGGTCTCAGGCGGCCACAACAGCTGATGGCTTATAAAGCCACTATAAGACCACTACTGAACATATTGGAACGACGCCATTCCCTTTAAATTGTGTTTCTTACGATTTAGAAGTTATTTGCGGGTGATTTTTTTGTATGGGGTCTTAAGGGGCCCACTGATTAACAGTCCCCCGGACGGTATCGGCCTGTCAGTTGTTCGGAACTGTCAACTTTTTGTTCTAACTGACAGGCCGATACCGTCCGGCGGATTGTTAATCAGTGGGCCCCTTTAGGGCGTCCGCTAGCTGGCGCGGTTGCACGGAGCGGGTGAGTGGGTTAATGAAAAATTATATGAGCAACGCTAACTGACGCGGACGCGTGCGGCGGATTTTACCTTCCTTGACACCCTCGCGCGTGCGCTCGCTCCGTGCCCCCGCGCCATCTAGCGGACGCCCGATGACTTCAGGCCACGCAACCACTGGCTGATAAAGCCACTGTACGATTTGGTAATTGCAAATAGTATGCTCTAGCTGAGTCTAGACTAGAGGGGCAGATAAGGACATTTCGATTTTCGCGGTAGACCCCCAGGCTGCCAACGCGCGCAGCAGAAGGTTTGGTGTCCGTCGCCTACAGGTGCAATAGAGAATGCTTACTTATTTTATTTATTTACTAGCGACCCGCCCCGGCTTCGCACGGGTTAAAAAATTATACATAAACCTTCCTCTTGAATCACTCTATCTATTAAAAACCGCATCAAAATCCGTTGCGTAGTTTTAAAGATCTAAGCATACATAGGGACAGACAGCGGGAAGCAACTTTATTTTATACTACGTAGTGATATGGGTTATTTGGGTAACACGATGGAATCAAATACAATTTAAATTTTCTTGTACAATTTATTTGCAATTCATTTTTGTTTCGTGTTTAATTATGCGTTGTTGCGTGTCTTATTGTCCTTTAACGGTACATCATTGCCTAGCCAAGGTGACAATCGCTTGCGCTACCACAACGAAACGCTTTGTCTCTCTATGACTCCTCCATATTAGTGCACAGTGTAACAGTGACAGGAGCGTAAGCAACTGGTATGTTAGACAATTATAATAAGGCGAGCAAAAGCTTAACGGCCATTAATGGAATACCTAACTGTTGTCGGCTAAATTTATTACCTACCTTCCTCATTACTAACACATCAGTTATCTTCTATCACAGGGCGGACACGCCATACATCAAAAATCGTTTGCGTTTATATGTGTGCACGGCACGTCTGTACACGCGTCATTGTGTATGTGTGGGTAAGTCGCTTTACTGAGAGCACGCCAAGTCCGCCAGATTCATGTCGCAGGGCGAGCACGGGGCGAAGTAATGCGAATCGGGGCGGGGCGGTGCGCGGCCGTTCTGTATGATAATACATACTATTACTTATTCTGTGCAATTCTCAAAAAGTTTGTACATTTCGATCACATGTTAGATTTCTCTAAAAATTGGTATGCTGGTAAAGTACATAAAGCTGAACAACTTCCACCACATTTCCCAAAATGTCCCAGAAAGTTTCTAAGAAACATTCCTTTTTTGTTACCAAATCTGTAAGGAAATCGGGTAACAAAAAAGGAATGTTTCTAAGAAACTTTCTGGGGCATTTTGGGAAATGTGGTGGAAGTTGTTCAGCTTCATGTTTTTTACCAGCATAGGTACCAATTTTTATAGAAATCTAACTTCTAAGATGTGATCGAAATGTATAAACTTTTTGAGAATTGCTCTTCTATGGTCCTGGAGGCCTATTCAGATAAAGTAAGAACGCTAAGCAAGAAGATTTCGTACGTTGATTCGTCTATTCCTGTTAGGAATAGGTCCTCAATTTAGTAATATAATAATATCTTGTTATCAAACTGTTGACTGTCGGGTGTGTCGGCTGTCAACAGTGTAATTTTTTCAACCAAAAGTCACTATTCAATAGTAATTTCTTGTCATGGATAAGAACAGTAAGCTATCAATAGTGATATCATCAAAAAATGTCACTATTGATAGCGGACAAATCGTTTCCAATAACCGTTTCATAACAAGATTATAAAATTGGAATCGTCCTCCTGCCCTATAGCGCGCCGGTGTCAATATTCTATTCTGAGCTATTACAAGCTTTAAGTATGTATGTTAATTTGTTAGTGTGGGTCAAATCTTGGAAGTTAAATTTGACCCACTTCCCGATCTCCGATTGAGCTGAAATTGTGCATACAATTATGTAAATCGGATGACAGTGCAATATGACGACATGGAGCAAATCTGATGATGGAGACAGGAGGTTAAATTGCCATGGGAACTCTGTGATAAAACAACGCAAACTAATTGTGTTTAGGGTTGTTAGAATTGTCTCGATGAGTATTAATCTTGCCTGTGTAAAGAAAAGTACAGACAGCGATAAAAGCTTGTACCTTGTAAAATAAGTATTTACACTTATTTTTAGTCTTTTTTTCCTTTAATTAATTTTGAAATAGGTACTTAAGTTGTGGAAACTTTTCGACAACATTTTGACGTTTTAAGCTACATTATGACACTTGTCTTCTTCAAACGTGACCAAGCCTTGCAGTGCCCGAAGCCGGATTCGAACCGCCGTCATTTTGATTTCACGGTTCGCGCCATAACCTCTAGGCCACCCGGCCATGGCGATGTTTATTGTCACGAATAGAAAATTAAAAAAGTTCAGAGGTACTGAAACGTGTTAAGGTGCAATAGGTTCACTCACTTCAGCCAGCAGAGTTATGACTTATGAAAAAAACCGGCCAAATGCGAGTCGGACTCGCACACGGAGGGTTCCGCACCATCAACAAAAAATAGAGAAAAAAAATCGTGTTTATTGTATGGGAACCCCCCTTAAATATTTATTTTATTTATAGCTGGTACTTATAGCTCAGGTTTATACCTAATTTAAGTATCAGCGAAAGATCTTGGACAGAGAATACTATGTAACATATCTTAAGAAATTATGTATGTGATTGTGATGTAACCTTTTGAACTTAATAAACTTTATCTTATCTTATCATATTTTATTTTTAGTATTTGTTGTTATAGCGGCAACAGAGATAAATCATTTGTGAAAATTTCAACTGTCTAGCTATCGCGGTTCATGAGATACAGCCTGGTGACAGACGGACGGACGGACGGACGGACGGACGGACAGCGAAGTCTCAGGTATGGAACCCTAAAAAATCGTCGTCGTCTACATTTTGACTCGGGCATTTTGCTTTTGTATGTCCGGATGTTCTCCTCTACAGGTCACAATTCTCAACTGATTCTTGTGAAATTTTGTGACCAGATCCTATGAGTAAATACAATTTTTTTGTCGATCCCGTTTTTGGAAATTTACAAAAATGGAGGAGTTGTGATACCTCGCGCTTAAACAAATAGTCGTATCGATATCATAAGAGTATTTTCTTTTTGAGACATATTTACATAGTAAATGGCAAAAAATGCAGAAAAATTGTATTGCTGGTTTAGGCGGTATTTAGATATTTAGTTTATACTCGAGAATGAGTAGCCGAATTTCGTCAGCTTAGCTAAGAACTATCATGGCGCATTTTGTAAACAATCGCTTTTTTTGTTTGCAGACAGAAAGTCTGGGTTCGATCCCCAGTAAGAAACAACTTTTTGTATTTTTTTTTCACTTAAACTTCGTATTTTTTTTAATAAATTAAAATCTTTGTGTTGTTGATGCTGTGAAACCGCTGTGTGGTGCTGTCATCGTGCACGGTCCCAATAAGCTATGCTCGCGAGGTCTACAAGTCTACAGCTCACAGAGCCACTAGTTTTAGATCATTATTATCGCCTGGATTGGATCGAAATCGCTAACGATTTGACGAGTAAATATGAAAAACTCAAGAAAAGTAAGTTCAGAAAAAGTTTTTCTAGATTTTTGTAAGACTAGAAAGAAGTAAAGCTCGGCACTAGGCAAGACTCGATATTTGCGTAATATGTATAGTCTGTCAAACCGGATATGTCAGTAGTAATGTAAAACACAGTAAAGTATGATATGCCTAGGAAACGAATAGAAGGCAGCAATGTAGGTACCTAAAGTGTCATTCAATAGAACTTGCTAACTATGTAAACAAACCGCCATACTAAAATTGACACTGAATGTCAAATTACTAGTAAGTTTTGTTTACATAGTTCGCAAGTTCTATTGAATGACTCAAACAACGATGAAATGTAAACAAAACAGTTCCACACATAAGATATAAATGATACACGATTTTTGAACAATTCAAACGTTAGTGTTGCTAACCCGCGATTTTTCAAATTTGCCGGTTTTTTCTACTGACAAGATTTGCTTGTCCAAGAATATTTGACCGACCGAGCGTAAACTGCGAGCGAAGCGTCTAGCGTCTCACCGTTTTGTCTTGGCCGCTCTCTACAAATTCTTAACCGAATCTCGTGACATTTTTTTAGCAGGATCGATATATTTATTTTGGATCTATATCTGAATCCCTAAAGTCTTTTCTCCTATCTTTGCATTCCCTAATATTGTTTGTCATAATGATCAGTTATCCTAACACTAAAAACCCTAATTTTGGTTTCCCTAATTATTGATTGCTTATCCTAATGTTATTAAGCATATTTTCTTTTTTGCGAGAGTCGCAGTTCTAACCCTAACTTAACCCGCTTTTGTGGCAGCAAGTTCTAAAACCATCATTTTTCAGAACCTTACATTATGGAAAATAATCGTTATGACAATTGATCGTTAGGGCATGTGCCCATTAGGACAAACCAGTTAGGGCAAGTGACTTTAGGACAAACGTTGTTAGGGATTCAGAATGACACCCATTTATTTTATATTCTGTTTTTGGAATTTTCAAAATAGTGGATTTGGACTCCGCGGCAAGGTCTACAGCTCACACAGCCATTAGTTTAAAATAAACAAAAATAGTTATAAAGTAAACCAACCAAAACATTGCAGTTCCCGTGAGCTCGCTTCCAGGTCATAATGCAAGCAATAAAAACAGCGCAATATATACCTGTCTCGCATTTCCACGCCCATAAACACGGGCGAGAAAGGGACGGAGCGCTTTAACGATGGCCACAAAACGTTTATTAACTACCCACTCGTAAATTACGTAGTCTTACTGCAGTTTTTAAGTTTTTTAACGATGCATCGATTTTGCTTACTTAAAACCTGGAGTTACCAGAGTTACCAGTACAATTTGACACTGGGTTAACGGTTTAACCGGTTAACCCTGGGTTAGTGGGATGGTGGAACTGGTGGAAGTGGCCCTTAGTAAGTAGTGGCCGAGCGGCCGTAGCACTCGGTTTCCTCAAGCTTGCCCATCATAAAACAATGAGGTATCGTACCTTATGCTAAAAGTCTGAGGCTGCGTTTCCACCAGATATGTGCGAGGATTCGTAGCGAGGGATGTGTTTGTTAAGAACCAATAGAATCACTGCATTTACAGCTCTAGTCGGCAACTTTCTATTGCTTTTTACAATAGAATCACAGACCAACCCCTTTTTCTGTGAATAGAATACAATATGTATATTATATTTTCAGACCATGTGCAAAGTGTTCTGTTTGTTAACACGTCACTCGCTACTAGTCGCTATGCATCCTCGCCCATCTCTGGTGGAAACGCATCCTTAAGGCTTCGTCACACAGGCGCGTTTTCCGGGCGGCGCGTGAGCGGGGAGTGAGCGTTTTATATGTAAAATCGGCGCGCCCCGCTCACGCGCCGCCCGGAAAACGCGCCTGTGTGACGAAGCCTTTATTCTACAACCCGACCTTATTGGTACTTCACCGGTTCACTTACAATGTTTTTACCGAAAAGCTATTGTTTTAACTTTAACATTATTATGACAAGCTTCCCTAAGATAAGAAGGTGAGCTCTCTAATTATCTTACTATCATGATTTAATAATAGGTTGCCTCGATGCATAGACTAGGAATCCTCTAGACTGAGTTTAGAGCAATTATTTCATGAAACCGATGCTGCCAAAAATACGGGGGTGCGGGGGGACGAGGTGAGCGAATCCCGTGCCGTGATTGCTCCGTTCAAAGACACGGACCAATCACGGCACGGGATTGACTCGAAGATGGAGTAAAACTACCGTATAAGTGGCAGAGGGGGTAGCGTTACTATGCTCAGTCTAGAGGATGTCTTGTCTGTGCCTCGATTACAATAAATTACATGTAATTGTAATGTTTCGCCAATGTCAGACTTTTATGACAGTTTGACATGCAATTCAAGACACGCAAAATACGTGCTAATGAGTGTTTAAAACTTTCGCGATTTGAACACAAAATAACTATGTACTTACACTACTTACAGTAAAATCCGCTTAAGACATGGAGCATCGACCGGCCAGTGGCGCCCTCATTAGGGGAGTTGTGTTTTCTAATAAAACAATTAATCACTACATACTCGTAGTCTACATAGTAATAAAACAAAGTCGCTTCCCGCTGTCCCTATGTATGCTTAGATCTTTATAACTACGCAACGGATTTTGATGCGGTTTTTTTTAATAGATAGAGTGATTCAAGAGGAAGGTTTATGTGTAATTTGTTAACCCGTGCGAAGCCGTGGCTGGTCGCTAGTATCTGTATAAATCAGTATATTAATATTGTTGTCCTACTAATTCCCTAACTTTAGGTCTTTGTCACATAGTTTTATTTTGCTTACTTTATTGCTTTATCAACTGAACGGCAAATGGTGGTCACATTTTTCCGTTTAGGTGATAAAATTAAAAGTAAGTAGGAACAACAATATTAATAAACTGATTTATACAGAAACTAATTGTTTTTAAATTAATGTCTGTCTCACGGAACTTTTGTTATTAGAAATTAATTGGTTTATTCGAAAACATAATTCCCCCAATGAGGGCACCACTGGACGGTAGAAGCAGTCTTAAAAAGGCGTAAAGCCACGAAATTAGAAAGAAACAACATATCTTTTGTTTCTTTCTAATTTCGTCGCGCGTCGTGCGAAACTTACTTGCAGAACATTGCTATTGTGCCGAACTTTACCGGAATCAGACAAGTCGTTAACAGTTGACGACTTTTGTCTGATTAAGAATTAATTAATTACTTACCTATAGCTGAACGCAGGTGATTTCTACATACAAAGTTCCATTTCTGGCCGTCAATCGTTTTTGCAACCGCGATAACGATGTATGTTTACGACATTATAAACCAAATTCACACCATTAAAATTGCACATAAAAATGCAGGAGTGGATCCCCAACCCTACACGGATATGGCCGTTGAGCGACCTACCGCAAGAAGACACATTTCAAAAATGGAACGCGATGCGAGACGGTCGTAAAACGAACCTCGGAGTGATGGGGCGGTTTGAGAGATATATTATCGATTTTTGGTTCAAGGTTGAGGTGACGAGGAAGATTAACTGTTTAAATATGGAGTTCTTTCCTTGTGTGTCGAGGCAACTTTGTGTACAATTTAAGTCAATTAATATTATGAGACACTTGCTGAGTGAGGGTGATACTCGTGGTGTGAGGGATGAGTACTATTCTGTACCTGACCGTTGGCCGGTTTTTTAATGTTCGTTGTTATAAATATAATATATATTTTTATATAACCACGCTAAGATATGTGTACTTAACCGTTATTGAAAAAACAATCACCAATTATTAATGTGCGGTTAGATAAAGCAATTTGGTTATCCTCTATACAATTTTGATGATTCTTAATACCTACTCTACCTACCCGGATATGTATAAAGTCTTCACAATTTTTAAGTAAAAAGAAATACTTATACATAGTTAGTTGTCTACAGGGTGAATTTTTTATCGACATATTTTTATCTAAGTCCATTAAACATTATACATAATGTATCGCCTAATTTCAGCCAAAGCAACAGCAATATATCGACTACAACAATACCTATCACATCACTGTTCGACGCGCCGCGACGTCTGCTGCTCGTAAAACTTTTCGCGCGTAAACGTCAAAACTGACACCACCCAACAGATGCAGCGCTGTACAGCGCCTAGCCTCCGCGTACCAGTCTAATAACAACGTTGATTTACAGCGGCTTAAATCTTGCAAAGGTCGATGACCGGCGAAATTAGATGCGCGGTTTGCGATTTTTTTTAATTTGGTACGATTTGGTGTCATCAGCATCACTTCAACGCTGCAGTTTTTATGTGTTTTAAATGGTATAAACGTTAATGTTTTGTTGAGTTTTTATTCGTTTTTTTTGCCCTAATAACCTAGATTGATTTATGGAATGTTCTGTTTATTTGCTATGGGTATAATTATAGTGTTTTATAGCAAATAGATTTAGGACAAGAAATATGTTCAAATCCCCTTATAATTTGTAAAACTTTAAAGTCGAGTTTCCGTGTGAATTTTTACATGGCATTTGCTTCTGATTAAAACTTAAAAATCAATATAAAAACTATAATTTTGGGTTAGCCCCCTCCTAAGTGTGGGAAGATCTTGAAGTTCTGGGCACATATTTTTTTATGATATATGTAGGAGGCAAACGAGTAGACGTATCGTCTGATAGTAAGCAATTACCGCCAGAGAGGTTGTAAGTAGGGCTCGCGGTCGTGTCCGGGTTTCGTGTACACGTGTTCGGTACCCGTTTCCGTACTACACGTACACGGTTTTCTGACCCGTTCTACACTTGTAGACGGGTACACGTGTAATTAAGATCCGTGTATCCGTGTACCCGTGTACACGGCGAAACGGATCTTAAATACACGCGGGTCTAATCCGTTCTTGACGTGTAGCGGAGATTAAAGTTATGTATAGCTTTAAATAAAACACAGATTCAGGGTCAAGAGCCCCGATTGTGTACCAGTTTTATCGGATTTTCAAATTGGGACTTGCAAGTTATATTTGACCCACTTCCGACGAAGCTGAAAATGTCCATACGTGTGTAAGTCGGGTGACAATGCAATATTAATGGAGCTGAACTGATGATGGAGACAGGAGGAGGCCATATGAACTCAGTCAGCGATAAAATCTTGTACCAAAAGTGAAAGTTTTGCCAAAAACTTATTTATTCTTTATTTGAATAGTCCAGGACCCGTTTATTTTAATCGCTTAATATCGCTTTCAAATAATTGCTAAAAACGACACCGTTATTGGTAGAGTGAACAGAAATGAAAATATTTATTTTTGTGTACTAGTTAAAATATCAAATTGTATTATAAAAAGAAACATAAATGCTATTATTATTCGACACAGGCTGTGAAATGCTTTACAACGGTTCTCATTTTTAACACGCTTTTATTAGGTCGACCTGTATCCTGTATGTAACTAAATTGTAATGGAATCTTGCAAGTTAAATTTGATCCACTTCCCGGTTTCCGATTGAGCTGAAATTTTGCATACACATGTAAGTCGGGTGACAATGCAATATTATGGTACCATCGAGCTGATCTGATGATGGAGACAGGAGGTGGCCATAGGAACTCTGTGATGAAACAACGCAACCTAATTGTGTTAGGGGTTTTTAGAATTGTCTCGATGAGTATTAGTTGTCTGTCGTAAGAAAAGTACAGTCAGCGATAAAAGCGTGTAACAAAAATGAAATTTTTGCCAAAAGCTTATTTTAAATTAAACAGTAATTTTCAAAGATATAAAAAATTGTTTTTCTATAAATTGTCACAAATGGTAAAGTGCTTGTTTCCATATAGAAAAGACCCATTAATCACAAAATTATTTGTAATATCTAGTGACTGTTTATGGTGCATAATATTTTGATTTATTACTTTAAACTGAAAGTATCTACAAGTAAAATGTGAAGATTTCATTAGTTGATTTATTGATTGATTGATAAAAACTTCATTAAGTATAAATCATATACCATACAATAATAAGAACGGTAGTTTTAAATCCCATCCTCATTCCCATTCTGACCCTTATTGTTTCAATACCTTAATTACAAATATACTACAGAACTGTTTATTTAAATATACTAAACGTTCTAATAAATTATAACTGTTATAAATGTAAAAAAATCGCATTAATTTTAACGCAGTTTTTGGTTTCACTATACGAAGTAGGAAGAAATGTACTTACTCAGGGGTCGTCATGGTGGGTGATTTTTGATGTATTGATAACAAATGTCTTCCTATGGCTCCTGTTGAAGCACCATGGCACGAAAACTCGTTATTTGCCCGGTCATTGCACAAAGAGCAATAGGCTTTGTCACCGGATCTGGCAAAGTTCCACACCCAAATTCTTCTCATTTTTTTTAACAAAAATTAACAGTGAACAACAAAACAAAAACTATTAATAAAACAACAAAACGGTACGATTAACGTAGATAGACTTTAGTATCCAACTGACCAATAGGCGAACTGGAGTCTAACTAAAGTTCTATGAGATACTTTTTAAATCTTAGGCATAGATATTATTCATTGTTTGCTGTCTCTGTCACTAGTAAAATGCTTTTAAGAGCCGCGCGGCAACAAAACAATAGAATAATCCTACCTGAAAGATTAGTTGTTGTATTTTTTTGCAGATGTGTCTAGCTTATCACAAAGAGATAAGACCAAAAGCACCAACGCACGTTGTAAAAACAACACATTCTATTGAATGAAACTTCTGCACTTTGTTTATTATCTATTTCATGTATTTTGTTTTTCACACGATATGGCAATTTAAAATACTTAATCTCATTTTGTTAGTACCCCGTTCGTGGTAGTTTCAGTAAGCATAACTATCTACTTTTGCCTTAGTTAGATAATCATTTAGGTCGTTAAATATTAAATTATAAATATAGATTTCATTGCTATACGTATCAAATGCATGTACCTACCTAGACTTAACAAATATGGAGTGCCCTAACAGGGTGTCATATATGTACCTACCATCCTCAAATTATAACAGCTGATGTATAATGAGCATGACTATAGATGACAATACAATAAAGAATAGGTTTACTTTCATCATCAAAAAACTACATCAATGAAGAAAATTATATAAATGAACTCAACGGTACCTAAGTTATTGTTAATTTTAATTTAATTAGAGTAAAACAAAACATATGAATTATTGAAACAAAGTCTACTTTATTATTGGCATTACCAATCAATACCACGTTAAACTGCAAAGTAATCGAACTTTCCTAATCTCTCTTATATTCCACCGTATCTCTTCATAGCACGAATCTCTGCTACACGAAAATGAACGGTTGAACCCGCGGGTAAATAAGATCCGTTCTTTCGTGTACCCGTGTAAACGGGTACACGGGTACCCGTGTAAACGTTTCTGGATCCGGGCGGGTTCGTGTAGTTCGGGTTCTTAGTACCGCCGGGCTTAACGTGTATCGGGAGCTCTAGTTGTAAGTGCGTCGCCAGCCTTTGAGACGGGAATCCGCTCTTTTCTTGAAGGTTTGAAGGTGGTATCGGTCCGGAAATACCGCAGGCGACAGATCACTTCATAGTTTAGCTGTGCGAGCCAGGAAGTGTCTAGAGAAACGCGCAGTTGAGGACATATGAGTAGTTATAGTTTGTCAAAGGACTGTCTCATTTCAAACATAGACAGAGAGAATCATACTATCTGTCTTACACTAGTACTAGCACCCAAAAGAAAAGGATGAGTATAGTTTTCCTGGTTCTTACTGACTGACAAATTGGTTAGACCAACTATACTTGGATTCTTACAGGTGAAGTTTGTCTGTCGAGATGTCTGATGTTCCCGACAGCAATGCGATAAATTCCCTACTATAAGCACTTAAACCGTGTAAATGCAATCCCTAAGCCTGCCATATTTGAAATAGGTACCACTAGTCGCGGACATAAACCTAGCCAGACATTCACCCAGACCCGTCTTCGCTCGTAAAACGTACCTAAAATAAGCCATAAAATATTGTCTGAGCATTTAAATTTATCTGAGCATTCTGAGCATCCAAGCCTGGAGAAGCTTTTCTTGCTAATTGTAATAAAATTTGAGCGAGCATAATTTATCTGCGAGATGGAGTCGTAAATTTTGATAAACTTTGATAACTTGCTAAGGACAGATTAGCAAGCGTCTGAAACAGAAAGTTCTAGCTTGAATTGGTATATATTAATGCTTTAATAACTCTACATATAACGTGTCAGATATTACTGCGCGGGTATGCAAGATGTTATAGAGGTGGCAAATGGTGGCATGTCTATTAAGATGTTGCTAATTCCGTCGAAGTAAAAAAAAACTGTCTCACCCGCTTAATGTAGTCCGCTTAAAAACAAATGTGGATTTTTTCAGAATTTTCTATTACGTTTTAGGTGTCGCTACCGAATTTTGAAAATTTGGACCCTTCATACAAGATGTTTTTTTAAACAATTCTTTTTTTTACTATCTTATCTTTTAACCATCAATCGATATAGTATGATTTTTTTCCATTCTTAATATGAGAATTTCTTTTATTTTTCATACATAGGTAACAAATAAGAACCGAGGTAGGTACCTAAATAAAGTAAAGGTCATACTGAGCAACTTTTACTATAGGAACTGCCATTAAATCGCGAAAATTATGGCTGTCCCATACAAAACATGGTCATCTGATTAGCCAATATGTATGAAGCGGCCAATATTTTTTTCGCCATTTTGTTGTTGGCCCCATAGTAAAAGTCGCTTAGTATGAATGACCTCTTATATAAATAATATAAATAAGCTCGTAAAGTAAAAAAAAATACCCTGTATGTTGCTTTCCTATAGCATCGTTTTAGGTATGACTGGTATGAGGTATGAAGTAAAGCGGCAATAAACAATAAAGTTTCATACCTCGCTACACAATTTCCTGAAAAGGGGGGTAGGCAGTAAAAGGTGGGGGTGGCTCGTACAAGCAAAGAGAAACATATTCACATGTCAGTATTTACGTAGATGTGTTGGTAGAGTCATCAAAGGGATAGTGACGGCCAAAGTGGCTAAATATATCGTAACATACCTTTGTTACCTTAGGAATACTGATGTGTTCTAATATATATTTGGCTTCTATCACTGTATATTTGATGCTGACTATACTTGTACGTTAGAAAAGATGGGTTTTTAACCCTCTTAGCAAAAAGAGGGGTGTTATAAGTATAAGTTTGACCACTATGTATGTGTCTGTCTGTGGATTTGATTGCGGTTTTTTTTAAATTTAAAAACGGGTTTTCTAGCGGTGGTTCTTTGACATGTTTTATCAATATCGATTCATCCGTTTGTGTGCTGGGGTTTTTGAATGTCCAATTTTATGTTATAACTTAAGAGGATAATGGACGACCGCTTCCCCAGCAGCCAAAGGTTTTCCAGGCCTTTCCTTAATGGGTCATCTACTTAGCAAAATAGTAGCTTAAGACGGCAGTGGAGGACATCGAAAAAAGTCAAACGTAGGGGCATAGCTATGGGTAATATACATCCAATTATGTAAAAATATTTTCCATAATGTCAATATCCAGAGAGGAAAATGGGGACTACGTTTGTATGGAGAAACAGCCTTTCCTCTTAACAAATTATAACATTTCTTTTAACAAACTATACTACTTTTGTCGCCTGCCTGACGGGACCTAATAACGTGAAATAAATAAAAAAAAAGTGGATCCAACCATGAAACAAAGAAGAGAATAGGTACTTATTCAATGTCTTTAGCTACTTGATTAGTCTGCCATACTAATAAAAGCTTTATGCCACAGATACATTAATGCCATTGCAGACATACCACTCTAAAAAACACGTTCGAAAACGTGGGAAAGAGCATTTTTAATTTTTTATATATTTTTTTCTTTCTTTATCTCGGCGGGATTTAACAGATGGACCGAATTGGCAGGCTTGTAAGCCGGATCCGGTATAAAAAATGTAACGATACTATCCGGTTCTATGTAGGTTACATTCGTGATATCATCTGACCACCTAGTCCATGGTCTACACGCTACATTTGACCACCTTAAGATCCACCCCACAATAGCGTCTCTCGAGCGTCGGCGTCTAGTCAGCGCTAATAGCGTCGCTGTAAAGTTACGCCAACGTTGCGTCGAGCAGCAGCCATAGAGTTGACTAGACGCTCGGGAGACGCTAGTGTGTGGTGACCCTTAGCCATTCAGTAATCGGTCGTGTCCATCTCCCATTGTTCCGTCTAACCAAGTGTGCGCTGCCACTTTAGTTGGGTGATATTTTAGTTCGCCAACAATAACCTTTGACAATACAGTAACCAGAAAATGTATGGCGCCATACATCGTCGTTTAAGAGGGGGCATAAAGCCAGGGAATTAGTAAGGAACAAAAGATATAGCGCGCCACGCGGAACTTTCAACGGAAGACTTGGAGATCGCGCGGGTTTTTGACGTTGTACCTACCTCAATAATTCAGAAAGAATACTTCTGAGTAAAATTTTGCTAGTCAAATCCCTGTTTTATACTACAATTATTCTTATGTTGTAAGTAATATACATAAAGATATCTATACAATTGAGAATAAGTGAAAATTAGACATGTTTTCGTGATTTTTTGTATCGAGCGGCGACTAACTTTAACCTTTTACGGTTTTGCCACAGAATAAATAATAGTACTAAGTACAGAAGACTCACTCTCTAACAAAACGCGTCTGTTACGATCAGCACAGATATGGCCGCTAGGTGGCGACAGCGCCACGCGCGGCTTATGGCTTTCCCCAAAATTGGGGCCGAACGGATGTACTTTTAGCTACCTGTAGCAAAGCGACGAAATCGCGGAGTGAGACACGCCTGGTTTTGCTTAGAGTCTACCAGCACAAATATAGTCTAGTCAGATATTATTTATTTAATGCCATTTACCGTTGATTAAAACGTATAAAAAATCAATACAAAAATTGCAAGTTTGGTTTAGCCCCCTCTTAAGCTGTAAATACATTTTTACTCTAGTTTACGTTTAGTCTATGGCACAATCAACTACGAAATATCTTTGACAAGACGTCAACTAAATAGCAGTGTGGAAATGCTCGTAAATTTTATCTTGCGCAGTGGATTGTACTTTAGTTTTAGGTGCTCGTAAAAATACTGGGTATACCTACCAAGCTAGATTGCTGTCAGTCTCGCGTAGAGTAAATCCGTTTGTCTAAAGGGGCCCACTGATTAACAGTCCGCCGGACGATATCGGCCTGTCAGTTAGAACAAAAAGTTGACAGTTCCGAACAACTGACAGGCCGATATCATCCGGCGGACTGGTAATCAGTGGGCCCCTTTAAGTAGTGGGCCATTTTTGGGGAAGAGAAGCAAAATGAGCCTAACTTCACTCAAGGACTTAAGGTCATTAATATCTCAAAGTAAGTCCGCCTTTTGTACGACGTATTTTCTTTTGTGTAATAAATATTCAATAAATAAATAATCTGTCACATAAATGTACATTCTAGCTAGACTATGAAAAGTTGACAACAATTACGCAAAACTTGTGGAATCGTATCGCATAAGGCGGCTGTTTTAATAAAGTGCCCAATAAAGTGGGATAATGTATTGAAAGATATTATATGACCATACATATATAAGCCAATTGACCGAGCGAGCGCGTTTCAGCTTAGGCAAAAATGTTTTCGTAGTATGTCTCGCAGGATGGCTGTTCTCTATAGGTCGCGTTCTTACCTGATTCACGTAAAATTTTGGAAGAGTTTTTTTGCCGATACTGTTCTCTAAAGTTAGATAATGTAAAGACAGCTCACAAAGCCAGCAGTCTATTAATCTTGTATTAACTATTACCTTTTTTCCAATACAATTAAAATTCCTTTGCAAAAATTTAACACTTCATAACAAGCGCGCAAAAGTCGCAATCGCAAAACACGCGGAATCGTGTCGCATGAAGCGGCCGTTTCGATCGGAGATCGTGTGGTGGCCGATACAGAGGGATAATGTATTGAACGACATTCGATGACCATAATCGGACCAATGGGCTGCTACAATGTTGCTCGCGTGTGGTTTAAGGGGGAGGCGGTGGCGGTCTCGGTGATGAAATCCCACGTAGGTTTACATCTCAGGAATGCTCTAACATTTTTTAAATAGAACAAAATGTTAAAAAAAAATGTACATGCAAAAGGTATTGTCAATAATCGACAACAAAAAGATGCATACTGTAGAGTCTGTTCGGAAAGAGAAGAGTCGTGGAATGTATTGGGCCCCATACATTCCACGACTCTTTTATTTCCGCACAGACTTTATTAATCATTGGCAATGCTTTTGACAATTTGTTCGAAAATGTGTGGCAATGATGACATTTGTCAAAAGTCAGAATCTTATTTTAGTGTCATGAATAAAAAAGATTATCAAAAAGTTCGAAGATTGTTTCATACTATTTATTTCCTCAGGAGCTACTAATAAACTACTAACATATACAGGCTGCTCCAAAGTAAAAAATCGTAATTTGTTAATTTCTTCGTAACCGCTACACTGGTTGTTATGATACTTTGTATACTGGTTCTAAATACCCTAATGCATATGTACATTTCGTTTTTGTCCGATGGCTAGGGACAACCTGTATAATAATAAAAAACAAAAGCTTAACACATTCATTGCCACCCAGCAAACCAAGACATCCGCCCCAGGCCACAACAATTTCGTCATCTAAAGCTGCAGTACTAATTTACCTAGATTTAAGCCTATTTTAGTGTTGTTGTGTATGTGTGTTTCGAATAAATTATCATTCATTCATTCATTCATTCAGTACCACGATCCCGACTATCGGGTCGTCCGGCCTGGGAACGAAATCATAAAATACCCGATTGGGTTTCCGGCACTGAGGGCCCGATTCTGATTTTGTAATAGACATCTATTAGATATCTTTTAGACATCGCCAAGATACGATAACGATATGTTTAGGATCTAACCTGTCAAATTTGACATTTCCGCGATTCTGGAGATACTCTTGAACGATTTCCACAAGATATTACTTAGAGATCTAATTCACATCTAATAGATATCTAACACGATTTATCGTAAAAGTGACATTGGTTGCCGGAATTGCGCTGCAAAAGAGAACTAGTAGAAATCTAAACTATAACGTATCTAGAATGGATCTAGTACGTGTCGTCTCTTGTGAATATCTTGAAGTTCGAATACGGCAGTGAATGTGTTAAAATAACATGGTTTCTCGTGACTTGTGCCGTGTTGTGGTATGCCCAACAGGTGCAGGTCTTTGCCCTCGCGTTGCTCTGCCAATAGCGCGAGATCGGGACTCTCGGGAATGACACCCTTTTATACACACGCTAGCCTATGCACGCGGCTTTGTCTGCAAACAAATCGTTATGTTATAGTGACACAATGCTGACATCATTAATGCATTTTTTTTTACATAATGTTTTACTTGACTTTTGTTTACATAATCTCGCGCTAGCATGAGTAGCGTTCTTGCGCGTGATTCCATACATCATACATCTAGCGCGACTTCAAGTACCTAGGTATGGACTCGCGCGCGAGAACGCAACTCATGCTAGACCGCCTGGTTAAAAAGTAAAAAGCTGATTCAAAAACAATATTTCACTTGGCACGGAAGTTGACGGAAGCTTTATTTTGTATAAATTCTTATCAGCTTTATGCGCGTAAGTAGGTATATAAAAGTGTAAACGCCTGTACCCCTACCACGAGTATCCGCGTCCACCGACGACTGCGTGATGCGTCAACTCACTCGTAGCTATAAATATTTACACGGTACTGATATGGTCATTATAATAGTCATATTTTGATAGTAATTTGACATTAATGATGTCATAGCCACACTTCGTCATTCTAAATGTCATGCAGAGTTAGCTTGGTCCGACTCTGTTGAATTGCCCGTGTAAACTCATGGTAAGGCTACCGCTCACGGCTATAAACCGGTATCCACGTTTACGGCTAAAACTTTGATTGAATTGTTTCCTGATACATTACCTTTCCACTCCAAAACGTCGTATGTCACATGTTATCTAATGGCACTTACGACGTTCTAGTTTGTAACTCTTGCTGTTTTCTACGGAGTTCGTTGTGATTTGTTTGGAAAGTTGGCTAGAGGACGGAATCGTCGTATAAGTCCTATTCAGCAACAAATCCGGGTTCCAGCTGTTCAGGGGTTTTCAAGCTTAAGGGTTAAGTCACACCGATTGCGATTGCGATGCGCGCAGTGTGGTTTGACTTTTAGCAGCAGATGAATTATTGACGAATTTCAATTGAAAATTGAGGTTCGCTTATCAGTATCACTATCACTAATAGTATAAAACAACGTCGCTTCCCGCTGTCTGTCCCTATGTATGCTTAGATCTTTAAAACTACGCAACGGAGTTTGATGGGTTTTTTTAAATACATAGACAGAGTGGTTCAAGAGGAAGGTTTATGTATAATTTGTTAACCCGTGCGAAGCCGGGGCGGGTCGCTAGTAAAATAATAAACCCATATGATAAGTTATCTGCCGTTGTGCTTGTGCTGTGTTTTAATATATGTATCTAATAAATTGAAATATCAATACATAACAGTTGCACCTGAAGTTTCTGCCTCTGCGCCACCTGTTTACGAGTCTATCTTACTATCTTATGAGTATATTTAACATATAAATGAATATGATTAAGTACGAGCCATGGGTCATAAAACCCCCATGAGACTCTGTCTTAAAAACATTGAAATATTATGTAAAACGGGACACACACGTGACACACTATTTACGTACTAAGTACGTACGCGTTATTTATTGTTCTCGAGGATCACGAACAGGAGCTCAGAGGGCCTTTTTTTTTTTTTTTTTTTACGTTGGGGAAATGCGTTTACGCATGCCACCTGGTCCGGGAACCAGGGGGGATGACGGACTAACCAGTGGAGGACTACCGTCTAAAACCACCAACGAGTGCCGACTCCGCTTTAGATGGGGTGCCGCAGGGTCGCTATCAGCATTCGACCACGTGCAGAGCTCAGAGGGCCTACCGCGAACCACGTTCGACGTGCTGTTGCCTCTTTGTCGCACTTGTAAATTCGTACGTAAGTGTGACAGGGAGGCAACACGTCGAACGTGGTTCGCGGTAGGCCCTTTGGGTGCGTAGCCAACGTACCATCATTAACGCTCCGTAGCGAACGAAACGCAACTGTCACTGGGCCCGATTCGGATTTTGAAATAGACATATATTAGATATCTTTTAGACATCACCAAGATACGATAACGATATGTTCAAGATCTAACCTGTCAAATTTGACATTTGCGCGATTCTGGAGATACTCTTGAACGATTTCCACAAGATATGACTTAGAGATCCAATTCACATGTATTAGATATCTAACTCTATCTAACGTAAAAGTGACATTAGTTGCCCGAATTGCGCTGCAAAAGAGAACTAGTTGAAATCTAAACTATAAAGTATCTAGAATAGATCTAGTACGTGTCGTCTCTTGTGAATATCTTGAAGTTCGAATACGGCAGACTGTCGCACTAATATGGAAGAGTAATGACACAAAGCGTTTCGTTGTCGTAGCGATAGCGATTGTCACCTTGGCTAGGGCGGCTGAGGGACTACCGCGAACACCGAAGTTCGCAAATGGGGTTGGCCGGTCGAAGTATTTTACAGATGGCGCCAGCATAGCTTGCCCTGTCAATCCCTAGAATCTAGATTGTGTCAAATTCTTGTTTTTGTTTAAATTACCTATGGCCTAGAAGCTTTTTAAGCCAAATATCATTGAACAAAACTGGAGAAAGGGGCAAGCTATGATGGCGCCATCTATGCAAACCGTTGCCAACCCCATTGCGGGCATCTTTCTCTGTCACTCTAATAATGCCTTAATTGAATTGGATCACTCGAGCGATAGAGAGGCAGACAACGAAATTTCGTTTTCCGTGTTTTCCGGTATTAGGCCCTCTGATGGCGATCTTTGTAGTCGAGCGAAATTCGACCAAAATTAGCGAGAGAGTGTAGTATAATTAATGAGGCCTTTAAAACTTAGACACGAACATTTTATAGCCCTTAACAAGCAAAGACAACGCCCTCAGGCGACGTGATCAAACTAATCGATTAGCTATGGATTTTTACTGGAGGCTTTGAAGCATTTTACGGATTGTCGCATACGAACGCTACTTTAAGGCGAATAAGGGGCCCACTGATTACCAGTCCGCCGGACGACATCAGCGTGTCAGTTAGAACAAAAAGTTGACAGTTCTGAACAACTGACAGGCTGATTATCAGTCCGCCGGACGATATGAGCCTGTCAGTTGTTCGGAACTGTCAACTTTTTGTTCTCAGTCCCTCATCAGTGAGTCCCTTTAGATTTTTCAACTTTACTGTGAAGCATAGTCTAATAAAACATGGTCTTCTCTTCCCAGAGTGACACAAGCCTACGTCACAATAACATTGCCACTTTATATAGCGCTATCGCATATTATCATATACCATGCTGTGAAGACACTATTATGAATGATGTAAAGCCAAGAAATTAAGGCCATTCCTATACCCAAATTATTTTTTCTACTTTTTTTGTTTCATATTGTCACATAGTAAAAAAACAAGTAAAGTTGGAGTCAAACATTTAATTGGAGGTTACATTGGAATTAATTGTATCGAGAAAAGTGTTATGAATCGTGTATCGAAAGCTGTGTTATTAAAGATAATACAATCAAAAATTATATATAAAAAAATTCAACACGTACTTCGCAAGTCCCATTTTTTGTGTAAGTATGTAGTAACTAAAAATTTGGTTACTGAGTCCGTACCATGACTCACTGACAATGTCAAAACACACATACTTATACGCTAACGTCTACGTAATTTACTTTCAATACATCTCTCTTGCACTAATATGCGAGTAGGAGCGAGATGCATCGAAAGTAGGTTATGTTCTCGATAGCGTTTATGTCAGTGCCAAACTGGTGGTAGCCGCACTGTTATGCAAACGTTTCTTTCAGTGTAGTTTTTATTACCATCATCGTTTATCATATTATCATACAATATGAAATTAATTTATCAAGCCAAGCTCTCGACATCTTCCACTAAGTTATCGGGTAATCGATATATTTCGTTGAAGAGCCTGCCCTTAATGGGGTTTGTCAAAAATGGCTGTGACTAATGGAATGGCACGTGTCAATGTCAACTTGCATTGTTGATGCATCTATAAAAGGTAGTCATTGGTAATTCATTCAACATTTTGGATCGCCTCCGTAGGCTTTTTGTAAAGTTGGAATGATTTATATTTTTTTCCAAAATGACATCATCCATTTCCTACAGTGCGTCAAGCAAATCTTGTCAGTAGCAATGTACTGCAAATTAAAGTAGGGTAACACCATGTAACACTCAATGCGCAGAATTACGCTAAGAAAAGCAGCAATGTACATCGAACCAAAACGTGTTTATTTTTCCGCCCTTCATACGTCAGTTCGAGTGAATTACCATAACCTCAAATTTTAGTAATGTTTACCGTCAACGAGCATGATTGTACATTGTAGGCACCTTAGCTTTGCTGAGGTCATGCATAATCTTGGTATTTAATGGTGACAGCAGAAATTTCTCTTGAAATAGAAACGATTCAGAATGTAAACAATAAGATGATGGCTGTCGTTCACGATCCACATTCCACAGAATAGATAACACACAGATGACACGCGATTTTGGAATTATTCGAACACAGTGTTGCTAACTCGCGATTTTTCAAATTTGCCGCCTTTTACTAATGACAAGATTTGGTTGATCCAGATACTAATGTTGGTAGGAACTCGATTCGTTTGAGTCTGAATTTGAATATCTCAACTCGTTTTTACGAGACTCGGCGCTTAAAAAACTTGAGTCTTTTAAGTCCCGAGTCGATTCCTTTGTGGAGTCTTTTTTAAGAGCCACTCAAAAGGACTCGAGCCTCCGAATAAAGACTCCGTGAACAATTTTATAGGTTTTTCCTAAATGAAAGTACTTAATGAAATTAGGCGTTATTGTATGATTTATGTACCTAATCCACAAATTATAGATACGATAGGAAACGAAGTCACGTGACCGCTTCTCCATACAAACGTAGTCCCCATTTTGCTCTCTGGAAAAAGGAAAATATTTTTACGCAATTTGGTGTCTATTACCATTAATAGCTATGCCCTTTCCTTTTTTTTCGATTTAGTAGAAATATGAAATTTTTCGAAATTTTAAAAGCTTAGGGCGCAAGCTTAGGACGTATAAACATTAACTTCAAGAGGACTTAATTATTTAAACACAGAAGCATGAGTCTGTTCCACCTTTTATTTAGTATGGAGCAGTCATTTAACCAATTACGGATAAAAGCAGTCATTATCCTTGTCGTGACTTCTCTCTCCGTTCAAATTTTTGTAAAAGTTAATGCTTTGTATATAAACTACAATGTCGAGGTTAGGGTCGATGACCTTTTGTCAGCCAGAGGTTTTCGTGGAATGGAATGTTTCCAAAGTTGCGAAATTTATACTTACGATGGAAAATCTCTGACACATAGGTACGAACCTAACGTACCTATGCAATGGTTGTTGCCTTAGTCTAAGGCATGAGTGGACGCTCGGAGCGGAGCGTTCGGCGGGGCGTGCAGCGTAGCGTCGGGCTCACAAGTGATTTGAGCAGCGTGCACTAAGGCCGCTCCTATACGCTTGCATTTGTTTAACACGCACGCCGCACGCCCCGCCCAACTCGAGCGTCCACTCAGGCCTTACACTTAGCCGAAGCCAGTCGCGCAATGTTGTGGCCAGCGCGTTAAAGCTTAGAAAATAAATTAAAAATGGAAAAGTTCAATCTCGGGCGAGGCTTGAACTCACGACTCTGGATCACTATTTCTAACAAATTTCGTACAAATTTCTTCAACATTACAAGTCGTTGCTCGTTTTAATTTTAATGTGACTAGATTTTCTCACTGCCCCAACGTCCAGTGTCCTTTCTGCAAATCGATTATTTATAATATTACATTGAAGTTTATTATCATGATTCCCTTGTATTTAAATCAATGTCATCTTTCTACAGTATGATTCACTCCAAGACTAGTTGTCATTTAAAAAAACCGGCCAAGTGCGAGTCGGACTCGCGCACGGAGGGTTCCGCACCATTAACATAAAAAGTGCAAAACAAGCAAAAAAACGGTCACTCATCCAAGTACTGACCCCGCCCGACGTTGCTTAACTTCGGTCAAATATCACGTTTGTTGTATGGCAGCCCCACTTAAATCTATATTTTATTCTGTTTTTAGTATTTGTTGTTATAGCGGCAACAGAAACACATCATCTGTGAAAATTTCAACTGTCTAGCTATCACGGTTCGTGAGATACAGCCTGGTGACAGACGGACGGACGGACGGACGGACAGCGGAGTCTTTGTAATAGGGTCCCGTTTTTACCCTTTGGGTACAGAACCCTAAAAACCGGCCAATTGCGAGTCGAGTCGCGCCCCAAGAAGCAAATTGGCTGGGTCAGACGGCCGGACAAAGAAAGAGACAAAAAGACGGACAAGTGATCCTATAAGGGTTCCGTATTTTCAGTTTGACGTACGGAATCCTAGAAATGACATGTTATTAATATTACACAGATCGACCTAGCCCCAAACTAAAGGTTCCGTCACACAGGCGCGTTTCCCGGCCGGGGCGTAAGCGTTTTAAATGTAAACTAGCGACCCCCCCGGCTTCGCACGGGTTAACAAATTATACATAAACCTTCCTCTTGAATCACTCCATCTATTAAAAAAACTAGTGATAGTGAAGCGGCACGCCCCGCTCACGCTCTGCCCGGAAAACGCACCTGTGTGACGGAACCTTAAGAAAAGCTTGTACAGTCAAGTGTAAAAATATGGGCGCACACATCATACTCAAAAATATGTCCCATAGCTCTTATGTTAGCGAATTAAAAACTATGGTACATCAATTTCAGTAAGTTATATGCATCCATATTTTTACACCTGACTGTACTATGGTAGTAATAGTAATACTTGACGCGGCGAATAATGATCCCTATGACGTTCATTTTTTAGGGTTCCGTACCCAAACTAAGACTCCGCTGTCCGTCCGTCCGTCCGTCCGTCCGTCCGTCTGTCACCAGGCTGTATCTCACGAACCGTGATAGCTAGACAGTTCAAATTTTCACAGATGATGTATTTCTGTTGCCGCTATAACAACAAATACTAAAAACAGAATAAAATAAAGATTTAAGTGGGGCTCCCATACAACAAACGTGATTTTTGACCGAAGTTAAGCAACGTCGGGCGGGGTCAGGACTTGGATGGGTGACCGTTTTTTTGCTTGTTTTTTTTTTGCTTGTTTTACTCTATTTTTTGTTGATGGTGCGGAATCCTCCGTGCGCGAGTCCGACTCGCACTTGGCCGGTTTTTGTAATGTCAAATGTTTATCGGCTTTTGTTTTAAGGTTTTAAGGCTGTAAATGTATGTTACAACTGACTGTACGTCCGTATACTTCGTGTAGTGATAAATTTTAAACCTTTAAGTATAAAGTACCAACGAAAATTAAACCTTACCGCTCTATATTCAGGGCTCATATTAGATAGGGAGCTTCCTACACGGGTGCTGCCAGTTTTGTTTTTGTACTATAAAGTGCTAAAGTGCTTGTTTTGCTATTTTTCCACTGGCTGCTTTTATTACTCTAGCTGAGATGCTATTTTATGATATATTTTAACAGCTGGTGACATTGGAAAACTTTATACATAGGTAACATAATATTTATGAAGTTATTATTAGCCATATTTAGCGAATTGAATAAAAAAGTAGGTCATACTGAGCATCTGTTTCTATGGGGCTAACCCCAAAAACTCGAAAAATTGTCTGTTTCTTTTTGGCTGATGTGTATGAAATAAAACAGCCAATTTTTTTTCACTATATAGTGTTGGTCTCGTAGTAAAAGTTACTCAGTATAACATACGAGTACCTATATTCACCTCTTAAAATTTGACTTAGGGTACCTAGACCTACTTTTAAAAATATAGCGTTAATTAGGATTTGATTTTTAATATTATTTGTTTCTCTTTTTTGGACTTCACGGGCCTATAAAAACCGGTCTTTTGATAGGCTTGCGTGGGGATAGATCCAATACGTAAAGGCCCTTTGGAGAGCTTTAATGTCATGTACTTAATAGACACCCATGAACCGGTCGCAGCAGGAATTGGGACTATTGAAGAAAAAGTGAACAGTATACCGGTCTATGGATTGAAGTTTGGGTGGACAACGGGAGTAACGAGACTGGGCTATTGTAAACAAGTCCGGACACCTGCTGCCATAACAATGCTAACACACGTTTTGAATGTTTTACAGTAAGTGTTTTCCTCATGTTGGTATGGTGGGAAAATGTTGTTTTACTCGGTAGCAAATTTTGTTTAACTCTCTAAAAAACATCTAAACACGCACTGTAAAATCTTGACAATAAAGGTGTGTTCAGATATTTGTGAGCACCTTGGCGGCTCCGATATATCTGATGGCGATGGCGACTGTCTAATTCGCCCAAGATTAGTTCGATACAATGTACTAGAGTTTTATTTATTACCTTCATAATTCATAATAATTTTATCATATTTTTTTTTATTAATCTTTGAGGTCCATGTAAAAAGTAGGTACTTATTTTTTATGTTTATGCGTACATGTAAGGTTATCCTGTTAAACAGCTATTTTGCGTAATAAAGTCCATTTATTAAAAATATCAAGTAAAGGAAGGGGTCATGGTCTCACGGTTTAAAAAATTTCTTATTCAAAATAAATATCAAATACTAAGGGGTCGGCACTGCGCATGTAACCTCTGGGGTTGCAGGCGTCCGTAGACTGCGGTGACCTCTTACCATCAATCGGGCATAGGTACATTAAGTACCTTACTTGTCTAACAACGTCGTGGTAAAAAAAGTTGTATAACTTAATGCCTCACTACGCTCAGTGTCTCGTCGTCGCACTCTCGCCGCTTTTGAACCAAGCTAGTCCAAAAGCACTTAAACTCACACTTCGTCACAGAACGAGTCATAAACCAAATCCTAATACGTATTGAAAGGAAACATTGTATCGGCTTTATAGCCTCTTTTAATAGTGCAGTAACACCCGTAACCATTTCTGATTGAAGACTTAAAAATGTATGGCACTATTATAAAAACGTAACGTTTTGAGGATTAAAAATTGTATTTTTACTACTTATAAATGCGTATCGGCATAAAACAGTTCCATTTACTGTTAAAACTTAAAAAAAAGATTGACAGCTGTATGCTGGAGCGATGGCGGGAAGTGCAGAATGATGTTTTGAGGTTATGACCATTAAAAAGTTCCCACAGTTGCCTAATTTTTTTTAATGGCACTTTTTTCTCTAAAAGTTAATTTTATTGATAAATATAGATATTCTAATTAATTGTTACTCTCAGAAGTGTATAAATTGCATATATTTCGTTCGATGCTTAAACGGAAATTAATAAAAAATACTTAGTTTTGTTTACAGTATTTGACATATTTGGGTAGAATAAATTACTATTCATAGTTTTATACACCTATAAGTAAAGTTAATTTGTACAATACAACTGGTTGAATTTAAAAACCTGACTGACATAAATACCAGTTAAAAATAAGAGGTACAATATATACTTACTTCGATGATATTTAACTCTATTTTAACTAAATATATTTATTTAACTTGCCCCTATCCTATAAATCTCTAAATAATTATTTTATCTTAACTGCATGGTTATGCTTTGGTTAAACACCATAAAAGTAAATGTTGCGGACATTATACCCCATTCAAACAAGCTTGAGAAACTCGAAAATAGCCGCCATCGAGGGGCCGATTCTGAAAACTGTGAATTGAAATCCAAACTCACGATTTTAGACCGCAAAAAAAATCAATTAGGTGCTCGTACATGTAATGTTGATGTGAAACTCTAGTTTAGCCTATCCAACTTTTCTTAAAAAAAAAAAAATAAGTAACTAGACTAAGACAATATCATAGAAATCTTGTAGGTAGACTTAGATCATTTCAATTGACACGATTGCTATCTTTAGCAATGAGTCTGTTCGTTGTGTCTTCACTTCTAAGCTTTATGGTCTGTACTGTGTTCTTTTATAGAAGTGTGCAATAAAGAAAAGTGCATTGTTATTATGCCTTGTCAGCATAATGACAATAACAATGAAAGATAAATTGTCTTGTTGACAACAATTTTCTTCACAACTCTTGTTAAAATTAAAACAAATCACCTATAGCTACCATGGCCATTAATACCTTTAATTGTGCCTTGATACTATGATTAAGTAGCTTATAATTAACTCAATTCTTAATTAAAAAACCTATTCATGTAGTTTCTTAGCCGAAAGCCACAAAACATTTTGAAAAAGTTGTCCAATTCGTTCTAATAATGAATGTCAACGATATACCGTATTTTTAAGTGCTGTGACAACAGATCAAACGCAAAACCACCGAAAAATTAACGACAAAACTATAAAAACCACCCAAATCCGCCACCCGCGATTGCACATAAAAACGTGCGACATTTTTAACTGCTCGACATTTCGTGACCTGAGAATAACCCCCCGCAACACGACCCAAAAGAATTTCAACTGTATTCTAACGGAATTAAGGTTAAAATTAGGAAATACTGTAAATGTTCTTTATGACGTTTTTAATGTCGACTGGATTTTGACAAGAGCGTTTACGACCGGACACACAAGAAATATGGCGACTGGTAGTCCCCCTCGTAAATATGAAACTAATAGTGTTGTATTATTGTAACATAATTATTAAAGTGTGAGCAAAGGGGTTCAATTTATAAGGACTTGTTTGTAATATAAAAAAATGTTTATGTTTATACCTCTCGCGGCGAATGATTATCTCTATGACAGTTCCTTTAAGTCTCCTTTGTTGAGCTGACTTTAAAAAGAATTGAAAATGTATTATAATTGCATAAGAAAAAAGGTAACTAAATAACTATGAAGTCTTTCTACTTGGAACAGGCTATTTTATTACTTAAATGTTACATCACTACATAGTATATAACAAAGTCGCTTCCCGCTGTCTGTCTGTCTGTCTGTCTGTCTGTATGCTTAATAGATCTTTAAAACTACGCAACGGATTTTGATGCAGTTGTTTTTAATAGATAGAGTGATTCAAGAGGAAGGTTTATGTTTAATTTGTTAACCCGTGCGAAGCCCGGGCGGGTCGCTAGTTTGTAAATAAATTAACATTCAGCAGCAGAAGTTGCTAAGCGGGCGTGATGTTCAAAAATACCTTGACACGCTCTTGTTCTCTTAACAATAATGTCGCGTCAAAATCATTTTGTACACCTCTCCCGCTTAGAAACTTCTGCTGCTGACGCTACTATAAACTTCTAAAAATGTCTAAATACATTTTATGGAACGGCTACTCAATTTATAAAATAAATGACAGCATAGGGACCATCATTCGACGCGAGAGGTGGTACCTATCCTATATGGGGATGAAAAACGTGGTATCCTTAGAAGGTAACATTTTTAATATTATAATATTAATAATATACGACTGCGACTTTCTTGGATAGAGCTCGTTAACCAAGCTTCCGTACGAGACAATTTGCATCCCTCCTTATTTAGAAAAGTTTTTTAAAAATAAATATAAATTAACTATATGCCAAATCTTAAAATATTAGTACCCTCATCCAATTTAAAAATAAACTACATATTATGAATATTAAAATAATAGTAGCTAGGACTTATATTCTTTAATTAATGATTAATTGTTGATAAAATCAGCACTAACGTCAAACATGTTTACAAACATTAAAGGGCGAAAAATAGTTTTCAATTATGTCTCTAACCCTTATTTCTAACTTCTATTATGAGATCAAAAATTAAATGTAGCTCCTTGACAGCCCTTCAAATCTTGTTCCATAACACAATTAAATACACGTTTATTAAAATTCAACTTTATACAAACGCATATAGAGCTTAAAACACAAGAACAAGAAAGTGTCTTATGTTCTTTCTTCGCTAGTTTGAAACGTTTTGCATATTCAGAGAAGTAATATTTCAAGTTATTAGAAATACTCAAAAGAAGCGTCGTTAAAGTTTACGAGCGTGTAAGCTTGAAATATAATTAACTGTGCCCTATATTAAAGTTAAAAGATGAATGGAAACATAAAAAGTATAATAGGGTTGTACATGTACAGTCACCTTCATTAGCATCTTGTACAACGTAGTGTGCAATACTATAAGATATATGTTAGTATAGCCTATACTTCGTTTCGTTACTTCTTTACCTATACTGTATAGGTAAAAAAGTAACGAAAAACCCGTTTTGCCTGTAACCAAAATATGGAAACAACAACCAGCCAGTAACACTACAGTAAAAACTATACTCGTCCCTTTTTAGGGTTCCGCACCCAAAGGGTAAAAACGGGACCCTATTACTAAGACTCCACTGTTCGTCTGTCCGTCTGTCTGTCACCAGGCTGTAACTCATGAACAGTGATAGCTAGACAGTTGAAATTTTCACAGATGATGTATTTCTGTTGCCGCTATATCAACAAATACTGAAAACAAAATAAGTACAATACAATAAACGTGATTTTTTTTTGCCGTTTTTTTTGCGTAATGGTACGGAACCCTTCGTGCGCGAGTCGGACTCGCACTTGGCCGGTTTTTCTATCTACTTATACAGACGACCAATCCCACGAGCCAATCGACGGGATTGAAACAAACAAAGTTAGTTAAACATTTGTTAGAGACATATGACTGATATGAGTGTAACTGTGACGGGAACTTTTATTTTATTTTATTTTCAACTAGCGACCCGCCCCGGCGTCGCACGGGTTAACAAATTATACATAAACCTTCCTCTTGAATCACTCTATCTATTAAAAAAACCGATTCAAAATCCGTTGCGTACTTTTAAAGATCTAAGCATACATAGGGACAGACAGACAGCGGGAAGCGACTTTGTTTTATACTATGTACTGATTATTTCAATAAATATCAGCGGAGACTTGTCAAACCTGTCATATATTTTTGCGAACATAGTTGTGTAGATATTATTGCAATTCATAACGCTGCGCTTACACTGTCGCCAGGCGGATGTGGGGATTGTGGGGAGCCAACACAAGCTTAAATCAGAGAAAAGCGGTAAGGGCCTTTCCACACAGCTACTCTTAAAATTCGATCGTTTTTTTATGATATAAAGTCTATTTTTTTATTCCGTCGACTAATAGTTATTTTCGTTACAAGTGCGAAAAAGAGGAAATTCGAAACGAGTGGCGATAAATTAAAACACGACCGAAGGGAGTGTTTTAAATCGACACGAGTTGCGAATTACCTATTCGCACGTGTATCGAACAACGTTTTACAGTACATATGGCACTTTAAAGTTTCGACATACGCACGAAAAGTGCTATTTTACGCACTAGTGCGGAAAAGTAGCCCCATATGTACTGTAAAATGACATTTCATAGTATGAAATGACACATGATATTCATACTATGAAATGTCATTTTAGGTCTACCGAATAAAAAAATAGACTTTAGAATAGCTATAGTAGCCATAGCCAAGGGATTTATATTTTGAGAGTTATTGATTTTAAAAGGTAAAAACCCGCACGACAGCCATATCTTCAGTCGCAAGTTTCGCGCGACGTGACATATCTTTTGATTCCCTCTAATTTCCTGGCCTTACGCCACCTCTTAATTCACAACTAGGGTTTGCAATCCGGTTCCGAAATGTATGCAATTATCCGGATCTGGATCCGGATCCGCGGATCTTCCCATACATTTCGGATCCGTCATGCAAACCCTATTCACAACACATGTAAATTCACCGCTGACCAGACCAAAGTACCAATAATACCTTTGCATTCCGCGACTACTTATAATAATGCACTAGACATTAATATCTTATTTACTGTAATTAATTGCAAACATTCAAGACTAAGACAAGAATAAATTGAGTGTTTATTCTGACACAAATGGGTAATTTTCTTACTCCTTCCTAGCTCTGACTAATTACTATTACAGTACTAAGCCGCATTCTCGTTTTATAAGCCAATATTTATCTTATATCTAACCCTGCGCGTGTGCCATTAGTTTTTATTGGGTGCTGGAGACACTTGACCCTTAAATTATTAAGAGGATAGTGGACGAACGCATCTCCATACAAACGTAGTCATTTTTCTCTCTGGATATTGACATTGTGGAAAATATTACACAAATTCTATAGAAGTTTTTAAAAGCTTGAACTCTTATAATTAATAACGCGTAAAAGTGTTTCACTCGGTAGTAAAGTTTGTTTAACCCTCGTGCTTTGGAGCCCTCGCAACGTTCAAGATTTCACTTATCGAACCCATGAGGAGTTAAACAACAACTTTGCCCCCGTGTAAATCAAAACATTTTTTTTAAATCGCGATTGGTCAAATTAGGACCGAAAAAAGTGGCGCTGTCTTGTGTCGGGGGCCAAGTCTCATTTTGGGTCGCTGAGCCAAACGGAATGAGCAAATTAAGATAAATGACGTATCGACGGAGCAAAATCAATACAAAACTTGTTAAATGGAGGTACTTAAAAGGCGTCATGTACACACAGCCTTACCACCCTTATGCGCAACATGCGCGATTGTTTAAGAAACAAACGCTTTGGTCCGGTCACGCGCGCGTGATTTTAAAGTAAACATGCAGCGCCCGCGCAGCCCGAACAAAAGAAATATGTCATTGCTGATCGGAAGCAACGAGAAACAGAGGGTACCATGACCTTACATATCTAATTAGTAATTATATGTAAAAAAAATAAAGATATCTAATATATACGGTTTTCAAATAGATAAGTATAAGTCGGTGGTCGACCGAATAATTCTGTGGACAACCGCCGGCGCTGACTAAAATAACCGGCTTTGTTTAACATTAACATCTCAAACCTTTATTGTAGTAGAAGAACTGCGTTGCGAGACTTGCATCTTTTTACCGGTAATGTTTTTGATGGGGATTTTAGGGTTCCGTACCTTAAAAGGAAAAAAACGGAACCCTTATAGGATCACTCGTGCGTCTCTCTGTCCGTCTGTCACAGCCTATTTTCTCGAAAACTACTGGACCAAAGGCTACTGTGATGATGATGCATTCCTGTTGTCCCTATTAGGGACAAATGATTCGCAGAAGAATTCTCCATTTCTCGCGAACCTTGAGCGGCTACTTCTAGTTCCAACTCTTTCCAGCTGATTCCAGTTGAGCCTGGCAGGTTGGCAAGTTTCTGGCGTGGAGTAACCTCCCTTCCACTTCCAGCGAATCAAAACGGGCATTCATGATGAACGGGCACAGATGGTAATGGCTCCGCTGGTTCCTGCGAATAAAGTGCAATCTGCTGCGTCTGCATCGGAGAGGGTACTCTCTCCGACTCACGCTGCCGTAGATCCAAAAAGACAGGTTGGCAAAGGCTACTGTAATCACACTTAATTCAGGTCTTTGTAGTGAAGTCATCGAGCTAAATATATACTTGTTATGCAGCAATGTTGGCAATTTGTGCCCCACTCGTAAACGTAGGGTCAACGGGATTTAGTGCCGCTCTCGACTGAAATGTCGTAAATTAAAGAGTTAGATGCACTACGCCTTAGTGGACTAGTGTTGTGGTGCTGTCGATAGTTTATTTCGATAAGCTTTGGCAACTTAGCAGTGAGGCGCGCGAATTTCAAAGAGAAAGTCGCGGGTTTGGAAGCTGTAACGCAAGAACTAAAACAAATAGGTACTTGAGAAAAACTAAAATATGACTAAATTAAATCTAAAATCAAACCAAAATGGCTCCTGTGGCATAATACCGAAAACGCTGGCAGCATTTCCTCGCTGGATTGTTAGGCTGATACGTTGAGCGAAGCTGCCAGCTCTTCGATATCCTATGGCGTCTCCGAGTCTCTTCGACAGGGCTTTGAAGAGACTCTAATCGTCAGGACCCTACGGAACAAGGGTCTCGACGCCAAATGGAATAAAATTATAACGGCGCCGATACTCCTCGTGGAGGTTCGTTCTGTATAGATGTGTCGGGGGCTAGTGTGTCTACATACATTGCATCCCAACCAGGGCTATAACCGCGAAAATCGAAATTGCGGGCATTTTTCTCGGTCACTCTAATTATGCCTTCATTGGAGTAAAAGCGAAAGATCCCCGCAATTTGCGAATTTCGGTTTTCGCGGTAGCCCCTTTCGTAATAATTAACCGTTTGATTTATGAATGTTTTTACACTTTTTACAGACAAGTATCGTTGTTGAATAAACATTAACAGGCGAATGATGGATGACGTTATTCGCGTGATGAAATAATTATCCCTTTTTAACGAGCGAATAAAAGAGTCATTACATTATTGGGTATAGCGGTTGCCATTAATCATTATCACGCTGTCACTAAGTACGACTCGACCAAGTCTTATTTAACGATGATAAACTGTACGTTATATTTAGGTATATATCACCAGGATTTTTTAGTTCTTACACATCGGCAGGGTCGTTTACAGGCATTAAGTACTTAATTATAAATACATTTAACGGTCATTCTAATAATGTCTGCGGTTTTATTGTCATACGATTTAATGACTATCTTAGACATTACAGGCTAATTCAACAAGTACAAGTGAAATGCACGATAAGTGAGTGATATCATTTAGACGTCATTGTAGGTCTGTTCGAAATGGCCTGTTACTTAGATTATACATATTGATTTTATCTGATCAATTGAGAAGCGCTGGTGGCCTAGCGGTAAGAGCGTGCGACTTTCAATCCGGAGGTCGCGGGTTCAAACCCCGGCTCGCACCAATGAGTATTTCGGAACTTATGTACGAAATATCATTTGATATTTACCAGTTGCTTTTCGGTAAAGGAAAACATCGTGAGGAAACCGGACTAATCCCAATAAGGCCTAGTTTCCCCTCTGGGTTGGAAGCTCAGATGGCAGTCGCTGATCATGGGATTAGTTGTCAAGCGGACCCCAGGCTCCCATGAGCCGTGGCAAAAATGCCGGGATAACGCGAGGAAGAAGAAGAAGAAGATTTTATCTGATCAATTAAATGTAGTCCGTTAGACGCCTCTTAACCTCGTAAAGGTCCGGTGCTGTCAACTTTTCTTGACTTAACTTTAGCATTGAATGTACAGAGTTTAAACTCTAATGGCCTTATTTATAAACGTTTGTCAAATCTAACTAACTTGATAATCGTTTGTCCCTATCCATCATTTTGACATTTCCGTTTGTTAAAAAGTGACATAATTTAACAGAGGTTTGTTAGACATTCCTAAGTTTTATTAAAAAGGGGCTAAGTAATTATACAGGGTGTTTAGTACATTAAAACAGCAGATTGGTTGAATAATTTGCTATCTTCTAATGCCTAGAAAAAAAAATTGCCTACGGATTCTGCGCACGTAACAATTTAAAATTTACGAAAAACAGACGTAGAGGTGAAAAAAAAAACGTGCGCAATTTCTTTTCTAGGCATGAGAAGATAGCAAATTATTCAACCTATCTGCCATTTTAATTTGGCAAACGATGTACCAAACACCCTGTATATACGGGGTTTCCTATCGATATTATCGATACTCGATATCGATATCACTAAATCACTTTTACCTCTAATCTATAGCAGTTTATTAGTACCTAGTACCTACAAGTTTGAGCTGACTTGAAAGCGTTCATTCGGCCAGTAAAGATCTAAACAGTGGGTTTAGGAACGAATGTTTCGAGTTACGACTTCTGACTTACGTGGCGAGGGTCTTAAACGGAGAGCTAACAACCAGAGGGCCTACCGCGAACCACGTTCGACGTGTTGCCTCTCTGTCGCACTTGTAAATTCGTATGTAAGTGCGACAGGGAGCCAACATGTCGAAAGTGGTTCGCGGTAGACCCTCAGATTCCTGATTTAGTTTAAGTCAGCAGTATTTTACCTGAGGAAGGATATGGAGGAGGCCTTTACTCGTAGAGAGGTCCTTATATAAACATTTAAATAAATAAATTATGTATAATTTATTAATCTACATATGTTTTTCGATATAAAAATAAATAAATAATAATAATAAGAAAATAAATTATACTGTAAACTTGCAATATTATAATGTGTAATTGTAAAGTATAGTACCAAATGCATGAAATGAAATATTAATTTAATTAAGAAATGATATGTTTGTTTATTAAGGAATAAAGAGGCTATATTATTATTATATTATTATTTTACCTGGCTGTGTGAAATCAAAGATCGGATAGAATCGCAAATGGTGATAATAAAAATAAATAAATCAAGGACCTGCGCTAAAGAACTAAGAAAGCCCATCGTTATTTTTGTTTGCTATTCTTCTTATGTTTAATATCAACTTGCAGTTTTGTCTATGGTACTATAGAACTTGGACGCAAAATTAGAAGCTTTATTAAATTATACAACGGGACTTAATCGCGGATTAACGGGATTTAATAATGTGTAAAAATCGTGAAAGTTTAAATCAGTGTTAAAATTAGAAGCTGTTCACACTAAACTTATACCTAAACGTAAGCATTTTGAAAGTACCTTATAATCTTATATACCTACGTTGTGGGTTATGAAGGTTCTTAATCCAGATTGTATGAAATTCAGGATCCGACGAACATCCGTACCTCATACCTAATACAGTACGCCATAAATGTACCTATGTAGATTTAAGTTTATTAGATCATTGTATTATTACATCATCCGTTTTATTACCTGTCTCATATTCCATTTCTAATTTTATTATTACATTCGTGTTTGATTGCTTAATAATTCTAACTATCTTGTTCTTAAGACCGCAGTTGGTTAAGGACAAGACGTATTTTTGCAAAACACCTCCACTTAATACAGCATAATTTCCACCAGCCTGGGTTCAGGCACAGTTGCCTGGAGTAAGCCTTTAAGCCGTAACCTCGCCAACACTCGATCGTAAACTTTATCCAAGAATCCCGAAGAAAAAAGTGCTAACCATGCGCACGCCGCGTGTACTTACTACTGATTACTTCTGAGACGCGGAACAGTAGATGTTGGAAAATAAATATTTCATTCAATTTCCTTCGCTGCGGCAATTAGACAGTACTCCACGTGATGTATTAATCATACATATTTTACGTGTTAACTATATAATTTTCTACATAACACATACAATATAAAATAAATTCAAAACTAACTTAAGACGATACGGGAGCTGAGATTTAAATATTTTAGGCAAAAATATACCCGTCTCGCTAACGGAAGCGGCTCCTAAAACTAGTGCGATAAGGACAAGGCGAAAAACCCTGCATAAAAATCTAAAAATCGAGGTTTCGTACTCGACTGTTTCCTCCTCCAAAACTTAACTAATCGTAACCAAATTTCGAAATATAAATGATTATGAAATTATCTGTGTCGGACCGTTTTGCTTTTTTGGCTAATTGATATCAGTTTTGAATACCACGACTCTCATTGCGGCATAGTCAATTAGGCCATTTTGGCCATTTTTGAAGGGCTCTAGCGCCTTAAAAAACAAAAATATCAAAAAAAGCAAAACGGTCCGACACAGATATTGATAATATTAATCTGTGTTGAAAAAATCATTGCTCTAGCTTTAAAACCCACGGAGGAAACAGTCGAGTACGTTTGTATGGAAAAATGACCAAATCTGTTGCCTCTTAAGCCGAAAGGGGACCACGTAACTTGAGAAGCCATACATGTCATAACTCCAGACAGTGAATTGCTTTTTTCATTGATAATATTAGTAGGAACTAGCGACCCGCCCCGGCTTCGCACGGGTTACACGAAATCGTAGCAAATTATTGAAATTATACACCTAAACCTTCCTCAAGAATCACTCTATTGATAGGTGAAAACCCCGTGAAAATCTGTTCAGTCGTTTTTGAGTTTATCGCGAACATATATACACACAAAAGCAGACGCGGCGGGGGACTTTCTTTTATAAGGTGTAGTGATTAGTAACACAAATAATTAAACTAGTCTCCACCCGCCCATTTTTCCACGTAGGTCTTTAAAAACTTTCAACCGCATTTCCACCCTTTCTACTTGAATTTAAAGAAAAACATAGTGGAACTCAGTGTTATAATATTTCGTTGTCTATTCGTATCCATGCAACGGATCTAACTATTTGATCGTAATATAGATTAACACGGTATAAAATACCCTGTCCATTGTATTTAAATGGATACCAAAACGGAGTAATAGCATATATCCGAAGGAATAATATTTGCGTTTGCAACCTACAAGCCATTTATATTAGACTTTGCCTTTTATATGAGGACAACAGGACGTGTTGTGTCGCAAATGCATAAATTGGGGCCTTTCTCTGCTCTAACTTTAAGACTTTGGTACAAAATATGAAAATATCGAAAATAATATAAGAAAATAGTGAATATAATATTGATTTCAAGGCAGTAAAAACACATTGCAAAAGGTTTTTGTGTATAATCTCTAAATAACAATTCTTCATCTTATGGCACAGAAAAGGGTTGGTCTGTGTCTTAAGGATAGGTCTATATACTTACCTACTTACAGTGGCGGATTTCCCATAAGGCACAGTAGGCTCGAGCCTAGGGCGGCGAGATATTAGGGGCGGCAAATTGTGAAAAAAAAATCGCTGATGATAACAAGAAATAACTTAAAATTAGGCCAGGCAACGAATTCTCAAAAAAAGGTATAGGGGGAAATGCTTGGAACACAATTTTTGACTTCGTAACTTTGTTTGAACTAGTTAGGAGGTGAACATATCAAAAGTCCCTGGCCGTAGCCCTTGAGCCGGGGGAAGAGGGAGGTTTGAAGGTCCTATTTTTCTGTTTTTCGCTTATATCTCGGAAACTATGCGTTCTAACGACTGATCATTGTACAAAATGAAAGCTGATTAAATTTGCTACAAGTTTTATTTAGTACAGTTTTTAGATATCTTGAGGGTCCTCCACAGTTGTGCGCGAATCGCGGCGCGCAGCCGAGAACGCGAGTGTGGCGTCGATTTCACAGATTGTTCACGCCTTCGCGCCTTGTTCCCCGTTTTTTGTCGGTTTTTCGGCCAGCGTCAAAGGAGGCGCGAAGCGCGAACTTGCAAGACTCCACAATACACACTATTTTGGCTCATCAGTTGCAAGATAAATATTAATTCTATTATATATAGCGGCTATATTTTACGGTTTTACAACAAAACAAAATGGAAAATAGCTACAGCAAGTATGATGCCTTAGATAAATGACAGTTAAAACTCGATCAGCTGGTGCTTTTCAGCCATCTTGGCCCGAACTAAACTGCGAAATCACCGAGAAGTTTGCGATTGTGGAGTCAAACGTCAACGTGGCGATATGTTCGCTCGGCGAAGTCGCGCCGCGATTCACGCATAATAGTCTGGTCTGTAAGGGGGCTTGTATAGGGCCCGTATAAGCCGCGAACGCGAGTGTGGAGTCGATTTCGCAGATCTGCTACACTGTTAAAATCTTTCGGGTTCCTTTCCTCGTGAGTACCGTGAATATTATTGATGGAAATTTAATGCAAAATTATAGATATTCAAGAGCGGCTATCTCAAAAACTAAACAAGATACCTATCGAAAAACTCGACTGTATAAAACTTGTAGCAAATTTAATCAGCTTTCATTTTGTATAATGATCATGTCACAACGACGCATAGTTTCTAAGATATTATAAGCGAAAAACCAAAATTGGAACCTTCAAATCAAACCCCCCTACCCCCGCTCAAGAGCTACGGCCGGGGACTTTTGATATTTTCACCTCCTAACGAGTCCAAACAAAGTTACTAAGTTAAAAATGTGTCCCAAGCATTTCCCTCTATAACTTTTCTTTGCCTGACCTAAATGTAGTCAATATGATGGGTGCTGATGCTGAAGGGGCGGCTACAGGGTCTGAGCCTAGGGCGGCAAAGACTGCAAATCCGCCACTGCCTACTTATGTTAGTTATCTTATAAGGCAGTTGGCAAAGAAGCGCTTTTCTACTTTGCAATTTATATTAGCATTAGAAAAGACAGCACGCACGATCTGGACATGTCTTTTTATTTAAAAAAATTGTAACTATTCCTTCAACCAAAAACCAAAAAAAATGTAAATGAACGAGCATAATATACTATGTAATTGTTACATATTTGTTGTGACTTATTTTTCATAAGTGTTTTTCAATAAAGTCACGTCAAGTGTACGTCAAGATCGGTTAGTGCTTGTTGCACCATCCGCATTTGACAGACTGATCAACGTAACCCAGTGCGCCGCGGCAGTTTACTATGAAAAGCCATACAATCAAATTTAGCGAACTCTTTAACGATGACAAACAATTTGCTGCAACCGACCCTTAGTCTTTTTCTAATGCTAAAAAACGAAGTTTAATGGTAGACGTATAATTGCGAAAAAGACACGTTTTCATTTTTTCAACGCCTTTTTGTTTTTGTTCGTGTCTTATGCGTGTGGGCGCGAAACCTGCATTGTAAGCAGTCATGATTTTTTTGTTGAAGTTATCGCCATACCAATTAGACTTCTCGCTTCTGTTCTCAACGACGTAATAAGTCATCTACAGACACTCATTACTCTTCACTCTTGTTACAAATGCCCTTTTATAAATAAGGACAACTATAATTTAAAGACGTTCTGTTTTGTGCTCCCGTTTTTGCTGTGCGGCGTGTGACTGGTTTTATCTGACCAAATTAAAAAGTACTTTTCAAAACGTAATTTACTTTCTATACATCTCGCTTGCACTAATATGCGAGTACGAGCGAGATGTATAGAAAGTAAATTACGTTCTCGATGGCGTTTATGTCAGTGCCAAACTGATGGTAGCCGTACTGGTCATAATGTTGGGGCAACTGAAATAATTTTGTACGGTTGCGCTCTCGGAGGAATAATCCAATATGGAGTGGTGACACGCACTAATTTCTATGTGAAAAATTCTGCCGTTTTCGGCGCGGGGGGCGAGGAACGCACACAAACAATGTAAACACTAATGCATTTTTCGCATGCGTCGTTACACACGCACACGACAAAATTATCAAACACTAGCATAAACTATATTCACACAAATACAAGAACAAACACAGACAACCCTGTCCGTGAACGAGATGATGTCAGTTCTAAGTAAACGTAGAAGTGCGAGGGACTTGTCGATAATATTGTCGATATTTTATTGACTGAATTTTAACTGTCTGCTTTAGTCAATGTTTAGTAATATGTAATTAAATATCAAATCTTTGTACGAGCATTTTACTAACTTTCAATGTTTGTACTTATTGTATGCATGTTAGTTTGTCTGTTTTAAAGTGAAACTTTTATTCAATCGCTCCAAAAATCTGTAATAGAACAGTTATTTAACCACGAAATCCTTTTCGTTCCCGGGTAGAGTTTGCACGACGGATCCGAAATGTATGGGAAGATCCGCGGATCCGGATCCAGATCCGGATAATTTCATACATTCCGGATCCGGATTGCAAACCCTATTCCCGGGTGAATAAACGAAACCGGTTTCCGAGCCCTGGGTGTGCGGCGTAAACAAAGATACGAAGATTAAGAAGAAAAATAGGTTATATGACAAGAACCGTATGGAAATATTTATTCTCCTAATGATTGTTTTGTTTATTTCAGACCACACAGATAATACAGATATATGACAGGATTAATGGACAACTTCTAACAAACGATCTTGTAAAGACTATTAGAAGGATTATTTTTTCTCTTTAATCTCGGCTCAGGCAGAACATTCTAACACTATTTTTTGGAAATAACGCCTTTTATAAAACAACAAAAAACAACTATTGTAAAATCTTATACTTGTAAGTAAATATTATAATACAATATGGATATTTCCTGTATCTACTTAAAATAAATTATTTCAAACCGTGCACGAAATAAAGCACCAAATATCCCGTTTTATTGCATCTTTTGGAAATCTAAAAAAATAAATCAAAATAACAATATATTTATAATGTACATATAGATTTTATCGATATTGGTTTTTATGGTGTGCCATCACTAACTATGGTAGAGTGATACCAGAGTAATAAATTAAAAGTGCCTATTTATGGAAAATGACGGCAGTAAATACCTTAAAATAAATAAAATACAATACAAATATTGGACATGTCAAATAAAAAATACGATAGAAACTAAGAGAAAAATGAATTTTCAAAACAGTAGTAGGGTAGGTGCGTCAGTTTTCGTCCAGCTCTAGTTTTCGTCCACTTGACGAAATTGAATATAAATCTACATTGCTGCACAAATTTGGACTTAATGCAATCCTTAATGTCGAGACAATATATCTATCTACATAAAAAATGTATTTGGCAAGTAGCAAATTAAATATCAAATATGTTATTTGCTAATCTGTCATGTGGACGAAAACTAGAGCATGGACGGAAACTAGCTTTCGGTAATATCACGTTATTTATGATTTATACTATTTATTTGATTGAATGGATTACGTTGATATTAAAATAAGGTGTTATAGAAAAATAATGTGTTATATAAATTATATAATAATAAGCCACGCAAATTAGAAACCTAATGAATATTTAGAAAGTCTTTTTTAAATATTACCCTAAATTAGATCTAGTACCATGAAGTGGTATCACTTTCAGATTGACAATGTTTTTTAGTTTTTTGCTAAATTAGTACACTATTTAGATGTAATAGTACTTACATATGAAAAGAAACGTGTTCTTTAAGTACGCTAGATGTTTCCGATCGGTTTTTACAGGAGAAAACGCTACAATTCGGCATTTTCTGCTCCTAACATTCCGCTTAGACTGACGTTTGCTGAATGGCGTATGACGTATGGCAACTAGTTTTATATAACCTCCTTGACCGGCGGCCGCCGACTTTTGGCAGAGGGGAACGCCTGTTAATGGCGGTTCCTGTTGGTTTATTATTCCGAGGTTGCGCTTATGCGTCGTGACCAGGGATGTTGCGAATATCCGCATCCGCAACCGCGGAACTTCCGCATTATTTTCAACATCCGCATCCGCATCCGCATCCGCATAAAATCGATGCGGATTTAATGCGGATGCGGATGTGGAACAGGTCGGTACAGGAACGGTTTAGCATCGGCGTAAGTGCTAGACTGCTAGGTAATTTAGTCATTAACCAAAAAAAACTATTAGAAATGAGCAGTCAAGCGTGAGTGGGACTTAATGTACGGAACCCTTGGAACGCGAGTCCGACTCGCACTTGACCGGTTTTTTGAAATAAAAATTACAAAAATGTAATATTTGACGTTTTTTATGGTACTATCTTGACATCCGCATCCGCGGATGTGAGCCTTTAAAAATCCGCATCCGCATCCGCATCCGCGGATGTCAAAAAATCGGCATCCGCAACATCCCTGGTCGTGACGTCGGTTGTATTATGTGATCCGTCTAGTAGTTAGTTGGTCTGTGCCCTCGGCATACACTTACACCTTTCATAATCCAGCTCTCGATCCATAAACGGAGCACTTAGGTCCCGGGTTTTACGAGTGTTCCCCGAATATGTTATAACTCAATAGTTGTTATTAGCTTTCGGGCAATCGGAGAACGATTCGGCTAACGCTTTTACGACGGCTGACTTGTTCTGGTGATGTTGTTGTTGATTGTTGATACTTGATGTGAAGGGAAATCCAATGAATTAAAACGGGAACTTTGTGCAAAGGTAGATATTTCCATGTAAAAATAGGTAGTCTCTTCTCTTTCCGCATAGACTCTAAATGGATTAAATTGATAGAATTTGACACTATTATAAACTAGAATAAGACATATGGTTGTTCTCCCGGAATTCATTCTCTGCAATGGTTAAATGGGGGTTGAAAATACGGGGTGATGGCTTGGAGATTGGAGGGGGTGTGAGATTGGGGGTAAGGAGGGGCTTTTAAAAATTAAACGACTTCTACGTGACAGACTAGTAATACTAGTATTTAATTTAATTTAAAAGAGTCAAGGATCCTATAGAAAATAAAAAAAATATATAAAAAGCTAACAGAAGCGTCCATAGAACTCGATTGTCATCGGCTTGCAATCTAGTACCTACCAAATTTAGCAACCTAATTCTAAGAATTGGCGCAGGCACAATTTTTATGGAAGCGACCGCCTCCATCCCAAATTATTTATTAATTAGTGCTCAAGAGAACAAGTTTCTTATGAGTTTAGTATCCTTAATTCAGGCTACACACAAAAATAAAAGATTTAAACTAATTTGGCCATCGCCTAAGCCCATCAGAGGGTCGTAAAGTCCAAAATCATCATTTCAACTCGTAAATAGCTTAATATATGCCTGGAAACGACAATTCGCTTTCCCGGAACGAGTTTATGCTGAGCCCTTTGACCACCTCATGTAGACACCGCATTTTAAGGGTCCATTTCAAACGTAGTTACGCTCTCATTTTAAAACGAGTAGCTAGTTTGCTCTGAAACTTGTACTTACAATAGTGTATGTTTATTATTATGTAGCTTCAGATACCTTAGTTAAAAATATACAGCGGAATTTAACTTTATCTTACAAAACTTGTTTTTGCTCTATTTCGTTTGTTTTATAAACTGGAGCTATATAAACTAGATATATTATAACTCGTGTCATTGTATGTGCAAAGTTTTATTACAATCCAACACGTAGTTTTAAAATGAGAACGAAACTCACCACTTAAAAATTTAACTCTACAGGCAAATTCGAATATAATTATACACCTGACATCAAAATGATATCTAAATGATGTCAGTTAGTTAACATTTGCGCGTTCATTTCGCTTGGACTTGTGGTGAGTGAGACAAATGTACGTTCAAATTGGCCCATTATTTAGTAATAAGTAGTATTAAAGTACAGAACATTTTCTTGCTCAACGTAGACTACAGAATGGGGTTCTTCAAAACCAATGTAGGTATATGACACACAATATACAAACACACACTAAAAGTCAGAGATGTACAAAATGGTTTAAAAAAAGCATTTAAATACAAAATGCAAAATACTTTTCAGATTTACTATTTCAAATGCAAAATACCAAATAGTTTTGCGTTATGTATTTCAAATGCGAAATGCAAAATAGGTATTTTCAAAATACTTTTTCAAAATAAAATACCTTTTGACCAAATCTCAGATATTTTTATTTATTTTAGGTATTTGTCGTGAGAAATAGAGACACAATGCCGAGCCGAACAAAAACGTCTAATAACATGGCACTTTATGCATGACATTTTGGTCATATTTATCTGTACGCGTATCAATAAATTCTGTTATTAATAATAATAATACTTCGTCTAACAGCGAAGAGTCTCGACCAACATCTTGAGAGACTCTCGCTAGGTGGTTGGATCAAGGGCCAGATGCAGAAGGCGGTGATCTTGGACATGGCGCGGATAGTCCGCCGGTTCCTCTCTCTGTGGCCCTGACCACCGCCAGCTTGGGCCTTGCCCCGCTGCTGGCGGCACCCTAGGTTAGGTTTTTTATAATATTTTTATATTGTTTTTGTAAGTGTTTTTATATTTTAATTTTATATCCATATTGTAATAAAACCTAACTTAAGACGAAAAATGAATAAAGAGAATAATACTCACTTAAAATAATGTAAAAAACTAGACTAACGAAAAGAGAGCCATGGCTCCATTTTGTAACTTGTGTGGCCATTTATTTCGGTTGATTGTGCATCTAGTTCTTATTTTATTATTATTACACTTTTCTTTTATTAATAACAACTGGACTGGTATTTTTAAAAAGTGAAAAAAAAAAATACAAATACAAAATACAAATGCTTTATTCGTCGATCATAGGTGTACACAACATGATATTGCATATGATGGTAAAAAAGAAAAATTGTTCCACTATGTCGTACCCAAGGGCATACGAAATTAAGTTTGCTAATAGCAATTAGCATGCACCATGCACTAAATTAAGATTTACAGGCAGTGTGTATGTGAAAGAAATAAACATAAATTTTTATTTATTACGCTTTTTAACAATACCTGGCGCTGGCGCCAGGCGCTAGCAGGCGCCTCTATCGGTCAAATTCGGCGATACAAGCGTCATTCGTTCATTTCATTTTGTTTGACTGGTAATGTTGGCTAAACTTAATCACAAAGTATTTTGCATTTTGAAATGAATATTAAAAATGCAAAATACATCTCGAAAAGTATTTCAAATAAAATACAAAATGTTTTTTACTAAAAGGCATTTAAATGCAAAATACAAAATAGGTATTTTGCATTTTGTATTTGCATTTTAAATAGAAGTATTTCAAATAAATCGCATCTCTGCTAAAAGTTCTTCAAAAAAGGGGTACAGGTTTTTAAACGATCGGCAACGCGCATGTATCTGTAGTTGCAGGCAAGGCGTCAAGAGGCTTCGGTGACCGCTTACCTACTATCAAGCGGGCCGTGTGCTTGTTTTCCACCGATGTGGTATAAAAAAAGTATAACGTTTATCTTTCCTTACTTAGCCGTAATTTATAATATTTCAATTTCACAAGGCGTCTTTCCAGATCTTATGAAATATAGTAAAGTCATTCCTCTTTTTAAATCTGGTGACTCGAGTAATATGGCTAATTTCCGACCAATATCAATACTTCCTGTACTAAGTAAAGTTTTTGAAAAATTAATGTTAAATGATCTACTGGGTCACTTCAACAGACATACTTTACTTACAAGCAATCAGTTTGGTTTCACAAAGGGCCGTTCCACGACCGATGCTGCTTCGGTACTCATTAAACATATTTATAATATTTGGGAAAATTCTTGTGATGCAATTGGCATATTTTGTGATCTTTCTAAAGCATTTGATTGTGTGGATCATGGAACGCTCATTTTGAAATTAGAACACTATGGTCTGTCAGAAAATGCCCTAAACTTTATGTCTTCTTACCTTAGCAATAGAACACAAACAGTTGTTGTAAACAAAACCCAGTCTAGCGGAGCTGTAGTCCAATTAGGAGTGCCGCAAGGTTCTATTTTGGGTCCATTCCTGTTTTTGGTTTATATAAATGATTTGCCATGTATAGTAGAAAATCTTTGTGAAATAGTTCTTTTTGCTGATGACACATCATTACTTTTTAAGGTTGATCGGAAATCTACCGATTATAGTGTAATTAACAGCACACTCGTTAATGTACTTAACTGGTTTACTATGAACAATTTGCTTCTTAATGCTAAGAAAACCAAATGTATTAGATTTTCTTTGCCGAATGTTAAACCAGTCGATACTAAAATACTTTTGAATAATGAATGCTTAGAGATGGTAGATAAAGCTCTGTTTCTTGGTTTAACATTGGACAAAAATCTACAATGGAGTCCTCATATCGGAACACTAGCTAACAAATTAAGTTCGGCCGCTTACGCCGTGAGGAGAATTAGACAACTGACTAATGTTGAAACAGCTCGCCTTGTTTATTATAGTTATTTTCATAGTGTAATGTCATATGGTATTCTGGTTTGGGGCAAAGCAGCTGACATACAGACTATATTTGTCTTACAAAAGAGAGCCATTCGTTCTATATATAACTTAAGAGCGCGTGAATCATTAAGAGAACTTTTCAAAGAAATTAATATTTTAACTGTAGCTTCCCAATACATATATGATAGTATTATTTATGTTATTAAGAATCTAGACTCCTTCACTAAGAATTCTGATGTCCATAACTTTAACACTAGAAATAGAAATAAGCTTGCTATCAGAAAGTTTCGTGTCCGTAAAGTACAAAAGTCATTCGTTGGGCAATGCATTCATTTTTATAACAAGTTACCTGAGGATGCTTTAAGATTACCCTTTCCAGCTCTTAAGAATTACTTAAAAAAGTCATTGATGTTAAAAGCTTATTACAGAGTCGAGGACTACTTGACAGACAAACATGCATGGTCCAAACCAGAAACTAACTAATAAAAAGTAGTAGCAATTAAAAACATTGTATTATGTATAGAGTTATAGGTGACACAGCTCAGGTAAGCAGGAAAGCACATCAAATATTATATGTTGGTAATTAATAATAATCAATCAGATTTATATAATATGTTTTCCCATTTCTTTTAATAACTTTATTTTCTTTTCCTTTTGTAAGAATTTGATATGTTTTCTGAAAGAGCTGCGATTTTGTATGATTCCATGTACATATGTATATTTTCTAAATCAAATTTCTATTACACCTTATGTGTATAATTGCATGAATTCTATAGTAATTAAGATTGTATTTTTTTTCCCTTATTTTCTCGTAATGCATGTTAATTATAAGATGTAATTATTTTTGAAAAGATGTGTCCCGCCGAGTTTGTTGCCGGTCCCATATTGGGATACCCTCCTCCAATTGAGGGGGGATTTAAATCTTCTCGGGGCAGAGGTGTAGGGTTGGAGCCGGTCTACCTAGCTTTATTTGACGTTCATAAGCGCATTGTAATTATGCCTACTTGAATAAACTATCTTTTATCTTATCTTATCTTATCTTATCTTATCTTATCTTATCTTTCTTTCAGTTTTGCAATCCGATCGGATCATTCTACATTAATTGTTTTGACCGTAAAAAATTTCTTGTCATCACAAGAAATATTTTAACAGTTTTAAGACAACTTCCGTTTATTCTCTTTGATTTTGAATTTTCCCTCAGTGTCTCATTAATAAAACACTGTACTTATATTATGTTTATTTATAATTTACATACATTGACGAAGATGGACCTGAATTGGAAGGGCAGCCTAAATGTGTTGTACCGCGAGTTATCTTACGTTGGTTCATGGTGAAGTGATCTGTTGAACCACCTTAATTAATTTTTTTTTTCAAGGCGACTTTAAAATTGTAATACAAAATTTATTCTTTCAAATCAAGTTGTTTTGCTACATTTTTAATAATAATTGATGAAAATAAATGCTAAGACTAAACATGCATTTATGTGGAAATTATTATGATGAGTCATTTACAAAACGTGTTTGTAGAACGTGTTATAATTATTATTACAGTTCTTGTAACAACTTTGCTTACTGTTGTCCCCTGACTGACAGGACAGAATAACACCAAGCAATACTGGATTCAACCATATTTTATAACAATAATATGGATTTCCGCCAGTAACGCATGTTTTAATACCTAATAGTACATTTACGATCTAAGTGCGAAAAATAGGAAATTCGCAACGAGTGGCAAGGGAGTATTTTAATTTAAGTCGACACGAGTTGCATATTACTTATACGCACATGCATCGCCGTACAACGTTTTACAGTACATATGGCAATTAACATTTTCGAAATAGTTACGTAATGTGCTAATTATCGCACTAGTGCGGTAAAGTAGCACCATATAATGTACTGTAAATAACTATATGACATCTTCGAAGCCTCTTTATTATATTCGTTGAATATTCATGAGTAGGAATGCGTGGTCCTATCGCCCATAATGTAATGGGTAAGAGCGAATGACTCAATATTTGTAAATAATAAATATACGTATCCTTTCGCGATGTTTTCGTTTCGAACGATACTAATTTGGAACCGACTTCCTGGGTTGTAATTTCAATTAGTAATGTCTATAGCCAGTATATTTAATGCTATTTCATACATTACTATAAACATGCCCCAATGTGAAGACTAGCAACACTTACCCGCCTTATACCAAACAGCTCAATTCTGCATAATTAATAAAACAGTTGGGCGTTTCCTAAAATAAATATTGAAAACCTGAACCTGGACATTCTTGGGGTCATTCTACTCAGAATTGACATCATTCTCCATCCTACAATTAAACCGAGATGTTCCAAAATGTCCATTCCATTACGTCACGTTTTAGTATGACAATTTTTTTCACTTGTATGTGCGTGACGTAGTGGAAAGTACAATTTTCATGCAAATTTTTGTGACATAATTAATGGGTTTAGTGTAACCGGCCACCCCGTCACGAGTGTCATGACGGAAACCGTCCCAATTTCTCTACTAAATACATGTTACATATATATATGCCATCTTAGAAAGACTAGGCGTCTTTGACCAACTCTAATGACCAGCAGTACGTGCTTGCATCTCCTATACGAATCCATTGCGGGATTGTGATATAGCTATGAGTTACGATAAAGAGATGGCGCTGTCATGTATAAATATTATATCCTTATAGAAATCCAATAATGAACCCACCTTGAAATAAAACAAGTCGAATGTATCTCTAAGTCTGTCTTTTCACAACATTCTACCGTATATTAACCACTTACGCCACTCCTGATTATTGATATTCACCCAATAACACCAAATAGCGTTAAGTGCACAAATATTTGCAATCAATTTCGAACTTGAAGCCTTGCAGTTACGTCTCAAATTGCAACGTACTTTGTTTTAAGTAGGTTCGTTTATTTTTGAACGTACAGTGTGTTATTATTAAACATAAGTTAGCAGATATTTGAGAAACATCGTCTAATGTTACTATAGAAATGGAAACATGGATATCGTGAGGGACATTGTATAACATACGAGTGTTATTGTAAATTTTACCATAGAACGAAAATTATTTCATGAACGGCAGACGGTCCACTCTCTAACCAAATAGATTTGACAGCTGAACATCCCTACTTTTAATCTTTTATTAAAAGATTTTGATTTTAGCAAATTAGGTACATAGATAAAATATGTCAGTAAACACCAGATGAAACCTAACCGATACAATAAATGCTTCTAAGGTTTGTGTATGCCTTGGGTAAGAAAAATATGTGTAATAATTATTATTTTAATTTATGAAAAGTATTTTAAACCTAATGATCGTAACTGACTGCCTGATTCTAATTTTAATATACCTACGTTAAAATTAGATCTAGATACAATATGGATGAGATAAGACATAAGTACCTATATTAAAATTAGAATCAGGCGGTGAATTAACCAATGATCCAATTTGGATGTTTCGTCCAAAATGATCCCTTAGTAAAAGGATGAAGGATGTAAGTGCCGCGAAAATACTCCATTGCGTTGTAAAGCTTGACCTGGAACTAATTTTTTCATACTTGACAAACGGGACACTCACGTATTGAGTACGGTACGGAGTGAAACATGTCCAGCGTTTTCGACCTAAAATACGTGAGTGACCTGTTTTTAATATATTTAATATGTCTGTGTCTCACGGAAGTTTTGTTATTAAAATTGTCAGGCTTTTACGTTGTACCTACAGTGTCTTGTGTGTAACTTCTTTCGAATATGAAGGTAGATTCCATGTCCCGACACTTCCGACACTCACTTCGCCTTTTTTATTTCAAGTCCGCCAAGTGTATAACTTCGATCATGAAAAACTTGAAAAAATACGCGGCTAGTTGCATTCGACGCATAAATTTTTACGTCCAAGTTTATGACAAAAGTTCCACTGTAAAGCTCACTTCACATTGTATAACTAATAACAATGCAGAAGATCGTAAAGCTTCTCTTAAAGCTCTGGACTTCGGCGCGCTCGTAAAAATGGCAATTTTTAAGGAACCCCACTAAAATAAGCATTAACCGTAATGGGAACTTCAGTAATTTAATATCGACGAGTTGAAAATCCTGCGCTAGTTTAAAAGTATTTAATTCGTGACCTTTAGACAGTAAGCTGTAAGTCTCTGTTATGACAATGCGGCAAAAGTATCTGCCACATGAATATACTCTGGCAAACTCACTTTGTCAGTAGAAAAAGTTTTTGGCAAAAATTTAATTTTTGGTACAAGCTTTTATCGCTGACTGTACTTTTCTTACGACAGACAACTAATACTCATCGAGTCAATTCTAAAAACCCCTAACACAATTAGGTTGCGTTGTTTCATCTCAGAGTTCCTATGGCCACCTCCTGTCTCCATCATCAGATCAGCTCGATGGTACCATAATATTGCATTGTCACCCGACTTACATGTGTATGCAAAAGCTCAATCGGAAACCGGGAAGTGGATCAAATTTAACTTGCAAGATTTGATTACAGACTGACAGACAACGGGACAGGTACGGGACGGGAATAAAAGCTTGTAAAAAGACGCGTGCTTCCAATTTACATTTACGCCCAATTTTTTTAATGCGAATGAGGATAGAAAGCCGGGCCAAGTGAGCGCAGGAGGAATAGTGCTTTGTTATAAAACATCGCGGAAATTGACCTAAAAACCTAACCTAAAAGGTCAATCTTAACTATGAAATATGACGTGACGTGTGGCTCTAGCCCACAATGTTATAATAAAAATTAACTTGGCCGGCGTGTTTCACTAAAACGCCCGCAGCACACGCTTCTGACGCTTCACAGCATATTATCACGAGCGAGTATTAATACCCTCGCCACACTTTGCTCCTCGCCCAGCCGCGATGTTACCTTCTGAGGGGCTACCGCGAAAACCGAAATTCGCAAATTGCGGGGATCTTTCTCTTTTACTCTCATCAAGTGATCAAGACGTAATTAGAGTGACGGAGAAAAATGCCCACATTTGCGAACTTCAATTTTCGCGGTTATAGCCCTGGCCACACACGCTCTACTCTCGCATTTAATCGCGACGCTTTGCACTGACTCGTGCCATAAAAACCGACAAAATACGAGAATTTTAGGGCCACTCCACACTAGCGTCTTTTGAGCGTCGGCGTTTAGTCAGCGCTATGGGAAATGGCGTCGCTGCGCAGTTGCGCCAACGCTGCGTCGAGCTGCAGCCGAGTTGACTAGACGCCGACGCTAGTGTGGGGTGGCTTTTAGAGCATGAAGAGTAACGTCCCACACTACGTCTCTGCCTACTTTCCTCTCTACTTCCCATGTCTCTCGACAGTCTCGACGCGTGTGTGGCTGGGGTATAATGGCGATATTTCTTTCTGCGCATGTTTGAGAAAAAGCGGTTCAAAATAAAAACTTGCAGTATCAGTATCAGTATTTCTTTGCCTACTCATTGTTTCTTGATGTCAACTGAGTTTTTGTTAGTAGGTGCAACAAAATAGTATTCCGATATTTCTGTGATAATTGACAAGAAAAAAACGAAGATCGAAAATGTTGAAACGTCGAGACTTCTGTAGGTTTGTGAGAATTGAATATTTCACCCAGTTTACTTCATAAGGTTGATGATAAAGATCCTGACAAAATTATTAGTCAACTTTTTGCGTTTTTCTCGAAAATGATTTTTTCTGCTCTACCTGTATGGTTTGAATTGAACCCGCGAGTTTTGACCACACACATACGAAAGGTTAATAAAATGTATTGATTTATTACAGTAAATAAACACTTATCTTCATTTACAAAACTTATTTATTACAACTTGTGCGTAAAACTAGAATGTAAGCATACCGGTTCCAGACGCCACGGGGCGTCGCGCACAGTTAGGGAACCCCAGTATTACCGTTTTTAGGGTTCTGCACCGCAAAAAGAAATAAGTAGGTAATTCTCGAGATATTTAGCGATGCGACAGACGAACGGACAGATTTGCATCATAAATCATAAGGGTTCCTTTTGTACCTTTTTGGTACGAAACCCTAAAAACGGAAGCCTTATACTCGTAATCCTATAAGGCTTCCGTTTTTAGGGTTTCGTCGTTGGGATCATTCGTGTGTCTGTCTGTCCGTCTGTCATATATAGTCAATTTGCTCCGAACAAAAAAGTGGTCCAAGATTTTTTTATTATTATGTATTTTAAAATGTTAACGTGTAAGCTTAAAAAAAAAGACTAAAATTTACCTTTCCCCTTGATTATTTCCGAAACAACTGGGCCTAAAACTTTTGGAAAAAAAAAAACAGAAAGTAATTCTTTACCCTATAGATTATACGAAAACCTATAAGATCGCTACGGTCCATCATATACGGATTTAAGAAGAAAGAATTTTAAGAAGAAACATTGTTAAAAAATGTAAGAAGTACGAAACCCTGAGGCGCGTCTCCGATGTTAAAATGTAGGTAATATCTTAAATAACTACTATTGAATAAGTCTACCACTTATCTGAGGCAGTTGGAAAGAAGTTATTATGGTTAACTGCGGACTGCTTGAAGGCCAGGTTGCGTGCAACTGACAGGCCCATTCGAACGTGCACCTGACATCGAACCGATATTTGAATCATATTGTAATCATATCAAGCTCTCATACGCGCGGGCGTCCCGCTCGCACTAATACATGTACAGATGTAGTGCATAATTGTTTTCCATCGTATTTTCTCGGAAACGTTAGTATTGTCATGCTACTTCAGTCTTCAGTCAACCTCAGTACTTTTTGTACCGAGACTGATTGAACTAGCAATACGCTTGTATACGTTTCCATGAAAATACGATGGAAAATAATAAGGCGTAGTATGCCTATCTATACGGACGGAGTCAGAAATGAACGCGCGAATAAAGGTTCCATCACACAGGCGCGTTTTCCGGTCGGTATGTGAGCGGGGCGTGAGCGTTTTATATGTGTTTAGCGACCCGCCCCGGCTTCGCACGGGTTAACAAATTATACAGAAACCTTCCTCTTGAATCACTTCTCTTCCCCCTCTTCCTCTTGATCTATTAAAAAAAACCGCATCAAAATCCGTTGCGTAGTTTTAAAGATCTAAGCATACAGACAGACAGACAGACAGACAGGAAAGCGACTTTGTTTTATACTATGTAGTGAAGCGGCGCGCCCCGCTCACGCCCCGCCTGAAATACGCGCCTGTGTGACGAAATTTAACAGCTAAAGGGGCCCACTGATTAACAGTCCGCCGGACGATATCGGCCTGTCAGTTGTTCGGAACTGTCAACTTTTTGTTCTAACTGACAGGCCGATAACGTCCGGCGGACTGGTAATCAGTTTGATATCAGTTGCACTTTCGAATTAGCGTGTGATTTGCATTATGTTAATTAAAAACAGATTTACTCAGAAAACTGAACTACCTTCTAGACACGGCGTATCCCTACATTCCCTACTATAATCATCATCTTCCTCGCGTTGTCCCGGCATTTTGCCGCGGCTCATGGGAGCCTAGGGGTCCGCTTGGCAACTCATTCCAAGAATTGGCGAAGGTTTAGGTTTCACGAAAGCGACTGCCATCTGACCTTCCAACCCAGAGGGTAAACTAGGCCTTATTGGGATTAGTCCGGTTTCCTCATTGCCTCATTATATTATAAATGCAAAGTAATTCCGTCTATTTGTCTGTCTGTTATTACTTATTACCTCATCGCACTTGAATGGATTTAGATGAAACTAATAGCGACCCGCCACGGCTTCGCACGTGTTATCAAATTATACATATACTCGTACCTTCCTCTTGAATCACTCTTATGTATAAAACCGCATCAAAATCCGTCGCGTAATTTTAAAGATCTAAGCATACATAGGGACAGACAGCGGGAAGCGACTTTGTTTTATACTATGTAGTGATGTGATATATTGTGTAAACGTTTGGCGCGACACATTCTTCGACTATTATGGAATACAGACCTCCCGGCCGCCGCGTTGCGAGAGTAAAGACCAGGGCCAGATTTGGGACCCAACACATTTAAGGTGAAAGGGGATGGAGTCACGTGACCACATCTCCACACAAACGTAGTCCCCATTTTCCTCTCTGACATTATCGAAAATGTTTTCATCCAATTTGGTGTATATTTTCTTAACACACGAATTACCAAGGGCCGCGGCCGTGAACCATTTCTTTCGTTTGTTAAATTGCCTCTCTATCGCTAGAAGCAAGTGCGACAGAGGCAGACGATTTTCGATGTTGACGATAGGCACTCAGACCGCATAGCCAATGTGCCAATCGCTTACGCTCCGTAGCACACTGTCGCATTATAATATGGAAGAATGATAGCGAGGGACACAAAGTGTTTCGTAGTCGGGCGCGTATGATGGACGCAGAAAACTTACAACGCAGATGATACCTAATATCCAGGTATAGATGCAGCAACTTGTCAAGTTATTGCTAAGTATAACGAAGTACTGACAGTTATAGTTTGGTTATTAATAGGATAGAAATTACACTCACCTAGGCAGGTGACACTATCCAGGTATAGGTGCAACAGCCTGTTAAGTATTGACAGGTATAACGGATACAGACAATAATACTGATTCATTTACCGCACTATGTACTCGTAATTAGAAAAAAAAATATGATTCCAGCCTTGGTATTGCGTAGGAATGAGAATTTTGACATAAATTTCACATAAATTCATTACACGGCTATAAAAACTCCAAACATCATAAACTAACATTTTATTGCCTTTTGCAATTAGTGAGTATAAATTAACGTAATTTTAACCTTTAAGTTCCTAGATGTTAAAGTACAGTGCCGAACTGTGAACCAACTTTATTAATAAATAATAAAACATCATACATTTTGTCACTTGAAGAGTTAACTTTAATCGGACCAGATTGTTGGTACTAATTACTAGCACAAGCGGTAAAAAGTCAAAATGTTGTGCGATGTAATTGATGGACGACCCCTTATATATTATAATCGATTACAACACAAGGAACCGAGTCAAATGATAAATAGCTTATATAAAACGCCAATCGGAAGTTAAATTTACGGAAATGATCACATCACTTCTCGTTACATCTGTCATAACAATACTTACTACAACTCTACAATACTTAACAACACTTTTCTATAGGCATTTGTCGATAAACGATTGCCATCTTCTGGGGAAGCTCCCATAGAAAACCTGGCACCTGTCGAATCCTTCTACTAACCTATAATCTAAGCCGCGTTACCCACAGACCGGATTATAACGTGTCACCGTACAGCACAGACAAGACATCCTCCAGACTGAGTATAGTAGCGCTACCCCCTCTGCCACAAATATACGGTAGTTTTACTCCATTTTCGAGTCAACGTTGTGTGACGTCCGTGTCTTTGAACGGACCAATCACGGCACGGGACTCGCTCACCTCGCCCCCCGCACCCCAGTATTTTTGGCAGCATCGGTTTCGTGAAATAATTGCGCTAAACTCCGTCTAGAGGATTCCTAGTCTATGCCGTACAGGAACTGTCGATTTAAAATAATGACGGCCGAGTCCGTCCCCCGCGACTGGTTTGCAACATTGTTGCAGCAGTTAATTGTTTACTTTTTATTTTGCGCGCGATCCGGTCCGGTGTGGGGTCGGCGGACATTGGCCTACTGCGCGATACGGATCGGATCGTCTGATAGTATCTATAGTATTCGCTTTAAGGCCTGTGCACACCGGCGTGTGCGTGACGTGCACGTGCGCGTGCGCTAAAATGTTGGAGCCGCACACGCACACGTCACGCAAGCGGTGTGCCGTCTCTCATAAGGATCTGTATACTACAAGTACTACAACGCTGCACGCGCACGTACACGTCACGCACACGCAGCCGGTGTGCACAGGCCTTAGGGTTCATCCTTCATTATTTTGGCGTTAGTTCTTTTTCACTTTTGTGGATACATTTTGGTTGATGTGGTTCATGTGGTAGTAGATTTTGTCTCCTTTCCGATTCGGTATTTGGTAGAAATCGAACCCTTAACTTTTTGTCTGTGTATAATACCTATGATTGATAAGGATCCTCACCGAGTTTTTAGTTATCTTTTTGCATTTTTTTCGAGAACGATTTTTTCAGTTCTATAGTCTAGGTATATACAGCACAACCGAGGTTTGAACTCTCGATTTTTGACCACCTATGAATGGTTAAACGACTAAATTAAGTTACAATTTTATGTTTGCAGATTGATAGATGTTAATGGGGTCATAATTTTTCTACTTCGGGAGACATACTTTTTGGCAAATTAGCTGAAGTATTTTAATAGTATTTTGTAGTTTCCCGCATCTGTCTGTGTCAGATAATGTGTCATTCGACCTATTCTAAAAAAACAATTAAATTAATGATTAATTTAATAACGGTTGAGGACATTAAGACAAACTGCCAAGTTCTCTACACAAAATGTATGGTTAATTTATTGATAGGTGCTTTGTTTTCTAGACCTCTGCCGCTGGGGGCTTTGTCCCTTTTCCTTTAGTATATGACATATATTTCAGTTTATATTTTATATATACTAGTGTACACAAAACATACAAATATTGAATAATTTGATTTGTTCCCAAAGTTATGTTAGAAAGTTTAGGAACCCTTCAGATATAGAAAGATAAGGCAAGAGCCAATCCACGATGGCATCACTACATTGCAAACTGCTCGGTAAAAAATATGACTGAACTAGGGTGTGTGCGTGCCACTGGACGAACTAAGAGGAACTGATGAGCATTGATAGACCTTATCTCACCGTAATAAGGTACACGATTGGTCTAATAAGGACGGATGGTACAACAGCAACGCTCTTCACTGACCTTAGGTGAACCTTAAGTGTTTGCAATAAGGTGCACGGGTTAATATTAGTTAACAGTGTTAAAGATGGTACACCGTAACCGTTATGCGAACATTTAGGAATCCACATTCCTGGTTTAAATCTTGAAGGCGAGCACTGTTCGTCGAATCGTCGATATATGCCAAAAGCAGGCTAAGCGCCACTTCCACCATTCCACTAACCCGGGGTTAACCGGTTAAACCTGGAGTTACCACGGTTACCAGTACAATTTGACATTGGGTTAACGGTTTAACCGCTTAATCCCGGGTTAGTGGAATGGTGCAAGTGGCCCTAATTATGTAGAGTCCGTCTAAGCTAACTTTTCACCGACTTGAACAGAACGAAGTGAGGGAGTGTCATTATGAACGTCATATAATTATCGTCATTAAGATACACGTAAAACAACTTAGATTAAAAATTGGGCCCCTTTGGCGTGGTGCCGAGGATGCTGGCAGCATTTCCTCGATGTATTGCGATACTAATACGTTGTGCGAGGAAGCTGCCAGCTCTTCGGTCACCATGCTACGGCTTAGCAGGGAGTTTACTGAAATTTGGCACATGATGTCGTCCCAGCTAATTTGTGTGTGTCGGGAAATCATTGCTCGAGCAAGCACTTGTTTTTCCATTACCAAAATGAAAGTCCTGTGAAATTTTCCGAAATTTCCGAGAACTTTTCCAACTTTATCGAAAGTTTCCGCAACTTTCACATCTGTAACCACGACTGTTTTACATTTAGACGATGGATGTTGTAACCTATTTTTTTTATTTTCAGACGGCGCACGAGCCCACTGAGCCGTCTACTTCGGCCAAACCCGAGTAGGCCCGAGGCCGACCCGAGCCTGACCCGAGAGGACCCGAGCAGACCCGAGTGGGCTATTCCGGACTTTACCTAGATTTATATGTGCTATACGTGTTACAACACGCATATTTGTATATTATCACGGACATTAAGTTAAAGTTGGAGAGTGGTTACCTTATCTTGTTAACCCGGTGCTTAATTGAATTAATTATTCCCAGATATTAAAAAAACCAGTGAATACTTTGCCGGTATAATTAACTGTTGTTAAGCAACCATGAGAATTATGGTATTTATTGTGGACATGTTGCATCGAGAAATTTCATATTATCGGTGATAAAATTAAACCACACTGTGGTTTGGCAGAAAACCACATTGTTTGTAATATTGAATAAACAAAAAAAGGAAGTACTATAAGAGCGTTTTCACATTGTCCGATCTGATATCGGACGTAGGGCCGACATCCGCAATATCGTAGTACGTGTACTACGGCGTGCAACGACCCGCCTACACCAAACATTATGCCTACACATATGCGCACACAAACAAAAATGATCAGTCCGACATGTTTGAAAATCTTTGAAATTAAGGAAGTGCCAATCTGAAATCGGGTGGCCCCAGATGACAAAGACAGCTGCTAATTTTTTTTAAGATATGGGCCTTGTGGGCCCTGTGGCATGAAATGAAGTGCGCCTTTCTTTGGCCATAAAGCCGTTAAGCTGGAAACAAATTATCGGACGCGGCTGACGCGCGCGACATAAAAGTGTGCACAGTCAGGAACATCCAGCGCGCCAGATTTCTGTCGGATGTCCGACGGCTCAAGGTTACGTCCACGGCTTACCTCCGATAGTTTGCACAGTTCAGTGTATATTCATTATCTAGATAGGTACCTATAAGTCGCGGCTGTGAGCCGCGTCCGTCAGCCGCGTCCGATAATTTGTTTCCAGCTTTAAGGTGTTTTTAGCAATAAAGATTTCTTAAATGAATAAATAAATTCAGAAAAACACACCATGTCATAAATTGTTGAACTTCCAAGTTCCAACCGATATCCGATATACTCGATATAGGATCGGACAATGTGAAAACGGTCTTAATGGTGCGGTAAAGTACGACTCAGGTCGCAATTTTACGACGAGCCGAAGGCGAGATACGTGCAGAGATGTGAAAAATACTTTATAAAAAGTATTTAAATACAAAATACAAATACTTCCTTGGTATACTATTTCAAATGCAAAATACAAAATAGTTTTTGAATTTGTATTTAAAATACAAAATACGAAATAGGTATTTTCAAAATACTTTTTAAAAATACAAATACTTTGCGATAAAAGGTACTCTGAATAGTGAATACCTAGTCTGAATTAAAAAGTATTACTCAGAATATCCGAATTGAAAAAACTCTTTATTCTTTGAAAACAGTGTGTCAATCATCCTCTATCTAAAGTGCAAATTTCTAGTTGTTTGCTCATATTAACCGGAAGGATGGATGGTTTATAACGGACAATTTTTAAAAGCATTAATTTAGATTTGTAATGTTTTACAGCTAGTATAATGCCTCTCGTTAGTGTGATGAAAACGTCTCGTTGGTGTTTCATCAGGGCAGAAAAGTTTGTTCTCCTCTTGTACCTTGAAACCCTCGCAACACTTTCCACTTTTTTAACCACTCGCTACGCTTGTGGTCATGTGCGACGTTACTAAACAGATTCAACAGTTCCATGTTAAAAGAATGAGAGAGTTGCCAGGATTGTAACATCAGAAGAGATTGTAACTCTTACCTACATTACCTACTATAAAGTATTTTGTATTTTGAAAATAGGTCCCAAAAACTATTTCAAATAAAATACAAAATAGTTTTCTTCAAAAGGTATTTAAATACAAAATACAAAATAGGTATTTTGCATTTTAAATACAAGTATTTGAAATAAGTCACATCTCTGGATACGTGGTATTGAAATTATAGGTACAGTCATTACTGTAACTATTAACAAAACGCCCTTGAAAACGGCGTTAATAATTATTGCTTGACAACCTGTACGGCTACCATCAGTTTGGCACTGACATAAACGCCGTCGAGAACCTAATTTACTTTCTATACATCTCGCTCGTACTCGCATATTTGTGCAAACTAGATGTACAGAAAGTAAATTACGTTCTCGATAGCGTAAATGTCAGTTTTGACACTGTCAGTGACAAATGGTACGGGCTCTGGTTTCCAGAAATCATAGAACAAACAAGTGCAGTTTTAGAAAATATTTGTCTGAATCAGCAGTTCAAAAAAATAGAATTAATTTCAAGGAATAAAAGTAGCAATTAAAAAAATAACGTGATTTGCCAACCATAGCGTGGGATTCAGTATTATCGCCGATTGTATGAACTATTCAATGGTTGCCTTTCCGAGTCTGTGGAAAACTGCGCGAATTGCGAGTAAAGAGAACATTATAGGCCTGTGCACAGTGGCTGCGTGTGCGTAGACGTGCACGTACGCGTTGTAGTATACAGATCCTTATGAGAGACGGCACACCGCTTGCGTGACGTGAGCGTGCACGGCTCCAACATATAAGCGCACGTGCACGCAGCCAGTGTGCCCTGGCCTTAATACCATGGTTAATTTTCTATAGTATTATAGCAACACAATGTCGAGACACCTGTAAAACTTACTACTACTATTAACTACTTGTAAAAACATAAATGAATCATAATAGGCGATTCGTTTTTCCAAATCGTAAATATAATATAGTACGGCTACCACCAGTTTGAAACTGGCATATTCGCTAGCGTGTGCGTAATTTACTTTCTATGCATCTCGCTCGTACTCGCATATTAGCGAATATGTCAGTTTGGCACTGCTAAGGCAGTCGTGGTAAGGCCAGTATTGTATTTTTTTTATAGCAACAGCAAAACTAGCTAAAGATACCTCTTGATATGAAAACCGAAGCATTTCACGAAAGTTTTTCACATATTAGAATCGGGAATCTGGTTGAAATAAGTGTTGAATATGTGTTATGTTTGTCACATTATTTTAGGTCTTAATACCATACCAATCAAGAAAGTGGTAGCCAACAACAATATCATTTCTTCCAATTGTTTAGTTCTTATGAAATTATCGGGAGTGTCGAAATATATAAGTGGTTAGGCCACTTATATTTCATAATGCGAAATACCTACGGTACATATTTATATTGACTATTCCTAAATCCTCCTTAATGTAACAATGCATTGTTTCGTCAAAAAATACACGAATTTCAACAAGTGGCCTAAGTACACAAAAGATTAAATGTATCACATACAAACATAAAACCTGAAAATATATCACTCCTTTTTGGATAGTCGTGTCAAAATGCGTAAAATATATTTCCACCACATTATTAGCTTGTATAAAAGAAAAAAACTCTAAAAACTGTACACTGAAAAAAATTATTAGACGAACTCATTGAGTAATTCCAAAAATATATTTACTTAAGTAATAAAGAAATACATTTTGCTCAATATCCTAAAACCGATTCTGTAACACCTTACAGAACACAGTTCGCAAGTCCCATTTTTAGTGTAAGCAGTAAAAAATATTTTCTTTTTTTTTGTTACTGTTTCATTCTGTGTAGTTTTTACCAAGATGTACCACAAATAGATCTTACCTCAGCCAGGAGCCGTTAAGCAATTAATATAGCTATTCCACACCCCTAATGTAATATATAAGGCATAAAATAGGGGTTGGAATGGGCGGGATCCGATACGCTCCTCCCACTTGTAGTCGGCTTAAATGTGGTGCCAACAACGATGCAGCTCGTTTTAAAATAGCCATTTATATAATTTAAACGTGCAATTTGGTTTAGAAATACCTAACATTGGCGCTACGGCACAAAAGTGTGACCGAAAGAGAAGTCTAACTGCAGAACCACATCTGAAAAAGCAAATCATATTTATTTGTAACTAGCGACCCGCCCCGCACGGGTTAGCATAAACCTTCCTCTTGAATCTCTATCTATTAAAAAAACGCATCAAAGTCCGTTACGTAGTTTTATAGATCTAAGTATACCTACATACAGACAGACAGACAGACAGCGGGAAGCGACTTTGTTTTATTTATACTATGTAGTGAAACGGCACGGTTTAAGGGTGTTATTCATAAACGCGCTACGCTACAAGCCTCAATAAGCTAATCGTTTGTCGTAATTAATTAAATTAAATCAGTAGATACTGCATATTTGACTCAAAACTGGTTCTGATTGATGGTTATTAAATCATAGGGCGAAACCTTAATTCTTGCTTCGCGTCGAGTACTTGGGGGGTCAAATCGGTAGCGTTTAAGGTCCTCTATTATTACTCGGTTCATAAATCGAGTCCGATTACGTACGGGAAACGATCTGAGAACTAGTAAAGTGGGTACAATACAAATTTTGTACAGGGTGGGCTAAAAATGCGTTAACACAGATTTTTTACTGTGCATATTGTTCATAATTTTTACAAACGTTTGCGTTAGGCCTGAAATACATAAGCAGGAGCAAAGCTATTTGTTAGACTGAGATAACGATATTCATCTCTCATTCTGTAGTATAACTGTGTAAGTACGTAACCTACTTAAGTAAGTAAAACTTACAAGTGTATCTGGGTTCTTAGTATATATAGGTATCAAAGCTTAACAGATACGTGATTATGATTACCCCTTTTGCACACTTCAATTATCTTAAAGCTTCTTTCTTGACCTGTGGTTTTTGACTAAACATACACTACGGTCAGATGTAAGAGACATAGATCTCAAGTCAAGTATAACTGCACAGTACCAATACTTAGACCACAGAATAACTAATAGCACTACCGTACAGAAAATTCACTCCTTCACAAAAGTCAGATTTAGGTATAAAATTACACCTATATCGCCGCCTGCAAGCAAAATTGAAACTTACAACCGCGCACGAACCGTGAATCTCCTTTGCGCGCCGCAGTTTTATGACCGAGCTGTGAGTGTCGGCACGGGGTTATCACTTGACAAGTTTTTATACCTATACCCACTGATTTATTACTTTTAAGTTAAATATGTAGGAATTACAAACGTTGATTATGTAAACATACATTTTTTATCCGGAGATAGTATGTCTGATTCTCACGGAAGTAAGTTTCGAAGCCATTGTGTATTTTCAATTTTGCGCGAGCGCCACGTGACACAACTATCGTGCACGCCGAGCGGCAGCCCACTGCCATACGCCTGTCCGATGGGCGAGCCGGCCAAATGTACCTAAACTGCGGAGTGACACCCCCCTGCTTAGACTAAGTAGTTGAAGGTGTTAAAACTGGCCAAGTGCGAGTCGGACTCGCGTTCCAAGGGTTCCGTACATAAGTCCGTCTCGCGCTTGACCCAGTAGTTTCGGAGATAAAGGGGGGGGGGGGGTGAGTGATCCTATAAGGGTTCCGTTTTTTCCTTTTGAGATGCGGAACCCTAAAAATGTATTTTTAACAAGTTCAAAGAATGAAAAGAGAATACTACTCGTAAATGCCACAAATCATTCCATCCAGTGTCGTCCTTTTTGTAGTGTCTTACAAAACACACTTTTTTGCCGCTTTACCTTTGGCGTGTATTGATGTTTATTTTTAACCGACTTCCGAAAAAGGAATCTCTATTTTATGGTACCGCGTTGAGATCTTCTTTTATTCGCACATTACAACGTTTTAAATCTAGTATCTTTTTTTAGTATGGCTGGTAAACATAAATACGATAGATAAAGATATGAGGTCCGTTTAAATACATAGTTTCGAAAAACCGTTTCCCGAACTTAGGGGAGCCTTGGGAAATAAGAGCCTATTAAGAAAAACGTAATCAACGTAATGTTGTGTGTGTATCTCGAGACAATTATTTTGATTGAAGATTTGATGTGTCATGGGCGAAGCAGTTTTATAATTTTAATCACATTTCTCCAAACTAAATTAAGACAGGCTTTAAATCTCGTTTTTCAGATTAATAATCAGTTTAACCGAATTATTATTGTACATTTTTAGATTGGTGTGGTACAATGCTTAGGTGCATGGTGAAACTGTGAAATGTGAATCGTTACTGTGTCCAACGTTATATAAAATATGTAAGTTATATATATTATGATCTCTGATTGAAAATTATTTGGTATTTTTAAATGTACCTATTACTGATGTGTGTAATTAAGGAATTTTTTGAAAGATATTTTAGTAGTTATTATTTTTATAGAAGTAGGTGACTAGTCAAAATTTGGACTATAAACCATGTTTTATATTATGTTGTCAATCAGTCGCGACTGGAACTAGACGCACAAAACATTTACATAATATTTTTATATTGTTACTATATCCACAATTACGAATACAAGAGTTCTCATTGTTCTCAATAACGTTTACTCCTATATGTATTTGCTGTAGGCCAGAATTACATTTGTAAGTTTTAATTACGTAAACATAGAATTTATTTATTATATGCTTGTGGAAGCTGTTTGTACACCGATAGCCAGAATCAAAAGGCTTACACTGATGAGTTCCTACTTACGTAAAATTTACAAGTGTAGTTTCGGCCTGTAACGTACCCAAAAAAACCGGCCAGTGAATGTATGGAGCTACCGTCCAGTGAATGTACTCGTATGGAGCTACCGTCCAGTATATACTTTTCGTTTAACTGATTTTTTGTTAAAAATATATCTACTTAATTTACCGTATATGCGAAGAATTGGATAATACCAACAGTATTGTCATTGCGATAGAATTAAGTAAAATTATGGAGGAGTAAATTGCGAAAGATTATTATGTAGTTCTTTGAATTGCTTAATTCGTAAGTCAATTCCTTATGGGATTGCGCCTCTCAGTTTTTATAACTCTGTTATTGGGCTATACCTACTCGTAATAATTTACTCCTCTCTATAAGAGCTTACAGCCGGAATGGTCGGTCATAATGTAATGGTGTACGACGGTTTTATGTTACAACTAGTTATTGTGTGCGTGAAATTGTCTACAGCAGCACGGAACTATGTATGTGATGCTATATTTTCATCACTTTGACATCACTCGGATGACTATTAATTAACTCAAATTTACCCAAACAGTGTTTGATAATTAACCTTTCCTTGGTTGCCGCCATAGTAATATGAGAAAAAAGATTCTTCTCTCCCAACAGTCCAATTTTCCCGGTTTTCCCTTGGATCTTATAAATCGAACTTTTACGGCCTATTTCGGCAGTTGAAATGTCTTAAACACTTATTGTGACATTAATTTACTATTAATATGTAAATATTGTGTACATAAGTATATGTAGTAATTTATAGGTGATATAGTTGGGACTATGTGTTTTGTTATTGGTAAGGACTGAAGTGTAGATTTATCCACTTATAGTTTTAGTACTGTAAAGAACAGAATCCTAATAATTTATAAGATTTCCGGTAGATATAAGTCAGGCAAATAGTTATACAGGGTGGAAAAGTACTGGGACGGGAATATTTTGAATGCTTAAGAAATAAAACAAGTTTTATTGATTTCAAAAGGCATTTAGGATGTTTCTCTATCGTCGAATTTATTTCTTTATCATCCATGGATTTCCACCTTGTATCCAACTATTTTATTTTTTTAGAGTTATGAATGGTTATTTTGACGGTTTATATGGTCACTTTTCACAAAAGCATTTTCATAAAGATGGATGCTTTCAATTACATACAAAAGTATCTGGTTTTTCGCATTATTTACTACTTAAATGTTTTTATGTTATTACTGTCTTATTTTGTTAATCACTTTAACTTATTTGCACCAACTCTAAATAATGAATGGCCTGTCAAACAACCTGTTAGTAGAAAAAGGCGCGACAGTTAAATTTAAAGTTTGCCTCCTTGTCAAAACTGGTTTGCCACACTGAATCTTTAAAAAATCTCCTAAAAAATGAAATATAGGCTCTATAATAAATATATGTAATAAAAATGACGCACACTAATACGACACGCCAAAGTCCATTAAGCTCCCGTGTTATGTAATGTGACAAAAAAGTTAAAGCTTTTTTTGACATATTGTTGAATCTTTACTTGTAGCGCGTTTGCCGTCTGACCGGTTTATCACACTGGCGAGCGAGCGTGACAGCGTTACTTACATATCCCTATAGCGCTGTCCCGCTCGCACATCAGAGCGGCGTGCGGTTCGCCCCCAATGTGAACTACCACTATCCACTGACAAATGTATGAAGAATTTTTGACCATACACATTGTTGGGTCTTTGTGTCTCAATTTAATTTTTTTTCTGTGAGTTTTCATTCGAAGACAACAGAGACATATTAAACTGTAAAAGTTTCTAATTTAAGACATTTAATGACTAATCCGGCCAAATACAGTGGCGTCACAAGTACCTATTGTGATATTTTTCCTAATATAAAAAATGTCCTTTGTCCAATTCGTCAGTCCATTAGGGTTTTAAAAACTAATTTTACGCTAACATTAATACCTAAAAGCCAAAGTTTCTAATAGCGCTTTCCTTTATGGAGTATTTTGTAAAAAAAAATCGTCCGATAGATCGAACGTTTTCGTCCTAAAATTAAATTTTAATCTTCTTACCTGTAAATTTAACTAGTACAGTAATCGTAGCATGTAATTCAATTTTAAGCGAAAGTCCATCACAGTAGATTATGTAATTTAATTTAAATTGTAAGTGTAAGTTAGTTTTAAGTGTTTCGGAGAGGACAGCGATATCTAGTTAAGAGAGAACATAACATTTTGTACATTAACTACACGTATTCCGTAGCTAATCGAGACTTTCTTCTCAATATGTTAAATAGTTCCTCATTCACTGTATTACATAAGTATGAGCAAGCTAATACAAGTGGAAGTCTCTTTCAAACATATAATTGCTGTTATAGTCTGGCCAGCGAGTCGTGTCTCAAACTATGTTTAAATTATTTATATGGCAACATTTTTGTCATTCTGTGCAGAGTTAGGCCTCCTATAGTTCGTTTTTTTTAGCATTAGAAATAAGGTAAACAATCTTGACGTGTCTTTTTATTGAAAAACACGTTTTAAAAATAAATAATGGCGAATATGTAACAATTATGAATCTAATACGATCATTTATATTCTTCTGCTTTCATAAATAATAGTTACTGATTTAAAAAAAGCGTTTTTCAATTAAAGGACATGTCAAGATCGCTTACCTTCTTTCTAATGCTAAAAAATACGAACTATACTAACGAGCGCTTTTTCAACGCGCGTTAAAAAAGCGCTTGAATCCGTCCACACGCTAAATTCGATTTAACGACCAACGCTTAAAGTCGAAAATCCAACAACGCTTTATAAAAAGCGCCACCGTTGTGTGTATGTCGTTGTGTGTTGTGTACATGTATCCATTTATGTCATTCAAACGCTTTTTTAACGTGCATTGAAAACGCTCCCGTGCTAATGGGGGCTTAGGTAGCTAAAACGCTTCACACTTAATTCAGTAACTGACGACAAAGACGCACTGAAAAGTACGGTGAAGCGCTTAAGGTCGGTATTCGACCTGTCCAATTTCTTGGTCCAATATGTATTTGCATGTCACATTTTGCTTAATGAGAGAGTGAGGCGCAATATTATTATTATTATTATATTATAAGGGATTCGCAGGAGCGGTTTTTCAACGCGCGTTAAAAAAGCGCTTGAATCCGTCCACACGCTAAATTCGATATAACAGCCAACGCTTAAAGTCGAAAATCCAACAACGCTTGATAAAAAGCGCCACCGCCGTCGTGTGAACAAATACACATGTATCCATTTGTGTCATTCAAACGCTTTTTTAACGCTCGTTGAAAAAGCGCTCGTGCCACCATTCGCCATTCGGGGCGTAAGCCCCCATTCGCACGAGAGCTTTTTCAACGCGCGCTAAAAAAGCGCTTGAATCTGTCCGCACTCTAAATTCGATTTAACGATCATGGCTTAAAGTCAAAAATCCAACAACGCTTTATAAAAAGCGCCACCGCTGTCGTGTGAATATACACATGTATCCATTTGTGTCATTCAAACGCTTTTTTAACGCGCGTTGTAAAAGCGCCCATGGGAATGGGGGCTAAGTGCGCCATCACACGAGCGCTTTTTCAACGCGCGTTAAAAAAATGCTTGAATCTGTCTGCACGCTAAATTCAATTTAACGACCAAGGCTTAAAGTCGAAAATCCAACACCGCTTGGTAAAAAGCGCCAACGCCATCGTGTGAATAAATACATATGTATCCATTTGTGTCATTCAAACGCGCGTTGGAAAAGCGCTCGTGCGAATGAGGCCTTAACAGGTTACAATAGTTTTAATCATTTATAAAATGGCCTCCGAAACTGTGCGATGTAGCGGAGCGGTACGTCGTGGCTCCATTCCCATTGGTGCGCACGTTCCTATTAGCGTTCTTATTGGTGGATTGTTTCAGCGCACCGCTGTGACACCTCGCTAAACTCTAGTAGATAGAGTCAGTCTAATTTATCTTTGCACAGACTTGAACAGAACAAAGTGAAGAGGTGTCATATTATATTTTATATAAAATTAACTTTAATTGATGATATTGACACACTTTTTCATTGACCTCGATTGTCCCATGTGTTCCGTCTAGCAGTTGAGGATGGTACTAAGTGAAACTATTGTATTACCTATCTGTAGAGCGTGACGGCAAAAAATGTTAGAAAGAGATAGGTGACTTTCAGGTGACATTGCTGGCTAGATTATACAGCAGTGCTGCCATCTCTCGACGTCATTCATCTACATTTAGTCGGTTGACAACAAAAATTCACTAAAGCCGAAAGTAAGGACGAAAAATATCGTACAATCATACAATGACCCGTGATGATTCCTAATGTTTCTATCTCTATCGGACGCGCATAATTATATTGTTGTCCCGCTCGCAAAGGGCCACAGCAATATAACTACGCGCGTGCGATAGAATACAAGCGGGTCAATGAACATAATTCTGCGTGCTTAGCATCGTTACTTTAGAAGCGTACACCCAATAATTAGCATTGTAAAGTCGGGACCTATTTTTGTAGTTCTACATCAAAATAATGTTGATAGTGCTGGTCAAGCAGATCTTGTCAGTAGAAAAAAGCGGCAAATTCGAAAAATGTAGGCGCGAAGGGATATCGTCCCATAGAATATTTGAATTTCGCGCCTCTTTCTACTGACAAGATTTGCTTGACCAGCTTTAGTACCTACTCGCATCCCCACTAACGGTGTGGTGACAACAATATGGTAGAGTAATCACTCATGGTCCTGCAAGACAGAGAGCCATCGTTAGAGTAAGATGCATTATCCTCCTAAAGCCCTTGCTACACGGTCGCCGACAAGCCCCTCAGACCGCGTGGCCTTGGTCTGGACGGACCGTGTAGACAGTTGTTTCCAACAAAATTTGACCAAAACTGGCCAAGGTCAGACCAAGGACAGACGGTTAGAAGGCTTGTCGGCGACCGAGCAAGGGCTTAAGGCCCAGCCATACAAACAAAACATCCAAAATTTGCCACTGAAATTTGAACCTAAACTGTAGGAAATAGAGTTCATTCTGCGTTGTTTGAAAATTGAATTAAACAAATCAAACGCGACTCTGTTCCAATTGTACATGGTTTATATAACATCGAACTGAATAGGTACTATAGGTAGGACCTTGGGCCTTAGGAGGGTATGAATCTACCTGTTTCTTGTTTACTGTACAGATATAACTAAATGTGATAAAGTTGACGAAATATAAAGTGAGACGATCTTGTTCTGTTCAAGAGATCGGCTTAGGTACTTTATTATATTTCATTAACCTTACCAGTTTCTATTATTATCTCTCAATTTTGTTTGCGCTCTCACTAAAGCCGTCCAGACGAGCTGGACAAATCGACCGATTTGATCAGGAAAATAATTGGCGCCAATCTCATCTAGCGTTCACACGTACACAATTTAATCACCAATTTTAAAACCCCGGCTTCTAACTACGAAAATTGGCATTTTTGTGTCCGCACCTGCTGATTTGATCGGAGAATCAAATTAGCGTTTGCGTCCGCACGGCCTAATTCGATCGGACAATTTCATCAGATTGGCGAAAAATTGTCTCGTCTGGACTCCACTTAATACTCGTACGAAGTGAGAGTAGTGAGTTTTATGGCTCCTCTACACGATGGGCCAACGCCGGCCACTCCAAGGGACGCAGCCATGCGGTAGAATGAGATAGCAATATCACTTGTTCCCTCTAACGCATAAATGCGTCCCTTGGAGTGGCCGGCGTTGGCCCATCGTGTAGAGGAAGGAGCCTTTAGTTGTCAATCGTTGATGGTTTTTTCATTGTAACATACATACATTTCTTTTTTAAATAAATAGCATAGCCAATCTGATATTATTGCTAAGTATGTAGCATAATTTATAGGGTAAATGTGACCAGCATCGTACCTATCTCAAGTAACCAACAAATCTAACTGTACGAAGTTTCATTCTGGTAAATTCTGGTATTAGGTACAAAAAATGTGAAAATTATATTTAAAATGTTTTCTCTTATTCAATAAAACGATTTTTTCGTTTACTTCTGTCTTTTACTTCAATCCACAATGTCACTCCACACTCGATATCGATTTACTATTTAGTTTAATAAAACAATTATTAACAAAGAAACAAAAATTAAGTGTACCTACAGGTTTTTAAAGGGAATTGCAGGCGTCCATAGGCTACGGTGACTGATTATCATCAGGCGAGCCGCATGCTTGTTTGCCACCGACGTGTTTTTTTTTTACTTATGTCGCTTGAAAATTCATATTTTTATGACGTGTCACGGAAGCTGTGGCTGATATAATGAAACACAATTTGTTACTTATTTCTTACATTTATTTAATGTTTCAGTAATATTATATAAACGGTATTATTTAATAAAGTGTACATACAATTTTTGTACAAAATATTCTAAAATAACTATCGTTATTTGTCACCATTGGTACACTACATAAACATACAAAATTAAAAGCATTATATGCTCAAAAAGATTCATAGTGCATTTTTCCTATATTGCCTTTCTCGCAGATCTGATGCGGGTTGGAGACTTCGGTCTCAAATTGACACTGACATGAACATTTTGCAATAAGAACAATTCATTAGTCAACGATAAAAATAAAGGCTAGTTCCACTAAAGTACCTAAACCAAAAATATTTTACAGTAAATGGGGTTACCCTGTAAAAATGGGTAAAGACTTTAGTAGAACTAGCCACAACACAACATTAAATTAGAAACTAACATACCAAAACAATGCAAGATGATTTGCTATCGGTATATACATCAGGCAAAAACATACAATATGTGAACAATTTCAAAAAGTTAAGGCCACATTAGTACCAGACCTGGTTAATTAAAATACATTTCAAAATTGGTTTTAATAAGCGAATTATATTTATTCTCCTAAAGCCCAAGGTCCTACCTATTGTACCTATTCAGTTCGATGTAATTTAAAACATGTTCAATTGAAACACAGTCGCTTTTGCTTTGTTTCGTTCAATTTTCAAACAACGCAAAATCAACTCTATTTCCTACAGTTTTGGTTCAAATTTCTGTGGCAAATTTTGGATGTATGGCTGGGCCTTAGGAGGTTATAAATGTATGTACTGCTTTTAACCCTTTGAACGCTTTGTCATACAGAAAAACGTCACTCAACGCAAACGTCACGGGTGCCAGCGAGCTAATGTAAACCTTACTTGAAAGCGTGAAAGTTATTTTGACAGCATACACCATAGGGTAATTCGCCAGTAACTGGCCACTTTTAGTAACTGGCAACCATAAACTAAAAATGAATTCTATTCACCTATAAACAGAATTCATTTTAGTATAAGACGGCTAGTTATTGATGGCTGGCCAGTTATTGAAACCTTATACTAAAATGAATTCTGTTTATAGGTGAATATAATTAATTTGGTGGCCAATTACTAAGTGGCCCGTTACTGGCGAATTACCCTATATCACTTGTGTTCATGCGCTGTGGACACGACAAGTTAGGACACCTTTAGGTGTCCTTGGCGTTCAAAAGGTTTAACTATCTTCTATTGGCGTTGTCACAAATATCTGACATAGGGGAAATGATAATAAAACCTGGAATATTACACATATATATGCTATTGAGGCACTGATTGACTTATGCATTATATTTTATATTAATTAGAGTAAGGCCAGCATTCAGACAATATTACATTTTATTGATTTGTTAAATGGCACTTTGTGAAAGACATTGTTGAATATTTGTTACATTATAAATTTATTATACATACATGACAACATGAAGGCATTAAGTCATTTAAACATTTGCATAAATTATAAATTACATCTATTAAAAGCTCTTATCCATCGCATTTCAACTTAATACTAAAATTTAATTACATACTGTAATGAATATATGCTTCAATATTATTTGGCATTTACAAGAAAGCTATATTTTTATTGGAAGCACTAAAAACAAGATCTAAATACATATATGATTCAATTATTTCATTTACTACAAAAATACATTCTTATACACATTTGTAATACGAAAAAGTAACATAAATAAAAATAAATATAACTATCGATCGTGTACATATGTCAAGTGGCTAAAAAAAGCGAAGATTAGATTTATAAATATTGGTGCGTACATAATGTCGCCATATTTTTGCCGAAAAAGAGCACCAATTAAAATTCTTATAATTATATCATGTAACATAATACTTTTCACCAACACGCGTAAGTGTCATAAATATATGACTCGAGGTGAAACTATGTAAATAAAACCGTGAAAATTATGGACACTTCGGAGCCCGTACCATGAGTCACTGACAGTGTCAAAACTGATATTTACGCTTTCGAGAACGTAATTTACTTTCTATACATCTCGTTTGCACTAATATGCGAGTACGAGCGAGATGTATAGAAAGTAAATTAGGTTCTCGACGGCGTTTATGTCAGTGCCAAACTGATGGTAGCCGTACTGATCGTTACTAAATAAAAATTAACTCAATTTAGCAAAGATTAATTTATTGTATTAGATGTGTCTCAAATTCGAATTTGACAGCTAATTTAGATGGCGCCAAAAGTTGACGTATAATAATATCACAAAAACATGGCGCCCCGTCAATAGGCTGACACTGGACCTTTCGGGCGCTCTCGGCTGCGTTGGGCGTTGCAACTAGCAATTATTATGGTTGGCAAAACTTGACGTTCCTTTGCGTCACTACCACAGATAAGATAATGTGTGTCGTTTGGTCTTATACACAAACAATCCAACCTCTAGACATAGCATAGTCGCGCTACCCCCTCTGCCACACATAGGGTAGTTTTACTCCATCTTCGAGTCAATCCCGTGCCGTGATTGGTCCGTGTCTTTGAACGGACCAATCACGGCACGGGATTCGCTCACCTCGTCCCCCCGCACCCCCGTATTTTTGGCAGCATCGGTTTCATGAAAGAATTGGCCTAAGCTCAGTCTAGAGGTTGGATTGTCAGTGGGTCTTATATAGTCTGTGGGGTTGATTGACGTTAGCAACAAACTTGACAACCCTAAATAGCTGAAATGATAGAAATAAACCAAGAACAGTCTGCAACGATTTTGATAGCACACGCAGTGCGTGTTGTTTTAAACGCAAACTTCTATGAAATGATCACGTATACAAAACACTTATGTATACGCTTATGCTATCAAAATCGTTGCAGACTTGTCTTGTTCTAACTCTAGTGCCATAAGAAAGGGACAACATGTTTCGTCCCTGAATCCCTGTCAAACTTCCGTTTTGTAGGAAGTGTCCTTTCTGTACGGTACGATTATTCTGTGGCCCCGTCCTTTTTCAGCTGTCAAATTCGGTAAACGATTTCATCTTATACAATCTTAGAGGATATAATCAAACGGAGTAGCCATTAACAGGCGTTCCCCTCTGTCGAAAATAGACGGCCAATGGTCATACACAATGTATGGACTGACGTTTATCTGACATTGCTATTTTCACGTTACCATAGAGAAAAAAATAGATAAATTGCTCACTCCATACATCAGTTTTAGTACCAAAAAGACTATTAGCATCTAGCATCGAGTAGCGGAACTATCAGTACTGCTACATCTATTGTCAAGTAGCAGTACTGATAGTTCCGCTACTCGATGCTAGATGTAGACACTGAATAGTCTAACTGATGTATGGAGTGAGCACTCGTCTTATTATATTTCTCTATGACGTTACGCATACATTTGACGTGCCCCTCCCTCGCAAAAATCGGCAGACTGTTTTGTACAGAAAATTACAGACAAGGCGTCTCCGTTTGGTTATATCTTCTAAGTATACAATATACAATCAATAAAGCCTTTCTATTAAAATCTGACTGTGATTTTTAGGGTTCCGTACCCAAAGGGTAAAAACGGGACCCTATTACTAAGACTCCGCTGTCCGTCCGTCCGTCTGTCACCAGGCTGTATCTCACGAACCGTGATAGCTAGACAGTTGAAATTTTCACAGATGATGTATTTCTGTTGCCGCTATAACAACAAATACTAAAAACAGAATAAAATAAAGATTTAAGTGGGGCTCTCATACATCAAACGTGATGTTTGACCGAAGTTAAGCAACGTCGGGCGGGGTCAGTACTTGGATGGGTGACCGTTTTTTTTGCTTGTCTTGCTCTATTTTTTGTTGATGGTGCGGAACCCTCAGTGCGCGAGTCCGACTCGCACTTGGCCGGTTTTTATATGTTTTAAGACATATCAGTTTACGTCCAGCCCCCAGTGAGTTTATGGAATAGTTCCTCGTCGAGGGTCTGGTTTGCGTCCTTGGAGCGCATGGACAGGAATATGTACCCGCCGATGAACTCGTGCACCACCTTGCAGTCGGCAGACTGCACCGAAAAGATGATGTTGCCTTCCTCGAATTGTACCATCATGTGTTTTATCTCCCAGTTTACGTTCCATGCCTGGGAATGGCAAAGGTTTATTAAAACTTTGACCGCCAAAGACGTCAATTGATGCAGCCCAATATCAACCTTCGTGCATTCCGACAAGGTTCACATTGATGCAGCACACGATAGGCGTCGCGTTTAAAGGTTTAATGATCAAAAAGGAACAGTAAATTTTTCTTGAGACTAGACATTCTGAGACAAGTATATGTTGCAATAGTAGTTTGTGTTACAAGGGATCAAAATGATATATTTCCGTCAAGGGCGTACATTGAATCCTGAATTAAGATCCTGAGCGTAATGAGGAATTCAAGTGTTAACGCCCAAGACGAAATAATTTTGATACCGTGTGACACATACTGCTTTTCACATCAAATATGAGGAAAATAAAAAAATCTTAGTGTTGACACAATCTGATGCTTAAACAGATTATTTAAGCTAAAAAAATAATGTGCAAAAAAATTTAAAAATAGTGTGCTAGAACAGAAAAGTGTTACTTTGATCCCTCCTAGTAGAGAGGAAAAGTGCCACTTTGATCCCACCTAGCAGGGAAGAAAAAGCTCTTTTCTGAATAGGTGGTGTGAAAACACATTTTATTGCAACCTCGGCAGAAAACAGAACCTAATACCAACAAGACCAAGTTTTCCCTTTGGAGAGCCGAATACAAAAGGAAATAATGAAAATCATACCTTCATAGTGCTATATCGCCAAGTCTTCAGATGGTCTTCTGTGGTAAGGTATACCTTAAGCAGATTCCACCTTGGTAGAACCTTGAAGGCTTATCTTTAGGTAATGCAAAAGTAAATAAAGTCTAAGTCTTACCTTCATAGTGCTATACCGCCAGGTCTTCAAATGGTCTCCGGTGCTCGGGTCGAGCCTCATGATGCGATTATTAGCGATGCCAGGCGTGTCTCACTCCGCGATTTCGTCGCTTTGCTACAGGTACATCCGTTCGGCCCCAATTTTGGGGAAAGCCATAAGCCGCGCGTGGCGCTGTCGCCACCTAGCGGCCATATCTGTGCTGATCGTAACAGACGCGTTTTGTTAGAGAGTGAGTCTTCTGTACTTAGTACTCTTATTTATTCTGTGGCGATGCTGATGACTTCGTCCTTCCTAGGGCCCATGGACCACGAACAGGCTCTGACTTTAAGCAGGTTCTGTCAGGTCTTGATGTAATATAGAAGTAATAAAGTCTCACCTTCATAGTACTATACCGCCAGGTCTTCAGATGGTCTCCGGTGCTCGGGTCGAGCCTCATGATGCGAGTGTTGGCGATGCTGATGACCTCGTCTTTCCTGTGCCCCATGAACGGGACCACGAACAGGATCTGACCTTAAGCAGGTTCTGTCAGGTCTTGATGTAAATAAAGTCTCACCTTCATAGTACTATACCGCCAGATGGTCTCCGGTGCTCGGGTCGAGCCTCATGATGCGATTATTCGCGATGCTGATGACTTCGTCCTTCCTGTGTCCCATAGAGCGGACCATGAACAGGTTCTGACCTTAAGCAGGTTCTGTCAGGTCTTGATGTAAATAAAGTCTCACCTTCATAGTACTATACCGCCAGGTCTTCAGATGGTCTCCGGTGCTCGGGTCGAGTCTCATGATGCGATTGTTGGCGATGCTGATGACCTCGTCTTTCCTGTGGCCCATGAACCGGACCACGAACAGGGTCTGACCTTAAGCAGGTTCTGCCAGGTCTTGATGTAAATAAAGTCTCACCTTCATAGTGCTATACCGCCAGGTCTTCAGATGGTCTCCGGTGCTCGGGTCGAGCCTCATGATGCGATTGTTGGCGATGCTGATGACCTCGTCCTTCCTGTGGCCCATGAAACGGACCACGAACAGGATCTGACCTTAAGCAGGTTCTGTCAGGTCTTGATGTAAATAAAGTCTCACCTTCATAGTACTATACCGCCAGATGGTCTCCGGTGCTCGGGTCGAGCCTCATGATGCGATTATTCGCGATGCTGATGACTTCGTCCTTCCTGTGTCCCATGAACCGGACCACGAACAGGATCTGACCTTAAGCAGGTTCTGCCAGGTCTTGATGTAAATAAAGTCTCACCTTCATAGTGCTATACCGCCAGGTCTTCAGATGGTCTCCGGTGCTTGGGTCGAGCCTCATGATGCGATTGTTGGCGATGCTGATGACCTCGTCTTTCCTGTGGCCCATGAACCGTACCACGAACAGGGTCTGCCCGTAGTCGGGCAGGTTCTGCCAGGTCTTGATGTACTGGAGCTTGGCTTCGAGCAGCGGCAGGTCTTTGACGTTCGCGTGGCTCTCCAGGACGCGTTGGGTGAACTGGAAAAAGATTGTGGAAGGTTGTTAAGAAGAAAGTCATTTGTGCAACAAACAAATTTTTTTTGGTTGAGAATTACAAAAATAGTAAACGGGTTAATCGACTTTTTCTTGTCACACGTTGCTATGGTTACGGTCTCCTGAGTCACTCTTAAAATTCTAGGTTTTTCGTATTTAAATGAACCAAACTTGCATTTTATGGTAGTTATAAGACCTTTCCATAATGGGACATCTACTGAGCATGTTAGTAGAACATTGTTCAGCAGTTCTTCTAACAATCTATGCTACTATTGTCTCCTCGCTGATGGGACAGAATAACAACAAGAAATAGTTGATTGACCCAAATATTAATTCTTCTTCTTTGATACTGAGATGATAAAATCATGCTCAGTATTAGTTTAACAGAATTATCAGGAGAGATACCTCGTATATAAAAGGTACATATCAGGGCGTGTGCGTGCCAATCGTTAACGCTCTGTAGAGTATCGTAGTCATGTCTCTCTATCACTCTTCTGCACTAGTGCGACAGTGACAATCGCGTTTCGTTCGCTACGTAGCGTTAACGATAGCACGTTGGCTACGCACCCTGGATACTGTACATTTCTCCAAATGTGGAACATTATGGGGGCCACGCCACAGTAGATGGTTGTGAATTTTGCAGGCGAAGTAAGGCACATACTTTGTCCGCGCTTTGGCGAAGTTAGCCTATTAAAGTACATACCTTCCCCTTGAGTCTCTTCAACACCCTCGGAGCGACATAGTTCTCCGGCTGCAGCTGTTCCAGGTGCGGCACGTTGTGTTGTGCGGCGGCGGGCTGCGGGGTCTGCAGGCGAAGTAAGCCTACTAAAGTGTACATACCTTCCCCTTGAGTCGTTTCAACACCCTCGGAGCGACATAGTTCTCCGGCTGCAGCTGTTCCAGGTGCGGCACGTTGTGTTGTGCGGCGGCGGGCTGCGGGGTCTGCAGGCGAAGTAAGCCTACTAAAGTGTACATACCTTCCCCTTGAGTCGTTTCAACACCCTCGGAGCGACATAGTTCTCCGGCTGCAGCTGTTCCAGGTGCGGCACGTTGTGTTGCGCCGCGGCGGCGGGCTGCGGGGTCTGCAGGCGAAGTAAGCCTACTAAAGTGTACATACCTTCCCCTTGAGTCGTTTCAACACCCTCGGAGCGACATAGTTCTCCGGCTGCAGCTGTTCCAGGTGCGGCACGTTGTGTTGCGCGGCGGCGGGCTGCGGGGTCTGCAGGCGGAGTAAAGCACATACTTTGTCCGCGCTTTAGCGAATCGTCTATCAAAGTGTACATACCTTCCCCTTGAGTCGTTTCAACACCCTCGGAGCGACATAGTTCTCCGGTTGCAGCTGTTCCAGGTGCGGCACGTTGTGTTGCGCCGCGGCGGCGGGCTGCGGGGTCTGCAGGCGAAGTAAGCCTACTAAAGTGTACATACCTTCCCCTTGAGTCGTTTCAACACCCTCGGAGCGACATAGTTCTCCGGCTGCAGCTGTTCCAGGTGCGGCACGTTGTGTTGCGCGGCGGCGGGCTGCGGGGTCTGCAGGCGAAGTAAGCCTACTAAAGTGTACATACCTTCCCCTTGAGTCGTTTCAACACCCTTGGAGCGACATAGTTCTCCGGCTGCAGCTGTTCCAGGTGCGGCACGTTGTGTTGTGCGGCGGCGGGCTGCGGGGTCTGCAGGCGAAGTAAGCCTACTAAAGTGTACATACCTTCCCCTTGAGTCGTTTCAACACCCTCGGAGCGACATAGTTCTCCGGCTGCAGCTGTTCCAGGTGCGGCACGTTGTGTTGCGCGGCGGCGGGCTGCGGGGTCTGCAGGCGAAGTAAGCCTACTAAAGTGTACATACCTTCCCCTTGAGTCGTTTCAACACCCTTGGAGCGACATAGTTCTCCGGCTGCAGCTGTTCCAGGTGCGGCACGTTGTGTTGTGCGGCGGCGGGCTGCGGGGTCTGCAGGCGAAGTAAGCCTACTAAAGTGTACATACCTTCCCCTTGAGTCGTTTCAACACCCTCGGAGCGACATAGTTCTCCGGCTGCAGCTGTTCCAGGTGCGGCACGTTGTGTTGTGCGGCGGCGGGCTGCGGGGTCTGCAGGCGAAGTAAGCCTACTAAAGTGTACATACCTTCCCCTTGAGTCGTTTCAACACCCTCGGAGCGACATAGTTCTCCGGCTGCAGCTGTTCCAGGTGCGGCACGTTGTGTTGCGCGGCGGCGGGCTGCGGGGTCTGCAGGCGGAGTAAAGCACATACTTTGTCCGCGCTTTAGCGAATCGTCTATCAAAGTGTACATACCTTCCCCTTGAGTCGTTTCAACACCCTCGGAGCGACATAGTTCTCCGGTTGCAGCTGTTCCAGGTGCGGCACGTTGTGTTGCGCCGCGGCGGCGGGCTGCGGGGTCTGCAGGCGAAGTAAGCCTACTAAAGTGTACATACCTTCCCCTTGAGTCGTTTCAACACCCTCGGAGCGACATAGTTCTCCGGCTGCAGCTGTTCCAGGTGCGGCACGTTGTGTTGCGCGGCGGCGGGCTGCGGGGTCTGCAGGCGGAGTTAGCCTACTAAAGTGTACATACCTTCCCCTTGAGTCGTTTCAACACCCTCGGAGCGACATAGTTCTCCGGCTGCAGCTGTTCCAGGTGCGGCACGTTGTGTTGTGCGGCGGCGGGCTGCGGGGTCTGCAGGCGGAGTTAGCCTACTAAAGTGTACATACCTTCCCCTTGAGTCGTTTCAACACCCTCGGAGCGACATAGTTCTCCGGCTGCAGCTGTTCCAGGTGCGGCACGTTGTGTTGTGCGGCGGCGGGCTGCGGGGTCTGCAGGCGGAGTTAGCCTACTAAAGTGTACATACCTTCCCCTTGAGTCGTTTCAACACCCTCGGAGCGACATAGTTCTCCGGTTGCAGCTGTTCCAGGTGCGGCACGTTGTGTTGCGCCGCGGCGGCGGGCTGCGGGGTCTGCAGGCGGAGTAAGCCTACTAAAGTGTACATACCTTCCCCTTGAGTCGTTTCAACACCCTCGGAGCGACATAGTTCTCCGGCTGCAGCTGTTCCAGGTGCGGCACGTTGTGTTGTGCGGCGGCGGGCTGCGGGGTCTGCAGGCGGAGTTAGCCTACTAAAGTGTACATACCTTCCCCTTGAGTCGTTTCAACACCCTCGGAGCGACATAGTTCTCCGGCTGCAGCTGTTCCAGGTGCGGCACGTTGTGTTGTGCGGCGGCGGGCTGCGGGGTCTGCAGGCGAAGTAAGCCTACTAAAGTGTACATACCTTCCCCTTGAGTCGTTTCAACACCCTCGGAGCGACATAGTTCTCCGGCTGCAGCTGTTCCAGGTGCGGCACGTTGTGTTGTGCGGCGGCGGGCTGCGGGGTCTGCAGGCGGAGTAAGGCGCGCACATTAGCGGCCTCGGTGGCGAAGGCCGCGTCGGCCAGCGAGCGCCCGCGCGAGCCCAGCCGGCACGCCGCGACCCACTCCGCGTATTGCTCTTCCTGGTAACAATGTATAAAAACATTAAAACTAAATAAACCGGCCAAGTGCGAGTCGGACTCACGCACGTAAAAAATAATCACGTTTGTTGTATGGGAGCCCCATTAATTTTTTTGTTTTGTTTTTAGTCTTTGTTATTATAGCAGCATCATCTGTGAACATTTCAACTGTCTAGCTATCACGGGTCATGATTTACAGCCTGGTGACAGACAGACAAACGGATAAACGGACAGCGGAGTCTTAGTGATAAAAAAAAAGGAGGAAACGGGGTCATTCAAAGCATGATTTTTGGATGATTTTGGGGGGGGGGGGGTCAAAAATAGAAGACGTAAGTAAGTAAGTAAATACACTTTATTGCACCACAAAGAAAAATACAATAACAGATTTACAGTGTAAATAAAGATAGCAACAGGCAACGTAATGTATGGACAGCCCCCTATGCATATGCATAAAGTTCAATTTCAGTTTTGGCACTTCGGTGACGTGGCGTCAGCGTGACAGCTTTTGTGTTTGACACGGCGTCGAAAAGGTTAAGTTTTGTATGCTCAAAAAGAGAGATAATTTTTATTATATTCTATTGTTACTGACAAAATTTAGTTGCCTAACTTTGTTACCATAGATTGTAATAATTCTTCAATATATCTTTTTATATTTATTCTTGATATGTGAGGCTATTCTATTAGTATTCTACGTAATCTCGTATCAGCACTACCCGTTCATTGTTGTAAGTTATTGGTTTCCTGCTACCCAAAGGTTGTCTGGAAGAGATCGCTTTTGAGCGATAAGACCGCCTGTTGTTACCTAATGTAATGTCTGTTCTTTCTCTGTATTCTTTTTCATCATGTGGTGCACAATAAAGAATATATTATTATTATTATTTGTATCTCCTTTTTTGGGATCACGGGCCTATAAATCCCAGTCTTTTGCGTGGGGATATATACTTGGTCAACCAAATCTTGACTAAAAAGGCGGCAAATTTGAAAAATGTAGGCGGGAAGGGATATCGTCTCATAGAAAATTTGAATTTCGCGCCTTTTTTTACTGACAAGATTTTGTTGACCAGCTATAGATCCAACATTATTATTATTATTTGTATGTCTTGTCCATATCTCGGGACCATGGGGTCCCGGACCTTTGGGAGGCGTACGTGGGGCCGAAGCCAACAGCGCAGAGGCCCTTTAAGACACTTTAATCTAAAAGCAATATTATTATTGTATACAGTGACGACTACTTACGTTTTCACACCGAAGCCAGATCTCGTTCATGGCGTCTTCAGACGGCACCTCCAGCTTAATACTGTAGCGGTTTGACGCCGGGTGCGCGTCTGGGGTCACCTGAATATATTATTATACATTTATTATTTCCATATTTACACTTAACAGAAGTAAAAAGGGGCAAGCTATGATGGCGCCATTTATGAAAACCTTTGACAGTTGCCATACCCATTGGTTGTGCTTAAATGGTAGTTAGTTCGCACTGTTTATCGTCAGTCATCGCGCATTGGACAGGATAGGGTCTCGAAAGAATTTCCTCGCATACAAGGCTGGGAAAAAACCCGTCATTTGGGAAACAAATCATAATTTAGGATGCATTTACGAGTCTAAAATGTTCGTTTACTGTCTACGGATGTCATTGGGGCATATTTAACCGTTGACATCGGTATAAAGAAGTCTGTGTTGTACTGAACAGGGTAATGTTTTCAAAATGACGGCCGTTTTTCCGAGTCCTGCGGGCTCAGCACGGTTCCATTTTTATCGACTATCACAATGCCCGTCACTTTCGCACTTACATACTTGTTAGAACGTGACAGGCATGGTGACAAACAATAAAAATGCGACCGTGCTACTAGGGCTGCGCGTATAACTCGAGCTGCGTTCAAAAACCGTCCAACAGTAGATAGGAACCAGGGATGTTGCGAATATCTGCATCCGCATCCGCAACCGCGGAACTTCCGCATTATTTGAACATCCGCATCCGCATAAAATCGATGCGGATTTAATGCGGATGCGGATGTGGAACAGGTCGGTACAGGAACGTCTTAGCATCGGCGTAAGTGCTAGACTGCTAGGCAATTTAGTCATTAACCAAAAAAAACTATTAGAAATGAGCAGTCAAGCGTGAGTGGGACTTAATGTACGGAACCCTTGGAACGCGAGTCCGACTCGCCCTTGGCCGGTTTTTTTAAATAAAAATTACTAAAATGTAATATTTGACGTTTTTTATGGTACTATCTTGACATCCGCATCCGCGGATGTGAGCCTCTAAAAATCCGCATCCGCATCCGCATCTGCGGATGTCAACTTCAACTTCAACTTCAACATTTATTCAGCAAATAGGCCACAAGGGCACTTTTACACGTCAACATTGAATTTACATACAAGCAAAATAATAATACATCAACAATTATTAAATACAACTACAACTACCAAATGAAACTAACGTAATACAATTACTTAGAGATGTATAAGGTCTCTTAATGTCGAATTACATAAAAAAACTATAATAATAATATTAAAATAAAAACAAAACAGATACATGGAAAAAATCGGCATCCGCAACATCCCTGATAGGAACTGACCTCGGCCCCTCTGAGCTCGCCGCTATAGCCGGGCGCGTCGCCGCGCGCGGCCGCGTCGCGCGACGCGTGTATGCGCAACACGCCGTCGCGACACGACACCCAGCCGCGCTTGTACGCTTTCAAGGTAAAACGTTTTGGTCTGCAAGTTAAACATAAACTTATATTTTATGTAAATAATAGGAATAACAATATCCAGCTAAATAAATGCGTTGTTCCGTCTGTTTTCACAAGAACAGATGTATAAAATGGTTTTCACCACACCAGCTCGGAAAGGCTTACTTTGCACCTCAAAAACGGATAGCAAAGTTAATAATTCCCATGTGAGGCAAAGTAATCAAATGCAAATTTTGAGTTGTTTTAGAATTGACTTTTAAATGATGATTTTGGATGATAAATATTTAATAACATTCATTTGAATTTGATTTGGTTTGATCTTGTTTGATATTTTACATTTAATATTTGCTTGGGGTTGGTGTGGTGAAAAATTTTGTGTTTCACTCGGGGGCAAATTTTCGTTTAACCCTCGTGCTTTGAAATCCTCGCAACGCTCAAGATTCCAATTTTCGAACCACTCGCTACGCTCGTGGTTCAATTTTGGAATCTTTCGCTTCCTCGGGTATCAATATTAGCGAGCGGTTAAACAACAACTTTGCCCCCTTGTAAAACAAATAACTATTTCAGTTTTGATTTAGTTGTTAAACTACACAATATACCAATGTCCTATCATAATTGAATTGAATCCTATAATATATGTATAAAAAAGTTCTATGAATAGGCAGAAGATTTGATAAGAAATAAATATAGTAAAAATAAAAGTAAATACATCTACTCTAGAACAAAGTAAATGCCGTATAAATATAACATTAATTTTAAATTGTATGTAACAAAATATAAACAAATTACAAATATTTACAGATTATATTACATTAAAAACAAATACCAAATCAATAACAACAAACTACATTAGATACAATGGAATGTTAAATAAAATATATAACATTGTCATTAGTAGGTATGTAATATTATACAAACAAAACTAAAATGGTTATTTTGAAATCTGACATTTGTTAAATTTGCTACACATAATACAATCTATCAAGTGGCTTTTTATATATTTTAGTGCTGCTAAGTTACATACCCTATAAGCCGTTTTATGTACAAATTTAAAATAAATCTAAAAGACAGACATTAAAAAATAATGACTAAGTGAGACTACAATTGTTGTGACATTACCTTTTTTTAACACAATATCGTATTTCAGTTATTGAACATATAACGGCGTTAGTAAGACAACATACGGGGTGGTAAATTGAAAATGTCTTACGCAACAACACAGAATTCGTTGTGACACTTGCTTTGGTCGCACCACGACGGCAGATGGAAGAAGAAATCATGAAATTAAATGTACGTATATGAAGATATGGCTATTAAAAATATATAGTAATACAATAGTTTACACATAATATATTAAAATTAATATTTAGAAAGAAATACGGGAAGTCATAAGAGAAAAAAGATACAGTGGATGATTGAATTGATGAGTGAATTAATCTGAAAGAAAAGTATGGAAAGAAGAGAAGGCACTTTTATAATAAATGATATGGAGCGTGCATGAACGGCATACGGCGGCACAAAAGCCCCCTATTTGTTGGCGCTGAGCATAATGTCAAGTTTCCATTTTTAGACTTCAGCCACTAGGTGTCCAGTCCAAGGGTTACCAGATACAAATTTAGAATTTCCTGACAAAATTCCTGATTTCCGAATATTTTTCCTGTTTCCTGACATTCATGAATATTTTTCACGACCGGGGGGGGGGGGGGGGGGGGGCGGCGTTAGCGATAAGTAAATCCGATAAGTCTATGAATTCAAAAAATTCCTGACATTTTCGTGTTCCGTCCCCATTCCTGACAAAAGGCCAAAATTCCTGACATGTCAGGAAAATTCCTGTCATCTGGTAACCCTAAGTCCATATGTAAGTTCCCCAAGTCCTTTGACCTCATGTACAGTAGCTGTCCAGTGAGTTCAGGGACCTGCATGATATTTGGTCTGAAGGCCTTCCAACTTAATATTTATTCCGTTGAGTGTTTCTATCATCACACTAAGACATATGTTCATCAAGTCTGTGATAGGTTCCTAAGTCCACTGACTTCATTGTACTTTAGCTTTCCAGTGAGTTCATGGACCTGCATGATTTTTGGTCTGAAGGCGGGCCGCCTCCCAACTGAGTTTCTAGTTCTTTGAGCGTGTCTATACCATCGCACTAAGACATATGTCCATCAAGTCTGTAATAAAGTTCGTAAGTCCACTGACTTCATTGTACTTTAGCTTTCCAGTGAGTTTCTGGACCTGCATGATATTTGGTCTGAAGGCGGGCCGCCTCCCATCTGAGTTTCTAATTCTTTGAGCGTGTCTATACCATCACACTAAGACATATGTCCATCAAGTCTGTAATAAAGTTCCTAAGACCACTGACCTCATTGTACTTTAACTGTCCAGTGAGTTCATGGACCTGCATGATGTTTGGTCTGAAGGCGGGCCGCCTTCCGAGTTTCTAGTTCTTTGAGCGTGTCTATACCATCACACTAAGACATATGTCCATCAAGTCTGTAATAAAGTTCCTAAGTCCACTGACTTCATTGTACTTTAGCTGTCCAGTGAGTTCATGGACCTGCATGATGTTTGGTCTGAAGGCGGGCCGCCTCCCAACTGAGTTTCTAGTTCTTTGAGCGTGTCTATACCATCACACTAAGACATATGTCCATCAAGTCTAATAAATAAGTTCCCTAAGTCCACTGACTTCATTGTACTTTAGCTTTCCAGTGAGTTCATGGACCTGCATGATATTTGGTCTGAAGGCGGGCCGCCTCCCAACTGAGTTTCTAGTTCTTTGAGCGTGTCTATACCATCACACTAAGACATATGTCCATCAAGTCTGTAATAAAGTTCCTAAGTCCACTGACCTCATTGTACTTTAACTGTCCAGTGAGTTCAGATACCTCTGCATGATATTTGGTCTGAAGGCGGGCCGCCTCCCGAGTTTCTAGTTCTTTGAGCGTGTCTATACCATCACACTAAGACATATGTCCATCAAGTCTGTAATAAAGTTCCTAAGTCCACTGACCTCATGTACTTGAGATGTCCAGCTAGCTCGGGGACTTGCATGATGTCCGGTCTGACCGGCGGGCCACCCTCTAGTTGTGTCTCCAACTCATTGAGTGCAGCGTCGATGTCGTCGGGCGCGGCGCTGGAGGCGTGTCCGTCGGCCGCGTCCACGCTGCCACCGGCTAGAGTCTGCAGCTCGATTTGAAGCTAAGAAACAATAAGTATAAAAAAATAGTATTTTATACAATCGTGATATAATGGAGAGCTTTTCAGTCGAGTACCGTGTTTAGGCAACGAAGCTTGCTGAGTTGCCTAAGTAAAGGTACGAGATTGAAAAGCTTGATTATATCACTATTGTATACAATACTTTTTCTACGAGTCAACAAAAAATATACTCTAGTAGAAGGATCATATATGTAGGTAAAATAATCTTTAATAGAAAAAAAACCGACTTCTCTAACTACTAGCCTGGACCCACTTAACGGCGCTTATACTTTATTTGGTAATATGTATACATTTTATGGTAATCATAGTGGTTTGTTTAGTTTAGGTATCATAGTGGTTTTCCGGATCAAGGTCCGGGTCCGTGTCCGGATCCGGGTCCGAGTCCGAGTACGGGTCCGAGTCCGAGTACGGGTCCGAGTCCGGAGTCCGGGGCCCAGTCCAAGTCAAAATCGAAATTCAGAATCACAAAACGTGTACTATGCGTCGTTGAAGAGTTCTGTTCTGATCATCATCAGCAGTTCCGCTTCATCAAATGCCACGGTTTGTAATGTAAATGCTTGATTTTCTGATGAAAATATATAAAATTCTATACGTATGCCTTTAAGATTTGAGGAGTTCCCTCGATTCCTCATGGATCCCATGTTCAGGACTTGAGATTGACATAAATGTGCCTAAAAACCTAACTTGCTTAAGAAACATAACGAAAAGGATAAATCGCCAAATGCGAGCTATGCGTCGTTGAAGAGTTCCGTTATGATCATCATCAGCAGTTCCACTGCATCAAATGCGACAGTTTTTAATGAAAATGCTTAATTTTTTAATGAAAATACAAAAATCTCTATATGCATGCCTTTAAGATTTGAGGAGTTCCCTCGATTCCTCATGGATCCCATCATCAGAACTCGAGCTTGACAAAAATGTGGCTTAAAAACTTAACTTGCTTAACAAACATAACGAAGAGGACAAATCGTCAAACGTGTACTATGCGTCGTTGAAGAGTTCCGTTCTGATCATCATCAGCAGTTCCACTTCATAAAATGTCACTTTTTTAAATGTATATGCTTGATTTGTTGATAAAAACACAAAAATCACTATATGTATGCCTTTAATATTTGAGGAGTTCCCTCGATTCCTCATGGATCCCATCATCAGAACTGGGTTTTGACAAAAACGGGACCAATCTGTATGCATATACATACAATAAAAAAAAAATTCTTCAAAATCGGTCCAGTAATGACGGAGATATGGAGTAACAGAACATACAACCGAATTGATAACCTCCTCCTTTTAGATTTGGAAGTCGGTTAAAAACCAAAAGTATACAGCTAAGATGCGCGAGCAGCCGCGGTACCTTCATACTCGTACGCGCGCCCCGCGCCCCGCGACCCCCGGCCGGTTGGTCAACGACACCTTCTCGTAACTCATGAGGCCCTGGTACTTGCTCCGCGCTTTCGATTGGTCAATTTCATTATAGTTGACTAAACTGTATCGAAATGAATATTACAGTACATATGGGGCTACTTTCCCGCACTAGTGCGTAAAATAGCACTTTTCGTGCGTATGTCGAAACTTTAAAGTGCCATATGTACAGTAAAACGTTCGATACACGTGCGAATAGGTAATTCGCAACTCGTGTACTTTTCTTACTTTTAATACTCAAAGAGACTTCAAGCAACACCGGGAAGGGAGTCGGCATTCGCAATATTTCCTTTCTGCCGAAGCACATGCCCAACTGGGCATGCACACAACTAGCTCGGTTCGTGTTATGACTAGTCCGTACACAAAAAGAGATTGAGGTGTACAAGATTTGTCTTTGACGTGTGTCATTTTCTATGTATTTGTGTCATTACAGATCGGATTTTGTATGTAGTGAGTGAGAAGTGCGACTGTGTGCACGTTTCCCCCCGCAAAAATTCCAGAACGATTTGTACGGTAAGATATCGCTTGGGTTCCTCCCTTCCGACGTGTCGGAAGCCGGTGTTGCTTTCATCATGGTCGGACAGACAAGACAGACGAGTGATCCTAAGGGTTCCGTTTTTCCTTTTGAGGTACGGAATCCTAAAAATAAACTATAGATTCTTAAACAGATTTTTTATATTTCTAAACTTTTTACCTGTAACGCGGCGAATAGCAGCATCTCCTCCTCGGTACAGTGCACCTCCTGGTTGAGTATCTGCCAGCGCGCCTGCTGGTACAGCTGGTTGAGGCGCGGCGCGTCCTGCGCGCGCGCAGTCAGGTCGAAGAACGAGTAGAACTTGAAGCGGAGCTGCAGCGTGTCCCACTCCCGTATGCACTGTTCCATAATGGACAGAGAGGAGTCTAGCCAGCTGGAATTGAACATTTATAATCAATATTTGCGCTCGTTCTAGTATTAAAAAAATGCGTTGGCAAAACAACGGGGCTAGCACATGATTGGCGCGAGAGTATCTCGCGGTGAGATACCCGTCCCTCTTTTATTCACACAGAAAAGGACGGGTAGTCTATCTCGCCGCGAGGTACTGTCGCGCCAATCATGTGCTAGATGTGCAGGAGTGTGATGTCGAAAACTCGACTAATTTTATAACTAGCTTCTACCCGCGACTGCGAGACGAAGAAATATCCTATTGATTGATAAAAACTATCCTATTAGGCGGATTAGACTCTCGCGCGAGCCACGAGACGAGCCGCGAGCCGCGCCACGAGACGCGAGTCCACCGCTTACACTCGCGTTCGGCTTGTCATTCGGTTATAAACCTTATGCCGTGCCGTTAGTGTTTAAATTATATTAGCTCGACGAGCTTGCGAGCCACGAGACGAGCCGCGAGCCCACCGCTTACACTCGCGTCTCGTGGCGCGGCTCGCGGCTCGTCTCGTGGCTCGCGCGAGAGTCTAATCCGCCTATATGTCTTTTCTTGGGCCTCAAACTACCCCCAAACAAAATTGTATGTAAATCAGTTCAGCGGTTTACATGAAATTTGAAGGCGTGAAGAGGTAACAGGCAGACTGGCAGGGTTACCTTCGCATTTATAATATCAGTAGGCATTTATATTACTTATTTATTTCTTAGTACAACGAATACAATAGGTATGATTTTGACATTAGACTTTGGTTTGCCCTAAGGAAAACCGCAAGAATACAGAGTACAGACACATTTATCCGTAGTGCGACGAATAACATAACTATGACGTGCTTCAACATTTATTTTATAAAGAAATATGTGTATTGTGCAGCAGCGACTCTCTAGGCTGACTGTCTGGCTCTAAAGGCGAGTCAGCAAATGACAAATCAGCCAGGGCGTCTATAGCGTTCAGTAAGGTGAGCTTTGTTGAACTATAGGAGAAAAGTTCTTACCCAACGTTCATCCTAGCCCGTTCCACAAGTGTCTTAGGCGTCAGCAGCGACTCTCTTGACTGACTGTTTGGCTCTAAAGGCGAGTCAGCCAGGGCGTCAATAGCGTCAAGCAAGGCTCTACATAACTATAGTTAATTTTACTTGTATGTATCCTTACCCAACGTTCATCCTAGCCCGTTCCACAAGTGTCTTAGGCGTCAGCAGCGACTCTCTTGACTGACTGTCTGGCTCTAAAGGCGAGTCAGCCAACGACAAGTCAGCCAGGGCGTCAATAGCGTCAAACAAGGCTCTATATAACTATAATTAATTTTACTTGTAGGTATCCTTAATTCCTTACCCAACGTTCGTCCTAGCCCGTTCCACAAGTGACTTAGGCGTCAGCAGCGACTCTCTAGACTGACTATCGGGCTCTAAAGGCGAGTCAGCCAATGACAAGTCAGCCAAGGCATCAATGGCGTCGAGCGTGACGCGCTAGTTAAACTATAGGAGAAAAGTTCTTACCTAACGTTCATACTAGCACGTTCCACAAGTGTCTTAGGCGTCAGCAGCGACTCTCTAGACTGACTGTCTGGCTCTAAAGGCGAGTCAGCCAACGACAAGTCAGCCAGGGCATCAATAGCGTCAAGCAAGGCTCTATATAACTATAGTTAATTTTACTTGTAGGTATCCTTACCCAACGTTCATCCTAGCCCGTTCCACAAGTGTCTTAGGCGTCAGCAGCGACTCTCTTGACTGACTGTCTGGCTCTAAAGGCGAGTCAGCCAACGACAAGTCAGCCAGGGCGTCAATGGCGTCGAGCGAGGCGGCGCGCGGCGGCGTCCCGCAGTAGCCGCCATCGCTGGACCCGTCGCTCTGTGTGCTGTATATGTGAGTGCCGTAGCGCCTGAGGGTGCCGTTCTGGAAGTTGAAACAAATATGGTTGTACAACAATTTCGACAGCAGAAACTTTTCTAATGTTGATTTGAGTGCGAATTTTCTTGCGTTAATAAGTAGCTCCGATGATGAAGTGGGAATAAATAGACGAAACAGACCAATCCAAGAGTGAAATGGAGAAAATTGAATCGAGATATCTTAGAAATTCAAGTGGACATACATCAACTTCAATTGACCCTAAAATGCTCCGCAACGGTTCGTCGAATTGTAGTGTCCAAGCTGATCAGCAAACTTAGCCAATTGCGTGTCTACAAATCAGCGATCAGACCTATTTTGTGGTATAGGTGTGAAGTTTGGACTGACTCAAATGGAACAGAGCAAGTTGTTAGTGACAGGGAAAAAATCAGACGAAAAATCTAGCAGGGAAGGACATACCAGAATCATAATCAATTGAAATCCGAATCATTTCATATACCTATACTGTATGAAAAACCGGCCAAGTGCGAGTCGTACTCGCGCACGGAGGGTTCCGCACTATCAACAAAAAATAGAGCAAAATAAGCAAAAAAACGGTCACCCATCCAAGTACTGACCCCGCCCGACGTTGCTTAACTTCGGTCAAAAATCACGTTTGTTGTATGGGAGCCCCACTTAAATCTTTATTTTATTCTGTTTTTAGTATTTGTTGTTATAGCGGCAACAGAAATACATTATCTGTGAAAATTTCAACTGTCTAGCTATCACGGTTCGTGAGATACAGCCTGGTGACAGACGGACGGACGGACGGACGGACGGACAGCGAAGTCTTAGTAATAGGGTCCCGTTTTTACCCTTTGGGTACGGAACCCTAAAAAAGACGTTCTTACCGATGCTACCGGTGTAGCTGACTGCGACCTCGGCGGCGGAGGCGTGGCCGGACACCCGTTGGACCTGTCCAAGCTGTTCGACGATCCTCTGGTAGCGGCGATGAACGTATTGGTATCCGGAGGTGCCGATGGCCGGAGTCGTTTCGCCTCCTTCAGGTTCTGGTAGTTCTGTTTGAGGTGGGACTGCTCCAGTGGATAGCAGAGGGATAGTTCTTCTGGGTGCCGGATACCTGGAAAGATTTGTGGATGATTATGTTGTGTGCCATAGATTGCTATTAGCCTAGTGTTCGACGTGCAACGAGATGATCTGACGAAATCAGCATTCAGCAGAACGCTGAACACCAAGTTGCGCTTAGTTGCAAGACCAGAATAAGGTCAGAAAGAGCTATCAAGCTTCAATTGAGAACAGAACCCTACTGAGGAACCTGGTCTTCAACAGAAGGACATGATGTCTCGATCCTCAATATTGAGGGACCGACTGAAGAAGAAGTTGCTTAAGGTATATGAGATGGAGCTACAGGTCTTAGGTCTTAATCAGCACTCGTTATTGCTATTAAGAAGTTTATCTTGCAGTATAGTAATTCTAGTAATTTATGAATGCTATGATAAACTGTTGATGTAGCAACAGATGCTACAGGAGCTCCTTTTGGAGATGTTCTCATGTATAGTCTTGGCGACTTGCAAATTTAAACCACCGCACAATTCTGACAGCTGGATAAGTATAAGTATATTAAGAGGCGTTCTTATTGGTACTCACCAAGACTCTTGCAAAGCTGTACCACCGCGCTGAACGTGTCAATAGAGAAGTCTATCTTGCAGTCGATGTATCTCAAGTCCGGCAGTTGGATCCTCAACGGTTTGTGCATAGGTGTGAAGTGTAGACAGGCGTCGGCGTGGACGCCGCACTGGTCGAGGGTCTGGCGGGGTTTGGAGAGCCATTTGTTGCGGGTTGGCCACCAGAGGGCGTGGTCGGACCAGTCTTTCTTGAACTCTGGAAAGAAGAAAATGAAAATGTTTAACTGGAATGGTTCAGGATACTCTGTTTTAATAGAAATCACACATATTTTTCGTGTTGTCATCTTTACGGGAATTTATAGGCACATCAAGATACAGACAGAACTAATATAACGTTGGCGGACATATTTTAAGCTGACCAGTGACCACATCTCAAACAGTAGTCTATACTGTATCCCGGGATCGTAACCCAGCGACAACAATTTTGTCCTGAGTGCCCTTTTAATCCAGACCTAAGTGCATATCGATCGACGTCTAGTAGAAACCTAGAAACTACTTACGTTTATAGAATAGAATAGAATATAATTTATTCGTAAGCACCAACAAACGAGACAATACATAATATAAAAGAAAACACAAAATAAGATTAAAGTGCTACAAAATGGCCTCATCTCAGCGTGTTGCTGGTGGTTTATTTGTTCCCGGGTGGAATTGTATATGTCCGCAAATAATTATTTATTCATTTAAACATAATTTAAAAAATTTTGTGAAGTGCACCATGTTTACTTTCGATGATCAAGGTCTCATTGTATTTTATTGCCGTTCAAAGCATTTACAAGTTGTTACATAGTATATCAATTTACACATGTAAATGAAATCATATCCTGCTGAGTCAAGTGCGTTAGCAAGCACATTATCGTTTATCCTAATCTAAAAACATATATTTAATATATACCAGATTTATCCTGCGAACTTGAAAAACGTGTTAATCGCACTACTGTTGAAAGTAAATCATCCACATTTCTGTTAGAAATATTCAGAGTTATGTCTGAGTAAATTCGATTAGCAGTTTTTGCGTATATAGCAACTTTTATCATTGAAATATCCTTCCTTTTAAACTTTCCCGCTTATCATTAGTAAAATATAATAAAACACGTATCAATCGACGTAATATCCGACCCAACAAATCCTCAAAACAATAAAAAAAGAACTTATCACAATAAGAAAAGCACAAAACTTCCATCCTTCTTCGCTAAGTCATCTCGCGATCAGTCACCCCATGACGTCATACCATACGACGTAGCTAGTATATACTGATCCGTTATGAAGAGAGATCCCGGTTTTTTGCCAGAGGTCAAGAAACGCTGGTCGTTCGGATACGCACTTATGCTTAAAAGGTAATTTCTTGGTAAGTAATAATTGGTGGATAAGACCCTTTGGTATGGATGGGATAGTCGTGAGCTTCCGTTGGTTCATGACTCACGTGCCTTGAGGGTATACTGTTTGTAGTATAAGGGCTTAAGAGGAAGTGAGATTGCGATTCGTCTGCACAAAATTTTCGATTCCAAATCTTGGTTATTGTCTGTTTTCTCTAAAATTTAACTTATTTTAATGATTTTTCAAATGATCAATATTGAAGACTGACTATGTCATGGTGTTGCAAATTAAGTTTTGTTTGTTTGTTTGTACAAAACTTTTCAATGAAACTTTGGAAAGAATATTTAAGATTTAGTCGGGTAATTTTGAGTACCTACAACAGTTTGTCGGATAATTCCAAAATTGGGCAAGTTATGGAACTATGACTGATTTGTGGAATTATATCCGACATCCAGACCCAAATATATTTTGCAAGGATTCACGCAAATCAGGTGGGGCAACTAAAATTGTCAGTATTACTTGATATTTCATATTGTAATATTTGTACCTAAGTTTAATCCTGAAGTTTAAAGGATGAAACAGTCACAATTCCAAACAGAAGATTTGTATGGACCGACCGCCATCATACATAGGACGTTCTGGCTTCAATGGACCAATCGAACGGTAACGTCTAATTATGTACTTACTTACACCATCGTAGTATGACTCACCGGAAAAAATCTGACTCTACAACTAGTTTAGTTTTATATCCGAGGTAAGGTTTTTAACAAAATGACTAATGGTCAGCGAATATAATGCAAGCGGAAACCTCTTTCCTTTTTACCTATGACGGAATGGAGACGGTGTATACGTTCACGATATCAGGTTATAAGTTGGTCAAACCAATTTGTCAGTCAGTAAGAACCAGGAAAACTATGCTCATCCTTTTTTTTGGGTGCTAGTACTAGTCCAATATTGATTCTCTCTGTCTATGTTTGAAATGAAACAGTCCTTAACTATAGTTGTTAATGTTTGAAAACTAGGGAACAAATCAGATTCATTCATCATCATTACTTTTTCTTTGGTATTCATCTATTTCAGTTTACGATCTCAATTCAATAGTTGTCTGTAAAGATTTTGTTATAAGTACATAGTAAAAGAGTACGAGTAAGTACTTACCTATATGTTTTTACAAGTACGCTTACTATGTTTTAAAATCTTGTTAGGGCCACTTGCGCAGGGTCAGCCACTAACTCTGGGTTTACTGGTTGAACCCGGAGTTACCAGTACAATTTAACTCCGAGTTAGTGGCTAACCCTAGATGGTGCAAGTGGCCCTTAGTGACCTTCCCAGAAATCCCAAAGTCCCAAGTAGCCCTAAAATCATGTCAACGCACTCGAAACGTGTGACACACCCATAAAATATGTAAAAGTTTAATGGCTGCTGACATAGCTGTCATTCCTTGGCGACACACAAACGGACGGACATAAAATTGTTGATGTTTAAGTGACTAGTGTAGTACAACGGGTCTCTATTGTTTCCCAAATAGTTTTAATCCATAATGTATTGTTTGCCCGCATTTTCGTTAGTCATAATTCATTTGGTTCAGAAACGCGTCACTTTTCAGGATTGCCATAAAACAAACCTAACCTAACCTATCTAACGAAAATCCTGAAACGGTTTCAGTTTTACGACTAATGATAATATGACAAACAATACATTATGACTTAAAACTTTATGGGAAACAACGGGACCCCGTAGTACCTATAACTTAGGGCGCGTTCATATTAATCTTATACAGGGTGATTGGAAATTCGCCGTATTCCTTGAAAGGGGTTATTCTATGGGCCATTTACAATGATTTAAGTCCAGTCAACCAGGGGTCAAAACTCATTGGTTTTAAGTTATTTGAGTTTTTAGTTTTTTGTTTAAAAAACCCGCGTTTCGAGTAAAAAGTGGTAATTGTGGAAAAACTACTCAAACTTGGAATTAAAAAAAGCATTCATCTAATAGCCAATAAACTACTGATTACGTGAAATAAAAAAAGCGGCCAAGTGCGAGTCGGACTCGCCCATGAAGGGTTCCGTATTTAGGGGATTTTGACGTATTAAAAAAAAACTACTTACTAGATTTCGTTCAAACCAATTTTTGGTGAAAGTTTGCATGGCAATGTACATCATATATTTTTTTTAGTTTTATCGTTCTCTTATTTTAGAAGTTACAGGGGGAGGGGGACACACATTTTACCACTTTGGAAGCGTCTCTCGCGCAAACTATTCAGTTTAGAAAAAAATGATATTAGAAACCTCAATATCATTTTTGAAGACCTATCCATAGATACCCCACACGTATGGGTTTGATGAAAAATTTTTTTTTGAGTTTCAGTTGTAAGTATGGGGTACCCCCAAAATTTATTGTTTTTTTTTTCTATTTTTGTATGAGAATCTTAATGCGGTTCACAGAATACATCTACTTACCAAGTTTCAACAGTATAGTTCTTATAGTTTCGGAAAAAAGTGGCTGTGACATACGGACGGACAGACAGACGGACAGACGGACAGACAGACAGACATGACGAATCTATAAGGGTTCCGTTTTTTGCCATTTGGCTACGGAACCCTAAAAAAGATTGACGAAACTTTCCAAAATTTTCCAAAAAAAAAGGATTTGAAATCACATTTTTTTGTAATTTTCCCAAGACTTTGTAACATTTTAAGGCATTACTTAAAAACAAAGTATGACACTTTGCGTACAAGAATACACGAAACAGAAATGAGTTCCTCAGTTCCTCAGCTTTCCAAAAAAGTACGAATGTCGACATTTTCTCTTAAACTGTTTAAAATAATAATAATAATAGCAGAGCAGGCGGAAGACTTGACCTAGCGTATGTGACCATTAATCGGATTGTTTGTGATGTTCACTTTATTATCTCCATGGGCTTTATTTGTCCCTTATTCGGTATGTTTATGTCATTTTAGTATCTTCTTGGGCTTTATTTGTCTTCGTTACCTTATCTTATCTTATTTTCTTGGGGTAGGGGTCACATCCTTGCCTTCGGTGACACAAACTAACTAATTAAGGGTCATTACGGTAATGAGTTTCTACGTAAGCATTTTTTGTCTTCGGTACCTTATCTTATCTTATTTTCAAGGGCTAACCTAACCTAACCTAACCCTACCCTACTCCATGGAAAGCACCCCTTCCATGGAGTAGGGTAGGGTTAGGTTAGGTTACTAATGAGACGAATTGGTTTTAAGTGTTTTATAAATTACTAGGGACCCGCCCCGGCTCGGCTTCGCACGGGTTAACAAATTATACATAAACCTTCCTCTTCAATCACTCTATCTATTAAAAAAACGCATCAAAATCCGTTGCGTAGTTTTAAACATCTAAGCATACATACCTACAGACAGACAGGGAAGCGACTTTGTTTTATACTATGTAGTGATAAGATTACGCACTAAGTATAACGCGAAAACCTTGCAATTGATCGTGCATATACCTCGAATTGAGTCGGTGCCCTCGGTTGTCATAAAAATCGGCCAAGTGCGAGTCGGTCTCGCGTACGAAGGGTTCCTAACCATTACGCAAAAACGGCAAAAAAATCACGTTTGTTGTATGGGAGCCCCATTTAAATATTGATTTTAGTCCAGAGAAATGAATGGGCCAAGTAAATACATATATACGTTCAACATATAAGGTAAAAAGCGTTTAAAACTTTATGGCAGTCAGTTCCACAACCCCATTTAAGTAATGATCAAATCATCATTCAGGGTTAGATCTACAGGCAGGACAGGACATAAACAGACGAATGCGAACCCATAACACTAGCTTCGTCTAGAATCCTTTCCACAAAAACAAACCAACATTTTACACACAAGCTCATATCTACATAATGTATTCGTCATTACCTCAAACGACACCGTAGCGGTAACAATGTCCGCATTCCTTATTCGAAACGACACCATTTACGTACAAAAAACTTGTCGCTTGCGTCGTTTCAGTTTTAAGACGGAGATCGGCGCTCGCGCACGCTGACCATGTTTGTCTCGATACGCGATAGACGCGTTTGGTCCGGCTGGGGCGGATTAAATAATGCAGTAGACAGATACGCCAGTACTGTTGTTATTGACGTACAGTCCGCAGCAATAGTTGCTAAGCGGGCGAGGTCTTAAAAAGGACCTTGACGCGACTTTATTTTTAAGAGAATAAGAGCGCGTAAAGGTAATTTTGAACACCTCGCCCGCTTAGCAAGTTCTGCTGCTGACTGTACAGCACAGCCCCCCTGTTGAACGACGACGACGAACGACAAAAAAGAAGAGTGTATTAAGTACATTGTTTTCAGCGTTCATGTTTGTACGTATGTGAGTTTCTTTATTTCTATCTATATATATATTTTATACCTATATCTATCGTCTTTTTATGGTGTTGACAAATAATCGTAAAATTTTGGAGGGATAGTCCTATACAGATTCCCAGGATCCTTACAAAATTTCATATTTTCTTGTTAGGACAATAAGAAAATATCGTCGAAAAACAGAAAGTTCTCATGTTAAGCGCCAATAGTAAAAGGAACTTACGTTCCATCCAACTACGTACCTACTTCACAAATCTTAAAATATCTCTCGTGACATATCTGCTTGACAGTATTATTGAATCTGCGTGACCAGCTCAACAGAAAAACGTCCACAGCTACATATGAGATGAGTAACCTACAACGTTCTGCAACTTCTGCAGTAGTTACTTCTGTGTTCACATTGACATATATCTCAGGACTGGTCTTACGTACACTAAAAATGGTACTAGTTCAGCGGTGTCACATACGAAGTCGAGCCAATCGCGCGGCCGCACGCGCGTGATGCGAACTCATCAGCCAATCACGTTGTAGCGGTGTCACACCGCTGTACTAGCCGCACGCATGCCCCATTCTTATTGCCCGTAAGACCAGTCCTGAGATATATATACGTCAATGTGTGTACAGAGATTTTGCCACCCGGATCACGTGTGGCGGTTTCTTGTTCGCTTGACTCTAAACTCCTTTGTTGGAAGCTTAGTTTTATCATGTAAATGAGAAAACGGGATGTGTTTACATTTACACACCAAGAGTGCGTCAACTTCTGGGTAGTTAAAGGTATATTTTCAATCATACATGTATAACAATAAGTGAACAAAGTTTTGTACGGAACACTAAAAATTGTGTTGAACGTGATCAGTTACACACCGTTTTTGAGTTAAATGGCACTTATGGCTTAAAAAATAACCTCCACACTAGGTTTTGACCCCATAGAGTCCCAGGGGTGTAATTTTGCCAGCCGAAAAACGGCCTTGAGATTTGAAAAAAAGGATTGGAATTTGATTGTCACTTCAACTCAAGCGGTAATAGTAGATTGTTAACCAAGGGGTGAAGGGCACTCATTTCTGCCGAGGTAGTTTGGTGCTCGAACGCAGTGAGAGCGCCAATAGTCCGAGGCTGAAATGATGCCTTTCGCCCGAGTTAAACACTCTACTTTTCATTTCGAATACGAGGAAAGTAAAATGCATGTGATTTTAAAGAACATGACTGAGTATATATTTTTATACTGTTTCTTGATTGTACTTTCAATTAACAATTTAGGTAAAAGAATCGTTATTTATGGAATGGGGAGTTAAAAATTGGAATGGAAATTGTATAACAAATCCATTTAAAACCAAAGTTTAATTGTTTATCTTAAAAAAATTAAAAATGTCGTACTTTGAAAGTTAAATGCTCTAGTGCAGAAATGTATCTTTTTTTGCACACCATTTAGAACAACAATGACCTTCTTTCAGAGCATGATAAATGAAAAGTAACTTATTTTTACTTACATATTGAAATTACTCTCGTTTCGTAATAAGACTAATAAGATGCCGAAAGGTGTGATAATGTTTCAACATAATTGAACTCATTTTGTCTAAGCCCACAGGCTTTGTAAGCAGTGTTGTAATACCTACACGTTTCATTCAGGGCGTAGCAGTCGACTATAACACACACTTAGGATAATTTTTATAGACACACACCTTAATAGCTACCATATTTACGAGGTCCTTATGACTTTTAAGTATTTCCAAACTCAACTCTAACATCAAAGCTGTCATAAGTACAAAATTAGTTCCGGACGATTGAGTAATAGAATAAATTATAATAATTAGAACTAGCAGTGGGCCCCATTCGGACAGGTGGTAATACTATAACTGTCTAAAATAACATTAAGTCACGGCTCAGATAGCGACGGGATGCAACCGGGTGTAGACAACTGATTAAGTTGTTTTTAATGCTGGGTGAAGATGTGTAAGAGCCGACGCAGCGTGCGGAACGCGCGGTTAAGACGCAATTCATCATCATCATCATCATCATCATTTATTCAATAACAATATTACATTGTGTTTGAAATCGTAAATCTAGGCACATGCATACAAAATATATTTACAAAACAACATCATAGCCACCAATTTAAAAATAATTAATAATATGTACATCATCAAATAAAAATAAAAGGTCAAATACATTAAAGTAAATGTCTCCGAAATTAAATAAACATGAATTAATAAATTGAACATAATAAAGAAAAATCTGTATGAGCTGTATGAATCTGTATCTGTAAAATCTGAATCTGTGTCTGTGATTAAGCTGTATTTGCCTGTAATTCTTGTCCTGTTATTAATTACAGTATTGTTATTGCAGAAACATTGTAACCGATAAAAACCCAAGCAGGTCCGAAAATATTTACAACTTAAATGGTTGAAACAATTGAACCGGCTTTCTTTCTTCTCTTAAAATGGGTGTGCGTGGAAGTAAGAGAGTTATTGTAATTATTATATGTGCTTTTAATTTACTTTATAAGTGAAATCATATGTATCAAAACAATTCGAATGTTCATAACTAAAAAAAAATACGGGTGAAGGAAAAATGCGGTATTCACAAACGAATACTATGGAGAAATCCCTTAAGTAGAAACTAAGTTAACATAATAAACTATGAGTTGATATCCTTGACATTGACGTACACTAGGTATATAAAATTCTCATAGATACGAGTATGTACATGCAACCTTTTCTGTTACGCTCGCCTGTCTATACTCAGCCTAACTGCAACGAACAAGAAATCGACCGATAATCGTGTCGTACCAGGGTTACAAGTAGCAATTGTAGATAAAACTGTTTATTGTATAGCTCAAATATTTATAGAACTGATAATAAAACCATGTCATGAAATTTGTTTTAATGTTAAACGTCTTCGATATAGCATCGTTATAGTATCTGTTATAATTCATATATTAACTGGCTGTGTTCTGATTAATTATAAATGTAGGCCATCTGATGGATGTATTGCTCGACCTGGCTCGCAAATTGATCTGTGCATGGTTGCTCTCATCAAAACCGTTTCAAATGGGATGTAGTGATGCAAATTAAACGAAGATTGAAATTAATCAGATAATGATTTGATATGATTTCTTTGATGTTACAGGATTTCATTTAAGCTGAGAAAAAGATAACTAAAGCTGGAAAGATGAGTCAAGATCTGAAATGAAATGTAGTTCAGTCTTACTTAAAAGAAATGCGAAAAACAAGAAGCCGCACGCTAAATTCGGCATGATAACTGACATCATTACAATCATTACTTAGTCAGATCATAGTTAGAAAAGAGTTTTTGCTAAAACATATAACCCACAAAAAAGATTCCAAATGTATCCCATCTCAGTAAAGATGTTTAGAGCACGCCGAGCTCAAACGAACCGTGATCATAATAAATGACATTGCACACATCGTTGAGCGCGTCAATCAAAATCGTATAGTCATCAACGGAACTGGAGCATCATTACGTATGTTGACCCCAAGCAAGGGAATTGGTTAAATTGTTTTTAGTGCTGCGGGACACGCAATGACCCAGTTCGAGCCGAACCTAGAGCAACAGGAAACGTTGAAGCTACAATGTCCCCTAAGATCGTAAATGATGTAATTGGGCCGTTAAGTTTTACCGATAACGGTTACAAACTGACGATCGATAGATCGGATCAATGTCAAACGCATACAGATTAAACGTTATTTACAACTTGTAATAAGGAACTTATACCGTTTCTTACTAGAGCTGTCAGAATTCAGTTAGATTTAAACCTTTTAATAATACCTACTTAAAACTAAGATACGATAGAAAATAAGATACCCAAATCCTAATTTGCGTATACAAATTCTGACAAACGAACGTATTAAACGCTTGGATTACGAGGTTAAAGACCAATCTTTCAAAATAAACAAATTTATATTTTGTAATAGTAGTGATCATCACGTAGTCGCAGTTTGCCTATGGCCCGGCGAGTAGCAGAGTTTACATAAACAGTATGCATGGTAAATATAAAACAGGCAAGGTAATTAAACTAACCGTTATCTTTAGTAATAGTAAATAAATCTCCAAGAGGCGACTCGTAAAACAAACAGGGGCAAATAAGCAGACACGTTCAACTATCGCAATGTTTAGTTTAACAAGTTCTAGTTCTCGGCAATAATTTACCATCGTATCATTCCTATCTTCTATACTGTTTTAACATTAAATCAATATAAGTTATTGAAATGTAGAAAGGCATCTATTCATCAGATAATAACCGCTATGATCTATGTAGGTCAATCAGTAGGAACAGTAGTGTAGTGGACGAAAGGGTACCCTGCGGCATACCTTTGATCTCGCGTATACACAAGCCGAGATCCGCTTCCAGATTACGATAGCAACCATATTCATCTCACGCCTAATGATACGCTTGTTTTTAATGTTAGTCGGAATCTGAACCTTAAGAGTTGTACATAAAGTTCATAGTTAACGCGGTCGAAAGCTTTCTTCGGGTCCAAATCTGAAGTTGCTTCCGTTGTTTGTTTACTACAGACCGCTACTGTTGGTTAATGTATGAAGCGTGCGCCTCTGTTTGATGCATATTAATAGCAAGCCTGGTCTCCTGGGTAAACATGTGTTACATGTGTCGTGGTCGCAGGTGGTGTATTTTAAACTGCTGTTTTGACAATTATTACATCATAAATCAGGGACAGCAGGACTTGAGGTTTAATCGGAGGGTCATTAAATAAATTTCGGGTTAAACGACTTCTTGGAAACGTGTGATCATAATGGGTTTAATGGTGTCCGAGTCGTAAACTACGTGTTGCCATCACGTTCCATGGTAGGAAGATTTCAATGATAATAAATCACGAATGGCTTTAAATTATGCACTTAAGTGCCTCAGTAACCGTCAATTCAGATACAGTTATACTCGTTAGTTAAAAGCATGGAATTTATCGTCAGTACGAAGCTTCGCTAAAATTGCTGTCATCCTGATCCATTAATGATTTGATATAATTAGTGATCTGATAGATTAAGCATGCCAATCAAAACTCGATAAGCATTATTCTAATCTGTTCATGTCATGGATGGTGATTTTATCACAGCTGACTTGACATCTAAATTAATGACATAAGAAGTAAGATAACGATTAGAGAAAAATTGATTTTATTGATACTTAATTAAAATGTAATATAACACAAACCATACAGGCATACATGCAAACCATAAGCACAACATTCAGTGTGGTTAAGGTAAGACTGTATGTAGATATAGTTTTTTATTCGATTGCCGTACTTAAGAAGGTTACGATTTTAACGTTTTCTAATGATGTTTTTGTCATATTGCAAGTATTTGACATTTCAAGTACACTTCATCTGATTGACACTTAATTCAGGTAGTAGGTTAGAGAACATATTAAACAGAAACAGTCTTGTTTATTGAAAGAAACTGGCAAATGTATACACGATTAACACGATCATATAATAGGCCAGCCGTTGCAGATTATTTAACAGTGATGAGTATCAAGTAGTGACACAAGCGTAGCAGCGTAGGCGAAGGCGACGCCCACCGCTTCCGTCGCCCGCGCAACACCTGATCGAAGTGAGCCGATGTTAGGCAATCGCTGGCTGAGCAAATTATACCGCAAATGATAAAGGTAGTTAAAAATAAAAGGGTTCAGAGGAATGATTCTGCAGAAGTTAGCGCCATAAAATCAATCCTATAGCTAGGACATAAAACTCTTGACTGACTTATTAATGCAAAACCACTGAATGTAGAAGACCGATTTATTTTATAAGAGGTTAGGTTTAACGTCACCAACCACTAAGAAGGGATTTGCAACATTCAACCTCTAAGAGGTTAGAAAATTCCTCGTGAATGTATCGCAGGCAACAGCGATTTAGTATGTACACATAAAATACATATAAAAAATCTATACGAAAAATGTATAGATTTATGAACTGTACAGCCACTATAGAACAAATTGAATGCAGGACATTTATAAAATTATCTGCACAGTTACATTTGGTCAAGACGCAATAGCTGCAAAAGCGAAATGATGCCACCGATGATATAATTAGAACGGAAAATAGATAAAAAGAAGTTGTAAATTACAATTAGTTCAATTTAGGAATGAGTCAGTGGCGCCAAATGTGAATGCGATAAAGTCGATAGTAAAAATAGAAAAGCTAAATCGAAATTCTTGAATGCATTGCCTGTTGGGATCAGATTTCAAACAGTTTGTGCATTTGGGTGCCTTCACAACAACAATCACTACACTTCATCATAGTACCTTCTCGAGAGTGTAGTGTGGGTTGATTGAAACCGGTGGTAGTTTTTCACATTCATAAGTGCATTGTGATGTGCCTAAATTGAGCAATACTTTTCTGTATTACTTTGTATCATTATAAATATCTGAGAGTTAGATATCCTCCAACTGAGCCAAAAAAAACATAATGCAGACTGAACACTGTTTCAAACAATCACAACTCCTGCTCTTGTTTATTAAGTGTCATTCAGTTAACCTATAAAACTATGAATTGATTTCCTATTGACATATCTATCAGACACAATTAATTGTGCACACGATTCTACAACAATATAACATCATACATTACAAATTGTACATAGGACATTACTAAAGTGGCAAATGCGTAGCTTCCTGCCTGTATAATGGCAAGCGTAATCAATCCGGTTCGAAGAAAGGTTTGATTGACTGACGAAACAACCGACGTGGGTGTACACAAAGCCAGAGTTAAAATTTAATGCGTTCCATTTTACTATTCTTGTTCTAATGCGTTTGTTTCGTCACCGTGTGTAACGGTTCTCGCAAATGCGACTACGAGTATTTGGAAGGTACGGTCGTCTTGCGGTTTTATATTTTCCTTATTGAAAATGTATTTAGTACAACGGGTTTGATTCGACTATTTTGACTTTGGGATATAGTAATGCATCGTCCAACGAAAACAGTATATATACAAGTCGAAAAATAAAAGATATTTAATGAGCGCCATTTATCTAAAACACTTAAATATTGACCTTTAAAATAGCGAAGGCTAAACGTGACTACAGATAAAAAAGGACATATTTCATTTCACACTCTGTATCTCTATTTTAAAAACGATAACAGTAATAATTCAAAGACGTAAATTCCAAAATACTTAACTCTCATAAATCAATGTTCAATATTCTTTTCAATTAAATTTAATGTACTAGTAAATAGCAATCTGCAATCAAACAATTCAGGCTCAACATTGCCAATATATAAAGGCCAGCAAGATCTAATTTATGACGTCTAGTATTAAGCTATTGTGCATTCATATATGTGGTATTGCTATTATAATTAGGTGTTACTTAACTCGGCAACCGAAGCACATGCGAGGTACGTCAATCATCCTCATTATATTGAAATCACGTGGCGGTTATAGCTGCAACATTATATTTAATATTACTCATTGTTTTTAGATAAGCCCTTAGTCATCAGCTTCCACTATGATCCATTGCGTCAATGATCATTAAAATAGCCAATATATTCCTTATAAGGCAATAAGCTGCGTGTTCCGTCATGAAGGATAACTTGTCTATTTATACGGTAGCTTACGTGCTTCGTTAGTGACATTAAGGAAATAAATAAACCTATCGTCAAATGATGCAATTGGTATTCCGCTGGCGGCAGCTGCTTCTAATAGTTCGAGATCAAAGAATTCGGGACTCGTTGACAAGCGTTCATAAATGAATTGGAATTAGAACTAGTCGGACGGTAAATTCAAATCGGCTAATACAATTAGGTGCGGCAGTTCCATCTGGAGCCGATGTTACTGGAGAATTCGGAAATAAACGTGGGTCTGGCGGTATTTAGCGCGTAGGCGGCAATAATATTGGTAGAAATATGCACAGTCTGACAGTTTCGATCGCACAAGTAGTCCGCCGTAACGAGATAAACATGATATTGGTAAAGCAATAAATGACAAATCGGAGAGCGACAGCAATAAAATGCAACACAATCGAACGGTAATCATGGTACAAATAAATTTAACTTATCTCAGAACGCATCGAAGTAACGATCAAAGGAAAAACGAGTTTAAATTGATGCCGTTTAAGTTGAAAAACGTTCCGGCACGCTTTGATATGAACGCACTACTTATCTGAGACGGTGTATAAATATGGAGTTTTATGGCGGTGACTTCAAGACCGATTGTCCACTGAATGCCGTTTGTGAAGGTTGTGTGACGACGACGTAGCGGTGCAGATACAACTTTATACAGCGACTGCGATCGGTTTAATCGGTGCAAGCGGCCTATTTCGACTACGGGTTACGCGATCCGGTTCGGCCCACGATCATTCCAATTACGATCATGCCAAATTAATCAATAAATTGAACGGCAAAGTGGAATGGTTTGTAGCTTTAACAGAATCCGATAACGTAGTTTAACGCTTTATCGAAGTTTGTATTGAAATACAGTTGCATTATCAATGAAGTTATTATGAAATTATATAATAAGAAAGATTTTACAAAAACAAAAGAACACGTGTAGAATGTTGAAAGGCCAGGAATTATTTTAGTCACTCGTTACGCTAACAAGTCATCTGAAATAACAGGAAGTTTGTCATTATGGTAGCTTTGCATACCTTTGAACTGCCGAAACGACCCTCAGACTGCGTAACACTAATGTGTAACGCAAACACGAAATGTAAACATTAAAGCGATGTTATGTCAACGCGTCTACGCCATCTGTGCAAATGCCTGAATATTTTAGAACTAGGTTTCAATGATGAACATACGAAAAGTTTCATAAAGCTGCAGAAACTGTCTGTCATTGACTTGTCAAGCGTGTTCACGGGTTTTAAAATTACCATGTCATTTTAGACTATAAATTTCAGCAATATCTCTAGTCAATGGTAAAGTATCCTATACATTTATGTTCATAACTTTGGTTTATATGTTTCTTGAGCGTACAGAGAAACATAACCCAAACTAATATTTCAGATGCCAGAAATATAACAAATCTAGTTTATACACAACTAAAATCCAAGGGTGATTTTACTATTTTGATTATACTTTTAGATTCAATGTAATGAAATAAAGTTCAAGATACAAACGACAATCAACAAAATGGCGGCATCGAATTAAACGTCCGTAGGACGTACGACACGGCATTGGCAACAATAGTCATTCATTGAAAAGATTCATTGAATGGCGGGTCGTAGTAGGCGTACCCCGATCAACATCTAAGATTAGATAATGTTTTACTACAAGCTACTTGACCGCCTTGAGGATTCAACTACCTATCTACTGTATGAATTACTGTTTCTTCGATAATTTGGTTATCCTTTCTTCAATCCTCTGTATTAAGGAATAAAAAACTTCTAAAATCGAAAACTTAGAAGGTAAAATACCCACATCTCTTGCAATTTAGAGAGCAGTGGCAGAATTACACATACAGGTATGAAAAGAAGATGAATATGTGAATTCTAAATTTGAAATACCACTAAAAATGACATGTCCATATACGACATATTGTTGTCTGCGTCGGCGCTTTCTAAATGTCGAGACTATCATCTCATATAAGTACCTACTTATCATTCGTAAACCAAAATATCAGAAACACAATTTCAACGTTCGCAAAATTTGATTATAACGTTACTATGGCATTCAATCGTAGCATATCCAATGCGTGATTTCAGGCCTCAACTGATTGCTTTGCTTTATACAACAGACCAACCACATGATATTTGAGTTTTACCTTATTACAGCTTCCTAATAGAAGTACGTTATTTAAATGTGAGGTGTCTTAATAAGGTTTTAGGTATGCTTCGATAGTTCCAGTTCTAAAACTTGCAAAATGTCACAAAAGTTCTAAACAAAAGTCGTATTTTAAAACATTACTAAATTAACGTTGTGTTTATCGTTTGTGCTATTGTGTTTTTAATTAATTATGACGTTTCATGTTAACGGTCGGATGCAATCAAAACTAAACTTAATTACTTAATGGCTGTAGCAATTAAGTTTATTAACCATTTTACGCTTATCAAAAAATTCCAATTCTACATACATGTGTTGCCTGCTTCTATTTTCTTTTTCTTTTTTTATAGTACAATGGTGGCGGACAAGCGTACGTACTGCCTGATAATAATAGGACATGTAAATTAATAGATGCTTGCAAATTCAAGGGAATTTGATGCTCGTGACCATCCCGTTATAGTTTAATTAATTTATTATAGCTATAGGAGCTTTGTGATAAAATCAGTTCGGTAGTTTTGTGATGAAAGGGTAAACTACAGATAGTGTTTCTTTTGGTTTTATAATAGTAGAGTGTTATTGACGTCTTAACATTTTAAAGGCTAAGATGTTAAGGATCGAATAGGTAATAATAACCTAAGAACCTCTGGCAACCTTACTCACCGCCACACTACAAAGTAGCAACATTATTCTTGTCAGCTCACCTTTACCTAAAACAGAAAAAAAGAAAGGTTAGAAACCATCAATTACAAACAATCTTATATGGTCAAAGATAACATATCTGTTTCTAGTGTCATCCCAGATTAGCATATTGCTAGTGGGCGAGCAGTGAAAGTGGTTACAGTGTAATGCCTTGTCATGGGGAACTATGATCGCGTGTTTAAGAGGCCGGTATCGATTTTAGGCGCAAAAATGTAAAATTTATAGATTTAGTAGATGAAATTGTACACCTTCTGTTAAGTAATAGAAATAACAAGTACGGTATCTATTAGCACGTCTTCTTATCTTGCATTTGTACAGACCTTTTTTTTGAAAACTGACTCACTAAATTAGTAATGATTTTTTTTCTGATGGACGTTTAGGTAAACGCGCGTAAAGCACTGATTTAGTCGATCTTATTTGTAAATTCCGTAAAGTTTGGACTGCTAAAAATGGTAATTATGTATTACACATATCCTATACTCCAACTTGCATAGACTACATTTTTGTTATATGATATTGAACAAGAGTAAATGAAAGTTAGACGAAATCAATTTTCACCAGAAATTACTTCATAACAAGTGAACATTTTTCGTGAAAATCGACTTAATTTCAACGTAATTTTGATACTTAAACAATCTACAACATTTTCTGAAACTGTTCTTATACATATTTTTTTATAATTTGTAACTATAATTTTTTGATGAATTTTTAAAAACTGCCGCTTCTCGTCATATATTGCCGGTGACGCACGCTCGGGACCTTATTATTAAAAGGCAAGATGAGAAGACGTGTCAATAGAAACCAATACTTGTTATTTAGATATTAAGTAACAAAAAGGAGTACAATTTCAACGACTAAATCTATCAATTTTACATTTTGGCTCTAAAATCGTTAACGGAGCCTTAATAACAGCAACTGATTTAAGATGAGCTCTATGTCTTTAAAATAAGGATCAAGAATTGTCAAACTATTTGGTACATAGAAACGGTTGGTTGTCTAATAAAAATGTACTGGGTTTCATTTTCTTAGAAAAGATTATTTGTGTGTTTTGTTACTTTTAAGAGGACTTAGCTAAAGACTCTTCGTGTTTTGTGAAATGTTCGGATAGATGTTTCGTATTTGAAATTTGTAGCATGACGTTAGGTTTAACGACTCATTTATATTTGTAGCTAAGAAGTTTGATTAAACATATCTGCTTAAATATTTTTTATGAAGATACAACAAAAACAGTGGTCATGTAATGCCATGTCAAGTAATGCGTCTTAAACTGTAAGTGTAAACATACAAGAAGGGCATAAGCTACGTTGTTTATCCACATTGTGGTGTCGATTTCTTTCGAAACTGTTTCCTTAATTTTAGTAATACTACTTAAAATTCTAAATTAACCACAATAATAAATATTTACACTGTAACCAATAACAACTGTTTCCGTTGTGGGAAGGTTAAGGAAATAATAACCCTAACAAGGAAGGATAGTGTTCGGTGAAATTATTAAAATGGCGACGAGGTCAAGCATTACGTCATTTTTGTTTACGGTTAAAATGTAACAAATTGCATGTTGAATATTGTGTGGAATTATTTTACTCAAAGCGAATTGTTCATTATAATCATTAAACTTATTGGAACGCGAAACTGTCGGAAAGTATACGTGAAGTAACAACATGGTTGCAACATATGGAAACTATATATAAAAGATATTACTATTTTAAAGGTTACTCAATATTCTCTTTAAGTAAATAGGTGCGGGAGGGTTGCCATAAGTAGTTTAAAAGCTACGTACAAATACGTAGATAGATCTGGAATACAAACTAGCAGACGTCTAGACGCTTAAATTTCGTATCAAACAGGCAAAGCAAGACCTCGTAAACGTTTTACACAATTCTAGAACATACAACTCTAGCAATGAGCTGTATACTGGCGTGAAAAGTAAAATAGACTTAAGACATTTTAGGTCTCGGGAAGAGAAGGTAAATAGTAAAACGCCATAAGAGCATAGGTTTTTGTATGTTGTTTAGGGCAGTCTTAATTATGAAGTATAATTAACGATCCTAGAACAATTAGCGAGGCGCTATCTGTTCTGGCTATTAGCAATGTCTGGCTAAATAATTACTAGTGAAACTTCGTGCCCTAAATGTGCGTAAATGAAGCAAAGTCTGCTGGTTTTTAAATCAGATTTATGAAGCAAAAGGATATTTGCTAAAAAAATACTCTGTGCTATCAAAATCGCTGCCGGATTGGCTTGGTCTGACTCTATTTGTACTCACTTTTAACTATAGTCCTAAGTCCACAGATAATTTACATTGTATTTACTACTTAATATCCATATAGGAATTATAGGAACTTCCTTCCTGTCATTTAATTTTGCACCCAAAATCCAATGACTGCTAATAGATATCTTATTATTTCCTTTATTTCCCTTCAAACTTAAGATAATAATAACATATCTTATTATTATTATGATAGTCTCAGGACCCAGGGCTTTTTTGGTTGCAAATGAGTAGGTACCTACAACACTATAGGTAATTGTGTAACCTGACACGATAGTTAATAAGAAATCTCTGCTAAGCAAATGTTTGTCTGGCGAAGAATTCAATCAATATCAGAAGCATCTACACAATTTTGCACCTTATCTCGTTGGATTAAGACGAGCGAATGTATACATGTTTATAACTGAGGCTAGAAAGCTATCTAATCTCTTCTATACACGTCGACGGCATTCTTTCTCACGACTGGGAACAAGGAGCATTTGCAGAAAAGCTGTTTTGGAGTGTCGCATACCTGACGCTCTTTTAACACAACATATACTTGTAAAAAATATATAAGTCGGGATATACATTTCAGACGAAAAACCCATACAATAATAAATTTTATCCTAGCGCACCTGTACCCCTTGTGTGAATTTCATTCGATAGCATGTCGTGACACTCGTGACGTACGCTTTGCGTTATAGCTGTTTTCAGGAATTTCAGGAGATAAGGTTGGTGATTATATCTTAGAGTGTAACAAAAGCAAATAATTTAAGCTATCACATATTATTTCTGAGTTCACATGAACATAAGATATAACATGAAAATAAGATTGAAACGAAGGAATGAAAATATTGTTCATGACATTCTTACTTTGGCCTTGTTTATTTTTATTTACATTATACCTAATAATAACTGAGTCCACTACATAAGATACCAAACTACAAAAAAAAGTATACACGTGGATGATAATAAAATACGAACATTAAATTTAATTGAAGTATTGCGTATTCATCGATATTATTCAATGTTAAATTATCAAAGACTGATTTACTATTACCGGAAAACGTTACTGTGCCTTATCGCTTCGCTTTCCTTGTAAATAATAGCAGTAAACATTACTATTTATTATGATTATATAATACTGATGTAATGCTATACGACATAAAACACTTTCAATTAAAAAAAGAATACCTACGTCAAAAACAAAGTCGATTAGAAGAATTAGAAGTACTTATGTATAAGTAGTAGCTATCTTTTGTAACTGATTGTGTAAAAGGAATTTACAGCAGAATGATACGGGCATTAACCCCTCTACTGCCTTGTCCCGTACACGTCCCAGACAATTTGAACTGTAATGAACAGTTAAAAGGTTATTAATTCAGTAGCAAATTTTTGACAACATTTTACTGAATATATGAACAAGTCATACCTATATAAACTATAATAACACGAGTTGTAGACAATTCTTAGAAGACACCCAGTACCAAAGTTACATACTATAGGCATTTCTAGGAACCCTAAGTAACCAAAATTGGCAACAACTAAGCACTGGGTCATCATCCACTTAGCACGTCCCGCCATCTTCGCCAATCATGTCGTTAACCTCTGACTGCGTTACTCACAAGACCCTTACTCATCAGAACCAGCTAACATAGACCCTCGGATTCGGAATAACTGTGCGTAAGGTTGGCTTAAGTTATGATGGTTTATCGTCAGAGAAGGACTAGATGTTTGGAAAGTTGCTCATTTTAAATATAGTCACAAAACGCACTTTGCCCGTTTGGTCAACCAAACCAAAAGTTTCATTGATACAAAACATATATATTATAATTATCTGAAAATAGACTACTTTTTACTTCCACCAAATTCAGCATTTTTTTCTGTAAAACAGTAAAACTGCAGTCTCACAATCATTATAATATAGATTCGAGGACCTTATACACAAATTACCCCAAATTAATTACATATTTTTATCCGATCTAAAGTTATATTTATATGCTTGAGTCATAATTGTCATGACTTAGGGCCAGTTGCACCAACCACATTTGACAGACTGATCAACGTCAGCCGGCGCGCCCCGGCATTTTACTATGAAACTTTCCATACTATAAAAATTTAGCGAACTCTTTAACGATACGAACAGTTTGGTGCAACCGACCCTTATTATTTACAATTTTACATTGTAGCTACTTCCATTAAATACTTGGCATCGGCATAGCATACCCAAGCCTCTCAGTTCAGCTCAGATGAAATATAGCGTCTCCCCAGTGACATCGCTTACATAAATAGTGGCAATTAACATGTCAGCCTAGCTCTCTCTCTGTAAGTGATATTCCTAGTTTACATAATTACAGATATAGGGCTTTAAAGGGATTGCTTCCAATTGATTGGATAGAAATTGTGAAACAAACCTACTCGTGTAGTTGGCGTATTTATTTCCCTTCTTAGATTTCTCCCAATTTATTTTTTACGTGAAACAAATCCACCATTTATTTTATATTAATTACCATTTCTTTCATTGTTTCCACTTACCTACAATTCGTAGTAAAAAATACTTGTCAAAAAGTCCCATTTGCCAACAAAAACTTGAATATCACAAGTCACGTCAATCACGAGAAGCAAATTTTCCTAACCTCTATCTCCTTTTAAGACTGTGGGAATCACGCTCCTATAATTTACCATGTTACCGCGCGAAAGCTAAAAGTCACGAAACTCACGAAGATTTTAAAGAACGCTAAAGAAACGTACAAACAAGTTATTAACACTTGGATAATCTGAAGGCGATTTCATATGTATCTTTCTTATAATCTCTGAATGCTATCAGTTTTATATGTGTTTTTCACATCAAGATTGTGTTGAAACCAGCCGCGGTTCATTCCGCCGCATTTAGTACAATAAGTGACCTCACAGTTCTTTTTTATTAAGGTCGCGTTCAAAATCTCTGCTAATAATATAAATGTAAACCCCTGAACCGATTTTAAAGAAATTTGGTATGGAGAGGACATACATAGTTGCGACTCGGTGAAGGGTTATGGATAGTTTTTATCACTGAAATCATCATCATTCACACACACGAAGTCGCAAACAGAAACTAGTTGGCAAGATTTCAATAAACTATGTATTAGTAAAGATTTTTGTTTTATGAACACGAGTATCGTTCTCTAATAAGTACCCACAACACAAGCTTTCTTGAGCTTACTGTGAGGCTTAGTCAATTTGTATAAAAATGTCCTATAAAATTATTGATTTATATGTTGAAGATGGTGTTAACACCGAGAATTTCTTAGAATAACCGATGAGTTCATGCGTAAGTTCCGAACGGGATCCGCAGACCGTGACCCAGATTGTGTTTATTTGTGGCCTCAAATCGCGACGGACGAACCATGCATAACATTATCGCTACAATAATAAACAGACATTGTAATTTGTGGTTTGTATTGTAGCTGTAGGCTAAGCAAGCTAAAATTTTGCTGACTGAACTAGAAAGTTCGATTTTTTTACGACTGCATAATAGATACCTACTGGCACGAGGGCAAGGACATTTTTTGAGGATGCTTGAAAAAAATAGTACAATCCACCTGATGTGACCTGATAGAGTAAACGAACATCTAGATTCTAGGCTATATAGCTTATCAAAGTTCAGAAATGACGTGCGTTGCCGCCATAGGTTCAACAATAGGTTCATTATAACAATAGGTTCAAGAATAAGAATAATTTTCGTCATCTCAACACAAATCCTCGGGAGCTTATTGTTTCTATGTTTACTTCAGCTTCTATACTTAAACTCTAATTGCACTGTAATTCAACCTTCCATTCGGTCGTGTTGTGAAACTCTAAACCATCACAATTAGTGTTAACAGTTCATTAATGTCAATGTCATCGAATTAAACAGTATGACAATTTTTAACAGCAATATAAATAGTCGAATTAGTCGAGTACCAGATCGCGTCATAGATTACATCATCGACTGTTTGTTTTGCCTTAAGAACGTGTTCGAAACATTGTCCACCTTGAGGATCATTATGATTGTAATCATCTTTATACATAGATTCTGTATTTGTACGATGATTCCAGTTTGCCTTCTCTGTACAGTCACCTGCAATAATAAATTACATAACGATGGCCGTAAAAATATCTGACACGATTTTATTTGTATAGCCATAAGGGCGTGTCACACATTGCGGCCTTCGAAGAGTAACATAATATTTATTATTGCAGGTGAGGTGACTGTACCACTAAGCGTAACAGTTATTGAAAAAAGCGGCCAAGTGCGAGTCGGACTCGCCCATGAAGGGTTCCGTATTTAGGCGATTTATGACGTATAAAAAAAACTACTTACTAGATCTCGTTCAAACCAATTTTCGGTGGAAGTTTACATGGTAATCTACATCATATATTTTTTTTAGTTTTATCATTCTCTTATTTTAGAAGTTACAGGGGGGGGGGACACACATTTTACCACTTTGGAAGTGTCTCTCGCGCAAACTATTCAGTTTAGAAAAAAATGATATTAGAAACCTCAATATCATTTTTGAAGACCTATCCATAGATACCCCACACGTATGGGTTTGATGAAAAAAAAAATTTTGAGTTTCAGTTCGAAGTATGGGGAACCCCAAAAATTTATTGTTTTTTTTTTCTATTTTTGTGTGAAAATCTTAATGCGGTTCACAGAATACATCTACTTACCAAGTTTCAACAGTATAGTTCTTATAGTTTCGGAGAAAAGTGGCTGTGACATACGGACGGACAGACAGACGGACAGACGGACAGACAGACAGACAGACATGACGAATCTATAAGGGTTCCGTTTTTTGCCATTTGGCTACGGAACCCTAAAAACGAGTTTGATTTTGGAATTTAAGACAAGTATTGCGCGAGAATAAGGTAGAATAATTGAAAGCTTTCCAACGGCTGTTAGTTCTGCAAGATAGTTAGTTTGGATTTGGAGTATCTATTCATAGACAAAAGGTACTGGCAAGTGAACATATGGTAGTAGACTAATAAAATGATGAAAATCATGTGGATATTTGTACTCAACTATCATCAAATCATCATCATCATAATATGTACATTAATGAGCACCCAGAACTTGTCGGTGGAGAAGCCTTCTTTCATTAAATTCCGCTTTTCTTCTATTGTCGTTGAGCTTGATCAAATGACATCAATAATCTTATAGATAGGCCAATTTTAAATACACGGCCGATAAACTTACATGCTTTTCACATAGGTAAAAGTAAATTTTCTCAAAAATGGACGGCAAAGTCGACGTTGCCGGTTAAAAAATAGGTCGCGAAGTGCGTAGTTTATGGTCATTCAAAAAATTAAAAAGTTAAAAACATTGCAGTCTCGATTTCGGGACTGCAATGTCGCATACAAATTCCATTATTTAACGAGTTCCAAACTTTTTAAAACTTCAAATGGCCATATCAAATGAAGGCATAGGTCCCTTAAACAGCCAAACAGATGATCAGTACTTATTATTATAAAGCCTATAACAGACTATCGCACCGCACCGCGACCTTGGAGCGTCGCACCCATAAGTGAGAGCGAGAAAGAGATATCTGTTTCTGTTACAGGCTTAATGTTGGTACCGCGACTATTTAGGTGTCTCAAATAGTTTGGCGTATTTTCAGCAGAAAAATACACTTCTTTTTTTTTTTAAAGGCGGCAAGCTAATTTTTTTAATGGTTGTACTTTTTTCTGTGAAAATTAATGGAAAATTAGAACGTTGCTTCTGTAAGTTCTGTAAAATATTTCTATTTCTTGCACCATTTTTGAGAAAAGCACTATATATGACTCGGCTGGAAGGCTACTTGCTGGCTTCGGATTCAATTAAACGGACTCCCAAGGTCGTCCGTTTAAAACGAATCCTCAGCCTGCAAGTAGCTACTTCCGAACCTCGACAATAATGTACTATTATTACACATCGAAGAAACCCTTCCAGCTGCTCAGGATATTAAAAGTCACTATCGTTAACCCGTTAAAAGCTTGGGGTTTTTCTCCTTCTTCCATGAATGCCATGATTGATGTGTTTTCACTATAGATGCGTATCTATCGGTCTATGGGCTTCCGTTCCAGGCTACGTGCAGAGCTAAAACGCGAGTTCTAAGCAAATTCATTAATCATTGACAGTTGCAACAGGCCATCAACTAGGTTGCCGACACCAGACAGTTTAAAAACCCCAGTTCGAAAGTTGCATTTTATCCACATGTGATGTGAGGCTCTGAGAGAATGTCATGCTCATGTTAGAATCTGATGGAAATTTTGAGTTTTCCTTTATGTTGGCTTGTAGAATTGACTTTTAAATGATGATTTTGAATGATAAATAGATATTTAATAACGTTCATTTGGATTTTGGATTTGATTTTGTTTGATATTTTACGGTTAGTAGGTATTTTCCTAGCATTGGTGTGGACGGTGTGGTGAAATTTTTTGTGTTTCATATAATCAATTAATCTTTGGTTAATACCACCACTAATGTGCGCGCACTATTGCCATTATAATATCATATTGAATTGACATAATATTGTTATCGATCCTCGAATGCGGCCGGCGCCTCGTTCCCGCGTCCTGCGCGCGCGCCGGCGGATACGCGGCCAGTAAAAATAGCCAGTAGTTCTATTTCTGGAGCACGCCGGCGCCCGCCGATGACGGAGGGAATACTGCTCGAGTGTATTAATCATCTTTGACTTTAAACATGTCTGTCAAAAAATATTTGTCTAATGGGACCAAGATAAAACTGCAGCACAGTGTATGAAAGTGTCGTAAACGTAAAATTCTTAACAATATGACGTTTATAGTGTCACCTACTCACTTTGTCGCTTAAAAGTCGGTGCAGAGTTACCTCAGACGGACTCTATCTACCATCTAATCGACTAAAGTACAAACCAAAAGGGAAGTATGGTTTTTTAGCGGGGTTTTTTTTCACTTATTCTTAGCCACATTAGTGTAAGGCCTGAGTCGACGCTCGAAGCGGAGCGTTCGGCGGGGCGTGCTGTGCATCGCGCCCCGCTCACGCCCCGTCCGCAAAACGCGCCTGTGTGACGGAGCCTTTATACTCTTTAGACTAGTTTTGAAGGAATAAATTTGTAAGTATAATTCTGCAAATGATTTCGAAAGTTTACTGATGTGTTCCCCAAGGTGCATTACATTAGAGTGGGGAATCCCAAATCCCTCTTGTATAAGAGAGGCACAGCGTTGGCACAGTATACAAGCTGAGTATGACATAATACACATTTTGAAGTAAGTATATGCTCAGTATGCTGTCATCTCACTTCACCACAGACGTGACTTCTAGCCGTTTTGGCCAAATTGAAGTAATAAATATTTAAGCAAGGTCGCTCACAGTAGAACATTCAAAATGTACAAATATTTGCCTCCTAACTTACCAAGTCCACACTCATGAGTATTTTGTACCATTTTCTAAAGCAGCCTTAAGTATGAGGTTGGAACGTGACATAAGACCTTTTTAGGAGAGTTGTAGTTTCGGCGTGGGAACTACTGAATATGAGGAAATGTCAGTAAAAAAAAAGTAGCCAAGAGCAAGGTAAAGTAAAGGGTTCCGTGTGGTTCCGTACATAACTTTTTCAAGAAATGAAAATGAGTAAATTATGGTATGGTATGGTATAAGTCCTGCCGGAAGCGTAACTTTTTCCATATTTTCCTTTAATATGGTAGGTACAATTTTAGACACCGATGCGAAACACGTGTCGTGTTTTGTACTATACTTTTGATGTTGGTTTTATTTATTTATTTCTACAATGGGATGGGAATACTAATTGCATGCAAAAATACGCAAGTAAGTATAACGGGTGAGCACTGACTGACTAGCACATTATTATTTCGCGGATTAGCAATATCAGCAAACTAACGCCTAATTCTATTGATTACCACCCTATAATGACACCTTTCTAAACTATAGCAGCAATGGAACTCCAATAACTTTACATAACACACAGTCACACACATTCCAACATTTTGTCATTCTGAAATGGGACGAAGGAAGCGGTTCCCAGAGAGCATTTAGCATGTCTCCGAGTCGTCAGACTACTTTCGATTTCGACGAACTGGTATATTTGTGTAAGTAATTCAGATGAGAGTACTTGTAAATGTTATTTACTTTGTAGAGAATACCCGATAGGACTGATAGGATAGAAGAGAAGCATAGAGAGATAGCAAGTGAAAAAGAATGCCTCGTATGAGGAAATCAAAAGAGTGGCCCATGAAAGAAAGGATTGACGATTACTCCACCGACAAGAGCATATAGGTCTATGATGATGATGATTAAGTTTGAACATGGACATTTTAGTACAACTCCACGTGTATATGCTACTTTGTCAACCACATTGTCAGTAACGCCTTACTGCCTATTAGGCCAACCGATAATATATGACTGTGTTTCCCTTAGCCCAAGTGCTTTTTTCATTTACCAAGTCTCTAACAAGCCTACAGCCCACCTGATGGAAGCAAGTTCATGTAGCCTATGCACGCTTGCAACTCCAGGAGTTTGACAGTGACTTGTGCAGCCTGACCATTAAAAACCACAATGTTTTTTGAAGATCCCCACATTGTAGTCTCTTTAAAACCACAGCAGGGAGTTTATTTAACATTTAATTTCTTTAATAAACTTAGACTGTCACTATAAATTATGTCTAAAATTTTATTAACCCTAACACCATATCCACAAGGATTAACATTCACCCAAGTACGGAGGGATTTTAAGGGCGAGGGTTAATTCCATAACAAGCGTTAATAGGTTCCACATACGGGTGGTCTCACTACTATATCTTGACCCCCAGTGACTATAGCATCCGCAAACTCTACGGGTCTTAAAACTTCTTCACACTTACGTGGTCCTAGCAAGTGTGAGAGAGATAGTGATATCGGTGCTAGGTTTGGTTTGCAGGCCAGATTCGGAGGCCATTTTGAAATGGTCGGGTTGGTGCTTCGCATTCTTCGCAAAGCGCTTCTTCTGATTAGAAGCGTGACTGGCAATTTGGTGCTGCGTTACTTTTAGTCGGATTAAACCAGTAAATTCTGGTAAAAGCTAAAATTGATAAGGACTTTTAAGAGGAAAGTGGACGACCGCTTTTCCATACAAACGGAAGATAGGGATAACATTTGTATGGAGAAGCGATCGTCCACTTGCCTCTTAAGGTTACATTCTGATCGCAACTCTCTGACAGAATGAGTGACAGAATGAAAGTTCTAATAGCGACAGTTATGCGGCAACGTCAGTAATTTATGTCCTCAATTACCATCTTCTAGTCCTAAAAATTCTGCTCAAATAAAAAAGATGACGCTATAGAGTGGTAATTCTTTCCTTAAAATAACATCTTACTGTGTCCTATAAAGGGCTATGAAGGAATAAGGACGACGAAGAAGATATACGAAGCTACTCCTAAAATAATGAATAAAAAAACGAGAAAACCTAAAGCTGACGAGGAATTCAGGCAGACAACAGAGCTCTGACAAATTATATCGCACTATAATCAACACACTTGTAGACCTTATCTCGTTGCAATACGACTTAAAATGGCTATGACGAATACCCATACAAAGTTCGTTGACCCGATATTTGCCGACCCTTACACTGATCAAAGCCAGAAGGGCTTAAAAGGCAATAATTTTCACTACAATTAGCCCTTTTGAGTTTCGCACATGTGAATTCTCATAGCTTACAGAGTCCAGTCGAAAGACGAAACCATCCAAACTGTAACCTAGGCAAAAACCTAGTGCTTACAAGCCTGCAAGAGAAGGAAGCTAGAATGAGAAATTAGCAATTACTACCATCTCACTCTAGTAGACAGCTGCCTCAGAGTAAGCGTAAGTACCTACTAAAGAACTCCCATTTTCAAAAACGGGTCTCTCAAAAAATCATATTCGCGGGTCAATAGTTTTTGTCCCCCTCATTCTTTGGACATTTTTATGGCGATATACAAAGTGCTTCAACATTATGATGTAATTTTTTGGTTATCTCTTAAAGGTCTCCTACTCTCAAATTACCAGAAAATATCATTGGAATTTAGAAACGCTTCGACAAAAATGTGTCCAAAGAATTCAGGCGATTGAAACGCCCGTGATGTTTCCGACTCACTTGAGTTCGGTAAGCTGTTTTAACAATAACCGTCTGATGGCCCGCATATCGTCTTAACCTTTTATTTTAATCACTCCCATTAAAAAATCAACCTCAAAACGTACAAAATAAAGTACACTTTTGAAAACGCCAGCGCGGGATACGACGTTGCAATAGTAATCATTGTTACAAATTTCAAAACGGGCACAAAGCGGACTCCGTTTCGCGAATCAATTAAATTTAGAACTTGGAAGTATGCGCCAGGTCAAGTAAGGGCTCATTTAGACGGCGCGCGAACTCATATACGATTTTAGTTACATTGCGGACCATTGAGGTTACATCAATTCAGCCGACCGATCAAATGACGCAATGTAATGAAACTCGCATGCGAGTTCTCGCACCGTCTAAATGAGCCCTAAGAGAGCAAAGCTCATGTTTACAAATAAGCACAACAGTTGCACAGTCGGCCATCAGATATATCGGAGCGGTCAAGGCGCTCACAAATATCTGACGACGTCTCTATTGTCAATTGCGTGTCTCTATTGCGTGTTCATCAGATATTTTTGAGCACCCCGGCCGCTTCGATGTATCTGATGGCGACTGTACCTAAGTTTATGTTATTTTATTGTACTTGTACTGTACTTGTACAAGCTTATGTCACCGACTTAGGTCACTTAGGGTCCGGATTAGCGAGGCTCTGCTGTAATCAAAAATAACTTTAAACTTTGAAACTGAAACATAAACGTAGGAAAAAACGTAGTAAACAAGCGAAAGAATGTTTAAAAACTTATAGCAAAGTTTTCCTGGAAGTCAGCAATCGTCAACATTGAGAATAATTTATTACAAAACATTTTCACATAAGAAACTGTTCCATTCTTTCACCATCCCATTGTAATAAAGTTATTTATAATTTTATCTTCAGAATTCAGCGGCCGCCATAACCGTTATAAGCGGATTACGAAGTAATCGTTAGTATATCAATAGCCTGCTCTAAATTCTGCTGAAGTAGCTAGTTGGGAAACCGACATTCCATAGAAATCGATCAGTACTAAAACTACTAAGTAAATCTATGAAAAAAAAGCGGCCAAGTGCGAGTCGGACTCGCCCATGAAGGGTTCCGTATTTAGGCGATTTATGACGTATTAAAAAAAAAATACTTGCTAGATCTTGTTCAAACCAATTTTCGGTGGAAGTTTACATGGTAATGTACATCATATATTTTTTTTAGTTTTATCATTCTCTTATTTTAGAAGTTAGGGGGGGGGGGACACACATTTTACCACTTTGGAAGTGTCTCTCGCGCAAACTATTCAGTTTAGAAAAAAATGATATTAGGAACCTCAATATCATTTTTGAAGACCTATCCATAGATACCCCACACGTATGGGTTTGATGAAAAAAAAAAATTTTGAGTTTCAGTTCGAAGTATGGGGAACCCCAAAAATTAATTGTTTTTTTTCTATTTTTGTGTGAAAATCTTAATGCGGTTCACAGAATACATCTACTTACCAAGTTTCAACAGTATAGTTCTTATAGTTTCGGAGAAAAGTGGCTGTGACATACGGACGGACAGACAGACATGACGAATCTATAAGGGTTCCGTTTTTTGCCATTTGGCTACGGAACCCTAAAAATGCTACCAATTACAATTCAAATATATGGCGTTATTCATAAACGCGCTACAACTATAACCCTCTATTAGCTATTAATCGTTTGTCTTAATCTTTCATTTTGGTAAGTAAGGGGTAAAACATATTATACATATAAGGCTTGCAAAGTTTTATAAATAAGGGGAAAAGTTAAAGTAAAATAACACTGAACCTGAGGGCCTACTGCGAACATCGAAATTTCGTTACCTGGCTCTCAATCGCTCAAATATACCCTCTGACGATTATATAAAATAAGATCAGCCAAGGTTAAAATAGTAAAAAAGAAAAGGAACGCGGTTTTAATAACGTCAGTCGTCAATAATATCAATGTGCGTATTTTCTTGCATGAAAGGGACGATTATTATGACTAATAAACTTATCAGTCCCAAAGGTATTCTATTCATATTGCATAAGTAGCAATTATCGTATAATAATGTCATTGTATTGACCAAAATTCCCAATACCTTTGTCAATGTGGTAATGACTTCATAACATCAACATGCACACTGTATAAACACGCTAAGTAGGTAAACCCACTTAAAGTTACCGTTCGGATTCAGAGTGTTACTGCTGCAGTATTGCGGGCTGGCGCGACATAGCTGCCGAAAATGTCAAAATCAATGTTGCTGCCCGGATATTTTACATACTACTAATCATGTCCGAGCATAGTTTCCTAAAGCATTATCTTATCACCAAGTCTCCGCGGCAAGTAAGAAATAATTAATGTTTACTACGAACAAACACAATATGTACCCTTAACGAAGAGCTTATGAGGAGACAAAGTCGTTTAATGGGTCAGCAAATAGGAGCGGCGACACACCCAGACCTTGAACTGATGTACTGAATATGTTTACACGTAATAATGTAGTTAGTGAAAAAAGGTTTGGCACAGCTGTCTGGGGAGTGTTGTGTATATTTTATTTAACCTTGAGACTAGATTTACTTTTTTTTTAATTTATCGCACGACGTTCTATTTTTAAATTTATCTAGAGAAAGATAGGACAGTGAGAAATGGTCCATTTTTCGAACTTCATTTGTTTTATTTTATGCTGCTTTTGCACTGAGGCGGATATGAGAGGAGACGTGCCGGGAACCAACCAATAGCATTGGTTGTAATCCACTATCAGGGAATTAAATATCAGGCTATCATCTATGTCACACTTTTAGTTTTAGTAGTACAAAAAGGTTCACCCTTCGCCTAATCTCAAAATTCACCGTCGGTCGGTTTTATTTTCAAAATTCTCCGCTCACCTGGCTAACGTTTTCCTTTGGCAAAACATCAACACTAACCTCGACGGAGCGTATACGCGTCGAAATGTGCGTGAGACGTATTCCAATGTCAAAAATTAGACACTAATCTCAGCGCATCTCCCTTGCACCCGTGAATTTGTCAATTAGAGCAAGCAGGATGCACTGATATTTGTTTAGTGTTTTTAAAATCGGAATACGCCTGTGTTTCTAGCACGGCTACCCCGAATGAAGTCAGACGATTATAAATAGAAGCTGAATTGGAACGGGCATATAGTTTTCATAGCACCATACAGATTTATGGGTTTTAAAATAAACAAAGGAATGGAACGGGAGAGAAAAGGGAATCCATTGCAATAGTGTTGGCATGAGAATGTTTGCACTTATATTTGAATTTGAAACGGGTAAAGGGATTTGATAAAAACTTGGCACACAGGTCGTTTTTATAAACTAAATTTCTTACAATATATCTGATACACTTCAACAATTTCGAAAGAAAGAAAGGGGGTCAGAACTTTTTACGCCACTGGATGGAACATTTCGGCCGATCATATGTCGAATGTTTTCTTCAGACAGATTTTTTAATGTGTAAAGTATGTAAAGGTACATACTATTTATGGCATTTTATGGTATGGTCCTGTCCTGTATCCTTAAACAAAGTTGTTGAATATGACCTGACATGTTCAGTTTATAAAGTAGGTAAGCTATTTAAATAAGCACTAGCCACTTTTACGACAAGTCACGGGGAAACCTTAGTTGGTAAACTTGAGTTCAAGGGTAGTCTTATCGTTAATTAAGGAAAACCTTGAAATTCTAATTAAACGTAGCGATAAAGTTTATCGGATTGTATTACTTTATGTACGTTTTCACGTTATCTGTACCATATAAAGGATTGCGAATGAAAATATTTTGCATGGAGGTCATTAGAAAAGAAGTCAGTTTTCTGTAAAAGTACGAGTCGGTACCTAGTATAAAGAAAATACAGATTTCATTCTAGAATTTTCAGCAGTGTCAACATTAGGTACAGGTATTAAAATTGTGTAAGGGTCGATAACACCAAACAGTCTGTCACCGGTAAAGCGTTCGATAAAATTAAATGTTACTGTATGGAAAGTTTCATAGCTCACTAAAAGTCGCTGAACATTAATGTGTTAGTGTTATGATACGATTTCAGTGGTTAGTGTTTAAACTATTTACTATTTGTTGATGTTCTTCACAGAAGACAACAATACAGTCTGCTCCCTGACATATTTAGCGTGGAATGCGTTTAAAAACTACACTGGAATCACCTTGTAAGGCCCATCTGACGTCAGATGACTGGCAAAACCGGTCCGAATCATACTCACGTCGCGATATAGAGTCATCCGCAATCTTGAATCACTCTGAGCTGCGGTCTTGCGGTTGTGCCATGGACAGTCGCCAGATATATCGGAGCGGACGAGGTGCTCAAAAATATCTGAACATGGATTCTAACGCCTGACGCCTCTAAGCGCGTTAAGATATTTGTGAGCGCCTTGGCCTCTCCGATATATCTGATGGCGACTGGACATCGAGTATTTGAACAATAGTGAGCCGTATTGCGAAGAAATAATGTGTAATTGTGATCAGTTAAGTGTTGATGTTATAGAATAGGAACATGTATGCATTTGCATAACTAAGTGTTTCATATCTTCATGTCGATATCGTTATCGGTTACGTAAAAAACGCATAAAAATCGGTCACTTGGTTTTGAAATTTAATTGCTCTTGAGTGTAGTTTTATACTATTTGGTATCAAATACCTAATGCAATGCAAAATATTTGAGGCCGTTGCATTCAATATTTTAATTAATATAGTTCCTTCAAATCTTCAAAGCATTAAATTGAGTTGTAATATAACAAAACGACAATCCTCGATAACTCTAAAGATACTCTTTAAAAAAGCAACTAGCATGTTGAAACCTAGACTGCATTTACAAGTCCTTAAGATGATGCAACGACACATTAGCCCGAAGTCTATCATTAGTAGCCATAACCGTTCAGCCCCCAACGCTTTAAATGTATAATTGTATACCTATTACTTAACGTTTCTACACATTACATGATGGGGTCATTGAACGATCACTAAAGAATATCCCAACTGTTTCAAATAATAAATTTTTGGCAAAAATTTCATTTTTGGTACAAGCTTTTATCGCTGACTGTACTTTTCTTACGACATACAACTAATACTCATCGAGACAATTCTAAAAACCCCTAACACAATTAGGTTGCGTTGTTTCATCACAGAGTTCCTATGGCCACCTCCTGTCTCCATCATCAGATCAGCTCGATGATGGTACCATAATATTGTTATAAGTTTCAGCTCAATCGGAAACCGGGAAGTGGATCAAATTTAACTTGCAAGATTCCATTACATAGTTATGTAGTTACATACAGGTCGACCTAATAATAGTACATTACTGCAGACGCCGGGAAAGAAGGGCTTGCCGGGTGAGTGGGTATAGCCGGCCGACCGTAGGGAGGCCGGATAGTGATACGAAGTCGGCAAGACCTTTTCACGGCTAGGCATGTATAGTGCTTTTCTCAAACATATGCAATGAAATAAAAAAAATCACCACTCAAAAAAACAAATTATAAATATCAACCACAAATAGCTACACGACTAAAGTTTTTTAATTTTTCTTCCAATCCTGCCATAAATACTTTTTTTTACGGAAGTCGTCCGTATTTCGCGTGTGTAGTGTTCGAATAGACCCTATTAGGGCCATTATACACAACCTGATAATAAGAATTTCAATTTCAATAAATAAAATAAATGCAGAGAATTTTAAATATTGTCTATGGTCTCTGGTGACTTACGTATAGACAAGATTTTAAATTTATTCATCAACACATTGAATAATACAGATTCGTATTCTTAATATCAGTACGTTCGTGTATAACAGGCGTTAACACGGATATTTTGGTCCGATAACCATTCATTCACTAAAAATATTTAAAAAAATATATAATTCGGCTGTTTAGCCTGTTCATGGACACAGACCCCATGTTTACATTAGAATTTAAAAAAATTACTTCCCGGCCTAGGCCTTCAATTTCGTATGAAATTCCTTTACAGTTCTCTGGAGTTGCTCCGCCCTAAACGTGATACTTCGAAGCCTGATATAACGCCCGGAGCGACGACATTTCATTGCATGTTTGAGAAAAATAATAAAAAGCGGCCAAGTGCGAGTCGGACTCGCCCATGAAGGGTTCCGTATTTAGGCGATTTAAGACGTATAAAAAAAAACTACTTACTAGATCTCGTTCAAACCAATTTTTGGTGGAAGTTTACATGGTAATGTACATCATATATTTTTTTTAGTTTTATCATTCTCTTATTTTAGAAGTTACAGGGGGGGGGACACACATTTTACCACTTTGGAAGTGTCTCTCGCGCAAACTATTCAGTTTAGAAAAAAATGATATTAGAAACCTCAATATCATTTTTGAAGACCTATCCATAGATACCCCACACGTATGGGTTTGATGAAAAAAAATTTTTTGAGTTTCAGTTCGAAGTATGGGGAACCCCAAAAATTTATTGTTTTTTTTCTATTTTTGTGTAAAAATCTTAATGCGGTTCACAGAACACATCTACTTACCAAGTTTCAACAGTATAGTTCTTATAGTTTCGGAGAAAAGTGGCTGTGACATACGGACGGACAGACAGACGGACAGACGGACAGACGGACAGACAGACAGACAGACATGACGAATCTATAAGGGTTCCGTTTTTTGCCATTTGGCTACGGAACCCTAAAAACCGTGTTAAAAACAAAATACTGGTTGACAGAAGCCACTTCCTAACACGTTCACTGTCCCCATACTACACAAATGATATGACAAAGTCACACTTTCATGGGCTTTCACTTTGAAGTTGTGAACCCATAGTAGAACTAGTGGAAGCAAGGACTCCTGAAAAAAAGCTTCATTGGCCCCACATTGGGGGCACCCGGACAGGGAACGTGTTAAACATGAAAAGGTATTCATAAGAGCATAAGGTGAATTCATATTAGGAGCTGGCGCAAGACTTGTAATGAAATGTCTAAATTTTCGTACAAAATCCACGCCAGCATTCTTGAAACGATACGAGTATATTGAGGTCACGCACACGACATGTCATGTAATGACAGCAGCGGGATTTTAAATTAGTGTTCTTTTTCCGTAAATATAGCAAGTTTAAGGCCAACTGCAAGAATGACCTTCGAAATATTCACTTTAGTCACATTTGTTCATTCACTACCTTCTTATCAACTGTAAGATAGGCCGAACAGTTTCTTTAATGTTATTAAGCTCAAATATCGTGCACTAAAGTCACACATTCCCTCATTTAAGTACATTTTCTATGTAGCTGTGTGTAATCATTCACCTCAACTCTTCTGCCGACAATCCCAGTTTACGACTAACAATTACATCCTGGAGTTTAAGACGCAAGACGCGACCTTTTAAGGCGTCGATTGCCGCACACGGGTGCTTAAAGTGACAAGTGAAACATGGAAAATGCAGTTTAGGGTCGCAGCGCAGAATCCGAGAGAAAGCCCAAGGAAAGCAAGCATTAACATAGACATTCGCAAGACTAAGCAATTAGTCGTGTGGCAGTGAAGTGAGAATGCGCGCGACCGTTAGTGTCCGGCTGCCTTTACGGGATGGTATTAAGTACACTCGGTGTTATCAGTTTCGAGTCAAAGGGGCATTTCTTAGCGCACTTTTAAAACTGTTGATAGCTTTATAAAGATGTAGGTAATTAAAGGCAAGTTAAATTCCAAACACATTCCAAATTTACCTTTTGGTTTAGCAAACTGAAGAATATCGTGGTGACATGCTTGGTAGCAATTGAGCGAAAAAACAGCGCGTAACTTAATCTCGCCATCGCAAAATGGCGACAAGACGAAATTTACCTCTCTTATGGCTCTTAGATAAACTGAGCTTTTCTGGTAAGTTGTTTCTTATCTTTCTACGAGTGTTTTCATTTATTGAGCCTAACATTACTTACTTTATATGACTTTTTTGTCATCCTAGCATAAATTTAACTTTGAACAACAACGGCCTTCTTACCGCGATTATCACTACATTTATACCCTCCTTGTTCCCTGTCCCCGATAACGTGAATACTTCGAAACCGTCTGTATTAACAGCACTTTTCCTGTCCATTAGTGCACTTTATCTAGTCGCAATAAAGCTTATGAATGGTTAGTTTAATTTTGTCATTGATGCTACTGGTTTCTAGATAAGGATTAATTCAATGCCATTAGTTTGCCTAAAGAATCGTCACAATAGCTTAGTATTTCCCTTATTTGTCCAGTTTAACTAAGTTTGTTGTATTACGTTGGCTTGGCTACTGAATATAATGACTGCCTATTTGGAATTAATGTGCAATCCGAAGACTTGTATGGGATGCCTGGCATGGCATTATGGCGTTAGGAATTAATGACATCTTTGAGCAACGGCCGTATCATAGGTTTTTTTGCTATTTGTTAACTCTTAATAGGTATAGGTAATAAATTAGACATGGATTTATAACAATAAAATATACAAATTGGGGACACTAGTGATTGAAATACATTTTACTTTGTAAATACATTTTCAAACTATTAGTCCACTTTTACTGATGGCCGACGGCAAGTTTTCAAAACTACGAAATTTTCCATATCAAAAGATCTGTGAGACTTCTCAAAGTTCTGGTTTATGGGGAATTTTCTACATCCTTTAACCCGTTATTGACCACAATAAGTATAAGAAAAAAATGACCACCCTATAACGTCATCTTTTTGTTTTTTTGCCTTAAGCAGAATCTTTAGCATTGCATTGCTTAAACATTGGTACAACAGCCAGGTCAATCGAGTGAGATGGGCCGGAGAGGAGTCTGACGAGTACAGACTACAATGTGGGGTGAGACAGGGAGGGCTAACATCCCCTCTCCTTTTCAACCTCTACGTAAACGAGTTGATTGAGGCACTCAGCAGGGCACATGTCGGTTGCCATATAGGTGATGTGTGTTTTAATAATATAAGTTACGCGGACGACATGGCCCTGCTGGGGCCTTCGGCTGACGCGGTACGACAGCTCATCAGTATATGCGAGGAATACGCCGAACAGCATGGTCTAAAATACAACACGGCCAAAAGTGAGCTTCTTATTTTCAGAGCTCGTAAGTATAACCCGTCTACGGAGCCGAGGATCATGTTGTGCGGCGCACCCCTAAAAGTTGTAGATGCTTCAAGTATCTGGGGCATATGCTCACAAACGAGTTGAATGATGATCAGGATCTGGAAAGGGAGAGAAGAGCGACGGCAGTGAGAGGCAACATGCTCGCCCGCAGGTTCGCACGGTGTAATAAATCAGTTAAATTGACGCTCTTTAGAGCTTACTGTCAGACATTCTACACGTGCAGCCTGTGGGTGAAGTTTACACAACGAGCCTATAACGCATTGCGCGTTCAATATAATAACATCTTGAGGATGCTGTTGCGGCTGCCGAAGCACTGCAGTGCGTCTGGCATGTTTGCTGAGGCGCGAGTAGATGACTTTTTCGCCATTAGGCGGAAAAGAATCGCCTCCATGCTGAGACGGGTGCGCGGCAGCAGCAACAGTCTTCTCAGGGTGTTGGCCGAGCGCCTCGACTGCCCGGTTACAAAGTTTTGAGTGGAGGTGGCAATTGGGAGAGCTAAATAGAGCTTGGCAACCTGTGCTCCGCGTCTCGCAATGGCCACACATCTGCCAAATACGTAGCTTTTAGTTTTTAGTCATTAGTTTTTATTTTTATATTATATTTTTATTTCGTTCTTTTATTTTTAGTAATTAACATAATTTTTAAGTTATACCTACTAATAACAGTAATAACGCTATGGATCAATGATCTGAAATAAACGATTTTTTTTTTTTTTTTTTTTTTTTTTTTAGGACTGAGACTGGCAATGAGGCTTGACTTGAGGATCCTGCCCGATTCCTATGAAATCCCAGAATCATCCAAAACTATCCCAACTTTTTGGACACTTTCTGCTTTTTCGAAACTTTTCTTTAATTTCAAGTGCATTTGATGCCTGGTACGGCACAATAATGTACAGAATTCCCGACTTGACTATATTTTCTACGAGTCGTAAATGTGGGGTCCGGCCATATTTCCGTGTTTCCGCTCGCGGCCGCCACTGATAAGCGATCGTCCGCTCATTGTCTCGCTATACAGATGAGGCGATCAGTTATAGAGGTTGACGACCTGATAACAGTACCCGAAGAGGCGTCACAACAACAACAACAACGATTGTATATATCGAGTTGAGAATTGCGACCTGTAGAGGAGAATATACGGACATACGAAAGTATTGCCCAAGCTGAAATAGAGACCTTCGCTAATAAGGCTCGGTCAACAATGTTACAAGATTGTAAAAACAATGGTTTTCAGCAGGAACGCATCAAATATCGACACACACAACGATCGAAAGCGAATTTTATAAAGAACAATTGTGGCTTTCTACACAGAAGGGTCTTTATGCTTCAAGTGCAATAAAGGCCTTTTTATCTGCAATTCCAACAGAAATTCTGATATAATGGTCCTTATTGCACAAGAAGCATAAGGACCCTTCTCTAATGGAAAGCCACAATTTTGAACAGTTCGTTCACTCAACAAGTTAACACCTTTTGTTGCTGACTGAATGCTTCAATATTGTGAACGTTGCTATCTCCATGCATATTTACGTACCAACTTACGCAAACGGATTTCATTATCTTATCTCTGCCAAAGCCGTTGTGTAACAAAAGCAACTACATTTACTATTCAGCGGCAGTAGGACGGTCGCATTTTTATCGCTTGTCACCATGCCTGTCACGTTCTAACAAGTATGTAAGTGCGACAGTGACGGGCATAGTGACAGGCGATAAAAATGGAACCAAGCTGCGCCTGCAGCATTATTTTTGCTAGCGTAGCCATAGTAGGCATGCTTGGTGTACCATGTTACCAATTGTGACATCAAAAACTCTAACTTATATGTTCAAAAAGAGCTCAAATGGGACATGGGACATACAAGTACAAGTATTATCGCAGTGTTTTTAAACGTATGCAAATGAAACAATCATGAAGGTTACAGATACAAGAGTGTCGCCGGCATTGGATTTCTTTATAAAGGCAAGACCCGAAACCATTCAAGGTTGGATTACGCATACTGCCTTAAATCTGAGTATGGCTTGAAGGGTGAAATGTTAAACACTTTAAACATCGTATCGAAAAGATTCATTCACTGATCCAACGAAGATGAATGGCAAAAAAATATTTAACGAGGAATATAAACCAAACAAGACACAAAATGAGGAGAAGAAATATGTACATACATGCTAGAATTGGAGGGTAAATAAAAGCTTGCGATGTACATAAGTCAGGGATCGGAACCGGTTTTTTGCAAAAACATAGAAATAACCATATTTTTCGAATTATTTTATACTCAAAATGTAGGACTCAGTTGTGTTTTTAGGTTACGACTTCGTATTATTAGATTGCCAAATTAGAAATGAAGTAATTAGCAAAGAACGAAAAAATACCGTTTCCGTTCCCATACAAGAAATACCGGTATCCGATCCCTGACATAAGTATTTGGTTATTAGGTACACCAAATGAAAATAATAACGATGGATATAAAACAGGATACCTTTCCCCTTCAATTTCGAATATAATGTTCGATGTTCTGTTCTGTTAATAAATCAATACTTTTTTTTAAATATTGATATATTTTTAGTTGTACACTTATCAAATCAAAGTAGATAAGCATACTAATGTCGCTAGTGACGTGTCCAGACTAGATTAGAGCGCAAACGGATTTCATTATCTTATCTCTGCCAAAGCCGTTGTGTAACAAAAGCAACTACATTTACTATTCAGCGGCAGTAGGACGGTCGCATTTTTATCGCTTGTCACCATGCCTGTCACGTTCTAACAAGTATGTAAGTGCGACAGTGACGGGCATAGTGACAGGCGATAAAAATGGAACCAAGCTGCGCCTGCAGCATTATTTTTGCTAGCGTAGCCATAGTAGGCATGCTTGGTGTACCATGTTACCAATTGTGACATCAAAAACTCTAACTTATATGTTCAAAAAGAGCTCAAATGGGACATGGGACATACAAGTACAAGTATTATCGCAGTGTTTTTAAACGTATGCAAATGAAACAATCATGAAGGTTACAGATACAAGAGTGTCGCCGGCATTGGATTTCTTTATAAAGGCAAGACCCGAAACCATTCAAGGTTGGATTACGCATACTGCCTTAAATCTGAGTATGGCTTGAAGGGTGAAATGTTAAACACTTTAAACATCGTATCGAAAAGATTCATTCACTGATCCAACGAAGATGAATGGCAAAAAAATATTTAACGAGGAATATAAACCAAACAAGACACAAAATGAGGAGAAGAAATATGTACATACATGCTAGAATTGGAGGGTAAATAAAAGCTTGCGATGTACATAAGTATTTGGTTATTAGGTACACCAAATGAAAATAATAACGATGGATATAAAACAGGATACCTTTCCCCTTCAATTTCGAATATAATGTTCGATGTTCTGTTCTGTTAATAAATCAATACTTTTTTTTAAATATTGATGTATTTTTAGTTGTACACTTATCAAATCAAAGTAGATAAGCATACTAATGTCGCTAGTGACGTGTCCAGACTAGATTAGAGCGGTTTCGCACTACGTCCGATCCGAATCCATGAAAATATGGTCCGAAGCAGCCGTAGAACTATTTCTATGGTGATTTACGCACTCCGTCATCCGATTTCGGAAAGAAATCGGACGAATCTAGTGCGTAAATTACCATAGAAATAGTTCTACGGCTACTTCGGACCATATTTTCACGGATTCGGATCGGACGTAGTGCGAAACCGCTCTTAGAGTAGATCACAGTTATTTTTTTCATTCTGATAATAGACATCTGTATGAAGTTCATAAATCGAATTTAAACTGTTGTGAGACATGCTAACATTGAATAATACGCAAGTACAGTACGCGATACACGGCCGTCGTGAACGCTGCTCGCACTGTTAGTGCTTGAGAAAGGAGACCTAGGCTCTCCGAAACATGTCGCGCGAGTGACTTAAAACAAGTGAGTCTAAACCGTAAAATTATTCAAGTTCATAAATGTTCTATCGTTCAAACGTCAATAAATTCACCCTCACTGCTTCTGCAGAGTAATCTAAAGCGGTATAGATAGCAGTATTTTCGGCTCAAAAGGGTTGAGATGAGACTGTTGAGAGACACTTGAGATTTTAGGGAGTCCTAATACGGCACTTGAGTCTTGTTCATGCCCCTTTTCTTCAAATCAGGGCTTTAACCGCAAACCACTTCGATATCTCGTTCGTCTATGCTTCTATCGTTTGAACGAGCAAAAGCGATGGAGGATAAATAACTAATCGATATTAAACTTTCATGAGACATATTTTAAACTGTTTAGACGACAACGGTTTCACTCACTTGAATTTTTAGTCGCTATTGGCGACATGTTTCGAGCCCTTCGGGGGTCCTTCCTCAGGCCCGAGTACTACACGATTAATAACTACACGATTATCGAATTCCTTTTTCATTCTTGGCATGGTAGACCCTCTGACCGAGCAGGTAACTCTTACCTCATACTCATAGTGAAATCTTTAATCCTAACTTACCTATTTGAAACAATGGTTTCTAAAAAGTTTAAGCCATACTAAACTGGGATGAGTCTAACCCCTAACGATACCTCACAGGAGTCACAGGCCTAAACCACTTAGGCGTTGGTCTTCACTTGACGTCGTAACCCTGCGTCCATCGTCAAGTTTCAGTTGTCCAACGCCAACGTTGCAAATGTGGAAATGTTGCTGTCACTATGTCAAATGCAACGCCGTACGCAGCGTGAGGCATCAGGGAGACGGCCTTAAGCCGTTGATCAAGAAATAAACAGAGACACAAACATACGTGAATCCGGAAAAAATATGTATGTAGGATTGAGTGAAATGGAACGTATGAATGACGTATTGAGAGTGAATGAGATAGAATATAGTATGAAAGGGATAGCATGAGAGAGTCCGCCATTAGAGATTTCTGGAAGCTAACTGAAAAGACGTGCTGTTGTTATTATTTTAATTTGTTTGCCAAAATATAGTAAATTCAGTTTAAAAGTGATTTTCTTTTATATCCACTTCCTACAAGTGGTGTCAGAAGCGCGATTAAGTGAAATACGACGTAAAGACGAAGAAAACTGGATTCGCCGGCGGCAAACGAACAAAGACGTACCGACATTGCCGTTGTGACAGCGTGGTTCGAAAATTTGATGACAATTAAGACGAATTACGACGTCGAACTACGTTGAAGGCAAGGCGTATCCATGTCTCCAGGCAAACGTAACGGCAGACAACCAGACTATAACGACGTAAATGCTGAAACATCGCGAGATAACGGCATGGCGATGTTGCATCTCACTGAAGGGCTGGTCCCCAAGTTCACTGGTCAAGATAAGACGTATCCAGCGGCCAGATGGGTTCAAGACGTCGAGGACAGCACCGAGCTCTGTGGGTGGACTCCGTTGCAACAGCTGTTGATGGCGAGACGGTCGTTAGCAGGCACGGCGTTACTGTGGTACCGGGCAGAGCGCATTTTTAAGACGTGGGACGAGTTTAAAGCCGCTATCCTCAAGGAGTTCCCTGATAACATCGACGCGAAGGCTATACACGAGCTGATGAGTTCCAGACATAAAAAACCAAGTGAATCGTGTTTAGAGTACTTATTTACCATGAAAGAGTTAGGTAAACGAGGGAAAATGGCAGACTACGTAGCTATTAAATACATAGTAGAAGGAATCAAGGATCAAGAGGTGAATAAGATAATGTTATACGGCGTTACGACATACAGTGACCTGAAAGAAAAGCTGAAGATTTATGAACAATTGAAATCAAACATGGCGAGTTCGAGTTCAAGCCGAGATACAAGTCGTTCGAATTCGAAGCAAACAGAGAAAAATGAGAAGACGCACGGGCGATTCATACGTTGCTACAGCTGTGGGGAAAAGAATCATTCATCAGTAGACTGTCCCCACAAGGAGAAGGGCTTAAAATGCTTCAGATGCGACGATTTTGGGCATATTTCATCTCAATGCAGAACTGCTGTGTCATCAGCCACTGCAAGTACTTCATCGTCACACGGGAAGAGTGACGTGAAATCGGCAACGAGCGGTGAAGGTGGCAGCACTGGGAAGAAATGGCCGACCGCGACGAATGGCGCTAATGTCGCAGCGAAACGTGGTTTTTACGGTTCGACGAGTGATGGTCACATCCCTAGTAGCAACGACGTGATTGGCGAATCGAGCGCAATGGCGGCGAAGCATTGTCTACTAGCTGTCATGGCCGGCGAGGTAAACAACATGAATCGGACGATTACACCGAAAAAGAAGCCGGTGAAACAAGTTCATTTGTTCGACAAAGATGTTATGGCGTTGATTGACTCTGGGTGCGAAGTGAATTTGATATCAATCGAGTGCTACAACGATTTAGGTGCGCCAGAGTTTGACAAAACTGACGATTTCTTAACGGGATTAGGCCAGAATCAAGTGGATTGTTATGGACAGATTTGTCTGAATATTGAAATAGACGAGTTGTGGTATAAGGACGTTAAGTTTCGTATAGTTCCTAGCCATACCGTGCCATACAGTATGATTCTCGGTGAAGATTTCTTGTTGCGTGTCACACTTGTTATGGAGTCTAACAATGTATGGTTAATACCGCGTGATAGGTGGGTGTGCGAGATAAGGGTGTGTGATTCTCTTGTTACAGGTTCTAGTCCAGACATTGAAAAACGTGTGAACGACCTGGTGGAGTCATACGTACCGCGTAAGACGAAGGAAGCGCCTGTCAAGTTGAAAATTGTGCTGAAAGATGACATCCCTGTTGCACAACGACCCCGAAGACTGGCTCCAGCGGAACAAGAGGAGGTTGACCGACAAGTGAATAAGTGGCTTGAAGACGGCGTGGTAAGGGTAAGCTACTCAGAGTATGCTAGTCCGTTGGTTCTTGTAAAGAAAAAAGATGGTAGCATTAGGGTATGTATTGATTACAGACGACTTAATCAGAAGATTGTGAAAGACGAATATCCTATGCCTGTAATTGAGGATCATATTGACAAATTGGTGGATGCAAGAGTTTTTAGTACACTGGATCTGAAAAATGGATATTTTCATTTACCAGTAGACGAGGAATCGGTTAAGTTCACTTCGTTTGTCACAATGACAGGACAGTTTGAGTTTCTTAGGGCACCTTTTGGACTATCCCTGTGTCCTAAAGTGTTTACCAGATTCATCACTGCAATATTTAGAGACCTCATTGCTAGAGGTATAGTGTTGATCTTTATTGACGACTTAATTATTCCCGCAGAGACTGAGGATGATGCTGTGGTACGACTGGGTGAAGTATTGGAGGTGGCTTCGCAATATGGCCTCGAGATTAATTGGAAAAAGTCGCAACTTGTCCAACGACAAGTGGAGTACCTTGGACATGTGATCCAAGATGGGCAAGTGCGGCCTTCACCTGAAAAGACGGATGCGGTCGCTAGATTCCCCGAGCCTTCCAATACCAAACAACTACAAAGCTTCATAGGCCTCACTTCTTATTTTAGGAAGTACATACAAGATTTTGCAATGATTGCCAAACCGCTGACGGACCTGCTAAGGAAAGATAGTGCATTTGAATTTACCGGAGAGTGTAGAGCTGCATTTGAAGAATTAAAGAAGAGGTTAACCAGTCAACCAGTGTTACGGCTGTTCAACCCCAAGCTGAGCTCAGAGATGCACACAGATGCCTCAAAAGTGGCCATATCAGCCATTTTATTACAAAAAGGCGAAGATGCACAGTTACACCCGGTATACTACATGAGTAGGAAAACAACACCGGCAGAAAGTAATTATAGTAGCTACCAGTTGGAGGCGCTAGCTATAATAGAAGGAGTGAAGAAGTTCAGGTGTTACCTCTTTGGTACTCATTTCAAGATTGTAACTGATTGTAAGGCGTTTCAGATGACCCTGAACAAAAAAGATTTAGTTATGTCAACTCAAGTGGCAAGATGGATTTTAATCCTCCAAGAATATGATTTTGAAATAGAACATAGAGAGGGCAGTAGAATGCAACACGTTGATGCCTTGAGTAGAAATCCATATGTGGCATTTTTGAAGAACAACCCTATTCATGAGCAATTAAAAGTGGCTCAAGGAAATGATGAGGGCTTGAGAGCTATCATGGAATTGCTAGAGAAGAATATACCTTATAAAGACTACTATTTAGACCATGGTTTACTCTACAAAGGAGAAGAGAGACGTCTCATTGTCCCTACAGAGCTAGAAAAAGAGATAATCAAGAGGGCTCATGATCAAGGTCATTTCTCTAAAAAGAAGATGATGGAACTAATAAATAAGGATTACTACATTGAAAACCTAGAGAAGAAAGTAGAGAGACACATTGTGTCATGTGTCCCTTGCCTTTTGGCCGACAAGAAAAGTGGTAAACAAGAAGGTTTCCTACACAGTATTGAGAAAGACGAGATACCCCTTTTTACACTGCATGCTGACCACATAGGGCCCATGACGGAGACAAAGAAGATGTATAACCATATACTCACGATCGTGGACGCTTTCACCAAATTTGTATGGTTGTTTCCGGTAAAAAGCACTACAAGCCGAGAGACTATTGACAAGTTGAAGATTCACCAGCAATGTTTTGGAAATCCAGCAAGAATAATAACCGACCGAGGTACTGCTTTCACAAGCAAAGAGTTTGAAGAGTACTGCACGGAAGAAGGCATAGAGCATATAAAGATAACCACAGGGGTTCCAAGATCAAATGGTCAATGCGAGATTATTCACAAGACACTGACCTCTATACTGACCAAATTATGCATAGAGAACCCGACACAGTGGTATAGACATGTCAGTCAGGTACAAAGATGTTTAAATAGTACCTACCAGCGCAGTATAAACACGTCACCGTTCGAGCTACTTATAGGCGCTAAAATGAAGCTTAAAGAAGACATGGAAATTTATGAGTTGCTAGAACAAGAAAACAGAGACTGCTATGTAGTAACTCGAGAAGAGAACAGAAGGAAGGCGAAAGAACAAATACTAAAGGTACAAGAAGAGAACAGGCGTACTTTTAACAGGAAACGGAAGGAAAGTACCAAGTATAAGGAAGGTGATCTGGTTGCAATAAAAAGAACTCAATTTGGAGTCGGAATGAAGTTGAAGCCTAAGTACCTAGGTCCATACCGAGTCATGAAGGTTACGGGACGAGATAGGTACCAAGTACAGAAGGTCGATGATTCCACCGAAGGGTCCAAGAACACCACTACCTCCTGTGATCATATGAAAAGGTGGCCTGTAAACACGGATTGATAAGGCAGGTAATAAAACTGCGTTCTTATGTTATTTCATTTTATTTTGTTGCTATTTTAGGTGAGAATCACATTTGTCCTTTCCCCAAGTCATGTTGTGTAACCATACAATGTTATACTCCTAAAAATGTTATTTTAGATACGCTAATGATAAGACTGTTTTACCTAAGATTTTGTTGTCACTGAACATGATCTGAAAATAGCTGTGACTAGATTATGTAATTTGTTACTAACTGTACTAGAAGATGTTTAATTATGTTTAGTTAAAAAACCCTATTCTAAGATGTTTAATTCATTAACTCAGCTATACTTCAGAACCTACATGTTATGTTTGTGTACCAACTGTAATACTGTAATGTGAGACTGAGAGACCAGTCTATATTTCAGGAACGGCCGACTGTAGGATTGAGTGAAATGGAACGTATGAATGACGTATTGAGAGTGAATGAGATAGAATATAGTATGAAAGGGATAGCATGAGAGAGTCCGCCATTAGAGATTTCTGGAAGCTAACTGAAAAGACGTGCTGTTGTTATTATTTTAATTTGTTTGCCAAAATATAGTAAATTCAGTTTAAAAGTGATTTTCTTTTATATCCACTTCCTACATGTATGTTATTTGTCTTGTGGGTTACTTAAAAAAGCGGTTTGCTCAATGACAGAAGCAATGAGGTGCTGAAATGCGGCGATACTTTGTAGATAATTAAAGAACGGAAAGACTTCCTCCAGACAGGGTCAGGACCTCAGATACACCGATAATTAACGATTATTATTGCGTCCAAGAAACACGGAGTTGTGACACTTGTGGCATGTGTTATAAATGGTCGTGTAGGAAATGATACGATTTAATTTATGGTTTGTATGATTACTTGAGCAGAATACGATACGATGCAGTGTTTGGTTTCAAGTAGCAGTTGTTTATATAGTTTCAATTTAACGCAAAATTGTAGTTTTACGCGTTTTAATCAAGGGCAAATGCCATGAGAAAATTTCACAAAGAAACCAGACTGTATATTTGCAGGGTCAGACACCAAATAGAAAAACCACGAAAACCCCGCAAACCATAGCAGTATAATTTTGATATTTATAATGAAATACGAAGCTCAGGTAGGTATCTAATAATAAAATTACGCAAGTGTTGACTTAATATGCAATTTACTTGCAAAACAGAATTAGCATGAACGGGATATTATTGTTATTAACCGGTCGCAAACGAATGTATTGCAAAACTGTTTCAACAGGAACATTGTACCTGCTTCGGTTCGTTCGAGAAATGTTTTCGGTAAAACCGGATATCTTTATTTTGAAGTGTTTATAATGTATAAAATACTTGGCCGACAAATTTCCAGAAATACAGCGTTAGAGTCTGTGTGGAAAGAAAAGAGTTGTGGAACGACTGAAAGTAGTCAAGGACGCTGAAGCTTATCAGGGCATTGTTCTTTTCAACAAGTTGCCTATAGAGTTAAAGTCTGTTTTTACTTCAAACTTATTTGGAACTAAGCTTAAGAAAATCCTGCTAAATCAGTGCCTATATGCAGTGGAAGAATTTATGAAGGATGAGAGATTTTGATTATAGGGACTTATGTAGTAGCTTATTTATAATACGATTTTTTTTTTATGATTATCCAATAGATATTTTTAAATTCAATGTTACTGCTGTATAATTGCTAATGTTTGCTGTGTATTGTATTGTATAATTATTATTTAAGATGAGTTATTTTTTTGACATGTATTTTTATTGCTATTTAATTCTAATTCTAGTTATTTTATTGTAAGTACATTAATGTTAATATTCGAACACAATCTTGTATTGTTATATGAATAATAAATAATAATAATAATAATGTAAGGGAGCCCATACATTCTGCGACTCTTCTCTTTCCGCACAGACTCTATTAACTTACAACTTACAATTGCAGGCACAATCGGTTGCGTCGTTCAAGGAGAGGTTAAAGAAGCTATGGCTATCTGATCTGACTGATTAATTTGTCTATATTTTTATTGTATAATTGCTTTATATCTTTCTAATTCTTTCCAATTTTTAGTGTATTTTCTCCATTCCTTTTTGTGTAATATATGTATGTTTATCCTATACTTTCTGGTACCTTGTTGTACATTTTGCTGCATTTGTCACCCGCTTTTCACTTTCTCCTCTCATCTACTCAAAGGTTAACTGGAAGAGATCCCTCAAAGGGATAAGTTCTCCTTTGTACTTCTTACTAATTGTATGTTATTTTTAATATGTCTTTTTGTACAATAAAGAGTTTACTACTACTACTACTAACTTATTATGGAATAGATTTTTGTCTTTGGACAATAAATCACTCCTTGAAAATACTTCAGTAGGTGCCGGTATTAATTCCGGTATTGGAGCCCTAAATGTGGCCAGCGATGGAATGTTAATATAAGCTGATTATGTTATACATATATTATGAATATTAATGTATGCTTCTTTACATGATCGCGCTGACATCACCGATGGCCTGATACAAAACTGCTATACTAACGTTTCATACAATAACATACATTTTAGCGAAGTGGGCGAATACCGACCTCCTTTCCGAACTTTATGGCGTAGGTATTATTTAATAAATTGTTTGTAGTTTTTCTAGGCGTTGCGTGGGGAGTTACATGGCTCTATCTTTAATATTATTTATGTATTTATTAAACCATAGGGATCATTCGACGCGAGAGGTATAAGTGATAAATAGATAAATACATATTATCTACTAATAGAAAGGGCCCCGCTACACATTTTGCCGATATATTTGGGTAAATATGTATATGGCTATTTTTGATTTTTAGCGACATTAAAGAAGGAGATGAAACATGAAACTGTGTGCAAATAAGACCAAGTGTGTAACTAGTTGGGTTAAACTAAGTAAATGCGCAATTTTGAGGGTTTTAACACATAAACTACTAGAAGTTGTTCATAATTAAGCATACTAATATGTAGCTAAGAACAGGTTATAAACACATTGGATAGGAATTTCATGGAAGTACAAAAACAATATTATCGTAGTAAGTAGGTACGTGGGCCATACTGAAAGTTTCTGGATTCTGATGTATGAGAAGACTTATTTTTTCTAAGTCGCCAGTCCAGGAATTTTCAGTATGCCCTAAGTATTCGCAGTTCTCATCTAATTTTACGCGAAGTCAAAATCGGCCCGGGAGCCTAGCCAAGATGGCAACCGTTAGCAGAAAACGAAACGCAATCATTTCCATACATTCATTAATCGTTTCATCATCATTAATCATACGTTTATCGTAGCGTTTAGTATCGTTTTCTGCAAATGACTGTCATCTTGGCTAGAACCCCAGGAAAGCTACGGCTTTAAATGTTATTTTTGCCCCTTTTCCAAGTTGTTTTGATGAAACAACATCCTATAGGGGCTAGTCCGATAGCCCGCATAACTGATTGGTTCACCTGCGGGCAAAAACTCCCCCCCCCCCCCTCCCCATATCGCGGCCGCGAAGGACGCGTGCTTGCGTACGCGCATCTTCCCTCTCGCTCTAAAGCGGGTTATCTCACTCTGCCGTTTCTAATCAGGTATAGGTGGTACAGTTGGCTTTAGCGTTTAGCCACCTTAGCAATTATAGTTTATAGTAGACTTAATATCAGGTGACCTTTTTCATTCCACAAGATTTACAGGCCAATTCGAATTCAGTGTACATCAGAATGATATCTAAAATATTATGTCGCTCTCGTACTTGTCCGTACATGTATTGGTGCGGGCGAGACGCACGATTAGGGTTTGCAATCCGGATCTTTAAGGCTTCAGCACACAGGCGCGTTTTCCGGGCGGGGCGTGAGCGCGGCGTGAGCATTTTGTATGTAAAAGCGGCGCGCCCCGCTCACACCGCGCTCGGATAACACGCCTGTGTGACAAAGCCTTTATTGTGCTATGCATCTGTGCAATAAAGATTATTCTATCTATTTGAATTTTGATGGTGACTGTACCTACAATGTATCAAGCAGTTGACTTCCTACAAATGATGAATTTTATGAATATTGATAAAATGTTAATGCAGTTAGAACCAGTTTAAAACGCCAGCGGAATACACAAGTGGATGTGAGGATGGCGATTGCAATTATAGCCAAAGATGACCATTTGGGGCAGAGTGGCTTTTACTTCAGTAATTCAATAATTTGTTGCTTTCATAGGTACAATAAAGGTTCCGACACACAGGCGGGTGAGGCGTGAGCGGGGCGCGCCGCTTTTACATATAAAACGCTCACGCCCCTCCCGGAAAACGCTTCCGTGTGACGGAACCTTAAGGTCTTACATTAAAATGAACGAGCTGTGAACCCTGTAAGGGCACTAAGTATATTCTAAGAGAGTAAGACTGATTAAAAGTAGTCTCTCCGACTGAAACCGGTTTTATTGCCAAATCCAAAGATACGATTTTGCTTTAGTTTCGTTACTGAAACTTTGGTCGGACCCTACCAACCATTTCGGAGCGGTCGAAAGGTTTGGCAGCTTTATGACCTAACTAAATGGAACCGTCGGCTTAAACATGATTTTTATGCCGAAACCTATTCTGTCCATATTATTTGTTCTATTCAATAATATAAATATAACTCTCAAATGTCAAGCCAATAAATGACCTTACCCTTGAAATTTTTAATTGAAATGCAAGCAAGGGGTTAATAGAAACTATTCAACAATTTAATTGTTTACTTATCTTGTTTATTTTTAAAATGAAAACATGACTTCAGCAATGGCCAACAAGGAAATTGTTATGTCTAAATGCTATAATAAACTGCGGCTTAATTATATCTATTGAATACCAATGCTTTGAGCAATATTATAAGGATACATCTTTTTATACCCTTATTAATTTTAATTGGTACCTACACATACACATAGGTTATTATTCTAATATATCAGTGCTTTGGAACAATTAGGAATAGCATTTTTTACTTTCAGAGACCAAGATTTGTTTGACAATAATTGTCGTTTGCAATAATTTTGCATTGACTTTCCTTAATAAAATGTATTTCGGGACAGTTATACTCACAAATATGTTTACTCTGATATTGATATGGCAAATGAAATCTCACACACAAGTAAACATAGTATGAGATGAGAATACAAACATTTTATATTTCTGCTTAGTGATTGACAATACATGCATTTAGAGTGTAGGTCACTTTTTATAATTAAAATGTATATGACTCAACCAATTTTACGTTCCTAATTTATTATTAGTGAACTGAATCACCCATAACATAACACAGCTGTAAAAGAAACAAGATACTTAACATACATACAAAAAGTTATAGCCCATAGCGTATGACTCATTGTAGAAAACAAATCAAGGACTCCACTAAAGGTTACGAAAACAATCTTACCGAAGAGCTCTGTCAATTTCAGCATCACTCCTCCAATGTGCATGTCACCTTTTACAACCAAGGTGCGTTTGTCGTTGAGATCGGTCACGTAAACCATGAGGTTCCATGATCCGTCGCCCACTATTTCCCCGTCGGCCAACATTTTGGAAGGATTTGTGTTCACTTAGCACTGAAAATGTCACTTCCGAAGCATCGCGGTTTATACAATCACGAAATCACCCAAGAAGCTCGACCGAACAAGCTCAACTGAGGGAAGAGAAGAGGATGACCGACAACCGGAGTGCGGAGTGCCGACTGAGGTAAACGGAGTGAGGAGAGGGGAAGGGCTTGTTTGACGTTGACAGTGGATATCTACTATTCAATATACTCTATGGTGGATATAATGCGCGGGACGACAGCATCTTGTATCGGAACGTTACTGGCCGCAATATTTCCAATAAAATTAGATTATTTGGTAAAAAGAAACTCGTTTATCATGTTTTTATGACTTTAATTATCACTCCTTTTATTATATAATATTATATAATATAAAATTATACTTTTTTGTGTAGATGATGTTGCTTGTTTTTGAACGCTATATTATTTCGAAAACCTAAAGCTTTGGTTTCCTCCGATAGCGGTGCCGTCATATAGCGGCCGTCTCCATACAAATACTACGACATCCATATTTAGCCGTATTATTTAGTATGGAGACGGCCGCTATATGACGGCACCGCTATCCTAGGAAAACCGATCTTAACCAGTGTTTGATATCAAAAGGTGAAGCTATGAATAAGTCAAAATTAAGTATAAATTACTTTACATCAAAAAACAACCATTATAAAATAAAAAATGATTTCGTTCATTTGTTTGGCTTTATTTTATTTTTCCCTAAAATACACCGTGACTTCTGATTACTCTATTTTGGTATTCGAACGAACATGAAAACGTCAAATTGACACTGACAGGATTGTCCATAGGTGTTGTCAATTTGTCACTTTCGTGCCTTGTGAGAACGTTAATATTTTGTTTCGTGATATTTTATCAATAATTGCTATTAAAATTCATTTGTATAAGTGTTGTATAACATCATTGCCCACGGTTTTGTATGTTGATAATATGCACTGCTAATTTATTATAAACTACCTATGCTTTACTAACTAAGCCATTTGTGATCACCATATGAGCAAGCGAAGTTTATCAACGGGGACGATGGTAGCTACAAAGCATAAAAACAAAGGTATTATTCTTTATTGCAAGTATAATAATTACTATTAGTACCCATTCGGCATAGAAACTTCTATATTGGGGTGCCTACCATACTGTTTCACAATTGTTTATTATATCATATGATAAAAACATTTTTTTTTTAATTTACAATAAATTTAATAATCATTTCAGTAGTACCATGCTCAACCCCCGAGTACCGAGCAGATTCTCCATCAAGAGACAGTGACTCAGTGTGTGATTCCGAAGCGGCCAGCCCGGTCCCTTTCCTCTGCACTCAAGATGGAGCGGAAGGCGAAACAGATGTTGTCTGGAACTATTACACACCAAAAGCTGAACAAACAGCTGTATCCCGAATCCAAAACTCCACACCACTCAGTAGAAAAGCAAGAAAAATATCAAAACCTAAACTAATTAACCGGCCAACACCGAAACGCAAAGTTGTCACTAAAGTATCACACAAAAAGACTGCACTATTCCAAGAGCTGATGGAATTAAACCAGAATGTGCATGAATTAATAACAAAGAAACGGTCCAGTGAAGTTATTGATGAAAAACAGTCCGGAAGTGAAGAGGACATTTTTAGTGATTCGTCAGGCCAATCCCCCAAAACCTGCTTTAAATCGTCAAGGTGTCTTAGAAAAAACCTCTTAAGTTCTAAATTTCCTAAACCAGATACGGAACCAGCATTGGAATCTGACGATTCAATGAATGAGTGCCTTATTAAAGCCAGTCAGGTTATTGAGGAAAATATCTTGATAGTCACACCACCGAAGAAACCTAGATATGAACCGAACAAATCAAGGAATATAAAGTCTAGTATAAACTTTCAAATGGATCAAGATTCCATGGATGCCATATTAAATAGCATTAAACTGGACTCGCCTTTATTAGCACGTACAAAAAAGGCTGAATCACCAAGCCTTAATAATGATTCTTTTGATAACTTAGTAGGGAATTTAAATGACAGTACATTAGACAGGCTAACACAGGCACCAAACAGTAAAAGTAAACTAAACAACTCAAAAAGCGCCAACTGGATGATAGATGATATAGTTTTGCATGATGACAGCATGTCTAAGTCATTTTTCGGGCGGCATAACACAATGCCCGAGTCACCATCAGTAGATAACAAGCCATCTACAAGCGGTATGGTTATTACGCGGTATAGCTCTATGCCACATGGAAATACGGAAAAAAGTACAGGTTTGTTCATTATTTACATTTTTAAACCTTAGAGGTCACACAAACAACTGAATTTTGCAATTAATTGGAGAACATAAAGCCAAAATCAGCTGTTTGAAAAAGCAGCAAAAGAGAAGACTATTTAGTAAAAGTTTGTTTTTGCAACATACTTTGGAATTTATTTAAAATAAAAATAAATAAAATAAAATGCAGTCATTTCAGACAACATGGTCCATATTTTTCACATGGTCCATTAGAAAGAAGATAAGCGAGCTTGACATGTTTTCTAATTGAAAAACGCTTTTTAAAATAAAATAAAAAATAAAATAAATAAATAATCGTTTATTCAGATGAAATAAACCCTAACATACATATTTTTTTCTTCTGCCAAACTGCAGGACAGTTTGTTGGCAGAGGGAACTCCCTTAAAACATAGATGGGTAAACTTAGCTACTTAGGCAATTGCTTAATTAATTGTTAACAGTAGGTACATCTTATTGCTTATGATGGTAACTTTAATTTAATTTTGTCTAATAGAAACATTTTCATTTTAAATTTAAACATCCTAAATGATTTACATTCCCTTATATCATACGGTAATTTTAAAATCAGTAACTATTACTTATGAAAGCAGAAGAATATAAATAGTATTAGATTCATAATTGTTACATATTTGCCATTATTTATTTTTAAAACGTGTTTTTCAATAAAAAGACACATCAAGATTGTTTACCTTATTTCTAATGCTAAAAAAAACGAACTATAGTAAAATGTAACAATTTAAACTTATAACTGGTAAATAATTATTTCATTTAAATTAAACTTAACTTATATGTATAAACTATCTTAGATGCTAAAGATAAATACAGAGAGGACCTTATGAGGCCACTCTACCATCTGTTGGCCACAATGGCAACAATGGTCAGAAGACTATTTATGTTATCTTTGATTAAAAGGCTTTTTTTATAAACAAAGTTTATTGTTAAGTTAAAATGCTCCAAAACTTCTAAATTGTGACAACAAAAACATTAATAGCACATTTATACCATTTCAGATCCCAGTGACTCTCCGATCAGATGTACTCAAGATGAAATCAAGAGGAAACATCAACTAGCGCGAGAGAAACTTCTCGCAAAAAGACTTCTACCATTCACTTCACAGTCCAGCCAAGTTCCACAGCCAACGGAAACTAAGAAAAAACAATTCCAGCCTAAAGTTGCCAGTACAGTTAACAAGGTTCCTAATTATACTAACAATGTTGCCAACACAGTGAACAAGGTCCCTAATTCTACTAACAATGTTGCCAACACAGTGAACAAAGTCCCTAGTTCTACTAACAATGTTGCCAACACAGTGAACAAAGTCCCTAATTCTACTAACAATGGCAACACAGTGAACAAAGTCCCTAATTCTACTAGTAATGTTGCCAGAACAAATAACAAGATATCTCCAAAAGATAAGAGTTCTTTAAATCCGGCTTCCAGTATGAATTTTCAACAAAATAATGTTATGAGTAGTGATAAGTCTAAAGATATAAAATTGCTTATTGAAAAGAAAAGACAGGAGGCTCTTATGAAATTAAGACGCCGGCAACCGCCGAAATAAATTAGGCATTGCTTGTTTTTATATGTTATATCATAGAAATAATTGTTACTGGAAGAACTGATATGTACACACATGTAAGCAATTATAATTAAATAAATAAATAGATCAGAGAACTATAGAATAACATACACAGAGTCCCTCTAAGCTAACTTTGTATAATAAAGTGTCATTATATTTATAAGTCAGTCAAATTAAAAAAAAAACCTATTACTTCAAAGCCTGATATTTAAAGCTGTATTTTTGGATACTGAATTTGGCTGAAAAATATAAGCTAAATATTATTAAAAAAAAATACATACAACACAGCTCTCGTCGTCGTATAAGCCCCATTTAGCGTCACTTGCAGCTTCCCACTAACCCGGGGTTAACCGGTTAAACCGTTGACCCAGTGTCAAATTGTACTGGTAACCATGGTAACTGCAGGTCTAACCGGTTAACCCCGGGTTAGTGAATGGTGCAAGAAGACTGTTCAAGAACTTGCATGCAATTTTAGTTACATTGCGGTATTTGGTTGATCGATTGAATTCATTGTACTCTGTCGTTAGCAATCTGTTGTTTGGTAATGTTATTCACTTATTCCCAGTGGAAAGAATGAGATGAAAAATCCCACCTGTTACCAATAGCAACAATTTTACGGTAACATCTCGGAATAACCCAAAGGAGCTTGCCTCAAAATGGGTTGAGAACCTGGCTGAAGTATTTCAACAATTAAGTATGCTATGTTATGTAACTTATGTACCATTGTGATAAGAAGTGTGACTAAATTATGATAAAAGTAACAATAGTAACATATATGTACCTATTATACTGAGTTTGTAATCAATTTTTTACTTTGTGTTTTTTTTTCTTTCACCTTTTATATTCCCAAGCCGGAGGTTAAGGAGTTGAATCACACAATGTGTGGGGCCCAATACATTCCACGATAACAGCCTCTATTATACAATTATGTATAATTATTGTGTACAGACAGACAGAAAATTGTCATTTGTCAAGCAAATCTTGTCAGTAAAAAAAAGCGCGAAATTTAAATTTTCTATGGGACGATATCCCTTCGTTCCTACATTTTTCAAATTTGCCGCCTTTTTCTACTGACAAGATCTGCTTGACCAGCTATAGTTTTGTTTCCTATACCAATTTGTCAGTCAGTGAGAACCAGGAAAACTATACTCATCCTTTTCTTTTGGGTGCTAGTAATAGTGTAAGACAAAGTATGATTCTCTTTGTCTATGTTTGAAATGAGACAGTCCTTTGACAAACTATAGTAACTAAAATCGCATCGCATTTGATGCAACGTCTGTAGAAGCCTTAGAGCGAGAAACAGATATCTATATCACTCTCACTTACGGGTGCGACGCACCAAGGTCCCGGTGCGGTGCGATAGTGTGTTAGCGCTTTTAAGTATCCTACAATCCTACGCAAAAAGTGCATAAACAAAACGCCGCTATACGAATTTGTCAACTTGTCAAAATGAAATTAGAAAATTAACATAAATAGTTAATAGCTTCGAAACTTTCGAAAATAGTAGAGAAAGTATGATAATTTGGTAACTTAAATTATCATTAGACACAGTGCAAGTACCGTAAATACTAACTTCAAGAAAACAATAAAAAACATAACCTATACTTCGAATAAAAATTGCTGATAAACTTTATACGAAATCTTGAAAATGGCTTTAAAATACTCTCGACTACTTGTGAAAGCAGTTACTGCAGGCGTAAGCAGGTCTAATGTAAATATTCATCGGAATTTAGTGACCAGTTCACCTGCAAGACTTGCTATGGTACCTATAGTGGTTGAGCAAACCGGCAGAGGCGAGCGTGCGTACGATATTTACTCTAGACTTCTTAGAGAACGGATTATTTGTCTTATGGGGCCTATAAACGACGATATAAGCTCTCTAGTCGTCGCGCAGCTGCTATTTCTACAGTCCGAGTCAAGTAAGAAGCCAGTACATCTGTACATCAATTCTCCTGGTGGGAACGTGACTGCGGGACTCGGTATTTATGATACCATGCAGTATATAACACCTCCTGTCGCAACTTGGTGCGTTGGTCAAGCTTGCAGTATGGCATCTTTGCTTCTTTCTGCTGGCGCTCCAGGAATGAGACATGCTTTACCGAACTCCAGAATAATGATCCATCAGCCATCTGGTGGAGTTCGAGGGCAGGCCACTGACATACAGATCCAAGCTGAAGAAATTTTGAAGTTAAAAGCGCAAATCAATCAATTATACGTTAGACATACAGGTTTGGCTTTAGAAAAGGTTCAAACTTCTATGGAGCGTGACCACTTCATGTCCCCGGTTGAAGCTAAGGCCTTTGGTCTGATTGACAATGTACTGGAACACCCAATGTCTCATGCAATGGATAAGGAATGTACTACCGGAAGTCAAACTCCTAAATTGTGATCTGTATAAATCTAAGTGATATAATGTCCAAGTTACATGAAGCATATAATTATTGATTAATAATTTTGTTAGTTGAAAGAATTGTTTTATTGTGCATAACTGTTGTGTTTAACTGTTGAAATCACATTCTCTCTTAAGCCCCGTCTCCATATCGCGCGAGCCAATGTTCGATGGTTTACCGCGCGATATGGAGACGGGGCTTTAGATGGGCTGCGACTATAATGGAAGGCCTTTTTACAGGCTTTGGAGTGGTTAGATGCTGGAATTGCTGGACCAATAAAGATTGATTGAATGTAATGCTTGCAGTATAGATAGGACTACAGTTAATTAGTAGATATTCATATCAAGCTGTACCCTGGTGAGATTTGTCTTTTTTTTTTGCTTTTATATTTATTAATTTTATTTTATCTAAATTTCTGACTGAGAAATCAACTACCTATATTCAGAATATTTGGGATGATTATTTAGTTAATTGAATAAATAAGTTTCCTTTGAATAGGAAACCTCCTCCTAAAACATAATTACTGCAACTTACAAAATTTTTCAACTAAAAAAGACAAGTTGGTTTCTAAGTGGTGTTAGACTCACACTTTTATATAGTTTTGTGTGAATAAAAAACCACATTCTTAAAAATTTGTTTATTAAATTACCTAACCAACTTAAAATAACATAATGAGGTTGATTACAACAATCCATCAACTCAAGTTAAAAACACTAGGTACATTATGCTAACCTTCTTACAAGGACATAATATTATTGATATTATATTGATAAATTAAGTTAAGTATATTTCTAACATCTGTCTAATACCTATTACCTATATACGTATTATAGTACAGTGTATCCAATTATTGTAATCAGATCTGTGATCTAACACGTAATAATGATTACACTTGTTTGAGGAAATCATTTTCTCATTGTGTGAAATGAAACTACTTTAAAATACTTACCACTTTCACTCTTCATAATAACAGGCGTAGTGACCCCGGCCTAATGACCATACCGACCAGTGTACTGTGATCTTTGATTACGTATAGTTGTCACGAATATAGCCCTCAAAATATACTGGCCATTGCTGACAGCCGAGTAAAAAGTTTTGCGATTAGATAGGCTGGTTATTTTTTATCACACATTTAAATCGTTCTTTCGCATTTATGTAATGTACTCTTTACTTATCAACAAAAAAAACGTACTTATTTTTATTTGCTATTGGTGTATCTACTTTTCAAAAACTGGTCTAAGATTAAGTGCATTGCTCGCATGACTGCCTAAAGACCGGAGGGCCTACCGCGAACACCGATGTTTGCAAATTGCGGATACATTGCTCTGTAATCTGTAACTCTAATTACGCCTTAATTGGAGTAAAAGAGAAAGAGGCCCGCATTTTGCGAACTTCGGTGTTTACGGTTGGCCCTCTGCACCGTTCTTATTTACTGTTTGCACGTGCTAAAAAGCGTTCTACACAGTTTATTTGCATAGCGCATCTTAGCCAGTGATCGAGCACCGGACTTCTCTCTCAATTTACTATAGGTTTAGGACGTGCCAAAAAGCGCTCTATTCTAACTTAATATACGGTTCAAGTTGCATCGCCCGCATGACATCGCCAGTGACAGAGCACCGACCGGACTGAACAACGTGGCGCGCGTCCTCCTTGCCCAGGACCAGGGTCTTGAAGTTGGCTTCTGTGAGGGTGAAGGTGGAGTCAGGGTCGTCTTCGGGCTCGCCCTCGTACACTGACACGTTGTTGAGGTCCAGAGCTGGAAGGTTAAAGGCTGGATTAGGATAGGGTGACACGTACAGCATACACATTGACATCGCTTGTTCCTATCTGTTTGCATAGTGTCATTGACCGCCGGCATCATGGGCGGGACAGCAATATAATTATACGCATGTGATAGAGATAGAAACAGGCGGGTTAATGTACGATTTTCTTAGTGCTTAGCGTCCTTACTTTATGAGTATATTATACATATAAGTAGGTATAAGCGGTCCGCAGGACCGTTGAGAATCTATATTCAATTGCGACTACTCTAGAAATATTTTTACAAGTAGGTACGTAGGTAATATAGTCAGACGACAGTTTTCTACGATAGGTTTTTTGACTTTTGCGTTTATCCAGGTCCTCAGCTAATGCCCAGGGTCCTCTTTCAGACTTTTTTCATTCACTTCGCACGGTCTGCCGCATCCTCTTTTGTTATGAAATTTTAGAATTGAAAGGAATTTATTCATAAAGTGCAAAATTACCTCCTGCGGGCGCAGCATGATGGTTCCATTTTTATCGCCTGTCACTATGCCCGTAACTTTCGCACTTACATACTTGTGAGCACGTGACAGGCATGGTGACAAGCGACAAAAATGCGACATGCGCCCGTGCTACCGCCGCTGGACGCTGCAACTATCATCTGCAAAGATGCTGTGGCCAATGATGATGATATACTACCTACTGCGGGCGGAGTATAATTCCATTTTAATCGCCTGTCACTATCTTACATCCTTGTTAGCACGTGACGCCGTGACAGGCATAGTGACAAGCGATAAAAATGCGACCTGCGCCCGTGCTACCGCCGCTGCATGGACGCTGCAACTATCATCTGCAAAGATGCTGTGGCCAATGATGATGATATACTACCTACTGCGGGCGCAGCATGATTCCATTTTTATCGCCTGTCAATGCCCGTAACTTTCGCACTTACATTGTTATTTTAGAATTAGAACGTGACAGGTACCCAGAAAACCATTTTCAGGAACATTCTGTAACTATGTAAGTATACACACTTTGTGTCGAAACGCGTAACATTTTTAGTCCCAATTCGGTCGCAGTGTGGTCGAGGCAACCAAAAGTGGGGAAGGTCCGACACAAAAAAACGGTTTCATTTAAGTATAACCGTATAACTCAGTTACCACACAAAGTGCACACATATAATGTTTCGTCTTTGCGACCACGATTGAACGAGGATTTCATTCAGTTATTGCTGGACGCTGCAACTATCATCTGCAAAGATGCTGTGGCCGATGATGGTGATATACTCACTCCAGCTATAGACACTGGTGCCCTTGATAATGTTAAACAAGAACACCCCGCCCAGCGCCTGCGCCTTGCTTTTGTCCACCGACGCGAGTCTGGCCTTAATCCTGCGGACTATGTCTGCCTTGCCAGAGTCAGACTTGCCGGACGCGATCTCGCTCTGATTGGCTCCCTGGAATCATAGAGAAAAAAATACATAGATTGCTCACTCCATACATCAGTTTTGGTACCAAAAAGACTATTATTTTCAGTGTCGACATCTAGCATCGAGTAGCGGAATTATCATGTACTGCTACTGAGTACTGAGCACTCTTGTCTTACTATATTTCTCTATGCTCGAATGGAAGAATTATTGATTTAATCCTGGACAGTGACAAGGAAGACAAGGAACTTCGTTATATGTTCACACGTTTGGCTGCTAGATTCGGACCATACTAAGTTTTCATGCCAAGTGCTACGTCAACTACCTATGAAACTTATAGGGATATAGTATTGCATTATTACTGCAATGTTTGTGCAACGTTAGCGTGATCAGAGTCTAATTGCCTAGAAATTTCTAAGTCCAAATTACTTAAGACCTACCTATGACCTTCTTAGTACCTAATTCGCAATCGGTGTCACATGCTATGCTAATATTGTCGAAAACGGCACCGCCTTTACATTGAAACGTCTCGAAGTTCGTTTGTTTCTTACGTAACGAACGAAAACGGGTTAAGTCATCCGTCAACGAAAAGAGACACTTGACTTTACCATTTTGTAGACCCTACAAATGGTTATGTAAGCGTGCGTTTTGTATTTGTAGTATTTGTACAGCCTGTACAGCCAGCATAAAAAAATGTTTTGGTTGTAAATGTACAGTCGACTCTTGTTAATTCAACCCTGCGATCATTCGTACCTCTCTATAATTCGAAGTTATCACGAGTTCCCTAGAATATCTCTTTATATTTCGAAATAATTTAATACATTTTTAAGCTCTTGGTAATTCGAACAAAAATAATCAACGCTAAGTAACAAAACGACGCGTTAATTCGAACTCATAGGCGTCAAAAACTCTACAATTCGAAGTTATCAGATTGCAGACCTCACAGAGGTAATAATAGACCGCACATTTTGAGACAAGTTCAAGTTCGTCGTTGCACTGTTTCGTTGGTTATGTGTACATATTAAAAGTTAGTGTTAGTTACGAGTCCTAAAAAGTATAAATGCTTGACGATTGCTGAAAAGAAGGAGTTAATCGAAAAAGTGGAGGTAGGTGGGAAGACAGACAGACAGATCAGTCTCAGCAATGTGCATTGAAGTAAACTCATGTTTCAGACTTCTTCCGAAACTAACCTTTTATGTATATAGTAAAAAAAAATGCAGTTAATCAGTATTTGAACCTAATAATTCGAACTTTCATATTTTTTCTCTCAAAAATTTCGAACCATTTGATATTTCAAACTCTCGATAATTCGTAATATTTTAGAAGTCCTTTGAGTTTCGAATTAACGAGAGTTGACTGTACTTAGAATTAGTTAATTGTCTAGTTTCCGTGTAGGTAAACCTCTTGATAAAAATGAGAAAAATCAATATAAAAACTAAAATTTTGCGTTAGGTTAACTCCCTCCTAAAGTTTATACCGTATTTTATTTTGTGTTTGTACCTACTAATGTACATGGTTCGTGGTCCTTCGAGCCGGATTTGAACCGGCGCCCTTAAATTGTATCGTTCGTTAGTTTAGTGAGTTACAAAAAAAATACTGGTTAATTCCTCTTGATCTAGTTTACTTACGCAATATCCGCGCGCTATGAAGCCTATATGAAATGTCACTTCGAAATAGTTAGGTATCACTTCAATTAACTAAAATATTAACATTTTGACTATTCTGTGATTGGTAGTAGAAGTACCAAGTTACTTTATATTTTTGCCTGCTTATAGTTCCTTATATTAATTAAACACAGATTGTAACTTTTAGTGCACCAATAAATACCTGATGGAATTATTTCGAAGATATTCCGTGCCAGTCAACCATTGGGCCCAAAAGAAAACAGTGAGTTTGAATGTTTAGAGTAGGGTTTTGTTTGTTATAGTGGCACGTAATTATTTTTAATTCGTGTAAGTCATTACATTATCGTTTTGAAAATAATTTAGATTATAAATGATAGTGTTACTGCTTTATGGTATATAGTACCTACTTAATCTAACTGCTAATGTAGAGCTAATTAATTCATAGAGACATTTCTAAAATAAAGGTACATATTGCACATACAAAGGTTACCCTTCCAAACGTACCTACCTACATATTATATGCTATAGTGTGTCAAAGGTCTGTTTGATTTCAAACATAGACAGAGAGAATCATACTATCTTTGTCTTACACTAGTACTAGCACCCAAAAGAAAAGGATGAGAATAGTTATTTTTGTTCCTATTTACTGACAAGATTTGGTTGACCCAGTGTAGGTAAGCATACGTAACACACACTTTCTATTTCATCACAATAACAATAATAATGGAACCTCTCTCAAATTTTATAAGCAGGCACAAAATAAAACGTAATTCGATAAATAAAAACATACAATACAATCGAACCGGTCATTAAAAATTTAAATTTATAAATTTGGAACTCACCATGTTGTGTGTCGGGTCCCGTTGCACGAAACGTTGTGGTGGTTGTGTGAAGATTTGAGCTTTCACTCCCGATCATACTTCTTCAGACTATACTATTAAAAGCCCATTCTAAAATCAACCATATTGCTCTTGAAATAAGAACTCTACTGTTAACTTTTGAGTGATTTGCACCGATGACTTTTTGAGAGATATTCCATATGCAGCCGGTTTATAAGATATTAAGCTTTATGCAACTTTAAATAGGGATTAAACAATTTAATCTTATATTTTGTATAGGGTGTCGGAAGGTGGGACAGAGATTGCAAAATGAAGATGACGGCGTTATGGCATGTAATGGTCGTTAAGCTTACGGCCTAAGTGATTATGAATATTTATACAGAATTACGGATACGGATTCAAAGCTATGTCAATGTCAATACAAAAACATGTAATTTAAACGGTTACTGGTTACCTCCTCTATCGAGTACTAGTCTACTTTATAATCTTAAAACAGATTACCTACCTACGCAATAGGTAGGCAATGCAAGTACCTACCTACTTGTTACCTACCCTACCGTCCGAAAAACCGCGTCTGACGGCAACCTGGCATGAGCAGGATGGCCTTTAGTAAGCCCCTGCCTCACCTGCCTGCTCACTGCACACCAGGGATGTTGCGAATATCCGCATCCGCATCCGCGGAACATCCGCATTATTTTCAACATCCGCATCTGCATCCGCATCCGCATAAAATCAATGCGGAGTTTAATGCGGATGCGGATGTGGAACAGGTCGGTACAGGAACGTCTTAGCATCGACGTAAGTGCTAGACTGCTAGGTAGGTAATTTAAGTCATTAGCCAAAAAAACCTATTAGAAATGAGCAGTCAAGCGTGAATGGGACTTAATGTACGCAACCCTTGGAACGCGAGTACGACTCGGACTTGGCCGGTTTTTTGAAATAAAAATTACTAAAATATAATATTTGACGTTTTATATGTCCCTATCTTGACATCCGCATCCGCGGATGTGAGCCTTTAAAAATCCGCATCCGATGTCAAAAAATCGGCATCCGCAACATCCCCGCTGCACACCCATCACCCATCTACATCTATCATCATCATAACGAAAAGTCGAAAACACATACAAATGCGTTGTGTTGTGGAATATGTTAGTGTTCTTTATTGTAATTAATGGAAAGTAAGCTAAGTAAGGATGTCAGATCAGAGCTCACGATGATGTACTGAAACCTGGAACTGCACTGTGATGGGCTGATGGCGAGAGAGTAAGTACCTATGCCAGATATTTTTATGTCGCCTGTTGTGCTTGATCCTATTGCAGGTGATTGAACCTAACAATCCTATCATGTTTTGACTGCATCGAGCAGGTGGAAGTTTTCAGAAAAAACGTTGTATACCTATACCTACCGTGTATCAACACAATACTATATACTATATACTATATGTACAATGCAAAAACTATTTATTGCAGACAATGGTCGAGTTGGAAATTAAATGGAAACAAAAAAAAAAACTGGAAATAAAATACCTAAAAAAAACTTTTACTCCCTTGTTTACAGCTGACATAAAAAAACAATTAAATTGCAGTCAGCGACTACAGAAAAAAAAGCAGTCTGTTGTGAAATTGGCAGTTTTAAATCCAATTTAAACCGTTTAAACTCCATTTTGACCTCATTCAATCAAATGTCTAATACTCTTTGGTCTAATATTTTATGTTATTGAACGCGTGTTGTAGTTTCTAAACGCAGCTGTCATCTGTCAAGTCTGTCAACCGTCAATATCCATTGTATGCATGTCACATCATAACCTCAAAACAAAATATAACTGAACATGTTACGTTATGTTTGTTATGATTCAGAGTTATTTTATTTAGCTGATTCTATTGTCGAATTTATCAATTCTGTGTAAAAATGAGTAGCAGCGAGAGCGAAGATAATTATGATAACCCCGAGAAAACTGAAGATCTCGACGACGGGGAACGAGTAAGTTGTTTTAATACTTTGAATAATTGACTGTATAACCTAACTTCCCACAAATAATATTGTCTTCGGTTACCGCGATAGTTACTCATGAAATAAAACTATTAAAACGGATTATATCGCGTATATTGAATTTATTCTACATCCCGACGTTTCGAACCCTTTACAGGGTTCGTGGTCAACGGGTCCATAATTAATTATTCTTTTTGTTTAGACTGCCATTAGGTCCGAGTTATCGTCTCTATCGTTCGAGGAACTGCAAAAGTTAAAGGAAAGAATTGGAGCCAAAGTGTACAAGGAAGCCATATTTGGAAAAAAAGATGGCAAAATTGAATCGGTTAAACCGAAGGTGTTTAAAAGGGAAAATAAGAACAGACCCCGAGAAATGAGCGCCAAAAAGCCTGTGTCGATGATGATTGACGTGCCCAAACTGAGGAAAAAGGAAATTCGTGATCCCAGGTATGTTGTGAATGTTGTGATAATGTGGTGAGATGAGTATCTTAGTTGTAACAGCCTCCTAGCGCAGCGGTTCTCAATCTTTTTTTTGACGGAACCCTTTTGGAAACCAAAATACTTGATGGTACTGGATGGATACGGTGGCGGCATAGTAAAATTTTTCCAGGCGACTAAAGCATAGTGTTCTAAAGTCTTGCGGAACCCCTGCAGGGGTGTCGTGGAACCCTAGGGTAGAGTATGGCTGTCCTAGCGTAACGAAGCAGGAGGTTCCGGTTTCAAATCCTGGTAAAGGCATTTATTAGTGTGTTTATTGTTTCATTAGTACATAGGACAAACATCAATGATTGACTTTACTGTCCCCTTTAGTGCCCCCCCTCCCCCCTAAAATTCATGTCTATTTCACTCTAAATATTATTTATGTGCAGAGAATATAATTATTTAGCACCTGATTTTGAATGTTATTTTAAAACAATAGGGTTCAATTTTGCATAATTTCTGAACCCTTGCCTTATAAAGGCTTAAACAATATATCATTATTTTCAGGTTCGACCCTCTCTGCGGAGAATTCAACAAGAAGCAGTTTGCCGATGACTACAATTTCCTAACAGAAATGCGCATGAACGACATCAAAGCCACCAGGGCCGAGTTGCGGCAGACCACAGACCCGGAGAAGGCCCTGAAGCTGCGCCGTCTGCTGCAGAGGCTCAACGAGCAGCACAAGGCCAGCAGAATGAAAAAGACGGAGAGAATGGAGATGGAGAAACAGAAGAAACAGGCTGAGAAAGAAGTTCGCGAGGGGAAACAGCCTTACTATAAAAATAAATGTGAGTTACTAATAATTTTTTTTTTTACTATTTATAGCAGGGCCCCGTTTATCAAACGCTTGTAACTTGTAATACAAGCGTAAGTCACTTTTTGACAGCTTTGGCTAGAAAGGGACTTCCACTTGTATTACAAGTTACAAGCTTTTGATAAATGGGCCACAGGTGTCATCAATTAGTTTCTTCAGGGGTCTGGTTCTTAAAATAAAATGACTATTGCATCCGTTTCTCCTGAGTTTATTAAATACGCCATGTAATAAAATAGGTTGGCGGCGCGGACCGCGGTCTGCCATTTGGTGACCCCTGATTTATAGGGTACACTTAGATATTATATGGCAATAATGAACGCCCTATAACACCATCATTTAGTAGTATTTTCTTATGCAGAATCTTTAGGATTTTAGGAGGCGATGAGGCTAGAATCATGTATTTTATTTTTTGTATTTTATTTGTACCTTTAGAGAGTTATCAGAAGCGTCAGAAATTATGCAAAATTGAACTCTATCACTTTGAAACAAAGTTCAAAATCATATGGGAAATATATTCACTAGGGCTTAAGCTTTTTGTACAGATATTTGGAAATTGCTCTTAAACTTTTTTTCCTGTTACAGCTGAAAAACGCGTGGAAGCCCTAGTGTCCCAATTCGAAGAGCTCCGCAAAGAGGGCGCCACCCGCGTGCAGAGACACATCAAGCGGCGTCAGCAGAAAGTCAAGCGGCGCTCACACAAGGCCCCGACAGGTGTCAGCTGATTCCGTATCATTGCCACATTGTCTGCTCTTATACGTTTAACTAAGAAGTTATAATGCAGGGTGAAATTTTACCATCTAGACCAGTGGTTCCTAACCTTTTCAATCTGGTCACCCCTATGACTAACTAGGGAACCTGATTTTACCCTTCCTCCCAATGGTAATAAAAAATAAAACGTGTACGTTTGTTGTATTGTTATATTAGGTTAGCTTATTACCCCCGTAAAATTACCAGTTTTACCCCCACGGGGCTAATTACCCCCAGGTTAGGAACCACTGATCTAGACTCTGCGTAGCGACTTTATCCTCGTAGGACCCACCATAAAAAGATTTTTTTTTTATTTGAACCTTATGCTATAAGTAAATGAAATCGAATTTCGTTTGTTTTAAAAAGCAATGGAACTAAAGAAATGCTACTTTATTTGGTTCATGAAAGGTTCGAATTAGATTGCATGATCCAGTAATTTTATACATTTTGCGTTTGCGTTAAATCCGGTAGTTCTGATTTTTTGCAGACTGTTTTACCGGATTTGACGCAGAAGAGCCACGTTACAAAATTCTACAATTTCACTGGATTAGCACGAATATGTACATTGTAGTGTACATGGGTTTTTATTATGAGACCAAGGGGCCAATTAGCTGATGTGATGTCGGTGATTACTATCGGACAGCCAATTTTTTTGTGCTATTTCGGCATTGGTTCCATAGTAAAAGTTTTTTAGTATTACCTATAAAGTCACTACGCACATAGGGCTGCCATCTCTAAATTCGCCAAATCTGGACAAAGACTTAAAAAACCCGGATATTTGGCGTAAATCGCATTTTTTCCCCGTTATATTATTAACCCAATTAAATTCAATATGGTGTTTACTTTTTGAAAACCTTCCCTGGACGGCCTCCAAACTAGGACAAATCCGGGGAAACCCGGTCGGATGGCAGTCCTATACGCACAGTATGGCTGGTGACTAAAATTTCACTCTGTGATTAGCTACAGACTGGTGGAATACTTGGCTCCATGATGCAAATTTTTGTCTTGTGTTAATTAAGTAAACATGTAATACATAAACAAAATATATATACACACTAGTTTTGGTTCCAAAACTCAGACACCTTCTACTAGAATATCACTACGCAACTTCTTAATATCAATAACCGGATTTAGTTATATTTCTGAAGGATTATTTGTTATCTTTTGATAAAATGTATACGCGACAATAATTAGTAGCGTCCGAAGTAGCGGTGGCTTTCACACAAAAGGGAAATGGAGTCGCCTTTATGATTAAACGAATAACGATTAAATGATTGATTTTGCATAATACTTCCTATGATTATTTTGCGAGCATTACCTATATTTAGCACAATACTACATCAATCACTAACTACAGTAAGCTCAATAAGGCTCGTGTTAGTTTTGTTGTGAGTACTAGCACAGAATAAATAATAGTACTAAGTACAGAAGACTCACTCTCTAATAAAACGCGTCTATTACGATCAGCACAGATATGGCCGCTAGGTGGCGACAGCGCCACGCGCTGCTTATGGCTTTCTCCAAAATTGGGGCCGGAACGGATGTACTTTTAGCGACCTGTAGCAAAGCGACGAAATCGCGGAGTGAGCCACGCCTGGTACTAGACAATATTTATTATTATTTTGACATTGATGCAAATTTGTAATGTAATTTTTATCGTGAAATAAAGAAATCTAATCTAAATCTAGGAGTTTTGTTTTGACCGTCACCGAGGTCGGACGCGTCCCGGGGTGTTTTACAAGGGTGTACGCTATACCATTTTGTCGCCAGATGTGCGGGCCGGGCCGGACTGTGCCTTTTTTTTTTGTATATAAATGACCGCGCGCGTTTTGTGTGTTTCGGTTTCGATTCTATGATTCTATTCATTACTATTAAAATATCTCATCCCGAGAAATGCCGGTTTAACGTATTTTTTATTATTTTAATATGTGTAAAATCACTGCGCATACGCCGAAGTAAACCTCAGCGAAGTCGAGACATGAGTACGAGTTACCTGGTGAGAGATTTCCATTTTACCTCCAAATAACATGCTCATGTGGATTGAATCTCTGTATAATTGCATTGTCTGTTTTAAGCAGGGTAGCAGTACAAGCAATACTTGAACTATGTTGAGTACCTGTATGTTGCTGTCTCTTTACGAGCAAATGTAGACGATTACCTTCAATCTTGCCCCAAAACAGGCAACTACATACTAGTATAAGTACCGAAAGATGCAAGTTGATAAAACGAACTCTATGTTAATTTCGTCGTTACAATACCATTCCAAATTTGTTCTAAATTAACATGCGTCACGACTCACGAGGGACGCTGCTTGTACACAATTTTTTTTCCTTCGCACGAGTTTGGTTGGTGGAAGTTGTTACTTCAGATAATGTCGTGGCGGTCTCATGTGCCTACTGTATACCTATAGCGGCAACTTTATTTTATTCCTAACAACTGGACTGGGTTAGGATAGAGGTAATTGAGTAAGAAAGATGCCTATGCCTGTAGGTGGGTGTAGCTTAAAAAGGGAAAGAAGGGACCTCTTACGGAACCCACTGATTTCAATGTACAGCGAGACATACTGGGCGATTGTAAAGGGTTGTAAAAGGCGAGCAAAATACGCAAGACAGTCGGCTCAAAGAAACGAATCAAAATACAAAGGCCCACAGAAGTAATGGCGGACACCGCTTCAGAATTATTTTTTATACTATCCGGCTTCAAGGGTCTTACAGCCCATCACAACATGTGCAGTTGCAATAAATGCCAAAAAAAAAGGGTACGAGGCACGGCTACTTTCACCACGACCACGCCGGGGCGCGAGGAATTGAAGGAATGTAACAGGTATGCTGGTAGAGACTTCAAAATAATACCATACAATTGTTTTATATATTTATATCGTCGATATATGAATTGCAAACTAAGAGATACCTACCAAGTATAACCGTAAATGGAATATTTGCATTGAGAAATATGAAGTTAAGATACCGGAACGGGAAGAGGGTGTCATGGGTCTTTAGCCCTAACTACCAAATAATATTCAGGTTTAACAATCAATTCAAGTGAAACTCTATTAATATATATTTCTGTAATTTTTATTGAATTGTTTCGTTTGTGTTTTTTTTAATCAAAGTGATAGTGCAATTTTCTCATGCCCGAAGTAAATATGTAATATGCTGATGTGCAAACTCTGTGTTTTTGCGGTTTTATTGTGTTAGAAGTGTCTGTGTTGTGCAGTGCTAAAATCCAGTTTTGTATGTCCTAGCGTGATTAAACTACTATCTATCATTATTATTATTTTATATAAAGTAAAGGACCTCGCAAGTTGTGATTTTCTTTTTGTGCCTACTGAGTAATAATATAACAAACGTCAACCATTATACCAACCGGTAGATATTACTTACTCGTGCCTCCTGGGAAAAAAAAGGTCCCCCTAGAAATTCCTATATCTACAAGCTGCGCTACCTGTGCTACACTACACTTATACAACAGGACAAAATCCTTCGTCCACCTTACCGAAGCTCACCGTACGCTACGCAAGCACATACTTGGTCGTCGATCAAGAAACTTAATGACCACTACCTGCCTTCTTCATTATAGCAAGAAAACGCAGCTCTGGAATATAAAGAGAAAGAGAGGAAGGAGGGACGCCCGATATATACGTGGGAGGACTCACTTAACGACATTCGACACTATACTTACTAACCGACCCCGATCCTATTTGGAGTACATATCTGAAAACAGAAGCAGCCTAAAAAAAAAACAAGCGGAAAAAAAAAAACAACCGGAAACGGACACGGAATCAGAGCCAGAGGAAACGGAAAACGGTGGCGGCACTAGCGGTAGGATATCTAATACGGAGCCCCAAGTGACCTAGCACGCTTTGATTAGATCAGAGATTACGTAATAAAGACAAGATGAAGAAGAAGACATTAAGAAGACAGGAAGAAAAAGCAGTCATATTCCCTCACAACCAAGTATTTATTACACACCAAGTATAGTATCTATCTACCCCATGCTGACTTCACGATGCCTGTATTCGGGTCGGCTCAAAATTTCCCGTCTCTCCTACTATCCTGACTGCAAACCCTACACTCCAGTCCTATCTACTGGGTGCTCCGGTGTCTCGGGCAGGCTGCGGGCGCCTACGGAGGGGTGGCAGGGGTTGTTGCGTAATAAGCTGGTTTGCGCGCGTACTTTGTTTGATTTCGCGTTTGAGGCTTAGCCGGTGTGAGGTGACGCTGACACCTCCACTGACTCGATGCCGCTTAGGTTGAATCAGCAGAGTCATACGAGCTTACAGGACTATTTGCCTCAACTACGCCTCCCCCCTGTAGTCTCCTCTTCCTAGTCCTTGCTGCAGGATCTGCTGGCTGGAGTTACCCCTAGTATCAGTATCAGTATCAGTATCAGTGAAATAAAGAAATCTAATCTAAATCTATATACCAAATAATGTAGGGAAATGTACCGCGCGTGTAAGATCGTAACGCCGAAACTAGAAACGCAGAAACATACGCTAGTCTGAAACCGCCCTTTCGGTCGTATCAAAATATGTAAGATGCCTCATCAATTTATTAAAACAGAATCGATCTCCAGGATTAGTTGACGTTGGATATGAGCAGAAAGAGTAAAGAAAACAACAAGAAACGAACCAATATTTTATTGTTATCACTTATCACTTGTATACTAACATTATAATCTTAAATATTAGTAAATTATAGTATTGTTAAGGTAGCGAGGTGCATTGGAGTAACTTCAAATATGCGTGGTAATTTTGTAAAATGCAAGTATCTACTAAATTAGAAGCAATTTCTACTGAAAAAACAGGCTGCAAAATGCCTGGGTAACCGTTGAAGTAACGTAAGTTTTGCCAAGGTATGAAGTGCTTCTGGTTTAGGTAGTAGATATTAGTGATTTTCTAAATGTCTCCGCTTTAAAAGTTACCTCATACACCTTATCCGAAAGGAAAGGCATTTTAGTACATTGTGCAACGAGGGGTAAGTGAGATTATTGCAAACTAGGGAATTAAAGGCCCGAGTTTGCAATATTCTTACCCCCGCGGCCCCGGAGTTACACACAAATCTCATTCATTAATACAGAAATTAATGTCCACTGCACAATTTTTTATGAATGGAAATAGAGGAGCCGGTGGTTCGTTTTATCAAGCACTCGTGTTAGGGTTTTCCGATAAACACTTAATGATACGAAGATATTGATTAACTATAATCCACTTAAAGAAAAAGATGGAATAAAATGATTAAAACACAATGGATCACGTTGTAAAAATCGTTCCAATCAATGTAAAGTTTCACCAGATTATGGACTCTTATCTCTGGGATTACAAGTCCTATTATATAACACCGTTGAATAAGATGTAGTGAATAATCCTTTACCATCGTATTTTCACGGTATTTCAATGAGTCTCAGTAACTTACAAAAAGTATTGACGTTGACTGAAGTAGCATCAAAAATACGAACATTTCCGAGAAAATACGTCGGCAAAATGACGGCAAACGATCGTTTACTACATCGCGCAGATTACGAGGCCGTTCGGGAGGATCAGGCCGAACCGGGAATATCGTGACCACATTTGAAATTATGATCGGCGATCGCGGAAAATTTGTAAAAAAAGAATTGTAGGGTATAAAAATGGGTAGCATAGATAAAGTTAGACCAAGATAAGTCTGAAATGCTTTTGTATAGCTATCCCGTAGTTATCCACTGAAGAGCTTCTTGACTTCATCGGCGACTTGGTTCGCGTACCGGTAGCCGCTGAACATGAGCCGGTCCAGCGCCGGCGCAGGTTTCACCGAGTCACCTGTTCTGAAAATGGTACAAACAGGTGTGCTGTTTATGTTTTACTAGCGACCCGCCCCGGCTTTGCACGGGTTGACAAATTATACATAAACCTTCCTCTTAAATCACTCTATCTTAAAAAAAAACGCATCAAAATCCGTTGCGTAGTTTTAAAGATCTAAGCATACATAGGGACAGACAGACAGCGGGAAGCGGGTTTGTTTTATACTATGTAGTGACAAAGTTTCTTGTTATGATACTAACTTAATGGAGACACATAGAAATACCGTAGTGTCCTAGTAGTGTACAAGAATTTTTTAAGATACAGGCGCAACTACGCTACGAGGTGCTACGGCGTAGAGAAAATTGCATCGCATCATATCGCACCGCACGCGCAGTCGCGAATACATCGGAAATTTATTAGCCTGGTTTTATTATTTGTAATAATAGTATTTTGTTTAAGTGTATTTTCATTTGTTTTAATGTTTCGCAGTACTGTTCGCAGTGCTGTGGCAGTAATACCTACTGTAATGCTTTGTAAATCATTTGAATAATAAAATAAAATAAAAATACGATAACAAACAAATAGTTACTGGCATTTAATCGTCCACGGTTTGTCGACGTAGTAGATGTGCAGCGAGACGATGCCGTACGAGGACACCCACTCGTACAAACACGGGGGGGCAAACGGGATCGTGAGCTAAAAAATAAATTAAGATATATTATGAAATAAACTAATGTCGGATGCTTATTATTATTGTTTGTATGTCTTACCATATCTCGGGACCATGGGTCCCGGATCTTTGGTAGGCATGCGTGGGGCCGAAGCCAACATCACAGAGGCCCTTTAAGACAAGTTTGATGAGCCCATAATGCTGGGCAAAGGCCTCCCTCCTATTCCTTCACGTATTCCTATTCCCTGAAGTCTCCAATGCTTAACTTCTTCTATCTTATTTATAGGGTCAAGTGGAGTAAATGATGACAGACGGGTAACATTAGCCATTTTTTAAATATGAACTATAGTTCGTTTTTTTTTAGCATTAGAAAAAACTTGAAAGAAGGTAAGCGATTTTGACATGTCTTTTAATTTAAAAACACTTTTTAAAAATCAATAACTATTACTTATGAAAGCAGAAGACAATAAAAGATCGTATTAGATTCATAATTCTTACATATTTACCGTAACTTATTTTTAAAATGTGTTTTTTTTTTCAATTAAAAGACACATCAAGATTGTTTACCTTATTTCTAATGCTAAAAAAAACGAACTATAGCTCCTTCAATTTTATTTATGGGTTCAAGTGGGGTGACAGATGGGTAACATTAGACAATTTTTATATAAGAACTTATCTAACTAAAGCCTGACCGATATATGATCACGCGCCATGTTGCGGAATTTCACGGGAACAAATTTTTTCATACTACAGTGAAATTATTCGAACATCTCATATTTGACAATTATTAATTCACCCTTATATATATGACTTTAAGGCTATCAGTTAAACGGTAGATCTTAGCATCATATCTATAAGGGTGAATTCATAACTGTCAAATATGTGATCTTAGAAAAGGAACACTGTATACTGAACTGTCACCTTAATATACATGAGAATAACAGCGCCCTCTTGACAATGATCATATATTACTGGTCAGGCTTTAGTTGAAAATGGACCCTACGGCTGGTAGGGTTAAAAAAATTACATCTAAAGGTTAGGCCGAGGCGTCCTACATGTCATTTTATATGGCGACTGATCGGTGATCACGTGGCGCTTTCATTAGAAAACGAAGCGCCGGAAGCTCCGGCCCGGCCCCGGCCCTCCTTTATCATCCTTTAGGGATGACTCACGTTAGACCGCGCCGACCGGACCGTGTCCGGGCCGGAGCTTACAGATGACAGGTGATCACGTGATGCTTTCCATAGAAAACGAAGATCCGGAAGCTTCGGCCCGGCCACAGCCCGGTCTAACGTGAGTCATCGTTAAATCGGCTCAGCGGTTTAAGCGTGAAGAGGTAACAGACAGACAGAAAGCGACAGAGAGAGACTTGCGTTAATAGCAGGGAATTCTATAATAACCTCAGTACTTTCAGAAAATCGAATTTCAATTTCCGGCTTTCCATATTCAGGCTAGTTTCACGCAAGTGTGTGGGAACATCCTAATCCCTAATGTTTATGCAGGAGGGCTTTGCCTAGCTTTGACTCTGATTATGCCGAAGGCGTACTTGCGGTGTTGTCGTTCAAGCGCAGAGTTCACTTTTTGGGTAAACCAGTGTAGGTACTATTATAAGATTTATTTCTGATTTCTTTAAAAACCACAGGCCTATCTCACTGATATTACGGGTGATCATAGAACTGGTTCCTTCCTTGCCTAATTAAAGTGATATTTTCGTTTTTGTGGGTATTTCTGTGTTTTTTGTGTAGGTACTTAATTGATACCTAACCTACAGCAATTAAGTACATAAGTAGTAACGTTAAAGAAACAATATATTTTATATTTGGAAAATACATGTTCCGACAGTAGGTAATATTTAAATATTGTGTATAGTCTATTGTGTTGACTATATTATTGGTCCGAGCGGTCAATACGCTGAACTCTGCAAGTGGTTGGAATGTTCTCTGAATAGTTTCCACACAATCTAGCGCTCAGTCGACGAGAAAGGATAATTTTTCTTCACATAGAGTATAATCTTGATTGCTGGCCCGACCTACGGCTAAAATAAAGGATCATGTAGAACAGGGATTTTCAGTCTGTTTTGAATGTGAATTCATTTTGAAAGATGATGTGCGTGACGCGTGTCACGTCCCGGACTCCCACTCTGTCCCACACTTTGAGTACTTGATGTAGAATATTGTGGTGCTGGTACTGCTGGTGATATAAAGTTACTGTTCATAATGTGTCGTTTTTAAAAACTAAGTGTGTTGACATACCTACCTTTCTTAGCGCTCTGTTTCGCGTGCGACGTTGAAACCAGTTGCAATACTTTTGACGTCACAATCGTTCTAAAATATGGAAGGTAAAACATTACTAGTCCTGGCATTTGAGTATTGCCATGAAATAGGATGTTCATTGTCACCTCAGCACCCTGTCTCGTGCCGGGCGGGCGCTCAAAACAATCCCAGCACTTTTGGCAGTTCTGGCGTTCTACTCAGCCGAATATTTGAAAGCCGGAGCTGATCAGTTCTCCCTGTCTTACAAGCCTCACTCCCCTGTCAAATATACTAGTCTAACATACCTCAGCACCCTGCCTAGCGCCGGGCGGGCGCTCGAACCAATCCCGGTACTTCTGGCGTCCCACTCGGCCGAATATCTGGAAGCCGGTGCCGATCAAATCGCCCTGGCTCACTAGCGCGAACCAGGGTAGAGTGTCTTCGCATTTCATTTCTTGCGTCATGTTGTAGTAGTAGTGCGTACCTGGGGGAGGAAGTGTTATTGAGAATTTTTGTTTCTTATTCAGAGCTTCAATAGCCTATCAGGGTTGAGGATTGAGGAATCATAATCTGCATTAAAAACATGTTAACTTAGTCAATATAAAAAAAAGTCTTTGCTGAAATCCGAGTCTGATTCCCGCTGAGGATTTGAATTCGCCTATTCGCTTATTATCGTTAGCTCGGAGGCTGTCGTTCATCAACTGGGTAATGACTCCCTGAAGCGGCCGCAGTCAACATACTATGGACCGCCAATCCCATTACCGTTGAGACATTAGGTACTGACCCATGTTAGGAATGCAGTTCTGTTTCTTGAAAGCAGTGCTGTTGAGCTCTGCCTCAGTGCTAGGGATCCTCATCAGTCTTCCGTCCAGTCCTGTCACCCACACGCCGCCATCTTGGAGGGTCGCGCCGTTCTCCACTTGTGGGCCTGCTCCGGCTTTCAGGGACTCTGAAAGGAAGGGAAAGTAGTTAAATTCATGAGTGCCTGTCTGACCCTGACTTTCATCTGAAGTTTCCTCACAGGCTACAGACTAGTACTCTTCGATTGGAACATAAGTTACTAGTACCTTTAGAGACGAAGTACTGCGTGAGGGTCCAGTAGTCTCTTGAGGGCTCGCCCTCCAGCGCGGGTGCACGCCACTTTACTAGCTTCTTCTCAGCCTAATACGAGAAGACTAGTATTCGTCTATTGGAACATAAGTTACTAGTACCTTCAGCGAAGTACTGCGTGAGGGTCCAGTAGTCACGTGAGGGCTCGCCCTCCAGCGCGGGTGCTCGCCACTTTACTAGCTTCTTCTCAGCCTACGAGGATACTGGATACTAGTACTCGTCTATTGGAACATAAGTTAGTAGTACCTTCAGAGACGAAGTACTGCGTGAGGGTCCAGTAGTCTCTTGAGGGCTCGCCCTCCAGCGCGGGTGCTCGCCACTTTACTAGCTTCTTTTCAGGTTTCATTGCCAGAGACTCGTACTCGTCTACTGGCAACTGCAACAAAACATAGTCATTGGTTTAATTAATAATTAAAATCAATGCAATTTGGGATCGATACTACTCGTAGTTTCTATTACAAAGGTTTGTAGGTATGACGAAACTTCTTTGAAAAATCTTGTATGACGAAACTTCTTAGAATTCAACCCACTCTCGCATTATCTAATTTACAGAATGAGCCCTGACCCGTCTCGGGTCCGTTTGTGTGGGACTGATGTCATTATGTTCTTGCCCTTGGTGAAATATAGTTTTATCTGTTAGCAATAAATATCCCCACCCGTCTATAAAAAGGCCTTACATTCCATTATTTTAACAAATTACATATTATTTATTTGGAACCAGCTTACAGTAACAACATACATTGAATTAAATAATAGTAGTTTATGCAACAGTGATATAATCGACTACGTCTCGTTTTGTAACTTCGACCCTTGAATTTTAAGAACCAATTATGAGCTGTTGCATACATTACTTTTTCTATGACAGCTGCAGCAAAAAAAATAAAAAAAAAAATAAAAAAAAAAGAGTTATTATTAAAAAAAAGAGTTATTATTTAAAAAAAATTGAGTTATTATTTAAAAAAAAAAGAGTTATTATTGTAAATGAAAAACATACCTCTTTCAATCAAGATGATCGGAACTTGTATCTTTAAAAAAAATAAAGCAGTTGTATTATACTCATAAGATGACTGCTAGCAGTCATCTTATGAGCCTATAGACAAAGCATTCAAATGACATTGCTTTAGATATCACTGTCAGTCATTTAATTGACACATTTAAGTGCTGGAGTAGAAAAATACTTATATGTCTAGTAAACTTATAGCTAAAACTCATAAAAAAAATGCTCCCCAATTAGTCATCATGCGTTATGGTACCCAAAAGGCAGACTCTCTCTGGCCGAGGTAATAAGTGGCTAGTCCTGTTATTAGTTTTTACTCGAGTCAAAATTGTGTTTCAGCAGTAGGTATCTATCGTGAATCAAAAAGACTAGATTAAAGGCTGAAATAGTGTAAATATTGTCTGTAGCCCTGTAACGAAGTCTCCAGGGTCAAACAACTCGTATCAAGTAAGCCTTTATCTATTTATGTCTTAGGCCCCATACGCACTAGCGGCTGGCCGCTTAGGCGGTTCGTTTGAGCGGCCAGCCGCCTGACGCGGTTGATATAGCGGCTGGCCGCTATGGCGGCTAGCCGCGATGAAACCGCGATGCAACCGCGTTAAGCGGCTGGACCGCTCGGCATCTTGGGTCCATTAACTGAGTGTCTCGTCGTTTGAAGAATTACTCAAAGTTTTATATGACACCATCAAAGGACTAGATACATACTTGTGCAGCTTGTGCAATAAACATAGTGCAACTTTATGGCTAGGCAATCGGGTCCGAGTTACTAGACAGTAACTGTTATTTTCTTGCTTTACTATAAAAAATAATCTACATATTTTATTTTTAATTATTAATAAATTATTCTATATCTACACGCTAAATAATATTGTAGTGGACGGATACGTCGGCTACAAACTCATCGGCGGCTCGCCGCACCCTGAACCGCCAGTGCGTATAGACAAGTTGGCGGCCAGCCGCGAAGCGGGCCGCAGCTCTTCATTCAACCGCCGCGGTTGAAATTTTGTGGCGGTCAAGTGCGTACGATCACAAGCGGTTGCATATTAAATTGGAAAAGCGGCTGGCCGCGCGGCCAGCCGCCCCCGCGGTTAACCGCTAGTGCGTAAGGGCCCTTAATCCCTCACTCACAGATATCTGTAGTCCAGCAACGAACACCCCCGCATCAAACAGCGGACATACAGCCGGCCTTGACGACAGTACCTACATCCTCTGTTACGGAAGCGGACCTGGTAGGCAGTGTCTCTCCAACCTTCCAACTCGTACCAAGTAAGCCTTTATCTATACCTTAATCTCATACTCACAGATATCTGTAGTCCAGCCACGAACCCTCCAGCATCAAACAGCGGGCAAACAGCGCGGCCTTGAGGACAGTACATCCTCAACTCCGGCAGCGGTCCAGGTGGACGTTCCGTGCGTCTCCAACCCTCGGTCTCCGCATCCTTGCTGGTGCGAGGGATCTTGAAGAAGTACTCCATGTCGGCCAGCGCGTCGGACCAGCCGAATTTGACTGTGGAATTTTTATCAGCGTTAGTGAAGATGCATTTTGATTCTGAAGGTAGAATACTAATCGAGTCGTGGGATACAAATGACTATGTAATATTTAAAACTTTCGCGGTTTGAACACATATTAACTAAAAATAAATAAAGGTAAATAAAGGTAGGTAATAAAATAAATTTCGCGATAGACCCCGTCTATAAATGTGAGTTAATAAATGACAATACATAGTCATGTGTAGTACTAGGTATATTATGTAGTTTAGATGCTATGTTTAGAGGACTTTGCTACACCATACTTACCCCGAAGACCATCGTATTCAATACCTGTAACAAAAAAACGCATTTAACTGATTTGCAAGACCGAAGTGATCCCATAAGTGTTCCGTAAACAAAGTTTTGTACGGAACACTAAAAATGCAGTTCCAAGTATAATAAATTAAATATTAAAAAATATGTAAAAATAAATATGTAATGTACACGGCTCACTCTTCAGAAAGTGTATATGTGACTACTTTTAAGTTATTTCGCTTTTACTGAACTGTGATGCGGTGGGCAAAGTTATGTTAAAGTAAAGGGCGAAGTTTTATACTTATACGGTGGTAGTTCTGGTTTTTCTCAACATTAAATAAATGTTTTACATTTGTAATTAATCGCTTACAGATCCTATCAAGAAAATTTGGATAAACAGTATTTCAACTAATGTTATAGGCTTAACAGACCCGTCCCTCTCTAAATAATACAGTGAGAAAAAGACGGGTACCTAGTCTATCTCGCGGTCGAGATATTGTCGCGTCGCTCCTGTGCTAGGCCTACACCCAATAGGTACTTTGTTTTATTACGAATAGGTATTTCGACTGTCATATTTTACTAGCCAAGTGTAACCAGTAAACCGATTGATTACTCTTGTCCCTTTTTGTCAACACAACGGTCCATTGCGCACTGATTGTATTTATTTACCTGGCTGATTAGTACCTCTATTGCTTTATTTCCAATTGCCAATAACAGATGTAGGTACCTACAGTCGACTGCACCATCAATGAACAATGTTTAACTTTATATGCGTTACTTGATGTATAATATTTTGAGTTGACTGAGCGCTTGTGTCATACAAATTGTTTTCAATAGACTGAGAGTGAATTATGATTGGATTTATAGGATAAGTAGCTCTGCTATATGTATGAAGTCGTATTTGTTTAATTGTTGCTATATCCTCAAAACGCTCTGCAGGCTTATTATGATGATCACGCGCAATGACGACAAGATAAGACATACGCATGATGTGATATGATGAGTTAATGTATCGTCAGGTGACAAGCAAAAGTCACTAAGTACCTCCACAAGTTCATAGCCATAGTGAACCATATTAGTACGAAAAGAAAGTTGATTTTTGTTTTTAATATTTTATTATAGTAATTAGTGACTTGCTTGTCACCTGACGGTATGTGACGTATGTGACATATACCTAACCTCCTTCTAAAGACGAACGCTACATATATCTTGTCATTATTGATGTGAAAATGATATGCGCAATTGCGCAATCATAATATGCCTGGTGGGAGCCTGTTCAACTCGACAAATTAGGAGCTGTGACATGGCTCCCAAGATTTTTTTGGGGACGATTGGACGCTCATGTCACGACCTATATAGTCAAATCAGCTCCCAGAATTTCCGTATAGTAAGTGTACCGATGTCTACAAGGTAGGTATATAATGTATACATGTACAGATGTATTATTAAACGGTTATTAGCTGGGCATTGGGCAGTTGCTACTTGCTTGCCTCAGGCCTCAAACTCTCCATACCAAATTTCATTTAAATCGCCTCAGTGGTAACCGAGATGAGGTAACAGACAGACAGAGTTATTAGTTACTTTCGCATTTATAATATTATATAATTTAGATTTTAGTGGGGATTTTTTGCGAAATAATGGCGTACACGACTGTATTGTAAGGTTTTCTTTGTAGTTGCTCCTGACAGCTATACTCGTACAAAAGTATATCATTTATCATCCATTGTGAGAGTGAGGAGTCAGGTGTATGCCGGCTCTATTACATCGTTAATGTATTCTAACAAGAGTTGCGGGCTTTATAGCCATAATCTTATTTTATTAATTTATTATTTTATTTTTATTAAGTACATGCATGAAAAACCAAGAGCTATAAACATGTCTAAATAAGATCTACAATAGGTAGATTTACAGAGCCAATTACAGGTTCCCACTTAGGTATAAAAAGTAAATATGCAAAACAGTTTTTGTCAGGAATAATCTCGTTTTGAGGACGTCTAACTATTATTTGTGATGTTATCTATGAAAAGGGACCTTATTGTCGATGGCGCTTACGCCATTATTAACGATGCTCCGATATAAATACAATGCCGCGCGACGCTGTGCGGCGTAAGCGCCATCGACAATAAGGTCCCTTTTCATAGATAATGCCCCATTTAAGTACCGTAACCGCCAAACTATAGTCCAATAATAAAACTATGGTCCATGCGTTGTCTACAGGAAAGACACGAACGAGATAATATAAAATGTGTATTCCCAGTGACGTACAGAGGGGCTACCGCGAAAACCGAAATTTGCAAATTGCAGGGATTTTTCTCTTTTACTCCAATGAAGGCGTAATTAGAGCGACAGAGAAAAATGCCCGCAATGTTGCGAACTTTGATTTTCGCGGTTAAAGCTCAGGACCGGAAAGAAAAATATTGCTGGCGCAACTAAAAAGGCTCCGATGTATTTTGGATTACAAGTGACATTTATATTTTTAACCCCCGACGTAAAAAGAGGGGTGTTATATGTTTGACACCAATGTCTGTCTGTCTGTCTGTGGCATCGTAGCTCTCCAAGGGATGGACCGATTTCGATGCGTTTTTTTCTGTGTATGTTTGATAGAAATCGATCCAACATTTGAAAAGTATAAGTTCCTTTCCAAAATGATGTAAGGCGTATAGCGTAGAGGGTTTAATTTTTTTTTAATTTAATTGTTATTTCAGCTGTGTTTGAATAATACGAGTAATAACTTACCACGAACCAACGACACTGTCGCCAATACGGCTAGTAACGTTCTCATTTTCGATTCGATTTACTGATTTTTATTACTTGATTGTTCGATCGAATAATTGAAATATCCGTACAGACCGTCCCGTTGCGCGAGAGTGGACGAACTGACGCGCGATCATAATGGGATAAAGTGACTAAGTACACTACAATAATAACACTAAATGTCTTATAAACATCTCTACTGTGACGCTTATGTGACGTTTTGGCTTGGACTAGGGCTGGCATTGAGAGACAAATTGAGCTTCCTAGCAGTTAGTGATTTCTTTTTTTGAGTTGGGAAATCATACTTAACTGGGGTATGGAAGCTAGTAGAACATAGACTATTCTTGTAGTAGAATGATGCTAGATTTTTCTATAAGCGGCTAACCAATTGCAGTAAAAAGCGGTGGTGAAGCAGAGTTGTCTTGTAACAGTTTTATAACTGGGTTAGTTTTAAACGGGCATTCTCAAATTTCTCCCGTAACAACATACCCATACCTATATGTTTTCGCTTATTCTTAGTATAAATTATGAGTTTCTGAACTTAAACTTAAAGTTCTAAATAGATAAATTGAGTATGGTTTTTTGTTATAAGATAATTAATTATTGTAATACAATTTATTGCCAAAGGAGTGTCGAAACAAATCTTAGTGGATTAAAGAATTAAAAAAGTATCGTTAATTACACGTTTTGTAATTGAAGGGTCCACGGAAAGAACATGTCTAGTCACACTAGTTACATTTTGAGTAATCGCGGTTTTAAAATTTGGAACAATATCAAAACGTATGGTAATTCCGTGACCAGGTATTATTTAACTAAAAATAAAGTTGTGTTACATTTATTATACAGTGGTAGCAAAAGATATAACTAATAGTTCATTAAGTGCTCTTCATTTTAAGATAAAAATCTCATTTTCCGAAAAATGTGACTGTCCTAGACATGTTCTTTCCGTGGACCCTTCAATTTAGTGTAGATATTGTTTTTGTAATTAACGAAAAATATATATATAACTTCTACTTATACCTTAATAGGTAGGTATCCAGAAAATTCGACGTTTGTACGGGACAACAGCTATATCTAAGGATAGTACTATTATTTTACACAGTAAAATAATATTTATTTTATATTAGCGACGACGACGACATGTACTAACACAACACGTGAATAAAAATTGTATGATTGGCCGGTTAGCTTGCAGACGATTACGCCACGGAATATTACTTGACTGTAATTGAGGAAATTTACTAACAACTGCAAATACCTACAGCAATTTCAAACATTTGAAAAGACTCCTCGTGCAGTTGTCATCAAAAACGAGTTCAATAATAGGTATCTGATTATGATCACTCTAAGTCCTCTAACCGCCGTTACCGTGTGGTGGCCGGCTTTAGAATAGCGCCAACCCTCACATGGGATAAGGGTGTCGTACGATGCGACTAAGTCCACAAACGAAGCAAAAAGCTGTTTCGTCACAGGGGAGATGTACCTCTTAGCATTGGCTTGCAATCCATCTAGGAGAAGGATACTCCAAAATTAAATCCCGGTATATGGAGTTACCGTAAGGCGCGTAAGCGGCAGATTCCTGCAGCCGACCTGCCTCCACACGTATTGGCTCGCCTTTCCTGTGGGTTAAGACAGTGAAGCCGAGAGGGTAATGCAGGTGCTGGGCATCCCTGCGTTTCCTTAATTCCGTCCCAGGCGGTGTTAAGTCTGGAAAGGTCATTGTCTCTCCGATTTGCACCATAAATCGTCTGCAATAGACGCAAAGGCCAATGGAAGTCCTCTAAGATCTCACTCGCACTAATCGGTGTGCGCGATATATACGAAGTCATGTCAAGGTCGTATCATAACATTCATAACAATATCAAACTTAAACAAATTGTAAAATCGGAGGATCCGGAAGTAAGCGTCAAGATGGCGAGTGCATCTCAGCGAATTTTAACGAAATATTTATACACATCTTGTAACTCAAGTGTAGGCACCTCACTCTAAACTAAATTAAAATAAATATCCACCCCCCATTCTGACGTTAATAGAATGGCGGGAATATCGCTCATGGGCAGCCTAGGCCTTTATTTTTTCTAAACGATTGCCTCTGCCTGCCAGTGACATTCTAAATATCCATATATTTTCCACAAAAAAGAATATGCAAGCATCCCTATGGGTATCCCCAATTTACCCTTCTCAAACATTATTATGGCGCTGGAAAAATCGGCGCATAAGTTGCAGTACGGCGCAGTTTAGGGATATTTTAAGTTAAATGTAAATTGTCTATGCTTTTGGTTTCATTTGCCAACTTAACCAAAAAAAATTATAAAATATTTTTGGAAAAGAAATGACTGGAATAAACATATAATTATAGGATTAAACGAACTTACCTGACACTTACTTGACATTGTGCTTGTAGGTGAAAACGAACTCGAGGTGCAGAACAGACTTGAGAAGTGGCGGCAAAAATTGGAGAATGTTGGCCTGAAGATCAGCAGATCTAAAACAGAACACATGTTCTGTGATTTTGGCGGTCTCTCCAGTTTTGCTGCCATAAAACTCGACGGCGTTACATTGCCGGTTTGCTCCGACTTCAAGTACCTCGGTTCGCTAGTACAGTGCGATGGCAATATCGATCGTGACGTAAAAAACCGGATTAGCACTGGATGGATGAAATGGCGACAGGTCACGGGAACCATTTGCGATGCCCGAATGCCTCTTCGGTTGAAGGGTAAAATTTATAAATCAGTCATAAGACCTGTCGTCATGTATGGATCATGTGTCGTCATGTGTGTTGGCCCCTAAAGGTGACGGATGAAAAGAGATTGCATGTAGCGGAGATGAGAATGTTAAGGTGGATGTGTGGCGTGACAAGAATGGATAGGATAAGGAATGAGTATATAAGAGGAAGCCTGAAAGTTGCACCCATAACAGGAAAAGTAAGGGCAAACCGCCTAGCCTGGTACGGACATGTGATGCGGAGGGATGAAAGTCATGTGACGAGAAAGGTATTACGAATGAATGTGGAGGGAAGTACAAGGAGAGGAAAACCGAGGAAAAGGTGGATGGACTGTGTGAGAGATGATATGAAACGAACGCAAGTGAATGATGAGATGACGGGTGACAGAGAGGTATGGAAGAGGAAGACATGCTGCGCCGACCCCAAGTAAATGGGACATGGGCAAGAGAATGATGATGATGATTAAACGAACTTACCTGAAGTGAAGTTCAATCCTGATTATATGAAGTATTTATTTCTGGATAATTAACAATGTAGTACATCTCGCTCGCTTGCCAATGTACGCGAATTTAGAGCCGCCATAAAAGAAAAAATCACCAACTGTCACGATGACACTTCATATATTTTGCGCGCGCCGTAACGCATCTGACGCATAGTTATTAAAAATTAAGTTTTATCGAGTAATTACTAGTTTTTCCCATGCAGTTATAGCTTTGCTCGGTAAACATATAAAAACTCAAGAATTAGCGTTTTCCCAGAGATAAGACCTAGCTAGATCGATTTTTTGCCCCCGAAAACCCCCATATACCAAATTTCATCGAAATCGTTAGAGCCGTTTCCGAAATCGCCAAAATATATATACATATAAATAAATAAATAAATATACAAGAATTGCTCGTTTAAAGGTATTAGATTAGGGACGTACATTAAAGGAGTAAAACGCTAGTGGAGAAAAATGCGAATGGAAATAATGCTACGCGGAACTGACGCGTTTGGGGAACTGATCTAGCAGCTATTAGCTACTCTTTTCAAATTTTTAGTTATTGTGTAAAATTGATTATAATTTTTTAAAGTGCGTTTTAAAGCGAATTGAATCGCAGAATTCCCTAGAGTAAGGCCTCAAGATTGCGAATTAAAATGTTAGCAACCGTATTTTGATCTCAGAAAAGCGCTACGACTTTTCAAAAACTCCGTTCTCTGAGCCTAACTGCACCTTAACAGTGTCGCAAGTGTCAGGCCCCGCGCAGACCTGGTGGCTATTTGTGCAGAATACTAACTCAGTATAACAATGTTATTGAACAGACTTGTTTCAAGATTCATATTGTTATTTCAGCTGCGAAAAAATGCGCTAGGTATCGGCCACAAGCGTAGCAAGAAGCTTGCGTTGGCAGTGAATGTCATAAACATACATGACTGCGATGTCGCCATAGCCGCGTCATAGCCATACTGCTTTATATGGGGCATTATCTATGAAAAGGGACCTTATTGTCCATGGCGCTTACGCCGCACAGCGTTGCGCGGCATTGTATTTATATCGGAGCATCGTTAATAATGGCGTAACCGCCATCGACCATAAGGTCCCTTTTCATAGATAACGTCACATATTTTGAAAATAAACGCCTGCAAAACATATCGCGGCAACGAGTGCTCGCAGTAAAGAGTCAGGCGCCGTGGATTGCTCGGCGGGGCGCGTTATATAATGGATCTGCTTTATTTATGTGCAGACTGCGGGGATTTTATGATTTATAGCTTCATTCGCGGGTAGTCGTGCGGATATATGGTATCTCGAGTTTGTGAAGCCGGTATTAAAATCTGGAACCTGAGCGGGTTAAGAGTTTGTAATTCCTAAAACAGTACTACAGAGTCGTACAGACATGATGTGTCGGGCGCATCGGCCCGGGCCCAGCCCGGTCTAGAGTGAGTCATCATTAAACTGCCATTTTTTATAATGTTAAAGTGAAGTTTTATGTTATTATACGACTATTTTTTTACGAATTTCTGTCTTAAACCAAATAACTTAATCTGTGATGCTAACTGTACTTTGCGGACCGGATATTACTCCGGTACATCCTCCAGGGGTTCCAAACTACGGAAGTCTCGAAATAGAAACATTTAAATGATGAAACTTATTCACTCGTAGGTACAACTGTGTCCCTTTGGACTGTTGTGAAATTACTGTCATTGTTTTGTTTTTGATTCGTAGCAGGATGTGAAGTAATTTGAACAAGAAACCCTGGATAAGCTTGATGGAGTTTTAATAAGTATGGACGTTTCGACAGCGCTTCTAAGTTCCTACCAATAGTTCCATTGTTTGTCTCTTTACAACATTGATTACCAAAACGATTTCCTTGAGATATATCAATTAAAGGTTGCTTTTACCATGCCATGCCATGTATAGTAATTTTGAGTTAGAAAAGTGATGTACCTTACCGTTTGGCAGAATTTCCACCGTTTGAACACAAGGGGTTTGGTTTCATGAAATAGGTAAATGTTATACCTAAAGTTATATAAGATATTATGGCTTATGGTGTGTGATGTCAAATGAAGCTTGAAGCTTTTAAGTAATTTAAAGTATATTTTTGTTAGATAACAAAAAAGTATATTTTATTTAAAGTATATTTTTGTTAAATTATTGTTGTTTGGGTTTTTGTAATATATTTGCAGACAGAGTACGTACAAACATGAGTGTGACAGGGTTTAGCAAAGAAGGAACAAAAAAAGAGTGATACGTCTAATTTCTTATAGGTAGGTACTTGAGAAACCCATTAGCCATTAGTATAATAGTGGTATATTTCAGCACGCACCATGTATAGTAATTATTGTTAATTTGGCAAATCGCCACCGCCCGCGGGCTTGGCACCGTTTACTGGATATTTAAACCACAACATATGCAATGGACGGACGGCCATAAGGGCTATTTACATGTATGAGTTTTTAGCCGAAAACTTATGATAATCGTATGTAATTCAATAAGAAAAAAAACTTAACTAAATTGAGACACACATGCTTTAAGTTTTAAGGACAGTGTCGCGAAAAAGTGAGCAACTTTAAGGGTAAGGATTTTCCGTTTTCCGTGACGCAATGAAGGAAAATCCGAATCAGAAAGTTACACATTGCGCTGAGGTCACACAGCCGAGTATTCGGCTCATGTTCGTCAGCTCGGGATATTTCATTCAGTTACATCCGGACATCCGGGTATATGTGTACCTGTATTGCGGGGTTAGGATAGAAATACCAACCGTTGCGTACAATCAGCCCTATGCCTTTAGTAATAAGGTCCACTGATGGACAGTTGACAGTGTGGGCGATGGTACCTATATTTGTATACATTAACCTATTGTCTGTGTATGATAAGAATTCTGACCGAATTTTTAATCAACTTTTTGCATATTTTTCGAGAACAATTTTTTGTGCTCTATACTTACTCTACAACCAAAAAAGAAGGACTTATTGTTGCCATAGGGCACTCTGTAGCAGCTGCTTTTCTCAAAGGATAATCGGACATTCGATATCGGATCGGACAATGTGAAAACGCTCTAAGGAGTCTAAAAGGCCGTGTAAGGTCCTTGGCACGAAAACTAAACGACTGACCAAGCAGAAGCGATTGGGTTTTACCATAGCGAGGAGAACAAAGGTGTAGCTAATCAGATAAATAAATACATGCAGGCCTTGTTCTGGTAACGAATCGATGTGCCGCCGGGCCTTTCCAGCGCGTGATGCATGCGGATTTTAAACGCAACTAAAATAGTTACGCAACTAGATATACTATAAGTGTACTTAGTATGAATATCCAAAGATTTCAAAAGTAAAGATATGGTTCATATATTTTTAATGGTTTTACCTGGGCTTCTATGTAGGTACGTATCTTTTATTCAATGATATGATGGTGGGTCATTTTGAACTCTTTGTTGCATACGCTTGCAACCTTTAATTCCTTACCGTTGTTATCGCTTAGTCTCGGCTATTGTGGAAAAAAGGAACAACTACCGGTTGGGTAAAAACGTTAGCAACGTTGCAAGAGTTTTTGTAAACAAAACGAACGGCGGCTCTGATGTAACGTGTTACGAGCGTTTAGGGATTGTCTCATTACGAGGTAATAGTGATTTTTGAGACTTGCCACGAGTAGGGCATGAATACCGGAATTCCGAAAATTGGACTGATTTTTTACAATACCTACATATTTCAATATCTAATTTATTAAGAGCAGCAATAAGTTCCGAAATATTGGAATTGCGGTACTTATTTTATTTCTAGTTACGTTTCACTTCAAAAAAAATACTAAAGCTCCTAAGCACAACTTGTACCATTCCATTAACCTGGAGTTGCCATGGTTACCAGTACAATTTGACACTGGGTTAACGGTTTAACCGCTTAACCTTAACGATCTAATCGTAAAAATTATACTAATAACCTATCTGATCTAACCTAGCTCATTCCATTTTTCAAAAGCTACGTTTATTCAATATTATAAAAAATGACTGCTTTAAATGACTATCCCCGCATCACCTTACTTAAATTTCAGACGCAACCTTGAAAGGCCCTAAAATCCCTGATGGAGATTTATGGCCCGGTGTCTGTTTTCTTAATAATTATTGGCCCGTCGCTCGATTGTTTAAATTAACCATTAAAGCCAATGATATTATAATTATAACCATAATTACACAAGCAGCAAGAGCACAAAAAATACTTCCATATTTATTTCTGTGCCTACGAAGAAATCTGTTATTTTTGATTAATTTTCTCATTCCATCCATCTTTGTCACACTCGTTGTTAAACATAAGGTCGTCTCTTTCTCTTTCGGTGTGCGGGAGCTCGTTAACACGTGCACATTTATCGCTTGTCCAGCCGCGTCTAAAGGCAACTTGTCCAATTTGTCACAAGTTAAGCGCTTCAATTTTGGAACGCCTATAACCTATCTTGAGTTATAAATCATTGATTAAAGCTTACAAAATGGCCGCTTTAATCTCGGTCGTATAGGTAACTGAATTTATGGCTTCTTTTGTATCGTAAAATATTATTTAAATTTTCCTTTAATTTTTAATTAAAAATAAACACTTTACTGTAGGTATTACAACACAGTAGGTAAAATACCTACAATAAATACGGCATGAATTGGCAAGCACAAATGCCCTTTAAGTTTCCTATTAAAATTCAGCAAGCCATTTAACTGAAAACTTCAGCATTTTTTAATTTTAACTGAAAACGTCGCGTGCTGCTGGCCGCCTTTGTCAATTTTCAATGCTTTATAACAATTAAGGCTAAATAATTATAAGTACTGAACTTGACACAATTTCCATTTAACTAGGGTGTGATTATTTTAATTATATAATATTCATGGCCGCGCTCTAGATTTGCTATTGTGATAGCGGACCCAATGAACAGTTGTTTACACTTACTATACACATTCACGTTTATTTCTGTTCTCGGTCTTTATTTCTACAGCACAGATATTTGCGTACCTAATAGGAATGATGATACATACCTACTTGTTGAATATTATTACTTAACGGAATCTAGTTAAATAGAATTGAAGGGATGTTTACAAAAACAACATAACTGCTTAAAGCGGTTGACACTTTTTTAAGAACATTGTTAATCGTTTCAGGTGTCAACCAGTGTAGTCGTTATGTTGTTTTTGTAAACATCCCTTCAATTGGTCGAAAATGATGAATTTCTTACATTAACACACACAAAAAAATATTGAAATGATAAAAGAAAAATTACGTGACGTCATCGTCACGATCAATTACCGTTTAGTACGACTTTGACTGTAATTTCTGACTTATTGTGTTCCTTGATTGCAATGCGTTATTATTAAATGTAAATGGGTCCCATATAGACATTTGATCCTCAAAACAAACCTGCGTCACTGACACCATTAAGGCCCCGTAGGTCTTCTTGTGTAGCAGGCAGATAGATTTCCGAATAATTTTGCGCATGAGCTTTACTTAAGCTTACGCAAGGTTCTATGAAAAGTCACGTGATTATTGCCATACAACCTACATTATTTAAGTTACGATTGGCGTTTTCTATCAACTACCTATCGTACGTATGGCCAAACGCTTAATGAATATTTTTTCCCGTCACATCAAGAAGTTCCGTTATAATTAATGATCAGGTAGTATAATTCCGTGACCGCTGCCGGGGTGGTACCTACTCGTATCACGGCAGTTGTTAACTTCGGAGCTTTCCGTGCAAAAAGCGGTGGTTGGTAATTAAGTGGGGGCATAGTCAAAAATAATAGAGTAAGCTTATTGTTTTTTATTAAAGCTAGTTGAATAGGTACTGCTTCAGTTGAACAATTTGCTAATGTTAAAATATAATAGAAATAACAATAAAACTTAAAACCGAAATCTAAAAAGAAATAATATGTACTAATCTGCGGTACTTTTTTTTGCGTATTTATTGCCCAACATTCTTACAGTTAGTCTCGATATCTATGACGTTTGAAATAAGGTTGAAATAGACGCCAATCAGTGACGTAAATGTTAAATGTCAACAGTTAAGAACATTGAGTAATAATCCCTAATCTGAACGGAACTTCTAAGGGAAACATATGCACAAGAATTTTCTGAATAAAGTTTTCAGACATTTTCGGATATTTTGAGCATGTTCTGCAACTTGCACATTGCTAAATTTGCGCTACTGTTTTGTTTCTACTCTGTACAAGCGACCCCGATAGTGGATGAGTCGGCAGTTAACGGCTGGTATCGAACCCACGACCTCACGCAATCTGGGGCACATTAGGAGCTCGCCAGGCCCTATAGGTATTTGAATATCGAGTTTTGGCGTATTTATGTTTATTCATAAAAGCCGACGATATTTCTTGTCCCGTGATTCACTAGTAAGTACTTACGCCAATTCCTGGGATTAGTTGCCAAGCGGACCACAGGCTCCCATGCCATGAGCCGTGGCAAAATGCCGGGACAATGCGAGGAAGATGACATTATTACGCAAATTGCGTAAGCCTCACAGTATGCTCAATAGAGCCTGTGTTATGGGAAGGTACTTAGATAACGACCCACTGACACTCATATTTTGAGTTCCCAAAACGTCTCGCTTGGCGCGCTGTTCAAAATCCCATACAAAAATAGACAACGCAAACGCGCTATCAAATGAAATGTACACAAGGGGTTCAGTAATTTGCACTAACGGCAAAAAGGGGCGATAAAGCAGAGGTTTTAAAATTAAGCACCGCCTTCCTATAGTCCGATACCTACAGCGACTATACTCCATTAATGAAAGAGAATAATCCATCAGTTCCGTTCTTATCGAGTTCCGCCTGTCAGGCAGCGGGCAGTACTTGTACCTACAAACCCTACAAACTTCGAATACTGCCAATGCAGTACTTTACCCAGCTCCAAAGGAAAAAAATAATTGTAAATAATATACAGAGAGATAATTATTACTCATCATCTTCCTCGCGTTGTCCCGGCATTTTGCCACGGCTCATGGGAGCCTGGGGTCCGCTTGGCAACTAATCCCAGTAATTGGCGTGGGCACTAGTTTTTACGGAAGCGACTGCCATCTGACCTTCCAACCCAGAGGGTAAACTAGTCCCGTATTGGGATTAGTCCGGTTTCCTCACGATGTTTTCCTTCACCGAACTACCGAACTACATAAGTTCCGAAAAACTCATTGGTACGAGCCGGGGTTCGAACCCGCGACCTCCGGATTGCAAGTCGCATGCTCTTATCGCTAGGCCACCAGTGCTTTTTCGCAGGAAAAAAATAATTGTAAATAATATACAGAGAGATAATTATTAGTACTGTGTTAGCATAATCGACATTTGGAGGTTGCGATACAACTTTGCCCCCTTGTAAAACAAATAACTACTTATTTATTTATTTACAGGATTACATTTCTATAGGATTCAGCAGGTTTTTCTTTGAAATAGCCAGTCGAGTTAAGACAATGTCTACCGCTTGTGTTGCGGTACACGTGGCTATAGGCAGACACCTGGATCTCCTGGGAGCCTTTTGTAAAATGCATGAACTGACAGCACTGTGGTAAAGTGTTGGCGTTAATAAACCTTTCAGGCGAGTAACGTTTATGGGCGACGAGGAATAAAGGAGGAATAACTTTAGAAATCTTATCTTGACTTGATCCGATGCGACGGATGCGATATAGAAAATGCCAATCGAAAATGTAAATAATGTACAGGAACTGATGGCGTGACTATTTTGGCTACGGCTCGAGTAAATCTTCTTCAAACATTCATTCATTCATTCATTCATTCATTCATTCATTCAACCTAGCATTTCCCCGGCCTAGTGCCAGGGTCCGCTTTACTGCTCAGTCTTCTCCACGCCCGGTCTTCGGCATCCTCAGGTTGAGATTTCTAACACCTGAGGTTGCCGAATGAGGATGATGTTGTTGTTGTGAGGTGTGTTGTTGTTTGTTGTTGTACAGCTCCAGTATATAAGTAAGACAGAAAGAAAGATTCAACATTCTTTAAAAAACTAAAAAAGTTCTTGGTTGAAAACTCATTTTACAATATAAAGGAGTATCTTAATTATAAGTCTTACTAATGTTAATTGCTAGTGTGTGCTAGTTTTATAAGTATTAGTTTTTAAGTCTTTATGTATATTGCTGTGCCCCAACGGGGTTTATGCTGGAACATGTAAATACTATAAAATCTTGTAAAACCCATAAAAGCAATAAATAAATTATGAATTATGAATTATGAAAATAAATTAATATTTGGACATAATCTTACACAGATCGACCTAGCCCCAAAATAAGCAAATTGTAATAGTAAGTCCAAAACAATGTTTTTCTACTCGTCGACTGCAATGCTTAAGACTTCGTATACCAAAGTGAAATCGCATACTTTTTTCACTATGGGACCCCAACTCAACTATAATATTAATTTCGATACAGTTTAGTCAACTATAATATTCATTTCGATACAGTTTAGTCAACTGTAATGAAATTGACCAATCAAAAGCTGTCTAAAAATTGAATTTAGTGCGGAGTAAGTACCAGGGCCTCATGAGTTACGAGGTGTCGTTGACCAACCGGCCGGGGGCGCGGGGCGCGGGGGCCGGGTCGCGTACGAGTATGAAGATATCGCGGCTGCTCGCGCATCTTAGCTGTATACTTTTGGTTTTTTACCTACATATATGATTCTTCTACTAGTTTTAAGTATTTTTTTGTTGACTCGTAGAAAAAGTATTGTATACAATAGTGATATAATCAAGCTTTTCAATCTCGTACCTTACTTAGGCAACTCAGCAAGCTTCGTTGTCTAAATACGGTACTCGACTGAAAAGCTCTTCATTATATCACGATTGTATAAAATACTATTAATTTTCCCAGCGATCGTTCATTTTCTTTTGTCTCTCGAGTTATTTATAGATTTTTTCTACTCCAGCACTTAAATGTGTCAATTAAATGACTGACAGTGATATCTAAAGCAATGTCATTTGAATGCTTTGTCTATAGGCTCATAAGATGACTGCTAGCAGTCATCTTATGAGTATAATACAACTGCTTTATTTTTTTTAAAGATACAAGTTCCGATCATCTTGATTGAAAGAGGTATGTTTTCATTTACAATAATAACTCTTTTTTTTTAAATAATAACTCAATTTTTTTTAAATAATAACTCTTTTTTTTTAAATAATAACTCTTTTTTTTTAATAATAACTCTTTTTTTTTTAATAACTCTTTTTTTAATAATAACTTTTTTTTTTTTTTTTTTTTTTTTTTTTTTTTTTTTTTTTTTTTTTTTTTTTTTGCTGCAGCTGTCATAGAAAAAGTAATGTATGCAACAGCTCATAATTGGTTCTTAAAATTCTCGGGTCTTTTTTTACAAAACTCGACTACGTCTCGTTTTGTAACTTCGACCCTTGAATTTTAAGAACCCTTATTATATCACTGTTGCATAAACTACTATAATATTCTCCTTCACAACACATAATCACAGAATAAGCAAATAATACATAATAGTCGAGAGTGGAAGCCCTAAACGACGGCGTTGCATGAACAAAAGATTTCTTTATTTAATCTTGATATCTATATCATTTTAGTTACTATTAGGCCAAGTTTGGTATCGTTTTCGCATAAATCGGGGATGCCGAATTCATTTATGATATCATAATGACACCATTCCGAAGTAAAAACACATAAAATATGAAAAAGATACTTTTTTTTTTAATTCCTCTTCACGCTTAAACTGCTGAACCACTTAGTTGAAATTTGGTATAGAGATGGTTTGAGTCCCAGGGAAGAACATTTTTTATCCCGAAAAAAATCGCTTAAAAATGAAAGGTAAGGTGTAGGATTGTATGGGGAATCAATAAACGCTGAACCGATTTGGATGAAATCAATGACTACATCATTGATTTAGTTGAAAATGATACTAAACTTGACTTAGAACCTAAACTAAACAGAATTATTAACCTCAGACGTCGCAAACGCTTAAAACCTGCATCTAAAATCTGGGTGGCTCCACTTCTTAAATCCATCCTTGGGTCCTAAGGACCAATCCTGCCAGAGGAAACCTCTTGTTCGTGCAACGCCGTCGTTGACCTTTTTATGCTCTGAGCACACTCGACTATAAGCCGTAACGGGCAATCGGAAAACGCATTCAATTGTTTACCGTATTTTATGCGCAACTAATTCTAAATTCAAACTGGTTTTTCAGGGGCAGTTTAGAGCTGTTATGCGTGTACCCTGCAAAGGTTCTATAAACATTTAAGTATTTTCTTTACTAATTTGTTGGAAATTCGGTAGCAATTCTAAGAAAATTCCTAAGTACTTGGGAGTGCATTCCTTCAATTGATCCTGAATTATGTACTTACTTCATAAAATTTTTGGCGTTCGAGAAATCATTTTATTACGTAATAACACGTTAAAGATGACTTGCCAAATATTTGAGTTAAGGGCATGTCGACGTTCTTGGATATTGGGCATGTATTCCCATTTATTTGAAAACGCGGGTGAATCAGATAATCGGCCAGCCAGTTTAACGTGATATCAAGATAACAATACTATTACCGTGTCGGCCTGTAAAAACAGCAACACTAACTGTACATCGGTGGACCTTATTACAAAAGGCATAAGAATCATAAGATCCCCCGATGTACAGTTAACAATGTGGGCTATGGTACTATAACCTCTCGCGTCGAATGATGGTCCCAACACCGGTAAGCCCTGGTCTATAACCGCGAACATCGGAGTTCGCAAATTGCGGACATCTGTCTCTGTCTCTCTAATTACGCCTTCATTGGAGTAATAAAAGAGAAAGATCCCCGCAATTTGCGAATTTCTGTATTCGCGGTAGCCCTTCTGAGACGATGCGCTCGGCAAAACGGGAACTTTTTGCAGAATCCCGCGAATATTCCTGGAATCTCCTTTAGCCTACGCAATATGAGATGGCACGCATTGTTATGCTCAATACATGACGTTGCCAAGGAACCATATGTACTTCGGTTGTCGTTAAGGTTGATTTCAAATTGAAGCTATTGTATTTATATGCTCTGAGGTAGTACCCTTTTGGTTGAAAATGGTACATAATATATAATCTTATATGAATATAAAATAACTACAGTCATAATAGTTAACTTGTACGTGTAAAGCGAATGACTTAATCCAAATATTATTCTTAGAAATTACCATGTATAGGTACCATATATTTATTACCATAGTTCCTTTTTTGGGCGAAAAACATCAAACATTCTAATTCTTTATTTTATAATTTTTGGCGCTCATGACACTCATTCAAGCTATAGAAAAAAAACAGCAGTTGTAGTCTATTAGCGTGCCTTAGGAACGTTAATTGTCACGAAACCCCTAAGCACATCACTGTTAGTACTCGAGTTATATTAATACCAGTTAGAGGGAAACTCACTAGATGGCATTTAAATCAATAAAGAAAAACTCAATAACATTGAAGTAACAGTTTTTCGATCAGGTCACGTGTCCGTCTTACGTCTTACGGTCACGTGACACCTGTTACGAGTTTAACATTTTTTCCCCATCACAAAAAGTGCACAGCGCCGCTAAAGAAGTTTTCACTTCAAAAATCCTACGCAAGCGGAGCTACTGGCGTAGTTTTTGTCAATATAGAAGTTTTAGTATTCCATGATTCCATTCCATATAGCTGAGCAGAGCTGCTAGTGTCAATATATGGAATATACCGGTTGAAGTTTTCGCAAACCATATAGCTGCGAAATGTGCAGTTTCATGGTTATCTGGCGAGTTTCCGCGCGAAGGGACAATTGGGCAGTCTCGTGCGAAGCGGCATAGTTACTTTAAAGCTATTATCCTATACAAAACGGAAACGCCTTGTCTGTAATTTTCTGTACAAAACAGTCTGTCGATTTTTGCGGGGGAGGGGCACGTCAAATGTATACGTAACGTAAATAGCCATGTGAGATAAACATCACTCCATACCTTGTGTATGGTGAGATAAACGTCACTCCATACCAATTGTGTATGGTGTATGACCACTGGCCGCCTATTTTTGACAGAGGGGAACGCCTGTTGATGGCTACTCCGTTTGGTTATATCCTCTAAGCTATTAGGTATCTGAGTAGCTCATATCAGCTCTAGTTTCGATGTTTTGTCCATTACCGATAAGACAAGAAAACGTGCGTGTAATGGAACGTGCAGTGTAAGTGTGTCGATTGGTGTCGGCGCGAAATATCTCACGTAGTACCGATTGACAGCTACCGTCGTGCATCCGAGCGTATAATCCACTGGAACGAGTGCCGAAGTTGCTCTCAACAGTCTCAACTTGTATTTCTTAACTCGTCAAATTTCTTAAAGACACTTTTAAATTAAGTTTGTAGTGGTCTGTGGTCTTGCGCAACAAAACAGGTGCTAGGTTAGAATCCAGATAAAAAGATATGATGTTCATGTAAACATTCTCTTTTTTTTTTGTCTGGGGGTTATCACTGTATTTCAGTTAAATTATTTATTTTTAGTAATATTATAGGTATATTATTTACGGTTTTTACTGCAAGGTTAGGACGAGGTGAGGGGTAGTATGCAAATATTTCACTTTTGAAATGTCTACTTCTTATTGAATATCAACTAAAACTGCAATGCAACACTTTCGTTAGTCGAAGGTCACTACCTATGTATGAAAAATCCATGCCATGCAGTGTTCCTTTTTTCTTGCACTTAAGTATACATAAGGTCACCGGAAATTGTAAGTGTAACGATAATAAACTTGGCAGTTACTAGCCTGAGAATTCGGCGTTTTGTCCGCCGTGGGAAACCGGGTCAGTGTCGCTAGTTAATCAGGAATGTGATACGATATTTTGTCGTTCACTTGCTATGCTGTTAATAATAGGTACCTTCTGCCAGTAGGGGCAGTAGGATATATGATTGCTAATATGACGAACGCAGCACATTATCCTATTGAACAGGACTCACATGTCCTTTACACTGGTAATTAGATTTCGAAATCCATGACGTACCTACCTAGTACCTACGTTTTCAAAGAAAAGGCGTTACGATGACGAAGTCTAACTAAACCCGTTAGCATTCTGTTACAGTCGTTACGAAAGCAGATCCGGTAGTCATATTTTAACCATTTGTAAACCTTATAGCGAAGAAATAAAGTTTATAATAGGTCAGTTATATGTTGCTGTTAGAAAAGAGTGTTGAAAGAAATGACGCGTGCGTAAACCCGAAGGTCTGACCTTTGACGTAGTAGTGACGAAGCTTACTCAGAAATTTGAACTTATACTTACTTTACGAAATACATTGTGATGCATAGGAACTTACTGCATTTTTTAACGCGTCGGCGGTAGCTTTATTATGGTGTGTGTATGAATAAAATAATGTGCCATTGGAAAGTATCCAAAATTAAGAAATATAAACATTGAAAAATTTCGGTCTCATTATTTTGTACGGCGATAGAAATTTCGGTTTCCAAAATGAAAGTTTCCTTAATTTCCTACAAATATTTTCTGAAATTCCCGAGAACTTTTCCAACTTTTAGAAACTTTTCGCAACTTGCACATCTGGGTGCATGATGACTGATGTCATCTTTATTTAGGAGGATAGGAATAAGTACTAATTTAGGAGTTAATTACCTAATGATATATAGCTGCTGTGTATTGCCTTGATGCCACGAAATATTTAGAACGCATAACATTTTTACTAGAGAATCCATACTAAATACCTACATAAGTATTCATGCTATGTATCAAAGCGTCAGGGGTAGTATCTTTGTTCTAAAACCAGTTTGAAGCTTTTGAATAACTCGATGTCATTTTTTACAGTTACCAAAGGAATCCTACCAATGTGCGAGATTCACCCGGATCAAGTATACGACAACCGTAAGTCCAAAGGCATAACGCTTATATTTGTGTGCCAGTTTGGTTGAAAGTTCAGACGATGTCTGCGGTGAAATAAGGATGATCGAAAGAGGAAACTGCGGTTTGTGGTAGATTTATTAGAGTGTATGGGAGGAGTGCGCAAAATGAGAAGGTGTTACACATTTTAACACAGTAGGTACGTGAAAAGAAGGTCATAGGCTAGTTTTGTATACGCGCGAAGTTGTGGGTATAAGCTACGAGTAGTTGATCATAAATACCTTACCATAGAGTAAAAGTAAACCTAAATATTATTAGATCCGAGGGAAAGTAGGTACTAGGTATAGGTACCATTTAGCTGTCTATAAAATTGTAGTTCTATCCATAAAATCAAAAACGAACTACCTACCTTAAAGCTTGGTTAATTAAACACAATATTTACAAAAGTTACTGAAGTGTGTCGGATTCCATTCCGAAGATTAAAGGGCGGTCAACGCTTTAATACTTAATCAATGCGGTGTCAGGCCCTATAAACTTGTTATTACTTTAACTTAATATTCTTGTTAAAGTCCCTTATTCATAAACTTAACAAACTATTGTTAAATTTTGTCTTTCTGTAACAAACAAAAATGTCAAAATGACAGAGACGTTTATGAATAGCGCCATAAGCCTTTGTCCTTTGTTAAGAACGGCACATGACGCATTTGACTTGATTTTAGCACTAGGGAACTCTATATAGCCACCAAATTTTATCGAAAATAAAAACCGGCCCTAAGGTGTACCATTCCAATTGGATATGCAATCAGAATAAAATACCATACCGTGACTAATGCCCGTTGTTTACAAATTATATATGTGTAACAATCACATATATTTTGATTAGAATACGTCTGTGGAAACCTCCGGTCGAAAAGTACGATAATTTGGTGTTGAAAGACTAGATTGCATCTATCGTTGCCCGGTCAACGACTCTTGCACCGAGATGAAGTCTACGAAAAACCCAACTAACTTTATGTAGCCCAAATCATTTGGTTACTTACTGTGGTACAGTCAGCTTCAAAAGTAGCGGATCAGACTACGCGTTAAAAGTATCTACTAACTTAAGAAAAGGAGGTATCTTTATATGTACGACAGTAGATTGTTACAGATAATATTATTGAACGCGAATTGTAGATATATTTGGAATAGTATTTCAAGGTGGTTGATACTTTCTTTTGCTGCGTTGCGTTGTTTCATTCGCTACTATGGAAGCTGAGCTGACTGTACGTCGTAATTTACTGGACTAACCGCACAAATTACTTGAAATTACCAACTGGAAAATTTAAATCCTAAATTTAGTAATTTACCAAAAGAACTGTTTCATTTACCATGTTTACTCTCGTCTAGCATCTTTTATGAAGGTGTTAACAGCTGAAGTGAGCAACAGCAACATAAACAATTGATATTGATTCATTATTTGGAAATTGTTAACATAATTAGCTACCATATTCTCGAAACCAAAACTGTGTATACCTAGTTAATGTAAATATTTAATTTAGATAGACAAACTATTCGAAAATTTTGGAACGTTTCTTTACAAGAAGATATACGATAAGTTCGCCAGGTTCAGGTGCAAAGAAAAGTATCGCCTGTTAAGTAGAAAATTCTATCCGATCAAAAACATTACATGTAAAAAGGTGCAAGTCTCGCAACGCTTTTACTACAAAAAAGTTTTGAGATGTAATGGGAAACCAAGTCGGTTATTTTAATCAGTGCCAGGGGGTGTTAAAACCGTATCAATAAGATATCTTTAATTTGTAATATGTATAATGACTTGGCCATTGACTGACTTGACCTTTTTACATGTAATGTTTTTGATCGGATCTCATCTCTTTTTGTAGGCAGTCTTTCTTTTCGGGTATTCATACCCATACTATGTATACACATATCATAACTAAACATATCTTCATTCATACGCACATCGTACATCGTAGTGTACCTTTACTTTACCTACTATTTGTAGGAACTGCAACAGTAACTTTGTAATATCATATATTTATATGGGATTACAAACTTACTTATGCAGTTCTTAGATCTTTAAAACGTGACTGATATTGCAATATTTTTAGGTTTTCCCTTTATGTGGCCATTAAACCCTAACTCTGTACCAAATTTCAGCTCTCTGAGTTTATAGGAAGTACTAGTTCTATTCTGATGATCATGAGTGAGTGAGTGAGTGTCATAAATGCGAAACTTTGCTTTCGCTTAACTTCGGAACTAAATGACCTACAGACTTGAAATTTTGGATTTTAAGTATGTGATTATAGCTTACTGGATGACGAAAATTTCTGCGTTCTGGTCTTATGCAGAGGTTCTCAAATAGGGGCCTGAAAATGCGGCGAAATGGTTCCAGTAAAGGATGGTACGGCAGTAGTGTTTGCTTCGCGCTCGACTTGGCGATACTTGATGACTTGACAGATACAGCACTTTAAAAACGCTTTTAGCGAAAATCTCAGTTTTCTTGCTTAATGAGATGTCAGCGCCAGAATTAAGTTTGTGAACATAGATTACGTAGCGCCTTTAGTGTTGTTAAAGCTTAATAAAAAGATCGTTATCACCGATTTATATTTATAGAAACCAGAAGTCAAAAATTGATTGGACGCACGCGCCACTTTTCCTTTCCAAACAAATCTGGCGCCTCCAAAACCGGTCGTATCACTTTCCTCCACAGATAACAAGCGAATCATCTCGCAGAATGACTCAGAACGATAAGTTTTTTGTGTGCTTTCTCCCCACACCTGTCCAAAAGGGGCACGGGCGGATCACGGATACACTTTCCACTGAGGAAATGGGAGCAGAGTTTTGCATGGCCTTGATTTGAGCGGGCGAGCGTTTGTGCCAGTCTACTCGACTCGACACACTCGCCAGTCTGCAACTGACGCCCGGCTCGGCTACGCGTGTTTGTGTCAAGTAACGCCGCGAGTGACGACTTACCGGTGTTGTGCCCAAGTGACTAAGTGATTTGTGGAACGTCCAGGATACCAGGAAAACTGGAGCCGAGTAAAATCCCGAGGTGTGTTTATGTTTTTGTTTGTTTTATGAATGACTTGGCCGAATTCGCGGTAAAATGTGAAAGTTGAGTAACGTAGTGCCGTGATATGGTTACGGTGGCTGGTTGAGCATTAAATGATTCATTGGTTTATTTAGAAGCATGTCTGGTTTGTGTAATTACGTGAAAGTCCTGATGTTTTGCTTGTTGGTTCGCTTCAGTGGTGTTAAGACAAGTCTCATCAGTCTTAAACATTTTACTGCTAATTAGATACTCTACCAACTCTAGCGAACTAAATACCTAGGTATCCAACTACACTTTATTTAGTAAAGTATTCATAAAATTACTTGCATGATCCATAAAACAAAAAGCAATAAGAATTTCGAAAGGTTGATGCATTTGTTAAACCAAAAGGAAACCGGAAAATTTCATTTCTGTTTAAACCACGATTGTAGCAAACAAACGTAAAGTCTACCATAAGTTACACGATCAGCTCAGAACTATCAGATAAGTAAACATTGTAGCCTATACGCACTTTGAAAGGGTCACATGAGCGCTGCTCAAGAATTTTGAAGGAATTTAACTGTGTTATTAGGGAGCTCTATCAGCTCTACCTATCCAATATTCCTAATACGTGCGAAACGGTAATACGCAACTCGTGTCGATTTATAACACTCCCTTCGGTCGTGTTTCAATTTATCGCTTTCGTTGCGAATTTCCTACTTTTCGCACTTGTATCGTAAATATCGTAATGTACAGTCGACGTCAAAGATATGTTTATATTTTTCGCCTTAATACAAAGGAGTAAGGTGCAAAAGTGTAAACATATTTTTGAGGTCGACTCTACTATTACAATCACCCGCGGCCCGATGATATCGCATTATATGATTTATATGTAATGAAGTAATTCGTTGTAATTAGAGAATCAACATTCTTGAGGCCTCGTTACACAACTTGTAGAAGTTGCTCAAACGTCTACTAATTTTAAACAATCATCATCATCATCATCATCCTGGCGTCAATCCCAGCGCGAGGACCCGGGGTCCGCCTTCCGACTCCTTCGTGTCCACTTTGCCCGATCTTCGGCGTCCCTGGTGGTGAGTCCGTTGGCACGCATGTCCTCCTTAACGACATCAAGCCATCGCTTCCTGGGCCGGCCTTTTCTTCCCGTACCGGGAGGAGGCGGCATGGCCAGGCATTTGTTACCCACGTAACTTGCCGGTCTGCGCGAGACGTGGCCATACCAACGAAGGCGGCACTCTTGCAGTTTGTCAGCGATGTCACGGACGCCAAGACTACCCCGAATGTGGGCGTTTCGGACGCGATCCTTGCGTGAAACTCCGCACATCCACCGCAGCATCTTCATTTCCGTGACACGCAGTTCCTGCTTGTGCCGCTCTAGTAAAGGCCAAGTCTCGCTGCCGTACAGAAGGGCAGGTCTAATGATGGTCTTATAGACCTGTCCCTTCAATTTAATCGGCTAAATAAATACTAATTTTAAACAATATACTTATTTATAAGGTAAACGACCCTGTGCTAGTCATGCTAATTCCCAATAGTTGGACACCTTGTTGTCACATTTATTGCTAATGATGTAAGTTTAAAAATGACATGTTCTGGAACAGTGACGACCACTGGAACATCTAAGTACGGTCAAAGAATTTAATTCCTATGTCATGTGGTAAGACAAAATTCAATAGGATGTTTAATTACGGTTTTGCAGCATCGATCCTGTATTTGTTGATAATAATCATTGCCTTCCCCGTATTCTTCTTGTTTTGAATTGTTCTGAAGGAATCCGACGTGTTCAAGTCGATCGATTGTTGCTATCAAACAAGAGGTAACCTTATTCACGCGAATTAAGAGTCCGCCGCAAGCTTGGTTCTCCATACAAACGTAGTAACGCTCTCATTTTTAAACGACTAGCTAGATTGCTTTGAAACTTTGTACTTACAATAGGATAAGGTATATCTATGCCTTACTTTAATATAGCTCAGATGCTATAGTTAAAATATACCGGTTTTAAATCTAGATTAAACAAGTGGCTCCTTACTAATATGTTTTATGACTATAATGAATTTTTTGACATGCCACTTAGCTTATAATATAATGATAAATTAATTAATTTCAATGAAACACACATACACAATAATGAATCTTAAATATATAGTAGAATAAAATGAATGTAATATAATTATATAAATGTATACGTAATGAATTTCCAAATTGTGAATTTGTCTGTAAAAACCCTAACTTACCATATTTGTGTATGTAGGTGAAAAATAGACTTAAACAGACTTGTAACCATTGTTACCAATAAACTTTCATTTTCATTTTCATTTTCATACGGCGGATTTTAGTTTTAATACAAATCTCGTTTTTGCTCCATTTCGTTTGTTTAAATAATATAAGCTAGAGCTGGAGATACATTAAAGTGACAGAACATTAAAAATATAAAAGTATAAAAATGGTCTGAAATAACAGTCGTCTGTGTTTACGACTGTAATGTCAGAATTTTACATTATAAATCGTTGTCTCACTTTCGTTAACCACACTTGGTTGTTTTGTTAGAACGAAAAAGGGTCTTGTTTAGACATCTTGTTGACTCTGCTCCCGCCGACTCCGCGGTTTCAAGCCTTAAAGGCTTGAAACAATGGAGAAGCACCTCTTTGGTTCCATTCTGGGGCGCAAAAAATAACACTGCAGCAGAAACTGTTTCAATGTAAAAATAACAAAGTTACTGAGAACGGAATACGTTTTTCTTTTATTAAAAATAGCGCACTTAAAATCGTCTGGGCTGGGTGATTGGTTACTCTGGATATTACTGTTATTAACCCTAATTATCTATTCCTCCTATAGTTTGGCATACAGATCCTTTTAACCAACAATGCTGCACCAAAATTGTTGGAAAATTAACGATCACTGGTGATCATCAGCTTATTAACATTTTCATTCTAAGTTCTTCAACATACTCGTACTACTCAAGATACTAGATTCAAGATTCTATTATCTTACCTACATTTTTGAAGTTTTAACCTCTTGTCTGTTTACCATATATGATGAGGACCGTGACAGGAAGGTGACTACCTTTTAAATTTTTTTCGTTAAAGACTTTTAACAGACGATCTGCTCGTTTGCCTTCTATATCATATTTTTTTACTAAATTAAAATACTAATACTAATATGTAGTTAGAGATGATTATGGAACTCTATAAAGTATAAAAGCTTCACTAATCGTACTTTAATCGTGGCAAAGTTTTCAACATCGCTTGCGGTGTTTCTACCTTACATTTAAAAGATCGTAAGTTCATACAACCGAGTATGTAATTAAATTAACTTTTGTGGACCTTATTGTCTTGCTTATAAGGTTTATCAGTAGTCAGTTAATTGTATCGCAAATAGTGGTAATTTCAGTGGCACATAGGTCGTTTTGTTAGTACGGCGGAAAGTAAAACTAGTTTGAAGTGGTTTTGGTCGATAGTGGACGTTCCCGATATTCCCTAAATGTAGGAATTAAGTGGCTCTATAGCCTGGTTGCCGGATGTGAAATTGTTCTGGTAATTTGCATAAGTAGGTATAAGTACTGATGTACAGTTAGCAAAAATATTAGCTTTGCATTCTTAGCTACAGTCTAAACTGGTCTAAACCGCTGAATAGTTACAGGATTTATATACTTTTGTTCCCTAGAGAATTGTAAGAGGACAAGAACTTTAAAATGTAGCTCCGGGGGTAACAGTACATTACATACCTAGGGAGGTGAATTCGTGAATGCTCCAGATCGCAGGTGTTTGTGACCCGAACCGAAGGTGAGGGCCATAAATATGCGATCTGGGGCTTTACGAATTACCGCCCGCGGTTTGTCTAAAGTTTTACGTCTTGCCTTGGCCAGGATGTGAGATTTTCCCACTTACGGGCCTAGGGTGACGTAAATACATTAAACCTTTTATTAGGTCGAAAGTATTACGACCAATATCAAGTTCCATAGCGATTGACTCGAATACAAGATCAACTTAAAAACATTAAAAAAGTATTACTCTCCCTATTTATTTAAGTGTCCTGTAAGTTCAGCCAAGCCCTTATAACATTCTTGACATAGCTAACAAAACTGGGACGAGACATTAGGCGAAAGTAATTGGATTTCCATCGAAAACGCTCACATTTCGACAAGATACTTTAAAGCTATTAGGGTTCGATTGATTCTCCAATCGAATTCGATACACACCTTCTATTGACGACGGAGGGATTGGAAAAGATGACGGAATTAATGGAATGAGGACAATTTTCTGGTAGCGATTTTTGGCTTTTTTGTGGGCGTTGGATGGGATTGTTTCAGGAAATTGGAAATGTCTGCGTATGATAAAAATAGAATGTTGACATATAAAAAGGTCTTGTCCAACTGACTGTTTATATCACAAGGTTCTAGTGTGTACTTAATATAAGGATTTTAATTTTTTAAGCTTTTGTTATAGCACTTACAGATAATTATCACAAAGTTGAGGTTGACACCTATAGGTACCCCCCGGTATTGTATTGTCCTAGTCCTAGCCCTAAGTATCTATACTGTTTTGCATGGTAGGTTTTATAAAAATTTTAGTCATTAGTATTTAAGTTTTGTTACTACCACTTATAGTTTTTTCTTCTTGCGTATTTTGATTTTCTTCCCAAATGTGCAAAAAAAGGAACATTGCGGTTTTCCTTCAAAGGCGTGAATTAAAACATGAAACGAAAGAAAAGAGTGACAGCGTACGACTTGGCGGCTAACGAACATACTCCGAAATAGGGCACGACTACAAGAATGCTTCGTCAAGAATTCAAGCCCCATTGTGCACCTGCCGCGACAATGGGGCTACATTTCTTTCAGCTACCCTCGTGTCTGCCTTGCTTTTTTTAAAGAATAAAATATAAATAATATCGTAAGCACAAACACAATAAGATAATTATACAAACAAGAAAAGCTTAAAAACAGTTAAATAAAAAAATAAATAAACAAAATTGGCCTAAGTCGTAGTCGCTCGGTAGGGTGCCTAGAAGGCTGGCCGCAAACCCAGCTGGATGGCAATTGGCTGAATTGGCAATGCTTATCCGCTTGGCAAACTATTGGCCAGCCCTTAGATTAGTCATATCCACTAAATTGAACATTTAAGGCAATATAATTAATATACATATCTTCGTATACGACTAATGTGACAAGTATGGGACCATTAATGTGGTTCAAGACTTCTTTGTTCCTTTGTCTTAGATCGTAGACAATCAAAATGCGTGTTTCTTTGGGCATGCAAAATAGGGCATGGTACCGTCTTCAAACATAGGTATATCAGCAGGTAGCGCATGTCATCATTAATAAGATTGGGGAAAAATATCACGGAACATATTACGGAAATATATCATAAGATCGGGGAAATGTATAAGTCAGTTTCCTTTTTATTTATTGAATTCCCTGACAGTATGCCACTAATTAATCCCTCACAAAATGTCTAAAAATAAACAAGCCTATTCAAACAAATTTCGTTTCACCAAGAAGCTCGGCAGATCATTATGGATTCCGTGAAAAGCTAAAAAGTCGTAAAACGTTGACGCTAAACTCTCCCTTTTACCCCAGCCTTTTAATTAACTCGAGAAGCAAATTGCCTTGAAGCGGTAAAAACAAGCATCTGTAAGGGAATTAGTTTTTTCCAACCGCTGGCTTTTTCACTTACAGTAGAGAATTTTTCTAGCTGAACGTAGGGAAGGAACTTTAATCGACTGGTTCGTCTTATGTATTAGTGCTGTAGAAGTGCATTCTATGGAAAGAGTATAACGGCATAAATATTTCCTACTTTTTGGGTCCTAAAGGGACACTTATGTCATATCGTCTCATCGATATTGCCGATTACTTAACACATTCAGTGCCGAAAACCCGACTATGGTTATTCCGGGTATTCTATGATTTCGTTCCCAGGCCGGACGACCGATAGTCGGGATCGTGGTACTACTTTATATGACGAAATTTTTGTGGCCTGGCTGGGTGGCAATGAATGTGTTAAAGAGTTATCACTTCAGGGGGCCTAGCCAAAAAGACAATGGTTGACAGAAAACGCCAATCAAAACTAAAATAATGTATGGGAATTAGTGGCGGCGCGTCCATAAAAGCCGATTACCACCGGCTTGCCTGTTTTTGGACGTTTGAGCAGAGCTGTAAAGGAAATATGTAAGCCAAATTACCCTCGGCCTGCCTATGAATTATGTTTGACGCGCCGCCACTGATGGGAATAGTCTGTCATCCCCGTACATTTATTCCTTTCGGTTGGCGTTTGTCGATGTACGATTGTCATTTCGAATACCTACGTAAAATTAGTGTAGCGTCTCGCTCGCACTAACGTGTACGGACAAGTCACAGCAATATGAACGCGAGAACGACGAGCTAACTGACATGATTCCAATATGATTCAAATATCGGTTTGATCTGAGGTGCACATTCGAATTGGCCTGCTAGTAAATACTATAAATATAGCTACTAACTGCAAACTAACATTGAGCTAACGCGAAAAAAAAAACAATTATGAATACCTACATAGATAATAATTTCATTACTTTTCGCATAGTTTATTGTACAAAAACCTATAAATCTCTGAAAGTAGGTAATCAGCTCAACCGGATTTAAAATGTCAGAGTTCTTTTATTAGCCAAATAGCGACGGAGTAGTCATTCCGGAAACGGTCGTAAACGGACTTATAAAATATATGCTATCCACTGGCGTGCGACGAGTTCGATTTGCGCCATTCAGAGGATTATTCGACACTTTCCAAATGACTTGTAAAAAAAAAAGGTTTTCCGAAGGGGTGAAATACAATTAAAAGACTTACAAAAAAAGTATTTGTAAGTCCTTTCATGTATTTCACTCGCGATACAGGCCAGGCCAAAAGGTTAGGCAACATTATTAACAAATGAGTATCAATATTTTTTTAAATTCCTAATGAAGGACATGAATCTAAAGAAAATTATTACTTATTACTTATTACAAATACCTTGTGCAGTAGCGCCTTGTCTGTCGCTAAATTTCATTTTTGCATTCCTACCAGAAGATACCGTCTGTATTTGTAACTTTATACACTTTTCCAAATTTGCATAGTATTCATACCAGCCAAAATTTTGTAATAGGTAGGCACTTAACAGTAGTTTAAAGCGGTATTTAAGCTGTACAAGTAATCCTCCAGGCGCCCTTGCCTGGGTTTACGGCCCGGCCTATGTAGATATTGAAGGTCCTTTACCGAGATATTAAATTAACCTCCTAAGGCCTGGTCCTACCTGTATAGTACCTACTCAGTTCGATGTAATTTAAACCATGTTCAATTGGAACAGAGTCGCTTTTGCTTTGTTTCGTTAAATTTTCAAACAACGCAAAATCAACATTTAGGTTCAAATTTCAGTGGCAAATTTTGGATGTATCGTTTGTATGGCTGGACCTTAGGAGGTTAAACTTAATATAATATCATACCTTTACACTAGCCCATCCCGTACCCAGCCCGCTATTATCTGTATCAAAAACAAACGCAAAAGATCTTTAGAACCATTATACATTGATCTTCAAGTACGCAAAGTTAGTATGCATATCGATGTCATATTTATACTGGTTACTCGAAGTGCTCGGCAGATAGCAGGAGCATTAATTAATGTTCACAATACCTACGTGTTTAGACATGCAATATAAACAATAACTTCTATTGTTACCCGTAAGGCAGACATGGCGTAGCTCCGGGAACAACTGAATTAATGAAACGTTATAGTGATTATGACCCTTATTTACCTATCTATGTTTAATTAAGATAAATCAATTCAACAGTTAGTTTAAAACATAAATACTTAGGTACTTGCGATCAATAACCGTAGCTACTGAGAGCTTAACTCAGCTGATTTAATCATTCATACATCACGAAGGCTGTGACTTCAGGAAAACTATCTGTTCCTAGAATTAATAACTACTTCGGGGATAGAACCCCTAGGAAAAGAATACCATACTTACTTAAGGCTTCGGCACACAGGCGCGTTTTCCGGGTGGGGCGTGAGCGGGGCGTGTGCGGGGCTTGAGCGTTTTGTATGTAAAAGCGGCGCGCCCCGATCACGCCGCGCCCGGAAAACGCGCCTGTGTGAACCCTTTAATAGTTTACATAGCCAGCCATAAGACGTGAAAATAACAAGTCTAAATTTAAATCTAAGTATGTTAAAAAACATTACCATTATGTCCATAATATATTGTAGTAATTAATTACCTACTATAAGTAATTTTAAGTTACATAACTAGAGACTGATGACGTGATGACCCCACAGTCATTGTTGAGTTTTGCGGGGCTATTACTATATTTAAGAGTAACTCTGTATTTTTTTAATAAATAAATAATAAACAGACACTTTCCGTCTGCTACCGAATGTTAGGCCTTAGTACCCTTATTTTTAGTCCTGTATAAAATATAGTACGGATATAAGTCGGTATGTACAAATGTGTCTGCCTTTTTATTAGGGTTCCGTAGCCAAATGGCAAAAAACGGAACCCTTATAGATTCGTCATGTCTGTCTGTCTGTCTGTCTGTCCGTCTGTCCGTCTGTCCGTCTGTCCGTCTGTCTGTCCGTCCGTATGTCACAGCCACTTTTCTCCGAAACTATAAGAACTACACTGTTGACACTTGGTAAGTAGATGTATTCTGTGAACCGCATTAAGATTTTCACACAAAAATAGAAAAAAAAACAATAAATTATTGGGGTTCCCCATACTTCGAACTGAAACTCAAAAATTTTTTTTTCATCAAACCCCTACGTGTGGGGTATCTATGGACAGGTCTTCAAAAATGATATTGAGGTTTCTAATATCATTTTTTTCTAAACTGAATAGTTTGCGCGAGAGACACTTCCAAAGTGGTAAAATGTGTGTCCCCCCCCCTGTAACTTCTAAAATAAGAGAATGATAAAACTAAAAAAAATATATGATGTACATTACCATGTAAACTTCCACCGAAAATTGGTTTGAACGAGATCTAGTAAGTAGTTTTTTTGTACGTCTTAAATCGCCTAAATACGGAACCCTTCATGGGCGAGTCCGACTCGCACTTGGCCGCTTTTAAAGAATCAAATAGCTACAATACATATTTATCTCTGAGATACGATCTTTTCCGGTTGAAATTTAAAACAAGCATTCTCATATTATCTATACTTCGTTTTTTTAGCATTAGAAATAAGGTAAACAATCTCATGACACATTTTTAAAATAAGTTACGGCAAATATGTAACAATTATGAATCTAATACGATCATTTATATTCTTTTGCTTTCATACGTAATAGTTACTGATTTTCAAAAAGCGTTTTTCAATTAATAGACATGTCAAGATCGCTTACCTGCTTTCAAGTTCTTTTTAATGCAAAAAAAAACGAACTATAGTACTTTTTATTTCTAAAAGACAGATATCGTGATTGAATAATTTCGAGCGCCCTCTATCTCGAAAAGGACAAATTGATCAATGAAAATTGAGTTACTATCTATTGAAATTCAAATGAGTTCGACAAAAGGGCTGCTTGATGAATTGTTGTTGGAAGGTAATTGAATGATTTGCATTATTAAAGGTAACACAAAAGGGCTACTGTTGCGACTACGATTATTTGGACTGTTTTGTATTTTAAGAATTCTCTTTACAGAAATGGTAGTCAATTGTAAAGAATTTTCACCTACAATCATCATCATTGTCATCCTCCTAGCGTTTGTCCTGTTACGGTGATGGGGTCTGCTTTCCTGGTTTTCTCCTTTCACTTCGCTCCCAAAGTGTAAAAGGTGACATTAAATACTTAAAAGTATCTACATAAATAATTTATTAAAATCTATCTATCTAATCTATCTAATACCTTTAAACGAGCAATTCTTGTTTATATATATATATATATGTCGGAGCGAGACACCAGAAAGACGTATTGCAGTATTACAGTTCATAGTTAGACGCCTGTAAAAGTCGATTAGCAATGTTTGGCTATGTATTATTTGCTTGTAACGAAATAATGAAGCTGCGTAGTGAGTAACGACGCCATCTATTGGCGTATTGATAAACTAAAATGACAGGTAGAAGGCTTTGGAACGTCAAGAGGAGTATCTTGAGTGAACGTAGGCACGAGCAGGCATTTTTGTCGTTATGTTGGTAGACTGGTCAGGCAGGTTTACCAACTTGAATTAGAGGCGGGAGCGGTTGGCTCCGCCGCTGGGACTGGCTTCCTTCTTCTTGATCGGACCGCGCTAGAGATCGGACGTTAGCCAAGCTCGTGCCTAATTCGCTACGTTCCTGAAGGCTTACACCTGAAGGATTATTCTGAAAGCTTATAGATTCTCACGTTGTTTAACCGTTTAGCTAAGTGTTTTATTCCAAGTGTTATTTTGATTTCTTATGTGCCATTAGAAGCTTACTTTTGTAAAATAAAGAAACTATGTGTTGTTTTGAAAAGATGTGTCCCGCCGAGTTTGTTGCCGGGTTAAATCTTCTCGGGTCAGAGGTGTAGGGTTGGAGTCGGTGTAGTTTGACTTAAATAAAGATTTGAACGATTTCATGTGATCTTTTTATTTTTATCGAATCCAATTCCATCGTAAGATCGTTGTTATTTTGATGATTTAGTACTGAAATAATAGTGGGCACTAGTATGGTTAATGAGTCCGAATGTTTATTTCATGCGTTGGTAGCATACCTACTATTTTGGCTGTGAAGTAATACATCTAGGTACTACCCCCACGCGCCCACCGCCACCAGGACCACCCGTCGCCGACATCAGCAAGTGGGATAGATGCGGAGTTGCATGTATAATTGCTTACACAGCCACCTGGGAGCATGGTGTATTTCTGGTGACCTACATTCCATAATCTGGACACTTTGTAATGGTAAGCTCACGTGTCTAACCTTGATTGAATGGTGAGTGTAATTCATTGTTATTTGGTGAGAATTATTGTGAAATTGTGAATTATGATTGAGGCAGTCGAGCATAGCGGTCGTTACGTGACGTCATCTCTGGTATCGCCGCGTTTCTTTACAATTAATTTTTGTAATCCATTTAGATCGAGGCGATCTCGAGTTATTTTGATTTGAAATCCATACTGTTAATTAAAACCAAGTATTAGCTATCACGACGTGATATTATTTCATCGCTCACTTGTGAATCTACCCTCAATAATTGATTTGAAAATACAATTAATTTTTAAAATCCGTTGAAATCTAAGTGATCTTAAGTTATTTTGATGTGAAATCCATATTGTTAATTAAAATCAAATATTGGCTGTCGCGACGTGATATTATTTCATCGCTCACTTGTGCATCTACCCTCAAAAAATATTTTTTTTCATAAAAATACAATGCACCGTTTGAAATTGATCCTGCTGATTTGCCAATGCAAGCATTATGTAATCTTTACCCTGTAATGTTTAGTAATTAATAAAATTGCGACAAATTGTTGCTCGTAATGCCGTGATAGATCACAAATCGTGTATACTATGGAAACATGAGCTACGCATATGAAAATTAATGTTACAGTGTCCTGCAGCCGGAGCCGAGCGAGCTTGCGGACGCCATTGCGCCCGTGATACAGAGGCGGCTGTGCAGTATCTTCTGTGCTGGAGATTTGGAAATAAAAGGACAGGTTTCGTTCTAATTGTTTATTAGTGAATTTTATTTTGAGTGTAATGGCGAAGCATAACAGTCGAACGTAACTAATAAGCTGTCACTTTTCGTATTGGCCCATTTTACCGTGTTACTTATTTTTGGAACACACGTTTGTTTGTTCATAGAAGGAAATAAAACGAACTCATTGAAGTTTAAATTTTATGCTGAGATTTTTGAAGTCCCGTATACATTGGAAACATGTTTTTTGTGACTGCTACCTTGCATTTCATAAACCTTTTGAGTTTAGGCTGCATACATGATAAACCTGACACTGTGCAAATGATGATTTCAGTAACAGCCAGCTATGTTGAACCACATCGTGTCTCTCGCAATCTGCCGCAGCAACGGCAACGGCAAGCGGAAAGGATCAGCCTCCGTGCTTGGGTTGGACCTCACCACCACCACCTTTGACTTGGTCGCGTGCATCATACTTTATTAAGCTGGTGAGCAGTTCCCATTTCGTTGGGATTATTTTGAGATGTTTTACTTCTGCATAGAAGTCTTGAGCGAGTTTCTGTTGTTAAAGCTAAAGAAGAAAGCTATCTTTAGTGATTTTGATCAGTAATGTTCAGTTTCAGTTGATTAGTTGACGCTGATAGTACCAATGGTTCTGAGTAACATGATTTAAAGACCTGTTTTTATTTTCTTTTTTTGGAATTCACTGTTAACATTGATTTGCTTTCGACGGACTGAAAGCTTGTACTTTCGTAGGACTGAAATTATGCCCGATGGACTGGGCACTACTGTTTTGCTTTCAATAGACTGAAGGCACGCCCGATGGACTGGGCAATACTGTCATGCTTTCGATGGACTGAAGGCATGCCCGATGGACTGGGCAATACTGTTTTGCTTTCGATGGACTGAAAGTACGCCCGATGGACTGGGCACTAGTGTTTTGCTTTCGATGGACTGGGTATTGTTTAGTGACCGCATCAGAAGTGCCGGAGCATGTAAGAGGTGCACGTGGTCTGCTTTTTATGTGCAGAATGCTCTTTGCGAGGAGTAGCACTTACGCAGCTGAGATGGTTACTTCTGACGAGGGTCTGGTATCTGCCGAAGGACTGGCAATGCACCGAAGGACTGGTGTTGTTTTGTTAAAAATGATTTCCCGTTTATGTACTGTGTTCATATGAGTAAAATTGGAACTATCAATTCAGAATGTTATTTATTTTAAGATGTCTTACAAAAATTTAGAATGACCAATTTTTTTTTTTTTTTAAAGCCAGATAATTTCCCCGTAAATTGATATTGACGAGTTTGACGACAATAGTAGTGATACTAGTGATACTGTCGAGCAATGAATTAGAGCTGTTGTGATTTGTGTTTTTGATGTTTGGGATTGTTTTGTTTTCACATAAATTTGAGAGTACCCGCCAGATGGAGGCGATGATTATTGGAGTGTATCCGTTAGATAGCAGCGATGATTACTGACGAGTATTTTTATTTAGTCGTTGCTCGATGGACTATTTTTGACTAGAGAATTGAGGATTGTTAAAGTAATTTTGAACAATTATTTTTTTTCTGGTTTGATTGATAACAAAGTTTGATTTTAATAGTAATTTGAATGAGACCCAAATTGTTGGTCAGGAATGACCGAGCGATGACATACTGTGCTGTATGTTTTGTTTCAGTATCAAATGCGTACACCCACACACGAGGACGTGTGTAGCGCAGGACGGCCGTGTCGGAGCGAGACACCAGAAAGACGTATTGCAGTATTACAGTTCATAGTTAGACGCCTGTAAAAGTCGATTAGCAATGTTTGGCTATGTATTATTTGCTTGTAACGAAATAATGAAGCTGCGTAGTGAGTAACGACGCCATCTATTGGCGTATTGATAAACTAAAATGACAGGTAGAAGGCTTTGGAACGTCAAGAGGAGTATCTTGAGTGAACGTAGGCACGAGCAGGCATTTTTGTCGTTATGTTGGTAGACTGGTCAGGCAGGTTTACCAACTTGAATTAGAGGCGGGAGCGGTTGGCTCCGCCGCTGGGACTGGCTTCCTTCTTCTTGATCGGACCGCGCTAGAGATCGGACGTTAGCCAAGCTCGTGCCTAATTCGCTACGTTCCTGAAGGCTTACACCTGAAGGATTATTCTGAAAGCTTATAGATTCTCACGTTGTTTAACCGTTTAGCTAAGTGTTTTATTCCAAGTGTTATTTTGATTTCTTATGTGCCATTAGAAGCTTACTTTTGTAAAATAAAGAAACTATGTGTTGTTTTGAAAAGATGTGTCCCGCCGAGTTTGTTGCCGGGTTAAATCTTCTCGGGTCAGAGGTGTAGGGTTGGAGTCGGTGTAGTTTGACTTAAATAAAGATTTGAACGATTTCATGTGATCTTTTTATTTTTATCGAATCCGATTCCATCGTAAGATCGTTGTTATTTTGATGATTTAGTACTGAAATAATAGTGGGCACTAGTATGGTTAATGAGTCCGAATGTTTATTTCATGCGTTGGTAGCATACCTACTATTTTGGCTGTGAAGTAATACATCTAGGTACTACCCCCACGCGCCCACCGCCACCAGGACCACCCGTCGCCGACATATATATATTTCGGGGACCTCGGAAACGGCTCTAACGATTTCGATGAAATTTGCTATATGGGGGTTTTTGGGGGCGAAAAGTCTTATCTCTGGGAAAACGCGCATTATCGAGCTTTTTTATGTTTTCCGAGCGAAGCTCGGTCACCCAGATATTTAGCCTGAGGCATTGTTCCCAGGACACTAGCCGCGTTCCCCCCATCTAAATAAATCAATAAACTAAAAAAAAAAAAACCGGCCAAGTGCGAGTCGGACGCTGCACGCCCCGCCGAACGCTCCGCTTCGAGCGTCCACTCAGGCCTTACACTAAGTGATTTGTGATCTGCGTCTCATTATTGGTGCCTGAAAGTTATAATTTTATTCCATGACCATTGAATTCAACCAGTTTTAATAAGGAAGACACCGTTAATTGTCCCGGAGATGAATCGTTCTAGCTAAGAGCCCGAACGTGCCTGATTTGCGGATGAATGCAATGATTTGAATTTAAATAAAGGATCTTATATTTTTAGCCGTCAGCAGTTTAAGCTCCGACTTAAAAAGAGATTCTGAATTTAAATTTGGTTTAAATTAATATGCTTTTTTAGGCATAAAATGATAAAGTCGTTAGTTAAAGGGAATTTTGGCAAATAAGCCCCAGGTGGTTTATATGGACTTAATAAATTATTTATAAATCGAGAAAAATGTAATAGGTATCTAAATAAGATCGTTTAGTAATGTTGAAATCATTGACGTATAATATCTAAGGACGGGCTAATGGGGCACTAAACATCGTACTAGTTCAGCGGTGCTACCCACGAATACCAGCCAATCGTGCAGTCTAACGCGACTAGTTGCGACCAATAGCGCGCGTAATGCGAACTCGTCAACCAATCGCGCGCATGATGCGAACTCATCAACCAATCGCGTTGTAGCGATTTCACACCGCTGTACTGGCCCCTGTCATGCCTCATTATTATTGCCCGTAAAGCCAGTCCCTAGATATCTATGTTAATGGTCGAAATAGGCCTCTCGGGACCTAATGTAACACATTCACTGTTAATGACCCGCTAGGCGGCATAGAACCCGCTCGCAGCAGCTTTTCGCTACAAAGTAAAAATAAGTTTTTAGCAAAAATTTCATTTTTAGTACAAGCTTTTATCGCTGACTGTACTTTTCTTTCTACAGACAAGACAACTAATACTCATCGAACATGGATAAAATATGAAATGAAAATGAAATGAAAAATTATTTATTTAGGTAAATGTTTCGTTTTAACAATACAGTTAATGGAATCTCCTAGTAAGTAAAATATAAAAAATATATGTACTTAGGGTTAGTTGTTGATCAATGAAACACTAAAAGTTCAAGCCTTCCTATCTCTGGTGTTTTTAAAGTTATGAGTGTGATATTTCGTACGAAGATAAACAATTTATTTGGCTATCATATGGCGTTCTTGGTTTCTACTTATTTTTAACAGTTTCTGTATTATAAAGCTTTTTTTGAAAAATGAGTTTTGTTTCATTGTGTACTTGTGCATGTTTTCAATGAAACACTCTAATTTTTACAGTGAAACAGATGTAATATATATAGTCTACCATGAAACATCCTTAATAAACAGTGAAACGTTGTAATAAATAAGTTACATTAATACATAGATCCTTTCAATCAATTAATGAGAAAGGAAAGGAGAAAATAGTGGTAGGCTGAAATTTGTTATTTAAAAGGTTTCCGAAATATGGAATCGTTATAAGATTGCTGAAATATCTAAAAACGAAAGACTTGTTTCATTGTACGCGCACCTAAGTTTCATTGTGAATCGAAAATCTGGTCGGCACTTAACGGCATGCTGCGAGAAAGGCGCCTTTTATGTCCACGGAGCATGATTGCCAACTAGGTGGACGCGGGAGGGTTTTAAGCATCTCCATGCTTGATATTATACACTTTCTTGCAATATAGTGTTTATAAACGACTGTTTCAATGTAAGACATGTGACCTTAACCTTGTCATCAATGAAACATTCAACATATAAACTATCCGATCTCAGCCATTTCTAAAGTTAAGTATCTTATATTTTGTCATATGATAGACAAATTATTATCAATTTTCATGGTATTTTAGTTTCGCAAAATTCGCACATAGTCTTTAATTAATTAAAAAAATAATGAGTTTGTTTCATTGTGTACTGATACTGGTGTTCAGTGAACATCATGTTTCATTGTTTACTACATAAAAATGTTTCATTGTGAGACTAGGGGGTGTTTTTTTAAACAATTAAAAAAACTGCACCAAAGAGTGAACGAAATTTATAAATATTTAGCTTCAAAGTAACTTTAATACACATAGAACACAACAAAAAATGAAATAACGCCAAACTAGACTCTATATCTTGGTAAAAAATTGCGAAACATAAATGAAAAATATTACTTTTGTCGCACGAATTCACAATAACGCTCGTGGCAACGTGCTCCTTCTCCGAGGCGCGCTTGCGTATTGGAGAGGTGCTGGGGGTCCCTGAGCCTGCCCTTGCTTGACAGATGGCACTAGCTGATAACACCTAGTTTCCGAGATATCGCAAAGTTTCACTGTGTACGATTGTTTCAATGTTCGACAAGTGACCCTACATACTTGTAATGTACCTACTGTATACCTTATCATTTATAATACTGTTGTACTTACTTCTGCTGTTTCTCTAATAAAGAAAAGAAAATGAAATGATAAGGCTACATCAGTGTCGATGTAAATGTAGGCTACCGATAATAACCTAGACCGTAATGATGGCAAATGGCCTACTTTGGCAGCATTACCAGCCGAACTGGTCGTAAATAAAGATTTAAGCAGACTGCAGTCGCGCTGATGTGGTGGAATCACGCAACCGTTGGATTTAGCAGCTTCTTTAACCTCATAACTCCCGCGTACAGTCACCCGCAATAATAATATGTTACACCACAAAGGCCACAAAAATATCTGACACGATCTTATTTGTAGAGCCATAAGAGCGTACATATTCAGTGGAATCTGTGGCCTTCGAAGAGTTACATATTATTGCAACTGTCTGTACTTGTACAAGTACAAATTATATTTGAGTTTTGAACTCTTATAAAAATAAAATAATGTTAACGCAGCAGAAGTTGCTAAGCGGGCCAGGTGTTTAAAATGATCTTGACGCGACTTTATAGTTTATTGTTAAGAGAATAAGCGTGTCAAGGCAATTTTGAACACCTCGCCCGCTTAGCAACATCTGCTGCTGACTGTAGGTTATGGCTACAGTTTGTTTCTATATCCCAGCCATAGTTGTATGTTCCATTAATACTAGTTTTGTGCTAATGCCACCACCAACAGAATAGGAAGTGGACAGAAATTGCTAAATGTTCATCATGATTTGAGACCAAGACCTACCTATTTACCAAAAGTGTGACGAATAGGAATAGGAACGCTCCCTGCGTTCAAGTATTTGAGGACGGTCTGGCCTAGTGGGTAGTGACCCTGCCTGTGAAGCCGCGGTCCTGGGTTCGAATCCCAGTAAGGGCATTTATTTGTGTGATGAGCACAGATATTTGTTCCTGAGCCATGGTTGTTTTCTATGTAAGTATTTAAGTATTTGTATATTATATCTATCGTTGTCTGAGTACCCACAACACAAGCCTTCTTGAGCTTACCGTGGGGCTTAGTCAATTTGTGTAAAAATGTCCATTAATATTTATTTATTATTTATTGACCGAAGAGTAGCGAAGGTCTACGTTTTGACTCGGGCATTTTGCTTTTGTATGTCCGGATGTTCTCCTCTACAGGTCGCAATTCTTAGCCGATTTTCGTGAAATTTTGTGACCGAATTCTATGACTAAATAAATTTTTTTTGTCGATCCGGTTTTTGGAAATTTTTCAAAATGGCGGAGTTGTAATAGCTCCCGCCTAAACAAATAGTCGTATCGGTATCATAAGTTTTTTCTTTTTGAGATATGTTTATAGATAAAATGGCCAAAAATTCAGAAAATTTATATCGCTGGTTTTGGCGCTATTTTCATATTTAATTTTTACTTGAGAATGAGTAGCTAAATTTCGTCAGCTGTAGTAAGAACTATAATGGTGTATTTTGCAAACGTTCGCTTTTTTTGTTTGCATCGGGAGGTCCCTGGTTCCATCCCCAGTAATTGTATACTGCTACATAACTTTTTGTATTTTTTTTTACTTAAATTTCGTATAGTTATTTTTTATTTTATTTTTTTATTTTGAAAAAAAAATTAAAAATTTCGTATTTTTTATTTATCAAGCGCGGGTTAAGCGTATTCGTTTAATTTTTGTTTGTACATGTAATATTACATATATTACATGTACTATACCTATATTTTAATAAATATTTTTGCCATACATTTATTCAGTTTTAAGCTCTGCTAGCGAGGTCTACAGCTCACAGAGCCACTAGGTTATCATAAACACTTAGACAATTTTCAGTTTAAAACGTTGTTTTATTCCCGTGTAAAGGGACCTTATTGTCGATGGCGCTTACGCCGCATAACGTCGCGCGGCATTGTATCGGAGCATCGTTAATTATGGCGTAAGCGCCATCGACAACAAGGTCCCTTTTCATAGATAACGTCACATTTAGGTACCTGTCATTTTACTACTTATTTGGGATGAACAATCAGACTTTTTACTCGTAAATGAAGATATAAGCAGCCTGCAAGCACGCTGATGTGGGTGAATCACGCAACTAATGGAATTGCTTTTGTATACCTTCTTTAACTTTTGGCTATAAATTGTGCAGGTATTTCAAAGTTATTGCCTGGCAAATGGTTTAAATCCATTGGATTTTCTACCTTAACACAAATGAAATTATGTAGGTACCTAGGTAATCACCGGTCAAGCGTAAACCAAAGATAATTTAAGTAACTACAGTAAACTTAAATTTAAATGTTTTGCAATAAGACGTACTTATGCCGCATTCAATATTTTAAAATCTTTACTTAATTTGATATTAGTTAGACGAACCGTGTAAGATAGCAACTGTTTTTTAAACACAATTTGACATTTTTTTACAAATAAGTAGGTACCTATTTGAACTTGGTATACTTAACGTGTTTTTGTTGAAATTAATAAAGGTAAAATACTTAAGTTTTGTAAAATGGCGTCAATAAAATACCCCCGAAACTTATTTTCGCGGCGGCGATCGGTCTCAATCCATCATAGATATAACTTGTTACCTAGAGCTTTTTTCTGTTTATTGTTTATTTTACAAGTTTCTTTTATTAAGTTTACAGCTTATGCCAACACATTTACAAGACATTTTAAAATATTAAATTGCAAAGGACCCTTATATACTTGTTATTTTATTTGTTTTTATTTATTACAATTTATAATCAGTAGCAACAAACTATCGCAAATTATCGTCATAAAATTATATTGATCAATAAATAATAAAATAGTTATTTATGATACAAGTGCGGAAAAGAGGAAATTCGACACGAGTTGCGAATTGCGAATTACCTATTCGCACGTGTATCGTACAACGTTTTACAGTAGGTACATATAGCACTTTAAACTTTTAAACTTTCAACATACGCACGGAAAGTGCTATTTCCCGCACTATTAGTTCGGGAAAGTAGCACCATACGTACTGAAAAATAATTATCTTTATGGAACGTTGTTTATTGCAATACAAAAGGTAATCCCGGTCGATATAAGTCTAGTGAAAAATACCTATTTACCTACTTAAAATACGTAGAGATAACTGAAATTCTAACACACATAGATGTAGACAAACCTCACAAGTTGTAATAGAAAAAGCTTTTTGCTTGTTGTTGTTGTTGTTTTTGCTTTGTTGTTGTTGTTGTGTTGTTTGCTTGTTGTTGTTGTGTGTTGTTGTTGTTGTTTGCTTGTTGTTGTATAAAAATTGTCAGTTGAGCTCGAAAGCGGCTTTAGTGTCTCTTAAAAACATTCAGTATTTTTTCCATTTTCCTTAATTCTGTATGGGCCACTAGTTGCCTGAAATAAACGATTTCTTTCTTTCTTTCTTTCTTAATCACCGGCTATGTTTCTCTTTTCAGGGTGCCTAGCCAAGATGCCAATCGTTTGCGCTGTGGCGAAAGAAACGCTAATGTCTCTCTGTCGCACTAATATGGAAGAGTGATAAAGATTGATTACCGTTTCATTCGCTACGGTGCAAACGATTGGCATCTTGGCTAGGCCCTCGGTTTCGTACTAGGATTAGAGACACGACACATGTCATCCTGCTAAACCGGAGCAATTTGTCATAGCTATATGGGGCATTATCTATGAAAAGGGACCTTATTGTCGATGGCGCTTATGCCGCACAGCGTCGCGCGGCATTGTATTTATATCGGAGCATCGTTAATAATGGCGTAACCGCCATCGACAATAAGGTCCCTTTTCATAGATAAAGTCACATATAATCTATAACTGTAGCTACGAGGAACTGAGAAATTACACCGTCTGTGTGATCCTTAATGATCTGGAAGATAAGAATAAGAATAAGAATAAGAATAAGAATAATTTATTTATAATAAAATAGGTAGGCAATCACAAAGGTGTCCGGTAAGCACCAAACTAGGCTGAGCCTGTATCTTGGGGCTTACAAAAGAGTAGGTAACATACGGTAACTAAACCTAATTAAAATGATGTGTGAAAGAGGGTGATAAGGTGTATGCTTTTAGGGTGTGTATGTGTGTGTGTGTGTGTGTGTGTGTGTGTGTGTGTGTGTGTGTGTGTGTGTGTGTGTGTGTGTGTGTGTGTGTGTGTGAAAGGTGTAGGAGAGCGAGTAAGGACTAGATGATGACAGACCTAAACATAAGAACGTATTATATTTTCCGTATCATTGTAGGATAGGGTCACAAACCATTTTTTGAGTTTAGATTTAACATTTGATAAAGTACACGTTTTTAGATCGATAATTTTGCAAACAGAGTTATATATAAATGGGTGCATATGGGAAGCAAACCTCTTGGCGTGAGATGTATGGACAGCAGGTACCGGGACTCTATATATACGTCTGCTCAAAATGAGGTCTCTTACCGGTAAATTTGTAATACTTTTATGAACTCTACACACTGCGCTGAAAATAAATAATTGTCTGACTCTGAGGATCCCCGTTTCATTATACAGCAAGTCGGTAGGAAATCTAAAAGGTTTTCTTAGCATGACTTTGATGACAGCACGTTGCGCACGCTCTAGTTCTAGGAGTGCCGTCTTACCTGCGCTGCCCCAGACTGCAATACAATATTTTATAACAGATTGGCACAGGGCATGGTAGACAACGCGAAGGACACTTAGAGGTGAACAGTCCCGCAGCCGTTTCACTAAATAAATCAGTTTTCTCACTTTTTTGGATAGACTAGTCAAGTGTTGTTTAAAAGAAAGGTGTTCATCAACGATAAGGCCCAGATACTTGACGGTGTAGCATCTACTTATGGACCCACATGAGCAGTTTAAGTTATTTGTGTCGCAGGAATGTAACTTTAAGTGGTATGTGAGCGGAGCAGAGGAGACTGATGTCTTTGAGAATGGGATGTGATAGCTTTTGTTCATATTTAGAGTGAGAAGATTGTGATCCAACCATTTCGATACTAATGATAGTCCTGCCTCAGCTGACAAGTATGTTTCCTCCCAAGTATTACCACTAAAAAGAGCTACGGTGTCATCAGCATAGCAGATGAATTCTGAGTTTGGGATAGTGGTTTGAAGAAGGTCATTAATGTATGTAATAAAAAGCGAGGGTCCGAGGATACTGCCCTGTGGGACGCCGAAGTAGATGTGAGATCTGCAGCTTGTTGAATCTCCGATCTTAACCGATTGCTGTCTATTTGTTAAGTAGCTGGAAAACCAGTCGTGTGCAGAGCCTCGAATTCCGAGAGCTTCTAGTTTCTTGAGAAGAATGGGAATTGAGACGGTGTCAAAGGCCTTCGCCAGGTCAAGGAATACCCCTATACAGCATTTACCGGCATCTAGATGACCAGAGATCATGTTTGTGAGAGTAAGCACGGCATCTTCAGTCGATTTGCCGCGTCTGAAACCAAACTGATGTTCTGACAACAGTGAGTGTTTCTCTAAATAGTTCACGAGACGAATATTTACAATTTTTTCTAAGATTTTAGAGAAAACGCATAAGAGAGAGATGGGTCTATAGTTAGTGGGCAGATCTTTTGGGCCGGATTTGTGAATCGGGGAGACAATAGCTAATTTCCAACAGTCAGGGAAGTATCCTTTTTCTAGACTAAGGTTGCAGAGACAGACAAAAGGCTCAAGGATTACCTCTTTTATTTCCTTGATTAGTAAAGGTTTAATGCCATCGTATCCAGGAGCTTTGTCAGACTTGAGTTGCCTAATAAGGATCTCTACCTCAAAAGTATCGGTTGGCTGCATGAAAAATGAGTGTGGGGTGGTATGTGAGGGAACAAACTTGTCAGCTAGAGTATGTTGAGATTCCGCGAGTTTGGAAAGTATCTGATCAGCTAAATTACTACCTACCGTAGTAAAGTGAGTGTTACAACTATCAAGGGATTCTTGAGCGGAGTTTCCAGATTTGGTTAGGTGGGCGGCATCGTTTATATTGTTTGAGAATTGGCATATAGTCTTAATTGTTTTCCATAGTTTCTTAGGTTTATCTTTATTTTCTTGTATTTGCTTGTTATGAAATTCAGTCTTTAAATTGTATAATAAGTTGTTACAGAAGTTTCTGTAGCGGGTGTATATTATATGTGTGATCGGATTGTTAGGAGAGGCTCTTGAGTCCCTATGGAGTTTATCTCTGTGTTTTAAGCACCTAATTACCCCAGGTGTTACCCAAGGCTTAATATTGAATTTGGCACGGCTAATTTTTATCTTTTTCGTGTTATTTTTAATTGCAGAGCATAGGATAGTGTTGAAGTAGTTAGCTGCAGTGTTAACATCGCTACTATTAGAGATAGGACTCCAGTCGACCTCCGACAGCTCTTTAGCAATTAATTTGTAATCTGTTTTTAGCACCCAGCGATTTCTGTTATGGGAATTTTGTGAAGGACACTTGAGACCAGCCATAACAATGTTATGATCTGTTACGGAGCATTTACAAACAATACCTATCGAATCAACCGCGGCCTTAATAAAAATATGGTCCAGACACGCATTGTCCCTCGTGGGCTTAGTAATCGCAGGTAAAAACCCGTGGGCCGACATAAGGTTCAGATAATCTGATAGGTTATGATGGGAGGGCGTAGCATTATCGGAGATGTCAATATTTAAATCGCCAGCTATGATGATTTGGCGTGAGTTTGTAACATTGAGAAAAGTGTCTAAGGAGTTCAAAAATAAGCTTGAATCAGAGAAGGAAGGAGAGCGGTAAATGCCTAAAACTGAAGTTTGACCCTCAATATTTAAAGCAAGACAGTTTGCGTCGTCGATAGGTGGTTCGGTGCAGGTTACCGATAGACGGTTGTTTACATACGCAACAACTCCGCCACTTTTATTTATTACCCTTGTCGTATGGAACATTTGGTAGTTAGGAAGTAAATCTATAACCGTAGAATCATTTAACCAACATTCGGTAAGAATGATAATGTCGAACTCAATATTTATTCTATTTAACGTCACAAAGAAGGAATCGAAGTTACGTTGGAGACTTCTTATGTTTAGGGCTGCCAATTTAAAACTATAATTAGGAGTGAGATACTGTTGACAGTTTTCGAGGACTTCGAGTGCGAGACAATCAATAGCCAGGTCGTTGTCCAGAACATTATCTAACTCAAGTAACGCCATCTATGGAAATTAAATAGAAACAAAAAAAAACTAAAATAAGGAAATACCATTCAGACATCGCTCCTAAGTAGCTTACCTGGATTTTACTCGCCGCTCCTTGTTTTAGTGTGGTGTTAAATTTGTGAAGTGTGTATGAAGTGTATAAATATATAACATGATTAAGAGAAGAACATATGAAAAATAACATAAGAATTGAGTAATAGTAAATAAAATAGCGCAAAAATGTTGTAAGAAGGTTGAAGTCAGGGATATTCGGGCTGCATATTTTCTGCTTCAGACCAGGAGACATCCTGAGACTTCTCAGCAGCAGAGTTCGTGTAGCAGTCCAAACAACGGTCAAGGTCAGCGACGCGACGAATCCGGATAGCAGCACTGCCTTCTTGCTATATATATATATTGAGGCCAACCAAGTACGATCTTTTTTCCAGTATGATTTAGAGAACAGTATTTATATACACGATTTCATGCACGAATAAGCAAGTAGAGTTTATCCTCCCTAGTCCCGGTGTCATTTAAAAAGGACAACATCAAATCGAATTTTGAACTACCTATATAATGGAATAAGGGAAGGTTCCAATCCAAATTGAAAACTGCAAAATGATTCTGGAACTAGAAGGCTTACAAAACCGCTTTCAAGTAGTGTTGGTAATATTTTTACAGTACATATGGGGCTACTTTTCCGCACTAGTGCGTAAAATTCCTTTTCGTGCGTATGTCGAAACTTTAAAGTGCCATATGTACTGTAAAACGTTGTTCGATACACGTGCGAATAGGTAATTCGCAACTCGTGTCGATTTAAAACACTCGAATTTCCTCCTTTTCGCACTTGTATCGAAAATAACTATAAAGCCATCGCGTTTAAGGTTCAATTTAGTTTAAAAAAAGTTTTGAAGTCGAAGATTGAGTTTTTTTACTAATAATGTACGTATTTGAAGACCCGAGTCATAAATGCACCAACACTAGTTTATTAAGGCTTCCGACGAACCTAAACCTATGTAAGTACCAAGTGCCTACAGTGATATATAGGTATATATCCCTGCCAATATATATTAAGCGGGATTAGGCACGCGTGTCATCGTATAACCCCGTTGTGATTAATACGCATACCACAAGTTATATGTGTACATACGTATTGGTATGTGTTCGTATGTTTCATTATCTGAAGTGATATATGGAATGGATGATATGGATGGTATTAATATTATTAAAATACCGATTCATATATTTTAAAATTTATTATCTAAAATTAGGAGCATTGAAGACGGGTCGCTTTGTGTAGAAAGTTCCACACAAAGTAACCCAATTAAATGCTTTTATGTGTATTAATTTGTAGTAGATTGTTATGAGTATAAACAGGTATCTAACTACGTATCTTTGTCAGTCTCTTATAATCTAAACCAAATTCTAAGAATTTATTTCGTTTGTGTAATCATGTCAGTACGCTTAAAATAAGACAGAATGACAGATAATTCCCTTTTTAAATAATGTACGAATTCTATCGCAATTCTCTTACCTCTCGTAATTTCTGGGAGATGCCTTTATAATTATATAAATAATAATGAAAATATATTAATATTTAAGCAACATACTTAACAGAAGTAATCAAATAACTCGAAACTTGAAAATATATACGATATCGACAGTAATAAATTATATATGTCGGCGGCCGATCGTAAGACCAGGCAGATCGTAATGTTCCTGTGTAATGTTTTGACGATAGTGACATTAAACCAATATAGGTAGGTAGGATAGGTTCGTTAGGTTGCTTTAGATGCCGGAAGGGCAAACTGCCCAGAAATAGGAGCCCCGCCTAGCGGGGCTCCGTCGACTCAGGGAACGGGTCAAAGATTTTCACGTTTCACGATATGCCTAGGAATTTCACGATATGCCTGATCTTACGATCGGCCGCCGACATATACAACGTAAGATTTCACAGTCTGGTAGAATTACATCAATATTTCACGCTTGTATTATCATTAGGGATATGATAGTTCCGTTTTGTCGCCTATCATCTATTATAGGTAGGTGTCATTCTGAATCCCTAACAACGTTTGTCCTAAAGTCACTTGCCCTAACTGGTTTGTCCTAATGGGCACATGCTCTAACGATCAATTGTCATAACGGTTATTTTCCATAATGTAAGGTTCTGAAAAATTGTTAGGTTTTAGAACTTGCTGCCACAAAGGTGGGTTAGGTTAGGGTTAGAACTGCGACCCTCGCAAAAAAAGAAAATAAACTTAATAACATTAGGATAAGTAATAATTAATTAGGAAAACCAAAATTAGGGTTTTTAGTGTTAGGACAACTGATCATTATGACAAACAATATTAGGGAATGCAAAGATAGGAGAAAAGACTTTAGGGATTCAGATATAGATCCGGTACCTATATGTTAGAACGTGACAGCCGCAATGACGATAAATCCCGACTATCATAGACCCACAGGATAAGACTTGTCAATATTTATCACTAACATACACATATAAATTGGCTCCTATACTGCCTTGACATCAACATGATATGTTACAAAACAACACAACAAAAGAACAACAATTACTATTCACAAATATACATTTATAGAGCTGTTTTATACCCTACGTGTGAAATTGAAACCATAAAAGACACAAAAGGACGCCTGATGAATGGCGGAGTTAATACCCCCTTTAATGTATTCAGTCCGTAAACATGGCTAAATGACGGTAAGAATTAATTAAAGTCATTTATTGTGAGAATAACACGTTTTTTGCTGTAAATGATATGGTTCATTAATCATGGTGACCGGCGGTGATATAAAAACATGTTCAATAAATTGTTTACAAGATTTTTAGCTTGGAAACACTAATAAATGTTCTTACCGTGTGGAAGTTAACATGGACCAACGAACTTTTTTCAGCCTCAGCGTTTTCACATTGTCCGTTCCGATATCGGATGTCGAATACAAAGAAGTAAATTTTTTATAAAATCACCTTTTTAGGTACCTATATCAGATTTTGATAAAATTTGGTGGATAGGTAGAGTTCCCTATTCTCCAGCGCTATGATGGTCGCGTTTTTATCACCTGTCATGTCATGCATCACTTTCGGACTTACATACTTGTTAGAACGTGACAGGCACGGTGACAAATGATAAAGAGCCGACCATCTCAGCCCTTCTGTACATGTATTTCGTACATCTTCTACTGAGTGGTGAGTGAGTCGTGAGTGTGAGTCGAAAACGTAAATGTAGGTATGTTACATCTACTATGTAAGTGATCCGTCGGCGCTGTAATCTTCTTAACGGCTTACGCCCGAAACTGGTGATTCTCTTAATTGATTAACTTATTACTATAATTAGCTTCTCACTAACTGGTGATTAGGGTATCGAACTATCGACCTACATTGACTAGCAATACACGTATATATATACAGAATTACAGTATGTTTGAAAATTACCTCATTGTATGATCGCCACTGCCCGCAGAAATGAGGTTTCGATATAGAAGAGAACACAACACACACACACACACACACACACACACACACACACACACACACACACACACACACAACACATAACACACACATCACAAAAATCAAAATCAACATATCTTTATTTGCTCAGACAGATAGTAAATAATTAAAATATAGGTATGTAAGTAGGTACAATAGATAAGTACCTACTTGGTGTCGCAAAGAACGAATTATTTGGAAAGTTTTAAACTTTTCGACTGATGGAACGACATCATTCATCATAAGTTCATAACAATCTGAAACACACCCACCTAGCTACGCTTGAACATTGTGTTTTCGACACGGGAAGCATATATTTCCTAGTTTTCCTGGCCAAAAGGTTATGTACCGTAAAACTACCGGAGTGCAGTCCAAAATCCGTCAAATATGGTCCTAAACTAACCCTATTATGAGTATTATGACGCGTTCTGAGTCTGAGGCAAAATATTTTCATGAATGGAAGAAAAAATAAAAGCCCAGATATGTAAAACCAAAAAGACCATTTGATATTCATACTTTTAATCAGGTACGTATTGAACTTGTGTACCATAGTTGTAATGTTGGACTATAGTTGCTGTTTTAGGGTACTTTCTTTAACATTTTTGATTTTAGTAGAAATACGTACCTATGTACATCATTAAATCTTATCTTGTTACGGTTTTGATCTCGTTTTGATACGACTTCGATGATCGCCTCAAAGTACGTATCTCACGCACAATAATAAGTGCGAGCGAGATGCCTAATGACAATATTTTAATTTCATTTCTCGGGCGCCAATCAGCGTGAGCGATCGCTAAGGTCGTATCAAAACCATAAAAACATGGTTTAATAATGAATGAATAAATCAATAAATGAATGAATCAATAAGCCTTCTTGTACTCGTTACTGTCCAAGTACGTACGTGTCCTCTTTAAAGTGAAGTCTCTTCAAAAGAGGTGACAGCAGGGTGTTATCTGTTGGGCATTATTAGCAGAGCACTGAGACTTTATTTCATTCAGGGCTCTCCAAACCCCAGCCCGCGAAGCGTTTCAATATTTCAATACCCAATACACCCTCTCCCCCCCCCCCCCCCCCCCCCCCTCGGTACCGACGGTGGCCCCTGCGAAAATTCTAAGGCGCAATATGGCCCTCAGGTAAAAAAGTTTGGAGACCCCCTAATGCAATAATAACAAAAGTTCGCATTCCAAAACTAAGTCGCATTAACTAACATTACATCACGGAAGCAGGTACACCTCGAATCAAAATACCAAATTATCATTAAAATATCGCGTGCTTCACCGGCATAAATAGCTTGCCTAGCCACGCCGTCACGAGAAGCGGAAACTTTGCCCGCTTTCTGGCTACAGTATAAAACCACAGTAAATCAACGAAAAAAGGTTAAATAAAGCGGAGTTCGGCTGCTGTGTGGCCACAATATAATAAAATAACGATAACTAAATGCTATTGGTAACAGCACAGAGGACAATCACCGCTTTCGAAGGGTTTTCCAGTAATTTTCATCAGTATGTTTCACATTACTCAACACACTGTTTCGTTCGTAGATATGTGCAACTGCTGTGTTGTGAACGTAGAATTGCATGAAATATGACACGGCGAGGTGTTACAAAATACTCAATATTTTTTACATTTAAAGACACATTTTTACACTTTGTTTCAAATTCCGTGTATCTAGACACGGAATTTGAAACAAAGTGTAATAATGTGTCTAATGTAAAAATATTGAATATTTTTTGCAACGGCTGCTCACTTGAACCTGCAAGGTTTCTTTATGTCTTACAAGTATAATCTTTAAAGTAAGTATGAGTAATCCCTAGTTGTTCTACATTAGTGTACAGGCTGGAACCTAAATGGGCGCGCATTTATGGTTTCAAAAGAATTTAAGTTAGTTAAAGAACTCCTATAAAAAAAAAGATTTACAGGATTAAAAAAAGGTTTAAAGAATCAGCAACGCATATTAGAAGACTACCTAGTTATCAACGCCGCCGCAGTATTTTCGCAACAGTAATGCAGCTGCAGTAGTAATCTGAATGTCACCTTAACAGGCTTAACATCAGGCGGCTCGTAAACATGTAAACTTCAATTTATATTCATAGCAGTAGTAAAGTACCTAAATGGTTGAATTTATATCATCAAATGCAAATTTACAAATGTGTAACGTATTTTTATTTTAGCAAAGTGCGTATTCCGAAGGGTATTTATATGTTGGTGCTTAATTTACCTTTTGTGCACTGCAAAGTTTTATTTAATCTGAATCATTTAGTTTAGAGTAAACTGACAGTGACAGAATTTATGAAAACAATGAGTTATCTATTTAGCAATTCAGACGCTTTTTATAAAAATATTAAATCAAAAGCCTCTCTAACATCATTAAGGCCGATTCTGGTTTTTTACAATTTGATATGGTTTAGTATGGTGGCGGTTGTTTTAATACCTATGTCTCATAAGCGATTTAAGTGCGCATGAGATTGATGATGCTTGATGACACGACGGTCGACGGTCGTATCAAAATGAGATGAAAATCATATCAAATTATTAAAACAGAATAGGCCTCATTTATTCTACCGAATTCTAAACAAGACTTTAGAACGAAGTTTTTATGTATAAAATGCAAGCGCGAGATATCAAATGGATATCATATTTTACGTCTCTGAAGTCTGAGTAAGTGTAAGTACCTATTCGGAGCGAAAAGTTTTATTTTATTTTGAGTGGTGCACTCATTTGGCACGTTCGTTCGTTATTGCGTCGCGTTCCTCGTTCATTTGCTGAAAGTATTGAAACTGCAATAATACGGTAGTGGCTGGAATTCGCAGTCGATACCTACTTTTGTTTTAACTACACTCTAAAAAAAATTTGGTTGGCCCTATCAATATCTTGATAGTCGTAATCAAGCATCTTGATTCCATACGAGCCTAACAAGAACTTAGACATATCAAATAAGGTAATTCTGATTGCTATTACTATATCTATGTAACTGAACCAATTAAGATCTTGTTCAATATTTACACGAAAAATAATTATGCTAACTAATTGATCCTAGCAAGATCAACTAAGGGCTTGATAATTATTATCATGATAAGTTACTGTACCAACTAATACAAACAAGTCAGTTTAACTAAGATGTAGGTCAATATTAACATGAAGAATTACTGTATTAACTATTTGACCCAAATAAGTTCAACTAAGAACATGATTACCTCGACTAATGCACCTTATTAGCCTGAACTAAGATATTGTTAAATTTGAATCTCAATAGTTTAATCATTTCAACTAAGATGTAAATCAATGTTAACATGAAGAATTACTGTATCAACTATTTGACCCTAATAAGTTCAACTAAGAACATGATTGCATCGACTTATGCATCTTATTAGCCAGAACTAAGAAATTGTTAAATTTGAATCTCAATTGTTTAATCAGTTCAACTATGAAGCTTGTCTAGTACAATATACCATTCTTCATCAATTGTACTAGTACAATAAAACACAACAACAAACAACAAGCTTCATAGTTGAACTGATTAAACAATTGAGATTCAAATTTAACAAAGTAAAGTTTTATGAAAAGGGGGTAAATGAATAAAACAAAAAATATATATATAATAAGATGTTATTTATTCATCTAAACATTTAGAAAACTAAACATTTTACATTTAAAAATCGAACTTTCTTTTACATACCTTACATATATATTATAATTAACATTTAAAACGGGCTACAAATATAATGACCGTTTGGCGTACAACCGTCGATTTCCCCCTTATGGGTACCCGTTGGCGGCAGGCTCGGGGACGTCTGTCGCCTACACGAGGGTCCCTGGGATGGCAAATGCGCAAAAAATGGCGCACTCTTAGAGAAGTAAAGGGAAACAGTTCCTCCGAAGTCGAGTCCGCAGTTCGGACAGCCGCTGGCGGGGTTTCGGAAGCATGGTCCCGATCGTTTCCCGTGCCTCGCCTTAAAGCCTTGAGGCGGCCAACAGGGGTTTTACTGGGTGGACCTGGGGTCTCATTAGTCCACAACAGGGATTCCCACATAACCATCCCGGCCCGTCCCCGCGCCTTTTATTCCCGTCGCCACGATTATCACTTGCTCCATGTTGCACATACACTATTATACATTAGGTACACAAAGCAAAGGTAACACGTTCACTGTTCCAGGCTTGCCGTGAAATAAAGGCACAAGTAAAATTTATTTCGTTGACGCGTACTTGAATGACTAAGTAGTTGAATGTTGAACGTCGAGGCTGAGACTGACTCCCCACTCGCACGGTCACAGGCGCCGCAGGGGCGCGGGCGGGGAGGACCGCGGGTGCACCGGCGCCCCGCTACTTATCTCTTGATTGAACGGATTAACTGATTATTTAATTTAATTATGAAGAAAATCGATTTAACAAATAATTCTTAATATAATGGAATATTAGTTTCGTAATTAATACAATAACTTGATCATAATGGGATTGAATGTTTTATCTTCGTTGTTCTAAATATTATATGTTTAGTTGATTAAAATACCAAGTCTTATGTAAATCAACAAAGAGAAAATAATCACATAAACTATTAAAATGTTCATAACTATTAACATATTTATCTGTTTTAATTAATTTGTTAAGGATTTAATCAACCTACGTTACATAATTATGCCAACAAGTTAATGATAGATGCAAAGTATACAATTGTTAGGATTAATAACATACCTACTTTATTAGTTCAATCACAGATACACTTATTGTTTTAAGTAATCAGGTTTCTTTGATTTATATAAGATCGTTATTGTTATAATTAACTTAACGTCAACTAAGAGAAAACTGCTCTTAGTTGGTCTTCATTTTTTAGAGTGTATACTTTATTTCTAATTACTTTTATACCTACTCATTAAAGGGAAGCAGCTACTATACTTCGTTTTTTTTTAGCATTAGAAATAAGGTAAACAATCTTGATGTGTCTTTTAATTGAAAAACACATTTTAAAAATAAGTTACAGTAAATATGTAACAATTATGAATCTAATACGATCTTTTATAGTCTTCTGCTTTCATAAGTAATAGTTATTGATTTTTAAAAAATGTTTTTCAATTTAAAAGACATGTCAAAATCGCTTACCTTCTTTCAAGTTCTTTCTAATGCTAAAAAAACCAACTATAGAACGAGATTATAATAGCTACGTTTTATACTTTTTATGATTTCTATAAGAATATGAAAATTATAAAAATTATGCAATATGTAAAGTCACGCTCCGTGGTCGTTACGCCATTTAGGGTTCTAGCTAAACTGGACATTCCATAGCGTAAGTATGGAACAACCAATTTAACTAGGACCATACATGGCGTAACAATCGCGGAGCGTGATGGTACATGTAATGAAAGAGTCGCCAGCTACAGATTTTTTGAAATTGCCGCGTTTTTAGGGTTCCGTACCTCAAAAGGATAAAACGGAACCCTAATAGGATCACTCGTGCGTCTGTCTGTCCGTCCGTCCGTCTGTCACAGCCTATTTTCTCCGAAACTACTGGACCAATTAAGTTGAAATTTGGCACACATATGTAAGTTTGTGACCCAAAGATGGACGTGTAACGTAAATAAATGAATTTTAAATATGGAGGCCATTGGTGGGGGTAAATGAGAAAATTAAAAAATAAAGTTTTTCAAACTATATCGTGATATAATATATATCAAATGAAAGAGCTTATTGTAAGGATCTGAAATATATATATATTTTATAATTTTAGGATTAATAGTTTAGCAGTTATTCAAGAAAATAGGCAAAAAATTACCCCCCCCCTCCATTATCTCCGAAACTACTGGGTCTAAAACTTTGAAAAAAAAAACACAAAATAGTTATTTACCCATAGATGACAGGAAAACCTATTAGAAATGTGCAGTCAAGCTTGAGTCGGACTTAATGTACGGAACCCTTGGAACGCGAGTCCGACTCGCACTTGACCGGTTTTTTCAGGTTCAATTTTCATTAGCCAGACTCTAGTTATGTCACTATCTAATTGTTCAATCATACCTACTTAATTTTGTTCTATTTGAGAATAGGCTTCATGACTAATTTTCATTTATGGTATCAATCGATCGGGTTTTTAAGATCAAATCTCTATATGGATGGGACCCATTGCGTTAAAGTAACACAAAAGTCAGAAATTGTAGTCAAAGGCCGACAGTCGCACTTCACTCGCGAAACGCCCTAAACAAAACGACAAGGGAACGTGACGTCAAGGTCTCTGGGAGCCCAGCTTGTAGTATGAACAAAACAAGAAAATTGCGTTTTTATCGGTGAAATATTGCGTTTATGTACCTACCTATATAGTTGCTATACAATATTTTTTTGGATGAAATGTAAGGAATCGAATGGTACCCTTACTTTTATCGTTTTTGGAAGTTTAAAGAAAACTTAAATTTTGAAACTTTCAGGCCCTGTATTTTTGTAATTTTTCAATATTTTATTTTAATATCCACATGATTGTGATAAATTGCTCGTTTGCTATCTATTTTACTAGATTTTGTTATAAAATTCAACATGTGTCATCATCCCTATTGTTGCCAGTAGGTACGTCTCAGGGTTGTCGATAAAGAATCTCCGTCTCCGTCACACGTCGAGTCATAAAATACAGAAGATCGTAAATCACACCGTATATATATACGGTGTGATTTACGATTTGTATAGGTACTCGTACATATTCCGTAAGGGTTGGGTTGAGGCACAATGGGCGCATTTATACCGGATGATTTTGGGGTCGTGATCCCGAAGGTCAAAAATGTGTTAAGATGGTCATATTAAACATATTTCCCCATGGACTACGAATATATAACGCTGTGTATGTATGCAGTCCCTTTTTACATTACCGTGGATTTTGACGGCAAATACATGCCGTTGGTAGGTAGAGATGCTATTTGGCAGTTTCGTATAAAGTTCCCACAATCCGGGGAAAATTTTAGGCCGGATTATCGAGCGCCCACTGTATTTTTTATAATCAAGTTCAAATAAAGAAATAAAGGCAGTTTAATACGATTTAAAGTAAAAGTATTTAATTATTCTTAATCTTAATTAAAAATTTACTAAAGGCTTTCATAAACTTGCAGCTGCCACCCATTCATCATTCTAAAGCAAAACATTTAATTAACTGTAATAAAACGAGCAACCGTTTCATTAAAACAAACGTTTTTATACTTAAGTAAGTAACTTTTCGTAAAATTATTCATTTACCCTTTCAATAGAATGATCACTTTATATTACCCACCTAAATCTAGTTTAATACTTAGATAGAAAATGAGCAATTTATCACAATACATTGCAAACTTAAAAAATATATGGGAATAATAAAAATATACAAGATTTGTATTGCTTTAAGCCAATGCGTCCCATACAGACATTTGATCCTCAATACAAACCTGATCGACTGATAACCATTCATAAAAAAATGTCAAATACCCTATTCCACAGTGTACACGTAGCTGGGGGCCTATCCAAGATGACAATCGTACATCGAAAAACGTCGAAACGAAAAGATAAAATATATCGGGCTGCCAGATGCTACGTGACTATTTCCATACTTTATTCAATGTTCCATTGGCGTTTTCCATCATCGATTGTCATCTTGGCTAGGGCCGTGGATGGTTCACTCGAATTGTATGTTTGGGAAGCTATGGCCATAACAATCCCCAGGTAACTTTCAAGAGGGGGAGTGTAGTTTACAAACTCGATATGAAAAGCATTGAGTAGTTCACATAAGTTAGGAATGCGACCACTTCAATATCGAGTAGTTCACGTAAGTTAAGCGACAAAACTTTATGTTTTACTATCGGAGATCGGGGACATTCCCGGTCACAGAATAAGTAATAGTATGAACCACTTCAGAACCATTTTACCTGTATCCTTACGAGCGAGCTAAACTCCGCCTCCCATAGAGATAACCAATTACGATGCATTTAGGATTCTTTATCTTAATAATGAAAAGGGTAAGAACAGGTAATGAGACAAACAATAGGTAGTAAGCTATACAAAAAGGAAGTCATATGAGCCGTGTTTTGTAAGTACATTAATTTTTAACCAAAGGGTATTTACTTGACTATAAATGGGTTGCGTTGTTTAAGATGGCAATTATACTTGACTGCTAAACATTTTTGGGTTATTAGCTTTGTTTGTTATTGTTTTAATTAAAAGTGTTGTTTTTCTTTGCAGGTAAGCGGTGAAGTCTGAATCACTGTGAGACTGTGAGAATACAATAAAAAAACCGGCCAAGTGCGAGTCGGACTCGCGCACGGAGGGTTCCGCACCATCAACAAAAAATAGAGCAAAACAAGCAAAAAAACGGTCACCCATCCAAGTACTGACCCCGCCCGACGTTGCTTAACTTCGGTCAAAAATCACGTTTGTTGTATGGGAGCCCCACTTAAATCTTTTTTTCTACTCGTCGACTGCAATGCTTGAATTAAGACTTCGTATACCAAAGTGAAATCGCATACTTTTTCCACTATGGGATCCCAACTCAACTATAATATTCATTTCGATACAGTTTAGTCAACTATAATATTCATTTCGATACCGTTTAGTCAACTATAATATTCATTTCGATACAGTTTAGTCAACTATAATGAAATTGACCAATCGAAAGCGCGGAGCAAGTACCAGGGCCTCATGAGTTACGAGAAGGTGTCGTTGATCAACCTGCCGGGGTCGCGGGGCGCGGGGGCCGAGTCGCGTACGAGTATGAAGGTATCGCGGCTGCTCGCGCATCTTAGCTGTATACTTTTGGTTTCTTTACCTATATATATGATTCTTCTACTAGTTTTAAGTATTTTTTTTGTTGACTCGTAGAAAAAGTATTGTATACAATAGTGATATAATCAAGCTTTTCAATCTCGTACCTTTACTTAGGCAACTCGGCAAGCTTCATTGCCTAAACACGGTACTCGACTGAAAAGCTCTCCATTATATCACGATTGTATAAAATACTATAGATACAGAACGGTGAAACAGTAAGTACCTACTTTTCTGTTAAGCAGTTGAAACTTTTTATTTTTTTCTTGTATAAAACTCGCTGAGCAGACATCGCTTGACTTTGAGCAAACATCTCGGATTTCCCGCAAAAAACCGTTTAACCAACAAACTGAAGAATTCTTCAGGATCTGAAGTGAGTTTAAGTGCGCTGAAACCTGAAACCCGATGTTTCGATGGTTTTACTTTTAAAACTTCGAGGGGTGTTGCTCATATTTCATATTAATACCTATACCGGGTGTGCCTGGAACACGAGCAAAAAATTTTAACTGTAGGCTGTGCTCCTCAAACCGACCAACATTTGTTCAGCAACATTTAAAAATTGTGAAGACTTTAGACTTCCTGTATTTCAAACTGGTATGAAATTTGTAAATTAAATATTATCTTCAATTTACACTGTCATCAGCGTAGTTGACGTTTCTTGTCACGCTTAACATAACAAAATTTAGAGTCTGTTCAGAAAGAGAAGAGTCGTGGAATGTATTGGGCCCATAGACTAGGAATCCTCTAGACTGAGTTTAGAGCAATTATTTCATGAAACCGATGCTGCCAAAAATACGGGGGTGCGGGGGGACGAGGTGAGCGAATCACGTGCCGTGATTGGTCCGTTCAAAGACACGAACTCGAAGATGGAGTAAAACTACCGTTTGAGTGGCAGAGGCTACCCGTTACTATGCTCAGTCTAGAGGATGTCTTGTCTGTGATTGGGCCCCATACATCTCACGACTATTCTCTTTCCGCACAGACTCTAACTGTATTTCACTTACCTACATCTAAACGTCTCCCAGAGGCTTATGCATATAGGTACCTACTGTAAAATGCATTTGAGAAACTTGGGGTTGGTGGTATTATCGATAAATATAGTTTTATGGATCGATGGATCATCAGAAATTATGTGCGATACTTACTGAAAAAACCGAAAATCACTAAAAAATTATTTGTGTTAATTATGTCTCACAGGTACCTACGGAACTATAGAAATCTGACTAGAGCTCAAAAATGCTCAGTGATATGTGTCAGTCATATGGTCCGTTATTAGAAGTCAAAAATTTACTAAAAGCATCGTTTATATATATAGGTATATGTATTCCGTCACTGTAAGTATATAAGTATAATAAAGTTACACTCAACGCAGTCGAGGAGACTGCTGCGCCATTTTATGTTTGCATATTTAAACAAGAACGAATAAACTGACAAAACATTTTCGCAAGAAGCGAGTTGTTGAAGAAATAAGTTTGAAATTAAAACGCTGAGAAACACTCGTTTCACGAACGGGCATTACATTAAAAGTTGCAAAGTTGCATCTTCTTTTGAATAAACTACGAGTGTAGATTTTAAAAAAAACAACGGGTTGCACTCAGGGACAGGGAGTGCCGGCAGAAGTGCAAACTCAATGACTAGTGCAAAATGCACTATGTATAATTGAGGTTAACGCCATCTAGCGTTAGCGTTAATTACTAGAAACCCCTAAGCACATCACTGTTAGTACTCGAGTTATATTAATACCAGTTAGAGCGAAACTCACTAGATGGCATTTAAATAAATAAAGAAAAACTCAATGACATTACATGTAATAAACAGTTTTTCGATAAGGTCACGTGTTTAACATTTTTTCCCCACCTCAAAAAGTGCACAGCGCCGCTAAAGAAGTTTTCACTTCAAAAACTTGTTGGCAAGAAAAATATTATCCGAGTTGTTGGAGCTTTCACGTAGGTACTTATAACAAATAAACTCAGTCATAAAATAACATTAATTTAAAATTTGCAAAAAAAACATGAAAAAAATTAATTAAAAATTAAAAAACACGACTGCAGTTTAAAATCGAACTGAAAAGCTAAAAATAATTTTTAGTTATGTTAGGTACTCAACTTAATGAATATAAAATAGAATATAAGTGTTCAGTCCGGGTCATAAACAGCAAACGGAAAAGTTTAGGCTCATTTAGGATCGTGACCTGTACCTGTATATTTTATTTCGATTGCAGTCGGGGACCTGTGAATGGGAAAATTTCAATATATCAAGGTCCCCGACTGCAATAGAAATAAAATATGCAGGTACAGTCACGATCCTAAATGAGCCTAAACTTTTCCGTTTGCTGTTTATGACCCGGACTGAACACTTATATTCTATTTTATATTCATTAAGTTGAGTACCTAACATAACTAAAAATTATTTTTAGCTTTTCAGTTCGATTTTAAACTGCAGTCGTGTTTTTTAATTTTTAATTAATTTATTTTATTTTATACATTTTAGTGACCACATTTTTTATGGTTTAAGGAAACTTAGTTGCTTCAAGGAGCTTTCATCATGTTGATCTTTGATATGTTAGCATAAAACGTGCTTAAAAACCTAAATAGGTCGGACCCAAAAACCAGACGTATTGAAAAGTGCTATGGCTTTATATCTCTGTAACTACATAATTATTTCCTATTGGCTTTCGGCCTTCGCAATTAAGGGCCTACTGCAGCCGCGTCTGGCGCTTTGTAAACCACGCCCGCTAGTTCTTCCCTCCCCGCTAACACGCACACATGGAAACGCTTCGCGCCGCACGTGAAGTTTGTGTGACCTTTTAGCACCATCTAACGTTACAGAAGTTAACTACCATTATACGCGGTCGCTGCGGTCGGCCAGAAACTTATATTCGGAAATTCGTGCACCTTTCTTGCGCTCCGGGCCTTGGGCCCTACGCCAAACTCGGCCTTCGGCCTTCGCAATTAAGATACTTGGGAAAGCTGCAAAAACCGTGCACCTTTCTTACGCTCCGGGCCTTCGGCCCTACGCGAAGCTCGGCCTTCGGCCTTCGCGATTGAGAAACTTGGGGAAGTTACATAAAGCGTGCACCTTTCTTACACTCCGGGTCTTCAGCCCTACGCGAAGCTCGGCATTCGGCCTTCGCAATTAAGATACTTGGGAAAGCTGCAAAAACCGTGCACCTTTCTTACGCTCTGGGCCTTTGACCCTACGCGAAGCTCGGCCTTCGGCCTTCGCAATTAAGGAACTTGGGGAAGCTGCAAAAACCATGCACCTTTCTTACGCTCCGGGCCTTCGGCCCTACGCGAAGCTCGGCCTTCGGCCTTCGCGGTTGGGACACTTGGGGAAGCTACAGAGAGCGTGCACCTTTCTTACGCTCCAGGCCTTCGGTCCTACGCGAAGCTCGGCCTTCGGCCTTCGCAATTAAGATACTTGGGGAAGCTACATAAAGCATGCACCTTTCTTACGCTCCGGGCCTTCGGCCCTACGCGAAGCTCGGCCTTCGGCCTTCGCAATTGAGAACCTTGGGGAAGTTACATAAAGCGTGTACCTTTCTTACGCTCCGGGTCTTCGGCCCTACGCGAAACTCGGCCTTCAGCCTTCGCAATTAAGATACTTGGGAAAGCTGCAAAAACCGTGCACCTTTCTTACGCTCCGGGCCTTTGACCCTACGCGAAGCTCGGCCTTCGGCCTTCGCAATTAAGGAACTTGGGGAAGCTGCAAAAACCATCCACCTTTCTTACGCTCCGGGCCTTCGGCCCTACTCGAAGCTCGGCCTTCGACCGCAATTAAGATACTTGGGGAAGTTACAGGAAGCACTCACCTGCCTTACGCTTCGGACCGTCGGCCATATGCGGAGTTCGGCCTTCGGCCTTCGTAATTAAAATACTCGGATAAGTTGCAGGAAGAGCCCATCTATCTCAAGCTCCCAGTTTTTGCCCCCTACGCGGAGCTCGGCCTTCGTAATTAATATTCTTGGGAAATTTGGAAGCGCGCACCGGGCCTGCCTTATGCTCCGGGCCTTCAACCCTACGCGGAGCTCGGCTTTCGACCTTTGCAATTTGAATACTCGGGGAAGTTGCAGGAAGAGCCCATCTGCCGTACGCTCCGGGCCGTCATCCCTACGTAGAGCTCGGCCTTCGGTTCTGACACTTTCACACCTTGTTCCGTCAAAGTGGGTGCAGAGTTATATCTGAAGACGGACTCTACAATCTCAGACTCTCTACAAAGAACTTTTACACTTTTCTATTCCTTTAGCGCAATTTAGAACATATTGGCTTGGTTTCAAAACAAGTAAAATACGATTAATATAATACCTACCTATGTATACATTTTTTTATGATCAGCGGTCAAGCCACTTCCTTTGAATATCCCCACAATAGGATAATATTTGGTTTTATAAGATTAGCTCTTCTTAACATATTTTGTGAATTCTTACTTTCTCGAAATTAGACTTAAAACCTCATATTGTATATATATTATTGATCGTCTTTCAAAGCGCTTCATTTTGATGCCCTACTCGATGGGTTTGCAAGATATTCATTTCTAAATGTTGCGCAATATGGCGTATTTAGTCCGCCATATTGTTTTTATAATGACGTCATATAGCCTATGTCACTCGGGATGACGTAAGGATTCTAATGATACATCATACATCTAAATCGGTTCAGGCATTTAGCTGGTAGGGTGGAACAAAGAAACTTACATACCCACAAACATGAACGCTGAAAACAATACACTCCTTTTTTTGGGCAGTCGTGTAAAAAATTTGACCATTCATAAACCAAATAAACTAGCGTTTCTTTTGACCTTTTGTTTTATTGCTTTCTCAAACAAACGAAATACGTCACTATTTAGATTTACTATACAACAAGGTTTAACTTAAAAAAAGGAAATTTCGGTGGGCCTTACGAGTTATGCACGCCGCCTGACTCAAACTTGCCCGGATGTACCTACTTACATATGGAACCTAAACTCTCCTGCCCAGATACGACCTTTCGCAACACGGTAGCCAGACAAAGCTTTGCAACCGGTTTGAAGTCGGGCCGGTTTCGCGTGCCCTACTGACCAACTGCACTCATACATTATGCACATATTGAGATTATTTATTGATATCAATTGCAGTTAAGCTGCTGACGTTTCTCATGACCTGTACGGTTATTGTCGCGTCGTTAAAATCATACAGAAATACCAAATCACTACATACTTAGTATAAAACAAAGTCGCTTCCCGCTGTCTGTCCCTATGTATGCTTAGATGTTTAAAACTACGCAACGGATTTTGATGCGGTTTTTTTTTAATAGATAGAGTGATCCAAGAGGAAGGTTTATGTATAAAATTATGTGCCTCTTTCGCTCGAATTATACAACTTATACAAGTGCGAAGTCAACGAAATTCGATTTTAGATGTTCGTGGCACGTGAGCCTAGGACATAAACTAAAGACTATCATGTACATCAGGTAGGTATGTGAACAACGTTTGCCGTTCCCTCGTTTGTCGTGTTCTCGAGAATTGGGAGAATGATTGGATGAGAACGAACTATTGTCTATTATAGTATAAATTGGTTGAATAACATTGTTCTCTATTCTCTTAAAATAAATTGGATCATAAATTACAATTGTAAGTATATTTTCTGGGACACCTAATACCGTAAAATGTTAAAAAAATATGGCGTAAGAAACATGTTTAAAGCCGTACCCTGTTTTTTTACTTTTCGTGTTAAAAGATTATCCACAAATTGCTACATTAGCTTAAAAACCTTGACTCTCACTATAGTTTGGCAATTAGGTTGATTGACTCAATGTATTATAAATGTAAAATAAAATAAATATGCAGATCTTTTGCTCTATACGATAGTCGATGTGTGAAGTTTTCAATATATCTTTTATACTGAATAATTTATTCACTGGCGGCCATCCAAGGACTACCTTCTCTTTCAGAAACCACCGGCACATACAGTTGGAAAAATAAAAACCATTCAAATCTAAACTTTATGTCGTAAGCTACTAAGATGTCAGTGTGTTTTCTTATCGGAATATTAAATTGGCCCTTAAATATGTTCCTGGCATGGATTCCATATATAGAAATCAGTTTTTGTATTAGAGATTCGTTTATTTATGTTGTATTGTTTTGGTTTTGTTATTGGCCTATTAAATATGTTACGAGATGCTAGAAACTTCGCTGGGGGTTAAAATGTTTATAAAACCCATATTTTAGGCTACTTCCAATTCAATTTTCAATAAAGTGGCATTAGTGTAAGTAAACACTAGGTTACGCTATGATGGTGAACTTTTGAATGAATCGTTATGAAAATAAGAATAAATAAGTACGTCTACATAAGTAATCATGTATTTAAATACATGTGATACATTTGACGTCAGGTCTACAATTTTCTACACCCCGCATCTTAATTTATTACAGAAAATATTTACCAGAAGCACCAATATCAATATTATTCTCATCTGTAACATGGACTCTTCACCTTATAGCTGCAAAAGTGCATATCCGTTTTATGAATTTATTCGTAAAGTGGGTGTGCACTTTTGCTGCTCACTGTACATCTTATCTCTAAAGTCTAAATTATTCCTTTCAATGTGCTCTCGAAACCTTTTCTAAAAGTTACTTCAAGACTTTTCGCATGAAGTGAATTGTCTCAAAGTCGGGAGGCACTCGAGAATTCCCTCGAATTCCCAGACAAACGTCGAATCTACATATTTTTGTGCAGTGAAATGGACCGGTGCACAAAGTGCGCCAGCTCTTTTCTATGAAAATACATATGAATGTACATATTTTGTAAAAGCTGGATGACTCACGCTGGAACGGTCCGAGTCCGATCCGAGACGTCTGACACTTTGTTTTTCTACGGGTAATCGGTGATCAAGTGACGCTTTCTATTGATAACTGATGTGTCGAACGCCTTGGATCTGTAGCTGTACCCGAACCATTCTAGCGTAAGTTTTCCTTTAGGTTCTAGATAAACGCGGCATTGGAAGACCCCTAACAGTTTTAAGGGGTTATTACGTGTATCCATTCGCCGGATACTTTCTGCTACGTTTTCATTAAGAGGGACAGAAAAATAATATACACCCCTTCTCTATCCCTCTCAGCAGAAAGTGCCCTGAAAAAGATCCCGCCGCAAGCGCGCAACGAATTCGCTGCCTACTAAGATACTTACGGGAATTACGAATTCGTTGCCCGCTCGCGGCGAAATTGTTACGCGCCCACGGCGAAATTGCTGGGCGCTCGCCTCGCTCTCAACTCTCCCGCAAATCGCCAGTGTGGTAAGGCTCTTACCTTACCTTTCGGTATTAACGGACTGTTTGACTGATTTGCAATTTAGTTTGAACTTGAAATTTAAATTGAATGAATCGGATACCTAGGTAGGTAGGTATTCTGGATTTCTCTCACTGCTCCATTTAGATTATAGACTCTGAGGGGCTACAGCGAAAACTGAATTTCGCAAATTGCAGGGATCTTTCTCTTTTACTCCAATGAAGGCGTAATTAGAGTGACAGAGATGTTGTAAAAGCTTGGATTACGTTTACATTATATACCTACATACACTGTATATTGTATACTGACCCGATTCGGGCTCCCTTGCGTATTGCCTTAGTGTTGTCTAAATTTGAATTTATGGAGTTTGCGAAGTTGCATTTATTTTGGAAACTTCGGAAGGCGACTGCGGAAGTATGCCATTTTTAACCCCTAAGGCCCACTTGCACCATCCCACTAACACGAGGTTAAGCGGTTAAACCGTTAACCAAGTGTCAAATTGTACTGGTAACCATGGTAACTCAAGATTTAACCGGTTAACACCGGGTTAGTGTAATGGTGCAAGTGGGCTTTGTTTTCGGCTTGCAATTATTTTTTCACCTCAGCAGCTCGAACAAGGGTACTTTGCTACTTAAAAACAGAAACAGAAAGATTCTATACTAGATTCACTCGCTACGCTCGTGAATCTAGTATAGAATCTTTCGCTTGCACGGGACTCAAAATAAGCACTCGAAGAAATATCAAACTTTGATCTCTTGTTGTACAAATAACTATTATCATTTTGTTGTTGTAGCGCAATAAACCGGGTGCGGCCTGTAAGTTGTAACACGAGCAAAAATTTAAACTTTAGGCTGTACTCCTCAAACTAACCAACATTCGTTCAGCGCAGAGGAAGTCGCATAAATGTGTCTTTTTAGTAGGTAAACGTACCTACCAAAGACGGGAGTCTTAAGGGATTAGGTATGGCAATTTCAATATCAATCATGATCATTAAGTGTACAGAAAAACATAAACATTCAGCATATTTGCGCAAATACGAGCAAATGAATGTGCAACCTTATATGTTCGAACCCGGAGATGCACAGGCAACGGAGCGTGCAGCCTAACCGTGTATATGATCTATTCACAATTGGTTGCCGAGGCGAGTTATTGAGTCGACCAGTGCAACGTAACAAAACTCGTGCACTGACTGACTGCATAACAGTAACAATATTTTGTTACTACTTACCTACTTACACTAAAATTGGGACTTGGGAACTATGCTTTACACCGGCCAATGGTAAAGTGGAAATGAATATTGGCAAACGCTAATCATAATGTAAATGTATTGGCATGACAGATGCAACCAAAATGAAGTGATGACATGCATTGTTTATGGTTTTCTATGTAAGTAGTACATATGTATAAATACTGACTTTACTCTTTGATGTATATGATGTCGGCGACCGATCGTAAGATCAGGCATATCGTGAAATTCCTAGGCATATCGTGAAACGTGAAAATCTTTGACCCGTTCCCTGAGTCGACGGAGCCCCTCTACGCGGGGCTCCTATTTCTGGGCAGCTTGCCCTTCGGGCATCTAAAGCAACCTAACGAACCTATCCTACCTATATATTGGTTTAATGTCACTATAGACAATTGTCGCTTAGCTAGTCCCTTCAGAAGAGCTTTTAGAGTAACCAAGCAGTAGAGGCAGCAAGTAGAGGACCAAGCTAACCCATGGCATTTTCAATGACAAAATGTGGCAATGTCATTATTAACACATTCAGTGCCAGCGACTCGAGGAGTTCACTGTTCGTAGGCACTTTTCACTTATCAGCTACGCTCGTAGCGCGTAGCGCGCGCTGGCACTGAATGTGTATTAATGTCAAATTTCAATGAAACAATGACGTTTATAATGACACTCCCTCTGTTCTGTTCAAGGGGCCGATTCGGATTTTGTAATAGACATCTATTAGATATCATTTAGACAACGCCAAGATACGATAACGATATGTTTAAGATCTAACTTGTCAAATTTGACATTTCCGCGATTCTGGAGATACTCTTAACTTGAACGATTTCCACAAGATATTACTTAGAGATCTAATTCACATCTAATAGATATCTAACACGATCTATAGTAAAAGTGACATTGGTTGCCCGAATTGCGCTGCAAAAGAGAACTAGTTGAAATTTAAACTATAACGTATCTAGAATGGATCTAGTACGTGTCGTCTCTTGTGAATATCTTGAAGTTCGAATACGGCAGCAAGTCTGTGCAGTTAGTTTAGACGGACGGACGGAACACTGGTCTTTAGCCTCTCTCACTTGTGGTGGTAAAACGCGGAATAACTCCAGTTACCGGTACCGTGGTAACGGGGCGGTCCACTGTTCCAGTCTCAGATTGCCTAGGCAACGTAATCTCGGTTGCGGTATATGCGTGTGAACTTAATTTAATGTTTAGACGATCGAATTCAGTACGCCCTAGTAAAAGTAAAAAATCCACCCAAGTACCCCCTAGTAAAGGTATGCCTCTAAACGATAGAGAAATAGCTGTTTTATATTCAAATTATTTTCTGCTGAGCGCAAACGCCAAGCTAACCAAAAACTTCTTGAAGTTCACCAAAAGTTTCCATTTTCGGAATGTACGACTTTTGCTTGATAGTCTAAACATTAGCATATATATGAACCAAGTTGGGTAAAATAAAGCGAAACTAAGCGAACGTAGTTCTTCTCTCGGAGCACCGGCTTGTTATAAATAAGGATTTATATTTATATAGGTATACAGGGTGGCCCAATTAGATCGGTCAGTATGGGAAAGTCTGAAACTATAAGACATACGAAGATCTGTTCTTAGGAACCATGTCATCGATTTTAATAACATGAAAAACTGCATTCATACTTTTAAAAAACCCTTTTTTAAATGTATGAATGCAGTTTTTCTTGTTCTTATAGTTTCAGACTTTCCCATACTGACCTATCTAAATGGGCCACCCTGTATATAGGTCTATGATGACGCATACCTACGCTTATAAAAGATACGGTGTGCACTCTCGGTATTTCGAGATGTGAGACATGTGTGGCCTATAACGCGGGAGAATAATTAAAACGTAGATTCTACTCCTCAAACTAGACAATGTTTGTTCAGCAACTTTTAAAAATAACTTGTGGTTTGTATTTTAAAACACTTTAAAATTTAATCGAACACGCAATGTATCACGAAATTGATTATGCCTGTACGGTGACAAGACTGACGGGCGATGTCAATTAGACGGAATTTAAAGTACATTGAAAATATTATTTAGTTTGTTTGAAAAAGGGACAATTTTAAGACTACATAATTTCAAAAAGTTGTCGAACAAAAGTTTTATTGTTTGAGTAGTAGAATCTACGTTTTAATTATTCTCCCGCGTTATAGGCCACACACTGTATACGACTTAGTTCTGGAAGTGACATATAACATAAGCTGCTTGATATATTCAATTAACAGTCGGACTTTTACGATTTATCTGAACTTCACTAGTTTACAGTTCAAAGATTGACATAGGTATAGTAAGGTTTATATCTTAAAGCTTTAGAATGACTTACTCTAGAACGGTCCGGGTTCGGGCCGAAGCGTCCAACACTTCGTTTTCTACGACTGGTGATCGGAGATCACGCGATGCTTTTATAGAAAACGAAGTGTCGGACGCCTAGGCCCGGACTCGGATCGTTCTAGCTCAAGCCCTCCTTTAATTGATCTTGTTAAAACAGTGTATAAGTAGCCTAAACCATTAGGCCTCAGGTGGTAGATGGAGGTTTATAGCATTTGATTTATGTGTCCCGTAACTCAAGGAGTTTTATGCCTTTTGTTACGAGCGTTTTAGATGGCTAAACCAATCGGCAATGACATTTACTCTTATTGTTTATCTACGAGAAAGTCTTTTTTGATCTATTTTTACAAAATTACTACAAATACAAATATATACCATCTTATATAAAACAACTACATTTTTTTTCCATAATAATATAAGATAGTAATAAAATGCTTGCCTATTTCATTCGTGTAATTTGTATACATAAATACGTCTGCCAAAACGTTTTGGCTCCAAAACTGTGTCATAAAATAAAGTTTTCAAAGCTGATGTCACCCGACGAGGTTAATCAATGTTCTTTGACTGTTTAATATTCCATGAGCGACTAGCACAAATGGGGCATTATCTATGAAAAGGGGCCTTATTGTCGATGGCGCTTACGCCGCAAAACGTCGCGCGGCATTGTAATTATATCGGAGCAGCGTTAATAATGGCGTAAGCGCCATCGACAATGAGGTCCCTTTTCATAGATAACGTCACAAATTATTTCATTTGTCCACATGTACAGTCAGCAAAATTATTAGCGGACGACTAGTCTGGCCTATAGTGGGTTAACCCTGCACGTGAAGCCACGGTCCTGATGGGTTCGAATCCCGGTAAGGGCTTTTATTTCTGTGATGAGCACAGATAATATTGGTTCCTGAGTCTCGGGTGATTTCTATGTATTTATGTATTTGTATATTATTATATATCGTTGTCTGAGTACCCACAGCATAGAGAAAAATATACATAGATTGCTCACTCCATACATCAGTTTTGGTACCAAAAAGACTATTACATAATTTCAGTGTCTACATCTAGCATCGAGTAGCGGAACTATCGGTACTGCTTCTTGACAATTGATATAGCACCGACCGGAAAGTCTTATTCTCAACAACATAAGATCTATGTAAGAATGTCCTATAATATTTATTTATTTATTATTTATTAGCTATGCTGGCTTTAGATGTAAGTGCTATGCAGAGGGTCCTTCGTAGTACCTAACTAGTGGGAACAAGTGGAAATAACCCGAATGCGACTTCCGAGCCGAACGAGACATGCCATAAATCTTGGGGGCCACTCAATAAACCTCCGGGAGCCAGATTCAGTTCAGTGCCAAGTGGGCCATGCCAAATTAAATTGAAACTTACTACTTTGCTTTCATTTGGCAATCTTCACTACTAGAGTCTGTGCGGAAAGAGAAGAGTCGTGGAATGTATTGGGCCCCATACATTTCACGACTCTTCTCTTTCCGCACCGACTCTATAGTTCGTTTTTTTAGCATTAGAAATAAGGTAAACAATCTTGATGTGTCTTTTAATTGAAAAACACATTTTAAAAATAAGTTACGGTAAATATGTAACAATTATGAATCTAATACGATCTTTTATAGTCTTCTGCTTTCATAAGTAATAGTTATTGATTTTTAAAAAGTGTTTTTCAATTAAAAGACATGTCAAAATCGCTTACCTTCTTTCAAGTTCTTTCTAATGCTAAAAAAAACGAACTATAACTGTTATTTGTGGCAGTTTGTCACGAGCTCTATCCTCTAGCCCACACGTCAAAACTTGCCAAGACAAATGCAATTTTGATTTGTCGTAATTAAAATTTAAAATTAAATGGAATGGGAGACCTTTTTATAGGTGTTTGGGCGGACGGAGGCTATAAAATGGAAAAAGGGTGTATTTTATAATTGGATATGGTTTAGGTTTTTTGATTGGGATAAATATATGAGGTTAATTTGATATTGTTACGTCGGACTTGCACAAAATATTTAACTTTATTCTTATATGGAAAAGGCACGCAGGTGGATACTGAAATACTCTTCTCTGGCCTACTTTAAGTTATTTTCAGAAACTTAGAGGTACAATGTAGGTAATAAGAGTTTGATATTTTAATATAAAAAGTCATAATTAATGTTTAAACCGTCAAACTAATTTAATCGTGTTATTAGGTATAACATCAATTTTAAAAGCACATTTTAAAGCAGCTATATAGTATTAATACGCGAGCAATACTCCAGCTTTTATAAAGCACTTCCCCTTAATGCCTCCCTCGCGTACAATTATTTCGTATAATGAAAGCTTTTACTTCTACATTTTATACTACCATTAACAGAATTATACCAACGAACAACTTCCCGTACATCGTATCTGTATATAACTCGAATTTCAAATAGCAACTTTACCGAATGGAATTAAAATCGAAAATGCGGTAAGTTAAAATGAGAGATGTGTGCTTATGAAATTTTAAGTTGGTTTTGGGTCAACTAATTTATGTATTGCAAAGCTTGATTAAAATGAATAGTGTTAATTAAGTGTGATGTTTTTAAAAAGTATCACCGTTGAACGTTGAGCTATTTTAAAGCTTTATTCAGTAATAAACAATACAATACCAATGTGATATTTACTATTCATTTTAATATCAGTCGCCCCTTTGGCAAACAAAACAAATATTTTAATTAAACACACAAATAAATGCACTTACCGAGAAGGCGAGAATACATGTTGAATGTGCAAATTTACGAATGATCTGAAATTATTTGCATATGTGTTCGTTAATTTTGATAAATTACGATTTCATTAAATATTATTTGTTAATTTTGTTCACAGGTAACGCATGATATCAAGATATCACCACTTTGGCAAGTTCTAAGATTTATAGTCAAGATTGATATTGCAATACAGTCAAATGCAATAATATGTTAAAAGAAAAAAATAAGATAAAAAGATAGTTTATTCAAGTAGGCATAATTACAATGCGCTTATGAACGTCAAATAAAGCTAACCGGCTCCAACCCTACACCTCTGCCCCGAGAAGATTTAAATCCCCCCTCAATTGGAGGAGGGTATCCCAATATGGGTCCGGCAACAAATACGGCGGGGCACATCTTTAAAAAAAAATACATCTTATAATTAACATGCATTAAAAAAAATACAACACAACAAAGGCCGCGAAAATATTTGACCTATATAGGTATACACCTATCGCATTTTTTTTCTCTGTCGCTCTTGCATATTCGACTGATGCAGACTATACAGAGGCAGACTTTAACAGAATTTAAAATTTCGTGTTGGTAGGTATTCTGTACCTATATACCCACCGTTAAGTTAGCAATATCGAACAATGGCGTGCAGGTTAATAAAAGGTATAAAGTAGGCTGCCAAATCCGCCGAATTAAGGATGAATCACGCTAGACCGGGCCGTGCCCGGGCCGAAGCGTCCGACGTCATTTTCTATGACGGCTGATCGGTGATCACGTGGTGCTTTCCAGAACGAAGCGCCGGAAGCTCCGGCCCAGCCACGGCCCGTTCTAGCATGAGTCATCCTTTAGGTACCGCCACGTACCGCTTTATGTACGTGTAATTTTAAGTATAAATTGGATAATTACCATTGTATCAATCAAATTAGCAAAAAAAAAAATTACATACGTACCTACATAATCTGATAATATACGCTTGGTTACTTCATTCAGTTCATTCATTATATTAAATTTGTCCACTACACTTTTTTTTGGGAATTTTTATGCTATTTCTACTCAGAAGCTCATTAGTAATGAGCTTCGTAGGAGGAAAAAATGCCGCAAATTTTCTATAAGTACATTTTTCGTTCCTTCCATCCCATTATTTATATCGTTATACTAAATCTATGAAAAAAGGTAATGGAATAGGTAATGGAAATAAAAATATTGGGACACTTTGTTTCTCATATCAGTAGGTGAAAGCTACCCATACCTACATGACGCTTAAGTCTAAATCAAAATTGTGAATTGTGATCATTTTATCTAATTAACTAATGTTCTTAACTTTCGAAAATAGAAGAGACAAAGTTAGAACCTAAATCTGAGTACCTGTGACCCTAATATGACCTGAACTTAAACACTTATCCTCAATAACATAAAACGAACTAGCCTGAAGTTAGTAAACTTAGCCATTCGTAAGATAAGCCCTCTAAGTGCGTTCCATTATAGATGAAGATGAGCTTTAGAACTAGCTTAATGAGTACAAAGTACCAGGGCTTACTCGACCCCGGGGGACTGGGGACCTACCGCGACCCACATTAGACGTGTTGCCTCCCTGTCACACTTACATACGAATTTACAAGTGCGACAGAGAGGCAACACGTCGAACGTGGTTCGCGGTAGGCCCTGTGGGGCCTATGATAAGGGGTACTAGTGTACCGACCGAAGTTTCGGTTTTAGCAGGTTTCTGCATAAAAGTCAAGTTTCGGTCGAAGGTACGATTTCACTGGGTCAACTATTACTAAGGGCCCCAAACTAGCGTCTTTTGAGCGTCAGCGCTATGGAAAATGACGTCAACGTTGTGTCGAGTCGGGAAAAGGAAGACCACGAGCAAGCTATACACAAAAACTAAAAGCAAAGGCAAATGTTACAGGGACCTTAAGAACCTGGCCGCGAAATCTGGCGCATACTACTCTACCGACAAGAGCTTCTTCTTCTTCCTCGCGTTGTCCCGGCATTTTGCCACGACTCATGGGAGCCTGGGGTCCGCTTGGCAACTAATCCCAGTAATTGGCGTGGGCACTAGTTTTTACGAAAGCGACTGCCATCTGACCTTCCAACCCAGAGGGTAAACTAGGCCCGTATTGGGATTAGTCCGGTTTCCTCACGATGTTTTCCTTCACCGAAAAGCGACTGGTAAATATCAAATGATAATATATACCTATCGTACATAATTTCCGAAAAACTCATTGGTACGAGCCGGGGTTCGAACCCGCGATCTCCGGATTGCAAGTCGCACGATCTTACCGCTAGGCCACCAGCGCAACTCTACCGACAAGAGCCATGCTCTTAATTTATGATGATGATGTTGCGTATCGAGTAGGTAGCAGCCACTATGTTGACTAGACGCCGAAGCTCGAGTGACGCTAGTGTGGGGTCTCACTTAAATCCAACGGATATTATAATTAGACAAGAGGGGCTACCGCGAAAACCGAATTTCGCAAATTGCGGGGATCTTTCTCTTTTACTCTAACGAAGGCGTAAATTAGAGTGACAGAGTAAAAAGCCACCGGCAGTGGAGTTTTCCATGTTACACACAAACGGAACCTCGGGGCGCTGAACCGAGCGAGGTTGCCTTGTCCGGTAACTATCAATCAGACAATAGTTAACGAACTGAAAGGAAAACACAGACAATTGCCTGTACCAATAATAGAGACTTGGATTTGCACAAATAATCAACATCAACAATTACTTAGGTATGTAGGAGATATAGCCCCATGGATATACCTAAATTTTTGAAGTGAAAACTTCTTTAGCGGCGCTGTGCACTTTTTGAGGTGGGAAAAAATGTTAAACTCGCGACAGCACACGTGACCGTAAGACGGACACGTCACCTGATCGAAATGTCATTGAGTTATTTTTCTTTATTGATTTAAATGCCATTTAGTGAGTTTCCCTCTAACTGGTATTAATATAACTCGAGTACTAACAGTGATGTGCTTAGGGGTTTCAAGTATTGCGACAAAATAACGCTAGATGGCGTTAACCTCAATTATACATAGTGCTGCAGACATTTTGCAGTAGTAATTGAGTTTTCACTTCTGCCGGCACTCCCGGAGTGCAACCCGTTGTTTTTTTTTGTTATTATACATACATATATATGAGTATAATCACGCCTATTTCCCGGAGGAGAAGGCAGAGACCACGGATTTCCATTTGCTACGATCCTGACATACCTCTTTCGCTTCCGTTACTTTCATAGCATTCCTCATACACGCTCGCCGGTTTAGGGTGCTCTTGACCTGGCCTTTCTTCAGGATTTCCCCGATCTGATTAAAGAAAGTCCGCCGAGGTCTGCCCCTTCCAACTCCTTTGGTTATTAAAAAATAAAAATACGTAGTTGTGGGCCAAAATCTAGCATCCGCTAAAATTGCGCCGATTTGACGGCCAAGCTCTGGCAGATTCCATTTATGAGACCCCTGGCTTATTCATAATCTTAGAACAAATAATTCGGAATTTTCGCAAGTACCTATATAACTGCAACTTTCTGTTTGTCCCACTGGTTGACTGATAATGTCTAAACTCTAAAGCAGTAATTCCATTTATACAGTTGAACATCTTGTAATAGGTAAATTTAAAGACTTAAATAATATCTGGAGTAGTATTCTAATTGTAATAACAGGTTATGGACGTGATCTGTCACTGTCAGTGTCAAAAGCTAGTCAAAAGTCACATTTTTACAACCAAAAACACCTTTACTACAATCACGACTGTTAAGATTATTATTACAATCAGAATACGGCTTCTGACATGTAAATTCTGAAAAATCTAGAATAACACTGATTTAAACTTTCACGATTTTTACACATTATTAAATTATACAACGGGACTTAATCGCGTATCTAAGTTTTAAGATTTACCTCCGACGTTTCGAGGACGGCGTTGTCCCCGTGGTCTCGGAGAAGACTGGCTTAAGTTGACATCAGCATCGTCTAACCGCGCGAGTTTTTCGAACTACCCGCACTTGGTCTTGTTTATCCGCTTGAACGTTTTGCGCACTAGGGATGTCACTCTGTCGACACACAACACTAACGATATTCGATTTATCGACTGTCGATATTCGTTTACGCTTACATTTACTAATGACTGGATTCCATGTGGATGAGATCTTGAAACCCTCGTCCCGATTGAAATTACTATGTTTTTTGATTTCAATGGCTTCCCGTACTTTCCTGCTGTAGAAATGACGATCCGTGGACAGGATTTTAGGGTTATGCAGCTCAATCCAGTGGTTTGGTCCTGACTCCAGTAAATGCTCAGCCACGGCAGACTTGTTCACCTGACGATTTTTGACAGCTGCAATATGTTCCTTAACTCTTTCTGCTATTGTGCGCTTTGTTTCTCCGATATAGGAACTACCACAACTGCAATCACTGGCGTTTACAAAATTGATTGCAGTTGTGGTAGTTCCTATATCGGAACAAAGAGTTAAGGAACATATTGCAGCTGTCAAAAATCGTCAGGTGAACAAGTCTGCCGTGGCTGAGCATTTACTGGAGTCAGGACCAAACCACTGGATTGAGCTGCATAACCCTAAAATCCTGTCCACGGATCGTCATTTCTACAGCAGGAAAGTACGGGAAGCCATTGAAATCAAAAAACATAGTAATTTCAATCGGGACGAGGGTTTCAAGATCTCATCCACATGGAATCCAGTCATTAGTAAATGTAAGCGTAAACGAATATCGACAGTCGATAAATCGAATATCGTTAGTGTTGTGTGTCGACAGAGTGACATCCCTAGTGCGCAAAACGTTCAAGCGGATAAACAAGACCAAGTGCGGGTAGTTCGAAAAACTCGCGCGGCTAGACGATGCTGATGTCAACTTGGGTTATTCGTCGACCGCCATTTTGGTAACATAGCCTCGTGATTAATTTCTTTGTTTTTGCTTATTAATATTGTTTAAAGTGTAATATTGGTAGCGTATTATGCAGTAAACTAATGTGGAAGTGTGCAGATAATGAAAAAATTATCATGAAACGCGTATAACCACCATTCTGGCGTCAACGCCGGGTAGCCCACGCGGGTTCTTGTAAAGTCCAGCTATCGCCTTACAAGAACTGAGAACCAGACTACCGAACAACGTCGTGCTCTAGAGCATTTATTTTGGTATTTCTACCTCTAACCGTGGCTGGCTAGAGCCCTAGAGGCCATAATTTTATACTTTTATACCGTACACTGGCTGAATTTTATTACAAATAATATTAATTAATTCGATCCCACGTGGGATCCACTTTGACGTTGGCGAAATCATCGACAGTATCGATGGAGCCATATTACCCAAAGATTGATTGATTGATGTCAACTTAAGCCAGTCTTCTCCGAGACCACGGGGACAACGCCGTCCTCGAAACGTCGGAGGTAAATCTTAAAACTTAGATACGCGATTAAGTCCCGTTGTATAATTTAATAAAATCTAGATTATTTAAGTTTAATATAACATGACCTTTCTACACAGATCCTTTGTGACCTTGCCCGAACCAAATGGCAGAATTATGATATTAAAACACTCCGTAACGCCTCGGGAGCCATTTCTCAAAGCTTTACGACCGTGTTTCATCACCATAACCCGCTGAAGACTAATGCCGTTATCTCCGAAGGGGTTATCGCGAACATCTAAATTCTAAGAGTGTCTGTCTCCGTCTGAATGACAGAGATGGAGTCGCGAGTTTGGTTTTTAGGATTTCGTGGTAGGCCCCTTAGCATACAAAGACTTTCTTGGGCTATGGACAACGTTGATGGCAAACAAGTCGTCCTGCCTTGTAGAAAATAATTATACCTACATTACTTGTTTTATTTATTTAACCTCTAGCCCCCCAGAGACCTATAAAAAGGTCTCCTGTTCCATTCTAATTTAAACTTTGTGTTGACAAAATAAAATTTCATTTTCCTTGGCAAGGTTTGACGTATGGGGCGGCTAGAGGATAAGCATGATCTTCAACAATAACACAATCTTGTGATTGTGTTATTGTTGAAGATCATGCTGTTGTCAGCTAGTCGCTCGCAGTCACCAGCAGTAGTTGATAAAAATTCAAATTTCGCGCGGCGCGCCTAGTCTTTTTTTAGGGGACTCCGCTGTCCGTCTGTCTGTCACCAGGCTTTTTTCCCCGTTTTTTGCGTAATGGTACGGAACTCTTCGTGCGCGAGTCCGACTCGCACTTAGCCGGTTTTTTCCACGTTTTTTCCTAATCAGAACACGATATCGAATATGCCCTTAAACGGATCCCCACTTTATCTTGTATTATATTATATTACCTACACAAATATGTTTACTTAAGTGGTGTGGACACGGCAATGCGCTCTCTCTCTCGGTTTCACACGCGGTATGTCGCATGCGCGGGCACACGACACCGACGGTGAAAGTGCCGGCACTATCGCACATATCTAATTTTATTGTCGCGGTAAATATACGCGTGATATACGGAAAAGGATAGGATTTTTGTGATTAAAAATGTGACAGTCAATTGTTGAAAAGTTTGACAGTAGCTTTTTATACAATCGTTACATCATAATGGTTTGTTGTGTGACATAGACTCTCAACTTAGCTATAGGTATGCATCGAAACAGCTAATTCAAAATTAAAACCAAGTTTCTCACTTTTTGCACTCTTGGTATAACAACGACGTATCAAATTTGATAATTATAGCCAGTTACACCCTTGTTCCACTACGCAGTGCGCGTTTTCTAACAACGCGACTCGAGCGTAAATCGCCCGTTAGTTTTCACTATGTCCCCAAATACCTTAACATTGTATTTTGAATAAAATATAAAAGCAACCTTCATGCCTAAAACATAATGCTCACGTTTGAAAACCAATAAAAGTACATTCGCAGGATTTTACTGCGTCCCCAAACGGCCTGACTACAATCTTAAACTTGGTGTTTTACTTATTTTGCTATAATAAAAGCAACCGCGATTGGTACAACGTAAAGTCCATTTTTGTAAACCAGCGATAGAGGTAGCAAATTCCCCGGTTTGTAAATCTATATATATAAATGCAAGTGTCCTGACTGACTGACTGACTGACTGACTGACTGATTCATCAACGCAGAGCCGAAACTACAAAAGCTAGAAAGTTGAAATTTGCACACTAGGTTGCATTTATAAAGTGTACAAGAGATAAGAAGCGATTTTGAAAAATTCAACCCCTAAGGGGGTTAAAAAGGGGATGAAAGGTTGTATGGGGTACAAGTTTTATTTTAAACTAGGAATTTAAAACTTTGTAAAAATGTATTATATTAAAAAACAAGAAAACTAATTTCAGCGTTTTTGAAAATTCATCCCCCAAGGTGGTGAAAAAGGGGTTGAAAGTTTGTATGGAGATCAAATATTTTTGTGAGTGTGGGACTTGAAACTTTGTACATGGGGAAATTATTATAAGACAGAAAAAGTAATTTCAGCGTTTTTGAAAATTCATCCCCTAACAGGGTTAAAAAGGGGTTGAAAATTTGAATCCATTACAAATGCTTTGAAACTTCTTAGAAAGGCATAATAGCCGATTACAAAAAAAAGTAATTGCGACGTTTTAGGAAATTCATCCCCTAAGGGGGGTGAAAAAGGGGATGAAATTTTGTCCTGGGGTGCAAATTTTATTTTAAACAAGGAATTTGAAACTTTGTGAAAATGTATTACATTAAAAAACAAGAAAAGTAATTTCTGCGTTTTCGAAATTTCATCCCCCAAGGTGGTGAAAAAGGGGTTGAAAATCTGTATGGAGATCAAATATTTTTGTGAGTGTGGGACTTGAAACTTTGTATATCGGGATATTATTATAAGACAGGAAAAGTAATTTCAGTGTTTTTGAAAATTCATCCCCTAACAGGGTTAAAAAGGGATTGAAAGTTTGAATCCATTAAAAATGCTTTGAAACTTCTTAGAAAGGCATAATAGCCGATTACAAAAAAAAGTAATTGCGTTGTTTTAGAAAATTCAACCCCTAAGGGGGTAAAAAAGGAGATGAAACTTTGTCCTGGGGTGTAAATTTTATTTTAAGCTAGGAATTTGAAACTTTGTAAAAATGTATTATATTAAAAAACAAGAAAACTAATTTCTGCATTTTCGAAAATTCATCCCCCAAGGTGGTGAAAAAGGGGTTGAAAGTTTGTATGTAGATCAAATATTTTTGTTAGTGTGGGACTTGAACCTTTATATATGGGGATATTATTATATAATAGGAAAAGTAATTTCAGCGTTTTTGAAAATTCATCCCCTAACAGGGTTAAAAAGGGATTGAAAGTTTGAATCCATTACAAAAGCTTTGAAACTTCTTAGAAAGGCATAATAGCCGATTACAAAAAAAAAGTGCGACGTTTTAGGAAATTCAACCCCTAAGGGGGTAAAAAAGGGAATAAAACTTTATCATGGGGTGCAAATTTTATTTTAAGCTAGGACCTTGAAACTTCGTAAAAAGGTATTAAATTAAAAAAAAAAGAAAACTAATCTCAGCGTTTAAAAAAAAATCATCCCCCGAGGTGGTGAAAAAGGGGTTGAAAGTTTGTACGGAGATCAAATATTTTTGAGAGTGCGGGACTTGAATCTTTGTATAAAGCCATATTATTAGAACTCAAGAAAAGTAATTTCAACGTTTTTAAAAATTTGTCCCTTAAAAGGGTTAAAAAGGGGTTGAAAGATTGTATAGGGTTTAAATTTAATTTTAAGCTACGGATTTGTAACTTCGTACAAAGTTATTTCATTAAAAGAGAAGAAAACTAATTTCAGCGTTTTTTTAAAATTCAACATTTAAGGTGGTGAAAAAGGGGTTGAAAATTTGTATGGAGGTCAAAATTTTTTTTTAAGTGCGGGACTTGAATCTTTGTATAATGACATACTATTAGAATACGAGAAAAGTAATTACAGCGTTTTTAAAAATTCATCCCCTATAAGGGTCCAAAAGGGGTTGAAAGTTTGTATAGGGTTCAAATTTTATTTAAAGCTAGGAACTTGAAACTTCGTAAAAAGGTATTTTATTAAAAAATAAGAAAACCTATTCAGCGTTTTTAAAAATTCATCCCCCGAGGAGGTGAAAAAGGGGTTGAAAGAGTGTATGAAGATCAAATATTTTTGCGAGTGCGGGACTTAAATCTTTGTATAAAGTCAGTCAGTCGCGCGCGCGCATCGGTTCGTACGGTAGTTTCGCTCGCATAATTCATTGCCCAAGGTGGTGAAAGGGGGTTGAAAATTTGTATGGAACCCAAATATTTATTTGAGTGCGGGACTTGAAACGTTGTATAAAGGCATATTATTAGAATACAAGAAAAGTAATTTCAGCGTTTTTAAAAATTCATCCCCTAAAGGTTTAAACAGGGGTTGAGAGTTGGTAGAGGGTTCAAATTTTATTTAAAGCTAGGAACTTCTAACGTCGTAAATAGGTGGTTAGGTAGCAGGGTTTATTAAACAGTGGACTTCAAAATCTTCTGGGGGTTGAGAGAGATTATATCGAGAACAATTTTATTCAGTTAGGGGCTTGAAACTTTGTAGCCAGGTTGTGAAAGACAAATCTCATGCGTTGTATAATAATTAACAAATGATTAACCGTCCCTACTGCTATCTTTTGCTGCCTAATGTTCTAAGCTAATGTAGAATTTATAACCACCAATATACAAATCCACGCGTACGAAGTCGCGGGCAACAGCTAGTTTTTCATATGCGAGAGAAGCCCGTTGTTTACGCATTAAATAATGCGGACTGAATTTAAATAAATATTCGACAATATAACCTCGTTTTCAACACATACACGTCCATTTTAACTAGTATTTATTTAATTAATAACGAATAATATAGTCCTCCATGTCGTATCCGACAACGGCGACCCTTACAATCGCAAATCCGAACCAAACTTTGTATTAAATATTCGATCGCTCTGTGTACAATAAAGCTTACGAATCACTAGCATAGATATAGAATAAAGAACTAACCTATTAAGTCAGTGATCACAAGTAAAAACGTAAAGTTATGAGGCGGAGATGAGAGGAGACGTGCGGGAATCAACAAATCTGACTTTCCATCAGAGAAGGCTCCTTAATGCTTCATGTGCAATAAGGAAGCTTCTATCACAATTTATGTTGGAATATCTGATAGAAAGGTCCTTATTACACATGAAACATAACGACCCTTTTGTGGTGGAAAGCCATAAATAGCATTGGTTGTCTTCTCCGCTGCGCTGTATTACCACCAATGCTAATTTTAGATTCCAACAATTTCAGGTTCATTCCCACTTGATCTCCGCCTCCGTGGAAATAGCCAACGTGCCAATAGCTTACGCTCCGTAGCGATCGAAACGCAACTGCAATATCACTGTCGCACTAATATGGAAGAGTGATAGAGAGACACAAAGCGATTCGATGGCGAAGCGATAGTGATTGTCAACTTGGCTAGGCCGCCAGTGGCATGTTCGTAATCTAGTGCTTGTTTAGTGTTAGGTTTAGAAACGGCCGCACACGATAGTGGGTAAGTGATAGTGGTGAAATCGAGAAAGCGGCATCAATGACCTCCGTCCGTGCTGTTTATTGAGCACTTTAATGTTGTTCAGCCTATCTTTCCTAGAAAATTATTAAAATATTTGATCTACAGTTCTTACTAAAACAATCGGTAGAGTGTTCATTCTCATACTAATTTCTGCCCGCGACTTCGCCTGCATAGAACATCATAAACTGTCATTCAATTCAATAGAACTTGCTAACTATGTAAACAAACCGCCATACTAAAATTGACACTGAATATAAATTCACTAGTAACTTTTGTTTACATAGAGCAAGTTCTATTGAATGACATTATGACACTTTAGATACTCAATTATTTGCAACGTGACATAAAACTCCTTGCCTTTCATAGTTCTAGGTCAACGCTATAAATTTTGATTCCCTTCTGAGAGTCGAAATTTAAGTTTGATTTTTTCACAGCTTCAAGGGATTGTAGACCTGAGTCTTTATGGTTTTAATTTCAACTCGATTCCTCCACGCGTTACCGAGATAAAGGGTCTTGCACACAAATGGACGGACAGATAACAAAGTGATCCTATATTCCTTTTTTCCCTTTGATGAGTTTGGGGTACGGAACCCTAAAAATATAAGTAGCTTATCTTGCCATTAAAACCTTTAATTTAAAAAATGGACCGGTATTTCATAATAGCGATAGGCTAATGGATAGGTAGTTACTGTGAATGGGTACACTATTAGCCCTATAGCGACGCATTCGAGCGTCACTGATGTGCGCTAGTTGATCAAATGCCGGAGCACCGGTAACCCGTAATGCTATTTATGTATACCTGTTTATTACGTGCTGGTACATGTACCATTTGCAGAGCGTACGAGGAAAAAAATACAAAAAACGACAATAGGACAATCTTTAAAAAGCTACGTAGCTTTAATACCAATAATGCCAACCAATAATGTACCAATAATGGTGCCTGTGGTGAAGCCTGAAGCCTATTTTTTTACGTGTTACGGTGACTGCCATTCCTCAACCTATCAACAGAGCGGCAGCTGACGTCCACGAGGGTTCATAATACATAGCCGTTAACCACTATACGAGTTATCACCCGGGAGGCGATTGGTCATGGAAATCTGTTCCTGACTCGCGGTCTACTCGTACTTGCAGAATGACTTCGTAAGTCTGATACAAAACACAAAAATATATTAACATAACATGATAATAAAATCGCCAATAGAATCCCGTTAAGGCCATTTTTATTTAGGTACAAGAACATGGTGAGCAGAAAAGCCTTATTATGCTTTACTCATGGGACTCAGAGATTGGTGTGTGTAATATCCCATAATTTATTCCAGAACACTCTCTGAATAAAAATTCCGGGCACAAACATTACGAGTTCATGCAAGCATGCCTGCGCATAAAAAATAAAAACCCTTTATATAAGGCCATTGTTTAGCCCACGCCTTACAGGCTTTGTACTGCAGACGCTTTAAAAGTCTATGAGAAAGCTTTTTAATTAGTACATTAATGGTGTATTAATGTTGGGACGCAATACAACATGGTTGTATTGAGTGGACATGGACATTATAAAAGACGTGACCTCCTCTCTGGCCTGTCGCAGTTGGCCAATTTTTATATAACCGAACAGCAGCACGCACTGCGTTGGTTCATCGTTGTTTTGTATTATATAACTGACATTACACAGTAACATAAGCGTATTTAAAAACTGTTAGGCTTTGGTTAGGCTACTGTATTTGGCATTAGTAGACTCGGTGATTAACTATGGCTTATCAAGCTATGGCAACACGTATTAGACGTATCTACAAAGAATATTTGATAACATTGATTACCAATTAAAACCAAAATACTCCTTAAAACAAAACCATAGATGTAAGACCAAAACTAAGTAAAGGTAATAACTTAAAGGGCACAAAAGCAAAAGAGAAATATTTACGAGAAATATAAGCCATAAGAAAGCGTCATCACTGCATTTAATGAAATGTAAGACTAGAAAGTTGACCCTTATAATCCAAAATAGAATAGGCCTACATTCTCATTCAACTTAATTGAAACATATGAAAGTTGCTGTCAAATGTCAATCTAAATCAGTACACAAAGTTCAATTATTGCAACAATACATGCAATGATGTATGACCCGATTATATCAGACAATGCCAACCTAAAATCGAATCTCTGACATTTGAGATTAGAATAAAAATTTAAAGTCAATTTCTTGACAAGAGGCAAAGCTGAATGCGGCCATTATAATTGTAATTTTAATTTGCATACCAGTAAGCCGCTTATATTAAATAAACTTTTACTTACTTTTCGTTTTAAAGGTCGACCGTTTATATTGTAATCAGATTTGAACCGGGCGTGGGAATAATAAGTTTTTAAGCCTTCACTGCATCAATGAATAATTTTACAAAATGTTACTAAAAACTACTGTTATCTAAACTGGGTGGAAGCAAAACTTTTAAAAATTGTATGAAATTTGTTTTTTGCTCCTATTATAACTCTTATAACAATCAAATACTCGATAAAACTTAAACGAAGGGGCGAATAAATATTAGGGTGTCCCTTATTTTACGATTTTCATAAATAAATAACGCATACCCCCTTCAGTTCCTTTTATCCCAAAACACTCTGTAAAAAAATTCAGGTCTTTCCTGTAACTGTAACCCGTGCCGACTTTCAAATACAAATACAAATACAAATGCATTTATTTCATTACTTTTTACATCACCCTCTCTCTCTTTTCTTTTTACTTTCATGAGATTTTCCCATACAATGTATGAAAATAACATTATTTTTCTTTTTTTTTCATATCGATTTTGTATAATATTGCCATGTTGCATTTATTTAACAAACAAATCTCGATGCGAACACAAAACGAATGAACAATTCAAATTAATGTCTGGTCAAATTTCTCCATAGTAATTTGTATGGGAATTTCAGTTGTAAGTCGGCACGGGTTCTTGTTACTGGAATATCCTGAAAAAAAAAATCAGGGTGTTTTGGAGTAGTATCGATAACAACGCATACCCCCTAAATATAAATTTAGGGGGTATGCGTTGTTAATTTTAAAAATCGCATAATAATAGGAACACCCTAATAAATATACAGTAAGTACATGTATATACAGTAATGACAAAATCTAGGGAGGAAAATGTGGACTACGTTTTTATGGAGCAGAGGTCTTCCACTATCCTCTTAAGGATGGACCCTAAATCATACCATAACTGTTCCAACCGTAGGTACTTTTGGCGTATTAAAGTCACAATTGAAAACCTGATTAAGTAGAGTTAGACCAAGATAAGTCTGCAACGATTTTGATAGCACATGCAATGCAAATTTTATTTTAAACGTCAAAGGTTTACGAAATTATGACGTAAGTATAAATAACGCTTGCACTGCATATGCTATCAAAATCGTTGCACACCTTTCTTGGCCTAAATCTAAGAACCACCCGAAAACTACGATTAGGTACAAACAAAGGCTTTTTTGTTTCTATTCTACATTGAATAAAACTGCGAAGTGAAACGATTGTGCGCGGGTCATTTCATTTCGTCGAGTGTCGCTAACTCGATTCGTCATCGGCATTCCTTAAAAGTCAGTGTTTTCACTTTCTTTCAATGCAAGTTCATTGTCATTGAAACTGTCTGTTTTACTTTGCCTTTCCTTCCTTAGAATGTTGCGTTTATATAATTACTGCGTTTGTGCTGTCTTGCTATTTTAGAAAATACTTGGAAATTATCTAATACATAGTACTTAGTTTTTCTACATTCTTATATTTAAAGATAGTGACCGCTCTTGACAATCATAAGGCCACGTAAAACTTATTGTGAGAGTACAGGTCTTCAAAATCACCATAGGCTATAAGCAACTTTCCATAAGTGTAAGGCCTGAGTGGACGCTCGAGTTGGGCGTGCAGCGGGGCGGGGCGTGCGGCGTGCATGTTAAACAAATGCAAGCGTATAGGAGCAGCCTTAGTGCACGCTGCTCAAATCACTTGTGAGCCCGACGCCACGCTGCACGCCCCGCCGAACGCTCCGCTTCGAGCGTCCACTCAGGCCTTACACAAGTTTGCCGTAAGGTCACTGATTTGCATGGGACAAAGAGAAAGAACTGTCAATATTGTATAATACTCATACTCGTAACTCATTTAAATTGTTAATCAGAGAGGAAGTGCTACCTACATAATCGTAGGCATATTTCTTCGCCATCATTGAATATTTATGCGGTGTGGTACAGTCAGCATCAAAAGTAACGGACCAGATTATGCGTCAAAAGTATCTACACATTCTCTAACAGTAGGTACCTACGTGATTGTTTAGTCACCCTGTATATAAAAAGCAACAAATGGAGGCCAATTGAAACTTACATTGTGACATCAAGATGATACCTAAAGGTTTCGGCAAACAGGCGCGTTTTCCGGGCGGGGCGTGAGCGTTTTGTATGTAAAAGCGGCGCGCCCCGCTCACGCCGCGCCCGGAAAACGCGCCTGTGTGACGAAGCCTTAAATGATATCAGTTGCGTGCATTTCCCTAGTACTTGTCCGTACATGTATTGACGATGGCACGAGCGAGACGCACGGCCGCTTGCCATCATCATCTTCCTCGCGTTGTCCCGGCATTTTTGCCACGGCTCATGGGAGCCTGGGGTCCGCTTGGCAACTAATCCCAGGAATTGGCGTGGGCACTAGTTTTTACGAAAGCGACTGCCATCTGACCTTCCAACCCAGAGGGTAAACTAGGCCCTTATTGGGATTAGTCCGGTTTCCTCACGGTGTTATCCTTCACCGAAAAGCGACTATCAAATTATATTTCGTATATATACATATAAGTTCCGAAAAACTCATTGGTACGAGCCGGGGTTTGAACCCGCGACCTCCGGATTGCAAGTCGCACGCTCTTACCGCTAGGCCACCAGCGCTTCTCTGCACGACCGCTTGCCATCATTTAGATATAATCTTGCAATGACAAAATGTCATAATGTAAGTTTGAATTGGGCTCATGATCAACAGCAGTGCGCAAGCGCGCATTATTTACTAACAATGGCGCGTGACATCGACTTCCTTCTACAAGCGGATACTTGCCCAAGCTATTGGGAAATTAACGGTATTGAAGAAAATCTACGAAGGCTGGCATTATGTACATTTTATAATTAGTATTAGGTATGTTAGGTAATAAATCGTACAATATGCAATGATCAGAAACCTTTCTTTTAGCTTTGCCGTAGTCGCCTGAAAACAGGGTTGACTGGCGGCCTAGCCAAGGTGACGATCGCTTGCGATTCGCCATCGAATCGCTTTGTGTCTCTCTATCACTCTTCCATATTAGTGCGACAGTGACAGTTGCGTTTCGATCGCTACGGAGCAGCTATTCGCACGTTGGCTACGCGGCCTGACATAGGTATTGACTGAAAGATAGCCACCAAAAGACATAATAGTAGCATATATTATGGTACCATATTCTCTACCCGTGTAGCTTCCCATTAGTGTCCCATCCATTCATATGGAAAAACTTAATCTGACTGCTCTTGTATATACTCTATATCTCTCTCATACTGTTTACACAATTCCCAAAACCCAAACATTAGCATAAGTTACATTGCGCCTTTCACCGCCGACACGGCGCGTGCGCCTTGCGTCATCGCTAGCTTTGTGTGAACGTCACTAACGTGTTTCACGCCTACCTACGAATACTCACTTATCACTACATAGTATAAAACAAAGTCGCTTCCCGCTGTCTGTCTCTATGTATGCTTAGATCTTTAAAACTACGCAACGGATTTTGATGTGGTTTTTTTAATAGATAGAGTGATTCAAGAGGAAGGTTTATGTATAATTTGTTAACCCGTGCGAAGCCGGGGCGGGTCGCTAGTTGAGGATAAACGCGCAAAACCGGCAGCAGATGGCGCATCAATCTGTGTGTTGGTGTTCCAGGGGTCGTAGCCAATTAATAAGCAGTACCTAGTACCTGAGGTTGAAAAAAATCTAATGTATTACTACACCAATAAAAAATAGAACGTAAATAAAATAAAACTCATAAGATACCTATCCATCTATCTATATGTAAAAGAAACTGTTTCAACCTAGTGTTTCACACATACAATACATCTAAAATATATACAGGAAAGTTGCCATATTGCATGTAATTATACTTCCGTTTCAAGATTCCGTTTTTCCTTCAATAGGGAAAACTCTAAATCGTGAGAAGAAAACCCGGTATGGATCATTCACGCGTTCGGAAGCCATTAAAAATGTTAACCTACGCAATCTCTTATCTTACCTAACATTGTTGTTCAAAATAGAACTTTATGTGCGTAACGTAGAGTTTATAATTGCATAAAAAATCATGATGCAATATGCGTGACATTGATGAAAATGTCGTGGAAAGAAATGACACAAACATACGCAATCTCTTAATCCCTCGTGATATTGTATACAAAATTGAGCTTTAAGTTATATACGTAGAGTTCCCAATTAAATAAAAATGATAATGTGATACGAGTGATGATGTATAAATGAATTTGAATGGAGAAAGGAACGAGTCACAAATAACAGAGTGGTGTGTAATGTAAAGCTGTGCTGTATTGTGTGGGTGTGATAATCATAGCGTACTGAGTAGGCACTATTAACGATATTCTCATTATAGTGAAGTATCTGTTATCATGCTTAATCTAGTAACAGACACGATGAACAATCAACAATCAATAGAAATACATAAGTGGGTACAAAACTTGGTAACTACTTAGATTGTGAAGAAATAAAAAGAAACTCGTTTACTATTTTCGGCTACCCGCGTAACGTCGCTACTGGCAATGAAAAACCGGCCAAGTGCGAGTCGGACTCGCGTTCCAAGGGTTCCGTACATTAAGTCCGACTCACGCTTGATTGCACATTTCTAATAGGTTTTCCTATTTTTTTCAAAATTTGAGTTCCACAGACAGTGTAAGGGTTCCGTTTTTAGGGTTCCGTAGCCAAATGGCAAAAAACGGAACCCTTATAGATTCGTCATGTCTGTCTGTCTGTCCGTCTGTCCGTCTGTCCGTCTGTCTGTCCGTCCGTATGTCACAGCCACTTTTCCCCGAAACTATAAGAACTATACTGTTGAAACTTGGTAAGTAGATGTATTCTGTGAACCGCATTAAGATTTTCACACAAAAATAGAAAAAAAACAATAAATTTTTGGGGTTCCCCATACTTCGAACTGAAACTCAAAAAAATTTTTTTCATCAAACCCATACGTGTGGGGTATCTATGGATAGGTCTTCAAAAATGATATTGAGGTTTCTAATATCATTTTTTTCTAAACTGAATAGTTTGCGCGAGAGACACTTCCAAAGTGGTAAAATGTGTGTCCCCCCCCCCCTGTAACTTCTAAAATAAGAGAATGATAAAACTAAAAAAAATATATGATGTACATTACCATGTAAACTTCCACCGAAAATTGGTTTGAACGAGATCTAGTAAGTAGTTTTTTTTTATACGTCTTAAATCGCCTAAATACGGAACCCTTCATGGGCGAGTCCGACTCGCACTTGGCCGCTTTTTTCCTTTTGAGGTACGGAACTTAAAACTGACCTTTGGTGTCCTCTCACCTTTTCAATAAACTTTACAAATTGTCACTCAACAGCAAGGAGTGAAGTAAGTATAATCTCAACAGTATCACTCAACTGCATTTATCAAAAAAATACGTGTCAAATTTCAACAAATCGGAGAATGAGCATGAATAGACAAGCCGCTCAAAAACAAAGTAGTCGTGACAACACCGCAATAGACAACGTCGTCACTCGTCACGTCGGGTCAACGACCGCGGTGAAAGTGCTTTCGAGTTACGTCATCGACGGTTCAATGTCAGGATTTTCATTAATTTTTAACTGTTACGTAAGATAATCGATTCTTAAATGAGGGAAGATGGTTTTTGTTCTAAGTACAGAACGAACAAACTCTAGAGTGCAGAGAGCTGCAGACAGACAAGTAGGTATATGCTTAATAACACATCCCTCATATTTCCTCGACAGCCTACACACACAGGGAAATCGTCCATCAGTCACGGTTGATATTACGATCACGTATGATTGAGCGGTTGCGGTTGGTCATCGCGCCAAACACGCGTGTCCTCGCGCCACTTGCGGCGGGCTTTCCCGACGCTATGCATTCGGAATCGTTGAAATAAGTGTTTAATCTCTACGAACAATAACTACGCATTTATTGGACAACTTCTTTCTTAACATTTTTGAATGATCACGGTTAGTTTCACTAGACTTAAATCGACCGGGATATGAACCGTGATTATTTGGTTTTGATACGACCTTGTCAATTGTTTGTGATTGGCGAGCCCCTCACGCACGACTTTAATTTCATTTAGCATGCACGCATGCACCAATCAGCGTGAACGAGCTTCAAGGTCGTATTAAAGGCAGTTCAAAACTATAACTAATTTTTAAATCTGAATCGGACTCCAGGTCGGCAGTGAGTTCAGTCAGTGCATAACTTTTTACTAGGATCCCTTTGTTTGGCATAATTACTGAAAGTCATAATGTAATCATTGTTAGATTATCATTAGTCATAATTCTGAAACCGTAAATTTTTTTGGACTTTCGCAAGGTTATCCTATAGGTAGGTTAAGTTAGGTTTGTTTTATGGCAATCCTGAAATATTGTGCGTTTTTGAGAAAAACCAAATTATGACTACCGAAAATGCGGGCAAACAATACATTATGACTTAAAACTTTATGGGAAACAATAGAGACCCCTTTTTACTTAATACAGCTCTTTAGGCAGCTCTGCTTGATGAATTAATGATTTAAGTAATGACCAAAGATTACGTGTAGTTATTAACGGTCCGATGCAAATGTATAGGTGAACCAGGATCTATTGAGGGTGCGCCATGTTGTGGAATTTCACTGGAACTAATTTTTTCATACTACACTGAATTGTCACCCTATACATGAGAATAACAGCGCCCTCTTGACAATTATCATATATTACTGGTCGGGCTATAATTCCTAATTTAAACGTCCTCGAGGCGTTCATTACATTCTAATCGCATCTTCAGTGGTGCGTGAGTTTAGTTGCGTGTTTACTATCTGCGCATTTTTTATACACGCACTGACATCGAACAAGTTACTGTAAAAGTTTCAGCTAGCATGCGATTAGGGAAAACTGACAGATTGCCGGAATAATATCTAATCTACCTATCAGTGACAGTTCCTGGCCAATTCACACGATCAGAAAAAAAAACTTCTTTGCTAGTCCGGCTTCTTTCCCAGTTTATTTAGAAAGTATAATATAAGAAGGCATGAAACCTGGCACCTTACATAGGTAAGAAAAAAATAGAAGGGGAGGGTCATTCTCTGAGAATATATCTGCGGGTGCGTCTAATTGCCACGACTCTGTTCATACATTTTGTATGGGTCGCGGCAATAGACAGCAGACATATTTTTTGAGAATGACCCGGGAAACAATTTGTGAAGTGGATATTTCTCCCCGTTCCCCCACTGTTGCGTCTCATTTTCACTCCCAATAAACAATGCTCTTCATTGAATTCCCTACATCAGCCTTTGAAGTACGCGCAGGACGATAAATGATATCATCCAAAAATTCCAATCTGTTATATCCTACACAAAACACCCAACTTCTCACTCAAATAAAACAAACAACAAGCAATCTTACGCGTTTATAAAAAGGTCTATAATTAAATGACAGATAGAATGGATGGATGGAACACATTGGCTGCAATCCTCATTACACAAACACCACCTGTAGGATGGCATCACAATAGCCACAAGGCTGGCCCCTATTTGGTACAGTGAGTGATTAATTTGCGCTCGGTGTGCTTCGTAATTTACTGATGGCTTGTACGGTCAGCAGGTGCGCGTGTTTGCGGTGTAAAACGTTTCCATTTATGTGTTAGTTGACTAATCTTCTGATGAACGCCACTCCGCCAATGTGTCGATTAGTGGATTTGCAGTTCGGATCCTATCATCAGCAATTGCAGAATTTCCTCGCTATTTTCGTCTTGCGTGTTATTTAAAATCTCATAATAATGGCACAACATCCGCAAAACCGCAAGGCCCCTAAAGTTAGACGGACCATGTGGTTAAGATGGCAGAGAAATCCTTACCAAGCCTAGATAGAATTGCCGGATTAGGGCAACGTAAGAAAGCTTTTTGTGACGACCTTATAACATCAAAAAAGATTATCCCATCCTGCGACATAAATAGCCAAAATGAGAATAATTTATCGACAAACGACAAATTGAATTTCAAAAGTAATAAATTAATAATTATCAGAATTACAGATATGCGAACGAACAGCCTTGTGATCATTTCCACATATTAAAAACGTTTTTGTTGCAACGTACGAGTGTATTATTAGTATATTTTATCATACATTAAAAATGTTCTTGTGTATTGAGATAATACTTGTCTTTTATTATTCTGACTGTACACGGAACGTGTTGCGATGCACCGCAATGAATAGCTTTGGTTGGCTGTGTGCGGCGGGTACGAAATGTCACGTATAAACGATATCGGGGAACACCGGGATTTTAGGGTTCTATCCTGATAAACAGACTGATAATGATGCTATGCAAAAAGCTTTGATAAAATAGACACATGTAAGAATGTATAATAGATATTACCGTAAAATGGGGTGAGTAGGCGCAAAACTGACATTCAAACCTCGATAACATTTTATTTTTACATATGCAAACTGAATGGTGTATATAATAAGTGTTCCGGACGTTTGTATTTTAGTTTTTATCTTATCTTTGACGATAAAGAGGAAAACCCACCTCACCCCGTAGTGCCTCGTATTTGGGGTGAGAGGGCTTTTCATACAAAGGTGATTTTGCAAGAATGTTGGATCGATTTTTTTTTATTATGCGTATTACTATAGCTCCATTTTAAATTGGAATACATTATTTTTGTAGCAGTAGCCTTAAAATCCCTTCTCACCCCCCTCTCAAACCTTCTCTCCCCATTCATAACCCACCTCTCCCCGCGAAACCTACTCACCCCATTTTACGGTATGTATGTTCATGATATAGGTATATTTTGCAAAGTATTTCCATTGGACCTTAATTAGATAATAATGTCCTCTTCGATTCGAAATCGAAAATTCAAAATAATATTATCAGTAATACTGGAGATGCATCAACTACTTCATATACCTAGTACCTACGAGTACATTGTATAAAAATATTGCACTACATTTTGCGTTTAAGGGTCGGTTTATAGTATGGGAAATTGATAAGTAGTTTTCTTTGAAGTGAGGTGGATCAGTCCTTCTATTGAGTTGATGTGGAGTGCCACTGGCTCTTAGTATTCTTTCGTATAATGACATTATCAGGCTCTGAACAACAGTAACTAAAGTTCCAAATGTCCTCTAAAGTAATGTTTTGTTATTGTTCCAGAAGTTTCGTGTGTAATGAAGCAATGTCGGCGGCGGTGAGGGCGGCGCTGCTCTGCGCGTGCGCGATGCTGCTGCACCACGGTGAGTACGTCAATTAATTTAAACTGCGATTTTGAACATGAATGGACCTTATCACGTTGCGATAAGGTTTACGGATGGTCGGGTACATGTGTAAACGCCATGGTACCATTACCTTTACGTCCATTACCAGGCGTGGCTCACTCTGCGATTCCGTCGCGTCGCTACAAGTACATGCGGCCCACACCAATTTTGGTGTCTGTCTAGCCATAGTAGTTGCCGCGCACCCGGCGCACCGCTACGGAACGGACGCCTGCTCGCGCTTGCGCCACCTAGCGGCCATATCTGTCGTAATAGACGTGTTTTGTTATGGCTCCTCTACACGATGGGCCAGCGCCGACCACTCCAAGGGACGCAGCCATGCGGTGGAATGAGATAGCAATATCACTTGCTCCCTCTAACGCATAAATGCGTCCCTTGGAGTGGTCGGCGCTGGCCCATCGTGTAGAGGAGCCATTAGAGAGTGAACCTTCTGTACTATTATTTATTCTGTGCCATTACCATCAAATCATAGAATCAAGGCCAATAGTAGACACTGCCCCTCCCAACTCCTCGGGTTCAGGATCCATTAATTCAGAGACTCGTGATGGTTATCGTGAGGGGCAGAGACAATCTAAAGCCTCATTGGTTTGTGCATTCATTATTTGACAATTGGATTGAAGTATTGCAAATTCGGTCACCAAGAATGGTAATAGGGCTTACTCCATTAATATCAACCATAAATGTGTTAATAAAAGCATACTTATAGGTATCGTTAGTAAACTGCAAAAAAATCTAAAGCTAACTTTGTCTTCAGGTACCTAACGACAAAGGGGCTTTCGATTATCAAAACAATACCCATGCCAAATTAATTCTTTTGTTTCCAGCTCGCGCGGAGCTGATCGGGCGATGTCCCGTCAACGCGACGTGTCCGGCGCGTGCGTCGCCTTGTGCGGACGACAACGAGTGCGGCGAACAGGTCTGCTGCGACACCTCATGCGGCAAGACGTGCGTGGACCCGCTGTATACTGGTATGACCATTTCTTTCGTCTCATGTTAGTCTGGTGCCTCATACATAAGTACCTACATCCACGTGGAAGATAATCGGTGAAGGGAGCAAGTGTGTTGCAACACCTAAGCTGCTACAAGAAAGCGTGGACTAGACAATTAAGCTCAGGCTAATCGAGTACACTTTAGCAAGTCACTATGCGCTAAAGAAAAACAGGATTCAGTGTGGTGCACTGACATTCCTCACGGTTCTAAGATTTAAGAGGTTAGCCTAATAGTTGGATATATACCAATTGCTTGTAGAGCAGTTAAGAATCTTCTGGTACCTAGACCACTTCTCAGAGATGGTTATTTAAAGGCGTTTAGACGGTGCGCGAACTCGCATGCGATTTTAGTTGTTACATTGCGGACTGTTGGTTACGTCCAATTCAACCGACCGATCAAAACCCGCAATGTAATGAAACTCGCATGCATCATCTAAATGAGCCCTAAGAATTCATTCCTTTTCCAGGCTGTGAAAATATCAAACTGTCTTCCGAGAGAATATCCCGAGCTCTAGCGGCTGAGAACAGCCGCGGAGGACGAGGACTCATCAAATCAGTCCGAGCTCCTCGGTGTAGGACCAGCGATGGGGAGTTCGAAGAGATCCAGTGCGATAATGAGATCGTCAGCTCTTGCTGGTGCGTCGATCAGGCTGGTTTTGAGGTGAGCTTTTAGACAACCTGCCTTCGAAGAGGTATCTTGGGTGCTAGCAGCTGAGAATCAGTCCGAGCTCCTCGGTGTAGAACCAGCGATGGGGAGTTCGAAGTGATCCAGTGCGAATCCAGCCAGTGCCAGTAAAGAGATCGTCAGCTTAAACTGTTTCTGTTTCTTCAGGTTCCCGGCACCCGCGCCCCGGCCGCCGCCCTAGTCAACTGCACACGTAAAGCTCCCTGCGCGGCCCACACCTGCCGCATGCTGTGCCCGCTCGGCTTCGAGCTGGATGCTAACGGCTGCCCGCTCTGCAAATGCCGAGATCCTTGTAATGGCATCACCTGTCCTGGCCAGTTATCATGCCAATTGGATGAGACTCCCTGCCTTCGACCGCCATGCCCGCCTGTTCCTAACTGTGAGTTTCTACATAAGTATGGCTAACCTTGGCTTTCAGCGGGATTGTAAATGATGCAAGCTTTTCAAATTTTCGGATGTCTGTAAATGGCATCAGCCTCACTTGTCATTACAAACTATACGGTATCAGACCCTTGCACATGTCAAATATATAATATATTGCACATTGCAATGTCATATGTCAAATATAGCTCTACTTTTTCCACAGGCAAGAGAGCAAGAAGCCTCCAGAACATCTGTCCAGCCGGCGAACCTCTGCTCATATCAGAAACCAGCCGTCCGTTCCTGTGCGGGACTGATCCTGGCAAACCGAACTGCCCACCTCTTTACAAATGTCTGGTTGAGTCAGGCAAGTAACCACTTATTAATGTTATTTTATTCAGACGAAATATACATAAATACTTTCAGTAATTCTCAAGCCCATATGGAAACTCAGCCTTTAATTTTCTATTTTGTTTTCATCCTAGCTACTTCTTAAAAACTCTTTATTTGAATATCTATCTGTAGTGGTCTCTCTCTCTCTCATTTAAAATTGGCTGTCTATCCAAGCGAGATATATTTATTGAAGCAGAATCCACAGAGCACCAACCTCATTAGTGTGACAGACGTGTCGTGTCGCCTTTCAGTTTGCAATCTCTTTGAGTAAACCAGTCCGATACCATCAAGTATCCATTAACCAATAACCACGTTTTCAAATTCCAGGAAATGACTACGGAGTATGCTGTCCAGCATCTTTAGCACTACGCAAAGCCGGCACTTGCCCCGCTCCAACCACATCCAGCGATGAATGTGGAACCCCCTGTGCCCACGACTTAGAATGCCCTTCCATGGAGAAGTGCTGCGACTCCGGAGAATGCGGCAAGCACTGCGTCTTACCCCAGAATGTCACCATGTGTCACCAGCAGAAGATGCTTGCTGAACTGCTGGTGGTCAGCGAGAAGGAGGGTAGAGGCTATGTGCCGCAATGCGCGGCGGATGGGTCGTTCGAGTCCAGGCAGTGTTCGAGGAATGGACTTGTCTGCTGGTTAGTATCTCAGTTAATAATCTCTTCTGTTCGTCATTTTGGAAAACCATTTTTGACAATAAGATTTGATTTGACTAAATAAATTATCTCAAATAGCGATGAGCTTGCTCATATTTTTGGTTTCTTTCTTTCTGGTGCTTTAAAAAAATATGAAATCTTAATATTGTTCTTACTCGTAATTCATATAATCTTCACCAGGTGCGTAGACACCGAAGGCAACAAGCTCCGCGGCTCCATGGGTCCGTCTCCCTCCGTCCAATGCTCCGAGAAGCCCGGCCCAGTCCGCGAAGGTGGCCGCAGCCTTAACTCCTGCCCAAGAGCCCTGTGTGCTGGGGTCTGCGAGTATGGATACAAGAGCGCTAACGGATGTCCCACTTGTGAATGTGACGATCCTTGTGAAGGATACCCTTGTGGGGAGGGCGAGGAATGTATTAGAGTCAGGGATGCGGACTGTACAGGCGAGCTATGTACTGGATACCCTGTATGTGAGTATTCATAAAGGTTGCTGAAAGCTTTAATCCGCTGCAAAATGGACTGAGGAAATCGGCAACTCCTTTTCCCCGGCAATAATTTTTCAATAGATAGTAAATAGTTACTACCATAAATTTTCCCAGGTCGCCCCCGAGTAACCTACGAAAACCCCTGCGAATCCGGCACCCCATTCACGGACATCACTGACGGCACCGTGGTCGGCTGCGGCAGCGACCAAGACTGCCCGTACGCACACGTGTGTACTAGGAGCCGACGAAGCGGAGCTGCTTTGTGCTGTTTAGATCCTAAATACGAGTCAAATTCGACGGAGACGGATCTTACTGAAGTAAGCAGGGATTAAGTCCAGAAGACGCTTGATTTCAGATATGCTGTATGTACTGAAGCCATTGAAAGTCATCCACAGAAAAGAAGCCATCGGATTTTATCTTTAATTTGCCATATACACACAGGTTCGATCATGTACGTGGCGGCCGTAAGTGGTAGGTAATGGAAAGTCACTGTGCGGTATGTGGTTTCAGATAAATTACGAATCCTGCGGCGCGGAAGCTGAGGCCGTTTGCGACCACAACTCCACCATCAGCTGCGGAGACGGTGACTGCGAAGACGGGCTGGTGTGCTGTTCCACTGTCAACTGCGGGCCGGTGTGCGTGGACCCGGCCAAGATGAGGCTGCAGACGGATAGGGTTGACGACACGCCTACCAGTAAGTGATGCCCATAATTACGTAACAATTGAATATAATTCTTATCAGTATTTAAAACCCAAAAAATCTGTAAGATCAGTTTCATTGCTGTTAAATCAAACTTATCTTTCGGCAGCAACAGCAATTCGTTGAACTAATATGTCACTGTTTTGAATACCACGTCGGTAAAAAAAAACAGTCCACCTTGTGGTAAGCTACGGACGATTGCTTCAGTACTTTCACATGAGCGTTGCCGACCTTTTAATAATACTGAAAGCCCCATATTATAGAAACTTACTATGAAGAACTTTAGTTTTTTTTTAAACCTCGGAATCAAATTCATACCGCGGAGAGTTCGCGTTCGTGTATTGACTGGACTCAGTTAATTCTAGATTAATTAATGGTTCGTTCTTCTCTGTCCTTCTCGATTCCAATAGTATGTTATATTTCAGTGTGCGAATACCTCCGCGACTTCGACGAGAAGATGGAAGGCACGGTAGACGGGATGAAGCTAGCCCTCCCGGCGCCCACATGCACCGCCGACGGCTCGTTCTCGCCGCAGCAGTGCGCGCACGGCCGCTGCTGGTGCGTGGACTCCTTCGGAACTGAGATACCGGAGACCAGCACCAACAACGCTTCGACTGTAGACTGTGTGAAGTAAGTCTAAGGGCCACCCCACATCTAGCGTCTTTAGTCATCTAGCGTAGCGTCGGCGTCTCGTCGGCGTCTACAACTCTATGGCCCTGCTCGACGCAACGTCGACGCAACTGCGCAGCGACGTCATTTTCCATAGCGCTGACCGACGCCGACGCCCGAAAGACGCTAGATGTGGGGTGGCCCTAACAAGGTCTGACGGGGAGCCTTTGTTTACCGAAAACTCGAAATGTTGCAGGGCATAATTATTATGGAATGAGCACATCACAAAGGAAAAAGGACAGAAAGGAAAATAAGTCATGAGAACAACAATATCAAGCTAAAAACTAAGAGCTGAATAAAATTTTAATTCTAATCCAAAATTCACCCATCTAAAAGGGACTATCACAAACGCCATGATGATAAGAGATGCTATTCTTATCAAATTCTAAAATTTTTCTCATCACATTTTTTCCAGGGTTCGCGAGAGCCTAGCCTGCCTGGACCTAACGTGCCGCATGGGTTGCGACTACGGCTTCGAGCTCGGCAGTAACCACTGCCCGACTTGCCGCTGCCGCGACCCCTGTACAGGAGTCACTTGCCCTGAAGGCCGTGCTTGTGCTGTAGTCGATGTAGCGTGCGATGCGGAGTACTGCCCTCCAGTGCCTGCTTGTAAGTAACCTTGAGTAGTTTTATGTTTTCAGTTGATAGTAGAATATAATAGAATAGAATAGAAATATTTTTATTCGTGAGCACAAACACAAAAAAGAAAATTACACAAGCAGAGAAACATAAAAAAGGAGAAGGTGCCACGAAATGGTCTCACCTCAGCATGTTGCTGGCGACTTCCAGCGCTGATCTTCCGTTTAGACAATTAAGTATCTGATTTGTCGCATGGGTTGCGACTATTGTTTCGAGTTAGGTGACGTCCACTGCTGAACTTGCGGTGATCCTTGCGCTGAGGTTAACCCTGGTTATTTTTACTAACCGTCAAATAAGCTCCTTCCTCAAATTACAGATGCCTTGATTTACCTAAGGCTTGTAAAATTTTAGTCTCTATTGCAATTCAACTCCCTCCAATCTGAAGCATAGGTACACATATTACAAAAAAAACAACGGATTACACTCCGGGAGTGCCGATGAAGTGAAAACTCAATGACTAGTCCAAAATGTCTGCAGCACTATGTATAATTGAACCATCCTCCTTTCTATTGAAAAACTTTAGTTCCGAAATTGCTGGCCAGTGAGCTTAAATTTGTATCGTTAATTGTTTAAAATTCGAATAGAAATTGTAAAGTTACCTTGTAGACCTCGCATCTAGATATATTTGGTCATGGTATTTTGAGTTTTATTCACCAGTACTAGAGTTCACTTTTATTAGCGATTTCATCAAGATGTAGCTTTATTGAATTATATTTGAGCGATATAAAGTAGAATGTAACTGTGAGATCCTCGTATTTCAGCCCGTACAAGATTAGAACCTTTTTCATGTAATGTCATTGAGTTTTTCTTTATTGACTTAAATGCCATCTAAATGAGTGGCCATCTAAACCTTACGGTCACGTGATCGCCTTACGCTGTCTCGTGTTTATCATTTTTTCCCCACCTCTAAAAGTGCCCAGCGCTGCTAAAGAAGTTTTCACTTCAAAAATCTTCATATGTTTAGGTTTGCCCCGCAAACCCGGCCAGTGTCCGTTCCTGGTGCCCCACACCGGGGCGTGCGAGTGGGCGTGCCGCGGCGACGCGGAGTGCGGCGCGGGCGAGCGCTGCTGCGCCACGGGCTGCGGCACCGCCTGCGCCGCGGCCACCAACCACTCGCCGTGCCAGCAGAGAAGGTAGCTCCTTCCATTCAAGCTGTATTTGAGCGTTTCTTTTATTTTTTGCCATTTTTATATATTGTGAAAGTTTTTGCCGCTTTTGTGTTATTTCTAGTCAGGATCGCGAGCCCTTTTCATCCTTATAGGAGAAAAAAAGTAATTTTCATAAATTTTTTAAACTTACCTTTTTGTAAGGTACCTACCACCATACAAATTATATGGGTAAATGGTAACACAATAGAAAAAACTCTGGGACATTTTTTTACCCTATTAGGATCGAAAGAGCTCGATTCTGAGTAGAAATAACACAAAAGTGGCAAAAAAGGTCACAATAAATAAAAATGGCAAAAAATAAAAGAAACCCTCATTTCTAGATTTTTCGAACTATTAGAGACTTCACATTGGCTTGCGTTTCGTGTTCGATGTGTGAAGTGAGTCGGAGCTCTTATCTATCCGAACGAGTGCGGACCTCGGCCGAAAAAACGAACTGAGGATGCTTTTACTCGCTGTTCACTTAATGGAAAAAATAATAACATGATACAATAATGTCACCCGTTCAGGGTGCAATGATACGGATACGATGGTTAGCAAACTTTTGCACGTCAAACCAGTCAAAGTCCCTAAAATTTCGACGTTTTAAACATTGATTGCCACACCACGCAATAACAGCCATATAATGCAAAGCCAGTTTAAATTTTGAATTGGTTGCGCAAATATTCGGTAAATAATTCAATGCATTTTGCAACGCTTGTTCCAGGTACATTCCATTAAGTACAGAATACTCCAGTAATTCAATTGTTTCGGTGTCAACAGAGCTCTCGCGCTACACACGGCCGCAGAGAGCGGCAAGCCGCCGTCCTCGCAAGACGTGCCGGACTGCAAGCTGGACGGGTCCTACGAGCCCGTCCAGTGCCGCAAGGCCGAGAACCTGTGCTGGTGCGTTGACAGTGACGGCAACGAGGTGAGGAAATACAGAATTTTCACTAAGGGCCACTTGCACCATCCCACTAACCCAGGGTTAAGCGGTTAAACCATTAACCCAGTGTTAAATTGTACTGGTAACCATGGTAACTCCAGGTTTAACCAGTTAACCCCGGGTTAGTGAATGGTGCAAGTGGCCCTAACCAGACGAGTGTTAACCTACATCTTCAGCTTATAACTTACTAGCTGTTGCCCGCGACTTCGTACGCGTGGATTTGTATATTGGTGGTTATATAACCATTAGCTTACATTAGCTTAGAACATTGTGCAGCAAGAGAATCAAGAGATTGCGGTAGGACGGTTAATAATTTGTTAATTATTAATATTATACAACGCATGAGACTTTGTCTTTCACAACCTACGAAGTTTCAAGCCCCTAACTGAATAAAATTGTCCTCGTTATAATCCCTCTAAACCCCCTTAGAAGATTTTCATGTCCTCTATTAAATAAAACCTACTACCTAACTACCTATTTACGAAGTTTGAAGTTCCTAGCTTTAAATAAAATTTGAACCCTATACAAACTTTCACCCTGTTTTAACCCTGTTAGGGGATGAATTTTACAAAACGCTAAAATAACTTTTCCTGTCTTCTAATAATATCCCCAAATAGAAAGATTCAAGTCGCGCATTCGAAAAAATGTTTGATATCCATACAAACTTCCAACCCCTTTTTCACCACCTTAGGGGATGAATTTTCAAAAACGCTGAAATTAGTTTTCTTGTATCTTAATTTATTACCTTTTTGCAAAGTTTCAAGTTCCTAGCTTAAAATAAAATTTGCACCCTAAGACGAAGTTTCATCCTCTTTTTATCCCCCTTAGGGGTGGAATTTCCAAAAACGTAGCAATTACTTTTTTTTGTAATCGGCTATTATGCCTTTCTAAGAAGTTTCAAAGCATTTGTAATGGATTAAAACTTTCAACCCCTTTTTAACCCTGTTGGGGGATGAATTTTACAAAACGCGGAAATTATTTTTCCTGTATTTTAATAATATCCCGAAATACAAAGATTCAAGTCCCGCGTTCGAAAAAATGTTTGATATCCATACAAATTTTCAACCCCCTTTTTACCACCTTAGGAGATGATAATTCAAAAACGCTGAAATTAGTTTTCTTGTATTTTAATAACATATATTTTTACGAAGTTTCAAGTTCTTAACTTAAAATAAAATTTGAACTCCATACAAACTTTCAACCCCCTTTTAAATGAGGGGATGAATATTACAAAACGCTGAAATAACCTTTCCTGTCTTCTAATAATATCCTCAAATACAAAGATTCAAGTCCCGCACTCTCAAAAATATCTGATCTCCGTACAAAATTTCAACCCCGTTTTTACCACCTCGGGGGATGAAGTTTTAAAAACGCTGAAATTAGTTTTCTTGTTTTTTTTTTTAATTTAATACCTTTTTACGAAGTTTTAAGGTCCTAGCTTAAAATAAAATTTGCACCCCAGGTCAAAGTTTCATCCCCTTTTTTACCCCCTTAGGGGTTGAATTACCTAAAACGTCGCAATTCCTGTTTTTTGTCATCGGCTATTATGTCTTTCTAAGAAGTTTCAAAGCATTTGTGTTGGATTCAAACTTTCAACCCCTTTTTAACCCTGTTAGGGGATGAAGTTTCAAAAACGCTGAAATAACTTTTCCCGTCTTATAATAATATCCCCATATACAAAGTTTCAAGTCCAACACTCACAAAAATATTTGATCTCCATACAAACTTTCAACCCCTTTTTCACCACCTTGGGGGATGAATTTTCAAAAACGCTGAAATTACTTTTCCCGTCTTATAATAATATCCCCATATACAAAGTTTCAAGTCCAACACTCACAAAAATATTTGATCTCCATACAAACTTTCAACCCCTTTTTCACCACCTTGGGGGATGAATTTTCAAAAACGCTGAAATTACTTTTCCCGTCTTATAATAATATCCCCATATACAAAGTTTCAAGTCCAACACTCACAAAAATATTTGATCTCCATACAAACTTTCAACCCCTTTTTCACCACCTTGGGGGATGAATTTTCAAAAACGCTGAAATTACTTTTCCCGGCTTATAATAATATCCCCATATACAAAGTTTCAAGTCCAACACTCACAAAAATATTTGATCTCCATACAAACTTTCAACCCCTTATTCACCACCTTGGGGGATGAATTTTTGAAAACGCAGAAATTGGTTTTCTTGTTTTTTAATTTAATACCTTTTTACGAAGTTTCAAGGTCCTAGCTTAAAATAAAATTTGCACCCCAGGACAAAGTTTCATCCCCTTTTTACCCCCTTAGGGGTTGAATTACCTAAAACGTCGCAATTCCTTTTTTTTTGTCATCGGCTATTATGTCTTTCTAAGAAGTTTCAAAGCATTTGTAATGGATTCAAACTTTCAACCCCTTTTTAACCCTGTTAGGGGATGAATTTTCAAAAACGCTGAAATTACTTTTCCCGTCTTATAATAATATCCCCATATACAAAGTTTCAAGTCCAACACTCACAAAAATATTTGATCTCCATACAAACTTTCAACCCCTTATTCACCACCTTGGGGGATGAATTTTCGAAAACGCAGAAATTAGTTGTCTTGTTTTTTAATTTAATACCTTTTTACGAAGTTTCAAGGTCCTAGCTTAAAATAAAATTTGCACCCCAGGACAAAGTTTCATCCCCTTTTTACCCCCTTAGGGGTTGAATTACCTAAAACGTCGCAATTCCTTTTTTTTTGTCATCGGCTATTATGTCTTTCTAAGAAGTTTCAAAGCATTTGTCATGGATTCAAACTTTCAACCCCTTTTTAACCCTGTTAGGGGATGAATTTTCAAAAACGCTGAAATTACTTTTCCAGTCTTATAATAATATCCCCATATACAAAGTTTCAAGTCCAACACTCACAAAAATATTTGATCTCCATACAAACTTTCAACCCCTTTTTCACCACCTTGGGGGATGAATTTTCGAAAACGCAGTAATTAGTTTTCTTGTTTTATAATATAGTACATTTTTACAAAGTTTCAAATTCCTAGCTTAAAATAAAACTTGCACCCCATACAACCTTTCATCCCCTTTTTAACCCCCTTAGGGGTTGAATTTTTCAAAATCGCTTCTTATCTCTTGTACACTTTATAAATTCAACCTAGTGTGCAAATTTCAACTTTCTAGCTTTTGTAGTTTCGGCTCTGCGTTGATGAATCAGTCAGTCAGTCAGTCAGTCAGTCAGTCAGGACACTTGCATTTATATATATAGATATCCAGCCAGCCTATTATGGATAGCTTTATCCATCTTTATCCACGTGATAAAATAACTGTCACTGTTTAACACCGTGGGAAAGAAAGTGACGGACACCGTTTTATCACGCTGTCACGTAGACAAGAACGACCATCATATCCGTACAGGGGCCGTACTTTTCATGCCGTTGATATCAGTTTGACGTCACGCTGCATATAGGATGATCCCAAATAGTTTTATTGTAATTATTAATCATTAGTCGGCAATCATTTTAATCATGTACAAATTACTTCAATAGTTTTCGTAATTTTCAATTAAGAACGGATATCTGTTGCAAAAGTCGTCTAAATATGACATTGTGCCTATATAACAAATTTTAAGTAAAAAATGTATTATTTTAATCTGACAACTGCAGTTATTTAGTTGAGTGACAGTAAATAAGATAAAAGTCAATTAGACATCCTACTGATTATTTCAAGTATCGATATCGGTTATCTGCAGAGGTTGTCAAAATGATTAATTATGACAAAATAATAATTGCAATCATACCTACTCTATGCAACGTCATTTTGCGCCAACGGCATGAAAAGTACGGGCCCTGCGTTATCTATCATTAAAAGCTATCTATAGGTACATATCACATTCTAGATCCCCGGTACCCGAGCCTTCAACACCACGCCCTCATGCGAAGCACCAGCTCCCTGCCCCGAGGTCCACTGCAACGATGAAGAGATCTGCGCTCACGGACGCCAGTTAGACATTAAGGGTTGCCCGACCTGCGAATGTAGAGATCTCTGCGCCGAAGCCAAGTGCAGACCTGATGAAACTTGCGAGATTGTGCCATTGGAATGCGAGGTTAGTGGTCAACCATCCCAACCTTCAACACTTTGCCGTCTAGTAAAGTATGTCCCATAATCCACTGCAACGACGAAGAGATCTGCGCTCACGGACGCTAGTTGTACATTAAGGGTTGCCCGACCTGCGAATGTAGATAGATAGATAGATAGATAAAATCTTTATTCAACCACAACTTACATGTTTTGTGACACAATAAATAAATAACAAGAGGCAAAAAGAAAGTTGACAAGAGACAAAAAGAAGAAAGCAACATACAATTTGACACTAATAGCAGTAATAGCAATTTACATATTTATTTTACCTAAGTAGAGGGTCATGTGTTGTGGTAAAGAATAGGCGCTGACTCAGCATAGATACTGCGGAGACCGCAGCGCTGATCTTCCGTCAGAACCTTAAATAAACCTACAGTAATGAACGACCAGTGCAGCGCCAGTCGATGTATGTATGAAATACGTATATATTTATATATATGTATTTATATGTATTTGTATTTGTAGATACTATAAATATTTGAAAAAATAGAATTTACTTACATAATATGTGTCGCGTAACGGTGTGGGTACAAACAAAGTATGACGCATAAGTTAGTACTTACTTGTTAATAATTTAATATTATAAGATTTATATGATGTGAACGCAAGTGGACAGGCAGCGATATTAGGTAACGGCAGGTAACGGCAGGTAATGGTGTGAGAGGTGGGGTTAGTTTAAGCACTTCGTTTTTGTGTTTCTAGTAAGTATTCGCGTAATTTTTTTTTAAATTGAGGTTTACTTTTTAATATTCGGATTGGTGGAGGTATGTTATTCCAACACTTTGTAGCACTATACCTAAAACTTCCCCTAAAGGCAGCAGCGCGGTATTTTTGAGGCTGCAGCATCAGAATACGCGGGGCTCTAACTGAGTGACAGCTTCTGTTTGTTGACCAAACCAGTTTTTTGAATAGATAGCTTGGAGTCTGAGTGTTTATTACATCAAACAGTAAGCATGCCAACATTAGTTCCTGACGTGGTAGCATTTTGAGACAGTTACCGTTATTTATAAATGGAGTGACATGAGTCCGCGGGGGAATATTGTAACAAAACCTGGCACATGCGTTTTGGACCCTCTGAATGCAGCGCTGCGAGCGTGCCAAGAGGCAAGGCCCATATACAGTAATACAGTAATTTAATTTCGATATAATAAGGGCTTCGCATAGTCTCACTCGCAGATCGACACTCAGAAATTCACGAACGTTGTATAAAACTTTTAGACGGTACATACAGTACCGGAATATTTCAGCTATGTGACCTTCGAAACGGAGGCTACTATCCATCAAAAGACGAAGATTTCTCGCTTCGGTAACTGGAGCCACATTCATACCATTCATTTCTATTACAGGATTACAGGCTGTTATAGAGTTTGTCTGGTGCGGTGATCCCAGGATCATATATTTGGACTTTATAGGGTTTAGAACCAGGCAGTTTTCAGAGGCCCATTCTGAAATACGTTTAAGATCAGAGTTTATTTTAGCGACTGCAGAGTCCGTGTCGTTGGGAAAGAAAGAAAAATAGAATGTAGAGATCTCTGCGCCGAAGCCAAGTGCAGACCTGATGAAACTTACGAGATTGTGCCCTTGGAATGCGAGGTTAGTGGTCAACCATCCCAACCTTCAACACTTTGCCGTCTTGTAAAGGCTGTCCCATAGACCGCTGCACCGAGGACGAGATCTGCTCTCTCGAACGTCAGTTAGAATATACTGGGTGATTGTGGGGTCGTGATGTCGAATGTCAAAAATGTATTAAGATCGCAATCCTATGCGGCCGATGTGAAAATCGTTAATTGAATATATCCCTGGGCCCATATGCTTCGTCTACTTCAGGCCCTCAAGGTGTCCATTTTGCACTGCACCTTTCGGCCTCACAAAAGTCACGTCGTATTTGCACCATATAGGGCCAGTTGCACAAACCACATTTGACAGTCTGATGAACGTCAGCCGGCGCGCCCCGGCGCTTTACTATGAAACTTTCCATACATAAAAATTTAGCGAACAGTTTGGTGCTGTCACTTAAGCGGAGACTCATGGACATGTGCATACTTCCAATTCTCACCTACGGTGCACAAACTTGGTCTTTGACGGCGTGTCAGAGGTCGAAACTAGGGGTTTGCCAGCGAGCTATGGAGCGCAGCATATTAGGTGTGACATTAATGGATCGTATCCGGAACACCACGCTGCGCTCCAGAACAAAAGTGGTCGACGTAGCTCGGAAAGCGGCCAAGCTAAAGTGGGACTGGGCTGGTCATGTCTACCGAATGCCTAGTGAGCTGTGGGCCAAGATCGCCACAGAGTGGCAGCCCAGCTCAAAACGAGGAGTTGGCAAACCACGTCGGCGATGGCGAGACGTGCTAGACTCCTTTTTAAAGGAATGGCCAGAGACTGTACAGGATCGGGAAGACTGGAAAAAGTGGGGGGAGGCCTTTGCCCAGCAGTGGGATATTACAGGCTCCTAATAATAATAATAATTGGTGCAACCGACCCATAGTCTCACTGTCGAATGGTCCTTTAAACCGTCGTTGAACGTGCCTTACACTATTTCCAGTCGGAGTCCTGCCCCCCGATCGTGCGCTGCACGCCGACGCCCCGCTGCCCCTCGGGCGCGCCGCTGCCGGTCCCGGGCGGCGCGGACGCGCTGGTGTGCGGCCCCAGCGCCGCCGCTTGCCCCTCGACGCACGCGTGCCGTTTCGCGCCGCACGACACCGGCGCACCCGTGTGTTGTCCTAAGCCACGTGAGTCTAATCTTGTTACCGAGAGCTCGAAGCGCAAAAGTTCGGGAACATGTCAATAGGTCTAATTGGACCTCATAGGTATTCAAACAATCTTAGAATCGTTAATGTGTTAAAAATTAAATTAAAGTTACCACCATAAGCAATAAGATGTACCTACTGTTAACAATTAATTAGGCAATTGCCTAATTAGCTAAGTTTACCCATCTATGTTTTAAGGGAGTTCCCTCTGCCAACAAACTGTCCTGCAGTTTGGCAGAAGAAAAAAATATGTATGTTAGGGTTTATTTCATCTGAATAAACGATTTTTTTTTATGCAGAAAAACTTTCGGGTGTGGTCTTTCTCAATCTGATCTCACTAACGATAACAACGATATCACATCAAAGTTGATAAATCGACAAACGTTGAATATAGATGAGTAGGTAGATATATCTACTCGAGTCAGATCGACTTGACCATTATAATATAAGTTATTAAATTAGATACCTAGTAGATATTAGGTACTTTATAACACTTTAAACTCTCGCGTTTTGTACACATATTTAATTTCACAAACGGGTCTAACGCGATATATTTTCATTGTTTTTACCTTAAATTCCGACATTTCAGCTGAGTTGCACCAGCTGTGGTTACGGGAAGATATAGGTACTTTACCTCGAAAAAGGACGTCAAAACAATTTTGTTTTTACCACTAGCGTAATCTTTGAAGTTACCTTGTGTTTTGATGAAACTTAAGTTTTCATATAGGTCTAATAAATTTTCAGGAACAGTATGCTTCGACACAAAAGACGAAGGCAACTGCACGGACACGGGAGGTCTGAACGCGACGCGATGGCACTTTAACCACGAACGCAACCGATGTGAACGATTCAAGTACAACGGTTGCTCTGGTAACCACAACAACTTTAGAAGCAAGGAGGAGTGCAACGCCGTTTGCCCCGGTGAGTAGAATTAAAGCTATGAGACATAGAGAAAATGAAGGCTAATAATGTGAGCAAATCTAGTAGTACAATATGGAGTCTCTAGAAGCAACTTTAGAAGTAAAGGGCCCTCCACACTCGTGCGCGAATCGCGGCGCGAAGCAACGAACGCGACTATGGAGCCGATTTCGCAGATCTGCGATCTTGACTCCACACTCGCGTTTGCGGCTTCGCACCGCGATTCGCGCACGAGTATGGAGGGGGCTTAAGGAGTACAGTACAACGATCTACGCCCGCCCCGGTCATATAATGCTGTATCAAAACAACAGGTAACCCACCCATTACGAGTACAATGACTGTTCCATAATTCAACGTCCGGACTGTCAGTTAGGGACCCTTTAGGGTATTGAAATAGCGGGTCTAAATAGAAAGCAGGAATCTATCGCCCTGAATTTTCTAGCACAAAAATTTACACTAATGTCGACAACACACAACTCTATGCAGATAGGTATTGACTGGACATTATCAGAATCTAACTCTATTTCCTTAGTTTCTTATAAATAGGTACCTAATCTTATTTTCCCAATATTTTACCGACCTTCTTATTCTTTTCTTACCTTCTAACTTACCCTTCTTCATTAAATCCCATAACAGCTGAAGGTGAAGCCTCCAAACTGGCCACGACGAAGAAAGCCCGCATTCAAATTGACACAGAAGGCACGTAATGTCTCATTTCTGATACGTGTTTTATAATATACGCACTCACTTATGCACCTGAAACACATACTAACTACACAGTACCTAGCATGAGTAGCATGACGATGTCATATCATAATAGCACATATTACTGCAACATACATAGAGTCAGACCTAGAAAAGTCTGCGGCGATTTTGATAGCCCACGCAGAGCAAGTGTTATTTATACGTCATAATTTCATAGTAGTTTGACGTTTAAAATAACACTTGCACTGCGTGGGCTATCAAAATCGCTGCAGACTTTTCTTGGTCTAACTCTATACATAAAACTATGCGTCAAATTGATGACAAAATATTCATAAAAACCAGCGTTTTCTAACCCGTGTCAATTTTCCTGATACAATACTACCGAAGTACAACTATATATACGTAATTAAGATTTTAAAAGACGACGTCATTTATTAGAGTAAGACGGCAATCCTGCTCTTGCAGGACTGCAAGCAATGCTGCATGAGTTAAAAATATCTTCAAAAATGTCTGTTATTCCCTAAACAATGTGATTAAAATGAGAGCATGTTTAAATGTTCTGCACCATCTCACTAAGTCTACAAATGTACTTTAATAGGTCATTATCATTAATCACTATATCACTATGTTTCTTACAGTATTGAGCCCGTGCGAGCGACTGCGTGAGAAGAACGAGGCGGCCGAGAAGAAATACGGCAAAGGCACGTTCATCCCCAAGTGTGACGTCACTGGAGCCTGGGAGTCTGTGCAGTGCATGTCGCATATCGGTGAGAAATCTTCTGTGTCATACTAAGCAGTACAGTCAGCAGCAAAAGTTGCTAAGCGGGCGAGGTGTTCAAAATTACCTTGACACGCTCTTATTCTCTTAACAATAAAGGCACGTCAAGATCATTTTGAACACCTGGCCCGCTTAGAAACTTCTGCTGCTGATTGTACCAGTAGGAGGAGATAAACTAGGCTCAGCACTACAAGAGTATAAAACAGGGTCTACCGCGAATCACTTTGTTCGTCCATTCGTTTATTTGCCCCTGTATTGCTTGAATATCCCTGGATCCAGTGATAGAACATCCAGCATTTACCTGCTAGCGAGAACTTACCTGGCGCGTGCGTCCGCAACTTAAGACCACACATAGCTCACATCTTTACATGCTCTGGTCTGGTTATCTGTACCGAGTGTATTAAGGCTATCGTTCGCGTTACTAGTCGCGCCTTTACTTGCTCCAATTCACAATATATTTAAGTCTGTGCTCCAATTACATGTGCCGTGTGCAAGCAAAATATTGCCAGAAATTAGAAACTATAATACGAGCAACCAACTTAAGCATCAAAGCTTATACTTACTATTTACAGGCCTCTTACTCATCTTCTAAGACATGTTTTGGATTCCCAGCTTAAACGCAGTATTTGAACCTGTATTTTCCTAATTTTCAGATGTGTGCTGGTGTGTGAGCGCCCGCGGCGAGCCCCTGAAGGGGTCCCTGGTGCGCGGGGCCAAGCCTTCCTGCAACTTCCGGCAGGCGCGCAAGTGGGCCAAGCGGACTGGAGACGACGAGCGAGCGCGCGCCGACGAAGGTATACAGGGGGCCTAGCCAATACCACAGTCGCCATCAGATACATCGGAGCGGCCAAGGTGTTCACAATATCTATACACGCACTCAAACTCCTTAACAATAACTTAGGAACCTTCGATTTATCTGCACAGTCTGAAATCGCTACGATATATAGTTACATGTGTAGCCAGCATAGCCGTTCTCGGATGTATCTGATGGGAACTGTACAATAATACCTAAAATACCATAACGCCAAACTAAAAGAATAAATGTATCGGAATGTATCTGATGCTACGAAAAGTTACGTGATGTATGGAAACAGTCCCATACATTATTTGAATTTTTGCATTATGCATTTTCCGTAAGTTGATATCCTATGCCTCCTATGGATATGGTGCCTGTTTTTCATGAAGAGGAGGGACGGGAATTCTCAGCGAAGCCCAGAAAAACTATCTTTGAGATTGTGTTTGTTGTGTTGGACACAAAGGATTCTTCCTTCTATACTTTTACTTCTACTTATTTACAATCTAGCAAAATATGTTAGTTTATGTTTGTTATTGTTAATAATTAAATTGTTTGATGAGATTCTGGTACAGTCGGCAAAAATGTGGTCTACCACCCTACGGTTGAGGTTCGTTTGAACGTCATGAGACAACAAGGTCGATTGTAATATTATGTCAGTGACAATTATCAACCTTAGCGATCGTTAGACCTCGCAGAAACTTTTGTCAAAACTGGTAGACCACTTTCTTGGCCCACTGTACCTACCTAAGGCGCCAAGCTAGCCAAACTCACACAATGTAACCAAATATAAGAATGGTCTCACACCTTTGTTAAGCAGGTACCTTAGAAAAATGGATGCACTAAAATAGATACTTTTGAACAGTTCTAGAAGAGCTCATCAGGCAAATGACTGCGTTCCGCGTCGAAGAGATCGAAGAGTACGACGAAGAGGAAGTGCTTCGTGACGAACCAGTCGAGCCCAGGACCGTGGAGACCTTGAAGCCGATGGAGAGACTCGAGGTTCAGGAGAGCGAGCCGAAGAGCAAGACCATCTTCAAGACCAAGTGCCAGATGCTACAGGATGAGGCTGAGAATGGTAAGTGGTTACCCGATGTAATTTAGAGTTTTAAATTCAATGTAAGTATGTACACGAATGCGAGGTTAAAAGCAAAATCACTTCAAAACTAAGTGCCTGGAGCTGAAGAAGGCATGAATATTAAATTAACTATAAAATGTATGTAATTCCTTGACATAGAAGTTGATGGATAAACTAGAGTTTTAACAGGTTTAGCTGAAAACAATACTAAACCCTTTAGGTCCTTGGTCTTCGGTTAACGCCGTATGGTGCAAACAGGGTCTCGAAAAGCATGCTTGATGCAAAGAGTGTGATCGTTTTGTGCTTAGATTTTTTTGTCTTCCTATAAAATTTATGACTGTCTGTACGCAGAGTACCGCATGATAATAACAGACCAAGACCTTGCGTGGGTATATAATTAAAACCGGCCAAGTGCGAGTCGGACTCGCGCACGGAGGGTTCCGCACCATCAACAAAAAACGGAGCAAAACAAGCAAAAAAACGGTCACCCATCCAAGTATTGACCCCGCCCGACGTTGCTTAACTTCGATCTAAAATCACGTTTGTTGTATGGGAGCCCCACTTAAATCTTTATTTTATTCTGTTTTTAGTATTTGTTGTTATAGCGGCAACAGAAATACATCATCTGTGAAAATTTCAACTGTCTAGCTATCACGGTTCATGAGATACAGCCTGGTGACAGACGGACGGACGGACAGCGGAGTCTTAGTAATAGGGTCCCGTTTTTACCCTTTGGGTACGGAACCCTAACGTACATATATTTAGAAGCCTCACTAACGTTACCTCTCGTTTCCAGGAGACGGTCCCTCGGTCCGCTGCCTGCCGGACGGGTCGTTCGCGGCGCGGCAGTGCGCGCGCGGGCGCTGCTGGTGCGTGGACGCGGCGGGCCAGCGCCGCGGCGCGTCCACTCCCGTACCCGACTCGCCCGCTTTGGACCCTTGCTGTGAGATTACTTTTGACTTACGTACCTTTTCGCCGCCATTGACATATGAAGTTTTGTGACGTTTCGTGCCCCACATGCCATGACTTCATATCAAGTGAGGGTTTGTGTCAACGAAAAGGTGTTGATCACCATATCGTCGCAATTTAGGTAGAGTCCTGACGAGGTGGGCAAATCGACCGATTTGATCAGGAAAATAATTGGCGCCAATCTCATCTAGCGTCCACACATACACAAATTTAATCACTAATTTGCATTCCATAAGATACTAACTCCGAAAATTGGCATTTTTATGTCCGCACCTGCTGATTTGATCGGGGAATCAAATTGGCGCTTGCGTCCGCACGGCCTGATTCGATCGGACAATTTCATCAGATTGGCGAAAAATTGTCTCGTCTGGACTCCACTTTATTAGATAATCTCATGTCATAATGACCGTGATCTATATTTTCAAAAAATAAACGAAGGGGAAATTTATCTCCCGTGTGAGCACCACATGACACTCATTCGTTAAAATTGGCGTTATCTTCCCAGTGCCAACCCAAATCGAATCGGCGTCCCTAGAGCTGGAAATCATCGGGACTGACGCCGCGGCGGCGGAGCGGGCACGGGCTGCCTTACAATCACAACTCGCTTCCCTCGGTGCTCGAGTGCCGGTCACAATGTCCAAAGACCGCTCCGCCATAAAACTTAGAGCAGTGCTGGCTGGACCCAGGGCTGTGGATGTCGTCTATCATTTGGAGAATCTGGTAAGTCTGGAGCTGATTTGCTGCACTTTTTTCTGATTCCCGAAAAATATAGAGATAACGTTATTCTAGCGTTATTTTTAGCTGCTCCCATCCTATAATCCTATGATTATTTGTATTCTACAGTGATGTGAGGGTTACGATTCTAGGTATATACAAGTTTTTTAGTTCATAGGGCCGCTTACCACCAACGCATCAACGGAAAGTATGCTTGCTTCCATCCTCCTGCTGTTAAAAAAGGCAGTTCTAATAATCTTCTCCCTGACAGGTGAAACAAGAGAAGCTGTCAGGCGTGAACAAAACGTCAGCTGGCGCGCTGGGCGCTGACGTCATCCGCAGCGAGTACCGCCTCGCCGCGCAGGCGCCGCTCATGCAGCAACGGGAGATACTCAGCGAATCCACGGTATGCTCAAACTACCCTAATAATGTACTTACCTACCCACAGTACATGCGCATTTAAAGCGAAGTTTAAACGCGCGGAAATACGCCTTTGAAATACTTAAGCCCCCTCCACACTAGAGGGCCCTATAGGGACGCAATCGTGGGAACTTTCTCTTTTGGTGATATGAGATAGTCAAATTTTGTTGACATGTGTCGTTTGCTGTGTAACAAAAAGGCGTTTGCCCTTACCTGTTTGTTTTGAGTTAAACTAAATTGCAAAAACGTTTTAATTAATGTCGCTATTATTCCACAGGTGTCAGCAACGACATCATACCACACCGCGCTGATCGTCCTTGCAGCGTCTTCCGCCTTCATCATCAGTGTACTCTGCGTCCTGGTGATGCTATACCGAGGCCGGCTACAACGAGAGCCCCAAAAAGCCGAGCGTTTCTTACCCCCCGCTCCCCCCGTCTACGTTCTATCAGCCGATGAAAAAGCCGAGCTAGCGAAGGCTTTACACGCCCCTCCACCGCCAATACCCCCTCAAAATGATCACACTAGAATTTAGGTGCTAAGTCTGACTAGCTTTTGTTTTTGGGTTGGTTTACGGTTGGTGCGGTAGTGGTATCGTACAGTACTGAATATAAATAGTCTTAGGTAACGTTAACATTATATAATAATGGTATTAAGATACATGAGCGTACACTGCATACACTCAGCATGTGAGGTTTGATTCACACGGACAGCCCGAACGAACGCATACGAATCAAGGGCGTTTTTGTTAAAGGTGCGTGTGTTTCGCGTGCGTTTACGCATGCCTAAAATACGCACGTGTATCGTACCTGATAAGGAATGAATGGTGTGACGTTACTAAATAAAAGACAAACTTTCAAACGTTTGAAATCCACTTGGACCATTAGTAACTTGGTAGATTTTTTCTTGCTCGCTAGATATTGATAAATCTGTATTCGTAATCTGTGGTAATATGAAAACTGTCACTTGTCATTTCGCGCTCTTTCATTTCTAGTGCAGATAAATGAGATAAATAAAATGGGGTCCAAAAAACATGTCTAGAGCGACTATTGTATCGTTTTCTCCGATGCCAAGTCGATTGAATCGAGATTCGGCCTTGCATTGATAGTATTGTAGTTTTAAGTTTATTTTAAGGTACTTTAAGGCGCATTGCGCATGGGCGTTCGTCGGAGGTTCGACGCACGCCTGTACGCATCTTAGTTCCGCTAGTTGAGTCTCGCTCTTTCTTAAGGCAAAACTATGGCATCGATATTTAATATCTACAGGGTCTACAGCACACAGCACTAGTTTAACAGAGCACTTGCTGATTTAAAACCCATAAAAGGGTATTGTGTAGGTGTTATATCATATTAAACGAATTCTTCCACCTCTTTCATTCACCAGTTGTAAATGCATCGAGTGAAAAGGATGGCTGAATTTGTTTATTGCCAACCAAATTAAAGACCGTGGCTCGACGTAGAACTAATCTAGTCTTTTTCTTTCTTCATCACTTTTATTGTCACGAAAATGAACATCATGTCTTGCACCAATTTTGTAAATAACTGTAGTTTAATCATGAGAATCGACATGTCTGTAAATTGGTTGTTGAATAGAGTGAATTCCCAGTTGTACTGTTTTTATTGAGAGCAATTTAAGAGATTATAAATCATAAATTTATTTGTATGTATAAGTACTTAATAAAGAAATAATTTTGTAACAGCATTTTTTTTACAAAACCAATACCTATCCCTCGTAAGATCTAGTTATTTATATTATAGGGAAGAATCATGCGCTCATTGGTGCATAAAAGTTCGGCTGTAAGGAGTTCACAGATCTGCGAAATCGACATCAAGCCCCCTCCAGACTATGTGCGTGAATCGCGGGCGAAGCGGCTTCGCGGCCGTGATTCGCAAACGAGTGTGGAGGGGGCTTAAGGTCGACCTTCACTGAGGGCCTACCGCGAACCACGTTCGAAGTGTTACCTCCCTGTCACACTTACGTACGAATTTACAAGTGCGACAGAGAGGCAACACGTCGAACGTGGTTCGCGGTAGGCGCTCTGATCTGCTTACCGAATGAAACCGATGAAACTTATATTTTGAAGGTCGACCTTTCTTCAGAATCCTTTACTATTTGTTATCATTTATCTTATAAGTGTATGTTTCTCCTCCCGCAATCGTTGCAAAACGCTAAGACGGGGGTTTTTAGTTCAGCACACCATTTCCGAGTTTGCCACTTTCGACCGAATAACTTATCCATGGAATGCGATAAATTAAAAAATAATCCATTGATGTTGCCATAGAAAAACCTGTTTAATCGTGAAAATTGTCTTATTTCATTTAATCAAATAAAAATGGTGTTCAAATGGTGTTCAAAGCTATCTTATTACAGTTATTACCGTAATTTGATCCTTATAACTACATAAAATAGCAAATTACTATTATATAATCAGAAATCATAACAATATCTAAATATAGTGTGTCAAAGGTCTGTTTGATTTCAAACATAGACAGAGAGAATCATACTATTTTTGTCGAACACTAGTACTAGCACCCAAAAGAAAAGGATGAGTATAGTTTTTTTTGTTCCTATTTACTGACAAGATTTGATTGACCCAGTATATTTCAAATTTCATATTATTTTGACAAGCGGATAAACTATTAAGCCGAATGAAAAACGCCTTTAGGAATGTCAGTACAAACGTCATGTGAATGACACATGAATGACACTACATTGACAGTCCCAGTCTGCCCTAGGAAAGGCCTTCGTTTTCACTTCCTCTGTTCAGAATGAATCAAGAAGGCGTACTGGCTTGTTGCGCCGTTTGCAATCAGCGTACCGTTAGGAGATGTTCGCGTTGTCTCAGTATTTACTATTGTAACACGGACCATCAACGCCAAGATTGGAAAAGACACAAACCCGAGTGCGTGCCAAGAACACCAAAACAAGGTCCGAGAAACGAGAAAATTGGCGGTGTTTCGACATCTACGGCAGAAGCAGTGAGAATAGGGGAGGTGAAAGACGACGCGCCTCACGGCGGGGCTAGCTGTGGGCCGCAGAGCGTTTCGACACCCGACGGAAGTGCAACAAGTGATACAAGACGTTTGAAAAATTCAAAGAAAAAAAACGCGATTAAAGAAGTTAGTGTGAGTAAACAAAACGCTGTGAGTACCTCGGGGGTGAGCTCGGGTGCTGTTCCTAAGAATCGGAGCGTGATATCTAGTGTTTTGTGTGCTAGCAAGGATAAGGACAAAGTGAATAGTGCCATAACTTACGAAGGGTCGTCTGAGCAAGAGATTCTAAGTGAATCGGCGCAGCAACTTAGTGCTGTGGAGTTTTCGACAGCCAGTACAACAGTGAAGGCTCCTAAATCAGAGCCAAATATGTTGGCGGTGGCCGGTTACTCCGGGGAACAAGCCCCTATGAAGGAGTATCCGGAAGGGACAGTGAGGAACAGTAGTGCGCCGTTTGGCCAGCCACAGAACAGTTTCTACATGGACCCCAGTGACCAGTGGTACAACATATGCCAGCAAGTGATTAGAGACATGACACAGTTCGGTGTGTGTGTTTTGGACAATTTCCTTGGACAAGAAAGGGGACATTTAGTGAGAAATGAAGTGTTAAAAATGTATAGATCAGGTATTTTTCAAGTGAGTATGCATTTTTTTTATCTGACTGACACCAAGTCGAGCAAAACAAAGAGGCACGGCCGTACCATCCTTTTCTCGATTACACTTTTACGTCACAATTTGTTAACTAACTATGAAATTATTTTTCTTGCATAAATATTGTTGTTATATAGAACTGATTGGTATAATTTACTTTGAACTTTGTTACCAAACCAAAGTGGGGCTGGCATGTTGCTAGGCAGAAACATGGCAGTGAACCAAGATTTCAACAGTTTGTTTACATAGGATGAATGTCATTAATCATAATTTTAATTATTATTAGATCTTAATATTAGCTTCTATGTTGTATGCAGCCTACATTTTCAATAAAATACCAATAACGCATCCTATGGTTGTTGCCTACTGATAAAGTAAAATACACTGAAATGATTATCTTCCAAATCTTTTGTGATTTCAGTTACTCTTAAACAAAAAACTCATAAAAAGGAGATGAATTAATTGTGGCATAATTTTAAAAATATGATGATGATGCTCCTGACCAATTTCGGCCACAGCAACTGTGCTCTGGAGTAAGCAGGAATATATACAGTTTCAAAAGGTGCACTTATTGCCACATGACATGGCATTCATACACACACTCTATTCATTATAAAAATAGGTTTAAATTAAATATAATTAAATATATTGCATCAATAGTAGAGGATGAAATAATGTGCCTGTTTAGTGTTTTGCAATTTACCTCCCACTTGATGCAAATATTGTTATTGGTAAATTTGCTAATAAATACATCAACATCAAACATCAACATTTATTCAGCAAATAGGCCACAATGGCACTTTTACATGTCAACATGGAATTTACATACAAGCAAAAAAAAACACATCAACAATGATGAAATACATCTAACTGTAAATATCAATTCAAACTAAAGTATTAATAGAGATGTATAAAGTCTATAAATGTCTAATTACAAAATAAACTATAACTAGTAGTTCGCCCCGAACTGAGAACTCGCGGTTAACAAAAAAATATTAGCGATTGACTTTGTTGCACCTACTTAGGTACTCGTATAGTGCGACATAAAATAATAGAAAATAAATGAGGGCGCCACTTTCTACGTAACTGTCACATTTTTGACGTAAAATGCTTACACACGGCAACAATTTAGTATGGACATTTTTGAGTTCCATTTTATTTAATTTCTACTATTTTATGTCGCTCTATAGGTGGCAATGGATCAAAGATCGCGTGGATTTATTGCAAGGTCTGTGGAGCCCTTAACTTATTGATTTAAGCAAAGAGTAGTATGTATAATATAGTTGGCCAAGCAGATCTTGTCAGTAGAAAAAATGTAGGCACGAAGGGATATGGTCTCATAGAAAATTTGAGTTTCGCGCCTTTTTCTACTGACAAGATTTGCTTTTTTGCATCAATTTTGAAGCGCCATTTACAAGTTTAGCGTTAAGTAATATAAATGGCGCTATTTTTTCGAATAAAGGGCTTCGTATACGGCTGTCTCTCCCCTGGATATAAGTCACCACCATAGAGATTAAAATAAACTGTATCTGTGCTAAGCCGAAATATTTCCTGTCAAATGTCAAATACATATATTATGTTTATTGTATTTTATTTTTATGTTGCTAATTATTTCAAAATGGTAAATCTAAAAACGATATTATAAAAGTGTAAGTCGAGCACTTTCATTTGATACTAAACTCGACCATGTTTCTTGCAAAAAAATGACCAGAATAGCAAGACCTCTCACTAACAGCTTTTTGGCCTTCCAAGCTCTTCTAGCTCAATAACCTCTTGATCGGGCCTGCTCATAATTTAATGACTAAAATATAATGCCCTCAACTACACGTTTACCCAATTTCATTTAAATTAGAACAAATTTACTTAAGTTATTGAGTATCAAACTATCTTCTGACAGTTCAGCTTAAAAACATCGAAATGCCGAGACGTGCCGCTAGCCAGTTTTATTTAACTAGTAGTTCGCCCCGAACTGAGAACTCGCGGTTAACAAAAAATTATATAGCGATTGACTTTGATGCACCTACTTAGGTACTCGTATAGTGCGACATAAAATAATAGAAAATAAATGAGGGCGCCACTTTCTACGTAACTGTCACATTTTTGACGTAAAATGCTTACACATGGCAACAATTTAGTATGGACATTTTTGAGTTCCATTTTATTTAATTTCTACTATTTTATGTCGCTCTATAGGCGGCAGTGGATCAAAAATCGCGTGGATTTATTGCAAGGTATATGTGGAGCCCTTAACTGATTGATTTAAGCAAAGAGTAGTATGTATAATATAGTTGGCCAAGCAGATCTTGTCAGTAGAAAAAATGTAGGCGCGAAGGGATATGGTCTCATAGAAAATTTGGGTTTCGCGCCTTTTTCTACTGAGAAGATTTGCTTTTTTGCATCAATTTTGAAGCGCCATTTACAAGTTTAGCGTTAAGTAATATAGATGGCGCTATTTTTTCGAATAAAGGGCTTCGTATACGGCTGTCCCTCCCCTGGATTTAAGTCACCACCATAGAGATTAAAATAAACTGTATCTGTGCTAACCCGAAATATTTCCTGTCAAATGTCAAATACATATATTATGTTTATTCTATTTTATTTTTATCTTGCTAATTATTTCAAAATGGTAAATTTAAAAACGATATTATAAAAGTGTAAGTCGAGCACTTTCATTTGATACTAAACTCGACCATGTTTCTTGCAAAAAAATTACCAGAATAGCAAGACCTCTCACAAACAGCTTTTTGGCCTTCTAAGCTCTTCTAGCTCAATAACCTCTTGATCGGGCCTGCTCATAATTTAATGACTAAAATATAATTCCCTCGACTACACGTTTACCCAATTTCATTTAAATTAGAACAAATTTATGTAAGTTATTGAGTATCAAACTATCTTCTGACAGTTCAGCTTAAAAACATCGAAATGCCGAGACGTGCCGCTAGCCAGCCGCGTGTTCAAAGTCGAATGTAAGAACTTCGCTTCGCTTCGCTCGCTCGTTCGATAAAAAAAAACAACAAACATACAAAAAGAAACAAATAAATATTATAGGACATTCTCACACAGATTGACTAAGTCCCACAGCTAATAACACTATCTTATCAATAGCAGTTACAAATGAATTATTGTCTGGGAATTCTATTATGTTCAGAATACAATAATTATGTTATTTATTGTTTTTAATCTCCCTTAGATAATGTTGAAAAGCAAAAACATTTCTAAAGGCTTCGTCACACAGGCGCGCATTCCGGGCGGGGCGTGAGCGGGGCGCGCCGCTTTTACATATAAAACGCTCACGCCGCGCCTGGAAAAGTGGAAAACGCGCCTGTGTGACGAAGCCTTAAAACTTCATTACTTACCCTTCAAGTTATGTACTTCCACTTTTTTTTTGTTATATGTAGGACACCATTTACAGTACATTATTTATTTATATAAACTTTATTCCACAAAAAAATAAGTACAAATTGCGGACTTAATGCCTTAAGGCATTCTCTACCAGTCAACCAAAGTACATGTTTTACAATGTTAAAATTTTTGTGATGTACATAATATATATGGACTTTTACATGGGCAGTTACAGTAGAACACATCTTTTTTTTCTTATTTATTTTATGTCATTGGAATGATAACTTCTCATCATTTAATGAAAGTTTAAATTTGATTGTGTTATCAACCATATGCAGGCTCCTACCTGCCACTCCAAGGTCTATGTCAAGGTGTTAAAAGTATCTAATAGTATTATCATTTATCATATGCAGACATAGGAATCCGTGGGCCAAATTTTCTTGACAGGTAGGGACTTCCTATATCGATAAACTCAATTATCGATGCTCATTCTATATACTAGTGATCACTCGAAGGTTTGCTTGTAAAAATATGTTTTTATTAAAAGTGTAAAAATCAAATAACATAATAACTCAATTCAATTTGATTGATAATCAATCAATAAAGAGGTTGAGATAATATTGACTATTTCATAGTGCAATAAGTATTACGCCCTACCTTTATATAACCTAGCAATTATTTAAAATATGCTATGTGTGAATTTCATACTTGTCTTCAAAGCAATAGTTACAAAAAACAACACAATGTTGGGGGCGATCACTAGTATATAGAACGAGCATCGATAATTGAGTTTATCGATATAGGAAGTCCCTACCTGTCAAGAAAATTTGCCCCACGGTTTCCTATGTCTGATCATATGTAAAAACATTTAAATAAATAAATAAATATTATATAACTATTTCACACAGAATTAAATGAGTAAAATAAAAAATATATAAATACTTTAATATACATTATACATAGAAGGAACAAATATTTGTCATAAACACACAAATAAATGCTCTTACCAGGATTCAAACCCGGGGCCTCTTACTTCATAGGCAGGATTACTACGGAAGGCTTAGGAGGCCATCAAAACATTTAATTGAATACGCAAATAGATACAATTTTATACATAATATTTTCCTTTGTATTGTTTGATTTTTATTTTATTTATTCAATTACAATAAAATTATAAGCTTACAGTAGTACCAAAGCGCCTATAATGCTAACAACAGTATTTAACAATACAATAATGTAACAGTAGATCTAATGCATATTTAATTTCTAAATGAATTCATTACATAATGAGGGTATTTTACTAATCAAAGTGGAACACGTCGGCATCCTGGCTTAAAACGAGTTGGTTAAGCAGCGCTGGCGCACGAGCGCCGGGCGCGTTGCCGGCACGGCGCATGCGAGGCCCCGCTGTCGGCGCCACGAACAGCACTTTCTCAAAAATGGACGGCAAAGTCGAGGTTGCTGATTAAAAAATAGGTCTCGAAGTGCGTAGTTTATGGTCATTCAAAAAATTAAAAAGTTAAAAACATTGCAGTCTCGATTTCGGGACTGCAATGTTGCATACAAATTCCATTATTTAACGAGTTCCAAACTTTTTAAAACTTTAAATAGCCATATCAAATGAAGGCATAGGTCCCTTAAACAGCCAAACAGATGATCAGCACTTATTATTATAATGGTACCGCGACTATTTAGGTGTCTCAAATAGGTTGGCGTATTTTCAGCAGATAAATACACTTCTTTTTTTTTTTAAAGGCGGCAAGCAAATGTTTTTAATGGTTTTACTTTTTTCTGTGAAAATTAGAACGTTGCTTCTGTAAAATATTTCTATTTATTGCACCATTTTTGAGAAAAGCACTATATATGACTCGGCTGGAAGGCTACTTGCTGGCTTCGGATTCAATTAAACGGACTCCCAAGGTTGACCGTTTAAAACGAATCCTCAGCCAGCAAGTAGCTACTTCCGATCCTCGACAATAATGTACTATTAATGCATGATACACATATTATATTGATGATTGAATGAGGATATCATATATACCAATGACGATCGCAAGTTTCCGTATCTTTTGTCCTCTTCTAATTTCCTAGCTTTAAACCCCCTCTTAACACCACTCTTCATCTTCATCCATATGTCCTTGTTGCAGAATAGTTAGTAAATAATGTATGTTTGATACAGGCAGGTGAGCTGGTAGCCAACCCTGGCAGCACGGACGCGCACACGGTCCGAAGCGATCGGATCACCTGGATAGACGGCAAGGAGCCACATTGCTTCTACATCAAGCAGCTAATCAACCAAGTAAGTTTTTAACACATTACTGAGGTACCGAGACTCGCGGTACTAAATTTGTATAGCGAGAATCGAAAAACCCGGGAATTCCCGGCTCCGGTACAGTTTTTGTGTATGTATAAAACTAAGATAGTACCGTGAGAACAATGAACATGCTAATAGTCCCGAGACGATCAAACGCGCTTGTCCCGTAAGATTGACAATCGCGATTGATCGTTTATGAACTAGATTGAAACGGTTGTCAAGCACAGTTATGTGAAAGGCGATGGACAGAAGAGTTGGTTGACACCATCGATTGATAATTTCGCTATGTGAATGAAATAAGCAGTTGCGTTTCATATTGCCCATCCTAAATAGGTATGAGAGCGGCTATCTGTGGCGAGGACTTTCAAGGAACTTTTGACCCAGTTCCATATGTCCGATTGAGCTAGAATCCAGAATAGACCACGTAACTTCAGTTACAAATGTAACAATGTGATGTTATTGTATAGTAACCACTTGGCTGGCCTGAATGGAAATTGAAGGAATTAGCTATAGAAACTCTGTAAAACCCAATCTCATTCATCTTACGCTTATGAAAAACGTGTCTAAAGAAAAGTACAGTCGATGAAAGAATATCGCAAATGATTATTTGTTTGTTACAAACATACTGAAAACATTTTCTATATCTGTAATATTAAGTTAGGTACCTTCAACCACTCACTTCACACGTAGATGCCGGTATTTCCCCGACAAGGCACAGGCGAGGAAAATCTAATGTTTACTCGTGTCAATACGATTGTTATTGTTTACCTATGACTGATACTGTATGTAAACAATTATACTGTAGTGTGACTGTAGTATACATCTACGTGATTACAAGAAGTATTTAAGAGCCCATCAACGTGCACACTATGCGCCACTGCTAAATAATCGTGATTATTTAAATTTAACGAAAGATATTGAAAAAGAGAGGCCGGAGGACTGTATCTTATATTAAAGTATTACCTTTTGAATACATCAGACTTGATTCTATGTTGCTGGATTCGTCGATGTATGAACTCAAAACAAAAACGGCCGTTTTATCTTTGGACGCATAGATTGAAGAATCCAGCAACATAAAAGCTAAGTTAATGTATTCAAAAGGTACTTTAATACAAGATACAGTACGTAGCGGCCCCCTTTTTTCAATATATTTCGTTAAATTTAAATAATCATGATTGTTTAGCAGTGGCGCTAGTGTGCACGTTGATGGGCTCCTAATAAGAAAGTTTTGTTTCTTGAATTCCGCAGTAACAAACTGATTTTGGATAAGTTAGAGAAATGTACGAAACATCATTCGATATTTACTAGTTGCTCTTACATCGTGAGGTGGCTTTGTGCAATGTGAAATCCCAATTGAACTAGAGTGGAGACTATAACCTAAAGCCTCTTGTAACGTGTGCCTAATACCAGTGCCCTGTTTATCAAAGCTTGTAACTTGTAATACAAGTGGAAGTCCCTTTCTAACAAAAGCTGTCAAAAAGGGACTATCACTTGTATTACAAGTTACAGGCTTTTGATAAACGGGGCACTGTACATAAATTAGTTTATACCGAGCTTGAAAATGTAGGTAGATTCCTATGTACTTGGTATTATCATTAAGTAGGTACTTATTTACAAAGGGTAAACATACGTGACAAAATGACGGTGTGCATACGTACCTACCTGTACAGTCATTTCCGATTATTTACCTATTTATGAATATTGCTCTCGTTTCACAATGCTTGTCACGTAGACATTCGTGTTATCTAAATCCTAACTAATATCAAATATATATGTAACTCCGTATAAGATAAGTAAAGTCTAAGAAAAAGACGTGCCTCGGAACACCAAGAAAAAATTACTCGAATAGATGGCGCCATACCTTTCGCCTATACTCGGGTAGATGGCGACACCGTTTGATATTTAAAAATGTTAACACATATCAGTGAAAGAACATGGGTCAAAGTCTATTGGCGTTCTAAATAAAATAAAAAATCCATATATGTATATGTACATGCATGTTTTGACATTCTTATTCATTTTCATTTTTAGTTTTAGTCCTGTGTCGAAATATGGCAGTAAATTTACTGTGACAATAACCCTCTCTATGCTAATATTGTAAGAGAATTGAATTAGGTCATATACCAACCAAGGAAAGTGTGTCGATGACCTCCTGTACCCGAGACTGGAATCGAACCCCACACCTTTCGAACCACGGTAGCCATCGTCCCGATTTCCGGAGCTTTTGCAATTTTGTATAGCTCTTGCTTTAACATACTTACCTATGTATTGCTGTATATTTATATTGCTTGCTTCCGTATATTATACATTAATATAATATAAATTACTATTACATATTTAAAGAATAATAATATGATACCAGGTTTCGGTTCATTGCATTCCACATTTTACGTATAGTCGTAATATTCATAGACGATTTCTAAGAAATCGGCACATTTACTGTTTATTTTTATCTCAAGTCCATTGACCGACCTATTCTGTAGGTATAAACTATTAGGTTCATATTATCTGCAAGAAACGATAAACATAGTGCGCTATTAGCTAGGTATTAGCAATCTATATCATCCATTTTGTGACGTAAAGTCATTAATCATGCAGTAGTACTGAGTTTATAAAGAAAACAGTTACCAATTTTTAACGGATCTTGAGTTGCTTCAAGATAAAAGAAGTGTGCACTTTTCGCAACTCCAATCAAAAAGTGCTAAAACCTGATTTTAGTTTGTCTGTTTAAGCTATAAGCTATTGTATATGTTTCGTCATGTCTGTTCAGAACGCATCCTATGTGACGTCACGGACAGCCGATTGCGTCCGAAATTCGAATATCGGCAACGATCGGATGCGTATATAACTTCCGCCGCCAGCAGCCAACCAAAATCTTCCAAAATATATTGAACGACAAACTCTAGTTGTACTGCATTAATTTTAATTTACAAATAAATATTTGTACACAAGTTTAAAATAACAAGTCTTCATTGAAGATCCACTTAGGCATCCCTGCACTATCTAGAAAGGAGCCTAGCCCTCAACATGTATATCATTCTGTCTATCAGTTCGCCCTGTCTGTCCTGCTTGTCTTTCAATACTGTTACTAGTTGATTTGTTTGAATTGTTACAACACCAAAATTTGTAGTGATTCAAAGTTGTGTCCGTGCTGTGCAAGCGTGCATTTGTGCAATGTGCGACAATTTGCAGCTGGAGAGTTTGCTACATATTTTATTTATCCCCTATTTTATATATCCCCACAAATAGTCATGTCATTTATTGTTATTGTTATTTTCCCACAGATTATATTTTTTAGCTTTAGTATTAGTTGTACTTAATTCTAGTTTTATATTCATTTTATAACACTTATTGTGCAATAAATGAGTTTTTTGGTAATATTCGATATCGATCTGCAAATTGGTTTACATTTGCTTAATGATTTGTAGAAGGTGTAAAACGCGATGGATGGTCGGAAAAGTCGGAATTTGCATTAAATTACTTAATCTTATCTTGAGATAAGTATCTCGTATCGCGACGCCATTTCCTACATATCTCACTATTCATTATATGATATGTTTGACAACGTATCATAAGGACACGATTCACGAGCTACATATTTCGATTTTAAAAGCGCCCCCCAAACGAAATCATCAATCGCGATTGTCAATTATATATCTACAATTCCAATTATCACAACAAATGTTATCGCTAGGAACTATTATTATTAAATGAGCATAAGTTTAAAGGTTATTTACTCGTAATAATGCAATGAGTAATTGTTTTGCAATAGATATGTACCTATGCAAGTATCCGTCGTGCAATATGCAATGGCATTACTTGAATACCTATAACAAAAAATGTATAAACCACTCCAAAAATATCTTCTACAAGCTTTTATTGCTGACTGTAACTATCTAGTACCTCAGGGATTTTCATTTAATCCGAAATTTTTTAATCAAAATTGTCTGCCCAATCTAAAATGAGACTTGCAAGATTTGATCACATTCACACAGAAACGTTACAGTAACGTCGTAGACGTAACAGGTAGAAAGATGGATAGGTAGGTATAATTCACCCTATGTGACTCACTGAAGTCAGACTAATTTTACGACATCTTCTACTTTGATTTAATATGTGCCGCATGGGCTGTATGTAGAGCATGCCAAAAGTATATAATATATATAGGTAAGGTCAATGTGGGGAAGACCGTCTATATATTCTAACTATTGCGTTTGTACACAATACACATACTCCACTTACAGTCGGTTGGTAGATTTGGTGTAACAGAAGGAGCGAAGCTCTGCCTTTCTGACTGTGTCTAAGCGGTCTTCTCCACACTGACATCGAAAAATATTACCCTCCTTTGTCAGCCTTGTTACACTGTAGGCTGTAAGCTGCCATCTGTCCGGGATTCCCCGGATTTGTCCTAGTTTGAAGCCTGTCTACAGGAGCCCGTAGAGAATTCAAAATAATCCATCTTGCATTTTGGAATCTCTAACTTTTTCCGTTGAATTGAGTGTGTAGTAAGATGTAAGATCTTTATTGAACGTTTTCATTTCAGGTGGACAACATAATCCTGAGGGCAAACAAGATGCCTAACAACGGGAAGCTAGGAGACTACACGATCAACGGCAGGACTAGGGTAAATACGAGTATATCATATTATTATTTACTAGCGACCCGTATAGCTTCGCACGGGTTAACAAATTATACATAAACCTTCCTCTTGAATCACTCTATCTATTAAAAAAACTGCATCAAAATCCGTTGCGTAGTTTTAAAGATCTAAGCATACGTAGGGACAGACAGACAGCGCAGCGGGAAGCGACTTTGTTTTATACTGTGTAGTGATACCATCGCCGACACTATTCACTGATCAATCTCGAGCCTTTGAAACGACAACATCAGGAGCCTAGTCTAGTAGGTATTGGTATTACCCCACACCGGGAAGAGGTTAATTAATATAAATCTGGTAGACGTTAGTGCCCCCGCCAAGACGAGCATTAAGTTATTCTGAATAGTCAAAGCGATTAGCTGATACGTCATGACGTTTGGGGTAAAATAGTTGAAGATACTTATGACGTCATACTCATTGCGTCGACTGTGACTACGTTTATACGACTGTGATTACGTTATATAAAGTTGAAATCTTTAAAAATTTAGATAGATATTAAGCACATTTATTTATAAGGATTAATAAAATGTTACAATACGCTTAAACGCAACGTTGAGCAGCGTTGAACCCATGCGACTAACGGAATTTAGAAAAAAATATACATATTTAGGTACCTACACCTTCTTGTTTAATAACAGTAGGTATGATTCATTTTAGTACGGTGTCCGTAAACATGTTATCTCATAGCTCTCATTTGGTTTTATTATTGACAGTAATTAATCCCGTCTTTTTGTAATAGATAATTTTCTTCTTACGTTCCCATTAAGATTAGGTACATCACAGTACCCCTTAGCAATTAAGTTTGTTTTGTTAACTGGCCAACTTTACCTTACAGAGTGGGTACCTTTGGTATTAAACGTTGAAAAAGCAACGTGGACTTATGTGATACATATTAATAAACACTACCTTTGTTAGTTTTTCCGCAGCAGAGGCAGCAAGCATCAAGCATGAAAGTCAATTTTCCAGAATCAGTCGGATATTTTTAAGTTTTTTGCTAAACTTCCTAACCTATTGGCCAATAAATTTTATTAGAACAACACTGGAATTAAGTCTCTCTTAAATTTCTTAGTCCACGGTGCATGTTGAAGGAATTAAATGTGGAAAACTTCAGAACAATGTCATCAAAAAATCCATGGGTAGTTTCAACACTTCCAACAATAAAACCGTTCTTCGCGTTGGCGAATAGGGTAATAAGAGATCGATATCCGCATATCTACCCCTTGGCAAACCATCGGGGTCCCCCACAAAAATGACCGTCTGTTTTCAATTCAAGTCATTGTAGCAAATTTCCTTTTTCGATGTTTATTGCTGAGAATTGTTGAGTTTTGTGTGTAACAGCGGCTAGATGGGGAAAATTGAGTCATGGGTAGAAATAAGACAATCAAATACATGAGTATTTTATTTTTTAATCACCTTATTATTTATTACTTTCTAGTAATAAACGTAGGTATTTAATTACACAAACGGGTCTACCGCGATATAATTTCATTGTTTTTACCTTTAATTCCGATTGAAATTAAAAAACACTCTAAAAATTTAAATCGAGAGGACGGGTACAAATTATCGTCTACTTGGGGACCAGTGATTCAAATGTTGAAACCAGCGGATGTATCTTCGGACCAGGGTACGAATACTATGAGTATTGCGTGTCGTGCCGTGGACAATAAACATTAAACTCTGACGGGTAGCTACAATTTCTTTGTCTACCCCGAACATTTTTATAAACTATACTCGGGTAGTTTAGTGGTGTTTTATTAATATCTCCGTTGACATTTGTTGGGACGTCAGTCTTTCCGTGACCACAGCTGGTGCAACTCAGCTGAAACGTCGGAATGAAAGGTAAAAACAATGAAATTATATCGCGGTAGACCCGTTTGTGTAACTAAATATGTGTACATACAAAACGCGAGAGTTTAAACTGTTATAGTAATAGACGTCTTTTTAAACCTATTCAAAGCAATACATTACATAGCAGAGAGCAATGTTCAACAAATATTTTACCATGCCGTTTCTCAAAATTCACTGAAAATTGCAACGAATTTATTGCCTACTTGTATCGTAAAAAGCGAAACAATGATAATTGCTTACCAGTACACTAGAAATAACTAAGTAATTAAGACAAGTAAATCACCACAGTGAACCAGTTGTTGTTTACTCTCTTGTCTAGTTGCGTTTACTCGTTTATCCACATGGATAAAATCTGTATTGTGTCACTCTCGCACTTTTATGTGATTTGTCAGTGTTAAATATTTTTTTCTGTAGGTAAACAGCTAATAGCGATAAACGACCAAACAAACAACTTATACACGAAGTTGTCCAATCAATCCAAGTAAAACCACAGTAACACACATTCTTAAGACATACGCACTTGAAATATCCAACCTCAGTCTCGTATCATACCTGTTTCGTTATCTTTCCATCGTGTTATCGCATTAGAATCGCTTTTTCGCGATAATAACCAAAATAACGCAGACGCATGCGCGCTGAGGGTTTGCGTACGTGACATCGGGCATGGCCGCCGTTCGGGGTGGTGGGGGCATTGTAAACACCGCGCTGCCGAGCTGACTCCAATATGTAGTAACTACCTTCGAAACCTCAATCCATTCCGAACCTTATGCTATGATAACAAGGTATAAAATGAAATGCGTTTTCAAATGTACTAACAGCAAATAATCTTATAGTCAAGTGAGCGAATCCCACGCGGCGCTGTTTACAAACTTAGCTTACGTTCTTACACATTCATTTTACATAGACATCCGTTTAATTGCAAACACGTGTGTGTGTCTAATGGACACAGTTCCTGTCAAAATGGTTCGAGACTTGTTAACCTACTTATATTGACATTTACAGCGGATTTTTAGGTCGTATAATTTTACATTACGATATATTTTATTCGTGTTTACCGTTCGGTGGAATGTAGGTAATCCAGATAAAAACGCGAATCTAATCATAAATATACAATCTTGTAATTTTAGCAATAGGTACATATTTCTGTCGATTCATTTCAAAGCTACTTATGCCTATCTACTCAAAATGTGTTAACAGTTAACACAAATGTAATGTTTATTCCGTTCACGTACTGTCAGCAGCAGAAGTTGCTAAGCTGGCCAGGGGTTCAAAATGATCTTGACGCGACTTTATTGTTAAGAGAATAAGAGCGTGTCAAAGTAATTTTGAACACCTAGCAAATTCTGCTTCTGCTGCGTACAATTTTGTAGCTGAATATTAATATCCTATTTTGACAGCTGACTTCTCAAACGTGTGGCGCCGCCATTAAAAATACAAAAAAAAAAGCGGCCAAGTGCGAGTCGGACTCGCCCATGAAGGGGTTCCGTATTTAGGCGATTTATGACGTATTAAAAAAAAACTACTTACTAGATCTCGTTCAAACCAATTTTCGGTGGAAGTTTACACGGTAATGTACATCATATATTTTTTTTCGTTTTATCATTCTGTTATTTTAGAAGTTACAGGGGGGGGGGGGGGACACACATTTTACCACTTTGGAAGTGTCTCTCGCGCAAACTATTCAGTTTAGAAAAAAATGATATTAGAAACCTCAATATCATTTTTGAAGACCTATCCATGGATACCCCACACGTATAGGTTTGATGAAAAAAAAAATGTTGAGTTTCAGTTCTAAGTATAGGGAACCCCAAAAATTTATTGTTTTTTTTCTATTTTTGTATGAAAATCTTAACCTCGTAAGTCCTGTGTTTTTCCGACAGCAGTAGTCATATCTGCCGGCTGTACTATACCAAGTACAAACCAAGAATAGTGCTTCAGACCGAAACAAAAAGATGTCGATTTTAGAGATTTTTTGAAGTGAGGTCTTATTTTCAGTATTTTTTATGGTATGTTTATTATGTATAGCACCTCTTTAAGAAGGAAATTATTGAAAATATTTTGTACTTGTGTGAGTACATTGGGTATTTACACAGTATAATAAAAAAAGTTAAATGATTTATTTAATATTAAAATTAAATCATATATTTTCTCTAAACATCACTAAAGTAAAAATTTTACTTTATTACAACATAACTAATCTTCTTCTTATACAAAGGTGAATTAAAAACCTCTTTTCATTCTTTTAATACCATACTACATCCACGGAGGTTGGATTTGGGTGCTCAAAACCTGGACTAGATCTCCAGACCTACCCCTTGCACTTTGCCCACGTCGCGCCCTTGTGCACTTGTGCTTGTACCACGGCTACGCCCACCTCATTGATCACGAGCACTTTGAAATCGATGACTAGATACACGTCCGCATACTGCAACTTCTATTTCTCCATCTTCATATTCTGAAAACGAAGAAAAGTCCCTATTTGATTCTTGGTCGGGTTCAGATATAAACATATCTTCATTATCCGAGTCCTTGAAGTCATAGTTATTGAGAAGTTGTGATATTTGCTTTTCATCAAACGCTAGAATAAGAAAAAAAGTACTTGTAAGTTAGACCGAACGTACTACCGTAAGTACAAATTATTTTGACCAATCACGACGCTCCTTAAATATGTAGGTTTCTTTGAAATATTGTTTATTTTACAATATTTATAATTTAAATATACTAATACATTCGTATGACAACAGAAAAAACAAGTGATTACTTGAATATAAACCGATTATCTTAGCTCGTGCTAGCCAGCGACCTGACTGTGTGGCCGTCTTGCGAAAAAGTGACACTGACACTGACAGTTGACTTTACCTGTCTAACATGGCGAAATTGACCATAGAATATAGAATGAGAATGACCGTGTCAGTGTTGCCGTTGTAAAGAAACTACCCGGTAAATAGGGAATGAAAAATTTGTACTTGAGTAAGTACATTAGGCAGTTACGCCATCTATGTAGTTAAAATTTCAGGTCTGAAGTGCTATCCTTAATTTGTACTTGTACAAGTACGCGGGGACTTACGAGGTTAATGCGGTTCACAGAATACATCTACTTACCAAGTTTCAACAGTATAGTTCTTATAGTTTCGGAGAAAAGTGACTGTGACATACACGGACAGACGGACAGACAGACAGACAGACATGACGAATCTATAAGGGTTCCGTTTTTTGCCATTTGGCTACGGAACCCTAAAAATTGGCACATGCTGCGTTCCATTTGAAAGAGCACTCGTTGTCGTCGACCGGAAACGACATTGAGGCAGGTCGCGGACTAAGGACCTCGTAAACAGCCTCCGATTTAAAAATAATTAAACTTAAGTACTTGTAACTGGCACGCGATAAATCTTGTGACGGTTAGTGTAGGTCAAGTTTTATGTGTTGATTATTTTATATGCGCTCCAGATTTTACATTGATTTATTGTTTATGGTTTAAAAAAGTAGATGAAAGTTTCATAGTTGAACACCTTGAGGTTCACTCACTAGATTTACCTATGCATTAATATGCACGAGGAACTGCAGAGAAAATCAGCACTGGCGACTATGCATATATATAGTGGAAAGAAACTGTCAGTCGATCGGTTTTAGGGCTATAACCACGAAAATCGAAGTTCGCAAATTGCGGGCATTTTTCTCCATCACTCTAATTACGCCTTCATTGGAGTAAAACAGAAAGATCCTCGCAATTTGCGAATAGTATTCGTAAGGTATTCGCCGAATACCTATCGGTTTTCGCGGTAGTCCTAACATCATGATGTTACATGTAACTAGTTGTATGGGCCAACCATTTCAAGAGCCATCCGCTACAAAATTAAAATTATTATGACCACCGATCGCGGCACGGTTTTGGAATAGGTATAAACAGCTTGTCATCGGGTCATCGCTCTGTGCCAAGCCGTACCTACGTGATGCCACACTAATAGGAAATTTTGTACAATGTAGGTATAGTTTGTAGCTTTCTAATAGAGCCCGACGACTAATCCTATTGTCTATTGTTAAGTAAAACCGCTCGTGCCACGTGCCACAACCACCTGCATAAAAAATCGTTCGTTCACTTTACCCACGTAATTGAATTACAATTCCTATGGAAATTGCAATAAGATTCAAAACGGACTAATGGATAAATATTTTGTTAGGATGTGTGTGGTCCGTTCAACTCGCCAGCACTCAGTATTTCGGTTACTGAGTTCCGGCGAGTCGAACGCTACAGAACCAGTCTAAAATGTGTCATCGAGATGCGTAACAAAGGCGTGTTATCGGAGAGCGCACCTACCCTATTTTTTTGAGCGTTGGACTAGCCCGCGCTCAGGTGCCTAATAGAATAATTAAGACCCTTTTTTGCAGGTAAGTAGCACGTGCGGTTTTACTTAACAATAGATAATAGGATTAGCCGTCGGGCTCTACTAGAAAGCTACAAACTATACCTATAATCCTTTCCGAAGTAGTTTCCGTGTGTGTTCTACAGTTAGTACAGGTATTTTCAGTAAAAAAGATGTTACATATATTGGATGGGTAATAAACAGGCATCGGAGTTTTTGTCGCATGGTAAGACTAATAGCAAGCTATGGAGTCGACATTTGCCATAAATGTAAACTCTTATTCATACTCATACTCATGATTAATTTTATTTAATATGAGAACAGATTACTAAATAGTTACTACGTATACGAGTTTAATTTATTATTAATTTTGAGCTGAGTGATAGAAAAATCACAAACAGTACATTGTATAACGGACCGGTCGGGATCATATATTATAGTTCCTCGTGGTTTTCTATCCAGTTCTGTATAAAGCTTGAAGTGAATAAGAGTTTACATTTATGGCAAATGTCGACTCCATAGCTTGCTATTAGTCTTACCATGCGACAAAAACTCCGATGCCTGGTAATAAAATATGCCACAAAAATGCCGCTTACTTATGTCTACTCTTTTAATAGGTCAGGTGGACGGGCCGCTTTGAATAACTTGCGTTGTCGAGCGTGACTCCATACTTGAAATCTCGCTTGGCATATGGAGTAGCGCGCGACAACGCAATTCATGAAGCTATTCGGTCTCGAAATGCTAGAAATTTTAAAGTATCAGAATAATATTAATAGCTAAGCGACGCTATCAAGAATGCTCCATTCACTAAAACAAAGATTAGCCGCACTCATTGAGTAATTCAAGAAATATCTGTCATCGCCATCAATATCTTAAAACCGATTTTGTAACAAAACGATCTATTTGCCGGTGCAAGTCCCAATTGTTGTGTGGATAAGTACATACATAAAGCTGGTCAAGCAAATCTTGTCTGCAGTAAAAAAAGGAGCGAAATTCAAATTTTCTATGGGACGATATCCCTTCACGCCTATATTTTTCAAATTTGCCGCCTTTCTACTGACAAGATCTGCTTAACCAAGTATAGTAACAAAATACATAATTTGTTACTTTTATGCAAACATATTTTCTTTCAGTGATTATAGCGGACAAAATGATACCTATTGCTTCCGTTCGGTCACGAAACTCACAAATGGTTTCTCGTCCTATAAACGTTCACGGCCAAGCCCACGGCGAGCCTACGTGACGCCGCACTCGTAAAGGCATTATCTGCGGTTACACCGATTGCGGTAAACGAAGTTATGCGTTAGTTACCTCCTGGGTGCCTAGCCAAGGTGACAATCGCTTGCGCTGCGACGGCAAAACGTTTTGTGTTTCTCTATCACTCTTCCATGTTAGTGCGACAGTGACATTTGCGTTTCGTTCGCGCTACGAAGCGTAAACGATTGGCATGTTCGCTTCGCACCCTGAGGTGTCAAATAGTAGACTAATGGTTGTAATTTACTGCGGTTTTATCACTTTGTCGGTATTCGTCGTGTAATGGTGAAATCGTTTAAAATCCATTGAGAGACGATTAAATATAGTGAGCATTAGTGATCGGTCTTTTGTGCGTTAGATATGAAAAGCATGTTTTGAATAATATTGATTCAAGCGGTAGATATGTTGCCGAATACCATTTCGAATGACTTGGGTAATCGATTTCTCTGTGGGCTTAGCCAAGATGCTAAATTGATGTTGATGACTATGTTAAATTGAGACAATCCAAATCCAACATCTCTCTGGGAAAATCCCGCGAGACGAGGACATAAGGAAGTTTTATACTTATAGGTTTTTTTATATATTTCTTTTGTATTTTTATAGGTAACAAAACTACCTAGATAGGTATTTCAAGCCTACTGTTACTTTAAAGGAAGAAAATGCAATGAATTAAGGAATCTACATAGCCGTTTTTACTTGCTATCAGAGATAACTGTGCAGTCTTGAGCAAAGTATACCTAATCATAGCAGAGATACTCGTACCACGACTACCACGAGTCACTAATAATTATTTATTATTATATTGTCGATACTCGATACCAGCAGCCTTACCACGAGCTTTGACACTGACCTGACACTGACATATTCGCTAACGTCTGCGTAGCTTACTTTATGTATATGCATCTCGCTCGTACCTACTGGCATATTAGTGCGAGCAAGATATATAGAAAGTAAGTTACGCAGACGTTGACGAATATGTCTGTGTCAAAATTGTGGTAGCCGTATAGTATAGATAGTACATATTGTATACCTATTTGAAAAACTATTTGGCGTATATTTCATAAGTACTTAAATAAAACACTTAACACCGGATTATCATCACACACGTGTTCCACGTGCAAATGTCATGGCGAAATATATTTCTATTGTTCATTCGAAACCATAACGACCTATTTAACCTAGGATAAGACGCTCTTACGCCCTTTTACTGATAGAAGACTTTTTACAAAACGACGTATGTGCATTGTCCTAGAAAGGTCTTAGGTCGTTTTAGAAATAAACAATAGTAGCTGTGGGTGGTCTATTACACATCAATGACACAGCTGCTGAGGTTAATAAATGTCGATAAATCCTGCGATAATAGCTCTTATGAATTAAATGTTTAAGTTGAAAATGGATCGCAGATCTGTGTATAGTATTGTTAGCGGATTAGTTGTATAACTGATTGGTCGATCGACGAACTTTCTGTTATCTATTGTGTTTCTTATTCGGATCGTGTTATGCAAATATCTGAATGTGGACATATAATCATGTTAATGAACCAGTATCTCGTAGGACGTGGTTCATCTTATGTGTTCAGCCATCCATATCGATATTCATGATCATTTGCTTGTACAAGTAGTTACTATTGAGAATAGCTCTACTCAATGAGATGAAACAGCCACATGTTTGGGTTTTACACAAACCCTTACAAGTAGGTAAGTACTTTTTCCCAGATGATATGTCCTTCCTCGGGACTGTATCTCCATACCAAATTTCATTAAAATCTGTCTAGCTCAGCGCTATAACTATAAACTTCGTGTTCCTATCGATAAAAGCCCAATCGATAGAGCTAGGTATAGGAAACGTGCATGAACTAAAGGGGGCATGGGCAGCACAGGAGCCCCTTGTTTACTGGCGCGAAGTGACAAGCTTAACGTAGTGTCTTTGGCGTGGTGTCAATGTCAAGCTTAAGTTAGGTACCCATTTAGGCCACAAGATGGCAGACCGTCCAACGGGTCCCTTAAGGGGGGCCCCTTAAGTGGGCACTGATTAACAGTCCGCCGGACGATATCAACCTGTCAGTTAGAACAAAAAGTTGACATTTCCGAACAACTGACAGGCCGATACAGTCCGCCGGACGATATCAACCTGTCAGTTAGAACAAAAAGTTGACAGTTCCGAACAACTGACAGGCCGTCAGGGCCCCTTTATATAAAATTATGATGTACGGGTCTTATTTATTTAGGCGTTTATTAAACAGCTAAAGTAATGTTTATAATGCTTGTCTCCAGGCGATGGTGGCGTGCTACCCCGGCTCCGGCACGCACTACGTCAAACACGTGGACAACCCCAACAAAGATGGCCGCTGCATCACCGCCATATACTACCTGAATCTCAACTGGGACAAGGAGCGCTGCGGGGGCCTGCTCAGGTGGGTCAACCTTTTTTATCTTTATACACCGTGTTTTTATTGAATTCCGTTAACTCCGGGGTATGGTTAAGTACGTTTAAGAGAACTAAATGACATAGTTAATATAAAAAAAAAAGTTTTTTTTGCTTTTTTTACAAAAAAAAAATATGTTTAAAAACTAATTAAATGTAGCATATAGCGTTGTTGTAACACGGGCATTACATTTAACTCAACCAAACAATTGAAATCTGTGACATATCAATGTCATTTCGAACATCGATCGACCGAGATTGTATGTACTTAAGTTTAGTAGCAAATGTATGAACTCATTCTAAACACTAATCAATATGTAAACCGGCCCTAAGGCAAGTGTACACGCTTGTAGAGGCCTTATAGCAAAAAAATAAATCATTGATTGTCTCCGAAATGGAGTTAATTAGAATATCGGTATCTTTGAGAAAGTTACTTGATTTAAGCTCAGGAATGCACCCTTGAAATTAACGGAAATCAAAAAAAACACGGTGTATAAAGAAGGGTAGGTGGGTCAACCTTATAACACGCACGGCTCACTATGACGTCTCTTAACCTTTTGGACCCCAATGACCGATATATCTGCACCGTAGGTTCAACGCCAAATACCGATTAATCGGTCACAGACCACAGAGCAACATAGGTCACGTGCATATACATTAAGTTCAACTTCAGTTTTGACACCTCGATGATGTGGCGTCTCAGTGACAGCTTTTGTGTTTGACACGGCGTGGAAAAGGTTAAGTCTTATCACATTCACTGCCAAGAAAACGCTAAGTGTCTTCATTTTGTATTGGAAGCTCCCCGCTTGTCACTGAAAGTGTTGAGGGTACCGTGGGTTCAGCCAGCACTGCCAGCAGAGTTTTTGAAAAATCGTAGCGCTTTTATAGATCATAATACGGTTGCCAAATCATATGAATAGGAGCAATCTTGAGGTCTCTAATAACTTCATCGATTCTAAACCTGATTACAAAAACTTCGCCCGAAAGAAAAACATCAGGAACATAGGTCTAAAACGGTTTTTTGGTATTTTACGGCCTGGATTCTAACCCTTTTGACCTATAAAACTAGAGACAAGTGGCGTCAATAAGCAAACCTTCGACAGTTGCCAACATCATTGGGTATCTAACTATCTACACTCTACAGTATAGTATGAAGAATTTACTTAGCTTATTACCTATTTTAAAAACACATTGTTATTATAGAATAGAATAGAATAGAATAGAAATAATTTTATTCGTGAGCACAAACACAAAATAGAAACAGATGTAACAGATATAACAGAGATATAACGAGAGATGACAAGAGATATAACAGAGAATAAAAGGATAAAGTGCCACGAAATGGTCTCATCTCAGCATGTTGCTGGCGACTTCCAGCGCTGATCTTCCGATGAGACCATCCGGTGAAACAATCACGACAGGTAACATGAATACAAAACAAAATTAATATATAACATACAAAAGACAAAGACAGCAAAAAGATAAAAATACATTACAATAAATTACAATGGTGGTAAATTACAATTATGGTTTTCAGGGTGTTTCCCGAAGGTCTGGACGAGGTAGCTAACATCAAGCCCCTGTTCGACCGAATGGTTTTCTTCTGGTCGGATCGGAGGAACCCTCACGAAGTTCAACCCGCCTATGAAACTAGGTATGGACATTATTATTCACAACGACTTAATCGCGTAAAATTATGTTTTAAATTTACCTCCGACGTTTCTGTTGGATATACCGTGGACTACTCGAATGAAAAAACAATGTAAATTCACGAAATAGATTGTGCATCCGCACAGGCAAACGATTAGAAGAGTTACAGTTAGAGTTAGCTACTTCTTTTAAGTCTCGCCGTCATGTACAGTTTATCTTAGTTTGACTACCATTTCATAATGTATCTCTCAGTTACTTAAAGGTTAGCTGGAAGAGATCCCTTAACGGGATAAGTTCGCCTTTGTACACATTTACTGGATTATCTCTGTGTTATGTACTTGTTTTGTGCAATAAAGTGTTTACTACTACTACTACTACATGTATTTAAATGTTACATCTGTCTTAGGCACACTTGCACCATCCTACTAACCCGCGGTTAAGTGGTTAAACCGTTAACATATTGTCAAATTGTACTGGTAACCATGGTAACTCCAGGTTTAAACGGTTAACCCCGGGTTAGTGGAATGGTGCAAGTTGGCCTTAGAAGAGTTATTCCATATAACCAGAGTTTATGTTGGTACATATACAAACTCTATGTAGGTTTAATAGACACACGCCAACATCACTGTTGTAATTAAGTTAGTTCCGACACTTTCGAGGACGGCGTTGTCCCCGTGGTCTCGGAGAACACTGGCTAAAATTGACATCAACATCTTCTAGGCGAGCGTGTTTCTCGAACTACCCGCACTTGGTCTTGTTTATTAACTTGAACTTTTTGTGCACTAGGGATGTCACCCGATCGACACACAACACTCACGATGTTCGATTTTTCAACCTCCGATATTTTTTTCGCTTGCAGAGGCATAACATAATAGTTAACCATAATGCCATATCAACTTTTTTTTTGTTATATTTCAGATACGCCATCACGCTTTGGTACTTCGATGCCAAAGAGCGGGCTGAAGCTTTGAAGCGACATCGCCGTAAGTTATTTTTTATCTTTATTTATTTTGAAGCTTTTTGAAAAATTAACCATGTTCGTTTGAAGCCCCCTCCACACTCGTGCGCGAATCGCGGCTTCGCCCGCACGCACATAGTCTGGAGGGGCTTTATATATAAGGGCTAATCAACTTTTTCTTGTCACACGTTGCTATGGTTACGGTCTCCGGAGTCACTCTTAAAATTGTAGGTTTTTCGTATTTAAATGAACCAAACTTGCATTTCATGGTAGTTATACTTTCCATAATGGGACATCTACTGAGCATGTTAGTTGAACATGGTACAGCAGTTCTTCTAACAATCTATGCTACTATTGTCTCCTCGCTGATGGGACAGAATAATAACAACAAGAAATAGTTGATTGACCCATAAGTCTATAGGTATATTTTTAACCTCCAGCGCATAAACTGGATTTTTTCGCTGGCTTGTCTTGTCTTGGGGATGTCTATGGCATCTTATGAAATGCCTCGGATGATTTTAAAATTTAAATTTTTAATAATGTATTAGAACAAATTAAATTATTTACAGAAAATATTTTAATTTGTTTTTATTTCAAGTAGACACACTACTATATAAATTATAAACTTTAAATAAATGTCATATACTTACTAAGAAAAAGTGACCAAGGCCTCCAGTGCCCCAGGCTGGAATCGAACCAGCGTCCTCTGCTATCGCGGCAGGTGCCTGTGCCATTCGGCCACTGGGCCACAGCGGCATAGGTCGAATTTTTCCAAGTATATGCACTTCTTACTGAAGGCCTATGGCGCCCCCTGGCCACCTCTAAGGTAGAACAGCCTAAAAAGGTAAGGTAGGTAAGGTAGGCCTTGGTCACTTTTTCTTATAGTTCGTTTTTTTAGCATTAGAAATAAGGTAAACAATCTTGATGTGTCTTTTAATTGAAAAACACATTTTAAAAATAAGTTACGGCCAATATGTAACAATTATGAATCTATTACGATCATTTATATTCTTTTGCTTTCATAAGTAATAGTTTTTGATTTTTAAAAAGCGTTTTTCAATTAAAAGTCATGTCAAGATCGCTTACCTTCTTGCAAGTTCTTTCTAATGCTAAAAAAAACTAACTATAGTATATTGGTATTGGTATAGTATATGGTATATTGTACGTTGGTCGAAATAAATGAATTATTATTATTATTATTATATGACATTTATTTAAAGTTTATTTTTAATAATGTTGGCCAATTGATTGTTAATATTGTTATAGTATTATTTTAACTTACAGTTCTCATTTAAGGGGCCCACTGATTACCAGTCCGCCGGACGATATCGGCCTGTCAGTTAGAACAAAAAGTTGACAGTTCCGAACAACTGACAGGCGGATATCGTCCGGCGGACTGTTAATCAGTGGGCCCCTTTAGATATCACAGCAAACGATTATACTCATAATATACATGTCTTTTATATCATACGTATACAATACAAGTTATCATATGTTATCCAATGACTAATATGTTCAATATTTAAAGAAAGCATTAGTGGCTAATAATTAATTAATTAGTCACTCCGTGTAACATTGTGCAATAACGTTTCAAGTTTGCTATTTACAATTACTAAATATCTTTTAATTAATCGAGAAACCTGAATTAGATACATCACTAGGATTTTATGGCCATTGATAAGAATTCGTGTGGTTGTGTTCACACAGATATCGTTTTATATAGAATTTTGGTTTGTTGAATTATTATTTTATTATTATGAACCGCCCATATTTTTCAGTATCTAAGTCCGACTTTACGGGCTTTACCAAACAATTTAAAGATTTTTATATTTATCGTTTTCATCTGATCGATTAATGTAGTAGCATCACTAATTGTATTTTTTTTAGGAAATTATGACCTGGATTCTAGTCTATTAAGCCACTGTCATATTTACACCGAGGAGCGTTTTTCACATTTTAAATTACTATTTTTTTTTGTTTCAGAAAACCGCGAGGTGACTTCGAGTCAGTGATATTCGGAACCGCGCTCGTGCCGAGCGAGCCAGGGCTTCCGCCCTCCGGTGGCGTGTTTGACACTTCGCTGACCTGACCTAGTAGCACGGTCGCATTTTTATCGTTTATCACCATGCCTGTCACTTTCTAACAAGTATGTAAGTGCGAAAGTGACGGGCATAGTCATAGTCGATAAAAATGGAACCGTGCTGAGCCCGCTGACCTAGCGTAGCGAGATATAACTCTAGACCAGCGGTCGGCAACCTTTTTGCAGCCAAGGGCGACATAGTAGTTAACAAAGTTGACGCGGGCCGCACTTTGTATAAAATAGCCCGGGAGGGTCGCGGGCCGCAAGTGAGAGGTTCGCGGGCCGCTTGTTGCCGACCGCTGCTCTAGGGACTTTTATATTCTAAAGGCGTAAACGCTGGTCAAGTCTAACAAACCCTTGATAATATTTTATCCTTATCTGTAATTTTGACATTTGTGATTGTTAGAAAGAGACAAAAAATGACGGAGGTTTGTAAAAGGTTGCTAAGTTGTATGAATAAGGGGGTAAATCACGAATTCATTGTACTGACAAGTAATTATTTTGTGTGGTATTTTTGTACCGCATGATCTTGTTGTGTGGTGTGTTACGTTTTATAGTTCGGTTTTACTGTGATCCCCGTAAAGTATTAATTATGATTGATACCTATGGCTCATATTCAGAATTAAATAGAGTACGTTATGGGATAAATCTAAATTTTTATGAATTGCAGTAACATATATTTTCTTCACTCTTACTCCTATGTTCATTATATATTTTCTAATATGCAGTTTCAGCGCTGAAACCATACACGCTTTTTCGTCTGATACCTACAAGCGCAACCGTACTAAATAGTATGATACATTTTTGTAACGTATCTATGTATGTACTCCTTTATTTAAATAGGTAATTTTCCTCAACGCAGAAGTCGCTGACGCATACTTAAAAATCTACGAGTTAATATGTAGTATACAAAGGATACATGTACATGTATATATTTTACGCATTGACATCTGTGCTACGTACACAGGATTACAAGTTAAAGATAAAATAAAAACGCCTCAGAAACGTCAGATGCCAAAAATCCGCTAGTGATGTGGCGATGTCATCGGATTAATCGATTCGTAACGATTTTTAAACAATTATGGGGATTCGATTCGTGACAAGATCGGGCATTTTTATTACTTGAAATCAAAAAGTGTAACATGATTATTTTACAAAACATGTACGACGGTAAGGAAAAGCAGTATATTTTGTAATACATACTATTATGTATATAGTTTTAACATTAATTCTGTCTACGGGCAGAAAAGTCATATATTATTACCTAGCTTAGATGTAAGTAGTACTTTTCGTTGTCAATTTTGAGTGTTATAAAAGGCCTTGAAGTATTATTTTATATTGAAAATGCATCCTACTTGATTACTTTATTTACATCCGCTGGTACGAGTTTACTTTATTAATGTGCAATATACTTAAGAAAAACCAACAGAAAACATATTCCTTATTTGGGTATCGCCACATAATAAAATGTTGTTGCCTTCGTTTATAGAAATTCAGCGGATACTATATGCCTAAGACTGAATTAAATTCTACCATTCAAATATTTAAAATAATTGTCATTTGAATATGTAGTTTTATTTATTTCTATTTTGTTCATATCATATCATTCAACAGAAAACTACCAATATGCCATATGGCACTCCTGAGTATTCAATATATATTTTTAAATAATAATCTGTAGGTAAAGATTGCAATTTGAATGATATGTTACCTCATTAAAATAGTCGCATGTCATATTATTAAATGTAAATAATCACAAAATTTAATATTAAAGTGAATAAACGTTGATACATCAAAATATACACTTGTGTTTATTCCTAAACTAGTTGCAAAATGCGCGACCCCATATAGCCCAGTAAAAAAAGTCTCCCTTTACATAACAAGCCCCCTAGCCATCTGAGATTAGAGCAATTATTTCATGAAACCGATGCTGCCAAAAATACGGGGGTGCGGGGGAACGAGATGAGCGAATCCCGTGCCGTGATTGGTCCGTGTCTTTGAACGGAATTGACTCGAAGATGGAGTAAAACTACCGTATAAGTGGCAGAGGGGGTAGCGTTACTATGCTCAGTCTAGAGGATGTCTTGTCTGTGCCCCTAGCATATATACCGTTCGAAAGAGATGGAAGATGTTGTCTGGCGCGACTTTGTGCAGAGTTGGCTTAGTTAACGCAACCGACACTTATTATTATGGAAATAAAGATTATGGTCAGCCAATCACTCTTTTCCTGTTTAGAAAAGTATTGATGTAACATAACATGATAATAACACAATACATGGTTGGCCCACTGACCATCCAGCCTCTAGACTCAACTTAGGCCAATTCTTTCATGAAACCGATGCTGCCAAAAATACAGGGGTGCGGGGGACGAGGTGAGCGAGTCCCGTGCCGTGATTGGTCCGTTCAAACACACGTGGGCGTCAGACAGTAATATCTGCCGGGCGCTAGTGATGTGACACGTTGAATAATAACATTGTCAATCACGGTCAATAATGTAATAACAGTAATAATATGCAAGCATGTTTTGAATGCTATGTTGATTCGTTCGTTCGAAAACATTAACCCATAACGTTGTGGTTTCGTTAGCAGGTGTATCTGCTTTATATAATTAATTTAAAAATAAACTATTGGTAAAAAGGCGTCTTATGGGATTTAGAGAAGCGCGAGACGAGACGAGATGCGGATGCGGATATTCGCAACATACCTGCTTGGAAGCACTTCTTCACGCAGCTCGCCCTTCGGCCTCGCTTTAAATTACTGAGGGTTGCACGCTTGGGAGTCGGGGTGAAGGCTTCGGGCCTTCGGCGGGTCAGCCTTCGGCCTCCCAGCCTGATATTCGCCCTTCGGGTTCGCTTAACCTACTTGGAAATTTTCCTTTGCCCGTGTCCGCCGCCATTTTGAGTGTTTTCAAAAAATAATTCACATACTAATCTTGGGCCCCCAAGCTCGCCGCATGCCAAATCTCAACGCGCTCAGACCAACTTGAAAAAAAAAAGACGGCCATTTTCATAATCATAATCATAATTCTTTATTGCAACCATGGTATTACAAGGTGTTTTTATGTTAGTTAGTACATTTTGAAACTTTTTAAATGCAATTTGTGTTGTCTCGGGCCCTCTATGGCATTTGGTCGAGCACCCCCCACCTATCTCTCACCTTTGAAGATTTTCATAAAAAATAAGTGGCCATTTTTACCGCCATATTGGTTTTATTAAAAAAAATCCATAGGAATACAGCTAGGTGACCCCGAGTTTTCGTGACCAAAATTTTAGCGCGCTGGGAGTATTTTGAAAAATGATCGCCATTTTGAATCCGCCATTTTGAAAAAATAATGGCGGCTTCAGAAACTGTCAGCGTCCCTCTATGACATTTGGTCGAGCATCTCCCACGTATCTGTCACCGTTTAGTGACCAAAAGTCGGATAATCCGGTAGACCAAAAGTCGGATTTTTCTGGAAGTCACCAAACCACCCCCTCTATACGACCGTATCAAAGTCAAATACCCCAGGAACCCCCTTCTGGGAGAGCAATTATGTCAATTAATCACTCGGGTTGCGGCTTTATATACAGGGTGGATTTTCTTTTTGGCTCAGTGAGGGCAGCTACCAGATCCCGAACTGCTACGAGAAAACGGTCTTAGGAGACCTTCCCTCGATTTCAAATTAGATCCCATTCCTATTGAGGATCAAAAGCTTGTATGGAAGCAAAAAAAAATTCCGGCTAGAAAAGCCACAAATCGAGGAAAACTTTTCCCATAATAAATTTCACATTTTCTCCATAGTAAATGTATGGAAAAAGTTTTTATTAATTTGTGGCTTTTTAGTACATTACCGTAAGTCGACCCCTAGGAAACTATTGATACTGGATAGGAATGGAATCGATTGGCATACAAAAGTAGCATGTGAAAAATAAAAGTTTTCATTTTCATTCAAATATTATGGGAAAAGTTTTCCTCGATTTGTGGCTTTTCTAGCATGAAATTTTTTTTTGCTCCCATACAAGCTTTTGATCCTCAATAGGAATGGGATCGATTGGCATAAAAAAAAGTTTGTCAAAAATGACCTTTTTCTCGTATCCTGTATGTTTTTTCCAAAATCTGTAAATGCCAATCTTCATTAATTTAAAATCGAGGGAAGGTCTCTTAAGACCGTTTTCTCGTAGCAGTACGGGATCTGGTAGCTGCCCTCACTGAGCCAAAAAGAAAATCCACCCTGTATTCGCGGTATCCTACTATACCCACCCATTAAAAACATCCTGTATAATTCTATTAAGAGTTATTACATGGTTTAAATCAAATATTGATTTGTTATTATGTAAATGAAATGTTATTTAACACAATCTAACTAAATGAGGTTTAAATTATTTGGCCGAATGTTCAAGTATCATTGCCATGTTGGCAGTCGTACACAGAAAAAAAGCAAAAATTAAAAAGTTAAACCGGCGCCCACTATTCTCAACAAAAATGGAATCAAAATAATGCATTTTAAATTGCAACCGTGTGTTTTTGTATAAAATTGGTCTTGTGATTAATTTTTGCAATGTTTTTATAATCGCTAAAAGTAATACGAGTACCTATGTAGTGCTGAATTGACAATATCGGTTATGTTCAAGGGAAAATTGGTACCTGACCGTAAGTGTACTTCTCATATTATTTATTTGTTTTATAGTGAATTTTTCGCAAATACCTATGCGATTTGAATTGAATTACCTTATCAATAGTAAACAATCACATTCTATGGATATGGACATCACTAGTTTGGGCTTAGGAATGTCACGTAATAAAAGACAAGAAAGGATGTATACGGATGCAGCGCGATAGAAAGAGACTTTCTTAAAAGACGTCATCGAGTTTCAAGCGCTGTCAAATTTGATGAGACGCTTAAATTAAAATATTTTTTTATCCAAATCTCTAAAAAATCGGCTTACCTGTGAAATGAAATGCCATTTTTTTGTACACCAGAGTTTTTAGTGTTCTTGCCACACAATTTGACACAACAATAATGCATTTTTGATAGCAAAAACTTCTTCGAGCTACCGAAGTTTCTACACCGAGCCCGGTCCGCCGACTGAAGTAAGCGGTGTAGGCGTGACTCGAAGATGGAGTAACGCTACCGTATGTGTGGCAGAGGGGGTAGCGCGACTATGCTATGTCTAGAGGCTGGATGGTCAGTGGGTTGGCCCAACTATTATTCGCCTATGATACTTTTACCCGAAACACACTGGCCACTGAAAAACAAAGCAGAGTTCCATAAGATCATCTCGTTCGGCCATTTTCCCCCTCCCCCTTGTGACCTCAATAGTACTGTTGCTCTGAGCTTGTCACTATCAGTCACTATTTGTCAATAGTGACATTTTTGGCGACATTGAAGTTTTTATATCTTAGTAATTTTACAACATGAATAAAAATAGAATTGTGAGCGTGGCAGAGGGCCCATGGGGCAGAGCGACTATTTACTCAAATGAACCAATAGAAGAAAATGACACCCAGAAAGTATGTATACCTTACATATGTACCTAACTTGTTATTCAAAGTTAAACTTTCAATCCTCGTTCATTATAGATAGGTACCTTGTGTTACCCCGGTGATGAGTTAATTTATTGTTAACCGTTATTATGACTTTGAATTAATTGATGTTAGATTATTTCTTGTACAAAAGCAAAACCTATCATCCCTACAATTGAAAAACATGGTTTGTATGGACAATATTTAATAAAATCTAGATTACTACGCCTAGAGTCGTGATTCTGGCTCAAGGCTACTCATCATCATTGGCCTTCGAGTCTATTACAGAATGGTACAGACTATACAAACAGTGTCAGGTAAGTAAGCGATGTTTTTCCTAAGCCAATTACGGGAGCGGCAAACACGACCACAAGCCTGGCAGGTGTAGTTTGCCCGTGGCGAACAGCGTATCTTATAACTCCTCTACACTCCTCTTACATACACGATGGACCATCATACTGGCCTACTAAGATGGGCCCGTGTGTAGAAAGGGCATGGTGTCGGATGGCTTATGGCGCGACGGGATGGCAATGGGATTACGGCCACGGTGTCGGTTTTTCGTCCGCACATCAAAGGTAGGCCAGCGATGGTGCGTACGCATCTACACGTAGCCCATTCCATACTGCGTGCTCTCAGCCATCGCATGGCCATCTCGCGGTCCAGCGCTGGGCCATCGTGTAGAGGAGCCATATAACCATAGCATAACCATCTCGCTGTGCCATCGTGTAGAGGAGCCAATTAAGCATCATCGTTTATAATAATATTATCTCCATCTCTATCACCCTTTATTATCACGGATCGTTCTACCGTTCTACGCGTTCGCAATTTAAATTATACTTATTGGTTTAATTTCTAGGCACAGGAACCAGAGAGGCCAATAACATTTCTCATGGAAAAGAAACAATCACAGACATCGGAGGATGAGACCGTCGTTTCGTGTTACAAGTTTGAAAATAACTCAATTAAGAGCTCTGTGTGCAATGCTGACGATGTTTATCGGTAACTAAGCCCAAAATACCAGCTGAATTGTCATTATTATCGATTTCCAGCCTACCTTTGCCCTTCACTAGTCAGAATACATTTGTCGATGTCGATACCTTACGACACTTACTTTACTCTTTGCCTTACGACTTACGATAAAGTACCTACCCTACCCTAAGTACCCTAAATATCTACCCTACAAATAGTGGAATCCATAAAGCCCCCTCCAGACGACGTGCGTGAATCGCGGGCGAAGCCGCGAACGCGAGTGTGGAGTCGATTTCGCTGTCTGTGAAAATCGACTCCACACTCGCGTTCGCGCCGCGATTCGCGCACGAGTGTGGAGCGGGCTTAAAATACAAGTTCGCAGATCTGCGAAATCGACTCCACACTCGCGTTCGCAGCTTGGCGCCGCGATTCGCGCTCGCCCTCGAGTTATGAATATGCGAAATTAGCGTGATGTTAGCGTGTTATTAATTCACAGTTATTGTCTACTAGCGACCCGCCCCGGCTTCGCACCGGTTAACAAATTATACATAAACCTTCCTCTTGAATCACTCTATCTATTTAAAAAAACCGCATCAAAATCCGTTGTAGTTTTAAAGATCTAAGCATACATAGGGACAGACAGACAGCGGGAAGCGACTTTGTTTTATAGGTAGGTACTATGTAGTAATGTAGCGACCCTTGTTTAGCCGATAGACAATTTCCAACGTAGGTCATTCTGATTTATTTAAAGATTTTACACACTATCTATTCTATACCTATAGTTAGGTACATAATTAAAAAAAACATGAGACAGATTATTACTATTTCAGATTACCCAAATTCGAGGCGTCGTTATTTGCTTCTATTTTCGAGGACACCATCACAGAGTTGCGGATATTAGGTACGCCGTGCGAGTAACGCCACAATTTGAACAACGGTCAAATGAACCATACTTTTTACCTACGCATAAATATTAGATAAAGATAATTATTAGGTACATGATTTTACATGGAAACTGTCTGGGAGGATTAGGTACATATATGCTTTCACATGGAAATTGCTTGCACTTTTACATTGCATGATATTTTACCCGTACGCTACCTGTATAAGTAGCTGCATACGGCTGACTCTATTACTTACTTTAAGTACCCAAAGGGCCAAAGACACAAACTTTGTCGAATTTAAATTTAGTTTTCATTGCAAAACAATAAAGGTACCATTAGCCGTAAAAGTGTATGTAAGTGTAAGTGACTTTATCAATGAATTGATTCATAATTTCTCCATGCAAATTCGCAGCTCACTGTACAGGCTGCTGCATAGCCAACATGCCAATCGCTGCTGCGATCGAAACAAAACTGTTCACTGTCGCGCTAATATGGAAGAGACACAAAGCGTTTCGATGTCGTAGCGATAGCGACTGTTTAGTAGTACTCAGTCCATCAATTGTCTTCGGCACTGCCGGACTAAAGTGTCCATATAACCGTTCACAGTTGAATGCAACACAGAGATGCGCATAAGCAAGGTGCACTCGGACATGGGGTTACTGCTGGCATTGAAGTTCGGTGTGAAGCAGCCTTTGGTCAAAGATGTACTGGACGGCATCGACCCTAAGCACTTGGGCTGTAACGAGTACAAGCTCAACAAGCTGGATGCAGACAGGTACTATGTAAAATACATTGGTACAGTTGAGTTCATAAATACATTGTACCTACATACATTTTTTCACTTGGGATAAGGTGAAGAACTCTTCGCTGCACAGTGTATTAGTTATGTGATGAACTGATCATCATCATATCATCAACTGACAGAAATATAGCTTAAATTTAGGGTGTGTACCCATTTATTCCCGCTCCACGTGACCGACGCCAATGACGCCATACAAGATATGAGTTTTCATATCTGCCCGACAGGGACAAATAGGAATACACAAATTTGGTACAAATAAACCTCTTCTCAATCACCAACAAGTCCAAAAACATCTGTAACTTTAGTCGTTTATTCGCATCACCCAAGAAAGCAGTCTTTAGTAGATGTACTTTTACTGTCTTTGAGGAGGCAATAATGATAAGTAGGTAGGTACATATTTCCGGATATCTTTTCTCTGACACTGTTTTTTCCCCAGAAAATATTTAGCCGAAGTGCTAGAGACCTCGTACACGGACCTAGCGCTGAACAAGTGCTACAGAGTCCTCGCAGAGCATGTGAAGAAGATCGTGGACCGGGACAACTACCGCGCAGAACTCCAGGAGGCTGAGGCTAGGCATAGAATGTACGTTTGTAATATATATGTCGGCGGCCGATCGTAAGAACAGGCAGATCGTGAAATTCCTCGGCATATCGTGAAATCTGAAAATCTTTGTCTTGTTCCCTGAGTCGACGGAGCCCGGCAGGCACTTATTTCTGGACATTTTGCCCTTCGGGCATCTGAAGCAACCTAACGAACCTATCCTATCCTACCTATCTATTGGTTTAATATGACTACCGTTAAAATATGTATTACACAGAGTACAGGTACCTACCTGATGGTTTTGTTCAACCACCATGCCTTTATTTCTTTAGTTTCCGGACTTTATTGAGAACCTATTTACTAATATTGAGATAATAATGATATTTTGGTTTGTGTAGACTGCGACGAGACACGAATAGACAACTGCGACAACAGCGGAACCACATCAAGTCCGTCATTTACGATACTGACGCTATCATAGACGATCTGCGCACACAAGTGGAGGTAATACTAGTCAAAAGTCCGTGTTCCTATCCTATCCTGAGTCCCCAGGGGTACAATTTTCTGTACAGTCACCACATGGGATTGTTACGCCATTTAGGGCTCCTAGCTAAATTGGTTGTTCCATACTTACGCTATGGAATGTCCAATTTAGCTAGAACCAATCGGCGTAACAATCACGGAGCGTGACTACACATCCTCCCAATGTCTTTTGAACTTTTATTGTTTAACTGAAGGTTCCAAATTAAAAAAAACAACGGGTTGCACTCCGGGAGTGCCTACAGAAGTGAAAACTCAATGACTAATAGTCCAAAATGTCTGCAGCACTATGTATAATTGACCCATCCTCCTTTCTATTGAAACACTTAAGTTCCGAAATTGCTGATCACTTGATCAGTGAGCTTGTTTAAAATTCGAAATTCAAATTTATTAGCGTTAATTGTTTAAAATTCGAATAGAAATTGTAAAGTTACCTTGCAGACCTCGCATCTAAATATATTTGGTCATGATAAATTTGGAGTTTTATTCACCAGACTAGAGTTCACTTTTATTAGCGATTTTATCAAGATGTAGCTTTATTGAATTATGTCATTGAGTTTTTCTTTATTGATTTAAATGCCATCTAAATGAGTGGCCATCTAAACCTTACGGTCACGTGATCGCCTTACGCTGTCTCGAGTTTATCATTTTTCCCCACTTCAAAAAGTGCCCAGCGCCGCTAAGGAAGTTTTCACTTCAAAAACAACTGCATCTGGGTCTCGGGAGGCTATTGGAGGAAACTATGCAGGTGTTCGTAGGTTAAGCGACACCGAGGAAGCGACGATGGACTATTTTCTCTCGCAAGAATAATAGTACGATACGTGAAAATAGCTGTCCAGATGTCTGCATGGTGCATGTAAGAAATGAAATGATGATTATTGATGATATTGATATCTCAGCGATTTCACACCTAGCGAGATCTTTTTCTGAAAAAGCTCTCGTCTGTAAAGTGAAACTTGTAACTCGCTAATCGTAACTATTCGGACAGCTGACTTTTATCATAGCGTTTGTCCTGGCTTAATTTCTGCTACGACTGAGGAAACTTGGGGTCCGCTGTGTCCACACACACACCATATCAACAAATATTTTCTGTCTAGGACTTCACTTTGAACGCCGAGACGTGCGCACGCTACGTCCACAACTGGGAGCGCGCGCGCACCGAGCAGCATCTCCAGACGATCTACGACAACGAGTATACGCCTTCACAGGTCTGTTTACTAAAGCCAGGCGTGGCTCACTCCGCGTCGCTATAAGTACATGCGGCCCACACCAATTTTGGTGCTTGGATGGTTGTAATTTGCGATGGTTGTAATGATTATCATATTAATATAACTAGGATCCTGATTCTCCTTATTCACAATACCTCTAACTTCAGACCGTCGACTTCATGAAGGACGAGGGATTTAATTCACTTAAACATGTGCATATTTATTCTTATTTACAGGTGGTTGAGTACTTCAAGCAACGCACAGATAACGAACAGCGTGTGCATACAGAGGTTGAACTACTCATCAACATCGCTATTAACGTGGGTTTTACTTTCTTCTTCGTTATTTTTCTAGGGCCACCCGCCACCCCACACTAGTGTCTTTTGAGCGTCGGCGTCTAGTCAGCGCTATGGAAAATGGCGTCGCCGCGCAGTTGCGCCAACGTAGCGTCGAGCAGCAGCCATAGAGTTGACTAGATGCCGACGCTCAGGAGACGTTAGTGTGAGGTGGCCCTTGTGACCGAGAGTCATAACATAACTCATAGCCATATGAGGTATGGTTTGAAGCACCAAGGTTTGCCAAATGCGATAGATTGTCCGCCTTCTGAATAAGCACGTATAGATCCTTGGCAGGTATTGTTCATGACATCGAGCCAACGGGTTGGCGATTTTTCACATTTAATTTTCTTAAGATTCCCATAGGTATTTGTGAGCTTTTCCAATATTTTGGATTTTTTCCGCAACTTGCGTACTCCCATCTAAAGTGCCGGCAACGCACTTACAACCCCTCTTGGGGTGTCCATGGGCGACGGTAATCGCACATCAGTAATGGTTTCATTGGTTTAAATAAATCTGTCACAATTTCATGTATGTTTCAGGAAACATTGGAAGAAGTCGAGAGGTGGATGGAAAAATATGACAAGGACATGGAAAGAATCGATTTGAAAATACAAATACAGAAGAATGACTACCAAAACGCACGTGACGAGAGAATGGGATTGGAGGACACGGTAATATCGTTAGGACTGGCTATGACGTTCGAAGATCGTGGCCCGCGAACGGCTGAAAGCGTCCGAAAACAGCGCACCAGCTGGCGTGCGAAGGCTGAGCTGTAAAAAAAACTTCGACTTTTTTACACACCGCTCAAATAGGCTCCCAGACTAAATTGAACCCAATCCCAGGAGTACGAAACTCCTCCTTTCGGGCATTCTCGGCTCCGTTCGGCTCAGCATTGCTCCGAGCAATTATTAAAGCTATAACACACTACCGCACCGCACCAAGGTCGCGGTGCGATGCGGTAGTACGGCTATTATGGTACTTATTCTGTGCCAATGTTGTGCCACTGATCGAGATGAAACTTTCGTGAGATACATTTTAAACTGTTTAGACGACACCGGTTTCACTCACTTGAATGACCCCCAAAGACCCCGAAACATTTCGCCAATAGCGACTAAAAATTCAAGTGAGTGAAACCGTTGTCGCCTAAACAGTTGTGCAACTGTATTTTTTTTTGTGTTTACAGATCGTTTGAGTTAAGAGCATGATCTTAATTTTTCCGGAGACTAAAGTTCCCTCGCAATAAATTCTTTCTTTTATTCCGCAGATCGAAAAGCACGACAAACTCATGAAAGACTGGATCAACTTCAAGGAAGAGCGCGAGAAGGAGCGCCAGTACCGCGAGACCATGAACAAGTCGGCCATCACCGTGCAAGCTTGGTGGCGCGGCTTGCTGGTCCGAAGGCAACTCGGGCCGTACAAGCCAGCGAAGAAGCCACCGAAAAAGAAGTAGCAAGTTTTTTTACTAATAAAGTTGTTTTTGAAGGGATTGTTCAAGTGGTGTTTTATTTGCAAAGGTTATAGGAGGAGGTTTCAGTGACAAACCTAATAATAACAGCCCTTTACCATCTGTGTCAGATGTTTAAGCCTATGGTTTAAGCAGCATCTCGGTTTGACAAACTTACTAACGGAACTACAAAACATGCACCTTGTGCTGCTTGTGCAAAATGAATAGATCAATAGTCGATATAAAATCGATTCAACAACGAGTCGACTTAGTTTGACGTTACATAATTTGCCCACATCACTACTTTCCAGCATTGCAAACGTCAATGGAGTCACGTGACAATTTACAACCAATCAAAACACGCGTTTTGCAAAACTGTCTTCCTATATATGTCTGTTTATCAAAAAGTTGAATTTTCAGCGTTATTTACTAATAAAACATGCCAAAAAATGAAAAGGTGAGTTCGAAAATAATATAGAAGACTCACTGAACAAAGTATCTGCCCGAAGTTTTCGCATGACCGCGTAGAAAACTATAAAATTATAGTGCTATCGGCATTTTGCTACGGTCTCCGTACACCGACCAAACGTAAGTTAGTATGTACATGCCATGTCAGTCAGTTCGTTGATGGTATGCGATTCCGCATAACATATAAGTTTATAAATTCGTTGTGGTGTTCAAAATATCGGTGTTTACAGTGAGTTTGAGTGAGAACTGTATTTCACAGGAGGAGATGAAGACGAAAACGGACAAAAATAAGAGCGGAGACAGTGACTCTGAGGTGAGTTGTTTATAATGTACCTAATAATCTTGGGACGGCCCGTCGGCGGAGCCAACGGTGAAATATTTACAGCATTATCTTATTATGAGCTAATTGTTAGTGAAACTTTAACCTTCAACGTTTTATTTGCGCCAATCTGTGGAGTTTGCGAAAAAACGCCCGACCAAATTATTTATAACTCATTAGTATACAATTTGAGTCTTAGAATTGGTGTCCGATTGTGTTTTTGCGTGTAAACATATAATTGTTTCCTATTGACATTATCCTTTTACACCACGCTTAAGAAACTAGTCAGAATTTCCTGTTGTTTGTGAGAATCAGTATGAAATAATGAAGATATTTACTAGTGAGTTTGTATCATTAGCATAACTCAAATCTGGTTTCCTTTTGATTTGATTAACCTAGAAAGTTTATGCTCATTTCACTCTCTTTTGGAGCCACAATTGATAGAACATTTATAAGGATTTTGATTTAGAGAGGGTTTTTAGGGTTCCGTGCCCAAAGGGTAAAAACAGGACCCTATTACTAAGACTCTGCTCTGCTGTCCGTCTGTCTGTCACCAGGCTGTAACTCATGAACCGTGATAGCTAGAGAGTTGAAATTTACACAGATGATGTATTTCTGTTGCAGATATACCAACAAATACTAAAAACAAAATAAAATAAATTTTAAGTGGGGCTCCCATACAACAAACGTGATTTTTTTTGCCGTTTTTTGCGTAATGGTACGGAACCCTTGAATGGTACGGAAAGCATGAAATAATGTGTAAATGTTTTAGCAAATCAATTTAAGTACTAAGGTAAATTCACACATCAAACGGACTGATAAAGAATTTCTTATAATATTCATCCTCCTGCACGGATATGATGGTTGTTCTTGTCTATGTAACAGCGTTGATAAAACGGTATCTGTCACTTTCTATCCCGTGGTGTTAAAATGTGAGTTTTTTTATCATGTGAATAAAGCCATCCGTAATACCCCTGCTGAATACAAATTTCAAATGCAGACAAATATTTGTACAATTTCTATTATTTATTCTGAACTTTTATAGAGTACTAGCGACCCGCCCCGGCTTTGCATGGGTTAACAAATTATACATAAACCTTCCTCTGGAATCACTCTATCTATTAAAAAAAAACCTCATTAAAATCCGTTGCGTAGTTTTAAAGATCTAAGCATACGTACAGACAGACAGCGGGTAGCGACTTTGTTTTATACTATGTAGTGAAACTAAGAGTTCCAAATTCAAAAACAATACAACTGCTTCTGGGTCTCAGGAGCTGAAACCAGACAGATTAACTCTAGTCTTAAGATTAGACAAAATACAGGTTATCAAAAACTTAACCTGAGAGAATAATGGTGAATTTTGTATTTTTTTAATGTTAACAAAGTCTATAAATATTGTGTTCCTGTTGACATAATCATTAATCAATGAGTCTCTAAACTGACGAATAAACAAATAATATTCAAATATTCCTATTTGTCTCCGCATAGCTCAGCATAACTCAGAGAGCCATGGAAAGAAGCATCTTAAAGAAAAGAAGAATAGACAAAATAAGTTGCAAGAATTTAAGAGACAAAACAGGGTTTACTGATGTTACATACAAAACAAAACAACTAAAATGGAAGTGGGCTGGACATACTATTAGAGGAGGAGATAAATGGAGCAAAATTGTAACACTTTGGCACCCTAGAGGGCATAAAAGAAAAGGAGGCGGGCAATTTAAAAGATGGTCCGATGAAATTGAAGACATGGCTGGAGGCACAAAAACAAAAACATGGACGAGATTAGTTCATAATAAGGAAGAGTGGAGAAGATTGGGGGAGGCCTTTGCCCGAAGGCACACAGAATCAGTTACCGTAGTAAATTAAGGAAAACTGTAGATATAATTTAAAAAAAAAAATGTATTCTGAAATAAGGCTATAAATAAAGAAATAAATGAATTTGTCTCCGCCAAGCAAATATGGGAATAGCTTAGGTACATTCATATGAATCATTCCCATCTGTCCCTGTCTGATGTAAAGGCCTCTAAGCCAGCCTCCAGCCAGTTAAATGATGAACCGCAGCAAAGGTATTAACCTCAAATTAGAACTATTTACGCCCAGCCCAAGACATAAAAAGTTCTGATATGGTGTTTCCGGACCAATATGACTTTCAAGCCTTCTAGAAAAGAGCATAATCCCTTAAAGGCTGCATGTTAGAGAACATGTTTTCGTTCAAGGTCTACATTGTTACAAATGTACCTGAAGTGATAGTGATATTAGTGATATTATTGTTCAGTATAATCATATACCTTCAAACACATTATACCAAAAGATATACTTATCTCGCATCGGAATCCATGTCATTCTATTTCAAACCTACTGCCAACAACATAGCACATACATTAGTTTAAACACTTCACAGTTTACCCAAGTATTATTGTTTAGAGTATGTAAACAGAGATTTGGCACCATGGATGATTTCTCCGTAGTGTACGTTACGCAGTATTGCGGAAACGCACGCGTATACGGTATTCTAAAAATTCGCAGTTCTAAATTTAAACGCACGCGTATACGGTATTCTAAAAATTCGCAGTTCTAAATTTAAATTTTAAATGTATGTGTTTGTGTAAATTGTAATTGTTCTGTGTTATTTACAAGACTGCATTAAGCTCTACATAATGGATTTATATGTATAGGTGTAGGTAATGGTTAAACTATATGACCCCTAGAAATGAAACGATATCAGTTCTTGTCTCAGCCCTTTCCTGGTTGCATCCTAAAGGCACATGGGGTCTGCTTGTTAATCTAATTCTTAGATTAGGGATGATATGCTTAGTTGGAACTTATTTTTATTTTCTTCTGCACTTGCACTTGACGTCATCTGTTAAGGTATGAAGTTATGTGTGATTAAAAAAGCCCCCTGGGCTCTCTTCGTATTCATTATCAATTTATCACATCTCGAATCTTACTCGTTTATGACACTAATGCGGTTCCGCGCGTCGCTGCGATGGTGAGCGAAACAGCGCTATCCACGTATAAAGCGATGCCCCGCTCGCACACCGTACCATCGTGCGATCCGTATCCAACGTACTTACCTAAGGACGCCTTAGTGTTTTGGTAATACCGTCGCAGTTCGCACCCTCATTTTGTAAATCTACGGCTACCTATTTATTAAATATTAACACAGTTGCCCTGTAATTTTATAAATAAAATATATTATTAAATATAGCTGCACCGACCGACCTGTCATTGTTATCGCGATACCCCTGATTAACTTTCACTATCAACTGCATTTGTTGCACTCGTGCCTCGTGCGTTCTGTAACAACCGGCTAGACTTGTTATTGTTTATGATAGATAGGTAAATCATTTATTTGACAGCTGCCATGACACACAATTTAAATTTACACCATTTACACACATCATAACAGAAGAAAAGGAAAAAAAAAACAAAATAATTATTACACTAACAAAGAAAATAACATAGAAATTAATAGGTACAGAAGTAAAATTTAATAAAAGTAGGTAGGTACAAACTGTGTGCGTTGCAGCAGGACAAAAGGGTCACGGCTCAGTGATACGCTTCGCTCTTTCGAGCAAAGCACTGATTTTCTGCCGGGACCCAGGTCACAACAAAGAATATATTTACGATGAAGTATTTACGTACATCGGAAACAATCGTACAGTGTGTGTGATTATATGTGCATGTCGTGTGATAATTTTTTGATAAAATACTTAGATAATAGGTAAAAATTGACCCGTGACCCGTGTGTACTGTGTGTAAGCCTCCTAGTTGTGTGACACCAGCCCCACCATGTTATATCCTAAAAAAAGCGGCCAAGTGCGAGTCGGACTCGCCCATGAAGGGTTCCGTATTTAGGCGATTTAAGACGTATAAAAAAAAAGTACTTACTAGATCTCGTTCAAACCAATTTTCGGTGGAAGTTTACATGGTAATGTACATCATATATTTTTTTTAGTTTTATCATTCTCTTATTTTAGAAGTTACAGGGGGGGGGGGGGACACACATTTTACCACTTTGGAAGTGTCTCTCGCGCAAACTATTCAGTTTAGAAAAAAATGATATTAGAAACCTCAATATCATTTTTGAAGACCTATCCATAGATACCCCACACGTATGGGTTTGATGAAAAAAAAATTTTTGAGTTTCAGTTCGAAGTATGGGGAATCCCAAAAATTTATTGTCTTACCAAGTTTCAACAGTATAGTTCTTATAGTTTCGGAGAAAAGTGGCTGTGACATACGGACGGACAGACAGACAGACATGACGAATCTATAAGGGTTCCGTTTTTTGCCATTTAGCTACGGAACCCTAAAAAGGATATAACATGGTGGGATATCCTATGAAGAATTTTAAACGTTGTACGTTTTAGCAACAAGAGAAGCGCTGGTGGCCTAGCGGTAAGAGCGTGCGACTTGCAATCCGGAGATCGCGGGTTCAAACCGCGGCTCGTACCGATGAGTTTTTCGGAACTTAAGTACGAAATATCATTTGATATTTACCAGTCGCTTTTCGGTGAAGGAAAACATCGTGAGGAAACCGGACTAATCCCAATAAGGCCTAGTTTACCCTTTGGGTTGGAAGGTCAGATGACTCAGATGGCATTCGTAAAAACTAGAGCCTACGCCAATTCTTGGGATTAGTTGCCAAGCGCACCCCAGGCTCCCATGAGCCGTGGCAAAATGCCGGGACAACGCGAGGAACATGATGAACATGATGATGAACGTTTTAGCAACAAGAGTACTGAAAAAAACGTCAATTTTAACACATTCACTGCCCCCGACGCACATGTGCGTCGACCGTCACTGTCATACAAGTTTGTTCCTAGGCCACGCCCCCTGGCAATGAATGCGTTAAAGACACTATCCTATTCGATCGCCGATAACATGTTTGCAAAGCGGATTTCCTGAAGTCCTTTTTATAAAAAAAATCTTTATAAAAAACTTAAATATTAGTACGCTCAAATCATTTGACGTCCGTTCGCGAAATGGTTGGCATTCGAAAGATTGCGCGTCACTTCTGGATGAGATTAAAGGACCTGTACCAGTGGATACTCGAAGACATGCCTGCTGAATGCTCAGAAAGGGCGATAAGTGGCTGAAAATAACGGTGCCACTCAGATGAATGTAAGACCTACATGCTCTTTTGGCCCTTCTAACTCTTGCGTACTTGTACAATGTATATTTTAATTTCATAAGGTCGGTAAGGCAGAAGAAGCGTAGCTCTTCCTTTCTGACTGTGTCTGAGCCCTGGAAATCGAAGTTCGCAAATTGCGGGCATCTGTCTCTGTCACTCTAATTACGCCTTCATTGGAGTAAACGAGAAAGATCCCCGCAATTTGCATTTGACGACCGGTCTGGCCTAGTGGGTAGTGACCCTGCCTGTGAAGCCGGGGTCCTGGGTTCGAATCCCAGTAAGGTCATTTATTTGTGTGATGTGCACAGATATTTGTTCCTGAGTCATGGTTGTTTTATATGTATTTAAGTATTTGTATATTAAATATAACGTTGTCTGAGTACCCACAACACAAGCTTTCTTGAGCTTACTGTGGGGCTTAGTCAATTTGTGTAATAATGTCCTATATTTATTATTATTTATTTGCGAATTTCGGTTTTCGCGGTAGCCCCCCTGAGCGACGAACGTATACAACGAGAGTTCTTGCCCTGTGACCACCTTACGCGCCGGCCACGACATCGCGCGGCGGCGGCAGCGGCGAGCGGCGGCCATAGGTGGGAACGAAAGGTAGGATCGCTGTGTCTCGCTTCAACCTATGGCCGCCGCTCGCCGCTGCCGCTGCCGCGCGATGTCGTGGCCAGGCCGTTAGCTTTTATCGTATCTTGTATAGTACAGTATTCCAAATAACGCTCCAGTTTTGCCTGATCTCTTCCTACTTTCATAACAACTCGTTTGTAAACAAGCATATTGCATGGCGCGCGTAACATGAGAGCACTCGGATGTAACTCAAGACAGTGACCTGCTAACGATTTGCATACCGTGTGCACTGTTATCGTCAACACGTGCACACATGACAATTATTAGGAGTGACATGACAGTATAATGTCAGTTAAGCTTGCAAACTGAGTTGATGGCGGCGCGTCTATAATAGGGCCTGTCCAGACGAGAACAATTTTTCGCCAATCTGATTAAATTGTTCGATTAAATCAGGTGGTGCGGACGCAAACGCCAATTTGGCCACTTTCACCAATTTTAAATTTAAATTGGTCTAAATTGTCATATATTAGCATGCGGAGGGTTGTTGAAGAAAACAATAAACCAGTCTTAAAGCAGTGCTCGTCTTTGACTCACGTTCCCTGTGCCCTTACATACTAAACATGGCGCAGCCGGTTTTTAAAATGGATTAATTTACAGTAAATAGTGTTACTCGAAGTAGGAGTGATAAGATAAATGTAATAAAAACGTAAAACTGAAGGTGTTGTGAAATATAAAAGCGAAACTAATTTAATTACCAAATGCAATGGAATGGTTAAAAAAATGCCCGTAACCGCGAATACTAGCGTTACAAATTGGTATTCTTGCGTCCGCAACCCATTTTATCGGTAGTAACGGTCATAATCGGCGGTTACTTCGGCGAGCCAAATTGGCGTTTGTGTCCGCACGTCCTGATTTGATCGGACACTTTAATCAGATTGGCGAAAAATTGTCTTCGTCTGGACACGCCTTTATACAAATACAACTATACAAGCGTATGAGAGCGGCCTCGGTGCACTGTTCGTGTTCAAATCCCTTAGAAGCTCAAAACACGCTGCACGTCCCGCTGGTCGGTGGCCACTGAGGCCGTACACTTAGATGTGAATAGAGTCGATCCTCATAATCATAAACGCTTTGAGCTAGTAAAGCGTGTCTGACACGCTGGGTGTTGCAAATGTTCTTAGGATAGTGTCCGCTTACATAGAAACTTTGACTAAAATAGAGTCGATCCTCATAATCATAAACGCTTTGAGCTAGTAAAGCGTGTCTGACACGCTGGGTGTTGCAAATATTCTTAAGATAGTGTCCGCTTACATAGAAGCTTTGACTAAAACGATCCTGACTGAAAAAAAGGGCTCTTGTAACTCTTGTTTGAAAAGTTTCTCGCTTGTCGCAGTTTCTATAAAAACTACCTACTAAGTGGGTCAATACGGGAGTTGATTTAATAAAACTGAGAATTCCTTGGAGTTGTTGCGTAAAGCGACCTACGAGTACACTACTATATTTACCCATCGGTACTTTTATATGTAATACATACTCGTAAATACTCGTAATACTTAGTAGATTCATTTTTAATCTGAGAATCCGAGCCAACCCCTAGGCAATAGGCACACTACAGATTCGTATTACTAGTACGGACTACGGGTAACAAGGAGTGGGCGTCCTCGTGCATTGAAATTACTTTAGGCAGTCGATTGAAATTTTACTACGTGTATAAAATAAAGCCAACTCTAAACTATACCGTCATCATCATCTACAAAATCATGGGAGCACTCAGTCATCATCTTTTTAGCCTCTTGTCGCCCACTGCTGAGCATAGGCCTCTCTTCGTGTACGCGACTTATCCCGGTCCTGGACTATTCTCATCCAACATTGCCCCACGATCTTCCGAACGTTGTCCACCCAACGAGGTAAGCTAACGCACAAGACAGGCGCTTCTTTCACCCGAAAGCGCCAGTCCATTAACGTTTTGGTCCACCTGGCAACATGTACTCCAGATTCCATTTGAAGCTTTGTTATGACGTCACTCAGTAACTAAAATGATTCGGACTCTCAGGTGTTCTATTCTCATAGTTTCTGTCCTTACTAGTAAGTAGTACGTGCTAAGCTAACCATGAACATATATTGTTTCATCAAAATTATAGCCATTATATGTCCTGTAAGAGACTAGAGGACGTCACCATAACAACTAGCGCCCTTCAAATTTGATTAACCCAAATACGTGTAGTCCTGAGAGGCTTCAGTGTTATAGGGGTCAGACAGGACAGGACCTCACCGAACTTTCAGGCACTTAACTTGTCAGGGAAACTATTTATAGCGGTTGCCCGCGCCATTTACTTCGCAAGATATTAATTGGCAATAATAGCTATAATGTATTAATGTAATATCAATTAGTGGGGTGTCGTACTGTCAACCGATATAATAGGGTAGCTGACTCTTTGTTTTTAGATTGTTTTAGATTTTATGACGCGGATGGGACAATAAATCTAGGCCAATCAGTCCGTCAGTGAAAAAATAATAATTAAAAAACATCCCTATTATATTGCACAGCTCTGCCAACACTAGTAATTCCATCTATTCTGGGAAGCTCGTGTGTGCGATCGATCCCTCAAATAAGGATTCCAATTAACACGTGTAGGCTAGTTTCCACTCTGACGCGTTTCTCGCCTGTTCTCTTTATAGACTTTGTAGAATGTAGGTTAGGGGTTGTGGCGTGGGTTGTCAGACTTTCCAGGGTAGACAAAGAATTCGGTTGTCTGCATCTCCCACTACATGAGCAATAAAGATGGAGACATATGAACTTCGAAGTGTGTTCGTAACACCCCCATGATTACCAAAAATGTTGGTAATTTGTCAGGATTGCGGCTGAGATTTTGCGGCGGAACTTTGTGGAGTCTCAAAGAATACTTCGAAGTCTCAATGCAGAATATGAACTTGCCTTTAAGTGTATGATCTCAAATAGGTACGCAGGTTCTGACGTTCAAACCAAGTTCTAACCAAAGACTTGTCAAAATATGCCGGATATGTAGTTCTGGCAATTGCATTTTACTTTGTTGACTCGAATAGATAGACGTCTGACGTCACATATTTGGCATCCGCTTTCAATAACTAATCACCTTGCATCGTTCGCATTCAGGATTGTAAGTATGCCGGAAACTATTTAAAAAAAACATGAAAGATTTAAACACACTCGGTTCGCGACATCCAGGTAGGGTTTGCAATTCGGATCCGAAATGTATGAATTTATCCGAATCTGGATCCGGATGATCCGGATCCGCGGATCTTCCCATACATTTCAGATCCGCCGTGCAAACCCTACATCCAGGCCAATAGGTCGTATGTACTTACTTAATGGGGTTGGCTGGTCGAAGTATTTTACAGAAAAGTGATTCAGGTTTTTTATCGTAAAAGTATAAAATGATCACGGATAGAGCCTAGAGAATAAACACTAATTTATATACTGCGTCGGTAGAAATCTGGAAATTTACGTGTATTTTTATTTTGTAACAAATATTGGCATATTTTCTCCATTCTGCAGCTCAATATGTATCTCTAAAATAACATGATATAGGTATTCTCCAGGGCTTACACCGTGTAAATTGTGCATGGGCGTTTAGTCTCACCTCCCACACAATTCAATTAAATAAAGCTGACATTGACGAGCAATTGTAATTTACGAGTGAAGAAAATATTATTTCGAATCGAAGTAGCAATTATATTTGACCCCGGGCACTTCAGTTGTTAAGGGTTGTTTTACTTGTTTTATTTAATGGTAAATCGGTATTCATAAAATGCTACAGTTGAAAGTTCTGCTTAATTCAATAATATAAAACTATTATTTTGCTGTTCCGGTATTGGGAAGGTACAATTTTTCAAATCGAGGAACCTACCTCCTTGTGGACTGATTACAGACAGCTAGCATACCTTAGAAAACACAGTCCGCAAATATAGTATGATAATTACCGGATTTTTTCTAAATTTATTTACACAAATTGAATCGTATGTGGAACATTTCAACCTTCCCATCTCAATGAAGGTGTCAGTTCGCCAGCTACCCCGCAGCGCAACCACGATCTACACTTTCCAAACATAAACAAGTTTATAAATACTTTTGCCCCCGCCTGAAGTGGGCGTGGACCGGCGTACGCGCAGTGTCACGTCACGTTCCAATCGCTTACATTTATACAGTTTGAATGACGTACTCGTACACTTCGCGACAACATAAACACGAAGGCATTCCTTTCCTTTCGGTACCGACGAATCCGCCCGGCTAGCTCCTGCCAATATTTCAAAAGTAAAGATAATATCATTTCGACTGAACTTTCTCGTATTGGCGGTCCAGGTACCTACTACGAGAAAAGAGAATCAACGATTCGCTTTTAAACCTCTAAAACACCCCTGACCGGCTAGCATGACTTGCGTTCTCGCGCCAGAGTCCTTTCATGAAGTCGCCCTTGATGTATGGAGTCGCGCGCCAGAACAGAAGTCATGCTAGCAGGTCAGTTTGGTTAACCCGTTCCGACTATACGTATTCCAGTGTAGTATAACAGCACGGTCGAGTTTCTCTTAAATTCTCCCTAGGCTTAACTATGCCGCCGCCAAAATGATCTAACTCTGCACAGACGCAATAACAAACTGGAAGTATTAGCAAAGACAAATTTCTATGAATATGACGTTTATTATGACACTTTCACGCTTTATCTTGTCGAAGGTGGAGCTAACCTAGCTTGGTCCATAATCAGCTCTGTAGAAGCGGGTTTTAGGGTTCTCAAGAGTCGGCAACGCTTAAGTGGCTCCTGTGATGTTGCTTATGTCCATGGGCGACGATGGCCGCTTCCCATCAGGCGGCTCGTCTGCTCGTTTGCTGACTATCACATAAAAAAACTGTTGATCCAACTCTAGGTCACTTACAAGAGTGGTTCGGTCAACTCGCTCGACCATTAGGAATACTCAAGGTTAGCCTAGAAATTTTGGGAGAGCCACGTGTGCGACGATTCGGGACGGGAATAAATCCCGTTGGATTTATGTTGACTTTGATGAATTTATGAGCTCATGCTCGGGTTCTTGCATATAATCGAATAACCAAGAATCGTGTAAAAAAACGTGTATTCTCTTCTTTTTCATCCATAGAACTTTGAGCCAAAACACAGAGCACTGGAATGTGAGTCAATATACACTAAACGAGCATAAATACAAGTCTACAGTTTTCTTATAGTGTCGGACCAAGCCAACTCTACTCGGACTTTGCATACAAAGTGTGTAAGTGTCATCGTAAACGTCCAATATCTGTGAAAGTACGAGTAGTCGAGTATGTCGTTATGACACTTGCAAACTTTGTTCTGTCAAAGTCGGCGCAGGTAGCTTATAAGGACTGGATTTATTTTGCTGTTGAGTGTATATTGTTTGTATTTGTATTATTTAGGTCAATACAATTTGTTTTATCAGTGAAGTAAACCGATTTTTCCTTAAAAAATTACCGACTAGAACCATAAGTTTGTAGTCTCAGCTGTGCGAAAAGTTTACATCATAATTTAAATTTGGAAGAGCCTCGTTGAATGATGTCATGCTCGTTGTAAATTGGGGCTTGCTCTAACGCTGACAGCTTAAATATGTGTAAACTTCACAAATGGCCTTCCAAATTTAGCGTAAGAACGTAGAGAGGTATGCTTCAGGTTTCAGTGTTGCGGCCGCAAGTTTCGCGGCTATGTCATGTAATTTTACGACAGGTTCCCTTATATTCCGATTAGATATTATCGCCGGTTTGTAGGATATAATATTTTTTACCAAGCCATCTCGTAAAGGCTCCTTTTATGCTTCAATAACTGATGGGAAAATTTCATTTTATTGCAGAGGGGTAAAGTAAGTTCATGCAAATTTTCAGTTGTGTCTTCATGATGACTGGTAGAATTGACTTTTTTTAATGAGTTTTGAATGAAAAATATTTAATTTTAATGGTGTACATTTGGTTTTGATTTGTAATGTTTTAGAGTTAGTACCTACAACAATTTTCCTCGCGCTATTTAGGTGAAGAACTGTGTTTCACTCGGTTGCAAAGTGTGTTTAACCCTCGTGCCTTGAAAACCTCGCAACGCTCAAGATTCCACTTTACAAATCACTCGCTAGCTCTCGCGCGTGGTTTTAGAAACTTTTGCTTGCTCGAATATTAGTAAGTATAATAGCTCGAGAGGTTGGAAAACAACTTTGCTCCATCGTAAAACAAATAACTATAAACCGCGAGTCCCAAATAAACAATGAAAATTCCACATACTAAAAACGTTATCACTATAAGAGCCCGTACCATGAGTCACTGACAGTGTCAAAACTGACATTTACGCTATCTAAAACGTAATTTACTTTCTATACATCTCATTTGCACTAATATGCGAGTACGAGCGAGATGCATAGAAAGTAAATTACGTTCTCGACGGCGTTTATGTCAGTGACAAACTGATGGTAGCCGTACTGAAATTCGAACCTTCTGAACATTTCATTTTTACTAGTGTTATGACAGCTTCCGAGTCTTTAAATATTTTATGCATCATAACAATTTAAGTTTCACCTATAAGTTATTCTTGCGTTATCTTTCAGTTATAATGGTTACGTTATGACTTCTGATTGATCGCAGTTGGTGCGGTGCCATGAAGTCCCAGTTAAAAGTCGAGCCATTTCGTCCCCTTACTGTATTCTTGTTTCTCAAAGCTCGTGGGCGAATATCGTAAACAAAAGAATAAAACTTCAGGGGAATTTTGACATTAAAATATTTAAAATTCAAACAACGTCAAGTACCAAAGAAATAAAGAAAGGTACCTCTGATAGGGCTCATTTAGACGGCGCGCGAACTCGTATACAATTTTAGTTACATTGCGCACCATTGAGGAGGTTACATCAATTCAGCCGACCGATCAAATGACGCAACGTAATGAAACTCGTATGTGAGTTCTCGCACCGTCTAAATGAGCCCTTATACAGGTGTCGCTTTTAGTAGGCATCAAACGCCTATGATGGACCCTTAGAGCGTTTTCATTTGTCCGATTCGATATGAGTTGTCGGATACGACTGCAAAGAAGCAAAAAGTAAAAAAGTGCCTTTTTAACAAGCTTTTATTAGGTCGACCTGTATGTAACTAACTATGTAATGGAATCTAAGGTAACTAATTTAACCATCTTCCAAGGATCGTAGCGTCATGAAAATTGGCAGCTGTATGTAGTTCTGATGACAATACAATAATATGGTACTATCGAACTGATCTGATGATGGAGACAGGAGGTGGCCATAGGAACTCTCGACCTGTATGTAACTAACATGTAATGGAATCTAAGGTAACTAAATTTAACCATCTTCCAATGATCGTAGCGTCATGAAAATTGGCAGCTGTATGTAGTTCTGATGACAATACAATAATATGGTACTGTCGAACTGATCTGTTGATGGAGACAGGAGGTGGCCATAGGAACTCTGTGATGAAACAACGCAACCTAATTGTGTTAGGGGTTTTTAGAATTGTCTCGATGAGTATTAGTTGTCTGTCGTAAGAAAAGTACAGTCAGCGATGAAAGCTTGTACCAAAAATTATTTTTTTGCCAAAAACTTATGTTTTTACAAGCTTTTATTTAACTTGCAATGTACTTATCTATTCTTGAATACAAAACAGCCACTTTTATCTAGATTGTTAGAGTCTGTGCGGAAAGAGAAGAGTCGTGGACTATATGGGGCCCAGCCCAATACAATTCACGACTCTTCTCTTTCCGCACAGACTAGCCCAGGGGTTCCCAAACTTTTTTTAGGCACGCCCCCCTGCTGCCTAAAATGAAGTTGCCACGCCCCCCTTTTCGCTTCGATGCAAGGAAACGGAGAACTATTCGGTAATCATGTTCAAATTTCCTGAAGCCCCGCGCCCCCCACTTTGGGAACCCCTGCTCTAGCCGGTATGTCGTGACAGTCGCGTAAAAAAGTTGAAATCTATTATAATCGATCTGATCTATTACAATATAACTAATAAAAAAAGTAAATGGAAATTGCAATTCGATTTAGCAATATCTTCTGGTATAAATAGCAAAACCAGTCCACTGTGTAAGTGTGTATACCTACACAATAATTGTATAGCATAACCGCTTTATTAAATTGGTAGGTTGCCATTGAATAATTTGAATTGCATTTTGCATTTAGCTGCAATCTAAATTTCTATATCTGCCTTGAACAACTGTAATAAAATAATATGATGCCTACATCTACAATGTTTCACTTAAATGTTTATTCAAAACAAAAATGTTTATTCCAGTTTATTCTAATGCAATACTATAGTTTTATTTCGATAAGAGAAGTTCGTAATAACAAGGAGAATCCTGCAAATCTGCAGTTCCATTGTTATAATATAAAAGTTTATATTATGCAGATCCCGCCAATTTAAAGTTTGATATTCTGCATACAATCTCGAGCTAGATATTCAAGAGTACAGTCAGCATTAAAAGTGGCGGATCGAACAACACGTCAATCTACCATTCTCTAATATAATAGCTTAACTAAAAGAGATATGTCTATTTTTGATACTGATTCAAACATTTTTGTGTCATATCTAAGCTTTGACTGAAATCGCAACGGTCCTACTTCAACTTTCTTTATATACTTACAAAAATCTTTAAAATCGCAGATATCGTCTCTGTTTACACAAGTATACATCATACTCGTATTACTCGTCAATATCTTCAGCCACCATCAATAAAAATCCAATACCAACTACTAGATGCATACGTTTCCAACACACATATGTTCCGAAACCTTGCAATCAAGTTATTCATAAATGACTCACACTATCGAATGTTTGTTTTGTAGAGAAAGTTCGTGTGTTTTTGCCCAAATGAGGAAAGTGATAGTTTGTGCACTAGACGCGAAAGTTTTGATGTTATTGAATTTGTGTTATTGATCGGAATGCTCTGAAAATAGCGTAGACGCAGACTGTTTGCGTCCGACTGAATTTTTAAAAATGTTCGTGTCTGCTACTACGGCGGCGAATTTTGGCGGGCGTACTCTGACCATCATGTTCAAGAAAGCGCAGGTGAGTTGTGTTATAAACACGGCGTTTAACACGTTGTAAATATCTAGGAATATTCGCTTGTTTTTTTTGGTGTAAACATAGACTTAAATACAGTACGAGTAAGCGAACTGTGTATTGTATACAAATAATAAGGTCAAAGTGGCGAAGACCGTCTATAAAGGGGCACACTGATGGGCACAGACGCAAAGGGTGATAGCTCCGAACAACTGACAGGCCAATATCGTCCGGCGGCCTTCTCATTAGTGGGAAAAGGGAAAACCTTAATTCTCACAAATTCACAAGTCTGCTCAGTGTGGCCTAAGGAAATTTTTCCAGTAGATTTTATTCTCGCTATGTCCCTCATCTGGAATGAAAATTCCTTCACTAAAGTTTATGGTTTTTAACTGCTGGTTTAAATTACGATCTTGTTGCTGAGGACTTAGGAATCTTTATTGGTAATATACTTTTTTTTTTTAATAGTTAATGCCACCAGTACATGACTCTCATTAAAAAGTTATATCAAACGGATTAGGTACCTATTAGTTATTTTACTTATTTTTAAGTTATTTCTCATCTATATATAAGATCTTTCTAAAATAAACAGTAACTTTGTCCGTTACCTCTTCACGCTTCCCGCTGGACCGATTTAGATGAAATTTGGTATGGAGATAATTTGAGGCCCGAGGAAGGACATAGGATATTTAGATAAGCTAGTATAAGATAAAAACAAAATATCCGGTCAGCATGTACCACGTTATTTACAATTTATAATGGCAACTAACGGTGCCCCAGCGTCACCGTTCACAATTTGCATACACAGCGGCTCATGACCCCAACGTACAGCGACAGAGTCCCATCTTCACACGGCTCCTGTATGACATGCGACCTTATGCCCACTGACGTACTGACACTACTGACCACATTTTGCCTGACCATAGGTGAACCTTCCGTATTTGCAATAAAGTTTACGACTTATCAGTTAACAGTGTGGCTAAAACATCTCATTAACAAGCTTTTATATTAAGTCGACCTGTATGTAACTATGTAATGGAATCTTGCAAGTTAAATTTGATCCACTTCCCGGTTTCCGATTGAGCTGAAATTTTGCATACACATGTAAGTCGGATGACAATGCAATATTATGGTACTATGGAGCTGATCTGATGATGGAGACAGGAGGTGGCCATAGGAACTCTGTGATGAAACAACGCAACCTAATAGTGTTAGGGGTTTTTAGAATTGTCTCGATGAGTATTAGGTGTCTGTCGTAAGAAAAGTACAGTCAGCGATAAAAGCTTGTACCAAAAATGAAATTTTTGCCAAAAACTTATTTACGTTATAGTCTCAAGTTACATGTGAAATTTGGATTCGGTCGGTGTTATGTGTTTGTAGTGTTACAAGTTTTATCATTTCATTGCGAACTTCTAGTGACTTTTCTATTTGACCTTTTGTTCTTGGGTTGGATCTACTCCCATCTGCATAGGCCTGCTTTGATTCCGATGCGCAAAACTTTTACGATTGGAATTCGAATGAAGCGATGCGATAGCGTATTTGAACCTGATGGTAGAGAGTAAACCTTCAACTATTCAAATTAGGAAATGACAACAGTTATTTAAACTCGTCAAAGCTTGTGGTTGTACTTCTCTGCTTACTACTACTCTTGCAAACGACTATTATACGTAATGACATTCTGACAATCGATTCTCTGCCAAAGAACCCGCCTGCGAATCGCTGTCGGCGAAACGAAAATCGGCTTTTTCTCGGAAAATCAATAGGGTACCATATATACCGATATACTAGCTTCACACAATTAGAACAATGACGTAACACCGTTCCGGGCACTGACACAAAACCAATTTACCGCGCTATCTATCGTAAGTGAATTTAAAAACTTATTCAAATATGTACCTTATTGTATAAGAACAAGGTATACACTCGAATGAGTTTTCATATGCATAAACGGTAGCATGGTATAATAATATACTCCGCCTGGTACTCTCTTCCGAGATTCGCGAATGACCTAACTGTCACTTGCCTACGTCATCATGCTGTTTACAGGTTCTCAAACTTTAAAATGTGGGAGAATTTTAACCAACGGTGAAAATTATTTTAACGGCATTAATTTTAAGTTATTAATGTAGAAACATAGTAAAATAAAACAAATCTATAGTGCCCTTTTCACTCCTACTCTTACAGTTCCGAATAGAACAGCCAACCATTTTCGTAACAAAACATTAATTACCAAGCTTACGACGTGAAAAGTTTGGAAAACACTGCGACTGCTGACACTAAGCGAGAAGGAAATAACAATTAACACGCGTTCGACAAGGATGACGGTCAGGGACAACATGGCGGATTGTCAAATGTGACAGCGCTATCCTGTGTTGCCAGTAGTGTAAACAGAATTACCGGAACGTCTGAAATTTCTTTCGTGAATCGGAAGATATTGCTAACGAATAATTAAAAATGACGTGTTATTGTAAAATTTAAGATAAAATACATATAAATGAAAATTATAAAATTATAAAGAAATATTTTAACTTATTAACCATAGATATAATGTACCCATGTAACATGTTATGTTGAAATAAAGTGGCAATGTTATTGTGACGTAGGCAAGTGACACTCTGGGAAGAGAAGACCATGTTTTATTAGACCATGAACGGTAGAAAAAACTAAGCACAGTACGATGACGTCATAGTTCCGAGGTGCGATACGCCATTACCATTAGACTATTCAGACTATTGCAATCAATCTTAGTAATTGATCGTGGTGATTTGTGGAGTGTTTTCTGATGCGGTATCTTTATTAATGGATCCTCTATGCATACCAAGATCTATCATTACCCGTATTTATAACTGACAATAGTGACAATAAACCTTATTCCAAAGATATAAGGTCCAGCAAAATGTTTAATTATTGGTGTTGTAGTAAGTAAAACCATCGCCATAATAAAACATTATTATTATTGTCTAAGTTTGCGTGTGATATTTGAAATGAAATCGACGGATCCGTTTTATTTCATGGAATGGATTATGTCGTCAAATTCTCGTTTTTACAAGATCGGAACGAAGAGTTTAGAAGCTTTTAAAATTAATAAAAAAGTAATAAATATTTTAGGACACTCATAATACAAATTGACTAAGCCCCACAAAGAAATAAGTCGATAAATACAATTTAAAGCAACCGCTTCAGTTTAGCTTTAGGTTTTAGGTAGCTGTAGACACGGCGAACCCCCATGGCAACGCCATTTTGAAAAAAAAAAAAAAACCTGACGCGACAAAAAAATGTTATATATTTATCAGACCTGCTCACCAAATTTCACCGAGAATCGGTTGAAAAAAGCGACCTGTAGACGAGGACATCCGGAAATAATAATTAATAATTTTTTCTCGAGATGAAACGTAGTCAACGTAACTCTTCGCTTTCGCGAAGTTAAAGTTACAGCCGAAAAAACAGTCAAGAGGTATTTATGGAAGTCTGTTAAAAATGACATCGACTAACTACTGAAATCTGTTTATACTCGTATGTGATAATATTTGTTCACATCGTTAAAATGTACACATATACACGTGTCACTCCTGTCTAATACAACGACCTTCCCAGAGTAAACACCAAATTATATTCTAATGTACGTCGACGTCACCTCAGACGTGGAGGCGTGTCGAGCTTGTGCACACATAGATATCGACCTTATCTACATATCATTAAGATTCGTATGTTACTTAAGAACATTCGGAAAGCATTGTCATGTTAATTCAATAAATAGCTTCTTTGTTACGCAATCCATGTTTTACAAACTGCTAAGCTCTGAGCCCGTACCATGAGTCACTGACAGTGTCAAAACTGACATTTACGCTATCGAGAACGTAATTTACTTTCTATACATCTCGTTTGCACAAATATGCGAGTACGAGCGAGATGTATAGAAAGTATATTACGTTCTCGACGGCGTTTATGTCAGTGCCAAACTGATGGAAGCCGTACTGGACGATGAAGCCTTGTTTGAAGATACCTTTTTCTGTTAGAAATGCCGGTTGCTTACCTATGTCTTTTTGATCAAAGTAACTTGAATATAAAGGCGCCCACTGATTACCAGTCCGCCGGACGATATCGGCCTGTCGGACTGTTAATAAGTGGGCCCACTGATTACCAGTCCGCCAGACGGTATCGGCCTGTCAGTTGTTCGGAACTGTCAACTTTTTGTTCTAACTGACAGGCCGATTCCGTCCGGCGGACTGTTAATCAGTGGGCCCTTTAAAGTAGAAACGTATTGATTATGTTATTCTAAAACAGATACCGAGCCTTTTCCACAAGTAAAAGGGAAACATCACAAATGAAAGCTTATTCATGTATTTAGTTTTGCTTTCAGATCTAAAATCTATTTTTTTTACTATTGTTCTTTCGTTCATTCGTCTATTTGCCTCTTTATCGTTCGAATATAGACAGGCAGATAACGAAATTGCGATTTAAGGCCCATTAGACATATCGGAGCGACCAATGTTCACAAATATCTGAACAAAGTCTCTATTGATAAGACTTTAAAGCTCATGTTCAGTTATTTTTGACCACCTTAGCCCCTCCGATATATGTGATGGCGACTGTACAAGTCGAGACGGTGGCGTTGTTCCGCCGTTTGTAATACCTAGCCTTGACATTGGATATTGAATTGTTGATAATGTTTATTTGATTGATTGAATATTTGTGTTCGAGCGAGTAATCATTAATCAATCTTTTCAATATTATCGTTGGTTTTCTTGACTTAGGTACCGTTTTCCCGGTAGAAAAGAACTTCATAAAATGACGAACTAGGTAGGTACTGTAAATGTTATGTTCATAGGCTTCCCACAAAGCGTAATTTGTAACTTTTTTTTGACATTTGTATGCCGCTTGATATGCATCCAAATGTCAAGTCGAGTTATTATAGATAATGTCATTAAAGGATATAAGGCCTATTGAAGGATATTTATTTAGCCAATGAGATATTACAATAGGGGTATAATTAACATTACTAAAATAAGACTAGGTTACCATATTTGTAGGTCCATTTAGGTTCTAAATTTTAGGGCATTTAACTTTGTGTTCATCACGACTACTTATTTGTTCCTAGGTTTAAGGATGTTATCTAAGTTATCTATACAAATATGTATATCGTCGCCTAGTACCCATAGTACAATGTTTGCATAGTTTGGGGCTACGTTGACCTGTGTAAGATTGTCTCCAAATTTGTACCTATTTTATTATTAGTAACTATCAGACTGTTAAGTCTCGGTCATATAAAAACTTTAAAATAACCGAAGCATACCTAACATATACTCTAAACCTTCCACATCATATATAATATGCGAGTTCTTATTGGTATCAACTCGATATATTTATTGCACACGCTTCACTGAACGTCGACAGTTATTGATTTACAATTGGGTACGACAAAATGCGGAATGAATTTACAAATGTAAGCCTTCTTAGCTTCTAACGTATCGATTTGGTCGGAATACGAGTATACTTTCGGTAGTCCCTCTGCTTCCGTTCCATAAGCATGTACCGGATAAATTAGCTGATTGAAGTGGATTATTACATCTACGAGTAAGTTTTTCTTTGTTTCCTTTGCGACGAAGTGCTAGACAGTCAGTATACCGTATCTAGACACGCGGCAGCGATATTTTTACGTACAGGCTATATGTTATATTATATGTTAGTTTGTTGGTATAAAAACTAGTCAAGCCAAATCCTGAGCTTTAATTACAGCCCAAGTGAACTAGAACTTGGCACTCATAATTACAGTTATCAATTCTTTTGCCGGTGAAGTCAACAACGACGCATATTTTTAATGTAGAACAATGTAGAACTTGAGACTTGACTCTCATTTCACATTTATATTTTTGATGGGATACGCATGTACCGAATACATTAGTTAGCTGATATACCTAAGTGGAATTATATCTAAGTTCTTCTTTTATGTTTGCTTTGCAAGCGAAGTGGCAACTAATATTAGGGTTGGTAACACATGTTGAATTTTATAACTAAATCTAGTTAAATAGATAGACAATGAGCAATTTATCATAATACATTAGAAACTTTAAAAAAATGGGAATAATAAAGACTTTGACCATCATTTGTGACTTTTGTATTGCTTTAAGACAATAGGTCCCATACAGACATATGATCATCAAAACAAAATGGTATCGACTGATACCATTCATAAAAAAATGTCAAATACCCTATTGTGAGATGAAAAGCGCTAGAGTCGGACGAACCTAACTTGGCATGGTATTTAATGTCAAAGTGTGGCAATGTCGTCATTAATGTCAAATTTCTACTTGACGTTACGTTTGAAAATAGATAAAATATAATGGTATTGTTATGTCTAGCCCATTCCCGATAGCTTGTCTATAATAGATAAGCTCGCAATCAGATCAATATAGGATATCGATTGCCTCTGCTATCACGAATCTAGCTATTTTATAGGACACAAGCGTTAATCAAGTTTTTTCATTAATTATAACTTTGTTTATACAAACAATGGTTAAAAAAGTAAAAATAAAATGAATATATAATTTTTGAGGACAATCTTTCTCAGATCGACCTAGCCCCAGACTAAGCAAAGCTTGGACTATAGGTACTAGGCGGTGATCTACGTAATTACGTACATACATAAATAAAGAATTATGTACATACATGGAAAATATTCCAAAATTGGAAAGAAAATATTCGTAAATACACAAAAAAAAGGCCCTTACCGGATACGAACCCCTCCTGGGAGCCCCAATATCGTAGGCAGGGTCACTACCGTGTAGGAGGCCGTTAAATGTAAAGTGATAGGTATATTTAGTTGCCTATAGTCTTTATTATAATTATAGTCTAGTTCTTGCAAAGACGCCCTTTTCTCTTCATATAATTTATGAGGGTTTAGGTCGTAATAGGCTTTCACACCCTTTTCCGAATATTGTTTTGAAAGGCAAACTAGGCCTTGAATTGGTCCTCTTTATCAGTTTATCCATTTTCCGCTTCTATTTTCCTCAGGCCTAAATATATCCGCGAAAACCGAAATACGCAAATTGTGGGCATCTGTCTCTGTCACTCTAATTACGCCTTCATTGGAGTAAAAGAGAAAGATCCCCGCTGTGGCTACCTACAGTCTGAAATATCTAAAGTAATCACATAGATAGATCGACTACCTATACATTTCTTGTTGTACTGTTAGCCACGAGAGTAACAAACACATTTTGTTGAAAAGTAGGTTTAAACACATTTTTTACACACACATTATATGGCCCATAATATAATGGCTTTATAAAACCATAAACCTATAATTAATTTAAATACTTTAAAAAGTGTACCAGGAGATATAACAATTAAACATTGCAACCGAGTACTATTATTTATTCTGTGCCGAGATCAACAAAGAGGTAAAAGGCTTCGTCACACAGGAGCGTTTTCCGCTAAATATAATATAAAACGCTCACGCCCCGCCCGGAATACGCGCCTGTGACGAAGCCTTAAATCCTATATTCTCAAACATAGGCCTAATTTGGTATATTAATTAATAATAAAAACGAGTTTTACGGAATCTAATTCGCCTACCTGTTTTACTAAAGACCTAGATAAAAATATTTCCCTGCTTTTGCATATTCAAATCAGATTCTTTTTGTAAAATTAATCAGTTATAAAGCTCGTCAATCTCAATATAATTATAATATTGTAATTTCATGCAAATTATATGATGCGGCTATAAAGATATATTTTTTCCCCTTCATATACACGTAAGCGTAACGTGTAAGCGAAATGCGAGAAGTGATACGATGCAAATGAGGCAAGGTTATAGAGATTATTAAATTGTACAACGGGACTTAATCGCGTATCTAAGCGCGTAATATCGACAGTCGATAAATCGAATTATCGTTAGTGTTGTGTGTCGACAGAGTGACATCCCTAGTGCGCAAAACGTTCAAGTGGATAAACAAGACCAAGTGCGGGTAGTTCGAAAAACTCGCGCGGTTAGAAGATGCTGATGTCAACTTAAGCCAGTCTTCTCCGAGACCACGGGGACAACGCCGTCCTCGAAACGTCGGAGGTAAATCTTAAAACTTAGATACGCGATTAAGTCCAGTTGTACAATTTAATAATGTGTAAAAATCGTGAAAGTTTAAATCAGTGTTAAGGTTATAGAGAGTTAAAACTAGCGTCCTCACCAGTGTGGCTACCACCAGTTTGGTACTGACATAAACACTAACGCAAACGTAACATACTTTCTATGCATCTCGCTCGTACTCGCATATTAGTGTGAGCTAGGTGTACAGAAAGTAAATTACGTAGACGTTAGCGTATATGTCAGTTTTGACACTGTCAGTGACTTATGGTACGGGTATAGAGCATCAGTCAATGGACTTTTCACATGTCCAGAAATATATAATAGCACTACGTATAGTTTTCACTGTGACGTCACGAATCATCTTGTCCCTCCCTAACGTATGACATGCTCTTTTTCTCACTTACACAATTACGGCTCTGAAAAGTCGCGAACCGATTAGGTCTGTTCATCACTGTGGCACGCCCTGCCCTGACGGGTATGGGAAATATTAATTATCTGACAGTTCACAGCTGTCAAATAGTATGAAGATCCCATGAAAGTTCACATATTTCCCACCCCGTGCGTTGTCGTAGTTTTCCGCCGCCACATACTTCGCACATAGGCAATTGATATACCAATGACACTACCACATTATTATTATTATACTATAAGCAGGCAGGCAGTTGTGACAACTGATATTGCCTGTATCCAGTAATAATTGACAGTTGTCATTGACAAGTAGATGTATAGGTGTGCTTGTCTAGTTTATTTTTAATTTGGTTCACATTTTGTGCTGAAATCACATCTTCAGGGAGTTTGTTCCAAGCCCTCACTACTCGGTTGCTCAAAAAGTGCTTCTATGGGTTACTGTGAGACTTATGCCTTTCTAACTTTAAGTGATGACCTCTCAGACGGGTGATGACTCTCTCAGACTCATATTAAGCCCAGTTACAGCTGTGCACTGCTATACAGCAATGCTAGCTTGCAGCTTCCACATTGGAGTTCGTGAGTTCGATTCGAAATCCGGATCGTGCACTCTTGGAACTTGTGTTTGAAATATCTTTAGGCATTTATAAGTTGCTTTAGTTGCTCCTCTTTCATGGATAAAATCGTGAGGAAACTGAGCTAATCGCAAAAAGGTTTAGTTTCCCCCTCTGGGTCAGATGGTATCACATCGGCAGTATTTTTTATTTTTAAATTTTAAAGTAACTTATTTTAGTACAGGTAAGGATATAGATAGACATTCTAAAAACAGTTGAACAACATTGTTGACAAAGTCTTCACACTTCACATTCAATGCTGGAATTGATCTAGCCCACGCATTGCAATGTTACAGGCGGTCTAAATATAAGACCTGTCTCTCGACTCAATCTGCTTATCGTCCGTTCCGGTCAACGAGGCAACATTGACATTGAATCCCACTTCTATTGACCTAAATACTTAGGGCTGCCTCTACAAGATAAAGATGGGTATCTTAAAGCCCTTAAAGGCATAATCAATCTCGATAGTCTAGGTACTTATTATTATCATTAAAATGTCTATTGGTCCTGTGTTCATCATCAGACTGCGGCTAGCATGACTTGCGTTCTCGCCCGCGACTCCACACATGTACTTAGCGCGACTTCAAGTTTGGTTGGAGTCGTTTACAAAATACAAGATTGTTTTGATGTCTAGCCTAATGATCTTATTCATACAACCTGAAAAACCTCTATTAGTAAATATATATGTATAAAATCCTAACTTTTCCAAAAGAACTAAACTCTTTTTATGTACTTACACTTTCTTAATAAACTGCAAGAATAAGACAAGGTTTGCACAGTAGGTATAGCTACAGAAGCATTAGACGAAACGCACAATATTGAAAAAATTATGCCTTTATAAAACCGTTAAAAAAAATTATCATTCCCATGAAATATTAGAAAATACGGGTATATATATTTACCGTAAACAGTTCTTATTTATTTCATAGAAAAATGATATAGTACGGTTGGCAACCCTTCGTAAACACATACCGTTTTATTGCGTCTCATATCGTAAACTACCGCTTTATTCATGGTATAATAATATACTCCGCCTGGTACTCTCTTCCGACTTGACCTTGACCACGTGACTGACACAAGCCTACGTAATCATGCGACAGCGCTATATAATAATATGCGATAGCGCTATATAAAGTGGCAATGTTATTGTGACGTAGGCTTGTGTCACTCTGGGAAGAGAAGACCATGTTTTATTAGACTTATGCGCTTTATTGATATCCTGGCGACCATCTTTGATGGCCTCCGTTGTTCCTTTATTGCCGATCGATATTGTTTGTGGATCACGTAAACTGTGTCAATTGAGCCCAATTTGGCCAGAGTTATTGGGCTGTTTTATTTGTGATGTGATGTGGCAAAATAAGTACTTGGAGCAGCTCGAGTTTTGTAAAAACCATTTCACCAACTTGATACTTGTCATCTGGAAATGAAGATTTCCTGTACCTTACCTTGGACCAGCAATATGCGGTGATTTGTCATCATCATTTGGCAATTGTCAGCATGGTGAAACAGGGCCTGTGCCCTGTTTATCAAAAGCTTGTAACTTGTAATACTCGTACAAGTGGAAGTCCCTTTTTGACAGCTTTTGTTAGAAAAGGACTTCCACTTGTATTACAAGTTACAAGCATTTGATAAACAGGGCACTGGTCGTACTTATTTTTATAAGTATGTCTGCAATCGCGTGACTACACGTAATTATCGCCCTTCCTACGGGTCGGTCTTAGAGACTGCTTAATGCTTGATCATGTCGCTTCAATTTATTGATTTTACATTACTTTTGATAGCCATTTTAAGCTAATCGTTCCAGTTCCCTTGATCCCCATATCTCTAAAATTATAACATTATGTGTTATTTTCTGATACATCTGACCGAATTCCCCATCTTTGCCCACAGGGTCGTCCAGAAAAGCCGTCGTCCATAGCATCCGGCCCGCCCCCGCCGGCTGCCATAGTACCAAAGTCTGCCGATGGACCAAGGCCACCAGGATGGAACGGGCAGCCCAGGCGGCACGGCTCCAGCCGGTTCAACGTGCACAATCATAACCAGGAGCTGGTGAAACTACCACCCATCAAAGGTTAGTGACTTTATCCATCATCAGGTCAGGCACTAATGGGAGATAGCTATCGTACCGAAATCCGCGGACGGACCTAGACCGGGATAGAACGGGAAACCTATACGGCACGGCTGCGGCTGATTAATCGTACAAAACCCAAGGAGCTGGTCAAACTACCACCTATCAAAGTTAATCATAGTTATGCACTTTTGCAGCTCGGTATACATAATTTAAACCATGTGAGTCAATAAAGGACTCCCCATTAAAGGCAAGTTTGAAATCAGAAATTTTCTTAGTGACAAATATTTTAGGCACTAAAGGTAAAAATCTCAGGTTATCATTATTAGAGGACGTCCACTATTAAACGCCCCTAGCATCTACCTACAGCCCTATGTTGCTTTCAGAACGCTCTTAGACAGAGTGGTCTACCTACCATTAGTAGCTAAAACGGAAAGTCATTAAGGTTTTTTGGAGCATTACAATGTGGCTTACGAACGCTCCTCTTTTAATGCTTTTCAAAAGGCTAGTAAATAGCTGTTTGCTGGTCGATTAATACGAGAACCTATTCCATGGCTTGATTTATATCTTTCATAGTGTCTAAATCTAAAACGCCCCTAGCAGTCTTAGTTAATTAAAAGAGTAGAGTTCATTAGGAATTTTTAAATCAAAGATTTGCATTGAACAGAATTTAGAGGACAAAAGAGCAACTGGCGCTAATTAACGCTAAATGGCTCTAATTGACACCCGCGGCTACATAGGATAGCGCTTGTTTTCTTTGGCGCTTCATTATATGTCCGAATTGTATTTACTTCAATTTACTTTTCTACAAATTATTTTGTTGTCGTTTTTTCTTCGATTTTCGATAAAATTAGGTGGATGTATAGAGTCCCCTATTTTGTACAATATAATTGCAATTATTCTGTATGTCCTATTACCAAGTCTTCTTCCAAGTTACGAAAACGTATGGTATTGTTTGTCGAGTCGACTATCATTTTGCCTCTTCTATTTTCAATGGTTGCCAATAGATTCCTCTTCTCTCCAACCACCTCCAGCCAAGAGCAAGGCTCTTAAATTATGATGATGATAATGAATCTGTTATCACTTCTCTCTTCCTCTTCCCACTTGTCAAAATCACACTAGACGGTTCAGGATGACTCGCGTAACGCGTTGTCGCGCGCGACTCCATATTTGTCACTTGAGGACCTTGAGGTACGAGTACGAGTATTAACGCAACGCAACTAACGCAAGTCGTGCTAAGAGGTCTGAAATGTTCTCTGAGATTTTTTTAGTTAATGCAGAATGCGTGTTTGTTTTGAGATTTTCTGCAACATTCTTCAAATTCTTTCCTGTATCTTTATTGCATGAATGTTTATCGTTATTCGTTTATTGCACTGGCTTAGTAACTATTGACGTAGGCTGCAGCTATCAATCTATAAATCTAGGTTATAATAAAAATGTGTGGATGCTTCTTGTATTATTTGTGTATGCTCTGTATGCAATGAATCACGGATGTTTTCCATGCGTTTATTTTTTCACTGCACAGCCCACAGATCATGTGGCACAGCCTTAACCGTTTAATATAAAGTAGGACATTGAAATTTTAAACTCTTCAAATGTAGAATTTCATTACTAAAGGACTTTTTTAATACAACCCCTATTCAGGGGTGAACATTGGGATTAATGTTTTGAACGATTTCTAAACGGTACGGTTACGGTAGAGGACGCTATGCGCCTCCCTAAGGCGTGTAAACAAAAGGAACGAATGGAAAAATTCGCACGTTTCTGGTAAACTTTGGTAGCTCAGTTGTTTAAGAGCGATTGGACCGAAAGGCCATAAATTGGAGTCTTGGAACACAAACATTTTAGCTTTTACAACGTCCTATCAACAAAAATCTGAAGAAATTTCAATATCTAATAGTTTACCTGAGTCCAACGACATAAGACCTTTGCCCACTTTGATTTGATGACTGCACGTTTACGACGTGACGAGGCATTCACGGCATCAAAGGGTATTTTATGTTCGATAACATTTTTCACCACTAGTCTGCAGATTAGGTACATAAATGCAGAGTCTCCAATGTAAAAAATGTTTGATCGTAATGTTTACCAAGTTGTCGCCTCGCTCAACCCTTCCACAGAGCTAGGCCATTATACTCGTATCGCTTTGCGTTGGGGTGAGCAATTTAATTTCCACTGTTATCTGAATTCGTCTACAACCGAGCCAATTGACAAAATTAATAACAGTTATGATTGTCATATCACTTCTCGATCGGATACATTAACTTTAATTAAATCGGCGGCCATCTGGCCTTCCATTCATCTATCAAAATAGAAGCATCTGACAGACAACGCGTCAAAAACATTCGTAGACCCGAAACCGAAGCTTTGAATATTGTTGGCTTTGCTTTTCTTCATGAGCTAGTAAAATTGAAAACGGCTCAATTAGGTACCTGAAATTTGGACAAGCCGATAGGAATCGAGTTTATGGACCCGCTGCCGTCTGGTCATCAGACGGTCTAGCATAAGTTGCGTTCTCGCGCGCGAGTCCATACTTGAACGCATACGTCCATACGCAACTCATGCTAGACCGTCTGACTAGATTTTGGGTTTAGGTTAAACAAAATAATAAGCAACAGTCGCACCAGAAACATCCGTTTGGAGTGGTGTGTCTGCAGTATCAAATATGTAACCTGTGCCGCAGCGGAAACCGTGGGCGCGAAGGAAATTGGAAACCCAGATACGACTCGCAAAGCGCTATCTTTCGGGAAAATTCATTTCTAATGTCGATAGAAAAGCTGACGGTATAAGCCTTGATTACAGTTTGGACAGGTTTCAAAGTCGTTTGCTGAAGTAAAGCGCTTATTACATCTATACGGTTGTCGGGAACTGCGAAAGGGGGCCAGCATTTTGTAACATTGAATATTTTTGGTAGTTCAAGACAAAGTACTGTTAACGATGTTCTCATTTCATGAAACGGAAAACTTGGCTTAATCCGCCCGGCCTCGGCAAGTGTATATTTAGATGTAATAACCGCTCAAGTAAGGTAATCTTGCGCGTTATTTCTCATGGAAATCTACAAGGCCGTTAATAATCGTTTCTCCCTGTCTGTCACTGACATTTGTATTAGAAAGAGAAATTGACAGAGATTTCCTAATATAAGGGGAAAGATTAATAGAAGGAGTTACTACCGACTAGGCCAGACCGATCGTCAAATACCATTAATGAAATGAAAATGATTACAATAACGTCTAAAAGAACAGTGAAATGCCGAAAGAATGCGTCGTTCTCACGTACACGTATAATAATGTGCATTTATCGTACAAGTATGATAATTGGATCTCCGACACTTGTTTAGGTTTCTTGTGCAGAAAGAGTAATTACATAGTTGTTTGTCGTTACGCTGTGTGTTGTCACGCGAACATGCTTAGGCTTCAAGTTGTTTGTAGAATGCACTTACTCAAACTTGATAAATGATGTTTGAATGAATGAATTTAATTTGTTTTAGATAACATTTCCGTATAGAATTAATATTAAATTAAAACATGTTAAATAAAGGCCTGCGTCTCGGGTCACCCGATACGGATTACGGATTCTTAGTTCTTACTCTTACTAAGCTACACGGCTACCACGAGTTGTCTTGTCTTTTGACATTTAAGTTAGCGACTGCGTGAACTCGATCGCATTCCCTCTCTATCAGTGCGATCGAGTTTACACAGTCGCCAACGTAAATATCAAGTGTTAACTCGTGGTACGACTACTAATCGTAACGTTAATCGACCGTCAAATTTGACATGAATTCCTTTTCCGTTCGTAACTTATACGTTTACAAACGGGTTAATTATGCGGGACGATTCTGACGAAATGTAAATATTTGTTAGTTCCTAGGTTGTTACGCTATTATTATCTAACCTCAAATATACCGTCATGGTTTCAGGGTTTGCAGCCATAAACATGCCGTTTGATCTCTGGGAACCGAAAAAATCTTGACATTCATTGTTCTGAATTTTTTTGTTGCACAGGGGAGATCTTACAAAATTATGAAAGTTTTGACGTTTGCTTGACGGCAAAGGTTCCTTTATACGATTAATTTTAATGCGGAATTAGCTGGGACACTATCTTCGTACCGGAAAGAGTGACTTGCAAAAGAATATTCGGCGAAAATTGAACCGTATTTAGGGGAGGTCAGGCCGCGTAGCCAAGATGCCGATCGCTTACGCTCCGTAGCGATCGAAACGCAACTGTCACTGTCGCACTAATATGGAAGAGTGATAGAGAGACATAAAGCGTTTCGTTGTGGTAGCGCAAGCGACTGATCGCCAGGAGTCTTGACAATGTTATTTGTGAGCTTATTATTTCAACTAGAGATGCCCCGAATAGTGGTTTTGGCCGAATACCGAATACCGAATATTCGGCATGTCATACGAACATTTTGAGTCACAATTATTATGAAAACTGATCGCTATCAAAGCTCAACGTTAGATGACGTTAGCTAAGATATATTTTTGTTGAACAGCATTAATGAATAGAGTCAAACAAAACAGACTCATGATAAATATAAAACGTTTTTTAATCAACGAATGCTCAAAAAAGGGTCTTCGTATTTAACAACTTTCCAAGAACATATATTCTAAATATACGTACATAGTTTTTGGTTATTTTTATTGTGCAATTTTTCTTTTTAAGAAGGTGCAACAGATATTCGGTATTCGGCCGAATAGTAGGCAACATTCGGCCGAATACCGAATATTCGGCAATGTGGCCGAATAGTTGCCGAATATACGTGGCATCTCTAATTTCAACAGTAGAGAATTTCTTTTTTTAACCCAGGCAATGTGTGTGATGGCAACATGGAGCAGGTTTACAGTACTATTAAAAGGGTATTTTATATTCCATAAAAATGTACTCATAGACGAATTTTCGTATAAAAATGGCCCACCAAGCATTGTTTTCCCTCGCAAATTGCAATAATCGTGGTCTTGACATTGGTCTGATCGCAAATAGCAAAATAATCGCTGGCGCATATAGTAAAGACCATTATTTCCAAGGACGCTTGACGACCAACCAAACATCACGACGCTTTTATTCTAATGTTTTTGTTTAAGTACCACGTACTATACGAACGGTCCAATCTTCTCTGCCCTATATTTCCTAATATATGATTGACAATTTCAAAGAGCGCTAAAGTCTATTTTTTTATTCGGTAGACTAAAATGACATTTCATAGTATGAAATGACATTTTATGTTCATACTATGAAATGTCATTTCAGTCTACCGAATAAAAAAAATAGACTATAGAGGCCAGTAAAAAATAAAGCGGGTAGTTTTCATACAATATTACGAAAGGAAATCCGAAACCTACCTAAGAGGAAATCCTAAAGGGGCCCACTGATGACCAGTCGACCGGACGATATCGGCCTGTCGGTTAAACGCAAAAGGTGACGGCTCCGAACCAGGGATGTTGCGGATGCCGATTTTTTGACATCCGCGGATGCGGATGCGGATGTCAAGATAGTACCATAAAAAACGTCAAATATTACATTTTAGTAATTTTTATTTCAAAAAACCGGCCAAGTGCGAGTCGGACTCGCGTTCCAAGGGACCCGTACATTTAGTCCCACTCACGCTTGACTGCTCATTTCTAATAGGTTTTTTTTGGTTAATGACTAAATTACCTAGCAGTCTAGCACTTACGCCGATGCTAAGACGTTCCTGTACCGACCTGTTCCACATCCGCATCCGCATTAAATCCACATCGATTTTATGCGGATGCGGATGCGGATGTTCCGCGGTTGCGGATGCGGATATTCGCAACATCCCTGCTCCGAACAACTGACAGGCCGATATCGTCCGGCGGACTGGTAATCTTAAGTACCTGTACCTACAGTCATGAGTCATGACAGACTATTATACATGTGCGTTAAAAGTTTATACAAGTTTGCGTGGCCGGTGTGAGTAAACATAATCCAATCTGCATCCGCAGAGGATAGTCTAACCTCACATGTGAGTTTAGCTTGTGTAATCTACCCTTTGAGACAACTTTGTAATCGACCGAGCCAGCGTTGACGGCATATTATTTCCATGTCAGTACACTACCTACGTTCAGAGCCACATTGAGAAACGGAAACCTTATACAATGTACTACCAGGCGTGGCTCACTCCGCGATTTCGTCGCGTTGCTACAGGTAGCTAAAAGTACATCCGTTCCACACCAATTTTGGTGGCTAGCCATAAGCCGCGCGTGGCGCTGTCGCCACCTAGCGGCCATATCTGTCCTGATCGTGACAGACGCGTTTTGTTAGAGAGTGAGTCTTCTGTACCTACCTAGTACTATTATTTATTCTGTGGTAATACCAAATTAATATGAATCTCAGCGGGTCGCTGGCACATAAGTAGCTGAGACGGTAAGCAAAGAATACTTTTTTCACAATTTGATAGCTCGAATGTAAATTATACAAATAAAACATGATAAAAACAAAAACCACATGTAGGTATGAGCGTATGCACATTACGTAATAGTAATTTCACAATAATCCTCTGAATGCTCCGCTGGCAGCGTGCAATTTTATTTGTTGCACTGTAAACGGTACAAGCGCATTGGGAATTGTACACGCCGTCTGGTACGTTAGACACGCTTTGTTTGATTATTCTTTCGGGGAATAACATACGGTTCATATGCATGTGAAGGCACTTTATACATATAGGTATTTACAGTACTGTATAGTCGTCATCATGATTCGGTTAAGTTGTGTTCTAATACTTCTAATGTATGGGGAAGACAAACAAATTATAGCCAGCCTTTTATGAATGTAGTATGATACCTTTGGGTATGGTGCTTTACGTACACTAGCGTCCAAACCCCTCCCCCTGCCGCAACCCCCCCTTTTAGTATGAAATATGTGCCTTCCCTAGACCGTGATTGACTATCACGGTTTATGAGATACAGCCAGGTGACAGACAGACAGACAGACGGACAGTGGAGTCTTAGTACTTAATAGGGTCCCGTTTTTACCCTTTGGATACGGAGCCCTAAAAAGAGCTGAAAACTATGTATAGACAACGACATTTCGTGTTCGTACTCTTTTCCCGCACTTAGGTAACTACCAACCACAGTACCACAGTTATCTAATGTGTGTCTTGTCCTCAGCGATAAGCTACTAAACTTGACCATCAACTAGATACGGAACCCTAAAAAGTGATAGTAACTACGCTAAAAACTCCTCAGCACAGTTAAAGTGGCTCACGTCCGTTTAGCTTTTTAAGTAACATCCCTTTCTTTGTATTCTGTTCCGGTTCCGGGGAAACGCTCAGTGCTGCGATATAGCAAGTATATACCTACAGTTCGTGGGTATAGGTAGTCACTGACAACTCAACTGCAACTCGACTGGATAACTCCATTCCGCATCGGGTGACCGCTAGGGCTTGCAAATATTCGAAACTTTCAGATATTCGAATATTCGACTTTTTCTGACGACGTATTCGAATATTCGAATAATTATTCGAATATTATAAAAAATAAGAAAAGGAACGAGAAATCGGTTTATTATCGTTTTATTCAAAAGCTTTTTTCACATATTGCTAAAACTAAGGATATTTGGCAGAAATCTACTTAATTGACTAGATTTTATCATCCTACTATTTATAAGATGCCCACATTTATAAAAACAAGTAAAACGCCAAAATTAGACGTATTTAATATTTCTAGATATAACTTATTAATAGTTATTATAAATGCGTCGTTGCGTGAAATAATATAACTTTAACCATCCAAACACCTAGGTATGTAAGATATTTTTTTAGTAAGTAGGTAATTATTTTCCGATTTAAATTAACTTGTAATCACTCAGAGGCCTGTAAAAAGGCCTTTAATTTCATTGTATTTTGAATCTTTATTGACTTTATTTGTTTTGCCAAGTTATTATTCCTAATGGTCGGCTAATTATATAATATTGGAATATTTAAGGGAAAAAGTTAGTTGAGTACTGGGTGGATTATTCGTCAGCTAAAGGTGCATGGTTAGATTACCAAGTTGGGCAGGTTTGGTATGATTAAATTTGAGAATTGCGATAAGTGGCAAGGTTTAGACTTCAAAAATTCGCTTAACGTACGCTTGTACTAAATAAACAGAATGACCCTTTAACTTAAAACTTACGCACCGTAAAAATAACATACTTTTTGATTTCGTTTTCTTTTAAATTGAGTTAGTTTTCACTGAATATTCACGAAGTCTATCGAGAGGAATACAGTAAAAATATTATTTCCTTCGTATTTGGGTACCTACCGTTCCTCATTCACTGTAAATACCCGTAAAACACACAGAAACTGTAACTACAGCGGATGACATAGATTTTTTTATAGTAATAAAAAATATTCGAATATTCGAAACCTGAGCGGCCGAATATTCGAATATCAAAACAGGTCGAATATTCGACAAATTCGAATATTCGAATTGCAAGCCCTAGTGACCGCATCTTCAAGACAAAGTTTTTTGCGAGCCACATTAGGGCATTTCATAATCCGGATAAGAATGGTTGATGGAGTCGCCAATGCCGGATATGGCAAGCAAGATTGATAGTCACTGACTGTACTTGCTACAGTCTAGTCTAGTTTAGTAGATTATCTAGCAATATACAGATAGACGATTCTGTCCTATACCTTATTTTACTTGCCTTCCTGAAATAATACAGAATGGTATACGTTTGATGGATTGCCTCTGATAAATATCGGTGTTGACCAATACAAAATTCTTGCTACCTGCATGTGTACACTTGATCATGATCAATCAATAGCAAGCCGCACATTCCTCTCATGTGTTTGCCAAAATCGATCATAGCACACATTTCTTCTAGTTGTAGTTACTGCGTCTAAATCAACGAGGGGAGGCCGCGGTCTGGACGCAAGCGGCGCGCGGCGCGACGAGCGGCAAAACAAGTCTACCGCACCGCACCACGATCTTGATGTGATCAAAATATCTCTTTCTCACTCTAAGTTATAGCTGCGTTCTTAACTGCATTGCTGTTAATAACATCAGCTATGCCGACGACATGGTGCTGTTGGCGCCGACTGTTGGTGCACTTGCTGAAATGCTGAGCGTTTGTGAGACGTACGCCAAATCTCATGGTCTTGAGTATAACCCCAAAAAAGTGAGGTGATGGTGTTCAAAGCGGGAAAAATAAAACCCTCCTATGTACCTCCGATTATGCTCAAGGGGATGCCTTTGAATGTGGGGGGCCGGTTCAAATATCTTGGTCATATAATTACTGATGATGTGAGTGATGATCAAGATATAGAACGAGAGCGCAGGGCTCTGGCAGTACGTGGAAATATGCTTGCCCGCAGGTTTGCTCGATGTTCCAATGAAGTAAAGATAACGCTTTTTAAAGCTTATTGTCAATCTTTTTACTCGAGCAGCCTATGGGTGAGGTATACCAAGCGTGCCTACAATGCTCTGAAAGTGCAGTATAACAACATATTCAGAATGCTGTTGGGCTTGCCCAGCAGGTGTAGCGCGTCAGGTATGTTTTGCGAGGCGCGCACTGATGGGTTTCCTGCAATCATGCGAAAAAAGATTGCATCCCTGCTGAGGCGAGTGAGACAGGGTCCCAATAGCATTCTGAATGTGATTGCTGACAAGTTTGATTGCCCGATCATTGTATACTGGCTAGGGCAAGTAAAAAGTGTGGCAGAACATTTTGTTGATTAATTTTAGTTTCAGCATTTGTTCTTAGTTTTTTAGTTGTAGTTTCAATTTTAATCTATCTTAGTCTAGGCACTAACATAGTTTTAATTATTTTAATTATTGTAATTTAATTTAATAACTATATACTAATACCCTATGGAGTCATGTGCTTCGAAATAAAGATTTTTATTATTATTAACGCACGTAATACGGCGACCACCTTACACACTATCGATACGTGCGACGCACCGCACCAAGGTGCGGTAGTCTGTTACGGCTTATACATTTAACCAAATGTATGTACGGTCTTATTTTGCCGCTCGCCGCACCGCGCTCCGCTTGCGTCCACTCCGCGGCCAAAGAGGAAACAGACTCATTGGATATGTTCCAATAAGATTCTAAATTGACAAGTCATTTGTCTAACTAACTAATGCATGTCACAGATCAGATGATTTATCTTTGGGTGTCAATTAATAAGTAAAATATCTGGGTGACCGAGCTTCGCTCGGAAAACATATAAAAACTCGAAAATGCGCGTTTTCCCAGAGATAAGACCTAGCTAGATCGATTTTTCGCCCCCGAAAACCCCCGTATAGCAAATTTCATCGAAATCGTTAGAGCCGTTTCCGAGATCGCCGAAATATATATATATATATATATATAAATAAATAAATAAATAAACAAGAATTGCTCGTTTAAAGGTATTAGATAGATATCTGGGTGACCGAGCTTCGCTCGGAAAACATATAAAAACTCGAAAATGCGCGTTTTCCCAGAGATAAGACCTAGCTAGATCGATTTTTCGCCCCCGAAAACCCCCATATAGCAAATTTCATCGAAATCGTTAGAGCCGTTTCCGAGATCCCCGAAATATATATATATATATAAATAAATAAATATATAAATAAACAAGAATTGCTCGTTTAAAGGTATTAGATTTAAAAAAAAATTGTTTGACACAGACTTTTATTGCTGACTGACATTTGCACGTATATCAAGTATCTCGAGACCTTTATAATGAACCTAATAGACTCTTATGTCTTTGTGTTTTTTTTATACAAGTTACGGCTTACGGCGCGACCTCTGACGATTTTATTGTTCCTCTCTAGTGGTATATAATCAATTAATCATGGTGGAAAAACAACATAATTGTAATACTTAAGGGGACGGTATATGACGTTTTCGATTTAGACCTCACTTTGTGCAATCAATTTGTTCAATGAATGATTAATAACTGCATTAAATTATACGCAAATCTGTTCACGAAGAAGCCGTGTACCGGCTCTTCACGCCATATTTTTTTTTATTTCCTGTAATTCTCTACAAATCGACACTAAAAGTGTCCAAAAATCAAAATATGGAGTTCCGTTTGAGCAAGACGCATTACAGTTTTGTCTTTGACAGTAATTGAGTTGTTGTGGGATTTTGAAGGCTAGATAACTAAACTACCAGATTATTATCTACTTATATTTTTACTCACAAATACAACACAGAAATTCAATCCCAAATGTAAACTTTCGTATAATTTCCATACATTGACGACATCACTCAAAACTCTTCTTCGAGTCAGATGGCCGTTGGCCTTGCATCGAAGCAGACGTGTACATCGTCATAGCTCGTTTTTGACATTAATAAAGACATTTCATCATATACGCATACGAAAATGTATACCAGTAGATAAATTGTATTTCATAAAATAGGGTAAATAAATATAATCACGTCGAGCTCCAGTCAAATTTTAAATGTGAGTTGTTGTTATTTACGGGTCGTAACGGTCGAAAACAGCAGTAAATTATCCTAAAACAATACGATTACAATCGAATTTAAGTAACTTGTTCCTTCAAAACCCGCTTAAAATGAAAAAAGTTTAAAAACTCGTTTTACTGATTGGGATTGATTTTCATTATGCTGGTATCAATTTTGCGTCATTATAAAAATGTATATGACTTCTGTACGTCAATGACTTTTGATGTCAATTAATTGTAATCTTGTATTTATGTTAGAGAATATTATATGTTCATTTAAATATTACTCATCTATTAATACGAAGCGTAATTCGTTTAATACCTAAAGACTTGCAGTGTCTACACCTACGTTCGTTCCGTCTATGTATGCGATTACGTAACGTGCTGTTCTGATAATCTTCAAGAATCAAGATAATTAATAACGGCAAGACCAGCATTTAGTACCAGCGAGTTTTGCGGATTTGGAGACCGAGATGAAGCTTACAGGCCAATATCGCTGCGGCCTGGCCTGCTTATTGTTATGTGTATAAATCGAATGTTATATTAATTTACTATAAAAAACAATGTTTTATTTCAATGACATTCTGTGCGTAGAGGTATGTATGTTTCGGTGATTATAAGAATTATGTCCACACAATAATCGTGCAAAGCAGAGACTGCATTATTTCTTTACGGTATAAGCGGTAAGGAAAAACTCATTGGTATCCTGGCTCGTACCAATGAGTTTTTCGGAACTTATGTACGAAATATCATTTGATATTTACCACTAGCTTTTCGGTGAAGGAGGAAACATCGTGAGGAAACCTGCATACTCGTAGTGCATACATTTGCGAAGAAATTCAAAGCTGTGTGTGAAGTCCCCAATCCGCATTGGGCTAGCGTTGAGATTATTGTCTATACAGGGTGGTCCAAACCGTGACGTCCAAAAATCGTGGGCTATCATAATGTACCCCATATGTATGTTAGCCGATTTTTCGTAGTTTTCAAGTTATGATTTTTTAAGCTTTTAACTTTTCCTATGTAGGTAATATTCTCCGACCGTCCATAGTCTGGGACCGGTCTGAAAACCAGCGCCGGGCACCTAGGCCCGGCACACGCTGAGACTGGAACCCTGTGCCTAATACAAAGATCTTCTCACTTTTGTTTTGTATATGATAACAACTGTTTTATTTTATTATGTAAGTAATTCTAACTCTATTTTATGTTCATGTATGTGGCAATAAACAATTCTTATTCTTATTCTTATTCCTATGAAATTCCGGGGTTCCCATACAGAGTGGCTGAAAAATAACTGCATTCCGTTGCCAGGGAGGTGTTGGGATTATACTGAGCAACTTTTACAACCTCCCTGGCAACGGAAATGCAGTTATTTTTTAGCCACTCTGTATGGGAACCCCGGAATTTCATATGAAAAGTTAAAAGTAAAAAAAAATCATAACTCGATAACTACGAAAAATCGGCTAACATACATGGGGTATATTCTGATAGCCCACGACGTGAGGAATCTAAAAAAAATTTTTGGACGTCAAGGTTTGGACCACCCTGTATATAGGCTGAATTATTATTATTATTTATAGGCGGTACGGTACCGTTATTATTTATCAATACCGCTTCGTTTTGAAGGTACTATACCTGTTGAAATATAAAGTACGGTACCGGTATAAAATTGCAGCAGGTACAACAATTTTTTATAGGTGTACAGTCAGCTGCAGAGAAAAGGTACCACCCCTGCATACAATCTTCTATGCAGGGGTGACCTGCAGCTGACTGTACCTAAACCATCACTGACCGAGCGTAGGCGAAGGTCTCCGTTTCAGCTTGGGCAAAAATACTTTCGTTTGTTCGAATGTTCTCCTTTGCATATCACATTTCTCAAATATCTCGAGAAAATTTGTAAGCAGGTTCGGTAGTTGGATATAATTACTCGGTTTCTTTTTTTTTTATAAGTTCTAATAGGCAGAGATTGGCATAAAGGACTTAAGCGACAGTAGGGTCTGTGGTACTTAGACCATTGTGATTATTCGTAGTGTCCGACCGAAGATTCGGTTTCGGTTTCGGTTTCGGCCATAAAATCATGTTTCGGCCGTAGTTTCGGTTTCGGCCAAAAAACGGCCGAATCTTTCGGCCTGGCCGAAACATACGAAATAGTACTTCGTATTATGAAACTAAACTATGTGACAAAGACCAAAAGTTGGCGAGCAAGTAGGACAACAATATTTATATATACAGAAATTTGTGTTTCGGTCGGACACTAATTATTAGGTACTTACTGATTACGCTGCGCCGCGTGGAACGTGAGGTGCGTTGGGGTAAGTACATACAAATCATTCAAGAAAAAAATCCCTTTTAAGATCACTCGTGTGTCTGCCCCTAATAGACTAATTCAATTGAAATTTGGTACACATTTTTCACATATGACAAAGAGTCGGTGATCCAAAGATGGACTAGTAACGTAAATAAATAAACTTTTAACTTTGCGGCCATTTTTTTGTATCGTGTGATATATCAGATATTAAATTGTAAGATATTTACTAATAATAAGCATTGGTCACGTAAATTATTTTTAGTCTTTTTTTGCAAGTATGAATGATATAGAACATTATTTCAATTATTTTTAAAATTAAGCCTATCCAAAGGCGACTTGGAAGATGTGTCATGGGGATCTATATTCGTTGGGTGAAAAACAAGTTTTTTTGTCTAATTATCGTTTAAAACACAATCGATCGGCAATAACGCGGGCACATAAAACAAAAAACTTCTTTTTTCACTCATAAAACTCCTTAAACCTAATAAGAGCTAAACAAAAACAAGTGCGAGTCGGACTCGCATTCTAAGGGTTCCGTATATTAAGTCCGTCTCACGCTTGACTGCACATTTCTTATAGATTTTCCTGACATATATAGGTAAAGAACTACTTTGTGTATTTTTTTCAAAATTTTAGATCCAGTTGTTTCGGAGAAAGTGGGCGGAGAATGATCATTTTTTGCCTATTTTCATGAATAACTGCTGAACTATTAATCCTAAAATTATAAAAAAAGTTATGTTTGAGATTCTTACAATGAGCTCTTTTATTTGATATGTAACACTATATAGTTTAAAAAACATTTTTTAATTTTTTCATTTACCCCCCCCCCCCCCCAAAAATGGCTACCGTATTTCAAATTCTCTAAAATACATTTTATTTACGTTACACGTCCATCTTTGGGTCACAAATTTACATTTGTGTGCCAAATTTACATATGTGTGCCAAATTTCAACTGAATTGGTCCAGTAGTTTCGGAGAAAATAGACTGTGACAGACGGACGGACAGACAGACAGACGCACGAAGAATTATATGTATATGCACTTATCCCAACGCACCTCTCGTTCTACGCTGCGCGGGGTTCATTGCCGCTCCTACCGCCGTAAGTGTAAGTACAACTACATCATCAAGGCTACGATCGAAGATAATCAGTTCAGCACTGAAATAATAGCGGTGGAATGCCAGTATAATATTTAATTATTTATTTTAATTTTATAAATTTAATAGCAAAATAAATAGCGAATATAGGATACTCGTACAAGTAAATCTGTAAAGATCTTAGGGGTACATCAGCCGACATATATTATTAAATTTTATTTTGTCGGCCTTAATTAAATTTCCACCCTGCCGAAACTTTATTTATTTAAATTTTTAATTGAATTGATTTTTCGCCTTATGAATAACCGTATAGAGTAGTAAATAACATTTTACATCTGACTTAATGACATCTGGGTTTATTCGGTTTAACTTTACAAAACGCGTATCTCGACAAAGCCATAATATGCAGAAAATAGTTAACAATCAAATGAATTAAATTAGAATTTAAATACGTCACGTGTGACATGAACAGACAAGGAGAGCAAGATTTAATGTATTGTTTCTCTTTCTTCTTTCAATGGAACGTTTTTACAGTTTCTGTTCCTCAAAAGAGGTCAGTGGTTAACACTAAACTCAAAACGCAATCTTAAAAAAACTTGACGGGTCAATGACCTGTCCCAGTAAAGTGAGGTAGTGTGCGTGAAGTGCGCTTGTGTGTGAAATGGGGTAAATTGACAGAATCTGAAAATTTACCCACCTCTACCGTCACCTTAAGCCGTCTGACAACAGCCTTTTATTTTTTATGAATTCGACTGCCCTCTGAAAGCTAATATGATTCGACTTTTCTAGACTCTCATTTTACTTACGCGTGTCAAACAAATAGGTATATTTACGTGAAAATTAGCCCACGCGACAAATATGTACTAGATACATTAGCCTCGAAGCTAATAAAATATCCACGAGGCCTGATTAATCCATAATAACAACAGCTTTCACAAAAACAAAGGCAAAATCAGGACAATGGCGATAAAAGCCTGTTGACAACTAGACTTTATGCCTAAGTCTAAATGGTATTTTCCATTTCGCTACGTTATATTGGCCTCGATAAATAGAGGCTTCTTATTTTATGGAATAAAACATGCCATAACACGTGACCCAAAGACAAATACATAATAAGGGCCGTTAACCTCGTCTCTGTACGATAAAGGGTCCTGACCAAATTAATAGTTATGTTTTTGCGTTTTTACGAGTACAATTTTTTCAGCTCTTTACGGCACGACTGAGGTTTGAACCCACAATTTTTGACAATCACACACATAAGAAAGGTACATATATCCAACAATATCTTGAGTTCGATTGCGAGTAGACAGCCCGGATTGTCCTGGCGGCCTAGCGAAGGTGACGATCGCTATCGCTTCGCCATCGAATCGTTTTGTCTCTATCACTCTTCCATATTAGTGTGACAGTGACAGTTGTTCAGTTGGCATGTTGTCTATGGGGCCTGTACCTTAGGTTGTGGCGTTTTGAAATAAGCACACGCTCCTTTGCCGCAGATGGTTTCTTTCCGTTGCTAGTACTACTAGTTTTTAATAGATTATTATTATGGGTAAACTTACACCTTTCTTTAACGCCTCGTGACTCGTAGTGATGATATTTCTAATCTACTTATATTGAATAATATTTATACCTATAATTTATAGCGCTATCTATAACCTCCTACTAAATTTTTACCCTAAACTCAAATCCGGTCGCGTCTTCCATGTACAAAACTGGTGCAAACGCGGGAAAGTGGTATCTTACAGCAATCAGTACCTATCTACATTTAGTACAGAGTTGGAGTATCCGTGCCAACAGGCAATATATGCCAAACACCTGCGGGAAATGGGTCAGCGGGGCCGCTTGAGCGAACTCTGACCTATACCTGTGTAACATACGGGTTAAGCAAGAAAACCGGAAAGATTGAAAATGTGGTTGAAAATGCCGAAGAATGCTGCGGTATGCAAAAACCTTCGATAGATGGATCAGTGAGGCCGTTTAAACGATCTCCTTTAGCAAGCCAACAGGACGCATGCATTGGCGAAATGTCGTAAAAACTGTGGAATGTGGAGTCTGACAACATTAACTGAAAAAGGAACAATGCTAAGTCCAGTCCACCAAGTTGACCAATTCACCATTTGGACAGCCGAACGACAATGTGCTGTGTTAGGAAGAGACAGCAACACGTACAGCTTTTAATCATTGCTTTTGTTAGACAGAGAGACATCTATTCTTTCCGTTCCATTTTCCATTAAACCATACCCAAAAGCCTACGGAATATTCGATTTTTTCTTCCTTCGAGGCAATTTATCCCAATATTGTTATTGGCTTAAGTTATTTCATTGATAGTTTCTCTGTATCTGTAATATTGGCTATCCAATTTGAAATCTTAGGTTATCGTCGGTCGTAGAAACTCTTAAGTTTAATCATATTTCTAGGGAATTCAAATGTTATTAGATGAGTTCAAAAACAAGATTGCTTTTCTATTTTTAGTGCTAAGCAAGTCGACTCTGATTACGGTTAAATCCAACGATGTAAAGCTTTTAATATAGCTGGTCGATATTAATGACCGCAAAGAAATAGTAGCATCTTATAAGTATACCTAATATTGTGAAAAATTCAAACTCGTCAATGTTGACACCATACCTTCATTATTTTGGATAATTGCGATCTTCTTTCCTGTACATTTCTTCATATCCTATTTATATTTCTGAGTAGAATTTTCTGGTTTTTTGTAGGTAATTGTACAAATTATTTAGGTATATTGCAGAATAGTAAAAAAAAAACAGCTATTGCGCGGCCCTTTCTGCCAGACGGTAGCAATACTATTATCAAAGATACAAAACGAAATAGCTTTATTATCCGCGTAAACACATAAAAGCAAATATATTCTGCGGAATACCAATTAAACCTCGAAACATACAGAACGGTCATCATATCACACATCGCTGGCTACGGACCAATCTCCCTTATCTACGAGTTGCCTTGCGGGCTTCTGAACACAGTCTTATGTTGTTTGACAAGGACACCCAAGGCCCTGTGGACCTAGTATCGCAGTGTAATTAATGCCAGTAACCTAAAAACTCTGTTTTTAAACTATAATGACTTTTATTTGGGTGATTTACTATATAATCAACCAGTTTTTGTTAAATTTTTGTGTTCCGTACAAATTTTGGGAACACTTATTTGATTTAAATGACAGAGTGGTTTTGCCAATGGGGTTGGTCGGGTGATGATTTTTAGATGGCGCCAGCATACGTGTCTCCTGTTAATCCTGAATACTTAGAAATACTTGTTTTTTTTAGGGGATTTTATGGGCTAAATAACATAGAAAAAAAACGGCCAAGTGCGAGTCGGACTCGCGCACGGAGGGTTCCGCACCATCAATAAAAAATAGAGCAGAACAAGAAAAAAAACAAGCAAAAAAAAAACGGTCACCCATCCAAGTACTGACCCCGCCCGACGTTGCTTAACTTCGGTCAAAAATCACGTTTGTTGTATGGGAGCCCCACTTAAATCTTTATTTTATTCTGTTTTTAGTATTTGTTGTTATAGCGGCAACAGAAATACATCATCTGTGAAAATTTCAACTGTCTAGCTATCACGGTTCGTGAGATACAGCCTGGTGACAGACGGACGGACGGACGGACAGCGGAGTCTTAGTAATAGGGTCCCGTTTTTACCCTTTGGGTACGGAACCCTAAAAACTAGAAACAGGGAAAACCTACGCTGGTGCCATCTCTAAAAACCTTTGACAGTTGCTTCCGATTCAGGCAATCGATCTGTGATTTTAGTATCTCTGATACAAAAACAAGGATTACCTACAAACGTAATTATAGGAATTCCCCATGCAAATCGCGGACGCAATGAGTTCTCGTTCTTACACTTTGATACATCTAACTAACGGAACGGTCATCACACATCGCTGGCTACAGACTAATCTCCCTTATCTACGAGTTGCCTTGCGGGCTTCAGTGTAACATCGTCTTATGTTTGACAAGGATTCGAAGGCCCCAGGGACCTACTACAGTGTAGTTAAATGGCAGTAACATCTCCATACATTTCACGAATTATACTGTTTTATGAATTCGGCCATTTTTATATTACATGGAATGTAACTTGTCTTCTAAGATCTACTGATGGTCAGTTAAGTATGTTGCTTTTGGTACTTTACTAGAAGGGCCATCGACTCTCGCATTAGTTGATTGATGCTCCGCTTATGACCAGGCAGTAAATATCAAAATCCATTAATATCGCATTTTTGTTTAGGCGTTGCTATGTGGAAAATATGTATCGGTTATTTATGAAGGGCGAACAAAAGCGATGTATGCTTCTGCCTCTAACATTAGTTCATGTTAGAAACCTTAGGATAAATAGGTAAATAAATAAAGTTGTACGCTTTTAATCACAAAAGAAAACTTTCGAAAATTGAAAACGATAAACACTTCGTTTTCAATTTTCGAAAGTTTTCTTCTATGTATATATTATTATGTGTTTTGGTGAGTTCTAGATATTTCGGCACATTAGCACAACTCGCACATGCCACATCTTCAAGGAGTAACTGCACCAAAATATCGGGAACTCGACAAAACAAATATACATGGTAAACACCTACCTCATTTTCGTATATATAGAGTAAATTACCATTTTAGCTTGAAATAAAATAAACTTCTATTTGAATCCTGGACATTCCTTCGATTAACAGACGGAAAATATAATCCAATTCGGCCAAAACGCAGACAGTAATTCCGGGAAAACTTCTCGAAAAGGGGATGCGAACCCGCCTACACTATCGTAAAAATATGGATAGCATAGCTCCTATTCCCATTTGCTTTCGCGCACTCGCAAGCTACGAAACTCAAGACCACCAGTATATGCCTGGCCTCTAAAGTCGTAATACCAACTGCTAATAGGAAATCACGTGCAAACGCTGGTGCAAGTAAAGAGGGTCCTCGCTAAGTTAAGGGAATCGTCCCAGACGGGGGCGACTTCCCAGAAACGACAAATATCAGGGGCAAACTTTATTTGGGTGGGGTGCGTATAAGTTATCAAAACTGAAACGTCTTAAGAGAAAATGCGGACTGACAAGGGTAACAACTTCGATTTTTTCCGACTCGAATATTTCCTCTACTAAAAAGAAATATCCGGTCCTTTCAAATAACGAGAAATGCCATCAAAAATCTACAGCCAATTCGTCACAAATGTGTCCACAGTTTTGGAACTAACGGTTTAATAATAACACCATTTTACATTCCTCTCAAATACTCTTGCTTTATCCTTAGCCAGTTCTACTTGACAAGGTGTTATGGCAGTAAGAAGCTTAGGTAAGGCTTATGTGCTGAGCACAATCAGCAGCAATAGTTGCTAAGCGGACGAGGTGTTCAAAATGATCTTGACGTGATTTTATTGTTAAGAGAATAAGAGCGCGTCAAGGTAATTTTGAACACCTCGCCCGCTTAGCAACTTGCTGCTGACTGTACACTTGTATTACATAATTACCTATGCTGTTTTGTTTCTAAAGAAGGTGCCAGACGCACCGCTGTACAAGATTATCGATCGCTTTAATTGCGCACAAATTGTCTGTGGAAGTGAATGCTTGGTGACAGGTGACGTAATGAAATTATGAGGGGCTGTGATTCATTTTGTTTAGCTTTGGTTATTTTAGGGTTGTACCAAATTCAAATGGATCAGGGAGGGAGAACGATAATGAGATATTATGAGATATTTACATACAAAACCTTCCAAGTGCGACTCGGACTCGCGCACGGAGGGTTCCGCACCATCAACAAAAAATAGAGCAAAAAAATCGTGTTTGTTGTATGGGAGCCCCCCTTAAATATTTATTTTATTTTATTTTTAGTATCTGTTGTTATAGCGGCAACAGAGATACATCATTTGTGAAAATTTCAACTGTCTAGCTATCGCGGTTCATGAGATACAGCCTGGTGACAGACGGACGGACGGACGGACAGCGAAGTCTTAGTAATAGGGTCCCGGTTTTTACCCTTTTGGGTACTGAACCCTAAAAACAGTAACCACAATCTCTTTCTGGTTGTGGATAGAATCGTTGTTTTTCTCTCTCCGTATTGGGGACAAAAATATGCGATATATGTAAACCTTTAACATATTTCTTCTCGGTCATATCACTCATATCGTATTTTCATGTTTGAGGGCGGGTCTACACTTACCACTGGTTGACTTCCTTTGCCACTGGCTGCTGTCCAGGCTGTTAGATCTTGAGTGTTTTTTACGGTCACCTACCTGTATTGTAGTCCTGATAACTCCTGGACTGCATCTCCTTCCAAAATCTCTTTGAATAGATTTTTGTTAAATTCTCTCCCTTGCCAGTGTCACTAATAAACTACGTCGTCAAAGCTCGTCCTTAAAAACAATCACAATGTTATTTTACTTATTTTATTGTAGAATAATGTGCAGTCTACGCCATTCATTATTATGAAAAACACCGGATGTTTTTCATAATCTTATACAACCACCATTTGCAATTCAATAAATCATAGTCTATTGTGTTTTCTATACTTTTTGCAACATTTGCATCATATCTTTACTTGCCAATCAATGCTTACACTTCTCTATTTCTGTTATACCTACCGACCATACCAAGTACCTACCGCCTGGTTTCTCTAGTGATTTATTTAACACATGACATTAGTCAATATACAAGTCAGTTATGAATATTTAGTTCTTCTATCCAGCCGAGAGCTTCGCACACATAATCAATAGTTTCCAGAAGTTGAGCAAAACGACAACAATATTTGTGCTACTTTGCGTCAAGTATTGTTTTGAATAGTTCAGCTTGTTAATATAACACGACGTCTCCTATTACCGTCTGAGTGGAGATTGAGACAGTAAACATTGTATCGGAAAATATTTATACCGTGTTTATTAGAAGGTAGAGTTACACGTTCAGTGTTCATTGATTTAATTTAATTGTAAGTTGGAATAGACTCCGCGTTTTTGTGAGATAAAGTGTGAAATGTGCTTGTGATGTGAATACGACAGCAACAATCATATGATCGTACAAATTTTATAAAAAAATGCATTTTAACGCAAATGAGATTTGAATTAGTTTTTATTAGGCAAAAAAAAAATTGCAGGTGAAATTTGGTTTAGCTGAAAGTGATTTAATCCTTTATAGGGCACAATCTTATACCTTTAAACGAGCAATTCTTGTTTGTTTATTTATTTATATATCGGCGAACGGATGGTCCCGATGGCGGTGGGCGCGTGAGGGTAGTACCTAGATGTATTACTTCACAGCCAAAATAGTAGGTATGCTACCCACGCATGAAATAAACATTCAGACTTGTTAACCATACTAGTGCCTACTATATTTCAGTACTAAATTATCAAAACGACCAATCACTATTCTAAAATGATTTTATTTAAAATAAAAAGATCACATGAAATCGTTTAAATCTTTATTTTACAAAAGTAAGCTTCTAATGGCACATAAGAAATCAAAATAACACTTGGAATAAAACACTTAGCTAAACGGTTAAAGAACGTGAGAATCTATAAGCTTTCAGAATAATCCTTCAGGTATAAGCCTTCAGGAACGTAGCGAATTAGGCACGAGCTTGGCTAACGTCCGATCTCTAGCGCGGTCCGATCAAGAAGAAAGAAGCCAGTTCCAGCGGCGGAGCCAACCGCTCCCGCCTCCAATTCAAGTTGGTAAACCTGCCTGACCAGTCTACCAACATAACGACAAAAATGCCTGCCCGTGCCTACGTTCACTCAAGATAGGTACACATCTTGACGTTCCAAAGCCTTCTACCTGTCATTTTAGTTCAACAATACGCCAAACATTGCTAATCGATTTTATACAGGCGTCTAACTATGAACTGTAATGCTGCAATACGTCTTTCTGGTGTCTCGCTCCGACATATATATATATTTCGGCGATCTCGGAAACGGCTCTAACGATTGCGATGAAATTTGGTACATATATGGGGGTTTTTGGGGGCAAAAAATCGATCTAGCTAGGTCTTATCTCTGGGAAAACGCTAATTTTTGAGTTTTTATATGTTTACCGAGCAAAGTTCGGTCTCCCAGATATTAAGATATTATAAGGAAAAATTACCACACTATAGCGTCAACTCTTTGTGTTTTTTTAAGCTGAATTTTTAGGACTATTGTATAAGTTGGCAATGAGGCTTTAATTGAGGGTGTCTTTAAATCTGGACCGTTAAAGGGTTAAGGGGGTCGGATTTTATTAACCTATTTGATATAGTTGCATATCTATCTGCTAATTATCCCTAGGTTTCGTGTAATCAGTGGAGTGGTGATAAGCGCGGGGTGTAAAGGCAGTCGGGTGGATGCTCTGCCCCACGGCCAATGTAAACCCGTCGTCGCGCAGGGGTGACACCGTAAGTGGCTTATTATAACAGCTTTGAGGTCACTATTTTAAATATGATCTGTTGTAAAAAAAAAAGTTTTGTGTGGGTTTAGGAATTTTTATTTAATATTTTATTTCAACTGAGAATATCGAGCTCTTTCGGTAGGAACTAGGAACACTCAAGTGTTCTAGTTTTATTCGTATTTAATTAATTTCGGTGCATTTTCATGAAATCGTCGACACTGGGATCTAATGTTATAATGTCTTATTATAGACACTACTACCTACATAACATTAAAGACTTATAAGTGTAAAAAAATGTGTTATGTTTATGTTTCACCGTCCTGTATCTCAGAAACAACACATGTTGATAACAATGTTTTAAATAGGTAGGTTTGCGCTGAAGCGAAATAACGCGCTCGTTGAAGCGCACAGTAATTTGAGATGCACTTCCGCTTCATCCTTCTGAGAAGCGATTATGTAAATCGCGTGCGACACGAGGCGACAGCCCTAGCGCGTACTCTCCCATGCGGACCTATTAAGTTGTATCGGCATAATAGTGTCGTAGTGTGATAAGTCTTTATAGAAGGGAAGGTAGTATAGAGCGGCGATAGGTGCGCGCGCAGGGCGGCGGGCGCGGCGCGGCCCGTCAGTCGCGCCGCCCCCGCCGCTCGCTCCGGTCCCGGCGCCGCCGGGTGCTGTGCCGGATGCCGCTGCCGGCCGCCGCTTGCGATGGTCCACACCGGGCCGGTGCGCGCTCCTACCCGCGCTATGTTCACCGCCGCTGAGACCAAGCCGCGTCGCGCCGTCTCCCCGCTCGGTATCCCGAAGTCCCCCTCGTTCCATTCGGGACTCGATCTGGTCGCTAGCCAAACTACCAAACGCTCCGAAAGCGTGTCCGACGTCGCTCGTGCGTTCCGTTTTGCGCTTTTCTCTGGTGGAATGGAGGCCCCGGGTCCGCCGCAGAAGGCGCCATCGCCGCCGGGCGCGCGCAGCCCGCCCGCAGCTGCGATCACGCCCGAACGGCTCGCCGTGCCCGCTGATAAAGAGAGCCTCATGGTCCAATTACCTATAGTTAAAGGTTCGTCGATCTTATCACCTTGAAAATTCAATGTTTACAAGCGTTACGCTTTAGCTATTCATTTATCCGCTACCGAGATAAATAAACGTTTGTAAACGGCTGCGATTTGCGTCGAAGCATTAAACGAGTTTTCATCCTAACAGAATGCCGCAAGTGTCTACGAGTTCGATACAAACGTGCGTCATTCTAATCGTAACCGCTAGCCGGCACAACATGCGTAGCCCAAACTCGCCTACGCCTAAGCCTTGAGGAGGTCAGCTACGGCTACGGCTAATGTGTTCGTCCATAGGTATACCAACGCTATACTAAATGGCGAAAATGCCGCAGAAATATATCGACCCGCTGTCCGGCCGGCCCATTAAGTATGCCATGGGAAAATAGAATGCGTCCTTGCTGGCCTGCAGTCGGTTCCCATTGACATTATTCATGGGCCGATAGCTGGCGCTAAAAATAAAGGTTGTGTCGCTAACTTGCCTAATGATGGTAATTAGTTTGCTAAGGTTATGTGCTCGTTTGAGGGCGGTAAATGTGTTAGTGGTTGATATAATCATGTTTCAACGCTGTCTGGAAAATACTGAAGTTTCAGAGTTTCCCGAAAGAGATAAGTTTGAAAACGATTGCGATTAATTTTGAGGACTACAAAACAAAAAAAAAGCATTTCGGGCCCTTAGAAAGGCTTTAAAACAGCGGAGAAAGTTGAATTTTACGTTTAGAAGTCATAGATTCAGCAGGTGATAGATTTTGTACGACTGTACGTATTAAGCTATTAAAGCTAAAATAGTAAAAAAGGCACGCAAGGAACAGTGTTTTGGAGGTTTGTCTTGAATATTTACTAGTCTACCTATACGCACGGCAAGAGTTTACAATCAATGTTTATGTATCGATGATGTGAATATCGAACAGATTCTACTTGCTAAATAGTACGACCCCATTGTACCCGAATTTAAGTATTCGAGAAACGATCGCATTGGGTTGTTGATTCAAGTTGTTTACCCAATCAAAGGCAACTTTGCCTTAACTCGAAAACTACTGAACGGATTTTCATAATGTTTTCACCTATCAATAGAGTGATTCTCGAGGAAGGTTTCCATCTATAATTTGTTAAGGTTTTGTGTACCTAGGTAACCCGTGCGAAGCCGGGGCGGGTCGCTAGTTATAAATATAATTGTATTGTTATCTCGCTCGGTAATGGCAGCGGACATTATTATTATGCTTACTGCGACTATTTTTTGTTATTATTTCAAATGTTAAGTCTTTAAGAAAACGGTACTTAACCTTTACCATATAATCCAGTAGAATTCCAATAATTTTGCACATTTTAAATATTAATTTGTTGTCTAACACAACAACATAAAACAAATAAAATGGACTTAAGATTTCCTTAGACCTAACAATCTAAATTTAGACACATTTGTACACTGTACATAAAATTTTTAGTTACATTGAGAGAGCTGCGCTCGATTCCTATTTCCTATTGTCCGGTTTCCATGGCAGCCCCTTGCTGCTGGAATTTTTCCTTCATCGACCGAACGAGTTGTATAACTTGTATACCGAGGTTTGTACATTTTATTCTAGGTTCTAACTTGGAAATATAAAAATGTGTCAGAATTTTTTAGCGCTTAACCTTCAAATGTTCGTACATATTTGGATGAAAACTTAGCAGATATTTTGACCAAAAGTGAAAGTAAATTTTTCAAATTAGTATTGAAATAATTGAACCATAGTATAATAACAGGAATAAGATTCCCATCTGTCTCGTATACGCAGATTACGTATTGTAAATGTTAGATTAGAATCCAATATGTATTTTCCCTATTGAACAGTTATGCTGTACGTTGCCTACGAAGCTGTATACTTTAATCCCGGGTAATAGGATGAAGATTGAACTCTGGAACTGTACTCACAGATTTGTTACGTCGTATAGTTGATTAGAATCTGTAGGTACGAGTACTTACGTATATTTATTTTAATCTGTTTACTTTCTTGACTTGTTCCTGAGGTATTCTGGGGTGCAATTAGACTAGAGCCACTTGAAGTGCCAATATAGACGGGAAAACTGTTAAGTTTTGGTATTCGTAATGCATAAGCCATAAAAGTTAATAAATGGACATGACGTTTACATTAAATTCAATCAGTCGATACAAGGCTTCTAGATGGTATAGTTAGTTCAAATATGAATGCACGCCAAAGCTTAGTTTATTATTCTTATAAACTAAGATTGATGAGGCCCTAAATGTATTCCATTTTCTTTAACGTTTGCGAACCTCCTCAATTTTCATCTAAAATGGGGTTGCTCCTATACTAACAAGTATACCTAATCATATGCAGGCGGAACAATCTTCGGTATTTCATGATTGTAAAATAACTGAAGGAATCCGGTTTTTACTAGTTTCACTGCGGCAAAACCTAACCTACCGTAATAGAAACGTAATTGCGATTGTGGTTATAAAGAAGTTTGCATGTGATTTATTTTCAGATGACGTGATATATTCCGGTTTTAATATACTCCCGATATACGACGATACTCCTATACTATCTCATATATTCCATCTGGTATTCTCATAAGCATGATTAATTTCTCACATATTGTGTATCTTCCACAAGCGAGGACCGATTTCGAAATAAAATATGTTTAGAAAAATTAGAAATGTATATGCTCCCCCCGATATTCCATATTATTATACGTCATCTGACATTCTCAAAAGCCACATAGATTTCTCACAAATGTCGTCTCTTACAGATGCGCCAGCCGCCGAACGCGAGCAGCTCTTCGTACAGAAGCTACGACAGTGCTGCTTGCTGTTCGACTTCGCTGATGAACCCCTCTCAGACTTGAAGTGGAAAGAGGTGAAGCGCGCCGCTCTGCTGGAGATGGTGGAGTATGTCACGTCGCAGAGGGGAGTCGTCACTGAGGCGATATACCCCGAGGCGGTCAATATGGTGAGTGTGTTTGTACAGAGAGCTTGTTCGACGCTGATGAACACTGTCTCATCTCAAGTGGAAGGAGGTGAAACGCGCCGCTCTGCTGGAGATGGTGGAGTATGTCACGTCGCAGAGGGGAGTCGTCATTGAGGCGATATACCCCGAGGCGGTCAATATGGTGTGAGACAAGTCAATTTTAGGACTAGGACCTGCTCATTCAAAGTGGATTTCACACACACGAAAACCTATTACTAAAACCTCTATTGTTTTATTTATTATTGTACGCTAATTCCACTCTTTTCTTTCACAGTTTGCCATAAACCTCTTCCGGACACTGCCGCCGTCGTCCAACCCCAACGGCGCAGAGTTCGACCCTGAAGAAGACGAACCCACACTCGAGGCCGCCTGGCCCCATCTCCAGCTAGTCTACGAGTTGTTCCTGAGGCTGCTGGAGTCTCCGGACTTTCAGCCCAATGTAGCCAAGAAGTACATTGACCAGAAGTTTGTGTTATCGGTAAGACTGGCTTAAGATTCTAGTTTAAGATCTCTTTGCTTGTCGAACCCCCCACTAGGACAAGTCTACGGTCGAGGTATCCTGGCTACATCTTCTGCTAGTCTACGAGTTGTTCTCATGACTGCTGGAGTCTCCGGACTTTCAGCCAAATGTAGCCAAGTACATTGGCCAGAAGTTTTTGCAATCGGTAAGACTAGGTTAAAATAATGATCAGTGCTGAACATTAAAGAGGACGAACCTACTCGAAGCCGCCTACCTCGCTACGCTCGACTCTACGTGTTACTCCAGCTGTTGTTGGATTCTCCAGACTTTCAGCCCAACGTGGCCAAGAAGTATATTGACCAGAAGTAATATCGGTAAGACAGGCTTAAAGTCTCTCCTTGTCGAACTCCTCACTTCAAAGGCGAAGGTTTCCACTTAGTAGACGAGAGACGATTTTCGATTACGCCCTGTAGACACTCGTTCACTCAAGCCTTTTAACGGTAAAATGACAAACCATCTGAAGCCCGTTTCTCAAAAGCTTGTAATTTGTAATACAAGCGGATCTCACTTTTTGACAGCTTTTGTTAGAAAGGGACTTCCACTTGTATTACAAGTTACAAGCTTTTGACAAACGGGCCCCTGCGTTTTTCCAATTTCCAGATCCATTACCACAAATCATGTGATAACATCAAATTACGTTCACCGATCATTCTGAATAGGACGCTAGTTACCCTGGTAGCATGTCAGTGGTTCGGACATTAATTTCCGATGTGCTCGTAGATTGATACGGGATCGATCGCAACTGAATGCTGTTAATGGAAACGTTATCAGAGACAGAGTATTTGTGTAGCATCGGCCCTTAACCAAGAACTTAGATGAGAAGTTTTGCATGAAATCGATAACTTAGACTTTTGAACTAATAACCTCGAGACCCGTTACTAGGCTGTTTTTGGGTCTGTTGAAAACAACAGTTGTTTTCAACAGACCCAAAACGAAACAATGCCAAGGAATAAGAACCATATTCCTGCCTTCCCCTTAGTCCCAGATGGATATCATTTGCCAACATCAAATTATGTTGACTGATAGTCTAATTCTAATAGGTAATATCTGTTAAGTTCGTTTATAATAAATCACAATAAATCAACTGAATTTTTATTCCCTTGACTTCGATGTTATAGCAATAGCAAATCGATTATCAAGACATAGAACTCTAATATTTTAGATACTCGTGGATGATGGCGCCTTTATTGTGAAATTCCACAAGCTGTTGATTTTGAGCCAAGCGCGGGTAAGGATTACAATGGCCAGTATGGATATGATGGTCACAGGTATCCACGTGACAGTGTCACTTTCTGTCAGGCGGTTTTTTTTAATCTTGATAGTTGCTGATAACAACGTCCATCATAAGCCTGCAGAGTGTTAGGACTTATTCAGGACTTAAGTTGAGCAAAACCATTTGACAATAGCAAATTATGTTGACATATCGTATGATTGAAAAGTCATTAGTAGGTATAAATATGAAGACCTTGGTCACTTTTTTCTTTCGTATGTGACATCTACAGTGTGTTTGACAAGAGCGTGACCAGTGTAATTATATATTTTAAGGATGTGGCATAGAAAAAAAAAGTATTAGCTGAATAGAATGTTGTTTTGCCTACAATGCTTCGTAAAAAATAATAAAAATATTTTGACAGTTTCCCACCTAAACATCAATAAAAAAAAGAATGTAGCTTACGATTCACGTTATTATGAGGCAGTGTTCTTCTGTACGTACCCGAAAGGGCCCAAAATGTCACGAAGCCAAGCTGATTGCATATAAATAAATCGAAGGCGTTGGTAATGAAGTCGGTGAAGCATTATATGGAGTATAAAAATGTTTACGATTTACCAGAACACGGGAAAAAATAAAAAAAGACCTCCTCCACATAGGATTTAAAACGGGCCTTGCAGATGTTTTCAAAAAATTCACGTCTATCATTGCGTTCTGGGCCTTCTGGGCAAGAAAACTAAAGAAAAAGGTTTGAAGATATCTCTAGATACAATCAGAAGGCGTTTGAATGAAAATGGTTTAAAAACTTTAAAATATCGCAATACAAGTTTTACCGATCACGCTCTTATCGTACATAGTGTAATTCAGTTCATTTCAATCGATAATAGCTGTGCCTTGACAATGGAATTATCATTGAAGAATTCCATTGGCCTTAACCAAGAACTTAAAGGTGAAACTGGAAACTTCTGTAAATCGATAGCCAAGACGTGTGCACTAATATTTTAGTGCCCCGTGGCCACACTGCCCTTGACCGTACGTGATCGAACGATTTGTGCCTTCTTGATTTGGTTGCCGTCCTACCACGGTTACCTTCCATTTCAACCGTTCAATTATGCACTTTTTTACAGTTTTACTTTGTCCTCTGAATATTAAATAAGTTGTGTACCCACAGTTTACACAATAGGAAACCGAACATAATATGTAGCTTGAGTTTCCAAACGGGTTGAGTTCCTATTTCGATAACAACGCTCCCCAGAGGGGGTTCTTTCCCTTGATGTACCTACTCATACTTCTACGCCTGAATTTTCATCTTCCGTTTCGCCCGAATTTTTGGTGTCGAAAGGACGTTCATAAATTATAATTATCCATAAACTTGTTCCACCATTTCCTCATGTATCGGACAACGTCGCCAAATGGCTTAGCTTTGTATTCCTTTGGTTTCTCGTACTGTAGCGAAAGTAATTCATTATTTCTCTATGCCGTGACAACCGCACAAAAGGCGCTTTATTCTCTTCTCTTCGCCACACATCATAAATCTGTATTGTATCTTGTTTTACGTTCTATCGTTCACAGTGAACTGACCAATTGACCATCAGTGCTTATGTCTATGCAATAAGCATTACCATTGTCAGTGAACAGACTTATAGAACTCTAACAGCAAAACTCTTGACTGATCATATTTAAGACACGACTCCGTTGTTTAGACTCTACTTGGTCATTAAGTCGAAACTTGAGTCATTTAATGAGAACTCTCAAATTATGTACAAAAGTTTTCTAAAAACGCATTGTCTCACGAAATGCATGGGTTAGGCACACGGCACACGTCATTCAATAACGCCAATTTTCCTTAGTGTTTATTTAGATAAAACCTACAAAAAAAATTACGAATTCTATATACGAAGATTTCGAAGGCTGGAGTCTTTTTTTTTTTAATTGCGCTTTAAAGACTCAATATAGGACTCTACTCGGAACTTAAAAGACTTGAAAGTTTTTTAAGCTCAGGGTCGCGTAAAAACGAGTCGACTCCTTCAAATTTAGACACAACTCGAGTTCCTACACCTACGCTGCTTTCCGGACTATATACCACAGTATTGAAGAAACTTCGGAAGGCCGTTCATTCCATCCACAGTCAGAGCGTTCTCAGAGAGATGAGTCCCTTTTAAACCGCACATTAATACCTTATCTCGTAGCAATAAGGTTCTCTTCCGTTACTAAGCTACACGTTTTGTTGCAGTTGCTAGACCTGTTTGATTCCGAGGACCCGCGCGAGAGGGACTTCCTTAAGACGACGCTGCACCGGATATATGGAAAGTTCTTAGTACTGCGTGCCTACATACGGAAACAGATCAACAACGTATTTTATAGGTAAGTTTATGCATATTTTTGCCATTTTCAACCAACAGGGTATTGTCGGTTGTCAATAAGGAGCTATTGCGGCTATTACCATATAGGTTTCATTTGAAGTCAACCTTATCAACAACCGACAATGTGGTACCTTTTGGTTGAAAATATCACTTTTTTACACCCCTTAGTGTAAGGCCTGAGTAGACGCTCGAAGCGGAGCGTTCGGCGGGGCGTGCAGCGTGGCGTCGGGGTTAGGAGAAATTTGGCGGCGGGCATGTTAAACAAATGCGCACGTATAGGAGCGGCCTTAGTGCACGCTGCTCACATCACTTGTGAGCCCGACGCCACGCTGCACGCTCCGCTTCCAACCACACTTAGCCGTATTTTAATAAGTGAATTTATATTATAAGACACACAAATTAACTAAGCCCCACCTGACATGTCGAAGCTAATTGGCCTATTAGCTAAAACCCTTTGTTATACAACGCTGTTTTATCAAAGCGGTTTACCACAGTTACGGTTTACTGTAATTGCGTTTACAAATGGTCCTAGCCTAAGCTAAGTACATAGTTATTATGTTTCGAACTATACTTGGTCAACCAGATCTTGACAGTAGAAAAAGGCGGCAAATTTGAAAAATGTAGGCGCGAAGGGATATCGTCCCATAGAAAATTTGAATTTCGCGCCTTTTTTACTGACAAGATTTGGTTGACCAGCTATATATAACTTATATCAGGTCAGCCAGTGTCATCGTTTTATGCATGATTATTAGCAACCTAAAAGTAATTGTAGCACCACCCACAATCACTCTGCTTGGCCTTAAAGCTGACTGGTAGATAATGCCTTATGGCATTAAGTCCGCCTTACAAGTGGTCTTATCGCTAAAGAGCGTTTTCTTCCACCTACATGCCTACCTTACCTTAGGTACCTATACTTTACGTCCTAATTATTAAGCCTTTGACCGACATAGGCAGCATTAGACGACTAACTATGAGTAAAGTTTAACAATGCACCTTCACACATTTCAGTAAGAATTACTATTGCGTGCTGTATTCGAAAAGGCACATTGAGTGCGCCGAGCGGGTTCCCTGCTCGTAGTCGCTTTCCTCTACAAAGCCGGAAAACGCTGGGATCGGCTACGAGCGTAGCTACTAAAACGTTGGCAGTGAATGCGTTAATATGCACTTTCCGACTGACAACAAACGATATCCTTAAGTCTCATCACAATTTGTCCTTCCTCGCTCTTTACAGAAACTAGAAGGAAAACATGTAGAAAAACATCGATTATTCTATAAATAGGTAGCGGAATTGTCGCAAAAACCGTTCCCATACGACAATGGAATAGTTTCGTCGGCAATGACGTGGTAATGACATATCTGGTTATTGATCGCATAGTTTACTGAGTATTTCTTACTGAGAGACTATCCTGACTCGTTAATCTTACTTGTGAAGTTATAACCAGAGATTGGACTGTGGGCGAAATTGCAATAATTATAAGGTACAGAAGTCAAATAACGATTAACGTTTAAATGACGCTAATAGTTTTTTAAGTAACGGCCAATAACACGCAACAGGGTACTTAACCAAACCAGTCAAATCAGGGGACCACCGGCACAGTATAATAAAGAGTACTAGCATACAGTATGGACGCTCCCTGCCTCCCGTTGAAAGTGCCGCCCACCCGCTGAGACCCGCTCTCGGTTACCTCACAGTTACCCTACAATGTCTTATCTCACTCACACAAGCATGGTACGCGTTCACCTACACGAGCTTAGGCTGTGTGCGTAGGAACGCGTTTGTTTCATACATTTGATCGCCAGTGTCCGAGGTGTGCCACCGGGAAGATTGAAAATTGAAATTTTGTTGTCTCCCTCTGTAACTCTATATTTTCGAACACCATAACAACTGGTTATGCTGTGTGCATTGCATACAGTATTATGTGCAAATTCACATAACTATTTTTTTTTTAATTAAAGGATTTTGACGCTTGCGCTTGCAGACGTATCTGCTTGATTAAAAATGAGGTTACATAACACGTTCTTAAAATCGACAGCTATCTTATTACAAAACTCGGCTACGGCTCGTATCGTAATTTAATTGTACCCTTGAATTTTGGGAACCCATCTTATGTGACTGTGGCATGAAACACTAGTAAGTCTAACACGTTTTAGCAGTGGACCCTTCTTATTAGATCAAAGAATTAAATCGAGCATAGAGTTAATTAAAAACTACGCATCGCGGCGAGCCCAAATCCACCTAATTATCTAGTAATTATCTCAAGTCAAAGGTGGCCGTTACACACATGTGTAACGAAATGGCCTCAAGGTGAAAAACTAGAGTTATTAAACGATGACGCCATACAGCGTACCTAAATGTTTTAGCATATGGTTGTATAATAGTTTTTGTACACCTAAGAGACGAACGAAAATGGATAAGTACACAATACACATTTAATTGATATACAACACTCTGATTGCAAGAGTACAAGTATGTGTATTTGAAGATAAATTCAATTGATTGTATACCATGTTCTCTCACTAAAGTACACGTTCAATCTAAATTTACTAATGCATGCATGGTATAGATAACTAACCATGCATAAATCATATATCAATTCTGCCATGCAAGCATAAGCTTATCATGGCAGAATTGACATATCATCGCAACTTAAAGAAAATCTCGTCTCTTTGTTGTTTTTTTGAGCGTGTGTCGCCAAATTCGACATGAGACAATGTTAGAGGTGACTTGAAAATCATATCGCTACTTTTATTGATAGAACAGACAGATTGGACAGTTCAGCAATAAAGTCGTTATCGTAGCTAGGTCAGCCTTATTGAAGTCATTCAAACTCGATGTTACTCTAGTTTTTTTCTTTTAGAGTAATTTTCGTTGTTTGTCAAATCCGTGAGGTCGGCTGAATCAATCTTTCGAATGATTTAAAATATGTATACAGTAACTATGTATTGTTTCAGGTTTATATACGAGACAGAACACCATAATGGAATAGCGGAATTACTGGAGATCCTCGGCTCCATTATAAACGGATTCGCGCTGCCGTTGAAGGAGGAACACAAAATGTTCTTACTCAGGGTGAGTGCTTATGTCTATGAGGATAGTGTCGATTTTACAACAAAACTAAGGCTTTACTCGTCCTGAATTCTTTCAGAAGAATTCAGATGATTTCTATCTTTGTTACTTAGAGTGTTTTGTTTTTATGCCAAAGATACATTTGTGACGTCCCACGAGAAAAGTTACCTTATGACGATTGGCGCTTACGCTATTATTAACGCCGCTCCAATATGCCGCGTGGAACGTCACATTTTATGCGGTAGTAAGATTAATACAAATTTTTCCACTCGCCAAATTGATGCGGCAATGCTATCAAATCCCATGGTGACGAAATATTAATAAAATATGTTGTCAACAGGTGCTGCTACCTCTACACAAGGCGAAGTCTCTGTCTGTGTACCATCCCCAGCTAGCTTACTGCGTAGTACAATTCTTAGAGAAGGACCCCTCCTTAACACAACCCGTAGTTAGGTGAGTTTGTATCACTGACAATCCAACCTCTAGACTGAGCTTAGGCCAATTCTTTCATGAAACCGATGCTGCCAAAAATACGGGGGTGCGGGGGGACGAGGTGAGCGAATCCCGTGCCGTGATTGGTCCGTTCAAAGACACGGACCAATCACGGCACGGGATTGACTCGACGATGGAGTAACGCTACCGTATGTGTGGCAGAGGGGGTAGCGCGACTATGCTATGTCTAGAGGTTGGATTGTCTGTGGTTTGTATCTATTATGTTTATTATTAAAAATGCTTGCGAACGTAATACGTATATATTAGTGCGTTTGCGAGGGTTTCAAATTAAATAGAAAGTTCTTAAGATTAAGTGAAGCGGTTCTAAGCTACAGGTAAAGGTATCGGCCGTAACTTGATGTCACGCACACAACAAATTATCATACTGTCGTCATGACAGTGATAATTAGATTTTTAAGTTAGTGTTCTTTTTCCGCATCTACCTAGATCTTTTTTCAAGATTTTTGGCTTAAATATCGTTCTTAATTTTTAAGAAGCAGAAACGTCTGCTAAAGATAAAGATAAAAGACAGTTTATTCAAGTAGGCATAATTACAATGCTAACGATGCTTTTAAGCTTAGAATAAATTTAAGAGTGGAAAAATTACTGTCTTGGGTGAGACTTGATCCAGAGGCCCTGAGTTTTTAAGTCTCACGCAAGACAGTAATGTTTCCACTTTTTTATTTATTCTAAGCTAAATAGAATAGAATATAATTTATTCATAAGCACAGACAATACATAATATGAAAGAAAACACAAAATAAGATTAAAGTGCCACGAAATGGCCTGATCTCATCTCTAAATATCGTTCGTACACAATTTTCTTTGCTATTAGTTTTCTCTGTAGCTGTCCTAAAAGATTTAGACGAAAATATAAACCTCAATTCACACTGTACCAACCTGTAGTATTCGCAATTCGCAAACGATATTGTATACTGAGTATTGACTACAGGGCATTATTAAAATACTGGCCAAAGACGCACTCGCCCAAGGAGGTGATGTTCCTCAACGAGATGGAAGAGATCCTGGACGTGATCGAGCCCGCCGAGTTCCAGAAGATCATGGACCCGCTCTTCAGGCAGCTCGCTAAGTGCGTCTCCAGCCCGCACTTCCAAGTAAGCAGTGGTTTTTAGGGTTCCGTAGCCAAATGGCAAAAAACGGAACCCTTATAGATTCGTCATGTCTGTCCGTCTGTCTGTCCGTCCGTATGTCACTGCCACTTTTCTCCGAAACTATAAGAACTATACTGTTGAAACTTGGTAAGTAGATGTATTCTGTGAACCGCATTAAGATTTTCACACAAAAATAGAAAAAAAACAATAAATTTTTGGGGTTCCCCATACTTCGAACTGAAACTCAAAATTTTTTTTTTCATCAAACCCGTACGTGTGGGGTATCTATGGATAGGTCTTCAAAAATGATATTGAGGTTCCTAATATCATTTTTTTCTAAACTGAATAGTTTGCGCGAGAGACACTTCCAAAGTGGTAAAATGTGTGTCCCCCCCCCCCTAACTACTAAAATAAGAGAATGATAAAACTAAAAAAAATATATGATGTACATTACCATGTAAACTTCCACCGAAAATTGGTTTGAACGAGATCTAGCCAGTAGTTTTTTTTTAATACGTCATAAATCGCCTAAATACGGAACCCTTCATGGGCGAGTCCGACTCGCACTTGGCCGGTTTTTTTTTTCTCTATCCCCGTCTTATGTATAGTTTGTAGCTTTCTAGTAGAGCCCGAAGGCTTATCCTATTGTCTATTGTTCAGTAAAACCGCACGTGCTACTTACCTGCAAAAAAAGGGTCCTAATTATTCTATTTGGCACCTGAGCGCGGGGTAGTCCAACGCTCAAAAAACCAGTGTAGGTGCGCTCTCCGATAACGCGCCTTTGTTACGCATCTCGATGACACATTTTAGATTGGTTCTGTAGCGTTCGACTCGCCGGCACTCAGTAACCGAAGTACCGATTTTTTATGCAGGTGGTTGTGGCACGTGGCACGAGCGGTTTTACTTAACAATAGACAATAGGATTAGCCTTCGGGCTCTATTAGAAAGCTACAAACTATACAGATGTAGTGAACAATCCTTTGCCATCGTATTGTCTCGGAAACATTCGTATTTCGTCAGGTGACAAGCAAAACTCACTTGGTACCACCAAAAGTTCATAACCATAGTGAAGTTTTAAAGTACGAAAAGAAAGTTGATTTTTGGTTAAATATTTTTTAGTAATTAGTGAGTTTTGCTTGTCACCTGACGATTTGTCATAAACCCGTATATTTCTAACTTTATTATTGGGGTTGGCAAGTGTCAAAGGTTTGCATAGATGGCGCCATCATAGCTTGCCCCCTCAATGCTTAGAATTGTGTCAATATTTGTTATTTTTCTCATAGAAAAAGGGGCGCCATCTGCTAAATACTTTGACCGGCCAACCCCATTCGCGCATTAGTCTATCTCGCGTTCGAGATGCTGTCGCGGCGCTCCGTGCTGAACCAATAGCTAATAGAAGTTCCAAATTCCCTTGACTCGTAAGATGAGTTTGACGTCAGCGTAGTCGTTTATGTCACTACATAGTATAAAACAAAGTCGCTTCCCGCTGCCTGTCCCTATCTATCTTTAAAACTACGCAACGGATTTTGATGAGGTTCTTTTTAATAGATAGAGTGATTCAAGAGGAAGGTTTATGTATAATTTGTTAACCCGTACGAAGCCGGGGAGGGTCGCTAGTAGTTTATAACCTTCTATATAATTACAGGTGGCCGAGCGCGCCCTCTATTATTGGAACAACGAGTACATAATGTCCCTAATATCGGACAACGCTCACCACATCCTGCCCATCATGTTCCCATCGCTGTACCGCAATACCAAGAGCCACTGGAACAAGACCATCCACGGGCTGGTCTACAACGCGCTCAAGCTCTTCATGGAGATGAACCAGAAGCTCTTCGACGAGTGCACGCAGCAGTACAAACAGGAGAAGCACAAGTGAGTACATATGTCACTACCATCAGAGGCACCTCCTGCCCATCATGTCCCATCGCTGTACCGCAACACCAAGAGCCACTGGAACAAGACCATCCACGGGCTGGTCTACAACGCGCTCAAGCTCTTCATGGAGATGAACCAGAAGCTCTTCGACGAGTGCACGCAGCAGTACAAACAGGAGAAGCACAAGTGAGTACATATGTCACTACCATCAGAGGCACCTCCTGCCCATCATGTCCTCGCTGTACCGCAACACCAAGAGCCACTGGAACAAGACCATCCACGGGCTGGTCTACAACGCGCTCAAGCTCTTCATGGAGATGAACCAGAAGCTCTTCGACGAGTGCACGCAGCAGTACAAACAGGAGAAGCACAAGTGAGTACATATGACACTACCATCAGAGGCACCTCCTGCCTATCATGTCCCCTCGCTGTACCGCAACACCAAGAGCCACTGGAACAAGACCATCCACGGGCTGGTCTACAACGCGCTCAAGCTCTTCATGGAGATGAACCAGAAGCTCTTCGACGAGTGCAAGCAGCAGTACAAACAGGAGAAGCACAAGTGAGTGATACATATGACGACGGGTCTCTATTGTTTCCCATAAAGTTTAAAGTCATAATATATTGTTTGTCCGCATTTTCCTTAGTCATAATTCATTTGATTCAGAAACGCGTCACTTTTCAGAATTGCCATAAAACATACCTAACCTAACCTATCTATAGGATAACCTTACGAAAATCCGCTAGCGTCGGCGTCTATGCTCAAAAGAAGCTAGTGTCTGTGGCGTGGCACTTAGTGTAAGGCCTGAGTGGATGCTCGAGTTGGGCGTGCAGCGGGGCGGGGCGTGCGGCGTGCATTTTAAACAAATGCAAGCGTATAGTAGCGGCCTTAGTGCACGCTGCTCACATCACTTGTGAGCCCGACGCCACGCTGCACGCCCCGCCGAACGCTCCGCTTCGAGCGTCCACTCAGGCCTTACACTTAGGGTGAAAATTGTGATGTCTAGTTGACTTGTGGTGTGACACTTATGGGCAATTTTAGGTCCAATATGAATGTAGTCCGTGCTTTAAACCAAGGTTTTTTTCAGAGAGCGTGAGCGCCTCCTACAAAGGGAAGAGCTATGGCAGCGGCTGGAAGCCAAGGCGGCCAAGGCGCCGCCGCCCGCGCCGCGCCGCGACGACAACATACAGTTCGTCGACGACGCGCCCGACCTCAGCTATACCAGGATCGAGAGAGAAGCCACGCAGGTCTGTGGGATATACATACGCACTGACAATCCAACCTCTAGACTGGCCAATTCTTTCATGAAATCGATGCTGCCAAAAATACGGGGGTGCGGGGGGACGAGGTGAGCGAATCCCGTGCCGTGATTGGTCTGTTCCACGGAACAGACCAAAGTAAAGACACGTCCGTGTAAAGACACGTCTTTACACGGACCAATCACGGCACGGGATTGACTCGAAGATGGAGTAACGCTACCGTATGTGTGGCAGAGGGGGTAGCGCGACTATGCTATGTCTAGAGGTTGGATTGTCTGTGTACATACGGCTGCCAACTTAATCAGTTGATGATCGTCGTTTGTCCCTATCTGTCGTTATGCCATAGAGAGGGATAAACGAAGATTATCAGCTGATTAACTTAGTAGTTTATTTGGTGCGAAATAAAAAACTTACCTAGGGGTCGTCCATTGATTACATCACACAAAATTTAGATTTTCTAGACCAGCCCCACACTTTTTGATAGGAAAAAGATAGGTCGTTAATACGTACTGTCACAATTGGCGTGACCGGCATGTCCAATCTCCTCATATTTTTAATATATATCTGTGTACAATCTAAAAGGGGAGCGCACAAAAACGGGCGCGCAACTACCGCATTAGGGCAATCCGGGCGCTTCTTAATGCAAATAAAATAATAAATTCTTAATTGTTACAAAAATAAATGTGACGTTATCGATGAAAAGGGACCTTATTGTCGATGGCGCTTACGCCTTTGTTAACGATGCTCCCATATAAATACAATGCCGCGCGACGCTGAGTGGCGTATGCGCCATCGACAATAAGGTCCCTTTTCATAGATAATGCCCCAAATACTTATGAATTTTTTTAAAATAATTTTGTTTTTTTTTAAATTTGAAAATACCTACTTAATTATTAATATTCTGCTTGCAAATATTGACTTTAGTTACTTATCTTTGGCAGGCTCGCAAGCAAGGTCTAACCTCAGCCAAGCCGGCGCCCCTGCTCCGCAAGAAGTCGGAGCTGCCCGCCGACTCCAGCACCGTGGCCGCGCTCATCCAGCACCAGCGCGCCGACCAGTACCTCAGCACGCCGCCCGACCCCGACCAGTGCTAGCGGACGTGAGTGCCTCTCTACTCTCTCGGCCAAGCTCCACTCCGCAAGGAGCTGCCACCCGACTCCAGCACCGTGGCCGCGCTCATCCAGCACCAGCGCGCCGACCAGTACCTCAGCACGCCGCCCGACCCCGACCAGTGCTAGCGGACGTGAGTGCCTCTCTACTCTCTCGGCCAAGCTCCACTCCGCAAGGAGCTGCCACCCGACTCCAGCACCGTGGCCGCGCTCATCCAGCACCAGCGCGCCGACCAGTACCTCAGCACGCCGCCCGACCCCGACCAGTGCTAGCGGACGTGAGTGCCTCTCTACTCTCTCGGCCAAGCTCCACTCCGCAAGGAGCTGCCACCCGACTCCAGCACCGTGGCCGCGCTCATCCAGCACCAGCGCGCCGACCAGTACCTCAGCACGCCGCCCGACCCCGACCAGTGCTAGCGGACGTGAGTGCCTCTCTACTCTCTCGGCCAAGCTCCACTCCGCAAGGAGCTGCCACCCGACTCCAGCACCGTGGCCGCGCTCATCCAGCACCAGCGCGCCGACCAGTACCTCAGCACGCCGCCCGACCCCGACCAGTGCTAGCGGACGTGAGTGCCTCTCTACTCTCTCGGCCAAGCTCCACTCCGCAAGGAGCTGCCACCCGACTCCAGCACCGTGGCCGCGCTCATCCAGCACCAGCGCGCCGACCAGTACCTCAGCACGCCGCCCGACCCCGACCAGTGCTAGCGGACGTGAGTGCCTCTCTACTCTCTCGGCCAAGCTCCACTCCGCAAGGAGCTGCCACCCGACTCCAGCACCGTGGCCGCGCTCATCCAGCACCAGCGCGCCGACCAGTACCTCAGCACGCCGCCCGACCCCGACCAGTGCTAGCGGACGTGAGTGCCTCTCTACTCTCTCGGCCAAGCTCCACTCCGCAAGGAGCTGCCACCCGACTCCAGCACCGTGGCCGCGCTCATCCAGCACCAGCGCGCCGACCAGTACCTCAGCACGCCGCCCGACCCCGACCAGTGCTAGCGGACGTGAGTGCCTCTCTACTCTCTCGGCCAAGCTCCACTCCGCAAGGAGCTGCCACCCGACTCCAGCACCGTGGCCGCGCTCATCCAGCACCAGCGCGCCGACCAGTACCTCAGCACGCCGCCCGACCCCGACCAGTGCTAGCGGACGTGAGTGCCTCTCTACTCTCTCGGCCAAGCTCCACTCCGCAAGGAGCTGCCACCCGACTCCAGCACCGTGGCCGCGCTCATCCAGCACCAGCGCGCCGACCAGTACCTCAGCACGCCGCCCGACCCCGACCAGTGCTAGCGGACGTGAGTGCCTCTCTACCAACCTCAGCCTCCGCAAAGAGCTGATTCCGACTCCAGCATATCATCCGGCTCAACCAACCACTCCAACCAGTACCGGAGTCCGCCGCCCGACCCCGGAAAGTGCTAGCGGACGTGGGTCCCCTTTCATTACAAACCACATCCTAAAATTGCTGAAGAGAACGACACAGTCCGGATTTTGACTGTCAGACAGGCATCGTTATCGCGCCACCCGATAACTTCACTAGCAGATATTTGTGCTTATTGCTTACCGGAATTTTCACTGGGGTCACTGATGACTAGGCCAAACAAACAGGTTGTCAAATTTCGTTGAACTAATAACCTTGCAACTTGTGGCGTAGTTATAGTGCAGCAAAGTGAAATAAACCGCAGGTGTACGACCCAAGAGGGCCCCAGTGAACAGAAAGATCCTTTATTATAAGGTCACGACCCTTCGAATAACTTCATACCGAATGCGGTGTTAACTCTGAAAATTACAACAGATATAAAATGAACTTTTGAACACTACTTTGGCGATAATATGATGGGTCTCTATTGGTTCACATAAATTTTTTGTTCCGATTTTATCAGTCCATAACGTTTTCCATCATAATTTTTATTAGTTATATTGTCAATAGTCATAAAATTTAACAATATAAATTGGAGTTCCGATTTTTGCAGGTCATCATTATTGTTAGTCATAAAATTTGTTACTCATAATATTCAAAGTCCAGATGGTATACCATTACATAATGTTGAAGGCTATAAACTTGATTATAATAATTGTTATAAGGACTTTTTTCGCAGGTTATAATCTTAGGTAGTCACGTGATTAGTTAGCTATAACATTATTATGCCTACTTGTTTACATACACGCGTTTGTTTGGCCTACTGATTTCCCCGCCATTTCTTATTTTTATGTAGCTTATTAAGCCATTCCATCCCGCCAATGAGTCGACGGAACCCCGCCACGCGGGGCTCCTATTTCTGCTCTGAGGGACACAAGGTAACTAACGAACCTACCTGAGAAAACAGGTTTTTTTTGTTTGGCTTACTGATTTCCCCGCCAATTCTTATTTTTCATGTAGCTTATTAAGCCATTTCGTCCCACCAACGAGTCGACGGAGCCCCGCTACGCGGGGCTCCTATTTCCGCTCTGAGGGACACAAGGTAACTAACGAACCTACCTGAGGAAACAGGTTTTTTTTTTGTTTGGCTTACTGATTTCCCCGCCAATTCTTATTTTTCATGTAGCTTATTAAGCCATTTCGTCCCGCCAACGAGTCGACGGAGCCCCGCTGCGCGGGGCTCCTATTTCCGCTCTGAGGGACACAAGGTAACTAACGAACCTACCTGAGGAAACAGGTTTTTTTTTTTGTGTGACTTACTGATTGCCCCGCCAATTCTTATTTTTCATGTAGCTTATTAAGCCATTTCGTCCCGCCAACGAGTCGACGGCGGGGCTCCTATTTCCGCTCTGAGTGACACAAGGTAACTAACGAACCTACATGAGGAAACAGGTTTTTTTTGTTTGGCTTACTGATTTCCCGCCATTTCTTATTTTTCATGTAGTTTATTAAGCCAATTCGTCCCGCCAACGAGTCGACGGAGCCCCGCTGCGCGGGGCTCCTATTTCCGTTCTGAGGGATACAAGGTAACTAACGAACCTAACTGAGGAAACAGGTTTTTTTGTTTGGCTTACTGATTTCCCGCCATTTCTTATTTTTCATGTAGCATATTAAGCCATTTAGTCCCGCCAAGGAGTCGACGGAGCTATTTCCGCTCTGAGGGACACAAGGTAACTAACGAACCTACCTGAGGAAACAGATTGTTTTTTGTTTGGCTTACTGATTTCCCCGCCAATTCTTATTTTTCATGTAGCTTATTAAGCCATTTCGTCCTGCCAACGAGTCGACGGAGCCCCGCTACGCGGGGCTCCTATTTCCGCTCTGAGTGACACAAGGTAACTAACGAACCTACCTGAGGAAACAGGTTTTTTTTGTTTGGCTTACTGATTTCCCGCCATTTCTTATTTTTCATGTAGCATATTAAGCCAATTCGGCCCGCCAACGAGTCGACGGAGCCCCGCTGCGCGGGGCTCGTATTTCCGCTCTGAGGGACACAAGGTAACTAACGAACCTCGCTGAGGAAACAGGTTTTTTTTGTTTGGATTACTGATTTCCCGCCATTTCTTATTTTTCATGTAGCTTATTAAGCCATTTTGTCCCGCCAACGAGTCGACGGAGCCCCGCTTGGCTCCTATTTCCGCTCTGAGGGACACAAGGTAACTAACGAACCTACCTGATGGGGAAATAAGTTTCTTTTGTTCTAATTCGTTTCTATACTGATCGCTTAAGACGTAATTTATATTAGGTAAAATCGTCTTTTATCATTTCATAACGTTTTTCATCATAACTTTAATAAGACATAATTATTATCGAAAAATCATAATGAAATGAACTTTCAAATATCTAATAGTAGAGAGAGTAGAGTAATAATGACATAATATGAAGGAAGTTATTGATTTGGTTTCTTAGACGTAATTCACTTTAGTCATTAAAACGATAATGATTAAGGACCTATTAGTCCGTTAAAATATAAGCCTGAAAGTATTTCTGAATAATTATTGTTACCTACACCTTTGAATGTTATACTCATCAATTTTATAATCTTTATGATTATAGTGTTTAATATTATAGCTCTTTAATATTATAAATATTAAACATTATACTTGACAAAAATTATAAACATTGATGTTTATGTCCATAAATCATAAGGATATCATTTTCTGACAATCGAAATTCCAAACAGTATGTTTATGGGAAACAAAGGGATGACATTAAAAAGATATGATTAACGACCATTAGTACGATGAAATATATGCCTTAAAATATTTCTGAATAATTATTGATAGATCTTTGAATGTTATACTCATCAGTTTTATAACTTTTGTGATTATAGTGTTTAATATTATAGATCATTAATATTAGAACTATGAAACGTTGTACTTAACAAAAATTATGACTATTGATGATTATGTCCATAAATCATATGGATATCAATTTCTGAGTATCGAAATTCGAAGCAATAATTATGTGGGAAACAAAGGGATCCCTAATATGATATCTACCCCAATAGTGTATTCCTCCCAAAATCGAAACTATGCTCCAACTGGACGACCGGTCTGGCCTAGTGTGTAGCGACCCTGCCTGTGAAGCCGATGGTCCCGGGTTCGAATCCATTTAAGGGCATTTATTTGTGTGATGAGCACAGATATTTGTTCCTGATATTACATATTTATATCGTTGCCTGAGTACCCACAACACAAGCCTTCTTGAGCTTACCGTGGGGCTTAGTCAATTTGTGTAAAAATGTCGTATATTATTTATTTATATTTATAAAAAAAAATCTGGATATAATATTTATTCGCATAATTTCTTCCACAGATTAACCACTATAAAACGGGCACCAACGCTCCCCAGCCCATCCTCTAAAAAGTGATCCCGTGACCGTGATCAGCATGGTGGCGGACAGTGACCAATGATCATCGGAACAGTGATCCCTGATCATTAAACTGATCAATGGTCGTCGGAACAGTGACAGCGGCAGGACGCTCTAGTGACTACGCCTTGTGGTATATATTGAAACTGATCGGCGGTACTGAGAAACTGCTCTCCTCGCTTCGCTCGTCGTCGTATCTCGGCGAAATGAAATGCTGGTAACTATGGATTGGTCTATAACAAAATATCCATGTAGAAAAATAGACGTGCAGCGAAATGTCTATAACCCAGTAAGTAACACAACATAATGAAATCGAATTGTGAGTTTTAGTTTTAATCAAGTACCTACAGTAATACAAAAGTCACCCTAGTGTTGCGAAAGGGGGGTGAAGATTCGGTAATTATTCGACCATTTACGTCCACTGACATTACCTAAAAAAAAAATGTTGATAAAAATTTTAGTACCCGAGGGTTTAGCGCAAAAATCAAAATTTCGTTATCTGCCTCACTATCGCTCGAATATGCAAGAGTGATAGAGACAGATAACGAAATTTAGAATTTCACGGTAGGCCCTCTCCTCTGTGGCGGGTGGACGAAATTTGTATCGCCGAATGTTTGATGAAACAAAGTCAAAGTATAGAATATGAACAATATCAACAATTTTCCTATAAAGGTGTTTCAATACTATGCGTTAAACACCTCTAGAAGTGACAGATACTCCGCCGAGTTAAATAGTTAGTACGCATACTTATATAAAAATGTAGTTCTGTTAATGTTTTTATGTGATCTGTAGACTTAGCACAGGAGCGCCGCGACGGTATCTCGCCCGCGGGATAGACCCGTCCCTCTCTAATTAATACAGTTAGAAAAAAGACGGGTAGTCTAGCTCGCGCGCGAGATACTATCGCGGGGCTCCAGTGCTAAGCCCACTTTGGTACGACAGTTGAACGTTTAACATTAAAATGTCACTATAGTAAATATTGTCATGTTTATACTTGCCATAGCAAATTGTATTTTGTTTTCATACACATAGGACTCGTAATAGTGTAAAATGTAGTCATAAAAACGTTCAACTCTCGGTCCATTAGTACTAATGTGATCTAAATGTTGCGAGAATGAATTATTTATAGATTTCAATATGAATCACAAAGCGCCGGCAAGCTTGTATTACTTAAATTATTTTTGTATTAAAATATATATAAATCACCATTCCATTTGCGAAATCATCTGACATAGCGATATAGTGAAAAAGAGATAAAAACATTTTACAGTACATATGGGGCTACTTTTCCGCACTAGTGCGTAAAATAGCACTTTGCGTGCGTATGTCGAAGCTTTAAAGTGCCATATGTACTGTAAAACGTTGTTCGATACACGTGCGAATAGGTAATTCGCAACTCGAAATAGTTATTCGAAATAGTTATTTTCGATACAAGTGCGAAAAAGAGGAAATTCGAAACGAGTGGCGATAAATTAAAACACGACCGAAGGGAGTGTTTTAAATCGACACGAGTTGCGAATTACCTATTCGCACGTGTATCGAACAACGTTTTACAGTACATATGGCACTTTAAAGCTTCGACATACGCACGCAAAGTGCTATTTTGCGCACTAGTGCGGAAAAGTAGCCCCATATGTACTGTAAATAACTATTAATGCATTTGAATTTTGAAGCATATGACACTACTATAGTCTATACTATAGGAAACTGGACTAATCCCAACAAGGCCTAGTTTCTCTGGGTTGGAAGCAGGGATGTTGCGGATGCCAATTTTTTGACATCCGCGGATGCGGATGCGGATTTTTAAAGGCTCACATCCGCGGATGCGGATGCGGATGTCAAGATAGGTACATTAAAAACGTCAAATATTAGATTTTAGTAATTTTTATTAAAAAAACCGGCCAAGTGCGAGTCGGACTCGCGTTCCAAGGGTTCCGTACATTAAGTCCCACTCGCGCTTGACTGCTAATTTCTAATAGGTTTTTTTGGCTAATGACTAAATTACCTAGCAGTCTAGCACTTACGCCGTTGCTAAGACGTTCCTGTACCGAACTGTTCCACATCCGCATCCGCATTAAATCCGCATCGATTTTATGCGGATGCGGATGCGGATGTTGAAAATAATGCGGAAGTCCCGCGGTTGCGGATGCGGATATTCGCAGCATCCCTGGTTGGAAGGTCCGATGGCAGTCGCTTTCGTACAAACTAGTGCCTGCGCCAATTCTCGGGATTAGTTGCCAAGCGGACCCCAGGCTCCCATGAGCCGTGGGAAGATCGGGACAACGCGAGGAAAATGAAGAGTGTACCGTAAAAAATAGACTACCTGGCCCCTATTTCACCACGGTGACAGGTGCGACAATTGTCGACATCACTGTTACTGACGTCACAGGCCTCCATAGACTACGGTAACCGCTTACCATCGGACGGGCGGTGTGCTTATTTGCCACCAACATATAAATTTTTAATAAACTCCATTATATCGCCAATAAATAATACTTATTTTGCGAAGCTAATGACAATTGTCGCAAGAAACACGACAATTGTCACGAAATTCCGACACAGAACTCATTTTCTGTCAAGAATTACCGAAAGTTCTATTAAATCGTGTGACAATTGTCATCATCATCATCATCATAAACTTCGAAAGAGAAATACCTGTTTTTTGCCGATATAATAAAGTTTTTTTAAATAATACAATGATGGTGGCAAACAGGAATACGGCCCGCCCGACGGTAAGCGGTAAACGTAGTCCATGGATGCCTGTGACGACAGCAACAGTGACATTTGTAGAAATATCGCACCTGTCGCCGTGGTGAAATAGGGGCCAGATCGGTATGACAACGTACTAAAGTGTTATGGCGTTAATCATAAACGGCTGCTAACTTAATCAGTTGATGATCGTCGTTTGTCCCTATCTGTCGTTATGCCATAGAGAGGGACAAATGACGATCATCAGCTAATTAATTTTAATGTTTTTACCGAACGACGGCAAAGCCAAAAGAAGCCCTTATAGATGCATTCCATGTGCCTGAGAAAATTTCTAACTATATCCTAACATTATGTAGCTCGCGTTTGAACCGCGAGTGCACCGCGGCAGTATCTCGCGCGCGATAAAGATAAAGATAAAGATAAAAGATAGTTTATTCAAGTAGGCATAATTACAATGCGCTTATGAACGTCAAATAAAGCTAACCGGCTCCAACCCTACACCTCTGCCCCGAGAAGATTTAAATCCCCCCTCAATTGGAGGAGGGTATCCCATTATGGGACCGGCAACAAACTCGGCGGGACACATCTTTTCAAAAATAATTACATCTTATAATTAACATGCATTACGAGAAAATAAGGAAAAAAAAATACAATTTAAATCACTATAGAATTCATGCAATTATACACATAAGGTGTAATAGAAATTTGATTTAGAAAATATACATATGTACATGGAATCATACAAATTCGTAGCTCTTTCAGAAAACATATCAAATTCTTACAAAAGGAAAAGAAAATAAAGTTATTAAAAGAAATGGGAAAACATATTATATAAATCTGATTGATTATTATGAATTACCAACATATAATATTTGATGTGTTTTCCTGCTTACCTGAGCTGTGTCACCTATAAGATAGACTACCTGTCTTTTTATAACTGTATTAGTTAGAAAGAGACGGGTAGTCTATCTCGCGCGAGAGATACTGTCGCGGCCTATCGACCATTAAAAGCGCGAACTGAAGACCAGGGCGATATTAAATTCATGAAGGATTTTTTTATTTTCAAAACTCGAATTGACACACTGTTTTGCGTTTCGTATGTCACGTATGTGTGTGGACTAAAATCGTGGGTTCATCGCTCGGTCGTACCGTATAGAGCAGAAACACATAGTTTTCAAAATAATGAAAACGCATGACTGAAAAATTTGGACAGGGTCCTTATCAAACACAGGTTAACCTTTTGACCGCTAAAGCAGGCCACAAACGTGCGCGGTTAAAGTTTAATAATACCTTCGTTCATTTCAATAAGGTTTACGATATATGTAATAGGTGTAACGGTCAAAGGGTTCGACGATCCCAACTAATACGAATGCTATAATCACTACAGCTTATAAAACAAAGTCCCCCGCCGCGTTTGTCTGTTTGTATGTTAGCGATAAACTCAAAAACTACTGAACGGATTTTCATGCAGTTTTCACCTATCGATAGAGTGATTCTTGAGGGAGGTTTGTGTATAATTTGTAAAATTTGTTAACCCGTGCGAAACCGGGGCGGGTCGCTACTCGCTAATTATAACTAAACCGCACAGACTTTTGGCCGACTCGCATCATTCATCTATTATAATGTTTATAACAAGCCATCGTAATGTAGTTCTATTTATTATTTACGAACCAAATATGCATTGAGTTATTTTTAACTATGTAACAAGTTACTCGTAAGGTCAATACGGGTAAGTGTGGCATAGGGAGAAGTGTGGCTGGCCTTAACATTGGGGTCTGTTTACACATTGATTGACTTTGGATTGTATGAACTCGCAATAAACACTTATGACTGTGTAAACAGGCCCAATGGCCAGCCACACTCAATCGTATGCTACACATATTCGTATTGACCATATGTATTTGTGCTATTTGCATCATACATCTATATTGTACATCTCTCAAAGGAATACTTGAAGTAAAATTAAAACAGGAAATTCATTTTCTCGTACAATAGGTCCCTATTGTGTAAAAAAAAACTTGTTATACTGTTATTGCATTTATGTACTTGCATATATGATTAAAGAGCTGGATCATATCAAAATAATGATCATTGTCGGATTTCCTGGCCTTCCTACGTTCCTATAAAAAGGTCTCCTGTTCCATTCTAATTTGAACTTTGTGTTGACAAAATAAAATTTCATTTTGCTTGGCAAGGTTATATGGTATGGGCGGCTAGAGGTTATGAGGATACACCGAGGCCGCGCGAAATCGCCTTTTCATACAAACGTAGTCCTCATTTTCCTCCCTGGATATTAACATTATTAAAAATATTATGACACAATTTGTTATTTAGCTTAGTGTAAGGCCTGAGTGGACGCTCGAGTTGGGCGTGCAGCGGGGCGGGGCGTGCGGCGTGCATGTTAAACAAATGCAAGCGTATAGGAGCGGCCTTAGTGCACGCTGCTCAAATTACTCCTGAGCCCGACGCCACGCTGCACGCCCCGCCGAACGCTCCGCTTCGAGCGTCCACTCAGGCCTTACACTTAATTGGATAGCTTTTACAAAACCAAATCTAAGAAGGACCAATATTATGTTCACATGGACTTATTGATCAATTAATACATTTGTTGAGCGCTTAAACAGTATCTTGTTACTTAGAGGGAATCACGAGGGACTAGCCATAGTTTATGCCTTAACTAATAGATATATCGTAATAGACTAATCTGGTTGACTACACGGCACTCATAAGAGTTTTCTTTAGTTTTAATTAAACATTTCCTTCAATCGTCGGGCTAAAACGCAAACACTCGTAGAGTTTTCGTGCTTAATTTAACTAAGTGTGCTATTTTTTAGTATATGTATACAGCACTGGTTGCTTGCTACTCTAACTTATAGCTGCGTCTCTTTTGCCCGACGGTTGAGGAAAATGACGAGCCTGTCATTAGTTACGTGCTTGGCGTGCCAAAGGTGACAAATAAATGCTTCGATTCACTGTTAGACGCCAAAAGGATTTAAGGTTGCGGCTAAGTGTGGCTGCGGAATAAGTGTAAGGCCTGAGTGGACGCTCGAAGCGGTGCGTTCGGCGGGGCGTGCAGCGTGGCGTCGGGCTCACAAGTGATTTGAGCAGCGTGCACTAAGGCCGCTCCTATACGCTTGCATTTACGCCCTGCTGCACGGCCAACTCGAGCGTCCACTCAGGCCTTACACTCAGTGTGGCTGGCCTTCACATTGGAGCCTGTTTACACATTGATTAGTGTCTATTGCGAGTGCATGCTACTTGCGTTTATTGGCAAATACATGTACTCGCAATAAACGCTAATCAATGTGTAGACAGGCCCTAATGTGAATGCCAGTTCTACATTACCTCATAGCTACATTTACCCGTTATTGATCTAACTACTTAAAAAGTCTATTTGGAGTGATTTGAGTATAAAAATGTGTGTTTTCAACCTTATCAAAAGTATGACCACCTTATAAAAACATTGTTATATATTTTAGGGATGTTGACGGAGACATTTTTATACTTATAATTGTATAATATGCATCATAAAAATCATGGTAAAATATAACATTAACAAGACAATTTGTATAAATGAAAGTGTGTAGGTAGTGTATGAATGTAAAGATTGAATGAGCACCTTTTTAACATTATTTATTTTATAATTTTTAATCCGAAGTGAATGTCTAAATTTTAAATTAACCGAATATAATTATACAATTTAAGGTTATGGATAGGTATGTTAACTTAAATGCATTCGTTTTTATTTATTGCCTTATGAATCAGCAATGTTTATTTTTAAAATTTTAATGCACTGAGTTATTATTACTATAGACAAGCAATACCTAACAATGAAATTGTTGCAATAGCAACCTGTATCACGCGACCAAAACGTCGTAAGTGCCGTAAAATTAATGGCGCTTGCGCGTTTAGGTCGTGAGATTCACGCTCCGCTTTTATGGTTTGTTGTCAAAACAACAACTCGTGGCGCAAAATATTGGTTCTCTGTGTCGGTTCTATACGTAGTAATAATAGTTCAATGTTTTCATGTACATGTTTAGGATAAAAGTTTATGAAAGAAGCAAGTGACTTTTGGGGAAAACTTTTGTTTTTATTTCTTCTTCATCTAAGATAAAACCAAATATGCAAATAAGTTCCCATGAAGACCCGCAAATATATGAATGTTAAAGTTCAATACAACTCGCATCGCAAGTACAAATGGTTATAGGCGTAGATTTTTTACATGTGTAGTACAGTAGGTGCCTAAAATTTGATAATTATATTTAGATAGATTTAACAAATTTTGGGACGCGTATCAACAAATAACACTGCGAAATATGAAGGCAGGCAATTTGCCACAGTGCAAAATATTTTAGAACAATGCTCTGAACCAACTGAACCAGTTACCAAACTGGTGCAAAATGCGAAAACATACTAAGTATAGGTAAATACAAAGGGACTGAATGATTATTTCTCATAAGGTCATTTTTATTGATTGCCATCTCTTCGTGCTTTAAAATATAAAAGTGAGATGGCTAGAGAGCATAGTACAGAAAACTGCCATCTAGGTCTAGGACTTTCTAACAATACAGCTAGCTAGAACAAAAAAAATAACAACTGTTTCATGGTGCTTTCGTATAGAATTTTCACAACCACAGATTAAATGATGGCCTAAACAACTATGCCAGATATAATTATTATTAATTATCGTATTCGCTAAGGGCACAAATACTACATATCCATGCAAAGTGCGTTTCTAAACTACATTTTACATGAAATACTGCAGAAATTGAGACATATGTCTTTATTAAATTCAAGTTTGCTTATGGCCGACAACTTAAACTTTTTGGTTTGATTTTCAAAATGAAGACTTCAGGCTGTTACTAATAAATATTTGTAATTTTTTATTTAACTTGGGTTTGTGGTTGTATCTGCGCTCAGACAATAATGATTATATCCATTCAGGTTTTGTATGCGTTCCTTACTTTGTGAAGTAATGTTCATTTTGAGAATAACCGCCATAATGTTGACTTCTCTCAGAATCAATGTTTCCCTGATGTGTTATTGAACTTTATTGATTTGTATGTGTGTATGAAGTCCCGAAAAGTCGCTTGCCAGAATGTTCGTGGGTGTTGCACGTATGGAGACACTTAGACAATCATTTGCCACGCTGTTCGATAAATTGATAAATTTTGTATAAATATTTATAACGATAATGTAACTGTTGAATTAATGTAACAGAAGATATAAGGGTGCTTATGATTATCGTTATAATACAAAGTTGTGCATATAGCCATGTGTTTTATTTTACTACCTACATCATTGACGTATAATATCTAAGGACGGGCTAATGGGGCACTAAAAATGGTACAAGTTCAGCGGTGCTACTCACGAATTCCAGCCAATCGTGCAGTCTAACGCAACTAGTTGCGACCAATAGCGCGCGTAATGCGAACTCGTCAACCAATCGCGCGCGTGATGCGAACTCATCTACCAATCGCGTTGTAGCGATTTCACACCGCTGTACTGGCCCCTGTCATGCCTCATTATTATTGCCCGTAAAGCCAGTCCCTAGATATCTATGTCAATGACCTACATAACAATCCTAAGCCGAATGGGTCATATCAAATATCGTTGTAAGCTCACGACATATTACACGAAATATGTATGTACCTCCTTAGGTACATAGTTTATTTGACTCGGGGCAAGAGTAATAGTACGAGGATTCCCTACAAGTGTTACTTTTTCCCCAGTGTTTGTCTTGACCACATGACCTTATACAAGAGGGTTATGATTTTAGCAGTCTGCCTATGTCAGATGTATGTAGGTAGGTATGTTTATGTTATGTGTTCCACCGTACCCAACATCAAACCTCAGATTCATAATATATATAAATATAGGTACATGTTTTTTATAAAGGCTTATCGCCTTTGATAAGCTAATAACGGTTTAAATTTGAAATTTCTCCAGCAGAAATACGCTTGCTAAATTATAAACCAATACATTCATAATTTATAACTATAACTTAAATATTCAAAATAAAAACACATTTTGTTCAAAACTATTTAATCGTTATTTCATTATTCTTACAACATAACATAAATACAGTGTAAACAGTATATATCCTTTTTATACACAATGTAATAAATAATTACAATAATAAAATTTCATCACATGTATACTTTATTAGGTATTGAGGGACCGAATTATATTTACGTTACATTTTATCCAAATGTTTATACCTACATATACTGTATTTGTTGAAAAATCTCTTGGCGATGATATAATAGTGACTCCTACCCTAGTAGCACGGTCGCATTTTTATCGTTTATCACCATGCCTGTCACGTTCTATTCTAACAAGTATGTAAGTGCGAAAGTGACGGGCATAGTGATAGTCGATAAAAATGGAACCGTGCTGAGCCCGCTAGTCTCCATATGCAGTTTGGGTTCGTATCACAGACAAGACATCCTCTAGACTGAGCATAGTAACGCTACCCCCTCTGCCACTATATACGGTAGTTTTACTCCATCTTCGAGTCAATCCCGTGCCGTGATTGGTCCGTGTCTTTGAACGGACCAATCACGGCACGGGATTCGCTCACCTCGTCCCCCCGCACCCCCGTATTCAGGGTTGGGCAGTATTTCAATTACATGTATTTGAAATACAAATTAGTATTTTGTATTTGTATTTCAAATACTACCTCAAAAGTATTTTGTATTTGGTATTTCAAATACTGCACTCACATGTATTTAGTATTTTGTATTTCAAATACTTCAAGCTTCAAAATACATTTCTATAAATACATTTTATTAAATTCTATAATCCTAAAATGTCTAATCTCTCGCACAAGCTGTGAGCCGAGCATTGGCTGGATACTGGATCTATATTAGGTCAACTTCTGCGTGGAACTTTTCGTTTAAATCTAGGGGATAGGGTCATTGCAGTAGTTTCCGTCCATGCACTAGTTTTCGACGACTTGACGGATTATCAAATATATATTTCATTTTTAATTTACTACTTTTTGCGAAATCTTCATCTTCCTCGCGTTGTCCCGGAATTTTGCCACGGCTCATGGGAGCCTCGGGTCCGCTTGGAAACTAATCCCAGTAATTGGCGTTGGCACTAGTTTTTACGATAGCGACTGCCATCTGACCTTCCAACCCAGAGGGTAAACTAGGGCCGTAATTGGAATTAGTCCGGTTTCCTCACGATGTTTTCCTTCACCGAAAAGCGACTGGTAAATATCAAATGATATTTCGTACATAGTTCCGGAAAACTCATTGGTTCGAGCCGAGGTTCGAACTCGCGACCTCCGGATTGCAAGTCGCACGCTCTTACCGCTAGGCCACCAGCGCTTCCTTTTTGCGAAATATCATTGTTATATGTAGACAGATATATTGCTTAGACTCCTTAGACATAAGGATTGAAATCAGTCCAAATTTGTGCAGGAATGTAGGTATATATTCAAATTTCGTCAAGTGGACGTAAACTAGAGCTGGACGAAAACTAGCGCAATGACCCTATAAGTTTATATGAAAGGATATTCGTTAACGTTAAAACTAAATGCTAAACAAAAAAATAAATAAAGGTATATTTTGTAATTGAAATACATTATTTTAAACACTGTAATTTGTATTTTGTATTTCAAATACCCGTCACCAAAGTAGTTTGTATTTTGTATTTCAAATACTTTTAAAAATGTATTTTGTAATTTGTATTTCAAATACGTGGAAGCCAGTATTTTGCCCAACCCTGCCCGTATTTTTGGCAGCATCGGTTTCATAAATAATTGCTCTAAACTCCGTCTAGAGGATTCCTAGTCTATGGTTCGTATATACTAAATTCAGTTTATCTAGCTAGATGACTTTATCGAGATTTCCATGTTTCACATTTATTTAGTACCAACGTTACGACGTATACCTACATTACGTCATCTACTGAATCTCAGTGAAATCTATATATTATCAATTATTGTAGATATCAATACTTTCATTCCTATTTAAATTTTACTAGCAGACTGACATAAATTAGGCCCAGTAAGGCCTCGCAGAAAGGGGCAAGGAGAAGGGCTGAGTGATATTTATGCCTCATGCCACTAGCCTTATGGCAGTTATGGCACATTTAGGGCTGATTTAGACGGCGCGCGAACTCGCATGCGATTTTAGTTACATTGCGGACTGTTGGTTACGTCCAATTCAACCGACCGATCAAAACCCGCAATGTAATGAATCTCGCACGCGAGTTCTCGCATCGTCTAAATGAGCCCTAAGGGCTGAATTAGACGGCGCGCGAACTCGCATGCGATTTTAGTTACATTGCGGACTGTTGGTTACGTCCAATTCAACCGACCGATCAAAACCCGCAATGTAATGAAACTCGCATGCGAGTTCTCGCATCGTTTAAATTAGCCCTTATGCCGGCTACACACGTAACTATAAATCGCTACGATTTATAGTTAACGCGTGTAGCCGGGGTTAGAAGGCGCGCGAACTCGTATACGATTTAAGTTACATTGCGGACAGGTTACAACAATTCAGCCGACCGATCAAAACACGAAATGTAATAAAACTCGCATGCGGGTTCTCGCACCGTCTAAGGGCCCATTTAGACGATGCGAGACCTCGCATGCAAGTTTCATTACATTGGGTTTTGATCGGTCGGCTGAATTGGACGTAACCAACAGTCCGCAATGTAACTAAAATCGCATGCGAGTTCGGCCGCCGTCAAATTCAGCCCTAAATGAGCTCTTATGCTCATTGAGCATAAGGACCCTTCTCTAATAGCAAATCACAAGTATTTCCACAGCGCCTAAAGACTAAAGGTTGGTACCGGTAGTGTTGAAACAGTAAGTAAACGTATTTTCATCAACTCCATCGATAGAAACATGATAGCAATAGTGTGAAGACTAAATCCAGTAAGTCTGGAGAAAGTGGATAATAGATTGCATTTTATATCGAATTTATTATTTAGATATAAACTTTGACATAATTGAGAACAAGTATAATTTAACAAGCTAAAATAGATCACATACAGTTGGAAATAAAGTCCAATTTCGTACAACTTTCGGCCACGAATTATTTAAGACAATCTCATAATTTTACAATTAACTTCAACTTCATTATAACATTTTTTTACATTTATACAGCCTATACAGGTCTTATATATATTACGTTACACTTACATAATGTATACATGATTATTACAAAGTTTTGGACATTTTAATAACCAATATTTGTAAAAATTACAATATATCTATATTTACTGTACATATGGTGCTACTTTCTCGCACTAGTGCGGAAATTAGCACTTACCGTAGCTATGTCAAAAATTCAAAGGGGCATATGTACTGTAAAACGTTGTACGACACACGTGCGAATAGGAAATTCGCAAAGAGTGGTGATAAATTGAAATTGATACATCTCGCTCGCACTCATATGCGAGTAGCGAGATGCATAGAAAGTTTTATAAGTTAGTTGCTATAATTATTGTGAAAAATTATTATTAACATTTTAGTTCGTTCATATATTGTTTACTCATATTTAATGTTGCTATACCCTCTCAGAGTTCATGTTGAGAATACACTTAGCTTTAAGCTATAAGCATCAAATGTACACATGAAACACAATAAAATATTTGACTTTGACTTTATAAGTTACACACACGCTAGCGAATGTCAGTGTCAAACTGGTAGCCGTACAGTCAGCAGCAGAAGTTGCTAAGCGGGCGAGGTGTTCAAAATTACACGCTCTTATTCTCTTAACAATAAAGTCGCGTCAAGATCATTTTGCACACCTGGCCCGCTTAGCAACTTCTGCTGCTGACTGTACAGGACGGACCTAAAGCTTTGGATTCCTCCGAAAACGGTGCCGTCATATGACGGCCGTCATATAGCGGCAGCAAAAGACGGCCGTCTTTACGGTGGCGACATGTGGAAAGTACCACGGCGTCATAACACACCGTCATCCACCAAGGTCAAAGCGGCAAATTTGAAAAATGTAGGCGCGATGGGATAACGTCCCATAGAAAATTTGAATTTCGCGCCTTTTCCTACTGACAAGATTTGCTTGATCATCTATAATTTACTTGGAGGATGAAATATCATCAGAAGAGGAAAATAATCGTAGTACGGAATCATTTATTCAAATCTCGTGTCATTTATTCAAAATGGCGTCACCGCTATCTAATAAAACGTTCACGAAACTATCGACAAGGTCATGACGGCCGTCATCTTACGTTGACAACCAACGTAACGTAACGCCGTCTAGGAAACCGCGCCATCTTGTTTACATAGACAACGTTCTAGTGACGTCAGTCAACGCTATATAGCGGCCGTAATATGACGGCACCGTTTTCGGAGGAATCCAAAGCTTGAGTTCCATAGGGTCCTATTTCCTCCTGCTCACCTGGTGCTTGAGCTGGTCGATCTGGTCGTGCTGGCGCGCCAGCTGCTCGTTGAGCCCGGCCACGTGCTCCGACAGAACCGACATCTGCTCCTCGTAGTTGCGGGACGTGGAATGTAGCTCTTCCTCCTGATATAACACCATTTTTAGGGTTCCGTACCCAAAGGGTAAAAACGGGACCCTATTACTAAGACTACGCTGTCCGTCCGTCCGTCCGTCTGTCACCAGGCTGTATCTCACGAACCGTGATAGCTAGACAGTTGAAATTTTCACAGATGATGTATTTCTGTTGCCGCTATAACAACAAATACTAAAAACAGAATAAAATAAAGATTTAAGTGGGGCTCCCATACAACAAACGTGATTTTTAACCGAAGTTAAGCAACGCCGGGCGGGGTCAGTACTTGGATGGGTGACCGTTTTTTGCTTGTTTTGCTCTATTTTTTGTTGATGGTGCGGAACCCTCCGTGCGCGAGTCCGACTCGCACTTGGCCGGTTTTTATAACGTCTATTCTATATGAACATTTTATGGCGTTATTGATAAACGTCTGCCAAGTTAATCAGCTGATGATTATCGTTTGTCCCTCTCTATGATATAACGACAGATAGGGACAAACGACGATCAACTGATTAAGTTAGCAGCCGTTTATTAGTAACACCATACCGCCTAGAAATACAATATTATGGCGTACGTCGTCAAAGTAACTTTCAAGTAAAGTTTATATTTGTTAGCCCATATGATGTTGGCGTGTGTGTGATGTTTTTGGATATGAAAAATGGTATAAAAGACTGTCACTTTTTTTTTTAATAATTAACTGATCGTCGATAGTAACAACAGTTTTTTTTTCTTAATATAGTTGGTCAAACCAAATTGTTAGCAAATAAGAACATAAAAAACTATACCTACTCATCCTTTTCTTTTGGGTGCTAGTATTAGTGTAAGACAAAGACAGTATGATTCTCTATGTATCTCTAGTCTATGTTTGAAATGAGACAGTCCTTTGACAAACTATAATTAAACTCACCAATCTACTAATAGTTTTATGTTTGTCTTCTATGGTCCGCGCGTCTGTCTCTCTGTCGCGCTCCATCTCTTCAAACCTCGTCCTCAGCATCTCACACTGTCAACAAATAAGTCTTACAAATTTTAAGAAGTAGAAGATTTTAACAAGAACTACAAGGAAAAAGTACGAAAATTAGGCTTTAAAGTCCGTTTATTTTATCAGGCATGTCCACAGGAAAGTCGCATAACTTTAACTAAAGAGTTTACTACTACTAAACAAGTTTTTGAACCTTTTAGTAACACAAAGCTGGCAGTTCATCATGGCCGAATCATCATCGAGGGTTTTACAAACGTAATTAAATAATGATATGGAACAACTAATTTTAACACCTCGTATAAATTATCATTATAAAAACAAAAGAATATTTGTTCATTTGCGAGCATCATGGGCACCTTTGGACCAAAAACGGCACGGAGCGGTTTGTGTTTTTAAATTTTTATAGTTCGTTTTTTTTAGCATTAGAAATAAGGTAAACAATCTTAATGTGTCTTTTAATTGAAAAACACATTTTAAAAATAAGTCACGGCAAATATGTAACAATTATGAATCTAATACGATCATTTATATTCTTCTGCTTTCGTAAGTAATAGTTACTGATTTTTAAAAAGCGTTTTCAATTAAAAGACATGTCAAGATCGCTTACCTTCTTGCAAGTTCTTTCTAATGCTAAAAAAAACGAACTATAGTTTAAATTTTTATTTGTAAGCATTATAGTAGTAGTAAACTCTTTATTGTACAAAAAGACATTAAAAATAACATACAAGTAGTGAGAAGTACAAAGGCGAACTTATCCCTATGAGGGATCTCTTCCAGTTAACCATTGAGTAGATGAGAGGAGAAAGTAAAAAGACCCATTATATACCTTAATAACTTATAAAAACTAACCTCTTTCACATAATGTTCAGTCTTACTCCTCAACTGCTCATTCTCAACTTTCAGTTCGCTAATCTTATTCCTAAAGTATGTCTTCATCCTATCCTCTCTCGTCTGTATCTCATGTCCCAATAAGAAGGGCACTTCCACACTGCCAAGTATCCCGGTGAGCCTGCCTTCTCCGTCCACTGAGGTCTCCGAGTAAAAGTTGAAGTCTCCGGAGTCATGACCGTCCCCTCTCCGTCTCTGGGACGCTGATACATGTTTGCTAATTTCTAGTTTGAGGCTTTCATTTTCCATTTGGAGCAGCTCGTATTCCATGCGGAGTTTCTGGTTTTCCTGTTGAAATTCAGAGAGACTAAATAAATTTTTATAGAGTAAAAATAAGTATTATGCCATTAAAGGTCACCGTTAGTCATGCTTGTAGAAAAATATTGACAAACTAAAAATAAAACACGTCAGGTAGTTCAAAATATCGTAGCAAGTGTTGGCTTTTACTATTGAAATATGGTTATTTCTGTTTTGGAATCGAATGAAAGTAATGAAATGCAACTTTGTTCTAATTGAAAATGGTTTAAATTCCGCTGTCTTACGCGGGTGCACGCCCACGGGTACCATCGTGGGTAACACAGAACAAGTTAGAATGGCGATGCGAGCAGGGTACGTGTCGCCGCCGGTTTTGAGCAAACGCTCGCATGCTACTCGCCCGCGCTGACCGAAAAACGAAGTAAACATGCCTTTTGCGCCACAATAACCTTCAGATTAAGAAGCCAGACATCAAATCTGTCTAAAGGAGGCGTATCCATTCACCACGCACACAAGTTTTTACTACCGTTGCGCGAGTGTTAGTAAATGTGGAGAGGAACGAGCGGCGACACCGGTTCCGATACTAACTGCGCGCGATAAAAGATAAAAAAGATAAAAGATAGTTTATTCAAGTAGGCATAATTACAATACGCTTATGAACGTCAAATAAAGCTAGGTAGACCGGCTCCAACCCTACACCTCTGCCCCGTGAAGATTTAAATCCCCCCTCAATTGGAGGAGGGTATCCCATTATGCCGTTTATTATAGCCGTTCTAACCTCTTTAATATGTTCTGTGGTGGGTAAAGTCCGTCGCGTCCGCGCTAGTTAGCCGAGCGTTGCTCATACAATTTTTCAACAGAATTTTGTCGAATTGTACACTTGTAAAGTTTTGTGGGATAGGGCACAGGCGTTCACCCGCACCGTGCATCCGCGCAAGAGTGGAGGTACTTAACCCCTCGTTTCTCAGGACCTCTCAAATCCTTATAATTCCGACTGATATTTGAGCCACTGCGATATGAGAGGTTAAGAGGATAGAATTGATTAGTTGGCATTCTGGTGAACAAAAGTAGGTGAAACAAGCTCACCTGTTCGGTAGCATGAGCCTTCGCGCTGATCTGTTCCACGGCGTTTAGCTCGTCTACGGAGCTTAGAGCGTCTTCGCTGCCGATCTATAAAACAAAACAATAATGATATTGTCATTTAATTTATTTAACAAACTTAGAAACCACTTGTATGGCCTATGGCCTATGTAATTACCAAGCTGCCTCCCTCAGACAGAAAGTCCCCATTACAGCTTGGGGAGCGTTCAAGTATTACGTAACGCAATTTTTGGACATTTTTGACCCCCCCTCCCCCCCCCCATGTAACGCGCCGTAACGTTACTCCCCCCCCCTAGTAAAACGTTACGTAACCATCCAAGTGACCATTTTTAGGGTTCCGTAGCCAAATGGCAAAAAACGGAACCCTTATAGATTCGTCATGTCTGTCTGTCTGTCCGTCTGTCTGTCCGTCCGTATGTCACAGCCACTTTTCTCCGAAACTATAAGAACTATACCGTTGAAACTTGGTAAGTAGATGTATTCTGTGAACCGCATTAAGATTTTCACACAAAAATAGAAAAAAAAAACAATAAATTTTTGGGGTTCCCCATACTTCGAACTGAAACTCAAAAATTTTTTTTTCATCAAACCCATACGTGTGGGGTATCTATGGATAGGTCTTCAAAAATGATATTGAGGTTTCTAATATCATTTTTTTCTAAACTAAATAGTTTGCGCGAGAGACACTTCCAAAGTGGTAAAATGTGTGTCCCCCCCCCCTGTAACTTCTAAAATAAGAGAATGATAAAACTAAAAAAAATATATGATGTACATTACCATGTAAACTTCCACCGAAAATTGGTTTGAACGAGATCTAGTAAGTAGTTTTTTTTATACGTTATAAATCGCCTAAATACGGAACCCTTCATGGGCGAGTCCGACTCGCACTTGGCCGCTTTTTTTACCTAAAGACCACAATTATGTGGCGTAAAGTACCTGCCGGCCTAGCCAAGGTGACAATCGCTATCGCTTCGACAACGAAACGCTTTGTGTCTCTCTATCACTCTTCGATATTAGTGCGACAGTCACAGTTGCGTTTCGATCGCTACGGAGCGACAGCGATTGTCACCTTGGCTAGGCCGGCTGAAGGGTTAAAATCAATGTTACGTAACGCGTAGTTCAAACCCCCCCTCCCGCCCCTGTAACGCATCGTAATGTTTTACAAGAACCCCCCCCCCCCCCTCAAATGCGTTACGTAATACTTGAACGCTCCCTTGGCTGGCTGGGCTGCCTGTTCGGCTTGCCGCTCACTCTCTGAGCCTCTTCTAAAGCAAACTGAAGCTCCTGGTTCCTATCACAACTTGGCTACACACCTGTACTCAAACCATAGAGAAAATATGTAATTACCAAGCTGCCTCCCTCCGACAGAAAGTCCCCGTTACAGCATGTACACGTTACAGTCCTCTCTGAGCCTCTTCTAAAGCAAACTGAAGCTCCTAGTTCCTATCACAACTTGGCTACACGCCTGTACTCAAACCATAGAGAAAATATGTAATTACCAAGCTGCCTCCCTCCGACAGAAAGTCCCCGTTACAGCATGGCTGGCTGGGCTGCCTGTTCGGCGTGCCGCTCGCTCTCTGAGCCTCTTCTAAAGCAAACTGAAGCTCCTGATTCTTGTGCCTCAACTTGGCCACTTCGCATTTGTACCGGCTGTCACTCTCGCTCAGGTGGCGCTGGTAGTCGTCCAGGGCCGCTTTGAGCTGGGACAGCTCGAATACTTTATCTGAAAGCTGAAAATTTGAAATAATAATAATGGGCCTCATTATTCTACCCAAAACAAGTTATCTAATAAGTCAATTAATAAGATCTGGTTAGATGGAAACAAAATCTCATTCATTGCACAGAAGTCAAGATTATAAGACAGTATTTAATCAGATAAACAACCACAATGCTAACTAAACAAAAATATACATTAAGTAATCAGAGATTACTTATCACTAACAAAAACAAAAAAAATTGAGATTATGGGACATGTACTTAGTTAGCATTAACGTAAGGTCACTAAAAGTAGCCCCATGTACTTTGTCAGCGTGTAAATTAAAACAAGTGGTCCAGTATGGGGTCCCTGTTTCCCATAAAGTTTTAAGTCATAATGTATTGTTTTTCATATTATCATTAGTCATAAAACTGAAACCGTTAACATTTCAGGATTTTCGTTAGGTTATCCTATAGATAGGTTAGGTTAGGTTTGTTTTATGGCAATCCTGAAAAGTGAAGCGTTTCTGAATTAAATGGATTATGACTAACGAAAATTCGGGCAAACAATACATTATGGCTTAAAACTATTTGGGAAACAATAGAGACCCGGTCAGGTATACGTGACTACGTATAAATGATCATTTAATAAGTTACTGAAAATTGTGATTTCCACCAAAATATTATCTCTTATGAAGCTTATCTCATAATTTATGAAGCAGCAATCAAAACGAAAATTATATATTTACACAAATGATAATGTGGAATGATTCACTCCACTCTTGTATAACATGCAAGATAAGCGGCATATGGTGTTAAATTAAGTTAAATTATTAAGTTAATATTATATTCCAGTCTAATTCAATAGAATAAACAAAACAAATGGTTATTAGCAGTAGGCATAGCAATGGCTACTGAAAAAACTTTATATTTTAGTCCTATTTAGAGTATAGTCTTATTGTAAAGTGTCAATATTGCAAAAATAACTGGGACTGTAATCAGTATTTTAATATTTTGATGGAGTTGTGTAAGAGCAATGTTTAAGGATGAGACATAGTAGGGCATTGTCACTTAACTGTGCACCTTTAACGGCCGGTTAGCAATCGTTACAAAACTGACGGTCAATGTCAGATCCCATGTCAGGAATGTAACGGTTAGACGTTACTGAAACACAACTTAAGTCGCGCTTTAAGGTGCACAGTTAAGTGAAAATGCTCACTTATCAAACCATGAGATGAAGAAACTTGCATTCAGTTAAAAAGTAAGGAGGGCTTCACCACCTGCTGCACAGAACAACTATGTATGTACTCTTAAATTTAACTGATTGGTAAGTTACCTGTGAAGCATACTGTGCATTCTCCATGATCTTCTTCTGGAGCTCTTCCTGCAGTATACCGGTGTCCAGCGGTGGGGCACTGCTGGTAGCGGCTGGCTTGTCATCTTTACTCTTTGCCTTCTTTGAAGATTTTGTCTATAAAATATATATACCAAAAATCTGGATAATTCTGTAAAATACTAATAGGTACTGCAATTTTCTTGACACAAAATAATGTTAATTGCAAATTAATACAAATAGTTTGAACTGCTCAACAAATGCACCATAAAAACAATTACCTACTTGTAATAAAAATAACTAATGTACTTTTATTTAATTCTACATTTGTTTGTATGCTTGGTTGCATTCATTTTAATTGATTACTTAAATTTGATTAACATGTTTGGCATTGAATTAATCTTTCCCAACTGACCTGTAACAGCTCGAGTTCATCTTGCAACACAGACACGCGCCGCGTTAACTGCTGATTCCTAAACGTGAGTGAATCTATCTCCAACTCCCCTTTCCTCAGTGCTTTCTCCTTCTCCTTCAAACTCTCCCTCAACTCGTTAGACTTCGCTTGCTCATCTAGCACGCCCTTCTTTAACACTTTAACGTGAACTCGCAACTGTAACGGAAACAACAGATTTACAAATTGCCGACTACAGTGCCTCGTACGTAAGAAACACCTGTACCTTCGAATATTCCGTTGCCAATTTTTGGTATTTAGCCTGGATGTCACCCGTAGGTAACCCTTCCATGGCCGTATTTCACGTAGATGCAGACATTACTATTTAACGAATGATTAAACAGCGTAGTTGCTTAACAAAATGTTGTTAAAACACCCACTTTCTTGTGAAAGAAATGACAAGACACAACATACGCAAATTTGACATACCAGAGTAGCGAGTAAATCATCGTTTTGTGAAATCGATTCTTTTGATAGTGAGCTTAAACTGTGAAAAGCTGCGAACTAAATAATAAAATCTGGTTCGTTGTTACATAATCAACTATAAAAATTGCTTTAACTAATGCAATAACCACAAAATTAAGTAGTCTGCAGTATAATTCATAGCCCACTATCGAGTAAAGTGTAATGTTTTCTTTTCTTTTTTTGATGTTGCGCATCACTATTTATGTCATTACAGAGGTATTTTGAAGGTACGGTTAAATAAAAGCGCGTGTATAATCATTAGTCCAATTGAAAAATTTACGCACGATGCATTTGCTCTGGCAATGAGCTAACCGATTATACGCAATAGATCAAAGTGTAATAAAAGTTATGCTGGCTTTTAAATAATTAAAATGTAATTTTAAAACGCCGAGTAAATACGGGTGAAATCGTAGAATTCACAAACGGTACTAATGGTATTTTTTAACAATGACAACACTGCGTCTGTTGATGTGTCGTGACTGTCTCATTGGAAATATCAATATTTAGTATTTTATGAAAGAAAAACAATAATTTCGGAACAATTTTTGATATTTATATACTCCTAAATATACAGCATCTTTCAATGTAAAAGTCATGGACGACAGGTTAGTCATTGTCGAATGAACTACATTGCAACAGGTACTACTAAGTCGGGAACAATGCAAATTATGACTAAACTACTTGTTATTTCACAGAATCATGGATTGCAGCAGTTCCAGTTACACCGACGGCGAGCACGAGCACCCGCGTACGATTATACACATCGAAATCGACTGTTTTTACGCTCAAGTAGAGATGCTGCGCTGTCCGGAACTGCGGACGGTGCCGCTCGGGGTGCAGCAGAAGAACTTCGTGATCACGAGCAACTACGAGGCACGCCGCTGCGGCGTCCACAAGTGCATGCTCGTCAACGAGGCGCTCAAGGTGTGCCCCAACATCAAGCTGGTTAACGGAGAAGATCTCACGAATTACAGGACAGCTTCTAACAAAATATTTGAACTGTTATCTAGTTGGAAATGTCCCGTCGAAAAATTGGGCATGGACGAAAACTTTATAGATGTCACAAAGTTAGTGCAAGAGAAGGTAAAAAGTGCAGATGTGAACAATATTACTGTGCCTGGACATGTATACGAGGAGCCCACGACGGAGTGCGCCTGCGGGTGCCACATGAGACTGAAATTAGCATCACAAATAGCAAATGAAATGAGACAGAGGATATACAGTGAATTAGGATTCACAACTTGTGCTGGTGTTGCACATAACAAACTGTTGGCAAAGCTAATCTGTCCACTTCACAAGCCTAATGACCAGACAACCATGTTCCCAGAACATGCCGAGGGCTTCATGTCCTCGCTGCCCAGTGTACGCTCCATTCCAAGCATTGGTTCTAAGACTTCAGAAGCACTTGTGACACAGAAAATTATAACAGTGGCGGACTTACAGGGAGTACCTTTAGACTTTCTAAAGAAGCATTTTAACAGTGACATGGCTGTCAGATTGAAGGGCCTAAGTATAGGGAACGACAATACTCCAGTGAAGCAGTCCGGAAAGCCCCAGAGCATAGGGTTGGAGGACAGTTTCAAGACTGTTAGTGTTAAGAGTGAGGTGGAAGAAAAATTTTCTGCTCTGCTTCAGAGACTCCTGGTGCTAGTTAGGGAGGATGGACGCATTCCTGTCTCGCTCCGAGTCACTCTGCGGAAAAAGGATGCCAAGAGACTTAGCAGTCACCGGGAATCCAGACAGTGTCAGATCTCACCATCCATCTTCACAATATCCAGTGGCACATTATCCGTCACTCCAGCAGGGCAGCAGAAACTCTTAAGTATCATTATGAGATTATTTAACAAACTCATTGACTTGTCCAAACCATTCCATTTGACATTAGTAGGACTGGCGTTCACCAAGTTCCAGGAACGCATGACAGGAAGGGGTTCCATAGTCAACTACCTGATGAATGACATATCCGTCCAGTCTGTACTGAACTTGCAAAATGACTGTGACACCTCTGTCTCATCCATGGATTACTCCGCTCCCTCTCCTAGCAGCAGCACAACAACTGACTTGTCTGACGCAGAAGTAGAACCCTCGCCTAAGAAGCCCAAAAAAGTGAATTGGATAGCAAAAAGAAGATGTTTGTCTAAAGGTGAGGTAGCATCGCCAAGCAAGCTGAAAGTTGGAGAGTTGCGACTGAACTCTAAAGAGTTAGAGAAAGTTTCAGAGCTCAGACTGAATTCTCGAGATAGATCTTTAACTCCTAGAGCGAGTCCAGCTAAAGACAATATGTCTGACAACTCAGACACTATGAAAGATGTTGCAGAAGGAGGCTGTGATAACTGTCCCAGCGACGTAGACAAGGAGGTGTTCAGCGCGCTGCCGTACGAGATGCAGCAGGAGCTGAAGGCCATGTGGAAGAACCCCTCGGGCTCCGGCGTGGCTCGGAGTAGCCCCCGAACAATGAACAAAGCTAAACCGAACACAATCTTAACATATTTTGTTCCACACAAATAGTATTAGTAAGATTTTATCTTGTTAATAATTTAAGTGATAAGTGAATGGTTTCTATTTTTTCAAATCATACAATTTTATTCTGATCAAATACATGTTTATGTTAAAAAAATGTTTTCTTCCTCACTTCCTTTAATCTAAAATGAAACTAAAGCATAAAGATAAATTTGAAATGTTCAAGGGGTTGAGATAGCCCTCAAGGTACACAAGAATTAAGGCTGCCACTCATGAAATTATCAGATCAGGGATCATCCATTAATTACGTCACACCAATTTCTAGGTTTTTTTACCCCTCCCCAGGGCTCCTTGTCACACTTGGTCACATTTTGCAAACCCCTCCCCCCTGGTGTGACTTAGGCAATAAACAGGCAACTTTAATAAAAAAATATTTTTGATATATAAATATTAGTAATTTTATAACACAACGAAAGTTACATCAAAAATCTCATTATTTAACTGTACAGCGAATAAAAAAATATAAATTAATTTTCGGTTACTGATGAAGTTAAAGTGACATCACAATGTTTGTGACTCCCCCCTCCTCCATGTCATAACATGTCACATTTTCTTGACCCCTCCCTCCCCCTAAACGTGTGACGTAATTAATGGATGGCCCCTCAGCGCCAATCTACAATTCTTATATTCCATTTTTTACTTATTCATCCCATTCTAAACCTTAAATAAAAAGCTCCAGTCTAACCTCCAGCCACTAAGAAACCCATTTAAATTTATCTTTCTGCTATAAGGGTTATGAAATGAAAATCTACGATTTAGTGTATAAATGTGCATATCATTTAATATCTATACTTTTTACAGCTTCCGTGACCATAGAGTTAAGTTCTTTATACTTGTGCATGGCGTTGACGTCCACCTGCATTGCCCTCGCTAGGGCTCCGTAGGACACGACATCTACAGAGAGTTGAAGGCGGATTTTCTCCCCATCAGTGGGCCCAGAACTATCGCTGCTCTGTTGGGCAGTCTTCTCGCGTATTTGCTTCAGTCTTCTTAGGGACTCTTCTGTTTTCTGAACAGATGTTAGGACATCTTCTACGTACTTGTAATATCTGAAAAAATGTATTTGTCATATCAATAATGAGTATTTGGTTCCATCCACGCACCTATTTTTAAATTGCGATATGTATACATACATAACATACTACGTAAATAGAAAGAATAAGAATATCATGCTCATGAGAAAAATATATGCTCTTAACGCATTCGAATCTGGGGCTAAGCTTTTTACTACTAACGAACAGGTCTGATAAAACTAGACAGTTTTTTATTGTATCTACAGCTAATAAAATGAGTCACATGACGTCAATGCATCCTTATTCTGAGTCATTCATTAACATAGTAATTCTAAGTAACATTTAACGTCTAGTCTAGGAAAACCTCCACAATTAAACAAATTGCGGTATTCCCTATAAATGAACTTTTCAGCGAACGTCACTTACGCTATTATGTAACTAGATGTGGGCACGCTTCATGAAGGTAAGTAATGCATTGATGATCATTGATCAATTTCTAAATTCAGGCTATAATACTTATACCTACATATTTCTAACGGGCAACGCACATGTGTCACATCTGAAATTGTTGGCGCCGGCAAGCTACGGTACCCGCTGCCCGCTGACCATCTGGCAGGCAAAACATGAAAAGTGCCCCCTAATAATAATGCTACGGTCCTTTTTACGGAATGATACAGTAAAGCCCGGTATCCATTGCGCGCGGCTGCCGCGCGAGCCAATGTTCGATAGCTTGCCGCGCGATATGGAGACGGGGCTTAACAATTAATATAGCCACACTGCAATACTTACGACTCCGACATAACATTGAATAGCGCCTCGAATATTTCCTGCAAAAACGCATCATCTAATCGCATCCTGCCGTTCTCATTGAACTGGTGGACCTCTCTACTGACCACATCTATATACGTGCAAGGTTTCGTAGGCACGCTCCTATTGGTTTTCCTATACAAGCGCGGTATATCGCTGACTTGCTTCAACTGAATGTTGAAATAATCGAACATCTCGCTGACTATCGATTCTTTTATCTTGTGTCTCGTTCCTTGGAGGGTCTCCTCTGTGGTTTTCAAGCTCTGTCGAAGTAGGTCTTTGTTCCGGCAAGGTAGTTTTGGTTCGACGGATTGTAGGAACTGGGTTAGCCTTCGGAGGAGCGTTTGAGTGTCGACGTAGATGCTAATACTGTTGTCTATTAGGGTCCTATTTACACTGGTGGGTTCTAATTTTGGAGTTCTCTGTAAAAGAAATGTTAAATTAACCTTTTAAACCAAAATTAAGTATGCAATCTCTTGATTTCATATTTGGCTCCGTACATTCTGCGCGTTACTGGATCGTCAAGCGCTAATGTTACCACGAAACTTATGGAATATACAGCGCCATTTATTTCAGCAGTCAAAACAGCAGCTACATTATTTTGACCTATAGTGCATTAAAAAAAATGCGGGCAAGTATAACTCTGACCTCGGATATTTAGAAATACATAATTAGGTAGGTAATTAATTAAGATTCTAAGGATGAATAATTAATTAATTATTATTTTCAATTTCAAATTACACTACAGACACTGTTGAAACAGCATAAGATCATAAGATCATCTGAATGTCTTAATAACGTAACATTAAATCTTGACTCGATCAATAAAAAACTGAAACACCTTGATGCTGCTAAAGGGGCTGGCCCTGACGGCATCCCCCCATTTTTTATATCTAATTGCTCAAAAACATTATCTTATCCGTTATATATTATTTATCGTGAATCGCTTGTAACTGGTATTTTTCCAGATATATGGAAAAGGGCTAAAGTTATCCCAATACACAAGGCCGAGGATATTAGTGTAGTAAAGAATTATAGACCTATATCTATACTTTCTACTTTTGCCAAAATCTTCGAATCCCTTATCTGTCCTTTTATTCAATGTCACTTCAAACAGTATATAACTGAACACCAACATGGTTTTGTCCCTGCGCGGTCAACTTTCACCAATCTTGCCTCCTTCTCTGAGCTTGTCACTAAGGCTGTTGATATTAATAAGCAGATCGACGTCATCTATACCGACTTTAGCAAGGCATTTGACCGAGTTTCTCATATGGTCTTGATTCAGAAGCTTTCTTCCTACGGCGTCACGGGTCCTTTACTAAAATGGATTGAGTCATATCTCCATAATAGATATGAGCGCCGATAGGCATATAGCCGGCGGCGGCGCGCCGGTCAAAATTGGTCGGCGGCGGCGGCGAATCGGCGGCGTGGCCTTGAAACACCTTCTATTAATGAAAAAAACCGGCCAAGTGCGAGTCGGACTCGCGCACGGAGGGTTCCGCACCATCAACAAAAAATAGATCAAAACAAGCAAAAAAACGGTCACCCATCCAAGTACTGACCCCGCCCGACGTTGCTTAACTTCGGTCAAAAATCACGTTTGTTGTATGGGAGCCCCACATAAATCTTTATTTTATTCTATTTTTAGTATTTGTTGTTATAGCGGCAACAGAAATACATCATCTGTGAAAATTTCAACTGTCTAGCTATCACGGTTCGTGAGATACAGCCTGGTGACAGACGGACGGACGGACGGACGGACAGCGGAGTCTTAGTAATAGGGTCCCGTTTTTACCCTTTGGGTACGGAACCCTAAAAATAATTTAGACCAAAATTTTACCGAAAAAACATGTTGTTACTGTAAGAAAGTTATGAAATAAATGCATTTTTTATTTTCAAGGGTAATTTATTGAATAATGGTACGAAAAAAATTGATATCGTATAAACTGTGGATAAGCGGTATTGCGCGGCATCAGAGAGAGCCGAGGAGCTTAATCTCGGAGAGGTTCTGGCCGGAAGATCTTAGCGAGGCCCTTATCTTTTGTGCTAAGTTAAAAATTGCGGATTGACTGTATCAGGGAAACGTCTTGTCGACAGACTCGACAGTCCAAAGAAAATCGAGCTCCGTCTCCGTATCGATAACCAATATCGATAACCATAGTGAGGCCACTGAGGCCCAAAGTGAGGCCCAACGCCGAGCTCCATGTAACACCGAAGACTTGATTTCGACGCCTCCCAATGCGAGGCCAGACGATGAGCTGCAGGTAAGCATACAGCTAAGAATCGAACGCCAAGTGTAAGATTGGCTGACGGCCGAACGCCTGGAGCGCCGATTGCGGCGCGCTTCTGTGGGAGGCCGAGCTGCAAGAGAGCAGCCCTAGTAGCACGGTCGCATTTTTATCGTTTGTTACCATGCCTGTCACGTTCTAACAAGTATGTAAGTGCGAAAGTGACGGGCATAGTGATAGTCGATAAAAATAGAACCGTGCTGAGCGCGCTGAGCGAGGGCGCAGGCCAATAAAGACTGAAGCCATAGTGTTAAAGATCTGAAGCTTTCCTGCGGGCGCATTCGTGCGACGCCAAAGGCCGAGCTGCAATGGAGCTAAGATCGAATAAGGACCAATGCTCAAGCGTTTTAAAACAGGCCGAAAGTTGAGCTCCAAACAGGGCCAAAAACTTGCAGGTTCAGATAGCGGCTTAATTCCATGTGAGCGATGCAAGGCCATAGATTGAGCTGCGAGAGAGCAAATCTTGAAATTTGAACAGTGGCCAAGTTTAATTGAGACCCGATTCCGACGCCCTTCCGTGCGAAGCCAACGGCCGGACATTTGGACGTGGAAACGCTTAATATCTCAAAATTAACCCCATTTTATACCTTTTAAAGACGTTTAACCATGCTTGCAATGGTTAAATTCGTGGTAAATGACGGATGGTTATAGCTGGCAAAATTAAGATCGGTAATCCAAAGATGTGAGTCGAGCTCACGTTAGCCAGAGTTGATCACAGTTAATTTTTTCATTGTGATTGACATATGTCTAGTGTACGAGTATATATATACTCTATAAATTGTAATGTGGAACGTTCCACAATAAAAATGGAAGGAAATCAGTACGTTTATTACAAGCATATTGATGTTAAAATTTATATTAAATAATTTCGTTTCCACAAAACTAGTAGCGCGGTTACTAGACAGATAAGTTTGCATTTGCCTTCGATATTTTTGAATTATATGGGCCTAAAATGCCTTTTGAGTGCCTATAAACTATTCGAAGTGGCGCCGTTAATGATCTAAACTCGATTAAAAATATATTATCTGATTCCGAAAGTAATAGTAACTACCAAGGTCACGCCGATGCCACGCCGATAGCGCAACGTCGGCGGCGGCGGCGCGAAAATTTTGTCGGCGGCGGCGGCGCGCCGGCGCGGCGCTCATATCTACTCCATAATCGATCATTTTATGTAGTTATTAATGGTTTCTCTTCTCAGACTTATAATATCCCTTCAGGTGTTCCACAAGGCTCCCACCTTGGTCCTATATTATTCAATATATTTATTAATGATTTGCCCGCCCAATTTCATCACTCCATCCCGTTCATGTATGCAGACGATCTCAAATTTGCTAGAGTGGTAACTTGTCCTTCCGATGTCGCCCTTCTCCAGGATGACATTGAAAGGCTTAGTAAATGGTGTTCAGAAAATGGTATGTCTCTTAATGCCAAAAAATGCTCCTCTATTAGTTTTACTCGTAAGATCAATATAGTTTCTTCGTCATATCATATCGCTGGTGAATGTCTTCCTAAAGTGCAAACCATACGTGACCTAGGAATTATCTTTGATACAAAACTTACATTCGTTCCTCACATCGATGCAATAGTAAAAAAAGCTTCATGTATGTTAGGATTCGTCATAAGAAATGGAAAGGTATTTCGTAGGATACAAACCAAAAAACTTCTCTATTATAGTCTAGTATGTAGTCACCTAGAGTATGGTAGTATCGTCTGGCGACCACATTATGCAACTCATTGTCTTCGGATTGAAAGATTGCAAAAAAGATTTATGTGGCACCTTGCTCGATCGGTAGGTCTTGCGAAAAGATCTTTCTCTTATAAGGATAGGTTAAAACTTTTTAAAATGTTATCTCTTGAGAACCGTAGAGATTTACTAGATTTAAAATTTCTCACTAAGCTTATAAGAAACAGTATAGATTGTCCACAACTCTTGAGTAGCTTTCGTTTCTCTGTACCTAGAAGAATACCGCGTTTTGCTATCAAACCAATGTCTCGCCCTCAGCGCCGAACTGTGTTAGGGTCAAACTCCCCAGTACCACGCTTGAGCAATTTACTCAATAGATATAGTAACAGGTTTGATGTTCACTTTGACTCTCTGACAAAAATTAGAAATTTATTCATTAGTAGTTAGTATATTTAGTTTTAATTCCATATTTAGTTATATACCTACTTAACCAGTCTACATCGTGGTTGCGCTTTGCTCCTTATTCTATAGTAATAAGGTGTTCAAATGTGGCTTTGTTGTTGAATTTGCTTTTTTAATTTTTGCATGTGGTGTTTACCAGTAATTAGTTATACATTCAGCATGTTATTTAAGTTTGTATTGATGTACTTAAGCCTCAATGTAATAACTGTTGGTGAACCTTAAAATAAAATAAAATAAAAAATAAAATAAAACCGGTTATAAGGAAGATATATCTTATCAAAAATGCAATTTATCCGTTGCATGTTAGGGGTCGTCCAGAAATCATGTGATCATATTTGGATTATTTTTGTTCTTGGCTTTCCCCAATTTGAAAAAAAAATTAAATTACACGTGATATCTTCTCTGGCCTCCTCCATCGTGACATTTTCCTTACCCCCCACCCCCCCTCTCTAAACGATCACATGATTTCTGGACGACCCCTTATTAGTTACCTAATAATTGGTAACTAAGACCAGCGTCACCGAACGTTCAAAACGACCTTATTTAGTAGATACAGTGTTTTTTTAAAAATAATTATGAAGATATTTACTGTTTTGTCTTATTTGTATCTTGAGACGTGAGCCATCAGTGTCGCGGTCGCGGCCGCAGTAGCGGGCGAGCTTTATAAAATAGAAGGTTCACAAAATAGTTCAAATGCCTTCTACGTTATTAATTTCTTCTCTTGATTGGTAATTAATTTTCATTATAAATACTTCATAAATTATTGTATGGATTATGTAAATATACATATAATTTAATGTAAATAGGTTTTAAAATATTTTGCATTACTAGTATAAGGTATTGACATTATCTGGACATAATAACCATCCACCATCTCTCTCACCATCTTATCTGTACATAATGTTAAGCAAGTAAACGCATTTCATTTCATTTACGACGCGCTTTCGACGTGATTTCATACATTATATAATTATAAGTTGGAGGTCTCTTTTGTCATTAAATCTTGGTCTATTCTACATGAAGAGTCACCTAAAACATGACTTACCGGGGTACAGATGGTACAGCACCAAGTGGAATACCGGGCAAGCAGCTGCAGTGACAGCTTCCAGAACTTGTGGGCCAGGGCCTCAATGTAGACCCCGTCTGACCAGCACTGCTGCAAGGCAACCCAACAGCTGTGGGTCTCTTTTAGCACCAAACCATCCTGGTCTTGTTTTGTTGGGGTACTTTGTAGAGTTGCTTCGAAACCACCTGATAATCAAAGGTTCATTAAATTACTATTCAAAGAAGCTTGGCTTGTTTAATAGTAGATTCTGACCCTCTAACCCAAATGGGAAACTAGGTCTTATTGGGATTAGTAATATATGTAATCTGTGAAAATATATTGGCCACTCAAATAGAATCACTTAAAAGAAAGTTACCTGCAATCTCTTGAAACCTAATCTGAAAGTACACAGGCAAGTTCCATCTCTTCTGAAAGCTCTTATACTCCGCTGTCTCATGCAGCAGCCTCACCATATCCTGGTCTCCGCAGTACTGCTCCAGCTTCCTCACAAACTGAACACTCTCATTATACCTCCTATAGAATATCTTAGGGTTGCCAGGCGCAAATATAGAAGCCAAATTAACTTCCAGCCGACTCTCTACTTCGCACCAAAAACAATTGACTAAGAATCTATACTGCTTAACAAGGAAAGACATCTTGGAATGTTCCATAACAGAGTGGAGAAGCTTAAGTTTTGTATCTAGTAAAGCTAGAATTCTTTCGTAAACTCCTTGGAGACCATCTTTGCTTCGTTGTAGCGCTGGTTCACTTATAATGTCCTGCAGTAAAGGAGCTATTGCCTGCTTTCTTACAAGCATTTCTGTTTCTGTTACTCTATCTAAAGATGCCAGTGTTAATAATGCTTTAAGCATGTTATTTTCGTCACTATCATTCCAGAATTGGAATAACAGATCATTTAAATGCTGTATGAGCTTTCCTCCAATATTATTGAACTGTGTTTTCTGATCAGATTTGATTAAACTTTCACATTTGGAGATGGTAAACTTCAATTGGTTGTACTGCATAGCTGCGCGGTCAGCTAATGCTATCTGTTCATGTTTTTTCTTATTGGAAATATCTTGTAAAATATTTTCCAGGGTGGACAAACTGTTGATAGTTTGACTGTAGTATCTTAAGAGTTGTTTTTTCTTCTGTAGACCATGCCTTTGGTTGAGCCACATTGATAGCTCTTTCATGGCATCATCTAGGCATTGTTTTACACCCTAAAAAAATATAAAATAAAATTTAGGTTTCTTCAAGAATATCAATGTTGAACAGACACAAAAATATAGCTCTATCTTAATTTAACTAATTCAGTATACATACAACACTGTTAAGTACTAATTTATCGTCATGGCGTGTTCAATTCAATTAAGATAAGGCAATTCCCCTACCAAAACTTCCCCATTGAGCTGCGTCAGAGGCGTTTGTATTTTCGTGATGGCTTTGTCGAAGCCTATGAGCGTCGCCGACAAATTGACGAAATTAGCGTAGTCCTTGTTAATTAACTCTATCATCGCCAGCCTTAGCACCTTTAAATAAGCGCCCAAATCATCTCGCATATTCTCCAGAGAAGACACATTCTGGTGATCGGCGAGGAAGTTATCCACGGAAAAATTTGTCTGAAACAATCCCAAACAAATTCCAGACACAATCATAACACTATTATCATTCTACTGGAATTTATTACTGATTAAAAAGGAAGTGTACCTTGACGAAATCGTTTCGATCGAAGCACAGCCCCCCCGGCGCCGGAGGCAGGGTAAACCCCGCAGTGTCGTTCTCCATATTATTAGTTTGCTGGCATTATGTTTAAAAAGGCACTACCATTGAGAGAAATCATTGGAAAATGTTTTAATTATCTATCTAGATCGCTTTCTTCAGCGATCATTTTGACACCACTGACGTAAGCCTGACACATCACACGTCAATTGACAGAGGTGTTCAAGACATCTTTTTCACCGTCCAAATGATAAAAAATCTCTTTCTAACAATAAAACATTGGATTTGTTTTTTGAAATCGTACTCGTAGTTTCTTAAGTTTTGTACATGCATAAATTATATTGTATTTTAAGCAAATAACAACTGTTTTTAATTTAATGAAATTTTAGTTTATATTATTATTATTATTATCGTATGGCTTTATTGAAAAATTTAATCAAATTTACAAGGGTTAAGTTTATATTGATTTGTAATTGGCGATTTCCTGATGCAAAGGCTGTCCATCGCAATACAACGCGGCAACGCAGCGAGCGAGATGGGCACCTTTGCGTCAGGGACAGCCCGGGACGGGTTTTAGTAAGTATTTATTTTTTATATTTTTAGTTTGTATTTATATTTAAGTTTTTGCAATAAATATTCACTTTAAAAATGCATTGGTGATTGTAATTAGCGATTAGCGACAACGTAGGTATTTAAAGTATTTAACATTGTCATTGGCAAGCAAGACCATGGCGGATAACGAAGTGCATACCTAAAAGAGCAATGAAGGGTACAATTTTGATACCAACTGACGTACTGAGACACCCAAAGGCGCGTATGGGAGATATTCGCTACCACGTCGCCACCAAAACGTATAGACACCAAAATTGGTGTGGGCCGCGGGTCTCTACTGTTTCCCAAATAGTTTTAAGCCATAATGTATTGTTTGCCCGAATTTTCGTTAGTCATAATTCATTTGGTTCAGAAACGCGTCACTTTTCAGGATCGCCATAAAACAAACCTAACCTAACCTATCTATAGGATAACCTAACGAAAATCCTGAAATGTTAACGGTTTCAGTTTTATGACTAATGATAATATGACAAGCAATGCATTATGACTTAAAACTTTATGGGAAACAACGGGACCCCGTGGGCCGCATATGTACTTGTGGGTACTTGTGGCGATGCGACGGAATCGCGGAGTGAGCCACGCCAGAGGGACTAGAGTCTGTGCGGAAAGAGAAGAGTCGTCAAATGTATGGGATGCAATACATTCGACGACTCTTCTCTTTCCGCACAGACTCTACCGCGAAAACCGAATTTCGCAAATTGCGGGCATTTTTCTCTGTCACTCTAATTACGCCTTCATTGGAGTAAAAGAGAAAGATCCCCGCAATTTGCGAAATTCGGTTTTCGCGGTAGGCCCTCTGCTTACGATTGAATTAAAGAGTTGTTTTTTTAAATGGTTGTTTACAAAAGCAAAATGAGTACCACAGATGCGACCAGCCTGATTGACACCTAAAATTACTAGAAATATTTCTTTGTAAGTGTCAACCACTTTACGTCCATACTTAAAGACAACAAAATTAACTGCAACCTGCAACACACTGCGAAATTGACTTAAGTAACTACATATTTGATGAGATAGACGTACCTACCTATAATTTTCCTAAGTAGTTAATGAAAACAAAGCATAATCTACTCTTATTAGAGAATGTATCATTACACCATTATGTTTTGATATACTTATCGGTAATTTTCCAATTTTCTTACCAGTTGTAAAATATCAAGGCATTTTGAAATTAGCCTCAGACGTTTACTTACAGTCTTTTCAATAATGGTTAAAAGTAAAATAAATATCGGAGATCTGTATTTGAGCAGGGCAAAATTTATTATGTCCTTTTTAGGGGTTTGGATGCCCCCTCCAAACGAGTCTGTTTTGCGCAAATGCTATAGGTTTTTCATGCTGTCCTTGCAATATAGTTTCCTTATATTCCAAGTGATAAATATGTGTCAAGTACTTGTACTTGGAGACCTTGAGGAGGTTTCTCAATCGTCTTTCCTGATCTTCACCCAGGCTTGTCTGTGTTTCAAGGTCACCGTGTTTCAGGTTAATATGGAATCTTTCAGGGAACTCCTAGTTCAGATGAACTCTGAAATTTTTATGCCTCTAAACGAGGCGCACGATAAGTAAGTCGACTTCGCGTATTAAACTATTACTTAATTCTTAGTTACAATAGTTATATACCTACTCAAGACAGTAGAAACGTGATAGATATTGATAGCAGTGTATTATTATTATTTTCTGGACAAAGTGGGTATCGTTTTTATTTGAAAGAGGTTTGAGAAACTACCCACACTAATTTGGTTATCGCATTGCCAACGGCCCGTACTTACTCAAATGTTGATCTAGAAGTGTAATACAGTGTTAATCATATCACCTTAAATACCAATCTGTTCCTGAATAAATATATGCCAATAACGCCTCTCTATATGCAGGGTGATAAATACTGCCATCTTTATCAAGGCGTCAAATGTGAATTTGAAAATAATATGATAAGTTTAATAGACACGCAACGGTGATCTTAAAACTGCAATGTGAATAATGTGATTGTCCTTCAGGATCTTGAAGCTGCATGCGTCGCGGATCAAGAGACTGCTGTTGGGATTTATGATCAGTTCTCAGACTACCTGTAGCGTGTTCGCTCTTATACCACTGTTCGATGATGCCAATAGAAATTTTCCGTTTAAAATGTGGTAAGTTTTATAGATATTTTTACATGAAATTCCGAAAGAATCCCCGATAATCGAAATTAATTTCCGATTGCCCCACACGCTTTCACCTCCGCGTCAGGTGTCCCTCGATTTCCTTGCCAGTCAGGATGAGAAGAGTCGGGATCTTTAGTTTTGTTTTACCGCGTGTAGGGTGATCAACTTCTGGTAGGTACCTATTTGTTCTTGTCTTCACACTTCGCCATTGAATAAAAAGAATACGTGGACATTACAATAGCGTCTTGTCTCATAACAGGATGCCGGTCAGTCCAGAACACTCGCCCCAGTACGAGCTCGGTTTCCTGTTCCAACTGATGACCCTCTCCATGAGCGCGTTCATGTACTTCGGTGTGGACAGCGTCTGTCTGTCCATGGTCATCTTTGGGTGCGCGGAGATTGACATTATTAAGGAGAAGATCATGAACGTAAGATGATATACTTATGGGCGCTTTTATATAAACGTCCAAGTCAACGGCGTGACAACGATAATACATAATTACATATCATGTCGTTGACGTGGGTCGATGGTAAAGCATTAGGTATAGCGCTCGATCCCAGTGTTACAGAACTGGAAGCCCCAACCCTTTGACTGTTTAAAATGGTAAAATCTGAGAAATTTGCAGAAGTGCCCACAAAACAAAATGTACTTACTTAGTTGTATCAGGGACCTGGGCATATCTCTAAGTTTCAGCTCTGCTAAATTCATGATGAAGTAGGTAAATACATCTGACGAGTAAAATATTTTCTAGGTTAAACCAATATCAGAACGACGAGTCAACCAGTCCATTACCGTCAATAACATTTTGAATGAGCACTACAAAGTTCTGATCGAGTGTGTGGCGCAACATCAAGCCATACTCAAGTAAGCAATTCCGTCAGATCAGAAGCGAATTTAGGCGGTGTGAGTAACTGCCCGACGCGGTCCCCGGAATAAGGTACCGTAAAATGGGGTGTGTAGGGGCAAAAGTGACATTCAAACCTCGATAACATTTTATTTTTACATATGCAAACTGAACATGGTGTATATATATAATAAGTGTTCCGGACGTTTATATTTTAGTTTTTATTTTGGGTAGTTCCATTTCAATAACTTTGACGATCCCACCTCACCCCGTAGTCCCTCGTAATTGGGGTGAGATGGGATTTCATACAAAGGTGATTTTGAAAGATTGTTGGATCGATTTTTTTTATTATGAGTATTACTATAGCTCCATTTTAAATTGGAATACATTATTTTTGTAGCAGTAGCCTTAAAATTCCATCTTACCCCCCTTTCATCCCTTCTCTCCCCATTAATAACCCAACTCTCCCCGCGAACCCTACTCACCCCATTTTATGGTACCTAAAAGATTGCCTCGAGTAGGTAAGTATTAGTAAGTAACTGTAGTCGCGAATTCCCGCCCTCTTGCGTCTTTGGTAATAAACGACACCGTTGTGTTTTACTGTCGACGTGCTGTGTAGCTAAGAGGTGTTTGTTTTTCAGGTTCATCAGGCAGGTGGAAGACACGTACCATTCGTACTTGTTCTTCCAACTAAGCGGCAGCGTCGGGTTGATCTGCATGTCAGCTTTACGCATACTAGTGGTATGCTTTATGCTCTGCACCTTGCCACAGAATAAATAATAGTACTAGGTACAGAAGACTCACTCTCTAACAAAACGCGTCTGTTACGATCAGCGCAGATATGACCGCTAGGTGGCGACAGCACCACGCGCGGCTTATGGCTAGCCACCAAAATTGGTGTGGAACGGATGTACTCTTAGCTACCTGTAGCAAAGCGACGAAATCGCGGAGTAAGCCACGGCTGACCTTGCTTTGTCTATTCGTAATAACTAGCAAAACGTTTGAAATCGTAACTCTACTAGAGCCTTTAATTTAATGGGGTTTCGTTCGTATGTACAGGTGGACTGGAAGAGTGTCCAGTTCGTGGCATTGGTGATGTACCTGCTGGTGATGATCAGCCAGCTTTTCGTCTGTTGCTGGAGCGGCCACGAGCTCACCGCTACTGTACGTATACCGTACGGTACACCTGATACACCTCCGCAAACCTTGAGCCTTCCAATGCGATGTATTTAGGAAATTGCATCAATTCATAAAGGTCTTTTAGTTGTTATCATCACTCAATAGACGGACTAATATTTTGCACAACCCATTTGGTTACATTGAGTTAGAATGATATGGCAAAATCACACAGTATCTACAGTTGCAGATTACCCGGTTCGAAGGACCAATACCAGAACCATAATTTCATAGCTGTTTATGTGGCTGTCAATGCTTTTTATTTGTAATAAATGCGTTCAAACTTATATTTATTTTATGGCATGATTCTACAACACCCATAGCCCGTTACTCATTCTCTTCACCAAAAAGTTAGAATGGTATCACAAGTTAATACAAAAAGATAGTTATTGTAAACATACGCCAATATACCTAAGATCTAATCTATATTTATGTGTTAATGCCATATTTATTAAAGAATCATGTGATATATGTATGTATGTACATTTTATAAATTTTGTTTCTAGATAAGTTCTCTTTTGGTTTTCTAATGCACCGCCTACAATATTTTCTGCTTGGCCTTAAGGTTGACTGGTAGAGAATGCCTCATGGCATTAAGTTCACCTTTTGTACATTAAGTTATTCTTTTGTGCAATAAAGTTTAAATAAATAGGTAGGTATTACATTTACGCTGTACCTGCAATTGTTTCTTCCGTCCACCCACCTTGGACCTACCATAATATACTGTTATGGACAGAGTTCGGAGCTGCACACGGTGGTGTACGAATGCTGCTGGTACGAACAGGATATTCGCTTCAAGCGCGCGCTGCTGTTCACGATGTTGCGCCTGCGCAGGCCGATGGAGTTCCGCGCCGGCCGCTACGTCACGCTGTCCCGACAGACCTTCGTTGCGGTATCTATACTACTTGATCCTTATGCTTTCCTGGTACAAAGTTAAGTCTTAACCCTTTGAGCGCCGTTGGCATGTATACAAGACAACGATAGAACGGTACACTGGCGCCGCTGTCTTGTATACAAGACACAAATTCAACCACTCGGTAAATGTGAAAAAAATATCAATTGTAATTTTTTTACACTCTTTTTAATGTTTTAGGTCTTTGTTTAAAAAAATGCATTTAAAGCAGCTATATATGTAAATCCATTCTTTTATAATAAGGCTATCAAAGAATTTGCTCCAGTTTTCAACGTTTTTCATGTTTCTCGTCGCCGTTGTCTTGTATACAAGACAGCTAGGGATGGGAATGTTAACTCGATATGAGAATATTCAAAATAAATATCAAATCGCAAATCTCGTTTTATTTAAGCATTTGAACACTTGATAAATGCCAATTGGTGGTAACTAGTAACTAGATTACGTAAAACGAGAGAGAGAGACAGGCATAACTATAGCTGAAGTTCAGGGAGCTTCTTCAGCTGTAGATAATAGAGTCAGACAAGTAAATCTGTCCTTGTGGTCTATTTGCAGAACAAATGATTAATTTTGACATGATAGTGTAGTGGGGAGTGATACCCCTGCAGTGAGTCATTTTAAGTTAAAGATTACAATTTTCACATGCATATTTTTAGTCACGCACACGTGTTCAAGTGTATAATAATACCACACTGTTTTAAATCACACGTAGGAACAAAGGACGCACCGCGCGCCGAGCGTTTATTATGTGACGGTTTATAACCTTTAAAATTATCTTTGTTCACTCGAACCGAAAAACACAGGAACCAAACCGAAAAAGGACAGCTGATTATTTTTTGATAAGAAGTTAGGATGGAAAGTTAAAAAACTCCTAATTGTTCGTTGATAAGGAGTTAGGATATAAAGTAAAGCTACGTATGCTACTATTAAATTGTTTTTCAAACTATTACATTAATAAATGACTGAATAAATATTATTGTTCTTCACTCATTGACAATTCAACCCACGTGTAATTTTCCCCAATGCAGTTCCGGTACATTTATATTATCGACACACTATGCGCGGCTCTAACGTTACGCTTAAAATAAAGTTTACGTACCGACGAGCGCTTACGCCGTTGACCTAGAGACTATTATTACTTAACCTTTTGGCCGCCGGACCTAGTCCGCAAAGACGCTCACTCACACGCCAGAGCAAATTTTAAGTAAACAACTAATAAAAAGTTTAGGGATTGCAAATAGTGATATCGATATTTACAATTTATGGTAAAAAAATTCTCAATTTGGCTTTGTTCTTATCCAACTTTAATTTATTTCGAAAATGCCAAAAATTTACATATTTTTTACACACGACAATGTTAAAAATAAAGGTCTTTATCATTATAAACAACCACTAAACAATATCGATTCATGACGTAATATCACCGCACTTGGCTGTACAAGAAGTCTTTTATACAAGACAACGGCGCGCATGGACTGTCCGCAGTGCAGACTGACAAGGACTGTTTCCGTGCGGATTAAGTAATAATAGTCTCTAGGTCAAAGGCGTAAGCGCTTGTCGGTACGTAAACTTTATAAGCGTAACGTTAGAGCCGCGCATCGTGTGTCGATAATATAAATGTAAGTACCGGAACTGCATTGGGGAAAATTACACGTGGGTTAATTGAATTGTCAATGAGTGAAGAACAATAATATTGGAAAAGGGTGGGGATCGGAAATGTTCGGGAATGCATGTTTCATATTCGACATGTTCCTTAGATGAGCTTCTCAGTTCCCGTATTACATCCTCCTACCATGACAATTTTTCGTCAATTTCAAATACATATATAACATTCTCATAGTTAGGCGACACTGACTAGTCCTAGCGTCCGCCTGTACCATTCTTGTGCGAAGCGGTTACTGCAGGGTATCACTCTTCACTACACTATCATCTTAAAATGAATCTTTTGTTCTGCAAATAAACCACAAGGACAGATTTACTTGTCTGACTCTACTATCAACAGCTGAAGAAGCTCCCTGAACTTCAGCTATAGTTAATGCCTGTCTCTCTCGTCTCGTTTTACGTATTCTAGTTACTAGTTACCACCAATTGGCATTTAACAAGTGTTCAAACGCTTAAATAAAACCAGATTTGCGATTTGATATTTATTTTGAATATTCTCATATCGAGTTAACATTCCCATCCCTAGCTGTCTTGTATGCAAGACAACGGCGACGAGGAACAAGAAAAACGTTGAAATCTGGAGCAATTTTTTGAGAGCCTTATTATAAAAGAATGGATTTCTATAGCTGCTTTATGTGCAATTTTTTTTTTAAACAAGGACCTAAAACATTAGCATGAGTGTAAAAATATATATAATTGATATTTTTTCCACATTTACCGAGCGGTTGATGTTTTGTCTTGTATACAAGACAGCGGCGCCAGTGTATCGTTCTATCGTTGTCTTGTATACATGCCAACGGCGGTCAAAGGGTTAATCCGCCCGGAAACAGTTCTTGTCGGTCTGCACTGCGGCCAGTCCATGCGCGCCGTTGTCATGTATAAAAGACTTCTCGTACAGCCTAGTGCAGTGATATTACGTCATGAATCGATATTGTTTAGTGGTTGTTTTTAATGATAAAGACCTTTATTTTTAACATTGTCGTGTGTAAAAAATATGTAAATTTTTGGCATTTTCGAAATAAATTAAAGTTGGGTAAGAACAAAGCCAAATTGAGAAGATTTTTACCATAAATTGTAAATATCGATATCACTATTTGCAATCCCTAAACTTTTTATTAGTTGTTTACTTAAAATTTACTCTGGCGTGTGTGCGTCTTTGCGGACTAGGTCCGGCGGCCAAAAGGTTAAATATTACGGACTATAAGTATGACCAACCAGGGAAATATTCTGACTGATGATAGTGATGATGCATATATATCATTCAAACCTGAATGAAGATGAATTGTACTGGCACAGTAATGCCTTACCGACTTTTTGGTCGCACCTTAGAATATTCATTCGCATGGCATGGCGTTAAAATAGAACCTTACGACTACTTCTTTCAAGTAAATACCAGATTAATAGCTCGTTTCACTACTTTTACTTATTTATTTATTTTGTTCCAGATTCTACGCATGTCATATTCGTATTTTGCTGTATTAAAGCAAACTAACAGTCGAAACGAAGTGGTAGAATTTGAAAATTAAACTAGATACAAACTCATTAAGCTATTCGTAAATAAAAACAGTTGAACATTAAATTAACTGATTCTTATATTAATTAATTTAGTTGCCTTAGTTATTATTATTGTTAATATACATTAGATACGCATTTAGATATTATCAAACTCATAAATTATCATTCGCCTAGCAATTTGTTCGTCATTAGTACACTGCTATTAGAAGTATTAGAATTGTCCTTATAATTATCAATCTTTGTCAATTTAATTGCAATTAGCGGGTATCTAATTCGCACCTTGGAGTTGTAAACAAATCGAATTACAGTTGGAAGTTTTGATAGTTTAAAGTTTGTTCCATACAGTATGTTGTGTGCCGAGCTAAAACGAAAACTTGAGATTTTACGATTACAAGCAACTTGTTTTATTTAAAATAGGTAGGTATCTTCCTAACCTCCTTAAATACGACGACTGGTCTGGCCTAGTGGGTAGTGACCCTGCCTGTGAAGCCGCGGTTCCTGGGTTCAAATCCCAGTAAGGGCATTTATTTGTGTGATGAGCACAGATATTTGTTCCTGAGTCTTGGGTGTTTCCTATGTATTTATGTATTTGTATATTATATATAATATATGTCGTTGTCTGAGTACCCACAACACAAGCCTTCTTGAGATTACTGTGGGACTTATTAAAAAAAACTTATTTAAAAAAGTTTACTTTATTTACAAAATTAAATATTAGCAATAATAACATATTTCATTTTGTGTTTAGTCATACAAGGTAGAAAATAGTTATTTGTACAACAAGAGATCAAAGTTTGATATTTCTTCGAGTGCTTATTTTGAGTCCCGTGCAAGCGAAAGATTCTATAATAGATTCACGAGCGTAGCGAGTGAATCTAATTTAGAATCTTGAGCGTAGTAAGGGACTCAAAAGCGCACGAGATGTAAATAACTTTGATCTCGTGTAGTACACAACATTTTTCACCTCAGCAGTGAGAACATATTAGAGAACCCGAAAAATGTATTCCCCTTCTTCATCACTTACCTCTATTCACTCATGTTTTCTTAAGATATACCAACAATTAAATTTTCACCTCAGCAGCTCGAACCCTTGGTACTTTGCTACTTAAAAACAGTGAGCAAAATCGCATTTTGCTCATCTTGTCTCACTCAGTGAGCAAAATGCGATTTTGCTCACTGTTTTTAAGTAGCAAAGTACCCTTGTTCGAGCTGCTGAGGTGAAAACATAAAACCTGTATGTGTTATGCGAACTTATATGATACGCTAAATTAATGGGCGTTAGATACCTAATGTAGGTATCAGACTTTTGGTGAAAATGAAAATACACAAAAATATGTTTCTCTATGGGAACCAATCTGGGTCCATAACCTGTACCTAATGGTGCTAATGGAGAAATCAACTCAGTACAAGTAAAAGTAAGGAGCTGAAATCTAAATCTGGGGCATTTGGGACATCAGCAAAATGTTTATAAGAGCACCCTATAGTTCTTCAACTCGTATACAACCGCCGCAAAACTAATCATCCCAAGCTCACATCATTCAAGATGGCGGTGAGCACGGTAGACAATGTAACTCTCTTCCTAAACCGTCCTCGAAACATCCTCTTATATCTCGGAATATGGCTTAAACCTGCCAACTACGTCTCTTTATACGTCATCTATGCCATCATAGTCATGTTCACCCAATATTCCTTTGTCTTCTTCGAGTTTATATACATAGCTTTAGCTTGGGGAGACATGGACGCAGTAACAGAAGCTTCGTTTCTGCTGTTCACACAGGCGTCCGTGTGCTATAAGGTTACAAGGTTTATGATAAATAAGAATAACTTGGTTTCTCTCTTGAGTTTCATGGAAGAGGAGGTATTTCAGGCGCAAAACGAGAGGCATGTCAGGTGAGATGTTTTCCACTTATTCTTCACATTGTAGAATATATTTCACTCTCAACTTCACGGGCTGAACTTCAAAGTTCTTCAGTATTTTACTAAAGTATTTGTGACTAAACCTAGAAAATAATAATTATGCGGTGCGTTTTTTTATTCTTTTTGATGTGTAAACGGTGCAACAGCTTTTGAGCAGCGGTTCTTAATCCTTTTGATTGACAGATGTCTCCTGAATCAGTCTATCATGATAAGGCGCCTGTGCCTGTTTTTCCTCGGAAGTGCGCTGACCACTTGTACTTTGTGGGGACTTATGCCCATTGTCGACAGCACTGGTGGGGAGCGTATCTTTCCCTTTTTGATCTGGTACGTCATAATGAGTTTTTATTCAGACTGTTAGTGCAGAATGAATTTATATATCGGTACTATTATGCTTTTTCTCATGCACAGTTCGATGTTCAAACAGACGCAAGCAAAATGAGACTCGGAGCCATCATGTTACAAAATGCTGATTGGTCTTGTGCTAATATTTACATTATTCAATCTAGTTTTTTTAATTGAATACCGGATAAGCTGGGAAAATTTCTGAGATAGTTCTGAGCTTTCTGTATTCAGAGACCCTTAGCATTTTTTTAGACCCGGCTTGGTGTTCATGAAATTAATTATGAGAGATTCCATTTCATTTATAAAATAGGTACGACTCATGATTGCAGTGTATAAATTTGCAGGATGCCAGTAGGTCCCGAGAAGTCTCCCCAGTACGAGTTGGGCTACTTTTACCAGATGGTGGCCATCTACATCAGCGCATTCCTGTTCATCGCAGTTGATAGCGTCGCTTTATCCATGATCATGTTTGGATGTGCGCAGCTGGAGATTATCATGGATAAAGTAGAACAGGTAAGTGTAGGTTTTAAGGGGCTGATGATAATATTTGTTTGGTTTGAATTTTTAGAAGATCACCTAGTATCTAAATTATGTGCTGTTTTTTTGCGATTTGTGTCTTTATTGTAGAGTAAGAAGGTATATTTTGCAGATCAAACGAGTGCCAATGTCAGGAAAGCTCAAGAAGCAAGATCGAGAGCAGCTCACTCAAGAGAACCAAGTTTTGTTCGTGGAATGTCTGAAACACCACCAGGCGGTGATACGGTCAGCATAATGTTTTTCCGATAAACGACTTTTACTCGTATGCCCATTAGTCATGTAATGACGGGTAATCTCAGTCGAAACAATTTACTACATCAAGTAACGTTTATTTAAATCGAAATTGAACTCTCCCTTAAAAAGTAATTGTAGCTATTTACCCACCGATTCATTGAATTCAAGAATTATTATGCTGTCATAAAAATGGAACGAGGTTAGGTAGAGAGGGGGGGATTTAATTCCTCAAGAAATCACCTTGGGTTTCTTTTCATTGCGTCATCAGTAATTAACATGTCATTGTAAGATATATTTCAGGTTCATAGAATCCGTAGAGGACACGTACCACGCGAACATATTTTTCCAGCTGAGTGGGAGCGTCGCCATCATCTGTATCATTGGACTTCGGATTACAGCTGTCAGGCCATATTTTTACGTTTTGTGCTTAAGTATCCTAGATCTGGCTTTACGATTCCTCGCTATTTGACACTATTATTATAACATTACAGCTTTATTACAAAGTTTCTCTGCAGCACCACGTAGTTACGAGTAGAATACGAAATTACGATCACGACATCTCTCTCGCTCTGCTTGCATGGATCGAGTGATAGAGATGGAAAGAACTTCCCAGTCTAAGTGATTAGCACTGAGACGCTATCTTATTTAGCTGGTTAGTCCAAAAAGATGACAATCGTACATCGAGAAACGAAGACAGAAATGTATCGGAATGGCCGATGCCGAAAAGTCACGCGACTATTTCCATACACTATTTAAGTTTCGATTGTTGTTCTATATACGATTGTCATCTTGGCTAGGCTCCCAGGCAAATCTTAGCTAAGATGATAATCTATCTTAATCTTGATGTTTCAACAGACAACGCCAGGCAGCGTGCAGTTCATCTCGATGCTGAACTACATGGTGACAATGCTGTCGCAGCTGTTCCTTTACTGCTGGTGCGGCAATGAGCTAACAATACGAGTAATATCTAACTTCTCAATTCGTCAATGCTTGAATGTACGAGGGGTATTCAAAATATTCTCGGTATGAGAATGAAAACAAACAAGTACGAAAAGTTTGATATTTTTATTTTTCAATATACTCCCCCCCTATGTTCATACACTTAAAAGATCGATCAATTATTTTTTTTAATCCCTCGTAAAAATATTTTTTATCTTTCGTGTAAAAATGCTCCTCCACTGCCGCCTTCAATGCTTCATCGTCAGAAAATTTATTTCCACGCAGATCCTTTTTAAGATTGGGGAGCAAAAAGAAGTCGCTGGGGGCTAAGTCCGGACTATACGGTGGGTGAGTAACAGTTTTAAACCCACGTTCAACAATAGCTGCCTTGGCAATATGAGCAGTATGGACGGGGGCGTTGTCATGCAGAAGCAGAATACCTTTGGTTAACTTTCCTCGCCTCTTTTCTTTAATTACATCCTTTAATTGACGTAGAATGTTAGCGTAGTACTGTCCTGTGATATTTACACCTTTTTCTTTATAATCGATTAGTAATACTCCTTCACAATCCCAAAATATCGTGGCCATGACCTTGCCAGCTGAAGGGATGACCTTCAACTTCTTGGGATGAGCTGAACCCTTAATGTGCCACTGCATGGACTCTTGTTTACTCTCTGGGTCATAATGATGAACCCAGGTTTCATCTCCAGTAACTATTCTTTGCAGCACCTCATCAGGATTTTCACCGCACAGGTCAATAAAATCGGAACAACAAGCTACACGCATGTCTTTTTGAAGCCGAGTCAGCATTCGCGGAACCCATCTTGCACTTACTTTTGACATATTAAGATGGTCATGTATAATATCATGTACGGTACCAATAGAGAGATTGGTTACTTGTGCTATAGATTTTACCTTCACTCGACCATCTTCCAATATAAGTTTTTCCACTTTATCAATATTTTCTTGTGAAGTAGCTACTACAGGCCGGCCAGGTCTAGGGTCATCTTCAATACTCTCCCTTCCGCGTTTAAACTCGCTTGACCACTTTTGAATGGTAGATAAAGAAGGAGCAGACTCACGGTAAACACAATCCATTTCCTCTTTTATGGTTTTTTGATTTTTACCCTGTTTTGTCAAGAATTTTATCACGCATCGATGTTCTAATTTAGTTAACATTGTCAATTCGCACAGGATGTTCATGTTTGTTCAGCAATTGCAGAAAAACAAAAGACTATCTCGGTTCGAATTATACTTTTTTTTTATGTCAATGAATAAACCTTAGCGGCCAGTAACGAAAGAAATTTTAGAAGAGGTCGTAAGATATCAATACCGAGAATATTTTGAACGCCCCTCGTATTGTTATGTAAGAATTTTATTGACGCGAAATGTCCATGCTATATATGTCTTTCTTGATCAGCTTCTCTTTTACGGCCTGGCCCCGTAGACATCATGCCAATCGCTCACGCTACGTAGCGAACGAAACGCAACTGTCTCTGTCACACTAGGTAATGAGTGATAGAGAGACACAAAGCGATTCGATGGCGAAGCGCAAGTCACCTTGGCTAGGCAGCCTGATGATATGACATGACGCTGATGTTGTCTTTAACTTGAATCACTTAGGGTGGGTTTCACCAAACCGTCTGTGATTGTAAAACCGTTTTCAAAATTTTAATGTATGGGAAATTCCATAGTTCTCTGCTGGATGACGCTGATCAGTCTGCTAATTGTGGTTGGTGCAACTGCCCCTATATAAGTCGTCTTATGCTTTTCATTCTACGATTTCTACGCTAGGTTAGCTATTATTAAATCCCCCAGGATAGCATCTTCTGTTTGTATCCCTGATATATATGGAACCGGGGGCGATAGCAAGTAAAACGACCGTTTGCATTGACGTCTGATTTATTACTCACTCGGTAGGTAGATCACAAAACTAGCATACAGAACATCCCTCCAACATTAATTTGGGAACCTGTTAAACAAACAAACACACTAATTAACAGGTGCTTAAACTTAAAAATACTTCTTAAAATCTACGTTGACCCTGGGACGCAAGCGTTGATGGGCGGACGGCAAATCCTCATTATGATCAGCCGTGTTATCAGAACCGGCGGCTGCCTGCGGCAGAGGTGGAGCCTCCGCTGGCGGCACATGAGGCATTTCTCGTTCACCCTCTGTGTCAGCGCCCTCACAGTCATTCCACTCCTCCCTGCCCTCTGCGGGTTCATTATTCTCACTTAACTCAATTTCTGGAAGCTCTCTGCTCGGTTCAGGTTCAATGGTAGCCGAAGGTGGAGCAGGTGGGGGTGAAATTGATTGTGACCGTGACATAACGGTTTCACTTATTAAATCGGGTTCTGTTTCCTGACGCTTAAACATTTGGTCAACATGACGAATACATTCGGTATTATAATCAGCTACAAATACGTTATACATTCTACGGCCTATTGAATTTAGCACTTTTCCTTTTACCCAACTTTCTTTTCTATCAATATACCATCTAACCCATACTAAATCGCCGGTGCAAAATTCCCGACTAATATTAGAGGCTTCCTGCAACAAAAATGTTGGGTCACTATCTTTTGGCAGTAATAAGTCTAATCGTGTCCTTAATTCGCGACCAAACATTAATTTTGCAGGTGTCGCCCCAGTAGAAGTATGTACAGTATTTCGGTATGTAAACAAATATTCTCGTAAAGAGTCATGTACAGTTTGTATTGGCAAATTTTCTTTTAATATCGATTTTAGGATATTTTTACAAATTTTTACACTTATTTCCGCCTGGCCGTTACTACACGGGTGATAGATAGGTGACGTCATGTGTTTAATACCATTACTGGAACAAAATTCTCTAAATTCCGCGGAAGCAATTTTTACGTCATTGTCAGATACAAGCAAGTTAGGGATGCCAAAACATGAAAATATTTGCTTTAACTTGCCAATTAACGCCTTAGTTGCCGTTCCATTTTCCATATGACAACACTCTATCCACTTACTGTACGCATCTACCAGTATCAAATACGTTCGAGAACCGATTACCATATAGTCGATGTGAACGCGTTGGAAGGGTGCGCCCGGGCGCGGCCACGACGCTGGCGGCGCTCGCGCCGGCGCGGCGCGCATAACGGCGCACGTCGCGCACGAGCCGGCCCTCTGCTCAATATCGTTATCTATACCTGGCCACCACATCCTACTTCGTGCATTACTTTTCATCTTTACAATTCCCAGATGGGAACTGTGCAATTCATCTAATACGCGTACCCTGAGTGCTGCGGGAACTACAACCTTGTGGCCCCGCAATAAGCACCCATTTTCATACTGTAAATCTGCCTTATTACGAAAATAAGGAAGTATCGACGTACATATGATTTTCCTAGGCCACCCCCGTTGCATGTACTTAATAACGGTTTGTAATACATTATCAGTTTCGGTCGCTTGCTGAATGTCTTTATGTAAAACAGCCGGTGAACATGAATTCAAAAACTTTAATGAGGAATAGGTATCATGCTCATGGTCACTTTTGCAACAAGTATCCGCTAACGGTGCGCGGGAAAAATAATCGGCCACTACATTGTTATCGCCCGACGTGTACTGCACATTGTAATTGTAAGCGGACAAAATTATTGCGTACCTTTGCAACCGCAGCGCTGTCGTCATTGAAATTCCCGTTTTATTATTAAATATAGATATCAACGGCTTGTGGTCAGTTTTCAAAATAAATGGATCGCTTCGACCGTACAAATACTGATGAAATTTTTTTACTCCAAATATTATAGCCGTCGCTTCTTTGTGAAGTTGACTATAATTTTTTTCACTAGCCGAAAGTGACCTTGACGCGAAAGCGAGCGGCCGCTCGCCTCCGGTGACATCACGTTGACTAAGTACCGCTCCCAAGCCTGAGGGTCCCGCATCTACCCCCAAAACGAGTTGTGCTGTGGGGTCAAAATGGGCCAGGACTCTTTCCGACGCCAACTCACGTTTTACGCGTTGCGCAGCCTCTCGCTGACGCACGCCCCACTCCCACTGAGCCTTCGCTCCGAGCAGATCGTATAAGGGCCGCAACACACTAGACGCATTAGGGATGAAATTCCTATAATAATTAATCATCCCTACCAAACGCCTAACCTCTGCAACATTGGTAGGATCAGGCGAGTCCAATATGGCCTTGACTTTAGCGAAACTACTTTGCAACCCACTTTTACTAATTGAGTAGCCGAGATAAGTTACAGAATTTTGGAAAAACTCGCACTTTTCCTTTTGCAATCTAAGCCCTGCTTCATTTAACCTATGCAATACTTTTTGTAACCGATCCAGATGTGTTATTTTATCGGGCCCGGTAATACAGATGTCGTCGAGCCAACAACTTACTCCATCGATACCTGAAAGTAACATCTCCATAGACTTTTGAAATATAGCAGGCGCATTGGCCAATCCATACACAAGACGAGTATATTTATACAAACCTTTCTGTGTATTGATGGTCGTGAGCTCTTGTGACTCGTCACTTAGTACAAATTGATTATACGCGTTTTTTAGATCTATTTTGCTATAATGCTCCCCTCCTCCTAGTTTTGCAAATACTTCCTCTATTTTCGGTAGGGGATACTTATCGATAATCAGGTCTTTGTTAAGAGTCACCGAGAAATCGCCAGCAATCCTAACTTTTCCGTTTTCTTTCAATACCGGTACGATAGGGGTGGCATATTGTGAATAACTAACCGGTACCAAAATACCTAAACTGACCAATCTGTCCAACTCACGTTCAACTTGCCCTTTTAATGCAAATGGAACTGCGCGAGGCTTAAAAAATTTCGGAACACTGTTAGGCTTTAATTGTAAATGTACTTTTAATTTATTAAACGTTCCTAACTCGTCTTGCCACAACTCAGGATATTGTTCCAATAATGTAGCCACATCGCCGTCAGCTGATAAGTTTTTATTGTTTACATTTTGCGTTAATGTCAAGTTAAATGCGGACATAAAATCCCTTCCTAATAGGGGCGGGCCTCCGTTTTTGACTACAAAAACCCTTAATTCCTTTTTCTGCCCATTATAGGTCAAGTGACATAAAAAAAATCCTAGAGGTTGAATTTTATGTCCATCATACAAACACATTCTAATATCACTATCTAACAATTTATACTCGGAAAACATGTGATTATATAACTCTTCTGACATAACACAGGTAGCAGACCCGCAATCAAGTTCCATTTGTAATTGTTTATTTCCAATTAATACATTTAATTCTATCGGCTTAGTAATTACATACCTTAAGTTAAACATTTGACATTCCTCACAGTCATCTACCTCGCTGCGATTCAACGACGACGATTCGCCAACGGAAACGTTATGCACTCGCGCACTTTCACCACAAACTTTCTTTAAGTGACCCTTTTTGCCGCACTTTTGACACTTGTACGATTTATAACGACAATTGATTTCCGTATGATTTTTCATTCCGCAAACCGCACACTGCTCGGGCGTCGAACGTGGATCCCGCTGACCGCTGCCGCTCGCGCGACCGCGCGCGCCTCTCGCGCCACCGCGATATCCACCCTCCGTTTGCGCTCGAAAAACTGGCTCCTCCTTAATTGTAGTTAATTTCGCTTCTCGGGCACTCTCCGTCTGTTCTGCCAACTCTAAAGCCTTGGCAAAGGTTAATGATGATGGCTTTTGCTCGAATAGTTTATCGCGCACGGAACCTGAGCCCAGACCGAGCACGAAACGATCCCTGAGGTTCGTCTCCAGGGCAGTACCAAAATCGCAATAACTTGCCAGACCTCTTAGTCTTGCCGCCCATTCGCTCAGCGTTTCGCCTGCACTCTTCATCGCTCCGAAAAATTTCGCCTTATCCGCAAAAGTACACTGCTTTTGTTTGAAATGTTCGTCGAGTAATAAAACCAGCGCGTCATACGTTAAGGAATCTATCTCCTTCGGATAAGCTAAATTGCGCACTAACCGATAACTTTCATCCGACAAATGTGTAATCGTTATAGCACTTTTTTTATCTGCTTCCGATATACTGTTCACTAGAAAAAACTTCGTTAACCGGCTCTTGAATATCGCCCACTCGGTAGTCTTATGATCGAAAATAGGCAAATTTCCTAAATACGACTGCGACATGATTTAAACGCGCGAATTATCCTCGTTAGCCAGATGATATATATGGAACCGGGGGCGATAGCAAGTAAAACGACCGTTTGCATTGACGTCTGATTTATTACTCACTCGGTAGGTAGATCACAAAACTAGCATACAGAACAATCCCACAGTAGATACCTCATTAGAAAATGGTGGTGGATATTCTAAGCCATCTTGCGCGGTGAGATCTGCTAGGAGGCCTGGCTGGACTACATCTCTTCCCCTCTCTTTCAAATTTCATTTTTTACTGCCTGAATGTTTTCGTCGTGTCGTAAAAGATGCCAAGCTTTCTACTTGTCCCAATCATTTGTATTCTTTAGAAAAACTTTACTTCCAGAGCGAGATTCTCCGAGAAGTGATGTATTTGTGCCCGTGGCATGAGCAGTCCAACAGCTTCCGAAGATTGCTCTGGGTGGCCATGGAGCGGATGAAACGGCCAATCATCTTCAAGGCTGGACATTACATACCGCTTTCCCGGCCAACTTTTGTTGCGGTAATTTTTTTTACGTGATATGAAATACATACTTACCTAGTTTTTTTTTCATTCCTTATAGCCAATTTTTCCGAGGTCATACCTATGTTATAGTCGTACTGAGAAACTTTTTTGGCTATGAGACCAGCTTCGAAATCGCAAAAAATATTTTAGTTCTCCGATAGAGAGCATCGACATTTGATCAGCCAAATTGTATGAAACAGTCAATTGTTTTTCGCAATTTCGGGGTTCTTCCCATAGTATAATGACTTATAATTTATAATTATATTCACCTCGCAAAATATGGTTATTGGTTGAAAAAATACCCAGTATAATAACGAGATGAAATAAGTACTTACGGAACAATTTACTTTTATATTGATAATTGCATCTTTTCAGATTCTACGGTCGTCATATTCATACTTTGCCGTCATCAACCAAACCCAGAACAAGGAGAAATAATTGATACAACCATCCACAAATTAGTTGTTTATTTATAAACCGCGTATCACATATGCGTAGTGTACAGTTACGACATTTTAGGCAAAAGTGTGCTTAGTTTATGAAAATTATGAAAAATACACTTTTTTGTAATACTCAACGACACTTAACTTATAATAATTTAGTCGAATAGATAAATTCGTGCGCTTAAATTAAAAACTTCAACAACAGCGATAGGGAAGTGAAAACAATTACAACCACGGTTTAGAATTTGATTTGCGATTCGTGTTGGTGTGAGAAGAACGCTAGTATACAAGGTCTCTCTCTATTCAATCCAATATCTGTGTCGGCCTTTAGGTAAAAACCATCGCTTATCAAGCAATGATATTATATAACCATAGATAGGTTATACTCATACTTGAGGAGCACAAAAATACTTCCATATTTATTTCTGTGCCTACGAAGAAATTTGTTATTTTCGATTAATTTTCTCATTCCATCCATCTTTGTCACACCCGTTGTTAAACATAAGGTCGTTTCTTTCTCTTTCGGTGTGAGGGAGCTCGTTAGCCGCCACTAGTCCAGCCGCGACTAAAGGCAACTTGTCAAATTTGTCACAAGGTAAGCGCTTCAATTCTGGAACGCCTATAACCTATCTTGAGTTATAAATCATTGTTATCAAGACATTAGACTTGGTAGAACGCTTGGAAGCAGAGTGCAGTGATGCACTCCCGCAGCTCGGCCTTCGGCCTCCCTTTAAATTACTGAATTTGTATACAAGCCATCGTTCCAAAAATATATTTAAACGCCTCTAAGACACTTGTAATAAGGTCGTGTTGGCTTGTAAAGATGTTTGTGAACTCGACCGTACACATTGGGCCAGCGTTAGACAATCTATAGGATAGGTATAAGGCGACAACCATATTAGGTGGGAACGAAAGGTTCGATCGCTGTGTCTCGCTCCAACCTATGGTTGTCGCCTTAGCCGAAGCCAATCGCGCAATGTCGTGGCCAGCGCGTTAGAGTTATTGCGATTTCGTAGCTTACATCAGCTATGTATACCTACACCAGGTACATATAGCAATCGATAATATTATTTAATAAATTTCTACCACGGCCAATAACACAGATATTATTAGATTGAATAAAAGCACACGTGTAAATGCGTTTATGGACATAAAAAGCTAAGTATCATATCAATAAGCGTACGAAAAAAAACACTGATATTTATAGATACTTACCTTAATATATCCTAATCAAGCACAGTAAAGCATTATTCACAATCTTGAATTTCATTTAACCTATACTTTAAAAACACAAGGAGTAAAAAAGCCTTAAAACATCAGGAATTGTTGATAAAGGTAACAGTCAGTCGATTACACTTATGTGATAAAATGTGATAAATTTCAATAAATAATAGGACATTGTGCAACATGGAGTTACGCACAATGTGATTCATCACACTTGCGAGTAAAAAAATACGTTTTAAATTAAATGAAAATAACTAATAAGTAATTTTACATCGGCAAATATTGGTCCTTCATCTCAAAAAGTGTTCGTTCATGAAATATGTAAAAAATCTTTAAGACCGGCATTAAATTAGTCTGATTGAACTTTTATAACCACAAGTCACAAGTTTAATTTTTTACGTCACCCTAGGCCCGTACGCTACGCGAGAAGAAAATCTCACTTCCTGGCCAAGGCAAGACGTAAAACTTTATACAAACCACGGGCGGAATTCGTAAAGCCCCAGATCGCATATTTATGGCCCGAACCGAAATGTCATGTACTTATTATAGGTAGTTTGAATTGCAAAAAAAAACTCATTGACGAAATTATAAAAAAAACTTATTCGGAAGTAATACCAGTTTTTACTCCGTCTACGCATACGTCGCAATAAATCTTTTACAAGCAAGTGTGATGAAAAAAGTTCTGGCCAGTTACACCGTTTCAAATTATTATTTCGCAAATTATTATTTTTTATTATTTATTACTGTGTATAATATGACATACTGGTTGAAAATATTTATCTACCCTCTTTACGAATATTTGCTAAGTGAAAGACAGGGATGGCAAAATTTTCTCAACTTTGTATTCTCATTGCCACTTTTGAGTTTTTGACTCTAATTACTTGGTTAATACATTGAAAATAAAAACTAAAAAAACATTATTTCATATCAGTACATACTTTCTCATTTTATTGAATTAAAATACATATAATAATATAAACGGCTTATACTTATTATATCTAAATATAATACCCGTTATAATACAATAATAAAAACAAATAGATTTTTAACGGTGTACCAGCCAGGAATAAAGCGCATTTTGCAGAAGCAAAATTAACTTTAATTATTATTATTATAAAAATGTGCGTAAAACAAAAATGCGATAGTGTTACTCCCAAGTCCCAAGTATCACAGTGATACGTTTAAGATATGGAAATCAGTACATTTATATCAGTAATATCGTAATTAATCCAATAGCCATGTAGGCAAGCTCGTTTAAAAACATGTTTTAGAAGAAAATGATCGGTTACAGGGGCCGAATGATCGGTTACAGAGGCCGAATGATCGGTTACAGAGGCCGCGCGCGCGGTCTCTGATATTCTTGCCAACCACTACCACAAGGCGCAAATTTCAAAATTTCCTTATAAATAGATGACCAAAAGTTTTCAAATTTGAGTCCTTTAGTGGCTGAAATGGTTGGCCAATCGGGCTATAGGGGTATTCCAGAAAAGTGTCGGGTACGTGGTTTTTTTAACACTTCTGATGAAGTTTAGAAGCTTATGGCATGATAACGTTTGATATCTTAGCTTTAAATTCAACGTTATGTAATACAGTTTTCTTCAGTTTATTACCACATTATACTTCGTTTTTTTTTAGGATTAGAAATTTGGTAAACTATATTGATGTGTCTTTTAATTGAAAAACACTTTTTAAAAATCAATAACTATTACTTATGAAAGCAGAAGACTTTAAGATCGTATTAGATAATTGTTACATATTTACCGTAACTTATTTTTAAAATGTGTTTTTCAATTAAAAGACACATCAAGATTGTTTACCAAATTTCTAATCCTAAAAAAAAACGAAGTATAATTGCCACCCAGCCAAACAAGCCACAAAAAAATCTTCATATAAGGTACCAGGATCCCGACTATCGGGTCGTCCGGCCTGGGAACGAAATCATAAAATACCCGATAGTCGGGTTTTCGGCACTGAATGTGTTAAGGTAGCTGACATACGCGTCACGTCCCCGACAAAGTAGACTTTTTTGTGGAATGCTCTTATTACTGCACAATTGAGGAGTGTCTTTTCAAAAGGGCTTATTTCTGTGTAGTTTTCATAGAGAAATAAGACCATTTAAAAAGACAATCCTCATTTACAACCAAGTCGATATTTTGTTTCTAACTATAAACATGTTTGATATAATTTTGTGACCACAATGGTTCAAAAGCACCTCGTTGACAAAGAATTAGCGCACTTACATACATACCGTTAGATAAAACTGATTTTACATTAATTTTTTGATAATTTCGATAACGTGATACACAGAACTCTATTCGCTAATAAATAATTCGAGAATAAATATAATCAAACAAAATGGCAGTTCATCTAACTTCGATAGTCACAATCAACAGATTCAAACAAATTTAAATCACGAACGTCGTCTAAAAAACGAAACACAACCGATTATTAACGAGTTAAAATCACAATTATAGGGCATTTGCACACTCGCCCCAATTTTCAAACAATCGCGTTGAGCGGGGTATATACTGGTGACATTAAGGGCTATTCTACACGATCTGACAGCTAATTGTTTGCAGGTCCTAACGTCTGAAACAATTTGCTTTCTGAGAAACCATAAACAGAATAATTTAAAACACGGTTTGTCTGTTATAATGTGTAGATACATGATTCTATTCACCCGAGAAAAAGGTCCTTCAGATGTGTAGAATACTGCCGAGAGCTCCAAATATGACCCCGCTTTATAAAAACTAAAATTAATCTATCTAAAGAGCGATCGCTATGTCACTACGTCTATGTCTAGGAATGGTAGGAGTTAGCACTACTGTCCGCTTCATTATTTGTTGTCTGACATACTGCTGTTCTAATACGTTTGGCGTCAAAGTATTCTCAACTCTCACAACAAGACATAAGGTCTATATCACGCCGAAAGGTAATTACAGAATTATCTATAATATAAATGTAAATATACCCTACCGTAAAAATATAACTACTACATTTAAACAGCACTAAGTTGCTATGTCGCTGTCTTTTTAGGAAATTTGTTAGTAGCTAGAGATAATAAAATATTCGTATAATATTTTGGGCAAAGCCGGTTCTCCACTAGAGACCCATAAGATTCTTGTTTTCGGTAAGTGTCATAGATCGATCATGGCAATCGATAGAAATGAGGAGCGACCTGGGGGACTAGCCAAGATAATTGTCATTTACATTAATTACGTTTATCCTAGCGTATCGTTTTCTGCTAACGATTGTCATCTTAGCTAACCCCCTGCGTTTGTCAGGAGAGATTATATATGTAAAGGTATCCAAACTCAATAGTACAGTAGTAAAATTGTCCCCGTCTACTAAAACTGAACCAAACCAATGTAAACACACCTTTATCATTAATTCATTTTCTGAGTTTCAATTTATTGGTATTTAGTGGAGAAACAGCCTTATAGTGCACCGAAGGGAAACATTTCTATTCATACCACAATTCTGTTATGCAAATAAGGCGTAATTTTCTCATAGTATTACCGAAAATGATGATTATTCGCATTCTTATATTGTTCATGATCTTTAGATTACTTATGCAGATATATACCTTAAAACCTTGATTTAGAAGCGATTATGCATTAATAACTGCTAGTAGGGAACTCTGCGTATTTACTTGATATACCTCAAAGTATTCTCTACCAGTCAAGCAGTGTACAGTCGACGTCAAAGATATGTTGACGCTTTTGCACCCTACTCCTTTGTAAAAAGGCGAAAAATGTAAACATATGTTTGACGTCGACTGTACTTAGTGATGTGTCTTACGATCAGTTTTGGTCATACATTTTATTGTACGAACGGTGAATTATCGAATTTTAACCATCAGTGCAATGGATCATTAAATTGGCACATTTGAACGACATTAACGCCTTATTTCATAACAGAATTACCCTCTACATTAAGAAGTATACGAAATTAATGCATTCTACATCTTGCACCGGATAGTGACGCTATGGCACTACACTAAGCGTGGTCCAGTTGATATCGTCACGTTGTATTATAATATAACAAACTATTACTTCGTCATCTTACGTAGTAATTCCTTGGCAAAGGCAGCATAGCGATCAATAACAAAGAATGCAACAAAATGCCAATGACGATTAAAATAAAGTACAAAAAACATCTTTCAATTTATTCATATCATTAAAACCGTTGAAATGATTGATTTTGACGCCATCTACCGGAATTACCACGTACGACAACCCGATTTGCTGGAAACCGATATATATGAGCAACTCACTATATGCATGCGTGGCTAAGTTGAAGGCTACCCGTTAGTAAATCCACAGCTTAAACCACAAAACGGTTTTGTTATACCATAGCTTGCCATAAAAAAAATGACATGAAAGTAATTTATTTGTGGTTTAAGACGTCGATATATCTATTCATAAGAATTGCAGCGTAAATAGAATAAACGTATCTACTGGTAAGTGCATTAAAATATTTTGAACATGAGTACTGGCACTGTTTGTATGTGAAGGTAGTGGAAGCCGTTTTGTCATTTGATTATAAACCTTGTCTTATAAGCATTAGGTCGACAATTGAATTGGAGTCTAGTTCAGCATTTATAGGTAATTGTGGTTTATTTATAATTTAGAGTCATCAAGTGTTTATCGTCAGAATTATATACAGACAATGCCGTTACCCTACTATTTTTCCATTAAAAATATTAAGTTTAATAAGCTAAGTAATCAACAACTAAATTAAATATTTAAGCGGTCCAAACATATATAGAATAACATAATTATTTGACGGAAAAGCTATGTCAATACATTTTTAATCGTATTAGTACATTTACCAAATAACCATATACATACAAATGATTTATAAACATTACCAGCTACGTACTACTAATTTGCAACATATACATACCTAAATATACATAAAGGTTCTACGTAATAAAATGGTAAACATATTTTGTACAATGATTTCATTATTTGTTCATCAGTATAAGCAATAATGGATTTTATTATCAAGCGATAAAGTTCTTAATCGTTTGTCGTTGAACATAGACAACTAAACCAATAGATGTGCGGAAGTGAAGTCATACAAGAATTCGTAACGTAAGAACTTAAGAAGGAACTTCATATAAAACGCAAAAATGGCGTCATACTTTGGGAGAATACTAGTACTACCTACGATTTTAGGTAGGTAGGTCATATTGAACTACTTTTACTATGGGGTTAAACACGATATCGCAGAAATATATTCGGCTGTCCAATGGAAAATTGCATTCACCAAAAAAAATCGCGATTTCAGTGTTGGTTCCATAGTAAATGTTGCTCGTATTGACTTATTCACCACGCAAAGTGTGGTTAGATGTTAAACTATTTGCCCCTTATTCATAAAACTTAGCGAACTCTTACAAAACTCTTTTAAATTTTATCAAAATGCGGGATAAGTACAAACGCAATAAATACTACAAATAATAATAATGTTTTTATGCCCATTCGTCTTTTACTAGTGTGTAAGACAATTTGTTTATATTAGTCATATTGTCAAAAATCCAACTTTTTATGCTACGAATTCTTATTCAACCACGCTCATCCAAAAGTTGTCTATGGTGTAAAGCGTCAGTAAAAAACTTGGCGACTTTCATGTCGTCTATACACAGCCTTATTATTTAGAAATTTTAATCCAAGCCCTTAAGTCGAATGCCGCAACCTAGTCAAAAAAGCCGAACCGGAGTATTTTAAAATATACCTTCTTCCCATTGCGTTAGACACAATTTCCTTCGACTGGACGGGCTGCGGGCTAATATAGCCCGTGGTAGTAAGCTTTATATATCGAATAACATTGAAAGCTGTTTAGGGTAATACTAAAAACTTTTCTGAGTCCAAAAAAAATTGATTTCCAGACATTTTTCATTGTTGTACAATTTGTACTAGCTCCAGAAGTAAATAGCGAGCGAAGTATCCAAAATGATCTTCACAAACTTTTGTTCTCTTAACAATAAAGTTTTAGAAATATAATTTATAAACAAATAAATAAATATTATAGGACATTTTTACACAAATTTACTAAGCCCCACAGTAAGCTCAAGAAGGCTTGTGTTATGGGTACTCAGACAACGATAGATATAATATACAAATACTTAAATACATAGAAAACAACCATGACTCAGGAACAAATATCTGTGCTCATCACACAAATAAATGCCCTTACTGGGATTCGAACCCAGGACCGCGGCTTCACAGGCAGGGTCACTACCCACTAGGCCAGACCGGTCGTCATGGTCGTCAATTTAGAACTCACCTAGCAACTTCTGATGTTGACCGTACATTTCAAATATGAATAATCAATTATGAAATAGAGATAGATAAAACACCTTATTAATTGGTGCGGAAAATTATACACATCAGAAAAGTTTTCAATATTTCATTAATATTATAGGTTTACAACATTGACAGTGTTGCTAGTTGTAAAAATTGGGAAAAATACATTTAGGTCTCATAATTGTAAGGTTTTTTTTTACTTGCACCATAATACTATTTAAGACTTAATATAAAACTGTAGGGATAGCAAGTACTGTTTAAAAATATTACACTTTCAAAATATGAAACATTTCTTTTTCCATGCTACAGTGAGATTCTTTCTTTTACAAATGTATGCATATTTGGTAATAATGAAATCCAAAGTCACTCAAGAAGATGTCTTAAATTCAACCCGCTAGGATTCATTTTCCTTTGCTTCCGATGGGAATGGTACAAGCTATCTCCACAGTTGCGTTTTATTCGACAGTTTGAATGGCAAGTATATTTGAGGATTGGTATTAATGTCTTAATGAGTATTTTAAGCCCTTTCAATGTCACATTGAAGTCGTAAGACTCTTTCATCTATTTTTTTTTAAACAAAACAAATTTAACAATTTGTATTGACTATGTGCCCTTTCGTGAGTCCAAATATTTCAACTATTTGGCACATGAAAACCGTGAAATAAGTACGCACACATAGCTAATAGTTCAGGTAATTCTCCGGATAATAAATTCAGATAGTTTTTTTTTATGTGGCCCTTGAGTCCCACAGGCGCGATATAGCTTCACAAATGACAATTAAAATTAAATTCTAAACTAAATTGTATACATTAAGGTCGTTTTTCCGACAAAGTTAAGACCTCTGGGACTCCAGGGATCAATAGAGTAAAAATGTCATTATTTTTATTATAAACAACGGTCTTTGTGTTAAAGTGAATAATAAAAGGGCTTAAACGACATTTTTTCTATACACGTTTAAAACATGACAGTGACAGTTGAAATCTGACTAGATGACATTCAGAGTAAACATAAAGAACTATGAAATACGTCAATAGAACTATGAGGGAATATTCGAGTGGAAAGTTTAACATTTGAGCGTAGTGTTGTCTCGTACTTGCTAACAATTACTGACTCACCCTTGTTTATTCAACCTTGGCAATACCTGGGAAAAAATATTATTTCATTATTTTTTAGTTCAAGAGAGATATCTGCTAACGAAATAACAATTTTTGTAATAAAATAAAGCTAAGAAAAATACATCATATGAATCAGAATCAGCATTTATTACCCCCCTAGACTGTACGGCAACACGGACGGACGGATCCGTTTCAACACGTCCATCTTACACCGAAAATCAACCTTATCACAAGGCACTGAGGTTCCCGAGATCCCCATATTGCACGAACCATTTCTCATAGCCCGCTAGGCTATGCGGCGACACGGATTGACGGATCCGTTTTAACACGTCCATGAAGTGAAACCATTTAATTGATTTTCCACTTTATCACAAGGCAATAAAGTTGAATTTACCTGTATTGGTTAATAGCCCGAGATCCCCATATTGCACGGACCACTTCTCGTACCTGACTAAGCTGTGCGGCGACACGGACGGACGGATCCGTTTTAACGCGTCCATTAAGTGAAACCATTCTTAATTGATTTTCCGACTTTATCACAAGGCAATAAAGTTGAATTTACCTGTATTGGTTCATAGCCCGAGATCCCCATATTGCACGGACCACTTCTCGTACCCGACTAAGTTGTGTGGGGACACGGACGGACGGATCCCATCTTATACGAAATTCAACCTTATTTAGAGGAAATAAAGTTCTCTTAGGATACAGTTTTATTTACCTGTATTGGTTCATAGCCCGAGATCCCCATATTGCACGGACCACTTCACGTACCCGACTAAGCTGTATGGGGACACGGACGGATGGATCCCACATCTTATACGAAATTCAACCTTATTTAGGGGAAATAAACAACTCTTAGGATACAGTTTTATTTACCTGTATTGGTTCATAGCCCGAGATCCCCATATTGCACGGACCACTTCTGGTACCCGACTAGGCTGTGCGGGGACACGGACGGACGGATCCGCTTCAACGCGTCCATGAAGTCCTGGAACGTGATTGGCCGCACTAGCGACAGGTCCAAGCACTTAACCTCCTCGGGGTCGAGTTCTGGGGACAAATTACAATTTTTGGTACATTACACAAACATTTATTTTTATGGACGGTAAAAGTAAAAAACGTGAAGTATTAATCATAATTATTCGTGTAGTTTTCGTGAACCGTTCAGTTAAAATGAAGTTGCTTATTTTCCCTGGCCACTTCAACAATTTTGAAATCTTTCAGTTCACACAGTTTGTGTCAGAAATTGACGTTTTGGACACAGAATATACTGTATGGATTCAAAACTCGTTTTCATCTAGATCTAAACCAGGGGTCACCAATTAGTTTCTTCAGGGGTCCTGTTCTCCGGTTCTTCAAATAAAATGACCATCGCGGTCCGTTTCTTCTTGAGCTTATTAAAAAATAAAATAGGTCGGCGGTCCGGATGCGGATCGCGGTCCGCCATTTGGTGACCCCTGATTTAACTTTTTCGTTTTTCCGTTGATATACCTACATAAATGCTCGGTTAAAATTGAAATTTAAAATAAGCTTTGGTTAGTCGAGGACAGAGCTTGCCAGCCAGCTCCACACAGTATCATTTGCTTTTCATCTCTATTAGGGGTCATCTATTAATTTTACATCACACGAATTTCTAGGTTTTTTGACCCCTCAGGGGGTGAGGGGTCAAAAAACCTAGAAATTCCTAGAGATTTTTGACCCCTCACCCCCTCATTGTCACACTTGGTCAAATTTTGCAAACCGGGAGGGGTGGTGTGACGTCACATTTTTTCAACGACATCGTTATATCAAAATATTTTTGAAAAAAGAAATATTAGTAATTTTATAACCCAAAACTGATAAGAAATGAAAATAAAAACGAAAAAAATTGTTATCGTTCCAAATACTTGTTATTTAACGGTACAGCGAATTAAATAATTTACATAAGTTAAAGTGACGTCACAAAGTTTGTGACCTCTCCCCTGTCACAACATGTCACATTTTCTTGACCCCCTCCCCCTAAACGTGTGATGTAATTAATGGATGACCCCTTAAAAGGCTAACTTTGGTTTACTATCTTTGTACCTAACATTTAGCTTGAGTCGAACCATAGACTAGGAATCCTCTAGACTGAGCATAGTAACGCTACCCCCTTTGCCACTTATACGGTAGTTTTACTCCATCTTCGAGTCAATCCCGTGCCGTGATTGGTCCGTGTCTTTGAACGGGCCAATCACGGCACGGGATTCGCTCACCTCGTCCCCCCGCACCCCCGTATTTTTGGCAGCATCGGTTTCATGAAATAATTGCTCTAAACTCAGTCTAGAGGATTCCTAGTCTATGAGTCGAACCATAAAGTAAGTATAGTATAGAGTAATCGGCCCATACAAGCCTCGCTTAGTTCCACAAAAATCCAAGAGATGTCACTCAGAGCACCATTGGGCCTAAATATATATTTGTGTTATTTCAAATCTTGCCAATTTTTAAATTAACATGTATAGTTCTAATTTATTTAGCATATTACAACAAAAACCTTTTAAAACATCCATTTACACATAGTAAATCGACGCAGAAAAAAAAAAAAAAATAATGGCATGAACTATTCTAAGCGCCATCTATCGCATTACTAGACAGTTAGTTTCTTGCCGTTGTAACACACTAAATAGCTCGATTGTTTGAGAAAGACTATCAATAGATGTCACTGTAGTAAATCCTCATACTTTATGATCATATCACAGACAACATATCAACATTATTAAGTAATAAATAATATAATTTTTCTCAAAAATGGACGGCAAAGTCGACGTTGCCGGTTAAAAAATAGGTCGCGAAGTGTGTAGTTTATGGTCATTCTAAAAATTAAAAAGTTAAAAACATTGCTGTCTCGATTTCGGGACTGCAATGTTGCATACAAATTCCATTATTAAACGAGTTCCAAACTTTTTAAAACTTTAAATGGCCATATCAAATGAAGGCATAGGTCCATTAAACAGCCGAACAGATGATCAGCACTTATTATTAATATAATGTTGGTACCGCGACTATTTAGGTGTCTCAAATACGTTGGCGTATTTTCAGCAGAAAAATACACTTCTATTTTTTTTAAAGGCGGCAAGCAAATCTTTTTAATGGTTTTACTTTTCTCTGTGAAAATTAGAACGTTGCTTCTGTAAAATATCTCTTGCACCATTTTTGAGAAAAGCACTATATATGACTCGGCTGGAAGGCTACTTGCTGGCTTCGGATTCAATTAAACGGACTCCCAAGGTCGTCCGTTTAAAACGAATCCTCAGCTTGCAAGTAGCTACTTCCTAACCTCGTCAATAATGTACTATTGTTCTTAGAAACGTGATAATAATTAAAATATATTAAACCTACATGGTATCATCAGCCACACTGTTAAGTGTTAACTGTACCGATGTACAGTTAGGAGTGTTGCTGTTTGTATATTAATTTACTTAACCTTACGCATTACAAAATTGTCCTCATATAGCTATACATATATTTTAGGACAGTCTTACACTAATCGACCTACTTGGTAACAAAACATTGTAAATTCTTGAGTAGTTTGAATAGCAGGGCAGGTGACCATGGTATAATAATATACTCCGCCTGGTACTCTATTCCGAGATTCGCGAATGACCTAACTGGCACTTGCCTACGTCATCATGCTGTTTACAGGTTCTCAAACTTTAAAATGTGGGAGAATTTTAACCAACAGTGAAAATTATTTTAACGGCATTAATTTTAAGTTATTCATGTAGAAACATAGTAAAATAAAACAAATCTATACTGCACTTTTCACTCCTACTCTTACAGTTCCGAATAGAGCAGCCAACCATTTTCGTAACAAAACATTAATTACGAAGCTTACGACGTGAAAAGTTTGGAAAACACTGCGACTGCTGACACTGAGCGAGAAGGAAATAACAATTAACACGCGTTCGACAAGGACGGTCGGTCAGGGACAAAATGGCGGATTGTCAAATGTGACAGCGCTATCCTGTGTTGCCAGTAGTGTCAACAGAATTACCCGAACGTCTGAAATTTCTTTCGTGAATCGGAAGATATTGCTAACGAATAATTAAAAATGACGTGTTATTGTAAAATTTAAGATAAAATACATATAAATGAAAATTATTAAATTATAAAGAAATAAATTAACTTATTAACCATAGATATAATGTACCCATGTAACATGTTATGTTGAAATAAAGTGGCAATGTTATTGTGACGTAGGCAAGTGACACTCTGGGAAGAGAAGACCTTGTTTTATTAGACCATGCAGGTGACAAAAACTTGCTCAAAAGCATAGAAGGTAGCATCCTATAGAAGTGGTGTACGCGTGCCTCCGTGAGGGACAAAACATGTAAATTCGACCAATCATAGCGTCGCATTGCGCCGCTATGATTGGTCGAATTTATTTGTTATGGTGGGCAACAAATGAATTCGACCAATCACGGTGGTCAATTTACGGTGGGGAATAAAACAAGATGTGAGACTGTGACAAGGACAAACAATAATAGCGCTTTCGCTGCTACTCCTACTGAAAGATACATAAGACTATCCCGTTCTGTCAGTTATCCCCTGCTTCTATTCATGCTCAAAAGAGAAGAGACATCCGACATTTAAAAAAATATCCCTATATGTATGAGAGCAATAATACAATGTGTAAATGTAAATACATACATATCTTATATTTTATGATCATATCAAAGCTGGAAGTCCTAGGTTCGGATCCCCCTAAAAGTGTATTAATATGGTGTCCCATGGTGGTGGCCCATTTGTCCCCGCCGCCATACAAGAGGTGTGGACAGATGGGAATAGATATAGACCATTAATATATACACACACAATTAAAAAACAAATAAATGTCCTATGAGGATTTGAACCCAGGACCTCCTACTTCATAGCACATAGCAGAGCAGGGTCACTGTCACTACTGACTAGCTAGGAGGCCGTAGAAATAATATACAATTTATATATATTTAAATTAAGTACAGTCAGCGTCGTATAGTAGGTCGCATCCAAAGTATTCAAATAGTTCAGTACGCCATACAAATAATATGGCGTACCGAACTATTTGAATACTTTGGATGCTACCTACTATATGACGCTGACTGTACTTATATAACAATTAACAAATCAGACTGGCAGCCACAGTTTAATGGCTAATCTAGGATTAAAACTTTTTAGTGGCTTGCCATTATGTTCAAAACATTTAGCTTCATACCACATCAAATATTTAAGTTTACCGCCATTGCCCGCCAGCATTGAACAAATTGGTTGTTAGTGGGTAGACAAAATAAAGTCACTATCATGTTAAACATTGAATTTATTAATTGTATTTTATTATTTTTAAGAGAATCTTCATAGCATGTGTCTGTCCGTTGAAACAGGAATCAATCTCAACCATCTTCCACTCAAAATATTTTACTTGTGGTACAGTCGCCATCAGATATATCGGAGCGGCCAAGGCGCTCACAAATATCTGAACACGCCTCTATTGTCAGGGCGTTAGAGTGCGTGTTCAGATATTGTGAACACCTTGGCCGTTCCGATATATCTGATGGCGACTGTACAGAGATGCATTGACTATTTCATCTTCACTCTCTTGTTGCATACATTGTAACTTCTAGTGGCTAGAGGCTGGGTCCTGAAATCAGAAACATATTTTTTATATATAAAATGTAATAATATCACAATAAAGTTTAATACACATTGCCTTCACATTGGAGTCTGTTTGCAAACACTAACCATTGTATAGATTTAGACCAAGAAAAGTATGCAGCGATATTGATCGCCTGCGCAGTACATGTGTTATTTTAAATGTCAAACATCTTTGAAATTATGACGTACCTTTCTTCTTTCTTGCTCTAACTCTAAATACTTTGGAATCTTTTGCTTGCTCGGGTATCAATATTAGCATGGGGGGTTAAAATAAAACTTGACAATAGTTATTAGTGGGCAAGGGGGCAAAGCAGTTGTTTAACCGCTCATGCTAATGTTGATTCCAGGGCAAGCAGAAGATTTGAACTATGAGCGTAGCGAGTGGTTCGAGAAGTGGAATCTTGAGCGTTGTGAGAATTCAAGGCACGAGGGTTAAACAAACATTGCCACCTAATGAAACACAGAATTTATCACCATGCCAATGCAGGGAAAATACCAAAAAAATCAAATCCACATGAACATTATAAAGAATTTATAATTCAAAATCATCATTTAAAAGTAAATTCTACCAGCTAACATAAGGAAACTCAAAATTTAGATCTGATTACTTTGCCCCACATGTGGGATAAATCATAAATGCAATTTTCTCATTAGTATTTGAACAATCAAGGGGGCCTTTACCAGTTGGTGTGGTGATAAATTATTTAATTAACCTTTGTATTCAAAACAAACTTACCTGAAGTGTTAATTTTTTATCAATTTTATCATTTATTGGCAAACAGTAGACACTGTCAGATTAATATGTAGGTTTTACCATTAGTAGTGTTCCGTTACTACATCGGCAATTCACGTCATCATCACAGGTCTTTTCGTCTATTGCAGACGATTTATGCATTGCTGTTTAGACAACGGGTTTGGTGATTGTGGAGGCCGATGCGTGAGCGGCACGACCTCCCACATTTTGGGCACATGTCACGCTTAGCACAGTCTTTAAAGCGCCACATCGGTCTTCCAACTTTCCTTTTAGCATACCTACGCAACTGCACCAAGCAAGACACGTCTAGGTATTCTATTCACGTACTTGTACTATAGTTCAAATGAAGCTATAATATGAAATTAATAAGTTTGTATAAACAGAAACAAAGCAAAGGCAACCAACAAACGCGGTGCCGCTTTGTGGCGACTTGACTATTTGACAGTTTATTTTTAGTGTTGCCGTTGAAAGTTCTTTCTTGTCCCTAAATAGAGCTTTTATGATTTATTATTATACAATATTATTAGTTCAAATAAAATATGATATTCCAAAAGACTACAAATAATATTATATAGTACTTAAATTCCAAAATAATGATAATTATGCCTCAGTGTCCATTTCTGAGGGCCTACCGCGAACCACGTTCGACGTGTTGCCTCTCTGTCGCACTTGTAAATTCGTACGTAAGTGTGACAGGGAGGCAACACGTCGAACGTGGTTCGCGGTAGGCCCTCAGCTTTTTTAAGGAACAGGCGTATAACATTACCCTGAAGTAGGGGACTAATTTTAAAATAGCAATAATCATTACTTGATGCCGTTTTTGACGTTTCTGTGCACGCTGTTGTCTGTCTATACTTATAGGTCACATAATTAGTGATACAAACACCTGCCTGGTCAATATACGCAAAATTAGATATATTTATTCTAATTATAACAGAAAAAGTTTATTAAAACAAACATTAAATGCTTTTGTATAATAATTTCAGGTTTGATAGGTACGGGTTTTGCCATGGGAGAAGTTGAAAAGGAACGTTATGAAAACATATCTTTGTATGTATAGGTACTAAGATGGTACAAATCATGTACAAATCTGTTGCTTAAAAATAAAAGCACGACGCGACGTTGCCAAACTGCTATGAGTTACTGCGAAGCGAGTCCAGTTTAACTCGACAACGTCGCATCGTATTGTTACAATAGGGTATTTTCGTACTAGTCAAATCAGTTACTTTTTTATAGTTATTGCAATGCAACTTGTATCGTAAATTTTTAGAAGGCACGATAAGAGTGAATTGAGCATGAATTGAGGTATTTTATCTCATTAGGATCGAAAGAGCTCGTGAATTTGAGTACAAATAACACAAAAGTGGCAAAAAAGATCACAATATAAAAAATGGCAAAAAATAGTAGTTTTCGATATAAGTGCGAGAAGTATGTCATTTTGCACGAGTACCGAGCTTTCGATTTTTCCGGAAATATACTGAGGGGCTACCGCCAAAACCGAAATTCGCAAATTGCGGGGATCTTTCTCTTTTACTCCAATGCAGGCGTAATTAGAGTGACAGAGAAAAATGCCCGCAATTTGCAAAATTCGATTTTCGCGGTTATAGCCCTGTCACTTACAACGGATGCCTTTGCTTTGATATCTGGTGGCGTTAAATTAACTCCAAAATCGTCTGAATCACTCATTTTTATTTAATAACTTATGCTTTCTTGGCAATTACTTACAAACATAAATCACTTTAAATGTTGAATAAAAAAGGCGGGAAGGGAATAAAAAAAGTTTTACTTTTAATTGCCATTTTTTTCAATGTGGATTCTGTTGTCACTGTTGTCAGCATTATGCCAATTGAAGAGAAATTGTATTATTAAAATTAATAAAATTAATTTTCAGAACATATAATTATACATGGTCAACCAGATCTTGACAGTAGAAAAAGGCGGCAAATTTGAAAAATGTAGGCGCGAAAGGATATCGTCCCATAGAAAATTTGAATTTCGCGCCTTTATTTTACTGACAAGATTTGGTTGACCAGCTATATGTAAAAAAACATGAATCTTTTGTTATTTCATTATATTGATATATATCTAATTAATTACATTTATATTAAGTGTATAAAGTGTATTGTACGAACGTCAGCTTCATTCTGTCGCGCGTTGTTCAAGTAATACTATTGGGTCTCGAATAATACTCCTTTATGCCCAATCGCGCGTTGTTCAGGTGGGTCATTTATAAGCGGGTCTCGCATAATACTCATTTATTTAAAATGTATCAATCCGATTACTTTTTAGCACTAGTGTAAAAAAATCAAACTTTACGCACGATTTGCAGCTACAAAAACTAAACTTTTTGAGCAATTGGATTAAAAAAATATAAAGAAACGCTCAAGTACCAGTGGCACGGTGGCATATAGACGGACTTACGCCAGTAGTAATGTCTAATCCTTTTGCCATGCACCAATGGTAGCATGCGCAAAATTATTATGACAGGTATTTATTTTCAGCCGGTTTAAATAGTTTCGGCAAGACTTATGTAGCATTCTTATAATATATAAATATTATCATCACCACAGTATCGTTTTCCGAAATTACTTTATGGTTATACCGTTTGGCTACGCTATTTCTCTGTACCCTGCCTCTCCCTTCCCTCCCTGTACTCCTTAAGTGCCCGAACTCTCTTTACTCATACTGAAAGATACATAAGACTATCCTGTTCGGTCATTTCCTTCCACCCCTCATGCTTGATCCAGTTTTAAACTAGATTCATGATTTATTCAATACGCTATAAAGCGACATCTGTTGATTACTTCTAATCGTTGGCAACGACATATGTCTACTAACTTTCAATGAAGACGTATAGATGTCGTTAGGAATTCTATGATTTGGATGTGACACAGCGCCATCTTGTATCCATGATAGGCAACAGTGCTTTTTCAGTGACGCCATCTGGTAATGGTGCGCTTTTAGGCGGTCACATTTGAATGTATGGGATAGCAGCGTCTGTATATATGTAGTCTGTGGTCGAACCGAGCTCGTGACCCAGCCATAGAGAAAAAAATACATAGAGTGCTCACTCCATACATCAGTTCAGACTATTAATTTCAGTGTCTACATCTAGCATCGAGTAGCGGAACTATCAGTACTGCTACTTGACAATAGATGTAGCACCGACCGGAAAGTCTTATCTCAACAGCATAAGACTTTCCGGTCGGTGGCGACATCTATTGTCAAGTAGCAGTACTGATAGTTCCGCTACTCGATGCTAGATGCTAATAGTCTTTTTGATACTAAAACTGATGTATGGAGTGAGCACTCTATGTATTTTTTTCTCTATGACCCAGCTCACCTCTGATCGGCTGCAGCGCGGCGTCCCGACACAACGCGGTGAGGTCACTGCCCGAGTAACCGTCCGTGAGCGCGGCCAGTCGCGCCAGCTCCTCGGGCGTGACCGCGGCCGCGGCCGCGCCCCGCGCCAGCACCCCGCGCAGCAGCTGCCCGCGGGTCCGCAGCTCGGGGAGCGACACGTACACGTTCTAACCTCTTTAATATGTTCTGTGGGTCGAACCCACAGCTCACCTCTGATAGGCTGCAGCGCGGCGTCCCGACACAACGCGGTTAGGTCACTGCCCGAGTAACCGTCCGTGAGCGCGGCCAGTCGCGCCAGCTCCTCGGGCGTGACCGCGGCCGCGGCCGCGCCCCGCGCCAGCACCCCGCGCAGCAGCTGCTCGCGGGTCCGCAGCTCGGGGAGCGACACGTACACCCGCTTGGGGAAGCGTCTGGAACATTTAGCAGATATTTTAATAAAAAAAAAAATATATTGGGGGACATCTTACACAGATCAACCTAGCCCCAAACTAAGCAAAGCTTGTACTATAGGTCCTAGGCGACGATATACATACTTATATACATAGAAAACATCCATGACTCCGGAACAAATATTAGTGTTCACCACACAAATAAATGCCCTTACCGGGATTCGAACCCAGGACCATCGGCTTAGCAGGCAGGGTCACTACCCACTAGGCCAGACCGGTCGTCAAATCTAAGTATTAACTAAATTCCTAACGCAGTTTCCGACACAGAAAACTTAAAAGTGTTAAATAAAGAATAGTCATAACTTCACGCCGCGGCGGCAACTCACTTCACTTTATCAACTATACCTAGGGCCCGTTTCTCAAAAGCCTGTAACTTGTAATACAAGTGGAAGTCCCTTTCTAACAAAAGCTGTCAAAAAGTGACATCCGCTTGTTTTACAAGTTACGAGCCTTTGAGAAACGGGCCCAGAGCTCTTTATCCAGCTCGTGAGGGCGATTGGTGGCCGCCATAACAGTAAGCCGGTCGGCACCCGCTGCTGGTAGACCATTGAACTCCACGAGTCTCCGTCTTGAGCTTTAGTAGACCTTATCTCGACACAGTACGGTTCACGAACGGTCACTTTGCCAACATACCTGAGCGCGGCTCCATCTAGTTCATGCGGTCTATTAGTAACGTGCTCGCTCGGCAATCGCTCGCAGAGGAGCGAGTCTACCTCGTAGAACATTGTAGACCTTATCTCGAAGCAATAGGGTTCACTTTGTCAACAGTACCTGAGTGCGGCCTCATCTAGTTCATGCGGTCTGTTAGTAGCGGCCATCACAATGAGCCGGTCGGCCCCCGCTGCGGGCAGGCCGTCGAACTCCACGAGGAACTCCGTCTTGAGCTTTAGTAGACCTTATCTCGACACAGTAAGGTTCACAAACGGTCACTTTGCCAACATACCTGAGCGTGGCTTTATCTAGTTCATGCGGTCTATTAGTAGCGTGCTCGCTTGACAACCGCTCGCAGAGGAGCGAGTCTACCTTGTACAACATTGTAGACCTTATCTCGAAGCAATAGGGTTCACTTTGTCAACATACCTGAGCGCGGCCTCGTCTAGTTCATGCGGTCTGTTAGTAGCGGCCATTACAATGAGCCGGTCGGCCCCCGCTGCGGGCAGGCCGTCGAACTCCACGAGGAACTCCGTCTTGAGCCGTCGCGAGGCTTCGTGCTCGCAGAGAAGCGAGTCTACCTCGTACAACATTGTAGACCTTATCTCGAAGCAATAGGGTTCACTTTGTCAACAGTACCTGAGCGCGGCCTCGTCTAGTTCATGCGGTCTGTTAGTAGCGGCCATCACAATGAGCCGGTCGGCCCCCGCTGCGGGCAGGCCGTCGAACTCCACGAGGAACTCCGTCTTGAGCCGCCGCGAGGCTTCATGCTCGCTCAACGAACGAGTCTACCTCGTCCAACATTGTAGACCTTATCTCGAAGCAATAGGGTTCACTTTGTCAACATACCTGAGCGCGGCCTCGTCTAGTTCATGCGGTCTGTTAGTGGCGGCCATCACAATGAGCCGGTCGGCCCCCGCTGCGGGCAGGCCGTCGAACTCCACGAGGAACTCCGTCTTGAGCCGCCGCGAGGCTTCATGCTCGCTCAACGAACGAGTCTACCTCGTCCAACATTGTAGACCTTATCTCGAAGCAATAGGGTTCACTTTGTCAACATACCTGAGCGCGGCCTCGTCTAGTTCATGCGGTCTGTTAGTGGCGGCCATCACAATGAGCCGGTCGGCCCCCGCTGCGGGCAGGCCGTCGAACTCCACGAGGAACTCCGTCTTGAGCCGCCGCGAGGCTTCATGCTCGCTCAACGAACGAGTCTACCTCGTCCAACATTGTAGACCTTATCTCGAAGCAATAGGGTTCACTTTGTCAACATACCTGAGCGCGGCCTCGTCTAGTTCATGCGGTCTGTTAGTGGCGGCCATCACAATGAGCCGGTCGGCCCCCGCTGCGGGCAGGCCGTCGAACTCCACGAGGAACTCCGTCTTGAGTCGCCGCGAGGCTTCATGCTCGCTCGATGACCGCTCGCAGAGGAGCGAGTCTACTTCGTCCACGAATATTATTGAGGGCTGTGAAAATAGAACAAAAAATTAGGCTAATATTGGAATCTAAGTACAGGACTGAAAGAAACTGAGCAATTGAAGGGATGTTTACAAAAACAACATAACTGACTACATTGGTTGACACCTGAAACGATTAACAATGTTCTTAAAAAAGTGTCAACCGCTCTAAGCAGTTATGTTGTTTTTATAAACATCCCTTCAATTATTCTAAGCGAGCACTGAGCAATGACAGCCGATATAGAGATAAATGTCGCCAAGCATACTTAAACCTTATTGTAAAGACATAAAGTCCACCTATTGTCTGTTGTTACCTGCAATTCCCTGGCCACTTGAAACAGCGCTCGCACCATTTTCTCGCCGTCGCCCACGTATTTGCTGGTGAGAGTGGCGGCTGATATTGAGAAGAATGTGGCTGAGCATTCTGCGGCCACGCATCGCGCGAGGAGAGTTTTACCTGAAAATTACATCGTGATATTAGCCGAAAAATGTCCGCTGCTGGACATGGACAGAGAATTTCTAAGGATCTCCAAATGGGCCAATCGTGCAAGGCCAACTAACGGTACCCTGCGATCTTAGTCAAAAAGTTGGTGGAATATTATTCCCAGTTCCAAAAGTAGGCGACTAATAAATTAATTAATAAATTGTTCACAACGGTCATAAAAAAATTGTACATATGTTTGCGCATTATACAAATTTTAATTATTATTCTTACCCAGGCATGGGAAATACGGTCAGTAGAAGAAAGAAGATTATTTTCTTACCGTTCCCCGGAGGGCCGAATAGCAGCAGGCCCTTGGCGGGCGACCGCAGGCCCGTGAACAACTCCGGCCTCAGAGATGGCAACACCACCATTTCTTGAAGTGCTTGCTTTGCTGCCTGTAAAGTTATGTGAAATTTAAAGGCGAGATACGAGAAAAAAAAACTAATAAGATGGGTTTCCTGTGAATCTAAAATTTAGTCTTTTAACTGTATGATTAATATGTACTGTATGATTTCTGTTACATACACACGTTTGCACTTTTTTCCATCAATAAAACTTTATTTCTCCGGATCCCAAAATGTAAGAAATTATCCGGATCTGGTTCCGGATCCGCGGATATATCCATACATTTCGGATTCGTCGTGCAAACCCCAATTAAATACATAATAAACAAATATTATAGGACATGTAGTACTTTTATTTTGTGTTTTTTTAATTGTAGGTACTTACTTGTATGAACTGACTCACCTCCTGCCCAGCGATGTCATCCCACTGCACCTTCGGCCCTCCCTCCACAATCTCGTCCAGTATCAGCTGCACCAGCTTCGGATCCACGCCCCGGACCGTTAGGTTCTGCTGCGGGGTCCGACTCCTAGTCGGAGTGCCGCGGTTGGATCCCACGGCGCGCCGTACTGGGGATCCGTTCACTGGGACCTGGTACGCGCTCTGGCGTTAGTAAATAGAGAGAATGTGATGTTAATGGGTGAGGTGCAATGTGAGTCTTATTACGAGTATGGACGTGATAAGGTCTATTATGTTTAGGTAGTGAGATAGGTCCACAACACGGACCGTGAGCGTCTGCTGCGGCGTCCGGCTTCTAGTCGGAGTGCCTCTGTTGGATCTAACGGCGCGCCGTACTGGGGATCCGTTGACCGGGACCTGGTCACGCTCTGGCGTTAGTAAATAGAGAGAACGTGATGTTAATGAGTGAGGTGCAATGTGAGTCTTATTACGAGTATGGACGTGATAAGGTCTATTATGTTTAGGTTGTGAGATAGGTCCACACCCCGTCGAGCGTCTGCTGCGGCGTCCGGCTTCTAGTCGGAGTGCCTCTGTTGGGTCTAACGGCGCGCCGTACTGGGGATCCGTTGACTGGGACCTTTTACGCGCTCTGACGTTAGTAAATAGAGAGAACGTGATGTTAACGACTGAGGTGCAATGTGAGTCTTATTACGAGTATGGACGTGATAAGGTCTATTATGTTTAGGTAGTGAGATAGGTCCACACCCCGTCGAGCGTCTGCTGCGGGGTCCGACTCCTAGTCGGAGTGCCCCGGTTGGATCCCACGGCGCGCCGTACTGGGGATCCGTTGACTGGGACCTGGTACGCGCTCTGACGTTAGTAAATAAAGAGAACGTGATGTTAACGACTGAGGTGTAATGTGAGTCTTATTACGAGTATGGACACGATAAGGTATATTCAAGTATATTTGATTTGGTCTTGGCTGTAATGCTGTATATTATGTTTCAAATAAATAAATAAATATTATTTGTAGGTAGTGAGATAGGTCCACACCCCGGACTGTGAGCGTCTGCTGCGGCGTCCGGCTTCTAGCCGGAGTTCCTCTGTTGGATATAACGGCGCGCCGTACTTGGGATCCGTTGACGGGGACCTGGTACGCGCTCTGACGTTAGTAAATAAAGAGTGATGTTAATGGGTGAGGTGAAATGTGAACGTTATGTACCTACATGATAAGGTATATTATGAAATTAAACTATTATTAAAACGGATTATATCGCGTATATTGATTTTTACTACATCATATACATATTTTATTGATAAAGTTAATTACACGTCAGGAGTACATAAAATAAAATCACTATTCACTAAATGTAAACATAATCAATTCCCGATGTTTCGAACCATAATCATCCCGACGTTTCGTACCTTTTACAGCGTTCGTGGTCAATATACGCGATATAATCCGTTTTAATAGTTTTTTTCATGAGTAACTGTCGCGATAACCGAAGACAATATTAAGGTATATTATGTTTAGTAGGATAGATCCACGCCCTGGACCGTGAGTAAAAATTATACTCATTATCTAATGGCTCCTCTACACGATGGGCCAACGCCGGCCACTCCAAGGGACGCATTTATGCGTTAGAGGGAGCAAGTGATATTGCTATCTCATTCTACCGTATGGCTGCGTCCCTTAGAGTGGCCGGCGTTGGCCCATCGTGTAGAGGAGCTATAAGTGATAAAACCCATTATATTACGACTAGCCAAAAAATAAAGATTCACCGCATCAGATATGCGGCTACCGGCTTTAGTAGATTGATGAGGTTCAATTAACTTAGTGTTAATAAATGTTTGGTCGACCCGGTCGGTCAATACTTATGTTGATACAATGCCTTCTTTAGCTGTGTAGATAATGTGTTATACGAATAATAAGGAAGAGCAAGGATAAAACTATTCAAGGATAAAGGATTCGAAGGAGGAGGAAGGAGGCTGTAAAGGGTTCGAAACGTCGGGATGTAGGATTTAATATACGCGATATATGTAATCCGTTTTAATAGTTTTATTTCATGAGTAACTATCGCGGTAACCGAAGACAATATTAAGAACAAGGATATTTATTCTTCGATTGATGATGTTTTCTACGTAATCAAGGACTTATTTTTCTCAAGAACCCAAATCACAAACTTTATCGAACTTACTACGGGACTAGTTTGATTTGTGTTAGTTGTCTCTTAGTATTTCCATTCTTTATTTAATAGTATTTGGAACTCGCTAATAACTTTCGCTTCGCTGCATGTGGCCATGCTACTTAGATAAGTAGACAGTAGGACACAGTAAGACATCCATACTATTATTAATATTATAAATGCGAAAGTGTGTCTGTCTGTCTGTTACCTCTTCACGCTTAAACCGTTGAACCGATTTAGTTGATATTTGGTATAGAGATTGTTTGAGTCCCGGGGAAGGACATAGGGTAGTTTTTATCCCAGAAGTCATCCTTTAAGGGGGTGAATAGGGGGGTGGAAGTTTGTACGGGAAAACGATAAAAAGCAGATTGGATAAAAATAAGCTACCCAAATTACTAACTCCACGCAGACGAAGTCGCGGGCAAAAGCTAGTACATCAAGTCATAATGTAAGTCATAATGTATTGTTCGTCATATTATCATTAGTCATAAAACTGAAACCGTTAACATTTCAGGATTTTCGTTAGGTTACCCTATAGATAGGTTAGGTTAGGTTTGTTTTATGGCAATCCTGAAAAGTGACGCGTTTCTGAATCAAATGTATTATGATTAACGAAAATGCGGGCAAACAATACATTATAATGTATTGTTCGTCATATTATCATTAGTCATAAAACTGAAACCGTTAATATTTCAGGATTTTCGTTAGGTTATCCTATAGATAGGTTAGGTTAGGTTTGTTTTATGGCAATCCTGAAACATGAAGCGTTTCTGAATCAAATGAATTATGACTAACGAAAATGCGGGCAAACAATACATTATGGCATAAAACTATTTGGGAAACAATAGAGACCCATGTCAGATAGGATCTGAGACTCACCGATAACTGCCGTTTCACTGCAGGCGGTGTTGAGGCCGGTTTCACCGGATACCGGGTATATGTTGAGCTGTTCGGTTGAGAAGATGACCGTCCCATGGATCGTGGTAATGTCTGGGACTTCATGAGAGGCCCTGAGCCGCTGGGAAGCCGCCGCCCGCCTGTCGTCAGCTTACGGCCTGCCACTGGTGTCAATAATGCATTATCAATGTTTAATTGAAAACATAATTAAACATTGTTGATTGGTTAACGTTGTAAAGCACTTCAATACTGTTAGTTACAGATCGTTTAAGGTTTTTTATAAGTCTATTTATGGAGTGCTCTGCACTGACTGGGCTACTACAAACGTCATATTTTACTGTGAATTTTATGTTTAGGTATGTCAGTTCCATACAGTCGCTTGCCATGTCAGTGCAAAATATGTAGTTGGTCAAAAGACGTTACATATAAAACCAGTTCATAGATAATAATCGGTTGTAAAGATGAAAGTTAATCTTCTACTTTTGAAAGATAACGGGACTATTGGCAGGTATAATGTGTTTTACAATGAAATCGGCAATTATCCATCGCACAATAGACGAAAAATCGTGAAAAAAAATTCGTCACGACGCAATCTTCGGAAAGGCTACGCTCACGGTCTTGTTCAAAGAGATGATCAGTTAAATATACAAATACTTTTAAACGGCCATTGGTAGGATTTATGTCTTTGTAATAAGGTCTATGTTGAGAACGCATCCAAAGTGACGTCACGGACGGCCGATTGCCTCCGAAATTCGAAAATCGACGACAAATGGCAACAACCGAAGCACACAGAGTTTTACTGTAATTTGTTGTTAAATTTTAAATAAATCATTACCCACACAGATACCTAACTCACAGACAAATAATGATTATATAGTCGACTCAGATGTCAAACAAGTTCAAAACTATAATAAAAGATACTTTAATAAAGAAAGGCTATTATAGAGTAGACGATTATTTAACAGACACACACGTATGGTCGGATACCTTATCTACAATCAAGCGTGGCATATATAACTTTAATACACATGTATAATGTATATTCTATGTAAATTATTCTCTACAATTTTTGACTTTCAAAAAGTGTTCTGTAAGAATCTATTTTGAATAAAAATATTATGATTATGATTATGATGATGACTTGTCATCTCAATTCTCTGTTAGGTTTTAAGTGTCATCAAGTGTTATAGTTTTTAGTCGCGACTGTCCAATTTCTGCCCTAACACGAATCTGCCGTAACCAGAATCTGTCCTTAACGGAATAAAGGGAACTTTCTAGCAAGCTGGTTGAAATGTACCTAAGCTAAAATAAACGTTGTACTTATCGAGTATTAGCATTCCCGCCTTGCAAGCCGCACCTGCATGTCATCGAAAATGGTATGTGTCTGTTGATAAATTCCATTCCATTTCGGTGTGGCATGCGCGCTGCACCTCAACAATTCCATGTTGCATTTCTATATGGATTATTTCAACATTCAACTCTATTCCAAATGATATAAGATCGACAAGCGACAAGCTAAACTGAGACACAGTCCTAAAACAACCTAAGAATGTTCGTTGCTCAATGTTGATACACCCTTACCGTTTGTTTGATTCCTAATTGATTTAATATAAACAATGGAATAGCCGGAATACCATCAGGGGAGCAGGGGTTCTAATGAGTAAACATTTCCGAATGACTAGCGAGGGACGATTGGTCGATCTGCGAACAAAATCAAGCCCACACTATAACAATAAGAGGCTATTTTTTTAACCCTTTGACCATGGTCACTGGACATCTATATGTATTTAGGAAATTGTTCAACATTCCCATTTTTTTAAACGATAACTATGATTGTGATACAAAATAAACAAACTGAAAAGATAACGTACAAACACGAATGTATATTACCTAATTAATCTACAGTTCGTTTTATTTTAGTATTAGAAAGAAGGTAAGCGATCTTGACATGTCTTTTAATTGAAAAACGCTTTTTGAAAATCAGTAACTATTGTTTATGAAAGCTGAATATAAATGATCGTATTAGATTAATAATTGTTACATATTTGCCGTGACTTATTTTTAAAACGTGTTTTTCAATTAAAAGACACATCAAGATTGTTTACCTTTTTTCTAATGCTAAAAAAACAAACTATAATCAAGTATCTCCGCATGCTACTCACGAATTCGATTATTAGGGGACCCGAGAGGATTAGATTATTTGCCTCTATCGCTTTTGCATAGGTATACATATTTATATACCTACATTACCTACATAGTTACTCCGGCGATGTAGATGCAAATAGGCGACGATCAAAGGCGTTCGCGGTATTCCCTCTGGCTCCATCGTGCAAGGTTCAATCTTAAATTTAACGCGGAGCTTTTCAAAAACGTACACATCGTAGTTGTGCTCAGCAATGGGCTGCTAGTTTAACTCTAGTCCCATCGTTAAATGAGATTAGCAAATATTATTGTAACAAGATCAGGTCCATCGAGGCTCACTTGTTTCTGTTAGTAAGATGGTAAAGGTATTGTTTGTACCTACCTAATGACTCACTCACTAATTGATACAATTGACTGGCCGAATACCAGGGGATCATGAGCACCGAAGCGTAAACATTTCCGAATGGCTGCCAGTTCATAGATCGGCGCACCCTAGCTTTCCGCTCTGTAGGGCCAGAGAAATGACCTATTGATTTCCAATGAAACCAAATACTTCACGGTTTGAAGGTTTCTCTGAAGAAAATTGCTATCGATTTCGGAAGACGGCTAAGGTAATACTAAATATAGCTGCCCACCCAAATATAACTTTCATTCTCAATAACAAGTCGGAAGCTTAGAAAACAAGTCTATACACATAATTTGTACTTGAATTTCATGACGACGATCACGATGATTCCACGGTTTAGTCAAAAAGCCTAACTTAACCTAGCTTAGCTATTTACTGACACAAGGAGAGAACTGACTTATCATGTTTCACGAAATCTTTTTTTACGGTTTGAACTTTTGTAGCGGGATAGCAAACATAAAATTCGTGCTGACAGCTTTAGTGGTTTTTCTCGGAAGTGATTGATGATCGATGGTGAACTACGATAATATTGACGGCCAGTTTGGTGCAATTCCAGTGCATATTCCAGGCCGAGTATCGCGAGGCATATTTTCAGTTTATAATATTTATTTTATAAGGTGTCTTCACCCCGTGTTTACCTACCAGCTATACATTCGTAATTTAAATAACAAATGACACAATACAATAAACTTTAGACCGCAATAAGTTTTTGGCAAAAATTTCATTTTTGGTACAAGCTTTAATTTATCGCTGACTGTACTTTTCTTACGACAGACAACTAAGGGCTCATTTAGACGATACGAGAACTCGCATGCGAGTTTCATTACATTGCGGGTTTTGTTCGGTCGGTTGAATTGGACGTAACCAACAGTCCGCAATGTAACTAAAATCGCATGCGAGTTCGCGCGCCGTCTAAAACTCTAAATCAGCCTTAATACACATCGAGACAATTCTAAAAACCCCTAACACAATTAGGTTGAGTTGTTTCATCACAGAGTTCCTATGGCCACCTCCTGTCTCCAGCTCGATGGTACCATAATATTGCATTGTCACCCGACTTACATGTGTATGCAAAATTTCAGCTCAATCGGAAACCGGGAAGTGGATCAAATTTAACTTGCAAGATTTGATTTGATTACAGACCGACAACGGGACAGGTGAAACTAAATAAAAGCTTGTAAAAATACGTAAAAAATTACGTAACCTCTTTTTTTGTTGTAACTTTTCGTCTATTGTGCAACAGATTTGCAAATCATTTACAACTGAAAATAAATATCTATATAGAAACAATCATCAAACCAAGTTTGTGCTAAATACAGCCACGTCCAATATTATTTAAATATTAGCGTTAAGTCTAGAATGTAAGGTCTCAAATTGTATACACACTTGGAAACTAGGCTTAACCAAGACGTCATTACATAATTCTTAAAGAATTACTATTTTTTGAGTAGGTGATTAGCAACGTCTTCAGTTACACTAAAACGCTATATGTCCAATAGGAAGTTAAGCACATACGCCTTTTTGCAGTCAATGAAATTAACCACAGTTAGTTACAAAAAGTCGTATGTCCATTCAAGTCAATAGCGCGTACGTCGTATTAGAGATACCTAATTAAAAAGGTCAGTGTGGGCGTCATTATAACGTAAGTGTTACAACTTACAAGCAAATAAGAAATACAGTAAAACCCGCTTAATACGATCACGTTTAATACGATTTCCCGCATAATACGCCATTTTACGCCGGTCCCTGCAATTTTAGGCCTGTTTTCATTGCTTTTTTCACGGTTAATACGACTCGAGTCCCGCTTAATACGCCATCTAAAATTATATATTACTTATCCGTCCCATTACTTACCATCTGTACGTTTGTGTTTTTGTCATAACCGTCGTATTGTTATGCAATACGCCGTTAGCCACCATTTTTTATGTGTTTATTACCTACCTTAGGTTTTTTGTTTTGTCTAAGTAATATCTTTTGTCGGGTCCTTATCGGCGTGAGAAGGCGATGCCATCTGCTTGACCATTATGGAGCACGGAGTGCAAGCTATCGCTCCCAAATTTATTTGCAGCCAGTTTCTCCAAGACTTTCTAGTTGAGCCTATCGTTAGTGTTCCTAGATTATTTAACTTATACCTACCTACACTTACGAGGGGTGTTCAAAATATTCTCGGTATGAGAATGAAAACAAACAAGTACGAAAAATTTGATATTTTTATTTTTCAATATACTCCCCCCCTATGTTCATACACTTAAAAGATCGATCAATTATTTTTTTTAATCCCTCGTAAAAATATTTTTTATCTTTCGTGTAAAAATGCTCCTCCACTGCCGCCTTCAATGCTTCATCGTCAGAAAATGTATTTCCACGCAGATCCTTTTTAAGATTGGGGAGCAAAAAGAAATCGCTGGGGGCTAAGTCCGGACTATACGGTGGGTGAGTAACAGTTTTAAACCCACATTCAACAATAGCTGCCTTGGCAATATGAGCAGTATGGACGGGGGCGTTGTCATGCAGAAGCAGAATACCTTTGGTTAACTTTCCTCGCCTCTTTTCTTTAATTACATCCTTTAATTGACGTAGAATGTTAGCGTAGTACTGTCCTGTGATATTTACACCTTTTTCTTTATAATCGATTAGTAATACTCCTTCACAATCCCAAAATATCGTGGCCATGACCTTGCCAGCTGAAGGGATGACCTTGAACTTCTTGGGATGAGCTGAACCCTTAATGTGCCACTGCATGGACTCTTGTTTACTCTCTGGGTCATAATGATGAACCCAGGTTTCATCTCCAGTAACTATTCTTTGCAGCACCTCATCAGGATTTTCACCGCACAGGTCAATAAAATCGGAACAACAAGCTACACGCATGTCTTTTTGAAGCCGAGTCAGCATTCGCGGAACCCATCTTGCACTTACTTTTGACATATTAAGATGGTCATGTATAATATCATGTACGGTACCAATAGAGAGATTGGTTACTTGTGCTATAGATTTTACCTTCACTCGACCATCTTCCAATATAAGTTTTTCCACTTTATCAATATTTTCTTGTGAAGTAGCTACTACAGGCCGGCCAGGTCTAGGGTCATCTTCAATACTCTCCCTTCCGCGTTTAAACTCGCTTGACCACTTTTGAATGGTAGATAAAGAAGGAGCAGACTCACGGTAAACACAATCCATTTCCTCTTTTATGGTTTTTTGATTTTTACCCTGTTTTGTCAAGAATTTTATCACGCATCGATGTTCTAATTTAGTTAACATTGTCAATTCGCACATGATGTTCATGTTTGTTCAGCAATTGCAGAAAAACAAAAGACTATCTCGGTTCGAATTATACTTTTTTTTAATGTCAATGAATAAACCTTAGCGGCCAGTAACGAAAGAAATTTTAGAAGAGGTCGTAAGATATCAATACCGAGAATATTTTGAACGCCCCTCGTAAGATCACATTCGCTCATTATCATCCATTATTATAGTTTTTTTTTGTTCACGTTTAATACGATTTCCCGTTTAAGACGCTTTTTTTGCTAGGTCCCCTCAGAATCGTCTTAAGCGGGTTCTACTGTATTTCTTTAAATCTGTGTCAATGACACCCACATGTCTCAAACGGAACCACGATAATAGTACACTTAGGCCAAACAAAAATAATCCTTACATTCAAAATATAAGGTTGTTTGCGTGTTCTATACGTATATCGTGGTTTGCTATACAAGGATGGCATTATGTAATGTCGTCTTATTGAACCCACATGCAAATCGTCGCTATATACTTACTCAACCTCATATCTGCAACAATCATTTGATGGAAATGTCGCTTTTCTTTCATTCGGAATACGGGTGTTTTTGTCATCAAATGAGTGTTGCAGATACGAGGTTGAGTAAGTATAGCGGCGAAATAAAATATACGCCAATTGTTTTGTAGCTATGGATATTCATGTGAGGGAGTCGTTTTCTATTGCTTACAAACGTCGAGATAGTCAAAAACATTTTTTATATTTACTTATTCTAAAGGCCAGAGCACACCGGCAGAGTGTCTGTAGACATACACGTGTGCGTCCGTTAAAATGTTAGAGCCGAGCACGCATACGTCACGCAAGCGGTGTGCCGTCTCTCATAGGATCTGTATATTACAATGCGCACGTGCGTCTACGCACACGCATCTGGTGTGCACTGCACAGGCCTTAAAAGTATTACTGCTATTTTTTTCTGACTACCTCTTAAAAAACACGTGAATGTTAATGTCACACTCGTTAGAAAAATCTTGAATTCCTTATTAGGTTGTAATTTAGTTTTTTTGCAGTAGGTTATGTCAAACGAAGCTAAGCATTAGTCCGCATTATCGCCGGTAACCCGTCCTTGTCGCACTGAAGGTGAAAAAGCGAGACGACTTGGCAATTTAATGATGGTGCAAAAGAGAGCTAAATGAGATGAGGTAAGGTTTAAAATTCAATGGCAATTATTGTTAATTATGTTTTATATATAATCAGACAGCCGGGTTATTTTTTTTAAACTAGTAAATCAAGTAGTACCTTTATATATGTAATTCATTCGCTTAGTTAGAGGCAGCATACAAAAAATACGTTTGAATCTATGCTATGGAATAAAATAAGGTATATTATTAATTGTTTAAGCGTAATAAGTGTTCACAAAGTGATGTCCTGAAATCCTTAACAAACCCAAAAATAATGCATCTTTGTAAGTTAATGTTAAATTTGAGTAAAGGTACGTCCACAATTCCACATGTCAAATGTGCCGTGAGTTTCTGTTTACGAAAGGCATCTGAGGGCGATTCGTGAATAAGGGCTGATTTAGACGGCGCGCGAACTCGCATGTGATTTTAGTTACATTGCGGACATGCGGACTGTTGGTTACGTCTAATTCAACCGACCGATCCAAACCCGCAATGGAATGAAACCCGCAAATGTCGAAATGAGCAGTCTAGCAGCGCATTTGCCGGATCTGAACGCACCTTTGGATGTATTCAACACAGTCATGCTATGAATTTGTGAGGGATGCTGTTAAAAATTAAACCTTATCATCAACACGTTTAAGTCTTTTTTCGCATGTTATCGGTGACAATGCAGCGGGTATATTCGTGTTCTACCTTCACTCGTTGCCTTCGTTTGACCACTGTTACTTTCAGTATGGGCGAGCAACGTCGTCTTAGCCTTTTCTAAAGGCCTCCTCTTAACAGGGGACTCCGGTTTTTTGTCTCTGTCGCTCCTTTCTTCGACGCCCAATTGACTGAGCGCGACTAGGTTAGCTATTCGGGAAAATATCTAATTTTAACCTTATTTGTAGAAGGGTAGAGTTGGTATTACAGTGGAACTTAGATAAATGGAATTAGGCCCAAGTAATTAATTTAAATGGTTTACGAGATGATTATATTGCAAACATGTTTGGCATATTTATAAAGCGTTTTTAATTGTAGGTATCTTTATTTGGAGCTTCCTATATGCACTGACTGAAATATTGTTAATATTAAGTGCGACCGTAAGGCGACACACGTTTTTGTGACTAATACATATAATATTAGGTAAGGTTAGGTGACTCATTTGCAAGTAGCGGTAATGCGTAAAGTTTGGAGTGAGATAGGGCTGCCAAAACTTGGCATTTATCCAATTATCCAGGTTCCCCTGTATAATGTGTGGTGTGTAAAAAAGGCGATCATGCAACAACGACACGTTGTACATAAGAAGCGTTCAAATACGACAACTTGAAATTATAATTGTGAATTTGAGCAGATGGAGTTGATTCTACTGGGTTTTGGGGTCAATGTGAACATGTGTTTTGTAACTTTTATTAATATTTCCAAATAATAATGAACTAGAATTGGGTATTATAGGAGCAGAGCAGAACAATTTGACGTAACAATGGTTTTAATCCTTTAAAACAAAAATTGGAAACAGGACTTAAATAAAGTCTAAATACTTATATACTATGTGTTGCGCAAGATTTTTTTGTAATACCATGACTAGCTACCCCATTAATGCAATTTTTTACTAGAAAATGTATTTAAAATTGTTAGAAACCCAAAGTATAGTCTTAGTGACTGTTAAATACATCTAAAGATAAATTCAATAGAAATATTTATGATTGGAAAAATATGAGTCAGTATTTATTATAAAAATATTTCTTTAATGTAATTTCACATCACAACTTAAAAATAACAGGGACAAATACTTTACAAATTCTGGAAAAAACTATAGTTCTCACTGTTATAACAAATGACCCAAACTCCAATAAAATCAGCTCCTCAACATAATAATAACTAGTGTACGACCGAAGTTTCGGTTTCGGCCGAAACTAGAGCAAAACCGAACCTTCGGTCTCAATTTCGGCAAAAACCCCAGTTACGGACACTAAGTGTAAAGCCTGAGTGGACGCTCAAGTTGAGCGTGCAGCAGGGCGGGGCGTGCGGCGTACATGTTAAACAAATGCAAACGTATAGGAGCAGCCTTAGTGCACGCTGCTCAAATCACTTGTTAACCCGACGCCACGCTGCACGCCCCGCCGAATGCTCCGCTTTGAGCGTCCACTCAGGTCTTACACTAATAATAACCACGGAAGGAAGGAAGTACATACCAAGGAAGTGCAGCCTGTCCTTAGCCATCCCGAGATTGGTTTTCATCTTGTCATGCAGCCGCTGCGCGCGCTGCCAGGCGTCGCCGCGGCCGCCCCAACAGTCCACGGCTATGCCCCGCTCCAATTCATAGATGCCTTTCTTGTAAAGTTCTATTGCTAGCTCTTTCTGACCTGCGTAGGAGAGTTTTTCGAATTGTATTTATTATAAGTATGCAATTATGCATATGCATTAAGTTGTTATTTAAGTGTTTAAAAATAAACTTGATATAACTTTATAGTAGATTATCAAGTATGTATGAATAAAAAATTAAATCATTCAATCCAAATACCTGATTTTAATCTGTTTTTTGATTAAAATCAATAGGTATTTGGATTACATTATTTAATTTTCTATTCATATTCATGTTATAAAACTTAACAATAAAGAAAAGTAACAGTAAAGTACAATTTTAAAGTCTAGTTAACATTTTTAATAATTATGGTATTTTAGAGTTATAGTAGAGTTTAGGAAGTTCTGCAATAGTATTTGTCTGCGCTTTAGTGGAACTATATAAAAAGAAAATATATTTTTTTATGCTGGCTGGCCTACCTTTACAAATATTTACGCCAGATTTTGGCTTTTTGCCATCTAGGCCAACTAGGAAATGAGTAATTAGATACTCCAACTCATAAGAAACTTTTTCTAGCTCTATTCAAGTATATTAAAAAAATGTTTAGCATTGAAGATACATTTCAGATTCTCTTTTATTTTTATTGTTTTGTTTTAGCACTCCCAATTAAAATTGTATATAAGCCTAGTTAGACAAAATTATTACACAGTTTATATATTTCACTCACCCTCATTCTCCTCATCAATCTTCAAAGCTTTTGATATGTACTCAAAAGCCTTCCGATGGTGATGTTTCTGTTTGGCCAGCAGCGGGTCCCCCGGCCCCACATTGTGGCTGTACGCCATCTCGCCCGCGATCTCCGTCGACACCGCTCCGTCCTTCACTACCACCTCTAGGTTATACTCCCCATTCTTACACGGTTGACGCATAAAACGATGGGAAGCCGAATACAAATACTTAAACACTATAAATAACTGATAAAGCAATGATCTTAGAATATTAAAAAGTATAATAATGGGAAAAGAAACAACGTAAAGGTTCCTCTTGTGAACAGAAGGCGGCGGGTCATTTCGCAACGCAGACCCCTTTGCTAGGTCCGCATCAGCCTTCTTCGACTTTCGGTTCGGGGACCTCGTTGTTTTACGCGATAAACGACCATTTGAATCGTCACCCGAAACCATCAAGAACACTGGTCACGTAACAGTCGATTAACACCTAGTCTCCATACAAAGGAAACAAAGAAACGCACGTTATTGTACTACTCCACTATTCTAAAAACAGCAACAAAAATTTCAGACACTGAATGTGTATTGACAATATTTGACGTTTGTGGGTAGCCTGTGGTAAAAAATAATATATGACAGGGGAAATCACTTGTCTGTATTTAAGAAAAGAAATATGCATCAAGGCTTAAATATTTGCGAAAGTTATACACTAATTAGAAATCTAATAAGATGTATTCAATAGCCTATTCTCCTATTTAAACTTAAATAAATATTATAGGGATACTGAGTTTTTAATTGCGACGATAGGGAGTAATGATTTCAAGCACTGGCAATACTTGCCTAAGTGCGTTTTGTTACTTCATTGGCAATTATTAAACATAGAAAACCGTGTCTTAACCTTAACACAAATAAACAGATTAAAAAAAACTGGGAAAATAACGCTAAATTAAATTTTATTAATTAAAACATGTCGCCAAAAAAACATGTTTAAGCCTTTATTTTTTGTATTGATTAATTTTACTAACGTACGAACAAAACGTTTTGACAACTCATGACATGACGTGAAAGGTGTTTGCGGTACCTCAGCGGCAGCTGTTCGTCACCGTTTCGGCAGTGATTTGGATCGATGTTGCTTTTGCAGGAAATTGCATCATATATCCCGCAGTGTACAATCACAGTATTCAAAATATCGAACCTTATCAGTATCAACCCAAGTATCGAGTTATTAAGATAGGTTAGTAAATTCTGTAATTAAATTTCACTTAACCTACCACATTGTGGTTAATCTTTACTTTATGGACCGTCGATTTTTGGGGTGGGGAGGGGGGGAGGGGGGAGGGGGGGGGAGAGGGCTACCCCCCAGTCCAACCCCCATGGCGCGGAACCCCATGGTTATGGAGATATCCATGGTTAAAGTTTGTATGGAATTACTATGAAATAAGGGATTACAGCAAAATTTGAAGGGGGAGGGGGTGAGGGGTGAGGGGGGGCGCGCTTCGCCCGAAGGCCCGCTTCGTCGCCCCTGAGGTCGCGAGCTGACGAGACCAGAGGTGAAGCTGTTGGATCTGGGGGTAGCTCCGGCGCTGCGGAAGAGCAGCCCTTCCGCCCTCGCGTGACAAAGCACGCTCACTGCACTCGGCTCCGCACCAGCCTCAGCCGCTCGCCTCGCTCGTTCCCGCGCTCCGTCACGGCGGGCGAGGGCTGCCCTCCCTCCGCGCCTCCGTTTTTGGAATTGCTCTCTAGGGGTAGGACAGACAAGCCCACGTGGATAGTGGGTGCTCTGATTCGGTTTTTAGTGACCTTGAGATTCTGGTGACCAAAGATTTCGGCGACCTTGAGATTCTGGTGACCTTGAGATTCTGGGGATAAAAAATTTGGTGCCCTTGAGATTTTGGTGACCATAAATTTCGTGACCTTGAGATTTTGGTGACCTTGAGGATGGTGGTGTGGTATAAAAGGTAATATAAATGAACACAAAACGGCACCTTTCGACATCTGCTATGACATTACTCCTTTATTTCATAGTAATTTCATACAAACTTTAACCATGGATATCTCCATAACCATGGGGTTCCGCGCCATGGGGGTTGGACTGGGGGGTAGGCCTTTGCACCCTCTACCCCCCCATACCCAACACTCCCTCCAAATCGACGGTCCATAAAGTAAAGATTAGCCGGAGCTGGTGTTTCTGTTTAATAAAATGTCTTTAAAACCCTAGTTATAATTAAGGAAAAACCTGTGGGGAAAACCAACTCTTGATATTTAAGAAACTTACTATTATTTCAAATGGATTTCAGTGTGTAGCCACCTGAATCATGGCAGAAGACAAATCACCAGAAGAACAGATGAACAACCTGGCTGTGAATGATGATGATGATGTGGTGGATCCATGGAATGTATCCGGAAAGTCGGAGACTGGTATAGACTATGACAAATTGATAAGTAAGTGCCATTAATTATATTAGGCTTAAATATATTTCTGGTTGAATTTAACACATTCACTGTGGTAGGGGGTTGAAAGACCCCATGCAAAATATGGTTTATGTGAAAAATATCATATATCTGAAATAGTGTGTATTACTTATGAAACCTATTAGTAAATATATTTTTTGGTTAAGAAACTTCCCAGCGAATCGAATATGCTACACATTAAGGGCTCATTTAGACAGCACACGAACATGTATACGATTTTATTTACATTGCGGACCATTGAGGTTACATCAATTCAGCTGACCAATAAAATAACACAATGTAATGAAACTCGCTCGCGAGTTGCACCGTCTAAATTAGCCCTAACCTGTGTGTGTGTATATTCATATACAATATTAACAAGTAACACAAAATAGCTGTTAGTACCTAAATTACTATTTTTTGCTCATGATTTTTATTGTTTATTGTTTATTGTTTATTGTTTATTTTATACATACTAGCACTTACAGATAAACCTTACGTGCTAATAGTGTTGTTAGTATTATTTATTATATTATATTATTGTATACATTCTAATATTATATTGTATGTTTTCAGAAAGATTTGGCAGTTCCAAGATTGATGATGAAGTCATACAAAGATTTGAAAAGGTTACTGGAAAAAAAGGTAAACTTTTCATTAAGTGCATTATTTTAAACATATAAAGTATTGATATTTCATAATATAGATTTGGAAATGCAGCCTTATTAATGCATCTTTGGCCAGAGACTGTCATTTCACTCGTCATGGCACCTTTACTTGGGTGAATTGCCAGGAATAGGATAGAAAGGGCTGATAATGGTCACTAAAATGCATATTTTGGCACTTTAATTGTTATAGGTAAATTGGCAACAAGTCACAAAAAAAAGTTAACAAACCCTATTACTTTTCCTTTACACTATGTTTTCCCCTCCATGTTGGCTTAAAAACTTAGTAAGTAATTTAGATAAAATGTTGTAATTAGTAAGGAAGTTGTTATCTCTGAGGGAATAAACCATTGACCTTTGTAAAATTGAAGTCTTGTACAAGGAAAACTATTAGAAATAGGTTGAAATTTACTTGACTTTGACCGCCAAAGACATCAACTAACGCCTGCTGCTACCAAATATCAACCTTCGTGCATTCCGACAAGGTTCACGATGACGCGCCGCACATAATAGGCGTGGCGTATAAAGGGTTAATTAAATTGATACCTACTATACCTAGTTGACAATCGTGACGTAGTCTACAATTTTACTGTATTAAAATAAATTATTTTACCCCATGCAAGAAATAAATCACCAAAAGATTAATAGGCGAAACATAGACAGCAGTTATTTTTAGACACAATTTCTATTTTAAAACCCATATAAAACTATAAAGAGTAGGTAATTTGATTGTGACGTCACATGCTAGTGTTGCATACATAGACTAGGAATCCTCTAGACTGAGTTTGAAACCGATGCTGCCAAAAATACGGGGGTGCGGGGGGACGAGGTGAGCGAATCCCGTGCCGTGATTGGTCCGTTCAAAGACACGGACCAATCACGCCACGGGATTGACTCGAAGATAGAGTAAAACTACCGTATAAGTGGCAGAGGGGGTAGCGTTACTATGCTCAGTCTAGAGGATTCCTAGTCTATGAGTTGCATATAAACTCCATAGTAGCAAAATCGTTTTGACAGTTCGAAAAAAGAAACTGATTTGACTAGTAGAAATACCCTATTATAGTTAATCTATTACATTCTCTTCTGAATCTATTGAATCCGATATTATTACTTTAAGCTCACCACTTACTGCGGCGTGGCATATTTTTCTCCCACCGTGACATCCACAGCATCCTCAATCTTGTCGAAGCTGGCAAGAAATTCTACCTCTACACTGGCAGGGGCCCATCATCAGATAGTATGCATCTTGGGCACATGATTCCATTCATGTTCACTAAGTAAGTCATTATTTAGTCTACTGTGTTATCCACGATAGGGTTGGCAACTGTCAAAGGTTTGCATAGATGGCGTTTTCATAGCTTGCCCCTTTTTCTATGAGATTTGGCAGGGCTGGCCTCCAGGGCATTAAAAACATTTGACACAATTTTAGGGATTGACAGGGCAAGCTATGATGGCGCCATCTGCTAAATACTTTGACCTCGTCATATAAGTTAGGAAGAAGTTCTTCTACACAATTGAAGGCCGTCATTAAGCACCATGCTTCTGCACAAAGTAAGTCAGTTCTAGTCCATGGAATGGCAAGGGGCTATTGTACAGTCTACAGCAGAAGTAGCGTAACAAGTCACCACTGCTGCCTTATGTCGGCTGCACACACTCGTCGAGAGTCTCGGCACGGCTCCGATTCAATCAAAGAAGCGCGAGACGAGACAAGAAAGAGCGAGACAAGAAGGGAGCATCATGTACACACTCGTCAGCTTGTCTCGGGGTCTCTCGACGAGTGTGTACAGCCTGCATTACAATAAGCTTGAAGGAGCCAATCATTGGATGGACTGCGCGACAGTAGGTTGTCCCCTACAGTTTAATTACAAGAAAAGAAAAATTAGAAACTTGAAGTCGACAAGACAATATACGTATGTAATTAATAGTGATCATATAATGCATGCAATTTCATTGCAGCATGGTCGAGTTAAAGTAAAGGAAAGTAACAATTTTGAAGGAGACAGTTAAGGTTACCTGCTTAATCTTCATATGAACCTTAATTAATAATTTCAGCTGAATTTTACTTTACACATTCCTTTAACTCAACAACGCTGCCATGAAATTAAACGAATGTTATTACCGATCACTAGTTATTAATATAATTTTTCTCAAAAATGGACGGCAAAGTCGACGTCGCCGGTTAAAAAATAGGTCGCGAAGTGCGTAGTTTATGGTCATTCTAAAAATTAAAAAGTTAAAAACATTGCAGTCTCGATTTCGGGACTGCAATGTTGCATACAAATTCCATTATTAAACGAGTTCCAAACTTTTTAAAACTTTAAATGGCCATATCAAATGAAGGCATAGGTCCATTAAACAGCCAAACAGATGATCATCACTTATTATTATTATAATGTTGGTACCGCGACTATTTAGGTGTCTCAAATACGTTGGCGTATTTTCAGCAGAAAAATACACTTCTATTTTTTTTAAAGGCGGCAAGCAAATCTTTTTAATGGTTTTACTTTTCTCTGTGAAAATTAGAACGTTGCTTCTGTAAAATATTTCTATTTCTTGCGCCACTTTTGAGAAAAGCACTATATATGACTCGGCTGGAAGGCTACTTGCTGGCTTCGGATTCAATTAAACGGACTCCCAAGGTCGTCCGTTTAAAACGAATCCTCAGCCTGCAAGTAGCTACTTCCGAACCTCGACAATAATGTACTATTTCTTTGGCTGCCTGCTTTCCCCTAGAAATTAATAATTGCTTGTTTCCAGATGGCTTCAAGATGTATTCGACGTGCCCCTCATAATCCAGCTCACGGACGACGAGAAGGTGCTGTGGCGGGACATTAAAGTGGAGCAGGCGCGGCAAATGGCGCACACCAACGCGAAAGACATCATCGCTGTCGGCTTCAGTCCGGAGAACACTTTCATATTCAATGATTTGGACTTTATTGGGTGAGTAAACAAATAGATTTACTGTAAAATAACATTAAATTCACCGACGGCGAGAAAATTTAATGCTGTGCGTATAATGTATAACCTAACCTCTCCTAGTGCAGCTCGTGACGTATTACAATTAGCACTGGATGATAATGTTTCATTGCTGAGTTCCTTTGATCGTGTGAACATTACGTACTTACAGTTCTACTTCGTCCAGCCATCTTTTAATAATCGGGGAACAAACATACAAAAAATATATCACGACAAAAAACCTTCTCCCTTATAGATTACGAGTATAAGGTCAATGGGGCTAATTCCGTCATAGGGGTCATTCCGTCCACGAGCGTATATCTCTTAGATTTTCAATCGTTGGAAAAAAATCATGAAACTAAACCGCTGCTTTGTCGATGAATTTATCAATTTTGTTTGTTGTTCGAGAAAAACCCTAATGGACGGAATCGCCCAAAGAGTAGTAAGTATAATGAATAGTCCCTATGACGGAATTACCCACATTGACCTTAATAAAGTTTTAAATTATACATTTGCATTGTATTTAAAAGTTAATTTCATAATAGGGTATTTGTCTACTAGTCAAATCAGTTTCTATTTTCGAACTGTCAAAACGATTTTGTTACTATGGAATTTATATGAAACACTAGCATGTGACATCACGATCAAATAACCTACTCTTTATAGTTTTATACGGGGTTTAAAATAGAAATTGTGTATAAAAATAACTGCTGTCTACGTTTCTCTATAAATCTTCTGGTTCTTTATTTCGTGCATGGTGTAAAGTTATGTATTTTAAATACAGTCCAATACCCTATTGCAGCCAGTGTCCCGCGTTCTACCAGAACATGCTCCGCATCCAGAAGTGCGTGACGTTCAACCAGGTGAAAGGCATCTTCGGATTCGGCGACTCTGACGTCATCGGCAAGATCACCTTCCCCTCCATAGAAGCGGCGCCCGCATTCTCCACCAGTTTCCCCTTTATATTCGACAATAAAGTGGTAAGAAATAGCAAATAGAATATAGTGCGTCAAGCAAATCTTGTCAGTAGCAATGTACTGCAAATTAAAGTAGGGTAACACCATATAACACTCAAAGAGCAGAATTGCTCTAAGAAAAGCAGCAATGTACATCGAACCAAAACTTGTTTATTTTTCCGCCCTTCATACGTCAGTTCGAGTGAATTACCATAACCTCAAATTTTAGTAATGATTACCGTCAACGAGCATGATTGTACATTGTAGGCACCTTAGCTTTGCTTGAGGTCATGGATAATCTTGGTATTTAATGGTGGCAGCAGAAATTTCTCTTGAAATAGAAACGATTCAGAATGTAAACAATAAGATGATGGCTGTCATTCACGATCCACATTCCACAGATAACACACATATGACACGCGATTTTGGAATTATTCGAACACAGTGTTGCTAACCCGCGATTTTTCAAATTTGCCGCCTTTTACTACTGACAAGATTTGGTTGATCCAGTATAGATATTATAGAGGGGTCCTGTTATAGTAAATTTTGTAGTCACAGTAAATTTACTGCCATCTATCGATACACGATTAAAACTCAAAATGTGACGTTATCTATGAAAAGGGACCTTATTGTCGATGGCGGTTTTTCGCAATTCGTTGTTTTCATTTATAATATAAATACAGTATATATTGGCCATATAAAGTCCGTTTCTTATCGCTTCAGATCTGTAGTTGTTGAAATTAGATTTTGACGTTGTACTAACAATCTAGTTTTAAAGTTATTATTTATTACAGTTATGTCTATTTTTTATGTTTTCTCGAATTTGTGACAAGTTTGTTGGCTTTGGCTCTTAGCCCGTTAAAGTAAAGTAGACTCTATCTCGTCTCAATAAGGTTTACAATTCGTCAGTTAACAGTGACTTTATTTTCCAGGTCCCCTGCCTAGTTCCATGCGCGATCGACCAAGACCCATACTTCCGTATGACTCGCGACGTCGCCGCACGTCTCAAGATGCCCAAACCGGCGCTACTACATTCGTCCTTCTTACCGGCCTTACAAGGGGCTCAGCACAAGATGTCGGCCAGCGACCCCAACGCGTCCATCTTCCTTAATGACACGGCTAAACAGATTAAAAACAAGGTAACTATTTAGCAGAATGGCCTCAGTGGCAAAGATGCCCAAACCGGCGCTACTACATTCGTCCTTCTTACCGGCCTTACAAGGGGCGCAGCACAAGATGTCGGCCAGCGACCCTAACGCGTCCATCTTCCTCAATGACACTGCTAAACAGATCAAAAACAAGGTAACTGTTTAGCAGAATGGCCTCAGGTCGGGCAAAGATGCCCAAACCGGCACTACTACACTTCCTTCCTACCGGCCTTATAAGGGGCGCAGCACAAGATGTCGGCCAGCGACCCTAACGCGTCCATCTTCCTTAATGACACGGCTAAACAGATTAAAAACAAGGTAACTATTTAGCAGAATGGCCTCAGTGGCAAAGATGCCCAAACCGGCGCTACTACTTTCGTCCTTCTTACCGGCCTTATAAGGGGCGCAGCACAAGATGTCGGCCAGCGACCCTAACGCGTCCATCTTCCTTAACGACACGGCTAAACAGATTAAAAACAAGGTAACTATTTAGCAGAATGGCCTCAGTGGCAAAGATGCCCAAACCGGCGCTACTGCATTCGTCCTTCCTACCGGCCTTATAAGGGGCGCAGCACAAGATGTCGGCCAGCGACCCTAACGCGTCCATCTTCCTTAACGACACGGCTAAACAGATTAAAAACAAGGTAACTATTTAGCAGAATGGCCTCAGTGGCAAAGATGCCCAAACCGGCGCTACTGCATTCGTCCTTCTTACCGGCCTTATAAGGGGCGCAGCACAAGATGTCGGCCAGCGACCCTAACGCGTCCATCTTCCTTAATGACACGGCTAAACAGATTAAAAACAAGGTAACTATTTAACAGAATGGCCTCAGTGGCAAAGATGCCCAAACCTGCGTTACTACCGGTCTTACAAGGAACTCAAAACAAGATGGCCGCCAGCGACCCTAACCTAACTTCTTTCTTAAGGTGCAGTAGGGTCAGAAAGCAGATTTTTTGAAAAATCGTAGCGCTGCTTTAGATCACAATACGGTTACCAAAAGTTTAATTACGAGGAGCCATCTTGAGGCCCCTCTCTAATGATTTCATCGATTCTAGACTTACGCTCCGTAGAATTAATCACGAACATAGGTCTAAAACGCACCTTTGGCAAGTTTTTGGCAAAAATTTAATTTTTGGTACAAGCTTTTATCGCTGACTGTACTTTTCTTACGACAGACAACTAATACTTATCGAGACAATTCTAAAAACCCCTAACACAATTAGGTTGCGTTGTTTCATCACAGAGTTCCTATGGCCACCTCCTGTCTCCATCAACAGATCAGTTCGACAGTACCATATTATTGTATTGTCATCAGAACTACATACAGCTGCCAATTTTCATGACGCTACGATCCTTGGAAGATGGTTAAATTAGTTACCTTAGATTCCATTACATAGTTACATACAGGTCGACCTAATAAAAGCTTGTTAAAAATGTGTAACAATTTTTGCACATAAGCTATAAATAAATATAAAAAATTGCTTCCAAACATGTGCAATTTTATTTTTCATCGAACTCATCGATTATTGTTTTTGTTCAAACTTAATAATACATAATATCCAGTTGTATTTAGCAGAACGGCCTTGTACAATTATGATTAAACTAATTTAAACGTCAATTTCAGATCAACAAGTACGCGTTCTCGGGCGGGCAGGCCACGGTGGACGAGCATAGAGAGAAGGGCGGCAACACCGAGGTGGACATCTCCTACAAGTACCTCACGTTCTTCCTGGAGGACGACCAGAGGCTGGCGGAGGTGACAACACTATTATCATGTTATTATAATATTAATGTCAGATCAACAAGTACGCGTTCTCGGGCGGGCCACGGTGGAGCAGAGAGAAGGGCGGCAACACCGAGGTGGACATCTCCTACAAGTACCTCACGTTCTTCCTGGAGGACGACCAGAGGCTGGCGGAGGTGACAACACTATTATCATGTTGTTATAACATTAATGTCAGATCAACAAGTACGCGTTCTCGGGCGGGCCACGGTGGAGCATAGAGAGAGAAGGGCGGCAACACCGAGGTGGACATCTCCTACAAGTACCTCACGTTCTTCCTGGAGGACGACCAGAGGCTGGCGGAGGTGACAACACTATTATCATGTTGTTATAACATTAATGTCAGATCAACAAGTACGCGTTCTCGGGCGGGCCACGGTGGAGCATAGAGAGAGAAGGGCGGCAACACCGAGGTGGACATCTCCTACAAGTACCTCACGTTCTTCCTGGAGGACGACCAGAGGCTAGCGGAGGTGACAACACATAATCATTTTATTCTTATAATATTTAAAACTTTCGCGTTTTGAACACATATTAACTCACATTTATAGACGGGTCTATCGCGAAATTTATTTTATTACATCTATTTACCGACGTTTCGACACTTGTTTCACTATAGACTATATAAATTTCGCAATAGACCTGTCTATAAATGTGAGTTAAGTTAATACATGTTATTAGTATTAGAAATCAACCTAAAAAGCAACGCGTTTTTTAGACCTTAGGTTAGTATTCCACCTATTCAATTTCTTGGTTCAATGTGCATTGTGTCTCACTCTCTCACTAAACTCAGGTTCTTTTCAACTTAATCTGTCAGCTCCCACGGCTCATATATGAGCCAGAACGCTTATGGTGACGTCATATCGTGGGATTCGACAGGTTAATAGAGACAGTCTTTTGTAGAGACTTGAGTCCTTTTCAGAGAACTCTTAATTATAATAATAATAATTGCCCCGCTGCTGGCGGCACCCTAGGTTAGGTTTTTTATAATGTGTTTATATGTATTTTTTATTGTTTTGTAAGTGTTTTTATATTTTACTTTTATATTCATATTATAAATCACCTAGCCTAGAGAGTTCAAGTAAATAAAGAGAATAATAATAATAATATATTTTATTAGTCAAGCAACATGGCTCAAAAGGCTGTGAAACATAAAAATTTAAATTTCAACTAAAATTAAAATTTAAAAATACAGAATACATTAAGATATTACCTACTAAAATATAATTAATTGATTTAAGGGAAACATGTCATAAAAATAAAATAATAAAGATAATAACAGTTAAGATATAATTAAACAATTATTTAAATAATAATAATTAAAGTAAATAATGTCACGAAGTATAATCACATGTCTCCTAATAAATCAACCAACAATACTTATTATTTATCCCATTTTTGAGACACTGGTGCATGCAATGACAACCAGTGCCTCACAAATGGAGAGTCAACACGGTCAGCGACGACCGCTAGTAGGGCGCTGTCAACATTATATTTACAATTTGTTTCAGATAAAAAAATCGTACGAATCTGGCGAGATGCTAACAGGCGAGCTGAAGAAGATAGCCGTGGACACGGTGACGCCCGTCATCACAGACTACCAGGCGCGGCGCGCGCTCGTCACCGATGACGTCATGCAGGACTTCTTCCGGATCAGGAGGATCAAGTTCTGAACGATTACGGTACTATCACAAACTCGAAACATTTTGTGTCCGATTTTTCAGATTTTTCGGACATTAAAATGGGATGAACGCGGAAAGATCAACGCAAAGGCGCTGCGTTCGTTTAAAAACAAAACATGTCATTGTATATGCGAAATACACCTTTCGCCTTTGTACCTTTATTTCTGTAAACATTATGTAAACCTGTGTTGTGTACAATAAAGTGATTACTACTACTACTACTACTATTTAAATCCAAAGAAACATACTAAAACGTAGTGATTTAATTCTCTTTGCCTACGAGTATGACTATAATGACTTTTGAGGGTCGTCCAGAAATCATGTGATCACATTTGGCCTATTTTTGCCCCACACCTCCCCTTGGTGATATTTGGTGATCCCCCCTCTAAACGATTACATGATTTCTGGACGACCCCTTGACAGGATGCCTTTTTCAAAATCTCAGCAAAATAACGGATTTTGAAAAAAAAAAATTCGGTCAAATGAAAATCTGCTAAATGAGACATCGGACAATTTTTTTTCGAAGTCGATAGGATACCGTAAACAAGACATGAAATAAGCATTTTTGGACCTTATGTAGATTTGATAAGATCTGGAAATGATTGAGTGTGTTTGTTGGTAATACTTAAAATAAATATTTATTTATTGTACCATGTTATTTTTTTACTGCCTGTGCATAATTACCATTTAAAAATTTGCTTTGTTGTGCATTGTTGTAAATTTACACTATTTACGTTGAAATAATGTATGACGAGAACACGCAGGTATATAAGGAAATCGTCAGGTGACCAGCAAAACTCACTAATTACAAAAAAATATTTAAATAAAAATCAACCTTATTTTAATACTAATATGGTTCACTATGGCTATGAAGTTGTGGTGGCCATTAGTGAGTTTTGCTTGTCACCTGACGAAATGCTAATAGCTTTTAACTTATTTTATGACAGTGTTCCTATAAAAAGACAGTGTATGTAAGATGTAAGTTACAGAATTAAAACTATTTTTATCATTATAAAAACTACAGTTAGTGAGTAATTCGGAACTGAGAATTAAGGAACCTAACTTAAATGTTCTTAAACGGTTCTGCGGTGTGACGGTGTGACTCACACCGTGTGATTTTCTTAATTTCTTTAATGTTTCATTAGGACAAAATGCTAATTTTCGTTTTAGATAGTTTTTCTGTGACAGTACCCTTCAGTGTCGGTACATTTGTATTATATTCAATTACAATATGTGGTTATTTCGCTTAGATATTAGAGTATGATCTCTAACTGGATAATTTAAATAAAAACTGCAATTTAAAACGTAAGCCTTATTTTTAAAAGCTGTGCTTAAAGCATGATAGTACCTAGTATTTATTTAAGAGAAAAATATCAATAAAGTGATTTTTGCATTTGAATATGGTATTCTTAGTTAAAACGTTTCTTTTGATACCTGACTGGCGTGAACACTTGAATCCCTCACTACACTCGGGATTCTATTATAGAATCCTTCGTTTCGTTCTGGATTTAAGGTACGCCCTTGCCGTAAATAGGTATGTAATATTGCTCACTTGTAACACACTAATAAGTGCGTTATCACGATTGTTTGATGGATGGATGGAAAGAGCGGAAAAGGTATTACTACCTCTTTTATTTTTAAAAAAGGAGAGAAAGTGTCTGTATGTTATACCATTAGATCTTTCAATTTTTAATTACTAATTTCAATACTTACCACTGTGTTCTGCCAGAGTCAAAATATAGGTGCGACGACGAGCGAAGCAAGGAGGAGCGTGTTAGGTTGACCGCGTGTAGTAACCAAGTACATTGCGGACCATTGAGGTTACATTTGGGTTACATCAATTCAGCCGACCGATCAAACGATGCAATCCAACTCGCATGCGAGTTCTCGCCCCGTCTAAATGAGCCCTAAGGAGCCGGCCGCGCGATTGAGCCAAAGAGAATTAAATCACTATAGGTGAACCAGGATCTATTGACGGTGCGCCATGTTGCGGAATTTCACTGGAACTAATTTTTTCATACTACACTGAATTGTCACCCTATACATGAGAATAACAGCGCCCTCTTGACAATTATCATATATTACTGGTCAGGCTATACCTACGTTGATTGAGCCGCGCGGCGACTGATTTTCTGATTTTGTGACACTGGCATCGAAACCGCCCCGCCCCGCCCGCGCGCCTCTACAACTATGCCAAAATTGCCTTACGCAAGTATTATTTCCGCTTTAATTCCTTCGTTTGGTGGCCTATAACCCGATCCCACGATCTCTCGACGCCTTATAATTACGACCCATATATTTGAGCCATTGGGATAGGACAGATTAAACCTTCATAAATCTAATTGTAGAGGCATAAGGTCTAAGGACATATACTGGACTGTTATGAAATAACCCACATTTTTTTTATTAAGCTATGTGGCTCGATCATCACATATGTTCCTTGAGTAATTCTAAGCATTTCGAGTGCGGGAGTCAATAAGAAATGTGCGTCTAGTCGGGGAGTGCGGGGTAAGACGGCCGCCACCCTTCATATTCAAAAAAATCTATTCTCTTCCTGGTGGTTACTAGGCTAGGGCAAGTTTGGTATCATTTTCGTATAAACCGACGGTAGATGTCGCTCGGGTCCCCTTGACCCATATGGTGGAAAGATTTGCTAGCTATGGATGAATGAGGTCTTGGTGGCTCAGATGGCAGAGCGCTGGAGTATCGATCCAGAGGCCGTGAGTTCAAGTCTCACGCAAGACAGTAATTTTTCCACTTTTAAATGTATTTATTTATATAGTCTAAACTTAATAGCATCGATCGCAGACGTATCTTGTTAAAAATTAAAAAAAAAGCTATGTTGTTTTTTCACGTCTAAATATGGTAAAATATATATAGTCCTCCCCGCCGTGTCCGACGACGGCGACTCCTCCAACTGATTAATCAAGAACATGGAATGCTCTGACATGACTTGCGAAGCCAAACTTGGTTTTGAAAATCCGATTACATGGTGCGCAATGGAGCTGGCCGGCTGAGTTGTAGGTGTAGGTATACGAGGGCTTCGGTCGCGTCTTACGGAGATGGCGTTTAGCATCCAGGTCTTCTAAACGCCGCTGCTCGTACTGGTCTACTCTTTTATGAACAGTTGCACGCCATTCCGTTCTACGCATCGCAACTTCCTCCCAGGAATCACTTGGTATACCGCAAGTGGTTAGGTGACGCTTGAGGACGTCTTTATGGCGCAGGTACTGACCCCCCTGTTTCCTTTTTCCGCTGGAGAGTTCCGAATAGAACACAGCTTTGGGTAATCTGTTGTTGCCCATGCGCACGACGTGGCCACCCCACCTCAGCTGGTGTTTGATGATGAGTGCCTCTATACCAGGCATCTTAACACGACGCAGAACTTCCGTGTTCGGTATTTTGTCTTGCCACTTTATGCGCAGAATTGAACGAAGACAGCGTAGATGGAATGAGTACAGCCTTTTAATATCTGCTTTGTAACAGCACCAGGTTTCTGCGGCATAAAGAAGAGTTGGTATGACTATGGCCTTATAGACCATAATTTTAGTTGTTAATTTAAGGTCATGTGATCGCCAAACACGGTTGTTTAGCTTCCCAAATGCTGCGGCTGCATTGGCTATCCTAGACGGTATTTCGGACGCAAGGCTATTGTCGTTCCGTAGCTGACTTCCCAGGTACCTAAAGTGTGACACTTCTTCCAGATCTCTGCCATCCAGTCTGATACTGGAGTGCTCTATGTGACAACCCCTAGGCGGTTGCACCAGAACCTGTGTTTTCGTCACACTTATAACTAAGCCAAACTGAAGGCATGACGTAGTAAGGGAATCCACGTAGGATTGAAGGGCTTCTGCGGAGTCCGCCATAAGGCAAACGTCATCTGCATATAGCATTTCCATTATGGAAAGTTTATTAATTTGACGCTTGGCCCTAAAACGAGAAAGGTCAAAGATAGATTTATCTGTTCTCGAATTTATTTCTATAAGTTCGCTACAGCTTTTTGTTGCGTCTTTCAATACAGCAGCAAAGTATAACGCGAACAGAGTGGGCGCCAAGACACATCCCTGTTTTACACCGCATGTGACTGGAAAAGGGTCTGAGAAGTTTTCTTCGTGTCGAACTTTTGCCATCATGTTATCATGGAATTGACGAATTAAATTAACAAACTTCACAGGGCAACCAGTTTTTTTCAGCACAACCCAAAGGGCTTCCCGTGGTACTCGATCAAAGGCTTTTTCTAGATCAACAAAGCACATAAACAGAGGACGATGTTGCTCTAGACTCTTTTCTTGAATTTGTTTAACAACAAAGATGGCATCTACTGTACCTCTGCCTGGGCGAAAGCCACATTGGGTTTCAGGGAGCAATGTTTCTGCAAGAAGGGTTAACCTTTTATTTATTATATGAGCAAGTATCTTACCGGCAGTAGATAGGAGTGAGATGCCTCTGTAAGAGCTGCAGTCCGAGATGTCACCTTTGCCTTTATATAACTTGCAAATAGAGGCATCTTTCCAATCTTGCGGCACAATTCCACGTTCCCATATCTTCGTGACGAGATCAAACAGTCTGCTTTTAATGTTAGGTCCGCCATATTTGTATAATTCTGACGGTAAGCTATCTAACCCCGGGGTCTTGGAGTTTTTTAGTTTGTTTATTGCTGCATTGAGTTCGACAAGTGATGGAGGATTGGCAAGGTCATCTTGTGTGGGTAAATTTTCGATAGCCTCGATGTATTGTAAGTCAGTGGTCTGGGTTGAAGGATTTAGAACATCATTAAAATGTTCAGCCCATCGGTTAAGAATGTCACACTGTTCTGTTAGTCGGAGGCTCTTATCTTTGTTGTAGATAGGTGCTATCTTCTGCGATTTTGGACCAAAGATACCCTGAAGGCATTCAAAGAACCTACCCGTTTGATTTGTGTCTGCATAAAGTTGCATTTCGGTTGCTTTTTCTGTCCACCATTTATCTTTTAGGGCGCGAACTTTTAGCTTCAAACTTTGATGTGCCTTACGTCTTTCAGCAGTATTAGATGTGCGCAGAGAGCGTCTGAGATCGTCAACAAGCTTCCTGATATCCGCGTCAGAAGCGTCGAACCAATCTTGGTTTTTCTTTTGCGGTTTGCCAATTACTTGTGACGCACAGCTATGCAGGCAAGTGGCATATGTACGCCAATGCTCATCAATAGATACAGATTCTGGTATAACATCCGTAGCCATACCAAACGCAACATCTAGTTCCCTGCCAAGATCTTGATCGTGAATCAATTTTACACACGATATCTTTGCTGGGATTCGGTGTGGAGCTCGACGAGGAATTCTAAGTTCAATACGCAGTTTGGATCTAATAAGTCTATGATCTGTCCAGCCATGTGCACCTCTCATTACTCGAGTGATGAGTACTTCAGCTAAGTCTCTCTGGCGTACTATAACATAATCTAGGAGGTGCCAGTGCCTGGAACGTGGGTGCATCCATGTGGTTTTAAACTTATCTGCCAAACGAAAGCACGTGTTCGTTAGGCATAGCCCAAATTCGGCACAAAGAGTGAGAAGATCCAATCCGTTGGTATTACATTTCCCAACTCCATGACGCCCGAGGACTCCTTCCCACGAACTATATTCGGTGCCAACACGAGCATTGAAATCACCAAGCAAAGCAATTTTGTCGGCAGGTGGAATCTTTCCAAGGACACCTCGAAGTTCTTGATAAAACCTGACCTTCTCTTCATCTGGGGATGGCAGCGTGGGCGCGTAAACACTGATCAGATGGATAAACTTTTTGGATGTTAGTTGAAGTCGCAACGTCATTATTCTGTCATTAATGCCTTTTGGGAGATCTGACAGAGATCTTGCCAGTTGGTTACGTATAGCAAATCCAACCCCGCTTGCCGCTTTTTCTCCTTGTGGTTTCCCGCTCCAGTAATAGGTGTATCCACCCAGGTCCTCACGTAATACCCCTGAGTCACTGAGATGTGTCTCACTGATGGCAGCGATGTCGATGTCATATTTAGCCAGCTCCCTAGCTATAAGCCCAGTCTTCCTCTCAGGGCATACATTGCGTTCGCTATCTAAAAGAGTTCGGACGTTCCAGGTGCCTATAACAAGGTGTTTTTGGGATTTATTTGTATTGTGCTTTCGACCGCATTTAGTGGTGAACAAGTGACCGCGGTTAGCCACATGCGAGAATATGAGACGAACTATTTTTAGGCCACCTTTTCTAGGCCCCTCCCCGGATTGGGGAAAGCAGAGCGATCCTAAAAAGGGCTGCTTTGTCGCCAGCTGAGCTGCCGAACCAGTACTCCCGTCTCTGTCGAGTCCCGGAGCGACCATCACCAACCGGCCGCCTAACGTGCAGAGCACCAACTAAGGCTCAGGCACACCAGGCCCTAACCCCACCATCAGTACCCCATCGCCGCAGGTCTTTTAAGCTCGTAGTCCTAAAAACGTTGCTGGAGTCATCTACGCGTGAATATATTTAAGTGGATAAGCAGTTGCGCAGGTGCAGATCCACTCTCTCGCCTCAGGTCCCCGGTTGTTAGTGGATCGGATGACCGATACGACTTACAGGGGAAGAAAGGTGCAGTGATTGGCCGCACGTCTCTACAAGTATCCCGACGCACGCCCTCTTGAGACACATCACAAGCGCCTTGCCCTGCCGCTGTAGTTGCCGGTTGCGTTTGCCTATCGACGTTGCCCGCCTCCTACACCGACGAGGTCTTCATGTGTTAATGCGGGGGATCACCCGACTAGAACTATGTCCGCTACAAGCGTTCATAGCATCCTCCACCAGGTTTAGCCCACGGGTCGACGTGGTTTGCCAGGGCGTGGCCGCTGCACACATAACAGCTACTTGGAGCCACTAGTGAAGATATTATGGGATGATGCAGACCAGGCAGCAACTGTCACCTGTAAACAGGCCGACCGACAGTCCTGTAAAGGTACTACTGCTATGCACCCCACTACGCCCCAATGGTAAAATAAGTAGGGTACCGTAAAATGGGGTGAGTAGGGGCAAAACTGACATTCAAAACCCTCGATAAAATTTTATTTTTATATAATTATGCAAACTGAATGGTGTAGGTATATAATAAGTTTAGTTATTATTTTATTTTGGGTAGTTCCATTTCTTAACTTTGACGATAAACAGGAAATTCCACCTCACCTCGTAATTAGGGTGAGATGGAATTTCATACAAATGTGATTTTGGAAGATTGTTGGATCGATTTTTTTTTTATTATGAGTATTAGAGTCTGGCTAGCCAAAAATTGTTGACAGATATTTCGTTGTTGTATCACCAATTGTCTATGATTAAAAAAAAAGGTAAAAGTCAGTTGTCAATTTATGTCATTCATTCAAATTGTTTGCGGTTTATATGGGGTTTATTTTAAATAATATTAATAATGTCTATACAGAGATTACTGAGTGAGGTCCGCAGACTATTCATAAGCTCATAAATTATTACGACAATCTGCCAAGTCGACGTGTTAGCGTTGTATTACGAAAAACTGCAATGTTTACACGTCCTAGACAAATGTAAACAAATTAGGAGGTTGGTGCTCTATAAATATTTTGATACTTAGCATCATATATATATTATACTACTCTTTGCTTAGCATTTAGCATATTTGGCATAGTACTTATGTAATTTTTTGGCGATGGATTAATATTACGGTATTATCGAGCTAGGTCTTATTTACACTACATTTCATTTTTCACCTTGTTACAATGGTATATGGTGAGAAAGTGTAAACATATGTGTTTATCGTTGACTGTACTTTACATAGTGGTAGAAATGATGTGAGCTAGCTGACTTAGAGTGCACGTCAACGTATATTTAACTTATTTCCTTAGGTACCTTACGTGTGCACAGAAAATCAAGTATCAAATCAAAACTATAATTCCTACTACACAAAGTGTGACCAGCCCAAGATTTTTTGAATTTCCCGCCAAACATTTGTGTAATATTTCAGTAGCCAAACTCTACTATAGCTCCATTTTAAATTGGAATACATTATTTTTGTAGCAGTAGCCTTAAAATTCCATCTCACCCCCTTTGATCCCTTCTCTCCCCATTCATAACCCAACTCTCCCCGTGAACCCTACTCACCCCATTTTACGGTACTTACAGACGTAGTGCATAATTATTTTCCAGAAATAATTATGTACTACATCGCATTTTCACGGAAATTTATGCACGAACGTGTCTTGTTATTTCAGTCAGTCTCGGTACCTACATAAAGTATTGAGGTTGACTGAAGTAGCATGTCAAATACGAACGTTTCCGCGAAAATACGATTTTGCACTACTTATATCTGTAACAGTAAAACCCTATCTTATAAAACTTCATATCCAACACAAAACACTATATTCTTAACAATACAACCAACTCGAGTAAAATACGAAACGACAACAAACATCTTACAACAATAGACGCAACGGGCCCCGTGAAAAAGAATTCTGTACACTTGTGTCCACACACGCAACTTTGATCGGATATGCATGACAATAGCCCAGAAAAGTGGATGACACAGTCTACATTTGTAACAGGTAGCTTGTGGTCGTTAATTACAGTAAAATATTATAAAAGAGTCGTTTCTTTAAAAAAAAACGGTAGAATAAAATTTATTTTACGAGTTTATGAAAGTTTGCGGCGGTTATCTTCAAACTTTTAAAGTGCGCGCTATTCTTAATGGAATTTAATATCGCGGTTACAGGGAGATTTATGGAACTTTCTAGATCAAAATTTGGTTAAAGTTTAATAAAAAAAAGTGAGTTTATCGTGCTAGTGCGACTCGCTTTACGAGGCTAAGTTTGAACAGAGTCCAAAAGCCTTCTACAAAATTGCGACTACAAAATGTATAACCAAACCTACGACGATGAAACGCCTATACCCCTAATCGCAAACTACACTGTAGTCAAAGAAAACGAAGATGATAAGAGGGAGACAGAAGATCGGGTTATTCTGGAAATAGGGAAAGCGGACGATAAGCCGAAGGAAGAACTCACGTTCAGCCATAAGAAGTATGATAAGACGACGTCGCACCACAGGTCTTATGTGCTGGAGGACTATTCTGAAACGAGAAAAGTAACATACTTTAGGCCGCATGAATTGGAAACTAGCCAAGAAGGTAAAATTTTCACAGTTTACTATTTCTTAAATATCTCCCTACCCTAATTATTTAATTTTTTAACCATTTGACCTATTAGTCATTCGATCTCGAACCATAATCCTTATAGTAGGTGGAGATGGATTTTTGTTTTAACCTTTTGACCGCCACAGACGGTGTGGCCGTAATCGGAAAGGCTTGCCAAGGACGCCAACGACGGCTACAGCCGTCAGCTTCGCCAATGCAATATAAACTTACGCGGGACTCCGTAAAGTTCAATTTCGCTAATTTAAGCGCGTTCAAAAGGTTAAGTATGAATAGTATGATGATGGCAAGTATGTTGCCGTTACGGACTAAAGGGTTAAAAGTACCAGACTTTACCACCCCTATTCCAATAACATTGATTGACACTTTGTTTATGAAATCTACTAATAAATAATAATAATTAATGGCTTATTATTAACCGGGCAACTAAAATATTAAACAGGAACTTTCATTAGGCATAATATTTAATATGATTTGGCTGTGCATTAATATTTTAGCGTAGGGTCACTTGTCGAACATTGAAACAATCGTACACAGTGAAACTTTGCGATATCTCGGAAACTAGGTGTTATCAGCTAGTGCCATCTGTCAAGCAAGGGCAGGCTCAGGGACCCCCAGCACCTCCCCAATACGCGAGCGCGCCTCGGAGAAGGAGCACGTTGCTACATAGGCCACACTGAATGTTTTGCACTACTAGCCACTCGTAAACATTTGAAATACGAATCGTAAATTAGAAAAAAATATAGACTTTTGTTTATGGAATGTGACAAAAATTGGCGGCAAATCGATCGTCGTTTGTTTTTAATGGCTTGTCAAAGTAAAGAACTTGCATTAAACATGGATTTAACGCGAAAAGATTTTAGAGCTATGATTTTGTATGATTTTAAAAGTTCGCTAACTCCGCAAGAGTGTAGGGCTCGCCTTCAAAATGCTTTTGGGCTTGAAGCACCACATCTGAGTACCGTGAGACGTTGGTATGCTGAATTTAATAGAGGCCGTGTTACTCTTAATGATGACTTTCGTGAAGGCCGACCGTCGACCGCGGTCACTGAAGAAAACGTGGCTTCTGTGAGACGACTCATTGAAGGAAACCGACGAATCACATATGAAGAAATTCGTGGACAATTGGGGATAGGTATGAGTCAAATACAAAAGATTTTACATGAATATTTAAAAGTCAGGAAACTTTGTTGTCGGTGGATTCCTCATGAATTAACTTCAGTCCAAAAACAGGCACGTGTGGACTGGTGTCGAGAAATGGTGCAAAAATATAAGCACGGGAGTTCAAATGCTGTATATAACATCGTAACAGGAGATGAAACCTGGATTTACTGCTACGATCCGGAAAAAAAGCAACAGTCCAGTGAATGGGTCTTTGAAGGTGACAGTAGGCCCACAAAAGTTCAACAAGCTAAAAGCGTTGCCAAACAAATGATCGCCTGAAACACCGCCGTTCTCGTGACGTCATTCATCGCTATATTACGGCCAAAGAGTATAATAATATATATATATAGTATAGGTATGACGGCACCGCTTTCGGAGGAATCTAAAGCTTTAAACCTGTTCGAAATAGCTTTCAGCAATGATAAAAGATTTGTAACTAATAAGACTAGAGATGCAGTGCCCGACTATAATCTTCTTAACAGATGAAATGAAAGTATTTGATGTGAACACCAAAAAGAGTGCCTCTTGTTATTAGGATTGATCAACTTTTTCTTGTCACACGTTCTCCTGAGTCACTCTTAAAATTCTAGGTTTTTCGTATTTAAATGAACCAAACTTGCATTTTATGGTAGTTATAAGACCTTTCCATAATGGAACATCTACTGAGCATGTTAGTAGAACATGGTACAGCAGTTCTTCTAACAATCTATGCTACTATTGTCTCCTCGCTGATGGGACAGAATAACAACAAGAAATAGTTGATTGACCCATTAATTATGTTTATGGTTTTAATATCAGTTCACTGGTTTTAATAAATAAGACCTTGTACTTCATTGTGTTGCCTAATATGCCTAAAAGCGGCCAAGTGCGAGTCGGACTCGCCCATGAAGGGTTCCGTATTTAGGCGATTTATGACGTATAAAAAAAAACTACTTACTAGATCTCGTTCAAACCAATTTTCGGTGGAAGTTTACATGGTAATGTACATCATATATTTTTTTTAGTTTTATCATTCTCTTATTTTAGAAGTTACAGGGGGGGGGACACACATTTTACCACTTTGGAAGTGTCTCTCGCGCAAACTATTCAGTTTAGAAAAAAAATGATATTAGAAACCTCAATATCATTTTTGAAGACCTATCCATAGATACCCCACACGTATGGGTTTATGAAAAAAAAAATTTTTGAGTTTCAGTTCGAAGTATGGGGAACCCCAAAAATTTTTTTTTTTTTTTTCAATTTTTGTTTGAAAATCTTAATGCGGTTCACAGAATACATCTACTTACCAAGTTTCAACAGCATTGTTCTTATAGTTTCGGAGAAAAGTGGCTGTGACATACGGACGGACAGACAGACAGACAGACAGACAGACGGACAGACAGACAGACATGACGAATCTATAAGGGTTCCGTTTTTTGCCATTTGGCTACGGAACCCTAAAAATGGCCTAAAATTTCATCCGTCATAAGTGTCATAACGCAAGATGGTACAGTCTGTAATGTATGCGACCGGTTCACAGAATACATCTACTTACCAAGTTTCAACAGTATAGTTCTTATAGTTTCGGATAAAAGTGGCTGTGACATACGGACGGACAGACAGACGGACAGACGGACAGACGGACAGACAGACAGACAGACATGACGAATCTATAAGGGTTCCGTTTTTTGCCATTTGGCTACGGAACCCTAATAAAAAAATGACGTCATAAATAGCTTAAAGACCCAGATTTCCGGTTGACACCGGGCCCTTCACACAGCGTCACATTATTGTCAGATCGCTGGCCCAATATTACAGGGTTCTATGTTACATTTTCAAGATAAGTGAAATTCGATTTAATGTCACTATGACAATGTTCAAATTTCAGTTCGATAAAAGTGAAACATAGAACCTTGTAATATTGGGCTAGCGAGATGTATCCCCAGATAATTAACCAATACTGATCACATTTCCAGCACCACCACCAACATATGGCTACGCTCCCTATAAAGAGTACGCTCCCAAAGACTATGCCTCGTCTCTCACCTCCCTGCCAGACACGGTACACTCCGAGTCCTCCCTGGACTATTCTCATGAGGATGTAAAACCCGAAGCAGACGAGAAACACTGGAAGGAACGTGCGCTGCAGCTTGAAAAAGGTATAATATACTATCTATTAGATAGTCCTCGGATCCCTTTGTTTGACATAATTATTGAAAGTCATAATGTAATGATTATCACATTATCATTAGTCATAATTCTGCAACCGTTAACTTTTCAGAATTTTCGTAAGGTTATCCTATAGGTAGGTTAGGTTAGATTTATTTTATGGCAATCCTGAAAACTTACGCGTTTCTGAGAAAAAACAAATTATGAGTAACGAAAATGCGGACAAACGATACATTGTGACTTAAAACTTTATGGGAAACAATAGAGACCCGTCAGTCCTCCCTGTCTCAAGATCTCAACTCAGCGCAATGGTGTTTGCCGGTTGAAGTATTTTACAGATGACGCCAGTCGCAAAGAGAATTCAGAATACTTATAAACACTATGTGCCAGGCGCGCCAGCATTGGTTTTACCCGTCATTCCTTCGCATAATGCTTCATGTTTTTCGTTTTAGAATTTTATTGCTCGAATACTAAAAAATTACACTCTATAAGCCAAAAGTAGGTAAGTTTCTCGCAACGCCGCCCGTTCTACCAACAGCCCTGTCGATGCTTTATTTAAATTCAGCATTATTATTCTATCATTAGCCTTTGTTTCGGCCGATTCTGAATTATCAATTTGTCATGGTTTACATTTTGTTTTGATAAGACATTTAGTGTTGTCTTTAATACGCACCTCGCTCGCACTTATTGGTACGCGTACTGCGAGTCGTTTCATGGTCGTATCAGAACAAATGTAAAAATTTATCTGAATCGGCCTCATTGCAACTGCAAGAGAGAGATTAACATTTCGGTCGCGACGGAGCGAACGATTGGCAACTTGTATGCACCGCGAGATCTGCTTAATTTCATGGACGACCTATATGGGGCATTATCTATGAAAAGGGACCTTATTGTCGATGGCGCTTACGCAGCTCAGCTCAGGCATTGTATTTATAACGGAGCATCGTTAACAAAGGCGTAAGCGCCATCGACAATAAGGTCCCTTTTCATAGATATGATTTACAGAGTACAAAAAAACGGCCTGCGACCGCGAGCGCACGCGCATGCGCGACATGAACCGCGCGTTCGACCTGCTGCGGTCCAAGCTGCCAGTCACCAAGCCCACCAAGAAGAAGTACTCCAAGATCGAGAGTCTCAGGTACACATAAGTAAAAAAAAAAAGTTTAGGTGTTAATACTTTAGCATAGGTAATCCAAATCCGAAATTGTCGCGCCCGCATACAGAGTGTGCCTGAGTACAGTCAGCATCTTTGATTGATTGATTTATTTATTGGTAAAATTGGTTGTTTTACAAGTCAAGATTTCTACATATTTACATAATGAGATTAAAATACTAATATTTACACATTTATACGGGCATCAAATAGATAGTGACGGGCAAAGTGGTCACATATGGTACACTTCCTTATGTCCATTACAAAGTGTTGATAATTTGGCAACTTTGGCTGTACAGTTGGTCAGTTTTCTCTTAGAAAAAGTTTTAGCCGGGGCTGTCACCAGGCGTGGCTCACTCCGCGATTTCGTTGCGTCGCAACAAGTACCTACAAGCACATCCGTCCCACACCAATTTTGGTGGCTAGCTAGGCTAGACCAAGGCTAGACGAACATCCGAATAATCCATCAATGATTATGCAATATCTACGCTACGAGATATTAGATAAATAGGCCAGGCCAAATGAATTTGTTCTTTGAGCTACACAAATTCTTGTTTTCAGGATAGCGATCTGCTACATCCGCCACTTGGAGTTCATGCTGGCAGACGGCGCCGGCGCAGAGGACAGTACCTTCTTCGAACTGAACGCTGACTTGCGACGGCGGCATAGGTTCTGATGATAGGGGTGGGAACCGTGGGAATAGAAAACAAACTTATCGATTCGGGCCTAAACAAAATGACAATAGTACACCGACAGACGCAGAAAGAAACTAAAAACCGGCCAAGTGCGAGTCGGACTCGCGCACGGAGGGTTCCGCACCATCAACAAAAAATAGAGCAAAAAAATCGTGTTTGTTATATGGGGGGCCCCCTTTAAAGTTTAAATATTTATTTTATTTTATTTTTAGTATTTGTTGTTATAGCGGCAACCGAGATACATCATTTCTGAAAATTTCAACTGTCTAGCTATCGCGGTTCATGAGATACAGCCTGGTGACAGACGGATGGACGGACGGACGGACAGCGAAGTCTTAGTAATAGGGTCCCGCTTTTTACCCTTTACCCCTTAGGTAGGGTTCCCCCTAAAAATGTACCGGGATGACAAAGCTACGAAAAGTAACGTCAGTCGCTATTTCCATACCTATTATATATATTAATATAAATAATGATTTCTATCAAAGATTGTCATCATAGCTAGGCCCCAGGCTAAATCTTCCACGATTCATAGTTTAAGGACCTAGGTTACAAATAAAAACTGTAAAGCTGTAGGTAAGAAGTTTTATTTCCAAACACTTTCCAAAACATTGTTTATAAATATACCTAATTAAACAAAAGGTTTTCCTTATATTAGCTGAGCTTACCTACAAGTTACATTACAAATTTACAATTGAAAGCGTAAGGGTGAATATTTTTTTATCAAACCAAATGTTTTGAAACTTCACAATATTTTAAAAGACATCGCGTGTAATTTTAGTATTTGGCGATTTTTTTAATTCCTTACTATATCAACTTGAAATGTAACTAACAAAATTCAAAAGTGATTTTTAAGACAAGTTATTTTTATAAAAAAATATACACAGGTTTGGCTATTTTTTGAAATTATTAGCTTAGGTAGGCTACAGTTTATTTTTGTAAAAAACTATACATCTAATAAAAATATACTCACAAAAATCTTCATCCATGCCTCCTAAGTTTTCTTTCACGTATATCGTCCAATTTTTTCTTATGAATGGCTTTTAGATACTCCAAGTATTGGCATTTGAGAATTTGAGGGAGCTTCACTATACCTGCAAAGATAGAGTCAGTCTAAGGTTGGTTTTCCACCTGTCCAATTTCTTGGTCCAATGTGCATTGCGTCTCACTCTCTCACTAAGAAAAATATGAGACGCAGCTACACATCGGATAATGAAATTGGACAGGTGGAATACCACCCTAAGCTAACTCTACACGGACCTGAATCACAAAGTGTGGACGTACTACTATAAACTTTATATTTCCAGTGGAATTTGAGGTTTATGATGGTACTTCCACGCTCTGTCGCGGCAAAGCCTGTGCAGAGTCAACAATCCTATATTTTTTACTGTGCTCACGATTTAGTACCTTTCACGAGTATTCTAATCAACTAATATAACTAACTGCTATAGGGTATTTGACAGTATTAAAAAAATACATTTTACACGATGCATGAAATAAAGCACCAGAAGGTTAATAGACAAACGTAGACAGCAGTTATTTTTAAAGAATTTCTATTTTTAAACCCGTATAAAACTATAAAGAGTAGGTAATTTGATTGTGACGTCACATGCTAGTGTTTCGTATAAATTCCATAGTAGCAAAATCATTTTGACAGTTCGTAAAAAGAAACTGATGTGACTAGTAGTCAAACACCCTATTATGGTTATTTTGGGTCTTGGTAAGTTGGTACAGTCACCTGCGATATGGAGGTTCAAATTCTTTCAACTAAGTACAAATTAAGTAGGTACGTACTAATTGTGTAATACCTATTGCTACCTATGCCCTCACAGGGTACATGTGGAACTACCCACACTTTGTAATATCTATAATACCATGGTTGCTATAGATAAATAAATATGAATATGATATGAATCCTCAGGAAATAAAAAATGCTAAAACCTAATGTGGGGTAGCCAGAGAGTATGACGTCACTCGTTTTCGGATACTTAAAAATACATATGTGTTCTATTTTAGTATAATTTGGTATAACATAGGTTAGTATAATTGTATCACTTGCCTTCAAAACACAATGTGACAAAGTGTTTATACAAGGCATAGGCTGGAGCGATGATACTCTCCGGATTTTCCTTTTTCTGAAAATAAAAGCAAATGAAAATTTTAAAAACTGTATTTTTGTATAGGTCGTCCGCGTTGAGATTTGAAACTAAACAAAATTATAATGCTTTGTTAACCCTTTTCCAGGCATAGTACAGTCACCTGCAATAATATGTTACCCTTCGAGGGCCGCAAAAATATTATGTGACACTCTCTTATGGCTCTACAAATAAGATCGTGTCAGATATTTTTGCTGTCTTCATTGTGTAACGGATTATTGCAGGTGACTGTACGTTTATCGATCACATACGCTCCAATGGGCCAACTTTAGCATTCCGCTTTAAAGTTCAAATTAGATTGCGTTTTCGGGAAATGTGACTTGTCGTGAAATGAATCATCAAGGCTGGATTAATTGGAATGTTAGGATAATTTGCGAAAACCTTGTAGATTGGTGCGGACTAGAAAAGGGTTAAATGTGTATTGCCTACTTAGAGAAAAAGAAGCTGCACAGGAGTTATCTAAATAAGGTAGGTATAGATGGTCAACCAAATGTTGTTAGTAGAAAAAGGCGGCAAACTTGAAAAATGTAGGCGCGAAGGGATACCGTCCCATAGAAAATTTGAATTTCGCGCCTTTTTTTACTGACAAGATTTGGTTGACCAGCACCAAGCGAAGTAAAAGGAGGAAATGGTATCTGAAGCTACAACTAATTGTAATTACAGGCATAGATATACCTTTTCCTAATTGTAAGTACAAAGTTTCAGAGCAATCTAGCTATTCGTTTTAAAATGAGAGCGTAACTACGTTTGTGTGTATAGCTAGGTATAAGCAGAAATAATCGCTCTCGAGAAAAATGGAAAATCATCATCAATGACCACTGCAACCCACGAAAAATTGTTGCAACGCTGTGTCAAGAGCGACAATGCATTTCCGCTTATGGCTAATATAAGCCTATCGCTGCACGGCACTTCTTGCCGCAGAAGTCGCATGTGTGTTGAGCCTCTGGATCCAAGAACAGGCTACCAGCCCGATGACGCCTGTCCCTTTTAATCCGGTCAGGATCATTATCATAGGAATACAGACGAGGGGTTAAGAGGCCTCTTCCACCAACAATTCAATCACATTAACTTCACAACGCAGCACTGTCAATGATATGACCCAATTATACTAGGGCGTTATCACTACAAAGGATATTGCGTCCTTTCCGCATGAAACAAGGCCTATTGTTGAAACCATTTTATCCTGGTCCACCCTGCCCCTCTCTTGTCCTACAAACTAGGGCCACAGAGGGGGACCATGCGTCTGCGAAAGTTGCAAAAATGGGGGCTGATATCAACATCCGCATGGCTGACTTTGGCCTTCTGGATTACGCGAGTGCTAAATGTGTTACGGTTAAAATAGTGTAGCGATAAGCTAATTTGTAATAAACTAATCATAATAGGGGCATAAAATACCTAGTTCTTATTCTCCTTTGAGTGCAAAATTAGGTTTTGGTTTATTTTATTTTTGCTATCAACTCAGAACAGAAAAACCTGCTTATACCAACTACGACGTTTCGCATAAATATAGTCAATATGATTTTTCATTTTATCACCATACAAGGTTGTTATATAAAGGGTCTTTTTATTCTACAATAAATTGTTGATGAAATGATGATTGATGAACTTGAACGTTGCATTTATTCACAATAGTGGCAAAGTAATTTGTTGAAGATTTTGAATTTACTTATTCCTCATTTTTGCTAGTGTAATTGATTTTTCAGTCCTCATGCTCTGAAAGTGCGTCACTGACGACTCATTGTTTATCTATGAATTGTGCAGAAAGTGATACGTTTCTGCTCTAGGTCATTTTACATTCAAAATGCGTTTTTATTATTGTTTTTTTGCGTTAAAATACTGGTTCTAGATGGGTTTGTTGCACAATTACCCTTCTGATTTTTAACTCCCCATTCCTTAAATAACGATACTTTTACATAAGTTGCTGATTGAAAGGTACCTCCCCTCTGGGAGGCACATATTTTTTTCTTTCGAAGTGCAATGGTTATTTCCGAAAATATTCATTTATCAAAAAAACCGGCCAAGTGCGAGTCGGACTCGCGCACGGAGGGTTCCGCACCATCAACAAAAAATAGAGCAAAACAAGCAAAAAAACGGTCACCCATCCAAGTACTGACCCCGCCCGAAGTTGCTTAACTTCGGTCAAAAATCACGTTTGTTGTATGGGAGCCCCACTTAAATCTTTATTTTATTTTGTTTTTAGTATTTGTTGTTATAGTGGCAACAGAAATACATCATCTGTGAAAATTTCAACTGTCTAGCTATGACGGTTCGTGAGATACAGCCTGGTGACAGACGGACGGACAGCGGAGTCTTAGTAATAGGGTCCCGTTTTTACCCTTTGGGTACGGAACCCTAAAAATGGTTGTTGGAGATCCATATTCGTTTTGAAAGAACTATCCAACGATATCCCACACCCACACTATTGGATTCAAGCGAAAAATAATTAAAAAAATATCGTTTTGTATGGGAGGGAGGTACCCAAAAAAAAATATTGGTCGTTTTTTTAATTGTATGTACTGTTCTGTCGCCATACATGATTTATACTGGGTCAACCAAATCGTGTCAGTAAATAGGAACACAAAAAACTATACTCATCCTTTTCTTTTGGGTGCTAGTACTAGTGTAAGACAAAGATAGTATGATTCTCTCTGTCTATGTTTGAAATCAAACAGACCTTTGACACACTATATGTATCCATGCCAAATTGCAGCTTTCTAGCACTAACGATCACGGAGCAAGGCCGCGGACGGACAGACAGACGGATATGGCGAAACTAGAAGCCAAAAGATGTTCTAGTTCAAAAGATGACGACTCCTCCTCGTCTTTACTTTAGCAACACTACATTCACAACCTGACAACAATGTATGGACTTAACAACACACACAGTACACACACATTATATCTCCGTGATGCCTCTAAAACCCGTGCGTACACGCCTACCTGTGTTGTATGACAGTGTACGTACCTGTCCGTGTTGTATGTGTATGTATGGCACCCACCCATCTCTACGCGTATCGGAATGAGAGCAGACAGATAACGCTCCGGTGTCCCTCGTATGTAGGCACCTTGTTGCTACCAAGGCAGCATGAGTTGGAGGTTGTTGGCTAAACAGTGATTCGTCAAGTCAAGCGCGATCTATTCTGCATTTGAAAATTCTGTAGAGGTAAACTTGACGTTTGTGGGCGTTAATTTCCTAGTTGTACTCATAAAAGCTTTCTTGTTTCTTATAAATATGGTGGCCCATTTAGATCTGTCAGTATGGGAAAGTCTGAAACTATAAGACATACGAAGATCTGTTCTTGGTAAAACATTGTTCGATACACGTGCGAATAGGTAATTCGCAACTCGTGTCGATTTAAAACACTCCCTTCGGTCGTGTTTTAATTTATCGCCACTCGTTTCGAATTTCCTCTTTTTCGCACTTGTATCAAAAATAACTATTTTACAGTACATTTATGGTGCTATTTTTGCATACTTAATAGTGGAATTTAATTAATTTCGCAATACCTACATACTTAAATTTCATTGCACTTAATATGATTTAGAAATAAACACCAAACTATACTCATTTGGCTCTATTTATAAACAATGTGTTTACGTGCGCCGCTCCTAGGTAGGTTTTTATTAACCATGCTACGGAATTCTAAAAAAAAGCGGCCAAGTGCGAGTCGGACTCGCCCATGAAGGGTTCCGTATTTAGGGGATTTATGACGTATTAAAAAAACTACTTACTAGATCTCGTTCAAACCAATTTTCGGTGGAAGTTTGCATGGTAATGTACATCATATATTTTTTTTAGTTTTATCTTTCTCTTATTTTAGAAGTTACAGGGGGGGGGGACACACATTTTACCACTTTGGAAGTGTTTCTCGCGCAAACTATTCAGTTTAAAAAAAAATATATTAGAAACTTCAGTATCATTTTTCATCAAGACCTACCCTACCCCACACGTATGGGTATGATGAAATAGTTATTTTCGATACAAGTGCGAAAAAGAGGAAATTTGAAACGAGTGGCGATAAATTAAAACACGACAAAAGGGAGTGTTTTAAATCGACACGAGTTGCGAATTACCTATTCGCACGTGTATCGAACAACGTTTTACAGTACATATGGCACTTTAAAGTTTCGACATACGCACGAAAAGTGCTATTTTACGCACTAGTGCGGAAAAGTAGCCCCATATGTACTGTAAAAAAAAAATTGAGTTTCAGTTCTAAGTATGGGGACCCCAAAAAAAAACTACTTACTAGAGATCTCGTTCAAACCAATTTTCGGTGGAAGTTTGCATGGTAATGTACATCATATATTTTTTTTAGTTTTATCATTCTCTTATTTAAGAAGTTACAGGGGGGGGGACACATTTTACCACTTTGGAAGTGTCTCTCGCGCAAACTATTCAGTTTAGAAAAAAATGATATTAGAAACCTCAATATCATTTTTGAAGACCTATCTATAGATACCCCACACGTATGGGTTTGATGTTTTTTTTTTCAGTTCTAAGTATGGGGAGCCCCCAAAATGTATTGTTTTTTTTTCTACTTTTATGTGAAAATCTTAATGCGGTTCACATTCTACTTACCAAGTTTCATTTCGGAAAAAGTGGCTGTGACATACGGACGGACAGACAGACAGACATGACGAATCCATAAGGGTTCCGTTTTTTGCCATTTGGCTACGGAACCCTAAAAAGTATCTCAACGTGGGCGTGGGTGACAATGGGCTGACACAATAGAATTTGACTGTTGAGCTTTTAATACGAAAACAAAGTACCAAGGCAGCATCATTTCTAGGTTACAGGGTGTCCAATAGGATTGAGGAGTAGCAGAGGAATGTCATGAAGGCAAGGTGTAGGTCGATACGCATGGCCGGCATCTTTTCAACTCTATTGCATACTAGGGTCACAAAACTGCCAAGGAGCTTTTATATCCGTAAACGGTAATGCATTTTGGATTTTAAAATCATTACATTAGAGCTTAGATTTGGTAACAAGAATTGGGGATAGGAATAGAATGAATGGATAATTTAATTGTTGACTCCCTCTTTTACTATTGTCGATTATGGACTGGCCCGCCTAGAGTTTTCTGTGAGCACTTCGGTTTTCTTTTTCTTCTCTTGTATAAATTATTCCAAAAACAATAACAATAATGTTGCGGCAAGCGAGAGTGTAGGTACTCTGGGGTATTACCGCGAAAATCGTAGTTCGCAAATTGCGGGCATCTTTGTCTGTCACTCTACTTATTCATTGGCTTCATTGGAGTAAAAGATAAAGGTCCCCGCGATTTACGAATTTTGATTTTCGCGGTAGACTCCCTGGGCAGCCAGCGAAATTGTGTGTTTATAATTTTCTGTGCATGAAAATGAAAAACCAAAATAGTGGGGCGATGTGCACTTACGGTACACGGCATGGCCTGTGTCATATCAATGTGTACCGTATCTAATGTGTTATAAGTCCAACCCTCACATCTGCAATGCACACGGTAGGTACATTTTCCTCGCAGTCGTGTGTGTGCACTGTGCACTTGTGCAGCAGCGGGCTAACCCGGCTAACCTGTCTTGCATTTTCTGCCCGCCGCGATTTTCCGTCCAGCGTCCACGGTAACCTTAGCGACCAAACTAACTGATGACGTAACTGCTCGCACCAGGGTAGCATAAGTGTCGTGCAGGTTAAAATAGCATGCCGTTGGCAAGGGATACAATTGATAATTTACGCAAACTCTTACAACCGCTTAGCTTTCATTGAAATTGTAACTATATATTTTTAGCAGTAAGGTCTAATCTAGCATACTTACGCCGATCGAATTCATTACGCTTAGTAGTAAACGAGCTAGGGTAAAAACTGAGGGACACGATGTCGAACGTCGAACCTTCGCAAGCTCGTCCTCCAGCTTTGCATTGTAATTTAAACTTTACACCCAAGCATCAAAGTTCAATGTTGTATAATTATTGCTTACTACAATGTAACGCGGGGGTTATTCCGTACCTCAAAGCATTTACGATCTTAAAATAATTAGTTTAAAGTTTAAATTCACTTACGATAACAAGACCGCACTTGTCGAATATGGGAGGGCGGCGTGTGTTCATACTGCGTATGTACTCCTGCCACCGCGCAACCGCCTCGGTGACGTCGCGCTGGTCGCCCCACACTCCTTGCGTGTACGTGAAGTAAACCGCCCCGACCAGGAGCCCAGCCTGTGCAGGGAGATGATGTTTTGTGTTTATGTAATTAGGAGATGATGAATTGTTAGATTCTTTATTAAATAACTTGGGGTTGGAGAGGAAGTTAATGGGTTATTTCTTTTACAACTTACTGGGTTTAGTTAGAATCAATGTCCGCTTACTGCCAAACCGGCAATATTATGAAAAACAGAATTTCGGCGCGATTCGGGAAATGATGAATGATTCACAAAAAATGGTATGGACTGTCACAAAAGTGATACCTAAATTTCGTATGAAAATTCAAAAACTTGGGACACGTTTTTTCTTTTGTTGAACCAATTCCGTCATTATGAGTCCAAATAACCCAAAAGTTACTAGTTTTTAGAAGAAAAGTACACTGTACCTACACATTTTTCTGAAAACCTCCATCCCCCATCGAGGGCATCAGATGTGGGGTTTAGAGGGAGCTAGAGCAACAAAGAGGGCTTTCTCACCTTAACGGCATACATCAGTTTTCCATGACCATAGGGCACGGGGCACATCTTGGGCGGCAGCTCCCCTTTCATCCTCGCAAGGACTTCATGTCTGGGGCACACTCTGATGCAGGTGGGGTTTAGAGGGAGCTCTGTGGGACACAACAACAAAATTAAGTAAACACAGAGATTCTCTTTATTTTAGCCAAAATGGCATGTTCCATCCTCCGTAATAAGATATAGACGACAATAAACAATAACTTTGCCCTAACATACAAAACCTTTATTGGGGTAACTACTTAAGAAGGTCTTAAAATTGGTTTGTTTACAAAATTTGAGTAAGCTTTTTTGTACCTTCTAGATTTAAGAGCTTATTATGAACCTGCTGCATAAAATACAAATACATATAATATAACAGGTTAAATCGGTACACGGCGGGAAGAAGTTGATAACTCGCGGGAAAAAATGGAAGAAATTTGAACCTTATGTAATTTAATTTAAAGTTCTAATTTCTTCAACAAAATATCTCGAGTTATCAGCTTCTTCCCGCCATTTGTATTACTCTTGGTTGTGTAAGCGCCTCATAAAATCGTCTGAGCAACGGCCACGTGAGGCATTACATAATTTGTAATAAATACTAGGGCGAAAGAAACTAAGAGAAGTCACGATGTAATACAAAAGGTTCCCTTTTCAAAGCAAGGGGAATCAGAGGGAAGAGCAGCATTACATAATACATCTCATTCACTCGTTCGGTCATTCATAATTCCTGTGATTAGAATGAGAAAGGAAACACAAATAATGAAATGTATGAAGAAAATCTGTTGTGGTTAAATTGTAACATAGTAGCAGGTTTTTTTTTTTTTTTTTTTTTTTTACTTTATTAGGTACACTAAACAGACATCGTACAATATCATGGGTAATACAATTGTACATTATGGCTTAAATCTAGCACGAGATCCAAAACAAGTGTACACAGCATGTTTTACAATTTAGCGGAAATATTACAAACTAATTAACACCATATTATAGCTACAGTGAAAAATATCAGAGAAGAAAAAACTATCTAAACATTACAATATAACGAGTAACGAACTTTACATATAAAAACTATTAAACATCACAGATGAAACAAACTTAGAGGATTAAGGCAGATGTCATCAGTTTAGTGGGAGAAGAGGAGAAGAGGACGCCAGCCAAGCACTTCCTAAACCTAGCGATGTGAGGGTCAAAAATATCAATGCCCCTACCGCGATGATCACCGGCTGTTAAATCGTTATATTGGCGGCACATTCTTGTAATTGGATTGTAATTGGAGGTTGCAGTTGTTACCAGGATTGCAAGATTAATAAGGCGTTGTTTTAAATATAACAAACGTAAAAATCAATTCAACATACATAAAAGGCGATTAGGTACATTCATGAAACATTTTCCGATACCGATTTTGCATGCACTAGATGCAACGGATTCAACGTAACTTATTTTCCTTACATAAAATGTCCCATTTATCACTGAGTGGATCAGTAAAGCTAATGATTATACAATTATACATTGTGGTTGTCTGGAAGTGATCGCTTTTTAGCGATAAGACCGCACGTTGTTTACCTCTGCTTGTGTTTCTATATCTATAGGTAACCTGTTACTTTTTCTTGCGTATCCTAAGCTTTCCTCTGTGGCGAGGCCCGACTCGAGCATCTCTCGTATAGATACTTTAAATACCTACATGAATCTAGTATTTTAACTGGATCAGGCATGAAGGGGTGGGGGGAAATGACCGAACGGGATAGTCTTATGTATCTTTCATAAGGAGTAACAGCGAAAGCGCGGTAACAAATAAATTCTACTAATCATAGTGTCGTAGTGTGCAGACTCTCAGATATTAGGAAAACGACCAAAATAGAAGACATTTCCCAGAGAATCCGAACACTTAAATGGAAGTGGACAGGGCACATGATGCGCTCACAAAAGGACAAATGGACAAAATATGTCACAGAATGGTACCCAAGAGGAAAGAAAAGACCAAAATGCAAACCGTACAAAAGATGGGAAGATGACTTTCCTGAAGACTGGAGAAGACTCTCAAAAAACCGCGAGGAGTGGCGTCGCCTGGAGGAGGCCTATGTCAAAGACAGCCTGACAAAGAAAAAAGAAAAAAGAAAGGAGTACAAACATAAATAAATAAAACATAGATAAATACTTGTATACTTAGTGCAAAAGAAAATGTAAAAATGTATGACGTCAGGAATAAAGGCTATTTCAATTCAATTCAATTCAATCATAGTGTCGCATTGCCTATGTTTTGACCCTCGCGGACGCACTCGTATACCACATCTATTATTTACTAGACGGGCCCGCAGCTCCGCTCGCGTAAATGAAATAAAGAGTTTGTCTTATGTTTAGTTATACCGACATTATTATGTATTCAACCCTTCCAGGGTTTATAACTATGATAGGTATTTCTTATTTGTATAGCCGTTATTTGGATAACTTAATTCGCAAATTATGTGATTTGATAAAAGGCACTCAAGATTGTTTTTTTTCATCTACGTAGGTATATATTTAAAACTTGTTTCAACATAAAAAAATTATTTTTATAAGCCTAGTTGCAAAAATGTTCATTAGATTAGTTTCCGCTTTAAGGCCGTGCATCGAAAAATAACAGGATCTTAGAAAGGTGGCAGTGGCTAGCCCCGGAAACAAACAGTAGTGATTTTCGGATATATGTTTCTTGACTATATGATAAGACATTTCGTAGTAGTCGAAAAACGAATGCTTAAAATTTTCTCGATAGAAAATAAATCCAAACTTACGTGTTCATTTTTCGGTTTTAGCTTCGTGCAACTAGAAAACACATCCATATCCAGCACAATCCACCTTACAGCAAAGGTTTTCATCTCGTCTTAACTTTCAAAGAACTAAATATTAACTTATTATCCTTTACCGATGGATTTATTATCGATTTTTGATTTTATGAATTCAACAGCAAACGCCCATTTTACGCAGTTCGGTTTCTCTTTCTGTCATGCGTCAAAGTCATAAATGCATCCTTTATGCCAGTAATGTTAGATGGCCGTCGTGCCTCAAAGAGGTAAGACCTATGTCACTTCGCGCAGCGCTCCGAATTACGTAAAATTTTAATATCCAATAAACGTTGAGTCGTAACTCCATTGAGTAGTAACGGAATCGGAGGTAAACCTATGATGGTGCCTTCTTACAGGCCTATACGTTACGCATGTGTGCGTGTTTGCTTAGCTACGTCATGCTACGTCGAAATCTATACTCTTTGTCAGTTACAACGGGTTAGGAAATTTCGACAGATATTGAAATGTATCGGTAGCTGTTTGGTATTTAGCCATCAGAATCTAACCGTAACTTTTTGCTTTATTTTTGTTTGAAAATAAAATATCTATAAGAATATATTTTTTTCTTTTTTTCTATTGTAATGATAAAAATAAATCTAGTATGTTTCATGCTCAAATAATTTAAAATAATTGAATAAATATTAAAAACTAATTGATATTATTCGTTTTAATTATTATATTATTAAGTTTGTTTGAATAAAATATTTTATTTCAATAATACGAAAAGTTATTATATTTAAGTACCACTAAAAAAGGTCTCTACTTACAAAAACTCACTTGCACGGGCCGGGGTTCGAACCCGTGACCTCCGGTTTGAAAGTCGCACGCCACTACAATTTCACATAAGTAATTTACAATGACATGATACCGTGGAAAAAGTGAATATTACAATGTACTGTGTTACTATCATTTTATAGTTTATTTTGGCTTGACAAGGAGGAATGAGAAAAACGTGCAGAGCGAGAGGATTAAATCTCTCTGTCCCTTTCTTAAAGTAGCCAATCCTAATTATGACATCTGTTTTGATATTAATTCTTTGAACATAATTTGTCGATGTTCTTTTTTATATCATCGAGAAAGATTTTTATTAAAAAAATGTGTTGAATTTATATGTTTTATTTATGTTTTTTTGGCATAAATTTCATTACTTTTGACAAATTTTGATTGTGATGACAAACGATTTGATGTGATGTGTGAAACGAACCATGTGATCAACGATTTATCTAATAAAACTTCATTTAGTCGAAAAAAATTGTTGTCTACTACCGGGTGGAAAAAAATTATGGGCCCTGGAGGGAAAGTGCCTTAAAACCTTAAGTTTGCTCATTTTACTTAAATGAAACATTATTGTTTTTTAAAGAAACAACTGCATTCAAAGATTTTCAATAATCTCTTATTCAATAAAACATATAATTACTAAACACTGTGATTTATTTCAAATAAATGCAAATCGATCGGATAAAAGATATTATTATTACGCTGCACAAACTTCTTCAATGATAATTTTACTTGTAGTAGGCGCATCATGCCGCCTCCGGCCATGCTATTTAGAGAGAGAAAGTTTTTCTCAAATTCAGACTTCCGAACGCACGTCACGCAACCCACGCGTGACGCTTCTGTCAAACGTCATTGTCGTTTTCATGCAGCCGACGGCCATTACGTGTCCTAAAATAAAAAGTCTTTTTGTTTATAAAAGGACAAGAAATTCCTTAAAATACGTGGAAAATAGGATAAAAAGTGACCCAATTGTAAATTGGAAGAATAAGAAGATTGGAGAAGAAGATACAAGAACGTACGCGATCAAGGCTGAATGCGACCTCTCGTCGCCATGGGCCGCTATGCGCGGACGCGGTACATATCGAGATCACGATCTTGGGCCTATTCTAGGTCTGTAATTCTATATCATCAAGATTCCTATCTCCGCCAGCGGCGTCGAGAACTAGATCTCGCTCGGTATCCACAGTAAGCCTCGCTCTCTGAATTAGCATCGAATGCCAGCATTCGAATAGTTACTTTTTTAAAACATGTAACATTCCAAAAAGGAACATAAATGGTAAGTAATAGAGTGGTAGTACCAAATGCTAATTTGTTATGTTATTTCTATTTAGTGTTGGTGATGTGGTTTTGGAGTTTTATAACTAGCCAACTCTGGTTGCTGACTGTACTTGGTGGTTGTGCTGTACACATGCATTCTGGAACGCTATTCTAGGCGTATCTGTTTCTAAATGCATAAAATGGCTGTGCTAATCATTTTGGAGTGTTAATTTAGACATCTCTGTTTGATATTCGCACTTGGCAACCTTGGCGTACTACACTAGGTGCGTTCACTGCCAGTAGCCATGGGATATTGTCACATATTCCTTGCCAACAGCACTGAGACATTGCTCATGTCCTACCTGCAAATAGGTAGTGGACCATAAGCCACCTACAAGTCTTGTTAGATAAACTTACCTACTGGGTTTTGTGGCGTGTTACACTCTAGACACAGCTCTTAACCAAATGAGTTAATCATGTGGTATGCCAATACTAGGCCGTCTCTTGATATATACTCATTTTCAAGTAGCTGAATTTAAGTAGGTACTTATTCTAATTCAAGCAAGCGAAGTACTAAGCGAGCGAGCAAATCTTGACCTTGTGGATAAAGGCACCTGAAATTCGAATATTATGGGATTAACCCTTCTAGGACTGTGCTGTTGTTTGTTCGCAGATATATAATTAAGGACATTACAAAACAAGTATGGTCCGGACAAGATTATGAAAAAATACTCCGCGCTGTAAATAATTATTGGTGCTCCGAGGTGAACCCAGAGAATTACGCTGCGGCTGGCGAGATGCTTGTCAGTAGGGAACAAGGCTAAGTATTGAAATTAAACAAAATCAACCTGTTCTCTAACTGTGATGATTTAGCTCTCAATACAATTGTGCACTGTAACAGAACCATAAGTGACTGCTCATTTTTGTGCGATTGTCATCACTAACAATCTTAGCTAAGGTAGCTGTTCAATAATGAATCCCAATAAATGGCATAAGATGTTTTAAAAAATCTTTTAAACATGCTGTTGACAAGTGATGTATGTGATAAGGTGTGCTAGCAAGAATAACTAATGACTTATAAATTATTGTAAGTCCTAAGAAATTTAATCTTACAGGGCTCAACTACCAATCATATTTTTACAATGTATGTTTTTGATGTTACTTATCTTTGTTTCATACAATAAAGTATTTACTACTTACTAGCAACATACAAAATAGCCTGGTCAAAAGCAGCAATAAGGAAGCGGAGCAACACTATCCTCTCTGCAGGCACAAGGTCGCTCCTAGTCCCAGCGACAGCACGGCCTGGATAAAAGCAGCAATAAGGAAGCGGAGCTCATACAAAACTCCTATCTTATCTGTGCCAGTATTTACAGGTATTCCGAAAAATGGATATTTCTGTAAAATTAACAGTCAAGTACTGGAAAAATATGTGACTGTGATATATGCTGTGTGTACAAAATAATATATGCCTATGATGTTCTTAATGTAGGTACCTACATTTCATACAGCTCAATATTTCGTTAAAATATTTTCTGTACAAAACCCTATGGGAAATAAATACAGATATATTGCTAAGACAAGTAAAATTATTGCATCTAAGCAGTTTTAATACAACAAGAAATTGGAACTGCCATAAAACTAATAACACAAATTGTTACATGGCACTAGCTCCAAGTTGTTTTTACCTGATTCTTGAATTTGGGAAACATCTGTGTTTCATATGGAAATATGAAATTTCAATTTTAATTCCTGTCATTAGACTATTATGTGATTATATATAGATATCTCTCTAGCTATATGTATCGGACCTTTCATGAAGTGTATAAGGTCTAGAGGTCACACTATATCCATTGTTGAAACTCCTTACAATAAATGTTTCTTATACTATGTATGTACCTATACAAGATATATGGAGTCATAATCAAATGGAACTAGCACCTAAATACCTCAGAAAGCTGGCTAATATCTAGATTATTTATTTACCCAATATTTTATAAACTGGTTACATTTTTATAAGTTTATAACTTTGTTCATATAAATGGGTTGTTTGTATAGCTATAAGTTTGGCTAAATGAATATGGCATACACATGTATGTTAAGTATACTGAATTTAATATATTTTAAAGAAATATAATGCCAATAAATATCACCTAGTGTAATATAATCTGATGGCTAAATAAAACGGATTATATCGCATATATTAAATTCATTCTACATCCCGACATTACGCATTTGAATTTGAAGAATGCAAGAAGAGAAAAATTGCCAAGTTTAACGCAGCTCTAAGAATTGCTTCAGAATAATCGGAGCGCGAACGGAACGTCGCTGTCACTGTCAAATCCATGGGTTGTCATTGTCAACTTATCTCTTCAGTAATATGTCGATTGTCGATCGTCTTTATGTTAAAAGACATTCCTTTCAGATTTATCAGTGTGAGATACTACTGAAAGAAGATAATACAGCTATCTCAACTAATTAAAAACCGACTAGGTGAAATGAAATACAGTATGTTTATGTCTAGGATCATTTAGCATAAGATGAGTGAGAGATGATAAACTATTCGATTTTGCTGATAAAAACCTGCCAAATATGCAAGTGAGAATCCTATAGGTATTAGAAATCAATCTGAGATTGCCATACGAGTTTCAATTCAACAGTGGTTACTCAAATGAGTACGTCTTTATGTCTGTCAAGTTAAACCAGTTTGACAGCACTGGCTTACCTCGAATATCAAGATCTCGGAGATTTAATATAAATTAAACAATGAATATTTTGAAATGTGTTGCAACATTCTGGAACTCCTCTGATCGAGTTATTAATAGTCGTGCAGATGAAATATGTGGACGCTATACATACCCTAGTGAAGTAATTAATTAACCCAGATGGTTTTCTACATAGATGCTTTCACATTTTCATGGTTATAAAAAACATTTTATCTGTGCTTTCCTTCCATTTGAAATGAAATTCAAGGTATTAAAGTTCTAGGAAAAGCAGAAGGCACGGTCATTGTACCTACTCAGTTTTACAAAATATTTATATGTTACATACATATAATTATATGGATTTGAGCCCTAGCTTCTCAATTATAAAAACTTATTCCATTAACCGGTTTCACAAGTTTCGGTTTCACACCGGGTTAACAAGATTCAACATCGTCTTATCCTGGTTACCCCTGTGTTAACCGGGAAGTGTCTTCAGCCATCACTGAAGGAGCGGAGGAGAGAGGAGGAACTTCCGATTGGCGCGACCAACAGTACGGTGGAGTCCCTTGCGCCCAACACCGTCAACACTGGTGTATGTTTTTGTGGAACAATTAAGCATACTTACATTAATTATTTCATAGCAGCTGTTCGAGAAGTGCTTGCTATTTAATAGAATTATGTAATGAGGGAGCTAGGTATAGAAATATTTTTTTATAAATTGCTCTTATGCCTGTATTGCGGCATAGGCTCTCCTCAAATGATAAGGTGGAACGCTTTATGAAAAACGTTTTTTGACTACACCCACCTCAACCTTAAGTGTGAGCTTGTACCTAATCTAAATCAGTATTTAATTATTTATCAATAATTTCACCATCAAATAAAAATCTTTCATTACAAGATTAAGAAATAGTAAAAAATTACTTATTATTCTGGCTATGGTGATTGCACACAGCGCGCTAAAACCCTATCCTTGATTTTAAATTTGAGAAATGTTGCTATCTTTAACATTTTGTAGGGAAAAACTACTTAATTTGAAATTGAATGAGGTTTGTTCTCAGGCCAAAACATTACCTAGCTGTATGTTACTTATATATAAGAACGAAGAATGCTATTCATTAGTTATTATTTATTGCCGGAAAAATACCTCATCACTTCCCAAACGATTCGTAGATGAATTAAGTCGACTCTTAAAGATACTTTAAGTGGTATTGATATTTCTATTTTTCAACAAACATTCAACCTGTTATGCGTTGGTGTCATATTGATGGAAGAAAAACATTACGTTGGAGTAAGACTTCTGACGATTTTGCCCAATTTCATAATAATAGGGCCATAGTTTCATCCAATGATCTTGTTAGATCCTTAGTTATTCTTTCTTCTATCTAGTTAATAAGAGAATAAGGGTTGCTAAAAGCAGCAACACACTGTTAAGAGACAGTTAAGAGTTGCTTATAGCTATTGAATTCTCTAAAACTTTCATTTTATGCCATCTTTAGATTTTTTGATAGTCCTATACTTCATAATTAAGTTTTTTATTTGGTACTAAGTGGTACTAATAAAATACCCTTTAATAAGGAACAATGTATTATTTGTTTCAACTAGGTATCATATGATAAGCAGTTTGATGAAATGATGATCTCACTAGATCTCTAAATAATGTGTAATAATTAAAATTATATTCATATTGGAAATAGACAGTTACTCATACCGAACTAAAACGGTAGGTATTTTAAAATGAAATCAAAAATCATTGCTTTCATTGTTCCCATACAAAGCCAAATCAAACTTTGAATACTTATCTCTAAACATCTACAAGTAAAATTATCATTGAAGAAGTTTGTGCAGCGTAATAATAATTGGAAATTAAACGAACTTACCTGTAAGTGAAGTTCATTTCAATTATATTAGCTGCACAAACTTCGAAATGATAATCCCTCCCGCCCAGTACCCGCGTTGTCCTGAGACAACCAGGGATTCTAATAGTGGAAAATCCCTGTCAAAGTTTTAGACAATTTTGGCTTTGCCGAGTTGGCCAAGCTGTTATATCTGTTGGCATATTCACTGCCAGCGCGAGCTACGAGCGAAGCTGATAATATGTGTTTTCCGCTTTGTAGCGCCAAGCGCCTAAGAAAAGAGAACCCGCCTAGCGGGTCTCTGGCAGTGAAAGTGTTTTGACTTGGCTTGTTACTCTAAACTAAATGACGTTTGACAGAAGCGTCACGCGTGGGTTGCGTGACGTGCGTTCGGAAGTCTGAATTTGAGAAAAACTTTCTCTCTCTAAATAGCATGGCCGGAGGCGGCATGATGCGCCTACTACAAGTAAAATTATCATTTCGAAGTTTGTGCAGCTAATATAATTGAAATGAACTTCACTTACAGGTAAGTTCGTTTAATTTCCAATTAATACCCACCTATACAACAATGAATACGAGTACAGTCAGCTGCACACCGAAGGCCGTTTTGCGGTAGATCATGTTAGATCTTATTTGTAGAGCCATAAGAGCGTGTCACATATTTTTGCGGCCGTCGAAGAGTAACATATTATTGCAGGTGACTGTACCTATGAAAAATTCGAGGGTTAAAAAGCATTTCAACCAAAGCATTTATAATAATAACGACCATGGACGCCTGCAACCCCAGGGTTATTGTAACCCCATAACAATAAGGTTGAAATTTGCATTTAGTGACCGCAAAGTCAGGTGAGCGTAATCAAGTAAATCTGTTTTCATCATATTTTATCAAAAATAATCTCTTTTCTGTTCTTGTGCTATTTTCTTATTATCAATACTCTTAACTTATATGCTATATACGCTGCTGCTTCTATGATGTTAACATCTTCCAAAACAACAATAAATATGCAGGTTTATGAATTAATTATTTTATTGTTTGCTATAATGAACAAGTAACAACGCCATCTGTTTCAATTTTTTCCGAATTTAAGTTTCTGGCCGACCGCAGCGACCACGTATAATGGTAGTTAACTTCTGTAACGTTAGATGGTGCTAAAAGGTCACACAAACTTCACGTGCGGCGCGAAGCGTTTCCATGTGTGCGTGTTAGCGGGGAGGGAAGAACTAGCGGGCGTGGTTTACGAAGCGCCAGACGCGGCTGCAGTAGGCCCTTAAGGACGGACGAAATATGGACGACCACCGCCCGCGGTACCTAGTACGTCCGATCGAGCGTCTCCCATTTCGTTGTCCCAAGTAGGCTCTCCTCACGGCACGATCCTCTTCCATTATCTCGTATCCGAGCCACTGAAGCTTAGCCGCTATTGTCTCAATATTTCGCCACTATATCGGAACACATCCTTATTTCTATGGCGACAAAGTTATATTACGATATTTGGCTGACTGCTGACTGTACATTTGCTTATTTTCATCAGGTCGCTCAAAAATATCTGAACATGCACTTTATCTAAGTACCTACATTATAACTTGCTATCAACTTTGTATTCTTGGCCCATCTCGGCGGCCCGTTCCCCGGACGAATGACAATGTTTGCCGAAGCTGTGAAAGTCAATCTGAATAATATAACTCAAAAAGAAATTTAAAACAACAAAATACAAATTATTAATAATATGATAATATTATTTTGATTGATAAGTCATATATGGCATAAGTCACTCGTATGGGCATAGACCAAAGAGTAGTATAATATATGCATAGACTGAGGTTGAGGTTGACAGCACCTTTTATTTTACTTCGTGTAAAAAAACTCCGAAATAACTGTATACCAACATGACAAACATAATTTAGGTTACTTTAACTTACGAATAATTTCGTCTAGTCTGTAGCACCACCGAAACGAAATCAACCGAGAGTTGCCGAAAATGGCCGATTGTCGTAAAATGAAGATTGTTATGAAAATTTCTTTTGCTTATTGTAAATTAAATACGCATCGAAAGCGACAGTTTTTATGCTCTAGTTCGATTCTCATATTTAGATAATAGATTGGAACAGTTTTTTCTTATCATACGTGCGTCGTATTCGAGAAACGTGTCAAAAACTTTTTTAGAAATTTGTAAGGCGCTATCTCGCTTTTTCCCTCGTTTTTTATCCCGTTCTGGTTTTTCAATTTTATATATATAGATAGATAGGATCCTACCGTCTATGTTTAAATAACACATTTTTGACAGGCCACACAGGAAAGGTTAAGTTAGTAGTATGTTTCTACTTGAAATAGCATGATTATTGATTACGAAGTACCTAATATACGTCCACAGTCCGGCTTCCGTACGGGGGTGCACTTGTTGTACAGTTCCATGCTCGGCTTGGGGTAGTACGCGTCCTTTGCCAGGTTTATGGTCCGACATGCCTCGCATCTTATGCGATCCGCTCTCACGTTCTGATTGTCGCACATTTTACTGAAATTTCGACCTGATTTTACAGAAATTTCGGTAGTAAACTGTAGATTTTAACAGGAGGCCATAAAGGTTTTAAATCGTAACGTTGGTTTTGACAGATGCTTTGGTAATTTTCTTTTGACATTGACTGCCTGAATTTTTTACGGGGTTTTCTAAAAAGGACAGTCCTAAGACGTATCTACCTTTTAGAGTCTGTGCGGTGCGGAAACGAAAGAGCAAAAAGTAAAGTAAGTAGAGAAGAGTCGAGGAATGTATGGGCCCAATACATTCCACGACTTTTCTCTTTCCGAACAGACTCTAGCTATTGTTTTTTTTTTATGATATAGGAGGCAAATAAGCCAATCGCCTGATGGTAAGTAATTACCGCCGCCCATGGACACCTGCAACACCAAAGGGGATGCTACGTATATATGTGCTGTGCTCGACTGTGGCTAGCCATAATTTTGTGTGTTTAGTTTTAAGATATATTTTATAATAATATGTATGCTAGTTTTAAGGTATTTATCTATGGGCCAATAGTTGTCTGAAAATAAAGTTTTTCATTTCATTTTCATTTCATTTCTATCGCCTGGTGGCTATGGAATAGAGGTGATTTCAATATGGCCCCTCTATACAGTCACCTGCATTTACATGTTACTCTTCGAAGGCCGCAAAAATATCTGACAAGATCTTATTTGCAGAGTCATAAAAGCCTGTCACATATTTTTGCGGCCTTACAAGAGTAATATTACTGCAGGAGACTGTACCTTTCCACAGTGGTACCTATAATATAATTATAAGGCAGCAAATGCAGTGCTATAAGTAGTATATACGTTTATAATTAGCCTAGCCTCCGTGCATGCAACCAACCGAATTACAACTTTAAAAGTCTAAACTAAAAACATTACTCGCTTGTAGACGTGTGCGCCGCGCCGGCGCGCCGCCGCCGCCGGGTTTTTTTGCCACGCCGCCGCCGCCGATAAATGATCGGCGTGAAATCGGCGTGACCTTGAGTGTTGTTAATTAGCTATTGCAAGTTGGTATTTTGATTACAATATGGATTATTTGGAATTATATATGTTACAGTGGTCAAATATACATCAATTTTGACACACCCATTAATGTAATTGAGTAATCCTCAATATTCAGCGTCAAGAAAGATGAGCGATATATGAAGTAGGCTTTACAATTGACTAGGCAATGAAATCACAGGGCTCATTTACCATAGGATCTCATGGTGGTGTAACAACAAGAAATACGTCGAAATGACGGCTCTTCTGAAGAAAATTGAAGATGAAAGTTCTAGGAGGTCTTAAGATCAACCATTTCAAGACCAAAGTAATAGTAATGGTAGTAGACAGGGCAAACGTACATCCATTTACCGACGCACGACGCACTCAGCGATTACGAATAAGCGAGCTAGTTTGTATATCTTGGGCTGATAACCAGTGCCGGTGGTTGCACCGCCGAGACACGCCGCAGAGCTGGCGTGGCTAAGAGTGATATGGCTAACCTCGACAAAATCTGGAAGAACAGAGGTATTCGAATGCAATTAAAGTGTGCTTGGTACGAGCTGTCGTGTTTTCAATATTCCAGTATGGATGGTGCCGAAACGTACGCTTGTTTGTGCGTAATGTAGGATTGATAGCTTCACCATTCTTCCCGACGAGTAGAGTGGGCGAATGGAAAGATCGAACATAAAATATTCAACATTAATTAGTGATGATATCGTTTTCCTGGAGGCCTCTGATTAAAAAAAATACTCTTTTTTTTTTTTTTTTTTTTTTTTTATGGTAAACTGATCGGCGATTGGCTCTAGACACACCTGATGGAAAGTGAAGACAGAGCCTAAGATGGAGCTCACCGGTTCAGTAATAGCCTATTCACTCTAGCTTTAAAGAGACCGAGGTCATATTTCTCAGGGAATACGGATGACGGGAGCGCATTCCATTCCTTAGCCGTCCTTACCAAAAAAGACGAGGCAAATCGTTTTGTGCGGACAAATGGGATGTTAACCACGAACGGGTGCATTCGCTCCCCGCGCCTGGACGTCCGATGATGAAAAGGGGAAGGTGGAATCAGGTCATGCAGCTCTTGTGCGCATTCTCCAGAATGTATCCGATAGAACACCGATAGACATGCGACTCGTCGGCGATGATCGAGGCTCTGTAACTTTGATTTGACAGCTGGGTCATCGCCTAAAAGTCTATGAGCCCGGCGCTCTATTGAGTCCAGGGCCGCCAGCTGATACTTGGCGGAACCGTCCCAAAGGTGGCAGCAGTATTCCATGCACGAGCGGACCTGTGCTTGGTATAGGGAGAGAAGCTGATTCGGCGTGAAGTACCGCCTCACCTTAAATAGGACACCAAGTTTCTTGGCAGCAGTTTTAGCCCTGGACTCAATAGTCGACCCGAAGTTTAGGTTGGGTTTTAGACTTAGACCAAGAAGCTCAAGATGGTTGGTCACGGGAAGGGACACATTCTGGAAAGTGGGAGCCAAGGTGAACAGGCTCCGTTTTGCGGTGAATAGGCACGCCTGTGTTTTTGTGGCGTTGAATCTAACCAAGTTGGCCGCGCCCCATTCGGACACGGTATCCAAGGACAAATTCAATCGTTCCACCATGGTCTCTCTAAGGGTTTCGGTGTCACCTACACTGGCTCTGGCGTTAGAAAAGTATCTCTCTGTAACCGTGCTGTCATCCGCATACCCAAAGATACCGGGCTTGAGCAGATCGTTGATGTGCAGCAGAAAGAGGGTTGCAGAGAGGACTGAGCCTTGAGGCACCCCGGCGTTAATAGCCAGAAGATCAGACGAGCATCCATCAAGGACAACTCGAATAGATCGGCCTCTCAGGAAGTCAGTGATCCAGAAGCGCAGACCAGTGGAGATCCCATACGCGGATAGCTTGCTTATTAGGCTGTCGTGCCAGACTCTGTCAAATGCCTTGGAAATGTCGAGGGACACGGCGATAGCCTCACCATGTCTCTCGATGGCCTCGCCCCAAAGGTGAGTGGCATAAATCAGAAGGTCCCCAGTAGACCGGTTTCGGCGAAATCCATATTGCCGATCACTGAGGAGATCGTTACCTTCGAGGTATGCCAGGAGCTTGGTGTTCAATACACGCTCCATAATCTTGCAGAGTATGGAGGTGATCGCGATGGGCCGATAATTTGACGGGTCAGCACGACTGCCTTTTTTAGGTACAGGCTGTACATTTGCAAGCTTCCACGACTCGGGGACTCTACCCGACCTCAGAGAGAGACGATACAGGCGTGTTAATATTGGGGACAACTCAGGCGCACAAGTTTTCAACACAATTGCTGGGACTCCGTCAGGACCACTAGCTTTGTTCACATCTAGACAGCGCAGTGCTTTTAAAACCTCCTTTTGGTGTATTTTAACTTCGGGCATTGAAGCTCCAAAGGCAGGTAAGGAGGGAGGCTTAGCGGCGCCAGCATCTAGACGCGAATTTTCAGCAAATAGAGAGGCAAACAAGTTTGCCTTCTCATTCGCGGTATGTGCCAGTGATCCATCCGGCCTCAGCAATGGAGGTAACGAGGGGCGACAGAAATTCGATTCCACCGACTTTGCCAGCGACCAAAACGCCTTACTCCCTGCCGGGTAAGAGGCTAGCTTGGCGCCTATAAGACGAACGTGGAGAAATCGAGCTTTCCGTATAACCTTCTTGCAAGACTTAGCAGCTCTGTTGAACGACTGTTTCTTTGCATGTACATCCGGATCTTTGCGACTACGAGCATCTACCCACGATAAATAGGCCGAGTGCTTTAGGGCTTCTGCCCGGTCACACTCGATGTTGAACCACGGACGAGCTGTGCCACCTGTTACTACGTCAGAGTAGGGAATATAGTAATCCATGCCCTGACGCAACACGTCGGTGATGGCATTCGCACAGATCGACGGATCATCACTGGTGAAACAGGTTTGCTGCCAAGGATAAGACGCAAAGAAGTGCCGCAACTCATCCCAGTCTGCTGACTTGTAACGCCACACCCGGCGTGAGCCTTTCGGGCTGTGATCCTGCGGGGAATGGAACGACACAGATTTCACCAAACAATGGTCAGATGTTCCCAGGGGGGATGACACAGACACACTGTACCTGTCTGGATCTGTTGTCAGCAGAAGGTCCAAGCAATTAGGTGTGTGGCCAGCAACGTCCGGTACACGAGTCGGCTGATCAACCAGTTGGGTGAGATCAAATGATAGCGCAAACTTACGGGCCTCTCTCCCAGCATGGTCTGTAAACTGGTATGGGCACAACCACTCCTCATGGTGGGCATTGAAGTCCCCCAGAAAAACCAACTGTGCACGTGGATATCGTTGCTGTGCAACTTCCGCCGCCTCGGTGAGGTGTTGGAAAAGCCGAGTTGTCTCGAGGTCACCACTGTGCGATCGATAAATTAAAGCATACTCTCGTACATATTTAAGCCTCAAAAAGTGCAAAGTGGCAAAGGTAGGCGCTTTTAAGATGTGGTGTTAACGAAGACTTATACCTTGGAAAGCTAGAAGAACAAACTCCTCCATTCTCAGAGCTCAGATCTCAATATCGCCACTCAGCTCTTCACAATATACCATGGTGAGCCCTTAGATTCTTCGGACATATTATGCGGTTTCCAATGCATGATGTAGAGAAACACATGAAATTTGGCCGAATGCATGACAAACGTGCTCGACTTGGAGCATGTGTGAGATGATCGAACGCTATGAAGAGGTCGGCTTGCGGCAGTGTGCTGCGTGCACACAGCTTATGACCGGGCGAAATGGAGACAAATTACATGTGGTCGCGAACCTCAGCAATGAGAAAACGAGAAAGAAGATCCGTCTCAGTAAGCCTGGTGCTTGTAAGACAAGAGAACCGTTAAAAGGAAACCATAGCAGTCCACTATATCTAGCAAATTTCTAGGATATTTGGAGTTCTGTTTTGTTAAAGTTCGTCATTTTTAATACGACAAGCCATGGAAATCATGAGAAAATGGAGAGTTACAGAGGATCGAAGGTCCCCAAAGGCGTGTGCATGAAGGAAGGAATGGAAAAATTCGCAAGATTCTGGTAGGCTTCCTTAGCTCAATTGGCAGAGCTAACGCACGGATTGCGGAGCTTGCGGTTTCAAGTCCTGCCGGAAGCGTAATTTTTCCATTTTTTCCTTTAATATAAAATCCTATTTCACTCACAGGCTGTTCAAAACTATACGTAGTTCACTGACCAGCAACCTAGATTGATCAAATTGTCAAGAAAATTAACAACAAATTAATGATTTTACTTAAGAAACCTGAAAGTCAAGGTCACGCCGATTTCACGCCGAAAACACGCCGCCGCCGCCGATTTTTTGGCAAACGCCGCCGCCGATCATTTTTTAATCGGCGCACACGTCTACTCGCTTGTAATAAACTGGTGCGTGTGAAGTGCACTTCAACTAATATCAAATCAAGTTGAAATTCTAAGGTTCGAATGTTTCAAGAGAACATGAATGACGTGCTCCTGCGTAGCTACTCGCGGAAGCGATATGCGCCCACGCATCCGCCCCCGCGTTGCTCTAGGATAGATAAAGCTTGCGAAACGTTGCCAAAATGCGTGAGGAAGTGCCGTAGGATGTGGATCAGATTGCTAATAGTATGGTTTCCGGCATGGGCGTACCCAGAATTACCCAGAATTTGTTAAGGGGTGGGGCAGAAGTAAATAAACTTATAAATCTTGGTCCAATTTTTAAAAAATCTTAACTTCGGGTCAGACAGCAGGGTGCACCTTGCCCCACCGTGCGTACGCCCATGGTTTCCGGCCCTATAGGTAGTTTTAGCCCTTTTAACCTTTTGGCACAGAAAATATTTAAGAAAATGTGTATTACTAGCCTGCATGTAAACAGGCAAGCGAGCATGTCACTTCCTAGTTCCTACCAATACCCTTCCAATACCATATATTCATTCAAACATAGGTTAGGTTAGGTTTTAATGGGTATAAGTTAGTACCTCATTTTAAAGGTCTTAGAAGTAGGCTAAATCACTCCAGCTTGCCTAATGAGTATTAAAGTTAGACCAAGAAAAGTCTGCAACGATTTTGATAGCATACGCAGTGCAAGACCTTCAAACCTTCAAGAAAAGAGCGTACTCTCATCTTAAAGCCCGGCAACGCACTTGCAACCCTTTCTGGTGTTGCGGGTGTCCATGGGCGGCGGTAATCGCTTACCATCAGGTGATCCGTCTGCTCGTTTGCCTCCTATATCATAAAAAAAAGTGTTATTTATAAGTCATAATTTCATAGAAGTTTGACGTTTAAAATAACACTTGCACTGCGTAGTGCGTGTGCTCTCAAAATCGTTGCAGACTTATCTTGGTCTAACTTTACATATGTTGGACCAAAGAGTAGTATAATATATATATGTTTTGGACTCGATGCCACTTGTCTTGTTAGCTTAGACAGACTCTGTGGTTATATGCAGGCAAAGAGAACATACATATCCTGCAAGCAGGCTTTGAATATTAGGATGTCGGGAGTCTTTGGCGGGAACTTGAAAAAAGTTGTCGGAAAATTTTCGCTCCAACTTTTAGAATTGCGATTTATTAGTTTAAAGTAGTTGAAACTAACTTAACTTGTATATATTTAATGTAAAATTTTGTAAATAATTATAGTTAGTGTATAAACAATGGCAGGTGGCGAGGGGGGCGGGGAAAACCCGCCCACCCTCAAGCGCTCCAAAACCGACGGCCAAGGCGGCACGGACGATGGCGGCGGGGGTGAGCAATCTAATAGTGCTTATTTACCGTACTTTAAACCGGACTACAAAAGACTATACCCTGAGAACTCGGGAAAACTAGAATTTAAAGTTTTTGTCGAACATGTGGACGCAAAGGACAGATTGGGAAATAAAAGTCCAATATTTCTCAACCACATATTCACAAATGGCATAAAAGGTGTAACGGCTATACAGCGCGTAAACGCTAACAAAATTGCAGTCGTTTTCAAGCAATATAATAATGCAAACAATTTTCTAAACAACACTGCATTTTTGACCCAAAATAACATGAAGGCGTACATACCGGCGACCCAAATCGAAAAAACTGGGATAATCAGATTTGTGCCAGTCAATATCTCTAACAAGGATTTATACACAAAGTTGAGCTCTATTTATGAGATCATAGCGGTTCGCCGCTTCACGAAAAAAGTCGGACAGGATCGTGTTCCCTTACAGACAGTGAGCATTACGTTCTTGTCTCATGTACTACCGGACAATGTACAGTACGATTTATTCTCGTACAGAATCTTTGAATATGTGCCTCCACTACTGCAATGTTTCAAATGCTTTAAATTTAATCATGCAGCTAAAGTATGTAACGGAAAACAGCGTTGCTCCATTTGCTCTGGCGACCACTTTTATAAGGAGTGTGACAAACCTAATGAGTTATGTTGTGCCAATTGTAGCGGCCCCCACTTGGCAATTTCAAAAGCTTGTCCTGTAAAACTTAAAAAAATAATGGAAAAGAAGACAAACATCACATATGCTTCTAAGGCTGAAACGAGAAAAGTTGAGTTTCCGGCTTTACCTGACAAAAACAAAACTGTAAGACCTGAAAAAACCCCAAAAACACAAACGCAAAAAACCGTTCCTTCTACACCAGCAGAAACCCCTAAATTTGACATTAAAAAAGAATTGTTACAGAATACAGATTTAATGAATGCACTGGTTAGCACTCTTATAGAATTAGCCAACAAGACCGATTCTAGCCCAATCACTAATAGTTGTATTAAAGATATGCTTATTAAAAACATTAAATAATGGATCCTACACACATTCGTATTGCTCAATTCAATGTTCAATCTATTTCAAATAAAAAACCGTTGCTAATTAACTTTTTAAAAGTAAATAATATTGATGTTTGTCTTCTTAATGAAACCTGGTTAAAGCCAACTACTGCTTTTAGAATACCTAATTATAATATTTACTGCAAGTATGGTAACAATGGACGTGGCGGAGTTGCTATACTTGTTAAAAATATATACAAACATACTTTTATACAGACTAACTTTTATGAAAGTATTCAAAATGTAGCGATCTCTATTGTGACTGACTTAGGGCCTTTATCAGTTTTATGTGTGTACTGTCCACCAAACCGTCCACACATAAGACTAAATAGACTTAAAAATATAATTGAGAAATTACCAACACCTATAATAATAGCAGGAGATATCAATGCACATCATACAGCGTTTGGTTGCGCTACTAACCAATCGCGGGGTAACACCCTGTTCGATATTATAAGTGACTTAGACTTATGTATCTTAAATGACGGAAACCCAACTACAGTTACTTACCCCAGTCGAAATCCTTCAGCGATCGATGTTAGCTTCTGCAGTGCGAGTATAGCACCTATGTGCGAGTGGCAAGTCCATGATGACCCTATGGGCAGCGATCACTACCCTACTATAGTCAGTATATTAACATCTCTTGAAAAATATCAAATAAATGATCCAATAGATAAATTTATATACACTAAAGCTGACTGGAACAAATATAAAGAGCTATCAGAAGAGGTATTCTCTAATTTTCCTTTAAATGAGAATAATGATCCTATACAATTATATGACAAATTTAGTTCTGAACTCCAATTCTTAAAGATACAATGTATTCCAAAACTTACTAAAAATACAAACTTTATTAGCAGACCGCCGGTTCCTTGGTGGAATAAAAAATGTGAGGATAGTGTCATTAAAGCCTATGAGGCATTAAAATATTACAGGGCGAATCCATCTTTAGAAAACTATATTTCGTACAAGAAACTTAATGCTCTTAAAAAACGCACAATAGCAGAGGAAAGAACTAGTAGTTGGCGTAGTTTTTGTGCTTCTTTAAATCGATGTACACCTATTGGGTTAATATGGAACAATATTAAACGTTTTAAGGGATTAAAATCTAAGCAGATAATTAAAAATGATGAATTTATAGAACCATTTATAACTAAGTTAACCCAAGGTTGTAGTAACGATCCTAGCTCTATAGAAAGTTTATTTGAAAGTAACAATGAGAATAATGAGTCTAAGTATCTTATTGAACCTTTTACTTGGGAGGAATTTGTTGTAAGTCTGCAATCTAGGAAGAATACTACCCCAGGCTTAGATGATATACCATACCTGCTTTTAAAGAAGCTGCATGTTAATGGTCAACAAGTTTTGCTAAAAATAATGAATTTACTTTGGTTACAAGGGAAAATACCTCAATCTTGGAAAACACAATGTGTAATACCTATTTTAAAACCAGACAAACCTCCTAGTGAGGCCAATTCTTATAGACCTATTTCTCTATCATCATGTATTGGTAAAGTTTTTGAGAATATGATAAAGACTAGACTTGATTGGTATGTTGAGGCAAACAATATACTGCCTCCATTTCAAAACGGCTTTCGACGAGGTAGAAGCTGTTCTGACAGCTTCATATCTCTTATATCGGATTTAAAATTAGCTAACTATAACAAGTCACATGCTGTTTGTATATTTTTAGATGTACAAGGAGCATTTGACAATGTTGATCCTACAATACTTGTTAAAGTTCTATCTAATATTAAAATCCCTGGGAAATTATGCAAGTGGATATTCAATTTCTTAGACGATAGAGAGCTATATGTAAAATTTAATAACATACTCCATGGACCACGACAAGTTTTCAAAGGCACAATGCAAGGAGCAACGCTGTCTCCTCTTCTGTATAATTTGTATACTAGTGATATTGACTCATTTGTAAATAGTTCTAATGTTAATATACTGCAATTTGCAGATGATCTTGTAATATATTCTATTAATTCAAATTTAGATGTAGCTAAAGCACATATTAATAACGCACTAAATGAACTTTATGTTTATTATAATAATTACTTACACTTAAAGATAAACCCTGACAAAAGCAAGTTACTAATATTGAGCAAGGACACAACAAATGTAAATATTGTATATAATAATGAGATTATTAGAGAAGTCCCTTCTCATAAGTTTCTAGGTGTAGTCATAGATAATCATTTAAAATTTGACCTACATGCTAAGCACATAATCTCTAATTCTGTTAGAGGTTTAAATGTTATGAGATGTCTTGCCGGTATCTCTTGGGGCGCAGACCCTCAAGTACTATCCTTACTGTATAAAACCCTTGTCAGAAGTCACTTTGACTATAGTTTTCTTGTACATATGAATACTGAACACACACATAAATTAGAAATAATTCAAAATAAGGCAATGCGAATAATATCAGGGGCAATGTGTTCAACCCCTATAAAAGCAATGGAAGTAGAGACTAAAACAATGCCTTTACCTGTTCGATGGGTGTTGTTAGCTTATAGATATTTAATTAAGATATATGCTAAAGATAATCAAAGTGTAATAAGAAGTATAAAGGGTCATCCCAGGATCCCTAAGTTAACAGCATTACTCTTACAGGTGGAAGCTAAGTTTTGTAATATATATAAAAATGAAATTTGGCCATGTTATGAAGATAGCTTTAATAGTAAACTTTTAAACATTACAGTATGCACAAAATCTATCAATAATAATACTGACTTTCTACATTTCTTGTCACAAATTCCCAATTACTATAAGTTATACACAGATGGTAGTAAAGCGGAGTCTCATGTCCGAAGTGCCGTGTATGATCCTCAAACTAAATTTGTACAGAGCTTTAGGTTGCACGATTTATGTTCCATATTTACGGCTGAAGCGTATGCTGTATTTGAAGCCCTGAAAGTTATAATAAGAGTGTCAGAATATAAGCATTTCTTTATTTTCACTGATTCACTTAGCTTAATCTATGGATTACAGAATAATCAATTGCATTATAAAGATAATTTTATCTTGTATAAAATTAAAAAGATGTTATTACAATTGAAAAACATTAATGTAAATATAAACTTTATGTGGATTCCATCCCATACTGGTATAACAGGGAATGAAGCTGCAGATAAAGCTGCTTATTTAGGTATTAACGAATTAGATGTAAGATGTAGTACTAGAATTCCACTAACTGATTGTCAAGCTTCTGTTAAGACTGATGTTGTGAAGATGTGGATAGATATATGGACTAAAGATAGAGAGACAAAAGGAAGATGGTACGCTAGTATTCAAACCGACTTACCTGGAAAGCCTTGGTATGAGAAGATAAAGATAGGAAGTCGTAGCTTTATTACCACAATCAATAGATTGAGGTTTGGTCACAACTGTGCACCAGCGCACTTAGCCAGATTTTCGATTATAGCCGATGGTACATGTCCTCACTGCCAGAATGGTAGCATTGCAGATGTTGAACACCTTATATTTAAATGCCAAGTGTTTGCGTTTGAAAGACTCATCCTTGCAAGTGAATTAAGTGAAGTGTTTGATAATAATGTCCCCCGCCGCCTCAACGACATTCTTAAAAACGTTGACAGTTACGTTCCGTTATACAAGTATATCAAAAATACAGCGTTGAAGATTTAAAGTGAAGTGTTTTAACAAAATTACTAGTGCATTCTCTGCCATTTAACTCTTTAAATGAAGTGTTTTAAAAATAGCAAAACAAAGACTTGGCTTAAAGGACTCGCATCCAGGCCATAACTGTTTAAAAAAAAAAAAAAAAAATATTAGGATGTCATAATGACACTCACTTGTCACATGTATTTATGATAAAGCTAGCGACTGTTAGCCACGAACTTACAATTTTCCTATTCTAGATCAAGTAAATGTTCGGATATCTGAAATTTGATAAACATATATGTAAGAAAAAACCGGACAAGCGCGAATCGGACTCGCCCACCTAGGGTTCCGTACTTTTAAGTATTTGTTGTTATAGCGGCAACAGAAATACATTATCTATTCTGTAAAAATTTCAATGTCTAGCTATCACGGTTCATGGGATACAGCCTGGTGACAGACAGACGGACAGTGGAGTCTTAGTAATAGGGTCTCGTTTTTACTTTTACCCTTTGGCTATGGAACCCTAAAAAGAATACTTTGAAAGGTTCTCGGTACGATCATACGATGTACCTATTAACGATCGAAAAGCGAGGTCTGCGATAAGAATGTTTTGTCGGAGCGGAGATTGTCGTAAGTAAGGTCAATGTGGGTAATTCCGTCATAGTAGGGACTAATCCGTCCACGAGCGTATATGTCTTTGTTTTTCAATCGTAGGAAAAAACCATCCGATTTTATTATTGCTGAAACTCAAAGCAATCGCTGCATTTTCGATAAAATTATCTACCTATTTAGTTCGTTGTTCGAGAAAAACGCTAGTAGGCGGAATAGGCTGAAACCTGCTAATCTACTTTATAGGTAAAGTAGGTATGTTTCATCATCACCAAACCCTAATTTCCAGTGACTTTTATTACAGTTATAATAAAAATAGAACCTGTTAATTTAAGAGCCGCTACATATCAATATTTCTCTGATCGCACGATAGGAATGGCTCAAAATCTTTCGTTACAACCAGAATTATTGCATAACAGAAAAGTAATGAACAGTGTAACATTTTTCATTTTCCGCCCATGTGATGGTAGCGAAACGGCCAACCCACATAGGTATTTTGATTGCGGCGTAGAGCTTGTGAAGTTAGGGCTTGTAGATTGTAGAATTAGGGCGTGTAGAGTTAGAAGCTTGGCTCTACATGAGATCTGATAACTTTTTGACAGTGCGAACCATATTATGGTCTCGTCTTGGCATCATTTTACATGAAAACGTTTTTGGTGGGTTTTAATTTTCTGTAGGTACGTATGTTTCAGTAGGTTTGCAAAACATTTTCATATTTCGAGTCTACTCATGCATGTAACGTTTCCGCTCGTGGCGATAACGAATTTAATGTCAATGAAACCCATTTATCATTTTATTGTAGTACATACTATTAATAGGCACAAATGCTATCAAATATATGTACCTACGCAAAAGTGTGTGTTCAAAAATATCTAAACATGATTCCATTTTCTGATATTTGAAGGAACTTTGTTGCATATGTGTACATATTAAATTTAAGTTAAGCACGCAAGAAATTTATTTAAACTCGTAAAATTGTTAGTACTTTTAGTTTTTTTTTATACGCTCCAGGTCCTACAGTAGTAAATAAGTATCAAAAGTAGCGTATCAGATCTTTGCGTTAAAAGGATCTACAATTTTGAGATAATAATATGTCTCTACAAGTATATATAGAATCATTAAACTGTTGCAGATACTTTTGAAGTGGAACTATCTAATTCAAAGTATATCTCTGCTTGGTAATGGAATGCCACCCTCGTGGGAGATATTCAATTAGATGTTGTATAAGTTTGATGGTTTAACTTCGTGTCATACATAAGAAAGTTAGAGAAAGAGGCAAAGCCATGTGCTTTCAGATAACATTTCAGTCCCTCACATTGTAACTACTTACACTAAAGATCGGTTTTCCTAGGATAGCGGTGCCGTCATATAGCGGCCGTCTCCATACTAAATAATACGGCTAAATATGGATGTCGTAGTATTTGTATGACGGCCGTTATATGACGGCACCGCTATCCTAGGAAACCAGAGCATAAAACTTCAACCCACGTAATCCAGCTAAGTTATCAGTCACGTGGCCGCCGCCCCGAAAGCTCATTCAGTGGCGGTTTTCAGGAGTGGGGATGCGAGGCTGCGCGAGCGCCGGGTCCAGCCACCACAGTCAGTCTAAAGCGCGCCGGCGCGCAGGGTGTACGAACTGAAAGTGAGTGTGTGTGTGTTTGGCATGCTGTAAGGGTCAACATGGGGTGTTTTAGTTTGAGGTGAGTTTTGCATTAACTTTTATTTTTGGTGGTAATTTATAGTGGTGATTTTTTGGTAATTAATTAGTGGTTATTTAATAGGTTTTTAAATAAGTAATTTAAAGTTGCATTTTCGGGTAGGGAGTTCGTGTATATTTTTTAATTAACGAATACATACTTAGTTGGTGTATTTAGATATTTATCTGCAACTAATCTGAAGTATACTTTTGCTTAGGCAAGTAGTCGTTTAGAAATCACAGATATTGTTTTTAAATTGTAAAAAATATAGTTAGAAATCACGGATCTTGTTTTAATATTGTTAAAAATGACTAATGATTTTTAATGTCCTGAACTTCATTACCGCGACCGGCATTTTTTGTACATAATAGATTTGTGCGCGAAATATTATTGGTTCCAAATTGAGCCCTACAATTTATTTTACAAACTACTCATATAACAATAGTATAGATAAAGAAATAGGAGTTTCATTCAGAAATTAAAAGATAATATAAAGTTTTTGAAATGATCGTTACTATAAGTTCCTGTTTTATTTGAAGAGGCAATGGTAAATTGGCAGTGTTGATTGCACATAAGATTATGAAAGGCGTTAATATAATTGCAATTTTCAATAAAATAATGTATTTCAGTACCACTAACAATATCCATCCATTTTTGGCATTTTAAGGTTCTCTAGTTTTAAAGGTTTTGTAGCTTAAATCGTCCTCAGGCAAAAAAAATGAACAGACACTGAAGTTATTTGGTTGCCTAGTACCCATCTCGTAATTTTTTATTATCTTTTCGTACATTCGAATAGGTATCGTATTTTTGACTTCTTTAAACAAACTTTTTAGCAAAAACAATTCCAGTTGTAATGTTATCGTAAAACTTTTAATACCACCCAGCCTATGATCTCAAGATAACTTTACTGTGTTTACAGTTTATTGCAATCCTCTATTTCAGTCTAATTAATGACAGGTCATTCACCCCGTTTATACTTTTACGAAAAGCAATTTCGCGAACTTACACGAGTAAGGCGGGCAATGGCGTGGAACCTTGTCACAGTAAAGATTTAGTTTCAATGCATCACTTGATTTACGATCAAATATTACGACATAGTTCTAATTAGGCATTTTGGGGAGCGACTGTGTCTGTTTTTATCTTTGCACCGAAATCGCTTGAAAAGTTATGTTTAAATTATGTATTAAGTTGTTCAATTCATATTTTAATGTTGTACTTATAAGATCAATACGAAAGCTCCGAGCCCTAAGGACCTACATATATAATTAGTAGACGTGAAACGATTTTCCGGCAATTTTGAATATTAAGTGCTCAAAAGTATCTGCACACTTACTTCAAAGAGCATTCGCAGCAGTTACGCAGATTATTTTCAGTAAAGTATTTTTTTTAGTAAGCTATAAACTGCTCTACCAACTCAGTTCACTTGTGATTCCATCTTAGAATCCTTCGTTGACTCTACTATGTATTATTAGAATTATAAATACTCGCTATATTTAAAACACGTTTGAAACCTTGCATAACATTATTAGGGCCGATTTTAAATTTGTTGTCGATTTTTTAACCCATTCTCAACGAAAAAAAGTATACAAAAATATCACAATTTGTCCGTTTACTCTAAATTAGAGTTTTTTGCTTTGCCTGGATTAATTAAAGACGAAGAAGCAAGACCCTTGTAAAATTTGCTTAAACCGACAAGGTACTACCTACATCAAACTTTAAAGGTACTTTACGCAGATCCGAATCTCACGCAAATTGCTATAGCTGTCATGTCAGCCGACGGCCAGGCCTACCGCGAACCACTACTACGTTCGTTAGTCTGTTATCTCTATCTCTCAAATATGCAAGAGCGATAGAGAGGCAGAAAGATTTTCGTTGTTCTCAGTGGGCCGTCACGGGTAAGGTGGAGGTAAACAGGATCCAAGTAAAAAAAAATAAAATAAAAAGGCAAGATTAAAACTAAACTATTGTTCCTTTACGGCGGAATTCTGTCGCTTCATGCATTCATTCATTGCTGGTTTTGTACGAGAAGAAAGGATAGGGTTGGTACTAAGGTGTACTTTGCAAATGACGAGTGGATTAAATTGCCAATTTAATTCCAAAAGAGCCGAACGTACACTGACATCAGAATGATGTCCACGCCAATACATGTGCGAGTGAATTGCACTTGCATTGTAAGTTTGAATTGGCCTGTGTGCCTTGTTAATTTTCTATCAATCACTTAAGTCATCGAAATGCCAAATCTTTGAATAGGTATATTTATATCCTTTTTACCCTCGGAGTAATAATCCAATATGGAGTGGTGACACGCACTAATTTCTATGTGAAAAATTCTGCCGTTTTCGGCGCGGGGGGCGAGGAACGCACACAAATAATGTAAACACTAATGCATTTTTTGCATGCGTCGCTACACACGCACACGACAAAATTATCAAACACTAGCATAAACTATATTCACACAAATACAAGAACAAACACAGACAACCCTGTCCGTGAACGAGATGATGTCAGTTCTAAGTAAACGTAGAAGTGCGAGGGACTTGTCGATAATATTGTCGATATTTTATTGACTGAATTTTAACTGTCTTCTTTAGTCAATTATAACCATCAAAAACATTACATGTAAAAAGGTGCAAGTCTCGCAACGCTTCTACTACAAAAAAGTTTTGAGATGTAATGCTAATGTGAAACCAAGTCGGTTATTTTAATCAGTGCCAGGGGGTGTTAAAACCGTATCAATAATATATCTTTAATTTGTAATACGTATCATGACTTGGCCATCGCACGGCTGCATAATGACATAAGGATTATCGTCACCTATTAAAAATAATTCTAATTTGAACATAACGCTAGTTGCAGTTTGAGCATTACATATATTTACGAGTACGGTAAGAGTAAAGCATTATGTGCGATTGCCAAGTCATGATATGTATTACAAATTAAAGATATCTTATTGATACGGTTTTAACACCCCCTGGCACTGATTAAAATAACCGACTTGGTTTCACATTAGCATTACATGTCAACACTTTTTTGTAGTAGAAGCGTTGCGAGACTTGCACCTTTTTACATGTAATGTTTTTGATGGGATCTCATCTCTTTTTGTAGACAGTCCTTCTTTCATACTATGTATACACATATCATAACTAAACACATCTTTATTCATACTCACATCGTACATACATCGTAGTGTACCTTTACTTTACCTACTATTTGTAGGAACTGCAACAGTAACTTTGTAATAGCATATATTTATATGGAATTACAAACTTACTTATGCAGTTCTTAGATATTTAAAACGTGACTGATATTGCAATATTTTTAGGTTTTCGATGGCTTGATAAGCTGAAAACTGCTTATGTTTAAAATTTATTGCATCTTTTGGAAATCTAAAAAAATAAATCAAAATAACAATATATTTATAATGTTCATATAGATTTTATCGATATTGGTTTTTATGGTGTCCCATCACTAACTATGGTAGAGTGATACCAGAGTAATAAATTAAAAGTGCCTATTTATGGAAAATGACGGCAGTAAATACCTTAAAATAAATAAATTACAATACAAACATTGGACATGTAAAATAAAAAATATACGATAGAAACTAAGAAAAAATGAATTTTCAAACAGTAGTAGGGTAGGTGCCTTAGTTTTCGACCAGCTTTAGTTTTCGTCCACTTGACGAAATTGAATATAAATCTACATTGCTGCACAAATTTGGACTTAATGCAATCCTTAATGTCGAGACAATATATCTATCTACATAAAAAATGTATTTGGCAAGTAGCAAATTAAATATCAAATATGTAATTTGCTAATCTGTCATGTGGACGAAAACTAGAGACTACCTAGAGCATGGACGGAAACTGCACAATGACCCTATATCGGTAATACTTATTATGTTATTTATGATTTATACTATTTATTTCATTGAATGGATTATGTTGATATAAAAATAAGGTGTTATAGAAAAATAATGTGTTATATAAATTATATAACAATAAGCAACGCAAATTAGAAGTTAGGTATACCTAATGAATATTTAGAAAGTCTTCTTTAAATTTTACCCTAAATTAGATCTAGTACCATGAAGTGGTATCACTTTCAGATTGACAATGTTTTTTAGTTTTTTGCTAAATTAGTGCACTATTTCATAATATTTACATGTAATAGTACTTACATATGAAAAGAAACGTGTTTTTTAAGTACGCTAGATGTTTCCGATCGGTTTTTACAGGAGAAAACGCTACAATTCGGCATTTTCTGCTCCTAACATTCCGCTTAGACTGACGTTTGCTGAATGGCGTATGACGTATGGCAACTAGTTTTATATAACCTCCTTGACCGGCGGCCGCCGACTTTTGGCAGAGGGGAACGCCTGTTAATGGCGGTTCCTGTTGGTTTATTATTCCGAGTTTTTACCAAACTCCGTCTAATTTTCCAATTTGCAATCACTACCCAATCTGCTCAATCCGACTATTTAACAAAACCCGTCAGATTGGGTAGGTAGTAGATTAGACATTCGTTATTTTATTAAAAAAACAGCTTAAAATATAAAATTAGCCTCGTTATCGGCACATCCTTTGTCCGGCAACCCTGAACAAGCTTCGTATAATTAAACGTTTTAAAGATTTAGATAACTGCAAACTGTAACATGCTGCAAGCTAATACTTGTTCTAATCCCATTAGGATTAGGTTCAATTTTAAATTATACGTTATTGTTTTTGCAAACAGTAGCCCGGGGTGTTCCAATTGCTTACCTAGATGTAAGCCGCGAGTCCAATGCTGAGATTAAGTAAATAGTTATTCAATAGGTACATTGCTTATCCTATTAAGAATTGGCGAATTGGTGGATAGGTCTCGCCAATTCTTAATAGGAGAATTCGTATGAACGAATTCTCGAAAAATAAGTTTCTTGTGAATATTTTCATTTTTGATATTAAGCTTTAATCGCTGACGCTACTTTATTTTCAAGAGCCAACGAATACTCATCGAGACAACTCTAAGCGCCACTTGCACCGTTCCACTAACCCGGGGTTAACTGGTTAAACCTGGGATTACTATGGTTACCAGTACAATTTTATACAGAATTAAACGGTTTAACGGCTTAACCTCGGATAGTGGGATGGTGCAAGTGGCCCTAAGAAAGCCGAACACATTAGTCCCATTTGCACTATTCCGCTAACCCGGAATTAACCGGTTAAACCTGGAGTTACCATGGTTACCAGTACAATTTGGCACAAGGTTAATGGCTTAACCGCTTAAGACGAAACAGGAGCTGAGATTTAAATTTTTTAGGTAAATATACCCGTCTCGCTAACGGAAGCGGCTCCTAAAACTAGTGCGATAAGGACAAGGCGAAAAATCCTGCGTAAAAATCTCAAAAATCGAGATTTCGTACTCGACTGTTTCCTCCTCCAAAACTTAACCAATCGAAACCAAATTTGGAACTCTAAATGATTATGAAATTTGCTTTTTTGGCTAATTGATATCAGTTTTGAATACCACGCCTCTCATTGCGGCATAGTTAATTAGGCCATTTTTGAAGGGCTCTAGCGCCTTAAAAAACAAAAATTAAAAAAAAAGCAAAACGGTCCGACACAGATATTGACAATATTAATCTGTGTTAAAAAAATCATTGCTCTAGCTTCAAAACCCACGGAGGAAATAGTCGGGTACGTTTGTATGGAGAAATGACCACTCCTGTTCAGGGCCGGATTAACCCTAAGGCAGAGTAGGCAACTGCCTATGGGCCCCGCCTCGGATAGGGGGCCCCGCCTCGGCTAGGGGGCCCCGGCGGCCCCGCGCGCGCCAAAAAAAATGTGTTTGCCAAGTTTGGCATATGGCCAAAATTCATAAATATTTTTTTATGTTACCTACTTATACCTAATGTCCAATATCAGTTTCTCAGACACACAATCATCAAATGATTATGTAAATTATGTTATTTTACAGCTTTTAAAGTCTGTAAATCGAGCTCGAATTTCAGGCTCCCGAGGGCCTAAAACCTCCTTAATGAAACTTCGGCCCTCCGAGTAACTCTTGTATGACACATATATTATTGTTGAGTAACATTTGACGATTGGTTCGTATCAGAGCGCTGCTTTGATTCATTGATTTCAGAAGCTTAGCCTTTTACCTCGCATGAAAGCTTACCTAGCTGATTAAGTACGCTTCGGGCTTGTTAAGTATGTGGAGATTGCTGAGCTCGACCTTCAGCCTCACTTTTTACCTCTATTTTTGGTTCGCCTACCAAATCTCTTCTTCAGCTTAGCCTTTGGCCTCGCTGTGCCAAGCTCGGCCTGCGGTCTCGCTTATTAATACAATGGACATTGGTTGTCGTCTGTGATCTAGCTGAGCTTATCCTGAAGCACGGCTTTGACCTCGCATGAAAGCTCACCTCACTGGGTAACTTCGGATTTTTAGACCTTTTTAACACGCTTTCACAATTTTTTCACAAAAAATTTCGCGCTCGCTGCGCTCGCGATTTTTATTGCTTTTCCGATTTACCCTGTACTTACATGCTAGTTTGACTGGTTAATGAATAATCATTTAAACACATGTAAAATGTTTATTATTAGGTTCATTTTAATCATGTGGCTCATACCTATGGTCGGACAATCGCTGTTCAGCCTCGCAAAATATTTAACTACTTATTGAGAAAAAAGAGCTCTCCCCACACTGGACGCAAGGAGAAATCGGCAAAAACTAATATAAAAAACCTTTATGTCCACGCAAGAGCGAAAAAAACATTCGGCATGTTCAGATCGGCTCAACCGACACCTGAAGGTTGAAATTAAAACCGCAAACTTACTTGCCTGTACTGAACAACTGAACTTATGTATGCAGAATTAACTGTACGGGGGCCCCGAGCATTGCACTGCCTAGGGGCCCCGACATGCTTAATCCGGCCCTTAATTTATGTTTTTTATGTTATTTAAATTTATGTTAATTATCTTAATGTTGGCTCTTAATTGCGCTCTACAATAGCAAACAATGACTTGTGATTGTGATACGACCCGAGATCTCGTTAGGTACAAGGTTTGCCAAGTCGCGCGACTCGGTACTTATAACTACTTAGCCATTGGGAATGCGACCTGCGCCTGAGTCGGGTTCGTTGTGATTTCGCTTTCAATTTCGGCTGTTGTTTGTTTTTGTGACGCCGATCCCGTTTGTCGCTGGCGTCAGCTCCGGTTTCTTGTTAGGCGGACCCGTGTGGGGTAAAAAGGGATACGTCCGAATTATGCGCGCTCTGGTACCTACGTAAAATAATGAGATAAAGTTTTTGAAAAAAAAAATAGTAACGCGTGAATTGCTTATGTGTGCTTTCCAATTATTGTGATATGATGATGTAGAAATTTCGTGCTCGCAGTTCCCATTCCGTGGCAGTTACATTGAGACGGACCAAGCGAACTCTGCATGATATTTGCAATGACAAAGTCTGGAATGTCAAATTTCAAAGAAAATGTGACGTTCATAATGACTCTTCCTCACTTTGTTCTTTTCAAATCGGTGCAAAGTTAGCTTAGATGGACTTTAGGTTCGGCAGAGCATTCGACTTGCTAGATTGGCATAGTGGTAATGTACAGTCAGCAGCAGAAGTTCAAAATGATGTTGACGCGACTTTATTGTTACTTTTATTTATTTATTTAATCTTTATTGCACATAAGAAAACACACTGTACAAAAGGCGAACTTAATGCCATAAGGCATTCTCTACCAGTCAACCTTTAGGCAAAGCAGATAAGTTGTAGGCGGTGCAAAAAATTGTGGTATAGATGATACAATTACGTACCTGTACGAACACAATACAATCATAAGAACTACACAGACATAAACATACACAAATAAATATATATATATATATATATATACATACACATACATATGAATTCAGATGAACTTACAAAGCAGAAACACTAAGATTTTCCAGTACTGCCAGCAAAGTGCTCACATAAGGATTTTGCTGCTGACTGTACCTACCCTGCGCCTGAGTTGGGTTCCTTGAGATTTCGCTTTCAATTTCGGCGGTTGTTTGTTTTTGTGACGCCAGTCCCGTTTCATTTGCTTTCCTTTTCTTGTTAGGTTGAAAAAGCGGGTATGTGACGCACGTTTTATGGTCCCTTCAGGATTAAACGTACTTGGATTAGTGCTTCGTAAAATTGGTATAAGCCAAGCGGATAGATCTCCTAGGAACATAAACACTTTTACTTACGTATAATTCCACCATTTATTGACATATTTAAAATTTAGATCTGCCATATCAATAAAATAACTGGGGTAAATAGTTTTAAGAACAAACTACAGCAATACAAGTCGTATTGACGCTACTGCGAGACATGTCGAGTGGTATAAAAGTATCCCCTAATATTAGAGGAAGGAACTTATTAATTGACCATACTAGTTGTTGATTGTAAAATTATATTCTTAGCAGATATATTTCGTAAATACTCAGAACTCTCAGAAGCTACTTTCTGTCGCTCAGTGCAACTTATTTACTAACCAAAATCGAGGATGATTTCTAAAGCTAAGACATTCATAACATAACCTATGGTTAAATGCCATGTTCAATTGTTTAAAATACTACTGTGACTCTATGAATGTATTCTAGACAATGGGACAACAAATACTTAACTTCAAGAAAGTTGAAAGCACCCCTTTCGCTAGCGCTTATTGTTCGAGAAGGCTATTCTCATCTGTTGCTCCGAGTATTACTTTAATTTCAGAACTAAGTATTAACTGATTTCTGCAGGCACAGTCACCTAGAATAATATCTTGTAAACCGAGGCGTGCAGAATATCTGACATAATCTATTTGTAGAACCATAAGAGCATATGTCAGATAGGTTTGCGAGCTTCGTTGTGTAAGAGATTATTGTAGGGGACTATACATCCCTAATACTAATATTTTATGTGCAAAAGTAAACCTCTATGATTGTCTGTTATCTATAGATTAAATAAATTTGGCAATTTGGTCTGAGTCCAGGGAAAGATAGTATGTATATATTTTACACGAAATCACTCGACGACGACTCGCAGACGAACTCGCAGGCAGAAGCTAGTAAGCTATATAGGTACTTAGTATGATTATTTATGGGTAGTAAACTCAATGAAACCGGCACTATCTACTACACTTACGGGCCAAGTTTTTTGCTACCCATCCGCGCTTGCGTAAATTACCAATGACTGGCTGGTCTAATGTGTGAGTCCTGCGAGTGTGTGTAGTGCTTGTATTCCGAGTCTAGTGCTTGTGGACCTCCAGGCGTGTCTGGGAGCCTAGTAACGTAGGTACGAACAAGTCAGCTTAGTGTTAGTCTGTGTAGACATTTAGATTTCTGAGGTGTGACCTAGACTTGCTTAGGTTGCTACCCCTACGAGTATGTCGGAAGCAGTTGGAATTCTTCCTTCCTTCTGTCACTGACACTCTTATATCCCACAAACACATACATAGATGAGTCAGATAACTAGCTTTAGTTTAACCCTTTAACGGACCATGATTCGAAAAAAAGACATGATTCAATTCAAGCCTCATTTCATAGCCCTCATAAGAAAAAAATATGTAAATAGTTATTTGTACAACAAGAGATCAAAGTTTGATATTTCTTCGAGTGCTTATTTTGAGTCCCGTGCAAGCGAAAGATTATACTAATTTAGAATCTTGAGCGTAGTAAGGGACTCAAAAGCGCACGAGATGTAAGTAAATAACTTTGATCTCGTGTAGTTCACAAAACTTTTCACCTCAGCAGTGAGAACATATTACAGAACCCGAAAAATGTATTCCTTCTTCATTACTTACCTCTATTCACTCATGTTTTCTTAAAATATACCAACAATCAAGTTTTCACCTCAGCAGCTCGAACAAGGGTACTTTGCTACTTAAAAACAGTGAGCAAAATCGCATTTTGCTCATTTTGTCTCACTCAAAGAGCAAAATGCGATTTTGCTCACTGTTTTTAAGTAGCAAAGTACCCTTGTTCGAGCTGCTGAGGTGAAAAATATAAAATTTGAGGATTGTTTTAGTAGTAGTAGTAGTAAAACACTTTATTGCACAAAACAAGTACCTATAAGTGCCCCTTAGGGCAGAAGCTACATAAATAGTAAGTTGGGACCTAATGTTGCAAGTAGATCGTAAATCTTTCAGCAACTAGTTGGCACCACATTGGAACCATAATCTGAGCCTTGTTGTCTTGACAAATTACTAAGTACTACCAATAATGTGCCTGGCCTTTCGTAAACCTTATCCCATTGCAATAAGGATTACAATTAGGTAGTTAACTATGTCAAAGCCGGTATGGTAGGAGTGATGACGGATTGCTAAAAATAACATCTTCACGACCCTAGTATCCTGGTACGGGCGTTATTATTTCATAGAAAATATGGGAGAAGCGATAAGGAGCTTCCATTTTTCATTTATCTCTATTATCAAAGGTCTGAACAACGAGCAGGCCGATTGAAATTTTGTTTCTTATTATGTACCATTAAACCATTATCGTCGAGGTATACCACAGAATAAGAATTATTAAAACAGTGCAGTATGAATGAATCACTTTTTATAGTTACATACTTACATATTTGATAGAGTCTGTTCGGAAAGAGAAGAGTCGTCGAATGTATGGGTCCCATACATTTCCACGACTCTTCTAGTTCCGCACAGACTTTACCTGTGATGTGACATAAAATAGGTACCAAGCGAATATTATTCTTTCGGTTTCGTCCGTCTAGGTAAGGTACCTACTACTTTTTCTCTCTCTCATCTTGCGTTTAACCGGGTTCATTCCAGTTGCTATTTTGGAGTTCAGTTTCCACCATCCAACCTTTTCTTCACCACTTCGCACGATCTTCGGTATCATCTTTTGTGAGGCTTTTAGCGGGCATGTGAAGCTTGCACCTCCAGCGTTACTCCGTAGAGTCCGTAATTGCACACAACTTATTCAGTATTTAAGTACCTACCTATTTCACTCTTTATTCCGAAGCTACATAAGTTTAACTACTTCTACGTCTAATCCAATGGAATGGATACTAATTGCCCCTGGAGTGCGAATTTATAAACAGAACAACCCTCTGTTGACTTTATTCGAGACTAGCAACCCGCCCCGGCTTCGCACGTCTTAACAAATTATACATAATAAAATTATACCTTTCTCTTGAATCACTCTATCTAATTAAAAACCGGATCAAAATCCGTTGCGTAGTTTTAAAGATCTTGCATAGATAGGGACAGACAGACAGCGGGAAGCGACTTTGTTTTATACTATGTAGTGATAGGGATAGTACTATTTCCAAACAGTGGTGCTATAGCAAAACATTTGTAAAGACCTTTGTCAATGAAAGGTTAAGAATGTCAGTCTTACCGTTTTTTCACTAGCATAAAAAAGCCGATTGGACCAAGGTAAAGGTATCAAGCAATTAGCCTATTCGCCGGGATTTATGAATTGCCCGAGATTTTCCTGTAAGATTCCCGACGGTCCGTGTTTCGGAGAAGTCGTGTTTTAAATCGTGGCTCGTTAATGAGGCAGCGAGTGTGGGAATAGGCATTACACTAATGCTCGATAAACTGGCGTGGGCGGCGTACGGTCAGGAAAAACATCGATACACATACATTTGTTACTAAGGGACAAACGTACGTATGGAGTATGGACAAGATGATAATAGTTATTTGTACAACAAGAGATCAAAGTTTGATATTTCTTCGAGTGCTTATTTTGAGTCCCGTGCAAGCGAAAGATTCTATTCACGAGCGTAGCGAGTGAATCTAATTTAGAATCTTGAGCGTAGTAAGGGACTCAAAAGCGCACGAGATGTAAATAACTTTGACCTCGTGTAGTTCACAAAACTTTTCACCTCAGCAGTGAGAATATATTAGAGAACCCGAAAAATGTATTCCTTCTTCATCATCTTACCTCTATTCACTCATGTTTTCTTAAGATATACCAATAATAAATTTTTCATCTCAGCAGCTCGAACAAGGGTACTTTGCTACTTAAAAACAGTCAGCAAAATCGCATTTTGCTCACTGAGTGAGCAAAATCGCATTTTCCTCATTTTGTATCACTCAGTGAGCAAAATGCGATTTAAAAAAAATTTCCGGGATGACATATGCTATGAAAAGTCACGTGACTATTTCCAAACATTATCACAGAATAAATAATAGTACTACAGAATAATAATACAGAAGATCCACTCTCTTAACGCAAGCGCGAGCGGGCGTCCGGTCCCTAGCGATGCGTGGCAACTACTATGGCTAGACACCAAAACTGGTGTGGGCCGCATGTACTTGTAGCGACGCGACGAAATCGCGGAGTGAGCCATGTCTGACATTTTTTAAAGTTCGAATCATTGGCTGTCATCTTGGCTAGGCCCCCAGGTGTGCGAGTGGCAAAAATTGATTATGAGTAAAATACACAATTATTATTTTTATATACCTACACATTAATCACATTATCCATCAGATTAATTTCCCAACAGTCCCCACGCTCGTAATCCGTAGTACCGACAAACCTGTCCGCCTATCCCAACCCGGTCAAGGTTGTGTTTATATTACGGATACGAATCGGGGTATTTGGGTAAAGTACGTCCAGGGAAGAGTGGTTCTCTTTTACTGGTTTGAAGTGGATGCGAACTGTAAAACCGGCACGTGTTTAAAGACTTTAGAGTAGGTACCTACTATAGTGGACGGCCGTCCATCCATAAAGTTGCCGTCAATAGAACTTGCAAACTATGTAAACAAACAATGTAACTTTGTTTTGCGACTGTTTCTCCTTGAATTTTCACACTACCCCATCAAACACAATTCAAACTATACACATATATAGCCTGACCAGTAATATATGATAATTGTCAAGAGGGCGCTGTTATTCCCATGTATAGGGTGACAATTCAGTGTAGTATGAAAAAATTAGTTCCAGTGAAATTCCGCAACATGACGCACCCTCAATAGATCCTGGTTCACCTATACACTATTGAAACGGTCCGTTCCGTAAAATACATAAATATATAATATAACTGTATCTTGGATATTTAATAAAAAGTTTAGAATGGTTTCATAAGTTAGGTTATTAGGACCTGATGGAATGACGTTTTTGTTTCTTTTAAATTCTACAATTGTCTATGATGGGTAGTGTTGTGACTAAAGTTTGTGATATAAACCCGCTACACACTACCCAACTCACGCTCTGTACCTACCGCCGCGGTTGTAAAATACATCAATACATCATTCTTAAGTACCAATTTGTCTTCTGGCGGTCTAGCATGAGTTGCGTTCTCGTGTGCGAGTCCATACTTAAAGTCGCGCCAGATGTATGGAGTCGCGCGCGAGAACGCAACTCATGCTAGACCGCCTGATCGTGATTAAACAAATTAATTTTTATTTTATTTATAAATAAGTAACTACTTGTTTTTTAATTTTGGTATTTTATTATTCGATATGATTTGACATTAGTAAAGTAGTAAGTAAGAGTCTTGCCCATCACTAGTAAATTCATCATTCAGAGACCATTTCAATATGGCGGTTTGTTTACATAGTTTGCAAGTTCTAATGACGGCGACTTTACAAACCTAGTCCCCATTTTCCTATATATTGCGTAATATTCTATAATGGTAATGATAAGTAACGTGATGTCGTCGTCTTTCGTCTTAAATCACCAAGTCAGGTTGATTATTTCGTGCTTTTTAAAGTTCTACTAAAGTAAGAATCGTCCTTCAAAATATGTACCAGTAAAGAGAAAAGGATACTACATTAAGAGCACGTCTATTAACTATATTATACCACAAACAACAATAGGCCCTTTGCTCATTTAAATTTATTTTGTCCTGAATTAAGCAATAAGGTTCTATTTTTATTTCATACCTACTCGATCCCAGCTGATTCAACTAATTATATAGAATTCAATGTTAGTTCATATGACTACAATTTTTATCTGAAATGAAGTGCAAACAAATGATTTCAGGAATCGCAGATTTGTGTACACAACGGATTTTTTCAGGCGCGTTCTTGAAACTCGTTTGCCCGCTCGGGTTCCGAGTGTTCCGACAGCGGCGCCGGCGCACTAACGACGCCATTCACGATGCTTAGCGTCACATCCGCGTGCCACACTCACAGTGCTCCTATCATACCCGCAGGATTAGTGGCTTAGTCTTGTCAACCATAAAAAAAATGGCCCGAAATAAAAAAAAACAACGGGTTGCACTCCGGGAGTGCCGACAGAAGTGAAACCTCAATGACTAGTCCAAAATATCTGCTGCACTATGTATAATTGACCCATCCTCCTTTCTATTGAAAAACTTTAGTTCCGAAATTGCTGGTCAGTGAGCTTGTTTAAAATTCGAAATTCAAATTTGTAGCGTTAGTTGTTTAAAATTCGAATAGAAATTGTAAAGTTACCTTGCAGACCTCGCATCGAAATATATTTGGTCATGCTGATATTTCGAGTTTTATTCACCAGTGCTAGAGTTCACTTTTATTAGCGATTTCATCAAGATGTAGCTTTATTGAATTATATTTGAGTGATATAAAGTTAGAATGTAACTGTGAGATCCTCGTATTTCAGCCCGTACAAGATTAGAACATTTTTCATGTAATGTCATTGAGTTTTTCTTTATTGATTTAAATGCCATCTAAATCTTACGGTCACGTGATCGCCTTACGCTGTCTCGAGTTTATCATTTTTTTCCCACCTCAAAAAGTGCCCACTTCAAAAATGCTTGAAAAGTTGGCCTTACGCACCTACATAATTTTTCCACCTGTTTGGTGACGGAATTGGCTGGCCGGACTATTAGGGTTAGAGTCTGTGCGGAAAGAGAAGAGTCATGAAATGTATTGGGCCCCATACAGTCCACGATTCTTCTCTTTCCGCACACTCTAGAAGTGGTGGAGATGCTGGGATGCTTCCAGAAATCTTTAGTATAATATAGAAATGTTCTTGAAGCTTGTTTTCCCTCAGTATAAAAGTTAGGCATGCTGCCGGCACGGTTTCCGGCAGCATGCCTAACTCAGCTGGAAATTAAATGCAATGTAAGCTAACGTCGTACTTTGAAAGGGATTTGACGTTTGTAGTGGATTTTCCTCACTCTGCCGTTTTCCAAGTCGCTGCTTTTAGCTAGGATTGAGTGGAAAAGTGGTGGAGGGGCTGGGATGACTTATTGTTAAAAAAAAACTTTAATTGAAGCACAATGAGAGTGTTCGCAAAAATATCTAGTTTTGTTTTCACTAGAGTAATTTTTTTGAACATATCGCGGTATATTCGTTCGATCCACGTGCTATTTGCGCAGTTCTCATATCATCCTTATTAACATGCCAATGTCGGTCAAAATTACGACCGGGGTCATATAGCCTTTTTCAATCTTGATACGACCATGCAAGTATGTAGAGTTATATAATCCTGGTCATCAGTTGCGATAGTGATAACCGAATGGTTTATAATGAATTCCGTATATCTTAGTCAATGGCGAAGATATTTTTGTATAAACGTTTTCTGTTTCTTCTATCCATTTTTATTTTTTAACATCTACTAAGAACCTCAGGTGCATCGTCTTACGCACTGTTTTTCCACTGTCCACTGCAACCGTCACCTGCATTGTATGAATAACCGTTATTGATGTTGATATTTTACACGCATGTGCCTCAAACAAGACGGTCATTATAGACAGCCGCGACCTACAGTCGTAGTCAAAGATATGTATATGTCGCAGTGAAATGATCAAAACAGAGATTTGAACAAATCTCTAAGGGAAATGATCAAATCACGCAGGATGTTAAAATGGCGAATCCATATCATCATTTCCCTAGAAAAATCCGGTCATTTGACCAAATCACTGACTCTGTTTAGTGAAAAGACAAAATCGGCCAATAAACGCGAAACGCTTTTTCATTTCACTAGATTTGTTTAGGAATTTGACAAAATCCCTAACCACGACAGTAAGTTGACGAAACGAACTCAAAAAGTCAACTAACGGGTTGGCTTAAAGTAATGAGAATTTTTATTTTCAAAAACATCAATAAAAACTCAATTGCTATAGGTTTAAGGATTTTAATATGGTAAACTCAATCGTGTTTTATGTTTTAATTTAATATTATAATATTGCAAAAGGTCCCGCATCTTCGATTTTTCTTAGCTTACTTTTCACCGTTAGCATCATACTTTAGCATAGATTTGATCAAATCGCTTAACTGTAGAGTAAACTGTTGTATTCTGTACTTGCTTTCGTCATTTCACTAAACCGTTCGGAGATTTAATCAAATCACCATATACCATCTTCCAGTTGAGACTTTATCCTTTCACTAAACCTGTTTAGCGAAATGATAAAACTAGTTGACTTTTTAAGTTCGTTTCGTCAACTTACTGTCGTGGTTAGGGATTTTGTCAAATTCCTAAACAAATCTAGTGAAATGAAAAAGCGTTTCGCGTTTATTGGCCGATTTTGTCTTTTTACTAAACAGAGTCGGTGATTTGGTCAAATGACTGGATTTTTCTAGGGAAATGATGATATGGATTCGCCATTTTAACATCCTGCGTGATTTGATCATATCCCTTAGAGATTTATTGAAATTTCTGTTTTGATCATTTCCCTGCGACATATACATTTTTCGCCTTATTAGAAAGGAGTAAGGTCCAAAAGTGTTAAGATATCTTTGACGCCGACCTATAATAGGGCCCAATCACGGTCAGCTTGTCGATTGGCTCTAGCCTGTCAATGAACGGTTTTACCCGATTGCAGCATTTGCAGCAAATGAAGGGAGTTCTTCGAGTTGCAATACCTATACTTAGTAAAACTAATACCAGACATAGACAGATATACTCGTACCTATGTTACTTTAAATGTTTATTCCAAATTTCATGTTATTTCAGCTTGTCGTTTTAAAATAAGAGCGTAACTTCTATTTTCTCTCTACCGGTTTATTTCAAACCATACTTTATGTCAAGTAATATAGTGTTTTGTTGTATTGTATGAGTCTATCAGTATCAGTTAACTTTAGAAAAACAGAAACTTAGGTATCATATTACCGTGAGAAAACTCCAATCTCCAATCGCATTACTTGCATTTAAATTAACAAAAAGCGCATCTACATATACGACAAACATGTAAATTATTTACACAAATTTGAATCTTATTTCAAAGGTATTAAACGCCAAAAGCACGTATTAATAGACGTGTGAACATTTGTTTAATCTCCACAGAGTGCATTTGACAGTTGTCTATGGGACTATTTTGCTGCACAATTCCAAAAAAGCATATATGCCTTTGCTATACAGTTTTTGTAGTCGTCTTGGAGTAAATTGACATTATGTAAATGACTTTCAGTAATTCCTAAAAGTAAGAACTTGTATAATAGAGTAACTTATCTTGAACTTTATTAATTGTCATTAACTAATTGCCTATATTCAGAACTTCAGCTACTTCTGTCTGTATTTTGAAACATATTTGGTTGTTGTTACTGGTTTACGCAAAAACTGCTAAACGTATTTTGCTAACATTTTTGACAACCTAGTTTAACAGTTTGGAAACTTATTTTAAAATAAATTTCGCAGTGAAAGTTTGTAATGTACCTAAGTACTCGTAATTACCCGTATGATTCAATAGTTTTGCTACGTCGCAGTCAAGAAGACAGTGACCCTTTCCCGTCATAACAAAGAGCAACATCAAGATATTTATAAAGAATCTACCTTTCTCATCTAAAATATTCAAATTACTATTTCTACACGATAGAGATGGTTGGCTAGACTCTTAGGTACCTAGTTGTGAGCTGTATTGCGCTTACGCCCTTTGAAGCGAAGGCGGTAGTTTCGGTCCACTCCAGCGCAGCCGGGGTGCACGTGTGTGCATGACATGTGCGTAGGGCTGCCACAGCCACAGGTTGGTAAAAAACGAATGATTATGTTAATGATGGCTTTTTCAGTTTGTTGTTTTTGTTAATGATTTCATTGATGAGTGAATGCGTTGATGAAAATTTACAACTTATATGAACCGAACTTTGACATTATTAAACGATCCTGATGAGCTCTGGATACAATTTAGTCTACTGGTACTAACTCATAAAGAATCATAATGATATAAAAATATAACATATTTATGGTATGGCAGATCATGTGCAAGCTGCGGAAAGTTTCCAAGCAGTTATAACTTATAAAAGTTTTTGAACACTTCAGGAAAAATTCACAGGAAATAAAGAAAACCTTCATTTCAGTATTGTAAAATTTCGATCCCCATACAAAATATGTGAAGTTTGAAATTTTTCAATGTGGAAATTTCTCAATTTTGGAAACTTTCCGGCGGCACATCATACCCACTACTAGTTTTTGGTAGGCCGTCAGCCAGTAATCCTCCTAATTTTAATGTGTAGGAGTGAGTTTTATACTGTGGGTCAAATACGACGTGATGTGCATATTGGGTTTGTCAAGATTGACACCCCTATTCGTAGTAGTAGAACAATACACTAATCACCCGCAAAGCATCGCGCATGCTTTACGATGCCGCAGTCTTCCTGAATTTGCGTAAATAGATCAGCCCGGTCCCTGACCCGTGTTCAGTCGCCATCAGATATATCGGAGCGGCTAAGGGGCTCACAAATATCTGAACACGCCTCTATTGTCAGGTCGTTAGAGTGCGTGTTCAGATATTGTGACCACTTTGGCCGCTCCGATATATCTGATGGCGACTGTTCATTGTTAGTGTTGGTAGGAACTCCAGAGTTCCGAGTCTTTTTCTAGAGACTGAGCTGAAATAGTACATTATTGTCGAGGCTCGGAAGTAGCTACTTGCTGGCTGAGGATTATTTTTAAACGGACGACCTTGGGAGTCCGTTTAATTGAATCCGAAGCCAGCAAGTAGCCTTCCAGCCGAGTCATATATAGTGCTTTTCTCAAAAATGGTGCAAGAAATAGAAATATCTTACAGAAGCAATGTTCTAATTTTCACAGAAAAAAGTAAAACCATTAAAAAGATTTGCTTTGCCGCTTTAAAAAAAAAGAAAGTGGATTTCTATGCTGAAAATACGCCAACCTATTTGAGACACCTAAATAGTCGCGGTACCAACATTATAATAATAAAGTGCTGATCATCGTTTGGCCATTTAAAGTTCTAAAAAGTTTGGAACTTGTTAAATAATGGAATTTGTATGCAACATTGCACTCCCGAAATCAAGACTGCAATGTTTTTAACTTTTTAATTTTTTGACTGACCATAAACTACGCACTTCGCGACCTATTTTTTAACCGGCAACGTCGACTTTGCCGTCCATTTTTGAGAAAAGATAGTTATCTAAGTGATACAGTTCAGTAGTAAGTTTCTACAATAGAAAAAAAAAAAACCAGAACTACTTAGTTTTTGGTCTCCTACTAATTTTAATGTGTAGGCGTGAGTTTTATTTAGTGGGTCGGTAACGACCCAATGGGCATACTAAATTCGAAGAACTTTACACGTTTTTACGAAACTCTATGCTAAAAATCTTCCAAGTCCTTTTAAGTCTTGAGTTGATTCTACAAATGTCTTGTACATTTGGTAACAGGCATGCACTTACTTTGTACCATAATTGTTTTCCTCCGATGGCTGACGATATCCCATAAATTTCCCTGGATTACACATACTACACATCCCTCGTGATTAACTATTACTGCTGGCCACATATTTCTTCCTAAATGTTACCTTCTTGCGTTCTTGGTCTCCGAGTACTTGTAAATATCAAAAGTGAGTACATTTTGTACTTTTTGGAGTGGGCAGTAGAGTCTAAATGTAAATGGACAGGCAGCTTAAAATTAGTGATCTTTATAACTAAGATTTATTTTAGCTTTTGTTAACAAACTTGTATTTCTTAAGTACTATTTTTTTATTTTCTTCCTAGTGTTCGTAATCGCAAGGTAAGGTTATCTTCTACGAATTCCTAAGGGTTTGAATTACTGCTGTTTTGTTAGGGGATAATGGGTAGGTAGGTAAATTGTTTAATAAAACAATACTCGTGAAACAAGAGGTGTTGAATGTTTAACTATTTTTCACTCACTTCAATCACAAAGTACAAACTTAATTAAAACATGTAGGTATGTAGCAGGTAGGTACGGGCACATAATCTACACTTGTTTTAAACTTCACATAATCACGCAATCAACTAAAGTGTTCAATTTAAACCTTCGCCTTCGATATCTCGCATTAAAGGCTTAAAATGTACTTAGTCTCACCACTAGAAAAAAAGTAAATAGTTTATGAAAAGGGCACTCGACTGGGCCAATTATTATTATCGCGCGAACCGCAATCTCCCGATCGGTCCTTACAAGATGAACCTCGCGTTTTATGTTATCCTGGTACATTTTACACGGTATTTACAAGGTCCCTTGGGAACTCGCTTGGTTCGTTGTCATGGCTATGAGTGCTAAACCCCGGGAAGATTCCATACGGGATGGTTCTTAAAGTATTTGAGAAAGGGTTGAAAATTGCTCGTTGAAACCGTTTTTCTTATTGGGTTTTCTGTAAGAGCTCGGCAGGGACCGGGTCCAGGTTTGTATGTTCTTGAGTATTTTGTTTTTTGATTTTATTAGTTTACAAAAAACTTTTTTGCCGCTACATTATTCTGCTTTCAAAGCCTTTGCAGATTTTAATTCGGTAGGCTAAAAGGTGATGCAAAAAAGCACGATTTTTGATTTATTTATTTCATAATCTTGTTAAAATACGACGTCGAAGATCGCTCGTGCTGATTGTGGTATTTACATGCGAAATAAAGTGAAAAACGTGCGTACGATGCACGTCATGCACGCCAATCACGAATACGATCGACAAGGCGTATCAAAACCAGCTCCAAACCATAACAAATTGTTCAATTAGAATCGACTTTAGTTTGTTGCGTACATTGACGTAAGTGTGTTGCGTAATTTTTTTTATTGTTGATCTACCAAAACATGACATCGCTGTGACGTTATGAATTGTTTAAGTGAAAACAGTAAGTATCTCCATTTTCACGTCTAGGTATGTAATAGCCAAAGTTCTTTCGTCAGACACTGTAAATAAAAGTGTCCAAAATCAAAATCCCCTGCATGGCTTTGTTTTATTTTTAATACCTAGCACCACCTAGTACAAACAAAGAAAATGTACAAATGAAAACATGTCAAAACAGAGACTACATAGGGTCATTGCGCAAGTTTTCGTCCACTTGACGAAATTTGAATATGAACCTATATTGCTGCACATATTTGGACTTATTGCAATCCTGAATGCCTAAACAATATATCTATCTACATAAAAATATATTTCGCAAGTAGCAAATTAAAAATAAAATATATTATTTGCTAATAATCAATAATCAGGTGGACGAAAACGAGAACATGGACGGAAACTTGCGCAATGACCCTATAATATTGGTGCAGGAGAGACTCATACGTATAAAATACAAGAAGAATGTTTTTAACAATAAACTCGTGAACAACTTATTACGAAAATGTTACCCACAAATGAATCGCCAATCCAATCAAAAAACATGACGCAAAATTCAAAACACTCCTTATTGTTCGGCGTCACCCAATTTTTAGCCCGAACGAGTCACGTGTTCAAACCGAGACAACACCAGGAGATAATGACTGAGAGCATCTCATCGCACATTGTCTTTTGTCTGCCTCACACGTTGCTGAATGAATGAGACGACGCCTCCTCCAAACTTTTATCCCGCTATCTCCTAACTTGTTCTCACAATCTTTAGACTTTACCTTTACACGTTAGGCACAACACAAGTACGTTTAGATAAATGGGTAAGACTGTCAAAGGTTTTCATGGATGGGCCCAGCAATCCAGCTAGGTTTCCCCTGTTTCTAGTTTTGTTCAAAACACTTTTGGTAGAATTGTAAAAAAAACTTCGTCCAGTCAAGTGAGCCGTCTCGGCTTCTTCTTCATTTAGTTTATTTTATGGCCTATAAAATATTATTTATTACATAATTCATGCCAATAAAACATAACGCTTCTATTTTGCCTAACAACGATTCTAAGAAAAACTTTCAACTTAGACTTGCGACTTATTACCACGAAGATTTTCTGGATAAAATTTCCTCCTTTCTAATAAGTAACCTACTAGAACGTCATATAAATAAAAAAACTTTTTACTTTTCCCGGCGACCGCACCTCCACCAACTTTTGTCCTACTTTTTCTTACACCTAGTTCTCACTATCTTCTGTCACCCTCGCGCTTTGCCAGTTGGAATAACAATTGCTCCTACTAGCTTCTGGTCGCCTGGTAGTTGCCGGGCGTTGGAGCACCGCACGCCCTCACCGCGCACACATGCGCACTCGATTCTATTGCGTACACCAATCCTATGCAAGTTCACACACTGTCATGTCAACAAAGAACATGGCCTGCCACAATAACAACAAGGAAAAAATCCCAAACATAATCTGTATTTGTGTGTAAATTTTCAATGTGTGCGGCTACTGCGGCTTAAACACAAACAAACAGGGATTGAAGTGACCGGTGCCAATTAAATCATAAACACGGAAATGTTCAATAAAATAACCACGTATTTAGCATTAAAATACGGCTCGCAATTTTAATTTAATTATAAGACCACAGACCTGACAAATTGCAGTTCACTCAGCTGTAATAAAATGGGAAATAAAAATACCATGGCATTTAATAAAGGAGCAAAAGTGCTCCCGACGCCTCGGAACCCGTGCTGTGGTTTGGTCGGCGAGCCGAGCCGACCACACATTAATTTATGTTAGGTAACTGTAACGACACCGCATGCGTTAATGCGCTGGTAATCCTACCCTAGTAGCACGGTCGCATTTTTATCATTTATCACCATGCCTGTCACGTTCTAACATGTACACTGTAAAAAAATTTCAATAAGCACACTAACGTAAAATAGTATTCATATTCGTATCTGTGTGCATACCTATGCCATAGAAATTTCAGGAGTTAGTAAGTCAAAAGTTATATCAAATATCAATACGTGGGACGTCACCGCCTAACGGGATAGAGCACCGCCTACTGTTGTCATTTGAGGGTAAGCTCCGTTTGCGTTATGCCACCCTGGTGCTCTTGGTGACAGTTTTTGTGAGGCAGTTAGTAAACCCCATTTAAACAAAGAATGCAACGTAACCCCTCTTTAAATTAAACCCATTTTTTACCCAGTGGTATAAATGTTAGTTAGGTTAAGTGACAATTTGTATTTTTAGTGACTTTTTAAAAACGTGGCATCCAAATACGAGTAGGTACCGGACCATTTTATTTCGAGTGTTTTTTTTATTTCTAGTCAGAATCACGAGCTCTTTTGATTCTAATAGGAGAAAAAAATGTTTAAATTCTCGAGATCTCGCACGAATTTGCGAGATTCAATCTCGTTGATAGGGAATCTCGATTTATGTAATCTTGGTCGAGATCTCGATTAAAAATTTCGAGATCTCGAACGAGATTGAAAGATTGATCTCTGTGAATTACTTTGTTTTGAGTAATCTTTTTACCTTAGATTCATGTTGTTCAGGCAGTACTATTGTGTGTAGCCAGCTTTAGCCGACGATAATAGCACTGTGGCGTACTCTGAGCGGAATATATGCGGAATAATGAGCGAGCGTTTTCTGCTGTTGGCCTTTTTGCAAAAAACAGGGGCCTATACCACGAAACTTACAATTACAATTTACAAGCGACAAGTTACAAATATGTATTTAGTACAACTGGGCATATCACAAAATTTACAAATGACAAAATTGTAATGGAAAATTTATACAAATATGTAAATTGTCGCGACAAATCTACAATTATGCGTATCACAAAATATTACAATTTACAAGCCATTTTGCGGAAAAATTGACAATTTTGTAATTGACAATTGTACGTAAAAGATTTGTGTTACAACTAATTAAATTTGTTGTTTTTATTTTCAATACATAACATGGTGTACCCTAAATAAGTAGTGTTTACAGAATTCTTAGAGTTTTTTGACCAGATTAGGGCATTTTTAATTACTTTGTATAATCTAGATCTCGTCGAGATTAATCTCGATCTCGAAAGTCTGACGGTCGAGACCTCGAAACACCCTATCTCGATTCAGATTTTTCGTGCGAGATCTCGAATCGCCAATCTTGGTGCGAGATTGCATTCCCTAGACGTGACCCAAATTAAAAAAAAGGGTTCCTAGTTGACTACGGAACCCTAAAAAGGGTGTATACTACATTAATTAAGATGGCCTACCGAGTTTTTGATTAGTTTAAAATTCTAACTTATTGGAAACTTGCTACTGACTCGCATCCTGAGAGACAGGCTGGACAACGGCCTATATTAAACGTTGCGACCGTCACCAAAACAAGACGGCCATTGTTCCAGCCTTGTTTGTACTTCCGCCGCCGATCAAAATGACACAGTTCACAGTCGCCGTACTCGGAATCACTTCATTTTATTCGAATTGTAAATTATAAAGCCTAATTAAAGTGTAAAAACAATGTACTGTGTGGAACTAAATATATGTAGGTACTTAGATTTCATAAGTACCGGCCGTTTTTTTAACCCTTTATACTGAGCTACTTTTACTATACCTACCCTGCGAGTTTTGGAAAAGAGCAAAATTTTCTCGCAAAGTTTTGCATAATGTAATGCCTCATTAGGCTTGTTGACTACTTTTTTGTTTATTTTGAAAAGTGTAACTCGCTGCATAAGGTAATATAAATATGTATGTACATATTAATATAATTATGGTTAACCCTTTAAATTGCAATGTAAATTAGCAACTTTTTCCTAACCAGAATAATTACGACATTCGAGCGTCGTGAAGGCTTGCACTTACTAGCTTACTACCTCGTCAGCTATTGAATGTGCTTAGGTTAATGGTTAAAACAGAAACGTTACAAAAAAAGTCTCAAAAATGTTTTGCGACAGCTGAAATCTGTAAAACTGCAACATTCGCCGTTGACATGACCCAATTCCTTTCTTTATGCCCATAAAGGTGTTCAAATTTAAGATGTACATCTGTTCCGACAGGTCAATATTGCGCAAACTAATAAAAGAGTATGCTCCAAATTCTTCTCGTAAACGTTATAAAACACGTAATAGTTCCTTTAAACATGGCCGGTCAAAACGGGAATTAGCGCTGTTAGTATTGGGAAGACAGAGTTCTGTTATCGGCGACTGACAAGACAATGTTACATTCGGAGTAATAAATAACTTAAATAAACTATGGACTAGCCTAATAGCCATACAAAATATACCGATAACCAAAAGGCGTAACTACGTATAAAATGGGTTTCATATTGACACACAGTATTTAAAACACGGGACTGCAGAATGGATAAATAAACAAATGGCGCCATGTCGTTTGGCAGGGTTAAGTCTCTGCATTACTTATACTGCGGTAGCAGAAATATATGCAACAATGGGGCAAATCTAACTACTCTAAAAAATACAAGAAGTTAGTCTAAAGCCAGAGCCACTTTTATTTAAGGCACAATTTCGCCAATCATAATATTAGAGAGCTCACCCATGGTATACATAGGCTCTATCTACCTCTCGATTCACTTGTTATATTTTAGAGTAGTTGGATTTATATGTAATTTGACTTGTACTTTTGAGAAATATTAAATGATTTTCTTACACTTAGTGTATTTTACATGGTTGCTTTTGGTCTTGTCTGTCTTTCTCATTACTACTGAAAACGATACTGCACACTACCGCATGAGAATTAGCACAGTTAGCCGCATGCATGCAATTGTTTATAATTGGAAAGGGAAATATCCCAGCGGCTGACATCTGGACGTATTCAGGCTACTCGATTCCTGTAAACAGTTCTGTTCTGGTGTTTGTCGTGAACTCCTGTCAGTGCTGCAGCTCTGGTATGTTTCCTTTTATTCATCGCGCTTTAAGAGCATTGTCTTCAATTACTTAATAAAATGCGATCAGAAGAAGTCGGTATCAGAGGGCCTAGCGCAAAAAACGAAAATGGATTCCGTTACCTGAGGGCCTACCGCGAACCACGTTCGACGTGTTACCACCCTGTCACACTTAAGTACGAATTCACAAGTGCGCCAGAGAGGCAACACGACGAACGTGGTTCGCGGTAGGCCCTCTGTCTCTCCATCACTGTTGCATATTCGAGCGATAACGAAACAAATAGACAAACGAAAGAAAGGTGATTCGGTTCCCGGTAGCTCCTCTGAGGGCCTGAGAGGTTCATACGAAAATAAATAAATTAATTAATTTCGTGCCTTACGGTACCTCTATGTCTATGGTATTAAAATGATTGCACGCAGTTAATTGATTTATGTTACTCAACATTGACTTCGATCACTTCCATGCCAAATATTGCTCAGTTCGAAAAAACAGTTATAAATTCAACGTCTTTATCTTGTTTCTAATGGTCCAGACGGTCTAGCATGAGTTGCGTTCTCGCGCGCGACTCTATACATCAAGCGCGACTTCAAGTATGGACTAGCGCACGAGAACGCAATTTATGCTAGACCGCCAGAAACCATGTTTCACAAATGGAGCAACTTTCCCAGTAAATTTCAGTCGTTTTTCCTAAACTATGTTAAAATAACTATACTCATGATATCATGATACACACATCTAAGTAAATAAGGAAATCTGCACGCTTTGAACTAACATCCGAAGTAAATTAATAATGAGATCGTATAAAATAAGAATTCATACGCATAGATACGTAGGTATACTCGTGCGTATTAAAATTTGTAGCGCAGTGCATTGCTCTTCCTTCCTGCATGTCGCGGAAGCGTTATTTCGGGAACAGCACAGAGTATTATCAATTAAGTACGCTGTAGGTGTAGAATGTGGAATTGACAGTAACAGCAGTATTAAGTATCAACTATTTTTAACCCTCGACGCAAAAAATGGAGTGTTGAATGTTTGACGCCAAAGACTGTCTATCTGTCTGTGTGTCTGTGGTTTGATGGAAATCGATTCAGCAGTTTGAAGAGTATCAGCTCTTTTCCAAAATTAATTTGGAATTAATTGCCACATCCTAAAATGATCATATCAATTCTAAGATCTGACCAAGAGCACGACAGGTACCTACATGATTAAAATAGGTAGGTACCATTGTCCACATAGTTAAGCGTCACACGAACCCGCCGCCAAAAAACCGCTACCATACAATCGAATTTACCTTCTCATTTGAAAACGACAAGCTTAAATTACATGAAACTTGGCATGAATGTTTACTATACATATATAAATATATGTATATTATCTATAATTATCTATGTCTGGTGCTAGTTTTCGTGGCTAGAAATTGTAAAGAAAATAGAGTTTGGCGTTATTCGATGTACGATTGTCATCTAGGCTAGGCACGCAACATCTTACCTTCCATCTACTATAGCTTTTACCAGTTTTACTTCCTCGTTCATAAAGGTTTGAACTGAACATAAATGACCAAGGGAATGATCTCTTGCACCCGATCCGAAACTGGGCCAGTTATTAAAACGCACTAAATTCATCCAGATAACACAACACTTTCCCCAAATATTTTGAATATTTTCGTCCCGGGATACCGTTTTTATTAAAGTTACTTTCTTTTCGAATGCTGATTTACATAAATGCTGTTGGTTTTCGATACAGTTTTCGTTTATAACCTTAGGTACTTAACCAATTTATTTGGTCATAAAAATAAAGATTAACTACCATTCCTTTAATAATACAAATTACTTATAAAAAATAATAATGGTGACAGTTGTTAATATGAGAAAGGTTGTTCAGTCAAAGGCATTTACTAAATTTACTTTCATACAATATACAATTATACAGTATATAATGTATACGTATCTGTGCTGTCAAAATAATTGCAGAGTTATCTTGGTATAACTCTAGTATAATCCGTTAAGTTGGTACACAACCATTACAACCAACATGTGTTCCATCTATATCTATGGGATTTATTAAACGTCTTCCTTATAAGATTAATGGTAAGGAGTGCTCACAGGTCTTACTTTCACTACGACCTTACGGGCTATTTCTTGTTCGACATAACGTACTAGACTTGCTTGGATTTAATTAAAAGCTGATGGTTAGATAGGTTTATGGGGCACTTGTTTTCACTAAGTATTTATAAAAACAGCTCAGTAGAAATTATTTAGCAAGATTGAACGGACTTTTCAAAATGTCTTACCCCTCGTGAAAACCCTTTCCATGTTATACCCCAAAGCACCCCTCTTAAGGTTAGAGGGGGTAAGAGAAACCCTTGTAGGATAAACAGTTAGAGATACATGATATTAAAAACTAAACTAAATGATAATACTAAAATTTAAACTAATGCCTAAATAAAATTATCATAAAATCTTAGTAAAGTCGAGCTAACAGCTAACTGAATAGTTCCTATTAATTTGATTCTGATATAAAATGTTTGACTAGTTATAAAATTAATTTCGTTATAATTGCCTAGTAAAGAAAACCTCACATTTTGAGTTAAATAAAATATTACTACCACAAGGCACATTCACTTAAAATAACCTATAGTTATGATATCGAGCCACATGGGCAAATTTGCCATCACATTGTTATAAATGTCTGTAAATCTTACAAATTAAGACATTATCTCATCAATTGTCACATGTTCAAATGAAAACATATGCAAAATTGTTTCACTAAAATAAAAATACAATTATCCTGTGCAATAAAAACTTCATTAAAGTCAAACAAATGAATTCGAGTCGTAAACATTCTGAGTCAGTTGTCTTCATAATAGTCCATAATGGAATGTTCAATTTCAACAAATGAAAAATATGCGCCACTATATAAGTTTAATAAACTGAATGAAAATGCCACTCTTCACTAGTAAAGGGAATTGGATTAGGTACGCCATTCATTTGTTCACAGCTTGCAACAATGTACGAGTAGGTATATGAAGATAGAGCTATTATATAACACAATGGCCGAAGGTAGAATCGGTAATCTATAGTTTTTACAAGAAAAATATGAAACGAAATTTTTTGAGACGTCGTTTTCCGATTTCTCTGATTTTTTTGTTTCATCTTATCAATATCACAAAATTAACTAAAACCTGCATCATCTAAGCTAGGGACTGTGACAAGGTACGAAATGGTACTGAAATTAAATTCCTTGACGTTATCCAATTATCCAATCAAAAGGCTTACCGCCTCTGCTATACCAGAACTATTATATAATCTGTGGCTATACTAATAAGTAGTCACAATACATCAACTTTACTTGCCCTAATTCCCATTAATTCATGACAGTAAGATCCTGCATTAAAACTCTAAGCTAAAACAGCTTATCTGCATATATGTACAGTAAAATAACAATTAACGTGTCATGCAAAAATAAACTTTACTCCATTGGTTAAAGGGCTTTTAACTTGAAACTTTTAGAACATGCTTAATTATCTATAGATAGACCTTATATCGTTGCAATAGGGTTTACGAATAGATAAAATGGTACATGACATATTAAAAATGGACTTAGGGCCTTTTAGGTTAGAAGTATTATTTTAAGCACTAAGGAGTCAGTTCTCATTGCGTCACCGCCTGCAGTGTGTCTACCATGTGCTAGGCTAGACCGATTATTCACCTATCAAACGATTATTGTGTTAACAATGTGTGTGTGTGTAACATACTTGTACAGTCAGTCAGATAACTGAGTAAACAACAATTTGTAAAGAAGTTCTTTTATTTTACCGTAAACTATAGTTCGATTTTTAGCATTAGAAAGAAGGTAAGCGATCTAGACATGTCTTTTAATTGAAAAACGCTTTTTAAAAATCAGTATCTTATACTTATGAAAGCTGAAGAACATAAATGATCGTATTAGATTCATAATTGTTACATATTTGCCGTGACTTATTTTTAAAACATGTTTTTCAATTAAAAGACACATCAAGATTGTTTACCTTTTTTCTAATGCTAAAAAAACGAACTATATAACTACGTACCTACATACTTATTTCGGTGGATCGTTTTTTCTATCCCGTCAGCGAGGGGACAATAGTATCATACTTTGTTAGAAGTAATATTATACTACATTCTACTAATATGCTTAGTAGGTAGATGACCCATTAGGCCATTATGGAAAGCTTATAACCTCCATAAAAATGTATGTTTGGTTATTTTAAATACGTACTTATGGTACCAGGGTTTTTAAAGTGTGACCCAGAATAAAGTAACCAGTACAGATACAGATGTACAGATCTTTATTGGTAAATAAGTACATTTTACACGTCATATGCTTCTGCTTATCTCAGTTATTTTTAGTTACCTATTGCCTACTGGTAATGGTTCTGACAATTTAAGAGTATTGTATCGAATCTTGGCAGGGTCGCCATGTAGTAGTAAGTGTGATTTGACGTGTAATCTTAATTGTAAAACACTGAAACTTATGCAATCAGTCACTTTTTTTATAATTTCTGACTTATTTATCTTGTTTCAGGTAAATATGCTCTGGTCCAGTGAATACAAGTGACCAAGTTGTTCTTAATAAGTTGGACCATAACATTGCATAGATATAACAGGTAACATATTTTTTTTATCTGTAATGAAAAAAAAAATGGAGACCCGTAGGTATATTCAAGAAGAAGAGCAAGATAAATAAATAAATGATTATATTTCATTAACTACGCGTACTAGCTAATAATTTAATGCTACTATTTATTATCAGTAAAAAAACAAGAAAAGTAACAATTTCATAGAGTTCATTATGCTAGTTGATTTAAATTGACAAGGTAACTAAATCACCAAGTTACTTTCCGAATCTCGTATGTTTATCGTCAGTAACATTATGAAGTCAACCTTATTTTGTTGAACTGACAGTTTATTTTTCGATGAACTGCAAGAACGAAAAGTAAGTTAACGACTGTTATGAATAAATGTAACCATGGGCTACAAGTGGGTAGAGAAGTGGGTAAGTTTTGAATAAGTGCACTTTGTTTGAAGTGAATAGTAACGGAAGCTTTCAAGTTTGGAGTTTTTGACACAAGCGGCTTTTTGTGAAAAAAGCTCTTAAAAATATTGTAAAAACTTGTTTGAAAGAACGAGAAAGAAGTTTGTTGCAGTTTAATATGATCGCTACGGTTATAAATAATATTTAAGCATGCCAGCTTTATAACTACACCCCGTTATCTAATGCTCAGTTTGGGGGCAAATAGTGATGTTGCTTCACATTATTAGTCGATTCATATTTATCTATAAAGGGTTGTTTGTCGAGGTCGAGAAATCATTTTCATTTTTGAAATGGATTTTCACAAGCAGGCGACGAAGTTTGACGTCATGCAATATGGAAAAAATATTGTTAATTTATTATGAAACGTATTATAAATAAAAAATAAATAAAAGTTTTTTATTTCATAACAATTTTTAAAAAACACTATAGCAGAGCTCTGTTAAATATGAATCAGATCTATTTATATGTTATTGAGTAAATCAACTTAATTTTTTATGGATATTGATTATCGCAACTGCCCCATCACTTGCCCCCAAACTGAGCATTAGATAACGGGGTGTATTTATAACGTAAAACGTATGGTATTTTCGTAACTCAACTCAACGGAAAATTATATAGTAATAATATTTTTTTTAAGTACCTATACTAGTTTTGATACTTTTGATGTCATATTAGTTCCGCCCAGAAAGAGGAGCACTTCAAAGTTTTCAAACCAGCCAAATGTTATCCAAATCTAACAAAACAACGAAATCAAAATAAAAATCAGCCCATTTCTTAATCATTCCGACTGTACCACCATGTGCGTGCATCTGCTAGCGAGCGAGATTTGTTTATTTTGATAAGTTTTTATTAAAATGGGCCACTCGCGCGCATGCATATAACAACACTATTATATCGACTAACCTTTATGGACTGGGCGCCCAGAATAACGCCATGGGTGCCATAATATTGGTTTTGTCTGCTTCCTTATAGACACGCACATTTGGTATAAAATTTACGCTTAACATAATAACTTGGCACTAACTATGGGCCCGATTCGGAACCATCACCAAATACGATAACGATATTTTTAAGATCTAGCCTGTCAAATTTGACATTTCCGCGATTCTGGAGATACTCTTCAACGATTTTCACAATGTCTAAAACGTCTCGTTATGTATTTTTAGATCTCAAAACGATTTTGAAACGATCTTAAAACGATAATTTAACGTAAAAGTGACATCGTGCATTGGTTGCCCGAATTGAGCTGCAAAAGATATCTAGTTGAAATCCAAACTACCTAGTTGGTAGCTAGTACCTACATATCGTATCGTTCTCTTCTCTAGAACGGATCTTGTTTTCCGAATACTGCGGTATGCCTAAGTTTCCATTATGAGTTAAATATTATCATATTTAGTAAGAAAGCCCTTTTGTAACTAAGCTTTTACAATGCCCGCCATGCTCACTCATTTTAGCACGTAATTTATTTACTTATTTCGCACGTTATTTTCTTGGTAGGTTATTTACCTATTACCAATACCAATCATTTTAAATTTTAGGTAGGTCATTTGTTATTTATTTTTTAATAGCCGATGCTAAGTACTAATATAGTAGATATATGAACTCGCACTTATAAAAGTAATATTTACGCATAAACCTACTTATTAAATAAATACCTTAATAAATGTGCAATTACTTTACAGATCCTCCACCATGTGACAACACTGAAGTATTCCGTAGTTTGTTAAATTAAAATGTCATTGTAATTTCAATCAGTTTGTATTGTACCTAATAACATCCTATAATAATAAACCTACTCATTTTCAACGATTATCTTGTTAGCAGTTATAGCCGGTCAAGCTTTGTGATCGGGGCTAACTAAAGGTTAACCTAGGTTATAACTATAATATAATACTTACAGGTCGAGACAGTGGGTCGTCGGTGTCGCGTTGCCGACCGTTAAACCGCGGTGTTTCTGAATCAATGACTTGAGCCCTGACTTTTCCTGGTCTTGAGATGATGATACTCATACTCATATTTTATTAATAATATAAATTACAGGTCAGGCTTACATGACTAATCTACATTGTAGGTAGATAAATACACAATTTTCATATTATTCAAACATTTGAGAACATAATTAAATTAAATTTACAAGTCAATTATTGCAACATTATTTACTGCTATTATTATTTATATTATTTAATAGATTTATAGAAATCGATAACCGATCGATAATTGATAAATGTATATTTGTGTAAGTACAGTATCATAGTAGTCTCAGTTGACTGGTAGAGAATGCCTCAAGGCGTTAAGTCTGTAATAAAGTTTAAATAAATAAATAAATAACCAAGTTAGTTATTAGTAAAGCCTTGAGAAAATGGGACTCGCAAGGTCCCGCATAGCGGGTCTTCGTCGAATTTGAATTAAAAGGAGAAATATTGACCCCTTGGCCCACGGACGATATATCGGGTCGACAGAATAGTTACCTTTAGGTCATGAACGCGGTGTAGTATGTAGCGATGTATGGAAATGAAAAACCCTTAGAACTTAGGTTTTTGACTTTTGAAAGTGGTGAGAGTCGATAGCTCAAAAGGGAATGTGACATGAATGAATGAAGTTGCAATTAACGTGACTATTATTTCTGTATTCCGACACCAGTTATTTAATTTTTTACCTACCTATATGTATCTAGGTAAATTAGCAATAAAATAAAATATCTGAAAACGCTATCAATGCTATAGGTAGGTTATATCACAGAAACGTGCACTTTAGCACTTTACGTTTATATCTCCAATAAATGTATTTAATCTCGTTGAACTTACTTTTAAATTAAATCTCATCCCATTTCATTCCATCTTCACTACAGCTGCAAATAGACAATCTCATAGATCTCGTGAACCAAAAATGTATCTTATGTCCAAGCTATAAGGTACTTTCTACATGTTTCTTGAAGCTATTGCACTGATGTTCTTTTAAATGCGTCTGCGCTGGTCCCACGGTCAAATGATGAGTTTATTTTTATCTTTATTTTATTCCTATTCTACTGACATATTGACGGAAGCAGTGTAACTTAATTCAATTGCGCAATCTTTGAGCAAGTAATGAGAATATTTATGGGACTAATGTGTGTGATTTATGTTCATTTGACACTTGGCTACCATGTGATAAACTTTACATACTTATACCATTACAAGCTTTTGAATTCTACTGTCCTCTGAACATCAATCTGCTGCGGTCTTTTGATGCTCTTACTCTTATAAAATATCAAACTTTTTTATAGACTTTTTTATAGAGATAGTTACAAAAATTTACCCTTATCTCTGTTATGGCATTTTGTTGGGACATCGATCACCTAAATAAATAAGTAAATTCCCGATAGACCGGCTAATGTATGAATGAAGGAAAATTCACTATTACTCTTGTTCTAAAACTATTCGTAGGTACCTATATCGTAAATTTTACGATACCTACATACATAACACATTTACTTTTTTTACTCAAGTTTCAGAACAATCTAAATTTACTATATTGCAATTGCACCCTTAATCCCAGCCATATTATTAATTATTATCTTATTGGTACTAATTATGTATTATCGGCTTATCGCGTATACGAGGTCTTTAGGTCTGGACATAAGTATATTATAGTAGTTGTAAGGTCTATAATAAGAAAACCGGTAAGATGAACTAATTTAAACTAAAATTAGAGTGTTTATTAAGTTTATTTACAAACTTATCTTAATTTGGATGCAGATAAGATGTTAAATATATGCGTTGAGCTTAAGAGATAAGGCCCGGCTTTGTAAGGGTTTCATAGTGTTGGAATAATTATTATCACTTTAGGTATAAAATAGTCAATAAATGCAAAAAAAAGAACAACAATTTGTCATTGCAATTGCTATATGTATGAAAGGATTGGAGAGGGGTCCCGTTGTTTCCCATAAAGTTTTAAGTCATAAAGTATTGTTTGCCATATTATCATTAGTCATAAAACTGAAACCGTTAACATTTCAGGATTTTCGTTGGGTTATCCTATAGATAGGTTAGGTTAGGTTTGTTTTATGGCAATCCTGAAAAGTGACGCTTTCTGAACCAAATGAATTATGACTAACGAAAATGCGGGCAAACAAGACATTATGGCTTAAAACTATTTGGGAAACAATAGAGACCTGATTGGAGAGTTAGCTTGGTCCGACTGTGTGGCTGACTAAGTGATGGCTATGTGGAAGAAGGATATCTTATGTTTTATGTACTCTAAACAAATAAGTTATTAAAACCAACTTAATCTCGATATCGATAAGATAAGACTACGAAACTTTTACAGACACACTCTACTCTTTCTCTTTTTTTGCATTGCATCCCAAAGAGGGTCTGTTAATATCAAGTTCTGTAGCCATAACCTTAAGATCTATTTTCTAATATACCCCATCCATTTTTTGCTCTAAACCTAATGGTAATTTGATAAGTTTTATTGAATTAGGACGAATTACGGCCAAATAACATCAATCAAAATAAACGATGTGATAATCATAGACATCATTGTTTACTCTTTAAAGGCGGAACCCGTCTTTTGTTCTACGTAAACATTTTGGTTGGTTTTTCATTTTCTTGGCCTTTATTAAGCTCCCAAGATTTTGTTAGGGATTCAGTCTTTTTTATACATGTAATTATTATGCAAAATTATGCAGTAATATTAAAAAAAGATGTTTATGGTATCAAACAACCGTCTCAAACAAGTCATCCAAAAAAAGACCTCTTATTTTTTAACAAATATTTCTCTTGAGTTTCTAGTTTCCACGTTGATTTAATTGCCATCTTTGATAAATACGGAATTCCTGACTATGATCTAACTTAACATAGGTATTGACTCATCGCCATGAAAATAAACTGAATGAATACTGTGAACTACGTAATCTTCAGATTTTATAAACAGACCAACCACAGATGTAAACCAAATCTAAAATAATGTTTATAATTACAACATTCCTAGGGAAATAGCCATTTTTCTCATGGCTCCGCCGTGTCTGGTGGATGTAGGTCACGGGGTGACCGCCACTTCCTAGTGTACTAGGGCCGGTGGAAGTCTAGACGTTGGCTGAACTGCCTTATTGATTGCCTTCGTTGTGTATTGATTCGTGGCCGTGACATAGGGGAATAGATAGTACTACTGAGTTTATTTTTAGCAAATCAGCAAGACTGCTAAATAGGCTAAAGGTTTATGTCATGTCATTCCTCCCTCTCGCGTTAGGCCTTTCTCACACGGGGGTCACACGAATCGGCTGCCCAAAAGCCGCTTCCATACCATTAAAGCTACGCTCTCATTTAAAACGACAGCATGTAACATATAACATACATCAATTACGTAACATAATTATATATTTATATCTATGTTTGGTATTAATTTTCGTATCAAAAAAAAATTGTACAAAGAAAAATAGAGAAATGTTGTATGTAAAACCTCTACTCGCTCTAATTTCTTTACACTTTCTTCTTGCAACGGAAAGACAGATACGATACGAGTATATGTTACTTGAATTTTCATATCATTTCAAATTTAATGTTATTTCAGAATGTAGTTTTTAAAATGAGAGCGTAACTCGATTGTATAGTAGTACTAGTAATTATGGCTCATAAAAGATGTATCGGCAAACGTAGGTACCTAAAGAAAGAAACACTAATTAATAGCACAAGTCGGGCTTTCTACTTCGTAAAGTTTGCATTCTTCAGACGCCATCTGTTTTAAAGAATTGCATTGCTAAATCCGCTTACTTCTTTGTATATTTGCTTAATCCAGATCCAGTCCAGTTTAAACAAGTACCTAGTTTATTCTATAGGATGCCTGGAGATTTAGAAATGCGGTCAATAATGTTTAGAAATAGAGGATATCCTGGTTCGTCTGGTTGTCTGTTTAGTGCAGTTAGTTTAGTAGAATATCTAGAGCCCGATTTAGATTTAACAACTTTTGTTATGGTTTTGACACAATAGGGAATATTACGCAAATCTCTGCGCAGGGGGCGCCGCCGCCGCTTCCACAATCCGTCACAAACACACGATTGTTTGTGGTAACAAACGAGAGAGTCGAAATTTTGTTATCTAACCTCTCTATCACTCTTGCAAATTAGAGCGATAAAGAGGCAGATAGCTGAGGTTCCATTTCGCGTTTCCAGGTACGCCCTTTGTAAATAAACCGCCTTGATGTATCAATGTCATATTTTACTGTCTGTGAAAACTTGTCAAACACAGTTTAAGGCACAGTATGTGTAAGTGACTCTATGGTTTACGATGGGTACTAGTGCTGCACTCTGACGGCAGAAAATTGCAGTATTTTGACAATCGGCGCGCATCTTTCACTTCTTTTTGCATATTATCAGCATGAGCAATATTGACGGTCATATCAAAATAAGATTTAAATCAAAACAGACCGTCAATGTCATATCAAAACCAGTGCAAAGCCATAATAAATTGTTAAATTAGAATCGACCTCCTGGTCTTATTTTCAGTTCAATGGAAAATGCTTACAATTTTCCTTTCTAAGCAACAAGGACACGATATCGTCCACAGAAGCGCTGACGAAACAGTGACGTAACAGTTGCGCCGAATCACCAGGCTGGCAGAGGTCCGTAGCAGGGATGTTGCGAACATCCGCATCCGCATCCGCAACCGCGGAACTTCCGCATTATTTTCAACATCCGCATCTGCATCCGCATCCGCATAAAATCGATGCGGAGCTTATGCGGATGCGGATGTCGAACAAGTCGGTACAGGAACGTCTTAGCGGCGGCGTAAGTGCTAGGTAATTTCGTCATTACCTATAACGAAATCGTCTAGATCCAGAAAAGTCGGCCAAGTAACTGTTTAATAAATATAACGCACCTATATTCTTGCTCAAATACTAAAAGTTTCGTTTTTTTTTTAATAAAAAAATAATAAAAATGTAATATTTGACGTTTTCTGAGTACCTAATCTTGACATCCGCATCCGCATCCGCATCCGCGGATGTGAGCCTCTAAATATCCGCATCCGCATCCGCATCCGCGGATGTCAAAAAATCTGCATCCGCAACATCCCTGGTCCGTAGCAGTTATGCGTGTTAGCGTTAGACGCGGTAACGTAGCAACGGCCGGCCTCCACGACAGGCGTAATAGGGTATTTGACTACTAGTCAAATCAGTTTCTTTTTCGAACTGTCAAAACGATTTTGCTACTATGGAATTTGTATGAAACATTAGCATGTGACGTAACAATCAAATGAATGACCTACTCTTTATAGTTTTATACGGGTTTTAAAATATAAATTGTGTATAAAAATAACTGCTGACTACGTTTCTCTATTGATCTTCTGGTGCTTTATTTAAATAATTTATTTTAAATACAGTCAAATTCCCAATTATGAAAAGACGTATGTACGGAAGTTCAACTGAATGTATTATATAATACCTACTAATAACTACATACGGATTTTTACACGAGTATAGTAGAGATCAGTAGCCTTACCACAAGTTGACACTTGAGTTTACGTTAGCGACTGCGTAAACCTGATCGCAGTCCATCTCGCTCGCACTGATGTATTGCGATTTACATTATCAATTTCTTTTGATTTGTATATTTAGTTTTGTAAATAAATGAGAGTGAGTGTTGAGAAAAGGACTCAAGTCTAAAAAACACAGTCAAGTCTCAAATCAGATGACTCAAAGGACTTGAGTTTTAACCAACATTACTACATAACACATAACAAAAATAACAAAAATAGACATACAGTGACAGTACCAGTAGGTATTACGCATGTATTACGTTACTAAATAATCTCTATAAATGTTAATTACATTAATATCCTCGGGAATCGGTAATAAAAAAATAGTAAAGTCATTAATCAAAAGCTAACCAGTTTGGTCGCAGTGTGACAGAGACAGCCATCCCGAAAGGGACAGCACCACATTCCTACGGGAATCGTCCGACATTCTACCGTGATTAGCATAAATACAGTAACTTTATTCAAAAATGCACTTAATAGTGCACCTTGTTGTTGAGGATTAAAGTACACAATTGAATGACTTAAAATGTACTTGCTTGGTTTAAGCGTAGCAACATTCCTGCCGAAAGGGAAATTATTTATTTCATTTTTAACCAACCCTCTTATTAAAATATCTCTTTGTGCCTTAATCCTTATTTAAAAGTTTTTTAAATTAATAGCCAGTAAAAGCGTAGGAAAGTGAAGGTGTCGGTATTTTAATGGCACCATATTAGTTTTAGAAACACGGCTATTCAAATGGGAGATAAAATCGACATGTTTTTTGTATTGTACCTTTAATAAATTACGTGATCGCCTGTGTTTACACATTCATTTATTTACTTAATTTAGATATTTAAAAAACAAATGATGACCTGTCTGGCCTAGTGGTGGGTTCAAATCCTGGTAAGGTAAGGGACCTCTATTGTCCAGGCGCTAGAGTGCGTGTTCAGATATTTTTAAACACCTCGGCCGCTCTAACATATCTGAAGGTATTTAAATAGTAGGTACACAAATAGGGAATATTACTGCAATGTTTTGCCGCCAGAGTGCAGCACTAGTGACTTAAGTATACCATAGAGTAACTTATACATACTGTTGTTTTTTGACAAGTTTTCACAGACAATCAAATATGACATTGATACATCAAGGCGGTTTGTTTACAAAGGGCCTACCGAGAAACGCGAAATCGAAACTCAGCTATCTGCCTCTTTATCGCTCGATTATGCAAGAGTGATAGAGAGGTTAGATAACAAAATGTCGACTCTCTCGTTTGCGGTAGACCCTTAGATTGTTTACTTGTCGTGGGAGTGGCGCCCCCTACGCTTCGCGTAAAATTCCCTATTAAAACAAAAATTAAAATTTGTCAACGTAGCGCGCATCTAATTTGGTAATTGCAACATACACGTCAACGCGTTTGACAGTTAAATAAATATGGCGGCGCATGCGAATGCACCAGTAGCTGGTCACCACTAATTTGTAGCGTACGGTAGCTAAACATTAACCGACATCATACTTCTTGCCTATATGTATATAATATAGTTTGTATTTAGTTTAATTGTAATTTTAAAGCCCTTGCTACACGGTCGCCGACAAGGCCCCAGACCGCGTGGCCTTGGTCCGTCCCGGACCGTGTAGACAGTTGTTTCCAACAAAATTTGACCAAAACTGACCAAGGTCAGACGGTTAGTAGGCTTGTCGGCGACCGTGTAGCAAGGGCTTAAGTAATTTTTTTTTATTGTTCTTGTACCTAATATATTAATAAATTATCTTTATAAGTATACATATGTTTAAGATAAGAAAATATGGATCCAATTCGTCCTCGTTTCTTAATTATTTCAGCCGTTTCGGGTCATTAAATAAGTTCACTTTTTTCCATTGTTACTTATACTATGCCAAAGAAAATAATATTATAGTTTGAGATAGTCAACTTTAACAATCTACGATAGTTTTTGTAGACGGGTTAGTGTTCGGTTTTGACTCAGTTTCGGCCGAAACCGAAACATTTATTGAAGTGTAATAAATAAACTTGTTGAAAAGAATGTCGTTGACCTTTCTTTTTACATTATAAACAATGAAACTCCTATCGTACAAGTGGGGGAAAAATATACCGGCCAAGTGCGTGTCGGACTACGCTTAGTTTAAGCGAAGAAAGAGTAACTAGAATTCACTTATCATTATAGAAAACTAGCCAAACGCGATTCGAAACTACAATATTGTATCAGCGCGGGCGAAAGGCTCGGCACTTTTTACCGAAACCGAACTTTCAGCCAAAACATGATTTTTATGCCGAAATCTGGGTCGGACACTACATTTAGATACCTAAATCGTATTTCAGTACAATAACTCGCCCCCGCCCTTTCCTTAGGAATCATGGCCTATAACATGGTTAATTCGGGTACTCGTCATTTGCTGAAATATCCCCTCGGACAACTATTTTTTGTTCGAAGTTTGACTCTCGTAAATGGGTATACTGTTATTACAGCACCTTAGACACGGCACGGTCGTAAAGTATTTCGTACATGCGTTAAGTAATGGGCACGGAAGTACGAAGCAGTGTTAATTTCACGCCGGTTATGTTTGCCAGGCGCGTTTGATGTTGTGTTAGCTTTTTATTGATAGCATAATGCATACACAGTAGGTACGAGTATGCACACGAGAATTTGTGCGCTTTGTTTTGATGCTAATGGACGGTTACTTGACCTATCTTCTTGAGGCAATATGTCAGCATCAATATTCCCTAATATTTCCCTATTATTTGACTGTATTTAAAATATTTTCTTTACTCCCTGCATGAAATAAAGCACCAAAAGATTAATAGACAAACGTAGACAGCAGTTATTTTTAAACACAATTTCTATTTTCGATATTAAACTTTCGTGAGACATATTTATTGCCAATAGCGACTAAAAATTCAAGTGAGTGAAACCGTTGTCGTCTAAACAATTTCTATTTTATTATCATCGGCCATCATATCAGCATCTGTTGTAGATGTTTGTTGCGGCGCTTGTGGGTTTACGGGATTCCGCAACGCCGTCGATGGGGTATCAGCGTATTTCGTCCCATTCGTTTTTCGTTCATTTCTTATGTCCGTCTCATTCTGTGTTCGTCACTCATTCTTTATTCGTCTCGATCGCTATATGTCCCTATCGTCTTAAGTACAATTATGTAACCTGTCTCTTTCTTAACAAGTCTTTTTCGTTTTTCGTCACGGTCTTCCTAGGACTATGTCTTTGTTTGTGTCTCTCTTTTTTGGTATCATTCGCACTTTATCTTTAGTCACTTTCGTTATTCGTCTCACTCTTTTTTTGTCTTTAATGGTAACTCGTTCCGTTCTTTTTTGGGCACGTTCGCTAATCGTCCCGTACTAGTAGGTCTTAGTTGCTATTCATATGTCCTCCGGATCGGAATTCATAAACAAATTGAAGTTTATATGTCCCGTACATATACAGAACGGAAAAAATAAAGCCAATTCTAACAACTTGAATTCGAGCGAAATTATCATTAAGTGGCCAGTAATATTAAGTACGCAGATTGTATAAATAGAGTCATACCTCCTTAGCATTTCCAAGCAAATGAACTGTCAGAATTCAAAGTGTTATTTTAAATGTCAGACTACTACGAAATTACATGAAATTATGACGATCACTCGGTCAATAAGATATAATTTAAAAAAAAATAAGATTGACGGAAAAAGATAGTTACAAATAGTGACCGAGACGCAAAACGAATGTAACGAACTTAGAATTAGACTGAAAATGAATGAGACTAATCACGAATGTGACTAATAACGAATGCATGAAAAAAAATGAGACGAATAAGTGAATGAGACAAAAATCGAAAGGGAATAAGAAAGAATGAGTCCTAGGAAGACCGTGACGAAAAACGAAAAAGACTTGTTAAGAAAGAGACAGGTTACATAATTGTACTTAAGACGATAGGGACATATAGCGATCGAGACGAATAAAGAATGAGTGACGAACACAGAATGAGACGGACATAAGAAATGAACGAAAAACGAATGGGACGAATTACGCTGATACCGTCGATGGCTATAGAGTCCTATAGCAGCGCGGCATTTCTTGCCACATAAAACTATAAAGAGTAGGTAATTTGATTGTGACGTCACATGCTAGTGTTTCATATAAATTCCATAGTAGCAAAATCGTTTTGACAGTACGAAAAAAGAAACTGATTTGACTAGTAATCAAATACCTATAGTAGCCGATGAGTCAACGCGCCAAAAGTATATCCCACCCTGGAATACTCTTCCAAATAGAGATACATTTCTACAGTTCGTATTCATTCACCTGTCATACGGCCATATTCGAACTTTAAGATACATCAAATACTAGATATTGAAACGATATGGAATACATATGTCAGTGTCAAACAAGTGTCAAAAGTGACGCGCTTGTTTGAAGAAACGTCACTTTTGACACTTGTTTGACACTGACATATCTATTCCATATCGTGGCAATCTCTAGTATTTGACGTATCTTAAAGTTCGAATATGGCCGATAGTCTAATTGTTCTACATATCGATACATATCTATTTTAAGTTTTTGAGGTCTGTCTATCAATAGTAATCAATACTAACCGTAGTTTAGTGCTGAATGCCTAACTAAACAATCCCGCAGGAAAGGGAAAAGGATAAAAAACTTTATTTAAATCATTTGTGACGTTTGAGTATTCAATCTTTCTCGAGCACGAAGCTTTTATTCTGATTGTATGATTGTAATAATAGCGGGTTATGAATTTGATCTGAATTTGTTATGGATATAATCTGCCAGTGACAAAAGTGACATTTCTGGAACCAGAAACGTAACTGTCAATTTCGTTTGTATGTTTTCTAACTAACTCTCATACAAAATCATGACCAATATTGTACTACTGTCAATCAAACTGCGTCTACTTATCATACATACATACACACAGCATGCGTGGTCATGCAAGCGAAATAATGCCATTCGGGACATCGTAATTTAATGGGAGAATTTCTCGGTCGAGTGCTTGCCTCTTAGCAAATATTAAGTGGCATTGTAAACCTTAATGCAACGATCTAAGGACTAGTGTCTTCGTTAGAATGTGCAGTGACCCGGAGGCCGAACCTTACTTGATTAAGAGTTAGACGTTGACATTATTATGTACATATTGTGATTGCATATAGATTGGAATGAACGGTAATCAAGAGACAGATTCGATTTGTATTTAAAGGTAAAGTCTGTGCGGAAAGAGAAGAGTCGTGAATTGTATGGGATCCAATACATTCTACGACTCTTCTCTTTCCGCACAGACGCTATCTTTGATATGACATTGGTATAAAATTTTGAGATAACTGGCGAGGTTGTCGGTAGATTGAAAAGTTTATGCATTACATAAGTCATAGGTATTTGAAGTCTTGTGAAGTAGACTACTTCTTGAAAGTGTTGTGGTATAAATACCGAGATGACAATGTCACGCCACGATCTGACAAAAAACTAAGGTACCTCGGGGTGGAAGGTGCGTTGGCAGTCGCTTTCGTAAAAACGTGCCTGTGCCAATTCTCGGGATTTGGTTATCGAGTGGACCACAGACTCTAGTACTAGGCTAGGCTAGGAATATGTATGTATTATTTGTTTTTGTGTTTAAACCGTTTTTCATATGGTTGTAACTTGTTGGTAGGTAGATTCTTACTATCATTGTTTTCCAGAACATAATGCACAGCGTATAATTTCCTTCATGTATTTTATTCATTTTACTCAATATGCTTTCAGCTCTCTACTCGTATCGTATAGGCACCTAACTCGTTTCTACTAGGCAGTCGGTCACTGTGCGAACGTACGATCGAGCCGGCCGTCTCAGCCTACTACTTCTAAGCTACGCACACTAACGCAATGCGTATGCCGTCGGTGTTACCCTCACACTTCACAAGCTTACCTTGCCTAAGCAGACGCACCCTTCAACCCCTAATCAACCATCCCCATAATTCCAGTTAACCCTTACACCACGCGCCCTTTTTTATCAAGTTTTGTCCTAAAATGGAAAACAACTACCAGGTCTTCATACTCTTACAGAAGTCAAATTACTTTCACCCCGAAGAATGCGCAAACTCCGAAGTCGTCTTGATTTGCCGCAACCCCTAGCAGATATTCGGCCTTTTCTAACACTGGTTAACATTGTCTGTTATCCCTGTCGCTCCTCCTTGGAGGGGTTGTGGGCCAGTGCGGGTGTGTGAATCTGTGAATATTTGGTTAGGGGCGACGAACGGCCATGGCCGTGGCAACCCCTTCGAGCTTCGACACGCGATGCGTGTATGTCTATGGCGTGTGTTATGTCTCACACGGAGGCATACGTATGCGAACATCCTAGTTACTCCTGTTATCCTGGTACACGAGTATGTGTAGAGATTAGAATTTGCTAAGCAAACGCTGGTTTTTTTCTAACACACATTCACGTGTGGACTAACGTTTTGTCTAATTATGAACAGAAATGTCATGCATGGCTCCGTTAGCCACACACGAATTTCTAAGCCACGGATTCACAGTTTCACGCGAGCGTTTAGGAAGAGCGGGACAAGTAGCTAATCTACCTGTCTCTGTCGCACGGGGACCGGGACCCCACACACGTTCTTCACAATATGCGTGTCTTTTATGGAAACTTTGAAAACTGTCTCGAGCATTTTCTAAACATCAAAGGCAAGTGTAATTTACGTGCATGTAATGGATGATAATTTTATGGAAACAGATGAAATGGTAATTAACACACATTAGCGTGCCGTTAACGGCAAGGGGATATATGGCCCAGGCTATTAATATAACATGGCTATTTTTAGTAATTAATTTAATTATGGATATCGTATACAATTAATTTAATTGATATGAAACTAATTAATGAATCAGTTTATTTCATTATGGGGATCTGGGCTCGCCACAAGAGCGGGAAAAAATGGAGACGACTTTTTATTTATGCATAAATTGCATAATGTTCTATAACATACCTAATAAAAAAAAATTAATAAATAAGTATATGTAGTCAGATTGCTGTAAAATAGCAAAATTAATTTGATTTGCTTTATGATTATTTAATTTGTTATTATTTTATTAGTGGTATTGAATTATTGTGATGAATCTGGATTTTATAGTTCATCAAATTACATAAGGAAACATGAACACTTATAAACACAGTATAAGTAAAAGTTATATCATACTTAAAAACTAAATAAAAGTAGACAACAAGCGGTTTTACCTAATAGAAGCGATTTCTTCCAAACAACCTATGATACCTCTTAAGGTGACGGTAGGGGTGGGTAAATTTTCAGATTCTGTCAATTTACCCCATTTCACACACAAGCGCACTTCACGCACACTACCTCACTTTACTGGGACAGGTCACTGACCCATCAAGTTTTTTTTAAGATAGCGTTTTGAGTTTAGTGGCCTCCTTTTAGGAAAAGCGTTCCATTGAAAGAAGAAAGAGAAACAATACATTTAATCTTGCTTTCCTTGTCTGTTCATGTCACACGTGACGTATTTAAATTCTAATAATTCATTTGGTTGTTGACAATTTTCTACATTATGGCTTTGTCGAGATACGCGTTTTCTAAAGTTAAACCGAATAAAACCAGATGTCATTAAGTCAGATGTAAAATTTTATTTACTACTCTATACGACTTTTCATAAGGCTCAAAATCAATTAAATGAGAATTTAAATAAATAAAGTTCCGGCAGGGTGCAAAATTTAATTAAGGCGGACAAAATAAAATTTGAAAATATATGGAAACAGTGTTGGCTAATGTACCCCTAATATCTTTACCGATTTACTTTTATGTGGTATATTCGCCTTTTGTTTCACTATTAAATTAATACAATTAAAATAAAAAATATTATACCGGTATTCCACCGGTATTATTTCAGTGCTGAAGCGATTATCTTCGATCGTAGCCTTGATAATGTAGGTGTTGATAGTTACTTACGGCGGTAGGAGCGGCAATGAACCCCGTGCAGAGTAGAACGTGAGGTGCGTTGGGATAAGTGCATATATCTACTTATAATTCTTTGGCTGGTTGGTAACCCTCTATATTTTATTTTTTGTTTTACTGTTATTAGGTTAAGGGAGTTTTAGGGAGTGAAAAAAAAATGATTTTCGTTTTATGCGCTCGCGTGATTGCCGATGGATTATAATTAGACAAAAGAACTATCCCTATGACACTTCCTCCAAGTCTTCTCCAATAATGTTTATACCGTATTTTAATTACCTACCTTAAATGTTACATTTCTAAATATTTTTTTGTGCTATACATACTTCAAAAAAATCGCTGGAGGCCTAGCGGTAAGAGCGTGCGAATTGCAATTCCGGCTCGTACCAATGAGTTTTTCGGAACTTATGTACGAAATATCATTTGATATTTACCAGTCGCTTTTCGGTGAAGGAAAACATCGTGAGAGAACCGGACTAATCCCAATAAGAGCCTAGTTTACCCCCTATGGGTTGGAAGGTCAGATGGCAGTCGCTTTCATAAAAATTAGTGCCCACGCCAATTTATGGGATTAATTGCCAAGCGGACCCCAGGCTCCCTTGAGCCGTGTCAAAATGCCGGGACAACGCGAGGAAGATGATGATGATGTGACACATACTTCCAAAAAAATCTACAAATATTTTACGTGACAACTGCTTATAAGTAAATATTATGTAGGTACACTTATAAAGTATAAAGTAGAAAATATCTTATAGGTACATAATATAAAAACCGATCATGTACGAGTAGGATTCACTATGGGTTCCACAGTTACACATTTTTATTGCATATTTTTTGTTTAAGACCAACTCACCTATTATAGGACATAGGTCTTCCATTAATCTTTTGGCGTTGAACTATTTTTTGTATATGTATTTATGTAATACAATTCTGAGTTAGGTTATGGTACATTTTTGCTCACCTACTTATAATTATGTATTATATCTGATATGTCACATGATACCAAAAATCGCCGCAAAGTTAAAAGTTCATTTATTTACGTTACTCATCTTCGGATCACCGACTTACTACTTCCTTACTTGACATATGTGTACTAAATTTCAATTGAACTAGTCCAGTAGGTACGGTGAAAATTGGCTTTAACAAAATGGCAGACACACGAGTGATCTTATAAGGGAGATTATTTTCCTTGAGTGAATGGTATGCATTTACCCCAATGCACCTCACGTTCCACGCGGCGCGGCGTAATCTGGCCCCTATTTCACCACGGTGACAGGTACGACAAAAACATCACTGTTATTGACGCCATAGGCATCCATGGACTACAGTTACCGCTAACACTGATTTAAACTTTCACGATTTTTACACATTATTAAATTGTACAACGGAACCGCAAGACGTTCAAGCGGATAAACAAGACCAAGTGCGGGTAGTTCGAAAAACTCGCGCGGTTAGAAGATGCTGATGTCAACTTAAGCCAGTCTTCTCCGAGACCACGGGGACAACGCCGTCCTCGAAACGTCGGAGGTAAATCTTAAAACTTAGATACGCGATTAAGTCCCGTTGTACAATTTAATAATACAGTTACCGCTTACCATCGGGCGGGCCGTATTCGTGTTTGCCACCGTCATTGTACCTATTATTAAAAAAAACTTTATTATATCGGATAAAACAGACATTTCTCTCGCGAAAAAATCTTGTGACAATTGTCACAAGATTTTTCAAAGAATTTTCGGTAAGTCTTGACAGGAAATGAGTTCTGTGTCGCAATTTCGATACAGTTGCCGTGTTTCTTGTGACAATTGTCATTAGCTTCGCAAAATAAGAATTTTTTAGTGGCAATATAATGGAGTTTATTTATTTATTAAAATGTTGGTGGCAAACAAGCACATCGCCCGTCCGATGGTAAGCGGTTACCGTAGCCTATGGAGGCCTGTGACGTCAGCAACAGTGATGTCGACAACTGTCGCACCTGTCACCGTGGTCGTGGTGAAATAGGGGCCAGTAAGTACCTAATAATCGCAGTGGTCTTAAGTGTCACAGACCCTACTGGCGCTTAAGTCCTTTATGACAATTTCTGCCTATTTTAAATTGTTCAAAAAAAAAAGAAACCGAATAATTATATCGGACTACCAAATTTTCACGAGAATCAGTTGAGAAATGTGATATGCAAAGGAGAAGAATTCGGACATACGAAAGCATTTTTGCCCAAGTTGAAACGGAGACCTTCGCCAACGCTCGGTCAATGATGGTTTAGGTACAGCTAGCTGCAGAGAAAAGGTACCACCCCTGCATACAATTATCTATCTGGTCGTACCTTTTCTCTGCAGCTGACTGTACACCTATAAAAATGGTTGTCCCTGCTGTAATTTTATACCGGTACCGTACTTTGTATATCAACCGGTATAGTTTTACCTTCAAAACGAACCGGTATTGATAAATAATAACGGTACCATACCGCTTATACCGTAAAGAAAGCATGATGCAGTCTCTGCTTTGCACAATTATTGTGTGGACAAAATTCTTATAATCACCGAAACATACATACCTACGCACATAATGTCATTGAAATAAAACATTGTTATTTTATAGTAAATTTATATAATACTCGATATATACACATAACAATAACCAGACCGCAGCGGTATTAGCCTGTAAGCTTCATCTCTTGTCTCCAAATCCGCAAAAACTAGTTAGTACTAAATGCTGGTCTTGCTGTTATTTTATTCTTGAAGATTATGGCTTGTTTCTTGATTATTGAGAACAGCACGTAATCGCACACATATAGACGGAACGAACGGCAACAAAGTAGGTGTAGACACTAAGACTTTCAGGTATTAAACGAATTACGCTTCGTATTAATAGGTAAGTAATATTTAAATGAATATATAATATTCTCTAACGTAAATACAAGATTACAATTGACATCAAATGTCATTGACGTACAGAAGTCATATACTTTTTTTAATGACGCAAAATTGATACCAGCATAATGAAAATCAATCCCAATCAGTAAAACGAGTCTTTAAACTTTTTTCATTTTAAGCGGGTTTTGAAGGAACAAGTTACTTAAATTCAATTGTAATCGTATTGTTTTAGGATAGTTTACTGCTGTTTTCGATCGTTACGACCTGTAAATAACAACAAATCAAATTTTAAATAAATTTATTTACCCTATTTTTTGAAATACAATTTATCTACTGGTATACATTTTCGTATGCGTATATGATGAAATGTCTACATAATGTCAAAAACGAGCTACAACGAAGTACACGTCTGCTTCGATCCAAGGCCAGCGGCCATCTGACTCGAAGAAGAATTTTGAGTGATGTCGTCAATGTATGGAAATTGTACGAAAGTTTACATTTGGGATTGAATTTCTGTGTTGTATTTGTGAGTAAAAATATAAGTAGATAATAATTTGCTAGTTTAGTTATCTAGCTTTCAAAATCACACAACAACTCAATTACTGTTAAAGGCAAAACTGTAATGCGTGTTGCTCAAACGGAACTCCATATTTTGATTTTTGGATACTTTTAGTGTCGATTTGTAGAGAATTACAGCAAATAAAAAATATTATGCCGTGAAGAGCCGGTACACGGCTTCTTCGTGAACAAATTTACGTATAATTTAATGCAGTTATTAAACATTTCTTGAACAAATTGATTGCACAAAGTGAGCTCTAAATCGAAAACGTCATATACCGTCCCCTTAATACTTGACCAGTTGGAATTAAATTAGTTCGACTCTATACTATCCTGTTTAACGCACCGCCCGTTAATTCGTTAAGTACCTATGTAGTTTATGAAATTATTTTATAACCGCAAGATATTCCGATTAGTTATTCAAACTTTTCGTAGTTATTTGGTATATTTAGTTGATATTGCTTTAATAAGTAATGAAGCGAACGAAATGCATTTTAGGAAATGTATTCAAGTTATATTTATATATATATTACTAGCTGTTGCCCGCGACTTCGTACGCGTGGATTTGTATATTGGTGGTTATATATTCTACATTAGCTTAGAACATTATGCAGCAAAATATTGCAGTAGGACGGTTAATCATTTGTTAATTATTAATATTATACAACGCATGAGACTTGTCTTTCACAACCTACGAAGTTTCTAGCCCCTAACTAAATAAAATTGTTCTCGACATAATCCCTCTCAAACCCCTTAGAAGATTTTCATGTCCTCTATTTACCTAACTACCTATTTACGAAGTTTGAAGTAAATAAAATTTGAACCCTATATAAACTTTCAACCCCTTTTAAACCATTTTAGGGGATGAATTTTAAAAAACGCTGAAATTTCTTTTCTTGTATTCTAATAATATGCCTCTGTACAAAGATTCAAGCCCGTTCTCACAGAAATGTTTGAACTCCATACAAACTTTCAACCCATTTTTCACCACCTTGAGATATAAATTTTCAAAAACGCTGAAAATTTATTTTTCCGTTTTAAAATAATACCTTTTTATGAAGTTTCAAGTTCCTAGCTTAAAATAAAATTTGTACCCTGTACAAACTTTCAACCCCTTTTTAAACCTGTTAGGGGATGAATTTTACAAAACGCTGAAATTACTTGTATTGTCTTCTAATAATATCCCCAAATACAAAGATTCAAGTCCCGCGCTCAAAAAAATTTTTGATATCCATACAAACTTTCAACCCCTTTCTCGTCACCTTAGATGAATTTTCAAAAACACTGAAATTAGTTTTCTTGTGTTTAAATTTAATATCTTTTTGCAAATTTTCAAGGTCCTATCTTAAAATAAAATTTGCACCCCAAGACGAATTTTCATCCCTTTTTTAAATCCCTTAGGGGTTGAATTTCCAAAAACGTTGCAATTACTTTATTTTGTAATCGGCTATTATGCATTTCTAAGAAGTTTCAAAGCATTTGTTATGGATTCAAACTTTCAACCCCTTTTTAACCCTGTTAGGGGATGAATTTTACAAAACGCTGAAATTACTTTTCCTGTCTTTTAATAATGTCCCCAAATACAAAGATTCAAGTCCCGCGTTCGAAAAAATGTTTGATATCCATACAAACTTTCAACCCCTTTTTTACCACCTTACGGGATGAATTTTCAAAAACGCAGAAATTAGTTTTCTTGTATTTTAATATTATATCTTTTTACGAACTTTCAAGTACCTAGCTTAAAATAAAATTTGAACCACATACAAACTTTCAACCTCTTTTTAACCCAGTTAGGGGATGAATTTTACAAAACGCTGAAATTACTTTTCCTGTCTTTTAATAATATCCCCAAATACAAAGATTCAAGTCCCGCGCTCGAAATAATGTTTGATATCCATACAAACTTTCAACCCTTTTTTCACTACCTTAGGGGATGAATTTTCAAAAACGCTGAAATTCGTTTTCTTGTATTTAAATTTAATATCTATTTGCAAAGTTTCAAGTTCCTAGCTTAAAATGACATTTGAACCCCAAGACGAACTTTCATCCCCTTTTTAACCCCCTTAGGGGTTGAATTTCCAAAAACGTCGCAATTACTTTATTTTGTAATCGGCTATTATGCCTTTCTAAGAAGTTTCAAAGCATTTGTAATGGATTCAATCTTTCAACCCCTTTTTAACCCTGTTAGGGGATGAATTTTCAAAAACGCTGAAATTACTTTTCTTGTCTTATAATAATATCCCCATATACAAAGTTTCAAGTCCCACACTCACAAAAATATTTGATCTCCATACAAACTTTCAACCCCTTTTTCACCACCTTGGGGGATGAATTTTCAAAAACGCTGAAATTAGTTTTCTTGTTTTTTAATATAATACATTTTTACAAAGTTTCAAATTCCTAGCTTAAAATAAAACTTGTACCCCATACAACCTTTCATCCCCTTTTTAACCCCCTTAGGGGTTGAATTTTTCAAAATCGCTTCTTATCTCTTGTACACTTTATAAATGCAACCTAGTGTGCAAATTTCAACTTTCTAGCTTTTGTAGTTTCGGCTCTGCGTTGATGAATCAGTCAGTCAGTCAGTCAGTCAGTCAGGACACTTGCATTTATATATATAGATAACGTAATTCTAAGTATTTTTTTATGATATAGTAGACAAACGAGCAGACTAATCGCCTGATGGTAAGCGATCACCGCCGCCCATGGACACCAGCAACACCAGAGGGGTAGTAAGTGCGTTGCCGGCTTTTAAGATGGGAATACGCTGTTTTCTCGAAGGCTTGAAGGTCGAACTTACAACGCAAAAGGGAAAATAAACCAAAAACATTAAAAATGTGTATGAATACGTTTTAATAACGCATGTAGAGCCTTTGTGGAAAGAGAATATAGTTTGTCAAAGGACTGTCTCATTTCAAACATAGACAGAGAGAATTATACTATGTATCTTATTTGTAGTTAGTACGAGCATCGAAAAGGATGAGTATAGTTTTTTTTGTTCTTATTTACTGACAAATTGGTTTGACCAACTATAAACTTTGAATAAATGTCATATACTAAGAAAAAGTGACCAACTATAGTTGTGGAATATAAATACATATAAGTACCTACTACACATATGATTCTTCTCTTTCTAACAGACTTATATTTGAATATTCCCTTTATACTCTTGTGCGCCTTTTAAATGATAAGCATAGTCATTGCTTTATTCGCTGGTGGCCTAGCGGTACGAGCGTGCGACTTGCAAGCCGGAGGTCGCGGGTTCGAACCCCGGCTCGTACCAATGAGTTTTTCGGAACTTATGTACGAAATATCATTTAATATTTACCAGTCGCTTTTCGGTGAAGGAAAACATCGTGAGGAAACCGGACTAATCCCAATACGGGCCTAGTTTACCCTCTGGGTTGGAAGGTCAGATGGCAGTCGCTTTCGTAAAAACTAGTGCCCACGCCAATTACTGGGATTAGTTGCCAAGCGGACCCCAGGCTCCCACGAGCCGTGGCAAAATGCCGGGACAACGCGAGGAAGATGATGATGAGTCATTGCTTCGTCATTAGACAGGCCTAACCTAATTGCTTCATATCCCCCGGAACTTTTATCAGCCAAGAAGTGGCCTTTTTTTCAGCAATGGAAACATTTCTTCATTGTTGTTTTGTTGTAACCTTGTGAAATATGTGGCCAGTCGAGTTCGCCACCTGTGCTGTGTCCACACCGGCGCTCCACACGCTAATGTTTGCTCGCCACGTGACCGCGGTACCGTTGCAAGCGCACGCGCATACCGCGGTATTCGGAAAACAAGATCCGTTCTAGAGAAGAGAAGGACACGATATGTACTAGATACCTGGTAGTTTAGATTTCAACTAGATATCGTTTGCAGCTCAATTCGGGCAATGAATGTCACTTTTACGTTAAATTATCGTATTAAGATCGTTTCAAAATCGTTTTGAGATCTAAACATACATAATAACGAGACGTTTTAGACTTTTAGATATTGTGAAAATCGTTCAAGAGTCTGCAGAATCGCAGAAATATCAAATTTGACAGGCTAGATCTTAACCATATCTTTGTGGTATCTTGGTGATGTCTAATAGATATCTAATAGATATCTAGTTCAAAATCCGAATCGGGCCCATAGTGCTTCGGAAATTGCCCGTTTGTCAACGAATAGCTAAGTGGTCGGAAAGCGTAGCGAGTGTTTGCTTACCGGAAATTTATCGATTTTTTATTTGGAATGTAAACCTTTGAATTCTACTTATTGGAAATGTTTTCTAATAAGGTTTGAAAATCGTATTGGACAGATGGTAGTGTTGAATGTTGACACACCATTGTTCAGACCAGCCGCTGTGTAATTTACTAATTTATCATTCCTACGTATGTAGGTACACAAATGATGCCTCGAGATTAATAAATGGCATGACAAAATTGATGCAGCTAGATACAGAGTTATTCAATATCAAATCGAATGGCTGGCTTCCGGCTGGGGATTAATTGTAAATCACACATTCAATTAATTTCATGAAGTAGGTATGCCACTGGAAGGCTTTTTCGACTATGGTCTGAAATAACACACACCTACCCATAGAGAAAAAAATACATAGATTGCTCACTCCATACATCAGTTTTAGTACCAAAAAGACTATTAGCATCTAGCATCGATGCTAGATGTAGACACTGAAATTAATAATCTAACTGATGTATGGAGTGAGCACTCTCGTCTTACTATATTTCTCTATGACCTACCCTAACTATAAGTGTTTTGGTATGTTGCGCAGCGTCCATAAATCACCATAAACTCCGATATGCATTATGATGATGATGACAGACGTGATGATAATCAGTTTATGATAAATGATGCAACAGCCGACGTGGAGCATCTATTTCGTTATTTGTTTTATAAATTGAACAATTTGTTTACATTAATAACCTTAACTTTCTTTTTCCAGGTAAATATATTTGATCCAGTGAATATTAAGAATCAGGCTTAAGGCTTGAAGCTGATGAAGCTCCAGCATAAAATATTTCTTGGACACAACCAGGTATACTAAGGGCTCATTTAGGCGGCGTGCGGACTCGTATATGATTTTAGTGACATTGCGGACCATTGATCAATTCAGCCGACCGATCAAATAACGCAATGTAATTAAACTCGCATGCGAGTTCTCGCACCGTCTAAATGGGCCCTTAAGCCTATGATTACCATTTTGAAGTTCTTTGAACTTATCTCAAGAAGAAAGGGAAGTTGTTAACAATTTTATTGATCCAAGCTTCACATGGACTTTTGAAATATACTGACCTATAGGAAACTTTTCAAGAAGGAAACTTCCTGAGTATCCTGAAAAAAAATCGAGTTTTTTCCTAACATTTTGGAAATTTTCTGCATCTTTCAACATGTATTAGTCTTATGCTTAAAAATTTATAGTGCCAGGTATACCTACTACTATAAAAAGTTCTTCAGTGTAAAGATCTCTAAGATTACCGGTACCTATGCTCCTTTGGGATTACGGGTGTAAATCACGCTTAAGCAGTAAAAGCCGCAGCGTGTGCGGCCCTTTTAAGGATCTATCCTTCGCTATGATTTTTTACAACCTGTTATATTTAAACCTGCTACTCAAAACACTAAATATGTTACCTTGCTAGCTCATTACTGGTATAACTTGAGCGCTAGATTCATAAGAAATATGCGTAATTTAAGGCAACAATAATATTGGTTAAATAGTTTACATGAGGCAATGCTTTTTGTGAATTCATGGCAAGTCCGGGTACCTGAGGAGCTACCGCGAAAACCGCAAATTGCGGGCATTTTTCTCTTTTACTCCAATTAAGGCGTAATTGGAGTGACAGAGAAAAATACCCGCAATTTGCGAACATCGATTTTCGCGGTTATAGCCCAGTCATTGCGCATGGATGTGTCTAAACATTTTATACAGGGATAACTTGTAAACAAAAGGGGCATTGTGTGTTTGAAACCCTTGTTTTCTGTGTTACACTCGTGTCGTGAGTCGTGATGGCTTAAAAGCTAATAGAATAACGATATGCTTTTTTTGACAAACCTTGTTGTTTGTTGAATGTGTGATTGAAAATACACGTGATCTATTCAAATAAAAGTGCATACAAATAGGTATTGATTATGTGTGCAATGCGAACCTACCGCTGGCCAAGGACCTCCCCTTTTACCCGCCATTTATCCTAACATCACAATATGAGTCTAGGACCTATCCCCATAGGACCCATAGGTTTGTAAATTGTAACCCATTTGTAGAAATAAAAGATTTATTACTATTGTATTAGATATGTAAAGTTTTAAGACAAATTCGCGTTTCGAATTTATCAACGAATGTAAGACGATTAAAATTTTTTTTTTATTGTCTTGACGTAATAAAACATGTCTGTCTAGGACTTAGACTCTAGGTCATCCTGCTATCTCTATCTTGGTCCTCCTCGCACTGGATATAGTGGATATCCATCCCATGCAGTGTTGGCCGAACGTTAATTGCAATTGACCATTAACTAGTACAAATTGAACCGCATACCGTAACGGACGGTTACAGTTTACGATTCAATTTATAATGGTTAATGGTCAAAAATGGTCAGTTGCTTTAACGTTTCGGCCAACACTGATCCATCCTGTCGCATAAGAATATAATAGATTAGATTAGAATACGCTATATTCCATAATTCAGTAGATGATACAGCTTTAGGAAGACAATTGATATAAAATAAAGGCAGATAATCTGGGGGTCTTATCGCTAAAGAGCGATCTTTTCCAGACTAGCTTAGGGTAGCGGAATTACAGAATTTAGTCAAAAGAGTAGGTGTTTCAAAAATAATAAACTTATTTTTTTAAATAACCCTGAGGTGCCAAATATTTTCAACCAATGGCACTTCATATAAAATACAAATTGTTGGAATTAGCACATAGTGCGATATGGAGCGGACTTCCATCGGTCGCGATAGGGCTATCCGCCGCCCACTCTGTCCGCCGCTCAGGGACGAGTTGTGAAACGTATTGTAAAAATATGCTTAATACGAGTTTTAATTGAGGTAGGACATGAGAGGAAAGAAAAACTGAGGAAATTGTGGACTGTGTGAGAGATGATATAGTATATTATCATCGAACAGGCGGTCTAGCATGAGTTGCGTTCTCGCGCGCGACTCCATACTTGAAGTCGTAATTGGGGAAATGATTGTGTAATAGTCGCGTGAGGCATTCGCTATTTTATATGTAATTATATTGTACTAGCGACCCGCCCTGGCTTTGCACGGGTAGTTCAACGAATTTACACAAAACCTTTACAAATTATTCACCAAAACTAGTGTCCGACCGAAGGTTCGGTTTCGGTTTCGGTTTCGGCCAGTTTCGGCCAAAAAATCATGTTTCGGCTATAGTTTCGGTTTCGGCCAAAAAACGGCCGAACCTTTCGGCCGGGCCGAAACTTACGAAATGGTACTTCGGACAAAGACCAAAAGTTGGGGAATAAGTAGGACAACAATATTAATACCTACATATACTGATTCATGTATATTAGGCACAGAAATTAATTGGTTTATTATAAAACACAATTCCACTAATGAGGGCGCCACTGGACGGTTGACGCAGTCTTAAGAGGCTGTCAATACCTATAAGTGAATGAGATAGCACTGTCGCATGGGCCATGGGCAAGAGAATAATAAGAAAACTAGCCTCACTTTTTACCTCAATTTACCATTGGTTTGTGTTCCACATGTCCTCTACTTCAGCTTAGCCTTTGGCCTCGCTGCGCCATGCTCGGCCTGCGGTCTCGCTTTTTAATACAATGGACATTGGTTGGAGTCTGTGCTCAACTACTTATCCTGAAGCCTTAAGCACGGCTTTGACTTCGCATGAAAGTTCGCCTCAATGGGGCACTTCGGACTTTTAGGCCCAGGTCAAGATCGGTACCCGGCCTTGCGATGCGATATTGTTAACAAAAAATTTCGCGCTCGCTGCGCTCGCGTTTTTGGTTGACCCTGTATCTACAGTCATGTTAGCTTGACTGGTGAATGAATAGAGTTAGACCAAGAAAATTCTACAAGGCATTCACAATTTTATGACTAGAGTCGTAAAATTGCAGTTTGAATGAGTTTTGTTAGAAGTTAGTTGAATAGTCGGCCTGCTCAAATCATCTCAAGAGCAAAGGCAAAACGTACGAAGCTTACTTGTCTATGACTATATTGGCTAGGTTATTCCAAAGTAGGTCTTAAAGGTAGTGAATAAGGTCGTCGTCAATCGTCACAAACTTAAAAGGATTATGGTAGGTCGTAGGTTGCTTTGGTCTGGCTGGTAGTAATTTTGATGGGAACGAGACGTCTTTTAGGGCAACTTGCCAAATAAGGACTGATGAAGCCTTATAAGTTAAGACGTCTTTCTCTCTGTGTTTATTTATGAAGCTTCCGAATGGACAGATTTAATACTGTTTTGGTTTAGTAGAGGTATATTGTTCCTAATTATTTTTAGTCGCAAACTGGCCTCGAAGTAAATCTTTCGAAGGGTTTAGAGATGAGCTCCAGCATTCAAAGCTAACTAGACTTATTGAATTTTTAGTAAATATTAAATATTTAACAAGAACTGTATGTATCTATCTATCCTCATCAATTGACTTATTTCGAGATAAAACAACTTATCTGCTTAGCTCCTTCCTTACCTTCGATATACGATATAAACGCGCCTATCAAAGAGGCCCTTGAAACTGACGGACAGTGTCGCATATTACTAGCGAGACGCGTCGACCGGTTTGTCCGTAAACTTTTCTTTTTATCCGCCGCCCGGCGATGCCCTTTCACTCGGTATCAATTTGCCGGTCGATTTACAAATTAGTATATGTACAGTCAGTCCCTAAAATAAAAATATTCTAAAATTATTGACCTGTAAAACTTGCAATATTACCTACTTTATATGGCCTTGGATCTAATGTAACTTGTTGATAGTTTTTAGTTGAAAATCAGTGTAATTATAGTATTTTATGCAACCGTTGTTTAAGAGGGGTCAAAAAAGGCGAGTGGCGTGAGTAACAATTTGAGGCGAAGCCGTAAATTGTTAATAAAGACGCCACGAATATTTTTTGACTCAGTTAAACAACGTTGCATACAATACTTTTTCTACGACCAAACACTTACTTTGAACTAAAATTGTAAATTTAACAAATATTTTTCATGTCATCTAGTGGACTTCTACCTACGGTATCTACCTGTTTTTAGTGACTCTTGTGCTATTACTGATATTTCTTCAGGCGTAGACACTAAGATTTTGTCTTCATCCATTTTAACTTGAAAGAAACACTGTTTTTTAACACAAAAGTTAAGTTTTCATTCGACAGGCACAATAGTATTCATATTCAAGATTCACAATATTCAAGAAGTAGCAAAGAATGGAGGGTACGAGCGGGAAAAGAATGAATGAAATTAAAAAAAACATGTCTATGATTCACTTATTTGTCAGATATGACATTCACACCCATAAGCGAGAGCGAGAAAGATATATTTCTTTCTCGCTCTCACTTATGGGTGCGACGAACCAAGGTCGCGTTGTGGTGCGACAGTGTGTTATAGCAATAAGGTTGGCAACAATGTATTTTTTAAGTGGCCATTACACGAAGTATTGTAAAAGAGCCAAAAAGATACTGCGTGTATGCACAAATGCTTTTTTAGGGAATAGACTAAAGACTTGTCTTGACAACTTTAAGATAGGGTTTTAAAGATGTGTGCACGACCCTTTAAATGACAAATAAAAGTACGGGAGTAGAAAAAATAATAAAATGGTGCTTAGACTGCTTATCTACAATAGACATTAGTTTTTTTTTGGTTTTGGTTACCGACTCAAAAATCCACCAGCATATTTTAAATTCTTGGATATAATTAGAACTCATTTATCAACTAATTTCGGTTTCAGCTTCAGTTATATAGCCATAATTGTTTCAGTAAGGATGAGGCTATTTACAAAGTTTACACAACACCGGTTTATGTCAGGTCGTCCATCAAGTATAAAGCTTGATTTTAAATATGTACTCCAAAAATAAGTTTAACGTCCGTTAGAAAGACATACGACATCTAATACCCAATCGGAGTGGTTTATTTTAGACCAAGGGTTAGGGGTTGATCGAAATAACTTTTAGCCTGTAGTAGTGTATTAATATTTGTTATTCGTAAGAATATCCAGATATTTAGGTTCTCTCACGAACCGGTGTCAGAGATCTTGAGATATTTTTGGGAAGTAAGGGTGGAATCACATCTGTCAGCATCGAGCCGCATTTTATATATGAGAAATTGCTCGTTAGTATGAAGATGCGTACGCATGCTTTCAGCTTTCCGATGCGTACGCATCTTCATACTAACGAGCGATTTCTCATATATAAAATGCGGCTCGATGCTGACAGATGTGATTTCACCCTAAAACTTTGATACGAACCAAACCTTTTTTTTATAATAAAAATAACACTGATACGAACCGGCTAAAGATTCTGAAAAATTATACAACTCTGGTGATAAATAATATCCTTCATCCGAAAGATAGCATGAATATAACACTAAGCTGATGAAAAAAGTTCTAAGTCCCTTTGCTGCAGTCGAACCAAAAGGGCGCTTATACACTGGTTCACCCGACACGTCTACTCGCGCTTATCCTAGCAATATTCACGCTCCTGGTCTTAGAATAGGACACTGGTGGTAGCATGCACTTAGCGATGTCCTTCTTGACTCGGATTTATAGGGACGATTATGACCAGGATACCGGGAAAAGATGCAGTGCGTGGGCGTGATTAAAAGGTTACGACAAAGAATGCTATTAAAGTGTAACGAAACGTGGGGTCTTCTTCGAAGTTAACGTGCATCTGGTCCCTCGAAACGTTGAGTTACAGCAAACTACGTATATCGGTCTCCTTCTACCGCATAGATGCGTCCTTTAGGTTTGCCGTGGCTTGCCAATGACGGACGGTTGATAAAATAAAACTGCAGGACGAGGGATGAGGGATGTGTCGTCAAACTTACGATGATGCATGGTGTTGGATTTAAATACCCAGTTTAATTTATAGACTTTGCACTCTTTATTCATTTGATTATTATTGGCTCAGTATTTACATCAGAAATTATTATCAATTCGGGGAATGTGTAAACACCCTAATAATAGCTCCACATTGACATAAGTTCAAAGAATTGTCCAGGCGTATTTTTCTAATTAACAGGCACTTATTGTAGTTCCTTATTATTTGTTTTAAAATGAACTTTATGCAATAGTACGAAAAACCTATTTTTGCGTAAAAAGCGTTAAACAATTAGGCGATTAGTCAAACAGATCAGCGCAAAGCAATTAGTTGTGGTTGTGGTTGTGCAAATATTGCCTTTGCGGGCACGTTTGATGGTTTTCCTTAAAACTACACCATACTTTACTTAAAAGATAAATCTATACCTGCATTTTTAAATAGTTACTGGTTTAACTTAAAAATATGTATTCGCGTCGTGTCACTAAAAATATTTATGTTTTAATTAATTTACATACTTTAAGTAGGTATGTACATACATTTAGGAATAGAGTGTTTTTTTTTCCTAAATATATAAATTTATGTAGCTTTAATCGACAACACGATTGGCCGCAATGGCCGTGGCCGTGAATCCTATATAAAGCCTTACCAGAAATATAATGATCATTGTTAAGAGGGCGCTGTTATTCTCATGTGGGGTGACAGTCCAATATACTATGAATAAGTACTTAAGATTAGTTCCAGTGAAATTTCGCAATATGGCACGTGATCATATATTCCTGGTCGGGCTTTACAGACTTAGGGGTTGGATCATCACACACACACATAGTGACATTAAGGCGACATACGTGATACGTGTACGTGGCTAACATTTCAGGACATCCTCTTTTTCCTCTCAAATTTCACACTCAAACGCCGTATCATTTCCATAAAAGCAAAAATTTCTTAAAGGGCCTTTCTTTGCTTAAAAAAAGCTTTGTTCGTTAATCTCACAATTAAGCTTTGTAAGGGAAAGGGCTTCCTTCTCAGAAGCCAACGGAAGGGTTATAAAAAGATCTAAAAGGTTTTTTGTCGTTTTTACACCTGATTGCGCTGAGATGAATTAATGCGTCCGTTCCATGGTATTAATAGGGATAGTATCTTGCATATTTAATTTGAAGCGTTAGTAGCTTAGCTTTTTTCTCCGGTATCTCCGTAGTTCAGGATAGTTCGGGATAACTAAGTATTAATAATATTTGGCACGCACTAATCGTGTACGAAACAAGTGGGCAATTTATTTATTGTGTCGTCAAAAAAGTCGACATAATGATAGCCGCGACAAGCCAATCTGGATAGTCGGGAATCAGAAAATTCAGTGGTTTTTTGTCAATATACCTAAATATATATAAAACAATTACTACGCTACTTAAATACTGAAATGCTATACGCAATGTTTAAACCGGTAAAAAACCGTTGAAATTTGTACCAATCAATTCTTAAAATTTTATGGAGCTCCACTAAGACAGGAATTTTTGATTTCGACCCATGTGAGGGTCAAAAATATAATTGAACATTTTTAACGACTACTACGATGGTAGTAGTCGTTAAAAATTGTACGACAGGTATAGACTAGTTTATACTGATTACAATATTTTTACCTTCCCTTGGGTTATTTTTCACAATTTTCACACTGCAAGTCTGTAATCAAGTCTCGCTCGGCACCTGTCATCCAAGATGATTATCTCGGCGTCATTACTGCTCACGATTACTCCACGTAATGGCGGGCGGGGCACAATCATGAACATTGGTCATCAGTCCTTTTCGAAAATATTTCCCCGGCTTTGAGTTTCTGGCCGATATAACTTGAACCAGACATGTGTAGCTGCTGTGCGTGTTTTGAGATCAAACTCATACTGTTTTACTCAACGTTTAATAATAATAAACTTTGTCAAGCGTTTTTGATTGGTATGGCTGAAGTAATTGAATTATAGGCCACACAGCCTTGCACGTTGTCACACTCATAATAACATTAGGTACTTATGATCGAATATAAGCGTCATCGTCATAACAAATTGCATTATCATTGTCATTGTGACGATATTGTGCTATTGCCTATACTTAATTCAATTATTTGCCGTAGGTATCTTCGTATACTAAGACAGTACAGTAAGACATATATTTCTATATTATGGCAAAGTTTTGCGGAGGCTTGAAATTAATTAATTTGACTGTGTTTGGTTTTTGAAAAACTTGCTTCCACAGTTTATCTATGATACATGATTCTGTGGACACAATGGAAACAGCCGTCCTTTTACAATATTTTTTACCTTGTTTAGAAATACCTAACTCATTTGCATAATGCATAGGTATATACCTATATTATCATCATCTTCCTCGCGTTATCCCGGCATTTTGCCACGGCTCATGGGAGCCTGGGGTCCGCTTGGCAACTAATCCCAGTAATTGGCGTGGGCACTAGTTTTTACGAAAGCGACTGCCATCTGACCTTCCAACCCAGAGGGTAAACTAGGCCCGTATTGGGATTAGTCCGGTTTCCTCACGATGTTTTCCTTCACCGAAAAGCGACTGGTAAATATCAAATGATATTTCGTACATAAGTTCCGAAAAACTCATTGGTACGAGCCGGGGTTCGAACCCGCGACCTCCGGATTGCAAGTCGCACGCTCTTACCGCTAGGCCACCAGCGCTTTTTGGTATATACCTATATTATATACATTATAATATGTATAATATTTAATATGATATCGTTTTATTACTTACAATTAGCAGTCCATCATTTTCACCCAAAATAATCAAGATCATTTTAGATTCTATCCTGTATGTATATAAATTTATTTTAGAAATCTATAGGTACATAATGGATTTATAGGTAGATGATGTATGTGCATGCCTTGTTTAAAACCTCGTTATTTATTGATATAAACCATTCTACGTGTTAAACATTTAATCGCAACTCGATTCGACTCGTGATCGTTCAACTCAAGTGTGGTGTTTATGGCCATATTTACGGCTGAAAGGCGCATCTCGGCAAGGTCACTGCACCGGCTCCAAAAGAAAAAAAAAGTGGGCAATATGGCGGCGGGATAAATGAATGATGCTGATGGTAAATCTCTTTTAGATTGCGTTCAATTCAACCTTGGTGTAAAAGGCGTCATAATATATATTATGTTGTACTGCATTATACGATACGACATGATGGTACCGGTTACCTTTGTTAATTGTGCTCATTTAATTTGTATAATGTCCCTAAGGTGTATTGGGTTTCAAAAGCGGGATAATTTTGAAAATAACAAATATCTACTTAACTAGAAACATTTTCTGCTATAGCAATACCTAGTACGCAAGATGCTTTGGTAACATAAGTATTGCCAAAGTAAATATGAAGTGCTTCGTTAGACTCTAACTTCTTCTCTTCTTAGTACTTTCACGGTTGCATCTCAGAGAAACCCGCAATGTACATAATCGACTGCTGGTATTCAGCATCGTCTACTATAAAACTCTCAGGGTATTATCGTATGTATTAGTGTTTCGATTTATTTTACGTTAGTAACTCATAAAAAACCCCACTTTATAGATGTCAAGTCAAACCACAGGGAACTTCACAGTTTCTTTCAAGTATAATAACGAGTTTAATAGGATAGTTATTTGTATAACCCCTATAAAGTATTCAATATCACAATTAAGTAAACATTCCTGATTCATTGTAGCATTCACAAAAGGCTCCGTATAGAGTGGCTGACGCGTGCCAAATGCCATATTAAAACGAAATAAAATACTCAGGTGAGGCCAGGGACAACGCGCATGTCAGTTACACCCCTTCCAACGTAACTTGACACCACCTGCCTCCCCTTCGCGTAGCACTCGCATCCACTAAATCAATCTACCCGGGTCTAGGTACACTGGTTCTCCCGTTGCATGAGACAGGTAGCTCAGGTGCACGCATGCGTCAGGTGAGCCTTTTAACTCCTAGGAGCCCCTGTTATCCTGGTATCAGGCTGGCATCTTGCCACAGGTACGCTCCCAAATCAGGTGATAGGGCTCTCACGTGGGACCCGCTAATGATCCTTTATTAATTAGTACTGTTTGGAACATTCTACTTGCCACTTTCAAGCTGTTTAAGGCTTTATTACTATGGAAGTTAAGATTCGATTTGAATAATTTTTCGTATGCGAATCCTTATCGTTGAATTCACGCTCTGTAATGATTTTACCGTCCGTCGCTGTTTTGACCGATTAGTTTCAGTTTTATTGAGTTTATCGCTTTAGTTCCGATTGTCGAGTTAACTGGAATACATTACAGTAAAAATTGTGTCAACTTTGGATTAAATTTCTCTTTTGAAATCTGGTATAAAATTTCTACCGTGCTTTAAATTTTGACATGGTCAGACTACCTGTGAGCTAGCAATGCTAGCATGCTCACATTTAATACATTATAAATATTATAATGTATTTTAATCTAACCTAAGCTAGGTTTATACTTCTCGGCGTCTACTTTGGCTGAAATTTGGATTGCTTGGGGAAATTTCCAAAGTAAAACTACGACGAAAATGAAACTAAATGTGTTAGAGGCGAATTTTTAGAAGTGTCTCGAGGAGTAATTACCTAATAGGTGTCCAAGGTACTTTTGGCAATAAAAGCCCAAATAAACCATTTCAATAATTACAAAAACTTTTTTAATAAGTAAACTATTTAATTTACTCAAAATTTAAAATGATATTAACACCACCGATTCCCACGATAATGACTAAAATTATCAATTCCCTGGAAAAATCACTTAAATGTAACAAGTTCAAACCCAACACGGGTCCAAAGCTCGCAGGCGAAAATACTAACTGCTGATAATGGTCTTGCTAAGTGGCCACTCAGAGCAATTTTCACAATCAGCGTGATTAGAGGCTGCAGTACCGAAGAAGTGAAATCAATATACTTATTTACGATATGTGCGTATTGTGCTTTGTAATGTTTGGTTCACGTTTTATTACAAATATCTCTGCAAATGTTAGTGCTCCGTATAAAACCTTGTTCACGGCGCACTTATGGGATCAATTCGGTCTTGCAAATCGGTGAAATGCGTTGTTGTCACTGACTGTTTGACGTAGATAGCTAAAATTTGAAACAGTCATACCACCAACAACAATAGTCAACAACACAACAACTACCACCAATAACACTGTAACAAATAAGTAAAAAAAACCGCTTATTTTGGGGGAAATACTAAATACTCGTATAGAGTTGAGTTAAGAAGTAAGTTCGTTGAGAATTGAGAAGGCTAAGCTGAATTTATTTTCTATATCTTGTAGGTCTTTAGAGAGAGATGTGTAGTGTAAGGCGTTATTGCATCAGACAAAAACTACAAAAATAAATAATAACCCTACTGTTGAACGCGCTCATTATTTAGTTTTTATTTATTTCCAACCATATTTGTTGCCGATTTCTTAGATGTTACCATAGAATCAAAAATGCTATCAAAACCTGCAGGCGATTTATCAAGATTGTGTCTAAAAAACAGGACGATTGAAACGCTCAAATGTTGACCTAGCGATGAAAACTTGTAGCGTCTTGTTTAATCAATGTTTTTTTTTCGTTCATTTTCGTTCATGTTAATTAAAGTTTGAATATAGATTGTAAGAGGAAAAACATGTGTATTAACTAAACAAAATATTTGAATGTTTCTTATAAATTCGCATCCTTTATTAAAATTACCAAAACCCGCCAATCAATCTGTGTGGCCAATCATTCGCCCCGGGCTTTCAGTGCATTCGGGATTTGGGACCCCCCGGATCGCGTAGGGAATACCGCGTATCGATGTTGGTATCGAAGGTGATTTCAATATTCGATATTATTTTATTAATTTTTTATAGCACTTACCTGTCTAATTCGGCTATAAATAAAACTTGTAGAGTCAGCTGCAGAGAAAAGGTACCCCCCTGCATAAAAGTTTGAATGCAAAGTGCAAAGGTGCTAAGCTAATAGTATTGCTGACTATGTTGGTTGCTGGATTGATCTATCTCTTACTTCCCCCCATGACCCCCCCCCCCTGAATCCACCCTTACTGTACATTGCTACTTGCATAAATTACTGATCAAGTGATCAGACTAGATAAATTATCAGCTGAGACCGATGGGTTAAACAAGCAAAAACCAATAATTACCATATCGATTTTAATCAAACTATAATATAAACCCAAATATCGTATAACAACAAAACGTTATAAAATAACAAATTCTTGATTATATTGCCGTTAAAAAATTATCGAAAAACAAAGAAGCATCATTCATTCGCTTTGGTCATAAAACAACAGATTATAGTGTTGAAAGTAATCACTCGAATATATCTTTTAACGAATCGGTATAAGAGTCAGGGTTTATAAAAATAGCTCTTTAGAAAAAACTTCATTAAATTTAGAATTTCATTCTACTTACGGTTAACAAATAATTCAGTTTTAGAAGCAAATTAATAGTTTACAAACATGTAATCTTATGATTTGAAAATACTATATGTTTATAACTTTATATCGTTATTTTATGTGGAGTTATCACGAACATTCTTACTCGTATCTGAAGTTAGGTCGACCCCAAATATTCAGTGTTATTAGCACATATCGCTAATAACAACAATCAAACAAATCGTGAAGAAAAGCTTCCTGAAATTCTTCAGTGCTGCAGCTGGCATATGAAGTCCAACGAATTGCGGTAAATAAATTTATAAAAGTAGTTTTGGACATCATTCTTTCCTACTATTTTTCTATTTGTATCAAAGTAGTCTATTTTGACCTGAGGTCTAGTCTGAATGAACTCTTTCTATGTCTTCTGTCTATATGAGTGTTGGTTGACTGGTAGAGAATGCCTTAAGGCATGTAGTCCACCATCTGTACAATCATGTATTGTGTAACTGTATAGAAGTATCTATGACCTCGTGCTAAATAGCCATTTATTTTATTTCCCAACGCTGTCGGTGGTCCCATTCTAATTCCTTACAGTAATTAGTGCCACTTACTTACGTCCAGAAAAATCTAATATAGGCCCGAGACGCTCCTAATCTGGCTGAATTAAATGGCGGCGTCTAGTTGATCAGTGCTCATAATTAATAGCCCGTAACGTTTCGTTCGGGGGTTCGATGCCCGCGCAGTCAACCGACAATTGACAAACGTTCCCGATCTAGACCCAAAATAGGCTTTAATTAGTTGTAGACGGGTTTATTGGGGCTTATGAAGTTTAATAATTTCTTGTAAGTAATAATTTCTTCCTATAGATGTGAATGCATCTTACACCTTGCACTGCACCGTAAGTTTAGGTTAGATTAGCAAAACCTAACCTGACCTAGATTTTCTAGAGTAACGCACAGGAATAAATGTGACGTTCCACGGCAAAAGGTACCTTATGGCACTTGGCGCTTACGTCGCATAGCGCCGCAATAATAATAGCGCGCGGCGGCGGAGCGGCGTTAATAATAGCGTAAGCGCCAACGGCCATAAGGTACCTTTACCCGTGGGACGTCACAAATGTTTAATTTACATAGTTATTGTGCTAGGAATGCTAGGATATGTAGAGAACGGCAATACCTAACAGTACAACCTTAAAAATAAATAGTTTTAACAAACATTTGTGTATTATAGCTAGAGAAGATTTTTTATATATATAAATTATATAATATAAACTTGGGAAATAAACAGGCAAAATAGTACAACAAGATAATTAATTTAGACAATACATAGCCATTGCGCAATATTTTAAAGATAATGCGCTTTATTTTAGGTTCATGACTGTAGTTTACATTTTAAATTATATTTTGTAAAGGACGTGTAAGTTAACAAAAATAGTCGTAACAAATCTTTCTCAAGTTATTTTTGGGCCAACCTGTATTTAACTAAACCCTTAACTCAGGTGCCGGGAGGTGACCCCATAAGTGTCTCATTTTGTCATTTTTATTATGGGACATTAAAAACGTCTGTAGATGGCATATATCCTTCGACGGACCATCTGTTACATCATTACACTTAAAATGTGACTATCTAGAGAATCTTTGCATAAATAGACGCTAAGATTGCCTTTTTGGACGATTATCTAATATTATGGTATGGGCATGCGCCTCAGCTTTGCCTCAGCTACAAAGACTTATATGACATATGACTTTGTGCACATGGTGAATATTGTAGGCGCAAGATGAAAGCTTGCCCGCGCCATAGAGAAAAAAATACATAGAGTGCTCACTCCATACATCAGTTCAGACTATTAATTTCAGTGTCTACATCTAGCATCGAGTAGCGGAACTATCAGTACTGCTACTTGACAATAGGTGTAGCACCGACCGGAAAGTCTTATCTCAACAGCATAAGATTTTCCGGTCGGTGGCTACATCTATTGTCAAGTAGCAGTACTGATAGTTCCGCTACTCGATGCTAGATGCTAATAGTCTTTTTGATACTAAAACTGATGTATGGAGTGAGCACTCTATGTATTTTTTTCTCTATGCCCGCGCTAACCGTTTGATATATGACGGTTCTGACAGAACAGAACCAATTCGCGGTATTTTTGATGGTCCATGTTGAGTGACGACATGTTATTGTAGAGTTTAGTTTTCTCAAGAATATCCTTGTTTATGCTTTGCATATTTGGTACTCGTAAACGAAATAGATACTTACTAACCAATTAGAATCTCTTAGTACTTACGTAGCTTAAAGATTTTTAGGAATATTTGGTGGTAAATCGTTCTTGATTTTCGTGAAGTCGGTCCTAAGCCAAATAGAAAGGCATGTAAAACACCCCAACCTAAAATACGACACTTTCAGAGATGAGGTAAACTACTGCCAAGAAATCCTCTGCAAGATGTTTCTCAACAGACCAAATGTATTTCTCAGTTGGATCACTTAATTATATAATAATAATTCAGCCTTTATACGTCCCACTGCTGGGCACAGGCCTCCTCTCACGCGCGAGAGGGCTCACTTAATTAATACCTAAATAACCTATTTGCTGTATTATCGATTGATATTTCTTTTCCTAGCCTATCTGAGTGTCCCGCTGCTGGGCAAAGGCCTCTCCAGACAATGAAATTATATCGCGGTAGACCCATTTGTGTAATTAAATATTATGTAAGGACTTAATTAGTTTTAGGCTGGGCTAACTAGTAGGTCACTCCCTCTTCTTTATGACCTCATAGGTATCCTGATTTAAAATATTCAGGACCTAAAATAAAGATTTAGTTCAACAATGGAAGAAGTTAAATCGAATAGTGATCGAATATAAAAATAGACCACAAAGTCTTAAGCCAATATAAGACTTTATTTATAGGTTTATTTACTTTTATAATTAGGGTACACCAATTGGGCCCTAGTCCAATTAAGGCTAGTTTCAAATGGGACTCGAGCTGTAGCTATAAGAGGACGGAGAGTAAAAGTACACTTTATAGTGGAATCTACTCGTATTACGTTTTGGACTTTTATGGCTGATTCTGAAAACAAATGAAAATTTGCTATTTTAACCTGTTCGCTCCTCCAATTTAATTAACAGCTGCTTTTATTTTAATAACGTTTGTTTTAGCTAGTGGAAAATACTTATATTAAATATATATAATTATTAATTAATTATCATTATCATCCTACTCGAATAAAAAATCGTGTAAATCAGATGTTATGGCGAAAATTGATAACGAAAGGCAAATAGAAGCCGGACACAAGGGCATCGAATACAGCTTTAGTGGTTCTAGATTGACAATGTTTTAAATAGGTACATTTATTTCATATCACTACATAGTATAAAACAGTCGTTTTTCGCTGTCTGTCTGTCCCTAGGTATGCGTAGATCTTTAAAACTACGCAACGGATTTTGATGCGGTTTTTTAATAGATAGAGTGATTCAAGAGGAAGGTTTATGTATAATTTGTTAACCCGTGCGAAGCCGGGGTGAGTCGCTAGCCTTAAATAAAATAGAGGAGTGATGTTGTCATGAGTAAAAGTCCGTTTAATAGGACAATCAATTCCCTTTTAATTGCCTTTCGGACGTTTATGGCTAATTCCGAACGATACGGCCGACGAATAATCGATTTTAAACAGAAGATATGCCCGTGATTGTTCTTAGAAAGATGTACAGTCGGATGCAGTATAATGTTTACAATACCTACTAGTATTAATATTCCAAAAACTTTTTTTATGCCACGACGGTGGCTAACAAGCGCCGGACCACCTTTTGTTAAGCAGCCACCAGAACCAATTAACGCACGCTTGCATCTCTAGTGGAATTAGACGCGCCTTGCCAGCCATACAAGCTGAACTGTTTATCTTCTAATTGCAATCAATTATAAAACACCTCATAGGTGAAAGGATTAGCTGATATTATTTTTGCAAAGAGCGAAATATATTTAAAATAAACTATTTAAGTAAGTACCTTCTTTAATTCCACTATAATAAGTAACTAAACTCACTTTTAGTTTAACCAAAATTATGAAATTTTTTAAGACGACATTACAGTTATTTTTTTATAAGCTACTAAATAAATGTTTATCGTGCGTGGCATCATTCAAGATATCCTTTAAATTTCACTTACACAAATAAAATTATAATTAAACTTTCCTAAACTACAACGCAATAAAGCGATAACCAATAACTCATTATTTTATGAGCTAAAAAGGTCCTCCCATGTCCCAAGATCTCCTCACGCCTAATCTCTTAAGACGGTCGACATTCGGTTTCTGGTATCGTCTTTAGTGGCAACCTGACACCCCTTGCATTCGAATATCGAATTCCAGAATTACTGGGATTCAGTAGAAGTTCGCGTATGTACCTACTACCGAGAAAAGACGATAATTTGATAAGTGATCCTCTAGTTTAATCAATGTATTATCACAGTATAACATTTTAATCTTAAAATATAAAGCAATATCTTATTTATTTAAGTAGTCTTGAATTTCATAACTTATCACGCCCGAACTAGTGGGGAAGTAGACAAATTGGTAGATAATTTGCAAATATAAATATTTTTACATACATAATGAATAGTCAGGAGACAATCGTCTAATAAAGCAAACAATTGATCGTCTTTCAGAATTGAAATTATGAGTAGGTACCTAAAACGTACTTACATGCATTGTATTGACGTGAAAACATATTTCGGTGACCTATTCCTTATTAAGTGTCTCGGCATTTTTATTTGACGACGGTGAAGCCAAAAGGAAGTGTTATGTGCAAAATGTTTGATTAGTTAGGTTATATTCATACGTTTTTATGACCCGTGGTGGATCCGTGTGATATCTTAGATACACAAATCCGCAGTCAAAATGTTTGAGCTTTTTTAATCACTGAAAACTTCCGTACAAAAATCTAAAAATAACAAGGCCTTTACTACGAAGCTTTATGAGCGCATTAAATTAAATAGTATGTTATCCTACTATTTTTCGCATTGAACCGAACTAAAGGAGCAATGAACTGAATGAACTGACATTTTATTCCGTTCGCTCATCCGAGCCTCGTGGGCGATTAATATTGTTCGCGTTTATGTCATCCTGTTACTCGCTATTATGCAAATAATTGTTCAATTAATAATTAACACCTTTATTATTTCTCGATTGGCTACCTGCATTACAGTAATTAGGTAGACGAATTGAGGCCCTGAAAGATGTAGACCGTTTTTATACATGTCACTATATGTAGATTCTTTATTAGGTACAGTAGCCATCAGATATATCGGAGCGGTCAAGGCGTTCAGAAATATCTGAACACGCCACTATTCAGTCAGGGCGTTAGAGCGCGTGTTCAGATATTGTGAACACTTCGGTCGCGCCGATATATCTGATGGCGACTGTACCACTAAAACATTTTTTAAACATTTTGCAATATCATCGTCTCATCGACATAAGAATAGAAATACCAATAAGGAAGTCGCGTAGGCAGCGTCCGCTAGGCATCAGGACTTATTCTAGACCAGCCTAATTTACATGAATGCTTATGACAGTATTACGACAGAAAAACAAAAGAGAACTGTGAGCTAACAGTGTACTTAGAAAAAGAAAGTCTTGGTCATGTCACCTACATGCATAATTTATATTATTATTATAGCTGTACTTAAGTACTTAGTTTTCAAGCGATTAAAATACTGAAGGTTGAAAAATGCATAATTTTTACAGTAACTTAATTTTTAAGTACATTTTCTTAATATAACAATTGTTTTTTTTTATAATCTATGTCATGCCGAGTGAGCTGTGGGCCAAGATCGCCACAGAGTGGCAGCCCAGCTCAAAACGAGGAGTTGGCAAACCACGTCGGCGATGGCGAGACGAGCTAGACTCCTTTTTAAAGGAATGGCCAGAGACTGTACAGGATCGGGAAGACTGGAAAAAGTGGGGGGAGGCCTTTGCCCAGCAGTGGGACATTACAGGCTCCTAATAATAATAATAATGCCGGCGGCATTCTAGGTTAGGTTTTTTATAATGTGTTTATATGTATTTTTTATTGTTTTGTAAGTGTTTTTATATTTTACTTTTATATTCATACTAGCTGTTGCCCGCGACTTCGTACGCGTGGATTTGTATATTGGTGGTTATATATTCTACATTAGCTTAGAACATTATGCAGCAAGAGATTGCGGTAGGACGGTTAATCATTTGTTAATTATTAATATTATACAACGCATGAGACTTTGTCTTTCACAACCTACGAAGTTTCAAGCCCCTAACTGAATAAAATTGTCTTCGATATAATCCCTCTAAACCCTCTTAGAAGATTTTCATGTCCTCTATTTAATAAAACCTAACTACCTATTTACGAAGTTTGAAGTTCCTAGCTTTAAATAAAATTTGAACCCTATACAAACTTTCAACCCCTTTTTTAACCATTTTAGGGGATGATTTTTTAAAAGCTGAAATTATTTTTCTTGTATTCTAATAATATGCCTTTATACAACGATTCAAGTCCCGCAACTAAAAAAATGTTTGGCCTCCATACAAATTTTCAACCCCTTTTTCACCACCTCGGGGGATGAATTATCAAAATCTCTGACATTCGTTTTCTTCTCTTTTGATAAAATACATTTTTACGAAGTTTCAAGTTTGTAGCTTTATTAAATAAAATTTGAACCCTATACAAACTTTCAACCCCCTTTTTAACCCTGTTAGGGGATGAATTTTACAAAACGCTAAAATAACTTTTCCTGTCTTCTAATAATATCCCCAAATAGAAAGATTCAAGTCACGCGTTCGAAAAAATGTTTGATATCCATACAAATTCCCAACCCCTTTTTCACTACCTTAGGGGATAAATTTTCAAAAACGCTGAAATTAGTTTTCTTGTATCTTAATTTAATACCTTTTTGCAAAGTTTCAAGTTCCTAGCTTAAAATAAAATTTGCACCCTAAGACGAACTTTCATCTTTTTTTTATCCCCCTTAGGGGTTGAATTTCCAAAAACGTAGCAATTACTTTTTTTTTGTAATCAGCTATTATGCCTTTCTAAGAAGTTTCAAAGCATTTGTAATGGATTAAAACTTTCAACCCCTTTTTAACCCTGTTGGGGGATGAATTTTACAAAACGCTGTAATTATTTTTCCTGTATTTTAATAATATCCCGAAATACAGAGATTCAAGTCCCGCGTTCGAAAAAATGTTTGATAGGCATACAAACTTTCAACCCCCTTTTCACCACCTTAGGCGATGATAATTCAAAAACGCTGAAATTAGTTTTCTTGTATTTTAATAACATATATTTTTACGAAGATTCAAGTTCCTAACTTAAAATAAAATTTGAACTCCATACAAACTTTCAACCCCTTTTTAACCCTGTTAGGAGATGAATTTTACAAAACGCTAAAATAACTTTTCCTGTCTTCTAATAATATCCCCAAATACAAAGATTCAAGTCCCGCAGTCTCAAAAATATTTGATCTCCGTACAAATTTCAACCCCTTTTTTACCACCTCGGGGGATGAAGTTTTAAAAACGCTGAAATTAGTTTTCTTGTTTTTTAATTTAATACCTTTTTACGAAGTTTCAAGGTCCTAGCTTAAAATAAAATTTGCACCCTAGGACATATTTTCATCCCCTTTTTTACCCCCTTAGGGGTTGAATTACCTAATACGTCGCAATTCCTGTTTTTTGTCATCGGCTATTATGTCTTTCTAAGAAGTTTCAAAGCATTTGTAATGGATCAAACTTTCAACCCCTTTTTAACCCTGTTAGGGGATGAATTTTCAAAAACGCTGAAATTACTTTTCCCGTCTTATAATAATATCCCCATATACAAAGTTTCAAGTCCAACACTCACCAAAATATTTGATCTCCATACAAACTTTCAACCCCTTTTTCACCACCTTGGGGGATGAATTTTCGAAAACGCAGAAATTAGTGTTCTTGTTTTTTAATTTAATACCTTTTTACGAATTTTCAAGGTCCTAGCTTAAAATAAAATTTGCACCCCAGGACAAAGTTTTATCCCCTTTTTTACCCCCTTAGGGGTTGAATTACCTAAAACGTCGCAATTCCTTTTTTTTGTCATCGGCTATTATGTCTTTCTAAGAAGTTTCAAAGCATTTGTAATGGATTCAAACTTTCAACACCTTTTTAACCCTGTTAGGGGATGAATTTTCAAAAACGCTGAAATTACTTTTCCCGTCTTATAATAATATCCCCATATACAAAGTTTCAAGTCCAACACTCACAAAAATATTTGATCTCCATACAAACTTTCAACCCCTTTTTCACCACCTTGGGGGATGAATTTCCGAAAACGCAGAAATTAGTTTTCTTGTTTTTTAATATAGTACATTTTTACAAAGTTTCAAATTCCTAGCTTAAAATAAAACTTGCACCCCATACAACCTTTCATCCCCTTTTTAACCCCCTTAGGGGTTGAATTTTTCAAAATCGCTTCTTATCTCTTGTACACTTTATAAATTCAACCTAGTGTGCAAATTTCAACTTTCTAGCTTTTGTAGTTTCGGCTCTGCGTTGATGAATCAGTCAGTCAGTCAGTCAGTCAGGACACTTGCATTTATATATATAGATTATAAATAACCTAACGTAAGAGGAAAGATAAATAAAGGAATAATAATAATGCCCCGCTGCTGGCGGCACCCTAGGTTAGGTTTTTTATAATGTGTTTATATGTATTTTTTATTGTTTTGTAAGTGTTTTTATATTTTACTTTTATATTCATATTATAAATCACCTAGCCTAGAGAGTTCCAGTAAATAAAGAGAATAATAATTTCAACAAGCCCTCGAGCTTGGTTCTCTCCCACCTTCCTTAACAACTGGTGTCACCTTCCTGCTCTATAAGTCCGGTAGTACCACGGAAGCGAAGAATTACAGGCCCATCACGTGCTTACCTACACTTTATAAGCTCCTTACATCCATTTTGAGGACAAAAATCAACGCGCACATTGTCGCTAACAATATTTTGGCCCCTGCTCAAAATGGATGTAGGGTTGGGTCCCGTGGTACTAAAGAGCTCCTCCTCATAGACATGACCATTTGCCAACAAATCCGGCGGAACAAGGAGGCCCTCTCAGCCGCTTGGATTGACTACAAGAAGGCCTATGATTCGGTGCCTCATTCATGGCTGGGGAGGGTCTTAGAGCTGTATAAAGTTGATGCAGCTTTGAGAGCCTTTCTAAGCGCGTGTATGAGACAGTGGACCACAGTCCTTCGTCAACCAGGAGGCGGGGATGACCGCCCTGGCCCGCAGGATTTCATAAGGATTGAGCGAGGAATATTTCAGGGTGATAGTCTGAGTCCCCTATGGTTCTGCCTAGCTCTGAATCCCCTCAGCACCCTGCTGAAGGATTTGGGACTAGGTTGCCGGCTTCGGAGAGAGGGTGAAGTCATTTCTCACCTTCTGTACATGGATGACCTCAAATTATTTGCACCAAATAACCAAGACTTGACGGAGCTACTGAAAACCACCGAAGTCTTCAGTAGTGCCATCAACATGGAGTTTGGTGTCGATAAATGTGCGGTTATGCATGTACAGCGGGGGAGGGTTGTAAATTCAACAAATTTACAACCTTCTGAGACAATGTCTTTCAGATCTATCTCTGAATCAGAAACCTATAAATACCTTGGTATGTCACAGTCGTTGGGTATTGAGGACGAGGGTATTAGACGGTCGGTGAAGGAGCGCTTTTTCAGTCGGCTCACAAAAGTTCTTAACAGTCTTTTGTCAGGAGGCAACAAAGTGCGCGCCTTCAACGCCTGGGTAATGCCCCTACTCACATACTCCTTTGGCATACTAAGGTGGACTCAGACCGAGCTGGACGCCCTGGATCGGAGGGTCCGATCACTGCTCACCGCGCATCGCATGCTACACCCACGCTCGTCAGTTATGAGATTGTACATCCCACGGAAATGTGGAGGCCGAGGCTTCCTAAACGCCAAGGATCTCCACAACCGCGAGGTGTACAATCTCAGGAATTATTTCCTTAACAACCAGTGTGGGATGCATCGTGATGTCGTGGCAGTAGACAGTAACCTCACGCCGCTCTCCTTGGCAAACGAGAACTGGCGCAAACCTGTGGTACTAAGTACTGCGGATCGCAAGACGGCATGGGAGAGTAAGGTGCTACACGGGCGGTTCTACAAGGCCCTCACGGGACCCGATGTGGACCTGCTCGCGTCGGTGAACTGGTTACGATTCGGGGATCTCTTCGGAGAAACCGAGGGTTTTGCCTGTGCAATTGCGGACGAAGTAATGATGACGAACAACTATCGGAAATATATCCTGAAGGACGGTACGGTCGACATTTGTCGGGCATGCCGCCGTCCCGGAGAGTCACTCAGGCATATCATTTCCGGTTGTTCTCATCTTGCTAACGGCGAGTACTTGCACAGACATAATCTCGTAGCCAGGATTATTCACCAGCAGCTTGCTCTTCTATACGGTCTTGTGGACCGCGAAGTACCGTACTACAAGTATTCACCTGTGCCAGTTCTCGAGAATGGTCGTGCCACGCTCTATTGGGATCGATCTATTATCACTGACAGGACTATTGTAGCCAATAAGCCTGACATTGTGATAATAGATCGAGCGCAACGCCGGGCCGTGCTCGTTGACATCACCATCCCCCATGATGAGAATCTCGTGAAAGCCGAGAAGGACAAGTCCAGTAAGTACCTAGACTTGGCTCACGAGATAACCGCCATGTGGGATGTTGATTCGACGATCATTGTCCCGATAGTTGTTTCAGCGAACGGTCTAATAGCGAAGAGTCTCGACCAACATCTTGAGAGACTCTCGCTAGGTGGTTGGATCAAGGGCCGGATGCAGAAGGCGGTGATCTTGGACACGGCGCGGATAGTCCGCCGGTTCCTCTCTCTGCGGCCCTGACCACCGGTAGCTTGGGCCCTGCCCCGCTGCCGGCGGCATTCTAGGTTAGGTTTTTTATAATGTGTTTATATGTTTTTTTTTATTGTTTTGTAAGTGTTTTTATATTTTACTTTTATATTCATATTATAAAAACCCTATATAATATATTATAAGAAGCGCTGGTGGCCTAGCGAAGAAGCGCTGGTGGCCTAGCGGTAAGAGCGTGCGACTTGCAATCCGGAGGTCGCGGGTTCGAACCCCGGCTCGTACCAATGAGTTTTTCGGAACTTATGTACGAAATATCATTAGATATTTACCAGTCGCTTTTCGGTGAAGGAAAACATCGTGAGGAAACCGGACTAATCCTAATACGGGCCATGTTTACCCTCTGGGTTGGAAGGTCAGATGGCAGTCGCTTTCGTAAAAACTAGTGCCCACGCCAATTACTGGGATTAGTTGTCAAGCGGACCCCAGGCTCCCATGAGCCGTGGCAAAAATGCCGGGATAACGCGAGGAAGATGATGATTATAAAAACCCTAACTTAAGAGAAAAGATAAATAAAGAGATAATAATAATAATATGTCATTCTCATAAATGCGGATAAAGACCTAAAAATATAAAGGTGAATGAGGAACATCGAGCGAATGATATTCGCCATATGACTTTGTTCGTGTCGAATACTATTGAATCTCCATCGCACAGTCGGTGAAATAATAGCAGCTCGTTTAGTTTATATTAGTTAAAAATAACAAAATGCGAATCGCGTTGTTACTACTCCTTTGAAGTTGAAGTTTTCAAGCGCGAAATTACACGTCGTTTTATGATTCCTTCTGATATAATACGAATCTTGTAGGAATATTTAAACTTCAAACATAGTTTTATTATTACAATTCGTCGTTTAATTCTTATAGTAATATGCCCGTACAAGCCAGATGCATAGAAAGTAAGTTACGCAAATGCTAGCGAATACGTCAGTGTCAAAATTGGTGGTAGGCGTACAGGCCATGCCAAAGAATTAGACAAAAATACACAGACATATAAAAATTCAAAATATTTTCACCATCTCGTTTATTTTCAACTTTACGGCATAAATGAAGAGGACTAAACTTGTAGAGAATCAAATTTTGACTTTGTCGCTTTATTTCAAATTTAATTTTCAAAATATCGATCGTAGAAGAAAAATTGTGAGGACAAAACTTGTAGAGAATCAAATTTCCTACAATTTCTGTCCTCACGGTTTTACCGTAAAATCAAACATGGCCGAGTTATTCAAGAAAAACCGTTTTTCGAATATACACAGGAGCCTGATTCAGTCTACTTTTCGAATTTACACTCCCAGTGACCCCCCCGAGGGACCTACGAAAAAAAATCCAGGAACTGATTATTCACAGGTCAAAGTCTATAATGACTGAACTATTGGGTAAAAATTACAGGTAGGATGTTTAGAAGTGTGTGTGTTGAAATATTTCGCATATTTTATTAGCTAGAAGAACGTTAACCTTGCGCGCTGCGCGTGGGCACGCGTAGGAACGTTGAAAGCGTAAAAGTCTAGATCCACGATCAATCACCGTTGAACAGTAAATAAGTATACTCTCCATTCACTGACGATTGATTCACGCGTTTCGAAGTGGGTGGATCTTTCTTGAATTGCAAGTAAGTTTTGTTTAGATTCATATCAACGAGTGTTGAAAAGTTGCTGTTATAAATTAAATGTCGTAAATCCTGCTCTAATAAAAAGTAGCCACCTCTACAATTTGCTAAGCATCTTTGAATTTTTATGCAAGGCTAGATGGGGTAGTAGAAACACTGGGGCAAGAGGAAACCTGATATTGTTTCTCTGGCCCTGAGCAAAATAAACTTAGGTATGTTTCCTTTACACCACATGACCTCATTTATGTTTTAGTCAATTGCCATTGTTAATACATACATACATACTGTCTTTTTATTATTCCTAGTCACCTAGGAAATCATCTGATAGAATTGATTATAGATTAGTTGGTTCAGAGAAAATGACTACTATCTGAATGCCTCATAATACTTAAATTTATTGCACTTAATTTGATTTTAGTAACGATAGTATTCTCGCAATAATAAGTTATGACAATCTCCTTAAACCAATTCTTTAACAAGCAGATACGTCTGCGAGCGATACTACAAATTTATGTCAATCTCCTTATTACAGATGACAATCATTCACATCAAAGTTAACGCTCCCATAAACTTAATCCTTGCGCATGATTTCATCGCTCCTTAAGCGATCTCGCGCATGTCCTGATGACGTTCTAACAGCAGCACTATTCACTGACCTTATTGTCTTTGAAATAAGGCTTAGGAATTGTCAGTTAACGATGGTTCACATGCGGTAATCCTGCCGCAAAGTTTTGCAAGGCAAATTTATTGATGTGAAGAGGATTTTGAATCGTATTCCTTGGACATAGAATCTGAATTGTCTACATTGGAGAGCCTGAAAGACAATTCTCAGGGTCTCAGATTTAATTTGCAAATCCGCAGTATGAATTTTAAGTCTGTGTATTTATTAAATATCAGAACTTTGTACATATATGCACGAAAAAATTAAAGTAGAATAATTATATTCATAGTAGTGATGGACACCATTATTTAGCAAAATTGGAAACAGCTCTTGTTGATACGCGATTATATGCAGAATAATTTTATTTTATCTGTTAAGAAACAAATAAAATAAAATAAATAACATGGCGGTTCACTTGACCAATTAAAATAATTAAGCCGCTCACTTATCTCCTTACACACATTGTACATTAGAGATTTACCGAGAATCCTAGCAACTGCCACGAGATACTGTTATCGCCGAAGAGATTAATTATGATTACTCGCGGGACATGTAAAATGACCGGTATTTAACACTGTCACTGCTTAACTGAGACAAGTGGTGTGAGCATGCGTTAAGTTGCGTTCCTTTGCCTTTGTTAATCTTTTGTCTTGTGCTCTGTGACATCAGTTAACTTTCACTGATGTTAACTAATTATAAGCGCAACATTGTTAGAAATAAAGTAGGAGTCTCGTAACAATATTTCCACGTAATTAAAATATTTTTACCAAGGTTTATCTAGATGACAATAGAGTACTTTCAGGGCCATAGATAAATCTTGTTTAGACTGGATTAATCAGTACAGAGATACAGAGTACCTAGTACATTGTGAAGTATGTACCTACATTGGATATACCTGACATAGAAATAGAGCTTTTATCGATTCTGATTACCTAGTAAGTTGTTAGCCGTTGGTTGTTAACGTCGTAAGCAAAACGTGATTTCCAAGTACTTACGTCCAAATTTGCGGTAACGTAAAAATCTGATTCCAAGTCACACTTGCGCACGGTTATTTCGGGTGGTGCGCGCAGACGCGGCGGCGTCGGAAGCGGCGCGCGCGTACCGCATGCGCATGGCACCACTTTGCATAATTAACGCAAGTGTGACATGCGCGTTAAGCACTAGTTCCAGCGAGTATAATCTATGGCACATTGTAATGATTGGGAATTCGTCATTATTAAAGAAAGGCTTGAAAACAATCTATGTCGCTGCCTCTATTAATAATGTGGCGACTTGGGGATTTGGAAACCATATCAAGTTTTGCTGATAATGCACATTAGTATTTTTTCGGTAATTGCAAAATACCCTACTCTCTCCTATTGGTTGGTCTCTATTAGACACCTGGAAACATCATATGACAGACACATTTCTAACGTCGTAATTCGCAATTGTTTATATACCCGTGGTGTCTACAAGGGCATCCGTGGCCTTATTTATTTAAAAAGTTATAAAGTACATCAACATGCAGATTGAAATTCATATTTACATTAATGAAAAACATTGCTGACAGTTTGACATACACCACACAAAGTGATAGCAAATTTAAAGGTTAATGTACCGAATAAAATATCAATAAGTCAATTGCAACTCTGCAATCGGCATACAAAACTAGCATAGCCAATAAAATGTTAGCATTGTAATAAGGAACAATAGTTGTGCATAATGCCAACAATATTAGTATTCCTTCAGCGCATGTCAGCGTCCGATGAAATTACGATACGCGAAATGTGCTATTATTGGCACTAGAGACATGTCTTTGTCGCTTTATTGGCGATAATAGTCTGATTGCTGGCCTGTTTTGTCATGCGGTTATTGTACTTCTTAGTATCGGATTGATAGATTACTATTCAACGTTATTGACACAGTAAGGATTGCTATTTTATAAAGTTATGGCCTAAATTATATTTTATGTTTAGAAAAGCTACATGCTAATAATGACCGTTTGTCTTAGGTACTCTGTTTGGCTTGTAGTCCGTTTTTTAATAATGTCATAAACCTTTAAAGATAGGAAATTGAAAACCTTGAAATTTGAAACATTTTAACATTTCACATATTTCGTCGGTTAAAAAGTTGTAAAGCTCATCACCATCATCATCATCATTCAAACTCTAACTGCCGTATTCGAACTTCAAGATATTCACAAGAGACAACACGTACTAGATACTTTATAGTTTAGATTTCAACTAGTTCTCTTTTGCAGCGCAATTCGTGCAACCAATGTCACTTTTACGATAGATCGTGTTAGATATCTATTAGATGTGAATTAGATCTCTAAGTAATATCTTGTGGAAATCGTTCAAAGGTATCTCCAGAATCGCGGAAATGTCAAATTTGACAGGTTAGATCTTAAACATATCGTTATCGTATCTTGGAGATGATGTCTAATAGATATTTATTACAAAATCCGAATCGGGCCCTAAGGGGGTTTTTGGTTGAAAGTTCTTTACGACTTCTACGTCGACTAGGCGACTAGCTCTAAATATAATTTTGCACAATATAGACCTACCTATTTATATGACTCACCAGTCCATGTGAACTTATACGTTGAAGATTTAGATAAACCTATAAAATGTATTTATTGATCATCGGATCAATAAATCTTTCGAGAAACCAAAACAAGAACAAACATAAGGTTCTAATAAAAACTATAAAGCTATTTAAATAAACCAGTGAAAAATCGTTTTCAGACGAAATACAGCCGAGTTATTTTCGTGCTCAGTATTTCGTTATTTAAAAAAAAAAGTATGTGTTAAAATGTATTTGAAATTTACCAATGGCTTACCCAACACTTGGAAATATCACGACAACAACATATCCTTTGTACACGTCTACCAGCCCATTGTCATAGTAAATGTTGGTTACACAACTAACAGTTGGCAACACCGGCCCAAGGGGTTAACTACCGTGTTGTTGGCTGCACTGTTTACGATAATGACAATGAACATGCACTTACAAAGCAGTAAATTCGAGATGCAATATTTATTCAACTCGTGATTACACTTAATGTGTTTGAATCGATCCCTTTTAAAACGTAAAAGGACATATTCAGCTACGCGGTATTTGATTTTTTTTCCCTGAATGAGCGTTTTTAACTCTTTGTAAATGCTACATCGCCAGTTTACTTATACATATATGGAAATAATAATTTATTGCATCTGCGAGTGTTATTTACTTATTTCGCTGGACGTAAGCGCTTAATATTATTTGCTTTTGTCTATGAAACGGCCTGTTTTTAAATCATATTTATATTTGTCAAGCTCAATTTACTCAATCTGTTGTTGAATTCATCAAATGTTTCAACAACAGATTGATTGAGATTGATTCAATTACATCTACCGAAATGTGATGCTGATTAATTATACAATTTATTAATCAGTATATCCTTAAGCTATCCATCATCAAAATGCAGACTCAGACTCGAATTAGGAAGCCTAGGCCAGAGCCTAGGCACATCAGAATGTAGGTTGCATGACTAAATATTATAATGACAATGCTGCTTCGAATTCGGAATGACCTGACACAATAGAATCACAATATTGTTTTCATAGACTCCCAAAATGCATTGCATCCGTTGTACCAAAAGTAGATGGTCACGTATTATTAATGTAATGTTATGATGATTACAACTTATTATACATGCATATATTTAAGACTGATTAAAAAACTTGGAACCGCCCAGGATGCTTTACGTCCTGAGAAACCATATACATGCGATATATGCACAAAATGTGTGACGATACTGATGATATTACTTAGCTAATTAGAGCTTAGCTGAATTACTCTAAATAACGAGATACGACGCAGAACTTAGCGTTATGATGATAGCGCGATAAGGATAGTTTAATATAAATCCTGACGAAAATCATAAATCGACTCACTGCATTGCATTCTCATTTTGGAAAAGAAAAACTTAAAAAGTTAAATAAGATAGGATACCTACTTAAAATTTATTTAATATTAGTGTAAATTCATATAGTTTTAATTTTTAACAAGCAGAATCGTCTGCGATCGACGCTATTAAGCTTAGAATAAATTTAAAAGTGGAAAAATTACTGTCTTTGGTGAGACTTAGAGTCACGGCTCCAGGATATAGTATTGATGATATATCGAGGATGCCGTCAATGGCTGTTTAATTCCCGCTAATTGACAGTTGCGATAGTGTTACCTTCCGCAGGATGCGCCGGCGCGGCTCGCCTTGCTCCATTGACTGTCACATAGCTCTGCTATTCATTAATCTGGCCTTTACATTCACATGAATGGGCCTCGAGAAGTCAAAGTCAGAGTTCGCTATTCTCCAATTTATTAGAACAACATAAAAACATAGTAGGTAAGCCGAAACGATACCTAGTTCCTTTGGGTTGAATGGTTAGATATCGGTTGCCTTTGCAGCTTAAGATCCTAATTTTTAGGGCTCCGTACCCAAAGGGTAAAAACGGGACCCTATTACTAAGACTCCGCTGTCCATCCGTCCGTCCGTCCGTCCGTCCGTCTGTCACCAGGCTGTATCTCACGAACCGTGATAGCTAGACAGTTGAAAATTTCACAGATGATGTATTTCAGTTGCCGCTATAACAACAAATACTAAAAACAGAATAAAATATAGATTTAAGTGGGGCTCCCATACAACAAACGTGATTTTTGACAGAAGTTAAGCAACGTCGGGCGGGGTCAGTACTTGGATGGGTGACCGTTTTTTTGCTTGTTTTGCTCTATTTTTTGTTGATGGTGCGGAACCCTCCGTGCGCGAGTCCGACTCGCACTTGGCCGGTTTTTAGTAGGTATTCTCAGATCTTAGCAGCCAGGATGTCACTTCGAAAATGGTTGGTTTAGGAGGAAGGAATATCTACTGCGCAGAAGCGATATTCATCGGTCTCGTCTTGTAGTTATGCTCAAAATTATTAATGAATTCTTTCGCCAAACACCTTACAATTTGTCTGCGTAATACAACTTAACTGATACCACTAATTATATTTACCTCCTATATCTTTTCCAAAGCATGTAATTTAAAAAACGAGCATATATAAGTATTAGCTACTCTGCTCTTTGCTTATTGTCCTTTTTCAATATGAACATTACTCATTGAGATTCCCCTAAGAACCCTTGTATGATTTAGTAGTGTTATAAATCAGTCTGCAGCTGAAACAATGTCATCACTGTCATCACTGAACAAAATCATTTATTTATAGCAGATGCTGATGCTTGGTGCTTGGTTAAGCAGTAACATAGAGGGAAACCAGGAATCACAAAACAAGATTGCATTTTCTATTAATGTAGCCATTTATGGACTGATGTGCTTCAAAAACTTTGTCTTAATTTTTTTTTATCCTCGGTATCATTAGTTTTCTTTCTGTTAGCAAATCTGAACTTCTTACAGTATCTATATAATCACTACCTACATAGTATACAACAAAGTCGCTTCCCGCTGTCTGTCTGTCCCTATGTATGCTTAGATCTTTAAAACTATGCAACGGATTTTGATGCGGTTTTTTTTAATAGATAATGGTTCAAGAGGAAGTTTTATGTATAATTTATTAACCCGTGCGAAGCCGGGGCGGGTCGCTAGTATATGTATATAATTGGTTGAGTAGGATTAACCCTATCAAACTTGGAGGGCTTCAATAGGAGGAGTCAAGAGTGAAAATGTCGGTTCACAATTTTCCCAGCCCTTCTGGCCTCCAGTTCACAGCAAAGGTTCACAGTGGAAGGTCCTGGGGGCCTGTCTCGAGTCACGCCGGTAATTAACGCTCGGCTTTCATCTCCGCCCTTTTGTAAACGAGCCCAATCCCGTGGGACTGCTCGGGCGCAGGATTTAGTGTAAGTTAATAACGTTGAGCGATGCAGAAAAAAAAAAGCGTTTCTCAAAAGCTTGTAACTTGTAATACAAGCGGATGCCACTTTTTGACAGCTTTTGTTAGAAAATGACTTCCTCTTGTATTACAAGTTACAAGCTTTTGATAAGCAGGACAATGCTCGTGAGTTTGACTTCACGGTTAAATTACTGCTTGTAAGTTATGCATATTTCATGTACCAAAATGTCTATGTTTAACAAAACGATTGACAGGTAGAGAATGCCTTTAGGCATTAAGTCCGCCATTCGTATGTTTTTTGTTTGAACAATAAATAAATTATGGGTTATTCATAGCTATGATGGCATCCCTTATGCAGATATCTTGTTAAAGTTTCGTCACTTCACTGAGGTGCGTACCGACCGCTGTGCTATAATACCTACAACACGCATTACAACGGGTTTGATTTGAAAAGAAATTGATATTCTGTGCGATTTAAATTACTTGTAGGTATGGTAAGAATCGCTATGTATTCATGATATCGTCATAAGAGGTTTTCGAAACCCTTGCAGGAGGTATACTGACGTATTCGAACTTCAAGATATTCACAAGAGACGACACGTACTAGATCCATTCTAGATACGTTATAGTTTAGATTTCAACTAGTTCTCTTTTGCAGCTCAATTCGGCCAACCAATGTCACTTTTACTTTAAAATATCGTAGGAACGAACGATTTCCATTAGATATCTATTAGATGTGACTTGGATGAGTATCTCCAGAGTCGCGTAAATGTCAAATTTGACAGGCTAGATCTTAAAGATAAAGATAAAGATAAGATAAAAGATAGTTTATTCAAGTAGGCATAATTACAATGCGCTTATGAACGTCAAATAAAGCTAGGTAGACCGGCTCCAACCCTACACCTCTGCCCCGAGAAAATTTAAGTTTAAGTCGTTGTCGTATCTTGGTGATGTCTTGCTGCCAAAACCGTGCTGGCAGTATCCAATGAGGATTACCTGCACCTATGACAAAAAAATAGATATCTTATAGATGTCTAGTTCAAAATCCGAATCGGGCCCATAGTGATTCGTCTTAGAGGCGTATGTTGTTGTTAGAGGTGTTTTGCTTGTCTCGAGTATCAATTGAAAACGGATTAGCTCGATGCTTCTCTCGACTTGGGCCAAACCCAAATGTAGATGTTATCATCCCTCAGTTTACGGTTAGACACGAGTCCTTTATCGATAAGTTTATCGACACTTTTATCGACCGACCGTCCGTCGGAGCCGAAAGTGTTCAGATTCATCGTTTAAATACTATATGTTACCACAACTATCTACCCGTCATTTTACAAAACTAGACTTTATTGTGAAAGCAATAAGAACGTTGAAAACTGCAAACCTGAAACGCAACAACAATGTCATTATACTATTTAAATGTCGCGTGTAAGTTAAGTATTTAAAGAGACATTAATGGATATAGCTTTATTTATATTATTCTGTTTGGAGGAATTAAATAAAGTTACCTAATTAATTCCCGTTTAGGAAGCTATTTGGGCACTTCTCCGATATAAAAACCGAAATTCGCAAATTGCGGGGATCTTTCTCTTTTACTCCAATGAAGGCGTAATTAGAGAGACAGAGACAGATGCCCGCAATTTGCGAACTTCGATTTTCGCGGTTATAGCCCAGGCAATCCTAACCCCAGCGATTGACAGTTGACACACTGAAGTTTTTACGAAATCGCCTGCCATTATTTGACCTTCCAACACTTCCAACCTAGAAGAGAATATTAATCTCGTTGGAATTAGTTCGCTTTCCTGCATTAATATAACAAAAATTTAAATAATTAATTATGTATTGTTTCAGATCGCTGCTGTTGGCAGCCATCGTTATAAGTAATTGTATTACATGGACCGCGTCCAGGCACTCCTACACACACAATGTAAGTAACCGAATTTCAATTTAGTCCATACAAACAATTAATAGGTAATTTATTTATAATACATCGCAAATCATCATAATCTTACTAGCGTTGTCCCGCCATTTTGCCACGGCTCATGGAAGCCTGGGGTCCGCTTGGCGACTAATCCCAAGAAATGCATTAGCCACTAGTTTTTACGAAAGCGACTGCCATCTGACCTTTCAACCCAGAGGGTAAACTAGTCCTTATTGGGATAAGTCCGGTTTCCTCACGATAAACGATAGATATATCACAAATAATAGACGCAAATTAATCTAAAAAAAAAAACGATATAGGTAAGTACTCAGTACAGTCAGCATCAAATGTAGCGAATAGAAAAGCGTGAGTTAATGAGACGAGAAAAGTTCAAAATTGGGCAGGTCTTCTTCCAAAGAAAATGTAAACATTTCCGGCCAGTAAACTTACCTACATAGTCTACCTACCTATATTGTATTGTATGGCCAGTTTAACGAGACCATTCGCCGGCCTGTCAAGTAGGCACGTGTTGTTTGTTTGTGCCCGACATAACGTGCGCAGGATTGCACGGGACACTATTTCCGACGTTGAACGAGCACTCGTCTCAGAACCAGTTACTGTGGTGGTGGTGACCTGCCATCGTGGCCGTCACTATCTCACATAATGCATGTTCAATCATCATAAATAGTCGGGCGAAAAAAGTTGTCAGTAGATAAAAAGCGCGAAGTTAAAATTTGCTATCACCTCTTCGTGGGCGTTTTTTTTTGTTGTCTCCTACACTTTTTTTTCAAATTTGGGATTTTTTATGTTATTTCTACTCAGAATCACGAGCTCTTTCTATCCTAATAGGAGAAAAAAAGTGTCCTAAGGTTTTTATTTCCATTACGTCACCATTTTTCATAGACTTTGTATGGCGGTCGCGGAATGGAAAGATCGAAAAATGTATGGAAATTTCGGGACACCTTTTTTCTCCTATTAGGATAGAAAGAGCTCGTGATTCTGAGTAGAAATAACATAAAAAATCCCAAATTTGAAAAAAAAAAGTGTAGGGGCAACAAAAAAAACGCCCTCGTGTCAACGTTTGTCAAATTTGCCTCCTTTTTCTACGGACAATTTTTTTCGGTACCCAGAGGGTCTACCGCGAACCACGTTGGACATGTTGCCTCTCTGTCGCACTAGTAAATTCGTACATAAGTATGACATAGGCAACACGTCGAATGTGGTTCGCGGTAGGCCCACAGACTATGAGCTCGATACAGCTAGATTTAACGACGAGATTTTTTAGATTTTGTTACGGTTTTGAATTTGAACTGGTTTTGATACGACCTCGACGATCGTTGCCTTAAACTTCATTTCGCATGCACTAATCAGCGTGAGCGATTTCAAGGTCGTGTCAAAAATATTTAAAAACTAAATAATACTAATATTAATATTTAAAATATTTAAACAAGTATCCTATAAATCGGGGGTTCAGACCCCGGCGCCCCAGCTCGTACCAATGAGTTTTTCGGAACATGTACGAAATATCATTTGAAATTTACCAGTCGCTTTTCGGTGAAGGAAAACATCGTGAGAAAACCGGACTAATCCCAATAAGGGCCTAGTTTATCCTCTGGGTTGGATTGGAAGGTCAGATGGCAGTCGCTTTCCCGCTTTCCAGTCGCCCACGCCAATTTCTGGGATTAGTTGCCGAGCGGACCCCAGGTTCCCATGAGCCGTAGCAAAATGCCGGGACAACGCGAGGAAGAAGAGAGAAAACAAGTATCCTATGAAACCAGTAGGTACTGAATTGAGCCTACTGCCTACTCGAAAGCTAGCTAGCTTTCGAGTAGTCAGTAGTAGGCGTTTGTAATAGCGGCTCATCTGAATGTCAGCGCACAACGGCCGGCCGTGACTGCCGCCTTGACCGCGCCGCCGCGACGGCCCAATACATGACTGTTTAGTTTATTACAAACTTTCCGATTTCAGGGTTCCGTAAACAAAAGCAAGCAGATAACGAAAAACACCAATTAACAAATTTAATTCACCAATTAATTGAGTAGTAGCGAACTATCCGAAAAGTATTCAATCAAATATCGTCAAATCTGATTGTATGTTGATATTCTGGTCCGCAGACCAGACCAGCTATCATGGTCGTATTTTTATCACCTGTCATGCTATGCGTCACTTTCGCACTTACACATTTGTTAGAACGTGACAGCCATGGTGACAAATGATAAAGAGCCGGCCATCATAGCCCTACAGTACCAGTATGCTGTGCGAGCAAATTCGACTAACGTTCAATTTATTTTAAATTGTATAAATAGGTAGCTACAAGAAAAGGTTCGGTTAGCACAGTTCAGCCAGAACTCAAAATGGGTGATTCTCATTTTGTAGCTCTCTTAAAGTCCTCTATCATTAGCCTCATGACCACACTGACAGTACCCTGTATAAATATTATCATCTTGTTTGATAACTACCATAACTTTATTACACGTAGTAGCCTGATCACATACTTTCTCTTTACACTAATCTACCTTAATTAAGTTCTTAACCACGGCTTATCTGCCGACGGAGTCGTATAAGAGTTAAAAGAGTTTTGTAAAGCTACAAAACACGCCGCGGCTGGCTAATTAGTTATCTTTAGGTACAACGTTACAGGGATAAACACCAGCACAGAATAGATACGTTAACTGAATAAAAGATAAAGATAAAAGATAAAATTTATTTGACAAATATCCAAAATTTACAACAATCATAATACGCTTAAAGTTACTTAAATGTTATACATGTACAATCATGGTTTAGGTAAACATTAAAAATAAGATCTTGTAAGCAAAAGTGTAACTGGCTCTAACATATTTTACATCAATACATAATAGTATTTTATGCAACCGTTGTTTAAGAGAGGTCAAAAAAGGCGAGTGGCGTGAGTAACAATTTGAGGCGTAGCCGAAAATTGTTAATAAAGACGCCACGAGCATTTTTTGACTCAGTTAAACAACGTTGCATACAATACTTTTTCTACGACCAAGCACTTACTTTGAAATAAAATTGTAAATTTAACAAATATTTTTAATTCAAGAAGTAGCAAAAATGGAGGGTACGGGCGGGAAAAGAATGAATGAAATAAAATAAAAACATGTCTATGGTTCACTTATTTGTCAGAGATGACATTTAAAATAAGGTTGGCAACACTGTATTTCATTCAACATTTTTTAAGTGGTCATTACACGAAGTATCGTAAAATCGCCAAAAAGATACTGCGTGTATGCACAAATTCTTTTTTGGGGAATAGACTAAAGACTTGTCTTGACAACTATAAGGTAGGGTTTTAAAGGTGTGTGCACGACCCTTTAAATGTCAAATAAAAGTACGGGAGTAGAAAAACTAAGTAACTTAATTAAGGTTAGAATGTCCATATGATCCATTTCTAGTGCAGTTAGTTAAGATATAAAATAATATATGTTAAATTATACATTTCTGGAATGTTTTAGTGGTCATAGGTACATATAAATTAAATCTAAAACGTTGGGTATTATGTATTTTAAAATTAGAAAATTTTATAATTAATTATTTTTTATATAAATAAATTCCTTATTTATCCTGGTTTGTCGTTAAAAAAAATTAGAAATTATTTTGGGATGAGACTTAGTTTAATCTGTAGCTTTAATCGTATAGTTTAAGTTTTGTATGTAAAACTTCTTCTCGCCCTCATTTTTTAGGGTTAAAAAAGAAAAAACGGAACCCTAATACGATCACTCGTGCGTCTGTCTGTCTGACCATCCGTCTGTCACAGCCTATTTTTTTGTATATCAATTTTAGCAACCAAGACTATAATATAGTACCAGACATAGTGACATAGATCTGGGGGCACGGTAGTGCCCCCGCCAAGACGAGCAAAGCGAAGCGCAAGGGCACTACTACCTTTTCTCGAAGCGCTTCGTCGTTTTTTTGAACCCTCATAACTTGGGTTTGGATTATACCAGATAAACAAAATTCTCGGGATATGATGTCAATAGTGGACTTATTAAACATAAAAACTGACTGACTGACTCACTCACTGTTGATCATCAAAACCTCTAGGGTACTTCCTGAAGTCCTAGGAAGCTGAAATTTGGTATGTAAGATAATATTAGTACACAAACAACAAAAAAATTCAAAAACTTGAAATTTTTTGTCCCTAAGGGGGGGAAAAGGGGGGTGGAATTTTGTATGGGAAATCAATAACCGCTGAACCGATTTAGTTGAAATTTGGTATGTAGATAGTTTTTGTAATGGGGAATGGCATAGAATAGTTTTCAACCCCAAAATCACCCCGTAAGGGTGAAAAGGGTGTGGAAAAAGGCGTTAGGGGAAAAAGAGGGTTGAAGGTTGTATGGGGAATCAGTAAAAAGCAGATTGTATAAAAGATGCCCCGAGGTACGTATTTCAGGATTTTTAATAGTAGGTCCTTAAATCACACGCGCAACCCTTTAAATTAGGGGATGGAAGCAACTTACAAAAAGAAGTGAAATCCCACCAAAAACATTTTCATGTAAAATGTTGCCAAGACGAAACCATAAGGCTCGCACTGACAAAAAGTTATCAGATCTCTTGTAGAGCCAAGCTTCTAACTCTACGAGTACAAGCCCTAACTTCACAAACTCTACACCTTAGTCAAAATATGTGGCTTGGCCGTTTCGTTACTCCAAGAACTATTGTATTTTAAAAAATAATGAATAGTGAATACATTTTTCACCTTACGTCCATGTGACAGTAGCGAAACGGTCAAGCCACATATTTTGACTAAGGTGTAGAGTTTGTGAAGTTAGGGCTTGTACTCGTAGAGTTAGAAGCTTGGCTCTACAAGAGATCTGATAACTTTTTGTCAGTGCGAGCCTTATGGTTTCGTCTTGGCAACATTTTACATGAAAATGTTTTTGGTGGGATATATGTTACTTGAATGTTCATATATCCCTAATATTTCAGAATGTCATTTTAAAATGAGAACGTAACATCGATAAATCGATTGTATGACGGCGGCTACGTTCGTGTGACTCTTAACTTATTCATTCCACTCAACCTTTGGTCGTCCCAAAACTTATAATAAACTTTATATATTAAGCAATCAACCATATACGCGCTTTCCCGAAGTACAAGTAAACGTAGTCAGGCTAAAAAAAGTCAGAGGTAATAAATAAGATTAAATTTGCTTTCGGTTTCGACATAACGTCGGTGAAGATTGAACATTTGGACAGCCAGCGTGAGACCATGTGAACATCGCTCGATTGAGCAGGGTTGCCAATCAAGGCTTCTTTATACTTTATATACTTAACTGATTTGCTGGATCTTACTATTAATACAGTAATAAATGCTCAAAAATGCGTATGTAATGCTCAAAAATGTATTGCGGTATATTATTGATAGTATTGACAAAGTTTGCATTTGTATCATGTTTGTGTATTAAAGCTAAAAGAGAATATTTAGAAGTTAGTACGTTTTGTTTTAACTTTTAAGGATTAGATACTTTTATTTTAAAAGAGTTTTTCTACAAGCAATAATAAAAAAAACTGCACACTTGAGCAGACAGCGAAGCTTTTTGAAATGGTTCGCAGTTGGCGTGGCGCAGTCTCTCACCTTAACAATGTTTATACTTTCTTAATAAAGAAATTTTATAAAGACACTAACGATGGGTTAATAATTAGGAGTGTAAACTTTGGCATGAAAACTCATGAAAGTTTTCTTTAATTAAAATTAATCTAAAAGTATATAAAAACTCTAACATGACAACCCTAGTGACAAGTGAATAGTAAGCCTGTGAACAGCCATAAATCTAATCAGGGATGGCGCTACGAACTACGATTGATGAGAGCGTTCCACCGCAGCGGGTCATCCCGTTTAACGGACTATTTCAGGAGACGTACTTACCAAAAACTGTACTATATCGTGACAAGCCTAGTGACAAAACAAGTGACAAGTATTAAGCCTCAATAGCCATACATTTAATCAGAAATGGCACTACAATTGAAGAGAGCGTTCCAACGTTGCGCGTCATTCCGTTTAATGGACTAATTCAGAAGAGAGATGAAAGCATGCGATCCTTTTTATGCCTTATTGCAATTATTACACCTCGAATATTTGTACTGTAGAGATTGTCAAACGGTAACCAAGTTGAGGCTCCAAACTAAACATGTCATCAGCAGGAAGCATTCGAGCCGACAAGTCCTAGCCTCGTGTTTATCCAGGTCCGACCAAACAGCGCAATCAGCCTCGAGTGCACTCCACAAGATGTGGCAACTTGTGGTTTATTTAAACGAACACTGCAGCGGTATTTGAACTTTAAACGTCTGAATTTGATTTTGATATTGAAATAAAACTGTCCAAACGGATTAATACCGCGTATACATATGAATTTAAAATAGATACTTCCCGAGTCTCCCATTGAGCACGAAAGTTGTAAAGGCTTCGAAACGCGAGGGATGTAGGTATGTAGTTCAAATTCATTATGCGCGATTAGGATTATCCGTTTACAGAAATAAATCATCATCATCATCATTGGCCCGTAACATCAATAAATTGATGGCTTATACAGCGTCCATAAGAGTGCGGCACTTCTGCAAATGACTAGTCAGTCCAATGCGAGAATAAATAATACATACCTAGAAGACAATATTTGTTTTGATATTGTTTGTAGAAACTCTGTGTGCAGCACGTTTGTAGCAATTTTAAGTGAAGGAGATGCGCTGAGTAATATCAGATCAACATCAAGATCAAGAATAAATTATTAAAATTACTTAGATTTCAAATGCCGCTTCTAAGCACGAAACGGCCTGACATCTGACAGTTAAGTTATTCAAATGTTAGGGGGAAATTAATTACAATATTATTGAGATGTAAACATAGGCAGGGCTAGACTAGGCACAGGCCTTCTATCACCGATTTGTGCTCAAGCTTCTGAAGGATGCATGCAGAACAAATATTTGAAATTTGAATTTTAACAACAACGGCATGGCGGCAACTATTAGGAGGCAGCAAGGGAAATTAATAGCATAGGTAGATCTAAATTTAGATTTCAATACTCGTAGAAAATATCTGTTTTGTATTTTTTTTCTAGTTTTAGGTACCAATTTAGGTAGGTACCTAGGTTATACCTTCTTGCGTCCTCCTCTGAACCTATTTTTATATCACGTCGCGTCGATGGCAAATTATCATAGGTATGGGTCAAGTATTGGTAAGTGGTTACCGTAGCCTATGGACGCCTGCTACTCCAGCGGTGTCAAGTAACATAACGCGTTACCGACCTATTAAACTCCTTTGACGTTGCTTTAGTTCCAACCATTTTATAGGTACATCTCATTTAATTCCGTAGAAACTCTCACTCACCGTTTATTCACATCTGAATAGCATACCCACCTGTGCGCTGGCGCAGCCATTCCTAACAAGTTGTTTATCCTCATAATATTGTATTAAAACGGCGCGACGACCGGCATTTCACTATAGCGCGCTTGGTGGTCTGTTGCTTTTGACATAAAAAAGTAAATTTTGAGAAAACCGGGGGGGATAGGTTAGATGGTCTAATATTTAGTGATGACGATGACACATGTTGAATTTTATAACAAAATCTGAGCAATTTATCACAATAAATTTCAAAATTTAGGGGAATTTTATCTTCTAAAATTTAAAAACTATAGCTAATATCTTAGGGGTATGGTTACGACCAAATTAACACAATATTTACATTTGTTTTTATAACAAGTTCCTGGAACTGGAAGACTTAATTGTAATTCGAACTTAATTTCTTGCAGATTTCGCAGTAGTCGGGTTTTGTTCTTATTTTCTTTACTTTGGAACTGGATATTCCCCGCAGAGTGTTAAGTTGTCACTTTTAATTAGATACACTGTTTGATATTGGACGGGTGGTCCCTTGTTAAGAATAATTGTCAAGAATTTTTATTCATCGGCGAATATGTAACATATAATAAAATTCAATTCAATAGTTTCATTGCCCAGGAATGAGTATTACTACATACTATCGACTATAAAATTACAAGTTGGTACCTACCTACGTTATATTTATATACTCTGGCATACCGACCTTGTCAGCAGAAAAAGGCGCAAATTTAAAAAAATGTAGTGTTCATAGAAGGTGACATTAATGATGTCTGTAATTAATTGCAAATGCAATGCAGAGTTAGCGTGATCCAACTCTATTTATTTAAATTTTATTGTACAATATAATAACAAAGTACAAACGGACTTAATGCCTATACATATAGTTTACAAAAAGCAATTTCTAATGATTACCGTCTGTTACCTTCCGTGATTATTTCTCACTTGATGGCTTCATCGGAAGATCAGCGCTGGAAGTCGCCAGCAACATGCTGAGATGGGGCCATTTCGTGACACTTTATTTTTCACTATGTTATTTCTATGTATGTCTTTTGTCTGTGTGTGTTTACGAATAAAAAACTAGGTATTCTATTCTATTGTTTTTAATCACCAGATATCCGGCCACCGCAGAAGACACAGGCGACAGGGCGCCGGGCAGTACTTACCAAATTCATACGTCATCCCTGGAGGGGAGGGGAGTGAGAAGGGCTGGGGCCCGTGGGGGAACCCCAGCAACTGCTCGCGGCCCTGCGGCGGCGGTGTTGCCAGCCAGAAGAGGATATGCCTCATAGAAGGGTGAGTTCGAGACCCCCAGAAGGGTAAAAATCCGGAAAAAATGCGCCTGATGTTTACGATTATGTAGCGGCAATGAAGTTGGCAATTTGATGTCTAGTTGTTTAGTAACACTCATTGAAATTCTGTAATATAGAGGCCCAACGGAGCCGATATGTGTTATTGATAAAGGCTGCTTTAATATATGTAGATTTAAAAAAAAGTTGGCAATTTGTTATAATGCGGCAAGATCTTACATAATAGCGGAAAAAAAAGACACTTTATAATAAGACGTTAGAGTTATACCAATTTGAAACCGAGGAACCTGTATGCGATCATATCTAAAGACGAAAACACAAGAAAAACAGCTACCTATTTACCCAGTTTGTGTATATAAAATTACTTTAGAAGTGAGCGTAAGGGCTCTGGGGAGGGAGGCGCAATTTAAAAATGCTTAATGTCTACGTAATGTGAAGTTCATGAGTATTGGATATTTACTTCTTAAGGGTTTTTGTCTTTCACCCCTACTACGAGTACATCTCGTTTTATCAAGGTCAATGAGCGAATTATGTATTTTAACTGCGACTCGAACTCCCAGTAAAATAAAAGAGCAATTTCAGGTCTGGCGCGAGCTGCACGGGAGGGGACACGAAGTACTTCTCATGCAACACGCAAGATTGCCCCGAGCAGAGCGACTTCCGCGCTGAACAGTGCGCTGAGTTTAACGACAAATCCTTCAAGGGGACCAAGTACAGGTGGGTACAAAGTCACTTGGTCTTATGTGAACTGGGCAGGCGGTGTCACGGAGTTTTGCAACACCATAGAGAAGTATAGGCAAGAGTGCTCACTCCATACATCAGTTTTGATACCAAAAAGACTATTAATTTCAGTGTCTACGTCTAGCATCGAGTAGCGAAACTATAGTACTGGTACATCTATTGTCAAGTAGCAGTACTGACAGTTCCGCTACTCGATGCTAGATGTAGACACTGAAATTAATAGTCTTTTTGGTATCAATACTGATGTATGGAGTGAGCAATCTAAGTATTTTGTTCTCTATGGCAACACGCAGGACTGTCTTGAGACGAGCGATTTTCGTACAGAACAGTGTGCGCTGATTCAACGACAAAGCCTTCAAAGGGACCAAGTACAGGTGGGTACAGAGTTACTTGGTCCGATGTGAATTGGGTGGGCGGCGTCACGGAATACTGCGACAGTCTGAACTGTCCCGAGACGAGCGTCTTTCTTGCGGAACAGTATGCTGTATTTAAATACAAAGCCTAAAGGGAACCAAGTACAGGTGGGTACAACACGTCAGTGGAATCATGACATCAGCAGTTTCAGCAGCAGTGAGCAGTGGATCCGCTGCAAATAGCGCAGACGGTGCCAGGAAATACAGCAGGCTCTAACAGGCTATTTTATTTATGTTGAGGTGAAAAATGGAAAGCCTCCGTTTCTAGAATGATAGTTTAACTCTACGTCTCATAAATGATTTATAAAAGCTGTATTTTCGTGATTTTATTTAGGAAAGTTAAAACTAAAAATTTTCTGAATTTAGTGCTAAAATGGAGCCCTCTAAATTAATTTCAAACAAAAAATCAGAGTGCTTCAAAGTAAACAGTAAAACATTTTGTAAACGCGCGATTGATTTATTTTAGTTGATATAGAATTTCGTAAAGTAACCTTTCTTCCCCAGTTGGGTACCGTACACGAACGGTCCCCGGCCGTGCGAGCTGAACTGCATGCCGAAGGGCGAGCGGTTCTACTACCGGCAGGCGCCGAAGGTGACGGACGGCACGAGGTGCAACGACGAGTCCTTCGACGTCTGCGTCGATGGCTCTTGCCAGGTAACTTTAGAACATACTTCCCAGGGTTCATTTTGTAGGTACGAGTAAATAGGTTTTTTTATGCTTTTCAAGCGATTTACCTACATAGCAAGTCTATGAGCAACTATCAGCAAGGATAATAACAGAAGCGACAACGTTTATAAGTTATTTCAACCCTTAAACCCTTTCATTAATGAAAACAACATTATCCGGTGCGTAGGACCAATGTTTGGGTTGCGGGTTGGCAACCCAAATATTGATATTAAAACGTCCGGAGAGTAGTTGCAAAAAATGTTTATCGTGGACAATGTAACATGATAACAATGACGACCACTCTGAAAATTGTGCACAACTAAATGATGAAGCAAGTTGTATTAGGTACATATTTAGAAGCGAACATGCAATGACGATGACGGAAATTTTTTGAAATAGATAAATTTTCCTCGTGGTGAAACTTTCCTTATCCATGAAGAAAATTTTGTTTCAATTTCCCAGAATTTTGCAAACTTTATAAAATATCTGTGCTTACGAATTAACTAATTGTATGTTCTTCTAGCCAGTGGGCTGCGACATGATGCTGGGGTCCAACGCTCGTGAAGACAAGTGCCGCGTGTGCCGCGGCAACGGGACCAACTGTCACACCAACGCAGGCCTTATCGACAACCAAGATTACACCCAAGGTAACCGGTTGTCCGTGGACCCCTGATGGTCTTTGGTGGTCCGAGAATTCATAAATATCGACCGACCGAATCATCAATCCTATTCGAGGTCTCCAGAAACGGCGGTCCATTTCCATCCCACTTGCACTTGCATTTGCATCCCACTACTCTTTTGGCGCTTTTTGATAAAGACGTAGTGCTTTTAAATGTTTGCTTTTAGAACTAACATGATTTTTTGTTTTGTTTTTCAGGGTACAACGACATTCTTCTCATACCCGAAGGAGCAACAAATATTATTATAGAGGAGATAGACAAATCCAACAATTATCTTGGTAAGTCCTAGCACGACGCATTTTTTCTTATCCTGCTTACTCGTATAACTAATCCTAATATATGTACCTACACTATTACTTACACCAGTTAGCTAGTTAAAGACAGCAAATCCAGTAAGCTGTAGCTGACGAGGATATAAACGCCCTTTTTGAGCTTACCGCTGACCGCTAACAAGATGTCGTTATTCGATTGTTGGCAATTTTCACAATCTGATCAGAATCTGTAGCAAAATTTTGATCACAAGCTCTCGTTTTTAGCTCTCCGATCAAAGAAGGACAACAAGTACTACCTGAACGGCGACTACCAGATCAGCTTTCCTCACACGATGCAGATCGCCGGCGTGCCGTGGCATTACGAGCGCAGCGTGCAGGGCTTCGCGGCGCCGGACAAGCTGCGGTGCTTGGGACCCATCAACGAGCCACTTTATCTCTCGGTAATACTCGAACGACTAGAATTTTTTTGGGCATCGTGGCAATATCAGCGTCTAACGGTGATTGAGATTGCACAAAACTTTCGCAAACACCTTGGTTTGTCAACCAACGATTCCATTCCACCACTATACATCACGGCCCGCGGTCCGCTTTCTATCAGGCGGACCGAATGCTTGTTTGCCACTAAAGTAGTAAAAAAGAATTGAAACTGTTCACTGATTAGCGTAATGAATTGACAGTGAGTTGCTGATCACTTCTTCTGTAGAACCTATTTACCATATAGATAGAAGCAGATTGAGTTCTGACTTGTAGGCCACAATTAGGCATGTTCAGCATAACATGTCATGTACTTATTAAACCCCTAGTTTCTCAGTGTATTGAGTAAACAGAAGTAACATGCATGTTCTGGTTTCCAGCTGCTCTTGCAAGAGACAAACGTGGGCATCAAATACGAGTACAGCATCCCTAAGGACCTGGCGCCGCCCACCAACACCACCTACACCTGGACGCATGAGGAGTTCTCGCCATGCAGCGTTAGTTGCGGCTCAGGTAATGATACGAATAATTACTCCAAATTATGCACCAACTCAACCAACACGACAAAAGCCTAAAAACTTGCTATACCATGAACCTTGTTTTGACAGATTGTAAAACACTATAAACTCATCATCATCATAAAGACTAATCTTGATCTAGGCACCAGGCGTTACTGTGGGTTTCACGTACTTGTAGAAACAGTAGGTACCTAATAAAATAATATGGCATGTGTTTTCAAGGTTTCCAAACCCGCAACGTGACATGTCGGACTCGCGATGAGCTGGAAATCGTGGACGAGAGCCTTTGCGACGCAGGACTCCGACCTATCGCCAACGAGACCTGCCAACTGGCTGAGTGCATGCCGGAATGGGTGCCGAGCCCGTGGGGGCCCTGCTCCAAGCTGTGCGGCTCCGGCGGCTCGCAGTCGCGCTCCGTGCAGTGCCAGAAGATCATCTCTAACGGGCAAGTCAAAATAAATATTTTATTCCATGCAGTTCCTACCGAACCTCAAGGTAGATCTGTACCAACATATCACTGTCTTCGCTTTGCATAAAAGTCGAAACATTTTCTTGGAGATGCACTTTTAAAAAGTTCTTACCTGCATTAAAAGTCAGGTCACACCGGAAAAATATGCACCACGTATGTCTAAAGCTTGTAGGAGCTGCAGATGGCTGCGTATGCATCCAATGTACGGTTTATCTTATACAGTAGAGGCAATTCTGTTCAGCTTAAAGCTAATAAGGTCTACTAAGATCTTAATACCTGCTATTATAGCTTTCAGACGTTTTGGGATTTAATTGTAGGTACCCATCGATAGTGGACGAGAACCAATGCTTCAGACGGCTGGGTGACAAGCCCGAAGAGCACCAGAAGTGCAACGTCAACGCCTCCTGCCCCACCTGGTTCACTGGACCTTGGAAACCTGTAAGTGTATCCTCTAATGAAAGTTGGAAAGCTCAAGTACTTGTTTTACAAAGTCCTTGTTTAACCCTTAAATGTATTATGATGTAGTACATGGTATACTTTGATGGCCTCAATATGCATATATAATTTTTTAATTACTATGTTTATTTTCTTTATTTTTCCCACAATCTATACAACCTCTCTATTTCAATTTATTAGGAAATTAGGTATACAAAAACATGCATTTAAGGGTTAAGATTGTTTCCCTTTACAGCAAAATTATATGGCCCTTTTTTTTGCCAAACCAAACATTAATTTACTGTATTAGATTAATAAAGCCTAAGAAACCATTTTGAAGGTTTGAAATGAAGGCACGGTCAACTTTATTAATAACTAACTTTTCTTCTTCAGTGTGACAAGCTGTGTGGCGACGGCAAGCAGACGCGCCAGGTGGTCTGCCACAGGAAGACCAAGGGCCGCGTGGAGGTGCTGGTAGACGAGAGCTGCGAAGACGAGAAGCCTGCCGCGGAGCAGCCCTGCAATATCCACCCGTGTGATGGTATCGACTGGGTTATATCCAACTGGACCGGGGTGAGTACCTGCTCATCATTATATACTTGGAAACAATCTTGTACTTTAAAATACACGCTCCCCTGCTCTTAAACATGTTACTTCACTTACAAAACGGCCCTTGAGAAACAAACATAATCAGGGGTCGGACAAAAAGTGCGGATGACGTCAAACCACTTATAGGATGATTTCAAATAGTATTTTTGATTTTCATAAACAATTATCACTTATCATTTATCAACCTCTTTATTAAACGATATCGCCACTTGAAATGAGTAAGTACGTTTTTGACTGACACATTGTCAATCAGATGAACAATAAATTGACTTCGTTATTGTTTAGCTATTGTATCTTCACGATTATATTTAGCTAAAATGTATATTTACTAATGTATAAGAAAACGCTCTAAAATGTCATCTGTACTCGAATATTGTGGCAATTTTCCGTTTTTGGAGGTACGTGACAAACACGTATACTGCTCTTGCTGTAATCAAGATATACCAACGAAGAAATTTATTTTATTCACTACATCACCCTACCACCTGTATTATTAATTCCATGGATTTATTTACGATTATTTTGTTACTTCATTAATACTACTTTGTTACTACATGTCACACGGAAGTTTAAATACAAACTCAAACATTATCCTGTGTGCAAGATTACGTCATTTTTACGTCATCGGCACTTTTGTCCGACCCCTGAACATAATTTTCATCCCACTGCTGTTGCTGCCAACATGCAGTCACTAGTTGACAAAAGAAAATCGGCTGCGCTGATCTAGGTCATCTAGGATACCTTCTTAGGGTACCTATTAGGTTAATTCTATTTAAGCTGTTATTAAGTTACAAGCCCGCATTTAGTCATGACCATTTGTGGAAATAATAATTAAAATAAATGATAACTTTTCCATGTACAAAAAGAAACAAACTACAAAAATAAAGAAAGGGACAAAATTACATTAATTTAAGGACTTTTCAAGAGCATAATTGTAGTCTGTATGCGTACAACCTTGGGACCCCAACCATACTAGCTTGTCTAGCAAACTAAATTTAAATATTTTCTTCTAGTGTGACTCCTGCGTGTCGAAGTACTACACTCGTGAGGCGCTGTGCGTGACGAAGGACCGTCAAGTTGTGGACTCGGATCTGTGCTCGTACCATCGCAAGCCGGAGCTGCAGAAACCGTGCGACGAGTCCACGCTGCCTGCTTGCGAGTCGCAGTGGTATTCCACACAGTGGAGCAACGTAAGTAACGATTACCTCTACATTCATCATCATATCAGCCTTTTATCGCCCACTGCTGAGCATAGGCCTCTCGTCGAGTACGCCACTTATCCCGGTCCTGAGCCAATCAATTTTCCCTTTTAAGAAAACTAATTTTTTTTCTTTTTTTTTATTATTGAGAAACAAACAGTCTTAATAAACATATGAGCAACTTAGCTAATAGCTACAAATTGATTCCTTTATAGACCTATAGTTTCCTAATTTACAAATTGTATCGAGGTACAATTGAAAAATAATAATGTAAACTTATATTACCTACTAATTGTACATAACAAATGCTTAAGCAAGAGAAAATACTTAAATAACAAGTGCCTACTATCGGGTTACTTAATGTGAATTATTATGTTTTGTGTCAAAAATTGCTTTACTGTGTAATTAAGTTAGTTAGCTGTAGCCTTAGCATACAGTTAGCATGTAGTTGTAGTTTTCGCTCCAATATGTTTTCATGATGAGCATACATGCTTTGGATGGCATTCCCAACCAAAACCTGTATACTGAAAATAATTATTTCATCTCTGTTTTGTGTGCCTAATTTAATAAATAAAATAAAATAAAAATCTCATCCAGAAGTGACCTCTACATTGTTATTATAATAGAGGGATGGCATTTCGAAATGGAGCTACACGAGCTCTTTAGTTTCAAATTTAAATGTTATGTAGTCAGTTTATTTAGCGCTGCGCTGCTACGTCATCCATTTTTGAGTTCCGAGTTTTTGTACGCGAAGACCTACCAACGAAAACTCACATCGAATGGGCCACAATACCACTCAAAACAAATTTAAGAACCGTTTACGCAGCAAAAAGGTCCATTTTGATAACAAAAGCGCAACCACCGGTCCTCTATTTTTTTTTGGACAATGTTCGTTTTTCGCTTGTGTCAGTAAACCTTAATTTTTTTTTCACCTAGTGTTCCGTAGACTGCGGCGAAGGCGTGAAGACGCGCAAGGTGTTCTGCGGGTTCTTCGACGGCGGCGCCGTGCAGCAGGTGGACGAGGCCAAGTGCGACGCCGACTCCAAGTACAACGACACCACTCCGTGCGAGGTCCCGGCCGACAACTGCCCCGCTATCTGGTTCGCGGCCAACTGGACTGAGGTGGGTTCTTATAATACCTATCTGTACTGACCGTGCGGTAGGTCTGCCGTGCTATGGCCTTTACAAGAAGTTGACTAAACCAAGTGCGATGCCGACTCCAAGTACAACGACACCACTCCGTGCGAGGTCCTGGCCGACAACTGCCCCGCTATCTGGTTCGCAGCCAACTGGACCGAGGTGGGTTCTTATAATACCTGTCTGTACTGACCGTGCGGTAGGTCTGCCGTCTTATGGGCTTTACAAGGAGTTGTAAAACCAAGTGCGATGCCGACTCCAAGTACAACGACACCACTCCGTGCGAGGTCCCGGCCGACAACTGCCCCGCTATCTGGTTCGCAGCCAACTGGACCGAGGTGGGTTCTTATAATACCCGTCTGTACTAACCGTGCGGTAGGTCTGCCGTCTTATGGGCTTTACAAGGAGTTGTAAAACCAGGTGCGATGCCGACTCCAAATACAACGAAACTACGCCGTGCGAGATCCCGGCGGACAACTGCCCCGCTATCTGGTTCGCGGCCAACTGGACCGAGGTGGGTTCTTATAATACCTGTCTGTACTGACCGTGCGGTAGGTCTGCTGTCTTATGGGCTTTACAAGGAGTTGTAAAACCAAGTGCGATGCCGACTCCAAATACAACGAAACTACGCCGTGCGAGATCCCGGCGGACAACTGCCCCGCTATCTGGTTCGCGGCCAACTGGACCGAGGTGGGTTCTTATAATACCTGTCTGTACTGACTGCATGTGCGGTAGGTCTGCCGTGCTATGGACTTTACAAGAAGTTGACTAAACCAAGTGCGATGCCGACTCCAAATACAACGACAACACGCCGTGCGAGGTCCCAGCCGACAACTGCCCCGCTATCTGGTTCGCGGCCAACTGGACCGTGGTGGGTTCTTATAATACCTGTCTGTACTGACCGTGCGGTAGGTCTGCCGTGCTATGGCCTTTACAAGAAGTTGTTAAAACAAGTGCTATGCCGACTTCAAATACAACGACAACACGCCGTGCCCGGCTGACTACTGCCCCGCTATATGATTTTGTCCTGGAGATGCTGGCTTGACGTTGTGAGGGATTGCTATGCGTGCCCAATGGTCACACAGGAAATGATGCCAGGCGTTAGAAGTGTGGAGAAAATACCAGAAAGCGGGCGCTGGGCTCTGAAGTAGGAGCTGAGGACGCAACCCGGATAAACTCTAAGATGAGAAAGAGAATAACCGGCTCTTATTTTATTTAATTTCTTAACGCGCATCATTAAATTTATGATTGTTCGGTGTTCATGGCCTCAAAATTATACTTAAGAGTATAAGATAATTTAATCGTATACTTGTTATGTTACAGTGCACGAAAGAGTGCGACGGCGGCGTGCAGTACCGTAAGGTGATGTGCCTGAGCGGCGGCAATGCGTCCAGCTCTTGTCCCGAAGCTGACATGCCTGACGAAGAGCAATCCTGCAACCCTGAGCCTTGCAACATAGGTAGGTTTCTACGGGTTTTTGTTGTTGGTATCATTACAATCTTAAAAAAATTGGGTGGGTTAGGTTAGTAGAAATCTACCTTTAACTCGAAATTCCCCTAAATTATATCCTTTTCTTTTCTAATACCGTCTTTAGGCAATCTATGCTATAATACTCTGCCCTTCACGCACAATTGCCATAGCTATTGGAAAATCATAGAAATAATCCAACATTTTTAAATATAAATAGGTACTGATGCATTTTTTTCACGCTATTTTTACAGACGAACTGTTGTCCGTATCATCAACGACTGTGATGGATGATGACGATTTACCCGACTGCGAAGAGGAAGAGGAAGAGGTTGGCGCAGAACTGCTAACCAGCACCTCGGTATGTACTCTCTGACAAATCATACTGTCATCATTTTGTAAGATAATTAAAGATTAATAAAAAATCTTATTGCCCTGAGTTCAAGAAGATGACGGCGGACAGAACATTATGCAGTAACTCTGGCTGTCTACAACATCAGCTACCAGCGCCATCTACATCAGCTACCAAATTAGAATCACTTTTTTCTTAGAATGTATACACTTTTACGTTAATAACTCTTTAGTCTAAAGTATTTCTTCCGGCTGTTTTCTAATTCAATATGTTTTCAGCTCAGTGATATGATGTTCAGTGACGCCTCATCTACAGCAGGTAATCTTTGAGTTATTATTACTTATAATAATAATAATATATAATATGGGTTTTTGATATGACAAGGTAAAGAATATGCGCCCAAATAACAGTTTTTCTCTATTTACAGAAGGTTCCGGGGCCACTGAAACGGAATTCGACTTCACCTCTTTCTCAACCGTAACTGGATCAGGTATGTATGGACAAATTTTTTGAAATGTCTTTCGACTCTTCATCAAATTTTGATAAAAAAAAACCATTTATTTTTCGCCATTTACGTAGGTAATAATAGGCCTTTACCATCTGTGTCAGATGTTTAACCAGCATCCCGGTTACGACACTTGTGTTCGTGGCTGTATAACTGTAAAATAAAGCCCTATACGAGAGTACCTAGTATAAATTTGGTCTTTGTTTTTTTTTCCTATTCATCAAGAAGATTTTTAGCAGTTACACCATTGATACTGGTGATTTACTTATTTACTTATTTTTTAGATATCACTGAATTAGGCTCTGGCGAAACTGATTTAACAACGGAGTCTGGATCTACGGTTACTGGCTCCGATTTGACAGACGAGACCGGCTCAACAAGTTCGACTGAGACTGGAGAGACCTCAACACCAGGCTCCACAGACACTGGCTCAACAGTCTCGGGCAGTGGTGAGTACTAACGGAACCAATATAATATAATCATGAAGAATATGAGAATATCAAATATATTTGGCCTCTCACTTTATGAAGAAGAAGAAGAAGAAAGCATTTATTAGCAAAATATAACATAACCTTAAAAACTAACAAAGAGAACACAAAATGAGAGGTTGAGCTAATGGTCCTCACTCAGCTAGGTGTCACGGTATGAGCCACATGGCACATTCCGCGACGCTGATTTTCAGTAAGGGCCAGTGGATGGACTAGGTGGCACTCAGTATAGGTATTACAATGTAGACCGTCATTATTTGCAACGAACCTTATTTATAATTTGACAATATTTATTGTCCACGTTTCATGTTATTTACACCTTTACACCAATTAGTGTTCATTCAAATATCTTTTCAGATACCACTGGCTCGGGCGAGACTACGGAAACATCGTCAGGGTCATCAGGCTCAGACTTGACCGAGGGCTCCACAGTGGCCGGTGAGACCACGACGCCGGGCTCCACGGTGTCAGGAGAGACCACAGTGTCAGGAGAGACCACAGTGTCAGGATCTACGGACAGCTCTACTGGAGTCTCGAGCAGCGGTGAGTACCGTCTATATTTCATAGACCATCAGGCTCTAACTTAACTCATACCTTCTAAGGAAGTCTAAAATATCCCTCAGATCAACCTTCAAATACAAACCCGGGACAAAATTTGATTGATAATACAAAAGTATGTATGTATTGTAGGTGACACCTCTGCCTCGGAATCTACCTCTGACTCCAGCTCAACGGTGGCCGGCGAAACCACAACAGCCGGCTCCACTGTGGCTGGTGAAAGCACAACTGCTGGGTCAACAGTGTCTGGAGAGACCACAACCCCTGGATCCACAGTCAGTGGTTCAACTGGAGTCTCAAGCAGTGGTGAGTAACTATTAAAGAGCAAGTTCTTTAACATTAGCCTATAGTCTATAGAAATCATAGACAATGATCTCTCTTTTTTATGAATAAAGAACTTGCTTACAGATAGAGACAGCATTGTCGATGGTTTTTATAAATATAAACACCTAGTTTGATATCTTATTTCCTGATGAAACAATGCCTCGATATGCGTCGATTATTATTATTATGTCGTATGGCTTTATTCCTGAACAAAGAATTACACTTAATTTACAATTTACACAGAAATGAAATATTTACAATTTAATATCTAAATTGAGTAGCCAATCCCTTGCTTCAGTAGCCAACCCCTTGCTTCGATATGCGTCGATAATTAGGAAGCAGCAGATAATTATTTAATTCAAATAACAAACGTCTGACCACGCTAAGTTTTTATGCCAAGTGCTAGGTCGATATTAGTGCTGCTATCGCAAATTAAGTAGGTCAGAGTCTACTGTTAAATTACAAAAACGAATCCTAAAAACATCATTTTGATTCAGATGCTACCAGCTCAAGCGAACCTACTGAAACTACCTCAGAAGAAACTACGCCGACTAGCTCAACTTCTGACTCGACAACGGATAGCTCAGAGACCACACCTAGCGGAGAGACGACAACACCCGGCGGGGAGACCACTACACCCAGCGGGGAGACCACTACTCCCGGCGGAGAGACCACTACACTTGGTTCAGGAACGACGACCTCTGTGGCAGGAGAAACTACAACGTCTGGCTCTAGCGAGGCTACATCTGATGGATCCACAGTCTCAAGTGATGGTGAGTAAAACAATCGGCATTAAGTGTTATAAAATTATGGACATGAATACTTAATATTAATTAAAATTAAACGAATGAACAATTGCATAGAACACGTTCCTACAAGTGTAAAGCTACTTAACACCAAAATCGCAGCCAACCGGCACCAGTCATGGCGCTGGTTTTAAGAGCAACCGAATTTTAATCGATAGGTACCCTCTTGCCCCCAGGTTCATCTACTAGCCCTGGGGATATCAGTTCCACAACCGAGGGTGGTACTACACTTAGTGGGCCTACCGAAACTGGCGGTTCTAGTGAAACTACTGAAGCTGGCGGCTCTTCGCCCAGTGGAACTACTGAAACTGGCAGCTCTTCGCCAAGTGAAACCACCGAAGTTAGCGGCTCTTCTCCTAGTGGATCCACCGAAGTTAGCGGCTCCTCGCCTAGTGAAAGTACCGAAACTGGTGGTTCATCCTTATCTACAACGGAGGGTGTCTCCGGCTCGACAGACGGAGGCTCGTCGACAACTACCGAAGCTGGTGAGACTACTCCATCGGGTAGCACAGGAAGCGAAGGTTCCACAGAATCAGGCGCTACTGAGTCGACTACAGAAACCGGTTAGCATATTTTTATTAAGTATTATTTATTTTCCCTAGTCCCAGATTTTGTGCGTGGGGCTTAAGGCTCCGTTAACGATTTTAGAGCCAAAATGTAAAATTGATAGATTTAGTCGTTGAAATTGTACTCCTTTTGTTACTTAATATCTAAATAACAAGTATTGGTTTCTATTGACACGTCTTCTCATCTTGCCTTTTAATAATAAGGTCCCGAGCGTGCGTCACCGGCAATATATGACGAGCAGGGGCAGTTTTTAAAAATTCATCAAAAAATTATAGTTATAAATTATAAAAAATTATGTATAAGAACAGTTTCAGGAAATGTTGTAGATTGTTTAAGTATCAAAATTACGTTGAAATTAAGTCGATTTTCACGAAAAATGTTCACGTGTTATGAAGTAATTTCTGGTGAAAATTGATTTCGTCTAACTTTCATTTACTCTTGTTCAATATCATATAACAAAAATGTAGTCTATGCAAGTTGGAGTATAGGATATGTGTAATACATAATTACCATTTTTAGCAGTCCAAACTTTACGGAATTTACAAATAAGATCGACTAAATCAGTGCTTTACGCGCGTTTATCTAAACGTCCATCAGAAAAAAAATCATTACTAATTTAGTGAGTCAGTTTTCAAAAAAATGATCTGTACAAATGCAAGATAAGAAGACGTGCTAATAGATACCAGTATTTGTTATTTCTATTACGTAACAGAAGGTGTACAATTTCATCGACTAAATCTATCAATTTTACATTTTTGCGCCTAAAATCGATACCGGCCTCTTAAGCCACCTCAAAGAAAAATACTGTAACGTTTGAACTTTAAACTTTTAAGGGACTAGGTACCTACATAATTTGATTTAGAGAAATTTGATTTTTGACCATTATGACCATTTTCATAGGTCAATTTCACATCCTTCCCTGGTTGGTTTATAATGTCTTAAATTACTTATTTTATTTTATTTTATTTTAGTACATGGAAAAGCAACAGCGCACACATGTCCAGAAATTACAATAGAATCACAGAGCCAATTATAGGTTCTAATATCTAACTGTAGTTTCTTTTCAATAATAACACTTTCTCACGCAGGAACCGGATCTACTGACGGATCTTCATATGGTTCAACTGATGGAACTACCGAATCTGATGAAAGTAGTAAGTACCTATAGTAACCAATTTTTGTCAAAAAGCATACTTGTTAAAAATTATTATTACTATTCTATTTGACTGAGCGAAACGAGACTATGCTAATCAGTCGTCCGAAACGCGCTCTCTTGACAGCCATTGACATAGATATCTAGGGACTGGCTTTACGGGCAATAATAATGACGCATGACAGGGGCCAGTACAGCGGTGTGAAATCGCTACAACGCGATTGGTTGATGAGTTCACATCAAGCGCGCGATTGGTTGACGAGTTCGCATTACGCGCGCTATTGGTCGCAACTAGTTCGCGTTAGACTGCACGATTGGCTGGAATTCGTGGGTAGCACCGCTGAACTAGTACGATGTTTAGTGCCCCATTAGCCCGTCCTTAGATATTATACGTCAATGTTGACAGCCCATTCTTTGTAGGTGACAAAACCGGCCGGTTTAAAATTATTAATTTTAAAATCGTAATTGCGGATTTGTATTTGTTACATTTATTTACATTTAAAATAATTTTGTTTAGCACGTTGGGACTTGTCTACTATACTGTCAACTAAGTCTCCGCGCTGCAGACCGAGGAACAAGCCGGCCAAGTGCGTCTCCAGCAAGTTCGGATGCTGTCCAGACAAGAAGACACCCGCTGGCGGGCCATTCGATGAAGGTAAATTAAAAACTTAGCTACTAAACTGTACCTAGCTTACCTAGCTTACCTACCTACTACCACTTCTGACGTTAACCTTACATATTATATACTTATTTTGGTAATTTAAAAATTTGTAAAAGGACTCGAACAAAAAAATTCAATGCTCGAACAAGATAAAATGTCGATTTCGCCAAAACGTGATGGCCAATACAAGAAGAGCAAGAAAGCATCACTGAACTTCATCATCATCATCATCTGAACTTAAACCCGAACCAACAGAAATCAAACTCAAAATATAATTAAATTTTCCAGGATGTCCAAGCCCAACCACTTGCAAGGACACCAAATATGGCTGCTGCCCCGACGGCGTGTCTCCCGCTGGAGGCCCACGCAACAGGGACTGCCCCGTGCCCAACTGCGAGGAGACTCTGTACGGATGCTGCAAGACTGACCACAAGACACCGGCAGAAGGCAACGACCAGGAGGGCTGCCCGCCGGCTTGCAAGTTGTCTAAGTAAGTAGGGGAAAATTCCTTTGTGGTTTTTTTGTCATACCTACCTGTGCTACTTTTGAGGTAGAACATTATTTTTCTCTGGCTTAGGTACAGCCAGACTAGCGGGCCTTTATGTAAGAACTGTGTAAGGCTGTAAGGAACAATTTTTCAACTTAAATAATACTTAATCTATGAACATGTAAGCGGTGCAGCGAAATCCTTAGTCACTTTGGATCGTGAACTACCCTGCTGGTGTCGATGTCGACTGCTATTTTCACGGATTAACTTTCTTCGCAGCATAAGAGGTATAGTATACGGCGTACTTTAGTAAATTTTATTGTTTGTCACCATAATCTTCAAATAAATGTGTTTTGTTCTAGGTTTGGTTGCTGCGCGGACAATGAAACCAAAGCCACTGGGCCGCATAAGGCGGGATGCCCAGAAACGTCTACAACTACAACAAGTACGGTCAAGCCAAAAATATCTTCATATAAGCTTAAAATTCACCAAGTCGAGTATTAAATCAAATATATTATACTATTGTATACTTTTCTGCTTACGAAATACATGTTGTCGATATACCTAAAGGCATTTTTTTTCTCATGATTTGGCAGAATCAAAACTTGATATAAATTGTAAACCGAAACATTCATTTTAGAGTCTCCCACGGAAGCAACTACGGAATCGGATGCATCAGCAGAAACAGGATCTACCGAAGAAACGACCACAGAAACGACAACCGAGCCTGTTACCGAAAAATGCGAAATCGTCGATGGTTTGTAAAACTCAATCCTTTCTCTGATTATAGAAAAAAAAAAAAAACAGAAATGCTACTATTTTAGTTACAAATGATGTATACATATTTAATCCTTGTTCGCATATTACAGATACTAAACAGCATTGCGATTGTCCCAGTTTCTCAAGGTCTAAATGTTTTGACGGTTGTTTTTAAAGGCAAGGAAGTGTGCCACCCGTGCAGCACTTCCGAGTTTGGCTGCTGCGACGATGGCGACACAGCGGCGCACGGACCCAACAAGCTGGGCTGCTGTCTGCTCACGCCGCACGGCTGCTGCCCCGACAACTACCAGCCGGCGACTGGGCCCAATCTAGAAGGTAAACTGATTTATGTGGCGCAGTTATTTACTCCAGGGCCAAAAGGTGGCGGGTATTGAGGGACAGCGTAAGCCGAAACTCGTAGTCAGTTTTGGTTGACTGTGGAGTGAAAAGGATGGTACTTATGCTTTATTGGACGAGGATGCTCAATTATTATTGGCAATTACTACATTAAAAGTTTGCTTTACAGGTTGTGACTGCAAGAATGCACCATTCGGCTGTTGCCCCGACCAAAGGAGCTACGCCACAGGCCCCAATAACACCGGCTGTGGCTGCGAACACACTCCGCACGGATGCTGCCCCGACAGGTACCGCCCCTGGCATTCAACTCCTTTTAAGTTTAATTCTATTGCGTGCGACAGACTTTCCGTGCATATTCAAGCTGAGGAAGCAAGAAGATTGCCATAGCGAGAGTGCACGGCTGTGGGGAGCTAAAGTCTATTTTTTTATTCGGTAGACTAAAATGACATTTCATAGTATGAACATAAAATGTCATTTCATACTATGAAATGTCAGTTTAGTCTACCGAATAACAAAATAGACTTTAGTATAATAATTCAAAGTTCGACTTTAGAAGATCTTAACGTGGAAAACAAAACATATGTCAAAAGCTGCGCTTTAATTCCTAAATCCCAATTTCTGCCACCAGGCACACCGAAGCCACCGGCCCCAACTTCGAAGGCTGCAGCTGCCACACGTACCAGTTCGGCTGCTGCCCCGACGGCAAGACGCCCGCCGTCGGTTTCAATCTCCAGGGCTGCCGCTGCCAGGAGTCCCAGAACGGCTGCTGCGGCGACGGCGTCACGGCTGCCTCCGGACCCAACCAGGAGGGCTGTGACTGTGCTTCCAGCAAGTATGGATGCTGCCCTGATGGAGTTACAGAGTCGCAGAGCAAGAATTTCACTGGCTGTGCTGATGCTCCTGTTAATAAGCAAGGTAGTCCAGGGTTCTAAAAAATTCCGTAGCATGCATTCTAACTCCTGGATATTAAAGTATCGTGTTCAGATATCTGTGAGCACCTTGTTTTTAGGGTTCCGTACCCAAAGGGTAAAAACGGGACCCTATTACTAAGACTCCGCTGTCCGTCCGTCCGTCCGTCCGTCTGTCACCAGGCTGTATCTCACGAACCGTGATAGCTAGACAGTTGAAATTTTCACAGATGATGTATTTCTGTTGCCGCTATAACAACAAATACTAAAAACAGAATAAAATAAAGATTTAAGTGGGGCTCCCATACAACAAACGTGATTTTTGACCGAAGTTAAACAATGTCGGGCGGGGTCAGTACTTAGATGGGTGACCGTTTTTTATGCTTGTTTTTTTTTGCTTGTTTTGCTCTATTTTTTGTTGATGGTGCGGAACCCTCCGTGCTTGAGTCCGAGTCGCACTTGGCCGGTTTTTTTCGATACACCTGGGTTCGTAGACAACATGCCAATCGCTAACGGTCCGTAGCGCACGAAACGTAACTGTCACTGTCACACTAATATGGAAGAGTGATAGAGACACACAAAGCGATTGTCACCTCGATGGCGAAACGTAAGCGATTGTCACCTTGGCTAGGCCATCTGGTGGCTTCTAGACTTTTAAAACCACGTTTCCCACAGCGGCCTGCGCCCTGCCGTACGAGCAAGGCCCGTGCACCAACTACTCCATCCAATGGTTCTACGACACGGACTACGGCGGATGCTCGCGGTTCCACTACGGCGGCTGCGAGGGCAACGGCAACCGGTTCGCGGACAAAGCCGAGTGCGAGGATGTGTGCGTCAAGCCTGCTGCTAGAGGTAACACATACACGTTTACATACATGTTTCTTTTGTATCACTTGGGTAATCAGAATTTCCACTTAATATGTTTTTGATGACTAAGTATGAGTTTATTTGCTCTTATGAATTTCTTCATGATGATGATGTATATAACCTTTTTTAGGATTCTTCGATAGATTCGGAAAATCTTCCTTTCATCGTTCCCATTGTGTTCATCCAATTGACTGTATACATGTAGTGAGGCGCTGTTTGTCTGTTTGTTTGTGCCCATAAAACATTATTGCTCACGAACCACATGTCTTTTTTAAAAACCGCACCTCCTCTTAAACATCCATATATATGGCCAATTTCAGACGCTTGCCACCTACCCAAGGTGAAGGGCAGCTGCACGAACAACCCATCCATCCGGTGGTACTACGACGATACTTACCAGAGATGCCTGCAGTTCCACTACGGTGGCTGTCTCGGCAACGCCAACAACTTCGACAAGCAAGAAGAGTGCGAGAAGCAGTGCGCGCCTAAACATGACGAAGGTAATAGATGTCACTGCTTGTGTACTTAAAAGTGGTAACACAGTATCGCACCGCACCGCGACCTTAGAGCGTCGCACCCATAAGTGAGACCGAGAAAGAGGTATCTGTTTCTCGCTCTCACTTATGGGTGCGACGCACCAAGGTCGCGGTGCGGTGCGATAGTGTGTTACCACTATTATAGGGCCTATACAGGCCAATACCCCACGATATATGATAAAACTCTGATTATTATTTTTGAAATGTTACTTCAATCAATCAGTTCAAAAAATAGGTACATCAGTTTTGACAGAAATGTGCATACAAAATGTAAAGATGCGACCACTTCGCTGGTCCATGGCGGGTTACTGAGTCGCAATATACATCTACTTATTTAAATATTTATCTTATGACTCATTCGATAAAATTGTGTTAAGGATTTTCTTGTTTCACTGGCAACATTCATCAAGATATAGGTATGCGATGCGTGGGTAGGAAAAATAACGGAAACTAAAAATGTAGGTACCTACTTTAATAAATTGATTACTCCTCTAATTATTTAAATTGTTTGCTCTTGTACAAGTTTTTATTATAGTTTTCCAATTTACTTACTAGATGTCGCTGTTCCCTTGTAGGTATGTTACAACGCGCTGTTAAGATTTTCTCGGATTTGGATAAGGCGTCTTACTAATTTAATCACATAGGCAATTTAATCGGCGGCGAATTTTGAATATACATACTTTAAGTTAATTTTTGAAGTGTCCTTATTAATTCCAGTAGGGACACATATAATGCCCATTAAGTTAACAGAGCATAAGAAGCTATATGGGGTGAAACATGATCCCCTAAATTCTAGAAATGGGGGATGGAAGTTCATAGGGCAGTAGATACGGTACGGTAAAGAAATAAGTAATTAAATAATTCGGCTTATCAATAACTAGCGACCCGCCCTTCGTACGGGTGACATAAAACTTTAACTAACTATACACCTAAACCTCTATTGATAACATAAGTGATAGCCGCATGAAAATCCGTTTAGTAAGTAGTATTTGAGTTTATCATGAACATACCTACAAACGTGGCGGGACTTTGTTTTAAAAAATGTAGTGAAGAATCAGTATTTTCTGCCCAAGCTCTTTATACACGGTTACCAATGAAGCTTCCAGCCCACAAGGTGAACTCGTTAGTATTAAACCATGTAGAAGGTGATTTAAATTTGAATTTCCATTGCTGGCAACAACTCACCTCACGTGGACTGGTCGCTGGGTGGGCCACCTGCCACCTTGTACAACGGGCTTAAGTCACCTTATATCATTGATAAACCCTAAATCGTGGTACACTTGGTGTTAACAGAAGAACAGTGCCAGCTGCCACTCGAAGAAGGCCCATGCGCCGGCAACTTCAGCCGCTGGGGCTACAACGAGACCACGGGACGCTGCGAAGAGTTCCTGTGGGGAGGCTGCGAGGGCAATCCTAACAGGTACGACACCGCTTATATTTCTGTAGGTATATAATATTATAGCGGGCAATACAGTAGCCCTTTTTGGATTTACGCTACAAGTGGGCAGACTCTCCAACGCATATGGACAAGTGCGTAAACTGTAAGGGATAGAATCTGATCCGCCTGCCTATTGGTGTGAAACTTGCGTAAAGTGTCAATATCAATTTATTAATTCTGATTACACTAAATCAGAATTAAAATACACAACAGATCCATACCTAAATTCGTTACTTGCTTACGTTTCTCTCTGCGCTCTCTCAGGTACTTCTAGGTGGAGTATTTAAATTCTTACGCACTTTACAGGTTCATATCTGAGGCAGCTTGCATGCTGAAGTGCAATCCACCAGGCACAAAGAAACGTGAGTATCTATCTAATCTACCTATAAACTTGGTGAGAAGTTCAATTATCAGATGTACCTAATACTAAAAACTTTCTTTGACTTACTATTAGGCCTTTGGTGCATGAAGTTTATGATTTTTGATTTCTTTTTCTTATCGCACGTTGGTCATGGAATACCTAAACTGTAGATTAGTGGTCATGGTTTTTTGTAAAATAGTTAAATTTTTATTATGCTAACAAATTCTTCCAGTCGCTTCTTATGCTCAAAAATGTTCTGCTGTGTTATTATTCTATTTATCCAGTCTATATATGTCTGCTCACCTTATGGGTTCATATCTCAAATGTGAGACGCATCAAACAACATCATAAAATCAAACTCTGCTTACAATTTAGAGAAAACTGATATTGCAAAGCAATTTAACAATTAGAAGTCTTATTTTGGGAGGAAAATGATTCATTACTCACGGGGTCACGGGAGCAAAATACGGTTGATAAGGTTAGGTACCTGTTCTATTGAACTGTAAACACTATACAAGTTTACATACAAAGTAACATACATAAACAGCAGAACAAATCGTGAGAGCATACTAGGCGCCCAGAAACCGGGTGGTGGTTTTCTAACTCCCTATATACCGTACAGCTGTGTGCGAGCAACCTCAGGATGCAGGCAACTGCACTGAGAACCTTCCGTACTGGTCCTTCAACCGCGACGAAGAGCGATGCGTTCCCTTCTATTACGGTGGCTGTGGAGGCAACGACAACAAATTTAGCGATCAGAAGCAGTGCGATGAAGCTTGCCCTAAGTCATTTGGTAAGTTTCCATAGGATGTAATATTTCATAGACACGAGCGGAGAAAAATCATAGAACCCTGTATGTCTAAAGACCAAATGCAGAACATGGGTAATCATTTGAGTTCACGTGGTAAGTTTTAGGGTTAAAAGTTGTGTGTGTGTGTGTGTGGATTTGTGGAGTTGCGATCTGGGTTTTGGCTTGTAAATAATGGGAATGGGATTAATAATGTTCTATGCTTTTTCCACATTAGTTAATGCGTGCTTGCGTGCATGGTGTTTGTTCTTTTCAGATTTTCAATTGATTTTAGTAAACAGAATTTTACTTTAGCGACTGCAATCTATAAAAAATCTTCTTTCCATCTTATGTTACTTGTCTAATTATAAAAACAATGTTACCATGCCTTATGTACCTATGTTTTTATTACAATTTTGTATGAATTTTAATCACAAGGAATTGTATGTGCAGTGAAAGACAAGTGCACCCTGCCGGCGTCACCCGGAGAATGCAGGCAGTTCCGCTTGCGCTGGTTCTTTGACACCAAACACCAACAGTGAGTTCTTAACTTACACTATTTTAAATTAAGAAACGTACACTTTACTAACTAGTAAATTGTATTTATCGTTTTCTCAAAATGTGCGGGAACATAAGCTACTCTAGCTAGGCTACTCTCTGGTTTCGCGTAAAGCTTTAAAATTTTATTGGACGGAATATTTAAGGTTTTCTTTGTGGTTATGATTATACTTTTCAACTGCGCAATGGCAATAGGCGTGCTACATTTGCCTACTCATTGTGTTGTGGATTGCTAGTTCATGATCGAGCGATTTTAATACTTCCCGTCTCGTGTCCAGATGTCGCCAGTTCCCTTACGGTGGATGCGGTGGCAACGACAACAACTTCGTGTCAGAGGATCTGTGTAACTCGGAGTGCAACCGGCCCGCCACTCCGCCGCCACCACCGCAACCTGAAGGTAACTTTCATTAACATTGTCGGAGCAGTATCAATAAATCTACCCTCGCTGCGCAATGTATCGTAACTTGTTAGCGAACAACTTCTTGTGCCGGAAGAACAATTATCTACGAGTTGCATTCAACTACTTCTTGACAGAGGAACAGTTTGACGAAGAACAGTTGCCGCTTTGCAGTCTAATATAAAACAGGTAACCTTACAGTTATGAACTATATGGGTATGTTGGTACCCACCTGCCTGACACGAAACGATAGTTCATAACTGACAAGACAATTTTTCGACTAAGGTTTCTTTCACCTTTCACTCACAGAATCGCCTATTAAACACTATTGATTAGCGAGGAAACTAGGCCTTGTTGGGGTAGTTGGGACGCTGTACTGTCCCTGTGTAAATTAGAGTAATGTTCTCCAGCGACGTGCCTTCAGCCGACCGACGCAGGCGGTTGTTCGGGCCGCGAGGAGCGCTGGACGTACTCCGCCGAGTCTAAAGAGTGTGTGCCGTTCGTGTACACTGGCTGCGGCGGTAACGACAACAATTTCCCGTCGAAGGAATACTGCGAGCTCACTTGTCGCCCGCCGCAAGGTACCTAACGTAACTAACGTCCTGTCTTGTAGAGGTTTCTGCCACAATTTCATAATTGTTTGATCTTGCTCTTCTCTGTTAGCGCTTGCGGCTTGGGGTCATGGTAAAAAAGCTTACTTTCTTGATATTTTTTCAATGTCTTACCTATCTCTCAACTAAACTAGGCAGGTAATAATGGTGACGGCTGATAACTCCGACTACCAAAAACAAGTGATTGACTGTCCTTCAAGTCAAGGATCTATGAGTGTTTCTTCTTCTGTGGCCTGTTCCAGTTTTATATACTTAAGCTATAAATGAATAGGCATTTGAGTGTTTCTGTTTGTTCCAGACGTATGCTCGCTGCCGGCGGACGTGGGTCCGTGCCGTCGTCCGGTCCCGCGCTTCTACTTCAACGCCGCTTCCGGCCGCTGCGAGCCTTTCACCTACGGAGGCTGCGGCGGAAACCAGAACAAGTACCTACTTACCTATCCATAATACATATTTACAACAAGTTCAAACTCTTACCTACTCAATAACCTAAGTATCTATTTGTGCCTTGCCCAACAAGCAACAACACGGCCCAACAATGAACAAAAAGGCTAAACCCTACAATTGTACATAGTGAAACTTTTTGTTCAATGAAAAATAAGAAAAAAGGTACTTTTTCTGTAGCTCATCGAATCCGTATATGTTTGCGTTATTTATTTTGCAGCTTCGAGAATATGCAGGAGTGCGAACAGCGCTGTGCGCCAGCTCCTGTTCCACCTCCGGTAAGTTGTGTCAATAAATATCATCAGTTAATTATGAGACGTTGTCACTATGACAAGGTACAATGTGGTCAATTTGATGGACTGAACATCGAAATCCACGAATATAGATTTTACATTATAATAATATCTGAGTGCGAGTTAACACCTAACGAGATTAATTAGAAACCAAATCCTAATGGTTATTTTTGGCCAAAAATTATTTATTTCTTAGGCGCTGTATTCTTTTTTTAAATCTAGCGTGATGTTTCACCCGAGTGTCGCGTGGCATCCCTCGACCAATGCCGAGGAGTCGGCCGCATGTGGTACCTGGACCCGGCTAGCGGGCGCTGCGCCCCGCACGACCCGCAGCCCGGCGCGCCCAGCTGCGACCTGCCCGGCATCTTCAGCTCGCCCGAGGCTTGCGAGCGCGCCTGCGGTGACTTCAGAGAGATAGGTAACTGCAGCAGTGTTACAATACCCCGCCGTCATGGAGACGGTCACATGTGGTATCTGGACCCGGCTAGCGGGCGTTGCGCCCCGTACGACCCGCAGCCCGGCGCACCGGACCTGGAAACTAAAATTAGGACATCTCTTTTTTACAAGAGTTATGTATTGGGTGCGACTATCGGCTTCTTCATTGACAGTGACCAGCCAACATAGTAACATCCCCACCAGCTAAGTAAATCTTCGACTCAAGTGTTGAACTCTTGTCAATAACTAGAAACACAACCGCGAGTAACGTAATATGGTTTGAGAGTCATATTGATTTTCATCGTTTTTTTTAGGTATTACTATCTTTACTATGTTGTTTAGTTATTGTTGAACCCCCAAGACTTCCATAAACACGCGGTCGGAATGATGTCTCTGTACTTTCTGACTCCTCCAGTATTTCGAAGTGAACGTGTATCTAGTTATACATAAGAGATCAATGCTCAGGTGACGTGTGCCGGCTCGTGAAGGACGCGGGCCCGTGCAGCGAGCGCCAGCCCAAGTACTACTTCGACTCGGCCACGGGCACGTGTCTGGCGTTCACGTACGGTGGATGCTTCGGCAGCGCCAACCGGTTCTCCAGCGAGGCCGAGTGCGAGGCCGTCTGCTTGCCTGGAGTGTCCGGTAAATCTAAAACGCTTATCATTTACAGGGAAATTAACATTTTAACTTCATAGCTGCCTTTCCGTGTAAAGATATTCCCGC